>NC_046307.1:16274190-21274190 GCF_004115265.2 Rhinolophus ferrumequinum | reverse complement strand
TTCTAAAAGTTTGTGACATTATTTGTACAGTGAAAGCAGGGTGGAACCTAGAGAATCTCAATTTTATTTTTGATAATTGAAAGGTCAAAGTGAGCAATATCAATGGTGAGAAGTTATGGAATTGTTTTCAGTTTCAGACACTGTATAAAACTGCATTAGTTGGTTAAAATGCACTTCTTTTTGGATAACTCAGATAATATGATCCCTCAGATTTCTAGCTTTTCAACATTTATTTATAGCAGCATTGGATTCAAATGGCAGAATACAATTCAATTAAATGAACATTAGCCTCGTGTGCTGTGGAATAATAGCGCAGGATACAAGATAACATCACTCTCCAGAATCTTGTCTCTGGACTATTCTCTCTATCAGGTTTCTAACTTGATCCCACCACCACGTGTCATCCTCACCCACACCCTCTCTCTCCCCACAATATTGGTAACATGCAAATGCCACAGACTTTCCACCTTCTTCCTCCTTGGTCCAGCTTCTGGGTGTCCATGGTCAAGGACATGTATTAGGTTGCCATTTACAAATTGTGGTGCATGGATCACTAATAAAACGTATTTTTAGGTGGTATATGAACATGGTTTTATATTCTTTGAAGATAAGAAAATCAGAGGAGGGAGAAGGTTGGAGAAGAGAGAAGATTCAAAGAATTTGAGCTGTTCTTGGAAAGGGTGAAACATCCAGTGGCATGGTAGCTGTAAAGGACTTTGAGAGTAGTTAGGTTGCAGGTTGCATATCTTTGTTTATTTGTTTGTTTTAAATGTGTATGATGCATATGCTGACCACTCCCAGGATCCAGCTTTTCAGCAAAATTTTCCAACTTGGCTACGAATTGAGTGTTGAATGTTTATTATGTGTGAGGGCATCATCAGCTATAAGCTTAATGTATTATCTTATTTAATTTTTAAGAGAATCCTACGAGGTACATGCTATTGTTATTCCCATTTCACAATGTGTGGTAACTAAGGCACAAAGAGGTCAAGTAACCTGCTCAATGTCATATAACCACACTGCCTCCTACTATACTACAAATATTTTATGTGACCGTGTATGTGTGTGTGAATGTGTATTGGTGAGATGGTTGACATTCCTGTCTGAGTAAATGTGATTTGGAAGAGAGAATGCATGTATGAGAATGGACACCCAAAAGGCACAGGATGGCAGAAGACTACAAGTGCCCGGGGAAATTTCAGAAATCTGAGAGAAAGTTTTAGACTTGTCTGCGCTGTAGAATTGAGAGGCTCCAGTCAATTTTTTGCAGATATCAAGGGAAAGAGAGGTCCTAATTGACATTTAGGGCTAAATAAAATGTCTTACATTTAAGTATTTTGTCAGACCATACTGGCCATTTCATTTTTTGTTTGTTTTGTTTTATGTAATTGAGTTTGCTAATTCCATTTGATCTTTATTATTATATATCTATCAATATTCTTGGCTACAAGCATCAGAAACTAACTTACTAACATATTCAAAGGTAATTCGGAGAAACTACAATGTGCAAACTCAAAGAATTAAGGTAGAAATGCTGGGAGTCAGGACTTGGGTTTATAAACTGATGCCCTAGGTATAAACAAGAACATTGGGAGTTCTAATAGAGCTCAGAAGTGGCCAATCACAGGAAGAAGTGGTCAGTACATTTCTGCATTGTGGACAATGTTTAGCCATTGCCTCTTTCTATATACTGCTCAAGAGTCAGAGTCCTGGGAGATGACTTCTGATTGGCCAAGCCAAGTCATGTGACCACTTACTATCCAGCTTTCATAATGGGAGGCAGGTACTGCTTAGGAAAATGACATACAATGGAGGAAAGTTTGGTCCTCTAAAGAAATTGGTGCTCCCAATTAAAAAGGGAGGGGAAATGGAGGCCGGATAGAAACATATGACCAATGTCGAACTCCATGTTTTTTGTAGCAGTTGGATTTATCTATGTTTTCAAATAATGTTGCTCCATGTATTAATAAAAGTAAGTCAGGGTTCCTTAATCTGTTTGCTATACTTTCACTAAGCACCTGAACTACATGCCAGGAAGTTAACATTAAGTGCCTATTCTTAAGGATCTCATGGTCTAGCTAGAAGATGATCAAACAAATAGAATTTAATACAATGACAAAAGAACCTTAATAGTGAGGTATACAGTGAGCTATGTTCTCAGTGAACTATAAGGTAGGACTGAAAAAAAAAAAAAAAGAAAAAAGAAACACGAGGGCTTGGTTTTAGAAATATGAGAAGCATTACCAGCATTTTCCCCTCAAGGTCGTCCATTGTAGAGAGTAGTCATTGTTGGATGGATTGACTCGTGATGAAAGCTGGCAGTGAATCAGGCCTGGTTGGAGAGGCAAGTTCCTGACAAGTTCTCTCCTTTGGTAAAGTGTCTCACAAACTTAGCAGTCAGCAGGCAGCTCTTTCCAAACAATTTGACACCCAACTGATGTCGTTTGTTCTGCTGTTTGCTTCTTGTTGGTGCTGTAGAGGAGACAGCTGCATTTTTGTGGTGGCTTTGGTGATTTTGCACAAGATAAGTCTTTGTAGAACATTGTCGGCTTGTGTTTGGGCAGTGAGCCTGGTGGTGGCTTACCCCAGTGCTGTCCCGAAGCCCATACATATGGGCCTGAAACACTGCCTGACTTCAGACATAGCCCATGTGTTTTGTTTTGTTTTAACTACCAGATTCTTCCCACTGATGTGTAAGTTTCCTCAGCTCAAGTAAGATTCCCTAAGGCAGTCCAGGTCTCCATCCTTTTCTCCCCGCTGTTTATAACAGTTAAAATGTTTCTGCTTTCTAAGAATTTTTTCTATCAATTTCTAGTTCCAGAAGGTACAGGTTTAGGCAGGAGATAAGTAAGTGGATGCAAGTCCAAATATATACAGACTTCCATTTTGAAGATTTCTCAGGATAATGACCCCAGACTCTGAAGGAAGAAAAAAGTTTAATTTATATCTTAATTCTTTTTAGTTGTGGTTTCCTTCTGCCCTTCCTCATCTCCTTGCCCCATGGGCTCACCATACTTTCCTGCAGCACCGCCTGTCTTTTTTTTTTAAATAATTATTTTATTTTTCAATTAGAGTTGACATACAATATTATATTAGTTTCAGGTGTACAACATAGTGATTAGATATTTATATAATTTACGAAGTGATCACCCAGATAAATCTAGTACCCATCTGACACCATCTATAGTTATTACAATATTATTAACTATATTTCTTATGCTGTGTTTTACATCCCCATGACTATTTTGTAACTACCAATTTGTACTTAATCCCTTCCCCTTTCTTGCTCACTCCTCCAACCCCCCTCTCAGCTGGCAACATTTTTTAAAGATTATTATTAAAATATAGCTAACATACAATATTATATTAGTTTCAGGTGTACACCATAGTTATTCAACATTTATATACCTAAAGAAGTGATCACCGTAAGTCCAGCAACCATCTGATACCGTACCATATTTTTGACTATATTACCTATGCTGTACCTTACATCAGGTGTACCGCATAGTGGTTAGACATTTATACAATTTAAGAGTGATCCCCCTAACTAGTTGGGTGGGGCTGGTCTCAGAATTACCAGGGCAGGGCCAATGAACAGTGTTAGTCAGGCTGATGGAGACTCAGATGTAGCATTTGCATGCATCTGCACTCTGGGCAGGGCCATAGCTCAACAAAGAAACCATAGCTTCCGCCAGCTCCTCCATCTGGAAGAAAGCTGTCCCTCTGGCTCTCATCCTGAAGCCACACAACTCAGGTCCTCTCCACATGTTCCTTTCACCTTTTGAGCTGCTGCCCCATTGCTGGAGCTCAGAGTGAGTGAGTCCGTCAGTGAGTAAGTCCATGGTGGGGGCCCTTTAAGAGGAGCTCTTGGGAGTGCAGCCGCCCTCTGTCTCATTCAGCCACAATCTCTGCTGGTTTTCACAGCCAGAAATTATGGGGACTTCTCTCCCTGGCACTGGAACCCTGGACTGGGGACGGGCCTGGACCCCTCGCTCCTCTGGGAGGACCTCTGTAGCCATGATATCCCTCCCGATTTTTAATGGTCACACGTGGGTGTGGAACCAACCCGTTCCACATCTCTGACCCTTCTGCCAGTCTTGAGGTGGCTTCTTCTGTTTGTCCTTTGTTGTAGGGCTTTGGTTCAGCAAGACTTCAGGAGATTCTCAATAGTGGTTCTTTTGTAGTTTAGTTGTAATTTTGATATGGCTGTGGGAGAAGGTAAGCACAGCATTTACCTACTCCACCATTGTGACTGGATCCCCAGCTGGCAACATTTTGATGGTTGCACTGCCTGTCTTTAATAAGAACACCTTGGTTTAAGATCTGTTTCTCCTCTACAGAATAAGTGTTGTGCTTTCTCATTCATGTTTCACATTAGCAACCAGAAAAGTGTCTTATAGGAATGATGAATCACATAAATTGTAGCCTTCTCCTCTCTTTGCTAGGGTTTCTGGGAAACTCAGAGCCTAATTTATAATTACCACACAGCAAGTACAAAAGATCTTCAGGCACCTACACCATTTCTGACTGGCCTTTATTTTCATTTTCCATCTCTTTTTGTCATTTCATCTTGTTTCCTTTGCTTTGTTAGCAATATCTTATATTATTTATTTTTGTAAGCCTCTTTAAAGAAGGAAGGACAGACTTGAGTAGGAAAGGGAGAAAGGAATTCAAGAAGGAAACAGTTTTCCAGAGGGAGAATCTTCTTCTGTTGGTAGGACTTGTTGCCATGTGCTGGGAAGCCACTAAACCATTTTTGAACATAATATCAAAAAGGCAAGCTTTTGTATAAAACACAGAAAAGCTGAATAAATACCAAAAGTTGCATACTTTAGATATAAAATACATACTCTTGATGAAAATGCAGTCACCTGCTGTTCACATGTGACACCATTAAGTAAAAACCGTAACAAAGGTGGGCAGCTAACTTTGAATTAATTACGCAGTTGCTTTAATTCTGTCATGGCACTAAGCTGAAATTCATTACTTCAAATCAAGACATTGAAATAACTGGATTATTTGTATGGTTACAAGAATTAATTGAAATGATCTGATTTTAGCAAAGAGCAAAGGAGCAAGTTTTTAAATAAGGGAGTTGATTTTGGGTTTGATTTTTAATACTGGTGACAATACATATGTTAGGTTAGTGCAAAAGTAATTGTGGTTTAAAAGTTTAAAAATAATTGCAAAATTATTTGCAAAATTACTTTTGCACCAACCTAATATTTTACTAAAGTCTGAGTTGGCATTTTTAATGCTAAATATCCTAAAGCCTTGAAATAACTCAGAGTTTTAAATCAGTGTCTGCCCTAAAGACTTATCAATATGTAATTGATATGCAACCAGAGTTAATTCATGTTTGTAACCTGCCAATTGGAACTGTGAGTATGTGCAACTTCAAGGCAATGAAATGTTTTGCAGGAAATTTCTCTTCAGGCTTTGAAATTGTGACATGCATTAGCATATAAGAAGAAAGTGAGTGGGTAGTTTAAAAGGGGTTATTTTTATGTTGCTTCAGAAATGTAAATGAGAATAATATTCAATTGTATTGCTTGACTGATAAAATGGTGATAATTCAGTTAGTCTTTTGATTAGATCAGGAACGCAGTGAATATGAACTGGAACTCACCCTGTGGTGAAAAACCCCTGGGGGTCACAGGGGACCTCAAGTTAGAGACCTCGAGAACTATCAGAGGGAGGAGGATACTTCTACATTTCTAAAACAATGGTCTTTTGCACTGTATGACATTTGCTGGTTGTGGAACGAAACTAGTAATCCTCTACATGCATGTCATACTTTGCAGCTTCTAAAGTGAATATACCACAGTGATTTCAACTAACAACACCACAGGATGCTGGAAGAGTGGGGTTTTGTGTTCAAGTCTTGGCTTTCCCACTCACTAGCTCTATGACCTTGAATTAATTATTTAATCTCTCTAAGCCTTTAGTTTTGGCATCTGAAAATGGGGTTTTTGTAAGGATTCATAAGTAACATAGGTAAAACTCTTAGCATAGTATCTCCTACATAGTACTCATTGAACAAATGGTAAATATGGCCATTTGTCATCACAATAATCATGAGATGTAAGCTTTTATAACCTTTAGGACTGCTAGTCAATGACTACACTCCATACATTTTTTGATTGCTTAAATTTGGTATCCCTTTAAATGGCTGACTTTATGAATTAGTTGTTAATTTCTTTGACTGTTTGTTCCTGATTGTACCCATTCTCTGGTGGGGAAACTGAGGCTTTCCAAGGTGATAAAAGACCTCAATATTGGGGCTTGTAAGTGACGTAATTGGGATAAGACTTCTCTTCTATACCCTATTCAGTCCTGTTTTCTCTTCACTCTGCAGCTTCCATGAACTTGGGCACATTCCTGTTTGGGAATTGGAGGGTCTAGGATTCAGTCCTGTGTCTTTTTAACTCCTAGTCTTGTGTTCTATTCACTACAGCCAGCTCTCCTTTATATGCAATGAACCTCTTGATTGATGATCTCTGTTTAGAGGAAAATAACTCTGACTTGTTTCTTTCTGCTTCTGTATCTGTCAATGACCAGTTGGGAAAATGGAGAACTGTTGTATATATTTCAGGCAGGGAATTGGTCACAAAGCTAGCTTCCTGGAAGGGCAGGAAGAAGGGGATACTAACCAGAGGTCAGGAAGCTTCATGAGCCCCACCTCTGCCACTGATCTGCTGGAAGCACAATTGCCGTCACATCTGGTGCTTATGGAACCATCTGCTGCTATGCTCATTGCTGAAGGCACCTCTGGATGATGGGGTAAAATGGTTCCTTTTTTCCTTCTTGCAGTCCAATTTCCTTTTCTGAGCCTCCCATTTGGGAAACAACCAGAAGCCAGTGGACAAGGAAGTATGAAAAATGTAGTTTTCAGGCTTCTACCCTCTCCCATGGAAATTAGTGCCTGAAAGAGTGATAAATAACAGGTATGTCTTCTTCCCTGTAACCTAGCTTTCTTTTGGAACTTACAGCTCTGGAACTTGATGCATTGGGCTTCCCAAGCCTGCAAGGTCACATGTCATCACATTAATATAAACATCTGAATCTCTGTATCTGATTCTCCATCTGCTTGACTTCAGGAAGCTGTTTTTTGCCCGGTTCACCTTGTCCAAGTGTTTTGGGGCATTTGATTATTACTTAAAGTGAGTGCTTGCAAGAGTCTCTGAATTTGTTCTGTTTCTCGAGTTAACTTTTGGCAGCCTCCAGCTCTAACCGTTCCACGGAGGTGCTACTCTGCATCTAACCTGACAAATGACCAGTCCTCAGGACTCAAAGGTTGCACCTGATTCTAGTAAAACAGGAGTCTCTTGATACTGAAAAAAATCTACATTATTGACATGTAAAGTGAGAAGGATATACATTTTGTGTAATACTTGATCAAAGTGAGTCCCCTACTAAAATTGCTTGAGACAGAAGTGTTTCAGAAACCAGCAATGCAGCATTTCCAAATCTCAGACCTCATCTTTTTCAGGAGTGCACAGAAGGGTTGGGTCCTGATGAATGTTGGTATCAACTGTTACATGTTCACAATCACCACTCACATGCATCATTCTGAGTCTCTTGCCTAGTCGACTCTGTTGTATCAGGTTCTTTTTCTTATGATACGTTGTCATCCCTCACTGCAGCTTAGTTCTTTGGGAGCCCTGCCAGCCATCACTAAGCTTTATTTAAATCTCAAATTTCCATAAGATTTTTCTAGATAGTTTCTCAGGACCTGTGCAAATCAGTAGATGCAAACAGCTATGCGGGGCTTGAGGTGTTGCCTAATTTTACAAAATATTTCACAAGATCTGTTTGATTCTCAGCTCCAGTTCAGTCAGAATTTCATCTGTGTTTGATAGGATTAGAACATGGTCTGTATTGTCAAGGCACCTGGATTCCCTGAAAAACAGGGTCTTCTTGTCCCTCTTTAGAAGAATGAGCTGTTATGAAATTCAGGAAGCATATGACTGATGCTGAGAATTATGTGAAATCTCTTACAAACTCCTTTCCATAATCTGGAGCCTTGTCTAGGCCTTATACCTTCTTGAAGTCTCACAAAGCACAGTACACAAGAGAAATACAAAGTGTTTCAGAGAGGTTAAGTGGTTTTTCCACAGCTTACAGATGATTAACCTGAGGAGAAAACCCAAGTGCTTGCTTCTGAAATCACTGTTTTTTTCCAAATTATTTTCCAACTATCCAAAGACAGCAAACTATTTCCTAAAGGGTATATAATTTAGATTAAAAGGTTACTTGATTCAACATGTCTAAATCTGAAACATGGATTTAGACAGAACTGGGAAAATACTAAATCACTTCTTATTTGTTGCCTTGGTCCTTTATAACAACAGTTTGCTATGGTTCAGACGCTCCTAAGCACGTGGCCTGTGTGATCACCTTTAATCCTGACCACTCTGTGAGTTCCTTACTCTTAAGGGCTGAATGTTTGTGGGGCCTTGTCAATGGGATTAGCACTTTCATAAAGAAACCGAGAGAGCCCTCTGCTCTCCACGTCTCCACCGTGTGAAGACACAATGAGAAAATGGCTATACGCACACCAGGAAGTGGACTCTCACCAGATACCAGATCTGCTGGCCCCTTAATCTTGAGCTTCCCTATCTACAGAACTGTGAGAAATAAATGTTGACGCTGCCCACTCTATGGTAATCGGTTGTAGCAGCCCAAACTGACCAAGACACTCACTGATAGTGTCCTTGTTATTACATGCAAGGTGACCGAGGCAGAGAGGAATCATTATTTTGTGCAAAGTCACATTTCGAGGGGTGAAGAGGTGCAGCCAGGATTTTCACCCAAATTTACTCGATGTGGGAGTCTATCCTTTGAGCTTCTCGGTTTGCTTGTGCAGAGATTTCTGTGTGGTCGAGGGTCTGTCGTTAGACGATTTTAGACTTGGGTCTCCAAACCGAAGGCCTGGCAGTTACATTTGCTGGGCCTGTCCCTGTCCAGGTTTTTAAACATTGACTTAAATGCCTTCAGGGCGGCTGGGCACTCTCCCATTTGCCAGAGTAACAACGATTCCTACTGTCTGAAAAGAAGCCCTTGGAACTATTATATTTCCTTCCACAGCCACAGTGTCCACTTGTCAGGGAGTTCTGCCTGCCTTCCAGGCCCTTGAGGCTTTCTATTTTATCACTTAAACTTGGAAAACAGTGGTAAGAATTATCTCCAGTTTTAGAGACCATACAATGACATTTAGTCCCTTCCATTTTCTCCGTGGAAATTTGTTTTATTACCATTTAGCAAATAGGGTTGTGTTGAATTTAAGAACTTTTTTCAATTAAGGAATTAGAACAGGTTTCTAAATAAATACCTGTTAAATGATTACCATTTTATCAGTCAGGTAATGATGTTCAGGCAGTGTTCTTATTTGCATTTCTAAAGAACTGTAAGAAGAATCTTTATTCCCCCCCTCTTCCCACTCACTTGTTCCTTAACTTATTATGGCTTTATTAATTTCACTGCTTGCAAAAGGTTTTATACAAAGTACTCGTTTTTGAATGTTCAGTATTATCATGCCTTTATGCATGTCAGATATAGATGCATATTTATTATAAGGTCTCACTATCAACAGTGTAACTGACATTTGTAGCCTCACCTTATCTCAAGTATCACCGTTCTTCATTATTTATAATTATTGCAGTCCAAACTCTCAAAAGTTGAGTTCCAGAAAAATGTGTGTGTAGATATATAAAACTAGGAAGTCATTTCTCAGCATTCAAAAAATGTTGGTAATAGTAAATGAAGAAAACTAGGTGTGAAAGGTCCAGAAATGCGATAGAAGAGGGAAAAATCATGTCAGGTATTTTAGGAGAATGACTCTGGCTGAGCACAGGTTGAATTACAGTGATGACAAATGTTAGGGGTTCGGGGACTCAGGAGACTGTTACATTTGTCCACGGAGGAAGGATAATGGCCAGAACTAAGACTGAGGGAATGGGGATAGAAGAAGAGGAAACAGATTCTAGAGGAAGTAGAATTCATGGTAGAAGGTGAATAATTACATGAGAAGGAAGAGGAAGACATTTTGAAGGTGACCATGGAGAAGGAGTAGGGCTCATGGGAGCTTAGTTTGGAGCTGGTTGAGGTGGAGAAAACCGTGAGACATTTGGTGATAAACATCTAATAGAACGTTGGTTAAATTGGTGCGAAACTCAGTGGGGAACTGTTTTGGGGAAGATTCTGATCCCATCTGCTGCATGATGAATAGAATAAACTAGAAATTGGACCCCAAAAGCTTTAATGATCTTCTAGACAAGGGAGAGATGAATGTATCTCTCCAAATATTAACATCTAGGAGATTGCCTGAGTATGAAGCGTCTTCCTTCTTGGGGCTTCAGGAAACATTTCATTCTTTTAACTTGCAAGTATTAAGGAAGTTTTGTTCAATTAAGATGTGTGCAAAAGTTAGACTATGACCTTTTGATCTCCTACACTCAGAGAGTTTATGGGAGCAAGCCACCTGTTGTGTATCTTTAGGGAATCTGGAATTAGTGAATTATTTTCTTTGTACTTCATTTGTAGTCAGTGTGATTGTGAAAATCGAGTCTAATATTTTTTTCATAGTAAATAAATTCTTTATGACTCATGAGGGTTATGATGTAAGAAATGGACAAGTGTTTGGAAAATAGTGCATTGATTTAGTGTGAGTTGTGACAGGCTATGATAATTAAGAATTTCAACAAATTTAGTACGTTAGTAGATGATAAGATAAAATCCTTTCCCTAAAAGGGAGTGTTTTGATGGCTTGTCCTGGGATTGAACTGAATTTTGCCATTGCACCACTGACAGGAGTTTTGAAAAACAAATTGAGTTGCCCCAAAGAATCCTGAGAATCAGGAATATTGTGGCCGATTTCTGTTTGTAACTTCAAACATGTTATTTTCTGTGCTTGTGTTGTGGATGGACGAGCATCATGCAGTTTAAAACCCCTAATTGACAGGGAGAAGTATTGGCCAAACAGTCTTCTCTGTTAAGAGATTGTATAGGCCTCTCAGGTCAGTTTTCTAGACAGTCAGCCTGTAGTCAAAATTATGACTTCGTACACGAGTGAAAGAGGAATTGGCTGTGGGTCTTGGAATCCAGGATTAGGGGAACAAAATCAGAAGAAAGATTGAATCCACTTCAGAAAAAAAGAAAAACAAATTTTACTTCTAAGACCCTCACTTTAATTGTTTGCAGGAAGGTTGATGCTGCTTATTAAGAACACGGAAGTTGAAAGGTATTTAAAATATCTCATGTAGTCAAAAAACCCTAAGCAGTTAGTCATATTCTTTAAAAAAAAACCTGTAATTCATATTTAACCAATTGTGGCATATTTCTATCTAATTATGTTGAACTGAGGTTTTACTCTGTGGAAAAAAAGAAATAACTAGTAACCTTTTTGCACCAGCTTAATTTTAGCACAGTTTTATTTAGAATTATGTAACCTTGACTCTGCCACCCTCTCCTGCCCTTCTTGTCACTGCTGTCATTAGCCCTCACCATGTCTTTTTCGAGTGATTAGCGTCATTACCAAACTCCTTTCTTGACTATGGCTGTTTCAGCTCCACTCCATTCAGCAGCCAGATGACGGACCCTCTTTCTATCGCTGAAGTCCGACCAGGCCCATCCCCTTTTTTCTGTCAACTTGCTCCTCACCCTTCAAATCAGAACTCATTTACCTCCTACTGAACCCCAAGCCTTCCCCACCTCCCCTCTGTGCTTTCAGAGCTCTGTGTACAAATTGCTGTTATCCATTATTTGTAATTGTCAGAGTTGTTTGCAACTATTTATTTAATATGTCTACCTCCTGTGCTGGACTTCCTGTGCCCAGATTTCAGCACACTGTCTGCCATATTATAGTGTAGGAGAAATGAACTAAAATTGAGACAGCCTTTATAGTTCACTTTACAACCCTTTAGGCACGCTGTCATCTTCACTGAAGGTCTGTCGTGGATAGGTTGGTACAAATGGATGTTAACAGTCATCATATCCATTTGACCCCCCTCCCCCCACACACTGAATTTCACTTGCAACTATGGATTCTGAGGCTGTGGGATTTGGAGAGGAGACGGGGGGAGGGAAGGACCCCCAGTTCTTTATTGGGAGTTGAAAGGCCTCTGCTGTGGGTATGTACAGATTTCATGGCAGGGGACTTCCGGTGCCAGGGTTGGTGTTCCCTTTATCTTGTATCCCCTCCCTGGGATGGACTCCTTGGCGGTGCTGCCATCCCCACCACCTTTCCTGAGATTTCTAGCTAACACTTATTGAGCACTCAATCGTGTAGGTCCTGTGTTCAGCCCCTTGTAAGTGTTTTCTCATTCGTTCCACATAGCAGTTCTATGAATGGGGTGCGCTTATCATCTGCATTTTGTAGGTAGTAACACTGAGACAGAGAAGGAGTAATTAACTTGCTGAAATTCATATAGCTAATACATGATGGAGCCAAGGATCCAAATTTAGGAGGTCTGACTCCTGACCACTGACTACAGCTTCCTCGGTACCACTAGACCACATACTACAGACACTGGTATTATTACACCGAGTCCTTAGACCACCACTACTCATCTCACTTCTACAACTCCTACTACCACTCCAACTATTACTGTGAATTCTGTTATTTGCCCTCTCTGTACGACCTCAACAGTACCTTGTGTCACAGAGGCGGCAATAGAAAGAGCCTACTCTAAGAAAGCCTGTGTCATCCCGGCGAGAGGAGCCCGTGGGTTCTGTGGCCCCTCAGAGATCAGGCCCTTTTCAACAGACTTTCTGTTTCGCTTTGACTGTTTCATTTTTCAGGAATTCTCCCTCATCTCTAATCAGAAATCCTTTGGGTAAGCTACCTCTGTCCTCTTTTTCCATCCTCAGAGGTGGCTGAGATCAGCTGTGGACCTAGAATGTTACACAGTAATGTTCCTAAGAGGCCTGGAGAGAGTTGAAGCCTCTGTCATGTATCAGAATTCCCACTGCAATGTCCTAGAAACTAACCACCTGCTTCTGCTTGAAAATTCCAGTCTTTTTAAAAAGTCATGTCCAGGGAATTGGTTAAATTGGACTTACTTAACAATCAACTTAGTCCGGATTATTTGGTATTTCAGTGAAAAAAAGCAACCACGGTGAGTGTGTCAAATTCTACAATATTTTTCTAGTCAGATCGGGCAGTAGATTTTATCTTGTAGACGAGATTCGCCCTCTGCCCCTTTACTCGTTCTCTCATTTTCTGTGCCATTGTTTTTCGTTTGTCCAGTTACTGTCCCCATCACTCCCCACAGACTAGGCATTGTCTGTACCTGCCTCCTGGGAGGAGGTTGAGTCACTGACTCCAGACTGGCTGGATGCCTTTTCTTAAGACAACTTCAGATGGCCAGTACTTTCCTAACTCGTTGAAAGGCACTGGGGGCCAGGAGCTCATTACCACCCCTGGATGTTTCCCAAGCAGGCAGATCACTCTGGTTTAAGAATGACTGAGGCCTTTTCTTCGCTGTCACTCTTTCCTGTTCGCTGCTGTCTTTTCCTCTCCTCCTCTTCCTCTCCTACATTATGTTACTGACATGTCATCTTACATCCCACTTCCCGTCTCCCATTGTTCTCTTTCTCTCTTGCCTTGCCACTCTACCTAACATTCCCTGCTTTCATCCACAACCCCATGTTTTTCTACTCTTTTTTCCTCTCTCTCAACATCTTTCTCTCTCCTAACCCCTCACTTGGTTCATTGGCAAACATTTCCCTTTTGTTGCACAAATAGACTTTTAAGGAACACTTGCATACATATTTGTGAATTGGTAAGTGTTCACCGACTGTCTACCTGTTGTGTGGCTGTTTGTGGTTTAAAAAAAAGTATGAGATAACAGTTCTGGCTAGTGATAAGACCTCATATGAATAACTTATTTACATGATATTTCAAAGTGTATAATATGCTTTTACATGCATTGTTATCTAATTCTCGCAACATCCATCGAATAGAACAAGCATTATTAACCTAACCTACATATAAAAGAAATGAAAATTTGAAAGGTTTTTGCACTTGAAGTCATACTACTGGTATATGACAGAACCAATATTAGAATCCAGATATTTTGATTCTTAGTCTAGTGGTTGTTCACTATACATGTGGCAATGAGTGAAAACAGGAGAATTATAAGTATGTCTCAACATGATAACAGTGATTGCTATAAGATGCTAAAATGTAGGTAGAGAGCCATGATGATTTTATGATGTTTGGCTTAGGTTGGGATATTTGGAAAGGTTAAATGAAGTTTGGTGTCTAGGGGAGGAGAATTCTGTACGCTTCTTGGTTCTTTGGCTGGTTTAATAACAAAATTAATGTTAAGACAGATGAATAGGGGAAAAACAAATTTAATTATGTATATATGGGGGTCCCACAAAGACAATGAGACCTAAGGAAAAGTCGGGCAGTTGAGGCTTACATGCCATCCAGAACTAAGGAATGAGATAGGGGGCTGGGACTTCAAAGGGAAGGAGTGTATTTTATAGGACAATAAGGGCAGATGTTTAATAACTAGATGTTTGTCCTACTGTACAGATAGGTCATTCAAATAAAAAGTTATTTCTGGTTATAGCTCTCTTTCTGGGCCCCCTGTCTAAATTCTTTTAGATTATTAAGGAGAGGTCAAAGTTTTTCTTGAGTCTGCTGGGTCTTGATTGCTTTCAGCTTCAAATAATCCATATGCCAAAGTGGCACATTTTAGGGAGGCTCATCCTGACCCTGTGAGGTGAGAAGTGGCTGAGATCTGAAAACACATTTATCCATCAGGAGAGGGTTGGTTTTGGGGGAACATAACAGGTACACGATGGAAAGATTAGTGCATAAAGTGAAGTTATAACAAGCAGCAAATCCAGCAAATGGTAATGTTCAGACCACAGCAATGAGGAATCTGGAAGTTCATTATTTTAAACAATGTAATTTGTTGTCCTTAGAAGAGTTTCTCAAAATGTACTAGGGACCCATCTATAGTTTCTAGAGTGGGAGAGAGGACCCGTCAGGTAGACTCCTAATGCTGAAGTGACTGGGGCTTGGGGCAGTTATTACAAGAGATAGAAAGATAGGGATGCATTTGGATATTAGTCAAAGCTGGAATGCAAATTGGCAGCTAAGTCTCAGGATCCATACAGAAGCCAAGAATCCAGTGCTGGGCTGTAATCCAAATGAACCACAAGGATGACTTGATGTCAAGTATTGTCAGTAACTCAGCATGAAATATTGAGGTGACCTTTGAATTCCCTTGATTATGGATGGACCAGATCTCCAAGGCAAGTCCTAATAATAATAATGTGCCTTACAGGCTATTTATTGAAAAGGACAAAGAAAAGGAAAATTCAGGGGAGACTTCATGAGAATCTGCCCCTTGACATATAGGAAAAATACAGATTATCCATATAGTGGCTTAATATTTGAAGAGTGCTGTTAGTCAGGATCCTTTCAGTTTTAAGCGAATTCAAAGTCGTTTGAGGAAAAAGGGTATTTTTATTAGCTCACCAAATCGCAAAGTTTAGGAGTGCAACTTGCTGGATCAGGGCTTCAAACAATGTCCTTGGGATCCGTTTGTCTTTCTGCTCTGCTCTGCCTCCCCTTAAGCAGGGTCTTTCCATGCAGCGATACCTTGAAGTTCTAGGCTCACACCCTGTCAGTTTCAAATGCAGATAAAAGTCTTCCTTCCTGGTAATTCCAACCAAGTACCAGAATTAAGTCCATTGGACCAGTTTCATCCATGTAACCATCTCCGCTCCATTGTGGTGTGCATTGTATTTCTATTGGAATTTCTAGGAGAATTAAATATGGTAATTGTCCAGGCCTAGGTTATGTGCTGTCCTGGGGCAGGTGGGAGAGAATAGCTCAGCCCCACCCAAACTACATGGACTAGGGTAGGGACAAGATGGTTCCCCCAAGGAAAATGGAGTTCTTTTACTAGACAAAGGGAGGATGAATTCTCAATAGCCTACAAGTGCAGAAGTTCAATACAAGGGCTAAAATCCTTCCATAGAGGAGACTAACCTCAAATGTCAGAGTTCTTTGAAGTTGGGTTGTGAAGTATGATCTGAATTGGATCATTATGTGAAATTATTGTGTCACCATGAACTGACCAAGTAGTTTTTGGACCAGGAGCTTGATACAAGTAGCAGGTACCGAGAGATAGATGTGCCAGATGGTAGGTTCCAGTGGAATTGACAAGGCTGGAAGGAGCAGGTGTCTCTTAGGGTTTAGAGAGAGCAAAAGTCTGGAGAAGACAGCTAAGAGAATGGAAACAAAATTGTGCTGGTTGGTAGATCACACTAGAGGTTTTCATCTCAAGGCAAAAGCTTGGGTTTTACTCGCTGGAACTCTTGTAGAACTCTGCATAGAAGACTTATCCTACCATCACCTCTCAGTGAACTGGTTTCTTGTTAGGAAATGGAAGACATGAAGTTCAAACACTCTTTTGAATTTCAAAGAACCTCTTCTTCTTAACAAGCACTAATGACTCTTCCTAGTTCAAACAAATGATTAAGGTTGACAGTAGAAACGTAAATCTCACTGTAACTAATGATTCTGCTAATATTCCTTCCCTATGTATGGATATTATTCTGACACATACAAATATGCTTGTGTACATGTATGGTAAGTGGGTGTACGGTGTGAGGAGGCTGTGGTGACTGTATATATTCCCAAGTGGGTGTGAGGTGTGTGGATACAGCAGCTGTTGAGTCTCGGTGGGGTTTTCTTTCATTTAGTCTGAAACCAAGCTCCGCTTGAGATCGGAGAGACAGTGAGCTAAGTCAAGTCTTCCCCAATATCATAATATCACAGAAACCTGGAGAGAGAGCAAGGGACTTTACTCAATAGCTTTGTCCAGTAGAAATACAACGTGAACAACAAGTGTGAGCCACATATGTGATATAAAATTTTCTAGTAGCTATGTTGAATATAAGTAAAAAGAGACAAGTGAAATTAATTTTAATACTTTATCTTATTTAACTCAACATATCCCAACACTAATTCTGCATATAATCAATGTAAAAAGTATTAATGGGAGAATTCACATGTTTTTTTTCTACTTAGTCTTCGAAGTCTGGTGTGTATTTTCCACTTACAGCACATCTGCATGGGCCAGTCACATTTCAAATGTATTCCCTCTTTCCCTGAACAGCACCCTGATTTTGCTTGAAGGAGTGACTCCTCCCTCACTCCTGGGTTCTTGTGTTTTGGGTGGGGCTCCAGAGTTGCCTTGTTCTCTAGGCCTGGCCCCACACAGAGCACCTGGCCCCTGGCCACAGTGATTGGTTCAGGTGGGTACAATCAATGACTCATAGGACTAAATCACAGAAATGCTTTTTCCCCTGGACTTCCTGAAAACATGAAGGCCTAGAGATGCTGCCATCTGGTTACCTTTGGGGGAGAGCCTATCCAAGAAAGAAGCCATTACAGAAGAGGGAATTGCTGGCGAGTATAGGGAGGGAGGCCAAGTCTCACTGACTTTATTTGAGTCTCTGGATCCCACTATACATTCAGTTAGCCCCTGCTACTGAAACTTTCAGCCATGCAGCCATATACGTATGTATTCACTTTTGCCTCAGCCACTTTGAGTTGGAGTTTCTCACATTTAAAGGAGTTCTAATGAATTAATTACTGTAAGAGGCCAAGTAAAGGCTTAGACTAGGGTAATACTGGTAGAAATGGAAAGGAGATAAGACTAGAGAATTAATAAATCTAGCTATGCTTAGGTTCAAGGGATGAATAGGAAGATACAATAAGATTAGTACCTCTGTGATACTAAACCTCTGTGATAATAAATTCCATTAGTAAAACTATCTTGTAACGGCTCATGTATTTTGTTAATTATCCCAAAGTTTCATGGAAATGGTTAAATAATTATGGTATAGTATAGAATCTAATAAAAACTATGTTGGCTATTGCTGAGTTTATACGGCAAGTTATGACTTTTATACAGGTAATGTAATACTGTAAAAAAAAAATCTTTCATGTGTGCACAGAAAATAATCTAGGCACCAAGATATTTACATTGCTTGTCTCTTGTGAACAGGATAATGGATGTTAATGTTCATTTATGTGTTTGTATTTTTCTGCTTTTCTGTTAATGATCATGCATTGCTTTATAATAAGAACAAAATAAAACAGACTTAAATATAGTCAACAATGTTATATTTTTCACAGCAACTGAAGAGGGTAAATGTTGATCACAGGGGTTGGGAGTTACTGACCAGGGAATAGAAAATACCCCTGTAATTAATCAGCTAGGTGAGATGAAGTGTTGAGGGAAGGGAGAAAACATGCCAGATCAGTCTGGAGGCTGTTGAAATAGCCCAAGCTACAGGTGATGCAGCCCTGCGCTAGGAAAATAGAAGTTGAGGTCATTTTTCCCTACTTTCCCATCTTGAGCTAATAATCATCACAACATAGTGTGTCAGCTTGTCATCAAGGAGAATTATAAGTAAGTTTTAGAAAAATAAACCACCAGGAAGGTTTAAAATAAGTGTGCCTTTTCCCTTCTCAGGTGAATACAAGACAGTTCACTTACGGCTCCTCCTATTTCTTCTTCATGCAGATGCTCAGAATCCATTCATTGAGCTCATACATGGTCCTTGTTGCCTAGCAACATTAGTGGAATTGCTATGTGTGCTTCTTAATCACTGTAAAGTCTTGTCCTTTATTTTATATCAAAAAATGGAAAGGGTAGAAAGAGAAAAAGACTATGGAAAACAAAGTGAAAAAAAGTGCCCAGACTTTATCTTCCAGCTGCAAATTAAATCATAGCACCTGAGTAACTTTAATAGGTGAACATTTGTCAAAAATAATTTTGATCCCACCTGAGGAATTCATTGGCAAATGAAAGTCCTGAATCAGCATTTTACCTGACCAGTCTGCAAGAAAGGAGGTCCCAGAACTTAATTATTCCTTCAGGAACTTTCTATCTACCTGGCCACGAGGGCTCAAGAAAGCCCCACTCACTCCTTTTGGACAGAAGGACGACATCATATTAAGAGTGTTTTGAAACCCCTTGTCATCTTCCTGGAACATATAACATTTGTATTTTTCAGTGCTACAACCTCTGTGATAATAAATTCCATTAATTTACTGTTCCCTAGGGTCAAATCTCATCAAAAGTTTCTAAGGCCAGTACCTATGGTGTATTTTCACATAGTAAAAAAAAAAAATCACTCTTAAAAATTCTTTAAACTGTATGCATAAAGCATAGTACACAGAAGTGGAGACTAATATGCCCTCTCTCAATAAATCCATATCACCATTTTTCTTGTGGTGGAACAGATCACTATTTCTTCTCTTGAGACCTGTGTAAAGTAGTTGAGTTATATTTTTGTGTTGTTTGAAAATTTAAAAAAAGTGTATCTCTTTGATCACGAACATTGTAAGCAGAGTGGCAAGGTTTGTACTCTGTGAGGGACAGGGGAGCTGAGTTGACTGAAGGAGCAGCAGATGCTAGTTCTCATACTTATTTGTGGGCTTGTAGTCATTCAGTGGAGGGCAGAATTGTAATATTCAATTGTTCCCTCTCTTTCTCTCAGAGTAGGTTAAATGAGCGTATAACACAGCTCCATTAAAAGTAGACCTTTACTTTTATGTCCAATTTATCATCAATTTTCAGGCAACAAGGGGATCCCTACTTCTATTATTCGAGAAATCAGTGACTAAATAATGATTCATTCTTATTCCCTGTCTTCCCAGAACCAAAGAACCAAAATGCTGCAGACATGAAGGAACCTTGAGTGATATTAACCAATCCTCTACCTGACATAAGAATCCCCTCTGTATTAACGTCCCTAATAGAATATATTATCTTGATTAGCCACCTAGGAGCTGATGGTTGAAGATCTGACAAGCTCGAGGACCAATACAATATTACGTCCTTCTGTTTCTACCTCCTTAAGCCCTCTGAAATCTTTTTATATCTCTCTGACAATGTCTTGATCATCTCTCACCTGGGTTACTGCAACGGCCTCCTCATTGGTCACATTGATTGAAGGTCACCCTTCAATCCATTCTGCATACTACATCTGGAATGATATTTCTAAAATGTGAATCTTGCTATACCACTTCCCTGCTTAAAATCCTTTAGCAGTTTCCCATTGTTCTCAGATTAAAATCCAAACCCCTTCTTCACATGGCTCTTAATGATTCCTGTGATTTGGCCCCTGGTCTATCTCTGGTGAATCACACCGCTCTTCACTTTACTGCTTGCATTTTAGTACCATGCTTCCATTTTTCCATATATTACATTCGTTTGCTACTGACAGCGTTCTTCCCCATTGCTTACCTATATCATGTCCTCCAAGTCTCAGCTCAGATGTTACTTTCTCCAGGAAGCTTTCGTGGACCACCGAAGCCTGGATTAGAAGTCCTACTAAGATGTCCCCATAATATTTCATTACAGCACTTACGATACTACATGATAATTGCCTATTTTTTGTTTCCTCTACAAGGCCTTAAGATACATGAAGGCAGACGCTCTTGTTTTCCCTAATTTCTCAGCACAGTACAGGCTCATTAAATATTAGTTGAATGAGTACCATCTCATGCGCCAACACAGTCTTAGTTGCCTCTTGATAAGACAGGTCTTCATCCAGGCAAGACTACATGGACTACATTTTTGGATGGACTGTAGACCTTGGGATATGGTCCAGACTCCCTAACTTTTCAGTTGTAGTTAGACAGTCCAGACTAAGGGTCTAGGTTTCTGGACCATTCCTCATCTTAGCTGCCACCCTCCACTATTCTGATTGGAATCTGCTAGGGATCAGGGACTTGGCAGTATAAAACTTTGCCAAGCTACCTTTGAAAGTCTACGTAACTTCCATGGTTTCTCCATTTCCACATTAACTCATCTAAAAACTCTAGTCACTGAGTAAAGTGGGGCTTAATCCATGGGACTTCAATTATGTTTTAGATTCTAATGATTCAAACCCAACAGGAAAGAGAGAAAACAGAATCTTCTCCTGGTAGCTCCTACACAGGTCTCCTTATTTTTATGATTGGACCAATTTGGATCATGTGCGCAGTGGTGAACCAATCACTGTGGCCAGTGACATTTGGTTCTCTGATTGGCCAGACCTGGGTCACATGCTCCATTTCTGGAGGCAGGTGGTGCCCATCCCCACCTCCCCAGGTCACTTGGACTGTGAGTGGGGGTAGAGAGATCATCAAAGATGATTTAGGGTCCTATTAGGAGAAGAATGGGGAGAAGATGCTGGGCAGAGGGGTATAAAAATGACAAAGACCCACCCAAACCGATTTATTTTATTTCCTTCAACTCTCTTCAGTCAGTTCGTGGCCCTGTACAGCACTCATTATTTTTGCCTCTGGCAGAGAGCTGGACATGCCAGGTCAACATTGGAACTTAAAAAGTATCTCATGTTTTCTGTTCAGCCTTTGTCCTCTGCTTTTTTCAGTGTTTTTGTGGTGTTCTGAGAACACAGAAAAGAAGTAAATATCATGTGCCTAGGCACTGTGTTAATGATATAAGTACTCTTATCTCAGTTTGCAAATGAGGAATTGGATGCCTCAGAGGTTAAACCACTGCTCTGAAGACAAAGAGGAAGGAATGGAAGTGAGACTCCAGTCTATATCAAGCGGTCTCCAAAGCCAGTGCTTTCCCTACAATACCTTTTGACTTCTGCCATGATGAGAAAGAGACCTTTATTCTTCAGAAATGATTTACTGTAACATTGCTTCAGCTAGAGGGGCATAAAAACATTATCAGTTAGCTTTCTTATCTACAGTGATTTGAAACAGTGCTGATTGGTTCGTAGCGAACTATCCAAATCCTTCAGTCAAATATTGGAAACTCCCAATACGCTGTTATTTTTGATATGAGGTTAATTTGTGGAAGTGACAACTGAATTATAGACCTATTATATATATGGAGATAGATATATAGATATATAGATAGATATAGGTATAGATAGAGATATATATAGAGAGATATGTAAATAGATATATAGATAGATTCCCATCAACAAATATTTTTGTATGGATTTAAGCCACAGCATCACATACAAAAATTTAAATATAATTTACAATAACTCAGAAGCTGATTTTTCATCATTATTACATACCGACTTGAATATGTACAAGTATGTCACTTTCCTTTGTAGTGGTATCTGTTGTTATGAGGACCAGGAGCTGTCAGATACTAGTTTTTCCCATGTAGGGAAATCTAATTTGCAGTAACAAAGAAAGAATCAGACATGTGTAGAAAAGCAGATACCCCAGAGAACACACAGGAGGATATCTGGATGCACATTAGATTTTCTGGGTCCAGTTGGCCGTGATACTCAACTGAGCCAACACCCGTTCTTGTGGTTATGTGAGATGTTTCAGTGAGTTTCTCTATTGCCTGAGCTATATAATGGAATGGGTATAATGATACATATCTTATTTTACATAATAGTTTACAGTTTACAAATGTTTTTCCTTCATCATCTCATTTAACACACTAGGTAGCCAGCCATCTTGTCCTGCTCCTACCCAGTTGGCTCAGGGACGTACGTAGTGGAAGAAATGTTACTCTTGGAACAGCTGTGGCTGTGATTTCACTGCTTTTACAACAGTTACAGCTATATGAGGGCTGAAGTATTCTGTATTTGTAACCTTCTGTATTATGTAAGTGGCATTATTATCTTGTTAAAATGTCAGTTTTGATAAGGGTGTTTTTGGAATTCTTTCAAATGAAAATTGGATTATAAAGTCACAGGAAAACATCAGGAGGACTAGGAAATGACTTGCATACGAGAAAACAGATTGAGGAAGAGCCTGAGGAGGAAAGAAAATGTGGTTAATTAATTATTTTTAGTAAATTTTTTATTGAAGTATAAAATATACTTAGAAATGTGCCCAGATAAGAATACAGCTTGATAAATTTTCTCCAACTTGAGAAGACCTATGTAACAAACACCCAGATCAAGAAATAGGTCAGCAATGCCAGACACCTGGTCACTGTCCCTCCCGAGCAAAGGTACCCATTATCCCGTCTGACATAAATTTGTTTTGAATTTCATATAAATGGAATCATACATTCTGTATTCTTTGTGTCTGGCCTCTTTCACTCATCATTATATCTTTGAGATTTATTCATTTCCTTGCTTGTAGAAGTAGTTAGTTCATTCTCATGACTGTTAAGTACGTATTCCATTGTATTCATAGACCGTAATTTATTTATTCATTTTACTGCTGGGCTTTTGAGTTGTTTCCAGTTTTAGGCTATGATGATTAGTGCCTACAGATTTTTTGTGTGTGTTTGTGTGTGGATATGTGTAAACATTCTACTGTGCATTGATTAGGATTTAGTAGTGAGATTGCTTAAATGACAGCATATGAGTATGCTCAGCCTTAGATGATAATATTAGTTTTCCACCAAAAGTACGTGGGAATTCTAATTGCTCTACATCCTTGCCAATGCGGGTAGTGGCAATATTGATGTCCTTTTCTAATGAAGTTTTTGTTCAGATCTTTTGCCCATTTTACCGTTGAATTCACTACCTTTTTCTTATTGATTGTTGGGGCTCCTTCTATATTCTGAATTAAAGTTCTTTTTTTTTTCTGATATATGTGTTATAAATATTTTCTGCCACTCTTTTAAAGAAAATTCTTAAAAATGCAATCCAATTTATCAGTGGTTATGTTTTATGGTTAGTGCTTTTTTTGTATCATATTTTTAAAATCTTTGGTTATCTCAAGGTCAAGAAGATATACCCCTAAGTTGTCTTCTAGAAACTCTACTACTTTATCATTTATATTTAGATTTATAATCTATTTGGAGTTGAACTTTTATATGGTATGTAGTAAAGGTTAAGGTGAATTTTTGTCACTACAGATGTCGAATTGACCTAGCACCATTCATTAAAAAAGCCATTTCCCCCCCATTTTACTCAGTATTCTAAGTCACTGATGATTATGTGGGGATGTGTTCCTGGACCCTATTTGGTTCTTTTCGTTAGTTTATTCTTAGGTCAACATCACACTCTTAATTACTGTAGTTCAAGATATTTGATGTATTAGTATGCTTCTATAAATAGCATCATTTAAAATTTTATTTACTGATTATTTTGTTGCTGTTATGTAGAAATAAAATTTATTTTAAATTGAGCTTGTATCCAGCAAATTTGCTAAATTCTTTGATTAATTCTAAGTTTGTTTTTAGATTATTTTGGAGTTTTTATCTAATCACCGTCTCTTTGCAAATAATGAGAGTTAGCTTCTTGCATTCCAATCTTTATTTTCTTGCCTTAGTACACTTGCTACTACATCTAGCACACTACACTGTTGGCTAGAAATGGTGAAAGTGGACATCCTTGCCTTCTTGGTGATCTTATGGAAAATCTTTCACTATTTCCCTAATAAGTATGATATTTAGTGTGTAATGTTTTTGTAGTATATTCCTTTAAATCAAAAAATTTTCTCTCCCTGGTTTCTTAAGAGTTTTTTTTAAATAATGAATGGTTGTCAGATATTCTCAAATACTTTTTCTGAGGTGATAATATGAGTATTCTTTATTTTATTAACATGGAGAGTTACAGTGATTTATGCTTGAATGTTAAACTACCTCACCTTACTAGAATAGCTCATTTGCTGTTTTAGGTATTATTGCATTCAATATTTTAATATTGTGTGCAGGATTTTTGAATCTATATTTATGAGATAAATTGGTTCATAATTATCCTTTTTATAATGTCCTTTCAGAGTTTGGTACCAAGGCCATTCTGGCCTTTGTTCTCTAAAAGTTTTTGTGTAAGATTGTTGTTATTCCTTTCTTACACGTGTGGCAGAATTCACCAGTGAAGTTATCTGGGCCTGGAGATTTTATGGAAAATTTTGATTTGATTATAGATAAAATTTTCTTTAATACCCATGGGACTATTCAGATTTTAAAAATTTCTTATTAAGTTATTTGGTAAATTATGAGTTTAGGTATTTGTCCATTTCATCTAAAGTTGAAATTCATTAGGATTAAGTTATTCATATTTCCCTTCTTTACCTTTGTAATATTTGTAGAATCTCAGGTATATTCCATTTGTCATTCCTGATGCATAAAACTTGAGCCTTATCTCTCTCTAAAAATAAATTTAATAATAAGTCTGTCTAGGATCAATTTTATTAATCTTTTCAAAGAAGGAAGTTTTAGTTTGTTAATTTTCTACATTGTTTGTTTCACTTTAATTTTTCCTTTAGCTTTTTCTATTTCCTTCATTCTACTTTCTTGGGGATCAACTTGCTCTGGAGATTATATATATACACACACACACACACACACATATATATATAATCATATATCATATATACATACACACATAATCATATATCATATATGTGTTACATATATAATTAAAGACTTTTTATTATAGCTCAACAAGTTTTACAATATATGCATTTAGGGTTATAAATTTCCCTCTGAGGACTGCTTCATTTGTATCCTGCAAAGATTAACACGTCATATTTTAATTATCATTCAGTTCAAAATACTTTCAATTCTCACTTTGAGTCCTTCTGTGACCCACGGATTATTTAGAGGTATATTGTTTAATTTCCAAATATTTTTAAATTTCGTAGTTATTTTGTTACTTATTCTGAGCTCAATTCCACTGTGGTCAATTAATTACTATGAATGATTTAATTTTTTAAAAAATTCTTGAAATACAGTTTTGGCCAGCATATGGTCATGTTTGGCAAATTTCCATGTGTACTTGAAAAAAAAAATTCCTTGTTGAGTGCTGTTCTATGTGTCAGTTAGGACACGTCTGGTAATACAAATCCTCTATCCTTATTGATTTTTTTTGTCTTCTTTTCCTATCTGTTTCTGAGAAGGTATGTTAATATCTTCTTGCCTGATTGAGGATATGTCTATTTTGCTTTTTAGTTTTGTGCATATAGAGTTTTTCTTTATGTTTTGAAGATATGTTATTAAATACATAAAAAATTGTAATAAATATATCTCTCTGATGAATTGACACTGTGGCCATCCTGAAATATTTTTATTTCTGAAATACTTCTACTTTTAAGTTTATCTGGTCTGATATTACAGTAACTATGACAGTTTGTTATTTAGTGATATATATATATATATATAACTTGTGTCCTTATATTTAAACTATTTTTATAATAAGCAGCCTATATTTTTTTATCCAGTCTGACAATCTTTTAATTTTATTTGGTGTAAGCTATTTACATTCCAGTATATTTGGGTTTATGTCTATTATATTAATTTTATTTTCTAGTTCCAACTATTTTATGAGTCTTTTCCATGCTTTCCTGCTTTACTTTAGACTAATAATTTATTTTTTCTTATTGCATTTATTTCCTTTATTAGCTTGTTAGATGTATATTTTGGTGTTTGCCCTAAAGATTAAAATATACATCCTTGTGTTATTAAAGTTAAATATAAGTTTGTACTCTTACCGCTTCTTAGACAGCCCTAAGTCCTTAAACAGTCTGGCTCCATTTGTCTTCTTCTCCTCTCTCAGTTTTGCATATTAACTACATATAAAACACCACAAGGCCTTAAAATATTTTTTTTATTTTTCAATTACTGTTGACAGTCAATATTATATTAGTTTCAGGTAAACACCACACAACTTTATGTATTATTTGTACAGTAAAATAGTTTTGATTTACTTATATGTTTACCCTTCACCTTGCTCCTCATCCTCTGTGTTTCCATATTTTTCTCTGGGTCATTTTCTTTCACAAGGAGAATCTCTTCAAGATTACCTTTAGTGCAGGCCTGATAATAATAAATTCTCTTAGTTTTATTTGCCTGGAAGTGTTTTTATTTTTCTTTCATTTTTGAAGGCTATTTTTACTGGATGTAAAATTTCTAGGTTGACAGTTTTGTTTTCTCTCAGTGCTGCAAAAATATAATTTTGTTGTCTTTTGACTTCCATACTTAGAGTTGGGAAGTCAGTTATAAGTCTTGTTGATCTTTTGAAAGAATGTGTCTGTTTTCTCTTCTGGCTGCTTCTAAAAATTTCCATTTATATTTGAGTTTTAAGCAGTTTTTTACTTTTTTATTTTGTGTGTAGGTGTGCTTTTTCTTTATATTTATTTTGTTGGATTCATAGTATTTCTTGAATTTGAGGTTTGACTTATTTCAGCAGTTTTAGAAAGTTCTACAAATACTACCTTTGCTTCTTCCTTCTCTTCACCTTTCTTGATTGCATTTATGTCAGACCTTTTCAGTGTGTCCTATCTACTGGGCATTTTTAAAATTTTCCATTCTATTTTTATCTTCATGAGTCAGTCAGGATGTTTTCTACGTACGTATCTCCTTTTTTAATGCTCTCTTTATTCTCTTTTATCCAATCTGCTATTAAGTCTATTAAACTCTTAATTTCAATAGCTGTATTTTAATAGTCTTAGAATTTTCATTTAAGTTCTTAAAATATTCTGAAATTGTCTTGTTAAATTCTGTTTATCTTGTTATTTATTTACTTGAACATATTAATTATAGTTAACTTAAAGTCTGCGTCTTATAACTGCAGTGCCTGGATCACCACCAGTGAACCATTCTACTATTCAACATGGATTTTGTTCCCAGAAGGAAGGCTACTAGGCAGGCATCTCAAAGAAGTCTGCCGTACTACTAAAGAGTAGAATTATTTTAAGTAGAAGGGGATTTGGTCAGAATCTATTCAACAAATGTTTATTTAGTACCTACTATGTACCAACACACTTTTCAAAATGCTAAACCACGTGGCTTGATGGTCTCATTGATCACTTACCTTCACTGATTTCACTTATGTTGATCTCAACTCCTGGCCTTCTGAGCATTACCTACCTGTCCCATTTTTTCATTCCCCCTACCACTCTACCCCAATTTATCTTTTCCTTGTTTTCTCCTCATTTCTTCTGATTGTCCTATCCTATCTACACTTTTCCTGGTCCTGTTGTTTCCTCTTAATTTCAGAATCTTCTCTCAGAGTTCACTGGACTCAAACCTGATAGATACTTAAGTAATCTCAGATGAATATTCCTCTGCCTTACTGCATTTAGTAGAGAGCTTTGAATCCCTGAGTAAGAACTGGACAGTACACAGGGAGAGTCAATCAAGAGTTGAAGATGAGGAATGACTGAAATTGGGGTTTACCTCCAGGAGATGAGTCAGGATTATACTTGTTAGTGAGTTAGTAATAATTGTACCATCTCAAGTTAAAAAAAATAAGAAGAAAGAATTTCCTAAGACACATTCTGAGACTAGTAGTAGGCCATTATGATCAGAGGCTGTGCTTGTCACTTAAAATGGGTGTCAAATAGCTACAATCCATACATTCTTGGATTGTTAGACTGCTCATTAGATTTGCTTAATTACCATTTACTGTCCTCAGTTGCTGTCCCAGGTTATAATAGAAGCACAAATGCCATATGCTACAATTGATTTGCAGCTACAGACTTTGATCGGAAGTATGTGGGTTGCTGATTGGTGTCTGAGGCAACCGATCTTCTGTACTATATTTTTAACTAACTCAGTGAGATAAAAACACGATGTTGCGGTGATTATTAGTCACGGCAGTAAATAAATGTGTCACTACTCTAACTCTTCATGCAGCCCACAGTTTTATGTATTTTCATCCCTATAAATGTGTTGTATCATTTTTAGAATTTATATCATTTAAATTGGAAAAGATTTTAAAACAATTTTTTGAGGATGCTGGAGGGTGGAGAAAAGGCCCTAGAAAATCAAGAAATCCTCTCTCACGTCTCACACAAAGGAATTGGAAAGGACAAATTAAATTATTCATTACATTTGGAATCAATATTAATTGCTTTCAAAAAGGTAATTCATATAGAATGGTCGATGTGTCAATCTTATCAGTCCAATAATGAATAGAATGATGTCAGTACAAGTGAAAGCAACAAAAACAAATGAAGATTTCTCCTGCTAAAAAAGTCTTGTCTTTGCGTTGTATGATTTTCGAACACCTTTGCTGTGTTTGGGGCATTTTTTGTTCTTGTAGGGATGGTATGTCCTGTGTCCTGGGCACTGTCAATGAGGTTCATCTTAATAAAGTGTATGGAAGGGAGGAATGTGATGATGCAAAGGCCATGGGAAATCCATTTTCTAGCTTTGGTGGGCAATAGAACTGGTATTGGCTCTGATGCCTACACGAGAGTCCAACATATGTGTTGTGACATGTGGGCCCAATGGTGGTCATGGTGCTGGAATTTTCTCTGGAGCAGTCCCATAATGTTGTTTGAGTATTTTTCAGGTTGGGTTGACTTCACCCCTAACTCTCTGACCTTCCTAGAGATTGTGGAACTTCCTAATGTCCTTCAATAAGTATCCTTTCTGCCCAAATTAGCTAAAGAGGATTTTGCTACTTGCAACTAGAAATGCTGGCTAATACCCTCTGTATGATCCCATTCCATTAAAAGAAATCATGTTTGCATAGAAAAAAAAAGTAACAGTGGTTATTTCTGCTAGGTGGGATTTGTGGAGATTCCAATCTTTTATGTGTTTTTTTTTTTTTTTTTTTTTAAATTTCTACAACAAGCACCTATTTTTTATGTCAAAGCTTCTGGGGAGTAAATTCATGGGAAAACGCATTACTTCATAGCACTAATCCATTTGTGGAACATAAGAAATGAGAAACCTTATTGGCTTTCTGATAGGGTTGAAATTGTTGTAAAAAAAAAAAAATAAGAGTCATAGCCATGGAACTTGATGGAGATTTTGGAGATCAGGATCCATGCCGGCTTTGACTGATGACTGTGTGACCTTGAGTACATCATCACCTCTTTGGGCTCTGTTCTTTTGATTTGCACAGTGAATGACTGGGTTGGGGTACACTGTGACCTTTAAACTTGGTTCTGTGTAGCCTCCGTGTTTCTGGCGAAGGAGAGAAAGATTACATGTGCTGCATGCAGTGTCCTACACCTTAAAATAAGCCAGTGGACATTCAGATGTTCTTGTATCTGTCTCGTGTGTCGGATTTCAAAGTTTTCTTTGAAAGTAAGTTTTCTGGCTAGTAACACATTTGAGAAACTGTGGAGCCAAGTCATCTCTAAGGTCCCCTTTAGCCCTAAGATTCTATAATTTTATTACTTTTCCCACTGAATTGCCCCTACTATATTACCAGGTAGCTTTACACACACACACACACACACACACACACACACACACACACACACAGAATTATACAATTCTGAGTTGGAAAAGACCTTTTTAACCTCAACTTTTTTAGTCTGGCAGTTTCTAATCATATTATCTAAGAAGCTAGTTCTCCTTAAAAGCTCACTTGCCTTAAGACAGACATTTATCTGTCTATGAGTGTTCTATTATTATTTTTGTCATTGACAAGATGTTCATAAGACATACAATATATTTTTATTAAGAATATATATTATGCTATGACTGGAATATAAACAAATGAAAATCCACTAGTACTTACAAAGTAGAATATTGTTGCTGACTACAATTTAAAATGTTCTTGCTATTAAGTATAATGAAGACTATTCAAAGAAATTTCATTATCAGGAAAGGTATTCTCATGCTGAGAACTGTGTACCTGGGCTTTATAGATCAAATCATTGATTTTTCTAGCATACTCAAAATATATTCTGGGGAATTAAAATAGAATGAAAATTTAGTATGGTTGAGGCATTGGTCATTTGGAGGCATTGAGGGGAAGTTGGTAAGAGATAAGAGCCTAAAACAGAGATCAGATTATCAACAGCCTTGAATTTCATGTTATATTTTGGGTTTTATGTTGAAGGCAGTGAAGAGGCAATAAAAGTTTTTAAGCAGAAGAATGACATGATTAGATTTGAATTTTACACAGACTAGTCTGGCTGCACTGTAGATAATGAATTAGAGGTCAAATCTTGTGGCAGAGGGAGTAACTAAGAGGCTTATTTCAGGTATGAGATTTAAAAACTAAATTGGTTGCATTACAGGTGGAGGGAAGTAAATGTATTCCAGAAAAAGCAAGGAGATAAAAGCCCTAAAACTCACATATTTGGATGAGTGAGTAAGGAAATGTGAGGCATTAAGAATGATACTGTGTAACTTTCTTAGTTACCGTAGTTGACTGGCACAAAATCAAAAGGAAGAGTAGATTTGGGAACAAATGATGAAAGCCCCTATTTTGTAATGTAGACATGGGATTCAAATTTCTAATGCTTCTATGGTCTGGAAACTGGCAAGCTAAGAAAATATCATAAAATTGACTTGGCAGGTCTCCTGCCTGAAGAAAATAAAACTCCTCTGGAGAGAGACACATGCTGAACCTAGGCAGTATAGAATTCTCACACATAAAGTTCCACCAAAGATGAACTCACAGTCCAAAATTGCAAAATATATGAGAGAAAACTTTGATTTTAGTGAGAGTCGGCAGATCCCTAACTCAGCAGGCTTTTAACGTTGAGAACTTCAGATGATAGATTGATTTGATAGAAACTACAAAGTAATTGTTTGAAATCAATAAAGCTTTTAAAAGAGAAATTGAAACTATAAACAATCATGAGACACTATGATAAAGAATAAGCCAAAATAACCAAATGGAACTTCTACAAAGAAATATATAATAATTTCAATTAAAAATCCTCAAAGGAAGATTAAAGGTGAGATAAACTATAGTTGAAGAGAGAATTAATGAATGGAAAGACAGAAGTGAGGAAATTGGCACTGTTGCAGCACAGAGACAGAATATCTGAAAATTCAAAAAACATGGAGAACAGAGAGAAAATTAATATATGTTTAGTAAGAATATGAATTTACAAATAACTAGAGAGTTATTTTAAACCATACAACCAACAAAATATTGGTTAGTTTTTCTGTTAATGAGAAAAAGCAAATAACTCAAGCAGAAAAGGAGAAACAAGAAAAAGAAAACCAAATGACAAATAGATAGAAAGTTACATGGTCTCACAAGAAAGGAAAGGAAATGCTAACACACAATGAGATATCATTTGATACCCGTCTTATTGGCAAAAATTAATAAATCAATGACACCAAGTGTTGGTAGAATGTAGAGAAACAAGAGCACATTCATGGGAGGATTAAATGGTATAATTATTTTGAAAGGCGTTTGGCAAAACTTTCAACTTTGTATTTTGAAGAATTTTAGTATAACTATTTTGAACAGCAACACAATGAAGGGACACACACCCACTAACTTAGCAATTCTGCTTCTAGGTTTTTGCTTTAGAGAAACTCTTAACTCCTGTACTAGGATGCTTATAGCAGCTTGTTTGTGATAGTGAAACAATGGAAATAAATTACCGGTCCCTCAGAGGAGAATGGATAAATTAAACTGATTGTGGTTTAGTCATACGGTGGAGTACCAATTAAGGTGAACTAACTCGGTCTATATATGTATACAGATAGGTCTCCAAAGCATGACATTGAATAAAAAAGAATACAAGCAGCATAATACCATTAGGTACATTAACATAAAAAATACATAAAACATAAAAACATAGAAAGAATATGTTTTTCTGTCTATATACATATGTAATAAAAGGACTAATGCATACCTGTGAATGATACGCAACCACATTATTGTCATGGTAATTTTGGGGGAGGGAGGGTGAAAGAAAGGAGACTTTAGCTATACCTGGTTTTCCTCCATTGTCAAAGTCCAAGACCGTCCTGAGTTTAACTTTCAGTCGACTGTGCTAGATCCCTGCCCTCACACTTGCTCCTGGACCAAGACCCTTTCCCCAGTAAACATTGCTCAGGCTTGTGTGTCTGCAGGCTTGTGTGTCTGGTCCTTCCATCCTTGTTTCCTCAACTCAATGTATTATTTTCTTTACTTTTTGGAATATTTGAAATATTTCATAATTAGAAATTGTTTAAAATTTTTTTTAAAGAAGAGCTTAATCATCAATGCCAAGTGATGCAGAGAGTAAATCAGACAGATGCTGGGAAAAGTCTAGTCCTATAATCACAGAGCTGATTGATGATTTAGCAGGGGTGACCCAGAGCTGGGTGGTGGCAGAACTAGCTCCGAGACTTACGAGTCTTGGTTTTTTTATTTCTTCCAGCTGGCCACATTGCTTCCCTATGTGGTTAAAGTTACTTCAAAAGTCCCTACATCCAGTTAGAAACATAGCAGGGAGAGGCTGAAAGTGAACGGAGTGAGGTAGGAAAAGCTGGAGGCGCTCATCCTTCTGCAGAGGCGGGCGTGACCAGAAGAGGAAATGTAGAGGTGAGGGGGCTTCCAGTACAATTTGCTGGGCACCTCCAGGGCACAGCTTTGGTATCTGTTGAGAGATGTTGAGTCTGAGTCTTCTTTATAGGACTTTCCCTGGAGCTCAGGTGGGAGGGTGTGCAAGAAGATAGCGCATTCTGCAGCCCGAGTTTCCCCCTGTTCCCGACAGTCTTGTTTCTTCAAAAGCTTCAGTAAAGGAACATCATTCTCTCCCACAGTTTGGATCCCCACACAACCTGCTCAGAAAGAGTAAACAGTAATTAGTTACATAAAGTGACAGAAAAGATACAGATACAAATTAGTGAAGGAGGATGAAGGCACAAATGTGTCATTATGCGGGAGGAGCAAGCATCCCACCTTGCCGAGTTCTGCTGGGAGGAGAAGCCTGAGAATGTGGGATCAACCCAGGCAGAAGTTTGATGCCATTCTGAAAACCCACCACCCACCACCTAGCTTCCTCCCTCCCCTGGTACCTCAAAGCCTTCCTGCCCTGTATCAGGCCAGTTCGGTGTGACACAACCAAGTTTGATTTCCTGTCCTGGATCTGCCACTACCTGGCTCTGAGACCTTAAGCAAGTCACCTCCTTTTCTAAGCTTCAGTTTCCTCATTCTAAAGTGAAAGAAATGGAATTGGACGATTTCTAAATTTCTTCTGACTCTGCTATCCTATGCAACTATACATATATTGAAGATATTGTCCTCCATGCCACAAAATTAGCACTGGATTATTTACTGATGGTTAAGTATGATCTGCTAACAGCTGGAGAAATTACATTTTAGCCCTAATGCAAAGATAGTAAACTCAGATGTCTTCAGGGGCCAGGGAGGTAACACAACTTTCTGAAGCCGGGAGATGTGACATAGTGGGGAGCAGTGTAGGTTTTGGGGAACTGGAGAGTGTCTGCTTACTCAAAGGCATTTACATGCAGGTGTTTCATAAACACTGTGCTGAACAAATAAAACTCTTTTGGGCATGGATTTGAGCCAAGTGCCCCTAGTGGGCAGCCCCTGATTAAAGAGAGGGAGAATCTGTGATGGAATTTCAGTCGCTAGTCATAGAGGCTTAAGAGGACCCGGGGTAGTAGGGAGTGAAGAGGTGAGAGAGGTAAGGGCAGATTACAGTCGATCATCATTTGCTATCTAATTCAGCATCATCTAGTGTTTTTAGATAGGGAGCCTGAGATAGATTTCACACCCAACCCCACACCAGTTAAATTCAGTCAGTTGGATCTTGAGGCAAGTCCTGGATTTAACTTTCCTTCTGTTTCACATGAAAGGTTTGGAGTAAAGATTTGTTCCAAGATTTTTTTTTCGGCATCTTACAGTCTATGAAGCTAAATATGAAATGGCTTTGTGATTCCTCCCTTCCTTCGTTCATTCATTCAACACACAATGCCAAGCATAGCTCACAATTATTCATCAGATGAAGATTGCCTCAAGAACCTGGCATTCTAGAGCTGACAATGGCATTCAGTGTTCATTTGACAATTATTTATTGGGTGCCGCTTCTGGTTCCAGGCGTTGTTCTGGCCTCTTGAATGCAGCAGTGAGCAAAGCAGACGAGATTTCCAAACTTATGCAGACCAGTCACAAGCACGGGAGGAAACATAATTAGTAAGATGATTTCAGCTAAAAGGAAATCATCCAGGAGCTAAAAGGAATGGGGTAGGGAATGGTATCTTCTAGGGGGTGATAAAAACAATGGCATTCAAGCTGAGACTGAAATGATGAAAGTCTCATTATTTCAACTAAAATAAAACTAGGGAGGATGAGCAACCTGTCAGAGAGGAGAGCTACATTCAAGTCCTAAAACAGAATCGAGTTTGACAAGTTTGAGGAAAGGAAGTGAACGCAGGAATCAGAATTTGTTTCTTACTCGCCATGGTGGATGGCAAGGCAAGTCTTGTGATGAGATACAACAATTCAAACCCAGGAGTGTGTGGACGCAGACGAAAGATCAATGCAATAGGAATCGGGAGGCTGGAGTTCTCCATCGTCTGCCACTAACTGCTGGTGACCAAGATAAGTGTGCAAGTCACTTAACCTCTCTGGGCTTCAGTTCCCTCCTTTGTAAAATGAGATGGTCACAGCAAATACCCCACTGGAACATAAGCACTATAAGAATAGGACTCTTATTTCATTTATTTACTGATATGTCTACAACGACTAGGGTGGTGCTGAACATGTATTTATATCAATAAATATTTGTTGGGTAAACATTGAGCAATTTTCCTAGCTTTAGCATTCTAGGATTTTGAGGCAATCTTTATGAATATTCATTAGCCTTGTTTTGGTAATCTGTGCCTTCCACCACCAATCTAGATATAAAGTCGTGAGTGTAAAAAATATGTTACTTGCTGACCGATTAGATCGACTCTGCATATATTCTCTGGTTATACATTAGATAGTAATAATAAAGTAATTTCGGAGACAGATTCCTAGATTTAACCAGGCTACCATATGCTGATGGAATGCATTTTGCCTGGCACCATTATAATATGGCACTTTATACGCATTATTATTTTTTCACTCTTAAAACAATCCTGTGAGTTGGGAAAACTGACACTCAGAGAAGTTAGGTAACTTTCTCAATGTCAGGTGACTATCCAGGACTCAAACCCAGGTCTGTCACAGGAAGTGCTTTCGAGCAGTATAACATGATGCTTTCTGAATGGTTTTTTCTTGTCTTGCACAAAATATACAAGTATTTCCAGGTTGGTTTCTGGGTTAAGGACCCATGCTCCCTCTAGTTTTTCATTTTGTTGTTCCATATGTGTGGCTGCTATTGCTCTAGACATCAAATTCAAGTTCAAGGGGAAGAGAGGAGAAAGGATGATTCAGCAAAGTCCATCCTTTTTCTACAGAGGGCAAAGCCTTTCCCAACCCCCTACCTGACTTCTGCTTATTGGGTAAAATTGTATGTCACCCCTGGCAACAGGGAGATTGGAAAAGAGAGGAGCTTGATGGAGGTGGGCATACTGGTGCTCCAAACAAAAGTGAAGTTCTGCTACCCAGAAAGATGGAGAGAATGGCTACTGGGAAGGCAGTTGTCAGTGTCTGCAGTACGTCTGTAGAGCAATCTGGCCACCGAACTGTCACAGAGGATTTCTGCTTGCTCAGGCGTACTTGAAAGCTATCATGAGCTCTTTTCAGTTTATAATTTCTTGTTTGGGTTTTTACATATAAATACACACACAGGGTATGAAAGCAGCTAGTCACCAAGCAGAGCCTTGGGGACTGTGATCCAGACCCTGGGTGGAATCGTGTAACTGGAAAGGGCACAGCACTGGGTGAGGGAGCTTTAGGTGTCTGTCTAGTCTTGGTTCTGCCAGTACCTCAGGACTTTGAGAAAATCCTTTCCTCCATGTTTCCATTAATACAAAGAAGAGTTTGAACTAGGTGAAATCTAAAGCTTAAGTGAGCACCACCCTTTGCTGACCTTATTTATATCGATTATGGATTGACATTTGAGAAGAAGGAAGGGTGTTAGTTTAATAGGCACAAAATGTTTTATATGCTGCTACAACATTTACAAGAACTTTCGAATACTACTTGTCTCCACTGAAGGGTGGGTAAGATGGGGTGAAAAGCTTTAAAATAAATAACAGGTAAAATTAGACAAAGGACGTCATATATGCAGAAAACAGAGTTCAAATGTAAATGCTAAAAGGGCTGCATTTTGAGCTAAGCAAGGCAAATTCCACCAATAACCTGGTATTTAGAGACTGGAAGCTTCTGGATTCTGGAATGATCGGTTCCAGGACTAGAGCTTCAACAGCCGTGCTCCCTTTGGGTACTAGGGAAGCAGCCAAAAAAATGACTGAGCCTCTTCTTAGGAAACAGTGACTCCTCAGAAGTGCCTTACAAAGTGCTGGTCATCTCCATGTTCTTTGCCTGGTCTGTGTAAAGAGTGGGTGTGTGGCAGGAGCTACTGTAGGCTTTTAGGGTAAGAGCCTACCTAAATGTAAGAGTGGTGGTGGCGGTGGTGGTGGTGGTGGTGGCAGGTGGTACTGATGGCAGCTAGTATTTACCGTGTTTCCACGGAAATAAGACCTAGCCGGACAATCAGCTCTGTGTCTTTTGGAGCAAAAATTAATATAAGACTTGGTATTATGTTATGTTATGTTACATTATATTAGACTCAGTCTTATATAAGACCCAGTATTATATTATATTATATTATATTATATTATATTATATTATATTATATTATTTTATATTATATTATATTATATTATATTATATTATATTATATTATATTATATTATATTATATTATATTTATAAAGACCCAGTCTTATAGTAAAATAAGACCAAGTCTTATATTAACTTTTGCTCCAAAAGACACGTTAAAGCTGATTGTCAAGCCAGGTCTTATTTCGGGGAACACGATATGAGTGTTCTTAGTGTGTTCCAGCACCTGTGATAACTGCTTTACAGGTATTATCTCTATGCCTCAGTTTCCTCATCTATAACATGTGGATAACAGTGGTCTTTGTCTCCTGCTTTCACATACTGGATACTTATTAGGAACCTGATGAGCATCCGCTACCCAAGCAGTTTCCGTACTAGGCTATTTCAAAAGGTCTTCTCAGAATGTAATGAAATAATGAAAACGGAGAACCTAATCCTGAGCATAGTCAGTACTTGGAAGCATTCATCATTGTTTTCCGTACTAGGCTATTTCAAAAGGTCTTCTCAGAAGATGTAATGAAATAATGAAAACGGAGAACCTAATCCTGAGCATAGTCAGTACTTGGAAGCATTCATCATTGTTTTCCGTACTAGGCTATTTCAAAAGGTCTTCTCAGAAGATGTAATGAAATAATGAAAACGGAGAACCTAATCCTGAGCATAGTCAGTACTTGGAAGCATTCATCATTGTTTTCCGTACTAGGCTATTTCAAAAGGTCTTCTCAGAATGTAATGAAATAATGAAAACGGAGAACCTAATCCTGAGCATAGTCAGTACTTGGAAGCATTCATCATTGTTTTCCGTACTAGGCTATTTCAAAAGGTCTTCTCAGAAGATGTAATGAAATAATGAAAACGGAGAACCTAATCCTGAGCATAGTCAGTACTTGGAAGCATTCATCATTGTTTTCCGTACTAGGCTATTTCAAAAGGTCTTCTCAGAAGATGTAATGAAATAATGAAAACGGAGAACCTAATCCTGAGCATAGTCAGTACTTGGAAGCATTCATCATTGTTTTCCGTACTAGGCTATTTCAAAAGGTCTTCTCAGAAGATGTAATGAAATAATGAAAACGGAGAACCTAATCCTGAGCATAGTCAGTACTTGGAAGCATTCATCATTGTTTTCCGTACTAGGCTATTTCAAAAGGTCTTCTCAGAAGATGTAATGAAATAATGAAAACGGAGAACCTAATCCTGAGCATAGTCAGTACTTGGAAGCATTCATCATTGTTTTCCGTACTAGGCTATTTCAAAAGGTCTTCTCAGAATGTAATGAAATAATGAAAACGGAGAACCTAATCCTGAGCATAGTCAGTACTTGGAAGCATTCATCATTGTTTTCCGTACTAGGCTATTTCAAAAGGTCTTCTCAGAAGATGTAATGAAATAATGAAAACGGAGAACCTAATCCTGAGCATAGTCAGTACTTGGAAGCATTCATCATTGTTTTCCGTACTAGGCTATTTCAAAAGGTCTTCTCAGAAGATGTAATGAAATAATGAAAACGGAGAACCTAATCCTGAGCATAGTCAGTACTTGGAAGCATTCATCATTGTTTTCCGTACTAGGCTATTTCAAAAGGTCTTCTCAGAATGTAATGAAATAATGAAAACGGAGAACCTAATCCTGAGCATAGTCAGTACTTGGAAGCATTCATCATTGTTTTCCGTACTAGGCTATTTCAAAAGGTCTTCTCAGAAGATGTAATGAAATAATGAAAACGGAGAACCTAATCCTGAGCATAGTCAGTACTTGGAAGCATTCATCATTGTTTTCCGTACTAGGCTATTTCAAAAGGTCTTCTCAGAAGATGTAATGAAATAATGAAAACGGAGAACCTAATCCTGAGCATAGTCAGTACTTGGAAGCATTCATCATTGTTTTCCGTACTAGGCTATTTCAAAAGGTCTTCTCAGAAGATGTAACGAAATAATGAAAACGGAGAACCTAATCCTGAGCATAGTCAGTACTTGGAAGCATTCATCATTGTTTTTCGTATCCAACTGACTTTTTCTATGTAGTGAGCTCCGTTGTCCCCGCCGTACGCCTGAAGCTCATGGAACTAAAGTGGCTGGCTGTCAGTGGCAGAATTCTAAGATGTCCCCGTAGATTTCCTGCTTTGCAGAGCACACACTCCTCCTACTTTTTAAATTGTACACTGATCTAGGTACGGCTACAAAGGAATTTTGCAGTTGTAATTAAGGTTCCAAATCAGCTGACCTTAGAATAGGGTCTGCCCCAATCACATGAGCCCTCTAAATCTAAGTCTAGAGGTAAGAGGTGAGGAAGTTGGAGGTTTGAGGCAGGAGATGGATTTGATGGGAGGGGAAATCCCTTCCAACTTTGACAGTGGAGAAGGCCACGTGGCATGGAATGTGGGTAGTCTCTAGGAGTTGAGAGTGGCCCCAGCTGACAGCAACAAGGTATGGGGCCTCCATCCCTCAAGGTTCTGAATTCTGCCAACAACCGTGTGAGCTCGAAAGAGAACCCTGAGCTCCAAAGGAGACCAGCAGTGATCTCTGCCTACATCTCTGCCTGTGAGATCCTGAGAAGAGAACTCAGTCACATCATGCCCAGACTTTTGACCTATGAACAGAACTATGAAGAACTATGGACTAGTGAATGGGCATTGTTTTAAGCCATTAACTATCAGGTAATTTGTTATCTAGCTCTAAAAAATGAATGTTCTTACTTCGGGGCACATCACTAGCATGTGGCAGAGCTAGGATTTGAACTGAGGCCTGGCTGACTCCAAAGCTTTTGTTCTAAGTTTCTCTTATACTGGAGAATTATGCAAATTCCAAATTTTATATTAAGCAAGAAATAGGCTTCGATATGTTAAGTTCCTAAGTGCAAGTATAAAATGCACATACTTATGCATCACACTTAAATGGTGTGATGAATTTGAAGTAAACGCTGAGATTTATGAAGAAAATAAATTGCCTGCAAGTTACATATTCTCTGTGTAAGTCAACATAAAGTGTTATTAGAATGAATGAGAAAAAGGAAGGCTTGCCATGTCCCCAGACTTAATTTAAAGAAAGAATAGTGATATATAAATACTTATGTACATTTCTCTAGTTGCCAAATTACCTTGGCAGAAACTGACAGCTATGAGTGAGTTGAAGAAATTTTTGTGCAATAAAAGAATGCCTGGAATTTGGACAAATAGAACTTGGTGTGCAGGAACCAGAAGACTGGACATTGCCACGGGTTCTACAGTGTTTTGAAGGGCAACTGATTTCCAAAGACTAGTACAATTATCAGACGTGGGCAAAGGAACATCATGATTCTTCTATGGAGTGGCCATGAATTGGGCGTGGTATAAGGATGTCATCATAAGGACCCTTCCCCATAAATCCTAGACTCTAGCTATAAATAATAATAATAATAATAATGATAATAATAATAATAAAATCTGTATCAAGGGCTCACTGTGTGCCAGACACCTTTGTAAGTTCTTCACATGAATTTTCCTCCTCGAATTCTCAAATAATCCTAAGAATTGGTCCTCGTGATTATCTGTTTTGAAGATGAGAAGCCTAAAGCACAGAATACTTGAATAACTTGCCCTCGGTAAATATTAAGCACTAACTGGAACCCAGCCATGTCTCCAAATGCTGTTTTCTTAGCCTTTCTACCCTTCTTCCTGGAAAAAAAGCTAAAGGTCCTGGAAAATGCATTTTTGTTAAAGAGGAAAGTACATTTATACGACCAAGGCATGATGTTAAATGAAAGTATACGTGTTATCGCTTATAGAAGAAGGAAAGACACTTGTTCAAACAATGCTACCCATATTGGGTAGAAAAGAACTAATAACTAATGACAGTAGATACCTGTGGAGTGTGCCAGAGATTAGGTGTTAGGTAATAGTCAAGGCGAGGGTTAGGATTATTTGAAATGTTTGAATTTTTTCCTAGAGTATTTACAGTTTATTATGAAATAGGTCAAACTAACAAAACAGCATAATGTAACGGAACAGATTGCCATGTACCCATCATGTAATTTAGGAAATAGGGGGTGACAAATACAGTTGACCTCTCCATTTTTGCATCCCCTCACTTCCCTCCACAGAGGTCATTTCCACCCAGAATTTGGAGTCTATCATTCCCATGCATTTCTTTATACTTTTTAATACATAAGCATGTATTCAAAAATAATCTTAATTATTATTAATACGTTAATAAGCTATTATGTTTCATGCTTTTAACTTTACATTAATATACTGCATGCGTTATCCTACAACTTGCTTTTTTAAAAAATCAGCATTATATTAACAAAATGTATCAATATTGATGTGTTTATCTAGTTAAATTTTTTTCACTCCTGTGTAGTAGGCTACTATATGATGGGCAGGGAGGGGGTGAGGACAAAGAAATCAGGCACAGGAAAAGAAAGGAATCCAGTTGCTGAACCAGTGTGCACCTTTGGGTGTTTGGAGAAGGCCAAACTGAAGTCACAGGCAGGCTGAGTGGAGGTTTAGACTTCTGTGTAACTGCTTACCTCTCCTTTCATTAAGGGCGGTATTAGCCCCAGAATTGGAAATTGGGGAGTAGAGACTGGTAGAAGCAGGAAGACAGAGAGGAGATACACTGGAAGCTCTTCTCTTGACTGTTCCAGCGAGCCATAGTTCCATCAGCCAGTCAGCCATTGTATCTGCAGGTGGGCCGGCTCTTCTAGGGTGCGAGGTGGTTAACTGTCACGTGGACATACTCATTACTTATCCTATAGTACTTGCTTCCTCTTGGGGTAGTACAATCAGCTCCACTATGAGGACATTTTAACAGCAGAAACCAGAGAAAATTGTTTTATGTCACCTGGCAATTTGTGAAAAAATAAAATGAATTCTGTGGTGGGTGGAAATTTGACTTAACATAGAATGTCAAAGATAAGTAATTTCCCTGAGAACATAAGAAGTGTCATATATTACAGGACTCATGGTCCCTCACGCCCATAATTCCAGCACCAACTCTGGCAGCGGGGAAGCCGTGGGTGATGAGGTAGTTTTCCATTATGTCAACCTTGACAGGGTAGGAAGTCAGTTTTTGGCACACACACATCCGGGTGATTTCCAGTGGCACCACGTATATAGACCCACTTAGAGACGAGGGAGTGAACGAAATTAATCTTTTTGAATCTGAGTTTTCTCATCTAAAAGGAAAACTTAGAATAATGATCTTAGCCTCTCTGAATTATGTGGATTAAACAGGAATAGCCAGGGAAGCACTTGTTAACTGAAGACTGAATTCACATGCTTCATTTTTAAAATCTATCGTGTGTGTGTGTGTATGTGTGTGTGTGTGTATACGCCTTTAATGGCATATTTGCCATTTTCTCAGATGTTTCATCCATCACTGATTAGTCTGACTGGCTGGTAATGGGCTTGGGTGAAGAGCAAATCATTTTCTCACCTAGCCATTTGCTATCCTGTCTGTAGATGAAAAGGGAGGCTGCTAGTCGGGTTCTGGTGTTAATAAAGATTGGTAGCACTGAAAATTTTGTTATAAGGGTTTCTCCCAATAGAAATCATTTGCCTTGCTTTCTGTTTGAGTGTTTTTCATCATTATCTCTCCTTAGGGAGAGAGGTAATACGATTGACTCTCCTGTGGAGAAGAGAAGCAATGATGCGACAGTAATGGTTAGCTCATCTCTTGGTCTGTTCCAGTTGAGTAGAACTTGCCCCAGTGCTCGGCCACGTAGCTGGCTTATTTCTCTCGAAAGGTCCGGCTGTCCTTGGTTAAGGGTTCCACAATGTCTAATTCTGTTTATTTCAGTGTGATAAGGGACTCATGTAGAAACCTAGAACTGCAGGCTTCCTAATTGTTCCTCTAGTCTATTAGATAAAGGAATAACTTTGATGGTGTCTTTGATCTACAGTCCTTTAAGCCTTTTGTGCACCCCTCTGGTGTTGGGGAGGTCGCTACCTGGTGAGGCATTGCAGGGCAGCTCTGGAGATTAGGGCAGGCATGAAAAGTACCAGACTTAAAAGCCAGAATGCCTTTGCTGGACCCAGGCAGTGCACTAACTGCTCACTGCGCTGCTTGTGGTGTTCTTTAGGCTACTCACTGTTCTCCTTCTGGGCACATGATAGGTTTGAACATTCTAGCTCCCTTATGGCTGGGTGGGGCCATGTAACTAGTTCTGGCCAATGAGTTGTTGAGTTTTGGAAGTGCTGTGAGTCACGTCCAAGTGGAAGCATTTCATTACCAGTTTGTGACACACACACACACACACACACACACACACACACACACACCCTCAAGTTCTCTTTCCTTCTAGCATGGCAACTGGCAACATTTAAGATGGTGGTTACTCCATCCGTCTGTGGTCCCTGAGTGAATGTGGTGAGCAGAGTTTATTGACCATTCACAATGGAATGGCCATGTACAGTGAGTGAAAAATAAACCTTGTTCTTTTAAACTGCTGAAGATTGGGGGTTATTTGTTACCAGAGTATAATCTAACCCATTCTGACTGACACAGTGATGCTTGAGTACGCTTTCTCAGAAATCTCCTCAGTATAGCATTTCAACTATACAAGTCTATGGAGCTTGTAATATGAGAAGAAAGGAATTTGTCACTTTCTCTTTGAATTGAATTCTGACTTCCAGTATCTTCCCTCGCTGGACCCAGTCACACTCTTTAGAGCTACACGACAATGTTTTAGAGATTGAAGTTAGGCTACCCCAACACCTAAGCCTTTTGGCCTCTAGGCTGAAATACCCATTTCCTCAACTACTCTATTTGTGATGCAAGGAATAATTTGAAGGCCTTTAAAAAATATTCTGGTTAGCTCTGTATAGATATTTTTGACTATCTCTGTATAATCATTACCCAGGACAATTCTCAGGGTACCCTTGCACTTCTAGCAACGTTAGCATTCGTGTCTTTAAGATTCCATAACCTTCCTAGGCTTTGTCATGCTTTTAGGTGAGAAGGATAAACGATAGTGAAAAAGTGTTCAGGTCAATGGATTGAAAATCCCAAGGGTCAAAGAATTGCTGGAGTCAGAGTTCTAAAGATAGGAAATGATGGTTGGAGAGTAAAATATTCGAAATGGAGATTTTGAGTTGTAACTATTGGTAATGACAAGTCCAAGGTCTGAACATTGGGGTGAAGAACTGAGGAAGTATGAAGCACAGCTCATAGGATGAGAGCAGGTTCACGAATTTGTAGTTCTCAAAGAAGTTATCAGAATAAGAGTTAAGCATTTACATTCATCTGTACTCCAGATGACCTATTTCAACTTTTAGATTATCTCCAGAGGTTATGCTGTTAATTATTAAATTTTCTGTAACATTTTGGACGATTCATCCTAGTACATCATAGATTCTGGAGTTCAGAAGACCTGAATTTATTACTTACTAGTTATGTGACTTTGGGCACATCGATTCAAGTCTTTGAGTCTCAGTTTCTTCATCTGTAAATTGAGTACAGAAGTAACACCTATCTTCATAGGCTTGTTTTGACAATAGAGTGAGTTAACGCTTGAAAAACAGCACTTTTCCTGGCACGTGGTGGTACTCAGATAATGATAACTATTCTTTACCCCATTATTATTAAAGGAGAGAGGCCAAAGCGGCTTGAATGATTGGAAAGCTGCCACAGTCAACCGTTAGGGGATATCCTTACTACATTACATTATACTACATTACGTTACATTATGTTATGTATTGCATCCTAGCATTTATTTTCAAGCTAACCACAAAATTAATTTTTCTGTCTCAGCAGTTTCTACCACATGGAAGCACTTTTACCCCATAAATTATTCTGAGCAAGAATAACATGCGTACAAACACACCCCAGAATTCTACACATTTGATTTGCAAATATTGTCAAATTAGATCTTTGTAAGATAATTAAATATAGCTTTTTAATGGAAGATGTGTACTACAGCCATTAAAAATCCCTCAGAGCTCTGAACGAGAAAAGCATAAAGCTGGAGCAGATCTTTCTAATGTTCTTAGTGGAGACATAGTTGTATGTTGCCTCTGCCTCTGCCTCTGCTCTATTATTTCTAACCTTTGATATTCACTGATCTTCTTTCACTGCTCATGTCCGGTATTGATAAATCAGGAACACCTCCGTGCACTCATTTTAGACAAGATACCTGACGTTCAAGAAAACAGCCAAGCTCTTGAAAGTCATTATGCTTTTCTAGACCAGTGAGTCTCGATCATATCACATCAACCACTGCTCGGCTCTTTTTAAAACAAATATTTGGTAATACCTCCTTGACTACACTGAAATGAAATCTGTGATTAATATAACCTATGCATCTATACACAATTTAAAAATCATCCATATAATTCCTTAACTGGAATACAAAAAAGCAATAAAGTGAAAGCGATTTATAATAAAATAGATTTCATGATATAAATGCTCAGACTCGTCTACAGTAGAAAACATAAAGCAGTCAGATATGTGGGCTAGTATGTTAAATTACCACAAATGCAGCAACTACCAACAACGCCCAGCACAATGAAAGCATAATCTTCCCTTCATTTAGTGTGTGTGTGTGTGTGTGTGTATAAAACCAGGCAAAAATTTATTTGTGTTTATATGTAAAAGAAGTGAAGTTTAGATTAGGCAAGAAACAAATTTTTTCATTCACACAAATGGCTGTAGTACATTCTAAAATCATGGAGAATATGGGGTGGTAATTTTTTAATTGAGAGATTGTCTCTCATATTGTAATGTCACCGGTCCTCCCCTGAATGCCTGTAATGTTCCCCAATCATTACCATAATTCAAAGCCCCACAGATACTTCAAACAGCTTCTAGGGGTGGTACCACTTCTGCTGAGAACTGTGTTCTAGATAGGGTGACTGGAGTACCGTGTTTCCCCGAAAATAAGACCTCGCCGGACCATCAGCTCTAATGCGTCTTTTGAGCAAAAATTAATATAAGACTCGGTATTATATATTATATTATATTATATTACATTATATTATATTAAAGATCTGGTCTTATTTTAATATAAATAACATATAAACATAAAAATTAATTGTTTATATTATAATTAAGTTTTGCTCCAAAAGACGCATTAGAACTGATGGTCGAGCTAGGTCTTATTTTCGGGGACACACGGTACATACAATTAAAATGTTTTTAAATTACTAAGGCCAAAGCCCATCCTCAAAAAAAAAAAAAATCCACTGTTGTGCCTCTACAGTCTAGATGTATCAAGATGCAAATCTGATCATGTCACCCCCAATGCCAGCCTTCTTAAAACAGTTTGTGACTCCCCACCGAACTGATGATAAAGACCTAAATACTTAGCCCAGACTCCAATCCCCTTCCTATCTGACCCTGTTGGCCTCATGTGATGCTACCTCTGCTGGCTCCCTGTGTTCCAGTTACATTGGTCTTTTAGCTGCTAGATAAGTCATATCATTCTCACTGCCATTGACCCCTGACATTTCCTGCTTTTTTTGCAGTCAACTCCTATTCTTCCTTTAAATTGCATCTCAGTTATCACTCCCTCAGGAAAGTGTTTTCTGATCTCCCATCAGGGTCAATGCCACCGTGTATATTTCTTCTCATAGCCTCCACAACAGCTGTAATTTTACATTTACACAATTATTGGATTCACGTCTGTCTGCTCCAGTAGCCTCTGCTCTCTCTAAGGGAAGGAACCATGCCTTCTTTCTCTTCTCAGTGACTGAAATAGAGTAGATTCTCAAGTATTCTGTTGAGTGAATGTACAAATGGCTGAGTAGATGAAGGAAGGGTTGAATGAACAAATGAACAAACATGCTGATAGCTAAGCTGACATTCCTTAGCCAAGCCTTGTTGAATCAGTGCCTTTGTTTGTTTTCTGGTTAGCAGAGCTCACTCCCAACGTGTCTCTAAGCAGAGCTCTAAGGCTTAGAGAAATGAATGCTCTCATGTATGACCTGTTTGACAAGAACAATATGTTCACCTTCCAGTGTGAAGTAAGAAGTGTTGTGAGTTTGCCCAGAGTGCAAGAGAAGATGGGGTTCATTGGAGAGGGAGTTCCTTAGTTGAACAAGTAATACGAGAAAGTATTCTTGTAGTTTCAAATTCCAGTAATACCCCAGATGGAAATGTCTCCTATCAGCTTTGACTCTCCTGCCCCAAATATTTATGATTAACAATTGGTTATGCATTCTTATGGTCATAACTTCTGAATTAATATATATATATATATATGTATATGTATATATATATATATGTATATATATATATATATATATACACACATATATATATATATGGTGCCAAAAATGTATACACATTTTAAGGAAGGAAAAAACTGCATTAAAATTGTAATACTCAATATATACCAATAACAAAAGATGAATTACAAGAGTTGCTCAAAGTTGTAATTATCAGTGTAATTTTAATATGTATGTGTGTATATATATATATATATATATATATATGCATCCCTTCTCATTATTTTTAACATCTGCATAATATTAAGGGTATCAAGTGTCATGATTTAATTATTCACTCCCAGATTGATTAGGTAATAAACAAATTGATTAGGTAATATAAATGGTGGACATTTATATTGTTTCCAATTGTTCATTCTGCAAGCAATGTGGCAACATCCTTCTGCATGCATCTTTGCACACCTAAGCAGGTGTTTGAGCAATTCCCTAGTATAGATATGTAGAAAATGTTCATGCAGAATTTTTGAAGATACTACCAGAATAGCATCCACAAAGTTTTGCCAATCTATTTCGATCTATCTTCGTTCAACTAGTCCTGAAAATACTCTTTTAGCACATCCTTTGCAACTTAAAATATTACCAGTATAGTGTTTTTCCAGTCTCTTGGGTGAAATTTAACTCTCATTGTTTTAAATTACATTTTCCTAACTACTTGTAAATGTATGCATCTTTAGGCAAACTATCAGACCATTTGTGGAAAAGAGTGACCTACAATATATAATTTATACCACATGTTCCGTGAGGACAGGGAATATTTCTGTCTCATTCTCCACTGTAGCCCCAAGGCCAAGCATGTTAGGTATATGCCAAATATTGGTTGGTTCGGAAGTTGATTGATTTATAAGTTAACAGATTACCAGACTCTCATTTACACTTAAAAATTCTCTGAAGCTATAAAATAATTTTAACTAGAAATAATTAGTAAAAATAATTTTAAAGAAAGAGTCTCGCAACACTTTTGGAAGCACAAAAAGTGGGAATAAGGGTGGTTAAGAACCCTAAATTCTGAAAGAAAATATTTTAACTGGCTTATTATAAAGGCAGTGGCACTTGGAGAGCACAAATTTTGTGGCTTCTGTTGGACGTGAATTGAGGTCAAAGGGGCAGCTGGTGCCAGATTTCGTATACCCATTGAGGTCATGGTAGGAACTTCAGATATTCCACATAAACTGGGAAGCCATCAAAGATTTTTGAGCAGGGAACATACACTGTATACCTTCACTTTTAGAGCTATAGCTCTGGCTCTTGTGTGGGAAAGAGGTCATAAGGGCTGGGAATGGAAGAGTTCACTGCAAGAAACTAAGTTAAAAATGATGGAAGGTTGGGCTAATACTAGTCATGCTACTGATGAGCAGTGGTCAGAAAGTAAAAACGGGGGGTGGCTCATGGCTCAGTTGGTTAGAGCACGAGTTCTGAACAACAAGGTTGCCGGTTCGATTCCCACATGGGCCAGTGAGTTGTGCCCTCCACAACTAGATTGAAGGACAATGACTTGGAGCTGATGGGCCCTAGAGAAATACACTGTTCCCCAATAAATTTTTTTAAAAAAGATAATCATTAAAAAAAAAAAAGAAGAAATTAGAAACGCCCAAACATCCATGGAAGGGGAAAATAATTTATAAAAAGTATTAGTTATTGTCTCTTTACGGGAGCTTCAAAAGGGCAAATACTAAGAGAGACTCCATTCCTTTAAGCCCCACAGTTTGCAGCTACATTTGCAATTAGTAATGCTTTTTAAATCAAGCACACCAATTAGTAAATTTAATAATTGGCTGGAGAAACAATACTTGCAGATTTAATATACTTATCAAGACAATTCTATGATCAGAGCTAGATATAAGTAATGCATTTTGAAATAACTCATGCATTAGAATGTAATACACTTTTGATATGAAATATTGGGAAAAGGTAGAAAAATACAAAGAAGTAATTCAATTTTTCTAGAATGTCATTATTTATAACTATGTTGGATATATAATTTCAATATATGGGTTATATGTAAAATATATATTACGTGTGTAAATAATAGATACTATGTATGGACCTGTACATATGTGTGTCTCTGGAAGTATGTATATATGTTTATGTGTCTCACGTACACATACTAGGCTTGCATTGGATTTTACTCTATAAAATTCATGTGTAAGAAATGCCCCATTTCTTTTAATGTCTAAATCAGTTAACTTTTTAATGAACCCATCAGTTGGGTCTCGAGGGGAAATTCAATCTCAGATATTTTGTGGACCTCTTTCTCTTTCTGGATTGAGCTGGACCTTTTGCTTGTCAGTCCACACTGGTCACCATCGCCGAGATAGTTGTCCACTCCTGCCTGGTCCCTGGAAGGCAGGGGGTTCTGCTGCTTCTATGCCAAGCTTGACACTGGAGCCTTCCATCTAGTTCCTTCTTTCTCTTCTTGGAATCTGTATACCTTTGCTGTCACCAAGTCATAGCTCTTCAAGCCTTGCTCCTTTCTTAGTTGGCTACTTCTGCCTTTAGATCAGGTGATTTGGCCTGGTGCCAGAAACCTCTGTCTTCGGCCCTGCAGCTTGAAACATGCGTAGCCAACATTGCTGATAACCTGAAACACAAATCTTACTTATCTTCTTGGGATCCAAGAGGAAGATAACCTCTCATTCTTTCTAGTCTTTTTTTTTTTTTAATCATTTTAAGAAAAATATCACAAATTAATCTCTCAGTATTTTTCTGGACCCATATTAAATACACATTTTTTATAGAAAATTGAACTTGTGCCTTCCTGTTTCATACCTGCTTTTAGCACTGAAAATATTTATGAGAACTTTCCCCTGTCATTAAATATTCTTTTCAAACCTGGATTGTAATGGCTATGTAAATGTTAAAAAATATTGTTTGTGTAACCCAAATTTAGACATTTAGGTTGTTTCTAGTTTTCTCAATTATAAGCAATAGGGTGTGAGTCATGTTATACATGAGTCTCTAAGAGCAGCTCTAATCGTTTCTTTAGGATAAATTCTTAGAGGTGGAATGATTGGAGTGTGGATGTTTTTAAGGCTTTTTAAAATTGTCATAAGCATAGTCTGGACATGCATTTATGAATTGTAATACAGTTCTTCGATTTGCCAGGTTGGAATGCCATAGCAATCATATTTAAGAGCTTACTTGACACGATCCTATTCTTGGCTCTGGGGATGCCCAGTGCCATCCAGGGAGAGAATCTGAACTTCAATCTGGCTAACCTTGGGTGACACCACAGTTCCTCTCTGCCTGCCTGCCTCCATTCCCATCACTTCCCAGCCTGCTCTTGTGGACTGTGCACGCCAGGGTGTGCAAGTGTTAGTGTGTGTGCACATGTTGACAATGAACTCGAATGCAGAGACTTTCTGTTCAAAACTCTCATGCCCCATCAGGATATTGGATGCTCCCCACTTCTTTTATACTTCATGGCGGCTTAATATGCCAGCAAGTTCTTGCCCCTTGCATTTGTATACCACCTTCCAAACTCCATCTCCACTTCTATGAACTTGAAGCCCATTTTTTTTCCCCTTCTCTGCTCTATCACATTTGCTTTTCTACTAGTTATGTGTGGAAAAACTCCAGTATATTCTTACTAGTGTGTCTCTTTTTTGGACTCTATTTTTACTTGTTGTTTCATCAGCCTCCAGCCAAACTGCAACATACTGTCATAATGATCAGTCATCGACCAGACTGTTTCTTGCTATACTATGAGCTAGAGCACCAGGATAAATGTGCATGTCATTTGTTTGTAGTTGAAATGAATAGAGAAGATGAATAGCAATAGTTAGCATTTATTGAGCATGTAGTTAGTACATGCCAGGCAATGTCCCAAGTGTTTTACATGCATTTCCTTAATTAATCCTCGCAACAATTTCTTTGCCCAGGAGATGACTAAGAAATAGATTTAGAAGTATTGTTAGCCTTCAGAGTACAACCTGGGCAAAGCATCTGACATTCTCTGGCGAAACTAGCTAACTACTCAGTAGTCTGCACATGATATCAACAATTGTACGTTGTAACTCAAAGATAGGATTGTTGGCCTTATTACACCTGACTCAGGGAGTGGTTTAGACACAGGATTGAAAAGGACTATTGAGTGGAAGACAAGAAAAGGAAAACCTTTTTGCTGATTATTAGAGTTTAAGCTTCTTTCAGGCAAGGGCTAACTTGCACATCCTTTTACTTGTTTAGCACTATATATTTTTTTGTGCCAGGCATTGTGGATATCAAATGAGTAAGACAGTATGGTTGGGGTGACATATTTAAATGAATAATTAAAATATAGTGTGATAAAAGCTATTATATTGTAATTATAGGGTGCTGTAAAAGCGTATAGGAAGAGCGAGGCCCTAGAGTAAGGGTTGAGATGACTTCCCAGGGAATAAGGTGTTTAACTGAGCACCAAAGACATTCAAGGATTTGCCAGGTAGAGAAGGGAAAGGAGAGGACGGGGGCTTAACAAGTATGTTCCACCTCCCCGAGGAGCATTTCAGTACTTCTCTGTGATAGAATTGATGATGGAGCAGTGTCAGAAATTAAATTGGAAAGCTAAGTAGGGTCCAGGTTAAACCAGGTCAAATTTGGTGTTTTACCAAAATTTCAATGAGTTGACATTGGAAGATTTTGTACAGGCTGGGGGAGATGAGCAAATTCCTTCTGAAAACAAAACAAAATATTTTGACTTCAGTGCTGATAATGATTAGAAAAGAGGGAGAGTCAAGGCAGATGACCAATTAAGAGGTGATTCATTCATTCATTCATTTAGTCCACAAATACTTTTTGAGTATTTGTGTGTGGCAGGCACTGTCTTAGGTGCTAGAAATATATCAGTAATGTAACAGACCAAGTTCCTGCTTTCAACAAGATTGCATTCAAGCCATTCTACTGTATGAGACTAGATAACAGTTGTAAAAATCAAAAATACAAGACAAGGGAATAAAGAATGAGAGGAGCGGTCCAATTTTAAATGTAGTGGTCAAGAAAACCCTCTCTTCAGATTTGAATCTGAACAGAGACCTGAATGAAGTGAGGGGTTGAGCAGTTCTGATCCCTGGGGATTGAGGGGTCCAGATGTAGGCAGCATCAAATGAGAGGTCCTGAGATGGGAGCCTGGTTGGCTCCTAGGGGGAATGATGAGGAAGCCTCTGTAGCTAGAGCAGCATGGAAACAGGAGAAAGTGGTGGGAGCTGAGACCATAGAAACAGCCAAAAGCCAGCTTTGTAGACCCATTTATTTATGCCATGGTAAGGGCTCTGGATATTCCTCAGTGTGATGACAAGCCATCTCAAGGGCGGTGAGTTAGGGAAGTGACATGTTCCAACCTAAGCATTTTACAAAGTTTATTCTGTCTCCTGGGCAAAGAGCGGATTGTATATAGAAACCGATAGAGGCCGGAGCACCAGTTGGGAGGCGTTTCCCGTCACCCTGGTAAAGCACGATGTAGTTTAAACCAAGGCACTAATGGTGGAGGAGCCGGGAGAGGGTCAGAATCAGGAGCCGTTTCTAAGGTAGAGCTAAGGTAGGATTTGTTGATATATATGAGAGATGAAGAAAGACATTTGTTAAGAATCACTCCCAGGTTTTTGGCCTGCACAACTGGAAAAATAGCTTTGCTGCTTATTGTGATGGGAAATAGGTTTGAGGTGAGGCACATCAAGAGTTCGATTTTGGAAATGTTCAATTTAAGCTGTCTAATAGACTGACAACTGAAGACAGAGTAGGCAATAGCGACTGTTGTAGTCTTAGGCAGAGAGAACAGAAAGGCTTCCATTAGGGGATTGACAGCAGACTGGAGAAACGGGAAGAAATTTAAAAGACACTCAAAATAGCTAATGACTGAGGTAAAGGAGAAGAAGAAATGGAGTCAGATGCCTGATTTCTGGCCTGGTCAACTGGAATGATGCTGCTTTGCGCTTAGAAAATCTAGAGGATTGAATGAGTCCTAGTTCAATAGATTTCTTTGAGGAAGGTCTTGGAGGTCTTAGTGTTTCTATACCATATTCTTCTTTAGACCAAACTTCTCTCTGATCCACAAGAGCAGAGGTCATCAAACTTGTTTCATAAAGGGTCCGAGAGTACATAATTTGAGCTTTTGTAGGCCATATAGTCTCTGCTCTAATTACCCAACTCTGCCTCTGTAGTGGAAATCAGCCACAGAAAATACAAAAGCAATGGAGTGTGACTGGTTGCAAGGAGCTTTTATTTACAAAACCAGGCGGTGGGCTGGATTTGGCCCATTGGCTGATGTTTGGTTATCCCTGAAGTAGAGCAACACTAAGCAGTTTCTTTTCTCATCTGAGCATAAGAGTTTTACACTGTCAGAAGTGGAGCTGAGAAGAGAAATCATACTACTTTCCAACAGCCAGCCAGGACCCAGGCAAATACGCAGAGCTGGATCCATTAGAAATTGGGCACAGAAACAGAGGAAACTAAAGCAAAGAAATGGGGAGCAGCTTGTTCGCAGAGCGTGGGAAATTCCACCTTTCCTTGATCCCCTATTGTTGGGGTAAATGATTGACCACATTGGAGAGGCTCCATGTGGTCCACATTTTTCCCTGGGCTGGATTTCTCAAAACCACAAGAAAAATGTCAAGGAAATGATCAGCCAAATTCTGAAAACAGGCCATGTGTTTTATTCCAAAGGAAGACATTATCTGAGGGACATTTCTGTACCCTGAACAATTGTAGGTAAAGAGCCGTTTGCAAAACAAACCACAGATGCTACACTAATCTGCATATAAAGAAAAAAATGTACTGTAAAGAAAAAAATCTGTCTCTGGAACTGTTTGGTCAGTTTCGATTTTGAAAAAAATGGATTTTCTTAAAGTGAGACTCACATCTAAGGTATAATTTACTGGCACTACCATTGAGCGTTTTTGTTTCCAAGAAGAATGGAAGCCCTGGTAGTTACATGCTGTGCAGTAGTGACAATCTTCCCAAAAGTTGACCTCACCTTGTCACCTTGTCAGAGAACAGTGTCTTTGATCCTGGTATCTTTTGTGTTCCTTGCAGCTTTGAACTTCATTATACTCTATGCAGACAGATCCTCTTTGGGCTTTGAAGTTTTTGTCATGCCCAATAGGTGTGATCTTTGAGGCCCTGGAAAAGTCTATTAAGAACTTGCCATAAGAATTTTTCTCCATGTATTTATATTTGAAAAATATCCGACCTTCATCAGCTGTGCACCACCCCCCCACCCTCTTACTCTCCTCTGTAGGGTCTTCAAAAACAATCAAAAAGTGTTCTTTTAGAATTGCATAGAAACTCCATGGTGTGTAATTTCCATCCTGTAAGGATTCCTTTTTTTCCCCTATCATTTTCTATAGCCAGCATATTTTATAAGGTGTATTAAGCTGTCATTGTCAACATTTTGGGTATTAAGTTTCTGGACAAAAACGTAACACTTTAGCATGCCTTTTTTTAAAAGGAAATTCTATTTCACACGAGCACATTTGAAATTTCATGGGAGAAGCATTGCACTTGTAATCAGAGTGTGCAGGTCTGAATCTCAGGTCCACCAAAGCAAAGAAAGCATGGGATCTTACGTCTCCTCACCATGCTAAACACCCATCTCTTCTGAAAACAGGGCATCGTGATATTAGATGACATGGTAACTATGAAGATGAAATGAGCCGACATCGAAAATTTCCTTAGTGTGTCGTTTGCCCCATGGTAGGTGCTGCTTGATAAAGCGATGTCCAAATCTACCCATCTTCAAGCAGGAAGTTCCAAACTTACGAGCAAAAGCAAGTAATTTGCAGTGTGGAAATGAGGGTGAGGCTGAAGGGCATCCTTCACGATGCTCTAGGCCAACGTCCCCAAAGTGAGGTCCCCAGACCAGCAGCATCAGCATCACCTGGGAACTTGTCAGAAATGCAAACTTTGGGACACACCCCAGATGTACTGGCATGGAAACTGTGTGGGTGGGTCCAGCAGTCTGTTTTAACCAGCGTCACCTCCAGTGTTCCCTGATTGCCTGAAGTTTCCCTTTAACCCAGTTGTTCTCTATAACACCATCGATGCCCTTGGTACTCGTTCAACCCCAAGTTGATCCATGAACCAGCAGCATGAGCAGCACCGAGGCTCAGCATGAGCCAGCGGGCTTGTCAGAAATGCAGAACCCCCGACTCCACCCCAGACCAAAAGACTCAGAATCTGCGTTTTAACCGTGTCCCCAGTAGATTTATATGAACATTAAAGTTTGAAACCTGATCACAAACTGTATTTCTTTACTTTTTTAGTTGTGCCCTTGTTTAGTGTCTGTTTCCATCAGCAGGGTGAAGTCTGTGAAAGCGGGGACTTTGTCACTTTGTTTACTGTTGTGTCCCAGTACTTAGCAAAGATCTTGGCATATAGTTGGCAGTCAATACATATTTGATAAATGAGAGATTTCATCTGACTTTCTCAGTTGATCCTGAGGAAACTGAGGTTCAGAAAAAGCAAGTGGCTTTCTGAAGGTACATAGCTGTTATGAACAAAGCTGGTGCAAAACAAAGAGAAAAGCATTCTTGACTCCTAATGAAGTGTATTCTGTATGCGTGGGACCTTGAAACCAATTGTTCTGGATGATATTACAGAACATAACCTAAAAATTCTTTAGCTGTTGTCCCTGTATGGGCTTCTAATATTAATAGCAATGATTACTTATTTATAATATACTTTGTCATTTATAGTCCACTTTCACATATACTAACCTTTGTGGAACTGTATTGTAGTTTTTCTTTTATTAAAAACAGAGAAAATGATGTTCTTAAGAATGCTGGTGGAACTTTATTGTAGTTTTTCTTTTATTAAGAATAGAGAAAATGGTGTAGTTTTTCTTTTATTAAGAACAGAGAAAACAGAGCCAACAAGTTTGTGGAGTTTTTGTTGTTGTTGTTTTTTATTAATGGATCAAGAGATCACTTAAAAAGCAAAAAAAGAAGAGAAAGTAAAATTTTTCATAAGAGTAACTGTCACAGAACCCATTTAGTGGAGTAGGCAGAGCTCTTTGGTCGGATGGGAACTGTCTGGCAATGGTTGACAGTACTTTTGGAAGATATCAGCGGTAACCCAAGGATCTAACATGGATTTAACAGAAGTGGTTCCTACTTTATTTTAATTATTATTACTGGACTTACATTTCTAGCTCAACTGACAGTTCTGCCTAATTAAGAAAGCTCCTTCCATGGTTAAATTTTGCTTGTCACTCAGTTTAAAGTTTAGCTATTTCAAGCTCCTAGTTGGCATGCCACAACTGAACCATAACACTGAACTTGGGGTTCTCTGGCCCTGACATTCCCATTTAATTTGAAATATACCTTCTCTGGAGCCAGAGATCGTCACCACAGACTCTGCATCTTTTTTTTCCCCTAGTACAAGAGAAAAGGCAGTACAGGGGACGTGGTTCTAATGGTGAAGCTATGGTTGACAGACAATTCGTGTTCGAAGGATATGTTCAGACCATTGTCCATAAACAAGAAAGGGACCTAAAATCAGCTAGACCTGCCTCCAATATAGAAGCCCGACACAATATCCTGATATATGGTCATTTATGTATTCTTTTTTTTTATTGTAATCAATTATATATAGCATAAAATTTACCATGAATGCATAAAACACCCATTTTTAAATGTATAATTCAGTGGTAATAAGTACATTCACAATGGTATACAAGCATCACCACTATCCATTTCCAGAATTTTTCATTTCTGCCCCAAACAGAAACTCTGTACTCATTCAATAATTCCCCATTTCCTTCCCCCCTCACCCCAGCCCTTGGTAACCACTATTCTACTTTATTTCTCTATGAATTTGCCTACTCTAGGCTCATCATATATGTGGAATCATACAATATTTGTCTTTTTTGTGCCTACTAGTTTAATTCACTTAGCATCATGTTTTCAGGGTTTATCCAGAACTTCATTCCTTTTTATGATAATAAAATTCCATGGTATGTATGTACCACATTCTGTTTATTTGTTGATGGACACTCAGGTTGTTTCTACCTTTTGGCTATCGTGAATAATGTTGGTATGAACATTGGTATACATATATCTATTCATGTCCTTGCTTTCAATTCTTTGGGGTATATCCTTACAACTGGAATTTCTGGACCATATGGTCATTCTATATTTAACCTTTTGAGAAACCACCAAACTGTTGTCCACAGCAGCTGCACCATTTTACATTTCCACCAGAAATCCACAAAGATTCCAATTTGTCCACATTCTCACCAATACTTGTTATTGTTCATTTGTGTTTTGTTTTGTTTTTATAATAGCCATCCTACTGGGTGTGAAGTGGTAGCTCATTGACATCTAGGTCTTCTTAAACACTTCCGGAGCCAGGGAGCTCAAAGCAACACCAGGAAGCTATTGCAGACCATCCTTAGGTGTTAGAAAGTTCTTATTCACCATTACTAAATCTTCTTCCCTCTAGCAGTGATTCTCAACCTTGATTGCACGTCAGAATCACTTAAGAGCTTTCAAAAATTCCAATATTTAGGCTGTAACCCAAACTAATGAGATCATCAGCTGTGTGTGGGGGGGGGGATGCGGGGGGGAAGCTGGTATCAGCAGTTACTGAGTCTCCTCACGTGATTTCAGTATGCAGCCAAAGTCCAGAACCACTGCTTAAAGCCTGCTCACTCATCTGCTTTGTTACACAACCTGCAGGGCATAAAGTGTGACAACCCTGTCACTGAGCCTTTCTGATGACCCCTATTAGATAGCCAGACCTTCATCCACCAATGGCAGGCCTGCCCTCCTTTTCCTCCTAGATTTTTTGCCGTAGTATATATTACCAGCTGACACTTTACATAATTTCTTTTTATCTATTCATTGCCTGCTCTCTGCTCTGCTTATTTCTGCTTCCCTAGAATGTACAACAATGCTTCATGCAGAGAAGGTGCTCAGAAAGTATTGTTGAATGACTGTGAATGCACAAATCTACTCTTATTTCAAATGACAGCCCTTCAGGTAGTTAAAAATAGCTTGTGTGTCTTGTACTGGGTCTTCTTTTCTCTAGGTAAAATCTTCTCTGTACCTTCAATCAGTTTTCAAAGACGTTGAAGGATAAAGCTCACCATTATGAACAAAATGTCTTTCTTTCATTCAATCAACAAATAATTGAGCACTTCCTGTGTACTACATCTGCCTACACACTACACATACTGTAGAATAGACATTGTGCCTGGCACTGGACACTGTGCTGAAAAAAGATAACCGAGGGCAATCTGTCAGGGTGGGGCACAGACAAGAATCAATAACAGAAGTCATTTCAGAAAACAATACATGCTATAAAGAAAATAAATAATGTTTGTTGCCTGTGGTACATTAAGTGGGGGTTAACTTTAATCTGAGACTTGAATAACAAGAAGAAGCGTTCCAGGAAGAAGGCACAGCTAGTACGGGGCTTTGAGGGGGAAACAAGTTTCAGAGGGGCTCTCAGTCAGGGCCTCTGAGAAGGACAAAGAAAAAAATTACCGTCACTTCCTTTGTTAGACACTTTACCTCAGTTCACATGGCTGAAGATCAGATTAGTTTTGGGTAGCCACAGCACCCTATTAAGGTCTTTTTCCTCATTGAGTTCAATCTTCCCTGTCCGATATTTGTATTGCTGATAGTTGGAATTTCGGTGTGGAAGAGTGATTTAGATGAACATACCTCATATTTCTTTTTGTCTGAGCCCTAGCCATAAAGACTTCGATCAATCAATTAATCAGTTAACAGCACTTGTCAGCAGAGTGGAGGGACTCTCTGCTTCTCCAACCGCTGCAATACTGGTTCTTTATTCTAACCAGCACCTTGTCTTTTGTGCCAGGCCTCATGGGAAAAGTGGTGGACAAGACCAGAGCCAGGACTTGGTGGGTGCTGCCAATTGGGGTGGGCAGCCATCTTGGTTCTCAGTCAGAGGAGCTCGGGAAAGACTGATCCATATTTCCTGATTCCTGGGACCCTGTGGTTCCAGTCGTGGGCTCACAGGACAAGCAGCTTCTTCCACATCAGCCACTAACGTACTCTGACGACTTAGTTCCACTCTTTGGGCCTTAGTTGTTTTGTATTGATGTGTGGGGTTTGGGCCCGAGAACGTTAAGATCCTTCGAAACTTCATTTAAAAAGAGCATTTTATTACTCTCATAAAAACTAAAACGCTTTCCTGTAGCTTCGGAATAACCTGCAGATATTATGCTGTTATAGATAGGGAACACTCACTTACAAGTTAATAAAACAAAATGATTTACATGCGGATGGGAGGGGTTATAGAATCAAATTAGATACCAAAATGGACAAGAACACAATTTGAACTGCTATGTTGGGCACCAAAAGAAATGTAGTTTCTTCTCAGGGCAGTGAAAGGAGTCCCTGAGTTTACTGATTGGCTGCTGTTGTTCCAATGACTTCAAAGAATCTGAGTCCAGGTCAGCTATATAAGAACAAGCTTCAGGCCGTGACCTGTTCCCGGGACAGCCCACCTGTACACAGCAGCTTCTCTGTGGACTGGGAAGGACTAATGAAAACAGGGTGGCCTTTGTATTCATGCAGACCCTTGTTCAAATTACCATCATTCATTCATCCAGTGCCATCTTTCCTTCATCCGATAAATATGAGTGGCACATTGGAATTGAATTTGTCAACAGATAAAGCAGACGAGGTCCCTGCCTCTGGAGCTTACAACCTAGCTGGGTAGGTGCGCAAAACAAATCAACCAAATGCATTTCTGAGTACAAGGAAGTACTCTGAAGGAAAGGCACAAGTTCTCGGATGGAGAATAACTGCAGTCTCCAGGTAGTTAATTCACCTCTCTGAGCTGCCTCCTCCCCGTTATGTAGGCATTCACTAGGATAACATGTAAAGTGACAGGACAGACATTGACATATATTAGGTGCACAAGAAATGTGTGTTGCAGCTGCTGATGGCGAAGTTACATTCCTGAAGATGAATGAGGAAAAGATTAATTTTCTTCCCTGTGTCTCAAAGTTTCCTTAAATTCTTTGTGTGTGTGTGTGTGTGTGTGTGTGTGTGTGTGTGTGTGTGTATGTCTTTCAGTTCTAAGGAGGGTTTCAGGTCAGTGGAGAAGGTCGTGCTGCTCACGTTTCTCTCGGCGGTTATCCTGATGGCCATCTTGGGGAACCTGCTGGTGATGGTGGCTGTATGCAGGGACAGACAGCTCAGGTGAGTAGCATGAGGTGACCTTGAGGAGTTCTTGGATCTCCCTCTGTGGACTGGGAGAGCTGGGATCTGAATTTATAATTTCCATTATAATTTGATTATAATAAAGCAGAGGGAAAAAAGATCACACATAACTCTAGCATGACCAGTGTAATCACCTAAGTGCATTTCCATTCTGTGTTCCTGTGTTTCACGTTGTTGGTTTTTTAAGGAGCTGTGATCACTAGATATACAACCATCAAGAGCACATCTAATCTAGCCTCCCCACTTTATCAATCGGTTCAGAGAAGGGGTGGCTGACTAGTGACCCATCTAGGATTTAAACCTGGAGGTTTGCTCTTTCTACTTCACCAGTCTGAACCCTGACTGCAATTAATATCATCCGAAGACCTTTTTAAAATTGCTAATGTGTAGTATAAGTATGTCCCATGCAATATTTGTAACATACTTATACAAAATAATAATTCATTGTTAATCTGAAATGTAAATTTAACTGGGTGTCCTGTATTTTATCTGGCAACCCTGGGGGGTGGGTAAGTGTGTTAATCACCCAGAGTCCCTGAACTAATTGATCTGGGGTCAGCCCTGGGCATCAATATTATCAAAATTGACTGAGTGATTGTGGTGTGCAGCCTGGATTAAGGACCACCAGGCCAGAAAGAGGATAAAAGATGCAGTCCTGCCTCATCTACTGCCTTCCTCTCTCTACAAAATATGCCCTAATCCAGTAATGACGCAAGAAAGTATAAACGCATATTCTGATATGTGTCACAAATGTGAGACACATGGGAGTCAGTCTCAGAGTGGAAAACAGTGGGATTTGATACTGTTTGGCGCTTTCGGAGGGTTTCTTGAGAATGAGCAAACAGAGACCTGAAGGGCCAATAGTAGGAAGAGAGAGCCGCACCTGTGTAAAGGTTCTCAGAAGGGGCTCCATGCACAAGGGTCTCAAATCAGGCCACTCTGGCCAAAGGGGAGAGGAAGAGACGGCTTTGGTGCAAGAGGGGTCTGGAGAATTCAGAAGGGGCTGGACCATGCAGGGTCTTTCCAGCCAGGTCACAGTAGGGGAAACTGAACCTCACAGAATACATTACACATTTGACTTTTCTTTCTTTTTCTTCCCTCCCTTCTTTCTTTCTTTCTTTGCTTTCCTTTCCTCCTCTTCTCGCTCTTGCTCCTTTTCTGGTAACCTCCTTCCTTCATCCTTTCCTCTGCCTTGCCCTTTATATTTTTTCACTCACAGGAAAATAAAAACCAACTATTTCATTGTCTCTCTTGCCTTTGCGGATCTGCTGGTTTCTGTACTTGTGATGCCCTTTGGTGCCATTGAGCTGGTTCAAGACATCTGGATTTATGGGGAGATGTTTTGCCTGGTCCGGACCTCTCTAGACGTCCTGCTGACAACGGCATCAATTTTTCACCTCTGCTGCATTTCTCTGGATAGGTAAGGACAAAGCAATGTGCATAGCTGAGCTCTGTGCTAATGGTTATGGAGATGTGTCTTTCTTTCTTCCCTAATTCATTAGAAGAAGTGAATCTTAGAGATTCCCTACTGGTTATTCACTTCCTCATTCACGGTCCATCTTTGCAGAAGGCCCCTTTTTAGTCAGACACTCTTTGAGGCCCTGTGGACACAGAGGTTAGGAAGGCCTAGAACCTGCCTGCAAGGAGCTTACACTCTTGATAGGGACAGGTAACAGCCATCAAGTTTACCACAAAGCACTAAATTTTATAGTGATGGCTTGAACACAGTTCTGAGAAGCTGAGTGGCGAGAATAGGCAGCACGGGTGGTTCAGAATGATGGTGTTCTATGTTTGAACATGACCTTCTCCTGAAAATGTGTCTGTATTATAATTTTATGTGCATATTTAGGTATGTACCTGTGACTGTGGAGACTCTTTTCCAGAAGGTTAAAGATGATTATAAAATCCCCAGTAAAATTGTTTGGTTTTTTTTGGACCCAGGGCTAGCATTTTATTCCTGTGGCTTAATTTCATTCTTTTCCACATTTGACTTCAGAAGGCCTAGTGATTTTCATCTTTGCCTCATTTGTTGGAGATGTGGGTTTATTCGTTGTATCAGCACTTTTTATTTTCTAATTCCTGCTCATTTGTATTTAAAAGTAAAGAAATAATGCAATTTAAAACGCAGATTACATGAACATATGCAGCCATCACGATAGCCGTATCGTAGGGGTTAGTTCTCAAAACAAAGTGTGGTGTACAAATTACATTATCAGAATTATCAGGGATAATCTATTACTGTCTCTTGAGTAGTCCAACAGATCAGTTTTTCCTCCAGTCTTGGGATAGGTGACCATTTCTTTAATTGAGAAATAGGAAAAGCAGTTGACTAAAATTAGAGATTGTGGTATATCAAAAATACATGCCTTTAAACACTAAAATCTTCTCAGGGAAGTACTCACACTGGGAAAGATCCTTAGGGACTAAAACCAGCTGAGGGAACAGTCGATTTATCTTGCATCCCCTGGGACATGTGTTTATGGATTGGAATGGCAAGCTTACCCTATATAAATTGCCCTGTCACTCTCGCTCTCACTCTGCCAAGAACATATAGTTGAATATGCTTAAGTTAAATGCATGTATAATGAGACTCCAGTCTACAGCTAGAGATAATGACATTGGTAAAACTGAACTGTTGATTGGCAGCCAGATCCATAGTGTGTCATAGTTTGAAATTTGTGTTTATTAGCTTGTATATAACAATCTGACTTCAATACATGAAAGATGTTTTAAGACAGTATAAACTGAATGAAAGTTGATGTTAGAAAAAAATGAAATGTAAGGAAATAGAAAATATATGGAAATCGTGCAGGGTAGACTGCATGTGATCGTTGCCCAAAGGACTGGTGAGACTGAAAGTGTTGTAGGAAGTTGGAGATGGCAAAGCTGAGGGATCAGGGCAACCGGAGGTAACCTTGAGGTTCGGGCCAAAGTAAGGGGAAGAAAATGAGCTGAGAGGGAAGTGTAGAATCTCTTCCTAATGTGGAGAGTTTACTCTGGGCAGCTCTGTAAGGACTGAAGTTTTCCTAGGAAGATTGGGCTTCCAAGTTCCAGATTAACTGTCTAGTTCTTTTGAAACCACGAAATTTTCCCTGCGTTGTCACGAAGCAGTATGGACTGGTCATGAAGAACCCTCTGCTTTAAAACTGATCTGCCAATTTGTAGCTCTGAGATGGGTGATAAGTTTATTAATCCTTTCTGTGTCTCAGTTTTCTCCTCTCTAAAAATGGGGGCAATAGCACTTATTTTATAGGGTTGCAGTTAGGATGGAGTTAGATAATCCATTGAAGGCATAGCGTTGACCCAGCTGGCACAGCACTCAATGTTAGTGGAGGTTAGTTTCAGTTTCTTGTAACTAACTACCTAGCAACTCAGGATCTTTCTTACCAAACTGGGACCTCCCACAGCTGCTTCATCCAGATACCACATAATTATTCTTACGCAGTCTTTCCTTATCCCCTACATTTAAATAAATCCTATAGATGTTTCCTTCCTAAACAGATCCTAGTCTATTTCTCTCTGTCTCTATCGTCCTAGTCCAAACTGTTATCTTTTGCATAAGTCACTGCATCGACCTCCTAATTATTCTCTGCACGTCTATTTTATTCCCCTGCAGTTCACTCACTACTAAGAAGCTCTCATAGCCATCTTTTAAAATTGCAACTCTGATCCTGTGGCCCCTTCGCTTAAAATCCTGCAATGGCTGTTCATTGCACCGAGGATCAAGTCCAAACTCCTTAGCCTGTAGAGTTTTGCGCCCTCTGTTTCCTGTCTGCGTCCCAGCCTCACTTCACGTCTTTTGTCAGCCAGTATCACTGTCTGGGCCGCCACTGTCTTGGTCTGCCTTCTATTTCCAGTGCTCTGTGCTCAGCCACCGTACGCCCTTGGCTCCTCCTCTGCCCGATAAGCTCCTTTGCCACCTCACTCCTTTGTGTCTTTAAAATTTCAGCTCAATCCTCTCTTCCTTGCAGAAGCCCTCTTTGACCTCATTAAACCCATTCTTCTCCTTTGAGAACTTAGTGCAATTATGATTAAAACCACAATTAATTTTTCTTTCATTTTTTCTTAAATGTTTCTGTCTCCCCCAATGGGAGAAAGCGCAAGCATATACATAAGGGCAAGGTCCCCACCTTCACGGGACTAAACTTTTCATGGGGAGATTGACAATTAGCAATTACAGAAATACTGATTTAGGTATTTGGTAAACACTTGAACAAATGGAGTGTTCAACGCATTCTCTTTTTCAGCAGTGCTGCCAATAATTCCATTCCCTTCTCTGATAGTGGACATCAAAAACTCCAATACCGTAAGTCAAATGGAGTCAAATGATTTTGTTTTCTTTTCGGAGCCTGGAAAACTTGCCATCTGTCTCAAGCATTCCCTGTCCCAAGAGTGATATTTTTACTGGGCTGGAAGTTCCACTTTGGACATTACAGGGCAACATTTTAGCCTGGAAGAGTATGATTTTATGTATCATCTAGCTTCTGTTTTTGCTGTGTCCCTCCCATGACAGTTGGGCTGGGCCAGGCTGGGGAAAGGCACAGAGTGAGTGTCTCACTGAGGTGAGATGTCATTGCTCACCATGTAACTCCTGGCAAGACGTCTTGTCCTCTCTGGAGCTGCCGTGAGTCTGATAAAGGGTAGTGCCTCTCGAGCAAGAATGCTCACTGTGATGCCAAATTACACCCAGATGGCAGACCCCTGGATCAAAGCAAAATATTATGAGATACGTTTGCCCAATTACCACTCTCCATCCACTGTGCTTCCCGGCGCTCTGAGAAATGAATCCTTTTAATGCAAGATTATTGCCTCATTAAAAATAATTTCCAAAGCATAATTAAAATACCTGCATCATATAGCATGGGTCATGAGAAGTCAGGGACTGCATTACAGCATAAGGTAGCGTTGATTATTTTAAATCTAAGGTTCTGTGGTGAATGAAAAACAAGCAGGTACCTAATAGAATACTGGTTTTAAAAGTAGAATATAACGCAGCTATTAAACCCACAAGGGAGCTGTGTGTGTTGTCCTAGAAAGATATCAGTGGTGTATTATGTGGACAAAAAAAAAGCAAGTTTCAGATCTTAATGTTTAGAATAATTCCACTTTTGTAACAATAAATATATAGATGTTTGCATCCGGGTTTACAGGAGTGAGCGGTGGGGGAGGGAGAGACAAGGTACACCAAAACATTACTGATGGTTGTACGGGGGCCACGGGGGGTGGTGCTGGCCAGATGGGCAGTCAGTTGGATAGGGGTTGGGGGCCTTTACTTTTACTAATTTCTGAAATACATGTTTTAAACTTCAATTTTCTCTTTGCTAGAAGTTAACACTTCTCGAATGCAACAGCAGCCACAATAACCTTTTAGCTGAAAGTGCCCCTGGGACGGCACATTCCTCAGTTGGCTGAGAACATTCTGACTTTAGTGTTAGGAGTTCCCCATGAAGTCAGAGCAAGGCAGTGGACATGGAAATCTATCTGACCAGTGCGTTATCTCTGCTTTCTCACCAAATGCCCTAGATTCTCCTGCTACGGGAGAGGAGCCCTCGCCAGCTCCTGTCAGTAGATTCTTCCTCCCCTAGACTCTTGTAGCAATCTTCACGACTTTGTGTTTGATCTGTTTCAACAATCTCTTTTCTAATCATCACAGTGTTTTAAAAACTCAGACCAATAATACTCAGTATTGTAAAAAAAAAAAAAAAAAAAAAGTCATCGTTTCACAGGTGAAACATAAAAATGTTCCCAAGTCTCTCGCACCATCTCCACGGCTGTAAACCCTAGAGGTAACCACTATAAATAGTAGCTCCTTGTAAATTCTAATTATTTCATATGTAATTAGCAGACTTGTTATGTGAATATATTTTTAGCTTACCCAAGTGAATTTATGTTTTAAATAAGCTTTGAAGAGGGCTTTCCCTATATATATCCCAATGAATTGCCTGATTCTAGTGTTCTTACCAATTTGCTTATCAGATGATATGTTAGTAACATCTTTCCCAGCAGCATGTGACAAAGACCAAATTGATTGTTTCAATTAGCTGAAAAGTCTGGCTGCAGACATGGCTCTCCAGGGTTTGAACAATGTCATCTAGTCTAGCTTTCTCCCTCTGTCTCTGTTTCCCTTTCCTCTTTGTCTCTGTCTTTCCTTCTTTTCCTCTCTGTTTGTCTTCCTCTCTGTCTCTGTGCTTGTTTCTCTATGTCTATTTCTATCTTTCTATCTGTTCTTCTTTGTTTCTGTGCTGTTTTCTTGATGGATTCCTTCTCAGGCTGGGTCCAGAAAAATAAGCACAGGCAACATGAGTCTTAAACCATCCTGAACTCTGAGTCCACAGGAAGAGAAACCTAAATGCTGTGTCTCGTGGAAGAACTTTGGTTGGCTTTGCTTGAGTCAAATACTCTCCCTTGACCAGTCATTGTGGTGTGGGGATGACACATCTGGCTGCTGAGGCACCATGAGCTGCTGGCTTTACCGGACCACATGGCATAGTACAAGGGCAGATCCTGCTGGAAAGAGGGATGCTGGACAGACAAGAACAAGACATCAGCTTCTCTTAGGCTGGCCGAAGGACCTACAGGTATCTTTACGAAGCCTCCGTGATAAAGTAGAGTTGTGTCATCCCCAAGTCTTGTTTATATTATTCCAAACACCCTTACATTCTTCCTCTGGTTTCATATGCTATACTCTTCAGACTTAACCATTCTGGTCTGCTTTCTCTGATCATGCTGTACTTTGTTCTGTAATTTGCATCATATGCAATTCCCTTAAAAAATCAACTTCACTTCATTGACGGTAGCATTCTCTCTAACATTGCAAGATTTTCTCTTTGATAGGTCCAAGTGAATTGTCACCCTGCCTCTTGGCCCAGGAACTTGATGTATTTTCACTGCAAAAATCCTCCAATGGTTTCTCAGTCATAGATTTTCTTTGAAAACAGGTTTACTTGTAAAACATGCAATTCTGACTCAAAAGCTACATACGAGTATTTCATCCTGTGCTGGAGATAACTGTGTCTGCATTTCTTAATGATCTTCCTGGAGCATAACTCTTTTGTAATGTATAAATGAAAAGTGTCTGTCATTGTGAACTTGTGTCACACAATTACATTTGTTTTCCCAATAGGATTGAAATGCATTTCTGCAAGGAGAACATATGATAAATCTCCCTTTCTCACATACTCTTTGAGGGCAGGGTCACACTTTGTACATAATTGTAGTATTTGTCGAGTTGAATTTCATGCTAGAGGATATGAACTCTTATTTTTATATTCATTTCATCAAATATTTATTGAGTGCTTACAAATTTGCCAGGAGCTGAGCACAGCACCGGAAGCAACAATCAGAAAAAACTCCAAATCACAGAGGTTTTAATCTAGTGGAGAATCCAGATAATGAATAGGTAATTCTGGGAAAATTAGGGGGGATGCCATTGACATAGAATAAGGAAAAGTCAAAGGAACTGTTGGAGCACGTGGCCTCCAATGCAGAGATAGCTCTCAGAAGAAGTGACACTGATGGTGGGATCTGTGGCTGATGTATTTGTCAGTAGGTGCAGGGGAAGAGGGTGAGGCATGGGGAGTGACAGTTCCAGAAAACAGATGTGCAAAGCCACAGAGGTGTTTTATTTGTTTTTGGTGACTCATCATGAACTACAGGCTAAATCCTTAGCTTGTCTTTCGGTGCGATTCCCAGTGAGTCTGTCTTTCCTATCTGCACTCCCAGCCAGGACTGATCTGTTACCTTTTCCTGAGTATGATGTGTTTCTTCAGAACTCTGTGTTGCTACCTGTGTCTTGAGTTCCTTTTCTTTTCCTGGTGAACATCCACCCTTGTTTAATACTCAGGTAAGATGTGTTCACTGCTGGCCCGGGCTTCATTCCCAAAAGAGATTCCTCATTGTCACGTCTGAGCTCCCCCAGGAAGCTCAATGTAAGCATGGCAGTTATCACTCATTTTAATAATTGGTTTATGTGTCTGTCTCACCCTAGACCAGGGGTGTCCGAACTTCTTTCAACGTTTTTCACCAAGGGCCATGTGCGGTAAAATACACAAACAGCCGGGCCACTCACTCGAGGTGAGGTACGTATTGCCTCACCTGGTTTATTTAAGTAAACTAAATATATTTTTGGAATTTGCTGCGGGCCAATTAACAATGGATTGCGGGCTGCAGTTGGCCCGCGGGCCGCAGTTTGGACACCCCTGCCCTAGACTGTCAGCTCCTTGGCTTTTCCGTTCCTGTGTTTCCCTTACAGGCCACAGTAGCTGCTCCATGCATGCTCCCTGGAATGCTTTGAGATGTGACTTGTGGTTATTTGCTATGACGTTGGTGTTAGTTTTTCTGCCCTTTTAGGAGTCTCCATACAGCAAGTAGTTAAGAATGAGGCCTGGGGTGTGAGTGCCAGACTGGCTGGATTCAGTCCCAGCTGGACCAGTTATCAGTGGGTCATCTTGAGGAAGTTACTCAAGTTTTCTGCGTTGGTTTTTTCTTTTTATCAGTAAAACTGTGTTAATAGTAATACAGTCCGTTTGGAGTTTGTGAAGAATAAATGACTGAGTATACGCAAAGAACATAAACCTGGGCATGGCACCTAGTAAGCATTCAGTCAAGGCTAGCCACAAGTATTTTTCCACTGTTTTCCTTTCCAAATGCAAATTCCGAATGGCTGTTGTGGGGGCCTTCCCAGACACTGCCAGTTAGTTGTGTGTTTCTTCCTGCTACATAGCTGAGCGCCCTTCAAGGTGAGACACTCAGCCTTCCAGCCCTGGATGTCTCGCCAATCTCCATTGGCAGCTCATCCGTTCTATGGCTTCACCTGCACCTCTGCTCTCGTCTGTCCTGCAGTCTTGTGCCTTGCTGGCCTCTGGGGTCCTCTGGGCTCTGTTGAACAGCTAGCTGCTCATGCAATGTCTACCTTAAACATCTTTCTGTGTTCTCAAACCCAACGTGTTCTACATGGAAATTTCCATCGTGAACTAATATCCTCTTCTACTTTTATTTCAAAGGTGCATCTATTAGTCATCTTCTAGTCATTTAAACATAATTCTTTGAGGTCGTCTTTCACTGATCTGCATGACCCGCTGGGTGACAAATCGTAGCTATATTGTCAGAAATATCTTTCAAATCCATCTTCCTCCTCTTTGTTTCTTTCTCCCGATCCTATTTCTGGATTTTTTTTTCCCCAATAGCTTCTTAGTTATTATCGTATCTGTCAGGTTCATCTATCTCTTTTCTATATGTCCTCAGCTCACAAAGCGTATATAGGGCACTGCGTATTTTCCTTTCTCTTCTAGGTAGCATTGCTTTAGTCTAGCCTGCCTGCTTACCAGCATTATGAGGACGTGGGCTCTTGCACGTGCAGGTTTCAGGTCCAGTTCTACCACATCCTGGCTCTGTGATGCTGGACAAGGGCACTAACTTCTCTGGCACTCAGCATTCTCATATTGAAAACGTGGATGATGACAGACAGCTGCCCTGCAGAGTTGCTGTAGGAATTAGAGCACACTGAATACACTTCCCGCCACGTAGTGTATCCTCAGTAACTGGGTTGTGTGTACGGTAGGAATAGGAGTAGTTGCAGCAGTGGAAAAGAAAGTGAACAATTGCAATATAGTGAGAGAAGTGCTGTATCACAGAAATAGACAAGGTGCTATAAAACCCCAGGGCAGAAATGGGGAATCAATTCATATCTCTAACAGAAAAGAGTGTCTCTCTCTCTCTGTGCTTTTGGGGGCCAGAAAGAACTTTCTAGGGGATGTGATCCTTGAGCTGAGTCTGGAAGGGTCGATGGGACAGCCATCCAGTGTCTCCTGATCAATTCATACGTGTCATAAACTATACCGTGGTAACCTTTGTGTGTGTCCAGTAAGCCCTGCCGAGATCTTTTCAGATAACGTTTTTGGCAGATTATTCTTTTTCCTTTAGTCTACAATAACTCAGGAGGACACCTTCCTAGACAGCTGGTACTCCCCTTCTTGCAAGTTTCCTTATCATGAAGCTACAGAAAAATATTTAACAGAGAGGAATATAGCAAACATTAAATGTACAGATTGCATATGGGATTATGAGTCCTACAAAAGTTCCATCTGAGGTCCTCCAGATCTCTGACAGGAAAGAGTTGTTCCCTGTCCCCCCACCGCTATAATTTTTCCTTCCTAAAACCTGAAGTTCTAACTCTGTCCTTGGCTACATTCTCAGCCCCCCTTCCTGTCCCTGGCTTCTCCCTGCTGGGGTCTTCCTCATTGATCCTCCAGGTGGCTGGCAGTTTGCCAAGGCCCCTGGGAACCAGAGGGAAAGGCCTTACTTTTTTTCTTGAAGCTACTGCTGCTTTTCTCTCTTCTCCACCTCCTCAAAAGGAAACCAGAACTAAAAATAAAGCAAAACCAGTTACTAAGAGCAGAACGATAAGTCTCTTTCCCAGAACCCTGCCATAATACTTGGTTGGATCACCTCCTGGAGGGAAGACTGCTATCCAGCCAGTGAACCGTACAGTTATCCCAGATTATATATCACCTGTTTACCCGTTGTTCATGTCTATTGCCGCATAACGTCTACCCCAAAACTTAGTGGCTTAAACAACAATGTATTATTATTGTCATGTTTCACAATCCTGTGCATCAGGAATCTGGGCTTGGCTGAAGTCCCTTGATGGGATTTAGCTAGACACTAGACTGGCCTGGAGAGTCTAAGGTGTTCATCACACACACAGCACCTTGGGGTCATCTGGGAGGCTGGGCTCAGTCGGGCCCCTCTCCCTGTCCATGTGGCCCCCAGTCTCTATACGTGATCTCATGTTAATACATGTTAGATACTTTCACATGACAGCTCCTGACTTTGGGAAACCAAAAGTCCTCTTGAATATTAGGCCTGGGAGTGGCCTACAGCACTTCCAATGAGCTCCATTGGTCAAAGCAGCCCACAGCCCAGATCCGAAGGAAGGCGGCAGACTCCCCACCTCTGGATGGGAGGAGTGACAAAGAATTTGTCGACATCTTTAATCCATCACAACTGCAACCTCTTACAAAAACTCAGATGTAATTAATCCCTCTTTTACACACAAGAAAACAGAGACACAAAGACACCGAGTCATTTGTCCAAAGTCAGAAGGACAATCTATGAAAGATCTGGGACTAGAACCTACTGATTTTTTTGCTAAAAGCGTATTGCTCCTTGTAACTCACAAGTTTACTGATTCCGTGGAGCTCTTTATCCCCTCAGTCCTAAAAGTTAAAGACCATTCACTTGTGGTTTTTGAATTTGTGAAAAAAATCAATCTGTGGTAAAAGGTTTCTGTTTTCCTGATTCCATTTCAGGAAATAGAATAATAGTCAGGTCTTAGCAGCCAGATGCTACTTCATCTCTTCTCTCCTGTGGTTGACATTTCTTTCTTTAGTTGACCTTAATTAGAGATTTGGTCTCAATGATCATGCAGGATGCCATCTTCAGCCATCTCAGGTAGGAGGGCTGGGCCTGGGTTAAGTCCTTGAGAGGATAGTACACATAATCAACTCCATTGCAGGCAGCCAATATGCTCTCGATGCTTCCGTTCTCCTGTAGGGACCAATCCATTCATTTTTCTGTTTTTTAGAATCAATTACTGGGAGAGATGTTGAACCAAGTGACTTCTATTTTATTTGTTAAATAATTTAGAGCCCTTGGTTCCAAAATGTATTTGAATCTGTTTTCTCTCTCTCTCTCTCTCTCTCTCTCTCTCTCTCTCTCTCTCTCTCTCTCTCTCTCCCTCTCTCATATATATATATGAAAGATGAGAGGGATGCGAGTAAATAATAATGCTATTTATCCAGCTTCACGTGCCAGGAACTTCTAAGTTTTGAACATATTATTTCATCAGTTCTCACAGCTAATCAATGAGGTAGGCATCATGACCCACACTTTTCAGATGAGGAAACTGGGTCTTGGAAAGGTGAAATAACTGATCCTAAGACTACAGAGCTAATAGGTGGTTAAGGCAGGGAGAGTTGGCACCCAGATGTGAAGACATAAAGTTGACTGCTAAAATGTCCTCTAATTCTGAGAGTCTGGGATTCCAACTTGTTCTCCTTGCTCCTTTGCCTTTCCAGTGGTTGGGAGGGCAGGAAGTGAGGAGGAAGAATTTTTCTTAATTTCAGGAAGAGTGGGGAAGAGATTAGCATGGAGCTTAAAATAAACAATTGTAGTCTAAGAGTTGTCAAAGTAAATTATGTCCCCAGAGACATTTAAAAGCAAGTTGACCACACATTTACATATGGCTGCTGTTGGAGAAGCTGGTGGCTGGTCTACCGAAGGGTATTTTAATGGAGTTTTATAAGCAACACTTGGAAATATTTTGCATGAGAAATGACTTTGTACATCTTAGTTAATCCTGGCCATCTGGAACCTCACTTGCCATTCATTTAACCACTTTATAAAAGAAGAATAGGAACTGTCCATTGGAAGGCCAAAGAACAGACTTTGCAGATAAATCTATTCCTGAGATGAGATGGAATTGCTTTCCCTGATGAACGCTGTCCACCTAGGTTGTGAACCAACAACACTTTATCTTGATTTTGTTGTAATTCAGCTCCTTTAGTAGAACATCCAGAAGTGTTGATTGCAGTGGACATTTCTAGTTCAAAAAACTTTTGGTGACTTCTCCTAGCATGGCATCCCACAACCTCTATGACAGAGGTTCTCAAAGTGTGGTCCCAAACCACTTACAGCAACATCACCTGGGAACGCATCAGAAATGCAGATTCTTGGGTCCCACTCCAAATCTACAGAAATCTGCGTTTTAGCGAGCCCTCCAGGTGATTCTGATGGATGCTACAATTTGAGAACCACTGCTCTGAGAGCTGCGTCTTGGGCTTATTTCCTTCTACTTCCTTATAAACACCCCACTATCCAGCTATGTGGATATATGGACATATATTTAAAAATATGTATTTCATATCTACATATGTTTCATATATATGTATATATCATATATAGTATTTCTGTCTCTGAGCCTTCGTTCATGCTCTTTGTAGCACCTGTATTGTACTTTCTCCTCCACCATCCTTACCCAGTCTTGAAAGTCCAACTTAAAAGACACTTATTGGAGAAAGCCTCCCCATGCCTCTACTAGATACAACCTTTCACATCCCGACAACTTGGTCCCACATTGGAATGTAATTTATTTCCTTTGGTCTTGATTAAGGGTTTATTATTACTCACCCCGTTTTGTGAGCATGCCCTCTGTACTTAGCATTGCACTAGGCATTGGGGAGACAGTGGTGAACAAAGAAAACGTCTCTGGAATGTCTAAGTCAGTTAGGGGAAGACTTTTCTTATCTCCCACCCTGGGTCATAGCTCTTGGAGGGAGTGCAGGTGTCCTGGACTTTTCTAGTGTCTCCCAGGCTGTATTAAGTCACAGTGCGCTGGGAGGAAGGGCCTGGACTAGTCTTCTCCGGTCCAGATAGGATGCACCAGAGTATTATGCTTTCCTCGTGGAAAATCCCCTCCTCTAAACCAGGGTTTCTCAACCTCAGTACTACCGACACGGTAGAGCAGATGAGTCTTTGTTGTGGGGACTGTTTTGCACATGTAAGATATTTAGCAGCGTCCTTGATGGTTACCCATTGGATGCCAGGCCCATCATCCTTTCCAGCTGTGACAACACAAAAAAGGTCTCGAGACATTGCCCAATATCCCTTGGCAAGTAAAGTCAACCCTGGTTGAATACAATAGGGAATATTTTTACCTGCGGAAAGGAAGATTTCAGAAAAATGGAAAAGCCCTCTTCAGATGTCTGTAGGACCGCTATGCAGGAAAATAATTAGAGATAGAATTTTAAATTGAGCCAGAGGGTGAAGCTGGAAGTTACAGAAAGTCAATTTTGGAGGAAAGGGTCTTTTTATTTATTTATTTATTTATTTATTTATTTATTTATTTATTTATTTTATTTTTTTTAGTGTCAGGTGTACAAAACAATGTAATAGTTACATTTACACCCTTCACAAAGTGATAACCCCCTCCCCCAATCTACTACGCGTCTGACATCGTATATAGCTGTTACAATTCCATTGACTCTATTCCCTATACTGTGAAAGGTCCTTAACTTCTGGACAGCCTGAATCTGAGAACGCACTGCAGTAGGACTTAGTCAATTCTCAGTCCTTGGTACATTCATGGAGGCTGGGATACACACTCCATTGTAGAGAGGATTTGGGGATTTCAGGATTCTGAGATTTGGTGTTTGTTTTCATTGTTTCTCAAGTGGCTCGTAAAGAATTAGAATAATCCCTTGGGGGCTTGGGGGAGGAAGTTGAGTAAAGTAATAGAATGAGCTTAACGTCCTGGCCTTGAGTCAGGCTGTCTGAGCTGGCCCCTTCTTACCACCTGTGGAGCCTTGAACAAATCCTGATGACTTCTGTGTTTCTATTTCCTCACCTGGGAAATGGGTACATTTATAGATCCTGTCTCAAAAGTAGTGTTGATGACTAAATGAGACAGTGCAGGTAGAGTCCTTGATAAGTAAATGAATAGCAGCTATTATTACTAACTCAGCCAAGGGGCTTTGCCTCACCTCCAGAGAACTTGCAAATTTAACTAGCTACTTCTGTCCAGTGGTGTTGTATGTGTGTTTTGGTGGCAGTTCATGGTAGGATTACTATTTTTGTTATTAGCAGGGGTAAAATGTTCCAAATATAGGGCTTAAAAGCAACCATAATAGATAAAAATCAAGTTATCAGACTTCTGTCTGGTCTTTGATTGATAGACAAAATTAGAATTTTAAGGAAGCTTCAGTAGTCAATTAGCACTAGAACTTAATTTTTATTAATCATTTTATTCAGTGATGCTTATTTGCATCTACTTAATTTAGCTCCTTCAATACAGTCTTCAAGAGAATGTTTATTTTTCTAGATTCTTTGCTAGAAAGCAAAGTTCATAAAGGTGACTTATTTAGAGTAGTTGCCTCAAGGGCGCCAAGACCTTCGTAAGACTCTTGAAGCCATAAAATCAAGCGGGTGCTGTTCTTTTGCCTCTCCCTAGCTTTAGGTTGCTTGTGTCAGGCAATCTTTGGTGTGTTTTAGCCTATAGATGCATTATTCCAGTCCTCTGTCTTCACGTGGCCTCCTCTGTGTGCGTATCTGTTTCTGTGTCCAAATTTCCCTTTTTATGAGCACATCAATCACATTGGATGAAGTCCCACTCTAATGGGCTCATTTTAATTTGCCTCCCTCTACAAAGACCCTATTTCCAAATAAGGTCACATTCCAAGGTAAGGGAAGGGAGCAAAATTTGGGGGGGAAAAAGTACATTTTTATACACTCCTAATTCATCAACTCTATATTAATAATAAACCTCTGATGATTATTAGTATAGCCATTCGGAAAAATTTGCCACTCTGATATGACTTGTCTTCCTTATAAGTGAAGAGCATGGAGGGAATTTCAGCTAATCATGACTCCTTCCATTACTGAGTTGTCTTTAGTTAGATTTGGCTACGATGTCAGTTTTATAGGCAGAAAAAAAATGAGTTCCTGAACAATCCTCTCTTCCATTCTTTGGTTGGTTGTTTCCTGCACCCTGTTCCAGGTCAGGATACCCACTGTCTCACTGGCCACAGGAAGCACACTATGGCTGGCTGCCCCTTGATGACTTAGAAGGAAAAGTGCAATCCTCCCCTCCCATCTCTTGAAGCCCCGCTTCTCGTGCTCTGACCCTGGGCTCTCCTCACCAGGCATACCTCCACCCTGTCCCAACCCATCCCACCCCCACCTCTTCAAAAACTACAGCCATTGTTATATTAGTTATGCTTCGAATTAAGAAAAGAAAAGAAGAGGTGGGAAAAAAAATCACCAAGTGAACCGCATTAAATGAGGGGCGTAAGGGGGTGGCTCCCCATTAAATGGTATAAAATCTTAAAGAATAAAATTAGCCTCCAGACTATCTTTTTACATTTATTCTTTAGATTCTTCCAAAGGCAAATAGCCGATAGCTCTGCTGTGGTATTTTGCCTGTCGTCAGATTCCATGAACTGCCTGGGCATGGGAGTAGTGATCTCCAAGGCTGGAATCACATGCAAGGAGCGGTCTGAGAGTTAGAGACTTACTCATTAAGTGAGGCAGGTTGCACCTCTGTCTGGAGATAAGAAGAAAGCCAGCACGCTAGGCAGAACATGGACTCAAAAAACAGGAAATATTGCAAATTTTAAATGATCGGCGTCAGAGAAACAATTAAATCGTCAAGCCTAGAAGTAACACATGTCAGTTCTGTTCGTGCCTCAGTGACCAGTCACCTGCGCCCAGAAGGAGGAACTAGGCATCCTTAGCAAACAGCCGTAATAACTTCCACTTGTCACAATGCAAACTCCAGGTCCCTCCTCAACAGGCTCCAATGCAGGGGCCTTGGAATCTGCATTTTACATAGGCCTCCTCAGGTGAGTCTGATGCAGGGGGACAGGGTGGAATCCCTGAACCACAATTTAAGGAACACTGGCTACGAGCATCACTTTAGTTTGGGCAGCTGATCAGGAGCATGGGGACAAATCAGAGATACAGCTCCTAGAGCTCAGAGGTTAGGCCAAGCCTGGGTCACCTTAAGTTTTTATCAAAGAGGCCCACAGATGCCTGGACGCTGAGGCCCAAAGGGCTAGACAGACGCTCAGGCATGGGCAGTGTTGGAACTGTGCCTGAGACGGAGCAGACCCTCGGGGTGTCGTGCGCCTCAGGCACTGGGAGAGGAAGAGGCTGTGGGATGGACTCCACGCAGTGATTCTCAGATGTCGTCTAAGGTTTATGGTTATATTAGCAGAACCACCTTGGCCACTATAGCATACTTTATTGTATAATTGCTTTTTTCCTTTCCTCTGTGCTTTTCTCACCTCTCTTCCCCTTTCCTTCCCTTCTTCGACTACCCACTCTCCCCTTTTACCCCCAATTATTTTCCCTTTTCTTTCTTCCTTCCTTTTATTCTCTACTTCCCCCTCCAATTTTCCCCTTTCCCAATATTTCCTCTTTTTATACCCCTTCTTCTCCTAAATTCTTCTCCTCTCTTCTCCCTCATCAACGATTCACCCCTTCTTCTCCCTCTCGCTTCTCCTCTCCCACGGCACCCACCCCTATTCTCTCTCTCCAGGTATTATGCCATCTGCTGCCAGCCTTTGGTCTATAGGAACAAGATGACCCCACTACGCATCGCATTAATGCTGGGAGGCTGCTGGGTCATCCCCATGTTTATCTCTTTTCTCCCTATAATGCAAGGCTGGAATAACATTGGCATAATTGATTTGGTGAGTAGATCCCACTGGTTACTGTCCAATTCACTTTGCTTGCTTGGGATTCTCAATAAACAAACAGGATCAGGTTTGGGTCGATATTCTAAGAAAGATTCTGATCATGGTCTGAGTGACGGCAGTAACAAGAACAACAACAACAAAAAAGCAAGCTAGCATTTTGGAATGCTTACTGTATGCCAGAAAATACGCTAAACGCTTCGCCTATAATCCTGACAGCATCTTTGGCTCATCGCCTCCCGATGAGAAAAGTCAGGCTCAGAAAGGTGAAGTAACATGCCCAGTAATATGCCCAGTAAATAGCAGCACAGGTGTTCAAAGCTTAGCATTCCGACTCCAGAGCCTGAGGTATGTGATAATGCCCCAAGAGTCCTCCATCCTATTTCATGCTGGGAGTCCATGAGGCTTTCAATGACATGTCACGTGGGTGGAGGCTTCTGGAGAATGAAGAGAGCCCTGGGCCAGGAGTTGAGAGCTGAACCCTGATCCCAGCGCTGTCATTGACCCACTTCCTGAAGGGCTATGATGAGAAGATTCATTGGTTCTCCGTGGAGAATAGTGTCTTCCGGGATGTAGGAGAACAGCATGTGGCACATGTGCTAGGCATGGATCAACCCCTTAAAGATCAAGATGGTCTTTAAGAGTCATCCAGGTCTGACGTACTGTGTTTGCAATACCAAACTTGTAATGACGATCAATTATGTAATGAAGATCAGTCCGGATTCATTAGCAGGGATATCTGTGCGCTAAGGAAGTTGTCAGACAGTCACTTTAAAATTGATCCCAGGACCATGTCAAGGTAGGAAGGGGAATAGAGAGGAGAGATTGAGAGCAAGCTCTGACCCAGCAGAACCAGTTAGAACGGGAGCTTCCCTTTCTTCTCTCCACCCCATTCCTAGCCCCTAATCTTGCCTTGTTCTTTGTCCAGGAAAGGATATCCAAACCAAGGCTGGGCCAGGATTTGCATGTGGTATGTCAGAACAAGAATTCCTGGGGCTTCTGAAAGCAGTGCTGGGTCCAAAGGAGTGGAGAAGTGAGAGGGGATCCGTACAAGGGAGGCTGTATGGATATTTTCTTGAATCCTGTCCCTCTTCTTTCAAACTTCGGTTTTATCATTCTTGGGGGAAATGAAGTTCAACTGTTCAGCAACCACCAGAATATAACAATGGCCAACAAATGTCGAACACTTACTGTGTGCTGAACCCCATGTTAACTTAATCATTCTTCTTGTGAACCTGACTCAGGCCTCACAGCAAGGCTATGAAGTAGATCTCATCATTGTCCTCAGGAAACCGAGAATCAGAGAGGTTGAGTTATTAGGTAAAGTCACATTGGTAGGGAGTGGTGGTGACTATATCCAAGACCAGACTTACTAAGCTCCCGAATCTATGCTCTTACTGTTTGTGCTAACCTTACTCCTTAGTGGCGGAAACCTTGGGGAAGCATAAGCTTTTGTGCATCAGAACTCTTTAATACGGGCACAGGGCTCTTACCTTCTGACGAATTTCCAAGGGAAATAATGTAGGGAATTTTTGTCCATTATGAGACTGTGATAGAGGCATGTCCTGTTTACTTTGTGGAACTGGGAGTGGGGCATCTGCTTACTATCAACGTGCCTGGTATTCGCTCCATGATGTTGTGTGTATTGCATAGCTTTCCACTCATTTGCACATTGAATCTGCCTAGAGAGAAGAAAGCACAACACACATGTTCACAATATACATACATTTGATTCTTGTTATTTGTGGTAATTAGGTTCTATAAAGTTGTGTAAACACTGAATTAGCAAATGCTGAATCTTTGCTCCTAGGAGAAATACAAGAGTTGGGTTCCTCCAAGTCTCTGGTCATAATATTTCATCAACTAACAATACATAATATGTGTATCATATGTAAGAAAGGCCCATGAAATATAAGGTGACAGAAAGGTAGAAGATAAAATAATAGAAAAATATAAATGCAGAGTCATCAAAAGAAAGTTGGGGTAGCTGCACTATAATCAGTGATAAAATAAATTTAAGGCAAGTAATATTACTTGAGATATGAACAGAGCTATTTAGGAATGATAAAATGTCAATTTAAGAGGAGGATATACTATAACCTTGTAATATACTGTAAGACATGATACTAAATTACTTATACATGTTATTATACAAGTAATAACATGTGTATCATATATATTTTTATTCATATCTTTATTCATGTGTGTATTCGCACTGGATATGATAACCTCAGGAAGGGAAGTGTCATTTTGTTACTCAGCTCTCTACAGCCAAGGGCTATTCCTCGAAAAGGCTGATAGACCTAAGACTGTCAACGCGCAGGGTTTATAGTTGGGGGAAAATTCTTTTAATCCTTAAAGGGATCCAGTGTATTACAGTATCCAATACAAGTGAGGAATGTAATGCAATCAATGTAATTCACTGTGCTAATAAGAGAGAAGGGAAAATCCACATAACCTCATTACTGCCAAAAATGCATGATTTTTGCAAAGTCCAATATCCATTTATGATTTTTAAAAAATCTTCATTAAACTAAATGCAAGAGAATTTTCTCAGTCACAGAGAAAGCACTGACAAAAAACTTACAAGTATCATACTTAATAGTAAAATATTTAAGACGCCCCTCCTAAACTGGGAAAGGAACAATGGTGTCCATTCTTACTGCTTTTATTCAAAATTATACTGGAGAACTTATCAAGTTCAATAGTAAAATGAAATTGTCATTATTTGCAGATCACATGAGTTCATAGAGACAATTCAAAAGAATCTAGAGATGAAATATTAGTAACTAATAAAGTTGCTGGATGCATAGTCAATATACAAAAAAAATTTCATTGAATTCTACATACTAGTAACAAACAATTAGGATTAAGAATTTTAGTACGATACCATTTGTAATATAGTAAAAAGTCAAATATTTAGGAATAAACCTAACCAAAGATGTGCAAGATTTTTACACACAAAAAAATAAAATATTACTGAAATAAATACTAAAAAACTTCAGTAAAGGGAAAAGATTCCCATGTTTGTGAATGGGAAGACTTAACATGATAGAGATGTCAGTTTTCCTCAATCATTCCATTCTATTCCCAGTCAAAATCCTAAAACGTTTTTATGGAAATTGATAAGCTAATTCTAAATTTTATATGGGAAATGCTAAGATACAAGAATAGCCAAAACAGTCTTAAAGAAAGTTAGCCACACAGTTCGAAGACTTTTACTGCCAGATATACTGTGTAGAAGTAGACAGGGAAGGAGAAAGAGGCAGAAACCCGCTACTGGTTTGGTAGATAGAGTGAGGAGTGATAGTGCCCCTATTTTATTTCTTCTCTTCACTGGGGTATTCACAGCTCCTTGTGGATAGATAAGCCCTCTGAGTCCTGGGATACGATCATATTCCTTTTCTACCATCAAGGTTCTAGGCTTATAAAAAAACAGACAGCTGTACTGATAAACCTCCTTTCTTTCCTTTTTCCTTATTCTTTCTTCCTTTTCCTTCCTGTTTCCCTCCCCTTCTTTCTACCTTCCCATTTCTCCTTTTCGCTTCTTTTTCATCCTTTTTCTTTTTATTTTGATTTTCCTCATTCCCTTCTCCTTTTTCCTCTTTACTTTTCCTTCCCCTTTCCCTTCTCTCTTCCTCATTTCCTCTCTCCCTCCAACTCTCAGATAGAGAAAAGGAAGTTCCATCAGAACTCCAACTCTACGTACTGTATCTTCATGGTCAACAAGCCCTATGCCATCACCTGTTCTGTGGTGGCCTTCTACATCCCGTTTCTGCTCATGGTGCTGGCCTATTATCGCATCTACGTCACAGCTAAGGAGCACGCCCACCAGATCCAAATGTTACAACGGGCAGGAGCCCCCTCAGAGGGCAGACCCCAGGTGGCAGACCAGCATAGCACTCATCGCATGAGGACAGAGACCAAAGCGGCCAAGACCCTGTGCATCATCATGGGTTGCTTCTGCCTCTGCTGGGCTCCATTCTTTGTCACCAATATTGTGGATCCGTTCGTAGACTACACTGTCCCTGGACAGGTGTGGACCGCTTTCCTCTGGCTCGGCTATATCAATTCTGGATTGAACCCCTTTCTTTACGCCTTCTTGAATAAGTCTTTTAGACGTGCCTTCCTCATCATCCTCTGCTGTGATGATGAGCGCTACCGAAGACCTTCCATTCTGGGCCAGACTGTCCCCTGTTCAACCACAACCATTAATGGATCCACCCATGTGCTAAGGTGAGTGCTGAGGGGCTTGATAGATCTCGTTATTTGAATAACTCAGAAAACTGGGTAACTCTCCCGTTTTCCATTTCCAGAACGGTTATTCTTGAAAACCTGTGTAGTGTTTACGAAGATGAAAGAAAAGCTACCATTTGGTCATGGAATAGAGTAGCGGGTAAGGGCTCAGGCTCTAGGGGAGAGTGACCTACATTCAAATCCAGTCTCCATAGTTCTGTGACCTTGGGGAGGTCATTTAACCATTCTAAACCTTTATTTCATCTTTTTAAAAAATTGAGATCATAATTACGATATCAATATCACAGGGTTTTTGCAAGCATCAAATGTATGTAGACATATGGTACAGAGCCTGACATCTAATAAGCACTTAGTAAATATCTATTATTTACAGGTAGTATTTTAGGATATTGGTGAAAAGCATGGGCTTTAAGGTAAAATAGACTTTATTTTGACTCTGGTGTCACTGTTTGCCATTTGTATCATCCGTCTTGGTTTTACTTTCTTCAATTATAAAAAATAGTAAAAATAATAATATCCATCTCATAGGCTCTTGGACAATTAGAGATAATGTATTCACGTAAGGTCTGACACATAGTAAATACTCCTAATGCTACTAATAATGTTATTAATATTAGTAGGAGTAGGAGTGATTGCGTATTGCCTAATACCATGAGATGGCCATAAAACAACATGATCAACTAAAATAAACAGGATGATAAATAAGCAGTAATAATGCCATGTGATAAATGATATAATGGAGGTATGGACGATCGAGAATGGGGATAGGAGTAAGAAAGAAGCTGATTTGGCTTAAGGGAATCAGGGAGGGCTTCACCGGACAGCATTTTATAAGAATTTGAGACTTGGAAGTGATATCAAGGAAGCCAGTCCAGGTAGAGAGAACAGCCTGAGGAAGGAAATGGAATATGAAAGAGCATGGAAAGGTCAAGTGTTTTACCCAAGGTCACATAGGTTGATGGATGTAAGAGTGACTTTGGAATTGAATGTTCAGTGACTAGTCATGATGCCTCTTTCTAAACCCTGAGAATTTTCTGGCTACCCTGATCTAGTGTTGTTTTCAGCTGTGAAAAGCCATGTGTGATAAGTACCTTCATCCTGTAGCGAAGATGAACTGTCAACGACATTTTTGTCTTTGCTCTGAGGTGCACAGAAATTTCTAAAGAGCAGTTCCTTCCTTGAGACAAGCACCTGATTCTCCTGGTTGTGACAGTATTCAACTGTTCTAGCAGCTGAAAATTGGGGACTTTTCATTTGCATGTGGAAGTAAAGAAGAGAAAATAGGAATTGCTGTGAAATATAAACGCTTTGCCTTGGGCTGTTCAGAAGCATGAATTCAATTTTCTGCTCACAGTGTGAGCAGACTTCTAGGTAAAGCCTAGTATGGTGTTGAGATTCCAGCTGGTGGAAGGGCCTCCAAGGATACTCCTATAAGCTGGCATTCTTAATTATTATGACTTAGCGAGTGTCATAGAAAGGATCCAAGCATCAAATGTGTGTACAAGAACCTCTGTGTGGGTGCCAGATAGTTTTGAGCTATTTAAGCGAGCAGTTGCCTGCGTGTAGGCTGTCGGCAGCTTACAGAGTGTGTTCCAGCAGTGTGTTTGCTAGGTCATTTGTTTGGAACTGGGTGGCCTTCTCCCATAGGAACAGTCACAGAAAGAGTTTGGGGGAGGGGGACTTCTAGCGCAGCCCAAGAAACTCTGTTTGCCTAATACTGTACTGTTTTATCCCTGCTGTTTCTGGAAATCTGCAGTGTGATTGCAAAGCAGAGACTGCAGTTTGGAGGTGGCTTATGGATGTACTCTCCATACCATATTCCTTGCATTTCTTCATGAGGTCATGAAAAGTACAGAAAGTTGGTGGGAGGTACTTTTCTGTCTCTGTGTGTGTGTGGGGGGGAGAATCTTATCAGAGTGGAGGCAGCCTATCCAGAGAAGAGAAGGTTGTTTGTTTGAAACCTGAATCCACTAGAGCATAAGCCATGCCAGGAAAGGAATCCTGCCTGTTTTATTCAGTGCTACATACCAAATACCCAATCTGTTGCCTGATATATAGTAGGAATTTAAACTCTTGATGAATAAATTAACAAGCCATACAATTAATTCTCCAGATCAACTGTATTAACATAAGAAAAATTTACATTTTTCTTAAAAATCCCACAAGCAGGATATCATCAAATTCAGATGAATTCAAGAAATCTAAAACCTATACCATCAAAAGTAAAATCAGATTTTATTCTGCTACTCCTACCCCTAGCCTCTATTTTTCTTGGTGTTTATGCTGATTTAGACTATAGAATTCCTTATTTAAATTCTTTATTTCTTATAGGAATAAGACCAAATATTCCTTAAGGGTAGAAAGAAACCATGGCTTTCTTTTATTTATGTACCATATAGTCCCTTATACACTCTTTACAAAATAGTAGATGATCAAATGATCAAGACACTTTTGCTGATGAAATGTCTTCATGATTTTCTTCAGGTTAATGAAAGATTAAAACATTCAAAATCGAAAATCGTCTGTTTTTTAAATTATTTTTCTTGAGACTCTAAAAAGTATAGAGGACTTAGTCTTCAACCCAAGATTTACATTGGAGAAAGCCAGGTCATGACACGCTCTGAAATTGTGGGGTCTTTTTCCTCTTAAAGTCTTTCTAAAAGAGTGGAATTTCATTTTTCCAGGTGGAAATAAAACACAGGCTAATCTGGCTCTAGTGGTTTAAACTAATAGGTTCCATCCTTATGGCCCTTGGACTTACATAACATTTTATCATTAAACAAGCAGATGGGTAGCCAGTGAAATAAAATATGCATTTGCAAGACATTCTACAGGACTTTGATCACTCAGATTGTACTAATGTACACCGTAGCAGAGATGTATATAGCTGTCATTGGTTTTCTGTTGGATAAGAAGTGAAGATACCATTTGGTTGGCTCATGAGTAGTTTTTCTAGATATATAGGCTACATAGCCTTCTACAAATAGTTTCCAAACATGAATTACTGTCATATAAATGTTTCTTTGGTCACTTTTAATTTATATGCATACGTATACACATACGAGAAAGAGGCATGATGCCCATATGTGGGCAATGGATTCTAAGAGGTTCATCATGTTGGAGAACTGATTCTTAGTGAATTTGGAGCTGGCCTCTCTCTCCTTGTCACATCCTTAACCTGGCTCTATAGTGGTTTCCCTCACCCACCAATATCTCTCTTAGTCTTATAGGAGTCACTTTTATCACTCTAGGAAACGCACGTAAAACATAATGGTAGAGAAGGGAAGAAATAACCAAATGAGAAAACATCGTCTGCTTTCCTACTCAAGTCAGGAATAAGACAAAGATCGCATGTCACCTCTACTGTTCAACGTTGTACATGCAAAACCCAAATGGCAGAAAAAAGAAATGCGAGGTGTAAAAATTGCGGGGAAAGAGTGAATATGCCACTATTCATAAACAATATGATCACCTACCAGGAAAATCCTCCATAAACTGTAAAAACTAAGATATTTCACAAGGAATTCCAGACGTTAGATACTAGACTCCTACATCTCAGACATAACCAATTAGAACGGGAATTAGGAAAAGCACTACCATCCACAGAAGCAATAACTAAAGTTACTTGAGAAATGTGAGACATTTACTGAGGGAAACCTTAAAACTTTCCTACAGAGAAGAGCTGGCATACAGCAGTTCTCTGTGAATCCAGATGATATTGCTATAAAATCCACGTTTTCTTTAGAAATTACAGGAAACTCATCACAAGCCCAGGTTCCAGCTCAAGCTGGAACTTGAGCTTCTAATGTGCCAGAAACTGTGTATGAGGTAGGAGATATAAAGACAAATGAGAGTTGGTGTCTTACTGAGTTCAGATCCTAACTGAGGAAAGAGACACATGAACAAGTAATCATGGTACAGTGGACATCCCTGGAGTTGTGCACAGGTTTAATGGTAGTTGACTGCTACTAACCAACAGTTTCCTTGTCATCACTGGTGATGGTCATCTAACATCTACTGAATTCCTACAATGAGAGAACCTTACTACTTCATGAGCCTTCTCAATGGCTGAGCAGCTCTAGAGTTTAAAAGTCTTCTCCCTACTGGCCCTAGTGCCTTGAGCAAGATAAAACCCAGCTACATCTTTTTTATTGAAATAACCCTTTCTGTATATTTTAATTGTATGTCCCTTCTGAGGCTCTTCTTTTAAAAGCTAAATATCCCAATTTCTTCCATTACTGTCCATGCAATATTGTTAAAGGCTTGGAGAACATAATTGTGTCCCCTTATTTGTAGCCTTTATTTTTCTTGATCATTTTCCCTTAAAAGTATGGTCAGCAGACCACTCACATTGGAATCACCTGGCAGCTTAGTGAAAACACAGAATCTTGGGTGCTAGTCATTGAATTGGGGCAGATTAGGGGAAATGATGTTTTTCCAAGATGACTTTTAGGCATATTAAACTTTGAGAACCACAATCCCGGACTTTCATGAATCGGAACCGTCCAATGTTTGCCGGCGTTGATTGTGCTTTCAGGGTTAGGACACACAATTCTTAGGTTCTTTTAGACTCTCTTAGAGAGTAATAATTTAATCTGATGTTAACTAGGAAAATATGGGAGAAAATTCCTTTGGAAGCTTGCCTCAGCTCAATCATTCTTTAAGCCAACTGACACTCCCCACTTGGGAGGCATAGTGCAACCATATACACCAGGGGTGTCCAAACTTTTTTCAACGTTGTTCACCAAGGGCCATATGCAGTAAAGTACACAAACAGCCGGGCCACTCACTCGAGGTGAAGTACGTATTGCCTCACCTGGTTTATTTAAGTAAACTAAATATATTTTTGGAATTTGCTGCGGGCCAATTAACAATGGATTGCGGGCCGCAGTTGGCCCGCGGGCCGCAGTTTAGACACCCCTGATATAGACTGTCACCATATGGATGACTGGTGATAAGAACAAGCCATATTGATTTGTCTTGAGGTTCTTTGGGGATTTGACTCTGGAGTTCTTTGTCCATTGGATAAATGCTGAGGAGTTTGCCAGCCTTATTCACTGCTGTATCCTGAGAATCTAGTAAAGTACCTGAAACATTGTGAGGCTTGACAAGGGGAAGGAGGAATGCTTCTGTCCGTTGTCCCCTGGCTTAGCTTCTCTTCTGTTTAACTGTCTCTGTGAAGATTAGCCCCTATGATCCAAGACACAGTAAGGACTGGGGTGCTGATGGTAACCCTAGAATAGAGATTTTCTTTAAGTGAAATCCGCTGAGGATTCCAGTTTTGGCTTCTTGGGTAAATAATCCCTGTCCTGCCTTTCTCACTACTTCATTGTGAAAATCAAACAAGATAATGGATTTGAAATTGCTTTGCTAACTGCAAAGCTCTGTCCTCATGGGAGAGATAATCATGTTACAAGAACAGAGTGTTGATAAGTTAGGTAACAGAAGCAGCGATTGTTAAAGCTTAGCTTTAGAGGTGGTTTTCTTTACTATCATGCCAGGTTAGATCTCTGCCCTGGTTCCCCAAGTTCAGACCTTGCTCAACCCTAGGATACTCACCCAGTTCCTGAGAAGGCTGAGAATTTCTGAAAGCACTTCCAAAGAATTTGTTGTCTTACTTAACTTGGCTCTTTGCTACCCTCCTCCATTATCCACCTGCAGTAACCCTGATAAACTGGTTTTCCATTGATTTGGAGATCCCTAGAGCTATGCTGTCCAATAGGATCATCTCTAAATGCATTCCAAGTGCTCAGTAGCCACATGTTGTGGGTGGCTATCAGATTAGAGAGCAGAAGTGTAGAATATTTCCAGCACCACAAAGAGTTCTATTGGACAGAACAGCTTTGGAGCTATGGGAGTCTTCTCTCTGGAAGGAGGCATTATACACTTTCCCTCAAACTTCCTCTTATCAACCAAAGCTCAATAATAAAGAAACCGATGTTCTAGTGGATGTGCTATGTAAGCCTGTCTGACATTTCCACGCGCAAGACTAGTATGTTCAGATTTATATATGGAATAGAGGAGGAAAATACGAGGATAGAGAAAAATGGAGAGTAAGAAAGAGGCAATGAGAATGAAGCTCCCACAAAAAACTGTAGAAGAAAAAAAATTCTTCCAAGTTATTGCCCTTTGTTTTCTTTATAAATAACAATGATCAAAATTTATAATTGTATTTATTTTCTCTCTTCTTGTTTATTATCTATCTCTCCAGTCAGACTCTTAGTAATAAGCACAGGTAACATATTCATGTTATGCCTAAAAGTTCCCCTAGAATGTACCATATTGATCAATTAATTACATTTATTGGTTGAATGAATGGATGCTTTTACCAGGCCCTGTTGTTCACCTGAACGATATATACCCAAATAAGTTTTCACTACTTTGAAAATATTTATTAATGCCATAATTGGAATAGTTGTTTTTTTTCACTGTGAAACCACTTGCCAACTTTTAATTTCAACACATCAGAATTCCCCTTTTAAATGAATGTTTACACACTGTGGGTTGGGGGATTACCGTGGATGAAAAAATAATTTAGGTTTGATTTACTTTAGATCCTTGGAGTATTCTGCTAATGTTAGAAAGTTGTGTGACATTTAAAAGCCATTTTTCGGCCTTTACCTTGAACTTTGGAGGTTGCAATTGGATTCAACATTTACCTGATTGTTTTGAGCCAAAGAAGACTTAATCTGGGTGAATCAAAGATGGATGAGGGTGACCTTGCCTTATCTGCCCCAACCTCCTCCATGGCTGGCTACATAATTTGCAGGCCCAATGCAAAATGAAAATACAGGACCTTTTTTGTTCAAAGGGCAGGAAAAAAATTGCCGTTAAAAGTATTAAAATATAAAACCTTTTTCTTTCATCCGCAGTCTTTCTCTCAACCTGTCATGTCATGGTGTGTTTATTTGCTTTTTACCTTTTCTACAGTAGAAAAATAAAATAGAATTGTACATTATTAGTATAAATCTATCATTCATCTTTATATTGTACAATGCCAATTTTAAATGCACATATAGGAACGTTAAACTTATATGTGAAATCGCCAAAATTCTGCAACTAGCACAAATTTTATTTTGTAGTTCAGACATGCTTCCATATTTGTTTTTACCAGACAGTGCACAAAACTAATGCAACTGTTTTTATTTCACATCTTGATACACACGCATACTACTAACATTCTACCTTCAGCTTACTGATGAGTAAAGAAGGACTGAAAGTGAAAGGAGCCATGGTTGCCCTCTTATCCCTTCTTTCTATGTCAGTATTTTTAGCCTAAGTGCTTGGCTAATACAGGGAAGCAACACGAGTGAGAAAAGACTTGATACGGTTCCTTGGTGGTTCTTGTTTCTTAGAACATCACTGCCTTCTTTCTGCATTTGGCAAGTTCTGGATCAAATGGAAAACGTGGCCTCTCGGGGCTGTCAGCATTCCCAATTACTAAGTCACAGATGTGTTGATATGAAACATGAGCCCAGAATTCTAGTGAACCCATGGAAATCGGCAAGACTCAAAGTGAATACAAAGCAAGCATGTTATAGAAGCTGCCAACAGATGATGGAAGAAAGGAAAATGCTTCATATGTATAATGTGTTTACCGTGTATTTGCTTTGAGTCTTCTAAACTATGCATCGTGGGTCTGCCAGGATTCCATGCTCATGAGCCATAGCTAATGTGATTGGACAACAAGGAACATATTGCACACATCACCTCTGCTCATGTGCGTGCTCCATTGTCCCTTCAGACTTCACAAGTTCAAAAATAAAGTTATGAAGAATTTCAAGGCAAGAACAAGCAGAGCATTAAAGCAAGCTCTGGGTTCCTGTGTGACTGCACTGGTCACACAACTGTGAAGCTGGCCCTGTCCCCAGTCCTGCCCCAATTTCCAACTAAAGCAGCCTCTCAAAAAATAGTGTTCTTGTTTATGATCATGCCAGGAAAACAGTAGAATAACAACATCAGGAGAGCTCCACTTGCCTCACCGAATACTCAGAATTAGAAAAGTTAGTGCTGTTTGCACCTGCAAAAAACCTAGTGGCTTAAGCTGCCCTCCGGGATTCCCACTTCCAGGCAAAAGTGCTGGGGCCCAAACATCATCCCCTCCACTGAGACATATTGTCAAGAAAAGTCCCTGCCTCTGACTTAGAGGAAGAATTTTGGTATATAACCGAAGGGGCTTCCCACCCCGTGTAGCACAATGCTTGTAGGTTCTAGAGTCTGGCACACCTGGGTTTCCATCCTGTCTGAGATCTGTCATTTACCATTGACATAATCTTCAGCATGTGACCAAACATCTCTGAGTCTCTGTTTCCTCATCTCTAAAGTGGGAACAATATTAGAACCTGTCTCCTAAGGCTTCTGTTAAGGTTCAGTATGATATGACATATGTGCAGAGCTGAGCCCAGCTCCTGTCACACAGAAAGCACTCAATGAACGGAAGCTGCTACAGTTGCTGTTACTATAATTGTATGCATAACATCGTTCATATCTTGGTTAAACAACCTTCTCCAGTTATTTTCTCAGCTTCCTGATTAGCGTCTCTTAATAAATGAGTCGATAGAAATCTCTGTGGTCTAAACACTGCTCCTTAAACAAGGAATGCAGAGCTCCCTCTGCTAGAAGAAAAGCCAGAAATGAATTAAATTAAATGAATCACACTGTGCATAAATAATTGTTTAACTAACATGAGAAAAAGCTTGTTTCCTGGGAACATTATGCCCTGTGCCGGACGGTTGGGGGACTGTTATTGGGACTTCTGGCTTTTAAATTACCTGTAGGCAATTCCTTGACCCAACATAAAACATGCTAACTGTATCAAACAAGTTGGGTATATTCTGTGTGTATTTTTCCCACTTTGGCTCTGCAGGTGCTCCTGTTGTTTGGGTGTTAAGGTTCTGTGTGCTTGCCCTCTGAGATTGGTGCCCACAATACAGAGGGATTGTGCATGCCACCCTGCGGGGCAAATCCCCAAACAACACCCAGTTCAGAGATGCCCAAGGTGTCTTATCCGAGCTCCAGAATGGAGGCTGTGTGGTGTGGTGCTCTGACCCTCGACCCTGGCTATACACTGGTCACCTGGGGACTCTTAAACAATCCCAAGCTTGGGTTGCACTTGTAGAGATTCTATTTTAATTGGTCCAGGTGGGGACCAGAAATGCATGTTTTAGGAGCTCTTAATGGGCAGCAGAATTGAGAATTACTGGTGCAGTAGAAAGAGAAAAAAGCCTGTCTTCTAATCTCCTACTTCTAATCTTGGAGAGATGATCACCAAGCAGCCATCCTCTCTCTCAGCACCAATAAAATGGGGAAGTTGAAGTCGATAATGCTTCAAGTGGAGGCCTAGCTTCGTGTCTTAAACAAGTGAGATAGTGTGTGTTGAAACCAATGGTTCTCAACTGGGGACCATTTTGTGTACCAGGGCACATTTTGCATGTCTAGAGTCATTTTTGGTTGTCATAATTGGTGGAGGTGCCTGGCATCTAGTGATGGAGGGCAGGGATGCTGCTCCAAATCTGAAAATGCATGGTACAACCCCCTACCCTCAAAGAATTGTCTGGCCCCAAATTTCAAAATAGTGCTGAGGTTGAGAAGCTTGCTTTAAACGAATTCTCTGGGCTTTGCACCGCAGACCCTCCTTGCCACTGCCCTCAGACAGCAGGAGAGGTTTTTGAACAATGCCAGGAGGTGTAAACGATTTTATCTGCCCACTTTAGTGCAGCCCCTGTAACATTTGGCCCCTCTTAATCCACATCCATTTCCAGGACAAAAGAAGAAGAAGAGGGGAAAAAAAATAACCCTGTAGAAGGCAATTGGTGTTGTTTTTGGTAGGAAGGGCCCTGAATTTCTGTGTTTAGAGTGCCGGCAGTAACCTTGCAGATAAGCCCTTTCCACAAGGCAGGCTCTATGAGCTTGTTCTCTTACAGCATGTACTTGGCAGGGACACAGCCGTCCCAATTTAGTCAGAGCAGCTGTTCAGGAAGGAATCGCCTCCAAAGCACACGAAGAGAGCCACCAGAAAAACCACACCCCCGTGTACATGAGTGTGTAGTCCGCAATGCAATGATGCTGGTTCTTGGCCCATGGAAGTCATAAAGCTTCTTTTTCTATTGGATGTCGACAAACTAGAGTGTGTCCGGAAGAGGGTTAACACCAGGATTTTCTTTGTGGAATTCATGACATATGAAGAACAACCTCAGGAACTAGGGCTGCTGAGCTTAGGGTTTAAAGAAGATCCAGATAATAACTTTTATTTATTTATTTTTTTTTATGTCTGTAAGGGCTGTTGTGGAAAACAGGGAATTGACTTGTTCTGCATGGTCCGAAGGGAGAGAGATGGGGACAAGGGATTGAGATTTTAAGAATACATATTTTACTATACAATGGAATGGACTGTCTTCCTAGAGAGTTCCTAATAAAGTGGAAGAAGAAAGTCGGATGACCACCAGTCGCATAGAAGTGTTGACTGACCATCAGTCACTGAAGCATTGACTGATCATAAGTCAGCATCGCTGAGGAAGGGCCAGGAGATTGAAGGAGATGGTCTCAGACCCTTCCTTTGTGATTGTGTGGTCACAGAACCGCGATAGTCCTCCCATAGTGCATGAGAGAGCAAAACCTATTTCAGCCGGCATAACAGTTGAAGCTAGAGAGCTTCTGGAAAGATTATGGTGAGAAGAGATGTGGCAGAGGTGATACTGTCAATTTCAGGGTCCATTTTTGTTTTGCTTTATGAGTCATCTGGCAGCCTGTGGCTGGTAAGAAATTTAGACACATCTAAGCAAGAACTACCTCCTCAACCTCTATGGATGCTCTGTGGTACACAGCCGATTTGATGCCTGAGATTCCGTTTGAGGAAAATATTGTCATATCTAGCCATCAGGATAAATGTCTGTTGTTTGAAGCCTTACTATGAACAGAATCGCTATTTAACAATTTGTAGGGAGACAGAGCCCTGGGTTGGGATTAAAAAACATGCCCTCGGTCTGGTTTTCACGGTCTTCCCTTTTCACAGAGAGAGAGTTAGGACCAGGCCTTCAGGCTGGGGAAAGAACAAGGCAGGATACCAGTCTAGGAGGAAGCAGAGGACTGGTGAGGCAGTTTAGTGTTATGGCTAGCAGCACAGGACTTGGTATTTGATGGACCTCAGTTTGACTTCAGGCCCTACCACTTTGAGTCTGTGTAATCCTGGGCAAGTTACTTGACCTCTCAGTGCGTAGGTTTCTTCCTGTGCAAAATAGAGGTAAAGCTGGTTCTTGCCTCATAAGACTGTTGTCAGGGTTATGTGAAATACTGTCCAGGTAACCCCCGTATAACACGTCACTTCTATAACATGGCTTCGCTCTAACACGGTTCGAGAACTGGGGGAAACCCTCATACAACATGGCATACTAGAACACGGTTTCACTCTAACACAGTTTGAGAATTAGAGAAATCCCCGAACAACATGGAGCGTAATAAGAGCTTTTAAAAGCAAAAGATATTTGAAATTTTTCATTCAGGTGTGCATGTCGTTTCAGATTTGACTGCAGAATTTTAAAATTTATTAGGATTTTAAATCCATTTTGTTCGTGGAGTATTAAGTTCAGAGGATGAAGCTACCTTGTCAAAAAGAAAACACCCTCAGTTAATGGTCCTTAGTAGTGATGACGAAGAAACATTATTTAATACACATTCATGTTATACTTTTGGTGAAAATTGCTTTAACAAAGGTAGTTCTCTTAATTATAAAAATATAACAGTATTTTTTTTTAAATTTTTGGAACCTAACCCTCTTTTTTGTGCTAGTTCTTTGTTTCGTATAACATGGATTCGCATAACACGGCATTGTTTAGGAACCGAACAACCGTGTTATACGGGGGTTACCTGTACATATAGAGCCTGGGACACATAAGTTATTGATAAAGTCTGTTCTCATTGTCCTTCACATCATTTTTTAAAGGCAAAATGTCAGAAACATAGGTTAGTATAGGCTTCTATTCCTGGAACACTGGTTCATTGTCAGCACAGGGTCTGAACGGAAATGTTTGGTGTCAAAATCACCATAATATCCTCCTGATAAGGGACAGGATAGTTCCTGAGTAATTAGTTCAGAAGGAGAGGGGGAAAGTACTTTAATTGTAAGGAAAGGGGGACTGTAGAGAAGGAGAGATCCAGAAAGTTCTAGCTGCTATCCTATTGGGAAATCATCTTCAACCCCTGAGCGAGGAAACCCAATAGAATGGCTCTAGTTATAGAAACAAACCAACGGAGTGTGTTCTGGGTTATTGTCAACCAAAGAGCTAAGAACTTGCTTTTCACGAAATGATTTCAGAACTGTCTTTTCTCATTTCCATGACTATTTTAGGTTATTTTTAACAAGATTCTTAGAAATATTTCACAGTTAGAATTGTTCTTGAAGAGGTTTTTATTCTCTAAGAAACGGGTGATTCTATATTTTGATAAACTTAACAAACATATTTGGTGCCTGTTTATGTTTCTTTTATCCTTTTCTGACTTTTATTTCCTTTGCAAGCAGGTATAATGAAATTTTTTCCTCTATTTATGGATGCTTTAAGGACTTTGGGAAAAGGAATATGTATATTTGAATACACACACATATACTAAATGTGTATATATATACCTACAAAGGTATACACACGTATATGTACATAAATATCTGATTATCATGTATAGTAACTAGTTGCTTTAGGAATAATTTGGCTTTGGTTTCCTGGTCCAGACATGACCATCTTCACCTTCCTCATTTTCATCTTAGCATCAACCATTTACTGAGCACTGGTTTATACACCAGGCATCAAGCTAGGTGCATTCCATATGTCATCTCATTGAATCTTAATATACTCTGTGGAGCAGGTGTTATGATTCCCATTTTACTGATGAGGAAACTGAGACACAGAGAGATTAAATGATTTGGTCAAAGTTTTATATCTGATGAGTCATAGGGCCAGAATTCTAATCCATGTTCATCTGATTTCAAAGCCCTTGCTGTTAGCCACTAAACTATGCTCCTTGTCAGTTCATTGAAAACTCTTGAAAAAATGCAGAACTTTTGATTCTTAGGCCTGGGAAGGGCTTCAGAAGTGACCTCGTCAAATATCCCAACCTTTGCAGTTATCTCTTCTACAACTTATCTGGTAGGTAGTTGTCTATCTTTCTTCCCAATGAGGGGTAGCTCATCATTACCCAAGGCAAGACAGTCTATTGTTTGAATAGCCATAGTTGTTGCAAAATTAGATTAAATTTTACTTCCCTGTATCTTAGCATCATCAAAGCTTAGAGTTTTATAGCTAGAAGTGGTAACAACTCTAGCAGCCCAGTGGTTCTTAAACGTTTTTTTTTTTTTTTTGAGGTGTAGAATTATTTTGTTCCAATAGACTCTTACGTGGAACTATGAACAATAGAAGTAGAACTGCTTTGATCAAAACAGATGTTCATATGGGGGTGTGTGTGCACAGAATCGTGACCACTGACCCCATCCTGCCAGAACATCCTATGGCCCCTCCATGGGGTTATTTGTTAGAGTCTTGTTAGGAATAAGCTGAAACAGACTGCTGAACCCAATAGTTTACAGACAAGAAAATTGAGCCTCAAAGGCTTAAGATGTTTGCTTAAGATCATGCTGGTATATCAGCAAAAGAACAAAGATCAGAATCCAAGTCTCAGAATTCCTAGCCCACATTCTCATTTATTCATTCACCCATTCACTTTTATTACGTGCCTAATATGGTCCAAGTTCTATTCTAGAAAGTGGGATACAACAGGGATCTAGACAGGCAAGATCCCTGCCATCAAGGAGCTCACAGTCAAGATTTTACCATCTCACTTCATTCTGATGGTTCAAGCTCTACTCTTGTGGACACCCCCTACACACACACACACACACACACACACACACACACACACAGTCAGACCACCAGAAGATGATTTAAAAATAAATGCAATAAATGCAACCTCCTCTGCATTCAGTCCAGCTCATCCATGGCTTTCCAAAAGACGGGGTTGTAAGATTGTATTCATGGCTATTCACATATTTGGTGATTTTAGGGTGACCATCCCTGACAGGGTGGCACATTATAATTTTTTTTGTACCTCTGATTTTATTTTGGGACTATGTATACAATATAATCATGGAGAGAGAAGCTATTTCACATGTATCATTCAAGAGGAGGGAAAGGCCAGACAGGCACGTGGGATTTTAAACTGTAAATGCTAGCTGGATTGAGTTGTAGTAGAATAACCTTGAGCAACATAGTGTGACTTGCAGTAGGAAGATGGTGAAGGGCATATAAAGTCCATCTTGCCTGACCCAATTTGGTTTTCCAGCTCATTTCCTTCAACTCTTCCCCAGCTTAACTCCCTGTGCAATAAGCATGCAAGATTGGTCCATTTTCCCCAAATAAATAGTGAATTATCCTGCCTCTGAATTATTTCTGCTGCCTCAAATGCTCTTTCTGACTTTCCTGCCCGGTACAAGCCAACTCATTCTCTGAGGCATGGTTCCAATACGAGCTCTCTAAACTTTCCTGATGCCTGCCCCCTCGATCTCCGAGTAATAACTAATCCCTTTCTCTTCTTACCACCTGCTTCTCTTTCTCTTGGAAGCTGTAGGATCGTTAAGTACTTCCATGCACCTGACACACCCTCCAGTCTCCCTGTATGTTTGACTTGGGCAAGTTATTAGGCCTCATTCCACTCGACTTGCACGTAATAAAACCTATATGGTAGGATTGTTGTGAAAAGTCTATGAGCTACTGCGTGATTTACTTAGCACAGTAATTGGCACATAATAAACACTCAGTAAATGTTGGCTGTTTTTGTTATGGATCCATGCTTTTAAGGCATTTTCTCCTACATATTTTTAGGTTTTATCATATAGAAATAGTTAAGCAGAAAAAGCAGGCAGACAGTCTGATCCCCCAAAGACTCAAAGTTCCAGTCTTTCGTCATTTAGGAACGATGGTAGACAATAGAAAAAAAAAAATCTCACAAGGAGATCAATTTGACCTTAGTTGCATGTGCATATTAAGAAGGAGGAAAGCAGTTGCACTGGTATTAAAATCAGCTATGACCACTGATTTGATCTTGCACTTTGGAGGGTTGAAACATGGACCTTTCTGAGGCTTCGATTTAAGGAGCCACATTTTGTCCCAAGGCCACAAGGTTAGGTATTCCAAACTGTACACACTCAGCTGTTTGGGGTCCTTTCTGCAAGTAGCAGAAAGAGCCCTGGCCTAGGATCCCATAGCTTCCACCCTATGGATGTGTTGCTTTTGTATCCTTGCCACTACATGGTCTCTGCAATTCCATTTTCTTGTCTCTCTGATAGGGGCTTTTGTCACTTGCCTGCTACCTTCACAATTTTTACCACATCATCAATTCCACCCATGCTATTATAAACTTATTATTTGTCCTTCAACACATTCTTACTCTGAATGAATATATTTAAAGGAAACTCTGTATCAGGACCTTAAATGCAAAACCATGTAGAGAAGATGATTTAAAAATAAATGCAATGAAGGCAAAGCAAATTATTATTTGTGTAAGTTACTATTATTAAAATTTAATTGGATCCTATTACTTTCTCTGAGCCTGAGACCTGCTCTCCGTTCGTTAGGTATTAGAGACTTGTCAAAGCCAGAGTGGGGCCAAACTGAGTCTTTCTCTTTAAAATAAGCAAAAACATCACCACAATAAGGTATATAAATGTCACATGACTAGGTTGTACAGTTGAAACTAATATAATACTGTAACTAATATAATATTGTCAACTGGAACTGAAAAATAAATTTTAAAAAACATAAGCTAAAAAAAGATTTTAAAATAATAATAAAGTAAAATAATCAGGAAGAGTGAAAGAAATATTGAATCCCCTTCTATGACTCACATTATTTAATGCTGTGCCTATTGATTGGCATATCACCTGTAGATCACATCCCATGTTTGGGAAATACTGCATTGCCCAGAGTCAGTTCTATTCTGGTTGATAATGAATCTAAAGATAAATAAACTGATCGAGGGCATTGCCTTTTGAGCAATGTAACTTACTGGTAACTTAGTGTGTAGGCTCACTGTTTATAGACAATTCAATTAGTTTTTATCAGCTCATTGTACCCAAGCATTCTATTTTTTCATCACGTAACGAACACCTAAAAATACATTGCATGTGAATCTTGCATTTTTGCTTTCTCACATTCGTGATTCATCACCAAGTCTTTTCTCATGTATTCATCCTCAGTGTCATGCAAACCAATGAATATCCCCTTGTCCACTTTGCTACAATGCACTGCTTGCCTGCATTTCAGGGTTTCCATGCCGAGCCCTCGTGGGGCATCACTGAGTGCCTCATACTTCCAGCTCTGGCCTTCCCCACTCTCCGGTACTTTCTCTTTGCTGCTGCCAAAGTCTCTGGGTCTAAGCTCTGCCTCAGGTATGAGTAGGATGACTGGATATCCACCTTCTCAGGGAATCTCACACTCCCACGTACATAGGAATCATCTGAGAACACGTTTTAAATATGCAAATTTCTGCTCTCCCTACTGCTCTCCTCAGCCTGCTGTCAGAGGTCTGCTGTGGATCCTGGGAATCTGTATTTGTTGTAGGTACCCAAGATAATTCTGGTACAAATAGTCTCTGACCACTTTGTGAAAGATGACTTCACTAGTGATTCTTCTTTTCTCCTCCTCCTCTTGTTCCTCTTCCTCCTTCTCCTCCTCTTCCTCCTCTTCCTCTTCCTCCTCTTCTTCCTCCTTTTTTTTCCTCCTCTTCCTCCTCCTTCTTCTCCTCCTCCTCCTTTTTCCTATTATTCTGGAAGACAGGTAATTTATTTCATCAACTGTTAATACTAAATTTCATCACAGAACTCTTCCCACAACACAAATGATTTCCATGTTTCCCCATGGACTGAATTCCTGGTTTGAGAAGCAGAATGCCTGGTTTATAGCACTGAATCCGCCCCGAGCTATCAATCAAGTCATACCCCTACACTGACCTCCTTCCTCTTCTAAAATTGGAATACTATTCTGTACCCTTCTTCCTTAAAGATTTGTGTTGATGATTAAATGTGGAAAAGGATATAAAAAACGCTTCATAAATTGTAGAGGACTTCTACTAGAAAACTATTAAAACAAGAACCTGCATTTTAAAATTTCTGTTTAAATGTCAGAGATTCTCTTTTTAATGATGTTTTGCATCAGAGATTTTGAGCAACTCCGCCAATGTTTCTGATCAAGCATATGGTTGAGGAGACATAGTTGTGATCTCGCTGCATTTTAAGTTGTGACATCTCAGCCCCCTCCCCCACCATCCTACCCTACGCAGATACATTCAACAGTTTTGCAAAGTAATTTCACAGATTCAGAAATTGAGGTTTTTCAGGATCTTGAATACAAATCCAAAAATCACCCCCCTTGTTTTTCCAGTGAAACCTCTTCCCTCCACACAGAATATAAAGTATCAGATACTAACAATAGAATATTAAAAGCCAAAATCGAAGCAATTACCCACAGCTTTGGGGAACAGTCCTACACACAGCTGGTGCCCAATCAGAAGGTCTGTATCTGTCACCCACCATCTCTGCTACTCATAGAATCAGAATGTCAGAGCTGCAAAGGATCTTATAGATAGATAATCCTCCTCCTCATTTAAAAAATGGGAAAGTGAGGCACAGGAAAGGGGCAAAGTCATAAGAATCATGCGTGGATGGAGGCTCAAAAGGCATGAGAGCCCAGGTCCCTGTCCGCTGATTGACTACTCACGTGACTGCACTCAGCTGCTTCCTTTGCTAAGTTAGTAGGGTGACCTTGTAGTGGGAAGTGAAAGGGGCTTGCTGAGTGTGAAAGCCATGTCCACTGAGTGTGATCTATATTGCACTGGAAGGAGGTCTTTTGGGGTGCAGCAGATTGCACCATAATTTTGTACCTTGAATGAAGACCTAAAAGGCAGATGACTTTAAACTGTTAACTGTTAACAATGAGATCAGTACAATAGCGTAAACTGAGACTGATGTGGGCCAACCAGAACGCAAGATCACCCTGTCATCGTTCTCAAGTCCCCATTTGCCCTGCAAAGAGGGAGTTGGTTGTGAGTCCTCCAAGGAGTCAGAGGGGGGACCATTGTCGTTCTTTCTCCATGACTCCAGTCTTTGGCAAGGGCTTATATCGATGTATCCTGACTAAAATGGAGTGATGGCAGGCATCCATCCAACAGTAATTCCACAGTAATCTCAATCTCTACTTGAATTTCTGGAAAGATGGCATGAGAGAGCCAATACAGTCTTTGGAAACATCTCTCAGAGGACCTCCTCCATTCTCCTCAACAGCGCTGGAGCCTTCCACACACCTAACTCTGTGGCTCTCTTTAGCTCCATCTTTCTGCCGTGTCTCAATCCTCTTTCCTCATTCTTTGTTACATTTATTCACCTAGCCTCTTTGACTCTGTCTTCCCTACTTTCCTCCCGCCTTTGCAGGGGTTTTTTTGTGTTTTTTTTTTTCCCTTTGCCATCTAGTCTCCCCAGTTCTGCATCACAGAAAATATACATGCCACTTGGGAAAGATTCTCCTTTGGTGGGCGGAAGGGGGTAGCAGGAGAGTATTGTGTTGGCATCCCAGTAACACTGTGTTTCAGTAAAAGGGGGAGCGACACCACACTGTAAGCTTCCCATAAGTAGAATAAATAAAATATGGACCCTTGTATATACTCCTTTTAACCTTGAGTCCATCATAGTGCGACAAGGAAGTGTTAGAGACAGCAGTACCTGAATACCAGCCTTATCAGCGGTAGTTCTCAGGATGGGAAGTGACAGTATATCCAGACAACGAAGGGCACAGACTTTGATATCAACAATGACCTAAATAGAAGGTCTGATCCTGCCATTTATTAACTGAGTAAACTTGGACAAATCATCAAAACTCTCTGAAACTCAGTTTCCTTGTCTGTTAAATGGCTATAAAAATACATGTATTCATGCATATAACACACGTAGTCCAGTGCCTGGCACATAGGCATTGCCCTCGTGAGTGGTTGTTTTTATTGTTACCAATAATTATAACAATAAGTATGATGCAAAGGGAATATGGCCCATGAGAAATGAGAAACCCTTCCTTTCTATTCCTTCTTTTTCTCTCAATAGATATGTTCAATGAATAAGACAGATAAAAATGTTGTGGGGAGTATATAAAGACACAAGACCTCATCTTGAGTTATCCAGTTAGTTTATACTTGAAAATGGCACGTGGAAAATCTGGAAGAAGGAATGTATAACTAAGGATGAGTCAAAAGCTATGTTCAGAGCAAATAGCAAACCCAGAAATAGTTAGATCTCATTATTTGGGGAAGAAATCTTGCATATTTTGCTGCAACAAGAATAATCTTCCAACTGGTAAAAAAAGAGAATATTATGGGGAAAAAGTTGCTGTCCGGGATTGATGGAAAACATTTAACTGTCGCTGAGCCGAGCTGTATTATATCTCAAAGGATTAAAGGAACTGGTTGATAAAACCTCTGACTGGTGCTCTTTCGAGGATTAGGGAAATGATGACAGCCTGGAGACCAGTAAATGTTGTCCCAGTTCTTAAAGAGAGACTAACCTAGACTCCGGAAACTATAGACTCATAGCTTGAAATACAACTTACCAAAATTCTAAGACAGTTAGAAAAGATTTGTGAGCAAGAGTCAGTATTGTTTCATTAAAAAAATAATTCAGGCCAACTAATTTCTTTATCTATTATGACAGATTTACTGCTTGGCAGAGACATTTCAGCAAGGCCTTGGGCAAAGCCTTCCGTGGGTAGGTCCATTCCAGGTACAGACTGTTACCTGTTTGCTGGGAAGGCAGTCTGTGGTGGTGTGCCATAATTCTCTGTTTTAGCCCCGTGTTAATCAACAGTTTTTTATCTTGATTGAAGACCTAAGAGGCAGATGATGGTAAACTGAAAAATCTAGGCAGCAATAGATTATCTGATCTCCTGTGTGCTTGTAAAATACTTCAAGTCTATGTCTAGCTGGTGCTAAATAATCGCATCTTGAAGGTTGAAATTGCTACGATTTAGAGTACTCTCAATTAACTAAAATGATACCAAACCAGTGAAATGAAATTTAACTGAAACAAATGTAATATGCCCTAGTTTGGCTCAAGTACACAAACAAACAACATAAACGGCACCAATGTAGTGAAGAACCAACCACAGGAATTCACAAATATTTGTATCAAAAGAACACAAGTTGGCAACAAGCTCAAGATAAGCCAATAGCATATTACCATTGTCAGAAATGAACTTAACGTTGACCATATTCATAGAAGTAAACTAAATGGATGATGAAAAATGCATAATAGGTCAGGCTCACTGTGTAGATTTGTGTTCTTTCCTGGTACCCTACTTCAAGAGAGAGAATCAAAATAAGGATTGTGTTCAGAGGACAGCACCCTTTATGGGCAACAATCTGGAAACCATAATATATAATGAACTATTAAAGAAAATGGAAATGTGTAGCCTGGAGACAGCAAACTTGGAGGATATAATTAGTAGAGGGAAAAATTTTAAGTGGGCCTGGAGGGCACAGTAGTTCCACTAGGAAGGCAGATTTTGGCTGAACATTAATAATGAGCTCTTTCTAATAACAATAACAAGCCCTTTCAGTCAAGTTGCTGAAAAATAATATGGCCTGGCTGGTCACTGGAGAGTCTCAAGTAGCGGCTATGCATCCACCCATCTGCATGGCACAGGGGCTTTCCTGCACTGGGTGGGCTCTTTCACGAGATGCTCTGTGACATCTCTCCAACGCTGAGGTTCTATGATCTTCTCCCCTCTCCAGGGACGCAGTGGAGTGTGGTGGCCAATGGGAGAGTCAGTGCCACCCCCCAGCAACTTCTCCTTTGGTGGCTGCTCAGCCCAGTGACACTTAGACCCCAGGGGCAGTGACTCAGAAGACAGCCATCCCTCCAAGAGAGGGCCAGGTCCTAAGCTGCTGCTTGTGCATGACTGCACCTGGTGTTCTCTTCACTGGAGCATTCCATCCGTCAGAACAGGCACCCATGCCCACCAGGGCTTTCCTCCGGGATTGCAGCAGGCGGCGTTTGTGAGAGTCAGGGGACAGGACAGCCCGGTTGTTTGCTCGGGGTTCTCCTCCAGAGATTCCTCCCATGAAGGGATTTTTCATTTCCCAGAACTCTCTCTTCCTGGCATCTCGCCCTTGTCTCACACTGTCTGTTGTCCCCAGTCTGTCCCCTTCCTGTGCCTAGTTGGTCTCACTCATGTTCCAAACAGGATCACTCCCTGTGTCCTATCTCAGTCGTAGGTGTCCCTAACCATGCCTCCTTTGCTGTGCCTCCTTATAGACACTCAAAACACATCCTCTTTGTCTCGGTCAGAGTCATGTTCCAAACGCACACATTTCTTGCTTGTTCACAGCTATGTTCAAACGACTCACTGTCTCATCTCTGTCCTGTTCTGTGCCCGACACTAGCATCCTTCCCTCCCGGTGTCTGGGTCCAAAGGTGTGTCCTTCTGACCAGCCCTCGTGTCAGTCGCAGACTTCCACTTGCTGTTCCTTATGTCCTTCTCTTCGGGGCATGCTCCATTTATTTACCAAGGAAGAAACGGGGGCAAAGATATACCCGAGGAAAACGGTCTCCACAGCAACCTTGGAGGGAAACAGAAGACAGACAGCTCCCTCCCAGCGCCATGGCCTGAGGCCCTTGTGTTCCGAGATGCCCACCTTCCTCTTGAACTAGCACAGCATCTTCTTGTAGAGAGACTTGGGCAGGGCCGGCCGCATCGTCGTGTTTATGAAAAGACTTCGGAATCTTTCCCGTGAGCTTGTGGTGAGGACCACTGTACCAGTTTATAATCCTGGAATCAGGCCCTGTCGCTCCCAAAGGAGAGAACTGTTGGGAGCTCACAGTGCCGAGACCTGTCACGCACTGCAGTCCCCCGGTGGAGGAGGAAGGACCAAGCAGTTCTGGGGCTGGAAAACTTGGAGGACCCAAATTCTAGCCCTGGCTCTACTCCTAACATGCTGTGAGATCTTGATCCAGCCCTTCCCTCCCTGCACCCCACTTTCTACATATGTCAACTGAAGTTTAGACTAGGGGATCTCTAGGATTCCTCTCCGTTTCCAGGACAATGGGATACTGCTGCAGCTGTCTGCTACCTCGAAAAGCCATGGCCAGCCTGCCTTTTGACTGTTTCAAAGAAACTAGCTGCCTCATTTGGGCCTTCTAGACCCTTGACCTTGCCAGCTTTGCCCTTCAGATTAACCAGGATATCCTTCATTCAAAGCTGAGTCCATGGCTCTTGCGGGTTGCCCCAGAGTGAAGATTCCAGGGAAGGAAACACCATCACCTCGCAGAGCCATGGGAGGTTTTCACTTTGATATTGGCTGTGATTTGATAGCATCTCAGGATTTTCTCATACTCACTTTGTTCCCGCTGCTTAAGAAATATCAGCTACCATTTCTGTTGATGTTTACTTTAGTTCTGGAAGCAAACCAGACGGGAAAGAGACTCTGGAATGAGGAAGGAAAGATTGCCCAGAAACCATCCAAATGCAAAAAAAAAACCCACAAAAAATCCTCTGTCCTGTGAAGACTTAATTTACTGGAGAGAAAGTCATGCCTTAGGGAAGAGTAAAAGCCTTTAAAGATAAATGTGATTTAGAACTCCCGAATGCTATTGAGAAATACTGCAGCACGCCGAAATGCTTCATAAGCCTGGGGCCCTCGCTGGTCAGTGGAGCAGATTCAACCAGGGATCTGTTCTCATCAAACATGAAGAAAGCTTTTTAAGTCCTACCTTGCACCTTCACTCTGGCGGGACCAATCCCCTTTGCTTTTTCAAGTCACCGTTCTCTGCCTCTATTAGATTGGGGCTTAGCAGGCAAGCACCATTTTGAGGATCATCCTTTTCTAGTACAAAAGAGGGAGCAGCAAGGTTCTGAGTCCCAAAGCCACGAACGTGGAGATGAGACCCAAACTACCTACTCTGATGGCTGCCCGTGCTGCCCACTGCCTTTGTGAGCGTGCGGTCGGGGTGGGGGCAGCAGAGAAGCAGCATGTGCACTGAGCGGATGGCTGACTTATTGTGTGACCCTGAAGTAACAGCGGGACCTCTCTGGCCTTCTGAGAGACTCTCTCCTGTCGGCTTCACAAAGCTGTAGCGGCGATAAATGGTTTTCGTGAAAACGTTCTGTAAATCACAAAATGCCCTTCTGTATGTTTAGTATTACTTTGGCTTATTTTGGATGCACCAAGAATTTCTTCACCAAGAAGAGGTGAACCAGCTTAGAGAATGAGCTTTCTATGTTGAAAAACAATACCGAGGGAACACCTTTTGGGGGTCCACTCTTCCAAATCCATTCTCCTCATTTGGTGACTCCAGGTTGTGCAACACACACAAAACAACCTTGCAAATTTATACATTACAAACCCTCTTGTTTGAAGGGCTTTTGTTGGTCATGAAGTAAAGGAGTGGGGAGAGAGAAAAGGGGACTAATTCTGGTAAGGGACTAATTCTAACTTCATGTAACTTCAAAGTCACATGGAATAAATTCAAATGCCTTTTTTGCCATGTAAACACTTATTTGGAGAAAAAGGGTCATCAAAATTATCCCTACCCTGTAAATTCAACATATATATAAATTCCATGAAGAAAACCTCAAACAAGGACCAAACTATGAATGACCAGCTGACAAGAATGTTGTGAGTCTGCTAAGATACTGTATGAAATAACTTTTGAGATTTTTTTCCTAATCTGACAGTCTATGTAAATGTTAATTATAGTTGAATGTTATTTAGCTAACACCTTATTTTTGTTTACATTTTTAATAAAGTAGAATTACAAGTGGGGCCACCTGTACAGGTTATAATGCACTGAGTCCCCTTGTGTAATCAGCGTGTAAAGGACATATGTTCCCATTATATAGAACATGGAACTTAATTATATAATTTCAAAGGATTACACATTTTACTGATGGTTGTTATGTTGGTTTTATACAATTGTTAGTTATACCTATGATTTATTTGAAGCTTAAGCTTTGAAGGTACTAAGATCCTCGATTCTAATTTGTTTCTAAGGAAAGCACCCTTGGCTTTATGGTAATATACGTTTTTGATGCAGTTCCCAGTAATGTGTTCTGGGAAAAACAGGAGCCTACATAAGACTTGTGTTGTTTTTTTTAATTGATAAATTCTATTTATTGATAAACATTGATAAATTACACGTATGTTTGTATTTGTGCATTCTGTACATGTTTATATAAATTATATATGGAGGGAAATCTTAAGTCTTAAAACTAATAACTGAACTTTGAATACACAATAAAAAATCAATGACATGCCTCAGTTTTGTAGAGCCGCTCTGACCCTCTGTAGCCCAACCCATCTCAGAAGCTCTGGGTGTTTGAAGCTGGAGAAGATCCTGTCTCCAGTCTCAGGTTCTCCTCAAGGTAAAGTCAGAAGCCCAGGACCCCTAGAAAGTGTGATTCTATCTGTCTGTCTGTCTGCCACCTTCATCAAGGCCTCGAGCACTAGTATGCATCTGTCTGACATGGTCATCCCAAGAACAGGGGGTGGGAGAGGATCCAGCCCAGCCATTCTTGGGGCACATACCATAGGAGCCGTTCAAGGCAACATGGCAGCTGTACATCCACAGGTCTTGGATGGAAGTTATTAAGCCTGTGCCTCTTTGCTAACTTTTTTTGGTGTTATGAGCCACCCAGGAGCCTGGAATCCAGCTTCCTTGCCCTGGAGCCCCTGGGGTGTTAGACCTAGGGCACATGTCAATGAAATTCAAGCCCCGTCACTTTTGAGTATGGGGCAGTGGAAAGACCCTCCCGTTGGCAATCCGTATTTGTCCCAGCTGCTCTGTTTAAGCCTTGGGACCTCCGTCATCTCACATATAAAATGCCGGGGTAGACAAGAATTAGGTCATCAACTCAGAATCCTTTCTTCATACACAAATTTACCTGGAACCCCGTTGAACGTGGGCCGAAACAGGATGGGGAACAACTGGGTCTGGATCCTCCATCTCTGCTCATCCAACCCTGACAGGAGCCTTCTTGGCAGCTTAAGACCCTAAATAGCTGGACCAGGCACCTCCTCTAAAAGTCTGTGATGGTACTTGGTTTTCCCTCCTCCTTAGTTTTTCTAAAGAATTCGTAAGACCTCTGTGAGCTATTGCTCCAGATGCCTTTCCTCCGAATCACACCTATCCACTTTTTTATCCGAATCACACCTATCCACCTCTTCCTCTATACAAAAATAAATAAATAAAAATAAAAGGCCCCATCTCCTGAAAATTCTATTCTAGAATAACGTCCTGAGCCTTCACCTCCTGGGAAGCATCCACTGTGTCCAGGCAAAGAACTAGACCTCAGAAACTCAACCAACCTAGCCTGGGGCGACTGTCCCCTTTCTTGCTTTCTTTCCAAATTGTCTTTCTTCATTTTAGAGCAGCCATTCTTCCAACCCATCCAAGGAGGAAAACCTAACATTGATTTAGTACTTACCATGTGCTAGATAGTGTTCATTTGTTACATAGTTTCATTTTATCAACAGCACTACCATAGTGTTCAGAGAAACAGGTATTTTTTGGACATCTACTATGTGCCAGGGTCTGTTACCCGAGGTTAATTAATAAATAATACTGATAAAGTCTCTGTTCTTCCTCGTCAGGAACCAGAAAATAAACAAGGAGACATATGCACATGAATCTGACAAGTTTAGATACTCACAAGTGCTATAAAGACCATGAGAAATGGAGATGGGGCTGGGGCGTGTATGTTATCGGAGGTACTCGGGGAAAACTTCATGGAGTGCGGTCAGCCCTGTGACCTGGGACAAAAATGCTGGAGAGGAGTCAGTCATGTGTTTATTTGGGAGGAATATGATACCAGTCAAAGGGAACAGCACACACAAGACGCTGAGGCAGAAATGAGCTTCGGTATGTGTGCTGGTGCTCAGACAATATGAGGAAAGGGGTAGGAGAAGGGCTCCAAGAAGTAGTAAAAGCTGATCATAATTCCGTTACATACCACTGGTTAGTTACTTCCTACCGGCCGGGGTTGGTGGGAAGCATTCTAGCTGAAACCCTACAAGGTAAGTGTCATTTTCCCACTGTGGAGATGAGGAGACTGAGCTGTACCTCAGAGAAGTGAACCTGGGATTTCCCCAAGGACACAGAGATTACTTGGAGCTGGAAATGGAACCCAGACCTTGCCATGCCTAGCCCTTCTCCCCTGCGCATGACTTGCTGAGGGGACCTGATCCCCCTGAGGCCTGTTCTCTTTAGCAGCAAGAACCATCCTTGAAACAGATGAGTTCTCTCTTGCAAATCTCTCCCCTTTTGTCTCCCTTCTTTCTCCATGGAGTCTTGCCTGTCCGAAAACAAATAAAGATGCTTTTAAACAGTGGTTCTTCAGCGATTTTAAATAAGCTAGTTCCAAATAGCATCTAATTAGAAGTCAAAAACCAATTCTTGACCAGCCAGAAAGTGGTCTGCCATTAAAACTATTCATTTTATCAGAAATAAGAGGTAATTCAATCTGGTTGTATTTATCGTGAGTACATTTTTCTCATGCCATTTTCTTCCCGATCAAAACCCCTAAGAGATCCTTCATTGCCCACCAAATTCTGGGCTCTCCATAGTTTTTCTAAGTCTACGGTTTACAGTTTTGCCTGCAAAACTCTTTATCTCTGCAAAGCAAACAATATGCTTCAGACTGCACTCTCTGCATTTTCACCTTCGGTCTATTGGTCCTGCTCTCTTCCCTTTGGACGCACATCTTCCAGCATCTCTTCAGAGTCTATCTCAAATGCCACCTTCTACCTGAAGCCTTTTCCAGCCTCCAGGGCAGCATGAGGGCTTTTGACCTATTCAAATCCCCGAAACACTTTATTTGTCCTTCTCTCTTAACATTTGGCTCTGCTTTCCAGTGTGGTTCATTAATCATGCCCTTTCTGAGTTTCCCTACCAGATTTTGAGTGCCTTGAGGACAGCCAGCTCTTATTGGTCATCTTTTTTTTTTTTTTTTTTAATCTCATGCCCAACTCAGGTTTTTGTGTGCTGGAAATAATTCATTGAATTGACCTCTTTGGAAGAATTTGTAGCTTTTCATTGTTTACAGTGTCCCCACTGCACCATCCCACTTGGCTCTTTCAGCCCCCAAATCTCACTGCTGCTCTGGCATTTAATACTCCACCCACTGCAAAAGCTGCAGCCTTCTGATAAGAGGAAAACCCTTCTGTGACAGTTTTGAATAAAATCAAGATGCTGATCATATTTCTTGCAAGTAGCAAAACGATTAGAATTTTAAAATACCACAATTTTCCTAATTTATGGCAAGCTTTTTCTTTTTTTCTTTTGGTTCATGACTATTGAAAAGAACTTAAGCTTTAGAAGGTTTGTATTTATAGAATGTCATGGTGAATAAAACTGAAGTTGCGTGAGTACTTGACATTGTATGACCCTAGAGAACATTGGCCATGTTGTCACCAGTAAAGGCATTTATTGAGACAGAACAGAGCACAGAGTGAATGAACGGTGGGACAAGGCCAGGGATGTGGAATGGACACAGTGAGAGTTGCTCAGGCCACAGTGTGATAGAGAATGTTTGAAAAATATGTCCTTTCCCCCGACATTCTTATTAACTCGCTGTATGACTCTGTTGCATGTCCCTGTCCCTTTCTGTCTTAAGTTCTGCCATCTATAAATTGAGAAGCTTTCTGTGGTTAAAAGCTTGCTTGGCCTTTGCATTAGGGAGATATGCATTTAGATTCAGGCTGTACCAATTACTGATTGTGTGTGACTTTGGGCACGTTCCTGATTATCTGAGCCTCAGGTTCTTCTTAGCATGGGGGTAACATCCCCCAGAGTGTGCTTGTGAGGCTTCAGTGGGTTAAAGCCTGTAAATAGTGGAGCACAGTCCCTGGCATACAGTAAACACTCATTGAAGTGGAGCTTCACTAGTATCACTCTGGATTCTATGACATTTGAAGTTCCGAAGCTGCATGTAGAGTCATATGGAAAGGGTGCTGAGGAGCCAGGGGTGGAGAATGGTGAAGGTGGCAGGCAGTGGTTATTTCTTTCCCAGGTCTGTGCTCTGGGAAGGGACAGGCGATGAACACTACTCAGGAGAAGATGGAGATAGTAGGGATTTGGTTACAGAGTCAGAGAAGAGATATATGATAAGCATGGACCGGAAATGGAGTTTCGTTGTCATTCAGTGTTGGAACTGAATGTCATTCAGTTGTTATGAGACACCTAAAATGTATCTTTATTGTCTCCAATTCATGAGTTTCCTAAGCAGTAGTCACACTTCATTTTCTAAGAGGGTAACTGGACACAACTTTATTGAATACCTAAGTTCTGTCAGTACTACCTTGACACTTTACATATTCTATAACATGGAATCCTCCAAAAAAGTATTGATTGGGTTGAATCCTAGCTTCCCAATTTGCTAGCTGTGTTTCCTTGGGCAAGTTAATTAACTTCTCTGAGCCACAGTTTCTTCATGAGTAATTAGAGGTGTGTGATTTAAATAAAATTGTGTACATGATAGCAAATAGAACATCACCAGGCAGATAATTGGGAGTTTTTATTTATTTATTTATTTATTTATTTATTTATTTATTTATTTGGTTATTTAAAATAATAACCCCCATTTTGTGGATAAGTAAAATGAAGTGTAAGGAGACCAAGTTTCTGAACCAAAGTCATACAAGTAATAATGAGCAGAGCCCGTATACAAACTTAGTGTTGCCTGTCTTGAGAATCCGTACTCTATTTTTCTGCCTGTGTAGAAGGTAAGAGACAGAAGCAATACCATCAAATTTTGAAGAGCTACTACTCTCTCTGAAATCAGAAGACATTTTCTAACACGTCTGAGTGAGTGTCCTGGTAGCCTGGATGGGTAGCCATTTCAACTGGTCTGGAGCCTTGGATGAAAGGTCAGACATTATCTTGTGTTTGAAAAAACTTACTTGAGGTCAGATAATTTAATTTCAATGGCGTCTTTTTCAGTATTGAATACCATTAGGAGGTTTCGTCGTTTCATTCCAGCCTTGGTCCCTGAATTGGCATGGTAATCATTAGTATATGGTCTTCTTGTCAACAGGGTCCAAATGGGGACCCATATGCCACTGCTTAATGATGAAATTCTTGGCCAGAACACAGCCCAGCCCACCCTCCGCCCCGCATTCTTTCCCCAAAGCCTTATACCAATCTCTCTTTATCATCCTTAGGGACTTGCCATGCAGGAGACTGTGAGTCATCCATTACTAAAGCTTTGTGAAAGGGAAGTAGAGCCAGGGTTTCATAATTTCAAGTGAAAAGCTCCTGGCTGGCTGAACCAAGGCACCATTTCTGGCGGGACCTTTTGTCCCATCCAGCCAGAGAGTGGGCAGTTGATCAAGGGGATGTGACTCAATGGAAGAAACCAGGAAAGAGTAGTCTTATCAGGGTCACCCTTATTACTGCATCTCCTCTCCTCCACACAAAGCCTTCCGGAAACATTGAGCTCATAAAAGTAAAAGGCCAAAGTCATTCCAGAATTCTGTCTCATCTAATAGTAGCCCTCTCAGTGGAGAGCAGTCTCTGTTTATTTTCTAATTTCCTGGGATTTATGTGCTAGTCAAACCTTCCTATTGCAGCTGATGGTTTCACTTGTGGTAGCCTGTAGGGTGGGGAAGATAAAAACAAAACATGAATTCTGATTCCACCTTGAATTCTGCCCTCACCAACTGGGTGACTTCTGGCAAGCCAGTTTGAAACCCTTTGGGTTTCAAATTTCTCATACAAAAAAAAAAAGAAAAAAACAATGCCCTCACCTACCTCACATACCAAATTTTATTTATTCACTTGGCCAAAGTTTTTGCGCTGCCAGACGAGAGATAAATATAAATTAATAAATAAACGTTCATTGGCCTTTTGTGGCTTCCACATTAATAGGTTAATGAAGACACAGTTTTCTAAAATGTGTAGGACTGGGCAACAAATGCAAAGTATCTCCATTACTACTACTATTATTATAATCGTTATGATTAGTTTGTCCAGTACTCCGATGGGAAGTCATCTCTGATTTCTTTACCTTCTATATGCTTATATTTAGTCTCCAAATTTTCTTCCTTTGAAAAGACCTATATCTAGTCTTTCCAGTTTCACTGGCACCTCTTAGAGCTTATTCCCTATTACCTGATACTATATAACTACCACTATCTTCTAATTCTTTTTTCTTTACATCTATGTTGGTTCATCTATTTTTTAAATCACACATATACACGTGACAACTAACAAAAAGAAAAAGTAGAGTAACACCCCCTTAAAATTTTCCATATGCTAAAAATTTTCCATATTCAACTACGCTACTCAAAAACTTAAAGTGGTCTCCAGTTGCTCATTGATACGTCATCCACATCCACAATACAATGACCAACTCAGAGTAGAATGAGTAAAAATGGGCCAAGTCCCACTTCCTTTTCCAGCTGTCAGGTCCATATGTGACTTCTCCCTGCTTGCTGAGGTCCCTCCTCTTGCCAGTTAAAGCCAAGGCCTAGTTCATGGACAACCTTGTCTGTGAAGCCTAATCCAGCCCACCCTGGTCTAGGTCCACAGGACCTACTTCCTTGGAGTCACAATCATAATCTCCACGGAAGGATGCTCTCAGTCCCACACACAAAAGAGAAACACCCAAACTAGCTATCTTAGCATGAACCACCACAACCACCAGTACAAAGTGAAAACACCCTCTAATTGAAAAAGACCAATGAGTTCATATAGATAGAGTATCTCAAGAGGTAACTAAATGAAACAGCCTTATTAGTCATACCAGGAATGTAAAGAATAATTGTTATCAATTTCATCATTAACCTCATCTCCATTCAAACTTCTATTAAACAGCCACTGTATGCCAGGCATTATGCTAGGTGCTAATAATGCAAAAAGAAAAAAATAGCTTCGAGGCTTATTACGGCAGTCTCTATGGGCCTGACCTTGGAGCTGAAGATAGAATGGAAGAGACTCTTGCTGCATTCCGTGGCTGCTTTTACCCTGCTGGCTTCCCTGAGTTCTGGTCACTGCAGCCAGCCTGGACTGGTGATTAATCTTCTGGGTGGGTGTGCAGACCAGACACCTGTGCCAGTAGGGAACTGGCAAGTAGCTGTGGGACCCTAAGTGGATATCCTGAGGGTATAAGGAAACATCATACTGACGAGGACATCTGGAAAACTTAACACTGATCATTGCACACCAGCAAGTTTCTTCTTTCCCTTTTCCTCATCAGGGATAAACTGCACTGTAACAATTTTATTGTAGCTCTAACATTTGGGACATAATAAAACTCTGAGAGCCTGATAAAATCTAAGGCCTTTTCTCTAAGAATCTGACATAGGCACAGAATTTTTGAATACATTTCTAAGAAGTTCATTGACTCCCTGAAGTAAAAACCCAAGATTAGACTGTATTAGTGGATACGACAATATTGACTTGATGGAAGTCACAGAGTTCTTTCTATTGTCCTGTCCCTGGTTAGTGATGTATTTGTGTCAAAGTCATGCATAGAATCTCCAAGTGCCATTTCTGTCAACAGAATGATTCATTGTAGAGATTACATTTCTTCACATAACATCTTTCTTTTTTCACAAATAGCTCTATGGAAATTATCTCATAAATTGTAACAGATTTCCTATGAGCTACATAAAGGAATATGTCATTGCTTTCACTTATAGACCCAGATGCAAAGTCTAGAAGAATGTGAGAAAATAGCTGAGATTTTGGTGAATCCCTGAATCCAGTCAGAAATCAGAATTGTTTCCATAGAGATTTATGGCAGACCTACTATGTGCCAGGCTTGTCAAATCTCGGCTGCTGTCTTGTCTGCAAGTCTGTTGCAGGAGGAAAAAGCCTTTTCTCTTTGGAAATTGACTGGACTGAGCACAGCCTGCCTAGGTCAGTGATAATATTGTACATCTTAACAGCATACACAAAAGCACTAGGGTGTGCATAGACAGAGTTTCTGGAAGCAGACAAAACTGGAGTAAAATCCTGATTTCAATTAAGCTCTTGAGCTTCAGTTTCCTTATCTGGAAAACCGAAATTATTTCTAGAACAAGGGTCAGCAAACTACTGTCCCGCCATCGGACTATTTCTGTGTGACCCTTGAGCTAAGAATGGTTTTCACATTTGTAAAGGATTGTAAAAACAAGCAAAAATCGTCCGTAACAAAAAACTAAACAAAAAGAAGGAGAATAAGAAGGAAGAGAAGGGAGAGGAGGAGGGCAAGCGGGAGGAGGCAGAGGGAAAAGGGGAGGAAGAGGAGAAATGCAACAGCGCCTGTATGTAGCCCCCAAAACCTAAACGTCTAGCCCTTTAGAGAAAATGTTTGCAGACTCCTGTTCCAGATTCAGAATATTTGAATCCTTGTGGCCTCTTACCAGCAGTATGATCTTAAACAAATTAGCCAACTTCTGTAATCTAATTTTTCTCATATGTCAAGTAGACGATCCTAGTGTTTATTCCCCATGATGTAAGGATTACCTAAGTTCATGCATAAAATGTGAAGGCTAGGGTACAGGGTAAATGCTTAAGGAATGTTACTATTGTTATTAGTGTTACTGTTACCATCATCACCAATTCTTTCGAGGATGTTTGTGAGTATTAAATGAGATAGTGTCCCTTAAACACACAGTATGGTGCCCTTCCCATGGAGGCACTCAATAAACGTCAGCTAACCTCGTTATCATCACCACCACCACCATCGTTGTTGTAGTTTCCAAAGCTCTTTCACATACATCCTCTCATGAGAAGCTCCCAACAACCCAGTGGTTGGGATGATCTTCCTCTAATAAAATGAGAAACTGAAGCTCAGAGAAGTGAAGGGCTAGACCCTGAGTCAGGACGAGGCAGAATATAGACTAGCGCTCGATTTTGTGTTCTGTGCATCCTCATTCCACACCATGTTGCCTTGCCATCAAAACATCTGAGGATCTGTTGTTTGTTAGTTTTCTCCAAATGATATACTTTGAGTCCTGGGAGCCTGACAAGGCAGGCAAATACGACTGTGTTCTTCCCTGGCAAGGCTCTGCAGACAGGAAGCTGGGATAATTGGATTCCAGCCATTCGATCTTAGGACTGCATTTGTAACCAGCCAACTGCTGATGACCAAGCCTAATGGAAAAAGCCCTGACCAAACAAACACAAGCCTCCCACAGCACCGCATTGTTTATGCTGCAGAGAGTGAAATTCATCAACAGCAGCCAACACCCTTCTAATAGTTCCTATCCAAGACAGAGATGGCTTCAGAATGTGCCAGACCTTAGTCTGCCACTGGGGACAAGCAGAGAACAGTACCTGGAGTAGGGATGTGTGAGGTGAGGGGCCAGGACATTTTTGACAGCAGAGCTGGTGGTGTGCTCTGATCAGAACTGCATTTTATTTGGTGTTGGCCAAAGGCTAAAACATATTTGAGCAAAATGTGCACTCAGAGTGATATTTAAAACAAGTTGTGAAGATCATAGTGGTACAGCATTTGAGTGTGTTGATGACTATAAAAATAGGTAACGTTTCAATGTTTGCTCGCGTAAGGAGTCCCTGCCATTTCCTACCAACTTTGGCTTAAACCAACTTTAGCTCAGATTGCTTTTAAGACAGTAGATTCCAATAGACTCTGTTGTTCAGCTATGTAAAGTTGTTTTCCCTAGTATTGTTGCTGCAAAAATAATGAAAATTACCCCCAAAGGAGCTTCAGCATTGCCCCTGATGTATTGGGCAGAATAAATGGAAGTACACTTTGTAGGTGGTGATTTGTCATACTGGGAGAAGCTAATGATCTGCCTCTAATTATGGCAGTAAGCTGTGGTTTGTTCCTCAACTGTTGTCCAGGAGATGTAGAGCTCTCATTCCGAGGAAGAGAACGAGATGACCTCCCTGCCCAGGGAAGACACCCCTGTAGTTCCCTGTGTTGGGCCAGATGTAGTCTTCTCTTCTGAGCCTATGGAAAATGATTGTAAAGTGTTAACTCAATATTGTGGATAAGACCCTTTTAGGTAGCCAAGAGTTCTTCCCTTAGTAACTAGAGTGGAGCTAATCAGAAAAGCCAGGGTTCTTAGAATGTCAAAGCAGGTTGCCGGAGCCATCCAGGTGTTTGAAGCACTCTGGGCCTTTATTCTATAGATCCCAGCTCTCTGCCTGGCCTCTCCCCTCTGCCTGCCACCAAGCCTTATCTTCTCAGCTTTGAGTTTTCCTAACACCTGCTGCCAGGCAGTTAGCTAACCATCAACCAATCCCTGGCCTATCATATCACCATCCAAACACTGCCAAGGCAGCCTGCATTGTGCAGCTTCCTGGGTCTGTGACCTACCCCAGCTCTGTCCCAAGCTGCTAGGCTGAGGCCTTGCCTGGAGCAAACATGTTTGAACTTCAGGAAGGTAAAGCTGACCATTTTGCATGGTCCAGTGTGATCACTGAAAGCCTTCTACGTTGTCCGGGCAGGGCAAGGGGATGGATGACTTATTTTCCATTCAAACGTTCATGCCATTCTTAGGGGTTTATAGTGGGTAAAAATAAAATAATGTCAAAGAGCTTTTTAGATGATGCTCTACAGTACAAATGTAAGAAACAGTCTCTGTATATAAAAAACATAATTTCAACTGGGTATGGTTTTACATGATCGCTCTCGCCAGTGAAAACGCAAAAAGCCAGAAGTCAGATGAAAACTATCCTGGGCCGGCCCAGTGGCTCAGGTGGTTGGAGCTCCATGCTCCTAACTCCGAAGGCTGCCGGTTCGATTCCCACATGGGCCAGTGGGCTCTCAACCACAAGGTTGCAGGTTCAACTCCTCAAGTCCCGCAAGGGATGGTGGGCTGCGCCCTCTGCAACTAGCAACGGCAACTGGACCTGGAGCTGAGCTGCGCCCTCCACAACTAAGACTGAAAGGACAACAACTTGACTTGGAGAAAAGTCCTGGAAGTACACACTGTTCCCCAATAGAGTCCTGTTCCCCTTCCCCAATAAAATCTTTAAAAAATAAAAAAAAAAAGAAAAGAAAACTATCCTGTTAATTCAGCAAGGTTGGCATGGATAGAGGACAGTTGATAAGGTGTTTAACACAAATTTTAAAATTTCTGAAAATCTGAATTTTTATTTTATATTAGTGTGTTAAATTTTATCTTAACATTACTTCAATGTGTAACATTAGTCATAGCTCCCACTTTTAAGTGTAGTGAGTGCAGTGCAAAAAAAAAGCATTTGTAAGAATTATATCTTCTTCTGAGATTTTCATAAGGAAGAGTTGTGGTTTTTTGCCAGAATTTGCTCACTACTTTCAGACATGTCTATAACTTACCTACACATTGCACTCTCAAGAGTTCACTCATTAGACACATTATGGGTTGTATCCAAGAAAAAAAATATTGTTACTTGCATTTAAAAGGAAATGTATAAACAAATGTGTAAGAGTAATTAAATTTTAATTAAATATTAAGTGTTATAAAAGAACATCTGTGTGATTTCTGTGTATAGATACATACATATCTATATGTACCCATAGATATATTAATATATACACACGCACCGAGTTTTAGTTATTAGATATGTAACATATTTAATAGTTTACAATTGTATTATCCCATGTGTAATCCTAGCCCCACAGGAATACTCGAAATCACTGAATTGTGGAAAACCCAGAGCGAAGGAGTCGTTTCAGCTCCTCTTGTACTAACATGCAACATGGCTCCTAGTGTTTGAGTGGCTGGGTCCTGATTGTCTGATTTCCAGGAAAGCGTGTCATGCAAAGAGATCCCCAGATATTTAAATCTTTAACTGATTATTTATAGCCCACTAAAAGTTTCTGAGTTTCTTTCTTAAATTTCCAGGCCAGCATATGAATTATTGAAATTGGCAATTTTCACAGACTATATGTCATGTTCAGAAGGTAACCTTTCGAGAGCTCTGTCAGTGAAGGATATACACCAAGGCATATCATTGGACTATGAAGGACTAGAAAGAACCAGTTGAAGGAAGAAAAAGTTGGGGGTCCAATTCCCCATTTAAGATAAAGTTTGCCTGGAGTTTTACCAGCTAGCATTTAATGAGCACGTGCATGCCAGGCACGATGAGGGCATGGTGAGTATGCCCTGCTCCAGTTAACTCTCACCCTAACTCGCTCAGGGAGGAACTATTCTTCTTCCTGTGTTATTGATGGAGAAGGTGGGGCATGGGAGGTCCAAGGTTGTCAGGCGTCCAAGTAATGGAGCTGAAACTAGAATACTGGACATTGGACTCTCCACCACTATTACCGTGTTTCCCCAAAAATAAGACCTAGCTGGATCATCAGCTCTAATGCGTCTTTTGGAGCAATAATTAATTGAAGACCTGTTCTTATTTTAATATGAAACCCAGTCTTATATAGTATAGCATAACATAACATAACATAATATAACATAACATAACACCAGGTCTTATATAATATAAGACCGGGTCTCATATTAATTTTTGCTCCAAAAGACGCATTAGAGCTGATGGTCCGGCTTGGTCTTATTTTCGGGGAAACACAATACCTAGCTAACGGTCAATAAGATACCTAACTGCGCTTGGTCTTATTTTCGGGGAAACACAATACCTAGCTAACGGTCAATAAGATACCTAACTGCGCTAGGTGAATAAGTCATGATTTCTACCTGCAAGAAGCTTGTAGTTTTTTCTGGAAGCATGCTATTTAAATTCATGTACAGGTTGCATTTAACACACTGCACCAAGGGCTATCCCAAGGCTGCTTATATTGTCAAATAAATTATAGAAGCAGAAAGTGCTGTGCATGCATAAAAGAGGGAAAAGGAATATCACATTGAGGTGGTCTGAGATGGCTGTATAGAGGAAGTGGCCATATATACCCAACGATATTTCAAAGATTCTTCAACATAGACATTTCATAGATTAGTTAAAGAAGGGAGAAGAGGGCCCCAAAAAAGTATGGTCTGTGCTTTTTAACCTTATGGTGAATTATTTTAATCACATTGCCCTTTAAAATCCTAATTCCAAGGTCCTGGCTTTCTGCCTGGCCTCTTGCTTCATCTGAAGTGGAACTTAATGTCTTGATGAGGGAAGAAGTGGGTAGATTTAGGAGAGCTTTTTAGAACCGGGAGCCATGAAGCTGTGGAGAAGATATTTGGATGGGGTTTCCTAATACAGCGAGGGCTTAGGGTATCTTTGGGAAATATAAGGGAGCTATGGATGACTTTTCCCTCTTAGAATGGGACTCAAAGCTCAAGAAGTAAAGAGCCTCCTTGCTTGCCTGGTCTAGAATCTGCCTGGGGAGTGGGGGACACAGGAAGCTAAGGCTTTGAGAAGCGAGGATCTGAGAATCATGATGCTCAGAGTTTAAGGCGTGTGCTTCTGAGTCAGAGGGCCTCCTGGGGTCAAGTGCGTGATGGTTTTCCTTCCAGATAACTAGACCATCTTGATCACACTGCCTCTAAGCCTTACGTTCCTCATCAGAAAATGGGGGTTAATAGTACCTCCCCCACAAGGTTGACATGAGTATTATATGGGATATTGTATATGGGGATATTGTATATGGGAATGTTATATGGGATAATTCATATAAGGAGAGCAGGATGGGACCTGGCTAGTGATGCAAAGAGGAAGGGGAGGAGAGTGGCTTTCTGTGCATGTTTTGTCCACGACGCCATGAAAGGTAACTCAGAACCGTGGCCTTACATTCTGACTTAGCTGCTAACCTGCTTGGTGTCCTTGGACAGATACTTGCCTCTGTGTGCCTGTTTCCTTTCTTGATAAATTAAGGTAATACCTGCACTGTGAATCGGCCAGGTTGTTGTGAGACTCAAATGAGATACTAGCTATAAAAGTGCTTTTTATTTTGTTAAGTGTATATTTAATCAATGTAAATAAATTATGATACATTTTTTTTATTGGTTAGAATTCTTTGGCTCCTGAGATTCGGAATGAGACCAGCCTGAGTTTGAATTCAGGTTCTGTCCTTTGGTAGAATTGGAACAAGATTTAACATGTCTGTACCTGTTTTGTTACATGTAAGACGTAGACAATAACGCGTAGGTTTTAGGGATTTAGTGATGATTCAACATATACATCAAATGTCTTTGTAGATGGAAGGTGTGGCATAATCGTGTTGTGCAATAGTGATGCTGTCATCCTTATCCCTGCCCCGAGTAAGGAACTTTGAGGCTATTAGAATGCTCCGTTAGGCTGAGATCACCTGTCCACTAACCTCGGTGTTTTCTTTCTTTTTTCTTTCTCCACTTCTGTTTGGCTCTCCCTCATCTGTGGCTGTTTTCTGTTTCAACTGAAAGTGGCTGTTCCTCTGTCTCCAGCTTCCTTCTGCTCTTCTGCAATAGACCAGTTCCTGTCTAACTCTGAGCGTATTCTGTAAGTCTGTCACTGCGTTGTGAGTCTGTCTGTGTTTGTCAACTCACATCTTCCTATCAAATGTCCTTGAATGCTGTGCATTCTTTTGTCCTCACCGGACCAGGTTGAATCCAATGAGTACATCACATAACGTGGAAACATCATGGCTGTTGGCAGAGACTCAGCAAGCCCAGAGTTGGCTCTTGATTGTTATTGATCTGAAAGCCAAAGATTCATATGATTTGGAAGCTTTACTTTATTTTCTATTCCTTAATTTTTAAATTTTGTGTTGGGCTTCTTCTGTGTTCTGGGAGCACAGCCTCCCCAAGTCCTCTGGATGAGGAGCCCGCCATGGACCTGAATTCAGCCAGTGTAATCATCATCGTTCTCAGCGGTTCTCTCATCTGGGTCATCCCAGGCCCCCATTCATCCCGTGTCTCACTGGCTAACGTGGTGAATTCCTTCTTTTTTTCCAAACAAACGATTGCGATTAAACCCAGGTGTTGTTTTTTTTTTAAAGTCTTTTACATTTTTAAAACCCCTTTTATTTTGAAACATGTTTATATATATAAAAAAGTAGTACAGCACCTTCCTGTATACGTTCCACATAGCCTTCCCTCAGGCTAACATTTTGCATGACCAGGGGACATTTATCAAAGCTGGAAGAAGTTGGCATTTATCGGGTACTATTAACTGAACTACAGACATTATTTGAATTCCCCCAGTGTCAAATCAGATTTTGAGTCAAAGTTATTATTTTGAATTTCCATTGTTAGTTATCCTACACTACAGTGATGCCCTTGAGGGACGTGTGAAATATTTTCCTCTGCATTAAATGACCCTCGTTGAGTTTGTTGTGTTGATTTTTGTTGACCTTCTCTTCTCTTTGCATACATCCGCTATCATTTTTTTTCGTACAATCACATTATCTTCTACTACCATTGCATATCTCCCTTCTAGTTCCCAGGCTCTCCTCTGCTGTGTGTGGAAGAACTAACTTTCTAGAGCTACACGCAAACTAAGTTTAAATTGTCTCTAAACTGAGAAAGGCAGCAAGAAAAGTCCACACCTTTGTGACAACTACTCTGATGATTCAGAGATCTTGAAACAGAACAAACAAACAAAAAACACCTCGGTGCAGGTTTCTGTATAGTTAAGGTCACCAGACGCCTGACCTTGGGATAAATGAAGTGTTACTAGTAAAAGATTCACAGAAACACATACGTACACATGCCCCTCTGTTTGTTCATTTTCTCCTAATGCGTCGGGTTTTTCTAAATGAATAGCTTACCAGCAAAAAGTCTTATGTCCACAACCTAAACTGTGTTTCTTCTCTCTTTATACACATTCTTTCTCTGACTCCTTGTATCAGTCTGCTCTGGCTGCCGTAACAAAATACCGTATATACTGAGTGGCTCAAACAACAGACATTTATTTCTCACAGTTTAAGATGCCGGGAAGTCCAAGATCAAGGTGCCTGAATATTCACGTCTTCCTGTTTTGGAGACAGACACCTTCTCATGGTATCCTCCCGTGGTGGGGCTAGGGTGGGACGGTGGAATCACTCAACTCTGGTCTCTCTTCCTCTTATAAGGACATTGATCTCATCCTGAGGGTCCCACCATGTAGGATATACTCTTAGAGCACTGACCATTCCTCAAACAAGGCCTGCCACTCTGTGCCCTTTCCTGCCTTGGCACCTTTTCCTAGCCCATGCTGTGCCTCTCCTGCCCTCACTGTCCCCATGTCCAATACGTCAACAGGTCCCGTCAGCTCTACCTTCCAGATATATCCTGAACCTGACTACTTCTCAACGTGTCCGTTGCTACCATCCTACATCTCTGAGCCACCAACCTCCCTGTATACCTTGAAAATCACCTACAACATGCAAAAGAATGGCTATACAAAGAGGTCCACATCCTAATCCCTAAAACCTGTGACTATATTACCTTAGATGGCAAAAGGGACTTTGCAGATGTGATCACACTGCTTATCTTGTGATGGGAAGGTTAACCTAGATTATCTGGGTGGACCCCCTGTCATCACAAGGGTCCTTATCACAGAGAGGCCTGAGTGTCCGTCCACGCAGGAATTGTCATGTTGGAAGCAGAGGTCAGAGCAGTGAGGCCATAAACCAAGGAATATGGGCAGCCTCGAGTCTAAAAGCTGAAAAAGGAAAGGAATGGGGTCGTCCTCTAGAACCTCCAGGAAAAATACAGCTCTGCCCAGCACCTTGATTTTAGCCCACTGACACCCATTTGGAGCTTCTCACCTCCAGAGCTGTAAGATAATACATTTGTGTTCTCTAAGCCAGTCAATTTGTGGTCATTTGTTCCAGCAGCCATAGGAAGCTAATCCACCTAATTTGCCTGTGGGCTCCCACCCCGGCCTCAGTGGTGAGTCCCTGCTGAGTCTCAGCTCTCATCTCCCACGGGCGCTCCCCCAAGCTGCCCTCACAGCACCAGTGTGCCCCTTCCACAGGGCCCTTTGCATTTGCTGCCCCTCTGCCAGCCTCCTCCTGGTGAACTCTCTCCATCTTGTACTTCTCATGTCTGTCACTTCCTCGGTCACACTCCCCTGACACACTGCCCTCAGCCACATCCCGCCATGACGTGCTCTCACAGCAGCACCCAGTATGTCTCATTCCTAACACTTCTCATGGCTGTGCTTTTGCATCGAACGGTGGGTCTTCCTCACCACACTGTGAGGTCCACGGGAACGGCGACCACGGAGATTTGTCTCACTGCCCTGATAGCTCCAGGACATGGCACAGTGCCCAGACTGTGGCGGGCACTCAAAATCCGTTTTTAAGTAAATAAGTGGCTGCATGAATAAATGCCTAGGATTTGAAAGTCTTATTCCTCGCTCAACACCCAGAAAATAGCCAAGGTAAGATCCTTGTTTCCAGGAGATGGGTCTCCAGCTTCCGTGAAACTCTGCCTTAAGGTTGAATCCTGTTAAAACCATGCACCTTATATTTTAATAATTAAAACATCGTCTTGCAAGCATCCCTGTGTGAGCACTGCCGTACAGGGAAGGGCTGGGGTGATATGAAATAAAGTCTACTTATTTCCTTATAATGTCAGGCTGGCCTGGCAGAGGGGGGCTATTATCATTGTGCTACTAATTGCCGCATGCAGGCTGCTCTAAGTGCAATGCTAATTGTTCTGTGAATGAATTGTAGGCTCGGGTAATTATCAAATCTAATGTAGCTCCCCTCGTGTTTGAGTAAATTAATACAAAGGGGAGAAGCAACCCAGCTTAGAGGGAGCTGCTTCCTGCCTTGCTGCTGCTTGGGAAACCGCAGAGAGTTTTTATTTGGACTTGACACTGCCCAGGTACACTCACACATCTGGGGTCTGCTTTCCACCAGTTGTAGCTGTGGGGACAGAGCCAGGAGTGCAGTTTCCAGGCTCTCAGCCTCACATGGAAAGGTGCTGGCTCAGGTAGTAAATGGCCATCAACTGTGATTGGATGGCCATCAGCTGTGGCTAGTTGGCCGTCAGCTGTAACCAGTGAGCCACTGGCCACTGATATAACTGCCGTGGCTACGCTAGCAGAAAATGGGGGCTAGCAAGAAGATGGGGGCTGAGCCTGCGGGCGGCACAGTGAGGGTTGTGAACAGTGTGGCTCCTGCTTCCTGTGTCTCCAACCCAGCCGCCAGCAAGAATATAGTGGTATAACTCCCCTATCTATGGCTCCGTGGGTGTTCCTTTTTGGCCTAGCCACATCCTGTGTTCTTATGTGGGGAGCGGGACCAGAGACCCTGCAGGCCACCCCGCATGACAGTAGCTGTAAGACCTTAAGCAAGATCTTACACCAGACAGAGCCAGAAGACTTGGGCCACTCTGAACAGATGACAACCTTTCTCTGGGGTTGTTTCTTTATCTGTAAATCCATCTGGACGGTTTCTTTCAGCCCTATGATGAATTGCTTAGTGAACAAACATCTGATCAATTTCTAAGGCGTGGATTTCTGCACTGAATCAGCAGTGGGGTATTGGGTTCGAGTCTTACCCTGATCACTAAACAGTAACAGTACAAATCAACATTCATGGAGTGTTTCTGACACTATTCTAATAAGCATTTTTATGTGCATTATCTCATGTAATGCCCACAACAACCCAAAACTTCTGAAGTAATCATACATCTAGTTTGTGCCACAGACAGGATTTAAACCCAAGCATTCTGCCTCAAAAGCCTGTATTCTTAACCATTCCATACACAACTATTAATCCTTCTTCGACCCTGGGAAAGTCACATTTTCTGAACCTTGGTTTCCTTAACGATGAAGATTCCTATACCCTTTCTGTATCTGGCTCTTTGCTAAGCCCCTTACAAATGTTCATTTTATCATCATCACAACAAAGCTGCAAGGTTGCTGGAGCTAATCTGCTTGACCAGGTCACACAACTAGTAAATAGCAGAGTCAGGATTTGAATGCTATTCTGTTTGCCTGCAGTAACATGTGCTTTCTTTCCCTCAATATTCCTCAAACTGGGGATGTGTAGATCGCCACGAATAAGTCCACAGACTGCTAGGGGTTCATGCACCCTAGTTAGAGAAATACTGTGTAAAGTTAGCCATCAGGGTGGACCTGAATGCAAATGTGACCTCAGTTCACAAGGTAATAAATGTGAGTTTATAAGGTGGCCATGCAGTTGATCCCAAATCTGCTCAAATTATTTATTTACTATCAAAGTAAGGATACCAAATTAAAAGACATAGATACCCTGGAGACCTGGGGATACACAAGCTCAGGGAATATCTCTGCAGGCCAGACTTCATTTGAGACACACTGCCCTCACTAGAGTCCTGCCGGAGAAATCTCAGATTAGTTCTTTCTGTGTGTATCACCCACCACACGATGGTGACAGGATCCACCCAAATGTCACTAGAAAAACGTGTTTGTCTGCTCACCCCCGTCTCGAATGAGAGCTGTTGCCTTTCAACTGCATTCTGGAATGCAGGGAAACCCCACTTGGAATAACCACTCCAGTCCCTCTTTTCTAATTATTCCTGAACGACTCACTCATTAGCACATGAGAATTAGACACTTAGGAGAGTTGTGTGTAAGGCTGCGGAGGAGATGTGCCTACACTCCATGGCAGCACGTCTTACGTGATCAGAAATATCAGTTTGGCTCCTTAACTGAGACACCCTCTGTATGTGAAATTGGTAGGAGAAGCTGTTGTTGATTGCCAGTGAAAATGACTTATTGGGAGTTTCTGAGGCTGTTCTGAGGTTAAGAATATGGGCATTATGGACACTGTGACCTCATATAAGTTGCTTAACTTCTCTGAGCCTTAGTTTTCTCATCTGTAAGGTAGGTCTAAGTAGTAGCTACTACTTAAGGGTTGTGAAAAGTAAATGATATAAATGAAATCATGTATGTAATTACTGCACATGGTACTTGGTAGACATCCTCATTTATCATTATCCTTAGAGTCTCTTCTACATAAACATGCACTTCTGGAATACCGGAGATATCTCAGATACCGGAGTACAGCCCCGTTTCACAGGGGTGTTAGGTTCTGAACCCTTTTTTGAAGACCTGTATTTAAGTCATTAAGCAACTCATTAACTCAGAGGCAAGAGCAATGGGCAAGAGTCTGACTATGATCCTGGCCAGGCCCTGCCACTCACTTACCGTGATGCTCAAATAATCACTCAACTGCTCTGGGCCTCATTTTCCTCCTCCTTATAGTATTGGTTTTACTCTCTGCCTTGCCTGGACTGCAGAACTACTTTGAAAGGATTGTGTATGGAAAAATCCATTAGTGCTGCTTCAGTGTGCCTGCTTACCAAATGAGAGCTTGTGACTCTGAGAAGGGAGAAAGGAAAGAGAGGGGCGTTTCCTACATCTTGAGTCCTTTCAGGTTTTACCTATAAAGGAAATAAAAAAGGAAAATATTTGTAAACAATAAACTGCCATATATATATATATATATATATATATATATATATATTTACACATATGTATATTGCCTTTGTTACATACTCCTAACTAAATGGGATATTGAGGGAAAGAACTAAATAGAATAATTTTAGTTTCAATATATTGAGATTCTACTCTGTGCCAGACCTTGTGCTAATGTCTTCATACATTACATTATTTAATCCAGACACCAGTACTAGGAGGTAGGTGTCATCACCGTCAGTTACAGAGGAGGAAAGTGAGGCAGAGGGAGATTAAATAACTTGCTAAACATCACAAAGCTGGTGAGCGGTAGAGCCTGGTTTGGGAACTCAGTCTAGATCAAGGGCTGTCAATCTTGGCACTACTGATGTTTTGGGCCCGATAATTCTTTGTTGTGGGAGATTATGCTGTGTATTGGACAATGTTTAGCAGCATCCCTGGTCTCTACTCACCGGATGCCAACAGCACTGCCCCTTCCATGACACCCAGAAATGCCTCCCCAGCGGTCTTGTTGAGACCCACTGTTCTAAATGTATACCTTGTCCCTGGGCTGTGTGAGGATGAGCTGTGTGGGCTGTGTGGGTGTTGGCGTCAGATAGACCAGGTTTGATGGGTGTATCTTCACATATTACCTGTATTCCCTTGGGCATGTCATCGAAGCTATGCATCATTTTGCTTCACTGAAAAATGAACACAATACTATCTCATAGGGCTGTTGTGAAGATTAAATAAGGTAATTCATGGAGAGGGTTTAGTACATTTCCTGGTAGACACAAACCAATCAGTACAAGTCAGCCATAAATTATTATAATGCAAAGCAAAGCATTAATGTAATTCATGACAAACCACCAACTTGGTTGTCAACATATAATGCCAAATAATGGGCAGGTGTGTGTGTGTGTGTGTGTGTGTGTGTGTGTGTGTGTGTGTGTGTGTTTTACTGAATGGTTTGCACTGCCCTCAGAGAAGGGAGTGTTGATGGTGCCCCTAAACCCTCTAGAAATGTTATAAGAATGACTGCCAGATGCTGAAATCTTGGTTACTGATGACAAGAGCCACTTGCAATTGAGAATAATTTTTTTTTAATTAAAGTTTATTGGGGTGACAATTGTTAGTAAAGTTACATAGATTTCAGGTGTACAATTCTGTATTACGTCATCTATAAATCCCATTGTGTGTTCACCACCCAGAGTCAGTTCTCTTTCCATCACCATATATTTGATCCCCTTTACCCTCATCTTCCACCCCCCTCCCCCCTGACCCTCTGGTAACCACTAAACTATTGTCTGTGTCCATGAGTTTTTGTTTCTTCATTTGTTTGTCCTGTTCTTTTGTTGTTTTCAGTTTTATATACCACATATCAGTGAAATCATATGGTTCTCGACTTTATATGTCTGACTTATTTCACTTAGCATTATAATCTCAAGATCCATCCATGTTGTTGCAGATGGTCCTAGTTCATCTTTTCTTACCACCAAATAGTATTCCATTGTGTGTATATACCACAACTTCTTTATCCAATCATCTATCGAAGGACACTTTGGTTGTTTCCATGTCTTGGCCACCGTAAATAAAGCTGCAATGAACATTGGAGCACACATGTCTTTATGGATAAATGTTTTCAGATTTTTTGGGTAGATACCCAGGAGAGGGATTGCTGGGTCATACAGTAATTCTATTCGTAATTTTTGGAGGATACTCCACACTGCCTTCCATAGCGGCTGCACCAGTCTGCATTCCCACCAAGAGAATGATTTAAATACAATTAACATATTGCATGCAACTGTGTGATCCTGCAGAAAAATAATAAACACTTGTCAAGTAGTCAGTTTCACTGTGATGCTTAGAGTCAAGTTGCTGTTTGATTCATCTAATGGATTTACTGTTCCAAATGTCACTGAAAGAAACCAAAGGAACAAATACGGTTACATTGTCGGAACCATCCCTGGTAGAGAGAACTTAGCATCTGCAGGTGCAGCTTTGAGGTGCTACATAGGGTCCATCTTGCTGAGTAACACAAGAGCCGTAGGGTTTGTTGGGAGAAAAGACATCTGGGTTCTAGTCCCAGCTCTGTGACTCCCTATCTGTGTACCCCTGGGCCTGGCCTTTCCTCCAGGCCTTCAGCCCCCCACCTTTAAAATGAGCAATTTGGATCCATTTCTTGGGACGTCCCTCTCAATGACATAGCCAGCCCCACCTCACCATGCTCTGGGAAGCACACAGTAGAAAGGAAATCAGGATTGGTGGAAATGCTCTCTTTGATGCATTTGAAGGATGCCGGTTGAATTCTCACGCTTTCTTTCCTTTCTCCCCAGGTACACAGTTCTGCACAGCGGACATCCCCAGGAACTCGAGAAACTGCCCATACACAATGACCCAGAATCCCTGGAATCATGCTTCTGATTGAGGACATGGCTTCCAACTAAGCCATTCATTCCCATTCATGTCTGCATGAACAGGGCACCCTGGCACCTCTCCTGACCCCCAGCACCACCAGTGAGGCGCGAGGCGGTGGGGCTGAGGGCCCAGGGACGGTACATGGAGATCAGTGTTGGCTGGCACCCAAGGCCAGAGCATGGAGGCTCTCAGAGTTGAGAAGGGACTTGAGGCATCGTCACATCCAGCCTCCCACCCAGTGCAGGAGCAGCATGTTCCACAGCACCCCTGGATGTTGGTTAGTCTCTGCGTGCACACCTCTAGAGACAGGAGCTCAGGACCTCCGGATGCAGTTCCTTCTAGTGTGGGGAAGCTTTCATTATAAGGAAGTTCTTTTCTGTGTTGGAACACAAGTCTGTCATTGCTCCAGCTTCCATCTGGGCCCTGCAGTTAGCCCCCTCCTGCCCTTGAGAGCCCTTGGATATTAGAGGACAATGAGCTGCCACCCACTCACCCTTTTAATTCCTCTTTCTAAACTAAACAGCTCCAGTTTTCTCTCCATTCTGGCCATCTGCTTCTGGACATGCTTTGGTGGGTGAATTAATCGAGGCTCTTTTAATGAAATTAGGTTGACATCAAAGCCAAGGGACCCATCCAGAAGCACATAAACACTGATAAGTGAAGTATCAGTATTTTTCAGTTCATAGATGTGAACATTTTTCTTTTATCTTGAATGTAGATTTTGAAAACTCTGCTTCAGTTTTGGTTTCAGATCCATTACCAAAAGGCAGCTTTATAGCCAGTCTGATGTGGACATGTGTTTCAAGGTGACATTTTCTCATTGGCACACTGGCTTTGAGGTCTTTTGGAATGGATCTTGATTCGCTTCCCTTCCATGACGATGGGAAATGGACCCATGCCTTTACTGAGAAAGCTGATTGAGAACAGCTTTACAACTCATATTTGGGGAGGGACAGGGGAGTGCTGCCATCAGACAGCTTTCAGGGACCTTCAGGGCTCTGTGCTGAGCCAGCGGCTGGTCTCAGGCAGGGCAGCTGCTGGGCAAAGACAGAACCACAGCCCAACTTTCTTGGGACACTTCATTGGCCCCTGTCTGTGAAGCTCCGAGGGCTACCACTTTTCTATATCTTTTACCAGCGTCTCCCCTCCTCCAACCTCCTAAGGAGATATTTCTTTCATGTCAAAGCTACCACCAGATTACTTTATTGTGAGGTGAATTATTCCCCCCAGGCTGAGGCTCTGAGGGTAAATTGTTTTCAGTTGCCTTTCTTTTGGCTGCTGATAAAAACCCTATTGAAAAGATTGATTGCTGGTCCTCATAGGGAAACCTAGGGAGCAAGCGACATGGGTGGATGGGTGGGTGAGGGTGGGGGGTTCGTATCTCACACACCCTACAAGACAGAGGCATGCCAGAAGTTCCTACCCTTACCAGTTCTCCTGGTCCTTCCACTTGCTCTATGACCCTTTTTTCCTTCCTGAGTAATCTTAGAAGTTGCACTTGCCCCTTTATCCCCTATTTCATTCATGAGGGCAGAACCCAGTACCTCTTCCTCTTCTCTCTGTCCCCAGGTATGGTGAGAAGGATGGTCAGACTCTACATGGGACAATGGTGACCAACCACCTGCGTTTTAGCACTGAGAGTCCCCCATTCCACGAAACCTATTAGTCCCAGGCACCCTGGGCTGGTTGGTCACCCCAGGGGGGACCTGTACTGAGGATCATAAACTTCACAGTCGCTTTCCTTTCTTCCGTTTTTTATGGAAAAGGTAGAGAGGAGTGAATCTGGGGGTCCAGAGGTCTCCACATGCTGTGGGAATGTGGTCTCTGTTCTCCTCGAAGCACAAAGAACTGCTTAGGGAAGGACTAAGACAGAGATCCTAAGAAGCAGAGCACAGTGAGGAAGAATACACTGAGTCCTTTTAGGCAGCTGGTAAACTTTGTTCAGTGCCCCCAAGTGGATAGGATCTACTTTTTAATACATGCGTATATACACACATACATAAACATGGTAGGATTTCTTGCCTATGAAATGCTGCTTTTCCCAGCAGCTTAGCAAACATATCTGCTTATGTAAAATATTTCTCAGTGGCAGATCAACCATATTAAAAGGCACATTGGATTCATCAGGGATCCAGAGACTACAACATAGGTGGGAATCTTCTGGACTCTCTGGACATGCTTCTGTGGGCCAGCCTGGTGTCTCTAGAGGTGATAAGCACTCTGGACCAGGGAAAGGACAGCGCTTGAGGGAATGGGAGCCCCTGTCACTGGTAAGAAGATGGTCTCTTTTGCAGAGATGGTCTCAAGACAAACTTTGCTGTCTCTTTAGACCAGGGCTGGGATGATACGGGTGAGGCTCCAAATGTCCACATTGGTGGTTCCAGGGCAGGACCAGACTGGCTCTATCTGGACAGTTGCTAGCCTGGCATTACTTCAATCTCTGGCTTCTGGGAATCCAGGTAATATAGCATGTGTACGGAAGCCTCCGAAGGAGGAAACTTAGAGCTTGTCCAAGAAAGAGGAGATCTCTATCTTTCCCTCTTCTCTGAGAAGGCCACCCTCTTTCTGGAAGCCTGCAGTATCAAGAAGAGGTGCTTCCAGGGAGGAGGGCGTATGCTCCAGCCATGTCAGCCAGATTGGCCTTGACAATCAGTGGGGTGATGGGTGCTGCAAGCAGACTGCCCCATGTGGGGATAAAAAAGGTTCACCTGTGTTTCTTCTCAGCTTAACTCTCCAACCTGCAGGGCTATCCAGGCAGTAGCCCTGAAATTCCCTGTCCAGCTCATGGTCAGCAGCTAGAAAGCAAAAGAGATAAAAAAACAACTTCTTCAACGGACACCCAAGTATGTGCTTGTAGAAAAACCAGTTTTTTCTGAGGTTTCACCTGCTCGTCTCACCAACCTGTCCTCTTCATGCTGCTAACTTGCTCTTTCCTGAGAAAATTGCTGTCTAGCTGGGAAATGGGGGTTGAGCATGAGGATGGATGAGGGAGGAGGTCGAGGGCAGGGCCAGGAGTGGCTGTAATTAAATTGCCTTTAATATTGTCTTCAAGTAAGAACATAAGTAGTGTCTTCTGGGTGCCGTGCTGCCTACGCGTTTTTCTCTTTGGTGTTGGATCTCAACGAGAGATCAGTGTGGCTTTATTCTTTTTCTCTATTACTCAGCTTTGCTCTGGTCAAAGTCATTCCTGTAATAGCTGGTCTGGAAAGAGACTAATAATGCCTTGACCTCCTCTAGCCATCATTTGCACCATCTTTTCCATCCAGTCTAGAAAACTGAGGCCAAATATTTGGTTTGAACGTAAACAAAGGCCCGAGTTTGGGACACCATGTCGTGGTGGGACTTAATCGGCACTAGTGTCACTCGTCTCTTCTACAAAATGGAGAAAATCTCTGAGCTGGTAGGATTATCGTGAGTGTTCCAACATGCATCATCCAAGGGCCACTGTTAGGAGTTTTACCAAATATGTGTCCTGCCTGTCCTGTTATTTATGTAATATTTTTATTTAAGTCAATTCACATTTTCACTCACATAAATTTATTTTAGGAAGAAACATTATATCAGTACCCTAAATAGAAAATCAGTATTACTCGCCATAAATAGAAAGCAGCCATGGAGATAAATGACAACAAAACAAAGTCATTAAATTCTAACCAGAAGCCAACGCTCAGAGCTTACCGAATGCTTCAGTGTTTAAAAGGGAGACAGTGAGTTTTGGAGAGCAGTAGGGCCACTTCCCTTGAGGGACTCTTTAAGCTAGGAAGGGTTGAAAGAGAAGGTACCAGAGATGAACTTCCAAACTTTATTAGTTAATGTGATTCAATGACGAGTTGCAGTCCACACTTTTTGGAAACGTAGACAGAAGGGACGTGAAACTGCTTATATTTTTAAGTACTGTTATATTCAATTCAGATTAGGTTTCTCCTTTCCCTTTCCCTTTTTTTTTTTAGCTCACCCAGAACATATCTTAGTTAATAATAATAACAATGTAGCAATAATAAGAGAAGCTAGCATTTAATGAGCTCCTTTCTTCTAGGCACTGTGGTGCTTTACACAGATTATCTCATTTAACCCTCATGAAATCCTTACAAGATAAGTACCAAAATGACCCTGTTTTACAGACAAGCAAACCTCAGCTGAGAGACCTGCTGCCTGCCTAGCCCAATGAAACAGACCTGGGAAGTGTGGACTTGAACGCAAACACAGGCCGTCTGATGCTAAAGCCCCCAAGTCCTAAACACATGCAACACTGTTCATTTTCAGGATTAACGTATTCCACATTCTCGTGTTGGACCCTACGCTGGGAGAGAGCAGTGAACAAGCCAAGCGTGGCCCCCTCCCTCATCTCATGCTGCCTCAGTAACAGTTTTCCTTTCGCATCAGCTTGGGACCTGGAGAGGAGCTGGGGAATGTGCCTATTCCCGTGGAAACCTCTGCCACTCGCTTGCTCTATTGTTCTCTTCTGCTCTCTTCTACTCTCTGAGCCTCGATTTCCGTCTTTAAACAACAGAGGGATACAGGTACTAGGTGGTTGATCAGCAGAAAAGGCCCTTCCGCACTGATCTTTCGTAGCCTTTTCAGTATTCAGCAGCCTGGAATCACCAAGTAACCAGCAATGGACCCTGAGAATCAGATGTGTCAGCCAAAGGAGTCAGCCACAAATATACATTTGTGTATTCGAGACATCACTGGAGCTGCTGCTCCCCAGTGGAAGGCACTTTGTCTGGGGCACATTTTTGAGTCGGAACCTTCGCACTCCGTGGAGAGGTTGCCATTGGTCCCATCAGCTCACCACGGCAGGCCCTTTGCACAAGACCTGAGCCTCTCACGGCAGCGTGGGCGGAACTGGCGATTGACTTCATTTTATAAAAAAGGAAACAGACATTGTCAGGGAAAGTGATTTGTCCAAGGACAGAGAGCATACATGGGACAGAAGTCAGGACTGAAAACACTTTTCAGGCCACTCCATTCTAACAGACTGCTTTCTTCCTCCTCCTGTTTAAACTTATTTGATTTCAAAATATACAAATTATATATTTTTAGACTATACAAATAATGGGTTATCCATATATTTCTGCAATCGATTCTCACTATAAAAAGTTTTAATAATATGGATACAGCAAAATACCCCTTGACTCCAACTCAATCCCACTCCCCACCCAAGAAGTAATTCCTCTTATTGCCTGGCTTATATAATTCAAGAACGTGTTCTGTGTATTTACACATGTGTAAATGTACATATACAAATGCACGGTTTTGCTTTGTTCTTCTACAGAAATAAGATGAAGCTATCTATAATCTGTGACTTGACTTTTTCAGCGGTACACCGTCAACATCATTTCACACAGACACGTGATTCTTTGTCATTCTTTTTAGTTGCCATGTGTGCGTTTCATACAATAGACGTATAGTTTGCAGTGTTGTCTCTTTTACGTTCTGGCTGCACCCCGTGTCTGAGTGGGGCATTTGAGGCATCGGAAAATCAGCAGTCCCATTTTTTTGGAAGCGTGCTAACCAAGTGAAGGTCAGTGGAGTGGTTTCAAGTTTAACCAGCAGCAGCAGCTCTGACTTGGCAGCTTCCCTGTGGGGAAAACCGGCCCTTCCATGGGCTCCCCGCCTCCTCCCTCCCTTTGAGGGGCTGAGACAACTTTGCTCAAGTTGCACAGGCTTTGGAGCCAGACTGCCGGCTTCCTGCTTCCACCACTTCCTAGATTTGTGTTTTTGAACAAGATATTTAAACCTGCTAAACCCTAATTTCCCCAACAGTAAAGTAGAGGAATGATCAGACACATTTTAAAGTGTTAGTATGAGGATATATAGGCAGCATTTGGTAAACGCTTCTAAAAATGCTTTCATAGTATTATTTCCTCTTGATGGCCTCCCCAGTTGTGCTTCCTGCCATTGTGGTATGTGGTCTAAGGAATAGAAAGTTATGGAAAGATTAGAAAACAAAAAACCTTTCGTAATAAAGGGAGTTATAGTGGGAGCAATACTACGTCCACTTGCATCGCACTTTCCAGTTTACTGAAGACCCTCGTTGGACCTTCACAACTGTCCTGTGGCGTGGGTATATTATTCACTGTTACCATTTTACAGATGAGGAAACCAAGGCTCCAGAGTCAGGGTTGTGAGCAACTCCAGGTCACCTGGCTGTCATTTGAGGGAGCCAGAATCTGAACTCAGGTCTGCTGATTCCAAATGCGAAGTCCCTGTGAGAACTGTGGTGCCAGCTATGATTTAGAGTGAGGTTTAGGACTCACACACCTGGCAGCATTAGGACAGAGACCTGATTGTCTCTCTAACATTGACAGTAATTCAGTAATCCATCCATGAAACGTTTCTTAAGGCCTTTTAAAAATATGTCAGACACTGCTCTACATGCCGGTGACACATAATTGAATGCATATGGGACAACTCAGTTCTCTATGGTGTAGGCAAATCCTCCAGTCTGTAAACTGAAGAATGGTTTTTACTTTTTTAAGTGGTTAGAAAATAAATCAAAAGGTATCTTGAGACATGTGAAAATTATGTGAAATTCAAGTTTGTGTCCATAAATAAAGTTTCGATGTAATGCCATCATGCCCCTTCATTGATGTATCTTTTATGGCTGCTTTCATACCACAGCAGAGTTGAGTAATTGTCACATCTGAGCCTGAAATGTTTACTATCTGGCCCCATATAGAAAAGTGTGCTGACTCTTGCTGTAGGGCAATCACTATCCAATCATTCATTCCATAGACATTTACCAAATGTCTACTATAATAGAGATCTTCCAGGTCGGCCCTGTGGCTCAAGTGGTCGGAGCGCCAGGCTCCTAGCGCCGAGGTTGCCGGTTCGATTCCCACATGGGCCAGTGAGCTGCGCCCTCTACAGCTAAGATTGAGAACAATGGCTCTCCCTGTTGTGCTACCGTGTGCTGCCATGAGTGGTGGCCGGCAGCCAGTATGAGTGGCCAGCAGCCACTCTTGCCATGAGCGGCTGACCTACTGCCTACGCTCGTAATACCTGTGTTGACAGAGTCCCAGAGAGCTGTTTCCAGGCTCTTGGCCTCTCGTGGAAAGGTGCTGGCTCAGGTAGTAGATGGCCATCAGCTGTGACTAGTTGGCTATCAGCTGTTACCCGTTAGCCATCAGCCACTGATATAACTGCCGTGGTTATGCTGGCAGGGGGGTTTTGGTTGGTTGGCAGAGAAGCGAATGGCAGATTGTGGATCATGGATCATGTGGCTCCTGCTTCCTGTGTCTCCAACCCAGCCGCCAGTGAGAATACAGTGGTATGAACCCTCTATCTATGGCTCCGTGGGTGTTCCTTTTTGGCCTCACCATAGCCTGTGTTCTTATGATCGGAGCGGGACCAGAATCCCTGCATTACACCAGCATGAGCCAGGGAGCGGTGTCCTACGCAAGTAGACTGAGAAACAACGGCTTGAACGGGAGTCGGGGAGGGAGGTGGAAGAAGGGGGAAAAAATTTTAAAAACACACAAAAAAACAGGGATCTTCCAAATGTTTTCAGTTGGGCCACTCTGGGCATCTTTAGAATGACTTTAGCGCCCCCTGCTGTACGTCTACTTGTTCTAACTGCATTGCATGAGGATCAACAAGTTAGAAAGCAGCGACATCTAGTGACTGACCTAAGCATTACTTAAATTATTTGGTTATGGTTACAGTGAAAAAAACAGATTTGGATTGAGTTTTCGCTGAGGGTTGGGGTTCTGTATTATTTTGAAATACCTAGAAAGTTCTATAACTTGTTTCCTGCCTCTGACTCTCACGGTTCTAATCTGGAGAGTGGAACACACACTTTTAGTTACAAGGGAAGTTAGCAGAGTTAAAAACAAGGTAATAATGATTTTAGTATAATAATGTAATACCAGTCTTCCTAATGTAATAATAGGATTTTAAAATACTTGGAAAAGAGAGAACGTCGAAGAAAGACACTGAATATCACACTATTTTAGCATTAGGAAAACTTGCTGGCATCCTTGCATTTCTATGCACATTAAATGAGACAGAGGCAACCCCGTGGGAATCAGGCACTTGGGTTCTTGTCTCACCTGGCCTTAACCAGTCCTTGACCATCTGAGAACTCACTGGGCTTCAGCTGATCCCCTGTAAATGAAGGGGTTGGATTAGATAAGCTCTAAGCGCCCTTAACCCTCATACAGACCATAATTTCATAGGCTACAGTCATGCGCTGCTTAACAAAGAGGATGTTTTGAGAAATGCTGGGCAATTTCGTCATTTGTGATCAGAGTGCACTTACAGAGACCTACCACTGTTAAGTGTACGAGTTATACTTTTATAGGACTGGCAGCGCAGTAGGTGTGTTTACACCAGCATCTCCACAAACACATAATTGTTTTGCGCTGGTTTCAACCTATTAGTCACCTCATTGTTGTGGTTGGACCAACCCTTGTGGTTCTGATGATTGCAAGACACCCCTCAGCAATACCATCAAGAAACTTTGAAGGTTTATGACCAGACTTGGAAATTACAGTACAGGTGGGGCCACACAGCAAGTTTGAGGGTAGAGAAAGAATAGGTCTGAGGTTCTCTTTTATTAGGGTCAAGGTTGGGGGGCCCCCCAATAAATAAAACCGATTTCAAAGGCACCTTCTTCGTTGAATTTAAAACATAAGAGCAGGAATTTAAAGCGTGGGAAGAGAAATCTGACCCTCAACCGCAGCTGCTGCTGCTCTAAGGCTTTTGTTTGCTCTTGATCTGACACTCTTAATACTGTAGAGAGAGATCACTGCCCTAGCTGGGGAGTTTCTCTTTGAGAGAGGCCACTTTCTGATGACCAGATATCCTGGGAAGCTCTGCTGTTCCCAGTGTTCTGTCGTGTACCTTTCTGTGAGTTGAACATCTTGCAGCCACAGAACTTAAAAAGAGAGAGATCAGAAGGTGGATTGTACTGGAATCTTATTTAGATGCAACTTTACACATTCTTTTTCTGCGTATTTGCTACTGTTCTTTAAAAAGAGGGATTCAGGTCCAAGGCAAAAAAAAGTTTTTAATAAACTTTTATTTTTATATTCAAGATAAAGCATATACACAATTGAATGTGGAAATAAATAACTAGAAATGCTTTGGAAACTTTTGCATTTCCCCCTCAAACTCAGTTTTTGTTTTTGTTTTTTAACTCATGAGTCTTTATTTAATATTAAGAAGTATGGCAACTATAATACCAAAAGAAAAAAGAACCACAATTTTGTACAGAAACATATAGCCACTTCTGACTATAGGGTTTAGTCTGTGTTTTAATAGTAACAAAAAAAGCACACAAGACACAAAGACTCTTCAACAGATTTACTCAAACTGCTTTGCTCGAGAAGAAAAAGGCACAGATTTAAGGGGATGACAGTGATCATTAAGAATATAGTAAATGGAGGCTCAGCCAAAAAGTGACACTTTATGAACTAAGTCAGGAAAAATGAACTCTTTCCAATTATTTGCCTTCATTAAAATGAATTTTTAAATTAAACTGTATAAACATATGATATAAAGTTGGTACTTAGGAAGTGTCTGTATATCTCCTCTATGTACAAATCTTTGTATACAACTTCAATGTTCCTTATATATTTCCTATATTCCAAACTGAGCCAGGGCCTCCAACGACGCGGCCCGAGTCCATATGGTGCTCGCTGGCAGCCGGACGGCCCCTGCAGCTTTCTGCCAGAAGAGCTGGGACGCAGGAGGGACCAGTCAAATGTAGTCATCTTCCACTGGCTCCCCATTGACATCACAATAGTGGATAAAAACTGCCACCACTCGCTGAAACACACCCTTCTTCATCTGACGCATCTCTGAAATTTCTTCTCCTATTGTCTCCATACAGATGTCTGCAGACAGCTGCCCTTTCCGTCGCGGAGCATAGATGGTGCCTTGGAAATCAGAAAAAAAGGGGAAGTATGCATGAATATCAGAACTATCTGGAAGGACACTTGATTAAGCTGGTCCATGAGCCATGCCTATATACTACAAGGCAATGCCACTGACGTGTAGAGCTCACGGAATGGGTCCCCGTCAGGTTAGTTATACACCACGTTTGATGCCTAAGAGCACACAACGTTAGGGGCCCAAGGTGAAAACGCACCAGAGAGGTTAAGTCATACACATGTACATGCGGCTTCTGAAATCCATTTCCTCACAAAATATATTTTTAACAATTTTTTATTTTTCAATTACAGTTGACATTCAATGTTGTATTAGTTTGTGGTATACAACATAGTGATTACAATATTATTGACCAAATTCCCTCAGCTTTACTTTATATGCCCATGACTGTTTTGGAACTACCAATTTTTGACTCACAATCTTTTCCCCTTTTCCACCCATTCCTCCAACCCCCGCTCCCATCTGGCAACCATCAAATGTTCTCTGTACCTATGAGTTTGTTTCTGTTGTGTTTGATTATTTTGTTTTTTAGATTTCACATATAAGTGAAATCATATGGTATTTGTTCCCCTCTGACTTATTTCACCTAGTACATTGCCCTCTATGTCCATCCATGTTGCCACAGAAGGCAAGACTTCATTCCTTTACCACATCTTTATAGATTCACCCACTGATAAACACTTAGGTTGTTTCCATATCTTGGCAGTTGTAAATAATGCTGAAATGAACATATGGATGCCCATGTCCATTAGAATTAGTGTTTTGGGTTTCTGTGGATAAATACCCCGAAGTGGGATTACTGGGTCCTTTCTCTCCTGTAAGAGCCTTTGTTTTAACGTTTATTTTATCTGGTATATGTATTGCTACTCCAGTTTTTTTGTTTTTTTTCTGTTTCCATTTTTATGAAATATCTTTTTCCATCTCTTTACTTTCAGTCTGTGCGTCTCTCGACCTAAAGTGAGTCTCTTGTAGGCAGCATATGTAAGGCTCTTGTTTTCTTATCCATTCAGCCCTCCTATGTCTTGATTGGAGCATTTAATCCATTTACATTTAAAGTAATTGTTGTCAGATATGTAGTTATTGCCATTTTTTCTATTTTTTATCTTTTTTTCTTTTTCTTAAAAAAAGTCCCTCTAACATTTCTTGCAATACTGGTTTGGTGGTGAGGAACTCTAGCTTTTTCTTGCCTGGGAAGCTCTTTGTCTGTCCTTTCATTATAAATGACAGCTTTACTCAGTAATCTTAGTTGTAGGTCCTTGCTTCTCATCACTTTGAATATTTTGTGCCAATCCCTTCTGGCCTACAAAGTTTCTGTTGAGAAATCAGCTAATAACCTTATAGGAACTCCCCTGTAGGTAACTGCTTTTCTCTTGCTGCTTTTATATTCTCTCGTTGTCTTTAACCTTGCCATTCTAATTGTAACTGCGTCTTGGTGTGGGCCTCTTTGAGTTCATCTTGTTTGGGACTTTGTGCTTCCTGGACTTGCATGTCTATTTCCTTCACCAGGTTAGAGATGTTTTCAGTCATTATTTCAAGTAAGTTTTGAATTTCTTGCTCACTGTGTTCTCCTTCTGTTAACCACATGATACAAATGTTAGTACACTTGATGTTGTCCCAGAGGTCCCTTAATTCTCATTTTGTTGATTTTTTTTTTTCTGTTCTGATTGGGTATTTTCTGCTACCTTATCTTCCAAATCACTGATTTGATGCTCTGCTTCATCCAATCTGCTGTCGATTCCCTCTAATGTATTCTTTATTTCAGTTATTGTATTCTTCATTTCTGACTGGTTCTTTTTCATGTTTTCTCTCCCCATTTTTATGTTTCCTATCTCTTTGTTGAAGTTCTCCCTGAGATCACTGAACATCCTTATAACCAGTGTTTAGAACTTGGTGTCTGGCAGATTGCTTGTCTCCATTTTGTTCAGTTCTTTTTCTGGAGTTTTGTTCTTTTCCTCCATTTGGGACATGTTTCTTTATCTCCCCATTTTGGCTGCCTCCCTGTGTTTGTGTCTATGTATTAGGTAGGGCTGCTATGTCTCCCCATCTTAGCAGAATGGCCTTATGTAGTAGGTGTCCCGTGAGGCCCAATGGCACAGTCCCCCTGGTGTCCTAGCCAGATGTTCCTGGTGTCCCCCTTGTGGGTTGTGTGTGCCCCCATTGTAGCTGAACCTTGACTGCGGTTGGCATGTCAATAGGTGGTACTGACCCTCTCAATCTGGTTGATTGGTTGTGAGGATTGGCTGTGATCACAGTGGAGGAGCTGTTGTGCAGGGGCTGAACTTATAGAGCAGGATTTGCTTTAGCAGGGCTCTGGTGCCTGCTGAGACTGCCTTTTGGGTGTGTTGTTTGTGGAGGTGGTTGGGTGGTGGTGCTCTGGTGTAGTCTGAAGCTGGCCACTGGATGTGTTGGTTCTGGGGTCTTTTGGGAGGGGATCTGGTACAGGCCAAGGTCAGCCGCTGCCTGTGCCATCCAGGGCCACTTGGTACGAGCTACAAAATGTTCTGCAGATGTTGCCACTTATACTGGGATTGGAGGTGACTGGGAGAGGTTAACTTGCAAACTGAGGCCAGTTGTTGCTAGTGCCAGGCTTGGGGCTGCTCAGCCAGAGGTATAGGACATGCTGAGGCCAGATGCTACTTGTTGGGGGTTTGTGAACCTTTGAGAGATTTTAGGAATGTCTGCAGCATGAACCAAGACAGGTCTTTTGTATGGAAAAGCCAGTAGGAGTGGCTTGAGTAGGCCCACTAGTTGGGTGGAGCAGATCTCCAGGAATCAGCAGGGCAGGGCATATGGTGTTTGCTAAGCGGATGGAGACTCAGCTACGGCCCCTGCACAAACAGGCTGGGTGATAAGAGGGCTCAAAAAAGAAACGATGGCTTCTGTCAGCCCTTTTGTCTGGGAGTAAGCTGCCCTTGCCTTGAAGCCAGACAATTTAGTTCCTCCCCATATGTTCCTGGCGGCTTTCAGCTGCTGTCCCAGTGCTGGAGCTCAGAGTGAGTGAGTCAGTCAGCGAGCAGAGTCCATGTGCAGCCCCTTTAAGAGGAGCGCCTGGGAGTGCAGCTGCTCTCCGGCTCACTCAGCCACAATCTCTGCTGGTTTTCACAGCCAGAAGTTGGGGGACTTCTCTCCCCAGCACTGGAACCCTGGGCTACAGAGCTCAGTGTGGGGCTGGGACCCCTTGCTCCTGCAGAGGGTACTGCAGCCGAGATATCCCTCCTGATTTTTAACCACTACATGTAGGCATGAGACCAGCCCGTTCCACATCTCAGCCCCTCCTACCAGTCTCGAGGTGGCTTCTTCTGTATGTCTTTAGTTGTAGGGCTTCGGTTCAGCTAGACTTCAGGTGATTCTCAATGATGGCTGTCCTGTAGTTTAGTTGTACTTTTCATGTGGTCGTGGAAGGAGGCTAGCACAACATTTACCTACCTACCATCTTGACTGGAAGGCCCTCATAAAACATTTTTTAACAAACATCCTACAAATGGATATTCAACTGTGCAAACACTTAGATGAAGTATATTTAAAATTTCTTTCAAGTTTCCCCCAAATATCTACACCTAAATCATAAGTTGCAAAAAGTATGCTAAAAACTGTAAGTAGCAAAACAATAATTAGCATAACTGGAACCAATCTGAAACAATATGGTTGAAAATAAGGAGTAACAAAATTATAAACATTTAGGTAATAAAAAAATCTAGGTAGGAAAATCTGTCTAAAGGATTCCTTCCCACCAACCTCCGTATGTCCCTGGTAAGTCAACTGATTACTGTACAAATGTAGAGCTGTTTTTTGTAGGGGAGAACCAAACAATAACGAAAAGCAAATAAATACATTTATATGGGAAGGGAATTAAAAGCTGAACTGCTTCTAACTGTAAACAAAATATAAATATCTAACACAGTAGAATACACTCAAACTAGAGAATATAAATCAAGTCAGGTCATAATTACTTTCTTCATCATCTTCAAAATCGTATCTGGCGAAGCTGTTGGGTTCTGCTGCCCGTAGTGATCTCAACCAAGGGAAGTCAGAAATCATGGAATATGGAGCACCATCCACAACACCTGAAAGAGGAAGACAGGATAACAGAGTTCCTGGTGGGGAAGTGACGACAGGGCCAAAGGGGTGGTATTTTGTATCAAAATGTGCTTTCGTTCCTCATGGCTGACAACGCTCTGCAGCAGGAATGCACGTTCCAATTACAGCTCTGTCGCTGCTCGGTCACATGATCTGGCCCATCCTCTGCTTTCATTAAGCCTCAGTTTCTCTCTATGTATATATGCAGAAGGTGCCAAAAAAAAAAATGTATACACATTGTAAGAAAGGAAAAAAACATATTAAAATTGGTAACTACTTTGAGTACCTCTTGTAATTGCAGAAGTCAAACGTGAATTGTAGTTATCTTTTGTTATAGGTATATATTATTACAATTTTAATAGTTTTTTTCCTTTCTTAAAATGTGTACACATTTTTGTGGCACCCTCTGTATGTATAAAACAAAAAGGCTGAGACAGGTGCCCTCAAGTCACCTCCAATTCTCAAACTATAGCAAGTTTCAATTTTCTTCTACTTTTTGTGTTTCAACACTGCTTCTGATTATTTTAGGGATGGTAAAGACATATGTAGGGAGAATAGGATTTATCTGGTTCCTGCTACCCCCAGATATTCAAAATACCCATTATTTTGAAGAACTGTAAGGCTCCCATTCCTGTCTTCCCTAAGACATGTCTCTCCATTGAGTTAGTTACAGCTGCTTAGCTTTCCAACCATCTGTAAATGCTCACCTTCTAAAGTATAGATTTCTCTTCCCCAGGGGTATTTGGGGTACTTCTTTAAGTCATCTTCACTTCGTTTGGCTTCAGGGAAGAATTCATACTTAATGAGCTCTCTGGTAGCAACAGGAAAAAATAAATAAAAATGATAAAACTGGAAAAAGTGTTGGGGTGTACAATAGAAAGGAACTGTCAAAACTGTGCCAGGCCTTGATTCTGATGAGCATCTCGAACTAAACATTAAGCACCTAATGGAAGAAGGGTATACTCAAACTACAGAGTACGTATCCAGCAGGTCAAAATTACTTTCTTCACTACCTTCAAAATCCTATCACGTAAAGAAAGAAAGCCCCTCTTTAATCAAATGTCTTGTGTGTACAAGGTGCTTAATATAATGTTTATGTAACAAATGCATAAAAAGCCCAATTTCCTAATGATGTATAGCATTGCAGTTTTAAGGTCTTTAATTCACCTCTTTTCCATTCCCTAAGGGTAGAGGAATGAAGTCAAATGTACGTGTATAACCTTATCTTGGAATTTTTCTTATGTCTGAAAATAAAAAGTTACAAAAAACACATTTTTAGTTTTAGGTCCTCATTCCCTCAAGATTTTCACTTACGTTGTATTTCGTATGTTTCAGTGCCTGAAAAGCCCAGTGAAAACATTTGAAATAAAGAATAATTAGGGTTTTTTTCTGGGAGGCCTTGCAACAGGAAATGACTGAAATGGCCTTACTTACTGATTGATGTTTGCTATAGTGTCCATCCAGCTGCGAATGCGCACCTTGTTCCGGACGTTGGGAGGGTTACTGAATTCATGGATAATGCAGATGTGATAGGGGTAGGGCCCGCTGAATAGCTTCTGCTCAAGTGTTAGTGTGTCCACCTGTGGGAGACATCAGAGAGAGGGGTTTGGGCCAACGAAGAGAATGCCTCAGAAATCTCTCTCTGAGAGCTTGAAAAATCTTCCCTGGGGACCTACGTTTTAAAATCATTGGCTGATTTGAAAATCAAATAGTCACATTCAGCCCTGAACACAGCTTGCCACACTGGAAGTGACGTTTAGCAAACTCTTCTGTCAAGCAAGCTGAGAGACTGACATTTCACTGTTATATAAATGCCCACTAAATCGGAGAATCGGAATCAAGTCAGAGCGCAGGAGTCCGCGTCCAAGCATGTCTTTCATAGATTCAGATAGTGACTGCATTCCAGGCCTGTGGCTGCGCAGTACCATATCCCCTGTTCAAACTAGACTACTGCCTAGTCCAGCTCCTTGCCTCTTTGCAGCCGTTGTTCACGTTGCTCTCTTTTCACGGAAGGCCCTCTGCCTAGCTCTACTTATAAAATCCCACTCTACCATCTTAATGGCATTCACATCTACCTCCTTCTCGGAAAACCTCCTTCTCGGAAAGACAAACTTCTCAAGGGAAGGACGACGTGCTGTGTACTTTTCAGCCCCAGCACATCAGAGCCACTCAACAAACAATCTGTTGAAATGACTCTTTTGGGGCCAGGTGCCAACTGACTACAAAGGTTTAGTATTTCCTTTAAACTTTCTTTTGCAATTAAGCAGAGCCTTACATATAATGTTTACTTTTTATTTTGTTGTTTGAGAAATCACTGACATACATCATATATAAATTTAAGGCATATGGTATGTTGATTTGGTTGACAAATATTGTGAAATGATTACCAGAACAGGTTCAGCTAACATCTATAGTCATATTAGTGCAATGTTTACTCTTATTAATAATGAAAATAATAATAATAGCAGCTATCATGACAGCTTACTATATGCCAGCAGCTGTTCTAGCACTTCACATGTATTAATTTAACCATAACAATAACTGTACGTTTTTATTCTTCTAATTTTATAGATGAAGAAACTAAGACACAGAAGTTAAGTCATCTGCTATAGGTCAGTGAACCAGAATTTGAATCAGGCAGTGTGAAACCAATCTTTGCTCTTCACCATAGGCAACTTTGAATAAGTATGAAAACTTGCTGAATAACGATTGCCCTCATCACACAACTTGCTAAATACCCACAAAAATCTAGCAGAGAAGTATTAAGGAAGATTGGCAAAGTAGTCTATCTTGGTTAAAAGAATGTAAAGGATCATCACTATAGGTTGAGCAAATGAATAAATGTCAAGTCCGAAAAGGTTGAAGACTAAGTAAACATGTCACTGCAATACGTGTGTCATCAGAAAGGGGCAAAGCTGGGTACCTGCTGCATTGGGCGTAGGTATATGATGCGGTTTCTCTCAGGAGGCATCCGTAGTATCTGGTCTAGCACCTGATCCATGTTCAGTTTCTTGCACTGTGCATAGTCAAATCGGTTTACAATTGGCGCATTCTCTACTTTTAAGTGTTTCAGTACCCTGCATCTGGTAGCTATGAAATGAAGACAACGGTAAGCTCTACAAATAACTTATTGCAAAATCACAGAGCAATGTACAACCTATTTGGAATCATCTTTGGAGGACGGACACCCACGTTTTTGGTCCAAACTTTCAGGGAAAAAAAATCTTTCATTTTAATTCAAATTTTTATTTTTTTATATTTAGGCACTTGTTTTTTGTATTATAAAGGAATTTTAATATTTATTTATTATTGTACTTTTAACTCATAAGCATAAATAAAAGAATTAAAAACATTTATATATATAATTAATAGATACGGAATTAGTACTACCCAAGTATAACACATCCTTATTTTCCCCTCACAAATTTGGGCCAAAAAGTGCACATTATGCATGGGAAAATACAGTACTATGTATCTCAAATTTTCAAAGCTCACACAAAATAATACCCTACTATTTTTCAGAGACAAATACGTACATACGCAAATACATGAAAGATAGACTGGAAAGGATGTATGTTAAACACATGAGTATAGATGGTGGGAGCCAATGGGATTGACAATGCGAGACAAATGGGACTAAAGAGAAAAGTGAGGCTTGGACTAATGATAATGTGCCGTGAATTGAAGTTATTATTAATCATATCAATCTAATCCGGAGCAGGTAAGCACTTAAGGTCCAGTCACCATTCGTCCCCAAAAACATTTATACACAAAACATATGGAATATCACAGTTAGCACATAGCAGAAACAGGATTCAAGCTGAGGTCTATCTGACTCCAAAGCCCATACATGTTGTTGTTCTGTCCTATCAGATCAGGGAGCAATGATCATTTGGAAGAAACGGGAGAAGATGCTATTTTAAAAGATGAACCAAGTCTCTGTACATGGTCCCTCGCAGATACTACGGAGTAATTATTTGAGAACTACAGAACGAGGACAAAATTATAAGTAATCCAACATAATGATTCCTTTAAAAAAATAATCTAGTCATGTTACTGAAGCATTTGTGAGTCCTTAGTTCCTTCCACTTGTTCACGATGCTCCTGTATGCCGTGGGCCTAAATACATACCATGGATGAACATCATCTTGGGACAGTCTTTTAGCACTAGATCTGTGATTCCACAGTTGGTCATAGTGACTCCAACGAGATTTTTGGATTTTAATACAAGGACCTACAAGGACAAAAATTTTTAAGTTAGAGATCTCTGTACCTTTTTTTTTTTTTTAAAGCTTAAATGTTTTCACTGGCACAAATGACAAGCCACTGTTATCAATTTTTTCTCCTTAGGGCAAAGAAACTATGTAAAGATGGAAATTTTAGTTCCTTTACGTTATTCAGGAGATGGCTGGACTGAAAAGTACGAGGGTTTTTTCCTTCACCTGCACGTGGTCGTCCTCAATCACCGGATCACTGGTGCTGGTGGATTTATCTGCCGTCCGCTTCCGCTTCATGGCATGACGTGGCTTTGTTTTGGCAACCTCTAGAAAAAGCAAGGAAAAATTGCAAATTTTAACCTTGCTTTCTTTCCTTCAAGAGAGCACATTCAATTCCATGTGTATAAACTCCATCAAGACAACTCTCAAATCTGTGACTGGATTCCCACAGGAATCCAGTCAGACCCCTATTTCCCAATGACTGTTCCAAAACAAGATCACCCTCCATTATACCTCAAGTATCTCTACATCAAATATAATATCCCTTGTTATCCCTGGGCCATTCCAACAACCTAATTAACATCCCAATCTCTAGTCACTCAACCCAACCTAAATACTATTGATGGATGAAACTCACCAACTTCCTGCTAAACAACTTTAAATCATCAATGACTGCTGAATGAATTCATTTTAATACCTGGCATTTGGAGCTATGCTTTAGCCCCCCCTCTCTCCTGTTTTATTCCATACCGTATCCTAGTCATCTCCCACTGCCAAAGCCTCGGAAGCCATTAATCATTCTAGCTCCTTCTGCCCAGAACACCTTTCCTAACTTCACTTTTTGAAATGCTACGCATCCCTGAAAAGACCATCTCAAATGCCACCTGCTCTAACAAATCACTTGGATCCCCACACGTTGTATATGGCTTTCTAATTCCCTGTTTACTTGTTCTGTTGCTCCATTTAAACTAAAAGTTCCTCGAAGGCAACAACGCCGTCTTATTTCATTTTTGTATCAATGTCAGCCACCAGCAAGGAGCTAAAATGAACATTTACTGAAATGAATGGCACTCAACATTCACTGAATGAATTGAATGAATGAATGAATGCAGCAGAAATACATAAGTGGAATAACAATAATAGCAAATAATTACTGAGCCCTTACTGTGTATCAGGCACTTTTCTAAAGGTTTCACTTGTATTAAACTAATTTAATCATTCTAAAGGCCCTTCTGAAATAGATTTATTATTCTCCTTATTTTACAAGTTGGAGACTGACATAGGGGAAGGTAACATAGCTTCCAAAGGTGTTAAGTGGTAGAACCAGGAGTCAGAACCAGGCAATCTGGTGCCAGTCACTACACTAGAAAACCTGCAATCTTTTATCTGCCAAACCCTAGTCAGTAAGGCGCTAACTCATTTTTTAGTATTGTTCTGAAACATCACAGATTAATTATAAAAGTATGATTTTAAATACAAGTTCGAAATTCATCTCTAAAACTTAAGCACATATATATTCTAAGACAAGACAGTAGAAGTCACTATCCTCATTTTTTATAATCATTCTGTAGCAAAGCTTATACTGAATGAAATAAGATTGCCCTTCATGAATTAAATCCCGCCATACTGCTCTTCCCACTTGGCAATTCTCTAACTTCAAACATGAAACATTACTAAGAAAGAGGGAAGCAAGATGCAAATACTGCACATTCCCAAAGGCTTGGGATTAGATGGGAACTCTAAAGATCTAGTCTAAGTACTTTTTTACACACCAGAACTTTTCCTCCACTATTTGAAGTCTTTGTGAAACCTTACTATGCAAAACAATAGAAAGGAGCTGCTTCGGTTGAAGACTAAGAAAGAACCCAACAGTTCTACTCATCAATCTTGCTCCAAGGACCGGGAACCCAAGCAAAACCCTGGAGTTCTGGAAAAACATGAAAACCATTGATCTAGGTAACCCAGTGAAGGCCTCCTTTCACAGTATTCCTGAAGGAACTTTGTGCAGAATCTAGTATCTTCATTGACAAGGAATCTTCAAAAGGCAGCACATTTCACATAACAGACAAAATGCACGCACTCGTTACAACAAATAAAAAGGCCCTGGTTCCCTCTCCCCATACCACAAAAATGAAAACATACAAAAAAAGCAGGTTTTTTTCCATTCCTTTATGACAGAGTTCAAATAAGAATCTTCTACTTAGCATTCTTTATGATCCGATTTTCAAACTTTTCCCTTTGCTGGATTGCTCTCTCCCCTTCATTCATCAGAATATGGGGTTCAAAGTTAAATTTCCTGCTCTCCAGAGTGCCCAAATTGGCAGCTTATGTTTTCTAAGAAAAGTTATAAAACTAAGTCACACTTTACATTTAGATAATCTTAAAAACCAAGGACTTCTCAATGTAAAAGGAAAACAAGAGTTCATCCTGTTCGTTATTTTCTTCTGCCTCCCTCCTTGTTTAGGAAAAATTAATCTTTCTAGGGACAATTCTTAGTGATTTCATATACCCGTCAGCATCAATATACCTCAAATGATGGTTCCTACCACTTACTCACAATTAAAAGTTCACAATTACTGAGCCCCATACCATGTAAGATATTGTGCTAGAAGCTGGGACTATAATGGCGAACAAGCAGACACTGTCCCTGCCCTCCTGCAGCTCATAGTCTAGTAGACAGACAGACGGCAAAAAACGGAATTACAACATACTGTGGTTAACGTTAGAAGATGCTACAGAAACACAGAACTGCAGACCAATCCAGTCTTGGGTGTCAGGGAAGGAGGTTAGTATTTATGAGAACCATACCATATTAATCTTAAATGCTATTCTTATGACAATTTTTGTGATATTTATTTTATAAAATATTATACAGTGAGGATAAAAAGAACTTACAGGCATTTATTCCCAAAAAAGGAATTCATAAGACGAATAACTATATCAGCTTCTAACATGGGTATTAACACAAGGCCATAAATTAAAAACTAATAAAAACCTCAAATGTTTTCTTTAAAGTGATTTTAAAAAATCCCTAACACTCAATTAAGTCTGTTCCTTTATTAGTTTGGACTTTTCTCCTCAAAATTTTTAAAGCAGGATGGCGAATAGATATTAAAAACATGCTAGATTAAAAATAACAAGTTGAAAGCTACCCAAACAACTTATTCTTCTTTCTAAAAGAGATCTGGAAAATATTAAAATCAGCACTTTGACCTCTCTCCAGAAAAGTTGTTACTGAAAGTATATGGACTGTTTAATAAATATTAGGAAATAATTTACCTACTATAGACACATTAGCTACATACATTAGAAGTCTTCTCAAACTGAATAGTAAAATTACAAGGTAACAGATGTAATATACCCAAAAAAGTAAAAAGCACTACATGAGATTTAAAAAAAAAAATTCTAGGGAACTATTTAAACTATTTAACCTAAGAAAAAGCTCTAGTCATGAAACAAGTCAGAAGGAAATAGAAAAGGGGATAGTAGAACACAAGGCAAAAAAGAAATCACAGCCCCTTATGGTTAATATGAAAGATCTATGTTAAAAACAAAAACAAAACAAAGCAAAATCCCCAAAACAGTAACCACCATAAAACTTTACATAAGACAAATTGGAGACATAAGACAAATTGGAGACAAAATAGTCTCTAAATAGGAAGACTTAATGCTGCAAAAACGACAGTAATCTTTCCAGTTGATCAATGTAATAGAATTCCAAACAAAAACAAATATTTGTTTTTAGAGCTTGACAAAGTTATTATAAAATACAACTGTAAAAATAAATGATAAATGTATGACTAGCCAAGGATATTTTGACAAAGAATAATGAAAGAGGAAAGGGCACTGGAACAGAATAGAATGCCCAGAGATAAACGTTAAGTACAGCTAAGGCACATGGTAAAAGAGCATTTTAAAATAATGACATAAGAATGGATGTCAATAGATAGTATTGAGACAACTTGGTGACAATTTGAAATAAAAAAAAAAATCAAGTTAATTAGCACAGATTAAAATAAGGAATTAAAATCAAATAAACAAATAAATAAAAGAATGAGAAGATACGAACAATTAACTGAACCAGGCACAGGGAAGGCCTTCCACAGCATAGAAGCAAAGGAAAAAAATGGTAAAGGTAAACTCATACACCTGACCTTACAAACATGAAAAAAACCTGCAACGAAAGGTGTCTCAACGGGGGAGTTTCTGGGTACAGTCTCAGTTTGGGACGATGAAAAAATTCAGATGGATGGTAGTGATGGTTGCACGACAATGAGAAGACACTTAAAGCCACTGAACTGGACACTTCAAAATGTTTAAAAATGATAAATTTTAGGTTATGTATAAAATTTATCATAAAACATTTAAAATTCAAGCTAGAAAAAGGATTTTCAGCATACGTCAGGACTAGTGTTTGCAAAACATAATAAATCTTTAAATAAAACTCGTAAGTTTATGCTACTACAATTCAATTAGCACATACTTAAGTTCTCGTATTTATCTTCTGAAAGCTTATTTTTGTTTATTTTAACTCCACATGATTCGATCATCTATTAACATATAAAAAGTATGGACTCTGTTCTGGGGTCTGATTTTAAGATTTTAAAACTGAGGGAGACTTGGATAAAGTTAAAATATATTATTATTCATTGACAGGTATACATGTCTTACAGGCAGAAGAGATGACTTAAAAATGAGGTCAGATATATAAACAGAATTATGATTAAGAAATGTGTTCATCCCCACCCTTCCCAATGCCTCGGCATACACATTATAATATTATTAATGAAATTTTATACACACACACACACACACACACACACACACACATAATTTTTTTCTTTTTCAGTATATCGTCACCAAAATAATTCTCAGCTAAGCTAGATACTTACCGGCTTATCTCCTGGCAAACCTAACTGGACGCAAAACTAGACTTCAGAAAAAATTACTAAGTACTGCAGAGGCCGACAGAGGAGGATCCCCATATGACATGTTCCCCCCACCCCAGCAACTTCAGGCCCTTATCTTTTGGCTAAGGTTTAAAACTTCACTAACAGTTAAGACTTCCCTAAGCGTGGGATGGGAGCAGAGTTTACCTATTGGGACTTACGACATCAGAATCAGCAGTGTAGTTAGGGTCAATATACAGTTATATTTTTCTTAGAAACTTAACTTTCTGAGTTTTCCTGGGTCACACATTTTCCATACCCTCCCCCACCACTGCTGAAAATTAGCTCCAAATCTGTACGATCACAGAACCCCAACACAGAATTCAGTCTGCCAAACTGGCTTTACCTAAGAAAGCTTATGGAATGAGTTCATGCCCGTCTCCAGTCCTATCCTGCAGTTGCTAAGCCTGGCAGCATTGTCATACCTGACTCAGATACCAGCGGTACATGGGACAGTCTGCTCCTGGCCCTTGTTAGGGGCCTCCGAGGGTAGTCTTCATTAGACTGCACGTCACAGCTCTCAGGCTGGGAGCTCCCCCTCCTGTCCTCACCTGTAGCCCCAGAGCCACTCCCATTAGTCCTCTCATCATGTGCTGGGCCTGAAGACCCCCCTTGTGGCAGAGTCCTAAAGGAAAAGGCGGATCTCGTACCATCCGGGCCATTCACAACACAGGCTCGGCTGGTTGAAGGACGTTCCTCATCAGAACACCTGCTAGTTCTCCTTTGGGGTTCCTGGGGCCTGTGACAGCAGCATCTGGGGCAGACAGAACTCTCTGCATCTCCCTCCTCCATGGCCTCAGAGTCCTCTGACCCAGCGGGGGAGCAGACACACTGCCTGGACACATCCACTTCTGGAGGGCTAGGCTCGGAAGAGCCGCCGCTGGTCACCGTCCTTACAAAGGCAGGGCTTTGAGAAGCAGTGCTGTGTGAGCTGGAGTTTCCCACTGTGCTGGCGGTGGTGCTGCTGCAGCTGGGATAAACATCCTTGTTTTTTTTCTTTTCAGGAATATCCCTAGCTGCTTTCATATCGGCTTTGATCTGCTCACTGGTGACCTGACAGCCTTTCTCACAGCTGCTTTCCTCGAGGGGAAACTGCTTCGACTGGCCCATCTGATGGGAGTTGTACCTCTTTCGAAGTGGAGTCTTGCCTTTTCCACTTACTGCTTATAGAAAAAGAAGAATGGCCCGAGGAAAAGAAAAGGTTTCAGTACAAATTCTGGACAAAAGGCAAGAGTAAATCTGGAACAGGAAATAATGTACACCAGTTTTCCTAAGGTATAATGGTGACCACATAACTCAGCTGCTCAAATTCTCTACCGCTCCCTAGCGCCTCCCGGGTTCACACACATTAGCTCAGCCTTCGAGGCTCACCAGGACCTAACTGCAAACTAACTTTCCATTCGCATCCCCTCTATGTACATTCTACACCCCACCCCAAACTTTTCTTTCACTATACACAGCCCTGCTTTACTCCCTTGGGGTCTCTGTTCTTACCAATCCTTCAGACTTGGGCCTCTGTCATCTCTTCTGCAGCCCCACCCCAAAACCACTGCAGTGCATCCCCTGTAACTTTATTCCACGTTTCTGACCTGACTCTTCAATGAGGCTAGAGGTTCCCTAAAGAGAGATCATGACTTACTCATCTATGTATCTAACTTACTCATCTATGCACCTAACACAGTACCTGGGGCACAGTAAGGCTCAGCCAATATGTAAAGGAATCCTTAAACAAATAAGGTTTTGTCTGGCTGACAGAAGATCTAGTTTCTAAATTCAGAAACTGAACTTTCTAGGAAACTTAGGTTAGTCAGCTGGTCATATTACTTTTCCTAAATTTTACTTTCCATAAAAGCTCCTTTCGACCACAATGTAAAGATATCTGATCTTTTGAGAAGAATAAAATAAGAACTGAGTAATTAGTCAACACTTAGTAAATTATTCCTCTAAAGAACTGAGTTTTCCATATACAGAAGTGTATATTTCAGGTTCAGTGTAAAATGAGTACTGAACATTCAAATATATTAAGGAATAGGGTACCCAAGGAAAAATGAGTGGACAATTTTTAAAAACCCCATCCTTTGCTCAAAGTGGAAAGCACATGGTTCTGAGAAACATAAAGGAAGGGAAGACAAGGAGGAAGTATGAAGAGATACAGTTACAGTTTCTTGGTGAGGCAAAGGGCAGAAGGCTGTTGGCTAAATTTAAAGGGAGACACGGGATGGGAAGAGTTCCCTCAAGCCCCCAGAATAGCCACTGACATTCACTGAGCACAGCTGGACAGGTTAGCCACTGGGGAATATCTGTCTTCACTACTCTAAATGACCAGGGGCCTTCCCTTATCCAAGGCGCAGGCCCCTTGCTCATCCCTGACCCTGATGCCACAACTTCCTAAAGCTATGGATTCACAATGCTCGTGTCTTCTCTTCCCTGAGCCCCAAATTGTACTACAGTTGCCCTCGACAGCACCACCCAGACTCCCCTCTCCCTTGGGCTGTTGCCTTTCTCGTCTCCTGTCACATTTCGTAAGGAGATGTTAACTGCACCACACGCTGTGATAGGGACACATTATTATAAAAAGTCCAAGTGTGTCAGTTCTCATGACTCTAACAGGTCAGAGGACGACACAATCTCTCACCTGACAATTCCCTGGACTGCACTGGCTCTCCGGTTTTTTCTTCACGCTCAGAGTAACGCCGAGCACCATTCTTAGGAATCCAGACTTCTTGGAGTTCTAGACTGTCTTCCTCATCATCACTCTCTGAATCATGAACAGTAATTGGGGTTGGTTTTACTACACGCTGAAGACCACTGGGTCCTAAAACAAAAAGCACAGACCTAACAGTTACTTTCTGCCTAAGAAAGACTCGCACTCAAAATGCTGCTTCCAGGGATCTAGGCTCAGAGATGCTTTGGCTGTATGCAGCCTCCCTGATCACTCGTTTCAATGGAATACGTACATACTTGGATGAATACTGTGAAAGCATTTTAACTCTAAAACTTCATATAAATATTAAGTATGATTAGTAAGCAAATTAAAATAGAAGATCATGTGGCATCCCCCTTCAGGACCTTCACTATTTGAAAAAGGCCCATAAATCATCCTAAAAATAAGCAAAATAAGTCATAATAATCACCAAATAGGCCCTGTTTTTCCAATTTTGCAAATGTGCAAATGAAGGCAAAGGAAACGAGGACCTCAGACATCGACAGGACCAGTGAGAACTCTGCCTTCTTTAACTGAGCACAGGTCTATCTCACTGGATGTAGTTCACATACATTCTCGAGAGGCCCTGCGCATGTTAGAGTCCGGTTATTTACTTATACTTATGTAAAACGTGTTATCTGCTTGGCAGTACACACTGTAAACCTTTAGCTTGTATGACCCAATTCTCTCTGAAGAATGACTGATATTTGTTCCATCAACAAAATGTAAGCTCCAAGGAACCTTGCCTGTCTTTTTCCTGTTAACACTGTACAGTGCCTGGCACAGAGTGGGCACTCAGTAAGTATTTGTCGAGTAAGTGACTGCATCTGTAAGACACTTAAAACAAGGGTAGTTAAAGGTGTTTTCAATTCAAAGGCAAAGTAGCCTTCCAACAGACTAGCTGAGAGATAACTTGAGCTCTAATTTCAGTTCTGCTCCTTGATCCTTAGCTGAGTGGTCCTGAACAAATCATTCAAACTTTTGAGAGAATATTAAGTTTTGCCACCCGGAAAATGCAGGATTGTATTAGGTAATTTTAAGGGCCGTGGACTACCATAGGTCACCCAACAGCAGAGACTAGATCTTGGTCTATTTACTAAACCAGGTTAACTTCTCCACTGCTCTTCCTCTCCACCAAAATGAAGGGAGGGCAAGCAGAATATTTAATCAGGTCATTTATTTTTCCATCAACAAGCTAAGTGCTTTCTTTCTCTACACACACACACACACACACACACACACACGTGTGCTAAAACAGACAGAGGAATTTTTGCTGCAGTTATAAAAAATCAAAACCAAACTTTAGTAAGATACATACAGCAAGGAGAACATCAATGTAATACAGGCCTCAGTAAGTAAAAGCATACAACACATCATTATCTGTGATGACAAAAAAGAATCATTCAGTGTTTTAACTCCTTCATTAGAGTCAGGACCTAGGTTTCAGAACCATGAATGCGGGCAGTAACATGATTACCTGCTTGTTCCTCGTCACCATCCACAGGAATAACAGCCTGACTGTGAGCTGGAGTCTCATGTCCACTCTCAGCCAACACCTCTCCATCTTCTTGCACCATGTCTTCCATCTCATTCAATGCTTAAACAAAAATAAACACAAAGTCAAACAGGAGAGCTCTACAATGACCACAATGCTGGCCAAACTGTGGCACCCCTGAGAAATGAAGAGCCCTGTGATTATTACGCCCACTCTGGAAGAAGAGCACGTAATCGTGCTTTGTTATATCAACATTAACAAGAAGTATCCACTTCTTCTGTAGGCGACGAACTCACAGACAGGAAAGGATCACTTGTTGGAGAAAGTCCATCACTGTATGATGAAAGCAAGGACAGAGGAACACAGCTGAGAGAAAGCACCAAGTTCATTCCTGAAGGTGTTACCAGGGATGGCTGTTATCAGGCAACTGCTTGTCTCCTTCTAAGCTGTTTGCTTGGAGGGAGTGAGAGCCAGCTGAGGGAAGACCTTACAATCACAAGCAATTAGTCTCGTAGTATCTGCTGACTAAACCAGGAAGTATTGGGCAGGCAAGCTCAAACTGTACGTACGTTTCTTTTCCTACTCTCTACAGGCTGCGGTATCATTTTGGCTAATGTGTGACAAGGATTATTAACAAATATACCAAGTACTTTTTTAGCATTTTAATATCACTCCAAATGTTTTATTTGCACCAAAGTCTTCACTACAGTTATCAGTGCCTATCAGTGAAGGGGAATGTGTGATTTTATTTATAATTTTCCAGAGGATAAGTGCAGTGAACAATTTCAGATCGATGTTTTAATCAGTTTACTCTCAATATAAAATGGTCACTTTTCAAAGAGGACCCAAAATGAAATAATTCCTGGCTTTGCCGGCTTTTTATAAGGTTAAATCCAATCCCCACGTCAGTATTCCCGGAACTCAGCCCACGACGCCCTCCCGGCCTGAGCCTGCATGCCTGATCGCAGCTTGAGTAAGGACAACGCCAATGCTATCCTACACATTCCCAGCTCGGACACAAGCCAGAGGGCAGCGGACGTCTACCCCCTTTACCACTATCTCCTCAGTGCCCACGGGTAACAGAAACAGAATCAGAGAAATAGAATCCAAAAGGAGAAAATCATTTCTATCTGGAGCTCACAAAAGGTCTGGGTTACCGTCGGCTGCAAACTGCTGCTCTCCCGGCTGGAGATCTTGCCGGAAGTCATTCTCCTCATCCGAGTCATCTGGCTGATGGTGATTATTGTCGTGGATGTTGGCATTATTCTGGGCGTTATTGTCATTGTCGTTGTTGGAGTTCTGGTTGCTCACAAGGGCTGAGGACACCCCAATTCCTGTGCCTGCACTCAGACCAACTCGAGCACAGCCCTAAGGCAAGATGGAACCACATGCTTATTAATTAATATCCCTTCATTCATCTCTATTTATAGCACCTTTCATCTCTATTATTTATACAGCACCTTATTCATGAAGTGCTTTTACATATGCATACAGGACTTCACTTAAGGCTCACAACACTTCAAGCAAGAAAAACTGCTATTATTCTTGAGTTACAGATGATGAGAGGCACATTGGGAAGAGATCTGCTCAACAGCACGTGACCAGTCAGTGGGTCAGCTGGGACCTGAAACCCAGTAATCTGACCTCAAATCCTGAGCTCTCCCCACTGTCACACTGCTTCAACAGTGGGAAGGTAGCCAATTAAGAACTGGTAAAACAGAACATAATTAGTTGACACATTAAGTTTTTATTATGGTGAGAGTATAAATTTTATGTTAAACTGTTTTAAAATAACCTTTTGTACAATCGGGCAACCTCAGATTTCTCAGGATATACAACTGACTGAAAAAGATAGCAGCAAAGGAAAACATTTCCAAAATAAATTCCTAATCCTTATTTATATTTTGGATTCCTGATTAGAGATTTAATCTCCGAACTAATTACTCTAAGTAATAATTTGTCTTAGCTCAAATTTCCACCTTTGCTCTTACCTTATTTTCAGTTTATAGGACTAATGGGAACAGCTTTCCACTTAACTTTTTCCTTTCCCTTCTTTGAAAACCCTTTTATACTCATTTACAAAAACAAGAGGCCATGCATTATTATAACCTTTATGCCTTCACTGAGGCTGGCAATAAAAAGTCCAATCATAACACTGTAAAGGCATATTAGAAAGAAAAAAAAATAATGTAGGTTGTTTTCTTCCTTGAGTATCAAAATAAATGAACAAAAACTCTCTCAAATGTGATTTACTTTGGGTGGTTCACGAAACATCTGGTCCAGTGAAATAAACTCCAGGCTGGGCAACAATTCAACAAACTGACCAAAGGAGTCCAGCTTCAAAGCGTGGCAGCGCACTAAGTTGATATCAACCAGTCGAGTCCATCTTGAATGGTCTGTTGACGAAATGGCCAGAGAGAATATAAGTAACACTTTCTCCATTACTGATGAATTCTGTCACTTTTAAATTCTGTTTCCTTAAGGAACTTTTCTCTTATCTCATGATCTCTAAAACTTGGTGACTCTACACTGGTATTTCCATACCTAATTTCATTGTGAGAACTAGATAGCTTGGGAATCATTAACTTGAAACCAAGTCAGCCTTGATTTAAATGTAACCCAATCTACAACCTATATACCTATTCAACAACAGGACACTAATTAAAGACATACTGGTGCATTTATTTAATGGAACACTAAGAAGCTATTAAAAGATTGAAGAACTGAATATGCTTGCATATTAACATACAAAGCTCTCCAAAATATTTAGTACAAAAGACAAGGTACAGGACGGACAGTGTATACCCAGCAGGCTCCTTTTGTAAACATAAATCATTTTTAAATGCTACATATGCATAGGCTGCAATGTGCACAAAATAATTTGTCCAGAAGAATATATAAGAAACTGTTGATGGTGGTTACCTTTGAGAAGAGGAGACTTTTCATTTTGTACCTTTCTGTACTGTTTGATATTGTTTATCAAATGCATGTATTACTTTTAGTTTTTAAGTGTTAACAGGAATTCTGAGTGATAGGATTATAGGCCATTTTTTTTGTGTTCTTCTTTATACTCTTCTGTATTTAAGAAAACAAACAAATCAAAAACCCAATAAATGTTATTTGTCAAAAGTGATCTATGCCTGCTACAACCCAAAGTTTGTATTTCCCAGTAACTTCTTGGTGCAGTTGGCCCAGGGAGACAATTTCCCTTCTGGTGGGTGAGACATAGCCATTCTAACGAGTGATGTCAGCAGAGGCCCCCGAGCTCCAAAACAGGCCTGGGGAGGGGCTTTTTGAGAACTACAGTATCTGCGGGAGACAAGGCAGACGGCAGAGGCGGCTGCTCTGCAGGTGTCAGTGAAGGGGGCTTGGTTTGGTTAAAGAGGACGTCACAATGAAAATTCTCTAGTTCTGAATTTACTTAAAAGTTTGGGAATTTAGGTATTTAAGAAGGGCCTTTAAAGAAACAAACAGTATTTACTCTCTTAGGGAGGAAAATGAACTCTGCCCATAGGAAAAATACCAAGGGCAGAAGTCACACTTGTATATACAGGAGATCAGGTGGGGAGGGGAGGAGAGGTCTGAAAAAGCCTAGGATTTTATAGCGGTAGAAAATTTCACTATAAGTTCATGTTTAATATGTCACTTAAAAGTATTTTTAAAATATATATACTCACTCTGTCCTTTCAGATGTGTCATTTGAAGGTAATTCAAAGAAAACAACTATAATATCCCAGGCAATGATTTGTAACTTTCATTGTAAGTGTCTGGCCCAAGGAAGTGTCTATAAAGATCAGGACACTTGAATCCATAACTTGGACAGTGTAAATTTCTCAGCAGAAAATTTCAGGAGTTCAAAGAGGCACTGAATATGCTTCCAACTTGGTTATCAAAAGTTCCCAGAACTTGAATAATAATCCACATAAAATACCTACATTTTATATTAAGATGCAATTCATAGCACACACACAAAAGATACACATTATCTCAACGTAAAATACAGCAGTATTTAAGCCTACAGTACCTGAGATCCAATTGTATGGGTTATGTAGATGGGGGCAATTGTAAATTGCCAGATATTTGATACATGAAAACACTTCATTGACTGCCTTCATCCCTATATCAGTGATGATACCAGGATTTTCTACCACATCAGCCAAACCATACTTCACCAGATCTGCATTAGCCATTCTACCTAGAAAGAGAAATCGATTAAAAAGAAAAAACATTCTTAAGCGTCACGAAGTGCTCACAATACTTTATATTAACATCCAGTAGGATCACTATGATAATTCTGTGTCATCTGTCCATCATCAGGTTCAGGTTCACGTACAAATTTAGGTTAGGTATTTTGTACGAACGGGGTAGCATTTATCTTGTAAAATAAGATTTTATATTAAAAGTCAGGGGACAGCTAGTAAGAAAATAATTATTTCCAATTGTTAAGAAAAGGAAAAAAAGAAAGCAAAAACCTTAAAGCAAAACTGAAAGATGTATTCTATTAGTTCACATTTACAGTGCTTTTTAGTTTTATCTTTTAAGAGAAAAATATGTTAAAATGTAAGTCTTTCAGTGTCAGGGTCATGTTTTCGGAGCCGGGGGGGTGGGGGTGCCCATGTGTGGAGAAGAATCAACTCTGGGAATTCAGATTCATTGTAGGGCCCATGTTATTGGTTAGTCAATCTGAATGTATCCCCAGAAAGTGGACTTCTAACTCAGCACACCCTCTCTCTGCCACTGGCTTTAGTGCCTGCTGCCTTGTCACAGACTAGGGGTGTGGGTAAAGCAGAAGAGGGTCCTCCATCCTGGTTTGTGCCACTGGAAATCACACTTCACCCCGTGTCTCCTATCTAGACAGTCTGTCAGAGGCCCCTGGCACCAATTCTGATGCAGAGAATCCTAGGCTGTCTTTGGAGATACAGGAGAGTATGTACACGGGAGAAATGCATGAACTACAGCAAACAGGAAGAAAAGAACAGCTTATAAAAAGGTCAAAACTAAAAGTCTATTAAATATGAATCAGACTGTGAAATAGTTATATTGAAAAGTGTAAAATAACGGTAGTCAAAAGGTAAAGTGTTTTTCTATTGAAACTGTGTGTTAAGGAGAAAGAAACACTATAGGGAAATATTTGGTTATAAAGATAACTCTCCAAGACAACCTTTCCCTGGGCCTAAGTGTGGCTATCTTGAAGATACAAACTTTGTCAAGTTTTGAGCTTTCGGAAAGAATAAAAAACAAGATTATAGAAAGAACACCAATTACCAAGCTAATAATATTATTAAGTTACTACACAGACACTGTAGAAAGATAGAGACTGTTAGCAACCTCATTCAAAAACCGAAAAGCCTGATAGCAAGTACAGCAGGTTCCGAGTAACGTCACTTTGTTGTAACCTGTGTGAGATGTCCTAGGAACTCTTGTTTGTATCAATTAACCTGGGGTCAAATTGGTTTCATTAGATGAACACGGTTTTGCCGCAGTTCCAAGAACTTATCAAGGACGTCAAGGGGGACTTACTGTGCACTGATTTTATATGGAATTACTATACCAGTTTATCCTTTTAAAGCTAAGTCGGTGAAAAGCTGATCTTTTTCAAAGCTATATGGAATAAAAGTGATTCCCGTGTTAAATTGGCTAGAAGGTGATTTGATTTGATTTTTTAATCCTTCACCTGTATTAATGAGAACTGCAACAAAGCAAAACAAAACGACTATTAATCGGACATATGTCAGAAATGAAAAAAGACAACACTCCTGCTGTTTGACCTGCAATGCCCTGAGCAGAGTCATGAAGCCTTCTTATGGTCTTCTACGAAGCAAATCAGATCCAAAGAAAAAATGCCATTTGGTATGATAGTGAGTTTAAGAAAGACTTGTTGCAAATTACATGGGGAAATAATTAATTCTTGCAAAAATAAAAACATGCTGGTGTCCTTGAATACCTAACTAATGCATGTGGGGGAAAAAGTTTGAATAATGAATTGCCATGCATTCAAACCCAAAGGAATGAGCTCCCCATTGTAAATACATTCCAGAAAATGCTGTGAGCAAGCCTTTCAACAGCAATCCTCGTGAAATGAATACTGACCATTAAGTGCTCACACTATCTGGGAAATCCAGACCCCCCAGCGGGCTTGTTATGGAAATGGGCAGGGACTGGGGCCTCATCTGAGAGGACCAGCAAAAGCTTCAAGTGTGGCAGATCAAAGTCAACAAATGGAACCAAGGATGACATTCTGTGAAAAAAATGAAGCAGAATGGGAAAGAAACTTGGGCAGCAAAGTGGAGACAGTATCAAATGTAGATAAGGATCTTTTTTTGGTATGCTGTTAATCACTACATCTTCTATAATAAAATCTGGCAATATTGGAAAAATTCACTGACACTTCAACTTTAAATTAAAAATTTCTTTTTTAAGAAGCAGAGCTCCTAAGATCTTAAGTTCTCTTAATAGTCCGGATAATATGGCACATCCCCATTCAGGTGTCAGCTCATCAAGTGAGTTCCCTACAGCAATTCTAGGGAATAAAATGGGATAAGTCTTACTCTGCAGCAAAAACTCATCTACATATCCCAGATGAAGGGTTTCAAACTGGGGGAACTCCAACTCTGCCATCTTTAGGGCAGAAAAGACACCATCTTTGGTTAAGGAAGGCTGGATCCGAACTTCATGTAACCTATAAACAAAGAAATACACAGCAGAGTAAAATGAAAGCCATCAGAATCAGAGGTTCGTCTAATGTAAGGCTCTGAAAGAAGTTTATCTTACTGAAGTGTCAAACGCAAACAATGTTTTTCCCTCCATTAAAGAGATGTTTCCTTTAAAGGAGTATTTTGTGAAATGTGGGCACATCTTAGATGGCACACTGAAGTTACACTAAGTAACAATGAATTACCCAGTTAGAGTCTTGAATCCTTTCCAATGCTTTCTTAAATCTGATTAAGTCAAGGAGATCTGATTAATCTGTGTCTGGTGCTGATATTTCTATAACATATTTTGCTAGCTGTTAAGTCCCATTTTAACAAAGGGTATAGTTCTACAGTACGTAACAAAACCTACTAAATTAAACTTAGAAATGGTTTTATTTATACTCTTAATATGCTACTGATGGAAAGTAAGTTTTCTCGTTGAATAAATGAAAAATGGTTAATTCCATTTAAATAATATTATAAAAGTGAAAATAGAGGCATTTTTCATAACACAGGAAATAGTAAATGTGGCATAAAATGATATGAAAATGTGTTAAAAATATAAAGGTGTTATAAGAAATCAAACACTGATTTCTAAATAGCAAATATTATCTGCAACTAACTAACGCCAATTCTTATAGTCGCAGAGGCTGAGACAACACTTCCCGAGAGGGCTGCAGACAGCGGAACATCAGTGCTTGACTTCGGTTGGGCTCTCAGGCACTTCCAGACAGGTGACTGCTTTTCTCTGATGAGACCACACCCTTTCAGAGCTTGCTGGGTCTGGAGTGCAGACCAATTGGTCATCAGTTATGACATAAGGCTACCACTAAGTGATAACCCTATTGCTATGTAAAACAACTCCTTTGTATTTTACAGCTGAATAAGGCATTATCAAACTTCATACACACATTCCCCAAAATTTTTGTAAAAAAGGGAGAAACATACAATTCTAAACAAAAGACACAAGGTGAAGAGGAAACATACCTACGGGCAGCAGTGATGATGAGGTAACCAAGATCCACTTCAAGAGCGTTTTTGCAAGCTCCCAAAACAATAGTGTGCAAATTTCTAAAACCACCTAGTTAAAGGAGAAAAGGAACAAAACAATAAACACTTCATTTGACTACAGCATTTTTATTAAAGCATTTATACACACTTTAGATGATAACTATTTGTTTAAAAGTAAGTCTATTTGTTTTTCCACTTATATTAATATCTCAAAATGAATTATGACTACTAGCCATCTCCTAAAAAAAAGATGAAAACAGATGCTGTCATTCTAAAAATACGTTTTGATAGCATCTAAAAATTAGTCCAAATTATTTAGATCTTTAAGTAAGAATTCACTGAAAGCCAGAAAAGCTCATGAGGAAATTATAAAAAAGGGATCCTGACATTTTCTGGCCAAAGTTTGAACCTCCAATATATTATAAGGAATAAGACCAGCATTACTTTAATTTCAACTAGCTTTTTTTTCATGTTTTTTAAACTTATACAGAGGGTGCCAAAAAAATGTTTTGGCATTTTCAGAAAGGAAAAAACTGTATTAAAATTGTAATACTCAATATATACCGATAACAAAAGACGAATACAAGTCGTGTGTACATTTTTTGGGACCCTCGGTAGAGCAAAAAAAGTACACAAATCATTAATGTATACATAGCTTGATGAATTTTCACAAACGATTGATTTGTTTTGAACTTTTATAAATAAAATCACATAGTATGTACACTCTTGTATATGGCTTCTTTTACTAAACATTTTGTTTATGACATCCATGAACATTGTTGCATATAAGCTATAGTTCATTCTCATTGCTGCACAGTATTCCATTGCGTGAATATGTTATATTTTAATTTTGCATGCTATTGCTGATAGGCATTTGCACTGTCTTCACTTTGGGGTTACTATGAACAACATTACTATGGACAATCTTGACCGGTCTCCTGAAGAACATGTTATGCGTTTCTGTTGGGTTTAAATATCATTATCATTAACACTGTCAATGATAATATCTATTTGTTACAAATGGTACTTGATGATTTTCCATTTATACTTTGAATATCCAAAGTTAGATTTTTAGTTCTCAACTATTAATTATCTATCTAGCCAAATATCTTGGTATTTTTGCTGCAATGAGAAGACGATTAACACAGAGAGCATTCTATTAATATTACGTATCATTATTTAAAATATAAAGGACCTAGAGAGTAAAATGATTTTTCTTTTTAAAAGCCATCATCTGATGGATGGATCTATATCCAAGTGATAAACATAAAAGCATTTTATATACTATAAAATATTAAACAAACGTTAGATATTGACATCACTAATACCTGAGTTTTATTGTAGGCCTAAGGCATCCAAGTCAAAAAATATCTCTTATCACCAAAGGGCAACAGACATCCCTGTTAACGTTTCTCAGAAAGATTCCAAATATGTGTTATTAACTAAGTAGTAAGTATTAACAAGCCAGAAAACATGCCTATCACTGTATTATTTATTTTGGGAAGGTTTAACACTGCATAAAAAGGAAATGAATACTAGCTCGCGCTCACGGTTATTTATTCTCCATGAAATACACCAGACAGAAAATGAAATTACTAATAAGCATTTTTTTTAAAAAAAGACTCAAAACATAAGTAAAATGCTCAATGATTTTCTTTTTATATTGATTTTTTAAATATTTGGTAACTAAAGAAAAACAAATACCTGATCTCCAACTGTCTTCAACTACATGTTGGATAAGACCTCCAAGAAAAGGAACTCGAACCATTTCCAAATGTTCCAAGTTTCGGGCAGAGGCTAAGCCTGTTACTAGAGGGACATATTTCAAAGAGTTTGTTGGTCCTGGCGTGGGGAAAGGTGAAAAAAAATTCAATGAAACAATATAAATTGCCTTAAAGATGAATTTTCAAATCAGCAGCTGAAACAAATAATTTATAAATTCTATGTCAGAAAATGACAGCCAAGTATTGGCTCTCTGCAATTTCTACTTAATAGAATGAACACATTAGCCCGTTAACCATATATTTATTTAGCATAAGGCCTTTTCAGCAACATGGGAGAGGTGTTTAGTATTTTTTGTAAATTCCCTGAAGTCTCAATAGTTTTGAGCTCAAAATAACTAAGGGGGGAAAGCCAAGTTGAAAATTTAATGCTTCACTCAAGTAAATAGCTCAGTCATTTAAATATTTCTCTATGCAATGACTCTTTTATTAGGTGTTATAGATGATCACAAAACATAGGGTCCAGTTGGTCAAAGAGCTTGTGCTTGACATGGAGATAAAACTAACATGAAAAAATTATAAAAAGATAAAGAGACAGAACATATCAAATACAAAAATAACATCTCCTACACTATATAAAAAAAGAAAAAAGAAGGAAAGAGAAGAGGAAGGGAAGCAGAAAGAGGCAGAACTTGAAGGCTGTTTACAAGTAAAGAGGAGGAAGGAAGTGTGTAACGCAGGACAAGGAAATGATAGTAAAGTATGAGGAAAGAAACAAAGGTGAAGGTTGCAGGGTACAGTGAATAGGCAGGCCTGACTAGAAAGAAAGGGGTATCTTAGAAACGAGTCAGAAATGATATCAAGAGGGGCCCTGGTTACTATGAACTCAGAAGCAGAATAGTTCCCACTTAACACTCTTGGGAAGCAGAGACACTGAAGGTTTCTGAACAGAAAAGTAGTATCAGAAAAGCAGTGTTTTATGCTTTAAGGCAGATTAGGTCAGATAATTATTTACATTCAGAATGACTAGGAGGCCAGAGACAAAGAAAGCACATAGAAATCTATTAAAACAATCCTATAAAATGTAAAAGTGCCTGTAAAAAATATGTAGAGACACTGGGATAGTGTCAAACACAAATCATGTGTCTTCTGTCTTTAAAACAAAAAGTACATTGATCTTCAAACGGTAAGTTACAAAACATAAACAGTAATAGCAAAATATAATTTCCCTTACAAATGCAGCTATGGCGTTTGCTTTAGGCTATTTGTAGGATTCCACCATAACCATGTACCATTACCTGCGCAGTTCCTCATGACGAAAGTTCGTAAGCTGATGCAAAGAAAGTCTTTGAATGGCTGTGGCTTAGTGAGTCTTACCCACTTCATATAAAGGTGCCTTAGCATTGGGATACAAGGAATTTCAGGAACATTCACCCCTAAAACATATACACACAAAAAAGAATAATCAAGGAAGTCACTAAAAGACTGTATACTGTGTATAAGTTCAAGAGTCTACTTTTCAAGCTGAGAATTTATCCTTCATGGCTATTTTCATCAGAACAAATTATCTAATTAAAAGTCTGTAAGATTGGTGTAAAACAGTCTTGTAAAGAACATTTTAAACAAACCATAAACAGACTAGTATTTTGTTATTTCTTTCAAAAAGGTACATGGGAAGATTGTATTAAAAAGTATTTCTATATTTCATACATACTAAGTCTTTATCATAATTCTAAATCTTTCTCATAATTCACCCTTCCAGGATATATGTGCCCAGTAGATATCAAATGAAAATAGGTCGTTGAAAGCAAAATGAAGAAGATGTAGAAGGAATACACAAATTATCTGACTACCAATGCCCAATGTCCCACCAGTGGGAAAACAAAATTTCTCAACACAAAGGCAGACTAGCTGGCTTTAAATATGATTGTTTCAGGATGATAACCAGAGACAGAGATTAAAGATATTTCTACAAATGTATGAATCTTAAGGATTTATAAATGTATGGTAAGAGCCATTCAGCATGACACTGAGAAAGTGAGAAACCCGCCAGTCATTTATTTTAATATTTCAAATTGATAAAGATATTTTATCCTTCTGATTCATGAGTGGCTTAAAGCTAGGAATTGTACCTGAGGAGGACCATATCTGGAAGAAAGGGGATGCAGAGTGGGAGGAAAAGTCAGGAGATATGGAAAAAGAAAGGAGATAGATAAATCTTGTAAATTCTAAATGGAAGGAAGCAGTTCGAGAAACGTGCCCAAGAGTCTAAACACTGTAGGCTACAGAGAAACCAAGGAAGTGACATATGTCTCTGAGAGAAAACCAAGGATCCAGCGTGATGGCATTTATTAGGTTGGTGCAAAAGTAACTGCGGTTTAAAAGGTTAAAAGTAATTGCAAAAACTGCAATTACTTTTGCACCAACCTAATAATAAGCGGTAGTTGGGAAAACCAGTTTAAACTTTTAAACTTGAGTAGTCGAAGGCCTATTAGCAACAGTAACTAGCAATACTGGAGTACTTGAACGGTTCTTTAAAAGCTAAATGCTACAGATCGCTCCCATTGTACAGATGACTCCTTAACCTGGTCCTGCCAAAAAAGCATAGTTAACTTTAGCTTTGAACTATGTAGACTCACTGTACATCAACAGATGGGAAATAAAACTGGGGATGAAAGCAAAGGAAGAAAAACAGAAGAAGTAGGGTGCAGATTGAGACTCAAGATGCAGAATCCACAAAGGGACGTTTAGCATCTACCATGATGGTGGCAGTTCTGATTAAAAAACCCAAAGTAGCAAGGGTGAGACAGATCCAGACAACTACATCCTATGCCTAATCCACATTTTGCCCCAAATCTATTCTATAGACAAAGGACACAGTTACCTGGCTTCCCCAGCATGTTCATTAATTTACTATACACATTTGTATCACCATCACAGTGTTAAACTGTTGAATGAATGAATCAAATGAATTAATGCATTTCAATAACATTTACCAAGTACTTATATTTGCAATGAACTGTGACAAACATCATGGTAAATATAAAGACACAAAAACAAAGCCTCCGATTTTACAGAGCTTATTATTATATACTTTGGCAGTAACAGCTAAAATCCAATTTCAAACTAGATATCCAAGTCCCTAACAAAACTACTCCTTGATCTTGTAAATGAAAGGTAGCTAGAGAGCTTTACTCTTCTTCCGTAATTGTGCACACAAGTCTTATTTAAAACCTACTCCTTATCATCCCTGCTGCTCTCCCTTCACCATCTGACCCAGATGTGGTAATTTCCAGTTCTTTGGGATCATCCCCAAAACATCTGGAATAATGCTTGGAACAGCAGATCATCAATATGTATGTGTTCAATAAAACATTTAATAAATAAGTATTAGAAGTCAGACTATAGTTATAGGAGGCCTCCAAATTCCTTTCAGCAACCTAAGCCAAAGTCAACAAATTTGAGAAAATATTTGCCCTTATCATTTACTTAAGTTGAAATTATTGGGATATAATATCCGAGAACATTTAGATGGAGAATGCACGCTATGACCACTGCAAATAAGGTGCCTTTGGGAAAAAGACAACACCCGCCCCATTTCTCAGGGAAAAAGAGAAGCAGCCGTTTCCCACTGGATCTGGGTTGAAGAATATAGCAGAATTTCCTGCTTGGAGAAGATACAAGTAAAATAAGAGTGATCTAGGAATTTTTATTCTGCAGTGTTTCAGAGCTGAGCTGTATAATAAAGTGGCCACTAACTACATGTAGCTATTTGATGAATTAACATTAAATAAACTAAAACATTCAGTTCCTCTGTTTCATTAGCCACAGTGGGAACCATATGGGATAGTATCAATATAGGACATTTTCAACATCACACAAAGTCATATTGGAGAACTCCCCTCCAGAGGGTAGAACTAGGACCAAAGGGTGGATATTAGAGAACAAGGGCAGGATTCAGGCTCTTTGAAAACAAAACCCAAAAAACCCAACAACTTTCAACTACTCAAACTGTCTTCAAAAAAGGAAATAGACTGGTTGTGAAGCAGTATTTCTCTCACCCCCTTACCTCCCACCCAGAGCTCTTTAATGGGAAATTTTTATACAAGTCTCACAAGCATATCTTTTGCCATCATCAAACAACAAAGCCATTTCTAAAATTCTCATTATTCCCTTTCAGTGAATTTTCAGTTATATGGAATTTTAAGGAGTCACAAGTGAGCCAAGAAACAGGTACTCACCAACTAAATGTAAAGTTTGAATTTTGGCTCCTACAGGAATTTTCAGTTTATTTTCAGGAGGAATTGGAAATGCTCCATTACGATTACGAAATTTCCCCAAAATATGAACATGTGGCATGTATGTCCAAATGGATTCTACCAATTCCAAATGAGAGGTCTCTACACCCTAGAAAATAATGCCAAAGCAAGCATAAAAAAAGCTTTTAATTTAGCATCCAAAGCTTATATTTCTGTATCATAAGTTATTAAGTATGCAACGGAGCTTAAAAGTTTATTATAAATGAAATTTACATGTGAGTGAACATGTTCTATCACTCTTTTAATTTATTTCATCAATTAGCTTAAGACAAATGCTCAACCAGAGGTACTTACCACCAAGTTTGGGCATGCCTGCAAAGCTTCCAGGACTCCTGGAATGCTAAAAGCTTCATGACCCCGTACCCTTCGCCTCTCGAGGTATCTAGGGTGAAGGCCATATAGCTGTTCGACGTCTGGCATCTTCTTCAATAGTGTTAGAAAACTGGAATCTGTGAAACCTGAGAAGTTCAAAAGTATTAGAGCCAACTTCACCTTTCCATTCATCAACATTTACTAGGTGCTTGTAATTTTTATCAAAAGTTAACACAAAAAAGAGGTTTCCTTTTTAGATGTTCATAAGACTAACACAGCCGAACAAACGGCTAAACAGAAAATCTATTCTTTTAGTAACAGAGGAAATGTGTCAGAAACTTCATGTATTCTGAGTTAATACTTTACAGTTGAGGCTTTTAACTGCTTATCACCTTTTTTGGTTCTTGTTGCTGCCTTTAAGACACAGAAATCTTCAATGAGGAACAACACACTTCTAACCCAGATAACCTGGACTATACGATGGGTGGGTGAGGAAGGACCACCTACCTGATCAACACCACCCTCCTCCTTCCCCAAAAGTACTTTACGATCCATAAAACCTCAAGGGCTCTGCAGAGCACGCAACTAAAAAAAGAGTAAGATATGGTCCTCATCTTCAGGAAGCTTATAGTTCTAACCTAAATCCCATCTCAAACTAGGTTCTCTTCATCTATCCGTTTCTTATTTACTCTGCCCTGGGTTTAACGATGACTCCTTGAACATTTTAGACAATTCATTCTTTTCACAAAGACAGATGCAAGTTGCTAAGAGAATATAAGCGATCCAAACTGAGAGGACGCTGAGCTGGCAGAGAGCTCTTTATCTCTGAGGCCAGCTGTGCTCCCCAGTGGGAATCGACCAGATGGGAACAGAAGGAGGCAGGTTACTTCCACAGCAGACGGTGCTGGTGACATAAGTAGGGAGACAAGTCTCATACAGATGGTACTTTATTTATCTGGGTCTTTTTGTTTTTAATACAGGTTGTCAGAAAGCCAACTGTCTGCTCACGAACGACAAATAAAAACATTAACACTCAAGAATAAAATTGAAGCCTAAGTCACTAAGTCTTACACACTACAGTTCTCAAAAGTTGTTCTGTTTGCCCCGGGCTACTCCAGATATGTTAACTTTACAATCATGAAACTGAAGAGTAAGAAGGGACATCAGAAATTACTTGGTCTCTCTAATTATAGTAACAGTTCATATTATTACCTTGGACAGTATCCTTTACTGACTGAACTATTCAAAGTGTTAATCATTTTACATGTTTCTTATCTATTCTTAACTTGATGAAAAATGTTATCACCCCCTTTACAGATGTGGAAAAAAAAAAAAAAAGAAAGATCTTGGAGGAGTTTAAAGCTATCAAGTGGCAGTGGCAGGGCCCAAATTCAAAACCAAATCTGATCTCTGCCAATGTCCATCCTCTTTTGTTGTACATGACACATTGCGGCTCACTAAAATGTGGTTCAAGTTCAACCTCCTTGACAGAGATGGTATGAGAATCCAGAGAGATCACATATGTAAACCATAAGGTATTATATAAAAACCTTAGTGAGCACTATTATACAGAGGACCGGGCTTTAAAGTCCAGGGAACAGGCCAGGATGCATTAGCAATCAGGGTCAGTAAGAGCTTACTTAGGCTACAGACTGTGTGCTGTGACTTTCTTTTTATATTCAGTGCAGGGACAGGAAGCTTTGGGCTCAAGGTATTTCTCCCAGTCTGAAAGAAGTCAGCAATGTGCATACAAATTTTTCTTAGACTGTATCATGTGGGAGCTTCACTATCCTCGTCCTTTATACAGATCCCGTCTCCAGAATCCCTGCTGGCCTAACCTCTGTTAAAGCAAATCCAATATAAGGAATGACAGTCATTTTCACACAGCCCTACTGTTTTCTCTCCTACTATAAATGATCACACTTTGGAATAAGATGACTCCTTCTCTCTTAGGATGGTTTCTTTAAAGTATTTAAAGACAATTGTGGTTTGCTTTCTACCAAGCTAAGTGCTAGCCTCAGGTCTTTATAACGTTCTTCACAAAAAGGTATACACTGGTAAATAACTTTGGCCAACTGATAAGAGTCACCAGTTGACGGATGACCCTCTTGCAAGGATACAGTACCCCAAGCTGTACAATATTCCATCACGCCAGAAGTAGTCTCTCCTGTTCCACACAATAGGACAGACCAAGACAATTATCTCCTCAGCCCTTCACTTCTGTTTAGGCTCCCGACTACCCAGTCTCATCACATTTTCTAAATATCTGAATCTGAACATTATTGATGAAAGGTGGCTAAAAGACATTTAAAATTGCTAAACAACAGGTTAAAAAAAAAAGCACTAATTAATGGACTGATGTTAACCAAAAAGAAGCCTGATTAGCTCTTCATTTTAATTCTTGCCTTTCAGGTGTGTTCTGCTTAACCAAAGTCGTCAACTTTCTTTTCTCCTGCTCTCTATCTGAAGTCCATTTGGTATGGTTTGACCTGCAAGGCCAAGGCCTTATTTGACAATCTCCAAGACCTAATACGGGCATTTTAAAAGTGCTAAAGAAATGAAAGTTCCAAACGTGGAATTTCTGTGGCCTACTAGCACAGCTTTACAAAAACTGATAAATATTTGTTTAACTAGAGGTGCATTAAGGGGTACAGGAAAATTATGAAAACCTGCATCGTAGAACAAAGGATACTTTGTCTAATGTGATAGACATACCTTTAGTTAATAAAAGGCTCAGTAAGTATTCTCTAATCATATATATTGTGGAACAGCCTGATGTAGTTCCTTAATGGAGCAGGAAATGAAAACAACAGACCACTAAAACAGTAAAGCATCAGGCAAAATGTATTGTATTAACCTAAACCAACCTAAATAATTTAGATAAAATCCTGCCGCCCTACTTATGAGGTGATTCTGATTACCTATCTCAAGACAACAAGTAATATTTGATGGGAACATTATTGTTAGTGTCTCGTAGGGCTCCCCTGTACCTTCCAGGCCAAATCCACTTACCACTTGGCATGTATTCCCACCACCGCCCTGCGCAGAGATCCACAACCCTCACAACTCTCAGATACAGGGTCACTGCTTCCTTTAGCTTCCGGGAAAGACACTCCATACACATGATATCCTGCAGAGGGAGGTACCTTTGTGAGAGAAAGAAACTCGTATTTATCAAGTGGGTTAAGTATTTTCCTCTCCCTGATGGGTTATTTTTTTCCTTCCTCCATTCTCCTACCTCTCAAATGAAATAAGACCTTAGGTATTCACAGGGTTTTTAAGATTAACATGCATACATGGTTTTTTACTAAAAACAGGTAAGTCAGCAAATATTTAACTACTGCATTCCCTACACAAGGCATTTGATACAACTTCTTTTAAGTATTTAAGGACAAAGGAACTGTCAAAAGACAAAAAAAGGAAGAAAAATATCAGTACATTTCAAGGCAACTAAAGGAATGTGAGGAAGATCAGAGAGAACTGATCAATTTGAACATGGCCACCATTATTTCAAAACTTTTACAAGATCCACTTCCAGTAAGGGCTAAAAAATTCCTCTCTGCTCCCTCAACACCACACACAAACTCTATTTTCTCCATCAAGAGATACGTATACTAAGTTTATAGTATATAATTTGTTCCTAGATCTTTTACCTTTTCAGCCACACACTCTGACAAAAGTATTGCATAAGCACTGAGACACTTCATCTAAATAACAATTTCCTCTTTTCCAACCTCCTGTTATTTCTTCCTTCCTGAAACTTTTCAACTAACCTTTACTTTTGTTGTTTCCAGTGATACCAATGTCTATTTTGAAAGACCAGAAAATCTCATCCTCTCTCTTTCTTAACATTCTCCATGCATACCTAGATTCATTTTTTTTTTTTAATGGTAAACACTACCCTTTATTGAGCTGGTTTGTGTCACAGACAATGTAAGGAAGTTATTGTTTCACAACTTGACAAGATAGGTTGTTCTCTATCTGCCACACAGCCCTCCCCCAATCCATTTTCTTTCTTCCTCTGCTCTGCTGTGTACCCTCCTCCTCTGGCTATCAGTTGACTTTGGCCACTGTCAAGAACAAACAGAGGCTTTCTGCTGTTGCTAGTCCCCTAGTTCAATTCTCCAACATCCTTCATTGATTCTCTTAACCCTACCCACACCTCTCTAAATACTCCCTTCATTAAATTATCTTCCAGTTCCAGCTGAGTGTATCTTGTTTTCTGCTCGAACCCTCAATGATAAAGTAGGTGCTATGACTTCATTTTGCAAGCGGTGAAAATGGCTCAAAAAAGTTAACAGGCAAAAAGTCAACACCTAGTTAAGAGGGAGGAAGAGCAGGGATGTCAACACAGGTGGGTCTAATTCCTAAAAATTAAGCTAATTCTAAAACAAAAGTCCAAGTATGCCTGCTGAATATTTCTCTACTCCATTTTTTTCTATCTCTGGCCCCTCTCTCTTTTCCTTGGAAACTATTTAAATAGAGAATCAAATTCTCTACAGAAAAATCATTACTGCAAACTTAATGTACATTCTCCACTAACTCAGTATAAGTAGGACAATTTTCAGAAACTATACAACTTCACATTTTATAAGCAATGAAAAATATTAAATTTGTTTTCTAAATCAAGTTTTGCCACTAAAACATATTTCCCCCAAATGATTGTTATCCAGAGTATTTGCCTGAGTTAATCATTATATTCCCTTTAAATACAAACAGATCAGTAATCACCTGAAGTTTATCTTACATCACATTTGCCCTCAGAAAAACAAATGTATTTTTCCTTCATATATATTCAGTGGGGCTAGAGTGCAAAAGGCAGATCAAATACATTTTAGAAAAGATGTGTTAACATGGCACATAGAGCAAAGATTAGGTTTCTAAGGAAGCCAGTTTTTCTTGTTTCATGAAAACATGCTTAGTAGTTACTACAAAATTACAATGTGGGTCCTCAGAAGAAAACTTTAGAAGCCTAAAAATAAATCGTTTTTTTAGAATTAACATCTCATACCAAATTCAAGTGTTCAGCTTAGTTCACAGTTCATCTTACATTCTGCCAATTTGCTACATGTTTTTTTTACATTATAAGCAGGGTAACATCCTTCTAGATTCCAATACTTCCATCTGAATATTATTTGAACTGAAGAATGTTATTTGATCCACTCTCAATTTAAAATATGGTCCAATTTGTTCCCATGTCCTACCATTATTCCACAGCATCTAACACACAAGCCTGGAAACAATTTTACCTATGATTTCTTCTAGAATTTTAAAAGCTTTATTGTTTATTTCACTGATGTATTTAGAATTTAGTTGTCAGATATGAGACATAAGAACATGCTTTTATTCTTTTCTCCAAATGGTTTTGAGGTTGTGACATCACCGCTGAATAATCCACAAAGCTCTTCCTCATTGATGTGAATACCAAGGTTTTCATAAACTAGACCCCAAATATATTTGATTCCGCACATGGAGCCTGTATATGCAATTTGTCTGTTTTACTCAACTGTCTGGATATCTCCTCCAATACCAAGTATTTAATTACTGTATATTTTAGCATATACTCACATTTGAACATCTGGTAAGATTATAGAATCTTTTACCAAAAAAATTTAGCTATTCTGGCAGACTCTTTTCTGCCAGATCAACTCTAGTATAATTGTTATGTTAAAAAACAAACAAACCAAAAAAAGTGTTATTTTAATTGAGCCTTCTATTCCCAGACAGAACTGAACGAAAACTACACTATGTCACAGAATAAGAAACTGCAGAAGATAAGAACTAATACAAATTGATATAAGAAAAGTAAAGTGCTTATGGTTCCCCAAAGTAACTCTGCTATCACTATTTTACAATTTTTCAATCTGCAAATATTCAATAATTTTAAAAAATTCAAAACATTTCTAAGAACTTCATTTATGGAAATTTCCCTTAGGTAAATAACCTAACATAAATGAAAATCCAAAAGCTTAGAAAAGTTCATTGTAATTGTATAAACTACTGGAAACAATCCAGACGTTAGGGAAAAGGTAATTATTGTGTCACAGGAATAGAACGCAATGACTAAAATGATACTTATGAAGACCATGTAGCAATATGAAAATAGGCAGTACACAATAACCATTAACACTTACCAAGCATTTAAGCCATACAATGTGTTAAGCGCTTTAAAAGCATTATCTCAGTGAATTCTTATACTAACATCTTTGTACCTATCATTGGTCCATCCACTAGTAAATGAGATTCAGGATTCAAACGCAGGTACCCAACTCCAGTATGTTAGGAATTATTTGAATGGATAATGACTGAAAGAAGGGAGCAAGGGAAACTAGAATGTTTTTTGTTTATTTGTTTAACTACTGTTATAATGCAGTTTGGATTAAAATATAATTTTAAAAAAGATTTTGAAAAAGCTTATCACAAAACAACTTTAATATGTGCACTACATATGGTGATGATGGGTATTTCACTAAACTTTTGTTTCAAACACTTACGTATATGCACATACTAAGCAAAATGTGTTTCTCACTGCAGATGGTAGTCAGAAAAGTCAGACACACTGTCTTATGTATAGTACTGTAATAACAAGTCAACAAATCAGTCGATAAGAACTTCACGCTATCCAATTGAACTTCCTGCAACAAAATAAATATTCTCTATCTTCACCACCTGTGATGCCCTACACAGTAGCCACTTGCCACATAGGGCTACTGCAACTGAGGAACTGGATTTTAAATTTTATTTAATGTAAATTTAAATGCCATATGTAGCTAGCGACTACCATATTGGATAGCGTACTCTAGGATTTGTTTGTACTTATACATTCCTGGTAGGTGTAAGTCAACCAAAGTCTTACCTAAAAATATGGCAAAGCACTTCATGTGAAAGTTGATTCATATAGTCCTTTGTTTCATCTGATATAGTTTCTTCAGGGATCTCATTATTCATGAGACAAGTTTTAACACTTTTCTTTCGTGGACCCATTGCTGCGTTATCTCCAGTATCAAAGAACAAATCTCTCCTCTTGGTTACTTGAGTTCAAAGCACCTGAAACCAAGCAGAGAATAGACTAAAGCACCAAACCCAGATGCAGAAATTATCTCTATATAACCTAGGTAAAACATTTATTTTAAAATACAGACAGACAAAGGTAGTGCTATAACAAATGGTACAGACCACATTCAAATTAATAAAATTATTACACAAAAGGCGCAGAACATGGTTTTCTGAAGAGCAGTAAGAATACAGAAACGCATTATTCAGAATAAGTAAAAATCTAAGGAACCAGGAATCCTGGATTCTAATTTGTTTTCTGACGCTTCCTAGCTAATTCACTCAATTTCTCCAAACTTCAATTTCTTCATCTGTAAGGTAAGATCTCTCACTTCCCACAGTCAGTCGATTGGCTATTCTTATCAATTTTACTGCAATACTGCTCCTGCATCAAATCCCACTGGCTCTCAGGCCTCCATCAACCCTCACCCCGGCTACCACAGTGGCTTCTAAGTAATGGCCACCACTGTATCCCCAGGGTCTGGCACAGTAAGCCCACATTAAATAATCTGCTGAATAAATGCTTACCATAACACACTTAAGCTAGAGTTAGCTTTTAAAAACATTCCTCTGCTTGCGCTAAGTGAAAAGAGCAAGATGTTGAATTTGCATACAAGAAAAAGGAAAACTATGTTTGTGTTTGCATGGGACATTTTTGGGAGCATCCATGACAAAATGTTAACAGTGGTTAACCTCTGAGGAGGGAGAACAGAGGTTTAGGAAAGTAAGAAAGAGACTTTTACTTTTCATATTCTTTGAACATTTTATATTGGTCATGTATATTATATTTGTTAAAAAACAAACAAAGAAAATCAGCCTGCAAGGAATCCAGTTTCTAGAGTAAAATCTTTCCAATCTGGCCTCAAGCCACCTTTTCAAGCTCATCTTTCAATCCTTCCACTTGCTCCTCAGGACTCACTCCAGCTGCACCAATAGCCTGGTTTCCCCAAACACACTGATCTTCCATTCGGACTAAGCTATTAACTCTGACTAGAATGTCCTTCCCTTCCCTTCCTTTTAGTTTTTTGCCTAGAAAACCACTATTTTCTTTTTTTAATCTGCCTTCAAAATCTAGTTTAAATGTTAAGTACTCTGTGAAAACTTCTGCTCGCCCCCTTTTCTGAGCTCCCTGGAAGACTTCACATACGCTTCTACTATAGCAATATTTTATTAGTCGTGTCTGTGCTGGGAAAAGGAAAAGATCTCCATCTCCCGTTTCTAGATGATAAGCCCTTGCTCATGACAAATCCTCAGGTGACTGATGGATCTCTCCATGCCTCCATATGCATCCAGTAGCTTCAAGGCTGCTAGAAGCATCTCACGCTCCTATTTGCTACCACAGCACTCAAACTCAGCAAGAAGCCCGTAACCCTGGCAATCGTGTACTCAGATTTGACTCCAATAAAGACCCATCATAACCAGCTACTCTACAGCACTGAAATGAGTCAACAAGACGATTAACCAGTATGGAGCAATCCAACCATGGATTAAGTCTCTAGTGGTTATATTTTAGCCCATGCTTCACCTTTAAGCATCTTGACAACTCTAAACATTCACGGAGAACATGTGCTTGACTTCTCATCATTTAAGTAAAAATCTTTCTTAGCCCTTCTCCCTTCTTTTTCTTTACCAAATCCACACCATTTAATAATTTACATCCTCATCTTATGACTCCACCTTTTATTGTACCTTGGTTTTTTTGCAATGCTGTGGTTTTGGGTGAAATCAGATTTAGTAGCCCCATTCGAATTTTTAAAGCAAACTACATTTGCATTTTTAAACCAAATAGAGGGCATCTTAAATATCACTGAGTTTATAAAAGTTCACTTGTTCGGAACTCAGAAAAATATTTACTCACAGATATGACATTATACAACATCATATAGAGGTTATGTTTCCAGCAAGCCCACAAAAATCGGTTTAACGTACAGGAGGCATTAACATTACCAAGGGGCCTAAATTAGCAGGACTAACACTGAAAGTGTAGGTGAATTTGTATGTGTATTCGCCATACCATGCCTAGAACTGAAGTCCTGGTCATGTAGCTAATACCTACTCAGCAGTAGGCGGAATAGCGCCCCTACTCTAAGTGTCTGGTGGGGAGGGGACTTGTGGAGATGAACACTGATGGAAAGGATAAGATCTCTGTCCTATATCCAGGGGTTTAACAGGACAGGACCTAGAGACAGGGGAAACCCATCAGTCCAAGGAGGTGCCCCTGGAAATGTTCAGGAGATAAAAAGCTTCCTCATTAAAGGACTCACTTATCTTGCCTTCCCATCACTCAAACTATAAAGGACAGCAAAATTGTTTCAGCTAAACTTGGCTTCATCTTCACTCACGTGAATTAACAGCTAGACCACAAGCACTTCATCCCAGGCACAGAGTAAGAGCGGTCTGGTATCCCTGTGTGAGAAGAAAACACCATGCAAGACACGCAAAGTCCCAAGTGATCTCTTGTACGGTGCACTCTCTTAATCGCTTTTCTTTCACTAGGATGAGGGATAAAAGCAAGTGAGCACAGAAAATTGCCACAACTAGCTTTCTATGTCTTAGTTTCTTCCTACCCCTCTCTCCTAAAAATATTACCATTTGCCACTTGAGAAAGTCAACAAAGAAGGAAAGGTTCAAAGCAGCAGTAGGTTAAAAGGGAAAGAAGAATGGAGGAACATTCCAGTTATCAGCAATAGATTCAGATGGGACATTGCAGTTGGTTTAGCAAAGGAGTCATAGAGGTTAAGGGAGAGGTGAGTACAAGTAACAAGTGAGTATAAATGTGTGAAGACTATAGTTTGCAGCAAGAGGTTATTTCTAAGGTTAGCAAATTCTGGAAGCTTCAACTCTAATCCTCAAAAAAACGTCATTCTACAGAAATACAGAAACCCAGAATATTAGAAGTTGAAGGGGCCCTCAGAGGCTACCTGGTCACACAGTTCTTAATTTTTTGGAGTTACAATAGAAACCCATCTGAGATTATGCTGAAAGCTGCACATCTTCTCCCCAAGAGAAAAACAAAACATATGCAGACTCATGTACACTGAATTACAGCAGGGGCTTCACAGACACAGCCAAGCTCATCCAGAGGTCCCTATCCAAGAATGGCTTTCTCCATTTTCAGATGGACACAGTACCACAGAAGATAAGTCACTTGCCCAAGGGCATATACTAAGCATCCGAGCTCAGGAGGGGATTCAGACCCCCCAACTCACACTACACACACTATCATCAAGTCAGTCGGTACACCTGGGCTGTCTCCTGGCATTCCACAGCTATGCCCCAGTGCTTAGAGATGGGTTTCTGGAAGCTCTGACAGAACTCCTGCTGACTGCACCCTCTTTCACAAATTAGGGTTTGTGGTCCATCTAATTCAGGCCCCCACGCAGCAGCCTCCAGCAGCCCTGGGTATCCTCCAGTCATTCTGTGGCTGTCTATTGCAGACCTTAGCCACAGGAAGCACCATTTTTGTCCTGGCAGCCCAACTACATTCTAAGTAGTAAGCCTGTGTTGTTTGTGAGTATTCTTCCATAACACAGTTCCTCTTAGGTATACTCTTCTTCTAACCTGTCAGTTCCAATCTCCTCCCATCCCAAACAAAACGACACTATCCTCTGCTAATTCAGTTCATTCTGGTTGTTCCCAAAAATCTATCAATTTTTTTAATCCTTAGCCCTCAAGGCTATCTCCACCTCTTGTAGGGGAACACCAACATTTCCTTGCTTATAAAATCAAGTTATTTTCCTTTTAATCCTCTATTACCATCATAGAGGTGTTAAGACTTATTGTTCACAATTCTCGCAACCGATATCTGTAAAAGACCTGATATCTCTTATAGGTATCAGCCTGATAAAAGGCTGATATCTATAAAAGACCTATCTAAATTCACTCCTTTACTCCCTTAATGTCACAACTAAAAAATCTCCCTATACCTGTTCAATCGTTGTCAACATCCTCCTCCATCCCTGACTTATTCTACTAATTACTCCCTTCCCCAGATCACATCATACCCTCTAGGGTATTTGTTTGCCTCTTATTACATACTTTACAGGGCAGATAAACAAACTTACCTTACAGCTAACCAGAAATCTTAGGGACCTCTTATTTTATAAAATGTTCACAATTCTGTATCAATCTCTCATTCTGTATCTAACTAATAACAATTCTCTGGAGAAATTCCTCCTTTTCTTGATTGCTATTGTCTATCTGTCTATGTATCTCTCCATCCATCCACTCATCCATCTATCCCAGGGGTGTCCAAACTGCGTCCGCTATTGGCCTGCAGCAAATTCCAAAATTATATTTAGTTTACTTAAATAAACCAGGTGAGGCAATACGTACTTCACCTCGAGTGAGTGGCCCGGCTGTTTGTGTATTTTACCGCATATGGCACTTGGTGAAAACCGCTGAAAAAAGTTTGGACACCCCTGCTCTATCCTTTAAGTAATCCATCCTTTACTCAATTATTTACTTCCTACTAAGTGCAGGACGGTAACAAAGTCTTTCTTCCCATGAAGCTCACAGTCTCAGAGTGGAGATAGATTCTATCCAGTTTCTTACAACTCAAGTCATTTCAATTCTTACAACTTAAATTCCTTTTCATTACCCTCACCTCTTTCCCATTTAAAAACACCTCTTTCCCATTTAAAACGCCCAAAGTCATCATCTTAACTGGGCAAGGGCCTCCCTGTCCTTCACTTTTCTAATGCCCTTCTTCAGTTTTTACTGGCTTCAGCTTGCTCATCTCAAAGTAATCGTTTATGTCACTTAACTTGATCCCATTTCTCATATCTTCTCATACATCTTCTATGTCTCCTACCTAGGACAGCCTCTCTTGCCTAAAGAAATAACACCCCACATCCACCAAGGTGCTCAGATAAAAAACAAACAGAACTAGAGTGCCGAAAGGGTATAGGAATCACCCAGTCCAAGCGTTCATTTTCCACACATGGGAAGTGAGGGCCAGAGAGGTAAGCTGGGTTGCCCTAAGTCATAAAGTCACAAAATCTAACTGCAAGGACCCAAGGCGTCAGTTCCAGTTCCAGTCCAATTTTATTTCACTATGTTACTTTACCTTACTGGAATAATTCGTTACCTAAACAAGACATAAAAATCGCTGCATCATGAAGAAGGCTTAGGGAATCACCTACACCGGTAACTGTCAAACGTTAAAGTTAAAAATTACACACACTGATTTTTCAATCTATATGACTACATATGTACCGTTTACCCTCGCCCAGAAAATCATGGCCTTATAGAGCCATTATTTTATTCTTCAGTTGTGCTGAGAGGATGGGATAGGGGGACTTAAGAACCAGGGACCCAATTCAACACCTTCATTTGCCAGATGAGAAATCTCAAGTCCTGAGAGAGGAAAGAATTTGCCCAAAGTGAACCAGCAAGATAACAGCAAGTTTTACCACCAAAAAAACCCCAAGGTCTCCTATTTTTCAGATTGGTGTGTTTTACACTGCTGGTATGAGGTCCTAAAACAAAGTCTGCGGGACAGAGCCCCCCACTGCACGAAGTGCCCATTTGCCCTTGGCCGGCTTGGGGCCGGGAAAACCACCACGACAGACGTCTTTGATCGGTCAACTCCTGACTATACAGTACGTAAGGAAGACACGCTTTTCAGGTCTGTCTCTAAGGAAAGACTCCTTGAAAGGGAGTGGAGAATCTGGTTTTTCAGAGCTAGGAGGGGCATGAGAGTCATCCAAAACATTCGTTTCACAGATAAGCATCCTTACCACAGTAAAGGTAATGGGCCTGGGCACGGTCACGTAGTGAGTCGGTAAGACTAGAACTCGGGGTTCCCGACCCCCGAGCTGGCCGTCTCTCACAGATGTATTCGTCGGGGCCGGCGCAGGCACAGCCCCTCAGTACGCCGACTACACGCCCCCTTCAATCTACTGGCTTAAGCACTGACCGAACATTAAAACCGTGGAATTCAGGACGCCCGGAGGGGACGGGGGTCCCAGAAGCGGTCGCAGCCAAACTCCCTCCTTTTGTTGAAGAAATCGAGATCCACCGAGGGTTCTGTAGGCTGGAATCTTGAGCCCGATGCAGACAAGGTGGCAAACTTCGCCACCAAGGCCTGGAAGGCCTTCAAGCACCACAAACCCAATCCCTGCTTTCCCGGGAGCTCTAGGCCCGAAAGGGGCTCGGGACCGAAAGCCAGGAAATCGGGAGCCCCGGCGCCCGCAGCCCGCCACACGCACCCCGGGCTCTGCGGCCCGCCTCCCGTCCCCTGGCCCACCGGCCACCGCCTTACCTACGCCGGGCCGGGGCTGTTATTGTGGTTGAGAGGGAGGGAGAATCCCTACCGACGCTTCCCGCGGCCCCCACCACCACCACGGCGCTTCCGCTTCCGCCGCCGCCGCCGGAGCACTTCCGGAGTGTTGTCATCCGGGGCAGGGCCGGTACCCAGAGTCCATGTTGGGTGTGAGACGCAGGCGTCGATGCACCGCAGCCATGTTAAGAGTGGCATTTCCGACAGGCCGGGGGTAGGGGGGGAAAACTGTCCTTCTTTCACGTGACTGCGTCGCGGCGCGGGATGCGACACCCGGGAATTATGACTCCGCGGTTACTGCTATTTTGACCGAGAAACTGTAGTTAGTGGTCAGCAATGCAGGCTTTCGGACCAGAAAGAGCTGGTTCGAGTGTGAGTTCCTCCACTTAACTGGCAGCGACCACAACAAGCACTTCAACTCTAAGTCTCAGATTTGTCATGAGAAAATGGACATCATTATGGTAGCTACATAATGAACCACTGCAGAAGTTAGTGGCTTAACACCATTTGTTATGATCGTCATGATTCTGTGGTTGGACTGGGCTCAGCTGGGCAGTTCTAGTTTGAGGTCTCTTACACATTTGTAGCCAGATGTCAGTTGAGACTGTAGCTACCTGCAGGCTCAAACGGATGGTACATTGTTGGCAATTCAGGCTGGCAGCCTCCTAGAAGTTCCCCACAGTTATCCAGCAGGGTACCTACCTACACATGACCTCTCCCTCTGGTTTGGGTTTCTCACAGCAAAGAATTGGGTTCTGGTAGGAAGTCCTTGGACACAGAATGCGGAGAGTGAGCTGTTCCAAGCAGTACAGGAGGAAGCTGCAGGGCAGGACTTATGATCTAGCCTTAGAAGAAGTCCCAGAACTTAGTTCTGTCCCATTCTATTGTCAAGGAAGCCACTAAGCCAGCCCAGAATCAAGGGGAAAAGAATAAGACACCTCTTAACTGAAGGAGTAGCAAAGAATTTGTGGCCATCTTTAATGTACCATACTACCTCATCTGTTTGTTTTTAATTTTTTGGATGTATGTACATTTTATTAGCACAGTTATCAAAAAGGAAAACTGGTAGCCCCACCAATGTAAAGTATACTGTCGTGAGTCTCAAGTGTAAAGTCTTGAGTCTGCACATGAAAGATTCTTTACATGATTTTTTTAAATTGTAAAATATACATGACATAAAATTTATCATTTTAATCATTTTAGGAGTACAGTTCAGTGGTATTAAATATATTTACATTGTTGTGCAATTACAATACCATTGACCTCCAGGACTTTTTCACCCTCCCAAGTTGAAATTCTGTACCCACTAAACAACAATTCCCATTCTACTACCACCTCCACCCTTCTACTTTCTGTCTCTAGGTATCTCATATAAGTGGAGTCATATAATATTTACCCTTTAGTGTTTAGCTTCTTTCACTTAGCATAATGTCTTCAGGAGTCATTCACGTTGTAGCATCTGTCAGAATTCCTTTTTAAAGCTGAATAATAAACTATTTTATGTACATTCTGCATTTTGCCTACTCCTCCCTCAATAGACATTTGGATGGCTTCCACCTCATGGCTACTGCAAATAATGCTTCAACGAACATGAATGTGCTAATATCTCTTCTGGATCCAGCTTTCCATTCTTTTGGATCTATACCCAAAAGTGGGATTGCTGGATCAGTTCTATCTTTAATTTTTCCACCATAGCTGTACCATTTTACATTCTCACTAAGAGCGCACACGCATTCCAATATTTTCACATCCTTGCTCTCATTTGTTTTCTGTGGGTAGGTAGACACTTAGAACAGTGTCTGGCACACAGCAAAACCCCCACAAAGGTTAGCTATTATTTGATTGTTCAGAGACCTCTTTTTCTTCTTCCTTCTCATTGATAGTTGAAGTTTCAAGTGCTGAATTCTTGGCATGTAATATTTCTGAAGTTTACTTTCAAAGCATCTTAAGTTTTTCTAAGTTACATAATGAAATTCTGTGAAAGGATTCTGTTCAGAGGTAATATGCATAGACAACTGCAGTTTCAAAACCAAACACAAGGTGGGAGGTTAGGCCCAAAAAACCAAACCAAACCAAATCAAAAAACCTGGGAGGATTTTTTAAACATGAGCTCTGAGTGAGCATTAAGCAACAAAGTCCTTAAATTCTAAAAGTAACAGGGAGAAAACAGTTGTAATTTTTAAAAGCTGGTTGTGTTTGGAGCCTGACATGGTTTATTCATTCATTTAATATTTCCTGAGTACTTGCTCTGGGGCCAGGCATTGGCCTAATTGTAAGAAAACAATTGTGAGAAGTTGATATGTTTCTACTTTCAGTTTGGGAAGGGGAGACAATCAAATAACCGTACAGGTGAATCAATTTTTCAGAAATAAACAGATGGGGGTTGGCACCCAGTTAAGTTGTTGAATACAGAAATTAATGAATGAGTGGATAAATCTAATATACTCAAATTTTCCTTTTAAGCATTTAAATTTAACAAACAGAAAACATGTTTTAAACGAAGAAAACTTGCCAAATAAATAACTGTTATAACTCTATTCAATTAAACACATAAATATGGCAAATGAAAACTGTTCCTCAAAATGCCAATAATATTTAGCTTTAATAAAATTCTTATTTTTACAACTTAAAATTTTAAGTTTAAATCAATACTCAGTTAAAAGTTTCAAATTAGAATCATAAGATTTATCCATCATATTCCTTAAGATGCTGTATTTTCTTACTATGTGACAAATATTTTAAATGACAACTATTTACAGACTTTCTTAACAGAAAATAATATAAATATGATTTAATTCTCATTTCTACGCTTAAATTGAATCTTTTGGGGGTTGTAAAACAATCACTTAAAAAGCCATTCGATTTCCCATATCTGGGAGTTGCAGTTGGATATTGATTGGATGGGTGTTTGGCTGGGCCCCAGGATTTCCTTCCTACCTCCAACCCTTTTTCTTTTAGCTCATGAGCTATAAGGACACATAACTGAGGTGGTAGCAGTTATTATCTCATCATGTAGATGGAGTCTCTACGGGAGATGACGAAACCAGCATTTAATTAAATTCATAGGCTAGCAGAGGGCAGAGATGTAGAGTAAGACTCCTGTTGCTTAAGTCTGGATACTGCTGTGCTTGAAATAAGTAAGACCCGTCCTGGCCCCTCCTAAATGCATGAATCCACACATTTCTCATTTGGCCTAAGCTAAGTTTCAGTTGGATTTTCATCACTCTTAACCAAAAGAATCCTGATATATTTCTTATGCTGTGTTAACCATTATTCTCCTCTATTATCCCCAACCTTCAGAAAACATGTTACCCCAAGTAGCCTTGAAAGTGCTTGAGAAATGAAGGAAGATGGGAGGGAGGGCCTACCATGAACCAAAGTGGTACAGAAGTGAGGCATAAGAATCAGAAGGTGAAATGAGGGGCCGATGGAGAGCTCTGAAAAATTAGGGATATAGAGTAAGGAGTAACCATGAGAACATAAATGCCCTGGAGTCCTCTGAAATTGGGAGGACACCAGACTTCCCGTGGTTTGTGGAATGGAAATTCAAATCATTTTGTATTTTTATGCAAGTGTGTTTTCCAGGAGGCTTAGCTCTCTGGGTGACATTTCTTTGCTTTCTACCAGGGTAGTGAAACGTTTCAGCTCCTGAGGGTATCATAATTTCTCATGATACAAATAGGCTAAGTAGTTAGCTCTAATAAGGGCAGAAAAATAGCAGGAGATTGAGCTTTGGGCAGACCTGAGGACAACCTCAGACTCAGAGGAGGGAAACATGGCATCCAGGAAAGATAGTGCCCAAGCATCTTTGTTTATGCCAGACTTACATTCATTTCTCCTGGCAATAGTACCTAAATATTCCTTTGGGGAACAATTCTTTATCCTCTTCTAGTCCATATAGTAGGGACTGCCTCACCCCTGGCTCCTGCAGCGCCCTGTAATTCAGTTCATTTCAATGAGAGTTAAGCATGCTTAGAGCTATAATGACTGATTCAGGAATCTTATCCCAACTAATCTAATAAGCCTCAAACCTTTGGTTAGACGTTTTGGCAAAGAAAAGCTCTCTTCTATTGAAATTGTAACTCTATAACTGTCAGGGTCTACCAGAGGGACGGCGGTCGGGTGGGGTGGTCAAAGCCAACCTGAGAATGAAGACAACATCAAGGAAAACGTGGATGGATCCAAAAAAACGAAGAGCAAAATTTCTGGCAACATTTTTTTGAGACTCTGGATCCAGCCATGCCTGAATTCAGAGATTCCTCTGGATTTTTCAGGTACAGGAAACATGGAAGTGCTCTCCGCAACCCCCCCCCACCCCCCACCCCCCTTTTTTCCTTTATTCCGGTCACTTTGAATTGGATTGTTTTGGGGGGTGTTCTTCTTCAAGTTCAATATGCTACACGTGGTTTGCCCACTAGAGGGCGTAGCTCACTCACGGCACTTGTTCAGAGACAGCACGCTGGCAGACCGGCTTTTCCAAAGAGACCTGTTGGGATGGTGCGGTGTCCCAGCCACAAAGCTCACATTCCTGATAGAGAGAGCCCTTAACTTAGAAGGACTGGGAGAGCAGTCAGGTAATCAAGGCATGGCTACAGGCATAAAAAAATGGAATAGGACTATGGTGCCAGGTGAAAACTTGCTCTCTAAAAAAAATTTAAAAAATGAAGCTTCCTTAGTCTTAAACAGAAAAAAGGTAAAGGTAGGAATGGCAAATAGGTTTTGTCTTCCATACCAAATCCTGATTGTCAAGGCATGCCTGGATTGCTATGTTGAGAAAGATTTTGAGGCCACATCCAGCTCAGTGGAGTGTACATACTATCCCTGATTACTCGTATCTGGTGTGAGCCTGGGGAGAAGCAGGAGGTTGGATGTGATATACTTCCCACCTATGGGTGAGATGCTTCTCGGTAGGGGTGCTATGGCATTTTGAGGTGTCAGTCTTCACTGTGTGGGACTGTCCAGCGCATTGTGCGGCCTTAGCCCACTGAATGCTAGGAGTACCACTCCAATCACTGTGACAAGCAAAAATCAAGTCCCCACATATTTGAAATGCCTCTTGTGAGAATAGTACCAATCTATTTGAAAATCATTAAGTTTGAGCAAGAGTGACTTGACTTGGATTTACCAGAGGATTACACTAGAGCTTCTAAAATTCTTTAAGACTAAAGGGGGAAAAAAAAAACGAGGATTTTTTTTTTTTCTTAGATCCTGAGACCAGATGGAGCTTGTTGTCAGGAGGGAATAGGCACTGAGAATACAGATGGAAATGAAGAGTCTCCAGCAAAGGGAAGAAGATCATATGGGGACAAGGAATCAAGTAGAACCTAACAGCAGGTAATCAGCATGTCATCCCTGGTTGGGGAAAGGGTAGAGGGAGTCTTAGCTGTGGGAGAAGGGGTGTCCTGTGAAACGTCAGTGTCATTTGGAATACCCTCATCCCACCTCAGGGTTCCGTTGTCTTGAGGTGTTTCTTTGATCAGAGTGTGTTTTTATATGACAGTTCTCAGCTGCCCTCCATTCTGTACCTCTGAATCCACTGAGTAATGTCGGTCAACATGATATTTGGAACAAGGTAGCATATGAGTCAATGAATGAATAAATAAATGAATAAAATATTCCCTACCCCTTGATTTAAGAGTTCAAGTGTCACCTATTTTCATATTCTTGATGCACCTGGAGAAGTGAGAAAAGAGGGTCTGAGCAACAGGCATTATATTATAGCCACTTTCAAGTTTTGCATTTATCAATGATGCCCTCTAGCCAAAGACCACCAAAAATACTTTAGTTGAACAAGTTGGATTTATTATTGCCGAGAGAGAGGAAACACACACAGGAAGCCATAGGGCAATCTCAGTAAAAGGATATTAGAAAGGATGTAGGACTGGGGATTATTAGGTTAATTTGGGGAACATTTAGGGAAGACTGGCTTTCCTCTGGATTGGATACCCTCAGGAAGTGGGAGTAACACTGTGATTTGGTTTCTTAAAAAGTTTTATTTCACAGGAGGGAAGAATAGCCAAAAGCTAGAGTTGTAATTGGTAAAGAAGCAGCACTCACTCATGTTAGTCTAGATAGGGGATGTTTGGTATTTTGTAATTAGGATAATGTTCATGTTTTTGCCTGTGTTCAGACATGCTTTTGGAGTGGTATTGTCTCTGGTTACAGAGTGGCTTTGTCAGATTTTCATGATCTGTGAAATTATGTTAAACACGAGAATATCAAGGCCTAGCTGTGAGCAAGAGGCCAACCTGTAGCAAGGTCAAGTTCGGCTCTTAGATGCCATGGATTTTCTCTTTCTCACATTTTATCATATTTTGAATAATCATTTGTTTCCTTGCTCTTTTACTCAATTATAAACTACAAGGCCCCAGACCTGGTTTGATTATCACTGAGGACACAGAGTCTAGCCAAGTCTCTCTGTCTCACAAGCTCTTAAAGATTATTTACTGAATAAATGAATAAATTGTCCAACTAGCCTATCAGACTGTGAGTTGCTCAAAGTCAGGGGCCACTTCCTGTTCAATTCTGTACTTCTAGAAACAAATACAGTTGTGGCGCATCTCATTAAACATATCTTGAGTTAAAAAGCAGCTTTCCATAACATAGGATTTATTGATTTTAAAAAAAAAATAAAGCAATATAATGAATTCCTCTTTTTGAAGGAAAGACGATGCTTAATTCACATGGGTTCATTCATGATGAAGAAAAATCATGTCACATTCAAGATTTTTCGGCATTTTCCATAGTGTTGAATGTGAAGAGTGAGTTGCAAAGCTCTAAGGGAAATCGACATAAATATTTAGAGACCGTTGTTATGAAACATAACCTTTCTTCTCCTATCCTAGTTGTGCTACAATAAGTATTTTAAGGGAAGACAGGCCTTGATTTGAAAACTCCTGACTTATAAATAACCCATACTACAGAGATTTACATCTCTCCTTGCTACTCCCTTCACCCCAAAGACCACCCTACTTTGTAATCACGGTGAACTATGATTAGATCTTTTATCAAATGCGTAAACCTGTATGTTATTAAGTGGAAGGAGGGGGGAAAATGACATGCTGAGGAACCCTGGAAAAATCTTTTCACTTTTCTGAAGTAGATATTACCTTATCTGTAAAATGACCATAATGATGGGTACCTACTGAGGCTGACCGTGAACGTGCTCTATGAACTACAAACAGGAAGGACTCATTGTCAGGGGCAAAGAGCATAATGATCAAGAATAAGATAAATAGAGCAGGGTGGAAAACTTCAGTGAAAATATGTCTTCTTTCGCAGTAATAACAACAGCAAGCCAATAACTACATTTTGTGCTACATTATAGTCAATTGACTTTTGCTATTGCATTTTTCACAAAAAGAGTGGTCCGTTTAAAAAAGGTTAATAGCCATGTAGGAGCTTCTGTAAAATGATAAAAACATTTTTAATCTTCTGTGAATACTTCCTATTTTACATTGGACAAAACAAGTAACTTGGGAGTCTTTTCTCTTTATGTGGTAAAAAGCGAATAATTTCATCCTGCCTACTACTATGCAGTATTGACATGGGTCTCATAGGCACCCGGTAGGGAGAGTACTTTCTAAGTGATAGCAGGCTTATAATCATATATTACTTATATAATAGCCTGAGAGTAATAGTATCTTTTTTTTTTTTTTTTTTTTTTGCTTTCCCTGCACCTAGCAGGGAAACTTACTAGGCATTCATTGAATATTCATGGGACAAATGGATAAATATGAGAAATTGTTTTGAAACATCCTAAAACTCTGGACAAATATAAAATTCTAATCATGAGGTAAAAAATGTGAAGTTAAGCTGAGGGCTTTGGATGACAGATTCTAGGATTTGTTTCTTGGTTTCTCCCCTCATGAGCTATGGTATCTTGGAAAAGTCCCTAAATTGCTTTAAGCATCAGTTTCATCATCTTTAAAATATTAACACCAATACCTACTTCATAGGATTGTTTTGAATATTAAATGAGACCATTCCTACGTAGCACCAAGCATGGTCCCTGGCATACAATAAGCATTAAATTAAAGTCAGGCGTATTCATAAGTTTTCCAAAGACCTCCATTTTGCATTCTCCTTCATATTTTTTATATCTGTGTATATGTAATAAAATTATATTTTTTAAAAGTCTGATCGTGCTGTTATATATTCTTTTATATCTTTATATTTTCAATTTTTAACTTAACATTGTGTCATGATTATTTTTTGAAAACTTGATATGTAATGTCTAGTGGGATTTTTTTTTTTTTAATCACATATGGCTTAATCACATATGAGCCTTTAAGCAAAACATTCAACCAGAGACTTTTGGTGTGTTGAAGCAAATCAACCTTTCGACTGCCCCAGGATGTAGTAAGAAAGTACCAGGCAGAATGTGAACTGCAGCCTGATGTATGGAGGGAGACACAGGTGCACTTAGTATAAAGGTGTGCTTGGCCCCCTCGTGTTACGAACAAGTGGAATGCCATGATAATCTGGGAAGAAAGCAACTGCAGGCTACAGGGGATAAGTGTTTCATATTGAAACTTAATGTTCAAAACAGGTAAAGTGAGACTTCTCTGCTGGAGTTGGAGGAGAGGACTCAGAATCTCAATTGGTTTAGTCCCTGCTACCCTCACCCACCTTGGGTTCAGCCAGTGAAACCGAAATCCCAGTGATATTGTTTTTAGTTTACAGAATGACATCTGGAGGTCACACACATTTTTCAACATACGTGGAAGTGTTGTCAGTCAGCTACACATTATATTCTCAAAAGAGGATTCTGTTTTGGATTTGGTGTTTTCACTTACACGTTAGCGAAGCAGTACACGCAGGAATTCGAGTATGTAACATTATTGGAGGCGCACACTGGTCTGACTCTTATGGAGCATATGTGTTGCCGTTGGATGGACTTCTTTTTATAAAAACTGCACAAAATTCTCTAAAATAAAAATCACAAGTCAAACTTTCCATCCGGTAGTGCTCTCTTAATGGCTTCTATTATAAATGCTTGGGAGTTTTATGTTGTGCAGTGAGAAGACAATGAAAAAAATGTCTTCTTTTAAACTTCAGGTATCAAAACTTCCTTATCTTAAATTCAGCAGCCAGAATATTTAGGATTTCCACTTTGAAAGGCAGCTGACGCTATATAGTCTGCATCCTTGACTGTGTAATACACATCTGTAACCTGTCAGAGGGGAAGCAAACCATTTTGGGAAGTGACAAAAATGACGATGACCACTGTCTGAGAATGGCTACAACCACTGTCCCGGTGCTTCTGACATCCTTTTAGTTCATCACCCCCACCCCCACCCCTTTAACTACGGTGCCTGGATTGGGTCACTCTGTGTGGTCCCACTCTGGTATAGGCTATATATTATATAGTTCACTCTTCTAGAGACTGGGAGGCTGGAATAGTGAGGGAAAAACGTACCAGATTCCGATTTTCCCAATATCTCCCCATTTTGTTTCGCTTTCTACAATACTACCAGAGTTGGAGTAAGGTGGACTCAGAGGACCTTGAGTAACAGAATAATTTGTCTACAGGCAGAAGGGGGCTTGGAAAGTTCTTGGAAAGTATTATGTAATGAACTGATTTGGAATGAGCTGCCACAATATGCTACTGCATTGGTTCAGATTACAGGATATCTCTATATCCAGCATATCAGGCTACTACCCTGTCCACAAAACTTCAATGGCTCCCTTTATTTACAGCAATGTTTCCCAAGTTTCAGTCACTTGGTTTGTGATTCCTTCCAAATTCATGTGTCATTTTTCTTTAAAAATATTTTTGTTGAGTTTGCCGCCTTTTGAAACTTGACTACTCACCTTGGATTTGTCATAAGCATGACTATCCACGATAGCTTGGATTTGAAGTTGTAATTATATATTTTTGTAACACACATTAAAGAAAAGCTATAAAAGATATTCTGCAGCACTATACACAATAGCCAAGACATGGAAACAACCAAAATGCCCATCGGTAGACGACTGGATTAAGAAACGGTGGTACATTTATACAATGGAGTATTATGCAGCCATAAAGAAGAATGAAATCTTACCATTTGCAACAATATGGATGGACTTAGAGAACATGATGTTAAGTGAAATAAGTCGAACAGAGAAAGACAAAACCATGTGATCTCACTTATATGTGGAATCTAAAGAATAGAATAAATGAATGAAGTAATCAGAAACAGTCTCAGAGACATAGAGGAAAAACTGAGGCTTGCTAGATGGGAGGGGCGTTGGGGATAAGGGGGAAGGAGAGGGGATTAGAAAGCACAGTCGGTAACCACAAGATTGCCACGGGAAACGAAAGTCAATCTGGGGAATGTAATCAATAATGTTGTAAAGATTTGGTAGGGTATCCGATGGACACTTGTCCCATTAGGGAGACGACCTCAGGGATGATGTAGATGCCTGATCACTGCACTGTACACCTGAAGCTGAAGCTGAACAATAATGAATGTCAACTACAATTTTATATATATATATATATATATATATATATATAGTTACAAGAAGTGGAGTACAGCATTAAGAATAGAGACAGCGGAAATCTAACGGCTGTGTGCGATGTCAGAGGGGTAGTAGATGGGGGGAGGGGGGTTGTCACTGTGTGAGGGATATAAATGATAAATGTTTAACTATTACATTGTTTTGTGCACCTGAAACTAATAAAAAAATGTTAAAAAAAGAAAAAAGATGAAAAAAGATTGATCTGGTTCCAGATATCCTCTATAAAGATATAAAAAAAAAGAAGAAGAAAAGAAAAAGAAAAAAAAAATATCAAGAGTACACTGATACAAAATTAGAGTTTGGTTTTCTCTGTTAAAAGAAGAGTTTTCCTTTATCATTGGTATGTTCTTTATAAGAAACTATAAAGGAAAAGCAAAGATCTCATGTTTTACTAAAATTATTTCCTATGTTTTCTATCATCAGGTCTTTAATTGCTTAGGTATATAAAATCTTAATATTAAACGAGCTGAAATTCACTTCCAGCCATTTAACTTTCTGTAATAGCCTGCGATGATTAAATGGATAATTAAGTATTACTTCACAGTGATCTATAATCCTATTTGACCCACTGTTTTAAAACTTTTTATGCATTTGACAAAGTTTCCAAATTTTCAAAATTTAAATAGAATCTTTATCTTAACCTGAGAATAAATTTGGGATTCTTCATAAAGATCCTTGAAGCATTTCAAAGAAAATCTCTCCCTCTTAATAAAAGGGGGTTATTAAACTAATTAGGCCTATTTAACATGCTAAAATTTTAAGGTTTGGAAATTGTATTTTATCCAATGGCCTCCATCTCAAGGATATAAACATATACTAGTAATGGTTTGTATATATGAGGTGTGATCAAACAGTACATTGAATGTTTAAATAAAAAAAAAGATTCATTAGCATATTAACTAAAATTGTTACTAATGCTATTAGAAGGTAATCAAATCACTCTTTGGGGAACACTGTTTCTGGCTCTTATCTCCTCTTTTAATGATTAAGTCTACATGGTTTGTTCAGGAAGCCTTTACCAAAGAGTTGATTCTTTGATGGGTTCTTAAAAGATGAAAATGACTTCCAGAATTGGATATGAGTATGGAAAGAAGGATAATTTAATTAGAGGAAATTGTATACACAAACACAAAACTGGAATAGCATGAACTCCAAAATAGGTTAACTAGAACCTAAGGTAAGAGAAGAGGAGTTCTCCTTTTAGGGAGAAAGAGGCTGGGTTAAGGAGGGTATTATTGTAAAGCATGCAAAAAAACTAGATTCCTAGAGTAACAGAAGTTTGTGTCTTGAGAGGGATGTCTCAATTCGATTTGCATTTTAGAAGGCCCATTCTTGTGGTTGGGGAGAAGATTAGTGCAGAGATTGACAAACTTTTCCTATTTAGATCAAAGTAATAAATATTTTATGATTTTTAAGCCATATGGTCTCTGTTGCAATTACTTGACTCTATTATTATAGCCTGAAAGCAGCCAGAGACAATATATAAACAACAAGTATGTCTGTGTTCCAATAAACTGTTATTTTCAAAAACAGGTGACTGTAGTGTCCCAACCCATGGATCAGACTAAATGCAAGGAGACCAGTAGATGGCTATTGCAATAACACAGGCAAGAAGTGAGAAGGCCTTGAAAATGGGCAAAAGCAACAAATTTAGAGGGAGGAAAAAAAATTTTTTTTTAAATGAGGCACTTTAATTGCCGGTGGTATATCAGCAGATGAAAGAGCAGTAAGAGACAGGATGAGTCCTGGTTTTCCCAGGATCTATTTTGATAGAAATGTTTAGATTGAACAATATGAATTGCCATTATGGAGATCAAAAATGGTCAACTATTAGCAGTTTTATATGGTTTAATATAGCTCAACCTAATAGAAATACTATAAGCCTAAGATTGGAAAAATCATTCTTATGCAAGAAGTAGCCAACTTACCTTATATGGAATTTTACCAAAAACATCTGAAACAAAATGTTTAGAAAAAATGATCAAATGAAAACAATGTCGTGTTGAGATATGAACAGCTAATTAGCCCATTAATTAATCACATAAATTAATAACCAATAACATCACAAGGTTTATCTGGCCATGCCTTGTTCCCAAACACTGTTTTCTTCCTCACCTCATGCCTGGGACACTTAGTGTCCGTCCCATCTGAGAATTCAACCTTAGCCAGTTCCTAGGAGGCAGAAGACCTCAAGGGAAAAACCCAAGCTTTTCCCTTTGGGACTGCATGTCATCCACTGTTGGGCTGCTCATTGTGTAGATCCATTTTAGAGAAATGTCTAGTTCTTGATAGTCATCCTGGCTACCTGCTGATGAAATCTTAGATAACTGCCTTCATTTCTGATGATTGCCTGTGTTGAATATACTCTTTTTCTAAACTCTATCTGCTTCTAAGGAAGCCTTTTCCTTTGTTTGGGACCTTTGTGTCAACAACTGCTTACCCAAATTATTAACAGTTCCTATGCCTTCATAGTTCACGTTCTGTTGCACAGCCTTGTCTTCTTTCAGCTGCTGCAGCGGAGCCTCCTCCTTACTTCTCCCTCCACCTGAACCATGATGCCAGCAGGTTTAGTTTCACATAATGGGCGTCCTTTGCTAATGTCATTTTACTGGAGTTAATTACGAAGTGCTGAGCCCTCTCTTAAGATTTCATAGCATTGGGTTGTGCTCTGTTAGTAAGCCATGTCAGAAACGGACACCACGGACACCGCTTTGTGCAGAAGGCATTTGTGTGTGTGTACACACACATGAAATAACCAGTGTGGGAAGAGATATGGTGGGAAAGTATTAGGAAGAAGAGGGAGGAGAGATGAAATTGATTATCAACTCAAAACGCCAAATTATCTGTCAAATATTGACTTCACCTCTCATACATCACCCCCTAAAATATCTCCGGTCTGAACCTCTCTATGGCAGAGTTCTTGGAATACTAAAAAAAAAAAAAGGATTTAACTATTGATATTCATTGTAGTTGCGATAGTTAGTGAATTCTTTATCTCTGAGAGAAACTTCAAAGGTTCAAAAATTCCTACATCTAGAAAATAGTTATCATTGGCTTGTTACTTCCCTCGGAAGACCAAATGTTTACTCCCTCCCCCGTGTTCTTTGACAAATCCTTACATGAGAAATAACCAGTAACCAAGACAGCCACAAAGAAAACTTTCATCTTTTCCATGAGGAACAATGTGAGTCATCCACTGGACTTCCTTCAGTCAAGGGTTTCCTACCAAATCCTCCAAGGTTCAGTTCTCTTGATGAACAGGGGCTATGCCCCATCCTGAGAACCTCAGACCCTATTATGAAGTCACTTTGCAACGGATCTGTTTACATGTGACACCAATGGCTAAGTCATCACGTCACCAAAGACCAAGAAAACTTCCAGGAAAAATATTTCATGTTGAACAGGCTGTAGAGCTATTGCATGACAGCATGGTTTAAAATTGTTTTGTTTGACTGTTAAAGTATTATTCAGTCCCATACAAAACATTTTGTTTTTCCAACTGGCAAGAAGAAACAAATATAAAAATGATGAATTTATAATGAGTAATTGTTGGGAACTTTTTCAAAATTTACATGTCTGCCTTTAACAACGGCTCAATCCAAAGATGCTGATTCGGTAGGTCCAGAGTGTAACTCAGACATAACACACAAACACACACACACACACACACACACACACACACACACACACATATATTTAAATTGCTGATTCACCTCTTTGAGAACTGATGGATTAGGAGACCACAATTTTATATTAATGGGCTAATTTTCTGGGTCCTTTCTTTCCTTATTCCGTAAAGGTAATCGTTCTGTTCTGTTAGGGCAATCTCTTTACCCATTATTATTAACATATCTATTCCTACTTCCCTGGTCATAGAATTGACTGTCTTATATTCAACATAAAACCTATTTTAAAAATAACCAAGAAACATACATGGAAACTCAAGTCCATTATGTGTGACTTCTATTATACTTGGCTTGCATAACAGGGAAGGGGCCTGAGGCTCATGAAAAATCAGTAATTCTATACTGAAGTTGTGTGATCACCAAGTGCAATGGGGTTTAGTTCACAAGAAAATCAGACCTAAGTCTTAAGGAAGGAAGTCTTTTAAAAATACCATCCGTTCTCCAGTTTCCTGGGAACATCAGGTTCTTCTCAGCACTAGGGTTGGAATAATAAAGATGGACATTTTAGAACAGATAATTCTTTCAATTTACTGACCAAGATTCTTTACTTAACTAAACTTTAGTCAGGAATCAGGCTCCTGAACTTTTTCCTAGGCCCATCTGTGCAATTTCTTGTAAAATCTAGCTTTAGCAAGAACCCTGCTAAGTCAGTTTAACCACAATTGTATTGTCTTATATTATCTATTTGTATTATACAAATATAAATACTATTATAGAAATACAATCATTTGCACTTCAATTAGTTGTTTTTGTCAATTATGCTACAATTGACAAATACAATTTTAAGATATTAAAAGTATACACTGTGATGATTTGATATCCATGTAAGATTGTGAAAAAAATTTTCCCATCTAGTTAATTAACACATATATCACCTCAAATGTTTATCCTTCTTTTTTTGGCCAGAACATTAGTTCGACTCTCTTAGCTAATTGCAATTATACAACACAGTGTTGTCAATTATAGTCACATTTTACATTATATCCTTAAACTTTATCCATCTTATAGCTGAGATTGTGTAAGCACTGTATTATCGACTGCATTGAAACCTGGGACTCTAACTCCAGAGCTCACAAACTTAAGATTGTGTTTTTTAACATTTTGTCTCAAAATAAAGAATTCGTTGATGCCAAGGATGGTCTTACTCATCGTTGCATCTTAGGCCTCTAGCCCAGTGTCTGGCATATGACGCACAGATAAATATTGGCTAAAAGATAGTGAACAAACAATTTTCTGAACACTTAAGATGCCTAACAATGAAACAAGCTGCTTTATGGAAGCCTGAATTCCCCATCCTGAGGGATATCCAGACAGAAGCAAACTTTGCATGATGACCTCTCAGAGATATAGACTAAAACTGAATAGAAAGTTGAAGGCTAAAATCTTTACTCTTTTTCAAGCTCTGAGATTCTGTGATTCTATGATTTCTTGATAGTGATAAAAATGCATTTTACAATGTCTTCCAGGTGAAAATATATGCACCCGTCTGTGAGGCGATAGTATCTCAGAATTCTCTGGGCAGAAGATGGTCGTGGAGCTGCTGCTGCCTGAGACAGGGGTAAGGACACTGGTGAAGGGGACATATACACTGACGATAAACTCAAAGGCAAGGACAAAGGGACAAGAGGCAAGGGCTGGCCTCAGGGGGTTGAGGTGACCAAAGGTGGCGAAGTGGAGTCAAGACAGGTTACCTAGTAGTGTCAGCCAAGCTTCTTGTCCTTACATTATACTCAAGCTAGAAATTCATCTTCATTATTAAATTATTTCTTAGTGGGGCCGGCCCGGAGGCTCAGGTGTTTGGAGCTCCATGCTCCTAACCCCGAAGGCTGCCAGTTCGATTCCCACATGGGCCAGTGGGCTCTCAACTACAAGGTTGCCAGTTCAATTCCTCGAGTCCCGCAAGGGATGGTGGGCAGCGCCCCTTGCAACTAAGATTGAACACAGCACCTTGAGCTGAGCTGCCGCTGAGCTCCCGGATGGCTCAGTTGGTTGGAGCACATCCTCTCAACCACAAAGTTGCGGAACGGTTCAATTCTAGCAAGGGATGGTGGGCTGCGACCCCTGATACTAACAATGGCAACTGGACCTGCAGCTGAGCTGCGCCCTCTACAATTAAGACTGAAAGGACAACAACTTGAAGCTGAACAGCACCCCCCACAACTAAGACTGAAAGGACAACGACTTGACTTGGAAAAAAATCCTGAAAGTACACACTGTTCCCCAATAAAGTCCTGTTTTCCTTCTCTAATAAAATCTTTAAAAAAAATTATTTCTTAGTGATTTGAGATGGTAAAAACATGCTAGCATATTTGCTGAGCTATGAAAAGCCTTCATTTAGGAAAAGAAAATTTAGAACCAGAAAGTAGAAACAGGGATACAAGACTTCTCAAACCCCTCAGAAATACCCCCTACGCTGCTGGTTTAGGTTTTAAAAAGGTTCTGCAGACTCATAGCCATGATAAATGTAGATTCTCCTCGATATAATAATTAATAACAAAGCCTTTCAATGTTAGCAGTACCAAAATACTACCCATGTTTCTGTGGCACCTAACGGTTTTCCAAGCATATTCCAATAATAATAACAACAGCAACAGCAGCTACAACCTTTATATCATTTAACATTGTTAGCCATTGTCACGCATATATGTTCTGAGTATTTTCCTTCCATGTTATTTGTGAATACTTATAATAGTTTTGAAAGGTAAGTATCACGGTATCATCTTTAAACCTATGCAAAAAGGGCTTCATTGCGATGGAGTCTCAAGTTTCAGAGGGCTTCCCTCTGGCTCTTCTCTACCTATGCCTCTCCCCAGAGGGCTAGGACCTTGTAGGACATCTGCCCTATACACACTTGTAATCTAGACTATACCTTGAAATCCTAAACTCCTGAACTTCATTTACAAGCAAACTTGATCCTGCTTACAAGGCCTGTGTAAACTTCCCCAGGTCTATTCCCCCAAGGCAGATTGTATTGCTGGTATGCACATCCTTCACCCCAAAATGACCTCAGGGTGACTGTTTGCTGGGATTTGGGTGAGGATAGGACATACAGGCTTTGGTGTGCATGTGTAAAAGACTTTTCACGAAGCATAAGAGAACCGGAGGGTGGAGAGAGAAGACAGACTGCAGACCAAGGGAGAGACCGGGGCTCGGGGGCTGACTTCTCCCATGTCACTATATTCCACTGAGGAACTCTACTGAATTTGAGAATTTAAAATTTCAAACTGAACTTCCATGGTTCAATGAAGCTATATTTGCCGAGGTAGGAGGAGAGGATTTTACATGTGTGTTAGCTCTGAATTTTAAATAGGTGGGCTGAATATGTTGTAGACATACAGTACATGGGCTTCCATTTTACTTCTCCCCTTGAGCCCCCAAATTTTATGCATGTACCCCATTAATGACTGCCTCAGGAAGGAGGGATCTCTGTCTCACTCAGAGTTCCAAGAAGAAGCTGCATGACTATCTGTTAGGAATCCCATAAAAGCCATCTTTCATTGAGTGTGAGGATTGTAAACATCAGTGTTTTGTATTTCTAAACAGTAATGATAGTTCTTATTGATGCTTATTATGCACCATACCATGAATATTCTAGATGCTCTTGATTCTTGGCCTTGCTCTTCATGGGAACTTTCCCGGAGAAAGTGGAAATAGGCCAGTTGAGAAACCTAATGCCTTTCTCCAGCCTGCATCATTTTCTCTATAAAGTAGGACGCTGTATGGATTAGTTCCTGGTCAATTTAGGACAATTTTAGGAGAAGAGTAAGTCTCTGTCCTCGAGGAAAAAGTGTCAGATGCCTGTAGATATTGGAGAAGGAAGAGAATGCCTTAAAGTCCAACATTGATGCTTTTCCCTTAGCAAATCTCAAATTCAAGGCCAGTTTATACTTGAGGCCAGTTTATACCTACTGCTTTTCTCTTTGTCCTCCTCCTTCTCTTTCCTCTCTTCTGTCATATATCATACATACAAAAGAGTATATATAATACACATATACAATTTAAATGATACTACTAATAATATTAATTAAACAACAACACAAATGCTCATATGTCTATCACGCAGTTTAAGAAATAGCACAAGTAGCAAAATAGGTGAAGGGGAATAAGAGATACAAACTCCCAGTTATAAAATAAGTAAGTCACGGGGATGTAATATACAGCACAGGAAATATGGCTGACAATACTGTAATAACCATGTATGGTGATGGATGGTTACTAGACTTAGCGTGATGATCACTCCGTAAGGTATAGAAAGCTCAATCACTATGCTGTACACCTAAAACAAATACAATATTGTATATCAATTATACTTTCAAAATAAAAAACCCAAAGAACTTTGTTCCCTAGAAAAATACCAACGGTAAAAATAAATTAAAGTAAAAAAATCTTTTTCGTATTTCACATAGGAGAGAGATAAAAAAAAAAAAGAAACAGCACAAGCTGTATCTGAAACTTTTTATATGCTGTTTCCTGAACTCCCTAAGTCAGGCTGCCAGCTCCCACCTAATTCAGCCCCGTCTTCTCCTCCAACAAGGACGCTACTCAATCACTAGAAACAGTCCTCAATCTGTGGAGGAACTAAATTGGTTCTCCTGTTCTCTGCCCTTTAATAAATAATACAGGTCCCTCTTGTGATTTTCAGGTACTGCAGAATTTAGTGTGAGACTCTCAATACCATTAGGACGTCGAATACAAGTCTTTGAGTGCATTGACTCTAAGTTTCTTTTGATGTAGTTTTTAAGACTCACATATATATCAAGCACAGTCAAATATCCATTTTAAACACAAAGATGAACAGGACTCAATTCCCTGCTCTCAGGGATCTTAAAACCAGAAAATATATTTTTTTTCTGTTTTTTTTTTCTTTTACCAAAAATGAGGGCAAGTTTTCAAAAGTCTTTCCAAACTCTCTGATGGGAGGCTGTGTATTTCCATTTCATTGCAATCAAACCACTTTGCTGACATCTGTGGCTGTGATGGTGCCCGCCTGCTCTAACAGAAGGTTCACAGGCATGTCTCTCAGGAGAGGGTCAGGCAGGGGTGATAGGGTGGGGTTGGGAAGAAGACAATGAGGGGCCAGAACCTAACATAGAACCATCCATTGTGTTTAAGGGACAGACTTAGGACAACCACAGATTTTAGCTGTTTTTATTTTTGAAGTCATTCATCATTTGCTAATTCTGTACCAGGCCCAATACTATGTACTGTATGCCCATTGGTTCGTGCCAGTCCATAAGGAACTTCTGTTGCCCCCACTTTGAAGTTCAGGAACTGAAACTCAGATGTTAAACCACTAACTCAAGATTATTCTAGATTTGAGCCCAGGGTTATCTCCAAAGCCCCCATCTTTTTTTTTTTTTTTTTTTTTTTTAATTTCCTTAAGTTTTTTTTTATCTTTATGCATTTTTTTTAAAAATTAAGGATAATTGACATATTCATTTTATATGTACAACATCATGGGTGGATAGTTGTATATATATTGCAAAATGACCACCATCTTAACCAATGGTTATACGTCTTAAGCATTTATATTATAACCAAATAATTTCAGTCGGAAAGGGTAGACACATTTTTATCTACAGGGTATGGCAGCAAACCTGGTAGTTCAGGCAATCTGTGGGCCTCATAAACAAGTAATAACTGGAACCCAGGTAGGCAGCCAAAACAGATCTAGAGCGACCAGGGAGGTGAGCGCCACCACAGAAGTCTGACAGTATTTTGAGGAGTCTGCCACTGGACTCCATTTCTAGGAGAGGTAAAGTGGAGAGGAGGAAAGAAGCAATGAGCACAGACCAGAAGTGCAAAGAACCAGAGGGTCTGGCTCCTCTGTGGGTTAGAGAGGTATGGGACTCAAGCGGGGGAAGCAGCAGTGGTCAGCACTGAGGTCTTGAACATGTGGAGTGAGACTCAGGACCTGGGCGCAGGGAGAAGGAAAGCCCAAACCGAGGCCTCTTCTTTGCTGAGTCACTCAGGGCTTGGCTGGGCCCAGCCTTAGTGATTGTAACCTCTGAACCTATTTTTGAGCAATTAGTGCCTCACCTCTTAGGAAAGAAGCAACTGGGAATGATTGGATAGTTTCGTAAACTCTCCAGAAGCATCTTTCAGAACTCTAATAGTTCTTTTCTAATGTTTAAGCAGGCACTCTTAAAAAGCTTAATTTTGTATTGACTCAGTGTTTTTTTTTTTCCCTAAGAAATTCTTAAGTTTTCAGGACACATCCATGTGTCTGTGTTTTGATAAGACATGTATTTGTAGATCTGCCTTCCATTGAGTGATCTGTACTCTTATTGTTAATTAAAATTCCAAAGTCATTATTTCAGCTTAACTTGGTTCTCTGAGAGACAGGAATTACCTATTCCAGAAAGACTGGTTTATGGGATCTAATAGCGCCTGCTATGCTTAAATATGAGGAAGAACTAATTAAAAAGGAAACAGGGTGAGATTTCTTAGATTTTGAGTAGGCTTCACTTCCAGTAACCGGTTTTGGCAATGTATTTAATTGTTTTAGTTTTATTTTGTTTGTACATCTTTAAAATTGCATGGCAATTCTCTTCTCATGTTACAAATGCCAAGGATTTGCACGGCGGTGTCGCAAGGGTTGACTGTAGAAGACAAGAATGCAATGATGGGTTTTAGGCTGTGGGTGTGCAAGGCTGCCACCATCTCGATCCCTCCCCCACAATCCTTAGAAAAACATTCATTGCTCTCTATTATTTGTGTCTGTGGCTCCTTTTTATGGGAACTAGAGAAAGCAAACACTGCTTGCTGTACATTAGAGAGCTATACATTCTCATGCCAGAGCTAGATCAGGAGTTGATACCTGACCTCCAGTTTATCTGGGGTAAGACACCATAGTTTCCTTGCTTACTTGTTGATAGAAATAAAATTCAATTCATTTTAACTTAATTTAGTTAATTTATGAAGCATTAATTGAACCCCTTCTTTATCTGTTCACTTTTCAGAACTAAGTAGTTCTCAAAAAACCTACTTTGCAGAACTTTTCAGGGATGTTTTCCTAACTTGAGAGAGAAGAAGGCATCGTCTTCAGGTTCTTTGATTTTCTGTTTCCTGCTGCTGGTCTTAATTAGCCCTCCTCCTGCCCCCAGAATGTGGCCCTATGATGGTCTATTAGATGTCACCCCAAAAATGAAACTAATCTAGAAGACTCAATTCCTAAACAAAAAGAGTCAGACATGTTTATCTCACTTAGGTCTACTTTATTCTACAAAGAAATCAAGATGTAATAGTGGTGCCATTATATGGGAGAAGAAATGTCTCTTGTGAGTTGGAATCACAAGATAGACTTAACATGTTCCAAAATGTTCTAAATTAAGTTTGTTGTTAGTTTTCCTGTGGACAGAAAATAGTAACAAATGAGATATGCTGAAGCCATAAGCATTTCATTAGCATCCAAAATTCACCAATGAACCCCTAAAAGTGTACCCAAGTCTCTCCACTTACTGATGTTTTTAACAGGAGTGACTGCATTTTAGAAATATGTCAGCAACTGGTGCTGATTACATAAAGATAATGCTCTAAATACATCACAGTTTACATCCCTGCAAACATATTTTAATGGGTTTTGTTTTTCTTTTTAATTTAAAGGGTAAGCGCACATTTAGACACTTTTCATACAAGATTGTAATTTTTTCTTACTAAAAAAGAAGCAGGGGTGGCCAGTTAGCTCAGTTGGTTAGAGCACAGTGCTCTTAGCAACAAGGTTGCCGGTTCGATCCCCGCATGGGCCACTGTGAGCTGCACCCTCCACAACTAGATTGAAACAACTACTTGACTTGGAACTGATGGGTCCTGAAAAAACACACTTAAAAAAATAAAAGTTAAAAAAAAATAGCCCATTATTTAAAAAAAAAAAAAAAAAAGAACCAGAACAAAATGTCATATCTATTAGGTGTTTGTTTTCATCCATGTATGTTTTGAAAATACTTAAAAGGAACTCTGTGTTTCTATAATACTGGTATATCAGTCATCATTTAATTTTTTTGAGCTGATTCAAATATATCTTACAGATGATTACTTTGTAACCTTTAAACTACTTTTGGCTATTTGATTTTCTAAATTTAATTTTTGTTAGCACTCCAACATATACTTTGTTGAGATATCATACTCTGAAACAGAACAAGTTCTTTAGGTTTCTTCAGCTATTGTCCCCTTTTTGCACCAATATCATTAGGAGGCTCTACTGCATTCAAACTTAGTTGTTGAAGCTCAACAATAACCATTCTAATAGATGTGGACTCGCATGCCTACAAGGAGGGATGTTCCTTGTCCCTGGAAATAATCCAGCATACACTGTGAGAAGACTTGGTGACTTTTTTGTAGAAGGAGTTTAAGCAATAAATTAGTAGGTGGAAGTTGAAATAGTTGACCCTTAGGTTTCCTTCCAACTTAGAGATGCTAGTGTTCTCTGATTGACTATTACTGCCAGAATATGTAGGGATATACACGACTCCCAAGTTCTATAAATTGTGGGAATTCTGTTTATCAGAGTCAACTGATACAAGATGATTCACATATTCCTTGTGTCCTAATCCACTTCTTTGAATTAAGGTACATTTGTCTTAACACATAATTATTATACCTTAAATATAGAAAAGAAAAATATTTCAATACTTACTCCACTTCAGAACAGAAGAAGCAATCATTGCGATAAGTGTTGCCATCAGATCCACAAATTGGTGCATACATTCTAAAACAAGATCTCTCTTCTAATGGTGGTAACCTTCTATACTTACTGCAATCAACCTGGAAATACATATTAAAAACCTCCAATTCCTTCAACCAAATATTTATTCCCAGGATTTAGAATTTTCCAAGCAAGTTCAGAAGGCTTGCAACACATTTGTTTCTTACTCCAATTGTCTATCCTCATCTAACGTCTGAAATATATCTATCCACTGTAAAGATTTTTATAAGAGATATAAAATCATGACTGATAAATTTCTTTATGGTAGCTGGTAACCAAACCATAATTTATTTAAATATACACTCTTTTCCACGGTACTGGTTGATGCATCAGTTCTTAACACTCATGGCACATTCACAGGTACAACCATTCTCATGGGATCACAGAGAGTGGAATCAGTTTTCTACATGTCCTGCCATTTCTTTCACTTAAAAAGTTCTCTCTAAATGCAAGTGTGAGATGTATTATAGAAGTAAGTGCTATAGCTTTAATAACTAGTACATCACTGGCATCTTTTACCATTAAGTATTGGCAACAAATTACTTGCTATACACTTCACCAGCACATAGACAGACAAATATATTTTAACATTGTAGTTGAGACCACTGTTCAAAATTCCTGGAGCAAAGCCAAGATGATGAACCACTTGTTGAGAGCAAGTAGGTGATGACCAAGAAAGAATTTTCTGGGCCTTTCGTCTATGAACAAACTGCAGAGTGTGGAGAGTGAAGTCAAACACACTGGAATTCAAATTCTGATGCTATGACCCTGGGACAATTAGTTCACCTCTCTAAGCCTTAGCTTCCTTACCTGCAAAATGAAGGTGATACACCTGCATTGTAGGATTAAAGTAAAAAATATATAACTGAGAAGATATGTGTAAAATACTTAGCACTACAGAGCATGGAAAATAATAAATAAGCAGTAGCTATTATTTCCATCCGTTGGCTTTACTTCGAGGTCTACACAAACTCCAGCTCTATACAGAAGATGCTACATTTCCAGCTCTTTCTGTCCCAGAGTTCCAGCCATGATATTTTACTAATTGTTGAATATCTTCACTCGGATAACCTGAAATATGCTCAAATTCCAAGTTGAATTCCTCCTCCCCTTCAGATATGTAATTAATTTATTCATTCCTTCAGTTACTATACTCCATGTACCTCCTAAGTTTTAGGGCTGAGCTGAGTGCTAACAATACAAAGGTCAGTAAGTATGGCGTCACAGCAGAAGGACCTCAGGCTAATGGAGCAGAATAGAAAGTGTAGAGCTCCATGGTGAGTATACGCCAGCATGAATTCACTTCCTCTCCTTACCTGTTCAACCCTCAGCACCAGAATTGATGGAATACTCACAATATGACCAGGAAACTACCAAGGCTTAATATTCGATAACCCTTTTCATTCTCACACAACTACCAAATCATGAAGGATGGCTTGAATTCAGCCCTGTCAGGGGCTGAAATTTATATTCTTAGCCTTATGATTTTTTTTAATAGGCAAAAGACTCAAGAAATAAAAGGAGGGGCCTAGGCCACAGGGCCACAGAGCTAAAAAGCTTGGACTAAAACCCAAATTGCCTGACTGCTGGTTTAAAAAATTTACAACCCCACCTAGATTTTCTCAACAATAGACATTACTTAATATAAGCCATAAAGGAAAGGTTAAGTTAAAATCTTCCTTCTTTAATACAGAGAACAAAGACGTGTGTGACTTATTTAAAAGTTGTAAGAATCATGGCTTGTTCTTACTGAGTTTTACTATGTGCTAGGTACTGTGCTAAGCCCTTTTCAAACACTCTGGCTTTAAGTCTCACAATAATCTTATTGTGAGCACATACTGCTGCCCATGGCCACACGACCAAAGAGCTGGAATTGAAGCCCAGGACTTTATAAGTCTGGTGGTTGGTGTCTGACCACTTGGCTTCATCGTCTCCGTTTTAGGAAGGTATGTCTAGTTTTTGAAATAAAAGTAGTTCTGATACTTAAAAAAAATAAATCTTCAAACATGTAGAAATTTACTTACACGAGTCTATAGTGCCAAAAATGTCCTTAGAGATGCTGGCTTTAAGTAGGACTTTCATATCAAGATGGATGCACTCACCTGATGACCGTGTTTGGCACATCCCACATCTGTAAGAAAAACAAGTACAAGAGAAAGCTAAACTCTGGAAGAACCTAATCTTATTAGAAAAATAATCTTTGATTTATGTTTTAGCTCTCAACCTGTCATAAAAATATAAGACTCTCTTCAGAACTGTGTATCAGCACACTATCAAAGGTTGAAGCTCAACATTGATCTTTTTTCTTTCGTTTTTTTCTTTGGAGTGGAATTAGAGTGTAGCCAAAAGGATGGAAAAGCTGTTATAATAATGAGGAGTTTGTCTTATTCTTTCCCATCTCATAATCAGAGCTTAGAAAAAAATTGTTTTAAATGTGCAAGCACAGTTTATTATTGATACATTCTCAGGGAAGAGAACAGGCCTAGCCAAGGTGAGAGAGAGGCATAGGCTCCCAGCATTAGTGATAACATTCTCAGGGAAAAGAATGGGCCTAATCAAGGTTGGGGAGATGTGGAGAGAGAGAAAGAGAAGCCTAGGTCCCTGGTATTAGTGATACATTCTCACGGAAGAGAATGGGCTTAGCCAAGGTTGGAGAGAGAGGTGTAAGCCTCTGGTATTAGTGATATGTTCTCAGGGAAGAGAAGGGGCCTAGCTGAGGCAGGAGAGTAGGGCAGAGGGGGGGAGAGAGAGAGAGAGAGAGAGAGAGAGAGAGAGAGAGAGAGAGAGAGAGAGAGGGAGAGAGAGAGAGAGAAAGGAAGAGAGAGTCTAGAGCTTAGGACAGTTTGAAAAAAAAATTACAGCAAGTTTTATATTTAGGAAGTGTCTGCTCTCATGTAGCAGGCAGAGATGGCAGAAGTTGGACCAGTGGTTGAAAATTCAAAGGAAGCATATTTTAACTCAACAGTGGAAAGAAAATAATACTTCAAGCTGTCAAACAATGGAGTGGACTATTTTATGAGGAAATGAGGTCTTCATAAATAATGATATCAAGTCAAAGCAGAGTCTGGATGAACAATTCCCAAAGAAGTTACACAAAGTGTATGGATAAGAATTTGGCCTTAGTTGTCCATTTAGGTCTGCTCAATGCCTGAGATAATATGATTTAGTGATTTATTGGGGGAGGGAAAAATGCATTTCAGAAAGTTTTGCCTATTTTCTAGATGATGGGTATATCCCAGAAGTGGGCAGAAGACGACGTGAGCTATTGGTACCAGGGCAGGGCAGTGCTACGAGTGAGATACTCACTGAAGATGGTTGTAAGTGCCAGAGCCATGAGGACAAAGGCTGTTGCTCTCATGCTGCTGAAGTGGCTAAGGGCAGTCAGATGGAGGCAAAAGAAGTGACTTTCGGGGTCTGCCCAGCCCACTTGGGTGCTGCCTTACATATTTTCAAGAGTTCCTGCCTCAAATGTGAATAGCTATTTTGCAGAATCCTGGGAAGAGGTCAGAAACACCTGATAGGTACAGAAATTCTTTTATTGTGACAGCCAGATGATGTTACATGACATAGGACCCAATAAGGCTGGCATTAGTTCTTTACCTCTTTATGTCCTTAAAACTTTGAGTGCTTTTACATCTGTTATACAATTTGATCTTCATAATAAATCTGTCACATAGTTATTACCATTTTCGTTGTTCTACAGATGAGGAAGTGAAGATACAAGGAAGCGATTTCACTGGATTTACTGTTCATTCTTTGTTATACTACTTTTTCCAGGAACAGTCATCAGCATGGCAACTTAGGTTTTGACATTTTCCCAGATTCCCCTGTTTCCTTTCTTCTCCAGTTTCAGATGGGGAATGTTGCCGGTTGAGACCCCAGACAGCACAGAGAAAAGGCACCAAAACCCAAGTCTTGATTTAGCAGAAACAAGCAATGTTTCTTGTTTCCCTATAGGGTGTTCCCCTATTGCATTAGGGGTATCATATACTCTTTATGGGAGATAGCTTTCCCAAGAACCCCAAATTTGGGGAGATGGTAGAATGGATAGAGCTGGTGAGTACTCACCCTACATTTAGCTGGTGGAGGCTTTATCGAGAGTCCTTAGGAGAAGGTCCCCTCCAGGCCAATAATAAAGAGCTTTGTGGCCACTTTAACCAAGAATGGGTCTAGTGGCTGCAGTGGCTAGACTGCCACTGAAGTTTTGGCCACGATTCTATAGTTTCCAAACACAGACTGACGGTTCAAGAATAAGATGTTAACTTTGCCCTGGGCCACGATTACACACATGGCCAGTGACATCTTCCACTAATACCTTTCAATAGACAAGCCATCAATCGTTTGGCTGTGGTTTAAATAAGGTTAATTGTGCTTTCGGCAAACCATGCTTCATTGGAAACATTTGAGAAAGACTACAAGGACACTTATCTTAGAATGTGTCAATTTTCAAATAGAGTAACTCTATGAGAAGACCATGGAAGCAGCTCTTGCAGTTTTGGTAGATAGAGTTGGAAGACATTGTCCATCTTGCTAACGGAATTAGTGTCAAACGCCGGGAGACTAAAATTCACATTTGTTTCCCTTCAAAAGGATAAAGACAGCTGAAATGTGTTGGGTTGGTCTGAGAAGGCAGGTATCATAATATTATTGAGAACTGGAACTCTGAGAGTCTGGCAGACATGAGTTCACTGCCAGCTCCACTATTCCTTACATGAGCTTGTGCAAGTCATTTCACTGCAAATCCTTAGTTTTTTTAATCTTCATTTGATCATATAGTAACTATGTGCATTTACTCTGGCTTAGAGGTCATATTACAACTTGAACATGCCATGATTAATGAGAAACTTTGCCACTGTCTTCATTGCAGCTTGACAAAGACTCTCTTGGACCACACTTTAGTTAGGCTCCTCTGAGTCCTCTTCTTGACTAGATCTTGACCTCACCCCCGGCCTTCCCCCACACCTTTGGCCTGCCTCGCCCTTAGCATAGGTCTTAGCATAGAACCCTGCTAAGTAACCCCCCACTAGTGATATTTGATCACCCTCACTATCTAATCAAGTTCTTCACCTCCCACCTGTAACGTATAAGCCCTTGGCTTGCCTTTAGCAAGAATTGTTAGTCCAATTTAGCAAGAATCCCCCTACCCTTGATATCTCCTGTTAGTAATTTTCCATCTACTGAGTTCCTTATTCTACTCCTTGGCTATAAATCCCCATTTGTATTTGGAATTGAGCCCAATCTCTCTCCCCTATTGCGTTAGGGGTGTTCAAAGCTATACCCTGAATAATGTCTTCCTTGCCATTTTAAGAACTGTCAAATAATTTTTCTTTAACAAGCTTATGGAATAAAGTTAATAATACCATGTTTTCTCCGAAAATAAGACCTAGCCGGACCATCAGCTCTAATCAGTCTTTTGGAGCAAAAATTAATATGCAACCTGGTATTATATTATATTATATTATATTATTATATTGTATTGTATTGTATTATACAAGACCCAGTCTTATATTATAGTAAAATAAGCCCAGGTCTTATACTAATTTTTGCTCCAGAAGATGCATTAGACCTGATGGTCCGGCTAGGTCTTATTTTCGGGGAAACACGGTAGCATCATCATCATAATCTTATTGTGCGTTCTAAGTGAGACTGCATATGTAAAGCACTCATTTAGGGTCTGGCACATATTAAGCCCTCAACAAATGTTACTTTTGATGACAATGCCCATGATAATGAAGACGATGATGGTGACAGTGATCTGGAGAAGAAAACATTTAGAAAGCACTTAGGAACCATCTTAAAATAAGCAAGTGATGGGATCTTTGAGGCCTTACTGGAAATAATAGATCCTGGCACGATAGAAAAAGAAACTTTGTGATGATCTGAGATGTCTGATAATGACTAAAGGTAATGGGAATCTTATCATTTTAAGTGTCCCATTGGAGACCAGGTGACTAACCTTCGGGAACCCTACAGAGGTGATTCCTTCATTGAACGAGAGAATAGCCTCTATCTATATTTTTTTACCAACAGATATTCATTAGTTAGCTTTCATAACTAAAAGTGACTCCAATATTACAAACAAATTAAGCTTTTAATATGTAAGACACCCTTAACATAAATAATTTTTCTCAATACTCATCTGATTACGCAAGCCAGAAACTAGAAATCTGACCACATAACTGCATGCCATTAAATACCTTCATCTCTTTCATTAAACATTTTCAATTAATTACTGTGTCTTTGCCAATTATACCTCCCAAAATACCAAATTCAGTTTCTTATGTCTATCACCTTTGCCATGGATTTATTGATGCTCTGAAAAGCTCTAGTCTTGAAGGTTTTGCAGTAGTCCAGGTACAAGATTATGGAGACTTTAACTAGAGTGGGTGATTTGGAAGTAGTGAGAAGTGATTAGATTTTGTAGATATTTTAACATTTGAGCCAATTGGGCCTGCTAAGGGATTAGATGTGGAGTTAGAGAAAAAGAAGCATCATGGAAGTCTCTGAAACTTTTGGTTGGAACAACTGATGAATGGTAGTATCATTTCCTGAGACGGGGGATGCTGCTGATGAGGGAGCAAGTTGGGCAGCTGAAATTAAAAGTTTGGCTTCAGGGGCCGGCTCAGTGGTTCAGGCAGTTAGGGCTCCATGCCCCTAACTCCAAAGGCTGCCGGTTCAATTCCCACATGGGCCAGTGGGCTCTCAACCACAAGGTGCCAGTTCAATTCCTCGAGTCCTGCAAGGGATGGTGGGCTCTGCCCCCTGCAACTAAGATTGAACATGGCATTTGAGCTGAGCTGCAGCTGAGCTCCCGAATGGCTCAGTTGGTTGGAGCGCGGGCTCTCAACCACAAGGTTGCCAGTTGATTCCTCGAGTCCCGCAAGGGATGGTGGGCTGTGCCCCTGCAACTAGCAATGGCAACTGGACCTGGAGCTGAGCTGCGCCCTCCACAACTAAGACTGAAAGGACAACAACTTGAAGCTGAACGGCACCCTCCACAACTAAGATTGAAAGGACAACTTGACTTGGAAAACAGTCCTGGAAGTACACACTGTTCCCAATAAAATCCTGTTCCCGTTCCTCAATAAAAATCTTAAAAAAAAAATAGATAAATAAAAGTTTGGTTTCAGATATGAGCATGGTAGGTGTTCAATATATATTTTTACAAATTGAGAAGTTGTGCTCAGTAATTAATTCCTATGCATTTTTTTTTCCAAGTTCTGTACCTTTGTACTCCCTTTCCCTTTACCTGGAATTACTTGTCCCCTACTCCACCCACACTTACTCCGATGAATTACAACTCAAGAGGAGGCTTCCTCAATACCCCAGGCAGAATTGGACTCACCTTCCTCTATGGCTCATAGGAATTTAGAAATGTTTATGAAATACTCACCATAAATTGAGCAGTATACTAATCACTAGTATATACTATATTATATAAAATGCTATGAAATAATAGATGAGCAAATAATGGGTTGTCAGGAAAAGGTAGCCATATTTATTGTGTATCTGTCACATGTAAGGTGCTTTGTATTATTTATCTCTACAAAAGCTCTATAAGCCGCATAGGGTTTAAGTACCCACCCAAAGTTATATAACTTGCAAGTGACAGAACTTGTTTACAAATCAACCCCTGACTCCTCAGCCATGTCTCTGCCAAACCAAATGCAGAGAAGTCTTCATAGGAGGAACCTGAGCTGAAACCAGAAGGATGAAGGCCATTTCCAGCAGAGAAAACTGTGCATACATAGACACAGAGGGCTGGGGGACACGGGAGTGCTTAAAGTCAGAGTTCTTCAGAGGGCATGGGGGAAGTAGAGGCTGGGCCGGAAATACTATGCTCATGAGTCTGGATTTTATCCTGTAGGCAATGGGTAACCAATGAAGGATTTTGAATAGCGACATAATAGAATCCGATTTACCCTACAGAAAGAGCACTCCACTATAGTACCTAGTATAAACTTATACCACGGCATTTATTAGGGTGCATAATTATTTTCTGATTCATGTTTATCTCCCCCCCCCAGAGCCTGCACTTTAATTGATCTGAACTCCATTCCATCATTGATCACGTGTGTGTATTTGTGTGTGTGTGTGTGTGCGCGCGTGTGCATGTTTTTCTTGAAAGCCACTTTGGATTCCTTGTACAAAACATTCTCCTGAACAACCAAATTTGTATATTCTTCAGTTTTCTTTGTAAATTGAGATATTACCCTGATCTAAGAAAATAATTCAAACGAAAATAAAGATAAAGGATCTTGAGATTATCCTGCTAAGTGAAATAAATCAGACAGAAAAAGTCAAGAACTGTATGATCTCACTCATATGTGGCATAGAAAACAAAGTAACAAATGAACAAGACAAACAAACAAACGAAAACTCATAGACCACAGACAACGGTTTAGTGGTTATTAGAGGGTAATGGGGGAGGGGACGAGGTTGGTAGAAGACGGTAAACGGGGTCAAGTATATGGTGATGGAAAGAGAATTGACTCTGGGTGGTGAACACAATGCAATATACAGATGATGTATTACAGAATTGTATGCTTGAAACCTATATAATTTTTCTAATCAACATCACCCCAGTAAATTTAACAAAAAATAATAAAAAAAAGAAAGGCCTTTGGGGAGATTGCATCTATCTCTGCACCTTCCTCCCCCCAGAACTTGGCCATGGTGAGGGCGAAGGCAGTCAGAGCCCAAGGACGACGAAGATGACACTGCGGATTATCATTGCTCTGCACCCACATCTATGGAGAAGTTAACATCTTCCTTCATGAAGAAATTGGACCTTTCCATCACTTTTCCTGTGGGAAGACATGGTTAACGAGATTCATTAACACAAAAGGAAATTTTGTAAAACAGGTGAAAGGAACTATAGACATTACGAGACAAAACCTCATTTTACAGGTGAGGTAACTGAGTCTCTGAAAAAGAACGGGCTTGCCACAGGCAGTTTCTAACAGAGGCAGAAGCAGAATTTCCCTAATCCAGTGATACTTCTACCCCGCCTGCTGCTTCCACTGATCCCAGAGCCCAGGCTGATCACCCAATGTCTTAAAACAACAAAGAAGGAGGCATTCTGACAGAGAAGTTGCAATGGCCTGCCCCTCAGCCCTTCCTGCTCAGCAGGACCTGTGATGACAATGGATCCTGCCTTAGTGAGGAGAGCTTTCTCCGCAAGTCCCCTTCAGTGCGCCTGAACGCAAGCTACTTTCTAGGCCCGGGGCCTAGTGTGTACGCATGGTGGAGAAGCCTCCCTTTGGGGAAATACATGTTCCTGCACAGGAATAAATATGTAGACATATCCTTCTGGTCTCAGGGCCTAACCTGATATTCTAACTTGTTAAGATAATCACAAAGATGAAAACCACAAGATCTAAGATGTGGCCAAAATCCAGTGGTCTAAAATACACGTAGAGCTAACAACGAATGAAGCAGACTTGCTGTAAAACTGTAAAGGCTAAGTTGCCTGTTCTGCACCGAAGAAGTCACATCTTCCTAGTTGTATTGCCTTCAAAAGCACTGTGCAGGTCAAACAAAATACCTAAACAAAACATGTCCATGGATTTACGCACAACTACTGGCAGTTTACATCCCCCTATTTTAGATAAGAGAAAAATATATCTTTGCAGTAGCTTTGTCCCCTCTATGCCCCTTAAGGCTACAGATATTTAGAGCCACTAGGAAATTGAGGATAAACACCCTCTAGCCACAGTTTGTCCAAGGAACAAGCTGTATTTACTGCCTCTTATAAGTCATGTAGGATAGTGGATTTCAATTATTACTTAAAAATTTTTTTTTTGTAAATTTTATTTATTTTATTATTTATTTTATTTTTTCAGTTAAAGCTGACATTAAGTATTATTTTATATTAGTTTCAGGTGTATAGCATAGTAGTTAGACATTTACATAATCTATGCAGCGATCCCCCCAATTAGTCTAGTACCCACCTGGCACTATACATAGTTGTGGCAATATTATTGCCTATATTCCCTATGCTGTGCCTTACATCCCCGTGACTATTTTGTAACTACCAATTCGTGCTTCTTAATCCCTTCACCTTTTTCACCCAGATCCCCAACCTCTCTCCGCTCTGGCAACATCAGTTTGTTCTCTGCATGTATGATCATCATTTCAAACAAGATATTGCCTGGAAGTCCACTACTTAAAATAATCAAAAGCTGAGCTTGGAATTGGAGACCACCCCAAATGATCCCCTTAATCCCTGTGGTGACTCCTGACAGCACCTCTGGGCTCTGGGACAGCTATTTGAAAACCCATGGTCCTGTTGGATTACCATAATTGACAGGAATTAGAGGTTCTGTGATGGAAGGGACAAGCTGGCAGACATGGGGGCCCAACCCTAGTCTGACTGTGAGGCAGTCAGTTTTCTTTCTCCACCAGCTGCTTCCGGGTGGGAATGGGTAGAGTTTATGGAGAGTTAAGCAGGCTCATGGAGAGAGGAGAGGTTTGTGGGGGAAGACATGGGCCCAGCTTCTTCTTCCCCACGATACTCACAAGCTCTCAGTACACAAGAGGCATTTATTCCCATAGGTGATGTAGTCAGAACCACAAACAGGCATGTAAGTGATGGGGCAAGGGATGGCCACCACTGGGTACTTCTTGTAAATGCTGCAGTCCACCTGTGACAGACACATGTGAATGCCCTGCTTTTCTCCAGGCCCCCGAGCGAGGGTGCCCTGGCCTCTATAGTACAGGAAGCAAAATACCATCCTAGAAGTCCCAGCTCAGATATTCTGATGCTGCCAAGGCTACTTTTATCAGTAGTATTATTACCACTATGACCAATACCAGTACAACTGGTGCTACTTCTATTATTACCAGTACATTCAGCTAATAATTCCTGAGCATTTCTACGCCAGGCATTAAACTTAAATCTTACGTGAATTTTCTTTGTTTAACCTTCAGAACAACTGAATAGAGTCGGTTCTACTATTATTGTCCTTATTTACAGATGCGAGAAATGAAGGCTTAAAAGAGAGAATCTGTATAACATAAAAGCTAGAAAGTGGTAGCATTGGGATTTGAATCTAGAGCCTGTGCAATTCACCAGGGTCCTGACTCTTATGTGGTATCCATTCCATGAAGACTTCACCAGCCTCTCAGCTGGAAGCCATCTCTTCCTCACTTAACACTGGAATACCTTTTAAGGCTGTGGTTATGGATATGTATGTCACATTTCTTCAAACAGCGGAGGAGATTTCTTTATCTGCGTCTGCCTTTACCCCTGCGTCTGCCTTTTACCTCTCCAACCATATTGAATTACTCCTACATATATATTCATAGGTATTTGTTGACTAAAAGACAGTTAATAGGAATTGAAATGAACATGCAATTCCGTACACTCACCATAGTTATAGACAGACTAGCAGCTTCTGAAAGAGAGATACAGATGGAAATGTTAAAAATAAAGCAAAGACTTGAAGTTTCGTTAAGTAACGTAAATGTGATCCCATAGATTAAGATTCCATTTCCTCTGGCAATGAGTCTGTGCACATACTCCATCCTTACACAAAATTCCAATTATTTTCTGAGGAAGCCAAATGGCCAATGGGTTAGGTAAGCCCTTGGTTCAGGAAAGAGAATGACCCAAATTTCCTCTATTCATTGTTACATGGGGTGTTTTCTGGTGCTCATTGTGTCTTTGATAATGGTTCAAAGTCAGACAGCAATGGGCAGTACTGCAGTCACCACTCCTAAGAAGTAGAAGCACCTTCTTTGATATTCTCCCCCTCCTAATTGATATAAAGGAATGGAATGGAATGCCTTAAAGGTGTTAGAATATTATTTTATTTAAGTAATTTTTCAATCAGGTAAGAGTGTAATTGTTGACTCCTGGCCTTTGGAGAATTGTGTTTTATGTCAGTCTTCCTGGATTGATTTTGAGAGGCAGCCATGTTTTTCTGCATCTTTGCACCAAGGAATAGTATCTAATAACAGGAATAGTATCTAATAGTATCTAACAACTTCCAGTGTCCTTATGTAATGGTAGCCTTATGAAGAAACTAGTTCATTTCTTTGTTCCATGGATAGAAATAAAAATCCTTGAAACGGAAGACACTAGACCCAAATCCCCAAACTCTAGCAGACATAAGATTCTCCCTTTCCAGGCCAGGGCTGTTTCTATCCTAAATCAGTACATTTTCTATTCTAAGCCAGTAGACTTTAAATCCACATGACCAGACATTTCTCTCAGATGCTCACATCCCAGGAGAGGGTTTTTGGAAAAATGGGCACCGTCTACGCCTTAACTCACCTGAGCTGCTGCAGAAGCAGGTCACTGCACAGAGCAGAAGGAGACCCCCAGCGACCTTCATGGAGGAAGTGGCTGTGAGGCAGGGACTGCTTGGGGCTGTCACAACAACTGCACCAGCCATGGCCTCAGGAAGGGGCCATGTTTATATGGCAATGCTTGGCTTCTCCACCTTTCCTATGAGGTCATCCAGAGTCAGTGCTGGCTTTGAGAGACTCTCAAAGCACGATGTCACACCCTGGGTGGGGTTGCTTGTCCTTGTTACTTAATTACTACTTCCTATCTGACCAACACATTAATTACATGAGGTGAGAAGTATTTTTCTGTCTGCCCTAGAGGTGGGGACTGTGACTTAGAATTCTATACTTCCTTTAGTAGAAAAAAATTAAGTATAGGCTGCTTGGCCTAGTTATGAAATAAATAAAAATATCAAACTTTATTTCACAAAAATGGAGGATATTAAAACCCAGATCAGGCAGATCACACTTATGTTTATATTTTGGCTTCCAGGGAAATATTGTTTTATTTTTGAGGCAATGAAGCTATGAAGCAAGCTGGGACCTTGTGGAAGGAAGAATGACTTCAGCATTTGAGAAATCTGGGGAAGAGCGTTGACATTTTCTATCTGTGTGATTTGGGGTAAGTCACTTATGTGCTGTGAGCCTGTATCCACCAGGAAGACCTAGTTATGGTCTGGTAACATATAGCCCCGAGATTTCTGTGACTTAATACAAGTTTATTTTTTACTCAAGCTGTACAGGTATGGTGGTCAGCTGATCGTGCTGCACTGCCTTCTGTGGATCTCAAGTGGGCAGAGTTGTCGCTATTGGGATGTTGTTCATTGTCAAGGGGAAGTGAAGATATGTTCTGGAAGATTTCCCTTTTCTACAATTAAGTTTTCTAGCCCAGATGTGACACCACTGTCAATTTCCCTCACCATCACGTGGTGTGGCCCAACAATAGATGCTATGGAGTGTGATCTCATTTTGTCCTTTGAAGAGCAGAAGGGGGAGAACTGGAAATAACTGGCAAAGGACACAGAAAGCAGCCCAGCGCCTTAGTTCCATCCCTTGCTGAGTGGGAACTATTGCTTTCACAGTAGAGTTCACATAATTGGAGTCATTTACATGAAAGTGTTCGAAAGTGCAGTGCACGTAATTGTCATGGTGATTGTTATTATTACTATTGACGAGCCAAGAGTCTCTGCTCTGGGTTGCGGACATTAGCTTGTAAACTGTATTGTGCAGGCACAATTGTCCAAATGGCTGTAGTTTGTCTACTGAGCTTCAGGACATGTATATGAAAGCCTGGGGCAAGGCCAACGGCTCTGCTCACCAGTGCTTTGCTTGGCAGGTTTATTTTCGTTCAGTCGAAACAGTCTCTACAAAAGATAATAAGCTAATAATAAATGACACTGCGTGACTCCCTAAAATTCTGATTCTTACATGTTTTTGGGAAGCAATATAATCCATTAGTTAAGAATATGGGCATGGAGCCCAGTGGGTTTTATTTGGAATCATGTTTCTAATCAGTGTTGACTTTGTGACTTTGAGTATGTACTCGTAGGTTAAGCTCTGGACATTTTAGTTTCTCATCTGTAACATAGAAATGATGTTTAACTCACAGGGTGGTGGTCAGAGTTAAGTGAGATTGTATATACAATGTTGTGTGTGTGTGTGTGTGTGTGTGTGTGTGTGTGTGTATCAGCCTGCTAAGATCACAATCAGAGTTTGACATATGGTAGCTAATGACATGGAACGTGAGCTTCATGACAACTCATTGAGGAAGGAATTTTTATTATCCCCAATTTTGCCAGTGAGGAAGTTGAGGCTCAGAGGATTTAAATACTCTCCCCCAGATCATGATACAAATTAATGGAAAAGACTATGTTGACTTTAGTCATGGGAAAGAAGGGAAGTGAATGTCCTAACAAAGACAACTCATTATAAGTTTTATTGTTGTTATGAACATTTGAAGAGAATGAATACTGAGTAAAGACCATTGGTTTCAAGAAGAGGTGTCTTTGTTGCCATTTGAAAACGCAATTTTATCAAAGAAGAGTGGGAATGGGATCAAAGGGTGATTAGGATAAAGTGGAAAGATACGGTGACCACATTTTTTTTAGATGTTTGCTGGTAAAAAGGAGGGGAATGGAAGAAGCTAAAGCTTTAGCCAGTTCCAGGATAGACTGAGCATATCTTAAAGCTAAAGGGAAGAAGAAATTTAAGATACACAGTGGAGGGTAGCTAATTAAAGGACAGGAAAGTAGGAAATATGACTAAAAGCACCAGTGAGACATAGGGAACAGAGAAGAGTAGATGAATGTAAAGATAGAGATAGTTTGAAAGGGAGAGGAAGAAAGATGAAGGGGAACCCACTGTAAAGTTGGCTCCAGCTATAAAGTTCTGGGGTTGCCTCGTGCAGTGGAAGAGTTGAGTTGGTCTGGAAGCTGGAGAAGGCCTGACACAGACATTGACCGGAGCATGTCAGGCAGCCAACGGGGGTATGATAATCAGTGAGCACTAGGTGGTGTTAGCACTGGATTTGAGCAGGCCCAGTCAGTACCAGGCTGAACACTTCTCTCAAAATCGCATGTTACGATACTGAATGAGAAATGGAAAAAAAGCGATTTTATGAATAGGGAGTGTGTGCATCCTAGACTTGAGCGGGGAGCCGTTATGACTGTGGTAGGCTGGGAAGAGAGTCAAGTGTTCAAGGAGGTTCTGAGGGACTGTGCGAGGTGTGAGCCATTAAGCGTTTAGAGGTCTTCAAGGTTCAGGCTGTGTGCAAACTTGGTGGGTGTGGGGAACATGAACAATTGTTTATGGAGGTGGTGGCTACCAGGCAAAGTGTCAGATTAATTTCTCAAGGGTGGGGCTGACATAATGATCCTCAGGTGTATCCAAAGATAAAGCAGATGAAGAATGGGTGGAGGAAATAAAGGTCTTTGGTTTTAGAAAGGTGAGGAAAAGTAAGGTCAAACAATCAGACGTGGGTTACTTTGGGTTTGGGCAGCTGTTTACAGAGAAGAAAATTTCAAGCTGCATAGTGAGTCACACATGGAGCGTCCTTTAGGAATGAAAGATGAAGGCCTGTGAAGTAAAAAAAGCTGCCCACTTTACACTGAGGCAGTTTGTTTATTCCTCCCTGTAGCCCTGCAAGGGGCCCAAACTTGAGGCCTTGTCACAGAGGATCACTATGACAATTCTAGGGAAGACAGGATAGAATTAAAAACATAAACAGAAAAATTTAACATGAAAGAAAAGTTTGAGAGTGTTGAATCCCTAATTTCTTCCCCAATGGATCTGAGGTGCCACAGGGAAGAAAAGTTAGAAAGCTAGAGATGGGTGCGAGAATGAAATTGGAGAAGGGCCTGAATGACGAGTTCCTAGGTTAGTCAGCTGGAGGGAAATAGGGAAATCAGCACCGCAGTTAGCAGTAATCCAGGTATAGAAAAATGGCTATAGGAAGTGAAAATTATAAGAAAACCACATATTAAGCGCTTACTGTGTGCTTGAACTGTGCTATAGCGGCTGTGTGAATTATCTCATTTAAGACTTAACAATAATCTTAGCGATACATACAGTTATTTGCCCTGTTGTTTAGCTAAGGCAACAGGGACTTACAGAAGTGGTTAAAGAGCCAAAGCTTTTAATTATTCTGGTGTATTGCCTTTAAATCTAAATCTAAGAGGTAGATTTGGAGACACTGAAAATGGGAATACCAGGAGTCAAAACTGTCCGAATCAGAGCAATCGGGAAGGACAGCTGCTGTTTTAAATGAGCAGGCCGAGGCAACTGAGTGCTGGCTCGTGGATTTTCATGTGTGAGCATCATGTGGAAAGAAGGAGGGTCCCAGCGGGGAAAGAGGATGACTGAGAGTCAGGCAACACGGATTCTACCTGTGCACCCACCTCATCTATCGAAGGTGCAATGCTGTGACAGTCCCTTTTCCACTTGTGTTTTCTGATTCCCAAGCATCTAGTGAGATTAGCCTAGGTTGTTTCTTCACATTTTTCAGTTCAAAGTCCCTCCTTGGAACACTAATATGTACCAATAAATAAGTCTGAGGACTGTGGATGGGTGGAAAGAAGTTGGAAGTCTCCTACGTGATTCTGTCTTGCCCTCCTAATTGCTGCCTCAGCCCATCCCAAACCCCCAGACTCCTTCCTTCTTGGCAGTGAGCACACACTCCACCCAATATGCTCCAGGTCTTCTTGTGACAGTTTTAAAAATCAGTGGCCTAGATTTGACTGCACTAGCTCTAGCCTTTTGTCTGTCCGCTTCTCCCTTCCCTGTGTGATGCCTCCACACTTCAGCTTTTCTTTCATCTTCTTTTTTCATTCTTTGATGTAGCCCCCACTGTGATCATGTCTCTGTGAGCACTGAGGCTCAGTGACCAAGAGATCTGGATATTTGCATTTTGGATCTTGTGTCTCATGGGAACAGGGAGTTAGCACATGCAGGGATCCTATGTTTTGGTTCTATTCAACTTTCTTTGAATCACTGAGGCTAAAGAGTTCCAATCATGGAAGAAGATGATGTGAATAAACAATAACTATTTTTTCCTATTGGTTTATGTTGCTCCTAGCTGACTTCACAACTTCACACTATATGGATCTAAATTACACACACACACACACACACACACTAAACCTCTCAGAACCTATTAGTAAAATCATGTCTACTGTGCTCAGTGCTGAAGGGAACACCTGTAACCCCAGACTTAGCCAACATTAGAGAAGATGGTAGTCTGCTAGGGCTACCATAAGAAAATACCAAAGAATGGGTAATTTAAACAACAGAAATTAATTTTCTCACAGTGCTGGAGACTGGAAGTTCAAGATCAAGGTATTGGCAGAAACTAGTTTCTCTTGAAGCCTCTCCCTTTGGCTTGTAGACGGCCATCTTTTCACTGTGTCCTCATATGGCCTTTGCACTGTGTGTATGACCCCTGGTGTCTCTTCCTCTTCTGATAAAGACGATAGTCCTATTAGATTAGGGCCACATTTTTATGACCTCATTTAACCCTAAAGGCACTATCTCCAAATAGGGTTACACTAGGGATTAGGGCTTGAACACATGAATTTTGGGAAGACACAATTCAATCTATGACATTCTGCACTCTGCACCACTACCCCCCAATTCATGTTCTTCTTTCACACAGATAATCATAAACCTTTGATCTATAAGACACTGGTATCCCTTAAAATGTTAACTAGGATTTCTTTTTTTTTTTTTGCTGTTTTTTTAATTATATATATATTTTTATTTTTATTTTTTTATTATTATTTTTTAATTTATTGGGGTGACAATTGTTAGTAAAATTACATAGACTTCAGGTGTACAATTCTGCATTACATCATCTATAAATCCCATTGTGTGTTCACCACCCGGAGTCAGTTCTGCTTCCATCACCATATATTGGATCCCCCTTACCCTCATCTCCCACCCCCCCACCCCTCTTACCCTCTGGTAACCACTAAACTATTGTCTGTGTCTATGAGTTTTTGTTTCTCATTTATTTGTCTTGTTCTTTTGTTGTTTTTGGTTTATATACCACATAGCAGTGAAATCATATGGTTCTCTGCTTTTTCTGTCTGACTTATTTCGCTTAGCATCACACTCTCAAGATCCATCCATGTTGTCACAAATGTTCCTATATCATCTTTTCTTACTGCCGAATAATATTCCATTGTGTATATATACCACAACTTCTTTATCCATTCATCTATTGAAGGACATTTTGGTTGTTTCCATGTCTTGGCCACCGTAAACAAAGCTGCAATGAACATTGGAGCACACGTGTCTTTATGTGTAGATGTTTTCAGATTTTTTGGGTAGATACCCAGGAGAGGGATTGCTGGGTCATATGGTAATTCTATTCGTAATTTTTTGAAGAACCTCCACACTGCCTTCCATAACGGCTGCAACTAGGATTTCTTGACAAAAGGATTCCTTGGCCAACCAGATTTGGGAAACCCTGGATACTTTATTTCTTTAGGAGGGATTCGCAATGCACTTTGTTATATTAAAGGCTATATTAAATTTTTTGCAACACAGAAATATTTTCACTTTGTTTAACTCAATTTTCCCCAAAACTTAATTTGCCACAGTTTACTTATTTTTCTTTTTACAGAACATTTAATAACATCTAAAAGGATACTAGCATTTTCTTAAATATTAAGAAAGAAGGATTTACTCCAATTTCCCATGAAGTTATGATATTCAATATACAGACCCATTACCAAGAAAGATCACTGAATTTTCAGTCTACTTAGAAGAAGTTTTATCATATTAAAGAGAACCCCATCTCTCTATGGCTTCTATTCATTCTGGTTCTCTACGATGGACCCCAATAGAACGAGTTTGCTCTCTCTCCAAGTTATCCCTTCAGATGTGCAAAGATAGCTCTAGAGTGCTTGGAAAGGTCTTTTTTCTCCAGATAATGTAGATCGGCTTCTTTAATGTTTCAGGTATGTAGTCCTGTAAGTCCTCCCCACCCTGACATATTAACATAACATTATTAATAACAGTGAAACACAAGTAAACATCAACTTCACCCTTTCCCTTCTTTGTTCCAGGCAGTGTTATCCTCACTGGAGGTTCAGAGATGAACAAGACAGCCAAGGCCTTTCTTCTTGCAACTTACTTTCTTGTAGAACAAAAAGGAAAGAAAAAGAAAAGATTCATAGAATATAAGATGATTTCAAATGTTGACAAGTATTTAAAAGAAAATATATCATGATATTGGGCTAAAGAATAATATGGAAATGTGCACCAAATTAGACTGGGTGATCAGAGGAGATGCTGTTTGAATACACACTTGAATGATGAGAAGGAGCGAGTCTATAGATTCCATTTTCTCCAATTCCAGTATTCTGTAAAATGGCTGGTTTTTTCATTAAAAACGTTCAACTTGTAAATCAGACACGCTCTAGCCTATGTCTTCTGTGATTAGGCTAAATGTTTTGTACTGAATCCTGTGACTTCTATGTGAGATTGGATTTAAAAATTCTAATTTTTTTTCTTAATTGCCTTTTCTCCATGTTTCTTTCTTCATATTATTTTCTATTACAAGATTTCTTATGATGATTTCAATTAGTCTGTGTCTAGGATTTTATGGTGTCAAACATTCACTAAGTGTCTAGCTATTGAACTCCCATTGTGTGTCTCACATGTTATTATATGACCTGTTTTATTCATTATCATCACAGCATTCATTACCACCCGCCATTGTCTGTTCCTCTATTTGTATATTATTCACCTCTCACCACTAGAATGCAGGTCCCACGACAGGATCTTGCCTGTCTTGCTTGCTTGCTTAGACCAGTACCTAGCATAGTGCACTCCACAGAGTAGGAACTGCTCAATAATAATTACTAACTGAACAAAGAGTCATAAGATTCCGCACTGTTAGCCAAAAGGTAGAGTAACACAGAATTCATCCAGCATTTGGGAGAAATAATCTGTTAAGTTCACCTCAGTGAATTTAACAAGAAATAAAGCTTATTTCACCGGAACTTAAAATAATTCAATCACTTTAGATTGAATTTAACTTCAATAAGAAGAGGAAACCGTGAAACGTTTAACACATTCTCCTCCACATGTTTTCCAAATGACTCAGAATCATCTTTCAGTTGAAATCACTCTGTTGTCTGAGTGAGCAAGTGCCCCTCTGCAGAGCTCCTTACAGTGGCAAAGGCCACAAGGTAAATGTACCCAGTAGAGCTGAAAGAACCTCCACCTACTTCTTCCTGGCTGCTCCCACCACTGCATCACTGCAAAGAATCCACTAATCCTAGTCGTGTCCCAACATAATCTATAAAAAGAAGATTTATCAGTTTATCAAAAGGCTTAATTAAGATTATGTCTACTTACTTTAAGATGAGAACTACCTAAATATAGCATGCCCAAACCAGATAGAAAGAAATAATAAAAACAAGACTTGAGAAATGACTGAAGTAACTAGAGTTTTTTTGTTTTCGTTTTTATTTTTCCTGAAGAAAAGACATTTGAGTATGTACTGAGTAGAAGACAGAAAATTCATCTTCTACTGTTAATTGGAAGAGAGAGTAAACTTCTGTTTTGTTCTGAAAGGCTCTGACTATTGAAAGCATCATGAATGTAGGTTTGGATGCAAGGTAAGCAGGCTTTCTTACAATCAGACCTCCACAGCAGTGTTCACGCTTCATCATGCATGAATTTCCCATCAGTGGGAAATCCTGGTAGATGTTAGACCATTAGCACTATTACGGAACAAGTCAGAGATTGTTCAGATGGTCTGAATCCTCAGCCCAACTCAGAAAGCCTAGGACTACCTGAATTAGGCTCTCAGCCAATGCATTTTGGGCTTAGTCATGTTTGATATAGTGACAAAGATAAAGCAGGATACATAGCAATATTAAGTATATAATAAAATGCTAATTATATATTTATTATCAAAGTTAAAATTATTATCAAAGTTAAAAAACTTGTATAGGCAAAACAAGTTAGCCCAGAGAGAAGTTACTTTCCCTGATGTCACTTTGTTAGTGACTGCATTACCTGCTCTTTCTATTCCACCAGCTGTGGAGGATATGCAGGAATGTGGGGACTCAGTCTAGAAAATGGTTGTCAAATGCAGAGAAGCATTAGAATCTCCGGGAGAATTAACACAGAACATGGATGCTCAGGCTCATTAAAATAGGGTCGGCCTTGGCCTATATACAAAAACATGTACAAAACCAAGGACGGAGGAAGCTGTAAGAGGAGAAGGGTCCCTGTTGCCAGCAGAGGTAGACGGAATATTAGCTGGAAAGGTGATGGAGAAAGTAGTTGTGCGCCCTCCTTTGGACCTTCTGGTTAAATAAAGAATTAGCCAGACTAAGAAGGAAAAGTGAGGCTGACATCTAGTGGCCAAAACAGGTAATGATACAGAGCACACAGAAGCCAGAGGCCAAGAACTTGTTCCACCGTTCACGTCCGCAGCCTCAAATGTAATAATAACGTCTTTTCCCGGTATTAGTCAAGATCTTTCAGTTATAAGTGACAGATTATATGGCAGATTAAGCAACAATAACCACAAAGGGAATTTACTGACCAATGCAATAGTAACGATGGGATGAAATGGGAATTAAGTATGCTGGCACTAGGGGGTCAAATGGTATCAACTCCTCTGGCTCCTTCCAAAACATGTCTGCCCCGGTCTTCCCCCCCCCAATAAAAAACTCTTGGCTCTCCTCCTCCCTTCTGCTATTAGCATAGAAGGACATTTTCCTCACCTAACGAAGGTGGGCTTCATTCATGAATATGAGGTAGAAAGCCTCAAACAGCTCTATGTGTGGGGGTTTATTTTCTCTTTTGCTCATATCTTTAAGTGAGATTAGTGGGGCAGGATCTGACTTTGCAGATAAGCCTGCAATTTGTGGTAAATTTAATTTAAGGGAGTGTCAGGTAAGCCTACTTGACAACATACCTTAGACCCAAGCAAAATGAAAGCTGACTTTAAACAATCAGCACACAGAGATGAATATCTACTGCTTCTTTTATTATGATGTTTATTTGTAATAAATACAACGTTTGGTTCTCCATTAGTTTAATTCCTTCGTTTTCGATTTTGCTGCAAATTTGGGTGCAGCACAGAAATGTGTTGTTTCTTATGTATCTTCCAAATCCAAAAGAAATTCTTTTCAGCATTAAGTAGTGAAAATAATGAATGTAGGACTCTGTTACCCGTTAGCCGCACTTTCCATATTTGTCAAATTGAATGTGCTCTCTACCAAAATTCCTAAAGAGGAAAAAAAGATTAGTGTCACAAGGAAAGTGGGCATTGTTTCACATTCTCTTAGCTTCCAAAAGACATCCTAAGAAAGCAAGCTGCTTTTACAATTCCCTTTACACCCACCTCTCTTCCACTCCTGTTTATCACCACCACAGCGTGCACATTCCTCGGCTATGTCTTGATTCTTCAAAAAGTATGTTGTGAAGTGCTTCAGCAGAGAATCTTTCATTCCTTAACCTGTTCATTCCCATTTGATACCTTTCCATTCAACATAGCAATGCCAGATTTTTCTACCAAGAAAAGATACCCACAGAACTACCGCAATGCATAATAATTCACATATTTCACACACTGCTCAAATCTTCACTAGCTTTGCATGCTCATAGGCTACACTTTATTCTCCTTAGTCTGGTATTCATGTTTCCTCATAGGAATATGATGAAAGCACATGAGGATTCTTTTCAAAGGAAGATGTGCATGAAAAGTTAACTCAGCAGACCGGGGATGCTCAAATTATCTCTGTGGACATAACCTATAAACCCTTGGAATATCCTGCCTGATAAGAGTGTCTTTGTAACCTAGGGTCGAAGACCAGGGCAGATAGTTTATGCTCAGATGAATGCCTGTTTTTTTCACCTGTGGTCCTGAGTCCTCTGTATCAGTTTGATGTTCTCTCTCTTTTTTTTTCGGTGTGTAGGGGGGTGGTCTGGAGACTAAGTACTTGTCAGTCATGCAGGCGCTGCATGCCTGGGTGACTGACCCCTAACAAATTGCTGGGACACCAAGGCTTTTGTTAGCTTCCCAGGTTGGCAATACTTCATACCTGTTGTCACACTTCATAGCTGGGAAAACTAAGCATTGCCTGTGTGAACCCACTGGGAGAAGACAACTGAAAGCTTGTTTGTGCCTGTTTTCTCCCGGACTCAATCGTGTGAGCTTTCTGCCTTTGCTGATTTTAATCTGTATCCTTTCATTGTCATATACCATTACCATGAGTATAACAGCTTTTCTGAGTTCTGTGAGTCCTCCTAGCAAATTATCAAACCTGCTGGTAGTCTTGGGGACTACCAACACAGATCTCATAGGTCATGGAAGACTTATTGACAAAGACACAAGATGATTTGTAAAAACAATTTCTAATGGAGTTAAAATATATTACAAGGAATAATATTCATTTTTTAAAATCTAAATTTCACATTGAATTTATTTAAAAGTTATTAAAAGTCAACTGTCAATTTTTACCACATAACCATATTGTTACTCATGTGTATATATCTATACCTGTGTCTATGTATATGTCTATATGTATAATCTTTATACCTACCAAACATTTATGGGTGTTATTCACAGGTATATCAATATGAGTTGTTACGGCAAATTTGAGTGATTTTTAAAAATTGGATTTCATTATTGCTTGAATATAGACTATCTACTAATATCTCTACACAATTCAACCAAAATATCATGTAACATTTTTTTTTTTTTTTAATGAGTCAACTTTGAATGTTCACTACTTTTTAGGAAAAAAGACATCACTTTATATGTAGTCTGTCCACAATCTTTTGTGAAAAATAGAGGCTATTTAAAAAAAAAATGCCATGCATCAGTAAATCTAGTTCTTTGGCTAAGATTATTTGAAATTTCTGTGAAGAAATATATAGAGAAAAAAAATAATGGTATTTTACTTTGAACTTACCACTGAGCAACACAAAAGAAACACTCATTCTGGTAAGTGCGGCCATCTCTAGCACAAACAGGTGCAGTTACATTTGGACAGTCAGAAGTGGGATCCACTGGGCGGTACATTTTACATGGGGGCTGCAAATATTATAAAGTATCATATAGATAACAATTGATAAATTTCCTCTCGTTTATTCTTGTTCTGCCACTTCTGCCCCACGTAGAAATAATGTCAAATATAACTAGTCAAATGATCCTTTTCAAGGATTTCCTTTGCCGGAACTTTGGTCAGGCAAGTTTTTTTCTGATTGCAGTGTCTTCACCCGTCCCAACATTTCTTAAAGTCATGAGCATTGTAATATCTAAGCTTAAACCCCAAATGCAAAGTTTTCATTTAAACTTGGAGTCCTGATATCAGAAAGTCATTATAAGAAGTGTGTTAGTAGAGATATTCATGTGTTTGTGAACTTCTAGAGGACAGGGGCTCAAATGCAATTGTTGAGAGTGAGGGTTTGTATTAAGAATGGGAATCAATCCTGTATGTACCACTTTAAAAAAAAAAAACACCTTACTTGACCTCTCTGAGGTATTAAATTTATTTTATCTTTTATTGAATTTATTGGGGTGACACTGGTTAATAAAATTATATGGGTTTCACATATATAATTATATAATACGTCATCTATATATTGCATTGTGTGCTGATCACTCAAAGTCAATTCTTCTTCTATCACCATATATTGACCCCTTTTACCCTCTTCTACCTCCTCCCTCCCCCATTACCCTCCAGTATCCACTAAACTGCTGTGGGTGTCTATGAGTTTTTGTTTATTTGTCTTGTTTGTTTGTTGCTTTGTTTTATATCCCACATATGAGAGAAATCATATGGTTCTTGACACCACTCACATATATACCACTTTTTAACCTTGTGGCCTTGAGCAAATGACAGGTGTTATTTCATTAATGCTCAGAGGTGTATTTTACTATTATCATGCTTGTGTTACCTGGGAGTAAATCTAAATGTGGAGAAGTTAACATATGTGCCCATGGTCACACAAAAACATTCCACTATGTTTTAGGTTTCTCATGACAAGACAGGGATCAGATTAAAATCAGAATTCAGAACTGAGAAATTTAAACTTACCTTAGGCCATCTAGAGTAGTCGCGTTTCAAAACGCCTGCAACTGAAGTACAGACACAATAGATTAAAAGAAACAGTTTTCCATGGAATATGATTTCACCCACTGAAGTTACTGAGTGAATAAAGAAATGTAATTTATTCGCTCATTTGCACAAAAGTACACAACAGAATTTGTGCGTGGTGACTACTTTATTACTTATTCTTCCTTTCATTTTCACAGTCAGTCTTGATCATTTATAAATTTGCTTTGTCATTGAGGAAAGGGTAAAAACTGTTTGGGGTTATATGCATAACTTGCCAACCATGTTATTTTCAGTAAGTTACTTGGCTTTTGTTGGCTTTAGTTTCCTCTTTGCTACAATTGGGATAAGTGTATGCATTTGGAAGATTGTTATAAAAATTAAATATGACACATTAAACAAAGTATTAGGCCAGTTCCTACCAAGAGGCCAAACTGAAGATGACAGTGAATGATTATCAGGAAACTTAGGAGTTCCTTGGCTCTAGTGAGTCTGTTGTGTGAGGGGTGCAGGTCTTGCCTTGGGGATAGAAAATGACCAGCTGGCTGTGGGAGAATGAAGTAAGAAAAGACCTGTAGTTCTGATCTTCCTTATCTTTCACTGTTAGATGATATTTAAAATATTCTAGAATACATGGTTTCAAATGAGAATATTATGCTAAGTGCAAAAGGTCAGACAGAAAAGGACAAGAACTTAATAATTTCACTCATGTGTGTGATATAAAACAAAAAGGAGCAAATGAACAAAACAAACACAAACAAACTCAAAAGGCATCTATAGCAGGCTATCTTGTAGAAGAGTAACAAAATGTATATGTTTATTTGAGCAAAAAGCAACATAGGAAAGATACAGCAGAGAGAAATGAGACTGGTTACATACAGGGAGGGGGTGACATTGCAGTGAAAGGAAAAGGATATGGAGGCAATTACTCATTTTTCAACCTAAACTTTTGTTCATTTTGTTTCATTTTCCTCATGTTCAAAATAATTTTGAATTGCCCTTTTGATTTTTCTTGACCCATGAATTATGTAGAAGTGTGCTACTTAGTTTTCAGATATTGGAGGATTTTCCATCGTAACTCCCTTTTCCAACTGTGATGCCCAATGGATACCAATTTGCATTATCAAGCCCAAAATGTTTCAGCAAAACATTTCCTATCTAGCCCAAATTATTCTTTTTCTTTCCTATAACTGAAAGACGATCAGATGTTTCCCCCCCCAAGTTGCTTACCTGAAAAAACATGTGTCAATGTGTAGGATACCAGGAAAAATATGGTCACGTGAGGAAAGGCAGCCATTTGATCTCATCTAACGTCCTGCTTTGGGGAGACCTGTGAAAATGCTGAAGGTATTTTATCCCTAATCTGCATATCTGGCTTTCCAAACATGAGAGAACCCACTACCCCGAGGTGGTGCCATTGCCATAAACAGCCATGGTTGTCTCACAGCGGCCTGGGATTCTGACCTGAGAGGGCCCTCCTACTCTAAAGAAGGAAACAATTAAAATAACCTGTTTTCTTTCTTTCTTTTTTTTTTCTTTCTGTTTTTCTACCAGCAGCCAGGGTGTAATCACTGTACTGGCTTAAAAGAGGAATTAGGGCTCTCACCAGTGCTGACCTCAGGCGTGTTACCAATAGGTTCACCCCACAATAGACCATCTAAACTGGTCCGTTCATGTTAGTGAATATGGACTCTAAGAATTTATAAGAATTTCAAAATCCCAGGTGTGAACTGTCCTGTACAATCCGATCATGTCACCCTGTAATGCACGTCATTTGATTCTCTGGGATGGACCGGTCTCTCCCACACTAAAATCCTCCTTTTCCTACCTAAGTTTCTTCTCCCAGGCCAGTTACATATGCTCAAATACAAAGAATGGATTGAAAAGGGAATTGTTGGTCCTGGGTTATAAAGATTATGTATACCAACCAGGATATATATCTATAGCTAGATCTAGATATAATTTTTATGATTTTTTTAACTTTTATGACTCTATATAGGTACTCATATATAGGTATTACATATATATGTGTATATATCTGATTTTAAATTCTAGCTTCAACATCTCTTAGAAATGTGAGCCTCAGAAAAAAGTACAAACTTCATAGGATATTAAAAGGATCAACTGATATTGCTATAAGAGTGTAACCATTTTAAAGTTCCATTTTTGTTAGCCAAACTCTTCTTTTATGAAGACGGAAATATTTAGGCACAGAGAGAAGATACTTTCCAAGTCCTTTCACCAACTTCCTCATGTCCTACCTTCTCTATCCAGATTCTGTCTCTTCTCCAAAGTGCAGCAGGTGGACATGTAGAAAAATGAGGGACAATCTTATTATTGATGAAGTTTTCCCTACTTTCATATGCAGAGAAGACAAACGGAGGGTGCTGGAGGAAAACAAACGTACAGGGAAACCTACTGACAGAGAAGAAAGCCAAAGAAACCCCGTTACTGACTTGGCCTAAGGAGAGAGGTGAAGAGATGCTACCTGTATAAGGCGGCTACAAAATGTGAGCCTGCTGTAGCCACTCGGAGGTCACAGCTAGCCTTGAGCGAAGTTCCTGCAGCCAGGGACAGCTAATGGCTGTTTTGTAGTTTGATCCTTCCCTTGAACTACCTCCTCTGATATTTCATGCGCCAGCAGGGACAGATCTGGAAGATCTGGACTTGTGTTTCTGGTTGTGCATCATGAGAACAAGAAGGACTTGCATCCTAAATATCTGATGACATGTGCAAATCAGATTAATTACCTACCACATTCCAGATGACCTGTTGAACTTGCTTGTTGAATTTTATACTGGTTCTAGACTTCCTTGGCTCTTCTTTCTCCTGGCACCTCGTCCATCCTGCTTCTCAGAAGGTTTACTTGTTTTATCTTTCTAGGACAATTTCTTATACCAGCCTGGGAAACTCTGGCATGGCAACCAATAATCTTTGCAATACTCAAGCCTCCTCATTTCTCCACTTGCTTCCCTCCACTCCATCTCAACTTATGCAAGCCTGAAAATTATTTGCATTATCTGGAAAATTTCTATCTCATAGACTTTGAACTCTCCCAGAGGAGTTAGTACTCCTTTTGCTGCTCTGTAGTCCCCTTCCCAGCCTGAGTCCCATAGTTTGGCATTTATATTGAGCCCTTTGACACGACTATACTCTCTTGATATCCTGCTCTTTATTCTTCCTCTTTCTTCCACCTTGGGATAAATTCAGTTTCGTATTTTTCTGCTCCAGAAATTGGTTGTGGAGCAAGGATAGAACAAATTCCATTCAGTGGAATCTCTAATCCTGCTCTCATCACCACTGACCTAAGCCCTGTAGACTCCCAAAGAAGCCTCTTATTTAATGTCATGTTGCGTCCTATGCCACCTATCTCCGTATCATTTCCTTTACTTATTCTTTTTTTTTTTTTTTTAACTATCTGACCATACCTTCCCTACATTTCTTTGAATGGAAAACTTCACCTCCTCTTTTAACTATCTGACCATACCTTCCCTACATTTCTTTGAATGGAAAACTTCACCTCCTCTTTACTGAGTAGGGAAGCCTCAGGATGAACTTCTTTTCCTCTTTGCCTTATAATTCTGGAAATTTTACCATCTACCTCTCTTTCTGTTTTTATTCTTTCCATGTCAACTTACGTAGGCATCTACACATTCATCTATCCCTTTCTTTCTGCCCATCTGGCTATGCAGTTAACAGTCCTCTCACATTTATTCCTCACAATAATCCCAGAGAGGTTTATACCACTCTGAAACTTGTATAAAAGAAACTGAGGCTTAGAGCAGTAAATTCATTTGCCGGTGCTAACTACCTACGAACAAAGCTATTAATACGGGCACAGACGGGATTCGAACATGTGTTTAACTCCAAAGCCCATGTTCACTTACTTGCTCTATATTTTCTCTCATTTTAGAAAATGAATGTTCCCTTTAACTTATTATCCATCAATCTTCTTAGACCAATACGATGAATGTCTTGTGTGACACCTTATGTCTGTTTTGGCCAACATCTTTGATTTTTTCCTTTCCAAAGCCAGTAGCACATCTTTTAATCCCTTTACAATACTGCCTCCTAGGTAATTAGATTGTATGGTCTATGAAGGAAAAAACCCCATCTATACCCAATTTTGACCTTGTAACAGCAGTGCATTGCAAGTTTTTTTTAAAAACCACTTGATAGTAATATGTATGAAAGGAAGAATGGAAGGAATCCACCCATTGTTTATTTTTTTACTGTGTTCTTGGATATTCTTGAGAATGTGTTTTCCCAGATGTATTTTAGAGACATTGGATACAGTCCACCAAGACGTAATCCTACTGGAATTTTCATTGGAGTCACATAAATTTGGTAAAAGTAGCATCTTTATAATATAGTCTTTTCATGCATGAATGTGATATGCCCTCTTTTTGACTTGCAGGTGAATTTATCCATTCTCTCAATATATAGCAATTTCAAGAATGCTATTTCTAGAACACAAACCTGATCTTGTTGCCCTACTTAAATCTTTCATTGACTATTCATTGTTTATATTATGGGGTTATTATTTATGGTAAAACTTGAATGTGAAGAAATGTAACATTTATTTTGTATAGCTGAAATCACCTTGCTTATGAACACCCAAATACTACTGATGAGCAAAAAATATCTTCGGACCTGTGACTTTGGGGACAGGACTTGGAGATTAAAGTGAAGTAGGAAGGGAAAGAGATAAGTTTGAAGGTCTTTGGACATGCTTAGCACTAGTGTCAACCTTTTCGTGTCTTCAGAAGTGGTAACTTCAGAAATTAAATTTAAGTGAGAAAAGAAAACTGCCTGCACTTTCTAACTAAAGAGAGTTTTATCTGCTAAAAGTTCAGAGGCCTTTTGCTGTTAATTTATCACTGACATGATGACTTCATTCTGAGCGAGAGAGCTCTTTCTCTAGTTTTATATATATATATATATATATATATATATATATATATATATATATATATATATGAAGACATTGGGATAAACAATAAGGGAAACCAATAAATGGATTATTGGTTTTCAGATAGAAAATCACTGTCCATAAGAAAAAGAGATTTGTGCTTATATTTGTCAAATCCAATGCTTTCTGGATTGAGAGGACAGAAGATTTGGGGAAGAATTATGTGCCTTTGATGTTGGTGATAGTTCAGAAGAGTGACTGTGGATTCTAGCCCATCATCCCGTCAACCACAGGGAGAGATTAGTATCCAGAGGGAGTTGGCTGAATTCAGACTTGTTTGGGTATTTAAGAGTACTGAAAATCTGTACCTCCATCTTTCCTCAAGGTATTGGCTGCCAGTGAGCCCTCACAAACTTCCTGACCCTGTTCTGGCATAGGAGTTGTGGGTAGACCCTCATGCCTGTAGCGTCCAGGTGATGGACCTGGGGTAGACTTAAAAGGCCACCATCCATGTAAATGGGTATCAGAAATAGCCAAACATTGTCTCCATTTGGTAAAGGGGGGTGAGGAACAGAACATGAGAGCCTATGGATGTGTTCTTAGGCCAGGATGAAAGTATAACTTCCAAGTCAGTATAAGGTGACATGGGATTAAATTTAGAATCAGATGAAGACAAAGATACCTCAAGGAAGCCAGCATGGAAAGGTGATAAAACTGAAAACCAAGAAGAACAATGTTCTTCTCAGTTTATGTCATTATGAACAGGCACCAAAGATGAAACCTTTTCACAATTATTATTGCTCTTTGCCACCTGAAGAGGAAATGGGAAGAGGAAAATATAAATTGAGAAATGGCACATAAAATACTGATTTACTCTAAACTGACATCCAGTTTTCTGCTTTCAGGATAAATGGAGATTCCCGATAAGAACTGTTTATTACTAGAAAAATAGATAGAAAAATAAATAGAGCTACATTTCATGCACACCTTATACACCTTGAATCTTTGCATTTGGAGTTCCCTGTGGTATGGGACCTTTCTTTTCAGCTCCTAAACTAATGACTACAATTCATAACCTAGGCAGTCCTGCCTCTGGTCTCCAGCAGTGGTGACAACAGAATATAGTGTCCTTTATAAAGGTTAGCTATCGTACGATTGCCTGGGTTACTCAGTTTTTAAAACAATGCTGTCTCTTCTTTATAGCTCCTGGCTCTAAACATCTGTGTCAAAGTATTTTTCCTATATAGCTGGTTTATGCTGGCCTTCTGTAATAGCTAATCAATAAACCATTCGGGGCTTATCTTTCTGCTACCCACTATTTTTCATTGTTGATATCCATGGACACTGGGGCACCCCTTGACAATGCTAGCTCTAGGCTTACTGACATACTCTATCAGTATTCCATTCTTAAATCTTGGCTATTTCAAAATCTCCATGAACCATGTTGCAACATCCTGGCCTCTCAGTTCTGTGAGCTATTCTCCAATGACTTAGTCTTCAATCATACTTCAACCACTTGCTTTTATGGTTACACCCTAGACAATGTCATTTTCAAAAATTACAACCTCTCCATAATCTCAATTTCATTCATCTAACTTTCTGACAAACACTTCCTATGTCTCCAGCTCACTTTCTCTAGTACTCCAAACCCAATATGGTTTTTATCCCACCTAGACCTCAAATATATTGATCTTTCCACTTTTTCGCTCTTCCTCCCCAATTAATATCTTTTCTTCCCCCTTTACTCTGTTTGCTTTCATGGTCAATCATTTTAACTACTTCCATGAAGATACATACACACAATTCATCTTTCCTTCTCTGATTTCATCCTACTCACTTGGCCGAATGACATCCCTGGTTAAATGCGACATTCAGCCTAGTTTGTGCCTGTGCTCCTGAAGCAGAACACAGCTGTGGGGATAACACCCATGTATGGTCACAGTAGCTCCTTAACACAAAACTCAAGAGGGCATTTAATGCCACATGAAAATCATTCATACTATACGTCTTAGGCCATTGGCTCTCACTCTCTTCTAGATGAACATGTCATTCTTTTTTGTCTCCAAAACTCCCAAAGCTCTTGCCTCACTTTCAATCTCATCTAGTGACTTTCCTTCTGGCACTACTGAGGCAAACTGAAGCAATCTGAAGAGAATTTTCATAGACTCCCATTGCCACATCTGCTCCCCAGACCTGTGTCTGGATTCTCTGCCTACTGTCTGTCACCTTAGACAAATTAACTCTCATTTCCTCTGACTTCAAGAATATCCCCTTTCTCTTCTACATGATTTCTTTTTCTTCTATCCTGTATCTTTCCAGTCAGAACACAATAGGTTGCTTTTATACCATATTAGAAACATTCTCTTAACTCCCCCTGCCCCATCTGCTATTGTGCCATCTTTTTACTTCTAATTGTAGCAAAATGCCTTAAAAATGTTGTCTATGCTTGCTGTCTAATTTCTCATTTGCCCGCTTCCTCTGAATCCCTTTCCCATCAGCTTTTCACATTTATCGCTCGACTAACTCTTGTTAAGGTCAGTAGTGACATTTGTGTTGGCAATATTAGAGTGGATTGTCAGATCTCATTTTTTTCTACCTGTCAGCAGCATTTGATATGGTTTGTTACTCCTTTTTCTTCATGTATTTTTAAAAACTTGGCTCCAATGATATTAAAGTCTTTTGATTTTTCTCCTTTATCATTTCTTACTCCTTATCGGTTTCTTTTATTGATTTCATTTATCATTTCTGTGCTAGTACTCAATGTATAGTTCTCTTCTCTGTTTCCCTGAGTGATCTAATCCAGTCTCATGAATTTTAATTCCATTTTTACGTCAGTGTCTCACAAATTTATATTCCAATCATTGTTTCTGAACCCCAGATTCTTCATCTGATATCTCCACTCTGATGTAGTGCTGTCACTGTCTGATCATATTCTTTTGGGCCTTACATATCAGTTCATGGGGCTCAACTTCCAACTACCAGCCTCTCCATCTGTTTGCTACAGGGCTTTCTCTACATACTCTGCCCATGTACACAGAGTGTCAGAAGCACTAGCAAGTCAATCCATCCTGGTGGCATCGCTCAATCAATGACTGATGAGGGTTGGTATATAAACAGACCAGCTCCCTTGCCTTTCAAATAGGATAAGTCTGACATTTATGTTTCATGCTACCTTCAGAGTCTCAGGATGGAATAAAGTTCTTTTCCCACAGTGGTAACCTGCTGGAAAATACACTGTTCATCGACTCCCTTCATTTTCCTGCCTCACATTCCCATTCTCCACTAATGTGTCCTGGATTTGTCTCACAAATCAATTACTTCATTCTCAGATCTTTGCCGCAGAAGGCAAAGTATGTATGTCAAAAATACACACACTGAAGAAAACACCCCTGCATTCAAATAGTCCATAACATTGATCTATTCTTTTGTCTGATAGGATTAATACATTAAAAATGCTCTCATGTTTTATTGGTTCAATAATTGTGCTGTGGCTGTACTGCCCACAATACTCTCCTGCCTCGGTAGCCTCACAGGTAATGCTCTGCGGGTTAGGTAGACGGGTCAGGGCTCGAGTCTTGCACAGGAGCAGGATTTATGTTAACTATGCACCAAATGTCTCCATGGATGTCTTGGACAGGACCAAATATCACGGATCTTTTGGCATGGACCAAATGTCTCATTTGACATTTGGATGGGACCAAATGTCCTGCCAGGCTAATGATCTTATCTGTCAATGCTGGACACTCTGGGTATTTGTGGAGGCATCTCAAATTAGAAAATTACCCAGAGCTAAAGAATAATATAATTGTATCTTAAAAGGACTGATTCTGTAAATAAAACACTGGAAAATCACTGATTTCCTAACAAGAAAAACAACCCAATACAAGGTTTGTTGGATTCGTAGCATTTTAAAATTGATCTATCATGCTGTACTATTTCAAAGTGTGATAGAATATTTGCTCTACATATATTCTAATTTTGCCTGCTTTCCTTTTAACTACTGTGATGGCAGTGGCAAATATAACCCAAGGCCAGATATAACAACATTAATTTGTGCTTATTCAACTTATTCCTAGAATTATTAATCTCTCCTAACGTAAATGTTCTAGAATGTTTCATAAAAGACCTGTTATTGAAAAATGTATCCATGTTAGTATGGCCACATCCCACCTATGTATGGGAAACATCTAACCTTGAAGGCATGACCCTTTAATCTTAACTTTCACTCCAAAGACCTTGGAAATCAGCATTTTCCTAATTTACTTAATTAAGAATCACAGGAGGTGTCACTAAAATTTCTGATTCCTAGACTTCTCTAGTTTAGATTCTGATTCAGTAGGACTGAGAAGAAGGCCAAGAAATTGTGTCAAATATCTGTTATTTCCCCTGCCTCTATCTGATTTTATCTCTGGATGAATTAGGTATTTAGTAGACAGATCTGATCACTAATTTTTCTCATGGTAACAATAGGCCAACATCTGAGAGAGGTGACATTTGTCTAAATCAAATAGGCTAGTCTCATCACATGTTGGTTTCTCATTGAACAAATTCTTTCACGAATTCTCAGTATTTCTAGTTATTGGTATAGAACTCAATTGAAAGTATTCTAGTAAACTCATTAATAGTCTCATAGACCACCTTGTTGTTCTACTCACAGTACGGTTATTTCGATTACTTTTAAGAATCATACTTTATTAGAAAACAACATATCATTTGTTAAAAGTTGGAATTACACTATTTGAAACAGTTCAATATAATGGATAAATCCTCCCACAAAGCTTTCATGTCACTCATTTTTATAATTCAGCAGCAATTAGCTATAAACAGCTTTAAGATATCATTATTATGAAGGTAAAGGGGATCAACTATATGGTGATGGAAGGAGAACTGACTCTGGGTGGTGAACACACAATGTGATATATAGATGATGTATTACAGAATTGTGTACCTGAAATTTATGTAACTTTACTAACAATTGTCACCCCAATAAACTTTAATTAAAAATAAAATGAAATTAAATAAATAAATAAAAAAGATATCATCATTAGTTCAAAATTACAGAATTATTCATGTGATTATGTTTACATCAAATTAAAAATCTTCTGCACAGCAAAAGAAACAATCAACAAAATGAAAAGGCAACCTACAAAATAGGAGCAAATTTTTGCAAACCATGTATCTTATAAGGAGTTAATATCTGAGATATGTACAGAACTCATATGATTCTAAAATGATAATAATAGTAAATACAATTTAAAAACGGGCAGGGGACATTTGTATGTCTTCTGAAGAAGACATACAAACAGCCAACAGGTGGATGAAAATGTGCTGGAAAATCTTCAGGGAAATGCCAAGCAAAACCACAATGAGATGGCACCACACACTTGTTAGAATGGCTATCATCAAGACGACAAGGGATAACAAGTGTTGGCGAGGATGAAGAGAGAAGAAAATCCTTATACACCACTGGTGGAAATGTAAATTGGTATAGCCACTATGGAAAACAGTACAGAGGTTCTTAAAAAGTTAAAAATAGAATTGCCATATAATCCAGAAATCCCACTTCCTGGTATATGTTCAAAGGAAATGAAAACAGAATATCGAAAAGATATTTACACTCCCATGTTCACTGCAGCACTATTCATAATAGCCAAGACATGGAAACATCTCCAGTGTCCTTCAACATATAAATGGATAAAGTTGTTATATTCACAATGGAATATTATTCAACCCTATGAAAGATGGAAATCATTCCATTTGTGACAACATGGATGGTCCTTAAGAGCATTACATCAAGTGAGAAACGTTAGAGAAAGATAAATACTGTATAATATCACTTACATGTGGAATCTTAAAAAGCCGAACTCATAGAAACAGAGAGAATGGTGGTTACTAGGGGCTGGGGGTGGGGACATATGACATGTTGGTCAAAGGGTACAAACTTACAGTTAGCAGATGAATTTGTTCTGGAGCTCTACTGCACAGCATTGTGAAGACGGCCAATAATATTGTATTATATGCTTCAAAGTTGCTAAGACACTAGATCATAAATGTTCTCACTACAAAAAAAAAGAAATGATTATGTGATGTGGTGGTGGTGTTATCTAATGCGATGGTGTTAATTTTATTGCAATATATGAGAGTATCAAATAACCATGTTGTACACTTCAAAATCACACAATTTTATATGTCAATTATATCGCACCAAAAATAAACCAAAAAAGCCAAAGTCATTTGGGAAATGCAAATTAAAACCACAATGAGATACTACTCTATACCTATTAGAGTGACTAAAATTATAAAGACTGATCATACTAAGTGTTGGTGAGGATGTGGAGCAACTGGAACTCTCAGGACCCACTGGTGGGAATGTAAAGTAGTACAACACTTTGGGGAAAAAATTGGCAGTTTCTTAAAAAGTTAAGAAACATTTAACCTTACAATCCATCCTGTGTTCCAGCCATTCCACTACTAGACATTTACCCAAGAGAAATGTAAGTATGTACTTAAGAAAAACATGTATGTATATGTATTCATGACAGCTCTATTTGTAATATCCACAAACTGGAAACCACAAATGTCCACGGACAGGCAATATAATGGATATTACTCTGCAATAAAAAGCAAGAAAGTACTTACACAAAAAACAACATGGATGATTCTCAAGATCATTATGCTGAATGAAAGGCAAACTAGGGTACTGAATAAGGAAACAAACTAGAATATGATATATTCTACCTATGTAAAATTCTAGAAAAAGGAAACTAATCTAGAGTGACAACAAATCATTGGTTACCTGGGGAGAGAGGATAGGAGGGACACGAAGAAACCTTGGGGGGGTGATGGATATGTTCACTATCTTGATTGTGATTATAGTTTCATGGGGGTACACATATGTTAAATTTATCAGACTGTACATGAAATATATGAAGTTTATTGTATGATAATTATGCCTCAGTAAAGCTGTTGGGAAAAAATTACAAAATTTTTCTTTTCAATTTTTGTTTCTAGTACATATTGACCTTGTATCCTGTGACTATAATGCATTCTTTTTTAATTTTTACAGTTGCTTTTTAAAATATACAGTTCTTAGAATGTTCTGCAGAGACCATTTGCTAATAGAGACAATTTTACTTTTCTTTTTTCAATCTTAAATTCCCTTGCCCTTCTGCTTTTTTCTTTTTGTATTGCACTGTCTGAGAGCTCCACATCTTATGGGAAAAGCAATCAAAATTACATCATGAATTATGCTGTTAACTGTATTTCATGACGTCCTTTATTAAACTGAATAAGTCTACTTACATTTTTATTCATCAAAATGTTTTTTTAAATATGAATAACTGTTTATTGAGATGGTCATATGATTTTCTCTTTTTCTCTGTTTACATAGAATAATACATTTCTTTGTTTTTTGAATGCTGAATCAACCTTGAAGTCCTGGAAATCCTACTTGATAATGATCTTTTTCAAAATATTGCTGTATTCAATTTGCTATTCTGTCAATAACTGATATAGCTTTTTATACAACAAATTTTCATTAACTATTTGAAAATGCTACAGTCGTTTCCTACAGCTCTATTCTATGCTTATGTGGAATGCGTAACATCAGGTACTTTTAAGGATTTTGTATGTAACAAATCATTTACCAACTACAAGCTGGTATTTTATTTTATTCCTTTTTACAAATGAGATAACTTATAATGAGATAATATACGCCACTTTTAAAAATCACTCACCTACTATGCCACAGAGCTAGGACTTGAAGCACTGTTGTCTGGCTCTAGACTCTTAAGTCATTGTTGTAATTTTTGGGTTTAGTTTCCTTTTTCTTTTTTTGAGCGGGGATCACAAAAATTTGCAACAACCTAAATTTCCATTTGTAAGTATATTTAAATTAATTCATATTGGTGTATCATTAGATGTTGCAATACACAATATGTTGCAATAAAATAAACTGATTTGTATACAGTGATTTGGAAAGAAATCCTATTTAAAAATTTCATGAATAAAGCTAGCCACAAACAGGTTTGTATGTATTTCCATTAAATATGAAAGCTGTGGATTAGAAAAGTAGAAAGAACGATGTAAGACTGTTCCAGAGCTTGTTCTGTGCCTCTAGCTCAGTCACTCTCACCTGTAGTCGCACATGACAACCCTCTTGGAAACTTAAGAAAGGTACCAGTTACGAGGATCTAATATGCGTAGAAAATTGAATCACAGTCTTTGGGAAGGAACATGGGCACTGGTTGTATTACCAAGCTATCCAGGTGGTTTTCATGTCTAGGTTTTAAAAGTACCAAGGTAGGTTATAGTCATATTCATAAATTGTAGTATCTGGAATTCTTTTCTTGCCTGTTCTCTTGAACTTACACAGCTCCCTTACTTAGAAAGATTTCAATTCTCATCTATTGTAGGACCTACAAGTACCCTTATAGTTTTCTCCCCTCCCCATTCGTGTGTGCCCATCCAGGAAACTGTCCTCTAAACGTCCTGCTATAAGAATAGCTTTGCTGACATCTGTGTGAGGCAACTTCCCAGTCACTGCCAGGACCCATGATCCCTCTGTGTCTTATCTCTCCTAACTTATTTTCCTTACACAAAGATTTTTTTTTTTTTTTAAATACTCAGTATATCGGAGGTAGCTCAGGAGGTTAGAGTCAGTAAGACAGCCACAGTCTCCCTGTGTATTGTTTCTTCTTCTTGAGGTGGGTAATTTGGGGGCATAAATTATGGTGGCGTTTTTGTGTAGTATTGCTGTCAGGACTGCTCTAGATCCATTCCTTCTAAAAATCTGTGCCTGATTTTCTGAAGGATAAATTGAACATTCAAAATGGCATGTATTCTTAAATGCTACACAGAAGATAGTCCTGAGATATTGTTTCCGTATGTATTGTTTAATGAGCTTATTTCCTAGTGATTTGGGTGGGGGAGGAGCAAAGGGAACGAACGGCCTTCCCTAATGAAAAGTAAAGGGATTGAACGGCTCAGATGTTGTAGCTGTTCTTTCTCAAGTTAGAGGATCCAGGGAGTGGTCCCTCTTTCTGGTCCTGCTCACTGAAAGATTTATGGGGCTGTGTCTTAAACATCCTAAAGGTTTCTTTAAAACTTTCTTCAAGGCTGACTGAGGAGATCAAATGGCTAACTTCGCAGTGGGTATCAATGTCAGTTTTATCATCATGTTGGCATTTCATCTTTTTTCTGGTGAGTGCATTTCCCAATCCTTGGTAGAACATTTCTCAGATTCTAGAAAATACAGGCAAGATTTGGTGTCATCTAAGAACAAAATTGTTTGTTCCATTTGGTTTAGTATCCTTGAATTCATAAACCAAAATAGGATACAGTGCAAATGCCCCTCGTATTAATGGATTTTAAAAAAATTCCCTATATTGTAAAAGGAGAAAAACTGTGTAATGGAGTTGAGTGGCCACTGGACACTAGGGCAGGGATACAATTCATCTTTTTTCTCACCTCGATAGCTGACGTATTTTAACTAAATCCTTCTCTGTTTTGGAGATCATCTTTTCCAATGGAATTTGTTAGAATAATCTCTTTCAGGTCTGAGATTTCCAGTTATCAGTTCTAACATCAATGCCTATGACAGGCATACGCTCATTGATATCTCTGGGGACAATTAATCTGCCTTAAAACCTAGAGTCATCTATTACTTTAATTGTGAGGCCACTCTTCCGGCACTGGAAAACAATGAAAACAAAATCAATTAATTTCCTTCATATTAGAATGACTTGAACAAGTTGTTGTCTTCCTTGATCTTCAGTTTTTCATCTATAAAATGTAGGTACCAAAGAAAAGATATCTTCAAAAGAAGGTGTTGTGGGGTTTAAATAATACAATGATTTTGAGACAAAGTTAGATCTACTGTAGAGATCAGTTGTGTTCAGTTTTTGCAATCTGACTTTCCCACCCACAGTCAATGCCAAAGAAGGCTCACTTAATGCCTTGTAGTTTCTTCATTGAAAGAACTGCATCCATGCCTTCCCACAATACTAGATGTGGAACTATCATAGGAGATACCATGTTATTTAATGTCTTTTATTTGTGCAGGAACTGAATTGACTGAAACGCCTGATGATATGCTACTGGTAAGTTACCTCTTGTTAGGAAATGGAAAACATTTAATTTTTGTAAATTATTATAAAATGAATTGTTATATGGAAAAATGCTTGCAACAAAAATGATACATTACAAAGTAAAATCCTAAGTTATTACCCTCTCCAGGAGAAAATATAGAAACTCTAGCACTCCACAAGCACACGTATTCATACAGGTATTATTCCTTATTTACAAGCTGTATAGTACTCTACTGTGTGAAAGTACAAGAGATAATTCAGTCTTTCATATTTCAGCATTTAAAATGGCTCCAACTTTTGAGATTGCAGATAATGCATCAAAAAACAACCTTGTGCACATGTATTTTTTTAATTAAGAATTTATTTTTTAAGAGCAATTTTAGGTTCACAGCAAAATTGAGGGAAAAATACAGAGGTTCCCCATGTACCCCCGCCCCACACATGCATATTATCAACACCCCCACCAGAGTGGGACATTTGTTACAACTGATGAAACCCTATTGACACGTTATAATCACCCAAAGGCTATAGTTTTCATTGTGGTTTGGTGTTGTACATTCAATGAGATTGAACAATTGTATGATGACATATATCCATCATTATGGTATTATATAAAGTATTTTCACTGCCCTAAAAATCCTCTTTGCCCCAACTATTCATCACTCCACTTCCCCAATGCTGGCAACCACTGATCTTTTCCCTGTCTCCATAGTTTTGCCTTTTCCAGAATGTCATATAGTTGGAGTCATACAGTACGTCGCTCCACGTCCTTGTGAGCATTTGGTGTTGCCAGTGTTCTGGATATTGTCCATGTGTGGTGAATCTCACTGTTGTTTTACTTTTCATTTCCTTGTTGATATATGAGTGCAGCATTTTCACATGCTTATTTGCCATTTGTATATCTTTTTTGGTGAGGTGCTTATTAAAATCTTTGGCCCATTTTTTTAACCAAGTTGTTTGTGTTCTTATTGCTGAACTCTAAGAGTTCTTCGTATATTTTGGGTAACAGTCCTTTATCAGATGTGTCTTTTGAAAATCTTTTCTCCCAGTTTCTGGTTTGTCTTCTCATTCTCTGGATGTTAATTTTTGCAATGGATAAAGTTCTGTGTCTACATTTATTTCATTGCATGTAGATCTAATTTTTCCAGCACCATTTTTGAAAAGACGATCTTTGCTTCATTGAATTACCTTTGCTTCTTTGTCAAAGATCGTTGACTTGACTGTACTTATGGGCGTCGGTTTCTGGGATCTCTAGTCTGCTGTATTGGTCTATTTGTCTCTTCTTTTACCAATATCACACTGTCTTGATTATTGCAGTGTTATGGTAAGTCTTTTACCTTTCCATATAAACTTTAGATTTAGTTTAGTATCCACAAATTAACTTGCTGGGATTTTGATTGGGATTGTACTGAATCCATAGGTCAAGTTGAAAAGAACTTACCCATTTTATTGTTCTTTTCAAAGAACCAGCTTTTGATTTCACTTATTTTTCTCCTCTGATTTCCTGTTTTCAATTGCATTGATTTCTGCCATAATTTTATTTCTTTTCTTCTGCTTACTTGGATATAAGTTGCTTTTCTTTCCCTAGTTTTCCAAGGTGGAAACTTAGATAATTGCTTTTACATCCTTCTTCTTTTCTAATATGTGCATCCAATGTTAAAATATTTCTTCTAAGCACTGCTTTTGCTGTATTCCACAAATTTTGATAAGTTGCAAGTTTATTTTACATTTAGATCAAAATGTTTTAAAATTTCTTTTCAGATTTCTTCTTGGATCTATGTATTATTCAGAAGTGTCTTATTTAATCTTCCCATATTTCAGTATTTAGTATTTCCCAGCTACCTTTTTGTCATTGATTTCTAGTTTAATTTCACTGTGTTCTGAGAGCAGACATTGTATAATTTCTATTCTATTGTTAATAGATTTAAGGATCCCAGTACACTCTAACTAGAAAAATATTTAAGAATCCACACCCACACACATTGTAACAAAACTATAAATCAATGAATACAAAGAGGTGGTCTTAAGAGTAGCCAGAAAGAAAGACTATCAACAAAGATATTAGAATTAGATTGTCATCAGACTCCTCACCTTTAACAATGGAAAACAGTATCAGTCTTAAACATAGATCCAAAAATAAAATAAAATCTTGGTGTACAAAACATAGCAGTGTATAAAAATATTGCCAAATTATGACAAAGTTTCTTTTACTAGCAATCTATGATTGATTCAAATCAGAGACACAATAATTAATCACTGATGTGTTAAAGGTCTTTAAATTATATTATTTCAATAAACAATTATAAAAGCTTTCAAGGAAAGTAATCTTTACTTACTGAAATATTTTGAGATAACCAGGATAGGTTATAATGACTAGACATATGCTTCAAAAATATCCAAAATTAAATAATACACAGTTTTATGAATAACAACATACGAGTATGTGATAAAACTATGGAGAAAAACAAGTGAATGACAAATGGAAAACGGAATTTAATGATTACCTCTGAGATGAGAGGGGAATGGGATTTGAGAGAAGTATCTGATAGGGAAGGCTAAGTCTGTAAAAATGTTTTATTTTTTTAATTTGGTTTCTGCTTACAGGGACATATATTTTGTTATAGGCCTTTCAAAATCATTTCAATAATATTTTATAATGTGTGGCATTTCACAGTAACATATTAACAACATATTTTCAGATGTGTACCCCTTGATTAATTCTTTGTTTTGCATTTTACAGATTAACTGTAACAGATACACATTAACAGGTGAAACATTTCGTTGCAATAGGATGTACCAACCAGTCTGTGCATCTGATGGCAAGACCTATGGTAATATGTGTATGTTTTGCCGGGAATATAGGTAAGAGCACAATAGCAAATATTTGCTTTTTCTACTTATTGGAACAGTGTCAGTATACTAGGAACTACTGTTTTGCTCTTAACCTAGTAAGCATATACAATAAGTCCTCACTTAACATCATCCATAGGTTCTGCAACTTTAAGTGAAACAACGTATAATAAAACCAATTATACCATAGGCTAATTGATATAAAAAAGAGTCAGTTCCTATGGCATCTCATCAATGTTATAATAAAGCAACACTGAACAAAACTACTCAAGGACTAGCTGTACACAGTAAACAACCATAGTATTTCTATTAAGCTGCAGGACATATCGTTAAACCTTATCCTGGAAGTCCCACTTCTGAAAGCAGGTTAGTTTTAGCTGTACATGATGATGCTGACTAGTTTTCAAATACTCAAATTAATTAAGTCCTTAATTTAATATAACTTTTTACCGTTACTAGAAGTGAACGTAAAGTGAGAGACCCAAGGGTTAAACTATCGCTCCGTCTCATTCACTAATTTCTTGGGTCTGGGGGTGGGCCCCACTCGTGAGTCAGGCCTGAGAAAACTGCCCCACAGCAGGACAGCGGACATGTGCAGGGCCTGGGGACTTGCAGGGAGCACTTGCCTGAAGTAATGTCCAGGTTTTCCACCTTGCTCCAATACTGAGTCCCGAGGAATATCTGGGATACAACGAGGGAATGTAACATATTGTTTTCTTTTTAATTTCTTTTCTCTCTAAAGCAAAAGTAACCAGAAAATTACTTACAGTCATCGTGGCCCATGCTGATCTGTGTGAGGTGGCCCTAGACATTCACATGGCTCCTCTTACAATCCTATTCTGCTGTTGGATTCGACAGACTATGAGTCTCTTCAAGCAGTGCCTTAAGCTCCTAGATGAGTAGATACATTTGCTTTTGGAAGCCAAGCTTAGGATGGACTCTAAGATAATTAGAAGGTTCTTGCAACTCCAAAATTCTGTAATTTCAAAATTTTAAGTCTCTGTCAAAATCTGAAAACCTATTAGTTTAATTATATGTTTGCACGTGAAATATAAGACATTTCTCAATCATTAAATACTCAGCTCAATAAACATGTCACACGGTAGTGATTTTATTAAATAACTTTTACCTTTGTGGTTGCACAGTGGGGTCACAAAGGTCCAATACAGGCCATGTTTCCAAACTTGCCTCTAGTCTATGTAAAAAGCCTAGATACTTAACACCCTCCCTGTTCCAATGAATCGAAACCTTCAAAAGAAAGCCTAGTATCTAATATTTTAACCCACATCCTAGGTTAGGCAAACTCTGGATAGGAAATTTGACTTAAAATGTTGTAGTGTAAGTGCCTAACATTAAGCTTTTGATTGCTGAGGCATCCATTTGAAAGATGTCCACTTTGAATATCCATATTGCCAGCTGCATGACACAGCTACTAGCAAAACAACCAGTGAAGGAAGCAGGCACTCCCCACACACGAAAGTCCCCTTTGAGAAAGCCTTGGGTAACCTAGATAACTGGTCACTTGAGTGACCCTGCTTTTCCCTTCCCATGCCCTAATTCCCACTCTTACGTTTTAAATTCACCAATAAAGAGTGAACCCGCAACACCCTAGGTACCCCGTTCTCTAATAAAGACCCTAATAAAGGCTAAGCCCAGGTCCATTCTCACCCCTTCGCTCTATACCTGTGTGGCCCACAGGCATTCCTTGTATCCTCCAGGACTTATACTAAACTTTGTTTCTCAAATTTCCCCAATATTTTCATCACCCCCCACCCCCAAGTGCATTATACAATCACAATAACTGCAAGGGCAGGTCCAGCCACAACGTTGGCTCCTGTCGGGGAAATGTCTGTGGGGCCTGGACCTCAGGCATTCCTAGCTGTTAGCATCCCTCTCAATAGTCAGAGACCCAAATAATAGATGCGCTTAACATTCAAAGAAAAGTACCTTCTGTACAGAAGTTTGGTTAAACTGTTGTATTTGTTTGGATATAGACTGCACTAATGTAACAGACATAAAAGAGTAGAGCACCTTTATTTATGATTTTATTCTTTTCATGTAATGCTTCTGAGGTGGATGGATAGACCTGGGCTGGGAAGACCTGGCCATCCACAACTTAAGTCTTCCATTTTGGGATGTATGGCAGATGGTCCATTCCTCTCCACCTCTAAGAATGATGCTTAATTGGAAGGCCAAATTGTCATTTAGAATTAATTTTACTACAGAAATATTGAATTAATATTTGAATACAAAAATGTACCATAATTACTATGTCAACTTCATGGTCGTCATTCCATAAATATTTGTGGGAATGGAGGCATGGTGTTGGAAAATTGGAAAGTCACATGCAAAAAAAAAATAACTGGATCACTACCTTACAACATATACAAAGGTTAATTCAAAATGGATTAAAGACTTAAACATATGACTAGAAACCACAAAACTCCTAGAAGAAAACATAGGCAACAGGTTCCTTGATATAGGTCTTGGAGTTGACTTTTTGAATCTGATACCAAAAGCAAAAGCAACAAAAGCAAAAATAAACAAGTGGGACTACATCAAAGAAAAAGCTACTGCACAGCAACAGAACCACCAACAAAATGAAAAGGCAAACTACTGAAAGGGAGAAAATATTTGCAAGTCATATATGTACCTGAAAGACGCTAATATCCAAAATATATAGACTCATACAACTCAGCAAAAACCGAAACAATCCAATTAAAAATGGTTAGAAGATCTGAACAGACAATTTTTCCAAAGGAAATATACAGATGGCCAACAAGTACATGAAAATATGCTCTACATCATTAATCATCATGGAGATGCAAATCAAAACCACACTATCACCTCGTACCTTTTAGGATGCATATCATAAAAAAAGCAAGAGATAACAAATATTGTCAAAGATGTGGAGAAATGGAAAACCTGTACACTGTTGATGGTATGGTCTGAAAGTGCCCCCATAAATTTAGATGTTGAAATCCTAACTCTTCCAGGTGATGATATTGGGAGGTGGAGCCTTTGGGGGTGCTTAAGTCATGAGGGTGGAACAATCATGAACACAATTAGTGCCATATAAAAGAGGCCTCAGAGAGCTCCCTGGCCCCTTCTACTATCTGAGAGCAGCACAGTGAGCAGGTACCAGACAAGGACCAGGAACAGGACCTTTACCAGAATGTAACCACGCCGGCACTTTGACCTTGGACTTCCCAGCCTTCACAACTGTTAAGTTCCTCAGTTACTCAATCGATAGTGTTTTGTTATAGCAGCCCAGCTGGACTAAGATAGTTAGAGGAAATATAAAACGGTTTAGCCACTTTGGAAAATGGTATGAAGGTTCTGCAAAAAATTAAAAATAGAACTACCATTTATCTAGCAAGTAAAAATAGAACTACCATTTATCTAGCCACTCCTAGGTATACATCCAAAAGATTGATATCTGCACCCCCAGGTTGATTGCAGCACTGTTCACAGAAATCAAAACATGGAAATAAGCCAAATGTCCACCAATAGGAAAACAGATAAAGACAGTGTGGTATGCACCTACATATTCAACCTTAAAAATGAAGGAAATAGTATATGTACGGTAACATGGCACTGGAAGACATTATGTTAAGTGGAGTAAGTCAGTCACAGAATAAACACTGCATGATTCCACCTATATGCGGAATGTAACAGAGTTAACCTTATAGGAGCAGAAAATAAAGTGGCGGCTGCCAGGGGGTTGGGGGAGGGAAACGAGGGAAGTAAGTTGTGGCCTAATGGGTATACAGTTATACAAGGTGGAAAAGTTCTAGATATGTGCTGTCCAACTTAGGGCCTATGGCTAAAAATATTATGTTGTGCTCTTAATTTGTTCAGAAAATATATACCCAGAAGTGGGTTTCTGCATCACATGATGGCTCCATTTTTGAGGAACCCCCATACTGTTTTCCACAGTGGCTGTACCAATTCACATTCCCACCAACAGTGCACACGTGTTCCTTTTTCTCCACAGCCGTGCCAATCTTGTCACCGCTTGTCTTTTGATGACAGCCATTCTAATATGTGTGAGGTGATATTGTGGTTACTTTCTATGTTCCCAAAAATAATGGAATATTTAGTTTATTTCGTGGCAAATATTTTTAGTAACTTTGTCAATGACCTTAATCATTGACCTTAGGAGCTTTTGTATCCTCCCATTAAACTGGCCTGGAACAGTTCTGGACTCCAAGTTTCTTTTCTAAATCTTAGCTTTCTTTACTCATAATGACAGGCAGATTAGATTAGGGTAACAAAGGTAAGTATAACATACAACCTAAGTGCAGACTGTTTTACTATTATCCCTAACACTGAAGCCAATCCTATGAGACGTAAATTACTATTCTCACATTTGAAACGAGGAAATTGTGGATTAGAAAGTCTGAATATAGCATCAAGATTACTCTGTGGTTGATGGCATTTGAACTCAGGACTTTCATTTGCTTTCCCCACTGAGAGTGTGAAGCAGATTACAGAGTTCTGATTAAATCTCTCCACTTCAAACCCTGCAGGGTCTCCCACTTAACTCTGAGCTAAAAATCTGTCAACTGAGCATAAACGAATCAGCCCATTTGGTCTGAACCAGTTCTGTCAGCTGGACTATGCAGACTGTATTCTAAGTCAGCTTAGCTATACTGACCTCATCTTGTTTTCCTCACTTATTCCTCAGATCAAATTACTCAACAGATAATGTAGGGCATTGTCCCTTGTGCTGTCAATTTCATTCCTGGGTCTTCTTTCTCTCTTGATCTTAATATTTACATGCTGTCCTCAGGGCAGGTCCCAAAGCTGGCTCACCAAGACTCATCTGGGAACTTTCTGAGCACTTCTGATGGTGAATTTATACTACAATTTTACAAGATGTTCCCACTGGAGGAAATCGGTTAAAAGGAATACAAGAACGCTCTGTACTAGTACTCACAACTTTATGAGTATCTCCATTTATCTCAACATAAAAAGTTTGATAAAAAAAAAAAGTTTGATAAATGTCAAATCTCCAAGTGAGTCTAATGTGCTTCTAGTGCAAAATACTAAGGGCCTAGGTATTTATCTAATTATAGTTCCCCAAACTTATTCTTCTCTTTCTTGCTTTGATTCTCCTTTCTTTCCAACTCAGTAGCATAAAAAGCTTTCACATCTCTTGTCTATTTTAGGGTTTTAAAGCAACATTTATTATTTTAACCCCCATCCCATACTTCTGGGTACATCAGATAAAATTGTCGCCAACCTCCTGCTGAGGATAGATCTATTGAGAATTATTTGTGTGGCATCTCTCAGAAGCTCCATTATAGCCTCCAGGCAGAACACAGAATACCTGTATGCCTTATGCGTCATGAGCCGTGTGTTGTACCCCATCAAGCTCCTCACCAACAGCCCAATAAAGGAGACTCCTCAGCTGGGTAGAAGTGGTTAAGAAGGAAAGGTGAACAAAATAGGCACAGTCTCTAGAGCTGTAGGCCTCACTCTCCACTGCGTTCTCTGTTCCAGGTAGGTCAGCTGGGATGAATGTACAGACGTAGCTCTGGCGTGTAGAATTACTATGAGGACTGCTCCAGGTCAGTCCTTCCTGAAATAACTGTTTCTACTTTGTGAGGAAAAACTAAGACCTCAATGTGCATATTCCCTTAAATGCAGTCAGGTTCCTGTGGGCTGAGCCGAGGGTTGGGGAATGAGTAGTCACTCCTTAAACGTGCCAAGAGGATATGTCCTAGTGTTTCTCTCAAGTCTCTATGAGGCCTTCTGTTCACATGCATGTCTTAGACCTGTGGGTTGGCGGAAGGAAAAAGGGAATAGTTCACTATAACTACGAAAGTTACCTCGGGGAGTGGGGCAGATCCTTTACCTGTAAGAAACTTTCACCTGGAAATGGGCAGTTTTTCCCTGTGTCATGTGTTATAGACATTTCTTTTGGGCTTCTTCTACAGACTTGAAAAAGAATGCCTTTCTTCTCATCATTGATCAAAGCGATTTTCATCATTTCCTTGGCATTTCCTCTTTATTCTGGTGAGTACATTTTTCAGTTCTGGATGAAGGAATTCACACATTTTAGAAAATGCAGGAAACACCTACTATTATCTAGAAATGGAGGAGCTTCTTTAATTGGATTTGTAATACTTAAACTGGCAAAAATGAAATGGGACATGTTATAAATTCCCTTTTTAAAATTGCATCAGTGGATTGCTTATTCTCATTTCCCACCTTAGAGAGGTGAAGACAAAGAGGTGGGTTAGAATGAGAACTTAGCTTTTTGTTCATTGATGACTAAAGATACTAACCTAACTTCATTTTTTCTTTTTGGAGGTCAGATTCCATAGTTGCTAAATGCAGAGTGTGGAGAGTAATGATGTCTTCTAGATCTGATATTTTCTGACAATCTGATTTGTCATTTGCCAGTTCTCAGTCCACTAAAGTCAGGGCTCTGTTTAAAGAAAGAACTCATTGATCCTTCTCCTGACAATTTATCTTCCTTTAAGCACAAGGGGACTTAAAGGAATTTCAAGTCCTTTAGAGGATGAATTTCAGAATAAAGTAACTGTGAGGTGTTGAGAAGACCCATGAAATTAGAACTGCGTACTAATTAATTAAATAGCAATTAATTTCTTCTCTTTAAATACTTTATACAGGGCATATTAAGTGGCTTTAAAGCTTTAGTAAAGTATTGCCTTCTCTGACTAGGATGTCTCTCATCTATTTAAAAAAAAACAACTATGGTATCTTCAAACATGGTTTGGAAATTATTAAACAACATATACAACTATTTTTCACAGAGTGAGATTAATTTGGAATTATGATTCCAGCTTTGGAGTTATTTTGTGAAGTTATTGTTTTGATACTGCCACAATGGGCTCATCTCAGAACCTGCAGGTCTTGAGCAGACAATTTGCATGGTAGTTTGCTACTAAAAGATGTGGGTACTCCTACCAGAGACTAATTGCTTTCCCCTCTTCTTATTTTCAACTTTTCTTTTGGTGCTGATTGCAGAAACTGCTTTTATACTTTTAACGGACATTCAAGAAGTGGTAAGTTAATACTGGTTAATTTGGGGATTGGAAAAGGTAAACTTCATTTTTTTTATACTGTATGTCTTAACAGCAAATTTCACCAAAGTGTACAACAGAATGATTCTCCAAAAAGTTTTAAAAGAACTGTGTTATTATTACATAAGTACAAGAAATAGAATCTTGCCAGCCATATAAAACCATTTGGCATTTAGACAAGGTACAAATATTCCATTATTATTCAAAGAATTCCATTATTGACTGTAAACCTTGTTATAAGCAAGCACCTGGTAAGGGTTGCAGCATGCTTAAAGCAGAAATGTTTATCCTAGCAAAACAAGAGGATTTTAAGAAAACAATTTTCTGCAAAGGTGGATAAAATAATAATTTTCACATATTCACAGAGTGGAATATTACATAGAGGTGAAGAAAATGAACTTCAGTTCTAAACAACTGAATAAAGGTTACAAAAACATTTTAAAAGCAGGTCATGTAAGATTACATAATACTGTTTATGTAGGTAAATTACGAATTGTGTCATCACTAAAGAAATTTTATATATATATATGTGTATGTATATATATATATACTGTCCTATACACACATGCAAATACCAATATATATGACTACACACATATATGGTGATAATCATCCGATTATCTAGTACTGAAGCCATTGAGGAAGACAAGGGAATTATAAAAAATTCAGTTTTATGATTTCTTGTGGTAAAAATATTGGGGGATAACCTGGACATAGGTATGAGGAGAAGCGGGAGCTGAGAGACTATATTATAAAAATACATTCAGTCATTTGTCTGTTTTTTTTTAATAATGATACTGGGTGGTTAAAATATGTCAATAATATTTTATGTCTAAGCGCGTTGTTGGTACCTTGATTCCAATTTCTAAACCTCAAATATTTTCATTCCATTTTGATGCATGGTATCTTGTTTTAAGAATAAAGAACATTTTATTGTAAAAGCTCATAATCTGACCAATTTTATGTTGTTATTTATGTTTAACAGCCAGATTGTAGTATATATGAAAAGAATTTCGGTATATGCACCAAAGAACGTGATCTAGTCTGTGCAACCAACGGCAAAACTTACGGCAATGAATGTTATTTCTGTACTGACATGATGTAAGAGCACAAGATTAAATTTTGGCTTTTTCAATATAATGAAGAAACCCTCCCAATAGAACAATCCATGTTTCTGATAGCCTAGGCACACTGTATACAGAAAATAATTACTATTTCTGTAAATGCCACAGAAACATACTTCTACCTTTCCCTCAAGTTCTCATTTCTAAAAGTTTTGTATTTGACCTCTCAGTATAACTTAGCTGGATATTCTGCAAATGTATAAAGCAAATAACTTAATTTAATTATTATGACTTACTAATGGCAATCTATGATCAATACATTGAATTCTGAAGTTCAGATGATAACTGATAATCTCTGATGTAGCTTCAAGCTACAGGGAGCGTAACTGAGCAAGATATCCTATTGACTACAGAAAGTTGAAATCCATCATAACGGGCCCATTCATGCTGGGAAGGGATTCCTCTGATGCCCCACTTTTACTCTTGAATTCCATGATAGACTCCAATCCTTCCTTAGAAAGCAGGACGTTCTAGGACACTTCCATCCGACCTCCCTTCCTGTACCCTTTACTCTGAAGACATTTGCAGTCTAAAGGTTCAGCCGATCTTCCTACTTCTCGTCTCATTTTCTCTCATACGTGTTTCCTCTTATTTAATCCCAAAATTGGCTTCTACTTCTAGAAAACGACTGAAACAACCTTTAATCCTCTCCTCTCTCAGGTCTGGGTGGGTTCCAAGACTGAGTCAGGACTGAGCATGCAGGAAGAGTCAAGTTGTCCCAGTTGGGGGGAGGACGTGTGCAGGACTGGGGAGCACGTGGGTCCCAGCTGCTTGTGGAAGTGGAGCATACCCTCTCCACACTGTCCCATATGAAAATTCTCCTCGTTTAGAAGCAACTAGTATAATACCCGGGTAATTTTAAATGATCTTTTTAGTAATGTCTTTTTCTCTCTTTTTCTCTTATTACAGAAAAAGTCAGAGAACATTTGGATTTCTTCGTTTTGGTAAATGCTGATTCTGCCTGAGCTACACATTCCTATGGCTTTTTATTGCAACCCCATTTTGCAGTGGATTCTAACCACCAATTAATAGTCTTAATCAGGGCTTTAAATTCCTAGATGACAGGACAATGTCTTCTATTGAACGCAAGATGGAATATAGGATGTTGAAGATTTTTTCCAACTCTAAGATCCATTGATTGAAACACTTTTATTCTCTGTTCAATTATTCAATGAGAGTTGAAAAACTATCTTAATTGCGTGTTCAATAATGTCAAACCTAATGCAATTTACAATCATAAATATTTCAATCAATAAAATGGTAAATAATATTATCTTTATTGCTTTGGTTGATTAGTGGGTTAAAACACATGAATACTTTTGTTAATTATAATTGCATAAATATTTTAAAAGGTGAAAAATAATACATCACTTGGGTGTTTATGAAAGTTACAGGGCTCTTCTTTACCCAATGGAATAAAAATCTCTAGAGGAGGGATCTGGAAACTTGAATTCTAACAAGTACCCCAAGTCAATCTGACGATCACAAATGTTACACAACATGGACTTATATTCTAAAACATAGGCCTTGTCTATAATTGAATGAATTGCAGAGTCTATTGAAAGATATAGTACAATTTCTGAGGCTTGGGTGGAAATTACATTATTTTCTTTGTCTCTCCCAAATCAGTCAAGACACAGGTTGGCAGTGTTCTTTATGTAATCCAGATGCTAGGTCCTTATTAGATGTATGACTTGCAAATGTTTTCTCATCTTTGGGTTGCCTTTTTACTTTATTGATAGTGTCCTTTGATGCAAATTTTATTTAATTTAATGAAGTCTAACTCATCTATTTTTCCCTTTGTTGCTTGTACTTTTGGTGTTATATATGAGAAATTGCAGACTAAGACAACCTCAAGAAGATTTGTATCTGGGTTTCCTCCTAAGAGTTTCATAGTATTAGTACTTGCATTTAGATCTTTGATGTATTTTGAGTTAATTTTTGTACATGGGGAAAATTGTGGGTAAAAAGTTATACATTTGCATGTGGCTATCCAGTTGTCATAGCGACATTTGTTAAAAAGACTATTTATTTGCCAATTGATTATCTTGGAACTCTCGACAAAAATGAACAGATTAATCAAGACAGTGGGTGAAAGAATAGGTAAATAGGTGACTAGAAGAGAATAGGGAGCCTAGAAATACACCCATGTATAGTAAACTGATTTTTGACAAAGGAGCAAAGGCAACACAATGCAGTAAAAATAGTTTTCTCAATAAATGGCAGTGGAGCAACCGGATATCTACATGCAAAAAGCCTAGACACAGACCTTACACCCTTCACGAGTATTAACTCAAGTGGATCACAGACCTAAATGCAAATGTAAAACTACAAAACTTCTAGAAGAGAACATAGGAGAAAACCTAGATGACCTTGGGTATGGTGATGGCTTTTTGATATAACACCAAAGAATGGATCCATGAAAGAAATAATTGATAAACTGGGGTTCATTAAAATTTAAAACTTGTTTTCTGTGAAAGACTACATCAGGAGAATGAGAAGGCAAGCCGCAGACCAGGAGAAATATTTCCAAAAGACACATCTGATAAAGGACTCTTACCCAAGATATACAAAGAACTCTTACCACTCAAAAATAAGAAAACAAACAGCTCGATTTAAAAAATGAGACAAAGACCTAAACAGACAACTCATCAAAGAAGATATACTGATGGCAAATAAGCATAGGCAAAGATGCTCCACGTATGCCATCAGAAATTTAAATGAAAAAAACAATGAAATGCCACCACCTGCCTAATAGCACGGCTAAAATCTGGAACACTGACCCTAATTCTTTTAGTCTTAGTATATAAACAGCTACAATAATCAAGACAATGTGGTATCGGTAAATATATATATGTATATAATGTATATGTAAAATACAAATTCTCTCTGTTTTCTTAGTCTTGCTAAGCCTTGACAATTTGTTCATCATTTCAAAATATCATCTCTTACCGCATTTCCCCGAAAATAAGACTTAGCTGGACAATCAGCGTCTTTTGGAGCAAAAATTAATGTAGGACCCGGTCTTATATTATGTTAGATAAGTCCCGGTCTTATATTAATTTTTGCTCCAAAAGACGCATTCAAGCTGATTGTCCGACTAGGTCTTATTTTTAGGAAACACGGTAGTTTCATTGGTCTTTTCTATTGTTTTTCTAGGCTCCATTTTATTTATTTCTACTCTGATCTTTGTTATTTTCTTTCTTCTACTAACTTCGGCTTCATGTGTTCTTCATTCTCCATCTCTTTGAAGTGTAAAGTTAGGTCGTATATTTGAGATCTCTCTTTTTCTTAAGGTAGGTGTTTATCTCTATAAACTTCCCTGTTAGAACTGCTTTTGCTGCATCCCATAAGTTTTGGTATGTTGTTTCCATTTTCATTTGTTTCAAGACATTTTTGATTTCCCTTTTGATTTCCTCACTGACCCATGAGTTCTTCAGAAGTATGTTGTCAACGTCCAGGAAAACAGTGTGTGTGTGTGTCTGTGTGTGTGTGTGTGTGTGTGTGTGTGTGTGTGTGGTGATATTATGGAGGAATAGGGAGGGAACAAAACTAGAGAATACGGCTTCAAGATTTATTTGCATGTGATGGCTGATGGAGAGATGAGTTTTTAATAAGAAGGGGGAGGGTGTTTGGCTGATTTGTCAAAATTGCATAGGCTCTTTAGTAAACAGGAGACATAAAAATATTGATAATATGTTACATTTTAAGTGGGTGGTGGTTACATTGAGATTTGTTGTTAAAGTTACATCTAGAATGTATTTATCACTTTTTGATGTGGGGCATTCCATATTGGAACCGAAGAACATTTTATTCAGATGTTGGTTATCTGATTTATTTCACGTTCGTTCAATATTTTACAGGCAAACTGTAATTTGCACTTACTTGCCCCACTCTCTTGTGCTGGAGAAACTGAGCCAATCTGCGCAACTGATGCCAAACTTACCGCAATAAATGTACTTTCTGCAGTGAAAAGATGTAAGAATATGGTAGTAAATATTTTCTCTTCCAAAGTAATAAAAAAATCATTTCAAAAGAATAGGAAAATCTATAATCTAAGCACAGCATATACACAAATTAACTGTCATTAACTCTGTAAAATACGTATGACATACATTTGTACCTCTCCCTAAAGTTCTAACTTCTGAAAAGGAGTATTACATTAGAGCTCTCGATATACCTTGCTGAATATTCTGCATATCAATTAATTTGACTTAACTAGTTTTATTATAATTTACTAATGGCAGACAGTTGACCAATATGTTGTAATTCAGAATCCCTGAGGCTGCACAGTAAACCTTGGTGATGCCACGAGAATCAACCTTGCAGACCTCCAGCTTCAAGGAGGGTAACTGATACGGGATCCTATTGCTATCCTCTGAAATCAATCACAGCGGGCCATTTATTTTATAAATGAATTCCTCTGATGGTTTCCTGAACCTTCAAGACAACCTTTCTGACATTTCTCAGGCTTCAGGGAAGTCCAAGACACTTCATCAAACTTCCTTCTTCTCTCCTTCACTCTGAAGTTTGTGATCTGAAGGTGCTACCAGCTTTCCTGACTCCCTTCTATTTTCTCTCATGAAATCTTTACATTCCTTAAAATCCCCAAATTGACATCTCTTTCTCGAAGACCACAAACACAATCCCTAATCCTCTCCTTTCTCAGGTATGGGCAAGAATGAGTTAGGACTGAACAAGTAGGTAGGGTCACTTATCCCACAACAGGAGATGTGTAGGGTCAGGGAACAGGTGGGGGTCAGCTACTCACAGAAGTGGAGCACGGCCTTTCCACCCTGTCCCAAGTTCAAAATTCTTCTCATTGGGAAGCACTCGGTGCACTTCCCAAGGAGTCCTAGTTTAATAATTTATTTTCCTTTCCCTCTTTCTTTCCCTACAGACTTCTTCATAAAAATTTAAAATTTGATCATTATCGTGCTTCCTGAATTCTGATGAAACAATACATCCATATGGCTCTAATGTGATCTCATTTTGAAGTGGATTCTACAATTAGAACTGGTAGCGCCTTCTCAATCAGGGCCTTAAATTAACAATGATCAGGTCAATCCTATGGAACACAAGATGGAATACAGGATGTTCATTTAGTGCTGCTCTAAGATTTTGTGATATCAGGATTTTGATTCTCCATGTTCAAATTCAATAACAATTAGAAAACTAATATCTTACATAGCATACGTTTGATAACATAAAACCTAACACATTTTAAAATCCTAAATTTTTCACTCAAGAACATTAAATGATTTTACCTTCATTAGAGTCTTTGTTTTTACCATTAAGGCAGTAATTTCATTAGAATATAAAAATACATTCACCTAGCTGCATGGCCTTTTCCTTGATAGAAGCTTCTAAAATAGTTCTTCGGTAAATATGGTATATTCATACGTGTTTTTTTTTTTCCTTCAACACATTATATAAAAGTCTACTATGTGTTAGGTACTATATCAGACAACAAGGATAAGATGGTCAGTAAAATCAGATTTCAATATTCTCTAGGATCTTTCATTGTATTGACTAAAATTACAGTCTCTGAGGTTTATTGAGATGTTTACTTGCCAAAATCTTATCATTTTTAGTTATAATACAATGTTTTTTTGTAAATATACAGAGATAAGAAATCACCGCTACAATCCAATTTTAGATTATTTACATTAGCCCAAAAAGGGTCTTCTGACCTGATTGCAATTAATCCCTCTTCCTAGTTCCATCCACAGGCAACCACTAATATATATTCTCTCCCTACTATTTTGCCTTTTACAGACATTTCATATCAATAAAGTGATATGTAGTCATTTATACTTGCTTCTTTCTCTAGGTATAATGATTTGAAAGTTCATACACTGTATGTCATCTATCAGTTGTTGATTAAAATTAAATGATGAATGGTAATCCATTTAGCATTGATCAACCATATTGTGTTTATTTATTTACCAGTTGATGGGCACTTGGATTGTTTCTACTTTTTGCCTATTATGAATAACGCTACTATGAACATTAATGCACAAGTATACGTGTAGACATATGTTGTTTCTTTTCCTCTTGGATAAATAGCAGGAGAGGAATGGATAGCTCATATGGTAGGTGTATGTTGAACTTTACATTCCCACCAACAATGCATGAGGGTACAGTTTCTCCATATCCTAATGAACACTTTTTATTACTTTCTTTTTTTGATTATAGATATTTATTCTTTTTATAATCATTAAACTATCTAAATTAGTATATGTGTATATAATCGCTGTAATTTTTTAAAAGGTCAAATCTTAATAGAAGATAATGTATCAAAATATTAAAATCAGCTGCTTATGGTTTATATAATTAAGGTTTTCTTTTCTTCTGCATCTCTATATCTCTCTTTTGGGTACTGATGATGTATTTATTATCAAAATGGAAAAATTAACTTCAAAAAGTAATAGAAAATCAATGTGTATTATTGCTAATATGACCTAAAATTTTACCCAATTAAACATTCTCCAATAGTGACATTAGATACCAAAGTTTCTCCTCCAGACCCAAGAATGACAGGCAGAGTAACCGCTGGTTTTATTAAGCTCCAGGGGAGAATGGAATACAATCCTGTGCGCTCACTCAAACCAGCTGGATGTCAGGATGCAAAGTCACCATTGCCATCTACTACAGAGTGAATGATCGTCTTCCTCCTCCAAATTCATGTGTTGTAATCCTAACCCCCAAGGTGATCAGATAGGGAGGTGGGTCTTTGCGAGGTGCTTATGGTATTAGGGCAGAGATCTCATGATTGGGATTAATGCTCTGATGTAAGAGACCTCCAGAGAGCTAGCTTGTCCTTCCACCATGTGAGGTAACAACGAAAAGATGACTATCTAGCAAGTGGGCTCTCAGCCAACACTGAATCTGCTGGCACCATGATGCTGGACTCCCAGCCTCCAGAACTGTGAGAAATAAATGTTGTTTACAAACCACCAAGCTTATGGTGTTTTTGTTATGGGAGTCCAAATGGACTAAGACACCATTCGTTTCATAATGCTTTCAGAACCAGTAATTGGACACACAGAAATTAAATTTTCTGAGCCATCTTGTTCTTTTCCAAGAATTCTCCTGCTGTTATGGCCTTCCGACTCCTGTATATTAGGGCTATTATACCAAATTATGTAAGGCACACACTTTCAAGTAGTTCTGTGTTTTGCTGATCATTGCAAAAGCCACCTCACGGCACATAATTGTAAAGGACAGTTAGTACATAAACTGGGAAGCTTGCCCCAAATAATCTTTTCCATTCATACACAAAAATCTCAATTGTGTAACCTGAGCTTGTGGAATAAGAGTTGAATATGGTATCCAGAGGTCCAGGGAGAACAGAATGGCTTACGACAAGTATTTTTGTGGTGAAGACCAAGGAAAGATCCCTGTGTTTCCTTCCCTACACCAAGCATCCAACTCACATGCATCTGCTCTGCCCTTTCCTGAGTCACCACCAGGAGTCCTTCTTGCCTCCTGTCACTCTCCAGACACATATACAGAGAGAAAATATCCAGAATTAAATAAATGCTTTAGACAACCATCAGTCCAAATGCAGCTCGAAAGGTGTACTTTAACTCAACTTGTTCAGTATGAAAAATCTGAAGTTTTATTTATTCTAAACTATAATGTAGCATTTGAAAGCCATATATCATTTAAGGTAATAACATTTAATAAAAGATTCACTTGCACATCAAATACCATCATTTCATACTACAGATTATATTAGTTGAATTCTTTGAAATGACTTTTCACATCAAGAGCCATGGCAAAACTTTCAAATGCAGGTGTCTATGGTATTTGTTTGATAAGTAATATGGACTCAATAGGAAGGCCTTTAACCCACCCAGGGGGCATGAATTATTTTTAAAGGACCAAATAATAAAGAACTTTCCACTTTTCAAAATGTGGCATAATGTCCTTCTGAAGATTCAGAAATACCTGGGATGCTTTAAAATCGTGAAGAAGGTCCACATCTCTTAGTCTCCACATCCCCATAACATCATTCAATAAAACACAGCAGGCTTAGAGTTTACAAATCACACTGTTCTAAACAATAGCAAAAAAAATTGTTCTTCTAATACTGGTAAATGTAGGTAAACCCTGACAGAATTAGGTAAAAAAGATATACTTATTAAAGTTTGACTGGTTTTACCTGTTTTAGGTTTATTGAAGTAAATTTACACATACTAAAATGCAATTCTTCTATGTTATAAGTTTGACAAACTTAGACAATTATATAAGCAACTCCACAAGCGATAGAATTTTTGTCTTCATCCCCCAAAATTATCTGTGCCGTTTTGTTGTCAATTCCTTCCACCACCCCCAAACCCTGAAAACTATGTATCTATTTTCTGTGTTTGTTAAAAATATTTATGTTGAATCGAATTTAGATTCACAAAAATTGCATAAGTAATGGTGACTTCCTGTATAGTCTTGAACTACCTTCATCCAATGATAACCCTTCATATAACCGTAGTATTGTGTCAAAACCAATCGAGATGGTGTTGATATGCAATTGATATGGTATACCACTACTGACTAAACTAAATACCGTATTAAGAGTTCCCCGTTTTTAAAATGAATTCTACTTTTTTTTCTTTTGGTGCATAGTTCTATTAAACTTTATTAAATGTAAAAATAGATTTCATGCATATCCACCACCACGATCACCATATAGAAGTGTCTATCACTCCAAATAAACACTTTTCTGCTACCTCTTTATTGTCACACTCTCTCTCCAGCCATGAACCCTGACAATCAGTGATGTTTTCATCATTACAATTTTGTCTCTTTGTGAATGTTGTATAAACAGAATAAGTACAATTTTGAGATTTGCTTCTTTAAGCTTATTATTTAAATGTTCTTTCACTAATGTGTTTGAGAGCTATCCAAATTGTTGCATGTGTCAAATAATTTATTACTCTTTATTAGTACTACATTGTATGGATGTACAACAGATGTTTACCCAGTATTTTACAGAGTATAGCTTTTCAGTTTGATGAAACTTTATGAAATTTAGATTTACGTACTTCTGCTTCCAACAGAATGCAGTCTACAGAAAACTATTTGCACTACCCAGTAATCTGTGGGAGGGCCAAATATGAATTTTGTTGGTGTTTTTCACACTTAGGTTAAATTCAAGTTGTTCACCCCCATTACTTCCCTGAGCGGTGAGTTAGTTTACTATGGGGACAGTGACACTGGGAAGACTAGAGACTGCTCTTGGTCCCCATGTCCTCTATTTCAAATCTCTGTCTCAAAGTCATAGTATTCTCTACCTCTGCCACAGGTGAGCAACCAGTACATTTTTTTCTTTGTGAAACTATATTAAATAATCCATGTGTCTAACATTTTTACGGGTTAATTTTTTAAAAAAATCTTTTTGCCTTCTGTGCATAAGTGTTTTCTGCTAATAAATACATATAAAGGCAGTTTAATGGATGGGACATACGGGCTTTCCAGGAATTTCACTGTAGACTTGTGTTTGCTTTTCCACACAGGTCCCTACATCAGAAGAATTAGTCTGTTGAAGATTTCTCTGATAGTGTCTATGTGAGAAAGGTAAAAAGCCACTGGCAGTGTAATTTCACTTTAGGATACGAAGGGAGCATTTTCGATACTTGTCAGAACGTGTGTATCTCCCTTAACTTGCCTTTGAACATTAGCAGTCTCAAAGTTTCCTTCTAAATCCTAGATTTCTTCAGTGCTAAAAATTACGGGTAGATGGAGAGTGACAAATATGGTCCTCATACACAACTTAAGTGTGGGCAGTTTTAATAATTTATTTCTACTATTGTGACAAATCTGAGACAGAAATTATTACTCTCATATTTGAAATACATAAAATGTACATTAGAAAGTCTAGGCATGGAGTCCTAGATGTATCTTTGTCATTTACCTTTTTCTTAAGAATCACTTGGTTACGAAAGTATCTCTTAGATGCAGCATACAGTTGGATCTTACTTTGTAAGCCTCATCAATTTTTTAAAAATTCAGTTATTGAGTTAGGTCTATTTCCATATATCAAAATAAATGACCAATACTGGTCTGAAAATGTCATAATTTTTGGCTAAAATTATTTTTTTTATTATACTACATTTCGTGTGTTTTCCCCCCCACATGACTTCTTTGTTTCATTTTTATGTTCTAAAATGCTTTTCATGTTTAGATTTATCTTTTTTTCTAGCAATTACCTTTGTATTTATAACTCCTAAGAGGCTTTTTTTCACTTTCTTATGTATTCTTCACACAGAGAGGACTTGAAAAACTTAAAACTCAGTTTAGTAAGAGGAAATCTTTGTGACCTTTAGTTAGGCAAAAGGCAAAAATGTCTTAGATATGACAACAAAAGTATGATTCAGAAAAGAAAAAAGTGATATATCGGATTTCATTATAAAATAGCATTCTGTAAAACAATTGGGCAGTATCCTAAAAAGCAAAACATACACCCATTATAGTATTCAACCAACCAATTGCTCATTAATTTCTCTCACTCTCTCTCTCTATATATATACACACACACATATATATACATATATATACGTCTATATATATACATACACAGGTAGATAGACAGATCTAGCTATGTACAAGAATATTACAACAGTCTGGTTTGTAATAGAAACAACCCAACACCCATCAACAGGTGAATGGCTATGCACACAATGTTATATTCATAAAAATGGGATAGTGTTGTGATTAAAAAAAAGAATCACCTATCCGTACTTATATCATGGATGAATCTCAAAAATAATTATTGTGAATGAATGAAATCAGAAAAAAAAGAATCCATTCTAATCTATAGTGACAGAAAATTAAGGATTGGTTCCAGGAATCTTTCTATCCTCCTGTTGTACTATTCATTCTTTCTTTAAAAAATGTGTACATCTGTATATACATACTCCTGCTTTTTTAATAAGTGGTAATGAAGAATGAATTGTTTAGTAAAATACGTATTTTTATTCTCCCTGAAGTACTTAAGACAGAGGCATAGGGACCTTTCTGATTAGGAGTGTAGAGATGATAGATTCGAGGGCAGAAATATTCTTTTCAAGCAAGCATCCTTCATGGAAGTAGCCTCTGGGCTTGTCTTTCACTGCCCACTGAGTGCCAACACTAGGATTTGTGTCTCCTCAGACTGCTAGGTGAACTCATTTCTTTTCCCAGAACCTCATTGCAAGTTCACAGAAAAGACCAAATGGCTTTCTTTCTAATGATCAAGGCTATTGCATTCTTCACTTTGGTGTCTTCCATTTTCTCTGGTGAATAATTTTTCTCTTAGTCAATGGAAAACTTTTAATTATTCAGTAGTTGTCAAAAATTGGGCCAACGAGGTATGGGGACTTGGTTGATGATTTTTCTTGATGCCCACAATCCTCAATGGATGATGAAGGAGTGCTTTTACAGCAAACTAGACTGAGAATAAGTATCATGAATTTGATTGCAGATTCTACCCCTTCGATACGGAGTGTCTTTAGGTACTTGTACCTCAATGCTCTTACTATACTTCAATGTTCTCATCTACAAAGTGGACAACTTACCTGTTGTTGACAGATTTGTTGCTGGAGTTATATAAACTACCATGTGAAAGTGTGCTCACGGCAGATTAAATGAATGCATATTGACTGAGATTTATTTTTTTGGATTTTTCTTGCCCATTGATATCCAGTTTGGGTAACAGAGACATTACCAAAAATACAAACGTCATTATGTTTTTATAGAGAATAAGATTATTCATTCTGCTTTTAGATAACTAAATGTCAAGAATAAGTTATTTATTATAATTATTGTTATTAATCTAAACTTTGGTTGCAGGTATTTTCTCTGGAATTCCAGAAAGTTTGGAAACACATCCAATATACTTTCATCTGGATGATTACAAATTCAAGTTGGTGTTTGTTATATCATCCGAATATATGATAGCATATGTTGTTTTCCCCAGCAGCACAGAGTGACATTTCTGAGCAGAGGCAGGAGATAGCGAGATTGGACTACAGCTTGGTTGTTTGAGGAAGTATGTGATGGGAAATGATGTGTTGTAGATGTGTTGGGGATCCAAGGGGAAATCAACTACATAAAACAGTGCACGAGAAGTACAAATGTTGACCTAAATTGAAAAATCTCAGGCTGGAGCACAAAGAGAGAGATCACGATATACGGGTACAATGACCAGAAATGAGAGATGAGAGCCAGAGATAGTCTCATACGCTGTTAAGAATTGGAGTACTGATCCTAAGAAAAAATGAGCAGTATTTTTAGCAAAAATGAAGGGATTCAATATAAACCTTTGGAAGCTATTAAAAGTAGCTATAATCAGACAACTTGAATACACAGGTGCTGCAATCGTCCTGCAAGAGCTGACAATAGCTCCAAGTAGGATAGTGGAAAAGGACGTAACAAGATATAAATAGGATTTGTGGTCTAGCTCCTGTCCTTTATTCATTCACTATAGTTGCAGAACCCTTTTTATGTTCCAAGAAGTAGTCTAATATTCAAATTAGAATACCCAAACATTCAAATGAAGAAGAACTAAGTTTGTACATACGGATGTTCACAGTATGTGGAGCATGCTATTCATACTGTTACTGTTATTTAGCTTAAAATGCCTCTGACTTTTACAGCCTGACGATGGCAAGTGTGTAGAAACTAAGATGGGTTGCACCATTGAATACTTTCCTGTCTGTGGATCAGATGGCAATACATATAGCAATGAATGTGTTTTTTGCAGGGAGGTTAAGTAAGAAACAAAATCTGCGTATCTGCTTATCTGAAATATTAATACCTCATTTAAGAAACCTAAGAGAATCAGTACTGGCATTAACTCAAACACATTTAAAGAACTCAGGCACAAATGCTACATGAATGTAAAGGAATCACCATTTCTGCACAGTTTTGTTGTGGGTCTATTTTTGTAATTATTCTATCAACACATCACATCCAGATTAATTAAGTTCATAAAATTTAATTAAGCTGCTAACAACAGGAATCATAGATTAATTACTACACCTCTATACAATCTTTGGCTTCTATTTTAATTAGACTAAGAATATATTCATTATAAAATTTTTAAAAATTCCTATCTGTACGACGTACTTCTTTTAGCTTTTTTGCATGTTTCTGCTTCACTCAGAATCACAAACCACCCAGCAGAAACAAAGTGAGTGGAGTTACAATGAAACAGTATAAAGCAGGAATGTATCTTAAATACTATATTTGAACGGGATTTCAGAAATTCTCTTAACTCTTAATTAGGCTTGATTTTCATGTATTCACTTTATCACAAAGTAAGTATTCAATTCTGTCTTACTTAAGGATAGAATCTACTAAAGATTCCAGTGAATCAAGCAATAGAATAAAACACACAGTTTCCTTTCCTGTGAAAAATGGTTCAAAATATCACAGCTTTCAGAGATTGGCTCAATATGCTCTTGATGCTTAGGAACAGGGAGAGGGATGCGCAGGAAGACAATACTAGAGGAATAAACCTCAGGCAAATTAAGTTCAGCAGGAGGACTGTCATGGCTGCAGAAGCATCGGTAGCGAAAATAGGCCCAGCAAGCAGCGGCAGCTGATGTCTGTCCTCCTGTGCCACAGCTGGGGTAAGAGCTAAGCCTGACTTCACTCTTTGGGGAATTGAGGGTTAGGAGGTATTCAAAGCCTGGTTAGATGATCAGCCAGCCTCTGAGGTACACTTCACTGGGATCTGCCCAAAGTGTAGTTCCCCAGTGCAAACTGGGGTTAATAAAGCCGTAGGAATCTGTATGGAGAGCAGGATCAGAATCAAGACAGTGGGTACAGGACAGGAAATTCTCATGGAGTACAGAAATTAAAAAGGCAACAATATCAATTAATTTTGAGGCAGAGAAGGCTGGTTCTTATTCTTACAAACACACTCTTCTCAGGTCAAAATGTGTGTGTTTTTGTAGAAGCACACTGAGCAAGCAAATGCCATTTCATTGGCCTAAAGAAGACAAAGCCTGGGCACTAGAAAACAGATTCCACCAGGTTGACTCCGTTAGTCAAATCATACTTTTGGGGAAACACGGTGGACCTCATACAGGATCCTAATGTAATAATCTACATGTGTGTTTTTGGAGAACGTGGTGGCCAACATGAACGTACTCATTATTGTCCATGCTGATTCCTTAATGTAGCTTTCTGTATGGAATGACTCCTCTTACTCTTCCTATTTCATTGAAAGATATTTCCATGCTTTGTTTTCCATGCGTAAGGTAAGGAATCTCTGCACACACAATATATGACCTATACATTCTTATGGATATTAATGTTCGGGGATTCTCGTATTCAGTATTTCTGAGTCTATAGGATTTTAATGAATTCCCTACTTTAGAAAACAGGGCGTACATAACTTCCTATGAAAACAAGGATTTCATGAATAAAAAAGATTAACTGTGCATAAATGTATCGCCTCTTGTGGCTTCCTGTTCTCCGTCACTCTCGATCCCTAAGTGGTCGAAGGAATACAATGAATACTTAAAAGATTTATTTACAGTTAAATGAGAAACAATCCTTGTACAAAGCTCTTGTGAGGAAATTAGATATTAGAAAATTACTTATTTGTTCACGACCCTTATCGTTGTTCAAGAAGTGATATGAATGTGTTTGGTGGTAACTGCCTGTTCTTGTACATCATTGAAGTTCCATCTTATTTCAAATCTTTAAAGTAAAGTCCATGAGCCGCCTTATCTCAGTCTATCGAAGCTTTTCCTTTGTTGTCATGTATTGTGCGCTCTCATCAACAGGTGACATAAGTGTCAATGTACCAAGTTCCACCAAATCTACCAAAAAAATCCCAGAGGTAATAAGTGTGTTAACAATTGCAGGAAATAAGGTCAATATACAAAGTGAACTGCAATCTTATACACCAGAAACGAGCAACTGAATTTGAAATTTAACAGGACAACACCATTTACAATAGCACCGAAAACATTAGATACTACTTAACAACGTATGTACAAGGTATGTTTTCAAAAATCTACAAAAAAAAAAAAAATGGTGAAAGAACTCAAAAGGGATCTCAATAGAGAGATATGCCATGTTTGTGTATAGGAATATTCGACATTGTTAAAATCTCAATTCTTCCCAATTTGATCTATAGATTCCTTGTGATCCCAATTAAAACCATGGCAAGTAATTTTGTAGATATCTGCAACCTGGTGCTAAGGATTTTATAGAAATCCAAATGCCTGGAGTAGCCAACACAATAATGAAGAAGTAAAATCAAGTTATAGTGCTCACACCTCTCAACATCAAGATTTCCTACAAAGCTACATTGGTGAAATAACAGACACAAAGTTCAATAGAACATAATAAAGAGCCCAAGGCAGCTGCCAAACGAGTCTGGGACGCCTCACCAGAGTTCAGAACCAGTGAAAACTTGACAAATTGGTTATATTGGTCTCCTTCCCTCAAGTGAGGATTCTAAGTACACCTTGTTTTGTATGTACCCGGCATCTGGCCTAAGCCAAGCTTTCTCCTGTTGCAATGCAAACCAGGCTGCCATCATTAAGGGCTTAGACAAGCTGAGCACCACATACAGATACACTCATCAAATACACTTATCAAATAGATCAAGGGTCACAATTCGAAGGTTATGAAATGCAAGACTGGGCAAAAGAAAACGACACTGAATGCAGGTTCCGTCTCTCTAAAACCCACAAGCATCAGGGCTAATAAAAAGGAAGAAAGGAATATTAAAACAGCAGGTTAAATTATTAACAGGTAAAACCACACTGTCCGGGTGGACTAAAGTATTATCCCAGGCTTTAATATATTTGAATGATCAACCAATAGAGCCTGTTACCCCCATGTGCCAGACTGCGGACCTCTGCCAAGACACCCAATACCATAAAGATATAAAATTCACGGGAGACAGTCATTGCCCTGCCACTCACCATGGATCAACGTGCTACGGTACTGAGAACACCAAGCCTCAGCACTTCTGGGAAAGGCACTAGCTACTGGAATTGGCGGTGGGGTGTCCCATTGGGATGTATGAGTTACTGCACATCCCTAGATGATAGGGCCACTCAGTCTCCACTAGGACCTTGTCCTGCTGCAAATTGGACCTATTGAAACACACTATGCCTAGAATGCATATCGAAGATACAAGATTTACATCTTCAAGGGACAGAGAAAGAATGTAAGTTTTCTAGTACAAGTTTCGGGGTATATTTCTCTATTACCAGAAGTCTAGACTTACTGTTTTAAATTTCCCTTTGTATTAGGGATTGGACCGCATGGGCTCTCCATCTGTTTCATTTCCAACCACCATAACACCCCTCCCTTGGTTCTCCTCACTTTCCAGGGATTCCACCTTTTAGTGCCCTAATTAGTTTGTCACAAGTACTATTACAATCCTTGGCAGTCTGTGCCTTCCTGGCTTTGTAAAATGGCACGCTAAAGACTCCAACTTATTAATTTGTTCTCCCACCTTGTCTGCTAACCCCGAAGCTAGCAAAGTGGTAAACAACGGCGCGTCCTTCCCTAAGCTCTTCTTCCAGCTTTCTATCTTGAGCTTGTGGCCTCTAGTTGGGCATCATCGTTATCCAGCCCAACTGCCCACAGCAGAGGCCAGTCCACTGCAGAGCCTTTCTTTTAAAGACTTGACCCAAATACAGACTGACAAGAACAAACTCATTTTCTGTTCTGTGATTCATTTCTCTCGCTACGTCTCTAAATTCCTGAAAGAGGAAAAGAAAAGTCTACACATAGTCTTGATTCTCACAGTCTTGATTCTCCCTCCATCTTTGTGATTACGTCTGTTAATTTTAGGTTGTGGCTAATTAGCTCACTGGTTTACAATACTGAAATAATGAAAGTCTTAGGATCAGTTCTGGTATAAGCTGCATTCTGGTGATTTTTGTGGAACTCCTAATGCCAGTGATAGCTCTTACGTTAATACCAAAGCCACCTTGATGACAGAAAGCATATGAATAAGTGCAATCCTTCTCCGGTGCTGGTCAGGACTTGTGGAAGACAACTGGATACACCTCCAGGTACATTTTCTATTAATAGCGATGAGGAGAGAACAAGGCTTTTACATTTGAAAGGAAGTTAATGATCATCTACTGCAGTGATTACTAACCTTAATGTAGCAGCGTGGCTGGTTATTAAAACTACAGACTGTTATGACAATCGCTTGAAAGTTCCATTATAGAAGACCAAGTAAAGCCTGGAAGTCTATATTTTTATAACCACTCCAAGTGATTTTTACAACCAAGGAAAACTCATTATTACAATTCTCAGCCATTTTGTCACTGTACAAATCTTTGATCAGAAGATGAGAGATTTGGGGACAGCCTGGTGGCTCAGGCGGTTAGAGCTCCATGCTCCTAACTCAGAAGGCTGCCGGTTCGATTCCCACATGGGCCAGTGGGCTCTCTCAACCACAAGGTTGCCAGTTCAATTCCTCGAGTCACGCAAGGGATGGTGGGCAGCGCCCCCTGCAACTAAAGATTGAACATGACAACTTGAGCTGAGCTGCGCCCTCCACAACTAAGATTGAAAGGACAACAACTTGACTTGGAAAAAAGTCCTGGAAGTACGCACTGTTCCCCAATAAAGTCATGTTCCCTATCCCCAATACAATCTTTAAAAAAAAAAAAAAAGATGAGAGATTTTGCCCAATGTCTTATACGTAGAAAATATCAAGGCAGAAGAATTAACATGAATAACACTTGAGTTCAATCTAATAGTCTTATTACTAAACTTTAATACTGGCAATACTAGTAGACATTTGTTGAACACTTACTATGCCCCACCCACTATGTTCCACACTTGTCATGCATCTTTACATTTCATTGTCCATACAGGGACATTCCCTGAATAGCCTTATTTTACAGATGAGGAAAATGAGACTCAGAAAGATCACACACCTATAAAAGAGAAATGCCAGCACTGAAAGTCATTTCTCTTGGTCTCGATATTAAGGCTTATTTTCCCAAATACCAATGTATCTATGAAGGACCATATTTTGGTAAATTAAGTGTCTTGATATAAACAAGAGTTAGTTCCTATGACATCTCATCAATGTTATAATAAAGCAACACTGAACAAAACTACTCAAGGACTAGCTGTACACAGTAAACAACCATAGTATTTCTATTAAGCTGCAGGACATATCGTTAAACCTTATCCTGGAAGCCCCACTTCTGAAAGCAGGTTAGTTTTAGCTGTACATGATGATGCTGACTAGTTTTCAAATACTCAAATTAATTAAGTCCTTAATTTAATATAACTTTTTACCGTTACTAGAAGTGCACGTAAAGTGAGAGACCCAAGGGTTAAACTATCGCTCCGTCTCATTCACTAATATCTTGGGTCTGGGGGTGGGCCCCACTCGTGAGTCAGGCCTGAGAAAACTGCCCCACAGCAGGACAGCGGACATGTGCAGGGCGTGGGGACTTGCAGGGAGCACTTGCCTGAAGTAATGTCGAGGTTCTCCACCTTGCTCCAATACTCAGTCCCGAGGAATATCTGGGATACAATGAGGGAATGTAACATATTGTTTTCTTTTTAATTTCTTTTCTCTCTACAGCAAAAGTAACCAGAAAATTACTTACAGTCATCGTGGCCCATGCTGATCTGTGTGAGGTGCCCTAGACATTCACATGGCTCCTCTTACAATCCTATTCTGCTGTTGGATTCGACAGACTATGAGTCTCTTCAAGCAGTGCCTTAAGCTCCTAGATGAGTAGATACATTTGCTTTTGGAAGCCAAGCTTAGGATGGACTCTAAGATAATTAGAAGGTTCTTGCAACTCCAAAATTCTATAATTTCAAAATTTTAAGTCTCTGTCAAAATCTGAAAACCTATTAGTTTAATTATATGTTTGCACGTGAAATATAAGACATTTCTCAATCATTAAATACTCAGCTCAATAAACATGTCACACGGTAGTAAAATAACTTTTACCTTTGTGGTTGCACAGTGAGGTCACAAAGGTCCAATACAGGCCATGTTTCCAAACTTGCCTCTAGTCTATGTAAAAAGCCTAGATACTTAACACCCTCCCTGTTCCAATGAATCGAAACCTTCAAAAGAAAAGCCTAGTGCCTAATATTTAAACCCACATCCTAGGTTAGGCAAACACTGGATAGGAAATTTGACTTAAAATGTTGTAGTGTAAGTGCCTAACATTAAGCTTTTGATTGCTGAGGCATCCATTTGAAAGATGTCCACTTTGAATATCCATATTGCCAGCTGCATGACACAGCTACTAGCAAATCAACCAGTGAAGGAAGCAGGCACTCCCCACCCACGAAAGTCCCCTTTGAGAAAGCCTTGGGTAACCTAGATAACTGGTCACTTGAGTGACCCTGCTTTTCCCTTCCCATGCCCTAATTCCCACTCTTACGTTTTAAATTCACCAATAAAGAGTGAACCCGCAACACCCTAGGTACCCCGTTCTCTAATAAAGACCCTAATAAAGGCTAAGCCCAGGTCCATTCTCACCCCTTCGCTCTATACCTGTGTGGCCCACAGACATTCCTTGTATCCTCCAGGACTTATACTAAACTTTGTTTCTCAAATTTCCCCAATATTTTCATCACCCCCCACCCCCAAGTGCATTATACAATCACAATAACTGCAAGGGCAGGTCCAGCCACAACGTTGGCTCCTGTCGGGGAAATGTCTGTGGGGCCTGGACCTCAGGCATTCCTAGCTATTAGCATCCCTCTCAATAGTCAGAGACCCAAATAATAGATGCGCTTAACATTCAAAGAAAAGTACCTTCTGTACAGAAGTTTGGTTAAACTGTTGTATTTGTTTGGATATAGACTGCACTAATGTAACAGACATAAAAGAGTAGAGCACCTTTATTTATGATTTTATTCTTTTCATGTAATGCTTCTGAGGTGGATGGATAGACCTGGGCTGGGAAGACCTGGCCATCCACAACTTAAGTCTTCCATTTTGGGATGTATGGCAGATGGTCCATTCCTCTCCACCTCTAAGAATGATGCTTAATTGGAAGGCCAAATTGTCATTTAGAATTAATTTTACTACAGAAATATTGAATTAATATTTGAATACAAAAATGTACCATAATTACTATGTCAACTTCATGGTCGTCATTCCATAAATATTTGTGGGAATGGAGGCATGGTGTTGGAAAATTGGAAAGTCACATGCAAAAAAAAATAACTGGATCACTACCTTACAACATATACAAAGGTTAATTCAAAATGGATTAAAGACTTAAACATATGACTAGAAACCACAAAACTCCTGGAAGAAAACATAGGCAACAGGTTCCTTGATATAGGTCTTGGAGTTGACTTTTTGAATCTGATACCAAAAGCAAAAGCAACAAAAGCAAAAATAAACAAGTGGGACTACATCAAAGAAAAAGCTACTGCACAGCAAACAGAACCACCAACAAAATGAAAAGGCAAACTACTGAAAGGGAGAAAATATTTGCAAGTCATATATGTACCTGAAAAGACGCTAATATCCAAAATATATAGACTCATACAACTCAGCAAAAACCGAAACAATCCAATTAAAAATGGTTAGAAGATCTGAACAGACAATTTTTCCAAAGGAAATATACAGATGGCCAACAAGTACATGAAAATATGCTCTACATCATTAATCATCATGGAGATGCAAATCAAAACCACACTATCACCTCGTACCTTTTAGGATGCATATCATAAAAAAAGCAAGAGATAACAAATATTGTCAAAGATGTGGAGAAATCGAAAACCTGTACACTGTTGATGGTATGGTCTGAAAGTGCCCCCATAAATTTAGATGTTGAAATCCTAACTCTTCCAGGTGATGATATTGGGAGGTGGAGCCTTTGGGGGTGCTTAAGTCATGAGGGTGGAACAATCATGAACACAATTAGTGCCATATAAAAGAGGCCTCAGAGAGCTCCCTGGCCCCTTCTACTATCTGAGAGCACAGTGAGCAGGTACCAGACAAGGACCAAGAACAGGACCTTTACCAGAATGTAACCACGCCGGCACTTTGACCTTGGACTTCCCAGCCTTCACAACTGTTAAGTTCCTCAGTTACTCAATCTATAGTGTTTTGTTATAGCAGCCCAGCTGGACTAAGATAGTTAGAGGAAATATAAAACGGTTTAGTCACTTTGGAAAATGGTATGAAGGTTCTGCAAATAATTAAAAATAGAACTACCATTTATCTAGCAAGTAAAAATAGAACTACCATTTATCTAGCCACTCCTAGGTATACATCCAAAAGATTGATATCTGCATCCCCAGGTTGATTGCAGCACTATTCACAGAAATCAAAACATGGAAATAAGCCAAATGTCCACCAATAGGAAAACAGATAAAGACAGTGTGGTATGCACCTACATATTCAACCTTAAAAATGAAGGAAATAGTATATGTACGGTAACATGGCACTGGAAGACATTATGTTAAGTGGAGTAAGTCAGTCACAGAATAAACACTGCATGATTCCACCTATATGCGGAATGTAACAGAGTTACCCTTATAGGAGCAGAAAATAAAGTGGCGGCTGCCAGGGGGTTGGGGGAGGGAAAAGAGGGAAGTAAGTTGTGGCCTAATGGGTATATAGTTATACAAGGTGGAAAAGTTCTAGATATGTGCTGTCCAACTTAGGGCCTATGGCTAAAAATATTATGTTGTGCTCTTAATTTGTTCAGAAAATATATACCCAGAAGTGGGTTTCTGCATCACATGATGGTTCCATTTTTGAGGAACCCCCATACTGTTTTCCACAGTGGCTGTACCAATTCACATTCCCACCAACAGTGCACACGTGTTCCTTTTTCTCCACAGCCGTGCCAATCTTGTCACCGCTTGTCTTTTTGATGACAGCCATTCTAATATGTGTGAGGTGATATTGTGGTTACTTTCTATGTTCCCAAAAATAATGGAATATTTAGTTTATTTCGTGGCAAATATTTTTAGCAACTTTGTCAATGACCTTAATCATTGACCTTAGGAGCTTTTGTATCCTCCCATTAAACTGGCCTGGAACAGTTCTGGACTCCAAGTTTCTTTTCTAAATCTTAGCTTTCTTTACTCATAATGACAGGCAGATTAGATTAGGGTAACAAAGGTAAGTATAACATACAACCTAAGTGCAGACTGTTTTACTATTATCCCTAACACTGAAGCCAATCCTATGAGACGTAAATTACTATTCTCACATTTGAAACGAGGAAATTGTGGATTAGAAAGTCTGAATATAGCATCAAGATTACTCTGTGGTTGATGGCATTTGAACTCAGGACTTTCATTTGCTTTCCCCACTGAGAGTGTGAAGCAGATTACAGAGTTCTGATTAAATCTCTCCACTTCAAACCCTGCAGGGTCTCCCACTTAACTCTGAGCTAAAAATCTGTCAACTGAGCATAAACGAATCAGCCCATTTGGTCTGAACCAGTTCTGTCAGCTGGACTATGCAGACTGTATTCTAAGTCAGCTTAGCTATACTGACCTCATCTTGTTTTCCTCACTTATTCCTCAGATCAAATTACTCAACAGATAATGTAGGGCATTGTCCCTTGTGCTGTCAATTTCATTCCTGGGTCTTCTTTCTCTCTTGATCTTAATATTTACATGCTGTCCTCAGGGCAGGTCCCAAAGCTGGCTCACCAAGACTCATCTGGGAACTTTCTGAGCACTTCTGATGGTGAATTTATACTACAATTTTACAAGATGTTCCCACTGGAGGAAATCGGTTAAAAGGAATACAAGAACTCTCTGTACTAGTACTCACAACTTTATGAGTATCTCAACATAAAAAGTTTGATTAAAAAAAAAAAAGTTTGATAAATGTCAAATCTCCAAGTGAGTCTAATGTGCTTCTAGTGCAAAATACTAAGGGCCTAGGTATTTATCTAATTATAGTTCCCCAAACTTATTCTTCTCTTTCTTGTTTTGATTCTCCTTTCTTTCCAACTCAGTAGCATAAAAAGCTTTCACATCTCTTGTCTATTTTAGGGTTTTAAAGCAACATTTATTATTTTAACCCCCATCCCATACTTCTGGGTACATCAGATAAAATTGTCGCCAACCTCCTGCTGAGGATAGATCTATTGAGAATTATTTGTGTGGCATCTCTCAGAAGCTCCATTATAGCCTCCAGGCAGAACACAGAATACCTGTATGTCTTATGCGTCATGAGCCGTGTGTTTTACCCCATCAAGCTCCTCACCAACAGCCCAATAAAGGAGACTCCTCAGCTGGGTAGAAGTGGTTAAGAAGGAAAGGTGAACAAAATAGGCACAGTCTCTAGAGCTGTAGGCCTCTCTCTCCACTGCGTTCTCTGTTCCAGGTAGGTCAGCTGGGTTGAATGTACAGACGTAGCTCTGGCGTGTAGAATTACTATGAGGACTGCTCCAGGTCAGTCCTTCCTGAAATAACTGTTTCTGCTTTGTGAGGAAAAACCAAGACCCCAATGTGCATATTCCCTTAAATGCAGTCAGGTTCCTGTGGGCTGAGCCGAGGGTTGGGGAATGAGTAGTCACTCCTTAAACGTGCCAAGAGGATATGTCCTAGTGTTTCTCTCAAGTCTCTATGAGGCCTTCTGTTCACATGCATGTCTTAGACCTGTGGGTTGGCGGAAGGAAAAAGGGAATAGTTCACTATAATTACGAACCTCGGGGAGTGGGGCAGATCCTTTACCTGTAAGAAACTTTCACCTGGAAATGGGCAGTTTTTCCCTGTGTCATGTGTTATAGACATTTCTTTTGGGCTTCTTCTACAGACTTGAAAAAGAATGCCTTTCTTCTCATCATTGATCAAAGCGATTTTCATCATTTCCTTGGCATTTCCTCTTTATTCTGGTGAGTACATTTTTCAGTTCTGGATGAAGGAATTCACACATTTTAGAAAATGCAGGAGACACCTACTATTATCTAGAAATGGAGGAGCTTCTTTTATTGGATTTGTAATACTTAAACTGGCAAAAATGAAATGGGACATGTTATAAATTCCCTTTTTAAAATTGCATCAGTGGATTGCTTATTCTCATTTCCCACCTTAGAGAGGTGAAGACAGAGAGGTGGGATAGAATGAGAACTTAGCTTTTTGTTCATTGATGACTAAAGATACTAACCTAACTTCATTTTTTCTTTTTGGAGGTCAGATTCCATAGTTGCTAAATGCAGAGTGTGGAGAGTAATGATGTCTTCTAGATCTGATATTTTCTGACAATCTGATTTGTCATTTGCCAGTTCTCAGTCCACTAAAGTCAGGGCTCTGTTTAAAGAAAGAACTCATTGATCCTTCTCCTGACAATTTATCTTCCTTTAAGCACAAGGGGACTTAAAGGAATTTCAAGTCCTTTAGAGGATGAATTTCAGAATAAAGTAACTGTGAGGTGTTGAGAAGACCCATGAAATTAGAACTGCGTACTAATTAATTAAATAGTAATTAATTTCTTCACTTTAAATACTTTATACAGGGCATATTAAGTGGCTTTAAAGCTTTAGTAAAGTATTGCCTTCTCTGACTAGGATGTCTCTCATCTATTTAAAAAAAACAACTATGGTATCTTCAAACATGGTTTGGAAATTATTAAACAACATATACAATTATTTTTCACAGAGTGAGATTAATTTGGAATTATGATTCCAGCTTTGGAGTTATTTTGTGAAGTTATTGTTTTGATACTGCCACAATGGGCTCATCTCAGAACCTGCAGGTCTTGAGCAGACAATTTGCATGGTAGTTTGCTACTAAAAGATGTGGGTACTCCTACCAGAGACTAATTGCTTTCCCCTCTTCTTATTTTCAACTTTTCTTTTGGTGCTGTTTGCAGAAACTGGTTTTTCACGTCCAATGGACTTTCGAGAGGAGGTAAGTTAATACTGGTTAATTTGGGGATTGGAAAAGGTAAACTTCATTTTTTTTATACTGTATGTCTTAACAGCAAATTTCACCAAACAAAATGTACAACAGGATGATTCTCCAAAAAGTTTTAAAAGAACTGTGTTATTATTACATAAGTACAAGAAATAGAATCTTGCCAGCCATATAAAACCATTTGGCATTTAGACAAGGTACAAATATTCCATTATTATTCAAAAAATTCCATTATTGACTGTAAACCTTGTTATAAGCAAGCACCTGGTAAGGGTTGCAGCATGCTTAAAGCAGAAATGTTTATCCTAGCAAAACAAGAGGATTTTAAGAAAACAATTTTCTGCAAAGGTGGATAAAATAATAATTTTCACATATTCACAGAGTGGAATATTACATAGAGGTGAAGAAAATGAATTTCAGTTCTAAACAACTGAATAAAGGTTACAAAAACATTTTAAAAGCAGGTCATGTAAGATTACATAATACTGTTTATGTAGGTAAATTACGAATTGTGTCATCACTAAAGAAATTTTATATATATATGTGTATATATATATATATATATATATATATATATATATATATACTGTCATATACACACATGCAAATACCAATATATATGACTACACACATATATGGTGATAATCATCCGATTATCTAGTACTGAAGCCATTGAGGAAGACAAGGGAATTATAAAAAATTCAGTTTTATGATTTCTTGTGGTAAAAATAATGGGGGATAACCTAGACGTAGGTATGAGAAGAAGCGGGAGCTGACAGGCTATATTATAAAAATACATTCAGTCATTTGTCTGTTTTTTTTAATAATGATACTGGTTTTGTAAAAATATGTCAATAATATTTTATGTCTAAGCGGGTTGTTGGTACCTTGATTCCAATTTCTAAACCTCAAATATTTTCATTCCATTTTGATGCATGGTATCTTGTTTTAAGAATAAAGAACATTTTATTGTAAAAGCTCATAATCTGACCAATTTTATGCTGTTATTTATGTTTAACAGCCAGATTGTAGTATATATGAAAAGAATTTCGGTTTATGCACCAAAGAACGTGATCAAGTCTGTGCAACCAACGGCAAAACTTACGGCAATGAATGTTATTTCTGTACTGACATGATGTAAGAGCACAAGATTAAATTTTGGCTTTTTCAATATAATGAAGAAACCCTCCCAATAGAACAATCCATGTTTCTGATAGCCTAGGCACACTGTATACAGAAAATAATTACTATTTCTGTAAATGCCACAGAAACATACTTCTACCTTTCCCTCAAGATCTCATTTCTAAAAGTTTTGTATTTGACCTCTCGGTATAACTCTGCTGGATATTCTGCAAATGTATAAAGCAAATAATTTAATTTAATTATTATGACTTACTAATGGCAATCTATGATCAATACATTGAATTCTGAAGTTCAGATGATAACTGATAATCTCTGTGATGTAGCTACAAGCTACAGGGAGCGTAACTGAGCAAGATATCCTATTGACTACAGAAAGTTGAAATCCATCATAACGGGCCCATTCATGCTGGGAAGGGATTCCTCTGATGCCCCACTTTTACTCTTGAATTCCATGATAGACTCCAATCCTTCCTTAGAAAGCAGGACGTTCTAAGACACTTCCATCCGACCTCCCTTCCTGTACCCTTTACTCTGAAGACATTTGCAGTCTAAAGGTTCAACCGATCTTCCTACTTCTCGTCTCATTTTCTCTCATACGTGTTTCCTCTTATTTAATCCCAAAATTGGCTTCTACTTCTAGAAAACGACTGAAACAACCTTTAATCCTCTCCTCTCTCAGGTCTGGGTGGGTTCCAAGACAGAGTCAGGACTGAGCATTCAGGAAGAGTCAAGTTGTCCCAGTTGGGGGGAGGACCTGTGCAGGGCTGGGGAGCACGTGGGTCCCAGCTGCTTGTGGAAGTGGAGCATACCCTCTCCACACTGTCCCATATGAAAATTCTCCTCGTTTAGAAGCAACTAGTATAATACCCGGGTAATTTTAAATGATCTTTTTAGTAATGCCTTTTTCTCTCTTTTTCTCTTATTACAGAAAAAGTCAGAGAACATTTGGATTTCTTCGTTTTGGTAAATGCTGATTCTGCCTGAGCTACACATTCCTAATGGCTTTTTATTGCAACCCCATTTTGCAGTGGATTCTAACCACCAATTAATAGTCCTAATCAGGGCTTTAAATTCCTAGATGACAGGACAATGTCTTGTATTGAACGCAAGATGGAATATAGGATGTTGAAGATTTTTTCCAACTCTAAGATCCGTTGATTGAAACACTTTTATTCTCTGTTCAATTATTCAATGAGAGTTGAAACACTATCTTAATTGTGTGTTCAATAATATCAAACCTAATGCAATTTACAATCATAAATATTTCAATCAATAAAATGGTAAATAATATTATCTTTATTGCTTTGGTTGATTAGTGGGTTAAAACACATGAATACTTTTGTTAATTATAATTGCATAAATATTTTAAAAGGTGAAAAATAATACATCACTTGGGTGTTTATGAAAGTTACAGGGCTCTTCTTTGCCCAATGGAATAAAAATCTCTAGAGGAGGGATCTGGAAACTTGAATTCTAACAAGTACCCCAAGTCAATCTGACGATCACAAATGTTACACAACATGGACTTATATTCTAAAACATAGGCCTTGTCTATAATTGAATGAATTGCAGAGTCTATTGAAAGATATAGTACAATTTCTGAGGCTTGGGTGGAAATTACATTATTTTCTTTGTCTCTCCCAAATCAGTCAAGACACAGGTTGGCAGTGTTCTTTATGTAATCCAGATGCTAGGTCCTTATTAGATGTATGACTTGCAAATGTTTTCTCATCTTTGGGTTGCCTTTTTACTTTATTGATAGTGTCCTTTGATGCAAATTTTATTTAATTTAATGAAGTCTAACTCATCTACTTTTCCCTTTGTTGCTTGTACTTTTGGTGTTATATATGAGAAATTGCAGACTAAGACAACCTCAAGAAGATTTGTATCTGGGTTTCCTCCTAAGAGTTTCATAGTATTAGTACTTGCATTTAGATCTTTGATGTATTTTGAGTTAATTTTTGTACATGGGGAGAATTGTGGGTACAAAGTTATACATTTGCATGTGGCTATCCAGTTGTCATAGCGACATTTGTTAAAAAGACTATTTATTTGCCAATTGATTATCTTGGAACTCTCGACAAAAATCAACTGATTAATCAAGACAGTGGGTGAAAGAATAGATAAATAGGTGACTAGAAGAGAATAGGGAGCCTAGAAATACACCCATGTATAGTAAACTGATTTTTGACAAAGGAGCAAAGGCAACACAATGCAGTAAAAATAGTTTTCTCAATAAATGGCAGTGGAGCAACCGGATATCTACATGCAAAAAGCCTAGACACAGACCTTACACCCTTGAAGAACATTAACTCAAGTGGATCACAGACCTAAATGCAAATGTAAAACTACAAAACTTCTAGAAGAGAACATAGGAGAAAACCTAGATGACCTTGGGTATGGTGACGGCTTTTTGATATAACACCAAAGAATGGATCCATGAAAGAAATAATTGATAAACTGGGGTTCATTAAAATTTAAAACTTGTTTTCTGTGAAAGACTACATCAGGAGAATGAGAAGGCAAGCCGCAGACCAGGAGAAATATTTCCAAAAGACACATCTGATAAAGGACTCTTACCCAAGATATACAAAGAACTCTTACCACTCAAAAATAAGAAAACAAACAGCTCGATTTAAAAATGAGACAAAGACCTAAACAGACAACTCATCAAAGAAGATATACTGATGGCAAATAAGCATAGGCAAAGATGCTCCACGTATGCCATCAGAAATTTAAATGAAAAAAACAATGAAATGCCACCACCTGCCTAATAGCACGGCTAAAATCTGGAACACTGACCCTAATTCTTTTAGTCTTAGTATATACTACTAAACAGCTACAATAATCAAGACAGTGTAGTATCGGTAAATATATATATGTATATAATGTATATGTAAAATACAAATTCTCTCTGTTTTCTTAGTCTTGCTAAGCCTTGACAATTTTGTTCATCATTTCAAAATATCATCTCTTACCGCGTTTCCCCGAAAATAAGACTTAGCTGGACAATCAGCGTCTTTTGGAGCAAAAATTAATGTAAGACCCGGTCTTATATTATGTTAGATAAGTCCCGGTCTTATATTAATTTTTGCTCCAAAAGATGCATTCGAGCTGATTGTCCGACTAGGTCTTATTTTTAGGAAACACGGTAGTTTCATTGGTCTTTTCTATTGTTTTTCTAGGCTCCATTTTATTTATTTCTACTCTGATCTTTGTTATTTTCTTTCTTCTACTAACTTCGGCTTCATGTGTTCTTCATTCTCCATCTCTTTGAAGTGTAAAGTTAGGTCGTATATTTGAGATCTCTCTTTTTCTTAAGGTAGGTGTTTATCTCTATAAACTTCCCTGTTAGAACTGCTTTTGCTGCATCCCATAAGTTTTGGTATGTTGTTTCCATTTTCATTTGTTTCAAGACATTTTTGATTTCCCTTTTGATTTCCTCACTGACCCATGAGTTCTTCAGAAGTATGTTGTCAACGTCCAGGACAACAGTGTGTGTGTGTGTCTGTGTGTGTGTGTGTGTGTGTGTGTGTGTGTGTGTGTGTGTAATATAAAGAGCTTCCCAATAACGTCGACTCTAGGCTTCAGTTTACTTTTCCCTAAAATGTCCTTCACTGGAAGGTATGGTCTATCACAGATATCTCTAATGGTGTCAACATAAATAGTTCAAAGAACTAGTGTAAGTATAATAGTCACTTTACTTTTAAATGTAGGTCCTTTGATTAAATTGGCATGGAAAATAACTAATCGTAGATGTTTCTTACTAAATCCTGGGTTTCTTCACTGTGAAAAAGAGCAGGTGGAATCAGAGTGACAAACGTCCATCAACTACACAACTTAAATGCAGACAGTTCTAATTTAATTCCCCAGCCTTCTCTCTCTTCCTTCCTAGAAATTCACGTCCTACGCTCTGGCGCAGGCTTGCCCAAAGCTGGCTGATTCTAAGACTCATCGGGGAAACTTAAAAACATATAATTGCCCAGGCATCATCTATAAACACTTCTTCCACAGTCTTCGTAATGAGACTGAGCACCCTGAAAAGCTCTCTAGCTAATGTCAAGTCTGATGAGTCAGAAGAAGAGTAATTTCTTAATCCTGTTTGCACTCCACCCCAGGCTGAATGCGAGTCTGGAGTCCAGAGATAACATCATCTTCAAGCAGACCAGACCCAGGAAACCATGTCAGGATGTCAGCCCTGCAACCTGCCTGCCTGACTCCCCCTTTCCTATATAAGAAAAAGCTAACCTAAAGTTAGATGCAGTTGTCCACTGGAGACTCTGCGACCCATCCCAGCTCCCACCCAGCCGCAGTGGCCTCTCTGCTGGCGCCTTTCTTGTTAAATAAACTTTCTAACTTCTATTCCTTGAGCCTGTGAAGGCTTTTACCTTCCGCGAAAGGACAGGGGTTAATTCTACGCCAGAACAAAGTCCTCGTAATACTGCACAATAGTCTTACAAGACACAACCACTGGGGGAAACTGGTCAAATTTGATCTCTTTGTACTATTTCTTATAATTGTAAATCTACAATTGTCTCAAAGTAAAAAAAAAAAAAAAAGAAAGTTTAAGAAAGAAAGAATTCCCATTGAGTATCATTCAATTCTGGTATTGAAAGCTACTGAGAGTATAGGCATACACCTAATTACTCTTCTTCTCTTGCTTAAATTCTTTTTCCTTTCCAATTCAATTATTTGAAAGTTTTCACATGTCTTAGAATCTGTGAGGCATTTTATTACATTCCCCATTAAGTCTATTCATCGGATCAAGTTGTCCTCAAGCTCCTGCTGAGGGAAGATCCATTGAGAAGTATCTCTCATGACCTACTTTACAGCCCCAAGGGAGAACACAAAATACCTCTGTGCTTTGTCTGCCCTGAGATCTTCTATTTTTCCTCATTAAGCTCCTCACTTACATACCAATAAAAGTGACTTAGGTGGATGAAAGAGACTGAGGAGTTAAGGTGAACCAGAGAGTAACAATTGCAAGAGCTGTGGGTCAGTGGGCATTATCTGTGGCAGGTAGGTCAGGTGGGGGATCTAGGGAGGGAGCCCCCGTGTGGAGCATTGCTGTGAGGACTGCCCCAAGTGTGCACATTCCCTTCAATGGAGCTAGGTTCCTATAAGCTGACCTAATGGACAGGGAAAACAAGCAGCCCCTTCTGCTTGTGCAAACAGGACTTGGTTCAAGGTTTTCTCTCACATATCTATGGAGCCTTCAGGTCACATGTTATGTCTTGTTGAACTGTTACATCTTGTTGAATCTGAGGGTTGGGAGAAGAAAAAAGGAAATAGTTCACCTAAATTAGGAATCTAGCGAATTGGAACAGTTCCATTACCAGTAAGAAGTTTATCATATGTGGAATTGTGGATTCTGTTGGTCTATTCATAGAAAACTCAGGATTTGTCCCTGTGCATGGGGAAACCATTCTAAATGTTTCATTCACACACGTGATGAAATGCCTTTCTTCTCCTCATGGAACACAGCTATTTTCATCATTTTCTTTGCACTTCTTTGTTCTGGTGAATAAATTTTCCAGTCTTAGGTAACTGAAATACTTCACATATCCTAGAAAATTCAGGAAACAACGCTGTGACTGATTTTATTAAGTATGTAATATTTATACCGGTAAAGTAAAACTGAGCACATTACAAATGTCTTGTTTAAATTGCATCAGTGGGTCGCTTTGCTCATTTCCCACATTAGAGAAGTGGAGACACAAGGGTGGGTTAGAATGAGCAGTAGGTTCAGGTCTTTGTTCATCTATAACCCAAGAACTTCAACTGAACTCTTATTTCTTCTTGGGGGCTCACATTCCATTATTGTCAATTGCAAAGTGTGAAGAGAAATGATCTCCTCTAGATCTGGTATGCCTTGACAATCTGATTTGATGTTTGCCAGCTCCGATTCTGCTATTTCAAGGCTTTGTGTAAGGATGCAACTTATTGATAACCTTCGTAACAAGTCATATTTCCTAAAGCTACGGTGGTCCTTTAGTTTCAGAATAAGGTAATCTGTAAGGTATTGGATAGAGGCACACAATTACAACCAGTAACTGATTAATTTCTTCATATTAAAGTGACTTTGGCAAGGCATTTTCCCCCTTGACCAGGCTCTCAAGTATAAAGGTAAAAAAACAGTGATATCTCTTAAGCAAGGTGTTGGGAATAATTAAAAAATAATGAAATCATTTTTCACAAAGTAAGGTTAATTTGGGAATTAAAAACTCGTTCTTGACTTTGCTTCATTTTGTATAGTTAGTGTTTTGCTGCTGCCATAAAGAATCATATTACTTGCATTTTTCGTACAGGCAACTTTCATATATTTTTGCTACTAAGAGATGTGATCACTTAGACTTGTTGTTTTTTTTTACTTTCCTTTTATATCATTTTCATCTGTGTGGTTTTTTTCTCCTTTGTTTCTTTTATTTTGTTTTGCAGTAGCTTCCTTTTCATTGATACAACAGTTTAAGGTAATACTGATTCTTTAGGAAGTTAAAAAAGGTAAACTATTAACATTTTTATATTGTAAATTTTAACATAATTCACCAAAAAAATGTACAAACACAGTGAGTCTTCAAAAAGTGAAAATCTGTGTTATCAATACACTAAATTTAAGAAATTGCATATTGGCCAACAATAAAATATCATTTGATATAATCCTGACAAGGTGAAAAATGTGCATATCCTATTTCCTTATAATTCTATTTTGGGGCATCAACCGTACTGTATGCAAGCGTCTGAGAGAAGTTAAAGGTTAAAGAGTAGAAATGTTCATCCCAGTAAAACAAAAGGAAAAAAGAGCCAATCCAATTATGCATTTTAAAAAGTTAATTTTCATGTATTTATGGGTTTTAAAAAAAACGAATTATAGCTTTAAATATCAGACTATGTAAAGGTCACAGAAAAGTGTAAAATGTAGGTCATATGGGAATACAAAGTATTGTTTTATTTATATATGTTACCAATACTGTGAAAACTAACAAAATTACCTGTGTGTGTGTGTGTGTGTGTGTGTGTGTGTGTGTGTGTGTGTGTGTGGTGATATTATGGAGGAATAGGGAGGGAACAAAAATAGAGAATACGGCTTCAAGATTTATTTGTATGCGATGGATGATGGAGAGATACGTTATTAATAAGAAGGGGGAGGGTGTTTGGCTGATTTGTCAAAATTGCATAGGCTCTTTAGTAAACAGGAGACATAAGAATATTGATAATATGTTACATTTTAAGTGGGCGGTGTTTACATTGAGGTTTGTTGTGACATCTATAATATATTTTTCACTTTTTGATGAGTGGCATTCCATATTGGGACTGAAGAACGTTTTATTCAGCAGTTCATTATCTGATGAATTTCATGTTCTTTCAATATTTTACAGGCAAACTGTAATTTGCAATTACTTGCCCCACTCTCTTGTACTGGAGAAACTGATCCAATCTATGCAACTGATGCCAACCATATCGCAATAAATGTACTTTCTGCAGTGAAAAGATGTAAGATGGTAGTAAATATTTTCTCTTCCAAAGTAATAAAATATCATTTCAAAAGAATAGAAAAATCTATAATCTAAGCACAGATATACACAAATTAACTGTCATTAACTCTGTAAAATACGTATGACATACATTTGTACCTCTCCCTAAAGTTCTAACTTCTGAAAAGGAGTATTAAATTAGAGCTCTCGATATACCTTGCTGAATATTCTGCATATCAATTAATTTGACTTAACTAGTTTTACTATAATTTACTAATGGCAGACAGTTGACCAATATGTTGTAATTCAGAATCCCTGATGCTGCACAGTAAACCTTGGTGATGCCACGAGAATCAACCTTGCAAACCTCCAGCTTCAAGGAGGGTAACTGATACGGGATCCTATTGCTATCCTCTGAAATCAATCACAGCGGGCCATTTATTTTATAAATGAATTCCTCTGATGGTTTCCTGAACCTTCAAGACAACCTTTCTGACATTTCTCAGGCTTCAGGGAAGTCCAAGACACTTCATCAAACTTCCTTCTTCTCTCCTTCACTCTGAAGTTTGTGATCTGAAGGTGCTACCAGCTTTCCTGACTCCCTTCTATTTTCTCTCATGAAATCTTTACATTCCTTAAAATCCCCAAAATTGACATCTCTTTCTCGAAGACCACAAACACAATCCCTAATCCTCTCCTTTCTCAGGTATGGGCAAGAATGAGTAAGGACTAAACAAGTAGGTAGGGTCACTTATCCCACAACAGGAGATGTGTAGGGTCAGGGAACAAGTGGGGGTCAGCTACTCACAGAAGTGGAGCACGGCCTTTCTACCCTGTCCCAAGTTCAAAATTCTTCTCATTGGGAAGCACTCGGTGCACTTCCCAAGGAGTCCTAGTTTAATAATTTATTTTCCTTTCCCTCTTTCTTTCCCTACAGACTTCTTCATAAAAATTTAAAATTTGATCATTATCGTGCTTCCTGAATTCTGATGAAACAATACATCCATATGGCTCTAATGTGATCTCATTTTGAAGTGGATTCTACAATTAGAACTGGTAGCGCCTTCTCAATCAGGGCCTTAAATTAACAATGATCAGGTCAATCCTATGGAACACAAGATGGAATACAGGATGTTCATTTAGTGCTGCTCTAAGATTTTGTGATATCAGGATTTTGATTCTCCATGTTCAAATTCAATAACAATTAGAAAACTAATATTTTACACAGTATATGTTTGATAACATAAAACCTAACATACTTTAAAATTCTAAATGTTTCACTCAAAAACGTTAAATGATTTTGTCTTCATTAGAGTCTTTGTTTTTACCATTAAGACAGTATTTTCATTAGAATATAAAATACATTCACCTAGCTGCATGGCCTTTTTCTTGATAGAAACTTCTAAAACAGTTCTTCGGTAAACATGGTATATTCATGTTTGTTTTTCCTTTAACACATTACAGAAAAGCCTACTATGTGTTAGGTACTACATCAGGCAACAAGGATAAGATGGTCAGTAAAATCACATTTCAATATTCTCTAGGATCTTTCATTGTATTGACTAAAATTCAATAGTCAATAGAAGTAGTGTGGGGAGCCATGATTTCTTGTTTATTCTGAAGCCTTGCAGACTGGCTCAGTTTTAGTTCCTGAGGCATTGTCTCTGCCTGCAATTGGAGGGTGCTTGCAAGTTGCTAAGGAATGAGGTGGGAACGGCCAGTTCCCTAACACAGATCACTGATGATTATCAGGGTAATTGGTGGGCTTTGTCATTGAGATAATGACTTTGGGAAAGTTTCAGTGAGTCTGTAGTTCATATGTAAAAGTTGAAAATTTTACTTTCAATGAGGTAATGCACACTCGTGATTGTTAAGCTGCACGTACACAGGTGGTTTAAATTGGTAAAGGAAAGTAAACTCCGTGCTTCAGGATCACTGAAGACCGGCCACATCACCATTTTGTGTGAGTGTCTCTTTTCATTCCCACTCCCCCATTCAGGTACTGTTCGATTTGTGGCGGCTGGCACGCCACACTTGGCGCCCGAACAGGGACTTGAATACGGGGGGAAATAGTGAGGAACACCGCGTGGTTAGGGCCCGGCTCATATTGAGGAGCTTATTTCATGGATGCGCGGTGAGTAAGGCACTGTCCCCTCGGTCGAATGAATGTGTGAGTGAATGGTAGCTCCACGACTTCGTGTTATGGAGCTTGTTTGGGCCCTAATCTGAGGTTCCGGTTCTGTCATACAGCATAACGGCGATTGGACTTCTGTCCACCAGTTCGGGGGTTGATACCGAAACGCCTTTTGTTAAGACAGATTTGGTCCCGCGAGGGGCACGGCCAGACGGGCATCTGCTTGCTTTTCTTTGTTTGAAAGAAGGGCCGAGTCAGGGAAAAGGGAAATGGGTCACGCTAGCAGCAAGGACCTGTATGTTAGAGGACTTAAGAAACTACTTGCCGCCCGTGGCAGCAGGGTGAGCAGAGAACAATTAGGTAAATTTTTAGAATTTGTAAAGGAAGTTTGCCCGAGGTTTCCAAATAAAGGTACCGTCAGCTTGGAAACTGGGAAAAAGGTTGGAGAACGATTACAGGATTATATTGTCCAAGGACCTCCGCGGGTCCCTGTAGAAACATTCGGGTTATGGACTTTGATAAGAGACTGCTTAAATCTTAAAAGTGAGAGCTGTAGACTAGAAAAAGTGAAACAGGTTGGAAATGAAAAAATTCTTCCATCTGCCGCCTCTCTGGAGGAGAAAGAGGAGGGGGAGGAAATCAGATATGCAGAGGGACTTGCTAAGCATAATAAAGAGCTGGGAGAAAGGGAGGGGGTTGATTGTGCCGAGGAAGCTTCTATGCATAATAAAGAACCTGTTAGCCAGAGACCTCCAGATGAAAAATGGAAAGATTTAGACCCTCAAGATCAGAAAGATTTGGAAGAGGCAGCTAAATATGACAGGGAGAAATATTCTTCCGAAATGGCTATAGCTCAAAAAAGCAGGCGGTTTGTAGATCCTATATTTACGCTTGCGGAACAAATAAAAATGCTTCAAGGACAATTAGTAGAACTCAAGGTTACTAGGGAAGGGGAGAATTGTCCCAGGCCTCCCCAGATTCCTTGTAGAGAGGAGGATTGTCCCAGGCCTCTCCAGATTCCTTATAGAGATCCGGGGAATCCAGGGGGTGGAGAATCCCCTGTAATTAACCCCACTGCACCACCTCCAGAGGGACCTCGTATGTGGGACCCTCCGCTGCCACCACCGCAGCCACCGATTGGGACATGTTTACTAAGCCTCCGCCAGGTTATGTTAAGCCAGGTTCAGATTCTGTTGTGCGCTCCCCTCTTCAAATGGCTTGTGAGGAGGCTCATAAACAGGGGGAGTCTACGGAACAATTTGGAGTATATCCTCTTATTGAAAGAACTGATCAGGTAGGAAACAGGATTAGAGAATGGAGACCTTTTCAGTGGAAGCAAGTAAAGGAATTAAAAGAAGCTTGCGCACAGTAGGGTCCTATTGCCCCTTTCACCATGGCAATTTTAGATGCTTTATCCAGTGAGGCTACTCCTCCAGAGGACTGGAAGCATATTGCTCATGCTTGCCTTTCCGGAGGCGATTATCTCTTATGGAAATCAGAATTTTATGAAAATTGCAAAAAGAAGGCCAATGAGAATGCGTTAAGACAGATCCCTATTACTTTTGATATGCTAGCAGGAGAAGGCATGTATGCTGACCTAAGAAATCAAATGGGATTTGCGCCAGGCGCTTATGGCCAAACTGCCGCAGCAGCTAAAGATGCTTGGCGAATGCTGCCTGATACTTCCCGTAAGGAAGAACATGTTTCACAAATAAGACAAGGCGCAGATGAGCCTTTCCAGGAATTTGTGTCTTGCCTCAGCACAGCTGCAGGGCAGACTTTTGGTCCGTCAGTTGCTACTCAGTCTTTCATAACGCAGCTTGCCTATGAAAATGCTAATTCTGCTTGTCAAGCGGTTATTAGACCATTTAGAAAGAAAGGAACTTTATCTGATTTTATCCGTTTGTGCTCAGATGTGGGACCGTCTTTTTCTCAAGGTATAGCCCTAGCTGCAGCTTTACAAGGAAAATCTATAAAAGAAGTAATGTATCAACAGGCAAAACTCCATGCAGGGAGTCGTTCTGGGGCTTGTTTTACTTGTGGAAAATTGGGACATCGAGCGGCTCAATGCCCTCGCAAAGCCGAGCCCGAGAATTCAGCAGCTCCCACAAAAAAGCCTCCAGATATATGTCCTAAATGTAGGAGAGGAAAGCATTGGGCTAATGAATGCAAGTCTAAGACAAAGATGGAAAAGCCATCCAGGGAAACTGGGTGAGGGGCCAGCCCCAGGCCCCGAATCAACAATGTTATGGGGCACTGCAAATTCCGGAGCAGATACAGGGACAAAAAGGGAACGAGTCTCTGAGAGGAAATACATCACAGATTTATTCAGGGCCACCTCAGGCAGCGCAGGATTGGACTTGTGTTCCACCACCGACATCGTATTAACTCCCGAGATGGGAATGCAAGCGTTGCCCACAGGGATCTTTGGGCCATTACCACCAAAAACTGTAGGTTTATTATTAGGAAGAAGTAGCACTACTATGAAGGGGATTCATGTTTCCCCGGGAGTTATTGATGAGGACTTTACTGGAGAAATTAAAATTATGACCCATTCACCTTTAAACATTTCAGCCATACCTGCTGGGATTCGCATTGCTCAGCTAATCATTTTGCCTCGTATAAAAATAGGAAAAAAAAAATAGACAAAATCAGGAACGTGGAGACCAAGGATTTGGTTCTTCTGATGCTTATTGGGTTCAGGAAATAAAAAGAGATAGGCCAGTTTTACAGCTTAAAATAAATGGGAAAAGTATTCAAGGGATTGTTGAACGCACTCATGGCACATTAAAAGTCAATTTGCATAAAATAAAAAAGGGGGAGTTATATCCCCTGACGCCCCATAATTACCTGTCTCATTTTCTCTTTATTCAAAATTTTTTGACTCTGGATGCCCATGGTAAGAGTGCTGCAGAGCGCTTTTGGCATCCGTCTGCTGCCCCTCAGGCTTTGGTCAAATGGAAAGACCCATTTACAGGCTCTTGGCAAGGCCCAGATCCAGTCCTCATATGGGGCCGAGGACATGTTTGTGTTTTTCCACAGGATGCAGAGGGCCCTCGGTGGCTGCCAGAACGATTGGTGCGACATGTGCACCCTCTACCTGCTGATGACATTGATGACCCTCAGCAATGCAGAAGAAGACCAGACGTATTGGGCCTATGTTCCTGATCCACCAATCCTCCACCCTGCTGTATGGGAAGGTCCTGAGATTCCAGTCTATGTCAATGATACTCATGCCCTAGGATTGCCTTCTGATGGACACATGAAACAACATTTGGAAAAGAATTTCACTTATAATGGTATAGGAATAGGTTTGCCTATTTGTATTGCAAAAAATAAGTCAATTACTGGGTGCTTGCGCAGTTCTCCTGTTACTATGCATCTTAATAACTCTTTAGTTGGATGGACTGTTCGCATCAACATGCTAGGCGACTGGTCCGGAGGACGCAAAATAAATCTGCCCGTCCCTCCATCGCGTCCATCTTGTAATAAAAAACTGAAATTGGACATTGAGACTGTTCCATGGAAAGATTGTCCTGGCAATAATCCTGTTCGCTATGACATCCCTGGAACAGGCAGATATATTGTTGACTGGTCGAGGAGTAATCGGTCAGGATGGGCCCAAGAATTAATTTCTGGATTTTGGAGCTCTGATACACAATATCAGCAAAATTCCTTATGGAGACTTATGGGAGCAATGGATGAGGTTGTTCAAATGGTTGAGTTTTGTAAATCAGGCACTCCCTGCAGTCAGGTGACTGATTTACAAGATGGGACTAGAGATTGGACCACTGTAGTTAAGACTGTTAATGTATCTGCTTGTGTTCCTTCTCCTTATGCATTTTTGATTGGAAATATTAATGTACATTTTGTAGGAGTTCAGTATATGGGAGATGTGATTCAGAGTATAAAAGTTAAATCTTATTTAGAATGTCATTCAGAATATCATTGGATATGTGTTACTTCTAAAAGGTATAATAATAGTCAATATGATTAGAATCGGGTTCTTTACATCTTCAAGGAATTTGGCATGATGCTAATGTGTCTTTAGATATGTTTCGGCTTCATGATGAAATTCAAAATATGAGAGAAGCTGAACCCTTGAAATTTGATGCAGCCCAGGCTGCTTCTGAGTTTATTGATGTTCTTAGGAATGCTATGCCATCTATGCCTCATATTACCCATTCTGTTATGATTTTTCTTACATTGGGCATCTGTGTCTGTTTGGTTCTATGCCTTCTCCCCATTCTCATCAAATGTTTCATCAGCAGGATGTTAGACTTGCGAGCTGACATCCATCAGCTTGAACTTAAGACAAAGCCCTGAGCCTTCCTCCCCGAGCATTCAGAGGGACAGGATAGTCAAAGACGGGTTGTACTTAGGCACCGCTTCAACACCTAAGACAGGGCTTGTATTATAAAATATAAGTTCCAAGGACGGGTAAGTTGAAGTCGGCGTCCCGAGACACCTAAGTCAGGCGCTGTCACCTTGCCATCCTAGCCGGATGGGTTTTGCTCCTATAAAATAAAAAAGGGGGAGATGTGGGGAGCCATGATTTCTTGTTTATTCTGAAGCCTTGCAGACTGGCTCAGTTTTAGTTCCTGAGGCATTGTCTCTGCCTGCAATTGGAGGGTGCTTGCAAGCTGCTAAGGAATGAGGTGGGAACGGCCAGTTCCCGAACACAGATCACTGATGATTATCAGGGTAATTGGTGGGCTTTGTCATTAAGATAATGACTTTGGGAAAGTTTCAGTGAGTCTGTAGTTCATATGTAAAAGTTGAAAATTTTACTTTCAATGAGGTAATGCACACTCGTGATTGTTAAGCTGCATGTACACAGGTGATTGTTAAGCTGCACGTACACAGGTGGTTTAAATTGGTAAAGGAAAGTAAACTCCGTGCTTCAGGATCACTGAAGACCGGCCGCATCATCATTTTGTGTGAGTGTCTCTTTTCATTCCCACTCCCCCATTCAGGTACTGTTCGATTTGTGGCAGCTGGCACGCCACAAAGTAGTCAATAGAAAACCTCAGTAGTCTCTGAAGTTGAGATGTTTACTTGCCAAAAACTTATCATTTTTAGTTTTAATACAATGTTTTTTTGTAAATATACAGAGATAAGAAATCATCGCTACAATCCAATTTTAGATTATTTACATTACCCCAAAAAGGGTCTTCTGACCTGATTGCAATTAATCCCTCTTCCTAGTTCCATCCACAGGCAACCACTAATATATATTCTCTCCCTATTATTTTGCCTTTTCCAGACATTTCATGTAAATAAAGTGATATGTAGTCACTTATACTTGCTTCTTTCACTAGGTATAATGATTTGGAAGTTCATACACTTTATATCATCTATCAGTTGTTTATTAAAATTAAATGATGAATGGTATTCCATTTTGCATTGATCAACCATATTGTGTTTATTTATTTACCAATTGATGGTTACCTGGATTGTTTCTACTTTTTGCCTATTATGAATAACGCTACTATGAGCATTAATGCACAAGTATTTTTGTAGACATATGTTGTTTCTTTTTCTCTTAGGTAAATGGCAGGAGTGGAATGGATGGTTCATATGGTAGGTGTATGTTGAACTTTTTAAGAACCTGTTACGCAAAGCGGCTTCTTACATTCCCACCAACAATGCATGAGGGTACAGTTTCTCCATATCCTAATGAACACTTTTTATTACTTTCCTTTTTTGATTATAGGCATTTATTATTTTTATAATCATAAAACTATCTAAATCAGTATATGCATATATAATCGCTGTAATTTTTTAAAAGGTCAAATCTTAATAGAAGATAATGTATCAAAATATTAAAATCAGTTGCTTATGGTTTACATAATTAAGGTTTTCTTTTCTTCTGCATCTCTAAATCTCTCTTTTGGGTACTGATGATATATTTATTATCAAAATGGAAAAATTAACTTCAAAAAGTAAAAGAAAATCAATGTGTATTATTGCTAATATGACCTAAAATTTTACCCAATTAAACATTCTCCAATAGTGACATTAGATACCAAAGTTTCTCATCCAGACCCAAGAATGACAGGCAGAGTAACCGCTGGTTTTATTAAGCTCCAGGGGAGAATTGAATACAATCCTGTGCGCTCACTCAAACCAGCTGGATGTCAGGATGAAAAGTCATCATTGCCATCTACTACAGAGTGAATGATCGTCTTCCTCCTCCAAATTCATGTGTTGTAATCCTAACCCCCAAGGTGATCAGATAGGGAGGTGGGTCTTTGCGAGGTGCTTATGGCATTAGGGCAGAGATCTCATGATTGGGATTAATGCTCTGATGTAAGAGACCTCCAGAGAGCTAGCTTGTCCTTCCACCATGTGAGGTTACAATGAAAAGATGACTATCTAGCAAGTGGGCTCTCATCCAACACTGAATCTGCTGGCACCATGATGCTGGACTCCCAGCCTCCAGAACTGTGAGAAATAAATGTTTATAAACCACCAAGCTTATGGTATTTTTGTTATGGGAGTCCAAATGGACTAAGATACCATCCGTTTCATAATGCTTTCAGAACCAGTAATTGGACACACGGAGATTAAATTTTCTGAGCCATCTTGTTCTTTTCCAAGAATTCTCCTGCTGTTATGGCCTTCCGACTCCTGTATATTAGGGCTATTATACCAAATTATATAAGGCACACACTTTCAAGTAGTTCTGTGTTTTGCTGATCATTGCAAAAGCCACCTCACGGCACATAATTGTAAAGGACAGTTAGTACATAAACTGGGAAGCTTGCCCCAAATAATCTTTTCCATTCATACACAAAAATCTCAATTGTGTAACCTGAACTTGTGGAATAAGAGTTGAATATGGTATCCAGAGGTCCAGGGAGAACAGAATGGCTTACGACAAGTATTTTTGTGGTGAACCAAGGAAAGATCCCTGTGTTTCCTTCCCTACACCAAGCATCCAACTCACATGCATCTGCTCTGCCCTTTCCTGAGTCACCACCAGGAGTCCTTCTTGCCTCCTGTCACTCTCCAGACACATATACAGAGAGAAATATCCAGAATTAAATAAATGCTTTAGACAACCATCAGTCCAAATGCAGCTCGAAAGGTGTACTTTAACTCAACTTGTTCAGTATGAAAAATCTGAAGTTTTATTTATTCTAAACTATAATGTAGCATTTGAAAGCCATATATCATTTAAGGTAATAACATTTAATAAAAGATTCACTTGCACATCAAATACCATCATTTCATACTACAGATTATATTAGTTGAATTCTTTGAAATGACTTTTCACATCAAGAGCCATGGCAAAACTTTCAAATGCAGGTGTCTATGGTATTTGTTTGATAAGTAATATGGACTCAATAGGAAGGCCTTTAACCCACCCAGGGGGCATTAATTATTTTTAAAGGACCAAATAATAAAGAACTTTCCACTTTTCAAAATGTGGCATAATGTCCTTCTGAAGATTCAGAAATACCTGGGATGCTTTAAAATTGTGAAGAAGGACCACATCTCTTAGTCTCCATATCCACATAACATTATTCAATAAAACACAGCAGGCTTAGAGTTTACAAATCACACTGTTCTAAACAACAGCAAAAAAAATTGTTCTTCTAATACTGGTAAATGTAGGTAAACCCTGACAGAATTAGGTATAGAAGATATACTTATTAAAGTTTGACTGGTTTTACCTGTTTTAGGTTTATTGAAGTAAATTTACACATACTAAAATGCAATTCTTCTATGTTATAAGTTTGACAAACTTAGACAATTATATAAGCAACTCCACAAGCAATAGAATTTTTGTCTTTATCCCCCAAAATTATCTGTGCCGTTTTGTTGTCAATTCCTTCCACCACCCCCAAACCCCGAAAACTATCTATCCATTTTCTGTGTTTGTTAAAAATATTTATGTTGAATCGAATTTAGATTCACAAAAATTGCATAAGTAATGGTGACTTCCTGTATAGACTTGAACTACCTTCAACCAATGATAACCCTTCATATAACCGTAGTATTGTGTCAAAACCAATCGAGATGGTGTTGATATGCAATTGATATGGTATACCACTACTGACTAAACTAAATACCGTATTAAGAGTTCCCCGTTTTTAAAATGAATTCTACTTTTTTTTCTTTTGGTGCATAGTTCTATTAAACTTTATTAAATGTAAAAATAGATTTCATGCATATCCACCACCACGATCACCATATAGAAGTGTCTATCACTCCAAATAAACACTTTTCTGCTACCTCTTTATTGTCACACTCTCTCTCCAGCCATGAACCCTGACAATCAGTAATGTTTTCATCATTACAATTTTGTCTCTTTGTGAATGTTGTATAAATAGAATAACTAAGTACAATTTTGAGATTTGCTTCTTTAAGCTTACTATTTAAATGTTCTTTCATTAATGTGTTTGAGAGCTATCCAAATTGTTGCATGTGTCAATAATTTATTACTCTTTATTACCGGGTAGTACTACATTGTATGGATGTACAACAGATGTTTACCCAGTATTTTACAGAGTATAGCTTTTCAGTTTGATGAAACTTTATGAAATTTAGACTTACGTACTTCTGCTTCCAACAGAATGCAGTCTACAGAAAACTATTTGCACTACCCAGTAATCTGTGGGAGGGCCAAATATGAATTTTGTTGGTGTTTTTCACACTTAGGTTAAATTCAAGTTGTTCACCCCCATTAGTTCCCTGAGCGGTGAGTTAGTTTACTATGGGGACAGTGACACTGGGAAGACTAGAGACTGCTCTTGGTCCCCATGTTCTCTATTTCAAATCTCTGTCTCAAAGTCATAGTATTCTCTACCTCTGCCACAGGTGAGCAACCAGTACATTTTTTTCTTTGTGAAACTATATTAAATAATCCATGTGTCTAACATTTTTACGGGTTAATTTTTTAAAAAAATCTTTTTGCCTTCTGTGCATAAGTGTTTTCTGCTAATAAATACATATAAAGGCAGTTTAATGGATGGGACATACGGGCTTTCCAGGAATTTCACTGTAGACTTGTGTTTGCTTTTCCACACAGGTCCCTACATCAGAAGAATTAGTCTGTTGAAGATTTCTCTGATAGTGTCTATGTGAGAAAGGTAAAAAGCCACTGGCAGTGTAATTTCACTTTAGGATACGAAGGGAGCATTTTCGATACTTGTCAGAACGTGTGTATCTCCCTTAACTTGCCTTTGAACATTAGCAGTCTCAAAGTTTCCTTCTAAATCCTAGATTTCTTCAGTGCTAAAAATTACGGGTAGATGGAGAGTGACAAATATGGTCCTCATACACAACTTAAGTGTGGGCAGTTTTAATATTTTATTTCTACTGTTGTGACAAACCTGAGACAGAAATTATTACTCTCATATTTAAAATACATAAAATGTACATTAGAAAGTCTAGGCATGGAGTACTAGATGTATCTTTGTCATTTACCTTTTTCTTAAGAATCACTTGGTTACGAAAGTATCTCTTAGATGCAGCATACAGTTGAATCTTACTTTGTAAGTCTTATCAATTTTTTAAAAATTCAGGTATTGAGTTAGGTCTATTTTCATATATCAAAATGACCAATACTGGTTTGAAATGTCATAATTTTTGGTTAAAATTATTACTTTTTATTATACTGCATTTCTTGTTTTTACCCCACATGACTTCTTTCTTTCATTTTTATGTTATAAAATGCTTTTCATGTTTAAGATTTTTTTTTCTAGCAATTACCTTTGCATTTATAACTCCTAGGTGGCTTTTTTTCACTTTCTTATGTGTTCTTCACACAGAGAGGACTTGAAAAAATAGGCACATATATTGTGTTTTTAGGTAGAAAATACTTGAAAGTATAAAAGACAGAAATTATGACTTTATTAACTTGTTTGAACAATTTTATTTTGACTCTTAATGGATAAACTTGTAATTAAACAAAATGACTCTAAGATACATAAAAAATACAATAATTTCCTAGACAGATTGGTAGCAAGCTAGTAAGATTCTATATAGGTATTCCAATATATTATTGTAGAGTATAGATCTAGAAACATTTGAAAATTTAATTTCAATCTAAAAGTATCTGATGATAAAAGGTTGAAATTTTCAAAAATTAAATTACTCAGTTGAGTCTAATGTGCTTGAAGTATAGAAAACTTCTAGGAGGAAATGCTGTGTCTAAGTATAGTTCCCCAAATTCTTTTTCGTTTTGAATTTCTTGCCCCTTTCTGGGTCACTTGCTTGGAAAACGTGTTCATCTCTTCTCTATCTTAGAATCTATAACCACTCTTATTACCTTTTGCCCTCCCCACATTTCTGGGTTGAGCGTATCAAATTGTCTCCATCCTTGCATGAGCCACTTTACAGCCTCTGGCAGAACACAGAATACCCCTGTGTCTTATTTGCCTTGGGCCATCTCTTACTCCATCAAGCTCCTCACTCACAGATAAAGAACTCAGTTGGACCTATGAGAATGAGGAGAAAAATCAAACAAGATAACCAATGTCCCCAGGTGTTAACAACCTTTCTTCACTACCTTCTCTGTGTGGGGAATCGAGGGAGGTAGACCTGGTGTATAGCATTCCTCCCAGAAATAATAGTTCCTATTTTCCTGAGAAAAACACTCAGATTCGAAAGGAAATGTTTTCTTGAAGTGCAGCAAACGTTTGTGTAGGCTGACCAAAGGACTGGGAGAATAAGTAGCTCTTGTTTATGTGTGTAAAGAGAACTTTATTCCTGTACTTTCTCTCACATATTCAGAAGGCTTTTTGTTCACATGTTATGTCTTGTTGATCTTTAGGTTGGGGTAAGAAAAAGTGACTAGTTGACCTTAATTAGGATTCTAGGTGTTTGGAGCTGTTCATTTGCAAACAGTAAACTTTAGAAAAATGCATCAAGATTCTGTTTGTCCATTGGAAATATACAGTACGTACACATATATTTGTTTGCTCTGTCAGCTGAGAGGTCCTTGAAACAATTCAAATTCAAAATGCTTCCCTTAAAATATAAAAAAAGGAGAAAAAGATGAAGGATGTCCAGCCTTACCACTTCTATTCAATGAAAGATCTGGAGAGTAATCCAGCAAGAAAAAGAAATTAAAATTCACCTGATTTAAAGGAAAAAAGCAATTCTGTCCTTATTCACAGATAACATGATTATCTATAGAAAGTTTGATGTAGTCTACAAAAAAATACCAGAAATTATAAGGTAAGTGTAAGAATGCTGAAGAACACAAAATTAGTATACTGATAGGAAATATTTTTAGACAAACTAGCTACCAAAAATAGAAAATTAAAATTTGAAACTACTATTTATAATATAGAAAAATAAAATAATGATAAAACTGTCAAAAGATTTAAACGTTTTGCTATACATTAAAACTTACATCATTTGATGAATTGAAGAAGACCTGAACTAATTTAGAGATGTGACCTGAATTTGGTCACAAGACACAATATTGTTAAGATGCTCATTCTCCTCCATATTAACCCATGTTTGCAATACAAGTCCTAACAATATTTAACTGATTCTAAAATTCATATGGAAATATAAAGGACATAAAAAAGAAAAAGAACAGATTCAGAGGGCTAAGATCATCTGTTTTCAAGATTTATTATAAAGATACAATAATCAAGACAGTGTCTTACTAGCAACAAGACAGACCAATAATACGTAATGTAGAATAAGAAAACAGACTTACACGAATATGGACAATTGATTTTGCCAAAGAGGCAAAGTCAATGCAGTGGAGAATGGATAGCCTTTTCACCAAATGATACTTGAATATTTGGATACTCACATGCAAAAAAAAAAAAAAAAAAAACTTCAATTCATACTTCACACCATACACAAAAATTAACGCAAAAAATATCTTAGACTTAAATGTAAAACTTAAAACTGAGTTTAAATAAGAGGAAATCTTTGTGACCTTTAGTTAGGCAAAAGGCAAAAATGTCTTAGATATGACAACAAAAGTATGATTCAGAAAGGAAAAAAGTGATATATCGGATTTCATTATAAAAAAGCATTCTATAAAACAATTGGGCAGTTTCCTAAAAACAAAACATACACCCATTATAGTATTCAACCAACCAATTCCTCGTTAATTACTCTCACTCTCTCTCTGTCTCTCTCTCTCTCTACATATATATATATATACGTATATACATATATATATACGTACATATATACTTGATATACGAATATATGTGTATATATGTATATATACATATATACATATATATAAACAGGTAGGTGCATAGACAGATCTAGCTATGTATAAGAATATTACAACAGTCTGGTTTGTAATAGAAACAACCCAACACCCATCAACAGGTGAATGGCTATGCACACTATGTTATATTCATAAAAATGGGACAGTATTGTGATTAAAAAAAAGAATCACCTATCCATACGTATAACATGGATGAATCTCAAAAATAATTATTGACAATGAATGAAATCAGAAAAAAAAGAATACATTCTAATCTATAGTGACAGAAAATTAAGGATTGGTTTCAGTAATCTTTCTATCCTCCTTTTGTACTATTCATTCTTTTTTTAAAAAACGTATACATCTGTATATACATACTCCTACTTTTTTGATAAGTGGTAATGCAGAATGAATTGTTTAGTAAAATACGTATTTTTATTCTCCCTGAAGTACTTAAGACAGAGGCATAGAGACCTTTCTGATTAGGAGTGTAGAGATGATAGATTCGAGGGCAGAGATATTCTTTTCAAGCAAGTATCCTTCATGGAAGTAGCCTCTGGGCTTGTCTTTCACTGCCCACTGAGTGCCAACACTAGGATTTGTGTCTCCTCAGACGGCTATGTGAACTCATTTCTTTTCCCAGAACCTCATTGCAAGTTCACAGAAAAGACCAAATGGCTTTCTTTCTAATGATCAAGGCTATTGCATTCTTCACTTTGGTGTCTTCCATTTTCTCTGGTGAATAATTTTTCTCTTAGTCAATGGAAAACTTTTAATTATTCAGTAGTTGTCAAAAATTGGGCCAACGAGGTATGGGGACTTGGTTGATGATTTTTCTTGATGCCCACAATCCTCAATGGATGATGAAGGAGTGCTTTTACAGCAAACTAGACTGAGAATAAGTATCATGAATTTGATTGCAGATTCTACCCCTTCGATACGGAGTGTCTTTAGGTACTTGTACCTCAATGCTCTTACTATACTTCAATGTTCTCATCTACAAAGTGGACAACTTACCTGTTGTTGACATATTTGTTGCTAGAGTTATATAAACTACCATGTGAAAGTGTGCTCCCAGCAGATTAAATGAATGCATATTGACTGAGATTTATTTTTTTGGATTTTTCTTGCCCATTGATATCCAGTTTGGGTAACAGAGACATTACCAAAAATACAAACGTCATTATGTTCTTATAGAGAATAATATTATTTATTCTGCTTTTAGATAACTAAATGTCAAGAATAAGTTATTTATTATCATTATTATTATTAATCTATACTTTGGTTGCAGGTATTTTCTCTGGAATTCCAGAAAGTTTGGAAACACATCCAATATACTTTCATCTGGATGATTACAAATTCAAGTTGGTGTTTGTTATATCATCCGAATATATGATAGCATATGTTGTTTTCCCCAGCAGCACAGAGTGACATTTCTGAGCAGAGGCAGGAGATAGCGAGATTGGACTACAGCTTGGTTGTTTGAGGAAGTATGTGATGGGAAATGATGTGTTGTAGATGTGTTGGGGATCCAAGGGGAAATCAAGTACATATAACAGTGCACGAGAAGTACAAATGTTGACCTAAATTGAAAAATCTCAGGCTGGAGCACAAAGAGAGAGATCACGATATACGGGTACAATGACCAGAAATGAGAGATGAGAGCCAGAGATAGTCTCATACGCTGTTAAGAATTGGAGTACTGATCCTAAGAAAAAATGAGCAGTATTTTTAGCAAAAATGAAGGGATTCAATATAAACCTTTGGAAGCTATTAAAAGTAGCTATAATCAGACAACTTGAATACACAGGTGCTGCAATCGTCCTGCAAGAGCTGACAATAGCTCCAAGTAGGATAGTGGAAAAGGACGTAACAAGATATAAATAGGATTTGTGGTCTAGCTCCTGTCCTTTATTCATTCACTATAGTTGCAGAACCCTTTTTATGTTCCAAGAAGTAGTCTAATATTCAAATTAGAATACCCAAACATTCAAATGAAGAAGAACTAAGTTTTGTACATATGGATGTTCAAAGTATGTGGAGGATGCTATTCATATTGTTATTGTTATGTAGCTTTCTGTATGGAATGAATCCTCTTACTCTTCCTATTTCATTGAAAGATATTTCCATGCTTTGTTTTCCATGCGTAAGGTAAGGAATCTCAGCACACACAATATATGACCTATACATTCTTATGGATATTAATGTTCGGGGATTCTCGTATTCAGTATTTCTGAGTCTATAGGATTTTAATGAATTCCTTACTTTAGAAAACAGGGCGTACATAATTTCCTATGAAAACAAGGATTTCATGAATAAAAAAGATTAACTGTGCATAAATGTATCGCCTCTTGTGGCTTCCTGTTCTCCGTCACTCTTGATCCCTAAGTGGTTGAAGGAATACAATGAATACTTAAAAGATTTATTTACAGTTAAATGAGAAACAATCCTTGTACAAAGCTCTTGTGAGGAAATTAGATATTAGAAAATTACTTATTTGTTCACGACCCTTATCGTTGTTCAAGAAGTGATATGAATGTGTTTGGTGGTAACTGCCTGTTCTTGTACATCATTGAAGTTCCATCTTATTTCAAATCTTTAAAGTAAAGTCCATGAGCCGCCTTATCTCAGTCTATCGAAGCTTTTCCTTTGTTGTCATGTATTGTGTGCTCTCATCAGCAGGTGACATAAGTGTCAATGTACCAAGTTCCACCAAATCTACCAAAAAAATCCCAGAGGTAATAAGTGTGTTAACAATTGCAGGAAATAAGGTCAATATACAAATAAAAATTGCAATCTTATACACAAGAAACGAGCAACTGAATTTGAAATTTTAAAAGGAGAACACCATTTACAATAGCACCGAAAACATTAGATATTACTTAACAACGTATGTACAAGGTATGTTTTCAAAAATCTACAAAAAAAAAAAAATGGTGAAAGAAATCAAAGGGGATCTCAATAGAGAGATATGCCATGTTTGTGTATAGGAATATTCGACATTGTTAAAATCTCAATTCTTCCCCAATTTGATCTATAGATTCCTTGTGATCCCAATTAAAACCATGGCAAGTAATTTTGTAGATATCTGCAACCTGGTGCTAAGGATTTTATAGAAATCCAAATGCCTGGAGTAGCCAACACAATAATGAAGAAGTAAAATCAAGTTATAGTGCTCACACCTCTCAACATCAAGATTTCCTATAAAGCTACATTGGTGAAATAACAGACACAAAGTTCAATAGAACATAATAAAGAGCCCAAGGCAACTGCCAAACGAGTCTGGGACGCCTCACCAGAGTTCAGAACCAGTGAAAACTTGACAAATTGGTTATATTGGTCTCCTTCCCTCCAAGTGAGGATTCTAAGTACACCTTGTTTTGTATGTACCCGGCATCTGGCCTAAGTCAAGCTTTCTCCTGTTGCAATGCAAACCAGGCTGCCATCAGTAAGGGCTTAGACAAGCTGAGCACCACATACAGATACACTCATCAAATACACTTATCAAATAGATCAAGGGTCACAATTCAAAGGTTATGAAATGCAAGACTGGGCAAAAGAAGACGACACTGAATGCAGGTTCCGTCTCTCTAAAACCCACAAGCATCAGGGCTAATAAAAAGGAAGAAAGGAATATTAAAACAGCAGGTTAAATTATTAACAGGTAAAACCAGACTGTCCGGGTGGACTAATGTATTATCCCAGGCTTTAATATATTTGAATGATCAAGCAATAGAGCCTGTTACCCCCATCTGCCAGACTGGGGACCTCTGCCAAGACACCCAATACCATAAAGATATAAAATTCACGGGAGACAGTCATTGCCCTGCCGCTCACCATGGATCAATGTGCTACGGTACTGAGAACACCAAGCCTCAGAACTCCTAAGAAAGGCACTAGCTACTGGAATTGGCGGTGGGGTGTCCCATTGGGATGTATGAGTTACTGCACATCCCTAGATGATAGGGCCACTCAGTCTCCACTAGGACCTTGTCCTGCTGCAAATTGGACCTATTGAAACACACTATGCCTAGAATGCATATCGAAGATACAAGATTTACATCTTCAAGGGACAGAGAAAGAATGTAAGTTTTCTAGTACAAGTTTCGGGGTATATTTCTCTATTACCAGAAGTCTAGACTTACTGTTTTAAATTTCCCTTTGTATTAGGGATTGGACCGCATGGGCTCTCCATCTGTTTCATTTCCAACCACCATAACACCCCTCCCTTGGTTCTCCTCACTTTCCAGGGATTCCACCTTTTAGTGCCCTAATTAGTTTGTCACAAGTACTATTACAATCCTTGGCAGTCTGTGCCTTCCTGGCTTTGTAAAATGGCACGCTAAAGACTCCAACTTATTAATTTGTTCTCCCACCTTGTCTGCTAACCCCGAAGCTAGCAAAGTGGTAAACAACGGCGCGTCCTTCCCTAAGCTCTTCTTCCAGCTTTCTATCTTGAGCTTTTGGCCTCTAGTTGGGCATCATCGTTATCCAGCCCAACTGCCCACAGCAGAGGCCAGTCCACTGCAGAGCCTTTCTCCCCCTTCCTTGCTACAGCGCACCACGTAGCAGTTTTTCAAACAAATGCATGAAAGCAGCAGCATTGTGGGGGCGACGGGCCCTTACACGGCAGTCCCCAAGCACCTAACATAACATCCAGACCACTGCTCCCCACACAGAAGGCAGCAGCCAAATTGGTATCCCCTGTGGACACCTCTTTGCCCCGACCCAGTCCCTTGGTCTCCTAGCTAGCTCACCAGTGGCTGGTTTGCAATCTCGGGAGGTCTCTGGTTGCAGCCGGACATTGGCCCCAGACACTGAGGGCAAAGAGAGGCCAACAGCTGCAGATAGGTAGGCGGCAGGTTTAATAAGCGAGAGGAGGACTTACGTAGGAGGCTTGTCTTGAGTGTCCGCACGCTGAGCAGAAATCCATACCCGCCGGTCAGAATCTTACAAGTTTGTATGGAGGCCTTCAGAGGTTCCGTCCCGCACATCGTCGAGCTGGTCTCAACACCACCTTGCTCTCTCGAGGCTGTGTCCTTGACAACGGCTCCGGCTGTAGAAATGGCGGGCGGAACAGGAGAAAAGCGGAACTTACATTCCAAGGTCAAGAGAGGGCGTAAGGAGCTTCCTTTTACCGAGGACCAGTTCACAGGTCAGCTGGCGTCTTGTCCCCTTGATAACCTCCATCATTTAAAGGTGTAATACAGAAAGGTGGAAAGAAGAACATCTTCATTCCATCATCCAGAGGCAACCACTTTTAATATTTTTGTTTATTATCTTCTATTCATTATTCATCTTTTCAAAACAATGACCATAGGATATATACACAAATTTTATGTACTTCTTAGGCTGCCATCTTATATTTATAAAAATAAAACCATCCACTAGAATGGCTAAAAAGAGTTAAAAAGTTAAAAAGAGATAATAATAAATATCGGGTGAGAATTTGGAAGAACTGGTGTTGGAGGAACTCATACATTACTGGTGGAAATATTAGAAGGTATAATATCCGCTTTGTAAAAGGTTTGGCTGGGCCTTAAATATTTCAACATAAAATTACCATATGAACCATTCATTCTACTCCTAGGCATTTATCCAAGAGAAATGAAAACATATCCATTGCAACATTATATATAATAGCCAAAAAGTGGAAACAATTCCAATGTCCATTGATTAGTGAATAAACGAATAAAATGAGTATATCAATACAAAATGGAGTAGTATTCATTATTAAAAACTAATGAACTGCTGATGTATGCTGCAATATGGAAAAATCACAAAAACATTGTGAAAAGTGAAAGAAACAGACACAAAGGACAATACAGTGTTTCATTATAGTTATATGAAATGTCCAGAAAAGCCAAAGCAATAAAAACAAAATGTAGGTTGGTGGTTGCCTGGTGCTGAGGGTTGGAAGTGGGAATGACAACCAAAAGGAAAGAGGGACCTCTACCGGATGATGAAAGTGTTCTACAATTGAGTTGTCATGGTTGTATATCTCTGTATATTTACAAAAATCATTGTATTATACCTAAAAATGGTTAGGTTTTTGGTGTGTAAATACTACAATAAAGATATTTAAAAAGCAATAAAATAACAGGTTTTCTATTAGAATTGCTTTTTATTACCAAACGCCATTTTAAATATTGCTACCTTCCCAGTTCCTTATTTTCTCTTGTGGCTACACTATAAAGCTCATGTCTACCCAACAAGATTCTTATACGAACTAAGTTAGATAACATGTGGGAAGCTGCTTCACAGAGTTTTTGTAGACAATAGTGGCTTAATGGCGAAGAGTTTCTATTCCCCAATGGACAATAATTTTCACTAGTACGAAGAGTTTCTATTCCCCAATGGACAATAATTTTGAAAGTTCCTAGAGGACCGTGACTATATCTACTTTTGCTCAACAACTGTTACTTTGCATCTTACCTAGGGCCTGATACATAATAGGTTTTTATATATGTGTAATAAAAATATAAAGAATATATGTATGAACATATCAGTGCTCATAAAGGATTAAAAAATGTTTCATTGTGGCAAAATCTGTGCCTATAAACTTGACCATTTTAACTGTTCTTAAGTCTACAGCTCGTTAGTGGTAAGTACATTGACGTAATTGAGTAACCAGTCTCCAGAACTTTTTTCATCCTGTAAAACTGTAAAACAGTCTCTACACATTAAACAACTACCTATCTTTCCCCCTCCCCCAAACCCCAAGAAATCACCATGTTACTTTCTGTCACTATGAATTTGACTAGTAATCTATGAACCTCATATAAATGGAATCATACAGGATTTGTCTTTTTGTGACTGGCTTATTTCACTTAACATATGTCCTCAAGTTTCATACATATTGTAATATGTGTCAGAATTTCCTTCCTTTTTAAGGCTGAATAATATACCATTGTATGTGCATAGCGTATTTTGTTTATCCATTTATTTGTCCAAGGACACTTGTGTTGTTTCCACCTTTTGGCTGTTGTGAATAATGCTGTTATGAACATTGATATGCAAATATGTCTTTGAGAGTTTGCCTGTAATTCTTTCGAGCATATGCTCAGAAGCGGCATTACTAGATCATATGGTAATTCTGCTTTTAACTTTTTGAGAAACCGCCAATATTTTTCTATAGTGGCTGCACCATTTTATATGCCACCAACAGTACACAATTTCTTCACATCTTTGTCAATACTTGTATTATCTGCTTTTTTGATGGTAAGTATTCTAATGTGTATAAGGTGGTATCTCATTTTGATTTTCATTTGCTTTTTGAAGAATTTTTTTAATATGAGACCATTATGAGGAAAAAGGTCATGAAACTGGCTAAATGTATGTTTACAATATAATTCCAAAATGTACACTTCAATAGATATTTTCATTAAGAATTAATACTGTATATTTTTAAGAAATACCCCCCTCATAGGTCTCACATCTCAATAAAAATGTGAAAAAACATTTACCCAAAAAGAGCATGCTTATATAATATTTACTGGCAGATTGACACTTAACCTCCTGTAGTCAATCTGTATTTCTGTCATTAAACTCAAGCTTTAAATAAACATTTGGCTACTCAGCTGAAGGTTGCCTCTTGTTAGTTGGAAGATGGAAAGAAATGGAAAAGGATTAGACTTAGACCACAAATAGATATCCAAGGTTGAAGAAGGCAGTGTCATCTGTCATTCAAATATCACTCACCTATCTGTTGACTTATTTATATAGAGGGAAAAAATGATAAGATAAACAATTCTCCAGCCTCAGAAATCTTACAATATCTTTGAATAGGTTTGTCATTCACTTACAGAATTTAAGTTATAATTCATTGGTTAATTAAAGTTCTTGTGGTCTATGATATTCATGATCATAATCTTAACCTTGGGTGCTTTCTTAATATTCAATTACCCAAAGCCCATTTCTTGAAGAATTTGATTATTTAGGATAGAAAGGAATCCAAGAATCTGCACTTTTGTTAAACATTCAAGTAATGTATTACTTGTTCACCTTTGAAAATATTGCTGAAAATATTGACCACCTAGAGCTGAGTAAGGAGAGGAGAGATTGGAGATCGACTCAGAAACAGATGCCTATTTGGTGAATTAAATATGCAAAGATTTTGTGAGAGGAAACACCTGTGAAAGAAAATGTGGAGGGAGGTAGGAAGGCTGGCCAAAACTTTAGACTGCAAATTCTTTCAATGTGAAGGAGACAGGAAGAGAGATTGGATAGAGGTCTTTTAGAATGTCCTGTTCTCCAAGAAAGATTGAGACTGTCATGGAGTTCATGAGACAAAGGCCACCATCAGATGAGTTCCTTTGTAGCATAAATGGGCCCATTGTGATGGATTTCAGAGTGCAGTGATCAGTTGGGGTTCTTGTGTGATTATGCTCCCTGCAGCTAGAGGCCTGCAAAGGTCAATGTCATGGCCACACAGAGATCCATTCATTTCACATCTGGGCTTTGGAAATACATTATATTAGTTGCTAGTCTGCCATGAGTAACTCATAATTGTTAAATTAATTGATTTATACTTTTGTACAATTTCAAGCAAAATTATAGTGAAAGTTCAAATACAAAATTACAAGTACTTTCAGAAACAAGAAGTTCAGGGTAAAATACAAGTGTGTCCCCTAATTTTTTACGCAGCTCTCACAGTTATTTTCTATATATGTCGTGCCTAGATTATCAACAACACAGATTTTACTATCACATTGCTATGATTTTATACATTGGAAAAGTAAATATTTTCTATTGTATGATTACATTTTTTCATCACAGAAAGTACATTCATTGCTATAAGTTTTTGCATTGATTGTACAGATTGGATTCAATTCACTGGTAAGGCTTCTAGAGAATCTGTATATAGTTTACAGTTTGGCTGTTAAACACAAATAGACAATACAAAAATTTATCAGGGCATGAAACTTTGAATAAAATTTTACTTAATCTTAATATAAAATGCTGTGCATCAAAATTGGAAAAATATAGTCTATATGTAGTTTTAAAAACTAACATCTATAACATAAACACCTATAAAAATGACATATCCCACTTAAAAAATAAAATATTATTAATATGTTTTTACAAACCTGCTATTATTTTTTAAGAAGGTCACAGAACTGGCTAAAGGTATTTTTATAATGTAGTGACCACAGTTCTCACTTCCCTTCACATCTTTATCCTTCCAAACTCAAGAAGAAATCATGAAACTAAATTTTTCTTGTTATTCCCTTTTCTTTCTTGGTAAGTCCACTATATATGTATGTGTGTCTGTGTCTGTGTAGGTATATTTGTGAATGTATGTATAAGCACATATAGATATAGATATAAATACAATTTGTTTCATGTTGACAGTATTGATAATTTACATTAAAAAAATTCTGTATATACACTTATATCATCTGCTTTTAAAAATTCTTTGTGACTATGTTTATTCAGATATTTAGACCTGTAGATTAATTTTTAACCCTATGTAATATTACACTATGTGGATATATGGAAATTATCATTATTTTATCCACCCTTAAGTGTATATTTAGGTTGGTTCCTTTTTTTTAATGTATGTTTTTTTTTATTTATTAGTTTCAGGTGCACAAGACAAAGTAATACTTAGACGTTTATCATTTATATCCCTCACACTATGTGACCCCCCTGCCCTCATCCACCATCCCCCTGACATCGCACAGAGCCATTACATTTCCACTGTCTCTATTCCTAATGCTGTACTCCGCTTCTTGTAAGTATATACATACATATATACATATATACATATATATATATATATATATATATATATATATATATATATATATATAAAATCATAGTTGGCATTCATTATCATTCAGCTTCAGGTGCACAGCGCAGTGATCAGGCATCCACATCATCCCCGAGGTGGTCTCCCTTTTTAATTCTGTTTTGCTAATATGAACACTTCTACTCTAGATATACCTTTGACCTTGCTCACGTGCTTGTATGCCCATTAGTAGAATTTTTGTATAATGGGATATGCACATTTTTTTATGTTGTAAGGATAATGACAAATGATTTTATATGGCTGCTAAGTTTCAGTTTCTTGACTTTAGTATACGAATAACACTTTTTTCGAAAGATCTCTTTGTTGTACATTTTGTTGAATTTGCTGTTCAAGTTCACAACATAAAAAAAGTCAATTGCTTATCTTTTTCAACTTCCATCAGTATTAGTTTACCTGAAATCTGAAGTCTGTTTCAGGTGCAAAAGAAATTTCTGCAAACACATAGATGAAAAAGTTAAATATGAAGAAGAAAAAGAAGACGGAGGAGGAGTATGGAGGAGAAGAAAAATGGAGGAGGAGGAAGAGGTGGGGAAAGAGGAGAAGGAAATGGACAAAGAGGAGAAAAGAGATGAATAGAAGGAGAAAAAGGAGGAGGAAGTGGGGTGGTGAGGGAGAGAAGAATCAAACAGAGTTGATATCTCTTAACAATCGAAACCTATGTAAATTGCTTACTCAAGATCCTGTAAGTAATAAGTCTAGCCTTTCATGTCATTAGTGAAACAAAACATTCACAAAATAATATCAAATTTGGAATTATTTTTATGTTCCCAGTTATCTCACTGTGAAAAATATTTTTTATGTATTTTTTAATAATCCCTAACATCTTTCTATGTTAAGAAGAAACAAGTTTTTCTCACATTTTTATAGATGAGGCATCCTAGACAGAAAACAGTGTTTTACAGCAAGTCACTTCAATATGAAGAAATTAATTCATACTTAATTAATCAGTACTCTAATCTAAATGTGTGCGTCTATCCAATATCTCACAGATGCCGATTCTGACACTCTTGACTTCTAAGAAAGATAACTTTTGCCAGAAATGTTAATGTGTTCTCTCTTTAAACAAAGGCTTGTCTTAGTGGAGTCAGAGTGGGTGATGTAAAAATCAGAGTATCAAGCAATACGAGACCTAGAAGAGATCATTCCTCCCCACAGTTTGCATTTAAAAATCATGGAAATCTACCTCCAAAAAGGAAAAAAAAAAAGGGTTTAGGTAACGATCTTTAGTCGTATATGAACAAAGACCAAAGTTCTACTGCCCATGAAACCCACTGCTCTCTCCACTTGTTCAAAATGGAAATGAGAAAAAACAATCCACTGATACAATTTTAAAATGGCATTTGTAACATAACCTTTCCACTTTATCAGTTTAAGATTTACAAACCCGATTTAAAGAAAGCAAAAACAAAAAACTCCTCCATTTCTAGGTTATAGCAGTTGTCTCCTGCTTTTTCTAAGATGTAGAATGTTTCATCTCACACTGGAAAATGTACTCACTAGAATAAAGAGGAAATACCAAGTAATGATGAAAATAGCTTTGATCCATGATGAGAACAAAGACATTTTACCAAGTCTGTGGAAGGAACCTTTGGCATGTTTATAACACATGCCACAGGCACACATTTCTCATTTCCAAATGAAAGTTTCCTACTGGTAAAGAAACCCCGAACAACCCCTTCTCCCAGGGCACTGAAAAATGTGGGTTTTTGTATTTGTTTTGATATTTGGAAACTTCATACTGTTGAAAAAAGAATAACGAAAGTCCATATTTACCATTATTTCAAAGCAGTCTAAAGTCTTCTAGTCTACCTCCTATCTCAGAAGTGACCAAATTCATTTGGTGTCATTTATCAGCTTTAAAGATGTTTCGGGCAATGATCAATACAAATGCATCTCTAATCCAGACCACTCTAATCTAAAATGCATCCTTTTAAGGAAACAATATTTTATGAATCGTTTTACTGAACATGGTATTTTACCATTTTATACTAAAATTATACTTAGTGAAATTATTTTAGAAATCATTTTAACAGTAAGAATCAAGCTAAAATGTTCATGATTGGAATGAATACCCGGCTCTACATAGAAATGAAGAATACAAAAAATTATTACCAAGTTAGTTTTTTTTTTTTTAAAAAAAGACATTTGTAGATTTATGTAAATTTCTTTGAAAAAATTTACTTTTCAAAGCTTTAATTATAATTTATTGGGTTTATGGTATTTGTAAAAGGAAAATAAATGACAATAATAGTACAAGGGCTGGAAGCTGATAAATGAAAGTATACTATGTCAAACTTCTTATAAGTAAATGGAAGTGTAATGGAATAATATTACTTGAAGGAAGACAAAGAAAGATGTGCTCAAGATACATACTATATACCCAAAGGAATCACTAAAGAACCCCCCCAAAAAAGAGTTATATCTAATAAGGCAACAAAGCAGAGAAAATGGAATCATAAAAATACTAAATTAATCCAAATGATAAAAGAATAAAATACAATGGGAACAAATAGGAAGTTATTGACAAATAGAAAATAAATATTAAGATGATAGTTATAAAGTTGACCGTATAAATACATGCCTGAAATGTAAATGATCTGAACATCTCTAGTTCAAAAGCAGAGATTATAAGATTGGATCAAAAAGTAAGATAAATGTATGCTGCCTATAAGAGAAACACATTAAATACAAAGATAAAAATAGATTAAAATTAAAACGATAAGAAAAAATATACCATAACACTAATGAAAATAAAGCCAGAGTACTATATCAATATAAGACAAAGTAGATTTCAGAGAAAGTAATATTACCATGATAAAGTAGGTCATTTCATAAAGATCAAGGGGTCTATTCATCAATAGTATTTTGTAATCCTAAATGTTTATGAACCTAATAACAGAGTTTCTATATAAATGAAGGAACAACTAATAGGTTGATGAGGAGAAACAGATAAATCCACTATTTTAGTTGGAAATATCAATATCCTTTTCTCAAAAATTAATAGAATAAGTAGAAAGAAAATCAGGAAGGATATAGAAGACTCAAAAACACTGTCAACCAACTTAACTGAATCTATATTTATAGAACATGTAACCTAACAACTGCAGAATAATCATTCTTTTTAATTGTAAACAGATTATATACCAGGATAGACTACATTTGGAGCATTAAAAGCAAGATACACAATATTAAAGTGGATCAAGCCATTCAAAGTATATTTTTGTACCAATAAACTTAAATTAGAAATCACTAATAGACGGTATCTGGAACGTCTCCAAATATGTGAAGACTAAACAAAACACTTCTAAATAACCCATAGGTCAAAGAAGTAACCTAAAAGGAAGGTTAGAATATCTGTGCTAGGACTAGTTTCTGCCAACGGAATCAGACACAGTGCCTTTATCCAGTTTATAATGGTGTAGGGGAGGCAGATTTCAATCAATAATGCATGCAATTACAAGTGACCTATGTTATGAAGGGAAAGTATATTACATATTTATAGGGTGCTATATTATGTTTCAAGGGAGAGTGTGGGTATCAATAGGGAAGTTCTCTCTGAATAAAGTATACTTAAAGTGCTAAACAAAGATTAAAGCTTAACTAGACAAGGTAGGTGTGGGATGGTTGAGTTTCTGAGAGGATGAAATATACAAAAAACTTGTTTGGAGGAATCATGGAAATTTCCAGAATTGGAAAAGAAAAGGCTGTCATGCCTAAATTACAGCTTAAAAGGAGTTTAATACCTGTTTCTCTGGTACTCTCCTGAACTCATCATTCATTGATTCATTCATTAAAACAATCTTTACGAAGTCCCTTCTGTGTATACGAAAAAGGCTAAAATATTCTCCCTCAAGATGCTTACTGTATGTTTGAAAGATCCTATTAATGTCTTTTCATGTGATTGTTATCAAATGCCTCTTTAATAGTACAGCCTCATTGTAGTGGACATATTCGGTTGTGGCTTGAACCGCAGAATACTTTCCTGAGATAATTCTGATGGTGAAACATACAGAAATAGCTAGTTTTGTTATGTGTGTGTACAAAAAGTCTGAGTAAATATAGAACTTCATTACTTCGTCTTTTATCTTTAAGTATTTAAGAAAAAGTTACAAATTCTGTCTATGCAGTGTAATCAGTGTGTCTGTAGGCTGAGGTCTATGTTCAGTCTAAATTGTATTGTGTGCTAGGCAAGTGCAAAGAAATTGAATTCAACTAAACTAACTTATTTAACATCAATAGTAACTGATTAAGTCCTGAGGCGTTTTTCAGCATTAAATTCTATTCTTCCTCTGAGCGTATATTAATTTCAAAATGATTTATTTACTTCTTACTATTTGAGGCAATTTGCTCAGAGCTCAGTCATTCCACTCTGTTTAATCTTCGTTTAAGTCAGATTGTAAGGAAACAGCCTTAGGGTATTGGGACTGGACTAACACAGAGCAAAGTTTATTTAGATTCTGTCAATTTGAGTTTGGGGTTGAATTTTCAGCTCAGTCCTTATATTCCATGAAGCAGATGCACAAGGAGATTCCACACTTGATCTCTGAGTTTTATTCATTGCCAGTAAGATGTAGAATTGAATGCTTTTAATAATATGTGTTTCAATGACCTGGATTTCCCTCAACTATAGCTTTCTGCATTTTTTCTTCCTCACTTTTTCAGACTATAACTCTCCGTAACACACTGCGCTACTGTTATGTTTCCTTCTCCTTATATTTAACCACTTACCCTGTCTGATACTCCAGCTTCTCTCTACACTTTGATCTGGACCATGTGCCCTATTCCATTGTCTGCTTTCCTGTTAACATTTGTTGTGTTGGATTAGTATATTTCAAACATAAATTGCTGTCTGAATTCCCTACTGGTAAATAGGGATTCCTTGGATATAAAAGTATTTACATTCATCATCGACCTCCAGATCTTGTTCAATCTCTCTGATGTCATTTTCATTAAACCATTCTCTTTTACCAGTTCTGATCTTACCATCTGTCAGGTCTTGTTCCCTTTCTTGAGCCCCATGTTGCTAACCAATATGATTAATATCCTGGTGAGATCTTTCTAAATCTGGGTTTTAGACTATGCTAGACTTAAAACACAACTTCAAATTAATACATTAAATTTCTACATTTCAATATTTGTAGATTAATGGTTTTAAAATCTATGCTTATATATCTCTTTAAGAATTCGATGGAAGCTTTGGACACTCTAAAGTAAAAGGTACACAGATAATTTATTTTGCATATGGTTCCAGGATCCTCTGAAGGTCCTTAAAAAATCTTAAATCAGTTTCAAATTAGGTGTCCCTTCATTAGAAACACCTAGAATGTGATTTAAAGCTGCAGTTTCTTTAGCTCTACCATAGACCACAGCATCAGTCTTTCTAAAGTGGGGAATCTTTATTTTTTCATACAATCCTGAGATTTTTATATTAGGATTTACAAATTGCTACTATAGGTCCTAAAGTATTAACGATTATGGCACTTTGGGAAAAGATAGATCATAGACAGAGGTTTGTGAAAGTCTAGAAAATAAACAATCCCAGAAATCAGAAGCAACTCTGGAACTGACTTTATTCATAGTGGAACAAACTTGAAAATAATGTAGGATCCATCATATCTGTGAGACTTGCTGACCTCAGTGGGTCTACCAGGGAAATCTGTTGTTTAAAGAGAAGTGAAAGTGGATTTTGAAGTTCCAGGTAATTTGGTTGCTGTAAATGCTTAGCATTTCCCTTTATGATCCAGACTCAGTTTTCCATTGCTCAACCTGAAAACAAGATAATGAGAGAAATCAAGGACCAAGTACTTGTGGCATCACCACAGAGAGAAAATATGATTATTTAAGAAGAAAGAAATCTTATCATTTGCAACAACATGGATGGATCTAGAGAACATTATGTTAAGTGAAATAAGTCAGACAGAGAAAGATAAGTACCATATGATCTCACTTATTTGCGGATTCTAAAGAAAAGAATAAGTGAATGAACTAATCAGAAACAGTTTTGGAGACAATGAGGAAAAACTGAGGGTTGCTAGATGGGCGGGAGGGGTCGGGGGTGGGGGGGAGGGTGAGGGGATTGGAGGGCAGTCGGTGACCACAGGATGGCCACGGGGTTTGAAAATTAATATGGGGAACGTAATTTGGTGGTTACCAGAGCGTAAGGGGGTTAGGGGGTGGGGGATGAGGGTGAGGGGGATCAAATGTATGGTGATGGAAGGGGAGCTGACTCTGGGTGGTGAACACACGGTGTGATTTATGGATGATGTGATACAGAATTGCACACCTGAAATCTATGTAATTTTACTAACAATTGTCACCCCAATAAATTAAAAATAAATTAATAAAAAAAAAATCACATAGGAAAACGCAGGCCTAGGCTCTGGTTTGCCTGTTTCACAGTGACTGCTCTGAATATCTGTGCACTTTGAGCCAGTCCTTTCTCATCCTTGGGCCAGGTACCTTACCTAGAAAATGAGAGAATCGGTGTCTAATGTCCCTTCCAATTCTAACTTTCATGACTACAGGGGACACTTTCCTTGAACATTTATTTATTTATGCAATGACAATTTACCAAGCACTTAATAAATTATGGAACTTTCAAAAACAAGAAAGGTATAATTTTTTACCTTATTCCTACCTTCATAGATGGACATTCATTAATTTTGAAAGATAAGATATCGAACTCTTTCTTAGTCACATGTTCTAATTTTAAACAGCCACATAATCATCTTATTTCTTATAGATAAACAGAGTGTAACTCTTAAAGATTTGCATGGGTCACCAAATCCAACCTTGAATATTGTTATTTAAATTTAAAATATATTTTAGTAGTTAGCTCTTAGGGACCGATGGGATTCATAGTCCTCTTTATCCTCTAATAGATTTTGTTTGATGTCTTCTATTGGAAAAAATGAAAGCTCCATGGAAAGAGGAAATTCTGTGTGTTTTGCTCATCACCTTACCTCCCTCCAGTGCTTATAGCAATGCCGCATACATAATAGGTGTTTAAATGAATGACTCAATAATAAATTTACCCCTACTTAAATAGCTGCATATAATGCATCCCCTCAGAAAATGACTGAATTACTGTTCAAAGGTTAAGTATCATGTTATGGGTTTTTTTGGACAAATACCCAAGGCACTACTAAGAGAAAACTAGAGACACAGAGAAAAATGTCCTTTTATTTTCTTTGATCAGAATAGTACTTTCTGATCCAGAGAAATATAAAGTGCTCTTACCTTTTTGCTTCATTAAATACACACTGGTTACCATAGGTTTTCCCATCAGAACCACAGACTGGCTGATAGATAGACTGACAATTTGTATATTCAGGTGGGTTCTTGCTGCTGGCATTGTGTTTCTGTAGCAATGTGAAAGACCATTAAGTTAATATGAGGAGCACAATTTAATTCTGATATTGTAATAACCCAAATATTTATTGCTCTTTTATCATTGATTAAGTATTGTACTAAATCAATCATTTTGTTGATCCTTTGTATTTTAATTGAATCCATGCAACAATACTGAAAGAACAGTGTAATTTGCCCCATTGTACAGTCCCAGGCAAATAATGCACTTAAGCAACAAGTCCAAGACCATATATGGATTAAATACCTAAGCTTGGATTCAAACCCTGAGTTATATGATTCTAGAGCCCCTGCTTTCCTACATGTCAGAATGCCTCTAATCCTTTTTAGATAAGCCTTCCCCTACCCAAGGAAATGATAATTAGGGAAAAGTCATACTGGCAAATACAAAACACATATGATCATAAAGTATTGAACCTTTCTTTTTCCTTGTCCCATGAAAGAAAATGAGGCAGGAGGTAGTTGCAGAATTCAGTTAAGTAACACCTGAAACATTTTCTCAGTATCAAGTTATAGAGTGGCAGAAGCCTGTGAACATAAAGAATCTTTGACTAGCAGGTAAGAACAAAAAGCAGGTGAGGATCTTCAATGGGAGGCTTATTCTTCTTGTAGCCAAAAAAGATGAACAAATATCTCGGTCTTTTCCATTGATCTAGAGTTTACCACCCTCTTCATACTAACCCATCACTTTCATTCCCACATACTCTGTGAAATGGACAGGGTTACCACCCCAGTTTTAGAAGAGAATATAAAATTGAGAAATTTTAAGTGACAATATAAATGCTCAGAAACCTTCTTGTGGTGGCTTTATGGACTGGATGGCAGGGATGTTTCTGAGAGATTACTACTTCGTGCCAGCTGACCCATAAAGACCAAGAGGGACAGACAGCTTTCATTTGAAAGGGTATTGGAGAATGACCAATTGTGAGGTACAAAATGAAGTTCCAGTATGACGATGAGATGGAGAAAGTGTTCTAGAAGACACTTTTCGATGTATTAAGTGGAGTATCCAGAATCATTGTTAAATGAAATTAGGAGGCTGGAAGTTGGAAGACAAACTGGCAAGTGAAAGCAAAGCACAGCAGGACTCAGAAGGGAATACAGGAGTCATGGATGTGCACCTGTTTGCAGTGATGACTCCCAAATATCAGGTATCTATTCATTCATCTGACAAATAGTTCAAGAGAACCCATTCTATCTTATTCTAGGATCTGGGGATACAGGTTTGAACAGAAATGGTACTTTCTTTAAGGAGTTCATTCTCTAATTGAATAGGCAGACAATCAATTACAAGCAATAAGGTACATTCCAGGATACAGGACATCATTAATATTAGAAATACATTTGTGGAAAATCAAAGGATTCTGTATGGTGTGGATGATGCATGCGTGAGCAAGAATGCCATGAGATGTCCAATCATATCCAATCAAGGACATGGGGTTTCATCATGAAAAATCTTAAATACCATGCTCAGGAGTTCAAGTTTTATCTTCTAGGTACTGTGTTACAAATATAGAACTTTTATCAGAGGAGTGATAGACCAGATCAGATTGGTGCTTTAGAAATACCACCTGAGTGATTTGTAGATTATGGACGGGATGGAAATGAGCATGAAAGTTAAATCTGGTGAGGATGGGGCTCAGTTAGTGAGGGTTTGAGCTAGTTCAGTATAAGTAGACAGGCTTGAGTGGAAAACAGTAGAAAGAAATGAGAGAATGGAGGGCCGTGATACTTACTAATGATCATATAATATATGAAAATAACTGCATCCAAATTCCCTCTCCTTTTGTTGTATCAATGCAAAGTGTTTATCATCAGTACAGTGTGTTCTGTTAAACATTTCAAGATTTGGAAAATAGAATGGCTAAGGTAAGTTGGCTGAAGGGGGAAAAAAAAGAAATTAACACAAACCTGAATCTCCTTCATATTGCCATCCAAAGAGGTGCCTACATTTTTTCCTTCTTCTTGATTGTAAAAAGATCTTGGTTTTCCTTGTTGGCTAGATGATCCTGAACCCCTTTGCAGGCCAGGAGATCTTGACTTCCTTTGCTGGCTAGAAGATCCTGGTTTTCCTTGCTGGCTAGAAGACCCTGAACCCCCCTGCTGGCCAGAAGATTCTAACTTCCCTTGATGGCTGGAAGATCCTGGTTTTCCTTGCTGGCTAGAAGACCCTGAACCCCCCTGCTGGCCAGAAGATTCTAGCTTCCCTTGATGGCTGGAAGATCCTGGTTTTCCTTGCTGGTTAGATAACTTTGAACCCCCTTGCTGGCTAGATGACCCTGGTTTTCCTTGCTGGCTAGAAGATCCTGGTTTTCCTTGCTGGCTAGAAGACCCTGAACCCCCCTGCTGGCCAGAAGATTCTAACTTCCCTTGATGGCTGGAAGATCCTGGTTTTCCTTGCTGGCTAGATAACTTTGAACCCCCTTGCTGGCTAGATGACCCTGGTTTTCCTTGCTGGCTAGAAGATCCTGCTTTTCCTTGCTGGCTAGAAGACCCTGAACCCCCCTGCTGGCCAGAAGATTCTAACTTCCCTTGATGGCTGGAAGATCCTGGTTTTCCTTGCTGGCTAGATAACTTTGAACCCCCTTGCTGGCTAGATGACCCTGGTTTTCCTTGCTGGCTAGAAGATCCCGCTTTTCCTTGCTGGCTAGAAGATCCTGCTTTTCCTTGCTCGCTAGATAACTTTGAACCCCCTTGCTGGCTAGATGACCCTGGCTCTCCTTGCTGGCTAGAAGATCCTGGTTTTCCTTGCTCATTAGAAACTTCTGGATTACCTTTTTGGTTAGATTTTCCTGAATTCTCTTGCAGACTCCCAGGCTGATTAAAAATTCTTGGCTTCCCTTGCTGAATAAAACTCCCTAGTTTCCCTGGCTTGTTAGAATACCCTTCTTGTCTTTGATGAACAAAGGTCCCTAATTTTCTTTGTGTGTTGCTACCTCCTTGCTTATTAGATTCCTTTTGTCCTCCGTGAGGGTTAGTTTCACTTTTGCTCTCTGGGATAATTACAGGTCCTGGACCCTCTTCTAGTTTAATAACACTTGTTTTCAAAGTCTGTGTTGAAGACACTGGAATGTAATCATAAGCACAAAATTAAAAATAAAGTTTTTTAACTTCAGGAATTTAAAATCAACAGCACTAATCCCAAGATATAGTATGTATTTAATGATTCTTTTATTTTTTTTTAACCAAACCTCAAGACAGACTCTTGCCTTTACTTTTTATAAATCGAATATTTTGATTCCTCCATTTTTTTTTCATGACCATATTAAATGGTTTCCAAAAACATTGGGGTCAAGGCAGCTTGCCCCATTACTAAATCAAAGTCTGAATTATTTGAACTGGGTCTTCATACTATTCCAAATTTCTTTTAATGATTTTTTGATTAGTTAAACAGACTCTCATCAATGCCTAATACAAACTTTCTCCACATCACAGAACACTTTCCTATATTCCCAACCTCACTCTACAGAAGATGTCATCATCAGTTTCCCAGATGTAAAAACTGTCAAGCATGAGCCCGGTTTGCATATTCTCTTCTGCATCTCTATATATGCTTTCCGTAGATATCTATATGTATATACACACATACATATACACCCTCATACACATATATACTTACATAAAATGTTAGATTTATTATACTATTATATATATGATATTATATATTATATATATGTGTATATATATATAGATAGATAGTTATATAGATAGATATAGATATGATTTATTCATATTCTATTCCAAAATAAGTATGGTCTAGAAGACAGTGAATAAGCAAACAAAATGGTTTTAGAGCTGTTAAGTACCATGGTATTCCATTGGGTCTTACGCTTTTCTTGTACTCGGTTTGGTACAAGGGTTTATTTTTGGCCTCCTGGGCTTTTTCGTTTGATTCCTTTTTAGTCCACCACTGTCTTAATTTGGGGTTTCCTCAAAAGTTTTATTCAGGCTTACTCTTTTTTTCTCTTCACTGGCTTCCTTGGTAATTTTTTCCATTTATACAACCTTAAATCTTTTCAGTGTGGATGGTCCCAAATCCAGGGTTTCACTTGCATTTGCAATTGCCCTGTTTTGTATTTCCAGGAGTGTACACACTTGTGCCTTCAAGTAAATTTAACTAAAATCAAACGCATCATTAATTGTTATCCATTGGGCATGCTATGGTATACTACAATGCTAATGGTTCAGGTCTTAGCCCAGCCACAAGAGTTTAGCAGTTGGTAACCTGGTTTACTAAACTGTGATATAGCATGGGGTAGGGTCTATGGCCATTCATTCAATTTACAAATACATATTATATATATATATATATATATATATATATATATATATATATATACACACACACACACACACATATATATACATATATACACACACATATATATATGTATGTACGTATACACACACACACACACACACACACATATTTATATAGTCAATTACTATTCCAGAACTATAGTAAGATCTAGATACAACTGTGAACAGGCCTTTATGGTTTTACCCTCAATAAACTGTGAAGTCTAATACTGGGTGTAAACAAGCAAATAGGAATTTATAGTAGTAGTATCACTGTTATAAGGTGAGTAGGAGACAATAGACCCAGAGTCAACATAGCAGAAAGTAGGGCATCATTTCTCCTTCCTGGAGGAGGTGACATATAACAAGTATAGGCTATAGCCAGAAAAATGGATAAGAAAAGAATTATTTTCAGCTGCATGATGAGTATATGCATGAGTTCTAAGAGCCAAACATTGTTCATTAATGGGCACTAACTTCAAGTAGAAATCAATTAAACTAAAGGAGTGGATGAAATGAAAAAGAAATTGGTTTATCTATTTTGTTGTTGTTGTTGATTATTTAGTTTTTAATAATACAAGTCATACAAACAAATTGCATCAAATCCTAAAGATGCAAAACGGTAAACAGTTTAAAGTAACTTTCCCTTTCTCTTCTTTACCAATCCCCCCATTTCTCTACTTAGGATACAGTTACATTGACCAGGGCTTTCTGTATTATTCCAGAGATATTCTTTGCATTTACAAACATATTTGAATACATTTTTCACACAATTGGTAGCACTCTGTATACACTGTTCTAGTCCTTAATTTCTCCCTTGACAATAAAATGAGACTGTCTCTATATCAATACATAAAGAGTCCCCAATGGCTGTATACTGTCTCATTTGTTAAGTTTACAGTAATCTATTTAACCAATCTTCCAGCAATGACTCACTAGCTTATTTCCCTCTTTTACTATTTACAAACCATAATTTAATGAAAATTCTAGAAATACATCCTATTTTTAACATAAATAAATTTGTAGATTAAAAGCCAGGAGTAAAATTTTTCAGTAAAAAAGATAACTAAGATATCAGAATGTGGTTAAACCATCTATTTTTTAATTTAAAATTTTGTAAAATAATTATCTTCAGCTTTTGTTTTGTATTTTTCTCTTCTGATTTTATAAACTCTAAATACATAACTTGGCATTGCTGTATACATGTATTATAATAGACATTCCTGATTCCTCTCTCTTCTTCACCCTTCAAATCCACATAACCACTACATGTGGTATTAATGTACTTTCTTCCATCTGTAAATGCCTGCTGAATACATATTAAATGTCATTTTGCAAGGCACTGAAGTTCACAAGAGATATGGTACTTGCCATCATGAAACATACAAGTTCTAGTAAGGGATTTTACCTATACGCTTTTCCTCCTGTAAAACATATATATATGATCATATATATATATATATATATATGATCATATATATATGATTATATATATGATCATATATATATATATATGTATGTTTAAAGAGTCCATTACTATGCCAGAGCTATAGTAAAATCTAGATACAGTTGTATTTAGATTTTACTACAGTTTTTTCTTCCTCCTTTCTCCCGTTCTACCACTTAGCTCTATATTATTATTTTTTATCTCTGTTTCTCTCCCTAAATGGTGTCTCTGTACAACTTTTCTCACATCTAATCCATTTTCAATATCACTACAGACTGAAACTTCTTAACAGAATGTGTCTGATTCCCCTGTTCCCAACAATCTGAAAACAACTGCAATGCTTTCGATGAGAATAGAACTACTATTTATTGTGTTCCAACTATAAGCAGCTCAGGGTCATAGGCACTTTAATTATTTCCTTTCACTAGATATAAGAACAAATGGTCAAGTAGGAAGTCAAAATTTAGAGACAAATTGGAACAGGTTTCATTTATCATAATTTATTACCTTGAAATGTGTATTATCTGTGTCATTCATTATCTTGAAAAATTTACATTGCTAACTGGAAATTTACATCTCTGAAAACAGACCACCTAACTGTATTGAGGTAAGGAATAGAGAGAAATATGTTGACTAATAGATACCTAAGAAGAGCTCCAGTAATAGTGGCTAATACTAGGTAAATTATTTCTATTCTGAATTTGAGAAAATAAGTTAAATCAGTTACCCCAAAGCATCTGAGTGGGAAATTGAAAAGCCAGGGTTTGAACCCCTTTGTATTTGACCATACAGCCCTGGATCATCACACAAAACCGTTAAGGATCATGAAATTGAATATTGAAAACCTCTCATAATCCTTTCAGACTGAATTTTCTTTACAGTCTAATAGCTTGCTTTTCCCATTCCTTGCCTCTGTTTCTCCTTAGCCTCACAAGCTTCTCACTGTTGTCTTACCTGGTCACTATTTTTAAATTTCTTGTCTATATGTTGTCTGATATTACCTTCTTCCACTTCTCTGTCTGATAAATACTTCCCATTTTAAAATTTTCTGACAACGTATTACTGAATCACTCAACACATCTAATTCTTTCCTTTGAGAGTTGGGAGAAAAGTCATGAATGTAACTTTTCTTACCTGAGAACATGGCCGAGAACATGAAGGGAAGGAAAATGAAAGCCTTCATGTTAGAGCCAGTTGTTTCAGACTCAGTTGCTGGTTGGAGTTAAGGCTAATTCTTCAGTCGATACTTCCTGAATAAACCATGCTGATCACCACCATGTTATATATTTGAAAAATTCTCCACCCTAATTGCTAAACACAGTCATTGTGCTAAAAAAAAAAAAATTACAGAGTAACTTTCGCAAACCAGAAAGTATTGTTTCTTGAGTGGATTGTCATTTTTAAAATTAGCATCACGCCCTAACTCCCATAAATATCCAAATTTTAATATGCTTCTATCAGACATCTTCTTCACAAAACAAAAATAAAAATGCTGAAACCCATGTGGCAAAGTGGTAGATTGTGTTCACTTCTGTACTGTTAAGAGATAACTTTTGTCAGTAGCGTTATTGACCCCGTGAGTTTATATGTCCATAGTAGAGATTCCCATGACCTTTCTCTGTGCCAATTATTTATAAATTATGTGCCAATTATTTACCTCAAATTATATTTTAAAAGCAAGTAAAACTGCATTGAGTATTGGTCATTAGTAAGTGATGAATGCATCTAATGGGGAATGATGATGGGGAACATATTTTTATGAGGTAACAGGAACAATAGATCTCATGTTTGAGAATAACATTACACTAATGGCCTTCTTGCCTCAAGCTATTATGCCAAACAGAAGCTCATGTGAAAATCACCTAGGGATTTTTAGTCATAAACTCAGTGTTATTAAAACATTAGAATATTGTGTTCAAGATTGGCTTCCCCATATAAGAGAAATTTGAATTAATTGCAACGTGTCCCAAAGAAGATGACCTTGATAAAGTGAGGTCCATAGGCCATAGAACATAAAGTAGGTTGATGGCAGTAAGAAATATAAGCTTGAATAAAGAACAGAGTTAGAGTGACATTGACATTTCATTCATCATCTGAAGGGCATTAGCATGGAGAAAGAAGTTATTATTTGATCTGGTTAGTTCCACATGGCAGAACTAGTTCTAATATAAGGAAGTGCAGGGTAAACATTTTTGAATTCTAAAGAAAATTTGGCTTTGGGAAGAGAGGTGAACTGGATGATTCTTACAATCCCTTCCAACTCTACAATCCTCAGATTTAGGGGTTCTGTTTGATTTTTACTTTAGCTTACTTGGAAGAGCAATTTCGAAAATGACAAATGACTTCTTTGAACCAAGCTAGGAATTTTAAGGCATCAAAAAAGACAAATTTAAACTTTTTCTATAGTGAGAAGGCAAATTTTTCCCTATAAAATTATTCTCTGTACTGTCTGGAATTCATACAAATGCCAGCTGAGGCTTAGTGAATCCGAGGCCTTGCTTTATGCACATTATGCATTTTACACATAAAATATATTCCATATAGTATACCCCATATTATATATATATATACACACACACATATATATATGTTTTTTTAAAGATCAGATAATTCTTACAGAAATTTCACTATGAAAAGTTTCAAAATACAGACAAGTTGAAAGAATTTTACAGTGAAAATCCATATACACACCACAAAGATTCTTCAGTTAATATTTTGCTGCATGCTCTACCATATATTGATCAAAATGGATGAATATCATGCCAGTTATTTCCACATCTAGATACTCATGTATGGAAGTCAATGCAGTAAATTCCCAAATATCAACAAATGAACCACAATAGCTGCATTTGAATTTTGCATAGATAATTAGGTCTTCCACACTTAGTACCATCGTCTGTCTTACCCAGGCTTTTTTCCTAACTCCAGGGCTATCATACTTCAAAATGGCATATATAAATAACAAATATAATTGAGTGCCTGTGTGTGAGGATACTGTAGTGAGAAGACAGGCTCATGAAGCCTATGCTCTGATGTCTCAAAGACAGCTTCAGTGGAGCAGCTGACGGTATTGTTGGTTGCACTGAATAAGGAAACACACTCTCTGTTTCTGTACCTATTCTCCAAACCATTCCAAAGGGCCTTTTGAATAATTGCATTAATTCTCCAATTCTCTGAAATGGAACATTTAATTCCTCCTTTAGTTATGAGAATTTCATGCCTTTAGAATTGTCTTCTATTATTATCTTCCTTTACATTGGAAGTAAGATCAAAATTCTGTCTTGGAGTAAGATCAGAAAATGCTCACCACAGCCACACATTAAGGGGAGAGGGTGTCTCACATTTTTTTAGAGTGGGATTCTAGATCAAGGATATTCTTTTGGTAGTTATCGCATTTGGGTGAAAACAGCAACAGCAATGAAGACAGATGACCCAAGGTGTCTGTCTCCCCTCTTTTTAAACTATGTGAACGTGCACAAGTTAATGTCTCCCTCTCCATCTGCCTTTTTTTCCATGTCCCTTTCCTTTTATTTCTAAAATCATGATAATAATACCCCACTGAAGGAGTCAAACTTTGCTAAGTGTTTTTTGTGGTTTGGTAGAAAAGGTTCATACCCGCAGTTTAGTCACCTTGGTTTCTGACTGTGAGCGGTTTTATAGCATTCTTTGTTGAGGTACCTCATTGAATCTCAACAAGCCATGCATTTAAAAGGATGGGAACTTTGAACTCCCTATTAGCTTTCTCCTGCTGAATATTTTAGCCACTATGTTTCCTTTCAATTCTTCCTTGGGGGGGGGGGGGGAATAGCACACGCCAATATTTGGGTCTTTTAATAAATATTTTGTCCTTTGAACCTCAGGAGGTGTGTGAAGATGGAGCACAGTACAACATAGAAGGCATCAGCTACCTGGCATTCATTAAACAGGTTGAACTGAACCCAGCAGACAAATGGAATGTTTGGTCTAGTCTTTTAAATATAATTCACATTGCATGGAAGATAAAATGTCTCTTAAATTCAGTGTCATGTTGCCAAAATTGTCAGATAGAAACTTGTCAGTTGGTTACCAAGACTCCTTAAATATTTACAATACTATTAAGAAAGAGGCCAAAGGTTAGCACTAGGTAATCACTACCTAAATTAAGGCCCTTTGCCATTTCTCAGTTGACTGACTTATTTGGTCATTTCATCCAATCTTCGCTCCCCATGGAGACCTCAGTTTCAGAACACTGAGTCTTAGAGGGTGGCAGATGCTTGAGACAGAATCTTGGGTAACTTCTGTGCTTTGGGTGTCATTTTTTTCCATTCAGCACACAAAGTTCAATGCAAACTGAAATTCAAAATGTATTTAATTTCATCATTATTTATTGAGATGGTACATATACCTGACACACACACTAAAATGTTCTATTAATGTTAGCTATTGTTATACTTATGTAACCATTTGAGATTAGAAACTTGACCTCTGCCACCTTCACTTTAGTTGACACACAAGCGGTGACTAAAGAACAATAAAATATTAAGTAGAGCATAATTATAATAGTCATGGACTAAATTGGTTATAATAAGCATCTGTTGACTTAGTCTTGAGACTGTCATTATGCGGAAATCTTTGATGTGCAAGTTGGAAAATTCTAGGGAAAAAAGCTGAAACATAACCTCTTTTTCACCCCCAAATTAACCTGTTTATCACCACTACTATAAATAATTGCAGTGCTTTTTTTTTTTTTTTTTTTTTTTAACAGGACTGTATTGGGGAACAGTGTGTAATTCTAGGCCTTTTTTTTCCCAGTCAAGTTGTTGTCCTTTCAATCTTAGTTGTGGAGGGTGTCGTTCAGCTTCAGCTTCAAGTTGTTGTCCTTTCAGTCTTAGTTGTGGAGGGTGCAGCTCAGCTTCAGGTCCAGTTGCCGTTTCTAGTTGCAGGGGGCACAGCCCACCATCCCTTGCGGGAGTGGAACTGGCAACCTTGTGGTCGAGAGGATGCACTCCAACCAACTGAGCCATCCGGGAGGCAGCTCAGCTCAAGGTGCCGTGTTCAATCTTAGTTGCAGGGGGTGCTGCCCACCATCCCTTGAGGGACTCGAGGAGTTGAATCAGCAACCTTGTGGTTGAGAGCCCACTGGCCCATGTGGGAATCGAAGCGGCAGCCTTCGGAGTTAGGAGCATGGAGCTCTAACCGCCTGAGCCACCAGGCCGGCCCTGCAGTGCATTTTTTAAAAAACCTTACCTTCATTCTTAAGAGAAAACAAGTTAGGCAATTTGGTCCCATGTTGATCATCAAATGTATTATTTTTAGCCATTCAGTTCCAGCTTTTCTGTAACTCGTTTCTCAAACCTTACTTCCAGTCACCCTCCATATAATGTTCACTCATCATTAGTCTTACACTTTAATTTTAAAGGAAAGAGCATACTTTTAGAATATTGTTTACCAAGGCCACCACCAATGAATTCTTACATCTCTCTTCAAGTAAGTTATTCTTCTCCTACAGAAGAGTCCCTTTCCTTTCCCCTTGGTCATATGAGTTTCTTTGACCAATAGAATGCAGTGGAAATGACAATATGCCATTTTTTAGTCTAAGCCTTTAACAGTCTGACAGAAATGGATCAGAGACAATGGAGAGAGATAGAGAGACAGAGAGAGACAAAAAGTGAAACCTCTCTAGCAACCCCACTGAAATATCAGAAATGTGACTGAGGTCAGTGTGGATTGCAATAGGGTCACCCAGCCAACACCAGATGGAGAAGAGGCAGGTCATTTCTGGTGAGTCTTAACAAATTACAGAATTGTGGGCAAATAAATGACTGTATTTTTTGAATCCATTAAGTTAGAGGTGATATGTTCTGCAGCACTAGATATATCATTGATAAAACAATTATTATTGAAAAAAAAAGATGATTACTTTTTCATATTGAATCAAGACCCCACAATGACTATAATAGCTACTATTTATTGAGGCACTTTATATGCATTATCTCATTTAATACATAAATAATATTTTGGTAACAATCTAAACAATTGATGAGGAAACTCAAGCACAAGGTTATTAAATAACTGTTTTCACACAGTTATCGCTAATAAAAATATTTTAACATATCTTTCTAAGGAACCTCATTCTGGACTATCTAGTAGCATGGGAATACCCTTGCCAGAAATAGAGACTTGGAAAAGAAACATTTGGTTTAGAGATCAGCCTGTGAGTCCCTCAGTCGGAGATCAGTTAGTCTTCGGCAGTACAGAATTAAAATTCCAGTGTAAGTCAAGGCTGGAAAGAGAGCTCAGTCAAGTCACATGGAGATTTCTGAGACACCTCTAGTATATAGTGGGTCATACTTCACATGTTAATGCTAGGTTAGCAGCCTACATCGCCAATGCCAAGTCAAGTCCTTGCTCAGGAGGGATATGGGGAAATCTACAAAACTTGAGCATAGTGATTTTTAATTTGAGATGCATGGTTCCATTAGTCAATGAAACTAAATTTTATGGACATGTAGACTTACATTTCCTGAAGAGCCAGTTTGTGGAGCCTATTGTATTTTCAAAATATCTATAGTTATAACTAAACCAAACAAATCAATTCTATAATCTACTGATTTGAGGTGTGTTGTTTTTTTAAATCAGACTTTCTTGGACAAAGTCTACAATTTCTTGGCGCATATATATATATATATATATATATACATATATATATATATATATGCATGTATATATGCCAAATTAAAATGACTCAATAGAAATAGTCGATCAATTTAAAGAAAAAATAAAAGTATTAAATAGAAATAGCAATATATATATATACATATATATGTATATAGGAAGTAAATAGTATGTATATATATTGCTTTTTCTATTTAATACTTTTATTTTTCTTTAAATTGATCAACTATTTTTATGTATATATATATATACACATATATATTGCTTTTTCTATTTAATACTTATATTTTTTCTTTAAATTGATCAACTATTTCTATTGAGTCATTTTAATCAATGCTATTTGTTTTATGGGCTACTTTTATTTTTCCAAGTCCACTTTAAAACAAATGCATAGCTATTAACTTTTTTCAAAAGGTCATATTACATACGTAATAGCAGAAATACCAGTTCAGTACTTTATGAAACATGTGTTAATACTTCTATCCCACATTTTCCTTGGATTTTAGGATAATACTTTTTTATTTCAATGCTTCATATACTGATGAACATCTACAAGGAACTTTGGGATATATACTGACGGTGCCAAAAAATGTATACACATTTTAAGAAAGGAAAAAAACTGTGTTAATATATACCAGTAACAAAAGATGAATACAAGTCACATTTGACTTCTGCAATTACAACAGATGCTCAGAGTGGTTACCATCAGCGTCCAGACACTTCTGATTATGGCAAAGTACTGCTTGAGCAACGCTGACCAAAGTGTCCACTTGTATACATTTTTGTGGCACCCCCAATATATATTTAGAAAGATAATACTCACCAGCAAAGAGGAACAAATAGACCACAATAACCAAAAGCAGAAGGCTGCCTGATTGCTTCATGGTCAATGAGGTCTATGAGATTTGTAGGGAATGTGTTAATAGGGTTCACCACTGTGGATGTTCTACAGGCTGTATTTATAAGTGGATCCATATGCATGCATCCTGGTACCTCCACATTTGGAAGACAGCCAGATTCTCCTCCCTCATTGTGTAATTTATTTCTCCAGTGATTAGAGACACCAGAAACCAAAGTAGCTTATTTCATGCCTTTTCCAAACAATCAGGAACAATGGTCAAATATGATGTTTAGGTAGAATGAATGAATTACATGTAACGTGCCCAGAATTTGCTCTCATCAGCATACAGAGACAATTGTAGTCAAGTCATTTTCTTTCAATTAGCACATTTTGGATCTGCCCCCAACAGAGTCTTGGGGCCAGAAAGCTTTCATCTGGCAGTAACCTGCACGACAGTCTGTATAATTTGTGTGCAATTTTAATAATGTTTGGTGTCACAACCACCAGGACAATGAAATGCTGATGTGAGAGTTTTCAAGGTGAGGAATGTATTAGACAGACTAAAAGCATGCTCCTAATCACCACTGAATTAAAAACTCTAGATATTCGAGGTGAATGTGAATGGGGGCGGGGGTGCTGTTTCCTTCAACACTTTGCTTTTAGGCAGCACATGTATGATGGTTCCTATGTAACATTTTTATTTTCACAAGTATTTCTCAGATGGATTTCAGTCATTGTGCATAAATGCCAGCCACACTTGCCTTCTTTCTCTTTCTCAAATACACCATATACTCTTCACTTAGGAATATTTACTCTTACAGTTTCCTCTCCCTGGAAAAGTCCTGATCAAGAAACTTAAATGGCTAGTTTCTTCTTTCTAGAAATAAAAGCTCAAATATTACCTGCTCACTGAAGATTTCCCTGACAATTTAAAAGACACCCACCCCAAATCTGATCAATATGCTTTATTGTTTTCATAGTGCTTTGCAATATCTAAAATTATCTTTCATATTTAATTATTTACTTGTGTATCTTCCCACCACTAAATAAACAAATACACACAGACACACAAAATCATATACACAAATGCATGCATGCACAGGCTAGGATATAAGCTCATGGATCTTTTTCACTACTGTGTGTCCATGCAGAGAAAAATGCCTTGCACACGGAAGCACATAAACATCGTTGTGATTTTACAAATGCTAACCAATAAAACTTCCTTCCTTCCTTCAAAAATAATAATTGAGCTTCAATTGTTCCAAGTATTACTAGATGCTGAAAATGTAGTGATAACAATGACAGATTCACAGAGCTTACATCTTTCATTCTTTCCTAAAACACTTACTGCGTGGAACATATTGATTCAGGAACTTTATTTGATTCTGGAAATTTAATGATAAGTAAGAGAAGATCACAGGCTAATGGAGAAGAAAGCAGTGTGATTAAAGTTATACACACATAAGTAGGGGAGCACATTTATTTGAGTGGGGTTGAGGAAAGGCAGAGAGGACAAGGCTTCACAGAGGATCTGACCTTCAGAGTCATTAGAAAGTCAGAGGCACATGTATAAATAATAACAAGCATTCCAAGAATAAGAAATAATATGGAGAAAAGAAAACAAATAAGAACTAAGGTATACTTTGAGAAATGAAAGTAATGGTTAGACTCAAATGCAGAGACAGGCCTTAAAATAAAAGGTTTTATAGGCTATGCTAAGGATTGTCATATTTTTTGTACTTCAGGTCCATTAAGATCCCTGAATCTGTGGGTTTACAGTTTTCATCAAATTTAGAAATTTTATAACTATTATTTCTTTCTCTTTTTTTATTCCCTCATCACCCTTCTCCCAAGCTGCATGAAGTTGTCCCACACCTTCCTGATAATCTCTTCAATACATTTTTCAGGGGTTTTTTTTGTTTTTTGTTTTATTTTTGTTCATTTCTAATGCTGTGTCTTCAAGTTTACTAGTCTTTCCTCTCTGAATAGCTAACCTGCTGTTACTACCATATGGTGTATTTTCCTTCTCAAGCCATTTTGTTTTTATAATCTTTATACATACACTTTGGTTATATAGATTCATGTTTTTCTGTTTCTTTGCATGCCAGACATTGTAACTTATACTTTGTTGGACACTGGATAGTTTTCTATTTCTATAAATGTTTGTTAATTTTGTCTTTGGATGCAGGTAAATTACTTGGAAACAAGAAACAGTTCGAGTGATATATATATATATATATATATATATATATATATATATATACATATACATATATATATATATACATACATACACACACACATATGTGTGTATATATATATATATAATATACACATACATATACAAATACACAGGAAACAGTTTGAGTGATATATATACACACACACACACACACATACATATGTATATATACACATACATATACAAATACACATATACTTGTGTATGTGTGTATATAGAGAGAGACTTGATATATAGGTATATAGAGACTTGTTTTACAGCTTTGTTAGATGTGACCAGCATGGACTTTAGGGCCAATTTTATTCCCCTTCAGAGGCAATGGTTTTCTGAACACTCAACCAGATGCTCATGTTTCCAATCTGGCTTGTAGGACCATAAAATGTTTTCAGCCCTGTGTGAACTCCAGGGATTGTTCTCTATTTGCTCCATCAGGCTGGTTCTTTTCTTGTCCATGTAATTCCCTAACCCACAAATGCTGATCAATTTCAGCTGAAGACTAGAGGGTCCATCAGGAGATCTCTGGAGCTCTCTTACTCTGCCCTGTGAACTTGAGTTGCCTCGTCCTCCCCAAGTTCCTCAATTCCTGGTGATTATAAGCTCTGCTTGGGCTTTCTCTTTTGGTGCTTTCACCTGGATACTGTTCAGGAAGTAAACTGGTGCCATCGTAGGGCTCACCCCATTTCTTTCTTCCCTTAGGGATCAGGATCCTGTGACTGACTCTGATGTATAAAAGTCATTGTTTCATATACTTGGCCTAGTTTATTTGTTATTTCAGATGGGAGGGAAAATCTAGTCCCTCTTACTTCATCTTGGCTGAAACTGAAATTCTATACTACAGATTCTGGCTTACTCTTACTCTAAAGGTGATGAGATTTTCATAGAGGAGTCACATAATTAAAAGTGGTTAAGAAGATCACTGCTTCTACTTTATGGAAAATGGATAGAGGGGACATAAGAGTTGTAAGGCAATGAAGTCTATTTAGGAAATTATTTTCTAGGTACACAATAAGTGAGGTTTTCTGTTTTCAACCAAGATTTAAATATTCGTTTCCACAACTCATCCTCTCTAACTTATCGCATCTCATGCAGTATCATCAATTAGTACTATCTTTTTTACTTTTGATGTTGTCTGAAAAAAATATTTCGTCCTTCACACAAAGCAATTCTTTTAATAATTAAAGAGCTGATTTGTCCAAGGTAAGGAAGTAGGTGTTTGTGTATAATTTTAAAAGACCCTGCAAGTGGACAGAGATACCACACCATTGGTTTTATGAACACTAAGACAAGGTAAGTAGAGAATTGACTAAATTAGAGACAAGGTGAAATCTGCATTTGTGGCAGAGGGAAAAAAACAGGCTTTCTCATGAGTAGCACTGGTTTCTCATCCTGGCTAACTGTAAGACGTCTAGATGATTTTGAAAACCAAACCTTATATAATCATTATCATACCTACTCATAAACTAATTCGATTCTGGCCAACCATGTGATTAGAGAGTTAGAACTTTCAGTCCTTCAACTCTCGTCCCCGCTCCTGCCTGCCACTTCACCTCCAGGAAAGAGAGAGGGGCTGGAGGTTGAATTAATCACCAGTGGCCAATGATTTTATCAATCACGTCTATGTAATGAACTTCCATAAAAATCCAAACGGTTGGGGGTTGAAGAGCTTCTGGGTTAATGAACATGTGGTGATTTGGGGAGGTTGATGCTCCTAGAGAGGATAAGGAAGCTCTGTGCCTTTCCCATGTACCTTGCTTTGTGCATCTCTTCCATCTGGCTGTTCCTGGGTTATATCTTTATATAATAAACCAATAATCTAGTACATAAAATGTTTTTCTGAGTTCTGTGAGCCATTCTAGCAAATTAATCAAACCCAAGGTAGGAGACATGGAAATCCCTGATCTACATAGCCAGTGGTCAGAAGCACAGGTGACAACCTGTATTTGTGACTGGCATCTGAAGTGGGAGGGACAGTATTGTATGACTGAATCCTTAACCTGTGGAATCTGACACTGTCTCCAGGTAATTAGAATTGAGTTGAATTGTAGGATACCCAGCTGATATTGGAGAATGCTTGGTGGTATGGAGAAACCCCCTACACCCACATTGAAATTGCAATCTAGGAACCACAAAGAGCTACGTGCTGTATGATTCCAACTAAGTGACATTCTGGAAAAGGCAAAACTATAGAGACAGTAAAAAAACAGTAATTTTCAGATGTTCAAGTAAGAGATGAATGAATAGGCAGAGCACAGGGGATTTTTAGGGCTGTGAAACAGTTCAGTTTGACACTACCGTATAATAGTGGGTACTTGTTACATTTGTCAAAACCCAGAGAATGAACAACACAAAGAGTGAACTCTATTTTAAACTATGGATTTTGGTTAATACTGATGTGTCAATGTTGATTATTCAGTTTTAACAAGCATACCCCACTGGTGGGACGTGTTGATAGTAGGGAGGAAGGGACAGTATATTTAGGACCTCTCTGCATTTCTGCTCAATTTGGCTATAAAATTGGAAGCTCTCTAAAAATAAAGTTTATTAGTTTAAAAGAAGGGAAGCATGCCAGAAACTACAGTCAGAAGTAAAAATAGAAGCTCCAGTTAATTTTTAATAAGGCTACTGAGTGCATTTCAAGGCAATTTCCCTAGAAATGGAAGATATTTTCCTTTGAAACTGTTATTATTGAAAACATATTTCTTTATAGGTATACGAGACAGCAACTTTACAGTATGCACAGAGATTTTATACACATTATATTTATTAATTTTTCCTAAAATTATGTCTATGTACATGTGAGACTATTGAGGCTTAACCAAGTATGATTTAATCCAAATTTGCTCATCGGACCCAAGCCAAAGACATGTGTCTAACTCCAAATCCAGTTCTTTCAGAGGGCTCAGCATCCCTGGAGGAAATAGATCGACAGACTGTTGATCGTACACAGGCACCAAGAGTCCAGAGAGATACTGATTTATAATACAGATAGGGATGATGGTGAGGACCCACTGAGGAAGTGACATTCAAGCTAGAGGAGAAAGAAGAAAATCCCTGAAAAAGAATGATAATTTCCTTTTGCCATCTTTTTGTTTTACTCAGTCCACTAGTCTACACATTTTTATCAAAGTGTCTCTCTCACTGTGTTTCTGCAGTATCATTTTTCTCCTCTAGGCTGCATGGTACACGTTTCCTTCAAATCAGGAATGTAAAGAGCTTATGAGCAAGTAGAAGCAAGTCTCTTCCCAGATTCTAGGATTTGGGGAACAAAAGCTTAGTGTCCTTGTAGAGGTAAGAATGAAATCACATGCAGTGATGGGTTGATGAGATTCTGCCGGTTTCACTTACATAAAAGAGTATGAAGGTTTTCAGTAGGTCGCAGAAATTAATCTATAATTAGTTATGATGCCTGTAGGATGGGCTCATTTCCTCTTTAAATACTGAGTAAGAAAGTATTTTATGATGTCTGCTTAAGTCTATAAAACTGTTTTGAAAGCATTGCACGTCTAACAAAATTATTACCACAATATGAGTTAGGTGGTATTGCATAATGAGAACTTGAGGACTGTATTTATTAAGTTAAACTATTCATATGAAAAGTAAAATAGTTCAGGGAACTGCCATTGTTGCTCCACGAGACTAGTGCGGTCCCCTATCCCACTATTGCTTCCCTTCCTCAGCAGATGACTACATATTTTTTCCTTACATACTTTTTCAATACTGTGTCATTAACTATAGTCACCATGCTATACAATAGATCTCTAGAACTTATTCATCTTATAATCTTATAATTAATGTTTGTATCCTTTTACCAACATCCCCTTTCCCTTACCCTCTAGCTCCTGGCAGCTGCCATTCTTCTCTATTGTTCTATGAGTTCGACTTTTTTAGATTCCATATATAAATGAGATCATGCGGTATTTGTCTTTCTGTGTCTGGCTATGACATTTAGCATTATGTTCTCTAGGTTCACCCATGATGTCACAAATGGCAAGTTTTCCTTCTTTTCTGTAGCTGAATAATATTCAATTGTATATATTTTTACAATAACTGAACAAGGAGGCCATTAGACTGACGTGACACTAATGCCTTGATAGCCCACGTATAACAGTAAGCAAACACAAAACCAAACCAGAGTCAATGCACTCCAATCCGAGAAAACAAAACTTAAGAAACCTGATCACAAACAACCAACTAGCCTTTCCCAAATAAGACAGTCACTTAAGCTATAGCCAATCAAACAATTCTTTGCTTTTCTTTTCTTATGTCTTCTTTTTAGAAGTCTTTCCCCAACCTTCTGTTGGTACTCCTAACCACTTTGCATCTGGAGCTGGCTAATTTGAATAGATATTTGCCCAAATGAACTCTTGTAAATTTTAATGTGCCTCAGTTTATCTTTTAACAGTGCATACTAAAATTTGTTTGTTTATTTATCTATTTATTTATTTATTTATTTATTTACATGTCAATGGACACAGTTGTTGCCTCAGTGGTTGTCATATCTTGGCTATTGTGAATAAGGATGCAATGAACATGGGAGTGCAGATATCCCTTTGAGTCCAGCTTTCATTTCCTTTGTACACATACTCAGAAGTAGGATTGATGGACCATATGGTAGTTTTATTTCCATACTATTTTCCATAAAGACTATCCTAATTTACAGTCTCACAAAGAGCGTACAAGGGTTCCCTTTTCTTCACATCCTTACCAAATCTTGTTACCTTTTGAATTTTTCTAATAGCCATCCTAACAAGCATGAGATGATATTGTAGTGATTTTGATTTGCGTTTTCCTGATGGTTAAGGATGTTGAGCACCTTTTTATGCACTTGTTGGCCATTTGTATGTCTTCTTTGGAAAAAAAAGTCTATTCAGTTCCTCTACCCATATTTTAATTGGATTTTTTTTTAGTTGTATGAATTCCTGATATATTTTGGATATTAACCCTGTGTGAGATACATGGTTTACAAGTATTTTCTCCTATTCCGTAGGTTCCTTTTTAATTTTGTTGATCATTTCTTTTGTTGTGCAGAAGCTTTTTAGTGTGATGCAGTACCACTTGGTTAGTTTTGTTTTTGTTGCTTGTGCTTTTGGTGTCACATCTAAAAAATCATTGTCAGGGCCAATGTCAAGGAGATTTTCACCTATGTTTTCTTCTAGGAGTTTTACAACTTCAGGTCTTATTTTTAAGTCTTTAATCCATTTCAAGTTAACTTTTGTGTATGGTGTAAGATAAGGATCCAATTTCATTCTTCTTCATGTGCATATACAGTTTTCCCAAACCATTTATTGGTGAGACTATCCTTTCCTATTTTGTATTCTAAGCACCTTTGTCAAAAATTAGTTGACCATAAATATGTGAGTTTATTTTGGGGCTCTCTATTCTGTTCTATTGGTCTATATGTCCATTTTTTATCCCAGTACCATACTTCCTTGATTACTATAGTTTTATAATATAATTTGAAATCAGCTAATGTGACACATCCAGCTTTGCTCTTTCTCGAGATTGCCTTAGCTATTCAGGGTCTTCTGTGGTTTCACATGAATTTTAGATTTTTTTTCTATTTTTGTGGAAAATGCCATTGGAATTTTGATAGTAATTGCATTGGATCTGTAGCACATTTTAAGTAGTCGGGACATTTTAACAATATGAATTCTTCCAACTCACGAACACAGAATATTATTCTTTACACTTATTTGTATCTTCAATTTCTTTCATCAAGATTTTAACAAGAGATAAAGAAGGTCATTATATAATGATAAAGGGGTCAATTCATCAAAAGTACATATATTATAAATATATATACACATAACATTGGAGCCTCTAAATGCATAAATAAAATATTAATAGAATTTAGGGAGAAATAGACCACAGTACAATAGTAGTAGGGGACTTCAGCCTCCCACTTTCAACAATAGATAGATCATCCAGGCAGAAAATCAATAAGAAAACATTGGATTTGAACTGCATTTTAGGCCAGATGGACCTAACAGATGGACCAGATGGAAGAGAACATTTCATCTCACAATAGCAGAAGACACATTCTTCCCAAATGCACACAGGACAGTCTCCAGGATAAATTATATGTTAAGCCACAGAACAAGTCTCAACAAATTTAAGAAAACTGAAATCATTTCAACTATCTTTTTCAATCACAATGGTATGGAACTGAAAATCAGTAACAGGAGGAAAACTGGAAAACTCACAAATATGTAGAAATTAAACAACACATTCCCCAAAAACCAATGGGCCAAAGGAGGAAATCAAAAGGGAAAAAAAAATAACTTGAGACAAATTAAAATGGAAAAATAATATACCCAAACTTATAGAATTGTACTTTATTGCATGCATTCTTTTAGTATCCATGTCAAATCTGGAGAGTAACTAGTGAGCTAAACTGAGCCGTACAATGATACCCTTTTCTTACTAGGTTAAGCCTCAATCTTTCCAAACTAAAGCAGGAGGAATCTCCTTATTTTCCCTTAAGTCAAACTGCAGGACCGAAATTAATCAAAAGTCTGTAAAGTCACAGATACCAGCTCTGGAAAAGAAAAAGAGAAAATCAGAGAAAGACAGAGAACATTTCACTGAATGCCTAGTGCAGAGTTAGTGGCCGTTTTAAACCAGGCCTCAGGCTAAAGCTGTAGCTCCATCACAAAATTAACATAAGTGTTCACATGTTAGGAATCACGATAGATACATGTCACCCGTTTTACATACTTACTTAAGCATTGTTGAATTATTAATATTTCTATTTCTGATGTCTCCAAATACATGGGACAAATCCCTCCAACTCAATACTTACATCCAAGTTACTCAACTGACTATGGTTATGTGATGGGAAATTTAGAAATCTGGAATTGATACAACCCTCTTGAGTAAATGCAGACTCTACAACTCACTGGCTATAAGATTGTGGACAAATCATTTATATCTCTCTACCTCAGGCTCCTCTTTTATAAAATGGGGCTACAACTTCATAACTATTGCGAAATTTAAATGTAATAATGTTTGTGTGCTTATCACAGCAAACATGGGAAATAGATGGGTTAACCAGTAAATAGATGGGTTAACCAGTAGTGGTGAATTATTTCAGTCTTTATCTTAGTTACCATTTTCTGTAGCATTTTTTCCTCTTTTCATGATAGCGTGTGTATTTGTGCATGTTTCTATATTCCGCTTCAAGAAACCTTTACATTGACACAGAGAATTCCCCGAAAAGCCGCCTGCACTCAATCCTTATCATTGACACATCACATCATTTTTGCAATAAATTTAGCTTCAAAAAACCAACAAGAGGAGAATAGCTGACAAAGATGTGACTTGGCAACAGTTGGCATGGAAACAAAAATGTCTAAAAAAAGTTAATGTTTATAAATTTGGTATGATCCAGTTTTGGTAATGTTCCCACTGATATCTGAAGACATAATGATATACATGGGTGTTCAGATCAAATAAAAAAATTTTTCTTTTGTTTTGAAGAGTACAAACCATACTTGAAACGTGTGTTCTGTCCTGTATTTCACAATAATGAGAAATATAAACAGAATTCTGAATTTTTGCTCCTGTTGGCAGTCTCTGTATTTTCAAAATCATTTAAAAAACATTTTGATGAAAGTGTTTTAAACATTCAGCAATGTTAAAATAATTTTATAGTGAACCCCTATGAACTCACCACCTAGATTATACCATTAATATTCTACTATACGTGTTTTGTAACATATCTATCCATCTATCCATTAATCCACTTTTGATACAATTCAGCATAAATTGCACACATCAGTACACTTCCCTGTAAAAACTTCAATATGAATATCATAGTTAAGATGACACTATATGTCTACATTCTTTTCCCTTGATGTAAAATCTATAAACTATGATACACATAAATCTTAAGTTTGTATTTACAGAGGTTTGACAAATATATACATATCTGTATATATTTTGACTATTGATTTTTTATATGATTTCCCTCTTCTTTCTAAGAAATATAAGATTTCTGATCTGTGATTTATTGTTTATATACTTCTCTTTCATTCCCAAAGAAAAGGTCAGAAGTAGACAAGAGATAGTATTTTGATCACTTATTCAGTTAAGACATCTGAAATAAGCTGGGAAATAAATGGTAGCATTAAAATGTAGATAAGAGATTTGTATGAGGGAGAAAGGGTAGGCAGAGTGGCAGAAGGTGACAGAGACATTCCAGGCAGGATAGGGCAAATTGGTGAAAATGCACTTTTTGTGTGGACAGCTAACAGGAACCTGGCCGGGCTGGAAGAGGGGGAGCAGGTTTCCAACAAGAGAAAGCAGTAGGCCATGTGGAGAGGCAATACTTTTAAAGGTGTGAAGCAACTTCATTATCAAAGTATACATAGTCCTCCACATGTTTAGTTTACATAAGTAGTAGCTAAATGACTTCAGAGACTAGAAACTAAAGAGGAGAAAGGGCTTAATTTCCCTAATGAGCAGGGAATTTAGTATACAGTAGTCCCTCCTTATCTTTGATTTGGCTTTCCATGGTTTCAGTTACCATAGTCCAAGCATATTAAATTAAAAATTCCAGGAATAAACAACTCATAAGTTTTAAATTGCTTGCTGTTCTGAGTATTGTGATGAAATCTCACATCATTCCACTCCTTCCCACCCAGTACGTGAATCATCCCTTTGTCCAGTGTATCCACACTGTATACACTACCCATCCATTAGTCACTGATTAGCCTTCTCAGTTATCAGATCAACTGTTGAGGTATCTTAGTGCTTGTGTTCAAGTAACTCTTATTTTACTTAATAATGGCCCAAAGTGCAAGAGTGGTTTAAACTTTATCATAGGTATGTATGTGTGGGGAAAAAACAGTATGCATTGGGTTCAATACTATCTATGGTTTCAGGCATCTAGTGGGGGTTGTGGAACATATCTTCTACAGATAAAAGGGGACTACTGTATGGGTAAAAAGAGGACAGAAAAAAAAATGAGAATTTTTAATATGTTAAATAAACAGAAAATAAAAATTGTAAAACCTATGTAAATATTGAGAAAAGGAACAAAAATATTCTGATCAGAGAGATCCAAAATGGGAGAGTAGATAAACACTGTGCCTGTTTCTTTCCATGAACACATTAAAATTACAACTAAATTATAGAACAATCAACCTGGAGAACCACCTGAAGTCTAACTAAACAGAAGTTTTATAACTAAGGATGTAAGGAAGAAGCCACATTAAGATTGGTAGGAGGGGAAGAGATGCTAAACGGTCTGGTCCCAAACCTCCACATGGCAGACTAAAATTGGGAAGGATATCTTGGCCACAGAAGAGCAAGGGACCCCAACCTCACACCAGGCTCCCCAGCCAGGAGTACTGAACTGGGAAGAGGAGCCCTCACAATATTTGGCTGTGAAAAACAGTGGGGATTCTGACTATTCAGGTGGACCGGAAGATTGCTGGAAACACAGACATCCTTTTAAAGGGCCTGCACACAGACTCACTCACTTGCAGGCACTCACCTTGGGCTCCAGCAGAGGGACAGTGACTCAGGGGGCCTCAGAGACATACAGGGGGGCAGACTGAGTGTGTGGCTTCGGGGGAAAGGACTGAAGGACATTCGGCATTTTCCGGGTGAGAGGTCCACCTTCCATGCAGCTGGCAGGCAGGCGCCATCTTTGCTGTGTTGAGCCCGCCCCTCTGGCTAAATCTGAATCTGATTGGCCTGATGAGCTCCGCTGCTCTGCCCTGCTGACTCAAAGGGACCTTGCCCAACCTAACTTGAGCAGCACCAGAGGCACTTCCTCTGAGAGCAGTCATCCACGTCTTCATTGTACTCTTTCTTGGTAAATTATCAGAACAGATAGACGGCAGCTGGCCTCTGTGTGCTCTGAAACTGTTGCTGAGTTGCTCCACGCTCAGCACTGGCACCAAACCAGAATTTACATTAAACCTAGTGACCACAGTTCTTCCCACTCTAGTGATTCCCTGAGATCTTGCCTCACCCAACTTCATACCACAGGAGGCTTTATCAGTGGCTGAACCCTAAGGGAGCTGACAGGTGACAGCAGGCCTCGGGTTGTCCTGGCCTTTTGCGGAACTACCCCAGGCCTGGTACTGATGGCAGCCATCCTCAGTTTGCAGCATGGCCTCTCCCATGTGCCTCCAGGGTTAGCACAGGCAGCAAACAACTGTGGATTGCTTTGTAGCTCTTACCAGGTAGCCCCCAGCCAGTCATATGCAGGGGCTGACCAGGACCTGCACCAGATCCTCTCCCATAACCAACATGTTTGGAGGTTAGCTTCAGACCACAGCAGAGCACTGCCCAATTAGCCCCAGAAGTGGCACACACAAATGGTGGTCTCAACAGGCACCAGAGTCCACTGGGGTGAATCACACTCAGTAAGATAAGCCTCCCGCACAGCAGCGCATAAGCTGTGGACCTGGCCAAACCCCACAGCCAGTCAGCCTAAAAGTCAATCCCACTCACTGACATGCCAAGAGCAATCAAGGCTCAACTAAACAGGAGGGCACACCCAACCCACACAAAGGAAACTCCTGGACCACCTGGCTCAAGTGAGCAGGGAGATTGTGCCACTGGGCCCCACAGGACACCTACTACATAAGGCCATCCAGCCAAGACTAGGAGACATAGCAGATCTACATAATACATAGAAATAAACACAGAGAGGCAGCCAAAATGAGGAAACAAAGAAATGTGTCCCAAATGAAAGAACAGGAGAAAATTCCAGAAACAGAACTAAACAAAATGGAATCAAGCAACCTACCAGAGACAGAATTCAAAGCAATGGTTATAAGAATGCTCAAGGAAGTTAGTGAGAACTTCAATAAAGATATAGCAAGCATAAAAATGGACATAAAAAACATAAAAAAGAACCAGTCAGAAGTAAAGAATACAATAACTGAAATGAAGAATGCACTAAGAGGAATCACCAGCAGACTCGATAAAGCAGAGGATCAAATCAGTGATTTGGAAGACAAGGTAGCAGAAAACATTCAATCAGAACAACAAAAAGAAATAAAAAAGCCAAAAATTAGGATAGTTTAAGAGACCCCTGGGACAAGTTCAAGCATAACAACATTTGCATCATAGGGGTACCAGAAGGAGAACAGAGAAAGCAAGAGATTGAGAACCTATTTGAAGAAATAATGACTGAAAACTTTCCTAATCTGGTGAAGGAAATAGACATACAAGTCCAGGAAGCACAGAGATTCCCAAACATAATGAACCCAAACAGGACCCATCTAGATGCATTACAATTAAAATGGCAAAGGTTAAAGACAAAGAGAGAATCCTTAGAAAAGCAAGAGAAAGGCAACTAGTAACTTATAAGGGAGTTTTCATAAGACTGTTAGCTGATTTCTCGATAGGAAGTTTGTAGGTCAGAACAGATTGGCATAAAATATTCAATTTGATGAAAATCCATGACATACAACCAAGACTACTCTACCGAGCAAGGTTATTACAAGAAATGTATTGCAAGAAATGTTAAAGTATTGTTAAATATAAAAGTATTGTTAATGTAATAATTTTAACATTAATGTAACAATTGTTACATTTGTTAATGCAACAAATATAAAAGAAATGTTAAATGTAAAAGTATTGCAAGACATGTTAAAGAGACTTCTTTAAGAAGAAGGAAAAAAGATAAAAAATGTAAATAATAAAATAGCAGTAACTACATATCTATCAACAATTGCTTTAAATGCAAACAGATTAAATGCTCCACAAAAGAAATAGGAGGGATGGATAGATAAGAAAATAAAACCATTACATATGCTGCCTACTCACCTCGGATTGAAAGACACACACACAGACTGAAAGTAAAGGGATGGAAAGTTATTTCATAAAAATGGAAACAAACAAAACAAAAAAGCTGGAGTAGCAATACTTATACCAGACAAAATAGACTTTAAAACAACAGCTATATACGAGTATATATCAAGAGACAAAGAAGGACCCAGCAATCCCATTTCTGGGTATTTATTTGAAGAAACTCAAAATGCTACTTCAAGGGGATATGTGCATACATATATTCATTGCAGTGTTGCTTACAATGGCCAAGATGTGGAGGCAGCCAGGGGTCCATCAAAAGATGAATGGATAAAGAGGAGGTGGTACATATATAATGAAATATTGCTAGGCAATGGAATGGAATGGGTTCTCACCAACTGCAGTGGCATGGATGGACCTGGAGGGTATTGTACTGAGTGGAGTATGTCTGACAAAGACAAATGCAATGTGATTTCACTTATATGTAGAATAACAAAAGAAATAAACAAACAGAAACAAACTCATAGGTACAGAGAACATTTTGATGGTTTCCACATGGGAGGAGTTTGGGGATGAGTGAAAAGAGGGAAGGGATTAAGGAGTACAAACTGGTTGTTTACACAGTAGTTATGGGGATGTAGAGTATAGCATAAGGAATATAGTCAATAATATTGTAATAACTATATATGGTGTCAAATGGGTACTAGATTTGTTGGAGTAATAGATCGGAGGGGGTTGGGGGCAGGGTGAAAAAGGGGAAGGGATTAAGAAGTACAAATTGGTAGTTACAAAATAGTCATGGGACTATAAAATAAAGCATAGGGAATATAGTAAATGATATGGTAATAACTATGTATAGTGCCATGTGGTATAGTAGTCAGGGGATCACTTCTTAAATTATATAAATGTCTAACCACTATGCTGTGCACCTGAAATTAATATAAAATAATATTGAATGTCAACTGTAATTAAAAATATTTAAAAGGGCGGAAAAGGTGAAGGGGAATAAGAGGTCCGAATTTCCAGGTATAAAACAAATAAGTCATGGGGATGTAATGTACATAACAGGGAATATACTCAATAATATTGTGATAGTGTGGTATGGTGTTGCTGGAATTATTATGGCAATCACTTCCTTGGGTATATAAATGTTGAATAACTATGGCATACCCCTGAAACTAATATAATATTGTGTTAGCTATATTTTTAATTAAAATCTTTTAAAAATATTATTTAAAAAAACCAAAACTTTTATTTATTTAAGTGTGTTTTTCCAGGACCCATCAGCTCCAAGTCAAGTAGTTGTTTCAATCTAGTTGTGGAGGGCACAGCTCACAGTGGCCCATGTGGGGATCGAACCAGCAACCTTGTTGTTAAGAGCATCATGCGCTAACCAACTGAGCCAACTGGCCGCCCCTTTAAAAAATATTCTGATCAATGAAGACAATATAATGCTGAAACTGTGAGAGACGTATATTAATAAAAGCTACTGATTTTTTGAGCTCTTGTTACATATCAAAGATTATATTTCAGCGCTTGCATGCATCATTTTCTTAATCTTCACGATAAATTTAGGATGTAGATACTAGCATCTTCATTTTACAGATGAGTAAATCCAAATTCAAAAAAGCAAATGATCTGTTCCAAATACATAGCTTATGTTAGCATGGTAACTCACATTCTGGCCAGTGTGACTCAAAGATACACTCTCTTGTCATTGCCTTACCCTAATTATGTATTGAGTGGTCATTTTTGCCAGCAAGAGGAATAGTCTTTAAGCATGAAAGAGCATAAATCTCAGACTTAAAGGAGTATAAGTTATATATTTTCCCTCACATAACCTAATTCACTCCCTGGATTTTTGCCTAAACATCAGATGCATCACCAAGTTTGATTAGATCCTCTTCAATGATATACATGAAGAGTAACATCTTTATGCATAAAATCTAACTGAGAGTTTTAAAGCGGAAATATGATCTTAACGTTTATAATTAACAATCTTATTCATCAGAATAAAAGAAAAATCTTAATAATGACTACAAATTCTTCATGGTTCGGCTCCATTCTTCTTTGACATTATCACCTGTTATTTACCCACTTACTCACTTCTCTTCTGTCATATTACTTCCATGCTGAACCTTGAAAAAATCAGGAATGCTCCAGATTGAAAGGCTGTGTTCTAGCTTTAACTTTTGTTCTTCTCCAGGATATAGGCTTGGCCAACTCCCTCATCTCCATGTCTTTCCAATAAGACCTTTTCTAACCACCTGTCTTAGTACTGCAATTGGCTACCATCTCTCCTCAAGCATTACTATGTCATTTGTGTGTTTATTATGTTTGTTGTTTTTCTTTATTTCTCCCTGATGGAATGTAAACTTCATTAAGATAGGGATTCTCTTTGCTTTTTCATGTCACCAATAACAGTGTTTGCCACTGAGTAGGTACCCAGTAAATCTTTCTTGATGGTTATTACCTAGTAAATGTATCTAGGGATGTCTTCTGTGTGAGTTCCCCCAGGAAGATGTTATTTGTAAATACACACCCTACAGCATGAACGTACTCAAAGGGAGATTTTCCAAGACTTCCATCTGGATTACTCAGAATGAGATATTTTTGTCTCCAACTTGTCTTCATAAGATTGAGCCAACTACATGGAGACTGAGCTCATTATCAAAAGAACTGTGTTGTGACCTTGACTTTTCTACTACTAACGAGTTTTTCATTTGGCAGTAACTAATTCAACTTTCTCTGGGCCTTAAGATTCTTCATGTTTCATCCAGTTCTCTTATTCCATGATTAAGACCAATTACTATACTCTTTAAATGTACATGCTTTTAGAGACTTTGCGCCTATTCAATGTTTATCGGCTATTCACTCTTTATTGAATAGTTATTCACTTCTTTCTATCTGCTAGAAACTGATGTTGCTGGGAAAATAATGTATGTCTTTAAATAGGATATAATCCAAATCCACCATTTCATAGAGATGAAAAAACTATGGTCTAGAGGATAAGTGTCTTATTTTTATATAAAATGCTTTTCCTGAAATTGGGAAAAACCAACATTACAAGAATAAAAGAGGAGAAGAAATTTTCCTAACACACCACAGTGACTTCATAGTTGATTTAGATCAGAAAAACAGGTCTTTTTATCCAGGTTTATGTCAGGTCAATTATTCCATATTGAGATCAAGACTTCTTGATCTCAAAGTAAAAACACAGGCCAGGCTTCTGCAGAATTAATTTTATTGTCAAGTGACTCAAAGGAAAAAGATATATATTGAACTCCCCAAAACACAAGCAGAGTAGGAGGTGTGCCTTTATAAATTTAAAAGATCTCCTAAAGAAAAATAAAAGCAGAAGCAAGATAAGAAGGATAAGAAAGCTGGCAGGTCAGTGCAAAACACTGGCTGTAATTCAGCATTTTCCCTGATGCTTTAGGTTGATCTTCCCACCACTTTCCCTGTAAAAAAGAAAGACAAATATATGCTCAGTGTAATATCATGCAATATTTTTAGTATTCATCACAGAGGTTAGAAAAGGTTTAACTAGGTCCTAGTCTATGTAAGCATTTGATTCCATAGGCATCCATGTCTACAATTTGGCAGAGGTCAATTAAATGCACTCAGAGGTGATATCTGGCCTAATTACAAAAAGGATGAATCTTAAACAAATTTCAGAGTTATAATAAGGTTTAGATCTTTCAATTCAATTTCAGTTGTTCCTTCTCTGAGAAGGAACACACACACACACACACACACACACACACACACACACACACAATTGGACAAGGTGAAAGTGACAGGAGAAATAATGGCAATGAGACGAGAGTCTTATAGTTCTGTCCTGATACAAGACAGAAGAAGTTAAACCAAATATCCAGGCATCTGGCATTGTGTATCAGACCATATATTCAGGCTTTCTCTCAGTAATAAGTGTCCATCATACCAAATCTCAACTTACCCTACTGCCTTTCTCTTGGGAAAAGTTTGGTATTAATTAGTCAGAAATGTTATATATAAATGTAGGCACATATTTATTATGTATCGATTCAATATTTATCAATTTAATGCTATGTGCTTGGCTCAGTTTTATTGATAGAGAGTTATATTATCTCCATGCTTAGGAATTGTACAGCAAAGTCGAAGGAAATTAAGACATTCATGGAAGAAGCTCTACTACAAGGAAATGATGACAATGTGAAAAAGTGAGGTTCCTGTCATCTGAGTTAAACAAGGATCATAATTGTCTTGATTTTTGAACAGAGTAAATGATTGACTGATTGAATAAATTTTTATTAATTATAAACTATGTCCCATCAGAAAGCTCACAGTGTATTGGCTAAAATCTATAGCACCTGTTGTGTTCTTTAGAAACATGGAAATTCAATAAATATTGGCCCTTGGTAGAATCTTCCTGGTATACTACCTGTAAAGTTCAGATAGTCTGGATAATAAAGGATGACCCTCTCCTCTATTCTTTACTGAAAGGCTCTTCTCATAAGACTAAAACAGAGGAAAGAATGGGAATTGGTGCCTTAACAACATAGAATTTTGTCTCAAAATAACGTGGATAAAATAATATTTTTATTGGTAATGAATTTTCTAACAAGTTTGCCATGTTTCTGATTTTGAGGGATTTTCAAATTTACCTACGTCACTAAAAATTTTCTTCATCTTTTCTAAAATTAATAACGGTTGTATTAATAACAAACATAATTGAATAAAATTATTAAAATTTTTAACTAGAAACAAAAAAATAAGAAAATATATCAAAATTCTTAAGGATGCATAATTTTTAAAAAAATTTCCCTAAGATGAGTCCAATATACTAGTAACAAAGTAAAGTAATGAAAATCCTGTTTTCAAATAATTTGTTATGTAAACTTTTTATTTGTTGTTGACCCATTTGTTTTCAACCCATTTGCCTGAAGCTTATTTCTACAGTCTCTGGGGGGAGGGGAGGGTGGTATGAGTAGACTATCTTTTTAGAATATCTCACAGAAAGTGTCATTGTGTTACACTGGAAGTTTGCATTTGCAAGGGACAGGTTTGGTGAGTATGATACTTACGCCATCGCCTTACAGAAGGCACACTTATTGCCATATGTCTGGCCATTGGAACCACAGTGGGGATTCGATTCCCGAGTGCAGTACACCTTGGGATCCTTGAAATCACCGCAGTCAATCTGTGGAAATAAGCACAATGGCATGGGCATTACTGCATTCAGTATGAGGGACAGTTCCTCAGAACTGAAGCTTTGGACAGCAAACTTAAAATTATATACCTATAGAAATATGTAAAATTATACACACACACACACACACACACACATATATCTCATAGATACATATATACATATTTGTGATGTAAAGCTCTCTGAAATAGAAAATGGCTTTCCTTATGTTCTTCACTAGCATGTATTAACCAAAATTGAGTTTTTCTTTGTGACACAGGAAACTCATTTCTGTAGTTATTGTATTTAGGAGTAAGTTAATGATGAAGGCAGACGCTAACTCCTTACAATTAAGGAGTAAGGCAAATGCCATAGGTATGACTTTTTTGCTCCAACACTAACTTGTTCCAACGGCGAGCAGTTTGGGTCTTTCAATGACATTTGATTTTTCTTTTACTATATCAACAGAACTCTGATAGCATTCTTTCTGTATTGTTACAAAGATATGGTTGATCACTGCAAGGAGCTCCCATGTGTTTATCTGATGGCTTGTTTGTTTTCCCTGGGGCTGCTACGTCCATTTAGCATCTCTTGAAAACAAAATTCCACTGTCTTTATATCTCAGAGTCTGTTTGTAGTATTTCAACTTTTGTGCATACTGTAATAATTCAGTAATGGCTGCCTATGCTGCTCTATTTAGGATTCTGAGGTTGCATCCTATGTTGGTGAGAACACATGCTGTGACTGATGAAGAGTTATCATTATGGACTCTGCAGAAGGAATGGTAGCACCTATGCCATTAATATATCCCTCAGTTATTGTGGTGTCTCAGAAGTAGTCTGGAGTTTTACTTTTTTTTTCAACTCTATATCAATTGAATCAACATTTGGGGGTGCAAATGACATTTGAGTCATTTTATTCCAGGGTACGGGCAACATGCAACAGACAGAACTCCAAATGTCAGCTGTGTGGAATGAAGTGAACTTTAACATGTATAGAGGGACCATACTTTATCTTTCTCCTAGTTCCATTAAAATAATTCTCTCATGTTTATCAATTGCTTCATAATATTCAAATCATATGGATTAACTTAGATGAGCCTCACAATAACCCTAAGATATACATTGATCAATATTATAATAACCAGATACAGATGTGAATACTGGTCCTCAAAATAATTAAGAAGTTTCCAATGCCACACAATCAGGAAGCATTAAGTTCAGTGCTTGAACATACAAGTATTTCTGCTCGTTGCCTATCCAGAATTTCCAACAATTTACTATGGTTGATTTCCACTACATCCTCATTGAGAGAAATAAAGATCAACTGTCACGATATAACCATACTTATAGTCAGGATATGTAGGCGTTATGAAAGTACTTTATTAGGGAAATATATGGACATAGGTAAGAGGAATCATTTGTTTAAGATGCTAGCAAACAATTATATACTGACAAAGCTCTCCAAATGTTTGCATGGGAAAAATCTCAGCAAAATAGTCATACAACTGAGTTAAAAAATATTATCTCATATACCAGATTTAAGGCACCTGAGACTATTAAATACATGTTTTTGTTGAAATTTCATACCTTGTACTATTTCACACCTAGTATGGTACTTCCCAGAGATCCTCTTAGGGCTTGGTTGAATAGAAGATATCTAGGTTTTTTATAGTCCCACCTGCAATCCCACTTTTTCCCACTGCTCTTAAAGATAACTCCATCCTTTCATATTGCTTCTGAGACACTAAACTTTCCTGTAGGTCCCCAAATAGAAACAAGGCTGGAAAATCTGTAGGGGATGATAAACCATAGGATACATTTTTTTCCCTCAAAAGCTACGTAACTATTTTGCATTTAAGTCATTAACATACACATTTGCAATTGTGTGTTTGGGTCAAGAACGGACTATAAACCACAGAATAATCATTGATATTATCACTTGTTCCACAAGCTGCCATTGGGTAACTAATATGTGGAAGACATGGTCATGGATTCTCATGATACAAAGAGGAATTAGTTATAAACACTATCTCAATAAGTTCACCATCTTATTTGCGTTAGGAAAGCGGAGAAGAACATAGATAATTACAACGCGATGTGTGATAAATACCATAGTGGGACAAGCACAGGCAGTGTGACAGCTGAGAAAAGGGCATCTCAGTGGTATCTGTGTCCCTACAGTCAGGTCAGTAAGGAAAAGAAACAAGAAAGTATCTTACTTTAAAGAGAAGCCTTCTTAAGCCACCTTTCCTTGGAAATCGACCCTCTGAGCTTGTGTTCCAGCCTCTTTTGTCCTTTAGAAATCAGATATGGAAGTGGCACTTGGGAAGGGTATTCACTTGGAGAGTTGCTAAACCCCACCTCCCTCCCCAAACCCACTTTTCCCTTTCCATTTCCCCCGGGAATAACACCAGGAGGAGCAAAAAGGATTTCAATAAATAAAACCCAATCAATCAAATGGCGTATGAACCAACTTCCTTAGAACATAGATACATGTCATACTTTTAAATTGTAGTACCCTTTGAGGATGCCTGAAGTAAGCTGGAGAATCGTGTCACAGAATTTGTTCTGCCATTTGTCATTGGCTAGTTGTGTCATCTCGGACAAAGCACTCACTATCTGAGCTTCAATTTTTTTAACCAAAACTTAAGGAAAATACCTGTTGTCATGCTTCATTCCCTGGGTTGTTATTAGGATCAAATGGGGTCATAGAAGAGTTATAAAAAATTAGTGTAGAATATTTGACACAGTCTTGGACTAAGCATGCAGAAAATAATCTTCTCATTATAGGCCTGCTTTAACTGTAGCTCTTACCACATTTTGAAAGATGACTATAGCTCATACAAAATATTAAGTACCATTGGATAGGGTCTTTACGTACCCTTCCAGCTTTGGTAATATAAGATTTAGCAGTGACTTCTTTCAATGAAGTGACTTAAATAAGCTCAGTCCTTAGTTCTTCAAGTGGGTGGGAAAAATAACCATTGCCCAAATGCTTCCTTCTTTTATATCTAGAGGCCCCTCTTCATACACTGTGTGAGAAATTTTAGCATGGTGATTGGGGACATAAAAGGGCCACTCTCTGAAAGCTCCAGTAGTTGGAAAAGGTGAAGAATGACTACAGAGCCATCCAGAAATCCTTTCTGTGAGGCAAAGAGAGAAGCAGGAAAATGTCAGAATTGAGACTAGGAAGAGATCACAGTTCTCACAACCTGAAGAGAAGTCAGCTAAGATTTCTGAATGTCATGCCTTTCCTCTGCCTAAATTTCCTCTCTTCTTTTATATTTTTATTTTGTTCTCCTATAAATAAAATCCAAATAACTGGTTTCTTAGTGGACATCAAAGGAGGTCTAGACCACAGGTGTTAGGATTATCTTTCCTTCTTAAAGTTTCCTCCATGAGGCATTTAGGGGGCCCAGGAGAGCTGAAAACCCCCTGAACGTATTTATAATATCCAGATGCACTGTAATCTTAGGAGATTGTCCTGCAGATGGAATTAGTCTGACCTGGATTTGAATTTTGCTTCTCCCACTTATTAGCGGCATTACCTTATGCAAACACCTAACTACTCTGAAATTTCTTCATCTTTAACTGGGGGCTGGCAATGCATATCTTCTAGGGTTGTGGTAATGCTAATTCCTTTGAAAACACTTTGTAAAGTTTCAAGAATCATGTGGAAGATTGCTATTGTAAACACTAAAAATGTAAAGCGTATCACATTCTCGAATTTTTGGAGCCCATTATTTCTTACTCTATTTCAGTGAGGTTTTTTCGTTGTTGTTGTCGTTTTGTTTTAGTGTATTTTAGATTGGTGTTGGGTTTAACAAGAGCCTCTACTTAATTTCCTTCGTCCACCTTCCAGGGACTAGTACTAGGTATTTGGGTGCCAATGTTTAGTATCAGTCTGACCCCTTGTGGTTCTTCAAAGAACTGTACCTTCAAAAATATTTTTGGAATTGGGGCGGCCCGTTGGCTCAGTTGGTTAGAGCGCTGTGCTCATAACACCAAGGCTGCCGGTTTGATTCGCACAGGGGCAAGTAAGCTGTGCCCTCCACAACTCGATTGAGAACAACGTCTTGATTTGGAGCTAATGGGTCCTGGAAAAACACACTGTTCCCCAATATACTCCAATAAAAATTAAAAAAAAAGAAAAGAAAAAGAATTCAATTCGCTTTAAAAAAAAATTCTGGAATATAGTGACACTTTTAATATCTAGATTAGTCATCTTTGCTAATGGTGACTACAAAATCATTTAATTTAGCTGGAAAATGAGCTTATATGGTCAGTAAATTAACTAAAAAGTCAGGATCATTGATATTTTAGTTTAAAGAAAATTTGCACACACACACACACACACACACACACACACACACACCCCTAGGGCGTGGGACTTCATGTCTTTCTCCCTTGACTGAAAAATACTACCTATGTGGTTACATCAGCTTCTTTATTTAGCATACTAGTTTCTAAACCCCTCTCCGACTTGGCTTCTATTTTCCCTGTTTTCAGATGCCTTCCACACTACCAAAATGGCTCTAGAAAATGACACCTTTCAGGATACATTGGTTATTTATAAAATGTTCAGGAATTCTCTATGATATGTGTTACTTCTTTTTGAAACTTTTTCTTGGCTTCTGTAACATATCAATACTCTGGCTCTCCAACTAGTTCTTTTCTATTCCTTTTATTACCTTTTTTACTTTCCTCCTTAGTGTTATTCATTATGGTCATTTTCAGGAAAATTTTATATACTTGATTTTCTCTCTGATGATACTGATGAGTCCTCGACATTTTTTTTTTCTTGAGTCTCCATCAAACCCTCAAACTCTAATCCCGAATTGTCAGAAACATACAAGACACTTTTAGTCAACAATTGAGTAATACTTAATACTCACTTATGTCCAAAATCTAACTCTTTATGTTTCCCTTCAAACTAATTTTACATTCTAATTTTTCCCTTTTACATAGACGTACCATTCTTCAGATTTCTCAGCCTACCCTCAGATTAAAACAGTGCCATTTCTTCCCCTTTGCAAGTGTTACCTTTGGTGTATTTTTTTTAATCTCAAGTCTTCTTCACCAATTCCAAGTTTACTACGTATGCCAACCTTCAAGATTTTTTGCCTGTGCCAATGCAGTAAATTCTGCTCTGTTTCCATTTCCTCTAAGTCTCAAAATCCCTCTTACACGTGGAGACAAGTTACCCTATTTTAAGCCACTGTTATGTTACTCCTTCGTTTAAGAAGAGAGCATCCATTGCAAAATACATCCCAATTTCTGAGATACTAAAATGTGAAGGGGGGGAAAAAAAAGCTCTTATGCAATATAGTAGGCATACTAGGGTTGGAAAATATTTTCAATTCTTTGGCCAGCTCCAATCAGTTGGCAGTAGTGTCTATAAACCATTGATGTAAAGGGCCCTGGGCCACATCAGCACTAACAAGAACTAGTGCCAAGGTCAAGTAGAAATGTTCAATATGGACATAGGAGCAGGATTGGCAGACCAAATACCACTGCCTATGTTGTCTTTTAATAGAACAAGAAATCTGGAAAAAGCGATGGATTAATTTGAAACAATATCAGCGAGAAAAGGAAGATAATTCGTGCCCATTCCAATATTTAACATAATTGTATTTAAATATGAGTGAACCAGTTTATATATACTCAATACAGAACGTTTTTGTCTACTCTTGGTTGTCTTAATGCTACAAAGGAAATAATAACGTCTGTCCTAACTTCTTCAGCAGCTGTTCATTATTAATCAATAATTAATATTTCTACAGTTACCAAATGCTGTCACGTGGTTTATAGAATTTAAATCTGACTACGATTCTATGAGGTAAATAATATTATCCCTTTTTTATAGTTGTGGAAATTGTAGTTCAGAAAACCTGAGTAACTCGCCCAAGATCACAGTGAAAGCAGTGACAAAGCATAAATGTTATCACAGATTTATCCTATTTTTATTACATTTATTTTACTTTAACAAAATCTGAGAATGGGTGTTTAGGCTCTTTTAAACTGAAAACAAGATATCCATAGAGAAATTGAAGCTAGAAAATAATTACTGCCACTGATTTCTGCATTTGGCCTGCTTGTTCATTGTTTTTGTTCTTTTCTCTCATAGCCAAACCTCTCTTTGGCTGGGGATTGCCAGCCAAGCACAACCCAGGTCTGAAGAATAAATAAAAATATGCACTGACCTGTTCTCCTTGACTGAAGACACCTGGAAAAAAAAAATCCAAACTATAATTTCCGTATGTGCAAAACGTGGGATTTGTAAAATTAGGATATCCTCAATCCTGGGATGATACTTGTTCTTGGTTCTTGTTCATCTCAACAAGTCACAGCATGGTTGTTTTATTTTTTATACCTTCTTTGGGAACCACAGAAACTTGGAAAGTAATAGAAGGGGATGGACCACGATGAGCTCATATTTCTTGGAGGTTGGGGTGGAGTGAGAGAAAATAGTTGAAGGATCTGGAGATTCGTGTTACAGCCCATGTTACACTGTTTTACTATGGGAGTGACCTTATCATCTCTGGTCCTACTTTGGAGAAGTTCCATTGGAAAGTCTCCTCTAACTTTGACACTCTGAGGTTCAGTGCATTCTGTCCCGCTCTAAAGCCTTTGTTACAGGCAGTTTGGGAAGGGATTCACTTTGTAGTTTGTTCTTTGAGCCCCAAATTTCTTTTTTCTGCCCTCTTATACTCCAGCTTTAAGACAAACTCATTCTCTGTTCTGTGATTCATTTCTCTCGCTACGTCTCTAAATTCCTGAAAAAGGGGAAAAAAAAAGTCTAACATACAGTCTTGATTCTCACAGTCTTGATTCTCCCTCCATCTTTGTGATTACGTCTGTAATTTTAGGTTGTGGCTAATTAGCTCAGAGGTTGAAAATACTGAAATAATGAAAGTCTTAGGATCAGTTCTGGTATGAGCTGCATTCTGGTGCTTTTTGTGGAACGCCTAATGCCAGTGATAGCTCTTACGTTAAGCCCAAAGCCACCTTGATGACAGAAAGCATATGAATAAGTGCAATCCTTCTCCAGTGCTGGTCAGCACTTGTGGAAGACAACTGGATACACCTCCAGGTACATTCTCTATTAATGGCGATGAGGAGAGAACAAGGCTTTTACATTTGAAAGGAAGTTAATGATCATCTACTGCATTGATTACTAACCTTAATGTAGCAGCGTGGCTGGTTATTAAAACTACAGACTGTTATGACAATCGCTTGAAAGTTCCATTATAGAAGACCAAGTAAAGCCTGGAAGTCTATATTTTTATAACCACTCCAAGTGATTTTCACAACCGAGGAAAACTCATTATTACAATTCTCAGCCATTTTGTCACTGTACAAATCTTTGATCAGAAGATGAGAGACTTTGCCCAATGTCTTATACGTAGGAAATATGAAGGGAGAAGAAGTAATAACAACACTTGAGTTCAATCTAATAGTCTTATTACTAAACTTTAATACTGGCAATACTAGTAGACATTTGTTGAACACTTACTATGTCCCACCCACTATGTTCCACACTTGTCATGCATCCTTTCATTTAATTGTCCATACAAGGACTTTCCCTTAATATCCTTGTTTTACAGGTGAGGAAAATGAGACTCAGAAAGATCACACAGCTATAAAAGAGAAATGCCAGGACTGAAAGTCATTTCTCTTGGTCTCAATATTAAGGCTTATCTTCCCATATACCAATATATCTATGAAGGACCATATTTTGGTAAATTAAGTGTCCCATAAAAAGAGCAGTTCACCTTCGTAAGATAAGCTGTAAGAGGATAACAGTTAATTTCTGAGGGCATCTCAGCAAGTACATTTTAATATAGTCATATCTATTTTTTATGCCAACCCAGCAGTTGACAGCACCACATTCATGTTACTTAGCCTTAGTAGTCAAACTTATTCCATAATATCACAGAAATCCTTTATCCAACTTTTTTCATACTTCCAAACGTTTTTGTGTAAATGTGACCAGTTTCCAGTGAATAATGACTTCTCTATCTGCTCATTCTCACTGAAAAATTGTTTTTACATGCCCAGGCATTTAAAATCTCCAATAGCTGCAAAAGGTCACTACTATTGCCACAGAAAAATGATAGACCAGATGTGGAAGTTCTCAGGATTCAGTCTCATTTCAAGTGTTCTACAAATGAGAGACTGTCTCAGAGACCTGAGCTATTTCTCCAGCTGGCACAACCCTCATTGGAAAAGATGGGCCGAGGTCTTGGGTCTAGAGACTCCAGCGTGTGCTTTTTCCACTAGAACAGCAAAATGAAAAAAGGACAGAAAGAGATACCGTGGACCTGTTCGTTCACATGGCCCTCTGATGAAAAGTATTAGATCAAAGCACAACTGTCCTTTGAGCAAACCGAACTGATAGAATATCTGACTGTTGCTCATGAAGGTGACCAAAGATGCCCCCTGCTGGAAGAATTGTATAGTTCACCAGCAGCATATAGGTTTCAGCATTCTAAGTTTTGATCACTTTTTTTCTGAAGGAGTCTCTCATTGAGTGTCCTATTTTCCCCTTGTTTCCATTTTAATTATTTGAGTTCCAATTACTATATAAAAATAAAGAGAACAGGAAAACTTTGCTTTGTCTTAGAAAAACCAAGCTAATATTTTAAACAACTAGTCATCTCCTGGACTGGTTTTGTGGAATAAATATAAACTGATGTCTAGAAGATCTGATCAAATTCTCCTTACTAGTTGCAAGTCCTTTGGCAATGGTCTTAACTTCTTTGTGCCCCAGTTTTCTGATATGTAAACTATGGATAGGAATACCTTGCTATGTGCATTGAAGATAATGCCTAAAAGCCCTTAGCGTGTATTAGGTTGGTGCAAAAGGAATTGCGGTTTTTGCAATCCTTTTTAACCTTTTAAACCGTAATACCTTTGCACCACTCTAATAGTAGTATGGGCTCATCAAGTGAAAGTTATTTTTATCATTATTCCTATCACCATTTTCACCATCACCATTATGATCATCTCTCTTCTCCATCAACATTGTTAGAATTTTGAAAGATGGTGGGCAAATACACTCGTCATTTCCAGTTCAGTATAAATATTGGATTTCAATTTTAAGGAAAACAAACAAAAGAACTCACCTGAGAAAAAGCAGAAAAGAGCCAGAGAGAGGAGCAGAAAGACACCTGATATTTTCATGGTGCCAGTTAGCTCACTTAGATCAAGGCTGTTTGTCCTGCTCAGGTTCTCTGTCAAGACACTTCCCAGAGCACTAACTCACACTCAGGCATATATGTATAGACATATATATATATATATATATATATATATATATATATAGACATGACAGAGGGAGTTGGGATCTCCACCTTCTTTGTAAGTCACATTCTGAAACCATATGCTGTCCTATACACTAGGCGTTTATTAGGACCTGTCACCAACATAAATAAACATTTAATGAATCCCATCAATCTTAACATTAGGACAGTTATATGAGTTGCACCTTAGATCTCATTAATAGAGGATGTCATTTACCACCGGAAGACTAGATTTTCCTAACAACCAATACACGCTCCCCGCTCTTCCCTCAAAGGTTTCACTACATGAAAGGGATGAGTCACTGGGGGAGCCCCACTTGATGTCTGTGACTCTTTCAAGACAAGTCCTACATGTCTGTGTCTGGATGAGTGACAGCAGAGGAATGGAATCTTGGGTGTAACTTGGATTTTCAGACTTCACATCATCCAAGATGTACCTTAAAAAAATAGGTATTCTATATAGTCACCAAAACTGCATCAGAAAAAGCATTTCCCGGGCAGGAATTAGCCTGCTAATTTTTAAAATAATTATTGTGGTCAAGTGGCAGTGATTTTCAGTTTTTAACATGGGAGGCAATGTATAATTTTTCAGTTTGTAAAAAATACACTATAGTTCCTGAATTGAGGAATTTTGAAATAAGGAATATTTAATATTTCTCCTTTTCTGCACAGTAAAAACATTAAATATAATAAAGTTCTTTATGTTTTAACTCCTTGAAAGTATACTTTTATATAATTTCAGATGAATTCCATTAACTATCATGGCCAATTTAATTGCAAGACAGATCAAAGAGTGAGATTCCATAGCTTTTTTTGGGAGAACAAAAAATAAACAATGGTTATAGTGATAATGAGAAAGTCTGTTTCAAATCATAAATAGCTACTTAAAATATTATGAAAAATATTATAATTTAAAGTATGGGAAGAATATTCAAAATGTGCCCAATTTAAACATAAATGATTAACTCAATGTATGTATGAATAACTCAGAAATTATGCATCTAAATAATCGGTTTCCTTTTAAAGTAGTCTCTTTGAGAAAATATATACATAGTTATTGCCCCCTTTATTTCAGGACATTTGTTTTCTTTCTGAAAATTACATAGTTTTAGAAATTTAATTTGATTTATCTCAATATTGAGGATGAATTTTCTGTCTTTGAAGAGTGTGAATATACTTTATTGAATTTTATAATTTAAGAGATATTACTATTTAATAAAAACATGAAGCATGACTGTGATAAAAATAAGAAGTTTTGCTATATGCTTCGCTGACAATTTTAAGAGACCTGAACTTAAAGGGAAGAGAGAAGCACAGGTAGGAAAGAGAAGAAAGGAATAAGAGAGAAGAAAAAATATGTGTTTGGCAAGTATTAAAAGTGTTTACATTCTAAGGTGGTATGATCACACACACACACACACGCACACACACAGACACACACACACAGACACACACACTCACATATACGTGTGCAGGTCCTTTACAGAAAGTTATAGGTCAGATGTTAGACACTGAAAGTTTCAAAGACACTAACGAACAAACTTAAAAATTTTATGGAAATTTTTCTTGATCACTATGGGAAGAGGAGTCTGGGAATATTTATAAAAACAAAATAATCGGGAAATTGCTTAAGGAAAGCTATGGAATTTTCACATAACAATTTTGTCTACTTGTCACGATCTTTAATTATTTTTGCCTCGTTAAATGAGATAATATAAAGAGCAGTGCTTGGAAGCTACAACATCTCATGGGCTTGGTTTTAGGTACTGTTGCTGCCTTCCTCCCTCTTCCCCATTCCACTCCCAATGCTTCCTCCTGCCTTTCCCTTCTCCCCTTCCTGCTCCTTTTGGGATCAGAATATATAAGGCCTGTTTAAGCATAGCCTCACATCCCAAAATGGCCAGAGTTCAAAAGCATTAACAAATAATAAACAAAAATGTCATTGTGGTAGTCAGTGACATGCCATCACAATATCCGTGGTGGCCTTCCTAAAATTTCTGTTTAAACCTCTCTTCTCCCAAAAGTGTCATTTATGATAGTTGCTTCTCATACTTTATTCTAAATTCTCAAAATCACGGTACACTTAAACATTACTCTCTCTCTTCATCTTCTATTCTATCCCTCCCAACCTCCCCCATCCTTCAAGAGCTTTTCTTCAATAGATGTTTTCGGTTGAATGAGTCTTAGGTAGAATGGTTATATCCTCTTTTTTCTGAAAGGTTTCAATTCTGTACCAACATTTCCCCTGCTCTCCACAACAAAGCTTGGGAGCCTGGAAGTACTTATTAAGTCCTGACTCTGGGCAGATGTCTGGGAAAGAATGTTATATCAAAAGGATTATATTTTAAGAAGCCTGGGGCCTTGAACAATAGGTTTTTTTTGTTAGGTTTCTGAGCCCATGTGAAAGACAGTTTTTGGTTTTTTTTTCTTTTTATAAAATATAAAGGAAAAGGTAGGAAACATTCTCTGGGAATCACTTAATTAGTTCCTTAAATAAGAAGCTGAGATAATAGAAGGTTACATAGAAGTTACAGGCATATTCGCAAACATTAAAGAAGGTATGTGTAAGTCTAGTCTTTTGGCTGCAAAGTAGATGAGAACAGTTTGAATTCTGTTTTTTGTAACACTCTGAAATGAAAATAGAAAAAGTTTGAACAATCATAACATTTAAGGGTAAGTTTTAATGAACTGAATAATGAAAAAAAGAAGAAACAGAGAAAATATAAAAGAAAGTGAGGTGTGGGAAAAGGCAGTAGAAGTAAAACCTTTTTATAGACAGTAGAATGAAGTCCCAACAGACGTATACCTGATTCCCAAAAATTAGCTATGTGCATTTTCTTTTATGTAATTAAAGACAAAAGCACTGTAAGATTATATTTTCCAAGTACCATTTATCATATAAACATGATTACATTTACTCACAAATATTACCATTCAGGGTAGCATACACAAAATCATCTACATTTTACTTAATACACATTTAAGGGACTTTTAAGGGTAATTCTGATTCTATAATTTTTGCTGCTGATTCTACAATATCGCTTCATCTATTGAGGTGCAGCTTCATTGCTTTTAAGCAGCTTAGGTCCGGGCCCAGGGATATACGAGTACACGTATCTGTTTGTAGGTTTTAGCATTTTATTTGTTCATATAAATTTCCCCCCAGTGTTGTTCACATGTAGTACAATGTGTTATTTTCAAATATCACTTCTCAAATATCTATGTCCTTATCTCCAAACCCTTGTACCCTTCCTCTATTTAGCATAGGTCATGAGATAGAGGCATATTTTCAAAAGAGGACAGCCACCATACCTTAATCCAGGAAATCACTGCTCAGCATTCAATTATGATATGGCTTTTTTTAAACATTAGCCATACAATAAACTAAAATCAAGAATTTTTTATTTGCAATAATCAATCTGTTCTTAGCAAAATTGCTTTTCTTGAAACTTCCATTGCACCATATAGGAACGAGGAAAACCCATTCCTAGGTCTGAAGGGAGGTGTCTGGGAAAAGAATAAAAAAGGGGTTCCAGAATTCAGACTGCAGTGGCCTGGCTTAATTCAAAAACCCTGGCTTTTGGAGAAGGATAAAGATGCCCCATCTGACTTGGCATGGGTGAACCAGAGCGGCAAGGAAGGTACCCACGTATTTGAACTTGATAGCATTCTTACAAGGGTCTCTTATATTGCAATGATGTTCAGGAAAGGAAGATGAAATTCATAGTCCCAAAGACAGACAAGTGCTGAGAAGACTACGAATTAGAAGGGTTTTGATTTCAGGACGAGGAGGCTCAGAGTTGAGATAATACAACTAAAAGCCTGATGGGAGAAGTCACATAATTCAACAGAGGGTGCTAGGACATCAGACAGATAATGGGGGTGGGGGGTAGGGAATACAGTGACCATAGGAGCTATGTTGCACCGCAGCATTTCATGGGGGGACAGAAGTTAATATCCAGGAACCAACTGGTAAGAAAACCTCACCAGAGGCCAGTGTAGATGAGACCCTGTTCTGCAAATGTGAAGTTTTCCCTCTGGATCCAGATGCCATCTTTGGAAGAAAGGGAACGAGGCGAACCAATGAAAAGGGAGAGCCAGAACCACACTCACTTGGTAAAAGATGAGACCTTGATGGGGAGAAATTTTGTGGTATCCACAGCACTTTCCTATGTTCTTAGCAATTAATAGGCGCTTGGAAAAGGTTCTAATGACTGAGAATGAAATGTCTGTAATTGTTAAGATGAGTATTTTCTGTGATTACTGTAAAATGAAGAAAAGAACAATTAAAATAAGAAAAATCTCATTTTTTGGACCATACACTTTAGCTTATATAAAATTAGATCCACTCTACTCAATGTTTGGTCCAAACTTGATGTTTTTCGCGGGAAGAAAGATCGACTTTTTAATTAATTGTGACATTAAACGATGTTTATCTCAGTCTTTCACTCAATACAAAATATGATCTGAAGTTCTAAGAAATACATAGTATTTTTTATACTTTGTGGTTCTGTGATAGAGAAGAAACAGCATAGACTGATTCCAGATGGACCACTTCTGCCACAAACTGTATGATTTGAGGGATATTAATTAATCTTTCTGAGTCTTAATATTCTTAATAAGATGGCGTTCTGGGTTATTTACATGCATCTGATACTTATTTCTTTGGCTGAGAAACACCTTCACTATTTTGTTGAAATTTTGCCCTCAGTCTCTCAAAATTAATTATGTCATCACATTAGTGTTCCCTCCCAACTTTGTATCAACTATACATCTAGTAAATACTTCTTGACATCATAAATATCATTGAAAAAGTGTTGGACAAAACAGGCTTGAAGATATTTCACCGACTTACCCCCACGGGCATTCTACTGAAATTAACGTTCATATTTTTTCTGGCATAGCACCAAGCTTATGAAACACAATGAGGCATATTTGGCATGACTTGCTTTTAAATAATCTCTGTAGACTACTGATCATCCTCACCTTCTTTCCAAAATGCCCATATTATCATATTTCCTGCTCCCCATCATAGACTCTACGGTTCTTCCAAAATAAGCTCTTCATAGTTTCTCATTTATTTCCATTCTATTTATATCTCCCTTCCTTAACTCACAGCGTTGCCTTAGCCTGGGATGTTTGTTTCTTTAATCACTACATGTCTAAATTCTCAATATCATACCATGAGAAGTCCAAATTACAATGTTCTTCACAGAGCACTTCTTAATCCTGTAAGGCAGACATCCTCAACTAGAAACATGAAGATTTACTGTGGCTTGTTGCTATGTTGTATTTGGCCCACACGATAGTTTTAAAATTTTAAAAATAGTCCACAATTTTTAAACTTTGAATATTTAACAAACAATAAACAAATAAAACATGAGATTAAAAAGAAATATTTGGGCCCTTTATTGCCAGGGCGAAAATCAGCTGAAGGTTAGTGGTGTTTGGTTCACTCACCTACCTTACTTGTTGCGGGCCCTAGAAGGTATTTTAGTGAGAATCTGGCCATTTGACACTGATAATCCTTGAGAATTCTTAATTCTCCATGAGAATTCTTAATTCTCATGACACATGTCTTTACTTTTCTTGTGAAACTGTTCTACTTTGTAAAATTATGCCCATCTGACACCTCTATTTGTCTAGAGGCTCCCTCGGAATAGAATCTATACCTTATTAATCTTTTACCCTTCAAATTTCTGTCTTGTATTTAGCAACTATTCCACATTTATTTACAAAAAATAAGATTTTAAAAATATAATTTGCATTATATATTCATCAGAGATCATTAGCTACAGTTGTAGCCAACATTTTCCAAAATCTATTGTTTTCCTTTTTTGAAACAATGTACCTATAGACATTGTACGTTTTCTACAATTCCTTTCATTTCTTTCATTTCCTGTAGACATATTTCAACAGGACTGCAACCTCACTTATAATTCTCTCTGTTCTTACCTGTTTTCTAATGAGCTAGAGGGAATTAGTCCAACACTCACTGATTCACATACAATATCACACAGATAGCCCATCACATGATTGGGAGTCAGATTTTGCAATTTGATAAACGTTGAATGGCAGTTCTCTCTCCATTCAAGCCATATAACTTGTTCCATTAATTGCCTTTGCTCCACTATCCATATTTCCTTCATATCCTATTTTATTATGATCAAGGCTATCTACATTTCTTTATATTACTTTAGCCACAATAAAAACCAAACTAAGTCATTTAGTTTGCTTTATGAAACTTTTGGAAGTTAACTGATGTTATGAATTTTAATATAGTATTAAGGATTTTTTTATTTCATTTAAAATGCTCTCTTCCTAATTTTCTTTTTCATATTTTTGTATATTTTTACATTGATTCATTTTTTAAGGATGAATTTTGTATTTATGTTTTTATATTAAGCCTCCTCAAATCTCTTACTTTGAAATTCAAGTGTTACAGCTTAACATTAATTTGGATAAAATTCAAGAAGAGATTACTATAGTATAGGTTTAGGGATACTGTGGAAAAAAATGCCATTATCCTTAAGTATCAAAAAAAACCCCAAAAAAACAAAAACCAAAGGTCAGGGTAACTTTGTTTTTTTTTTGATTAGGCTGGTAGATCTGAGCTATATTGGAAATATAATGGATTGAATATCGGCAAGGCATTAAATAAAGTCTCTCATGCTGTCATTGCTAAAGGATAAAAATCATGAGTAGATGACTGTATCTGGTTGAACAACTGAACAAAAACCTGCTAATGGATGAATTAACATAACTGAGAGGAAGAGAACGCTGTCCCAGTCAGGACTTTTATAACTGACTTAAATGAAGATATAAAAAGCACACTTTAAAAATAAAGTCATATCTCTGTCATGCTCTCGTTTTGTGGTTCATTTTCTTGACTTCCTTAAAGAGTGTTTCATCTTGTTCATTTCAGCCAGTCATCACTCCCAAATGTAGAAATCTTTTTCACTCCTGACATGGAATCCTTTCTTTAATGACTGCATCAAATTTATCAATAAAACTGTTTAAGATAACATGGGTCCAGTCTATTCCTGCGATCATTTATCTCTCTCTTCTTAGAGCTTTCTAAGTTGTTCCACAGAGGTTGGTACTGAATTGCTATGTTACAGTATTTACTGATTGATTTTTGTTTGGTAGTTTTATCTACAACATGAGATTAGAATGCTCTTGAGGGCAAGACAGGAGTTTACCTTATTTTTCTTTTTAATTCTCCTATTGATTTCCCTGGGCTGAGCCCATAAAATATTTTTTGAATGAAAAAATGCAAACTATTTTTATATTTATTTACATTTTTTACCTAGCAATCTTTTGGTTATCTTATCTAAACTGCCTCCTAATTTTCTATTCCATTCTTTGAATGTTGAGGTTTCTCAATGGTTTCTATCAGTTTGCTTGGCTTGCTTTCTATACATTCTCATAGTGATTTGCTCATGCCTCGAACGTAGTACTTATAACACTGTGTTAACCCTGAACTCAAGGAGCTTACAGCTTAGCAAGTCAGATATATACAATATAATTCACATACAATGTAATGACTTTCTAGAAAATATACTTTTTCAAAATTCTATGAGTGCATAAATAAAGATTCAACTAATTTTGTTAGGATAGTGTCATCCGAGGTCTCATAAGAAAAGAAAAAGATACACTTGCACAGGTGTGAGCCTTGGAGGATAAATAGCAAAATAAGGCTGGTTGGAAGTGGAAGAGTGGTGTTGAAGAAGAGGAGGACACACAGGTATAGATAAAAGCAAGCTAAAATCCGTAAGAATAGACATGAAGTGTGAAGACAAATGACTATAGGAACACCAACTACAAATAGCTCAGTAGGCTAAAGCACAGGTTCCTTGCTAAAGGTGGCTGAAAAGGAGACTGAAAATAGGCCAGGTCGAAATCGGTCCTGAAACATCATGCTGTTTACACAACGCACAGGGACCTAAAGGTGAAATGAATCAAGACAATAATAAAAACTCTTGCTGGCATACTGGCTTTCTCTACTATCCTAAGTTGAAACATTTATTCTCTCTGGCAAGTGTGATGGGAAAGCTAGGGTGAACTGTACTTTTGGTAACAATGGAAATAAGGAAATAGTTTCAGTTCAACTAAATGTCTGGCTTTGCTTGTTCCCTTTGAAGCTTAATTATAACCATCACGGGAAGCCTCTTAAATGATTGCTAACGCACTCTACAATATGAGGGAAAAGTTGGCCAACATCTTTTAAAATCACAATGAAGCAGTATCGCCCAGGTCAGGTGATGTAGTTCACACAAGACATTATTACGTTTGCCCTAAACGCTGGCAAAGCCTCTGCACGAATTTTTATTTCTAAGTGCCGGAACATTACTACTTCTCTACACATTCTTTCCCAAGCCTATCAACTCTGGTCCTGACAAGCTACCCCAAGGAAAAAATACCTGGGAGTGCCTCTCCATTGCTTAACAAAGCTTAGCCAATAAAATTAAAGAGCTTTAGCCTGGGATTCAGTGTTCTGTGATCTGACATACCTTCTGCGTCAATTTCATCTCCCAGTTTCCTTTCGCAACCTCAGAGGCTCAAACCACTAGAATTATGAGTATGCTGCATTTCCCTCTTTCTGTGCTTTTGCCCATTAACATTTGCTCTGTCGCAAACACATTGTTGCTACCTCTGCCCATCAGAATCTGACCCAGTTTCCCGGCCAACCTAGCATAAAGCCCATTCGAAAATATTTTCCACAGTTACCCAAGAAAGAACAAATCACTCTCTCTCTTCTGACTTATAATAATACCCAACATTTTATCTTTCACAGCATGTAGCATGTAGTATATTATGACTATACATCTACCTTCTAGACGTTTTTCATTATTACTTAAAATACTATATAGCCTTTGAGGGTAGGGATTTATTTGACTGATTTATTTATATATCTTTCAGAACCACTAGAAAAAAAAAACAGTAGAAGCTAAATAACTATGTTGGGTAGAAGGATCATGCTTGTATGACCCAATTTACAAAAGCTTGATTTATTTTATTTAATTATTTGCACATAGAGGGCAATATGTGTGACTAGGGCTTGTTGCCTGAATATGTAAAAGACTGAATCCTGTATGTATCAGTTAGTACAATCCAGTAGCTCCCTTATCTCCATACCCTGATGCAGGTAAATTGTGCATTATACTTTTTATTACAAATTGTTTCATGTAGAATGATCTCAGTTGATATAACAAATTACCCCCTACGTATATTAACTTACACAGGAAGAAGTCTGTTTCTCAGATGATTTTCTTGGGCTTATAGGCAGCTTTTCTCCAAGTTGTGACGGACAGATCCCGTCTCCTTTCATTTCTGGCTTCAACTAAGTTGTTCCTCAGAGGTCGGTACTTCACCATCTGGCTCAAATTTGCAATGCTCATTTGCATCAAGGTGATGGGAAGATGAAAAACACTGGGAAGGCTTCACACATGATTCTTTACCAACTTGGCTTACAAGTGAAACAGCAGTCGTCATTGATGAGAACTAGTCACATAATCCTCCTTATATGCAATGGGGGTAGAAAAAGCAAGCGCCTCGTTGGGCTTCCACTCCCCAGCAATGAGTCGATATTGTAGCAGTGGAGTGTGAATTTTTCTAGACAATTTGCCCCTGTGACTACCAGACAGCCATGCACATCCTTTTCCCCACACTTAGGACATACTTACAAGACACAATCTAAAGCACTAAGCAGTCATTGCACGAGCTAAAAGTTCAGGATCGCTGCAAGTGGCGCTTTATGGAGACCTGTGTATTATTATAAGGCAGCTATCAGCCCCTATCTCCTCCCCCATATACAAGGTGTAATGGAGGAGCTTCGACAGGATCACCACAATGCAAGCTCCCATTTAGAAAAAAGGTGTAATGAGATCCACGGACATCACTGGCACATAGCACTGATAAACTCCTGCTTACCTGGGCTGGTGAAAACTCCTGCCCTGGTAGCTGGGGAACCTTCTTTGATAAGACTCTGAATTTGTTTATCTGAAACAATGCCCCTTTCCCTACTTCTTTGTAGTTTCTGGCTCTGCCCTCTGATAGGATCTTACTTGCCCTTCTTTCATCAGTGACCAGTCTGAGATGGAATTGGGAAACATGTTTACCTTTGGGGCTGCACTATTTTCAAAACCTACTTCTTTACGGTCAAGTTCAGGGGTTTCAAACTTATTGAAGATAAGAGGCTCCTTTATCTCTTATCGTTTCTCTGGCAAACCAACCCTCAAAATTTAGAAGGTCCTTGAACTTGTGTCCATATAATACAGGTAACTATGTTCAAAGTCCCTTCTAACTTCAATTCTAAGGCCTGTCCTATGACTTTTCTGTCTTGATGTTTTGTTTCCATCTCTATTAGTTAGCTTGTGGCATCTGAAATAAGCTTAGTGGGAAAGTAACATCTTTAATGTGATGTTGGCAACAAACCTGAATGACTTTTTTAAACTGAGGAAATGACTGTGGCTTTCGTTACTAAAGGGCTTTTTCAGTTTTATTTCTTACTGTGTGGGAGTCTAGAAACATCGTTTTAATCTCCTCTGAAACCCATTTCTGAGGAGTTCTGAGTGTTCTCTATATTCTCTTTAATTTATATTCATAAGCCTCCAAATACTGCAGCTCTACATCCTGGATCAGAGACAAACTGTAAATCCCCTATTGCCTGCTCCCTGCCCCCATAGATTCCATAAATAGAATACAATCGTTGTTATTTTATACTACTAATTTAAAGTTTGTTGGTAATGCAGAATTAATAAATGGAACTGAATTTAGTGTCTGGAAATTATGTTTGGCAATAACAAAAATCTAAACATGTGTCGTTGGCTTTGGGACAAGGTGGTAGGCAGAAGCTTAGAAGGACCTTGAGGAAACAATTAGCAGAAACCTGATGAGCCCCACGCAGGCTCTTGGAAATAGCATAAGTAAAAATGGGGAAAAAAATGTTATAGTAAACTGGAGGAAGGGAGACATATTTTATTTAGTGTTGAAAAGTTTAGCAAAACTGAGGTCTGGACTAATGTAGAATATAGAAAATTATCATCTAATGAGCTGATTGATCTTGCTAAGGAGAATTCCAGGTTAAACGCTGAAAATATCAACAATTTCATCATAAGGCACAGAAAAAGAGAGCTGAGATAAAGGAGGAATTACTCAGCTTTCAAGAAGAACCTGGAGGGAACATAAAGGACCTAGGACTTTCTGGATTAGAAACCATAATTGTTTCTCAGCCCCAGTCTCTCCCAGAAAGGAGACTTGGGACAAAAATAAAAGCGTATTTGCTGCCAGTAAAACATCTCAAGGTAAAGATATATCCAAGTATGGAAATGTCAGACCCTTTTAAACCTCAGATAGTTTTCAGGTGGTCCCTCATTGGGCCTTTGTAGTAATCAATAGACCTTCTAGGTATCTTAAGGATGTGTCTCATAAATTCTGTGTGAAACAACAGACCTTCCAAATGCATTGTCTGTCAGTAACCACACAGGGACCAAAGGTTCAGGAGGGCTTTTCTTGAATAGATTTGAAGTGTGCCTTTTGCCCAATAAAGTCTAACGCAAAAACGATGCATAAAGAACTCAAAACATTTTTGAAGACATTAAGCTTAGACTCAAAAGGACAGATAATGAAAATGAAGAAACCGTATTTGCGCAACTGGATACAAAACATCTATGGGCAGGAAGCAGGCTAAGAAAATTACTCAGCTGTAAACAACAGGCCATTTTTTATGGTGGTGGGGAGGGGAGGTGACTCAGAGGGAATAACCCACAGACCTGAGGACACAACCGAAAACAACAGAGAATACTCTGAGGTAGTAGCAAGGGGCCTTTATGAAACAGCTGGCAAGTCGTCCCTGGTTATTAGAGACTTCTGATGAAGGAAGTGGCATGAGAAAAATTATATTTAGACAGAATTATTCTGTCTGAACGTATAGTGCTAGTGTATAATGTTGAAGACAATACTGAAAGAGTAGACACAAGAATGGTAATTAGAAGATTATTATAGGAATTCAAGTGAAATAAGACAGTGGCTTGTGTTGAGGGATTAAAGTGGAGGTGATAAAAAGTGGTCAGCTTTAGGGGATATTTTGAAGACAGAACCAGAAGAATTTGCTGATGGATTACATGTTGGGTGTGAGAGAAAGAGTGGAGCTAAAAATGACTTTAAGATTTTGGGAACTAGAAAAACTGGAGCTGCCATTTTACGAGTTGGGGAGCAATAGGGAAGAAACAGTTTTGGGGGGAAGGATGTCAAGAGCTCAGTTTAGGACAGAATAAACTTGATATTTTGCTTAGATATTGAAATAAAAATGAGGTGTGGCTGTATGTATATAAGAATCTAGATTTGGGGGAAGGCTGACTTAGAAGTTTATCCATTTTATTAATCTTCTCAAAAGTACAGATATGAGAGCTAAATCTGGATCGAGGTGAGATCACTAAGAGAATAACCATAGGCAAAATCCAGAATAGGTCCAAAGGCTGAAACCCGATAGCCCTCCGCTCCTTAGTGGTCAGCTGATGAAGAGGAACTTGCAGAGAGAAGATGGAGTATCTCTAAGAGGAAATTGTTATGGAAGCCTAATGGCGGAAAAAACATTTCATAGAGGAAGGAGTGTTTAACTGCATGGAATGCTGTTGATATGTAAAATGAAATGAGGATTAAGAATTGACCTTTGGCGTTAGCAACATAAAAGGACATTGATAATAAGTTTTGTTGTAGTCATGAATGGAACTTGATTCGGCTTTATTAAAAATAGAAGGAAGTAACTTGGAGTCCTCCTTTTTAGAGGAGTGTTGGCCTAAAACGAGGAAGTTAATGAAGAAAAATCAAGGAAGATGCAGAATCCAGGAATTATTTATTTTTTCTGTTTTATTTTTCTTAACGGTAGAAATAACATGAAGTATATAAGCTATGGGGAAGGTCTAAAAGGAAAAGTAAAATTGAGAATTCGGGACGTTGATAAAATTGCTGAAATAGCATTCTTGGGAAAACAAGAGTAGATGAGCTAGTGAGCACTGGAGGAGAAGTTGGTCTTTTATTTCTCAATAAAAATTGTATATGTATAAGGTGTACAACATGATGATTTAATACTGTGTTTCCCCGAAAATAAGAACTAGCTGGACCATTAGCTCTAATGTGTCTTTTGGAGCAAAAATGAATATAAGACCCGGTATTATATATGTTATATTATATTATACCCGGTATTATATTATATTATATTATATTATATTATATTATATTATATTATATTATATTATATTATATTATATAAGACCCGGTCTTATATTATAGTAAAATAAGACTGGGTCTTATATTAATTTTTGCTCAAAAAGAAGCATTAGAGCTGATGGTCCAGCTAGGTCTTATTTTCGGGGAAACACGGTAGCTGGAGTTTTACTTTTTACTCTACTAATGGTGTATTTTGATGAACTGAAATTCATAATTTTAGTATTATACAGTTTACCATATTTTAATTTACACTTAGTGCTTTTTTTGCCAGGTTAAGCAATATTTGCGTACTTTAAGTTCTTGAAGATATATTTCCTTCTAAAAAGATTTTTTGAATTGGCTTTTTGAATATTAATTCAAATTGAAGTTGAGTCAAGATTCATTTACTCCCATGTGTATATCCAATAGATTCAGCATAATTTAATAACGAGTATCCTTTCATAATGTTATTACAGTGTCTTTTTGTGATAAACCAAATGACCATATATGTGTGGGTCTATTTCTGTACTCTAAATTCCATTGTGCTGATCTATTTGTCTTCTTTGCATCCTGTATTTTCTTTATTATTATTGCTTGAGAATAAGTCTTGTTACCTGGTAGTGTTAAGACCTCCAGCTTTGTTCTTCCTCAACATTATCTTGTCTATTCTTTATTCCTATTGGTTTCACACAAATTTGAAAATCATACTGCTATTTTCTCAAAAAAAATGTTGCTTGAGTAAGATTATGTTGAATCTATAAAACATTTTAGAATGAGTGTACCTCTTTTCAATATTGAATTTTTAAATTGATAAATAGGTACATATTTCCATGTTTTAGGATTTCTTTAAAATCTTTGATTAATTTTTTGTAACATTCAGGGTAGAGATTATACATATTGTTTGTTAGAGTTGCTATTCCGTATGTATTTATTTTTGATATTCTGTGAAATAATATCTTTTTTTTAATTTATTTTTAATTTATTGGGGTGACAATTGTTAGTAAAATTACATAGATTTACATAGGTGTGCAATTCTGTACCACATCATCCATAAATCACATTGTGTGTTCACCACCCAGAGTCAGCTCCCCTTCCATCACCATACATTTGATCCCCCTCACCCTCATCCCCCACCCCCCAACCCCTTTACCTTCTGGTAACCACCAAATTACGTTCCCCAGATTAATTTTCAAGCCCGTGGCCATCCTATGGTCACCGATTGCCCTCCAAGTAATATCTTTTAAATAAGTTTTATTTTCAATGTATTTATTGCACACATTCAGAATGTAATTTCTTCATTTTTATATTGACTTGTATTCAAGAAGCTCTCCTTTCAAAAGTAGCATGTATAGTATGTTCCTTTTTACGATATCATTTCTATCACACTCTTAGTCATTAAAAGAGGAAGAAGAAGAGCTCAGGAAAGATTTTCATCTAAATTTGATGACAGTAAGCCTTGGTTGTAATGTTTTACATAATTTTATTTTTTAATTAAAATTTACTTTTCTGTATTTTTGAATTCTTGTTAAGAAAGTATATATTAGTTTTTTTTAAGTAAAATAATATTAAAATACAAATTTTAAATTTAAATTTAAAAAATCAGCCACAGTGTAGGTTTGTTTGTATGTTATTTCAATGAATCTCTTTGGCTGCCTACACATGCCCATACTTCAAGTAATTTCTAACTTCTGTTTGGAAAGCAAATGATAGATAGCTTACTCAAGTCTGTCTCTTTGAATTGACTAACATTCTTTGGGTAAAAAAGAGGAGAGGAGAGGAGGGAAGGGGAGGAGAGGGGAGGGAAAAGGAGAGCTAAGAACTCCATAGAATTATACCAGCAGGGGGTGAGCAGTTAGCTCAGTTGGTTAGAACGTGGTGCTAATAACACCAAGGTTGCCCGATTTGATCCCCAAAGGGCCACTGTGTGCTGTGCCCTCCTTAAACAGAAACAAACAAAAGAAGTAACAGTAATGTTCAGTCTAGTAGTTAGAACCATTTTCCTACTCTCCCCACCAATGGGAGACCTGAATAAGAGTTCAGCATGGAGTATATTAGGAGATTTCACCTTCCTGGGAAGAAGAAAAATAACATCAGAAAGTGCTGGAATCTCTTTCCATCTTGAAATCTTCCCCTTAATTGGGTTCAGAAATGGGGATTCATAAATAGGCAATGAAAGAGGGCCCTCTTGCTTCTACTTAAGGTTTTGCCCTCATTTGTTACTCGCCGTACATTCCTATTTAAACTTTTTTTGGAGCTTCACTTCTCAAAGTCAGGTATGTGCTATTATTATCATCATTTTAAGTGACGAGAAATCTACAGCTTAGAAACTTGTTCAAAATCACATTGTTGGTATGTGATGAATTGGCCGTAGGTCTAGTGAAAGTTATTGGTTTAAGCAGTAGTGCATTACTGCCACCTTGTGGGCAAATAGGGTTGGTTACAAATCCTATAAGAACATCAACAAATCCTATAAGGTTAAAGTTGGGCTTTAGAGAGTGCCTGTAGCAGATAAAATAGTGTCTTGTAAGTCATACTGAGATAGTGATCTTTGAAACAGGTCATATTTTAATGATTACAATAATAGAGATAGGATTATGGGTGGGAGAATAAAATGCAGGCTGCGATTAACAGTTAAGAAGAATATCAAAATAACCTATTAAAACGTGGTGAAGACTTGGATGAAATACATGTTCATGTGTTTAATTTATGTTTAAGATAAAATAAGGAATATCTATCTATCTCTCTCTCTCTCTCTCTCTATATATATATATATATATATATATATATATATATATATATATTATACTGAAATCGATTTAGACTGAGAAAGACTCAGAGTAGTTACATTGACTTTCATTAAATCAAAATATGGAGGAGCACATTTAGAAAGAAAAAAACAGGACTTATATTTGATAGATTGATTTTAAAGATTCTATGAGCCAATGAAATTAAAGGATGTAGTATCTGCTATTTAAGATGGATACCGTCTTATGATGAGGATCCATGAGTTTTAAGTTTACAGGCAATTGTGTAAGTACAGATGTGAGTGGGATTATCAAACAGAGAAAGTATGCTGGGGAAAGAGAAGATAGCCTTGACACAAATTTGGGACTCATCAATAATTAGAGGCTTAAAAATAAGGGGAACCAGACAGAGGGATTTCAAAATTGAAAACGCCAGAGAGGGAGAGGGAGACGGTGAAGGCAAAGGAGAAGGGGGAGGGAAGAGGGGGAGGGGAGAGAGCGAGAGAGGAGCACAGGTAGTGGCTGTCAGAGCTAGGACACTTAGAGGGAAGCTCCTTCTGTGTTGGCAGTGGTAGGACATGTGTAGAAATGATTAGCTTTTAGGAATTGCACTGAAAGGACGGAAGTCTTGCATTGAGATAAATATGCTGACTTTCTTTCTTTCTTAGAAAATGTATACGATCAAATGATAGAAAAAAATATTAATACGACAGTCCTTTTTAATCTTGTATATAGCAAACTTGAGTAAATGCTTTATTATCCACTGAAAAAAATTATATTATTACAGAGCACAAATCTTATTGTTTGGAAATCTTAGAAAATTAGAATAATGACATTATGCTGTAGTCTAGATTTTAGAAGGTATTAGAGGAAAACATAACTACAGTTGTCCCTTGATATCCACAGGGGATTGATTCCAGGACCCTCCAGTGATACCAAAATCCACAGATGCTCAAATCGCTTATATAAAATGGCCTATATTTGCATATAACCTACTCACATTCTCCCATATACTTTAAATCATCTCTAGATCACTTATAATACTTAACACAATGTAAATGCTATATCCGTAGTTGTCATACTGTATTGTTTAGGGAATCATGACAAGAAAAAAAAGCCTGTACAGGTCCAGTACAGATGCAACCATCGTGGGCCTAACTACATAGTACACTTTGTGTACTATGTGTACTATGTGTATTGTGTACTATGTGTACACTTTGTGTACAAAACTTTTTTTTGATCTGCAGTTGGTTGAATCACAGAAGCGGAGTCTGGGGATACAGACAGCCAACTGCCCAGTGACATGATAAATAAAAAGCTGACTTTTACTTTCAGATAATATGGAGTAAGATAAACTAGATATACCTCCTACCTAAGAAGAAAACAAAAAATCACACAAAAATATATGAAACCATGGTACTAGACATCAGGCAATGAAGGAGAGTGGTTCCTGATAGATGGGAAATAAATATGGTGAACTCTACGACTAGCCTTGGTTTCTTCGCTGTGAGATATTCTAAGAATACGAAAGAGGAACTCAGATGGAGCAAGTGGATTCCCTGAATTGAGGAGAGAGCTGAAAGGAGAGAGATCAAAGTGGCTATAGTTTGCAAGACCACAGTGCTGGAGAGCTGGACAGAAAGCTCAGCAGGTTACTGGCTGGTGCTTACATGTGCGGACACTACCCAAAGCCAAGAAAGGACCACCAGAATTAGACATAACAGAGCCCAGATTTCACATAGGGCTGATATTGGTGCCTGTTCCTATCAGCCAGACTAGAAAAACCTCATAATTCACAGAGCATTGAGTAGGGTACTCAAAAGGGTCTTGCCTCAGCAGTGAGGTATTATTAGCTCTCTTAGTGAATACTGCACTTGTCCCACCTAACAACTCTTAAAAGCAATATTCCAGAGGGTCAGACTATTTCCGTGTAATTGAGCAGTGTCTCAGAACAAAGCTTAAGAATATTTCTAGAAGTACAAAAATACTCAGAACCAAACAAGATACAATTCACACTGTCTGCTATCCTAAAATACAATCCATAATGAGAAGAAAATCAACAAACCCAAACCTACCTAGAACTGACAGATATTAGAATTAGCAGATAAAATCATAAAAAAAAATTATTATAATTACATTCCAGTTATAATAACTTTTTTGAAAAGTTAGAAACATGGAAGATATAAATCAAACTTGTAGAGATTAAATTAAAATGTTTGAGATAAAAACAATCCACTGAATGATAACAGATTGATTATTGCAGGAGAAAGGATTTGTGAACAGGAAGTCAAAGCAATCGTGTTGGAGAACAGTCCTCCCTGGAGTTCTTGGTGTTCCTGCATATGGCCCAAGACTTGGAGCAATGGAAAGTGACACGCTATAAAGAGAGAGAAGATTTCATTTTCCCCAAAACTATTTGCTTTCCATATTCTAAAGATGATAGACCAAAGGGGACTCTTTCTTTTTCAATGGAGTCGTATATCCACCATGTAATTGCCATGGTGGTCAAGGTCAAAGAGCTAACAGAACATATAAACTCTCTGACCGTAGTCTTATGGGATACTCAGAGGCAGAAGAATGCTCCTTCCTAAGCCAATAGGGAGCAAGCTGCTCTCAGAAGAGGGCATAGTAGTGTACATCAGTCTTCTCTCCTTATTAAAACACTCACACACAACTCAAAGAAGTACACTCCCCTTATGTTTCAGAGGTTAAAATGGGTCAAAAATTTAAGAAAAAGACGAGTGACCAATGGTGCATTCATGGATACCATCAGTTGGGCCTCCTTCTACGGAGAAAAGTAGAGCCAGTGAAAGTGTTGGGCGCTGTTGAACTAAGCCAGACATGAATAGATGCTTCTCTTTCAAGGCTGAGTCTAAAAGGGGGGCTGTTTGATGAGGAGTTTGCAGAAAGTAGGCAAGAGGAATGACTAGGAAGAGCAGAGTGCTTCATAGTTCTAATTGTTTTTTCTTTTCTTTTTTTAATGCTAAAGGAATATAGAAAAAATTTCTGTCATGTTCCTTGAAAGACAGCCGGGGCCTTTACATAGATTACTCCACGTTCACAGTATCAGAGAGCTGATTAATCCCAATGTTTGTCTTTGACCCGCGGCTCAAATGTTTCATTTGTTCTACTTCTGAGACTTGAGACACAGATATGAAACCCAAGTGAAATCAAACTTTCAGAACATTTTATTAGAGAGAGCATGGAGGGCAGTAAACCCATGAAGGAAAAGGTTTAAAGAAAGAACACTTAGCTGTCTGATACAAGCCTGTAAGAGCAACTCTATCACCAAGAACACACGTAAGGAGGCGTAAAGGACAGGTGAGTTGCAAGAGGAGGATTGATGGAGAGTAACAGAAGATATCTTCTTTCCCATCCAAGTCCACTCAGCTAGCATTTTCCATCATGTAGAAACTTAATTTCCCCCTTAGATTTCCTAAAGGAAGAGTCAGAATAAATATTACATTAAATAATAGAATGTCAGAGCTACAAGAATACTTTAAAAATTGTCTTATCTAACACCCTTATTTTATATTTGAGGAAACTACGAGCCAGAGCATAAGGGGGAATTGACAAAAGACACTAGTCAAGTTATTGCATTTCCTACCCAATTATCCTTTTATGATTCTAAGATGTCACTGAAGATATTATGACCTATGCTACAATCTCATTGAAAATAGGTCATTGAATTAGTCCTGAGCTTGAGATATGTGAGGCATATCAACCCTCGTATCTGTCAATACTCACACACTTTGGCTGAATTACTTATTAGTTCTGATGACCTGGGGTTTACACACTCCTGTCATTGCTCCGTGCACAAAATTACAAAATAATAATTGGGATGAGGGCTCCAGTCTGATGCCGTGGGAATAATTTTTCTCCCTGTGAACTGCACTGGCTTATCCAGAGATCAAAACTGAAGTCATAGTTTTATGAGACCTCCATATCTAATCACACAATCATGTCACATAAATCCAAAAAATCTGAACACTCCTTCTTAGCTGAAGGACGCAAATTTGCTGTCACCTCCTCCCAGCTCAGAGTTTTAGACACATCAGAGGTTGACTATATCTGAAAAAAGGCAAAACCACAATTTGGCTTAAAAATCAAAGAATTTCAGGACTTGAAGGGATATTTGAAGCTTCAAGTGAAAATCCATCCATCACTTGGCATATGGGGATGCGAGGACTCAGCGAGAAGAAAGGATCTAACAAACACCACTGAGCACAGAGAGGCAGCTTGCTTCTCCAATGGGCTTTAGATGACCAAATGCTCTTTTGAGGAGGGACTGGTTATTATTTGTGCAAATTCCCGGCATCAAGGCTGATAGAGAAGAGGTAGATAATAATTGCTGTGGCCTAAGCTTCTCCATTGTTCTCTCCTTTTCCCCAGTTAGTACTCACAAGCTCTCAACGCACAGGATGCAGGGGTTTTCATAGGTGACGAAATCGGTGCCGCAGATGGGTTGATATACACCAACGCAGGGGTTTATTTTTCCTTTGAACCAATGCAAGTCTACTGTTTTATATGGACATTTCACCTGAAATTCAATTGAAAAGAACGATACACTTAGAACCACATGCACAGATGGGTAGGGCACCTCTGGATTTTATTAGGAAAATCTAAACATAGCCAGGATCATATTCCAACCTCACCAAAGCTCTCACAGTTCCCTGCTCCCCAAAGCAATGCAATCAGAAGCTATGCATATCTCATCTGATAACACCATGATGCCCTCAGTGTCAGGACCTCCTGACAGTAACAGAGAACAGAGGCCTGCTATGCTAGCGTGGGAGTAGGAAGACTGGGTAAACAGAATCTGCTTTGAAAATTTAGCTTCTCTCTCAATCTCCTTTGCTCCCAGAGTATTAGACCTGGAAATATTCTGAGGGATTTTCTATGCCAACTCAGCTAAGGAATCTAAAGCCCCATAATTGGAAAAGATGCTTCCCTGAAATCCAGGTGCCTTGATTTAAAATATTTATCACCTTTCATCCACTCTAAAAACCCCAAGTCAACTCTTATTTTGAAGTTTTGAAACGTGAGATCATTTGGAATAACTCCCTGATTTTGTAGGGAAAAAGTGAAAACAAAGGAAGGAACATGTGTCATCAGGGATTAGAACCCATGTCTACTTGCAAAGCTGGTGTCAGTGATGGCTTCAAGCAGTGACTCTGGGATGATGGAGCTTGAGGATGGTGGTCTCTCGGGCTGTGTGAGTACCATATGATAGATAAAATACCTCTGACCCAAGGTGGGAGAGAGTTTTGGCTGAGTATTTAGAGAAAGAGGATTCATATTTGAGCTTAGAAACTCTTCTTCCTACTTTCCTTATCTTATCCACCACTACCACCACGGCCAGGTGGCTCTCTTCATCTACCTCCTGTACGTCTGTCACTCTATGACCCATGTCCTCTAGTTTCCATGATTTAAACATCAACGAAATCATTTTATTCCCTTGATCCTTAATTATACCTCATTTCCCATAAAAAAATGTGCTTAGTATGGGATAGAAGACCTTATGTGATCTGGATCCTCCCAACTCTTCCAAGTTTGCCATATACCACCTTGCTCTTTGCCTTTTTAGTTTCATTTCTCCCAAATGCTCCATGTTCCCTCCATCTCAGGTTTGTCATGACCACCCCACCAAACATATTTTTTCCAGAGTTTAAACTCATTCTACCTTTAGAACTCAGGTTATATAACCCACTTGTTCAGCAATATTTCTCAAAATACAATCCCAACTCTCCATTCTTTCTTTTTATACCTCTCATTAGTGTGTAATAAAGCATATGTGTAATTATTTGCCTAATTTCACATGCCGCCAAAATTATAAGCCCATCAGGGTAAGGTCTGTATCTGATTAGACTAACCAATGTGTGCCTGGCACAAATATTGGCACTTAGCCATGGCATAAATGAGTGAGATATACAATAGTTTAATCTGAATTAATATAGAGTAATCAAATAAAAAAAGCAAGAATAGTTAGTATCATTGTCTATAAATATAGCTCCATTTTTTTTTCCTCTTTCGAGTGAGATGTTTTCATCAGGCTGTAATTGTAGCATCTGCCGCACTCCTCTCTCAATGTTCCACTCACACAGGTGTTCAATCAGTGACTCAAGTCGGTAAGTCTTCCTCACTGCTCTCCACCTGGGTGGCGCCTTTTTACCCTTCAGGTCTCAGCTTAGATGTCCCCATGCCAGAGAGGCCATCACTGATCACACTGTTATAGTAGTATCTCTACTCCCAATATATATTCTCTATGGTACCATCCTACTTCTTTTATTTATGGAATTTACTACAAATAATCATTGTCCCTTTCTCTTTTTTCTGGCTATTTGTAAACTTCTGAGAAAAAGGAATATATTTCTTTTCCTCAATATTGTATCCTAGGGCACAGCACAGAAGTTATGTAAATATTTCTTAAAGAAAATAAGTAAAAATGAGTAAATTAATTTTTATTTATGCATTGCTAGGCAAGGGGATAACTCCTGCAGGCAACTTTCTGGAGAGGAAAATGCTGAAACTGGACTCTATGGGACCAGAGTATAAATCCTGGACAAATTCTGCAGATTCTTTTGCTGGAGCTACAGCCTCTGTCAGGTTCTACGCTCTGATCTATGGGTCCCTTGAAAGCCAAGCTGCCCTCGTAATGCCTTTCTCACCTGTCAGCTCATAGCTCACTTTTTAAAAGAAGTCTGTTCATGGGTTTCCTATTCCTTCACATTTTCCTCAATACGTATCTCAGAGGTTGTGTTCCCTATTCACAACTCACTTAGGCATCATCTATAGTCTCAGAGCATTTAGGAGCATTCCCTCCTCCAAACTGTGAGTTCCTTGGGAGCAAAAACCATGTTATGCCCAAGTCTGTGGACTCTTCCGAGCCTGCCCTGTCTCTGGCTGTCGTCAATGTTCACGCACATTCCCCAGGCACTCTGGAAGGTTCCCTAGTATTCGCCTGACCAAATTTCAGCTTGGTTCCCAGTTTGGATCACTCTACTTTGGGCTCCTATACCTGCAGTGTACCTGTCACATTAATATGAGTGGCCCTTGAAAAATGTCACAGATGACCTTGCTGTAGTAAGGTTCTAAAACAGCAATTCCAAAGAACACGCAGATCAGATCCTCGGTCCCGGGAAATCTAGTAGGAGATTACCTTAATATTTCCATGCGGTGGCCACCAGTGTCGAGGGCCTGAAACTAAGACACACTGAAAATAGTTATAGAATCTAATATCTGGAAAATCATATCTCAATAAAGTAGCAGAACAAAAGACTTCCAAATTATTCCCAAGGAAGCTTGCAATAATTTCAAACATTATTTTGTTTATAGTTGGACATGTATTCACTTATTTGTTTTTCAAAAATGTAGAACAACTCTTCTACTCCTGATAGATAATCAGCAGACAACTATATAGATGTATCACTGCTCTCATAAATGTTGCCAATCCAGTAAATCAAATAACTTTTTGGTTAACAGGAATTAACCTCAGCTTGAGCAGATTCTGAACCAGCAGCCCATATATGGGAAAAAAAAATTAAGAAATGCTAGAACTTTCTAGAGACTTTTTAGCTCAATCCCCACATTTTGCAGAGAGGGGAAAGACACTCGCTCATGAAATGCCTGGGAATTCATGCAGATATATGAAAAAATCAAACTCTTGGGTCTTTGAGGCTAGGTGACTTTATAACTCCCTACATGACTCTTCTCTAAAAGAGGATACCAAAAATAATAACCCAATCAAATACATGGCAAAGCATTTTCAAAAGTTCTGAGTTTTTAAGATGCACTGCAATGTAAGCATATTGCCAATCACTTCTACATGTTCCTTCACTGAACTACGCAAAACCCTGGTCCCCATGACTTGGGTCTCATACTCGGCATTAATAGATGAAAAAACTAAGGTTCTTTGCCCATTGGCCAAGGGACTTTTTTCTGGCCCTCATTCCATTGTCTTTCTCTCTATAGATACAGATATATAGAGATAGTAAAATGGTACCTTTAAATAAAAATAAATAAATAAATAAATAAGAACTTCGAAGCATTCTATTTCAGATCACAATGTTAGAACCCACAAATCAACCTTGCATGCCTGCCTGAACCAGCCAAATTACTCACCAGAAGGTAACACCAAGTGTATCAGGATGAAGAACAAAAGTGAGTAGAGCACTGGGAAAGATTTGGCCATGTTTTCCTCCTGGTCTGTCCTTAGAACGATGCTCTGAGATATTGTCTCAGGATGTTGCCCTCTAGATAAAATCACCAAAGCAGAATAATCAGGATATTAAGACCACCTTTGAAGTGAAAAGTCATTTCTAGTCTGTCCACTGTAGTGTAAACTTTCTATACTTCACTTGGATGGTCCATTCCACCCTTCCCTAAGGACAAATGCTCAGGAAAAGTTAAATTTTGGTTAGTCAAAATCACAAGTATAGACCTCAGTGACAGATCTGTGACGACTCAGAGGACAGAAGTCAATCTTTGGGCATAATTGTATTATTTTAGTATGGAGGTGTCTTGAAAAGGCAACTCCTTACCTGAAGATTCAACCAATTTTTTTTTTTTTTCTTTAAAGGGCTAAAAGAAAATGATGAGGCCACGAGAGGCTTCTGGATAACAAGAGCTTCTCACAGAAGAAGCCAGTCTGTACTTGCTCATGAAGCGGAGACCATCTCTTTGGATTAAGACAAAGATTTCTAATGCTCCAGGTACACTTGCCTGTGTTGACAATTTTCTGACTGAAAATGCTAGATAGATTCTCTTGGAGCATTCTGAGAGAGTGCGTAGGGAGAAAAACCATTTTGTGCCATCTCAGGGGGCCCCAGAGCTATTTTCTTCCAGACAGGAAAGGGAGACATCAATGATCAAATCCTTCTGTGGGATTGCCTTGCCTGTAGCAGCCTTCCCAACTCTAGAGACTGGCATATGCACATTCCAGGGCCTGATCTAGGACCACACTGAACTCTCCCTGTCTCCCTAATGATGCAAACGTGACCTGGTCCTCCCTATGTCCCTTAGGCCTTAATCTCTGCTCTGCAGCATGTGCCAAGGTAATTTACATGAACTCTTTGCTGATACGCCGTGGTGAGACATATTACCTGAGACATTGACATGTCTCCTCAGTATTCCACTCTCCAGGACGGTTGGAGGTCCTTGGCACACAGCTGCCTACTCTGCCTGTTCCTGAGACCATCTAGGACACCACGTTTTGGTGAAATACACCCCCATCTCTTCCTGACATCTCCCCTGGATTCCTTCAGGAATGGAGCAGCAACAGTGGAAGATCCAACTACGCTAAACCACAATGCCAGATGTCCACTCTCCCCACCACGTGTGCCCCAATTGACCCACCTCAGAAAGAAGAGGAAAGGAAGAGAGATGCGACATGCTTTTGTGGCTGGTGACTTTTATGTAAGGAGCATGTGCTAGTGCCTCAGGAGGGGTAGAGTAGCTGCGTAGGAGAAGGCACTGAGGCATTGTGTGCTGGGCTGAACAGACCCTGGGAGGCCAAACATTCAGGTTGACTCAACACCAAACCTCAGCAGGAGGCACTGGGGAAGGAAACACAGAGCTGCCTAGAAGACTTGGGAGGTGGACAGAGCAGCCTTGGGTAGGCATTCCAAAGAGGCAAGAGCATGAGGCAACATACCACAGTAAGAAAGAGCACAGCAGAAAAAGCATAGCGTGTTCCACAACAAAAACTAGTACCTTGGGCTAGAATGCAAAATATGGAAACAGCTGAGGAAGAGAGGAGGTTGCAGTGACAGATGAGGTAATAGATGCCATTTGCAGTGGATCCAGGCTTGTTCCTGTATCAATCCAGAGTCTTTGCAGCTTTGCCACAGGGAAGATATGTTATGTAGTAGCTGAGTTTCCTCCTGTTAATCTGAACTTGCGGCCTCTCTCTTCCTTTCTGTAAAGAACAATTGTTCTAAGAAATTGTGGTACATACATACGATGGAATATTACTCCACCATAAAAAGAATAAAATCTTACCATTTGAGACAACATAGATAGACCTAGAAGATATTATGCTAAGTGAAATAAGCCAGACAGAGAAAGACAAATACCATATGATCTCACTTATAATGTGGAATCCAAAGAACAAAATAAACGAACAAACAAAACAGAGGCAGACTCATATACAGCGAGAACAAATTGATGGTTACCAGAGGGGATGGGGGTTGGGGAGCTGGGTGAAGGGATTAAGAAATACAAATTGGTAGTTACAAAATAGTCATGGGGACGTAAAGTACAGCATAGAGAATATAGTCAATAATGTTGCAACAACTACATATAGTGTCAGGTGGGTACTAGACCAATCAGGGCAGATCACTGTAATTATTTAAATTATATAAATGTCTAACCACTCTGCTGTACACATAAAACAAATGTAAAATAATATTGAATGTCAACTATAACTGAAAAAAATAAATAATTAAAAACAATTGTTCTTATAGCAAGGAAATACATGTTACCTTTAGAAAATTAGAAAAACAGAAATATAAAAAAAGAGAATATGTGATATCTCAAAAACCCAGAGATACTGTTAAGTATATATTGAATTATATCATTCTAGGTTTTAAAATATATATATATATATATATATATATATATATATATATACACACTCATGAACACATATATATGTTCTTACAGTCATATTCAAATTTTTGTAGTATATATACCTAGTTTTCTGCTTTTTTCACTTAGAAATGTACTATGACATTTTCTTGATCTTTAAATATAGTCACACTGAACATGAATTTAGATGCCTCATGTCATATTTCATCACATATATGGATTATATTGTACCAATATTCTTCCATTGCTGCTCAATTAGGTTGATTCCAATATTCATTATTAGTAACAATGCTGAATGAACAAATTTTTATTTACCTCAGTTGATTTATCTCTTATTTCATTTTAATAAGTGACTAAAAATAAACCTACTGAAAACTTCCAGAAAGGACCTGGGTCACATAGCACATGAAAGAGGTGGTTTTCATCCAATTTATGGGCTCTGTGCTTATAACCTACCATGGAGCGTTTTGAAAATACCCTGTCACCTTCCTAAGTGAATCATTTGCCTCCCAGTTCAGAGAGGTAGAGGCACCTCATCATCTAGAAAGGATTCTGGACAGAATGAAAACAGAAGATCTAGTTATAATAGTTTGTCAGCTTGGAAAGTATAACAATTTCTTCTCTCTGGACAGAATTTTCCCATCACGGGGTCATCAAACCTTCCTTACGGGCCTCTTTGGAGGTTTAATTGAACTAACATTTAAACAGCTGGGGAAACTTCCTGACCCCCATTAGCCACCAATAAATGCTATTTATTTTGGCTCTTTCTTTGCCACAGTGACTGCATGGGCCTCACAGGCTTTGAGCTGAAGATTCAGGCCATTATGTGAATATTCAAAAATAATGAGTGTGAAATTACTTCCCACCTGAGGAAAAATAATTTATATTTTAACTTGGCTTTGTCACAGATTTTGTTATGAGCAGAGCCTCACTGGTTAAGGGAGTCCCCGGAGGCCTTCTACTGTCTGTCTGGCTTTCTGAATTGTCAGGAGCTGTGTGGAACACTGAAAATACAGCCGTGAAAAAGACTCACCTCTTCCTCACCCTAATGGAGATTATATCATGGCAGGGGAAAATCATCAAACAAATAATTACCCATGGCAGGCAGACTTGAGAAAGGAATTGCCAATATTTAAGTTTTCTGAATCTTGTGAGATTCAGGTACTAATCATGGCCCCTGTGATTCTTACCCACATCAGCCCTGAAAAATCAAACAATAAATTCCACAAATTCAATATATCAAATAGGTAAAAGGGAAGCAAATAGTCCTAAGATAAAAAGAATTGCATACCGGTATTATCATTATGTGGCTCTATTTAATAGATGCAAAAATAAGATAACAGAGGGAGGTCTATAGACATTACTCCACACTAAAGCACACCAAGGAAAAAGTGAAACATCATAGAAAAGAAATAAGGCTAAAATATCTTTAGCTTTTCCATGCTCTCCTCAATTCCAGTTGAACTAATATTGGAGAAGAGAACAAGTAAAATAAAGTTATCACATGTCCCTAAGAGAATCCTTAGTCTATGATTTCTTCATCATCTGTCATGTCACATGCATGGCTTAATTTCACAAGCTACAACCTGGGGGCTTTGTCCCTGGATGTCAGGCTCCTATTCGTAGCTATGGAAAAATTCAGTTTACATGTTCCATTATCACCTCAAACCAGCTCCTCACTCTATAGTCCAGGGGTGTCCAAACTGCGGCCCGCGATCCATTGTTAATTGGCCCACAGCAAATTCCAAAAATATATTTAGTTTACTTAAATAAACCAGGTGAGGCAATACGTACTTCACCTCGAGTGAGTGGCCCGGCTGTGTGTGTATTTTACCGCATACGGCCCTTGGTGAAAAACGTTGAAAAAAGTTTGGACACCCCTGCTAAAGCAGACTCCTATAACCTTGCAAGGATGTCAAAATCCTTCACAGAGTTTAACTTAAGGCATCACTGTTTTCTTGCAGAAAGGAAAGTCTCAATTCCATGGCACACACTACACAATTTTCACAGTCTAGCCCATTCTTTAAACAATTATTTCTCCACAATGGTACTGAGCTGTCTTCCTTTAGGTCTCAACAGCTATTTCTCCATCACAGAAGTGCCACCACACAAATGACCAGTCCCACCACAGGCTGTAGGATAAAGTCTTTCCCTTCTCAGGGGTTGTATGGAAGCCAGAGGTTAGTATTAGCCAGGTCTGTATATTCTCCTGCTCTGTTTTTTTTCTTTTTCTTTTTTCTTTTAACTTTCGTGGGAGTAACTTTGGTTAATGACGGTATATAATTGGCAGGTGTACAGTATAATTCCACATCTGTATACCCTACTGCGCACTCACCACCTGGAGTTCACTTTCCTCCCATTTCCATATATTTGATCCCTTTACCTATGTACTTATGGACATTCGTATCAGAGGTGTTTCTGTGAATTTGATCCCAAAGGCAAAGGAAACAAAAGCAAAAATAAATGAATGGGACTACATCTAACTAAAAAACTTTTGCACATCAAAAGAAATCATCAACAAAACAAAAAGGCAACCAACGGAATAGGAGAAGATATTTGCAAATGTTACTTCCAATAAGGGACTATCATCCTGCTCTTTTCTTTCTTTCTTTCTTTCTTTCTTTCTTTCTTTCTTTCTTTCTTTCTTTCTTTCTTTCTTTCTTTCTTTCTTTCTTTCTTTCTTTCTTTCTTTCTTTCTTCTTTCTCTCTCTCTCTCTCTCTCTCTCTCTCTCTCTCTCTCTCTCCTTCCTTCCTTCCTTCCTTCCTTCCTTCCTTCCTTCCTTCCTTCCTTCCTTCCTTCCTTTGTTTCTCTTTCCCTCCCTCTCTCCTTCTCTCCCTCCTTCTGTCTCTCTCTCTCTCTCTCTCTCTCTCTTTAATGACTTTAATGTTCCACTCAGCTTGGCTAAACTTTAAACAGACTTCTATCTGACTCTAGGCCCTTGACGACCTCCGTTATCTTCCATCATTTGCTTGAGAAAACTTGTAATAGTAAGATCTCTTTCCCTTTGAGATGTAAATCTTTTAGAATCCTCTTGCCAGTTTTATAAGCCAGTTTTATAATCTGAAGGACCTAGGAGCCATTCCTTTGGAATATAACCCTCAAGGAAGACAGTGCAGGTTTTTCCTAGTATCTGTGGAAGGGCAGGAACTTAACTTTTTAAGGGCACTTTGCTCCAAGTTGCAAAACTACCTCCTTTCATAAAGATATGTGAAGTTTATCTTCCTTTAGACAAGCCAATTAGCAAGCAGATGGCCTATGACTTCCCCCTAACCACCTCCAGCACTTTCCCACCAACTCACCCCAGACCTTAAAAGCCCTCCTTCTTTTTGCTGTAGAGTTGAGTTCAGACAGGTTCTGGCCTCTCTCTCTAGTGCAACAGCCTTGAATAAATTCTTCCTCGCCTACTTTCTCCAGTGTTGTGTTATTTTGACAAGACCATCTCACATGCCAAATAAGACTAGTTTTCTTATTATCCCTTCTGTGTGGATAGAATTACTGTTTTGTTATTTCCTAGACTCCTTTTTTGTGAAGACCGGTGTTCAATCTAGTATAACTCAACTGTCATTGTTTCTGCCTTTCAGAGGTGCAATTCCTCTAGCACAAAGTGGAACCACTATTTTATAAGCTTATTTCTTTCCTAAGTGGTCCACTTACTCACCCTTCTCTGTCGTTCTGAGCTCCTCCTCTCTGAACTATGCACTCACTAGCGGCTGGTCCCCACTGGTAACTCCCTGTGGGGAGGGCTACTGCCTGGCCCTTGGGGTTAACCGAGAGCTGGCACTGAGACAAGCCACTCTTCCTTGTTTTGCCCTAACCCTTCTTTCTCCCCAAAGCATCCCCGGCTGTACAGATGTACATGAATTGCTTTCCTAAAAGGGTGGAGGGAGGGAAAACTTTAAATGGAATTACTGAGAAGGGGAAAAGTAAAAAGCTATTACATAGAGATGGGTTTCCTGAAAGATTAGGAGGAAAATAACTGAGAAGTCCTTCAGGCGAGGCCTTGGTGGTGAGCTCACCCCGTGTCGGATCTGATGCCTCTTCCTTCCGGTTTATGTCCCTTTTCAAAGACTGATTTTTTTTTTTTTTTCCATTTCATTTTGGGACAACAAACCCTGCCCACGATATCTGACAGGGTGCCTGGAAGGAGAGGTTTGACAATCTAAATCTTGGTGGGGGCCCAGGTTGGGGTGGACCATCTGGATTAACTCTTCTTTGCAACAGTGTGAGTTGAAGATATCCCTCTTTCTTTTCACCTGACACAGAAGTGTGAGCACACACACACAGAAACACATTCATGTTGCCCAATTTAAGCATTAATTCTCAGGACACTACAGTGCAAGTTTTTCAAATTGCATATTGTGACTCTTTAGTAGGTTGTAAAATTTATTTTGTTACCATCATTATTTTTAAATAAAATACAGTAAAACAGAGTAAAGTAAAATAAAGTAGAATAAAATAAGAATTATAATGCATCTTAAATAGTGTGTGTATGTGTGTGTGTGTGTTTCTAGGTGGTGAGGTCAATACATTTTTTTTTTTTTTTTTTTTTTTTTTACTGTAGTTCATAATCAAGAAAGTTTCAAAGTCTCTAGACCAAACCTACAAGTAAGGAAACAAAGCTTTGCTATCTACAAGCTGTGAGCCTCTCACAAGGAGAAAATTACTTTTATTTTCTTTCATGTTTTGAGAAGGAACCCTTTCAGGTTTGCCAGAATAATAAAGAAACAAAATATCCCTACATAAAAAAGTCTATCAGTTTTATTTGTAATATATTTGGAAAGACCATTTTAGTGAGGGCTTAAATTCTTGGATAAGAATTTTTGGTCTCCTGAGGCTCCAAACAAAAGAATGAAAAGAGATGTTCTGTTCTGCTCTTACCTTCCACTTTCTTTCTTTTTCCTGATATCCATGGGAGTACTACCCTACGTGCAGGTGTGCATTTCCTCCTCTAGCATTCTCCCTGTCTATTGATTTGGATTTCCCTATGTGGCTTACCTCTAAGAATACTAATATCCACGAAAGCAGAATTTGTCTTGGGCATCACAGGACCCCTAGAACCTGGCACAAGGTCTGGCGATGGTGGGTGATAAATTACAATCATTGAAACTGCGTTTCATCCTTTCTTTCCATTGCTTTCTGGGCACCAACCTCTTACTATATCTCAGTAAGACCAATCACCAGTCTAGACTCCCAACCCCTGCAAAATAGTAGTTGATACATATGTATTTGCAAGAGGTGCATAGATAGAAGCGTATGGAAGACTGGAAGACGGAGGCACATTCAGAGACTGCCCTGGCTCTGGCCAGTTCTTTGCACAGAGGATTACTGGTGGTCCTATAACTGTTTTGAAGATTAATCCAATAAAACTTGATATCAGACATTGTTAGTAAGAATAATTTAACAATTTGGAAGACGTTTTTGTAAGATATTTAAAAAGAAGGAGATACTTGGAAGGGGGTATTTGGATACATTTTATAAAAATGTATTTCAATAATGAGAGACATGGTTTCTTAAAAAAGAGTACAAACCCAAACTATAGGCTCAAAAGTGTAGAGAAGAATTGACTACATTAAATTTAAAATTTTTTGGTATATGCTTACATGGCTTCATATTTTAATAATATACGCTAAAATTTGTCCCTTCTTTCTCTTCAGATTTGCATCTCAGCTGATGAATGTTAGTAATTATAATTTATTTATATTTATATAAGATATAACAATTTATTTATATTACCTATTGTAGAGTAGATTTACTTATATAACTTGTTTTAAAAATATGTATACTTGTGCAATTACAAAATTTTGCTTTTTAATCTATAAATTGGAAAAGTGAGTTTATTTACATAAACTGTTTTTGTCTAATCAAATTTTTCCCAGTATTTAAACATTTTCTTCTAAAAATATAGTAGCCACTCTATTCATTTAATGATACCACATCTTTATTATTATTTTATCAACATATAATTGCTATTTTTACTTAACTTACTGTTTTTCAGTTGGAAAGTATTTATTTGATATTAACCTTAAATCTCTACTTTCTTAAAGCCCACAAGGAGTATTGTGATTATGAATTATTTTATTTATACTACCGTGTTTCCCCAAAAGTAAGACCTAGCTGGACAATCAGCTTTAAAGCGTCTTTTGAAGTAAATATTAATGTAAGACCCAGTATTATATTATATATCATATCGTATCATATCATATTATATCATATCGTATTAAAGACCCGGTCTTATATTACTGTAAAATAAGACCGGGTCTTATATTAATTTTTACTTCAAAAGACACATTAGAGCTGATTGTCCGGCTAGGTCTTATTTTCGGGGAAACACAGTATATGCATATTATGAAATCAAACATGAATATCAAGACTTGATTAAATAAAAAGTATAATTACATGTTATGTTTTCGTATTTTTAGTCTAATATCAGCTTGAGATTTCACTTTACTTGGCAATTTTGTTTTGGTTGCTATCATAGACTGAATTATGTGCCCCCTTAAAATTCGTATGTTGAGACCCAGTACCTCAGAATGTGACTGTTTTTGGAGACAGGGTCTTTAAACAGGTCAGTAAGGTTAAATGTGGTCATTGCTTGGGCCCTAATCTTACGTGACTGGTGTCCGTATAAGAACAGGAGATTAGGAAACAGACAGGCACAGAAGAAAAACCACGTGAAGCCACAGGAGGATGGCCACCTCCAAGTCAAAGAGAGAGGCCTCAGAAGAAATTTATATCTATATCCTCATCTGTCCCAGCTTCCTTGAATTTTCCTCTGGCCTTTTTAACGACTTCAACATTTAATCGGATCATATTGTTTTTAATCTCTTCCCCAACATGATCAGCTCAGGTCTGTTTAAATGGTAATAACCTAAAGTATAAGTTATTCCTGGTCTATTCTGATTAGCTTGTATTGTGGATTCTCACTCTATCTTTCTCCAAATCTGAATTTTCCACTCTTCATTAGTGTATCAAAAGGTAACGTAAGACTAGTGGTCAGATCCCCCCTTGGACATGTTTACTTAAAAAATTTGAGTCTTTTTAAAATGGGGGCCGGCCTGGTGGCTCAGGTGGTTGGAGAGCCAGGCTCCTAGTGCCGAGGTTGCTGGTTTGATTCCCACATGAGCCAGTGAGCTGCACCCTCTACGGCTAAGATTGTGAACAACGGCTGTCCCTGGAGCTGGGCTGTCCCTGGAGCTGGGCTGCTGTGAGCAGCCAGAGGTTGGCATGGGCTGCTGAGTGCTGCTTGGGCTACCGTGTGCCAGCGTAAACGGCCGGCAGCCAGCGTGAGCTGTCGTGGGCTGCCGTGGGCTACCGTGTACTGCCGTGAGCTGCTGTGAGCTGCTGACAGATGACTGGGGACCAACTGCCTCAGCCCGGGAGAGCACAAGGCTCATAATACCAGCATGGGCCAGGGAGCTGTGTCCTACACAACTAGACTGAGAAACAATGGCTTAAGCCAAAGTGGGGGCGGGGGAGGCGGAAGAAGGTGGAAAAAAGAAACATACATACATACATACATACATACATACATACACACATACATAAATAAATAAATGAAATGGGATGCTATGAGATTTTTTTCTCCACTCCCAACATGAGTAGAAATAGAGGAAATCTTTCCATGTGACTTACAGTTCAGCAAAATGACCATAGTTATTCTCCTCAAGAGAAGAATCACATCCACAGAAAAAAGCCTGACAGTTTTTTGCTGAAATTATTTTATTGAAGATTCAAATCCATATATTTGCCCCCATATCCATCCTAGAGGAAACTGGTTCTCTCTGTGGAATCTGCCAAAGGGATCTGGGGGTCCTTGAGCATCAGAGAGACTCAGCATGTTCCATACTTTGCCAAAAATATTGCACCACGGCTCTTCCTATAAGAGAAATCATATTTTTAAATGGAAGCCTTTGGAGACCTTAAATTAAAAGTTTGATATCCTTAGATAGAGCCAGGAAAATGAGTACACAGCATGAACAGTGAGCAGTTAACCACTGAGTTTCAGCATGGTGAATAAAATAATTCAGTATGCTAGTAAAAGCCAGTGTTAGAAGGCAAAAAAAAAAAAAAAAAATCTGCAAATTTCTCTTTTATCTGCCACTTAATAATATTACAACTCTTTAGTTTTCCTAGCTTCAGTTTCTTCCTACTATCTACTTTCTTTCTCTTTCTCTCTTCTTACTTTTTGTAAAAATATTATGATGATCAGTGAACCATCTCACTCTTACGCTCCATAGCAACATCTAGCTTATTAGGTAGCTAAGATGATTTCTGGCTCTGCGAGAAAGGTTATCTCTGCAAACAACATACTGATTCCAGCACTTACACAACACTGTTGCAAAACAAGCATTTGTTGCCATACACTACTCCATCAGATCCACAGTGAGGTTTGTATTCCATGGTACATGCGTTTGCATAGTGGGTGCACTCAACCTGCCCATGTCCAAAAAAAAGGAAACAAAGAAAAAACAATTTCAAATAATTAAATCATAGAAAATGAACTTTTAAAAGACCTTGAAGGATCATTTAGTCCAAAATCCCACATGCAAAAGACATAGCCTCCGCAGTTTATATAATGTGACCCAACAGTCTTGGGAATATTGTCTCAACAAGTCTCAAGCTCAGCTCAAGTCTAGGGCGCCCTTCTCTCTCATTCTCTACATCTCAGTGACAAATACATCCGGTGGATTCAATCTTGTACTTAATTTCCAAATTAGTCCTCTCCTCACCATACTGTCATTCAGGCTCTTGGTATGTCTTGCCTACACATTTGCAATTATCTGCCAATTTATTGCCCAGCCTCCATGCTTTATCTGAGATTTCAATTACCCTCCACACTGATGCCAAAGTGATCTCTTACAAACCAAATTAGGTCTTGTTCTCCACCAACAGAAATTCCCCTCATGACATGTGCTTATCTCTCCAGTCTGATCTGCTGTCCTCTTAGGCTAGGTAACTTAAGGACTGGATTCTCTGCTGTGGAACATCCCTGTGCTTTTGCTCATGGTGGCTTTCCTCCATTGCATGGCTTTATCCTCTTTATCCATCAGACCAACTCCTATTTCTCCTTGAAAGTCAATTTATCTACTTTTATAATAGTTTCATGATGACGTTTCTCGCTCACCCACCAAATTGGGTTGCGTGCCCTTCCTTAAAATGAACTGTCATTACTACCAAAACCCCATGTTTACAATTCTCTTATATCACACTTCAAACTCTATTAATATTATTGACACCCCACTCACATAGCTCCTTACCCCTGAATTGTCTCTATACTTGTTCGTGAATTTTTTTTGTGCTTTAAAAAAATAACTTCCTTTATTGTTATGAGAGTGTCCTTGAGTCTCTAATTACCCTGAAATCCTTTTCTTAACCTGCTGATTAGTTGCAGTGTTAGAAAATAACCACACGTATAACAATCTGCCCCAACTAAGGGCTATGAGTAAAGTTTGTGGAGTCTTCCTCTGAGTAAGTCAATTAACTGTACTTCAGGTCATCTGTTTGGGCTGGCCAGGTGTCTGACCTATGACTATACATAGTGTCATGCGGGGCGTCTGGCGGGGTCTCTGGTCCCACTCCCCGCACAAGAACGCAGGATATGGTGAGGCCAAAAAAGAACACCCACGGAGCCATAGGTAGGGGAGTCACACCACTATACTCTCACTGGCGACTGGGTTGGAGACACAGGAACCAGGAGCAACACAATTCTCAACCCTCACTGCTCCGCTTGCAGGCTCAGCCACCATCTTCTTGCTAGCTCCCCGTTTTTCTGCTAGCCTAGCCTCGGCAGTTATATTCATGGCTAATGGCTCACTGGTTACAGCTGACGGCCAACTAGCCACAGCTGATGGCCATTTGATCACAGTCGATGGCCATTTACTACCTGAGCCAGCACCTTTCTATGTGAGGCCGAGAGCCTGGAAACTGCTTTTTGGGGCTCTGTCCCCACACATAGTCATAGATAATTTCTAGAATACACATTTTAAAATGGTTTTCTCTATGATAGTGAGGAATTAGAGTAATATTTTATATTAAGAATAAATAAAATTTCTGCATATACTTACACACTGGTCATCATGAAGTTTTCTGAGGATAATTTTCTTATTCCTGGAAGAGAAGATTTTATTGACTGGGTAATACAGTTACTTGATATTTCATAATCTACAGAGTAAAATACAGTCCCATGTCGTTCTGTGTTGTCTGACCTGGACTGAGAATGAGGATTTCTGGTTAACATAGTCAATTCTAGTTGGCTAATATTGACCATTAACATCTTTGATGGATAATCATTTTGCAAACAGAAATTCTTAAGATCAACACTAGAAGGAGATTGGGCATTTTAAAAATAGTCCACGAATATTAAGATAAAAATCAGAGGCATAATATAGTGTGAAAATATTTTTGCAGTTAAGAAAAAGAAAATATGCTCAAATCCATTTCTGGCACTTACTAGTGTGGTTAATTTTGTGATAGTCACTTTTCCTTTCTGTGTATTAGAGTCCTGCCTTCTAAAAAGAGGATATGAGATAATGTAATAGGTAAGACCTTATCAGTCTTTCAGCTCCTATGGTTTTAGTAGTGCATGTGTTTGCATATCCCTGAGACTTCATTATGGATAACACTTGCTATTACACTTGACTGTAAATTTCAGAGGAGCTAGAAAATAAGAGAAAAGGAGGAGGAAAATGAGAAGAAAGAAGAACTCATTTCTATGTGTATTTACTCTGTGTCTGTTGCTTAGGTAAGCTTTGACATGTTTCATCACAGCAAATTCTAGACGCTGGTATAATTTCTATCTTACAGGTGAGAACACTGAAGCGTGTAGTGGATTGATTGGGTATTTGCCTAATGTCACAGATCTCGTAAGCGCAGTTTGGATTCTAATCCAGACGTCGGACACCAAAGCCCATGATTTTAACCACTTAATCATAAAGTAGTGAATTCATATGGCTGGAAATAACCATTCTTTCATTTCCCCGGAAGCTGAGATGTTGCTTCTACTGAGGAATTATTTAATTTGAGGCGCTGGTGACAGCAGGGATTCCAGCTGGTTCCAACTACCCATTTGTACTTTCACTCTCTTCCCCAGACTTTTCCAGACAATCATGTGAAGCAACATGAATTTCCCCTGGGGTACGAAGGATAGAACAAAGTCTGACAATAATGTCCATGGCTAAGAGCCTAAATAGAGAGAGCTGTCCTCTGAGTTCCTGGTGCAATAAGAATAATGTTGTTAACATAGGAGATTCATGGAAATTTGACCAAGATGCATTTCCTGCCTTAGACCCAATTTCCTTAAATGCCATGTGAGAATAAAAATGTCTATATATAGCAGTTAATGGCCAAGGGATAGTGTTATAGGAATGAGAATTTGGTTGGATAGCAAAGAAATATATATATATATATATATATATATATATATATATATATATATATATCCTGAGAGATATAGGTACATTTATTTATTTATTTAATTTATTAATTTTAACAAAGCAATGTCCAAAGAGTATTGGAGGAGCATGACAAAAGAGGATGTCAAACCATGTTTTTAAAAACCAAGGAGATTTTGGCCAATGTGGACTTTGTGATCTTTAAAAAAATGGTGGGCGGGGTGGGTTCTTCAAGTTGAGTACCACACTTACTGGTTTAGGAAGCAATACATGCATTCGCTGCTGTAAGTTCTCTGATCTGCTCCACATATTGGTTTCCACTCCCTGGAGCATACAATGCTGTTTCCTTCTCTCATGTATTTGGAGCAGTCTACCTGTAATTGGAAGAAAACATAATGCTCTACATTCTCTTGCTTCAATTCTGTAGTCATTCTCATTTCAAAATGGTGAGGAGAAAAACGAGTGGAAAGAATACTAGCCTCTTCAACTTCTCAGCAAACATGTCCAGAAGATCTTCAATGGACAATGTGCTGTGCTACAAAAATTAACCAAACCTAAAACATTCCTTAAGCAAAATGTGAATTAGCTGTTTAAGAAGGGAACATTCACCTCCCCTTGTAGGGTTATGGTGAGAGTCCAAAGGAATAATGAATGTAAAAAAAAATTCAGAAAAGTTTAAATGCTACCCAAAGGTAAAAGTTCACTTTATCTGCTGTTCTCCTTTTACAAGGAAATTCTTTTTGTAACCTTTAAAGAAAGAAACGCCACCAGAAGAATCAGAGTAAGAAGAGTTTTATCTCCTGAGAATTATTTCCGTCTACTGTGAGCCAGTTTAACTATGTATCTCACCAGCTCCGTTTACACATTAGCTTTGATTTCATTTTTACAAAAACCACAGAGAAGGTTGCACTCACCGTTGTGGGTGTTGCTGGATCACCCAAGACAGTGGGATGAGATGCAGTTGGAGAGAAGGAATTGGAGAAAAAGGAAATCCCACAGTTAGAAATGCAAAGCTGAACTCATTGTTCACAATAATTAAAACCATTTCCTGACATCCCTTGCCCAGGCCAGATGTAAGAGAGGTCATATCTTAACTCAGGGCCAACTCGGGGTGAGGACAGACATGTATGTGATCCTGGTAAGAAAACATGGGGGAAATCCCTGGTCATTGGGGGAAGGGCTGTCACAGGTATCCATGAGTGCCTGTGGCCATGCCCAGTGTAGGGTTCAGTTATGGTCTCAAAGTTGCATAAGTGGTTTGTGAAAGGGCAAGTCAGAAACCTGATGGATCCTGGATCCTGATCAGGAACTGAGTGGAGAGCCGACAATCCTTTTATTCTTCTCTGTCTCTCTTCCTGAAGGTCTCAACCACCCCCACTTTGTTAATTGGACCAATCCAAATAGATCCCTTCTAAATTATCTCCGGACTTTAACATTCTATAATTACTGAAGGCTGAATATATTGCAGTTAACATAAAGGTATGAGCATTTCAAATGAATCCTAACTTACCAGCCCATGTAGTAGCTGCCAGAGCAAGAATGGCAAAAGCAATGATGCTTTTCATCGTGCTGGTGAGTGAGGGTAGTAGAGATGGGCTGCTCTGAGGCCAGAAGTCCAGAGAAAGAGAGAAGAAACCGTCTGACACACACACACACACAGTGGATATATATACATGGAAGGCAGGGTCCCACCCTCATTACAACTTGACTTTTTCAATGATGATTGGCTGTTAACCCAAGCCAGGGCCTTTTTTTTTCTTTGTCAAGGAAAGCTTCCTTATTATCACGATTTATAGACAGAACAGGTACGCCCTGAAACTCATTGACCGTAAGATATTTTGCGTAATATTCTTTGATTTCTTAACAAATACAATGGCAGGGCTATATTTGAGGACAAATAAATCACAGGTGTAGGAAGGAGAAATAAGAATTAAAAGGACACATATAAAGGGTAAGTTTGCACAGTGACAGATAAATACTGGGATTAGTGGGGTGATCACATTGTAAGGTATAAAAATGTTGAATCACAATTATGTACACCTGAAACTAACATAACTAATATAATATTGTACACCAACTATACTTAAATAAAAAATTTTTGAAAAGGTTATGTTAAATGCAGGAAAGTTGAAATAGACAATAGAAGCATGAGGACATTTCTTTAAAATCTACAGTAGTAGACGACATTAATAGTTCGCACCATAACACCTTGCTTTGCTAGAGTATGAAGATACTTACAATGTTCTCTGAAGGTTTGTTAAATGATTAAATAAACTGGTGAATTATTTAGAGCATTATTGTTGCTACTTAGCAGATAGGACAACAAACTCAGAAAGATTAAATGTATTCTATTTAGTCCAGAGTTCATTATCAGGAGAGCCAGTTCTTCAAAATCCTAGGCCTGTACTTCTCTCCCAAAATATCTTTTCCCTCATTAAGATATACTACTTCAATAACTAAAATGGTTACAGTGGTACCTCGGTTTTCGAACATCAGCATTGACGAACATTTTCGTTTATGAATGCCGTAAACCCTGAAGTAAATGCTTCGGTTTTCGAACATGACTCAGAAGTCAAACATGTCACATGGCTTCCGCTGAGTGCAAGATCCTAAGGCCTAGCTGTCGGCTGTTTTTGAACGTTTCAGAACTTATGGATTATGTTAAAAAACTGAGGTACCACTGTATTTCTAATGAAAATTCTGATTTTAGCATTCTGTCTCATGACTCATACGATTATAACCATGATATTCTGTTTAAGACAATCCCCTGCACTCACGCCTATATATTTCTCTCTTTCCACAACCAATATTCTTTTTCAATAACCCAGGCCCAGTGATTTCCAATTACTTAGCACTTTCATCCCTATTGTCCCATGTGGTCGTCACATCAGCTTTCCAGAAGATAGAGTGAAGATAATTGATTTACAAAGGACAAACTCAAAGATTGGAGGAGTTAAGCAAATTCTTCAAAGCAGACAGCTACTGAGTGATAGAATCTTGACCAAAACTACATCTTCCAATTTCAGATCGTACAACTTCACAGTAACTGCATTTGTTTCTAGTTCTTTAAGGAACGCCTCTCTTATTCATATTTTCCATTTTCTAATACCACCTCTTTTCCTCAGTTAGCATTCTATAGTTTTAGTTTCTGCCATTGTATAATTAGAGTAGTTACACCTCACCCGTATTTCAGTGCTTCATCACCATTTGAAATATTAATAAGTATACTTCAATGAAATGCTCCCCAGAAGCTTTTGTGAATGGGATAAACGATCTTCTTCCTAAGTTACAGTGAAGCATCTCATTAGACTCCCATGTTCTAAGAAGACAGAAATAAGAACAATGGCTCAGGGAATGTTAGAGCTGATGGGTCCCTGAACAAGCATCCGGGTCTGTAGTTTTCAAACTTTTTGTTGTTGTTTAATTAAGAAATGGAACTTTCCCCCTTCCAAATGTAATTCTATAAGGCAAACAATAAAAGAAGCAGATTTTTAAAAAGACGTTAACTTAAATGGAAGCAAGACGGGGCTCAAGAGTACCTCCATTTCCACATTTCCACCACACACCTCAAGGTTCCATGTAAATCCATTTGAGAACTTCTGATCTAGACCCGCCCCTCAACCAAATAAAAAAAAAAAAGTGAGGCCACTCAGTGAATCAGACCCCCTGATTCTTTTGTGCTTTGCCATATTTTCTCACACCACCACACAGCCCTGTGTCAACATGGGATTTCTGCCCTACTTACTTTTCCAAAGAAGGTGAGGATCTGCCACCTGGGTCCTAGACTCAGTTCTTCACTACTTACTGGACATCACCTTCTGGATATCCCAGAGCACCTTCGAGGTCAACATGTTCTCCCAAAACCTTGAAGCTAAATCTCATTTTTAATGGCTTTTCTCCAGTGTCACTCTATTAATAATAATAGTTGTCAGTAATAACCTAATCCAGGAAAGTTCAGGAGTCTTCATTCCTAATTTTCACACTCTCATCTAATATCTTACCAACTGAGTTTTAATTTGTGCGTATGCTTTCTTTTCCAGGAAGAATATAAGTTTTGGGAAATTTTTTCCCCCTTTTTTCACTCACAGTTCACGAATAACGGTGCAGAAATCCACCTCCCATTTTCCTCCCTTTCTGGAAATTCTCATGGGAATGACAGAGAAATTAATCCCATCGATACATTCTAACAAGACTGAATTTTTCTTTCTTTTGCCACCTACTCAGTAACTAAGGATTTAAAAACAATGCATAGAATTACGTTGAACTCAGCATCATCACAATATATTGCCCAAATTAAAAGTCACTTCAAAGAATCCACACCCATTTCTATTATGAATTGCTCAAGGTTCTTGTTTCACAACAAATTGATTGGCTGTGACTATATGGTAGCCATGAGGATCTGCACGGCACATGGATCCCCAGCAGTCCCCATGTATACTAGAGGTGCGTTTCGATCAAGAAATGTGGATGTACAAAATGGTCTATTCCTTCTTTTTCTCTAAATAAAATGACATCTGATTCTGAGCCCCTCCATTCTCCCTGGATTTGGGAGATTTGGCTCCATTCATCATTGGAGTTTATGAGGATGTAAGATGCTTCAGCAGTGCTAAGAAAATAAGAACAGGCCCTCCAGTGGGGACAATCTTGGTTGTTGCCTGGCATCCTGATGGCCCAAGGCAGCCATAAATGGTTCCCTTCAGTGAGATTGCTCCCTGATTCTGTGCCACACGTGGGACATGATGAATTTCGACTGAGACTGAGAACCCCTGAACCTAGGGTTTGGCAGACACTTTTTGTAGTCACACACTCAGCAGTTTCTGCCTTTTCAGGGTGCTGCCAAACAGCAGTCTTGGTCAGTGTTAGAATTCGGTTCCTTTCATTTTTCCTGAAAGTTTTATTCCTTCTGTTTTGTTTACTTTCTAAAGTCTTCAAGCCACTAGGTGTCATTTCTTGCCTATTATTTATGCATTTGTCCAGTTCAACTCACAAATGCCTCAAAAACGGCAAAAGTACACACCTTTACCTGCCAGCTTTATGATGAGAGGGAAGGAAAGCTACAAGGAAACTAGTTAATAGCTTTTAGCTACTGCTTTCATTGTTGACACTGTATTATTATTTCTTGTTTGACATACTGACACTAAAACGACTGTGTCAAAATTCCATTCTTCTTTAGAATCTTATCATGTGCTTCCAGGTAAGTGTTGATCGGGGGTTAGCAGCTTGACCGGGAATCCTTCAGTGGGCATGTAAAACTCGAGCTCATCCAACCTCCTTTGAGGGTACAAGAACAGCCTCTGGGTAGGAAAAGATGTGGCATTTCCTGTTTGATTTATGTCTGTCCTGTAACCAGAGGCCAGGACCTAAGCAGATATCCTTTGTGGACACGGTTCATTTTTAGAGAACTTGGCAACAGTTCTGGCAACTTTCTCACTTAAAATTTTACAAGCAGTGTGGATCCAGAGATGTAAATATAATAAACTGGCAACTTTTCATTTTATCACTTGTTCTCTGTACTTCTTTTATGGAAGCCAAGCCACTGGCATCCACTTTTCACTGCCAATGCCATTACTATATGCTAAAAACTCTGTGCTTTCTCCTCACGCATGTTCCATAGATTTGGAATCGAAGTGTTCCACAAATGAGCAGAAGTGACCATTTCTGTAGATAATGAACACTTTTATAGGATCACTGAATACAAACTCCATTCCTTTTATCCGGAAACATAATCAGATAGATAATTTCATTTACATGAAGAGAATGGAACTCGTAGTCATGTGGCCAGAGAGACTGGTGTAAGGACTATGAGCGTAAAAGCCACACACTTGGAATTGGATTTCTGATTTACACCTATTTGGGTGAGCTCAGAAAATTACTTTCCCTCTGTTGGCTTCAGGATTCCCATACATTAAACACGTTAGCTAAATCATCTCTAATTTTCTTCTAGCTCTGTCAGCCTAGGATTGTATCAACCTAAAATAAAATAACCTTTTTTCCTGAGAGTGTCTTTATCACTATGTATCATATATTTAGCTGATAAAAAGCAGTTAATTAGTTGAAAGTTAATGCAATGTTAATTACAACAATACCCTTCACAGCATATTTTTCTGCTTTCATGCTGCTCTTTGCATTCCTCCTTAGCTATAGCTTGTGCTAATGATTCTGAGAAACACCTCATGAATCTAGCTTTTCTGGGGGTGGGGAGTTACATTTTATAAGTTCTTACGTGCATGTAACTATGTTTCCAACCATCAGTGCCAGCAATTTTTAATTTGCAATATCTCTAAATTCTTTGCAGAATAATGGTGCTCCCCTATCCTTGTAGGCTTTATGTCATAGGCCAGAACTGAGAATGTCTGTCCTAAATTTCCTTTAAAAGTTTTTATCTTAAGGGTCTAGGTTTACTCAACAACTTTTAATAAGCAATTCCTCCATACCAGGAATTGTATTAGGAACTGGGGGTATAAACCAGAATAGTAAACTGTCTCTTTGCTTAAAGAAGTCATATAGTCTAGTGAGAGAGATGGATTTGTAAATAAGCAACAGAACAATGACAGCTGGTAATATAGGTGCAAGGACAGGACATTATGGGACCATAACAAAGAAATAATTAATTCACACTCTGAGACAAAAGAGGTCATGGAAGTCTTTCAAAAATAGTCTGCACCTTTAATGAGGTGAGAACAAATTAGTCTGGAGTTTAGAGGGACAGAACTTTGTGAAACAGAAGGAAAAAATGGGAGAAAGACCAGTGGTGGATTAAAAAAAAGAAGGACCAGAGGGAGAAGGACCAGTGGTGGATATGTTAGGAAGAGGGGACATGTAAGATCAGGTTCAAGAAAATTAGTCAAGGGAATAAGAGAAATGCAATGCAAGAGTTGAAGATGGAGAGGTGAACAGAAGCCCTTGCATGCCTGGAGTTCATCTTGGGAGCTAGCAACGCTGCTTAAAAGTTTTAAGCATAATACCATCCAATTTGGGTTTCAGATCGTTACTCTGCCTACAGTGGAGAATGCAATGGAAGGGAGAAGGCTGAAGCAGGAAGATCATGTATGAGGCTGTTGTGGTCAATCATGAAAGGATGATGATGGCTTGGACCAAAGAGCTTATCAAAGATGCTGATTAAGTCTGTGGAGGGCCAAAGAGAGCAGGGAAGACAATGCCTAGTTTTCAGGTTTGTCTCTTTTTGCTTTGTTCTAGTGCAGTGTGGCTGAAGTTTAAACAGGGGAATTAAACAAATCTGCTTGGAAGAGGTCATTTGGATATTAAACAAACAAAACAAGAATGAAGACAAGCAAGTCAGTTAGGCTACTGAAGAAGTTCACTGAAGACAAAAAGGGTCTAACATCCATAAAAGAAGAAGAAAATAAGGTAAAAATGCAAAATGTCTAGAGGCTTGAATAATATTTACAAGCACCGGGAGGAAGGCAGCCCATCAAGATAACCGGCAGGAGCTCTACGGTCAAATAAAAATTCCATCAAGAATGACAAATATTTGATTTATTTTCCTGATCTTCAATTGACAAAGCTTCCTCTGTGTTCTCCTTCATGCTTGAAGGATGACTTACAGTCACATATTATTTAGACAGAACGTTAATTTCCATGATGTGAAGGAAAAGGGATCTATCTGCAGGCCAAGATGGTGTCAGGGAAAAAAACAAGATGTCTTGTTATGCTTTTTAAAATGCCATTGGTAAAGGCCACAGGGAGTATTATTGCAGGGAACACTCCCTTCCTTTACTATAACCTAACTGTGTAATATATGACACTGGCCTTGGTCAAAGTCAACCAAGAAGCTCACAAAGAACATTGCATTGGGTCTTGCCATGTGCTTTTCTCAGTTTCAAGCATGTATTAAGTGTTTAGAAATGTTAACATTTATTATTTTCTATTATCATTATCATAGAATGAGAAGTGTGGTTGGTATTTAAAAGTACAGAAGGGAGCAAAGAGAAGACAGTTAACATACAAAGAAGAATGAAAAGGGACAGATTCTTACCCCTTACTGGTTTATAGCCCACAGGTCAAATTGGGCCTACCACCTATGTTTGTAAATATAGTTTCATTGGAACACACGCATGTATATTTATTTACATAATGTAAATTCATTTATTTACACAACAGCAGCATTGAGTCGTTATGCCAGACACTAAATGTCCCGCAAAGCCTGAACTCTTTTCTCTCTGGCTCTTTACAGAAAAGTTTGTTCACCCATAGTCTAGACATGGGCTTTCTGAAGACTTGAAGGAGAGAGGAAGACTTCAGGTGAGTTCCTTGCATAAGAAAATAAGGAGTTTGATAGTGGTAAATCTATGAAAACCTATATTCTGAAAATGGAAATATGAAATACTGGCTATAGAGAAATATATAACCTATGGTAGTGACCAGGAAGAGATGACAGAAATAGCTTTGCTGTCTTGACTTCTCTGCGGATCACTCATCACTTTCGGGTTTAGAATTATAGCACTGGTTTCTGAAACTTCTGTGAGACGGGCCTGATTTTTAATTGCCTTCCATCCATCAGGATATAACTTATCCATCAGGAGGTAACTCAGAAACTTACTTGATATTTAATGCAACTATTTTTTTGTGACCTTTTTGACACTGACATGTTATATTCACCTCTAACCTGTGTCTCAAAAAAATAAACTTTCAGTTTTTCAAAAATCCTAAATAATGTGTTCAACACATTACACTTGTATCCCCAGTCACTGACTCTCAGTCCATTCTCTATTTTCCTTCGTCCTCATCTCATTTCTGGCCTCCACTCCACCCTGGACCTTTATTGGGTCCCTGGGCCTTTCTCCAGGTCTCATCCCTTTCTAGACAACCCGGTCGTCCACCCTACCCTATTCCTAAGCCATGCTCTTTCTCTGGTGCTCAGAATGATTCCCCAGGATTGGTTAAGTTCTAAGCATGGGATAACAAAGTCTTTGTGTATATTACCTAATATTCATAATCATAATCAAATAATGATAATAATAAAAGAAATGTAAAGGGTTTTCTTTTTATATCTCCATAGCATGTTCAAAATGATATAACAAAGCAACTACTTCTCAAAAAATAATGTCTTGGTCATGACATGTATAGAACATCCTATAAATAACCAGGAAGGAGATACAGTCTCACATGTTATAGAATCTCTAAACCATCCCATACATCCTGGAATTGCCAAAGAAAATAGCATCATTTCTGTCTCACTTTTTTTTCTGAAATTTTCATGCTTGAAGAATGATGTATAAGCCTTCTTTCTTTCTTAATGACAATACAAGGGGGAAAAGCATAGGAATTGATTTATTTTCACTTCGTTACAAAGGAAAAGGATTACAAGATTGGCCTAGTGACAATTTATCTAAAATTTAAAAAGCAGAGGAAAAAATACAAAATGAACTTCCCAAATCCAAGTAGGCCTGCCATTCTGGGCACAGTTCTTCTGAAGCTGAGAATAACTTGAACAGGGATGGATTCTCCACCAGCTTTCACCCTCTAGAGGGTGTTCAGCACCAGCCCAGAATCAGAAAGTGAACAACGTATCTCAGTACTGTCACAAGACACCGGTAGCAAGACTCCGAGCATGACAGTTACCGGATGTTTCATCCCACCCCGATCTAACGCATGTGTCCCCTGATAGATATTTCATGTACTTTAGCTCACTAAATTTAGTAGCCTCTAGCCACGTGTAGTTATGGAGCTCTTCAAATGTGGCCAGCCCAAAGTATAAAATACATACCAATAGCAAAGATTTAGTAAAAAAAAAAAAAGTTCATATTGATTATACTTTGAAATAATAGTTTTGATATATTGGGGTAAATAAAATATATTAAAATTAATTTTACCCATTTCTTTTATAGCTACTACAAAATTTAAAATTCCGTATGTGACTTGTATGATGTTTCTAGCGACAGTGCTGTCCTAGAGAATCACACACATTGGTAACTCTCATTTCCTTAGTTTTCTCCCAAACTATGGAACTAAGGCCCTGACATAAGACATTGTTAAGAGGCAACATGATTGGACATAGGAAATTACTGGTTTGTGTCACCGGATGGGGCCTATGTAACTGAGTGACAGTTATGCTACTCATGGAAATTGAGGCACTAAAAAGGGGAGCTGGGGAGGTGACAGACAGTGAAGGTGAGGCTGAGTCATAGCTGGTTGGCTTTATGTAAAAAACAATTTCCTACTAGCCAGGCAGTGGCAAAGAAATCCCAGAAAGGGTATTCTGCTGGGTGTGCTTTTATTGAACAAGTAGTTGGACAGACAGCGTTGTGATCGGGAGGTTTTTAGAGCACAGACTGGGTGGAGATGTCTGTGTCCTCCAATCACAGAATTGAGGAGGAAAGAGATGGAAAAGACTGAAAGTCAGTGAGAACATTCCCCTCAACAGCTCTCTATTGTTTTCTATAGTTAATAAGACGAGCTCCGAAGAATTCTTTGTATACACAGTTGGTGAAGGTAGGCAATTCAGAATTGGGGCATACACTTTCCCTCACGGCTGTCGCCAATCCTCGCATCATTCATCCTAGAAGAGAAGATGGGTTGGTTAGATAGCAGAAATTCAGAGACATTGCAGAAATGTGGGGTGTGCATTTTTAGCTGTACCACAGTCAAAGAAATCCATAGATTTCTGCATTCTGCCAAGAACTCGCAATTTAAAATCATTTTCACATTTTATTCAGTTGAGCCAATGGGCATTTATTGAGCACCTAGTATGTACTACCTGTTGAGAAAGATACAAAAACGAACTCTGCTGTTGATTACATGTGACCCTCGCAGTGATGCAGAGATACGTGTTAACTAACATCATTGCACAGAGGAGGAAACTGAGCTTCAGAGAAGGTTAGTGACTTGCCAAGGTCTCACATTTGGTCAGGACTTATATCTAATTTCTCTAACATTAATGTTTTAACTCTTACAGTTTGTTTTAGGTCCTGAGAATACATTCAGCTATTTTCCTTGCCTGACTCATACAATAGTCATTAACTCTTTAAAAGAACATTTCAAATATTAAATCAACACATAAAGTTTCTTTTAAAAAAAAAAGGGGGTAAGGGCCTGGGCCTCAGGAAGTTCTCTCCCACATAACCGTCCATCTTCAGCTAGTACTGCCTGGAGCTCTAGTAGCACTACCACTCCACACTCAAACTTTCAGCATTCACATCGAAATTAAAATTAGAAGATTTCCTTTGGTTTGAGAGTGACAAGCTATGGTCTTGTTAAACCCGGGAAAATCTTTGTTATTGAACTGAGAATCGTCATTTATTCGTCTCGTAAAATAGCATTGGTATTTTTCTTAATATAGGAATTTCCTTCCAAGGTAGCTAACCTTTATTTGAGATAATGTCTTCTCTAAAGCCCCCGGTTTTCAGAATCTCCAGACAACTAAAGGATAATGGCAGAATATCAGAAATAAAGTCAGAAAATCTATATTGGACCCACGATATAATACTGAACAACTGATAAATTGCAGGATTTTTCCCAGGCTGATTTTCTGTCAAATAAGAAAGATAATGATCCCTGCCCAAATCACATGACTGTCATGAGGATGCAAATGGGAAATCACATAAAGCTCTAAAGGATTACATTAATCTTAGTAGCTATATAATAGAAAGTACTTTTTAGATAGTAAGCAAAAGTATGGGTTTAAGGCTCCTTAATCTATTTTTCCAGGAATGTTGTGATTGCCTGGCCTTTTATTCCATTCTTGGGATTCCAGACTCTCTCAGAGAATCTTCTATCCAGGAGCAAGTTTCAGGCACTAGGTTCTATTCTTCAGGATATGCCTCCATAATAGTTATCAGAGCAATGCTGAGACATGACCCACCTGTACCACCTCAGTGTAGCACAAATCAGAGCAGTGAATCACAGAGGGAACTGAAACCATGCCCTGGACACCTTTTGTTCTAATGACTTGTTGCATCAGCTACATATGAATAATTCCTATCATTAATAACGACTGTTATGCAATCCTACTGGGAAGAAAACACCCAAAAATGAAAGGAAGGAACTCCCTTACAAACCTTTTGTGCATAGCCCTGGCAAGGTTCTTTATTATTTGAATAAATACATCTTATCAGTGTTATCCTATAGCAACTTCCTCATAAAGAAGTTTTTGTCAAGTTGTCTACATGAGATTGCAGCAAGGTGTGCTCTAAGGTGTGGTCTATAGGACTTGTATAAAGATTATATTTACCTCCTGTTCCTCACATATCTGTGACCAGGAGTGTTTGTGAGATGGGGGCACAGTATGTTCTGTCAATAAAATGAGGGCCAAACCATTAAGAATTGATGTGGAATAAGAGAGCAAACACAATACAGGGACTATAGCAAAAGTGTAATCCCTCTCTTTATAGGTGTGTAAAGACCCAGAGTAGATACGTCTCCTGATTTCATCCCAGTATTACGCCTCCCCTATCTGCCTTCCAGCTGCTTGTGTAAAACGAGAAACACCTAGCTTATAGCTCTTGGTTTTCTAGTTTCCCATATCGAGGTTCACTGAGTAGCTCTTTACAATATGGTCTCATCTAGTGTTGTTTAAGATCCTTAAATCCGGCAGAATAGTTTCCAATTTCATTACTGCCAAAGCTATTTGTGGCAGTGGAAGGGAGTAAAAACAGTTGTGGATAATAATAAATAATTATTTATTAAGTATGATTTATTAAAATATTGTTTGCTTGAATTAAATATATATTTGTGAATATCAAATATAAATTTTAAAAATATAATTCATTAAACATATTAAAAATAAATAAGCACTGTGCCGAGGTCTGTTTCTTTAAGTTCATACTTTGGTCTCTTAGATGTAATAAATAATAGTGATAGCAAAAATAAATGCCATTAATTATTAGACACTGTGCCAAATGCTTAAAAGTCAGTATTAATTTAATATTTTCAATAATCAGTGAGACCTTTAGTTTAGATATTTATGTGATTTGTCAAAGGTCTCATATATGAAGAACATCAAAACCTGGAATTTGAGCCCTTATTTGTCTGGTAGCAAAAATTTTTCTCTTATTTGAAAATTCCTAGTTTTTTCCTCCATGTTGCATATCGTCTTACTACAGGAAAAGATTCCTCAAACGCAGTTGCTAGGGAGAATGTCAAACTCAGGAATGTGTGTCAAAATATCCTTGTAGGAATTTAAATGAAAAAGTCAATTTTTCATTTTGGGAGACAGTTTAACGCAATGTAAAAATGCAAAGATATTGGGGTTACTCAGGAATGGTTTAAATCCAGTTCTGTCGCAATCTGACTTCTCTTGGTCTCTGTCTCATCATCTTATTTTAGCTCTCAGACAAGACATACTCTGTGAAACTGCTGTGAGGGGTAGTGCTACTAAAAAAATCTATTAAGAATCTCAGTAAACAGTAAATATCTTTCAATAATAACTATTGTGTTATTCTTCCCACATATTTTAGCAGCCACTTAATTATTTTCACAATGAACATGTGAGAAGTTCTGGGGTTCCCTGAACTCGTATCACTTCCCTGGCCAGAGAAATGTCCATTACCCAGTACAAGAGAAGAGAAGCAGAACCAACTGGTCCTCAGACTATAATCGTGGACGCCAGTGTACTTACAGAGGCTGGCATGCTGGGTGGTGGTGTTCCTTGGGTGCTAGTCTCCTCACACTTCCCTTCGCTGCGTATGCGTGTATTAGTTTGGTGCACTCTAAAACAGAACAGAATCAGTTTCAAAGATAGGACAACACCCAAGGATCAGTGTGGGTGACATTTGGGTGTCAAACCAGAACTGCCATAAGGGGTAGGGCGTAGGCTCTGCATTCAACTCTTTTTTTTCCAGTAGGCATAATCCAGGTTTAGTCTCTGTCTTCTGATTTAGCTCCAGATTTGTTCCCCAGCCTTGGATCTATTTTGTCACATTTCATTCAGACTCATAGAACTGCTGTATGTTGGAAATAAACTTGAAGATCATCTACTCCGAAAGCCATTGTGTTACAGATGGGGAAATTGGATCCCAGAGAGAACCTTGACTTTACTGAGTACGTATAATGTGACTTAAAGATTATAAAATATGTTTTATACAAATAGAAACATGTAAAATATAAAGAAAATATAAATTCCATACATAAAAATATATTTTACAAAATATAACGAGACATAATCATATAATCTGCGTATACATGTGTTAGTTTGGCGCATCCTAAAACGGAACAGAACAAGTTTCAAAGATAGGACAAAACCCAAGGATCAATGTGGGTGACATTTGAGTGTCAAACCAGAACTGCAATTAGGGGTAGGGCGTAGGATTTGGAAAGAGGTAACTTTCTTCATATTATCAAAGGAATCTTTGACTCCCAGTTTTTTAAGGAACTATTGCCTTGGATAGAACAATAGTGTAGTGGAGAGAAAAGAAAACTGTATTACCCCCAAATCAACAAGGTTAAAATCCTATATGATCTACTTCCAGTTTTGTGACTTTAAACAAATTACCTGGACTCTTTGAGCCTCTGTACAACGATGATAACACCACTCCATAGCAGGTACTGAGGATTCAATGAGGGGCTGAACGTGAAAGTGCCTTGTCCACAGATGTGAGAACACATAAAGCACTTGTATAAAGATTTTATTCTAAGTATATGAACTGCAGAATGCTTCTTCATTTATGAGTTACTTGACTTAAAAGGAAATAAATGGAAACTCAAATATTTTTCAAGGATTGGAATGCAAGATATCAGACCCATCCTGATATTCTGGGCCTTTCTTTAGAGTCCTAAGAAAGATAGAATATGCATGGACTGCAGTGAAAGTCTGTGGTGGAGTGGGTGGAAAAGTTGAGATTTGCCACTATGCTCTCATTTAAAGCTAGTCAAGTGGAGGCTGGGAAAAGCTGAGGAATGTGAATGGAGGAGAGGGTAAGATAGCATTTGAGCAGAAAAGCAACAACAAAGCTACAACCAATAACGAAAGCATTAAAACAAAATCTTTGTGTTTAACTTAAAAATTACAATTCTCAATAACCATGTGAAGTCAGTTGGCTCAGAGGCCTGGTTCCACTTCTCCAATGAAGAAACTGAATCTCAGAATGATGAGGTAATGGGCCCACAGATGCACAAATAGTAATAAATCTGCGAGCAGAGGCCAGGTCTGCTATTTGCTCCACTGCGCTTTCTTTCGCATGCTACCTCTTTCTGCTACAAGAAGACTAAGGGAGGATGCGAAATCCATGACTAGCAGGTAGTCATAAGGTCCTAGAGATTATAGGCTGCGCTGCAATGATTCTTGACTTTTTTCTGTTAGACAAAGGATGGATGATGTTTGCCCTTCCATAAGTAACATAGGCTTATCGAGATTTTCTCTAATTGTAACCTCAACACTTTTTCCTTTCTCTCCCACTCAGTAAAGGATATAAGCAATTTTATTAAAGGGATAACCTTAAATCTTCTCTATTTTATATATGATGAGATCATTCGCAAAATTAAGTTTTGAAGTGCTGTGATTAGCAGACTGGTTGCAGCACACCTCAAACTGCTATCTGTACACTATTGTGGGTCAAAGGGTAGTCAGGAACATCTACTCTGGAAGATACGATGGTTTGACTTGTATACTTACAAGTTTTCATGACAGAGCATGCAGGGGTTGTTGTATGTCTGGCCATCGTCACCACAGACAAGATGTAAATCCTTTGGGCAAAGGTAACCCATCTTGGGCAATACTCGATAGTGTTTGCACATCTCAGAATCCTGAACAAGCAAAACATAAATCAGATTTTCTTCAGTGACACTCAAGAGGGATTAGCTGGGGGAAAAAACTCTTGACTTCCTCCACCACATTTGAATAAATGATTTGCAAAGGTACTGTAACATAGGTCAGACAAACTCACATATTTATTTCACACCATTAGTAGGTAGATTTAACCTCCTGGATTTGACTTCTTTTTACTAAGAAAGGTAAGCAGCTAAACCAAGAAATAAGGAAGAGCAAAGCAATAAGAAAGTAGAAACCCTACATTATATTGGGCACAGAGAAACTGAGGCATGCCCATAGGAAGAAAACTAGGATGATGGTAATCATGCAAAAATAGTATCTTTTTTTTTTCTTAAATGGAGGCACTAGTTACATGTAATCGAGAAAGGAAAGACTCAGAGGTAAATACTAATTAACTGCCTGGGCTTTTGAGTCCCAGCTCTGCCACAGAACTAGAGGAACGAGTTACCTAACTTCTCTGAACCTGAGTTTCTCATCTGAAAATCATGAATATAATAGCTCTTGTCTCGTATTGGTGCTTTATGAGATCAAGATAATGCATTTAAATGTATGCATAACACAGTGTTTGGCATATACTAAGGGCTCAGTATATGTTAATTGTCAGTGTGCTTCCCAAGATAAAGTATATATATTTTTTTTCATGTATAAGATGGAACATACTTGTTCCTTGTAGTCTTTCCAGAAGTGTGAATTCAATAATGATAATAATAATAACTTTGTTAATTAAAGAAAAATAGATCCAAAGGAAAAAAAATGACAGAGAAATTTAAAAAATAGAATTATGGAAGATTTAAATATAATTGTGTCAATAGTTACATTGAATATTAATAAGACTAAGGACTCTAGTTAAAGGATAGAGATGATTAGCCTGGAAAAACAAAAAGACTCAACTATATAATGTTTACAAGAAGTATACTTTAAGTATATCTTTATATTTCAACCAGTAGGTTGAAAGTAAAATGACAGACAATATATACATGTAAACATTCATTATACAAAAGCTACATATCTATATTAATATCACATAAAGTACCATTTAGGACAAAAGATATTAGCAGAAATAAAGAAAAAAATTTCTAATGATAAAATAATTGATTCATTAATATCAAATCAAACATGCATGTATCTAAAGTATAGTTTCAAAATATATGAGGCAAAAATTGACTGACTAAAAGGAGAAATAGGCAAATTTGTAAACATATGGAAATATTAACTTACTTCTTTCAGTAATTGGTAGCAGAGACAAAAAACCCCAAAAAAACCAAGATACAGAATATTTGAAAATTACCTAGTTTGACTTAAATGATACTTAGACTTCTATATCTAACAACTGCAGATTACACATTCTTTTCAAGTGCACATGAAATTATTACCAAATAGAAGTCTGGACCGTTAAGCAACTGTCAATAAATTCCAAAGAACTGAAGTCATAAAATACACATTTTATGATCACAGTGGTATAATACTGGGGTTCCTATGTATTTAGGAACTCTAAATAACTCATGCCTCAAAATAATCATAATAGAAATGTTTGAACTGAATGATAATGAAAATATAAACTATTTTAGCTGCTATTTCACAGCAGCTAAAGCAATGATTTGAGGGTAAGGTATAAATAAGTACATAATTAGAAAGAAAGTTTTAAAATCAATGATCGAAACTTACATCTCAAAAAGATAACAAAAAAAAGGCAAATTAAGCTCAAAGACAATAGAAGAAGCCAAATAATCAAGACGGGAAATTTTTGAACCAGAAAACAAAGTCAAACATTGGTTGTTCGAAAAAATTACTAATTAATAAGCCATTTGAAAAATTGACAAAAAGGCAAGAAATGAACATTACCAATATTAAGTATAAATAGGGAGGTCACAATATTAATACAGATATTTAAAGAATAATGTGGAAATGTTATAAATAATTACATGTCAATATATTTAACAACAGATGTTAACTAACAAATTCCTTGAAAAGCACTATCTGAAACAGACAAAGAAGAAATAGAAAATTTAGTAATATTGAATCTGCTAATATTCATTTCAGAGGCATAAAGAAGTATTTGTTTTCTAGTTTGTTTTGATAAATGTTTCAAACATATAAATGGACTTTGGATTGTAGTGAGTTCCATATCAATAGAGATATTAAAGAAGAATTTAGATTAAGTACCGTGTATGTATCACTGACAAAGGTAGGACTAAACCATTAGATTTTTAGTATATACAGAAGGTGCCAAAAATGTATATACATTTTAAGAAAAAAAAACTATTAAAATTGTAATACTCAATATGTACTAATAGCAAAAGATGAATACAAGTCACGTTTGACTTCTGCAATTACAAGAGGTGCTCAAAGTGGTTACCATCAGCGTCCAGACACTTCTAATTATGGCAAACTACTGCTTGAGAAACATTGACCAAAGTGTCGATTTGTATACATATTTTTGGCACCCGAGTATATACTAATATGTGTATATATAGTGTACATACATATATATGTATATATATATATATAATATATACTTATATATACTAAATATATATTTATTAATAGTATAACACACATATATAAAATAAAATATTCTGTTAGAAGAAAGAAGGAAATCCTGCCATTTAAGACAATTTGGATGAAACTTGAGAGTATTATGCTACGTGAAATAAGTCAGGCAAAGAACAAATACTGTATGATCTCAATTATATATGGAATCTTATAAAGCCAAACTCAGAAACAGAGAGTAGAATGGTGTTTACCAGGGGCTGGGATTGGGGGAAATAGGGAGATGGTCGAAAAGTGTAAACTTTCAGTTATAGGATGAATAAGTTTTGGTATCTAATATCCAGCAGGGTGATTATAGCTTATAATACTGTATTATATACTTGAAAGTTGCTGAGCAGATCTTAAATGTTTCACCTCCAAAACAGAAATGGTCCCTATGTGAGGTGATGGAGGTGCTAGATAATGCTATGGTGGTAATCATTTTGCAAAATACAAGTGTCTCAGATCAACACACTATACATCTTAAACTTATATGATATGTGATATCATAATAAAGCTGGGGGGAAAAAGAACAGATTTTTGAGAATAGCTCTTCTCCATGCCAGAGATCACCAGTGTAGTGCCTAATTTACTGGAAATATGTAATTGTTATATATTTCACTAGTGCAATTCATCTATTATCCTAGTTAAATCAGGCAAGTAATTAGGTAAAATTCATGTGTGATACCTTTCTTTCATCTTTCTGGGTCATTGACAAGGTGCTCAAGTCTCCCTTTTAGGGCCCAATTTGAGATTATGCTCTCATAATCCCTTTCCTCCTTTCTGCTCCTGACCTTGTCAAAGCCCTAAAACAGCAATCCGATCAGGCTAATTTACACTAAGATGTGCACCACTGATGGCCATCAGGCTATATTTTAAATAAAAAGTTTTAACTATTGTGAATTACTGATTGGCGGCATTTCCGACGTGGTCAGCACAGCACTCTAGACTACTGGGCAAAAGATTTGGTTTGAGGGGGGGGAGTGAGAGCAAGCTGGGTGAGGAACCTTTTTGGTCTGCTGACATTACAGAATCGAGGCTCCCAGCCACTTACATGACCACCTCTGAGATAAGTCACATTCATTACACGCTCACTTTTTAAAATTTTAAAAATGTACTACATGGGCTTGGAACGGGACTAATAATTTCAAAGAGTGATGCACTGATGACTAACTCCAGAACTCTCACCAAACATGAACTACATTTAATCCTCAAAGGACCTGAGGCTGTACTGAATCAGCCTTTCCCAGACTTTTCTATAAAAATGAAATTTATAGAGGGCAGGTGGCAACAGGCACCCCAAAATAAGTGGATTAAGTAAAAAGGTAGCTTTTCAGAAAGAGTCATTCTTACCAGAGTAGAAATACGGGAATCCTCTTCAGAAGCTCTAATGTGCGATGGCTTTTCTTGAAGTTTTGCCCTTTCCAAAGCTTCTTTCTGACTAAAAAAGAAAACAAAAAGTAATTTAAAGTTTTATCAACAAAGATTAACTCCTTTAACTTCCGGTGGAGAGTAAGCAATTCTAATAAAATATGATGGAACCATAGAACATTCTATCAGAGAGCAACTAGGATAACGTGAAGAAAAGCACACAGCTGGGAGCTGGTGTAGAGCTTTGATCACTTAATAGATGTGCAACCTTGGACACGTTGCTTAAAGTCCTTGAGTTTAGACTTTTTAAAACATTAAAGAAAAGTTAGTATTCCTATCTCAAGAGCGAAACGAATACTGATTGATTATTATTATTGTGTTCAGTGTTTTTCAAAACCATTGCTGTCGTCATCATTATCTGTCATGTCCATTGGTCTCTAAATGTGGTTATTCATCAGAATAACTCAGTGACCCGTTCTTAAAAACAAATTCCTTAGCTGTGGAGACTGACTTCATATATTTTGGGGTAAAAAAAAAAATCCGTTTTTTTGTTTTTGTTTTGTTTTTGTTTGTTTTTTTTACAAAAACACTTCTTTGTTGGGACTGATCTAGTTGTGGAACAAAATTCTGTAATAATTTCTTATAACTATGATCCTGAGAGTTGAAAAAAGTTTTTTTTTTAAGTGAAAATTAGTAAATATGATGGTTAGAATTTACATGTGAATTTACTGTCTTCAAGACTCAGGCATTCTTTGTCCTGTATCGGGGCCCTGAATCTAAAGACTTATTTTAAGGACCTTATAGTTCATTTTAAACAGCAGTTTCTAAAAATGCAGTTCGCCTACCACCTGAAGGGTAACAGGATCCTTTTACTTACAAGACATCTCTGCACATGTAGCACTGGTTTTTGTATAACTTCCCATCAGCTCCTCGCACGGGATCATTTTCTCGAGTGCACAAGAGCTCATCATTCCTCATATATCTCCGAAAGTTACCACACTGGTCCTAGAATATGAGAAAGGGGAAGTGAACATGGCTTTTTCCCTTCTTGGCTTGGTGGTTTTCTCAAACTTGGTTTTAGGAGGTCTTCTCTTGGCTCTGGGCTCAGACTTACTGCACTTATCCTGGCAAGGGAGGCCAAGGAACACCCTGACTGTCTAAACCTTCCATCCTCTGCTTCATTCTGAACCTCTCTACACTGGTCCTGGAAATGCAGGGAAACATAAAACCCTTGATAGACCTTCTAGTCTCCCTTACCTTTTCCTTCCAGCCTTCCTATCCCCCGTTTTCCACATGAGATACACCCTTGACCAAAGGACATTTTCACAAAAATCTAAGTCTACAAATGTGATTATCACTGTTAAAGGACTGAATGACAATGTCTTCTTTGCAGTCTTGAAAAGTGAATAGAAAAGGCAGCATCATGCATGCACCTATTGATTTGTTGATGCTGAGAAAATGATCTGGAGAAAACAGAAAAAAAGACATCAAAGAGAGAAGCTAAAGAGGAGGCTTTGAGATTAGTTTTCATTGCCTGAATTGTTAAAATCAATGTCAGCAAGCTCCCTGAAGCCTCATTTCACATTTAGTGTCAGATAAGCATGCACCTGAGGTGGTAAGGAATTTTGCCCTCTATTTTTCAATCCACATTTCTCCCAAAAAGAGAGACTAAAGCAATGATTGACACACAATGCAGGAGAATTCTCTACAAAATTGAGAAAAACATTAAATATTCAAGTCAGAAAAAGAAAATCTTATTATAAGCCCAAAGTGATAATATTGCCAAAATCAATTTTCTCTGAGGCAAAAGATTAACATCTTTGTTATCCAAAAACTTGAGGAGAATGGAAGATCTGAGGATGAAAATTAAAACTGTTTTCTGTATATCTTTTAAGAAATAACCTTTGCATCATTTGAAGACTGGTCATGTGGTTTTTCTTCATCGTTCTCTTTTCTTTCACCAGCTTCTCGCTCACTGCAGAATAAAAAAGGATAGTGTAATTTTTCTAGGGTTATTTTGAAAAATTTTAACCAAGTATTTCTCCAATTCTAAACATTAACGGATTTAACACTACTTTCTCATATCTAAAATATATCTGAAATTCCTTTTTTACTAATGAGTTCTGATTGTTAGAATTTTCACAATTTGTGGCAGTGCTATCAACTTTCCTAAATTCAGTTATTATATGGTTATTCAGAATGATATATTGCAAGGCCATTATGTTTTTCCTTAGTAGATTCTATTATGTCTTTCATGTAGAGTTGTTTCAGTTCTCCTTTTTTATTTTTTCTTATTAAATCACAACTAAACTCTCCAGTATAGATTGTTCTTTACATAGTTCTACTGCCTTAAAGTTTACAAACATTTATTATATTATCTCCTTGAATCCCTACAAATCTGTATTATGAAATTATCATTCCCTTTATACACAGGAGGAACTGAGGCTCTACAAAGTAAACTGGCCTGTGCCACGTTACTTAGCTGATACGTGTCCTCTTTGAAAGTCAATGATTTGGGCACTATACAATAGCTAACTCCCTCTCACAGGTGCTCCACATATGATTACGCTGCTCATCATCAAAATAATTTCTTATGAAAGTATTTTGGAAACTTATGGTCCTCTTCTAAAGTAAGGAGCTACTATTATATTTTTAAAGTGTGATGTCAAGTGCCTTAAGTTTTCAATTAAGAGGAACTATTTTCTGGCCAACAGGCACAACATATCAAATTGATCAATAAACCTGTTCACGTACAAGATGCTCTGACACATTGCACACTTGTTGACGTGCATCTTGCCATATGGACCTCGAACTGGGTCATTTTCTCTGGTGCAGATGAGCTTTCCATCTCTCACCATGCTCCGAAATTCATGACACTGATCCTGCCAAGAGCAGCAAAAAAGATGTTACTACACCAGTCTGATCTTAAACACTGAAAACATGACATACACTCATAACATGTGAGGGGGGAACATCTAGAGAAAATGAAATTTTATAGAGATGGAATGTGTTTTAAAGGCATTTTAGTCCATTTCTGCTTAGAATCCTCTCCACGGCAGCCTTCTCAAATAATTGTCTTGCCACAGTGGAATTTCACTACCACCTAAGGCAGCCCATACCATTGTTATACAGTTTTCTATTAGGCTGAGCCCCAAATCTGTCTCCCAGCAACTGTACCCATTACTCCACACAGAAAAAGCCCTGAAATGAACTAAAAGATGCTCTTTTGGCAAGACATACTAAAATGGAAACTTTTATCTGGACATTTTCTATGTATACATGTGTAAAGAACATTTAAATTGACCAAGATTATCGGTGGAATAGATGGTCTATAGAGATCATTTGAAGTTGTGCAATAAAGCCTTTTCTCAAAGCCGTTCATGTACCAAACTGTATAACAGATATCCCCAATACAGTATTTTTTAAAAAATGATAATTACTATTAATGTTTCATGTTGTTTAGTCAGTATACACCTACTGAAAAGTTGCCTCATTAATGGGAAAACCTCCCTAGGGAAATTTCAATATTTTACTTTTGTAATTGGAGTTCATAGATGGATTAGAAGAGATTATCCTTTGAAGTCAAATTCATAAAATCCTCTCTGAACCCAAGGTGCATAAATTTAGTACCTATGTTTTCTTCTATGCAGTTTATTGTTTCAGGTCTTATGTTTAGGTCTTTGATCCATTTTGAATTAATTATGGTACATGGTCACAGATAGCAGTCTAATTTCATTCTTTTGCATGTATGTGGCTTTCCAATTTTCCCAGGACCATTTTTTGAAGATGCTGTTTATTCTCCATTGTATGTTTTTGGCTTCTTTGTCGAAAATTATCTGTCCATATTTATGTGGGTTTATTTCGGGGTTCTCAATTTTATTCTATTGGTCTGTGTGTCTTTTTTTCTGCCAGTACCATACTATTTTGATTATTGTTGCCCTGTAGTACAAGCTGAAGTCAGGGAGTGTGATACCTCCAGCATTGTTCTTTTTTCTGAGGATTGCTTTGGCTGTTCAGGGTCTTTTGTGGTTCCATACAAATCTGATGATTTTTTGTTCTTTTTCTTTAAAAAACGCCATTGGGATTTTGATGGGGATTGCACTAAATCTGTATATTGCTTTGGGTAATGTGGCCATTTTAACTATGTTGATTCTTCCAATCCATGAACACAGAATGTCTTTCCATTTTTTTGTGTTTTCTATTTCTTTTAAAAATGTCTTATCATTTTCAGTGTAAAGGCAAGGGAAGTAAAAGCTAAAATAAATGAATGGGACTATATCAAACTAAAAAGCTTCCGCACAGCAAAAGAAACCATCGACAAAATAAAGAGGCAACCAACTGAATGGGAGACGGTTTTTGAGAACAACGCCTCCGATAAGAGACTACTATCCAAAATATATAAGGAATTCATACAACTCAACAACAAAAAAACAAACAATTCAATTGAAAAACGGGCAGAGGACCTGAAGAGACATTTCTCCAAAGAGAAAATATGCTCAACATCAGTAATCATCAGAGAAATGCAAATTGAAAACCACAGTGAGCTATTACCTCACACCAGTTAGAATGGCTATTATCAACAAGACAAATAATAACAAGTGTTGGAGAGGCTGTGGAACAAAAGGAACCCTCGTACACTGTTGGTGGGAATGCAGACTGGTGCAGCCTCTATGGAAGGCAGTGTGGAGGTTCCTCAAAAGATTAAAAATAGAATTACCGTATGACCCAGCAATCCCTCTCCTGGGTATCTACCCCCAAAAATCTGAAAACATTTATCCGTAAAGATATATGTGCTCCGATGTTCATTGCAGCTTTATTTACCATGGCTAAGACATGGAAACAACCAAAGTGTCCTTTGATAGATGAGTGGATAAATCATACACAATGGAATACTATTCTGCCATAAGAAAAGATGAAATAGTACCATTTGCGACAACATGGATGGATCTTGAGATTATAATGCTAAGCGAAATAAGTGAGACAGAAAAGGTAGAGAACCACAAGATTTCACTGATATGTGGTATATAAAGCTGAAAACAACAAAAGAACAAGAAAAACAAATGAAGAAACAAAAACTCATAGACACAGACAATAGTTTAGTGGTTACCAGAGGGTAAGGGGGAGGGGACTGGTAGATGAGGGTAAAGGGGATCAAATATATGGTGATGGAGAGAACTGACTCTGGGTGGTGAACACACAATGTGATACATAGATGATGTATTACAGAATTGTGCACCTTAAATCTATGTAACTTTGCTAACATTTATCACCCCAATAAACTTTAACTAAAAAAAAAAAAAAAGGAGGTAGAAGCGATTGCTCTGTGTCATATTCTATGTGTTGGTGTTGTAAAGCACTGAACATCATTTGTTAAAGCCCCAAACTGAACACAAGATGGCACTGCAATGCCAACTTAAGAATTTATCACCTAGAGCTCCGAGTTTTTCATACTTGCTTTCTTGTTTGTAATTTTGGTATCTGTTGGCTTGGTTATTCGTTTTAAAACTTCAGAAAAGAAATTCACTTGATGATAACAATTTGACAATTGTCACTGGTCCTACAAATGTGTGGTAACTGTATCAGAGTTGCTCTTAGGGTAGTGATTAGCATGCTCTTTCTTTGCATGATCTGGCCACGTCTTTCTTGTTCACCGTTACAGCCACAATGACTCTGACAGAGTAGACATTTCATAAATATTTGTTGGATGAATTAAACATACAACCAACTGTCCAAATTTTAGTATTAGCATATTAGCATATCTAACATATATTACCTGTTTTTCATTGTTCTTTTCTCTTGTGTTTGTCCTATTATTTTCCTCTTTTTTTCTTTCAGCTGCTTCCCTTTCCCTGGAAGAAAAAAATGGAAAGAAACATTTCAACCAAAATGAACGAACAACTCACAGATCTGCTTGTTAAAAAATGCCATTTTCTCAAACTGATGAGAAATGATTATTACACTTTAAGATTCACAATTAAAGGCCAATTTTTGAAAAATACTCACAGCTTTTCCTTACACATAGCACATTTATTGCCATGTGTTTTGCCATTTGAATCCCGGACAGGGTCACTTTCTCGAGTGCAGATAAGTTGTCCATTTTTCATTTGGCTTCTAAACTCATTACACGTATCCTGAAAAGAAGGAAAGAATACGTTGGAAATGGCTGCTTTCACAAAGTATTTGACTGGACTTGAAAATCTGAAGATTTCGGCTAAGAGTCAGGCAGCCACTTAACCTTGCTATGAAATGGGAGTATAATGGCCCATGAAGATTTCTACAGCCTAATTCCTGAAACCTGTAAATATGCTGGCTTACACAGAAAGGAGGAATTAAGGTCCAAGATGGAATCAAAGTTACTAATCAGCTGACAAACCTTAAAATAGAGAAATTATTCTGGATTATCTGGCTAGGCCCAATGTAATCACAAGGGTTCTTATGAGCGAAAGGGGGAAGCAGAAGAGTCAGTGTCAGAGTGATAAAACATGAAAAAGTTTCAACTGACCACTACTGGTTTTAGATGGCCACAAGCCAAGGAGTGCAGGCAGCCTCTAAAAGTTATGAAGGGCAAAGAAACAAATCCTCCCCTAGGAGCCCTGCGGACACCTTGGTTTTAACAAAGGGAGACCCAGTTAGGACTTCTGAACTCCACATATATATGAAAATAAATTTGTGTGGTTTTAAGCCACTGGTGGTAGTAACTTGTTATGTAGCTAAACCTCATTTTCCCCACCTATAAAATAAGATTTAAAAAATGTATTTGATCAGGCTGTTGAGAGACTTAAATAAACTACAATTTATAAGAGTACTTTGTAAAGTGTTAGACTGAAAAGTCTCCACTTAGCATTAAATTTCCACACTGAACGAGTTACCAGTGATATTTACATTAATGATGGCTTCTGAACTAAAGGCAAGATCTTGGTTGGCAACATTGACACACTCTTTCTATATTTTTGATAGCCAAGTGTTGACTTACAGAGAGACCATTCTTTCAAAAGCTAGTTAATGACTCACCTTTCCTGATGCCGATTCAGTCCCATTTGATCTGGAGCCAGAATGCTTGTTTTTTTCATCTGCTTCTCTTTGCCTGGAAGACAAAAGAGTCAATAGTCATCTTGTTAACATACTCAGGTTTCAAAGGAGCCATGGAGTTTATGTACCCTAAACCAGTTCCTTCACAGAGAATCTCTCTGCCTGTCCCCATGATGGATAGTCAGCTCAGTTATTTCTTTTTTTTATTAGTTTCAGGTGTAAAAAACAATGTAATAAATATTTATCATTTATATCCCTCACACAGTGATAACCTTCTTCCCCCCATCTACTACCTCTCTGACATCGCACACAGCTATTACATTTCCACTGTCTCTATTCCTAATACTGAACTCCACTTCTTGTAACTATATATATATAGTTTATATATATAAAATTTTGGTTGATAGTCATTATTTCAGCTTCAGCTTCAGGTGTACAGTGCAGTGATCAGGCATCTACATCATCCCTGAGGTGGTCTCCCTAATGGGAGCCGTTATGGGAAACAGTATGGAGGTATCTCAAAAAACTGAAAATAGAACTACCTTATGACCCAGCAATTCCACTCCTAGGTATCTATGCGGAGAAACCCAAAACTCTAATTCAAAAAAAATTATGCACCCGATGTTTATTGCAGCACTATGCACAATAGCCAAGACATGGAAACAACCAAAATGCCCATCGGTAGACGACTGGATTAAGAAACTGTGGTACATTTATACAATGGAGTATTATGCAGCCACAAAGAAGAATGAAATCAGCTCAGTTATTAAGAAGCTGCTTGATCAGGTAGTTTAGATCAACTCAAGTAATTTCAAAGTCCCCTTTATTTGTGTCCAAATGTATCTTCCTATAACTTCCATCCTTTAGTCTTATTTCACATTCTCAGCACAACACAGAACAAGCCTGCTGAATCCATTACCTCTTCCTGATATTAATCCTTCAGATCTTTGAAGGTAAGTTTCAGGTCTCAAGTCCAGCTTCCTTAGGTCTTTCACCTTTTCATCATGAGCTGTGGTTTCTAAATTCCCCACCAACTCACCATTCTAGTTCCTTGATATGTAGCTCAATCTATTATCATATTATTTCTTAAAGTATGGAGTCCAAGACACTAGAAAGGAGACAAGTGATCTAGAAAGTACCTTAGGATCATTTTCAAACCTGATAAATTTTTAATGTTAGTGGTCCTTAAGTCTTTAGGTGCTTTAAGAATCATCTGTACAACTTTTTGAAATTCAGATGCAGTAACCATCTCAACAAGATCTAGACTGAGACTCAGTGACCTAATTTATCACAAGCAAGCCTGTGATAATAATTCTGATGCATTTTGCCCAATATCCAAATACTGAAAATCTCTAGTACACGTATTTCTCTTTCAAACTTTCTTTAGTTGTTTTTTTTTTCTCAAAACAAACATATGTGTGAATCTATATAACACAAATATGTACACACACACACACACACACACACACACACATACACTCACAATTTTTAGGGAGCTCCCTTTGAGTATGTAAGAAATAGGGAAGTGGTAGTAAAATATATCCTGAAGATTCAATCACATATTAATTCATGAAATTTTAATCAAGTAAACTACTGGAAAAAGAGGGTGCCTAGAACGATTCAGTTTGGTGGACTTATAGTTATAGTCAGGGTTTGCTCAGAAACCTTCAGTGGCCTCCGATCACACATAGACTAAAATTCAGTGTCCTTCTCTTGACCTAAAAAGCCTTATATAATCTTTCTGAACTCATATCTCACAATTTTCCATGCAATGATATTGATATACAGTGACCTCCTTTGTGTTTCTGAGCTTGCTAATTTCATACAAATCTTCAGATCTCTGTGTTGGTTCTTGCTCTGCCTGAAATGTTCTTCCTCCAGATAATCAAATGGTTCACTTCAGTCCTTTTTAAAGGTCACCCTCACATGTCAGGCCTTCCCTGAACACCATAAACAAGTAGCAACTTCAATCGCTTTCTGTTGCCTTATTCTGCTGTATTTTTCTGATTACCATCTGGCCTTGTGTTATGTAGCTATTTCTTTATTTGTTTATAATCTGTCCTCCCTGTGTTATATTATAGATTCGTAACGGAAGGAACTTTGTCTTGTTCCCTTGAAGTATACTTATCCATGAATTATGCCTGTTACATAGTTGACAGTCACAAACCATTTATTGTCAGATAATTGGTTTCTAAAGAGTGTAAAAAATTATTCCATTTATGTTGTGTTTTGTTAAATACTCCAGGTAAGTATCTTATAACATAGGTGACACTGATCACATCAGCAAATTTTTATCTTAATAATTTTCTACACTGAGAATCATCATTTGTTCTTTCACAAAATTATCCACTATTAATAAGTGATGCATCAACAAACAACAAGTGCTGGCAAGGATGTGGAGAAAAGGGAACCCTTGTGTACCGTTGGTGGGATTGCAGGTTGGTGCAGCCACTATGGAAATCAATATGGCGGTATCTCATAAAACTGGAAATGGAACTACCTCATGACCCAGCAATTCCACTCTTATGTATCTCTCCAGAGAAATCCAAAACGCTAAATCAAAAAAAATCTATGCACCCCTGTGTTTATTGCAGCACTATATACAATAGCCACGACATGGAAACAACCAAAATGCCCATTGGTAGATGACTAGATTAAGAAACTGTGGTACATTTATACAATGGAGTATTATGCAGCCATAAAGAAGAATGAAATCTTACCATTTGCAACGATATGGATGGACCTAGAGAACATTATGCTAAGTGAAATAAGTGAGACGAAGAAAGACAAATACCATATGATCTCACTTATATGTGGAATCTAAAGAACTGAATAAATGAGCAAACTAAACAGAAATAGTCTCAGACATATAGAGGAAAAACTAAGGGTTGCTAGATGGGAGGGAGGTGGGGATGAAGGAGAAGGTGAGGGGACTAGAAAGCTCAAATTTGTATTCACAATATTGCCACAGGGATATGAAGGACAGTTCGAAGAATACAATCAATAATATTGTAAAGATTTTGTGGGGTATCAGATGGGTACTTGTCTTATTAGGGAGACCATGTCATGGATCGTGTAGAGGCCTGATCACTGCGCTGTACACCTGAAGCTTAAACTGAATAATACTGAACGTCAACTATAATTTAATATATATAATAAATTTAATAAATTATATATAATTTAATATATATATATATATATATATATATATATATATATATATATAATCATGGGATATGAAGTACAGCATAGGGAACAGTGTCAATGGAATTATAATAGTTATATACGAGGTCAGAGAGGTAACAGATGGGGAAGGAGGGTCATCACTCTGTGAAGGATGAAATGTCTAACTATTACATTGTTTTGCACACCTGCAACTAATAAAAAAAATAGTAAAAGTCATTTAAAAAAATGTGATGCAGAAAGAAACAAAGGCACAACTGAAAAGCTATTTCAATTATGTTGGTCATATCTGCAAAGTATAAGTTGTGCAAAGGAGCAACATGTTATATTATAAGGGAGCCTAAATTATTTATTATTATTAATGGTGATACCTATTATTTCCTGAACATTAATGGCAATGCTAATAGTGCCAACTCACACGCATTGCATGCCTACTTCGTGCTAGGCGCTATGCTAAGAGTTTCACATGGTTCCTCTCGTTTAACTTTCAAAAGAAACACTATTGGCTACTATGATTATTGTTGCCTTTCCCCCATTATAAATATGAGCTGATTGAAGCCTCGGGAAGTGAAATAACTTGTCTGAGAACGTGGAGCTGAAATAGCCATCCGATACCAAAGCCCTGGCCCTGCGCCACTCTGCCTCCCTACTTCTATTAAAGCATTTTTACAATGTGAATAAATACTAGACTGATGTTCAGAAGAACTGAATTCTAGTTTCATCTCTGAAGCTTACTTCCCCTTGAGACCTTGAACGGGAAAAAAAAATCAGTTATTCTCATCTGTAAAATGCAGCTTTTGGATTAGATTTTCTCATATGGCCTATACTACTACAATGTTGTAATCATTTTTCAAGGAGAAAGGTGAAAAAAGTGTGTGTGTGTGTGTGTGTGTGTGTGTGTGTGTGTGTAGAAGCATTAGATACTTATTAAATACATATCAATCGAGTGCCACAACTAATAGCATTGCAATATACGCATCAAATTTTAGAACTATGATGGATACCTTAATGGATACCATCAAGGTCACCTAGAAAACCACCTCAATATACAAATGGGATGGACAGTGGTTATGTTACTTGCTCCAGTAACACAAAGAAAGAGTGGTTCAATTGGTTCATAAAGCACTCTAATTCAGTACCATTCACCCAGGGAAAAGAAATGGAACACACCCTGGATTATGCAATAAATGTGCCCCACATACATGACAAGAGACAATTCTCTTGAACTATGTGGGTCAACTATTCCAAGTGGCCATCACAAACTCTCCCTAGGATGTAGGCGCGATTATCCACGATGATGGCACTTATGTGTCAAGGAATTATGATAAAACGTAGAGTAGGAATCAGCCACTGATTAACTACCTTTGCTAGGGCTCACTGTTCCTTCAGGGAAACAAGAGAAAGAGATAATATTTGGGAATTAACAGAAAGAATGATTTTCATGGAGAGAGCCCTAAGGAAATAAGAAATAGCCATTCATTCAGGGGGAGTATGCGGCTATCTTTTAGACATGCCTGTTGAGAGAAGTACTTACAGTATCTCTTTACACATGGTACACTTATTGTTGTATGATTTGCCATCAGCATCACGTACAGGATCACTCTCCCTGGTACAGCTGAGTCTTCCATTTTTCATGTTTTCCCGAAACTCAGCACATTGGTCCTGAAAAGAGAGAAGAGAGCAGGCCTTCTGGATTACTTGATCGGTTGCATTGTTATTAAATGTGTTAAACCATTTGAGTAAGAGAAGTTCCTGTCTACCTCCTCTTATAAGGAATATAACCTCTAGGATTGCTATCTACAGAGAAAGAGGGGCTGATATCATCCATATTCTAAGAGGTCAGCTGTCATGGCTAGTAATGTTGCTTTTAAGGTTTTATACGGAGAATAGCTGGCTGGGATTTAACAACATAGATCAAGCGTCAGTAAAGTGTAGCCTACAGAACTAATCTGTTCTGCTGCCTCTTCGTATATATAAAGTTCTATATATAAAACTTGAAATGCACCCACATTCATGCATTCATTCACTTACATAATACTATTTTCGGCTGCTTTCCCAAAATAGTGGCAGAGTTCAATAGCTGCAACAGAGACCATATAACCCACAATGCCTAAAATATTTGCTATCTGGCCTTTTACACAAAAATAAAAGCTAACCTCTGTTGTGGACAGAAAGGAGAAAGAAATGAGTAAAAATTATGCAAAATGCTAAGGAAGATAGGTTTGAGCAAATTATGGAGAAGACAGACAAGGGGTCTTGACAGATCTATCACTTGAGAGTGAGAACTCAGCCTCCTAAAAGAGAAAAGATGGAAAAACAGACAAGCCAGAATTTATCAAAGGTGAATATTGGGCCTGTGTTGGATCTGGAAGCAAAGAGATGGTCTTGATATCCCAAGGTCAAAGGAGAGAAATAAAGTGTCTGTAGTCTTACAAACTTGTGTTCACATGCTCAAGGAGTGGGCTTGCATGCAACATTGTCATGCTGACACTTAGGAATATCTCAGGAGGCGTGCTATACACTTCCCTAGGCTATTTTATCTCGTCCTTGTAAGAGTTCTGCTACACTTGAGTTCAGTGAGATGAAGTAACTTATTTAATGCTTCATAAGACCTAAGTGTCAGGGGCAGGGCTGTACTCCAAACTATCTGACTCCAAAACCTTGGATCAACAGAAACTATACCTCAAAAAAGGGGCTCCATTCAGGGAAAGAGAATAATAAAAGAAAATGAAGAGCTGATGGGAAGCATCTCCACCACTTACGCTCCTAAGATAAATTACTGACGTGATGGCTGGATTATATAAAGAGGAGTGAAAATGCTTGTCAGGAGATTGGGATAAGGTCGCCATGGTAATTATTTCCAGGTTGAAAACAGTTGACATGAGCCCTAGAGAGACTAAAAATTGCTGAGGGATTTATTACCCTACAGTCTTGAGGGGACACTCCCGTTCTTCCGAGGACACTTCCATACGCAGTGCTGCACACATTCATCTTTCACCACAGGCCATGTCATGGTCCCACTGTGAGTTGAGCCCACACAGGTTATGAAAAGTAGAGGTGCTCTTACCTGAGCTTTCCCGCTTTCACCACCATTGGCATCATGCCCTGTAGCAATTCTCTGACTTTCCTGTTCTTTTCTCTTTCTTTCTTCATCTTCTTTCTGGCTGGAAATCAGAAAGTGGGAGGTAGGGAGAAGTAGATTACAGAGAGTGGAGTGCATTTCTATGAGTTTCTCATCATTTGACCTGATTAGATTGGCATAGAATTGACCAGCACTTACTGACCATCTACTACGTTGCAGGCCCTCTTTGAAAATAAAAAGATGAATTCCATGGGGTCCTTTTGTCTGGAAGAGCCCTCATCTCAGTAGAAGGAAACCAACATTTATATAACCACAAGCAAGAGCAGGTGAGCAATTAATTAGCACTTCTTAAATGCTCTCTATGAATCTCCAGCCGGATTGCTCTCAAATACCTCAAATTCAAGAGGTCCAAAAATAAGTTTCTTTTCCATGAAATGCATTCTTCCTCCTGGATTTTCTGCCTTTCATGAAGAACAAAACACTGGAGTGATCTCTAACTGCTCTGTCTCCTTCAGCTCAGATAGCTGTTGCCACATTCGTTTCACCTTCACAGTGTCTCCCATGATGACCCGCTCACTTTCTGTCCTATTTCCCTACCCTACTTACTTCTTACCGGGTCATAACAAACCCCTACCACCGCCAGCAGCATTCTGATTTTTAGTCCCTTCCTTCTCTTTTTCTCCTTCTTACTGCTGACATACGAATCTTCCTGAAAGACCATATTTATGCCACATCCTCTCCTACCTGAAAAATTCAGCTTCCCACTATACATAGAATTGACTTCAAAAATCCTTGATCTGGCATTCAAAGCTGGTGAAATGGCTACGTTCTAACTCCACTAAATGACCTGTATTTTGCATACTATAGTTTTCTTAATTTTAGGTCTTTGCTTATGCTGTCCTCCTCTTTTCCTCTCATTCCTTCCAATGATGCCCATATAGTATCCAAATGAGAAAGTCCAGTTCTAGTCCTCCAAAAAACTTTCTATTAACTTTTCCTTCCCTGAAGTATCATAACACACTGTACACATCATTTTTCATTGTTCTGTCTCCCCTTTGTATTATATTAACTAAAGTCCATGTCTAATCTCTAGTAGCTATGATTTCTAGGAAGACTGTTTCATTCATCTTTGTATAATCACTAAGCATGTTATACATTATAGATGTTCAGTAAATGACTGTTGAATCACAAATATTTTAGGTGTACTTCCAAACACTGTGTAAAAAGCAATTTTTCATTTCCTGAAAATGTGATATTTTTAAAAATGTAGGTAGAAGAGTTAGATTGCTGGCAACATCTGTGTGTTTTCGTCCCAATAGGAATTATAAAACAATCCGGAGAAGGGATTGAACTGACAGCAAAGGATTTAGAATTTTATCAAGAAAGATGTGATCTATTGATAGGCTTTCCCCCCAAACTAACGGAGAATATGACTTAGTCATATATTGTCTAATTCTAGAATTGTGAATCTTAGCATTCATAAAGACAGATTCACCTAAAAATGCTTTACAGATAATTATTTGTTGCTTTTATATGTAAAGGAAGGACAAACAGTATTTATTATCTTCCCGGCTATTTGCCTCCCCAACTCTGTCAACCCACAGCAGGAGCTTCATTTGTGCACTCACAAGACTGATTTACACATGGCACACATGTTGCCATGGGTCTTGCCATCTGGGCCACGCACAGGATCATTTTCTCGTGTGCAGAAAAGATTTCCATCTTGCAAAAGGCTCCGATATTCATTGCACCTATCCTAAAAGGAGGAGAAAAGGCAAGAGCTTGGGTATTTTCTTGGAAATTACTTTGTTGGGTTCCTGTAAAATGACCTAAGGATTTTTTTTCCCCTGGCAATTGTTACGTTCAATTTCTACTAAGCACACAGGACTTAAAAGGCAGTTTCTGTTTCATTTTCCTTGATTTTCAGCCCCCAAGTCCATACTGAACCTACAATCACAAACAAGCAGGAATCTTTTAATAAAGTAGGTTCTCTGATGACTGGTCACATTCGTTACTCAGGGTTTTAGTGGCCATCTCTGTTATAGTGCAATGACAACATTGAACATGCCCCAGAACCAAAGAAATTCAAGTTCAGATAGAACTTCAAAGTTTATCTGGTCCAACTGTCCATATTATATCTCAATCCCCTTTATATCATGCCTGCCAAGAAGCTGTCTAATTTGCTTTGGCACACCTGCAGTAGTAAAAAGTTCATTAGCCTTCAGATAGTTCATTCCAAAATTTCTGTTAGATAGTTCCTCCAAAGTAACCATAGTGCTACTTTTGGGAGATCTTGAAAAATAGTAAGTCTTACAGGATCCCTACTCTTAGGGTTTGATTTTCCTAAGATGTCACTGCAATTGGGATGAGTTCTTCAGACCAGTAAGCAAAGTCAAAGTATTTTACGTCCCTCAGAGAAAATGAGAATATTTTTCTCCTTCCACATGAGAGTCCTTCAGATATGTGGAGAAAGCTTTCTTGTCCTTCTCCCAGAACTCCCTATGTTCTTTTCCAAGAGCTAAACATCCTCCAGATACTTCAGTCATTCTGTTTCAATCATCTGTATCATTTCTTATTCTGAATTCTTCCCCTTTCCTAAAGAATTTTACATAATATTCCAGGTATGTCTGGACAAGCGCTAACGTGTTGACAACTATATCCCATTGTTAATTTTAATTCCAATGTGCCCCCAAGAGACCTCAGCTGAGGGGTGTTGCCTCTCTGTGCATCAGTTACCTCATTTATAAAATGAGAATAATAATAGCATCTATTCCACCTGGTTAAAATAATAATGGCCAGGATGCACTAAGTATTCAATATATGTCCTGGATTGTTGTAAGAATAACGTGAGATAATATACGCATGTATATAGACAATGACTAACGTCTAGGAAGTACTTGGTAAATGTTAGCTCCAGAGTTATATGAGGAATTGAGAGAAAATAACCGAATCTCTTAAAATCATACAGTTAATTACTAGAGGCGATTGGAATTGCATTTGTGGGGGTTTCTTATTGTTTGTTTGTTTGCTATATCTTTTAGTTCAAGTTGAAACTCAATGAGGATAAAAGTGTTTTTCTCTTAGCTCTGCTTTAAGGTTCCCTGCCAGATTCCTTAATTGGTCATATTTAGCGAAAGAAATACGATACAAAAAGATAGTTTGTTGATAGTAGCTAACGTGAAATCAGAAATTGTCTCATTCTGAAGAATTTCCTGTTATAGATGTTGAAAAGTGAGTCATATGACCTACTCATACTATTTTTAAATTCAGACTTACAATTGTGGGAAATATACTTATAAACAAACCAATCATAGAGAATTCCAAATGTGATGCTTTTCTTTAGAAATGATTTTTAATATCAAAACTTTTTGATGGGGGCAAGGAAATGACCATAAACCTGGAAAAAATATACCTGGAATCAATGTTTGTGAAACCAAGAAAACAGTATTTGGGAAAGTTGCTTTTCTTTTTTTCCCCAAATGCTGGCACCAGAAATAATTAAAGGTAAAATAAGAAACACATCTGATTTGACCAAGTGTAGTCATCTAAAACTAAACAGTATGTTAGAAATGATGCTAGATTTGGTGTCAGGAAGTCTAGGTTTGAATTGGATTGTTTCCACTTTTCAATTATGAAATCCATGAAATATGAAGATATGGATTCTGATACCAATATTCCCACTACCTTTCTAAGCAAGTTCTTCTTTCTTTCTCATTTTAAATCTTCATTTAAAAGTATGGGAATGAAGTAAATCAGGAGGTTTGCAAACTATGACCTGTGAGCAAAATCTGGCCTACCACCTTTTTTTTTTTAAAAAAAAAATAAAGCTTTATTGGAACACAGCCATGCCCATTTGCTTGCATATGATCTCTGGCTTCTTTAGAGCTACAACAGCAAAGTTGAGTATTTGTGTCACACCTTGAAATATCTCCTTTTGGCCCTTTAAGAAAAGTATGTCAACCCCTGGACTAAATGAACCTTGAGTTCTTTCACATAGGTTTTCAGTAATCTCATGAGTTAGTTTGAAAGAGAAACTGCAAAACCTCCTCCTTTCATTGTGGTATGAACCTTGCATGACAGCTACCTTTTCAGCTGCTCTCTTAACTTTTATTCTGGATTCAGCTTCTTCTTTTTCTTTTGCTTCTTGCTGGCTGTAAGAGAGGAGGGAGTTGGAGGGCTGTGAGTGATTCCTAGCACACAATACATATTATCCCACAGGGGAAATATCTCTAGATAAAAATATTCCGTTACTTCCATATTTCGAACAACTTCATTTGGGAGTAGAAAGGTAAATGCACACCCCTACAGATTGTTCTTCTTGCCTTTCATGTTGCTTAGAGAAGAAGATACTAATGCCATAGCAAACCAGTAAACAAATTTTCACTATAATACTTCTTTTAGAAAACATATTGTCCTCCCCAGAAAGCGGCTAGAATACTTCAAAATAGTGGCTAGATATTAGCGGATTTTCAATTTGTTGGACCCAATCAGTACATCTTTGGGTTATTCGTGACAGTACGTATATGGAGAACAGATCCAAGTGCTTGCAGGCCATTAACTCTGGAGAATTTGTCCTTAGCATGTGGTCCTCCCTTGACGGTGATGCAAGTACCTTTCAGAACACCGAGAACACTACAAAGAAATATGCTAACTATCTGGCTTTATAATAGTAGATCCCCAAACTCAGTGCGAAGTTAGCCTTCATGTTCTATGTCCTAGAGAAAACCTTCAATGACATCGCTCTCGCCCAGCCCAGGCCCAACTTCTTCTACACTCAGCAGTGGCAGTGGCCGCGGCTCGACTCACAAGAAGGCTTCACACATGGAGCAGGTGTTGCCATGGATTTTCCCATCAAGGCCCTCGATGGGGTCATTCTCTCTGGTGCAGAAAAGTCGTCGGTTCCTCACAAATTTACGGTATTCACTGCACAGCTCCTGACAAATGAGAAGGGATTTAAGAACCAGGTAACTAAATACTGGAAAGCTCCCTCCATAATACTCCTTTGAAAACTATAATATAATGCCCCAGGACATAAAGGATGCGTGGGAAAGGTGATGCAGAAGGTGGATATTAGCCACAATGTTTTTCAGAGACCCAGGTCACATGCTATTTGGAATATAAGATTGCTGTTGTGTATGTCATTAAAAGAAGAAGTTCAATTCAATTCAAATATTATCTGCTAGGCACTATGAGAGATATCAAGAAGAATAAATTATTGTCTCTTTTGTAAGGAAATTTGTGGTAGGCAGGCTAACACTCCCAACCCCCAAATTTGTCAAATCCTAACACCCAGGACCTGTGACTACATTACCTTGCAGGAATAAGGGACTTTGCGGATGTGATTGAAGCTGGGGAGATGATCCTGGATTATTCTAGGGTGCCCATGTAATCACAAAGTTCAGCCCTTAGAACTGGAAGAGTGAGACAGAAGAGATAGCGCGAGGGAGATGTGATTACAGAAGAACAGTCAGAGATGCAATGTTGTTGACTTTGCAAATGACAAAGGGGTCCAAGAGCCAAAGAACATGGAGAGCCTCTAAAAGCTAAAATAACCTAAGTGACAGATTGTCCCTGAGAGATTCTAGAAATGAATGCAGCCCTACCAACCATTTGATTTTGCCCAGTAAATCCATGTCAGACTTCCAACCTAAAGAACCATAAGATAATAATTTTGTGTTCTTTTAAGCCGCTAAGTTTGTGGTAATTGGTTAGTGCAACCATAAAATACTAATACAGATTTTTCAGTTTCTTTGGAGGAAATACATAGAAGCATCCGTAAGTTAGAATAAAATGGACGATATAATTGAGAAATAAAGGAAAATTGCCGGCATAATAGACAATAGAGTTATCACGTATATTGTATAAATGGGGGAAATCTTTAGGGAACAGCTAATACCTATGCTGAGCGATGAAAAGTGGCCAGAATTTCAACAGACAGAGGGAAGGGACATTCATGACTGAGTGTGAGCAAAGCCACACAGAAGGTAAAATTCATTGCATGTATAATACTGAGGACTTAGAAAGATATGCGAGGGCCTGTACTGTTACACGTGGATGAGTTCCTTAGGACTTCATAAAAATAATCTACGTCGCTGTTGCCATCATCATCATCATGATCTCCTTATTTTATAATGAGAAAACCATGGCACAGAGGTGTTAACTGTCTGACCTAACTGGTAGGGGGATGGAGCCAGTATTTGAACCCTGATCGCCTGAGTCCAGAGTCCAGGTTTTTAACCACAAGGGTATTGATTCCACAAGATGGGAAGCCTTGAATCAATGCTTGGCATGTCCAAGAAACAATAAGGTGACTAGTATGGCTGGCATAAGAGTAGCAATGTGCAGAATGGTAGGAAATGAGATCTGAGAGGTGGCAGAGGTCAGATCACGCATGGTATTGTAAGCCCCTAGAAGAACCTTGGTTCTTACTCTGAGTGAAATGATAGCAGATTGTAGGAAGCAAAGATCAGAGGAGGGAAAACAGTAAGAAATGAGATCTTTCACATAGAAAAGGATAAAGGGAAAGAGAAATGAAGACCTGAGACACAGCCTGTAGGAATATTACAAATTGATGGAGGGTGAAAAAATCTAAAGCACGCCATGAGCTAAAAGGGGTCAAATATATGGTGACTGAAGGAGATTTGACTTTGGATGGTGAGCACACAGTGTAATATACAGATGATGTACTATAGAATTGTACACTTGAAGCCTATGTGATTTTATTAACCAATGTCACCCCAATCAGTTTAATAAAAAATTTTTAAAAAGCCAGAACTGGTGGTCCAATTGCTAGCTCTCAAAATACTAATTATATATATTTCCTAACTTCTTATCTGAGCCTCTGAGTCCTCTTCTATAAAGTACAGATAATAATACATGTCTTGAATGGCTACTACAAAGATCAGTCATAAAATTGTTATGTCACACAGCATACAGTAGCACGAAATAATTAATAGTCATCCCCATTACCACTGTCATCGTCATCATCATGTGAGACATTACAGATACAAGCCCAAGGCTCAAAGTTGCTGTTAAGTAATTTTCCCAAAACCTCAGAGAATTAACTGAGATGAAAACCTAGGTGTATTTTTTTTTAACTAAACACAACTATACAGAAAGGTATGGAGAAAAATCTAAAATCTGCTTCTACTAGTTTGTATTCAGAACAATCTGTATACACTTCTTTCTTTTCTTTTCTTTTTTTTTTTTTAAAGATTTTATTGGGGAAAGGGAACAGGATTTTATTGGGGAACAGTGTGTACTTCCAGGACTTTTTTCCAAGTCAAGTTGTTGTCCTTTCAGTCTTAGTTGTGGAGGGCGCAGCTCAGCTCCAGGTCCAGTTGCCGTTAAGGGCAACTTTGTGCTTGAGAGCACACGCTCCAACCAACTGAGCCATCCGGGAGCTCAGTGGCAGCTCAGCTCAAGGTGCCGCATTCAATCTTAGTTGCAGGGGGCGCTGCCCACCATCCCTTGTGGGACTCGAGGAATTGAGCTGACAACCTTGTGGTTGAGAGCCCACTGGCCCATGTGGAAATCGAACCGGCAGCCTTCGGAGTTAGGAGCATGGAGCTCTAACCGCCTGAGCCACCGGGCCGGCCCCCTACACTTCTTTCTTAGAATAATATCATTAGTCAGTGGAGAAAAGGGTGATGGACTTCTTTTCAAAGGCACCGGCAACTGGATCAGATTTGGTATGAATAAACTGAGTAAGGAAGAAGGGATCCTCTTATACATGAGGATCCAAATACATTTTCTGAGTTTGCAGTCACTAAGGACACTGGGATTAGAAGGAGGGTGTGGGACCTGGCCCAGAGAGAATGGAAGAGCCACTTGGTTTTGATGACCTGGAACAACTACCTGTATTGCTTCTCTCTTAACTTTCTGAGCTTCAACTTTCTCCTCTCCTTCCTTGATATTAGTTTTCTTTTCTTCTTCTTCAAGTTTGCTGCAATAAAAAAAAAAAAGAAAGAAAGAAAGAAAGAGAGAAAGAGAGAAAGAGAGAAACAGAGAAAGAGAGAAAGAGAGAAAGAGAGAAAGAAAGACAAGCTAAGTATAACTTCACATTTTCTTTGGTAATGTATCTTCAGAAGGAATGAGGATCTTCCAAACCAAAGGTCAGATTCAGCCTTCAGTACAAATTTATCCAGTCCAAGAGGTACTGTTACTTTGCCCATTATTGCAGATAAATTCAGTAGTTTACAATACCCTTAAAACAATAAAACCAACATGCTTTTTTAATCAGTATGTGACCTTCAGGTGGTCTTTTTTCTATCAATGACTTCAAACAATAACCTGAAAAAAGCTACCTGCCTTGACTTTTTAAAAAAAAAAGTGAAAACTTGTCCTATCTAAATAACTACCATATCGGTGGTGAAAGTCGGGGATGAAACCAAGTCAGATGATGGTCCCATCATTAAAATAGACCATGTTTCACTACAAAATAAAAATTTTAAATATTATTTTAATGGCATTAATACCGTGTTTCCCTGAAAATAAGACCTAGCCGAACCCTCAGCTCTAATGCGTCTTTTGGAGAAAAAATTAATATCAGACCCGGTATTATATTATATTTATTATATTATATTATATTAATTATGTTATATTATGTTATATTATATTATATTATATTATATTATATTATATTATATTATAAGACACAGTCTTATATTATAGTAAAATAAGACCGGGTCTTATATTAATTTTTGCTCCAAAAGACACATTAGAGCTGATGGTCTGGCTAGGTCTTATTTTCGGGGAAACATGGTATTCAAGTTGAAATTCAAGTTTTAGAGTGTAATAGTGACTCAAGTCCAAAAAGATTCAACAACTAATATTTTGAGGTCAACCATGAACCTAAGATTCTGGCATTCTTGCCATTTTCTACTGACATAAAGCATATAAAGCTGGGAAAAATCCTTAGCATTTATTATGTCTAATCTAGCCATTAACACAGAACTAGCAAATTGAGCATGTGAGAGAAGAGCCCTGATTTCTTGAATCTCAGGCCACTGTTTACTAGCCTACTCTGTCAATCTCTCTTTTAAGAAACTATGTGCATATACTTAAGATTGGACCAAGATGCGTGAAAGGGACAACAGTAACTTTGCACCTCTTTCAACAGATATTATTTAAATATTTTTCTTAACATTTATTTTAGTCTGAGGCTCAGTAGGGGAGTGGGAGTCTAAGAAGGAGAAGAACCAGAGGTGGTGTGATGGAATTAACTTCTCCTGTATTGTTCCACACAGTGGAGCTCTGGTCCCACTCAGCAAAATCATGGTCTTTTAGGCCCTACACCTGGCTTCACAAGAAAGCATTTTAATAAACATTTATTACATGGACTGCCTCTTATGGGTTTTACTCTCTACACTAACCCACTTATCAAAGTATTTATTTCACCTGTATACAATAATGTCCCTGAAAGGATAAGTACAATCCTTTCTATTCCATTTCTTGTTCAGGTTATTTTAACAGTCTTTACACACTGGCCCCATAGATCTCTGTCTAACTGCTTTTTCCTTAAACAAGATCTGAATATACTCACAGAATCATAAAATGTCAGGGATGGAAGAGAGACCAGTGAGATCTTCCCAACCAGATCATCAAAATTCTGCTCTCTCTTCGTTATGAATGATAATTATCAAGGATTAAAAATGTATTATCACTAAATTAAGACTTTTCTCATGACTTAACTAGAAAATAGAAAGATAATTGAATAAAAAATAACACAGTCACTATGTAATTCAATATTACCAAATGTTTTGTCCGTGTGCTTTTAGAATTATCTAGGATGCCACCCACAATATATATTCTGCACATTTCTTAAGGCACTGAGACGCAGAGAAGCTCACTGATGAAGATATCAGTGGAGAGATGAGGGCAAATACTCACAATACACTTGCACACATGGCACACTTGTTTCCGTGCATTTTGCCATCGGGGCCACGGACAGGGTCATTCTCCCTGGTGCAGGGGAGTATTCCATTCCTTACTTGGTTCCGAAATTCACTGCAGAGTTCCTGGAAAATAAAGAAAATATCTTCTAAGAGCACTTTTCTACCTTTCTTGTACATTTGCCTATTAGAAGGAATAAGTGATGAATAAGCAATACAGGGTAAGCAGAAAAAATAAAAGTGATTGCATGTTTAGTAAATCAATAGGTATTTTGGAAGCTTCCATCATGGACTCAGAACTGTCCTGGTGAGACAGTGGGTCTGTAAATATTTATCATCATTCTTCTGAGGGTGTTGATAATCTAGGTGCAGAAGAAGGCTGACACAATTGAGAAAGACCAATGTAAAACATATGCTTGTGTTGTGTTGCACATCACAGTCTATAAAAGCTATGCAAGATCAAAGGTAAGAAGGCCCCGAAGGGGAGGCTTTCTGGAGGAACTGACAAAATTGCTGAGCCTTCATGAGAAAGAAGGAAATCCTGCTGTTCACCACAACTTGGATGAAACCTGAGGGGCACTGTGCTATGTGAAATAAGTGAGACAGAGAAAGAAGTACTGGACGATCTCACACGCGAAATCTAAAAAAGCCTATGGAAACAGAGAGCAAAGTCATGGTTACCAGGTGCTGGGGGTGGGTAAAATGGGATATTGTTGGTTCGAAAGTACTTCCAGTTATATGACAAATAAGTTCCAGAGATCTAACATTGAGCATGGTGATTACAGTTAACAATACTGTAATAAATACTTGAAAGTTGCTAAGAGAGGAAATCTAAAACATTCTCACCACACAGACACACACACACACACACACACACACACACACACACACACAATGCAATTGTGTGACATGATGGAGGTGTTAGCTAAAACTGTGGTGGTAATCATTTTGCAGTATGCAAGTATACCAAATCAACCTATGGTACATATTAAAGTTATACAATGTTATATGTCAATCATATCTCCAGAAAGCTGGGGAAAATAAAATAAGAATAATGTGCAAAAAAAATATTGCTGAGCCTTGATCTGTCTTTAGAAGGCTGAGGAAAAGAAAAAACATGCTCAAACTAACAAATAAAGGTATATCTGAAATAAAGTTATGGAGGTTAGAATAAGTATGACACCTGGAGAAGTTGACACCTTTCTGAGAGTAACATGATAAAGTTCAGCCATGGGAGATACGTATTTGAAACAGGAGAGTCACAGAAGTGGAGACAAAGGGATACGTGTTAGGATCAAAAAAATCTAAGACAACTTTGCAAATGATCAGATATTATGGATAAAACAAATTTTCAATTCTAGATTACAAATACAAAGATGGGTCCAGCTAACAGAAATAAAGTTATTGAGAAAGTGAGTGAGTTTAAAGGTGAACTTTTAAAACTGTGTCAACTTCCCCCAAATAATTATTAGGCTATTCTTTGCAGCTATTGTTAGGACGTAAACTACATAAAGGTAAATCTTGTATATAGCTATTATATAGAGTAATCAAACATCTACATACAGACAGATTTTGTTCTGCTACTTGTAAAATTATAAAAATATAAAAGCATGTACAGTAGATTAAAAATAATTGGAGAGTCAAAAATGTACTTAATAACTGTTAATTGGGGGTAAGAATACTAGTACTTCCTCCATCTTTCGGATGTGACAAAAATAAAATACGATAATATGTGTGCATTTTGTTTTATAAATTGAACTAATGTGAATGATAGGGATCTTGTACTCCCTATTTGAAATAATACAGGTTCAAATGACCTGAATTGAAATTAGTACATTGTAAAGATTGATATTAGTAGTAATCTGTGTCTGGCAATAGAAATATTAAAAATGCCAAATATGGAGAATATCCCTTACAAAGTAAGTTAACACTCCACTTTTTATGAAATGAAACTCAAAATTTGAGTTATACAATAAAACAATACTCTGGAAACTTTTAATCAAGACCCTTTTATTTGAGGTTAAAGGTTTTCTTTGTTCATTTCTGGCATGAAAACTGAACAGGAAAAATTTCTACTAATAAGATATCTAGAATGCTATCACAGAAAAAAAAAAAAAAAACCCGTCAAGCATAGCATTGGCGTTCCTGAGAAAATTACCTTTGCAGCTTCTCTTTTAGCCTTTGCTCTTGCTCTTTCTTCTTGTTGACTATAAGGAACAGGGGGAAAAATGAGAGAAAGAGAAGAAATGGATCTTAATACAGCAGAGCGGATCCTTAACATTTACAAGTTGATCATTCAATACTATAACTATTCTCAAACAACCCCAAAGATCCACTCGTAGTAGTTTGCAATTTTATTGGATAATAAATTAGAATGGTTCACCTCATCGCAAGAGAATGGTGTGCAAGAGAAAGTCCCTTAATGAGTAAATCCATTTAGCTTCCCAGCAAATGGATTTATACTGTAATAAGACTTTCTTGTTTGCTGATTTTTTTTTTTGCATTTGTAACACCTCTTTAAATGTGGTAATATTTGGCCTCTGAGAGGCAGTAGAGTGTAGTGGGTAAGAAGAAAAACTATGGAGCCAGATTGCATAAGGAACACAAAAAGTGTCTTAACCTCTTTGTAGCTTCCTCATCTTTAAATGGGAAGGACAGGAAGGAATAGGAGAGGTAATAAGAATACTTTTCTCATAGGATTGTTGTGAATATTAAATAAGTTGATACCTGTAAAGCAATTAGAATTAGTATCTCGTCCATAATAAAATGATCAACAAAAGTGATATAAGTGATTCGTATCATAATCATTGTAATCATTATTAAAGTGAATTCTCCAAAAATAGGCATATGATGGAAATGAAGTGTGAGTGATAGTTCTTAACCATTTTGGATAACTAACAGAGTTGCAAATTGAGTTTACCGAACTGGATCTATAGCACAGTTGAATCTACAACACAAATAATACAATCATGTTGCATAGACAGAAAAAAAATTAAATAACTTGTGAAAACATTTTAATATTTTCCAATTGACATAAGACTTGCTCAAAAATCAAATCACAACTTTTTAAAAGTTGAAAAGACTGTTTGCATACAGTTTGAAACTGCAAGAAAAGACTATATGGCCTTTGCTAACACCTCCATAAAATATGAAGTGATAAACCTTTATTTCTTTTTGATATGACATTTTATAGTGATGGGAGAAAATTACTAAAATGATCCAAAACTGAGGTTTCTTTTACTTCTTTAAGAGAAAAACTGAGCTAAACTTTATCATGAGTCTAGTTCAGTAAAAAATTCGGGAAGCACTTTCTTTCCATCCTGGAAATTATCAGAGGAAGCAGCAGAACTGACCACTAGGTGGCAGAATTACTTCTTTGTCACTGAAAGATTAATGTAAAGGTGACTAAATCAAGCCTAAATACAGGCAACTATAACTATCCAGAAGTTGATAACGGCTTTGCTGAATGATTATATACTATCTACACCATACAGTGAGAAATATTTTCATTGTTTCCTGTGCTAATATTTCTATTATTCTCAACTTCCCAGGATCTTTATTTTTCCATCAAAAACTTCTAATAATATAGACGCTGTTTCATATGTTTGTTCCAAAGATTAAACGAGATTAGGTAGTAAAGCTCTTAGCAAGTATATGATGATTCCATGCATTCAATAAATGTTAGCTATGATGTTTACATGGTCATTATATTGACTTCTACCTCAGAGACTTTTAGTGATTCTGTTTATATTCTATGGTTGTATTACTTTCTACCAGGGAAGACTGCCTGACTCAATTCTTTCAGATATTCTGGGTATATAAAAAATAAATTGGAGTATCCCTTGGGACAATGATCCAAAGACTAAAGGAACATCATAGACTCTTGTATGAGGGCACATGTCATGTCATTTATTCTACAGTTATATTTCAGTTCCCTATAAATGGCATCTAACTCCTACACAACAAAATCACCTTTCCTGAAGAAGCCTTTCCCTACTTGACTTATTGCAAAGTTCATCTTCCTTTTGCACCCAAGTCTGTCTTTCTGTCGCTCTTATTCATTTTAATTATATTCCTTGAGATCACACAGCATGAGTAAGAAGAGAGGTAATGAACTAAAATATATAAAATCTAAAGTTTGCTGTGCACCATAATGACATTTTACATGTAATCTCATCCATTTCCTATTTCAGCTGATAATCCTTCAGAAAACTAAAAGCAGTGAGTACGGTCAACAGTGTTCTCTTCTCTAAATAAAAGATTCTGAGTTCTTTCTGAAATAGCCTAAAGGAAATTATTCTGCATCTCTTTACATCACAATCATTATCATCTGAGAGCTCTCCCCTTGCTTTTTGGTTTTGTGTGGGGTTTTTTTCTAATTTATTTACATGTGACACCCAAAATTGAATGTTACACTGAAGAGGAAAATGAATTCTTCACAATTGTTTGAAAACTTCTCTTAGTTGCATCTCCCCACTCCTTCAGAAGCCCCGAGCTCTACTCACAAGAAAACCTCACACATGGAGCAGGTGTTGCCGTGCATTTTCCCATCCGGGCCCTGGATGGGGTCGTTCTCTCTGGTGCAGAGGAGTGGTCCATTCCTCCTCGATTTGCGGAATTCACTGCACAAGTCCTGTGAAATCAAGGAAGGAGGTTTGAGGTGCTGACCACCGGTTGGATGATATTGCAGAGAGGTCTGAAGTTTAGACTTTTTCTTAAACGGGGATCAGCAGTTGGCCTATTTTAGAATAGCTCTTAACTTGGAAGACATGAATATTTTTAAGTGATAAAAGCAATGGACCCTCAACCTAGAAATAGTCGCATATGTCACATATGTCTATGCACACATATAAACAAACACACGAACACAAACTGTCCAAATGTTCCATACAGGTTCAGGGAATTTATGGGTTCCCTGAACATCATCTATGGATCTCAGGTCCACATGCCTCTGACTTGGAGAAGATCCCCTCACCTCAAAGGAAGTTGTATTCCCATCTTGTCGCTTATTTCTTGATTCAGCTTCCTTCTTTTTCTTTTCTTCTTCTTCTGCTTGGCTAACAGAGAGTGATTAAGAAAGAGATCAGTAAGAATCACAGAGTCTCCAGATTGAAAGTAATCTTGAATATCATTTAATTGCTACACTTAATATTTATTAGATTCTTACTATGTGCCTAACCTTGTGCTCACACTAATGAAATCCTCACAGGTGCATGTAGCAAAACTACTATTATAACCCCAGTTTACAGATAAGACAGAATGCATGACTTTCTCAAGGACATAACTAATAAATGCAGACTAAGGATTTAAACCCTAGTCCAGGGATGGTTTTCTAAACTTCCAATACTCACAACTGTATCTCTGGTTACTATCTAGCTTTGCTTTAATCTGCCAGTAAATTCTCTACCTACATCATCCCTGAAATCCCATGTACATCATTTCATCCTTGCAGTCCTCCAACCATTAGAAAGCTCCTCCTCTCATTGAGCTGAACCTTTCAGTGTCCCAGGCCTTTCACTCACTGGCCCCACTTTCTTCCATGGAGACAAGCTAGAACTACGTAGTCCTGTTTCCACATTTAAAAACAAACACTACTTGGATATTTTAAGACTGTCATTTTTCCCTGGCTAAATGTGCCAAGGCTCAGTGACCCTCAAAGGACATGGTTTTATACATGTTTCCATTTCCTCTAAATTATGTGATTTAGAGGAAGTTGAAGTATCTCCTTATAACTGAATACAGAAATGAAGCACAAAGTTATTCTGAACTCAGTGCTTACATTTTCTAGAATCCCTGTCATAATAATAATTGTCTAGTGGAAGAGAGAAATGTTAAACAAATAGTCACACACATAAATTTATAGCCACTGACTGTGAGTAGGACGAGGAAGGAAAAGTCCTGCTTTGCAAGAGGGAGGATTTCAGGGCTAGGGGCGTAGAAGAGGCTTCAACAAAGTTCTTCAAGCTCACAAGAAACATGAGAAGACTTAACACCACCAGATCCTAGCCATTCCTTATTCCAAATCATTCCCCAGGTCCTGTGTAGGAACTGAGGCATGGTTTGCATATTGCTTTGTTTGGTCTGGGATTTGTTGTGTGATTTCAGATGGTTTCAAATTCCACTCTGCACGGGTAAGATTCTTGTTCTACATCTTTCACATCTCCACAGGAACTCAGCTAGTGATTGCCATGAAGGAATTATTCTTTGATGATTATAACATCAGGCAAAAATGTGGGACAAAATGTGCCAAGAAACAAACACAATTTAAGAAATAATATTTAATAAAGCTCAAAAAACAAAGAAAAAGAAATGGATCAGAAAGGCCAAGACCTCCCTCATTTTCCCAGCTGCGGCTCTACTTACAAGAAGGCCTCACACATGTAGCAGGTGTTGCCATAGATTTTCCCATCAGGGCCTTGGATGAAGTCGTTCTCTCTGATGCAAGGGAGTTTTCCATTCTTCACAAACTTGCGATGCTCACTGCACAGCTCCTGTCAAGACAGAGAAAGTAAGTTGGACATACATATCATTCCTATTCAAAGCAGAAGATTGGAACATGGGCAGAAACTAATGCTATGTTTCTTCAAGCCCAGGATTTCAGTTGTGTTTCTCTCAAATCAAAATTCAATGCAACAAACAAAACTCATCAGTTGCAAAGAGATGGGAACAAATAAGACATACTAGGATATCACAATTTAGTAAAATAAGACAGGCAAACTCTACTGTAATTGAAACAAAATGAAATCGTTGTAAACATATCGGTACAAGAAAAGCTGAGAACTCAGAAGTTGGGACCATGGAATCTGACGGTGGAAACCAGGGGCAGTGTCAGGAAACAAGAATAATTTGCTGCTGTGGGCTGTTGACCGACTACTGGCGACCGACTGCTTAGCTGGGGGAAGCGAAAGGCTCATAATACCAGCATGGGCCAGGGAGCTGTGTCTTACACAACTAGACTGAGAAACAATGGCTTGAACCAGAGTGGGGGTGGGGGGAGGCGCAAGAAGGGGGGATAAAGAATAAATTGAGTGAGACTATGATAAGTAAATAGGATTTCTCTAGGTAAGAAACGGATTGGGAGACATGCATACTAGATTGTTAAAATAAGCTGAGAAACACAAGGAGAACACTACATGGCATATAGCAGAAGGTGAATTTCCAAATGAATCCTGGAGTTGAAGATGAGCTATATGTGGGCATAAGCAGAGCGGTGCTGTGCTCTGATTAATATTTGGGAACTTTCGCTGTGTTAGGAAGGATAGCTGGGCAAGGGAAAGAATAGAACTTGGAGGGAAAATCAGGACACTTTCACCAGCTAAACAATAGTTGATAATAACTTACATAAGATGATGGAAACAAATATTATAATATTTCAAAGGTAAAAACCATGTTTTGTGTGTGGGATCGAGGTATTTTTTATCCCAACTCATATGTGAAATTCCAAAAACCCATATGTAGAAAATATACATGTAGAATCGCTGAAAAGTGGTTAGCAAAAGCTAGCACAGTCTGTAACTGATGAAATTAGAAGGGGAACTCAGTTTTTCAGGCTTCAAATCAGTTGTTTTTATTGTACAGGCTTAGTCTCTAAAGCAGCAAAAATTGAGCAAGCTCCCACAGCATTCGTCTCAATGTCCTCCCCAGACTGAAGGGTTAAGATTTTCTGCGGATTTTTACTGGGCACCATTCCAGCCTTCGGGCTCTTTGAAGTACGTTCAAATTATAGTGTCAAGCAGCATTTATTGGATAGGTTCCACTCACTGAAAATGAGGCTGCTTTTTCAGATTCTCTTTTACGTTTTGCTTCTGCCGTTTTCTTTTCTGCGGCTTCTGCTTGGCTGAATGAGAGAGAAAAAGAGAGAAGCCATAGGACCAAACACAGGCAATGATTTCTCCACATTCCTGCATTGTTAACCTGTCCTCCTTCCGTAGGAAGAAGCAATTTTGTCCTTTGATCACTACATACCAACGAGAAGCAACAAAACAGCCTCTAGTGCGGTAAAATACTATAACTTCTTCACAGTTTCTGCTTAACATTGAAACAGGGATAGGAATTGTGGATCTGGAAAGCTCTCTTTCTATAAATCACCTATCTTGCTTGTGGTCAGAAAAGAAACATCACTAATGTCCATAAAGGAGATTACCAAAACTGGTACCGAGGCTGAAAGTGGCCTTAACAAAGCACATTGACTGGTCCCCTGGTTTCACAGAGAGGAGGTGAGGCAGCGAGGGCTTTGGCTACCCTCTCAGGATATGACTACAACTAGCCAAGGTCGCTCCTCTCAAGTCTATGGTCTATCTATCACATCATGCAAACCTAGCTTTCTTAATTCAACTGAAATGTGTTCCTGACTCATGGCTGTGTTATCTAAAGACAAAATGTCGGGCAGCTGGGGAAATGCCAATAATTTCACACACTGATAAACCCAATGAAGCTACATTTGCTTTGAACAATAGAATTGCTTGGTATGTACGTACTAGTTAACTGAGGGTATTTCAACCATACATGGTGGTCAATCAAAAAACCATAGATTCAACATGTAAATCAACTACCTAATCTGAGCTCAATACACTGAGAGCAGCTCCACATTTTGAAAGCACACTGTCAATTTGAACTTATTGAGAAATGTCACATTATATAAAGTAACATTTACTGTCGTTTAATAAGGGTTCGTGGTTGTTTCGTGGGCAACTTTAAATCTACTAATCAATTTCTGCATTGAGTGCTAGCTTTCGTCCCTACTGCCTCTGAAAGACTAGATGCCTATAAACCAGTACAATGGGGTCACACATGAAGCTTCAGCAATGGGAAGAACTTGATATTTGCACAAGCTCATGTTTGTCAGGATGCTCCAATGCTAAGAGAATGGGTGCCAGGGGACAAGAGCTTGGAGTAAATAGCTCTGGGTACTTACTCCCAGCTCTATTGCTAACATTCTCCGGGAAACTTATTCCACTCCATTCCCTACTTTGAGCCATAGTTTTCCCATCAATGACAGAAGCTGGTTTTGTTAGCTTAGCTGTAAGAGTCCATCTCTCCTGGATATTCCAAAACTCCATACTCACTAGAAAGCTTGACACATGGAACACAAATTGCCATGCATTTTCCCATCTGGACCACGAACGGGGTCATTTTCTCTGGTACAGAAAAACATTCCATTCCTTGCATGATTCTGATATTCACGGCAGAGTTTCTGAGTAATGAAAATAAGACAGTTTAGATATAGTTCTCTGTTGATAAATTTCAGATGCTCTTTATCAATGATATTGAAAAAGAAGAATTGAGAATAAAAAACAAGACTTTTAGGATTTAGTAGCATCCAAAAATTTTGTGATAGTTCTCTCCTTGTAATATTTATCCATGTAAGTATTCAACAAATGTATTAAGTGAAGGGGATATAAATACAAATGTGGTTTAGCTCCCTTATCACTCAAGTGGAAAGGATAAGAAATTGCAATATAAAAAGCTAAGGGACGTGACACAGGTCTGAAATAAGTGAGTACAAGCACAAAGGAAAGAATGACTGGCGGATATTCAGAGAAGAGCGTGCATCTGAGTTGTATTTTTAGGATGTATCCAGGAAAACAGTGGGGCAAAAAGTCCTCCAAGAGGAATTATGACAGCAAAGACATAGAGGCAGAAAACAAATGTTATTTCAAGATAATCTATTGCAGCCATGAACACAGTGGCTAAAGAATTAGCTGGGCAAAGAGAGGGAGGTTTGGGAACTGGTCAAAAAGGAGACCTTGAAGATAAGTCAAAACCAGGCAACTAAACTTTGAAAGGAATTTGGACTTTATTCTTAGGAAATGGGGAAATGACAAATATTTACAGCAGAGAAGGAAGGACATAATCAAATATTTGTTTCCAGATGTGTAGAGGTTTTGAGTGACTAGAGACTTAAGTGAGGGAAACTAGAAGAAAGGAAAGAGGGAGAAAGGGAGGGAGGAAGGGAAAGATGGAAGGAAGAAAAAAGGGAAGGGGGAGGAGGTAAGGAAGGAAGATAGAAAGAACAGGAAGAAGGAAAGAGGAGAGACAGAAATTGCAAATGAAAAATAAAAGAGTAGTTGAGGAACATGTAAGAACTAAATTAAAAGGACCTTGTAACTTAGGATTGAGGGGAAGAAAGCAGTTGGATGAGGCTTAGGCAATAAGATGGAGTCACGTGAAGGCAGAAGATGAACTAACACAGTGGGCAATTTTATCAAACTATGAACTACACATCACAGAAGGTAGGATAACTTTCTGTACGACATAAGTTAAATAGGGTGTCTTCAGGGAGTGCAATGGTCCAAATATACTCTAGGATACCTTCAAATGTTGGATTTTCATAATGCGATTGGTTCATGGAAATATTTTCTACTCTATGAAAACAATGTGGAAGATGAATTGCATCTTGAGGACTGAGGAAGATGTTGCCTGGACGTATAGTCATCAGGCAGGTAGCTAATTATAACCAATCAATGCAAAGGAAAGCTAGTAGGTATCTGAGCTAAGACGGTAGCATAGAAAAAAGGCAGATGACGAGTTGGGACATGTTTAGAAAGTAGAATGTATTATCATTTTAGAGGGAGCATATTAAAATTTTCCATTTACATTGTTTTCGAAATAAAAACTTCCAAAACAACTACCACACATTTGAAGAAGGATACATATCAAACAAGATAGTGCTTTGATATATACCTTCATTTAGAAATGTGAAACTATTTTACTAAGATGACTTGAAGAATTTCCTCCAAATAGAACTAAACATTGTAATGCCATAATTATTTTTCTAAATCTTATAAAATAATAAGTGTAAATTAGTTTCCAGAAATCTCATCAGTAGTGGAGGGAAAATGAACCAATACTGAAAATGCCTTCTAGAGTAAAATGCCCACACACATGCCACAAAAGTCATAATTAGATTGATCAAACTAATTCTCACCTCAGTTTCTCTTTTAACTTTAACTTTTTCTTCAGCCTTTCTCAGGTTTTCATCTGCTTTATTTCTTTCTTCTGAAAAACGCCGTTTGCTGGAGAAAGAAACAAAAGTAAATAAATGAATATAGATGCTTTAAACTTTCACGTTCTAAAATGGTTATTTAGGGGCAGGTGGAAAAATAGCTAAGTGTTCCTGAGTTCTTGTAAGAATACTTCCCAATCAGTGTAAAGTTCCTTATTAAAATGAGATCTTCACTATTTCCCCAAAGACCCCTTCAGTATGTTATTCCCTTCCACTGTAATGAACGTTTTTGTCATCTTCCTTTCTTTTAAATCTCCCCAGCTTAAATTCTACCTTCTTTAAGAAGACATCTCAGACCTCAAAGTAGAAATGAGTTCTATATCTCTCACTGTATTTTTATACCTGAATATTCTCCTCTTATGGGATAATTTTCATTTTGTCTTGCAGTGTGAGTGTGTGTGTGTGTGTGTGTGTGTGTGTGTGTGTGCACATGCATGTGCGCTCATATTCATGGCTCATTCCTGCTATTTAGCCTTAAGCTCCTTGAGAACAGCGATCTTTGTTCATAAATTCATTTGAGATTTAGTTAGTAACTACTTTTTGGCAAGCACTGGCCTGAGCCCTGGGCACATAGTACAGTAGTGCACAAAACAAACACGTACACCCATCTTCTTGGAACTTATAGCCAAGTTGAGAAGACTGACAGTCAACAAGAAGTCATAGAAATTATTATACAGTTACCAACTGCAATGATTGTTATGAAATAAAATCGTTAAGAGTTACAAGGATTGAATTTCAATTAGGGATTTTAAGAGGTCTTATCCAAGGAAGTATAACCTTGAAATGTGATATACAGAAGAGAAGACAAGAGCTGACCAAGACTGAGACAAACTGGTAGTAGGACAGCATATAGGAAAGAGTTTATAGAGTTTAAGGATCTGAAAGAAAGTGTGATGAGACCTTGTCTGAAACATCTTCATAAATGCTATAATTTACATGTTGTGGGGTTTGCTTTTCCCCCAAAGTCAGATGTCCAAGATGAAAAGATAAAGTTAATCCAATTCACATATACACATGAATTTTTTGCGGGCATCCTATCTAACTCTGTCACAATGGGATAATTACTAAAGGAAACAATCAAAGTCTTGGTATCTGTTTTTGCCTCATTCTTTATTAACACTATCTCATAAAAAGGCTTACAAAGGTCAGGAGAGGAAATGTTAAGAAGTATTGTATAACCCAGTCTTCCAACTGGGAAAATAGAATCCATTTGTGCTCAGAAATAGATAGACATCATTAGGATCTACTTGGTAGGTAGTATTATGCTTTGTAGAAAGCATAAAACTGCCCCCACATTCTCAACAACAAATCCTCACAGTTCTTACTCATCATTCCCATCAATCTCCACTTCACTGTCTGAGTCACTCCAGAGAAACCACATCTATACTCACAAAACTTCAGCACACAGGGCACATTTGTTGCCATGCATCCTGCCATCAGGACCACGGACTGGGTCGCTCTCCCGTGTACAGAAAAGTCTTCCATTCCTCACTTGGTTTTCATATTCTTTGCAAAAATCCTTTAAAAAGACAGGTAATAACAGTTAGCACTTTTCTACTTTTCAATACAGAAAATATACGTCACGGATTTATAGTCAAAGAATGTCAGGTCATGAATGTGTTGGTAAGCAGATGGAACATACTGAAAATTAATAAGAAACAGTAATTACATTGTGAAATTACTGTCTACATCTGCTACATGATCTTTTTGTTAACAGGCCAAAGAGCCTTAGAAAGAATAAGGTTGAGCAAATAGTTCTTGTTCATTTTCAAATGTATGAAAAAAGATAAGAAAAACAAAAAGATATTACGTGGAGTTTCAACAAATACATAACAAAATGCAGCAGCCAAGACAAAAAAAAAAAAAAGTTGCCAGTGAGCAGAATATAGAATGTGTGAGATGAGATGCGTAAACATTACTTAATATGGATCAAGTCAAGGACAATCCAAACTAGTTGGCAGGGAAAAAGGAATGAGATGGTATCCAACAGCAGTTTCAGTTTATTTTTTTTTGTGGATCTGGGGTTAATTTATATGTACTCTGCCTCCTTTATTGATGTTCATTTCTAATACAGTAGGTGGAAACCTCAGAGAGTGAATCTAATTTTCCTTTACTCCCCATCTAAGACAGGTAGAACATCAAGACAAATATTTATTTAGAAAACCTTTAAAAGGTGGTGACTCCCCCAAAAAGATCCGAAAGAGGTTTGTACCCAGATTTCCTGATACTTTGGTTCAGTACTTCTAGGTTTTCTCTGTGTTTTGAAAACTCTACTATTTGATAAGGGTGAAACTTCACACACACACACACACACACACACACACACACACACCAAATTACACTTGGGAATTTCTATGTCAATAAACATATTTTGTGATGACATATATTACTATAACCTACAAAAAAAAATGCTTCTCTTTAGGCTTCTTTTCAACTATCACCCTCATCTTCCCATATTAGCCAAGAAAACATGAGCATAAAGAGTGCTGTCTGAAGGCAGAAGACCTGGGCAGTGAGACTGTGCTTCTAACTCACCGGAAGAACACAGAAAAGACCTGCAGTCTTTGAGTCCCAAATCTCACCACTTACACAAGGAGGTTTTTGGAACAGATGCTCTTTACAACCTTTTTTAGAGCTTAAAGAAAAAAATTTTCTGATTTTTTCTTTAAATAAAACGTATTTCATTAGGACACTTTAAAAGAGAATTCAAATTGCCTCCTAATAAGAAGATATTTGTTTTTGGAGGAGCAACTTTCTGGGTATGACAATCTAGGAATACAAACGCAGAAGACAGTCACCTGATAACCTAATGATTCCCATAAAAAAACAATGATTATTTCAGTTTATAGGTTGTGATTTGTCTGAGGAGATTCTGAAGAAATACTTTTGTGAGCAACCTACCGACAGTTTAATTATGGGGCAGATACTGAGCTATTACTACAAAACAGTCCTATTCAACACAATCATGTCTAATGACTCCACCAAAACAATGACCCCAGCCACAGAGAGGCAGAGGGAGAAAAGCTGAGATGTGATAAAAGACAGGGAAAAGAACTCTCTGTGTTCATGGAGTAATAACATACTGAATATCACAAGATGACTCCAAGTTTTAGACTGAAATTTAACAACTACCATGAAAGAACTGTTCTGCAGATTTCAGTGAATGCTGAACAAATTGTTGACAACGTGGAATGCTCCGTGTTTCTTAGCTGAAACACTGAATGCCCTATTTATAGTGGGACATTTGCTTTATTGAATAGCATTATGAAGTAGAAGGTCAGCCCTAGACTACCAGAAACTAGACCTATGTCTCCCTTAGGAAATCGTGTGCTCTACAATCCACTAAAGTAGTATACTTGTAGTAGCACAAAAGGGTGCAAAACAGATCACAATCTAACAGGAAAGCAAACTGAGATCATTTATCCAACCTTCTTAAGGCCCAGAGAGAAGACCTCTTGCTCAGTTTCACACACCCAGATCATGGCAGAACTAAGGCTAAAATTCATGTGCTCTGACTTCTCAGCAGAAGGATAGTCATTTAGCAAAGTAACAGTTATCACTTTTATTGAAAGGTGTTTAATAATCTTGGTGATCTGAGAAATCCAAGTTGCATCACCTACAATGCCTAATCTATTAAGAAAATGAATAAGTTTTTATACTAGATGGAAAAATTAAATGATCAATGATTTGGCAAAACTTAATTTTAAGGTTATTTTTAAAACCACAATCTCAATATTTGTTTGAGATCTTTGTTTAAACAGAATCAAGACCTTTATAAATGCAAGCCTCATTGAATGTAATAACCATAAGGGAGACATGAATAACTCCAATTTCTATCAATGGGATTGTACATAAGATATACCAGTGGCAAGAGTGTTTAAAAGACTCTAAAATTATTTTGAAGTTATTTCTGATGTATATTATGTTGCATTTTTTAAATAATTTATTCAAAGCAAGATTAATTAACACTAAGACAGGGGGCAGTCTGGTGGAAATTAAGCAGAATTTAATTTGCATAAACTTTCTAACATTCTTTTTTTTTTTAAGTAAGCAGAGAGAAATTGCACATTTTGAGCTGTTGGTGGGAAACGCTGTTTAATTTGAATCTTATGATTAATATAATAGGAATCATCAACTTGGGAAATTGTGAAATTAAGGGGGAAAATACAATGTGATAATGAAGAACAAAGACACTATCAAACTACCTCAAACGGTCAAGTATACGTTTGTTAATATTTATAGCCACAAGGACCAAATTATGTTGGTGAGTAACTTACCTTTTCAGCACTTCTTCGAATTCTGGTTTCATTATATTTCTTGGCATTTTCTTCAACTTCCTTTAAACTGTTAGGAAAGAAAACAATTGGCCAGTTAATGGCTCAATCAGAATTTCAGTGTCCAGTTCTGTGTTAAGCACTTTCATATCCTTTGTCCTAACTTGTTAAACTGATCCACTTAATATGACACAAGCTTTTCTCTGTCTTGAGTGTCTGAGCCAGAAAATTGCTAAAGATAAGGAAGGGTGTGAAACTGACGCACTGACAGTCAATTAGAAGCTTTGTTCTGTAAAACTGAATGGGTGTGACTCCCTGATTGACAAACACAGAAGACTGTCAGGAAAATTCCCTTTAACAAACAGAACCAAGAGCTTCAAAACAATGCTGTGTCAAGGGTGAAACCAAAGTGAGTATTTGAAACACTGTCATCCACACCCTTCTGTATAGCTATTTATACATTGTAAAAGTATTTGTTTGCTTCATGTAAAAGCATCATTGTTAATAAAAACTACATTGAGCTGAACTTCAAAGTCCTTTCATATCTATTATCTAATTGCAGTCGCATCCTGAGATAGACATTATTATCTCAGTTCTACAGAGTAAAAAACCAGGAGGTAGGCAGGTCAAATTCACTTTTTAGCTGGTGCATGAAAAAAATCAGAAAGTCTCAGAATTAGTGCAGGCTTGAACACTAGAGGCACATGTCTTCTAGATTAAAAAAAAAAAAAGTGGAAATAAGACTGATTTCCTGTCTGGAAACCAGTTATAATCACTGTTTTGTAAACCTGATAGGACATGCCCTTGAATTCTACAACAGTGCACTGTAATTTTCAAGGCAGGTGTGAAGTTTATCAGTCTATAAATCTTTCTCTGCCCTGAATTTAAAGATCCAATGATGTATGTATAGATCACTTTAAGGGTTGCTGACATACAGATTAGAGTCTATACCTTGTTTAACACCCACATTAAAGATTCTGGATCATATTCATACCTGGGTCTCAATGTTCAGACCCAACCAAGTCAGGCACTCAGAGGAAGATTAATCCAACAGTTCTTCCCTCTCACAAAGTTCCACCTTTTACGCTAATAATGAACGCAGCCACATTATTGTTATTAGAATTATTTAAAATTAGGTATATTATTGTTATTAGTATTATTTAAAATTAGGCTGTCATTTTTAGTAAGAGTCTCTACACATTCCCAAATGAAGAAATGCATGTCAAATGACTAATCTAGATCATTCCATATGAAAGTGCTTTTTAAATTTTAAAACATTGTGCCTTACAAAATAGTGTGCCTTTTCAAATCATTCTAATTAAATAAATTAAGAGTCTTGAATGTAACAACTATCATAACCACCTTGGCCACTCTTTTTTAAGAAACACACCATCTACTCCTTTTAAGAAACTTGAGCAGATGATATAAATTAAAAAGAGAAAAGGCACCCTGGGCTCAAGGATTATTTTAACTTATAAAGACAAAGGATTGTGTGCCTCATGAAAAGGACTTTATGCCTCTGGGGGGTGGTTCTTAGGACAGCAACCCAGTGCAACCCAGTGCATCCCGAGAAGGCCCCCACCCCCCCCCGCCCCCTGCTTGGTCTGCTTGGGGATGGTGATACTCACAACAGCTCAGCACACATTGCACACTTATTGCCATGTGTCCTTCCATCAGGACCAAGAACTGGATCATTTTCCCTTGTGCATCCAAGTCTTCCATCTCTCACATAAGGCCGAAAAGCACTACACACATCCTGAAGAACAGGGAAAGAACTTGACATTCACCATTGTGATTGTAATGCTACAACACTGCTTTCAGAAATTGTATGGAACTCAGTGCCTGTCTGTGCAATGCACACTAGCCACCTAGAGCGGTCCCAGACGTGTAGAAGTAGCTGGGAAGGTATTGTGTAATTCAAATGGATAAATATGGAACTCCTTCACTTACGTATTCACTTATAGGTACACATGGGCAACCTACCACGTGCTTAGAACTAAGGGAGAACACAGCCCTTGCCCTCAACTGGCTCGCAGTCAACTGGGTGACACAGGCAAAGAGAGATTTAAAATACATGCCAGCAACTCTCAGTTTTTCCTCTATGTCTCTGAGACTGTTTCTGATTAGTTCATTCATTTCTTCTTTTCTTTAGATTCCACATATAAGTGAGATCTTATGGGGAGGGATACGGGGGAAGGTGAGGGATTAGAAAGCACAGTTGGTAAACACAAGATTGCCACGGGGTTATGAAAGTCAATTTGGGGAATGTAGTCAATAGTGTTGTAAAGATTTTGTAGAGTATCCGATGGACACGTGTCCCATTAGGGAGACCACCTCAGGGATGATGTAGATGCCTGATCACTGCACTGTACACCTGAAGCTGAAGCTGAACAATCATGAATGTCAACTACAATTTTATATATATATATACATAGTTACAAGAAGCGGAGTACAGCATTAGGAATAGAGGCAGTGGAAATGTAATGGCTGTGTGCGATGTCAGAGGGGTAGTAGATGGGGGAGAGGGGTTGTCACTGTGTGAGGGATCTAAATGATAAATGTCTAACTATTACATTGTTTTGTACACCTGAAACTAATAAAATAAATAAATAAAATAGGTGCTAAATATCTTGGTGGAGGGAACCTCAGGTGCTCTAGTTGCATACAAAAAGTGCACCAAACACTAACTAACGAAAATCATTCAGCTAGAAAAAGTCAAGTGGGACATGTTGAGACATCCACTTCCTTCCCTTACCATTACAGGCTCGGAGAATTTAGAGTAGAAAGAACTATTTATTTCAAAGCTTGTTTTTAGACATAGAAACACTGGTACAACATGGTTATGTAATTGGCCCAAAGTCTCCTGACAGTAAGGGACAATGCGGGGATTTCAACTCAGGTTAAGTGACAGAAATGTAGTATCCTTTCTACTATACATGTAGTTTCCTTTTGATTTCTCTACTTTCCCTCCCTCTTTCACTCCCTCCTTTTCTTCCTCCCTCCCTTCCCCCTCCCTCCCTCCCTCCCTCCCTCCCTAGTCCTGTCTTTTCCTTTCCTGTCCTTTCCTTTCCTTCCCTTCCCCTTTCCTTCCTTCATTCCTTCCTTTCTCCCTCCCTCTCTCCCTTCCTTCCTTTCTTCTTTCCTTCCCTCCTTGTCTGCCTGTCTGTCTTTTTTTTTTGTTTTCATAGAGAGCAGACATAGAGCTGAAAGCTCTAACTACCACATAACCTGCACCAGTTTTAGGAACTATCAATTGTTTCTCACCAAACTTGCAGTATCCCATTTCAAGTACACCAAGAATCACTTCCAACCACCCGACCAAAGAAGGAAGAGGAAAGCATCTTCTCTCTTCTTAGCCCCCCAGTGTTTCCCACCACTCTGGCATGTCCTCACCTGCTCTGGATTACTGCCTTTGCATTCCCCTTCATGTTTTATGCCAACTTGGGACCTGGTTTTACTGTAATTGAAAGTTAGTAGACACAGCAGTTTAATATCACAGAACTTCTCATCATTCAAGTATAACTTAACTTCTTGTATTGTGATTCTCCTTTGTTCTCGAAAACAGGTATCACATTGTATTCTTTAGTTAGTCTTTATAATGAGAATCTATGTTCATAACTTGGAGTCAAAGGAATGGAATCACATGGATGGGCCGATAAGATTCACACCTATAAATATTATTTCCAGATTTTTTTTTCTCCTATGTCCATAGGGGATCCATATCAAAGGCATAGGAAATAGTAAAGCCTGAAACCAGATATCAGATGCCCCTCAAGGATCTTTGCTGTTGTTGTTTTAAATAAACAAATTCAAGTTTATAGTATCCAGCATCCTATTATACCAGTTTTCATTGGGGTTGTACTAACTAATATTTTGTTTTTTGTGGAAAATATATAAAGTCCTAATAATTAATTTTATTCAGTCTAATAAATAGAGCTTTAAAGCATATCTGAAAACATAGAAGAACCACAAATGTAAGATATACACTTCCTACTTCCTAAAAAGATAAGGCAGGATACAACTATAGCATTTGTATAACAATAAAAACAATATAAAGAAAAAACTAAGCAGTTAAAAGTGATAAGAAAAAAGTTATATCAAAAGCTATCAGCTGAGTAAAACAAAAAAAAAACAATTCCAATGCTATTTCAGAGTCTTCTAGTAGATAGAGCTAAGGAAGAAACACCATTAGCGATATGACTCTCACTGTGCAATAAAAGAAGTATACCAGAAATTAGGGGAGGGAACTTTCACCTGACCCAGAGATTTAAAGAATCTATCACAGGATCCACACTTAAGACATTTACAAAACACATATCTAATAAAATCCTGTATGTTCTTCCCATGGCTGTTTTTGTTTTCTGTTTATGTTGACCCTTGGTGAGAGTTGAAGGCATCATTTTAGAGTATATCTCTGAAAATGTAGTCATTGAGGGATCAGAGTGATTTAATTCAGTTGCGTTTTGGTCAAGATACTTGTTACAAGGAGGGATAAAGCTCGCAGAAGCTCGAAGAGTGAGTATCATAACCTCTACTAGCCTTCTCAAACATTGGTTGCTAATATTTACAAAAACTGAAGAGCAGACAATTCAAGATTGAGGTCACAAGCCAGAACCTGTAAAGCAGGTATGCTATCTTGTTGGTCGAAGACAATCAATAACCAAACCTAGTATTGAGGGTGGGGAAAGAACCCAATGGGGGCAAAATATAGGACAGCGAGATGCTTTAGCAATGTGGTGAAGGTTGAATGATGGGAAGAAGTTCAACGTTAAAAGCCCCAATCACCCACTCTAAATAGTATAAATTACTGAGCACTTAATAAATAAATATAATTTGATGATTAAATAATTCTCTATGAGAAAGGATATATTAGAAATAGATAGAAAATAGGTTAGTGTGTGTACTATATGTATATGTGTGTATGTGTATATATGTATATATGTAGATATAGGTACATCATATCTATCTACTTCATAGAGACAATGGTAAACATCTGGTAAATTGCACAAAAAGTGCTTTGTAAAATATAAAGTATTATAAATATTTTTTCTTTAAGAGTAGTAAAAGAAGTAGTCCTACTAATTTATGGATGACTAAACTACCACAAAACGGATTGTTATCGTAAACATCACAAGAAAAAAACAATGTGTCATGTAATTATACAGCAAACATACTCTAAGAGGACAGACTGCTTCAGAAAATACTCACATGTTCTCAGCACACAGTGCACACCTGTTGCTGTATGTTTTCCCATCTGTGCCACAGACAGCTGCAATATCAAAGGGACAGATAAAATCCCCATCTCTTTCTCCTTTCTCGAAATCATCACAATTCATCTGCAAGAGACATGATCAAAGAACATAAAATATACAGAGATAAAAATTCCTTACATAATTAGGTTAATGTTTTAAGCCCACAACAATAAAACTCACTAGAAAAGAAAAATGTACTAAGGAGACCATAGTGAGCTAATAAAATCATGGATAATAAAACATGGTTGAAGAACAGAGATATAATTATATTTCACAAGGAAGAATTTCAGTATAATTTCAGCCACTCGCTGTCTGGATGAGGTAGATTCAATCACCTCTCTGAAACTTAGCACTGTACTGTTTGTCTATCAAATCCTGCCTGACTTCTCTACACAGTGGTACTGTGATCCAGTAGACAATGGATATGAAAACTCTCTGTAAACTATAAGCTGCGAAAAAGTTTCTATTATTACAGACTATGGGTGTGATTAAGAGCCAGGTTTCTAGGTTCACAGTTCTAACTCTGCCACTCACTAGTTGTGTGATTTGGAAAACTTACTTAACCCCTCTGTGCTTTAGTATCCTCATTTGCAAAATGCGTATAATATTATCAACCTCCTAGGATTATAAAGAGATTTAAATGTATTTATACATGTACAGCACTTAAAACAGTACCTAGCACATCATAACAATTTGTTGTTGTTTTTATTACCACTGTTGTTATTTTAAATGTTTTCTCTACCAACAATCAAGCCAATAAAACTAAATACCTTTTTAGGGATAATGGGAGAAATCCCCAAATCTCTTCTCTAATAATATGACATATACTTAGGGACAAACCTGTATGGTGAGAAAAAGAACTGCACTAAGTAATAACTGAAGACCAGTGTTTAAATCTCAGATCTGCCACCCACTTACTTCACCTCTTTGAACTTCACTTTCCTCATCTGAACAATGGGAATTCATACTCTATCCACATTTCAGCTCATGGTGACAATCAAATTAATACTTACGAAACATTTGGCAACTCACTATTGTGACATAAGCTAGCTAAAGAAAACATAGAGCTAACTTGAATTTATTTCCTATCTAAAAATCAAAGAATAAAACTGGAGGTTTTTCTTTATGATATCACATTGCAAAATAAAAATGTTGAGGCCATTATTGTCATAATAAAAATATTTTCATTATAGATATGAAATATTTAGAGTATAGATCTGTGACCTAGTGTGTCATACAATATAAAATAATAAAAGTAGGATGGATACAAATATATAATGAATTTGTGAACCAGAAGATTACATTGAGGAACTCTCCTAGAAGACAATTAAAAAAGAAAAAAAATTAAAATAGAAAAGCTATAGAGGATATCCCACTATTTATATCATATGTTTAAGAAGTGAAAAAGAGAATGAAAACAGGAGAATGGCCATATGTGTTGCTTTCATTCATTTGGTTGTTCATTTACTCCTTAAAAGCCATTACACCTTCACTAGTAAGAAACTTGCATTCTGATAGGAAGAGATAATAAATACAATAACTTTAAATTCTAGTAAGTGCTATGAAAAATACAATAGCACCTAGGAGAGTGGCTATTTTAAAAATAGTGTCAAGAAGGATCTCTCTGCAGTGGTAATATTTGAGGTGAGATGAGACGAATGAGAAGAAGCCAGCTATTAAAGATCTGAGGGAAAGATACTGGAGGCATAGAGAGCTACCACTGCAAAGGATTTGTATCAGAACCAGACTGTCCTGTTTGATGGACAGAAAGAGAAGTATGGATGGAGTATGAGAAAACAGCAAGAGAGCTGCTGGTTTTCTCTCAAAAATCATTTCTGGAGACCCTATAAACGCATCAGGGATATGGATCACAGTCATTAACTTTCACAATCACTGCTATTCCCGTTCACCAACAAAGCCAACAGTGGCATACTAGGTCACAGGTGTTAGCAGCATGTTGACAGGGCAGATCAAAAGCCCAGCTGGGAGGTGATGAGAACAGGTGCAAGCATTTACTATGCCACCTCCTCCTCCAAACCCCAAGGGCTGGTGGATCACAACCTACGTAGAACACCTCTTCCTACTGCCGACAATTTCTGAGAACGCACAGATGGATTCCTGACCTGGTGGAGTGGCAGCAAACTTGGGTGTATAACACTGGCTCCAGAACCTTCAGCTCTTTGGGCCTTATCCCTTTTTCTATCCTTACACTCATCAGGAGAGGAAGAGACTAAAGCGTGGCCTTGAATATTATCTAACCTCACTTTAGTCAGAAAAAATAGTAACTACAACCAGTATGGAATCTTAACAGTTAAAATATCTGTATATCTGAGGAGTAAAACAACACAAAAGAAATATGGTAATATGAACAATATTCAGTAACAATTGAAGCAGAATTATTGGAATGCACAGAAAAATAATTTATTTAGAGAGATAAGGGAAGATACCTGCAATATAAAGCAAGAAAAAAGAAGTTACCAAGGAAGAAAAAGTGGAATCTTTAGCTATGAAAAATATTTAAATGGTAATAAGTAAACCAATGTGAAAACTAAAAATAGGATAGGTACAAACACATAATGCATTTTTGAACTAGAAAATCAGATTAGGAAACTCTCATAGAAGGTATAAAGAAAAACTAATTGAACATAGAAAAGAAAATCTAAAAAACATAAAGAATAAAATTAGAAATCTCAAAAAAAAGTAAACATATATATGGTACGAAGAACATTTGAAGAAATAGGGAAAATCTCTAGAATTAATGAAAAGTGAAAGAACAAGAGAAAGAGAGAAATAGCCATAATAATTCAAATCTAAAATCTGGTCAGTAATAAAATTGTGGACATTTAGAAGATTTTCACAAAGTTGAATTAAGAGGCCACTAACACACATTAATTAGGGGAAAAAATAGAGATATTAACAATAAACAGAGACATTAGCAATAGTGATTATTATAAATACAAATATTTGGTTAAAGGTAGTCATAATAAGAACAAAAACGGGTGTTACATTTAAATCATCATCAAAGAAAAGCTGTGAGGAAGAAACAACTTTAAAAATAATTTTTAAAAAAGGCTGATAACTGAAAATATAAAAAATTGGGAAAATCAACTCCTAGCGTAACATAAATAAAAAAATGTAAATGGACTAACACCCCAAATTAAAAGACTATGATTGGATTAAAAAATAGGATCAAACTAGATATTGATCCACAAGAGAAAAACTAAAATTAAAAGGCATTCAAATATTAAAACAATAGGATAAGGAAAGATATACAAGGTAAAACTGAATAAGAGAGCAGAAGCAGCAATATTAATACTTAAAATATAGAATTCAGTCCAAAATGCATGGTAAGTAACAAAGAGGGACATTATGTAAAGTCAAAGGAAGAATATGGGCACATTCACCTAATAATAAAGGCTCTAAATATGTCAACAACCAGCAGAATGTGTTATATAAATCAATAATTGGAGTTAGAGATTTTAGCACACCCTTCTCAGAAACTAATATATCAAGGGGAAAAAACTAAGATGCTTAAGCCATTAGCTTTTTATAGAAAACTACATCCAAGAAACAGAAAATAAATATTTTTTCCAGAACATCTGAAATATTTATGAAAGTAGAATATTAGGCCACGAGAAACTTAGGAAATTCCAAAGGATCCATATCATATGGTCTATGTTCTCTGACCAAAATTCAATCAAATTAGAAGTTAATTTAAAATAGAAAAAAGGGCCACATATTTGAAAATCAAATTATGTATTACTAAACTCTGGGAGGGAAGAAAACAAAGAAATGTTGTCAAAGAATGACAGATGGAAACATTTAAGTACAAATCTTAAGACAGATGATCATTAATATATTCAACCACCCTTGTCAAGAAATTTGAAGAGTTAAAATTTCAATACGTAGGTATTGCTCAATCCATTGTAAAATGAGCAATAGAGCAAACCTAAAGAAACAGGAATGAATGACATAGATAACAAAAAACGATAGAGAAGACTAAAGCTGATATCATAGATTTCTAGTATGATTTATAAAAGAGAAACAAGATGAAAATTAAAAAATACATGCAATGTTAATTGAAAATAACTGTATAAACACTAAGAAATAAAAACAATGAAAGAACAAATGTACAATTCAACACTTTTTAGTAAATTTATGGAGTTGTACAACCACAACCAAATTTTAGATTATTTCCATTACCCCAAGAGTTTCTTCCCCTGTGCCTATTTACAGGTAATCCCAGCTCCAGCTTTAGGCAACCACTAAACTTTCTGAGTTTACCTTTTCTGGATATTTCATATAAGTGGAATCATAAATAATTGATTCTGGCTTCTTCAACTTTGCATAATATTTTTGAGGTTCATCTGTGTTGTAATAGTATCAGTGGTACATTCCTTTTTATCGCTGAAAAATATTTCCTTGTATAAATGTGACTCATTGTATTTATCCATTCACCAGTGGACTTTCAGATATTTGGATTATTTTCAGTTTTGGATTATTAAAAACAATGCTGCAATGAACATTCACATGCCTGACTTTGTAGGAACATGTGGTTTCACTTCAGTGGGATAGATTTCCAGGACTGAATATTTGCTAATATGATAATAACATATCATATTAAACATCGTATGAATAACATAACATCATAAAAATAACATCATATTAAACATAAATTTATGTTTAGCTTGTTCAAAACTGACAAACTGTTTTCCAATGTACGTGCATACTTGTGTACTCTTCGCAGTGATCTGTAAATATTCCAGTTTCTCCACAACCTTAACAACATATTGTATTTTCTATCTTTATGATTATAGCTGTACTTTATTGTATAACTGTCCTTCATTGTGATTTTGATGCGCATTTATTTCTCTAAGTAATAGCAATGTAGAACATCTACTTATGTGCTTGCTGGCTAGCCATTAACATATCTTTAGTGTAATGTTTATTTTTAGTTCAGTTGTTTGTCTTCTATAATTGAGTCGTAAGAGGTCCTTACATACACACTGTGAAGTCTCGTACCCAGCATATGATTTGTGATCATTTCTCCCAGCTCATGACTTGCTGTCTCCATGATCTCAGTTAAAGCACAAAAGTTTCTAATTTTAATGAACTCCAAATTATTAATTTTGTATTTATGAATAATGCTTTTGGTTCCAAATAAAAAAACTGTCTAAGCCAAATTCATTATTTTTTCTGTTATGTTTTGCTCTAAAAATTTTATAGTTATAGCTCTTACACTTAGGACCATAACCCATTTTGACTTAACATTTGTGTATTCTGTAAGCTAAGAATCTAAGTTTATTTTTATGATTATGGATATTCAATTTCCCAAGTACTGGTTTATCTTGACATGTTGGTCAAATGTTAATTGAGCATAAATGTAAGGTTTCTCAATTCTATTCCATTGATCTTTATGTCTATCCTTACACCAATAACTCTTTTGATCACTATTTTGATCACTGTGACTTTATAATAAATTTTGAAGTCAATTGCTGTTAAGTGTCTCAACATTTCTATATAGATACTAGGATCAACTTGTCATTTTCTACCAAAAAAAAAAAAAAAAAGGGGGGGCGGCCCAGTGGCTCAGGCAGTTGGAGCTCCATGCTCCTAACTCCGAAGGCTGCCAGTTCGATTCCCACATGGGCCAGTGGGCTCTCAACCACAGGTTGCCAGTTCAATTCCTTGAGTCCCACAAGGGATGGTGGGCTGCGCCCCCTGCAACTAGCAATGGCAACGGGACCTGGAGCTGAGCTGCACCCTCCACAACTAAGATTGAAAGGACAACAACTTGAAGCTGAACAGCATCCTCCACAGCTAATATTGAAAAGACAACAACTTGACTTGGGGAAAAAAAAGTCCTGGAAATACACAGTGCACCCCAATAAAGCCCTGTTCCCTTTCCCATATATATATATATATATATATATATATATATATATATATATATATATATATATATATATAAATTCCCTCAAAGGGCCACTTTATGTGATAGTAGTAACAAATGTATAAAAAAAAAAGAAGAAGAAAGTCTGCCAGAAATTCATAGGAAATGTGTTAAATTTATAGATTAATTTTGGGAGAATTCCCATATTGACAATACTGAGTTTCCAATCTATAAACATGGACTACCTCACCATTTATTTAGATCGTTCATTTCTCTCTGCTGTGTTGTGTAGTTTCTAGTGTACAAATCTTGCATTTGTAAATTTATTTCACCATATTTTATTGTTTTATGCTATTGTGAATGAAATTAATAATTTAAATTTTGGATTGTTCGTTGTTAGTATATAGAAATACAATTCAGTTTGTATTATTGATTTTGTATACTGTTCTTGTTAAATTTGTTTATTAATTCTAATTTTCTTTTTGTGGATCTTCAGGGTTTTCTATATAAAATATCATGTCCTTATAATTAAAGACAGTTGTTTCTTTTCCAATCAGGATATCTCTAATTAATTAAGAAACTTTGCCTTTTTATATTGGCTAGATTCTCCAGTTGAATGTTGAAAAGAAAGAGTGTGATGAATTTCTTTGCTTTCTTCTTAATCTTAAGGCCAAAGTATTCACTCTCTAATCATTCAGTATAATGTTAGCTGTTGTTTTTTTAATAGATACCCATTATCAGCTGAGAAAGTTTGCCTGTTGGTAGTTATTTTGTGTGAACTTTTCTCTTGAATGAATGTTGGGTTTCGTTAAGTGCTTTCTCTTCATCTGTTGAAATAATAGTGTAGTTTTGTCCTTTATTCTATCCGTACAATGTATGTATTATATTTTCTATTGTTAAACCAACTTTGCATTCCTAGAATAATTCCTGCTTTGTTATGGTTTTATCCTTTTTGTGTTGTTCACTAATATTTTAAGAATTTTTCCATCTATTTCTATGAGGGGTATTTGTCAGTAATTTTCTGTACTTGTGATACCCTCTTTTGGATTTTGTATTACAATAATACTGGCTTCATAAAATGTACTGGTGTTACCACCTGCTCTATTTCCTGAATGAGTGTGTAAACGGTTGGTATTATTTCTTCTTTCAGTATTTGATGAAAATCACCACTGTAGTCTTCTGGATCTGAATTTTTCTTTGATTTAATTATGGATTTAATCATTTTACTTGCTATTGGTCTATTTTGATCTATTTCTTCTTGGGTCAGTTTTTAGTAATCAATCTTTTCAAAGAACCAACTTTTGGATTTATTAATTTTTTTTCTATTTTTTAATGTTTTGTATTTTATTAATTTCTGTTTTAATCTTTTGTACCTTCTTCTGTTGCTTGGGGTATAGTTTGCTCTTTTTTTTCTTGAAGTTTCTTAATGTGGAATTTTAGATTATTAAATTGTGACCTTTCTTTTCTGATTTAAGGCATTTAAAGCTCTCTACAGTTGGCACTGTTTAGGTTGAATTCATGGATGTGGAACCCATGGATACAGAGGAGCAACTAAAGGATTTGAGCATTGACATATTTTGGCATCCATGGAAGATCGTGGAACCAATCCCCCCTGAATACCAAGGGATGACTGTATACTGCTTTAGCTGAAACCCGTAAGTCTTGAATTCGTATGTTTTAAATTTTATTCATTGCAAATTATGTTCTAATTTCTCTTACAATTGTTTCTTTGACCCATCAGTTATTTATAAGTATGTTTCTTAGTGTCCAAATATTTGGGAATTTCCATAGTTTTTATTTGTTGTGTAATCAATTCTGTTATGGTCAGAAAACATACTTAGTATAATTTTCTTTTTAATTTATTGAGACATATTTTATATCCTAGTATGTAGTCTATATAGAAGAATAATCCACTATTATTTGACAATAATATGCCTTCTGCAATCAATGGGAGAGCACTCTCCATATTTCAGTTTAGGTTAAGTTATTTGACAGTGTTTTTCAATATTCTATATCTTTAATGATATTTTTCCTAGCTGTTCTGTAAATTTTTGAGAGTAAATATCTATTATTGTTGAATTGTATATTTATTCTTTTAATTACAGCATATTTTGTTTCATACATTTTAAGCTTCTGGTAGTACTGTGTTTCCCCCAAAATAAGACCTAGCTGGACCATCAGCTCTAATGCATCTTTTGGAGCAAAAATTAATATAAGACCCTGTCTTATATTATATTATATAAGACCTGGTATTATATTATATTATATAAGACACGGTCTTATATTATAGTAAAATAAAACCAGGTTTTATATTAATTTTTGCTCCAAAAGACACATTAGAGCTGATGGTTTAGCTAGGTCTTATTTTCGGGGAAACATGGTAGGTGCATATACATTTATAATAGTTTTATCCCGACATATTGATATGTATCCCCTGATACATATTAATACAGAATTTAAAATTATGAAATGCCCTTATTTGTCTCTAATAATATTATTTGTCTTAATGCCTATTTTGTCAGATAGTAATATCGCAAATCTTGCTCTTGTATGGCGATATTTTGCATGGTATCACTCTTTCATCGTTTCAGACTTTTCGTGTCTTTGAATCTAAGGTATTAGAGACAGCTTATAGTTGCTTTTTAATGATATAACAATCTCTGCCTTTTGGTTGGGGTGTTTAAATCATTTACATTTAGCATAATTATTGATATGGTTGTATTTATATTTGCTATGTTTCTATTAGTTTTCAATGTGCTCTTGTCCTTTTTATTTCTCTGTTCTTCTGCTATTGCCTTCTTCTGGGTTGACTATTTCTCGTGTGTTTTTAATTTATTTGTGTATTTTATGTATTTATTATATATGTCATTTTCTTAGTAGTTATTCTAGTGCTTACAATATGCATTCTAATTTATCATAATTTACTACAGATTAATACTTAATTCTGGTAAAATTTGTCCCCCCAAAATTTGAAACTTTGTCCCAATATAACTCTATTTCCTTCATCCCCCTTTGTGCTATAGTGATCATATATGTTGTATCTATGAATATATACCCAATAAAAGAGCATTATAATTATTGTTTCATACAATATTATATTTTTGAAAGAGGCCAGATGAAAATAAGAACAATATATTTATAGAGTTAACCCATTACTACATCTAAAGTAGGTTTGTAGTAACAAGTTCTCTCAGATTTCATTCATATGGGGATATCTTTATTTTGCCTTAATTTTTAAAAGATAATTTTGGTACATATAGAATATTAGTTAACATTTTTTTTCTTTCAGCACTTTGAGCATGTCATTTCATTGCATTCTAGCCTTCATTATTTTATATGAGAAGCCAATCATTAATTGTGTATGTCACTTTTCTTTTGTGACTTAAAATTTTTTCCTGATTTCAACATTTTTCATGATGAGCCAAGGTATGGATCTCCTTGTATTTATTCTACTTGGGACTTGTTGAAATTCTTGAATGCAAAGATGAATTTTGTTCATCAAATTTGACACATTTTGAGCCATTATTTCTATTTTTAAGCGTTATTTCTTCTTTAATTTTATTAATTTTTAACATTTAAGTTTAAAGTGTACCTCATGGTGATTTGATATACATATACATTGTGATAGAATTCTCCCTATCTAATTAAGAAATCTTTAACCTCACATTTTATCTTTATTTCATTGCGTGTGAGAATATTTAAGTTGTATTCTAATAGCAAATTTCAACTATGCAGTGTAGTATTATCAGTTATAGTCACCATGATTTACATCAGCTGCTCAGACCTTATTTATGTTATAGCTGCTGTTCCCACTCCCTAGTTCCGGACAACCACTTTTCCTTTTCTACTCTCTGCTTCTGTGCATTTAAATTTTTTGTTTTTGCAAATGGCAGAATTTCTTTCTTTCTAATGACAGAATAATACTACATTGTATATATCTACAGTATCTTCTTTTTTCTTCACCCTTGAAATTATTTTATTTATTATTTTAGTATTAGTTTCAGGTGTACAACATAGTGATTGGATATTTATATACCTCACAAAATGATAACCCCAACAAGTCTATCACCCATATGACACTGTACATAGTTTTTATAATATTACTGACTATATTCCCTATGTTGTTCTTTATATCCCTTGACAAATTTTTAAAATTATTATTGACCTTCAATATTATTTTATGTTAGTTTCAGAGGTACAGCATACGGGTTAGACATTTATGCAATTTATGAAGCGATCCCCCACTAAGTCTAGTACCCATCTGACACTATACATAGTTTTTATAATATTATTGACTGTATTCCCCTTACTGTACTTTACATCCCCATGACTATTTTGTAACTATCAATTTGTACTACTTGATCCCTTCACCTTTCTCACCCAGTCCCCAACCCCTCTCCCATCTAGTAACCATCAGTTTGTTCTCTGTATCTATGAGCCTATTTCTCTTTTGTTTGTTCGTTTATTCTGTTCTTTAGATTCCACATATAAATGAGATCATATGGTATTTTTCTTTCTCAGTCTAACTTATTTCACTTAGTATTAATACTATTTAGGTCCATCCATATTGTTGCTAATGGTAAGACTTCATTCTTTTTTATGGAAGAGTAATACGGATAAGGGGTTAATAGCTAAAATTTATTTTAAAAAAACAACAACACAAAAAACTCATACAACTCAACACCAAAAAAACAATTGAATTAAAAAATGAGGAGAGGACCTGAATAGACATTTCTCCAAAGAGGACATACAGATGGCCAATAGATATATGAAAAGATGCTCAACGTCACTAATCATCAGAGAAATGCAAACAAAAACCACAATGAGATATCACTTCACTCCTGTCAGAATGGCCAACATCAATAAATCAACAAACAACAAGTGTTGGCGAGGATGTGGAGAACACGAAACCCTTATGCACTTTCAGTCGGATTGCCAATTAGTGTAACCACTATGGAAAATAGAATGCAGGTTCCTCAAAAAATTAAAAATAGAATTACCTTATGACCCAGTAATTCTACTCCTGGGTATTTATCCAAAGAAATCCAAAACACTAATTCAAAAAGATATATGAACCCTTATATTCACTGCAGTGCTATTTACAATAGCCAAGATATGGAAACAACCAAAACAACCCATGCCAATGGATAACTGGATAAAGAAATTGTGGTACATATATACAATGGAGTATTAAGCCATTATTTCTTCAAATAATTTTTCTTTTTTCTCTCTGCTCTATTTCTGGTTTTCCTATTGATAAGTTTGTTGTTATCTCAAGGACTCTGTGATTCTGTTCATTTTTCATCGATATTTTTCTCTCTGTACTTCCATCATCAACTTTTATTGATCTTTCTACAAGTTACTAATTTTTTCTTATGCATCTCAAAGCGTCTTTTGAGCCCCTCTACAGAATATTTCATTTTAGTTACTGTGCTCTTCAACTCCAGAATTTCCAATATCTATCTGAGATATATATATATATATGTGTGTGTGTGTGTGTGTGTGTGTGTGTGTGTGTGTTTTAGCTGAAACTCATAAATCTTGAATTGTTTGAACCATTGTTCTAATACAAATACATGTATTTTCATTGAAAATCTCTTTGTTCATTATTATTATACTTTTCTTTAAATCTTCAAATTTGGGTTTCTTAGTATTTGAACACTTTTTAAATAGCTGCTTCAAAGTCTTTGTTTGCCAAATTTAACCAGGAGACACTCAGTTTCCATTGACTTGTTTTTTTTCTGAGTATGGGTTATACATTCCTACTACTTTGTATATTTCATACTTTTTGTTGAAAACTGACATTTTGGATAATATATTGTAGTGACTCAAGATTATTATTTTACTGTAAAGATTATTTTTGCTGTTTTATTTTCGTTTGTATCTTTGGGCCAAATATCTCATTCCTTGCTTTCTTGCTATGTAGCTGTTGATGTATCTGCTAAGAAAATATTTATTCATTCATTTATTTATTTTTTAAAGCCTGTCTTCCTAGGTTTCCCCCCTGCATTTGTATAACTTAGTGATAGGCCAATGACTGAAACAGTTGTGCTCAAACACCTCAAGCCAGTAAGCTTCTACCCTCTGCATATGGTCCTGTGTATATTGGGGAGGGCACACAAAGTTCAGGCCATTTTTACATTTAACCCAGCATTTGTTTTCCATTGGGATTTTTAAAATGTCTTCTAAGTGATGGTACACAGCCTTATGGTCAGCCAGAAGTATGTGAATTGCTTGGTCCCTTTTTGGCCTCTGCTACCAAGATGTGAAAACAGCTAGAAATACAAGGACTGACAATTAAGTTCACGAACTCATCCTAGAAAAAGTGCTACATACCTCATTGCTGAATATCACTACAGTCACCTACAAAGTACTCCCTTGGGAAGCTATACACTGACACCAGTGCTTAGTTCACCCTTCGAAGCAATTTTGGAACTCTTTTTCTGGAATGGCCATCAGAGCTGACATTGTATTACCCTTGATTTTTTAATGTCATCAAAATGTCTTCCTTTCAATATTTCCTTTATCTTCAGGTAAAGAAAGAAGTCATAGGGGACCAGATCTGTGAGTAGGGAGGATGTTCCAATACAGTTATTTGTTTACTGGCTAAAAACTCCCTCACAGATAGTGCCGTGTGAGCTGATGCATTGTCATGCTTCAAGAACCATGAATTGTTGGCGAAAAGTTCAGGTTGTCTTTTTCCCGCAGCCTTTTCAGCACTTCCAAATAGTAAACCTGGTTAACTGTTTGTCCCATTGGTACACATTCATAATGAATAATCCCTCTGATGTCAAAAAAGGTTAGCAACATTGTTGCAACAAGTTCGTGAACTTAATTGTCAGACCTCGTATATTTGCTCCCACCATACAACTTCAGGCCATCCTCCTTACTCTAGGTGAAGGTCATAACTTTCATCAAAAACATCTGTGAATATGACTGTTGCCTACTACCTCAAATTAGGTAAAAGCCCCTTTCAACCATGGCAGTGCAGTCGCTGACCCTCATAGCCTACCCTGCTTTGGTAGACCCTCGGTACCAAGCAAGCAACAGGGGTAAGATAAGAGTATCCCTAAGCAAGAACATTGTAGATTCCTATTGTTCTAATCCAAAGTTTACCAGTTTTGCAAGCTTAAATGCTTGTCAAGTTGATATAGGCTGCTGATCAATTTCCAGAATGCTATAACAATTGTTTTGGTCAATTTGTCTAGATTTATAGTTGCATTTTGGGGAAAACATTTGCTGACCTCCTTATTCAGCCATGGCTTGAAATGCTACCACTCAGGGTAATTGTCTAGTGATTCCTAAACCAAATAAGAATAAATCAAGAGAGAAAACTGTAGACTCATTTTACTTATGAAAATAGTTTCAAGTTTTCTAAAGGAAATATTAACTATCCAAATTCAACAATGTATTAAAAATATGTTATGGTTAAGTATTATTTACCCTAAGAAAACAATTGCTTAACATTAGCAAATTTATCAAGAATTTTATTATATTAATAGACTAAAGGAAAAAAAATCAGAAAATTATTTCAATAGTTGCAGAGAAAGCATTTGATAATGGTCAAAATATTCAGAAGATTAAGACCATAAAAGAACTTCCTAAACTTGCTAAAGTTCATAAAAAAAATACAGTAAACATTATACTTAATGGAGAAACTTTGGATGTAGTCTCTTTAATATAGTGGAGAGAGGCAGTGTAATATTCATTATCATCACTACTGTTTAATTACTGAACTCTAGATCTTGTCCAATCATATAAGGAAAGAAAAAGAAATGAAGATTGAAAAGGAAGTTATAAAACTATTATCTCCTATTATAAGCAGATAATGTGATCACCTACCAAGAAAAAAAGAAAGAATTAACAAATAAGTGATCAAAATAGAAGATATCATAAAGTTGTTCAATATAAGATCAACCTGTATAAATAAATACAATTTATCTATATTAACAATAACCAGATAGAAATATCACATAAACAACAAAATATCAATCAAAATAGCAATACATTTACAAATTTTCTAGGTATTAACAAAATTACAAAAACACTGTGGAATCTACTTTATAAATTTCATAAAGTACACAAATTATAGGAATTAATGATAAGGTATTTTGTGCTTTTCAGTTGGCCAAGTCAATATTATAAAAAGTCAATTTTACTCAAATTAATTTATAAATTCTTTGTGTCCCTAGTCACATTGGGTTCCCAAACTCAAATTGGATTTTTTCATAAACTCAGTAATTTTTGTTATTTCTAATAAATATATGAAAACATATTATCTATGCATTAGTAAATCAACTTTGAAAAAAGAAGAACTAAGAAAGGAAACTTGCCTTGTTAATTATTAAAGCAATAAACTAAGCTGAACTAGAATAGAGAACTTAGAAACATATATACACATTATGTGTTAATATCCTACAAAGTTGGCTTCCTAAATCAATGAGAAATACTGAATGAATCAATTAATCAATTAAAAAACAAAGGTCTCTATATGGACTAAATACGTTAGAGATTAGAAATTATGAGGAATTTGACTGGGATGGTAGAAAGGGAAATGGTGAAAAAGAGTCAAATTTGGGATTTACTTTAGAGAATACCAACAAGACTTATTTATGGATTGGACATTAGAGTTGGAAGGTGAAAGAATAACATACTAGTGAAGAAGAAATTGATGATGCAAGATAGAGGATATCTGTAGGACGGAAATTCTTAAACAGGCAGAGCACCTTATTCTGAGAGTGAGTGTAAGGATTAATTTTTGATGGGAGGAATCTAAGCAGAAAAAGTTGGTTGATTTTTTTTTCTGTTATAGTGGAGAGTAAAACACCAAGAAACACATAGCATAATGGCAGGAATCCATCTACACACAGAAAAGTAAAAATCTAGACAGAAATTGCCTAAAAGGCGTTAACTTAGAAGTAAGTAGTTTCCTAGGGAGCAAAACATGTAACTGTAAACTTTACTTAGAGGTGAAAATTCTAATTCAGGTATAAGATGTTAACAGAGAGGTAAAATGTCTTAAACTTTTGTAATTTTATTTCTTAAAAATCCTATTTGATTTAAATTCAATAAATGTGTGTCAACATACGAAAACATCTCACTAGTAATATTTTTAAAATAGCAAGTTTGTTAGAATTGAAACTTGTGTGTGTGTGTGTGTGTGTGTGTGTGTGTTTTATTTTTATGTCATTTGCTTATATACTATATTTTAAAACACCATTGATGTATCAGTTTTTCATAAAGGAAAAAGAAGCAGAGAATGGGGAAAATAAATCTTCTAGAATGAGTGCTCTCTAAATGTGACAAATAAAGGCAAATTTGAAAGTCACTAGTAAAATTTTCTGACCCTCCATAGATCTTGCAGAACACAGAAGCTGCTCCCTTTTGCTCAGATAAAGGATTTGCAAATTGATTAATTGAGTGGTGAGGGAGTTACTGTTTTAAAAGTGAGACTGGTTGAGCCCAGGCAAAGAATTTGGTTGACTAGCTTTTCTGCGGAGGCTGAGGTTCTCAGACATTCCTAAGTAACATTAACAAGGAAGATGGTAGCTTGGTTAGACTAAGGATGTTAAAGTCATTTGGGTGTGCCTGCCCTGACTGATTATTTTAATTATGTGTTAGAGACAGGAAAAGAGGAAGAGAAAAAAATATTGGAGAAGAAGCTACATAGGAGACCTGGAGTGATGTGAGTAGTTGTCAGGATACCTGGTGATGACGCCAGCTTTGTCGATAACTTATTGTGAAACACTATAGGCCAGAACATTTTCCCCAATCTGGGCCTAGAATTTTTATTTATTTCTTTGCATAAATAGAAATTTTTATATAAATAAAAAAATATATTTATAAAGTGAAATGGTTGTATGGTGATTTGCATCTGGGCAATTTCTTTCACTTTAGATCTTTTTTTTTTTTAATTAAAAAATATGTTTTACTACAGAACTCTTTTCTCAAACAAACTTTGGCCTGAATCCCAATCTGGAAAAAGAGCAACTCTCGTTGAATTAGGAGTACAATTTAGGTATTAGGAAAGAGCTTAGAAAAGTAAACGAAGAAAAGAAAAAGGAAATAAAATGAGTCAAATGCCTGCTAACACACGTGGAACACTGTAGCTGGCTTTTTAAACTTGGTTTCTCATTTGATCCACATTCCATTTCACAGATGAAAAAACAGGCTTAGAGATTCGTCAATTGTCCAAGTGACATACACGATAAATAAGAACTCTGAAATTTGGACTTAGTTCTACAGTCCTATGGAGGCTGTTGTCGGAGCTCAGACAGGACAGGGGAAATGAGAAATGGCCATGGAAGGCAGACATCCCACTGGCTTACTCCACCTCTTAGCACCTGCCAGTGCCCAGAATGTTTTCAGAGACTTGGATCATGGGTTGGGCCTACGGACAAGCTGTACCAGATATTTAGCTCACCCGTGGACAAAGCCATGTTCACTCCCTTCTTAGTAGTTGGCTTCACAACAGGTATGACCTAGTAATTGGGAAATACACAACTCTACATAGAGTCAAACATAATCTCGAAAGCAAACATGGCAAATTGACTCTCAATAGTCTCACCTTTGCTGGGGCAGTGGCCCTGGTGGCTCTTCCTAAATACCTGGCCCTTTTCTGGGATTTTGCTTCTTTTTCCCTGGAAGAGAGCAAGGAGCAGCATAGTTTAGACATGCTCGCCCAGCTTCTAGGGATAACAGTATACATAGTCAACTTAATTCTGAATGTTTTCCTTAGTATGTCAGAAGTGGACGTATGTCCAGAAATGAGCCCAAGTACCACAAACCTCTCTTCAGCTGAAAAATACCTCAAACATGTTTCTACTGAAGGCGAGAATCTCTCTCTCTAACTTCCTAACGGATAACCTCCCCCACACCTAAAATGCATCCAACATCCAGGTGATCACCAACTCTAAAAGCTATTTGTATCATTGTTGGAATGCTCTCTTTGAAAGGCAGTATTCATATTGAACCAAAATCTGCCTGCCTGTTTTGGTCCTGGTTCCAATGTCTAAGGACCCACGGAGCAAATTCAGCAATTTGAGGGTAGCTTTTATGTCTTGTACCGTCTCCTTCTTTCCGGGTTAAAAAACCAAGTTTATTCCAACATAATTTACATAGGTAATAAAACATAATTCCATACATAGGAAAAAAACCCTACATAATTCCATTCCATAATTCCAACATAATTTACATAGGTAATAATTGAGTGGGTGACTTCGAAGTGGTAAATAAACTGCCTTGTGTGTCTTAAGTCATCTCATTTTTATTTTAAATTAGCTTTCAGCAAATTTATCATATTCACAGTTTTAGTCTACTATCAAAACATCCTATCTAATAAGAAGGAGACTTCATAGTAAATAATACACTTGCTGGTTTATATTCCGCTTTCAAGAGAAGAAGAAAGGATTTTTCAACTTTCCTGGGCCTCCTTCACCCTAAATCTTGTCCTGCCTTCCTTCATCTTCCCACAGTATCTTCACTAGAAGCAGCACATGTAATCAGAGCTTCATTATCCCAATATTATTGACTGTCAAATTAAATCCACTGACACATACCAGCCTGGCATTTAAAAAGCTAATTATCACATAATTATCTTAAATTAAGCTTAGCATCGGTTTGGTACCAGTGTTGAAGTTTTCACGGTCAGAAACTGAGAATGACCTTCCTGTTCAAAAATAAATTAGGACACCTTGATTTGAGGACTTGCAATTGATAACTCAAGCCTTCTTCCACTTTTGGGGTGTCGCTGAAGAGAAGGAATCAAGTTGAGGAACATTGCATAGATGTTGGGGAAATTCTGGGGTACTAATTCTGAGTTACACGTGACTGAAGGCTACCATCAACTTTTTAGTCCATCTCACCCTAGCTAATCCCAGATGTCTGAAGATACTGGCAGCTCAGAGTCAGACTATATCCTGCTTAAACCCTTCTACGGGTTGGCTGCCAGAAGAAATGTCTGGCATCATTTCCCAGGGGTTTTTCTCAGTCCCTAAGGTACAACAGAGTCAGGTCTTAACAGGCCCAAGAAATCTGACTTTTTTTCTTATTTATTTATTTATTTTTTTTCCAGAGCCAGGAAACTCAAATTGGAACTACATTCTCAAAAGACTATTAAGTTTTACATAAGGTGTACTGGGCCCTCTGGGGTGTTTTGGAATACCATTTGAGTGATTATTAAAATCTTTCCAGGTAGGTGGCACTTATCCAACTTGATCTGATAAGAGGTGCCAGTGTGGTTTATGAAGCATTTTATTTAACCATTTCGATTTAGAAAACTATAATGGACAGAAAATAAAAAAGAATGCATTATATTTTACATAAGAAAGTTGAAGAATCCTTTCTTATTCTCTTGAAAACTGAATGTAAACTAGCAGGTGTATTATTTACAATAAGCTTTCCTTCTTATTACATGTTTTTGATAGTAGACTGAAACTATGAATATACTATAACATATAAAACTATAGACATTATAGTTGATGAGTTCAAAGAGCTGGTAACTCAAACACTTAGAAGAAAGAGAATCTTTACTCACAGTACTATTTTGCACCTGGCACATTTTTTGAGGAAGACTATTTCATCAGGGAATTTAAGAAGTTTTTTATCCTGGGAACAAAACAACTTCCCATTTTTCATGAATACCCGAAAATTATTGCATGTTTCCTAAGGGAAAGATGAAAAAAAAAAAAAGGTTGTGTTTATTGAAACCTCATCAAAGCAAGACTTTACCTTCTAAAAACTTCCCTGAGCAATATTATTTAATAACCACTACCCCCCTTTATATGGAAGACATTCACTCAGTTTCTACAAAAAATACAAACAAAAATAGTGACCCCGGATTATCTATTGGAGATTGCAAATTCACCTAACAAGTGTTCATTTAAAACAACTAGTGAACTGGAAGGAACAAGGGACTTGGGGTCAAAAGACTTCAATTTATACTCCAGGGTTCTCATTTACAAGCCCACCAGCCCTAGGAAATTAACTTCTCAAAGTCTCACTTATCCTATCTGTAAAAATAAGGGATATAAATATATATGTTTCACAGGTTTTCAAGGATTAAATATTACAAGTGTGTCAAGCCCTCAAAGAATGCCTGATACATAGTAGATATTCAACAAATAGATTCTCCTTCTCTCCTCTTTCTGCTCCTTTATTATTATTGTTGCTTTTGTCCTTACTGTTACTGGAGTATGCTGATGGCACATGTAAAGCACCTAGAACACCGTAGGTCATAATATGTTGTAAAAGGGACTATGAAAAGGTTGCTGAGGGACTGAGACAAAGTGTGTGAGCATTAAAAACTATGAAGTGCCTCTGCCCATGTACCCGAAAGGACGTAGTGCAAGATACCAGCTCCTAGAAATGTTAACGGTTACTAAATTTAAAAATTTTTTTTAAATTAAAAAAAAAAAAAAGGATCCCTTGGTCATATATGTTTGGAGAACATATTTCTAGATTAGTTCTCTTCTGAAATAAACCTCAGATTCACGGATATTATGTCTAATGGACACAAACTGACTTACTTAAAAGCTAACGAAGCTTAAGTTTCCAGGCCCTTCGTTGTCACATCCCCGGAGAGGCCTAGTCATTTCATATTTTCAAATTTGTGTTCTTTTCTTAAAAATTCCTCCCACCAGCACCCCAACCACCATCACCCCCGTCACTACCAGAATCAAACTTTACAAACCTATGGAAATACTGTGCAATTTTCTCCAAACTTGCTTAAATCTCTCTCTCTTTTTTTTTCCCGTTCATTTGTTCTTAATTTTCTTTTTCTGGCATATTCTCTGGTATTACTATTTTGCTACTCTGTGTGACACCCTTCAAGACATGGTGCGCTATACTTGGTTTTTGGTTTTCTTTTTGGAAATGCCAATGACAGCACTGTACCAAATTTAGTGAGAAAAGTGGAAACCATTTTGAATGATATTTTACTACATAGTGCAAATGCACTATTGATTTCAAGCTCCTAGAAAAGAGTGACATATAACAGTCCTTCCATAAATATACTGAATTAATAAATGAAATAAAAGAAAAAAAAACCCTCATTCTTAAAGCTCTTTCCACTGTCCTATTTCCACCTATTCTATTATTCAAAATGATTTATATTCTCTAATAGTTTTGAAAATCCCCTGGACCTGTAGAGCAACTGTTTGAATCTATGTTTTTTGGGTTTTTGTTTTGTTTTGATTTTGGAAAAAAAGAAAGAAAAAATCTTGCTTCGAGATACTTGTATCAGAAAAAAATTAAATCAAGACTTTGTTCCAACTCTGACAAATGCAACCTCTTCCAAAGGATTGATTATAGAATTCTATTCAGCTTCCCATATCTTTATAATGATCAATCATCCAACAAACGCTTATTATGAAATTACGATATTTTGCCAGGTGCCATAGATACAGCAGTAAATAGGCAGAAGGATCCTTGTCTAAATGTTGCTTACCATCTAATGGATAGTGGTATACGTAACCTAGCATCTTAAACATGGGAGGCAGTTGGCTGAACTTACAGAATGATTAATGGTGAAAAAGAATAACTAACTAATGTCAGAAAACAGCCCTGGGAAATTCTGCTAAGGGTGACCTACTAAAATATCTCTAAGATTGTTATCACCACCCAGTGATCTTATCTGAGTAGCACGGTAATAATTTCTGACAACAGATGGACAACTGGGTCTCTTAAAACTGTCTAGTCTCTGATTCTATAGTATCTTATGCCAACACTGCAAGTTACTGCTTAGCTTGCCAGATACAACTGATTCTATAAAGTCTAGATAGTTTGTCATAGAATCAGAGCCTAGTGTCTTTGTAATAGAAATATGTTCCTTGTGAGGTAGGTCTTAAAGAATAAGATTCATAACACTAGGATGAAGCCTTAAGTAATTTTTAGCAGACAAATGAATACGAACATTTAAATCAGGATAATTACTAAATTGGACTTCTCCAATGTCACAATTAGATGAGCTCCTAATTCCTAGAAAAGATCCACCTGTTTTACAAATGGACAACCGAGGCCAAGAAAGCAGGTTAAGAAAGTAGTGTTTAATAAATTAAGATGGAATTCAATGCTATTTTTCTGAGTTACGATATAGGAAAAAGGCCATAACCATTGAAAGCAGCAGTTGGGTTTTTCTCTGGGAAAAACGTAATATGCTCCCAACTACTGTAAGAGAGAGGGTTGAAACAGGAGCACATCTGGACCAAAGTGGCATCCTGAGGTGGGAAGATGACTTTCCAACAACAGTTTCCTTGCAGTCTAACTTCTGGGCTTTGTTTCATTTTGTTTTGCTATTGTTGCTATTTGTGCTTTCTCCAAATCTCAGGAAAACTGGAGCCCTCTAAGGCCAACCTCTTTCTGTTTCCTTAGCTGGCTATTATATAGCCCGTTGTCTTCCATTGTCCCTCCCCAGAAATCATAATAAAGTGCCCCAGGTGCTAGCATCATTCCTTCTCTGTGTTAGAGCACTAACAAGATTGTTTTTAGCTTTATAATAACCCTCTGTGATGACATATTTAAGAATATCGTAAAGATCCTTGCAGATTACTACACAGCTTTTCCGTGCTGTTCTGACTCATGTTCATAACATTCAACACGCTTTTATGGTACTAGAAAGAACTCAAGCTACTCAACTTGAAAAATGAAATTCCAGCACCATAAAAAAGACTAAGTCAACAGTTTTCATTCCTGACAAAATATCCAAGGACTGTGATCAGAAATATTTCTGGAGAAATAATTACTTCTATGTTCTTGCTTTTGCCAGCAAAAGAGGTGGCTAAATTTACATTTTTAAAACATTTTTTAGTGAATTAAAGCTTGATGGCATAAAAAGCATTAATGCAAAATTTGAAATAACTACCAGAAATCCCTACCCATTATCACAGACTCTGAAAAAAAAAAAAATGGCTTCATACACAATGAAGTTTACACAACACCCTTCTTTTTGCCAGCATAAAACATCCAAGTGATTTGATTCCCAAAAGTCCAGCCTTTTTCTTTACCATACCTAACTCTACTTACACCATAGAGGTTTCTAAACTACTCCTTAATCAGCAAATTTACATGAAATCATGGAGACTGTGATGAATGTTTAGAACATTCCTGTAAGAAGTTTCTTTAAAAAGAAATGTTATAATAAAATACAGCAAGAGAGTATTTTAACTATGGTTCTGAGTTTCATTGTGGAAAAGGGTTGTTTTACTGTTTTATTATTTAATGTTTATGGCTTTTGAGAGACATAGCAAATGTTTGCTATATACTGAGCACTATTTTAATGGCATAGTTGAGTGTGTAACTTAATATTTTTTTCCCGAATAGATAGTTCAACTTTTATAGAAAATGATTCTTTTATTCTGCAAACAAAAGGCCTCTAAGAAGAGGTAGGTGATAAAGCACCCTCCCAAGTCAGGGCTCTGCCATCACATGTGTCTCTGCCTGGTCGACTCAAAACTGGAAATATCTTCATGACTCACTCCCTTGGCCCCTTCAGACTCTGTTCTAATGTTAGCATCAGGGAGAACTTATCTGACTGTCCCAAGAAGAACTGATACCATCTCCATCCCCAGAAATTCCTATGTTCCACCCTTTCATCCTACTTTATTTTTCTCTTAGCACTAATCATCATTTAATGTACTATACATCTTACTAATTTACTTATCAACTTGTCTGTTTTCCTCCATTAAGATACAGATACAGACATAAACTCCATGAGGGCAGAGGTCTTATCTATTTCCTTTGCTTTTGGATATTCCCAGCATCTCAAATAAGGTCTGAAACATCATAGATGCTTAGCAAATATACATTGAATGAAATATGTACACTGACAGATACAAGATATAAAGAAGCCCTTTTTAATACAATGATCACAAGAAAACTTATTTCGGCTTCTTATGTGTCATGACTTTTTCAGCTGTTAAACCGAACAATACTAAGTCACTGTTTGTTTTGGGAATTTCAAAGCACTCCTTTAGCATGGTAGATGGTCTCTTGCAGACATCCATTATTATTAATACACCGAGGTGTGTGTGTCTGAGAGTCATGCCTTGATTCATAAAGACCTCTTTCTGTGTTTTAAACAAAAGCTATTAGTACTTATCAGTATACTATGTCTGCATTATTAACATTAAGGTGTTGGCCACAAACTAATTTTCTTTAGAGATCTTGGGATGGATTCAATGGACAGAAAAAGCAGGACTAACCTGATTTTCCTCCTTACTGGCAGCATCTGGGACAAAAATACAAAAACCAAAGTTAAGGGAATATAAAATATTTAAGAAATAAGAAAAAAACCAATTCACTCAGTACAGTGTCTTGCTTATTTTAATGGCAATATGTTATAGAATGATTCTTGAACACATTAAAATTGACCATGACAAACAAAATGAGGGCACTGCACTAGGAGGTTAGCACATACGCTCTGAAAGATCCAAATACTCAGAAAGGTCCGACTACTTTGGAAAATAATACTTACACGCTTTCTGACCTCCTCAAAATATCTAATTTCTAAAAAATTCTTTCACAGCAAACGATGTCAGACCTCTTTTAAAATTATAACATAATAAATATCAATCATATCAGTTATAATTTGAAAGTATACTTTGGCATAAAGTTTATACACATAAAATGAAATTTTCTGAATTCTGGTAACACTGCTTCCTTATTACAGCTACACAAATTAGAGATCTGATAAAAATTAAGATTAATTAAAATCACAAACTATTACACGTTAGGAAAGTGGGAATCACTTGTTTATTGATCTCCTGACCCTCCATCTCAGGTTTTCTTTTAAAAAACATAAATGCTTCAGAGCAAGATAACTCTACGCAATCTCTGTTCCTTTTAAATTCAAGTAGCAAATACAAAATTCTACCTCGTAGCTCCCATTAAAGTCCCTTACCTTTTAGGAGAAGTACCTTCAATCCATTTAGGATTTGAAAACACAAAAATTAAAATACGCTAGAAGGCACTACTGCTTTAAAAGAAGAATAGACGACAGGATTTAATTTTTAAATATTTTTATAAATACGTCAATATGTATAACACACATCTAAGTTTCAAATATATATTCTATACATACTTCCTATCAGTATGAATTGATATGCTTGGTAAGGAGAAGAGGGCGAAGAATCTATTAGCCTTTTAGAACCGATGTAGAATTAAGGGAACGATTTCTCATGGAAAAAAATTCAGATTATCTCAAATTACTTGCCATTTCTAAAGATAAGAACATAGTCATAAAGCATAGTCATAAAGTACATAATTTTTAAAAAATGTGTCTGGCAAGATATTTCAGGATTACATGTATATATATATTTATATATAAAACATTGAATACCTTCAATATATAAATTGGGCAGGGGAAGGAGACTAGTCCCTGCCCAGGGCTTCCCAATGTGTGGCGAGGAGACTTAGATTACATGCAAATTGCTCACCTTGTATGAGGCAAAGAGCCAGGGTCAGAAGTACTGGCACCGGGACTATCTTCATGATGAAGATGATGTAAGTCGGTTACAAGTCTGCTCCTTGCATTGCTCACCAGCTGGTGCTCTAGGACTGAACCCGGGGAGATGCAGCTTACTTTTATATATACAGATGACACCCACAACAATAGCCAACATTAAAAAACCAGTTGTTCCAGGTCGTGCTGGACTTTATATACACGTCAGTTTTGCTTCCATCCTTTAGGATCCTGTCAAGGTAGCAGATGTGAATACATAATGTCTATTTCCAAAGTAGCTTTAATGTGTTCTCATGCTACCTCTTCAAACAGCAATACATTGAATTCAAGGACCCTGGACAAGAACTGAATTCCTCAGCCACACAAGATGCATTGCCTCGTAGACAAACATGTTTCTAACTGGGCTCCCTTCCTAAGTGGGAGGGGAGGAGAAAAGAAGACAGATTGGTTGTCCTACCAGTCAGTGAAACATTTAGAGATTTCACCACATCTGGAGAAAGCTGCTTAGAGTAAGAGAAGCTAGGATTCTTATTGTTTCCATCTACAGATGTTTTGAAGTATCTCCATTCAGTGTCACAGACATATATAAATTAGAGTTGAAAGAGCCTAATAGATAACCTAGCAAAATTCTCCCATTGAATACACGTGGAGACAGAAACTCAGAGAAGGAACAATGACTTTCCCAAGAGCACACAGTTTAGGTGGAAGAGGCAGAGGTAACAGTTGAAAGACCATAAGTTCAACATTGTTTCATGCTATACAGTGCTTCACCATTACACATTATTAGGAAAGGCAGAAACTTTGTGAAATCAAAGCTTGCACATAACTGTTTTTTAAAATCCTCAATCTGAAGGATATTTTATATTCTAAAGCTTTATCTTATAGTCTAAACATAATAATCATAAATTTTAGAGACTCAAGGATTAACTTTCCACACAGCCCATCACTCGGAAGTTACAGTTGGGAAAACTTGGTTCAATCAGATTTCCTTTAAGTTAAATTTACCCCTGTAGTGCCTAGTAGTCAATTTAAGAGAGCACCTGAAGAAGCGTGCAAAGGTGACTGAAGCCAGAGCCAAAAGATTTGATTCCAGTACTCCACATCCATTGAAGGAAAGTTTTGGACTTTATAGGATCAAAACCCTTTTAAAGAATGTTCCAGAAAAGCTGATCTAAGGCTGGTCAACTTGGGGATCGTGTCAACATTCTGAATAACATCAAAACCAAAGTATTTCTTTTTCTTTTTTCATAAAATAATTTCTTTCCTATAAAACATAATCAATAGTTTCATGGTCTGCACTATTTGCTTTGCTTCTTTCCAATGGTTTAGTAAAATCAGTGACCATGGAAAGCACGTTCAAACTCATTACTGTTACAAGTTAGAAAATTGACGTCCATCATAGCTTAATGGAATAGGGAGTCAGGATATCTGTTTCTATTCCTGTCTTTGCAACAACACAGGGCAATGGAAATGAACCTGGCTTTGGGGTATGATAGATCTGGGCCCAAATCTTGATTCACCGATTATTAGCTATGTTGCCTTGGGCAAGTCACTTATTTTTCCTTAGCCTCGGTTTCCTAATATGTAATAAGTGTTAGAGGTAGTGTGTGTGTGTGTATGTGTGTGTGTGTGTGTGTGTGTGTGTGTGTGTAATGCTTAGAACATTCCAAGTATGTTTGATAAGCTCTATAGTTAACAATAGCTGGTATTGCATTTTTATATCATTATAATGACGTGGTTGTACTAGATAATTTCTGGGGTTCCAAGAAAAGTCAACATCTCTTGAACGTGGACCTCAATAACAGGTTAAGTTTACTCAACATAGAATAACATTCTCAACACATTCTGAAGTGAAATTAAAAAGTCAAGATACAAGTTCTCTTTTTCACTTTGTCATTATATTCTAAACCACAATACCTAAAACAAATCATAGCCTTAGTCATCTAAAACTTGTAAAAGTCATTGCTAGATTTCAACCATCATTGATTCAGCTCCATCTGTAAAAGTCTCTTCTAAATATTGACATATCAATACTAATTTTTATCTTTCATTTGCTCTGTCAGACCACATGAAATGTGTCCCAACTATATACTCTGTTATTGGTGGTAAGAAAATGTAATCCCTTATAATAGAGTTGGTGACTGTGTACTACGCATATGCTATGGTGAACCCCAAATCTAGCCTAAATGGACAGTATTCCCCGGAGTGGAAGTGGTGCTAGGGTGGAGCAAAAGAACCGAAATATGATTGCATCTCTAAAGAATCTCTGCTATGAGGAAAGGTTGAAGGAGTTGGTTTCCTTCTTACTGGAAAAGAGTTTCTCACTGACACCCAGAACTTTCTGAAATGATGAATAAGAAGCTTGGAACTGATAATCTATTCTAAGAGGAGAAGGTAGCCAAAGAAGATTCAGTATGCACCTGCAATATTGGAAGTACATGTCAGCTGGCTCATGGCATCAGGGCTTTTTCTCCATTTCATTTCAGGAATGAAGTAAATCTAGAGGTGAGTCATCACATACTCTGTTAATTCGTCACATACTTACATAATCACTCTTATTTTTGAAAACCACCAAATATAAATTTAAATGAATGGGACTGAGGCTTTAGAGAATGGGGGTTTGGGTTATCAGAATACTTTTATATAAGGTATCAGAGTACTTTTCTTAAGTTCTAAATTCCATCTTTTATTTCCCAGCTGTTTCAATTATTCATCAGACATGTAAAACCCTTTTTTCCTCTTATTAAAAAGGAATGGAGCTAAGTTATCAAAAGTACGAATGTTACAATTCAACACATGTATCAAGTGGCCCAGAATCTGAATTCACATCAAGGATATTGACACAGAAGGAAGAGATGAGAAAACAATGAAGTAAACAAGATTTTGTAGACTAGTAACCTTACTGAAGACAAAGGTTATTTCCAAAATCCAAAGTTATCAGATCATTTTTCAAATCTTCTCTTTTTCTATGCAGAGATATCCTGATGATCACAATACTTAATAATAAACTATAGTCCTTTACCATTAAATCACCTTCCACATCTTTCCAATCTGCCATTTATTAGATCTCTTGATTTGTTTATGCCATACTGTGAAAGAGCAAAGTAGGTATTATTACCCTTTCCTTACCTGCCCAAAATGATACCATTAACAAAAGCCACAATAGGAACTAGGTTAGATGGTAATCTAGCCTGCCACTTTCTCACCTTTTACACCATATGTGGTTATCTCCAAGCCTTTCTGGCAGTTCAAAGAGAATCCAGACATTCTAGTACTTTAAACTAGGTACAGCATTCCACTGCTAATGTAGTTCTTTCCTCTAATCCTCTGCTGTCACACACTTATCCACACACACACTCATCATGAATGACTTGGAGAAAAAAGTGTTGTGACCATGGTTGAAAAGTATATGTCCTAACAGATCATAGAATATGAAGTAATTTCTTTATTTTCTTTATTTTTAATTTTATTTCCTATAATTCTCATATTTTCCCTTTTAATTTAATGTCTCCACAATATTCTCCTTTGTGAAAGACACTAACCAAAAAAACAGCCTTTAAACACCTTATCTTGAAATGTTCCACTAACAGTTATCTTCACTCCCAACTAATTTCACTCACTCTGAGAACTCCTTTCTGTTTTCCCAGAAAGGCTATGAAACTGTAGAGATAAGCATCTCACTTTATCTAAGAACAGGATGGGATAGGCACTCTCTGATCACTGAGTATACAGACCCTATTATTTATAGATATAATTGTTATTTTTATTAGATTAGGATTAAGAAAACAGTAAAGTTTCAATATCTAATTTTTAGCTGTATTAAGTTTTACGTATTGGATATTTGATTCTTAAATACAATATTCAGTTTCTCCCTATAGTTTATGCTACTTGAATGCGTTCCATGGCCCCACACTATTACTTGAAAATTTTGTACATTCTGACTTTTCCTAGGATTAATCTTTTTTAAAACAAAATTATTAAATGAATTGGGGCGACAGTAGTTAGTAAAATTATATAGATTTTAAGTGTAATATTTATAATACATCATCTATACGTTGCATTGTGTGTTCACTACGCAGAGTCAGTTCTCCTTCCATCACCATATATTTGACCCCCTTTACCCTCTTCTACCACCTGCCTCCCCCCATATCCTCTGGTAACTACTAAACTGTTGTCTGCATCTATGAGTTTTTGTTTGTCTTGTTTCATTTGTTACTTTCAGTTTTATATCCCACATATCAGTGAATTATACGGTCATCAACTTTTTCTGTCTGATTTTATTCCACTTACCACCCTGAACATGCCCGATCTTGTACAAGGATTAATCTTGACTGTAGAAAACAGGTCTATGGAGCTACAGTCCTTAAAAAAAAAAAAAAAAAAAAATCACAATAAATTAATTCTGAAGTAGCTAGTATACTGAATTTTGGCAAAAGAGTATTGTATATCTCACATGTAAAACACCTGTGTGTATAAATACAATAAGCAAGATCAAAATTGTTAGATTTGTAAGCAAAATTAGGAAAAAGTGATCTATATCTCTTTATAAAATTATTTGCAGAGAAATATGAAATTTGCTAGCACTTATTGTGCACTGTACTAAGTGACAGGTACAACAATAAACGTGAAAGAGAAGCATCATTGCATTCTTTTTTTTACAAGTAAAGAAATTGGGGTTTGGTGCGATTCTATGACTTCCCTGAGATCATACATGTAACCTATAAGCAGCGGTCTTTGCAAATGACAATAGTCAACTCAGAGCCGATGCTCTTAGATACCACGCACTGTAGCGACCACATTACATATACCTCTAACTAAGACACTCGCTGTCTGCACTGAATTGTGTCCTTCCGAAAGGTATATTTGAAGCCTTAATCCCAAAGACCTCAGAATGTGACTATATTTAGTGATAGGCCCTTTAAAGAAGTGACTGAGTTAGGGTGGGCCCTGACACAAACTGATTGGTGGCCTTATAAAAAGGGAAATTGGAACAAGACACAACAGGAATACTGTGCACAGCGACTTACACCAGACCACATGTGGTCAAGGTGAGGCTTACTCTTAAGACAGCGTTTTTATAAATCAAGTAACAAGTTAAGTAGCACTAATCCTTGTGTTGTATCACAATCTTGATTCATAAACAGGAAAGAAAAGAATGGGGAGGAAATTAATAATAAAAATTTGAAATCAGAATTCTCAGGTATGGGAACAAATGACCAACAAGTGATTTAAAAAGTTAAAATTGTAAGGCAAGGTTAGGTGTTATGGTGTATATCCAATAGATCCCATAATACTCTCCACATGAATACTATAAATATACAGAGGGTGCCAAAAAAAATGTATACACATTTTAAGAAAGGAAAAACTGTATTAAAATTGTAATTCTCAATATATAACGATAACAAAAGATGAATACCAGTCACGTTTGACTTCTGCAGTTGCAAGAGGTGCTCAAACTGGTTACCATCAGTGTCTGGTAACCATCACTTCTGATTACAGTAAACTACTGCTTGAGCAATGTTGACCAAAGTGTCTACTTGTATACATGTTTTTGGCAAAATGACACCGCATGTATATTAAATTCCTGTATTTGCCTGAACTTTATGAATAAAACAGACAAGTTTGCTGACCTCTAAGAGACTACAGTCTAGTGGGAGAGGTAGAAAATAATCATAGAAACCATTGTTCAATGGAATCTGTGAAAATGTTTTTTAAAAGATCTCCATTGAATAAAGCTAGCACATAATACAGATATTTGGCTTCTAGAGATTCCCTAATGAAATAGGCTCAGTTCTTAAAAAATGAGCTGGGATTAAAAAAAGATATAGCCTCAGCTATCTGAAAAATTCGGCTAATCAGAACAAATTAATCCGTAAATAGTAATGAAAACCAAAGTTTTACTATAGTAATTTCTTTCATCTGACATTTTTAGTCTCCATTATATCACTAGTTGGTTATCTAATACTATGGCAGGACAGGAGTACAATTTAAAATTGAATAGAGAAATTATTTTACCTTAGTGAGGTTTTTATTGAGTGCCACCTCCCATGTGATATCAATGTCAATCAAAAAATGAAGATCAATATCAATTTTAGGAGTCATGTTGAATTTATTAATTGAAAGCTTGAAATCCGTAGGTGCTGGAAATAAGGAGAGCAAAAATTTAAACAAAAAAATTATTCTGCCCTAAAGAATCAAGCAACCTAGTAGGGAAGATATAATACTTGTATCAGGAAATAAATGATTCAATAGAACATACAACATACAGTAGTGTAAAAGAAGCACAGTGGAGAGTCTAGGAAAGATATATTATTTCTATCTGAGCGATAAGCAATGACTTTTTTGGAAGATGTGGCCTTTGACTGGGCCTCAAGGTTTGAAGATATTTGAACAGGTGCGGATGGGAATGTGACTGATTTTTTTTTAGAAGACCAGCATAAGCAAAGTCCCAGGAGCAAAACAGTGTGAGGATCTCCATGAAAGAATATGTGGTATCTTTTGACGGCATCTATAGAAAAAAAAAGGTAGAAAATAGTTTAACAAGAGTAGAATGTCCGGATGGCTAAAATAAATAATAGTGACCAATCAAATGCTGGCAGTATTTAGAGAAACCAGATATCTTGTATATTGCTGTTTGGAAGTGTAAAATGGTACAGCCAGTCTGGAAATAGCTTGGCAGTTATAAAAAAACTAAAAATATACTTATTATACTACCCAGTAATTATGTTCCTGGGCATTTATCCCAGAGATATGAAAACATATATCCACACAAAAACCTGCACACAATCGTTCATAGTAGCTTTATGTATAATAGCCCCAAATTAGAAACAACCCAAATGTCCCTTCGTAGGTCACTGGTTAGGCAAATGTTAGTACACTGCACGTGGACTCCTATTCAGTAGTAAAAAGGAATGAATTACATGTAATTGCAACAACTTACATGGATCTCAAGGGCATTATGCTGAGTGAAAAAGCCCATCTCCAAAATTCATATACGATAATTCAATTTCTATAACATTTTTAAATTTAAAAATTATAGACATGGAAATAAATTACTGGTTGCCAGGGGTTAAGGATGGCAGTTGGACAGGGGTCGATGTAACTGTACAGGGGTAGCATGAGAGAGATCTTTGTGGTGATGGAAAATTCTATACCCTGATTGAGGTGTTAATTACACAAATGTACGCATGCGGTTAAAATAACACTGAATTATACACATGCATTTAATCAAAGTCAAATTTTAGTTTTGATATAATTATGTAAGATTTAACTATTGGGGGAAACTAGGGAAAGAGTACACAGGACCTATTATTGTATTACCCTTGCAAATTCCTGTGAATCTGTAATTATTTCCTCCCAAAAGTTTCTAAAAACCTAGATTATAAATCCGACATTCTTTCTCTAAAGTTAAACATACACTTACCATATGGCCCAGCAATCTCACTCCTAGGTATATATCCAAGAGAAGTTAAAACACATGTCCATTCCAAACCTATAAAAGACTATTTGTTGCAACTTTATTCACAATCACTGAAAAACAGAACAATCCAAATATGTATCACTGGTCAATGGATAAACAAACTGTCATACATCCATATGACAGATTTCTACTCAAGAATAAGAGAAATTAATTACCACACCTGCTACAACATGAATGAACATCAAGAGCATTATTCTAAGTGAAAGAAGACAGACACATAATTTTACATACTTTGATTCCATTTATGTGACATTTTTAAAGTCACAAATTTATAGGGGCATAAATCAGATCAAAGTTGCCAGGGGCTGGGGAATCAAGGTAGAAGACTGACAACAAAGGTGCATGTGGAAATATTTGGGGGTGACGGCACTATCCTCTGTCTTGATTGTGCTGGTAGTTTTCATAAGTGATTCTGCTTGTCAAATTCATGTAACTACACTGCAAAGATTTTGAATTTTGCCTTTACATGTTTACGTCCATAAGCCCTGACTTTACAAGAAATTCACACTCAATAACATACTACTTTTAGAAACATTTATATATTTATGTATTAAGGGAAATAGACATGGATTGACCAAAAAATCCTAACATTTGTTATCTCTGTCTAGTGGAATTTCTTATGATATTTTGCGTTTCTCTGTTTTTCTTTCCGGTAAGTCTTTTGCACTAAGTAGGTATTATTTTTTAAAACAAAAAATGCTATTTTAAAAAATTAGTTTCATACTTTTAGGGCTAGGTAGGACATTGAAAGGCATCCAAACTCCCCTCTTAGTTTACAGATGAAGATACCAGGGCTAAAAAGAGTGATATTTTTCCTATTTAAATTTAGAAATAACTTACACACACCCTCAGTACCGCCATCCTCTGAGCTGTATGATCTAACTGCAAACATCGTGATTTATTTTGACAAGGTGGGGGTAATTTTCATCCATCCAAAATGCCCATTTCATAATACCAACGTTTCAGGATTTTCTTGGACCACCTCCTACGGTGGATCTAGACTGTGTCTGGGCAGGGAAGAACAGTTCTCTGATCTACACCAAGGAAGACCAGTGACTTTTTTTTTTTTTTTTTTTTTTAGAAATGTGTGATTTGCTGACATTTTGACCTCAGGTAAAATCATGATACGATTATCATTCACTTGACAGGATATTCAGCAGGTTGAGCTGATTGTGTGAAAAAAGCTAAAGCAACTACTTATTATTATTGGTAATGACTCAAGTCATACATTGTGAAGCCTACTTGAGAGCCAGAGGATGATATAACTCAGAAGTTAAGTGTTGAGTTTTGGAGCTAACTGGGTTCAAAAAACTGTCTTTTTTTGCTGTGTGAAGTGGGGCAATTTACCTAACTCTCTTATCTCAATGCCTTCACCACCGAACTAAGAATTGTGAAAGCGCTCACCATGAGGATTACATAAAGTAATTCAGGTAAAGTCTTCAGATGGCACCTGGCATATGGGAGTACACAGCTGCTATTAGAAATGACTTCTTGTTGGCCTGTTGACTACATCGAATTAAAGATTACCATGGGGAAATACACTTCTGGGCCTTTTAAAGTATTCAACATTTTGTGTGAAATGCCAACATCCATTGTCTAATTTTAGGGGCACAAACTAACAGCCTCCAGGGTAGATGAGTCATTTCCTCATTTGCGCCCCTACCTTTGGAAAGCTTATTGTACTCCAGGTGTGAGACCTTTGGAAAAGAACTGGGTCACCCTCAGTGAACAACAGCCACAGTGTCTGGATAGCTTGACAGGTCACTTGAGCCATGAAAAAGTGACACCTTTCAAATAGGTCACCATATCACAGCTTATTCTAAGCTTTTAAATCGTTAAACATTTACCCTCTTTAAAAGAGAGGAAATGTCTTATCATCCAGTCATGGATGGGGGTGGAGGAAGTGCCTTTCTTACTGTTATCAGTCCCTCTTATGCCTCTAACTCATTAGCAAATTCATACATGTATTAGTATTTGATGTGGAGTTAGGAAGTTTGTGTTTTAACTCCTGTCCTCACTTTTAGCTGAAGTGAGGACCATGAACCTAGACAGATAGATTCCTAAATTACTCATGAGGTGAGGTACATTGGGAATTGGACAAATGGGACAAAAGAAGGTAGACCAATTAAACTACGAATCAAATCTATCAACCAATGTAATAAAAAATATTGCCTTCACAGAGAGGATTTTTAAGATAGTGAAACGACTCAGTCTGATACTACAATGGTGGATACATGTATTTATACATTTGTCTAGACTGTGGAACGTACAACATCGTGAGTGAACTCCGATATAAACTATGGACTCTGGGTGATAACGGGATGTAAATGCAGGTTCATCAATTGTAACAAATGTCCCACTCTGGTGGGGATGTTGATAATGGGGGAGGCCATGGATGTTTGGGGGTGGGGGGTACATGGGAAACCTCTGCACTTTCTGCTCAGTTTTGCCATAAATGTAAAACTGCTCTAAAAAAATAGTCTATTAAGTATTTTGTTTTTTAAAAAATATTGCCTTCAAAGTCAGCAATACCTGGAAAATAGCAGCACTCAATATATAGTGAGTTAATTGATGATGGTTTTGACTGGAACATTCTAGCATTATGTCAGTTAGGGAACAGTTGTGAAAGACAGTAGGAAACACATGAGACTTAGAATCAAAAAACTAGAGCCCGCAACTTGTCTGAATGATGTTAGACATGGTTATTTACAATCTCTGAGCCTATTTTCTCATTTATAAAACACGAAAGTATTGCCAATCTACATGTTGGTTTTGTTGTGAAGATATAATTAAGCTACATAAGAGAAAGTACTCCACGAGCAATATGGTGCTAGGCAAAGCTAGTCGTGGATCTTGGCTCAGGTTGGTAACTTGTGCCTCAAACTGCCTCTTTATCAGATATATTCACTTACAAGGAGAGCTCATTACATCTCAAATATTTCCCAAAAAGTGGGCGTGGAGCAGGGAACAAGGGAGAGAAGAGCTGACACTTTTTTTCTTTTCTTGTTCCTGGATTAATTAATATATGTAATTTTTAATTAAAGTTAGTCCTTAAAAAATACAATTTGTTGTCATCTGGGCGTGGTTGCCTTGTAAGATGACCACTGTTCTGAGGGTGGCTGGTCATGGCACCAGGCCAAATCCACTGTGGGTGTGGAGACACCCAGTATAAAAAGTATCACTCCACCCTGCTGTCTTGTGGCCTAATTAACTGGTGTGCTCTGAAAACAACTCTTGGGAGTTAGTGCAATCTCATCTTAGAGTTGTGATGCAATGGAAAAATGGCAGCCTACTTATGGCGGAAATGCAGAATATCCTCTGACGTTTGTTTCTGGGAAGAGAGCAACTGGAGAGAAATGGGCTCTCTAATTACCATGGAAGTTCACCCTGATTCCTTGCCCACTTAGCTTACATTTCTGAGCTCAGGAAAAACATTTGCATAACCCAAACTGCTTGGCGCCAGGCCTCCTCTCCCTCCAGAAGGGAAACAATGAATAACGTCTTAGGGCAAAATAGACACTTCGCCAGAGTATAATATGTTCCCCGAAAATAAGACAGAGCCAGATAATCAGCTCTAATGCGTCTTTTGGAACAAAAATTAATATAAGACCCAGTCTTATTTTACGATATATAAAACCAGGTATAATATAATATAATATAATACAATAAATATAATTAATATAATATAATACCAGGTCTTTATATTAATTTTTGCTCCAAAAGACGCATTACAGCTGATTGTCCAGCTAGGTCTTATTTTCGGGGAAACACAGGTACTTTTCCCTTCCATTTCTTTTGGAATTGAGCAATGAGGGTAGATAGAGGGATGAGCCTTCTAGGAAAAGTAAAAAAGGGAAACCCTGTCAGATTAGGCCTGGGACAAGAAAACACACTCAACCCTCTTGAGTGTACAGTCTTTGAAGAGTTCAATATCCAATAAACCAGGTATACAATGATGAATAATCACAAACTTATCATAGTGTTTGCACTGAAATGAGCTTCGGTGTATTCTAGTATATTCAAATATCTTCATTTTATCATTAAGGACCCATGAGAAGATGGTGTACACTCGAGGACAAATAGCTAGAGAGTAGCAGAGGCAGAACTCATTGCACATTCTGATGCCCAGCCCCTGTGCTTTTCTCAAACCACAGCTTTTTCAATCGCCCACTCATGCCTCATTTGGAGATTGACTCTTCTTTCATCACCCTGTATTCCAGGGAACAAACTCAGACTCACTTACAGCATTTTATGCAATGGGTTTGACCTTTAGTCAAACATTTACATTTTTATTAGCTTTTACACTATCTCACTGGAGGCAATTTTGTACTGCAAGGGACATTTAACAATGTCTGGAGACATTTTTAGTTATCATAATTAGGGATATTCTTTGACATCCAGTGGATAGTGGCCAGGGATACTGTTAAACATCCTGCAATGCACAGGATGGCATCCACCCTCCTCAAGGAAGCTTCATCTCAGTAATTAGACAGTTGATGCTATAACAAGGAACTTTGCTACGACCCACAGAGGGGAGAAGGGTACTGATAGAAAAGCCAAGTGATATTTATTTTTTAATGATTTACTAGATTGGCCAGTTTCTAATTTCTGATTTTAAAGATCAAGTCCTCAGCTTAGTGAAGAATATAAGAACAAATCTTGAATCTATCAATAACCCATTTTGGCAACATATAGGACCACTTTTAAGAGAAGATGCAGAATACTGGACATTTTACTGTGGTCTTGTTTCTATCAATTTCCTCCATGTTTTCTAAGCATTAGCATCTCCAAAGCTGAACTCCTCTGAGATCTAACTTCCAGACTCCTTCTTTCCAAGGATATTTAAGTGACTTCTCACTTGCTGAAACTTCACCAAGCTACCTAGGATTTACAGTTGGTCACATAATAAATGTTGATTTGTATTTCTGACTCTTTTCACTATTAAACCCTGGTCTACCTCAAGTTTGCATTCCAAAGCCTTCTTTCCTAAGTTCTTCTCTTCTTGCTCCTTTAGATGTTTCCCAGGTGGGAAATGGAATAGCCACTTTGGAAGACTGGCAATTTCTTACAAACCAAACATAGTCTTACCATACAATCCAATAATGTCACTCTGGTATTTACCTAAAGCAGTTGAAAACTTATGTCACACAAAGACATGCATATGGATGTTTATAGAAGCTTTATTTATAAATGCCAAAACTTGGAAGCAACTAAAATGTCCTTCAGTAGGTGAATGGATAAACAAACTGTGCTACATCCAGACAACAGATATTATTTTGTCTAAAAAGGAATGAGCTATCAAGTTATGAAGAGAAATGGAAGAACCTTAATGCATCTCACTAAATGAAAGTAGCCAATCTGAAAAGGCTAGATACCGTAGGATTCCAATTATATGGCCTTCTGAAAAGGCAAAACTATGGAGATAGTCAAAAGATCAGTGGTTATCAGAGGGTGGGGGATGAGTTTAGGGATGAATAATTAGAGCACAGAGGATTTTTAGGGCAGTGAAAATACTTTGTATAATACCATATGATGGATAAATGTCATTACACATTTGTCCAGACTCACAGGCTATACAACACAAAGAGTGAACCATAATGTAAACTATGGACTTTGGGTGATTATGATAGATCCATGTTGGGTCCATCAGTGGTAACAAATGTATCACTCTGGTGGAGGACAGCAATAATGGGACAGGCTGTGCTTGTGGATGTTGGCAGGGGGTATATGGAAAATCTCTATACATTCCCCTCAGTTTTGTTGTAAACCTAAAACTTCTCTGAAAAAATGAAGTCTTAATATTTTTTAATTTAAAAATTAATCTTACCTTATAACAACTTCCATCTACTAAAATCTTCCAATGACTCCTCTCAGCCTCAGAACCAAGATCATCCCACTCATCTCTGCTTTTCAAAGTCCACATAATTTGGTTATTACTTACCCATTGGGATATATGTGAATTTATGTGAGTCCTTTGACCATGACAACATCCTGCTTATGAATACGTCTTCTAGTTCTCCATTTGTCACTACAGAAAGAGTAAAGATTTTAAAGCCAAACATAAACAAACTGAGTTTGAATTCAGGCTCTGCCACTTCATACCTATGGGATCTTATGGATTTCACTTAACCTGGCTCCATCTGTAAAAGATGATAGTAATATAAATATTACTGATGATACCATAGTGCTTATTACTCAGAGTCTGGCACATCACATCGTAGGCACTAAATAGTTGGTAGTAATGGTGATAATGAGGAGGAGGATTTTCTGCTACTGAGCAGAGATGCAGAGAGTAGAGAAAGTTTCTCTCTTTTAGAACTTCAACCAAGTCCTAAACTAAATCAATATTGACTTACTCAGCGCACATGTATTTTTCCCTAACTATTAGCATACCTGATCGGAACCACATATCCTATCTCATGCTGTTATCTTTTTTTTAAGCTATTCAGCAGGGGATTGCTTAAAAAAAAAAAAATTATTGGGGAACAGTGTGTTTCTCCAGGGCCCATCAGCTCCATCCAAGTCATCGTCCTTCAATCTAGTTGTGGAGGGCACATCTCAGCTTTCAAATCCAGTTGCCGTTTTCAATCTTTAGTTTGCAGGGGTGCAGCCCACCATCCCATGTGGGAATTGAACCAGCAAACCTTGTTGTTGAGATCTCACACTCTAACCGACTGAGCCATCTGGCTGCCCCTCCGGAAGCTCAGCAGCAGTTCATTGTCTTCAATCTAGTTGTGTAGGGCGCAGCTCACTGGCCCATGTGGGAATCGTTGTGCTCTAAGAACTGAGCCATCTGGCCACCCTCATGCTGTTACCTTTAGAGAAATAAACCATTCCCCAATCAGATGCTTGCAGATTGTGAATAGAATTTAATTATTAGAAGTATGGATTCTGAAGGTAAATTGCCTAGCCTTTGCATCTGCCACTAACAAACTGTAAACTTGCACAAATCAGTTTACCTCTCATTGCCTCAGTTTATTCATATATAAATTCTGGATAATAACAGTAGCTATCTCATAATTAAATAATTAAATTTCAATAAGTCAACACATATACAAAGTACTTAAAATGGTTCCTCACAATCATAAGCTCTCAGTATTTGTTATTATTATTATTTCATTCTTTGTTCTCTCTGATAACCGTCTTCCAGCTCCCTTCCAAAACATTTACCATTAGCTGGCCAAAGAGGACCCTCAGAACCTTGTGAAATAGGATTCAATATGGATTGACAAGGCTTAAAAAAAAAGAAAAAATCCTGACAGTGCTGGAAGAGTTTGTGGAGAACCAGCATAGTTTATACACTGTGGTAGGAGTGTGAATTGGCACAGCCTTTCTGAAAAACAATATAGAGAGTCCACAAATATTTTAAATGGGCATATTTTTAATTTGTAATTTAACTTCTTTATGCCAATGAAATGATATATCAAATGCACTAACCTGAACAATTTTCCCACAACCAGTGTTTTGAACTCTGCATTTGGTAGATTTCTTGTCTCCATTTTGTTTAGTTCTTTTCTGGAGGTTTGTTCTTTTCTTTCATTTGGGACATGTTTCATAGGGCTGCTATGTCTACTGGTCTAGTAGTGTGGCCTTATGCAGTAGGTGTCCTGTGGGGTACAGTGGTGCAGTCTCCCTGGTCGCCTGTGCCAGGTGTTTCAGGTGTGTCCCTTGTGCAGGTTGCATGTGCCCTCCTGTTGTAGTTGAGCCTTGGTTGCTGTTTGCACCGCAGTGGGAGGGATTGACCTTCAGGCTGATTGGTTGTGAGGACTGGCTGTGATTACAGTGGAGGAGTTGTGGTGCAGGGACTGACCCTGCAGAACAGAATTCACTTTAGCAGAGTTCTGGGGCCTGCCCAGTCTACCCTTTGGGTGTGTCATCCTTAGAGGTGGCTGGGTGATGCTCTGGCTTGGTCTGAAGCTGGTCACCAGGTGTGCCAGCCCCAGGGCCTCCTGGGAGGGGACCTATTGCAGGCCAAGTTCAACCATAGCCTATGCCCTGCTTGGGGCCACCTGTCATTAGCCACAAAGCAATCCTCAGATGGCTGCCACCTGCACTGGCCTTGGAGGTGCCTTGAGAGGCCAAGGCATGAACCAAAGCCGACTGTCACTAGTGCTGGGCTTAGGACTTCTCAGCCAGAGGTACGGGACACACCAAAGGCAAATGCTGCTTGTTTCGGTTTTGTGAACCTTTGAGAGATTTTAAGAAAGTCTGCAGCATATGCCAAGGCAGGCTCTTTATGTGGAAAAGCCACTGGAAGTGGTTGGTGGGCATGGTTCAGACACCGGGGAAGGGATCGGACAATGAATGGTGTTATCAAGTTGGATGGAGACCCAGATATGGCAGCCACCTGTGTCTGCATGTTGGGAGTGGGGTGGGGAGGGCTCAACAAAGAAACAATGGTTTCCACCATCTCCTTCATCTGGGAGAAGGTTGTCCCTCTAGCCCTTGCGCCCTGAGGCCAGACAGTACAGATCACCCCTGTATGTCCCTGGTGCCTTTTGAGCCCCAGCGCTGGAAGTCAGAGTGAGTGTCTGTCAGCAAGTAAGTCCACGTGTGGGCCTTTTAAGACGAGCGCTTGGGGCTGCAGCCAATCTGGTCTCACTCGGCCACAATCTCTGCTGGTTTTCACCACCAGAAGTTGTGGGGATTTCTCTCCCCATCACTGGAACCTTGGATTGGGAAGCCTGGTGTGGGGCTGGGATCTTTTGCTCCTCTGGAGGAGGGGGACCTCTGCAGCTGAGATATCACTCCCTATTTTTAATGGTCACACGAGGGTATGGGCTCAGCCTGTTCTGAACTCTGCTTCTCCTATCAGTCTCGAAGTGGCTTCTTCTGTATGTCTTTAGTTGTAGGGCTTCGGTTCAGCCAAACTTCAGGCGATTCTCAATGATGGTTCTTCTGTAGTTTACTTGTAGTTTTGATGTTGTCATGAGAGGAGGTAAGCACAGTGCTTATCTACTCTGCTATCTTGACCTAAAATCCCCCATGAAAATAAATTTCATGATTACTGTCAGTGTTATTATCATTATCATTATTATCATTATTTATTGTCTGATGAGAATTTCTGCTCGGTTTTCTGCATTTCAGAGCAAAAATAAGAGCACTCCTTTTTCACAGATCTCATAAATATAACTGCTTTCACTTATTTATTTTTATACTCCCATTTAAAAAATAGTAAATTCATTAATTTGATGCTGATAATTTCTGTTTTTTTCTCAAACCTTTTCAATGGATTATATTTCCAGGCCTCTTTTTTTAATATAAATTATAATGATTACATAGCAATAGGATTGAATATTATTAAAATCTGTGTCAGTCATTTAACCTCCCTTATTCTCATTTAAATACCCTCAACAACCAAAATAGGAAGGTATCATTATGCCTAAGGGCAAATAAAAGCTAATATTTGTGGACTGATTAATCTGTACCAGGTACCATTAAAAGTGTCCTTATATTAACCAATCTCCATAACAACTAACAACCCATATTACAGATCAGAAAGCCAAAGAGCAGAGAAATTAACTTGTTTGGCATTTTACAGATATTGTTAATGGCGACGTTGGGATTCAAACCCGATTCATCTGAACCCAGCACTTTTCTCAACTTGTATGTTATATTGTTTTCAGATATGAAGAAATTCCTTTGGAAGAGTTTGATGAATTTGAGAGTAAGAGGCAGAACAAGGTTTGAATGAAAAATACATCTTCTAAGCCCTTAGACGTTTTTGTTTATTGCAGAGATGTAGTGCCACAATCAGATAATGAAATATTTTATAACTAAGGAATTGTTAGAAACCATTTCCCGTCCCCTCCACCACTGCTTGTTCTCATTTAACTGTCTCACCCCCCCGTTGTCTAAGTCTCCCTTTCACGGGACTGGTTGAAACCTCAGTGGCCGTTCACTGCTCCTTGCTTATACCCTCTTTGTCTTAGCAAATGTGAACAAACAGGACTGGCAAAAAAAGGGAACTTCAGTGAGAAATTGTAGTTGCAGGAGCACAGGATGGCAGACTGCTGAGAAGAAGCAACAGCAGTAATTAGCTGTCCGTGAACGAACACTACCCATATTCGAGGCACTCAGAGCGCTTCACAGGCATTATCTCATTTGGTTCTTCACAACAACCCTGAGAGGTAGCTATCATTATCTCATTTCCAGATCTGCTATAGAGGGTTTAAGACTGACTTGCCCAAGGTGACATAGGTAGAAGTCAAGCACTAGGATGTGAATATGAGTTTCCCTAACACCATGGATTAAACAAACACCACACATGTGGATTCCTAAACAAAATTAGGAGGATGCTTTTCACTAGAGTCCTATGTTAATCCTGTTTATCAATGACTTTTTAAATTGTAATATGGGCAATTCAACTTAGTATTCTAATTCACACAGGAAGAATGCTGCCCATGGGAGGACTCAGAAGTCAGTAAGGGCATCCTAAGATAGAAGACAGTTTCTGTTCTTACATAACACAGGTGCATGAAATTGTTTCCAGCCAGACATGTAACGCAATGCTCTCACTGGATTACACATTCAAAGCTGTCATTCCCAATATTGTCATGGTATCACGGCAACGGAGTCAGGTCAGAATTCCTACATTTAAGTCTTGTCAATCAGTGGAAAGTGTCTCACTTATTGTCAGAACTCAAAAGTCCTTTAAAGTTCATCTAACCCAACCCCTTTTATTGTATAGATTGAGAAACTAAAGTCCTACTGGCATTAAAACATGAGGTAGCAACTTGGATGAATCTCAACAACATTATGTGGAGTAAAAGAAGCCAGACACAAAAGATTATATGGCCACCAGGTAATGCTTTTATACAAAAATAAATAAAGTGAATTAAGCCTATTAAAAAAAAAAAAACTACATAACTGTCTGTATACCAAGCTGACTGTCTGAATCTCATCTTTTATTGAATAACTCCCAGAGACTATGTTGTGATACATTTAGAATCACATTTAGAATTGCAGATGTGGAAAATTTCTCTGTAGAACAGAGAAGAAATTTACTCAAGATACTGGAATAAGACAAAAGCTAGCTTTGGATTTTACATTTCATGCTATTTTGGCTTAGACATATCTGGAATTATATAAATAAGTTTTGACAGAGGCCCCTGTAGAAAAAGCATAGTAGAAAAAGTATTGAATTTGAAGCCACATAATTTGTATTCAGAAATCAACTTTACCATTACTTATATAAATTACAATGTGCTGTATATGGTAGGCATTCAATTTATTTTGGCGGGGGAGATATGTCAAAGAATGATTGAATGAAGTATGATACATTATGTAACCTTTCTGAATTTAGAAACCATAAAAATGAAAATCTTTCATATATTGTAAAACAGTAACCTTCATAATATGTTCTATAGAAGACTAAGTACTTACAATTATATTATTAGAAAAGATGCTTTATGGGGTCAAATATGGTTTTGCCAATCTTGGTTTAAACAAATTAAATAACTTTGCTTGACTGCAAGACTTCATTCAAGTGTTAAAATACATGTGAAATTCATAGAGAATAACTCAGTATACTGTATTTTCTAAAATTATTTTACCACGAAATTCTCATTAGATTGGAATATTTATTAAAATCTTACAAAACAAAAATGTATTTTAGAAGGGAAGAGTCATATCTTTTTAAAGGATAAGGAAAAATGTCAATCTTAGTCAGTGATACCTGGAATAAAAATGAAATGAAAAGAGATGAGATTTCACTTTTATTAACTTCCAAACCCAAATTTAAACAGTATTTTTAATTAATAACTTTAAAAGATGTGATGCCCAAAAGGAGAAATATTTAAACATATTTGGGTGTTGTTACATATGAAGAGATTAAACATCCAACTACAATGGTACAATGAGAGGAGGAAAGAAGTGAAAATATACTATTGTTAGGTTATTACATAGTAAGTGGTTGGCATAATATTCATAGTCAGCAAAAAGTTAAAATATATTGAAAAGTAGAGTAAAACTTAAAAAATTTTAAAGAGGTATAACTAACAAGCAATAGTGAGCTAAAATAACATCATAGAAAAATATTCAATTAATCCAAAAACAGCAGAGAAAGAGAAAAATGGAACAAAAAAAAGAAAAGGCTTATAAAATATATAGTAAGATTATATATCCCAAAATAATATTAGCAATATTAACATTAAATGTAACTGGTCTAAATACCCCAATTAAAAGGCAGAGAGATTCAAATTGGATAAAAAGTGAAGACTCAACTATATAGTACCAACAGCAAATCCACTTTAAATATAAAAACATAAATTAAGTATAAAAGGATGAAAATATACACAGTAAAAATATCAATAACAAGAAAGTTGCAGTGGCCATATTCATATCAGACAAAGTAGATTTCAGAACCAGAAATACTACCAAGACTAAAGAGGGGATATTACATTAAGAAAAAGGGATTAAGTTATCAAAAAGACACAAAGTTAAATTTGTATTCATCTAACAACAGAAGTTCAAATACATGAAGGTCAAATACTATGGAACATACTTGAAAAATTAAGGAATACTAAAATAAATAAGAAATACAAATTCATGGATAAAAAGATTCAATACTGTAAACATTTCAAATCGTCTCAAATTTAATATATGAATTCAACTAAACAGCATTCAAAATTCTAGCAAGGCACCTTATAGAAAATATATAGCTGAATTTATATTACATATGAAAGTGCAAAGGGCCAAGAGCTCGGACTAGCTTGAGTAAGAACAAAGGACTTACATGACCAGATACAAAGATGTACTTTAAAGCTAAAATAATTAATACAGCATAGTGTTGGTCCAAGAATAGAAAAAATAACCAATGAAACAAAATGAAATCCAGAAATATCCACACATCAGCAATAACCTGCTTTATGAAAAGCCAACATTGAACTGTATTGGTATATTGGGGAACATAAAGTTTTTGCACTAAAGGGTGCTGAATTAATTAGATATGCAAGTAGGAATGAATACACACACACACACTTCATACCACATACAAAACATAATTTCAAATTAAAGATTAAAATGTGAAAGTGACACAAATGTTTAAGAAAACACAGATTTTCCTATTCATATTTAAGTTTTTTTAAATTTGATAACCATATATTTTTTAAAAAGATAAATGGGACTATATTAAAATTAAGAACTTCTGATCACTTAAACATCGTTAGGAGTTGCAAAGGCAACTGACAGAGTGGCAAGGTATTTGCAATGCATTTATTCAACAAAGAACTCACATTTGAACTCTTATAAATAAATAAAATACAGGCAATACAATTTTTTAAAAATTCATGAACACACTTGTCACTAAAGAAGATATCCAGATTATCAAGAACATGAGAAGGTGTTAATCATAATGTAATGATTAGTCATAAAGTAAATGCAATGTAAAATCACATCACAATGAGATATAATTTCACGCCTACCAGATTGTCTAAAATAAATAAGACACAAAAATACAAAGTGTTGATAGGTATGTGGAGCAACCAGAAATCAAGAGACTGGTCTCCTGTGATAAAGTGACTGGAAGGGAGAGGGTAGAAATAATGGTTAACACGTATGTTTAGTTCTTGGAACCTAATTAAAAATCTTTTACATGCATATTTAATGTATAGACTAGAACAATAAAAACTTATAATATCAACATTAGTGATAATAAATAGATTCCAACTTTGAAGGGGAGAAGAGTGACTTGACATAAGGGATGCTAGGATAACTGTTATGGTGGATGACTGAATCAAAAGTTTAGTTTTTCTTTCAGAGCACAATTTTGTTTTTAATTCAAAATATTAAAAAAGCAGAAAGTGGAAAAATACAAACATTGTGAACAAATTGGGCTTATAATCAAATTAGGAATATAAAATTGAATAGGTAATAATGGGTACCACCTATAATTACTGTAGTTGATGTGAATGAGACATAATGTTCCAACTCTTAAACTTTAAAGAATCTGCAAATGTTACCCTTCCTACTTCAGTCATTTCTACTACAAAGTCTTTGATGGACTCTAACAGATCTAGGGGTTTAGAGGTACAATTGCTATAGGATTATCATAAGAACTCAATCATCCAAATTTCTAATTGAGTCTCCGCTCAATAGGAATCATCAGTGTCTACCCCAAAAAGTCAATGGGAACTTTAGACTATTCATAGTAGCTCACCACTGGAACAAAGGAGGTGATAACTGCCTTGTGCTCCAGTCCATCGAATAGAACACATCTGAAGTACTGTGTTCCACTGTAGATTTCATGCTTTAGAGATATGGTTAGTGAAATAAGACAGATGTAGAGGGGGGTTATTTCCATAAAATGGCCTGGAAAACATGTCTTGTAAAGTAATAGCGGGGGAAAGTGCACTGCGCCCAGAGAAAAGTACCTGAAAGTACTAAAAGGTTGTCTCAGGAATATGAGTCCTGATTCCTTTAGTCTACGTGGCTGCAGAAGGTGAACTGGGACCTATGGGACGAAATTATGAGGAGACCAATTTCTGCTCATTATAAGGAAAAGTAAATAATCCAGGATGGACTAACATGCCCTAAGAAGTAAAATACCACCTACTTCTGCAAGGGTATTGAGGGTGGGATATTAGCAATAAATGGAAAGTTGCAATTAATAATGCCTGAAATCTTTTTCTTCCAACTCTAATACTCTATGTTTCTTTAAAAGAATGAAAGCCTTGGGGATGAGATTTCATTTCAGGAGATCTAGGTTCTCACACTGGTCATCTTTCTTTACTAGGAGAAACAACCTTGGACAAGTCATTTGATTTCTCTCATCAGTCAGTTAATTGACAATAATTCCTGCTTTCTCACATTGGAGTGAAGATGAAAATGTGCTTATGGCAGCATTCTGAAAACTGCGCCATATGTATATTTGTTACTGCTCTTATTACTTGAGGAATTTTATGCTATCAGGAAGAAGACAGGAAACTAGATAACAGAAGATATTTTTAGAGCAACCAAAAATATCTGAGTGGGAAGGAAGCAGCTGGGACTCTCAGGGCTCAGAATGTGGGTGGGAATTCCCTGAGATGTTATGTGAAGGAGGGAAGAATTTGTCAAAGATAGTAGAAGGGAAGCTCAACAGAGATATTTCCAAAGAGAAGAGAATGTTCTGGGGAATCCGAGGACTCTTGAACCTACTGGCACGGTATCTGACAGACACATATCCAACTGGCCCATGTGTAACAGAAGAATCAGGTCAACAATTGGGTCCAGCACACCGAGCGAGCATAGAGGTCATAGGAATAAGTTTAAATAAAGTAGTATCAGTAAGTCAGTATTACAGAGAACGAGTTAAGATTTCTGAATGATTGAGAATTTACCCCTTACGTGCCATATGGCTTATCCATGTGGGGGGTAGGGGGCAGGAAATAGTCTAAAAATCTATATACACACATTTTGCCTCCTTGAATAAAAAATAATCCTCATAATTTAACCTACCCTTGGCCACTGCCCCAAATAGTTATACCCTCTGGATTTTATTAAGATATGTGGGGTTGTTTGCCCTGCACTGTTGTGTTACCCAAGTTATGTGTTGAGTTCTCCTCTAAGTTATGGAATTTTCTACCTTCGCAACCTGTACAATGGCCATACCCTAGCCCTCGTCATCACATGGAAATCTTCCACTCACTCCCAAGATGCAAAATTTCAAGTCCTGCTGATCCCTTTTCAGTTTTGCTCTCTCTTTATTCCAACATAAATTCAATGTTCAGATGCGTCAAGTACTATCTCATCTTGAGAACCACATGATATTGAATTTCTATCACTTCACTTTGCAAAATTCCAAACCTGATCAATAAAGATCAGTTATTTTCATGAGGGGGCACAGCTCATAGTTAACAAACTAGGCTCTGGATTCAGGCACTTCTAATTTTGAATTCCAATTCTTCTATTTACTATTTCTATGACCTGAAGCCACTTATTTAACCTTTTTGTGCCTCAGTTCTATATGTATGGAATATTCACGGAGGACGTCCCCAGCCTAGTGCCTGAGTGCCTGAAAAAATCAGATGCAAAATGAGTATTTATTGAATGAAAATTGACATTACCCGCCTTTAATGTCAAAAGGCCATGAATTTCACTTACTGTGCTTTTTGACCTCAAGATATATCCACAACTTCAGTTGACCTTTCCTTTTCCCATTTGACTTCAGGGGAAAGATGACTACAATTTGCCAAGGATCATCTCGCATGTGTTGTCTCTGTGTTCCGTGTACTCCCACATCTTCAAAGCGTTGCCTTATCAAATTTCCTTATACAGTTCTCACTATAATAGTATGTTTTTCCTTTAACCCACGAACATGTTTTATCTTTCTCTTGTAACTTACTCCCCCAATTTTCCTGCCTTTCATTTGCCAAGCTCTTCTAAAGGGCAGTGTCTACTTACAGCTTCTACTTCCTTGCCTCTCGTTCATTCATTTACTCTTTACAAATTTAATTTAACTTCTTTCCCACAATTTTACTGAAAATCATTAAGCATTAGCTATGTAAAAATAAATACTTTTTTTACTTTATTTAACATCTCATTGAAATTTAACATGATTACTATTATTTTTCTCTGAGCTCTGTCTGCTTTTTATTTCATTGGCACTACTCCCTTCAACATGCTTCTATCACACAAAATATCCTTCTCAATCTCATTGACTTGTTTTCCTTTCCTTCACTATCTCCCTCTTAAATCTGATACATGTGTCACAATTTAATTTCTGATGCATTAAGTTTCAGCGAGATGAGGTAAATCCCAAATAATTATCTCTCATCTCAATCTCCCTCTTGACCCAAACTTCTAACTCTCTATCAGTCATTATTACTCACATATCCAAAACCAAACTCACTATTATATCCTCAAGTCTCTTTCTCTTTTGTTTCCTACAATTGCAGCTTCCCCATCCCCAACAAGAAAACTCCAAGTCATTTTTAACATCTTTTTATCCATCCACGTCTTACTGATTATGACATCTTATCAATTCCATTCATAATATCCCAGTTCTATGCCTGTATTTTTATCTTCATTACCAATGCTTGCATGCTTGCTTACTTGCTTTTATTCATTCAACATATAAGTTTTCCTGTCCTATTACAGTGAATTACATGACGCTTCTCCCAATCAATGATGCCAAAAACCTACAGATGGTCCTTGATTTTCCCACTTCTCTCAACTGCCACCTGTGATCGACCATCTACTTTTGAAGACCCACCTTCTGATCAGCATGAACCAACATGACATTGTCTCCACCTCGATCATCATCCATGGGTCAGACCAACAAGGTCTGTCACCTAACTTTGAAATCTTAAACAGCTGTCCTACTTTCACTTCTAACCCATAACCCCCTTCCAATTCATTCTTTATACACAGCCAGATTGTGCTATTTTAAAAACACCATCATCATCATCATCCTCAATCACATAGAATACATATACTGTGCCAGGCACTATTTTAAGTTCTTTACACATATTAATTAATTTCATCTTGACATTACCTCTATGAGGTCCAAGGTTCAAAGAGCTAAAGTAGGTTGCTTAAGGCCAAAGATCTAAATAAAACCATGTCATGTGTTTTCTTTCTTAGCAACCATCCAACAGATTTGTGTTACATCCATAATTAAACACAAATTGCTTACTGAGGGCAATGACCTGCATAATCTCATCCTTGCCTCGCTCTTCATCTTCCTATTGTGCTACTGTCACCATTCACTTGGCTCTGAGTATATTATCTTTCTCTCTGATTCTAAGATATCACAAACTCTTCCCTAACTCAAGGACTTTATTCCTATTGGTTCCTTTACCTGGAAAGCTCTTCTTCTACCTGATTCTTTCCATAACTTATTTCCTATCTCAACCTGCGTGTCTCAAATTAAATGTCATTGTTTTCCCTGAAAAATTTATCTAAAGTAAAGGCCCTCATTATTTTTAAATCCAAGCACCATTTGAGTTTCCTTCATGGCATTTATTATACCTGTAGCTATGTTGGTAATTTGTTCTTTGCATGTCTATTGCTTCCCTTCCAATGCATTGTAAATTCTACAAGGTCAGGGACCATGCCTTTCTGCTCACCATTGTAGCTTCATACTTGATACAGTCCCTAGGACAAGGGATATGCTCGATAATAATTGTTTTATCATTCATTTAATAATTCACATTTTAAAAATCTACATTAGTTCCAGCGATATTCTAAGTGCTTGAAATACAAAAATAATCAATGTGGTTTGCAAGAATGTACAGAAACAGACAAACTAATAATTACAAAACAATGTATGAGATGCTATAAAAAGGCAATTATGAGAAGAGAACAGTTCGGTCTTTCTAGAGGAGACACGGAAGGTTTCCTGAAGTTAACTTTGGAATTAGATCAGAGGTTCTCAAATGGTTGTGAGTTTGCCCCCACCAAGGGCCATTTAGCAATGTATGGAGACATTTCTGATTGCTACAACTGGGGAAGAAGGGGACTGCTATTGGCATCAAGTGGGTAGAGACCAGGGATCATGCTGAAATGCACAGAACAGCACCCCAAACAATATTTCAAGTGTGCCAAGTTGAGAAACCCTGAATTAAATATCAAGATTAATGAGGATTTCCGACCACCTAAATGACCACAATAGCTTCCTGTCTTCCTCAAAACATTCATTCTACACCCATTTGCAATTAGCTTTCTAAAATATAAATTTGTTGATATCATGCTCACTTCACAATTGTTTCTGATACTAATGTCTGAATGGCAAGATCTTCACAACAATCTTGTGAGAAAGGTATTATTGTCCCCATTTTACTGCAAAGGAAACTAAGATTCAGAGAAGATAAGTAACCTCTAGGGTTTCACATTGATGGCTTACTTTTGCCTCTAGAATAAAATTGAAATGCCTTGGCATGTCTATTTACTGCACAGTCTGATTCCAACCTTCCTTGCCAGCTTTATTTCCCAGTAGGAATCCTAAATACAAAGGTTTAATAATGACTAATTTCATTCCAAAAACACTTTGGGAAATGACTGACAGTGGAGCCAAGGTATAGTGACCACCAAACCGAGAAGATAACTTAAGACCAAAACATGAAGCAGGCAACTCCACAGAATATAACAGGGTTTACTGCAGGGAAGTTATAGGGATAGAGTTGGACAGGAAGGTGATCCCAATAGCCTGAGAAAGTAACCTCTGCTACTAGACAGTTGTTATAGTAAATGTGTTACAGTATAGCTGAACTACTAATAATTGACAAGACAATGGGACAAAAGAATGCAATAGGAGCCAGGAACCATACTAACTGATGGTCTTATGATGGATAATTGCTTACAATTGATGCCAGCACCTAGTTTGATAGTTGTCTTGGATATTATGCCATTCTGGTTGTTTACTGACAAGAATCCTAATAGTTACATTGTATACGTTTACAGGACACAGCTAATCATTAACTATAAGGATTTGGTATTCTGGCTGAGACCAATTAGGTTAGTCAGAGTTAAAGCTTGAACAGAAAGAAAGTGAGGCTGGGTACAAAGATGGAGTCAGTTTTGTTCACATTAGTATCTATACAAGAAACAACTTGATACTATGCAGCAAAGTTGAACATATATATGCCACAGGAGCAAGCAATGTAAATCCTAAATGTACACCTCAGAGATACTTTTGCACTTCTGCACCAGGAGATGTGTACAAGAATATTCAAATGTTATTTTTTTGTAACAGAAAAAAAAAAGAGGAAAAGAAAACATAGATCATTACAAATATCCATTAGGAAAAAATTTAGATAAGTGATTATGGTTTATTCATACAGTGGACTAGTACAGAACAATAAAAATGTGAAATGTGTAGAAATAGTCATATCAACATAGACAAATCTTACAAATATAATCTTTGTGAATACAACCTGAAGGATTGATGCACTTAGTAATATCTTTCTGGATATGTCCCCTCAAGCAAGGGAAACAAAAGCAAAAATAAATGGGACTTCATCAAATAAAAAAGCTTTTGCACAGCAAAGAAAACCATCAACAAAACGAAAGAACAACCAACTGAATGAGAGAATATATTTGCAAATGATTTATCTACTAAGGGATTGATATCCAAAATATATATGGAACTCATACACCTCAATAAAAAAAAATAAACAATTCAATCAAAAATGGGAAGAGGACATGAAGAGACATTTCTCTAAAGAAGATATATAAATGGCTAACAGACATAGGAAAAGATGCTCAACATCGCTAATAATCAGGGAAATGCCAATCAAAAACCACAATGAAATACCATATTGCATGAGTCAGAATGGCTATTACCAAAAAGACAACAAATAATAAGTGTTGGCAAGAATATGGAGGAAAAGAAACCCTTATGCCCTGTTGGTGGGACTGTAAATTGGTACCGCCATCATGGAGAACTGTATGGAGATTCTTCAAAAAACTAAAAATAGAGCTACCATACAAGCCAGCAATCCCACTTCTGGGTATTTATCCAAAGGAAATGAAAACACTAATTCAAAAAGATATATGCATCCCTCTGTTCATTGCAGCATTTACAATAGCCAAGACATGGAAGCAACTTAAGTGTCCGTCAATAGACAATTGAATAAAGACAATGTGGCACGTATATACAATGGAATATTACTAAGCCATAAAAAAGAATGAAATCTTGACATTTGCTATAAAATGGGTGGACCGAGAAGTATTATCCTAAGTGAAATAAATCATGCAGAGAAAGACAAATATTGTATGGTTTCACTTACATGTGGGATCTGAAAAAAACAAAACAAACAAAACAAAAGCAGACTCATAAAAACAGGGATCAAACTGATGGTTGCAAGAGGGTAGGGAATGGGGGGATGGGTGAAAAAGGTGAAGGAGATTATAGCCCATAATATTGTGAAGGTGACACATAATCACTAGACTTAGTGAGGTGATAATATTGTAAGGTATATAATCTTGAGTGACTATATTGTACGCCTGAAACCAATATAATGCTGTATACCAAACATTCTTAAATTTAAAAAAATAATGCAAGTAGTAGGAATATAAATGTATAATAACATTTATATGCAGTTCCAAAGATACAAACATCTAAACAAATTATTTAGATGACCATTTGTAAGGAATTATATTGAAAAAAACAAAGAAATTACAAACACAAAATTGAGGCAAGTGGTTACCTTTGAAAGGAAAGGAAGGCCATGAGATCTAGGATCTTCAATACATTTGGTAATATGTTACTTCTTAAGGTAAACAGTGAGTACACGAGTCTTCATTATATTATTTTTGTTCTACATCGGCGTGGTCTATTATATGTCATTAGTATTACTATTACTATAGTTAATATTAGATTTATTGTGGTGATCACATTGTAAGTTATATAAATGTCAAATCACTATGTTGCACACCTGAAACTAATATGTCAACTATAATAAAAATAAATTTAAAAATATGTAGTAAGTGTTTAAATTTATACTACATAGTTATTTTTTTAGTTTATATTTTAGTTCTTGCTATTCCTTTTGCCTGAAATTGTCTCCTTCCTTTTCCACCTAGTGGAATCTTATTCTTTTAAAAGTACTGTGAAAGTTCAGAAGGTGAAATTAAATTCAGGCTGGGTAACCAAGGAGGGCCACAAAGTGGAAGTGACATTTGAACTAAGCTTTAAGTTTTGAGAAGTAAAAACAGAGTCAAAAAAGAGTCATTCTGAGCAGAAGAAACAGCTTGAACTAAAACATGGACAATTCAAGTTTAAGAATTCCAGTGTTGCTGAAGAGAGGAGTAATAGCAAAAGAGGATGATGGCTTGAAAATTTAGAGAGATAATGCCGTTTCCCTGAAAATAAGACCTAGTCAGACAATCAGCTCTAATGCGTCTTTTGGATCAAAAATTAATATAAGACCTGGTCTTATATTACATAAGACCTGGTATCATATCATATCATATCATATCATATCATATCATATCATATCATATCATATCATATTATACAGGGTCCTATAGTAAAATAAGACTGGTCTTATATTAATTTTTGCTCCAAAAGACGCATTAGAGCTGATGTCCGGCTAGGTCTTACTTTTGGGGAAACACAGTGAAACCTTTCAAATATCTTAAGAGAGCCACTAAAGATTTGCATAATTCCAAAAAAAAAAAAAAAGTTTTCAGTAAAGAACCATGAAACCAGAAGAAAGGATAGACTGGAATGGAGAGCAGGCTATGGTAAAAGGTACAAGTATCTGGGCTAAGAAATTAGCTTGACCAAACTAATTCAGCACCTTTTTATTTCTCCCTGGTCTTTGGTATTATTAAATTATTAATTATGGTTTAGTTATCAAAACCTAAAGCTGTAGATTAACTTGGGGCAAAACATGCTCATTTACTAATAGCATGAGAAAATTTTGGGGATTTTTAAAGGTGTTATCTCTTAATTTCTAAAAATGAAGTACCTACCACATCTTAATAAATTAACCACAATATTTTTCCTTTACCTAAAGATATTCTATGAAATAAAATTAGTCACACTAACAAATTGTATTACTTCAGGTCAATAGAATGCCAACTTGGCAATTAAATTACATTACTGAACACCTTTATTTGCTGGAAACAGTATAGGCAGCATTTCAAGATGCTTAAACAACTTTCAACGAGCTAGTTGGAAGAGTCAAAAACAGTCAAAGCTGGAAAGGATATTACAGGTTATCTAGTTTAACCCCTTCATTTTAGTGATGAGGAGACTGAAGCCTAGACAGGGGAAATGGTATCTATCCAAGGTCACACGACAAGTTAGCCAGTTATTAAGGTGAATATTTATTTAATCCTTGCCTTCTACTAAGCACTGGGTTGGTATCTGAGCCAGGAATAAATTCCAGGTCTCCAGATTCCCAGCTTTGGGATCTTGTGCTACAACATACTCAGTCAAGCACTTAATAGCAAATTAATTCACCAGGGACCAATTTCAATTTATGTTTCTATAATTGTGGTCCATGGTCCACAAGTACAGAATCCTGGGCCCTAACCTAGACCTATTAAATCAGCATCTCTTGAGGAAGAGTTATGAAAACTGTGTTTTAACAAGTTCCCCAGGTAATTCTCATTAATACAAAATCTGAAAAGCACAGTCCCAAGGGAATGGGCTGGAGAAAGTAAAGATTTCGACTTTTAACTGAATTGAGGAAGGCAAACAGCTAATATCCGTCAACGTATTCCCAACAGTAGAAAAGAAACTGATTCTCTAGTGTAGATTTATGATATCTCAGAACCTTACCAATTGATTAACCATTTATTTGCCTAGAAGTATACTTCACCATTTCTAAGCACTTTCACATGTAATTATCTCATTTAATCAAAACAAAACACTGAAATATATTGGCACAATGATCTTGGAGAACATAGCCCCAGAAGGTGAAGGGACTTGCAGGGGGTTACACAGCTAAGAGGCAAGGCCAAAATTCCAATTTCCTCATCTGTCAAAGAATTGTACTTCATGAAATTTAAAATTCTCTTTCTGATGCATTAAAAATGGGACATGCGCTTGTCAGTGCCTTCCCTATGTGGTTTAATTCATTGCAGAGTCACAGTCTATGTGTGTTTCCTTCAGGAAACAGAAGAAAAAAAGGGCAAATACCTCTTTCCAGACTGAGGCACTGAAGCTACCTTAGAGAAGAGTATCATGTGACAATCCAATCTTTGGTGCTTCTGGAGCTTACTCCCATGACTGCCTGTGGAAATCCTTTCCCCAACAGATGCTTCCTCACAGGTGTCTGCATGACATCACAGGTCTACTTCAAACACTGCCAACTGTCCTCTTTCTCCTGGGAAGAAATGTGTCCGCATTCCTTCTGCTAACACAATACTATCTTACATAGGTTTGGCACTGTGTAGTTTTTAAAAGGTTGTCAAAGACTTCTCATCAGAGCCCAGCTAGTTCTTGGTTGCTTATGTTCTTCTACTCGCTCTTAAGGCTTCTGGGCTTCTGATTTAGATCCATTCCAGCCTGGTGTGCCAGGACTCTCCAGGAGGCACTCTTCTTAATATTCTCCTTCACTCCTTGGGGTCATCACAGCTAACTTGACTTCTGCTTGGCCCCTGGTTTTATTTACCTGAATAAAGTCCCTGTCCCTTTAAGCTGGGGATTTTCACTGCTTTCCCCTTACCTCCCCACAGCCCCAGAAAACTCGGTGGAGTCCAGCAACCTGCTGATATAGTTCTCTGATTCTGTCCCTTGATTCGGATGCCCAAGTGATGTCCTATCAAATTCCTGCCATCATGCTAAGCCTTGTCCATGACAAACTACTCCCCAAAATTTAATACTAAACTCCCCTAACGTTAACAGCTTAATGATAACAGCAGTACAGTTTACTATGACCTGGAGATTACCGAGGGATTTATATGCATTATCTCACAATAATACTGTAGAAAAAATATTACTTTCGTTTTACAGATAAACGAACTGAGGCTCAGGGAGACCAAATATTTCCTCGACTCACACAGGTAGTAAGTGGGATTTGAAATCAGGTCTGTTAAACTTTAAGAGCCATGCTTTTAACTAGTCAGCTAGATAGTCTACCTTAACCACCACCTGCCTCTCACCATACCCTTCTTGTAAATATTGAACGGTTATTGGCAGGCCAAAAATTCCTAACTGTACCATCTGCTGCTGAGTCCCTGCCCACCACTGTCCTATTCAAGTGGCTGGATGGAGTTCCAGGTTCCAGCCTCTCCCAGTCATTAAATCCCACTGAAGTTAACCAGCCTATGCTTGGAATTAATGACATGTCATCCATTTGATCTTCCCAAAGCTCTGTGAAATTGATACTACATAGATCATAAGCCCACTGTCTAGATGAGGGTAGCTGAGACACAGATAATTGCTTTGACCAGTCAGGGTTTAATAGCATTAGCACGTGGCAAAACTACGACCAGACCCAGGTTTCCTGACTTAAACACCAAAGCACTGTACATAAAATCCCCCTCAGATGCACTGAAGTTAGGCAAGGAATAGAGAAAACAATATGCAGAGTCCGATCCATCACAACGCTGAAGTGCAATAAAAATTCGGTTCTGTATGATTGCTTGAGGCTAAAGTGTTATCAGCTTTTTCACCCTAAATCACCACCACTATTAATCCATATGCTGCAACAATGATCCATCCAGTGGATAAAGCAGTCGCATTCAATGATCCACAGTTTATGACCTGGTACATTTGAATAAAATGATATAGTTAAGGGAAAGAGAAGAGCAAGGAATGAAGTAAAAGTAAAGCGGAAGTAAGATCTCTGGGTAGATTTGGACAGGAATCAGGAAAGATTTTGTTAATGGGATTGAAAGTTTACCTGTGCTGAAGGTTAATTTTCCTCCAAAGGCAGCTTAGGTTTCACAAACTAGTTTGACTGAGCCATGTCAACATCTGACATTTCCCCCAGAGACTGGAAGAATCAACACCATTGAAAGGACTCAGATATGAAGGTTCTATCCAACCCTTGCCACCTTCAATTGAAAAAATCAGATGGGGACAAGAAAAGCTCCAGAAGTCACTCATTTGGTGCCCTTCCTCTGAGACCACAACCACCAACATTCAGCTGCTCAGAGTGGGCCAGAACTTGAGGAGGAAAGGACTCATGGGTCATCTATTGTAACTCCCTCACGTCACAGATGACACAATTGATGCACAGAAAGAATAAGCGACTTGCCCAAGGTCACACAGTGAGTCACTGTCAAAGCTGAGGCATCAGCCCCACAGTGTACTGTTCCTACCCTCTCAGAGGTGATGTAGTTGAAGTTTTTCTTGCTATTATTTTATATTTTATTTTATTAGCATGGTATGAAACCTGAATGTATATGAGCTGGAAGAAATGAAAGCAAGATACTAGGATGACTGTTGTGTTTTTCAGTTTGTGAACATTTTCTTCTGGTGAGAGGGGATAGTGAAAAATTGATATATCCTATTGGTTACAGTAACTATGTTTTCTATTTTCTTTCCATTTGTTTTAGAGTTTAAGATGATGAACTGATCAGCAAATTAATCAAATGTAGGATTAGTCCTTAAACTAAAGGTAGGTTAGATTAAATCACTTTAAGATCCCTGGAAACACATGAGACTCTATAATCATGGACAGAGAGTAGAATGAGCCCTGGACTCTTGAGTCCAGAAATAGCAGTGGAATTTCCAACTCAAACCCGGACGAGCTTTGCAACCTTACGTTAATTAGTTAATCTTTCTGAATTTCAGTTTCTTCATTCACATGAAAAGATTAATAATCCTCATCTAAGCCTCGGGTTTACAAAGAAAATATGAAATAATGTATTTAGCAATCGTTTGTATTGCGCATTATTGATATTGCTATTAGTCTATAATTACAAAAATTCCAGGTAGTATATTTTGTGTGTAGGTGTGTATGTACATGTGCATGGATGCAGGCCTGGATGTCTGTATTTATTCATATATATTTCGGTCTTAGCTCTCGGTGCCCCAGTTTGATTTGTCTGCATCCTCTCATCATAGCAACAACACTCTTCTAGGATGCATCACACCTGCCCTAATTTACTCCTATGAAGAGTCACCTCCTTCCCCTCCCTCCTGCATCTGCCAAGGTTCACACACCCGACATTCCTGCCATAGCACCTCTCAGGCCTATGGTTGTTTAGGCTCAGTATTCTATTTTTCAGTATTCTGTTTTGTGATTTAAGTTTCAAGTTTACTTTAAAAAAATAATAAGTTTTGTTCTTGTTTATTTTCCCAAGGCCTGCAGGATTTTCTGTAGCAAATATGTGTGCATCTTTTAAACACCATCCTAGATATAAAACTGTGAATTAGAAGTCTTTGGACTGAGGATGTGGTCCTTTCCGAGGGAGGAAAAATGAGCTATAATCCTCTGGATATGTACAGTGTCTAGCATAAGCTAGGAGTTCAAGAGTTGATGCTGTAAATGAAGTACAGCATAGGAAATATAGTCAATAATGTAACAACTATGTATCGTGCCAGGTGGGTACTGGACTCATCGAGGAGACCCACTCAGTAAATCATATAAATGTCTAACTGCTGTACACCTGGAACTAACAGTTTTTTCAATTCAATTGTAGTTGAAAAAAAAATAAGCATAACAATTTAAAAAAATAAACTAAAATCCCCTCATAGTTTAAACAAAAAAGAAGAGAAGAAGAAGGAGGAGAAGGGGGAGGAAGAGGAGAGAGAAGAAAGTAAATGGACAAAACCGGTAACTTTGAAAAGGGGAAAGTTCTTCAAATTACAACCTGGAAAGCTGTGGCAAAGAACCAGTCTGACATGAGTGGGAGTCAGGGGAGCATGTCAAATGAATAAATTATTAGCTTTAGCAACAAAACTCACCTCTTCCATGTGGAATAGGCTTTTTGTTTGTTTGTTTACAAGGCCCTTTTATTTGCTGCATCTCTTTCATCCTCACAATAACACCACTAGGAAAGCAAGTCAAAGATGTATTTTTCTCATTTACAAACAGGTGTCTAAAGTTTTGTGAGGTTAAGTATTTTGTCTGAAGATCTAGACCCCTAGTCAGGGACTTTTTCTGAAACCAATAAATTTTATTTCCCAGGACTGAATATCACTTGTTTCATTACTCTGTGATGTTGACAGAGAACTCTATTTTTAAATCATCAAATAATTCCCCAAGTCAGAGTTGTATCTTCATTTGGGCAGTCTAGCAACAAACACGTCCTGTGCCTATGGACTCCTAGCAGCTGGTACAACCTCAGGGTTTTACAGCAACTTGATTCCCTTACTGGGAACCACTATGTTCATAGTTCACAAAGTGGCCTATTTGACAGGAGCCTGTCTCAAAGACAAGGAAGGGAGTCATTCTTTCCACAACAGGAAGTCCAGAGGTGGAGCAAGCTTCAGGACTGGGTGACTCAGACACGCTTTGCATCAGCCTCAGCAGGGCGCCAACGGGCTGCGGCAGCTCCACGCACTGAGCCAGAGGAGAAACAGGATATCTCCTCTTCAGGCATCCTTGAAGGAGAGAGGAACCATTTCCAGAAGCGCATGACAGACACTCCATCGGCTAGCATCTAGTTCGGGTCATCCTGACCTATTACTGGCAAGGGGACTAGTATTTGCCTCGCATCAATCAGGCCCAGCCTGGAGCTGTGTGGGTCATGTCAGCTCCTCTACAGGCACAGGGCTATGGGAGGAGATGGCTAGAGAACAAAATCAGCCGTCTGTCAGCAGGGGAGTGCAATACTGAGTGGGAAACAACATACGCACTAGACGCCGACACGTGAGCACATCTGCAATGTGGGAACAGGACCCACGTGAAAGAATGCTCCCGTGGAAGTCCTCAGATGAGATGATAGAATTTGCTTCATAAATTTCTTTGAGGACTGAAGCCGATATCTGACATTTTAGTGACAATACAATAAATACATTTCCATGTATTTATTTAACTTGAATGACAGGAAAATGATCATTTGTAAAGGATGCAAGGATCACAATAACAGTATCCTATTTTCAGTAATTCACTCACAGAGTTCATTAATCAATTTAACAAATAGTCACTGAGCAAGTGTAACATGTTGGGTAGTGTTTTGGACGGTGAGTCTGCCAACTGAAATGCAACAGTGTGTGTTGCGGGGAGGGGTGTGGAGACAGACATGGCAATTATTACAACGCCAGTTTTCTTCTTATCCTAGACAAAGTAGAATGGGAGGATGGTCCAACACATTGGGTCAATGTGAACAAATGACTGTATACATATATGAGGAGAAATGCTGATAACTATACTAAATAAATATATGCATACTTTCATCTGAGCAGCAGTAGAATGGAGAAATCTTTATTGTGGATGCTGTTGTGTAGTAGTGATGTGAACACACCTGAGTATTATGGACATTACCGTGTTTCCCTGAAATAAGACCTAGATGGACCATCAGCTCTAATGCATCTTTTGGAGCAAAAATGAATATAAGACCCGGTATCATATATCATATCATATCATATCATATTATATCATATCATAAAGACCCGGTCTTATATTACAGTAAAATAAGACTGGGTCTTATACTAATGTTTGCTCCAAAAGATGCATTAGAACTGATGGTCCCGCTAGGTCTTATTTTCGGGGACACACGATATGTTCCAGTTGAAAAATGGAACATAAGTTGCATAACGACATAGGGATGGTAGCATGGCTAGTTCCCAAGTGCAGCTCTAATAAGACCAGTGGGGCTGACAGCTAACTAACTACAAGCTATATTTGCTGAAGACGCGGCAGAGAACTCTCTATAAGAATACTCTGATCATTTAAAGATGGAACCCAAAGCTTAGAGAATTCAAAATTAATAATAATAAATACAACCCCTTGTATTAAGTACTTAGACACTTGACAAATGTAATCTTATTTAATCCTCAGAGAGCCCCTGAGGTAGGTATTGGATTATTAGCATTATTAATATACCATTTCACACATGAGAAATGGAAACTCAGAGGAAGTCAAGCAATTTGCCCCCAGGTATATAAGTAATGACAGATGAAAGAACCGAGCTGACTCTTTTGTCTCCAAAGCCTATACTTTTAATGATTCAACCACTGTTTTGCAAAACGTGGTCCATGGTCTATCTGCATCAACATCACCTAAGATGCTTGTTAAAAATGCAGACTCTTTAGCTCCACCCAGGCCCCTGAATCAATATCTCTGAGATAGAGTCCAAACACTTGCGCATGCTATTACATTTTTTGCTTACGGCCTATTAACATATTGCTAACTACTCTACTTCTGACACTTAAGACACCATTGTGGGGAGAAGATGAAACTCTTACTAATAAATTAGCACACACGAGCAATGCCTCTAAAGGGTATCCTGTCCAGAAGACTTCATAGTATAGGAAAACCCATGTACTAGAAAGTATAAGTTCTAGTTTTATGGGACAATATCAAAATGACACCATCGGTGGGAATTCCTGCTGATACCTCAGGATACTGGAGCTTTTTCTCCTGCTTCCTGAATCCAATTTGCTCTATGATTATTAAGGGGTCACTTTTATACCTGTGCATGTTTGCTTCTGGTGAGCTGGCCTGTCCTTCACAAGGATGATCCCAATCCCACTCGGGAAAGAAAACTGTCCCAGAGCTTAGAGCTCAACCAAATGCTCCAAGGATTTCTGGCTCAGAGCAAAGAAACGTTCAGCAACGCAAGGAAACATATATCACTTCTCGTTTCTCTGCTTCAATGTTCTTGAAGACATTTTCTTATTATCATTTCCTACCATCCCTAAATTCTTTTAGAAGCAAAACTGGATGGAAATCAGTATCTCTCCTAATTTCTTTCAGATGGTCACAAAAAACAGCAGGTTCAATAAAGTTTCCCCAAATTATTTAAAGAGATAGAAGCAGAAGGGACCTCACAAAAATTTATTTTAACTCTCTTTGCTTTTTATAGGTGACAAAATTAGCCAGTGAGTGACAACGGCAGGACCCAGTGGGATACTCATTACATGTGATGAATGCTTATGGTTCTTGGTTTCTGCTTCCTCAACAAAGTGCTGGTGTTTCTACAGCTGCTGTGTTTTCTACAACAGTCACCTTAGCCTATGGCCCCAGAGCAGAGCAGGGCAGTGTTTCCCAAAGTTTGGGATTCCCCCTATCCTCACCGCCCCCCCCCCCCCCCAGCCTACAAGAAGATTTGGTTGGTTTTAGGTAATGTTGAATCACATAATGGAAAAATAATTCCCTTCTACATTTAAAAAATCTTTTTGCTTACTTCAAAGAAAAGTCTCAGGGTGGTATTAATGTAGCCCTAGCACCCCTATTACTTGCTCTTCCTTTTAAGAAATTGAGAGTGGGCAGTTTTGCAATGTTATTGTCTTTATACTCTTATGACACCTTCTCTTTATGACAGTGATAGAAGCTTTCTAAATACGACGGTGATATGAATTTTTCTTTTAAATCAATTAACTAAAAGAAAAATATTAAGCAAATAATAGTATAGGTGGTATGATAAAATTCATGAAAATGGTATGAGAACGATTCAAGTTGTCAGGAAACACTGACAACATGGTTCAAAACACAGACTTTGGAGTAAAAACACACTTGGGTTTCCAACGGAACTTCTAGATGTATAAGATTTGGGGTAATTTATATATGTTCAGTGATTCCTTTTTACCATTGGGAAAATGGGAATCTTAGTAGTGCCTACCCATGTTTTCTTGAGAAGACTGTCATCAATCAAAGCTGGCATTTAAATTGAAGCTCAACTGACAACAGAAAGGAGGTCATGAAACACAATTACTACTGCCTTCCTCCCAGAAGCTTTTCTGCCCTATTTTCAAGTGTCTCACCACCTTGTTCCCTTTGGTGTCATGTTTGAAACTGAGAGAAGTGAAGAGGAGAAGGAAGAGGAAGTGAGGGAGCTGTGTGGGAGGAGGAAATTTAAACGAGGACGTTAGGGAGGGCCGTCTGTAACCTGTTCTCACATTCCACCTCCTCCCCTTTCCTTTCGTTCCTTGAGTGTCTTCTTTTTCTTGCACATTCTCTATGACGGTTCTCTCATCTGCCCATCTCATTTCTGGCTTTTGATTCTTTATTTATCCCACCCTTTTCACTCTGCAGAAACTTCTCATTCTTCTCTATTCCCTTATCTGACTTCTCCATCTCCCTTTCTCCTCTTTCATTCTCTTTCTTCCTCAATTCTTTGCCTCTTACATTTCCTCTGCCTTTAACAGGTTCCATAATATCTTTCTCTGAATTTTCTTTTTCATTTCTTCAATCTCGTTTTCATCTTTCTTTTACTCAACTAGATTCTAGAAGATTTGCCTTCTTCTTGACCACTGCTTCCCTCTTCTTTCCCTGGCCCTACTTCTACGTATCTTTCAAGTTTCACTTTCTGTTATCACTTACTTCCTGATATCCATCTCCTTCTAACCCTCAATTTCCAAAAGAACAGGAATTTCTCTAGAGCTCTTGTTTTTCTAATCGATCTTTCAACTACATCGCAAAATATTCCATCTAAAGGCAATAGATTTAAAAAAAAAAATTGTATCACATACATAGTAATGTAACCTTGGAAATTATTTTTCAGAGGGCTTTATAAATCCTGCATATCTTCTAAATGGATAATGTCATCAAATGCAGTTCGCTCTAAATTAAAACCTAACAGAAATGGCAAAAAAAAAAGATCAATCTCGTACTTTCTTGAGTTTATTGCTCAATATATTACTCAAATTCTAAAGCCTTTGCTTTTTTCTGTCTAACCCTACCACTTAATCTGATTGCTAAAGACACTTCATGGGTAACTTTGTTTTAGATGAGCACAGGATAATTGGAGCAGTTTCATTTTTTCTGCCCTGTTTATGAACATTGAATGCCTGTAGGTCTTCGATGGAAAAATTATGCTTGGTCTCCTAGAGGCCTGAGAGTGGCTTTCTTAATGAATGTCGATGCCCAACCTCTCATTAGCTTAGAGATATGAAAATGTGATGATGTTGCTTAAAAAGTCGAACACAAAATTCTGAGTTCGAGTGCAAGTAAGTGTCACTATAGGAAGAGGCAGCCAGTCATGGTCAAGGTGTTCAGCAGAGGGTGGGGAAGCTTGGTTAACCTGGTTTTGGCAGGGAGGCATCTGTTTCCTGAAAGTGTGTCATTCCAGTGGCTGACCAAGTACAAAAACAAGCTGACCAAGGGCACAAACAAAACAAAATAAATTCAGAAAATCTCTTAAGACCCAAGTACAAGACCAGAAAAAGTTAAAAATGTCCTACTGAGAACTCGTTTACTTCCATCAAAAAGTTACTGTCAGCCATACAAGAGCAATTGGGGAATATTAAATTCACATGCACGTCTACACTAGTAGACAGTTTAGTTATAACTAAGACTATGAGCTTCAGAGATACACAGACCGGGGTTTAAATTGTCACTCTGAAACTCACTAACTGTGCTCTACACTAATAATAGGAAGGAACCTTCCCTTCCCAGAGAAGGAAAGGGCATTTCCTGAAGTCACATACTTGGTCAAGAGCAAGGTTTAGAGCAGACCACCATCTAACTGATTTTTATGCCAATGCTCTTTCAACTCACTAGTAAGACCATGAAACTATGATCCATGGGTCAAAAGTGGCTTGGTTACTGGTTTTGTAAATAAAGTTTTATTGCAACACGGCCACACTCATTCTTTTAAATATTGCCTATGGTTATTTTGGTGCCAAAATGTCAAAGGGTGTAACAATACACACTTGGAAGAAACTGAATTTGGCTTTACAGATTGCATCTGCAGAGCCAAAAAATTTTACTAAACCCTTTACAGAAAAGTTTGTTGAGCCTTGTGACTAGGACTAAACTCCAAGCCTAGATCTCTTAGGGAGACTGACTGAATAACTCTAATCCTTCCTGTGCCCTTGGGGTGCTTACTCAAAAGGGCAAAGTTTTCCTGGTGAAATCTGACCTTCCTAAGTCTTAGTTTTGGCAGTTTACAACAAAAAGAAAAACAAAATAACTTCCATAGAAAGAAGGTAATTTGTTTCCTGTAATGAACAGATTTCAGATTCAGAAGGATGTTCAGAATCAAAATCTTTATTCACCCTGGCCTTCCAGTTCCATTTAAATCTCAACCCTTTCCCCCATGCTTCTATGTCTTCTTCATCAAGGTCACGGAATCCTAAATCTGTCCTTCGCTCCTCCCTCTTTGCACAGATGAAAGAATTGATGTTCAGACAGGGAAAATGTCTTGGCCATAGATTCCATGCACAGTGCTTTTATCATTAAAATAAAACTGCTTCTGTATTTACTTCATGTCACAACTGTTTAGAGTTTCTGTGGCAGCAAATAAAATCGCAGATTTAGAATGTTAAATTAAGAATTGTATTCTTTATTACACTAATTTTAAACTGCTTTGCTGGGAAGAAGAAAATCAAGGCTCACCAGCCAGGGATGAGAACAACCACCTCATCCTAGTTCCTTCAGATATCAAAGATACAGATGTCCTTTCTTACACACTTACAATCTAAGTGCTCCTCTGAGATTACCTTTTTGCCAAGAGATGAGTAGAGGCCTTAATGCACTCACAGGAAACGCCCTTCAGTGTCTCACAACACTGATAAAAGGAAGAGAAAGCTGGACCATGAGGACATGAGTACCAAAGTCCAGAGAGCTACTTGAAAAGGGTGTGACAATATATATTTGGAAGGAACTGTCAATGAATCTGGTAAAATAAAAAAGAAACAAAATGTGATGTGTAAAAGGGTTATGTTATTTATTAACCAGGTCTTTAGTTGAGACTTTAAACTCCAGTCCCCCCAACGACCCCACACCAATCATTGACATAAGGCTCTGCCATATTTTGCAGGGCTGATGGGCTAATCTCTTCATCTCTGATTGTAGACAGTCGGTAGATAGACACAATCAAGATATTCACATCTATGCGTACAACTCCACAAGGCTGTGTTACAGTGATGGTGTAATTGTTCACCATCCCTATAAGAGACAATTGGAGGAGATGGACACAGTGAGAAGTGAGGGGGAAACGCCTGCCTTTGGTGCTATTAGCTTTGTGGTTTTCCTGGTCAATACCGCAAGGCCTGAGGTTGGTTGTTGAGTCACTAAACTTTTATTTGCAGTATGGTGAGGTCTGCTGTAGAAGCCATGGAGTAATAATTTTTTCCTCTAGATTAAAATTACCTCAGGCAGTAAAACCTTAGAGACTCCCTTTCAAGCAATTACATTAGTTTGCACATCTTATTATTCCAATTATAAAACATTTTAAATTAACCAAATTTTAAAAATTACTTTTAAATAGCCTCTGGAAATATTTGCTATTTTTTTTCTAAAACCTAGCCAATTATCTAAAGCTTTTAAAATTACATTCATAAACTTAATTTCCTTTTCAAAGATTTTAATTGGCTGATTTAATAAATAAGTACTTTTTCAGTACCAATGAATTTTTATAAATTTAGTGAAATTGTCAAACTTAACTATCTTAGATATTGCAATATTGAGACCAACATAGGAAGATCTCAACCTGAAGAAACAAGTGTAAATCAATGAATTACTTGATTAACCATTTCAAATCTATTTACAAAATTGTTATTCGGTTAACTAAATTTTCCTGTTTACCATAAATATATGAAATTACAAATATGTGTAGCCTCCCTCTGTCTTTGAGCTATCATTGACATACCCTCCATATTTAAAATGTACAATTTCATAATTTTGGACATATGCTTACACATTTGAAACCATCAGTACCGTCAACATAATGAATGTGTCCCTCACCCCTAAAATTTTTTTATGTCTTTTTGTTAAGAATTCACAAAACTCAACAATGAGAACAGGATTTCAAGCCAAACTGAAAAATGGACAAAGATTTGAACAGCTATTTGACCCAAACCAAACAAACAGCACATAAGCACATGAAAAGATGCTTGACATCATTCGTAATGAGGGAAATGAAAAGTACAACCACAAGAAGATACTATTACATACCTAACAGAAATGCTATAATTAAAAAGACTGACCATACCGAGTGTTGGAGAAGATGTGAAGGAATTGCAACTGTCATGCGGAGCTAGTAGCATTGCAGAATGGAACAACCACTTTGGAAAAATAATTTAGCAATTTCTTTAAATAGTAAATACTATTCAATCCAGCTATTCTGCTCCTGGGTATTAACCCAAGAGAAATGAAAGTGTACAGGCATACTTCGTTTTATTGCATTTCACTTTCCTGCACTTCACAGATACAGCTTTTTTTTTTTTTTTAACAAATTGAAGGCAAGATCCTCCACCAATCAAAAGGTTACGCCTTGTTGAAGGCTCAGATGAAGGTTAGCATTTTTTAGTAATAAAGTATTTTTTAAAGTAAGGTAGTAAAAACAATCATCTTAAAACATAACCACTGTACACTGAACAGACTACAGCAGAGTATAAACGTGACTTTTATAGAGACTGAGAAACCAAAAACCCTGTGTGACTCACTTTATTGTGACGCTCACTTTATTGCCGTGGTCTGGAATCGAACCTGCAATACCTCTGAGGTCTGTCTTTATTTTTATATGAAGACTTGTACTGGAATGCTCAAAGCAGTTTTGTCATAACAGCCAAGTACTGGAATCTACTCAAATGTCCATCATGAGTGGATCAACGCATAGTATTGTGCCCACACAACAGAATATTATTCAGTCATAAAAACAAATGAACTATTCATACATGCAACAATATGGGTGAATCTCAAAATAACCATGCTGAGGGAAAGAAACTACACAAAAGATTAGATATTGCATGATCTTACATAAAACTCAAGAGAATACAATCTACTATATACAGGAATACCTCAGATAGTGCAGGTTACTCATATAGTAGCCGTCTGGCTTATCAGATGGAGTGTCGTTGTATTGCAAAGCTTATGTTCAAGTTACCCTTATTTTACTTAATAATGGCCCCACAGTTATTCACACAACTTTTATAACAGTATATTGTTAGAACTGTTCTATTTTGTTATTGATAATCTCTTACTGTGCCTAATTTACAAATTAAACTTTATCATAGTTACGTATGTATAGGAAAAAACAGCATATATAGAGTTTGGTACTACCCATGGTTTCAGGCATCCACTGGGCGTCTTGGAAGGTATCCCCTGCAGATAAGAGGGGACTACTGTGTGTGTGTGTGTATAATTTATATGTATATGTATGTATATATAATTCATAAATTATAATAACACATTTGTTTGATTTTTTTTAATTAAAGTTTTCACAAAACATCTATGCTCATAGTGGACCAATTCTAACTATATTCTCACTCTCCAGGGATGAAATTCCCTTTCGTCTCTGGCAGAGAAACTGTCTTTTTCACTTCTCAGCATAGCAGAGGGGATAATGCTCCACAAATAATAACCTAAGCAGAGGGAAAAGAAGAATTTGTGCAGAGGTAAGGAGACGCTGACAAATTGAAGAAACAAACACTAAGTATGGGTGAATGTAAAACAAAACAAAACAAAACAGAAGAGTCGTATAAGATATGTAATAGCAAGATTATACACATTTCTGGGAAATTCTGCTGGGTATGAGTTCCACGAGTGAGCTATATTAACCTCACTTGATTAGTATTTATTGGTCACCACTTCACTTTGTAATTATCTGCATGCTCTTAAAAGTTTCACTTCATTTTTCTGATGAGGGTCTTACAAGTTCACAGTAATCCTCATTCATTTGTCATTGTAAGTGAGTACTCAAAGAGAAGGTAGCCTTCTTTTTTTTTTTGTTTGATTATTTGCTTTGTTTTGTTTCTCGTTATGCTTTGTTTCATTCTTCAACAACTAGAATTCTCATTTATTGATGGAACGTCCAGGACATCCAGGATTAGTGTATTCTGATGAAGAGACGTGGCTCCCTTTCATGCTGTCTGCCAGTTTCATTTATCTATTGTATCATATTCTTTCCTTTCAGTCATTTTGAATATACCCAAATTTAAAGAAGTCCTGTTAATTCAGACTTCAGAATCTGTTCGAAATCCGTCATCTGCTTTTCACTGCTATGAGCACCACCTCATGTTCTCATTCATCTCAAACCAAGCCCACGCAACTGTCTCTGTACTGATTCCTATGCTTCTAGTCGCTTGCTTCCTTCTCAACCCCACACGGGAGCACCAGGGTTATCTGTTTGGCATTCAAATGTTCTTATTTCACTATTCTCTGAGTAATACGGAACACAGAGGTCTTTCAGTAAGGGAAAGTTCATAATCATTAGTGTTCTATAAATGTTCCTTCAAATCTAGCCCAGCAGACCTTACTAGTTTCCTCTCTGGTAACTGCCCTCACCATAACAACCTACTCTCACACGCCAGACTTTTTCTTTCCCTAAACACAATAAATTCTTACAGGCTACTTGTCTTTGTCTGTGCTACCACCTATGATTAGAATGACTCCCTCCCCTCTGTCCACTTGACAAATTCCTGCTTCACTACTCAGATGTCTTCTGTGATGCCTTCTCTGACTTTCTGATATAGAGACATCTTTCCTTTCACACCCATGAAATTGTGTTTTCCATAATGTGGTATTAGTTATATGATACCTAGTCATATCCGTGAGTTTTCGTAGGGGTCTTCTCTACTAGAGTTAGCTTCTCAAAGCCTTCAAGATGTCCTTTGCATCTCGATATGCCCAACACATATGATACTCAATATATATGATATTTTGACACAATACATAATATACGCATATATAACACAGCACTTTGTCCAGTGAGCAAAAAACGGATACAAGATAAACATCCAGTGGGTGTTTGTGGAATGAAAAAAATGAGGTCAACAACATTAAACAATCCCCCAAAAAAGGTATTTGAATCATACAGAGCTTTATTTGCCATGCTAGGAAGTAGTAGGTGCATTCTATAGGTAATAGGATGGAACTGGAGAATTTAAGACGTTTAAGCAGGAAAAATACCTGATTTTATTTATTTCTCTTAGAATGTTACTTTGACAGTGTTGCCAAATATAGGTTAAAGGTGCAGGGTAAGGCTGGAAATGCAGCTCAGAAGCAGTAACGCAGACCACGTTCAATTAAGTCAAGTAACCAACCATAGAAACAAAAGGAATGGACCTGATGGTGATTCAGAATGCAAATTTTATAGGATTTAGTGACTAACTGGATGTACAGTGAATGGTGAAAGGTAGAAAGGATTAATTTCCAAAGTTCTAATATGTGAGAATGGGTCCATCAGCCACAACACAAATATAAAAGGGAGGGCATGCTTTAAAGGTAAAACCATTATCAATTTTGGACATGCTGAACGAGAGATTTCTAAGGTAGGTGTAGTTACTAAGTTCAAAACACCAAAATATTATAGGTGCTGTACTGGGAATATGAATACAGAGGTTTTTGTTCAAAATGAATTCACTATATGGCAAAAAGCATGACACATCCAACTACCTAACACTATACAATAAATTTCACTAACAGCACAAAGTGCAGTAGAAACAAAGGGGGGCAAGAAAATCAAAGACAATCTGATGAAAACTTTGTGGTGTAAGAGCTGAAGTTTGAAGAGTAAATTCATTCTTGCAGGAGACAAAAGAGACCTGGTCCTGTCCTCATAGGGCTTACAGTTCCTTAGAGTTGGAGACAGGTACTTAAACAGAATTATAATCAGAATTATAATACAATCTTCTGAGGTTATTAATAGAGAATTTCAGTGCTGGTTGGGACAGGGGACATTTAAAGAAAAAGATTAACAAGAGAAAACACATTACAAGGCGTATTTCTCTATGACCATTTATATAAAAATTCATAAAGAAGTCCAGATCCTAAATCTGGTATCCACTATTAAAGCTAAGTATTAAGAAATGTTATCCCATCCATGCAGACAGTTGGGAAATACAGTCCACTGGAAAATTTACAATGTTAATAACAGGAATTAATCACCATTTGACTTTTGCTGTGCTTCTCTTCACTTCTGGTCCAGCTCAGTAGAATGATACAAGCATCTGGTGAGTTACTGTTCTTGATCATGTGATATATCACAATTCTTTCATTGTTAATGCAATAACTGTTCTGTGAAAATGATTTTAACAAGCATCACATTCTCAAGAAGATACTGATTGAGCATTCCTTGAACATGAGGTCAAGGAAAAAAACAAGTTTTAATCTCATTTATCATGCCTTTGGATAATTTTATATTTGATTTCATTTTCACTTTTTTCTGATAGACGATTTATTATATAAGAGTATTTTGCATCTTACATCCGTACCTTTTTCCTATATCTGATGGGGATCGACCTGCAAAGGATACTGAAATTTCTCTCCAACTGGGAAACGATCGCACATTTGAAGTTTGTAGTTCATCCGTTGCCTAGGAAGATAAGGTCTGATTGATCATTCATGAGGCAGTGTGCTCAGTGAGGAAAATGAATGAAAGGACCCTGGGGATAAGTGCCTTTCCTGCCCTCTGTCTCACTTCCTCTGCTGAGCAGGCCATCGCAAACGGGCTAAAGCCAGCGCGCTTTCTGCATGTGCAGCTTTAAATCTGCATGTCCAAGCCACACAGGTGCTCCTTCGGGCTTACTTATACTGCCCAGGCTCTGGGCCAACATGGTCCTGGTGACGAGAAATACAAGGCTAAGGGGTCAGGGGAACCCTCCTGCTTCTCCAACTTTGGCCTCATCTTTAGTAAATCATCATATAAAAGGAGTCTGAGTCTTCCACTCCAGTCTGTCATGGGTTGGCTCCCCGTGGAACTTAGGGCAGTGACTTCTGCCTTTGAACTTTAGTTAACTTTCCTGTAGAATCATAAAATTGGGCCACGTGGCCTTCAATCTCTTCTACTTCTGTACACCAATGATTCTACCGGCTAAGGGCAGAGGTGCTGCAATTAAAAAAAAATCTGGATTCAAATCTCACCTCTGCTACTTACTACATATGTGACCACGGGCAAATTATTTAAAATCAGCACCTTGCTGAATGCATCTTTAAAATGGGGATAACAATAGCACCTACTCACAGAGTTACTGTGTAGATGAAATGACACAATATATACACAGCTCTTAGCGAAGTGGCTGGTATATAGTAATTGCTTAATAAATATTATAGTTACCTGTCCTCCAGGAGCTTGCCCCCAAATGTCAATTCCTGTGGGTTAGCCCTGTTTTCTGAAGCCACCCACAAACCTGTCTATAGTTCTACGCACTGTATGTGGCTGGAAACACCTACACATATCATAGCCTTCTTTTATCCAACTTCTGGGGCCCTCCTAGATTGTTTGCCCTGCTCCCCATCTGTATATCAAGTCTCAAAATCTCATCTCTTCCTACTCTACCCTGTTCCACAGGGAGAATTAGCCTTGGTTCTGACATAAGTCTGATGGACCCATTAGCTGCTCTCCTGGTAATGTCTTCGACCACAAATTTGCATCATCTAGTCTGACAAACCGAGCTTTGCACAGGAACACACAATGGCAGCCAAATGGAACTGTCTGCTTTGAATTGAAAGACGGGTTTCATTTCATGTTCCCTGAACCATGCATTCCCATTTAATCTTTGCATTTCAGCTCCATGCTCATTATCCAGCCATTGCTTTCTGACGTTGTGCCATCTGCTTTAGCTCACAGCATTCTCTCTGTGCCACAGGGACCTTCCAATCAGCTCCTATGAGTCCTCTCAGTAGGGCTGGCCGCATTATCCACTAAGTCTTCAATTTTCTCTTGCAAAATCCTTCCAAAAGCTGCTTTCCACTGAGGGGTTAGATTATGGGCACATATCATTTCTGTATAGGTCCCAGAATAAGTAACTTTAAATTCCTGATACTGCCCTTGTCAGTCTTCACAAGTAAAACTCTCACCCAACGTCACCAAGCAAAGTATGACACAAATTGATCTAGCCTGCCGATTCCAGAGAAAGTTAACAATGATAATGATTATTCTTACAATTAGTAGGTAATATATATGGTGCACTTACTATGTTTCCTATCTGCCAAGCTCTATATCTTCCTGCATTCTTATCGACTCCTCAAACAATACTAGGAGATAGCTACTACTTTATCTTCATTTTAAGGGTGAAGAAATAGAACTGAGAGCTAGTGAGTTAAAGTGACTTGCCCAAGGTAACATGGCTAGTAAGTGAATACCAGGACTCAAACTCTGGTCTGTTTGACTTTGAAACCCATGAAGCAGAAGGAAAAAACATACATGCACATGCATAATTCTGAAACAAATAATATTGCTAACAGCCATCAGAGTGGTATTGATAGAGGTCTGTGGGGATCTAAAGGATGGAATCCCTCCCTGCTTGAGGGAAGATGGAAAATGCACCTTGGGTATTGGAGTTAAGCTTTGAAGGATGTAAAGAAATTGAAGGACTATGAGAGAAAGAAGAGCAGGAACACCATGGAGGCAGGAAGCCATAGGACATATAGCATGAAAATCATGTTTGACTTGAGCCAAGCTCACACATAAACAGGTGATGAAAAATCACTTTTGAAAGAAATATTGAGACCAGAATGTGGAATACCTTTAATATTAGGCTAAGGATGTGTTTCTGAGTGAGGTTTTAAGCAAAAAATTCATGCATTATCATGTCTGTGTTTTAGGGAGAGTCTTCAATTAGTGAACGAATGATGTCATTTGAAGAGGGAAGGATATAGGCAGGGGAGACTAGCTAAGTTATTTCAACAGTTTAAGTAAGAATTATGAAGGTCCAAAGTAGGAGAGGAAATAACAGAAGAGATGAAGAAGAGAGGCCGAAGGTGAAAGATGCTTGCTTCCAACTTTGTGTTAAATGTGAAAGAATTTGTGTTCAAAAACTTCCTAAGTGTTTTTTGCGAAGACAAGATGTATACAAAACAAAATCAAAACAAAAACATTATTTAAACTTTGGCAATAAGTGGCACCAGAATACAGAGGAGGAATATATAACAACTAAGATTGAAATTTCTAAGGAAGATTTTTAATGGGGGTTTATTTGACTCAACCAAGGGACATTTGGCAATGTCTGGATACCTATTTGGTTGTCACAGCTGGAAGGTTAATCCTAGTGCCACTGAATGGGTAGAGGCCAGGGAACTTGCTAACCATCCCACAATACACAGGACAGCTTGCCCTCACTATTCTCCAACAAAGAATTACCTACCCCAAAATGTTCATACCGCTGAGATTGAGAAACCTGCTTTAAAGGAATTTGATAGACATGGGGAAATTTATTTGACCTCGCTGACGCTTCTTTCTCATTTGTAAAATGGAGCAATAAGGGTAACAGTATCTCTTTCATAGGGTTCATGGCAAGATTAAATAAGCATTTATCATATGGTAAGTGCTCAATAAATCTCTATGAATATCATTTTGTTATTGTTGTTTGCAAAAATGGGAAAATGAAGGGACAATAATTGAATCCATACTGGAAAATTTCGGCTCATCTGAAGTCACTGTGTTTAAACATGCAACCCAGCTCTGACCTCCCTACTAGATTCCCCGCCCACAACGTGTTAAACTGCCTGCCATTTTCATTTGATTATCTCACCATTTTTCCAAACCCAACCTATATAAAATAGAATTTATAATCCCCCTGCGAACTTACCTCCACTGGTTCTGGCAAAAACATATTCCCTTATCACTGAGGAAAGAAAGACGGTAAGTACGATTCAGAAACATTGTCTTCATGATTCCCATCTGCCACCAACATGGCATGTGCTGTGCACCTAATGGTAGCAGCTCTTCTCTTCTTGGCCTCAACTCCCCAACTGCAAAGTTGAAGATGTTACCTGGGATGATCGAAGAGGCCCCTTCCAGAACTAATACCTATAGGAAGACTCTTCTCTACCCACCCTCCATCTCTTTCTCTACCATATAATGCCAATAAATAATGTCAATTCTCTTCTGGAAACGACACTCACATTTGCCCACTTTCTCCCAGTTCCACTGGAGCAACGGCTCAATATCTTTTAAAAGGAATATTGCCACAGATTCCTAACTGCTCTCCCTGCCGCAAGCCTTTCTCTTCCGAGCCACTCTACATGCCATGGGCATCCTTCACGTCTCTTATATGCTACACCTGCCCTTCACTCTTCACTGACTCCCACTGCATGTCTCATTCACTGAAACTCTTCCACTGGGTGTCCAAGGATCTCTATGATCAAACCCAGTCCTGTCTTCCACGGTTATCCTCCACATACTGCTCTCTAATCCAGACACGCTTATCTCCTCAACAACACTCTGGCATGACAGATTCATTCCTTGCATGGTCCTTACATTGTTATGCCCTCTGAGATGCTTTTATGCACAGCCAACCATCCCACTTGTTCTTCCTTAGAGAAATACTAATCAAGGGCCTACTCAGACATAGTAAACATGCCCAATACTCTGGTGAGCAAAAAAGAAAAAAGAAAAAAAAAGCATAGTCTCTGCCCTCACAGTGCTTGCAAGTTTGGAGGGAGACATGGACATTTATCAAGTAAATGTCACATGAGTAAATGTGAAATTGCATCTGTGTTGAGTGCTACAACCAAGAAGCACATAGGGCTCTAAGAGAATCATGTGAGATTTGACCTAATCAAGGGGGGCAGGTTCCATAGGCCAATAAAGCTGGTATTTGTATATCAAGCCAGCCAGGCCATGAGGGTGAGGAAGCCCCTGTGAGCAAGCTTACAGTCACATGAGGGTTCTTTAGTTTATGCAGAAACTTAAATAGTGCCCACTCATTTGATCCTGACGCGTACTCCGCAATCATTAAATAAGAGCCCATTTTATAGATGAGTATATTCGAGTTCGCAGATGTTAACTAGATTGTGCAAAGGACAAAACCTGGAGTAACGTATGGTCACTCATCCCTGGTACAGGAATTTTTCTTCCCAACTACAGTCACAGATCCTGCAGTTTGCAAAGTCCATACACCTCTGCTCAACAAGCAGCCCAAGTGTGACTTTTTTTTCCTGGAAGCCTTTTCAGTCCTCTCTGACCCATAATCAAAAGTAACTAGAGCAAAGCAAATGGTATCTTACAAACCAGGAAAACATCTGTAACATAAATGACAGCAAAGGGTCACTACAAAAAAAGCTCAGAAAATTGATAACAAAAGCAATGACCATCCAGTTAAAGAATGAATCAAATCCATAGAAAAGAAATATAAGGGGATAAACAAATACAAAAATAAGTCAAACTTCATCAACAATCAAAGAAGTGCAAAGGACAAGGGGGGTAACTTTTCTCCATTAAACTAGTATTTTTTTTTAAACTTAAAATAAAATGAAAAGCTGTCAAACTTGCCACAAAAAGATGGCATTAATGTGCACTGTTAGTGGGAGCATAACAAAAACAGCAGTTATATAGAATGTGCCATTCTAAGTACTTTACATCCACTCTTCTAAGTACTTTCCATATAGCAACTCAAATCTATGAAATAGGTACTACTGTTATTCCTATATTAGAGGTGAAAGAGCTGAAGCACAAAAAGTTTAAGTAACTTTCCCAACCACTAACTAAAATAATACAACCATCTGAAAATCACTTAGCTGCTAAGTAATTTAAAGTATCAATATTTGACTTAATATAATAATTTATTGGAAAGATTAGTGGACAAACAATTCAAAACTGTGTTAGCATCCAGATTGTTCCTGATTTTTTAACACTGTTATAAGTGTGAATAGTAAAATGAAAGAGTGAAAACTTCGCAGTGGTAAAAGAGAAATTGTTACGTAAGTATAGACTATCTGTATGACAGAACATTATGCACCCTCCAAAATAATAAGGGTAATAAATTTTGACTGATATAAGAAAATGTTATGGAATATTGTTTAAGATGTTAAGGGAGAAAAACAAGACAAAATCATATACAGTATAATGATTCCAACTTTGTTTTTTAAAAAGTACTCAGTTAGTATTTCAATGCAGCTGCAAAGAAAGGCAATGCTATCTTTGGCTAAATGAAAAGAAATATATTATATAATGAATAAAGAAGGATATGGTAAATCTCCTTTAAAGCGGCATCTAACATGTTAACAATTTAAGAACAGAGAGACATTCTTCTTTTAAAATGGGAATAGTGATTTACATGATAAGACATTATTGTTTTCATAAAATAGTTCAGAGATTACGAATTGGAGGAACCTCAACTTTGTTGCATTACACCTAAATCTCATTAAAGTGAATCACATCTGTGAGGCTTTTTCAGTATTATGGGAACAAAACTTAACTAAATCTGAGCTACTTGGCCAGAACCCTGTTCTTCAGGTTTGGCCAGTCTGCTTGACCACTGGGGTTAGGTCCAGCTGACTCTCTGAAGCTAGGGAGTCAGATCTAAGAGTACTGTTGATTCTTTAAAGTGTAAGAGTTTAGTAGAAAGAGCCTCACCCTCTGGTCCACCCAAAGGAAAACCTGCAGCCATCTCCAAACTCTGAGAATCTTCCTTCCTCTCTTAAGCCTGTTTGGTTCAGTTAAAGAATGAATAGGTCCATAAAGTTCCCAAACTAGCTACTGTCAACCCCATTTCTCTTCTCTTACTCAGGGCTTCAACATAATCCCTGATCCTTGGATCTATCCTCATTGGAGTTGGAGACTGGATTGTACTAATGAAATACTAATGGAACCTGGCCAATTTCCACCCTAACTCCAGAGATCAATTGCAAGACTCAAGCTCATAGGATACGGTGAAGGAATCCTAAAGCTCCGCTTTCCCATGCCCACCCTCACAATGAATGGAGGCTATGTATCCACTTACCTCATCTCTGTGTCTCTACTTTCTCATCCAAAAAATGGGTATAATTATAATATTTATCTCATTAGGAATATACCATGAAAAAGTTTTCAGCACATGGATGGCAAGTCCATAAATGTTAGTTAGTATTATGTTATGGTGAGGTGAGGATGGTTACCAGGAGAAGCTGACCCATTCCCAGTCAGCCACAGCAAGTACAGAAATTCAACCAGACTGTGAACTCCTGGCTGCCTGATTCTACCCATTCTTTTATCTTCAGTACCCATGGAGTAGTGAATGACACACAGTTGACACTTGACAAATATAGATAAATAAATGGATAAATGGATCTGGTAACCACCTTCCAGCTGCCCAGATTTTGGCATTCCTGGGCAGCTGTGATCTCTAACATACCTGGGTAAACTGTGTGGGATTTCTGGGAGGGGCATCTGGGTTCCCAACTCGAGAACCAGTATCTAGGTGTACTTTTCCACCAGCGGCTACCTTTTTCTAGGTCTCTATGTAACACTAGGCAGAACTAAGATTTCCAGTTCGAACTGACTGTAACATATGGCAAACGCTGTCTGAGGTCACTCTCTTGGTTTGGGCAAAACCAGTTAGCACTGTTAGAGTTGGGAGCCTGGCAGTACAGACACATCCTGCCAGACCCTTTTTGGCAGAGGACAGATTAAATGAATTGCTGTGATCCAAGGGGCCACTCCTTGTGAGAGCCATCTGAGAAGTCCTGAAGCTTCTCTGTATGAGACGAACCTCATTAAACTCTGTGATGCAATCGTCACAGATTCAAGCAATCAAAATCTTAAGTTTGTATAACAGAGCACAAGGAAAGGATTTTGTACATGGGTGGAGAGGGCTACTTCTAAAACTGCTCTCCTAAGCTACCTCCTCCTTCACTAGTTCTCATCTCTCCCAGCAGGCTCTTAGAATATGAAACTCAGTAGCACATACTGGTCTCTGTACCGAGACTAAAAGTCTCAGAAACCAGGTTTCTATTCTCCGATTCCCAGAAGACAAGCAATGTCACCTCTTTAGCATTACTAGTTGCCTGATTTCCCATATTGTTGGTACCATGAAAACAGCAATTTTTATGGGTACAGGTGTCCTTAAAGAGCAAGCTGGCCATTGGTTTTCATTTGCTAGTCTCATGAACTGTATACATAAGAATCACCTAGGCAGCTTATTAAAAATTCAAAAGCCTAGGCCCAAAACCCAGATATTCTAATTTAGTGGGGTTTAGATGGAACCAACCCAGTTACTTCCTTCCTTTTTTTTTTTCAAACTAACTTCTCAGAAGATTCTGAAAATCACAAAAATCTTCCAAATTTGTCTAATTTCCAGCCCGACGCTTCAGCCTCTCCATAACATTCACAGTAAATGACCAGCAAATCCATGTTTGACAACGATTAGTAACAGGAAGCTTGACTTCTGGAATAAAACCATCTTTTCAGATAATGATATAACTCACCGTAATTTTATCCTTTTATTCTAGTTTTAACCCTTTGGGACCTTGAAAAATAAATATAATCCCTCTTTTACATCTCAAATTTCTTCATTTGACCTGGCTTTCTGTAGGAGGATTAAAGGATTATTTATAATTCAGTCTTTCTTAAATTATGTTTCAGAGGACAGTGCTGTGAGGATGCATTCCAGAAAAATGGTGGTCTGTTGTCAAGTAATTTCACTGCTTACAAGAAACATCGGATGCATTCAGTGCTAGCAAGTACACATTTGATAAGCAGAGGCAAGATGGTGATCTCCTTCATGCAAGCACGGCAAGGGATTTCCCTAGGGGATGAAAGCATTGAGTTGATAACTAAACTACCATTTCTGGTCCATCCATTATGAGTACTTTAATGAAAAGGATCTAGTAATTCCTTCTTGCTTACAATGACCCACTTCCATTTGAAACCTCATAGGAAAGCAAGGAAAAGTGAACATTCTCTATTTAATCCATTCCCAGTCATCAAGGGTCAGCCCTGGGTCACACCCAGTCAGCAGAGTTTGTCAATGAGTCATCATCTTGAGGGAAGGGCCGGGTCTGTGTACTCCCAATATAATTCACTTAGTTCTCATCAATGGCAATAGAAGATTTCACCCTTCACTTAAAAGCTCAGCAGATTTCAGATGAAAGAAAATCAGAAGTCAGGGAGGTCCACACCTACCCTTTCCCAGACACTTGGGAATTTGGTCTAATTTTGTTTTTACACATTGTATAAATCCTTAGAGAAATTGTTTAAAAGCGTACTTGTGATATGCCAACCTATTTCATGAACTGCTTTTTTTTTTACATAAATTACTCTAGTCCTATAGCAACTACTTACATATTTTTCGTAGTTGAAAACATAGTGCACATATAATTTTGTGTACTATAATTTCACATATGTGTACACATCTTTCATACTCTTATGGAATTCGTATTTATCATGCAATATATATCTGGGGAGTTCCCCCTAAGTGTCTTGAAGGTTAAATAACTTCAGGTTAGTTCAAATACTTATTATGATGTAGTGTTAAAATAAATATTTTGTACAGAAAGATTTCTCCTCATCTTCATTTTGTTAGTGTTGAATTTTATGAGTGGGATTATTGACCTAAAAAGCATTAGTAATATTAACAATTTAAGGCAAATTAATGTTTTATAATGCTATGCTAATTTATAATGATACCAAGTTATTAGAATTAGAATAAATAGTGTTTTAGGATACACATTTCATTACAATTTTACCAATATTGTATAATAATTTTTCTTTTACATTCATCTATATTTACAGCACTTTCACAAAATTTTTAGAAAGAATGTATCAAAAACAGAATTTTTTCCAAATACCACAAAACATATCTATACAGAAAGATATCCTCAAATAAGTCTTTAAAAAAATTTCTTCAAAGACCATGAAAAACTGGTATGATTTAAATTAGACCTTGTGATAAGCAGAATTCTAAGAAGGCCCCCAATATTCCCATCCCATGTTTATATACCCTGTGAGTGCTTTTGAGTATGGCAGTTCTCATAAACATGAAAGCAAACCACCACCACCATTAGGCTATGTCATATGACAAAGTAAAGGGATTTTGCAGATGTAATTAAGGACCCTGATCTACGAACTCTAAGTGAATTAAAATGGAGATAACCCTGGGTGGGCCTGATAGAATCAAGTGAACCCTTGAAAGAGGGTCTAGAGAAAGGTTAAAGATGGAAAGTCAGAAAGATTTGAAGCAGTAGCATACACACTCCTGCATATTCTTAAAGAATCATACTGCCATATTTTGAAGAGGGCACTCTCTCAAGGAATGAAATGTGACCTCTAGAAGCTGAGCGCCTCTGTTCAACCATGGCAAGGAACTAAATTCTGTCAACAACCAGTGATTTTGGAAGAAAATTCAGAGCCTCACATGAAATTTAAGCATCAACAGACATTGATTTCAGAGACTATGTCTGAGACTGAACATAAGACCCGTGTAATCCATGGCTGGACTCCCAACTCACAGAAACAGTGAGATAATAAATGTGTGTTATTACAATACATTTAGTTGGTGATAATTCATTACTCAGTGATAGCAAACTAATACAGACCTAACAACATATTAAAGGTAAAAAAAGAGAAAAAGAAAACTCGTGGTGATCAAAAAACTCAATCCATATTAGAGGAAAAAATAATAAAACATTAACGGCAAATGAGAAGAGTCAGGGCTAATAATCATTCCAAATTAATGTAATGTTTTGGAGAAGTGATAATGATGAATAAAATGTTATAGTCAAAGATGGGATTTCATTCTTCAGATTAAAAAAACAAAAATGCGCTGTAAAAATATTCTCTTTTTTTTCCTATAAAAGTAAGTAAAATATATATTTTAAGTCAGCATAGATAGATAATTTGGTTAACAATGTTTAAAATTATGTTAGGAAATAACAGCATAGAAAAAAGAATCTTTATGCAATTTTAAATATAAAATCAAATAGAAGATAGTTTATGCACTGATAAGCAAATAATAAATATAAATAAATCCAAGAAAGTGTACAAAAAGTTAATACAAGTAAAATTATGAAAAATTATTAAATAAATATACATGCTGTTAATTTCTCTAATCAAAGGCAAGGAATCTCTAACTGTATCTGAAAAGAAATTTAGGAACAATGCCTTGAAAGATATTTTTAAAACAAAATTATAAATTAATTAATTATTTCATTTAAAAGGCTGGGGGGAAATGAAAAAAAAAGTTATATTTAAACAAAAGAAGAACAAAGTTGCCAATCTCAGGGGAAGAAAAAGAATTGGACAAAACAAGCAAGTTTTACAGGATTATTTTATAATAATTAAAGTTGTAATAACTTAAAAACATATAAAATATTATGAATGGAGGGAATGTGTAAAGCAAAAATGTTATACATATTTCAAGAATGATCAGAAATATAGCTTTATATTAATGCAACAAAAGGAATCTATTGGAGATGAAACAAATATGTGACAAAAGCAGACCACTGAAAAATACTTAATTAAAGTTTAAATCCTACATACTAGAATTTATCGAATCTGGTCAAAGAATTACTCAGAGCAAAAAATAAAATGAAGCCACATCACAAGAAAATAAATAGAAGAAAATCAATTAAATATAAAAACTGCTATGTCTAGTTTAGAAATTACAAGCACATTTAAATTAATCAAGCCCAGTTCCTTAAGTATGTCTAGCAACATAGACCAAAATCGTGGAATTTAATCAAAGGCAAAGCAGTAGCATACACTTTGTAATATTGAAGGGAGGATACATTAGTAAAATGGTTATTTCAACGACTGAATTTGTAAAACTATTAACATGGATGATTTTATATAAAAAAAATCCAAAATATCAAAAAACAACGCAAAAAGAAAGCTGAATCAACCTGAAAAATAATAATGGAAATGTAACTTAATTAAGGTGACTGTCTCCTCCTTGTTTATATTTTATGATACAGGAAGTAGTCATATTTAGAGTCCTTCTGAAATTAAGGAAAGGGCCTTTGTGTGTTAAGCCTTTTATATGGTTTATAATTCTCTCAAAACTGTTAGTTAAGTACATGTCCTTAGTTTTGTGCTACAAAAGAATTTTCATTATTTCTTTGTGTGTGTGCGCACGTACGCACGTACACACACACACACACACACACACACACACACACGGCACCAATGGAATGAATACTAAGAACACTCCTACGTCCTCAGTGTGATACCAGAAAGGCCCCTGAGAACAATCCCACTGACAACATTGCTGTGTCCTCACTTCTTCCATGAAGTATACTTTGGTAGTGAATCACGTAGAATTTTTCATGGTCAAATATACTTTTTGCGGTCTATAATAAAAAGTTCCCTTTATTTTTCCTTTGTGTGAGAAAGCCTATCTCAGCATCATGGATCTAGGGCTGAAGGACATGTCAGATAATGGCTTTATTTTTGCTTTTCATTTGTTTACAAACACTTCCTAGAGAACAGTACCATGAGCAGTTTAAACTTAGGTATAAGGCAGACCCAAATTGCTGAACTTCTCTGAGCTTAATTTCCTCATTTCTAAAATAGGACTAAAATACCTTGCTTGTTTGTTTTCTTTGAGACTTAAGAGAAATAAAGACTGCATCTGGAACAATACCTGAAACATTGCGCTCTTCTTTTTCTTCTTCAGAATTGTTTTAGAGGGGCAATGCTGGTGCTGCCACCGATCCACAAGCTCTCTCTCTCTCTCTCTCTCTCCCTCTCTCTCTCTCTCTCTCTCTCTCTCTCTCTCTCTCTCTCTCTCTCCTCCCTCCACCCCACACAATTCACTCCTCATAGCATAAAGAATAGCACACTGGTGCTTTCCCAGTGGCTGATGAGGGCAAAAAAATCACAGAATAAGCATATAAAGAACAGGCTTACAAACTGGGGAAGTGCCCTGGATCTGTGCTTGATTCTTGGAACATTTGCTTACCAACTCTGTGTACTTGGACGAATTCTCGAACTCCTCTCCGCCTCAGTTATAAAATACAAAAAAATAACAGTAGCTCCCTCATAGAGATGCTATGAGTATTACATGAGTTAACAGAGGTACGTAAGCCCTTGGATGGAAGGGTGACACACACTTCATGTTCAATAAGTGCCAGCTATAATTATACCATGAGTAGTTGAACGTATTAAAATGTTCATCACTTTGTATAATCCACATACTCCAGGATTCACCAAGATATGACAATAACATAAGGTCATACTTCCTTTTTATAGCCAAATTGTGATAGGACTATTGATCTCAGATCAAAAATCATACACCCTCTACAGGTCCCTCAAGTATTTCTGAGATTTTTTTTTCCCATTACTGCTATTTACGTCATTAGGAAATAGAACTTCTAGTCCATCTGCCCTTAATTCTTTCTCATGCCATCATCCCATAATCTCTATTCCCAGTGACCCTTGGAAATTATTGTCTTGTTAAATATAGCTGTTATCCAGAGGACATCACCATTGTTTATTCTCTTTTGGTATCAGCTGAGCAGTTGGTTTTCCGCAAACTGTTTCGCCTTTACTATCTGAACAAAAGCTCTACTTTTTGACTAGAACTTACTGAAGCTTTGTGGATAATGAAAGGAAGGTGAAATACCGAGAATAACTTTAAAGGTTCTTTGCGTGGGCAGTTCCTCTTAATTTGGAAACCATTTAAAATGTCATCTTCTCAGAGAGACCCTCCCAAATCATCTCCCCACACGTCTTTCTGTTACAACTTTCTTCTCCTCCTTCTCCTTTTTATTCTTCACACTTGAAATTATTGTCTATATTTGTTTACTTGTTTATTTTTCTATTTCCTTGTTTTAGAAAGGGGGTTCTTGTTCATTCCTGAGTCCTTACAGCCTAGAATAGGGCATGTCTCATTGTAGGAAAATAATACGCATTTGTCTTAAGAAAGGAAGAGTGAATAACTGAATGAATGGATGTCCAGAACCAGACTGGCCATAGAGTATAGCTGATTTTTGCTCCCTTTTCAGATATCAACTTACACATGACTTCCTCAGGCAAGGTCTTCCATGACCCACTAGACAAGATAAGTCTCCCTGTGACATAATCCCTCTGCATTCTTTATTTATCTAAAATCATTCACTTAAGTATCTGTCTTCTCTGCTTGATTGTCAGGGCAGGAATTAAGTCTATTTCCTTTCATCATATGTACATGCCATGTAGCTCATGCTTAATAAACTTTTTCCAATAAAATAATTATTAAAAAGACTATTCAAATTGATGAAATAACATACAATTAAGAAGTAGCCTTATTTAAAGAAAACACAAAACTGAAATTTATCTGAAGAAATTATTCTGCTATAAAGTTGACCTGCCCAACATTTGTACAAATTATTTTTTGACTCTTTACATCTCTCATTTATGAGTCATTCTGTTCTCACCATTACTAAATATTACAAATTGTTTCACTGTAATTATAAGAGAATTGCTGAGAATACCACTTAGCAATAAATGCATTATTTAACCCATCAAGCACTACTGCCTTCCATTAACAAATCTATCGACTAAGGAAATAGTTTCCCTATGTGTACTTTCCCATTATTCCGTAGGGGGCAAAAATTATAACAGTCAGGGCTTGTATTGTTACATTTGGGTGTCATCATGAGAAAGCAATAAAGTGACGTGTCGTGGGAGTCAAACTGCCTAAGGTTTCTCAGTGTTCAGGAATGTGAAGATAATAGCACATTCCCACCTAAATTTCCATGACATAAATAATAAAAGAGCCACTCAGCTATTTTGATGCTTAGAGTTTAAACCCTAGTTTTCACATAGGTTCACACGATGGCAAAGAACACCGTTTAACTAAATAAAGAAACATCACAACTTAAAAAATATTAGATGTATAAGAAAATTCTGTTGAAATAATGTTATTGTATTATTTAATTCTATGGCAAAAGCTCTCAGCCTAGAAGCATACTTTATTTGTGCCTTGAAAAAGATATGTTTTTTACAGTGCCTCAGTTCCCTCATTTGTAAAGTAATATAATAATGGCTGTCGAGCTGAGAGAACTGCCTAAGTTTAAGGGAGAGCACGATCATGGTCACAGTAATTATAGCTCCCATTTATGGTTTACTATTTGCCAAGGATTGTGTTAATTATCTTATTCACATTACTACACAAACTTTACAAAAACACTGTAATATCGGTGGATTTCCAAGAAAAAAATTTTTAATAAGGAACCAAGGCACAAGAGATTAAATAACTTGCCTGCAAGAACCACCACAGTGCAAAACTCTATTTGGCACCAGATGTTGTAGGCTGTATGGATGGCAGGCCCTGGTCGTCCAGCAACACAGCCCTGTGTGCCAGAGCCAGGATTAAAATCAAGCTCTTAAATACAATGTTCTACCACACGGTTGGCTATAAAGTACACCACTGATGCAAAAATACTACCTACTATCGACATAAACAATTACAAATATTAAAATAATTCATTTTGCTCTGGTGTCTTGCCTAGGAGAAAGTATGTTAATTAAATGTATTTAAAAGAGAAAAATGGTTATTAAGTTTACCAGAAACACTAATTCAAAAGAAAAACCATTTAGTCAGGCTTGGAAGAATCACCAGTTTGACCCAAAAAGCACAGAAGAGAGTAGACCAGTGGCTGAGCTTACAATGAGCTATGATTACATTCTGTTGGTTTGGAGTACAACAGATAAAGGAACAGCAATATTACATGTGTTTTATGGAAAGAAAAACAGATTCAAGCTACAACTTTATAAGAATTTGTATTCTAAAAGGATCCCTTCACTGTTGTATTTTCTGATCAAAGCTTTTGCAGTCCGAATTTCAAGAAACTGGTGTGGATATTAAGACTAGTCTTAATACGAACTTAAAATCTCTTCTTGTCTCCTTAAAAATAATTTTTTATGATCTAATAATAATAACTACTTATACTTAGTTAGGGGTTACAATGTGCCAGGCTCCATAGTAATGATGTTACATTGATTACCTAATCTAACCCACCCAGCCTCTTTAAGAGTTATTAATATCATTATGACTCCATTTTACAGATGCAGAAACTGAGGCACAAAGGTATTACATAACTTGTCATAGGTCACGCAAGCTAGCTAAGAAATAAAGCTGGTACTAAAACAAGGCAGTCTAGACTCCAGTGATAATACTCTTCAATGAGTCAGTTTCTTGAAAAGGGATTAATTCCAGGATCATCCCTGAAAACTGACTCTTTCCAACCAAACTACTTACCAGTCGTTGAAAACACACTACACCTTATTTAGCATTTGAGTCTCTCTCCACATCATTGTCTCTATCTGAACTTTTATTTTCATGAATTATGAAATAGCTGTATAATTCAAATTCTAGATGCAGGCCACTTTTCCTCATGATACTCTTTTTCCTGAGATTTCTTATCACGTGCTGCCTGTGTTGTAGTTATGGGAAAACAGGAACCATAGTCCTTTCTGTTTCTTTCATTGTCAAGAACTGTCATTATTCCAGTGTCTTCTAATGTCAAGAACAAACAGCTATTTGAGAGTTATCAGTAGAGTAAATAAAGTAAGATGAAGAACAGAAAAAGAAAAGCAATTGATCAGGCAAGAATTTATTTAGTTACATCAGACTATTAATATTTCCAAGATTTTAAAAGCAAGGTGTGACAAGACCATAATCACCAGAAGAACAGGGGCGACTCTTCTTGCACCTTTGACTCTGGTAGTTCAGAATTCTCCCTTCCCTGTGGGTTTTTCTCTTTGACACCTGCCGCCATTTCTATGCCCAGAATCAGGTAGAGCCTACTCCTTCCCCATGTGCAACTGTGTCCCCACTTGGACCAAAATCATTTTCCTTTGATAATGTCAGTATGGAAAACAGGGGAGTAGCATTTTTGAAATAAACATCTTCAACAGCCTATGCCAAATAGAAAAAATAAGATAATTTTAGGGAATAAAATTAAACAAGTTTTTCCAGTGGAGAAGTTTCTGGTTCATAGTAAAGGTAGCAAAATAGTATCAGTTTGCCAAACACTTTACATATATTACCTCATCTGAGTGAGAAAGGTGCTATTTTCATTTCCATTTTGTATTGGACAGAGAATTTAAGTAACTTGCCTAACTACACATGGTTGGTGATATAACGGGAATTTGAACCCAGCTTTGCCTGATGTTAAAGTCATTTCAACTAACCGCTATGTTTTACGGAGTCTCCCAACTCCTTAAACCTAAAGAAAGCCTCACCAACTTCCCAACTGTGCTTCTGTGTCATTTCTTCTCTCCCTCTTCAGTGGGATCAGTATTATCACCTTCTTTGTGGGTCTTGCTTACTCCCCTGAATGATTTGAGAAAAGCCTATAGAAAAATTTTTTACTCCTTGGTTTTTCTCATTCATAATTCCCAGCACCCGTAAACTTCTTTCATTTCTAGAAGAAGCTACAGAGAAAAGAGCAAGGAACCAAATCCTGGCTCTGATTCTGGAGACTTCCTCCACAAATGAGGAAGGTGTAGACTCAAGACATGATTTTCCTTCCTATGCAAGTGACCATCTCTTCTCATCTGTCCCATTCCAGGGACCGTTACTCAGGCAAGTGTCTCCGTCCATCCACACATATGCACGGACTCGATTTTATTATTAATCATAATAACAGTGATGACAACAATTTGCATTTACTGGCATCTTCTATTTTTCTCAGTACTTGCTAAATGCTTCATCTGACTTATCCTACTTAATTATCACATCCACGCTAAAAACTATATATTACTATCACCATTTTGTAAAGGACGAAACTAGAGCTCGTACAAATTAATTTTGCTACCAAGTGTGTAAGCTTGAGTTAGAACACTGGTCTTTCTGACTCCAAAGCCCTTGCTCTGAACCTTCGTTCCAAAATGCATTTGATCCCATCCCATCAAAACTGAATTAATATTGGAGCATAAATATTTTAGCATGAACACAGATATAGTACAAACACGTACACACATGCACACATAAAAATCACCATATTTATACATTATGCAATTCCACACCTACAGGTATTTTCTCACAGTGTCTGTCAAGTTTCACTTTGCAGTGAGGTGACCAAGCAAGCCATAAGAATTCCACAAATAGTATTGATAGTCTAATGCACTGCAGTGGAAGCATTATTATAGACAAACTCTCTGTGGCTTTTTATAGTTTACAAAACTTTCATCTAGTTCTCACGGGATGTTCACGTGTCATGTGCCATTACCCTATCCGACCGAGGGGGTGCAGCCTCTGATACTTAGGTAAGAAGCTGAAGTTAGAAGCGAGCAGAGCAGAGTGGGGAATTGAATCTCTGCTCGAACTCCAAAGACTGAGCTTTTGGCATCACTCCCCACTGGCTCTCTTCATGTGTTTCCTGGATTCCTTCCTGATGTTGGTCATTGGTGGAGTCAAACATTTCCCCAGGTGGAAATCTCCAACCAATGGTATTACACAAGAATGCTTTTACCTGGGTGGAGTCCTTGATTTTCCCCCTAAGTCTTTCACTTTGCAGTTAAACGCCTGGATAAGGTCCAAAATAAAATGGGCGGAATGGCTCCATGCCCTCTACTGCTGAGTCAGCTAGTGTGGGGCCTGCGTGACTGAGGCAGCCGATTTCCACAGGCAGGCAGGCCTCTTCATCTTCTCAGTAGCCCCGGGCCTAACAACCCAGTAAGCCAGCTCTTTGTCTGGGATGGCTTTTTTGGCTTCTACACTGCAGCACTTGTATTACTTCATTTTTTTAAGTGGAAGAGAAGGAAGGATGAAAGACCTTTCCCATCTGACATTCTGCATCTACAGTTAGTCTTTGCACCTTCTCTGGTTCCATGTACTTCTCTGAATGGGACATTCAGCCATCATTCCAAGCTAGGACTACATGTGAATTAATGTGAACTCCTACAAACTACTGCCAATAACCCTATTTAAGAGGAGCCATATGGAGGACACATTAAGCAACTCAATGCTGTGGCACTGCCAAGGCTGGTCAATAGGCTAGACAGCACGACCTGTGATCTATTCTTGATGTCCCATAGGTCAAACCACACTGCAGCTTGGCTATACTGCTGTGTTAGCCTCCATACTATTCTCTGCATACATTCTTTTCCCTCTACAGCCTAATCTCCAAACATCAGCCAATGTGATACTGAAAACATATACCCGATCATGTGACTTCTCTTCTTAATTCCATCCAATGGCTTCTCATTACTCCTAGAATAAAACCCAGATTCCTTAGAACGCTGGCTTCTTAGATTTTATTCAAAGAACATCCTCAGAGTGACGCATGGCAAATTCAGTATCGTTAGTCCCTGAATACTCAGCAGAGGAAAGGTTTCCCTGTAAAATATGTGGATTAAAGAGGGAAACTTGAGCGCAGCAAGAAACAAAGATCTTTACAGTGAAGAATGACAGACTGAGAGATAATTACCCCACCCCCAAAAAAGGATTTACTTCTTATGGGGATCTGAAGAAAAGCTTTTCAAGTTGTGGAGGAGTTTTTACCAGAAAACAGGATTAGTTGGCTTGAAATCAAGCAATGGAGGTTTACTTAGTTAATTTTTTGCTTTAAAAAATTATTTAGGATTCTTGTGATGATGGCATCTTGAAAGCTGAAATGGAAATTAAAAATCAGCTATTCCCAGATTCCTAATCCATTGGTTTTAAGTATAGGGCAGAAGGCCACACACACTGAGCATTTTGATCAACTTCAAAAATACTCAGACTTCTCATAGACACAGACAATAGTTTAGTGGTCACCAGAGGGTAAAGGGGGTGGGGGGTGGGAGATGAGGGTAAGGGGGATCAAATATATGGTGATGGAAGGAGAACTGACTCCGGGTGGTGAACACACAATGGGATTTATAGATGATGTAATACAGAATTGTACACCTGAAATCTATGTAATTTTACTAACAATTGTCACCCCAATAAATTTAAAAAAAAAAATACTCAGACTGACTAAACAGCCCTGACGGTTTCCATTCGGTAAACCTTTTTGATTTACCAAGAATTTCCTCCAACATTTATTTCCCACAAGAAGAAAACTTTGAGGAAGGTATAATCATTTTTCCAAAATTACCCTGTGGTGTCCTAGCCCAACAGCACTTCTCAGCTTCTCCTGATTCATGTTTTTCCACATCAGCATTCAGCGTATTTGTTTATTTGTTTTCTTATGCCCACCAATAATAATAATATGCATAGTATAATAAATTCAACAGTTACTATTCTAGAACTTTATAGACATTTATTCATTTAACCTTTATAACAACCCTGTGAAGTAAGTACTATTACTATCCTCATTGCTGAGATGGAGAAATTAAGGAGAAAGTTGATGAGTTCAGTTTTGCTCTTGATGAGATTGAAACAACACCTGTGAGATATTCCTGCGTACGTATCCAGGAGGCCACTACACATACTCCTGGAACTCAGGAGAGAAATGACATTAGATTTAGACATTAGAATCCCCAGTCTATGCATGGAAACGAGGGCAGCAAAACTGGAGGAAATCTCTTAGGTTGATGGCCCTGGTGTGTGTGGTTGGGTCTTTTTGTGCTGATCTTTTCAGGTAGTGGGGACAGAGGAGAGGAGACAAAGGTAGCATGCCAACAGCTATGAGTAGGACAGGATGTGTGATGCTTGTTTGGCTCTCTCTGATACACGAGACCAGCATTTGGGCAGCACAACTTTCTCTGTGACTTCGTATAAGTCTTTTTACTTTTAAAGACTTCTATTTCTCTGCATGAAAGATGAGTAAGCTATACAATGTAATCTCTAGGTCTCCAAGCTTTAAAATTCTAAGAAAATAAGCTCTCATATACTCTGCTTCTGGTCTTGTAAAGGGAACATCGGGTATGAAAGGTAGTTTGTCAATATCCTTCAAAGCTACAAAGTCCTATACCTGCTGGCCCAGCAATTATACTTCTAGGAATTTATTCTGTAGTTACATGTGCATATGGAAAAAATGATATGAATTCAAAATTGTACATTGCAGCACTGTTTGCAGATCAAAGATTGGAAACAATCTGAATATCTATCAATAAGGGATCAGATGAATCCTTGTAGTGGAATGTTACATAGTCATAAAATAAAATGTAGATACAATGAAATACTATGTAGCCATGAGAATGAACAAAGTACTGTTACATGCAGGAGTATATAATATCAAAACAATATAGAGGAAAGGCAGAGCAAAAGAAGCCAAACACAAAAAGAGCACACTCTAAGAATGTGCTTATCTAAATTTCAGAAACAGAAAAGAGAAATCTCTAGTGTTAGAAGCTGGGACAGTGGTTACCCCTGGGCCAGAGCTCTAAAGAGCACAAAGTACACCACAATCTATCACCAGTGGCTTCCTGTAAGTACATTCACTGGCTCCTTATAACTGAACTGTTATGGAGAACAACTCCCCTTATGAAGATAAAGGGCCCCAGGTTCCCCAATCTCCGGCCTTCAAAAAGAGCAGAGATGCACTGCTTTAGAACATGATGTTGATGACTAGGAAGGGAAGGTACTGGAAACTGTGCTCGAGAGGAACAGTGTATCTGTGGGAACAGTGGAGAATGGCAGAAATCAACAACCACTGGGCAAACACTCCATCAGTCTGCAGCCTCTGAAGAGTTTCCATGGGCGACAATGCGGAGACTCGTTCTTTGTAGTTCAAGGAGATGAAACTAGGACATGTGGGTGAAAGCTCCAGAGAAACCTATTTCAGTTTGTTTAAAGAAGGATTTTCCATAGCCAGACTCTCAGGGTGGAACTGGTTGTCTGTCAGCAGCCACTACTGAGAAAGACCAGGTTCCAGCTGAGAATTAGACAGGATGGAACCTCTCTGTACCCATGAGAAATCCTCACGGCCTTTCCCACGGCTGTGAGGAAGAATGTGAGGACAGAACAGTCCTTTTCCCTGGTTGGGCAAGAACTATGGGACAATAGCTGTGTGGTTCTCAGTCAGCTCTCCTTGACAGTGACGTGGGTGATCTAAAGGCCAAGTTTGAGTGTCACAGCCAACAATGGTGCTCTGAGAGCAATGACTCTTTGAGTCCTGATGAGCAGTAACTTAAGTGCCCTCCCAAGATGTAGGAGGAAAACTCAAGTTCCAAGCTTCTTCAGCACCTTGGAGTTCAACAAAAAGCAGAATTACAAAAGTCTCTCAGCTGGAATCATGTCAAAGTTCTAGCTGAGCTCCCACCCATGTAGGAGTCTCCCTGCAGCGTCCCTCACCAATGCCCAGCTGCTCTTGTTTTCACACCTTCAATAATGAGCAGCTCTCTGCTTCACAAGGTGGTTGTCCATAGTTCAACAGTTCTCATTGTTACTGATAAAAAGTCAAAACAATAGCTACCATTTATTGAGTTCTATGTGCCAGACTGTTGAATATTTTCCATGCGTTGAACCATTAAATCCTTGCCACAAACTTATTAAACAGGTAAGGAAATTAAGTATCATAATGTTAAGAATGTGTTCAAGGTCATGTGAAGTAATAGAGTGCGCTTCAAGAAATACAATTTCCACAAATAAAATTTTCAATTTTATTTGCTGCTCGATCACCTCTTGCAATATGTCTGAGAATCACCTTTACTATTTATTATGCACTTAACATTTCTCTTTAAATGACCTTGTTTCATTTAAAAAAACTTACATACCTACTTTAACCACTTGTTATATATCTGAAATTACAAAATTTGTCTATTAGCTATGTATTTTCCCTAATATATATTAAAATAAATTCATAACTAATAAAAGATTTCATATATTCAACTGTGTTCAAAGTAAAAATATCTTCCTTAGCATCCAATTGTATGTACCATATTTTGGTAAATATTGTCCTAAGCTATGTTCTTATTTTTAAATGAATATTTTTTAATAAAAAAACCCTGATTTTTGCAATTATTTTTCACTGTTGGTATTAACTCTGCCCTGTGAGATTGCTGAGAAAAAGTCTTGGGAATATTGTCTTCACAACTGGTTTGTAAGTGTCTAGGAAAATTAAGGAGATCTTCATTAAGACTTCTCCAGATTGGTCATTTCTTGTTCCTCCAACTTCTTAGACAGGGTTTTATGTTCCTCGAGACCCACATAGGCTGGTCACTCTTGCTGGAAATACCCTATTCTGTAGCCCAGCCATAGCTATTATTCTATAAGGACATATACAACCCTCATTATAGATTCCAGAATCTTTACACCTATATCCAGTAGTTGCTTCAATGCTTGGTTTCAGATCTATCCAGGGCTGGGGACAGCCTAGTAGAAAGAACATAGAACACAGTCCCAGCCCAGAAAATATGAGTTATTTCCCAACTCTGCCCACCCTTTAGCTATCAACTGACCTATAAAAGCCTCAGTTTACGCAACTGAAAAATGAATATAATAATTCTTGTTTTTCCAACCTTTCAGGATAGTTATGAAAATAAAATGGGAAAACTGGTGTGTAGATTTTGTAAACAATGAAGTCACAGACATCAGTTATCATTAAAGCAGACCTCATGGCCTAAATACACCATTACTTATCCTCTTCAGCAATTTATAAAGCCAGGGCACCTTACAGCTCTTCTAGAAAACATCGAGTCAGAGAAAGTGGCATGTGGACAAGACTTGATGATACTCAAGCAATTCACCAGGTGAGGAACTGCTATTTTCCATCACTGTTCTAGGCCCTGACATACAATGTTGAATATGGAAGACATGTTGAATATGTAGGGATGACATTCAACCAGTACAAACTCCTGGCTATACTGATTACTGATATATTTTCATACTAATGGATACATAGCCATTTCCTTGAGTTTCCTAGTTCACATGTATTGTCCTAGTTACTCCAACCCCTCCCTCAGGACTCCTAGACCTCCCCAAAAACCAACAACTTAAAGGGTTAAAGGGCAGATAGAGGTGCCTCCTGGTACCTGTTCCAGGACTTTGGCAGGTGTCAATTCTGATTGATAAGTACCATGTGATACTGGTTGTTAAATATTTACAGTATCACCCAGGGAGAACAGGTTTCATTCTATTGAGAAGACACAGAGTAAACAAGTCAATGAAACAATGCATAACTCAACTGCAGGGTGTGATAAGAGCTATAAAGGAATGAGATGGTGATGGGGGCAGAGGAGGGTACCCCAGGGAGCCTGATCGGGAAAGTCCTCCTTAAAGAAGTGAGATTTGAGTTGAGACAGGAATGAGGGTGAAGAAATGAGAGTCAGCCATGCAAAAATCTAGGAGGAGAGTGGAGCCGGAAGAGGGACGAGTAGGAGCAAAGCCTGAGGGCAGGAATGGCTTTGTCCTGGGTGAAGAACAGAAAGACCCATGTGATCAGATTGTAATGCAGGTTGCCCAAGGTAGGCCAGGCCAGGGCGTGCAAATGCTGGCAGTCTTTGGTAAGGAGTCTGGATTTCATTTTGAATACGAAGAGAAGCCATTAGAATGATTTAAGTACATTGACATGTGGTTATCATCTTTACAAAACTCCTTGTTCTGAGAAACTCTAGTCTGGAAGACACTTCCTGTCCTATGGTTTCTCTATAGAATTGGAAAACCTGAGGCTAATGAATGTCCTGAGAGAAGTATATGTGTTGGATGATAACTACCCATTCACCAGCATAGAGTGACCAGATTTGGAGGCTCCACAGAGACCTAGTAACCCTGTCCTATGAGGTTGGAAGAACAGGAAGTCACCAACCTGGAGAAACCTTAATGGGAATATAGTGAATCTTTTCAGACACTGAAAAACCAGCCTTGGAGACAAAGTTGCCAAAACATTTTCCTTTATATCCATCTGATCTTCACAATATCCAGGTAAAGTGGTCCAAGCTGAAGTTATTATTTCTTACTGTTTTATAAATAAAAAGCATCAGATTCTGCAAATAAAATTACATGTGTGTTCTATAGGATGATAGTTCCATAGGCAAGGGTGATTTTACCTCTTTTGCTTAATGAGAAAGCAATTAAGAATATTTGCCTCACTTTACACCCCAATTGTCACAGCTGGGTTGGCACTGGAATAGTATAGGTGCCCTGATTCTCACTGTAACACCGCACTGCCTCCTTTTGACATTTAGGGAATATGAGCATTTTGAAATGTCTGTGCTAGTCAGCTGAGGAATGACCCAGCCTACTTCCCACGTACAACTCGGCTCACACACAAGCCATGACCATCTGGTCAGGTACTCAGAGAATGTGCATGCTCTATCTAGTGTAGAGAAGGCATCTATGCATCCAGCTCAGCACACACATTTCCGTTAAGTTTTATACCACATTTTAGAGAGGGCAAAACCTGCCCAGAAAATCCTATGTCATTAAATGCCATCCAAGCTTGTAAATTGTGAACCAGACGATCCCGGTGGTACAAGTGAAAGGCGGGTGGCCTAGCAAGAAAGTGATGTTGCTTTGTTCATTTTCCTAGAGGCCCCTAACGACCTGTAGCTTTAACCCACGGGAATGCCCCCGAAATACACAATAATAGCGGCATACATTTTCCTGGTCCTGATGCAGTGCTGTTCAGTGGAAGAGCCGCACAGAGGGCCACGGGGAAAAGCTTTGGCCCCCAGGATGGGGACATGAGGGCAAGGTGGCCTTTCCCACACCTTTTCAATGAAGTTTTCTTCTGAACTCTTCTCCAGGTCATAGATGTTCCAACTTCAGCTCCATCAGTTCTTTCCCTCTAACTTTATCTCCACTTGTCCATTCCCCTTACTTATTTTGATAATTTCTATCTCTTCCATTAGCCTGCAATGTTCTTTGAGGACAGGGAGCATGCCTCCTTCTTTATCTACTTCTATATCCTGTTTCCCTGAAAATAAGACTTAACCTGACCATCAGCTCTAATGCATCTTTTGGAGCAAAAATTAATATAAGACTGAGTTTTATATTATATTATGGTACATAAGACCCGGTCTTATAGTAAAATAAGACCGGGTCTTATATTAATTCTTGCTCCAAAAGACACATTAGAGCTGATGGCCCAGCTAGGTCTTATTTTCGGGGAAACACGGTAGTACAACCTTGGTAGTTTTCATAATAATGATTCAGTACATCGTTATTAAATTAAACAGAATATAACTATGACTACCCTTTATGAAGCAACATGTGCCAGGCATGACGCTAAGTGCTTTTCACATTTTATTTTATTTAATCCTTATAGCAATCCAGTGAGGTAGGCGCCTTCCGTCTTGTTTTATGGAGGAGCAAATAGAAGCTTTAGGAAGTTAAATAACTTGCCCAAGGTCACATAATTAGTAAGTAGCAGAATTGGGACTCAATCCATATTTTCTCTGATGCAAACATAGAGTAACTTACACACTAATCCACTCTGCCAACTTGTACTGAATACTTTATCATAAAATTGGAAGAGAAGAGCCAGAGTGGTGAGCCAGAATTAGACAAGTAGCCACTTGCATGAAGGAAGCTGGACCAGTTGAACTGCCAAGCAGAGTCCACATTCTTGACTGGGTATTAGAGGGTGGGCAGGTATCTGTGGGAAGGAACTCATTTCAGATCTTAAGCTAGTTCCCACCCCCTTTTAATACCAGACAAACAGGCTGAAAAGGAGCTGCCCTGTGCTTGGTGTGCTAAATGCTAATCCCAGTCTCCTGGGAGAAGAGAAGCAATAAGAGATGTTTCCTACAACTCTTTGCCTGGTTTTGTAGGTAGTGAGCTGAGTCAGAGAGAGAGTTGGCTGAAACAATGGAAAGGCAGACCAGCAACTTAATTCAGGGTGGTGCAGAGCTCTTGTTATTCAGCCTTTACCAGGAGTTGGAGAGCAGAATGCTCTCACAGTGAGAGTGGAGATTTAGTAACACTGGGTGGTGTACCGGTGAAGGTGCAATACGTCATTGCCGGTTTGGAAATCCAAGGTCTTGAAATTGTTTCTGAAAAAATTATTGAAATGAACACGCTAAAGACAGCACACAGGGTGTGGTCAAGTAGAACAAGCACGAGCCGTGGACTTAGGAAATTGTGTCTTTGCATTTCAATACTGGAACGAATCCTAAAAATCATGAAGATGGATACTATTTTGAAATGTTTCGTTAATATGCTTTTGTTTTCAGAATTGGTTTCAACCCATGTTTCTTTCCTCATCCAGTCAGCTAAGCATTCTCCATCACTGCTTTAGAGATAAAGTGACAGGAGAAAGCAAAGAGAGTTAGTTGTTGGTTTTTGAGTTTAGCAAAGCATGTATTATGGCTCAGCTACAGGACACATGAGATTTTGAGAGAACAGATGGTATGACGATGATATGAACGATAAGAGAAAAATGTCCCACCTTCAAGATAAAGGGTAGAATTTTCTTACCTTCAAGATAAGAGATAGGAGAGACTAAGAGATTAGTTGAACAGAGAATGAGGGGACACAGCCAGTGTCAGGACAGGAGTGAGTCAACATCCAGGGAATGGCAGTGTCCATGGAAGTGTGCAGCAGCTGTAGCCATGGCCCATTTAGAGAAGCTACTGCCATCAGACATGAAATCGTACATATTGTCTGTTCTGAGGAATCATAATGAGGCCGTCCCTTTGACAAAAGTCAGCATCTATGTGGTGATGGAAGGAGGACTGACTGGGTAGTGAGCACACCGTGTGATATACAGATGATGTATTACAGAATTGTACACCTGAAACCTATATAATTTTACTCACCATTGTCACCCCAATAAACTTTAATTAAAAAAAAAAAAAGAAGTCAGCATCTAGCCCATTGATCATCTAGCTGGAGTGACAGCCGTTCCTATCCTCACTCTTAAGCTTGTTCTGTTCCCATACATATTACACTAGAATTGTCTGCCCTTCATGAGCCTCTTGGGACAGTTGTATACCAAGGAGATGGGCACTTAGAGGGGTGGGGGTATAGAAGAAAAAGATCCTCACGTGTGGATTTAGGTGGGAATGAATGAAATCATCTAGGATTTCTCTGTGTAACCAAAAATAATAGGTTATCATCTATGATAGAATGGCCTCCCAAAGATGTCCACATCCATCTTAATCCCCAGAATCTGTAAATATGTTCCTTTACAGGCAAAAGTGACTTTGCAAGTATGATGCGATTAAGAATTTTGAGATGAGAAGATTACCCTAGATTATCTTGGAGGGCCCAGTCTAATCACAAGGGCCCTTAGAAGAGGGAGGTGGAGGGTGAGAGAAAGGGAGATGTGACAATGGAAACAGAAGTTGGAGTGATGCACGGCCATGAACCAAAGAATGCGGGTAGCCTCTAGCAGCTGGAAAAGGCAAGGAAATGAATTCTCTTCCTACAGCTTCCGTAAGGAAGCAATTGGTTAATAACACAGAATCTTGAGCCCTTCTCTATAGATAGTATACTAAGTCAGATTATCTGGATTTGGGCCCAGACTTATGTATTTTTAAAGCTACCCCAGGCTATTCTGATACAGCCAGCCTATACTAGCCACTGCACAGCAGGTGAAAAAATACTGAATCTAAATTGACAAGTCACTCACTGAGACCAGGATCACATTCAGAAATGTTAATGTCCTTTACCATGGAAACCCCACGGAATCATTCAGTTTCACGAGAACACCTGAAGGGACTATGACCTCATCACCTCTTGAATAATAATAACAGCTTCCATTTATTGAAGATATCCTAAAACGATCAACATGCTAATATGCTTTCTGCATTTTGTCATTTCATCACAGAGCAATCTTATAAAGTACTTATTAATGTTAAAATCTACAAAAGAACAAAAATACCTAGAAGAGCTAACTGTAACTGATGGGCAGGGTAAAGAACAGCTTCCATGGAACTGGAATTGCTGTTGTGAGTGAGAGGCTTTCCTTCCAGGTAATCACTCCTCCGATCGGTGTGCAGGAGGCCTTCTGTCATGTCCACAGGGGACGTAGACCATACCTGGTGAACAAAAGTTGTGCCTCCACAGGGCAAGTTGGATGGAGCTGAGCAAAATGTTGGTCCCAAAGAGCTGTGGCAACTCTTACAGAATGATAAGCAGCACTCTGCTGGGGGCTCAGCAAGAGGTCTGCATCGGATAATGGGGGCGGGGGTACAGCTCCATGGCATGGGGGGGTTAAACAGTAGGCCCACATGCCTACTGTGATCCCCGATCTTCCTTAGTGACCTGACTCCCATCCCACTTGGTGATGGGTGATGTTTCCCTGTCGGGAGCTGATGGGTCTTTAGTGCTGACTCCGCTGCTCTAGCCCTGGTCCCTCCAGGCACACTGAGCCCCAGGCGGGCTGGGCTCCACCCACCTCCTCCCTCCACACCTAAACCTCTAGCCCTTGGAATTTTCATTTGGGCTTAGGGGGTGGTACAGTATGACTCCTACTCTGGATTGCCAAACCTATTGTTTTAGTATATACTTTGCGTGCTACTTCCTTCCAGATGTTCTGGCCTTTGATTCTAAAAGCCAGACTTCCGGTACTCAACCCCCGCCCCCACCTTTTTAAATCAAACTATTCTCTCAGCCTTGAGTTTCCAAATCCTGACAGTATAAGTTGGTAGTAAGACCATGAGGTACAAGGGCATGCAGAAAAGAGAGAGACAAAAAAGAGCTGTATATATACAATATTGCAAAATATTATTCCTTTTCAGAACAGTAATTGCCAGCATCATATAGGCAATAAAGGATGGAGCCAGGAATTAATACCCACATCTCTCTGATGTCAGTCTATATGACAACTAGTTCATCATTAGACAGCTCTGACTAGTAAGCCCAACTGTAAGTCCCAGCACATTCTCTCCACGGGTCCTAGTTCTGGGCTTATCGAGCAGCTGAATTCCTCCCTTCCCATAACAGTCATTCAGACATTTGAAGATCATTATTTTGACACCTAAGTCATCTCTGAGCTAAGTACCCAGTTCCTCCAACTCTCCTTAGACAAGGTGCTTCCCATTTTTCATTATCCTGGACCTTCTTTTGGATAGGCACAAGTTTTTGTGTGGCCCTCTTGACTTGTAACTTTCCTAAATAAGCTGTGTCATTGCAACCAGGAAAATCGGAAGTCAACTACAGAAACTTTTCTCATCTCGTCGTTTCCGGCAACACACTCCTACAGTGAAGGGTGTTCGTACCACGCAGTATATGTGCAGCTTTCTACTGCATCTACCTATGAGATATTTGCACACTCAGAGAAGACATTTAGATCAATTTAGGGTAGACCTCGAACTCTCACTAGAGCCCAAAGCGCTCCCATGGCCAGGATGACTAGACACATAAAGACACAAGGACAAAGTTTTTAAAATGTATTGCATAGTAGTAAGTCTAGTGAGAGAGAAAGAATCTGAACTCACTACAGGTGAGCCTTACTTTAGAAACCCTAGATTGGAGGGAAACAAAGGATGGGGTGGGCATGTTTGTAAAATGACATAGTGAAAAGGGCAGGAGACTACAACTGACCCTGCCAATAACCTTGAACAATCATTGTTCCTCTTTTGGTATTATTTTTCCCTCTTGCAACACAGTAGGGTTAGATTAGAGGGGTTTCCGAATGTATTTGTTTACGTACTGGGATCAGAAAAACATTTCTGCCCATGCACATAAAATTATGTATATTTTATTTATTTATAAATCCTATATATAGGAACTATTCTAATATATTTTGTAGAGTATAAAACAAACTACAGATGAAAGTTTTTAAATAATTAGATTTTTTAATGCATCTGTTTTCCTTCATCCCAGTGACTCACGATAAGCATCCAGGGCAGGGAGCAAATTTTTTTTGTAGAGGGCCAGATAGTAAATATTTTAGGCTTTGCAGCCCATACATTCTGTTTTAAAGACTAATTCATCTGATGTTAGTATAGCCACTCCAGCTTTCTTATGGTTGCTGTTAGCAAAATATGTCTTTTTCCATCCTTTTACTTTTAACCTATTTGCATCTTTGTGTCTCTTGTAGGGAGAATATAGTCGTATCTTGGTTTTTAACCCAGTCTGTCTGGGTTAAAATCTCTGCTTTTTGACTGGATTGTTTAATCTATTCACATTTAATGTTATTATTGATAGAGTTGGATTTACATCTGCCATTTTGCTTTTTTTCTATATGTCTCATATCTTTTTGTTATCCTATTCTTCCTTCACTGCTTCCTTTTGTAGTAAGTGAATATTTGCTAATGTAACATTTTAATTCCTTTAATGATTTTTTACTTTTTAAATTTTTTAATTGGTTGCTGTAGGGGTAACTATATACATTTTAATTTACCACAATCTACTTCAGACTTAGACTAACATAATCGAAGTCAGATATAGAATTATTTCTATAAACTCTATTCCCTCTATTCCCCCTTTTTGTGCTATTATTGTCACACATATTGAATCATATCTGTTAAAAATCTTACATTGTTATAATTATCTTATATAATTTTATGGATAGTAAAGAAACTGAGATACAGAGTCTACCACAACTACTCAGCTCGGCAACTACCGTAGAAACAGCCATAGGCACCATATGAGTGTGTGTGTGTGTGTATGTGTATGTTCCACTAAAATTTTATTTATGAACACTGAAACTGAATTTCATATGATTTTCACATGTCATAAAATATCCTTCTTTTGCCTTTCCCCAACTGTTTAAATTGCAAAAACCTTTTAGCTTGCAAGCTGTCCAAAAACAGGCAGAGGGCAGGATTTTACCCAAGGATGTAGTTTGCCAACCACATGACCTTCACCTTCATCAATGATTTTTCAAAATCTTTAATGTGGCACTGTGGGGTTACCCAGACAAGCTTCAGGGCCTGCCATGGTGCAAAGATAAGATCAGAGATTGGGCTTCAGCATCCTACCTCTATTTAAAGAAGGACAGCTTTGCTTATATTATGTTTTGTTTTCCAAGCTGGAAAGATTGCATTTAACAGTGTCCAAGAAGGAAGGAGGAAGGTAGGGAAGGAGTGGAGTAGGAAGGAAGAATAGGAAATGCTCTCAAATGTTCTATCTAGCTCCAAAATTTTACTACATTCTTCAAAATGGTACCAAATCGTCAACAACTCTGGGACTGACTTTAGTTAATCTTTAAATCTAAACATTTGTACATTAGGCTATATTTTCATTATGTCTATTAATATGGTCCTTAGATTTGTAATCTAAGTTCTTTTCCACAATGGAAGCAGCATTAATGGAAGAGAACGTGGATTTTCTACGCCTGGGTCTAAAGAACCAGAAGAACAGGTATCTTTTAGCACCCTCTTGTGTCCATAATTAGTGATCACAACACTCAACCCTGCTAAATATCAGGGATGTCTAATAAGGCCTAAGGCAGTGGGTGAGAAATACATGGAAAAAAGAAGTTGAGGTAGTAACAGAGGTTCTTCTTTCTTATTTATACTGATCTGCTCTAATTGAACACATCTTCTACAAACAAGAATATGTTACAAAGAAAAGTGCTTCCTTTCTCCTCCTTATCTAAATGCTATGTACTCTTTGAGGGAAAATCAATCACCCTTTTAGGTTTTTCTTTAGTTCACCATAATGATCCCTTCTCTGCATAATTAGAGCGGTGAAGATGACAGGTTTTAACACCAGGGGTTTGATTCTCGACTCGGCCCTTCATTAGCTGTACAACAGTGGGTAAATCAATTAACCTGCTCTCCTAAGTATGTCTGCAACCATTTATCACTAAATGGGACTCCACACATTTAAGCATAGGTGTTTCATCTATGACTGAACTAAGCAAGGTCACATGCCCTCAATAGTTATGACTGGAGGCATAAGTCACAAAAGAAAGAACAGACATATTGGACTTCATCAAAATTAAAAACTTTTATGTACCAAAGGACACCATCAAGAAAGTGAAAAGACAACCTACCAAATAAGAGAAAATCTTTTCAAATCATAATCTAGTCTCCTTATTTGTGATACTTCCATTCTAAGTCACTGTAAACACTGAATTAGGAAAAAAAACACTGAAACATTGCTCCTAGGAATAAATATACACACAGAGAAAGGGGATTATACAGAGAGAGAAGGGAATAATCACGCAGATTATAATCTTAAATCCTAAAAACAACTCATCCTGGCAGATTCTATTTTCTTTGTTTTACAAGAGAAAACGAGCTTCAAAAGAGTTAAGTGACTCACTGATACCCCCCTACTCACAGGTACCAGAGTTGGGATTCAGATCCCACTCAACTGCACCCAGAGTGGAAGCTTCTTGTTCTAGCGTGTTTCCCCCAAAATATGACGTAGCCAGACAATCAGCTCTAAAGTGTATTTTGGAGCAAAAATTAATATAAGACCTGGTCTTATTTTACTGTAAGATCAGGTCTATAACATACCATACCATACCATAATATACCATACCATACCATAATATACCATACCATAACATAACATAACATAACATAACATAACATAACATAACATAACATAACACCAGGTCTTATATTAATTTTTGCTCCAAAAGACGCATTAGAGCTGATTGTGCGGCTAGGTGTTATTTTCAGGGAAACACAGTAAGTGTACTGCACTGGCCCTGCTGCCGCCATCTTCTGGTCACCTCTGTATGAAAGGTAGTACAAGAAGGCAGAGTGACACCTTATTTGACCTCAGCAGGGAATGTGCACCTCTGGCAAATAAATTTTTCACTGCTCTGTGTGTCTTCAAACGACCACAAAACCATATTGATGTGGGGTTATAAACAAATTTTAGCAAGTAGGCCAATTTGCAAATGTAGAATCTATAAATGTTAGGAATCCACTGTATTAGGTAAGAGACTATTACACATAATATATAAATGTTACCACTCAACAAGAAAAAGATAAACAAGAAATTTTTTAAATGGGCAACAGACTTACACATATAGACATTCCGCCAAAGATTTATACATGGCCAGCAACTACATTAAAAAGTGCTAACTGTTGGTGAGATGGTAAAGTGGTGTAATCATTATAGACAACAGTATGGAGGATCCTCAAAAAATGAAAAACAGAGCTACCATATGATCTAGCAATTCCACTTCTGGGAACATATCCAAAGGAAATGAAAACACTAACTCAAAAATATATCTGTACCCTTGTGTCCACAGCGGTACTACTTGCAATAGCCAAGACATGGAAACAACCTAAGTGCCCATCAATGGAAGAATGGATAAAGAAGCTGTAATACAGATAACAATGGAATATTATTCAACGATAAAAAACTGAGGAAATCTTCCCATTTGCAACAACATGGATGGACTTTGAGGGCATTATGCTAAGTGAAATAAGTCAGACAGAGAAAGGCAAATACTGCATGTGAAATCTAAAGGTATCTGATTTGTGGTTATCAGAGTTGGGGCGGGAAGAGGAGGAAAAGGAGGAAGGTGGTCAAAAGGTACCAACTTCTAGTCACCATGTAAGTAAGTACCAGAGATGTCATGTACAGCATGATGACTACAGTTAACATTTCTGTGTTAACTATACCGTGTTTACCGTATAGTTAACATACCGTGTTTCTCTGAAAATAAGACCTAGCCAGACAACCAGCTGTAATGCGTCTTTTGGAGCAAAAATTAATATAAGACCCGGTATTATATTATATTACATTATATTATACTTATATTATATTATATTATATTATATTATACCTGGTCTTATATTATAGTAAAATAAAACCAGGTCTTATATTAATTTTTGCTCCAAAAGATGCATTAGAGCTGATTCTCCAGCTAGGTCTCATTTTTGGGGAAACATGGTATGATAGTCATCAAGAGAATGAATCCTAAAATTTCTCATCACATAGGAAAATGTTTTCTTTTTTTTTTGTTTCTCTTTTTATTGTATCTGTATGAGATGATAGATGCTCACTAAACTTATAGCAGTGATCATTTCATGATATATGTAAGTCAAACCATTATGCTGTACACCTTAAAATTACACAGTGATGTACGAGGTTGGACAATTAAGTTCGTGAACTTTCCACCATGTAAATGCACAGTGGAAAGCTCACGAACTAATTGTGCAACCTTTTTTGTACGTCAATTTTATCTCAATAAAACTAAGGGAGAATAAGGTACTCAGTATCGTTAGTCATTAGGATAATACAAATTAAAACCACAATAAAATACCATTTTACACCTTTTAGAATGGCTATCATTTCTTTAAAAAGAAAGAAAATAAGTTTTGGCAAGGATGTGGAGAAATTGGAACACTTGTACATTGCCAGTAGGAACATAAAATAGTGCAGCCATTGTGGAAAACAGTTTGGCAGTTGCTCAGAATGTTAAACATAGAACGACCACATGACCCAGAAATTCCATTCCTGGGATATTCTCAAAAGAATTATTAATACAAGCAAAACCTGTAGCACTATTCACAACAGCCAAAAAAGCAGAAACAACCCAAATGTCCACCAACAGATAAATGGATGAATAAACTGTGGTATAGTCATACAATGGAAATTATTCAGCCATAAAAAGAAATGGAGTACTGATACATGCTATAACGTGGATGGATCCTCAGAAACATTTTACTAAGTAAAAGAAGCTAGCCACAAAAGGTGACACACTGTATTATTCCATTTATATAAGATATTCAGAATGGGCAAATGCACAGAGACAGAAAGCTGATTAGTGATTGCCGGGGCCCGCGGCAGAGAGAGGGGAGTGACTGCTTAAGGGGTAAAGGTTCTACTTTGGAGGTGATAAAAATATGTTGGAACTAAATAGAGGTGATGGTTCCACAACATTGTGAAAGTACTAAATGCCACTGAACTGTACAGTTTAAAATGGTTAATTTATGTTATGTGAATTTTACCTCAATAAAAAAATACATCACCAAAAATATGTTGGAATTGGAACCAAAAGTAAGATTTTCTCTTCATAAAGATTGCAGCATCTGTGATATGTCAGCTCAGAAACAATCAAATGGATCTCTACTGCCTACCATGGGGGGCAGAGGAGCAGAGAAAGGTGTTCTGCAGAGAAGTAGGGAGTAAAAAATTTTAATCTGTAGCTGGGATGGAGAGAGAAAACAGCTGATATTCCAGACCCTAGTTTCAGTTCTTTTTATCCGGCCTGTGGATTTCTTGAAACACCTCCCAATTCTTATAATTAACTTTTTTTCTTAAACTAGTTTTTATCCTACAACTTGTAATCAAAAGTGGACTACGTATCTCAAAAAATTGAAAATGGAACTACCTTATGACCCAGCAATTCCACTCTTGGGTATCTATCCAGAGAATTCCAAACTGCTAATTCAAAAAAAAATCTGTGCACCCCTGTTTATTGCAGCGCTATTCACAATAGCCAAGACATGGAAACAACCAAAATGCCCATCGGCAGACAACTGGATTAAGAAACTGTGATACATTTATACAACGGAGTATTAGGCAGCCATAAAGAAGACTGAAATCTTACCATTTGTAACAATATAGATGGACCTAGAGAACATTATGCTAAGTGAAATAAGTCTGACAGAGAAATACCATATGATCTCACTTATATGTGGAATCTAAAGAATAGAATAAATGAATGAACTAATCAGAAACAGTCTCAGAGACATAGAGGAAAACCTGAGGGTTGATAAATGGGGAGGGGATAAGGGGGAAGGTGAGGGGATTAGAAAGCACAGTCGGTAACCACAAGATTGCCACAGGGAAACCAAAGTCAATCTGGGGAATGTAATCAACAATGTTGTAAAGATTTTGTAGGGTATCCAATGGACACTTGTCCCATTAGGGAGACCACCTCAGGGATGATGTAGATGCCTGATCACTGCACTGTACATCTGAAGCTGAGGCTGAATAATAATGAATATCAATTATAATTATATATATATATATTCACAAGAAGTGGAGTACAACATAGACACAGTGGAAATGTAATGGCTGTATGCGATGTCAGAGGGGTAGTAGATTGGGGGAGGGCGTTATCACTCTGTGAGGGGTATAAATGACAAATGTCTAACTATTACAGTGTTTTGTACACGTGAAATTTTTAAAAAGTAAAAAAAAAAAAACGTGGACTACGTAATGCCCAAGTCCAGCTGAAGGATCACTTTTGTCATAAAACCTATTGCAGTCCAAAGAATGTATTGTATTTTGAAATTTATTAGAGAAATATTGACATCTAAAATTAGAAAATACCTTAATTGTCCCTTTCAACGAGACACAATCACTATACTATAACAAGTATCAGTAGTCTCTGTTTAAAAAATAATAAATGTTTTATTATCTCTAAGAGCAGATTACTCCATATTTGAGCAATTCTGGCTATTTAGAAAATTATTCTGTGTAAATGGACCGAAATCTATTCACCCAAAATATAACATCTGGAATCATTTGGAAAAAAAAATCATGATATTCTTTTCCCTATGACAACTATTTAGCAATCTGAAGACAACAACCATACCTCCACCATTCTCCTTCCTCTGGCTCCCCTTGTGTGTAACACACACACACACACACACACACACACACACACACACACACACACACACACAATTTGTCTTTTCTCCACCAAATATTATTTCCTTGTCCAATCCTCTCACAAGCATCTTAGAGCAGTTAGGATGACATGCTGCAACGTCAGACTTGGATTTTATTTCAACTCTGCCTTTGTTAGAGATGTAACGATGGACAAATCTGTTACTTCAGAGTCTCAGTTTCCTCACCTGTGAATTGAGCGCAAGAGTTCTTCAATGCAAAGAACAATTGTGAGGGTTAAACGAAATGGTTCATGTAAAGAATGCAGCACAGAGCCTGCTACCAGTTGGCATTCATTATTAACAATATCGTTAACACTAGTCTTGTTTGACAATGCCCTCATACTGAACCCCAAGGCGTCAGATTAGCAGCTCTGTGTGCTTGCTATAATACCAGGCACCATGGGCAAGGTAGATTACCCCATTTACAGAGGAAACTGATGCACGGTTAGGTTAAGTAGCTCACTCACAGTCACATAACTAATAGGTAGCAGAGCAAGAATTCTAATCCAGGAATTCTGTCCCCAACACTGTGGCAACATGCCAATTACACCATTATAGCTCATTATTTATCCACAAGATGGCGCTCAGCAATAGAATAGCTTGTTCCGCTAACGACCTCTCAAGCAAAGAGATTAGCAACTCAAAATGAGGCCCCATGGTACTGAGCCACTATTTTTAACAAAGGCATTTTCCTCCAACGGTCAGACTTTAAGTCAGTATTTAAGGAGAGCAAATAAGTCATAGGGATTTAATGTACAGCATGGTGACTATAGTTAATAATACTGTATTGCATATTTGAAAGTTGCTAAGAGTGTAGATTTTTAAAGTAAAATACTACTACTACTACGAAGAACTGTAGGTGGGTGGTTTGGTCATTAGCACAAATTTAGGGCACAAGAGAGGCACTGAAATGCTTTAAAAAACTGATGGATAAACTTACATGACTGTAAACCAGAAAATAAGCAACTTCCTACAACTAACTACCCTATGTCTGGTCCCATAACACAAATTTCACATCCCCATAGCTACGCTGTTAATTCAGTCATCCCCTTGGAGAGATGAAAACAAACTATACTAAATTTAAACTATGTATGTATTAATTTATGTGTTCATTAACTTTTACCCTTCCCCAATGTATTAAAGAAAATTATGCATTGTTCTGGGTTTTTCGCTAGACTTCAATCCCTGCCCAACTTCAAAAGATAGATTCAGAGTGTGCTACTTCTGCTGCTGGCCCATTTTTGACATAGAATTGGCAAATGAGAAGACAGAACAAATGGAAAAGAGAGATAATTTTCATCAGAAAGGCAAATATTTAGTCAACTAAGAGCATAAAATATAGAGGCTAAAAATAAGAGAGGGGAAGAAAAATAAAGGGTCCCTCAGGCTCAGTCTGGTTTGGTTTTGTATTTTTATCAAGGTGAGTTTCATGAAGGATTGATAGTAAAGGTTGAAAATCAGGGCTTGGGTGGCTGTAGAGTGTGAAAGATGTGAAGACTGAGAGAGACCGGGGAAAGGAGGACTGTAGGAGAATTCAGCATTACTTGCATCTCTGTTGATGTTTTCCAAGAGAGTCAAGATTTGAATCACTTTGAATTACTTTTGGATAGCACACTTGATATCTTGAGGAATACACAGAGAACGTCAGCCAGCTGGAGTTCTCAGGTAAATTCTGGTAACAGCAACCGTCATCAGAAGCACCCACACATGCACCCACCTTGCCAGAATGAATGATTCTTATCCCGTTTGCTCCCCCCTGCTCCAGAGCAGAACCAGGCAAATCAGTTATTTCCAAAATGCTGATGAACGAATATTAAGCAAATTATGCTCCCTTGTAAGTGTGCAATATAAATACAAATCCCTTATGCACCTGCTGTTCTTTACAGTTTGCAAACTTCTTTTTTATCTCATTTGAACTTCATAACATTCCTGGAAAGCAAGCAAGGGTCATTATCACCATTTGACGAGATGAGGGAAAGGAGGTTCATAGAAGGGACATGGCTTTCACAAGGTCACACAGTCGGTATGTGGCAGAGCTGGATTTTAACTTTGGTCTCTGACTGCAAAATCCACTGGACTCCGGGAAACTGGTCACCACACATTTCTACTGTTCAAGTGTGCTTCAAATACTACTTCATGGTGACTGCTCTGTGTGTAGAGGCAAAAGCATTTGGCTTAGAGCTTCCAGGACTTGGTTCTAGCCCCTACCTTTCTAGAACTTTGGTTAAGTCATTTTGCCACTTTGGTCCTATGTTTATCAACTTCTTCATCTATTTGTATTTTAGAACTCCAATATTCTACATTATCAATCATAATAGCTATTATTACTGAAGGCTTCTGTACGGCAGGCACTACTAATAGATACATAGATTTGTTATTCATTTGGTCTTCATAACCTTACAAGGTTTCAGAGGGGTTAAAGAAACTTTCCCAAACTAGCCAAGTAGCATTATAGAACCAGGATTTCAACGCAGATCAGACAGGTTCTTTTTTCACATGTGCCTTCAGAATCTTTTGTTGAATATCAGAATATGTGAGTGACTGTGAAAGAGACAGGCCACTCCAGATTGGTAGGTGGCCGTTTTAATAAGAATGGAACGTCCATGCAAGGCTTGCCTTGGGCATCCCCCAGTGGAGTAGATTTCCACACCTGCCCGTTAGAATCTTAAAAGTTTATATAGAGGCCTGGAACCAGGTTCAGTCATGTATGCCGCCCAGGCGGTCTCCACAACACATTACTCTCTCAACCTGCATCGCTGAAAATGGACCCTACTGTGGACACAGTGGGCAGAACGTACACTGCAAGGATAGAGGAGGGGATGAGGAGCCTCCAGTTGCTCGGGTCCAGCTCGAGGGGCAACCAGCAGTCACATCCTCTCATGATCCCCTCCAACAGGTTCAGATCTGGGTTTGTCTTCCTCAGAGCCCATGTACTTAAAAACTGCTGTGTACTGCTCAGCTAAGTGGGACTTTTTCTGTGCTCCCTGTACCTGAGCCTCTGTCTTGAATCTAGGTGGGTAGAAAAACGTCTCCTTTGAGTGGACCACAAACCTTTCCTCCATTGCCTCAGTACCCTTTTCTCCCATGCCTACTCCCTCCCGCTCATTGGCTCAATCGCCTGTCTGAAACTGCTGGTGCATCGCCATCTACCTTTCCCATTGCTCTAAACCAGGATATCCTCACGTGTACAGTTTCTATTTATTAGTATGCAGGAAAGTAATCTTCAGGAAGTAGAACTTAATAATAAATTAGGCCTCTTTTCTCCCCATTAAAGGCTTGGGAACTTTATGTGGGAGAAGTGACATCCTCAAAGCACCTGTTGAGACAAGCTTTGGGCTTCATTCTGGATAGTGGCCACATTTCTGAAATACATACTCTAAAGCAAGTGGGACAGGTTTGAGCACTTAATCTAAAACAGTAGGCCCTCTTCAAGCCAAACATAGGACTCTCCAATTCTTACACTGGGAGAGGAAGCCCAGCTTTCACTGGGGAAAACACAAGGGCACTCGAGTTCACCTCTGAATATCCTGGGAACCAACACACAGCTCTGTCCTTATTGAAGGCAAGTAGGCCTTTCCCACATTAGGTTCCTATCCAGCTTAGACATAACCTTAGCATTCCAGACCGTGACAAAGTCATCAGGCTCATTCCACGCCCTCTTATAGACACAGAAACTGAGGGCTGGAGACTTGCTCAATGTCAGACAACTCCTAAAGACCGTGCTGTTAATCCCGGCCCTTTTATTAAAACGTGACACTATCTCTTGGCCAACCCTACAACGACTGGGAGTCATCCTGACCAGCAACTAGAGAGGACTGCCCTTGGCAAAATCCTCCTTCCCTCCTGAATTTTCTAAGATAGATCCACAAACTACCTATCCATAAATGGTGTTAGAGATCTCCCCAAATTATTGGGACAGAGAGAAAGAAATAAAGGAAGATAGGAAGGAAGGAAGGAAGGAAAGAAATCTTTGTCAATGAGTACCATAAATGCTGGTTTAGACCAAGTTAAAGAAGTGTTTTACTTGCTACTTCTTGAAGTCTTTAATATGGTAAAAGGTATTACGATTTCCTAATAGGAAATAAGCTTCCCAACTTATTTGGCCACAGATATGTTTTTTATTCCCTCCATAGAGAAGTGTACACATTTAGTGTTATATGAAGCATACTTTGGGGTAGCGAATATATGTAGTCCAATACCTTAAGATCTGATTTGCAGCGTTCAGAAAGCTGAAGTGACTTCTGTAAGGTCTTGCAATACACGTTTAAAAGAAGGACGACTAATTTGCGACATCATGGATGAACATGGAGGGCATTATGCTAATAAGCCAGACAGAGAGAAACACATGCTGCATGGTATCATTTTTATGTGAAATCTACAACAGCGAAACAAACAAAAGAAAGATGATCTCATAGAAACAGAGAGTAGAATGGCGGTTGCCGAGGGATGGGGTGGTGAAAATGGGGAGGTGTAGACCCAAGGATACAAACTTTGAGTTAGGAATAAATTCTGCGATCAACGCACAGCATGGTGACTGCAGTTAATAATGTGGTCTTGTACACCTGAAATTTGCTGAGAGCAGATCTGAAGCATTCTCACTACAAAGGCACAAAAAAGAGTTCACTATGTGAGGTGACAGAAGTACTAATTAGCTTGATTGTGGTAATTTGTGTGTGTGTGTGTATATGTGTGTAATCATGTTGTCCAGTTTAAATACATACAATTTTATTTGTCAATTACTCCTCAATAAAGCTGGAAAAAAATAATAAACAAAAGACAGAGGGCTGCAATCTATGTATTCTCGCCTGTGATGTCAATCATCTATCTACAACACCGTGCTGCCACAATCCAGAACAGGAATCACTTTGGTCCACAAGACTCAAAAGCAATGTAAGCTACGTGAGGCCGGGAACTTTGTCCACTGCTGAGCATTTAGCACAGTTCTTGGCACACTGAAGGTATCCATGAGTATTTGTTTAATGAGTAAGTGCTACACAGCAACACAGGATCTCTTTGTCTTGTTGACTGTTCACAACAACCCTACAATTATTATTATGATTTTCAGATTACAAACTTGAGGTTTAGATAAGGACAGTAATTAGTCACGAGTTCATACAGCTAGTAAGTTAACTATGAGTGTATACCAGCTGAGTATTTCTCAAATCCTACATGCATATAAATCCCTTGGGATTTTTTGAAAATGTAGGTTCCAATTCATTGAGTTGGGGGGTAGGGTCAACGATTCTGCATTGCTAACAAACTCCCAAAAGAAGCTGATTCTGCTATTCCACAGACTACACTTTGAATAGCAAAGCGCTACTCCACAATCATGGAATGCCAGAGTTTTAAAGGGGAATCTTAGGTGGCCAAGTTAGAAATATGAAGCCCAGATATTACAATCTATCTATATTATAATCTAAATTATCTCTTAGGTGACTTAGGGATGCTCACGTCACTACTCTGAGTGTAAATTAGGTCCAAATCCTACTGCACATTACTACACACAAAGCCAACACACAAGGACGTAGCATGCAGGCCAGTGGAGGAAAAACACCTCATAACACTTTCCTACTGCCCTTTGATTTCCCACCAGTGATCACCAGTAGCCAAACCCAACAAGAAAACGGGAGTCAAGGAAGCCCACTGATATAATCCAACCAAGAGCAAATAGCAGAGTACAGAAAAACAGAGGATGGCTTTAGAAGGGCAAACAGACTATCCAATCTGGATTCTCTGTAGAGACCAGACCAAGCTCATTTCCACCTCCTTTCACCCAGAGTAGACCAAATGTCAAGAAAATAAAGAAGAACTGGGGGCGGGGGGGAATACGTCTTTATTTTGTACCTGAATATTTTACCTAGAACTGGATCATACTCCTGTCTGTGGAAAAGAAATACATCTCTTCATTTAGAAAGATAAACTTTTTGCCTGTGCTCTTAGCATCATCTCAAAAACGTCTCTTTTCTTCTAAATAGGAGTCCCTTACCTCTAAATTCTCTTCTCTCTCATCTTCTAGAGAATTAACTCTCAGGATTCTTCCACAAATTATTTTACAGTTTCTTGTCAGATACATTCTTCAGGATCTCATCTTTTTTTTTTTTTTTTAAATTTGTAATCCAAAATGTTCTATCTGTTTAAGGTTTTAGCCATCCCATCTTTGGGGCTCACCCTCAACTCCATTCCTGTACTTCTATTTCACATCAACTGATGGGGAAATGCCACCTAGATGTTGAGGAAACTCTTCAACGTCACTAAGTGCTCAACTAAACTTTACACCTTTCTGCTCACATTCCTCCTTTGCTTTCACATCATGACAAAGTCACACCACCCTTCTGCTAATCACCCAGGCTCAAAGCCAAGTCTAACAAATTCTAGCTTGACAATATCACTGGTAGTTATGCAAGTATCCTCTGCTTATTTCCCACTGACAAGATTGTTTAATTCCTTATTTTTTCTTGTCTGGGCTAATTAAATTTTTTCCCAATTAGTTTCTTGCTTCTTGTTTTTTTCCTCTCTAGTCCAGTATACGTGCATGGCCATAAGATTAATATTCCAAAATTACAATTCTGATCACATTATACCTTTTAAAAAAAAATAATTCAGTCTCTGAACAACTGTTAAAGGGAAAGGAACTGTGAATGTGTACGAACAAGAAAGGGCAGGCAAAGTTAGCATTCTACCTTTTTGGATTTCATCTTCTGTCATGTTCTTTACCCGCTATAGCTTTCTGTGGTGGCGAGTGGTATATTTGTCTTCCTTTTCATTCATTTCCAAATCTCTTGCAAATTTTGGAATTGGAGATAGTGTGAGAGGGAAAAAAGGAGAAATGTAATTTGTGGTAGTAGAAGAGGAGGGGGTAATGAAGCCCCTGAGTAATCAAACTGGTCCTTGATAATCGCCAGTCGTCAACTGGGAAACTGAAAGCATGAATGGTTATTTTAAAGAATGAGGATTTCTAAGTATGGCTAAAGAGGAACTAACTTCATTGACTAGTGTCCATGTGACAATATCATTGACTCAGTGACAATATCATTGCTGGGGACTTGGAAGTTCCGGAAGGGAAAAGTCGGAATTTTATTTCAATATGAATGGAACCAAAATCAAAGTATTCCGTTGAGTAGATGTGCAAAATCTCAAAAAATAGAAAATTCATGACTTGCTTAACTATGAGATCACAGTCCTAAAAGTTGGGAAAGTATTTTTTTTAACTGTTGCAGCAAAACATACTTAGAGTGATATGGTAAGAAAGATAATAAACATCAACTCTGAAGAGGAAGAGGCTAAAGATGGAAATAAAGGTAATGAAGATAATGTGGAAGATGGAGCCAGTCCACCAGAGAATACAAAGGAAAAGGAAGAGGAGGAAGAGAAGGAGGAGAACGAGGGCAAGATGAAGCAAGCTCAGAATTGGGAAAGGAAGAGGACATAGACCTCTCATATTCAGAAAAAGAAGAATTTCAAGATGGATATTATGACGACTATGTTGCCAAGGAAAAAGTAGAGGACAAAGAAGGAAGTCTTCAAGGGTAAAAGAAGAAACCAGATGTTAAGGATGAGAGAAAGAGATGACTAGATAATTCTAAAGCCAGACTCCCTAAATGCTCCTGGTTTTGTAGCAGAATAGTCAGTACAATTATGTTTAAAGAAAGCAAGTAACATGTAACTTTTTATAGGAAGAATGTGTTTTACTGTCTTCATATTGTCTTCATTCAAAATGAGCTTTATTAACCGTTAATGATTACATGTGTGGAGAAAAATTTTCCTGATCTCATTGTCAAATTCCCTAGAAATTTATTGGGAATCTTTTTTTTTTCCTCCTCCTTTTCTTGTTCTTGCTAGTCATGATTAGCAATCAATGAACACATGGCTGATTTTACACAGGTTAAATGATAATTTTATTCATAATGTTTTAAACTTATTTTTAAAATAGCAAATAAAAGTTGCTATAATATAAAAAGGTGGCAGTTTTTCTTTTGAATGGCAAGTCGATTATCTGTGTAGTTACCCAGAGATCTCAAATGTTAAAGCTCTCAGTTTTTTGTCTGCTTGTTTGGCAAGAGTTTTTAATTTTTTTAAAAATTTGACTACGTGTTTGTTTTGTCACATGAGTAGTTTGGAGAGTAAGAGTCAGAGTAAAATAATAAATCTCAGCCACATAGTACATGGATTTTAGAAATTTGTATGACAGCATATATATGTATTGTGTGTTCAGTTCCTCATGAATCTCTTCTTAAAACTTCAAAATTATTATTTTTTTGTGTGTAACTGCATTTTTCAGCATTATAGAGGTATAACTGACAATGAAAAATTGTACATATGTAAGGTGTACAACTTAATGATTTGATAGATACATTGTGAAGTAATCACCATAATCAAGCTAAATAGCATATCCATCAGGTCATTAGGTACCATCATTTTTATGTGTAGTGAGAACACTTAAGATCTACTGGTCTCACAATATCTCAAGTACACGATGTAGTATTGTTACCTATAGTCACAGTGCTGTACACATTGCTGTACATTAGCTCTCCAGAACTGATTCGTCTTGCATCCTGAAACTTTGCACATCTTGACCAACATCTCCCCATTTCCTTTACCTCCAGACCCTGGCAAGCACCTTCTACTCTCTCCTATATTCATCAGGGATATTAGCCTGCAGTTTTCTTTCCACCTTCCTTTGCTTACTTTGTCCTTTCCACCTGAAGTACCTTATTGTCTCTCGTCACATAGTTCAAACATAACTATCCTTATAAGTCAAGTTCAAATGCCTCCTGCTCTGTGAAGATTTATTTTTGACCACACTACACAGAATTGTGAATTTCCCCAACGCGTCACTTCTATTTCCTGGTTCCCTGACATTTAAGAAATAACATTTTGTAAAAATAAATAATATTAGCAAGTTTTGTTCTCAAAACTGGACACGTGTGTCCATACTCAACACCCTAAGAATCAGGGAAAGTTACAATGCTCCTATGAAGAGCTAACACAGAGCTGACATCTGTTCCCTTCTGCCTGGTTACACTACGGTTAGTGTTGGCTCTCATTGCACACACAAGGACCATTGCTTTGCTTTCCTCTCTCTTTTCCCTTCTGACAACCATACATACCACGTCCAGGATACTGTGCCAAACAACTGTCTGATCGTGGCTCACACTCACTCCAAAGACACTGAGGAATCTCTGTCGTCAACTGAATAGAATTCATTCCTTAAAAAGGCATTCAAGTCTCTCCCTTACCTGGCCCCCTAACCTAGATCCTCAAACTTAATTTCATAGTACTTCCCACTGCACGGCCTCACTGCAGCTTAACTTTTCACCGTCTCTGAACGCATCCCAGGAGGTCCACCTCGTGTCTTTGCCTGCTGTTTCCTCAGCCAGCAATGCCCTTTACCTGCCTACTCCTCCCACTTCCAACCCTGCATCTAAATTATGCCTTTGGTTATTAATAATCTTTCAATTCTCAGATCAAATGCCACCATCTCCACTATGGAAGAACAGAGACACCTTGGAGTGAATTCAAAATACAGTAACACTGATGGAGATGGACTTTAAAAACATGGTTATAATGAAAGTTTGAAGAAATGGAGATGTTTACCAAGAAGGACAGAAGATTTAATGTGGAAGAGCTGCTTGGGTCCAAGAGCAAAAACTAATTCCCCCAAAATATTCGGGAATTGGAGGTAAACACTTTAGGCCAAAACAATTAAGAAATATTCAACCAGTCAAAGATGTCAAAAAGAAAACAATAAAAAAAATACCTATCATTTTTTAACACAGTGTCTGTGCTAGAGGCTGTGCTATTTGCTTTTTATGCCTCATCACCTTTGAGTGTCTTGACAAGTCTGACAGCTAGGTATTGTCATCTTCATTTTACAGATAAGAAAACTGAGATTTAGAGAGATTACCTAACTTGCTCAAGATATCATCGATAGAACAGCACCCACACCTAGTTCTGACTACATAGCACATAGTCTGTGCTATGTAGCACCCACTGTATTGTCCTAAAGGGTAATGAAGTGCCCAGCATTAGAAGCAGAAGAGCAAAGTGTGGACGCACACTTTGGGGGGAACAATAGAATGAGGCTCTAAGAAGAGGATGAGTTGTTGAACGAAACCCTTCAGCACAATTACGACCCTGATTTTAGCCTTTCCAATCACAGGAAACTTTAAAGGTTATAACATTTTATAACATGCAGTGATGAATTCAACGGGACATTTAAGATGGAAGCAGCAGAATTAGCAAGAGCAGAATATTGTTTTTCCCTTTCTCTCCTGTATATCAAGATTATAACTTTATCATATTCTGCCTTATATTAGAGGTTTTTACATTTGATATATTTCTGAGGTAGAGAGGAGCCATCAACGCCTGTGTTTCTCAGGTAAGGAAACCAGCCCTGAGAGAGATGCTTATCCTCGTGGAATCTCCTATCTTGATTCCCACACCATCTAATGAGGTGTATCACCACCATGACACTAACACTTCTTGCTACTAGATTAATAAAACATCACAGTCTTGGTCTTCCTTGATTTCTAAGCAGCATCCAACACAGCAGAACCGTTTCCCCCTCCATGAATCCTCTCTTCCCAGTTCTCATAGTATCTAAACATCCTCTTTTTTCCTTCTGTCTTTCTGATAGCTTTTTCTAAACCTCCTACAAGGCTTCTCGCTTTGGGGAGTCCCCAAATGTTGATGTTTCTCAAGCTCCTGCGTATGTGCTCTTCTCTTCTAATTCTACCCACTAACTATCCTTAAATAGTCTCATCTACGCTCATAGCTTTATTTTTCAGTGATGACTTCCAATTCCATATCTCATGTAAAGTCCTCTTTTCTGAATATAGATCAGAAAGTATTTGTTGATAAGTGATTAAATGCAGGAATGAATAAATAAGTATATGAGAAGTAACCCAGTTTTCATATTTCAGACGAGAACTCAGTTAAGTGCATTCTTATCACTGGTTTTAGCATCAATTAGAACTAAGTTCAAGTCCAAACTTTGCCCCTTGCTAGTAGAGTGACATTAGATTAGTGAATTAAAATGCTCACACTTTAGTTTTATCTTGTCATTGTTGCTGTTTTTGTTCTCTGTAATAGTTTATAAAATGAGGCTAATTATACCCTCCCTGACCTATATTTCAGGTAGGTAATTGTGAGGAATGCATGAGTTCTCACATGGGAGAGGGCATTAGGAAAGAGAATCCTTCTTACTAAACTGAATTAAGCTGTTCACTTAAAAGAGACAGCAAGAAGGATGCCTAGCAGTATGCAAACCAGATGTTTTGTTTTGTTTATCCCCAGGCTCTGGATAGCTGTTGATGGCAGCTGTTCACAGCTCAGCCATAAAGAGCCTGCTGAAGGATACTGGGTGGTGGCCTGATTAACTAGCCCTAGACATCTAACACATACCAGCCTATCATGCATGGTAACACCTCAGAACATGGGCCCAGCCCAGGCCACAGCCAGAGTACCTGGTCTCAAAGATTGAGAACAGAAAGGCAACCAAAGAAACCACCTCCTCAGTCATCATATAACGCCAAGACCAGAAGGCACTCAAGCCATTATCCCATTCAACGTTCTCATTGGAAAAATGGAGAAACTTGGACTCAGAAAGGGGAGAAAGAAGTGCCCAAGGTCACCTAGCAAGTTAGTCACAGATCTGGGATGCAAATATAAGCTACCAGTCCACTAGATCGCCTAACCACTCTGACCGCCACCATCCACAACGTGATTATTACAATGACTTTTCTTTTCCTTTATCAGGGAATAATGTACATATAGGAAAACATTACAGTATAATTTATATACAATTTAAATATTTGTGTAATAAATAAAATATGAAGTTCTGTGAGTTTTGCCAAATAGAAAATTTTATCACTACGACCTCACGCATGGCATAAATGTCCATCATCCTGAAAAATTCCTTCATGCTCATTTACAGTAAGACCCCCCCTCGCTGCTCAATGCTTTTGCACAACGTTATATAAATGAAATGAGAATTATACAGGATGTAGCATTTTGAGTTGGGTTGCTGTCACTTAAAATAATGCATTTGAAGCTCACCCATGCTGTTGCATATATCAGGAGCTCATTCCTATAGAGCTGAGTAGTATTCCTTTATGTGGATGTACCACAGTGTGTCTATTTATTCACCAGTGAGGGACACTGGATTATTTCCAGTTCGGAGCTATTACCAGAAAAGCCTCTATAAACAGTCATGTATATTTTTTGTGGGAACGTATTTATTTCACTTGAGTGTATACCGAGGACTGGGACTGCTGGGTCATATTTAAGGGTATGAGACAAAGCAAAACTGTTTTCTCATTTTACATTTTCCCCAGCAAGCTATGGAGAGTTCCAGATTCTCTGTGTACTCTCTAGTATTTATCATTGTCAGTTTTTGGTTTTTAAGTGTAGCCATTCTGATAAGTGGGTAGTGATACCTCATTGTGGTTTTAATTTGCATTTCTCTGATCACGGATGGTGCAGCATATCTTTTCATGTGTTTGTTAGCACACATCTACTTTGATGAAATATCTGTTCAAATATTTTTAATCTGATTATTTTCCTGTTACTAAGTTTTGAGAATAATTTATGTATTCTGCTATAAATCCTTTAACAGACTGCCTAGGGCTGGAGGTGAGGAGAATTAGGAAGAGGTCAGGAGTGGCTGCTAATGGGTACAGGTTCCTTTGGAGGTAATGAAAAGGCAAAACTGATTCTGACGACTATGTGACTATACTGAAAAACATTGAACAGTACACTTCAAATGCTTGCATTGTGTGGTATGTGAATTATATCTCAATAAAGTTCTCAAAACAATTAAGAACTGTTTCCTCCTCTTCTATATTTTCAATGAGTTTTCTCTAACTTGTTATTATTTGTTTGCTGAATGTTTGACAGAATTCATTAGTGAAGCCATTTTATCCTTCATTTTCCTCTACTAAGAAGTTTATAAGTATGCATTTTATTCTTTCATAGATTAGAACTATACAAATTAGTTATTTCTTAATAATCTTCTTCAGTTTGTATAAGAAATGTGTCCATTTCATCTAAGTTGTCCCATCTATAGGCAAAGAGTTGTTCATGTTATCTATTTCTTATTATTTGTTAATAACTATAGGGTCCATAAGATGTCCCCTCCTTGGTCCTGATACTGGTAATTGTGCCTTCAATTTCTCTCTGTCCTTCTTGCTCCCTGTCTTTCTCTCTCATTGACAAGTCTGTTTTGATGTTTATCAATTTTATTATTGTTTTCAAAGGGCCAGATTCTGGTTTCATTGATTTTTCTGTATTCTCAATTTAACTGGTTTCTGCTTTTATTTTTATGTTTGTTCTGTTTGTGTTGAGTTTAACTTGCTCTTTTTTTAGTTGCTTAAGGTGGAAGCTGAAATCACTGATTTCTTCTCTTTTAATACAAGGACTTAATGCGATTAATTTACTGCTAAGAATGGTGTTAAATGACTCCCACGGATTATAATGTGTATTTTTATCCAATTCAAAATATTTTAGTATCGCTTGGGCATCCTCTTTGGCCCATGGATTATTTAGGACTTTATAAATTTAATTTCCAAATATTTAGGGACTTTTGACATATTTGATTATTTGATTTTTAGTTTGATTTCATTATGGTAAAAAAACATCCTTTGTATTATTTCAATTCTCTTATATGTGTTAAGGCTTATTTAATGACCCAGTAAAGTCTACCTTGAAAAATGTTTCCTTTGCAAACAAACAGAAAAAAATGTATATCCCACTGTTTGGGGTAGAGTATTTTATAATATAATTTAGGTCAACTTGGTTAATAGTGGTATTTAGGTTTTCTGTATCATTCCTGATTTTCTGTTTGTTCTATCAACCACTGAGAGACGAGTTTTGAAGCCTCCATCTATAACTATTGATTTGTATATTTCTCCTTTCTTGTCTGTCAGTTTTTGCTACATAAATTTGGAGGTTCAATTGTTAGTTGTATACACATATAGAATTCCTAAACCTTTTTAATGAATTGATCCCTTTATGATTATGCAATGTACCTCTTTATCTGTGGTAATATTCCTTCCTCTGAATACTATATTTTCTGATATTAATAGAACCACTGCAGGTTTCTTTTGATTAGGGTTTGATGATATACATTTTTGCATTCACTTACTCTTATCTATATCTTTATATTTAAAGTGAGTTTCTGTACCCAGTCTGACAATCTCTGCCTTATTATTGATGAGTTTAGATTGTTTCCATTTAGTGGCATTACTAATAAGTTATGTTAAAAATCTACAATGTTGTTAGACGTTTTCTTGTTATTCCATCTATTCTTTCTTTTTCCCTCCTTTTTGCCTACTTTTGGATTAAATTACTATTTTCTTATGGATCTATTTTATCTTAATTATTGACTCAATAGAAAAGCCTCCTTTAATTAATCAGTTTTCCTTAAATGTATAGTTTTCAATTTGTAGTGGGATAATTTCTATTTTTCCAATCAATTCTGTATCTACTACCTCATTTGATAATAGGAAAACCTTGTGATTTAAGTATTATGCCCACATCTGGCAAAGGTAATTTACATATGGCTGGCACAGAAATATTTACACTCTGAATTCAGAGCTAGTGTCTTCATAATTTAAGCAAAAGTCGCTATTTCCACATGATTAAGTAACACTTTTTTTTTTTTTTAAGTCCCCTTCATTCTATCCCATGTGCTAAGTGAGGCATAACCAAGTATGTCTTCTGGAATGTTGCCTCCTCCCTCAACCATAGCTCTGGCTGCTAAAAAACAAAAGCCACTAGACTCTTCATTGTTTGTATCTCATTTATTGGCCTTCACTTTGACTTCATTCCAGTGAGGCTCTGGAATCACCTCCAACACTGGCCCAATTGTCCATTCACACACTTTATTAGCATCCACTGAATACCCACTGTATCTACTTGCCTGTCTAGTTGTAGGCAAAGGCTATTTGAGTATAAACAAGGCATGGCTTATGCTTTAGAAGCCTCTTGCTTAATGAAGGTGTCAGATATGAAACAATAAAATGATTCAATGTAATACATGTTGTAATAGAGATGTGCGCAGAGTGTGCGCACAGCAGAAGTCATTAATTTTGTCATGGATTAGGTAAGGATGTGGTCATGATGTTTTTCTGCAGGACATAATATTTGAAAGATGGATTGGTTGGGGTTGGATATTCCAAGCAAAATTACAGGGTGATAGAATAAGTAATAGTCTGGAGGTATGCCTGGTAAGGTAAGAGAGGAAGTTACATGCTCAGAGAGGGCTGGGAGGGTATAATACACATAGTAGTAACTCTTTATAGGCTGATCTCATTTATGCTCATAAACATTTTATGAGGCCCACATTCTTGTTCTCTTCATATTAAAGGCGAGGAACTGAAGTTTAGAGAGTATTAGCATCTTGCCAAGTTGCACTGTTAGGAACTGGGAGAATCTGATATAACAATGAGGGTGCAGACACTGACCCTTCAGAGCGGACTAGGCAGAAACCACCAATGTAAGCATTCTAGTGCATGCCAGGTACATACTGGCCCTGGTGAAGTCAGAAATGGAATGCAGAGAGCTGACTGCGATTCTGCAGTCTAAGACGTATTCTATACTACAACGGAGATAAAGCTGGAACTTTTGGTTGAGAGTAAAATATGAAGGGCTTTCGCTATCTGCAGTAAGGAGCCAAGGAAATTACTAAAGAAGGCAAAAAACGGAGGAAGTAAAGATAATTGTGTTTTGGAAAGATATAACAGCAATGTTGGGGAGGTGGGGGATCCACACATCAGGAAGAGTCCGCGGCTATTGTAGCCAAGGCAACGTCCTAAACTATGATACTCAGTGTCAAAATAAAGAGAACTGGATGCATTTGGAAGACATTTAAGAGGAGAATTACTAAGACTTTGTGAGCAAATGAATTCTGTGTCGAAAAAAGTTAAAGAAAATTCACATTTCTCACTCAGGTAACTGTATAGATGGCAAGTACTTATGTGAGATGGTATATAATCGGGAAACAAGAACAGCAAAAGCTAGTTGAAGGTCTGTAAACTTCCTGATTGGTGATTTCTTACTCTCCACCCCCAGAGCTCTGTTCCCTCTGTGCGCTCTCTCTCTCTCTCTCTCTCTCTCTTTCTCTCTCTCTCTCCTCCTCCTCTTCCTCCTCCCTCTCTCATTATCTCTTCCTAGCATGTTCATTAATTAAAACAAATTTCAAGGTTCAGTTAGCTCACTTTCATTTTTACTTCTAATAGCAACACCCAAGAATTTGAGGGTCCACGCCTAGAAGTGTGCTATGCTCTTCCGTGCCTCTGTGCCTTGGCAGATGTCATTCCTCCTGCCTAAGTGTCTTCACACCGTGCTCACATAGTCAATACCTGCTAACACACTTCTCAAGGCCCCAAATGAACGATACCTCCATGATGGCCTCACCAGGCAATGCTCACCACTCACCGGATCGTCTCCCATAGGAATCTGTTCTTACTCCATCAGCATTTCCCAAATTTAAATTGCAATTATTTGGTTATATTGTTTGCATCCTCAACAAAGGTGAGGTCTGGGACTGCTGTTTTGTCCCCAGTGTCTAGCAGAGCATCTGGCCAAGAGTGCAAGCTCAACATATGTCCATTAAATAAGAAATTACTAAACTGATCAGTGGCATGAGGACTGGCTACTCGTAAGTTATAAGCTATGTTTAGAAAGGCGATTGGCATGACGAAGGCTGTGGCCACTCCTCAGTATATGGACACCACGGGAATGAGAAGCCTTCCTAAAGCCACATACATCCCTTCCAGGGCTGGAATGAAACTTTAGTTGGAGTGAATCAAGAGCAAGAAAGGGCCTAATGATTTTCTTATGAGGAATACAGGGGAAAAACATGCCCTAGATGTGATATTAAAGAACTGGAGCTCTTCAATATCTTCCACTTTCCATATATGATTTTAGCTTTTCACATACTACCTTTTCATCATTGATTTGACCTCCTAAAGCCTGTGCTTCACTTCTGATCTGAGGTTTAATGTAAGAAAACACTCATGAGGGCCTCTACAGGTAGGGTTTCCAGAGTCAGCAGATACAAGTACAGGATTAAATTTCAATTCAGCTAAACAATGACTTCTTTTTTTTTTTTTTTAGTATAAGTATGTCCTGTGAAATACCTGGGACCTACTTATACTAAAATAATAACTCACAGTTTATCTGAAATTCAAATTTAATTGAGCATGTTGTATTTTTTTCTATAGCCTATCTCCAGTTCACTTTCGGCCCAGGATTAAGAAGGCACTCTGTACCCTGCATATTAAATACATCAAACTGAGCTAAAATAAGAGGTGAAGGCGTGGGTCAGGCCTTCTTTAAGAGGTTAGTGGGGGCTGGCCCAGTGGCTCAGGCAGCTGGAGCTCCATGCTCCTAACTCTGAAGGCTGCCAGTTCAATTCACACATGGGCCAGTGGGCTCTCAACCACAAGATTGCAAGTTCAACTCCTGGAGTCCCGCCAGGGACAGTAGGCTCCGCCCCCTGCAACTAAGATTGAACACGGCACCTTGAGCTGAGCTGCCTCCCGGATGGCTCAGGTGGTTGGAGCACAGGCTCTCAACCACAAGGTTGCCAGTTCGACTTCCTCAAGGGATGGTGGGCTGTGCCCCCTGCAACTAGCAATGGCAACTGGACCTGGAGCTGAGCTGTGCCCTCCACAATTAAGACAGAAAGGACAACTTGAAGCTGAACGGCCCTCTCCACAACTAAGACTGACAGGACAACAACTTGACTTGGAAAAAAGTCCTGGAAGTACACACTGTTCCCCAATAAAGTCCTGTTCCCCTTCCCCAATTAAAAAAAAAAAAAAAGAGGTTAGTGGGAAATCTAGAGCCTAATGGGAAAAACAGAGGAGACAAACAGGACAATGGCTACAGGGTTCCTTGCTTGACCCAGGCTTTTTGCCAGTAGCTGCACACAGCACATGACAGCGCAACATAATGTAACAGTTAAGAACACAAATTTTGAAGTCACATGCCCTTAAATCTGATTCCCGCTCTGGCTCATACATGATTTGTAACCCTGGACAAATTACTTAACTTCTCCAAGCTTGAACTTCCTTATATAAAATTAGGATAATAGTGGCAGCCTCCCACCAGCTTTGCGAATATGTTGCATCTAGTTTGATACCTGGCCAGAGTTAACAACATTAGCCTATTATTATTATTCTTACCATTATCATTATTCTTAGCTAGTGACGCTTACATGGCTAACTGTCACCACCTCCTCCAGTACAACCCACGGTAGAACAGGATAGGACAGAACAGAATGGAACACAATAGAATGTCAAGTCTACCATTTATTTTTCACTTAAGATGTACAAGGCACTGTGCTGCTTGAATGTATTTTCTGAACCAATACTCATAACAACTCTGAGAGATATAATTATTCTTATTGTGTAGACATTAGATCCAAGGCACAGAGAAATCAGGAAATATTTCTAAGGTCACAAGGTCACACAACTTGTTAAGTGGAAATCTAAAACCCAAACCCAATTCTGTCTGATCCCAAAGTCCAGGCTTTTCACCACTGACGCACACATTAAAATCTCTCTATGAGATTTCTAACCCAGATTGTAATTTTTTCCTACCCTAAGAAAGAACTCTGATTACTTTCAGTTATGCCGGAAAATGTCCATAGGAATTAAAGCGCTCCATATTCCTTTCATTTTCATATCTTCTTACCAAACTAGAAAGGCGTTCTAGAAAAAGGCCCTCACTTTCCTCTCCCAGACTGCGTAAAACCATCTTTCATAATCTCAGTTTTTCCTCTCCTTAAAGTCAAATTCATTTGCTTATACCAATGGAAGATAAGTGACAGCTTCTTAACTGCTAGTAATATGGCATACATTAAAGGTTCCTTACAGTTTATCAAGCATTTTGTCTCATCTCTCCCACATCTTTAAAACAGTGCAGATAAACAGGTAGGAAATTGCAATATGTCCCAATTTTACAGATGAGGAAACTGAAACTTAGAGTGGCATCAGCATTTGCCATAGTTACACAAATAATAACTAATAGAACTATTACATGAGTCCAGGCTTCTCTTCCCAAAATTATTCATTACTTCACCTATTCAGTGTATATTTGTTGGGTATTTTCTGTGTGTAAGGCACGGCCCGAGAAACCAGAGCTGTGTCTGTGAATGATGTAGACCAGAATCCTTCCATCCTGGATTTTGACATCACTTGGGAATAGAGACATTAAATAATCAAACAACAAAAAAATAATATTTAAGTGCTAAGAAGGAAGACTGCAGAGTGCATATAAGATTACAATAGAGAAATCTGTGTTGGATTAGAGGGTCACAGAAGTTTTCACCAAAAATAAAGACATTTTAGCTGAAATCTGAATCTAAAAAAAAAAAAAAAACCAAGAGAAGAGAACGCAGTAAACAGAGAAAGCAGTGTCAGGCCTGGTGGGTATTTAATCAGGGTCACACAGAGTCATGGTACTGACAGGAAGAAAAACCAGCTATCCCGAAACTCGGGTTGGTGTTAGTTATATCTTTGACACCAAACCACCTATAGCACCTGATTCAGGACTTGCCTGCATGACCTTTCAGCTGATATCCTTGAGAAGCAAGCAGTTCTCTCCCCTAGGTTGCAATATCCAGAGCTTTTGCTTGCCTATACAGTGTTCTTGTGGTGAATTAGAAACAGATGTCTCCTTCAGGGCTGATTAAGCTCTGAGGGCTCCAAGTTTGTACAAAGTAAAAGATATCGATTGCTACTCTTTCCCCACCAAATGCAGCCACATGGCAGGGTCCATGGCATGGATAGCAGAGGGTACTTGGATGTTATTTCTCCACACTTGGACATGCACAGTGCTCAGTCCTAAGCAGTGACCCTGATGGCATCAATCTAACTTGCTGAAAGCTTCCTATCGTGGACCACTGTCTTTAGATCACAATCACAGCTCTTGGCATACGCGAGACAGGATCAGAGTCTTCTTGAGAAGATATGCGTAGGTTAGAGAGGCCACTTTCTGAAGCAGTTCTGGAAGTCCTCTTTCGTGAGTGTCTTTAGTTGCACTGTCATGGCTGCTTCCATGTCCTGAATCGATTTAAAACGTTTACCTTTCATGGTCATTTTGACTTTGGGAAAGAGCCAGAAGTTGCATGGTGCCAGATTCGGTGAATAAGGTGGATGAGGACACCATAATGTTTTTATTTGACAGAAATTGCAATACCAGAAGTGAAGTGTGACACGAGTGTTCTCAAATGGAGGATGAAACCATTTGCTCATTTCTCAGGCTCTTTTCTACACACATCGTTTCTTAAACACTCATAAAGACACTCACAAAAGAGGACTTCCAGAACTGCTTCAGAAAGTGGCAAGAATGATGGGATAAGTGTACTCGAAGCAAGGGGGAGTATTTTGAGGGGGATTAATGGCAATGTATCTTTCACTGCAATGAATTTTTTTTTATTTAAACATTCATCATAGTTTTTGATCACACCTCATATTCAACTCTGAAAAAAGATAGTCTTGCCTTCAAAGAGCCTACAGCCTATTGTTGGAGACATTTACTCAGGCACCTATTAGGCACATGAGAGAAACATCTAGTTCTTTCCAGAAAAACCAGAACAAGCTTCCTAATGAAGTCAAAGCTGAAACCAATGCCAAGCACAGGATTAGGCTCCTTGAGGAATCAGGAGTGAATAAAACATTCTGACCTTAAGAGATCCATAGACTAAACGAGAAGAGTGTTATTAAAATACTTAGTCCTCAACAATAGACCAAGGATTCTATATAATAGATGATGGAGCAACTAATTCTCTGGAATTGGGTGAAATGGTCATCATGAAGATTCACAGAGAAGAGAGAACTTGAACCTGAGCCTCAGGAATACGTAGGAATGCTCCAAGAGGAGATGATGGGGAAGGTATCACAGGAAAAATAAAGAACAGCAGGAAAGGCATCAGGGTGTGAATGGACGTGCCCCTGCGGGGACAATTAATTAGCTCAGCGCATGGGAAAAGAAGCAGAGTGCCCTGGATGGGAAGTAGGCACACCTTACCTGATTTGATGCTTGTTCCTTGATACTGAATAATCATTTTGCCTGACACACATCTCATTGTGAATGCTGGCATTGGAACCACCTCCCCCAAAATTATCCCAGTGCCATTTAGAAATACACATTAAAAACACCAATATGGTTTTTCTTTCCCTATATAAAAAATTTTAGGCTGGGCTCATCAGAAAAGATCCAAGAGCAAGGTGTATAGACATCTTGAGCAACAACCTAAATTCCATAGCAGATGATGTCACCTATAAATGCCCTATAAGTAGGGCAAGGTTTCAGGTACATTAGAATGCTTTATCTGCATCAATACCCAGTGCTACAAATATGGCTGTCTCAGTGCTTCGGATGACAATTGTCCTGGGACTGCTTGTCTTAATCCTGACTTGCCATGCCGGTAAGTGTTTCCAACTGCAGCTCATGCAGTGAGCAGCCATGATTTGGGGAAGCTGGTGGCACTGATCCAGAACATAAAGGCGAGAGAAGGGGAGGGACCTTTGCACACTGGACTGAGTTACAAGAGGCTGATCTTCTAACAAAGAGAAAGTAGAATTTTATTCAAATGTGCTTCAGTTACAGCCTCTATCCTCCATGAATGTATGAAGTTTGAAATGATTTTTTTCTTACATATTCATGTGATATAGTCACACTATTTATTATATTATAAATCCCTCAAGAGCCAGGGGTGTTTATTTTTTGATGATGATGACTAACAATGTTCAAAAGTTAAGAGTATATACTCTGGAATAAGACTCCTAGGCCTGACTCCACCACTAATCAGAAATGTGACTTCAGGGATGTTATTTAACCTCTCTGGACCTCACATGTAAAAGAAAATATCAATAGTTAACTTTCTCATAAAGTTATAATGGAAATTAAACAAAAGAGACAAAACAAATTGGGTATTTGGTCCATAATAGGCACATAATATTAACTGTTATTATTATCATGTATTATCTCATTTGATTCTCATAATAACCTTTTTATGTAAAAATGCACAGTTTTATAATTTCCCTTTTTGTAGGTTAATAAATGAAGCTTGTAGAGGGAAACATACTTGCGCATTAGACGCAGATAGCAGTAGCACACCTGGGACTGGAACCTAAGTCCCTCAATTCTTTCCATTGTAACTAAGCATCGACTTTTTCGTGTCTGTTCCAAGCACACAGGGAACCTCAAGGCAGCATGCAGAATGCTCATTAATTAATTTATATTTTGTCTGCAGAAGATGGTAAGCTCTTAATTTGTCTCTATTCAGAATGATAGGTCAGAAAACACAGACAATGCAAATATTACCCTTTAAACTATTTTAAATGTAATTTGGCAGAACTCACATGGTTCGCCACCCACTGTCCGCTGGCACAACACACAGGCAGACACTCCAACAATATTACTGTAGAGATGGCCTCAGAGATTACTATGTCCACCCATTCCTAAAGTAATAACCGTGGTAAAGTGAGATTTATATCCTAAAGACCATTCCCAGCTCTGTCTCTCATGAACCTGAAACTGGTTAAATTAGTTCACTGCTTTGAATCTCAGTTTCTTTATCTGTAAAATGGGATAACTATCAACTTTACTAGGTCAAATGAGCATACTTTTAGAATTACTTTGCGAACTATAAAAACTGTACAAACATCAGCACTACTGTATTTTTCAGAACCTTTTGATTACACAATGTAGTTAATATAAATAAAGGCTACCTCATGCTATATTTGAAAATACAAAATATTCAACTGTTGGCTTCGATCATTTGTTTTTAGCATGTCAAATTTCTTAATTTTATTATTATAAATTTTTGTTTTGCTGTCCAACATTTTCGAATTTCTTAATATTTTAACAGCACTTCTTAGATCTCCTAAAGCACTAGAGGAGAAAGCTACCATGAATCATTTTGTTATTATTAATCATACTAACAATAATAGAGCAAGCATATCTTGTGGCCTTACCTTGGGTCTGGTACTAGAATAAGTGGTGTACACACACACACGATGTATATGAAAATACATGACATATCTTTTAATCCTGACAATAACACAATGAAGAAACACAGACAGAGTGGTTAAGTATCGTGTACAAGATTACCTGGCCAATTTTTTGAAGCACTCAGGTATGCAGGACTCCAAAACATGTGACCCACCAAAGCCTAATATCTCTCAATACACATGTGGTCCCAGGACTGGGGCCGAGGCTCTGATCTACACACATACTCCAATCCAGGGCTTTTCATGTAGTAGAAAGCTACCATTTAGTGTCATGTTCAAACACAAAGTTGATAAAGGTAAATAGTTTTGCAAATAGGCAGACAGGAACACGGAAAAAATTCACTTTTCGTGCAAGGAACTGCTCTGTTGTACCTGGTCAATGTCTTCAGGGGACAACTGCTTAAAGGCAGTATTAGATCACACACAGAACATAGTCTGTGGAGTTAAAAAAAAAAAAATAGGTCAAAACCTGGCTCAGCCACTTTCTAGATGTGTGATTTTAGGTGAGTCACTGACTTTCTCTGATTGCCTGTTTTCTCTCCTGTAAAACTGTATTATCACCACTCAACTGCAAAAGGATGAAGGCATGCTATGAAAGCACGATCCCAAATATGCATTCTCATTCCTTCTCCTGCCTGGGATGAAAACAAAGCAATTCTGGCCACTGTGTTTGACCTGTACGTTATATGAGGCTCATATTCATATATGTCCATTTTTACCCTAACTCTTAGCATATGCTGCTATGTCCATAATAGTAGGCTCACAAAATACTTGTTGAAGGAAAAAACCAACAGCTGAATGAACGAATAGCTGGTGATTAGTATATTAATTTTGGTTATAGGTCCCAGACTGGTGCTTTCAGCGAATCTTTTATTGGGGCATAGTAAAGTGTTTGCGGAATCTAAAGCCATATTTTTTTACTAAGAGTTTCCATTTTAGGATATAATATAGATGCAAGGTTTTCTAACATAAATTGACAGTCCTCACATTTCATTCAGAGTCAGGGGATACCTTGTCTGGAAGTTGGGACTTCCTGAGTCAAAAAAGTTGTGGTGGGGTTACCAGATGAAATACAGGACACCAAATTAACATTGAGTTTCCAATAAATAATGAATATTTTTTTAGTTTAAGTATGTCTAAATACTGCATGGGTCATTCTTATGCTATAAAACTATTTGCTGTGTATCCAAAATTCACCTTAAATGGGGCATCTTGTGTTTTCATTTATTCAATCTCGTAGTATTACTTGTGAGGCTATAATAAAAGGAAAAGATTAATGTCCTACTTTATCCTGGCACCAAGGTCCAGTGGGGAGGCCACATGCAGTTGCTTACTGCCACTCTTCATTCCTTTGAATCTCCTGAACCACTTAGACCACTAAGTAAAGGCAAACCCCTCCAAAGGTCATCAGTCTCACTCTCTAGATCCTTGGCCTCATTCCAGAGTGCACCTGATTAAGAGTCAAGAATAAGAAGCCTGCAGTTATAGTTTCTTCTTCTTCTCTTCTTCTCTTGCAATATATCTTCTTCTCTTGCAATTTGTAAGTCTTCTGCAAGTCACGTTATTTTTTCAGTTTCTTAGTCCAGTGAGCTAAAATGTACATATCGCATAAGATTGATCAAAGGTAAAATTACTCAGTATTTTCTTTTCTTTTTTTTAAATTAAAGTTTATTGGGGTGACAACTGTTAGTAAAGTTAGATTTCAGGTGTACAATTCTGTAATACATTATCTATATCTCACATTGTGTGTTCACCAACCAGAGTCAGTTCTCTTTCCATCACCATATATTAGACCCCATTTACCCTCGTCTAGAGACCCCCTCCCCCTTACCCTCTGGCAAACCCTAAGCTATTGTCTATGTGTATGAGTTTTTGTTCCTTCATTTGTTTGTCTTGTTCTTTTGTTGTTTTCAGTTTTATATACCACATATCAGTGAAATCATATGGTTCTCTACTTTTTCTGTCTGACTTATTTCGCTTAGCATTATAATCTCAAGATCCATCCATGTTGTCACAAATGGTATTATTTCATCGTTTCTTACCACCAAATAGTACTCCATTGTGTATATATACCACTGCTTCTTTATCCATTCATCTATCGAAGGACATTTTGGTTGTTTCCATGTCTTTGCCACCATAAATAAAGCTGCAATGAACATTGAAGCACGCATGTTGCTGTGGATAAATGGTTTCAGATTTTTTGGGTAGATACCCAGGCGAGGGATTGCTGGGTCATATGGTAATTCTATTCTTAATTTTTTGAGGAACCTGCACACTGCCTTCCATAGCGGCTGCACCAGTCTGCATTCCCACCAACAGTGTTTGAGGGTTCCTTTTTCTCCACAGCCTCTCCAACACTTATTACTATTTGTCTTGTTGATGATAGCCATTCTGACTGGGGTGAGGTGATATCTCATTGTGGTTTTTATTTGCATTTCTTAGTGATGTTGGGCATTTTTTCATATGTCTATTTGCCATTTGTATGTCCTCTTTGGAGAAATGTCTCTTCAGGTCCTCTGCCCATTTTTCAATTGGGTAGTCTGTTTTTTGTTTTTTTGTTGAGTTGCATGAGTTCCTATTTTGGATATTAGCCCCTTATCGGAGGCGCTATTTGCAAAAGTCTTCTCCCATTCAGTTGGTTGCCTCTTTATTTTGTCAACGGTTTCTTTTGCTGTGCAGAAGCTTTTAAGTTTGATATAGTCCCATTCACTTATTTTAGCTTTTACTTCCCTTGCCTTTGGAGTCAAATTCATAAAATGCTCTTTGACCCAAGATCCATACGTTTAGTACCTATGTTTTCTTCTATGCAGTTCATTGTTTCAGGTCTTCTGCTTAGGTTTTTGATCCATTTTGAATTAATTTTGTACATGGTGACAGCAGTCCAGTTTCATCCTTTTGCACATGGCCTTCCAATTCTCCCAGCACCATTTATTGAAGAAGCTGTTTTTGTTTCTTTGTCAAAAATTATCTGTCCATATTTATGTGGGTTTATTTCTGGTTCTCAATTCTATTCCATTGGTCTGTGCCTTTTTTCCTGCCAATACCATGCTGTTTTGATTCTTGTTGCCCTGTAGTACAAGCTGAAGTCAAGAAGTGTGATACCTCTAGCATTGTTCTTTTTTCTACACAGTATTTTCAAAATCATTATTTTCAGAGTGATCAGCTGATGTACAAGTGGTATAGTTCTTCTTCTCCTCGTTACTATCATACTACTTTCAATCTTATAACATCTGTGGTTAGATCACAAGTTTTCTATCAAAGACTATGCAGTTCGTCACGGAGTGCTTAACAATCAGAGTTTAACCAGATAGACATGGGATTGAATTCAGTTTCTGCCACTTCCTACCACTGTGACTCTGAACCACTTTCTAAACGTCTCTCAAATTCTGTTTCGGGATCTTTAACGTGGAATAATAATTTTGCCTACCTCGTAGCGTGGCGGTGAGAACAAAATGAGACGATGCATATTGATTTCCTGTCATAGGTATGTGCTCAACAAGCTCCATCCATCATTATTGTGTCCTCATCATTATCATGACCAAGGGCCCAGGGATTACGTGGAGAAAGAGATGTGAAACCAGGCATTCTGTATTTCAGTCCTGGCACTAGCACATACAGAGGGTGCCAAAAAAATGTATACACATTTTAAGAAAAGAAAAAATTGTATTAAAATTGTAATACTATACAACAAGGACATTTTTCACAGAAATAGAACATATAATCCTAAAATTTAGATGGAACCATAAAAGACCCCGAATAGCCAAGGCAATCTTGAGAAATAGAACAAAGTGGGAGGTATAACGATACCAGACATCAAATTATACTACAAGGCTACAGTATTCAAAACAGCATGGTACTGGTATTAAAACAGACACATAGATCAATGGAACAGAATAGAGAGCCCAGAAATAAATCCATGCTTATATAGTCATTTAATCTACGACAATGGAAGCAAGAATGTACGATGGGGTAAAGACAGTCTATTCAACAAATGGTGCTGGGAAACCTGGACAGACACATGCAGAAAAATGAAGCTGGACCACCTCCTTACACCATATACAAAAATAAATTCAACAGAGGGTAAAGGGGTTGGGGGGTGGGGGATGAGGGTGAGGGAGATCAAATGTATGGTGATGGAAGGGGAGCTGACTCTGGGTGGTGAACACACAGTGTGATTTATGGATGATGTGATACAGAATTGCACACCTGAAATCTATGTAATTTTACTAACAATTGTCACCCCAATAAATTAAAAAAAAAAATTCGTGCTGTGAACACCAACCATAAAAAGTTGAAATAGTTATTAATTGTCACATCACATCACTATTATTTTTCATGAATTTTGTCAGTGCTCCTCAGGGTACAGTTAATGTTTTAAAATATTTTGCATTTAATCATAATTACCTGTAACGTTCTCATGCTCTTGTGCAATTCTGGCTGTTAAGATCCTATATGTAATGAAATATCTGTGTGTTAATATTTAAAAAAAAAAAAGAAGAAATTCAAAACGGCTTAAAGACTTAAATGTAAGATCTGAAACCATAAAATTCCTAGAAGAAAATATAGGAAGAAACTTTACAGACATTACCCAGCGTAAGATGTTTACTGATATATCCCCTCGAACAAGGGAAGCAAGAGAAAAAATAAACATGTGGGATTACATCAAACTAAAAAGCTTTTTCACAGCAAAGGAAACCATCAATAAAACAAAAAGGGATCCTACTGAATGGGAGAAGATATTTGCCAATGATATATCTGATAAGGGGTTAATATTCAAAATCTATAAAAAACTCACTCAACTCCAAAAAAGCAAGCAACCCAATTAAAAAATGGGCAGAGAACATGAAGAGACATTTTTCTAAAAAGGACACACAGAAGGCAAACAGACATATGAAGAAATGCTCAACCTCATTAATCATTAGAGAAATGCATTGTGGCAAATAAAAACCACAATGAGATACCACCTCATCCTACTCAAAATGGCTATCATCAATAAATCAACAAACAACAAGTTCTGGAGAGGATGTGGAGAAAAGGGAACCCTTGTGCACTGTTGGTGGGATTGCAAATTGGTGCAGCCACTATGGAAAACAGTATGGAGGTATCTCAAAAATCTGAAAATGGAACTACCTTATGATCCAGCAATTCCACTCCTAGGTATCTATCCGGAGAAATCCAAAACTCTAATTCAAAAGAAAAGTTATGCACCCCTATATTTATTGCAGCACTATACACAATAGCCAAGACATGGAAACAACCGAAATACCCATCGGTAGACGACTGGATTGAGAAACTGTGGTACATTTATACAATGGAGTATTACACAGCCATAAAGAAGAAAGAAATCTTACCATTTGCAACAATACCGATGGACCTAGAGAACGTTACGTTAAGGGAAAGATAAATACCATATGATCTCACTTATATGTGGAATCTAAAGAAAAGAATGAATGAACTAATCAGAAACAGTTTCGGAGACATAGAGGAAAAACTGAGGGTTGCTTGATGGGATGGGAAGTGGAGAAAAGGGGGAAGGAGAGGGGATTAGAAAGCACAGTCGGTAACCACAAGATTGCCACGGGGAACGAAAGTCAATTGGGGGAATGTAATCAATAATGTTGTAAAGATTTTGTAGGGTATCCGATGGACACTTGTCCCATTAGGGAGACCACCTCAGGGATGATGTAGATGCCTGATCACTGCACTGTACACCTGAAGCTGAAACTGAACAATAATGAATGTCAACTACAATTTTATATATATATACATAGTTACAAGAAGCGGAGTACAGCATTAGGAATAGAGACAGTGGAAATGTGATGGCTGTGTGCGATGTCAGAGGGGTAGTAGATGGGGGGAGGGGAGTTGTCACTGTGTGAGGGATCTAAATGATAAATGTCTAACTATTACATTGTTTTGTGCACCTGAAACTAGTAAAATAAAAAATAAATTAAAAATAGATAAATTTAAAAAAAAAAGATCTAGAAAAAGAAATTGTAATACTACATACCAATAACAAAAGATGAATCCAAGTCATGTGTATACTGTTTTTGGCACCCCCGGTCCTAGCTGCTCAACTCTGGGCAAGTTCCTGAACCTCCATGAGCTTCTGTCTTCTCATCCGGGAGGGGAAACAACATCTACCAAAGAGTGAATGCCTATTGGTCCGTTTGATTTCTTTTAGGAATAAATGAAATCATGCATGCAAAGACGGTCATTGGGCAGTCATTCAGTGTTTAATAAACACAACTTTACGAGGCTCTATAGTTAGAGCATTGGTATCACGGGCACAAGGGACTGCCTACAAAGAAAGACATCCCTCTCTTGTTGCTGAGAATCACCTGAGATTCTGTTGTGTTTTTCAGATGACAAACCAGATGGCAAACCAGATGGCAAACCAGATGACAAACCAGATGGCAAACCAGATGGCAAGCCCGATGACTCAGACAAAAAACCAGGGCAAGACTTTCCCCATTTTCTAAGCCTCTTGGGCACAGAGATCATCGAGAATGCAGTGAAGTTTGTTCTCCGCACCATGACGCGAAACAACCTGTAAGCACCGAGACAAGCCTTGCTTTTGTCCCTTTTGAGGCTGGTAAAGGCCGCCTTGTATTAAAATGAATGAGAAACGAAAGTGTGGCGCATGCCAATGTATTACTTGAATGGAAAAGTGTCACCCTACCTGGAGTTCTATTTGCATTCAAATGAATTTTCCCTGAGCTCTTTTGGGGTGAGCACATTCCCACTGGGTGGTTCCATAAAATATATTTTAGCTCAGGACCAAGGAAAGAGGAGGAAGAGCAGCAAACCAGGGGACAGAAAGCCAGGTTCTGGTCTTGACACAGGTGCTACTTTACTGAGTGATCTTGGGCAAGCCACTCCCTCTCTGCGTGCCTCAGTTTGCTCCTCTGTAAAGTTAACGGAATAAGGGACCCACCCTGTATTATAGACACTGTAATTCTTTGGTGAAGGTGGTAGGTAATGGTCTGTTCATTAGTTGTAGTTGTGATGAGTCCTGCCTTTATTTTCTAGTTTGAATAACTCAAGAGGGTTAACAGAGACAGCAGCTAATCTCTCCTCACAGGCATTCTAGAGACACTCTCGTCATATGCGTGTTTTAATCATGAGAGATTGCCTTGGGGGCAGATTCCACAGCCCGGAATCTTCCCAGTGTTCTCAATCTGCTTCCAAGCCCCTCGTGCATCTTACTCCAGACTACACAGCTCTGACTTTTACTCCTACTTCACCCTGTTCTTCATTCTCCCCACGTTCATCTCCCCAGTTTCAGCTCTCTGGAATGCAATTTGTTCTTCTGAATGTCCAGAAACTTTTAATCTCCACCTCTCTGAACCTCTGTTCTCTGATGCTCTCCTTCTTAGACCCCTAAGCAGAGTCTGCCAGAGTGTGGTCTGTTACCCACCTGCTTCAGAAGTCCCTGGAGAACACAAAATGTAGGTCCCTTCATCCCATTTTGCACCTTCCTGGGACAAGGCTATGGCTGTACTTTTTAATGAGCTTTCAGGTGATTCTGACATACCGTACAATCAATTCTGAAAGCCCTTGATTAAATGCTGGGGGCTACATGGCTGGGCCTTAAAGGCCCACATAGCCTTTACATTTTTATTCATATTTTGTGTACATGTGAGTATTTGCATTTTTCTAGGGAAATTGCTTCTAACTTTCCTTTGATTCTCAAAGGGGTCTATGACCAATAACAGATTAAGAACCACTTCTGTATAGAAATAATCAGGAGTCATTTTGTAATCTCTGATCCGCTTAAATCAAAATATTATCATGTGGGTGGGTAGGATTCTGTATACAAGCCTTATGCGCAAGTGTTGAAACTCAGCTTTTATTTTTTCAATGGTGGTTGCTTTTGCAACTGTTGTGTTTCCATGACTATTAATTAATGTAAACAAGGAGAAAACTGACCAGCAAACAATAAGCATAACACCCATATGTATAAAGTACAGATTAGACTCCAGTAGAATTCATATTGTTATAGAGCACAATAGCAGCAATGCAAGGTGTTGAAACAATAATAGATCTTTTTATTCCTCCCCTGGGGAATTCCCCAAATATATTATAAAATAGAACTTTTTTTTCTCTGTTAGCCCTAAAAGTTGACTATCTGAAATACTAAAGAACTGCTGTGAGCTCTGGGTTCAGAACTGGCACCTTCCATTTTCTCCTTCTCTGATTATATTCTGAGGAAATGATGTTCTTTCTGTTTTCTGGAACTTAGAATCATTTCAGGCTCTCCGTCCTTGCTTTCATTTCTGCCTAAAATGCTTTTGCCTTTTCTCATGACTAGTGCTTTGTCCTGCAGCTCATAGAAAAGTCACTGCCTCAGAAAACTATTCTATAACCACTCATTGTCTTGTTTCATTCCTGGTTATTTTCTATTACTTTACCTTGTCACAGTGTCATTGTAACATGTATCGACATCTCAAATGATTTCTTGTTAATCATGTAGCTATATGAAAGTAGAGACCAGATCTATTTAGCTCATTGCCATAGCATAGTACCTTGTAAGCTGTATCAGGCACTCTGTAAATAATTGTTGAGTTAATTAATTAAGGAAAGCTATTTTAGAGACTAGATCTAAAGCCCATCTACCTCCAAGTGAACTGAGGAATCCTGAAGCATCTTTGTTGAAAAACACAGCAATCCTTGCTCAAGGGAACCAATCTAGCTGTCCTCCCTCTTGGGAGGAGACCATCAAGAAGTATTCCCGAAAAAAAAAAGAAAAAGGTATTCCTAAACACTTAACACATACGGAGTGAGGACAGGAATTGTGAAGGAAAAATCTAGATGGTAAATCCCTTCTCCTCCGAGAATTTGCAGCTTTTATGGTAAGATAACAAGAGCAAATGCAATGATAATTAAAATGCTAAATAAGATAAATGTCAGCCAAAAATCACAGGTCATTTCTAGAGAAAGGAGCTGTCAATGAAGCCAGGATGCTTATGGAGTGCTTACGACAAAGGTGAGATGCAATTTGGGCCTTAACGGGCTCAATGAGATTTGATTAGAAAGAGAGAATGACAGGAGTGATGGAACGTCAGAAAGTGGAAATTTTGCTTTATTTACTCCAATATACTTGATGTCTAAGTACTGTGTCAGGCACATAATAAATGCTAGACATTTGCTTTCAGGACAGTGAACAGACCAGCTTGTTCCTTCTACCTGCTACCTCAACCTGCATTTTGGATTACCTTAGACCTATGGAAATTGGATTCTGGTCACTTTTGAGAAGGCTTCAATTCTTGTGGATTTCCCCCCACCCCTGGGTTTTTATGACATGACATTTTTTTGGTTCTGTTCCTACCTCTAGCCATTCTTTCTCATTCTTTTTATTTGACTTCTCTTCGTGCACCTGTCCCTTAAACATCACTGCTCCTCCAGGCTTCAGTGCAGCCTGCCCGGTTTTTCATACTGGGAATAGTAAGTACTTAGAATCGAATGGATTCCAATTTCAGATGTCTATTGCGCTCTTTTTCCTAAGCTACATTCTGAAAGGACTAATTGCTACAAAACCCCACCTAGGTTTTCCATCAACACCTCACATTCAACGGATCTAAACCCAAGCCCATCATCTCACTTACATACCTGCTCCTTCTCTGGTGTTCCGTGTCTCAGTAAGTCACATCCGCCGTCATCCCAAATTTAGAAACCTCAGGGTCTTCTTGGGTCCTTCCTGCTCGTCACTACCTGCATCCAATTGCTGAATATTCTACGCTTAACTTTTTTCTTATACTATCCCTTTTCTTTAACTCCACTGACTCGTCGGCCTAGTCGAGTCCTTCATCCCCTCTTTCCCAAGATCTTTTTGTTAGATTTGTAGTAGTTTCACTGTTTCTGTCTATCCTTACACCAATCCATCCTCTACCTACCATCAGAGTTATATAACAAAAACACAAATTTGATTCTATCACTGCCACGCTTAAAGCTTTCATGCGTTTCCTTTGCCTACAAAATCAGAGCAAATGCATTCAGCGGATGTTAAATGCTCTTCCCTGATGCCAATATATCTTTCTTTTTTAAAACATTAAAGTGGATTGGGGTGACAATTGTTAGTAAAGTTATATAGGTTTCAGGTGTAGACACAGACGATCTAGCTCTCCATCATCTCTCTCACTCCTGAAGCCAAGCACTCGATGCACTAACGACAAATGATTTCTGTTTAAGAGCAGGTCATGTTTGTATAAACTGCCAGTATCTTTGCATATGCTTTTCTCTCTGCCAGCAACGCCTGGCCCCCAAACTCCATTTTCTTCACCTGACAAGTCTAATCATTTTCTAAAGTCCAACTCAAAGACAAGCTCTGTGAAAACATCGCAGACCCTTACCATTAAAAAACTCAGGCATTCATACTCTGGGATTTCGTAATGCTTTGTAGGACCATACATAGCAGTTCCCCCCGCTGCCCCACACCTCATTGTTTAAATTACTTGTATCTCAATGCATCTTTTTTCTCTATTAGACTATAACCTCCTCACAGACCATATTGAATTCACATTTGACCTTCTCAGCAGCTACCCCATACCCAATCCTTGACCAGCAGAGTACAGTGGTTCTGGCATTCATTCATGATTGTGGAGATCTAAGTTTTAGATTTTGCTTTGAGATGTACCAGTCATGTGAATTGGACAGGTTGTTTAATCTCTTTGAGCTTCATAGGTTTTTTTTTCATATGTAAAAGAGATAAAAATTCATTCATTTTCCCATTTAATATATATTTATTAATTTATACTATATGCCAGGCATTGTTTTGGTGCTGGGGATATATTACTGAACAAATATATCAAAATATATGTATACATGGAGTTTATATATGAATAGACACCTAACTAATAGATTTGTTTACAGATTCAAAGAGATAATTCTACATAAATGGCTTTTCAACTATGAACTTCCATGGAAATCTTAGATCTTATTTCTTTATGACATATAAATCTGGAGAAGAAAAGTGTGGCTTAAACATTGTAAGACACCCTAGTGATTATTCTAACATTTCTATTCAGTCTAAATTATAATTCATTATTCTCTCTCTCTTTTTTTGTGTTTTTTTTTGTGTTTTTTTTTGTTGTTGTTCTTTTCAAGAGGATGTATGGAATTTGATGATAAAGGAGAACACTCATCAAATGACTTCCCAGGCAATTTTAAGTGACATTTACAATTAAAATAACAGTCTATGGAATAAAGAAAAAAGGGTCTGATTTTATTTAATGAATTTGGACACCCATGCCTACCTACAAGCAGGAAAGGCATTTCTGTTTTTGCTTTGCTCTTGCTGGAGATTTTAAAGATTAATTTTAAATAGATTGTTCTTTATCCTCTTGAAGACAATAATAACTTTAGGATTACGGAGGCGGCCCGATGGTGGGGGGAAACAAGTAAGCACAAGGGTTTAGGAGACCTGGTTCCTGCCCTGTCACCACTCAGATAGGAACTTGTTTTGTGCACATCCAGCCTATGGAATGAGAGGATAACATCCACAAAAATCTAAGGGCCCATGGAATCAAGCAATTAGTTACTCACAAGAGTAGTGAGATTTGCTGAACCTAATTCCAGAAGGAAGGACTAGCAATCTCCCTAATCCCACACAGTCAGGTTTATGTACAAGCTATATGGTTTGAGTGCTCAGAAGTATCTGCTGTTTTCTTATCTAGTTCTCTCCTGAGAGTGGATTTTGAAATAGCAAAAACGAAATGTTAGAGCTGGAAAAGTAATTATATCAACAGCTAACATGAACTGAACACTTCCTCTGTTTTAGGCATTAAGCTAAGTGCTATATATGTGCCACCTAACTTAGTCCTAACATCCCTATGAAAAACAGGTATTGTTATCCTTAAATTGTATAAATAAGGAAACCAAGGCTCAGGGAGATTCACATATGGGACCAAGTTATAAGGGAGGAAGGAAGGATTTGAACTCAAGCAGCGTGATTCCAGAGCCTATGCTGTTTCACGAAGCAGTAGAGCTGTGGAGAACAAAAGAGAATAGTGTAGAAGGAGACAATAGGAAACAGTCATTAAGCTATTTTCCCTGAGACATGCATGCCACAAGATGTCCACAGAAATAAACCACTACCCCTTTGGTTAGTTAAGTTAACCTTATTTGCAACTCCAGAAGGCATGATCTTTCCCACCTTCTATTCTGTATCTGATCTAGGGATGCTTCTTTTCCCTACTTGCTCCATTTCATAACTTGGATGTGATTAGTGTAAGCTTAGCAAATCACTATCGTGTTATGCCAGAACTTAGGAAAGTTATGCCAGAACTTTCCATAAGCTTTAAAGGATGGAAATCAGATTTGAGCATTGGAATCAAGACATGTCCAACTGACATTCCTGACTCTCAGCCCAAAGCCAGTTAAGCTCCTAAAAACATATGTTTGCACTTTTCCATCTTTCCAGAGAACAACGTACCTGTTGTTGCAGGTCTCCTAACTCTTTGCCTTCATTCAGTCTTCTGGTATATACCTTTACCCATTGGTAACCACCCCCCAAATCCTTGGAGTATCTTCCCAGATGTTCAATAGGTAGACAATACAAAAGAGTCAGAAAGAACAAAAGGCATGGATCTGAGAGCAAACAGTTCCACGACTGGCACAAGATCAGGACTGAAGACATGTGTAGCATGTAGCATGTGTAGCAAAAGGCATATATCAGTTGACCTCCTTGAACCTCCCTTTCCTCCTTATCAGTAGTAAATATATGAGGGACTTAACTGTTCCAGATCTTAATGCCAGATTTCTTTTTAATGGCACCTAAACAGCTTTGAATAGATTCATGAACCAATAGGCCTTCATGGTCAAGGAGGAATGGCTCAATCTAGGGATGGCGGAAAAAAAAAATCTGGGTTTGAGAGCAAAAAGCCTGTAAGGCAGATATTAAATTTTGGATGGGTTGATTAGGAGTATCTCTTTAAACCCTAGGGACGGTGCATTTAATCAGTAGTTTTATAAGTTTCATTTGTGTGATAATTGCTTCATCTAATCAAAAACAGATCATTACTTTAGAAGCAAGTGATTCCCAGAAATGCCTGTTTCTAGAGTATAAAACATTTGGCCCAAGTTCCAGATTATTTCCTAAATTAAGATACATAGATAGACAGACAGACAGATATCCGATCCTTTTCCTACAACATACACCGTTTTCTTACACGTGCCTTTAATGGTTAATCCATGCCTACTATGGGTCAGGTTCTGCCAGTGCTACCAAGATGAATAACACTGTCCAGACACTGAGAAATTGATAGTCTAGGCTATCACTTAGTACAGTGTACCCCAGGGCTGTGGAGAGAAATGATAAAGTTACATATGAAAGTGCCTTGGAGAAAGAAGAGGGAACATCTGGAGGAAGGGGTAGGAATTAAAAGGGCTTTACAAAGAAGGCCAGTTCTGCATGTGTTCTCGGATGATGTGCAGAGAGGGGCCAGGTCTCGAAAACAAATCAGTCAATATTTGGACACATAATTAACCTGAGACCATCAATCACACGAGCATGATTTCGTTGTGTTAATAGATTTACAAGCTGAACTCCTGTTGTCTGGCATCACTTAAAATCCTCTGTCTTAAGTTATTTGACATCTTAAAATGTAAATTTCCTTTCTTTTGTTAAAAAAACAAAATCTGATAGACCTCACTAGACTGCTAAGATTATCAAAGAAGCAAAAGATGGGAAAGTGCTTTATAAATTCTTAATTTCTATAGACATTTACTGAATTAAGAAAAATACACTATGGACACACTAGATCGCATGATTAGACTTGCTGAGTCAGAACTTCCTAAGGAATAAGTAAATTTAATAGGTAATTCGCATGCAGCTGATGAGCAAAACTGCAGTTGGACATGACGTCACTCAGTATTCACAACATGAAGTCTTATGGGAATAAATTCTTTTAGAATTTTGAGGGGAAAAAAATTTGCCTTCCCTCAGAACTGCTTCCTCTTTTTTGATTATAAGATTTATGTAACTTGGTCTGTTTTCTTTTACTTTTTCCCTATCTATCTGAAAAAAAATGAAAGTAAACACTCAATTTATCCTGAATGTTAACCTACGGGCATTCTCTCTTCATCCCTGTTACTGATTCTTGCCCTATATATCTTGCATTTTTGTTTGTGTCGTTATTGCTTATTCCCTTAAATATGTATTATAGTTGATTTCATTATAAATCATTTCACATTCTGAAGTGCAAAGGTATAAAAATCTTAAAGAAAAGATTTAAAGGCCTTTGTATTTTTCTTAAATCTGAAGCCCTCTCGAGCTGGTAATTGTCTCCCTCTGGCTTGTGTTTCTAAGGACACACCTATACAGCTCCAGAATAATCAAAGGGCAGCCAAATCCTGCTTTTCCAGTTCTTCTGTTTCACAAGTCCTTCAGTACAGAAGCCTTAAAGCCCCTCCCAGCAAGTTCTCTGGATTCAGGCCCTGGCTTCAACCAAATACAGCTTCTTATGGCACATCCTGACTTTGCGTTTTCTCTTCTATTAGGTTGGTGCAAACGTAATTGCGGTTTTTGTAATTATTTTTAACCTTTTAAACCGCAATTACGTTTGCACCAACCTCACAGAAGTCAGAATAAATGTGTCCTATTTGAGGTGACATATCCTAGTTCACTGAAGATTTTTGTTAGTGGCAGTAATTTTTCCTGAGCATGTTTAAAGTGTTTGATGCTGTAAGAAAATATTAAACATATAATTATTATTAGCCAGAATAACCAAAGAATGGTTCAAAATAAGGAAACTAAAGCCTGGATAAACTAAGTCCAACGTCGGACAAAGAGTAGATGTTAAAATGAGGATTTTAACCTGACTCCAAAGAAAAAGCTCTTAACCCCTAAACATGTATGAAGTTTCAGAGTTAGACATTTCATACATCCTTTTTAGAAAATCTTTCAAAAATTATCTGAGCCTAAGGGCAACAGGATGGCTCAGGTGGTTAGAGCACGAGCTCTTAACAACAAGGTTGCTGGTTCAATTCCCGCATGGGATGGTGGGCTGTGCCCCCTGCAACTAAAGACTGAAAACGGTGACTAGACTTGGAGCTGAGCTGTGCCCTCCACAACTAGATTGAAGGACAATGACTTGGAGCTGAGGGGCCCTGGGGAAACACACTGTTTCCCAGTATTCCACCCCCCAAAAAATTAAAATTAATAATAATAAAAAAAAGTATCTGAGCCCACTCTCCTGGGCTAGTAAACAAAAAACTGACCTTTAAAATAATTAACAAGGTTATTGCTGTTCCACAGAGGCTTTATTAGTCTCTTAGAATAGCAGAGTGTTAGGGATGGAAGAGTCCTTGAAAAGCCTAGTGCAGCCATGTCACTGGTGTGAGCACCTTATCCAGAGGTTGAGTCCTCAGGAGGTGGCCAGTGCTGTGGGGCTTGTCAATTCGTCACAGAGGATGGTACCATCATAAAAACCTGACCTAGCGGAGCCAGAAAGATTCTTCCAGGATTACTTAATATGCACAGCAAGACAAGACTGAAATCAGAGCATGATGACAATTATAGCAGCACTCTAGTCTGGAATAAAACATCTATATGCTCTGCTACTGGGTTCTCAAGAGCTGTCCTGAGTCCCGTCCTTCTCAAATACTTGACTCTGAAAGCAACTCCTGTGTATTTCCAATAAATCTTTGGTCTGTTTGACTGTCTTCCTATTTTTACTTAGCCAAGGGAGGTTCTCATGAAATGCAAAGTTCCTTCAATAATACAAATGGCTAAACAGTGAACACCTACCAAATACTGAAAAATACATATTACTTTCTACAATAAATTCAGAAGAACCACTCTCTGCATTTCCCAGAGACTGTTCCAAATTCTTTTTTTCCAGCTTTATTGAGAGATAATTGACATGTAACAGTAAGTTTAGGGTATAAACATGGTGATTTGATATACATATATATTGCAAAATGATTACCACAATAAGGTTAGTTACAACATCCGTCACTCACATACTTGCCTTTTTTTTTATTTGTTGGTAGTGAGAACTTTTAAGATTGACTCTCTTGGCAACTTTCAAGTAAACGACACTTGTACAATATTGTCAACCATATTCACCATGATGTATTGTACTTTAGATCCCCAGAATATACTGATCTTCTAACTAGAATTTTGTACCCTTTGACCACGTTAACCTATTTCCTCCACCACCTCTCTGCCCTTGGCAACTAATCACCAATCTACTCTTGGTTTCTATGAGTTCCATTTTTTTCTTTAGACTTCACATAAAAGTGTGATCATAGAGCATTTGTCTTTCTCTAACTTATTTCACTTAGTATAACAATATTCCATATTGTTACAAATGACACGAGTTTCTTCTTTTTTCTAAGCTGACTAATATTCCATTGTGTGTGTGCACCACATTTTCTTTCTCCATTCATCCGTTGAGGGATGCGGACACTTAGATAGGTCCCACGTGTTGGCTATTATAAACAGTGCTGCAATGAATGTGGAGATGCAGCTGTCTCTTCAAAATAGTGATTTTGTTTCCTTTGGATATGGACCCAGATGTGGGATTGCTGGATCATACAGAAGTTCTATTTTTAATTTTTTAAGTCACCTCCATACTGTTTTCCATAATGGCTATAGCAATTTACATTTCTACTAACAGGGCACAAGGGTTCCCTTTTTTCCGCATCCTTGCCTGCACTTATCATTTACCTTTTGATAAAAGCCATTCTAACAGGTATGAGGTGATACCTCCTTGTGATTTTGATTTGCATTTCCCTGATGAAAAGTGATGCTGAGCACCCTTTCATGTACCTGTTGGCCATTTATGTATCTTCTTTGGAAAAAGGTCTGTTCAGGTCCTTTGCCCATTTTTTAATCAGGTTAATTGTGTTGTTTTGCTATTGAGCTGTATGAGTTTCTTATAGATATCTTATCAAATATATGATTTATGAATTGTTCCTCCCATTTCATAGTTCGCATTTCCATTTTAATTATTTCAAGACTATGCTAATTTCAAGTATCACACCCTCATAACCAAAATCACCTAAGAGTTTTATTATATTTAGCATCTGACATGCAAACAGCTTCTCTCCAACAAATGTGACCCAAAAATCCCTTTGCAGATTCTGAGTGCCTAATTTGTACTTGAGAAATACTAGTACATTGATTACTGTAGTTATAATAAGTATACAAAAGTGCGATCAAAACATACGGTGAATGTTTAAATAAAAAAAAATTATTATAGTAAAAGACACATTGCCATTAATCCCCCTCAAAATACTCCTCCTTGCTTCGAATACACTTTTCCCATCATTCTTGCCACTTTCTGAAGCAGTTCTGAAGTCCTCTTTCATGAGTGTCTTTAGTTGCACTGACGTGGCTGCCTCCATGTCCTGAATTGATTCAAAACGTTTACCTTTCATGGTCATTTTGACTTTGGGGAAGAGCCAGAAGTCTCACGGTATCTGATCTGGTGAATAAGGTGGATGAGGACACACCGTAATGTTTTTATTTGACAGCAATTGTTGTATACCAGAAGCGATGTGTGACACGGAGCGCTGTCATGACGGAGGATGATTTATGGCGTACTTTAACACACACTTTCTCTTAACCGTAGCTCACACCCAACTGACTGCACTGAACAAGTTGAAACTTGTCATACACTGTTACTAAGGTTCAGCGCACCACTTTCCATATAGAAGATCCCTGCCTTTCCGTTGGATGGCACTCGGCAGCTGCATTCACCGTATTTTGTGATCACAACAGAAAGGCTCCGTGTCACACATCACTTCTGGTACGGCAATTTCTGTCAAACATTTTGAATCAATTCAGGACATTCAGGACAGCACAACTAAAGATACTCACAAAAGAGGACCTCCAGAACTGCTTCAAAAAGTGGCAAGAACAATGGGATAAGTGTATGCGAAGCGAGGGGGAGTATTTTGAGGGGGATTGATGGCAATGTGTCTTTTACTGTAATAATTTTTTTTAATTTAAACATTCACCATACTGTTTGATCACACCTCATATACTAAATTTTTTCCTATCCATACAAACTTATGATAAAGTTTAACTTATAAATTGGATACAGTAAAACAGTAACAATGACTAATAAAATAGGACAGTTATAACAATATACTTTAATAAAAGTTATATGAATATCTTTAAGGCCATTATGTAGTAAAATAAGGGTCACTTGAATAAAAGCATTGCAATATCACCATAACTAATCTGATAACTAAGAGGGCTACTACTATGATTCCCCAAAAATAAGACCTAGCCAGACCATCAACTCTAATGTGTCTTTTGGAGCAAAAATTAATATAAGACCCGGTCTTATATTAATAAATAAAATAAGATATTTTATTTATATATTATATTAATATATATATTAATAAATAAATATATTAATTTTTTATATATATTATATATATATATTATATTAATAAATAAATTATATATATAATTTATATATATATATAAATTATATATATATATATATTTATATATATTATATATATATATATTTATATATATATATATAAATTATTATAAATAATTTATATATATATATAAATTATTTATATTAATAAATAAAATAAGACCGGGTCCATATTATAATATAATATAATACCCGGACTTATTTTAATATAAGACCGGTTATAGTATAATATAATATATAATATAATATAATATAATATAATACCAGGTCTTATATTCATTTTTGCTCCAAAAGACGTATTAGGGCTGATGGTCTGGCTAGGTCTTATTTTCTGGTAAACACGGTAAGTGACTCATGAGTGGGTGTGTGTACAGTATGGACATGCTGAACAAAGGGATGATTCAAATCCTGGGTGGGACAGAGCAAGTCAGAGTAGGATGACACAGATTTCATCACACTACTCAGAGCGGTACAATTTAAAACTTATGACTTGTTTCTTTCTGGAATTTCGTATTTAATATTTTGGACCATGGTTGACCAGGGGATAACTGAAATCATACAAAGCAAAACTGCAGGTAAGAAGGGACCACTGCACATAGAATTGATTCAATAGATGGTAGAAGACCTAAAAAGTCAAATAGGTGATGGTGAGGCAACCTAGAAACTGGTAACAGGAGGAAGCCACTACCAACCTAAGCTGGAGAGGGCAAGAGGTGGCCTAACCAGAGCCAGGAACCAGAGTCACCTGGCAAAAGCTAGCACCAATGAAGACCTATTCAGTAGGACCTGGCGGCTCAGACATGGTACTGGCACTTCCAGAGATTTCTCCCAGATAGGGAGGGAGAGGAGGCCACACTCTGGATTTCCCTTTTCCTACCTCCTATCTCCTGCCTGGGGCTCCCAGGGGCAGAACACAAGCCAAATGTCAGCTGGCCTCGGAACTCAAGAAAGGCAACCTGAAGCGGTCAGCTTCATGACCCTTTCTTCCCACAACACAGGGCAGAGCAGGGGATAGGTGGGGAATGGATCTGAGAGCAAACAGTTCCACGACTGGCACAAGATCAGGACTGAAGACAGACTATGGCAGAAGTTCGAGCTGGGAAGAAACTTGATTTTTCATTAAGGCATAAACGTTTTAGCAGCAAAGAAATGTAGCTATCTCTTCAGCATGGCTGGGGCTAGCACACATGTGAAGAAAGGAACATCAATGAGACTAGACATGTATCAAAGGACAGGGCATGAAGGGTCTTGCATGCCATGCTCAGGAGCTTGAAATCTATTTTAGAGGTGGTTGTGTATAACCAGAATGACGTCTTGGAAAGTTAATTCTGGCATCATTGTAGGTGGTAACACGGCGGAAAGGAAAGGATAGGTCAGAACCCATTTGCCAAAGGCTGATGTAGTACAGGCCTAACTTGACGGAAGGGTCTGTGAAGCTATGGAGTGGCCCTACTGTCACTATCAACTTAGTAGAAACTCACCTCCTGGTGGTATCGACTCCAAACCAATGAGGTTTATAAGACCCTAGTCTTGTCAGACAATACTTTGAAAATTCTTTCACATTTTGTTTTAAAATTTCTTTAGAAGTACGGGGAATAGGAGTATAAAAGATCTGGAAACACTGTTGCAGAAAATGGAGATGTTTAACTTACAAGGGAAGGAATGATGATGTCTTATTGAAAATATGAGTTATCGTTATAACAACAGGCTCTCTAGAGTTTATGACCCAAGGGAAAAGTTATCTAGTTAGGCCCTTCTGAGTAGAGCCCCCAGAAACAAAAATAGGACAAAAGGAAATCTATTCATTGCTTTATTCATTCTTTTCAGGGGTCACTGCATTTTAGGATGGAAGGAGTTTCAGCCAAGGAGGAGGAGGCCATCATCCTCCTTCCACTTTCACTCCTGCTTTATCCTGCCGTCACACCAAATGTGATAAGGCCTCCTGAAAGGCAGAAGGACAGTAATAAAAATAAGAGCAGCTTACATGCAATTAGCAGATTTCCAAAAATAATCTCTCTCCTACTTAGACACCTCAAAACAAAGGCTCAGAGTGGTGAAGTCCAAGCCAGAATCACAGAGCTGGGAAATGGCAAAGGCACAGCACACATCTCTCTTGTTCAAATATTCCTGCTAGAAACTACGCGTAGATATTGCCCTTTCCTTGAGGTTCCTGGAGAGGCAAACTTTATATGAGCACAGTCTGTAAGGGGGAAATACAGGCTCACAAGTGAGAATAGGGTGAGGTGGGAGTGGGATGGACAGGGTAGGCATTCAGGGTGACTAAGCCCTTCCCCTCGGCCAGTTAGCCCACAAGCTGTATGTAGTTACCAGCAGTTTCTTCACAGCCTCAGAAGCCTCTGGGCCCAGCTCATCCACACATTTCTTGAGCCCTGCCACAAGGTGCTCAACAGAAATGCCCAGAGTTTTCAGAAGAAGCTTTAATGGATCCAGGATGGCGAGAACTTCCAGAGGTGAAGGTAAGACATTGCCGACAGGATTTGGCACACTGTTGATGAGGAAGGCAGTAGCTGCAGAGCAAAGGAGAGACCAAGTGAAACAGGAACATCCCGCTCCTGTCTGTGACCTCACCACCTTTCATTGTGTCCATCAGTGGCTTCATTCCAGCCTCACTCATCTTGATTTCCCATGAAAACTTCTGCCTCAGGGCCTTTGCACCTGCTAGCCCAGCTCCCTAGAATTTTCTTTCCCCATATAGGTAAATGTCTTTCTTCCTCACATTATTTGGTCTGTCCTCAAGTGTTACATTCTCAGAGAGTGATCTAAAATGGCACCCCTGTCACCCTCTATTTGTATTTTTTTCTTACCACCACCTAAAATATTAAATCAATTTTTTGTGTGTGTGCCTTCATGCTCTCACCAGAAGGTAGGATCCATGAGAACAAGGAGTTTATGTTTTATTCACTACAGACCCTGGAATGTAGTAAGCACTCAAAAAATACTGGTGATTGACTGAATAGGGATGCATCTTGCTTGTGGCTGTCTCCACAGCCCACAGGTTTGGAACCAAAGGGGAGATGCTACAATGTATCTCCATTTGGGGATATGAATGCACCCAACCACAGTCCAGGACAACTGCTCCAAACTAATTCAACTCAATGCTACAAACATAATTGAGCACCGACTCTATGCCAGTTGGTACAGCTACACAGATGAGTAAGACAAGAATACCCCATTCAGAGAACTCACACAATCTGGTGAACAGTGAAAATCTGTGCGTCACAATGCAGCTTATGCTGAGCTAACATTAGGGACAAAGCTCTATGGAAACACAAAAGTAGCAATGACTAACTCTAATGTGAGAGTATGTTGTAGGAATCTTCCCAGAAGCGAGAAGTGTGTGTTGCAGCAGATCCCGGGATCACAAGGTAATGGAAGGGAACAGCATTTTAAAAAAGAACAAAGTTAACAAAGGCACCGAGATGTTGAAATGAAAGTGCATACACAGGATGGTGAGTCCTCCCTAGAATAGCTGGAGTGCAGATGCCATTGGGGTGTGGTGAACGGGCATACGGATGAGGCTGCAAGATTTGGGTGAAGTCAGATTTTTAAAAGCCTTGAATGCCACACTAACAAGGTTGAGATTGGTTTTCCCTGAGGGCAGTGAGGAGCTATCAAGGCTTTTATATGAGACGACTGCAGTTTATATCTTCAGTTTTAGAAAGACAACTTTCACAAAGAAAAGAAACCAGAGGGAAAGTAGAGAGAATGAAAAAATATGTATGACATATTTTTATAAAACACGTGTGCAGATATATAAACACACATGTACATATCTCACACATAAGACTGCATACCCTCCTGCTAGCTAAGACCCTAACATCTTTAATTTTCCTTTCGAATCCTTTTTATTTCCCCAAATTGTAAAAATGGAACCTGTGCACCTGCCTTCCTTTCATCTTCTACCACGTATTTCCACTCTTTCTCTTCCAGAGGGGTGATATTTATTTCCCTCTCCCCCATCTTTCAGTTGCCACCTATGCCAATAGATACTTGTCCCTGGACACTAAAGAATGACAAAACAGCTAAAACTGGTGAAGTTACAAATTTGCCGAAAATGCAATAAAAACACAAGACAAAGTTGGCAATGTATATAGCAGGTGTGGGCAGCACCCAGTTTCTCATGATTAATTTCCTTCCTGCTTATTTTAAACACTTTGGTGAGTGTCTTCTCTGTACGTATTTATACAGAGGGTGCCAAAAAAATGTATACACATTTTAAGAAAGGAGAACTGTATTAAAATTGTAATACTCAATATATACTGATAACAAGAGATGAATACAAGTCACATTTGACTTTTGCAATTACAAGAGGTGCTCAAAGTGGTCACCATCAGCATCCAGACACTTCTGATTACGGTGAACTACTGCTTGAGCAACGTTGACCAAAGTGGCCACTTGTAGACACTTTTTTGGCACCACCGGTGTTTTTCTGGGGCAAGACCCTCAAAGCTCTCTGTTCTCTCAATGAGCAGTGGCCAATCACAATGCATTCTGATGGGAACTGACCCAAATACATCTTCCTGATACTTACAATAACTCCCTCCAAAAAGAATGAGTCAGTTTCCATTCTCTTCCAAGAAGCCAGCTTTTATAGCCCACCTAGAAACTAAACTGTTTGCCCTTCAGTATTCCCACAGAGCTCTATCTGTATAATACTGCACTGACTTCTGTAGAAGTCTTATCTTCCCTGCCAGACTGTAAGCACCTTGAGAACAGCATCTGATTCATTTCTGAATCTTCCAATGCTCAGCCAGTGCCCAACAAGTTGCAGATACTCAATAAATACCCATTGAGCTTGTGAACAGACAGATGTAGCTATGTCTCAGGAGAACCAACCTGGCAACCTGACTGATTAGAGATAATAGATAGCAAGAATGATTCCATACGGTTTCAAGAGCGTAAAGGAAAGAAGTTGCAAGTCAGATTGGACTCAAGATGAAGGAAGATAAAGAAAAACTGTAGCGAAGAATGCTCAACAATTAAATCTGCTTTGTTGACCCTCAGTGGGAATTGGCCACTTCTTATGGGGGATGCACTGGGGGTGTTGGGTTAGGGCTTGGATTGAGGGCTGAGTGGGGTACCTCTGAAATCCCTTCCAACCTTACTATTTGTTGGTTCCAAAACTCCCTCTACCATATTCCAGTGGGAGCCTAAGCTCACTAGTTGTGTTTCTAGGAACAGAAAAGCAGAGAAATACCCTATGTTCCAAGCTACTTACCAGAGTAACTGCAAATGCTGATGGTCACCAGCAGGAATACAGTGACCAACTTCATGACAGGTTATCTATGATATTTACTTGGAGTTTAAAATTGAACTGGAAAACCCAGTGAATCCACGAGCCAGTGTTCCACTTGCTGTACCAAGTGTAACAGCTGCTTCTGTACACACACATATTTATATACCCACCGAGGACCTGAAATTCAGTCATCACCACTTGACTCGCCCCAGTGAAGAAGAGCGTGAAGATCATGTTTCCTCACTAAACACTGGAGGTTTTTCTGCTTTCCCCTATGTTCCCACGAGAAACCAAGCCCTAACTGAAAGCCTTCTCAAAGACCTCTTGCACAAGCCTTGCTCAGAGACGCCAGCGGGAGGCAAAGAATTCTACGAGTCCTTCTCCTGGAAGAGCACTGAAAAAAAGGGAAGTTTTTATATTTGGATTAAAAGGAATGGAAGCTCTGTTGTTTTCCTCTAGCTTTCTACTCATTTCAAGTTCAGAGAATCATATTACCTGAGGAGCTACCCAGCTGGAGAAGCAAGCTGGAGGTCCCATCAGCTGTGGTATAATACAGACTCAGCTTAATGGCATTTTGTGCCATATTTCTCTAGACTTTACCTCCACCCACTCCTTCCCCACTCACACATCTACTATGGCAAGATCTTGTACCTTTTCTCGTTCCTCCCAGTTATTTGGGGAAACCCCGGGGTATGTCTTCTCTGTGCTCTCATATAGAATAATAGGTTCAGGGTTTAAAATCAAACATGCCTTTTTAAAACCCTGGGATTTGATTTTCTCTTTGTGTAATCTTGGATTAGACTTTTTATTTTAAATCTACAGTATTGGTCTTCTCATCTAAACATTAACAGCAGGATAGTCCCAAAGCTGTGTGATCTTGAGGAAAAAAAATTTTCAAGACCTTCTTGGTATAAGCAATTTGAGTCGCCAGAATATGCATTCTAGAACCATTCTGACCTTTCAATCCCTTGTAATCTTGCAAAAGAAATACTATGCTGGCCACAGAACAATCTGCTTAAAAGGATGCCCTCTTGGAACCAGAACTCAGCCATGGGGACCAGGATGACCCTATTTGTAAGCCCGAGTCTGGAGTGCCTAGGGTACCTGGTGCCTCACATGCAAGGAAGGGAGGCGGGGAAGAACCTTAAAGGAGAGAAACAGGGGTCAGGGCCCAAGTGGGTCCCTGTGCCAGCTCAGGGCTCCATGTCCAAATGGCACTGCTGGCCCCAGTCACCCCCACCATCAAGGAGGGGCTCTGAACATTTTGAGCAAGATATGCCAAGACGCAGGCCCCTTCAGGTACAAAGCCAGGTGTGTATTATTGCTAAGAGGATTTAATAGAATTATGTAGACAAAGGATATAACTGAACCAACCAAAGATGAATACTTAATAAGTGTCACCGGTTATTAATTCCTGTAAGTCACCTAGTTGTAAGGGCTATTTATTTTTCTGCTACTTTATAAACTGCATGAAGGAGATCATGTATTACTACCAGGAACGAGGATTGGAGCAGTAAACCAGACAAGAAAATGTCATGCCTGCAAGGAGCTGACAGTGTAATGGGATAAACAGATAATATACAGGTAAACAAACAGAGAAAAGCCAATAGGGTGCCATGCGAGAGAACGAGTGGATTGGGGTCCATCAGACTTGAAAAGAGACTTGGACTCGGCTACTTCCATGGTCTGAGCCATCGCATTAATCGGGTCTTTTCATTCCTTATTTCTGATGCTTTGACATGTTGGGGGCCTTGCCTGACCCTGGAGAGATTGCTCCTACAGGGCTATTTAATGCCTAGAGGTAGCAAGCCATGTACCTGGGAGTGCACCTTTCATATGCAAACCAACCAATCCAGAGCCCACCCTGCCAACCACCTCCTCCGTGGAGGTGTTACGCTCTGGGCCACTATTCCCCTGCCCCACTCACCCCAGCGCCAGGTACCAGAGAGCTAGGGATAGCCCCTACACCCGAAGCTCACTGACACTGTTCCAAGTAGCCTATCCTAAACCCGCTTACCCTGTCTCCCACATCGCTTCTTATGGAACCACAATGAAGGCTTTGCCCACTTCCTGTTTCCCTCCTAACAAACCTGGTGCTTCGTGTGTGCTCCCCACACCCCTTGTGGTGTGGCGTGCTCCCTTTTCTCGGGATCTGTGAGTATGATAAACTACCTGTTCAATGGCAGTCATCTCCTGATCTGCTAGGCTGAATAATAATAAAACATATTTCAAAACAACCATCTAGCCTTTTCTTGTGCCTTTGTTATGGTACAGATAACTGTCTCTCTTTCCCAGAAGATGTATAAATATCTTGAGAGCAGTTTGTCTTGTTCATGTTTGGATCTGAACACAGAGCCCTACTCACTTGACAATGTTATTAGGACTCATTAATCAGTACCAGGCAATACAGTCTGCATACGGTACCCATTTCATTCTCACAAAACCACTGCTGATAAGAGCATTTATCCCATTTTATAAATGAATAGTCTGAAGCTGGAGGCAATGAATTCATTGCCAAGGTCACTTAGACAATAAATAATGTGGCCAGAATTTGAGTCCTCTCTTTTCTGATGTGTATTTCTTTACCTTTAGACAATTAATATGCACTTCCAGTAAGCATGTATTAAATAAATTAATGCATGAAGACAAAAAGAAAAAGAAATGAATGTCAGTGTTTCTAAATTAATTTTGGATGTACTTTTCGAATGGATTTTTTGTGGAGGTTAAGTTTATAATTGGGAGTAGAAATTCAATTAGCCATTCAACAACTATTTATTGAGCACCTTTAGTGTACCCGGCTCTGTGGTAGATTCTGGGAATACAGCAGCAACAAATCAGTCATGACTCTTGCCGCATCTTAATTATATTAAAGATAACTGTTAGAAGCAAGTTGGTAAGTTTTTTTTTTTCTCTGTAAGAAGAATAACAATGATAAAGTCACCTGAATGTAGATGTAAGACACTGATTAGAGAAAAGAAAAGAACTGGCCTGAGATTTTTATCTAACATCCTTCTTCCTAGCTGAAAGGAGACATTCATTGCAAATCATATTGGAAACACCAAACTAGAGCCTGTTATCTTCCCTCTTCCATTTTCTCCAAATTGGATTGTCAACGTGGCCTAAACTTAAGGCTATATGAAAGGGGGAAAATTTATCTTAAAAACCCAAGCATATAACATATAATCAAATGTCACAGCTCAGTATATAAACCTCATCAAGCTGGGAGAAAAGTAAAAATATCTGTTCCTGGCTCCTTTCCATATATAGTGCAAATCAGTCCATTGTCATTTGAAGCGAACATTCCCTTTTCTAGGCACTGCAGGGAAATCCCAATGGAATATGAGCCCAGGAGGATTTAACACAGGAAATAATGGGTAAACCAAGACTCAATCGAAGAAAAATCTAGGGAGCATCAGAGGGGAGATAAACAATACATCCAGGCTTGATTTTTCAATGAAGACTTCATAAATTCAAGTGGTTCTTGAATTCAGAAGTTTGAATGAGCAGAGAAGATGAGAAATAAAACTAGAATTTGCAGTGTTCTATTTCAGAAAACAAACTGAGACAATCAGACAGGCTGAAAAAAATATGTGTGGACAATGTGCCTTTCATCCTTCTGTGCTCAGCACCACTCATTCAGTGTCTGACCATGGTGGACATCAAGCAAATATTTAGTTTACAATCAAACAATCAATGAGTTGTGTCAGCTGAGTTTGAGGAGAAGGAATGGCTATAAAAGACTCAAGTCTGTCTGAGATTGATCTGGCAAGAACTGATCAATAGTAAGAAATATGGGTTCTTGAGCAGGGAGAAACCTGATCATAAGTGTTTATAAAGCAGATCAGCAGAAAGTCCTTTCAGGAACCTGGAGTCTGGGCCCAGATGAATACAGACAGCCAACCCATGGCCCACTCCCACATTCACAGCTAATGTCATTGTCTTTTTAGGGGACCAGGATACCATCTGCTACACCTACTTCGAACAGGAGGGCAACCCCCACAGAGGACAGCTCTTCAGTGTCCAGCGGGCATTCTCCAGGCCGTGATCCTGTCCTAAGGCCTGCCTTTCAACTGCCCTTTGTAGGGGAATGATTCCGCCATGTACCCTGGCCAACTTGCAGGGATCCACACAGGCAAAGAGTTGAACCATAGCTTATCTGAGACTTAGGGGAACAACTTGTGATCCTCCTGGAACCCAAGAGAATGGGAGGCCTGTAGGAGCTGCTATGAGCCATCTCCCACCTGCCCCGCCTGGACGGCTGTCACAAGACGTTTCTCATTGCCTCTCAGGTTCTATGCGGGGTGGGACTTTCCGCCCCTCCCCCCTCAGAATACAGCAGCAGGATATAAAACCAAAACCTCTTAGCTCCAATCTAGAGGTGGCTGCTTAGGAACAGGGTATCCCACAACTCGCACTGCAGTCATCTGGTTCCTCTTGTTTGGGCGTCATCCTTTTTGATGTGTGAGATAAAATGACAGGGAGCTAGCACTCCTGGGTTAGCCTTCTCTTTGCTGTCTATAGAAGTGATAAACTGTCTAAATCTAAACGTGATTCATTGGATCTTCAGCAGTTGACTCTGTCAGCCTTTGGCTTTGCCTTGTCCTGTATGTGCAAGCTTGACACCCGGACAATAAACAGCCAAAGTGCACGTTCTCCATGTGGGTGTAACCCAAAGAACATCAAAAGCTCACAGTGTACTTGGCCAAGTTACAGGTCCTCACTCAGTGCCTCACGTATAAATCATTTCCCCATTTTCCAATGTTTGTACTATGACTGTTGGGACCAGAAGTACAAGTGGGGTGAGGGAGAAGGGGACTTATCACTCAGGCATGTGGGCTTCTGGCAAGCCTCGTACAAAGGTGCATAGTGGATGAAGTGTGCTCAACAATGTCTCCAGCTTCTCCAAATTGTCGCTGTGTGAGGCTGCTCTTTCATTCCTTAAATGCCTGTATTCTTACTTTCGCGATGAAGAGCGCTGGTCTGGGGGCCAGCCTGTCTGGATTCATGTCCCAGCTCCTCCATTGGGGAAGCTAATTTAGCTCTCTGGGCCTCAGTTTTATCAACTTACAAAATGAGACTAACAAAAGTATCTTTTTAAATGGACTGTTATTGTTGTTGTTGTTGTTACTATTCCATCGTCCTCTCCATTCTACTTTTAGTTTTGCAGCTTCCTCACCATAACCTCAAACACAGCAATCACAATTACCAACAAGCTCACGAATACTACTTCTCAATTGTTGAATTCCCACTGAAATTGGGAGAGTTTTACTTATAACTTTCTCTTTAACAAATTCCGTATTGTGTTGGCTTGCTATATAGAAGGAGAAGAATGGATAATCATGGTATCCAGTAAACAAATAGTGGATGGTCATTTTGGTATAAGGTTTTATATTTGAAACAGCTCCAGACTTACAAATGTGCATAGGTCTGAGTATAGTACAAAGAATGTTTTTTCTGAACCAGTTGAGAGTAAATCGCTGACCCAATGCTCCATCACTCACAAACACTAGTGCATACTATAAGCAAAGACATTGTCTACACACCATAATAAGCAATCTAACATTGATACATCACGACCATCTAAAACTTAGACCCCATTCAAATTTCACCAGTTGTCTCCATAACGTCCTTTATAGCAGAAGGATCCAGTTCAGAATCACGTGTTATACTTAGTTGTCAGGTCTTTTTAGTCTTCTTTAGTCTGGAAGAGTTTCTCAGTCCTTCCTTGACTTTCATGACCATGAGATTTTTGAAGATTATAAGCCAGGTTATAATATTGCTCAATTTGGGCTTGTCTGATGTTTCCTCATGGCTGGGTTCAGGTTATACAAGAAATCAGGCTGTGTTCTCAGTGGGTCCTATAAGGTAGCACATGATTTGTCCCCTTACTAATTTATGTTGTTTATCTTGATAACTTGATTAAGGTGGCGTCTACCCGACTTCTTCACTGTACTCTTTTTCCTCTTGTAATTGACAAGCATGTTGTAGGAAGGTATTTTGAAACTACGCAAATATTCCATTCCTAATCAAACTTTCAATTTGTCTTTAAATATCAGAATAGACTCGTGGTTTCCTACTTTCTTAAATGGATTATAACCCATTACTATAATGTTTTATTTGATAACGAAATTGACCTAAATTTTGCCAGTGACAGCCCATCAAGCTGCCCTCTTTGCCTTCTGGTGTGTCCCCCTCATTCTTTGTGCACGTCCTTGCTTTCTGGTACTATAAAATGTTCCAGGCTCATCTTCAATATTCTCTGCCCCAACCCTGGAATAAACCCTTTCTCCCATAGTGACCCTTAGTTCTTTTTAGAAGAGTAATATTGTGGAATCATCCATGCACTAGGTTGCTCATTTCAATTAGGGTGTCCTGCTCCAAGAGTCTCTCAGTGGGCAGAACTAAGCAAATATATATAGGTATATACAAAATTTAAATATAAATTATATATATACATATATAAATTATATATATAATTTATATTTAAATTTATATTGGTATTGAAGATCGAGTAGCTTTTCTTTTGACTTAAATTATTATAAATTCACTTACTTGAGAGCCAGAACCCTAAAAAATTGGGATCCATAGGGAAAAATAATTTGTGCCTCAGTATTTGCTGAGTTAGAGATTTCTGCTTGTGATACAGCCCCAGAAATGGCAGGTGAGAAGCTTGACCAATCTTGAAGTGGTTTATTGTAGTCTTGAGCACTTTTTTCTTGAATTAAGCTTCAGTTTAAGGAAGCTGTTGTAATCATGATCATAGAATCGGAAAGGGTCATGAAGATGATCTAATCTATCCCCTTGTGTACTGTGGGAACTTTTTCTACAGTAAGTATGACATTAGTCAACCTCTGTTTGTGGGATTCAATACTGAATCACTAAACTGCACATTCTTGTAATTTCTAATCATATATCGAAAAAGCTCTCAAATTCTATTCTCTGTGTGTGTGTGTTTATATATATATATATATATATATATATACCTCTCTGTCTCTCTCAATATATATGTATATTCTCTCTCTCTCTCTCTCTCTCTCTCTCTCTCTCTCTCTCTCTCTCTCTCTCTATATATATATATATATATATATATATATATATATATATATATATATATACATATTTTTTTTTTTTATTTTTTAACTAAGAAAAGTGAGGTGTCCATGGGTTTGGCCTGGCATGGAGAGTCAGGGCCCAAATAGAGTAAGAAGGGCATTTTCCTTCCTCACTAGGCAAGGACTGTGACTCTCTTGCTGTTCGACCTTTCAGTGGATGCCCTTCTTACTCTTAGTTAAGTCAGTTCTCCAGTGAAAGAAGTTTTTCTGTTCCTATCCTGTGTTCACATCTCACTTTACTAGCTCCATCCATTTATACTGATGATGGGATGGCTAAATATACAAAATACTGGCATTTGGCTAGGAGCTCAGAGGGGCTGTCTCCATGAGTTCAAGAAAGGCATTCCGAGATAGGAAAGTTGAAAGAATAGAGTTCCTAATGCTTAGTATCAAAAGATACACAGCATCTCTTCTGCTACATTCTATTATTCCAATCAAACCACAGACCAGTCCAGATCCAAGTGGAGAGGAAATAGACTCTACTTCTTGGTGGGAGGAATTGCAAACAATATGTGCCATATTTAATCCACAACTAACCCGTATTAAGAAGGGTATCCAGGCTTTCAAAGGCTCATATGAGAGACAATTAATGAATATGGGGACATTGGCCTACAGACAGGATGAATCAAGAAGACCTTAAGATATTGTTCAAATACTTGGAAGGTTATCACAATGAATGAAGAATAGACGTGGAGAGAGAATAGAACTTGAGAGCTTTTTTGATATATGATTAGAAATTACAAGAATGTGCAGTTTAGTGATTCAGTATTGAATCCCACAAACAGAGGTTGACTAATGTCATACTTACTGTAGAAAAAGTTCCCACAGTACACAAGGGGATAGATTAGATCATCTTCATGACCCTTTCCGATTCTTTGATCATGATTACAACAGCTTCCTTAAACTGAAGCTTAATTCAAGAAAAAAGTGCTCAAGACTACAATAAACCACTTCAAGATTGGTCAAACTTCTCACCTGCCATTTCTGGGGCTGTATCACAAGCAGAAGTCTCTAACTCAAGAAATACTGAGGCACAAATTATTTTTCCCTATGGATCCCAATTTTTTAAGGTTCTGGCTCTCAAGTTAGTGAAGTTATAATAATTTAAATCAAAAGCAAAGCTACTTGATCTTCAATGACAATTTCAATACTTCGAATATTTATTTTTTTGAAATATTTAAAATAACTCAAAATGCCTCACCAATATTTTAAAGAGTGACACTATCACGGGTCCTGAAATCTAGGGCCTTGTTGTTGACAAGCTAGCTTAGTTATGTCTGATACGCCTCCTGGTCTAGAAGCACCGTAACTACATTTTATTTCTTCCAGGGAGGATTAAGAAATCCAAGCCATGGGAAACCATGCGAGTTTGTGAAATTTAATGTTGAACAGGAATAATTTTCAAAACAGTTCACAAGTGCCCTCTTGTGGCCAGCTCAGAGGCTGTGCCACAGTTTGTCTGTGAAACAAAGCAAACCTTAATAGACAATAGGTTAGTAAATCCCATCTTTGTGCCAGGCCCTGCACTGGAGGAAAATACACATTGTGAAGTTAAAAAGGGGAAGGGAAGGCTTTTTGTTTTCAGTTTTTTGTTTTCCTTCTCAGGTGATAAGCAAGCTAAAAGAAACTCTATGCCAAATGTAGCATAAGATTCAGAAACTATCCTAGTGGATTTGGGAATACGCATGTGTTTTTGTGTCTCAGGCGGCTGAGGTGCATGGACTGATGGCAGGCTAGTCAAACCGACTAATGGACCTGGAAGGCCTGGAAGCCCCTAATCCTCAGAGATTTTCACAGCATCCCTAAATATTTAGCAGTGTAGGAGCCTTCTGTCATGCCAAAACTTTAATAAATAAACAGACACTCTGGGGAATACAGGCTGAATTAATATTCAGTCCTCCTGGAATTTCTAAATCCAAATGCAGGACTTCCAAGATACTATCATCAACCGTAATCGAAAGCATTTAGAAAGAGTAGAACTGTTTTCTGATTCCACATGTAAGGAGCTTGGCAGTGGTCACTCTGTCCTAAGGACAAGTAAAAAGCTGAACAGGCGACGACGAGTTAGCTCAGTTGGTTAGAGCGCGGTGCTCTTAACAATAAGGTTGCCGGTTCGATCCCCACATGGGCCACTGTGAGCTGCGCCCTCCACAACTAGACTGAAACAACTACTTGGCTTGAAGCTGATGGGTCCTGGAAAACCACACTTAAAATAAATAAAAGTTAAAATATATGTCTATATATATATATATATATATATATATATATATATATATATATATATGGAACAGATTGAAAAATCAACAATTCTTCTTGTATCTGTGACAGGGGAAGACACGCCCCCAAGACTGGAGAGACAAAGAAGCAAACAGAGGGAGTTATGACTTACCAGAAAGCTCAGAGAGGGTAAGTCTCTTGCCTACAGTGGTAAGTAGAAATAGAGTAAGATGTGGCTTCTAAGATGAAGATTGAGACCATGATTTCTGATAAACAGGCATTACTGCTGGAATTAAGCACATACCAAGTACTGTGAGTTATCAGAGGGAGAAGCAACTAAATCTACTAGCATAGGTGTGTGCAGAATTTCACCAATGGGAAAGGATGGAGGGGGGCCATTCTAGGCAGCAAGAGCAGTAGAAGCAAAAACATGAGGGCTTAAATGAGATTGAAGACTGTCCCCAGCGCTTGAGGAATGTATATATTGAAATTGGAGACCAGCACAGAAATAGACAGCAATACCAATAACGTGAGGCAAAACTCACCAGGTTCCCCCTGAGAAACAGAGAAAATAATAATTCGTAAGGATTAGACATTGATGTTACTCTTATGCCTGGCTCCTAAATATAGCCGATGTGACCACAGTCCTTTAAGAGAACGTGGAGGGTCACTGGGAGAGAGTCCAACACCTCCAGGACACCAGTTTCAAGATACCCTTTCCCCATAATGAGAAGCATGGTGACAAGGTGGGGAACAGATAGGGTTTGGCATCAGGAGGTCTTAGTTCAAGACCCAGGTCTCCTACTTCCTATTTTTCAGGTGCATGAAAATAGCCTCTTTGAGTCTTTGCTTTCAAACATGTAAAATGATATCAATAATAAAACATGTTTGGCCAAGCAGTCCATCTTGGGAATTGTTAAATACTGTGAAGTACGGGAAAGCTCCTTTGTAAACCAAATAGAGAATATAAGTATGAGCCCCATTCGTAACACTGAGGGAGGAATATACAGAGAGAACCAAAGAACAGTGCCAAGACTATGAATTTTTAATGAAGCAGAGCTAGACTCAAAATTCAGTTCTGCTGTTTCACTCATGGATATCTGACATTCGGGAACGTACTCACCTCTCTGAACCTTATTTTCCTCATCCATAACATTTCCTTTCTACATCGTAGATTTGTTATGAGGAATGAATGAAATGCAAATGTGATCAAAGCATTGGATTCATAGTAGGTGCTTAACTCATTATACGCAACATCATATGTAAAGTCAGTGGCATAGTAGCTAGCATGGAGTAAGCGCTCAAATGAAGCTAAAGAGCTGAATATAAAATCAAAGAGGAGGAGGAAGAGGGAGGAGGAGGAGGAACAGACCAACGAGGAGAAGGAATATCACCAGTAGAGAAAGACACATCCTAAAGCAGGGACATGAATGCTTTCTGCAGTTATTATAAGAAGGGAAGTGGTAAGAATTTAAGCAATGTATGCAGTTGTAGAAGTTTGAGTCTAACTAAACCTTGGCTGATTTTACAGTAGCATGGAGAATATATCTATGTTATCAATGCTGACCATGGAGAGTTCTACGCCTCTGTCAGACTATTTTGATGATTCTTTGGAGAGTCAAGTCTCCTCTTGACCTCTCTTCCATGATAGTTACTCAATGACTTACTTCCCAGGTTTGACTGGCAATGGCCCTGTCATCTGTGTGGCTGGTTCCACCCACCCCGCACAGTCAACATGGTGTGGAACCTCAGCCCGGCCATGGCTGACTTCCCCATCATCCTCTTGTTGCCTCTCCAGCTCACCTTGGGGGCTCTGTACTACCACCGGCCCTTTGGCCAGTCACTCTGTAAACTCAACAGCACCCTGTCTATTCTTAACTTTCTGCTTCTGGCCATCATCACCTGCTGCTATGTCCTTGTAGCCTTGAAGTTAAGACAAAGCCAGCTGGCGAGGTTCAGCCGACCTTTCCAGATCCTTTCTGCCACAATGATTGCCTTCTGCTGCTGCGGGTGGCCCTTACAAGTGTTCCGGTGGATGGACTTTGCCTCCTCCCTAGATTACAGTGAGGACCTATACCATGTGGCCGTACATAAGCCCCCTGGCCTCGTCTATTGCCTTTATCCACAGATGCCTCAACCCAGTCCTCTGTCTTCATTGGTCATGGTTTCTGAAATCACTTGTTTTTCTCCCTGCCGACTACATTAGAGAATATGCTCAATGCGGAGCCAGAGGTGCAAATCCAGCTCCCAGACAAATGAATGCTTTATAATCTGACCCAATTTCCCAGTCCATCTGATCACAACTCACTCCATCTTCCTAGACAGAGCTACGGGAATCCAAGATCAAATCAGAATTATCAATCACACCTTGTAAATGGCCTCCAAGTCTTGAGTTGCGTTTCAGGAATAGAACCTTAAGTGCCTTGGAGGCAGGAGCAAGAAACAAATAAGGTGTCACTCTACAAAGAAAGACATACTGAACGGCTCATCAAGACTCAAACAGAAAAAAAGATAGGAATCCTGAGACAAAATTGATCATAAGATATGATCAGGACCCACAGCAAGAATGATTGAGCACTAGAGTCCAAAGCACTGATAGGAAACTGCTTAAATTTTGCCTATACAAGGTCAAGGTTAGACATAAGTATCAGGACAAACCTGGGGGAGATGAGCTAGTTTGACCTTCAGTGGATGGCTCAGTGTCATCATGGTCCTTTTGATGCCTTGATGGTGATATGGAGTCTTTGAGGGCAGCAACTTGAGAAGATGGGTCTGACTCTGTGTACATGTTATACCCTAGGTGATTGGTGGATGTTTAATAAGGGAAGGAAGGAGGGAAGAAAATCAACAAGAAACCTCGGTCATGCCCAACATAAAAGGAACCTCTAGTTGTAGCAGTCCATGGGCATGTTTCAAAACCTCGGCACATGTGCTTGTACACACACACACACACTTTGAACTCCTGTTATAAAATTAAGAACGGTAAATCTACCATTATTTTTTCCCAAATGGGAGTAATTCTGCATCCTGGAAAAGGTCCTGGTACTAAGCCCAGAGGTACTAAGGAGGCACTCATCAAAAGATAAATAGGTTTAATCTATGTAATTTTACTAATAATTGTCACCCCAATAAATTAAAAAAAAAAAAAGAAATAGCAAGGATGAAATTTCCCTCTAAGCTCAAGGCTTCTTGATGGTTTTAACCCCCACTTTGCAGGCTTTCTTGTGGATACTGTGGATACCGATGGATACTGGGATGGTAGCTGCCTACACGTTCTGCCTGAAATACACCCAGCAGCTGTAGTCATCACCCTTTCCATCTCACAGCAAGTGGAAGAGGCATTGCGTCCTATTCTTGTCCCAGCTAAGAAATAAGTGGACACTGGGAGCCTTCTATTTCTGCAGGAACCATGAAGCTGATGAGAACAAAAAAACGGAGTCACCAGTATAAATAAAGATTTATATATCCATATAGGTTCAGAGTACCAGGCTGTGAGTTTCATTTTCTTGGCTGTTCACCAGAAATCTGATATTGGTTCCTAAATAACTTGGGTTGGGCAAAGGTACAGAGGGAAGTTTAACAAGCACCTAATAGTTTGCCAAGGCCAAAACAATAAAATGTTAAGCCTTCTAGGCTTAACATTTATGGTATACATGATGTAACAAATGCCATTTGGATTATAAATAATTAATCTCCTGTTTAAGTGATAAGTGGTTTAGAAGGCTCATTTTTGCTTTTGTTAGATCTATACAGAGAAAAGACCTAGATAGGGAGAAAATAGATTGAGTACCTAAATGAGAACCTAATTCCTTAAAACGTAGGTAGGTAGGAGACACCTGCCATTTCAAAGAGAACCCTGCCACGTCAGAGTAAACAATATTCTCAAAGTTAGAGCCTATGCCAGGATTGATAAAATCTAGAAGGATGAAGATTGGCAATGCATGATTTCAGAAACTAAAGAGAAGAGTTCCTGGGCCAAGTTAAATGGACTAACTAAGTAGTAGCTCGTGATAGTTGTTCCCAGTTTATACCACAATTCAGGGTTGACTTATTGCTAAGGAAAAAGAGAAGAGTATCAGGCACACTTGATCAAATAAAGGAAAATTTTCAAAGGACAACAGGAGACCTACTGCAACATCACTAATAACTAAAAGGGAGTGGGAATGATGTTGCTACAAAAGAGAGAAAAGGAAAGATCAGGTGCATAGGTTTCCCCACAGGAAATTGCTTTTAAAGAAATGAATGATAACCAATTGCATCTTGCTTAGGCATGATTCAGACACTTAAAGTTACGGTCGAAAACAACATTCTGAAAAATCTGTAATTTGAAGGTGCAGCGATAGAGGTAAATCCTGAAGAACAAGAACTTGGAAATGGGACTGCCGAAACAACTGTGAGTGCTGAGATGCTAAGTGTCCCCAGAGTGGGAAGATGAGTCTGGCAAAGTCTGACAAAGTCTTCATGGAGAGTGGAATTCAGGCCAGGCCTGGAGGAATGGGCAGAACGTAGGAATGTAAAAGTGGGTGACGAGGGTTTTGCCTATGACAAAAGGCAAGAAAGACATAAAGAATTCCACCTACACTATCTCGAAAAGCTTGGAAATATCATCAAAACTCAGATACCAGTGGGATTCTATATTCAGTTAAACTCATACCAGAAACACCCAAAAAACTAAAATAATGGTGTTTGGTAATCAGAACACTCGCAGGGCTGGTACTAGGGTGAAGCTAGTAAGACACTGACCTCAGGTTCAAAATTGAAGGCAGCACCAAAAAACTCAGCATCGAGGTAAGCCATACCTTGAGACAATATTTTTTTCAATCAAAAGTAACGCCACAGAAACCCATGACGAACAGAACATAACATTTTAAATAAAGACAGGATTCAACTCTGCTCTTGAATGCTTGACCTCAGTCACCTCACCCTAACTGGGGTCCTCAACAATAGGCTCGTGTTTCATCATCCAAGAAAGTGAGCTCATCAGACGCTACACAGTAAATAGGAAAACTAATGCATTTTAAAAAATACTTTAATAAAACGGAAAATATTAAACTCCAGACCACTCTTGTTACAGCATAGCTTGGGACCAGATACTTCATTTTAGTTGCTTTTTAGTCTTTGAAATCAAGAAAAGTAGCTGCCTCACAGTGTTGGTGAGTGTTAGATAAGCCATATGTATTTGAAGGCACTTTGGACATAAAAAGCTTTAAGGAAATGTAAGAGATTCAATTCTGCTGGGCAGGCCAAGCCTCAGGATGCCTTCTGTGCTAATAAATGGAAGCTGTTTCCCCCTCAGCCCTTGTTTACTAGATGACCATGAAGTTTACCAGAAGACCCCAATCTAACGCCTCTGATGGATTTATCCAGGGGTTATGCACCTAGCTCCAGAGCAGACAAATTACAGGCTGGCCTGAGAATTATGGAATGACCTGTCTCTCTCTCTCTCTCTCTCTCTCTCTCTCTCTCTCTCTCTCTCTCTCTCTCTCTCTCTCTCCCCCCACCCCGCCACCCCCCGAGCTAGGTCAGAATTTGTATTTTAGGAACATGAAAGTATTAATACAAGAAAATAAAGTAGTGGGTGGCAGAAGCTGAAAACAAAAAACTGTGCTGTGTCAAGGGTCATGGCAAGGTGAAATTATAAGAAAGCAGAAACTTTAAGATAAAAGATACAGATAAGTTGCTATCTAGAAAGAAAGAGCAGAGCAGAGAGAAAGCAGAGTTGCTTTAATAGGTTGGACAACCTTGTGACCCACGAGAAAGAGCATAGTGAGGAGCTGACCCCTGAAGCAATCTCAGCTTCTGATGGATTTCTAGCACCAATTTGAATCTCTCCTCATGAAGGACCTTTCCCCTTAAGCAGGTCCCTGTTCCTTCAAAGCCACAATCCTTAATTCAACACATTTCCATTATTATGTTTAGACTGTAGAAGAGAAGACCCAGCCTGGCAAGAAGGGAGAAGAATGGGGAACTGCCTTCAGTTACTTGACGAGCTACCACCATGAAAATACTCCGTGTGTCTCCAGAAGCTTGAGCAAGAACAAACAGAAGTTATAGGATCCATGAGGGCTTAAAAAGGAAGACCTTTCAAACAACAAAATTTTCTTGGTATACTATGCTTTTATCAAAGTTTCTATCATGAGCATGTTTTATGGTTTAAAATTGAAACCTGTTTTGAGTATGTTTTTCAACATTGAATTCTTCCTATAAACATCTTTAGAAAAAGGTGTTTCCTTTGGTAAACATTGCATGAGCAATGTTTGTTAAAAATATCTAGGACAAGTTCAACAGATGATTGATGGGATTTTAACAGTCTTACTTGGCCCCAGTCTCTGTTTTGAACTAGGTGGATAATGTACTCTTTGACCAAGGGACTCTTTAGCTAAGAATCAATATACTGTTCTTTGGAGATTCCCTCCTTAATCCTTTTCTCATATAGAAAAAGAACAACTTGTTCCCATGATGAAGGCATAACCCATTTTTCAGAGACACACACAAATATTTCATCTGCTCCAATTTCTTGAATTGAGCATGTGGGGATAGGAGACGGTTACACGCGTGTTTAAGATGTGGACTCACTCAGATCTGTTTTTGAATGTCATTTCTGTGTGGCCTCAAGTGTGGCAAGCAAGATTCTTAACCTACATAACCTGGGTTTTCTCATCAGTTAAACAGGTATAATAACAGCCTTTTATGTGTTTTTGTAGGATCAAATGATTTCCATAGCATTTGGCCAGTTCTTGACACTCAACGAGTACTTTTTATTACTTATTCATAGACTTATTACTACTGGTGCTTTTATTATTATTTTTGGTTTTGCCATTATTAATGATGAAAAAGAGTTACTTTTGTTTTCTAGACTAAAAAATTACCAGTAACGCGAGCTGTCTTTTCAGTCCTCTACCTAGTAACCTCATAGCTACAAAGGTAGACATTTTCGTAATCTCAGCATACGTGGTGATTTAAATTTAATAAAATCTGAATCAAGCATTTTACCAGCTTCAGAGTTCACAAGTATCTGAGGACCCTTCCCCCCTCAGCCCTGTTAAAACTCAAAATTAGGGAAGAAACCAAATGAAAATGGAGGTTGAACATACACATAATCGAAAGTTAGCTTCGAAACCTCCCAAATTTTACATTCCTAGGTATGTGCCTTTCTCTTTATGTTTCGATTAACTCAGCAAGGGAATAATTCTATTGGAAAGATACTTAAGGCCTTAATCCAATATCCCATCCATACCCTGTAAAATTATTTGTCCTGTGGCGACCCATGCCCTCCCAAATACCACTGAGCAGCCCATTAGATATTTGACAGTCCTGACTGTTGGCAAGTGCTTTTAAATATTTGTCTAATATACGTAATATTTGTCTAACATTTGTCTAATACTCTTTCACTCATTTGTCCTATTTCTACCCTCTGAGGACACAAAGGAAAATGTTCTCCCGTTTTACTCAACAGCCCTTCAGATATATCATATATCCCTTTATGTTATTCTTGCATAATTTTAATTAGAATTGCTTATTTATTCAGTTCATTCGGAAAAAGTATTTACTTACTGCATACTCTATCAGAAACTGTGCTTGGCATTACGGGGTAAGAACAGGAGGAAAAACAATGCAGTCCTTAAACTCTTAAAGCCTATATTACCCTAAGTCTTCTTTTTTCCACATCAAAATTTCTCATAATAGCTTTTTCAACTCATACAACTCAATAGCAAAAAAACAAATAATCCAATTTAAAAATGGGAAGAGAAACTAATAGACATTTTTCTAAAGAAGACAATATAAATGGCCAACAGGTACATGAAAAGTGCTCAACATCACTAAACACCAGGGAAATGCAAATCAAAACCACAATGACATATCACCTCACCTCTTTTAGAACGGCTGTCATCAACAAGACAAGAGATGGCAAGTGTTGATGAGGATGTGGAAAAAAGGTTACCTGAGTACACTGAGTGCATTGACCCTAAGTACAATGTAAATTGGTGCAGCCACTATGGAAAACAGTATGGAGGTTCCTCAAAACATAAAAAATAGAACTATTGTATGACCCGGCAATCCCACTTCTGGGTGAATATCCAAAGGAAAATGAAGTCACTATCTCAAAGAGATACCTGCACCCCTATACTCACTGCAGCATTATTCACAATAGTCAAGACATGGATACAACTGAAGCGTCCATCAATGGATAAATGGGTAAAGAAAATGTGAGATAGATAGATATAGATGGACAGATAATTATTCAGCCATGAGAAAGAAGAAATTCTTGCTATTTGCAACATGAATGGGCCATGAGGTCATTACGCTAAGTGAAATAAGCTAAACAGAGAAAGACAAATACTGCATAATATCACTTATATATGGAATTTAATTTAAAAAAGATAAAACCAAACTCATAAAACAGAGAGTGAAACAGTAGTTGCCAGGATGGCTGGGGGTGGTGGGAGAAAAGGGGAGAGGTTTGCAAAGGTGCGTAAACTTACAGCTATAAGATCAATAATAAGGTCGGAGGATCAGTAGTTGATAACACTGAAGTGTATGATTGAAATTTGCTTAGAGAGTAAAACTTAAATGTTCTCACCAAAAAATGAATAAATATGTGAGGTGATGGATATGTTAATTAACTAGATGGGGAGAATCCTTTCACAACGTACACATACATCAAATCACAGCAATGTACACATTAAACATAATATTTTGTATGTCCATTACACCTCAATAAAGCTGAAAAGAATGGTATTTTTCAACTATTATTCATATAGCACAATTTCACTCCTCTCTCCTCCTATATGCATCTTTTCTGATCAAGCTCTAATGTATCTCTGATTCCCTTAAGGTTTGACTTACACAACTTTCTAGTTATGGTCTAATCAGTGTAAACATGTGAACACTGGAGTGGGTCCACCTTCTTCCCAGCCAGTTCCTCGTCTGACTCCTGATTTCTCTGAGGGGAATGATCACCAAAGTAGGAACTCTTGAGAATCTATCCTAGAGTTGGTATCCAGATTCAATCAGTGACCAAATCTTTTTAGGGTTTCCTTTTGAGATATTTCTTATACCTATCTTATATGACATAGCTCCAGTTCAGACTACCAATAGTTCTCATCACCTTATTTTTCATCTGTCTAATTCTAATCCTGACAAAGCACCACAAAAACAATATTCCCAAAATACAACTTTGAACAGGTATCTTCTCTGATTACATATCTTCAATCGATCCCCTTTATATTTAAAGTAGAGCCAAACTCTTTGCCCGGCATTCAAGCAACATCCTTTCCAATCTGCTTTCTAGGATTTTGTTTTCCTCCTCATTCTCTGATTGCATGTGTTTCATTTAGGCAACAAAACATGGGGAGAGGCCAGGTGCTGTTTATTTTCACATTCACTCTACTCAGGAGACACTCAAATGATGTTACTTGAAAGGCTTTTGGGTAAGATTGAGGACTTCTCCACTATTCCTATCTACTTCTATCACCCTCTGAATGCCAAGTCTACCTTTCATAACAGTGAAAAAAGTGGGTAAGCAAGTTTCTCTATGTGACAGGAGCCTCATAACCCATGGCATTAGTGACAACAGCTGGAGAAAGGGTAGGTGCAATATCTGTCATTTTTTGCCAACCGACATTCTCAAATGTTCAAATCTAGGCAGTCTTATTAATAACATTCAAGATTTCCTTCTTCCTCTGCTAATCCAAATCTGAAGCTTCTTTCAAGGCTCATCTCCAAAACTCTTTTAATGATACTTCCCCGAAACTCTGGCAAGTATATAATATCTACACTGTACTGATCATTCATACAAGCTAATAACTCTTCAAAGTCACACAGTTCTTCTCTGTCTTCTAACTTGTATCATTTTTTGTCATGTGTCCAAGTCTTATATGACTTCATCCTAACTGAGGACTCATGAGTATGTTTCCATAGCAAATGATTTTTGTGTTTTCCGACACGACCCCTCAGCCCACCTCTGATTTCAGCTTGTACAGCTGTGCCAACCAGTTTTGTGCACAGTGACAACCTTAGAACAATGCCGAGACTTTCAGCCTTTCTGCCTCAGGATCTTTTCCCCTTTACCCTGTTCTAGGAGCTTAAGCAAGGATGTTTATACACCTGGAGACAACTTTCGAGAAATGGGAGTCAAAGTTCCATAAATAATCTGGCTTCCAATTCTGTGCATTTCCTCAGAGAACTTGCACTGGGGGTGGAGCCCCAGTGGCCCACGATGGCAATCAGGACAATAATGTATCCCTTTTTCTCCTTTTTCTGGCTGACACTTCCAGTTCCCTTTCTCTTTATTTCTGCCAAGTAAACTACTTGTCTTAGGCTCTGCACTGGTGTGTGTTTGATTCAAAGTAATTCAACTTATTTCATCCCTCACCCCAATTTTCTATCATAATTTATATCTGTGAGTTGATTAAAATTCACATAGAATTTTCACAAACCTACCACACTGCATTCAAACAATTAATCTATTAATCTCTGAGAAGACACCATGTCCATTTTTCAAATGAAGACACTGAGGTTAGTTGTCATTTTAAAGATCACAATATTAGTCAGTCAACACAATTTATTCAGTGCCTACTACCTTGGGGTCAGAGCACTATGGAAACACATGGAAAGGTTTCTGAACCCACGTTTGGGGAGTGGGAGTTTTATGAAAGATAGTTTCTCAGAAGAAGTGAAATCTAAACTGAGATGCAGGTGAATTGGTTCATAAACAAGGGACAAATCACAAAGGATTAATTACACCACATTAAGGAATTTGCATTTTATCATAATGGCAAAATGAGTCAATAAAAATTTTTAATTAAGGGAGTTACATGATCATTCTGCTTCCAAATGAAGAACAAATTAGAGGATTAGAAAACTGTCAAGAGAGAAGTGGCTGATTCTAGGGCTGAGGCAAGGAAAATACAAGACAAGTCTCAAGAACCTTGTAGTACCTGAAACAAAAGAACTGCTCAGAAAAACAGAAGAATAAGAGCATGTCATACGGCTTCTGGAGTCAATCTGAAAGTATGCTCAATGGCAAACACTAAAACAATTTGACCAACAAAATAAATAGCTTGGTGTTGGATTATAACCAAAATATAAAATAAATAGTCTTGAAACTTTGTGCTTACTTATATCAGTATTTATACTGATTTTTAAAAAATATTGGATGAATAAATAAATAAATGGAAAGAGATAAATCTTCCTTATAGAGGAATTCAAAATAATTTATGTAAATACTACACCCTCAAGAAAATGGAGCTTAACTCCCCCTCTCCCTCATGTGGGTTGCACTTACTGACTTTATTCCAAATAGACTGTGGAAAGGAGATAAGAGGAAATACTGTGTTTGAGAAACCTTGCAAGCACTACCTGGACCAGGTGACCAAGTTTAACATCATCAGTGACAAGTCATACTAATAGCATATATCCATAATATACGGTAAGAAGCTTCTCTCATCCCTATGATGCTTTCCCCAAATCCACAACTCAAGTTTAACCATGAGAAAAACATCAAACAAACCCAAATTGAGGGGCATTCTAAAAATACCTGGCTAGTTCTCCTCAGAACTTTTCATACCACGACAAGGAATAAAGGAAAATGTCACAGACCAGAGGAGTCTAAGGAAACATGACTACTAAATGTAATGTAGTATCCTGGATGAGATCCTGGGACAGGAAAAGGACATTAGTGGAGAAAGTAGTGAGATCTGAATAAAGTCTCAAATTCACTTAATACCATGGTTCCTCGAAAATAAGACCCAGCCTGACAATCAGCTCTAATGCGTCTTTTGGAGCAAAAATTAATATAAGACCCGATATTATATAATATTATATTATATTATACCCGGTCTTATAATAAAATAAGACCCAGTATTTTATATTATTATATTATATTGTATTATGTTATATTATACCTGGTCTTATATTATAATAAAATAAGACCAGGTCTTATATTAACTTTTGCTCCAAAAGACGCATTAGAGCTGATTGTCCAGCTAGGTCTTATTTTCGGGGAAACACTGTAGTAGTGTTCTAGTGTTGGTGCCTCAGTTTTGACAAATGGATGGAGGTAATGTAAAATGTTAACAATAGGGGAAACTGGGCAAGGGGTATACACTGACTCTTCTGTACTGTCTTCCAATATTTTGTAAATCTGAAAGTATCCTACAATAAAAGGTTTGCTTTAAAAGGTAGTAGGATATAGTGAGAACGGTTAGGAGAATGTTTCTATGAGTTCATAATGGTCAGAATTAGGGAAGTATCAGTAGAGAGAAAAGAACAGAGTTATGATTTTGAAAGTAGATTCAACATGACTTTGTGACTATGTCAGGGGACAAAGGAAATGGGTGACAGAAGACAGGGGACATAGATTACATTGTTGAGAGGCTGAAGCAAGTCATAATCCAGGTCCTCTGCCTCTATAGGTTCATTAGATGAATTGCATATAGCATATGGGAGAGCCCATCTGAAAGGTTATAGGGGAATAATCAAGGCATGGGGCAGAATGGTACAATAGAAGTACAAAGAAGGATGTGGATAAAAGATGAACTAGGAATTCTGGTTGATTAGATCAAGGGCCATGGAAAAGTAGGGACCAAAGATGGCTTTGAGCCTAAAATTTTAAATGATGTTGATGCTCTCAAGAGAACAGGAGAAGTTTGGAAGAGGAGGATTGACAGGAAAGATGACCAGATCTGTTTTACAAAGTATATTTGAAATGATGTCATGCCACTAGTGGAAATGCTCCAAGACAGAATGAAGCCAGGTAGAGTCTGGAGACAGATACCATTTTCCTAGAGATGTGAGAACGACTGAAAAGATCATTTTAATTGGCAAGAAAGAATTCATTAATAAAAAGTGAAAAGTTAATTTAAGAGTGGTAGAACTCAAAACCAGAATTTACTCCAATTGTTTTCATTTCTTTCACGTACTCTCCCTCTTGCTGTGGTTGTTCCATACCCATTTCCTTATTTGAAATGGGGTTAGTTATTTATTGATCTTTTGTCCCCAATTCTATGCCTCTTCCTTTAGCTATAGACTTTTTCTTCAGTTTCTATATATCACAAAAACATTTTCTTTTCTGCCAGCAAATATTACATTTCTCACCTGGAATGCTTCCTTCTCTCCTGTTTGAGCATGTAGTTAATTATTGCCAGAGAGGAATCAGTGCCAGGGTGGGAGAAGAACAAAGTTTCTGGAAAGTGAGACTCAGGGCTCTATCAATAAGGAAACCTGGATGGGAGGTGTTCACAAATGTTCTGGGTCCAATGGGGGTGGTCTCCAACACTGATGGCTAGCCCTTTTTAAAATACTTAGTATAAGAGCAGTTTAGAAGTTCCCTATAAGTTAAATATATATTATAGAAAGATTTTACTAATAAGAGGAAAGAGAAAGGGCAGGAAATTGATCCCAAGTTTAACATGATCTAAAGTATGGCAGCAATAATAGTAGTAACCATTTATTAAGCTTTTAGTGTCATGGTCTGAGCTATGAACTTTATGTGCATCGTCCTCGTTATTCTTTATGACAATTCCATGAAGTAGGTATAGGTCCACAGTCCCTGATTCATAATTCCAAACTCCACAGATTTAAGAAAACCAGTTTCTGTTTTATTTTGTAACTCATTTGACAGCAAAGCCTATCAAGAGATGATTTAAGGCTATATATTTTCTTTATATTATTTCATTTTATTACTGTGTGTTTGATTAGAGGGTACTACCCTAGATACCACTCAACTTTCTGTAATGAACAGCAAATGCATCATATGACTTTTCTAAAATTAAAAGAATTCTGAATTCTAAAACTCACTTGGCACCAGGGCTTTTGGAGGAAGTAATGTGAAAATTGAGAGTCAGAATATGAAGCTTAGCTCACAGTTACACAGACAGAGATTGAAACTGAGGTCTGTGATTCTCCAAAGTGGTTTTTCAATCACTAGATAACATGCGGGAAATGTTATTATCTTAACAGCTGGCACCAAAATTTATCTTAGGGAAATAACTGTCTTTTGGGAGAAAATACCCTGAAAAGAATGTATTGGATGTAGTATCTTAAGGACCTTAAGAATGCAGTATTTTAATTTTGTGTCATTTGGTCCTGTTTTAGACAAAAAACAAACAAACAAACAAAAAAAAAAAAACAACAAAAAAAAAAAACTGCCTGTTTTGTTCTGGAGTGAAGGGGTTAGAAAAAAGAAAGGAAGAGAAGGAATAACCAAACATGTGGGTTTGGCTTCTGCTTGGGGGGTAAATGACTAAGAAAGACTGCCAAGTAAGAGTGGTTGTAAAGGCTAATGTGTTATTTTAAAGTGCTTTGTTGTCTGGTATGTGATACAATACCCTCCACCATTCCTTTGCAAGCTTATTAAAGTCTACTATGCCCACAAATGCTTAGAGTGAATACATTTTTTTTTCTCATTATATCAAGGAACTCTAGATTGAACAGTGTGCTTAACTCTGGAGATTTAAAAAACAAAGAAAGGTCATAACTTCAGGAGTTTAGTCTAATAGAAGAATGAGGGGAAAAAAATGGAAAATCAGAATTCTTGGTTTAATGTTCTATAATAGAAGCAGGTATAAGTGCAGGGAGGCCGAAATAAAGGAGCATCTCTTATGGCCTCGTAGAGTACCATTACTCTATTAGGTTGGTGCAAAAGTAACTGCAGTTTTAAAAGTTAAAAATAATTGTAAAGACCGCAATTGCTTTTGCACCAAGGTAATAGCTATATGTCTGCGGGGGCAGCCGAAGTAGGGAACACCATCTTCACATGACACTGAAAAGTGCTTCTTTAATACTAGTATTTGGAAATACGCCACTAAGTTTCCAGTGCTGGAGGAAATTTCCCTCCTGAGTCTACAGTTGCTTTTGATCTTTCTTAGCAGTCCTGTATTCAAACACATGATTGTCTCAAGCCGTTTTCTCCCTTTATGACCCCCATAGCAACTACTTATCATTTGCCTTTTATGAGTTGAATACTGGAAGGCTCTATAAAGTGTTTATGACACTATTTTCTTGCCACTCTGGTAAATGATTTAAGGAACAAAGAATTTGGGGCCTTCAGTAAAGAATATTTACAATGGGCCTAGTAGTTGTCTTTATAAATCTATATTTGAAGTATGTTATTTCCCATCTTAAAATGTTTTATAACCCCATGCCCACTTTCACCACCAGCCTCCATTTCTCACTCTCTGTGGAACAAAACTTCTTGAAAGAGGTGTGTTCTCTTTGTCTCTATATCTAATGTTTACTTTCTTACTTTAAATGGAATTTACATATTCTTTCTACCAACACCTGACCCATAGAAGTCTAAACTAATATTTGTTGAATAAAAAAAGTACATTGGTTATAAAATTTCCAAGTTCTGAGGAAGTGGAAAGGTTGAGGCATTTCCCTATCTGGTTTACCCAAATGATCTGATAGGCTGAGTGTCAGCAAGAGGACAGAAGTGAGAAAAGGAACTTAGCAGCATTACATAAAGGGAAAAAAAGATGTAGGTAAATTTTGTGTGGTAAAGTAAAAGTATAATTTTGAGTTGGAAGGTAATTAAGGAGATTTTAGACATCACTATTAGAATTTTGTGCATAGAAAGAGTAATAGTCCTACCGGCCACTGCAGTGGTCACACCCTCCTGGAGTAGCATTCTGGGTAGTTTCCTTTAAAAAGCACAAAGCCAAAATGGAACCATTTTGAGGAAGAAGGGCCTAAAGTAATATCAAACGAGAGGTAGTAGGTAGACTAGGTTAGCTCATGGAAGAGAAGATTTGAGTGGACTATTGACATTATTAACAAATATTTGAAGGAAAACCATGGCCATAATAAAGCAGAATTGTTCTGAAGTCAAGATTAAGACAAATAGATAGAAATTCCAGAAGGACAGTTTTCATCTGCATATAAGAAACTGTCAATCCCTATCTATCCCCTGAAGCATTTAAGCATTGGCTAGACCCACTAATAGACAGACGAGATTTAAACATCAGATCGAGAGTTGGAACAATGATTCTTATCATTCCCAATCCTATGAGGAACATAGTTATTCTAGAGAACAACTGCAACCACCCTGGAAAGGTATGTTGAGACAGCCAGCTGACATCCGCTTTGCCTTAAACCTGTGTTGTTAAAAAAAACAAAACAGTATTTGCATTCCCTAAGGTTAACTATGAGATTTGTATGATGATGATGATGATGTTAAAACAGCCAGTTCATTAGAACACTGAGGAACATCTAAGCTCAGTCCCTAACTGACACCAACACAGCAGCAAGTGCTCACCTCCACTGTCTCCAACGTTCTTTGATTATAAAAAAGCAAGCCCAAGAAAGAGAAGAATATTTCAACTCCAGTTAGAGTTTCAGTGATATCAGTTAAAGACCTATTTTTATAAGACCAACGTGGTCTGACATAGGTCAGAGTGGATTTTCCATTGACACAGGCCGGGCCTCTACAAAGTCAAGAAACTTTAGCCAATAGCAAGGACAAGGCATTATAGAGGGGAAGGCTGCCACCTACTGTGCATAACAGGAAACGAAGGTGGTGCATGTGTGAGCGGTAAGTAGACATTATATAGAAAGAAAAACATATTAGAAAATAAGGTCCAGTATTGAATCTGAGCAAGGATAGATGAAAGAGAATAGGATGCGACACTCACCCGCAATTATATGGCCAACTGGTTTTTGACAAGAGTGACACTGCATTGTGATGGGGGAAATGGTAGTTTCAATAACTAAAAATGGACTGACTATCCACCAACCAATGTTAAAAAAGATTCAATGTTAAAAAAGATTCAATACTCTTGACACCTATTTACATCATCCACGAAAATTAGTTACAATGGATTGTAGAGCTTCTAAAATTATACAGAATATCTTCATCATCTTGGGGCAGGCAAATTTTCTTAAATAGGATACAAAAAAATTAACAATAACCAAAAAAGATTGGGCTACATTAAAATTAAGAATCTTCATTCATCAAAAGATATCATTAAGAGAGTGAAAATGTAAGCCACTGAGTGGAAGAAGATACTCGTGATTCCTATATCAAGGAAACTGAAGCTGGCAGAGTAGAAACTTTGCAACACATCAGACAGGTTGCCAGTGACAACATTAAACGAGGAATCAAGTCCTCCTGAAGCTTAAGCCAGAACTTTAACCATGTCATTAAGCTTAAATAACCGTTTCCAAGTGAAAAGTGGTGGACATAAAGAAGTGCCTTAGGAAGAATGAACAAGATAATTGAAGTCAGATATACAGTATACACATACATATATATATAATGTATACCTGTGTATATGTACGTGTACTCGTATATATGTATATATGTATATCTGTAGTTTACATGTGTGTATATAGCATAAATATATGTTAGTATTTAATATAAATATATATATGTCTGCATGTCAGTATTTAATCTCTGTGACCAGGAACACGACAACTGAAATATTTGTGCTTCAGTTTCCTTACTTGCGAAATGGGAATGATAATGCTGTAGGAATTAAAAATTATGAAAATAAAGTACCACAGTGCCTAGTGTAGAAGGTTTTGAAAATTTTCAGCAGTAGCAATTATAATAATAGCTATATAATGATGTAATTAATATAATTATGGTTTAGTGATATTTTATGAATTGGTATGAGAGATAAAAAGGGAGGGCGGAATTGTTACTAATTGATTCAAGCATCACAAATATTTTAGCCAAGCTACACAGGATGGGTACAATCAAAACCATTGGAACCTGTCTGGAGAGTAAGCAGGAGAAGAAAAAGGGGTCATTAAGAAAAGTCATGGATCCCATGAATAATAAATAAGACTGAAGAACTAAGATACAGCTAAGTCAAAGAGGTCTTCAAATCTCAGGTTAAATACATTAGACTCCATCTCTCTCATTTCATTAGTTTTCTTAGAAAAACTAAGAACAAGTTTTTCTTAGTTAAAACTTGGGCACAAGGTGGAAAAGGTGAAGGGGAATAAAAGGTACAAACTTCCAGTTATAGGGATGTAGTGTACAGACAGGGAATATAACTAATAATATCGTAATAACTTTGTATGGTAAAAGATGGGTACTAGATTTATCATGGTGATCACATCTTAAGGTATATAAATGTTGAATCACTTGGTTGTACACATGAAACTAATATAACATTGGATGTCAATTATTCTTTAATAAAAAAACAACGTGGCCATAGGATGTGAACATTAACAGGTGCTCAACAAACATGCCCGTTCCCGCAAGTATTATCAGCAACCATTAGAATTGTTCTCTGAAGTCTGGTCATCATTCTGTATTCAGGTTAACAATTAGTCCTTGAAACAGAGAAAAATATGTTTGCTTGAGTTCCTGATGATATACACACATAGAAATGTGCAGAGAGGTAATGAAGGAGGGACAGTCTGGTTTATTTAAGCCTAGGCTGTGTAAACATATTAAATATGACTAATAGTCTAGCACAGTAGCAGAGTTGTCTCAACCAATGCCCATCCCATCCCCAAGGTCAGAAAATATTTATTCTGTCAAGGCATTGATCACATGAAGCCTGAATGGATTATCCATTATTCCAGTCCAGAAGAGTATTATCAGCTAGCAATTATTATTTCAGGGGAAATGAGGATAATATTTTTGTACAATTTTTATTTACTTTTCTAGGTTTATTTTCATTCCAAATGAACATATTACAACATGCATATTTGTAGTCAAGGCAAATGATTTACTCCGAGTTACATTACAGTGGAAATGGCAGATCTAGACTGGAGCTAGGTCTGTCTCTTCATGTACTCATCAACTTGCTGCCTCCAAAGGGCCATTTCCCATCACAATTTTAGGGCCAGTTTCTAACTAAAATTTTATCCTAGTTTTATAGCAGTTAAGAAAATAGGATTGCATGGAGTCCACGGGATATCACTATAGTCAAATGTTTTTGAAAGTGCAAGTCAGGATTGGTACACCAGAACAGAATAAAAAGTACCAAGAATCATCACGTATAATAAGGCTACATTTTGTTTCTTAACTATTTTATTTGTCCACAGATATGCATACATACGAGTATACTAGGTCATAACACAAAATTACTTTTTTACTTTGGGTGAAAAATAAAATGAAAATAATGAATTTTTACTCTTTCCTGTGGAGTCAAAATGTTTGAAAATCACTGTTTGGTGGGAACAGCTCAGGCTTTGGCATCAAAGACAGACTTATATCTGAATGCCAAGACTGCTGCTATTATCACCGAAGGAGTTCCTGTGACAACATTCCAGCCAATTCCATTCTCCTCAGACTGCTTGAGACCAAAGAAAAATTCCTTTCCTCAATTATTAAACCCCCTTTACAGTGGCTTTTGGAACCTTCTGATTCACAACAAAACTACTAAATTATGATTTAAAATGGGAAAAAAAACACAATTTTACTCCTCCAACCAACATCTACCAATGCTAAGCCTAAACTCCATGAGGGCAGATATAACATCCATTTCCTTAGCACTAGGCCATAGCTTTTAAATAGTAGGGACTCAATGAATATTTGGATTATAACAATGGTTTAATGAATAAGACTGAATGAACCAATGAATAACTATTCTATAGCAGACACTGGAGACACAGAAATGAACACGGCGTAAATCTGAGTCTTCAAGCAAATTAGGATATATATGTAAGCCTTAATTCATGTTTTCACCAAATATTTATTTAGAAGCTACTATTTTCCAGGCAGTTTGCTAGGTACTGCAGTAAACAAAACAATCATATTTGTTCCCTAAAGGTGAAAATACATTATGTAAAAATCATACAAACAGATACAGAATAAAATGTAAGTGCTATGCAGGGAACCATGAAATAATACAATAGCAAGGCCTGATCTGGATGCAGAAAAGAGTGAGGGAGGGCTTGAAAAAGCAGCTCCATGAGAAAGTTATATTTAGCCTGAGTTTGAGGGTTAAATGCTAGAAGCTTTTTTCCCCTCTATTAACAGAGAACAGAGAAAGGACCGATATAGCTTGACAGACTGAACAAGGAGAAAACTGGCAGGGGATACAGTGAGAGAGGTAAAAGGAGCCAAATTATGAAGAATCTAAACCATCCCTGAGGATTCTGAACAATGGGAAGCTAGAGAGCGGCACGATCACATTTGCATTCTACATAGAACATTGGACTGTTCTATGGAGAGTAGCTTTGAGGAAGAAATAATAGTCGATGTTGTAGAGAGACCACTTGAAGGAAATTACAGAAAGCAGAAGGGGAATCAATGCCATCATCTCAGATATGATAGGGTAAGTGGATGAGAAGTATCCAGAATTTAGGTTATTTTGGACACATGTTCAAGAATAGAACTTGGTAACAAATTAAGTGTGTGGAAAATGGTGCATTGTAAGGGCCAAGGGAAGCATCAAGTGGAACACTGAGGTTTGGGTTTGAATAACCAGTTGGAAGGAAAAGAAGCAATGGGGAGACTGAAAAGAAAAATATTTGTGGTGAATTATCAAAACAGTAGTATAGGACATATTAAATTTGAAGTGCCTATTGGATGTCCAAATTGTCAAGAAGAAGCTTAATATCTGGTCTGAAGATCAGAGGAGAGATCTAAGAAAGAGATACTTATATGGGAAATATATATATATATATATATATATATATATATATATATATATATATCTCACTTAAATGGTATGAATGATTGAGCTCATCTAAGGAAAATGAAAAATGAGGCATGAATAGGGCCCAGAGTCAATATTTGAGAAACCCCAAGTCTTTACTCATGAGAAGAGGAAGAATCAATAAAGAGAATGGAGAAGATACAAGGAGATGTAGGGGACTATGCAGTCAGGAACCCCAAGAAAAGAGCTTATATCAAGTGTGATCAAGTAAGAAGAATTAGAGGGCCATATGCTCTGAAAAAAGGTCCATGGAATTAAGCGACCTGAATTGGTGACCTATACAAGGACAAGTTCACTGGCAGGAGTGAAGGAGGAAGCTAGAATGGTGACGGTTGAAGCACAAAGGGAAGACGAGGAACTAGTCATATACACACCCAGTTTCAACAGTGTGTTATGTGTTATGTTCATTATGTGTTATATTCAAAATGCCACAAAAGCCCAGGATGAGCTGAGAAAGTTTTCCCAGGAAGAAACAACATTCAAACTGAGTCTTAAAGATTTAGGAAGAATTTATTCAAATATAAGTGTAAAGAGGAGCATTCTGATAAGATGAAACAGCAACGTAAATATGGAGAAAATAACAACAATAAAAATAATAGTGATGGGCAATATTTCTAAGTGTTTACCATGGGCCAGAAACTGTTCTAAAAGCTTTACATGTGCTAATGCCCCTAAACTACAAAATCAACCTCTTCCTTCCACCTTCACCATCATCATTTGGTTGGACTATTACAGTAGCCTCGGCACCTGGCTTTCTTGCTGCTGTACTTGCTTTTTGGTTTATTCTCATAGAGCAGTTAAAGTGGCCTTTTAGGACAAACTATCATATCATATCATTTCTCAGCCATAACTCGCCAATGGCTTTCATTTGGTGAAAACCAAAGTCCTTCCTATGTCCTACATGGCCCTTTATTATCCAGGCCCCCACTGCTTCCTGTATCTCACCACCTGTTTCTCTCTATCACTTTGCTCCAGCCAGGCTATCGTCCAGGATATTTGTCCAAAAAGTCAAGCAAGGTTCTGTCTCGAAGCCTTTGCACTTGCTATTCTGTCTGGAGTGGATGTTCTTGGATATTCTCATAGTTCAATTCCTCACTTCCTTCACGTCTCTGTTCAAATGTCACCTGATCAGCAAGGCTTTCTCTGACCAACCTATAACCGTCTCCCAAATCCTCTAGCACACTTACCCTCTCCATTTATGTTCTCAATGATATTTATCATAACCTGATATACTTTAGAAGTATTCATTTTTTTATTGTCTGTCTCCCCCAACTAAAATTCAGTGGGAAGTTCCATGAGGGTAGGGCCTGTCATTTCTAGTCACTGATGTATCCCCAGAGATGGGTACAGTACTTGACATGTCAAGACCTGAGAGGCTCTGAGATTTTACCCGACTCGAAAGCTAAAAAGTTAGCTTGCTAGGGTTGAATGGATGCTGTCAGAGGACAGACTCCTGAGTCAGAGGCAAGGTGTGTAATTGTTCAATAACAATAGTCAGAGTGTCAGCACTTGTTCTAGTTTCCCAAACCCCAGTTTCCACAGGTGATGTGAAAAGAGAGGGCCACGTAGTACCTAAACAGAGAGTGTAGTGTGTTACAAGAGCAGGAAGGCAAGCTTTAAAAAACTCCCTAATCTTTTTAAAAGGGAACTATACCTACCGAAGCTTTGCCCTGGAGAGAGATATTATCTTTATTTTACTGACTATAAACAAACCTCCCCTTAATTCCAGAGGGAGACACTAATCCACTTTCCAAGGCCATCTGTTACACAAACACTCTTGAGAAGATTGTCCGAAACACAGGCAGTCAGCGTCTCAACTCACAAGGCATGCAGAAACATGAGAGAGAATGGGAAACTGTCTCCCAGGAACACATGGTGGAAACAAGACATATTTTTGAATGAAAGGTTAACACTTTGAGATAGGTACTTTTATTATTTCAGTTCTCTGACGATAAGGTGAGGCACAGCCAAAGTGAACTACGTGTCCAATGTTGCAGAGCTCGGAAGTGTTTCTGTCAAGCACACTTTAGTCCCAGAGCACACACACCTCAGGGAACTGAGACCTCCATGTCTCTAACCTGTCCCCATGGCCGCTACTTTAGGCTTTACTCATGGGTGAGAGAAAAAAAGAGACAAGAGAGAAAGAATGAAATAGGGAAAAGCTGAAGAAAAGCAAGAAAGAAGGGAGAGGGCTTTTTAAATATCCCCTCCTGTTCATATATCCAGAACTACAGAGTACAACAGACCTTCGAGTTCACCTTACAGATGTAAAAACTGGGGCTCAAGAAAGGCAGGGCCTCCCGTGATCACAGAGGAGGTTAGGGAGAGAACCAGCTAACTAACCACCAGAACTCTTTTCCTGACAGAATCTTGGCCTTGCACCTTTCAGGCCTATGGCGTTCCTTCTACCTTTCTTACACAGGTGACATTACCCAAACCTAGGGGCCAGGTTATACTACAAAGTCAATCAATAACCAAGGAGATCTGTGGCACAGGGCAGCAGGTGGAGTCTGGGCTGCCATCCTGCCTATATAACCCTTCCCATCCAAGGGTTCTGAAGAGAAGTGGTAAATTCAGTGCAGCTTTTGACTGAGCTCTGGACACACAACTTTAGCCATGAAGGTTACAGGCATCTTTCTTCTCATTGCCTTGGCCCTGTTGAGTTTATCTGGTAGGTGTCTTTGCGTATATTTCTAATTTGAGTAAAACCTTATGACCTATTGCTTTACTGAGCACATTACCTTCTAGACTTAGACGGAGTCTAGTCCTGGACAGAACTTTTGGTCCCAATGAGATGAAATAAGATCAATGGATGAGAATTAGAGAGAGAGGAATTTTAACATAAGGAATTTTAACAAAATAAGGAAAACAATTTTTTAACATTACTTACAAAAGGAGACTTAAATGTAATTGCAAAAGTTATTTTTGCATCAGAAGACCTGGTTGCTACTAGTGGTAACTAATTCTCAGCTAGTTATACAAACGCTCCTTCATCAATAGACAAAGATCAAGAGAGTTATACTTCCTATGTCACTAATCGTGAGATGGAAGGTCTAAGTAACTAATGTTGAGAATGTCAGGGAATATTCAGAAGATACTTGCTCAGTGCTTGATATGTTTCAAGCAGTAAATACATCATTTCTATTTTCAAGGAAATGGGTCAACTTTTCTGAAATACCAAATTGAGAAACTTTGTTTATAACCAAATTTTTGCTGAATTCTTTGAGGTTTCATCACGCAGGGAATGAATGGCACCAATGAGATGTCTTTGAGAGAAAAAAGAAATAGAAGGGGTGGGGAGTGGAAGAGGCCAGCAGAGAAGTCACAGTCTTAAATGAAAAACAATTCTGAGGAAGACTAGATCTGGCTTCTCCCATTCAAGACGGAACTTCACATGTCTGATTTATGTTTCCTAGGCAACGCTAGAGCTGACACCCTGGAAAGAGAGGTAAAAACAATTTTGTAATCTCGTCTCTCTCAGGCTAGAACTATTTGTCCCAATAAAAGCACAGTCTAGCTGTCACCTTTCGGTTCCTGAAGGCAACAGGAGGAGTATGAATGCTAGCGAGGCTTAACCTATTAAATGCAGACAGGAACAATAGTTACCTACCCAACAGGGGCTTATGTGGAAGAACAAATCACTGATACCAGGCAATTTCTATGTAGTCATATAATGCTTGCTGTGAACGGGGTTTCTATGCATACTAGGGCTATCTGGAAAGACAAGGATTTGGGGTGGAAGCCTTCTAAACTTCACTCCAAATAGCACTTTCTCCTTATATGCCCCCCATGTTGGTATGAAGTTCTCCAGATCACCAAGGTGAAACTCTAATTAACAGTGAGCAAAGGAAAATAATAAACCAGTTTCTTCTTCTAGAAAAATATTCTATATCTAACTTTTTCTATTTTTTTATGTGTTTATAAAGTAAATTTTAGTAAAGCTGGAGACTAAAGGAAGAAGTATCCCTCTTCTCATTACATTTATATCTATCTAGTGGAGAGGCAAATGACAAACTAAAGTACATGACTGAATAAATTCTTACATTTGTGATAAGTGTTATAAAGAAGTTCTGGTACCATTAGAAAGCTAGCTTGGTTAGAATGACCAGGGAAAGTGCCCCTAAATAAGGGAGATTTATTTGGAGCCATGAAGGATAAATTAGTGCTGGCAAAATATAACTGGTAAGAAGAAGTAGTAGAGTGAAGTGGTTAAGAGCTAACGCTCAGGACGTACATTGACTGGGTTTGAATCCTGGATCCAAGAGCTGTGTGGCCACGAGTGATTAAATCTTTGTGCCTCATTGTGTTCACCAGGAGAGGCGTATAATAAAAAGTTCAGGATAGTTGTAAGTAGAATAATAAAAAAAAAGCACTTAGGACAGTCTCTGGCCTGTCACAGTCATTTAGTAACCACTAGTTCTTCCTGACCTTGAGGAAAGAGGCTGTATAGAGACTCCAGTGGTGGAAGGCACCTAGTGTCTTAAAGTGATTGAGAGAAGACCAATGTGACGGGGCCACAGTATGCGAGGAAGAGCATGACCCAAGGTGTGGCTGACGTAAGAGGAGCCGGCACCTGCAGTAATTGACACTTGAACATTATCTCACTCATCTTATTTAAACTTCATAACACCATTATAAGGTCGGTGGGGAAAATGGTAATATCATTCGCATGTTGCAGATCATGTGACTGAGATTCAGAGACATCGAGATTTACCAACGTCACACAACTTGTAACCAGCATAAGCAGTATGTAAAAGCAGGCTTTCTGACTACAAATCGTGGATTCTTTCTCTTGGAACACTTAGTATCACTCTCCCACTCACAATCATGCTTCCATCTTTAATCTGAGCAACTCCCGGGAGGTAAACACCATTTTAGAGACTTTGCTATAAACTCAAAGAATGGAAAATGATTCTATTTAACTCCATTTTTAGGCTATATGTAGGAATCATGTTAACGGATGTACCAAGATCTATAACCCTGTCTGTGGGACTGATGGAAATACATATCCTAATGAATGCGAGTTGTGCATGGAAAATAAGTGAGTACAAACTTAAATTTATTTTAAAATAGATTTTAAGCTAGTTGTCTTCAAATTTTCATATATCTTATCCCTTGAAGTCCCAGTCAATATACCTATAACATCAATCTTATCATGAGAGAACTAAAACATCTAGTTTTTCCAAAAATAATCCTCAATCTTCCTTCTCCTTATTATAGCTATGCCTGGTACGATTATATAGAGAGGTGTGCTTGTGTGTGTGTGTGTGTGTGTGTGTGTGTGTGTGTGTGTTAATAGAAAATAGTATTTACTATGTCAAGCATTGTGCGAGGCATTTAATATTCCCAGTGAGTCTATGAAATAAACAATACTAAGCCCAAAATATGCAGGATGAAATTGAGATTCAGTTACTTTAAATAACTTGTTCAAGATCACCCAGCAGTCAGTGACATAGCTGGGCCCGAATCCTTGCTCTCTCTATTTTGCTTTCAAGTCAGATACCAGACTAAAGATTTGTGAAACGCAGAAGAAAACCCAACATGCTTTGTCTCTCCATTTGCTTACACTCAATGCTAATACAACGTGGACAATGGAAGTTTGAGCATAGTGCTCTAAGAGCACAAAATTAAAAATGATTAATTATGCCAGCTAGGATTTGGAAAAGTATGGAAGCTTTCTCTATGCCACAAACAAGGAGAGAAATAAGAAAAAAATGAGCAAAAGAGAGACAGGAATTAATTACATGGTGCCGTATGAAATGTGTTAAGGAAAGGGAAATGGAATAAATGAGGGGAAGTAGTTGAATCCTTCTCCTAATGAACTAAAAAACTCTCTTGTATGATAAAAGCCCATGTTTTTGCAGCAAAACAGAAGATAGCCTGGATTTTCAAAAAGCTCGTACACCCAAAATAGCTTTAAATTTAAAATATCACTCTTGGTGATAGTAATAATTGCGTTTACTAAAACCTCAAATATGCAAATATGAGTTATATAGATTAGGTGACCAAAGCATATTTTTGCAACACTTTTATTCATTGACATGAGAACCTGATGTCATGAGCCACCATGTTTCCATCTTACCTGGTGCCTGGGCTAAGCCTCAATGAACCTCATTTTCTGAAGTGATTGCAGGTAGGTGATGTGAATCTGAATTGGGCACTCAGAGAACCTGACGTGCCACAGATTTTCTGTCTTACTCAGCTACTGAACACTTCACCTGTGCCAAGCACTGTGCTAATCTCCTCTGCTTTTCTTGTTGTGCTTATGACTAAAAGGAAATAGGTCATGAGCACAAATAAGGTAGCTTCTTGTAACTTGTAAATAATGCCATCAAACCAGCTGTGAGCGGAGTGCTATAGGAGTGAAGGAGAAATACAGATTTCTTCTTACTGAAAGGTCAAGAAAGGACTCAGGGAAAAGATGTTACTGAAACAGGGCTCTGAATTTTGGTAGCATCGCAAAAGCATTCCAGGTTAAATAAAGGTGTAAAATGATCAAAACAAATAAAAGAGTCTTCATGAGTGATCTAGAAAACTCTAAGTTATTCTGGAACTGATTTGCTATTAAAGACTTTGATTTAGGCTCAAATGACAACATACGTTTCCATTATTCCACTGTATAAATTCCCTATAGCATAAACCCTCTTCTTGGTCTGCTTTAAATCATTTCAGAAAATTCTCAGTGTTTAACAAATATTGGGTAAATAGGTCCTCAGGGAGAGAGATCTAATATCCTAAAGTTTTAGACCCAAACATTAGGTGTTCTGCTTTCTGGTGAGTTTGTTTCCACATTAAAGACTTGTCAAAGGAACTTGAAACCACTTGTTAATTTTCTCATGACCTATGTTGTTGACATTAAGGTCAGACATCATATTTCCATGGAAGAGGAGGAGAAAACAATAGAACAGCCTTGAGAGTTGGGAAATTTCCAAATGCCAAGACCAAAAGGCCCAATATTTAGGGTAAAACATACTAGGAAAATATGAGCATAGAACTGAGACAACCTTTAAACCTATCAGCCCTGTTGGTTCTTTCTATTCTTTAAGAAAGATATGTAAATATGGGAGGAACATTTGAATGCCAGAAAGTGTAACTTCTCTTCCTGTATTTTTCAGATTAAGAAAACAGGCTTACAAAGAAAATGTGGTTTTCTCAAATGCAACATCTTTTCAAATGTACCGTGTTGCCTTTCTCTCTACTGACCATTAAAAGTACCAGATAAATGCCAGGTTCTGACTCTAGTTGTTGGGTTTTGAGATAAGTAGACAAACAGGACTTGGATCATGACGTGCTTGGCAGATATAGTCAGGAAGGGCCTTTTCCTATTTCTTCCACATCTTCTTAGGGACTTTGTATTGGCAAATTCTTTTCAGCAATCTCCAGTAGAACTTGCTGTAATGACGGAAATGCTCTATATCTGTGCTATCCAATATGGAAGCCATTAGCCACACCATTAGCACAGAAAATGTGGCTAGTGCAGCTGAGAAACTGAATTTTAATATTACCTAGCTTTAACTGCTTTTAATTTAAATAGCTATGAGTGGGTAGTGTCTATTATATTGGACAGTACAGCTAGAGAAAATAAGTGAATTTGTATGCAAACATCACATGGGATAAAGAGCTGACTTCCTTTAGTGAGATATGACAGATACGAATCCCTGGAGTTCTAAGGTAAACGGTCAGGCCATCAGAAGGACCCGCAGTAGCCCAGGTACCAACTAAGATGGAAACATGGTGGCTCATGACATCAGGAGCAAAAGATGCAACAATGGATTAGAGCTTAACTTCAGAGGTTTACTGGAATGCCCCACGAGGTCTGTAAACTCTGTGAGGACTGACATTTTTCCTTTCTATTATACCCCTAAACTATACAATAGTTTCTTATCAATATTTGATGAATTAATAACTGAATGAAAAACATGAATGAGAAAAAGAGAAATGAGAATAAATCTCAAATCTCTCTATTTTAAATAAACTAAACGTTTTTCAGTTTTCTTCTCCCATAGTCACCTTTTTGTCAGCAAAGTTTAAGCTAATTTTTTTTTCAATGTCTTCTACAGGAAGCACCAGAGTCCAATCCTCATTAAAAAATCTGGGCCTTGCTGAGAACCAAGGTTCTGAAATTCTGTGAGGTCACCATGATGCCCAGCTGATTGTTGAATAAAATGCATCTAAATACTTTCTGTGGTTCCCATATGTTTTTTTCCTCCAAGGCATTGTTTGATTATACTAGGGACAGAGGACCAAGTTTATAAAATCCAGCAATCCTGTAATTTCAGACAAGGTATCCTTTATGGTGCTTTTTCCTTCCCCACCTTCCTCACATTCTGAGGACTCTGTCAGGGAATGTGACTTCAGATATTATGTGACAAGACACAGCTGATCATTAATACATGTAGGATTAGACTAGCATTTTCAGGAACAGTTGGAAAACTCTCAGCCCAGAAACATGTTACCTACTCATCACCTTTCACTGACTGAAATGATTCCTTTAGATTTCCTTGGGATTTCATTGAGCATCTACTCAATAGTAGTATTAGCTGTACTACTCTAGACAAGTTATTACCTTCTGAGACTATTTTCAGTTTTGGAAAGAGGGATAATACTCATTTCCTGTAAGCCGCATGAGTATTAAATATTTATTATTATATAATTGTGCCTGGCACGGGTCTAGGTACATTACGTACATACATGTAAGATTTCAAACAGGTGCCTATCTACTAAATTGTAGAAAACAATTTAGTCTTAAGAGTTTCCCTATGTCTCAGGTGGATTTCAGGTGGAACACGATTTTCTCAAAGAGGCTCTGAATTATTGAGGAAATCTAAAAAAAGCTGCAGTTTCTCAACTGTGCTGTGGAATGGCCTCTGCATTCGGCCTTAATTCTGGCTCAGCTGCAGTAACTCCCCATTAGTGACCGAGGTTAGTAGCAGAGTAGCAGTGATGCAGAGCTCTGTTTTCCCTGGTACCTGAGGTTTGGAGAGAGAACCTCATCCAGGGCTGGATGGAGAGATTTGCTTCATAGGGTCTGATAGGTTTGTGCTGAGATAACCAGAGGGGAAACAAAGACCCAATTGTGAATTAATTTTAGGAATGGTTTCTTTGACCACTAAAGCATCCCCAAGCTATGATTTGGCAAGGAGGGAAGGAACTGTAGACCAGATGAACAGATTGTGAGAACTCTGTTTAGTTCACTTTGCTTTACATGTGAGCCACAATAACCCTGTAAGATTATCTTTATCTTGTGAGTAAACTGAGAAAAGTTAAGTAACCTAACAGCACCAGCAAATAAGATGGCAGAGTTAGACTTTTTATCCAGGGATGACTCCAAATCTAAACACTTCTTCATTTAAACCACAATCACCGCTGGTGAATTATTCCTCGTCTATTTCTTCTGTAGGAACTTTAGGTAATACCCTCATATTAAAAGGCCAATGTGTTTATATTCAGAGATAGAAAAGAAGGTAGAAAAAAGGAATTACTTCCAAAAGAAAAAAGTCTATAATCACTGAAAAAGAAAAGGGAAAGCAAGTTGAATTTCTGAGCTTATATGAAGAACTAGCCTAGAATGGAGAAACTGATAGAGGGCTAAAAGAGCCTGAGATGCACCACGTTCCCTGATATGTAGTGGGGAATAGACCACCCATCGAACCAGAAATAGCCAATCAAAATCTGTCCCACCCACAGTTGCAAAAGACTGACACTCTAAGGTTTATGCTAATTTCTTGTGATAGTCAGAATCTGCATGTCGTTATGTTTAAATTTGACCACTAGAGGGTGCTATGGTCTGCCAAGTGACTCAGCCAAACAAGCACATAGCTGCTAACATGCCAACAGATGTTACGGATGCAAGATGGCTTCCAGCATCTTTTCTGTGATGCTAGAGGACACTTGAAGGGCACCCATAATATTCAAAAACTTTGCCAGAGTAAACGGAATTTAAATCATTGAATGGTAGAAATAGTCTTGTCTAATTGGACCATTTTATAAGTCTTGAGAGAAAAGTTTAAGAGATTGTCTGCCTTTAATGGTTGTTTTCTCTCTCTTATCTGTTAAAAGATAAACTCACATTTCTGCCCAGCCATATTTTTAGGGTCCCCCGCCAACCTGAGTGTTGTCAAGCCAAGTTTTCAAAACACAAGACAAACAAGAAGAAAATAGTTGTCCCTGGTAGAGAAAGAATCAACCAACAGATATCCAAAGGCAAATTTACAAGTCACAATACAAAGATCTAAACTTTTTTTTTTTTTTTGCCTGTCAATCTGAACTTGGAAAGGAAGGAACAAAGTGAAATTTTACCTTCCTATCTAAACCAGACACCATAGGTAGAAATAGAAATGAGAGAACAGCCTTACGTAAGAATTCTTATTCTTTCCTGCATCTGTCAGTTTTCCCAGGATCCTGTCTGCAGACTCTGGAGTAAGTAGGATGTACCAGCGGGTCTCATCCTTATCACCAGAAGCTGTAGAGAAGGAAAAATAATTTTCCCTCCACCATTTATGATGAGAGCTTAGCTGAGAGGCGCCTTTTTCTCTCATAAGTGTAAATGGATAAACTTATCTAGGTTAAAAGTTCTCCAATTGTGGCCACTGTAATTCAAGATTATCTTTCATAAGAATAACCTACTTGTTCAACCTTCAAACAAAATTTTATTCACCCAAGGCCTCACACTGGACCCAGTCCACCCTAAGTTGGAACTAGTCTGACCCTGGACTCAGCCTGGTTTCCAAGTTGGACCCAATTCAACTCCAGCCAGTTTCTGGACCCAATCTGGAAAAAGAAACGCTCAAATATATTCTGAAAGCTCAAAATGCAAAAGCTGTGAAGCTAGGATCCAAGAGGGACTTACTCACAACCTCCAGAGGCAGCGAGAAAGCAGCAAGCTCAAGGGGCTCAAGAGATACTCATGATGCTCGTTGCTCCTGGGGGGCCTACAGGGGTCTCCTTTGGTTCCCTCTTCTATCACCCAAACTGCTAAAAGATAAACTTGAGGCATATTAAAAATTTAAACAGTTTATATGATCACAAGTCAATTTGAATAGTGAAGCATCCAATCTAGCAGATAGAAAGGAGTTCCAAGGAGCTGTACGAAATGAAAGACTTTTTTCAGAAGAGAGCGGGAACAAGGGTTATACTACACTTGGTTATTGCAAGGTTTCTTTCCTTTAGCGAATGTCAAAGGTCTATCAGGCAGATTGCCTAACTAGTGCTGATCAGGTGATTTTGATTGACTGGTTTAAGATTCCATTTCTAAAGAGCCAAAATTATAATTAAGTCTTGGTTCGGTGATGTGGGGCTTAGCGTAAGTGACTCTATGTTGGGCCTGTTGTCTTGTTTTTAATACCCCATCAGAAAGCACGTGGTTTATTGTTTTTATGTCTGGTGGCTACATTTTAGAGATATTTACAAACTGGAATATGTTTAGAGGAGAGAGACTACCGAGATTGATAAGACTTTGAAACTTTGTCCTATGATGAGTGGTTGAAAGAAGTAGGAAAATTTGATATGAAAATAGGAAAACTCTTAGAAATCTGGTGGGTCTTTTCAAACAATTTAAGGGAGAGAATGCTACCACCATGAAAGCAGAAACTTTGTTCTTTTTTCAATGCTGTATTACGGGCTCGAAGACTGTAGTATCTAATATCTGGAGGTGCTCAGTTAATATTCTTTCTGTTACATACGTGAATGGGGAAGAGGAATGAACATGTTCTGGGTGGCCCCAACAAGCAGAATTTAGACTAACTGGATAGGAATTAAAGGAAGATTGATCTGGGCTCAGTAGGAAAGCATATACTATAACTGTTAAGATCAGAGCTCTGATTTAGAGACCCTGGGCTGGCATCTGGCTTTCCCACCATCCAACCATGTGTCCTGGGAGAAGTCAGAGAATTTTTCAAAGTCTCAGTTTCCTCATCTCAAATATGGGGTTAATAATAACAATTTCATCACAGTGCAATTAGCACAATGCCTGCCATATAGTAAGTACTCAAGAAGTATTAGCTATTATTATTGTTACTGTTATTATTCATCTTGTAAGCCTTTGAGCTCACGAGAAAGGTCACCTGGTACATGAAGATTTCCTGGATAGGAGGAGCTTTGCTTCTTCAGTAACAATTCATCGCATTATTGAATGATCAGGGATTTTAAGGAAGAGATTCCTCAACAGGGTAGAAGGTTGTACTAAAATGTCTCAGCTTTTAACTGAAACATTCCAGAATTGTAAACCACACCCCCACAAAGCAGGAATCAAGCTTAGTGGCCGAGAACGAGTTTTGTGGACTGAGAAGGGTTTTGTGGCCTTGGTAGGGAATAGGGCAGTAAACCCATTTCCCACTGTTAGGTCTCCTCATAAATGTAGGACCACATAACAGCAGCTAAACTCCAGGAGGGCCTGGTCACAGGGCCAAGGGATTTCTGGTCAGTTTCTTTTCTTTGTTTCAGAGCACTTGAAATATAAAGCTATTGGAAGGGAATAGTATGCCAAAAATGCTTTGTCCCATTTGAGAAGTAAACTTGTTTAAATAGTTTTTTAAATGACCTATACTGAGTCTCCTGAGAAATAGGAACGTGAGAAATATTGAACCTTTATTTCCACTTTTCTGACCCAATTTATCCCGTCAACTTTAGCTTACTCCAACTAAGTAAAAAATAAAATGTATTTGCATGACAAAGGAGGTGATTACATGAAAAGATGCAAAGCTCCTACCATCCAAAGCCTTAGCACTGCCAACAATTTCCTTTGTTTTCTTTCATTGTTTAAGCAGTAGCTAATTTTTAGCTAAAAGTATGGAATATGTAGATAAAATGAGGTTCACAAAAAAGTAATAGTATAGATCTTTTGCTTTTAAACACGTCAATATTCACTGAAAAGCCAACAAAAACAAACAAAAAAAGTTTGTTGGGGCAGTAGGTAACACAGTCTATTCACTGCGTGTGTGGCATGAACGAGGACTGTAAAATAAAATTAATGCTTTTTTTGGCTTTGCTACTATTCCCTGTTGAAGGGAGAAGGAGGAAAAAGAGACTAAATTTGGGGATTAGGAATCACCAGCAGAAGAGATGTGCTAGAAATAGAAACAGAAAAGTAAACACAAAGAGAAAACTATAAAGACAAAAAATAAAAAGAAAGAAAGAAAGAAAAATACATACTTGTGGAAGTTAGAGTGGAAAACAGCAGAAAGAGCTATGTGTGTTCCAAACCAAACCAAACCAAAACAAACAAACAAAATAAAAACCACAGAGATAAGCAACCTGAATAGAAAAAGAATGAGAAGCACAGAGAAAGACAGTGAAAAATTCAGTAAGTTTTATAGTAAATGTGGTTCTGGACGGCCACGTTTGTAGTTAAGTCATATTTTGAACTGCTTATATTAAATTTCAGGTTTTTTAAAGGCTCTTTAATTGACTGAAATAAACTGCATGTGCTTTTCTTTACAATGTACAACTATATTTTTGAAATAATCTTTTTCGGACTTCTAGAGATCTTTACAATCATCAATAAATAACTTAAGAGAAATGAACTGCCAAACCTTAAAGATGCAAATTAGCCCCAGGTTAGAGTTCATGAATAATAATAAAGATAACAGAAGCTAACTTGCATTGAGTAATTCTGTGTTAGACACTACATCAAGAAATGGCAGTAGGAGTGTCGTATCTGGGGTTCCTGCTCAGCTCCGTGGTGTGGATGCCACCACCGAAGCAGCAGCAGTGCATTTAACAGCAGCAGCAGGCTTACAAGCCCCTGCATTCCCGCTCGACTGCAGGCTGCAATTTCAGTATCAGTGGCCGCACTTCTAGCAGACAGCTGGCCAGAGCAAGCTAGGCTCCCGTCCAGGTTCCATCGCAGCTTCTGTTCCTAGATAACACCCTTCTTTCTTTATTTCCTTCAGCCCTTCTAAGTGACCGATTCCCTCCCTACATTCAATGCCTCTTTGAAATACTTAGAGTGGTCTCTGATTTCTGGCCATGACACTAACAAACACGGATAGGAATCTCTGATTTATAAAATATGTGAGAAAACTCTTTTCCAAAGTTGTCTGCTCTTTCTAGTTACAATTTCTTACCCTCGTCTGGGAATATTGTTTGGGAAATTGGGCTGATGAGCTCAGCCGGGGAAACTGTGGCAAAGAAGAAAAATAGTTATGGGATGGTAGGCAAATTAAAAGTACCTTTCAGGGCAAATTTCCTTCAAAATGGAATAATGAATAGAGGGTTGCCAAAACAATTGAGATAATCATGTGCATTGCAATACACAAATTATTTGCTTATCAAATGCGTTAAGTGGTTTTAGAATTAAAAAAAAATCGATAGGAGACATGAGGCTATCTGACTGCTTATAAAGAGTTGACAGTTCCTGTCTGTCTACTCTTCTTTATCTTTCTGCTCTGATCTCTCCCCCCACCCCCGCCAGCACCCCTTAACACTACCTCTAACTCTCTGCATTCATGCTTTCTCCTCCTTTCTTTACTCCTGCTTTCTCTCTCTATTATGCATTCGTCCCCAGAGAGACACAGTTCAGTACCTCCCTCCCATGTAAGGTCACCAATAATGTAGCCCCCATTATCCCAACATCTGCATCTATAACTAAAAAGTTAATTTATCGGACTTTATAAGTATTATCCACTGAGCGTTCCCCTGCCACGTAAAACAAAAGAAGTTTCAAAACCTGCAGAAGTACAATTCAGATTCCATTTAAATAACTTGGAAGTATAGCAGGCATAGGTACCTAAAAACAAATCTGGGACACTCTGAAGAGGATGGCTAAGCAAGATACCGGTCCAGGCTGAGGGTAAAGGGTCAGGATCCTATCCAGAGATGAAGCTGTTTTGTTGATAGACTCTAGAACAGAAGTACCCTTCTTTGCTGTGCTGAATCAGAATCCTCTGAAGAAACCGGCAAAGGTGTTAAAGGTCAAAGAATATGTTGGGTCAGCGAACCAGTACCAAGAGAGATGCCATGTCTGGGGAAGGAAGAAGAACGCAGAAGATGCTGCCTTCCTCTCATCCTGAGAAACCTATACCTACCCTGACTTGTACCCGTGAAAGCTTCTGCTAAGGGAAAGCCTCGTGTGAATCCAAAGGCCTAAGTGCCTAGAAACTCAGCCTCCTCAGTCTCCTCTATGGGACTACTACTGATCACAAGTGTAATCAAGCAAAATGTCCTGAGCATGGAGGACCCCTGGACGAGCTGCTCAGTAGATAAAATCCTGAACACACAAGGATGGGAGAAAGGGCCACCGTCATAAAAAGGAAAACAACCATTGTTGAAGGCGAAGCCAAGGGGATTGGGGATTCACGCTTTCAGGGAAGCTGGCAATGAGAACAGGGCTTCTTATGGGTCAGAGAGGAGAAACTTGGAAGGTACTGGAAACAAACCTAAGCATCAGGGCAAGTTATCTTCAAGGCAAAGATTATCACTGTTCACAAAGATACCATCCCTGTGCCAGATTTCTCACCCCTCCCACCATCACTATTCCAAATCCTGCCCCATAACTTATGCCCTATTTCTCTTATTTCTACCTTCCTCTAATCTTGCCTTTACTTATTTCTACCACATTTAGCTAGAGTTCTACTGCAAGACCGTGAAACATATCATCTCTACAAATTGAGTCCATGAACTAGGTAGGGTATTTTGCCCACCTGACTAGGAAGGAGGAGGCTTATTCATTGATTTTTGGAAGGCCACACAGTTTTTATCTCAGACATTCAAAGAGTTGAAGGCCAGAAGTTACTTACCTGATATAATGTACTTGCAACCAAACGTCCTTGAGAAAGACTGGTCTCAATGATGCTGAGTTCTGAAAGAGGTATAATTTGGCCTACACTAAGGAATATGTGTGCGGTACAGGCATGCCTCATTTTATTGTGCTTCACAGATGTTGTTTTTTGGGCTTTGTTTTGTTTTGTTTTTACAAATTGAAGGCAAGGCACTTCACCAGCAAATACATTACAACTCGCTGTATTGTGATACTCGCTTAATCGCCGTACGCTGGAACCAAACCCACAATCTCTCCGAGGTATGCCTGTACTCTGTTACTGGAGTAGGCAGAGACCAAGGTTGGGACAGAGAAAAAAGCCCCCTAGCACCTGATTTCTTAATATATCACTGGCTGGAGGTCAGTTTCAGGTGGTAGGCAAAGAACTAAGGAAAAATTCATCCCTATAACCGGATTCTTTTAGCAATGAGAGGTCTGCGCTTTGCTCCCAGGAGAGGAGCTGTGAACTTCCTTAGAAGGAATGGAAAGGAGGAAGAAGCAGCAGATAACTACGCCCTCCCCACTCTGACCCACGAGGCCCTGCATTGTCTGAGATGAAGTTCCTCTTAGAGCCCAGAAAACCCCGGTTGGAAGACCTGGTGCTTTTTATGATGCCCAGCGTGGCCCTGACACCAGCCTATGACATGACTGTGTAATTGTCCACCTACCCGTTAAGAAGGAAGGGGATTTCGGGGGTCACATCTTTTTCATTACTTGGAAAAAAAACAAACAGAAAACCAGAGGGTATCAGAGCAACATCTGGCTTTGTCCTCCTCAACTTCTGATTTCTACCCTTTGATAGCCACCAACCAATTCCCCTCGAAAACCAAAGAGTTTAGGGGGTATATACTTGGGTTTCTCCCCCGTGATAACTTCACATTACAGAAACCAGTTAAGCATGCTCCAAGACAACCGTTGGAAATTAACATTGAGTGGGCAAGGTTTGCTGGTATTAGTTGTTCCCCTGAAGTAGGAGAGAGCACTTTAAGTGAGAGAGAAGGAGAACCACAGGTGTAAAGGGCAACAAAGACAAGACTGACCAGAAAGTGCAAAGTAAGAAAAGGCAGAGCACACGCATATCAAGCATTAGGGTAGGATTTCCCAGAGCTCAGATCAGATTCCTATCAAGACCATTTTTAGTGTTCCCTTTCCTCCGTCCCAACAAAGCTCTCCTCCAATCCTCTGCTGAATCCCAGGTTAACCTAGGCGCTTGCCTGACCCAGCTTCGAAATCTTGTAATTAACTGTTTATCCTGCTGTTTTCTCAACATTTCTGGCTGCATGTATCATTGCCCCAGGCAGACCACATTCAAGACATGTCCATCTGTCTCCCCAGATCAACTTAATTTAAATGAGTATGTCCTCCTGGCTGCAAACAGGAGAGTTTTGTTTTATGGATGTTTCAGGAAAACTGGGACGAGTTACTTCTAAGATGGAGCACTGCATTTATTTACTCAAAGCCACTGGGAAAGAATGATTGATGAGCCAAGGTTTGCTTTTCACCATATGTAACCAAAGGAGCATGCATTCAGTGTTGCTATGTTTCTCAGCATGTAGTCAGTGGAAAGTATATTTAATTGGAACAAGAGAGAGCTATTTTAAGTGACTTCCTTTGTTTTAGTATTAATATTAGACCACAAATGAATCAGGTCTTCTATATAAAAAACCGGAATTTTTTAAGTCATTAAGTAAATACAAAACTAACTTTCACCACTTAAACCAAGGATGATCCATGTATCGACCCATATGAGCGTTTCTGGAATCAGGAATACCGATTCTCTGGCCTAAAAAATTACTTAAATATGAATCGGAGATTCTGACTAAAGGGCCTCTTCCTAAACATTTGTAAAACATTTTCTCTATAATTATCTGGATCCTCGGTAAACCTACCCTTATGTTTAACTTCTTTTGCCACATTCGCTTACCTTCACTTTCTGGTTGGCCTTTCTCTCACTGTCCCTGTCACCTGACGTTTCCTTCTCAAATAACTAATTGCAGGAAATTCTCCCCCATTCCACAGAACACACTCCTAATGTTCTTTACTGCACTATCCTTGAGGTGTTTCCTTCTAGTAAGGGCTGGCGGAAAATCACATCAGTGTCAATGCAGTGAGATTTGTGAGACAAGATGATGTTAAACGCAGAGTTTGGCTGTTTGTAAATTTTCCTATATAAACAGGCTCTATGGGGCATTTGAGCTGTGCTTCCTGGAAGAATAATTACATCATAACATTGGTCAACAATAAAAATTGTTACTGGACCAGGTACAGGGCTAAGATAATCCCCCAGCCATCAAAAACTCAACTGACTACCCCTATCATGTGAGAACCGTGGAGCAGGACCTCGGGAGTCAAAGGGAGGAGACAGAACAACATATTCCATTTCCTACCTCTTCTAGCGCCTGCTTTACTCATTTGGCCAAAGGGGTCCGAAATAAAACCCAGCCTCAGCTATGTTTCTCCATCACTCCGCCATGCTGAGACGGAGAGCCATGGAGAATCAGGAGCATGGCTGGTGGTGCACAGGAAACGGCATTCCTCCTGACTCTACCTGAGTTGATCTGTGGCCTGTGGCAGGCTATGACCTATAAGAACTGTCCAAAAGTGGAGGCCCTGAGAAGGGTCAGCAGCCACCCCAGAGAACTCACAAAACCTAAGGAGCTCATAACACTTGATTCTCAACTACAGGTCCCAACACTGGTGTTGTAAAAACTTGCTGAGAATTTTATAGAAACTTCTAACCACAAGAATAAAACATATGGCTCCCTTCCTGTGGGAGAAAAGTGTCCCCTTTAAGAAAATGACACTAGGAATTCTGAGCACTCAGAGGTCAGAGTCCTGCCTATCTAAAAAGCAACATGAAGCCCGCTCTCCAAGGCTGAGTCTCTTATACTGAAGTATAAGTCATGAAGGCACCTCCTAGGAAACTCTGAAGGGCTAAGAGAAAAAAAAACAAAATGCATTGTCTCTCAACTCAAATCCGCTCTTCAATGTTTGATTTATGATATTAGGGCTGGGACTATGTAAACCCCATTGTTACCTGACCAGTCAGCCACCTCTGGCAATGGGTTGGGGGTGTTAGAGGGACTCTAGAAGACTGTAGGAGGGAGAAGGGAGTTGTTCTTTTCCATTTGTATTTTTTGTGCTTGGGGTTCCTGTAAGCATCACTCCAGCAACGCTAGGAACTGGGGGGAGATAGGGGCTGGGGAAAGAATTAGTAGAGGGCAAAGGGTGGGGAGAGAGAAAAAAGTTACAGACACTATGTTCTTTCCCTTAAATACTGCGTGTACTTCCTAAAAACAAGGACAATTGTTGTATTTCTCTCGTCACAAGAGTTCAATGATCAAAATCAGGCAATTAACATTGATTTCATTCTCTCCAATCTATATACCTTATTCAACGGGTGCCAATTACTTCATTCATGTTCTTTATGGCAAGCTGTTTTATTTTGTTTTGGTTCCCAAGGATCCAATCCAAGATTTCATAGCATTTAATAATCATGTCTCTGATCTTCCTTAATCTAGAATATTTTCTCTTACTACCTTAACGTTTTTGAAGAGTACAGGCCAGTCATTTTGTACAATGTCCCTCAGTTTGGGTTTGTCTGCTGTTTCCTCATAGATTAGAATCAGATAATGCATTTTGGCAGAAATAGCTCAGAAATGACATTGTATTCTTTTCAATGCATCGTGTTAAGAGGCATATGATTTCTGTGTCTTCTACTCTTGGTGCTTCTAACTTTAATCACTCGACTAAAGAGATATCAGTCAGCTTTCTTCACTATAAAGTTACTATTTTCCCCTTCGTATTTGATAGGCACTTTATAGAGAAATGGTTTGAGACTCTAAATATCCTTTCCTCGTCAAACTTCTTTTTATTAGTGTTAGCATCCATTGATGATTCATGCCTAAAAGTATTATGATGATGTTTGCTAAATAACAATTTGCCAAATGATTCCTTTTATAATTATTAGTTGGCATTTTCCTGTAAGAAAGAACTTTCCCTTTTCCCATTTATTCCATTTTATGTATCGGTTTATAACACTATAGACTCACGGATTCTAATTTTATCCTATGGATTATACTCTATTACTACCATTATTTATTTTGATGCTTAAACTTCCCCATGTTTTGCTAGTGGAGTCTTATCAAGCTGGCACTTTGGACTTTTGAATTGTTCCGATCATTCTTTGAATACTTCTTTACTTTCTGGCCTGGCAAGATGTTTGAAGATCATCTTGTACTTTACTGCCCAACCCCGGAATCAGCCATTGCTCCAAGGAGCCCTGGTTTCTTTTCTTTTAATGAAGTATGGTACTTAGAATTCATGATCTGAACGCTGGTGTATCAGTGTGGCGAGGCCCTCTCAGCAGACAGCTAGTGGGTACAGGTAAGTATCTCTCCCCCACCTCTCACTACCAATTTGCCTTCACACAAACAATCTATGAGAGTGTTTCTCCATGGCCTTATGAACAGAAGCTGTTTTCATAATAATCTGATTTTATAAGACAGTTTCCAATGGTCTGTTCTAGTCGTAAAGGCCAGACACACACAGATCTGGGAAGGGGCGATGCTCGCTGTGCCCTCGGAAGTGTACTCTGCATCCCAGCATGGAGGCACAGCGCGGTCAGGTGTCTCCAAAGGGCTCCCCTCAGGGGAGCCATCTGTGACTGAGGCTCTGCCTGCAGCTCTCAGGAGAAGACAGGACAGGTATTTCCCAGTAATCTCTGTCCACCTGCCCCACTGCATAAGAAGGGCCAACACAAATCAGAGCACAAATTATAGGAGATGCATGAAGCCCTGACGCAAAATCTGGCCCTTGGTCTCAGATTTGCATTATTAAAACTCCTGCTAATTCTGGAGAACTCAGGGGTTTCTCGGTGGGAAAAAAAAAAAAAAGTGCTCTTTTGGCTTTAAAGGTTCACATAAAAACTTGCCACAAAGACAATTAAGAACAGAAAGGAATATGGGGTAGATGAGTTTGTAACATAAAGCAAAGGGTTCTGTTATTCCTCTTTGGCCCTCCTTCAATGTTAGGGTGCTTGTTCAGAGTAAAAAGTGACTGAAAGTAGAAATAAGATCCAAGAGGTAGCATGAAGCTCTACTCGATTCTGCCATAGCACATTAGTGCACGAAACTGTACATGTGAAAACCAATCCCAGACTGTTTAATAACAAGGATGGGTCCATGGTTGCCCCACAGTTTAGATGAGGTCCTGCCAGAAGACATGACTGAAAAGATCCTGGTCTTGATGGTTAGACTCAACAGGTTCCAGCGATGGTCCTAGGAGGAGTGCGAGTTAATGTTCTGTTGATCAATTTTTAATCAAGCCAAGCCTGGAGGAAGAGTTAAGTGAGGCGCGTTCTAAAGGCTTTTCATTGGAGAAGGAAGGCACAATTCTAGTTTCTAACTGCAGCTCCTACACACAGCTACAAAGGCTGAGGGATCCTGATAACAGCCGTGGAGCCCCTTCTCTACTGAGAGGTAGAGGTGGAGGGGAGAGGCCCATACTAACAGGACACTAGGAACGCTGGGGACGCATCACTCAAATACTTGTTAAAGGAAATGGGGAGAAACAGCATCAGGATTCCTCTCTGAGTTGGGTCTCTCAGACTAGGCTTTGGATGAAAACGTTCTCATGTACTTAGAATTCATTAGTCTCAATCATCTTCATTTTCTCATCCTCTGTTTTTATACACGACTCTGACCTGAGAATAGGGTGCGGAATGGAGGAAAGTGCAAGGACTGGGGACATTGAATGACGCAAACAATTATTTGGAGATATATTAGCTAAAGTATGAAGAAATCTGGGAAGCCAGGAAGATGTTAGTAACCAAAATATGAAGCTCCCTTTTCTTGGTCTCATACTGTCTGCTTTTAAAATCCTTTTGATAGAGTCTTACCCAAGTTGATCTGAGGAACTAAGGCTAAAGACCTAAATTTAATATCCATTCCAACATTTGGTTCAAGACATAGAAAAGACTGTCATTGTGACCTATAAAAGGCCAGGCCTTTGACTTAGTCTAATTTAGGTCACAGAGGTCACAGTTCGGCATAAAATATTCTTTCTGGGCTTGATATCCCAGACTATATTATCTCTATATAGATCTCTGCCTAAACTCACACGCAAGTCATTTTCCAGAGAATTGTAGGAAATTAGGACACAGCCGGATATAAAGCACTTTGCTCTTCCTCTTGGATATCCCCATGATATTATGTCTTAGGGCCAAAATAGAAATGGTTGAAAAAAAATAGAGAAAATGTTAGGAGCTCCTTCACCTCTGATACACAGTAGGTGATTTAATCCCAATAATTAGTATTAAAACTGGACAATCATCAGTCATTCCACAAAAGAAAGAATAAAAATCTATTCTCAATTCTGAAGGCCCAACAAATCTTAAGCATTACAGAGGAGTTTGCATGAAGATCAATAGACTACATCTCCTTTTGCTCTTGTATTTAAAAGTTGTTCCATGTTACAAAGGCACATTACAGCTTGCTGGGAATCTAGGGGGAAATAATCATGAAGTAGGGTGACCTATTCCTCCTCTCTGGGTCTCCAGTTATTCAGTGACTATAGATAAAATAGAGACGACTTGGAAACTGAACTGTTTGGAGACATAGAAAGAAGGGACATTTTCCTCACTCAGTGAGGAATTTGCTCCTGATATAAGGACTTTTCAAGCCTCCAAATATAGTATCTGGAAAGGAGAGGTTAAATGCACAACTCATGTCATCCTTACATATCAGGCATTTCATGAAATAAGAGGATGGTCTAATAGTCCAGTCTTGAATTCTACCTCTGATACTCTCTGCTCACGTATTGAAGGCCAAACATCAAACACCCTGGGAAAGGGCCCAATTTTCCATATTATAAAGTAAAATCTAAATCTGCCTGGAGATGGGATGATGTAAGTGACCCTTAAGGGGACCTCTGTGGTGTAAAATCCATTGACTCTCTGCACTGCTCAGAAGCATGGCTATAATGAGTCTGCAGGGAGCTGTGGCCACATAGTGTTAGACTTTCTAAGAGGAGCTTCCATTTGAAGGGGACACTAGAGAAGTAGTGACCACAGAGTTTGCAGTTCTATTGAACGGAAGGAGAGGCATGAAGTTCTTTCTCCAGGCTGGATTTTTCATACTTTCTCTGGGCTCTGAAAGCCTCTGCAAGATAACTCTAGACAGATTCAGGGAAATTCATAAAGCAAAAATTCCTCTCTTCTCATGCCTTCAGGAAATTCTCTTTCTTGAGAACAGTGGGATTAACAGAAAATACGGGCATGAGCAAATTGTACGATTAAAAAAGTCTTTATTTTGCTACCGCTGTCCCATGGCACTCTGATGTGGCAGTGAAGCACGGAAAGTCAGACAAATGAGAGGGACAGAGCATGACACTGCCCTGCATTTCTGTAGCTCACTCAGTCTACCTGACTGCAAAGAAGATAAGGTAGATTGGAGAAAGAACCTAAAAATAACTATTTGGTATAGAACCAAAATATCCTGAACCCTGATTGGCCTGGTGAATGAATGAGCCCTGACCTACTCACACTGAAAGGTTACATTCCTGCCAAATATACCCATATGCCCTCCACATCTCCTGTTTCAGTATTTCCCTAAAAGTCCCCAAGAGGATTATTATATGAGCTCGAGAACCGGAGCAGCAGCCTGTGGTCTTTCTTCTCAGAACCAGGCCTTCACCACTAAACATGCAGGCCTGCTACTTCCGGATGCCCCTCCCACAAGTTTTGTGGCGCTTCCCGCCACTCTGCGCGGGTCCTCAACTTCTCCATGACGCAGTGGTTGACCAGTTCATCCTGCCCACTGATGCCCTCAATCGCGCAGAAATGCTTAGCAGCCCCTTTGAAGGTAAGAATTCACTCTCACCTCTGCCATATGCTCTTTTAGGAAAGGGGGAGCTCTTTCCCTGTATGTCAAGCTCTTTCAGTGAGGCGAGAACAATTATTTCTGCCTTCTTTCAAGAGTTGTCAAAGCAGGACTACTGGCACCCAGTGTGTGAAAGTGTTGAGTGGGATGGATCTTTCACTTTTCACACAGAGCACAGCATTGGTGACACCCCCGCAGCGTGACTGGGTCGAGACTGATTCAAGGATCAGCACCACACTCTACCTGAAAACACTGTTTTCCTCCATTCTTCTTTTTGTCCTCTATTTCCGGTTATCTCTCTGACATACAAAGTTGTAAAATGGGAGGATATCGTGAGAGATGAACACATTGCATGAAATGAGAATCCCAAAATTTAACTTTGGACATGTTGTAAATTAAGTGGATGATGTTAAAAAAAATTATCTGGCAAGACCAAGATATGAAATTCCATTTCTCCATCTTCAGTATCAGATCATTGTGCCCTTAACACTCTGTGTAAGTTCCCTACCAGGAACAAGAGAAGAGATTAATATTTATTTCACCTATTGATTCAGGGTGGCCAACAAGGGGTGGCCATTACGACCTATAAAAGATCAACCACTAGCTTAGTTTATTCAAGGTCATAAAGAGCAATAAAATTTGTATCTCAAATACAACTGCAGAAGTAAAACCATTCTTGTCCTTTCATCTGTATATTACCTGTAAGTATCTAGCTTCTCAATACTCTTTGGGCCAGTTTTAAAAATATTACAGGCCCTCTGATATAAACAGACAAACAAATAAATAAAAGCATTGATGTGTACATTGTGCATTGGCCTGAGGGTCCTGATTTTACCATTTTGAAAATTATACTTCAACAAGAGTTTAGAGCTTTACAGACTTATTTCAGAGATGGATTGTGAAATATTAGGAGAAATAGATGCTAAAAAAAGCAGTTTGGACTTAGGGTAGAAGAGGTATAAAACGAGTTAAAATGGGGAGAGCTGCTTTCTTGAAATTTAACTCCCCCTCTCTGGGTTTGGCCCTGCCTTCCTCCCATCATCCCCATTCAGCAGCAAATCCCCCTGGTTCAGATTGGTGGTCCTTGAGTCCTTGGGAAGACCTTGAAGTTTGTGGCAGGAGCTGGAGCTAGGGGCGCGTGAAGGAAGAGTGTCCCAGAAGGAGGCAGAGGGCAGACGCAAGGGCTCTCCAAGATGTCCTTGTAAAGTTTTGCTGTCCTTGGTGGGGAGAAAAACCCATAAAACTTAAGTTTCTTCATTGTGCATTTTTCTAGCATGGAAGTGTTAGCCATCTCCAGGCTCCCAATTTCACACTTCAGACCAACTATAAGAAACAAATTGAATAGTACTCAAATGTAAATGTGGGATATAAATATTTAAAGAAAGGTGGCTCATGGATGTGAGACAGACCATGAAATCTGTAAGCTCCTTTTAGACTACCCTTTGCTCCTCTCAGTACCTCTGCACCTGGCATGTCTGTCAGAGGAAAACAAGTACTCAGCCATTTGAGACACCTAAGGGATAATTTTGGGGCCCTACGGTGGGAGGTATTAGAGGCGATTTTCAAAAATTTGGGGGTTGGAAGGAAAAGATCGGGGCTTTAAAGGTTTTAATAAGAAAAGTTCAGATATGGGGAGGGGATAATCTAATAGAACAACTGGAACTCATAGAGCTTTTTTTACATGCCAGGCACATGCTAAAGTTTTTACAAACAATTCATTTAAATCTCCATTAAGTAGGCAGAGCAATTTTAACCCTGGCTTCATAAATGAGACCATGAGTCTGAGAGGAGATATTACAAGGTCTCCAGCTTAGAAGGTGGCGCAATCAGGACTGTATCCTTAGGAACCAGGGTACAGTCTGAAAGACAATATGGTTTGGAACGGTTGGGCAAGCCACTTCTCAAGGCTGAGGGGTTTTCCGAGTCAGAATCCTGGTGTTCCTCCAGGCTTCCTCAATCCCTTCTCGGCCAAGATGCTTATGTGCAGTGATGATTTGCCCAATGCACTGGTTGGTCATTAATGCCTAGTTGTCACGAGCACTAGGCCTGGGGAGAAAAAGAGGAGACACCCCTGAAAGCTGAGTGCTTAGAACCCTCCGAATTTCCCCACACTTTCACAGAGCCAGAACCCTGGTGCCTTTCCTCTCCACAGAAGGTGAAAACTAAACCTTAACAGAGAAACCTTCAAAATGGAAGGTAGTTGTACTCAGCAATGACCCTAGATACCTGTCTTTCCTTCAACCCTTACATCTAACCCGTCAACAAATCCTCACAATGCCACCTCTAAAATATATTCATTCGAAAGAGCTCAACTTTCTCCATATCGACTGTCACTACCTTCATCCAGCCACTATCATCTCTAACCTACAAACCACACCATCTTAACGACACCCATTTTTGCCCACCGCTAAGTCATTTCCCACAATGGCTTGAACCAAGTTTACACTTTTTAATGGCCCATCACTGCATTTAAGAAACCTCAAATTACCTGAGCTACAAGGTGCTGCCTACTTTGGTTCCTGACCACCTACCCAACATGCCACTGTCGCCCATGCTCACCATATTCATCTGTACTGACCTTCAAAGTTATTTCTCACTCCTGACCTTCTCCTCTGAGCTCATCCTTCCATCTGAAACTCTTTTCTTAGTTCTTACACGACTGGCATGATCCATAGTTCATTTCCCAGTTTAAAAGTCACCCCACCGTGAATCATTCTCCCTCTCCCCACCTCCAGTCTTTATCTTCCTTTCTGTTGTTCACTGTTTCATATGTAGCATTGTGAAAATTTGCTAAGGTATTAATTATTTTAGCGGTTTGCGTTCTTGGTCTGAATCTACTCAACCTGCTAGACTCTACGCTCCGTCAGGACAGAAACTATGTCTGTTTTGTTCACTGTGGGATGTGTGTCCTTATTAGATTCCCTGGCTCGTGTTCTCTACTCTTAGTGCTGTGTGTGATAAGACATTTTGAGTTCCGGAGTACCGTAAAAATTATGAAAATTATGGTACTTCTCATAGATAACTAGAAGTAAAAACTATACTAAAATTAAAATAAACTTGCATGTGCAGTGAAATTAAATTGGCTTATTGTAGATTTTCTAATTGCAAAATTTTGGAAAAGACCATTGAAATGGAACTTTTCTCATTTCTTTGATGTCCCTGATTTGCTGGTAACCAAAGTCCAGGCGTTGTCTGCCATTGGGTAACATACAACTGCTCAGGACCTGAAAGGAAAACCTGTTTCTTGTTTCAATATCAGAGCAAAGGGTTGTGTTACCAAGTAAATCTTAATAAATCTGTAATTGAGCAGTGGTCACTGTCAGCAGGACATCTCCGTGTCTAAGGTAAAAACAATGACTCTGTTGGCCTCCCTTCCTCATCCCACACAGCCTGCAGTCTCCTTAGGTATTGACAAACTCGAATCCCCCCATTAAATTCACAGAAGGAAAGCATGGAAGAAAGAAGTGGTGCGCTTATGTGTTAGGAAGGTAAGGAGGCTGATACTTTCAACAAATGTGTAAGTGGCACATAATGTATGTGCACAGGTCTTTTGCTAGGAACTAGCAGGAAACAAAAATTGAGTAATGCGCCATATTCTTCCCCATCTCAGGACCTGCATACATTTCCTTCCCTTTGTCTAAAACCACCTGTCCCCATCCCCTCACACACACACTGCCTCCAGTAATATCTTCCCTAGGCTCCCATACTCGGTAATATCCTCCCTTTAGCTGTGCTATCAGAGCTCCCTGTAGTTCTCTGTTGTATCCTTCAACCTCATTTATTTTAAGTAATTATGTAGTATCGCTTTCGTGTTGAATTACAAGCCCATGAAGAGAGTGCTCATGTTATCTCATGCACAGCTATGTTCCTGGTCCCTAGCACAGCACACAGTAGCAGCTAACAGTAAATATTTGTTATCAATAAATGTATCAATAAATGAATGAATGAACAGTATCCCTGATCTCAAAGTTCTTACAATCAAACAGGAGAGAAACATAAAGAAAAAATACTACCATTCAACATCATAAGTGTAGCCATAAAGACACGACAAGGGTCAATGGGAACTTGTTCTCATGCTAATCCTGGAATCAGTGAAGACTCCCCAAAGGAGGTGATGGGTAAATCTTGAAGGTTGAAGAGCAGGGCCAAAGAAGGGACTTCCAGAGGAAATGGGGTGAGCAGAGGCAAAAAGTGTTCACCTGCTATACAGGGAGTCATCCAAAAGATGGTTGGACTTCGGAGTGTAGAGTTCATGGGTGAGTTCTAACACACTCGCTTACGGGTAAAGTACTACATGAAGGACTAGAGGAAGGACATGCAGTGAGGTCAGAAGGATATCCTTATTCTTAGTTGCCTCAAGAATATCCTGGCTGCTTACATTTAATGTTTTTTTTGCAAATATACAATATATTAATAGTCTCTTACAGAGGAGACAGGGAATAAACAACAGTTTATTTGAACTCCTCCCCTTTGGTACCGTTTTCAGGGGAAATCAGGACGGTCGTCTATCTTTGAGATAAATGTCTCCAGAAATTCTCATAGTCTGCTGAAAGCTGGTCTGCAGTCATAACAGCACATTCTTAAAATTGACTGAGTGAATCTGAATGTTTAGGAACCATACAGAAAAATGTGCTATACATAATCATAGTTATTATAAATTATATTAATGATATTCGTTACACTATTTTGCCATTTATGACATGCCAGATACCCCTTAACTCTTTGCACACATGAACTTTGATCTTCAGAACAACCCAGTGAAGCAGGCATTGCTATTATGTCATCTAGTGAAGAAACCGAGGCCCAGAGAAATTGAGCAACTTACTCAAGGTCACTCAGAAAACACATGGGGAAGCATGGACACAATCCAAGCAGTCTGTCTCCAGAGCCCACACTTTACAGCTTCCTCCTATTATGCTGTGATTTCTCCTGAAAATTTAATGCGGTTTTTGGAGCCAAGCTCCACATGCTGTACTTTTTCAGACATGTCATAGAATTCAGAAGTTAAAGTTGGAAAGGTCCCAGGAGAGGTAAGCAGTCTGGTCACTGTTAGTACTACTGGAGAAGACACTCTCTAAGTACAAAACTCCCAAAAAGCCCTACGAAAGCTATTGGCAACATGCTAGGTGACTCTGAATATGTATGCACACACATTTCCATTTTAATAGCTATGTATATTTAAAATATGGATTAGATAGACATTTTGCTAATATGCACGTATACCAATAATTAATACTTTTTAACTTTAAAAAATATCAAAAATATATAACTAGACAAATACTATTATAATAACTTATATGTCCATGACTCAATTCAGAGTTTTTGATATTATAATTTACTGGTTTAGTCACACAAGAAGTATTTATTGAGCACCTAATATGGGTCGGCAATGTTCACAAATAAATAAAAATTCCCACCTATTTCAGAGGACCTGAACAGACATTTATCCAAAGACATACAGATGGCCCATAGGTATAGGAAAAGATGCTCGACATCACCAATCATCAGGGGAATGCAAATGAAAACCACAGTGTGATATCACCTCACTCCTGTCAGAATGGCTATCATCGATAAATCAACAAACAAGTGTTGGTGAGGACGTGGAGAAAAGGGAATCCTTGTACACTGTTGGTGGGATTGCAAATGGGTGCAGCCACTACGGAAAACAATATGGCAGTTCCTCAAAAAATTAAAAATAGAACTACCATATGACTCAGCAATTCCACTTCTGGTTATTTATCTGAAGAAATCCAAAACACTAATTTGAAAAGACAAATGCACCCCTATGTTCATTGCAGCATTATTTACAATAGGTAAGATATGGAAGCAACTTAAGTGTCCATCATAGAAGAATGCATAAAGGAGATGTGGTACACATATACAATGAATATTCCTCAGCCATAAAATAGAATGAAATCTTGCCATTTGCAACAACATGGATAGACCTAGAGGGTACTATGCTAAGTGAAATAAGTCAGAGAAAGCCAAATACCATATGATTTCATTTACATGTGGACTCTAAAAAACAAAATAAGTGAACAAAATAGAAACAAACTCATAGATACAGAGAAGAAACTGATGGTTGCCAGATAGGAGGGGGTTTAAGGGGATCGGTGAAAAAGGGGAAGGGATTAAGACGTGCAAATTGCCAGTTATAAAAACAGCCAAGGGAATTTAAAATACAGTATAGCGAATAGTATTGTAATAATACAGTCAATAATACTGTAATAACTAAGTAGGATGTCAGACTTATCGGGGTGCTGACACCCTAGGGTACTAGACTTATCGGGGTGATTACTTTGTAAGGTATGTGAGAAATGTCTAATCACGAGGTTGTACACCTGAAACTAATATAATATTGTATGTCAACTGTAATTGAAAAATACATTTAAAAACATCCCTACACTTTCATAGCTTACCTTCTAGTGGGGAGACACAGATAACAAAAAATGTTAAAGCACAAATAAATAATATAGTGTATTACAAGATGATAAATACTATGGAAAAATAAAGCATGGTAGAGAGGGATAGCAATGGAGAGAAGGAATGAAATTTAAAGTTTTATTTTTTAATTAAAAATTATTACAAATACAGTTAAAGTCTCTGTTTTATTAAAAAGAAAAAAGAGTATGGTTTTGCTTTAAGTTCCTTTCTCTGTCACACTCTCTTTACCATGCCTATTTTTATTATTGTTCTGCTGAAGCCAGAGACAAATTTCAAGTAAATAAGTAACAAATAATTAAAGTAAATAAAAATACTACATAAGTAAAGTAAATATCCAAAGAAATAATTCAACAATTATTAAATATTATTAAAAAATGAAAACAGTGCTGCATGGATGTGGCAAAGAATGGGAGATTAGTATTTGAACGTTTAAATTGGGAAATCACTCAAATAGGGAACACTAAACATTTTTCTCTCCCCCAGCTGATTGTTTGTGTTGATGGGAAGAGAAAACTAGAATCACTCACCCCAACCAGGTCAGCTCTGGGTGCTAAAGATGAAATAAATGCTCTTTTATAAGGCCAGTGGAGAGGGTTCTGTCACCTGAACACGTGTGCACTTCTCCAACTTGCAGCTTTCTTCTCTGCTTATTGACAGGACCAACTGTGTGGAGAAAGCGGAAGATGAAACACAGAAAAACACAAAATGAAGCGAGATCATCACAACCTATTCCTTTATGTTACTCAAGTACACTTACATGATGCAGATGGTTCTGTAGGTACGTTTGCAGTGAGTGTCTTTGCCGCAAGCATTTTCACTGCAAACACTTTTGCCGCAAACATTTTTGCACGTAACTCATGGCTGTAAGGCAATCTTGCTGTAAAAACAAGAAAGAACGACAAGTGAAAGAGGGATGTTAAAAGGCACATAACATGAAAAAAGTGAATAACAAAATTAAAAAGTCTTTTGCGAAATACAAAATACTTGAGTACATTTAAAATGTCTGTAGTATCATGGCGATACTACACAACTGATTTTATTTTGTGGATTATACCTAAGCAAGTATCTTCCTTCTATGGGAAATGTAGGTCCAACTCTGTGTCTTCAGAGCGTCCTTGCCTTGCTCCTCCCAATGTTGTTTCAAAATAAGCAACCACCAATTCTTGGGGCAAATCATCATCATCTGGAAGAAATGCTAACTATTTAAGACCACCAGCACCAGTCTACTCATAACTGTATTGTCATGCAGGGACTCAGCTCCACTCCCTGCGCAAGAACGCCAGGACATGGTGAAGCCAAAAAGGAACACCAACGGAGCCATAGATAGGGGGTTCCTACTACTGTATTCTCGGTGGCAGCTAGTCAAAACACAAAAGTAAACATCCGCCAGTCCCCACAAGGGAGCCTTCCTGCACGCCCATCTTGCTGGTAGCTGGGCAAGACACAGGACGCAGGAGCAACACGATCCGCGGTCCACTGTCTGCTTTCCCTGCTAACCAACTAACTCCCTAGTCTATTCACGGCAGCTATATTAGTGGCTAATGGCTAACTGGTTACAGCTGATGGCCAACTAGTCACAGCTGATGGCCATCTACTACTGGAGTCAGTACCTTTCCATGTGAGGCGGAGAGCCTGGAAACTGCTCTCTGGGACTCTGCCCCACAGGTATAGACCATTATGAGGGCTAGGTAAGATTTATATCTGATATAAAAATAGGAGTAACTGCGAAAAACATGTCAAAACAAACAAACAAACCAAACAAAACAAAAAAACAAGCAAATGAAAAACCCCAAACTGTCAGGACAAACTGTCAACTAGTTATTTTTTTCTTTTTTACAGAGGTTGATTTGTCAATGGAGAATGCCTCAAAAGACTTACTGTATCTTTTATGACAACATTGCCTTAATGCCAAATAGTGATGCTGCAAAAATGCTTGCAGCAAAGATGTTTATGACAAAAGTACCTGATGACAATGATGCTGACGTGAAGTGAGTGTAGACTGTGATTGTTCAGACTGCTGGGAAGCCTGGGAACACTGGGATGCAATGCCAGTGCCGAGGCTAAGTTGCAACCCTTTCCTCAACCACCTAAATACCTTCAAATCAGTTTTGTTAAATTAAGACCTTGACTTCAAGAGTAACCCCATGCAAGAGAAAGTTCTCTCACATTTGAATATTAATTATTTAAGAATGAGTAACAAGTAATCATAGCTAACATTTATTGAACACCTACTATGTACTAGATGTGCCAATACTGTATACGCATCATCCAATTAATTCTCACAATGATTCTGTGACGGTTCTGTGATTATTTCCATTTACAAGGGAAGAAGCACAGGTTCAGGGAAGTTAATTAACGTGTCCCAGATTATATCTATGGTAAATCAAGCCCAGGCTGTCTGACTCTGAAACTTGTATTAATCCCACTTGAATCTATAAATTACTCTATGGGTTAAGAGCAAAGAGTATCTTCATTCCGTGGAGGAGTAGCAGAAAAATGTAATGGTTAGGAGAGAAAATGCTAGTGTTTGAAGAGTCAGTTTTAATTCTGCCTCTGCCATTTATTAGCTGTGTGAATTTGGGGAATTTATCTAACTCCTTAAAGACTTACAACCTCTTCCATTGTTACACTTGAGAGAACTTTTAATCTCTCAGGGCCTTCCTATCTCTGCCATCACCCTCACCATCATCATCATCATCAATCGCATACTAAGTGTTTTCTCGCCTTAATTTTTCTCCATATCTGAAATTGTGCTATTCCTTTAACTCCTTGGATTAAGAAGTGGCTATAATGAAACTACTACTAATAGTATCATTTATTTACTACTAATAGTATCATTTATTATACACTTGCTACATGAAAAGTGCTTTTAGTGCATTTTCTCATTCAAACCTTTACAACTGCGGCATGAGATAAATACTAGTGTCATGTACAATTTATAGTTAGAAACAGAACTCACCTAGAACTCGACACTGTTGATTCACTTCGTTTTTTTCCTATCTACCTCCCTGACTACCGGCTGTCTTGGGACCTCCAAAAGACCATCCGTGAAAATGACACAGAATTTCCTGCAGGGACTCGAACACTCCAGGAGTTTGACACTAAAAAGGTTTGATACTATTCACCAACTCGTGCTATTGAGAACCGTGATTGCTCAAGGAATTTCTGTTTCCTCTGTTCTAACTTCCTTTCCCCCAGAGGAGTTCTAAATAACTGCGGGTCCTCTTCAGAGGGGAGCTAGAAAAACAATAAGAACAAGACTCACCTGAAAAGGACAAGGGAGGAGTCAAGTACTGCTGGGGCATCAAACAGACCCTTGTTTTATTGCCAAGTACAGGCACTCACTTTGCTTTTTAACAACCTTGAGTGGCATTGAGTAAAAGATGCTAAAAAGGACAAACGTATTTGGAGTGATAATCTTCTCCTATTACACGACATCATTTTCTCCATGCTATTTTTTTTTTTATCGCAAATGTAATACATTTATTGGAAAACCATAGAAAATGCACAAATGGCTAAGCTATTTTGTACGTTTCAGTGTAGATTCCGATTAAATTTAAATCATTCTCCTCCCGTGCCAATACATCCTTGACGCATTTTCAAAGTCCCGAAGTCCAGTTTAGGAGAGACCAAGAGCATCCCAGAGGCCAGCAGCACGAATGCACTCGCCCCCAGTCCCTGAAGCTCCTTCACCCATCTCCCCTCCCCCTTAGTCAGGTCGCTTACCATTGGTCATTACCATGACAACCAGCAGCTGCCGGGGGCAGGCAGCCTCTACCGCAGCAGGGGTGGGCTCTGGGGGAGGGGCAGGAGAGGAGGGAGCCAGAGGAGGTGTCTGCTGCAAGTTCCTGGCTGTTTCTGAGCTCACCCCATCCTCCGAGAGGGAGGAGGCCGCCAAGTGGTGATGCTGCTGATTCTATCGCCTCGACTGCTGGATACTCTAGTAGGGCTTGGGAGGGTGGTTCCTATTCGCACCATCGCCAACCAGAGACGGAGGGGGAAAAAAATCCCAGCAGCCGCTGCTTGATGTTGGGTTCGGAGGCTGCATCCGACTCGGGCACAAGGAAAATGGACTCAGTTTGCATCTCTCCCTCCTTTCAACAGCTTCTCCGGGTCTCAGCATGGTAAGTAGGAGACAGTGCGGCTATCTTCTTGGTTTAGCTTGCTATTAAATGACCTGTGTATACATTTGTGGCCTGCACTTGAACAATGACTCCCTTAGAGTAGGAGAGGGAGATTTGGAGACAGAGATGGGGATGGAGAGGAGGGGGGGTTGCCAGGAAAAGAGAAGTAAGAAGGCATCTGCTTAAGTTAAAAAAAAAAAAAGAAAAAAGAAAAAAGAAAAAATGGTGTTCTGATTTTAGCTTAAGCTGGTTTACAATGCAGACTGATCCACTTGGTTCCTTTCTTTCCAAGCTTAGCAACCAAATCCGGGGGTGGAAAAAGAGCTAACAAGAAATGGGTGTTATTGAAAGGAATTATTTAATTTGCAGCTCTCACATATGAGGCTGGGCCTTCCTCAAAAACACATTCCGTGGCTCATAAGCTTCCCAGTCAGCCTAATTGTAAGGTGATTTTGGTTATTTTCCTTCATTGCTTAGAAAAGGTGGCCCCAGAATTTAGCGTTCTGCTTCATATTCTAATGTACTCTTGTTGAGAAACCATTTCCCGGGTACAGTTTCATTTTCCGTGCTTGGATTTGATTGTGAATATACAAACGTGTACCTAGGGATACACATAGCATATACACACATGTCAGCCAGCATTTATGAAGCATATTTATATGCAGAGCAATTCTTTGCAATCAGTTTTATGGGTTACAAATGCCCTTGCACGCTTGGAGGTAATTGCATATTTTGAAAGTATGCTTCTGGTTTGTAATATTATTCATTGGCTTCATTGGGATTGATGTGAGATTTATTCTTGGTATTGTCCCTTAGTTTCCTGTGAGCGATTAGAACAGATGCCTATCATTTACTCTGTATCATAGCTCTAGATGTGAATTCAGAGCCTGCCTCTTTTCGTTATTTTTAATTAGGTTTGTGGGGGGTGGTTTGAGATCCCTGACTTGACAATGATGGGAAAGGGAGGTGGCTTGTGGCCTTATTTTGTGTCCAGCATCTTGCCAAGGGAATGTTGAAGCAAATCGGTGTTCTTGAAATTCTACCCCAATCCTTTCATGTTTCTGCCTTGTGTCCCAGAAAGCAAAGACGAGCTGGACAGTGAAATGCATTCGTTTTATTTAATAGTGCTGGTATTTGCTGTTCATTCCTCCAGTATCCTGGCACCATTTTAGAGTTCTCTCAAAGGTTGTCTTATGGGTTTACTTCTTTAGGTGGTCGAGCAGGAAAGTAGGATTGTTTTGGAAAAGCTAGGTATTCCCACCTACCCTAGCCATTACCAAATTAGCCTGCTTATACAATGACATAACACAGGAGAGAGCAAAGCTTAGCACAAGAATGTGTGGTTTGTAGCCGAAATGGGGAGCTATTGTAGTTTACAAATGCTTCCTGGGATCTGCTTGACCTTTTATTATGCCAAAGCTTCCAGGCACCTCAGGAGACTAAAGATGTCTGAGATGAGGAGGGTATAGGACTCAGTTATCCCCCAGGATAATGGATTTCATTGAATTAAAGCCAGAAAAATCCTTGCAGGTGAAAGTGTGTTAGTAATACTGCATTCGTCATATGGACTACTTTTATCCATCTATCTCATCTCTAACAATGCCATTGTCAGTGCAAACATATTTTTTACAGTGTAGAATGTAAGTATTTTTTGTCTTAACCTTTCATTTTATTTGACATACAGCCTAGCCCCCCTCATGGAAAAATGTTATATGTATTTGAATCAGGTTCATAGTTTAATTTCTCTGAGAATAAATGTCCTATTTGGTTTATATATGAAAAGGCTCTTCAGCAATTTAATGGGAAGAATGGATTTAATATGCTTCTGGTGTGTCATATATAGATTCACAACTCTGTAAAGTCGTGCTACCATTTGCCTAATTATAATAACTACATAAAGTCGACCAAGGAAGGAAGTACTGGTCTTATATAGCATATCAAAATTTTTAGAACACATTGCATCCTGAACTCTTCAGTCATAACTTGACCTCCCCAAATTAAAATTTTAGATATTTCTCCAGTAAGCTTTACAAAATTAAGACACATTGTAGTTGACCCTGTTTCATGAAAACGTATCTTAAGGCTTTGCTTTATTTCCTTTGTGTTGACTTTTCATTGGGATGTGGTGAAGTTGGTACAATTTGAGCAGAGGCAAACCACTGTGGGCCATGGACATAGAACTGGCTATTGTAAGTCTCAGCTATGTGGTCAGACCCTGATGTGAATACAGGTCTAGTTTTTGGTCTCACAACTTGGGATGATTATTACATGGCCTTTGCTGAGGAGCCACAGAAAAGTGAAGTATGTTTAAAGGACTACAAGTTGAACTCTTTAAGAAAGGATAAGGAACCTAGGATCTTTTCATTGGAGAAAACTGAGAGATGACAATCATTTGCTGTAGAAGAGCTGTGGGTTTTTACATAGGGCATTACTTCCGGCTATTTTTTGAAACCTAAAATATGGTCAATGAGATTCAACTTCATTAGGAAGAATGAAGATTATAAATACAAAGTGTAGAACTTCCTGATAGCAAATTTGAGTTGTCAGCTCAGTAACCTGATAAGGCAGTGCATCTTTCTTTCATCCAAACTTTCAAAAGTGGGCTGGCCCAGTGGCTCAGGCGGTTAGAGCTCCATGCTCCTGACTCCGAAGGCTGCTGGTTCGATTCCCACATGGGCCAGTGGGCTCTCAACCACAAGGCTGCCAGTTCAATTTCTCGAGTCCCGCAAGGGATGGTGGGCTCCGCCCCCTGCAACTAAGATTGAACAGGGCACCTTGAGCTGAGCTGCCGCTGAGCTCCCGCTGAGCTCCCAGATGGCTCAGTGGTTGGAGTGCATCCTCTCAACCACAAGGTTGCCAGTTCAACTCCTCGACTCCCACAAGGGATGCTGGGCTGTGCCCCCTGCAACTAGCAATGGCAACTGGACCTGGAGCTGAGCTGCGCCCTCCACAACTAAGACTGAAAGGACAACAACTTGATGCTGAACGGCACCCTCCACACTAAGATTGAAGGATAAGAACTTGACGTGGAAAAAAGTCCTGAAAGCACACACTGTTCCCCAATAAAGTCCTGTTCCCCTTCCCCAATAATAAAAAAAAAATCTTAAAAAAAAAAGAAGCAAAAATCCTAACTAAAATGTTAACGAATTAAAAAAAAAGTTTCAAAAATATAACCTAAACCTGGATTTATTGGGAATGGACAAGATTCTTTCTCAAAAATTCTCCAGTTTGTTCTAGAGTACACTCCATTTAAGAGTATGCTTTCGTTGTTTAACATCAGGTACTTCTAGACCTATAATAGTAAGACTTCATTTTGTAATGGGCTTCTAAATTACAGAATCTGGATTTTTTAAAGAAATCAATTGACCATCTGCTTCAGGAAATGTATATGTCATTTTTTTTCAAGATGCAGGGAACTGAACATTGGCGTCTTCATAAAAGTCCATTCTCAGCAACTTTATGAATGTGATGCCTAACAGCCATATTAAAATTATTCCTTTTGTATAGCTAATTTTGAAAAATGAAATGGGTTTTGATGGGATCTATATCCAAAATAATTCAAGAGCCATCGAGTTGATGTCAGAAAAAAACAATATATGAAAGATACATCCAAATTATTGTTTAAATGCTCTGTTTAACAACAAATTCGTTTTATTAATTATTTTTTTCTCAAACACTATCTTTTTTTTTTCTTTTTCACTTGGGGAATGTTGGGGGACTCCAGGTGTGTTTCTCCAGGGCCCATCAGTTCCAAGTCATTGTCCTTCAATTTAGTTGTGAAGGGCACAGCCCACCATCCCAAGTGGGAATTGAACCAGCAACCTTATTGTTGAGAGCTTGCGCTCTAACCAACTGAGCCATCCGGCTGCCCCTCAAACACTATCTTGAAAATGTCATTCTTGTTGAGATATTAACTATTTTGACTGGTATTTAAACTTTAGTAAAACTTGTTTTAATGGGAGTAAAACACACTTATTTCATTTGTCTCTTTGTGATAGGATGTTCCTATTTCTTCAAATGACCTCAGAACATATTTCAGTTTTTCGTACATGTGTCAAATCTTAGTTAGGGTGACTGAGGAAGTATCTGGAGAGACAAACCTGTTTTCTACATTTCTTATAGGTTCATAAAAAGATTAGTGCTTTCTTTCCGTGGTCAGAGCCTAAAAGAAAAAAAAATTTGTAGTGAAAGTTTCAATATAAATAACTCAACAATCAGTTTTTACTGAAATAAATAAACTAGATTTATACTTGGGTATTATTCTGAGAGGTCAGTTACAATTCCCCATTTGCACATCCGAACTATTATTCTACCAAGTGAAAATGTGTTTTCAAATGAGTTGAATTAGTCAATTGAAAAACAGCTGTTTGTAGAACTCTTATATGACTAGCACAATTTGCATATACTAGCAACATAGAATTTCCTTGGGGGACATAAGATGTACACATGTGAAAAGTTAAACAAAAACAATATACCTTATATTAATCATTACAATTTATATTAGTATAATCTTACAATTCTCAGTCATTTTACATTCTTTATTTTTTACTTATATTCCCCCAAATTCTATCATGCCAGTAAAGCTAATGTCATCATAATTGTTTTAAATAAGTACAAACAGGCTCCGAGAGTTTAGACTTGTTTCAATTTGGGTTTGGTAAATGATTTAACTGGGACTGAATTCCAATCTCATGAGCTCACATCGGGCATATTACAAAATTTAACAAATTATTTTGACAATTTGAATTTTTAAATATCAAACAGAGTAAATATGCATTAAATGTGGCTCATTTTTGTTCAGACTTTTATTTGAATATTTCAGGTGCCATGATTTGCTCTTTGGTCATATTGAATTGTCAGACTGTATGGTTAGGGTATCAGCCAAAAAAAACCCAAAAAAAAATGGCACACCAAAATTATTTTGAAGAAAATCTGGGATTCCTCATATTTCAGAAAAGCATAGAAGTGTTTATCTAGGAAAAACTCAGAACTCTGTTGGACTGATGTGCACTTATTTTATGGCTAAGTATTGTTTTTATTTTTAATGACACACAGTTTAGGAGGCAACATACATTTTTTGTGTGTTTTGGACCGAATTAAGATTCCTATAGGTCCCGGACCTTGCAACAACTTAACTATACCTCCTACTGATATGTCTTCAGCATCTCTCCACCTATATGTTATTAAAAATAAAAATGATACTAAATGATAAATCTGTACATCAGTTCAACAACTTTCTGATATTTTCCCTGTTCAAATACTTTTATACTTCTCTGAAATATCAAAAATCAAGTACTTTTCTCCAAAATATTCTAATTTTTTGGTGTCTCCCTTTTTTTGCTAATACCGTGGGCACATACTTTGACTATTTGGTAATTCAGTGCTAGCCCAAGAGCAAATCATGCCATCTGAACTATCATTCTACATTTGGGAAATGTCCTTGAAAGTTAATGAGCTTGCAGTACAAGTGAGATCTGTCATACTACAGACATTCTACTTAAAATCAGTATTCACCAATACAATTAAAGTTTATCTTTTGAAGGCATTTTTAACATTTGAAAAATACGTCTTCATTGTGAGAAATAAAAAAAAGATAATACAGAAATGTATGAAAAGAAAAGCATCCATAAGCCTACCATCAAGAAGTAATTACTGTTAGTAATTTGGAGTATTTCTGTCTAGGTTATTTTTTTCTATATGACAATATAAACATACTCAGACATACAATTTCCTAAGTGGGACCATACGCTAGGCATTGTTTTGTAATTCTTTTACTTTATATAAGGTGGCCATGTTTCCATGTCAATGAAAATTCTCTACTACATTTTTAACCTCTGTGTGTATTTTTCTTGATGATTCAAGATGTCTTTTCCCTACTTGGGGGCCTTTACACTTTGCTTTTAAATACTTCTTGTGATACAGGTAGATCCTGCTTGATTTACGGGAGCTGTGAGTTAAGCATTATTTTTCAGGAAATATGGGATCTGTTACCCTGGCCTGCCACTACCTCTCACAGTGGGTATTAAATTAACCTCAGTCATCTTTTGTTTGCTGGTAAAGAATGAGTTTTAAGGCCAAATCAGTGTAATCCCTGCTTGAATCACTAGGAATTTCACCAGGTTCATGTATAAGCAGCAGTTTAAAAAAACAAATGTCTTTCAGATTCATGTTCGTTTTCATCAGTAATGGTAGTGGTGTCCTGCAGTCTTAACCTCTGTGACCAACTCAGATCCTTTATGAAAACATATTTAAACAACGTACAGTAGCTGTCACACGACTCAGACTAAACTAAGCTGTATTTTTGGCATCTGTATATTCCTTAAACCTGTATATAGTTTTTATATTTTTATTTTTTATTAAATTATTGTTGATATACATTATTGTATTAGTTTCAGGTGTACAAAATAGCAATTCTACATTTACATACCTTACAATATGATCACCACAATAAGTCTATTAACCATCTGTCACCTGCAAAGTTATTACGATATGATTGACTATATTCCCTATGCTGTGTATTACAACCCCATGACTTATTTATTTTATAACTGGAAGTTTGTACCTCTTATTCCCCTTCACCTTCATCCATTATCTCCACCCTCTCCCATATGGCAGCCATCAGTTTGTTCCCTGTATCTTTGAGTCTGTTTCTATTCTGTTTTAAACCTGAAGATAGTTTTTAAATGAAAGCCCCGTCATCTGACTCTTCTCCTCTTAAAATATGAATGGATGGATTCGTCTTATATTTTAAGTTTGAGCTTTAAATATGACTCCTTGGAGAGGTTTCTTTCCTTAAGTATATAGATCTCCACTTTTACTCTCTGCAACCTGTGTGTTTCCTTCATAGCATTTATCAAAATTACAGAGATATTTATTTGCTTACTTGATTTTCCTTCCCCTTCACTAGATTGTAAGTTCTGTGAGGGCTGAAAATGAAACTTAATAACAAGTAACTTGGCACAACATAGGTGTTCAGTAAATACTGGTTGACTGAATGAATGAATGAATGGGGGGTGCCCTGAAGCACCTCTGGCCTAAGATTGTAGAAGAGCTTCCCTTTAGTAGTTCTTTGCACTGTGATTCTCATCCTTTTATTTTGGATGTGAAAATAAAATGGACTGTGTTTCATATATGTGATAGTCTCAGGATTTGAAATTTTAATAAAAGAAAAACAAATTCTTAACGGTAACAAAGCATAACACTTACAAATCCATTGTTAAAAATTGTGCACTACATGTTATGACATAAATAAGAAAAGCTGTGAATATTTCTTCCCTTGTGGTTCTTTTTATTCCCTTTCGAAACAGAATTGCAAGTTAGAAATAGTGAAACCATTAAGGGAACACCTTTGGAGACACTGTAATTTATTGAAATAAATTAGTAATTTAATTACTATTAGCATCAAATTACATGATACACACTCATAGCTATTTTGCTATTCTAGAAATCCACTCTACTAAATTCACTAATCATAAACAAATCATTCCTTCATATCTATACCAAAAAATTAATCTGAAATGGGAATGGAGACAACAGCCTGACTCAAAAGATAAATTAAGGCAGCATCTTGCTCTCATGAAAATTTTTAAATCAAATATAAAAAGAGTGACTTGGAAGAGAGAGGGATACTTGGCAAATACAGAGAAATGTCTTCAAATCAATAGGACCAGCTACCTTTATAAATGCCTGACCTGCTGACACATTGAAACTTGAGTATGAGGGAAAAGTCTTTGTTCCCTCCCTCCCCCCCCTTTTTTTCATCTTTGGTATCTAAATCAAGATCATTTACTGCAATGCTTGAAATTCTGGAGTCTGACTGCAGTTAAAATATACATAGAAAACCAAATCTGAGTTTAATTGACACTATGTGGTCAGAAAACGATTCATTGGTATTATTTTCAAGAAGGAAATTTTGCTGAGATCATTGTGACTCTAAAAAAGCCTTGTGAGCATGTGCTGAAGAAAAGAGGGTGATATTTTCATCATGCCTTCTGTTCCAAACTGGAAATGTTTCCCTGGAAAATGCTACCCAGTGTAACCACAATGAAAATGTAAACCAAGCAAATGTTTCTCACCCACATTTCTTATCTGGCCCTTTCTTGTACAGCATTTCTTGGAGAGGGGTACTTTCTAAAAATAAACTGAGCTCTTATTCTCTAGTCATTCCTGATCCATATTTATGGACCATAAACAATTTGTAGGTCAGGTATATGTAATTGGAACATATTTTCCAAAATAGAAGTTGGGTGGGTTTTTTTTATTATTGCAATAATACTGATGAAAGCAACTAGAGAGAATATTTTAAATGAGTACCATTCTATAAAATTTAGGATATGGTGTCATTCTACCAACAAGCCATTAAAAGAATAGCAAGATAATTGACAATAATTTTTTATATAACAATAGCCAACCTGGAGGGTTTATACTAAAAATCAACAATGATTTCACATGAAAATTCATAAGATGCGAATTCTGCCAATTGGCAGTGACAGGACAGAGAGAAGGACTTCGGTGTTTTAAAGATGTTATAAATCCCATTTGCTTTCTTTTGAATTTCCTAGATAATTCAGATTATGAAAATGGGTATTCTGGGATGGCTGGGGTTTCTCTAGCAGGTTTCTGTTCTGCTCTGGTTACCTAGATCTAAAGGAAAGAATTACTCCTACTCCACTGGTTCAGCCTTTGTCTCCTACAGCTCTTCAGGATGAATTTAAAGGGTAGTTCATTAACCATAAAATGAATTTTGTATTTTAGAGAATATGATATTTTGCTACATTAAGAAAAGCCTTTGAATTATGACTTACTTTTATTTTTAAAGCACTTCATTTGATAAAAGTGTCTACAAAATTTAGATTTTATAGTATTTTGAGCCAGGTGCCTAAAACATTAGCAATCATTAAAAAAAATAAACCCTAACTTTATTAAAATGAAGTAAAAAGAAACCCCATACTCCTCCTTAATTTTACATAAAAGGAACATTTAGCCATCTTGCTATCATAGCTAGACTGCCCATATTTTAGGCTCGATAGGGTGCACTGCTACACTCTGGAACAAGAGAAAGGAAAATATCAGCTTGCAACGAGGGAAATTGAGTCTTCCACCACTGAGCGACCTTCAGGTTTTTATCCTCCGTAGAGCCCAATTTCTACATGCATGCTTAAACATGCCTGATTCGTAGTGCTCCTATCTCGATAGGTTTGACTATACGTATTGTTCTATCTCTTCCAACTGTGGTAATATGATTTTATGTTTTTCTTATTTCACTCTACTTATGATTTTTTTTATATCAAACCTAAATGGTTTAAGTGAAGGCCCCTGGAAAGTAGTAAAGAGAGAAGATTAATTTTTCTAGTCAGTCACTGGTCATTTGCTTATTGAACTTTCACGAACATTTGTATTGTTTGAAAATATTAATGGTCTAAATTTATTTTATATAATCCTCTTGCTTGAAACATCGATCTTTGGCTGTAGATTCAACTGTAATCTAAGCACAATCGATCTGTTCTAAGCTCACAAGGTGCCATCACTTACCGCATGTTTGGCGTCCTGAAATGCTGTTTCACTAACGAAAGGATCTTTATGACAGAGAGTAGCTGATAAAATAGTGGGAAAGCATTTTGTACAAGAGACAGTAATTTTGCCAAAAAGCATTTTCCCTTGGGTCAATCTGAAAAATGTTTTAGACTTGATGCTGACTCATCTCTATCCTTTGGAAGAATTGGGGATATCCATAATTTCAAGTTTTCTCTATATTTCAAGTAAAACAATTTACTCACAACAATGGAATGGATACTCCTGACCTTCTTAATATCTGACATGCTCTGAATATAACAAGTATAAAAAGAAGAAAACAGAATGACTAAGTTATCCAGAAAAAGAGCTAAATTCTTTGAGCACCTATTATGTATCTATTATAATGTTTTCATCCATGTCCATTTTTGCAGTTTTTAAAACAAAGGCATTGTTCTTCCAACTTTGCAAGAAGAAAGTGAAGCTCAGATAGGTTCAATTTCTTAGCCAAAGCCATTCAGAATGTTGGTGATTAGAGCTGAGATTGAAATAATATCTGATGTTACAGCACAGTGATTAAAACCTGGAGCTTTGTGGACTAGACCCAGCTCAGGGAAGTGTTTGTAAACATGTGTAACGTGCTTGTAAACAACAATATATGTTTCTAGGACAGTATTTTTAAAAACATACTTTTATCCAAAATTTTATAATTTTCACATTTCAGAAAACATCTGCCTCCTCTTAGAAAATAAGAAAATCTGGCATCACTAGGCCCACATCTCCTCTTGGCAAACACATCTGAAGTTGAGTAATGCGTAGTCCTATGGGTGGAATGTATTGTGCTCTACAGAGTGTGCTACACTGACCCCCAACTCTCAGGGCCCCTCAGTTGATGCACATTAACTCTTTAGCCCTTGAGACAGTTGGGGTTTTGTCCCGTTTAGCCCATTTTCATTTCACTACACCATGTTACTTCCCAGTTAAGCATGAGTTTTGTTTTTCAGGTTAACATTCAGGTTTCACTAACATAGAAGCTGAAAATGAATGTAAAGCATAACCTAGCAGATAAGCATTCGATAAAAATGAACTATCTGTATGAAATTGAATGCTGTTGGTCTGTTTTTGGGGCAATCACAATGATATTTCAACAGGATAATTTCCAGCTTCGAGTGTTTCCTCTTGTGCCCCATCAATTACTTGTTTTCTCTCTTTCATAATTAGTGAGCTAAGGCATTTTTTTCCTACAATTAGTTTATTAACAATTAACATGTGTTAAATATTTTGTGTTACAAAGAACTTCGGGTAGTTTAAATTCTCACAAGCATATAGATAGAGAAGATACTATATACTACGTTATATTGTATTATATTACGTTATATTATGTTATATTATTTATAGTCATCCTCAGGGTCAAGTTTCCAGTGTCTACATATGTTCAGCATCACTTGATCAATAAGTGAAAAGTATGGGACTCCAATCTAGATTTCTTTACTTTAGAATTTTTTCGTTCTATAAGATGCTGCCCCAAGCAACCAAATGATCCATCAGTGATGTGACTCATGGCCAGAGAATCATGACATGGTCTGACCTGGCGTATAAGTCCTAACTCCGGGATCAAGGTAATTTAGGCTTTTTGGTTATCCTCACTAAATCCTTTCACACACAACCAATGTGTCTGTATATGGAAACAACTACATAAGCCAAGAGCTTTCGGAAGGGTACGAATAAATAGTTCCCACATGTGGATCATTATCATCATTGCCAATACCATAAAAGCCTATTGAAGGTCCTCAAAATAGATGGCATTCGCAGACTTCGAGGATTAGCCCTGGTCCCTGTCCAAAAGGAACTTACATTTTTAAAAGGACTAAATTTAACTAGAATATTAACACATGTAACACATGGAATGCAGAAATAGCACCAGTTCCCATCAGAAGTCTTTGTTTTTGAGAGGTGACCACTGTGGCTTCTGGCTACTGGGCCTACATTGTTAATGCACCTGTGGAGGAGGATGGCTTTGCATCCGTTGTATTCAGTTGTTTCTTTCTTCTCCTAACATATCTTTCATTTGATGCGCCAAGTATAATAATGTTTACATTAGTAAATAGAGATTGTTAAGGCACATCAGTCTTCTTTTTGGTCCAAATTCAGGTTTTAAAAAAATGTCTAAGAAATTGTTTTACAAACATATTTGACATTAATGTTAGTTGTTGTGTTGGTTTTGTTTGTTTTACTCTTCTGCCTCGATGCCAAGCATGGCACTAAAGTCGTTGCATACCTTCTACCAACATACTTTGAAGAAGGTAATAGTATCCCTATTTTATGCATGGCTAAGCTCAGGTTTATTGAAGTAAAGCAATTTAATACTTACTCAAGATTACCTAACTAATACCTGATAGATCTAGATTCTGAACTCAAATCTGACTCCAGAGTCACTCTTAATAAGCTAAACCACTTCCCTGTTCTAATGAAAATTTGATTGTGCTTCTGATAATTAAAGTAAATGAAGAGAATGGCAAATATATTTTAATGTTATTAATATTGTTAAATATTCATCAAGACTCAATGCTTGCTAAATGAAGGATAGCAACACCCGGCTAAAATTTACATTCAAGGACATAGTCCATATAACCACAGATTCCTCAGTGAAATAAAAAACAAAGAGCCGAATGAATCCAACTCCTAAACTAAACCATTTGAAGATTTTGTGTTTAAATAACGATTAAGAGATCATCTGTGAGTTGTGTGTATTTGTATAATACAATTCAGGCTTTTCTTTTTAAAACAAAAATTTAAGTAAGAATTAAATCTAGTAATAAAAGAAAATTACCTAATTATCCTCCCTACTTTTTTTAAGCAATAAAAAAGCAAGGAAACATTTTGTGCTGTGTTTTGGACAATTTTTTAACTATGAACATTTTCTTTTACTCTAAAGAAATTCAGAGAGTAGTTTTATGGAAATTTAATCTCTGGAAAAAAATTTGAACTGCAAAATAGACTGAGCAGCACAAATCCTAGAATGAATAATAAGGCCATAAATGACTTCGGTGCATGTATACCTTCCATGGTGCTAGATTCAATGCAACTTAAGACTTTATTGTTTAAATCTTTTGCTTATAGTGAATAGCAGGAGTTTTGACAAGAATAGGTTTGGGTGAGAACAGGTTGAAACCTTGATTTGCTTTTCTCTGTCTATAGGCCAGGTTATACATGATAAATTAGTTGTGACCTATCCCAATCATGAATACAGTGAAGCCCTTTAAACAATATGTTGTAGAAAAAGGTTTAGTGACATAGGGAAATATGTAAAATATGTCTTTTAAGTTAATACAAAACATCAAAAATCAAAAGATGGAATTAAGTTCTAATTTTGTGAAAAGGGAGAAAAATCACACAAACATGTATATATTTTTTAAAAGTACCAAAATAGTATAAATCAAAATGTTCACAAGAATTAATTCTGGATGATAAGTTTATGAGAAATTTCTTCATTGATTTTTTTTTAATGTTTTCTAAATTTACTAAAATGTATCTTGCTGATTTAATTAGCAAAATGTGGCAAATATTTTTAAATGAAAGATTTTGTCATCAAAATTTCTAAATTATTCTCAAAACCCGAATATGTAACTATCTAGAGTAACACTGCAGGACTTCTGGAAGATATAAGTTTTGCTTTCTCTGGGTCAGATGGGCCAAACTGGTTTCCATAGGCAACCGCAGTGTTCCTGATGAGCCACAGAGAGAAGAGAAAGGATAGGAGAGGATCCAGGCTCTCAGTACAAAATACCCATTGGATGTCCTACTAAAGTTTTGAGAAAATGATCCTTGTCACAAAATCGATTGAAACCCCATGATATAATTGATGTTATTGATATTCTGTGTGCCAAAATATCTAATTTCTTTAAAAACTAAAAATTTCAATTTTTACTTAGATATTCATTGTCTTATTTTCATTAGCCTCTGGGTGGTTTAGTTCACAGTAGTTATTAGAATCGGCGTTAATAAGACAAAACTCCAAGCTTAACTCCATGTGATTCAGTTCTAATTCATTTTTACTGATGACCTCAATAAGGATAATTAGATGAGAGAGCAAAAATCCACACGAATTATTCAAAATTCTGACCTTTTTCCTTTTGGGATGTAGATACAGTTATCCCCACCCGGAAAGACCTGCTTATAATTTCGCTGCCCTCTCTGTAGTTTAGATGAAGTGAAATCTTTCTGTTGTTGAGCCTAGTATTAGTGAGGGTGGTGGTGATGATGATAATAATGAAGAAGACAGGTCACCCTTTGAGGGTGGGGTCTGGAGTCGCTCAGCTCCGGGAGGACTGTGTGAAGGACATCTCCAGAGTTGTGCAGTGGAGCAGTACTGAATTAGCACCTGCTGTGTGCCCGGCGAAGTTCTGAATACTTTACAAGCGCAACACAGTTAGATGCTGTTGTACTCCCTTCTTATCCCTTCAGTTGAGGAAGCTGGGACAGAGAAATGTTAAACCAGCTAACCAATGATTTCTACATGCTTTCTAAGGGCTTGTCTTTTTAATATGTATATGGGACAAAGATTGAGGCCCTATTCTCAAAAAGCTTATAAGAGTAAAAAGGGAGACGGATCTTTAAACAAAGAGTTAACAGTAAAACATGGCAATATTGTAATGGTATGGCTTTCCCATTTAGCCACCAAAGGACATGGTCTCATAACAAATTAAATATCTTAACTTTTGCCATCAAGAGACAGAGTTTTATTTGAGCTAAAGTATTTGTTCTTTACTGAAGAATAAAAACAGAATGTGAATGATTTTTAGTGACTATTTCCTGTTGCTGTGTGTTACACATTGTAATACTGTACTTTAGAGCGTATATTTTATTAGGTTGGTGCAAAAGTAATTGCGGTTTTTGCAGTTATTTTTAACCTGTTAAACTGCAATTACTTTTGCACCAACCTAATAATACTATCTGACCAAAACCATCTCAATTGATGGATCCTTAAAATAACTCAACTGTCTTATTGCTTAGGTGAATTACTAACCAAAGTTTATTTTTTTTTTATCTTCATGATATTCACCTGATGAACCTGTTCAGTTAGAAACCAGGGATATATTTGAATATTTTGAATTGAAACAGAACTTTGATATATTCTTCAAACCAAATGCGAATGGGTATTCTTTAGATTTGTGGTCCTCATTTTAACACAAAGAAAACTTAAATTTAAAATAATTCCAACAACTCAGATGTGTTTTTCTAAGTTACGTGTTTTTGTGGGGGAGTGAAGCGTGGGGAACATAGTACAAAGATGTATAAGGCTCAATCCCAAAGGTACAGTAAGCCGTAAGCAAATTTAGCCACAAAATTATGCCAAAAGACATAGCCTTTATCATAACATAAGTACATTTGCAAATTGGATATCAAACATGAGAAAATCTATGCAAGAAAACTTGGTTAGGAACATCACTCAAGGAACAAGGATGAAGAAAAACAGTAAATTCACAAAGGTGGAGTTGATTCACCCGCAAGTTGGGAGGGCATTGTAACCTACCTGGCTTTAAAGTTAAAAAAAGAATGTTGTAGTGACACAGAATCAAGCCATAAATGGCCTCCTTTTGAGAGAATAGTGCAGAGTATGGATTTTGAAAATAAAACAAACCACACAAACAATTCCCATTGCAGCACAAATAGTTTGCTACGCTCTGAATTTCAGGATACTTGAAGATGTATCACTTGGGACGTGTTAGAAAACAGGCTATAAGACAAAGTAAAAAATGACTGTTAAATCCTGAAGAGAAAATTATGAATGGCTTTCTAAAGTGTTTTGTTTTTTCTTTGAACTCTTTCTTGCATGTGAATCTAATGAGGCCATATGCAAGTAAGTATTGGAAAACATGTTAGATACATTGATTCCAAAGGTACAGTAAGCAACATTGATTCGAGCTATAGTCAAGGGACTCTTTCATTATTATTTTTCCTGTATTTAATACATAAAAAGTAACCCAGAAAGTGAGAAAAAATATAAATCCGGAGGGAAGAAGTTCACTGAGTATTTAATGAGAGTATTGATCTTGACTCACTTGCCTTCACTTTGGTGTTTTTCTCTTCTTTGAATTATGGGTATCAGTACTCCTATCTCTGTATTAAGTAATCTGTAACCTCTCTCTCTCTCTCTCTCTCTCTCTCTCTCTCTCTCTCCCCCCCCTCCCCCCCCCCCTTCCTCTCCCTCTCCATCTCCCTCTCCCTCTCCCCTCCCTCTCTTTCTTCATTTCCCATCTCCTCCCTACCTCCCTATTTCCCTCCCTCCCTCTCTGTATTCAAATATCACTGAGGCAGAAACATGTAAAACCCTGGCAAATCTCTTAAACTCTTTATTTCTCTTTAAGGGAAAGGAAAGAGTTGGGCTAGATGATCTACAAGAAGGACCCTTGCAGCTGTGAATATGTTTATGACTCTGGCTGTCCACATTTTCTGTCAGTCCTGTGTCATAATAAATGCTTCCCAAGGTAATAAAGCAATCTCAGCTTCTTGTCCTTTTCCTCTTTCACTGTGTATGTGTGCATGTGTGCGCGCGCACATGTGTGTGTGTGTGTGTGTGTGTGTGTGTGTGTGTGTGAGAGAGAGAGAGAGAGAGAGAGAATGTTGCCCTTCAGTTTAGCAGAAGGTCATTATATCCAAACCCTACATCTAAAGAGGCATATAATGAGGTATACTGGTGGGCTAGTCAGTCCAATGCATAAAAATATTGAGTTTACTTTTTCTTGACTGTATTCATAAGTGCAGATGGATATTCAAGAACAAGGTGAATGATTGATTGACAGAGATATTGTTGACAGGTTTTCTGACTTGTGTAAGAGGTTAGATGAGATTAACTTTAAGGACTCTTTCCACCCAACATTGTGAATGCGTGGTAAGTAGACTCCCAAGGCAGGAGCATTCTCTGCCTTATGAAATACTTGCTCTTGCACATACAGAAAGTCACTTTCTAGATTTCCCTTTTTAGAGGCCATGTTGGAAGCCAGCTTGCCATATGTGTGATATTTTAATCAATATATGAAAATAGTTCTGCTTGAAAGAAGAAAAAATCAAATGAAAGGATACAGGATTTTTTTTTCCTTTTTTTTTTGGTTGTCTCCCATTTCTCAGGATACCTTTTGCTGTTGTATATATAAAGAGTCAGTAGAATTTCTGATAAAATCAGAGAATCCCTTGGCTTGACAAGTATTCATTGCACACGGTCTTTATCTTGACCAAGTTCATCTGTTCCAGCTGTGAATTTTTTTAGGGTGACCCAGTGCAACACAGTGTGAAAACACAAAACTGGAATTCAGAAATCCTGGGTTTTATATGAATTCAAATAATCATTAACCATAAGTATATGTAGGAAATGAAAACCCTGGGATTTAGACAAGCCAAGTGAAGACCAGCAAAGCTGGCCTGCAAAGTTTAAAGCTCTAATGGTGCTGAAGGAAAGCCACAAGATCAGGTCAAGGAAACCAAAGTGATTCCATCACCACCATCAATAGGGAAAAAAAAACACAACAAGCTTTCTTGATGTTCTATCTAACTAATAATTATACAAATTAATATTGGGGACATTTCATTCAAACCAAGATGACCTATTGGTTTACGTTCATGGATCTTTTTGTAATTTACAAAATGAATTCTGATAAACCATTATTGTCATCTGTTAGTATTTATTCAGTACATACTCATACTGTAATCCTTCTTAGTCATTGTAGTTATTTTTAATGTATCTCTTAAGAGCATGCATTGCTCTTTCCATAAATTATGGATCAGTTGAAGAGTTTCATTTATCACTTTTGCTTAATTTTATTCAATGTCCTTATCATTTATTTGTGTCTTTGCTCCAGCATCCCTTCCCTCTCATGCCGCTTTCAATGTGTTCTTTCCTCAACTTGCTGCCCTATGTTACTTATCCCGGGCACCCAGAATGTAAGACCCAACAGTCAGACCACTCTTTCACTGGCAGAGTAGTCCAGTGCACTCAGATCTCCCCTTGTCTGAATTCCTATCATACTTGTGGTCACTCCTGCACTGTTTAGTGCATAATTGTTCTCCTTGTGTCAAATGTTTTCATTTTACATCTAGATTGAAAGCCCCTTGAAGAATTTATAGCTCTTTTTCTTTTCCCAGAAGTGGAAGGAAACCTCCGTTTGATGAGTGTTCTGTATGTCATGTACGATGCTGGGTGCTTTGCATGTTATCTCATTTAAGCCCAATAACTACTCTGTTAAGTTGGTAGTAATACCCTCATATGTCATGTTAGGACATCAAACTTAGAGAGTTTGCCTATTTTCCTAGGCCACACAGCTGGCTAATGTCAGAGCTGTCTGCCTCTGGATCTCTAATCGTTTTCCACTTCACCATGTTGCCTGAGTGGTTGATAATAGGTCACTTTAATGTGGTAGCTTATTTATCATTTTACTTAATTTTCTACTTTTCCATGCTCTTGCTTTGGTTGACATAGTTGGTGGAAACATTAAATATAATCAACTCTTGATTATTTGCTTTTAAATGGTCTTCCCTGTTCCTGTCAAGTTTTCCTTCTCCTCTTGGTGTCTTCCCCATATTTCTTCCACTCACCAAAAGTACATTAAACCTCCAAGTTTACCCAATTCATTCAACTGCTCCTCTAGCCCAGAGGAATGTTAGAGACATAAATACGTGGCTAAGCTCTCTCTATTCCCCATGTGAAAGAACTACCTTCCCTCTTTCAATTTGAGCTTCTGCTCACCTCTAAGTTACCAATCGTGGAGGCACCAGACTCCAGAGAGAAAAGGCACGAAGAGGAAGCAATGGTCCCAGACCGTATGCCCTCCAGTGCCTCTAGGATACTCAGAAGCCTGGGGTAACCTGACCCCAGCAGGAGAGGCAGAGTGGAATATTCACGGAGAGAATGCTGAGTAGGAAAAGGCTCCCCTGTAATTGTGTTAGTTTAGCAGGAAGCAGGAGACAGCTTCATAGCTGCCCCCACATTAACCATATTTATAAAATTCTTATAACAGTACTGACAGTAAGATTGTATAGGTATTTATTAACTCCATGGAGAATTACTACTGGGGCTGGTATGTAGTGTTTATCAGCAGGAGCACGACACCGTCCACGGGTTTAGCACATATCAGAAACAACTGTATATCTGTCAGCTCTTTTGTCACTGGATAGCTGGTGAGAACTCCTTGATTTAGGAGCTTTTTTGAGAATTTGTTACTTTTCCAAATTTGTTATAAAAACAGGTATTCAGTGACACTGGAGGAAGGCAGATTGGTGTCCTGGTGTCCTCATTTAACTCTTCAGTTACTCATGTTTCCTTCCAGCCTCCCTAACACATACATGAGGTCATAGTTATAATTAGAATGTGCATGTCTTTGTGTAGGACCTCATGCTTCTCACAGTGGAAGCGTGTCCTTTCCACGCGATAGGAAGAGTGAGGCCAGAGAGGAGCCTGTGGATTCTGAATCCCATCCCCTGTCACCTTCTCAAGGTCTTTTCACCTGCAATTGTATTCTCTTTCTCCTGAATCATCCGTTTCTTCTTCTCAACTCAGTTACTGACATCAGCATATAAATATGCTCTTGTATCTCAAATCTTAAAAAATTTCTCTTTTGACCCCAGCGTCTCCTTTAGTCACTCCCCCTCACGAGCAGCACCTGTTGAAAAATGTGTTGCTCGATGCTGTCTACCGACTCACCCCAACTTTCTCCTTAAACTACTACAGATGGGCTTCCATTCCCATCAGTCCCCTGACTGCATTTGTCAAGTCCCCAAGGACCTTTGTGATGCCAAATTCTAAATCATTAGCCCTTTTCTTAGCTTGACTTTTCAGATAAGATTGTTGACCAGTCCCTTCTTACCGTGTTTTCCTTCATGGTTTTTATTACTACACACTCACTGATTCTTTCTTCTGTTTCACTGTCTCCCTCTCCTCCTTTCTTGTGCCAGGTTCCTTTTCTACTTTCCACTTCTAAGTATTTGAGTTCATCAAGGCTCAGTCCTAGACCTGCTCAAGCTCTCTAGCTACACTCTCCTCAGGTAATCTCATGCATTTCCTATATAGGGTGACAGCTCTCCTTTTCAGTCCGGACTTCTGGGAAGTCCAGACTCATACTCAGTCACCTTTTTGACATATCCACTAATGTATTTGCTAGTCTTTCAAATTTAACAGGGACAAAGTAGAACTCTTGACTTATGTGCATGTAGCAGGGAGCACAACTCATTCTTCCCTGGTTTCCATCTTACTAAATGGCATTAATCCTCTCAATGTTTAAGCCAAGTTGGGGAGCTGCCCTTGATGTCTTTCTTTCCTTGATACCCCACATCCAATCTAGTAACATCCCTGTTAACTTTTACCTGAAGAGATTACCTAAATCAGCCTACTTTTCCATCTTGATTTCTACTTTTCTAGTTAAATCCGCCATCTTCCCCTGCCTGACCCACCTCAGCAACCCCTAGCAGTATTTCCTGCTTCTGTCCCCCTTACAGTAAATGTTTCACACAGAAAGCAGAGCAATTCTTTGAAACATAAATCAGATCGTAACTTCCACTTCAAAATTATCTAATAAATACAAGCTCCTTATCTAACTCTACACAGCCCACAAATTGACCTTGCACACCTCTGTAATGTGAGCTTCTATTAGTCTATTTCTCATGTGCTCCATCTTCTGTTCGTCACACATGTCCATGAACTTTTCTATAACTGAATAGATACAATTGTAAGATTGGGAAATAATGGGCAATATTTTCATTGCCCTATTACTTTCGTGTACTCATTATTAGTCTAGCAGCATTTTAATTGGAGGAATCAAACTTCAGGGACCTGTATTATTTCCTGACTCTTAACTAAACTGTTCCTTACTGCATCTGACTGTGTTACCTAAAATAAAGTCTATGGTGAAAGCCTTTAATAGATAAATCTGTCCTTTAAAAGTTAAAGAACTCATGGTATAGTTTATGCATGAGTTTTTAAAAAAAATTCATGGCTCATATTATCACTCATTTCATAGAAAAGGTTCAGAGATTACATGACTAGACGAAAGTTAAGTAGCAGAGGCTGGATTCACATCCAGGCCCATCTGACTCTAGAGCCACTGGAATTCTATGGCTGACTTGGTTGACTGGAGTATCGCTCTTGTCTTGTGAAAACTATAACTTTTCGAAGGTCTTCTCTAGATTTTTATAAAAAAAATTAAAGACCAACTTTAATCCGGTGGGTAGCGAGAATTAGAAGACATCACCCTAATGCCACATGTTACAGCCTCTGCTCCACTACCAAAGTCAAGAACTAAGGCAAGGACTTCATATGTGAAGAGTTCTCCTCTACCCTCAGTACTTTACCCCTCTAGAGAAAACAGAAGATCTTTGGATAATTGGGATTCTTTGTCCCAGTGGCTACTTCTGTTCTTTGTCCCTTGGGTTCTCCATTTTTGGTAATAATATTTTCTGTGAATAAAGTGGGTCCTATTGGGTGCAATCACTATACAAAGCATATCAGCCAACTTTAACGCATCACTATGCCTGCCCTTTGCTTCGTGCCTCCAAATACTACTACACACATAAATTAGCTTCCTTCACGATCAGCAGTTTTAATTCGCAGCGACTCCTTTTTCTCTACAAAACCCAGGTTCCTTAACAAATAGCATACATTATAGCATAGATGTCAAATTCCACCAGTCTCTTCATTAAATTGGCATAAATTAGGGAAGACACTAAGTGTTTTCTGAATGCCTATTAGAAATGTGACAGCATCCAGCACAGTTTCCTGAACACAGGGAGTACTCCGTTAATTATTCCTTTTTCTTGTTCTCTTTTTTTTTTTACCTCCCTACCCTCTGCACTTCTGATGTTTTGTTCACAGTTGCTCACCTGTGTTAACAGATGGCAAAGTCTAGGAACAGCAGCTACCACCTGAGAAGGGTAGAATGCTGGCTGTTTATATTGATAAGTCCTATCAGAGGACACATTTGTGCAGCCCTGCACTTCTTTGGTGACTAGATGACAGTGGGTGCTTGCCCACCTTCCTTCCCTCCTCTCAGTCTCTGTTCTCCGTGTATCTGTCCCCAGTGTCCATTGAGTGAGGAAGCATTCCCACAATCATCTGTCTTAAGGAGATTTGTTAGATCTTCTTTATAAAACTTTTTTCAATTCTTCAAAAAAAAAAATATAAGGATGTCTGGATGGCTCAGTGGGTTAGAGCACGAGCTCTTGATAACAGGGTTGCCGGTTCGATTCCCTCATGGGCCAATGAGCTGTGCCCCCCACAACTAAACTGAACTCAATGAGCTGCCGTTGAGCTTCTGGAGGGGAGGCGGGATGGCTCAGTTGGTTAGAGTGCGGGCTCTTGACAACAAGGTTGCTGGTTCGATTCCCGCATGGGATGGTGGGCTGCGCCGCCTGCAACTAAAAATTAAAAATGGCGACTGGACTTGGAGCTGAGCTGTGCCCTCCACAACTAGATTGAAGGACAATGACTTGGAGCTGATGGGCCCTGGAGAAACACACTATTTCCCAATAAAATTATAAAAAAGAAAAAAATGAAAAAAATATAAATACAACACATCACCCTGTACAAGGGTTTCTGTTTAATGTTTTATAACTATGAGAACTTTCCATGAGCAAAGCCTTTCAGAAGGTAATGTGCGCGGTAATTCCAAGGTTAATTGGTTAGAATATTCTAATGTCTGCATGTACCAGGGTAAGGGGTGAGGGGAGGAACTTCCCTGTGGTTTTTATTGACCTTTAATTATTTCTCCTGTAAAGACAACACAAATGCATATTGTCTTTGATAGTATTCCTCTCTCTGACGTTTGAGTTACTACATAAAAACACAAGATGCTTTAAAAAGTAATTCTTTGAAAACATTGTACTTTCATTTAATTCACTCTAGTTGCAATATTAGTAATCACCATGATTATGACTTTTTAAAAAACATTTGGCCATTCATAATGGGCTCTTCCCCTTGCACTGATAGACCATCTGTCCCCAGTTGGGAAATGTTTAATTTACTGATACCCTAGTCTTGGTGAATGCTCAGACCCTTTAGCCATTAAATACTTGTACATGGACTAGTTGTAAAAAAAAACAAAAACATTATTCTTCCTTGGTTAATTTCAAACAACAAAAGCAAATTACAGAGGCACTGGGTAGAATAGTATTTAATATCGAGTTAAACCTTATTAACATCTGTGTATAACTATTGTTGGTGTTGCTATTGTTTTAGGTCTTTATTTCTTCTCATTCCCTCACTGCCTGAGTGCAGCTGATCTCCCCATTCTTGTGGCTCCTAAATCTATGTTTTTAAGATAGATTTCTGTATTACCAATTATTTCTTGGACTTGTCAACTTGAACATTCATGGACTTTCCCCGTATGTCCCAAACTTCACATCACCTACCCAGTTATTCAAGCACAAATCCCTAGTCTCACCCGTGATACCCGTCCTTCTTCCCTCCAATCAATCCATTCTGAAATCATGTTTATTCTTTCTCTGGAAAATGGACTCTCTTATGTACCCTTATCTTCTTTGTCCTCACTGCCAGTACCCGGGTTTAGACCATCATCATCTTTTGTCTAGATGATTTCAGTAACTTTTTAACAGCTTTTCTAGCATCTGCTTCCTCCAAAGCGTTTCAGAACTCCTGGATTTATCTAACCAGCTCTCTTGATCATGTTACTGTGATCCTTACAAGCATTCAAAGTCCTTGCTGCCTGTGGAGTAAAGCTCCAACTCTGTAGTCCTAAAATCTGGGCGCAGTTTGCACATCTTACATTTCCTGTAGCATTGAAATATGCACAGCTGCTCCGTACCTACACCCCCCCACCCCAACGCACATGAATGAAGCTATATTCTACTCATAACGGACCAATCTCTAGTCCTCAAAGGAAGGTATTTTATGTCGACGTACTGCCTCCCCTACCTGGCGATGTAATGTTTAGAAGCCCAGGTCTTCAAGTCATACAGATCCGGAATAGAGTACAACATTTTCCAATGAGTAGCTATGAAACTCGAGCTAAATTACTTTACCTGTCTAGGCCTCAGTTTTTTAATCTGAAAAATGGGGGTTTAAAACATGTTTAACTTTTTCGGTTGTTGTGAAGAATAAGGTCTAAGTGCTCAATACAACACCATATTCATGGTAAACTTTGGGTAGATATTAGCTTGTATTACCTAGAATGCACCTCTTCTTACTCCTGAATTCGGAAACTCTAGCCATCCTGAAAGTTAGAGCTGAGTTCTAACCTTTCCTGTATAGCTTTCCTAGACCTAGACTTCTCCCAACTCTGCCTCCATGAAGTTATTATTAATCATCCTTTTATCTAAGTTCCCAGAGCATTTGTAATCCTTCTATCATAGCCTGTGTCTCAATCTATTATTATTTATGGATCTGTTTTCCCCACTGGAACTGTGAGTGCTCGCAGCCGTGGGCCGTGGTTTCTTTATTTTGTATCCTGGGACCTAGCACAGATCCTGGCATGTAATAGGCATGCAGTAATTGTTCAGCAAATTGAATTTGTTAGATTCTTTAAACATCTGTTTCCCTCCTTGATACACAATTTAGAGGTGGTTGCGCTTAAAATGGAAAAAATTAGCCAGGGATAGCATTTTCTAATCTCCCATTTTTACGAAATTAACTTAAGTTGGAACCATCCATAGGATATCTAGTCTCCAAACACCAGACTTAATAACAAGAAATGAATCTTCAAAAAAGGGAAGCATTCAATATCTTTAATTCTAAACTCGCAGGATTTGTTGGCACAGTGAGCTCAGTGAAGTTTCATCATTGCATTAAGGAGGACTACCCGAATTCATTAGCCGTGCAGACAATATGATTTGGGGTTTCACTCCAGTGCGGCAGATGTGCAAACATCAGAGAATGGCTACAGTGTTCTCGACACAAAAAGCAAGTGCCTAGTGCAACCCTTAGCTATTATAAGAAGCATCTTTGACAAAGAATACATTTGGCTGAGCACACAGGGACAGCGTGTTACATCAGGTTCACCGATAATATTTACTAAGGAGTAGATTAGTGTTTCTCCCCACTAAAAAGGCAGTTAGTCCACAAAGAAAAGTGTGAGAAGTCCTGCTGTGATTGGATTCTCGAGTGCTTGCTATAAGACAATCTCTTTTATGCTTCTTCTTCAGAGATTTCACATTTATAAAATACATTGGATTTCCAGCTTCTCTGGAAGAATCAGACCTGGCAATATTGGGTGGCTGCTTTTCCACAGAGTAAGAAGGCTCGGTGGCATCCAAGAAGCAGTCACCTACTTAAGGAAGGTTGTTCCCCTAAGGTCCCTTTCACCCATTTATACCTCCTGATGCATCTCAGTAGGAAAGGCATTTGTGCTTTTGATCCCTTGCTCAAGCCTCAGTTTCCAAATCTGTAGAACTGGTATAGCATGAACAGCTTGTTGGATTAAGTAGTGCAGCTTGCCCCCATGAAGTGCCTCACTTGAGCTCCTTTTGTCATAGTACTCAGAAAATGGTTGCTGACTGTTTCTTCAAAACCTATAATTAATTGAGCATCTATATGTGCCAGGTACTGGACTAGGCATGGAGATATACTGGTGAGCAATACAGGCATGGCTCCTGCCTCCAGAGTGTTTATGGTTTAGCATCCTGGGAAATGTCAGTTTTCGCTCTACTGGTCACCTGGCTTTTGTTTGTGTTATGGAAGAAGGAGGGAGAAGAAGTCATTAGGTTCTTTTGAAAATCACTGCACTGGACTGGAAAACAAAACAAAACGAAAGGAAAACCAGATAGGCTTTATTGAAAGACATTTCAAACTGAATGTTCCCCAGCAGTTCTTCATTCCCATGAAACTGCTCCTCCCCGGAAGTCCCTACTGAGCATATGACCTTGTTATCCACTCAGTTGTTCAAGCCCAAACAGTAGGAATTTTTTGATTCCTCTCTGCCCTCTCCTCTTTCCCCACCATGTTTAATTCGTCAGCAAATTCTGTCAGCTTTCTTGCAAAGCGTGCTGAGACCTGTCCCCCTCCCTCCTCTGCTACCAACCACTCTGGTCCAAGCCATCAATACCTTTCCATTGGATGACGGCACAGCCGACTGACTGCTCCTCATGCTTCCACTCCACCAAGCCTTTTCTGTAAAGGGCCAGATAGTAAATATTTTTATGTGTTGCGGGCCATACAATCTCTGTCACAACCATGTAGTTCTTCCCTTACAGCACAAAAGCAGCCATAGATGACACTCAAACCACTGGACATGGCTGTGCCCCCATCACAGTTTATTTACAAAAGCAGGTTGCATGCTGGATTTGGCCTGCGGGCCACTGTTGTAGTTAGACTCTCTGAACTCAAACCTCTGCAAAGGTTTCTGAAAGGACTCAGAGTACATCCTCAGCTCTCCTGATCATGTTCTGCATGGCCCTCTTCCTCCAGCGCCCCTTTTTACCATCCTTCATTCTCATTTTCAGACACACCAAGCTCAGTCCTGCCCTAGGCCTTTGCACCAGAATTCTCCTTCCAGATCTTAGCATGGCCAGACCACAGTTCTGAATCACTCCGGATGACTATTTAAAGCCATCCATTACTACCTTTTCTGATCTTACCAATACTTAACCATCATCGGAAAATACCTTATTTATTGACTTGGTTCATTTTGGACGGTGGTCAGTATTTATTTACATACTAGTTTGTAAGCTGACTGCAAAGACTCAGCTTGACCCCCAGGATCTTGCCCAGTACCAGGCACAGAGCAAGCCTCAAAAAACTACTTTGGTTACCAGAGCGTAAGGGGGTGGGGGGGGGGGGGATGAGGGTGAGGGGGATCAAATGTATGGTGATGGAAGGGGAGCTGACTCTGGGTGGTGAACACACAGTGTGATTTATGGTGATATGATACAGAATTGCACAACTGAAATCTATGTAATTCTACTAACAATTGTCACCCCAATAAATTAAAAATAAATTAAAAAAAAAAAAAACTACTTTGTGGAAGGAAAACTGAATAGATAAATACTCTCGATCCGTATGAACCACAGCCCCATTTAAGCTGCAGCCCTTAAAGGCCAGAGGAACCTTCCTTATCAGTCAGTGCAGGCCTCGGCTTTATTCTGCCCTCCTTGATCAAAAATTGACAACTGTGGCTGGCCTGAAAAGATGGAATTGTAAATCCCTTTCAACGAGAAAGAATTTAAGTTTCAGAAGGAAAAAGTACAATCCATGTAACAAAGAGCCTGTGTCATTGCTAAGTTTACACTGATTTCTGCTGTGTGGATGGTCTTTGTCTGCCAATGGCCCTTTGCCCGTGCTTGATTTCTGGAGGGAGGTACTCAGAGAAGAGATCCCTAAGGAAAAGATGCTTTACAAACCAAGTATTGCATGTTGGGTGTTAATATTTTTTTTTTCTTTTTGTATGAAGTATGAAAGCTGGAAGATCCGAACTATGTCTCCTCCGAAAGGGACTTCTTGACTTGAAAGAGATACAAAAGTTCTTTGTCCGATAAGCCATACTGATTCTTCATTGAGAAAATATAACCATTATTGTTATAGGAGGACAGGAAATAATTTAAAACAAATATTAGTCAACATATTAGTCTGTTCTAGCTGTCATAGTGGAATGTGGACTAGTGGAATACCACAGCCTGGGTGGCTTAAACAACAGAAAATACACTTTCTCAAGTTCTGGAGGCTGGAAGTGCAAGATCAAGGTGCCAAGAAAGTTGGTTTCTGGTGAGGCCTCTCTTTCTGATTTGTAAACGACCACCTTCTCACTTTGCCCTCACACGGTGTTTCATCTATGTGTATGGAAACAGATCTCTAGTGTCTCTTCTCCATAAGAGGACACTAGTCCTACTGGATTACGGGCCCCATCCTATGACCTTATTGAACCTTTATTACTGCTTTAAAGGCTTCATCTTCAAATATGGTCACATTGGAAGTTAGGGCTTCAACATATGAATTTGGGGGAACACAGTTTATTACATACAGTGAGGAATCTTCAAATGTTGCAGTAATAGATTTCTCTCTCTCTCTCTCTCTCTCTCTATATATATATATATATACACATATATACACACATATATATGTGTATACACATATATATACACACATATGTATGTGTGTGTGTGTGTGTATATACATACATATATATATATATTTATATTCACTGGCAAAATGAGTGATGTCTTCCTTGGGATCTTACTCTTTTTATCTCGTCTGCTCTAATACTTTACAGCTAGTCTCAATCATGCAACTCTTAATAAATTGGAGATCAGAGTTTCCAAATAAATGAGTACTACATGTGAAATTTACTCTGTCAGTGAAACTGGAGAACAAAGGAAAACCCTCACTGTGGGTCCTTTATCACGCATGGTAACAACACAAAGGCACCCACTGGGGACTCTGTCCCTTGGGTTAAAAATGAAGCTGTTTACCACAGAATTCTCCCCCCACCCCACCCGCCATTTCTCATATGCTTGTCCCTTTCAGGGCACGCTTTCCTAGAGAGTTATTTATTTTCTTTCCTTCATCTTCACGTTAAATAAACATCTTCATGTTTATTTCACAACATTTATGTCCTTTTCTGAGGAAAATTTTAGATCTGGATAAGAGCAATTGCTTGAGTGATCAAGGAGCTCTTCTTTAATTATTTGACTTTTAAAAAATGATGTTTTCATTTATCAAACAAACTTTATTCAGGGCTCACTGGGTAGGAGTCGCAATGCTAAGTAGTTTTGATGAATATTTTTATTTAATCCCATCAAAAAACCTAAGAGGGAGGTATTATTCTCATCTTTCAATTATAGACGAGGAAACTGAGGTTTGGAATAGATAATTAAAAAAACACACTTTAGAAAGCCTGGGGTTTGATTCCAGCTCAATCCAATTTCAAGGCTGAGCCTCTTAACTAATGTGAATGTTGTTTCTCATTTATTTGTCATTCTTAGTGGAACTGTACTTAAGCCTTTTGTCATTATAACTTGAAGTGTCAGCATATATGCAAAATATTTTCTTTACAACATCGGATTCTTTATGATCCAACTTCCGACATGAAGTTCAATTCAGCCCAAAATGTATTAGGCATCTACTACTTGGAAGAAAGACACTGTTTTGTAGGCAGTATGAGTGGGACAGGGTCCAGCTTTTTGGGTGATTGACAGGTTGGCAGTGGTGTCTAACATAAGCACAGCTAACAAAGTACCCAGTGACATAGAAATAGCTTCCACTGAGAGAACTGGAAGAACAGAGCAGTAAGAGAATGATTTCAGCTAAAAGTGAGGCAGAATATCTTTTCAGGTAAGAGTCTGGGTTTGGGTCCTAGCTCTGGCGCTTGTAAGTTGTATGACTGAACAAGTTTCTCTAAAGCAGATTTCCTCCTCTATACAATGAGGATAAAGTGGTCTCTGGTTGCTAAGTCTGCTGTGAGAATTAATGAGATAATGCAAGAATAGAGTTGAGAACTGTGCCTGGCACCTAGTAAGTATTCAATAAATGTTAGTAAATATTGCTATTGCTATTATTGTTCAACCCTCAGTCAGGAAAATCGCTAGGTTGAAAACAACTAGTCTGCCCATGTTGCAGAAAATAAGATCACTGGTTTAGAGTTGACAGATTGATGTGTGTGTCCTGGGTCTGCCACATATTAGCCGTGTAACTCTGGACATGTTCCATCCTTTCTAAGCTTCAGTTTCTTCATCTCTTAAATGGAAGAATGATGCTATCTGCCTTGTAGCATAGTGTGAGGTATAATAGTGACAGCATCAGATATTTACACTGTAATTACAATGTGCCAGGAATTGTTCTAAGGGATGCACATGTATTATTTTACATAATCCCCATAATAATTCTATTAGATTTTAGCTGTATGGTAACTATCCCCACTTTACACATGAGGACGCTAAGTACACAGAAGGTAAATAAATTCCCAAGTTCATCAACAAATAAGCAGTACAGCCAGGATTTGAATGCTGGCACTCTTTTAACACTATGTTATACTTTTCTCATTTGTTACATAAATGTATGAAACCTTTAGCAGAGTGCTTAGTGCAGTGTAAACATTCAGTAAATGTTCCCAGTTGTTGTTATAAATAATAACATATGGAAAAATGGCTCCTCGGCAGAGGTAGCATATGCGATACAATTTGAAGGATATATGTCACCAAGTAAATTAAGCAAACCCAGGCCTTGAGGGAATTTTTGCATTTAGACATTCTAGACATTGTAAATAGCTTATACAAAGATACAGAGGCAGGAAGACGCAGGACATATATGGAGAATAATGGGAGTTCATTTCGGCTAGAACATAGGATAAGGGACAAGGGTTGGGACAATAAGCCTGAAAAAGGTGGGCTGGGGTTAAATATTGGAGTGGTTTAAACAGAATGAAGGGCTCTCATAAGGGGAAGTCACGTACTGATTTTGAGTAGAAAGAGATACTCCCGGGCAGTAACTCTGATGGCACCTTGAGGATTGGTTGCAGGAAGCAGGGTCTGGAAAAGGCCCTGCTAGTAGAAAGCCACTGAATTGGTTCAGGTGGCATATGATGAGGTCCTAAGACAGACCAAGTGGCCATGAGATTCTATGAAAGTCAGCCTCTGTCTGTTTGCATCTTTGGTAATTCCCCGATCTTTACTGCTAGAATCTTCATATTTTCAGGTCAGCGGTGTCCAGTGTTGGAATTTTTGTTTTTCAATGTGTATAACTTACTCCTAGAACAGAAGCGCTTGATGCCAGGTAGAAGTGATGTTTTAAGCAATTTTTCTTGCAGGGATGTTTATATGTGTCATGGTTGCCAGCCTTTATCCCCAGTGGAAAAATGAGAGCAATTTATTTCCCTATGCTTGACTTCTCTGGTTACACCATGGCACCACCAAAATTTATAAGAGCCCCTTGTTTTTTAAAAGAACTCCTAATGACTCTACTGGGTAAAAAATGTAGGCACTCTGGCAGGTGTGCAAGTAAGGGGGCATTTGTACTTACATGAAGTCTTTTTCACAGCCTAGGATTCATAACGGTGCCTGTTCGTTAGTAAGCACTGGACACATAGACAGCATCTTCCACATGGAAGGTTGGCCCTGGTGAAGGCTATTAGAAAAAACCTTCAATTTCCTGCTTTATAGCACTAACTTATAAGCACTGGGTCATATGGTGACTTCATTTTTATTATCAGAATAACTGGCTTATAAATGTTTAAAGATGAAAGGGAACACAAAACAAACTATGCTAAAGCAAACCAGTGGACTACTGGGTCACCAATTATAAAGTTAAATATGAGAACAGCAGTAATAATGCTTCAAATGTATGTAAATGAGAATTTCTCAGTAATAATCATTTTTCGAAAAACAAAAGTTTGTCTTTTATACTAATGAATGAATTAATAAAGATACCTATATGTAAATATAATTAATGTCGAAAACATAATGTATGAAATAAAAATATATAATTTATAAATTTATATTATATTATGTTATATTATATTATATATACATATAGTAAGAATTTATCATGGAGCCTAAAACATGTAAAGCATTCAAGAAATATTACCTAGTTGCATTATTGCAGAATTCAATATTTGCCAAAATATCAATTAATTATACCTCTATTTTCTTCTACTTTTGTATAGACATCTTTATTAATTCATTATATACATATAGAAACAGTAGTTTATATAAGGAATAAGGGCGCCTAAAGTCTTAGAAGAGCAGCTGGCTCCAGAAAATTATACTTCTCCTGGCAGATTGGAGGTCTATATCCATGTTAATTCTATTCCTGGTTACAATCCCTGGTTATATAAATTATAACATAATTTGGGTCATCAGGCTTTTGCTAGGGAGGCCTAGACTAGGAAAGACCTCTACCAGGCACATCTGAATGAGAGACAATTAAGCATCCTTGAAGTTTGGTGAAGCCCTGCCACACCAGATAGCTTAGATGCTCTAAGCAACCCTGAGAAGGCGTACCTATTTCCTCTGACTGACTCTGATGCCTGTATAAGTCCACTTCTCAAACTATATATTTAATTGGGGTATTCTCAACTTGGATCCTGTACTCTCAGAATTTCAAAATTTGCTATCACCTTCCCAGAATTCAGCTCTCTTGGAAACGTCATCTCTCCTTAACACAACTAAGAATAATTATACGTGCCTGTCTATATTACTGTAAGGACAAGACTTCTGTTATACCATGTGACTATATTAATAGTCACCAAAATTCGATGTGCATTTTTCTGAATGATGAATCTGAGGCTCAGAGAGTCTCTCTCTGAATAGGCAACAGAACAAAAATAAATTTACAGAAGTTCAGGTATTAAACTCGATGCCGTGTATCTTGAATTCATAATACATTACCCCAAGGCTGTTTGTGTTTTGTTTTTGTTTTTAAACACAGCCAACAAAATTAGTCCTTTAATCTTTAAGTTCTCGGGGAAAAAAAGTGCAGGTCAGGGGAAAGTTTATTATTTGCAGGCTCAATAGCAGATGTGAGAAATATGATTGTTAACTATAAAACAGGAGAAAGCAAAAGGCCATAAAAATCCAACACAAGAGCTGAAACCTCCATGGTGGTCTGGAACAGTGAAGGGAGTATCCTTGTCCTCCTAGGTGGACACTGAGGGAATAGCTTAGCCGCAGCAAAGACAGTCACTAGTCATTATGGTGATGACGGCAGGCCAAGACTTTCTCTTGGTAGTCGCTGTTTAATAAAGCAAGGAGTGGTTAATCAAACAGAATCTAACAAAATCTAAAAGTTTGGGAAACAAAAAAACTAGGTCTTGAGTTATCTCAAGGATTTCAAGACAGTTTTAGTTTTTGTTTTCCTGCACTGGCAGATATTTTACTGATAGGCTATTGCTATTCTCAGGTCATTGGTAAGTGTGAGTGTAAATCAATATAAATCTAAATTTCATTAGTATAAATCTAAGGCTTCTCTGTCTGTGTTTTCCCAGGGGATCTGTCCATTTAGGGAGCAGTCAATGGGCGTATAATAGGGGCTGAGGGTGGATCTCATGTCCTAAGAGAATGTCACATTTAAACTTTGATGCTATGTCCATGCAAGGATCTGTGTACAGTCACAGAGACAACTTGACAGGATTGAAAACATCCATCATGCAATCTACAATTTTTGTCCCATTGCAAGACCTTATGGCCTTTAGTGAACTGGGATTAATTTTATATAGTAAATACTGTAATTATTTTTATGAGGAGCAATTTATTTTGTTTTGCACCTTTTGCATTGAAACGGTATTGATGGGTTTAATAGGTTTATAATATATAACAACTTTTGGAGAATTGTTTTGAACTTATATTTATTTTGTAATACAACTGTCCTTTGAGAGTCTTTGGTAATTTATTTATAAATGTCAGAGACTGTTTCTCCAGTGAATTTTTAAGTGAATTTGAGCATGTTCTTAATATCATCCATTACAAAAGGTCCGGTTCGAACCCGGTGGCTCCTTATCATAAACTTAGTGTCCCCTGTCATTACAAAACATGACTTGACAAGCTGGAGAAGTCTTGTTGTTTTGTTTGTTTGTTTGTTTGTTTGTTTGCCAAGCATAGTTGGAAAAAAATTTCATTACCCATCCTAGGTCCTCCCCTTGATATCTCCAGATACCTTTTGGAAACAGGCCAATTCCCTGTGTTGGTTTATTTATTTGTCCTTTATTATTTTTTTGAAAAACAAGTGAGACAACTTGCTTTAAAGAAAAGAGGAAGAAAGGGAGGGAAAAAAAGGAAGGAAGGAAGGAAGGAAAGAAGGAAGGAAGAAAGAAAGGGAAAAGCTGGGTGCTACAAGAAAGGAATATTGAATTCAGGCTTTGATTAACCTTGGGAAAACATAAGTTTCCACGGAGGAGCATAATTTCCAGTTCCGTTGTCAAGGCTGAGCCTTTTGGAGAAGAACGTCACTATGAAAGGTTTTCGAGGGCTTCTGTCAAGTAGCTCTGGAGAATTCACGTGGAAATCAGAGCCAACGCAAATGTAATACCCTAGGCCAAAAACAAGGGGAGGAAGACAAATCTCCAAGACATATGCCCTACTTTCATTAGATTATTAGGTGCTATGGAACAGTCTCAGATAAATTCTGACAGTAGCTTTGGACTGTCCATTCAGGCAGCTTACGTATCCATGAATTATTTTCGAGGATAATGGAGAGACAATAAGGATCCACTAACCCAGGTTCCTCTCTTGCTCAAGCTCTACTTCATCCCACCAGTGAACAGAAGAGATTCTTAAAATACCTGAGCTAAAGTTTCCTTTGACATCAAAGTATGATGCCTGCATTTTATTGTGAAGGTTACACAGAGTCTAATGAAAAGAAAGGATTTCTCCACCATATATACACCCACCCAGGTACTAGCAGCGATTTTGGTATCTTTAACAGATCAACCAGCCTTCTACATAAAAGCTATTTCAAATTAAATGGATAATATAAGGTTTATTTGGACAATGTGGGTGAGAGTGATGAAGAATGCTCGCGTGGCTCAAATCAGGTAGCCTCGGCTCCAAGCCTGTCATACCTCCTACAAGCTGTGTGATGCAGAGCAGGTCACCTAACCTCTCTAAGCATGTTTCCAAATCCAGAGAAAAAAGGATCAATGAATATGTCCCTCAGAGTGTCAGTGTGAAGACTCATAAAACGATAATCTAAAGGATTAGCACCACTCATTTATCATAGTAAATGTTCAATAAGTTTGGTCATGATTATTATTATTTGAAAGGTTTCTCTAAGAGAGAAAGCCAAACATTGAGGATTGGGATATTGTGTATAACTAGAGGGAGAATCAAAATTCAGTTCTATTGCAATGTAATTACTTATAAGTCAACAAACCTTGGAAGATACCCAGTATATGCCAAGTATTGTGCTAGACATTTTTCTAAGCCATTCAAGTTTTTATTTCAATAATTTGCTTCTAACACAAAAATAGCGTAGGGATGATTAACAACTCACTAAGTGAAAAAGGAAATGCCTTGGGGAGGGGGTAATAGTTAAGTATGATGGGTCATCATTTCTCCAAGGACCAGAAACTGAACAAATACAGGATTGTGTATAGCGGCAGTCTTTCATTTACCCAGCAAGCATTTATTGAGCACCAACAGTGTACTTTCTTAACCATGCTGCATGAACAAACCGCCATCTCGTTTCCTTAGCTTGCTTTAACTTTTTCTTCTTACTTACTTGCCATACTATATACTTAGTCTTGTTTTGTTATTGTCTGTTATCCCTCAAAAGACTAAGTTCCATGAGAGCCAAACTCATTGGCTGTTTTACTTTACACCTGGCACATAGTCAATGCTCACAAATATTTCCTGAATGAATGAATGAAAGAATGCCAATTTGCTCCTTGCCACAGGAGAGTTATGCAGTCAACTTGCAATGACTGGGCCAGATCTCAGGGGGCATGATCCTGGGAAGCCAGGGTTGACAGGGGAATGCTGTACACCTTAGTTGCATCGAATAAGCAATCATCAGGGAATAATACGCACTTTTGAGCCAATAGTTCAGTGTTGGCTGCCCTGCATTTGTGACAGCTCAGGGTGTCGCTAGTTACCATAAGGAACATGTTGCTATCCCACCAAAGGCCCACAAAAATTCACTTAAAACGTGCCATACAATAGGATAAAAACACATGTGATCTGCGTGTCTTATGGAGAGATAGACAGGGTCCACATAGCTTAAGAGAGAAGTTCACAGATAATTCACTATCAAAGTAACAATACCCAGTTGGGCAGTGTGGTTCCACAGTGGCAAAGCTGTTGTCTTTTAATATTTCATGCCTACATGTGTATGTATGTGTGCGTGCATGCGTGTGCTCAGATGCAATTTTGAGCTGAACCTTGTGTAATTTGGTCAACATTAATACTATTGTCACCTTGATTGTTAAGGTTGGGTAACCTCCAACAGCAAATGGAGTTCATCTTGAGTGCTCTTTCTTTTCAGCAGTTTTGCTGAAGCCCATACTCACATTTCATTCAGGCTCAGGTATTGATCGTACTGACCATTGATTCTAAACTGGTAGCATTAATTCAATACTTAATTATAGCTCTCAGGCTTTCCCCGAAGCGAGAAAGAAAATACTTTCTTGAGCACTGCTGAAGGAAAATTATTTTCCTTTAGTTAATGTCTAGAATGAATAGTGCCCATCTCTATTTTCTGTGTAAGTATTTTCTTTCACCAAGTAATAAATACTCATATATTACCAAACTCTACAGGCTTACAAAGTAAAACAAAGATTTCTTAATTTTCTGGTGAGTTAATCAAGAAAGCAAAATTCCTTGCTTCTAGGAAAAACATTTATAACTTTTACCTTCTTATAGATTAAACAAGTTCCATGTGTACATTTTGAACAATTTGGAAAATAGAGTAATAAAATTCAAAGGAATAGATACAAAAGAAACGCCACCCACAATTTTCCTCTCTAAGAAATAGCATTTTGGCAGTCACATTCTGAACCTGCAATTGGTATATTTTTTTAAAAGTACATATCTGATATTTTGTTTTGCAATGCAATTATCAGTATTATTTTAAATATACTTTGTGCAAATGTTTTTCATTTATATTTGGAGCAGTACTGAAATTATTTTAGTATGTAGGTAAGGTTAAAAAAAATAGTTTCATGTAGTGCTATCCTAACACTTAATTTAGCTTATTAACAAGTTTGTATTTTAGTTCATTGGGTTTCTTGCAGCAGGTTATAGCTGTCATGCACTCCCAGGCCTGAATGGAAAGGGTGCTCTGTACTGATCAACTCCCCCCTAAGAAGTCAATCTTATATGAAGAGGTAGTTGTCTAGAATACTGTGAGTGGCTGCAATTAAATCATATGGTTGGGGCTTCCAGCTCTAGAGATTTATGATTATACCGGGGGTGCCAAAAACATGGATACATGTGACTCGTAATCATCTTTTGTTATTGGTATATATTGAGGACTACCATTTTAATACAGTTTTTTCTTTTCTTAAAATGTGGATACATTTGTTGGCACCCTCTGTATTTAAATTTCACTTCACCTAAAAGGAACCCACAGCTCATTTTAGAGACAGCGTTCTCTTCACCAGGCTTGTGTGTGAGGTTTGTGCTTCAAGATGGGCTGTGGTAATGATAATAAGACACTGTTTTTCCCAACTGTCCCCTAGTCATCACATACGAAGTGCCAATCACTGTGCTAAGCTCTGGTTGTGCAGACAAGGTGATCTCGGAGCTCTGGCTCTGGCCCTTTCATTATGCCAGGGGATTCCTGGAAGATGAGAGAAGAACTTGTAAGACTGCAGCATAATTGTGATCATCCCATGTTACTTCTAAGTTGTCCAAAAGTTTTTGGAAATGCAGACATGCTGAATACTGATGGGAAAGACTTGGCATTGGAGGGAAGGTTCATTGAGACAGGTACCAGGTTCTAGCGTGGGAAAGGCTCTTAGTCAACTGGCAGAACAAAGAAACTTCATGAAATTAGCCTTGTCCTTTAGAAATAAGACTATAACCAGACCTACTTGTCATAGCTGCCATGGTTAGCACCTAAACCCCTTTCCTCCCGCAGTGCTGTTCAGTCTGGCTTCACAGAGAGTTGATTTTGTGTGTGTGTGTGTGTGTGTGTGTGTGTGTATGCAAAAATATGTATATATATGTAATGGCAATCAGTCCTCAATTTCTTCTTTATATCTGAGTAATTAATGTGTGTCTTGCATTCTGATTCTATAATTTGGGCTTAGATCTTAGTGCTACCTACATCCTCACTTTACATTTGGTTTACACTTATATAACATTGTGCTGGAGTGTGTGTAACAAGTACTCCTCCCTGATGGCATCTGGTTAAAGCCAGGAGAGCAGGTTTGGAGTGTGACCCAAGAAAAAGCATTATATAATTGTATGGATAAGGGTCTGGTGTCTGGTACATAAGGTTTTCTAGTTGATTAAAGAGAGAGAGAGAGAGGGGGAGAGAGAGAGAGAGAGAGAGAGAGAGAGAGAGAGAGAGAGAGAGCACTGTTTATACCCATAGTCAGTTGTACTTTGAACAAGTACAGCTCATAGAGCGTAATAAAACAATTTGCTTTCATTTTTCATTACTCCCTCTAAAATTTCCATACTGAGCATAGTCTTTCTATGACCCTGGATGGAAAAGTTAGGGGCTGTGACTTTTTTTGGTCAGTCTTAGGTAATAGAAAGTCCTGCGATCTCTTTAAATCACAGATAGTCTCATTTTAGAAATGAGACTGTCTAGTCCCAGTGGATAAACTTGATTTAACATTGGCTTTTTCTCCCACCCACAATGGAGGCTAGTTTCTTGTAGTTTGTGTGGGTTGAAGGGGGGGTCCTTCTCTTTTTCTCACCCCCAACTCCCCTCTCTGTGGTTGGAGCATTGGAATAGGGAAGGGCAAAAGGGCATAGTGGAGTTGTTACTACTCGAACTGGTACTATTTCAAGATGGCTTCTGCTAGGGGCCTTTTTTTCTTTTCTGTGCTTTTTTTTATTTTTTTTCACAAGAGAAAAGAGTTCGAAGGTATCTTTTTTACCTTGTAGACACTTTGGTGGGTTCTTCAAGTAGACATTTCATGGCCCTGGAGCTGTTACTCTCATGAACCAGGCAGTGTCTCTCCTTTGGCTGGTCACCCCCTCACTCCGCTGCTGGTTATCTGGGAGGACATTCCACATGGACTCTCATGGGTAGAGTCCCCTTCCAGGTGGTACTCTTCAGATAAGTGAGAATGCCCCTAGGCCAGCTTTTCCTCCTATGTCACTTAAATTGGAGAGGAAACTCCCATATTCTTTGATCGGCTGTTAGAGGGAATGCAGTTACAGCAGGAACTCTCTCCCCAGTAATGCATCTCACCAGCCTCTCTGCTGCTCTCCAGAATTCCTTGGTAAAAGTCAGACTCAAGTCCATCCTGTAAAGTTTCAGGTGGCCCACATCAAGCCCTCCCAGTGGGCATGTTAAAGCCCATCCCTTGGCTTCTGTAGAGAGGACAGTCACCTCCTCCTCAGATGTGATACACCATCCTCTGAAGCCACTTTTTTCTAAAATCAGCTGAACAAAACCCTTCTCCTTTTCATTCTCAAGCGTTTTGTATCGTACAACTTGTTTAAGATTCTTGGATGAAGACCCAAGGGTCATGAAACTGGTTCTGAGGCTATACACTGAAAACTTGTATTTTGACCTAGTATCTCTCTTTGGTTTGCAGCATTTATTAGTCTTGGTTAGAATTTTGACATTAGCCCTCTTTTACTCATGATCATCTCATGATCTCATTAAATCCTAATGACATTCATGTGAGGTAGCTGACACTTATCATTCTTATTCCAATGTGCAAATTAAAACTTAGCAAAGTAACTGGCTCAAAGTCACACGTCTGGTAGGTGGCCGAGTCGATATTTGATTCTAAGTTTTTCTCCCTCCAAAGCCCAAGCCCTTTTTTTTTTAAACCAGGTTTCCCACTAACATGCATTGGTTGACAGGTGAGGTGGTGGCCCACTTTCCAGCCACTCCCCGTTTCCCGGGACACGGGCCTCTCTGCATGGGACCCCTGTCCCTAAAGCCCAAGTTCTTAATCATTTACTAACACACTTGCCATTATTAATCTAATAGTTCTGTAAAGGAAGTTCAAATTTCAGTGTTCAATACTGAGTAATTGTCTGCCTGACCTATACATTAAATATCCATACCTTGAATTTTCTTATAAAATACCAACTACCTAAACCCATTATATTAACATTTTGTAAAAAGTATATTTATATATGTGTGTGCTCAATAAGATACTTGTATCAACTGAGATATTTAAATCACTCAAATTAATCTATCAAGAATACTGACTACCTTTAATGAGAATGTTATTTTCCGGTAGAAGAATGAACATATTTCATGAGCAGAAGCTTAAAATCAATCAGCAGCTGTTGGAACCAATCCCTGTATAATATTTTTAATAGCTATACCTAGAGGTCTGCTATAGCTTAAATGCATTCTTGGTCGGAATAAATACCTTAAAGATTACAAAAGTAGGAGAATTATGGAAAAAGCTGTGACATTTCCAATCTTTGAGGACTTCAATTCTAAATTTATACCTTCATTATCTCAGTTAAAGGAAATTAAAAATCTCAGTGATATTTATTAGTGAGTTCTTTCTTCCTCATTTCTTCCTGCCTCTAGAAAAAATTCTTGTATGTCTTGGTCTAGAAATGAATAAAAATTTACTTCCTTCTTTATTTATAGTCCTAATTTATGACACTGAAAGAACTGAGTTACAGCAAAGCTAGAGCAGGGCACCAAAACAAAGCAAAACAAAAAACAACTTAGTGATAATCATATACATTAGCTCTATAATTAATTTTATTAGTAAATGTTTTGACATTAAACTGGGAGTATTTTTATTCTACAATATTAGGCAGCACTTAAATCAAAGCAATGAAAATAAAAAATATAGCATTCGAAATTTCCATTATTACAATGACTGGAAATATTCTGGCTTTTTTCTCCAAATTTATGTTCTTTAATGGAGACTGCTGAAACTGACATCAGATAGTCAGCAAATATCTTTCCTAATGGGACAAATACCCATCGATATAATAAGAGAGGTAAATGAACAGTCATATGGTGTACAAATCAAATATCTCATGCAATAATAGTAACTAGGGACACCTCAGATCTCTCCCTATTAGGCATAGTGTCTCTTCTAGTAACCTTCTCTCTTCCCTTGGGAACTCAGTTAGGAAGTAGTAATACTCAGCAGATATGTGTGAAGAATTACCCTTAAATTCCCTAAATTGCTGTCAGTTACCTGAATATGTCCAGTATTTTAACATTGAAACAATACAGGGCTCACATAAAATCTTTGTAAAAGGTACATATAAGTACTGAACATTAGATGGTTTAAAATCCAGGATATCTTTAAATGAGCTTTTAAGATTCCCCTTAGTAACTAATGTTCTTTAAATCAAATGGATTAATCTTTCTAGAATGTTCTTGGCAATGATTGAAGCAAAATTTTAATTAATCAGGAAATTAAATGAACTACAAAACTTCATCTCTTGAGACTTGTAGGTCAGAAGCAGTTTACTACATTTCTTTCTTAAGCCAGGTTAAGGAATAAGAGGTGGGAAAGAGTATTCGTTTGTAGGAATTGCCTCATTTAATTTGTGTGAGGCTCAAGGAGGAGAATGACTTGCCCAGAGTAGTAATGAGCTGGAGTCCAAACTGAGACCAAAACTATCAAACTGCTGGCTTCGAAACCAGTGCTCATTCTAGTCTATGTGCTGACATCATTATTTCATGGAAATGGTACCTACACTGTGTAACCAATAGCAGTGTTCGCTAGGAGTACAACAGCTAAACACATGTAGTGTCATGTCTAACAAACAGAATTTTGAGATGGCCAATTATTAACTAAGGCCAGTCATGAAATACGAGAATGCAATTGGTAGAAATATTTGGAATATTTCAAATAATAACAAGCAACACTTGAAGTAGGCTTTACTATTTGAAAATCACTTTCGTATTCTGTACATTGTTGATTTGAGTTTTGCAACCTCCCACTTTTTTCAAACAAAGCAACTAAGACAGTTTTAGTATTTTGACCAATGTGACATTGTTGGCCGAGCCAGCACTCAAACTGAGGTCTGGCAAATGAGAAACACATTGAAATAGAGACACCTGAATAGCAAGGATGGTGGAGGAGCCCGTTTTCAGGTGCTGACCCAGCACATGCAGATCCACAGGAATCCATTTTCAGGGAAATCCCACTCTGGCCCTCTGCATGGAACTTTCCTTGCAACACTGGTGGAAAGTCTGCCTGGGAGGAAACTGTTTGCTCCGCTTCTTGCAGTGGAGCGTTTTCTTCTCACACAGATGTCTGCAAGAGCCCTGAGGGTGCCCCCTGCACCTCCTCCCTTTACACAGAAGATCCATCACGCTCTGTGTTCACACTCATTAGAAAGAGAAAGCAGTTTATTAGCAGTTTGTTATGATCTGCAAGTAGTTTGTAAATCTTACTCCCACATCAATTTCTGTTGTTCTCGGAAAGCCATCTGTTTTGTCAATAACCTTACATTCAAAGATGCTGAAACAGCAATGGCAAATGGTAGGTAGAATGGAAAGCATAAATCAAGAATAAATAGGAAAATGAAAGGGCACAGGGAGCAAAATACCAGCACAAAAGGATAATAATTAGGGAAAGCAAGAACAAGGTAGTGTAGTAACAGCGTAAACATAATGACAGATAGTCTCCTTCATTCGTTCCCTCCTTTGTCAAACATGGAGCCCAGCGTGGACTGAAGTTGACCATTTCAGTTTTTCTCTGGCTGATCTGCGTTCACAACTAAAGCGAATGATATGGTCATGAGTAAAGTCATTTGTTCTTTTTCATTTGGGTTTATTCAATAAGCATTACCTGGTGACAGCCACCTGTTAACTATGAAATGGTGAAGACCATCTCTCCCCTTAAGGACCTCAGAGTTTAATGGATTTAAAAAAATCCTCGCCTGAACCATGATTTCATTGTGAGTAACAGTTTCACACAAGCAATTCCTATCAGTGTTAAAGTCTACAAGCAACATAAAGATTTTCATTTGGGATATTTCCTTGAAGGTGCTAAGAAGAAAGACGGATTCGAGTATAACATTGTAGGATCACAATAGCATAGGGCCTATGTTGTGAGGTATGTCAGAGCTTCACACTATGAAAGAGAAATATCATCACATGAGATGAAGAGCAAGTTCAAAGGTCAGACAGATCTGGGGGTAAATCCTGATCTCATGAAAAATCACCAGCTATGTGACACCGGTCAAGCTACTTAACCTCTCTAAGCCTCAGTGTCCTTATTCGAGCAATAGGAGAGTGACAGTGCTGACCTCTTCAGGTTTTTGTGAGGATGAATTGACATGACACGGAGAAGGCCTTCAGCACCTAGTATATGTTCAATACACACTTCTCATTATCATTGGCAGCAGAGGTGTTAGTGCTAGTCTTATCACTCATTATTATTATTAAATGAAAGATCACAGCAAGCCCTGTGTTTTCTCTGATACCTGCCATCGAGGCAGAAGAGGAGAAATAGCCACATTGAAATTCTAACACACTCCATTTCTTGCAAGAGTTGGAGCCATCTCTTTTTTCTGTGTTGATAACAGCAGCTATGAATAGAACTCCTGGGGGCCCACAAACACATGGTGAAAGAAAAGGACATTAAGGATTACTCCAGCAAGATAGGGGAAGGGCATAAAAATGGCAGTGATTCCAAATAAAGCCACTAATCTTTTTTATAGTTATGTTGGGTGTTATGGGAAATACATTGAGTCACATGACCTGTTTTCTTAGATGCCATTTAATCAAAGCTTCATACAGAGTCAACTAAATGTGCTGAAAATAATCTATTAAACATTGACTGAAAACCTAGTGGTAGGAATTTGGAGACGTAAATCAGGAATCTGTATTAACCAGCTTTCTTTGAGGAACAGCCCAGGGACAGGGGAAAAGATCCCTCAAGCAGAATATAATTTAACTCGCAACTACTCAGTAATATTTAGTTTTTTAAACCCACATATTCCAACCATGTTCCAAGATTTTCTGTAGTGATGCTTTGTATGCACAACACACTGATCCTAATTGAAATGCTGAGTAGTTTGTTTCTGCAAGGTTCAAATTCTTGATACATCTTCTGAATATCAAATACCCAGAACAATGCTTCAGTACTGGCAGATGTGCAAATAAATGTGTTATGCCGGGTCTCTGACATGCTATCAAGAACAGTTCATTTCAAAATCATCCTCAGCCCCTATTGGCTTGAAACAAAATAGTTTTGAAATCTAGGTGACCTATTTTTCAAAACTATTGTTGCAATTAATTTGGAGGAAAATAATCTAGTTTAAAAAAAAAGAGGAGAATGTTGCTGTGTTCTCTGGAACTCTAAATCTGAGGCTCTTTTTCCTGATAAATAAGACCAGGAATTTAAGAGACACAGTACAAAACCTCTAAAGCATAAAGCATGTTATTGAAGGATCTGCTGTTTTCACAATTATGAAAACTTCATCCGGAATCCCTCCAAATAAGGCCCCCTTTATTGTGAGGCCTCAGAAGGAGGGGGAATATGTATAATTCATGGTCCAGACCTGGACACCTTTAGAGCACTGTTTGTTAATAGTTACCCCAGAAGAGCAGGTGTGAAACAAGTCTGTCCTGAATGAACTGGAATATTACCATTGCTTTACTCAGAAGTCTAAATTATCTCACTTCCCCCAAAGGATTTCTTTCATCCTTAATGATTTATTTTCCTAAAAATTCCAAACAAGGCCTGTTACTGTCATACTAGATCCCGTGACTTCATTGACTTCTCTCCCTAGTCCATTAAGTTAGAACCACTATTCATATTTCTGTATCCCATCACCTCTGTGCCGCTGGCCAGGGACTCTCACCTTCGTATCCTGTTCATTCACTTTGTTCCAGTCTAACAAACTTGCCTCGATTCTTCCTAGCCCGTCTATCTGCTTGCATTCTTTATTAACCTAAAATGGCCTGAAATCACTCAGGCTTGGCCCACAGTTAAAAAAACAGATACAAATGCATTGGTAGGTGATCACCCAGGATATCATTCTGCAGAGACCGTTTCCTGAGCATTTTTCTCTGTGCCAGGCATGATGCCAAACACAATGCAAGCACTTTGCATATGTTATTTTTATTTGATTTTCACAACCTTATTTCAGATTGCCATTAAGATTCCTACTTTATGAGTATAGATGGGAAAGTGAGGCGTAGAGATATTAAACAATTTCTATGGTCTTGTAGATAATGAAATGGCCAAGCCCATTTCAAACTGGGCACAGTTGACCTTGAAGTCAGCTTCCCTAACTACTGCACCTGCTGCTTCCTCTGGACAAACCCTTGCGTTTGCTCTGCTCTGCTCTACTGGGAGAAGTTTGCAGGGAATACATATTTCATAGAACAAAGCTCGTTATTTGACAACGTCTAACCCTGCCTTAGCCTTTTGAAATGATAACACTTTAGAGACATGTAGTTTGGTGATTTTTCTGTCCTTTATTCTTCCCCTCCCCCAGTTTCTTATGACACTTTCCTTTCAGTTTCCTAAATTTTGTCTCAAACATCCTCTCTTTTTATCCTCATGAAAGTTGAGGACTGGAGCTAGGCAAGGATGGAATTAAGACTCTATAGATGAGAAAACAAACATGGGAAGGTTAAATGTGTTGGCCAAGGTTATGCTCCTGTGACAAAAACTGATGTCAGCTAACTGTTAATTCAGGAACACCCTGACTTATATGGGATAGCAGTCTGTCTATCTATGTATCTACCTATGTATGTATGTAGGTATCTATCTATCTATCTATCTATCTATCTATCTATCTATCTATCTATCTATCTATCTACCTACCTACCTACGTGCTTACCTATCTACCTCTCTCTCTCTCTCTCTCTCTCTCTCTCTCTCAGCAGTGATTTAAAAAAGAAAAGAGAACTGCTGATCCAACTCTTTTAAAAATCAGTTCAAACTGCCTTGACTTGTGAAGACTTCGTGAAGATGGAGCAGGTACAGGGAAATCTTCCTTCTATATCACTATTCTGTGTAACATACCTGCGATTGCGTTTGAACTGAGCCTCTTATTAGCCAGATTAACTCACGAACTTGAGTAAATCACTCCAAATCTCAATTGCTTCTCATTAAATGAAAATGATTGTAGTTCTTACCTGATAGAGTTTTTAGATGGATTTAAAGAGATGATGTCTATAAAACCTTTAACCTGATGCAGGACACGGGAATACACAACCCATTCTATGTTTTTTCTTATTATTACTGTTATCGAAGAACAAGAAAGACATAAAAAAGATACTGCTGTACAACACCTTGCCTCATTATATCAAGCTGCAGGTGTGATAACAAACAAATAAGAGGAAGATGACAAAAATAATGGTGCTAGGAAAAGTATGTTTGGAAAGTTTTACACGGGCCTTCACTTATGAGCATATGGCACATTAGGTAGTGAAAGAAAACTACCTTACATTCTAAGTACTCTAGAATAAAAAACTGAATTGAAGTCAAATGTCTATCATCCTCAGGTCCTCACTCAGTGCTTTAAAAATAGTAAGTTCAAAAAATGGTAGAATTATGAATAAAGCAATAACTTTACTTAACTTCTTATTTGTCTTTGTCATCCTATCATTTTGCAATCAGGCTGCCACAAAATAAATCCTCAATTAAGTATCTGGTGAAGTGGATTGTTCTTCTTTATAATAAATAGTATCTTCTAGATATTGAGTTCAGTTTGATTGGAGCCCCCTTTGAGATGTGAAAATGCTTTCCCACAGGTGGTATAAATGATAAGGTCATTTTACCACACTATCTTCCAGATATGTTTTGCGTCTCTTCTTTTGGGTTTTAGACATTGGTTATATTTTTTAAAGAGTTAACATGTTTGGGATTCCTGTCTCCAGGCTACTATTAAGAGATAACTATACAGCTATAGCTGGTGGATGAGACAGAACGAGTACTTTTAAAGCCATGTGCTGTTCTTTCCTGTGATGTCTACTGATGGTTTATACACACTGCATAATGAATGAGACACCGGCAGAGCTGTTATGGCTAAAAATAACTACATCAAAAGGCATAGAAGAGTAAGAGAGAGTCATCTTCTGAATATTAAGGAGGAGTATCAACTTTTTACTATATTTGGATCAGTTTTTACGTGTTTTAAAAAATTGCCTGTGACTGAACAACTAGCAACGAGAGAAAAGGCGTTCTTTTTTTTGAAAAAACAGTGACCAAACTTCACCCCAGGGTAGTACCCAAAAAGGATGTTAATAACCCAAAGGGGGAATTGTAATAGAACATATCACCTGGAATGTACAAAGTTACTGTGTGATACTCTTCTCCTACGCCGTTTGGAAAGTGTTTTTTGGTTTTTTTTAATCACACAAATGTTTCCATTTTTGGGAGAGTTATTTTACATGGTCTCCATTACAGTTTGAAAAGTCTTCCAGTTCATGTATGTGGAAAGTTGCTAATTTGTTGAGTTTAATTGTATTTTATTTTCTAAAGATGAAATCTCTCACAAAAAAAGTCTAGGAAATGGAACTGTTTTGTTTCTTAAACATTAATGTAAGCTGGAAAATGGGTATTAAAGCCATAGGATTGTATGCAAGTTTATAAAATGTTTAGCTAGTATATTAGATGCCATGTAAATCAACGTTTACAAAATACACATATATCTGGATTGTGTGTCTGATTATGTGTAGTGTATGACATTGTTTTTCTCGCGGTCTGATATTGAAATGAGAATAACAAGGCATAAAGCCCATGTGGCTTAGAAAGACTGCCGTATCACAATGTAAAATTTGTGGATGATGATTTTTCTAAAAGTCCCACTATCTCCTTTGGAGTCAATACCATACTAATGATGCATGGTCACATATTTCAAAATTCACTATGTATTTAATCACAGAATATTCTTATTTTTCCTCTCCCACAAAGGAGAGGATGCTGGGTGATGCTGGGTAACTATACTAGCATTGTCAGAGTAGTGCAATGTTTCCTGCACTAAGGGACATGAAATGGGGTAGCAGGAGGAAAGAAAAGAAACATGCAGATAAAAATGAACTATACATTTTCCTACCTTCAAATTTTTAAGTAGATAATTCTTTGAGAAAATAAATTATCATGGCATCAAGAGAACAGTAAATTACAGGTAAGTTTATTTTATAGACAAAACACCAAACGACATCTTCAGCATCAGATGATTTACTTTCTTCTTCATTTCACTTGTAATGTAACGAAAATTGTCACCATCCTTGTATGACTAACATTGTCCCCTGTTACCTTTTCATTAACTACACTTTACTGGAACTGGTCCTGTACTTTAAAAATCTCAGGTCAAATCCTCTTGACTCTGAGAAAAAAAGAAAAGAAATTTCAGTCTGTGATATTCAGGAGCTCGTTGGTACAACTCTTCAAAGATTTGGAGAAATGGGAAATCATTCAGAAGAATTGTTAGGAAATAGCCCCTCGTTACATAAAGAACCATGAAACAGTCAAAAACAAAGAAAAAGGGAAAGGTGGGGAGAGGGTGTGGAGGTGGAAGGAAGAAAAGGGAAGGCAAAGGATAACTAAAAAGAGCAAGGAGACAAACCTGAAATCTGCAATAGCAAGTTATAACAGCATCTTTAAAAGATTGCATGGGTATTTGTAAAACACTAAGATTCGTCATTTGTGGCAAAGTTGGGTAGAGAGTGCAAAGAGCAATTAGTTGATTTTTTAAATGTTGTAGATATGGAGGACCCTTTAGAAATTATTCAGTGCACTGACTTTAAAAACGTTATACCTTCAAGTACTTTTTTTTAATGTCTCAACAATTCTGTTAGTTTTCTCTCTCCTTCCTTATCTTCTTTTGGATTGATAAGAAAATAATCAATACATTTCTTCTTTCCGTTAATTTAGAAGTTATACACTCCTTATTTATCCTTTTAGTGTTAACCCTAGTAATTATATCCTTGAGTTATCAAAGTCTAACTTTAATCCATATATCTCTTTTCCCAAGTCCTTAAAACTATTTATTTTTCTTGAATTATAAAATTAAGTTTATTTCTGTGAATTATAATTATATATATATACACATATATATATATCAAGAAATATTCGTAATTTTAAATAGTCAGTGTTCATTTAGATTTGCCCAGATCTCTATCCTGCTCTTTATTCCTTCCTGTATCATTTTTCTTCTGCCTGAAGACTACCCTTTAGAATTTTCTTTAGTATGCGTCTATAATGTCTATTTTACCTTCATTCTTAAAGGATATTTTCAGTGGATACAGGATTCTAATTTGGCAGTTACTTTCTTATACTGAAAATATCATTCCACTGTCCACTGCTTCTCCTGTTGCTGTTGAGAAATCAGCTGTCAGTATAACTGTTGTTCTTTTATAGGCCAGACATCTATTTTTCTCTGGCAGCATTTTTCTCTTTCTGTTTAATTTTTGCTGGTACTTATTAGATTTCTTGAATCTATGGATTGGTATGTTTCATCAAATTCTGGGAAAAATTTAACCATTATATCTTTAAACATTGCTCCTGCCCCATTCTACCTCTCAGATTCTTCCATGGCTCTATTGAGCCTTATGCCAGACTTTCATGTAAATCTTCTGTTTCTTCTTTCATATCTTGGATCATTTTACATCTTTTGATCTTTCTATGCTTCTGACCAATCTTTCATTCACTGATTCTCTCTCCGGTTACACCTAAACTGCCAGTGAACTCATCTGTTGATTTTTAATTCTGGTTGCTATTTTCTTCAGTTTTATGATTTCCATTTTGTTCTTTCCCAAATTTCCCATATCACTTTTTTTTTTTCCAGGTTGGCTTTCAAATTTTCCCAGCTTGATTTTTATCTCCTTGCATTAAGTAAGCATAATTGTTTTACAGGACTTTTCTGATCATTACAATACTTAAAGTCTGTGTGTGCTGTTGTCTCTTAGTTCTGCTGGTTCTTCGGCATGCTGTTTTGTCTCCCCACGTGTTTGGTCACTTTTGATTGTGTGCTGAGCATGGTATTTCAATAATTGTTAGTAGAAATCATTTGAGCCCTCCAAGTCCATTGCCTCTTGCCTTTTCCAGGCTCCTGTGGACAATAGCAATCTGGGATTACCGTAATCTAAATTTGAAGTTTGAGATATTCTGGGACATCTAGATGACTCACAGCCAAGCTGCAGTCTTTATGAACATTCCCGTATTTACTTTTACTTCATCCTTTCTTTTAGCACGCAGCACTCTGAGGTCCCAGCCCAAAGCAAAGACCGTTTACCTGAATAACTTTTTTCCTGTAGCCCCATGAGTCTCTCAGAAACTCAGTGCAGCACTTTAGCCATCGGTCCTGGATCAACAAATGCCATCACACCCAAACCCCTGAGTGCTCTGTGTTCTTGGCTCTGAGTTTCTGTTTCTCCCCAAATCTCAGCCTGGTAATTCTTTACAATCTTGCTTGTTCTTTAATGCTTTTTAAAATTTGGGATTTCCACTCTCCTTTTCCCCTACTTCCACCCTAGCTTTTTAAATTGTCTTTATTGGCTGAAGGTTGGTCAGAATGATCCAGTCTGTCATGAACTAAGTATAATCACCAGTGTACTTAAAATTTTTACCATTTTTCCTACTATCAATGCCCTCATACGTATAAAAAGGATTACCCGCTTTTTAGACTTTTTTAAGTGAATTGATGCAGATAGGGCTGCAAGAACAGTATCTGGTACTTAGTGAATATTCCATAAAGTTTAATTTATATGGTTTTTCCTAATATTATTGCTACTTGTTAAAAATGTCTCATGTAAAAAGTGGAACTTTGAAGTGTGAGCTCACACTTGCAGAAAGGCTTGTTAGCTTGTAAACTATCAAAAAAAATTGAACAAACGTTAGCAATTTTGTATTAGTATAGCAAAAACATAATAATTATACAATCCTTGAAGTGAGCCACCTGCCTTATGTCATTCCTGGCTAGAAATATCTTACATATAAAGTGTAACAAATTAAATCTATACAATATATTATTAATATTCAGGATGTGGTTTATTTTGGGAGATTGCCAGTTTTGACAATTCCTTTTACTCTGACTTTCCTCCTCTCATACACAAATTTCTAAATTGTTAGCCATATCCCTTAAAGGAACCCTGTCTCCCTAGACTTACTTAGATCAATGAACTCAACATAACAAAGAGTACTAATTTCAGTCCTTAAATTTCAGCATTCTTAAATGGGTTACGGCTTTGGGTTTTACTTGAAAAAGAGAATGGGAAGTGTTTGTGTTTGAAGCTGAAATGGATGCCTTTCCATTTTTGCTTTTAAACATTCATAGACGTGGCCATTATTTCCATCAGAGTGGAAGGGGTGTGTGCCAGGTGCTGCGTGGTTATGGTGTCTAAATTAAGATGGATGAGGGAGCAGCCAAGTGAAACATCCAATTCCAACTTTTCAAATGTTCCCTCCCACCTCCTCTAACTGATATTGGCAATGCAATTTTTTAATGCGAGAAAGCCACACAAAGAGATGAGAACGAAGCCCCGTGTAAGAATTATTCGTGGAAGGACTCCAAAATTTGTTTCCTGGCCTGTGTGTCCCTACTGTTTCAACAGATTTCATATGATTTTAGAAGGGACTATATACAAAATGTGATCATTTTCACTCTGTGATTCTCAAGGAGCAACGTTGCATGTATTCTCGAGAGCTAAATTATTAATAAAGCAAGCTTCTTAGTAGAATGTTATAACATGATGTAATATGTTATAACACGTTATAACATGACTAGCTTAAAGTTGTATGGCTGGTAAATAAATCTTTATCAATACCTTAAAGTCTACCATTTAATAAGAATTTATTATGTATCACATACTGTGATTTATATCCATTGTTTCATTAATCGTCTAAAAGACTCATGAGATCAGCGATATGCTACCCATGAATAAAATTTATGGCTTAATAAAATTTGCCCCCAAATCTCATAGGTATCTGTCTCTTTAAGCTGTCTGCATTCTCTCCAGTATGCCACCCTGCTTCCTTGTTCTTTCATATTTTTTTTTCTCTGTCTGATTGAAAAATCTGGGAAGAAAAGAAACCCATTATTTTTATTTACTACTGAGTCTCCACTTCCAGGCATGGTACCCAATGCAAAATAAATGCTTGTTGACTGAAATCATAAATGAGTAAATGAATAGCATTTAATACCATTTTATCATCACTCTGTGGACTGGCAATTACCTCGTTATGACTCTAGGAAACCACAGACTCTCCGTTTGATGTATTTCCCCTTGTATTAGGCATGCATCTATTTCTTGGCGGTAATAATCATATTCTCTTTTGCCATCAAGCCCATGTTCCCAAAGTCCCTATGAAAATAAAAATTAGGAAAGTTATTTTTTAAGGTAGATCCATTACAGAATGTTGTCATTTAGCATGTTATCTTTTCAACATTGGTGAATAGTTTTCAGACAGATTTCAGAGCCTGCAACTTTTCACTTGGATGAAAAATAGTATATTTTTATTTCTCTCTGTTCAGAAACATTCATTTGTTACTTAGACATTTTACTACTTGGAATGTGTTCCTATAACTGATTCAGAAATCTGCATCAAGATATAAAATAATATTACCTTACATTTGCATAATGTAATTAAGTTTCCTGAGCTGTTCCCATCACATCTATCATTTTATTTTATGTTTCTTTTTAGCAGAGCCTTGGTGCATTTTAAATTTGTTGTGCCATAATAATATATAGTTGAATACCATTAAAACATTGGTATTGAGGGATAAAACTACAGCCTTCCTTTGTACTTTATAAACTGCTTTCACATATATTATCGTAATGGATCTCACAACAACCCTGAGAAGGAGATAAAGCAGGTATTAGAATCTTTATTTTACAGACCAGGAAATGGAGCCTCAGAAGTTAATTGACTTGTTTCTGAAGGTCACCCCGCCAGTAAGTGGCAAAGCCCAGACTAGATTCTGGGATTTCTTACTTTTAAGTGAGATCAGTCAGTTGCGAAAGACGACACATTGTGTGTGTGTTTTTTCACTTCTTGACACTTTGCTGTACATACAAAGCATAACCTTTTGGTTTTAGTTACTTTATTTGACTTTTCTTTTTTGATAACTAATATATTTGATGGAAGAAATGATAAAATCATGTGTCACAGCAGAATCTATTTATCTCCATAATGTTATAAAGCATATTATTTTTCTGAAGGAAAAAAATTAATATGTGAAACAAAAGAAACCTTCCAAATCCCTCGGAGAATAACTAAGCCAATCTTGTCATTATGAGGCTGAGTAAACAGGGTTCCAAGGAAATTAACTGACTGGCTCAAGTTTAAGAAGGTAATTACTGAAAGACCTCAGAATGGAGCTCATGTCTCCTGACTCATCTATCCATTTGGTACTCCTTCGGATTTTATTGAGCCTCTGTTATGCGCCAATCACTTTATTAGGCACTGAAGGATGCAAAGACTAGTAGAATATCATTACCTTCAATTTGTTCATTGTGTTGTTTTCAAGTTGACATTTATCCTTGCATTGTCAATTGAACCTTAGTTTGTTGGAATTTCCCCATGTGTATCTCTGTATGTAAAATATTTTTATACTTTTTGACTCAATAATTGCACACTTTCAAGACTGTCTCTAAAATATTTTAGGAAATAAGTAAATATTTATTTATGTGTATCTAATATAAATCTAAATCACCCTTCTCTCTGACTTATAATCTTAGAAAACATTGCTCAGACATCATTCTGGCTTAAGCTTTCTTCTAACTGCCTTTTCTTAGACCAATTCATAGCACCGACATCAAAACAGCCCCAGTGCAGTGCTAGGGAAGATTTCAGTTCAGATCATGACTTCCTCCCAAGGTTGTGTTTCAATTCCTTTTTGCTGAGACTCTTTACTTACTATTTCTGATCTGATTTAATATCAAACATTGACTTATCACAAATTCAGCATCACAAACCTACTATTACATATTATATCAACAGTCGGAGTCCAACGTTTGGAAGGAAAATGCCCCATGGAAAATGGATATGTTTGCCAGTTTTGGAATAGGGTATGTCACAATGTTAGTGACAGTCTGGTAGCTACACATGGCACTTCTGAATGCAATAGCGTTGTAACAGTTCAGTGAGAGAATCTCCAGGGGCATGGGAGGGGGGCACTATCATGTTGCCACAAGCTGCCATTAATCCAGAATTTCCCAAAGTGTGATGTTAGATGGGGCAGTAATGGATTTTTTCCCCACAGTAATATATTTAGTGTAGCATATATTAGAAATATATTAAAAAAAACCACAACTTTGGTTTTACAGATATTGTGCTTAGATTGAGGCTAAAAGAGATGGACTTTAAGGCGGAAAATGAGTTGATTTAAAGAAAAATGAAATAATATTAGAGTTGGCATGTGGATATAGTGAAATTGTGAGGGTAGTATAAAAGTGCCTGAAGTTTGGGCCACACTGCATTTATCAATACTGGTTGCACATCTAACATGGCCACCCAGCAACACTGAGCACACAGGTCCATTGCTGTCCGTTCTGGGACTCGACAGCTTGGCTACCTTTGGACTTAGCACAGTGCCTGGCACCTCGTATTAATTAACAAGCATTAAATCACAGTGTCTGCAAAAATGTTTAACTTCCTATGTAATAAATTGTTTACATGCTCTCAAAGAAGGCCTATGAATACAACACGCAAATAAACACACTTCAGCTTTAGTAGAAGAAAGGACAAAGTACTAATTTCAACCCCTTACTGACTGTCATTCTTTGAGTCAATTATTAAACTTCTGAGAGCCTGTGTTTTCTCACCTGACAGATGGAGATAATATTTCGGTAGATCACAGTTTTTAGGATGAATGGCAGAATCTACATAAATTTCTACTCATACTGCACAATATTGTAGGTACTCAGCGCTATAATTGCTATTCTTTTTTTTTTAAAAAAAAATAGATGTCCATTATATCATGTGGCCCTAAAAAGTGTTAAGAAACAGAGTTTTGAGTATCACCTAAGGTGTTAACCCAGGCATCACTAGGAAGGGAACAATTGTAGGAAAAGGGATAAGATAGAAGAAGAGACCGTGAATGGCATACCTCAGCCAGAGTCCCCATGCGCCATCCTCGTCAGTGTTGACTGAAAAGAGTTCCTGGTCAATTCTTTGTTAGGATGGAGTTGCTGGCCTTACACCCATTCCTGATACTCACGGCTTGGGAAACATGAAAAAAATCTAGCTTCCCTTTTGAGCATCTCTTTAATCAGCTAGCTAAGGTATTTAATTTCTGCAAGAGTGTTTTCTTTTTAACATATTTTCATACTTTTGTCAGATCTAGTCTTTACTTGTAATAGCTGCATGATATTCTACTGTAGAGCTATTATATTATAGATACTGATATTTCTTTCCAGTGTGTCACTACCACAAACAATGCTATAATGACTTGTCTTACCCAAAAATCATCGGACACTTGTGCAAGTATATCTATAGCATACATTCCTAGAAGGAGAATGTCTCAGTCAAAGGTTGTGTATATTTTCAATTATTAAAAATGGTGCCAGAATGCTCTGCAGAAAGTTTGTGCTAGTGTACAGTCTCACTACAGTACAGGAGTTTGCCCACATCCACGCCAAAACAAGGTACTCAAAAAACATGGTGGTGGTTGTTGTTTCTGATATGTAGAAAACAGAATTGTAGTTTTAAATTGCAAGTCCTTAATTATGCATGAGGTTGAACTTCTGTTCTCTTTCAATGCTTTCGGTCAAACAGAATGACCAACCTCCCAACCACACGCTTTATCCTGAGGATAGAGGATCAGAGCATTTCTGCCCTGGATTTGACCTTAGATTTTTCTTAGTCCAACTCCCTCACGTTGAAGACCTGGGAGTTCAAGCCCAAAGGGGAGAGAGTTTTTCCAAGTACCTCAGATGTACTCTTTACTTAACAAATGACCATTCACTGTCTGATTTAGGTCCTCATGACATTCCCTTCCAGCTTCAATAATCCAGTGCTTAAGATGCATAAAAAGTAAGTGACTTTTAGAATTCTGGGGTTCAAACCCAGATTAAGCCAGGCAAGTTTTTCTCTGCATTCACAGTGGCCTTATCTGATGCAAAAGGTGTTCCAAGGGATCAAGAAATCAGAGAACAGTTATCCTTACCAGTAAAGAATACTCCCTCTTGCAGCACCAATGAACAGATTCTAAAGAGATTGCAGGCATCATGGTTATAGCAGATGACGAGATAAAAATATCCCAGCTGACTTGTGTGCAGACGTTTGCCTGTACCTTGTTATTCACACCCCGCTATGTTGTTAGTGCTATTTTCTCTCTCTCCGGCTCCATCCAATAAATGCTGTGTCCTTAAGAAAAGTGAACAAACACCCCTCCAGCGGGCCTCTGACTGCCTTCACACAGTCACACTGCGGTGCTGCTTCTCCAGAGAAGCTTCCTAACTCCACCCCAGAGCCTATCTTCAAAGTCAGAATAATCAGCAATAGCAAGTGAAATAAGCCAGACAGAGAAAGACAAATAAATACCATGTGATTCCACTTATGTGTGGAATCTAAAAAAATAAAATAAATGGAAAAAAATAAAAAAATAAAATAAATGGAAAAAAATAAAATAAATAAAATAAAAACTAAAATTCGTAGATACAGAGAACAAATTGATGGTTGCCAAATGGGAGGGAGGTGGGAGAATGGAAAAATAGTTACGGGGATGTGCAGTATATGGCACAGAGAATATAGTCAATAACATTGTAGTAAGTATGGTGTCCGATGGGTACTAGATTTACATGGTGACCACTTCATAAGTTATATAAATGTCTAATCACTATACTGTACACCTGGAACTAATGCAATATTATATCTCAACTGTCATTAAAAAATAAATTTTAAAAAATTTTTAAGGAAAAAAACACTTTCCTCCTTTAAACTTTCTATAATAAGAAGGAAAGAAAAAAGAAGAACACTCAGCAATATCATGTACAAATAATTATTGACAGCCAAAGATACTTAGAAGTTAAGGAAGCAAAACCTCTGGCAGACTCACTATTGATTAATGACCACGCTGATTGATTATCAAAGAGAATCCAGTTGATTTTTCATGGAGAAGCTGTTGATTATTAATGGATAATTAAGTCTTCCTGGAGAATGAAGTCATTCTCCTTGGTTTTATTTTTTCTTACCTTGCTCGACCTCTGTTTTCTTGAGAGAAAAAAGTGTGGGAGACCTGGACTTCAGCACTAGATCTAACATTCACTTACTGTGGGACTTAGAATTAGTCAAAACATTTCCCTGGGTACCCTCTTTATCGGTAAGGTTCTTTACTGCTTTGAAACTCCAGGATTAGCTTTTTATGCTTTGCAAAATGATTGCAAACCAATTCCGTCCATTTCAAATTTTCCTAAGTGTATTTGTCAGGAGTTATTCTTTTGCCAGTGACAGAAGCTTGGCAGTCTCAGTAAACCTCATACGATATAGAATAAAATCTTAAGCATAGCTGGCATTTGGTGTCTGCTTACTAACTTTTGTCCAGCCTCCAAAGGGACGTATCTTAACATTCTTTTTGTAGTTATCTAAACCTTGTTGGGATGAGGAAAGTTAGGACAGGTAGCAGCCTGTATATTGGGAAGCCCTTCATAGAACGTTGTTTTGTTTTTGTCTCTCCTTTAAAATGGAAGCAAATATCATAATAATTATATTCAGATTTTAGATGTGGGGTTTGTGGTGGCTTTAAAATGTGTAGTATAATACAAGTATGTATATTCAGCATAACCTTGCCAGAAAAAAATGTTTTCAATTATGTCTCTGTCTAAGTCAAGCAGGTATGTCCAATGTTAGTCTTCAACTCCTATAAATCAGTATACAATAAATGACTATAAATGAGGGAAAAGTCCCTGAGCTAGCGAGAGTGAGAGAGAGAGAGAGAGAGAGAGAGAGAGAGAGAGAGAGAGAGAGAGAGAGAGAAAGAAAGAGAAAGAGAGCTTTATCTGTAACAATAGGGGAAGAAAAGAGAGAAACAAGCCTTGCTTTGATGGTCAGAAGCTAGGGAGGCCCAGAAATGTCTGGACTGAGCTAGGGATTCTGCAGTTGAAGTCATGCTCTTTCCATTAGATAATGCCATAAGAAGAAATCCTATCATCTGGCACTCCCTAGAGAGGAAATATGGGAACTGTAGCCAAGCAGCGACTATGAGAAACCATCATAAATTTCACCTACCTCATGTCTAAGGAAAGAAAACCTGCATCGTTGAAAGCCCTCTACCTTGTGGAGTGGATGTGGAAGGAAACCCTGCAATAGATCCCCTGCTGCATTTCTTTTTGATCCCCTCAACCAATTTATAGGCTTTCCTTTGTGGAAGCTTGTATTAAAGGGCCCTTATTTAGTTGGATTAGTAGCTATCTATAAACTGCCCAATTTAGTACAAAACTTACTCTACAAGGGTCCTGAGTGTTAATCCTTATCATGTCTTCCTATCGGTTTCACTGGAACTTGATCATGAATACTCAGCCTCAGTCTAAATTTGAGGATGCGGGGAGAAAATCCTTCTGGTTCTACACCTAAAAATGGTCACACAGAAAACAAATTGGCTTGCTTGTGTATGCTTCTGTGATCCTGTGCCTTTCAGTTACTCAGCCTCCAATGTAGAACCTTAAACAAACATAAAACTTGTCACAATTTGGTAAGCTCTGAACCACGTATGTGCCTTACTTTTGGTCAAAAGGACAAGAGACATAAAATTTAATTTCTCTGCCTGTCAGGACAGTTTAGTTCTCTGTGTTTTGTTTTCTGCATTTGACAGCTGTTTCCATCTTTACTGTATCTTTTTCAAAGATGAACTCTGGCTCTCAACAACAAGGAATGAATTTGAATGATAAGAAAAGTTTGAGAAAGATAGAGTCTCGCTAGGAGAAGTAACATGGAGCCACAGTCCGGGAGGCATGCGAAGGCCAAATTACACATCAGACTGTAAAAGCTACAGATGGAAATTGGGAGCCACAAAGAGCTGGGGAGGGAGAGACAATGACAAACAGTGGCTTTGACAAGCATAGCCTATCAATTTTGCTGCACAATTATAGGATCTGTAGGAATCTTGTTGGGGTGGCCCATTTTCCTGTGTAGCCTCTCAGTCTCCGGAGGTTCTGGCGTGGCGTGATAACTGCTTGTGGTATAGACCACCCACCATTCTGTTTTAGCTGCCCCAAATATATGAATGTGATCCCAAAATTAGCCACAAAGACAAGATGGGAAACACCCAAAAAGATAACAAGCGGTTGGCATCCCCCTGGACAATGAACTTTATCTTCTCTAGCCAAAATAGAATCTCAAAGATATTTTTTTACATCTCAGTATTTTTCCGGTGGGGGCAATAGCTACTGCCTGCAGATAATTCAACATTAAATCTGAGATTGAATGACAGTGATCCTATTTGACACCAAAAGAAGAGCTAAGTTGTAGCTGGCTATTCCGATCAATCGTTTAAATATATTAATTGGCAATACAATTCTTTAACAAACAAGTTATTGAATATGTTGTTAGAAGAACGTTGTTTTTCTTTTTGAGAAGGAGCAAACACCACTGATATGCTTAATAGATTTGGTTCCTCCTAAAATCTGATTTGTCAGATAGATATTCAATCCCCAAATTAATTGGAATTCTGTCTTTAAACCATTCTGTTAATCTGAGTTTTAACACTCCTTTGACAGTTGGACTTGATTTTTTTTTTTTTAGACAAGACTGAAACTAAAGTGCAAAAACTTGAACTTAAAAAAATTACCATAAAAAATAATGCCTTTAAAAGAATGGAAATGGGGCATTTTCATTCCATTAATCCCATTTTTGACATTTTGTTTTATGCTGCATATTCCCTTGCCAAAAATAAAGATTAATTAAAGCTTTCAGCATTTTTTGTTACAAAGAGATGTGTTTGCACAATCTCTTTGCCATCCCTAACCCTACACATCACTCCCCTGTCTTTGTTGTTCGTTGCTTCTAACTCTGAAAGGTGAAACAGGAAAATGATTTGTAATTTGTAGTTATGACATAGACAAATAAGATTATATCAGTGACTACTCACTATTGTCTCATCAAATGTAAGATGTCTAATAGCAATAATAATGCTAAAATGTGTTGAGTTTCACTATGTACCAATTACTCTTGTATGTATTTGCATATATTAGCTTTTTCGATCCAAACAACAACGCTATGAGACAGACATTAATAGCTGGGCAGAGAGGAGTTAAGTAATGTGTCCCAGGTCACACGGTAAGTGGTTAGAGCTAGTCTTTAAGTCTAGGGTTAGACTCCAGAGCTCTTGTCCTTAACCATTATGCAACATAATTTTTCTGTAATTTTTAAGATGTATGAGTATGTGATTTAGCTAACTCAAAAGACAGAAAAAAGTATGACGTTTACTGTTTTTTAATCAACTAAAAATTGTCTACATTTTAGATTATAAACAAAATTGATGATACAATTAATTACTGTGCTGTTTGATAATAAGACAGAATAATAAAGAGCATCCGATTTCTCTAACTTATAGAAAGAAATCATTTGTTTTCATTTTTCATAGTTTTATAGTATTTATCATCAGTGTCAGTGTTGACAGTTTTCCCTGATGTCGTGAACCGTTTTGTCAATCTTATTCCCCACAGACTTTTAAAAAGACTAATGTTCTGACTCCAACTTGGCAAAAGCAAGAGAATGAGAGAGACAGACTGAGAAAAGGGTGTGGGGGGAGAAAAAAGGGTGGAAGGAAGAAAGATCTTTGTTTTTCTCAGATGGGCCATTTTTCCATACCACCACCTTCAAAATGACAAGTACTGTACTCTCCTTGTCATTTATCAATCCATTCATTCATTCACTCTTCTTTTGTTTAAAAAGTATTTCTTATATTCTGTATAACTTTTTTTATGTTAGTCACAAGGCTTTCATTTTAGTGGGGTAGGGGAGGTGATAAATATTGATCCAAAAAATCAAGCAAACAGAAGCAGAAGTGATACAAAGCAATTTAGAAAAAAATTAGTTGATGCTATGAAAACATATACTAGGAGAACCTAGCTTGATTTGGAAAAACCAGGGATGTTTTGTATTAGTTTCCTAGGGCTGCTGTAACAAATTACCACAAACTGGGTGGCTTAACACAACAGAATTTTCTTCTCTCTCAGTTCTGGAGGCCAGCAGCCTGAAACCCAGGTGTCTGCAGAGTTGGTTCTTTCTGGAGGCTCGGAAGAACGCTCTTCTGTGCCTCTCTCCCAGCTTCTGGTGGTTGCTACTAGTCTTTGGTGTTCCTTGGCTGTTAGAAGCATCACTCCAATCTTTACCTCCAATTTCACGTGGCGTTATCCCCTGTGTGTGCCTGTGTGTTTGTGTGTAAATTTTCCTTTTTTTGAAAAGACACCAGTCATTGGATTAGGACTCACCCTAATCCAGCATGACCTCGTCCTCACTTGATTACGTCTGCAGCGACCCTATTTCAAATAAGGTCAAATCGTAGGTGCCGGGAATTAGACCTACGATTGGGGAACTGTGTTGGGGAACACAGTTCAACCTACAACACTTTCAACAATGAGTCAATTACATTTCAGCTGTGATCATGAGAATCTAAGGAAGAGAGGACCCCGCAAAGGGAGTGGGATGTGTGAATGTCCGAGGTAGGAAGGACGTTCTCTTTGATGACCTGAAAGAAGGACATAGAGACAGATAAACACAGGGAAACCTCGGAACAAAGAGACTCACAGATTTGTACTTACAGGTGTGGCACACAGGCTCCTCTCACGCGGGGTGAACAATGACAAACCTGATAGTCTTCACTCCAGTTCAGGTGCTCCTTCTCTGCATCCCGTTAATCAACCAGCACCGCCATGTGCCCTTGAGTAGAAAGAGGGGGAACACGTCTCTGTTCTGGGTAGGGCTGTGGGCCAGGAAGTCTGTGTGGCAAAGCCTCCTCCAGGGCTCAAGCATGGGTTGTGAAACATGAACATAGGGTGTAGAAGAAGACGATGTAGATTGCATCCCAGCTTTGTAGCAACTTGGGGAAGTGACTTGTCACTTCTGAGTCCATTCTTTCATCTATAACGTTGGGGGAAGTAGCATCTGCCTCAGTCTCATTGTGCACGTTAAGTGAGATAAAGCACGTTCCAGTGCTTTATAAACTCATAAAATAAGGAGTAAGAATGTTAGGCGGCACTAGGAATTGAGAAGATTAATAATCCTTGGCCGTTTAGTGCTAGCACAGTTCATGCAAATGCCTTTCCAGTGACAGAAGGAGCAGGGCTGGGGAGGGGATTTATTAATAGTGTTTCCCGGTCTGTATACCGTGGAGGCGGTGAGAAGGTTAATAATAACAATAACGTTTAATCTGTGTACAGTGGTGAAGGTGAGAAAGTTAATATTAATCGTTTTAATTACTGAATTTACCTACAGTGGTTTATGGGTAGCAATGAGTTTTTTTCTCACGTACAATCTCATGCAATGCTTGTAGCTTTTTAAAATAAAACCCACGTATCAGGGGGCTGGGAGAGTCTGTCAACACAAACCTTATCAGCTTGCACATTGGCAGGAGTGGTTTATCACATTTACTGATCTTGGGAAGGCTAAATGGAGTGAGGCTCTAGGCGAGAAAATGGTGACAAAGAAAAAGGAGAAGGAGGCCACAGTGGGGCTCCAGGCACCTCCAAACCCCTAAGAAGGCCCTAGAAAAGGGGAGAGAACCTGAAGAAATCTTGTTTTCACCCGAAACTGGTTCTGTCCACTCTAAGGGTCTCAGCTTTTCCAGAGACAGATCAAAGTATGTAGTTGTCAGAGCCGTCCTCAGGGTGAGACTTATAACAGGATGACACAGCCACACTGCTGTAGAGAATTATAAAGACTGACCCATGGTTGAGAAGGGAGGGCTTGGAGCTGCATTCCCCAGAGGGTTGGAAGCAAATGATGTGAAGCATTAGGAAGCCTTTTTAATCCCTGAATGAGGTAGAACTCTTCACCCAACATATCCATCCAAAAAATGTAATGGCCTTTTATATACATTTGTGTGCACATAGAAGTTGTGTGTGTGTGTGTGTGTGTGTGTGTGTGTGTGTGTGCTTCATTCATCGTCTTGCTCTTTTGATTCAATAATCTGTCTTGAAGTGCAACTAGTCTGATTGGTTCATCAGTTCTTCTTACGTACTTTTTAACTATTGCATACTAATTTGTAGACTGGACATACCACTTCATTAAGCCAGTTCCTTCTATGTAGACATTACTTTGTCCCTACTTTTTCACTATTACAGTGTTAGGTGGATATGGGTTTAATCTTTGTGAAGTCACTCATTGTTACCTCTCAATATGCTATATAATTTATATATTTATCTTGCTGATTGTCAGTCTTACTCTACTAGACTGTAAACTCCATGAGAGCAGGAAATTTTGTCTAGTGTATCCGCCGCTCTATCTCTAGTACCTAAAATGCACCCAATAAATATTCGGTGGACCCCTGACTGACGTGGAACCCTTCACCCAATCTATTTTTCTAAAATATGAAGTGGCCTTATTTACGTATATGTACACATAGAATGCACATGGCCACATTCTGCTTCCACATAGTTAGGATGTATTGTCTTCTTACTGGAGTTAAGTTCTCAAAGGGGCAGGGAGGGTCACCCTCATCTCTTTCATCTGCCCTGCCGGGCATTATGCCTTTCTTAGAGTGGGAGCTTAATAAATTTCAGAGACAAACAGTGTAGCACATCTCAGCTCAACAATTGACTGGTTGTAATTTTGGCCAAACACCAACTTCAAAGGGAGTCACAGCAGTTTATGTCTGGTTCCTCTTACCACCTCCAGAGCTCCCACCCTGGCCTAAACCACCACCATCTCGAAGCTGGATTTTTGCAGTGGCCTCCAAACCAGTCTGCTTACTTCCATTCTTATGCACATTCTTCTACAGTCACCGTGGCCATCAGTGAAATGCTAAAACCTTAGTCAGATCAGGACACCTCCTGTCAAAGCCTCCAGTGGGACCTCACTCTGAGTAAAAGCCCAAGTCGATGTACAATGGCCTAAAAAGCACAGCATGGTCTGCCTGCACACGCTGCCCTCCCATTAATGTCTGCTCTGGACTTGGCTGCTGTCCTAGCTGCTCACTCTCTCCAGCCCCGCTGGCTTCCTGCAGTTCCTGGAACTTAGATGTCAGTGCCTGGCTGTGGAGCTCTTGTACTTGCCCCAAACTCCTCCCAGAGTGCCCCACCAACACCACCACCTCTGGGCATCCACATGGCTCACTCCCCTCCAGCCTTTAGCCAAATGGAAATAACACCTTCTTGGTTAGGCTTTTCCTAATCTCAGATGGCAACCCCATCTGGACACTTCCTATCGCCTTCTGTGTTTTATTTTTTTCCCTCATAACACGTTGTGTCATCTATCATAGAACTTATTGATTTATCATGCTTATTGTGTGTCTCCCAAGTTAACACATGAGCTCAGTGAGCCAGAGAAGTGTGCATGCTTTATTTTATTCAGTGCCAAAAGCAGTGCTTGGCAGCTATTATAAGGGTTCTATACCTCTTTGTCAAAAAAACTGATTGAAAAAGAGAGCACTTATTTGACACACACCCTCCTAACCCCTTTGCCTGTGTTGTTCCATGTAATTTTCACTACCACTCTGTGAGGGAGGTGCTTTGGTGACAGAGTGAAGACAATGTGTTCTACAGTCAGACCTCACTCCACTGCTTACCAGCTCTGGGCTGAGTGTCCATCATCTATCTCCACTAAGTCTCTGTTATACCATCTGAATAAAATCAAGGACAATATTAATGATTGCTATTTACCACTACTGGTTGTATTTTGTCCGATTCTGTATGAAGCAACCAGGTCAACACTGTAGGAAGTTTTTCAACCACAGCCCTAAATTTAGGCTTTAAGTCCCATCTTACTTAATTATGTATCTCATGTGATCATTTAAGACTTCATAACTATTTTGTGCATACTGTTTTGCAAGAGTAAAGTACTCCCTTGTCTTACCCTGTTTCACACAGGAAAAATGATAACTGCTAGATCATAAGTGCCCTGAAAAATGAAATTTATCAGCGAAATGCCCTAAGCGATTAATTTAGTGGGTACCCGGTGCCTTGCTACAATGATACACAACTTTGTGCTAAATCTTTCTAATGGTCTGGGCGAGAAATCTGTGTAGTCGCCTTACACGCTGATTTCTGCAGAACAGGACTTGTTTTTGAGTCATCTGAGAGTTTTAAAGATAATAATAGATATGAAAAGGAAAAAAAATCCCTTTCTGACACTAAAGGAGAGATAAGTGCCATGTAGGGGTTAAAATAAATGGTTTTGAATCAGGCTGACCTGATTTTAAATTTTGACAGACACGTGATGTGCTCTCAAGAAATAACTGAATCTAAGAATGGCTCGTAGACATACAAGCTATCTAATGGTTGGGCAGATTCTAAAATTTTAATGTTGTCTCTTGTATAATGGGAAAATGATATCTGTATCATGAATTTGTTTTAGTTAGATAGTATATGCGCAATGCTAACTACTGTGCTTGACATATAGAATTATTATTAATTAATAGAATTATTATTAATAATTAGATTTAATAGAATTATTATTAAACATTTTTTTCCACTGTACAGTTCAGAATATGGAACCCTGCTCCTCCAAATTAAATGTTTTCCCTGATGTGTAAGAATACAGATCAGCTTAGTGTCAGATATAAAAAGGAGCTCTTTCCAAATTCTGCCCTTCTCCTCCATCCTCCCCCAACTCTAGTTAATCAACAGCCTTGGGTACATCCATAAACCAAACTTTCTTATATATTTATTCAATTCTTTCTCATTTCCTCAACCACGCGACAGATCCTCTCTTATCTTTCAAGACGCAGCTCAGCCCTCCCTTCTGTTAGAAGCAGTCTGAGTCCTCCCTAGGGAACTAGTTCTCCTCCTCCGTCCCCAGTAATGCCTGGTTTGCTTCTCTCTTATGACGCTCATTACATCGTCGGGCCTACAGTTCATTATTTACATATCAGTGTCTCCCAACGGGGAGAGTTGCCGAGAGGATTCATAAATCATACACTCAATGCTGGACTAGATGACATTTAACACGCATCTCAGAGCATTAAGAAGATAATGCTTGTAAATACGTTAGCACCACGGCCAGCAGTGGTAAATGGTCAGTGATAGTAATTGTGATGATTATTAGCAGTAGTGGTAGTATTCATCTGTCACAGTACGAGGTGAGTCAGTGGATGAAGTATAATTATCTATACATACGCCCGTATGGTCTAGAATATTATAGGCCAGTACCCCAGAGCTTTGGGATATCAAAGATTGCTTACTGTGCAAAGAGGAAATACTGGCTCTCAGAATCTTCCTTTAGGGTCTGTGTGGAGAAAAAAAAATTTGCGTCTTTGAAACTGCTTTTAAAAAAAAAAACCATACACACAAAATACCTGTCTCTAGAAATAGTTTAAAACCTTAAATGAGATTGTAATTCCTAGTTTCTGTGCCAAGAGATAATAAGTCAAAGAAAATGCTGGGGGAAAGTGTGTTTCTCAGGTGTAAATTGCTCACACTTCAAAGAATATCGCTTAAACTTCTGAGTACTTGGATACTATTAATATACTATGGCGTTTAATATGGGGTAAAATAACATTATCATTAAGTCAATGGTGAATTACACCTCTTCCTGTAATAGTCCATATTGTGGGAGAACAGCATTAATATTTTGTGGGTTTAAAGGGTGCTTTGCTCTTGCCAAAATTTCATTTTGGCTCCATTCACTTTACTTCAATAGACATTTTTATTTTTGAGTACCTACTGTCGAGCCCTATGCTAAGCACTGGGGATAAAGTGGTGAACAGGTCCAGGGCAGTCACTGCCTTTGTGAAGTAGAAAAGGATAGAGATGTTGAAGAGGGGACAGTTCATTTCTTTGGTAATGCAATTTATTTCTCTGAGTGATCTGTACTCTTGAGTCTGTAAGATATACATGGAGGAAGCTAGCAGACAGTGAAGGCTTCCATGAAGAAAGTCGGTTTGAAAAAAAACAGTGCCCCGAGCTATTTTTTAAAAAAATGACTTATTCAAGGTCCAGTCTAACTGATTACACAGTCGCTTTGTTCTGAGCAGGGGTCCGGCATCCATTCAGAAGGAATTTGTTCTGATCTTGTTGATTTCATTTGTCAAGTTTCGCAGAGTTGGAAATTGTGCCGTGACCTGCTGTGCCTAATGGTTGGTTCTCTCTTCAACAGAGAGGCGAGGCATTTGAGGATCCAAAGAATTTCAGATTTAGGAGGAAACTCTGTATGCTTGTATTAATTCTAACTTCTCACGATGGGATGTCAAAAGCATGATGTGGTCCAGCCTCACTCTTGGCTTCAGCTGGTTATTTACCCTTATTTTGTCTTTGTTCCACTTTCCTCACTGAATTCTTCTTCATTTATCCCCAGAAAGACTGTTTTGTTCAGATTATAATTGTGTTAAAACAATTATTATAGACATCTTTGGGAGGAGGAAGAAAAGCCTCGTTAAGTTTAAATTAAGATCTCTCATCATCTACCACTCAAAGAAAACTCTTGCTACTTGAACACGTATCTTTATGTCCTAGCTACTTCATTTTAAATGTCTTAAATCTTATTATGTTGAAGTGTTTTTATGTGTATAAAGTACTTGGAAATTGTTTTCAAAGAAATTGTGGAATAGATTTTTTAAAAATAAGTAAATCAATCAATCAATAATAAAAAGATGGTACTGTTGTCCCTCAAATGGGATTTCTCTAAAAACACGCTGGAGATTTTCTGGTACAGCATAGATGTTGGGTTTATAGGCTGTGCAGTAAAACTGTCCAAATTATGTCCTGACTTTGCTATTTACCACCTGTATAATTTTACACAATCCATATTTATTTTGGGGGCTTCTTTTCCTTATCTGTAATATGTATTGTGTTGTGAATTAAATGAGAAAGTGGGTATGTATTATTTAGCATAGTTCCTGGCTTATATTGACCACCCTGAAAATATTAGCTCTTCTTTTTTCTAGGCACACGTGTGACTCCTTTCATCTTAATGAGTTTGTTCATGGTACCCACATTCTGCGTGTCCCATGCACAGAATTGGGTGTCATCTCCGACCTTGTGTCTTTCACTACTTTCTGTGTGGACTCTTCACACATCACAGATCAGCTGGAGAGAAGTGTAGTGCTTTAAGTCCATAAGGCTCAAACACATTTTGACCATGCCCTTTACCTAGCTCTGTGAGTTTGAGTAAGAGAATTGAACTCCTGTTAACTCAGTTCTCTCATTTATAAGTAGGGAATAATAACTGCATGTATCTCATAGTCCTGTTTTAAATCTAAAATGGGAGCATGGACATAAAATGCTGCTTTATACAGTGTGCAGCACTTACTAAGTGCTCAGTAAAGAGAAGATGTTGAATGGTGATGAAGAAAATGATGGTGAGATGAATAAAAGTTCCTTTAGCTTAGAGAAAAAACCCTCCTACCCTACATACTAATCCAAACTTCATCTCTTTATATATGAACATTGGCAATGGATTCCTATCTGGAACTCTAACTTCTAGTTTCTTTCTGTTTCATTCTGCCCTGCACATAACTTCAAGATTAAGTTTCCTTTAAAAAAAAAATAAATAAATTTGGATCATGCCTCTTTTCTTAAAAATGTTTATCAGATTCCTGGTAATTATTAAACACAACGTAAATTCAGTATCTAGACAGTGAAGACATACATAATTTATCCTTACCTCATTTTTCTAGCTGTACATCCATTAGTTCCCTACAAGGAACCTTCCATGCCAGACTTGTGATCTATAATTTATTCCTTGCACTTACCTTCCACTTGTCCTACCTGCTTTCCTTTCCTTGATCTCTCCTGTTCATCCTTCATTGTCCCTGCCTTAAACATAAGGCCCTCTCTTTTGGTGAAGTCATAGTTTATTCAGAAATATTTATTCAGAATGCACTTTGTGCCTGGCACTGTACTAGGCGCTGAGATTCAACAAGGAGCTAGAGAGACATAGTCCTCGTTGTCATGCTACTCTTCCTCTGTGTGCGTGCATGCTTCTCACTCCTTTGGCACATAGTATGTGCAGCTTTGTTTGGTAGATACATCTTGTATCATCTTCAACTCTAACATAATACCTTGCACATAATTATGGTTCAAGAGATAGTTGTTGGGTGGCCCAGTTTGTTAGAGCACAGAGCTCATAACACCAAGGTCACCGGTTCGATTCCCACATGAAAACAACAACTTGACTAGGAGCTGATGGGTCCTGGAGAAACACACGGTTCCCCAATAAAAAATTAAAAAAAAAAAAAGAGGTAGTTGTTGATCTGTTTTTTGAAATGATTTTTCTCTAGTGCATGGCCCACATACCTTCTGTTAGTCAACCTCACAGTCTTGCTTCAAAGATCCCATCAGTTAAAAAACAAAAATATAGCTGAACAGAGTTCTCAGTGTTCGAAAAGGAATAATCTTTATTGTTCTGTAATTTGTTATACTGTATTATGCCATAGTATAACATATGGAAAATATTGACAGCCAGTTTCTTTTTAGTAGAGTGTAGGAAATTAAATGCAATTCTTTATAACAACTATATATGGTAGCATATCCAAAAGTTATTTTATTCAAACTTTATGTGCTTTTATTTAATATAAATCAGTGTAAGTCTTAATACAGACATTGTTCTGCATTTTCTAAAATAGCAGGTACATATTATTTACGTCCTATATGTAGAAATTTCTGCTCATGTTTGATACTGAAAAGGTATCTTTATGATAGTTTTTTTTTCTTTTTTTAATTCAAGGTCTTTGAAGACAGTCACCAAGGAAACAACAGAATAGGTTATATATGTTTCATTTAAACCTAAAATGGAAAAGCTTGGTGTCACTTATAAATAAAATTATCTAAAGTCCACTACCTCAAGTGATTTGGATAATTTTATTTAACTTTATGTGCCAGTTTGCTTTCAATAACAGTGTATACACAGAGCAAATGCCTGCTTTCCACAGGGGCTCTGATGCACTTTTCTTGCTCTCTCTGACCTTGAATACATAATTGTTTCCTGCTGTGTTTGAGATTTCTCCCCCATGTCCCATGGAGTTGGTCCTTCTCATACTACAACAGCTGTAAAATAGTTTGAATCCAGAAAGAAAGGACAGTGCAAATAAGAATATACAGCACTGAGAGATTTACTTTGTTAAACTCATCCTTATGAAAGCCTTCTAAATCCAGACAAAAGAGTGCAATGCAAGTTGATTTACTTAGTGCCTCGGAACAAAATTAAGCTTGGGAGTATGATAGATAGCAGCAAGGATTATGAAATCTCAACATATGGCGTATGTAAAAATTTACTTAATTTTATCATTTATTGAACTGTTACACCAAGCTTTAACTTTTGCCTGAAATCAAAACAGTCATTCTAGACCTCCTGCAAAGTAAAATAAATTTCCCATAATAAACCTTATTATAAATGATCTTTGTAGAAATTGTGAAATATGTCCCTCAGTCTCAGTATGTTCCTTGGATCTGAATCGATGTTAATTAAATTGAACTTTGTGATGGTCATTGTAATAGGTACTATGAGTACAAAGGTGAATAAAAACAGTTTTAATCTTAAATGGGACTCAATCATTCATCTGAAGAATAACTATAATACTAGTGGACTTGGCCCCAGCCTCCTACCTGTCCCTTCTGCTTCTGTTTACCCCTTCAATCCATTCCATCCTCTGCTGCCAGAGGACTGTTACTAAAACCAAAATGTGATCTAGCCACTCCCCTCTATGAAATCCTTTGGAGACTACACGCTTCTGTGGGGATGAAATCCGTGTCCTTTGACAGAGTTTATACTGGTCTCTCCCAGCTACTCCCTGCCTGCCTCTCCAAGCTCATCTCTTACTCTTTTCCCGTTCACTCACCAAACTCTTGTCTTTATTTTTCTCCAGAGCATTCTTCATATTCTGTTTTACCTCTAGACCTTCATACTCCTTCTACCTAGAATATTCATTGTTCCCCCTCCAATCCTTTGCTGGCTGATTTCTTCTCGTCTGACAGATCTTTGTTATATATCTTTCCTGAACCACCAAGACGCCTGTGATTTTTATCGCCTATGAGATGTGCAATTACCAAGCTGTACGAAATTGCTGTTTCCTCTTCTGAGAAGGACAGGGACCCTGTCTCTCTTGTTTATCACAGACATCCCCCACCCTCCAGATGTTTCATAAATATTTGTGGATTGATGAAGGAAGGAAGGAATGACTGATGAATACAGTAAGAAGTGCCTTCAAACTGAAAATGGAAACACAGACGAGGGAACACTCTCTTACCTTATCAGGGTATGGGGAAGAGGTATGAAGGAAAGTGATGTGCAGTGACATTGGATCTGGACCCTAGAAGATGAGTAGGAGAGAGTTGAGGAAGGGAAATGGAAGCCAAACAAGGAAGTGTGTGAGCAAAGTCAAAAGTTTGCAGAGTAGATCAATTCTGGATTAATCCTGCCTGCTTTAGATCTCAACTTAGACATCACCAAGCCTTCCTGACAACTCCCCTTGAAGAAGTTACGTAGGTGTTTCTTGTACATATGCTGAGAGCTCTGTCTTACTGTAGACTTTATGAGGTGTATTTCTAATGTGACACTTTAAAGCTGAGGTCTAAAAACCAATCATCAGGAGTCGTAAACTTTTGGTTGTGTTTTTATATAGCATTCTTTCGTATGAAAAGCATGACATGTTGACTTCAAATAATCTATAATAATGGTAATTGCTATTATTGTTAAGTGATACAAGAGGGCAATTCAGTGGAAGAATAGGAGAGAAAACTAAAGAAAAAGGGACATACAAGCCTGGCATCTTACAATCCTGAAGATGCATGAATCACTACCATGCTGAATGTCAGCATTTCAGATTCATTTTCTTCTCACGGGTGTATAATGTATTAAAAGCCTTTTGACCCCACAGCCACACCACCATACTCTTTTTATGTAAGAAAACTAGGATTCCAGGGTCGGACTGACTTACACAGCACTTCCCTTCCTTTATATTAAATTGCTTTGTCCAGTTCATGAATCCACAGTGAGACATTTTTCCTGCATAGAGAAGGGTTTAAGAAGTGATAACATGTCTCCTCAGGTCACCCGGAATAAATTAAGTAAGTTTGATTCATTCATTTTAAACACTAATGACATCTGACTGTAAAGCATCATCTTTGGAAAAGATGGAGGAAGGGCTTAAACAAACTGACAGGCTTTGGAAGAGTGGACATATCCAAATATTAATTATGGAGAAGTGTCGCAGCATTTAGCTTCATGCATATGAAGTCTAGCTCTTTTATATTACAGTTGCTTTTCAAATCATAATTCAGAGGCAACAACCTTATTGGAAACTCCAAGATTAATAACTACTTTTTTTAGTTTATAGCTTAGGGCAGAATCCGCCACAACACCAAGACTCTTAGGAATACTGATCCTGTCAAGTCAGGTCCCATTTCCCCAAAAGCATAAGCACGAGGTCCTTTAGTCTTTCCAGGGATCGCTGTGCTTTTCCTGGTCTGAGTTTTTAACACAAATGGGTGATGAATATGTTTCTTCTTCCTTTAAAATTTAAGTTGGCTTTCAGTGGATAGTTAGGTCCTAGAAAAATAATAATTATGATAACGATAATAATAATAATTGGCTAATCATTTTGACACAGTTTAGCTCCTTTATTCCTTGTAAGAACTCAGTGAGGTAAAGATATCCCTTTCCCAATTTTACCATCAGGGAACAGAAGCTTTGAGATGTTAAGTAATTTCTCAAGAATATATAGCTACGAAGTTTGATGCAAAGCCAGGGTTTCTGATTTCAGATTTCAATCTCTTAACCACAACATTCCACCATTCTATTTTGTAAGCTCCCAGCTGACATTTTCATGCATTTGACATCTCTTTAGCCTACCCACAACCAGAGCTGAATCCTGCCCTTCCTTCAAGAAACTGTTGTTATAGTTAAGAGGTTTTAGAGACCGACATTTGTATTTGAGTTGCAGCTCTGCCATTTCATAGCTGTGTAAATTTTATCAAGTTAATTAACCTCTCTGATCCTCGATTTCCCTGTCTAAAAAATTGCAAGAGTAAATATCTGAAAGTGTTACTTGGAATAGTTAGTGTGCCTAAAGTTAGTGTACCTTTGCACGGTGCCTGGCACAGAGTGAGAACCCAGCAGGGTAGGCAGCATCACTCAGGCAGCTCCTATGTCACCATCTCTACGAAGTCTTCATCTTTCTCAATCTATTCTAAGCTATGGCATTTACCAATGAGATAGTTCGCTTCTTTCCAGAATGTCTTCTCTTTGCAGATATTTTTCTCCTTTTATAAGCTGGAAGCCACCAGAGGGTTGGCTTATTATATAATGATATTTATTATACTTTTTTAACATCTATGAAAAACTAAGAACAGTGCCCAATAAATAATGGCCATATTTTCTTGACCAAATACGTGGCCACATTTCTGACAAAGAACTATATGGCATTTTAGGATGTGAGAGCCAGTAGAAACTACAGTTGAACATCAAAATATTAGAATTTCTTGGATGTTTTTACTTTTCTAGACAGACTATACAACCTGGATTATAATCTGCAATCAATGGCATAGAGTCATCCTATTTAAATACTTGGACATTGATCTAATAAATGTTTCTAATTTTTTGACTTTAATCTTGTGTCTTAAAGAGACTAATGCTGAACAGGAATTTTTAAACCTGGACATTTTGTTAGAAAGAACAGACGCTGATGTTCCCTACCCACGAAAAGCCGTAAAAGGGCTACCCATGAGAGTAGATGATCTCAAAGATTATTTCAAATGCAGCATCTTGAACTTAGAGTCTCCAGAAGTGATGTGCATGGAGAAAGCATGGTGAAGCAGGAAGGAGGACTCATCTGCTCATGTTAATGTTCACTCACCTTTCCTTGGTTTCTCTCTCTCAAGGGTTTTGTGCCAATGCCTAAATAAGTCTATGGAGAACCAAGAATAAGAACGGCTTTTTTACAAATGAGCAAACAAAACAGAAACAGACTCATAGACGTGGAGAACAAACTATGGTTGCCAGATGGCAGGGAGATTGTGGGGCTGAGTGGAAAAGGGGAGGGGATTGAGAAGGACAAACTGGCAGTCACAGAATAGTCACCAGGATGAAATGTACAGCTTAGGGAATGTAGTCAACAATATTGTAATAACTACATATGGTGCCAGGTGGGTACCAGCCTTATCAGGGAGATCCCCGCATACATTATATAAATGTCTAACCGCTATGCTGTCCACCTGAAACTAATATAAAATGATATTAATGTCAACTGTAACTGAAAATGAACATGAAAATCAAATCCAGTCCAGACCTATGGGGGCCCCTTATGTACTCAGTCACTGTGAGAGATGGAAAAAATGCCTACATACAGATTCTACTTTCAAAAGCTCATAATCTAGTGCAGAAGTAAGACCTAAATACATGAAAACTCTTTATAAAAATGACACTAAATGGGGGGGAGGGGGAAGATGGGGTGAACGGGCAGAGCACCGAGGATTTTCAGGGCAGTGAAACTACTCTGTATGATACTAGCAGGATGGATATGTGTTATTTTGTCCAAACCCACAGAACGTACACCACAAGTGACCCTGATCGAAACTGTGACCTTGGGTGACGATGGGTCAATATAAGCTCGTCAGTGGTAACAGACGTACCGTCCTGATGGGGGGTCCTCATAACGGGAGGAGATGCGTGTGCGCCGGAAACGGAAGCTTATGGAAAACCTGTATCAGCCACTCAGTTTCGCTGCGAACTCAAAATTAGCCTAAAAAATAATTACAAAAAAGAAAGAGAGGAAAGAGAGAGAGCGAGAGACAGAGAGAGAGGAGATTTTTTTAAATATAGGAAGCCTTCTGTAAGTGTGGCACTTGAATGACTATGTTTGTGCATCCCCCGTCATTCGTATTCATTTTAAGCATCTTGAGGCCAGCGTTTATGGGCTAGCGTAGAAACAGAAAGCACTCAGTAAATGGCAACTCTTGGGTGTCATGAGCGGTGTGAGACCATCACTTACATTCTGTCACTGAGTTGTCAAATAACCTGATTTCATAGTCCTATATGTCCCCAGTTCCCTCACCCCCCCTTTCAGAGATGAAGAATATTGAGGCCTAGAGAACTAAATGATTTCTCCAAGGTCCACATCTACTACACACAGAGGTGGGACTTCAACTCAGGTCTGTCTGACTCTGTAACCCATGCTGTTCATCATAAGTTCTCAAAATTGCTTGTGCATCAGAATCACCTGGCAAGTATTACATCAAAATCTCCAGAGGTAGAGCTCCAAGATTATTAAAGCTCTCCGGTACGTTTTAACACAACCGGACCACAGATTTGGGCAGCTCTACTCTCAATACTTCGTTATATTTCCTCCTTGATACATGTCTGTTTGAATGAATGAATGAATGAATGAATGATGGTGGTAATTCGTCCGTTGATAATCCATTCCTGCATTAAGGTTTATTCTTAAGCAATGATTCATGTTTTAAAATACAACTACTCCTGAGAGTACTCTAAATTTTCTGATATCTTTAGCAGAAACTTGGTTGCAGAGAAGCTCAGCCTTGGTAGCTATGAGAGGTACCTGATGCAGACAGGGTAGGGTCAGAAGGATAAGCTGAAATTGACACCTTTGGTACCTCAGTGTTGCCTGGGGTTACCACTGCCTGCCCTCGCAGCTAAGAGCTGGAACCTAGGGCTTATTAAAATGCTTCAAGGTTTTTTTTTTATGTTGTAAAGTCCCCCAGGATTGGCCCTGAGTTGAACAAGCCTTTTATCCGCACTCCTGATCGTCCGGTATAGCAGACATTACCAGTGACAAGGGCTCTTGGACCTTCCATTGTTGTGCAGCGAGTGATACCTTCAAGTACTCCTTTATGCTCTCAAGCACACTCCTTAAAGGGGCTGTGTCCTTCTTCATGGCTGGCAGCTTCTCTGGAAGACTGACCTCAAGCCACATAAGCACAGGTAGATAAGTGTCCATCAGCTGATGAATGGATAAATAAAATGTAGTTTTAGCCATACGACGGAATATTATTTTGTCGTATTTTTTTATTTTGTCGCAATAAAAAGAAATACCAATGCATGCTGTAACATGGATGGACCTTGAAAAGATTAAGCTAAAGGGGAAGAAGCCAGTCACACAAAAAAATACATATTGTATGATTCCATTTAATACAAAATATCCAGAATGGGCCAATCCAGAGAGACAAAAAAATAGATTAGTGATTGCGTAGGGCTGGGAGAGTTTGGTGGGGAATAAGGAATGACGGCTAACAAGTATGGGGGGTGCTTTTTAGGGCAATGAATCACAAAATTCTAAAACTGATTGTGGTGGTGGTTGTACAACCTTGTGACTATGCTTAAAACCGCTGGATTATACACTTTGAAAGTGTAAATTTTATATGTGAATTATATCTCAATAAAGCTCTCCAAAAAGAAAAAAAAGGCAGCACAAGGTGACAGAAGCATTGTAGTGAAATTATATATGAGAATCATGAGATGACCAGGCACCAATCACAACTGGAAAAGACTTTGGAAAGTTCCCCTCCACCAGAGCCGTATATAGGACCGTGCTTACGAACAGCTGCTCACCTGAAGGTATCCATAGATTGATTGTACCAGGAACTTTCTGGATGCTTTTTTCTCTCCTGAACATGTTTCTAGCTGTTTTTACCCTTTTCTTTTCCCCAGCTCTTATGGGACTACGTTCACAATAACACCCAGGCTAGAAAATAGATGAAGTCAAGTAGAAAAAGTACTTTATTTACTTTTTTTTTTTTTTTTGGCGAGAGGGGAGGCGGGGAAAGGATTATAAATTGAAATGAAAAACGTGACTGTTGCTTTGCCCATTTTTGTCGCACGCAGTATCAGAGAGCTCGTGTACGTTACTTACGGTGAGAGCGAATACTACTTCAAACCAGTAATAACGGTTAGAAGTAGGACACGATTCTATCAAGTCTCCCTCCATGTGGCAGAGTTGCCACCTCTGTGTTCATCCCCAAGGCCGTGGCCTGGTTCAGGGCGGCAGTACTTCTCGCCTGGGCCTGGACCGTTGAAGCAGCCTGACTGATTTCCTGCCTCCAGTCTTTCCCACCCCAGTACCTCATCTTCCATTATACTGCCAGTTACCTTTTTAAAATACAACTATGAGGCAGTGCAGCCCAGAAGGTAACAGCTTGGGTCCTAGTCTCAAGCTGCTTGGATTTGAATCTGGGCCTCACCCTCTATCAACTTAGTCATCTTAGGCAAATTACTTAATCTTTCTGTTGAACCATTTTTCTTCTATTTTTAGTGAGGGTTAAATGAGAGCAGTGTAGTTAATTGCTTAGTCCAATGACGGGTTCAGAGCTGTCAGTCACCATAAGCTTGTATTCTTACCCTTGTAGTCAAATGCCATCATGTTTCTTCATTTCTACATAACCTAATCATTATCAATGAAATCTAATCATCAACCATGCAGGAACCTATGAAATCTAACCTCCGGTTGTCTTCTCCCTATTCACAAACTTCTCTAAATACCGCTGGCAAATTCGTGACTCCAAGTTTTTCCCAAGCTCTTCCTCTGCCATTCCTGTAGCTCCAACTAGAAAAGTCCATTCTTCATTCAGGACAACTATCAGGCTATGAAGTGACCAGGATGCTTTTCCCCAGGTGGGGTTTGAGAGAAGTTGACAAAAGTGAGTCATATTTTAGAGGTAAAACAAATAGGACTTCCTGGTGGACTAAATAAGAGAAATAAGGTATGAAAGAAGAACGAATAACGTCTAAGCTTAAATCTAGAACACCTGTGCATGTGGAGGTGCCATTTATGGGTACGGGAAAACCTGGGGAGGATAAGGTTTTGAGACTAGTAATAAAGACATGTATTAGTTGGTAGATTTGAAATGCCAGTCAGATATCCAACTAGATTTGGTAAGTAAGCAGTTGAATATATGAGTCTGGGGTTTGAAGGATGGTCAGGGCTATGTATACAAAACTGTGGGTCATATCTCTATGGGTGCGGCGAGTAGAGAGGACTGGGGAAGCTCTGGGACCCACAACAATGAGAGATGACTCGAAGAAGAGAAACCTGTTAAACATACACATGTAAGTTTCCTTACCCAGTACCTGCTTGAAGTTACTAAGTACTGTCTTATCTATCTTTGTACCTAGTGGTGTTTGTCATACAAATTTTGAATCACGGTTGTTGAATTCATTTTCATTCTAAAAGTGAAGAATGGTGCCTCTTAGAAGTCTCCCAGCCATATACTTAACTAATTTGGCAACATTTGCAAAACAAGCAGGAAGGACAAATCCAGCATCTAGTTGAGGGTGGAATACTGATGGACGGATCCATGACTGCCAGAGACAGGCTGATACTCCCTATCCCCTTTCCCTAGGGGCACACTCCAAAAGGCAGAGCCCCAGTGCTCACGAAGGGATGGCCGAAAGCCCGGGATCCCAGCATGGTCCTCAAGGCTGAATTCCAGGGGTCTTGAGAGAGCAACAGCTGCTGAAGCAGATGGATGATCAGTAGGAATTCCCTTTAGTCCCGGACCGAAGCACGTCCATGTACACAATACCCAATTTTCTGAAAGGTTCCATGGGAAACTTTCTCTAGCATCTTGTCATGCTTTTCCCATTGGTGTTAACAGTTTAGTGTTCATATTTTTCTAACCTCTTCGTTCCTATGAGGAATTTAAGAATTTGTAAATCAAAACACACCCCTCCTTTTTTTTCTCTCCTCTCGCTACTGTTCTGATTAGGCTTCATCATCCTTCACCTTAACAAGTTCAGTAAGTAGCCTTCTATCCAGTCTCCCTGCCTCCATTCTCTTGCTATTCTGCCACCCGAATAACCAAAGCACCTCTCTGTTAGGCCATCCCCCTGCCAGCTGCTTCTCCACTGCTTACTGAAGAAAAAAAAAATTCCAAAATTCTGAGGTTAGCATTCCAGTTCTCTCATAATCTACAATTTTCAGGCAACCTTTCCAGCATTAGTGCCCATCAGTCATATCCTGGGTGGTGATGTAACAGGCCCCCATTTTTCCCACAAAATAGTTGCTGTGCTTCGTCTACTGGGTCTCAGCACCTGCCATTCCTTTCACCCAGGATGCTTCACTGGCTTCTCCATCTGTTAACATCCTCCTCGCTCCTCCAGTTCCAGGTCGACACCACCTTTCTCAGTGAACTTTCCTACTCACCCCGTCAGAAGTCTTGTCTATACTTCTGAAACAACTGGTTTATTTTGCTAAGGCAGTTATCAAACAGATGATAAGACGAAGATAGATAGATAGATAGATAGATAGATAGATAGATAGATAGATACAGATAAGAGAGATAGGGGTTTTGTTGAGGGTTTGTTTTGTTGTTGTTGTTGTCTTTTGCCTTGGAACTCTAACTTATTTTCAGTTTTAACATACTATACCTAGCACAGCACATAGAAGGAACTCTAACAGTAATGACTGAATGAATAAGTGAGGCTCGGTTAACCCAGTATAATTAATCCCCACTTCTCACAGTTTATCCACTGTATAATTCTAGGTCTTCATATATCGAATTTTCTCTTTTTTTCAATTATTTATTTTTTTCCGTTACAGTTGACATTCAATATTATTTTATATTAGTTTCAGGTGTAGCATAGTGGTTAGACATTTGTATAATTTATGTGGTGATCCCCCTAATTAGTAACCAAAACATCATGGTACTGGCATAAAAACAGACACATAGAGAGCCAATAAACCAATGCCTATATAGTCACTTAGTCTGTGACAAAGGAGGCAAAAAATAAACAGTGGTGTAAAGACTAATCAACGGTGTTGAGGAAAACTGGACCGCCTTCTTACCATATACAAGAATAAACTCAAAATGGATTAAAGACTTAAATGTAAGACTCCAAACCACAAAACTCCTAGAAGAAAACATAGGCAGTAAACTTTCTGACATTGCTCTTAGTAACACCAGATTTTCTTCAAGTTAGAGCCCTTTAAAAGGGGACGACCGTGAGGTCATCACATAGGTGACTTCCTCTCACAAATACTAATTAAGTACCTGGTATGTCCCAGGCTGTATGATGAATTCTGGGAAGTAAGTTGGAAATAAGAACAACACATTCCTGCTCTCACCAAGTTTGCAGTTTCATGGCCGTGGACAAAATTAAACAATAAGGGCGTGTAAGAACCTCGGGGGTGTTTCCAGGAGGACCTGATGTGGAAGTTGAGACCGCGGGACTCCTAAAAGCTGGTCAAAACACAGTGTGTGTGTGGCAGGGCGTGAGGAGGAGGACAAGGGAGGACCACGTGAGGAGGCTGGGCAGAGGATGGAGAAAGTCCTTATGGGAAGAGAGAAAGAATCAGAGAATTAAAAGGCAGTCCTTATGGCTAGAGTATAAGGGAGTGAAACAGATGGGATAAAGCCGGGAGAATGGGCACGTGTAGACATAAAAAGCACTGAGATGTGAAAGATATACTCATATACTCATAGGTCTTTGGAGGATTTTAAGCAGGCACTGACATGATCAGACTCGCCCTTTGGAAAGATCTCTGGAAATTCATATGCACAGTGGACAGGAGATACTGGAGGGAGGAGCCCTCAAGGGGAGGCTCTTAGAGGCAGCTCAGGTGGGGAGGGACTGATAGGCACGAGCCAGGGTTTTTGCCACAACAATAACTACTGTCTCTGCCTCTTCTCAGGGCTTCCAGGGCAGCGGCTGAGGAGACCTTACCAAGAAGCATCACGCAGTAGATGCTGAAACATCGCACTCCGGAATAAGAAGCAGTAACATGGCAGCACCTGTTTGAAAGGAATTAAAAGCCAACAGACTCATTTAGAAAGGAACAATGTCCAAGAAAGGGCGAAATAAGGGCGAGAAGCCCGAGGCGCTCATTGTCGCCCTTCAAGCTGCCAATGAAGACCTCAGGACCAAGCTCACAGACATCCAGATAGAGCTGCATCAAGAGAAGTCCAAGGTGAGTGAGGCTTCCCTAGGCCACAGCCTGGCAAATGGCTCTGGTCCAGCTCTGCCTGCTGGCTCCTTTCAGTGGGCATCTTTCTGCCAATTCCCAGAGAGCAACAGCCCCTGTACGTATAGAGGTTGTCTTGTGTGTGGCAGGAGGCAGTTGAGCACAGGACTCACAGAAGACGAGAATCACAGGCTCATGAGGCTGATGTCTGCCTCCTCAGGAAGCCTGCTCAGGAAACCAGATAATAAAAACCGAGACAATGATCCCCCACACCACCGCCTTCTCAGTACACTTCATAGTTGTATGACCTTGGGCAGGTTCCACCCTCGCCCTCTATGTTATTCCCCCGACAACATCTAGAGTAATCTTTCTAAACTGCATCATGTCACGTCACTACACTGCTCAAAAGCCTTCCGTGGCTTCTTCCTCTCTTGGAGGGAAAGGATTTTTCCTACCACTCCAGGGTATTCTTTGACTCCTCTCCCACTACTTCCCTCCTCAGTCACTCTGCTCCAGCTTCTTTGCTGGGTCAACAGAGAGGCCGGTCACATCTAGGACCTTTGCTCTTGCTTTCCCTGGCCACCTCCTTCCGGTGTCAGCTGCAGCAGCCTTCATCGGACCACAGTCTCTAACACAGGACACCTCCTGAGCCCAGCCCCTCCCCAGGGCCCGACTATTCCTGAGCCATTTTATAGAAAATCATTTATTTATTTTATTGACTTATCTCTCCCATCAAACGTAATCTCTATGAAAGCAGAGACTTACACTTCCCTTACACCTGTGTATCTCTCGAGCCCAAATAAATGTCCAGAACTGAAAAGCTCAATGTAGGTTTGTTAAATGAGTCCAGGAATGAATGAAAGGCGATTCATTCCTTATATGTTAGTGTCTTCATCAGTAACATACTGCTATCTCCCAGAGCTGGGATGAGGTTGAAATTATACAAACGAATAGAGTAGTTATGAGGATTAAAGGAGAAAACTCATGTCAAGGCTCAGAGAGCTGCCTGGCATATAGGAGACTCTCAAATTGTTAGTAATAATATGCTTTCTAATATGGTCTGCGTTTGAATCAGTTGCTAACTAGGCTTAGGAAAGTCTCTTTACTTCTCTGAATCTCATCTCTTAAATGGGTTTGCTAACACTTACGTCACCGAAATGATGTGGATATCAAATCCGGTCATGGATAGGAAAGCATGGATAGGAAACACCGGACATACATGAGGCATTTCTGCTCCCTGCCAGCCTGAGACAACCATGTCGGCGCTAAGTTGCCTTGTCTAGATGATTCTTTGTATAGTAAGAACATGTTCTTGATCAAGCTGTATGTCACAAACCAATAAACATTCGTACTCTGTTTAATCTACCTCTTCTTCCTTGACATTACTATGAAACTTTAGTTATTCCCCCAAAATCTGTTTCTTTTGGTTTCAGCCATAATAAAGCTTAGGTCTGCCAAGGTCCCTTGCCTCTTATCTCAGCCAAACCTTAACCTTGGATAAACAGACTCCAATGTAAAGTTTGTGAAGGCCATGTTTTAGTGCCCATGAAGCTAAAAGGAACATGATATTGTTTAAAAACAAAACAACAAAACAAACTAACAACACATTTGTTTGAGAGTCAGAAGACCAGGATGTCGTCTTTCTCTCGCCTCGGGGACAAATTTAAGTGTCTCGATGTCTTGATCTGTAATTCAGATGACTGAATCTGTTTCTCCATATCTGTGTCCCTCAGGCATCACTGTGCCTTAGATAACCTGCGGGAACTTATTAAAAATGGACATCGCTGGGCCCATGGTCTGAGGATTCCTGATAAAATAGGAATGACCAGTACTGGCAGTTCTAACAAAAGTGCAGGCGGTCCCCCTGCAGGTGGTTCCCAGCTGTCACGGTGACAAAGGCTCCATGGCTCCTCCCATCTAGGAACATGTCATTGGTTTTAACTTTCCCTGGAGCAACGTAACATTTCAAGAGAGGCAGACTTCTTTAATGGCAGTAACGACAGGATGACAAACTACATGCACAGGAGGAAGCCGGTAGGTCTGGAGACTGGTAACCATAAACTGCCACTGATTCACAGAGAACAAACTCCTGAGCTTTCAAAGAGACAGGGGCCCTGAGGACCTTACCACTGCCAATTTTCCACACATTCAAGTATTTTCAAAGGGGTATCTTGAGCCTGGGCAGGGCTGCCTGTTTCTCCTGGGCCTGGCACGGGTGTCTAAGTCAGGAAGGTCAGCGTAATCTCCCCTTCCTCTGACAAGAGACTGGAAGCCAGCCTCTGGAATAAAAGCGCAGCCCTTATCCTCCCCGCTACAGGCAGCCTCCCTGTCTCCCTCTCCCTGGTAGTTAATTACAGTCCTAGCACCGGGACGAAAGCAAAGCCTCACCGCCTGTCAGCAGCCTTCCCTAAAGAACAAAGGGAATTTAGAGGGCAAACAAGTCATAAAGCAGTTTTATTAAAATTAATATGATTGTATTTCCAAAGACCCCAGGCTTTCAAAGAGAATATGAACAATGCCAAGATGTGAATTCACACTCTCAGTTTGGGTGACAAAATGACAATTTAGGTATGGGGAGTAGACTAGAGAGTGGAAACCTTTGGGGAGATGGGGCATTACTTATTTTTCCGGAAAAACAAATCATCCCATTGCCATTTACAGAACGCATTGTGTAGAGAACAGTCATAATTGCTTTGGGCTGATAATAAAAATAGCTACACTTTACTGAATGTTTACTATCTGTCACACACTGTAATAAGCATTTTTCCTCCTGACATAATCCTAGCTCTTTCAGTTAGCACCTGAGTGACCCTGGGCAGGTTACGAAACCCCTCTGTGTTTTCGTTTTCTTGTCTGTCAAATGGGATAATAGTGTCTGCTTCATAACGGTGTATGTGTGCATGTTAGTTTTTGAGCAGTTAGTGTCAAGCATGTGAGGTGTTTTAATTCATTATCTCATTTCCTCCTCATTTCCACCCTCTGAGATAGGCACTATTGTTATCTCCATTTTATAGATGAGAAAACTGAAGCTCAGTAAGGTAATTCATGCAGAATCACATGCTAGTAATGGCAGAGCTGGTTCCTTAACCCTCCTCCCCTCTTCTCCAAAGTCTATGCTCTTATTCTTTTGATATGTTTTCCTCCCAGTTTTATTAAAATATAATTTATGTGTAGCATCGCATAAATTTAAGGTGTGCAACATAATGATTTGACATATGTATATATTGCAAAATGATGCCACAGTAAGTCTAGTTAACATTCATCATCACACATAGTTAAAAATTTTTTTTTCTTGTGATGAGAACTTTTAAAATCTACTGTCTCTTTGCAACTTTCAGATGCACCATATAGTATTATTAACTATAGTCGCCATTTGGTACATTGCATCCCCAGGGCTTACTTATTATAACTGGAAGTTTGCACCTTTGATGCCCTTTACTCATTTTTCCCACCCTCTACCTTTCACCTCTGCTGACCACAAATTTGATCTCTTTCCATGAGTTTGGTTTTTTAGATTCCATATATAAATGAGATTCTACAGTATTTGTCTTTCTCTGACTTATTTCACTTAGCATAATGCCCTCAAGGTTCATCCACGTTGTCACAAATGGCAGAATGTCCTTCCTTTATATGGATGAGTAATATCCTACTGTATACATGGATATATATTCTACATTTTCTTTATCCATTCATCTGTCAGTGGACACTTAGGTGGTTTCCATGCCTTGCAAAGTCTATACTCTTAAAATCTGGAGAAACCTGCAAACTAGACAGAGAACAAGAGAATGTTGGAACTTTTCTTTCCATTATTATGGAAATTTGAAATGGAGAAACAAGTGGTAGGGGGTATGGGTACATACCCAAACTTGGGTTGCAAATTTCTTGCCTTTTGTACCTTTAGTTTTGTTTTCAGGAAGTACAAGTGGCTAAAAACAAGCAATGAAAAAAATAGAATCCTTTATAGTTCTTCAGGTTGTATAAAATGTCCCTTGTAAGTGACCTTCCTATTGTGGCACCTATTCGCTCCTTCACATCTCCTGTTTGAGTGTTACTTAGCCCCTTGAAAATCCCAGCCTACTCTGAGTTTACACCGCCAGCAACATCCAAGGCAGATAATCCAAACCAAATCTTTCCTTAGCTTGTCTTACCTTGATAACCTCTCAACTTGATAACCCCTCCTTACCTTTGACTGGGCCATCTAATGTTAAATCCTAGATTTCTGAGGCCACATTTCAAGCTCAAATCACCACCATCTTTATCTTGGCAGAATTTACACGGCATTTTGCAGAGGCCAGACTAGAATTAGGACAGAAGAGGAAAATATCATGTGAGGCCGGTGTGAGGTAGCCATGAATTGCCTTCCTTCTGTCATAGCGTAAGCTTTCCCCATTAGAATTAAATTTTCCTAATGATTATTTTGTTCAGAAAACTTCTTGGGTAGAGGGTATTTGGGAGCTGTATCATTCAAATCCCTTTGCCCTATCCCCGCCCCCCGCCATCTGTGTACACATCATCCAAGTGTCTTCAAAGTTAAGATTCGATGCCACCAATGTCAGGGACTCATCACATCCCGACGAAACCCAATTTTACCTTTGAATATCTGTTTCTGCTAGGAAAAGTTATTACAGTCTTAGTGCAATATTAATAATGTTAGTCTTATCACAATAAAATGGAAACATATATTTATGTTGTTGGTATTCATATAACATTGCATGATATAATATTAATATATACAATAATATTTATCAAGATTAATATTGTAATATCTACCATCTATAGTAATTAATAATTATTTATCTCCCATGTGGTCCAGCCTTTCCAAAGTATTTTTGATACATTATCTAAGTCAATCCTCACAACTCTTTGAGAATGATGGCGCCAATCCTAGCTTACACACAAGAACAGTGAGGTTGAGAGAGGTGAAGCACTTACTCTAGGTTTCAGAGCAAACAAGGAGATCTGGGCTCTGACCCAGACCTGGCTCCCGGCTCACGCTGGGCTCCAATCAGCTTCCTTTATGCCAAACGCAAGAGGAGACTATTCCTCACTTTTCTTGTCTGAAATTCAGATGAAACAAATACTAACTATATCACAGAGCTGCTAAGGAGGCTAAATGTATTGATACATGTAAAGCCTTTACAAGGGTTCCTGACTCACGCATAGTAAGCCCTTGATAAATGCTATGATGTGGTACAGCTGAAGTTTTTCTCCATAAAACATTTCCGTTAATCAAAATTGATTCTTCTACTAAGTATTTTTTTTCTATTTCAAGCGTTACCATCTTCATATTTTTTTCATTGTTACACAGGAATAATTCTTCGTCTTTTGGTATACTCATTCGCACAATTTATATTAAGATATAAAATCTATTTCTTTAGTGGTACAATCTGAGCTGCAAATAATTTTCACAAAATGCTTTTACTACAAAATTTTTATTGGCTGTTTTTTCCAAATGTCAGTCAAATCCTTTTTATCTCCTTTATATTGAAACAGTTTTCCTAAGCTTAAAAAAACGGTCATACTTAGAAATCCTACCAAAAAAAAAAGGTAGTTTATACAACAACCAAAATAACTGAACATAAAATTGCCAAATGTTATTTAATGCCTTTGAATTTTGTTTGGGTTCTATGGATTCATTTAATTGATGGACAAGGAGGCCAGTGCTTGTTTGTATTTGTTTTTGTCTTCAGGGTGGAATATGTTTTCCATACACCTGTATTTTCACTTTTTTCTTTGCCATTCATCTCCACACATGAAAGAATAGTGTTTATAATTTGAGAGAAATGACAGAATCACAAAGTGATACAATCTAATGTGCCTGCAGAGAATTTGACATAATTTTAGATTATAAGTATCTCCTCTCATATCCAGTAATAATACCTTACATTTCATAATACTTAACAGTTCAAGATACTTATTCATGCATTATCTAATTTAACCCTAAATGTGACTCTTTACAGGTATTTTTTAAAGTGTAATCAAAGATCCTCAGACGGATAAAGCAACTTTCTTAGAGATAGCAGATGGTGAAATCAAAATGCAAATCCAGAACTCCTTATCCTTTGTCCATTTTTACTACACTTTCTCATTATTCTAGGAAGAATTGCTAAAATTTTCCTTAGTAACTTGTTACCAGACAGCTGTTGTGGTCATGATTCTATTCCAAATGCCTAATGTAAATACATCCTGCTGAAATGGAAGATGAAATTTCCCATTATTTGAGCTAAAGTACTGTCCCAAGGTCCTAGATGGAAGGTAAATGATCAGAGTTACTAAATCAGTGAAAAATAATGCCCCCTTTTAAAAAAGATTACATTTCCATCCAGAAGAGTAATCAGCAAACTTTTTCTGTAAAGGGCAAAACAGTAAATACCTTTGTGGGACAGTCTCTCTAAGACTACTCAACTCTATTGTAGCCTGAAAGCAGTCCAGTTAATATTTAAATGCATAGGCATGGCTGTGTTCCAATAAAACTTTATTCACAAAAACGGGGCAGGAAAGATTTGGCCCACGGGCTGTAGTTTGCCCACCCATGGTCTAGAAGGTACCCACTTCAGTTTATTGTAGAAAAATGGAGAATAAGATTTAGGCTTTCTTTATCAAGGCACTGAGAGGACAAGAAACGTTAAGCAGAGGACAAGAAACATTCTTGTATGTTAGGGATGTCTTTGTTTTACTTTATACAGGGAAGGGATGGGTGAGGGGCTGCTCTGGGTAACCTCATTAGCCTGTGTTCTCTAAACTGTATGACAGGACATATTCTTGCCTCTGGTCAGAGGGCTAGTTAGGAAAACATATTGGAACACGTTCTTTAATTCCATGCATGCTCTTTGGCTCCTTATTATGTGTTGTGCTGGCAATCATTGGGTAGACAAAGATGATCAAGACTCATTGGCTGCCTTCTAGGTGTTTCCAGTCCGGGTAGGGGTAGAAGAGGAGGTAATGAGGACGGACAAGTGTACAGGAAACCATAGCATAAAGAAAAATGTGACTTCAAAGGAACATGTGCTTCCAGCCTTATGTTCACGGCAGCATTATTTACAATAGCCAAGATGTGGAGGCAACCTGCGTGTCCCTGAATGGATGAATGTATAAAGAAGAGGTGGTACATTATACAATGGAATGTCACTTAGCCATAAAAAAGAACGAAATCTTGCCATCTGCAACAACATGGATGGACCTGGAGGGTATTGTGCTGAGTGTAGTAAGTTAGACAGAGGAAGACAGATGCAATGTGATTCCGCTTGTGTGTGGAATCTAAAGAACAAAATAAATGAACAAACAAAACAGAAGCAAACTGATAGATACAGAAAACATTTTGATGGTTGCCAGATAGGAGGAGGTTTTTGCGGGCGCAGGGGTAAAAAGGGGGAAGGAATTGAGAAGTACAAGTTGGTAGTTACAAAATAGTTATAGGGATATAAAGTATAGCATAAAGAATATAGTCAATAACGTAACAACTATGTATAGTGTCAAATGGGTACTAGATTTATGTGGGTGATCGATCACTTTATGTGTTATATAAATGTCTAATCACCATGTTGTATTCCTAAAACTAATATAATGTTGAAATTATATCAAGTGTAATTGAAAAATTAAAAAATTATAAAAAAAAGAAAAATGGGGACAGGGCCAGTAAAGAGATATTAGCAAAGTGCAGTGAGAAGACAAAGGCAGAAGAAATGAGCTTTGTCCTGGGCAATCAGGCGTGGCATGACCAGAGAGGGTGACATCTAGCTGGGCCAAGAGGAATGAGAGGCTCCCAAAAGGAGTTGAGGGAAAGGCAGGTCAAGAAGAGGAAACTGTAGGCACACAGGTACAGAAAGGCAGGGCATGTGCAGAAAGCAGCATAATCCCCTGTGACTGGAGAGGAAGAGTGAGGAGTAGATATAGGAGCCAGAAGTCCAACCAAATCTGAGAGCCTGAAAGGCAAAGCTGACATGTTGCGATTTTATTCAGGAGCTCAAAGGAGCCCTGGGTAACTCTTGAGCAGGCACATAAATCAGATCAGAACCAGGCTTTACGCAGACAATATCACCAGCTGTGTGGGGAAAACTAGGTTCGTCACATGAACCTCCAAGAACTCGAGAGCAGTGCTGTCCGGCAGAAATACAACACGAGCCATGATGCAAGTCACACATGGGACTTAAAATGTTCTTGTAACCACAGTGTTAAAAGTAAAAAGAAACAATTAGTTTTAGTAATGTATTATACTTCATTTAACCTAGTTTGCCCCAAATATTATCATTTCGATATGCAATCAATATAAAAAAACTGTTAATGAGCTATTTTACATTCTTCACCTCACACGAAGTCTTAGAAATCCAGTGTGTATTTTACACTTAGACCAGGTCTCACTTCAGACTTACGATATGCCAAGTGCTCAGTGTGGCTAATGACCACCATGTTGGATAGCACATCTCTAGAGCATATGAGATAAGAGGCATCTTATCTCATAAGAGGCATCGGGATGGGATCTTGGCCTAAGCTGGAGGCAAGATCGGAGGACGGTTGTTTGAGGATGCCTGGCTGCGTATTTTGCCAAGTCTCCTTGTGTCCTGAGTTCTTTTAGAATAACCAACATGGGAATAATTGCTGTACCTTTAAAATAAAATATTCATAAAATGTCATGTGGATTTAGAAAATTCTGTTCTAGCTATAGGTAGGGAAACTCCGAAGGTAAGTAAAATCTCAGACACTTTATCATTCCAATGGTTTCAAAAGGAGCTTGAATCTTATCATTTTTTTCAGCTGGACAGGCTCTTTTTTATGAAACATTCCAATTCATGAACTATTCCAAATTATTTTATGAAACATTCCAACTTTACAAATGGCAGAGACTCAGTTATCACTCAACGAGATATTACTTCTGGGTCTGCCCAGTTCTTCCTGTTTCCAGGTAACTGTGCATGCATGTGTGTGTATGTGTGTGTGTGTGTGTGTGTACACACATGACAGAGACAAAGAGGAACAAAGACAGGCAGCAGAGATGAAGTTGGGGGAAGAGGAGAGTAGAACAGAAGCCATGAGGCTTTTTGAAGCTACAGATTCCAGGGCCCCACCCTAATCTATTGAATCAGAGACAGACGGACTCACAGCCAGATAAGGAAGTGCCATTGCTAATCTATAAGAATACCATATTATCATCGGAAATGTAACAAAACACAAGTTTTTTATTTTTTTTAGCCAGAATACCTGAATGGTATAAAGGTTAGAAGGAATGCTTCATTAAACTACTTGGTGTTGGCTTAGTGGGGAGCAAGAGAGGAAGATAAGCATGGGGATAGAGAAGGGTGCAAAGAGGCAACCATGGTACATGCAGAAATAACAACAGCTACTAAACTCCTCTAACAGAGAGAGAGCCTAAGGGACTGCGGGGTTTGGGGGCGGGTATGTGTATATACATAAAGTTTGGGATGGAACTAAGTTGCCATATTAAGAAAGGCGAGGTGGACGATCTATCAACTGTTTTCATTCTTCACCTTCCCCGTACCAGCAGCAGCATCTACTCTTCCAAAAAAAGAAAAAAGAAAAAGTGGAAAATATTTAATATTACTTTAGGTACAGTTTACTAGTCTTATCGTAATATTGAACGACGAACTATCTTGAGACACCCACATTTATCAGTTTGGACCTATCCAGTGAAACATAGTCTGAAAAGCCCTGTAGGTGGTCTGCTTGGAACTCCTTCCTGCTGAGGTGAAAACCATTATGGGACTGCCTCCTAATTTTATTGTGTGTACCAGTCACCCGGGGATTTGTTAAAATGCACGTTCTGATTTGTAGGTCTGGAAGGAAGCCCTAGATTCTGCATTTCTGACGTTTCTAATCTGCAGATCACACATCAAATAGGAAGACTCCAGCACATCAAACATTTGTCTGAACAAAGTAATAGAAGCATCCTTAGGCATTTCCTCCTTTTACACAACTCTATTCCCATCTTTAAAACCTGTGGTTCCCTGCCCTCCCTCGGAGCACACAGTGGCCTGGAATTTGAAAGGAGATGAGGAATTGAGAGATCACAAGGGCCTGAGCTGTGAATCCTGCCTAGGAACACACCTTTCCTTTGAGGCTCATCTGTTTCATCCTTTCCTCTTTCTGCCTTTAGGTGTCTAAGCTTGAAAGAGAGAAGACTCAAGAAGCAAAGAGGATTCGTGAACTGGAGCAGCGCAAGCACACGGTCCTGGTAACGGAACTCAAAGCCAAGCTCCATGAGGAGAAGATGAAGGAGCTGCAGGCCGTGAGGGAGAATCTCATCAAGCAGCACGAGCAAGAAATGTCAAGGACAGTGAAGGTGCGGGACGGGGAGATCCAGAGGCTCAAGTCGGCTCTGTGTGCTCTCCGCGACGGCAGCAGTGACAAAGTAAGGACCGCGCTCACCATTGAGGCCCGGGAGGAGGCCCGGAAACTGTTTGATGTGGAGCGCCTTAAGCTCTTACAGGAAATTGCGGACCTGAAAACTGCCAAGAAGCAGGTGGACGAGGCTTTAAGCAATATGATCCAAGCGGATAAAATCAAGGCCGGGGACCTGAGGAGTGAGCATCAGTCCCACCAGGAAGCCATCTCGAAAATCAAGTGGGAGTCGGAACGGGATATCCGGAGGCTGGTTAGTAACACTGTGCAGTAACCCAATGCAGACCATTCTCTTTCCAGTTTCAGAGCATCATGGATTTGCTTTTTCAGGCGTTTCTCATGAGTGGATTATAAAGAGTGCCCACTTTTTGTCTAGTGTTCTATCCAAAATACAAGATAGGTTGGTAAGCAGGTGGGTAGGTGGGTGAGTGGGTGGATGGATGGGTGGATGGGTTGAAGGGTGGATGGTTGGGTGGATGGATGGATGTTATGCCCAGAACAAAATTAACATCACATACAGGTAAAAGATTTTGGATCACCTTTCTCATAAAAACTAGATTGGTCCAGCACTGTGCATGTGGAGAGTACCTATTCCATGATTCCTGTTTTCTTGGATGTCTGTAAAAATACTCTAAATTACGAACTCTTCCAAAATCAGCATGCTTTTGTGGACTTTCCATTTATAAAATGTTATTGGTTTTTTACAAGTGTAGGGAAAGTGTCTGTGGCTTTCAAGATGTCTGAAAAAGCGCAGCCACTTGGAAACATCCTCAGTGATTCACCAGCCTTCTTTCCAGGAACCTTGTCTGGGAGCAATAAATAAAACTCTAAAATTCCTAGTCATTTTTAAAGTAGATCTTTTTCCCCCAAAATAAACAGGCGCCATTGTAATTTTTAAATTGGACATTATTCTTAAGTAGCTTTCTTGCTATTACCAACTTCAAAACTTACTTCAACACCTGCAGAGTTGGGTCTTTCTTTTTAATATGGATGAGCAAAAGCCACATCGATCTCTCACTATGTTTAAAAATAAAACAAATACCATTATTGTGGGAAAGCTGTAATGTCCTAGGATGACCTTGTCCAGTTATTTTAGAAGAAACATTTACATGCATATGAAAGGGCAGACAATTAAGTTCGCGAACTTTCCACTGTGCACTCACACAGTGAAAAGTTCACATATTTAATTGTCCGACCTTTTATATATACTCAGAATGTTTAGCATTAGTTGTATCTTAGTTATCTTATCAAATTAACCATCACCTGTGAGAATGTACTTTACGCTTCTCTAAAAATAATACTTTCTTAGTAAAACTACACTTTCCCTCTTGTGTCTGCCGATTCTAAGCAATTATTTTCGAAGAATTCTAATTATGTTCCTTGGGTGATATCTCTAGGATTTCAATTTCAAGTAAGAAAAAAAATGGTTACCATAGAACATTTTAAAATGTTAAACGTGTAATTTTCTTTGTACTGAAACACAGTGTGACTGTAAAATGTTGCCTCTGCAACACTTTCCTCATTCTGTATCTGCAATTCATTCTATTGCACTGGTGACAAAAAAGATCAAACGCAGCGCAGAAATACTGATTTCTGCCATTCCTTTGGTTTGTGAAACAATAGCTGATAAGGAAGAATCAGTACTATGAAATCTGGAATCAGCAGGTAGATAATTGAAAAGGAAGCTTTACATTAAATATTTTTGTTTGTTGATGCTTTTCAATGTAAAAATCTGTGAAGATATTCACTTGTTGACTTGTAATGTTTTTCCATCACTTTCTTTCACTGACACATTGTTGAAGTAGATATGAATTCCCTAAAACCTACGCTACCTCAAGAGTGGTTCAAATATTGGGTGTAAGCAGAATAACAGGAAACTTTTTCAGTCATATAGATGCAGTTGTCTTAATTTTCACCTTCTTCTTATCTTGTCCCTAATCTCACCCCAGCTCCATTTTTGAAACTGGAAGTGAGAGAAATGGCAGCAGTTCTGTCGAGACAATTTCCCCAGGGAATTCGGGTATATAGTCCCTTCCCATCTAAGAACAGAACTCTGGAAGATTTTGGTATTCAGAGACCAGAGTCCATGCTTATAATCACTATGCGATAGAATCTCCTCAACACTAATTCTTGGATATTCTACAGAAAACTACTTTGGGCAATACTGGAAGTATGTGGATATTCTTGGTGCCAGGAGAGTGTCTAATAGACTGGGCTCTAGTGTCAGAAGGCTGAATTTAAAATCAGGCTTAACCACTTATTAGCCATATGACTATGACCACGTAAACTCTTCAGGTCCTCAGTCATCATCTGTAAAATGGTGATAACAGCACCTACATAAAAGGATTGTTAATAAAATGAGGAAAAGTATGTAAAACTCTGTATTTAGTGCTTTGAATGTGGCAAAAGACCAATAGATTTCGTTATGATGATGGTGATGATGAATATGATTATAAGGGCAGTAACGGAATGATTTCCCAGCAAGTTTAGTTAGATAAGGTACATCAGAACCAAGTGGGAGCATGCAGATCTGGAACTACAGCAAGCAGTAAATAACACCATTGATGACAGGTCTGACAAATGAACGTGCTACTTAAAGATAACATTGGACTCAAGTCTTCTATAAGGAGACAGAAGCTAAAGACAATGCTTTTATTCCCAAATTTACAAAACAGGGTTTGATTCCTCACCAAATTATCAGACGGTATCGTAGGATCATGCAGAATTCAGCCCAGTGCTCTCTAAAAATTGCCCTAAAATTTCATCATGTGACTTGGAGGCAATAGCTCACAGATATTTACATGTGGCAAATATGTGACTATGTAACACAATTTCTGTCCCAATTTTATTTTTTATTTTTTTGTCTAAAGAGCACAGCAAAGAAAAATTTATACAAAGTTGCTTGTTTTTATAAGGAGACATCTTTATAAAGAGAAGAGATTGCATTAAATGTCTCCCTAATCTCTATTTTGAATATTCACATATAATATAATGAAATAGAAAACAAAACAGGTTTCATCTGATATCTATGCTTTCTTCAAAAATTGTTTATAGACAGTCACTTCACTTAGCCTTTGGATGGCGAAGACATTTCAGTCCGGTGGAACTCTAGACAATTGGTATCGAATGCTTCTGAGACCACACCCAGGCTTAGCAGAAATGAGTGTTGGGATCAATAAACATATCCCACAGATGCAGGAGGGGAAATAGTGCTAATATAATCAGGTATTTTCTGCCCCTGTTCTTGTTCCAGCCATGGTTTTCTGACAGTGAGGGTAAAATGGTGGCCAAGAACCACTCCGAAACATGGATAGGAATGGAATGATCCACGTGACACGAGCCATGGAAGGACCTAATGCCAGATTCACTACACATTGGTATTGGGGAAGGATTAAGCTATGGGGAAGTCTGCAGCTTCTTCAGCTCCAAGCGATCCATTCCTAGTGGCTACTGCTATTTGAACTGAACTCAAAGGTTATTCCCCCCAAAGAGGACGTAACACCAAAAATTGTCCGGGGAAGCATTGTAGTGGAACATTTAGTATCTGTCTTTATTAACATTGATGGCTAATAAAGACAGTAATAAAGACAGTATCTGTCTTTATTAACACTTTATTAACACTGACATTTTACAGTTAACTTTTCCGTTCCATTTCCAACCAACCCAGACCATTTCAAACAATATATTGATCAGAGCATACACGGAATATAATGGAGAGAAAAAAGTACTCTCTTTGACCCCAGATTAGCCTAGGATAGCCCTTCATTACACAGTCTTGCCTTGTCTTATTCAGGAATTCAATACACTTGTCATATCCATGACTTTTTTTCTATCTCAATATGTAGAGAGAAGTTAAACTTGTACCATTATAAAAATGTGTTTCTTTGCAGCATTGTTAAATAAAATGTCGTGGGTATCATTTAATTCAGATGGATGAAATCAAAGCCAAGGACAGGATCATCTTTTCCCTGGAAAAGGAACTGGAGACGCAAACAGGCTATGTACAGAAACTCCAGCTGCAGAAGGAGGCTTTGGATGAACAACTCTTTCTGGTCAAGGAGGCTGAGTGTAACATGAGCAGTCCGAAACGAGAAATTCCAGGGAGAGCAGGAGATGGCTCCGAACACTGCAGCAGTCCTGTAAGTCTATTCAAGTTGAAGTTAAGTTGAAGTTAAGAACACAGGAGTCATCTTTTATTTAGCTTCCAACTTTCACGTTTCACTTAAGCTCTTTTCCTGTTTACTGCAAAGAAATCAATTCTATCTCCTAGTATAAAACCAGCTAGTATCTCGGGAACAAGATTTTCTAAACTCATAGGCAACAAAGTGGTCTGCACTGCATTAGCAGATCACAAGAGAATTACAGATCTTTAAAAATCCTTCATAGAATTTTTCTAGTCAAGCAATACCTATCCAAACTTCAGCCTATTGCAAGAATTATAAATTAGATGAGAATACTTTGCATCTTGCCAAGACTGGTAATTCTTCCTTGTTGAACAATTGGGTTGGAAATTGGTAAAGACGGTTATCATCTACAGGGGTCAAAATGTGTAACTATAAAAGATTAAACCATTTATATCATCATCTGAATGTTTCTAGTTTGATTGAACTTGTCACTTCTTTCTGTGGATTTTCATCATTTTATATGAGAAATTATTTTCAGAAGTGCAATGATAGAAATCAGCTCATAAATAGTTGGCTTTCATGTCTTATACTTTTCAAATCATTTAACTGCTAAAAAGATGAAAATGAATTATTTAGGAACAGAGACAGGTTCCAAAGTAGTACTTAGAACCAAGTAATGAATAATTTATGAGTTGGTATTCAGGAGATATATATATATATATATATATATATATATATATATATATATCCCAGTAGGTGGTGGAAAGACTACAGAATTAGGATTTAGCAGATGTAAGTTTTAGTTCTATCACACTTAATTACCTGCAGCGTAGCATAATTGTCAAGAGAATAGGCTCTAGAGTCAGACCCTTTAGTTCAAATTCTGGATCTGCCATTTACATTGTAACCTTAGGCAAATCATTTCACTGCTCAGAGTTTCTTCATCTGTAACAAAGATGGTACTCCATAATACTGGTCTAAGGTTTAGAAGAGATGATATGTGGAATGTTGAACAGTGTCTGGCACAGTTAGCATTCCATACATATTAGCTATTGACCCGTTATTAGCCAGGAGACCTTGAACAAGTTATGGCCTCCCTGAATCTTACCTGTTCTGCTAAATCTTCTAGGATATTGTGAATCTAGGGATATAATGTGTGTGAAACTGCTTTGTCGACAGTATTGCACTATCAAAGAATAAGATGATGATGGAATTGCAAGTGTCTGATAAGAATGGTCCTATGGGCTCTGGAGAATAGAATTAAGCCATGACTGCTATGATCCATGGCGATTATGGCAGTCGTGAAGCTCTGGTAAAATATACCAGTGAGAGCTATCCTAGAATATACTGCCTTTCATACATGAAAGTCATGCACTGACTGCCTTACTCTGACCTTTTCCTCCAGGAGTATGCAGGAATTTACAAAGCCCATCCCCACCTCGGTACTCAATCCCTTCTTTGGCTAAGTGTCATAGCAGGACATCTGTCTGAGCTGTGGGAAGCGATGTGCAGCCAGGACACAATGATACTCCTTGAACCACATGTAATCACTACAGACCATGGTCTCACAGCTCATAGATTTGATAAGTTGATCCAACCGTCTACCACTCCCCCTGCCCAGAGTCAGAGCTCCTGGGAGTAGCTGCCACATGAAATTCACCTGCAGTTTCAACCACACTTGGTCTTAAACCCAAGTGGTAAATATTGGGGTCGGGGGCGGTTAGAAGAGGGTAAATGTTTTCTCTTCTCTGAATAACAGAACACTTTACTCTCACCTCCTAAGCCAGATAAAAGAAACTAAACCTATTACTTTTATGAATGGTATTCCAAACTTCGTAAAAAGTGTTGCTGAAGAAATACCCGTTTTAATTTTCGTGTGTAGGATTTGCGAAGAAATCAAAAGAGAATAGCTGAATTGAATGCCACTATAAGAAAATTAGAAGACAGGAATACTTTGCTTGGAGATGAACGAAATGAATTGGTGAGTTCTAATCGGAATTTTTTATTTTTTGTTAAGCATTATGTTGTAGAAGTACATATGATACTATAGACATATAACATGATAGAGGAAAGTACACAAATAATAAAGGTACAGTTCAATAAGTATGCCACAAGTGATATACCCATATAACTACTGCCCGGATGAGTAAGTAGATTACCCAAATCTCAGAGCTCCTCTTTTTATGACCCCTACCAATTACCACCCGTCTAAAGTTAACCACTACACTGACTTCTATCATGATACATGTCTATGACCATTTTTAAAATTTGTTATAAATGGAATCGTACAATATTTACTCTCTTGTATCTGTTTTTTTTTCCCTCAGCATTACATTTTGGAGACTCATCCATTGTGTTCCTTATAGGATTCATTCATTTTCATACTCTAATATTCAATTAATATACCACAATATACTTATTTTTCTATTGTTAATGAACATTTACATCATTTCTTAACAGTTTCAAGCTGTTAATGGTGCTGCTACATGTCTTTGGTGAGAAAATATGTTCATTTCTGGTGAGAATATACCAAGGAACACAATTACGGGATCAGAGGGCAACTTCAGTTAGTTTAGAAAACTAAACAGTTTCCCACAGCTGTTCAAACAATTTACATTCCCACCAGCAATGTATGAGGGTTGTAGTTTTGCCACATCTTTGCCAAAACACGAAGATAATTGTTCATTTTAGTCATCTTGATGGGTGTGAGGTATATTTTTATAGTGATTTTCATTTTCATTTTTCTTCTTAAAAATGAGGTTACTTTTCAAATTTCTCTTGGCTTTTTGGGTATCCTGCGTGTTTTGCCCTTTTTATTTTGCCCATTTATTTATTGTGCTGCCTTTATTTTCTTATTAACATTAGGAATTTTTTAGACCATCTTTTGGATATTTGTATTTAAAGTGTCCTGCTCTGCGGCTTACATTTTATATTCATAATGGTGGTTTTTGGTATAAAGAAGTTATGTCCAGCCTTTTATTCTTTTAAACATCTGCGTTTTTTTAGGTCATAAATGTCTATCTAATCATGACTTTGGCTTTATCCCATGGTTTCTTATTTTATAATGTATTGCTATTTAATTCAAATCTTTTCTAATATCATATAATTTCTTCTTTGAAATTTTAGGTTACTCAGAAGGTTGTGGCTTAATTTCCAAATATTTGCATGATTCTTTTGTTATTGATTTCTGTCTTAATTTCACTACAGAGAACATTCTATATTATTTAGTATTATTTCATTCCTTTAAAATTTTGTTGAGATTTACTTTATGACTCCAGCATATGGTCCATTTTATAAATGTTCTATGTTCACATGAAAAGAAGGCATACTCTGTAATTATTAGATGCAGTTTGAGTCAAGTTTATTAATAACCTTGTTTAAAATATCCTTATTGATATTTTTGCCTGCTTTTTCTCCCAACAGATTTTTCTATTTCCAGTCTTAAGTCTTTCAATTTTACTTTATATATATATGTATTTCAAGTTATGTTACTAATTATATATAAATTGAGATTTGTTATATGTTTTTGGTACATTGACCCTTTTATCATTATGAAATTTTTTTATCTCTAGTAAATCTTTGTCTGATATTAATTGAACTATATTAGATTTTTTTCCCTTTAGCGTCTTCATGACATATAACTTTCAACCTTTCTCTGTTGTATTTAAAGTATATGTTTTAAAAGGAACATTTTGTTAAGTATTATGAACTGTGGTTATTGATGTATGGTACAATAGACTTACAGATATTTCCTTTTTTTGTGTTTATCTGCATTTTCTATAAATAGCATGTACTAGGTAAATTTAAATATTTAAAACCCTTGTCACTGACCTCCAGAAAAGAGACAAAGTTAAAAATAGTGTACCCCATGCAATAATTTATTTGTCCATTTATGTACTCAGTATTTAGTATTAATACTTCAGGTACTAAAGCTCAAAATGAGGGTTCAATGCGATTATTTATGAAATATAAATTCAGTTTTGGCCTTTGATATAAAATGGGAGTTTTCAAATGGCAATTGGCATAGAGTTGGGGAATACTGTTTTAGAATCACAAGAGAAGCTTTTTCAAATATTTGTAGGTAGCTACCTCTCCTTCCCTGGCACTTCCCAAAATGTTCTCAATGGTAGTAAGTACTTTAGACAGTCTTTTCAGATAGTTCTGACATACCCCTTCGTTGTCCTTACCTTGGAACCCTTTACCTCAATACATACATTTAGAACCATTAGTGTGAGAACTAGAACATGGAACTCCATTGTGTATAGGGTGACCATAAAACATGTCATGCAAATGGGAAAGTTCTGAGAGTAAAAGGGGAGACTATTAGCAGTTACCTCAAGATAATATTCACAAACTTAGACCAGTGGTTCTCAGCTCGAGGCGATTTTGGCACTATCTGGAGACATTTTTGGTTGTGACAACTGGGAAGGTTGTTACTGACATCTAGTGGGCAGAGGCCAGGGATGCTGCTAAACATCCTGCCCACAGTGCACAGGACAGCTCCTTTCAATGAAAAATATCTAGCCCCAACTGTCTAGAGGCCGAGAAACTTCCTACGACTAAGCAGGCGATCCAGGGTATGGTCACACTTGATTAGGGGGAGGTGACAATACAACCATACTTTTCCAAGCCTTGGTGACAATGAGGTGTTCGTAAATACAAATATCAGTAGAGTGTCAAAGGTATGTTTTGTTTTGTTTCCTCAATAAAATTTTCTTAAAAATAAACAGCTTTAGTTGGGAGTCAGACTTGGCAAGGTCTCTGACGGAAAGAACAGATTTTGGGGACAGCCAGGCTTGGATTTGGGTCCTGGTTGTATTACTTAGTGACGGCATGATTCCAATGAGCTGCTTTATGTCTTTGAGCCAGTGAGGCCCAGGGAGAGGTGAGCAGCGTGGGATCAGGGCTGAGCAGAGCAGGGTACCTGGGCTGGAGGAGTCGGGGGCAACAAAGAGTGCAGTTCCCTTTTCTGAGCATTTCCAAAAGCAGACCCTCAGCAGCACCTCCTTTAAGGTAATAGACTGATGGAGGGTGATGAAGAGTATGATGAAAAGCCATTAGAGTCAACTGTAACTTGTGTCTTCCCAGCTAAAACGCGTGCGGGAAACCGAAAAGCAATGTAAACCTCTTCTGGAAAGGAACAAGTGCCTCGCCAAGAGAAATGATGAACTGATGCTGTCTTTGCAACGCATGGAAGAGAAACTAAAAGCCGTGACCAAGGAAAATTCAGAAATGGTGTGTACCACAGACTGCAAAATGGCAGCTTCCTCTTTGATGTGACGCCAATCACCTGACTGACTTACGGCTCTTTCTCCATTTTTCTTTGTTTTTTTTTGTTGTTGTTGTTGTTTTTTAAATACAATGCTATTAATGAAAGTTTGGATTTTCCCTTATGTAAGCAAGGGACCTTTAAGGAAAAAAGCAAGAGAAAGTCGCTGGCTCTGATTTTATGGAATTTCTAAATTTGCAGAATAGCAGAAGTGCTTCCAGGAATCTGCACACTCTCCAAAGTCCAAAATAGAGAAGCAAAGTTTCCACATAGCTCCTCAGCCACAGGCACCTCCTTCCAAGAATTTCACTAACATGCTCTTTACAGAACTGTGCTATTCCTCATCTTCTAAGAGCTTGCATAATAGTTGGGAAATGGATGCCATCTTTTGTATAATGTATGGATAAGTGATATGCTAATGCACTCCTTAACAAACTTCGAGTATAGCTGTAGAGACCTTCAGGTATTCCCAGTGATTTTGACTTAGAGCAGATAAAATGTACTTGAGGGTTTTAGTTGGGATGTGCGTGTATTGAAACTGGGCAATTTTCAAATTTAGCCAGAGCCTCATGAAGTTTCTACAGATATTTTATGTTAACCACTAACGTTTGGGAATTTTAAAGTCTCCACCTGTACTTTCTTCTTTTGCAATCCAGAGAGAAAAAATAACATCCCACCCGCCCTTGAAGAAATTAAAATCTCTGAATGACCTCGATCAAGCTAATGAAGAACAAGAGACAGAGTTTCTAAAACTTCAGGTCATTGAACAACAGAACATTATTGATGAGCTCACCAGGGTAGGTCTGGATCAATCTATAAACTCTAGGCTGTTCCCAAGGCCAGGTGGCCAAGAAATCAGCATACACTGGAAGTGCTTAATTTTGGATTAGCCCCAAACACCCAAGTTCATATGTTCAATTATGTAAATGGGTTCAGAGACTGTATTCCAAAAATACTTTATATTACTAAACTGTTTGGTATCTTTTCAGTCATAATTTGATTATAAGCAATTATAATAAATTAATTTGTTAACTAATTTTGTAACACAAATAATACCTGCAAAGCACTTTAAAAGAACTTTCAAATACATTGTAATGTGACTAGATAGGTAGTGTGGGTATGTATATCTTATGATTGACATCCAGTATCAAGATTCTGAGACTCAGAGATTAAATATTTTGCCTACAAATAACAGGACCCTATGCTTCTTTTCCAACCCCTAAATAGTGTCTAGCACATAGTTGCAGTTTAATAAATATTTATTGTATGAACAGCAGCATCATAAGTACATGACAGAGCTGAAATTCCAGTCTAGATCTTCTAACCATGACTTTAGTACCTGGTGAAGTAGGTAGAGCCGTTATGACTCCCATTGGCATCTGGCTGAAATCTGTGTTACCAACAGTTGTGGACGAAGACCTTTAGTGCCTTTGGGTTTCCTCTTTGCCTCTCTGTCTTTATTCTGTGAATGACAGCTCTGGCTGCTCTCACTTCAGGACCTAGCCAGGGCCTAGAGAGGGCAGGAACTGGTGGTGCGGCGTTTTAGGCAATAGTCTCCAGGGTAAGGTGAGCAGGATGAATCATCACCATTGAGGGAAGAAAAGATTATAACTTCTGTGTATAATTAATTATGGTTCATCTTTTTAAAGTTTTCTATGTTGGGTCTATGTTATAATACATGTACTGTATTAGGAGGGTAATCTAAGTGTAAATTTTAAAAGTTTCAGATATATGGAGGAGGTTGAATGATTAAAATGTTTTTACTTAAAAGGTAAGAAATTAAAAAGATTAACACCACTGGCTTTAAGCAGATTATTTATGAAACATGGTCTTCTGAAGTGCTATGCCCTTCACTTCATTTCTACACTCTTAATCCCTTAATAACACATAAATCTCACTGATGCACTAGTGCAGGAATTTGCTTGGCTTTAAGTATCCTGAGTTTAAGCTAAAAGTTTCTTATAGAATTTGGACATGCCTACGCATGTCAACCAGATTTTTAGGGAGATACTTATTTCATTGACCTTTGAATTTGTACATGAATTACTTAGCTGATGAACACTAAATTCCCAGGATATCTCCATTCCCAACAAGAATGAATCAAGAAATTATTTCTAGATATTCTTTTAGTTTCCCAGAAAATTCCAATGAGAACACCACCACCCCCCAAAAAAGAAAACACTAGATGATTTCAATCAAGTTGATACTCTGTTCCCCTCTTCAGAGGCTGCAGGTGAAAACAAGGATCCAAGCATACTCAAAAGATAGCTTTCTATGCCTTTCAAGTAATTAAATTAAAAGAATAAGATTTTACTTTATTGTGAAATGATATTTTTTCAATACTTAAATTTAAAGTGATTTTGGGTCTGAGAAAACTGAAGAATTATGCCTTGGGAGAATATGAGTGTGTATTTTCAAAGCTACTTGATCTTCAAGTATAAAACAAAGGATTCTGATTAGAAACACAATGTACTTCCTGAATGGGAGGCTTTCAAATCCACATGGATTAACACGGAAAGTTGTAGAATATTCCTACTTTGAAAACATTTAAGTATAAAACCCAAAAGTTGCTGAAATTTACAAAACACAATCTTATTTAAAATAGAAATATGTAATATCTCGGGAAAAACAACAGTCTGCAAAACAAACAAACAAATTAAAAAAAAAAAAAGTATAAGGAAAAATGTACGAACTCAAGGTCTGAAAAGTCCTTCATCTGTTTTCCAGGACCGAGAAAAACTCATCCGTAGGAGGAAGCATAGAAGAAGTTCCAAGCCAATTAAGGTAATGAGGAAACTAGGTTATCAGGCTTTTGTCACAAACAGCCAGAAAAGTGAAGCTTGCCAAGGAATCTTATTGCAAAGATATGAGAAATCAGGTGTTCCTGAACTTCAGCAAACCATGGGCTTTATTTACTAGAAGAAAATCTCTTCTCTTGATGTTTTTCAGAAGTCCAAAAATGTTGTGTATTTTAATCTGAAAGGATTTGCTTTGATATGACTTTCTCTGATTAAAGAAGCCACTAGGTTTGACACAGAAAGGGTTGTCTGACACAAGTTGGAGAGTCACACTCCAAGGACATGCAGTGATACATATGATTTGATATTTCCCACTGAATATTAGTGTCTGACACCACCTTATAATGATATATTTTCATTATTCATTTGGACAACATCATTGATAATGATATTCCCAATTCACCAATATCTGTATAGCCTCTTATAATCCAGTTTTATTTAATTTGTCTATTTGTTTGATTTTTGTTCTTATCAAGCACATCATTTGGTTTGGATATGGAATTAGACGATAAGACATAAGATTTGATAATCCTTTTCACATAGATACCTGGACTTTCATCCGAGTCCCTTGATTATATTTTAAATACTGGAAAGAATAAGTCACATAAACTCATCATGTTATAAAATGTAATATAAAAAAGGCTCCAATGTTTCTAGGAAGAGAGCCAATATTAATGAGTCTTCAAAAAAAAAAACACATCAGAAATGAAATAACATGGGACAAACATTGATTGGAATGATTATGTTTGTATTCATACTTTTATTTCATCAAAGGAGCATTAAAGGATCTATGTCTTCTACCGTGTTTCCCCCAAAATAAGATCGGGTCTTATGTTAATTTTTGCTCCAAAAGATGCATTAGGGCTTATATTCAGGGGATGTCATCCTGAAAAATCATGCTACAGCTTATTTTCTCATTAGGTCTTATTTTCGGGGAAATAAGTATATTCATTTGTATCTATGCCAGGTGACAGTTCTCTAATAATGTCGGCTGTACCCACTTTTACTTGTGTCATAAATATGTGCTTTCCCTCCATTAGAGGCCTGTTTTGGACCCATTCATTGGCTATGACGAGGACTCAATGGATTCCGAGACGTCATCTATGGCCTCGTTTAGAACAGACCGAACACCAGCTACTCCAGATGATGACCTGGATGAAGTAAGCTTTGCCACTTCTCTGGTCTTTTCTGATATTGTCACCGAAACTTTAAGAGGAAGAAGATGCATTTCACTTTTTAGCTCCTTTATGACCAGCACAAAATGATCTCATACTAGTGACCAATTTTGAGGCCACGCTTGACTTTGTTATCTCTTAGAAAATAGTTCACTTATGTCATGTAGCCCTTTTAGAAACCTCTTAAAGTGAGCTCTCTCACTTGAAGACTTCTTTCAAAATAAAAGGTACTGTCCCAAATTCTTCATCTAGGGAAGGTATGAACCGAGGAACAAACTTAGAATGAGCTTTTAGATATCATTTAAGGCAATGTTAAGCAAAATGCTCTGTAGACCACGTTTATCAGAATCATGTAGGGGGTTCACTTGCAATGAAGATTCCTGTACTCTACCACACAACTCCTGATTCAGGATCTTGGGGGGGAACTCCAAAATCTGCATTTTTCACAAAACTCCGTCGTGGTTGTATTATTCTCTGAATTTTAAGACCTTCATCTATAACACTGTATTTTTTATAATCTATCTGGGGAAGACGTTGTTGGATATGAATGTATTGAAAAAAAGTGAGACTAAAATTCTGAATACTATTTCCTCAAATTCAGATCCATAATCAGCGTATAAGTTTTTCTCATTTGGATCCAAGCCCAAATAGATAATCATCAGAAATGTAAAAATAAACAAATGCTTCTTTTATTCAAATAAATATGTAAGTACTTCTTCAATGCCCATTTTGAAAGTATTACAGTATTTGTGTTCATCCACATACTTTAGAATTAAGAATAAAATCGCACAGAATCCAGAATCAAATAAATCTTTAACTTCTCTTTAAAAAGTGGACAGATGTTAATATTTCACATTGAACATAGGACCTGAACATACACATTATTTTGGGGGGCTTTCTTTTATCTTTTTTCACCTCAAGAGTTTAGCAGCTGAAGAATCTGAGCTACGATTTCGACAACTAACAAAAGAATACCAGGCCCTCCAAAGAGCGTACGCCCTCCTGCAGGAGCAGAGCGGAGGTATCATTGATGCTGAGAGAGAAGCCAAGGTTAGTGGGCATTTGCAGAGTGCTAAGAATTGGCTTTTTTATGCTGCGGTCACAGCAGAAAAGTGTCATGGACATTAAAAATATCAATAGGGTAGCTTTCCTTGTACCATTCTTTTCACTATGGCTTTTGAACTGTTGTATTTTTTATGTCAACAAACCTTGGCTCTGGAGACATTAGAACCAACTTAGATCGATGCTTTTGTTCCTTTTAGAAAGTTGAGTACCTTGCTATTTGAAAACTTACATTTTCAAAGCTAGACTATATTGAATTTTTATAATCCATTTAAAAAAAATTTTTTTTTTACTTTCTTGCTTGGAAAAAGAAAATTATCTTTCAAAAATCAATAATTAGCCAGTTTCTTAGTTAATAAATGCACAGCATTACATTGACAACATACCAAGAATTTTCACTGAAAATATCTTATTTAATCATTGTGACAGCTCCCTGAGGGAGAAATTTTATCAAAGAGGAATTTGAGACTCAGAGAGGTTAATTGAATTGCCCAAGATCACACAGGGTAATAAATGGGAAACTGAGATTCCAACTGAAGTCTTCCTAAGTCAAATGTTTTTTCCATTGTGTCAAAACTGTCTCTCATACGCCTGTTTCAAAAATAAATAAATAAACACATGCAATACCATTTAACATTTATTGCGTGCTTGCTGTAATCCAGGCATTGTGCTAAGTGCTTTACATGCATTTGTCTCATGTAATTCTAAAATAACCGTATGAGTTAGATGCTATTATTACCATCTTCTTTTCACAGGAGGAAAAATAATATCTTAGTAGGAATTAAAAGTAGCTTAGTTAGCTTAAAACTCAGATTAAAGCTAGAATATGAACCTAGTTCTTCTGAGTTCAAGTCATAACCACCATGCTATAACAGTCCCATAGATTAATGTACAAGGGGCAAGGAGTGTGACCATCCAGTGATTTTATCCTACCTTCTATTTAGACAGTCTATAGTATGCTGAGGAGGGTTATAAGAACTACTGTGAGTTGTTTAGTGGGAAAGGATAGATATTATAATTATGTATTTTTAAATGGTAACACACATACATATATATGAGTAAACATGTTCTTAAAAGGCACTGATATTTGGAGTATACAAATAAGTAATCATTACAAGTGGATATATGTGTGTGCCTTCATGTTTATGCCCTAAAACTGTAATAGTTGTGTTTTCATTATCAGCGTTTACTAAGTATTCTTACCAATATAAGATTGGTCATTTAAAATAATAGCACATGTCTTGTGTTTTGGAGAGATGATTATGTAGAAACCAATTCTCTTTCTCTTGTCTCATTTTCCCATCTAAATAAAGGTAAAGGTTTAGCATTATTTCTGGCCATTAAAGTAAAAAACAAAACAAAACAAAAAAACCTTACCATCCTAAAACAAATCAAGATGTTAAAAAGAAAAAGCAGTAGACTAAATTCAAAGAAGTAGAAATGAAAAAAAAAAAGATAATATAGGTGAAAGGGAGTCAATGAAAACAAAAGACATAATCATTTCAATACAAGAAAAAAATAGATTATACTCAACATCCATTCGAAGTTGAAATAATTCTTAGCAAAATTAAGCTTGGAATTTTCCTAACCCGATAAAGGGAAATATAATATTTAACAGTGCAAAGAAGTATTCTCCTCACAATGAAGAATAAGAAAAGGATACCTACCATAGCTGATTTTATTTGACTTTGTACCAAAAACCTATCTAGATCATAAGACGAGAGAAAAATATATGTATGGACAGAAAACAAACCAACAAAAAACCCCTAATTTTTCACAGAAAATAGGATCATATACAGAGAGAACAGAAGAGAATTTAAAAACACATTACTAGACTAAATGAAGTAGGGTTGCTCCATGAAAAATCAATGTCCAAAACTGTTGACTCACACACACACACACACACACACACACACACACACACGATAGATACACTCATACATACATACATAGATTTGGATTTAGATTTAGATATAGATAGAGGGCACAAAGTTGGCTCTGAAAGAATGAAAAGATTTTGGAGAAGCAAAATGGGAGAAGGCTTTCCATAGGGGAACTTGTTCAAAATAGAGAGAGAAGTGGAGAGTAACAAGACATGTTTAGGAAACAAGGAGATCACCAGCAGGTAACGGTTGGACTCAGTGTTGATGAGTATGGGAAAAGATTGGAAACATAAGGGAGTTCTCGAATCCCAATCTAAAGAGCTTGGATTTTAACCCAATGGAAAAGGAGCCAATCAAAGTCCTAAGCAAGAATTTTGATCATAAAAATCGTTTTAAGAGATTCTCTGGTCAAAAATTCTTCTATATATTTTTTTTTCTTGTTGAGTGCTAATCAAGGAAGATGAGAGGAAGGAAAAAATTGAATTACCATTTTACTTACTGAGTTCTGGAAATTTGATTTCACTAGGCTCAAGAACAGCTCCAAGCAGAGGTGCTAAGATATAAAGCCAAAATTGAAGATCTGGAAGCGACTCTGGCTCAGAAAGGGCAGGTAGGCATTTGGTTGCTGGCACTTCTGCCAATGCAGACAATTCAAACCGACCTTTCTCTAGATCAGCCTGTGCATGGGCCACATTCAGGACACGGCTTGGCTCTCCACAGTGACCTTTCTCAAATGGTGTCAGAATGTTCACCTCTGTGTTTCTGTCCCTGGTGTTTTTCTGGCCAGAGCGTGAACCCAGCTACAACAGCGAATGAGGTTGGGCAAGAGAGGGAATGCCAGAGGAAGAGGAGCCCTGTACAAATAGTCTAGAGTGGTCCTAAACTGCTAAGACAAAGACCCACCCCTCCAGCTGCATTCTTTGCCTCTATGCTACATTTATGGTTCTGCATTTTAATGTTTTCCATCCATATGTATCTAGCCTGTGTGCATTCTGACCCTTGTCACTTTTTGCCTATGTGGTCACTTCTGAGTCCCCAGAAGGCTGGTCCTGGATTATTCAGACTGAAAAAGGTAGCGATAGTGAGTGACAATGAAAAGGGGGTTAAATTTTCCTGGCAACTTTGGCCCCAATGTCTTTGAATAAGGAGCTGGCAAGGGTGGGTGTCATTGACCAGGCGTTGGCAGGCAAACCACCTGGGCGACAAGAAGACAGTTCTGGCAAAGTGTTTTGACGACACCTGCTCTTCCGTGCCACTCTGAAATGCTGACTGCGCGATATTCTTTGTCAAACAGGATTCACACTGGGTAGAAGATAAACAACTTTTCATTAAGAGAAACCAGGAGCTTTTAGAAAAGGTATGTTGGGCGCAACACCCTAGTGGGGCAGAGGAGAAAATGATGAGAGATCCAGGAGCAGCAGGGGGTCCGCTCAGGAGTGGCACAGGGGCCAGGGGCAGGGGGGGCTTTTCAGCGCTGTGCTGTCCTCTGCTGCGTGCTCAACTGCATCCCTCTCACCGCCATCACCATCAGTGAAGTGGCACATGTGCATGGCTCTGCGCTGGCCATCGTGCCGATGTGAAAGGATGTGATCCCTGAAACCTACTGATCTGTTAACCGTGTATATATATAGTGTATGTGCTGTACATATATATATATACCCACACGTCCACACTTCCTATGTGGTTGTCCATCTACAAAAAACACACTCTGAGTAGGACTTGTTATTTTGTATAAAGAAGTGACAGAATATGACTCGAAGACCATGATGCAACCTAGCGTAGACTGTGTTCTCACTTTTAATCTTTTTGCTAAGCTTTGCTATTTATATGTATATATTTTTCTAAAATAAAAGAAAGCACAAACAGCATGCCCAGGGTTTTGCTCAATAAATCAAGATGCGAAAGCATGGTTTAATGCCAGTCGATAAAATTAATTGTGGGTTTCTGAACATAGGTTTCTGATGTGTAGAAATGAAAAACAACAAAGATCGTTTTAAGTTCAACGGCAGTTTTTCCTTTGGTATTTACCTTCCACACATCTATTAGGTTGTTGCAAAAGTAATTGCAGTTTTTGCAATTATTTTAAACCTTTTAAACCGCACTTACTTTTGCACCAACCTAATAGTGAAAAAAAATACAAAACAATCTTAAATTATCCTTGGCAAAAGCAGAATTTGCTAGCCTATTTGAATAAAGGAAATAATTCTGTAGGTCGATCCCAAATTATGTAGAAATTATTTTAGGATTATTTCTACTAGTATTCACTAACCTTGACAAGTAATAAAAATGAACCATAGCACCCTTATACGCATGAGAAGGGAAAGAAAATGCTTGTCTTTCCTCCCCTCTGATCTGGCAAAATTAGGACATCCTATCTCACTTTCTGCATGATGAGAGACAGACCTGATATATAGAAAGCAGATGAGTGAGTAGTCCAGGATTAAGAACCGGGACTCTCAGAAAGGTCAAGGGGCCCTATAAAGAAACTTCACCAGATATTCGCCCCTGTCTATGAATTGCAACCTGTGAAGCACTGATCTAATGGCTAGCCCTAACTACCAGATCTGGAACTCTCCCTAAATATTCCATCTCTGATCCCAACCCAAGATGCTAGGAAGTAGAATCTCTTTTGGGATCTAAGTCACCTTCACTAGACTACAAAAATGTAGTGTAAAAAACTTGAGTTGACTATATTAATTAATGTCACATAATATCACACTGTGTCCCCATTATTATTTTCCTGTAACTTTGGTATATCGTGAGGCTATGAGAAAAAGAGGATTTCAGTAGTCTCAGAGATGCCCAGTAATAAGTGCTATTACATCTCTTTATCATCTAAAAAATAATTCCCATTATGTCTTCTGTGTGATTTCCTTTGGTCTTGATTTTTTTGTGCTAAAAATCAAATTTTTAGCTCAGCTTTTACAAGTAAAAGAAAACCCAAGTAACAATAAAGTAAAACATCCTACTTCAAGTATGTACACTTGGGAAAGTAAAATTCATCCTATGCTAAAAAGCCCCTATTTTTTTATTTCTACATTAAAGATTTTAAATTGTTACAGTGCATATGGCCCACCAACACAGCTAATATCAAAGGCAGCCCCAAACCTATTGCATATCATGAAAACTCGTTGATCTCTTATGGACCCGGACCCTTGTCTATAGGGCAAAGCACATTTGTACGCAACTAACTTAATTCCATGCTTCATCAGGTTATACTACAGGTCCTATAGGAAAGCCCTATAGGAAAACAGAAGGAAGAGGTGTCACTTCTGAATGGGTAGTCTCTTACAGTAGGAGATGTTAGAGTTTGGTATGGACGGACGTGTAAAATTTCCTCTCCTAGAAAAGGAAATGGGGACAAGCTCTTTTCAGGCAGACAGATGAGCAAAAACAGCTCCATAAGCAGTCAGCCCATAGGTCTGGGCTGGGTTTCTACATTCTAGTGTGTGTATGATCACATGTGAGTGTGTGAGTGTGTAGAGGTGACAGTGATAGCATTGAAAACTGGAAAGCGATGTGGTGACCAGACAATTAAGGATTTTGCGTTCAATACTGAGGAGTTTGGCTTTACTTTGTAGGTAACTGGAATTCAGCAAAGTTTTGTGTTTGATCAGAGCTGTTTTAAAAAAGTTATTTCCCCGACGATTTGTAACTCCAGAAATGAGAGGTGTCAGTCTCCCTTTTACACCATTAAATCTAGTTCCGGGTTCCTGTCCCTGACCCCAGGAAGAACTCTCAGATTCGCTATTTACAAGGTCTCTAGACTTTCAGTGAATGGAGGTGTCCTCCAAGCATTTTTCTCTGTGACCCAAAAAACTCAACCAACAGAAAACTAGAAGGAAAGCCAAGACTTTTCTTATTTACATCTCCTGGGGATTTTTTTTTTTTCATGGTCTAGATGATTTATTCACTGAGTCAATGAACGCTATCCATGCTTGCTTTGCAAAGTTGTATTTGCAATGTGTACCTAACTTGAGGATTTACTTTATTAGATAGAAAAACAGGAGGCAGAAAATCACCGGTTACAACAGGAACTGCAGGATGCCCGAGACCAGAATGAGCTGCTGGAATTTCGAAACCTAGAGCTAGAAGTAAGGAAATGATGATAATAATGATGATGGTAACCATTAACAACGTACACTGAGCACATCCTACGTGTGAGGTGCTGAATTCAGCATTTCAGATGCATGTTCTCATTGGACTTCACAACCACAATCGAGATTTGATAGATGAGGCAACTGAGGTTAAATAACTTGCCTAAGTCCTGTGGCTAGTAACTGATAAAGCATTGATGCAACTGAGAATTGTCTACTCAGATACTATACTTTCAACACTATTAACTGCCTTTATGAACAAGACTAATGAATACTTTTTAAATAACTTAAATAAGAGGTTTCAGACTTTATCAATATTTTATTGCTTTTAAATAATCATTTACATCTTCATTGAATTCTGATTCATAAAAATGTCACCTCAAGAATTACATTTCAAAATGTGTTGTATACAAAAATATTTTATCGTTAGACACTTCCATTTGTAAGTCAACTTTTTAGTCTCTAATACATTTATGCCAAAGACTAAGAAGCAAGATAACTTGTTTTAGGAAATACTTTGATTAATCTGACCAAATTTCAGTCTTTCTTTCTTTCTTTCTTTTCTTTTTTTTTAGAAAAATACATCAATCAAATCAGGTTTTGATTGTATCATGCAGAATCTGGCTTAGGGTCTGGTTGAACGTATGTTGATATGTAAAAAGAAAATTCCATTTGATTTCTCCGTTATTTTGTCAGCAATTTCTTCTTGAGGTTTTTCAAATTAGATTTGGATAGAGTTAGCAGTTGATATGCTTGAGTGAAGAAGAGTTATCTTTGGTAGCCCACATATCTTACTCACAAAGCTTGAATGGATTGAATATGCAAAAGGCTGTTTGCTGCCATAAAACTTCATGGTCAAAAATCACTCTTTGTGATACCTGAAAAGCTCTAAATATTCATGTAGTTTAAATTGGAATTCCACTTCCCACATTTCCCCAATCAAAACATTGGCAAGATTGGATGACACCATCTATAAATTCTCTCCCATACCTCTTAGTTAACTAATCAGTTCTTTCCATTAAATGTAACCATGAACATTGTGAGTACATTTTTTTTTAATTTCTTTCTTTTTTTTTTTGCCAAATGTCATATTGATAAACTGCTGAAATAGCAGAAAGAGAGAACACAGACAACTGGTTTAGTGTTTGATCAGTTGTTGCTTTTTTTTTTTTTTAATTCCCACATATTCTTCACTGTATTTCAAGGAAAGAGAGCGACGATCCCCTCCATTTAATCTACAAATTCACCCGTTCTCAGATGGTGTGAGTGCTCTCCAGATCTACTGTATGAAAGAAGGTGTCAAGGTAGGCAGATGTCTTATGTTTGTAGAAAGTAGAAGAACTGGGAACTGGAGAAGGGGAGGTTGCTCATGACCGTTTTGTATTTCAGTCTCTGGATGTCATTTTGATACAAGCTACGTAGGAATTAAAATTGGGAAATCAATAGAGTATATAAACAAAATAAATGTGTGACCGATGTGTGAATGGTAACAGCAAAGAACACAGGAAGCCATGATTACTTAGAATCGAGTAACATAAAGAATGATACAGCATCATAAAATTTATTGTGATAATCACCTTTAAATTTCTAGAGGAAATGTTAACTAAATTCAGCACGTCAACAAGCATATTTCAGTTATGTCAGATTAAAAAAAAGTATTTGTCGAGTCCCTTTGTTGTGTTGTTTCAAGTGCTGTGAAATTCATCATCTTGGAATTTTAGCATTAGAAGAAACCTTGACATCACCCAGTCCACCATCTCTTTAGATATGTTTAATTTCGGGAGGTTTCTCTTTTGGAAGGACTTAACAGTTTATAACATATTGCTCACTTAGACAAAATATATTTCTATCTATAGGGATATTGGAATACATTTTAAATATTAAGATTGAATGGAGGTGGCTCCACCTCTTGGAAAATATACTGTCCTTCAATGTAATGAAAGCAAACGGTGACTATTCCAGAGGTAAAGCTGGGAAGCCTCCCGCTATTCCTGGTCTCTCCTTCACCTTCTGCATGGCCCTTTTTGCTCCCACTCTGAGCTGCCAAATATACCTGCTTTAGTTGCCTTCTCTCTACCTGTGATATTGAGCTTAAGACTTCCCCCTTCCTAGTGGTAGGGATCTGCTATACTGCATTTGAACATAAGTAAAAAGAGAAAGTGGTACTAAGGAAGCAAAACGTGGTGGTGGGCGGGGGAGGGAATTAGGTAGTAAAATTGTGCTTCTTTGTCTTCCATCTTAAACCACTTTCAGGGTGTTTAAACTTCTGACCTTCCAGGGCTACATGAAAATTTGTAAACCAAAGCAATTTATTGACTCAACTCTAATTAAATGAAAAGCACTTGACTTCATCTTTTCCTTAGATGCTTTTTATCTTAGATAAATCATAAACAGCCTAATCCAATGGATATAATTTATATCCAAGGGCAGTCTTTCAAATGAAGTTCAGCTTCTTTAAACTGATTCAAGGAATATAGTAAAAATCAGCTGTTTTCCATCGGATGGAATTAATGCTGAACACCTAAAAAAATAGAACTGCACTATAGTTTTCTGTGTGGCAGTCAAAATCTCAACCAGGTCAAAATTCTGTTTATTAGAATAAAATTGGTTGATTATTTATGTTTATTACCTATTTTCTTTATACCCGAAATCTACCGTAATTGAAAAAAAAATAACAACTATTAGAAAAAAGTTAATGAGCTAATTTGAGTCCTTACTATATCCTAGACTCTTGTACACAAACTCTTTACCCTCAGGCTCAGCCTACGAATGAGGCATTTATTATCTCCATTTTGTAACTGGCAAAATTGAGAATGAACTGTTAAGTAGTTTTCTGAAGTTCACATAGCTTATACTAAGAAGTGAAGTGGAAACTTAAAACTAGGCATGCCTGGTTGCAAACAACCCAAGGAATTACAGGTCTTAAAATGTCTTCTCTAACTAAAGGTTTAGACACTGAAAAAGTGGTAGGCTATGTCTGTGTGTCTTAGACATGAATGTATCTCCTTGATTTTGCAGGATGTGAATATCCCTGATCTCATAAAGCAGCTCGATATCTTGGGTGATAATGGGGTAAGTATCAATTAATTAAGTGCAGTAATGAAATGAATTTGCCTAAAGAGTGGCAAGAATACTCGCCAATGTATCACGTGTAAAATAATATCAGGTGGGAGGCCATGTTCACTGAAGGGTGTAGCACCCTGGGGAGAACCAGCAGTTTATCAAACAACTTGGCTACGGGATTGGAAGGATCTCTGCAAAGTTGCAAGAATGGGGACTGGTAATGCTTTTCATGAGCAGGTTTGAGGGTTGAATGCCGACCACATCTGCAGTGATTAAAGCTAATTACCTTCTGACTGTTGCTTGGAGTCATCCGGTGTGAAATTAATCAGCCATGCAGTTGCAAATAAATGCTGCTAAATAGTAGCGTTGGTGGCAGCCCCTTAAAAATGGACCAGAAAATGATAATCCCTTTTCTTTCTAAAAACATCTTCCAGGCAGGGTCAAGGCGTATTAATTCAGTGGGAGAACCATTCAATTGAGATATTAGATGAATGATGCGTGTAGGTTGAAGGAGTCATTTTATTCCCTTGAAAAATTATCAAAGGAGCAAAGGGAAGCAATTAAACCACATCAGACAGCTGTGAAGAGATTACTCTTTAGTTCATTTTGATTTCTGATTTTTGCATAACTTCACTATTAATGAAGTATGCTTATAGTAGAACATAAAACAAGTTAGTATTAGGTATAAAAAAATCACAATAGACTTTTTACGTGTTTTGAATGAACTCTTGGTTAAGAATTATTATTAAATAGAATAGAATATTTGGTCAGGTTCCAGGCATGCATAAATAGTAGCGTCCGTGACCAGCACTTAGGCAATATTTTTGGATAGTGTAAATATCGTCAGTGTCTTCAGCTTTTCTTTCTTTCTTACTTTTTCACAGAATCTGAGAAATGAAGAACAAGTGGCCATAATTCAGGCCAGCACTGTACTGTCCCTGGCTGAGAAGGTAACAAGCTGTACTAACATTCAAATCATCTCAGTGTCTGGCTTAACACCTAAAGACCAGGCTAGGTTTAAAGGACATTTGCACAAGACTTTGCATTATTAAATACCTAATAAATATTTTATTTTTCAGGGTGATACAACCCCGATAAAATGAGACCACATACCCAAACAGTCTACACACTAGTGGGCAGTGAGGTGATAATTCTTGCGTTGAAGTCTCTTAAAAATATTAATTCTTAACAAAAAAGTGGAAACCCCTCTAAATTACATTATTCAAGCAATCCCTGTCAAGTTGGGAAACCAATTAAGAAGGGTTTTGTTGTTAGAACAAAATTCAACCTAGTAAATCTGAAGACCTAATTGGCTTTATTAAGATATTCATGAATATGGAAGCATCCCATCTAGCAACTCGAAGGGTACTCCTCGGGGTTGTACAAAACAGATGGTTTTTATAGGAAGAAGGGTGGGGCAAAAGAGCTATTAGCAAAAGAAAAGAAATTATTTTTAGGTAGGTCTGAACATCTTTTGGGAGGGTTGGGGGAGGAAACAGCAAAGATTTTATCATATAGATTGCCTCTTCTCCCTATGGGGGATAGAGAAGGGCCCACGTGACAGATTACGTCGTTAGTGTTGACCAGAAAATTCCAGATTGGTTGATTAAGATTACATATCTGGTTAAGGTCTAAACTATAATTAGGTCAGATACTAATTATTAGGTTTGGTATCATGGGCTTTAGCACAAATGATGCCATTTTGGGCCTGTGGTTTTCTCTTTAACAGTTGAGAGGTGGTAAACTGGAGCATGGCTCTTTTTATAGGCTTTTCCTTGTGTGTGTACATACAAATTGTTCCCAACTGATTCTGTGAGTTGGTGGTGGCTCACTGTTCAGAAAGCCCAACCTATGGATTGTCAGAAGAGCAACAGAGTGTGCTCTGGCCCCCGTGTGTCTAAACCTGGTAAATGGCAGGAAGAGTGAGAGAACAGGAAAGAGCCAAGTGGAGAAGACTGACAATTGGCGGTATTGGGGGTGCCTTGACAATTGGTGCATAGTTGAGTCATGTATACCTGGTTGGATAAAATGAGAAATGTATAAGACCCTTAAGATGCTTTCTTAATTCCCAAATGTGTAAAAAGCTGTTATAAGTTAAATGAAACCTTGAGTGAACAATCAGCTTACTCCAGTCTGCAATGAGAGAATTCTACAGGTTAAATAAGCCAGTTAAGTTATTCAAACAAAACAATACCATCAAGGAAAAAAAAATGGCAGAGGGAGAGGGAAGGACTGCTATAAAATAAAGAGATACTTAAGTAATAATGAAATGATCTTTTTTGGCATCCTGATTCAAGCAAACCAAGTGTGGAAAAAAAAAGGACATTTTGCTGACAACTGGAAAAATGTTTATATGGATCAGGTATCAGAAGACAAAAGGAATTAACGTTAATTCCGTGAGGTGTGGAAATGGCCTGTGATTATGTTTTTGTTTTGTTTTGTTTTGTCTTAAAGGCCGTGTCTGTTAGGGATGCATACTGAAGTATTTACATGTGAAACAATACCTGGGATTTGCTCTTTAAAAAAAAAAAAAAAAAGAAAAACTCTACTCCCTCATTATGTGAAATACATCTTTTAATTTTGACTTCATTGTTAGTCCCATTTTACAAATAAGAAAGTTGAGTCTTAGAGAAATCAGGTAACCCTTCAAGGCCACACAATCATGAAAAGCTAGAATTGGAATTAGACCGAAAGCAGTCTGCCTCTGGAACCCACCCACTTGATTATTATGCTGCCCAATTGCCTCCTGAAGGATAAGCTGATGTTTATCTTGGCAGAGATACATTATAAGAATTTGTTCTGTTAAGTCATATATGTGGTAGGCTTACAACATAACATTCAAAGTCTAAATTTATTCAGGATGTTGATCAGTGCTAACACATATAACAATGATATGTTTCAAGTGTTAGGAAAAATTTCTAAGTTCTTTTTATATGAGTTAAAATGTCTCTACTTAACAAAAATGATTCTTCAACATTTAGCTTTACTCAATTTTATATACTAAAAAAATACCATTGCTCCACTCTCACCTGGCCGCCTTTTTTTTATCATTTTCCCTCCATCCATGGAGAATTGGGCGTCCCTTCTGGTTGGAACTTGCCTCTCATTTTTACCTAACCATCTCTGACTCATTCTTCAGATTCCAGTACAATTGTCACTTCTAAGAAAGCCTTCCATTGAGTCCTCCAATGAGGACAAAAATGTGTTGGTTACCATCACAGCCCTGGTATCTAGTCCATTACCTAACATTTGGTAGGCATCAATGAATGCATTTGCTGGGTGAATGGATGAATGGAAAACTATGGTCTTGTTTCTGAACTAAGAGATAAAATGTACCAAGTTTCACTTCAGTTCTCAGTCTGCTTCCTGAACTCTAAGGGGGTGAGACTAAGCACCTCAGTAGAGAGTACCATATACACCATATCAAGCAATCATGTCAAAGGCTTTTTCTTCTTTAGTGGATCCAGCAAATTGAAGGAGCAGAGGCTGCCCTGCACCGGAAAATGATGGAATTGGAAAGTGACATGGTGAGTGCAAAGATGAGGTATCATAAAAATGAAGGCAAATGGAAAATGACTATTTTCTATCAGTTTTATCTGTCACTGATGAAAGAGCTTGTAGCCTTCCCATTATTTTGTGCATAGACTGAAACAAAATTCCCAGAAGTATCCAATAATTTCAAGTAATATTCTCCAAAAAACATCATGTTATATTTTTGTACTATTTCCAAAACTAATGCTAAAGAAAATCCAGTTAGGTGTTTCTTTTCTTAGGCTAAATAATTTATTCACCATTTATAATTATAGCAAACATTATAGAAATGATGGGTGTAACTCTGATTTTAAAAATCCCCAAGCGCCGTAAACAGGGTTAAATATATGGTCATGGAAGGAGAACTGACTCTGGGTGGTGAACACACAATGTTATATATAGATGCTGTATGAGAGAACTGTACACTTGAAACCTATGTAATTTTACTAATGATTCTCACCACAATACATTTTAATTAAAAAAAAAGTTCAATACACACACACACACGCAAAATAAAAATCCCCAAGCCACCTCACACCCATTAGGATGGCTACTACCATAAAACAAACAAACAAGTGTCGGTAAGGATATGAAAAAATTGGAACCCTTGTGCAGTGTTGATAGGAATGTAAAATGGTGTACAGCCACTATGGAAAACAGTACAGCAGTTGCTAAAAAAATTCCAAATAGAATTATGATATGCTCCAGCATGGCCACTTCTGTCATTGAAAACAGGGTCTTGAAGAGCTATTCACACACTCATACTCAACGTAGCATTATTCACAATAGCTTAAACAGGAGAGCAACCCAAGTGTCTATCGATGCATGAATGGATAAGCAAAACATGCCATAGACATACAATGAAATATTAATCACCCTTTAAACAGGAAGGAAATTCTGACACATGCTACGATGAACCTTGAGGACGTTGTGAAATAAATCAGTCACAAAAAGACATATACACACGGTTCCACTTATTTAAGGTATTCTAAAGTACTCAAACGCGTAGAAACAGAAAATAGAATGGTCCTTGTCAGGGGCTTAGAGGAGGAGGAAATGGGGGGTTGTTGTGTAGAGTTTCAGTTTTTCAAGATGAACAAGTTCCGGAGATGGGTTGTGGAACAATGTGAGTGTACTTAACGCTACTGAACTTTACACTTAGAAATGGTTAAGATGGTAAATTTTATGTTGTATGTATTTTACCACCATACGTTTTTTTAAATCCCCAAGCCTAGGAATTGGTGATTATTAACTTACAGCCATACATAATAGAATTTTATAACTCTCTTGTCATTAATGTCATTATTAGTAAAAAAACGGGTAGTGAGTCCTATCAGGTTAAGGAAGCCTATAATAAGAACAACTTGCATTTTATATAGCGTGTGACAGCACACACATCACTTGATTGTGCTTTACACAGGGTTTACATTTTACCAGGAGGTTAGGCTGTAAAGTCAAAGCATGTAGCAAGAACTGTTTATATTCAAAATACCTTTGAAAACTCTTTAAATGCACAAATATTAATTATGCACCCAGCCAGTACCGGACACTGTTCTAGGCACTGGAGCTCAGAAGTAATCAGGAAGGTCAACAGCAAAATTGCTTCATGCAGGCAGTTATGCACTGAAGGCACTTACACACACAAAGACATAATTGACTAGACTTGGGGCTATGTTATACCCAAAGATATATCTTTAAATGCTAATAGCAAGATGCTTACAACATGAGAGGCACACAGAAGCTGACGACGAGGAAGAAAATATCAGATGGCAGTCTCCCAGCTCACTCTGGCTTTGCAGCAGGAGCGGGCATTCACTCCTTAAGTGTCTTTGTGGTTGTGGGTAGAATTGCCACCACTCTCTAAATTGTTATCTATCTTTCTGTTTGCTAATCATACACAGATAACTTTGGATAAGATTTTTATTGTACGACTCTTCTTCATTTTATAACATTCTTATAAAAATACACTATCAGAATGTATTTGCACACGTATACTTATTAATGAACATTTATCTTGTCAGAATCTATCCTTAATCACAGACTCTTGGATTTGGCATAAAAATCCTTCAAAGCATTCCATGTGGATTGTTCATTATATCTTTTATGCTTCTTTCCATTGATTTTCTTGTTCTCTGTGTGAGACGATGAAAGTTGAACTATTTCCCTGACAAAATCGATGACCCTACAAATACTAGTGATTTGTCTTGTGATGGAATTAGAGAAAACATTAATCAATACAATTTATATATCACTTTCTAGTTAACTAAGCTGACTGTTTATCAACATGGCCCTTTTTTATAGGAACAATTTTGCAAAATCAAAGGCTATCTGGAGGAAGAACTAGACTACAGAAAACAAGCTCTCGACCAAGCATATATGGTAGGTACAATTGGCAGTCATGACCCCTGAGTGTTTACAATTATATATTGTAGAGAAAAACATCCTGTTTAATTTGTCATGCCACGTACTTAAATAGACTACAACATGCGACTCAATTATTCAGTGGTTTCCAGTTCTAATTTTAGAACAAATATATCCCTAGCTCTTTGCTGTTACATTCTTATAATACTGAATAGTATTTCATTATACTTCATTTTTTAAAAACTAAATGTATGTCATTATATAATATTTTAATGAAAGACAGATTAGATGGCCATGTAAATTACAGAGAAATTATCTGAAATCCAGTCGTGTGGCAGCCTAATCTAGGGATAGAGTAATAAAGTATTTGTTTGTTGTATATATTTTAATTCAGTTATTTTTCACAACAACCCTATAAGGTGTGGGTAATATTACTCCTATGTTACATATGAGGACGTGAGGTTAGAGAGTGAAAGAACTCTGCCAACAGTGATAAGTGGGTAGTGTTTACATCTGGCTCCAGGCACGGGGGCCTCCAGTCATAGTAAGTAAGGCTGCATCAGTAAGTGGGCCGCACCTCTTTCTCTCCCACTGAATATTATGAGGAGCACATTTGATCCATTCCCCTGGACCACAATCATGATAAGTAATTCCTAATGTTGGACTACAGCTTGTATGTCTCCTCTCCGTATGCAACCCTTACACACCCCCAACACACACACACTAATTCACAATAATGACTCAAGAGGAAAATCGCAAACTGAAAAGAGGACCATTTCAAGGAGTTGCTAGTAGAGATTTTTACAATGCTTTCCTGGAAGCAGCTTGAGTCACTTTTGGGAAAAAGTGAAGCACTTTGTTTCTGCTTAACACAAAGATGAATTAGTATTTCCCCTCCAAAATGAATAAGAGAGTCTGAGCATTACTGGATAAGTAGGGAAAGGAGAGAGTGAGTTGGTCTCTAGAGAATAGAGAAGGATATGATTCTTGCTCTCCCTCACTCTCCTTTTATCCTTGCTGCTTAGCGGGGCAAGATTACAGATTTTGGCAACTGTATCTGAAGGATATTAAAAGAAAAAACCTAGGATATAAGAAACAGTAGAATCTTCATCTGAAAAAGAGAAAAGTGAAGGAGACATTTTATAGCAAGAACAACATGTAAATCTCAGAGTATTACAAAACAAACCAATTCCAGAGACTCTAGACCATGTTTAGATCATATTTGCCAAACTTTTATTGTAAGGAAAAATATGGAGCTTGTAAAGCAATCTTCAAGTACAGAGGTGTGTCATGTGGAAGAGAGGTGGAATTTTATGCATGAAATATATCTCCAATTTCAAGTATTTTATTCTACTTTAGACCACTTTTCAATACTTCTTTCTAAAAGTATGGACACCATAATAGATGTATTTAAATATCTGAAGAGCTGTCAAATGGAAGAGTAAACAAACTTATTTCCAGCTACATTCGAGACTAGAAGGGTATACAATTATTATAGCAAAGTAATTACTTTCTAAAAATGCAAGTTGTGAAATGGACAGAATCCCAAGAAAAAGACCAAATTTTTATCATCCGAGAAGTTAATGTGTTGGCTGGATGACTCTGATGGAACCTTATAAAGGAGGTAATCAAAAGAGTCCTTACTTAGGCTGGATAAACTGTAACATTTATTTTATTGCTATTATCCTGTAAAACTAAAAACAATACATCTCTCCCCACATTCACACTTCTGTGTACAGTCACACACCACACATAAATGCGAAGTTCCAAAGTCAGACTTTTCTAATTTTGTTTGCCAGAGAATCCAGGAACTAGAAGCTACTTTGTACAATGCTCTGCAGCAAGAAACTGTTATCAAGTTTGGTGAATTATTAAGTGACAAACAGCAAGAGGAGCTGAGGGCAGCAGTAGAAAAGCTACGTCGGCAAATGCTGAGGAAGAGCAGGGAATACGACTGTCAGGTCCTGCAGGAGAGAATGGAGCTTTTACAGCAAGCCCATCAGGTGAGAATTGCGTGACCTCTGGGCAGGGTTGGTGCTAGGCAAATGGAACTGGGTACTGAGTGCGTGGCATTGAGTAGGGGTATGGAGAAGCCCAGGAGCAAGAAGCTAGTTTCAGAGAGTAAAATAAAGAGCTATTGTTTCCTACCTACACTCAGATGCAGGATGACAGTTTTATAATTCAAGCTTAAGAAAATTGGCATTTCAGAAGCATTGTGTATTACTCCTGTTTTGGCAACTGCGTGGTCAAGAAATATCCTGTGAATCTCATGGATCTTGATTATCTCCGTTAAGCAAGGAAGCAGGCCTTTCTCCTGGACAGAAATAATGCTTTCCTCCTGTTGCTCGTCCCCCAGAACCTAGCCTGGTCAAATAATCTGAATAGGGTAAAAGTGAAGACGGCCTTTGTCTTTATTCCCAGAATAAACAGTGATAACAACAAAGCTTGGAAGCTGCCACTTGCTTCCTGACATTTGCTATATGTCAGGAAGGAAACTAGGGGCTCTACTTACGTCATTTCATTGAATCTCCACAATAGCCCCCTAAGGTAAGTATCCTTATTATCCCAATTTAGTAGATAATGATACTGCAGATAAGGGTGCTTATGTGATTGGCCCAAGGTGACACAGATAGTAAAGCAACAGAACCTGGATTACAACCCAGAACCCCTGACTCCAATGCCACATACCCACTGCACCTACTGTCATAATGTAGCTTGAGTCATGTATGATTTATATGATTCATCTAGACCAGCAGGACTCAAAATAGACACCCATTATTAATTTATAGCCAAAAGTCTTAATCCAACTCTTAGTTCACGTCATAGCTTGACAGGTAAGTACAAGGTCACAAAGCAGATTCAATAAAAATTCCAGAATTGAACGTGCCAGGCTATAGTATTTGGTACTCAGAAGCTGTACCAAGCAGCTGGTACAAAATCCAGATGGACTGTACAAGAACTAAGAATCATGGGGTCATCAGAGATGGGGGTGAATGGAAAAGGAACAGGCACCAGTAAGAACAATTTCTGGGGAACTTGACACTTAATACACTTCAGATGTAGCCAGGAGCTTTTGTGGACCTTTATAGGTTAACAGATGATTCAAGTTAACAGCAAACTCTAAAGACGTTTGTCCCAGAAATGATAAATATATACTTGTGTGTTTCAGTGCCCCTTGAGAATCTATAGTAAAGATTTGGATTTTGACCCCAGAAAGAGTTTTTAAAGCCTGGTATTACAGACTCTGTGGCATCATTGCAGTATTGCAGGCGTCCTTTCCTTTTGTCAGGGAATGAAAGGGTCCTCTGCATAAGTTTATTAGGCTGCAATAATATTTAATTAATTTCAACAAATCAGGAGTTGTGCCATGGGACCACAGAAGTGTTTATTTTTAAGGTAGACAAATAGTTATCTAAATTTATTCTTTATTGAAACCTTGGAGTTTCTCTTTAATCAGATAAGATACTTCACTCCCAAAGGAGATGGTTTTATCTGTTTTGTTTTAAGTTATCCAGTCTGAGCTCATAGGTACGTTACATTTCTAAGTCTCGGAGACATTTTCTATTTCCCAAACAAACGTTCATTAAAATATTCCAACATTGTACTCTTTAAAATAAATAACTTTTTTAAATGTCCAGACATGGCCAGATGTCCACTGGGGGGCAAAACCATTCCCAATGGAGAACCGCTGTTTTAGAGAAAGGGAGATGGGATTTCCAAGTTCACATATTTTTCATTTTAGCTTTCCTTCTTTTTCTCCCACATTGAATTATAAAAACCTCTCTTTCTGTATTATCATCCTATTTGGCTTCCAGTGTTTTATTCTTAGCCTCCAGTTCTCCCTTTTCTAATGATTGCCAAAAGAGTCATTAAATAACAAACCTACACTGTGTGACCATGTGCTATAAACAGAAAAGGCCTTTACACTGCCAGAGAGAAATTGGAAGACTTTTTTTCACTTGCAAATAATTGTCTACATAATGTTGATTTCAAATCTGTGCTATTTAAGTTACTGGAATTTTATTATATAGTTGACGGATAAATTCAAAAATAGTCCTGGAACTTTTTTGTCGTCAGGATTACTTGTGCTATTTTTACTATGTTTGCTTCCCCCCCGCCCCTGCCTCCCCCCTACCAATTTATCAGTTTCCTCCTTGGAATTTTGTGGCAATGTAATCTCTACTTTGTTTTATGAGAACTGGCCAGTCGTGCTTTGTGAAGAAATTCTACCCTGGCACAGAGTTGAAATAAGGTTGAAAAGAAAGCTTAGCAAAAACAATGGGATTGTTTACATTTGTGTGAATCAGCTTTAGCCATTTCTAACTGTAATAATAAACAACCAAAAATCTCAATCCAAATGGTTTACAACAAAGTTTGTTTCTTGCTCACTAGACCTGGTTCATACTGCTGTCTCTTCTAGGATGTGGCACAAATCACATCCCACTGGCCAAAACAGGTCCTAAGGTCAAACCCAAGGACAAAGGGGTGAAGACTGTACCTTTCACAGGGAGGAAATCTGCAGGGATAGACGCAGTAGAGATAGGCAGCAAATATTTTTTAAATATAATCAATGACAATGGTTTTCCACCATAAATACAGGTAATTTTGAACGTGTAAAAATGGGTATGGAAAAATGTATATGTGACGTTTCCAGCTGCTAGTACTAATGTTAACGTTTTTATAGAAAGCTTTCTTTCTGTTTTCGGTTGGTGAACAATCTTTTTGTTCAACCTAATACCCACTAATGCCTTCCCTTTTTTTTCTTTCTTCAGAGAATTCGTGACTTGGAAGATAAAACAGACATCCAAAAAAGACAGATAAAGGACTTAGAAGAAAAGGTATGTGGTTAATTTTAACATCTATTTTAGTCTTTATTTTTTAGTCAGAAGATAATATCGTTTTTACTCTCTCTGTGTTCTTTCTTTCTTCTTGTTTTTTGTGTATTTTGCATAGGCAGTTGTAGGTGACGTAAACTTCACCTTCAGGCCCCAGGATTCCATCAAAGGTTCTGCCTTAAGCAACCTAGACTTGACATTTTGCCTTTTGTATTAATTCCTATTCTTTTCGATAAGTGTTTTCTTCCCTCAGTTTCCTCTAATTCGTCTTCATTTCCTTTCCAAAAGTTTTTGTTTTGACTTTTGTTACTCTTCTTAGCTCTTTCTTTTTAAAATATCTTAGCACCTTTTAAAAAATTTCCCATTATTATTCATAAAAAACCCTTTGTTCTTGTATTGCAGTTTTACTTCAGTAATGAATTCAGAAATTTAAATTGATATAGGATAATTATGTCCTCATATCACATCCTCATTTCCCTTCCTGCAGTGGTCTGAAAGAGTCACTTCTTCTTCAAAGTTTGCTGGCACATTTTGGGGGGTAAAGTGGTATAGTTCTTAAAGAGGGCATTTGAAAATGTGTGTGTGTTGGAAGAAGGGAGGGGGCTCACGCAGGGATGGCTGAACAAGCTGCAGTGTGTTAAACAGTCTTGCACAACAGAAAATTATCCGGCCCATGAGAACCAGGAGTCGCCCTGCTGAAGAACAAAGCAAGGATGGCAAGAAGTTTTCTCTGGAGTTCCAGTCTAGTTGACTGGAAATAGCTGCCTGCATACCTCTGTCGCAAAATAATACGGTTGTTTTGCATTATCTTCCTGGTCACTCAAGAAGAAAATAGCAAGCCATCTGTCATTTCTGAGACAATGATTCGAATTTGGTTCATCCAAGTTGCTTCTATAGTTGTCCACATATGTGAGACTACAGGGAGTTGGTAGGGGCCGTTCACCGGGCCATTAGCCAGACCGTCAGTCACCTGGATTCTGTGTAGGCTGGGTCTTCAGGTACTTATTTGACCTTGGGTAAGTGACTTCGTTCACCTCCTGTGTCTAAGCCATCGCTGGAAAATAGGGACGCTAACACTTTCCCTCAGTTCCTCTCATGGGTTCCATGAGGTCACACATGTGAATATTAGGAGTCTCTAAGAAAATGTAAGTCAAATTTAAAAGTATAATTTTTAAAGTTCTAAATCATAAAGTACACATCTTCTGCAAAATTTTAAATTTGAATTTTCATTTCTCAAGTGTGCTATTTAGTTCTATGGGATTGAACAAAGTAAATGTTAACCAAGGACTTAGTCTAATTTCCCAGTGTTTGGCATGAAGACTATAGAAGGAAGGGTTTGCTCCACGGCTTACCTGGTTATCAACGGACAAACCTGATGTCTTCCATTTTCCATAGTTTTCAATGACGAGCTCTTGGCTCTCTTCATTTTCTCTGCTAATTATTAAATCATCCTGGGGCTGGCTCAAGGAGGAAGTTACAATTAAGACCTTTCTAACCCAGAAATTTTCAGTTCAGTCCCCATTTACCTGAGGAAAACAAACAAACACACAACAAACAAAAGAATTTTTTTTATATCCATCTTCATGGAAAATTTAGGAGACTGGTTAAGATTATGTTCACTGTCAGAATTCAGTAGGTCTGACCTTCCTAAACATTTATGATAATGAGATAATGTGTCTGCTATAGTATAGGTCCCATCCCATCTTTCTCCATCTTCAAGGAATGAAAAAAAAAAAAAGGACAGAGTTCCTGCATCTCAGACTAATAGAATCGTCACCAATACATGGCTCTTAGCACCATGTTTATAGCTTGTTCATACAATTTTGCCATAGTGAAATAAGAGGTTTATAAACAATGGCATTAAAGGAAATACGCAAACCTCCTGCCCAATATTCGAAGACGTCATGTGCAACAGAGTGCTTTGAAGAGTGATAACGAGGCAAAAGTCTTCCAGTTATCTCTAAGACACCCCCCCTCAGATTTCTAAACTTATGAGTAGATGTTAGTTGACCACCAGTTGTCACTGCATTGCTTTGCCAGTAGACAAATAAAAGGTATGTTTTCTTGAAAGAAAAGGTACTTGGTGTGTATGTGAGAAGTGATCAGACTTGATCAATGTGGAAAAGCTGAGGTTTTGTACTACCTGAATGGCACTACAGAAATTCAGATTTACATAATCTTCTTCTTTTTCTTCTGCAGTTTCTGTTTCTATTCTTGTTCTTCTCTCTTGCCTTTATTCTATGGCCTTGATGTCAAGGTGCCTCTTAAAGGTAAGATTCCATTTAATTCTCAAAATGTGATTCTAACAGGTATTTGATAAGAAGGATGACATATATATATATATATGTATATGTATATAGTTACTTTGCCCATGTTTTAAAATTATACACTTGGTTTGACTAGCTTAAATGCCATAAAATGAGAACTAGATTTAATCCATTTGGGTGTTTGGTAGAGAAATAAAGGAACTATGAAGTATAATGGAAATCAATAATTTTTTTTTTTCCTAGTAACTGTTTTGCTTTGGGAAACCATGATTTCTATACAGATCTCAGTATTCTCATCGTAGTCATTACACAGAAAGATTGCTTCTACAGCTGCAACGTGAAGAAATAGGAGTATATTTTTAGTATCTTTTCCAGCTTGAAAATTCTGGTTGCTGTGAATCTTAACAAACTAATAATGACTGATTTTCTTTAACCCTTTCTTTCCATCTCTCTTTATCATAATTCAGGAAAGCAGGCTATTAATTAAAACTGGATCTTGAGTTTTCAAATAAGATAATTTTCAATGTCAATTTAGACAAAAAAGAAGAGTCTTATTACTAGATTATTAAGTCCATATCTCATGAATACATATACTGTGAATAATCTTAGACAATGATTTTCAGGTGCTATTAAAAATACAGGTGCCATGGCCTTCCTCAGACTTAACAAAGCAGGTTACTTGACATGGAGTGAAATATAGGATGGGAGAGGTGGCGAGCAAGAAGTGGTCTATCTTTTTACCAAGCATACGAGATGATTTTGATGTCCACCCAGGTACAGAAACCACAAATCTCAATACTATTATTTTTAAATGAGGAACGGCGAGCTGCTATTCTAAATCCATTTATCACAGTCTGTGTCAACTTTGGTTATCCTATTAAGTTAGGGTATTCAGGGATATTTCTTGGAGCTCATGTTACTTAACATTTTCTCTAGCAAGTTGATAAGGGGAAGAGAGACACATTCTCTCCACGGGTATCAACGCCATTACCTGCTTGTGGGACAGACAAGCAAAAGGGCTTTAGCATGTACAAAGAAGGAGTTAATTAGATATGTCCAGAATGTTATGTCCTCATATAACCAACCCTCTGACTTTATTCCTTCTTCCAAAATATTTTCTTTTCAGACTGACAGTTATCTTTTTTCTGACACAAAGGTTGGTAGCCTTGTAGCACATACAGAAGAGGACTGAGTCTCTTAAATTGAATGAGAATATCTAAAGTGAAATGGGTGAGATTCTCTAAGAATGGATCATAATGACCAGAGCATCAAAAACTAAACAGTCCTGATGATAAATAATAAATAAACAAACAGGGCAAGAATAATAAATAAATAAACAGTGCAAATAAAGTTTATGAGCCACGAGTACTACCATGTTTCCCCGAAAATAAGACCTAGCCAGACAATCAGCTCTCATGCATCTTTTGGAACAAAAATTAATATAAGACCTGGTATATTATATTATATTATAATATATTATGTTACGTTATGTTATGTTATATTATAGACCGGGTCTTATAGTAAAATAAGACCAGGTCTTATATTAATTTTTGCTCCAAAAGGTGCATTAGAGCTGATGTCCAGCTAGGTCTTATTTTCGGGGAAACACGGTATGTGGTGATTTAGGAAAGAAAAATCCAACTTAATAAATACTAGTTAGAGAATGAGTAGGTTTGAACATTAACATCAATAACAGTTAACACTTATGTGTTAGGTGGTGTTCTAAGCAATAGAACAAAACCCCCTATAAAGTCGGTGTTGCTATCATTGCCTTTTTTTTTTTTTACAGTCGGAGGAACTGTAGCTTTTGAATGTTCCCAAGACCACACAGCTGCAGTTGGCAGGTCTAGGATTTGTACCCAGGTAGCCTCACTCCACAGTCTACTCTTAACCACCAGACTGCCTCACAAATGAAAGAGGGCATTTCTCTTGATTTTTGAGCATCATTTATGCTCAAAAACCAGAGGTGTCGTCCACAATTTGTGTAGTTCTCCTTACTTGTTGGGTTTTGAAATTACAGTGTGTTCATCTCTAGACCTTTTCCCATTTTTATGTAATTCCTTGAGGCATATATAAAATTTGATTTGTTTTTCCTCCAGAGTAGCACATAATTAACACTTAATAATTGTCGAATGAAAAAAAACATAATAATAACGTAGCAAACTAATGTGACAGTGTATCTGGGTGGGTATAAAATATGTCCAGGAAAATGGCTGAGTAGTTCAGAGTGTAAAGCCTTGAGGTTAAATATACTGTTAGGTTGGAATGCTGCCATTTACTCCATTTACTAGCTAGCTATGTCATAGTAGAGGTTTAATTTATCTGAGATGAGGTTTTCTATTCCATAAAATGGTTATAATTATCTTACCTACAGCCATGGTGTTATGTTAAGAGAATTAAGTGACATTAAGAACGTAAAGGCCCTTTCACTTATCCAGTAACGTAATACATGTTAAAAGGCACATAATTACCGTATTATCGTTCTGATCCAAAACAAAACTTAATAAAATATAAATACTGTATTGTAAGAACAGCCACAGTTGATTAGTTACAAATTCTCCATTAAAATAGGCAAATGTTTATTTCTTATTACGTTTATATTTTATCAGTCGCTCCTCCCATCAATGCCCATAGGTGGCCTATGGAAAACAAATGGCAACATGAGACCAATCTCTCCTACATTTGTTGTTTGGAATAGGAAACTTTTGCTCTTTATTTTTTTACATTGGTAAAAGAAGCCTGTAAGATGAATTATTGTATACCAGTTCATCAGTCCTTTCTTTGTGTAAATATAACCATTAGCCTTCATTTAGTCATGCTAAAATTGTTTCCCTATGTCACCTACATTAGACCATTAACAAAGCATAGAGTAGGGCTCATGCTTTATTCACTTTTGCATCTTTAGTGCCTACAATAGTGCCTTATATCTACTAGGTCCTGGATCAATTTTAAATTGGCAGATGAACTGAAGGGCAGATGGATGAATGAATAGATAGATAGCTGGGGAAATAAATGTGAAAGCAGATTTGTGACATGTTAGATCAGAGCCCTGGATAGCATGGTAATGCAATACCAAGATAACTCTCCGATTTGTTGTTTATGTGCCATTTGGAGAATTACTTAAAGACAGAGTGAACAGAGGAAAACAGATGCATTCTCCCCCACTCCATAGTGGGAATACCCTACTACCTGGGCTCAGTGCTTCTCTTCTAGACACTCTTGTAATTCATTCTCCACAAAGCCGCCCGAGTGAGTTTTAGGAAAGACAAATCTAACATAACCATGCCCCCTTCTTGGGAAAGTACCACCATTAGGGTCATGTCTCAGTTCGTTCATGTGGCCAACAAAGCCCTGAATGGTCTAACCTCAGATAATCCCTCAGGCTTCCTGCAGCTCCTGGACCTGCCTGGATGAGCCGTATTTCCTTCTGCCTACCACAAGTCTCTGGCCAGGCTGTCCTGTGCACAGAACTTTCCCTCCTGCTTTATCTAGTAAACACCTACTGACTCATCCTTCGATCTCAGCTCTCTTGTGACTCCCTCAGGAAAATCTTCCTTGATTTCACTCCTGGCTAAATTTTACATGTATTGGCGTTTTTGTTTTTTTGTTGTTTGTTTATTTTTTTCAGTTAATGTCTCCCTCATTATGTGTAAGATTCATGAGGACACAGTCCATACATGAGTTTATTCACACTTATATCCCAACTACCTAGACTGTGCCTAGCACATAGTTGACAATCAACACATACTTTTCTAATGATAGTGATGATTTTATGATGAAGAAGAGAAAGAGGACATCCTGTTTTGCAGTTGAAAAAGTACATTTCATGCCCGTTGTTTTATTTAATACTTACACCAACCCTGCAAAATAGATACTATTATACTTCTCCAAACATTAATTTCCTAATACGAAACATTAGCAAATAATAGCATCTGTTATTTTTCTGAGGATTGAGCCATGTAAGTAAAGCAACCGATATAGTACCTGACACATGGAAAGGCTCATGAAAAGCAAAGTTTCTAGGACCTGCCAAGCACTCTGTGTTGGCTCATGCCTTCCAAGACATGCTTCCGTCTCCCGGAACCGCATTTCCCACACGACCACCAACTGGTTAATATCCATTTGTCCTTCCCATCTCAATGTAAAATCAGGGACTCAGGGAAGCTTCCCCTGATCTTCTGCCTTCAGTTAAGTTTTGTTCATTGTCACCTGTCTTCCTCACTAGGATTCTTATAGGCCAGTTACCTAATGGTCCTCACAGTCCATTTCCTCATCTGTACAATGGAGGTAATAATAATAGCTACTATTTATTGAGTGTTTTGCTATATGATAAATTGGGTATGAGGGTTGACGGAGTGAAAGGTGTCAGGAATGGCCCTTAGGACTCTAGATAGTGTAACTGACGGGATGGTGGTTCCCTTTACAGAGTAATGGGAAGCAGGAAGAGGGAGTGACTGCTGTTTGTGATTTTTGGTTATTTGTGGTAACTAAAGAATAAGAGTTAACTGCAATTGTTAAGCAATATGCCTCTAAATATGTGTCCATAAAGGACCTGAAAAACCTTCCAACAGTTAGAAAATCCTAAGGAATAGTGAACATAAGTAGCCCATCAATTGATCTCAACAAATACTTGCCAAGTGTCTTCTATGAATCAGGAAGGGGTAGGTACTTGGAAACTAGAGCCACAAGTCAGGAGTGACATCACTGTATTCACTGACGTAGAGTCTGGTGGCATGTAGTAAACTCTCAGAACCGATAGCTACAATTCACTATTTTACAGAAGAGAAACTAAAGCTCAGCGCTGATAAGCAACCCATTCAAAAGAATCCCTACAGTTCTATAATATCCAGAAGGGCTGTCTGAGTCAAAGACGTATTTATATCCTAGACGATTTTAGTTAAAGTGTACTGACCTTGGGCTCATTGAAAATTGTTCATCTGTGGTGACTTGTTGGGTAACACTTCAGTTATTCAGAATGCCAATTTGAATAAATCTCGCTTTCCTGTAGAAATCATAGTTCCTTTAAAGATACTTAATCTATAGAAATTTAACATTCTGGGAGACAGCCTTTAAATCCATTTGTTTTTTTAAAACCAACATGGTTTTACTCAAATGATGGGCTTTACCCCAGTTGTGACAGGCAGAAATTATGCATATGTGCTTCGAAAGAGAACTTAGGATTTATCTCTGAGAGTACACAAGGTGGACATTTACAAGTAAAAGACTTTTGTATTTACATATTTATTTTATATATACAAATATACACATACACTATATATATACACACACACACACACGTACACACACGTACACATACCTTAAAGAGTATTTTATATACATTCAGATCAGTTCTCTTCTTTACCAGGGAATATAGGAATATTATAGTTGTAACTAGTTGTTTTAGGATCTCATCCCAGTGGGATGTATAATAAATATGAATGTAATCTATTTCTCTCAAAACATGGCTTTCAGTCAGGTTTTTGTCTTTTTTCCTTCTCTCATCCTTTAATTAAATCTTAGGTTGGCTCCCAAAATGTTCAGTCACTTTCAGTTCTTGAAAGTCTAGCTCAGTTTACAACTTCTGTCTCAGACTCTGTTTAATCTCCTTCCTCCCCTTGTCCCCAGTGGAGGAGGACGTTCACAGTCTGGCTCTAAGAGATCTGTTTCCTTTCCATCTGAGACTCAGCTCTTTAGGAGGGTGGGGAAGAGAGAAAGGGACCCGTGTCTTTCAACTCCACCGGCACGGTTGGGGCCATCTCCCTGGTGTTGATGCCGTTCCTCCAACTATGACCCACCAGTTCCCGATGTCTTTTCTATGAAAGGCGAGGGAAGACTCACCATTTGGGGGACATACGAGTATGGACGAGGTCCTCAGAAGCTGTGCATAGCATGCTCACTGCACTATCCCCTAACTGGCTGTGGCCCAGGCTCTTCCACGGCTTCTCTGGTACCACCATTGGTACCAGCCACAGCTTCTTGCTGGGAAGGAAGCCACAGGCCCTGTCTCTGCCCACCATCCCTGTCCAGTTCTCTGCCCAGATAGACAAAGGAAGATGAGCATTGTTCTGTGTTTGAGCAACAGAATGTGTGTCTCCTTTGTACAAGCACCACCAATCTCTATGTATGCCCTCCCCCAGTGTACTCCCGTCCCAATGACTGCACTTGCTTCCTACTGGTTCTGCTCTTTCATCCTAGTCTAACCTAATCTTTTGGAGCAGACTGAAGTGGCTCCGCAGATGTGAATTCCAAATATCTCTGACTTGCACTTGTGTCAGAAATGTCTTCGAATCTTTAATTTGCCTCTGTTTGGTGGACTAGAAGCATCTTTGGGGGTACTAAGTGCCGTCCTTTCCACCACTTCGGATCCTGGTCACCACTTCTGGGGTCCCAGTAGGATCCTGCTACAGAATCAGTATTTTTATTTTCTAGATTAAGACTTAGAGAAGTTAAATAACTTGTCCTTGGACAGACAGTGAGAAAATGGAAATCCCATTTGCTCCATCCATTGTCATTCAGACTCTACAAGCCATGACCTTCAGCAGCACATCTTCTGTACGATTTCCAGCTTTTATTGGAAGAGAACATTATGACCTAAACTTTTACCCAAGTGAAAAAACCCAGACACATGGACTTAAAGAGAAACAGAGCAAGGAGTCCTGACTGGCATAGCCCAGGAAAGTACCTTTTCAGGGACATTTCTGGGGTCAACCAGGAAACCTAGTGGAAAAGTTCCCAGGGAATCCCCATGTCCTGGAAATAGATACTTCTGTTTTCTCATTTTAAATTAATGGAATTAAGCTTACAGACTTTCTTTATATAATTTGCACAAGATCATACAACTCAAAGAGGTGGTAAAGAATAAAAAATATTTTTTTCTTTAAAAAAAAAGAGCTTGGGTTGTTTGGGTTTTTGTTTGTTTGTTTGTTTGACAGAATGGTGATTAAAGATTTTTTTCCTGTTTTACAGAGTAACCGAAAACACGGATAAGACCCCACAAAGGCAAATGCTTCTAAACCTTCAAAGATGGCAGAAATGTTTACAGCAGTGAGAGGGAGATCAAAAGCTAAGAACTACCCTGTAGCCAGGACTACAACTGTGTATTTTAAAGCCATTATTCAAGGTTTCTTACTTGACAGTTCCTACATGACCCTGTTGAAAATCTACAATATATGCTGCATTTAATGAAACCTGTATATGTCAAACCAGAAGAAAAGAACTATAAACATATATTGTGTAAAGAAAAAAAATTCAGCAATGGAAACAGTTTCAGCAGATCAAGCAAAGATGTGTCTTGGGCATGGAACCAAAGTTACAAAGAAACATTCTACCCCTGCTGTGCAGGGGGGGTCATTTTACTGTAACACCACACCCCATGGAAACACTAGTCCTGAAATATCATTTTAAAAAAATCAAAACAAAACAAACAAAAAAAAAACAAGGGTGGGTGGGGAATGAAGCACGAGGAATACCTATCAGGAGCTATTTACAATAAAATGTTTCATTTAAAAAGTCTGGTTTCTTACTACAGGGATTTGCTTTTCTGTCTTTATTATTGTTTAAAACTCAGGAACAGAGACATCTGCAATGTGAATGGGAAGAAAAGCACTCTCCGGTTTGTTTTTCTGCAGAAGGTGGAGCTGGTGGAATGCTTTCATTCCACAGATAACCGATGAGAAGTGGATCACAGTGACCCCAGCTACACTGGCAACCAAGATGAAGGACCCAGGCGAATGTAACATTAGAAGTAAAAGCAGATTTGATGCTTCCTTGACCTTCTGTCACATCTGTGTTCCTCCTCGAACAACAGACTGATCTTATTCATATTGAAAATTAAGAAGATGATGCTCTAAATCACAAGCTCCCTAACTTAGTTCTGTTTAGAATGCCAGCATCTCTAAGGGAACATGGGCCAGAGAGCATCTCTGAACTTTTCAGTTTCCAAAATACTGGTTTTCAAATGGCTGCTTACAATTGCCTGCAGATAAATGTTATATGATTTGAGTAAAAACACCATAGAGGCGATAAGCAAACTTCTACCAACTATTGAGTTCGCCACAGAGATGTGAATATTAAACTAAGTTATGATTATTTTTTAAAATGTCCTGATATGCCTAGAGCACTCGGACCTTTCGTCATATAGACTGACAACATTTTTTTCCCAGAGAGCTAACAGCAACAAGACAGCTCTGCTATTTTATACAGAAGTAACATTATGTTACTGATAGGTTGTTTTCTACCAGAGACAACTAGAAGACTGGTACTTTTCCTAAGTTATGTAATACCAAGTCTTGGATTCAGGTCTGAGAGCAAATAAATGTTCCTGAAAACCTAATTTTACAACTCATTTACTGTAAATAACAAAACAGCCTCAATTTTTCAAGTTGTCAAGGTTTTATTTACAGGGCTAGAATTCCTATGCATAGAGAATATGTAGGGAGCCAGAAACTCTTTCTATGAAATGCTACCCAAACCAACCCAACTCCACCTCCCCACCCCCATACATGAGTTCAGTATCTTATTCTTCAGATTTACCCCCTGGCTTTTTCAAAGTCAGCACAATAACTGAATAACGTACAAGAAAAGCTAGAATGCTGAGGTCCACTTTTTGTTCTTATATTTACTGCTGACACAGGTATCTTTAGCCCAGTCACTTAACCTCTCTGTGCCTCAGTTTCCTCATCTGCAAAATGAGGTTAAATGCTTTTTCATAAAGTTTCTTTTTTTGCAATTCTGGAACAAGAGGTGCTTAAGGTAGCACAAAGTGCTTTGTAATTATTATGACTGCTATATTATTTGAATTTCTTGTATTGTTGAGAAAAAGTCCCCTGTGTAATAAAATAGTGCTTCAGTTTGGTTAAATGTAAGCCCTGCGGCACTGAAGCTTTCCCATCAAACTACCTGGGACATTACTAGCAATAAAGATTGAGAGATCCAAAGCCAGGGTCTCTAATAACGTGTAGTATGTAGATCATCTCATGATACTGAACCAGGTAGGAGAATGTGTCCTTTCAATGGTGAGAATCTCCTAGCTCTCTTTACTGCATATGCATGCCATAATACAAAACCACTTTTACCGTAGGAGAGCCAACCATCGAATTAAGGCCTGGAGTGAACTGATAGCATCACATAATGAATCTGATGATCCCTTTCGTTTTGGGGGGAGGTCCAGTGATGTGTCCTACAAAATAATAATCCTTCTGCTGGATTCTTTGTTCAACTGGGTAGGTTCCCGATTACGTATGAATAGTAGAGTCGTTGTGCAGGCATCGTGAAAGATGGTGCCACTACAGTCTGTGACCCGACCCTTTCAAATTCAGAAGAGATAGACAAGGGTAAGTTACTGTCCTGCATCTTCAACTTTGCTACTGCTCTTCTTTGGCCATTCCAGGGTCCATCTGAGCAAATTCATACTCCATCTCCTCCACCAAACCTACTTTCCTTCTCTTCATCTTACTTTCCCCACCAGGAAACTTGTAGTTTAAATTTTATTTCCAAGCACTGAGTAGTTTAAATGATTAGAAATATTTGTGAACATACTGTTTAATCGTATACATTATGTGCTATAAATCTGATTGCATCACACACAAAAAATCATACAAGAGAAATGACAGCTCAAACGACGATCTAAGCAGCTTTAGGTGTGTTTAGGGCAAATGAGAAAGGAAGTGTTCTTTCTTGTTAAAATCTAGATTAACAAATTTCTCTAGCTTTTAGGCTAAAAGGTGATGTTTTTACCAAGTCTTGCTCATGATCTTCAAAATTAACATATTATTGGTTAAGGCCAAGTATTTTATAGGTTATCCATTTCCACAATTATAAAAATATCAGCAAAATTGTAAATGTATGTTACAATCACTCATGGATCCATGGAAATGGACCTTAACTAAAAGAATGCTTCACTTGTAGGTGATGTTTAACAATAGTAGAAAGAATGTCTTATTAATAATAGATAGGTTGATTGTAGCCCCACTTCTTACAAAAAGCAGATACTCCCCACTCTTATCTTTAATTTCTTCATCTTAACTGTCCTGATACATTTGGCCAATGAGATAGTAGCAATCAGAACAGTATTATTCAGGGTTAATTTACTTCATTTTTTCTTAACAAAATATCACCTCTTGGAAAATAAACATAACTGACAATATTCAAAAGTAGTTTGAGGTCAAATGAAAGCCCCAATTTAGCACAGTTATTCAAGATTGGAAATTGTTTATGAGAAAGGAAAAAAAATGGAAGACTATATTTGGCTGTAAGACTAGAAAGCGTCTATTACTAAATGGACTTTATTTTAATGCTACCCCAGTTTTATTTTAGGAAACACTAGAATTTGCAGAAAATAAGTATAAGATCTGTTTTTAACCTATTTCATATAAATGAAATTATTGCCAATCATGAGATTTTAGGGATGAAAGGATAAATTTTATTATCTTCCATTCACAAATAACTGCTCATGTAGGTGGCATGGTTCTTCAGAAGGATAGAGGTAATGTAGGGGGCTCAGGAGTCATCACTGGAGTAGAAAGGGGACATTTTGTTCTCCACTACTAACAGGAAATAAAGGTTTGCCAAATAATTTTCACTACAGTATTTTATTTCGACTTTGTTTTCAGTTTAGAATGAATCTCTGGCAAACTAGTTCCTTTTTGCCTATTGTCAACTTTTTCTGTAAAACATGTATTTCATATATGTTCAATGTCTTCAATGTAATTTACAAGTTTATTGTTTTAAAATGAATTAAGTTTTTTTTAACCTGCCTAGGTTTTCATGGAAACTGTAAAAATAATACTGATCAGTTGTGTGTTGATGTTTAAATAATTGGAGAATATGCGTTATGTTTCTCCAAAATAGAGGGAAAGCATAGACATTTTATTTTTTAAATATTGAATTGCATTTTTTGATCTGTCAAAGAATGGCACAGAAAATATATATATTTATCTACTATATTGAAAAAGTTCAATCTAACTTTTGAGAGATCAGTAATCAAAGCTAATCTTAGATGACTGTTTATGTAACGAGTTAATGCTTCCAGAACGGGCCCAGGCCTTTCCTTAAGTGGACTTCTACTTTCTAAGGGAAAAAAGTAGGTCATAAAGTCTAGAGGGATGAAAGCTTCCATTCCGTTCAACTGCTATGTCATTTCTACATGACATATTGTTTGGAGACTGAAGTTCCGGCGTATTGGCAAGAGAATTCAGACACAATAGAAGGTTGGGGTTGATCCTCTGTGATTCCATTTCAGTACTGGGCAGAGCAGGTTGACAGTCCTTTGCTGCCTGTAGTTTGGCAGTTTAATTCTTCCTAAATAAATCTTCTATTGTTGAGAGTCCAAGTCCAATATTGAATCAAAATTACTAAAGATATACTTCAAGGGTCAATGTGGCAAACAGAAAGATTACAGTTTGCTTTGTTCAACATAGTGTATCAAACTCAGAGATACAAGTGGTCGATTGGGTGAAGTTCCCTATTTTTGTCTTTGTGGTTTTGCATTGAGGTTTTTGTACCGTGTTTATATTTCCATCCTTGTTATAGCAAAGTTCTATGGGGTGGGAGTGGTGTGGATAAACAATTCTGAGTCCAATTTTGCCTACACTCAAGATTCCACAAACTTGCTAAATTGCAGATCCCCAAGCATCCATTAATAACAGCAATCATTTATATTTGATTGACATTTCACAAAATGTGCCTATTTCCCCTGATTAACCATAATAATGAGGCAGATCAAAGTCCAAACACTTATAAATATGTGATGTATATATATACGCATATATATTCTGTATATAGTATGATGGTTGAGTGCTTACTAAATGTGTACTTCTGTCCTAGGATCGAAGACTTAAGGAAGGGGATTTTTCTGATCCTGCTGGTAACTCATGTTTTTGTTTAACATCTGGTGTCTGTGCTCTTCCCCTCCTTGCTTGCCTCTTGTCCCTCCTACTCCACCTTCTGTTCATTACTACGATTCCCTGTTGGTGACTGAGGAAAAGAACTACCCATTGGTTTTCCAATTACTCAAGCCTTGTAGTGATGCCGATGGTTTTTTGGGAAGAGCAACTGTAAGTCCAGCACAACCTACAGTGTTTATATTAGCCAAAAGTCTTATGTTTTTATCAGCTAAAAATCCCATTTGCAGAAAGATTCATGCATGTTTCAAGATCCAATTCTGTGGGGACTCAAGTATGGAGCCAATATAGTTGAATACCTAATTCCCCCGATGTCTACTGTATCCATGTAGCCAGGGGACCAACTTCTCAGAGCTTTCATCCAATCAGCTGCCTCAATTGGGGTTCTTTCCGTCTCATTAGCATGACTCCATATATTGCTTCAGTGCTTGTTTACTAATGGAAGAAAAATATAAATTGACTGCGTTTCACCAGAATGATCCCCTGAAGTACTCCGAACGTGTACATGTACTGTATGTATTACCGTAGAGATTGGAATTAATTTATTGTACGTAAAGTTTTATGAATGGTTATTTTATAATTTATGTATTAAACATAGGAATCAATGAGCTCTGGTGTTTTAGTTTATATAAAAATAAAACAAGCTGCATTTTTTAAAACTTTATCTTGACTTGTTCATAGGTTTTTGTTTTGTTTTGAATTGAATGCTTACCTACTTTTGAAAAACAGGGTGAGCCTTTAATCAGGGCTAACCGTGTCATGACAGGGGACAAATTCCACATCAAGGAAAGTCTAGATATGACTCTCATATATGCTCTGAATTTCTTATGATACCTGCCAGGGGCACTGGTGAGGAGTCCAAGGCAGACTTTCCACTCAGAAGGTATGATCCTTACCATGCCTGCTCCGAGTAGTTTGGGAGAGAATTCTTCCAGCTATTTGCCATCCTTATTCTAGATATACTCCTGTTCCTTTGTCCATCCACCTTTTTCCTCTACCTTATAGAGCCACTAGATGTAACAAGTTAATGAGTATGTGTCACGTGAGCATCCATTTTGTGCCATCTCTATGGCCTGGTCTGTTGGGCTCAACCCTGAAAGAACTCAATGCAGGAAGTGACCCATGTATACATGAGACAAAGAACCAATCTGGTACAGTATGCAGTACAATTTTGTAGGTCACTGTTAAGAATCATTAAAAAATACTAGTATTTAGGGGTGGGCTCTGAAAATCCATGCTGAGAAGGTCTCTTCTTTCAATTGTAACCTCTTTAACCAGCAAAAAGTGTCACTCATCAGTTCATTCCAATGTTCTGTTACCCACTTATAGGTACCATGTACATGCCATGTCAAATCTTTAAAATGGAGAAGAGTAAGACATAGCCCCGGTCCTCAAGACATCACAATCTGCGTTATTTGATGGAGACTTACAACTGACTGAGTCTGTGAGAAAAGTACCAGGCATATTAGCATGCCATGAAATGGGCTGTTATGATCATGGATTCTGTCTAATTTTATAAACGAAAAACTCTTTTGATGAACTCCAATTCTGGTGTAAAATTCAAATGTGCTATTATATCAATGGCTCAAGTGACTTCTAGCTGCAGAGGAAAGGACCAATGTCTTCTGGAGATGCTAAAAGGGGACACTTTCTACCATAGTGCCAGTGAGAGAGGAAATATCCACTAGGCCCGTAGAAAGGGCTTCCTCCTATGGACTCAGGACACAGCTAAAAAAGTGCAGACCCAGATGTTCAGGCATACAGTTAAGGGCTAACCTCGCCCATAAAGATTAAAAGGGTAATCTTTAATTAAATCTGGTAAAGATTTGTGCCAAATGACTGATGAAGAATGCTAGTTTTATGTAAGCAACTTTGTGGTTACACATGGAATGTAAGGGTGAAATACGAGGGCTTTTTTCTCACTGAAATTGTTCCAAATAAAAATTGTTTTTTTGTTTTTTTGTGTTTTTTTAATTGTTTTTAACAAATACATTTTTTTTTTTTGCACACAGATGCACTTATAAATATGAGGTCATTGGTTTTGACCAAAAAATGTCACAACAAATAGTCATTGGTAATCTGTGCCTATAATTGCTGTACAAATGTTGAAAACGAGAGCCACTTCATCTGTCATCTCTGGGAAGGTACATATGACACCTGCAGGTGGAGGAAACACAAAACAAAATATCAACCACCTCAAAACTGGATTTTTGTTTCTTCCTTTATGATAAGAGATGAATAATTTACTGTGTAAATTACTGACTGCCTAGAAATGCACGAACAAATCTAAAATGTAATTAAGGCATTTTCTCAATTCTTTCTATTTTCTTTTGGCTTTATTGATTTTGTTTTGCTTTTAATTTACACCACCTCAAATAGACTTTGTATAGCATCGGATATAAATTCAATAGTTTTAAAAGGCACATTAAATATTCTTAGAGATACTATAAGAAAGTATGGAGAAAAATATTCAAAACTTGGAATTAAGTCAAAATGATGCCTATGTATGTATCTTGATAATTTCACTTCAGAGTGCTTTCTAATATACCAATTGGAAAGTCATTTGACTCTGGGGAAATATAACAATTGATAAGAGCCCAGATGGTCTTCAGCCCTCTAAAGTTAGAGGCTAACTTACAGAAAATTGATAAGATGTGACTTTTTTTCCCCCCCTGCTTGATAGAAAAAGAAAAACCCAAGGATTAGGTTTTTATCCTACATACAAATTAACTACTTTGGTTTCTAACATTACCTTCATTTCAGCCTACATTTTGCCATTCTTCAAATCCTTCTGTCATTCTTCTGGTTCCTTTAATTAATGAAGTACATAAAACTTTGACACGTGCTCATTTATTTTTATGAGAATGACATTTTTAACAATTTGATAACAGTGCTTTTTTAAAAGGCATCCTAAGGGATATCAGGACAAGATGTGTTCCTTGCTCTCAATGAACTTATAGTAAAATAAGAGAGATAAAGCTGAGAAACAATGAAGTAGAAATCAAAACAGGAAGGTTGGAAACCACTAAGTATCCTGAGTTAATCTTTCATTCCACACCTGCTCCTTTTCCTGTGTTCCCCCAACTTGGTGAGAGTCCTAGATGGAATCATGATGGATTCATGGGCTTACTTCTCTCCTGCTTTGACCTCTCCTTCTACCTCCAGTCCTTTACAAGTGCTGTTGATTTTAGTTCTCCTTTACTCTCCATCACTTCTACGGGGAGCTTCTCACCTGAACTCTTGCAGCAGCTTCCTAACTGAATTAAGTGCTTCCAGTTGTGCCCTCTTTAAATATAGCCGTTCCCCAACTTACGACGGTTTGATTTACGATTTTTTGCCTTTACGATGGTGTGAAAGCGATACAGGTATATCGTAGAAACCGTACTTTGAATTTTAAATTTTGATCTTGTGGGGACAGAGCCCCAGAAAGCAGTTTCCAGGCTCTCGGCCTCATGTGGAAAGGTGCTGGCTCAGGTAGTAGATGGCCATCAGCTGTGGCTGGTTGGCCGTCAGCTGTAACCATTGAGCCATTGGCCACTAATATAACTGCCGGGGCTACGGAGGGAAGTCGAGGAGAGTGGAGGAGAGTGGAGGAGAGTCGGTCGGTTGGTAGCAAAGCGGACAGCAGGTCGCACGTCGTGTAAACCCAGCCTCCAGTGAGACCATAGTGGTATGACTTCCCTACCTATGGCTCCGTGGGTTTTCCTTTTTGGCCTAGCCATATCGTGCGTTCTTGTGTGGGGAGCGGGACCAGAGACCCTGCCTGACACCCCGCATGACACTTGGCGTAGTCGGCAGGATACCCCGCAGGCCGCCCCGCACGACACCCCGCATGACAAATGGCGCAGCGAGCAGGGTACGGTACCGGCCAAAGCTCTCCGAAGGGCGGTGGAGCAGTTTGTGCGTGTGAGAGCACAGCTTCAGGAGGCCCATGAGGAGCGACACCGGGAACGGGAGGCACGGTCCGCCTGGGAGACTCAAGCCTCCAGCTGGCACACCACCTTCTTGGCCATGGAAGGCATTGCCTTAATTTTGATGATCTGCTGCGGCCTTAGGATCCGATGGTTGTGGACATCTTATAAGGAGGCCTCCACCCACTCAGGCACCTGTCACGGTGAGCAAGATTCCGACCAGGTAGGAATGGAGTCTGACTCTGGGCAGGAGGACGTGTGGCCCCCACACAGTGTGTGGTGTCCGGTGGCCACTGTTCTCAGGAGTTGGACCCCCAAGGAGAGGTGGGAGGACATGGATGGCTCTCCAGCCAGCGTGGAGAGGGCCCTGAAGGCTCTGGCTGAGCGGTTGCCGGAGGAGGAGAAGGCTACAGCCGGCCATGTGGGCCAGCTGTTCCTCACGGCCTTGAGTCTCAATACGGAAAATGCACTTAATGAAATGGCCCAGGTGCCGGACCAGGTGTCCCGGTTGGAAGCGCTGGAAGCTTGGGTCTGCCTGTTGGAAGCGGGGCCCCACAGTGGAGACTCTGAGGCAGAGGCGGAGGAAGCCAGTGGAGACAATGTAGCTCCCAACCCCCAAGCCCGGCCAATCTTGAAGCAAAGAGTAAAACGTGAGCAACCTTTGGGCCCCGGGGGCATTGCTGCAGGCAACCCAGCTGTGACTGAGTTCACAACCTACACCCCTTACACTCCCACTGAGTTGCAGGAGCTGGGGAGGCGGTACAAACAGAGCCCTGGAGAGCCAGTCTCAGCTTGGCTATTACGTTTATGGGATGAGGGAGCAGACAACATTCTCTGCTCCCCGGGTGAGATGGAAAAGCTAGCCTTTGTGACAGTGAATCCGTCCCTGCGACAAAGGTTACAGAACTGCCATAGGTTGGCCCACGACCAGGGCAACCATTCTCTAATGGAGTGGCTCACTGCTGCGGTACACACAGTATGGGGACAGGCTGGCGAGCTGCCAGACACTGTGAGTCAATGGCAGTCATATACGGAACTTACGCAAATCATCCGTGAAATGGGTATGAGACATGCTATTTTTAACCTTAACATGCAGGGGCCGGATGACGAGCTTTTTACAGCCAGCATGAGAGATCTGGTTTTGGATACTGCACCTGCGAGTGCTTTTGGATCCTTGGTTGCTATTCTTACACCTTATGTAGGGCGACGTATCCATGAAGTTACAACTGCCATGGCCACCCTAGGGGATGTTGAAAGCCGGAGACGAAGGAAATTAAGACAGGAGGTTCGCACAGTTGAGACCTGGAAGCCCATACCAAAGGTAAAGGGGCGAGGTCGCGGACCTCAGAGAGTAACACGCGCACAGATGTGGCGTGATCTTGTGGCAGCAGGGGTCGATCGGGAGAAAATAGACGGAAAACCCAATGCACTCCTGCTGGAACTTTGGAAACAGTTGCGTCCGGAACAACAATTCCGGAGAAGCATAAAGGAGATGTCTGAGCAAGCGCGACCCGTGTCCCTCCAGGACTTCATGCAGCCACTTGAGGACAACTCCTTTCAGCTTGATTAGAGGTGGGGCCAAGGTACCCGGTCAGAGGGGACGAGCAGGGACCGGAGGCCCCATGTGGAACTATCCTTACATTGGTCCCCTTCTAATGTGCAGAGGGTTTTGGCCCTAGTTGACACTGGCGCAGACTGCAGTCTTGTTTATGGGAACCCAGAACTGTTCCCTGGACCAGCAATCTGCATTGATGGCTACGGGGGAAAGACTGTGACTGTGAAAGCCGTTTCCTTACCACTGGGTATAGGAAGACTTCCCCCTCGTACCTACAAGGTTTATGTCTCCCCTGTTCCGGAGTATATTCTAGGGGTGGACGTGCTACATGGCCTCAGCTTACAGATGTCGGTAGGAGAGTTCCGTCTCCGGATCTGGGTGGTGAAAGCGGTGACACGGGGGCATGCTCACCACCCTCCTCAAGTGTTGCCACAGCCCCGGCGCGTGGTTACAGTGTGACAGTACCGCCTGCCAGGAGGGCAGGAGGAGACTGGTCGTACAATATTGGAACTGGAGAAGGCACATATTGTGAGGCTGACACACAGTCCCTTTAACTCCCCAGTATGGCCTGTCAAGAAGCCAGATGGGACCTGGCGAATGACTGTGGACTATAGGGAGTTAAATAAGGTGACGCCACACTTGCACGCTGCAGTGCCTTCAATACATGATTTAATGGATCGTCTGACTGTCCGCCTGGAGACATATCACTATGTAGTGGACTTGGCCAATGCTTTTTTCTCCATTGACATTGCACCCGAGTGTCAAGAGCAGTTTGCTTTTACTTGGGATGGGCGACAGTGGACTTTTCAAGTCCTTCCGCAAGGATACTTGCACAGCCCCACTATCTGCCACGGGCTCGTGGCCCAGGATTTGGCACAGTGGGATCGCCCATCCTCTGTGGCCTTGTTTCATTATGTCGATGATATTCTGTTAACATCAGATTCTCTTTCTGATTTAGAGCAAGCAGCTCCCTCTCTTCTCCGCCACCTGAAGTCACGCGGCTGGGCGGTGAATGAGGAAAAGGTCCAAGGCCCTGGCTTATCCGTCAAGTTTTTGGGTGTTGTGTGGTCGGGTAAGACAAAGGTTATACCTGAGGCAATCATTGATAAGATACAAGCCTTTCCCTGGCCGACCAAGGTCTCCCAATTGCAGACATATTTGGGTCTGCTAGGATATTGGCGGGCGTTTGTACCCCATCTAGCACAAATGGCAAGGCCCTTGTACAATATGATAAAAAAGGGGGCCTCATGGGATTGGACAGAGGCTGTAGAGAAAGCCTTCGTTGCCACATAACGGGCAGTGCAGCAGGCACAGGCTCTGCAAGTAGTGGACCCCGGCCGCCCATTTGAACTTGATGTTCACGTAACCCAAGAGGGGTACGGATGGGGCCTCTGGCAACGGCAGGAGCGTCTCCGGTTGCCAGTGGGATTTTGGTCCCAATTATGGAAAGGAGCAGAGGTCCGCTACTCACTAATAGAGAAACAGCTGGCTGCTGTGTACGCAGCCCTAGTGGCCACAGAAGCCATCACAGGAACAGCACGGGTGTTGGTTCGAACAACCTATCCTGTCCAGGGGTGGGTCCGTACGTGGACCCAGGGACCCAAAACGGGGGTGGCACAGACCACCACCCTCGCCAAGTGGGGTGCCTACTTGGAGCAACGTAGCACCCTTAGTTCAAGCCCTTTGAGGACAGAGCTACAACAGGTCCTGGGGCCTGTGGAGCTTGTAGCCCAGGCTGAGCCAAGCACTCTGCCTAGAGGGGAGGACTTGGAGCCCTCGCCCTACAAAGAAGGACAGCCCCCAGTACCTGAGGATGCCTGGTTTACCGATGGTTCTAGCCGAGGGGCTGCAGCTGTTTGGACGGCTATTGGTGTGCAACCCAAAACAGACCCCATTTGGTTTGATCCTGGGACGGGCCAGAGTAGCCAGTGGGCTGAGCTACGGGCTGTGTGGATGGTAATCAGCCACGAGCCCGGGCCCCTAGTTATTTGTACTGACAGCTGGGCGGTGTTGCGGGGCCTAACGCTGTAGCTCCCTACGTGGAAACACCAAAACTGGTTGGTAGGACACCGTCCACTGTGGGGTCAAGCCATGTGGCAGGACCTTTGGGACCTAGGGCAGAGAAAAGAGGTGACCCTAATGCATGTCACAGGTCACTCCCCCTTAGTGTCCCCAGGTAATGATGAAGCAGATGCCCTAGCACGGGTCCGATGGTTAGAACGGGCTCCTGCCACTGATGTGGCCCATTGGCTGCAGAGGAAATTGCAGCACGCCGGAAGCCGAACCATGTGGCAGGTGAGCAGACGCTGGGGTCTGCCTTTGAAATGGCAGGAGATAGCATATGCCTGCCATGACTGTGCCGTCTGTGCCCAGGACAACCCCCAAAGGCGGAGGTTCCCCTGGGAGACACAGCAGATTACGCGAGGGAGGGTGCCCCTCACTCGCTGGCAAGTGGATTACATTGGACCCCTGCCTAAGGCCCGCAATGCGATATACGCATTTACAGCAGTGGACACTGCTACGGGATTGATGTTTGCTTGGCCGTGTCCAGCTGCGGATCAGCGGCATACAGTGGTCGCTCTTACACGGCTATGCGCCCTCTATGGGCGCCCCCAAGTCATTGAAAGTGACAGAGATACCCATTTTACGGGGCAAGAAGTGCAGCGCTGGGCTGCCAGGATGGACGTGCAATGGTTGTTTCATGCTCCGTATAACCCACAAGCAGCTGGCATGATTGAACGCTATAACGGCCTTTTGAAGCAAGGTCTCCGGGTGTCAAAACACCCTCCCACAATGCGTGACTGGGCCTCGCGTTTATGGGATGTCCTGAGAGTCCTGAATGAGAGACCACGGAAGGGAGGGCCCGCACTAGTGGAAGCTCTGCTACATCGAACGGCCGCTCCCATTCAATTACAAGTTACCACCAGTGAGACTCTGTTAAAGCCAGGCTATGGCAGAAATGGAAACATTTTGCTGCCAGCACCCACATGCTTGAAAGCAGGGGAACGGCAGCAATGGACTTGGCCCTGGCAGGTCAAAAGCCCCCACTGTCGCTGGTTGGGCCTGATAGCCCCATGGGGGGCCGGTTTGACTCATGATTTGCAAGTGACGCCAGGGGTGGTGGCTGAGTGGCCACCACAAGTGACTGTAGTATACGGAGGTCCCGATACTGGGATGATTTTGCGGGGAGACTATGTGCTCTCACTATGGCCTATTATGGGGTCCCCTGTTCTGTTACATGTTGAAACTATGCAAGGGACCCCAAGCACTGCCATAAAGGTTTGGTACCACAAACCGGGAAAGGTGCCAGTGGCAGCAACCCTCCTTTCCCAGGACAAAAAGCTAGCGTGTATCCTCCCAGATGGAAGGGATTTGCCACTGTTGGTTCCTAAAACTACCATTTCTTTTCGTCCGTAGGTGTCAATAGGCTAATATGGCACAGGGACCCTCGTGGAAGACGCTTGTCGCGTAGATTATGAGGCGAGAACCTGTAGGGGTGGAGTGTGGGGACAGAGCCCCAGAAAGCAGTTTTCAGGCTCTCGGCCTCATGTGGAAAGGTGCTGGCTCAGGTAGTAGATGGCCATCAGCTGTGGCTGGTTGGCCGTCAGCTGTAACCATTGAGCCATTGGCCACTAATATAACTGCCGGGGCTACGGAGGGAAGTCGAGGAGAGAGGAGGAGACTGGAGGAGAGTCGGTCAGTTGGCAGCAAAGCGGACAGCAGGTCGCATGTCGTGTAAACCCAGCCTCCAGTGAGACCATAGTGGTATGACTTCCCTACCTATGGCTCCGTGGCTGTTCCTTTTTGGCCTAGCCATATCCTGCGTTCTTGTGTGGGGAGCGGGACCAGAGACCCTGCCTTACACCCCGCATGACAGATCTTTTCCCGAATTAGTGATGTTAACACAACAGCAAGACGCCACAGCTCCCAGTAAGCCATGAGGGTAAATAGCCGATACTCTCCTGTGGACTGCGTGGCCATGTTTTTTGGATGCTGTGTTTTGTGTTTCCACATCCCATCCTATCTGCAAAACGCTCGTCTGTGTACCCAGTTTCGCTTTCAGCTGCCTACCCCGGGGGTGAGTACCCATACAGCCATTCTGTTTTTCACTTTCAGTACAGTATTCAACAATTACTTGAGATGCTCAACACTTTATTATAAAGTAGTCTTTGTGTGAGATGATTTTGCCTAGCTCTAGGCTAATGTAAGTGTTCTGAGCACGTTTAAGGTAGCGTAGGTGAAGTGATGATGTTTGGTGGGTTAGATGTAGTAAATGCATTTTTTGCTTACTTGGTTTAAGATGGGTTTATGGGGACGTAACCCCTTCATTAAGTCAGGAGCACTTGTTTCCAACTTGGTTTAATCTGCAAATCATACTAGGTTGTTCTCATGTTTAAAATTCCTCCTTGGTTTCCCATGCCTACCTGGGGTTAACACTCAAATGCTTATGGAACTAAACACATAAATAAACATGGGGTTTGAGACTGGGGTAAGACCCTACGGCCAACACCAGGCCGCTATTTTATGTAACCCAGCTCTAGAAAATAAGGTTCCAACTCTCTTCTTAGTGTGGCCATTTATATCCCAAATAAATCTTATACTTGAAGAATCAGCTTAGCCATCATCTTCTTCAAAACATCTTTTGTTCTCCCAAAGCATTCTGTGTATACCAATCTTGTCACTTACCACGTATGTTAAAATTACTTGTTCTGTTCACCCCCACTTATACCCCCAATTAAATATGAGTTTTTGAGGGCAGAGAATATGTCTTTTTCAGCTTTTCAGTCTTCAGCATTTAACACAGTTCTTAGTACCTAGAGGAGCCTCACCAATTTATTCCCTGTTGCTTTTGTATTGGACTGCAGAGGGAGGAGTCACGTCCTGTTTGGATGGTAAAAGAATGTGGAAATAGGGACCTTTTTAAAAAAGTTATTTTGTTGTTGTTTCTGGGTTTTTATTTCATTATTTCCCCCTCCACTACTTTCTCCCCTCCACTACTCCTTCTTTCCAAGGAGCCTTTTGCTCCATAAACCAAAACCTCTTCAGAAAACATGCAAAAAAACAAAGGCATTCCTAGGGAACTACTAGCCTCACCTTACCCTCCTGGTTTCAGTTTTCTATTCCCCTGTATTCTACTATCTGACCACAGGGGGGAAGCATTTGTCCAGTCGTCCAGGAAAAAAAAAAAAAAAGTCAGCTCAAGGAAACTATGAAGCTGATTTTATGGGGTATTTTGTGTCCCTTGGTTTTGTGTTTCTCTTCCACACATCCATATGAAAGCAATAATCTAAATATAAACATGCCTTGTCTACTCTTCTGGCATGGGTTTTCACCATCTTGGCTTTGCAGCCTCTCCTTATTTCATGGAGGCTGGGTTTTTGTCTTCACCCAGGCAGCAAATTCATTTGCAAACACAAAGCCTCAGGGAAACTTAGCGACCAATTACCCAGTCTCCAAATATTCCAGACTTGCTCAGACGCCAGACAGAGGGGTCAAGGCACTTCATTAGACTCATTCCCTAATTCTGTACCTCAGAAGCAAATCCTCCCCAGAGAACAGACAAGGGACGCTATGCTATTGTGTCTAGAGTTACTCTGGCTGTGTGAATACCCTTGATTTTTTTGTTGTTTGTTTGTTTTCTGTGTTTTTTTTTTGAGGACCTGGAGGTTTTTATTTCTCCACTGGTCCACAGGGTGGGCCCACATTGAATTTTTTAAATAAGTGTTATGTTTTAAATATCTTTGCCAAAACATATTATGTTTCTTAAAGGAATTTTTAAAGAGAAAAAGGGATTTGTCTTTAAAAAAACAATTACCTCCCAAGAAGTACAAGTATGAAAACAGCAATGATTTCTTGTTGTTTGTACAAAACATTGATTAGACAAGCTTTAATTTCATGAGGCTGCCGTTTTTAACCATAAATGGCGTTGATGTTATTTTAATTGACAAAGGATCCCTGTTTCTTTTTCTTTTTTTTAACATTTTTTAAAAATTTTATTGGAGAACAGTGTGTTTCTCCAGGGCCCATCAGCTCCAAGTCGTTGTCCTTCAATCTAGTTGTGGAGGGTGCAGCTCAGCTCCAAGTCCAGTCGCCATTCTCAGACTTTAGTTGCAGGGGGTGCTGCCCACCATCCCATGTGGGAATTGAACTGGCAACCCTGTTGTTGAGAGCTCCTGCTCCAACCACCTGAGCCATCTGGCAGCCCCTCTGGAGGCTCAGAGGCAGCTCATTGTCTTCAATTTAGTTGTGGAGGGCGCAGCTCACTGGCCCATGTGGGAATTACACCGGCAACCCCGTTGTTCAGAGCTCGTGCTCTAACCAACTGAGCCATCTGGCCACCCCAGGATCCCTGTTTCTTAGTGCTGGCATCTCCCAGTTATATAGGGGATGCTATGGGAAAGCCCAGTTCAAAATAAACCAGGTGCTTCAATTTTATTTTAATTACTGAGAGAAGTAAAGCAGACATCCAGGTATGTTGGCCTTTTCTCTTTCTAACCTATTTTTAATTATGCTCTGTTATGAGAGGCAATATGTGTATAAAAGACAGATAGTCTGGGTCCCAGTCTTAGCTCTGCCACTAGGTATGTGTCATTGAGCGAGTAACTGAACCATTGGAAACCCCCTTTCCTATTTTGCAAAATGGGATGATAAGTTCATTTTCCTTGTTGGGCTGTTGCAATAATTCAATGAGATGTAGCAGGATTAGTACAAAAAGTTTTAATGTGTGGCTGGTGTATAAGGGCTCAATCAGTGGCAGGCTTGATAAATCACATTTTAATTATTTGTTATGTCTTCAGTTCATTGATTAGTATAAAAGGAGGGAGAATACAAAAGGTTAATATAAGAACAAAAAGTCATATACTTCTTACCCCAGACTTCCCTACCTTCACAGTCCCGTCTTCTGGCACTCTCTGACAAAGCCAAGCAAAATGTATTTAGGCAGAGCATTGCAATATGAAGTGAATACACAGTAATTTATGTAGAGGACCAAGCAAAAGTCTTCATCATCAGGCTGGGATTACTAGGTGGTAGAGGAGGAGCAAACAAGGGGCAGGGCATATCCTGGGCAGAATGACACCACCAGGCAGTGCTGAAAAGCCTGAGCAATAACTTTTGCAATATCCTCTTTCCACCACAGGGCGTCACTCTAGGGGACCGCTGTGGTCAGGGTACCTTCGTCATTTAACTTTTCACTTCAGCATTACCTACTTAATTTTTCATTTGTGTACATCACGAGAGTCATTTTTTTAAGACTCGGAAGAGACCTTAAACATTCATTCGTTTATTCATTCATTTGTTTATTCATTTATTCATCTATTTGTTTATTCATTCTTCGACAAATACTAATTGAGCGGCTACCATGTGGCACATGCGCTTGTGTATGAATGAGAATCACTTCTGTAAGTGACTTGCTGCAATATTGTGATTTATAAGCTATCTCGTCTTCATCCACATTCCTGGCTCACAGCTCCCGAAACCCTGAGAATTTTCTAAGTGTTGAGAGTGATAGAGGTGTGTTTTGTTATGTTAAGGAGGTGACTTTGGACTCTGTCCAAAGATAGAGGCTGGTTGCCAGGGTAACAAACCCTGTGTGATTAGAGGTTTGGAACTTTCAGTCCTAGGAGTGGGCAGAGGGGCTGGAGATTGAGTTCAGTTACCAATGGCCAGTGACTTAGTCCATCATGACTATGTAATGAAGCATCCATATAAACCCAGGAGGTCACCTGTTAGAGAACTTCCTTGTTAGGGACCAGAATATTGCCAGGTGCCATCATGCCCATGCTGGGGGCAGAAGCTCCAAAAGGATAGAATCTCTCTCTCTCTCTCTCTCTCTCCCCTCTCTCTCTGTTTTATTAAGACAGGGAATACTTGACTCAAATCCGTCAGAGAAATGGACAGTTGGGTCTGTAACAAAGCATTGTGTTTTAAAGCATAGGCCAGTAATTGTATATGAGAGTATAGACTCTCTTTTGATTGGGACCACCCTATGTATCTCTTCATCTAGCTATTGATTGCTATCCTTTAATGTTCTTTGTAATAAATCTATAATCTAGTACATACAACGGGTTTTCTTTAATTCTGTTAGTAGTTCTAGAAAATTCACTGAACCTGAGGAGGGGGTTGTGGGAACCTCTCATTTATAGCCAGTTGGTCAGAATCACAGGTAACAACCTGTACTTGGATTGACCTCCGAAGCGGAGGGAGGTTTTTGGGATAGAGCCTTTTACCTGTGGAATCTGATTTTATCTCTGGGTAGATAGTGTCAGAATTGAGTTAAATTCTTGGACACCCTGGATAAATATATTAATATAATTATTAACATAACACCTAATTATATATTAAATGAATAACAATATAACAATGGCTGAGCTCCTACTATGTGTCAGAAATTTTTAATGCATTTTTTTCATATGCTGTGTGACCTCTAAAGTGGTCTTTTGAATCCCAGCTCTGTTTCTCTCCTTAATCAAGTTAATGAATGTCTCTAAGACTCAGTTTTCTCATCCATAAATTGGAAATAACACAACCTACGTGGCAGGGTTATAGTAAGGATTAAAATGAAATAAAATAAAATGTAAAAATATACATAAAATTCATGGTACAGGATAGAAGCTCAATTATTATCCGTGCTTTTAACAACTTTGCTTTAGCTAATGAGGAAACCAATAATAAAAGTTTGGTAACTTACCCAAGTATATTTAGTGAGTAGGTGGCTGAGTCAGAATTTGAACTCAGATCTAATTCTTGAAAACTTATGCTCATTCCACTATGCTATCCTGTTAGTGTGCTTTTTGTCTCCAGCTTGTGGGTCTTTGAGGTGAAAGAACATTTAGTAATACTCCCCACAGCGCAGGGATTAGGCTATACGTATCAATCAGTCTACACATGGCTGTTAAACGAGCAGCATATTTAGACAAGGGGAGAATACAGAATAAAAACATTTTGTTTTTGTTTTTACGCTTTCTGTCTACAGTTAATGTATTAAGGGTTAACAGGAAACATAGCTAACTTGTTAAGAAAGATGAAAGGATATGGCCCTTCACTATATCAAAGCTTATGAACCCACACTGCAAGGAATCTCCTTTGCCTTTTGACCCCTTTTCAAGTTTAAAGCAAGGTTCTCTTCCCAGTTCCCATCATCTGCCTCAATAGAAAGGACCAGTGACTTCCCGCAGACTACAGAAAAAAAAGGTCAGACAGAGAGTAAAGGCTGTGACCCCGAGTGTGGGTGAAATCACCAGTTGCCTGCTTGGTGAGATGAAGAGGGCTCTCTCTCTCTCTCTCTCATGCTTTCAAACCTTCTCTGGTAGTTAAAAATAAATATATGTTCCAGAACGTTCCTGGACAAAACAGAAAGGCCATACATTAGGATATTAGAATCCATTAATAGAATTTTTTTAATTAAAATATCTAGCAGCCCTATTTTACAGCCCCAAGGAAAAAAGCACCGTGAGTGATAAGAGAATGTCCTACTGGGAAATAAGGTTTTACTGAGACACCAGATGAGGAGAGGTATATGGGAAACGAGGATTAACCAAAACAATCAATGCCATGCAAACATTGGTGGGCTGGTAAGCAGGCTCTCAGAAGAGAGAGGGAGCCTTTTGGATACTCTCTGCAGATTTCTCTGAGGTAAGTACTTCCATCATGTCATGAAAGACAAAATTCCTGAATATTTCACAATTGGGCTTCTTCTTGCCAATTTGTAACCGTATGAGTGATAGGTAAGGAGACTGTTCAAAGTAGGTATATGTTTACTCCTACAAAGTGCAATGGGCCCTGTACCCCACCCCACCTCTATAACAGCGGCGCTCACTGAAGAATAATAGAGTTAAGATGGAGTGTTACTGCAAATCAGTGCGTGGAAAAACTGGTGAAATCTGAATCAGGCTGTAGTTTGTATTCTACCGATGTCAGTTTTCTGGTTTTACCATTCGATAGTTATTTAAGTTGTTACCATAGGGGGAAAGTACATGGGACTCTCTGTACTATTTTTCCAACTTTGAGTGTATAATTATTTTTAAACAAAAAGTTGGTGTGGGGGGGTCAACAACCGCTCAAACAATATAGGAAAATATAAAGATGACAGGAAAATTTACCCCTAAATTATACCACCCAGAAATAATCGTGATACCCAAGTTCTCGTTAGGTAGACATCATCCTAGACAGCTTTCTGTACAAATATACAGGTGGAAGGGAAAAGGATGAGGCTACTTTTAAGAAAATGGAGTTCTAGAAGAGATCCTATTTTTTAAATCCATGTAAGTAATTTAACCATACTTGAATTTAGCAGAAGAACCTGATGTTAAACTATAAGAATCAGTGAACTTCATATAAGTTTGCTGTTACCACACACACACACACACACACACACACACACACGCAGTGGAGTATCAGATTTCTTGAACGACCAGATCAGAGCCTGTGGAACCATTTCTTTGGCCCTAAAATTAAGGCGTTTTAAAATTATAAGTTGAATTCATCTATTTCCTGTTCTCAAAGATTATACCACTAAGAAAGGAAGCATTAAGAGAGCCAGCCCACTAAGTTTTCAGGAAAGCAAGCAAAAAACACTGAGCTTTAACCCTTCAAAACATCTTAGAAACTTGACAGAAAACTGTGCTTTCTGTATTTGACTCCCTGCTTTGTTTCATAGCTAAAGCTTTTGATTATACTGTCCTCTTTGTATCTTGAAGTCCACCAATATGGTAATGCAATAATAATGAAAAATAACCATAAAATTGATAATTTTCAGAGCCCCCTTTCCTGAGTATTTCAATGAAATGATAAAATCATCTTACAGGTGTAGCAAACTTTGTCATGTTAAAAGCTCTGCACAGTTTTTATCTCCTTTGAATGTCATAGCAACTCTATAAAACACACCAGGGTGATTATTTTACCCTCATTTTACAAGTGGTGACAGTGAGGCTCACGGAAGTTAGGCAACTTGCCTACATTCATAGGGAGTAAGTGGAAAGGCCCAGGATTTACAGATACCTGAACTTTTCCTCTTTCTGTCACGTGTTAATAGAAGCTTACTATGACTTTAGGACCCTGAAAACCCACAAACAGTAAATGTAATTTAATGCACCTTGTACTACACTCAGGAAATTAAAGCATAAAAGGTATTGAAATCTGCCCTATGCCCCCAAAAGAAATGTTTCAAACCTACTGAGAGGTTAGTAGGATTTTCTTTTAAATCGTGTTAGCAGGTTATCTCATCTTACAGAGCAGGATCCAAGGGAATGGAATACAGGACAGGTAGTTTTTGTACTGGATAGGGAAAATAATAATAAATAATACCTTTAATATGTCATGGCGAAGTATTTTTTGTTACCTAATGCTCATAACAATCCACTGAGGTGGACAGAATTATTATCCCAATTTTGCAAAAGAAACAAGTTTGAAGAGATCAGACAGGTGGAAAGTATTATAACAATGGGTTTGGGATTTGAGCCCATATTGTTTGATGCAAAATGCTGCATTTTTAATAAGAGCGAGCCAATATTACCCTCTCTGGAGAGTAGAGGGAGGCCACATAAACAAACAAAACCCAAAACTAATTAAAGGTACAACTGGAAAGAGGGAAAGTTGAACTTTGGGATTGTCGTGTATTGTCTGCCTCGACTAGTCCCCTTCTTACCTCCAGTTACCCAAAGCCATGGGACTCTGTTTCCTCTCATCCGTATCTAAAGTTCCTCTGAAAAAAGTATCTAGTTCTCATTTAAGATAAATGACAAGTGACTCTTCCAGACTTAAAAGTCATTACTCTTGAAGTTTTAGATCAAGCATTAGTTAATCCTTTGGAAACTTAAATTGTTTGGTTCTCAAAAACTGGAGATTTTGGATATAAAAAAAACAATTAAAAAATATGACATACAGTTCACTGATTTTTTTATATGAGTGCCAAGACTATTAATGGGTGAGGAATAGTCTTTTTAACAAATGGTGCTGGGACAATTGGATATCTACATATAAAAGAATGAATTTGAACTCCTACCTCACACCATATACAAAAATTAACTCAAAATATGTCATAGACCTTAATGTAAGAGCTAAACCTATAAAACTTAGAAGAAAGGTGTAAATCTTTATGCTCTCAAATTAAGCAATACTTTCTTAGTTATGACACCAAAATCACAGGCAACAAAAGAAAAAATAGTTAAACTGGACATGATCAAAATGTAAAACTTTTGTGCTTCAAAAGACACTTTCAAGAAAGTGAAAAGACAACCCACAGAATAAGAAAATTTGGGAAATCGTACATTTGATAATGGACATGTGTCTAAAACATATAAAGAAATTTTCAACCTCAATAATAAAAAGCAAATAATGCAGTTAAGAGGGGGCAAAGGACCTAAATCATTCACTGAAAGAAGACATACAAATGGCCAATAAAGACATGAAAAATGCTCACCATTATTAGACACAGAGGACTGCAAATCATAGCGAGATCCTACTTCATACCCAGTAGCATGACTCTAGTAGAAAAGAAAGATAATAATAACTGTTGGCAAGGATGTGGAGAAATTGGAACCCTCATATACTGCTAATGGGATTGTAAATTGGTGTAGCTATTTCAGAAACAGTCTGCTGTTCCCCAAATGGTTAAAAACACAGTTACCAAATTACCTAGCAGTTCTACTCCTAGGACAAGAGAGTTGATAACATGTCCACACAAAAACTTGTATATGAATATTCATTGCAGCATTATTAATGACAGCCAAAAAGTGGACAGCTCAAATATCCATCAAATGATGAATGGATAAATAAAATGTTCATACATTGAAGTATTATTTGGCAATCATGAAGTAATAGTACATGCTACAATGTGGATGGATCTTGAAGATGTTATGCTAAGTGAAAACCTTGTTAAAATGGATCATATAATGTATGATTCTATTTATATAAGAAATCCAGAACAGGCAAATCTATAGGGATGGTAAACAGATTTGTGGTTTCCTAAAGCTGGGGTGGGGTGGAAGGTTGGAAGGTAATGGCTAAGAGGTAAAGGGTTACTTTTGGGGGTAATCAACATATTCTAAAGTTATTTTGGTGATGGATGCATTACTCTGTGAATAAATCAAGAGTCATTGAATTGTACATTTCATTTATTTATTTGTACTAGTTTCAGGCATACAGAATAACATAGTGATCAGACATTTACGTAACTCACAAAGTGATCACCCTAAAAAGTCTACTGCCCACCCAACACTATATAGTTATTAGAACATTATTGACTATATTCCCCGTGCTGTATTACACATTCCTGTGACTATTTTTTTTAATTATAGTTGGCATTCGATATTATTCTATTAGTTTCAGGTGTACAGCATAGTGGTTAGACATTTATATAATTTATGATGTGATCCCCTCTGACTTGTAGACTTTTAAAGTATGAATTATATCTCAATAAGGCTATATAAGTTTGGCAATGCAGCTGGTGGGAATATAAATTAAGACTATGATAAGATGTCACTATATGCCTATTAGAACAGTTCAAACAAAATATAGTTACAATACCAAATACTGGCAAGGATGTGGAGAAACCGGACCTTTCATCTATTGCTGGTAGGAATGTAAGGTATATATACAGCCACTCTGGAAAATAGTTTGGCACTTTCTTAAAAGAAAACTATACATTCACTTACTTTACAACCCAGCAACCATGCTCCTGGGCATTTAGTGCAGAGAAATAAACACTTATATTCAAATGAATTCTGTACATTATTGTTCATAGCAGCTTTACTTGCAATTTCTAAAATCAGAAACAACCAAAATGTCCTTTCAAAAGGACAATCTACTCAAAATGTGGTAGAACCATAATATAGAATATTACTCAGCAATGAAAAGTAATGAACTATTGATACGTGCAACTTAGGCAGCTCTTAAGGGCATCATGCAGAGTGAAAAGGACCAATCTCAAGAGATCACCTACGGTATAATTCCATTTCTGTAACATTCTCACAATGTCGAAATTATAGAGCTGGACAACAAATTGGTGGTTACCAGGGGTTAGGGATGGTGGAGGGTAGGGGTGGGTATGACAATAAAGCGGTAGGAAGAGCATGAGGAAGATCTTTCTGGGGGCAGAATAGTTCTGTATCTTGAGTCAGGGAGTGGTTACACTAAGCTGTACCTGTAACAAAATGACATAGAACTATACCTCATACCAATGTCAATTACCTAGTTGATACGGTGCTATAATTAGGGAAGATGCTATCATTGGAGAGAACTGGGTGAAGTGTACACAGGGACCTCTCTGTAGAACCTTTGCAACTTTCTGTGGATCTGTAATTATTCCAAAATAAGAGGTTAAATATATGTATGTATGTATTTATATGTATGTATGTTTATATATATGGCAATGTACAAAAACACATTTCCATAAATATACGTATTTATGTATGACAACGTCGCTAGCTGGCGGACTCTCGATAACTATTAACTAACATATTTATTTAGGAGATGTGTATAAATGTACAAGAAATGCAAGAAAATTCATTAAAATTAAGCACATTGCTCCTCACTCCTCTCCGACAACAATGCCCAAGATAAAAACCAAGAGAAATGAATCAGCCTCTGGAGAAGTTATAATACTTTAGATACCTTGTCTACATTGAAAATGTGTGCAAATAAATGATACATAAACATGACATATTCCCTAAATTTTGCCAGCTTCTAAATATCCAGCGGATTTTAGTTTCTGAAGATCTCAAAATCACGGCTCCCACCCCGCAATCTGGAGGAAGCGCGATGCTGCACGAGACATGACGTCATTTCCTTCCACAGCAATTTTCCCCCTTTCAGGCTTTTCTCGCTCATGTGAAATCCCTTTGTCTTTCACTCCATGGGGCAGCTGGTTCCCAGCCTTGGAGAAAATTCAAACCTTGTGTTTTAGAACATGCCAGCAGCTGCCAGAAGAATCCTAATCTTTCAGTTCCTGGACCATTCTGAGAAAGGGGTTTTGGCCAAAGTAATCAGAGCCTGACCACTTCTCAGTGTAAACCAGCCAGCCGAGATGGAGGGCTTCCCCTCAGGAGCCTGGCTCAGCTTCTCATCCGTACAATCTCCTTTCACAAGGTCTCAGCTGCATGAACTTTATCCCTCATTGGTCATGACCCTCCTCAGTAGAAGTGCCACAAAGCTCTGTGAACTTGGTGGCCAGATACAAGCTAGTATTCTATATCTAAGGCTGCGTGGGCCCACCAGGCTGGGATGAACTTAACAAAGAAGCCCTGACTTTATTGGAACTCGTCTCCAATTATCTTTCCACTCTGACTACAATCCTTCAAGCCTCCCACCTGGCTCTGAACCCACCATCCAAACTTCCACTTTACGTCACCTTGTACATGTATTTTCTCATCTCCACCATTTCACAAAAACTTAACTATGTTCCAGAGTTTTAGAATTTATTCATGACAACAACCATAAAAGTTAGGAACAATTTTTCTGATTTTCCAAACAAACTAAAAACATCAGTAACAACTGAGGGCTGTATATTTCCACAGTCCTTACTTTTAATGTTGCCACCGTGGGCCTCCCTGTTGTACAGAAAGACTTGTATTGTGATGGTCCAGGCCATGACCTTTGGAATGTGAGACACCAAGAAGGTGACACTCTTGATCAGTGTCACTTGCATGGCACATAGGAATCTGAGCTTTCTTTCCTCATTTGTGAAAATTGGGGATGAAAATAATGTGTGCCTAACTAAGCTGTTTCATCAATTAAACGAGGTAATAAACTAAAATACGCAGCATAAATACCTAACAAACAGTGGACCCCAGTGTCTGTCAAATGAATTGACGAAGGAACCTGTAGCAGTTAGCGTGATGAATAGAGGAGAGAAGAAACAAAAGACACAGAAAATGCCAAACAATGACTGAAAGGCAGATCAGGAATATCTGGCATGGTGATGTGGCCACAGACATTTGGATAAGAAAGCCCAATGAGGCTCTCCTAATTCTACTGGCTGTTACTGTCTGTAGAAGTTCAGGGCTGCAGCCATGAGGTCCATATGCTTGTGAGCAATTCACCAATGACATCACGAAGGCAGCCATTCAAAAACACTGCTTTTGAGAGGTAATGATTCAAAAATACTTACATCTGAAGAGTTCTCTCTCTACTGCTAGACAGAGGAATAACTTCATACAAAAAGCAAAATTTATAGGAACACTGACTCATCTCTGTGTTAGGCCCAATGCTCTATATCATCAGATCACCACTTCTGGGACATCGAAATTTCACTTATGAGTACAATAGGGAAAGAAAAAGGGATTTTTATAAAAGGAATTTTGTAAAAAGGAAGGAATTTATAAAAATAAAGGAGATTTTTTAAACCATAAGAGTGGAAAGAACTTATGTGCATTTTTAAAACATTGTATAAAAATTTCATTAACATTCATCACACTGACCTTAATTTTCTAATTTTACTATATGCCCGTGAAAATTTTATTATGAAACTAACCCCAGTATATGGACAGGTGTTTGGGAATGATTGCAGTACATTATTTTATTTAAAAGGCAGAAGCCCAGTTATTATTCTCAGTTTACAGAAGAAGAAACTAAGGAATGCCTGAATTAAAGAGATTTTCCAAAGACTCAGTGCATTGGGTGGGCTCAGACTCAAAAGGCTCAGAATCAGGAAATTCTCCTGATGCACGGCCAGCAGCCTATGAGATGGTAAATAATTCATAAAAGCTTAGCATAACCAATTTTAGGCAATCGTTATGTAACTCTAAGTACATAAGAGAAAATTGAAAATGTCATCAGTTGTCTTTAAGGTTTTTCCACTCCCCCCCAAACCCAAATTATATATCTAAAATATGGCTACTGATTTATTATAAGAAGAATATTTTAATCTATGCATTGTACATAGATAGACAAACTGAGAGACCATAGCTTCACCATTCTCTCTCTTTCTGTCTTGCTCCCTTTGCCTCACCCTCTTTTCCAGTGTCTAACACAGATTCCCCTGCATTCTCACTCCTACCCAGTGCTCTGCCCTTTTGTATACACTGTTTACTATAGTAGGAAAGAATTAGGGTGAGTGAGGTGTTTAAGTTTTTAGAAACAAGTTGATAATGAAAAGATCTTGGAAATAGCTAATTAAGAGCCAAATATTGCGACAAGGTCCCAATAGCATGAGAAGGTATTTTCCCCTGCGACAAAGCTGCCTGGTTCTACCCACCGAGACTTCTCAGCTCCTGAGTCTTCAGAATTACTGCCCTTTAGAGCCACTACTTTAGAGCAATGCCTGGTGTCATCCTAATTGTTGCAAAGAGAATTTGTTTGATGGACTAAAACCCCTGCATGCAGGCACTGGAGCTGACAGCACACATCTGGGTGAGCCAGCTCTGAGCCTACACCATTCTTGGGAATAGTCAGAGAGCCCAGCTTCCAAATGCAAGTCTCATGGATCTCTGCTCTTCAGGATGTTGCTAAGTGCACCTTCTGCTTCCTCCAAACAGAAGTGGCAGCATTAGAAACAACAGCAAACATTTCATTGTCAAATTTATTTGGTTCACACTGGCTTATGTTATTTTCAGATAGACCTGCACAGAGCCTTTATCTTAACGTTCATTGAGGAATTTCCAAACATGCTGTTTTTCAGATAGATTTGGTTAAAGAAAGATTACTTTTTTAATATGCAGTTTGGAGAGATAGCTTTAAAAAAAAACAATCCTGGACTGTTATTCTGTAGGAATGTATAATAGTTTGGGAAATTGTGTTCAAGCATGAATGTGCTAAATCAGTGTAACTTACCTGATACCTTCCAGATTTGTAATTTTTACTAACTTTGTACCCTAGAGTGAAAAGATACATTGCCACGTGCCTTTAATCTCCAAAATCCATGAATCCCTGGACTTGGGCCTGAAGCATTCTATAATTTTCTCCTCTCCAACACCCAAAGCCACCTCCCTTCATAAATCTAGCCTCAGCTATAATTATACCAGCAAAAGTTTAATAAAAGCTCAAAAATATGCCCATAAGCATGTTGCATGCAATATTTCGTTTAACCCTCGAGTCAGTGCTATGAAATAACTATAATTAATGTCCCTATTTACAGACGAAGGATTTAAATCTTGCTAGGTAAGTTAAGACATTTTCCAAGATAACTTCTCTAATGACAGGAACTCTGAGAGCACACTGTCTGCAGAGCCAGCATCTTTCAACACCTATTCCTTCTCGGCTGTGTAAATACTAGCGTGTCCATTGATGTCCTTCTTTGATACTTTACCGTACCTGACCTTGTAAGAAACCTGCACATGACTCTTTCCACTTCTGCAGCCCCCAATGCCTTAAGGGTGTGTTGGATGTTTCATCAGCCCTTTTCTATTTGAATAAAGCTAGAAAATAGCCAAAAGGATCAAGACATCTGCAAAGGGGCAAAGGGGACTGACTGGCCGTCCCTTCCCAGACAAAGGCCGTGTCCATCTCATTCCCTTGTGAGCTGCTCCACACTTGAGGGATCCTCAGGGAACACAAAAGACTTGTGAAACGGGAAGAGCAGTCCAGCTGACTGACAAAAAGCCTTCTCTGTGTCCTGTTCCTCTGACTTGGACCCCAGTGAATACCATTTGTTTAAATAATTGCTCAGAACATAATAGATACGATGAGGTTGCCAAGAGCCCATCCATTCAGCTCTGCTTGGCTAAGGGAAAAAAGAAAGAAAAGAAACACCCTGAGGTGGCCATGACATGCTTCACTGGGCTCAGATTTCTCCAAACTGAAGTTTGAACTGGAATCCCAAGATCTATTAGTTCTAAGGAATAAATAAGTTGACAGATAGAGAGGACCACCTTCCCCTGATTGCCGCCCCCCCAAAAAAAATACTGAAACAAAAACAAGTGGAGAGGAAAAGACTCATAACTACTTATAAGTCATTATCAGCAGTAGACCTTAGTGATACTCCCTTCCTGTTATGCCCTTCATTTGGGAGGTTGGGAAGGCCAGTTAAAGGACGTTTTCAGGCCAAGCACAGTAAACAAGAGTATGGTTGTTAGGCAGATTTAAGCCCACGCCTTCTCCATTGACAAGAGTTTCGAGAAATGTAGTCATCCTCTCCTTCCTGGTACAGAGAGGGAGATACCCTTACACACAAAAGGAGGTTTCCTTTAAACCGGAGTCTCTCCCTCACCTGCAGTTTCACGTTCCTCAGTTGCAGTTGCAGGTGGTCAACCATGGTCCACACGTAATAAATGGAATATTCCTGAAGTAAACAGTTCATAAATTTTAAATCATGAGCTGTTCTGAGTAGCACGATGAAATCTCGCGCCGTCTGCTCTGTCCTGCCTGGGATGTGAATCATCCCTTTGTCCATCGTATTCATGCCATATGTGCTCTCTGTCCCTTAGTCACTGAGTAGCTGTCTCAGTTATCAAAGAGAGACCCCACTCACAGTATTTGTTATAATTATTCTATTTTATTACTAGTTAATCTTTTAATGTGCCTAATGTATAAATTCAACTTTACCATAGGTAGGTATGTATACATAGGAAAAAACAGTATTTATAGGGTTCAGTACTATCTGTGGTTTCAAGCATTCACTGGGGGTCTTGGAATGTATCCCGGTGATAAGGGGGGAACCACTGTAAATGGAAACTTCTCTTACAAAAGGGTAACGTCTCGTTGGTTTTCAGAGATTCTTCTGTGTCTGCAGCTCCTCAGATATAATTAGCCCCAAATAATATGTCAAAGAGGAATATTTTGAGGTGGTATATTTTGCTCCCCTTCACGCCATTCTTTTTTCACTCTTGCATTACCTCCTTTCTGTATAAGTGGAGTCTATTTATATCAAAACTATGCACAAATTATTCTAAAAAGGATTTGAGTAATCTTATATGTGTTTAAATTAACCCTCATCTAGTCCCTGCCTCACACACACATACAAAAAATTATTGTAAAATCAGGAATCTGAGATAAAAATGACCAGGTCCCTGGCAAAGAAACCATCCATCCTCTGGCCCTCCCTTCTGCTGTGGGTTTGGGGAGAAGGATTTGCAACCCTCACAACCAAGAAGCTGGTGAGTATGTTAGGCTCCATGGAATAAACAAGAAAATCGCAGCAGAGTGAATTAGATACAATTACCTAAAAAATTCAAGTAAAGGACAGCATTTGTTCATTAAATACCTGGATGTGTAAGCCTCACAAATTTTATATCGGCCTGATTTGGCCAGTTAATACAACGATTTTTGTTCAGTTTTTTCTTTGCTTAGCTATAACTATTGCCAAACTGAGCCCACCCAGGGTGGTATTTCAAGAGAATGTAATACCCAATTTTGATCTCCGTGTGAGGCCTTTAGAACTTAATCACAGGAGTCCAGAATCAAACAGCACTTAAGAATCAGTTCTTTCAGTTTTCATTCAAAGAACTTCCTGGGACGCAGGCAAGCATCAGACTGACTTAGCCCAGCATTTACCCAACTCATGAAACTAGACCGAAATCCTTCAAGTGGCTCCCAGTTGAGTCTTTTCTCCCAGGACAGTCTGCTACTCACTTTGTAATGGAGGCCAAGCTGTGATTAAGGGTCTGTACTTGGGGGGATGGGAGGAGAAGGGGGAGAGCATGACCAGGGATTACAAAATGATATAGCTGGCAGGTTTCCTAGCTGAATAAAACACGAAAGTCTTATTCTATACTCTTCTGTTTTTGAACCCACGTTAAAAAAAAAAAAAGTTCAAATGATAATGATTATATCAAGAAAAACACAAAGTCCCACCAGACTTCTGGGGAAGAGTTTTGTTGAGCAGAGAAATGCATATGAAGATACAAACTAGAGGCGCCAAGAACTTCTAAGGAAAAGAATGTGAAGGGATCCAGAGGGGATGATCTTGGAGGGAAAGGAAATTGAAGCCAGCAAGATGGGAAGGCCCTAGAAAAGGAGATTTGGGGGGAGCGAAAGAACATTTCTGGCATGTAGACAGAAAACATAGAAAAAGAACAGAAATAGAAAACATGGATTTTATGAAGTTTGGACATCTATTTGAGATGTTAGTATATTTGAAAAAGAAATGAATCCACCTTCAAGCTGCTGATGGGTAAACAGATTGCTCTAGGGGATCTGGTCATAGTTGAGTTATAGATCCCTTTTTATTGAATACTTTAAAAAGGCAAAATGGATCCATTCATCTCTTAAAAGATAAAGTGAGGCATATTACAAACTGTTAAGAGTTTCTATGAGCAAAAATCCATTCAAATAGAGCAGCATCCAATCTAGCAGATAGAAAGGAGCTCCAAGGAACTATACGCAATGAAAGACTTTTATAGCCCGAAGGGAATGGTAACGAGGAAGTTATACTACACAAAAAGCGAGTTGGTTATTGCAAGGATCCTTTCTTTTAGTCTGTCAGGCAGATTACCTAACTAGTACTGATCAGGTGATTCCTGATTGACTGGTTTAAGGTTTCTTTTCTGAGAGAGCTGAAACTGTAATTAAGTCTCTGTTTGGTGACATAGGGCTTAGCATAAGCGACTCCATTCTGGGCCCGTTGTCTTGTTTTTTGACACTCTCTAAATTCAGTGCCTAGACTTTTTTAAGCATAAAAACCATTTACCAGAACTTTTCTATTTTGAGAGCAGATTTTATTCTTTTGGTGGGAAGGGGGAATAGGAGATATGAGATAAGAGAGTTCTGTTTCTCAACTAGCTTTTCTATGATGATCTGATTCTGATTCAATTATACTTCTATATAACTAGACATACAACTATTCCATACAACTATAAATCCATATTTTATGCTAAGCGTTTCAAATTGTTATGATCCTTTCCTTATATAAGAGAATGAAAGCTCAGAGCTTTAGAAACTTAACCAAAATCCATGGCCAAGATTTGGAGACATGTTTTTGACTCTTTGATTGGAGTTCTTTCCACCACATCTATGTGTTTCTCAAAGCTTGGGCCACAGACAGCTCCATTGTGTCACCAGGGAACATGGTAGAAGTGCAACTGGCCAGCTAAGGGGTAAGAAAAGTACTGCACTGAAAAACCGTGCATGAATTGGCCTAAAAGCACCCAGGAGAAATGTAAACCTTCTGGTGCTACCCCAGAACTCCTGAAACAGAATCTGCATTTTAACACAATCCCCAGATGATTCTTATGCACATTTCAGTTTTAAAGCTGGCATTCCACCATATCAACTACTCCAACCATAGGGCATTCATTTCTAGCTATTGACATTACTCTGGATGTAAAACAGAAAAGTTCTGTAAGAAATTTGAAAAATCTTTGGTGTTAAGACACCATATGGGGTTAAAAAATAACCTACAAAGCAGTTTGTTTAGAATAATTTCATTTAAAAATAAATTTTATATAAATAGACATGTATATCCACACAGAGAATGAAGACTGAAAAGATTTCGATGAAAATATTCTCTCTGGTGATGGGATTTAGGGCAATTTTGTCTCTCTTTTAGTTTTCTTTAAGACATACCTATTACTTTTTTTAAAGTGAGTTTTTGGTAATCCCTGAATCTGGCCAGCTAAGGGGTAAAAAAAGTAATGCACAGAAAAGGTAACCACAAATTGGGATAAAAGAACCCAAGAGAATGCCACTACTAAAGTTTTCTGGGGAACCAGCCAAGCACGAAGTGAGGGCTCACAAGCATTCTAATACATCAGCCACTCCACTCCCTGCCAGGAAGGGGCTCATTCTTCTGTCTCCCAGGGGGCAGCTCTGTGTAGGTTAGAGAGCCCGCTCTTCTCCCCCACAGTGTGGACAGTCTGGCCTCACGTTAGCCGTAAGTCATCTACACCAAGGGTCTGAAAGATTCTGGGCACTTTCACAACAACAACAACAACAAATATTATAGACTGATACTATTTTATAAACAGAGGCAAAATTCCCAAATAAACAGAAAAGAAACAGAACACAAACCACCCACATTGCTCAGTCTCAGCACCAAAAAACCTCTAGCTACAATGATATTTGTATTTGTGGAGGGCGGGGGAAGGTGGGAAGCATAAACACGGCAAGGACATTAGACAAAGTTCAGACTGCTAAAGAAAAGGTCTAGTTTCATTCTAACTAGCTGTTTAAACTTCGGCAAGTCACGCCGTTGCTCTGTTCCTCCATTTCACCCCATTGTCAGCTTCTTAAGCCTCAGCTATGAGGATTTAATGAATGCTTTGAAAACTGTCTAGTATATAAATGTAAGAGTTTCTCTTTTGCGCTAGTCTAAGGAAAAACACACTCCTGTGTGCCTTCTCTCAATTCTCTACTAAAACACTATTCCATTCTGACACAAGACGTGTTTTTCACACAGCAAGCAATTCTGGGACACCAGATGGGTGTCCTACAATTTAATTCGGTTCTGATGCTATCTACCTGGAGAAAGCATCAGATCCCATAGGTGAAGGACCCAATTCAACAAGATTACCCCCGCTCTTCAAATGTCAATAACCAAGTCCCAAGTTGTCACGTGTACTTCTGACCGATGGACAATAAATTGGAGATTCCCACTACCTCTCTTCAGGTTCCATTAATTTGCTAGAGTGGCTCACAGAACTCAGGAAAATATTTACTTAGATTATCGGTTTATTATAAAAGGATATAACTCATGAATTATAACCATATGATAATATAATATACATGTGTATATATATGCAAAGGTTACCTTTTTACCTTTATATAGTAGGATATAATTCTGTGGGGGAGAGAGAAATTTTCTCTACTCTTCTAGGTTCTTCTGTTGCAGAATCCAAGGCTGGAAAGAACCCAAGTGGCACTCAGAGAGTTAGGACAGTCAGCTTTAGTACACCGGCGGGCTCAGCGGGATCCTTCCCAAAACACTGAGCCCCCAGCAAGGTTTTGAGCAGGTTTTTATGGGTTGGGGACTTCCTTGAGTTGGGGAAGGGATAGGTGTCGTCTGGTGATTGGCTCAAGGTGTGGCTTGGAGGGGGCTATGCGGAAGTGGACTGGGGTCTAGGCTGGGGACTTCTCTCTCCACTTGGGCCACCATTTTGGCTCAGTTCCACGTGGCAGGGAACCATTTTAAGGTCAGTTTCCCCATCACTTTCATCTGGTCTAATAATCAAGTAGACATAAAATAAATTAACAAGAGAAAAATGACTGAATTTACATATATACATGCATATGAGAACTACACGTACATGAGAGGTTCAGAGGTAGAAAGGGAAAATGAGATATATGACGTTCTGAGCTAAGGATGAGGTAAGGCACCTTGGGATTTCAGAGATAAGGAAGGTCTTTCGCAGGATGATAAGAACAGATGTTGAGTAATTAGATGTTTTCCCTGCCCTATATATAGGTCACAAAAAGTTATCTCTGATAGGTACTTTTATTATGGGCAAGCCCCAAGTTTAAATTCTTTAAAGAAGAGGTAAAAGTTTCTCTTGAGCCTTCAGGGTCTCGGTTGCCTTCAGCTCAAAATAATTCACATGCCAAAGCGGCGATCTTGGGGAAGCCTGTTCTGAAACCTTCCATTTCATCAGCCAGATGAAAGAGAGGCATAGGGCAAGGTATGTGGGAAGAAGTGGTATGGAGCTTCTGTGCTCTCTCTGTGCAAGCTACTCTCACAGCACCTCCATATGTTCACCAAACAATATTTTGCTACGAATAACAAAGAATACTCCTATCACATTGCAAATTACAAGGGTTTTAGGATCTTTATACCAGGAACCAGGGACAAAGATCAAATATATTTCTTATTTTACAACTGGTTGTCCAGCATTTGCCCCACTGGATCCATTCTATCCAGTCTGTCTCTGGACTGCATTGTCCACACTCCCTTGACCACTGGTTTCTGTTGCATTTGGCAGGTGAGAAGCAACAACAAACAGCTAGACATTGGGATGAGATAGATAGAAGTGAGAATGTTTATTCCCTCACTCCTACTCCCTTCTTTTTCTTTCTTTTTTTTTAAAGGAGGGTGCAGCTCACAGTGGCGCATGCAGGGATCAAACCAGCATCCTTGGTGTTATTAGCACCACGCTCGAACCAACTCAGCTAACCAGCCACCTCTCCCACTCCTTTCTTACCAGATACCTATGTTACCTTAAACTTCAGTAGTATACATGGCCACCATCTTTACTGTGTAACACTGAAGGCTAAAATGCATTCTTGAGATTTCGGAGGGGTTTTGTGCTAATGATTATTAGGTCTACTTATCAACCTTGTTGCCAAAGACTAAACTTATAAACCTCATAAGTATAGAATAGGAAGTAACTCGGGATATGATTAAGCCTAGTAGTTCCCAGACTGTTGGTGACAGTTCTCTGATATCCAAGGAGCTGTGGAAGAGAACACCACATGTGTGGGCTTATTTGCGGTGTGGTCAGCAGGTGGAATAAATCATGTGTCACATACAAAATCTCGCTGTTATTTTCCAAGTATATGGAGATAGAATCATGACAAAATACAAGCTTTCTAGAGGCATGACTAAATTCACAGGGTCTTGTAAATCATTTTGTATTCTCTCAGTGTAATTAAAATCACAGTCACAATCACAGAGGACTTTATTTAATATCAACATTCTGGAAATAATTCATGTAGGCTGACTTCCAATAAACAACTCTTTTTGTTATTTTGGTTTATCATTTTGGGTAAATTATTTTTCCTCCCCATGATGCATTCCACAAAAATGAATTGAACTCCTCATACATATTCAGCATTGAAATAAACCTTTGGATTCCTTCAAAAAGTGAACGGACAGACATCTCATGGATCTTATGTTCTAGTGAGGAAGGTACTCCTTAATAAATTATTACCCAAAGAGAACATTTGTGGCCAATACTGTGAATGAAAGTTAATAGGGTGATAATGTAGCTGTATCAAGGGACATTGTCCAGTGTAAAATGTCAGGGAAATCCTCTCTAAAGAAGAGGGATTTAAGTTGAGACTTATTAATACTCTTAAAGGAAACCACTTTGCCACACTTTGCTCTTCACCAAGCCAGTGATCATCATTCAGGATTTCCCCACCAAGTATATCTTATATCTGGCATTTAAAAATGAAAATTTCACAATTATCAATATATTTCTTTGCACTCTTGTTACAAATGGACATTTTACTTCTTGCCATGCATATATTTTTGAAGATGTTCAATTTAAGGCCCCTCTTGCTAGATTCTAAAAGACGACAGTCAAGGAGAAGTCTTATTATTGTGACTTGAAGCATTTTTCTTTACTGTTGAAAAATTAACTTGGAGCAGATGGTAAATGTGAATATATATGTTTATTTTATCTTTAAAAAAACATTCTGGGCAATATTGAATAAATGTATTAGCCTTTGATTCTCAGGATAGTTTCTTTAGATTTTAAGGGTATATACATCATGTTGACTCAATCTGGGTCTAGCTTATGCTGTGGATATTTTCGTTTTATAAAGTTATCATGAACTAGGAGACAGGGAGCTCTTACTCTGCTAAATATAGAATTGTCGAGGCTATGAGATTTGAACCTAACTTACTTTACACTGGACTTTGAATGATTCTTAAAATCCTCTAATGTTCGGGGAAATGAAAACTTTATATGTATCAAATAAAGTAAATCAATATTAGGAAAGAACTTGAAAATACCCTAATGAATCTTGAGTGAATGAAATCATAGAAAGAGTAGGGAATTGATAAAACTCAGGCAGTGCAATACCTCCTGGCAGTTGGTGAGATAGGACTAGCTATAAAGCAAAGCATGAGGATAGAGTGTCCAGGGTGGGAAACTGAGGGAGGGCTGTTTGGTTCCCAAGGAGGATGGTTCTCCGCTGCCTGCCATGCTCGTATAGGGGTTCTGGTACCAATCCCCATACCACCTAGCGACGCTCCGGACACTAGCTGGGTGTCCTAACAATTCACCTCAATTCTGACACTATCTACCCAAAGATAGCTTCAAATCCCATAGGATAAGGATTCAGTCCTACAAGACCTCCCTCCCCACATGCATACTTCAGATGTCAGTCACAAGCTCAGGTTGTTCCCCGTGCTTCTGACTGACAGGCTATAGATCAGAGGTCCCCACGACCCCCTCCTTGAGTTTGATTAATTTGCTAGAGTGGCTCACAGAACTCAGGAATCCCATTTACTTGCTAGATCACTGATTTATTATAAAAGGATATAACTCGGGAAAAGCCAGATGGAAGAAATGTACAGGGTAAAGCATGGGGAAAGGGCATGTAGTTTCCATGGTCTCTCCTAGTGCTGTGCTTCTTGAGACTCCACACGGTCACCAACCTGGAAGCTGTCCTAACCCTGTCCTTTTGGGTTTTCATAGAGGCTTCATTACATAGGCATGATTAAGTCGTTGACCACTGGTGACTGAACTCAATCTCCAGTCCCTCTATACACAAACTACCAGGAGGTCAGGCGGTGGGACTAAAAAACGGCAACCCTCTAAAATCACTTGATAGGCTCCACTGACAACTACCCCCCCGCCTCGTCTTTAGGTATTTCCCAAAAGTCACCTCATTGACATAACAAAAGACATTCTTATGGCTCTCATCGCTTAGGAACTTGTTAGGGTTTTGGGAGCTGTGAGCCAGAGACCATGAAGGACGACCATATACATATGAGAAATATATTTTGGTTATCTGAGTGACCAAATACTAATATATGTTTTTCTTATACATCATGCTATCACAGCAGGGAAGGATTTTAAAGATATTTGATCAGAGGTATTAAGGACTAATAATTCTTGTCTCACTGTTAACATTAAGGAACAAAGTAGTCTCTGCTCTTTCAGAATACCAATGGCCTCTCTTGTTACTTCTCAAATCACACCACATGTAACGCCGTATCAGTGGGCTTCCGTGCCAGACACTGAAGCCCCAGCTTCCTGATCTGTGCAATTAGGATAATACTAATACTTCCTTTGTATGATTGCTGGGAGCTGTAAGTGAGGCAATGCATGTCACAGACTTACCACAATGACTGCGCGTAGCAAAGATTAAGAAATGCTGGCCATCATTATCAATCCTGCTGTGGTATGAGAGAAGGGGCCCGTACTTGTGACTGTATTCTTAGCACCTGCTCTAGTGTCTGGCATGTGGAAGGTGCTCTAAAGGTGTGGAATGAAAAAATATATTATTAAAAATCTAACACCCGAAGCCTATGTAACTTTACTAACAGTTGTCACCCCAATAAACTTTAATTAAAAAAAAAAATCTAGGCTGCCCAGTGTTTAGAATTCAGAGTAATGAAAGGTCTTTTTCACTTTTTAGACCTCATATCAAAAAATTTAGAGAACACAACCTTACTATGACACTGAGAAAAGTGAAAAATTCATGGTTTTATCCTAAACAACAACAAAAAGAATGTGTGTCTAATTACGGGGAAAAATACTTTGACCACCAGCTTTCAAACACTGACTTCCTGAAAGAAAGTGGAAAAATCCAAATCTAAATAAAAATCTGCAGCTTCTCCAAGACCCATGCTCAGGGCCGTATCAAGGAATACTCCAGAAGGGAGTAGCCTCTAGCCTCTATCCACCAATGGAGCTAGCTTCCCTTTGCAAACTCCCTTTTATAGGCAGAATTCCTTTTCTATTTCCTTGGGGTTTTGTTTCACTTTGTGGGCTGCTTGCAATATTCTGATTTGAGAGAGCAAAAGAGGGGGGTTGGAAATGCAGGGTGCCTTCCTCCAAATGTCAGTCAGGGTAGTGCCAGGACAGCTGGGCCTGAAACCCTGCACCAGGGGAGGAGCACTGGTGTGGCTGGGAAGGATGTGAGCTCAACCTCAGCTGGTTTCTTTTAATGCTTGCAGCAAAAGGCCTGAGTTATTGCATTCTTTCTCGATGTCTTACAGAAAATGAGATTATTAAGTGCAGAGACAGTCAACTGTTCTGTGTCCTCCTGGCTAGCGTTCTAGCATCACCATAGCGATGTCAATAAACAGAGAAGTAAATTAACCTCTGAAGAAGTCTGCTGACTTTACTGTTCAAATCGGTCTCGCTTTCCCTGCTTAAACCCACACATACACACACGTACATACACACGTGCATGCACACTGTTGTTGTGATTGTTGTTTTTCTCATTGTTAGATCTACCGTGTTTCCTCGAAAATAAGACCTAGCTGGACAATCAGCTGTAATCCGTCTTTTGGAGCAAAAATTAATATAAGACCCGGTATTATGTTATGTTATGTTATGTTATGTTATGTTATGTTATGTTATGTTATGTTATATAAGACATGGTCTTATAGTAAAATAAGACCGGGTCTTGTATTAATTTTTGCTCCAAAAGATGCATTAGAGCTGATGGTCCGACTAGGTCTTATTTTCGGGGAAACACGTTATGAGCTCAATGGTGACCTAAAAGCACAGCTTGGTTCCTACCACTGTTTTGTTTAAAAGACTTTTAATGACTCCCCATTGCCTACAAAATTAAGTCTGATTTCTTTGCAGGGTGGTCAGAGTTCTTGATCTCTTTCAGAGCCACACCTCCACTGTTGTTTTTCAATGGCTCCCTTAAGCCATTCAAGGAGGAAAAGGTCTAATTTCCTTATAGAACTCTTTCTTGTCCAACTTTGGTATTTCTATGCATGGCCCCAGCTATCATCTCATCACAACCAAAGCAACCTTCCAGTCCCCCTCCAACAATGAATCCCAAACGTCCCCTCCTGTTTCTATTGCCAGCAGCCTGGACCAAGCCAATCAAGTACAACCTGAATCACATCCGTAAGAGCCTCTGAACTGGCTGTGTTTCTACTCCTGTCCTTCATGGTCTGTTTTTGATACTAGCAGTGATGTGATCGTTTAAAAATACAAATTACATCAGTTTGCTATCTTGCTCAAAACCCTTCTGTGACTTTCCTGGTACATACATTAGGTTCAAAGGCCTTATAATGCCTACCCAGTTCTGTGCAACCTGGCCCGTGCTCATCCATCTGACTTCATTTTATACCCTTTTCCCACACCTGGCTCTTACTCTCCAGAATCACTGGCCTTATTTTCATTCTTAAACATGCCAAGCCCTTCCCTGCTTCTGGCCTTTGTATTTTCCATTATTCTAGAACAGTTTCCTCTGATTGTTATGGGGCTGATGCCTTTTCATCATCATTCAGGTCTCAGCTTAAATTCTCCCTAGAGAATTCCTTGGCCACTCTATCTGCAGTCACTCCTGTCTATCACACCTCAACATTCTATCAGATTGTCCTTTTTGGGGTTTTTTGGTAGCACTTAACACTATCAGAGATTATCTTGCTTATTTATTTGATAAATTAACTGATAAATCAGTGTCTGGATCTCTCTGTTAGAGTAAAAATAGGGCAGGGACCATTTCCGCCTGTTCACCACAGAATCCCTAGCATGTAATAAAATGCCTGGCACACAAAAGGCCATCAATAAATATGATTTGAATAAATAAATACATAAACCTCATCTTCTAAGATCCAGATAACATGTGACCTTTCTCGTAAAGGCTTTATAACTCATGACTAGAAATCTCTTCTCCCTCCCATACATGTGTCATTGATCACTTCGTTTCTTTTAGAGGCGTGATTTGTATGGCTGCTATATCTTCTCTATTAAACTGTTGCTTCTTAAGGATTGTTTGATTCAGTTTTATAACTTACCATACATATCCTTATACATATCAGAGCTGCTCAATGAAAAAGTATGTTTTGCCCCTGTAATCACCCACAGGCACAGGCCTGGTCCTACAGTTGGGCCTCTGCTAAATGTTGAGCAGACAATGTTTATTCTTAGTTACTAATTATAGCAAACATTTTCATGACCCACATCCCATTCCTTGGCCCACATCTGATATGTGAGCTGTTGAGGTCTTTGCAGGCTGCAGCATAAGGACCAGTGTCTCCAGGTGGAGACACATAAGAGTCTTTTTCAAAGTCCAGCAGGCCATTCCTTTGGAGTTGCCAGAGACCTCCCACCTCCCAGGGGTAATCCTCAACAAGTGGAGACAGAAAGAGGGGTATGGGTCTCATTCTCCTGTTCTTCAGTTGGGCCATTTTGAGAGACATTCTAGATAGTTTTCAGATGTCCTGGCATACAGCCTCTGCCACCTATGGCAGCAAGCTCCATAGTACACCTTCATACTGGATTTTCATCATTCCCCATGTCAATATCCCCTTTCCCTCCCTCCTGCTTCCTGAGGTCACTTTCCAAATAAACAATCTGTGAATAAGCTCTTGTCGCAGGCTCTGCTTCAAACAAACCCAAAATAGAAGAGAAAAAAAAGGTAAATTGGACTACAGCAAAATTTAAAAACATAACCCATGGATTGAGAGAAAATATTTGAAAATAGTATGTGTCTGATAGGGTGTTAATGTCCAGAATATATAAAGAACTTAACAACAAAAACCAAACAGTGCAATTCAAAACCAGGCACAGGACTTGAACAGCCATCTCTCCAAAGAAGAAATACAAATGGCCAAAAAGCACATGAAAAGATGATCAACATCTCTAATCATTAAGGAAATCAAAACCAAAACGAGATACCACCTCATAACCACTAGATGACTATCATCAGAGAAACAGGACATAACAAGTGTTGGCAAGGATGTAGAGTAATTGGAACCCGTGTGCATTGCTGGTAGGAATGTAAAATGGTGCGGCCTCTGTACAAAACAGTACAGCAGTGTCTCAAAAAACTAAACATAGAATTACCATGTAACACAGTAATTCCACTTCTGGGTATCTACCCAAAAGAATTGAAAGCAGGATTTCAAACAGATATTTGTACACGCATGTTCATAGCAGCAGTACTCACAATAGTCAAAAGATGGAAGCAAGCCGAGTCTATTGGCAGATGAATGGATAAACAAAATGTAGATATACATACAATGGAATACTATCCAACCTTAAAAAGATGAGAAAACTTATTAGATTGGTGCAAAAGCAATTGTGGTTTTTGCAATGATTTTTAACCTTTTAAACCGCATTTACTCTTGCACTAACCTAATAGTACATGCTACAACATGGATGAGCCTTGAAGATATTATGCTAAGTGAAATTAACCAGTCACAAAAGAACAGATGCTGTAGGATTTCATTTACATGATGTACCTAGAGTAGTCAAATTCATAGAGACAAAAAATGGAATTGTTGTTTCTAGGTGCTAGGGGGAGGGTGAGTGTGTGTATGGGGAGGGTTGATTGTTTAAGGGGTACAGAGTATTAATTTTGGAGGATAAAAAAAGTTACAGAGATGGACAGTCATGATGACTGCACAACAATGTGAATGTGTTAAATGCTACTGAACTGTACATTTAAAATGGTTAAAATGGTAAAATAAACAAAAAAAGCCTCCTTTGCTGCAAATCTGTAAAGACAGAAAGTAGATTAGTGGTTGCCTAAGGCTGGAGGGGGTTGGGGGAAATGGGAAGTAGTGCTAATGGGTAAAAAAAGTCTTTTTGGCATAATGCAAATGTTCTAAAATTATTGTGATGTTTACACAACTCTGAAATACTAAAAACCATCGAATTGTATACTTTGAATGGGTAATTTATATGGTATATGAATAATATCTCAATAATATATCCTTTGTGTGTGTATATATACACATATATATCCTACAGGATGTATATACATATAGTCTATATATGTAATATATATATTAAATATGTATATCCTTTGCCCTTTGACAATTCTTTTACTTAGGCAACTAATCCATCTAATCCATGATCTTGGCTACCCATGACATGCCTTCTCATTATATCCAAAAATTCAAAATCTTTTCTTCTTCTTCATCAGAATTAACTGTCCTCTATCCCATTTCCTTCTCATCCTGCTGCAAAAACTAGTATGATATACACTTATGTTTTTAAAAAGGTCTAATGAGAACCTCTGAATAAATGCTTTTGATAAAGAGCCCCTGATACTAAGATTGAGCTAATATGGAAAGTCCAGGAAAGCTGGCAGACCAAGGAGGATATATTTAGATAGGTGTTACAGCAAACATCGTAAAAGCTGCCTGTGACCTCTTCTCTTTTTGCTGCCAAGAGGGATAGAAACTGTAAGTCTCAGGACTAAGCTTTCACTTTCCAGAAAGGAAAAAGAAAATGGAGAGGAGCTTCCCAGCAGCCCAAATCATTGAACTCAAATCAGCATTACAATAGTGTTCCAATTTGCTTTTGATCCCCCAAAAGATAAAATTTTGGGATTCATTGAAAGGGCAATCTGGGTTCTACCGTATTTCCCCGAAAATAAGACCTAGCCGGACAATCAGCTCTAATGCGTCTTTTGGCACAAAGATTAATATAAGACCAGGTCTTATTTTATAATAATATAAGACTGAGTCTACAATATAATATAATACCAGGTCTTATATTAATTTTTGCTCCAAAAGACACATTAGAGCTGATTGTCTGGCTAGGTCTTATTTTTGGGGAAACACAGTAGAAACAGCCAGCCTGTTCTAGGTCAAAGATAAACAAAGCCAGACACAAGTTAAAGTGGTAAGGACAAATTTTAATCATATTAAAATAGGAAAAGAGTCCAGCATGAACTGAACTCAACTTTGGTTTGTACAGAAATGACTGTTTCAAAAGTAGAATGAGGGCACAGGAAAGGGGGTGAGCAGGGGTCTCATAGAGTCAGGGAAGTAACAAATGGCAGCCTTGAATTTTCTCAGAGAGACACTTTAAGAGGGGCTAGGGTCACATAAGGACATGACCTTGAGCTGTTAGAAACTATGTCAGTGCTTTGTTCGAGTCTTTAGAGAGCAAGGTAGAGGCCTGCTCAAGAAGAGGGCTCAGGGGAGCCTGGCTAGAGTTTGGTCAAGGAAAGACTATTTTATCATCTATCACTTATTAGCTGTGTGATCCTGAGTGTCACATATCATCTCTGACCCCTAGTTTCCAAGATCAAAATTGAATTTTGCCAAGCCCAGTACCTTTGCCAAGAGCCCACCCCTACCATAGATACTTATTGTACTGAAAGACAGGGGACTTGAGTTTCCATCTCATGTCAGTACTTATTAGCTAAGTGACCTTGAACAAGACATGTAGTCATTGAGTCTCAGTGTCTACATCCTTAAAATAACAATGAATGACCTTTACAGAGATTGGAATCTGTGACTTCTGCTTCATTACTTTTCGTTGACTATTTCAAAGGTGTATATAATTCTAATTGGAACTTTCACTATTTTGCGTGGTAAAGTGAACATTTTAAAAGAACCCAAATGGCCTTCAGTTAAAGACTGGTTAAGTAAACAGCACATTCATACAATTGAATCCTAAGAAAACAATTAAAAATAGATCTTTAGAATAGACTTCGAATAAAAGCCAAGAAACATGAAGTGGGAAAAAAATCAAGTTGCAGAACAGGAATGTTAATATTCCCCATGCTGTATGTTACATCCCCATGACTTATTTGTTTTATACCTGGACGTATAAATTTGAACGTCTTATTCCCCTTTACTTTGTTCCCCCCTTTTAAATTTTTTTCAATTACAGTTGACGTTTGATATTTTATATTAATTTTAGGTGTACAGCATAGTGGTTAGACATTTATATAATTTACAGAGTGATTCCCTGACTAGTCTAGTACCCACCTGGCACTATACATCGTTATTATCATTATTGTTGACTATATTCCTTATACTTTACATTCCTCTGACTATTTCATAACTACCAATCTGTACTTTTTTTATCCTTTCACCTTTTTCACCTTGCTCCCAAAGCCCACTCCCATCTGGCAACCATCAGCTTGTTCCCTCCATCTATGTTTTATTTCTGTTTTGCTTGTTCATTTATTTTGTTGTTTATATTCCACATATAAGTGAGATCATATGGCATTTGTCTTTCTCTGCCTGACTTACCCACTTAGCCTAATACCTTCCAGGACTACCCTTGTTGTTAAAAATGGTAAGATTTCATTCTTTTTATGGCCAAGTAATAGTCCACTGTATATGTGTACCACCTCTTCTTTATCCAATCATTTACTGAGGGGCACTTAGGTTGTTTCCGTATCTTGGCTGTTGTAAATAGTGCTGCAGTGAACATAGGGGTGCATTTGTCTTTTCAAATTAGTGTTTTGAACTTCTTTGGATAAAAACCCAGGTGCAATTGCTGGGTCATAAGGTAGCTCTATTTTTCTTTTATTTTTAGGTACTTCCATACTGTTTTCCACAGTGGCTTCACCAATTGGTAATCACACCAACAGTGCACGAGGGTTCCCTTTTGTCCACATCCTTGCCAACACTTGTTTTTTTTGATTTATTGATGATAGTCACACTTATAGGTATGAGGTGATATCTCATTGTGGTTTTAATTTGCATTTCTCTGATTAATGATGTTGAGCATAGTTTCATATGTCTATTGGCTATCTGTATGTCCTCTTTAGAGATATGTCTATTCAGGTCTTCTGCCCATTTTTTAATTGGATCGTTAGTTTTTTTTATGTTAAATTGCATGAGTTCTTTATAAATTTTGGATATTAACCTCTTATCGGATATATCATTGGTTAGTATCTTCTCCCATTCAGTAGATTGTCTTTCTGTTTTGTTGATGGTTTCCTTTGCTATTCAAAAACTTTTTAGTTTGATGTAGTCCCATTTGTTTAGTTTTTCTTTTGTTTCCCTTGATGATGACTATTATTATTCTGATTTTATAAATGAGAAAAGTGAGAGGCACAGAGAGGTTAAATAACTTCTTCAGAATCACACTGCTTTAAAGTGCCAGAGCCACGGTTCTAACTGTGGCACTGACTTCAATATTTCCCTTTTTAAGCAATATGTAGCCGCTAACTAATTGTTTTTGAAATGAAAATAAAAATAATAAATGCTTAGAAGCAGAGTAATCATTAATTCCAAAATGGTAGTTCTCTCTTCATTACAAAGATACCACTCAGAGGTTTCTCCATTTTCCATATAATATGGAGAAATATTTCCCACATAGGAGTGTATGTATGTAAAGGAAAGCTGTCTATATTATATTACCATCAGTCAGTAGTATTTGTTCTTACCGTGTTTCCCCCAAAATAAGACCTACTCCGAAAATAAGCCCCAGTTAAGATCGTCAGCCAGACGGACACATTTAGTACGTTATGAAGATGTTCCAGAAGAACATGACATGACTGTATTTGAATAAATGTAGATTGTTGTACATGAAAAAATAAGACATCCCCTGAAAATACGTCCTAATGTGTCTTTTGGAGCAAAAATTAATATAAGACCCAGTCTTATTTTTGGGGAAACATGGTACCAACATGCAGTTTAAAATTTTCAAACCATCCCTTTGTTTTTCCCTACTTTTATAAACAGGCAAAAAAATGAGCAAGGAGGAAAATCCCAGTATCTAAAAGTAAAAAAACATGTCACTTCCCATTTGCTTCTGTGTGTTGCCCCAGCCTTGAATAATTTGAGGAAGAATGAATGAATGTAGATAATTCCCTGTAGACATAGCCATAAACCAGAGAACTCACTGCCTGAGAGTAAAAATGCAAATATAAAGGACTGAAAGTTTTCAAACAATTGAAGACAGAAAGAATAATTGAATTGAACACAATTTGCCAGTTATCCAGCATGCTCCAAATAGAAACAGTTTTGGAAGACAATGGGAAAATGTCAGTTGTCTCATAAACCTCTCTCTGGGCCAATGCAGCCAGTTTTCTCAGAAAAGAGCATGCAGGTGGGGTTTAAGCAATAGTGGGGAAAGGGAGAGGTGGGGGGGCTTCAAGCGGAACTCCCCCCAGGCCCCACTCACAGACATGGTGATTAGCGATTGTTTCAAATGAACGACGAAGTTCACGTTCTTGCCCAAAATTCCTCATTGCACGACTTCAAGCTTTCTGAAATCTCGTTCAGAAACCCCATCTGTGAAATCACATCCTTCCTACTTCATTTCTCATAGGAAACAATTACAAAGTGTCGATTCTTTGAACATGAAGGATTTATAAATAGAAGACATGATTAAGGCAAAATAATGCCCTGGGGCCTGGGATGCAAGTAGACTACTCTTCTTCCATTTTTCCTCGTTTGGATCCATATGAACCTTGGCCTCTTGCTTCTCCTCCTTTCCTGGTCCCGTTGCATCTGAAGCCACCTAAAACCTATTTCACAGAGGCATTCCTGTTCTGTGTTTAATTGAACATGTTTACTAACACATCAAGATGATAGAAGCTGTTTTTGTTTCCATCATTTTGGTGTAGGAGGGAGTGGAAGAAGTGGTCCAGTTTATAACAGGAGAGAATACAGTTCCATATTCAGGGGCAAAGCCTACTAGCCAGTCACCATATCCTTTTCTTCCAGGGCCTACAGCTAAAATACATTTCTCAGGCTGTTTGTGGTTAGATGTGGTTGGTTCATAAGTATCTAGCAGCTCTCATCCTCCATGCTCTTTCTCCTTCTCCTGACTTCATGCTAAAACAGGACAGCACACAGAGAAACTGTGTTGACAGTAGCAGGGCCACGGAATGGAGGAGCCTAGACACCTGTGTCGCCCGGCAAAGGAGGGTGGCTCACCAATCAGGGGCGTCTGTGACAGGTTTCTTAAGGGCAAGAAACAAACGTCTCTTGCATTTGAGCCATCATGCATTTTGCAGTGTTACAGCAGCTGTTTTCACCTAACAAATACAAGTTTTCTTCCACTGAAAAAGAGACAGGTATGAAGAGGCCATGGTTAAGAATTTGGTCAGGTTGATAAAAAGCTACAATGTCAGCAAAACACTATGCTCATCTGTTGGCTGAGGAAAAAGGCCCCAAGAGAATGACTGAAAGGCCAAATATCAGATCAAAAGAACTAAATAATTCTACATAACCAAACAAGATTTTTAAAAGTTTTCCAGAGTATTTTAAGAGTAGTAAAAAAAAGTCTCTAAAATGCTTATATTGGGGTTGAACATGTAGTTTGGAGAGATGGAAGGAGAATACTAAAGAGAAGATGAAATGGAACAACAAAATGGTCATCAGTGAGAGGACCTGCAGAGAAATCAGCCGTGACAATTGCTCAGTGGTCTGGCTGGCAATGGGATTTTAGATACATGAAAACCGTGTACTAAACTTTATGTCATTAGCTTTGTTATGACACAACTCTCTTCAATTAATGAAATGTGTTTCTTTGTATTGGGATATTTTAAGAAAGTCAAGGAAAATATGCTGCAGATCACACCCAGCCTGCAGGAGAATAGGACAGATAGAAAAATAAGAGTGGCAGTAAAAAATCATCAAAAGTCAGCAATATAATAAAGAAATGAAGAGGGAGAAAATGTAAGCCTCCAAGAATTTTTGGAGCTATTGGGAGGATACTGAATTTTCTACTACATGTAAATATGTGGTAATGCAAAGTATTCTTTAACACTGGCTCTGAAGTTGAACTGCTTATGACGTAACACAAGTGTCACCAGAAACTAACTGCATGACTTTGTACAAGTTCATTTATTTTTCTGGGCCTCATTTCTGGACCCTGTAAAAAGAAGACAATGCTAGAACCTATTTCCTAGTGATGTTATGAAGAATAAATAGTGTGTGGCATATAGTAAGCCTTCAACAGATTTTATCTAGTATTATATTATCATTACTCTGTATTACATGGGAAGACAATGTAGTGAAGTCAGGAATTGGTGAAGACTAAAGCTTTTAGAGTACATAGTTTTATGAAGTGATTTATGACAAAGTGACATTTGTGTACAACTATTGTAAGTGCATGTAAAATTAGCTGACAGAGCCAAAATGATTGCCTAATGAAACATTACCAAAATGAGGTTATTTCCTGCCAAAATGGCTAAAATTAAAAAGATTGGCAATTTTTTAATTCAAACTGGAATTCATGTATATTACCAGCAGGAATAAAAAATGGGTACAACCACTTCAGAAAGCTGTTTAACATTATCTATTAATATTGAACATTCACAAATGTAAGGCTCAGCAATTTCACTCCTACATGTATGCTCAGTAGAAATACAGTATTTGCTCACTAAAAATTCTTTAGAACAATGTTTATCGCAGCATTGTCTTGATATCCTCAAACTGGATTCAACCCCAATGCCCATCAGTAGAATGAATAAATAAGTAAATTCATAACATGGACTGCATAGCAGTAATTATAAAAAGTGAATGCTACATACAAAAGGCAAATCTCACAAAAATAATGTAAAGAAAAAAGAGCCAGACATAAAAGATTAAATACTATATGGTTAAATTATATACAATGAATATATAGAGTTGAATATTAGATAGTGAGATGAACGTATAGTGTTATTTATATGTCCAGGTAGTAATGACCTTGGAGAGGCAGGGATAGTGATTGGGAAGAGGCATGAGCAAGGTTTTTAACAATGTTCTAATTCTTTCCCTGGGAAGTGGTTGCCCAGGTATGTTTACTTTGCCATAATTCTGCAAACTATACACTTATGATTTATGCCCTGTTATACTTCAGCAAGAAGATTTTTAAAAAGAGAACCCTTGATAAGGATGGATTCAGTGTTAGCCCTTGCTAGATCCTACGTGGTACCTGCTGCCAGGATCACAAACTTTCAATCTCCATCATTGTTCAGAGATGAAACCACTCTGAAAAGACTGGTCTGAAATAACTTAAAAACAGTGACATTCCTTGAAGGAATTAAGCAACTAAACAACATAAACAGTTCTCCACAAGCCAATAATTCTATCCAAAGCTGTTCACAGGATTAGAAAAATGAAAAAAGATCTTTCATTTCCACAAACCTATTTGTCTTACCATTTCCATTGCTCTGAACAACAGACAACAGGAGTTTCCTTTCTTTTTAATTAACTATGTTGGACTCAACGTTGAAATGCATATGAATAAGAATTTTGCAAAAAAACCCAAAGTGATTTGTGAGTCTTTCTGTAGAAAAGATTCAAATTCAATCACCCAGTCATTTCTACATTCGCTGATGCCATTTTCCCCCAAAAAAATTTCATCATAATTTAATAATCAGACAACAAAAACATTTTTATCACTGTTTACACATAGTTATTTACTGTGAGTTTGCTTCTTTAATTTGTGTCTCACCCATGAGACTATAAATTTCATTAGTGCAGGGAATAAATTTTTGTTGATTCCTTTGTTATATATTCAGTACCTAGAAGATATGCAAGTAAATAAATGACTAAATATTTTTATGACTTACTAATGTGAATATGTTTCCATCATTTTTAAGGGAGCAGCAATAAATGAAATTTTAGGTAGAGCCCTGGTCCATCAACTGTATCAAAGTAGTACAGAATTGTTTTCAGGTATCTCTATACAATCCTAAGGGTCCAAGTCTGAAGGCCTGAGAACCAGGAGTAATGAAGTCTGAGGGCAGGAGAAGATTGATGTCTTCTGAATCAGGGAGTAAATTCACATTTCCTCTGCCTTTTTCCCACTATTCAGGCCCTCAACAGATTGGATGAGGCCCACATTTATTCAGTCTACTGATTCAAATGTTAATCTATTCCAGAAACACTCTTACAGACACACCAAGCAATAATGTTTTAGCAGCTACCCAGGCATCCCTTATCCAAGTTAGGTTGACACATAAAATTAACCAGACAGTGACATTTGAAAAGGCTTGAAGAAGTTGAGTGAGGAAACCATGAATACAACTAGAAAAAGAGTGCTTCTGATTGAGGGACTGTCAAGATCAAAGCCCCTTAGAAGAGTGCTTGGTGCTTTGGAAGAACAGTAAGAAGGCAAGCATGGATAGAACAGAGTGAGTGAAAGGGAGAGTTATAGAAAGTAAGGTCAGAAAAGTAATAAGGGGCTACATCATTTACTGGTATTTGGCCCAGTGGAGCAGAAATAGATTCAAATAATCAGAACTCAGCCTTGTACACATCTAAGGCTGTTTGCTTGGATCAGTTACCAGAACATAGGAATAGATATTTTTTAATTAATAACTAAATAGCAATTTAAAAAATAAGAGATCTACTCTTTGCAAAAGCATTCAGGTGTTGAGAAAACTTGATGGAAAGGGGTATATTTTAATTAGTTTATAACAACAGAAAATTATGGAGAACTCAGAAAATAATGTATGACTTTTGATTAGACTATTCTAGATAACCCTACAGATATCTCTGTACGGTAGAACCAAAATCTTGCTGAAAGGGTGTCTCAGAGAGTATTCTATATTGTAGGTAATCAAAATGTAGTTTAAATTGGCTTAACTAACAAAGGAGATGCATTGCCTTGCATAACTAGATAATTCAGAGTTGGTGAAGACTTCAGAACTGGTTTGATTCAGCAACCATGTTATTCATCAAGGACCCACCTTTCCATCATTGTCCTCTGCCTTCCATTCTGACAGCTTTATCCTAAGGGAGGCTACCCTCATGGTAAAATGGCTCCAGCAGCTTCAGATTTCATATCCTCGTGCCATATTGTTCAGAAGGAAAAGAAAAAAGTTTTTTAGAAGCTCCCTCAGAAGAGTGAGGGATTTCTAAAATTACTCAGCAAAGATTTTCTTCTGTGTCATTGACATAAACTGAATTAACAAATACTTTTGTGATCTAAACTCTTAGCTAGGTGAATTCTATGTACTGATGGCAAAGGACTGGGTTACAAGGATTCATTCATTCACTCATTCAGAATACTAACTGGGTGCCTATTGTGTGTCTAAGCATTTGGAATACAGTGGTAAGCAAAATAAAGGTCCATAGCATCATGTGGGTGGAAACAGACAGAAATTAACATAAGTATATTATATAGTAATCTAGAAGGTGATAAATGCTATGTAATAAAAAGAAAAATAAAGCAGGAGGAGGGGAATTGGAGTGTGTAAGAAGCTGAAAGAAATGGTTTCAGTTTTAAATGAGGTGGTTAACATACGACTCATTAGGAAGATGGCATTTGAACAAAGCCTTCAAATAGAGGAAGGCGTTAGCCATCAGATTATCTTCAAGAAAAGCAATCCAAGCAGAGTGAATAGCCAAAGCAAAGACCCTAAGCATGAGTTTGCATGGCACATTCAAAGAACAGCAGTGAAGCCAGTGGTGTGGGAGAAGGATCAAAAGCAAGATGATCAGAGACAAAATGGAACCAGATTATGTAAATCTTGTGAGCACAAATAAAGACTTGACTGGCTTGACTAGTATTTGGAGTAAAAGGGGGAGCCACTGCAATCTTTTCAGCTGAGAAATTGCATGACTTGTTATAAAAAGAATAATCTAGCTAATGAAATGTGAATGGACTACAAGGGGACAAGAGTTGAAATAGAGGCAGTATGGAGATCATTGGTGACTATGACAAGAGCTGTTTTAATGGCATGATAAAGGGGACAGAGAGGAAAAGATGTGGTAGGAAGTCTACAGAGATAGCATTCATCCCTTTCTTTCCTCCTTGTATAAGAATATTTTTTTCTCTCACATTAAGAGGGGAGACTAATACTCCTTCATTTGAATCTTTGTTTCTTGCTTGACCAGCGGGACGTTCTGGGAAGTGACAGTATGCCCAGGCATTTTCAACATTTATGTTTGTAATGCTCCCACTTGGAACCTAGCCATTCCACCTGATGGTCCCAATTGATAGTCGGCATCAACTGCCAACCATGTGAGTGAGTCATTGTAGGTGTCCAGCCCAGTCAATCTATTAGATGACTCCAGTCTCAGCCGCCATCTTTGTGTAACAATGTAGTAGGGTGGGTTCCTCAGGAAGCAGATTCTGAGACAGGAAGTTCATTAGGGAGTGCTTTGGGGATGAATACGAGGGAAGGGAAGGGTAGGAAGCAGGACTGACAGAAGGAGGAATCAAGCTGCTAGACAATCACATCAGAAGGCTCAACTGATCCATTTGGGGAGTTCTGAGGATGGGATGATCTCTTATATCTGTACCAAAGTAGGATGAAAGGATTGGGCTTTATATCCCTGCATGAAGCAGTCATTGGATATGGGCCATCTTGGGAAGGGTATGAGACGCTGGGTGAGGTGACTCTCAGAGACATTCGCTGAAGAAGACTGACAGCTGAGGGCTATCTGTCAGCCACATTCCCAACAGGTGATGTAATATGTCCTTCATTCCTAAAGTGGGATCTGATTGACACATCACAGTATTTACCACAAACTTTATGACAGATCCCAAAAGAGAACTGCCCAACTGAGCTCAGTCAACTCATGGAATCATGAGTGGTGACAATTAGTTGTTGTTCTGAACAATTTACGGTTGGGGGAGTTTGGTAAGCATTCATGGATAACTAGAAGACAAGATAGAATGAGGCATGAGCTTTGGAGCACTTCAACATTAGGAGGACATGGAGAAGAGAGATAGGGAAGGAGTAACCAGTAAAGCAGAGGATAAAGCAAATCCATTGCATCAGACTTGGTCCTGTAGACCCTCGATCGATCCCTCATCCTTCCCCAACTCGGGTCTTATTGCAGTGGGATTGACCACTGCAGGCTGCTTTTCCTAGATTCTGATGTTATTTGCTTTCCAGCTGGCATTAGTTTATGAAAAGTACTGATGGAAGTTTGCAGGAAGGGAGAAAAGGAGAAACCAGGGACTTCCTCTCCTCTTTGAGGTAGTGTTTCTGGCTGTGGTTGTATCTCTTCTCTTGCTCCAGCTTCCGCTGGATAAATCTTCCGTAGTTCTAGTGTCTGCTGGGTCCCCCAAACCCATGAGCACCTCCTCTCCTCCTTGTTCCTCCATGCTAGGTTGATACTATGTTTCTGCTGTTGCCAGCCTCTGGTTTCTTCATTATCTCCTTCCTGTTTGGCCTTTCAGCTCAATTGTCACCTGTGTTATCAAGACCCAGAACTAAATTCTTTCTGGTCAAATACTCCGACTAGTTTCTGTTTTCTTGATTAGATTTTGACTTGATTAGGTCTTGGAAGCTAAATGAAGAAAGTGTACGAGGTGTGATTAAAAAAATACAGTTAATGTTTAAATTTTAAAAAATTTATTACAATAAAAGACACATTGCCGTTATTCTCCCTAAAAATACTCCCCCTCGCTTTGAACACACTTATCCCATCATTCTTGCCACTTTCTGAATCGGTTCTGGAAGTCCTCTTTCATGAGTATCTTTAGTTGCACTGTTGTGCCTGCCTCGATGTCCTGAATTGATTCAAAATGTTTTCATGGTCATTTTGACTTTGGGGAAGAGTCAGAAGTCGCATGGTGCCAGATCAGGTGAACAAAGTGGATGAGGACACAACGTATGTTTTTATTTGACAGAAATTGCCGTATAACAGAAGCGATGTGTGACACGGAGTGTTGTCATGATGGAGGATGAAGTAAAGACACTCACGAAAGAGGACTTCCAGAACTGCTTCAGAAAGTGGCAAGAATGATGGGATAAGTGTGTTTGAAGCAAGAGGGATTAATGGCAATGCGTCGTTTACTGTAATAAATTTTTTTAATTGAAACATTCACCATATTTTTTCATCACATCCATGTCGAAGAGGAAGGAATAATTAACTGTTAAATGCTGCTCAGAGGTCAAGTAAGATGAGGACTGGGAATTGATTATTAGATTTAACAAAATGGAGGTCACTGATGACATGACCAGAGCAGATTCAATAGAGTGTCAGGCAAGTGAAAAATCTATGAGATTAAATCAGAGACCACCATTGCAGCTGTGATGGGGCCAGATCCCTAAAGAGTTCACATAGGGAAGCCATAGAATGAATGTAGGGAAGTAACCACAGTATCCACTCTCATCAGGAGAGAGGCGGAAGACTGAGGTCACAAGAGGAAATTCATCTAGGTGGAAAGAGCTAGAGATCAAAGCCAGAGCCTTCCAGTGAATGAACTCAAGGCCTTAGGTTCATGGCAGAAACACATGTCAAAGCAGGAAGATAAAGTCACATAAGGAAAATTTGGAAACTCTAGTTAAAGCACCAGAAAAACTCAGAATCCCTTTGGGGAATAGTGACTTTCTGCCTTCCAAACTTTATTTTTGGAATTAGACAAACAAGTAACAGTGTATTGTGGATGCGTTTATTGTAGGAAGTTAGTATCAGCTCACAAAATTTGTTTATCTGCAGTAAACTGCAGAATACAACATTTTTAAATAGCAACTCCACTTGAGGGACACTAACCCAAAGAAATAATCCTAAAAAGGAAAATGTTTAGGCACAAAGATGAACACAGAGCTATTATTTATTAGAATAGAAAAGTGGAAACATATTAGTTGTTTAGAAATCTAGGAATATGTAGTTAAACTATAGAGCATCCACTCAGAAGACTGCTATGAAAACCATTAGAAGTTATGGTTCCATATACAAAGAAAATACAGACAATTTAATGTTCAGCTTTTATAATGAAGGATGCAGCGTAATTATAACTGAGTAGAAATGTGCCAACATAGCATTATTGGGGGGGGTAATTTTCTATGCTATATTTATTGGTTGTGTATAATTTTTTAATATTATAAAAAATAAATTCTGTAAAAGGAAAGAAAAATTCAGGTGATAGGAGACAGATTATTCCCAATTGGAAAATTCTATAAGAGATGTTAAGAGGCACAGCAGAGGTGATTTCTTTTACTCTTGGGTAGACTTTATTTTAGCTAACGAAATTCTTAATCAGAGTTCCAATTTTTTTTCGTTGCTTGCAATTAGCACAATATTTACATTGTGTCAAAGCTACTTCCCTTGCAATCTTTCTTATTCCATTACTGAAGCCTTTAATTCATGTGAGTATGTCATGTCACAATGCTTCAACTGACAAAATTGCATATATGCGAGTGTCATAGACAACTGGTGCAAGTTTCTGGGCTCCTAATTATATAGATGAAAACATATGTTGCATGCAAATGGATTGAAAACCGTCATAGAGAGAAGAATGGAAAAAAAAAAACATGCTGTTTTAAAAATATCTTTAACACGGTCCTTAGAAGAAAGAAACGGGGGATTGAGTCTGAGATGAAATTATACCGTTCAAATATGAGCTTTCAGTCTCAGATGTGAAAGCATCTGTCCACAAATCTCCCCATCCAGAGCCAACACCCTTTTTAAACCACTCTGTTATTTCAAAACCTAAGTGGATATGCTTTCTTTATATTGTTGAAGAGTATGTGCTAACAAAAGATAAGGGAGCTTGCCAACATTAAGTTAAGTTCAGAAGAAAGTCAGCGTCAACCAGTATAGTAATTACAACAAGCCCCAATGACAAAGAAATATTTGGGATTTCATTGTAAATGAGGAGAATGCAACAAACAGTTCTTTTTGCTCCTTCTTAAGGTTAACCAAAAAGTATCAACCAACAGGACTTTCTGGGCTTTGATCAGAACAAAGCATTCCGGATATTTTAGGCAGACTGGGAGTAGAGGTCTAAACTTTAGTTGCTCTTACATTCCTCAAATGACTTTAAAAGATGAATGAACAGCGGGTTGTTTTGGATAACCCAAGAGATTTCTAATTAGGTATATACGTAAATGTTTTCTCCAAAATTTAACTTTCTTCCTTCCCTCAGGTCAGGCACTATATTTTTTCCTACTCGCAATAATTCAAATTCCTCTCCACTCACTTATAGATTAATGATAAGCCTAATATATTCAAGTTTTAACAGCACCTTGGGTCAAAAACAGGAAATTGTATAAGATAATGGATATAGCATAGTTTTAAAAGCCTAGATAGGCGTGGGGTTCAAAGTTCCTGGATTCAAATCCTGCCTTTTCCACTTGTTAGCTGGGTGACCTTATGCAAGCGTCCTAAACTCTTTGAGACTCATGACTTCATTGGTAAAGTAAGGATAACAATATACCTCCCTCCAGAGCATTGTGTGACTAAATGAATTAAGACATGTGAAACACTTAGAGTGGCGCCTGGTACCTTGTGTGTTACTAAGAGTGTTAGCTGTGGTTATAATCCGCAACCTTTGTGTCAGCTCCAGGACATTCTTTGGAGATGATTATACCCACCCTTCAAGATAATATGGTAGGACTGATAATTAATCTCTGTAGTTCACTTAAGTGAACATCTGGTCAAGTTTTCATTCCAAACTGTATCAGTTAGAATGACTCAGCCAGACCATGACTAAATAAGACAAACATTCTCTAATTCTACTGTATGGCTGACCCAGTTTTTTTTCCTCCTCTGCTAAAAGCCAGAGACAGTGTTAAAGCAGGGTGATAATTCATTTCGTTTTACAGAAAAGGGAGTGTTTAAAGCTAAATACGTGGCTTCCAACTACAAATATCTGGGTAAGATATTTGTTTAAGAGCAAATACTTACAACACCATTCATATTCTTCACCACATCTTGGTTATTTTGTGTAATAATTTCTCTCCCAACGAGAGAAAAGATGGAGCCAGTATAACTGAATTACAAATGGCAGTCTTCACCAAAGTCGTATGCGCTCCGTAAAATATAACACCTTCTTGTGCACAAAACCTTAATGCCCCATGGATTCTAAAAATAGCACAACCCTCTTTACTGCATAGCAATAATAGAGATAAAGATATCTTTGAGGTTGTCTCTTGTCCAACTACCACCTTTTAGACAGGAGATAATCTAAGAGTGAAGCAGAAAACTGACTTATTTAGGGTCATGTGGCAAGTTTAGGACAAAACCGGGACTAGAATTGGATCACCCACCTCCTAAGACTCTTTTCACACTATTCCGATGCTTCCCCAAACTCCACTGCCTGCAATTACAGAAAAGAGGGTCTTTACACTTAACTTCCGGAGAGATATCAGCATAGGTTTCCTCTTCTATTGTCCATTTGCAAATTGAAACCAAAGTTCTTTTCTATACCTACCATCTGGATATCATATGTAGGATATTTGGCATGTTAAAAAAATAAACAAGTTGTGGGTGTGCCAAAAAAATTTCAGTAAGTAATCTGCAATATGTTGTACCAGGGATGATTCTGTTATAAAAGACTCAGGATAGGCCAGGTCCTGGGCTTAATGCTTTCTAGGGGAAACATCATTTACTCCTCACAAGAACCTTATGAGGTTAATGTTAATTCCACTCTTTGACAGATGAGAAAATTGAGACTTAGCAAAGTTAAAGCAATTGCCTGAAGTCAACAGGTATGGAGTATCAGAGTCTAGTCATACACTTTGGTAATTTTACCCCCAAGCCTGTATGTAAGCCTTTTCTAATTTGGGGCTATCACTGCCACCCACAGATTACTGTCTAATTGTTCTATTTCTTGCTTTAAAGGTCACATGAATGCTTTCGAGTTTTGTTGACCTGATGCTGGTTTTATTTCTATTTTGTTTATTTAACAGACACTTATACAATAGTTAGGTGTCAGGCATTGTTCTAAGCAATCTATATAGTATACCACATATGTATTTATTTGATCTTTACCACAACCCAATAAGTTAAAATTAATATCCGCATTTTATAGATGAGGAAGCTCAATCATTTGTGTAATGTGCCCAAGATGACACAGCTAGTAAATGACAGACTACCCCCAAAGTTGCATAATTTAATTTTATACCTTTTTTCACTTCTTTTTTTTTTAAAGAGCATCGTTTCAAAATAAAACTTAAAGTGTTTTGATAGAAGGAAGATCGGATTGTCTCAAACCGGATTTCTCCTCATATCTATTAAAAAACGAAATTCAACTTCAAATTCAAAATTCAAGACTAAATTTGAGCAATTCATGAATTGGGCAGCATCCCACCTAGCAACTACCTAGAAGCGCTCTCTGAATGAGTTGTACAAAATGAAAGGTTTTTATAGGCACAAAGAGAGTAGGACTAAGCAGTTAAAAGAGTGAATTATTTCAGGCAAGGACGGCTTCCCTTAGGAAGTTCGTATCAGGCAGATTACCTCACTAGTGATGATTAGGACTTTCCTGACTGGTTTCAAATTCTATTCCTGAGAAAGGCTCTTGGTGATGTGAGTTAACAAAAGCGACTCCATTTTGGCCTGTTATTCCTTTTTTTTTTTTTTTTTTTTTTTTTTTTTAACATCTCCCATACCATGGTAACTGTTAGGCACAGCCAGAGGAAGGAGTGCGGGAGACCAAGGTTGGTCGATTAGAATTTATCTGGTCGATTAGAATATTTATTTGGCGTGTTTGAGCTGCGGGAGGTCAGGGTAGAGCAGAGAGAAAAGATCCTAACCTCCCCGAGCAAAGAGAGGAATGCAGTTTTATAGGAAGGGGTAAAGGAGGCTGTTCCACCTTCAATGCTTCAGGGGGTTTTTATTGACAAAGGGTTTCAGGGCCTGACCAAAAGCCCTCCAGCTCCACACCCTGGCCCCAGGTCGCTGTCTGGACCACCCAGGCCCCCAGATCACAGGTCCCTAGGAGATAAAGCAAGACAAGATCAAGACAAGATGGCTTTTAAGATAAGGATTCTGCTTCTGGCCTAAATATGACTTAACAGTAACCTTTGGGGTATGCCAAGGATCACAATCTGAAAATCACTGCTTTAGAATAATTTTTTTCTTCCTCAGCTATTTCACATAATTTTTACCTGTTCTCAACCCAAAGGAATTGCATTGCCACAAGCAATAACTTGTGGATGATTACTCATCCATTAAAAGTGATAATTGTAAGGACTATGTAATAACATGGCAAGGTTGCTATAATAGTGGAAAAAGGAACAAAATAGTGCATGTATTGTGTGATTATAGCTGTATAAAAATCTATATGCTTATACATCATTGAGTGGGTATGTTACAGCAGTGGGATTATGAGTGATTTTTCTTTTGAAAATTTCATCTGAAGCTATTTTAGCATCTAAATTAAAAACAACCCTAACAAAATATAAAAATAAAGAAACATACCTGAGAAAAGAAAGGACGCAGTCATTATCCTAAAGGAAGTACTTAGCTGTAAGTGAACTATCAGAATAGTGATTCTTCCCCAGATTATATCTTTGGGATATCTATCTCACAGTGATCTACTAGCATTTAGTTGATTATTTTAATGGCATTGCTCTTGAAAGTTAGTCAAGAGCCTGGTAAGGTAAATCATGCCCACCCTCTTCAAATATAATTTAGCCACCCTGTCCCCGAAAATAAGACCTAGCCAGATAATCAGCTCTAATGCATCTTATAAGACCTGGTATATTATATTATATTATATTATATTATATTATATTATATTATACCCGGTCATATAGTAAAATAAGACTAGGTCTTATATTAATTTTTGCTCCAAAAGATGCATTAGAGCTGATTGTCCGGCTAGGTCTTATTTTTGGGGAAATACGACATTGAAAGTACTGTTTATGACAATACTATTTATGACAAGTACTATTTATTGTCATAAATAGTACTTTTAATGGCAGACAACACTTTAGTGGTTATCCGAGGGTTGTGGGGAGGGGGGATGGTAGAAAAGGGTAAAGAGGGTCAAATATAAGGTGATGGAAGGAGAACTGACTCTGGGTGGTGAGCACACGATGTAATACATAGATGATATATTATAAAATTGTACATTTGAAACCTGTGATTTTACTAACAATTGTCACCTCCCACAATTTAATTTTTAAAAAAGTACTATTTATGGTGAGTATGTTATGACAAAGGAAAGAAAAATATAAGGTTGCATCTATAGTATGACCAGTTATATTTATATATTTTTAAAAGGCAATACATAGTAATAATGCACAAAAGAAATACACCAGCATATTGCGAGTGGTTGTGTTGGAGTGAAGGAGATTAGATAATTTCCCCCCTTCTTTTATTTTCCTATAATTTTCAAATGTTTTATAATAAACATTAATTATGTTAAAATGGAAAGCTGTAAACTTCAGTTTTAAGAAGAATTAGAAACTTAAAGTAAAAGGGAAGAGAAGTTAGCATTTTATTTGAGGATTCCAAGAGTAGTAGCGTGGGGGAAGAGGAAACTTTCCTCTACTATCAATGTTCTTTCAGCTGGTCTAATAATTAAATATACATAAGACAGATTGACAAGAGAAAATAACCAAATTTAATTACATCCATATGTATGGGAACCCCGCACACTAGTACTTGATTGATTCTGGGACAGAAAGTTAAAATGAGGTACATAAGGCATTCTGAGCTAAGGATGAAGTAAGGCGCCTTGGGGCTTCAGAAGGGAAGAAAGACGATAAGAAGAGCAGTGTTCAGTAATTAATAGTTTGCCCTGCTTTATAAGTAGGTCAAAAAGGTTATCTCTGATAATCTCTTATTATGGACAAGGTCCCTAATTTAAATTATTCTAGGTAGGTAAGGGCGGATGCAGATATTTCTCTTAAGCCTGAAAGGTCTTGGTTGCCATTAGCTCAAAATAATCCACATACCAAAGAGGCACATCTTAGGGTGACTTGTTCTGATCCCCTGCAGTAGAAATTGTTCAGAGTTCCCTTTCTCGTCTCTCTTTCCATGGGGGATGGGAGACTGGAGGGAATGGAAGATCCTTGTGTCTAAATGTAGTCCTCGGATTTCTCAAAGCCACATTAGTAGCTGATGTTTCCGTCCCCGGGGTTTTAGACAAAAGTCAGGTTTCAAAAGAGTATGCATCTTGTGAAATGTTAAGACTATAGCAGGCTCTCTTCTCAAAGAAGCCATTTGTTTTTATTTTTAAATACAGTTTGACTTTGAAGATATTCCAAAAATTAGAAAAAGAAAATACATTAATTGCATTTCCCATTTGAGACCAACAGAAACAATTTTATTTAGGAACTGCGTGTATCATCTCAGAAAATCTGAAATCCAGAACAACCTGGGAAGCTTTTAAAAAGAATAGGTTCCTGGGCTGGCTGGAGATTCTGACTCAGTACACAAGGGATGGGGTCCTCCCTGGTTTGTGTAAGCAAAGATCTGTAACTAGGCCAAAACAAAAACAAAAACAAAACCCGAACATGGAACACCCTAGGGTAACCAAATGTTCTCTTTTCCCAACCTGTTCTGATTTTAGCGCTGTAAGTCCTACATCCCAGGAAACTCCCAGGTTTTAAATCTTCCTCAGTCCTGGGCAAACAGGGACAGTTGGTCCTTCTAAGTTATCTTTCTAGACTCCTAACCAAGACATATACTTTGTTAAAAAAGGAAACAGGTTAAAAAGGAGTCACTTTTGCTAATCCATGTCACCAAACCAAAACTTAATACCTAACCTAATTGCAGTTACAGCCTCTCCAAGTAGTGGAATTTTAAACCAATCAGTCTGGAATTTCCTGATCAGCACTAGTGAGGTAATCTGCCTGTAAGACCCCAGAGTTTTCCCCTAAGGGAAGGTGTTTTGCCGGAAATCCACTCTTTTAAATTAGTCCTAAGCTCTTTCTGCCTAGAAAAACCTTCCATTTTTGTACAACTCATCTAGATTCCTTCTACTTGCTATACAGGATGCTACCAGATTCATGAATTGCTTAATAAAGCCAATTAGATCTTCAAATTTACTTGTTTTTTTGTTTTGTTTTTTTTTTTTTAACAACTAGAATCACTTTTAGTCATGGTGCAAACAGAGAAATGAAAGTCAGAAAGAATGGAGTAAAATCTTTGAAATGCTCAAGTCATCTCTTTGCAGAGCATTGAAACCATCAAATTGGTCAATTTGAACGATAACAACAACAACAAAAAAACTTAGGTTTTTAGTCTTCTAACTTCCTGAATGTTTCTCTTTTGAGCATTTTATTTAAGAAAATATGATAGTGATTCTTAGCTTATAAGGAAGGACTCCATTCTAAAATGCCTCTTACGCAAAGGCCAAAAGAATGACACTTTTATCCAAAGTGTAAGTCTAGTCCTCAGACATCATGGGTAAACTTTGCCTTTATTTTTCATTTATTTATTTCTTTTCTTTTCTGTTCTTTTTTCTTTTTCAATGGTAAGATAACAAACTCAAACATTAGCAAGAGGTCTTTCATAGTTTGGACCGGAATTAAAATGTTTGGGTCACTTGGTCCATTTGTTGACATTGGAATAGGGTAGGGTATAATTCTTGCCTTGTATTAATATTACCTTTTTCATCAATAACAATGCAGTTGGAGGTATGAAATAAGAACTCTTTGAGCATTAACAATGGGAGGAGTGTTATTATTAGAGATTTATTCCATTATGAGGAGCACACATTGAACCATGAGATGTTACACAACTTTAAGCAAGCCTCTTACAAATGTAGTGAAGACTGACTTTTTGCCCTTTCTGCATCAAATCATAGTGTGGGGGCAAAAACTGACCAAACTGTTATTTTTCATTTTCCCAAATAAAGCTATACTCTTTTCCCAGTGAAAACAAAACACTGTTGTTTTTTTTACCTTTCTCAACTCTGTGTTAAGGAACAAGAAATTATATGGAAGTTCTTAAAGATATGATTTCATAACAAGTCCTTTTGACATTTATCCCAGTGCAGATTCTTGGGTAAGGTTGGCTTATAAAATTTTAATAGCTTTGGCCATGCTTTCAAGTATCTTACTTACTTTAACAAGAGGCTTCCTAAACAGAATCACAGAGCAAGTAATCTGTTGCAAAATCAGCCTGTCATCTTAGCTGGGGCCAAGGAAAAGCAAGGGATGGTGATGCTTTGGAGAAGCTGAGGTGACGAGTATGCCGTTAGCAGGCAGTACTGCCTCTGGAGGCAAACCAGTTGTGTTCGTATCTAGGCTTTCTTCCCCTTATTTGCTCTACAACCACAAGCCAGATATTTTAACTGCAAGGCTCAGTCCCCATCTGTAAAATGGAGTAGTAAGCTGACCTCATAGAGCCTTTTTGTGCCTTGAATGAAATATGCAAACACTGAGCACAGTGTGAGAGGTGAGGCGTGTGCTTGGCAAGCACCAATACCTGCTGTAATTCTCTCTTCCTCCTTCTCCATGTGCCAATCACATGGGAAATATTTGTTCCTGGAATGAGCTGTATGTTTGATTTTGACCGTCGGTCTTCACAGATGCCATGTCACCTGCAGGAAGGTGGCCTAGCCCTTCACCTTACTAAATCTCATCAGCCTTGCAATCTCAGTTCTTCAGAAAGTCCTTTGCCCATCACCTAAACCATAGGTTGGTCATAATGTCTTCCTGAACTTTCCCTTTATTTGTCCGAATTGGCATATAAGAAGCATTTAAATGATAATTATTTACTAACAGCATTCTTATTTAGAAAATGTCATAAATCAAGAAAATGGGGGAAAACACAACTTTACAAAATAATGGTGTTTATAGCCAATGGATTCTCCTACTTCTTGTTGTAAGTAACCAGGCCTAGCAGAATGTATCATTTGCCAAATTGCAGTAATTCTTATGTTAGCCTCATGGTTTGTGCCATATCTCTATAATATCCGTATTATTTGCCCAGAATTTTCTCTATATTGCTTCAATTTTTGTTTAGATTAATTTGTCTGAGGAAATATTAAATCACAACACTTAATGAGAACTACTAATCTATGTCGCCACTAATCTATGTCACCACTTTCTTTTTCCACATCAGAAAACTGAGGCCTCGAGAAGGGAAGGAACTTTCCTACAGCCTTTTCTAAGTACACATCAATGGCAATAATTCAGATCTACCACTTCTTAGCCTGCATTCTTTGCAGTATTTCACACGACCCCCTGTGAAGTTTCACTCCAAGCAGTTTTACTTTGGTTGAACATTTGGAAGGGACTGACAGAATGATCCATACTGGTTTTTGATAATTTACAAAGCTAACTAAGGAACCACACTGGTGAGAGCTTTCTCTATCAGAAAATAATGCTCTAATCCAAAGGAGTGATTTGTGTTTCAGAAACCATGACAGACTAGTGACCATCTTTCCTATCTCTTAAGGTCCACTCCAGTAGCTTCTTCCTACTTTACAGATAAAAGCAAGAGTTAATTAGAATAAATTTCATCATTGCAATAACAGTATTGTAACAGAAAAGCTGCTTCTTTATAAACAGCTTGATTGAGATTAATTCTCATCTCATATATGTGTACAATTGAATGTTTCTAGTATATTCACAGGGTTGTGCAACCTTTACCATAATATAATTTTCAAACAGTTTTCCCCCTAAAAGAAACCAGTATCTATCCCCATCCCCCATCCTTCACATTCACCAGTCTCCTCAGCACTAAGTAATTGCTAATCTACTTAACCTACTTTCTGTTTCAACGGATTTACCTATCCTGGACATTTCATATAAGTGGAATCTTACAATATGTGGCCTTTTGTGGCTGGCTTCTTTCACTTTGCATTATGTTTTCACAGCTAATCATATTGTAGCATGTCTCAGTACTCCATTCTTTTTTCATAGCTGAATAATATTCCATTGTCTGAATCAATGCATACATTTATTAGTTGATGGACATTTGGGTTGTTTCCACTTTATGGCTGTTATGAATAATGCTGCTATGAATATTCATATATAAGTTTTTGTGTGGGTGTATGTTTTCATTTCTCTTGGGTATGTACTTAGGAGTGAAATCGCTAGGTTGTATGGTAATTCCATATAAAGCTATTGTTTTGCCTCCCTAAAATCCTGACTCCTCCTTCTAGTAACAGTCTTTCCTGTCTCCCTTCCATTTTGCTGTATAATTTCTCCTACTTTGGCTACTGTCTTGGTGGAACTGTCAATCAACCCATTAGGACCTCCCCTGGCCAAGGGGTGAGCATGTGATCCAAGTCCTACCAATCAGATGCCCTCTCCTTGAAATTTGATGCTTTGGCTGAAGGACAATAAGGCTGAAAGGAATAGGAACTCATTCATCACTGTCCATTCATTTTCTATCATCCGCATTTCAAAGTTGCACTTATACTTCAACATTATCCTCAAGGATTGAGTTATACCATATCCTTCCGTAAATTCCCTAATTTTGTTTTTTCCATAAGCAGGTCAAAGGTAGCTTTCTTGTTTACATCCACCTTTAGCCACATCTTGAACATTTTCTTTAGATAAATAAAAATGAATGCCTATTTTATTACCCCAAACTGGTATTTGTTGGTGCTATAGTTTAGTCAACTCTGACTTTCCCCTTGCCCCAGTCCATCATCCAAGAGGAAAAAGAAAAATAAGCCCTGATCCCCAAAATGGGGAATTCAAGCAAGTCCCCAAATTCACCAAAGATGCAAATGCCAGCGCCACCAGCAATGGTTCTTTTTTGGTCAAATTATAATCTGAGGTTTTCACAGAAGCATGGCCCCTGCTCTTTCATGTATATAAAAAGGATGCACTTAAAACAAATTAAAGGCTTGCAGGCCTTCATCCTGTATTAACTCACAGACTTACAGAGCATTCTTCAAACCCAGAGATCAGATCCTGAACTCTCTTTTTTCCAGTTGTCAAAGACAAAATGCACAGGGCAATGAAAGAGATGATTTTATTCAGGCTACTGCAATTAGGAAAATGTTCATTAATGAAGAACATCTCAAAGAAACGGGTGGGGACCTGCGGTTTTACAGAGGGAAGTAGACAAGGGAATCATGAGGCAGAGTGGAAGCAGGGCTTAACTGAGTCACGTGGGAAGGACAGTATTTTGTGATTAACTCTTTCCTGAAGGAGTAAATCTTGAAAAATTTCTTTTTGGGAGCAGAATGCATAGATGAAGTTTTATCCTTTCCTTCCTTCCTTTCTTCCTTCCTTCCTTCCTTCCTTCCTTCCTTCCTTCCTTCCTTCCTTTCTTCCTTCTTTTTTTCCTTCCTCCCTCCCTCTCTCCCTCCTTCCATCCCTCCCTCCCTTTTTCCCTCCCTTTCATACTTTGGTCCATTCAGGAAATATATATTGAGTGTCTATTTTTATGCTGGGACCAGGGCTCTAGAGGATCCTGCCGTCAGGGGTCCTTGTGAAAGAAAACAGAGCTTAGTAGGTGTCTTGACCTTCATAGGCCGAGGGAGCACTTGGTTTTGAGGCAGAGCCTTTTTCCTCTTCCTGCCTCTTTTTCATCATTCCCAGTCCCACATTACCTCCCCTTTCTTGGTCTCTGTGCCTTGGATTAAGATGTCCCTCTGGTAAAAGGGATCAAATATATGTTGATGGAAGGAGAACTGACTCTGGGTGGTGAAGACACAATGTGATATATAGATGATGTATTACAGAATTGTACACCTGAAACCTATGTAACTTTACTAACAATTGTCACCCCAATAGACTTTAATTAAAAAATACACACAAACACACACACACACACACACACACACACACACACGTTTCCCTCTGTCTGAATAGCATTTCTACACTTTTCTACTATTTACCAGGTCAATCTAAATGCCTTTTCCTCCAAGGAATTTTACTAGATTTCAACTCAAATACGTGAGATGGCTAATGATCCCTACCAAGCCCTATGAAATTCTTTAATAGAGATGGTCTACATTTTCTTAATTTTCTATAAAATGCTGTCTAAAAGCAGCTTCAGGGGAGCTTTCAGTCCCTCCAGTCCAACTAGATTACCTCCCCGAAATGCCTCATATAGAAATTTTAATAGGTTCCCAGAGCTGAGTGAATCTCCTTTCCTTATTTACATTTTTTATCAATTCACTTTTTTGAAATTATTTATAGTGTCCGCTCTGGTTGTTTGTAAGACATTTTTTTAAAATTTATGTCTATTTCCCAAAATTCCTTTCACACCTATCAGGTGTAATTTTTTTTCTGGGTTTGAGGAGCAAGGGTGAATTGTAAGTATTACAAGGAAAATTTTGCGCTTCAGTGGAAAACTACGCATTGTCTATAGCACTTCCTTCCAGTGTTATCTTACTCTGCTTCTATGGGAGCTACAATTCTGTAAGCTGTAAATAATTGATAGTGATGTAAAATAGCGCTTGTCTATAGATGTGCAAATTCTGTCCAGTGGAGGTCCGGACTGACTTCTGTCCCCAATTGTGGAAGAATCCAGGTTTGCCTCCATTTCACATCTATTTCAATATTCCTGATACATAAATATGTCTTTTTTTTCTTTTTTGGTGGTGGTGGTTTAACATATCTCTAGTTTCCTCATTATGAGTGAATAAAATCTTTGACATGTGTTCATATTAGGTTGGTGCAAAAGTAGTTGCAGTTTTTGCAATTATTTTTAACCTTTTAAACCGGAATTACTTTTGCACCAACCTAATATTTATATTTACACGAAGTCATGATTTTACCTATTTTTGAAAATTATATTTTAACATGGTTGAATTGAATTAAATTGCTCAGGTCATCAAGGTGTAGTGAGGAAATTCCCAATAGTCATGATGAGTTCAGGGGAAATAGAGTGTGGTAGTTAAAAGTTACAGGATTTGCAGTTAGACTATGTGAGTTCCAGTTCTACCTAGATCTAATGCTTTGTCTTTCCTCTAAGCTCTGTGGCCTTGGGCATACTACTTACCATCTCTGTGCTCAGTGGAGATGATAGTATTTATTTTATAGGGTTGTTGTCGGGATTACATGAGCTCGTCAAATAACGTGTACCATACAGTAAAAGCTCAATAAATACTAGCTATTGCTATTATTATTTAATAAGGAGACATGTAGAGTAAATTCTACAATAAATCTTGCAGGTTACATTAATCTGCACACTACTGAGGCACATTTTGGGGTGGCTCATTCTGAAGAAGCAGAGAGCTCCTTCATGGGTATCTGTGATTAGATGTTTGGAAGATAAAGATAAAAAAGAGGAGAAAGAACCCAGAAATAGTAGAGGTAAAAAGAGGACGTGTTGGACTGACTTAGGAAGCCACTGAGAGAAGCAGCCTTTGTCTGCAAACACGTGGCAATTTGTAAACTACACTCAGGAGGAAGAAATTATATTTCAGGAAAACAATCAAAATGCTTTTTTCTTTTTTCTTTTTTTTTTTTTTTAGGGGCAAAGGACTTTTTTGCCCTACTTTTGTCTATATCAGAGCAAAAATTTTAAAAGATGTTGATGCATCGTTTAACATTAAATGGTTTTCTACCAAATTTTTTTAATTCACTTTGAATCTGGACCATGTGCCCATCTCTGTAGATAAAAAATGACAACCATATTTCTTTTTTTTTTTTTACATAGTGTCAAGTTTCTTAATTATGAATTCATGGCCCCTTAAGAGGTCAAGGTAGGTAAATGTTTGAAGCATATGTATCTTAAATTCTTCTGGGGCCTTATTTTCATTAGTTACTTAAAAGGGCTCAAGATTAATGCAAATTTAAGACTCCCTGCTTTAGAGGATTTTAAAAAGCTGAAATAATGTTATCATTTTTTCCAGTTAGTAGGCAATAGGGACATGCAAGTGAAGAAGGGATTTTGACGCAGCCTTTGTTCCACCTCTCCTCTAAGGCCAGCACTTGACATGAGTGAGTGTAATTCAGAGAGGGAGAGAGTGATTGCAAGGAGCCACATAGTATGTGATCATAGCAATTTCACAGAATAATAAGGGACCACTTTTGAAAATTATTGTCTCTTCAATGCCAGAGAGAGAGAGAGAGAGAGAATGAGAAATGGGTTCATCTTTCATTTAAAGAAGTAAGCCGTCAAGGTCAACTGGTTAAGTGACGTGGACCAAGTTCATTCAAATGCTAGATAATGTTCTGGTTATGTAGAATGTTTGGAGGGATTTGTCTTCTGGTGAGGCTGAAAAGTCACCACATCAAGGCTGTTTATGACTCATTGCAAAGGTTGGGGGGGGGAATATTATTCCCTCCCCCCAGTGCAGCACAAATGGTTGAATTCATTCTCCGAGGTTTCAAACATGCTTTTGAAATGTCCTGAACTGGATAAAGCAGAGAGGGACAGGGGGAAGGGGGAGTTGCTTTATTGTCCAGTTTGGCTCCTCAGTAGACAGCACAGCCATTTTTTAAATCATGTACTTAGCAAGCCTTAAAAAGGGGGGTTGCTTTTGACCAGGGAATTTCATATTTAGGAATTATTTACCTCTGAACAACTCCATAGAATCTCTAGGGGTAGGTCATATCCATCAATAGTTTAAAAACACTCTCCAAGTTATTCTAATATGCAGCCAGAATTGAGAATCATTGGTTAGAGTCAGAAAAATCTGGATTTTTAACCCCATTTTACTATAAATCATTTCAGACTCTAAGCTGGTTTCCTTATCTGTAAAGTGGGGCCATGCAACAAATATTATATTAGGCTTCAATAAATATAGAAAAAGAAAAGAAGAACACACTCTTAAAATTATGTTAATCCTTTTCTATCCTACAATAGACACTCTCCCCCACAAAGAGTTATAAAAGTGACAAATGTCTTGTTACCATATTCAAATGTAATGAATTTAAAGTAACTGGTTGTTTTTTTTTTTTTAAAAGATGATTAATTCTGACCAAGCATCTCCCCCTCTTTGCTGAGTGAATAATAATAATTAATTTACAGTAAGTAGGTGATTCTCATTCTACTCACACTCAGAGATTTTCTGCCTAGAACCAATGTGGAAGATCCAGTCATCTTGGCTGGCTGCCTATTCATCTGCCGGATTATTCTTCTTAACAAACAGACCCAGCCACAGCAAGACCAATTCATGCCCAGCTGAGACAATTATCCTTATCACCATGCATCTTCTGGGAATGTTCCCCAATCCCTGCCACATGTCCCATGTCGCCTTTTGTAATGACAGAGCCACCGTTTTGGAGTGCTTTCTCTGTGCCATTCAATTTCGGCTAATATATTATTGCATTGAGCCCTCACCACAGCTTTGTGAATGAGGTACACTATCTCCATCTTACAGAGGAGGAAATAGGCGTAGAGCGGTGACAAACTGGCCTGACAAACCGGAGCTAATATTTAACATCTAGATTTGAATTCAAGTCTGTCTGCCTCTTAACCATTACACTAAATTCCTTCCTGACCAACCCAGATTCTTTCCTTTCTTCTTGCTCAAATCAGAGAGCAAAGGCAGTATCTATCCGTCCCAGAAGACCTAAATTTAGGATTTCTGTTATTATAATAACTAACATTTATTGAGGACTTAACAGACACCAGATACTTTATATGCCTTCTTCTTTCCTTTGAAATATTAATACCTCTTCTAGAATTTCCATATATATATATATATATATATATATATATATATATATATATATAATTTTTAAACTAATGGAATATTTTACATGTTGAAAATTATGTATATATACTTACATACATATATCACATCCACTCTGTTTCTCACACTCTTTGCTCCTACCCCTCTGCTCATAGGAAACGATCTGCAGTTCCGAGAACCAGCCAAACTATCTCTTGCTTCTGATTTTTTGCATATAGTCTTCTTTGGCAGCAGGCTCTTTCCATACCACTTTGCTTCTCCCTACTCATTTTTTAGAAGTTGGTTTTTCTTACCCTCCAAAGATGGCTTTATGTGTCCCACATCTGAGCTGATCCTTTTGATTAGCATTTAGGCTGTATTTTCATTTGCAATTTGTTTGTCCCCTCCATGATGTTGGGAGCCCTTGTACCATAATGACTGATAGCTCAGCTATGCATAGCGAAGTGTTGACATATGGGAGACCCATAGGAATTTTTTAAAAATAAGGTAATTAATTGAAATTTCTGTAATGTACACTAAATCACGTAAGCTACACCTCATGTCATTTCAACCCATGCATTGCCAGCCTCTGAAATGGAACCAGAAGTTATTTGGTACAAAAATGCCAGGAACATGTAGAACTGTTTTACTTAATCAATGACTTTCTCTTTTCATTTTCAATTATTAACTTTTCCTGGGCCATTCTTAGATTTTACCTTTGAGAGACATAGAAACACTAGCTAAAATATCAGTTTGTTTCAGATTTAGAAACAGGAATAGAGAGCAGCTGTATTCATTAAATTGCTTACCACAATCCAGATTTTTGGTCCTTCTTGACACATGGCACAAAATTTCAACTCTTTGGAATTAATGTAAAAATTTAAAGCAGAGTACTTTGGCTTAAAATATGAAAGCAAAACAGGATGCTATACCATAAGGACTGTGCAGGATCTTTCTCTTGACTATAAAACTGAAATATTTGCCCCCCCAAAGAAAGTCCAAGCGTACTCTTCAAAGAAAAAAAAATTAGAACAATTTCAAGCATTATAGTATTAGGAAAAAACCCAAATTGTGTGAGTCGAAATAAATATGAGACTATTACCATTTAAAATAGAGAATCCTGGGAGCTGAAAGGATTTGCTCTTTGAAGGATCCATCAGTTACCATCTGCATTCAGGTGTGTGACCTGCGTTTGAGACCTGTGGGATGTGGTGCTGAAAGAACAGTTCCTGCAGAAGTTTTTTCACCTACACCAGGATAGGCGGGGGAGGGAGACCTGGAAATCCTCTCCAAGTTGGGAAGCATTAGCAACACATCCGTTTCAATAGAGATGGTCTCAGAGACACCAGAGAACACTGTTGCTGAGAATGTGCCCTGGCTGAGAACTACTGGTGGTAGAAACACCTGGCAGATACATCTTAACATGCAGATTTTTAAAATATGGCAGACTTGGTATCTATCGTCAAACTGCCTTCTAAAAATTCTGCTCTTTATAAACATTCCCAGAAGAGACAGGAACGTGCCTTTCTGCACATTCACCAACCTGAATGTGCTGTGTGGTTCAAGGGTTGACAAACTTTTGCCGTAAAGGGCCAGATGACAAATATGTTCAGGTTTGTGGACTGCACAGTCTCTGTTGCAATTACTCAAGTCTGCAGCTGGCGTGCAAAAGCACTCATTGGCAATACGTAAACAAATGAGTATGACTCTCTTCTGATAAAACTTTTTGTTTATGGACATTTCAAATTGAATCATATCATTTTCACGTCATGAAATGTTTTCTGATTTTTTTCAACTATTTTATAATGTAAAAAACAGCAACAACATTGTAGTTTGTGTACCAAAGGAAAATAGGCAATGGGTTGCATTTGGCCCATGGGCTGTGATTTACTGATCCCCGGGATAGATGCCTCAGAGCCAGCTCTAGGAAAATACAGAAATTTCTTTTGGACTAGCACTCAACTTCCACAACATGTATACAAGGTAAAATACCTGTGGACTTCCCTTTTAAAAGGATATAGGAAAAGAACAAACTTTTATTTCAACTCAATGGCAATGCCCTGCAAGGGAGCTGGGAGACTTAGCCATGTGCTCATAAATTATGTTCATAAGTCTCCAACTTTAGACCCCTTCGGAGCCTCATCCTGAGAACTTCTGAGGCCACCGAGAATTGAAGGGGGCTGCTGAGGCCGCAATAGGAGCAGGTGATGAAGGTTACCTAGCTGGGAGAATCGGTTTATTGTGACCACATGAGGCAAGAGTCTGCCATTGTTCTGGCTCACAATACTTGGCTTCTCTGGCTTCAATATTTGGGGGGGGGGGGGGGCGTGGCTTTTGCCCAACTAATAAGTCATCAAGATTTTGTCTAAGAACTTGTCCCCAAATTTATGTAAATTTCCGCCTTATACATTTCTACAACTATTATTGCAAAATAGCAAATATGTATGTTAAGTTTATTGTCTCATTGTGCAAATTGTACAGATTCAGAGGATTACATCCACGAAAGCACTGAATTCTTAAGGAATAGAACAGAGGTCCTAAACATGATTTCAGATGGCAATATGAATGTAGGAGAAATTTGGGCAGAGGGCAGAGGCAGAAGTGAATTTTACATCTGAAATCAAACGCAGGCACTCATGGCTATAGATGAGGTTGGTATTGCAACGCAGGTATGACCCAGGGTGTACTCATATTTTCCTAATCAAAAAGTCCTGCCCTCTCATTCAGGATCCTCATATTCAAGCCCTGTCTAGTTTTCCTGGTCTTATCTATTACCGCCCTACAAGGGTTGTGCTCTCCCGCCAAGCAGGATTGCTCTCTGTTCTCCCCGGTTTCTCATGCTGCCAGGAATGACCTCACCCAACTTACCCTTAGAGACTTGTGGTTTGCTTTTCAGAAGGCCTTTACTCATCTGTACTTCTCTTTTCCTTTGTGACACTTATTACAGTCTGAGCAGTATTGTATTTGAATACTTGTCTTATCTCCTGTATTATGAACTCCCACAACACCTTGAATATTCCGTGGCACAAAATAAGTACTCAATAAATATGTAATGAATTGAAATGATTAAACAGACTGTTCCTTTTGTTTCTCCAGAATTCTCCTCTTAGTTCAGGGAGTGTATACTTGGCTCAGATATTGTCTCTCCTGCATTTGAATTACTTTAGGATAATAAACAGAACTGGTCTTTGAATACAAAAAAAAAAAAAAAAAGATGAATAAGGCTAACTCAAAAATTCAGTTTTTTTTTTTTAACAAGAATAAATTTCAAAGTGGTTACTTAGACATTATTCAATGTCTTCAAAGGTAAAAAAAAAAAAAAAAGAAAGAAAGAAAAACAAGCGACTTTGATTTCCGTATCATCAGGTACACTAGAATTTTGGGAAGAATACTTAAAAATCTACAGAAATAGTTATATATCTAATAAAATTGGATGTGCCTTCCCTATGGGAAGTTTTTATTTATGTTTTATCCTGAATGAATTAAAGATTTCTCAGGATCCAGATATAAAAAGCACTGGTAAGAATCCAAATAGTGGTATTGATCATCATTGTATGCTTTAAGATTGTATTTTAATTACTGATTATTGAATTTTTAAATAAGTAATTATGGCTTGACAGCCAATGTCAAAAATTATATCCATAACAATGACTAAATCAACTAAAAATATTACATCCTGATTGTATTTTGTCACAAGGGTAATTCCCAAGGTCTACAACCGCCAGACTTACCACTATGCTATAGGTATGTTATAAATCCTATCCAGATCTTAAGTTACTCAAATTTTTTAGTTTGATAATTAATTTTTAGTTAAAATTAAGCCAAAAAAATAAATTATTATATTAAAAGTAAAATACTTCACCAGATAATTAATCTACTATAATTTTTGCATGGTATTTTAATCTCAGATTTTCCTTTGATAATACTCTTAATTTATGTATTCAATACATGTATGGTTTTGAGAATTTTAGATTAGTCCATCTTAATACACTCTAGTTATTCCAAGAATTGATCAGTCAATCTTATCACAAAAGACTGCAATATATTTTTGTAGGTATAAATGTTATAGCCAAAAAATCCTTTCTGATACAACTAATGATTTTATAGTATATTATTTGAGCATATATTCATATTGAACATTTTTATAAGAAATAAACACTTTAGCAAGTTAACATAGTTAGACATCAAATAGTTAAAAATGAGTAAATTTTAATATGAGCTCTGCTTTGAAATAGCAATCTTTAAAAACATTTGCCTATATTTTGTTATTTTGAGTGTTTTTATATAATCTGTTTCACATACACCTCTGACTATACCTTTGGTCTAGGATACCTTTAAGAGACAAATATCTGAGAGTTTTAGGATTGTATAGAAGGTAATCTGACTTGGTTTCCCAAAATATATTTTCACTTTGGTCATGCCTAAAACTGATTAGTAATCCTTAGCTACATACTGCATACAGTTCACGCTACTGTTGAAAAACAAAAGTTCCAGATAACATTAATTCAACACGTGTTTATTTTTTACCTACTGGGTCACAGAAATTGGGGTGAGGCTCTGAAGAAAATAAAACAACAAAATTTGTAGAGAACAGTTACAACTTGGTATGCTATATCTCACTTTATTTTTCCTGACACCACAGCTTTATATTCCCATTTTGTTGATGAGGGAACAGAAATAGAGTTTATGCAATTTCCCCAAATTCACTCAGCCAGTGGCGCACCCACCGTTGTAGTCCAGATATTCTCACTTCAAATCCCATGTCTTTATCAAGCATATCACACTCCACATAAATACTCTGCTTTTTCTTAATAAGAAATGGAAATTGGGGTGATATGATTAAATTAATTACCTATTTTTTTCTCTGTGTTTCCAATATAAATAACTATAAAAATTTGAAACATTGAACAGATCCCATTTTGTATCCATTTGTCTTAATTGTCAAAGATCTGGAAGAATAAGGCATGTCAGGGAGCTGGTTGAACAAGGAGTTATTTATTAACATAAAAATAAAATCAGAGAAAAACACTGGGAGAAGAAGGCATTACCAATACATTTATGTTTTCTGAATCTATATATAACTATAAAATTCTCAATGAAAGAATTATTCACTATTTTTTCCATTTTTTTCCCTCCGATATCTCTTAGTATCTGTCATTCATATTCTTGCCTGTTAGCTGTTTATGTTGGAGCCAGGATGTGCCCTCGTCTTGTGGAGCCAGCAAATTCCTGTCTGGAATGAAAGGAGCTTCTCTTTTGAGATGGTCGTTTTATTGGACTCCTTTTCTTTGGGCATTACTTAGCTTATGCTCAAGGGGATACTAAAATAAAAAGCTATCTTTTGAAATGTTAAGTGTAAGTTTTATGTCCAGGTTTCTTGAGCCACTCAATCTATAATAACAACAAAAATATTCCCGATAACAATAAAATGGTTGGATTTTGAGTTTGTTTGTAACAGAGATGGTATCAGCTGATTCAGGACCCCAGAGTGCTGAAGACATACACCTCTCTGAGAGTTTGAGTGGAACGTTTTCTGCCCTGATACAAGAGCTATGATTACCTTTATTTTAGTAGGGAGAAACCTTAATGTTACTGCTTCAAGCTTTAGCTTTCCAGGGGTGAGGGGCTTCTATATGTCAAACATATCATGGTTATTCTTAAAGCAAATAATTAAACTAGGACAGTAATTTATCTGGTAAGGAAAAAGGGGTTTAAAACTCCCAATTAAAAGATCAAGTTCCAACAGAGAGCAGTCTCTAGGAGAATATGAGAGATTAATAGAGGTTAGTTGTTCTTTTTTAGAGAGAGGAAGAGAGAGCAGAATAGGTAAGAGGCACTTGAACTCTATTACTTGAAAATATATAGATAAAATGTGATGAAAAGTTAAAATTTATAAATTTTGGTGAGTGAATACATGAGAGGTTTTTTGAAATTATCCTCTGCTTTTCTGTAGTTTTGAAATTTTCATTGAAAAGGAAGGACGAAAGGGAGTTGTAGTAAACAAAGGATTCATAACTGTTATTTTTCTCTTCGGATGGCAAAAAGTTAGAGAGAATTACTTTTATTTTACATAATCAGAATGAGACTGTTATAACAATAATGTAAAATCCGTGAGGTTTTGTTTTTTTGGTAAATGAACAAAAAACAGGAAAAGAAACTGGAAAAATAAATAAGTACTGTGTTTCCCCGAAAATAAGACCTAGCTTAGGTCTTATTTTGCTATAATATAAGACCCGATCTTATATAATAGAATATAAGACCCGGTCTTATATAATAGAACGTAATATGAGACGAGGTCTTATATTAATTTTTGTTCCAAAAGACACATTACAGCTGATTGTCTGGCTAGGTCTTATTTTTGGGGAAACGGTACATTTTTTAAAACCTTGGAAACGCATTGTGACCATTGTGGCTGGTAAAGAGGTTGGACAGGTTATAGGGTATTTTTTTTTTCGTATGCTTGCTTTTTTTTTCTTTTTTCTATTACATCCTGCAACTCAATTGATTGTCTGGCTCTTACTTACAGATTTTCATTTAGGAGATTGAATTGCACCTGTGAACCTGCTCCAAGGAAACTAGAACATCAGAGCATTTGAAATGAATATCTATTTTATCATATGGGTCAGCATTTAACATTTGTCTCCTTCCCACTTCAAGCAAAAGGAAATTCTGTGATTGACATTGGCTTTTGAAAAACATTTGAGAATAGTAAACACCCAGTGTATGAACCTGGGAAGGAAACCTCAACAGCTCCCTACTAAGAAGGTGATTATGTCGTGTCTTATTAACTAATCCTTTGGTGGAAAGGATTTGCCTGGAGGACATTTATAAATCCTCATTTCACGCCTTCCTCCTAATGATCATTTTCTCACTCAGCTGTCTCAACTGCTGAGGTGCTTTGTATGAGGTGACACTTGATTCTGATGAGGGGTTTGATTTCCTTTTATTTTTATTTTTCATTTTAGATAATCGACCTTCATAATAGAGTAAGGAACTAACAGCTTGGTTCAGTAATTCTCCATCAGCAATTTTGGATATACTCAATAAATGTATTTTTATCTAAAATAACATTCTGGACACACATTTAAAAATAACATTCTTTATGATTATAAAAGTAATGCACAGTTATTATAAAGATTTTGGAAAAATATAAAAATGCAGGAAAGAATAAATTCAAAGTTACTTAAAATCCTACAACTCATCTCCTATTAAATATTTTTATATATGTTCTTACAGGTTTTCCCCTATGTGTATATATTCATGAAATAGCAGGGATTCATTTCTGCATGTACACTTGGAATTATTAAAAATGTTTCATAATTTCCTTTTAGCGTTGTGCATATGTTTGAAAAACAACCTGTTTTTAGGTGGCTAATGAACACTTTAGTCACCACATATTGAGCCGCAACTCAGTAGTGGCCTGTCAGGAAAATTCTTAGGGTGTGGCAGAGGTACATGGAAAATAGCAGTCATTTTTTTTTTTTTTTTTGTATTGGTAGCCTGAACTAATTTTTTTTTTATTTAAATTTATTGGGGTGACAATTGTTATTAAAATTACATAGATTTCAGGTGTGCAATTCTATATCACATCATCTATAAGCAGTCATTTTTAAACATATATACCAAACATTATGATAGTGTCAAATTGCTCCATAAAACCCTGCAAGGCTAAAGTTGCAGGACATGATCAAGCTCATTATTGCAAACTCAGTGTGATATTCATGATACATCTAAATATAGTCTGAGGAAATGGAGAACTAATATTTATTGAGCGCTTACTTTGTATCAGGCAGAGAGCTGAATATTTTGCAAAGATTGCCTCATAGATGGCATCTGCAGGGTGGAAAGTGAAGTTTCTAATCTCTGTACTCATAAAGTAGGAAACAGGTAATGTAGGTTTTAATTCTGCAATTCAAGGAGGAAAAAGACAGAGGGTGGGTTTTGATCAGAAATATTTGAATCCACTCTTTAGTCAAGGTAAACTGCATAACTCCTCTGCTTTCTCCTTGGAGGCCCAGTCTTAGTGAGTATTAAAATTGTACCAAAAATTGAGGAGATTTTTGTCTTATAAGAAGGCAGTGCACTTCATTTTGTATAAAAGATATTCTTTGCGCTGCCATTTCGGGACTGCTTACTTGCTGTCTAGCATTCTCTGCCTTCCTCTGATCTATAGGTGATAGAAGACGCCTCCAGAATACATTTCCCTAAGTCGTATATGCTATGGGCTCACATCACAAGTCATTTCAAAGCAAAGTGGCAAGTCATTTACTGCAGAGTTACAGGAAATGCACATTTGGTCTGGTGCATGAAAAGTGGAAGCTCTGTTTTGTTGCCCATGTTATGGAAATAGCTTGCACATTGTTTTGGATACCCCCTTCACAAAGCCGGACTTTAGGTGGCCATAAACCTAATACTGCTCTTATGTTTGTAACTGTCCTAAGTAATGTATCCTCTGCCTTACTAGGGAGACACATGACAAAATCGCCACGTGTTCATATGGCTAATGCTTTTATTAGGAGAGCATAGCTAGGAGATATATATATATATATATATATATTCTTAATTAAAGTTAACCTTTGCCCAAGAATAGCTAGGCCACTTAGAATTATTTCATTTGTGAACGCCTTACTTCTGGTCTTTCCATTTATTATCTCTTTGGATCCTTAGAACAGAACTCTATCATGGGGTGGTTTTTAAGAGCTCAGCCTCTGCAACTAGCTAGTAGAGGGTTTGAAGTCCAGCTGTGATACTTTGGGCAAAGAACTTCACTTGTTTAGGGGTCGTTTTCTCCACCGGTAAAATGAGAGTAACAATCACACTGATTTTATGGGGTTGATATGAAAATTAAGGCAATGCGTATAATATTTTTAGCACAATGTCATACTCAAGGAATGAAACGCTTGGTAAAACTGTTAGGTGGTTGAGGCAAACATGAAGCAGAAAGACATCAAGAAGTTAGGTAACACATTTGACCTAAGGCCACCTAGTTGCAGAACTGAAGTCAGATCAGCCATCCCCATTTCAGTCTTCTTTTAAAGGCTGCTTTGCTTTCTTAATTAAACTCGTATGTGTATACCGCTGTTGACTTTAAATATGATGTTTCATGAACAAATGTAACTACTGAGCATATACATTGCAGTAGACATAGAGGCAAAGCAATGTAGCTATGACCGTGAGGCTGATCTACGCCGATGCGCCCACACACGCATGAGCATGTACAAGCGTGGATCTGGGTTCAAAATGTACCTCTCTCCAAGGAAACCTTAGACCCTTTGCACATATCTTGCTTCCAGTTATGATTCTGTCATAACTTGGGTATTTACTCAGAGCCCCAGCTTCCTTGCTAGTTAATTAATAATAATAGTAGCCGACTTGTAGTGTAATTATTAAGATTAATCAAGATACTGTATGGAAAGTCCTTAGCACAGCCTGGCACAAAGTAAATTGCTAGTAAATGTTAGTTAATGTCCTTATTGTCCCTGTTGACAGTGCTGGTGCCAGTGGTGTTTATAGAGAGTCACAGGGCGAGAACTTAAAGGTTTTCCTGACCAGCCAATGTAAAAGTTGACTATCTTGTTTTCTTCATGGCTCATGTGACTATCTGACCTGATCCTTCTTGTTTATTGTCTGGTTCCCACCACTAGAATTGTGTTCCACAGAGGAGGGAACCCACGACAATGCTTGACACATAGTAAGTGTCCCCCTCTAAAAGTCTGCAAATAAATGAATGGGTGGGGAAGAAGTTGACAGCAATGGGAAAAAGATGGAAATAACCTACAAGAACAAGAGGGAGGGAATGGCCTATGTAACTGATTTCTCACATGAAAATCCATCACTAATCAACGTTTGTGAAAAAGGAACAGCTGCCTGAATTAAGAAATGATGAATAATTTTGATAGCAATGGGTAGTTTAGCAAGTGCCTTTCTCCTCACTGGGGTTAAGTATAATTTGTGTCAACTTTGATTCAAGTTCAGGTCCATTTCCATCTACCAAGCATTCAAGGCTGTTGCAGGCCTGCCGTGGAGAGAGATCCCATTTTCCAATATCCTAACTACCCTCCCAAACTGGAGTTCAGAGTTTCAGGTCATCAAATTCAGGACAGATGCCTTCCAAGACTGTGTCTGTGTGCACAAAGAAGCCTGCCATATGCTTATGAGCATTAAATGAGTCAATATATGTAAAACAATTACAGTAGTGCTTGGCATATAGCAACAGCTCCATAAAAGTTCCCAGTTGTTGTGATTTTCATCACTATCCAATTATTCAAAAAGGACTGATGACTTATTATGTTCTAGGCTCAAGATATTCAAAGGTAAACTAAACAGATCAGATCTCTGCCTTTATGGAGCTTATGATATAGTAGGGGTGTTCAGAAAATAAAGTTTAGTATGTTGAGCAAAATAGTGAATGACTGCTACCTAAATGAGTGGTTGTAGACTACACTCAGGGTGAGGACAGGTCCCCATTTGCCTTGTTTAACACTGTTGCTTCAAGATCTTGTGAAGAGCATAGAAGGCACTCAACCCATTGGATAAATGAACGAATGAGTGTATTTCTGAGAAGGGGCCCAGTTTTTTTTTTTTTTAATAAATTTTATTGGAGAACAGTGTGTTTCTCCAGTGCCCATCAGCTCCAAGTCATCGGCCTTCAATCTAATTGTGGAGGGTGCAGCTCAGCTCCAACTCCAGTCGCCCTTTCCAGTCTTTAGTTGTAGGGGGTGCAGCCCACCATCCCATGCGGGGATTGAACCAGCAACCTTGTTAAGAGCTCACGGCTCTAACCAGCTGAGCCATCTGGCCGCCCCTCCAGAAGTTCAGTGGCAGCTCGTTGTCTTCAATCTAGTTGTGGAGGATGCAGCTCACTGGCCCAGGTGGGAATCAAATGGGCAACCCTGTTGTTGAGAGCTTGCGCTCTAACCAACTGAGCCATCCGGCCACCCCAGAAGGGGCCTAGTTTAATGTGGACACAGCAAGTTTGGCTGTGTGTGCCATGCAAGCTCTGCAGTTTGTGGATCTTGTTTATGTGGCAAAGTGTAGGTTAGAGTATATGTGGTGGATGTGGGCAGGAGGATGAGGATGTAAGAGCGTGCATATACCTAAGTAAAATTTGAGTGTAGGTGAGGTCATGGGGAAGGCAAAGCCTTTGGTTGTGCGTTTTGACGTAAATCTGAGCTTACATGTGAGCCCACGTGTGGGGCTCTGACTGAGGTAATCTGAGTTTGAGTCAGCTTGTGAGGTATTAGGCCGGGGTTTGTTCTACGAGGACAGGGTGTCAAGAGTATATTGCAAGGCAAAATCTAGACCTATATGTATGTCTGTGATCTGTCATGTAATTGTGAGGCAAATTAAGGTGGGTACAAAGCAAAATCTAGGGTGCTATACAGGAGGTAAAAATGGTTTCAGTGTAGATATGGGAGTCAAATATAGGCTTTTGTATTGTCAGTGAAGGAAGAGGGTCCCTCCCTCTCTCTCTCTCTCTCTCTCTCTCTCTCTCTCTCTCTCTCTCTCTCTCTCTCTCTCTCAATCTCTCTCAACCAATTCAGAATTTCTTTATTTGAGGATGCAGGTCTGTGAGGCAGATTCTAGAACTGGGAGCAATTGTGAGAATTCTAAGATTAGGATGAGACTAGTCTGGGATTATGGATAAGCAAAATCCAGGACTGTAAATCTGATAAATCTGAGTTTGTGTGTGGTTGTAAAGCACCCCTGAGCCAACTAGGTTTAAGTGCATAAGCATGGCAGAGAGCCTTGTGTTGGTGAGGAGAGTTGGTGTGGGTAAAGCAGGGTTTGTTTGCATGTGTGAGTAAGGCAAGTTCTGGAGTGTGAATCTGGGGCTTGTCGGGAGAGCGGGAAGTGTGTGTGTGTGCGTGTGTCTGTGCTCGCGTGTGCGCGCGCGTCAAGTTGGGATTTCTGCTTTCTAGGGGTTTCAAAGACGCATAAGCCTGAGAGGCCAACTTAGGGTCGCTGTGCGAGAGGAGGGACGGCCGGTGGCCAGGCGAGGGGTCCGGCGAGCAGAGCGCGCCCTGCCCCGGCCCCTGCGCCGCGCTGGCTGGCTGGCTGGGGACTGGCAGGAACCGGAGCAGCACTGCCGCCTCTGGCGCGAAGGCTCAGGCGCCTCCTCCCGCCCCAGTCACTGTGGCTCCGCGCACGCCGCCGGCAGCTGCCCTTTCCGCCTCTGGGGAAGAAAACCCGCGGGCCGCTGTCGCGCTCCAACCATGGCCTCGGGCCGAAGAGGCTGGGACAGCTCCCACGAAGACGATCTGCCGGTGTACCTAGCCAGGCCGGGCACCACAGACCAGGTCCCGCGGCAGAAGTACGGGGGCATGTTCTGCAACGTGGAGGGCGCCTTCGAGAGCAAGACTCTGGATTTCGATGCCCTGAGCGTGGGGCAGCGGGGCGCGAAGACTCCCCGAAGCAGCCAGGGCAGCGGCCGCAGCTCAGCGAGCCGACCGGGGCTGGAGGGGGACCCCCCGCGCAGGGGCCAAGGCCGGGAGGAGAGCAGGGATCCCGCGCCCGCGTCGCCCACGCCCGCTGGGGTCGAGATCCGCAGCGCCACCGGCAAGGAGGTTTTGCAGAACCTTGGTCCCAAGGACAAGGTAAGGGGGCCTGGGTCTCTTCTCCATCTGCCCTCATTCTCCGCTCGGCCGGGGGCGCCATGGCCCGGCACAACTTTCTTTTGCTCACTTGGCAAGGGGCTGGGGGACTAGGAGCAAAAGGGCATCCTCCGCTGAGCGTGCCGTGACCTCCTAGCCTGGATCAGGATTCACGCGTGTCCCCAAATGCAGCATCTTTGTGCGCGGATCCCCCTGCCTCTCTGCCGCAACCTTGGGCCATTGGTTCTGGGTGGGTGTGTCAGCCGGACCAGTCCAGGAAGCTCAGTGATTTTCCAGCCCTTCTCAATTCTGAGTAACCGGACACAATTGTCTTGGCCCTCTCTCTGACCCTAGATGAAACCTTCACCCCAGTCACCAGGCCAGAGGACAGACTGGTGCTGGGAAAATGGGGTCATCTCCGTATGCCCGGATGAAAGTACAGGATGGGCGGTCTCCCCACTCACTTTTCAAACATCAGCTCTGTCCCTGAAACTTTTGGGTGTGGAGCCGCTAGACTAAACTATCGCCATGTCTCCCGTCTGCCCTCGATTGACATTTCACCTCTGTGTTTTAAGGTGTGTATTTGTTTACGTAGCTTGACACAACACTGGGTACCACAGGATTCCAGCTGTCTCTGGAAGAATATCCTGGTATTATGGGTGCACATTAACCTAGCACAAGCTGCAAGTTCACTGCTTTCTTACATGTGCCAAAGCCAATTGCTTGTCTTTGTATTGTTGAGAAACTCATGTCACACTGAATAACGGAAGGTGTGGCATTGAAATCCAGCTTGCCCTGATTTATTTGTTTATTTTATAGAAAATCAGAATGCTAGTTCAGAAAACTCAGGGCCTGGGCAGGGCTGGAGTACTTAAAGTTCAATTGATGCTTTTGAGTTGGAGGACAATAGTAATCAGATATGTCACCCTTGTCTATTGATACTGGCTGCAAAATCCAGCCGCATGTATTATTCTACACTAATACAGTTATGAATAATAACCTGAAATGGAAATGTCTGCCTCAGAGCAATTACAGTGAAAGCTTACCCAAGTTTTAGATGTATTTCCATTAAAATGCTGAAAGCCAGGGAAAGGACAACACATTTCTCCCCACTGTTTGATTTTGGGAAGTTAAAAAAAAACCAACCAAACAAACCTTTAACTATTGATACTACCAGGGAAAACCGAGTCCTGTTTAAAAGCGCCATTGGGCAGTAAGGTCAGTGTCCCTTGGAATCACTTAGTTTGTGATTTTCACCTCATCTTTAAAATATGGAGTTCCTCTAGGCCCTGCTCAAATACCCTTTTAGGAAAAACTTCAAATCTTTAGGAAAGGGTTTGGCTGATTTCTAAACTGAAGATGGTTATTGCCTCCCTTCAGGGCTGAGTTGATCAGTGTTGAAATGTTCCCTTCCTGATTCTTAAGAGGTGGAAGAAGGGATAGAAAAGGTCAGTAAAAATTACTGTGAGTCAGTGCTGTTCGCTTTGCTGGAACAACCCTGATGTAAGCCAGATAATATGCCTGGTTTGCAAGATTTAAGAATGGTAACTAGAGAAAGGGAAAATGTTCCTTCTTTAAACCCAGCAATTCTCTCGTTTTCCTTCCTTTTGTAAACCCTATACTTTGGCTCCTAATTGAAAAATAATAATACAACCTAAGCACCAGCAGGATTTCTGGAGCTACATGGTTATTTGTAAGTTCAGGCTTGTTGTCAGGTTCATCCAGACCATGTTATTATCTCTAATTTAGTTGAATCACGCTGTTAGAAGAGGCAGCATAGGTTATCTACTTCTGTACTTGCTGATTATTTCCTTGAGGATAGAGATTGGGTGTTTGGATTTCTCCTTGTGCCTGGCACATGGAAGGTATTCTATACATGTTTGATACATTAAACCTCCTTAATTAAGCCATATATTTTGATGCGGAATGGTCATTTGGCTTTTGTTTAAATACTGCCATTTTCAGGGACCTCTCTACCTCATGAATAGTAAAGATGACTTTACTTAAAAAATCTAAATTAAGCATTAATTTGCCTACGTGTAATTTCTACAAACTATTCATAGTTCTGACCTTTTGAAATATAAGAATAAATACGTTTCATTATTCTGAAATATTTTCATGATTTTAAGCATGTAGAGTAGTGTATCTGTCAGAAAAGGCTGGGTAATGCCACAATAACAAGCAGTCCCCAAATTTCAATGCCTTAATCAACCGATGGGTCAGCAGGGCAGCTCTGTTCAATCACTGCCCCTCAGAGTCCCTGACTGATGGAATTTCCATGACCACAGTGGGAAGAGCATGTGGCAAACTGCTGACAGACTCTTAGACTCCCACAGTGAAGTCACGAACACGACTTAGGCTCCCATTTCATTGGTCAGAGCAAATCATCAGTTCATGTCCAACTTCAGAAAAATTGGGAGAGTGAAATCTTACTGTGATCCTGTAAGGCAGAGATTAGCAACATATATTTGGAAAATAACTTTAATAGCTCTTCCAGATCTGGGGATGGACTACTGGGGTGAAATCTGGTTCAGCCCTGACAAATTATGTGACTATAACCATGCAACTTGGCCTGTGTGCCTCAGTTATCTCATCTGCAAAATGTGACAACAGTGACTACTTTGCACATAAATACTCAATACATATTAATTACTATTACTCTTTGATTTTTACTGCCCTATATATGTTTGAGGGCAATTATCACATTCTCCCTAAAATTCTATTTTTTAGCTTTATCATTGCTAGCTTCTTCATCCTTTTCTTATGTGAGCTGCTCACCATTTCCAGGATATACTATATTTTGTAAATATTCTTCTGAAAATACAGTGTCCAGAACTGAACACAGTGCTCCAGACAAGATATGGCCATGGCAATGTGCATTAAGCTAGAAAATTTCCTTGGTTTATACACAGCATTTGCTTCTGTACTACAAAATACACCTTATAATTCAGTGTCCATATCTTGCTGTTGTCTCCATAGGAAGTTCCTTGTCGTTCAAGCCTTCAGAAACTTTTTCACATAAACTCTCCATTCTATGCTGGTACAACTGTACTTAAAACCAAAAGGAAAAAAAAATACTTTAACTATAGGATTTTATTTTTCTACCCGCTATAATATTCATTACCATCTTAGCTCACTTTTCTATTATACCATGATAATTTTGAACCTTAATTCTGTGATTCAGCATCCCTACCCCTAGCTTTGGACCATCTACAGATTTGGTAGTAAGTAGTACCTCTTTTCCATCACTTTCTTTGTGCCTAGGAAGAGAGAGAGAGAGAGAGAGAGAGAGAGAGAGAGAGAGAGAGAGAGAGAGAGAGAGAAACTATATATATATGTATAATTATATACATATATATACATATATATGTATATATATACATATGTATAGTTTTTTTTCTTCCTCTTTTTTTTCTTACAGAAAATTTTTTACAGATAAGGAAATTGAAAATCAGGGACTCTGAGTTAGCCCCAAACTACATGCATAGTAAGTGGGAGCCAGAATTCAAACTGATTTCTATAATTCCAGAATCCATCCTCTTTATAGACTGGGAGGCTGCTTCTTTATTTAAATTCAGTTGTGTCTGCTCCTGACATGTTACTATAATGCAGGGCAAGGACAGATCTTCCTGCCACACCTCTAGAAACCTTCCTCCATCTTGGAGATCAGTTGCTTTGTTTTTGCGTACAGTAACTGCAAAGCCCTATTCTTCCAAACTGAATGCAAAGTTGTCAAAAGAAATTTTTTTAAAATGTCTTGATAAACTCAAAATACACTTTGTCTCTAGCATACCTACTTATTACTCTCACCATCAGAAAAAAATGAGTTTAGTTAATTAATGAATAAATCATGAAGTAAGTAAATAACAAGTGTTTGGCAGAATAGAAGTATAAAAATGTTTCTGAGTTATAGTCCAAATTCCAGGTTTGATGTATGACTTGATATTTATACTGTGGTTCTGTACCTACCTGTAAACACCTTGTTAAGTTTTATAGTTAGATATTTCTCATGATTGACATTCATATTGCCCAAATCCTCTGTGGTTGGCCCATACAACTTTTTGTTTATAATTTTTGATAAAAAGTACATAAAAAAAGCAATTCTAAGTGAAAAGTAAATATTTTCCACCATTTTTCAAGATGGTTTCCGGAATTTTTCCGGCAGTGAAATTACTAAAAGGAGGAAAATAATGATATATGATTAGCCAAGAGCAAATGATACCACAAAGACTCTGTCATCCAGTGAAAATAGAGTAATGACATTGATCACATGGGTCTATTGATAACTCCTTCAGAAACTGTGGCTCATTTCTAGTTCCCTGCTTCCCACATGGGCCACTACTGTGCAAGATGTTTTCTTTGTGAAGTCAGTGGGGGTTCTAGGTGTTAAAGAAGAGAATTTGAAACAAATGAGATGTGACCCTTAACTTTTTATCGTGTGTCATTTGCCTTCTTGGTCCTGGGTGAAAAGTTTTCAAAATGATTCAGAGACATTGAGGTTCTCCTCCTTACCCTGCACAAGGGAAGACAGCTGAAAGTAGAATTCTAGGTTTACGAAGGCGTCTGTAGTGATCAGAATCCAAACTCTGTAGTGTAAATTAATTTTACCAGGCTGCTCTGACAAATGAAAGTTTGCACTTAAGCTAGGAAAAAATGGCTTTTGCTTACCTGGCCCTCAGGGAATCTGGGAGTATATTTACTTCCCCAAACTTGGAAGTGTTTGAAATCTTTCAGAACTTTGGTTTACTTTGACAATGAGCATTTGAGGAACATAAAAAATGTGCCTTCCAAGTAATGCTTCGATTGGCAGAGTTCCCTCAAAGTAATGGTCCCCGGGGACAGGGTTTTGCTGACGGCCCTTGTAAGTAATGTTTAAGGCGGCCAGAGACTGTCTGTGATGCTTTTTTGTCAGTGATTTCTACAGCTGATTCTCCTTACGATTTATTTCCATTGGGCATTATCCCTTCGAGTAATGTTTCTGTGTGAGATAGTGGATAAAGCTTACTAGGAACAGGAAATTTGGCTGAGGAGAATGCAGTCTGTGACTGGAAGCTACCCTCCATTTTTGAGAGGAGGCAAAAAGTCCATTTAGGTGTGTGAGCACTTTTTAAATATTAAACTTTTAGGAAAATATAATACCAACATTTATCTGTACTCATGACTTGGACTCATATGGCATTGAAAAAACAGTTTAAAAGAAAAGCTAAACCAAAATAACTGCATAAAGCGTTAGCAGTCTCAGCTTGGAGACCCCATCTTTCACTAGTTGTATCACTTGAGCAAGTTACCTCCCTTCTCTCTGAGCTTTAGTTTCCTCCTTTCCATAATGAAGGGGCCGGAACAGATGGTCACTATGGTAATGACCTTTAAACTTTTTTGATTGTGCACCTCACAATTTTTTTGATCATGCTCTTTCTATATGTACATGTATACACATGTGCATATATATAAATGACATATGCAAATAATGTATTCATATCTTGTAACCATTATACAATACAAAGTACAAACTAAAAAAGAAAAGATATCAGCATAAATACAGATAGACATGCTGATGTTTTTTTCTTGTACCCGAGTAGCTCATATTGCCTACATAGTTGAGTGAGTACCTATGTGACCAAAGCCATAATAGTCACTGGTTCTAATATTATGATGATTAATGAGTTCATTGTCAGTCTCAGTTCTTCAGGGATATATGCCCTTTTATGGACCAGTGTCTAAGAGGAAAGCTCAAAACTGTTGAAGGCTGTGATGAGGCTATGGACCAGATGCTGGTTAGTGTTCTGCGTACTCTCTTTATAAAGACATACATGGGGATGGTCCAGTGGGTGTGGAGAACAAGGTTCACCATAAATATAATGAGGAATCCCCAAATCTCCCTTCACTCACTAAATTTTTTTCTTTACTCATTTATTAATTTTTTATTAAGCACCTGCTATGTAGGTGCACAATCAAAAACTAGTACTGGAGAAACAAAGATGAACCAAACAGGAAAAAAAAATTAGGAAAACATAAACTACATTTCCACTTAAGCTCCCAGAGAAAACTGCCGTTAACACAGTAGTGTATTTTCTTCATGTGTTGTGTATGACGCATGCATTTTTCATTCCAAAATAAAAGTGGAAACATGCAGTATTATCTGTTTTTAAACTATTCTTTACCACTTAAAAAAATAATAATAAATTATTTTTGAGAGCAGTTTTAGGTTCCTAGCAAAATTGAATGGAAAGTACAGAGATTTTCCATATTTCTCCTGCCCCCACACCTGCTTAACCTCCCTCATTTTCAACACCTCTACCAGAGTGGAACATTTGTTACGATTGATGAACATACTTTGACACATCATAATCCCCCAAACTCCATAGTCTGCTTAGGGTTCGCTCTTGGTGTTGTAGTATTAATACATTCTGTGGATTTTGACAAACTGTATCACAACATGTATCCACCATTATAGTATCAGACAGAGTATTTTCACTTCCCTAAAAATCCTTTGTGCTATTCCTATTCATCCCCTCACTAACCCCTGCTACCCCTGGCAACTACTAATCTTTTTAGTGTCTCTATACTTTGGCCTTTTCCAGAATGTCATGTAGTTGCAGTCTTATAATACGTAGCCTTTTTAAATTGCCTTCTTTCACTCAGTAATATACCTGTAAGCTTTCTCCATGTGGTTTCATGGCTTGATAGTTCATTTCTTATTAGCGCTGAATAATATTCCATTGTGTAGATGTACTACAGTTTATTTGTCCATTCACCTACTGAAGGACAGTTTATTTGCTTCCAAGTTTGGCAATTAGGACTAAAGTTGCTATAAACATCCACATACAGCTTTTTTTTTTTTTTTTTTTTTTTAAGATTTTATTGGAGAAGGGGAACAGGACTTTATTGGGGAACAGTGTGTACTTCCAGGCCGTTTTTTTTTCCAAGTCAAGTTGTTGTCCTTTCAGTCTTAGTTGTGGAGGGCGCAGCTCAGCTCCAGGTCCAGTTGCCATTTTGAAGTTGCAGAGGGCACAGCCCACCATCCCTTGGGGGACTTGAGGAGTTGAACCGGCAACCTTGTGGTTGCCCACTGGCCCACCTGGGAATCGAACCGGCAGCCTTTGGAGTTAGGAGCATGGAGCTCTAACCACCTGAGCCACTAGGTCAGCCCCCACATACTGCTTTTTATGTGGACATAAATTTTTGATTCATTTGAGTAAATACCAAGAAGTGTTACTGCTCGATCATATGGTAAGAGTATGTTTAGTTTTGTAAGAAATCTCCATACTGTCTTCCAAAGTGGCTGTACCATTCCCACCAGCAATGAGTGAGAGTTCCTGTTGCTCCATTTCATCACCAGCCTTTGGTGGTGTTCACTGTTTTGGATTTTCGTCATTCTTAAGATGTATAGTGGTATCTCATTGTTGCTTTAATTTGCATTTCCCTAATGACATACAATGTGGAGCATCTTTTCATGTACTTACTTGACATCTTTATAGTATTTTCTTTGGTCAGGTGTCTGTTTAGGTCTTTGCCCATTTTTGAATTGGATTGTTCATTTTCTTATTTTTGAGTTTTAAGTGTTCTCTGTATATGTTGGGTAACAATCCTTTATCAGATGTGTCTCTTGCAATATTTTCTCTCAGTCTGTGGCTTGTCTTCTCATTTTCTTGATATTATCTTTTGCAGAGCAGTAGTATTTAATTTCAATCAAGTCCAGCTTACTCATTATTTCTTTCATAGATTGTGCCTTTTCCCCAAAGGGTATGGCAATGTCATACCCAAGGTCATCTAGGTTTTCTATGTTATCTTCTAGAAATTTCATAGTTTTGCATTTTACATTTAGGTCTGTGATCCATTTTGAGATAATTTTTGTGAAGGGTGTACGATCTGTGTCCAGATTATTTGGTTGCCTGCGGTTTTCCAGTTGTTCTCTTGCACCATCTGTTGAAAAAGACTGTCTTTGCTACATTGTATTGCCTTTGCTCCTTTGTCAAAGATCAATTTACTGTATTTATGTGGGTCTATTTCTAGGCTTTCTATTCTGTTCCATTCATCTATTTGTCTATTTTTCCCCAAATACTATATTGTCTTGATTACTGCAGCATTATAGTTAAGTCTTGAAGTTGGGTAGTGTCAGTATGATGTTAGCTGTAGATTTTTTTGGTAGCTGTTCCTCATCAAGTTGAGGAAGTTCCCATCTATTTTTAGTTTGCTGAGAATTTTTATCATGCATGGGTGCTGGATTTTGTCAAACGCTCTTACTGTGTCTATTGATATGATCATGTTGTTTCTCTTCTTTAGTGTGTTGATGTGATGGATTACATTAATTTTCTAATGTATGTCTTGCATACCTTGGATAAATCCCACATGATTGTGGTGTATAATTCTTTTTATACATTACTAAATTTGATTTGCTTTAATTTGTTGAGAATTTTTGCATCTTTGCTTATGAGAGATATTGGTCTCTAGTTTCCTTTTCTTGTAATGTCTGTCTGGTTTGGGTATTAGGATAATGCTGGCTTTATAGCATATGTTGAGAAGTATTCCCTTTGTTTCTGTCTTCTGGAAGTGATTGTAGAGAATAGATATAATTTCTTCCTTAAATGTTTTGTAGAGTTCACCAGTGAACTCATCTGGGCCTGCTGCTGTTTTGAAAGTTTATTAATTATTGATCAAATTTATTTAATAGATATAGGTCAAGTTTATTTAATAGGTATATATTTATTTAATAGATATAGGTCTATTCAGATTATCTATTTCTTCTTGTGTGAGTTTTAGCAGGTTTTGTCTTTTAAGGAATTAATGCATTTTGTCTAGCTTATGCTATTTGTGGGCATAGAGTTGTTCATGATATTCCTCTATTAGTCTTATAATATCCATGGGATCTGTAGTGATGTCCCTCTTTTATTTCTGGTATAAGTAATTTGTGTCAGCTCTCTTTTCTTCTTAGTTACCGTGGCTGGAAGCTTATTGATTATTTTCAAAGAACCAGCTTCTGGTTTTGTTAATTTTCTTTATTGATTCCTTATTCTCAATTTCATTGATTTATGTTCTAATGTTTATTCTTTCTTTTCTTCTTCTGACTTTGGGTTTAATTCGTCTTCTCTTTCTAATTTCCTAAGATGGAAGTTTACACTATTGATTTTAGGGTTTTATTTTTTTCCAATATAGCATTCCATCTTTTTAAAAATAAATTTCCTTCTAAGCACCGTTTTAATTGCCTCCCACCAATTTTAATATATTTTTACCTCTAGATCAAAATATTTATTTTTTAACTCATGATTTTTTTTTATTAGTTTCAGGTTAGCTCAAAATATTTTAAAATTTCTATTGCTGCTATTCATCTCAGTTATACATAAGCGTACATATATACACATGCATAATTGGATACATTTTTGCTATTATTATTTTGAATAAACTCTTATATGTTAGATCAATTAAGAATAAGAAAACTAAAAGTTTTTATTTTATCTTCCCTTATTCTTTCTTCAATGCTCTTCCTTCTTTATGTAGATCCAAATTTCTGAACTTTGTCATTTTCCTTCCCTATGAACAACTTCTTTTAATATTTCTTGCGAGGCAGATCCACTGCCAACAAATTCCCTTCATTTTTGGTCTATGAAAGTGTTTATTTCTCCATCATATTTGAAAGATATTTCCCAACATCAGAATTCTAGGTGGTTTTTTTTCTCTAAGCACATTAAATATTTCATTCCATTCTCTTCTTGTTTATATGGTTTCTGAGAAATTGGATGAAATTCTTATCTTTGCTTTTCTATAAATAAAGGGTCCTTTTTTTCCTGGCTCCTTTTAAGATTTTTGTCTTTTTAGTTTTCTGAAATTTTAATATAATACGCCTAGGTATATTTTCTTGGGATTGGTATTCTCTGAGCTTCTTCGATCTGTGGTGGTTTGGTGCCTGACATTAATTTGGGGGAAATTCTCAGTCATTATTGCTTTAAACAATGCTTCTGTTTTCTTTTTTCTTCTGTCATTCATACGCATATTATGTGTATGTTACACCTTTTGTAGTTTTCCCATAGTTCTTGACTATTTTGTTCTGTTTTATTTAGCCTTTTTTTCTCTTTGCTCAGTTTTGAAGTTTCTATTGTTATGTCCTCAAATTGAGAGATTTTTTCCCCTCAGTCATGTCTAGTTTAGTAAAGAGCCCATCAAAGGCATTATTCATACAGTGTTTTTTATTTCTAGCATTTTTTAATTTTTTGTTAGAATTTCCATCTCTGCTTACATTATCTATTCTTGCATGTTGTGTACTTTTTCCATTGAAGCACATTAATCATAATTTTTCTAAATTCCTGGTCTGATAATTCCAACATTCCTGCCATATCTGACTCTGGTTCTGATGTTTGTTCAGTTTCTTCAAACTGTGTTTTTTGCCTTTTAGAATGCCTTGTACTTTTTTTGTTTAAAGGTGGACATGATGCACTGGATAAAATGAACTCCAATAAACAGAACTTTAGTAGTTTAGCGGTAACGTGTGGAGGGCCAGCAGCATTCTGTAGTCCTGAGATTAGGAGTTTGTCTTTAGGTGAGCTTGTGCCCCCTGGACCATGGACTTCACCACACTTCTCAGTGCCTGCCCACCTTACGTGGAACAGGATGGCTGGAGGGGGCTGGAACTGTACTTGTCTATTTCCCTTCTCCTCCATGGAAGGCTAGAGTTGACTGGTGTGGACTTCCCCCTCTCCCTCAGGTCGGTTAGGCTCTGGTAAAGTAGTTTCTCCTAAAGGCAGGTTTTGGTAAGAAGAATTGAATGCTCTGGTGTATTTCAAATGGTTCCTTTCTCTCTCCCCTTTCCAGAAGCAGGAGGAGACTTTTCTCTGCTATTCACCATGAGGATCGAGTAGCGCTTTTGGAGGTTAATAGTCAAAACTGTGAGAGCCCTCTGATAACTGGGTTCCCCTGGAGGTTTTAACTCTCAGAATTGTCCACACTGAGCTCCCAGCAATTTGTCAACTACAGTTCAGGTTTTCCTATCCTGGTTGGTTCCCATGAAAGCGTTTGCTTGTGGGTTTCTGACCAGGTAAGTTGTGATTCTTTGTTATCTACCCATCTGTCTCTCCAATTTGGGGGGCAGCAGTTTTCCCTGTGACCTCACCTTTCTGCTGGATCTAAAAAGAGTTGTTGATTTGTTAGTTTGCACAGCTTTTTACTTGTTGTTAAGATGGAGCAGCAACTTCTAAGCCCCTTACATACTGGACCGGAAACCCCAAACTGCATTTTTTAAACTTAAGTTATTTTGGCATCTTTACAGAGCATCAAAGATTTTCTAAAGCATGCTTTACAATGGCCATAGAGGACTCCATTGTGAGGTATCATATATTTAATTACTAATTCCTTTTAATTGAAGATTTCCATTTTTTTTTAAAGTTTTGATTTTACTTTATTTTCTCTTCTTTTGCTATTGTAAATAAGAAGGTCATTAACCTCCTTCTAGCTAAATCTTAGTACACATTCATTTCATTATTATTTGACGATGGAATATTCTTAGAAATGTCCGCATGTGGTGTGGTCATTTTTATGTTACAAGAACACTGAGCATGGGATGCTTGCTTCCTATATGAAACTTCACAGGCAGGACTCTAGGGTGTAGAAGGCCAGAGAAGCCTTTTGTGTAAATTCTGTAAGAAAGAGGGGTGCAGCCTGGACCACATTGCTCAACAGCAAATGAGATTAAGGGGCCACAGAGCCTGGTAAGTGGGGACAAAGTAAAAGACATGGGAGGAAGAAGATTTTAAATCTTAGCGAGAGATAAAAACATTGAAAGAAAGTCCAAGTTGTGAAAGGAGATCCACTAAAAGAACAAAACTTTTCTCTACCAACGTAATTCTCACCTTACTCTCTTGAACTTTTACTTTTCCTTGGGTTTGGGGACACACATAGGAGGTTCAATATGTGTTCTGATGGAAGGTCCACATATGGAATGCTAATTTATGCAAGGCACTGCTAGCTCTAATTCTCGCAATAACTCTACAAAATATGTATTAATACCTACATAGTCTGCAAAAGAAACTGAATCTTGGAGAGGTTACTTGACTTCTATAATTATACAACTAGAAATGGGCAAAGTCAGGATTTAACTGTAGGCCTGTCTGATTGCTTTTCATACACCGCTTTGCTGTTCTCCTTTCATGTGGTAGCACCTAAGTGTGGGTATTGAATGGGATCCAGCACCTAGAACTGGCTTGGCTAAGAGGATGATCCAAAATAAAAATGCCAACTTTTTAAGTAGGGGTGAAACCAGAGGCCAAACAAGTCCGTGGCTGGTGCTGTCTGCACCGTTCAGCCAATTTCGACCGACACAGGAGTTGGGTCATAGAATAAGCGCTTATTATCAGAGCACCGGTGGTCTGAGAAGGTAGAGGGTTAACACCTCCAAAAACTGCCTTACCATTCTCAGCCAGCCTGGGATATTTAAGGGAAAATCTGGACATTCCTCCAGAGACTATGTGATGGTTCCAGGGGTCTGTATAGAGTCTTCCCTCAGGCGATGTGTGTCTCTAACGTGCTCATCAACCCAGGAACCTGGAAAGAACGCTAGGCCATAGAGTTTGTGATCAGTAAGCATGGGGTCTTGTGAGCAGTAAGCAAGCATAAGTTTCAGGGTAATTATCTAAAGCAGGGAACTGGGGCAGGGGACATTCCAAGCTCAAACCACAGGGAGGGAGTTGATCAATTGTTAAGTACTAGGCCAGAGGCAAGGCCTCTTTTGTGGGGGTCCCAACCAGGCCCTGTTTCAGTGCGACTTTCTGGAGAGTGAGAGGATGGGGCTCATGGAATTGAAACAGGAGAGCAGAATTTGGTCAAGTCCAAAAGGTGAACACAGTAGCTAAATTAGAAAACATGAGAAGCTATGAGGCCCTAGAAAGCGGCCAAGAGATAGAGAAAGGGAAGAATTGGAGAGGAACTAGGACAGTTGTCATAAGTCCCAAGTGCCGAATGATAATCTTTGTTGGGTGCTGTGGCTTGCTAGAGGAGGGGGGCGGATTGGCCTGATTTAAAGGATGGTGGCAGAAACCGGGCTCAAACACAGGTCTACAGGGACTCAGAGCCTGCACACTGCCCATTCTGAACAGTCTCTATTGAGGGCAGACCGTTTGGTTTGTTTTCAAGAGCTAGACTACATACTAAGAGAAAAGATGCAATGCTTATATTTATTTGGAAGTGGGCTAGGGAGGGGCTGTTTTTCCGCTAATATTCCCACACCCTATCACTTAGAAATAAATAAAACCAATGGAAAGTTGTGATAAATGGATACTGAGTGAGAAGGAAAAAAAATACAGTTGATAAATGATGATATCTTGCACAATAGATAGGGAAGGAAAACCTTTCCAGAGATACAGTTTTCTCCTACACACCACCAAGGGAGAGTTGGGAAGCCAGCCAGTGGTATGTTTAGGGAATATTTTAATGAGATTACAGGGTGTGGGGAGCAGGGAGTTTCAAATGGGTGTGGGTGATATGAAAATGAAGGCCATATTTGGCAATGCATGCAGTCAACTAAGGGTTTGCAAAAAAAAGGATGAGATGTCCCTTGATTGTGTACAACAGGAGCCTGTAAATGTTTTCTATAAAGGTCTAGGAAGTAAATATTTTAGGCTTTGCAGGCTATAAGGTGTCTGTCCTAATTACAAAGCTCTGTATAACAAAAGCATCCATAGACGATATGTAAATGAATGGGGGGCTATGTGCCAATTAAACTTTATTAACAAAATCAAGTTGTGGGCTGGATTTGGCCCAAGGGCAATAGTTTACCAACCCTTGGTCTTGAATATAAGAAAAGGGGCACAATGTGTATGTGTGTGTGTATTAGAGTGACAGAGTGAGTAATAGCAACTTTTCAATATGAAAAGATTCAGACATTTAAAGTAGATATGATAACTACATAACAAGAAACACTTGTTTCCTTCTTCAGTACGTCAGACATTGGGGGAAGGAATTAAAAATACATATCTGACAATGAAGAGAACGATGCACGATAGTTTAGAGAATGCAGATCTATGAAGTAGAGGCAAGGCTTTGTAAAGAACAAACACAGGGGAGCATTTGAGAACTCGCTCCCTGGCATTTGTCGTCAGGTTGGCTCAAATCAACTCTTATAAAAATAAAAATAAAAAACCCAAAAAACAAAAACAGAAGAAAGGGGGAGGTTCAAGAGGGTAACCTGGAAATGACAGTGGGAAAGAAATAAAGGAAGTCCGAGTGATGAGGAAGAAGGAGATCAAGTTTAAAATGAGGATTTGCAGGAGTGCTAGGAAAGGAGAGCTGCGAAGGCAGCAAACAGCTTGGAGCTGCACAGAGGAGAGGTAAGTGTAGGAAGTAAGTCCTCTTGGAGTATTAATTAAGTGAACAGAGAGACTGCTAGGCTCACTTGCCCTTGCGACATGTCAACAGATAAAAATGTGGAGCTTTGGGAACTGCAAGAATGGCTTGTCTAATAAAAGTATGATTAAGAATTTTCAGGGGAAGGAGTCGGTGTACTTGGGAAGGTGTTTATTACCTTTTGGAAGGTGTGTGCTCACTGCACAAAATCTGACTTAGGACTCAGGAATGCAGCACGGGTTGGCTCCGCTTGAGGCATGCAATGAGAGGCAATGACTAGGCATTCACTCTTGCATTCTTTTTTTTTTTCATCTATTCATGGGTCCAACAGATATTTACTGAGAGTCCACCATGAGCCTCTTCAGAGTCACTAGAAATCAGAGATTTATCAGGTACTTGAAGAGGTGATGGCAGCTTCAAAATGAGTGCTCAGAAGGGATGCCCTGAGCCCTGGCCATGCCAGAGGAGAAGGCAGATATTCGAAACAATTTCCCCACAACAAGGCAGGTGCATCCAGTTAGAGTGTAGAATCTCAGAGTTAGAAGCAATTTCAAAGATTATTTTGTCCCTTTCGTTTATAAATACGAAAAACGCGACCCTCCGAGGGGAGTAAGGATGAAAAATAAAAACCATTGAGTGCTTAGTATATGCCAGGCACTGTTGTATTTTGTTGGTGTTGTTTTTACTGTGGTAAAATATGTATAACATAAAATGTACAATTTTAACCACTTTAAAGTACAATTCAGTGGTATGAAATACATTTACAGTGTTGTGTCGTCCTAACTATCTTGCTCCAGAACTTTTCCATCACCCCAAAAGGAAACCGTATCTATTAAGCACTAACTCCCCATTACCCACTCTCTCTAGCCCCTAGCTACCACTAATCTGCTTTCTGTCCCTTTGGATTTGCCTATTCGGGACAGTCCGTATAAATGGGATCATACAATATGTGGCCTTTTTCGTTTGTTTGGCTTATTTCACTTAGCATAATATTTCAAGTTTCCTCCATATTGTCGCATGTATCAGTACTTTATTCCTTCTTTTGTGGCTGGGTACTGTTCTGTTGTATGGATGGATCACATTTTGTTTATCCTTTCACTACATGGTGGACATTCGGGTTGTTTCCATTTTGGGGCTGTTGGGAATAAGGCTGTGTCAAGGTACTTTGTAAAGTACTATACAAGGGTGGCCGGTTGGCTCAGTTGGTTAGAGCGCAGTGCTCATAACACCAAGGTTGCTGGTTCGATTCCCATGTGGGCCAGTGAGCTGTGCCCTCCACAACTAGATTGAAAACGTTGACTTGACTTGGAGCCGATGGGTCCTGGAAAAACACACTGTTCCCCAATATCCCCCCACCAAAAAAAATAAATTTAAAGCACTATACATTTATTTAATCTGTTCACAAAAACCCTTGGAAGGAGGAACCATAATTATACCTATTTTACAAATGAGAAGAGAGATTAGGTCACGTGCCCAAGTTACACAGTTAGTAGAAAAGGGTTTGGGGGGTAGAGCTAAGAACCAAATTCTCTGTTTCCCCACCTAGTGCGCCTCTACTCTCTCCACTAGCTCAGCTCTGTGAGGGCACTCACCACCCACTCCTGACGGCTGGTCCTCAGTGTCCCCGACAGTCACATGTACTCAGTATATTTGGTGTAAATTAGTTGACTTCAACCTCTCTGCCGAATAACACAGGAAAACAAAAGGAAAGGCTGGAGATGATAAGAAGTAACTCTATGTTTTGTGAGAGTAAATATACAGAACAAGTGATCCAGTAATAGGATATTATAAATAATGTATGGCATATTCGTATAACAACACTATAGAGACATTAAAGCTGATGCTGTAGAAGAATAATGGCATGAGAAAGTGTTTGTGGTTTCTTAAGTCCCTCAGCCCTCTGAAAGAAGGTGCTATCAATTTTTGGGTGGGAAAATAGGCTTAGAGAGGTTAAATAATGTGCACGAGCTCAGCTTGCAAATCCCTAAACCCATGCTGTCAGCCACAGTAAAAACTAAATGGAAATTGAGCAAAATCTTAGCAGAGGTATATTTCTGAGCAGTGATGATGTCGGACATTTTTTCTGTGTGAGTGAATCAGTGAGTGCCGGGATTGTGTCTCATGAAACCGAAAAATGGAAACACGGACCAAGGAGAGGCAAGGAGGTGCAAAAGAAGATAGTTTATTAAAAAGCAAAGAAATGCAGCTCCCGAGTGGGAGGGGGTTCCCGAATGGGATGCCCCCTGACTGAGGCAAAAGCTCTTACTTTTGTACCTTCCCTTGCCTGTTTGGGGAAGGGGAGCTGGCGTCTTTTAACGGAATTCGTCTATCAGGTTTGTTCTGTTTGCCCATCCTGAAGTGATTGGCAAAATAACCCATTCCAACCAACAGATCTGTTCTGTTTGCCCGGCAAAAGGAATTTTATGAGATAATTTATTAACCTCAAGGTGCTGTTACATTTTGTCTTGGAGTGAATAACTTACTTCAGAACCTGGAGTTTTAGGATTGGGCTGTCTTTTGTTTATTTTACCAGGGACCTTCCTGTCTGCCTAACAACATGCTAACTAACCTGTCTCAGTGGGATAATGGATAACTTGGGTTGTCTTTTATTCCTTCGGCAACATTTCCCACATTTTCTACAAAGACCTAGCATTGCTTTTGAAATGAAACAAAAGCATTACATTTTCTCCTACCAAGAAGAGAATTCTGTTCAAGTTAACCTCAAAACGTAGTTGACAAAAAAAAAAAAAAAAAAAAGAGAGATTAAATTCTCATGGGAGAAAATGTGGGCCATAGCAGAAGTAAGGAACAGTGCTGGAGAGAAATCTTCAATGGAGGTGCAGGTCTGTGGTTCCTTTCTTTACTGTCTCAGTATTTGGGAACTATTAGGTGATGCTGACCACTCCTTTCCCCTAAATGAGCCTTTCTGTTTCCCCATTCCTTACACAGTTCATGTGATGATTTGAGAGAGCCCTTGTCAAATGACACCCAATCATATTCAGGTGTAGCCTGGTCTTGTGTGACATGGCGGAAATTTGAAGGATTCAGTTATTTCAATTATACCCTTTGTTTTTCTAACCTGTATCTAAAATTTTACCTTACTTTTTTTTGATTTTGTGTTATGTTATTTTATTTGTTATCGAGGTATAATTGACCTACAACATTATATGAGTTTCAGGTGTGTCTCAGAGTGATTCGATACATATATGTCTATTGGAAAATGATCACTACCATTCAGTCTAGTAAGCATCTGTCACCGTACTAACACAGTTATAGAGTTTTATTTTCTTGTGATGACAACTTTTAAGACCCGTTCTCTTAGCAACTTTCAAATATGGAATAAGGTGTTGTTAACTATAGTCTCTGTGCTGTACATTACATATCAGGATTTGATTATTTTATAATTGGAAGTTTGTACCTTTTGACTCCCTTCTCCCATTTAGCCCACCTTCCACCCCCACCTCTGGCAACCCCCAGTGTGTTCTCTGTATCTGTGAGCTTGTTTGTTTGTTTTTTAATTCCACATGTGAGTGAGATCCTCATTCTGAATATTGCCAGTGAGCACTGGCTTGGGGCCTGTAGTTGTTTAGTCTCTACAAAGGACTTGAGAAATAACCCTTCTTCGTATTGTTAATATAAGAACAATAGTAGTTTGTTATTGTTTTCACTGTTGATAGGAACAACATTACGAAAACTAGTCATTGTCTCTAAGGACTTAGGCTGTTGATCGTTAATTCCAAATTTCCCCTTTCAAGTCCCGTCTCCTCATTCAATCAGCAATGACGTGGCTCCACAGTAGCTGTAATATTGTCATAATTTCCATAGAAACCATCTGTAAAGCTGCAAACACAGGATTACACCCTCCCTGCAGGCTGAGGCAGGAAGGCCAGATGGGCTATGAAGGGGAAAAGGCCCTCCGTGAGACATAAATCACTTGGTGGGGAGGGTGGGGGGTGGAGGAGTAGGGGGGACAATGGGGTGGGGTGGGGGAGGAAACCACTTTAGGAGGAAAATTGTATTTGGTTCAGTCTTAGCCACAGGGTAAAATTCCCAAGTGAAGTGGCCAGCAGTGCAGGGTCCTTTCCAAGGCCAGTGTCTGGGCCTGGTTACTTGCTTGGCCCCTAATGCTAACGAGGCTGGAGACAAAGATTTCTTCCTCTGTGGGCTGCTGACTTTATTGGTCCTCAGCCGCAGACCGACAGAAAGTCATGGTCAGCTCCTGTGTGTATGAAGATAGGGACACCAAGTCACATGTAATGCCGTCCATCCTCGCGTGCCAGGCTGGACACAGGCATCAGTAGTCCCCACTTACATGCAGTTTCACTTTCCACAGTCTCAGTTCAGGTCAATTGCAGTACGAAAATATTAAATGAAAAATTCCAGAAGTAAATAATTCGTAAGTTTTGAATTGCGTGCTCTTCTGAGTCACGTCAGGACATTTCCCACCATCCCGCCCAGTCCTGCCTGGGAGGTGAATCAGCCCTTTGTCCAGTGTGTCCACGCTGTCAAGGCTCCCTGCTCATTTGTCACTTGGTAACAGTCTGGGATATCAGATCAGTTATCAGAGAGAGAGACCACATTCACATAACTTTTATTACCGTACATTATAATTGTTTCGTTTTATTAATAGTTACTATTTTTAATCTCTTACTGTGCTTATTTTATAAATTAGATTTTATCATAGGTAGGAAAAAACATAGTACAGGTAGGGTTTGGTACTATCCACAGTTTCAGACATTCACTGGGGACTTGGAATGTATCCCCTGCAGGTACAGAAAACTAATGTCTTTCTTTGGACCACAGTAGCATCCCTGAGAGGAAAATATTATTCCTATTTTATAGATGAGGTAACTGGGCTGTGCTCTCTCTCTCCCTCAAATCTCAGCTTCATCTTGAGTGTTTCCAGGGATCTTTCCCTGGGTCCTCAAAGCCACGTGAGGTGTATCTGTGTACTTCCAAATGCACCTCTGTTTGACACTTATTCTGTGTTATAGATTCTTGTTTACCTCTTTCCCACTAGCCTGGGAGCCCTTTGTGGGCAATGCCCCTAGTACCTAACACAGTGGTTGACTTATAGTAGGTGCTCAATACACATTTTTGAGTGAATGAATGAGAAAGTATCAGTAACTTATTTACACATCCATCTTTTTCACAGTTACATCCCTGGTAATTAGTACAGTCCCTGACATATAATAGACCCTCAGTGAATATGTGAATGAAATAGTGAATGAATGAATATCAGCTAGCTCATTACCCAGTGTAGCAGGGAGTCATACCAAGCTTTTATCACGCCAGGCACTGTGTTACATTAGCTGGTAGGAGAGATCATTGTCATGTCTAGCCAGGGAATTGGAAGTGCGCAGTTTCCTGATAGTGGCTTGGTACTGTCTGGTTTTAGAAGCACATCTCATTATATAACAGCTCTTACACTTGTCTGAGGCAACCTCCAGCCTGGAGGACAGAACATTTGTCTGAAAGCCAGGAGAGCAAAGGTGAGACGTGGTTCTATTACTCATTGTGTAAATTTGGCCAAATTCCTTCATCTGTGGGCCTTAGCTTCTCCACCTTTAGCACAAAATATTAGCTGAGTTAAATCTGAGGTTTTCTAGGAGCATGCCTTCCCTTTAAAAATAAATCCAAAGTAATCTTATGCATAACCCCAATAAAAGTGGAGCTGCTTGGATAGAGCTCTTCCCCAACCTTCCCTTTATGTGTCCCTACCCTTGGTAGCCTCTGAGGAATCTCACAGGACAACCAGGTCCCTCATAAATACAGTTCAGAACCCACTAAAATAGATTATATTTTGGGCCTCTTTGGTGCAAAAGTTCAAGAATTCTAGAAATAGTGGACACTTAGCCCCACAAACTATGTAGCCAGTCCTAGGCTAATGGTATGTGCTCCTTATCCTTACAAATAGGCATCTTGATGGAGAGGAAGGGGCAGAGGATTTTGGGTCATGATTTCTGATTTTGGGACCCAGGGTGACCACTTCTCCAAAACATATTACCATTAAGCAAGTCATTTCACTTCTCTGAGCCAGTTTCTTCATCTGTAAATTAGGGCAAGGATTGGGTTTTACGAGATTCATAGTGATTACTACCATTTACTATGTAATTACTAAGTACTTCATAAATGTTGTTGGGAAAGGCTTTGAATATCCCTGCATGTCCTTACTGGTTATCCTCAAAATGCAAAGCTCTGACTCCTCTTTACCTGGATTATTTCTCATGGTTGTGTTTTCAGTGAGCAAGCTTGGCAAATGAGGTAACATTTCCCCCAAGGAGTAGTGTTACTATAGTTTACTATAAAAATAGTGAATCCCCCAAGCACAATGTTCTGTAACACAACCCACTGTGTGTGCAGACTTCCATGTTCAGCCCTCTGCATCATCCCTGTGAGAATTGAACAGCATGAGCAATTAGTGAAAGCCAACATGAAACTCTGGCTAATGCTTTTCTCATGAGAAATGAAATCATTTGTCTCTGACCCAGGAATCTCCTGTCTTCGGTCAGCATCCATGAAATACTAACAAGCTAACTTGTTAGGTTGTAAGTAGGATAAAATCTCAGACCCTATACAGTTCTTGACATACTACTATATTATATTAATTACATGATCATAACAGCTGTATGAGGTAGGTAGTTTTAGTAACCAGATTTCATAGATAACAAAATTAAGTTTCAACAAAGGTACAAGGTTCAGTAACATGCCAGAGATCACATAGCTTTTATATGGCAGAGCCAAGATTAAACTAATGTCTATCTTACTCTAAAGGTTACACCTTTAACTATAATATATTTCCTTTTTTAATCATATGAAGTAATGCCTATGAAATCCCTTCCAAATGCTGAAGATTTATACACATATGTTATTATTAACAAAAATATAATTATGGTGTGAGCACTGAGAAATTGGTTCATTTCAACATATGTGTATTGATTATTTGCTGATTATTTGCTGTGTCCCTAGTTCCCCACAGCAGATAAATCTGTCTATTTAAATGTCTGTGGAAAACTTGGGTTTAGGAATAGCCGTGCTGCTTATTTGGTATGTGACGTTAGACACGATATTTAACATCTTTGTATCAGTTATATTCAGTCATAAAAACAGACACCATCCTAGGTACTTCAGACACAGGGATTTACTACAGAGCATTGGGTATATATGTGCTGGAAGCTGGAGGATGAAACAGGAACATAGAGGTAAAACTAGAGACAGTAGCTAGAGGAAAACAGCAACCACCCAAGGCTGAGTGAACAAAGACAGAGGACTGATAGAATGGAGGTGCTCAGAGGGGTTGCCCTGCAGGGTCGGTGCTCAGGTTTCTGAGGAGAGAGCTCCACCTTTCTGTTCCTGATGCCCTTGAGAAGGTGTGGCAAAACTGGGCGTGGAAGTACCAAGAGAAGATGGAGATGGGAGACAACTGCAGCTATAGGAGTGATGCTGCTGGAACAGGGAAGCAGGAAGGAAGTTCTGGTCCCTTTGTTTGGTTCACTTTCTCCATTTTCTGGCTTCTGTTTGCAGAACTTCATAGGAAACTAGCTGGTTAAGTGTCCTGGGTCATGTAGTTTGCAGAGTCCCAGCCGAGCAGAGGTTACAGAGAGTATAGACTATAGCAGGATGGGCTTGGGGCTGAAACAGTAGGCAACTAACAAGCACAACTGCTGTTCTTTGGTCCCATGTCTGTAAAATGGGGATAATGCCTATCTCATTATATTCTTTTGGAGGATTAAATGAAATAACCACTCAGTTGCCTGAGATGGATTATAAGTGCCCAATAAATGTAAGCTTTTATTATTCTTATGATAAGCTTGCTTTCTGTATAACTTGCTGCCTTTGCCAATTTTCCAGTGGGACTTGGATGTTAATGCGTGCTTCAGGGATTATCAGGCCATCTGGGAAGCTGCTTTTGCTAAACCCCATGTGGAGAACAGGCTTCAGAACTCAGCATTTGCCCTTGTGAGTCAAGATGGGAACCCTTTCCCCAGAGATGTTTAATTCTCTGGTTGTCAGAATGGTATTGATAGATGAAATGCCTATCTTAGACTGAGTCTGTGGTTCTTCTGATGTGGATTCTCAGTTTACTTCATTTGTCATCCTGCTTCCTCTCTTTCCCCAAAGAAAGACCCCCTAGCCTTTCGCTTTTCCCTCTTTTCATTCTCTCTTCAGACAAGATAAAATGTCTTTTACTGAGTCAGCACGATCTGTACTACCTAACAGCTGTTTGGTGCTCTGGAGCTTCATGCTGCAGGTCTTTCTCAGAACATACAGCCAACTCGAGTATCAGCAACATAGCCTGGTCATTAAGGATTTAGATTGTGGAGTAGAAACAACCGGGGTTCAAATCCCTGATCAATGTTTTATATGACCTAGGGCAAATTGCCTCTCTGAGCCTCAGTTTCTCCATTTGTAAAATGAGCACGGTAATTCCATGTATATTGTAGAGTTGTTAGAAAAATAAAAGAAGATAATTCATCTAAAGCTCGAAACCCATCATGTTTCACATTTTATAAACCCTCAATATACAATAACTATTATTACTGCCTGTCTGCACTATGTTTTCCCTCCTATGAACACAGTCAGAGTTGAATTTATTCATTTATTTATTCCACAAATGTTTATTGGTCACTCTTTTGGTACCCGATACTGTGCAAATAATTGGTGAACCACAAATGAGTAAAGTGAAACCTGACCTGGTGAAAACAGAATAGAGTTCCTCCTGCCTTTCAGATGCTAACAGTTTGGAAAATGTGGGGTGGGGAGGTGGGCCACCGTCACAAACACACAGTACACTGTGATAGGTGTTCCCATACCGGTATGCACCAAGGGCCACAAGTTCCAGGGGACAGATGGGGAATGAATCAGGACTAGGGGGACAGGGATGGTTTCCCATGGCCTCAGTGCATATTTGAGTTAGCCTGGCAAAATATGCATGTATGGTATGGTGATGGAAATGTATGCTGGTGTGCGTGTGTGTGTGTGTGTGTGTGTGTGTGTGTGTGTGTAATGGTGGGTGGTGCTGGTGGTGGTGGTGGTGGTGGTGGTGTAGAATGGGAGGGGAGGGTGTTTCCAGACAGAGGATCTATAAAAGAGAAAGCATGGCATACTTAAGAACTTGAAATCCTGTAGATAGTGAAGACGCTAGTTGAGCAAAAGGTAAAGCCAGAGAGGTCAGCCACAGCCAAATTATGCAGAGCCTTACACAGCATGTGCAGGGCCACAAACCCTGGGAGCCTCTTGTGTTCTCTTGGCTGCCTCCTTCTTTCCAAAGGTGTCATCTGCTTCTCAGACCACACCTCTTATATGTGTAACCAATCATCTGTTTTCTCCTTTATTCTAAGAAAACCTTGATTTTGTTGAGGGTGGCCGTGTGTCCGGCTTGAAAAACTCCATTTTCCAGCCTCCCTTACAGATACTTATACATAACTGAATGCCAGTCCTAACTGAACTGGTGTGTACAGCCTAGAGATGCAGTAAAAATAAAAAAGTCAGAGGGTGTATTAAGAAGATCTGTAAGCCCCCCTCTAACAGACCAATAAATATAAAGGAAAAGTTTGAAGGTTTGAGAGATGTGTTATCTTATGCAGTGGATACCCAGGAAAAATCCTTTATTGAAAAACATTTTTATGAGACCAATACTTAAAAAGAGAGCTCAAAACGGTAGGACATAAGAGACATAAATTCTGGTCCTAGCTCTAAAAAGTCTAATTGTGATTCTGAATGAGCCATTAACTATCAAATAATATAATTCCCTGGGAAAATGGAAACAAAGCCTCCAGTGCAGTGCTACTGTGAAGTTCAAATGAAATACAGTAATGATAATATTCATGGAGTGTTTCCTGTATTCTGGGTGCCGTTTTAAACATTTTATGTGTATCATGTCACTTAAAACACAAAATATTATGATAATCTATGAGTGCCATCATTTTATAGATGAGTGAAATGATACAGAGATTAAATAACTTGCCTAAGGTCAGAAAGCTTCTGGTTGGTGGAGTCAGGGTTAGAATCCCTTTCATCTGACTCCAGAACCAGAGATCACATTCTTAAGACCAAACTCATCACATGATAGAGATTTTGAAAAGCTGTATGTGCATACAAAGGAAATATTCTTTTCATGTCCACATGTGAATTGCATAGATTACTGATATTTAGAATAAATAAAATATACTAAACACTAACCTTGTATTGGGTGATGTTTGATATTACTTTAAAGATGCCAGGGCTCTTTCCAAAGCTGATGTGGTTTCAGAATCAAAATTCACTTGTAGGTAATCTTTATTTCTCTCTGCTTGCCTTTGACGTCTTTTCTTTGTCTCTGAGTTCTGCAATTTTAGTAAAGATTCAGGTATTTTTATTTTTCCTTCTTTGAACTCACCATGCCTTTTGAATCTGAGGATTCACATCTTTGAACAATTCTGGAAATGCCTTAGCTATTATCACTGTGAGTATTGTCTCCCTCCATTCCCTCTCTTTTCCTATCTGAAATTCCTATAAATTGATGGTGAATCATCTCCCCAATGTCTACGTCTCTTAGCCTCTCTATTGTATTTTCCATTTCTTTTCATTCTTTGCCACAACCAGTTATTTGACCATATTTACATTCCAGCTCACAAATGCTCTCCTTTGATGTATTCAATCTGCTGTTTAATCGTCCGTTAAGTATTTGATTTCATTGGCTATTTTTTTTTTCCTAGAAGATATATGCCCTTCCCCTTTAAAACAATCTCCATTTTTCTGTTTTGATAGTGTCATATTCTGTTCCTGTACTTAAATCTTATCTGTACTGGGAATTTTGTTAATTTAAACATACACATTTGATTTTATCTGATTCTTTTATTATATGGAGTTTTGAGGGAACTTAGTGTACTTATTGTGTCTGCTAAATCTTGCTTGTGTGTTTTGTAATTTCTAATTATGAGCCCATCTTGGGTAGTGCTTTTTTTAAAGATTCTAATGAGTCTGAGTCTAAAGTGTCTCTTGTGAGTGGTTTTGCTTTTGCCAGCTAGCCCAGTGATATCTTTGCCATGACCACTTTTAATGTTAATAGCTCATTTTAGGAATTCCTAGTGATTTAAAATAAAATCTACACCTGTGTGGGTCCCCCCATCATTACAAATTCTGAGGAGACTCACCCTACGATGCCCCGTCAAGAGCATAAACCAAGGCCAACAAGCTCCATGTCATCACCCTTTTTTAATAAGATTTCCTACTTGATTTGCTTCACAGGGGACCAAAATTTATATGGTGGGAGGGAGGCTGTCTCTTCCAACCTCTCCTGCTTTGGTGTGGACTGAAGGACCTCCTTTCTTGTCCTCTCTGGAGCTTTAAAACCCTAACCCTTGGTTACGAAGTGTTTTATATACATTAAATCCTGAAGCACCGACTAACTGGAAAATTCCCATAAGGCAGCTAAAGTATCAGCTCTCCTGCTTACTTCTATTTTCAATTCCCTTGTTTTGGCCCCTAACTGTGCATTTATATATTTTGTGTTGGACAGGCTAAATTATCTAATCTACCATATTGCTCTCCTCATCATATGGACGTCAGCTATTTTATAGTCATAAAAACTGCCTTCGGAATGGACCCTGGATAACTAAAAATTTACGTTAATTCAAATAAAATCAATTTGTTTCTTCTTTTGACTAGGTGATTAAGGGACTAACTGGTATTAGGGCTTAATTTGCCATGCTACAATTATAGAATAATTCATATCCTTTATTTAATTGTGAATTTCAAAATGGGGTTCATGGCCATTTGGAGCTCTATCAGTTCGCGCGGCCCCTACCGCTCACTTGCTGTATCAGCTTGGTCAAAGAGCAATATCATTGTGACTCAGTTTTCTCACTGCAAAAAAGGGCCATGATAATAGTATCAGTCTCGGCAGGTTGTTATGAGAATTAAGTAAGTTGATACATGTAAAACATTTAGAAAAATTCCTGGGCACATGGCACTTAATAATTTTACTTTTGTCCTTATTATTACTGTTATTATCTATAGAAGCAGTATAATAATCATACATTAATTTCTGAGGATATGTTCATGGCTGCTACTTTGTGTTCATTCTCTCAATCCAAATAAATTAACTTTGGACTTTTTTCACTATAATTTCCCCCTCTAAAACCCTTAAGAGTGTTTTTTGGAGTTTGGGTCATCTTCCTTGTGATAACATGTTAAGACAATCCTTTACGTGGGTTTTACTCCTACAGTTTCTAATTGCTGTGATCTTTCCACCTTTCCTAATGCATCTCTTAGTCTTTAATTTAGCTTTTATTTATAAACGGCTTTGAGGTTCTGCTTTTATCTGTTCTTTCATTCCCTTGAATCATTTTCCACTTTGAACAATTTGTTTTGTGATTTCCATCTTTCTGTGAAGACTTTAACAATGATGGTCAAGTTATGTCGATCCTAAGACTGGTCTCAAAAATCATCCACATACCAGCTTTCACGTCAGGGCATCTTCTTCAAAACTTGTCTTGGCTTTCTTTTTGAAATGCCATTATTTTACCTTTTTATTTTGAAATAATTATAGGTTTACAGGAAGTTGCAAAAATAATACATAGAGTTTTTTTGAACACTTCACTCAGCTTTCCCCAATGGTCACATCTTATATAACAATAGTACAATATTAAAGCCAGGATACTAACAATGGTTACTAAAACAACAATATCACAAGATTTCACCAATATCACAAGAAGGGATATAATTGTATTAGGGCCTTATTCAGATTTCACCAATTTTTACATGCATTTGTGTGTGTGTGTGTGTGTGTGTGTGTGTGTGTGTAGTTCTATGTAATTTCATCCCATACATATTCATATAACCACCATTACAACGAAAATACAGAATTGTTCCATCTCTCCAAAGGGACTCCATGCTACCACCTCATTGTCACACCTATGCCATCCCTGTCGCCTGGTAACCACTAATCTGTTTTACATCTCTAAAGTTATATCATTTTGATGATGTTATATAAATGGAATCATTTATTATATCACTTTGTGAAATTATTTTTGTTCATTAAGCATACTACTTTTTCATCTGTCCATAGTTTGACTTCTTTTATTGTTGAGTAGTATTGCGTTGTGTGGATGTACCAGACTTTATCCATTCACCTATTTAAGGACATTTGGGTTGTTTCCACTTTTTGGCTATTACGAATACAACTGCTATAAAAATGCCTGTACAAGTTTTGTGGGAACATAAGTTTTTATTTCTCTGGGATAAATGCCCAAGAGTGTAATTGCTAGGTTGAATAGTTAGCCCATGTTTTGTCTTACAGAAAACTGACAAATTATTTCCAGGAGTGGCTGTGCCATTTTATATTCCAACCAACAATGTATGAGAAAAGTGACATTTTTAATATTATTTCTCCCTTAAGAAATCTATGAAAATCAAGATTTTAAAAATAAAAGACTTTTCTGGTAATGAAAATGTTCTGCATTTAAGTTGTGGTGATGGTTGTACAACTCTGTGAATATACTGGGGGGAAAAAAACCATTGAATTCGTGAATTTTATGGTATGTAAGTTATATCTCACTAAAGATGGTAAAACAAATAAAAGAATATCACAAGAAGGGATACAATTGTATTATAAAAAATCTTATTCCTTCATCAAATTTCTAATATTTATTAAGAATTTACCATGTGGCAGGCATTACATAGAACGCTTTATATATATTAAGTCTTGACCCGTCTACTAACTGGCATGTCATTTAACCATTTTCAACTTCTGCATCCTTTTCTGTAAATGAGAATAGTACAATTTACTGTCCTTTGTGAGGATTGAATGGAATAATGTATAAAGCATTTAGAACGCTGCCTGCATAGTATCATTATCCTTGTTATTAAATTCATGAAAAGACATTTTTTCTCTTAGTAGTTCATAACTGCCTGGTAATAGTGTTATGAAAAAGTCATGCGTATTAATGAAAGATGACAGATTTTCCCATTATGTTTATTGAAAGAAAGGGAAGCAGCTGACATTTACTGATCACCTACTGTGCACCAGACACTATATTTATTAACCACTATTTTGGTCATTAAATCTAAACAGTGTTCCATGATGGGAACAGTAGTATTATCACCATTATATAGAAGAAGAAACTAACTCACAAAGGTTACGAAAATTTCCCAGTTTCATAAAGCAAGTATATGATGTAGCCAGGATAGAAAACCAGGTCTGTGTCCCAAGTTCATGGTTTTCTATAAGACTTTCATGGATCAAAGGAATTGATATAAATTAGACTTTTCTTCAAACACTGCAAATAACTTAGGGTATTAAAATACTTGCAGCTTTTCTGTCCCCTGTATTCAGAAACTAAAATTTAGCATTTCCAAGGTGGTTGTATGTAAAGCATTTTTAATGTATTTTAAAAAGACATTTGGAGATCCTTATGGTAGTTCAGAAAGGGCCCCAAGGTTTGACTCACTCTGAATTTCCAACTGTTTCGAGCTTGAACTGAAAAAAGGCAAAATTGCTGGTGGGAATTGCCAGAAGTGCTCAGTAAGAAGTGAACAGATATATTCCAGAGATTAGAAGAAGACAAAGTACCGCATGTTGAGCTCAATTAAAAAAACAAAACAAAAACTAATTCCAAGCTAAGAAGAAAAGAAAATTATTTGCAATAATATGTCATTGAAACCATTTCTCAAGTTTATTCACCCATGGATTAGTCTTTGTGTTTTTTTCTTTTTCAAACTCCTTTCTCTTTAGAAACTGCCAAGTGTTGTAATGGAAGCAAAGAAGGGACTCTAATGTCAGCCAAATTATTGAGAAAAACAACAGGGAAAAGTTGCTTTGTAGTAAGCCTCAGAGATGATGCATCATCCGATTCCTCCGGTTTATGGAGGAACTTGGCTGCAGGTTTTCACTGGAAAGAAACACAAGGATTTGGAATTCCACTCGGGAAACTTAGGTCCTCTCGATTTCTGGATGCACACAGAGACAGAATTACAATAAGTACCCTCACATTGATGTGAGACAGGAAAAATTTGGAAAGGAACCCACTGATTTATTCTCCTGTGTTGGCATGTTATAACTTATTTTATTTTACTTTATTTTATTGTAAGCATGAGAAACAAGTCTGCTTCCCATATGATTAAAACAAAACAAAACAAAACAAAACAGCCTTGGGTTCAGTTAGGAGGTGCTCGAAACCAGAGAAATGACCTCAACACTGGCTGAAAAATCCAACAAGAATGAAAAATGGCATGCTGCAAGTTCCAGGAAGATGCTGCATCAATCAGCTTCAGACACATTTCATTTTGCACTGTTATTAATGGCTTGGAAAGAGGCTGTAAACCTATTATGGTAATTATATCTGCAGATGAAGGTAAATAGGATGGTGTTATAGACACTAGTGAGGAAGGGACATAGAACAGAGCAACCTTAGAGAGATTAGAAATATGGACAGGAAATGAACAAATGAGATCAGCCTGGAAAAGTAAGAACGTGCATCTGGAGAAATACATAATTTGAAAAACAGAGAGGTACTTACAGGAGGGTCATACTTGGAAAGCAGTGATGGTAAATAGGCCTTTGAGCAGATATCAGTCCTGGATATGTTTGTAACACGATGGAAAAATAATTCTAAGGCTTGTGTTCATATAGCCTTTTTGAGTGCATTTGGTTTCAAACAGGGGCATTTCCATGATCTCATTTGATCCTTAGCCCAAAGAGGTTGGAAGCACCGAATTTATTCTCCATTAAAGATATGAGAGCAGATTAAGTGAATTGCTTAAGGTCAAACAATTTGTTCATAAAATAGACATGGTTAAAACGTGGGTCTCTTGACTATTATTTTTCTCTTTTCACACCAACACCTTGTCAGTATGCCTTGGATCTCAAAATAGTAATTTTTTCTGGTCCAGCATTTATCTGTCTCTTTCTGATGTTGTGCACAAATTTATTTCATGCGAGACTGAGCTTAGTATTACTGAAGGTTTTGCACAGGGCGTGAACCCTGCCTCTGCCCCCCACACCTCTATAAAGCGAGGCAATATGTAGCAGATAGTGGACCTCTGGAGTACGAGTGAGAACCCTACACTATTTACGTCACTAACTGTGGGGTTCGGGGTGGGCAAACCATGTGACTTCTCTAACCTCACGTGCTTCAGCTGTAGGACTGAGTGGGTTGATCGCTATGGTCTCGTGGACTTGATCTCTTTGAAAAATGAAGATCTAAAAGAGGAATGAGGCTAGTACAGGTAGGCAGAGACAAGACCAAGAAGCCTGAGAGAGAGAGAATGTAGAAGGGGGGCCGGAGAGAGAGGCACAGAGTCCAGGTAACACCTGGACTGAGAACGCTTATTAGCATATGGCAAGCAGGCAGATTTAAGTTTTCCAGGATCACATTTGCAAAATTTATTTCAATCTATTCTCTCCTGCCCTTGTTAGAGAGTTATGTTACTTTCTGAAACTTGATGTTTTTTTCTTTTCCTTGGTAATGATGTATGAATTTCTGTGCATCCTCATCTGCCCCTTTTGTGTGGACAGCACATAAGAATCAGTGCACTAGTCACCTTTTTGGGTCCTGCCAAGATCACAATGGCTCCTTTTACTCTGCAAAATGCCTCTAAGTCCACATGGGTGGACTCCTTGCACTTGTGTTTGTATTTTGATTTCTCCACACCTTCTCCTTAGGTGATTAGATTGTAGGGTTACATCAGACTCAATCAGATTCTTTCCAATTGGGAATTGGAATGAAAAGATACTCATTTTATTTTCTCAGTGTAATCAGAACAAAGAAATATGTAATGGCCTAATGTTTAGAGAAAAAAATGTACTATAAGTAGAGTTGAGTGGATGCCCACGAGGCCTCAGAAGGTGAAAGAAACTGGTGGACATATCTTGATTCCAGCCTGGCTGGATACTGACGAGTACACTTACATCTTTTTCATAAATACAGTCCCCCCCACCCTTTTAAAAATTGTTTTACTGAGATTGTTTTTTTAATTTTTTAACAACGTGTTTTCACTAAGAGTCAACAAAAATGATATCCTGTCAACATGCACATGAGGCCATCCAAAGCGTTCTGCCACCCCAACCAATGCATTTGTCCTTGAGGATTTGGCTTTCAAGTAGTGTTTACAGTTATTTTGAGTTTGTTGATGAACGTATGCATGTTTGTGTGTGTGCAAGCACGTATATATAGTATATGTATGTTGGTATGTCGTCACGCAAGGCATTCAGCACACATCTCATGAGTGCCTCCGTCTGTCTGTGAGGCACTATGCCAGCACTGGGATACTGTGATGAATAAACAGAGCCTCTTCCTCACAGACCCTGAGGGCAATGGCCAACGAAACAGGTCGTTATAACATACTCTATAAGCACAGCGCTGGAAGTTGGCAGAGGCCCGAGGAAGCACCGGGGGAGAGTGAATAGGTAGGTGTCAGAGAAAGCTTTCTAGAAGAGATAATGCCTGGAGTTTCCCAGTTCAAGAAGGGTAACAGTCATTTGAGGCAGAAGAGATGACATGGGCAACTGCTTTGGGGGCAAGAACCAGCAGGATATGAGAGAGGCACCCCTGGTTCCTAGGGCTACTGGAACATAAAGTACAACCAGGAGTGAAGAGAAGTGAAGCCACAGAGATGAGCAGAGGCCGAGTATGGGGAGTTTTGTACATCACATTAAGAATCTTAGACTTTAACATGAAAGTATGGGGGGATGATTGGAGATTCGTAGACAGGTAAGTGAGGAGGTGACATTTAAGATGAGGCCTGGATGATCATGACCCAAACTGGTAGAGGTTGATTTAGGCATAGGCAGAGGGAGCAGATAGTGAGAAGCACCAAAACGTGAGACCCAGATTTCTGGTTAAAGACCAGATGAAGCGAAGTATCACCACCTGAACTAGAGAAGGTGCAGAAGGTTCTGGAACCTATTTGAGGCATGTTGAATGTTCCAGTTTTCCTAAGAAACAGACTGTAAGACAAAGATTAACATGCAGAAGGTTTTTTAGGGAATGCTCTTGAGATCATCACCAGTGGATGGGAAAGGAAAGGAAAGGAAAGGAAAGGAAAGGAAAGGAAAAGAAGAGGGAGGGGGAAAGGGAAGAGGGAGGGGGAAAGGGGAGAGGGACAGGAAGGGGAAAGGGAGGGAAGGGAAGGAAGCAGAATTGGCTAGAGGGAGAACGTAGCCTCAAAAGAAACCTCAGCTGACTCTGCGGGGGTATTCTGAAAAGAAGATGAACCTTCAGTTCTGTCCTGAGTTGGGATAAGAGGACCAGGCCTCAACTTCTCATTGTTAGCGCTGGATGTGGGCCACCGCCCAAGGCATCTCAGTCAAAGTGAATCTGCTTAGCTGAAGCCAAGTTCAAAGGTGGCCAACTACTGAGAGCCTCTGCCAGTGACACTTGCAGCAGCTGGGATCATATGACCTTTATTCCCAAAGGGGGACCTGGGTGGCACACCACAGTGGGTCACTCCGATGGAGACATCCCATACGCATTTGGGTTTATGAGCTGGAAGCTGACAAAGGAAGTCTGGCTAGAGGTAAGGATTGGGAGGCACTGTCATATCAGTGGGATTGTGTGACCTTTCTAAGGTTAGGTACCCTTTTGAGAATCTAAAGAATACTAAACTTACCCTCCTTAGAAAAAAATGTACAAGAATATATGTCCATAGAATTTGTTTGGCTCTCTTGGACTAGGTTCATTGAATAACATTGTGGACCTTGGGCAACATCATATAGTATGTTCATTAATGAATGAATCCAGTTTCTTGGAGCATTCACAGAATATCAGGCACTCTCCGTTATTTCACCTAATCCTCATATCACGGAAGTTCACCATATTGTCCCCATTTTGCATTAGAGGAAACTGAGTTTAGAAGAACTCGTCCGGGGTGCCACAGTTAGTACATGGCAGGGCTAGAATTGAAACAGCAGTCTGTGTGACCAGCAGAGTTGGATTCCATTTCTGAGTTCCAGGGTGGGCTCTCTAGGCTCCCACTTGGCTCTGTCAGAGTCATAATAGACTTTTGCTAAGTAAGGAGAAAAGCAAGGACCCAGGGATCAGTCAAGAAGGTTTATTGATCCCCCCCTCCAGCAGCCAACACTGATGTAGAGAACTGGATTGTTGGAGAAGGGGAAAACTGCTCGCCTCAGGCAGACCCCTCCAGAGCATGTTGGGGTGGGTACGGGTGGTTGGGGAGTGGTGGTGTGGGGATGTGTGTGTGTGTGGTTTGCAAGGTTCCCAGGGCGTGGTGTTAATATTAGGGTGCCACAGTGGTCATAGGAGTCTGAGCAAAGGAGGAGGAACAGCCAGTCCCCCACTCTCAGCCTGGTGGTGGGTGATGGCTGCCTCAGATAGTTTTCTCTTGTATTGATACAATCATGTAAAATAGCCTACCTTGTGTTCTCAAGTTAATTGGCTAATTGTTTTCTATTTTACCTGAACAGTCACGTGAGTGTCATGAGCTCTGCCCATACTTCCAAGCGTCTTTTCTATCTTTTTTATACTAGTTAATGAGAAGTCAGTTAGTAAGGTCTTAGTAAATGGATCATCACAAAGTTGAGGCAAATCAGCCTTCCGTGGAATCTCTTTTCTGGAGGGTCTTTTACAATAAACTTTGTGATAAGGTAGTTTCCTATGAGAACCTTTCATAGTCCCAAGGTTTTAAGTGAGGAGACCTTGGGTCCTATTAATACAAACTTACAACATTACAAAACTTAGAAACTCAACTTCATGCTGACAAAATAGAGAATAAATAGAGATTCACCTTAAATTCTATGGTAAATATAAATGTTCAGTAACCTTTTCCCTGATAGCTACCCCTTAAAGTGATGTCCAGGTCTCCTGCCTCCTGCTTGGAAAAAGAAAATGGCCCCTTATTCTAATTTTAATTAAGGCTGAGTCAAAAATATGTGGGTGTTTTATAATAATTTTTTCCACAATGGCATTAGCTTAAAACCCTCATTATAATAGAACCATTGTCCTGCTAACTAGTATCTTGATATACATTTCTTTCCCTCATGCTATAGACACTTTCCATGAAATGGATAAATTAGGCATGTATTGATAACAAAATGTAATTTCTATTGTCTGTGATACCATGGGGTTTTTGGAGGCCATTGTAAATTATTTGTGGCTATGAAGTAATGAAAGCAGGAATTGGTTACTCGTTAAAATATGCGTTAATTAATTATGCACACCGTTTTGGAAGATGCTCAGTACACTGCTAGAAGTTCAGAAAGTCCTTATCTACTTTGGTATATGATTACACTAGGGAGGCAAGGTTAGGATTTGACTGGGGACTGAGTTGGGCACGGGTTCTCCATTTTCCATTCGTTCACTGTTACAGGGACTCCAAACCTATTCTTTTAATTTCTCTGTGCTATAATGATATACGTGAACAACTCCTTTTAATGAAAAAACTCATCTTTCTTCTTCGTAAGACCTGTTCCCTCAAGTCTGTGTTAACATATCCACTCAGCTATTCTACTGACCCATTTTATAGATGAGGCAAGTAAAGCTAAAAGATTTTTCAGGCTGCTAATTCCAAAGTTAAGTAATTTGAAATAATTTTGGAAAAATTTAACAGTGTTTTCTCTATTGCAGTCTCTGGGTCTTGCCCCTTATGTTCACTATCTCCAAGGAAAAATTAGTACCTGCACCTTCAAAACTGACCAAGAATTCTGCTAGGAGTCAGGTCAACTTTTAATATTGGGCGTCTTGAGTCAGAAACCCAGGGTTTCATTTGGGATCCGTGGGTAGAGGTGACCAGTCCAACCAAGAAGTAGTCTTGTTGACAAACCAGTTATGGGTAAGTGGCACCCTTTTTCATCCCCTGGCTCCTTTGGGATTTTGCTTGGAGAAACCTGTGACAAGACCCTCAGGTACATGTCTCTGCCATTCCTACTTCTCTGAAAAGATAGGGAGCCAAAGGCTGAAAAGGCCATGTGGCCTTGGAGCATTTGCTATAGCTGAGTACAGGAAACCGGAGGAAATAAAACAAAGGACATACAGCCAAAGTCCCTTCCTGGAGACGGATAGGAAAACTGGAAAATATAAACGAGGTTGCAGCCTTGCGCTTGGGGGTTGGCTTGCTATTCTGAGCCTCCGTCCAAGAATGAGTCTCACATCCCTCATCTGGGAGTGAGCTGTTGTGCTGCACAGAGAGAGCTGAATCCACTCACATGTGTTTCCATTCAGCCCAAGGGGGAAACTGACTGCACTTAACCGTTCATTCAGCAGCTCCAGCGCATGTTCTCAAACAGGCTTGTAACAGAGGGTCTAGTGGTTCTGGGCTTCAATGTTGTGGTTTAGGACCCAGTTGGGGTGAAGGGAGGGGCTGGGTAGGAGGTAGTTCCCCGGAGACAACTTACGGCTCTCTCAATTCTGAACAGGCATCAGACTGCTTCAGAAAAGAACAACCCTCACCTTTGAAACACAGGGTCCTTGTTCGCTAAGGCCCCAAGAACTCCGGGTCTCCAAATGGTCTGATGTCAGAAAGTCAAATGACGATAAGCCAGGCAAGTGGCATAAATTCATGGAAGCCAGCCCTCTGTAAAGGGACAGGAAGCACTATGGCTAATTGGAGAATACACAGTCTATCCAAGAGGCGGCCAGGATTCCACTCCAGCTGATTGCGCACCTATGTGTGTCCATGAACCCAGAATTACCAGGTTTTCCCATTGTTAAGGAAATCTAAATTTGAGTGTGAAATCTATACATTTTAAAATATTGGCTAAAGAAAAATGTCACTCCATGTAAATATTCATTTAATATCAGCTTCACTATTACAAGTTGGGTTTCCTGGAAAGCAGATTCTGAGAAGAAAAGGATGCAGGAAGTTTATTAGGAGTGTCCCTGGGATCAGCATTTGTGGAAGGGAAGGGAAGGGAGGAGAAAGGCAAGGAAGGGGAGGGGAGGGGAAGGAAGGGAAGGGAAAGGCTAGGCAGAGCGAGAAGTCGAGAAGTCATCTGTGATATGGTCTTCACAAAGCCTTTAGCTGACCTTGTCCCCCTGCAACAGGGATAAGCCTTTAGAGCTGTTGCCTTTTGGGCTAGGAGGCCAGGCCTTTCTATGCTCACATTAAGCAATGACTGGATCAGGCTGCCCTTGTGGGGGTGGGTACCTTAGACAAGGGCAGTTTCCAGAAAGGGCTGACCACTGAGGGTTGAGAGCATGTGGGGGAATAAGTCCTTCCGTCCTGAACCAGGAGCTGGGTGGAGCTCCACTGTATCTACTGCAGACCCTTCCTGGCACTGCTCAGATTCACTTCTCTGTGTAAGTCCTGGGAGCAACAAGTCCGGGATCTGGGAGTATGTCTTCTCTGGTGGGTCTCAGGGCCTCTTTTCCCACAGCTGGTCTTAGGGCCACAATAACTATTGTCCTTTCCTAAGTACCCTAGATTCTCCTCATTCTTAGCTAACTCTTGCACTGGTCCAGGTTGTTTACTTCGTATTGGGACATGGACCCTCCTCTCTGAGGGGTCAGCGTCCCTGGTCACCATGCCCTTCTCAGGTTACAGCTGATGTACTTGTTCATTTACCATCATGACTGGACAAGGTCATACCTAAAAGAACCCGTGTGGATCACAAGGGTGCCATAATACTCCTCCCTGCGCCCATTGTGTACCAGCAGCCCTGTCTCCTCCTGATAATGAGGGTCCTACAAGGATGCCATCTTTCCTTCTTGCCTGTTTAGTGCCTGGACACAGAGTCCAAGGTGCTCTGTGGCAGCTGTAACTTATAGTTCAGTTGGACTCTTGCTAAGGCCTCTGGTGGAAGCATTTCCCCTTTGGGGAAAAGACACTAAACAACCCACAGTTGCAGCATGTAAAGCATACATTTCCCAATTATGTCCCCAGGACTGAAAGCAAAAGGGGTCACTCCTGCTTCTTACCTTTGGTTCTTGGATCCATGTATTCTTTCTTTTGGGACACAGCACCATACAGAAGGCATTGATTTAGAATGCCCAGTGCACCCTGGAGATGGCGTCTTAGCCTTGCAAGGAATCATCTCTGAATTGGTACATCAGTTGCGCCTTCAGTGGGCCATTCCTCCACACTTGGTGTGATGTGGTACTTGATATAACTAGTAGATCCCACAGTCGTATGGCCTTTCTTGCATCATCTCATTTACTCTTAAATCGGCCACTTGATCTGATGTGATGTCATGTGGGATCCCATGCCAGCGCATCGAACACCCCGTACGCCCTCAAACAGTAGTGTTGACTGAGACTCTAACAGCAGAAAAGGCAAATCTATGCCCAGCATATGTGTTCATTTCTGTAAAACGAATCACTATGCCTCCCGGTGTGAAAGGGGTCCAATGCAGTCAACCTGTCACCAAGTGGCTGTGTGTATCTGTGATGGATGATGCCATACTGGGGAGGCAGAGTTGCTGTCTCTTGCTTGCAGGATGGACATTTGACAGCACCAGTAGCTGGATCAGCATTGGTGAGTGGGTGTTGGTTCCCTGCGTAGCCTCTATCCCTGACACTGTGTCTATTCCATCTGAGTGCCCCCTGTGCCAACATTGAGGGGGTTGAGGAGAGAGCCTGGCTGATGTCACCTGACTGAGTCATTCTGTCTTCCTCATTGTTTGGTGCCTCCTCTGTGATGGGCGCTCTGTGGAGGGCACTCACCTGTAATACATATGTATTCACTCTTCATGCCCACTTGATAGGTCTACCACATGCTTCTACTCGAAGCCTCTTTTTCCTTGATCTTTTCATCTTTCCCCTTTCTGCCTCGGAATACTTCAACACTGCTTGAAGAGTCTACGTATAATCTTGAGCCACTTTTCCTTCCAAAGTGAATGAATGAGGAGGTGTATGGTCTGAAGCTGTGGCCAGTAGTAAGGAAGAGATCTCCTTACGATTGGGAAGAGATCTCCTCACTATTGTCTTTCAACACCACCCCTGAGTAGGACGGTCATGTGGCCATGGTCTATTTTCAGTTTGCTCTATGTACTAGGCCAACCCATTTGTAAACCAGGCTCCACTGATCACAAGGGCCATAGATGTGTGCTAACAGAAAGGTACTGGTGCAATAGTAGTGGATGACACGGGAGACTGGACCACCTGCCCAAGTAGTTTACTTGTGCCATTTAGCCCGTTTCATGGTCAATGTCGGATGGATCACTTTCACCTTACAATGAATTGCTGCTGGGCCAATTTGATCTTATGACTTGTTGGGTCTGATAGAACCCAGCTCATGGCAGGCTTTTCTGGCCACTTTGTGACCATGGTCTCAGCTTCCATCTCGTCCAGGCTCCAGTAGCACTCAACGACCTATTTTTCAAATAGTGCGTAATTCTCTTGCTTCAGAATCCTAGAGGTGCAAATTGAGATAGTCCTGTTGGGACTTGCATAGCCTCCTTGTGGTGACTTTTCTCACCACGGATATGTTGAATCTTATAGAACTGATTGGGTCATATGGCTACAGTGGCAGGGCTGTTTGCATTGCACTGAGTCTGCTGTAGAGCTCTTTCCTTCTCCAGGCACCACTCAGAGATGACAGCCTTTTACGTATATGTGTTGTAAAAGTATTTCCATGTATGGAATAAGTTGTCTCTAAAAGCTGAAGAAGCCTACCAGGCTTTGTGCTTCCTTCTTTGCAAGGGATTTGCCTGATGCAATAATTTGTCCTTTACTCTGCAAGAAGTGTCGTGGCATGCCCTAGTCCTGGACTCTTAAAATTTTACTGAGGTGTCAGGCCCCTGAATTTTTGTAGACTTCATCTCCCATTCTTTAGAGTTCATGTGTCCTTCATACAAGCTCTAGAATTCGTGTGTCTTGCCAAAGCCTTCAATGTACTTGTCACTTCTTGCTCATCGACTCAGACTTGATGATGTCATCAATAGAGTGTACCAGTGGGATGTTCTTCAAGATGCCCAGACAGTCTAAATCTTTTGAGATATCATTATGATGGACGGGAGGTTAATTAACGTGTCCTTGGGGTCAAGCTTAGTCATGTAAACTACCATCTGTTCCAAGTATGTGCATACTGTTTTTGATCCCCTTATCTGATTGGGATGGAAAATAGCTCATTTGCTAAATCAATGGCTATGTAGCATGTACTTGAGACTGTGATAGTCCTTTCTAGAAAAATATCACAGCAGCTTTAATTTGGGTCATTCATTGATTGAGTTATGCTTTGGGATTTGTCTGGCTTTTGCATTATCCAGACGTAGTGAATTAAATGGCAGTATGATGGGACTACCAGCCCTGCTGCATCCTTCAGGTCGTTAAGGGTGTCACGAATCTCTTCTATTCCCTTAGTATGAAAAATGTTTTTGATTTAGAGTCTTGATTTAATATCTTGGGGTGGGGGTAAAGGTCAGTTTTAGGGCCTTTTATACTTGGTTTTTCCTATTCGATAGCTCTTACCCTACACTCTAAGAAACCAATGTGGAAGTTGTACTAATTGCCATATTTGTCTATTCCAATTAATCAATGAAAGTCTGTGGAAATGACCACTAGGTGGATCTGTGAACCCAAAGAGCCAGACGTAAGCCACGTCTAGATCAGGGGTCCATTTATTACCTGGTTTAAACATGCCTCCATTCTAAGGGAGGGGCTATGGTGATGCTTCACGTCTCTGAGTATCAGTGTCAACTAAGAACTTGTATCCATCGGTCCTCAAGATGTTTCGTTAGTCCCCTTTCCCAGCATTAGTATATGGCCCTGAGGAAGAAGCCCATGAGGAAGGAGTAGAGGAACCATTACCACATACACTAGGCATGGAGTTGCAGGCTCCTTCCTCAGCCTGAAAACTAGGTCACATCCAGAAACTGGGCCAGGAATCATGACTTTTTAGTGGAGTGACTACCCTCAACCTTCTGGTCATCTATCCTTGATTCACTTTGATTTCTACCTGTTTTAGTTTTCTATTGCTGCTGTAACAAATTACCGTACACTCAGAGGCTTAAAACAATACAGTTATTCTCTTACAGTTCTGGAAGTCAAAGTCTAAAAAGGGTCTTTGGGGGCTAAAATCAAGCTGTCAGCAGAGCTGGAATCCTTCTTGCCTTTTCCAGCTTCTAGAGGCTGACCACATTCTGTGGCTCATGGCCACACCACTCGGCCCTTTGCTTCCATCATCACATCTTCCTTTCTCTCTCTGACACGTTTGCCTCCCTCTTATAAGGACCTTTGTGGTCCTAAGGACTGGGCCCACCAGGATAATCCTGCCTGTGGCTTTGAAATGAGTTTTCATCAAAGCTTATGGAGAAGGCCAAAGGCCATCAGAATTATTCTCTGAAAGAAATGAATGAGCAACTCCATCCAGGAGAAGGAGGTTTGCATGCCTTGCTCACACTGTGTAAGTGTGATTTGGGGATAAGCCCATGGGAATAGTTCTTTGTGGCTATAATATTGCTCTCTCTCTCTTTCTCTCTCTCTCTCTCTCTCTCTCTCTCTCTCTCTCTCTCTCTCTCTCTCTCTCTCTCTCTCTCTCTCTCTCTCTCTCTCTCTCTCTCTCTCTTTCTCTCTCTCTCTCTTTTGCTTATGTATATCAAGGGTAGGATTGTTTATCAGGTTATTTCTGTGTATTTAATATGGCAACATCTAATAATAGCAGGTGAATCACCACTTTGATTTTCATTCTGTGTCCCTGGAAGTACATGACTAAGATTTCCTTTGTTTAAATTGTAGGTAAAATTAATGAACCTAAATGATTTAATGGGAAGTTATGAGATTAACTGTTTATTTATTCACATTACAATAGCCTACATATTTCACAAATGCCTGACAAATGACTTTTGCCCCTTCAAAACTCTTCTATATTTGTTTGGGGACCATTTTTTTCTCCACCCTTCAAATCAGGACTGGAGAAAATGTTTACTCATATTAATACAACAAAATATAAACTTGGTTTTAAAAAGTAAAAAATATTGTCAATAGTCAAACTGAATAAATGTCTAAGCACTGATTTTAGACATTTTGGCGATTAAAAGGAAGACAGACTATTCTTAACTCTCCCTTCTATTCAATTAAATCCCCTCCCCATTGATTCTATTCTATTCCAAGCATTATAAAAGAGCTACAGACTACAAAGGTAAATAAGTCTTAGTCCCTGACATAAACGAATTCAGAAAATAATAATCATAACATTAAAAATAATGGTAGGAATGGCTGCTATCTAATTAAGTTGCTTTGTGCTAAGAGCTTTACATGAATAATCTTAGTTAGTCTTCAGTATGTTCACTATCCGGTACACCCCTATACACTTGTGCCCTCACTTCTCTCTCGACCAGCTTAGATTCCATACTTCATCCTCAGTTCCTTTGTGTTTCTCTCTCCCTTCTTAGCACTCATCTAGCAAAGCCCTTGTTAAATCGCACACCCTGCTTATTCTATGTCTGCATGTATACACCCATACGTGGCTGGAAGAATATCTACTCCATGCTTTCTTTAAATTCATGGCCACTGACTCATGGGAATCCTTAGTACTGCCAGGTAATCACACCATATTTCCCAAGTCCCTTTACTCTCCTAGAAATTGATTTCATACCGACTCCTCTCTCCTCTAACTTCTAATACCTTCTCTCCCAGATTATCTTAGCTGATGACAGAGAAAATAGACACATCGTAAGAGAACTTCCATAAACTCCTTCCACGAAAATTACCCAGCTACCTATCTCTGTGCCAATATACTCTTCCCTTTTGTTATTGTGAAGAAACCATCCTTGCTCCTTGCTAAAGGGCAAACCCTGCATTTGAACACTAGATGTCACCTGTGTTACCTGTCAAGAGTGATAGAGCAATTATCCCATTTTTTTTCTGCATCATGATGTTTTTTTCTCCTTATGGAATTAGCCCCATTGGCATACAACCATGATATTATTTCTCTTGTATCATATTCCAATTTCTCTGATATTTATTGCTCCATTTCTCAGTCCCAGTTTGCAATAAAATCCCTTGAAAGAGTTGTCTATCTTAGAAGTCTCCAATTTCCAAGTTGATTGTCACCCCACAACTTCATTAAGACTGCTTTGATACACATACACACATGGTAGGTATATAAATATTACTTAAACAATTTAGTACATGCTCACAAAACTAAAAAAAACAAAAACATTGTGATATGGGTATTCAGATATTCATTTTATAGGAACTCTAGTCAGCGTGCTCAGTGAACATTGACAGTGTTTTCATGCACTTATTAATTCTCAGTTCTCATTTTCCTTGACCTTTCAAAATCAATTAAGGAAGTGAACACATTCTCTTCTTTGAAATAATTTTGTTTCTTGGCCTTCGGAATACAATACTTGCATGGTATTCCCTCTATCTCATTGACCACTCCCTGCTTCTTTTTCTGATTGCTCATTTTCCCTCAGGAAGCTTACTTCCCTCAGATTTCTTCTTTATTTATACTCCCTTGGTCATCTCATTCATCATTGTTACTTTAAATAATATCTAGAGGCTGACAGCTCCTGAAAGAAACTTGCATCTTTCCCTCAGCTCTTCCCTTGGATTTCTAATCTCGAATATATATCTGCCTGCTCAACATTTCACTTAGATTTTTAATAGGAATGCCCACACATTCTGATCTTTCTCCGCAATCCCATTCCTCCCACAGTTTTTCCTGTCTCACCTTCATCTTTTGAGTTGCTCAGGCCAACAAATTTGGTGTAATCCTTGATTTCTCTTTCTCTCATACCCCAGTCAAATCCATCAGCAAATACTGTTGGCTTTACCTTGAAATATATCCAATGTCTAACCATTTCTCACTGCTTCCACTGTTGCCATTTGGTTCAGGCTACCATCATCTCACCTTGCCTTCTGTGACCCCTTCTATAAAATTCCAGCCCAGCTTTAAGACATTAGAGTGACTTTCACCTCCCCATCTCTGCTTTATCCTCAATGCACTTGCCATCACTTTAAACACTATATACTTTAAATCGTGACTCTTAATTTTTCCCTTCCCTGGAATGGAATCTTTAAGAGGGCAGAGCTTTTGTCTCTATTTTATTCAAATATTTGTATCCCTAATGCTTAGGTATCCATAGTAAGTACTCAGGAAATAGTACCGTATTTTGCCATGTAGAACTCTTTTGCTGCATTAATAGGTTTCAAGTTATTTTTTCAAAATGTGTCAGAAATCCACAAAAAACAAAAAGTTGATGTTTTGACTATTTTATGCATTTAATAGTAACAATTTGAGCTGCTTTGTATACAAAAGACATTGTTTTATGTATAAAAATTTCCTATTGTTATTCATTCTTGAAAAATATGAAAATATAGAAAAATGTACATCTGCTTTCCTAAATTTCCTTTCTGGAAGTTTCCATCCGCAGTCAGTGGATACAAATAGTTATTCAGATATATCCGACCATCGTGGCAAAAGGGATAAAGTGCTTCCTGTGTATAATGTGCACCCATGTTTTTGGCCCAAACTTTCAGGGAAGAAAATCTTTCGTTTTAATTTTTTATTTCCAATTTTTATTTGTTTACATTTAGGTACTTGTTTTTTGTATTATAAAGGAATTTTGGCATTTATTTTTTTAACATATTATGGTACAAGAAATTTCATGCAACATATAATTGCAAAACACAAGAACAGAAACAAGGTACAAGGAATTTTATGTACCGATAACTTATGCATCATACTTGTAGAAGAAGGCCAAGAGCTCTTTGTCATTGCAAGTTCGTCATAAGTTCAACAAAACCGATTGTCATATTCCAGGGTATTATTTTGCATACAGATATCATTATTGATTTCTAGAGTGACACTTTTAACTCGTAAGCATAAATAAAAGATATAAAAACATTTATATAGATATGGAATAAGTACTACCCATGTATAATGCGCATCCTTTTTTTCCCCTCACAAATTGGGGCCAAAAAGTGCACATTATACATGGCAAAATATAGTAGTTGAGCGAATTAATAAATCATCACAAAACACTATAGGGCCTCCTGTAAGGTAGGTAGTAAGGTGCACATTTTAGAGATGAGGAAACCAAGACTCAGAAAGTTAAAGTAATCTGCTATAGGTCATAGAAACAGAAAGTGCGTTAATTGTAATAGGGACTGAGGTCCCTCTACTCCTAAGTCCAGATCCTTTTTTTTTAATTTTTAACTTTTATTTATTTTAAGTGTGTTTTTCCAGGACCTGTCAGCTCCAAGTCAAGTAGTTGTTTCAATCTAGTTGTGGAGGGCGCAGCTCACCGTGGCCCACGTGGGGATTGAACTGGCAACCTTGTTATTAGCACCGCGCTCTAACCAACTGAGCTAACCGGCCACCCCAGTCCAGATCCTTAAACAGTACACCATTCTGGGTTCTAGTGCAGTTTTCCCTCTGAATTCAATATCAACTTTTTTTTTTTTTTTTGAAGTTCTTTAACACAAGGTTCTTTATCTTCTCATACACTTTGATGGCAGTTCCTTTCAAAGCTCCAGCTTTCTAACGAGTACTCAAGTACCAACTCTATTCTACTGAGCCATTCTTTGGCCCATGTGTTGCCTTGGAATTTTGTGACTGTATCATGTTGGCAAAGTGATTACTCACCATCATGAATTCACCTGCTCTGAAATCTAGAATCAGGAAACTCTAAGGAGCCTTAGAGAAGCAAAAATATTCTTAAACCTCTAGCTTCTAACCACATGTCCTTTAATTACATGAAAGGTCTTACTCCATCTATTATTTACTCTTTCTTCAGATACAATTTAAAACATTTTTACAGTCACTCACCTAATAATTATTGAGCAATTTCTATGGGCAAGACCCTATTTCACATGTTCAGGACATAGTAGTAAATAAAACAGAAACATTTCTTGCCCTCAAGGAGCTTACATTCTATTGATGGGAAGAAGGGTACTACTCAATAATAAATCAATATGTTATATAGTGAAAAGTACCATAAAGATAAATAAAACACAGAAAGTGACTAACAAGTGACAGGTAGGGCACTCTCTTGATAAGGGTATAAAGTCAACTCAATGAGATCTGGACCATTATTCTTATTATTTTTCACCTCTGGAACACTAGTACTTAGAAGAATAATAGCATATAGTAAGGTAAATATTGTATGAAATTGTGATCATGAATAAATGAATGATAGTGAAGAAGAGAGCCCAGTTAGGAGGTTACTGCAGTATTCCAGGTGATTGCTGATGGTGGCTAGACACAAACAGCCGCTTTGTAGATGGAAAGAAGAGATCATTGTCTGGACATAGTTAAAAGACAGAACCAATAGCATTTCCTGACAGATTGGATATGTGGTACAAATTGGATTGGATTGAAGCAGAGAAGTCAAGCTTTGGATGATGCCAACGTTTTGGCCTCAGCAACTAGAATAATGTATCTTGGATTCAGGTGTGGAAGTCTATGGATGTGGTTGGTTTGGTGGCCAAAAGTATTTCTCTGGGACCATAAATTAGGCCTCTTTGTGTCTCCCTCTCTCTCTCATAGTTTCCTGAGATACCTAAAGCCAAGTACTGCTATGTATCCAAGGAAAACCATTCAGAGTCATTCGACTGTGGAAAACATCCATGCTGCTTCTACTCCTCATCCTCTTGGCCAGACACAGAGGCATCTTGTGTTGATGGCTGCCTTTCTTCTTACTCCTTGAATAAGAAAAGCATAGCCAAGGAAGGCTTTTTCCTTCAAACTCATCTTAGACACTTGATGTTGATTTAAGGAAGAGAAGGATGATTGAAAGGGATGAGAGAGGAAAAAAATAGTGTTTGTTGTACATGTCTGAGGATGGCAACAGCTTGAACCGATTTGCTGGTTACTATGCATTCCTGGGCATGGCTTGTCACAGTGGTCTGATCTGGAGAAACATCACAGGTCCTATTCTGCATGGTCTCTTGCAGGAAGGCCTGACCTGAAAGAGTTTAACGAATTATTCTTGTAATTTGAAACAACACACACACACACACACACACACACACACACACACATATCAAGTGATCAAAAATATGGTATAAATCTCTTTTAGTAGAGAGTGTTCTGGATTATAATGACAGTAACAGCGGAGATAATTAGATTGCAAGACAGGCAAAGAAACCCAGGAAATTAAAAAAAAAAAAAAAAGAACGCAGTGGTATTTCTTTAGGATTGTACTTGTCCCCTACATAGTTTTGCCTTTCTTAAGAACTTGCAAGATCCCCTCAAATAAGTTGGGGGCAGTAAAATCTATGGGAAAGATTCAGAGAAACCTCTGCAGGGTTTCATAGTATGTCGTTTTCTCTTTTAGTCTGTTCTAAATATAATCCTGCTTATTTGCATGCCAATCCCCAGATTGCTTTGTAATTTCACAACTCTTGGCTAGTGGTTCTCAGCACTTAAGCTTTAAGAACAAAGCAGAATGTTTAGGGCATGCCTTTGGCTTCAATCTTTTCTTTTTTCCCCCCCGCTGTGCTTTGCAAAAGAGTTCAGGGAGGTGACCTTGGCCTGGCATTCATGCTCCTAGCTAGAGTATCACAGAAACGCAGTGGAGAGTGCTGTGTGGACTTCTCCTGTGAAGACAGCATTCAGGCATTCAGTCCCGTTACCCATGAATAACCAGAAGCTTGGATTAACTTGAGAAAGAGTGTTTCAGGGGGGTTTAGTCTACCTTTTGATTATGTGACTGGGCTGGTTCATTCATTTCAGGTTTCTGGAAAGCCCAAGCTGAAGTATTCTGAAGTACCCTCTTTTTGTGGATGCTTTATATTGCTTCCGTATTGCAAAGTAAGGCTTCAATTTCATGAAAAGATGTCCTGAAGTGTGGTCAGTGTTCTGCTTCACAGAGATGTGAATTCAAGATGCCTAACACAGACCTAGTCATGCTAAGTGGTTATCTACAGAATTTCTATGTGGTAAAATACTGGGATCCACAGTTAAGGAGTGAGGGTGGTAGGAGGCTTGTCTTTAGGTGGTTTTATAAATTTTGCATGGCAAGCCACTATTGTTGTTATTTAAATATTAGGATTGGCATTATTTCGCAGGAGAATTGAGGAAGCTCCCCTCTCAGAACACCACTCAGCCACCACCTACAGTGGCCTCTCCAAATTTGCCTCCCTTGGCCCTTTCATTTGAGTGGGTAGCCAAAGGACGATATATTCCAGTGCTGAAAGGGCATGTTTTTGTTTTTGATGACATAGTGACCTTTGTCTATCAGCCCTGCCTAAAGCAAACTGGGGATTGTGAGCAGCGCACATTGTTGACACAAAATCCATGGCTGCACACAAGTTACCGTGCCAGGGCTTCTGCCTTCCCCTACAGGTGTTTTCTCCTCTTTACTCACAGAACAGCATCAATGATCTCTCTTCGATTCTGAGAGCCAAGCTGTGTAGTTCCTTTAACACCTATTATTTTGAGAATACTTTTAAAATCCAGAGAACCATTGATAACTGCCACGGTGCCCCTCACAGCCCTCCAGGAGTGAGTGGTTGCTTTGTATTTTCTGATTCGTATTTTCGTAGTCTCAGGGTGGCAGAGGGCTGGGTAGGCTGCACAGTCTGACCAGTTCTCGGCTTTTTAAGAGATTGCGCTGGCTGTTTACCCACCCAGCGACCAGCAGAGGTGGCGCCCAGCCCTTGGCTGTAACAAAGGCAGCGGCCACTCCATCCAGACCCTGCAAAGGCAGAGGAGGGCGGTTCCTTGAGGGACTTCCGGAGCCGTCACCTTTCTGAAATGAGGGTGGTGATGGGGGGAAATCGGACCGAGGGCTGGTGGGAGGCGTTGGCGCTTTCCCGGGCTTGGCCCACGAGGGCAGGAGTGCAACACTAGAGCTCTCTTCCTGCACCGGGACTGCACCATCCCCACCCGGAAAAGTCCCTCGCGCCCCCTGGTGGCGGTGGAGCGGCCTGGCTCCGCCGCACTCGCAAGTCACACACAAAAAGGAAGAAAAAGTGGGTGAGGCACATGCAAAGAGGGAAATCAATAGGGATAAGACAGAAGAGGGAGGAGTCCCGGATCAGCCATTCTTGTCTTACGGGGTCCCAGCTGGCATCGCAAAAGAAAAAAAAAAAAAAAAGCCCAGGCGTGAACGCGAGTGGAGGAGGGTGTGTGTGGCAGGGGGGTCGGGGTGATAGGGGGACCAGGGAGATTTACTATTGTCTCTGGCAGCCGCCGCGGGAGCCCAGGAGGGGGGCGGAGGCGAGGGGAGGCGGCGGCGGCGGCCAGCGCACCATTCGCTCCACCTGATCTCGGGGCGCTGTGCGCTGAGGAAGGCGCGGGTGAGCCGGAGCAGAAGGAGGGAGGGACGCCGCCGCTGCTGCAGCCACTGCCGCCACCATGTCCTACCAAGGCAAGAAGAACATCCCGCGGATCACGGTGAGTCCGGGCGCCGCCGCCTTCCTCCCTCCTTCTCTTGCTCAGTCCCGCTGCGCCGCAGGCGCTGTGGCTTGGATCCCGCCGGCTTTGCTGGTCCGGTCCCCGGGGAAGGACAAGGACCCGGGTCCTGGGGGTGGAGAGTGGCGGTCAGTCCAGTCGGCGCGGCGGGCGCCACCCAGACGGAGCGACCCTGGGGTTGGAGAAAACAAAACAAAGAGGAAACCCAAACAGTGGCGCGCAGAATTTTGGATTATTTAGCCTCTTTTCCCACCACCCGGTGGTTCCCGAAGAACACAGGCTCATGGCCCTCCCTGGACCCCCTGCACCGCCTGGGATGTCTGTGTGTGCTGCTCCTGGCCAGGCGTGCTTTTTGTTTAAGGTTGCTTTTGGCTGAGCGGTGTATAGAGAAATGACACCTTTCCCTAGGGGTACTTAGCAGCCTGATGGCTCTCCCAGCTCCAGACCGGTGATTCTGTCCCATGTGTCTCGAGGGTGGTAGGTGTCTGGACCATCCGTCCTCACCCTGTCCCTTTCTTGCCTGCCTTCACCCCGATTCATATTTCAGTGCGTCATATTCGGGACTGGACAGCTAACGTGGCTCTAGCAGGAATGACCAACTTTTTTTTTTTTTTTTTTTTTGCCCACGATACGTTTTATATTTTTCATGTCATTTCTCCTCCTCATTCCAAGACAAGGCTGAGTTTTTAGAACAGATTTTAGTTTGCCATCGCGGGCACACGCTGTGTGCATGCCGTGTCCAGCTGCCATTGTGTGCAAGACCGATCCACCCGCGGCCGGTGGGTGTCAGATACTCTGGGCGAGCAGCCTAGACAGGGTGAACGGGGATGTGCCATTATCAGGTATAGAAGCCCCATCTATACCAGCGGCCAGCAAATCGCTGTCACAGCAAAATACCACACCCAGGGCTGGGATTCCTCCAGGCTGCCGTGAAATGATGCCCCCAAATGGAAGGGACATAGGACAGGCTGGGATGGGCATTAAAAAAACAACAACAACAACAACAACAAAAAAACAAGCAGCAAAACAAAAACAAAAAAAAAAACCCACTGACATTTGTTAGTTTAGCATGCATCACTGCAGTTGTGCTTTGTCTGTAGTGAATGAGGGGTGTGTGTAGTATGTGTGTAGTGTGTAGTAAGGCAATGGGTGGTTACTCCATCTTTGCAGGGCGAACAAAGGAAGTGATCAGCTGGCCCCCGAGAGGCTCTGCTGCTGCCCTAGGGCAGAGCTGTACCTGCTACTGTGGTTCATTTGCCTGAATCCATTAGGTTTTGCTGTGAGCATGAGTCTGTTTGCACTTGTTGGGTTATGCTGGAAACACCCAGTGTGTTTGTGATTGTCATGCAGGACCTTCCCCTCTGTAGGCAGGAGGAAGCTGTTCTTGCCTCTGGTGCGCTTTATTGCCAAATGGTTTATTTCTATTGCAGCATCCTGCCGTTTCCATGCACCTGAGTTTCACTCCACACGCGTGTGCCCCACCCCCTCTTCGCTGTTCACCTTGTCCCAGGGAAGAAACACTCCCCAGAGGGGAAGAGTTGAGATGGGTAGGGAGCGATTTTTGGCAGGTAGAGGCAACGGGTTTAAATCCATCCTCCTGTACCATTACCTGATATCATTGACTTCAGATTATTGAAGAAATATTGTGGGTCTTTTACAATGCATGGTGTTTTCTCAATGCCAGTGATCTTTGCGAAGAGCTATGGAATGTGTCCTAAGGAGGGGAAAAAAGGCTGATTGAGAGAAAAGCTCAATTTTTATCCTTATATCCCTAACTCAGGAGATATGGACCCCAGCTCTCATGCTATTGAATGTGGGAGGTATGCTGCATACATGCCACTTGCTTTACAGCAAGGATGCATGTGCCAGTTCTCCTCTTTGGGATAGCAGAGAACAGATCATTTTTTCTTCCTAATCTGAAGATTTCAACTGTCCTTCTTCCGGACTGAGCCTGTGCTAAGGCACTGAGGGCCACGCCCATTCTTCTAGGCATCACTTAAGCCACCTTGAATGAAAGATACAGAAATTTAGCCCTGATGACTTCCTTGTCTTAGAAGCCCCCATATATGTGGCTGTGCCCTAATCCCAAGGCCAGGTTTGCTAGGGGTTCCCTTTTGTTCCTGTGTGGACTCTCTTCCCTGGGGTGCATCCTTCATTTTCAGTGCGGCTTCCATCCTTTCTCTCTGTGCGTGGGGCGTGGTGCTGCATAGCAGCCTCTGAAGCTGGGGCTGTGTCTCCAGCAGCTGTGACAGGAACGTACAGTAGTTGTGAATTTCTTCAAGCCAGATTGCCTGGTATTCATTGCTGAAAGGGGTATGTGTGTGTGGGGGAGGGGCTATGAGTGGGGGCGCAGAAGAAGGTTAGGGCAGTAGTTGGGGTGGGGCTGCTGGTCTTTGGGGGTGAGGAATCCATTTGTAGATTTTTTTATGCTTTGTGTTTGTATTTCCTTGAAGAAGCATTCTATTTCAGAATAAAATACTTTTGTACATTTGCCTGTCTAGAAATGATTATGGTTACCTACTTATTATAAGGGTTGAGATATGTATCTTCCTAGTTAACAAAAATATGGACATAGATATAGACATACAGAAAATATGATCAAAGATCTAAATATGACATATATCCCCTGCTGTCAATTCTAGTACCTTTTTTAATGGTACGATTGTGGAATTTGAATTAAGTTGACTACCCTCTCTATATTCCTTTCTATGAAGGCTGCCCCACCCAGGAGCTAAAATGTCACTATAATCTAAGGATGGGTGAGGGCAGTCTTTCCGGGCCCTGTACTCTTTACCTTCCCAGACAACACCCTTTGCCACAATTTGAGGGGCCACAGTAAGATTTTGTTTGTTTGTTGTCTTTCCTTCTACCTATTTTTGCTGCTCCCCTGAGATTAAAGCCTTCTTACTCCCACTGTGTTCGTTGGTTTCTTGGAAGCCCAGGTTGGGGGTTTCTCTGTCACTGATAGAATTGCCTGGGGCTTTCCCTGGGAGTATCTCAGGCCTCCGATGTCACCGTGCTTTCTCAAGTCACCCCCCTGCATGACCTGTATGGCTTCCCTCAATACCAGCCCTTGCCTCTAAATGTCAGAGGTGGTCCAGCTGTTCAGAGCAGGGACCTTATATTGTCATTCACCTCTGTCTCCACTCATTAGCACAGTGCTTAGGCCCTAAATGCCAGTGATGATCAGGTAAATCAATACATGAATTAAAAATTGCTCCTACTACGAATCGCTCACACCTATTCAGTGTTTATTATATCCATTGCCTCTTTTCATCCTTGGATCAACACTGAGAGGTACTCTAGTTACCCCTATTTTATAGATTTGAAAAAATACGTGAAAATCAAATGCACTTGCCCCAGGTCAGAGCTATCATGTTGGAGGCAGGACTTACCCCTCCTCACCTGGCTGAAATCCAAGCGCTTGCCTCTCCTCGCCGCACTCCTCTTAGTGTCTATGCTTCTACCATCGTTGTTCCTTGGTGTTGGTAGGGCAAATAAGTTAGAGGAAAGACTCAGACTGGCTCTATTCCTAGTAGGACCTGTGATGCATATTTTTCCTGCCACGGTCAACAAATTCCATAACATGGTCCCTCTTACTTTGTATGTGATATAAATATACACACCGATTTTCGGGATGGTACCTACCATGTCCACGCCACAGGTAGAAAGTTTGGGTAGTTACATTACAGTCATTGTTTTCCTCTGACAGAAGCTAAAAGTTGAAGCTGACCACAGGAATAGGTAGGGATCTAAGACTCCGGATTGAGGGCTTTGTGTGCATTCTCTGCAAAAACCCATTTCACAGTTACGGAAACTGACAGCTAGGCGGAGTCAGCTGTACAGAGTTACACAGTGGGAATTTTGTGACAAAACTGGATGGAAATCAGAGCCAGGTCTTGTCTGACTTCACAGCCTCAGCTGCCCGGCTGAGCCACTGCCTCCCTGAGGAATGTGCAGTTTTGAAAGGTGTGGATAAAGAGCTCCAGAATTCCCTCTGGAGACAAATCGCAGAGAACTGGCTTTTTGCAAATGCTCATTGGATTTCTGTAAATACTGTCTGGCAGATGATGCATTTCCGCTGCACTGGAAATGGGTTGTATGTGTGTGATGTTTGGGAATTGCCGGAAGACATCCGCAGTCAGGAACGACCTGGAGAGTTTGGTCCAGGGCAGTAGTCAGAACGCTGTGGTCTCACTGGAAGGGTGTGAGTGTGAGCACCGTGGGTGTCCTGGGAATTTTTTTTTTTTTTGAAGGGAAGTGAAAGGGGCCTTATGAGCTGGGGGAACACCCAGATCTCTGCCGCAGTTGAGTTGGAGGCCTAGAAATAGACTAGAACCTAGGCAAGGGATAAGTGCTGCCCCATTCCTGGAGCTCTGCCTTTCTCTTGTTTCAATAGATATCATGTTGGATTGGGAACAAATAGCAGGAGATGGAGAACTAGAGTTTAGAAGGTCGAAAGAAGTCACCCCAAAGCTAGCTCTATCTGTATAAGGCATCTTGGAAGGGAAATTCCAGCATAAAAGACAGAGGAAAACTATCAAAGTCATAGGAATGGAAAAATCTTAGATATCTGATCATGGAAATCTCAGCCCAGGCCCTGCCTGGGGTGTTCATTTGTTATTTTATATTTTGAGCAAGTATGTGGTGATTCTCAGCCAGATTATTTCTCTTGCTCGAATACTAGCAAAACACCTTTGGTGAATAGAGCTCTGACTATTAGTAACTGTGACAGAGCTAGCTGGGCACTTGGGGGAATTCTGGAGAAACAGATTTCCTGAGAGAATTCAAGTTTCTGTGGTAGAACTGTCAGTTTATAAATACAAATCCGTCCGCTTATCTCACTGGGTTGTTGAAAGGCTCAAATGAGGTAGTGACAGTGAATGAAAGTGGTCTGTGAACCCTGGATGTATTCAAGAGAGTCAATACTGATTTATTTATACAATCTCAGCTACTCTGGAATGTGGAAATTAATAAAGGAAGACTTGACAAAGATCTAGAGAATAGAGAGACTACTTAGAAAACTAGTTTTTTAATACACATTTCAAAAACAAATAAAAATGAACACAATGTTATAGAAAACTTCTATGTTCCTGTTTTATTTATGTTACTGTGTTCCTCAGAATTATGATTGTTATTCATTAGTGACAATATAATAGAGGCCATCAGTCTGTCTCTGGACTTTGAGATAAAAGATTCCGTTAACCTGAATAAAGGGCACTTTTCTTACTTAATTGAACTGTATCGTTTTTCAGTCCTAATCAACTTCTAGCCTAGAGTGACACAAGCTATGAATCCTCTTTCTAGCAATTTCTTCACAACTCCCTGTTCAGTGGCTTTTTCTCTACCTCCTCAGTTGGAAAAAGATACAATTGAATTTGAAAAAGAACAAAAATATCTTTTCACATCCTAAAGGGCCCCTTATGTAGTGATACATTCATAGAACTGCTTACTACATTGGAAAAATTACAAAATGTTTACAGTAGTGGGCTTGTCTCACAAGGATGTAAATGTGCTTCTCTTTGACTAAATCCACACTTCTAATCATGAAATTCAAATTTCTAAACTAGAAATTTGAATATGTCACCACCTTCAGGGATGAATGTTAGTAAGAGGTCGCAACCATCTCTGGTTACACCCTCCTCAAACCAATGCTCCACCTTCCCTTTCCTCCCATTTTCTGAAGGCCAGTGGGAAACAAGTGAGAAAGACCCTGGACACTCCAAAGAAATCAGTTCCTCTATTTTGAGATGTTTCTGCTGTGAAATCCTTCTCTCATCCAACTGTGTGTCTATTTCAATATCTACAATAGACCCTCCTTTCCAAACAGTCTGGTGGAGTAAGATGAGCCCCTCAACTTGGCCGCTTTTCTTGACAATAGTCTCTATGTGGAGTCCCGTCCCAACACTACGTCTCTTGAGGAATGTTTCTTGTGTTAATTAGATTGTAGGGAACTCAGTGGTTAAGAAGAGGGGACCAAGCACAGTGGAGTTAATGTTATAGCTACCATTTATTGTGTGCCTCAGCACAAACTACATGGATTATCTCGCTTAACTCACAACAACTCCTGTAGCTACAATTACTAACCCTAATTTTGTGTTCTGGATAGAGGCTCGGAGATTAAGTCACTTGACTAAACCCACACAGCTGAACTAGCCAGATCATGGGGTTGGTCCTTCCAGAGGTGAATTAGTTTCACAGGCAGAAAAGGGGTAATTCCCTATCCACTGGAACAGCAGCTGAGTACACCTCCTCCCACCGGTGGTTCATGCCTTGCTCTGCCAGCTGTCTGAGTTAGCTTCTGGCTTTTGCCCAGGAACATGTCTGAGTGGAAAAGGATTGAAAAGCAGGGTGGAAAAGCAGATGCTCCTTTTCTGCCTTGCATAAGTGCAGATCTGAGCCCAAAGCCCCTTCTCACGCTCTGTCCCTGCCCTCTTCCCTGACATAGAAGGAGCCAGGCTCTCCATTCTCATTCAGCCGGGCAGAGAAACCCAGGGCACACCCAGTACTCTAAGCCAGATCGGGGAGCTCCACTTTAGAATGGTCCAAGAACCTAATTGGGACATCTGGAATTCAGAGACACATTTCTCATGTGTCTTTGATTTCTTTCTCTTTTTTCTATGCAAGCGCTGGACAATGAGATATGAAGGATAAGATGAGATTTTAGTTTTTTTAAGAGAGGAGTTTCTCTGGCTAGTAGAGCAAAAGAGCCCTCTTGTTTTACCATGCATGGAAAGGAAGGGAACGCTGGATGGAGTGTCAGCACATTGTGGTTCAGGCCTGCCCTTGCCTCTAACTTAGCTGTGACTTTGGGCAAACCCTTATGAATCTTCTCAGATTCTGCATCAGTCAAATGAGGGCACTGAAGAAGGTGATCCCCAAGGTCTCTGCCAGTGCAAATGACCCCATGAGCCTTTATTTTCTTCTGCGATCATGGTCAGCCTCTCCTCATTTTGTTCTGAATGCACAGGGAGGAGTTCTAAGCCCTCCCCGCGAGGGAAGGCAGAGCAGTGAGAAAATGGATGAGAGCAACAGTTGTTGGCTTCAACTCAGTGGGACCAGCCAACATCTGTGTTGGATATAAGGGTCTTTGGTTGCTTTTTACCCTTAAAAACCCAGGCTTTTTCTCATTTAGACAGTGGACTTGGTTAATAGACTCTGTGCAGGGGAGAAATGGAATAATGATGACTGGTAGGTCCTTTCCTTAGCAGAGTTTTAGTATTAATTCAAATGAGTATTATTATTAAAATGATACCATGATTCATTTGCTGACACAAATAGTCTCTCTTGGATAAGACTACCATTGATAAGGGCACAAAAGCGACAATTGCCCCAAATCCAGACTGGTCAAACAAACAAGGAAACCCACAGACGACAGCTCCATGTCTGTAGTGCTCACCAAGCTCTTTGCAGTTGCACTTGCCAATATTTTAAACATAATGGAGGACATCCAATCGAAATAACCCACCCCAGAAGCCAAATAATGCCCCAAACACTCCATGAGGTAGAGATGGTTTTTGTTTTGTTACCACTGAATTTCCAGGACTTAGTCTTTGGCTGGCACGTATTAAGCCCTCTGTAAATATTGAATGAATATTGAATGAATGGATACATTTAACACTTATTTTGCAGGAACAATTTCAAGGGAGAAGATGATCAGAACCTGCATGCATTTGTGCTTGTATACCACCCTCCCTTTTACTAGAATATTAACTTATATTAAGTTTTAAGACATAAGGCCCGGCTCTAAGAAACCAGCATAGAATCACGGGGCTAAGAGAAACATGACAGCCGTTTAGCAGAACACGCAGAGTTAACTGTAATAGGGGACCTGATGTAGGCACATGTGCCAGGGAGTCCATCCATTCTTTCTTCTTAGGCCTCTCTTCCGCCCCTTTTTCCAAATTCTGCATCTGGCCTCATTCTCGGCCTGTTTCAGGGGCCTCCTTGGGTACTTCTTGCTTGCAAACAGACCCACCGTTCTCTTGCTGCAAATGATTTAAAAGAATTAGTGGAGACCTTTCTGTCTTCTTTCACATAGAGAAAATTGTCACCGTGACTTTTTGAACCGAGATCTAACATAGATCTTACTGGAGGCCCCTTTCTGCCTTTGCCCAGAAACCAAAGTCATTAGAGTTATTAGCAGCAATTAGATAGGCATTTGTACAGCAAATCCTGTCTTTTAGAAAGCTTGGTGAGGGAGCAGCCTATAGTTCTTTTTTGTTTCCCTGTTAGGGTTAGCCATTTAAAGGGAGTGTGTGTGTGTCTGTGTGTGTGTGTGTGTATCAAAGATTTTCAATTCCTCACCCTACCACATCTGTCAGTATTTTCTGGGCTTATGTTCGGAGTGATTCCTATTATTATTAGCTTTTATTCTAAAATTCATTCTTTGGTTTGAGGGGTGGGGACAATTAAACTTAAAGCACTTTTTACCAAGCTCATCTCTGTAAACCATGTACTTTATGGTCTCAATCATCTATGTGTAATAATAATCACTGGAGCCTTTTAAAAGAAGCATCTTATCTATAAGGGAGGCAAAATGAAGAATTAAAGTATATTCATGGAACCTAACACGTTAGATCAGAAAGCATTAGAAGTACTGTATGTATTAGGATGTGTCATATATAATATAATCAGGTGTAATAACAGCATTTTGCTATTTCTTGATGGTATAAATAAGTATTGATTGACCATCGGCTCTGGGCCCAGCAATGTGATGCTTCTCACAGGAGCATCTAATCTAGAACACACAGGAAAAATTAGTTTGACAATTATTAATAAGAATGAACATTTATTGTATTTTGTATTAAATGCTTTTTATTCATTATCTCAATGGAATCCTCAAAACAACGCAATTAGGTAGATGGATTTCCAGCTAGGTCTTCCCATTGTATTGATGAGGAAACTTAGATCAGGAAATTTGCCTCAGATCCCACAAGCCTTCGTGGGTGGAACCCAAATTCAGACTGACTCAGAGCCCACATTCTTAACTCCACTCTATGTTTTTACCTTAAATTCTATTTTCTCTTATCTCCTCCCACCTCCGGGGTTAGGAGACGTTGTTTCAGACTGGAGTTCACCCACTATGAGTCCAGGGTTGAGCCTTTCTCTGCATCTGTTTCTCATGAGGCATGAGCGGTCCAGGTTATGGGAGGCACAAAGAGCAGCCAGTTGGTGTTCTTCCCTGTACGGAGCTGGAATTAGGGGCTTTGCCCATTCAGGAAGCTCCGCAGCCTTCCCATTAGGGGTGGCCTTGCTTCTGGGTATTTCCAGACAGCTCCACACTGTTGTACTTCCACAGCCAACTTGCCAGGGATGTGCCCGCCACTCTTCATACTGGAGGCTATTTTGCACTGACTTAGCAAAAGTACCAACGAGGGAGGGATTCTTAGTGTGGATTTGAATGCCACCGTCTGATTCCACACCCATGCTGCACTCCCTAGCTTCTTGATAAATCCTAAGCAAGATTCCCCTGAGGGTTTCAGCTAACATGGCTCTGTGAAGTTCATAGTCCGCGTCTCCTTAGAGATTATTTTAGTCTAGCTTTCCCTTACAGATGAGGAGACCGAGGCCCTAGGGCTGAATGAGTTATAGTTTTTTCTGCTATCTGGTTTACCATAGGCCATCAAGATTTTAAAATTGAGTAGGAAATTTCTGTTTCCAATAAAAAAAAAAAAAGCATGACGGTTATAGAAAAATTTACAAAAAAAAAAAAAAAATGAGAGCAATAAAAATGAACTACAGTGAAATTCACCAGAGATAGCCATTGTAAACTTTATGACTACACCCATCTGGAATTTTTGTCTTACGACTATGTATGCCATTTATTAAAATGGTACCACATAGTCTTCCTGTTGTTTTATGTCCTGCTTTTCATCCCACAATATGTTATGACATCTTTCCATGTTTTAAATAGCCTTCCATAACATAATTTTAAATACCTACATATTATCCCCATGCTTGGGGATCTGGTGAAATGAATCCCATTTTGTTGGATTTTTTTTTTTTTTTTATGTTTCCAACATCTTGGTATTAACAACAAAAATGAACTGATGGATTCGTTTTCAGTTGCCATTTTTTAGTGGAAGTTAAATTAAAAACCTACCGCAGGATGAGAGGTTGAGTAACTTGCCCAAAGTTGCTCAGCTCCCGGGTATCAGACTATAGATTTGAATCCCAGTATCTCTAGTCTTAGTCTTATATTCTTGTCATCACTCCAAACACATCAGCAGTTGTGCCATTTTCCAGGGAAATCTGCTTTTGCTCTTGAATGAGCACGTTTGTTTTCTCACCACCATTTGTGCTTGCCTCCCTATCTTGTTGAGGCTGTTGACCTTGGTAGGTACACAGTGTCTTAGGACCTGAAGCTACACAGCTGGAGAGGAAACATGCCCAGTCCCTTTTTTCCCCTCTCCTTAATGGCTTAACCCATAAGCTTGGAAGCTGGTTTTAATTTGATATATTCTGTGTGCATGTGTGTTTGTTTTTAAAACGTTTCCCCCTTAATTCTTTCAAGGAGACCTTTGTTTGAAATCATACACGCTTTCCCTCAAAGCCAATCTGTGCCCCAAATCTTGATGGGATTAGTTTGTTTGGGGATATTGATAAATTTAGAGTGGGGGTTCTGGGTTATCCAACTAAATTGATTTAAATTACAGCCTTACAGAGAGAAAGGGCTTTAAACAACTTAGAAGATTTGCAAGCAATTGAAGTCTGCTTCTAGAGACTTCATCTTGGGTTTATTCCACAAAGAAGGTATGTTTTTGGTTTTTTGTTTTGTTTTATTTCAGTTACTTCATTGCGTGTTCTATCTCAGACTCTTTTTGTTGTGAGAAATTATGGGGAAAGCTTAGCTTTGTTTGGTTAAGTGCAGAAAAAGAAATAAGGAGCCCATTATTCCAAACTCCTTCATTTTAATGTTTAAGAAAATGTGGGCCAAAGAGAGAAAATAATTTGCCAAAGGTTACACAGCAAAATAAGTTGTTTTTTTTTTAAAAAAAAAAAATAAGGCTTAGGACTCATTTCTCTTGTTCTGGTTCGGTGCTTTTCTCACAGTTTTGTTTGAGGCAGGGATGTGGGCTGAATTTTGTCCCCTCAAAATTCATGTGTTGAAGTCCTAACCCCCAGTATCTCAGAATGCGACCATATTTGGACGTGGGGACTTTGAAGTGGTAATTAAGTTAAATGAGATCACTAGGGTAGGCCCTGGTTCAGTATCTGACTGGTTCTTATAAGAAGAGATTAGGACACAGACACACACAGAGCAAGACCATGTGAAGACAGAGGGAGGGGAGGTCCATCTCATGATAAGGAAAGAGGCCTCAGAATACACCAACCATGCCGACACCTTGATCTTCGTCTTCTAGCTTCCAGAATTGTGAAAAAATAAATTTCTACTGTTTAAGACACCCAGTCTGTGATACTTTGTTATGGCAACCCGAACGAACTAATACAGGGCGGAGGTTAAGAATGAAGACCTTTAAAAACTCAAAACTGCAAACTTTGGGAGTTCTCAATTGCCAGAAGAGGGAAACTCAGATAATTAATATTTATAAGAAATTATCCCGTGTCAAAGCCTTTGCAAATTGATTTTTAGTCATGATTTTATATATGGCATCTCATTCCATCCGTGATGCCTAGGATTATAGGTCTTATTAGCCCCACTTTACAGATGCATTAACCAGAAAGTTAATGTATCTAAAGTTACATAGTGATTAAGTGGATCTAAAGTTACATAGTTATTAACTAAGTGGGGGAGCTAGCACCAAATTACCTCCTTGTCTGACTTTAAAACCCCTATCTAGTACCTAGTACCCTGTGCAACTTCCCAATAAGGAAGTTAATCTAAGCTGTTTAATTTTATTTATTTTTAATGTTTTTTAATTGGGAAATATTGGGGCACAGTGTGTTCCTCCAGGGCCCTTCAGTTCCAAGTCATTGTGCTTCCATCTAGCTGTGGAGGGTGCAGCTCAGCTCCAAGTCCAGTCACTGTTTTCAATCTTTAGTTGCAGGGGGCGCAGCCCACCATCCCATGCGGGAATTGAACCGGCAACCTTGTTGTTGAGAGCTCACACTCTAACCAACTGAGCCATCCGGCCGCCCCTCCAAGCTGTTCAGTAATCATTATCATCAAATTGTTTAAGGGTTGTGAGGAGAAAAAAATTTACTCCAAAGTCCCAGTGACCTAGAATCCACTTAATCGATTGGACAGGAAATATTTCTTCCCTGATTTTAAAATAAAAGCAAGTCAGAGATGTTTAAAAAGATAATCAGGGAATTTGAGTTTCACTACAAAGTCTTCCCTGTGTCTTTGTCTTACACCTTTGCATGTTGAAATGGACAGATACAAATAATAGAGCATTCATGTTTGTAGTGATGGAACCCAAGCCCTGAAGAAATGTAACCCATCAAAGGAGAATTTGTTACCCACTCTGGGTCACATTGGCTAAAGCAGGAAACCAGATCCATATATCTGTAGCATGAGTGGATGTGGAAACTATGTCAGAGTTTTACAGTAACATATTTTAGAAGGATTTTCAACAATAAGACCTGATAAATACGTAATCAACAACAACAAAAAAATCAAATTAACTTGAGCTGCTGGTAAACCCAGTTGTTATGGTGTGAGAAAGATGAGGTGCTTTAAATATTAGATGTAGGTGGCTTTCTTGCAGCTGTGTCCTCCTCGGTTAAGGCTGTGTTGTGGTCTATCAGTGCTTAAATGTGCAGGTTTAAACTTACTTGGTGTTTATTAGTAAGAAGACACAGTCAAGTTAAGAGTTGAGTGGCTTTGTTTCTAGCAGATACTGGGGTTAAGTCCCAGTGAAGTCAGCCATATACTATCTATGAAACTTACTGCCTCCACCTTTAGAATAGAATTTTAACCCAACCGCTTCTCACCATTTTTCATCACTGCCGCCATCACCCCAGCTCAAGACTCAGACATCTTACTGCAAGAACCCCCTAACTGGTCTTTGTGTTTCCACTTTGCCTACCCATGAGCTCATTCTCCACGCACCACCAGGGTGATCCTTTAAAAATGTCAATCAGATCAAGTCACACCCTGTTCAAACATCTGTTGCACTGGGAGTGGCTCTCCAAGTTCCACGTGGCCTGGCCCTGACTGTCCATCTCTCTGGACTGCAGTCCTGCCACTGCCTCTCAGTGACTTGGCGTCCACTGTCCTCCCCTCTCACTGTCCCTTGGACCTGCTATGCCCTTCTCCAGCTCAGAGCTTCTATACTGGAGGCTCTCTCAGAGTGGGGAGCAGTCTTTAACAGGAGCAGCTGTTACTTGACTTGCCCTCTCAGGTCATTCAGACCTCTGTTCAGCTGATAGCTTCTCAGACAGGCCTTCTTTGAGAAACCACATCAGAAGCAGTCCCACACTCGGCCAAGCCTCCACCATCCCCTTACTCTCTTTCTAAATATCATTTTCCCTGTTGAAATCACACTCAGTTAGTGGCCTACTTGTTCTTTGCCTTTTTAACCATGCAGTACAATGGCAGGGGATTAATTTTCTTCATGGTTGTATCTCTAGCACTGTGAACAGGAGGCATGTACAAGATGCATTAAATGAAGGAAAGAATGGATAGATAAATACATGAATGAAAAGGCACACTGCTCCTTTACTGTGAACTAATGTGCTTTCCCTGGGTTAAACGGTGTCAAGGAAGCAGTGTTTATCAGAAGGCTACGAGACCATCTGCTCCCTGATGATAGGGAGCATGTCTGTGTTGTTTTCTGCTGTATCCCCAAGGTCTAGCTCAGTCTAACCTTGAATGAATGGAATGAGGAACGAAAGATGAAAAGACTTGGGATAATAGGGACAAAAGTGATAACACACAGATGAAAACCTGCTGTGTCTGACATGACTTGAAGGGACTTGCAGAGGTTGTAACTTGTTTGTTGTTTTATTGGACATAGATTCATGCATGTCACAATGCATATCTTCCTTTGGTATGCGTAAGACAATTGCAACTGTAAAATTCAGTAGTCATAGCACTTTTTGAATATTTCTGAGCAGAGACACGAAAACAACAGACTATTTCGAAATGATCGCTGGTGTTAGAATCCCAGAATGTTAAATAGTGAGCATTGGAAGAGTGCAACTTCATGGCTTTGCAGGTAGGTAGGAAGTCTACAGGCCTTCAGGTGCAGGGGATGTATTCCTGTAGTGTTAGCCGGATGTCTGCAAGTCAGTCTTGACAGAGAAAGACAGAGGCGGTGTGATTTCACTTATGTGTGGGATCTAAAGAACAAAACAAACAAACAAAACAGAAACACACTCAGAGATACAGAGATCATTTTGATGGTTGCCAGATGGGAGGAGGGTTGGGGGGCGGTGTGAAAAAGGTGAAGGGTTTAAGAAGTACAAATTGGCAGTTACAAAATAGTATAAATGGGGATATAAAGTACAGCACAGAAAATATAATGAATAATATGGTAATAACTATGTATATAGTGTCAGGTGTGTATTAGGCTAGTGGGGGGGGGGTCACTTCATAAATTATATTAATGTCTAACCACTATGCTTTACACCTGAAATTAATATAAAAATAATATTGAATGTCAACTGTAATTGAAAATTTTTAAAAGAGGGGCGGAAGGTATAGGGAAATAAGAGGTCCAAATTTCCAGGTATAAAACAAGTAAGTCATGGGGATATAATGTACAGCACAGGGAATACAGTCTAATATTGTGATAGCCTGGTACGGTGGCAAATGGTCGCTGGGCTAATCATGGTGATCATTTCTTTATTCGACGTATAAATGTTGAATAACTATGGGGTACACATGAAACTAATATAATATTGTATGTTAGCTACATTTTTAATAAAAATCTTAAAAACATAAAGCAGTCTTGAATACAGTCCACAAGATGCCTATTGAGTAAAGTCTTAGATCTTCGTTGAAGGAAAAGAAACATTTCGTTATAGGATTAACTGCCCACTAGTCTCATTTTTGGTTTCTAATAAGTTTTAAGTGGAGCCTCAATTGTGTTTATGTCAAGGGTTCATTTTCTTCAAAGTCAGCCTGACCCCTTGAAGTCCTTGTTCTAAGGTCATCTGCAGTTTTCTGTCAATGTAACTTGGAGAAGTTTGGGGCCTAAGAGTCGAAAATGGCCACTGCTTTTTTTTTTTAAAAGGAAATACTTTTTTTCTTTTCTTAATTTCTTTTATATATTTAAGTGTGTTTTTCCAGGACCCATCAGCTCCAAGTCCAGTAGTTATTTCAATCTGGTTGTGGAGGGCGCAGCTCACAGTGGCCCATGTGGGGATCGAACCATCAACCTGGTTGTGAAGAGCACAGCGCTCTAATCAACTGAGCTAACCGGCTGCCCCTGATGGCCACTGTCTAGCAAATGAAAGGAGAGCTATGGGTGTACAGATTTCCAGGCAGATAGAAGGCTCTGACCAAGAGAATCAGTCATCACCATTGTTTGATTCTTGTGTCAAAAAAGAGCCAGAAAAAGTGATCTCCTCCATTCCCTCTGCTCCTCATACTCCATCTTAGGAATTGTGTCTGGGCTCTTGGAGAAAGGTAGTGAATATATATACATATAATATATAATATATATGTTACATAAATATAAAAATAAAGAGATTAAAAAGTCAAGAAGTCAAGCTACTTTTGGGAGATGGAGAAGAGAGTGGGTAGGCATCCAGGTGAGAGGCATTGACCTGAGAAGATTTGGGTCTAACTTTTAAAGAATTATTCATTTATTGAACACCTACTATGCACCAGATGCCTCCCCTCCGTCCTTTGGGGACAGATATAATTTAACTCATTTTATAGCCTGGACTGTGGCTCCAAAGCCCTCTTTTCCACTATTTTATCAGGCTGCTCTGGCACTGATTCACCACTTGGGGTTTTTAGCTGCAAAGTGAGTGATGAGACCTGAACAGACCCAGTCTCTGATGTCTGGGCTCCAAAGCCGAGCAAACTGGAGAACATCTCTGGTCTTTGAAACAGTCCCTTCCTCCCACGCTGCCTCTCCAAGGACCCTTTCCATGGCAGCGTGATGTGAGCTGGAACATCTCAGCTGTACGTTCTCTTAAATGCATCCACCACGGGACAATTTTAGGAAGTTGCATAAGCCACTGGTTTGTGTGCTTATAACCACAATCCCCAGGCAGCCCCCACCAATTTTAAAAGTATAAGGTCAGACATGGAGAAGAATCCCTGTGGCCTCCGCAAATAGATGGGGAGTAATTGCCTGTCATTTGAAGGTGCCGCTCACACATTCCAAGCCCGGAGCCTGCATTCCTCCTCCGGGAATTGCATTTTGGCTGGCTTTCAGGTTTAGTGAAAGAGTTTCTTGTTTCTGAGAAGCAATAGGGTGGGAATTCACTAGGCTTTCCTGTCATTCTAAAGGCCCAGTCAAAGCCAGCTGCCAGTCAGAAGTGATCAAAGAGGAGAACCGCGTCTCAAAGAGGGAAGTGGGTGCCATTCATTGGCCAGCAGCCCAGAGAGCCAAAGCTCAGGGTCAGTTATGATGACTCCAGGGCCCTTGACTCCCATTCCAGGGGCCGTTCTGCTACCCTTTGCTGCCTTTCAGTTGGTATAGCCATTTTCAGTGTGACATTAACTCAAGTCCATCCACTAACACCTGAGCATTCCTCTAAATCAGAGGCCCCCGTTTCTAGCCATCTGCTGCATGGCTGTTTGGTTAACCAGCATCTCCAAATTATTATTCATTCTTGTGCCTCAGCTTTGTTACTTTCCTTTCCGTTCTCCATTTTTCTTATCGGGTCCTCCCTGCCATCATACCTTGGAACTTTAGTCAATGTTGACATATCACTTTCCATTTGCCTTCAGTTGCTAATTTGAGTCTAGCTTTCCTCTGCAGTATGCCACATTCTTGCTGTCACACTAGACCAGAGCAATCACCTTATTTTTCCTGTTTATAATTTTCTTTATTAAATCCCATGTAAAAGTTATAAAATGTCATATGCATTGTGCAACTAGTCAAATGATGTAAATAAATACATAGAGGACAAAGAGGGGGGAAAAATTAAGTTCCTCATACCTTCTCCCTCTGCATCCCCTCCTCTTACCACACCCAGTGTTAATAATTTCGTGGATATCTTTCCAGACCTTTCTCTTGCTCCCGCAAGAACATAATAAACATACTTACATAAAGTGTTTTTTTGTTGGCTTTTGCAAGAATAGAATCGTATTTTACACTTCTTTTAGACCTTCAGTTCAAGATGCAGATTTAACCTGTTTTAAAAAATAGCTGCATAATAATCCATAGTGTGGCTGTATTGCAGTGTATGAAATCATGTCCCATGGTTGGATATTCAGGGACGGAGCTGGATATTTTCTGCTTGCTTCTCCAGATACCCTCTCTGCCTGTCTCTGCCCTGCTCCATGCCGTGGACCTGTCTGGTCAGCATCTATATGCCCTTTGCCCTTGGACACCTGCTTTGATTCAGTCCATGTGTCTGCACTAGGAGACTGGAGGGAAGGTGAACAATGAAGTCAGGCTGTTTTTCCTGATTACTTCCTGCTGGGTCACTGTGGAGTGGCTGCATGCTGCTACTGAAGGTCGTGGCTCCTGTCAGGCAGCCTTCTCCATCCAGCTACCCTCTTCACTGCCCGTAACCACGTCCTTCCTTGCCTCCTTCAGGCCTGGGCATGGAAATGGCTCCCTGCTGTTGGTCCCTGGATCCTGCACATCCATTTAATTTCCCTAAACCCTGTTCATACTTTGTTAAATAATCTTTTGGTTAAACTCTCTTTAATAATCCAGTATGAGTATTCCATTTGTTTCCTGGCAATCTGAGTGATAAAGGTTTTCTCTTTTTTTCTGGTACTTGCTGTTACTTTCTGACTAGTTCTTTCCTTAATCTGGAACATGGCCATTCTGTTAGCTTAATTTTTTTTTTTAAATTCCACGTAGCATTCACTTGTTTTCTGAAAATCCTTCCAGAGCTCCCCAGGATTCAGAATAAAGGTCAAACTCCCTAACCAGCCATCTCTTGCATCATCCCTCCATTCCAGGATCCTAAGCGTCAGGGACACTGCACAACTCCACAATTTCCCCGACAGGCATTTCTTGCATTGGTACAATTAGCTCTCCCAATGGCTGGTTTTATGGTGTTAGACCATGAGCTGACCTCCCTAAACTTCCACGTCTTCATCAATTCAATGGGGATAACAATACCGTGTTTCCCCGAAAGTAAGACCTAGCCGGACCATCAGCTCTAACGTGTCTTTTGGAGCAAAAATTAATATAAGAGAGGGTATTATATTATATTATATTATATTAGACCCAGTCTTATAGTAAAATACGACCGGGTCTTATATTAATTTCTGCTCCAAAAGACGCACTAGAGCTGATGGTCTGGCTAGGTCTTATTTTCGGGGAAACACGGTAACATAATTCACAGCATTTGATTGAGGGTTAATTGAACAAAATCTATGTAAAGCTTCTAAGAGTTTCTAGCACATAAGTTGTTTTCTTCAGTAAATGCTAGTTAGGAATTACCGTTCCCCCTCTCTAATCAGAATTGCCTTGGGCCATACCTGCATGTCCAGATCAGCCATTTCCCCACGACCCATCTTGACGAGGCTTCTGTGGACCCTTCTTTGATTTCTACCTGACAGAGGATTTTTCTTATTGGTCTCTCTCTCTCTCTCTCTCTCTCTCTCTCTCTCTCTCTCTCTTTCTCTTCCCTTCCCTCCTTTCTCTCCCCTCTTTCTTGCTCTCTTAACAAACTTTGCTTTTGAGAGCAGTTTTAGCTTTATAGAAAAATTAAGTCGAAAGTACAGAGAGCTCCCATGTACTCCCCCTCCCTCCCTCCACCCCAGCGTTTCCCCTGTTATTACCATCGCATTGGTGTGGTACATTTGTTACAACTGACAAACTGATATTAATATGTTATTAACAGCAGTCCATAGTTTTATATTAAGGTTTCACATTAAGGTTTTGCCGTACAGTTCTATGAGTTTTGACAAATGCATACTGTCATTTATCCCCCATTCGTATCTTCCAGAAGAGTTTCACTGCCCTGAAAATCCTCAGTGCTCTACCTGTTCACCTGTTCATCCCTCCCACCTCCAGCGCCCCCCCAACCACTGGCCACCACTGATCATTTCACTGTCTCTATAGTTTTACCACTTCCTCTTTTTATTTCACATCATTATTTGTGTTCATGGCTTCCTTTTCCTGCTGTTTCACCTGTGCTTCTCTGTACGCCTAACATACAACTTCACAACCAGTAGTCACGTAAGTGTATGTTTAGGAATGAATTATTCAACCTGTTTATCCCTAGAGTAAAGGCCTGCGTTGAAATTTCAGGCCTTCTTCCTGATGCAGCAGACATTTGGCTTCTGCACAGTCTCTAACGGGACACAGGATCCTCCTGTTGAAACAAAGCTGGGGTCTAGTTTTCTAGTCTGCAGATGTACAGAGAGCTTTCACCCATTGCACATAGATTTGAGACCTAAAAAAGAAAAATGCAAAACAAAACAAAACAAAAGTGATAAAACACAAAACTGTCATATAAATCCCGACCAAAGGCGGCCATGAGTTAGTTCTTGAAAGCACTGACTTTTCTTTAGCCTGTGTTCTCCTTTGCACTCTGGTCCGGAGCCACACATTTCTCAGGCAGCTTATTTATAATAATAATCACTACCTTATATTTGCACTGCAATTTGGATTTGCCTTTAATTGTACATCTATATAAGTAGAGCAACGGAATAGATGGTAGCACAGTAGCATTATTGTTTGTAGCAGTAATATTTGTAATGCTTACCACTTAGGCAGCCCTTGCTAAGTGTGTGACCCTGTATCCTGATATTTAATTCTCACAGTGAGCCCATGAGGTTGGCATTATGATCTGTACTTTATAGATATATAAATGGGCCTTTTTTTAGAGACCTGCACCTTCCCTCAGCAGCGGAAACGGAGGCCCAGGGACAGTCAAGTCACTTGCCTAAAATCACACACTAAGTTAGTGGCAGAGGTGCAAATGCAGCTCGAGCTCCCAAACTTCTGGGGTGGCCACCTAAATTCTGAATGGCTCTGCAAACTGCACTTAGGGCTGGTTTCCCTCCCAGGCAGCAACCTTTCTGTTTTCCCTCCCCAAAGCCCAGCTGACAACAGGCCACGTTTCTTCTTCTACCCACATCTCGTACATCCTGTTTTCTGATAAGGCATGTTTGTGCCTGCACTCGTTCTCTCTCATCCTGTCTCTTTCCTGCATCCCCTCACCCTTCCCACGCAGTGACCCTTCATGTGCCCCAGTAAGCTCCTTCCTCTGCTGGGCTACGTGGTACCTGGCAGATCCCTGTGACTCTGCTTTGGGCCGTGCTCTTGCTGCTGACAGGCTCATGCCGACCCACTTGGCCCATATTGGCTTGGCCCACGTCTGTCCATGTATCAAGAGCAAGGCCCGTATTTCTGCTGTTCTAGGTGATTGTGGAAAAGGGCATTACAAAACATAGAATCATAGTGGGGAATTTGGTCCTTTCTAATTCTATTCCAAACCTGAGTAGATCTAGGAGAAAGTCTCAGTGCAATGCTAGTCCATCTTTAAACACCTCCCCGACCCTTGGTAATCTTCCTTTTCTAACAAAAGCAGCAGATCTGAGCTCATCCTTTAGAACCCTTTTGAAGGCAGCAGGAGGTAGCCACCATTTAGCAATGTTTTGTTGTATTTATTCCTCGGTTTCCTGTCTATTTTTGGTAAGTGATACTGGCTTAGCATTTATGGCAGTCAGACAGTGTTTCCCTTTAAAATACATTTACTTAAGGCGAATACTAAGTAAATAATGGCACAGTTTGTACCAGGATACGCCAGATATCGTGAAGGCAGCATACAGGTGACTGAGGTTTGGGCTTCACAGGCTCCGCTGAACTTCCTGCTTCAGAATGGAATGGCTCTGTGGCTTCTCCTGTGCAGCCCTGGCTCGTCCTCCCCTCCACGTCTCGTTCCTGGCCTGGTTATCTGTCCACTTGTGCTTATCTGTGTCTGGAACCCTGTTGAAGAATTAGAGACCGTTATCAGGGGCTGGGATTAAGGAGCCATCCCCCCACTGCACTCTGACCCAGGGCAGGCCGTATAACTTGTCTGGCCCTTTGATAATGACATGTTTAAAACGGTTATCGGTGAAGTCCCCGGGAGGGAAGAATGCACATAGGTGACTTTGATCTTCCAGTTGAGCAGACTGAGCGGCCACCCTGTTCTGGTTAAGATTGCCCGTCGGCTACTGCTTCCTCGGCCTTGCTGCTTTTCCTGCCTTGTGTCGTGTCCTTCCAGGGCCAAACCAAACATGATACAGTGAAAAAAGTACTTCTCATTTGTTAGGAATTCTGCTTAGTGGGTTGGGTTTTGAAGGGAGTGCCCCAGATTAACCTCTATCCAGCACACGTTGATGGCCATAAGTATGTTTGGATGGTGAGAGAAAGGACGAAAATATTTTTGAGATTCATCTGTAATAGTTTAGAGGTTTGGAATCGCCAACCCTGTCAAACTATACCCAGTTTCAGTCAAGACTCAAAGCCAAGAAACTGCACTGCGCTTCAAGATGTTTTCTGCTGGACCTTTCTCTTTCTTCTGTCTCAATGGCATGTTTGTCATTGAGGATGCTAGAAACAGATCCATGCTTTGGAGAGTGGGTTTGGGGGCAGGTTTAAGACCTCACCACCCACTCTCCATTCCTTCCTGCTGGAAGAGAGCAAGTAGATTGTTATCTCCTTATGGAAACTTATTTCCAGAAGAAGAATGACCTGGAGAGGCCATGGGAACTTGCCCTTGGGGGGTGGCGTTGAAAAGGACAAGTCTTGACTGACCTTGGCTGCTGGTGGCTGGAACTGAGACCAGTTGCTGAGGGTTGGTGGGGGAACTGGCGTCCTTGAAATTCCCTTTATGGCACAGTCTTTTGTATTTTGATTAACAAAGTGTTAGTTCAGTTCTTCTTGAGCATTTGTGAGAGGGGAGTCTATAGTGGCCAGTTGTAATTGTAAGGAATAATAATAATGATGGTAGCTCACATGTATCAAGAATTTAGAACATGCCAAGCAGAGTTCAGCCCTTGGGGGGATATAGCATCCCTCTATGGGGGGATATAGCATCCCCCATAATCCTAACCAGCACCCTAAGAGAAAGGGGTCATTGTCCCCATTTCACAGATGAGGTAACCGAAGCCCAGAGAGGTGAAGTCACTTGTCCAGACACAGGTAGTGCTAGTGCTAGAAATCAAGCTCATGTCTGTGTGTCTCACCCGAGGTGCGTATTCTGCAGCAGAGTCGGGATGAGAACTCTGATCTCCTTGGAGCCTGTTTAGTTCCTTTCCCTAAATACCTGAATGTTGAGTAAACCAGACTATCTTAGAAAGCCTTTTCCCTCTCTTCTTTAAATGATGCTGCTTTGGGGAAGAAAAATAAGATTTCATTCATGTAGTTTATTCATCCTGATATTTTTAAGAGTGGAAGTGTTTTGGGGGAGTCAAATCTAATTACCCAGATGGGAATTTATTTTAAATAACCACCTGCGCCTCCATCTGGAATTTAAAAGGATCTGGAGTCCCCATTGAGGGTTAGCATCTGTGCTCTGTGATTTGAACACAGGTAACAAAATATTTGATTTTGGAAGACTCATTCTTCATCTTATATCCTCTTTTTCTCTTCCTAGGATTATAGTTTTATTCTGAACTGCTGGGATGTCTGCAGAGTGTAAAACAGATGTGCCTTAAGTACGGTTCTCAGGCTGGCTTCATTGACTGGGAATACGTCCATGGAATGTCCTGGGTTCTTTGGGAGGCATGTTCTCATTACCTCGGATAGACAGAGGTGGTAATTTAAGTTCTTTAAGTTGAAAACTAGATGAGGAAAACTAAAATGGGAACCAACCTCTCCAATAGGCTTGTGTTCAAGATTCTGTCCTTTCATTCTCTATTCTAGTTTGAATCACAGCCATCCTTACCATCATCCCTTGTGAAATTTATTTCCTCCTGCCTTCCCTTCCCCCTCTCCCTCCATTCCTCCTGTGTTTCTCTCTCTCTCTCTCTCTCTCTCTCTCTCTCCTCTCCCTTTTTCTCACAAACTCCTAATTTCTTATGGTTGTTTTTCTTAATCATTATTGTATCCTAGTGAAGGAAAAATATCAGACTTCAAGGGTCTGTGCTACCCTGGATTATAAATTAGGTCCCTTTACGAACTGCATTAACACATTCAGGCCATAAGGGGCAGGTTTAATGCGCTGATTTTATAAGTAGAGGCAGAAAAGGTATTGATTGGATTCCTCAAGTTACGACCACAGAGAACTGGTCAGCGGTTTCAGCACTGGAACAATCAGATTCAGTATCAAATAGAGAAGAGAGTCCTGTCAGAAAGAGCCACGTGTCATAAGGTTTAAGGACAATTGGTACAGTGGCTTCAGGTGGACATCAGCGTGGTGCCATGAGGTAGGAGACCTGGATTTGCTTTCAGCTGGAACTAACTGACTGTCACTCGGAGAAACTCACTCACGCCTCTGTGTATATCTCCCCATTTGGAAAATGGATGCAGTCACCTCCCTTCAACATACTCTTAAGGCTTTCAAAAAGAATTTAAGGTCCTATAAATAGTATGAATGGAATAATTATAATATTTAGATGTGTTTACTGTATGCTGGATATTTTATACATGTGTATTCTCTCTCTCTCTATCAGCTAATAAAAAAACTAAGGTTCTGAGAGGTTAAGTTTTAACACCTAGTTGAGTGGTCTGCCTGATTCTCCCAGTGGTGGGAGATTCCCGCTGGACCCAAGCTCGCCTGCTGGTTTGCCTGGCACTCTGATGGGCTGTAAGACCTTGGCACACTCGCCCTTGGTGGCTGTGCAGGGTCTAAGGCAGCCAAGAGTTCTCTGCTGGTTGCCTGAGGCTCTGAATTGCTACTCTTTGGGTTTCAAATACCCACCAGATTATTCCAATGTGCTCTAGAAATACCTTCATTCTTTATATATATCATTACATGAGAAACATTGGAAGGCTCCAAACTAGACCATTTTACCTCCTTGGGCATCAGCTCATGGGTGCCTGACCACGTTAGCTGCCAGGAACAGAAAGTAAAGAGGCCACAAGCCCACATTCACCAGCCCTTTCTAACACCATCGAGGATGCCTTTTAATCTTCGATGTCAGATTTGTTCATGTTGTTGGTTTTTGTCCCTCGCATGTGTTACTACTCTATAAAGCTGGTCCATCAATTCACAGGCAAGCCTGTTCTGTAACCAGTGAGGTTTGGTTTTATGTGGCTTGGGAGCGGGCTGTCGTATGTCATTCTTCAAAGCCAAGCCCAAGGCTTGCTTTGCAGACCTTCTGTGTCTGAGGACAGTTTGCCTGGGCTGCCCTTTATAGTGAGTGGGTCCCATCCCGCATGCATGGAAAGAATTAAAATTAATAAAGCAGTTTGATTAACCACTTTAGGGGGACAAGCTGAGGACCCCAGGGGCAGCATGTATTTGAGCTCTGTGAGTTGATAGCTCTGCTCTGCATGATGAAAACAAATAATAATATTCACACACTATAGCCCACGGAGCAGGGGTCTTGTTACTCCCACCTCTGAAACCTACCAGACCTATAATTCATCTTTGTGCTGTGTCTGTTTAGGTTCCTGGTTATTGAACCAACGAAGGTTTATTTAATTATCATTTGAAGAGGTTCCAATGACTCCATCTCAATGGTGTCAGTTCCACTCAGATCAGCTCTGACTAATCCCCCTGATGGACACGGCCTGAGGTAGTTTTTGCTCCTGTGCTGACATTTAATACTTGTTGCAGGAAGTGATGATCATAGCTCAGGGCTGGATGTCCCTGGGCAGGAGGATAGTCGTATTTCACAGCTGGTCTCAGTTCGGGCATTAACTGGCTCCTTTCCCAAACCAGCTTGCTTCAGCTCTTTGCTAGAAAGATAAAGAACACCAGACAAACACTGAGCTATGAGAGAGAACTTACAGTTACCGAGATTATTATTAATACAAAGCTCCTGCTGGAGATGCTTCTGTCGCTCTCATAGCCACACACAACTGTGCCAGGGGTAGTGTTCCTGCTACTGGTTTGTCACTTGGTCTGGGCTGGTTGATGGCTGCATAAAAGCTATGGATGGAGCTTATAAAACACAGATTTGGTGGCCAGAGCAGGGCGTGGGAATCTGTATTTTTCTAATGTGCACCCTAGTTTAGAAAGCACCATCCGAGGATTGCCTCCTGTAATTTTTCAATTACTGTTGACACAGTAGATAACAACTTCAATTTTTAAAAAAAAATTATCAAAAGTCCAATTTTCAGGCTACTTCACATAGTTTTCTGACACAGATGGCCTTTCCATCATACCAATATATTAATAATACAACTTCCTGGGTCCCACCCTTCATTCATTTGATCAGCTGTCGAGGATGAGCTCCAGGAACTAAGGTAAAAAGATCAAAAGACACATGGTTCCAAGGCTAAAAGAGTCTTTGGTGTAGTCAGGAGACAATTAAACAATAAACCAGCTGTTGTAAAACAATATAATTGTTTGAACTAAATTGGAGTGGGAGCTGATGGACTTCGGTAGAAAGTCCAAATTGGTGGTAATGTAGCCTAGGAGTGAAACCCATTGACTGGGGGCTGGATAAAGGAGAGGATGGTGGGTACACATATGAGAAAGCAGAGAGAACATTTTTTGCTAAGGCCAGAGAGCCTGATATGTGTCAAGAAATACATGTCTCTTAGTTTTGCCACTGTATAAAATATGAGGCAATACATGATGGAAATGAAGGTGGACGTAAGGACAGAGGCTAGACCACCAGGGGCTTGTAGATCACGCGTGGTGGGAGTTTGTATTTGATCACCTTAGCACATTTGCCTTGCCACATACACGGGTTGATTTCCTAAGCTCCTCAATGATCTGCAGTTTAAAAAAAATCCTCTCCCCTGACAATATGGCGTGATGAAATTTCTTATTCTCACGCAATACCTTGGACGCAGGACAAACGAAGTGGTAATTTGCTATATCCCTCAAGGAGCCCTGCTTGCAGTTCTCATTTTCTGGCCCTGTTCACTTTCATTTCTGAAGCTAGAAGTCAGCTTGTCTGTGGGCCTTCCTTCTCCATAAAACCTACGTCCTTCTTGATATCCAGGGCCTACTTCACCAACTTCATCTCACGCCCCTTTCCTCGTTGATCCCTAAGCTCCCTCCACACTGATCTTTTTCAGGTTTTCAAAGAAACACAACTTCCTCCTACCACAGGGCTTCTGCACACACTATTCTGTCTGCCTGTAGTTCTCCATCCCCACCCCTATCTCTATTGATCTTTCCTGAAAAGGCTTTTTCCAGCCTCTATTTAAACAAGCCCCACCTCCCCCTCTATTTTGTGACACCAAATATAATTTTACATTTTATTTGTTTCGTTCACATTCTGTTTTCCTTATTGCCAGGCTTCCCCTTTAAATTCCATAAAAGCTCTGACCTGGTGTGACTCATTCACCACTGCACCCTCCCCACCTGTTTAATAATAAATATTAAATAATTATTTGCTGAAGAGTGGATGGATGAATAATGGAGGGAGGGAGGCAGGGAGGCAGTTGAATTCCGTAAGTTGTGTTCTTAACAAAAGCCAACCAGCTGTTCTTTTTTCGTGCTCTAGCTCCACTCAACCAGGCTCCTAAGAATTTTCTTGTCCCCCATGAACCTAACACGGCTTCATCATCCCTCATGTTGCAGTCTAAGCTCCATTCATTTAATGAAATCTGTGATCTCTAAAGCTGACACTGATTCATCTCTCTCCTGACTTACACATAAAGTATGTTCGTATTTTGTTCAAAGCTTTGGAGTATATGCGCCTTGTTTCCAATTGGATCACTTATCCAAACGTCACCTAAGTTATAATTTTAAAGAGACTTTTATCATATGAAAAAGCAAATTTTAAATAATAAAACCAATAAACAAATACATTTCGGAAAATGTGAGAAATACTGAGTATAATGAAGCAAATATGACTCCTGCATAATTTCTCCAGCCCAAGTGAAATAGTATAGCTATTTTGTCTTGTTTTTTTCCATCGAGTGGTTTTCTTATACATTCCACAACTTTGTGTGCATGTGTGCATACATGCGTAAGTATCCTGAATTTTAAATATAACATGCTCCCCATGTCATTACAAAGACTTTTAAAGGTTGTTTCATGGTATGCCTGATCTTAAGTTCTATTTTTGAGAATCTCTAATGAGTGCCAACAGAATACCAGACTGGGTGCTGGGCACTGAGGTATATATTATCCCACTTTAAATATTTAGTGCTTACGGAAGCAGAAAACATAATTAAAAAGAGTGTCTCCCCTGAAGTAGCTATGTTTCTGAGTAGCTAGGATAAATTTCAGAAGCAAGAGTTGAAACTCCAGGATAATTTGAGTTCGAGGCAAACGAGAAAGACTGGATCCCCAACAAATGCAACTAGTTCAAATACTGAGTACACTGAGCACACAGATGTCTGTGTTCCTACTTGATCTCTAGAGCAATGAGTTGGGAAAACCCTGGCAGCCCACTCTTCTCTGAAATCTTAGCTCTGAGAATGACTCACGTGTTCCTTCTTTTCTAGAGTGACCGTCTTCTTATCAAGGGAGGCAGAATCGTCAACGATGATCAGTCCTTTTACGCTGATATTTACATGGAAGATGGCTTAATAAAGTACGTATCTAGAACATTTCTCTTTATCTTTTTGTACTTTACCTCTTCATTAGAGGCTCAGAAAGAAGCTTGCTGCTTTCTGCTTCCTAGACTGGTGGTTCCCCTGTGTTTAATTTTTTTTTTCCTCCTTAAAAACAAGTCTTTATTTTTAACCCTTCAGTCCGGATGCACCTGGTCCTTTAAAAGTGGAAGCTAGCCTTAGAACACTTGACACACATGAATGAAGTGAAAAATCTGAATTTAATCAACCAAATGATGCTGAGGGCTACTGTGTACCAGTTGAGTTGATAGCACTCGGTGGGTCTTGGAGAAGTGGAATAAGTGACGACTGTCATGAAGAAGACTGAAAAATGTGCAAAAATTATAACACCCTAAAAACATAAGGCCTTTTGTGATATGTACCAAAGCAGTTCAAACGAGGTAAGTGATTTAGAAGTGCACAGAAAGCACAGATCTCTTCAGAGGAAGATGTTTCTTGTGGAGTGGAGAAGGCATGTAAACTGAACTTTGAGTGAGGTAGGACTTAGATGAGCAGAGCACAGATAGGACATACATTCCGGGCAAGATTTCAAGAGATAGTTCTGGCATGTAGAATTACTTTAAAAAGTAGTTTGCTATTAGATGCCTATAAGCAGCACAGCCAGGTAACCTTTATGTGCAGGATCCTTACCTAGTGACCTGTAAACAAATATTTTGACCTACACATAGCTTGTCATCCCATAAAGCAAGGTACACAGTGATGAGATATTACGTAAAACTGGTATATCCAGCTCATCCTATTCACCATCCTTGACCTCGTTCAGTTTTATTTTTATATTATTCAACTTCATTGGCTAGTTTAAGATTCTGGTTATAGGAGACTTCTTACTTCTCTTTGAAAACATGGCTTAGCTGTAACTTTTCGTCGGTGGACATTCCTTACCAGCCCCCAAATCTAGGCTGGCTTCCCCTTCCATGAGCTTTCAAAACACCCTGTGCTTTTGTCAATCATAGCAATTCTGACACTGTTAGGCCCCCTTGAGGGCAAGGACCATGCCTTGCACATCTCTGTATCTCCAGCACTTAACCCAGTACTTAGCACCCAGAGCACTTAGCACTTTTGTAACAGCTACCTTTTACTGAGCGTGTAGTATGTGCTAGGCACTGTGTTAAATGTTTTACATGACTTATCTAACCTGCCACCAATCCTGTGATGTAAGTACTATTATTACCCTCTTCTCAGATGAGGAGAAAGGAAAACAGAGAAACTCACTGGACACATGCTGTCTCACCAATGGTAGATGCCATTGTACCCAAACCATCGTGTTCTCTTGCCCCAGGGACCTTGTCATCGCTTAGGGGAACTGAGAAACCTGTATATGTGCAAAGCACAGATAGAACATTACCAGATAATATTACTATCAAGTATTGCATTAGTAAATACTGTGTTTCCCTGAAAATAAGACTGGGTCTTATATATTAAATTTTGTTCCAAAAGATGCATCAGGGGATGTCCTCCTGAAAAATCATGCTAGGGCTTGTTTTCCGGTTAGGTCTTATTTTCGGGGAAACGTGGTAGATGAGATTCAGAAGAAGGAGAGGGCGAAATGGGAGTAGAGCTATATGAGAGCAGCATACTAGCTGATATTTGTTGAATTCTTATGTATCTAACAGTGTCCTTTGTGCCTAACACCGATTAATAGTTAATCTACACAACAACCCTATGCAGGAGGCATTTTTATTACATTTGACAAATGAAGGAATTGGGACCTGGTGAGGCTAAGTGACTTGTCCAAGGTCATAACCAAGATTGGGCTTCTAGACAGCCCACATCCAGAGCAGATTCACACTCTTAATTATTAGACCTGGCTGTCAGTAGAAACTTGAGTAAGGAGGGCGATGGAAGCTGAGCCTTCAAGGAGTAACGTGACCTTGATTACTTCAGTGGAGAAAAAGGGGGAAGGCATTTCTGTTTCAGACTTGGTGTTATACCAGTTGTCAAAATGGGGAAAACGCCATTACATGCACACACACAGGCCAGGCAACTCTTCATGCCCTCGGTTCTCAGCTTCGCTCAGAGGAAAATCAGCGAGGGAGAAAAACAGGAACACAACTGGCCAGTATCTGGACTAGAACGGGGTTACAATCAGAGGCTGCATTTTTTCCACAGTGTGTTTTGAATTGTGGTGGCTCTGGAATGACCCAGTGGTGATGCGGTGAAGTTGAACTGTTAGAGATGTCAGGAATATTTTAGTTGCAGAAGATTTTGGCAGGCTAGTGTGGACGTCTCACAGCCCCAACAGAGTGTCTTTCTTGGCTGGCTATGAACAAAAGGGGAAGCATTCGTGCCACTGGAGGTGGGGCACATGTATCCCCAAGGCAGGTCATATTTAAGGACAATGCAGGGCTTATGAATCATAGTTCTACCTGGAATCCATATTGGACAGGTTTCACTGGCTGTTTAAATCAAGGGTGTGAAATCACATATAAACCAAGCAACGTGGGATGGGCTATGAAGTGATACTGTGCCAAGAGTAGTTGTGTTTGTTACTTATTTTGTGTAGTGTGCCTTTGGCATACTCACCGCTTCCTTCCCCCCTGAGTCCCGCACTCTTGCTCCCTGGGATGCTCTTAAGCTTCCTGGACAAAAGTGTGGATGGTGGAGATTTTTCATAAATCATCTTCCTTGGCTTGACGCTTCTGCTGAGATGCTGACCCCACAAAAGCAGCTGGCGCTGGGCATCTGCTTCTTTGACTTCCTGCTTTTGAATCTGCCTTCAGATGTGATTGACAGACAAATTATCAGGGAAGGGTGGAATTGGGAGTGAAGACTGAGGTACAAAAGGACTGATTCCTCTTTTGTTAGGAGCACAGATGAGCCCACGTAGAGGATAGCTAAGTTCACGTACCTATTCTTTCCATGATTTATTACCTCCTACCATCTCCTCACAATTCAGTATTTTATACTCTTTCAATCCTTTTCCAAATGTTATTCCTCACCCTTAACTAAAATAAAGAACAAAATGAAAGAGATAATAAAAATACTTATACTTTCAAAAATATTTATTTCACACCCTATATTCCAGACACTATCAAACCCCTGGGATTACAGTACTAACCCAGGACACGTGGTTCCACCAAACCACGTGGAATTGGATTGTTTTGTGTCTGTCAAAACTGTTTTCTGTGTATATCCACCTTTACTTGTTTCTGGATTGCTAAGCTAGTGAGTCACTTGCAAAGACTACTTTGATGACTATGTTACAAAGTTTAAAATCCTTATACTCCTACTTTTGTCTTCGAAGTCGCTCTTTAAAATGACCAGTTGTGTCACTGTCTTGCCAGGCAAATTGGAGACAACCTGATCGTCCCTGGAGGCGTGAAGACCATCGAGGCCAATGGGAAGATGGTGATCCCTGGAGGCGTTGATGTCCACACTCACTTCCAGATGCCCTACAAGGGGATGACCACAGTGGATGACTTCTTCCAAGGGACGAAGGCTGCCTTAGCGGGCGGCACAACCATGATCAGTAGGTCCCCCAATATCACACGCTTCTGGTCCCAAGCAGCGAGTATTTAACTAATGCGTTAACCACTGTGCTCTCTGATGATAATTTATATACTTCCCTTAAGATGCTATATAGACCTCCTGCCTGATGGGACCTGAGAAAAGCAGGTTGGAGTGAGGACATGGGCAGTTCGCCACAGCTCCATAGAGGAGATGCGTGAGGCTTGTGACTATGAAAGCAGCTGTCTTCTCTTATTTGCCTTAGCAGTAGGAGCTGGGTGTGCAGTGGATGGGGCGTCAGAAATGATCACCTCTGGGCCCATCACTGGAGAATGTGGAATGAAAAAGTTGTGGATAGTGGGAGGAAAGTTATTTCAGAGCTCCCATCTTGGGTCAGAGGCAGGAGGGGCAGAGAACAAGATAGCAGAATGTGCGAATGGAGTTAAGAAGCATCCCAGAGAGAACGATAATGGAGACTTGCTGTTTTGGAGAAATCAGTGGACGTGAGTGGCATTTAGTGTTGTCTGTGCTGTGTTTTGACGAGTTCATCTTTAAGAGTAAGCAAGTTGTGGGTTTTGTTTCTTGTGTTTGTTTATCTGTTTGTTTGTTTGTTTTCTGGTAACTATTGCAATTCCAAAGAAACCCAGGAACCGATAGCCTTCCAGGGCAGTCCATCCTGTCCCAAAGGAATCCTGATGGATTGGATCCATTCCCAACCCCTGGCCCAAACTTGGTCAGCAAGAGCACTGTTTATTTTAACACCATATACATCCATCCAAGAACACAGCACAGCTGAGCCGTAGACTTACTCGTTCTCTTTTGCTTCTTTTTGACAGATGCACTAGCAAGGTTCAGCTTCAGCTAGTTGGGTGTGGAAGCCCAGGAAAATTGCATCAGGGCCATAAAAGGTGCAATTCAGGGAGACCAAAGCTTTTCTCCAGCTGAAGGGAGGAAACCAGCTGACTTCTCAGCAGCCGCCTGCCCAAAAGGCCCTGGTGTGGGTGCAGACATCAGTAATGTAGCTCCCTGTATTTGCTTTCCGATAAGTGCACTTAGGCTGTTTGTGATAGAAAGCTGACGAAATGAGTGGCTTTGGCTTGGCTTCCTGCCATCTGGCCAAGGAGTTGGACCGGTTCAGCCTTCTGGAGATGTGCATTACGCTTGGTCTTCTGCATTAGAGAAGAAGCAGGAAGAAAGTCAGAGTTTCAGGTGACAAGGGAGAAAAGTGTACAAAGAACTATAAAGCATACATATCCTTCGTAGATCATTAAAAAACCCTAGATATGCAAAAATAAAAAAATCCCAACCATAAATCCCACATTGCTGTTCTAGTTTGGCGATACATATTTTTTTCTATTTAACAAAAATAGGATCATAATAGATGTAGTATGTTTTAGCCCGCCATTTTCACGAAATAATGTGTCATGGATGTCTTTCCATTCATTTATTTTTATTCGACCACAACATGTAAAATGGATGCCTACTCCTCCATTTTATGAAGGTATCATGATTTACATATTTAATCAAGCTTCCCTATTGTTAAAGATTTTGATTGGTTCAAGTTTTTTCACTTATATAAATAATCTGCAGTGACAAACATCTTTAGAACCCAGATTTTGCATACAGCCATGTTGATTTCCTTAGGAAAAATTCTCAGGCACAGGAATGATTTTTGCGTTAAGGGATATGCAAAGTGTCAAGGTTTTGATGTATATTTCACATTCTTCTTAGGAAAGTTGTACCGACTCACACTTTCCGTCAACTGTCCAGGGGAACTATGAAAGTGTCACTTTTGCCTTATTCTCAGCAGCTGTAAATGTTATTGTTTTTTAAAATACTATTCATTGTTGCAGGTACTGCAAAAGTAGGTTTGGGCCTCAAGGAAACCAGATTCTTGACAAAGGATCTACACAGAAATAAGATCTGTGGGCCCAGTGTCAGGTTCATTTAACTGACACTGGCTCTTTCCTACAGCAGTCAGCATGAGAATGTCACTCTCTTGTGCTCTGACAAAACTTTAAAACCCCTCTCCACCCTTAGAAGGGAGTCCGACTATTAACTCTTATGGGACTCCCTGTAGGACTGGTAATAATGGCACATAGTATACACACATTGATAGCTAACATTTATTGAGCACTTACTATGTGCCAAGCATCAGGCGACGCATTTTACATGTATTTTCCCACTTACTCTTATAACCAACTTAGAAGGAAGGCATCAGGACATCCTGTCCCCACCCCACTTGAGGTATAGAGAAGTTAGTAATTTGCCCAAGGTCACAATTTGATGACAGTTAAATCATCAGCAGCACTTTACAAGGTTAATTCCATGCTCAAGAAATAGAGATTGTGTGGTCGTAGCTAAGCAAGCAAGGGCAGACCTGTGCCGAGGGGAACAAGGGCCATGTCAATGAGTCACCTGTCTGGGGCCTCTGTCATTCAGTCGACCACGTGGTGCCCGAGCCTGAGTCCAGCCTGACGGAGGCCTATGAGAAGTGGCGAGAATGGGCCGATGGGAAGAGTTGCTGTGACTACGCCTTGCATGTGGACATCACCCACTGGAATGACAGCATCAAGCAGGAGGTGCAGAGCCTGATCAAGGACAAAGGTGGGCTTCCATGTGCCCTCCTCCTTCTCCCGTGCCTTCCCCTCGCCCATCATTCCTGCACCACCCACTCCTTTGAGTCCCGTCTCCTTGCCTGGAACCTCGAGCATGGGTGCTGGCTGTAGGGGCACCACTATGTTGCAGGCACTTTATGTATGACATTGTTTTACTCCTTACAGGATCCTCATGGGGTAGGGATGACTCTCCTCCCTTGTCAGGTAGAGAACCTGAGGTCAGAATGAGTAGCCCAGGATCACAGATCTAGTAAGCAGTAGATCTCCCCACCATCTGTGCTCTCACCCCCATGCAGTGCTATCCATTTGACAGGAAGAAACTGAGTCAGGGGAGATGAACGTCTTACCTACGGTCACACAGCAAATCCATACGAGATTAGGAATTTTTAACTTCCATCATTTTTACTCACTGAGCCGTCTTGAAGGACATGGTGGGAGTGAGTGCAGGGCAGGAGTGTGCTCTGGGCTGGAGGGCTGTCACTTCCTGGAGGATGAGTTTTCCTTTCCATCCCCTTCTTCAGCCCACAAGCTAGAGCCCCAATCCCTCCTGCTAGAGAATGTGAGAATAACCCCTTCTCTTATTTCTTCTGTCTCCTGTCACTCTGCGCTTCTGAACTGGGGTAGAAAATTGAATGGCTTTAACACCCACTTCCCTTCCAAAGCGCCTGGGTCACTCCATGGATGACACAGGCTGTGGGAAGGGTAGCGTTGGGGAAAACTGCCCTCAGTTGAACCACTCTGGGTAAGAAAGTTCTCAAATTACCACCCGCTTTTGGCTTGGACCGCTGTGGACTGAGTGTCCTTGATGGTTGGAGACCAAAATGATCCTCTGTGTTCCAAAATGACTCTCTGTTCCCAATCCCACCTATTTCTGTAAATTACTATATTAATCATTTGTTTCGGGCGAAAAAGTAAATGGCTCTTTCCTTATAACCCTTAAGATGTAGATATTTAAGCGCAAGGTGACACTTGACGTCTGCCCATTAGCTCTGTTAGTTCTCCAAGGACAGAGTCCATCTCGTGCCTTCTCTCACAGGCCTCATGTAGAGCAGATATTCACTAAATCTTGAATTGAACCAATCCCAGGAGATCCATTCATAGTCACCACATAAGTGCCAGGCCTGGTGCTACAGGCCAGGCCTGAATGTGTTATCTCATCTAACATTTCCAACCACCCTATGAAGCAGGGTGTTGTTATTTTTCCATTTTACCGATGAGGAAACCGAGGCTCAAGAGGTTAGGTAGTCGAAGCTCACCGGACGAGTACGTGGTACCACACCCAATGTGTGAATACAACCAGTGCGCTGCAGTGATTCTCAATGACATATACCGGCTTGGGCCATATCGAAGCTTATTGACCTTCTGCTGGGGAGTGCTGGAGCAGGGAGGCAAGAAAGAGGCACAGAAGACCATTCTCTATGATATCACGTGGAATTGTTGCTTTTACAGGGTGGGGAGGGAATAGGAAAATGCTTTTAGAGAATGGGAAGCATCCGCTTGGTATTGGACGGGAGCCTGTAATGCACTCAGGCCCGTGGGCGATGGAAGTGAGAATCAAGGATGGAGAGTGGTCATGATAATGCTGTCTTCTTCCTGTTTTCCCTCCCTTCCGTCTCTTGCAGGGGTTAACTCCTTCATGGTTTACATGGCCTATAAGGATTTGTATCAAGTGTCCAACACAGAGGTAACAACCCACCGCTGTGTGGTTTGGGGTGTCTGGATGGGTTTCCTATTGCTGCTGATGACCTTGGCTCTTTCAACGTGAGTCACTGTGGGAGACCGCTGGGCCAGGGTGCTTCTTGAAGCCCTCGCAGTCCACACTACATTTTAAATAAGGTATCAGGCAGGGTGCCCACGGCAAAGCAGACAGGGAGCTAGAATGTCCACTGGCAGCGGCTTTCTCAAAAGAACAAGAGGAAGGACATGCCTCAGTCTCCATCTACCAAACAAGGCCAAAGCCCTTTGGAGCTCAGTGAACACGTGAGGTGCTCAGCATTGCAGGATTAAGGAGGGCCTGCTGTGTGGGGTAATCGTCCCAGCCTGCCTCTGACTCTCTCCCTAAGAAATTCGTGAGATGTGTTTCTTTTAGACAACTCTCAAGTTTTCCGAGGAACTACAAGAAATCAGTTCCCATACCTCCTGGTTCGCAGGTGAAGGGAGGTCTTCCTGGAGAGGTTAAGGCATAGGGGTTTCAGCCTTTGTGTTAGCTTCTCACCGGGCTATAGTGGCTTTCGGAAGCACTTGCTGAGAAGGATTCTGGGTCTCTATCTCAGCTCACTGGGAAATAATTCCATACAAATGTGTGCTGGGAGCAGAGTAGAAGAGTTGGTAGCCCTTTATTGAGTATTCACCCTGTCTGCCCAGGAGACACAGTAGGCTCTTTATATAGACAGTTTCCCAGCATTCCTTTGGACTCGTACTCCCCTTTGGTTGTGTGTGTTGTAGTCTGTATTTCTGCCCTAGTCACGTGTTTCCTCTGGCTTACCCCATTCTTTTTTGCTCTGGCTCTAGTAACAACCCTTGACTGCTCAAAGCATCACTGGCTTGTGAAGGTGACAAAAGACTCATTTCTATTTCAGCTCTACGAGATCTTCACCTGTCTGGGAGAGCTGGGAGCCATTGCTCAAGTTCATGCTGAGAATGGGGATATCATTGCCCAGGTAACAGCATGCAGCTCCCTGAAATGTGCCTTCTGCATGGGCTTCGGTCTGCATCCCATTTGGTTCCTCATTTCTTCGCTGTTGCTCGAGTTCTCGGAGTGTGCAAGACAACAGCATAAGTACTCGGCTCAAAACCTGCTTTCAAGGACCTCACAGTCTAGGAGGAGGGAAAAAAGGAAATGTGGACAAGTGAGAGAGAAAGTGGAAGCTGCTGGAAAACGGGGGGGTATTGGGCCATTCTGGAAAATCAGAAAAGGCTTCCTGGAAGAGGAGGTTTTCAAATCAAGCTATTGGGAGAGCATTATTGATTCTCTTTTGAAAATGAGTCCAAGCTACGTGACATTCTCTGTCCTAAGAGAAACCCTAAGGCAGTATTTCTCAGAAGCCAGAAGTCCGATCCAGAACTGTGGAACTCATGGCCTTAGATAATAAAGAATTTAGGTCTTGTGGGGATTAGATGTCCCACTGCTTTCCTAGAAATCATACTGAGAAACCTGAGGAAAGAGTAATGAACGTGAGGGCCCGAAGGCCCCAACTGATCATTTGTCAGGAAGCAGGAAGCACTTCTCTCTCCATCTGCAGGTTGCTTAATGGGCTAGTTGCACAGATGTGTTTTAACCAGGGTTTTATTTTTCTCAGAATTGGCCTCCGCTAGGTGGAGGCTGCCAGAAAAGAGTGTTAGTGCTCTTAGTCCATTTGATAACATTAATAACAAGAAACCATTATTCATTCCTTCAAAGAGCATTTCCTGAGCGCCTTTGGCCAGGCCCTAGGCGGTAGAGGTGAGCCAAGATAGATGCATTCCAATGCTCACAAGTGCTTGGGCTGTGCCTTCGTTTCCGAATCGCCCAGCACTTGGTGAACGTGATTGACAGGAGCATGGGAACAACGCTTAGGCCGACCCTGTGTCAGACCCGTGAGCTTCCAATAGCAGGTCCCATTTGGGCAGCGGTTACTACCACCTTGTGCCAGGCTCTGGTAAGTGCTCTAGCAGGTTCTCATTTCATCTTCACCCAACCTTTTAAGGATGGCGGCCAACCTCCCCATTTTACGGATGAGAGCAATGAGGTTCGGAAAGATTAGGTCACTGGCGAGAAGATCACAGCCAATTACTGTGAGGACAAAAGCTTAGTTCCCTAAGGTGATGTGCCTCAGTGGGCATCTTACCCAGAGATGGTGCATCCAGGCTCTTCCTCCACCATCCAACTACAGGCCTCCTGGAGAGGCAGCGCCCGGGCAGTGCAGGGCTCCGGCTGGTCAAGGGCTGCCTCACTAGCGGAGGAAGTGAGCTAAGTGTGGAGTTGCCTCTCCTTTTGACCAAGAAGGTTAATTAGTCAGCCCCCTGACAGCCTTCTCCCACGTCCTCCACACACTCAGAGATAATGAAATCATTTTCCAAAGAGGGTCCAATTGCCTTGCTCCCGTGGGAGGCTTCCTGGTGGTGTTAGAGCTGTCACTCTTTCTCCCCTTTCTCCGCGTTTTCAGTGCAGCAGCTGGAGGCCCCAGCCCTCCGTCCAGATGCCCTAGAAACCAAACTCCCTGCTTCTTCATGCTGGACCCCGTGGCAGCAAACGGACTCCCACTTAAAGCCCATTCTTCAACTTCTTCTGTGTCTCTGGTTTCCCTCACCCCTACCCTTCCCTACCTTGGGAAGATCTGTTCTCAGTCAGAAAAAGAATAGGGGAATGTCTCCATTTGGACTAGTTTCTAGTGTGTGCTTATTAAATTCAGCTTGAGCTGAAAGATTTTATCACATTATCTAAATGAAGGCAGCTGCTGTACTCAGAGTTTCTTGCTGTACTTTATGCCAAAGTGACTGAGGGAAGAAGAAATTCTTTTCTATGGGTCTCAACAAGGGACATTTTTAAAAAGTTTCAAGCTGACAGGACCATCGGAGATTGCAGCATCCTTAGCCATTTATCTCACAAGTATTTACTGAGTACCTCCTATGTGTAAAACAGTGAAGAAGGAAGATGAAAAAGACAGTGTCCCTTTCCTCATGGAGCAAACCGAAACTGTGCCATGACCCAAACTGGAATGGAATTACATCAGCCATCAGTGCTTCCAACTGCCCACTGCTCCCTACCCACGTCAGGTGGCGCTGATGGGTCTTTACAAGCCATTCTTACTCTTCCAGCTGTAGGGGCCACGTGGCTCTTAGGACAGGACTTCCCAGTCTGAGCAGTGACTGGAATCGCCTGTGGAGCTTAAAGAACGATTCCTAGGATTCTCCGGGTTCTGGAGATTCTCATTCAGAAGGTCAGGAGTAGAGTTGAGACAAGTGCATTTTGAAAAAGGTCCCCTGGTGATTTGCATGTGCTTGGGAAGACTGCTCTAGCGAGCTTATCCTTCCTTGAGCGTGTCGTATAGTAAGACAGAAGATGCTTTAGGCAGAGACCTTCACCCTTATGTGACTTCAGGAGGCAATTCAGAGCAGAAACTCACCAGAGTCTAGGAGGAATTTTATTAAGTCCATGTTTTCGACAAGTGAAAGAGTCAGAATGAAAAGTGGAGGCACTGTACTGGAAAAATCACCCTCTGACCTGCGATAGCGCTGGAGACAGTGACCGTTTTACAGGTCGTGGTTGCTTATAGTATATGCATCTTTCTTTCTACTACTCGTGTGAAATTTTATATTATTAAAAACAAAACAAAACAAAAAACAATAACAATAGTCTTCTTTTCCAGGTCGAAGGAATCCCTTCCTTTCTAAACATCTTGTAGTTCCTAAGTGAGACAAAGCATTGTTCAATTCACTTTTTCTCCTTCTCGTACATCACCAGTATAGAGGTTCTTAGGAAGTGGCTTTTGTACTTGGAGAGTGAATGCCAGCAAACCTGCAGAGATGGTGGCTTAGAATTTGTGCCAGTTCCAATTAGCCCATGTGTCTTGTTCACTGCTCAGCCACCTGCTTCTTCCAGAAAGCTGGCTAGAAGTCTGAGAAATTTAGCCGTCAGCCACGAGGGGTAGGTCAAATAGAATTTGACCAAAAGACTAATGTAAGTAATGCTGTTTAGAGGCATGATTTTGTCTGGTTAAATTCTAGTCCATTCATTTAAGTCATAAATTTAAAGCATAAAAACGCCTGAGGGGCTTGTTAAAATGCAGGTTCCTAGAACGTAACCTCATATGTCCTGATTTGGTAGGCATGGATATGCAGACATCTATATTTCTGCAAATGCAACCCAATTAATTCTGTTGTAGGTGGTGGGTGGACTAGGCTTTGGGACGCATAGCTTTACTGCGAGTCCTATGAAGTCAGGGGCCTCGTTGCCTTCATTTAAGTACCTCACCTAGAGCCTAACATGAAGCAAATACTGAATAATTTTGATGAATGAATAGGTTTTAATATGCATGAATGAATTAAAGAAAAACACAGAAAAAAGCGAGTTAAGGGAGTATACTTTCAGAGGTGTCTGCGTCTGGAAAAAAATCAAGAATAAGTGATCTGGTGTGACTTTTGATACGTAATGTAGAAAAAAACTGAAACTCTTTAACAGACTGTCTTCCTTTTAATAAAAGCAAGCCACCCTTAAATGTTTTTTCTTCCTTTTAGTTCAGACTCTACCCTACTTTGCAATTCCAGATATAGAGTGAACAAATTTATTTAACACACTATCTTATTATTTTTCTCTTGAACACATCTTTAGATGAGAATATGCATAATTTTTCCACATCTCAATTGAGCTCATCTAAAATGTGTTTTCTGTTCTTTTCTCATTGTAGGAGCAAAACCGGATGTTGGAAATGGGGATAACTGGCCCAGAAGGTCATGTACTGAGCAGACCAGAGGAGGTAAGTTGCAGGGTGATGGGAGCTGGGAGAAGGAGAGAAGTCGTAAAAGTGGAAGCTTTCTTCTTTACCAGCATCTTCCACAAGACTCTCATTATCACAGTCACAATCCAAGCAGCTTCCCTTATGGCCTGTCAGTCATTTTACACTTGGACTGTTTGTATTCAGCCTATCTTTCCTAGGCACATGTACCCACAGTATATGAACAAACAAAAGGTGGTGAGACTCTGAATATCAGACAGCACTATCAGAACGCTTCTTCCAAAGACCACTTCTGACTGATCTCCCTCAAGGGCCCCTAAGAAAATTAGAAACAATATAAAGGCAGTGATGACTTCTGATCCCCACTCTCTCTAACGATAGCACCGGTTGGAGTGTATCTGCAGTTATTCATTAGGAGTGGTACATATCTAAGCCCTTTCTTAATCGGTGTGAATCTCAGAGACATGTCCACTTATTCCCTTATTCCGTATTATATTTTGAGTCCTGTAAAATACTGGCCATGTGGACAAGAGGCTGAATGGGTTTTTTCATGGGCATTATGTCTGTCAATTTGGAAGGCGATGATTGCATCCAGGTATGGAAGGAAGTTTCCCATGTGTAAAATGAATGCTGATTGACAACTGTGTTTAGCAGCTGAAGAGCGAATGAGAGGTAACTAGGGGCTGATTCTGTGTATTTGGGATGTCAGCCACCTCAGCTGCTGGCACAGGCACAGAGCTGTGAACTGGCTGGCCATATGGCTGAAAGCATATTGGCATTGGGGGACCAGCCTGGGTCTGGCTCCTGGAGCGCATTCACGGTCTTCATGTCAGCAAAGTGAACCCCGTTCCTGATGTCATTCCAAACCCCACACTCTGCAACAGGTAGAAGCAGAGATCAGAACCAGAAATGATTGCGTTCTCATTGCCCATCTCTTTTTGAATATTTTTAAAACATTGAAATGTGACACACATAGAGAAAAGTGTTCCTATCATAAAAGTACAATGAATTTTCAGAAACTGAATGCACTTGTTTAACTAACACCCAGTTGGAAAAATAGCATATTATCAGCACCCCAGAAAATCCTTTGTCTAATGATATTTTTGTTACCCACTGAAATAATTTATGATTTTGTCTGTTGGTAGGAATATAAGTCGGTGCAGCCACTATGGAAAACAGTAAGGACGTTCCTCAAAAAATTATACATAGCACTATCAGCAGTTCTACTTCTGGATATTTATTTGAAGAAAACGAAAACACTAACTCAAAAAGATATCTGCACTCCCGTGTTCATTGCTGCATTATTTACAATAGCCAAGATACAGAAACAACCTCAGTGCCCATTGATCATCCATAGATGAATGGATGAAAAAAATGTGGTATGCGCACACACGCACACGCACACACACACACACTCACACACACACACAGGAATATTATTCAGCCATAAAAAAGAATGAAATTCTGCCATTTGTAATGGATGGACCTTGAGAGCATTATGCTACGTGAAATAAGTCAGAGGAGGATCTATACCATAGGATCTCACTTACGTGTGGAATCTAAAAAACAAAACAGAAAAACCCAGCCACACTCGCAGATACAAAGAACAGATGGGTGGTTGCCAGAGACAGGGGAGTAGGGGAATTGAATGAAGACGGTCAGGAGGTACAACTTTCCAGTTATGAAATAAATAAGACATGGGGATGTCATGTACAGCATGGTGACTGTAGTTAACAATACTGTATTTCATATTTGAAAGTAGCTAAGAGGGTGGGTCTTCACCGTTCTCATCACAAGCAAAAAATTTGTAAGTGTGTGGTGGGGGACGGTAACTAGATTTATTGTGACCATGTCACCGCAGGCACAAATATCGAATCATTATGTTTTACACCTGAAACTAATACAGCATTATATGTCAGTTACACCTCAATTTAAAAATTTTTGTGATGGGTTTACAGTCACAGCATTCCTGAAAACGGTCTGTGTCCTTAATGCCAGGTCCCTCGTAAGGACTGCTTGCTTTTCCCCGGGGCTATGCGAACTGCATTGACCCGCTTGTGTTTGCTGTGCTGCTCTGGGCGGTTGGTGTTACTGGTGTGTCATGAAGCTCCAAGAGTTAAGGCGCTGGCCCATCATGTCTGAAGGATCGGAACGTTGTTTGCACAGTGCAAGTAGACCAGCGTGACCAGCACTGTTTGTGACACTTTTCTTAAATGCTGGTCACTGTGGAGATGTGCTGGCAAGATAGATCCTTCCGCGGCAGCCAGGGGATTTCTGAACAAAGTCTATTTTTGTTCCTTGGTTTGTTTGTTCTACCCTCCCCATCCCCCCTCCTCCACATTCCCGTCTCCTTTTTAGTAGAAAGCCTCTGGGCTGCAGATCCCAGCAACCCTGGAAGCCCTTTTGGGTGAAGTTGGAGAATGATGTAACCTTCTAAAGATAGTTGCGTCGTCAAGGTGCTGAAAAACCTGCAGTGCTGGGAGGGAATGAGATCAAAGGGCCGGGGCCGAGGTCAGGGGGCGGCTGGAGCGGTCCGCAGAGATGTGGAGAAGGACACCGGCATAGAGGCAGCCAGCCCCTCTTCAACTCAAAGCACACCCAGATTCTATCTTGAGTGATACTGTTCAGAGAGCAGAGCCCGAGGTCCAGGGACACGAGTCCAGCTGTCTGGGTGCTTCAGGAAGGTGGCCACATTCCCCTGCGGTCAGGGGCCTATCGGGTCTTGTCCACATGGGACAGAGTGTAGTTTGGGGGGGGTGCCAGCTGGACCAGCCAAGTTCTCAGAGTCTGTCTGTTGCACCACACTCACCATGGCCAGTTACTGGTTTGTCGTTTATAAGCATGGAGCATCTACAAGCTATTTTTGGTCTTTTCCACAGTGTTGGGCTGCACAGGCAAACCAGAATGTCATATCCGTCCCAAAAGGAGCTGTTAACGATTAAATGGACAAACGCTAGTGTCTCCACTTCCGGCTGAATTGGACTAACGTGGGTGGTAACTCTGGGTAGTACCAAAGGCTCTCGCACACTGGGCAGAAGCTGCCATCAGCAAGAAGACCAATAGTCCCCCTTCAGGGAGGGCCTCGTGCTAGCAGTGAGCTCATTGCCTTACAAGGATGAACTCTTTTAATCCTCACAACAGCCATAGGTGTTCCGTCCTGTTATTATCCCCACTTTAGAGACAAGGAAACTGAAGCTTTGGGAGGTTGTGTGAGGTACCTGAGGTCACCCAGCTTCTAAGTGGCAGAACCAGAACTCAGACCCAGGCCATTTGAGAACACCTGAGCTCCACGCCCTGATTTGCTAATAAAAAATAAGTGAAACATCGTTATTTCTTACTTAATACTCGTAACGGGGCCGGTTAGCATCTTTGAAAACATGAATTCTACATTAAGGTGGCGTAGAGGAGATCGATAACAAAAGACGTCTTTGTGCTGAGAAGTCTGGGAATTATTAGGATAAGACATGCCTGCTGGAATGAACCCATCACTGACCAGCCGTTGCCACAGGAAAGGAATTGAGGACACGTGATGGCGAATGGTCTTTACTGGTTATTTTATACATATTGGTATTGGGAATGTGTTCTGCCAGAGAATCTGCCGTGGGAAGATTGGGGGGGCGAATGTAGCCAGAATGTAGCCTTCTGTCACATGTAGCCTTTGTGATAATGACAGGGAAAGGAGAGTAGGCCAAGGAAAGACTCCAGCTCCTCTGACAGCAGGGCTTATTTACTCTGAGCCCTCCCTCGACAGCCCTAGGCTGTCCTGTCCTGACCTGGACTTCCCAGGGGAGGGTCGCAGGCACTGAGAAGCCCGGGAAAGGGACACAGCTGGGAAGTGCTGGATCTGAGGTTCCTATCCAGCGCTGCCGTCTCCAGATCCTCTAGGCTTCTACCTCTGCACTGTGTTCCCAGTGCCAGGCAGGGCACTGGCAGCTTCGAGAGGCTTCTCTTCCTGTTCTTCCTGTTGACTCTTGGAGACTCTTTTTTGTTTGTTTGCTTTGCAGCTGGAAGCTGAGGCTGTGTTCCGTGCCATCACCATCGCCAGCCAAACCAACTGCCCTCTCTATGTCACGAAGGTCATGAGCAAAAGCGCGGCCGACCTCATCTCACAAGCCAGGAAAAAAGGTGATTTGTGCTCCCTAGATCTTGGGGCCCTGATATGCCACGTGGCCCCTTGCGTCCCTGGATGTCCTGTGGTATAAATGGTGCCTACTTGGCTTATTGTCTTGCTCTCTGGAAAGCCTCTCATTCACATTAGCCCGTTTGATCCTTTCCGTATCTGCGTGGATAGCAGGATCCCGGATTTCTCCCACTTGGCAGATGAGTAAACGGAGGTTCAGGAAAGGGTAAGGGTTTTGCCTGAGATGACACAGCTTGAATCAGTTCTTTGCAGACTTGGTTCATCTTTCTTCCCCCCTTTGATCTTTTATTGTCAGTTCACATTATCTGAGCTTTACAAATGGACTAATTAGTCAAGATTATGTTGGGTGCAGTAGTCAAAGATCCAACTCAAACTGATTTAAAACAAACAAAAGTAACTTATTGGCTGAAGGTTTTTCAGGCGTGGCCAGATGGAGCGGTTGGAAAAATGGGATTAGGGCTCTGTCACTCATTCCTGCTTTGGGTCTGCTTGGCTTCTGTCTGAACAGTGACAAGAATTAAAGCCAAGAGGCACCTGTTGTTCTCCAAACCGGGTGGGGGGCCTGATAAGGAGGTAGAGTACATCTTTTCCAACAGTTCAAGCCCAAGTCCCCAGGAGGACCGCGGTGACCTTGGCTTGGGGCATGTGCTCATCCCTGAACCAGTATCTGCTCCGGCATAATTGATTGGCCAGGGCTGAGGGCAGGGTGCAGGGATGGGGCTCCCCCCATGCTGAGCCACACAGGTGAGCACAGGTTATTTTAAAAAGAGCTTCAAAGAGTCTCCAAAATGTGTCCAGCAACATGACCTTCGTGATCCAGGGCTCTGTCCCCACTGCCTGCTGCCTTCCTCCACGGCTCTTAGCTTAGGCTTCATAGGCTCACCTTGTGCTAAGCGAAAGTTTACTGTCATTTTGAAGCTGTCTTTTCTGCTTTTCATTCTTGTCCTTAATAGCAGACGCATGGGCTCACTGGTGTACAGAATGGCGTTGAGAAAGTAGAGACACAGGGCTCTGGGTATGGTTGTGGGAGAGAGATCACTAGGTCTGGCTTGTGAATGTTACTGCTGTGTGCCGGTGGCTGTTCTGGTAGTGGAGAGACCCACGCTGAGTGACTCACCTACCAAACTCAGAACTGGTCTGTTAACCTCCAGATGTGAGTGACTGGGGTGGCTAAAAATAGTCCTAGCTGACTCTGATGGTTAAGTGTTCAGCTGCCTGGCCTTTTGGCAAAAGGGACCCTGTTCTTATGGGAAGGGAATCTTCCTAATTGTCTGGACACTCTTTGTAGCTGGCAGATTCTGGGGCACCTCCTGCCTTCCCCTGCTCGCGGTTAAGCCTGCTGTTTTCTCTCTCAGCTTTTAAACGTCTCAACATGACATGCGTGGTTGATCCACGGGGTATGAGTCATCGGGGGAGAACCAGGAAAGCAGCCCAATGTTCCTCACCCATTCTTAGAGAAAGGGAGAGAAAAAGAGAAAGAACAGAAAGAAAAGAGCCTAGAGAACACCCTCACACCTCTTTCCATGACCACCTACCCCACCCACCCTCTCGGACCTTCTGCTGATGGCAACGTCCTGCCTGGGACCCATTCTCAGGATGACCTGGGGGCATCAGGACAGAGTGTTTCAATTATATGCTGGCTCTTATTTTAAACTTCATGTAGAAAAATTCCTCACCCTTAACCTTCTGGCTCATGATTCGCTGGCAAAGAGAACGAGTACAGCTGTGTCTCCAGGGTGGAAGGGCAGCATTATTTCAGTGACGAAAAACTGGCTGTTGAGATCGAAGCCAGTAAACATCTCATGAACTGTCATTCTCAAGGACAAAATCAAGAGCGTTCAGAGCAGGAAGACAGAGTGTAGCAGGGTTAGTCTCCTTTTCTGACCAGGTTACTCTGTAAGGCTCAGTGAGTTTAATCACCAAGTGCTGTTCACCAACTCAGTATGGCTCTTCAGAATTAATATTAGGAAGCTACAATTTAACGAGGACCAATGTATGTCCTGCACTGAGAGAGAGACAGGCAGACCTCAGAGATATGGCGGGTTTGGTTCCAGACCATCGCCATAAAGGGACTATTGCAATAAAGCCAGGTAAACACAAATTTGGGGGTTCCCAGTGCATATCAAAGTTATGTTTACCCTACATTGTAGTCTATTAAATGTCTAATAGACTAATAAATGTCTATTAAATGTCTAAATGTAGTCTATTAAATGCAATAGCATTACGTCTAAAAAACACTACATACCTTAATTAAAAATACTTTATTGCTAAAAGTGCTCACCATCATCTGAGCCTTTCATAAGTCTTTTGGCTGGTGAAGGGTCTGGCTTCCAATTTGAGAAAACACAATATCTGCGAAGTACAATAAAGCGAAACCCAATAAAACTAGGTATGCCTGTACTTAAATGTATTATTCGGTAGAATTCTCAAAGAACCCTGAGAAATAGGCATTCTTACCCCCATTTCCCAGGTGAGAAAATTGAAACACACCTTGTCCAGGATCTCTCAGCTGGGAGACCTAGTTTTCAAACCCAGGTACTATAGTGACAATGTGTTTGTTCTACAGAGAGCCATGTAAAGATAGTCCAAAGGGAGACTTCTTCCACTTTTAACAGTGTATTTTTCTAAACGATGCTTGAGTGCTTGCCTTGACTTTTCATATCTTCATTTCTTTGTAGTCCTGTATGCCTTAGTTTGGTAAATATTTTTGGAGAGCCTTTGAAATTCTCATGAATCCTGTGTGGATCCTTTTTACTGTCATCCCACAGAACAGAGCGGTCATATATACGAGGTCGGACAATTAAGTTCGCAAACTCTCCACTGTGCGCGTACACGGTAGAAAGCTTGTGGATTTAATTGTCCGACCTCATGCATCGTTGCCGTTGCTTCCTTTTTTTGCCCACGGCAGACATCACAAATTCATCGTGAGTATTTTCTGGTAAGACCAGAAGCATTATTAGAATTCTTCCCTGCACAGAATTCCGGGCAACCAAAACCAATTGATAGGAGTTGAAGCAAGGCAAAACCTACTTATAATCCTGGCCATAAAGGCTTCCTAAACTTCCTAAACTTGTGGGGGACTTGAATGTGGAAGACGGAGGACCAAAGCTAAAGAAGCCCAGAGCTGTAAGGGCCATCTTTAGCCCAAGATTTTGGCACCGAAAAACTTGGTGCCAACCCATCTTCTATTAGATAGCGTTTGCCTTTTGTATCACTATCCCTTCTTCTTTAAGAAGCTCAACAAAAGATTAGATCAGTGTGTTTCCCAATATACTTCCTCCCCTGTCCTTGGTTTCGGCATTGAAGCCCCTAATTCCAGATGCAGAGTCCATCATTTGATGTGCCCCAGGCTATGGTGTGTCCTTAAGCAAATCACCCCTTGCCTTAGGTTAAGGAGTAACAAACATGATGGAAATGATCATGAGAGCCTTTCATCCAAGGGAGTGGATTTTCCTTTGTGGAACCGAAGCATGTCCTTGGAACGGCAGGATCTAGTAGTTCCCAGTGATGTGCACACATTTGGGCCTTTGGGCCCCCACAATGGGAAGGAGGAGGAGGTATAAAGAAATCCAATTTACTCACCTTCTCCTATGTGCCAGACGCTTTGTATATGCCAGATCCTTTCATTTTTGCAAGCCTCAGAAGTAGGCATCATTTTGTTTTATCAATTCCAGGACAGATCTATTCCAGATTTTAAAATTTCTGAAATGAGAATGAATCTTATAATCTATCTATATACAAAGGGTGCCAAAAAAATGTATACACATTTTAAGAAAGGAAAAAACTTTTAAAGTTGTAATAATATATACCGATAACAAAAGAGAAATACAAGTCACGTGTAGGCATTTCTTTTTCTTGGCTTCCCCGGTATATATTTCTTGACTCAAAATTTGAGAATTAATACTGCATCTTGCAACCAATGGCTTCTGATAATCTAGGGAATATAATAACATTGTTCCCATTTAGCAGCTAGACAAGCAGAGGCTTAGGAAAGGTAAGCCTCTGTACTTGAACCCAGGCCTGTCTCACTCTAGAGCTACAGCCTTGAGTAGGCTAAGGGGCTATGATTATCTAAGCCAGGCCCAGGGCTTACAAACCCTTTGCCTATTTCCTACCCCTTGCAGGAAACGTGGTCTTTGGCGAGCCCATCACGGCCAGCCTTGGCACAGATGGAACCCATTACTGGAGCAAGAACTGGGCCAAAGCAGCTGCATTTGTGACATCTCCACCTCTGAGTCCTGACCCAACCACTCCTGACTATATCAACTCCTTGCTGTCCAGGTTGGTGCAGAATGACAAGCAGCAGACCTTGTGTGGAAACATCCTGGGGCCAGTGGGATGAGGACTGAAGCAACCCATCTATCCATCAGCTAGACTAGATTCTGCAGTGAGGAAAAGACATTGAAAATTCCCCTGCGATCTGGAACACAGACAACAGGCTCTTCCCCATTGTATTTTTTAAAATACTATTGTTATCATATTAATAATGGTAATTGCAGTTAATATGTAGTGTGTACCAAGTACGAGGGCGAGACTACTCACATCTCATTGTTCCTCATAATAATTTCATGCGTGAGGGACTTTCATCTTTCATAACCATTTTACAGATGAAGCAGCTGAGGGTCAGAGACTGAATGATTTGCCTAATTTTGAACAGCTGGTCATGATGACTAACCAAAATTATAGGGGGACTCGTTTGCTGCTGCCCTCTGCCTATCAGTCCCATCCCTCATTTGAGTCCCTTCTATTTTGTTACACTAGAGATGATCTAATCCCACCCCCTCATTTCCCATACGGGGTAACCAAGCCGTAGAGAGGGGAAGACATGCACTCAAGTTCACATAATTGGCAAGAGGTAGAGGAAGGATTCCAAACTCAAGTTGTGACACTCCAAACGCTGACACTAGCCTCTCGAGTCTGGGCCTCCGAGGTGCCTTTAGCCACCTATCCCATTCACATGGAGTTTTTCTCCTTTGCCAGTGGGGACCTGCAGCTCTCTGGCAGTGCTCACTGCACCTTCAGCACCGCCCAGAAGGCTATCGGGAAGGACAACTTCACAGCCATTCCTGAGGGCACCAACGGTGTAGAGGAGCGGATGTCTGTCATCTGGGACAAGGCTGTGGTAAGGATGAAGGTCATGGGAGAGTGGCCAGCCTGTAAAAGTGATTAGCTATCAGTATCGTCTGGCAAAGGGGCCTGGTTTTACTTTCATGGTTAACATCACAGAAGCTCACTAAAAAATAGCCATGCAAATGGATGTTCTCCCAAAGATTTCAGTAAGATTAGTAACGAATGTATGAAGTCGATCATGTCCCTCTGTTTTATTTTAAAAACCCTAAAGACACTCATTTCAGAGCCAAATAGAATGCATATGACCTAGTTAGTACCTCATTTATCTACACAGTGTAATCCACCAGGTTTCCTTTCCTTTTTGGCTACCAGGAAACTCAAAGCTAGATTTTAAACTAAATTCTTTTTTCCTTACCTAGGCTTTCTGTTTTGAGAAGAGGGAAAGGATAAATGTTTTTATCTCTTCTCTTACATACTTACATTTTGTGCTTTTTTTTTTTTACATTGTTATGTATTGATGAATGTATGTTTATCTTGCACTATCTGGAATTTTTACAAAATAATATACATTTTTTATTACCCACATGAGACATTCTCAATAAAGAACACTTGGAAACCACCGAAAAACACACACATGAAAGAAAACAAAAATTACTCAAACTCCACACCCCAGGGATAACCATTGTTATCATTTGGGTGAGGTTTTCCGTTTTTATCCTATGCCCATGTAAATACAAACACATATGTAAAAAATGGGCTCATCATCACGTTTGTTTTTACTGTGAATTCTCTCTAATCCTTGTTGGAATTGAAGAGGGTAAAAGTAAGTAAATGTAACCAGAAAAAATGGATACTTCCCTGTTAAGCTATGCGTTTAACCATTTTGCCTGGATAACCATAACAGCCCGACCGATTCTGAAGCTTGCTGGGTGAGGTTCTGTGCTCACGACCTCACAGGTCCCTTTTTAAATTTGGGGGCCTTTGTGGTCACCCTGCTCTGACCTCAGAAGCCCTGCATCGACAATTAAAAAATTTCTTTGTATTCCAATAGGCCACAGGGAAAATGGATGAAAACCAGTTTGTGGCTGTGACAAGCACAAATGCTGCCAAGGTCTTCAACCTGTATCCCCGTAAGGGGAGAATATCTGTGGGTTCTGACAGCGACCTGGTGATCTGGGATCCAGATGCTGTCAAGATTGTGTCTGCCAAGAATCACCAGTCGGTAAGGCTTGTGCTGATGAGGGTGGAGCAGCATGGAGAATGCGTGCAAGGAACCTGGTCAGGAGAAGTGTGTGTGTGTGTGTGTGTGTGTGTGTGTGTGTGTGTATGTGTGTGGTGTACCAGGGTAGTTAGACTAGGATGTATTTGCAATAACAAACCATCCCAAGTTCTCAATGACCTAAAACCTCAACAGTGTATTCCACACTCCTGCTTTCCAAAGTGGGTCAACAGAGGGGTTCTGCCTGTCACAGTCATTCGGGATGGAAGTGGATAGAAGTGCCATCTCTATACGGGCTTTCATGATGGCCGAGGCAGGGTGCCAGGTCATATAAACCATGTACTGGCTTGGAAAGCTTTCCCAAGACATTACTTCCTCTCCCACTACCTTGGCCAAAGCTGGTCCTGTGGCCATACCTTCCTCCAGAAGGGCAGGAAGTGCAATGGCACCTTGTGCCTAGGAGGAAAAAGAATGAGAACATAATTGGTGACCAGCACTGACGACTTCCTCATGAGGCGTTTTGGGTGGAAGATAATAATTAAAGCCCAGTACCTAACAGGCAGGGGCTTAATAGTTGCTAGTAAAAATAGTTAATAGTTTTTAAACACTTAGGTTTCAGGCACTGTGCTTGTAATTCATTCGATCTCCATAACAGTCTTCCATAGGTCGGTACTACTGTGTTTCCCCGAAAATAAGATCTAGACGGACAATCAGCTCTAATGCGTCTTTTGGAGCAAAAATTAATATGATACCCGGTCTTATTTTACTATAAGTAAAATAGTAAAATAAGACCGGGTATGATATGATATGATATAATATAATATAAAAGACCCAGTCTTAAATTATATAAAACCCGGTATTATATTATATTATATTATATTATATTATATTATATTATATTATATTATACCTGGTCTTATAGTAAAATAAGACCAGGTCTTATATTAATTTTTGCTCCAAAAGATACATTAGAGCTGATTGTCCAGCTACGTCTTATTTTCCTGGAAACAGTATTATTATCCTCATTTTATAGATTAGGAAAGGGAGATGCAGAGAAATTAAATAATTTAGGCATCAAGGAAATGGTGAGGCTAGGATTCAAACCCAGACAACCCGACTCCAGATGATGTCCTTAACCACTTTGCAGCGATGCCTAGCACTTGTTGAATACTGAAGGAGGTAGAGAGAAATCCCATTTTTGATGGGAATAGCCTTTGCTCAAACACTATGTCCTATTACATTATTTCATTTCGAGCTCGTGGGGAACTAAGACTGCCAAGGACAGCATCCCTGATGGTTATCCAGCTTCTCCCTGAACACTGCCAGCGACAACATGGACTTCCACACCAGGACCTCACTAAAGATCGCATGCTTCTCTGCTAGGAATTCCAGCCTTTCCTCAGGGAGCCTCTGTCTCCAGGGCTCTACCCACCGAAAGCTTGCACATGCGCTGTTAGGCTTGTCCTGGCTTCCCTGGCGAGTCAGGTCTAGGGACTCTGAATGCAGGATCCGAAGCACAGGAGAGCCGCAATTCCTCTTTCTGCCCTTCCCACGCCCACACCTATGGCTCTGCCCCTCTCCCCTGTCTCTAGGCTGCAGAGTATAACATCTTCGAAGGGATGGAACTGCGCGGGGCGCCTCTGGTGGTCATCTGCCAGGGTAAGATCATGCTGGAAGATGGCAACCTGCACGTGACCCAGGGGGCCGGCCGCTTCATCCCCTGCAGCCCCTTCTCCGACTACGTCTACAAGCGCATTAAAGCCCGGAGGAAGGTGAGGAGCCTGGGAACCCAGGAGTGGGGCGAAGGGGTTGGTGGCCCCCCCAGGTACCGGGATAGGAACCGTGGATCCGGAGGGCTCTGAGTGCTCCAGACCCCCCCACCCCCTACCCAATGTTCACAGCAGCAACGATCTCTTCCTGAAGGACAATAGCACAGATTTAATGTCCATAAAAAGGGGCTTCAAAACTTTTTTGGCCAAAGAAAGTTTTTCTCAGATGATATTTCTCCGTTTTATAGTGCTTCTCTTTAAAAGAATTTAAAATGGCAATAATTCAAAATCATATATATATATGTCTTTTTTTTTTTTTTTAATAAATTACTCTTTAAGGCTTACAATGCGAACCCGCAGTCCACACCCACCCCTCCCTGTCCCATTCTGTCTAGTTCCTCCTCGGGGACAAACGTTTATAACTCTTTCAGCTAGTTCTGAAGTTCAAATAAAATCTTATTTATGTTTTTGATTTCAAACGTCCCACATATCAGCTCTTTATTTCCATCAATGTGACTTAGACTCTGGACCCAAAGAGGTGAGGATGATGTGCAGCTATCGGCCGGGGTTTTGGGGGAGGACAGATGTCGTCCTCATCCCACCTGGGTCACTAGCGTCTGCCGACGTGATGAGCGTGGCCGGTGTGCCTGCACCTGAGTCACACTCACTTGAAGAGGAGGAGGACCTCACTAAAGATCGGATGCTTCTCTGCTAGGATTTCCGGCCTTTGCTTAGCGAGCCTCTACCTCCGGGGCTCTACCCGCTGAAAGCTTGCACATGCGCTGTTAAGCTTTTCCTGGCAGACGTCCTCCAGGTCTTACGCTGAGCCTTCCTGTCCTGTCAGGCTCCTCTGGAATGTGTCCTCGTTGCCTCACCTGTAACAGGTGGAGGGTGTGTGCCACAGTACTGCTGCCTTTGGGGAGGGGGGGGGCTTGCAGTGTTTAAAACATTGTGAGCCCCTCTGGAGGAGGGCCCGTGCTTCACGCCACCATAAGCCCCAGCACCTGGCACCAGGCCTAGCACAGAGCATCAGCTGCGTGATGTTGCTGGCTGGCTTCACAGTCCCAGGGCAAGTCACAGCCAGAGGCCAGTGGGTCCGACCACAGGACACTCATTTCAAGGCCTGCCAACTCCCATCTGTGCTGAGGAGCCTGAGGGAGGAGCTCCCACGGGAGCTCATCCTGCCAGGACTTAGGACCTCCTCGCCCAGCACCACCCGTCCCACGGGCTGCGCTCCAGCCATGTAGGCGGACCTAACATTCCGCAGCGTTTCCACCGTGGGTTTCCTCTGCTGGGAACACTACCACCCACCACTCCTGTTCGTGCCCCGGCCTCCTCCCTCCCTCAGCCCTGGCTCCGTCACAAGCTCCTTGGATCCTTAAGACCAAGGTGCATCTATTTACTGACCTCTTCCATCATCACGATCGCAACACCCCACTTTTTTTTTTACACTACTTCTCCTTTTAAAATAACCTTTTTGTTGTTACTGTTATCGAGCTTCCACCACACACGCTTAATTCACTGATATATTTGTGCTACCTAGAACAGACCCTGACTTGTTGAAGGAACAAATGGGGACGCGCTTTCTCTGTTGCAGATGGCAGACCTACACGCGGTCCCCAGGGGCATGTACGATGGGCCCGTGTTTGACCTGACCACCACACCTAAGGGCGGCACCCCAGCGGGCTCCACCCGGGGCTCTCCCACGAGGCCGAACCCGCCCGTGAGGAACCTCCATCAGTCGGGATTTAGCCTCTCAGGTGAGTCAGACAAGCTGAGGGCGACCATGAGTGAGAAAGGGCGGAGAGAGGGGGACAGCGGAAGATCAGCGGCCAGCGACTCTCTGGTGACCCTCGGAGCTAACCTGGACCATCTTTTAAGGAGCTGGTTACTGGGCAAACAGGAAGGTTTGCTGAATCAAAAAGTAGTCCTGTTGAGAAAGCAAGGTAAACTCAGTTAGGTTAAAGATCAGGTTTAAAGAGTGACCCGTTAGTTCTCCTTAGAGCTCACGTCTGGTGGAAGTGCAGGTGGGGCTGGGGCAACGGTTTCCATTGTGAATTGAGAGTGATTTTCCACATAAGAATGTGAGAGTGGTGCAATGTGTTGTGTTTTCTTTGTTTGCCCAGGTTAAAAGAGAACGCGGATTATTTTTATGTTCAAACTGCAATAGCTTCTTCTAACCTAGGGTTTTTATTATATTCTTCCCTTCCTAGTAATAATAATAAAGCTAGCAATAGCTCCTGTTGATTGAACATTTACCATGGGATTAATATGAATGACACTGAACGTGTCATTAATCTTACCTATTCTTTAAGAACTACCTGATATTAATAGGAAGTAATTATTCAATTGCTCCATAACCAGTAGTCTTAAAATGGGGGGGGGGGGGAGGGGCAGTGAGGAAATGTAGATTTGCATGTCTATGATGAACTATTTAAATGTGAGGGAAGCAAGAGAACAAGAAGGAACAGAGACAGGTAAAGAAAAAACAGTATAGGGAAGGAAGAGGAGTAAGGAATGGGAGAAACAGACAACAGGGAGGAAAACATAAGGGGGACATACATAGGGGAGGAAAACAAAAGGGCTAAAAGTTTTGAGATGACATGGCCAGGGGTCCCATTATGCTCGTCACAGAAACTTTTGTCACTGTTTTTGCCATTTTCTGCTCCCTGGCTACTGTAATCCCTAAACTTTTAGCGGTTCCTTTCTTATGAATGGCCATAACGGACATCAGTGTTTCCTTTGGTACCGTGGCTACAGGGGCCCGGTCATCACCACTCCAGTTGTGAGACCTTGGGCATGTTACCTAAACCCTCCCAGTCTCAGTCACCTCCTCTTTCAATGGGATAACAACAGTACCTCAAAGGATAGTGGTGAGAATTGAATGAAAGAACCTGAGAAACACTTAAAATATTGCTTGTCACAATGAATGTAAGCAGCTATTTTTCATACCATCCTCATTGTTCTCTTTATTATCACTGGTATGATGCTGAGGGTCTGATGAAATTTGGATTAGAAACCGGCTTTCCCAGGCGGAGGGTGATTTTTCTGAAGGATAGGTATGAAACGTCTGGAATACCCGACAGACTAGAATGGAAGTTTCTTGGGAGATGAGTCTAGGAACGCACGTAATATCTTACAGTCTTAAAATTAATCCAGTTTCTCTCTTGTCCACTCCCCCTCCGCCTTTTTTCCTCCCGGGGAATTTATTGCCAATTGCAGGCACTCAAGTGGATGAAGGAGTTCGCTCGGCCAGCAAGCGCATCGTGGCGCCCCCTGGAGGCCGTTCTAACATCACATCCCTGAGTTAAGCAACCCCTTCCCAAAGAAAGGGGCCAGAAGCAAGAAGAGATTTTTTTGAAGCCAAAATGGTACACCGATATTTAAGAAGGAAAGCGAATCCAAACAGTTGCGATCTAAAGAATCAATAAGCCTCAAGCCTTATGTTTCTCTAATGTTACGCTCGCTTGCCTAGCTTTACGAATATTGCTTTGTCTTCTGTTTATGCCTAGCCTTGATTTTGTTGACCCTCCCTCCCATTTACATGCATGCAATCAGACACTCTAAGGTAAAAGAGTCTGCTATATAGTGTTGAGAGTGTGTGTAGTGCTGCATCTTAAGACAAGGGGACAGACAAAGCTGGATGTCAGGAAGTGAACAAAAGGGACACAGTTATTTGGGGTGAGTGGGTGGTGGGAGCCCAGAGCAAGGCAGAGGGATCAGAGGGGCTGGGATAGGGTGTGTACGGAGGGGTGGGGGGTGGGTGGGTGCGCATAAGGGGTCTTGTGTATTGTGTTAATGAATTACATTTATTTCCGTGGAAGATGGCTCCTTGGGGCACCTATCATGGTCCCCTGGGGTCTACAGAGGAGGCAGGCGTTCTTTGCGTTCTGGACTTTGTCACGTCCTCTCTTAGTAGATTTTATTCCTTTGAACATTTTATTAAAACACCAAAACCCACCCATTGCTTCCACCTGCTTGGTGGTGCCAGTGTTTGGTCAGGCCTCTTTCTCAGCATTGCTTTCAAACTCTTCTCTTTCCTGGGTTGGGAAGGAAGAGAGGAAAGACACTTCTCCTCTGGCCTACCCACCTCTTTGGTGCTTTTAAAAGGCTACCGCTGGGAGCACAGCACGAGCCCTCAGGGTGGGGTCGGCCACACTTCAGTAACGCCTCCTTCTAAACCTGCGTTGGAGATCACCTCTCACTCTCCTGTCTTTGCAAACCAAGAAAAGAAGCATGTTTCTGGCACCCCGAGTTAGGAGAGGAGCGGAGAGGGGCCAGTGCTGAGTCACCGTCTTGATCTCCTGAGATCCAGGCACAGCCATGATTGAATAGGATTTTTGTTGTTGTTGTTATTGAAAATTTATTTTCTTAGATGTTCCTTAACTTTTACAACAAATAGGTCATCTCAGCTTATATGGGAGTCAAGCAGGAGTTCGGGAAAGCCAGTCTGGAGCAGAAGGAGCACTTTCTATGGCCGTGGCTCTACTTTTACATCCTAAGCCATCTGTCTCCCCTTCCATTAGCACATCCTTTGGGGGAACTTTGGTTTCGGTACCAAAATATCCCAAGGCAGGTGCCCGTGGCACCCAGCCTTTCTGACATAGCACATAAAGGAAGTTAGCAAGGAGCGTTTGCATCTACCTTGTCTGTCAGAACTGAATGTCCATTTCCACATCTTGCCACTTCTGAAAATTCAATGTTGGAGCGAGTTCTGTGAGCCAGATGGAGATCTGTAGAATTAAGAGGCCCATATGCATTGAAAACTCTATTCAACCTCGGATCAGACTTCTTTGTTGGGAGATCCAGCTGGTAGAACCCGTAACCCTGTGTACTAAGTACTTTGAAGAGAAGAGCAGGCCTCAAACACCTTCAGGTGCTTCAGAGAAACCATTATCGTTAACTGAAGGTTTTCAGTGGAAGGCCAGAGGAAAGGGAACATGTAGCTGAAGAGGAATTTGGAAATAGCCAGAAAAGAGGATTTCCCTTAGCAAGCTAATTTCTGTTCTAATCATGAAAACGATGATTTCCCCTCAAAAGAAGGAATCTTGCTACTTTTAAGGCTTTTTCATGGGGTCTTTATTTTAAGGAAACTTATGTGAAGGTGTGGATGTAACTCTTGGTTTATAACTCAAAGATGTGGGGGCCTGTTGCAAACTTGGAGTGACCGTTTTGCAGACAAGTCGCTTGTCAAGTGGGAAGCATATTCTGTATACCTCATTGGCGGGGCTGTGCTTTAGGATATCTTGTAGTACCAGCCATAACCACCAGATGGAGGAAAAGACACGTAAATAACTAGTCAGAGCGGCCCCTTCTGTATTTTTGTTGCTGTTACAGCCCGAGTCCAACTCATCCCCCTCCCTAACCTCTCTGTACCATGAATATAAATCTTTCATGGCCCAATTGGTTGCATTTAGGCTGTCTGAATGAAACGTCCAACCAGAACTCTATGTTCTGCACAAGCTTTCCATGCTGTAGGAACAGCCCTTGAATGCCTTCATGGTGGGCAACGTGATCTGAGGAAGCCTCCCGTTCTTCACTTACTATTAGTAACTTTCCAAGCATAGAAATTCCTGAGAATTCCAAGAACACCCCCACTATTTCCTTGACTTTGATTTCTGGTGGTTCCTTCTTACAAAAGGTAAAATTTATATTTAATTTGTCCTGTTTCATAAGATATATCAAAGAGCCCTATACAGGGTTTAAGAAGAGAACGGCCCTCTCAGAATTCATTGGCACCTCATCCAACTGTGGGACGGCATGCTGGGTCTTCTGTCTTCCTCCCAAGCTTTCTTTTGCTGTCTCCTGTCTTGGCACGGCCCCTCTCTAAGGAGGCACCCCCACCCCCAGCCTTCTCATATTGTTCCTAAACCCAGATGGCGATCCACTAGGGTTCTGTCTGGCAGGGCCACAATCTTAGGTAGTAGAGAAAATATTTGTGGAACTGTTAAATCAGCCACCCCAATAGAGAGATTTCTTACTAAGTTTTCTAAAAATGGAAGTGTTGTAGTCATCCGGAAAATGGGTTTCCTTCAAAGTCCAGTCGTCCTTTGGCCTTTTTCTTCATGACCACACCAGAGTCATGCTTCTGTTCCAAAGGCCTCACGCCTAAGCCTGGATTTTCATTCACCCTGAGACGCCCTTCCCAACAACGGGGTGATGCGTCCCACAAGCTTCCCAGGGCTTCTCCCTGAAAAGCTCCAGCTTGCGTTCCAGATATACACATGGGCTGTCCTGGGCAGCCAGCATTCCTTGTAAGTTCCCTCTTTGGAAAATGGTATGTGAGTGTTCAGTTCTGTGTCTGGTGAATATGGACAGACAGTAAATCTCCCTGTGATCTGTGGTAGCTGTGAGGCAGCTCTGGAATGTGAAGAGCTGTTTGGTTTGAACCGTGAAGAAAACTGTGTTTTGAGATTAGCTGAGATAAGAAAAAAAAAAGAAAAAAAAGTTCATCAAGTGACTGTTAATGTAAACCCGGTTATTAAAATAACTCTAAAATCACAGATGTCGTTTAGTGTTTTTCTTCTGTGTGTGACATGCCATTTCACCTAAAGCATTCAAGTTGAACAATAAAACTGACAGAGTAAGAGGGCAGATCTGATGAAAACAGAGTTATCCTGAGAAAATTTGTGGAGTTTCTATCTTGTCAGTTGAGGTTGAGTTTTTGTTTGGCCACAGAGTTTGATGCCCATTGAAACTTTGGGGAATGACAAAAGTTTTTTCTATAAATCATCAGATTCAGTATTAGCATGAAAGGCACTGCCATTTGGGATAAGTCTAGTTGAGTCCAGAACAGATCCTGGAAGGATTCGTTTGTTTGGTCATCCCCTTAAAGCATTGCTTCTTCCTAAAAGCCTGGACTTTGAGAAAACTCAAACTAAGCATATTCCAAAGTATATTCTCTAGCAAACTTGTCCCAAAGAATCCCATGAGTGTTGCAAAGGATTATTTACTATATCTACTCTTCTGAGAGATTTTATGTGCATATCACCAAGTTCAAGTCTCTGAGAAATACTGTGTCTTTTAAAATTTGTCCAATTCATTTCCAAACTATTTTTTGGCTACATGTCATCTTCTAATATTCCACCAAACATGTTAGGCTAAACCTTTTTGGGAAAATACTCCTGGATCCAATTACAATTTATGTAGGACATTTTTCATTGCATAGTGTGTGCTCTCTCTCTCTCTCTCTCTCTCTCTCTATATATATATATATATATATATATATATATATATATATATATATATATATGTATTTTGAAAAGCATTTTTCAAAGTCTGGTATAACTGAAAACTTCAGGGACAGATTTGGGTAGAGTCAAGTATAACCGGATCTAGAATGTTGTTTCATCTCTTAGCCTTGCTTGCCTTTAGTTGGTGTTTCAGTCTTAGGGATGTTCTTTCCATGTGGGAACAAAACTGGCCATCAGCATCTCCGGGTTTTCATTTTACCTGCTTAGCAACTTCAGGAAAAGGAGAGAGACTCCCTCAATAGTTCCCACCAAAGAGACGGATTCTGATTGGTCTGGCTCAGGTCATGTGCTTTCACCATTGAACTTGTCACTGTAACTGGGAGACTGTCCACAGTGATGGTACCTTTTAGTACAGATGCTCAGAAGCCATATTAAAAGCTACTCTGAGCACGTAAAGAATGATTTCAGTTTGAGGTTCAAAGTTTGACGATGAATAAGCTTTCGCGGACAGTCCCATTTTCTGGCTCAAATTCAGGATGGTGGAAACACTCTGCCTGCTTAGGATGGGCATGGGTTTAAGGGGCACAGTCAATGCTCAAAGTGAACTCAGGTTGCAGGGCTCTATAAGGCTCAACTGATGAGCAGTGGGAAAAAAGTTAGTGAAAGTCACACATTGACTCATTTTCACGCTTCTATGAGCCGCAGGTATTCTGGGCTGAGTCACATTACCAGGTGGGGAATGAGAACACTAAATAGGAATAATAAGATCCCTCTGGTGTCAAAGAACTTTCTGGAATCCGCTCTGCTACCATCAGGTCATCACAAAGGGAATACGAACCGTGAGCAGAAAGTGGGGGATGAGGGGGCCAAAGCAACCTGCAGAAATGAGAGCATGTACATAAGGCTGGCACTGTTCAGAATCGAAAGGTGCTGTGCTGTGCTGTGCTGAACTGGCTGCGGAGAACATGACAGGACATTTAACATGACCTAGACCACAGAGCTCTCAGCGTGTAGGACTTTAGAGCCCCCAGACTTACAAGAGACTATTTCAGGACAAGCCCCGGGAACCAGCTGCCCTATTGGCTGCCAAGCTATTGTGGGGCTGAGAGGTAGTGGACAAGTCCCTGTATTCTCTCCTGAGGCAGAAGTTGCTTCTAGCTGTAAGAGTTCAGAGCTGCTGTTCCCTCCCTGTCCCAGATTATGGGCCTGGAAGATCCACCTGCTGCTTCGGTGTATGGAATGGGACAGGAAGATGTTGGGGTCGGAAGGCAGAGTGCTGAAAAAAGAGGTGCATGGGCTGTCTGCAGACTTAAAGCCACAGTGAAAAGCAAAATCTGGAATTCTGTGTCGTGTTTCCTAAGGTGTGAATACTAGAAGGGTAAGGTTTTTAGTTTTTATACATGGGCATTCGTTAAATTGTGTTCTATCCCATAGTTGATAGAAGACAATCTCTATCACCGCTTATCTGGTAATGGACACTCCTCATAGCAGGAAACGCAAGGAAGAACAAGTGACTTTTGGTACCCACAACCCTCTCTCTAGGGGAAACCGTTACACACAGCTGACAAAGAAGGGTCAGTGGCTTACTGTATACAGAAGACATTTTAATACACGCAAGCACATTCACATAATAGATGCTACAGCTGAACAGAAGCACGTGTGTCCCATTCAAGGGCTGCCTGTTTACAACAGCACAGACAACTGAAGTTTGCAATTTTAACATCAATATTTACCAGCAGACACACTGAGCTCGTAAGAAACAGTAATCACAAGGAGACAGAGCAGGAAACAGGATTTTGTGCAGATATAATGCAAGGACAACGGGGTACTGAAACTCACTGTGCTTTTCATGCCTTTTAGTTCAGCTTTTGAGGAATTGAAGCCTCAGAGTTACTGCGTCAACCCAAAGTAGCAACACTGGTCCCTGCTAGCTATACGACCATTCTTTCTGCATAGCTGTTTATTCGTCCATCCCATCTAGTAAAGCTGTGATATAAAGTCTAGTCATTTCTGGTTAAAACTTTCCTATCAGAAGCTGACCCACGAATTAATTTAATTACCCTAATTAATTTAGCAGCGCTCTATGCTGCTGGACATTCAGTCCTGCCCTAGCAATGACCTTAGCTAAAACCAGTGCTGTTAGCCGTTAGCGAGGTGTGTGAGCCATTAGCAGCTGACAATTCACTTTCACAGTTAGGGTTGTGGCCAGGGTCACAGGGCTCAGCTGTCCCTCCCATCCACTAGAGGTCACTGTGAATGCACTGGGGGTGGGTGGCCCCGCTGCAATGCTAGAGTGTTATACCCAGGGGGCGTCTGGTCTTCAAAACCAACTCAGACTCTTGAGGGTTTCCACACAGATAGCGGAGGAAGCTGTTAGGAGAAAAGGATTCCAGGAATACCAGACAAAAAAATGCAATAGTCACCCTGTTTTCTTAGCCCTGAGCCTTGGTTGTCATAAATCTAGATGAGATATGTTCTACCTGGTAGGATGGAAACTTTTAGCCCAAGTTATGAAATAAAACCAAAGGATCTGATTTCAAGGACTAGCAATCATGGTAAGGATGTAGGTATCCTTTTATTTTTTGGAAACTTTTTTTTGTCCGAATGTTTACATATGTAATGGTGGGAGGTGTTTGTAATTAGTTGTTCCGCACTGATGGATGTAATGCTTTTTTTTTTCTAAGTGGAAACACATTATGGGTCTGTGGCCTGATTAAGACTGGAAACCCATCTTACCTCTGAGGTGGTGCTCTTTAGTCCATGCATCCATGGTTTCTGAAGGCCCATAGAGGTGCTTCAGGCACAGAAGCAGCTCACTGGAAATAAAAACTAGGGATTCAAACTACAGAGATTGCATTGGGTTCCCATTCCGTTATAATCTGTATAGACATGAAGTGGCACAAATGATCAGCTCTCATCCCAATGGAGAGCCTACCAATCCCACTGCCCTTTGGTAAGCATCCCAAAGTCTCTCCTTTGGGATGATACATATAAGGTCACAAGCATGAGGAGGTACCAGTGACTGGGGAGGTAAGTCCATAGCACATCAAGGCTTGAATCAAAATCAAATGAAAGATGGAAGTTGGTAAACACGCAAGTGACAACCTGGAGCAGAACCTGGTCACTCTCTTGTTGCTCTTGTCAACTCATCCCCTCTGTGAAACTGAGTCTGGGCAAGCACTTAAAATATATAGTGCTTGGTGAAAAGCAGAACAGCATAGACAATGTGTGGGGAATGTAGAGAAAAAGAATCAAACAGAACAAAAGAGCTCACTTTAATTCTGAACAAAAATATGGTTGCTCTTACAGTAGAGAGGTACTGTTTTACAGTCCTGCCAGGAATTCTGGGCCTATTGGCTTAGCGAGGAGACAACTGTAAATGCTGAGTTAAAACTCAGCACTGGTGTTCTACCCATGCTGAGATGCCCCAGTGAAAACTCTCTCCTGGAAAAGTCTGGTGTAACATGTGGCCATAACTGTTACTTCTGCCTATTTCCATTTGTCTGGTTTCCCAAATAGGCCAGTCTAGCCTCTCCTGTTTCCAGCTTCCCATAGTCTTCGTGAGGCCCATACTCTCCATAAGTAAGGACAAGGCTTAGGTGATGTGAGTGGCCAGGAGGGTAAAACAGTCCCACACCAAGGCTATTCACTTTTTGATTCTCTAATCAGTGGCATCTGTAGGTTCCCCAAAATAGTTCCCCTGCAAAGATCTGTGTATCAGGAGAGTGGAGTTAGTCATGTACACATCTCACCTAGGTGAATTAAATTTTGTGTTTGGCAAATAAATAAAGAGTGAGATATCAATAATATTTTAAATAATTGTAGGCAATTCTGGCTGCCATTCCTCCGGTAAGCACAAGGCAGGGAGACATGGTACTGTGGTTCCATGACCTCAAACCTCTCAGATATGTCAGCATCCCAAAGTTCTAAGTAAAATTCTAGTCTGTAAAGGCATGTACAATTTTCTCAACTTTTTAGTTCATCTGATATTAGCCAAATATGGGACCAAAAAATAGAAATAAAAGACAATATCAAAATGAACCAAAAAGCGTGACTTGTTTCATTGTTGAAGGGCGGCTCACTGTACCGCGCTCCACTAAGAAAAGCTACCCATCATATGTTATGGTTAATTTAAGGGGTTTTTCAACTGTAAATTTTAATATTGTCCAAATTCACCTCATATTCTACCTTATACCATAACTCCCGTTTAAGACACAACTTCACTGTACTACAAGATGCACATGCTTTTAATGTGACAATATTCTTTTCTGTTCCTGCCCAGACACAGGTCTTGGATAATCTTAGGAGGACAACTAGCTCTCAAGGAATACTACTAGAAGAAGGCAAGTGGTGTGCTAATAACTATTTAACAGCTGGCTTGCTAGGAGGGGACACAAAAAGACCTGATTTGTAGCCTTTGCCAATTTCCATGGTGTAAAGACTCCCATCATTACCAATTTTGACTTCCCAATTTCCCATCACTGTACAGGGCATTGGGACAGATGTGCACAGCAGGCTCTTGCTAGCTGGTACAAGCTGACATGGTGTGGGGACTTTGGCACACCACTGGAAGGTCCTCCTAAATCTGTGTTACTTCTAATTTGGTCTCATTCGTTTCTTCCTGACTGAATTCCTTATCCCTATTCAGTCAGGCTTGGGATTCTGGCCTCTCTATGAAGTTTTATAGCTCTGAAGAGCTTCATTTAATCACCCCCCCAAACACCTCACTCAATCACCCACCTATGTCCACTTGTCACAGTGTCATTTAGAAGGAGTGGAAAAATAAATCTACATCCGAATATTCCTTTTGAAATAAAAATAAAAGCTGTGTCAAAAAACCAGAATGGTAGCAGTAAAAAGGCAGAGTAGAGCTCACCTAGTATAACCCTCACATTAGATGAATAAACCGAAGCAGAGAAAGTAGTTACATGACGTGCTCAAAGTCACATGGTTGGTTAGTCATGCACCTAGCTCCCAGGAGCCCGGAGAACTCTCTTCATTGTATCACTCTGCCTCTTTCCAAAGCTATGCATTCATTGTTTCTAAGGTGTGTGAGGTGTGGAGATGCAAGAATTACTGTCAGCTCTTCCTGATGTGGAAATCAGAAGTTCCTGGCCAGGTGCCAGGAAATGTCCCAAGAAAAAGATGTTGACTTCACAGGTTGTTATTCTGGCCATCCTCTTCTTGTGGGTCTTTGGTTGGTTCCAAGGCTAGATTTGCTTGTCTTTTATTAAAGTCCCTTTTTACTCTTAAAAGGAAAAAAAAGAAAGAGGGCTTATTCACTGAAAGGAGAAAAGATTTAAGCTTTTGAAAGGATAGCATTATGGCCAACAATAAAGAGGCATGAAACTGTCTTAAAAATGTCATTGATTTTAAATGTTTAAGTCCTAGTTCCTCTGCTTTTTCCATAAACAGAAACTTGATGCTAGTTAAGCTCATTTACCTATTACAATTTTTGAAATTTCTTGCAAGTAAAAAAGGTTTCTGAAATTTCCAAATGTTCTATTATAGATATGCACCATTATTGTAATTAGAATAAAAATGTTTAAAAACATGTTATTAAGGCTTTGCAAGTAAAGTCTGGCTGAAACACTACATCATTTACTGGGCTGTTGTTCTTCCAGGAGCTACTTACTTTTCTCTGTTGAAAATTATGAACTCCTTTTGGACAGATTCAAGGTGCTCTTGAAGAAGGCATGTCTTCCAAGTGAACATTGGAAAAAAAAAAATAGATGTATAGTTAGCAGACCAACGAGGATCATCAAACAGCCAATAACCTATTGAATGTCTACTGAAAGGGCCAAATCAAAGCACCAGTGTATATTCAAAATGGATGTTATCTGAAAGTTTGTAGCAGGAGCGAGATCCCAACTAGAGTAATAAAGGAGCTAATGAGAAAGAAACACAAAGAAGATAAAAATACGTCAACACTTCGCTCCCCACACTGAAGCTGGGGTCCAAGGGTTTATTAAGCTGGTTACTTACTCACCTCTCATCTCCTAGCCCTCATGTGAAAGGTTTAGAGGTTCTACTTGGATTTAATAAATAGACTAGAAATCTCTCTTCACACTGAATTCTGATCGAATGGTCCTCTGAACAACTGTGCTGGGGTTGATTAACTAGACTTCAGGTGCAGTGAGCAGAACTGTCTTTATTTCTGACTTTCTCACAGACAAGTGAAACATTTGCTTCGACATTTCACTGTCTGGCTTTCAACACCTATCGGTGACTTTTCCATCATCATGAGACAATGTAACCTTAAAAAAATGATAAGCATGAGGCTCAGGACAGTGTCGGCCCCAGATCCAATGTTTTTTAAAAAATCTGCAGCAAAGTAAATCTAAATTACTTCTGATGAAAAATATTCTTCTCTAAGGAAAACAAAATATCATTTTTTTTTAAATCTAGGAATTAGAAAATACTAAGTCCTGAAGTATTGGAGAATTTTCTTTCTTTCCCAAGCAATCGTTTAAGTGATAGGAAACTATAAAAAGGAGAGGAAGGTCAGAGATGGGGGCAGGCAAGCGAGACAAAGGAGAGAAAAAAAGATTCTGCCATGTTTCACTCTTAGTCTCAAATGGGGGTACTTGTAGCCCGGAGAGTTTCTGGTATCATGGGCGACATGAAGCTACCGGAGGAACATAAGCTGATAGAGCCCCTTAGGGAAGCAGCTTCATGCCGAGATTGTAGGGAAAACTAGGTGTTCAGCTTCTCCATGCATTCGCAAGACAGCAAAAGCAGGGTGCTGAGATGACCGCCCAACGGAAGCTCTCAAATGAATTGCAGCCATCGTGAAGGTTCCCCTGATCCTAAGTTTGGGGGGAGACCTGCTCACCTGAGGGGAATCACATTTCCTCATCTCCTTCTCCTTCTTTGCCAGGCGCTTCTTTTTCTTGTGAAGAGGTTTGGCCTCCAAAATCATTTCCTCGAGTTCAAAGGTGGGGTCGCAATTCAGCCTGCCTTTCTGCAAGGAAGATAGGTTGGCTGACTCCTTAGATTTGGGTGTCATTCTCAAAACACACCGGACGGGAAGTGGAGAAAAACACATGGTCCTAAGGGATCAGCCCAAGGATAGTAAGCTAGGATTCCCACTCTCGGTTTGGGATAAGGTATTTTCCGCATCGCTTTTCATATTCTTTAGTATTTTGTTTATTTGTCTAAATTCCCAATGAGCCTCCAGTGAGTTAGAAATGAAATCAATTGACAATAATTTTTCTACAGTTTGAGCTTTTGGGTCATGTTTCTCAAAGCATGTTCTAACGATATTGTTTGTAGATTGGAATCACCTGAGTTGTTTGCTTAGCTCCCCAGTTCCCACCTAGATTTGCCGAATCTGTGGCGCAGAAAACTGTGCTTTTAACAAGCTCCCCAGGTGATTCAGATTCACACTAAAGTCAGAACCATTACGTAGAGCGTCTGTGGAGGAGGCGTGGATGGTAAGTGCGGTGGTGCGGTGCGTGGAGGCGTCGCATCGGAGTGGAAGCGACAGGAGGTGGTGCCTAGGTCTCCGCCATGTCATGTGTCAACCTGCCCCTACTGGACCTTGCAAAGTAGCCAGGTAAGCCCTTGATCCCACCCTCCTGTTGCTCCATAAGGTAGCGATTCCCCATCCCAGAATTCCAGCCCACGGCCCTCTCTCTCCCCTCACTGTGCACTTTCTCGCGACCCACCCACCAGAGTGTCTCTCTTTGCTGCTTACACACGAAGGGTCACAGTCACACATGCCCACAGCAAGCACCGGGCTTAAGAACAGAAAACTCCGAGTTGTCTCTCCAGGCCCCTTAAAAACTCATTATTCTGTCTACCTGCAACTGAGTGTGTAGCATCAGGCTGTGGGAAGAGAGAAGGAGCTAGAGGCCTGGCTTGGGCCCCTAGGCCTCGGCCCTTGGACTCCAACATTTACCAGTGGTCTGCAGTAGGCCACAGATGTCCCTTGGCCAGGGACTCAGGCAGAGGGAATTATTTCCCTTTGGCTCTTAATTGTTAGGAATATAGTTCCCTGCATAGAACTACCATGATTCCCCGAAAATAAGACCAAACCGGAAAATAAGCCCTAGCATGATTTTTCAGGATGACATCCCCTGAACATAAGCCCTAATGCATCTTTTGGAGCAAACATTAATATAGGACACGGTCTTATTTTCAGGGAAACACAGTACCAGGGACGAGGGGTGAATGGTAAAAATAATACCTCATGTCAATCCCAACAGTTTTCAATCCTTTGACTCAGAACTTCACGGATACAAATTTCTACATCTTTGGAATCAGAGAAAGCATTGTTCTTTCAATGAGCAGATTCCTGGAAATGACTACAGCAGGTCTTTGAAGTTCTGTTTCGTGTAATGTTGATGACATGCATAGGAACGTAACTCTTGGTTGTATCAATCAGCCTGTGGTAACGTTGGTTTCCTTACACGTTGTTTCTCTTAAAGTCAGAGAATCTGTGACATTAAGTGAGGACTTACGTGTTATTATGTATTAGGAGGATTAGGGCTTCTTTCCAAAAAACAAACAAACAAACAAAAACAACCACATGCCACAAAAAGTGGTTAGGAGCTAGAACTGCAGACACAGACAGTCCTGGATTAGAATCCCACCTCAGCCACTTGCTACCATGTGACTTTGGTGGCCAATTCACCTGTGTGCGTCTCAGTTTTCTCATCTGTAAAATGGAGATTTGGCCTGTCTAACTACACTGGTGTGGTTATCTGATGAGACCGGGTGTGTATGGGCACACAGAGTACCATGCACCGAGTGAGGGTCATTACAGTTTCGGTAGGCTTGACTCACATTAGGAATAAAACCTGGAAGGAGCCTCTTCTGCAAAACCGCATCCCAGTTCATATCATTCATATACGGGAAGTTCTGAACGTCAGACAAGTGGGAAAACCGTTGGTCTGGATTAGGTTCAAGTAACTGCCAATGGAATACAAACATTAAGATCACGAGGGAGGTCAAAACGGGACAAAAAAATCACACAGGTTCCCTCTAAATGTTTTCAAGTGTAGGTTTGAAGGAAACAAGGCAGTGTCCCCTTCCCTAACCCCATAAACAAATAACACAGGTAATGCATTCATAAACAATGTAGGAATGCATGGTTAGAATGAATTCTAGGTTGGTTTTTGCAATGTGGTGATTGAACATAGCGTGTCCTTCTGAGTCAAACATAGCTTTCATAGCTGATTAACCGCACTTACTAACTGTGGGCAAGTTTGTTCTGCAAATCTCCGTTTGTCTATAAAAAGGAGGATAATAGCCTATTTAATAACATGGCGGCTAAGATTAAATGAGGCATGTATATAAAGTGCCTAAGAGAAGGTCTCCTCTTCTGAGGTAGTGAATGTGCACACTGTTCTACGAATTAAATGCATCTCCCACTAAAAATTTCAGCTGTTTTTGCAGCTAATCAAAGTAGATTGGAGGTGACACAGATAAGGCGTAATGAAGGTTACTGTTATGGTTCTGAGTTTTAGGAACTGAGATTAAAGATGTTTTTCCGCCTTAACCACTCCAAAGCCAACATTGTATCAAATGGAAAATGACTCAAAGGGAAAATGTCAGTTCCATTCGAGAATTGTCTTGGAGGTGACAACCAGAGGTCATCAGGGTGGCATTTTGGGGTTCCAAAAGAGCTGTCTTGGAACTTAGGAAAACATGCTTATGGGAAATGACGCCCCTGTGTCCTCATCTTTGATGTTACCAATGGCAATGTCCCTGTTCCAAACCAGGGAACTTGACCCATAGACAAGAGACACAGGTTGGAATCCTTGGCCCTCACCACCTGGCCTGGGCAGTTGTTTTGTCTTTGAAAAAAGCCAAGCTCATACTCTTCGACTCCATATCCTTTCTTTCACGGAATCAATACATACTATTCAATAATTCAATACATACTATTGAGATCCTGCTACAATTGTTCTTAATCTTTTTGGTGAACATGGGCATTTTGAAAATCTGATGAAAGCTATGGATGTCAATAATTCAAATACCAAATTTTGCCACCCGTCAGGCTCTGTATTAGACGCCGAGAATACAATGGGGAACAAGTCAGATGGGGGCCCTCCCTTATAGGATTTAGAGGACATTGGTCGTTAACCCAAGAATCACACACATACAATGTGTAATTTCAAATTGTGCAAAATGCTATGAAGGAAAGACATCCTGTGTGAAGTGACAATAGAGGGAGGCTTCCCAAGGAAGTGATAATTTGAGCTGAGATCTAAAGCTGTGCTTTTCAAACTATGTAGAAGGGCCAGTTATTTGTTGGTTCATTTGTTTAATTTCCAGCACATGGAAACCAGAATGTCATGTTCTTGTGCATGCAGCTCCACACCATGCACAGTTTGTGACTTGAATTCAACATCACCAAATAGGCTTGTACCCTATTCAATGAGATGAGTCTACTGACCGTGTACTTAGAGCCATCAGTGATATCAAATTATTAATACTATAAAAACTTCTAAATATTTCTCTTAATTTCTGTACTTGTCATGGACCTGTAGGAAACACTTCACGGACTTGAACCAGTCAGTGAATCACATTGAGTAACACTGGTCTAAAGGAGGGAGCTTGGAGAGCTGGGGAGGGTGACAATGTCCTAGGCAGAGGGGTTAGCATGTGCAAAAGGCCTGTGGTGAGCGACTGATATAAAAGGGTGAGGAGGCAGAGGGAAACAGAAGAGAAAAAGAGGTCAAGTCAATGCCATTTATGTGAAATCAAAAAGGGGAAAAAAGTAAAAAAGCTTGAGGGGTAGTTAGAACCTTTATACCATACAAATTATTTTGACCTTTGATCTTTCATACAATTATTTTGAACAATGGGAAGACAATGAAGTTTGCTTGACCAGATCACTGTGGGGGCAGAATGGAGAACAGAGGGAATATGTAAAAGTGTACAGGGGAAAACCAGCAAGACTTGGTGGCAGTATGATTAGGAAGATAACAGTGGAGATGGAGAGAGGTGATAGATTTAAAAGATATTTAAAAAGTCAAATTACAGAACTTGGTGATGGGTTGGATATGCGGATGATGAATGATTTCTGGTTTCTGGTTTGCATAAGTGGATGGAGGCAGAGGCTAGTTACGGAGAAGGGAACATTGGAGAAAGTCCAGGAAATTAAAAACTCCATTTTGGGCACACTGAGTTTGAGACGGATTTGGGACATTCAAGAGGACATGTATATTGTCTCAATGACGCCTTGTATTTGAAAGCTGTTAGCTGCAAATCCCACTCTGGAACTGTATATCATTCATCATGATTGCTTCCAATATTGTATAGTCACTTCTAATCTCAAACCAGAGAGCATGCTTTTTTATCAGTTCCGTTTGTCATGCAGTCCTTCTTACCTTTTTAAGAAGTGACACCATCTCCTGTGACCAGGCAGAAGGATAAGTCACGATAGCTGTCTCAAACATGTGTGCAATTTCCTTGCTGGAAGTATTGGAGCGAATATGATATGGTCGCTTAAGGGAGAAAAAAAGTAAAAGTCTTCATTTTTATAGGGTAAAAAAAAAAAAATTTGCAAATGTTTCCAAGCTAAATTTTCAACCAGTAAAATCTCAGTATCATTTTCTAATCTCTTCTAGCTGGTTGTTGTGTTGTTATGCATACATGGTCCAGTGTAACCAGACCTCTTACTTGAAAACAACAACAACAACAACAACCAGAAATCTATAGTTTCTTGCGAAATCTCAGAATTTTTAAAAGTTGGTAATTCCTCTGGGCCAAACAAAACATTCCCATGGGCTAAACCCATCACTGAGATGCCAACTTGGAACTGTTTTTTAAGGTAACTTATATAAGTATTTACATAAGGTATCTCAGTAAATGGGAATTTTAAAGAGCTATTATTTAAGTGTCAATTATAAAGAGATCCAGAGTTTTACCACATACCTCTTTTCACTTGTTCAAATCATAGTAAGTTCAGAATAGAAAGTTAGCCAAAAAACTTCAACCCTTATCCCAAATGCTATGACTACCTGGTTTATGGGGTGAAATAGAAAGTTTTCTGATGAGGCAAAAATATTTTTACTTCTGAGGGAATCAAGTTTGTTTATAGTTTTAACTTGGGGGGAAAAAAACGGAAACAAACAAAAACGGTGATTTTATTAGCTTTCACAAGTGTCCAGTAGAGGGCAGCTTTTACCTATAGTAAATCTATTCCATAAAGGAATCATTAAAGCTGGGATTTTCTCTTTTATGTGAGCTACTTAAAGCCAGAGATTATAACATACTCACGTTTTGCCCATGGGACCTACCACCTACTAGGTGCTCATTACATGTTTGTTGAATGAAAAAAATTTCCACATTAGATTAAGCAGTAAGACAGTTAGTATGTATATGTACGTGTACAAAATGCCTGGCCCTTTTGAGATACTTAGTCAATGCTTGTGGACGGATAAACACCTCCATTTTCCCCAACTTAGTTCAGTATCTTCCCTGTTGCCATTAGTACTAAAAAGTCATGTAATTAAGTGTTTGAGCTCTGAAGGCAAAAGAATTTGAGGCCCGTTGGACTCACTCAATTTGAGTTTCAATTCCTTCGTCTGTAAAATGAACCACCTCATGAGACTGTTGGGGAAATTTAATGGCATGATCTATGTAAAATTCTCAGTACAGTGGCTAATATATATTAGACACAGTACAGGAGAGATTTTTGATTATTACTGACACAGTGTGAAAAGGGTAGATATAAACGTGAATAGTGAACAGTAAGATGAGTCATCAATGAAGGTGATGTAAAGAAAGACTTAATGGCACACGTGGCATGTCAGTGTCAGTCTCAGGGAACCGTGACGTGCTCAAAGGAAATGAGCCAAACTTTAGTTTTTATGCAAGGTTTAAAAATACCTGCCACATATTTTCTTCCCTTGAGACTGAATAAAAGACCATAGCTAATCCATTTGTCTCCATCAAGATATAGGGGAAATAATCCATGTAACTCAATTATCAGAAGAGGAGTGCTGGGTACGCGCTCATCGTCATCAGTGTTTATTGTTTCCTAGCCGAAGGACACTGAGTTACTACAAGGAATTCATTCATTGGATATTGTTAAGAGTTGGGGCAGGCTTGGCATACTCAAGCTGCCACGGCTGTATGTGTGTGCACATATATTGTTTTCTTTTTCCTAATTTTCTTCTTTGATTCATTGCTGCTTCTTAACCTACTGTTTCTTCGCCATATAAAAACACAAAATCATTTGATAAATGAATAATTAACTGATGAATGCCACAAGGAACTGGTTTAAGAGCGTTTTCATTTACTTGAGGCCATATGACTGAATTTAATACTTATTAAAAATCCTCTTGGCCTGTCAGCTTATTAAAAATACTCAAACTACCTTTGTCTTATACAACAACTTATTTTTCTAGTTCTAAATTTTTTAAATCCATGTTAATTCACCAACTACTAGAATTCTATATTTACCTATTTATCAAATATTTATCAAATGCCTACTATATTCCACATGTTCCAGCACCTCTGTCAGGCATTGGAGGGACCAAGAAGTACAAGACAGATATGATTTCTGTGTTGGTGGAGCCTACAGTCTACTTATGGAAACCACAAATACCTGAAATATATACTATGAACAAAAATGACCGTGTGCAATCAGGATATATCAAATGATTCTAAGGCAGCATATAAATTAAGATGAGCATATAAAGAATAAGCAAGGTGGAAAAGGTTAAATGTTAGATGGGAGAAAATGATGTGCTGTGTGTGATTATAGTCATGCTTTGAGAGTACAAAAGAGTTGTAGGTAAGGATGTCCACTTAATGCAAAACTGCATATGTCCCTCATACACTAACACATATGGATAATGCAAAACTAGAAAGGATATGGACCTTGCTTTTATGATGGCAGCAACAGCCGGGAGACAGAGATGACAAAGTAGGTTGGTAGCTATTGGGACCCCATTCATCAAGACTGTGATCAAGTTTAGAAACCATGGGGATGTTTACAAGCACATTTCTCTTTGAGGCATATATTTTTCTTTTGTAAAGGAGGAGAAATTATTGTTTAGCACCCTTCCTCTGTGGTTTAGTTGTGCGGAGGGTTGTAATTAAATGTTAGTGTTTCATTTCTTCAGCTTAGCTGTATTTTGAAACGTAATTGCATACAGCCTTCTTGGTGATTCTTTTCTAGACTGTGTCAGAATTGATTTGTAGTGACTTGTTTCTTCATTCATTCAATGCGCATTTATGTGCCTATTTAAAGTTAAATACTTTGATATTACTAAGGTACGCAAGATACATACTTCACCTGTAATGAATTTACAATCTAATAATATACAGGAGATAAAACCACACAAATTTATATACCTGGGAAAATTTACAAGGACAATGTATTTACAAAATGAATTTAATCCTAAAAAAAATAATAAAATAGCTTTAGGAGTTTGGATGTAGAAAGTTCTACAGTTTATTCTAAGTGGAAAAAAGTCTCAACAAAAAGACATAGCATAATTCTATTTTTGCTGAAACAACAATAATAATGCACATATGTGTATATGAAAATAGATTATCCTTATAAGAACAGAAAAGGTTTGGAAGTGAATGCAGCAAACTGTTAATTCTGGAAGGTGGGATTAGAAGGTCATAGGAGGGTTTAATTTTTTTTTTAATTTGGAATTTTCTTTGCCTTAGAGGATCTGGTTGATTTTACCTTTTTTTTGTGCTTCCCTATGTTTTCCAATAATTTTAAATTCGGAAGGGTCATAAGAGAGATAAAGTACATAAATATTTGGAAGAGATACAGATCACTTTACTTAGAGATCAGACAAAGTCTCTTCACAGAAGTTGCCATGTTGTCATGGGCCATAAGAATGGGTAGGATTTGAATATGAAAAGACATGGAGAAAGGTCTTCCTCACAAAGAAATTTGGGAGAGTCCAATAGCATGTTCTCTTCCAGAAATGATCAGTATACATTGGACGTGAAGATTCTGAAAAGTCTGCAATTAAGACACATTCTTAACTTTATTCAAACTCAATTTAGCAATTCCCAAACTTATTTGAAGACTGTTTTTTGTTGTTGTTGTTGTTTGTTTGTTTTTAAGAAGACCAGAACCTTGGGAAATATCTTTACAGACAAAGAAACAAGAGTGAAAAAGCCCAAGATGCCTTGAGAGACAAGGAAGTTCATAAAGAGTCAGAGTCATTCAAATTGCAGCAAAACCTGAAAAATTAACCTGGTTCTAAAGGGCAAAGAATGCCAAGCTAAGATATTTGAAGACTATTTGTATTTGTTCGGTGTGTATGTGTGTGGGTGTGTGTGTCTGTCTGAGGGTGAATATGTGAAGCATTGGGAACAAAAGCATTTTTTTTTTTACATGAAAATTCAAGACATGGAAAAAACCTAAGTTTCTGTCAATAGATGAATGGATAAAGAAGATGTTACATCTATCTATCTATCTATCTATCTATCTATCTATCTATCTATACATCTACACAGAGCGTGCCAAAAAAATGTATACACGTTTTAAGGAAGGAAAAAACTGTATTAAAATTGTAATACTCAATATATACCAATGACAAAAAATGAATGCAAGTCACATATATAGATTTTTTTTGGTAACCTCTGTGTATTTATATACACTATATGTATATGTGTGTATATATATATATATATACACACACACACACAAACACATACATACACATATATAGTATATAGATATAGATATATGTAGATATACCCATATATATATGAGATATTTATATATCCTATATATACCATGTTTCCCCGAAAATAAGACCTAGCCGGACAATCAGCTCTAATGCATCTTTTGGAGCAAAAATTAATATAAGACCCAGTCTTATTTTACTGTAATTACTATATAAGACTGGGTCTTATATTAATTTTTGCTCCAAAAGATGCATTAGAGCTGACTGTCCGGTTATGTCTTATTTTTGGGGAAACACAGTATATATATATGTCATATATATATATATGACATATATATATATGTGTATATTATATATATATGTATATATATGTATATATATATGTGTGTATATATATATATATATGCTGTCTGTGACAACAGGGATGGACCTTGAGGCATTATGCTATAAGTGAAATAAGTCAGACAGAGAAAGACAAATATTGCACAGTATCACGTATATGTGGAATCTGAAAAAAGGAAAAGGTCAAACTCAAAGAAACAGAGAAAAGATGTCACCAAGGGCAGGGGGTGGGGGAAATAGGGACAGGTTGGTAAAAGGATGCAAACTTGCAGCGATGACATGAATAAGGTCTGAGGATCTAATGTAAAGAAAATAGAACTTAAATGTACACACACACACACACACACACACAAATTCAGAAACCTAACAGTCACTTTTCTTCACCTTTCTAAAGCAAAAAAAAAACAAATGACAATGTTGATACATCAGATAGACAACAGGGAACTACCATGGGAGGGAGAAAAAACACTTTCTCAGTAAAATTCTTCCTAGTCGTTTTCTTAGTTTAAGAAATGTTTTTTTTTTGTTTAAGAAATGTTTCTTTAAAAAGGGAACTATTCTAACTCGCCACTGAATCCACAACTTAGGAGCCAAATGACAGACAGGTATCCAGCAAGACAGGACATGAATTGTGTTATATTAATAATTCACACTCGCCTTGGGGAACTGTGTCTGAATTAGAGTCCTGAACTGTGACTGCAAAATGCTTTTCTATCAACAACAAATATATTTATACAAAATATTTAGTGAGGTGTATGGATTTCCCCTCTCTGGGACTTTGTAATCTCCATATTCATTTAATTTTATCTGCGTTATTCAATGTGAATGCACATGTTGGTCCCATTGGTAGGAGAGTGAATGAATGACTGTGCGCAGAAATCCCAAGGGTTGTTATCAGCATCATATGGCATAGTTGCTTTCACCTCTCAAACTGCTTGATTTTTAGCAAAAAAAAAAAAAAAAAAATCCATCTTTTCATTCTAAAAATGGAACTTGCTGGTAGAGTAACCAAAGAGAAATGTGAGTCTACTATACCCGGCCTCTCAGCAGCTCATATGCTGTCACTCCCAGGGACCACCAGTCAACAGCAAAGGAATAGCCCGCTTCTCTTCTGGAGTTGAACATCTCAGGTGCTGAAAACACGGAAAAGTCAGATCTGTTTTATTCCCTGAGACATTAACAAATCTATTTTTCCAATGTGGTCCTCCAAAGGCAAAAATACCAGAGTAAAGGGTAGAAACACTTTTATAGATGCTTATCGTCCATTACTAGATTGCTCACAGCAGGCAAACATTTCTAATGTTCTAATCTCTCTCCGGAGCCTCATTCATCCACCAACATAGCAGGCAGGCACAGGCCTTAGTGGACACATGCTTTTCTCGTTTAGAACATGCACCTATGAAAAATTAGATCTCATCAGTCCTCAAATGTGCGGCTGACCCTGAAATCAAGGAAGCTGAGTAGATGTTATTTGTTGCCTTGATTTGGCAGGTTTGTGCTAAAGGACTGACATTTCTATCACAGTTGGAAACTGCTCTCAAATTTCGGTGCCCTGGGTAAGTTCTACGTCTCAGTCATCTTGAAGAGGTAAGGGCAGCATTTGCAGCCTGCTATTGGGGGTGAGGGAGGAGAAAAGTGAGAGTGGGCACTCTGAGAGAGAATGTCTTATAGCAGCTATAACATAGTTACTTGAATGGACTCCGATGCATGGCGCCCCTACTGTCAGTTTTACCGCCTGTGGAAACACCCAGTTATGCAATATCTAAGCACTTCAACACAACATGAACCTTCTACAGTCTACATACTCTTCCAGGAATATCCCTAATTCCTGAGGGGTGGAGTAGGGAGAATGGAACACGAAGCAAGGGCACGTATCTCATCTCCTTGCTCACCACGACGTTGCTCGTGTCCAGTATGAACCTGGCATGTAGAGGCACTCAGGAGACATCTATTGAATGAATGAATGATGCTGAATCATCAAGCAATGGTTGTAATCATTAGTTCTAGAGCTGTGCTATCTGAGTTCAAAATTTGCCTTGATCACTTACTGTGACCTGGAACAAGCAGCAGGTTAACTTTGAGAATCATCACCAGCAAACTTGAAATAATAATGTGGCAATCTTCACAGAGGTGAGAAATTAAATGAATTAGAGCGTGCCAAGAACTCAGCACACTGCTCCAAAAATGAGGCACTCTTCTAGAGAGGCAAACATCTGTAACCATGGGAATTTTACCTAGCCAAAAGCTGCACACACCTGACCCAAGCCCCTGGGAGGACGGTACTGGCACTGGACAAAGGAAATCGGAGTGATGTGGGCCTGTGCACAGGCTTGCCCTGCCCGGTGCACTCAAGTTCTAAGTAAAATCCTGTGGACAACATCCAACTAGAGAATGTTGGCGTCCCCGTGCCCTGGACTGACCTTCACTGTAAGAGCCTGCTGTAGCCCCATTCCCTAGTGGAGTCACCTTGTATGCATCAGTGCATCCGTTCTCCAATAAAGTCACAGCTCCCCATGCAATTTGGGAGATAATGGTCCTGGCCCCATGGCACCCCACGCTGGATGGAATGGACTTTCCCTTCTGAGTATCTCACAGCAAGCATCTGAGATAGTCCCCCAGGTGGCAGGTGACAGAAATCTCAGAGAAGTGCAGAGAACTTTGAGGGATAAGCAGACCATCATGCTGTAAGAAAATGACTAACAGAATAAACATTATAAAAGCTGCGAATTCTGTCATCTTGGATCGTCCTCGGAGTTTCTATGAGCATCCTTTTCTTTTCTACGTACTCTTATTTCCAACATGAGGACATCTGAATTTGTGTTCATTCACTCAACAAATACGGTGTGCTAGGCATTGAGGAATTTTGGTAGAACACTAAGAAGAAACATCGTAACAACATAAAAAAGCACAACAGATGGGTAATTCTTTGAGACCTCAAAGAGCTTAAAAACCCGTTCGGGGAGTTGATGGTTTTTCGTCAACCCTTCAGGAGGATCCCTGTTCTTGAGAGGGAACAAATAGAGGTGGAGAGGAACTAAGCTTCCTTCGAAAGGTCATTGGGTATTTTGTTTGATTTTTAAAGTATTTCCATAGGTACATTCAGAAAAGAAAACATGTAAAAGAACAACTTAACAAGTAGTTATAAGCAAATGGCCAGGCGACTGTTACACAGGTCACAAAGTGGAATCTTGACGCCACCACTGTGTCCTGTCCTGTTCACAACCCTAGAAGTAACCATTATTATGTTGATTTTGTTAGTAATTTTGTTCCGTTTCCACATAGATTTACTATCTATGTATGCATTTCTAAGCAATACTTCATTTTGCCCATTTTATATATGTATACATATATATGTTCACATAACATATATGTGTATATACTATATATAACACATATGTTATATATGTGTGTATGTGTTAAATCCTAATTGTTTTCTTTGGTGTCCTACTTTTCTTCCTCAAGGTTTTGTGTATAAGATTTATCCAAATTGCTGCACACAGTCTCAGTGTGCTCACAGTCAGTGCTACATGAACATACTGTAATTTACCTACCTGTCCTACTGTTGATATGGCTATTTGGACTGTTTTCTATGGGGGAGTATTGTGAACAATGCTCTCGTGAACACTGCTATGCATGAAGACTCCTGTAAGTTCACACATCTTTTGGGTATGCTCCTGGAATGGGAACTGCAGGGATGGGATGTCTGTCTTCACGTACATTAGATAACGCCAAGCTCTTAACCAATGTGCTTGTACCAGTTAACACTGGGACCAGCCATGTTTCAGACGTCCTTTTGCTCAGTCCCCTTTTCCACATCTGCTGTTAACTGATCTTTTGATTTTTGCCATCTACTGAGAGTGTAATGGTCCTTCATTGTGGTTTAAATTGACATTCCCCTAATTACTAATAAGGTTGGCCACGTTTTAATGTGTGTTAGCTCTTTGGATTTCTATCATTTGGCTTTCAGATTTTAAAACAACTAGAGAGTAGATTCTGGTCAGGATGTAAAGAACGGGATCCAAAGCAATATATACTTTTGATGCAATGGAAATAACTAATAGCATTTACAAAAATGATTCTAAGTTTCATTTACAAATAATGTGTGAATAATGAAGGTTTTCTGAAAAGGCATAAACTATAAGTTAGTAAACTACATTATAAAGCCACAATAATTAAGATTTGAAAGCCACAGGATATAGATGCTAGTACATAAAGATGCTTAGTTTATGATGAATATATTTCAAATCAGCATTGAAAGGATCTTATTTAGAACATGGTCTTAAAACAACTATTTAATAAGCCAACAAAAAGTAAAGTTGGATCCTTACTACAAATCTTCAGTCAAGGTAATATATATAGCTGGATTAAGTAAAAAATGAAACTATAACGATAATAAAAATATTAGGTAACCATATTAAAAATCTGGAGGTAAGAAGATCTTGCTAAGAATAGCATCAAAGATAGAAACTATACAGTAAAAAGACTAATGAGTTGATGGTATTAGAGGTATAGTTCTTTATGTCAAAAATACCGTAAGAACAACAGCAACAAAAAGTAGGAAATTATATTTGTAACACATATGATACACTAGAATTTAATAGTCCCAATATATAAAAGGCAAGAATTATTTTAAAAATTTTAATTACAGTTGACATTCAATATTGGGTTAGTTTCAGGTGTATAGCATAGTGGTTATACATTTATATAACTTACAAAGTGATTCCCCCAATAAGTCTCACACCCACCTGACACCATGTTTGGTTATTACTACATTATTCACTATATTCCCTAAGTTGTACTTTACATCCCCATGACTATTTTGTAACTGCCAATTTGTACTTCTTAATCCTTTCACCTTTTTCATCCAACTCTCAACCCCTCTTCAATCTGGCAATTATTAGCATGTTCTCTGCATCGATGAATTTCCTTTTTTCTTGCTTGTTCATTTATTTTGTTTTTTAAGATTCCATATATAAATAAAATCATGTGGTTATTTGTCATTCTCTGTCTGACTTCACTTAACACAATACCCTTTTAGGTCCATCCATGTTATTGCAAACGGTAAGACTTCATTCTTTTTTAAGGGTCAAGTAATATTCCATTGTATATATGTACCACTTCTTTATTCATTCATCTGATTGGAGCATTTAATCCATTTAAATCATTGATAGATATGTAGTTATTACCATTTAAAAAATATTATTATTATTATTGGGGGATATTGGGGAACAGTGTGTTTTTCCAGGATGTCAAGTCGTTTTTTCAATCTGGTTGGGGCGCAACTCAGCTCAAATCAAGTTGTTGTTTTCAATCTAGTTGCGGAGGGCGCAGCTCGCTGGCCCATGTGGGACTCAAACTGGTGACCTTGGTGTTATGAGCTTTGTGCTCTAACCACTGAGCCAACCAGCTGTCCACCGGTGGCTCCGCTCCAAGCTCAAGCCGTTGTTTTGAATCTAGTTGTGGAGGACCCAGTTCACTGGCCCATGTGGGAATCATACCGCCAATCTTGATAAGAGCTTGCACTCTAACCAACTGAGCCAGCCGGCCTGCCCTTATTGCCATTTTCATTAATTGTTTTCTGATTGCTTTTATAGTTCTCCTCTGTTCCTTTCTTCTTATCTTGCTCTCTTCTCTTGTATGTTGTTGACTCAGCATAGTGTTGTGTTTGGATTCCTTTCTCTTTATTTCTTGTATATCTCCTGTACGTTTTTGGTTTGTGGTTACCATGTCCTTCATATATACCCAGCTGTGTTTACAGCAGTCTATTTTAAGTTGATGGTTGCTTAAGTTCAAACAGTCTATGATCAATACCATTTTTACTCACCTTCCCACATTTATTTTTTGTCATCATTTTTTACTTCTTTTTTTGCGTGTGTGTTTGTGTGTCCTTTAATATCACACGATTATAATTATACTTGATTGTCCTACTCTCGCCTTTTAGCCTTTGTACTAGCTTTAGTGTTAGTTGATACACTGCTGTTATTACATATTTGCCTTTGTCAGTGAGAATTTGTTTTCTTTGTGATATTTTCTTATTCATAGTTTTAATTTATTTTTCTTCTTTTTAAAAGAAGTCCCTTTAACATTTCTTATTACTGGTTGGATGGTAATGAAGTCCTTTAGCTTTTTCTTGTCTGGGAAGCTCTTTATTTCTCCTTCGATTTTAAATGATAGAGTGGAATCTGGATAGAATGCTGGGTAGCGTAATCTTGGTTTTAGGTCCTTACTTTTCAATACTTTCAATATTTCCTGCCAATTCTTTCTGTGCTGCAAAATTTCTGTTGAGAAATCCACTGACCGTCTTATGGGAATTTGCTTGTAGGAAACTAACTGCTTTTCTTTTGCTGCTTTTAAGATTCTCTCTTTAACCTTTGGCATTTTAATTATGCTGTGTCTCGCTGTGGGCCTCTTTGGGTTCATCTTGTTTGAGACTCTGCACTTCCTGGACTTGTATGCACATTTCTCAGGTTAGGAAAGTTTTCAGTCATTATTTCTTCAAACAGTTTTTTCATTTCCTTGCTCTCTCTCTTCTCCTTCGGTACCTCTATGATGCAAATGTTGTTATATTTGATGTCATCCCAGAGGTCCCTTAATCTATCCTCATTTTTAAAAATTCTTTGTTCTTTTTGCTGTTCTGATAGGGTGTTTTCCACTACCTTGTCTCCCAAATTGCTAATTGGATCCTCTGCTTCCTCAAATCTTCTATTGATTCCATTTAATATATTCTTCATTTCAATTATTGTAGTCTTCATTTCTGGTTGGTTCTTTTTTCAATCTTTCCTATCTGCTTTTTAATGTTTCCTGTCTCTCTGTTAAAGTTCTCACTGAGATAATCTATTCTTCCTCTAAATTCATTGAGCGTCCTTATACTCAGTGTTTTGAACTCTGCATCTGGTAGATTGCTTGCCTCCATTTTGTTTAGTTCTTTTTCTAGAGTTTTGTCCTGTTCTTTTATTTGGGACATGCTTCTTTGTTTCCTCATTTTTGGCTGCCTCCCTGTGTTTGTTTCTATGTATTAGATAGATCTGCTACATCTCCCAGTCTTGGCAGAGTGGCCTTATGCAGTAGGTATCCTGTGGGGCCCAGTGGTACAGTCTCCCTGGTCTTCTGAGCCAGGTACTCCAGGTGTATCCCTTATGTAGGTTGTACCTGAACCTTGATTGCTGTTGGCACATCAGTAGGTGGGATTGACCCTCAGGCTGACTGGCTGTGAGGACTGGCCATGTCTTCAGTGGATAAGCTGTTGCACAGGAGCTGACCCCATAGAACAGGGTTCATTTTAGTGGGGCTCTGGTGCCTATTGACTCTGCCCTTTGGGTGTGTCATTTGTGGAGGTGGTTGGGTGGTGCTCTGGTATGGTCTGAAGCCAGGCACCTGGTGTGTTGGTTGTGGGGTCTCTCGGGAGGGGCTGTGATGTAAGCCAAGGTCAGCTACTGCCTGTATCTGGCCTGGGGCCACCTGGTAGGAGGTACAAAGTGATCTTCAGTTGGTAGCTACCTGTGCTGGGCTTGGAGGCACCTGGGAGTAGTTTTGCTGTGAACCATGGTGAGCTGCCACTAGTGCTGGGCTTGGGGCTGCCTAGCAAGAGGTAGAGGCTGCACAGAGGCTAGCTGCTGTTTGTTTGGGTTTGTGGGTCTTTGAGCAATTTTAAGAAAGTCTGCAGCATAGACCCAGGCTTGCCCCTTATACGGGTTAGCCTCTGAAAGACGTTCTGGCCAAGTGTATGAATTGGGTTGGACAGGGTCTCAGAGAATCACCAGGGTGGGTTTAGAGTCATGTTGGAGGTTTTAATGGAGACTCAGACTTGCACCTGCTAGGGGGACAGCTGAACAAAGGAACAAATTGGCAGAGAGAGCTGCTCCTCCAGCTATTGCCCTGAAGCCAGACTGTGCAATTCCTTTCTGTATGTCTTTGGTGCCTTTTGAGCTGCTGTCCCTTTGCTGAAACTTAGCATGAGTGTTTGTGTGTGAGAGACTGCATGGGCCCTTTAAGAGGATGCTTGGTTTCCAGCAGCCTTCTGTCTCACCCAGACTGAATCTTTGCCGATTTTCACATCCAGCTGTTGTGGGGACTCTTCCTCCCAGCACTGGTGCCTGGAGCTGTGGAGCTGCATGTAGGGCTGGGATCCCTTGCTCTTCAGTGGAGATGCCTGCAGCCCAGGTATCCCTCCCAGTTCTTAACTGCCACATTTGGTTGTGCAATCAGCCTGGTTCATGTCTCCACCCCTCCTATCCGTCTCAACGTGGCTTCTTCTGTATGTCCTTAATTATAAAACTTCTGTTTGGCTAGTCTTCAGGTGTTTCTCAAGGGGGATGGTCCTACAATTTAGTTGTGATTTTGATGCCGTCATTGGCAGAAGTGAGCACAGCATTTACCTGCTCTGCCATCTTGACGAGAAGTAGAATTCTTTATATAATCATTGTAAAACATCAGAATAGGATAAAAGTATTAGCATCCTAGTAGAAAATGGATAAAGAACACAACAAGAAATCTACACAGGAAGTCAAAGAAATGCAATTATCATATCATAATGAGTACCATTTTTTCTTATCTTTTCAAGAAGATTAAGATATTGATAGTGCAGCCCGGGTGAGGATGCAAGGCAGTGAATATCCTCACACGCTTCCAGAGCAAATGAGTAGAAATCCACCTGAACTTCCAGGAGGGAAATGCAGTAACATTTATGCCTTTTGACCAGGAATTCTTTGGGAATTTATCACAAGGAAATAATTATGTTGCAGGACATATTTCTGCTAACTGTGTTGATTTTTATTACAAATGTATTTATATAATACATAATTAATGCATAAATTAATATAAGACCCGGTCTTATTTTACTATAATATAAGACCAGGTCTATGATATGATATGATATCATATGATATTATGATATGATATAATATATAATATATAATATTATAATATAACATTATAATATAATATTATATAGCATAATATAAGACCGAGTCTTATATTAATTTTTGCTCCAAAAGATGCATTAGAGCTGATTGTCCGGCTAGGTCTTATTTTCAGGGAAACACGGAATAATAATAATATAATATAATATAATATAAATAATATACCGAGTTTCCCTGAATAAGACCTAGCCTGACAATCAGCTCTAATGTGTCTTTTGGAGCAAAAATTAATATAAGACCCAGTCTTATTTTACTATAATATAAGACCAGGTCTTACAATATAATATAATAATATAATGTAATAAAATATAATATAATAATGTAATATAAGATCAGGTCTTAAATTAATTTTTGCTCCAAAAGATGCATTGAAACTGATTGTCTGGCTAGGTCTTATTTTTCGGGGAACCAGGGTAACATAAGACCTGGTCTTATATTAATTTTCGTTCCAAAAGACTCATTAGAGCTGATTGTCCGGCTAGGTCTTGTTTTTGGGGAAACACAGTAATGTTCAACAATAAAAAATTGGTTAAATAAATTTTGATGTAGCCCTCTATTCTGCAGCATGACCATGAAAAACCATGGTTTTATATACATGGGCATGGAAAAATAAGCGGTGTTAGTTGTCAAGACCCCGAGTCTGGAGTCAGAAGCCAGTTTCCGTTTTGGCTGAGGTGCATTTGTGGACGGGGGGCAGAGAGGTAACACAGCAGCGCGTTAAGAGTTAGAGCTCTGACGTCAGACCCTGAGAGCTGTGTCCATCGCTTCCCCGTGGGCAGAGCTTAACTTGTCAGTCTGCACACCTCAAGTGGGAATAACAATAGTACCTGCCTCATAGAAATGCATTTAGTTTAAATGACATAATACATGCACCTAGAATAGTTTGGCACAGAGCAAGGGCTCGGTAAATGTCAGCCATCATACCTTCATCATTGTCATCACCATCACCGTCAGTGTTCTAGGCTCGAGATGTTTTGAGACTTGTGTTTCACTTTGTGCTCTACCAGTCACTTCCTGTATGATTATGATCATGTCACTTTCTCCCTAGGCCTCATTTTTAAAAATTTATGAAATCAGACTATTACTAAAACCTATTTCATAGGGTTGCTCTGAGAATTTAATAACACAATAAACGTTAAAAACGTAGCAAAGTGCTTGAGACATAATAAATGCTCGCTATAGAATGCCTATTTGTATTAGTGTGATTACATTATAACTGGAAAACTTAGGCTACAAAAATCCAGTATAATCCAGCTTAAAAAAAATGTATGTGTTTATGTGTTTACAGACAAAAGGTCTGGAAGGAAACCATAAATATCTACAAGTAGAGGGATCAATTTTTAATTTAAGATAAGCAATTTAATTTGCTTATCTGCATGTTACACATTTACTATAGTGAGTTGGTTTTTAATTTAAAGAAGAATGTTTTAATTGGGTAAGCTCTAAGTGATGTAGCTTATATTCACACAGACGTAAGAGTAGGAAGAAGGAAGGACTGGAATGATGGGATGGAGCATGCAAGAAGAAGATTATGAACAAACGGTGGTTAAGAACTGGCAGACTGCTCATCTTCTCATTTCCAGAGTCAGCCAAGAAATTCCTTCACAATATGCTCAGCATCTCATATTAATAGATATTGTATGTTCCTATAATCTTCATTCAGTATTGCATCCTAGTTTTGTTTCTTTTTTAGATTCTCTTTTGCTTTCTGGTTAATTGCTAATTAGTATCCTAACAACAGACTATAAAATGAGTGCTGGTAAATGTTTATTAGGTAGATCTTGCCAAATTATTGGGAACATAATTTTTAAAAAAAGGAACAGATTTCTACCCATGATACCTCTTAGAAAGACTCCCATTCAAAACTCAAAGCCAAGGGCAACTACTGGATAAAGAGATAAGCAATGACATACAGATATTCATTTTTTTAAAAAATAAAACGAAACATTTCTAACAGTTTGGCCTACCTAAATTGGCTTACAATTATTTAAGAACCACGAATAACATTTTTTAAAAATTTACCTCTCTTACAGGGAAACGTTTGATTTTCTAAAGTCAGAGCTTGATGTAAATCAAGGCTTTTTCAGTTACTACCCATGTGATCGTGAGCAAATTACTTAGCTTCTTATTTTCCTCATTGTAAAATGATGATAATTATAGTCTGCCTTATAGGGTTGTTGAGAAAAACAAATAAATAAATGAGTAAATGAATGTAAAACATTTAACACATTGTCTGGTCCAGAAAAGACTTTCAATAAATATTAGTAATTGTTAATCATAAGGGTGAAGATGAACAGGCGCAGAGAACCTTGATCAGATTCCAATTTCTAAGCTCTATGTTGTGAAAAGACTAGAAATGCCCATTTTGAGGAGAATTGAATGACACGGACGTTGTATTTAAAATTACTGGGGAGAGAGAAAGGTGGCCTGCATTTACTCCTCTCACCATGGAAACCAGGCCTAGAAAACCCAGATGCACATTTTCTGACTTGGCTCCAAGAAAGAGTCCTTAATATGGAAACCCAGGAAACCTGCAGAATAAACCCATCAGACCATCAGGCTTGAATAGTCCTTTTTTATCATTTGAGTACCATGATTTTTAGTCAGAAAATAGGCTGAATTGTATGTGTCCATTTTTTTAGAAGTGACTAAAGAGATTTGTTCCCTCCACTGATAATTGGAAGCCAGGAAATTTGCAGTTGTTCATATATCATATAAAATAAGGCTCATTTTCTTTCTTTTTCTTTTTTTTTTTTTTGCCATGGAAGATTTCTTTCTCTTGGAAATCTAGGTGGCCCTGCATGTAGGGGTTCTCTTTTCTCTCTTTAGTTACATAAGGGAGAGAATAAAATACTAAAAGAAAGTGGCATTGTTCTTGCCCTTGATTTCAAGTTCAAGTATTTTGCCTGTGAATTACTCTGACCATATCGAGCCAGTGCAATTCATTCCACCCCTGACTTCATCCCACCAGTTTAACCAGCAACATCATCTGCTTTAAACATCGCAAGTAACTCGGGTAAGCAGCGTGTCGTTTTTATTCTTCTCTTATCTGCAACCAACTATGCAGTGTCTACCCACCTTTTTTGCTGAGTATTGGCTCTCTTGATGATAGCTTAGTCTGTTGCCTAATACATTTTAATCCCTTTGCTTATGAAAATATTTTCTCTAGATAACTCTAAAATCCAATCCTGTGAATTGGAAAATTAATCTCATATCTGACTCAAATCTCCCTGACACCACTAGCCTGGATTCACCTTGGTGTAGAGATGGACAGCAATCTGGTTCTCACCTCCTGCTCCCCTTTCCAAGAGAGTACCATTTGTTTTAGAACACGGAAGAGGAAGTGCAGGGGCAGAGGGATCCTAACACATATGCCCTGCCTGCCCCTGCCCTGGGATGATCTCTCTTCCGTTGCTTCTAATAGTTCACAGAGCTCATGGTCTGCTGCAGAGGTGTGCAACCCTGACTGCACGGCAGAATCACCTAAAGAGCTTTTGCACCACTCTATGCGTGGGCATCACTTCCAGAGACTCTGACACTGTTGGACTCTGTTGGGATTGGTGGTGTCTCCAGTAAGCGATGCTGACAGGAACCTTCTCCCAGGCTGTACCCCCTGGGCACTGGAGGAGCCCTTGTGAAGCTGGACCACATCCTCAGGCTAATGCCCACCTCTCCACACCACACCCACCACCACCACCACCACCACCACCACCACCACCACCACCACCACCACCTACTCCCCCACCCCCCGCTGCCTATCTGCCTCCTACTGTAATAGTTCACAGAAAGACTTGACTCCAAACTCATCAACACACCATGGCTAACTCAGGAACCAGTGCCTAAACAGACATCAACTAGGAATGGAATGCCAGGCACCTCATCTCACGTTTATGCCCAGACTTTACAGATAATTCTGAGACCTGACTCACCTGCCTTAGGAACAGCAGGGAGAGGAGAGGAAGAAGTCCCTCATCCTGAATACTGTCTGTCCCCAAAGGGCAATAGCTCTCTCTTTATATTTCTTGGGGGTGTTTGGGGGTAGGGCTACTTAGGCTGGAGTTGAGTCTGCACAGAGATGGCTGCCTCCAACAGCAGCATGTGGAATTTGTGTTAATTTGTGACTGTTAACACAATTAAACATGAGACCTTATTGATAATTTTGGCACCTAACCCCTACCCTTTCGATATCTTTTGGGTAAGTTTTAAATCTTCAGGCAAAACCCAGTGCCTCATGTTTAAAAAAGGAGATCTCGTAGGATGGTTGTGATAAAACAAAAATTAAAATTGTAACTAGAAGGTACTTTGTGAACAGCCCTCTGCATATAACACAGTATTCTGGAAATTACAGTTATGATAATACTTATCTTCTCTATTTGATTCTCTCTTTTTTTTTTTTAACTCCTCTCACTGGAAAGTAAGTTCCATGGGCTGGAGACTATTTTGCTCACTGCAAGTCACCAGCACCTGATACAGTGCCGAGCACACAGAGACAGTCGGTATTTATTGAAATAATATTCTTTGTTAGAAAGTGGGTAGACGCTATCCTAAATAACTCACAAAATGATATTTTCAAAAATGAATCTGTGGTCCTCCTGAATCAACATCACATGGGGTGCTTGCTAAATGAAGAATCCTGAGGCTCATCTCAGACCCGTGAAACACAAGCTTTCCATGTAAAGTCGGGGGGGGACCTGGACCTGTCATTTCTAGCTGCAAATCCCTGCAGATGGTTGGGCCCACAATAAATGGTGCCTAAAGGAATGGCCAGCAAAAGCGTTGCTCTTAGTCACGACCGCCCTTCCCGACGCCCGTACCCATGTAAGGCTTGGTGCCAGCCATGGTGGTGAGGCACGTCTCCCTGGGCAGCATCGCGGCGATGTTGAAGTCTGTGATGTGCACGTGCCCTGGTGGGAGAGAGGTACCACAGAGAACGTTAAGTCCATTCAATCCAGGGGCACACCCATGCTTCTACCTGAAAGCATCTGGAAGCTTCGTCTGTAAATTCTTGTATGCATTTGGGTGCTGGCAGTAAAAGCTCAGTTATTCTGTCCTCAAGACCAAGATGGTCTTCAACAAGCAACCTCCCGGCAGCCGGACCATGATATGCAAAGATAAGTGTCTGATTGTAAATCTGTAGTTCACCCTTGGAAAATTTTAACTTTGGGGTTAAGAGCTCAATGCTTTATAATTCTACTTAGGCAGTTTATTGTCCCCAACATTTTAAGTTGGTATAAACTATGAGTACCAAGAGGGAAAGAGCCAACAGCTATTCAAAATATCAAACTTCCAAGAGTCTCTTAGGATTTTGTTTTTAAGAGACAAATACTGTTACTACAAAGCAGATATGAATGCGGATACAGCAGGTCCTCAAATAACGTTGTGTCATTCAAGATTGTTATATTGTCGATGAGAAAAATGGATTCCCAGCAGAGGCCACTGTCTGTGTGGAGTTTGTACTTTCCCCCATGTCTGCACGGGTTTCCTCCCACATCCCAAAGATGTGAACTGGCCTGTCTACATTGTCTCTGTCTGAGTGAATGAACGTGGGTGTGTGTGAATAGCTCTGTGATGGAGAAGCATCCTGTCCAGGGTGGGTTCCCACCTTGAACCTTGAGCTGCTGGGAGGCGCTCCCACCAGCGTGACCCTGAACTGGAATACAGTTTGGAAAATCATTGTCTTGCTTATTTTTATTAATCTTTCTTAAATGTATATATAGCTCACATTTATTTCAATATTTAATATCAGAAATGTTTCGGGTCTTTACTTAGAAGTTTGGTGATGTTTTTGTGACCAGAAATAAGCTGCAGGAGCTCAGCTCTTGTTTATATCAATTAGCCTATACTAAAATTGGTTTATTTACATGTTTCATTTTAAAGTTTCAGTTTCCAAGAATCTATTATTGGTGTTAAGTGAGGACATACTCTGTTTGTTTGCTAAGAAAGAGTCCTTTTTTCTCCATGTTTTTCTGAAATATCATTAGTTTTTGTCTGATAGGTCAGGTTGTCCCCTGTTGATCCCCAACAAAATATCTCATCAAGGGAAAGCAGGGGAAAATGTCAAGTTTTATTTATAAAGAGGTTGTATAAAGAGTCTTAAACTGGGCACCCGGAGACCTGGGTCCTACCCCGAACTGTGCCCCTAACACATCGTAGATTTTAAGTCTCATTCCTGTATTGAACCCCAGTTCCCCTATATTTTTTATTTTTTAAAGGAATGGGTAGACTAGTTGATATCTAGAATCTCTCTCAGCTCTAACACTCGTGGCATTGTAGTGAGGATCTAACACTTAGGTTCAGCAGGGAGCACACCCTGCAAAGTGTACTAGGGCCCTTGCATTTACAGCGAGGAGGAGGAAAGGGGCAGTACCAGCTCAGGAAGACAAGCTGGTTACGTTAGCTGTTGGCATGAAAGTCATATGCGTCCAGGGGATCATGAAGTGTTGGCATTTCCATTTACGTGCTTCTGTGGTTTGGATGAGATAGGGCTGTCATTGGAGGGGATGTCATCTGGTTCTTCTTCCATGTCCCACAGCCCACACTCCCCCTGCCAAACTTCACGGTCTACTTTGATAGCATCTAGTCTGCTGCTAAAGATAATCTCACTGCCTTTATTGCCACTGTTTTGTGCCCAAAGGGTTTTGTGTTTGTTTATGTGATGACATTTTAATAAAGTAAAAGCAGCACTTATCCAGCTAAAAGTGAATGTTTTCTTGCTTGAATGGTACCAACAGATGATTTAGATAACTCACCCTATCATAGCATATAGGTGGCCTCAGATTTTTCTTTCTCTCTCCCATGGGTCATGCTCAAGGCACTAGATCGATGGTTCTAGTGAGATTTGGTACAAAATAGGTGAGCCGGGAGATACTGTGGTGAATTTTCTGGGGTCAGACTACTTGGCTGCAAGTCCAGGTTCTACTACGAACTAGCTGTGTTACCTTAAGAAGGTTGACTTATCCTCTATGTAAAATTGGGATAATCGTCTTCTCATGTGGTCGTTAGGAAGATCAAATGAAATAATGACTGGAAGACAGCTCAGCATCTGGCAGTTAGTGAGTGTTCAGTTGTTTCTGTTTGTCATGATCAGAAACTCCAGTGTTACAGAGGGATCTATATTTAGGATTCTGCAAGGGAGGAGCTCTTAAGGTAGTGGGCTTAGTTGTTCCTCACACCCCCCCAGATTGACTTTTTACCTTTCTCTGTTCCCTGTGACTAGTGATATGAAGAAATCTAAATTATAGATGATGCCATAATTGTCATTTTTCTCAGATATATTACACAGACAGTATTGTTCCTCTGGTTACAGCATTTATTTCCTGAATAATTTAAGACAAACACAAGAATTGTAGACACTGTGGAATTGATAGATTTGGATGGGGTACTTCAATTGGTAGGATATGAAAATATATATCAGGACACTGGGCTATGAGCCAGTCAAGATCTAATGCCACCTTAGGCTCTGAACTACTGGGTGAGGCATTTGGGGAGAACAGTAGCCGGTATGCTCTAAATTAAAACCATTTTTTTAAAGTCAAATTCTGATGTACAAGGGATGTTCATTCATGCCATGGCAAGACTCCTCATTTTATGAAAGGATTTAGCTCCTTTAAATAGCAGTCTTTTCTGATGAATATGAACCACTATGAATCAGTAAAACAAAGTTTCTGCCTGTCGCTGAATGGTGCCGAAAGAAATATAAGCAATGTAGTGGGATACACAGCTCATGGAGAGGAACGGGCGCAGGAGGCAGATAGGAAATAGGCACTTTCCTTCACAGTTGCTAAAATTCCCATGGAAGAGGGGCATGTGTTGGCCCATCAGGGGTGAAATACTATAAATGTGGGTGGAGACGATAAAAGAGGGTTTCAGATATGAGAGACATGGAAAAGCACAGCAGAAGGCCCTCTGGAAGGCAGGCATTGGTTTGTGGCGTAGTAGAGTCTCACAAGAGCAGCTACATAATGAGCTCAGGGTGGTGGGGGACAAGGGATTTGTTCACTGAAAAGTGCTCCCTGAGCAATGCCTAAAAACTTTAGTTTTTCAGAATCTAGATAAACAGAAAGTAAACAACCTTGAAAATTATTCTCTCCAAAAAACAAAAGATTATTTTCTCCAGAAAGGGATCCCAGGACAATGGTTAGAGAACAGCTCTCAGTCTTTGTTGTTTATTTGCTTGCTTTTACCCGTTCACATATCCAGTCCTTCCCAAAGCAATGTTTCTCTGATTAACTGCGGTCAGTCTCTTATTAACTGCAGAATATAATACAGAAAAGCCCTATCTTAATTCATTGTCTAAACCCCAAAACTTGAGATTGAAAGGGGTCATTGTAACCAGTACACCAGATAACAGGTGTAGTTGGAACTCTCCCACCGGTCAACTGGAATCACTGCTCATAGTCCTAGAGCAACTAACTAGCTCCAGCCCCGCCAAGAATAAATGCCCTGAAAAGCAGGGTTAGCTCCCTGCACACGTGAAGGAAAGCAGAATGGGCGATTGACAGTGTATCTGAGATTAGGGTTCAACAAAATTGTTTAAACATAAGACCTAACAAGTAGACACCAGAACCTTTGGTGTATCCCTTCTGGAAACAAAATAATTCTTTAGTAGAGCCAGGTAGGTACCCATTATTCACTGACTTTGAAATAGACAGAGCTTCATAAGACAAAGTGAAGTGATCTAAGCTTCCTTCCCTAGGGGAGAAAGCCCCTACTACCTCATGAATCATACTAATATTTAACTTTTATTGAGTGATTTCCTTGTGGCAGACATTGCAATCGAGTACTTTATAAATAGTATGTCAGTTAGTCCTTAACAGTGACCCTAAAAAGTAAGTACTCTTTTGGTCCCTGAAGAAATGAAGGTGCAAAGAAAGTTTAGGCAAACTGTTGCCCTTCTCAGAGCTGGTGAGAGGGTCAAATGGGTTTTGAACTCTGGTGATCTGGCTCTAGAATTCATGCTCTTAACTATACTGTTACACAGTCTTTCACAAGGGTAGCCTCTATGGGTGGTTAAATGTGAAGATTAATTTATTTCTAGACCTTTCTCCTAATCTACCGTTACCAAGTTGACAAGACCATGAGGGGGAAAAAGAAGTTGAAGGAGAGAGAACAGAATGGACTCGTGGTAGAAATAAGATGAAACCATGTTTGAAATCTAAGATTAAAACACTGTTCTCTGAAATAGAAGGTAAACCTTGAACAGGTTTTGGTTGACAGGATCTGTCTGTGTCCATTCAGGGCCTCAACAAACAGCAGAGCAGTATGTTGTGCACAAAAGCACCCGGGGTTGGTGGGGACAGAACCCCAACCTGGGTTCTGCTTGACCAGCCAGCCATGCACCTTTATAAGGCTGTGGTGGGCCGATGGAGCACCTTGTCCTAAATGCTGCAAAATTGGCCTCTGTTGGTTTGGGGAGGCCCTGGAGAGTTTATTTGCGCCAGGGTAAGAGAGGATCTTTCGTCCTGTTTAAGACAGGGATAGCTGGTGTAATTATGGAAGTCACCTTCATGCTACCGTGTTTCCCCGAAAATAAGACCTAGCCAGACCATCAGCTCTAATGCGTCTTTTGGAGCAAAAATTAATGTAACACCTGGTATTATATATTATATCATATCATATCATATTATACCTGGTCTTATGTTACAATAAAATAAGACCATATTTTAATTTTTGCTCCAAAAGATTCATTAGAGCTGATGGTCCGGCTAGGTCTTATTTTCGGGGAAACACGGTAAGTCTCACCGTTACTCACATTTCTGAAATTCAGAGAATCTGTTCCCAAATGTCACAAGCAGTAAAGGAAAGAAAGAAACAAAGTGTTGAAAGAAAGTGGAAAAATCTTTTTAGACAGTCTATCAATAAATAATGACTCTGAGCTTTGAAATTAGAGGTCATATGCCAAAGCGTTTCTTAGCCCTCTGAGCCCAGGTGGGGTCTGGCAAATCAGGTTTAAAATGCAACTAGGTAAATAAATAATGAGCAATGGATGGTACTTGGAGATTCCGTCCTACTTGCAAATCCCTTGTGTTAAAGTCAAATGAATCAGGAGCTTGGCAGATGCACTATTCATCTAGCAGCTCTCTAAAAACAAGGATCTTATTGCTACTGTAACATTTATAACTGGCAGACTGTGTGTACCACAGGTCTACTCTGATGTACCAATAAATCCAAATGTACATGAAAATAAGTATTAGGAAACAGACATATTTAATCATTGCTGGCAAAAGCTTGTTATATAGGATATCTTTAATCAGGGTTTCTTGAACTTCAGGCATTCAATTTTCACTTTCATGGTTCTGGCCATGTCACGTTCATATCTGGGTATCTCATAAACTGTCACCTCCTTTGTATTTTTCTTTGTCTGATTTCTTAAACTGAAAGCGTCTTTGGACAGAAAACTTGATATCTCTTCTGCAAATGTAAAACCAATTTGCCCTCCTAAGAAGGAAAGCATAAAAGTAGACACAAAGAGAACAAAATAGTGTTGCAAATTTCTAGGGAGATACTATACTGCCTGCCAAATGCTCAAAGCTTGAGGCCTGTTCTGTCTTTATGGAAAAAAAAGGGAGATGATTGTTATAAAGATATTAGGGCAAACCAGCACAAAAAAACTGTGATTTTCTTAAATCAGCAGGAGTGGAAAGAAATTGAAGAGCGAATGACTTTCTCATTATGCAAATTCAACATTTTTTAAGGGTGTATCGGTGTACTGTGCCATTGCTATAAATCCTAGAGCTTCCCCATGTTGTCCCACCCACTTATACAATGGAGTTTGTATGTATGACTTAACTGAATCAAGCGAGATACCTGTAAAGATTGTTTACTAGGGATAGTCAGTTTTGTCCTACATGCAAGTCATGTTGGTTGCAAACAAACCATTTACTTACCGTGTTCATCAAGCAAAATATTGTCAGGCTTCATATCCCTAGACGGGTAAAAAGAAAAGAGGAAGTTACTCATAATAAAAACAAACACACAAACATAATTAAAAGGTAAAGAGGAAAATGCTCAAGAGTGCTAAGTAGGGTTGAAACAGTGTACTTGGCTCTTACCACAGTTTCATTCAGTTCTCACGGTGAATCTATGAGATGGTTACCCCCAATTTCTAGATCAGAAAACTGAAGCTTAAAGAAGTTAAGTAACTTAGCCCAAGGTCACAGCTAGTCAATGGAAGAATGGGACTCTGAACCTAGTTCGGTCTCATTCAAAAGCTTAGACTCTTAATTTCTAAAGCATCTGATACGGAAGCATGCAAGTATTGCTCCATAGGGTCATATGGGCATTTAAACTGTCATAAGATAGGATTCCTAATTATCGTTTTCATCTGTGTAGGTCTGGAGTAAATGTAAACACTCTATAAAATAAGAAAAAAAGATCTATAATGTGATTAGATCTTACACTTGCAGAGAATAGAATTTTTTTTAGGATGATGCTATAATTCTCTACTTAATAAATTCTACCCCTGGGGTAGTTGATCAAAAATTTGCACTAGTCTTCCATGCTTTGGCAGGATTCTTAAATCCGTAGGAGGGAGCAAAAATCCACCCTCTTCCAATGATGGGAGTAGTTTGATGGTAAATACTTAGAGGAACGGCCTATAGAGTTCTCAAAATTCTCCTGAAACAAACATTATTGTCAGCAGTGCTCCTCTGTCAGAAAACAGCCTTGTTGTTTGGAACAGCTCTCACTCCTCCACCGTCAGGTATTTACTGCCCTTCCTGAATGCACCATTAAAGCCAGTCAACCAAAATTCACAGAAGCCATTAGGGAAGAAATTCTGAAATCGGTTTTGGGAACTCATTTTCAGCTTAGTCAAGTGGCTTTTATGTCCCTTGAATAAGGTGACCTTAGTCTTTGACAGACCAAGATGATAAAGGTCCTCTTTTCTTCAAAATACTAATGAATAACAAGCCCCTTACCTACACAGAACTTAGTATATGCCACACACAGCATGCAGGTGCGTGGGTCATCTCATGAACTTGGAGTCTCTTCTCATTTAGTTTGTTAGGTTCTTAAAGTTAATTCTGGATTCATAAGTGATCATCTTTAGCTGTGGCACTTTTTTCTCTGGTGCTGGGTACAATTTGCTAAAAAGAGAATAAGGGGTTTTCGAATTGCATGTTTCTGTGCCTACACTCTTTCTCAATATTGCAGATTCCACCCTTTGATTGATGCCATTATTTCAAGAGTTATCAAATCCAAACTCATTCATATGGAATAAAGGCCCTTTCATAATTGGCCCTTGCGCTCCAGCTACATGGAAGCACATGGAGTCCCTTAAATGCACTTTGTATCCCCTCATCTTCTGCTGCTCCTTTGCCTGAATCAGAGCCCTCTCACCACTGCCCCCAGATTCATCCCTCAGCTTTTATCTCAGATGCCACTTCCTGCAGGTAGTCTTCCCTGATTTCCCAATTCTGAGTCAACGGCCCCTCCTGTGTGCTCTGCAGGGTATACTTCTTCCGTCATACCAGTTATCACACTTATATATTTATTTTTTCTTCTACTGGATCATGATCTCCTTGATGTCAGGAATGGTTTCTAGAGTAATGTCATGCTCCATCACATAGGCTCGCAGTGCCCGGTGGGAAGTAAATGAATAACTAAATGACACCAGGAGAATTGCTAGTGCACTCAAAGTTAATCCTAACAATATCTACCAGAGCACTACAGTGCACCACCAAACAATCTACAGCTTAAAGCTTGAGGTAAGCCAGGTGTTAGGCTCTTACTGTCTCTTTGAGACCTACATCCACCGAGCATCAGTTAGTGTTTGGCAGGCGAGGAGGATGCCCTGAGGAGCTCTGCCCGGAAAGAAGAGACCTGGGTGTGGCAAGATCAGCATAATGACTTCGTGGCTAGAATTTATGAGAGCTCGCTGGGGAAATGAATTGCTGTGGGTTTGAGACTTTACGAGCTTTCTATAAATCCCTAAGCATCATTTTTCTTATTTATTAAAGCCACATATCATTATACCCACTACTTACCCCCAGAAACTACCTTGATGCTTACAGAAGAATACAAAGATCAGAGAGGTAACAATTAGTTTCATGTGACACCTCTTACTTCAATCTTATATTCATCAAATATTTATCTACTTTGATAAGTCACTGTGCTAGGACCCAAGAAATATAAAGACAAATAAGGATGGAGGGAATAATAAGAAAGGTTCATAAGGGACCATGCCAAAAAAGGTTTAGAGTGTTGATGTGGAATGTTTCCTACTAAATTCAGAAACGGAATATGAGGAAAACCTAAGACAATTGTAAAAGAAAATGTGGACTTTTAGTATAAAAAGAAAGTATGCAGGCATAGATTCTAAGTATATAGTTTATCCGAAATGTGATGAGGTAACTTATAAGTCACTACAGGGTAAACTGCAGTATGATAACATTTTTTACCCAATGTGCTACGTAAAAATTTCTGCTAGAACAAGTTAAGATTTTCTAGAAATTTAGGACCACTTCCTTGTCTTTTCAGTCTTCTCAAATAATACAAAATATGAAATAACTTGTGCTAAAATGTTTCTTTCATTTAAGGCAATCTATAATATGGTTTCATTTAAGGCGGTCTATAATATGGTTTGACTCAGTGGTCACCAAACCTGGGTATGTTCAGAATCGCCTAGGGTGACCCCAACATGATTTCTGTGACCTAGCTCAGTCCTACAGCAATCAGACTCTCTGTGAATGGGCCTGGCTGTCCGTCCAAAGACAGACCCTTCTGATGTGCAGCCATGTTCATAAATACCATCCAGGCATTCTCCAAATCTAAAACTATCAATCTGATTTTAAACTATGAACCTCTTAAAAGCTGATCTATGCATGTGAAAGTGTTGGACAAATTATTCGGTTAAATTATATAGGGAGGTCTCTTACAACCTAGGTATCATCAGCAGCTAGCTAATGAATTCCCCGCTCACTGTGATTGACCACTACTTGGTGATTACAATGTCGGTGTGGACGGTACTCCTAGTACCTCGGCCTCTCCCTTCCCTGACTTTCCTCCAATGTTTTCATCTATCCCATCCAATTGTTTCCTTACCCCCATTTCCTTAATCATCCCTTTGTCATTTCTCCAGCCAACCCCACCCCCCACCAGCATGACCTTCTACTCAATACAATTGCCAAACTGGCATTTCTAACACACCTGAGACCACTGCATTCACACAGAAAGGACCTCTTTTCTGTATTGTTCAGTGCTGTAGCTTTCAGGCTTTACAGAAGTGCCCAGAACAAAGGAAGAGCTGACGTATGAGCAAATATTTATGATAAAAATGAGTGAAGCTGGTTCCTTGGCTTCTCAAACTTCCGGATTGACCCTCCCCAAATTCTATAGTTCCCCCCCTGAAATCGTAGGCTCAAACTGTGCAGAAATCACTTCTTCATTATTCTCACTTTAATGTACAGTCACCCACTTACTAAAAATGATCAATTTGTTTTTAGTTGGCAAACAGTAAATGCATCTGGCAGAGACAGAGAGTTGTTTTGGTTTGATTTGGTTTTTCTTTTGGTTGGTGTTCTTTTGTTTTTGCTCTTTTCTTGGGGAAAAAAGAAACACATGACTTACTATCCCAGAAGTTAGAATGCATTCTATAGAAATCCTTCACTGCATCTTGATTTGATAAAACAGGAAAGGCCATGGTCTCCTGGGTCAGTTGATTCCTACGAGGGGAATTAGGAATAGCAGTGTGCAAACGCAGTGCTCCCTGGGGTAGGGTCCAAGGCGGAACTGATATAGCTGCTGTTCTCCCTTGAATGACTTTACAAGACATTAGCAGAACTTAATAGGCTAATTACATCCTTTCACTGCGCCTACCCTGGAATCAAGTTGCTCACCCTGCAACCTGACACGGGTATTGTGAGAACGGAGAACAAGAAAATCAGTGCATCCAAACCAAAATCAACATCTTCCGTGTCCCACAGCTTTCTGACAGGTCCACAGTTTAGGTTTAATTCTTTGCTACACAGTGTTCTCCTAGATTGGGTTCTCTCCAAATTCTGAGAGGGGAAAAAATATTATAATTCTATAGTAGATTACTTAGGCTGTCACACGAAGGCTGGTGGTCCCATAAACAGATCTATGAGTGTTAAGAAAAGAGTGGGTGGGGGTGGGAGAGTGTGAGGTGCAATTGTTACGTAAAAACACATAGTTTGGAAGAGCAGGCAGAAGTGAACAGCTGTCAGGATTGGATTATTGTAAACCAGGTATCATCCTCCATCTCTTTCTTACCAACTGGATTCTTCTCTTTTTTAAAAAAATTGAGATATAATTGACATATAACATTGTATTATTTAAGATGTGCACCATAGTGATTCTGCATTTGTATATATTTTGAAATGATCACCACAGTAAGCCTAGTTAATATCCATCCCCATATACAGTTACAATTCTTTTTTTTCTTGTGATGAGAACTTTTAATGTTTATTCTCTTAGCAACTTTCTGGCTACTTCTTTTGTTGTTTTTGTTCGACTCCAGCATTTCCCGCAGTTTGTTCAAAGGAATGTGAGTTACAGAAGCTATTACAAGGAAATTAAGTAAAGGGACTGAGGGTTTTCAGGCATTGCAGTAAATATTGCCTGTATGTCTATCTAATTATGTAAGATATAAAAATTAGATTCACTTGATTTAAGTAAATTATTAAAATATAAAAATGGTATCATCAATATACATATATAATTACATATTTGCATATTCATTTTAGGCATAACTGGCTTTTCATGGATAGCTTTGCTTTTCATTTGTCATGCCAATATACTAGATCTGATGCCATTACGTATCAATAAATAAGGTGACGAGGGCAGTGATTTTGCCACCAGGAAAAATGTCATACACTATCCCTTTGTGAATTATGCGTCATTTCCCAACGTGTCACTCCAGATATCAGCACCGTCACCAAGCCTTCCCTCTCTCAGGTGTCGTCTTCTCTCATGGCCTCTAAGTTTCTCCTCCATTGTCCGTAACAGTTTAGCTTATTTGCCCACTCAGCAAGACAGAAGCTAGATTTTTAGATCCCCATCTCAGGTTCTCACTTTGCTCCAGTCCGTACAGCCGAAGCAACTTATCAAGATAGTCACCCAACAAAGACATGTGCCTTTGGTAGGGCGACGAAGGGCGGTAGGGACCAGATGTTAGAGGACTGTGAAAAAAGGATTCAAATTATTTGCTAAAGACCAGTTGAGGGAATTAAAAAGAGCCATTTAAGTCAAGATCTGAGGAAGAACTTCTTTAGAGTCATACATTCCAAATCTGGCCTGCACGACCTCAAAATTTTAAAATGCGACATGGATATTGTTACAGAGGCTAAACAAGCTGCGAATGAGGGGTGCAGCAGAGACCAGCGTGCTGAGCGGGCCTTTAAAACACCTTTGTGCCCCAACCCTCTGATTCATTGAAGCCTTCTTCTAAAGAAGGCTCCCTGAAGGCCAGCTCTCCTCACTGATTTAGCAGAGGAAAGCAGCAGGCTACACATTCGACCAATACACAAATGGTGACCTAAGGGCACGGACATGCCCACAATCACACAGCACATAAATGGCAGACGTGGAATTTACATATCATGCTCTTTCCACGATTACTCACTTGTTTATCTTATAGAGCATGGCAACTCGATTCTAAACTCAGCATCTTTTTAATTGGCAGTGTCTGCCTGTGTTGATAAGGAGGGCCTCCATGTTCAAGGAGAAAGAGGGCCAAGATTGATCAGCAGTTCCTGCCATGGCCATAAGAAGAGGTGTTTGAGGAGGATTGCTAACATTTTTTTCAACCTGCCATACTTCCCGTGAGTAATGAGAATGGTTATAGCTACCATGGATTGTGCATGTTCCAGCAGGCACGTGGCAGGCACTGGAGGGACAACATATCTTTTGTTCTTCACAATAGCTCCATAACTTAGATATTACACCATTTTTGCACATGAAGAAGGGGTGGCTCAGAGAGTTTAAATTACAGCCAGGCGCCATCTAATGACGTTTTGGTAAACAATAGGCCACGTATGTGATGGTGGTCCCATAAGATTATACACATAGCCTAGGCGTGCCATAAGCTACAAATCTAGGTTTGTGTAAGTACACAACAAACCAATCGTCTGCTGACACATTTCTCAAAACATATTCCCATGCTTAAGTGGCACATGACTGGACTTGTACAAGATTACATGACTAGTAATTGACAGAGCTGGGGTTGTGACGGAAGATTGTGAGGTGCAATCTTGGTTAAATCTCAAATGTTTATATCTTACTTCTTTAAGGAGAGAGAATACTGTCCTCACATACCCAGGGACCTGGTTCAAATTGGTCTGCAGCAAGTTTAATTTGTTCTCATAGTTTCTGTTGCATATTAGAAAATCGTGTGGATTTGTACTTTTCTCTCCTATAACATATCCATGTCTCCTTTAATGTAAAAGTAAAGTTTGACATTTCTTGCTGTGGAGTAAATCTGTTTTTCCAAGATGGTGAATCACACTTATTCTGATGTTACAGATCCCCAACTGTACAGTTGTACAAACATTCCAGTGTGAGAAGTATGGCCATATGTCATGATCCCAGTAATGATATTTTTAACCATCTTGCAGTCTTTGGAGGCGGAATGTTCAGATGACAAGGCTTCCCTCCCGCCTTGCAGTTTTGCATTAGTCGATGCTCGTTCCTTACCATTATTTCCGTGAAGCTGGATTCACACAGATACTAGAAACCTAGGTCACAGTTATGCATTCTACCACTCAGGAGGCCAGGACACAGAACATTAAGGACCTGAACCAAATCACTCAGGTGCAGAGACCAGCCTGAACTCAGATCTCCTGCGTCTTTCCCTCAACCCCATTTCTTTACTGAGGTTTTCTGTAAAGAAATGTACTGGTTAGAGGGAGGGAAAGAGTCTATATAGTACCGGGAACTAAAAAGGGACAAGATCCGTTGTAGTGTGTTGATGGTAGCAGATAAACTGTTGTGAGAGAGTGTTTTTTTTTTTTTAATTAAGTAAAGAAGAGGAGAATTCAATTAGAGGTGAAAAGTAATTTGCTCCATTTGAACAAGAGAATTCAAAGTATCCTCTCTAGTAGTAGGAAAAATAAACTTGCCACTTGGAAAATGAAACCCATTAACTCTCCTAGGCACCAAGAGAATAATAATAAAAAATGAAGCTGAAAGAACATCTGAATCGTTCCAGAGCCAACTCTGAGCCATTGGCTTTTGGAAGATGAGAGGAGTTCTGTATCAGGCACTATGTCTGGCCGAAAAAAACACACAAAAAGTTACAGAATAAAACCAGCTAGTGTACACCCTGGAATGTTTTGCTTTACTATCTTTTAAGGACTAGGAAATTATAGTAAGGTACCAACGTGGATTATGTATGATGTCCCAGAAACCATGCTAAATGTTTTACATGTATTATTTCACTGAATCCACACCAAACCCTAGAGGTACATTCTAGTACTATCCCAATTTTACAGGTAATGAGAATGAGGTCTACAGAAATGGGGCAACTTTCTAAGCCATGTTGCTCCCGACTGGTGGCCCAGGATGTAAGCACGGGCTATGTAAATCCAGACCCTGGCTCTAATGCCTGCGAAGGAGACACGGTGATGGGCCTGCAGGCGGCCATAAAGTCTAAAGCAGACAGAAGAAGGGGGCCAGCCAGGGCAGACCCGATGTCAAGGACAACCGCCCTGTAGGGAAAAAAAGAAGTTGGGCGCAAGGCAAAGAAATGGAAGCTGACAAAAGAGTTTTCTTGGCAGATTCTGTGGTCAAAGAGGGCTCGGGGAGGAACGTGTTCGTATTAGTTGCTTAAATGAGCAAAACTGAAGTGCGGAGATGGGGAGTTGGGGTTGGTATTAACTAGCGTGTTGGGTTGAAATGGGTCTTGTTACAAGTGACGGAAAACCTGACTTCACTGGCTTAAGCAAAGAGTGTGAGAATGCATACAGCAGCCTCTGACAGCTCCCAGCTGGGAGCTGCTCCATTGCAAAGACTGTGCTTTGTTGAACACCAACATTGGACAGGGTCACAACCATGTGAGCATGGAATCGTATCTGAGCACAAAAGCAAGAGCGTGTGCCAACTATAAAATGGACTGTACACCCCCTGCAATAATGCAAGTGATGGCTGTGTCTTTACCAGTGACAACACTGACCCACTCCATTCCTCCCACCTCCTAGATAAAAACCATGAAAATGCTCAGCCATAGCATTGCCCCTCTTTCTGACAGCACGCAAATTGGAGGAAAATCGTGATTTCTCAAACCTTCTCCAAATCACCTAACACAGCCCAAATCCTCTGCAAGCCCTTCCCCAGACCCTCTTCTGAGATGCCTCACAGTTTGCCGTGGATGCAATCTTCCTTTTGGAACAAATATCAACAAACTCAACTTTGTTGAACCACAGGTATGTTCCTGTGGCCTTTGGCAGATGAGCACCAGTAAGTGCTGTGATTTTCTCATAGTCTGTGGGAGAACCAGGCAGTCCAGCGTCCGTGCAGTGGTTCTACATCATCAAAGACCCAGTCTCATTCTATCTTTTGGTTTGGTGTCTTAGCAATTTGGTTTGTTGTCTCGTGGTCTCAGAATGGTTGCTCCAGCTCCAGACATCACATATGCGATGGGGCAGGAAGAAGCAGAGGAGGTCAGCACCAGCTGGATTTATAATCTTTTATTAGGGAAAGGGAAGTTTTTCCAAAGGCCCTTACAGGATAATCCCCCCTTGGGTCCCGCTGGCCATACTGGCTCATAGCCCACATTCAAGGAGACTGTGATGGGCGGGGGGGGGGGGGGGCAGGACTTTCATGACTGACTTAGGCCAGTCCTCCCCCAACATGGGACTGGGCATCTTGTTCACAAATTGGGGTTCTGTTACCAAGGAAAGAAAGCAAGGTGAATTTCAGCATCTCCTATAGCTAGGCAGTAAGGGAGCATAAGTACAGAGCAGAAATGCTGGCCCCAGATGACCTGGCATTGAATCCCAGCCTGGTTGCGTTTGACCCTGGCAACTTACTAATTCTCCATGGGCCTTACTTCCTCATTTGTAAGATGGGAATGATTATACTGGTACTTACAGAGTTGCTATGAGAGTTAAATTTGGTTAATACTTGTAAAGTAATTAGAACAGTGCCTGATGTGCACTAACCACCAAATAAGTGCTAGCTCTTACTAGTAAAAGGAAACTATACATGTGGTATAGTATCCTGTGTCTTAAATATCATGGGCATATACAGTATCTATGCACCTACTGGCAGATAGTCCGGGGTGATGTTCAAAATATTTAACAACCAGAACAGCACAGTCATGGGCTAATTAGAATGGATGCTGACACTGGCACAGGAGCAGAACGCTGAGGATCCCCTGCTGCTGGGCCAGCAGGTAACACTTTAGGAGTTGGATCAAGGGAAGCAGAGGGTGGGTGGGGAAGTAGAAGACAGGAGGTAGAGGGGGGCAGGGAAGGGACTGTGGTAGCAAGAGAGCTCAGGCGGCAGCTCTTTACCAACCAATACACTGAAATACAAGTATTTCGGTATTTTTACAACTGGTATGGCCATGCCCGTATATGGACTAAACATGAACCTTGTATATGCTATACTGTATTGTACTATGTAGTCTGTGTGTGTTTATGCATGTATGTGTACACAAACACACCATCTCTATACATTTTTCTATGTACTAATATAATCATGCAACCTAAAATTCATTATTATATACAAATATACATATAATGTATACATTACATACATGTAAACATTATATACATATATAACGAATATATATATGTATACTCATTATATATACACATATAATGAGTTTTAGGTCGCATTAGAATATAGAATAATGTTGGTAATCGTCTCAAGCGCAGATGGTTCTATCCAAACCCAGGGATTACTAGATTTATTTGGGAAGCAGTAGATCCTAGATAGTAACAGTGTGGACTTTGGAGTCAGAAGACTCAGGTTCAAATCTCAGCTCAGAACTTAGTAGTTCTGTGACCTTGGGCAAGTTATATCCTTGTATAATGTACATTGTGTCTGCCTTCCATGTGCTTTGGGGAAACCCCTGACTTTAGGGGAGGGTTCTGTGACTCAGGCCTAAGCTAGTAAGAGTTGTCCCATCCCACAGTCCCAGTTACTGGTTCAGGGATGGGCCGATGTCCCAAATTAAGCCATTAAGTAGAAAGAAGAGTTAGGCTGTGGGCTTCTGAGGAAGAATCTTCCTTGCTGTCCTGGGGTTTCAAGGACTTAACATGGAGTCCTGGGCTGTGGGCAGCTTTCTTGCAACCACCTAGAAGAACAAGCTGAGGGTGCAGTGACCACATGCAGAGCAGAGAAGAGAAGGAGGGAAACCAGGTAGCTGGTGATGCTGCTGAATGAAGATAACCTGTAAGTCTGGCAGACATCTGGGTTTCCCAGTATCCTAAGATAATAAATCCCCTTTACTGTTTAAACCCATGTCACTTAGGTTTTCTGTAGAGACCAAAAATTTGTTTGGTAATATACTTCTGAGGTTCAGCCCCCAAAATCTGTACATTGAGGACAATAATAGTGTCGCTTTAGAGGGTTGTTGTGTAGATTTAGTGAAATGATGCCTGTAAAACTCTTAGTATAGCATCTGGCACAGAGTAATTGTTCAACTTCACTTTCAGAAAACATTGAACAAATAGTGTCCAGTATAGGAAGAGCTAGATGGTGAGAAACTGATGATAAATTGAGAATGTTAAATAATGAATAGTTGTTTTCAACTATCACTGAACCACTTTGATGTACTAACGACAGATTTCACTTAATGCAACAGGTAGGAAGCTAGGAGAAGCTCTTTAAATGCTTTATTCCATATTATCCTCAAACAACTTTGTGACATAGGTACAATTATGATCCCTATTTCCTAGATGGGACCACTGAGGCACAGAGAGCTGATGTAACTACTGTATGCTAGTGTTATCCAGTATTGTGGGCAGGGTCAGGACTCACTACCTTACGTTTACCTGACACCAGGAGTGATAGTCAAATACTTCACAAGGCACAAACACTGACTAATTGGAACAGGGCACTGATCAGTAAAAATCCTGGAGGCCATTGATAATTGACCAGTAAGACGGTAGCAGTGGGTGACAACTAAATAGGAGCTCTGTCTGATTCAAGGCCTTACTCATAGTTCTGCCCACTGGAGCTCTACTGAGGGCAATTGTAAGGCTTTTTCTTGCTCTAATGTCTGGAATGGCTGATAGATCCCATTCTCCACCATTTCCATCTTTATTTTCTTACCACTCCCTGTGAATGCTGTACCCTTATCTCCAAACTGATAACAAATGCAAATACGTCCCCCTTTCTGGCTGGCTCCATATTTTCACTGAAAAACAGATAAGAAATAAGGTTGAGCTAGAGTATTGGCTTAAATAGGGTAAGATGGTCTAGCCTTGGTTCCAGCTTCCGGAACTACTCTCCTCCTTTCTCACATGTTCCAAACACAATGGCCTCTGTTCTGCTCCAAGATATAACCACCTTAGAACTGCTTGTCCTGCAAGGGTTGGCTCCAATGCCACCTACTGCCTGGGTCTTCTTTGAGCACCATGCTAAGTAGCCTTCACCCCCAAACTTGTACTCTCTTAGATCCTGCTTCATTTCCCATAAAGCACTAAGCAGTCTGTAACTAGCACGGTTCTGTATGAACTTGGTTCCTTGTTCTTTGTCTGTCTGCTCAACTACACTGTAAGCTCTAAGAGGGCAGAAACCATGTGCCCAGTACATAAATAAGTGATCAATACTTGTGTTGCAGGACTAAACCTGACAGAATGACGCTTACGCTTTGTATTAAAGTGTGTACTAGGCAAAGTAAAATTTAATTCGGACCAAGTCACAGCTTGCATATTAACGAAACTCTTAACCTTGTAAAAATTATCAAAAGCTCAGAGCAGGCTAGTTAAATGTTAACCTGCATACAAGCAGTTCTTTGCTTTTTTTCATCTGGGTTTTCACAAATGGATGGCCTTGTGTGAAAAGCACTGTTTCAAAGCTCTTTTTGAGACTGCTTGATGCATAATACAAAGAAGGCAGATTCTCCAGTTTTCACAATGTGTAATTCATGCTCATTCATTATTAGTAGCTTGGGAGCAGGTGCTGAATAGAACATATCAACCTAATACCCTCATTACTTAACTGCCGTTTGTTTTTGAGGCTCAAGTGGCCCTTCTGCTATGGGAGTTAGAAAAAGGGAACATTTGCAAGTTACCGCAGGGAAGATTTACCAAAACAAAAAGATGACATTTTTTTAACCTCTCCGTAGAAAATGGTAGCCTGAAACCAAAATCTATTATATTATCCCATTGTGATAAACAGAAAATATTATCAATATTTAACTTCCCTCGTAGACATTTAAAAGCAAAACAAAACACCTTGGACCACAGAAATGTTATTAAAACGCTACGGACAGCTGAAACAGTTCATCAAATCGAAAATACAAAAGTAAGCAAAGATAGCCTCTGGGCAAGATAAAACAGTTTACCACAAACTAAAGCTTAATGGACTTGACTTACTGCATATTCTCTTGAGTTACCCTAATTTTACAAACAATTCTAGCAAGTTTTGTTATGCAGTCTCCCATCCTATAAGAATTCCAAGCAGCATATTAGGAGTGAAGAACAGAAGCTACTCTGAGAAACACCTGCTAAAGAAGGGAAGATTGAAATCTGAGCAGCTAAGAGAACTATAAAAACATACTGTATTAGTTTGCTCGGGCTGCTACAGCAAAGTACCACAAACTCAGTGACTGAAGAAAAACCCGGAAATACATTGTCTCACAGTTCTGGAGGCTAGAAGTCCAAAATCAAGGTGTCAGCAGGGACCTGCTCCCCTTGTAACCTATAGGTGGGGATTCTTTCTTATTCCTAGCTTCTGCTGGTTGGCTGGCAATCTTGGGCTTCCTTCCTGTCCTCCATGTTCCCATGTAGTTCTTCCTGTGTCTCTTCACATCAGCTTCCTCTGAGGATGTCTATCCCTGTGTCCACATATCCTCTTTTAATAAGGACACCAGTTATTAAACTGGATTAGGGCTCACCCTAATGAATTGTTTATTTGATTACTTCTGTAAATACTTTATTTCCTAATAAGGTCACATTCTGAGATAGTGGGGGTTAGGACTTCAAAACATCAATTTTGGGGGGGACACAATTTAATCTGTCATACTGACCAACTAAAAATACGTATCTAATGTTTGTTGCTATTGGGTAAAGAGCAGTAAATAGCTCATCTGACCTTGAGGATGTCTAAAAGTGAAACTAAGGGAGCCTAATATGAAGAGATGGTCTTTGAATCAGATAATCCTGTTTGTATCTAGCCTTAGTATACTAACTGGGTGCTACTGGCCAAGTTACTTAATCCCATCATGGTATTATCGACTATAAAAATAATGGTATTTGCACAATAAGTTATAGCTCTCCCTAACTCATGAAGACAATGACAATGTGTATTTTGTAGTGTAAATTAAATGGTCAAAATGTTGGTGAGCAGAAAGGAGTAAACATCTACAGGAATTAAAAAAAACATCTTTCCAGATGACTCATTCCCATGGGCTTCAGAAAGCTGGGGTGTCACTGTGTTGGCAAGTTCCTTCATAAGGAGCTCAATTGTCACTCAGTGTTCATTGACTAAAATGATTAGCTGCAGAAAGATCTTATTTTTTCCTATGAATTATCTCAAAATAATAAAATGTGACTTCCAAGACACTACAGTGTATGTGAGTCAGACAAAAAGGTGCAATCGCAGCCTAGCAGATCTCTGCCTGTAACAAACTAAAGGCCTTGGTTAAAACATTTCGGTTCACAACTGATTGCAAATAAGACCTTGATTAGTAAATGTGCTAAGAGCTGTTTATCACACCTCTGTCACATGCTCTTTAGACAGTTCATTTCCGTCATGCAGCCTTCTTGGGGAGAAATGGGTGTGGGAGAGAGTAATGAGATCATACTTTAAAGAGCATCCTACCAGGGTTGAAAGAAATCACCTCAGACCCTTAGATATGAAACATTCCTGATCATTCGGTCACACCTCTTCCCTTCTTCCTTGACAGGGAAGTTCAGGACTATGTTGAAGGTCATAGAAGAAATTGGTGCCAGATTCTGGCATAGTACAACTTCTTTAGAGGAAGTGCGGTGGACAGACTATGGCGAGCCCACTTCCTGATGTTCATGTCTTGTATAATCCCCACTTGTAATACTGTCCTATAGATTTTGTCAGTCATGGATTTAGTCAGCAATCACTGTGGATTAGATTATATAATGGGGATTAGAACACTAGGGAGGTGTAGTCTCCACCCATGATGGATTCAGTTTAGGAGGGAGAGAGGGTGTTTTATGAACATTGTGATCCGGGGGCTACAATTAAAAGTATGATCATGACCGTTGTGAAGAGTGTGAGGGTTGCATATAGCTCAGGATATACACATAACTGCTTATTTTCTTTACAGTACATGCCACAGAATTTCACACCTTTCTGATACGAGTTTTAAGTGTTTCCTTGACTCCCTTTCACCCTGGAATATGACCAACTCTGGATGAAGGGGAGCCACCTGTCCTTTCACCATTAGAGGTCAGCACTGAGCATTGTCTGGCAAACGTGCTCAAGAATCAGTCTTTGAGTGAATGTTTATGATACAAACGTTATTCCTCTTCACTATCAAGATGCCGACTTCTAGAAGAATGACGGAAACGTCTCAAAAGTAGTTACTGCAGCCCAAGAGGGCATATGTGGAGACTAACTCCTAAGAGCATCTTACAGAGGCTCTGAGATGAACCCGGGTATCAGTTATCGGTTCCTAGTATTATAACAAAGACAAAGATGATGAATAAAAATACCACCCTGTCTTTTTTGGGCAATCATACATTTTCTTTTATTCCTACTTCAATGTATCTGTGATCAACTGCAGATGAAATTTTTGCAGCTCTTTCTGTTGTACTGCAATTATTTACACAAATTCCTTAATTCGATTTTTGTCTCCTTCCTGTGGGAATTTAAAAGCAGTGCGTTATAACTTCATTAGAGTAGGGGTAATTCTTAGAAAGAGGATGAAAAAATTAAACATCCATTCAACTGGTATTTTGAGCCAAGATGGCTTATTTTTTAACTGTCCCATGCATGGAGTTTCTTCTCATTAGCTTAAATTCACAATTAAGACTTCTTTAACATCTGACAAGAGAGTGAATACAAACTGTCTTTGGACTGTAACAATTACTTCGCATCACATTATTCACTGAAGAAATTGTGACATCCACATATAAAATAATATTACCCCACAGAAAGGATTGTAATGAGTTTTATTTTCCTTAATTTTATTTTTAAAAAAAGCCATTAATCACTTTGTCCATATTTTAAAATCTTCATTCACCGATTGCATGCAAGTAAAGGGGAATATTGAATTAGTACCTGACCATAATTTGGAAACTAAAGCTGATTTTCAAAGCTGTGCTCATAGAAAAACGATTGACTTCTTGACTAAAAAGAAAACCGTCTAACTGTATAATTCAAAAGTAATGGTTATTATGAAATCCTGCGTCTTTCACAAGTATAGAAAAAGAAAGATTCTAAAATTGAGGAAAATTCACTAAATAGTCTACATATTTAGGAAAGTACACAAAAAATTTCAAGTCTGTAGATTTTTTAAAAATCCTCAAACAAAATTAAACAAAAACTCATTTATGTCTCACTTGGAATGTATGGCAGAAACAGGACCTATGGTTTTTAAAAAATAACTAGGCTACACATTGCTGGCAGGAAAGTCAATGCAAACAAAAATATCAGAGCAGTCCATTCAGTGTTACCACAGACAGACAAATGAATACTTTCACTCACTTTGCTCCCTTTACAAGGACTAGACTCTCCTTCCTGCTTTGGCTATTAAAATCCTTTTTAAACCCTCTGATCTCTCAAGAAACTTCGTTCCGTTACCCGAAACTACCTTCTCTGAAGTACTTCCGTCTTTCTCACACAATCTATCTTCTAGTTTTAGGCAATTCTATCATTTGTTGGTTCTATGCGTACCATCTTCGCCTGTACAGAAACAGGGAGCTTGAAGGCAGGCGGTCATGCCTTACAAACCACGCCGTCCTCTGGGCTTACAGACTGTGATCGATAAACATCCATAGGAAGGAGAATGGCTAAGAGCTCTGCCTTCCCTTCAAGTGCAGCCTCTCCTCATTCTTAGCTAAGTTACTTGCTGAACCAGAGTTTCAGCAACTGTAAAAAGGGGACAATAACACCATCAGCCTCCCGGAGCTGTGGGCGGATGGAATCAGGTAATTGACAACACTATGTTCGCAGAGCGCCTGGCGCCCAGGAAACCCTCAATAAGCTGCAGCTCCGGCTCCACACAGCTTTGCTGACTGCTGTGGATAATTTTGAAAGTTCTACTACGTCCAGAGGCAAAATGTCTCCAGTCTGAATTTAGGAAGTCACAGATTTTATAGCTGCAGTTTTATGCAGGTGGTCTTTCCTTATCTGGGGAATCGATTGCATTTCATCAGTTCTTCTTCAGTCATGCTTTAATATCTTTGAACTCAGGATGTGTCTTACAATCCAGTCTTCTGAGTAGCTGAGAGAAGTTGTGTTATCTTAGATTCAGTCAAATCCAGCATGAATTTGCTGATTCTTTCGAAGAAAGAGATTTTACAAAGAGAATTACTCAGAAGCCTCCATCTCTTCTTCTGTATTTGCTCTTCATGCTCTTAACTCTGCCCCAGGAGTCCTACCCTCAGAGTGCCACCTTTGTGATCCCTCAAATGCCTTAGACAAAGAGGCACTGCTTAGTTTCCCATGTACATGTTTTTAAGACCTTGACCCCATTTCAAATTGACACCACTTCAAATTGCTATCTGATGCTCCAGAAAGTTCCAGTCTTAGAGCTCTCTTGCAATGAAACTGTCTATTTGGACACTACTGTCTTGGAAAGCCTTAATGACGTTGATATATGTCCCAATTTTCCCAGACCATTTTTGAGTTTTGCCTGTTGTCCCAGCATAATTACTAATAGCAACTCCTTTTATTCTCAGGAGTACGCTTGTTTGGATAACACATTATATGGTTACCCAACGTGAAGACCAAGGTAGGTCTCAAATTTTGGGCTTTAATGCCTTATATTTTAATTTTGTCTTCGTTATTTGGAAGCCCAGGCTTCTAGTCAACCAATCATTCATGTGGTTCAGGCAGTGTTCATTCCTTCACGTTTTTGCTGCACACTGATTTTACACTGAACAGCAAAAATACACATGGCCCTCCCTCATGGAGTTTACAATTCAGTAGAGGAGAGAGACATTAATGAAGTACACACCAAAAATGTCACAACTCCTCAGGCAAGGTACAAGATACCACGATTGCCTACAGAATATAGCACATGGGGAAGTGGGGTGGACCTTGTAGGCAATAGAAATTAACCTGAATCGTTTTTTGATCCCAAGAGGATGTCATCTTAACATGGCATTCAAAACATCACTGAGTTTGCCTTCCATTCATTTGCCACAGTGAGGAGACACTGCAGTACAAAGAGGCCCTTCTGAAGACTGGCATGAAGTCACGATTGTGGATGTATAAAGGGCAAAGGACAGAAAGTTAGTCCTTGGTTTCTTAGTAAAATGGCAACATGATGATGGGAGCGATAAATAGTGAGGGAGAGAAGGACAGACCAATGATATTTGGTATTAGTAAGCTCCTCAAGGGTACTGATTGGATCAGGTTTTCTGTTTTGTTTTCTTTTTTTTTTCCCTCCTGAACTCCTTTTGGAACACAGTAATAACTAAGCATACCATAAAAATGCTCAGAGCATCTTGGCTTGTGACGACAGGGAAAGTGAAGCCCAGAGAAAGAAGGCACAGAACCAAGATGTGAACAGAGCAAGGAGAAGGTTAAAAGGCGATGCTGGTTTCCCACGGTTGCTGTCTCCTTTCTGAGCTCTGTAATGTCAGCAACCAAAACACATTGTAGGGTGGCAGTTCAGCTCTGAGAGGGACTCCATAGGCTACACATATGAAAAGTGCTCCTTAGAAAGGACCATGGGAGAACAGAAACCAGTGTGGGAGCCAGTGTGAGGGAAAGACTGCTTGTGGACAGGATTCCTAGTTATTGACAAAACACCAGGTGTATAAATTTACTTCTGAGAATCTACATCATGATTCACTAGTCTACGAGTACTTTCCATTTATCTGTTGCCTGAAGAGCACATTTCCAATAAAAATAGGCCCTTCCAAAGACAGGAAATTAAATAGTAGCTGCGTAAGTGTACAGAGCCAAGGCCAAAAAAGAAAAAAAAAAAAAGAGAGAGAGAAAGAGATTGGTTCATGTTGCCTGCACAGAGAATCTATAAATTACGATGTTACATCTTCTTCCACAGGCTCTGCAATAATCCAGATAAATTCCACATATATGTCAATTAGTGGCAGGCAAACATTTTCTCTAGCCAAATTTCTACTAAATGAGACATAATTGTACTTAAAAACTCAGCAAATTCTTTAAGGATTGGAGATGACAGTGGCAGTCACGTGTGTTGTTTTGTCATTTAATGAGGTATCAATGCATATATTTCATGTGTGTAATTAATGCAAGTTGGGACTGTAGGCAGAGCTCTGACTCTAGGATCAGAGATAACTAGGTTTAAATCCTGGCAATGCCATTTGTCAGCTGTCCTTGGCAAATGTTTGAGCCACAGTTTTCTCATCTGTATATTGGGGATATTGTAATGAAATGGGGAGTCCTCCTTGGGTTTTGAGAATAACACGAAAATACTTAGCAGCACCTGGCATGTAATAAGCCATCAGTAAATAGTAGTTCCTTTGATGGTGCTTAGGTTCAAAATTCTTATAAATAACCTGGATGATAATTCAACGTATCCTACTCATGGTTTTCTCATATTTAATACTAGTCTAGTTACATCTTCTCTGATCACTTATCACAAAGGTCAAGTGAGATACTTTATAGGAAATCATCATTAAAACTACCAATTTCTTTACAAATGTAGCATATTATCTTTTCCTCTCTTGTCTGTTTGGGTTTATCGTTAGTTGGGTTACAGTTGACCCTTAAACAACACAGGTTTGAACTGCAGAGGGCCACTTAATACATGGATTTTTCTCAATAAACACACAGTCAGCCCTCCATATCCTTGGGTTTGGCATTTGCGAATTCAACCAACCATGGATCGAAAACAGTATTTTCGATCCATGGTTGGCAATCCTCAGATGCGGAGGGTTGACTGTATGAATTGTTTTACGTCGTTTTATATAAGAGACTTGTGAATCCACGGACTTTAGTATGTACCAAGGTCCTGGAACCATCCCATGCAGATACAGAGGGACAACTGTAGTTGTTTTTGGGGAGTCAAAAGTTGTATGTGGATTTTCAACTGAGTAAGAGGGAGAGCAACGTCCCTAATTTCCACATTGTTCACGGCTCAACTGTATTTGTTTGTCTTTATGTAACACACATGCTCCAAGTGAAGGAGACACGTTGCTTTTGCTGACTTCTATTTGCAGCACACACAGCAGGGACTTGATATAGGGGGCATGACAGGCAGATGTTAGGACTCAAACTTTCTCCCCAATTTTCTTCTTTCCTATTCCATTTTTTTCCCCTTTATGAATGTCCTTAATTTCTATTTCAATTAATTCATTTAATATTTATTAAGTTCCTATATGTCACCTTTCCTCCTCTTTATCTAGGCTTGTGATAAGATATCATCAGTATTTATTGATTCTGGTCTTGCTCTTAACTAACTCTAATCTTGGGTACGATGTGCTTAGTTTGTTTTTTGTTTTTTTTGTTTTAATCTGCAAAATAAGGACAATAATCCTCCGTCAAGGGACTGTTGTAAGAATTAGGTGAGGATTAAATGGCATGTTTAACAAGGACCTGTTGAACGCAGCAGGTTGTGAATTCTTCCCTGTGCACTCAAGCCAAGGCTGTCCCCTCGGACGTGACCGACCTGTGAATGATGCGCTGGCTCTGCAGGTAGTCCAGGGCCATGGCGAGCTCGCAGATGAAGAGCTTCACAGTGACTTCCTGGAAGCGGACATTCTGTTGCAGGTGATAACGCAGGTCCCCACCTAGCAGGAGGTCCACCACCATGAACATGTCTTCCTCATCTTGGAAGGAGTACCTGGAACAGAATTAGACATGGACGGGTGTATGATGCATTCACACACTAGAGAGTCCTAGAGGCGAAGGATACCCTACAGACCACAACAAAGAGTTGTTGAGCTGAGAGCTCAAGCTTTGGGAGTAGATGGTCTATCACTAGCGCGACGACCCGATGGCCCTCAGTTTCCACATGTATGAGATGAGCATGATAAGGATATCTACCACATTTGATGACAGTAAAGAATAAAGTATAGTATCTAAGTCATGCCCGGCAGATAGCACGCACTCATTAGCTGTTGTCTTCGAGCTATACAGCCTGAGAAATACAGAAAACCCCATTTATACACTTATCATTAACGATCAGATCCTAACCACACTGTTGCAGGAGGTCCATAAAATAGGAATTATGGGGCCTCCTTGAACCATTCGCACGTCCATTTTTCTGTGCTGATGACTTCATTGCCCAGCAACATTATGACAAATCGTGTACCACATTAATGATAAGAAAAAGACATAAAAATGGCAATAAAGAAGAAAGTGCACAGTACAAGGAAGTAATTCACCAGTCTTTGGGATGGGGAGGTAAGGGACAGCTTCTCAGCAGCGATGCAACCTGAGCTCAGTTTTGAAGGATGGTGACAACAATAAGTAAAAAATAAAGCTAATATCGCTGCTGTTTCTACCGAGTGACTTCCCTGTGACAGCCCCTGAAGCACGCTACAGTGTTACGCCTGTCAGCCCCACCCTACTGTTCTTATGTTCCCATTTTACAGAGGACATGAAGACCCAGTGAAGTTTAAGTAACATGCCCAAGGTCAAACACCCAAGAGATGGTTGAGCTCAAGGGTTCTACAGGTCCAAAAGGGAGATTTGAGAGAGAAAATAGCACGTATTAAGCATAGACATGGGAAAGAACGGAGTGTGAATGGGGAAAGGAAATAGTTTGGCTTTGCTGGAATGGCAGGTGTAATGGGGAAGCGTGAGCCTGGAGAGGAAGGCAGAGGGCAGATCCCATGATCGGAGTTCATTCAGAGTCTGTAGGTGTCCAGGACACATTGAAGGGTTTTAAGCAGAACGTAGGATCAGACACGGGCTTCACACTTGAAGGAGCATAGGTGGAGGGATCGAAAGGGGAAATGAGCCACAGGAGAGCAGAGCTGGCCTCTGCTGTTTGCAGAGCCTCCTGCAAAAATGCATTCCTACTGCTTGGATTTGTTTTGTCTTCCTCAAAGCAGAGACATGATTTCGAGTCACAGTAGAGCTCTCTGTGTCAACACTGTTTTGACATGTTTCTTTTGATATCATGTCAGTGAGATCACATTTTAAAGTGTTTTTTTTTTTCCTATCTCAACTTTACGGAGTCATGTTAGGTAAGTATCAGGCAACAGAGATCAAAACAAAAAAATGTGAAACGAAAATAAAATTCAAAAATTAACAAAACTTTCAGTTTTTGGCCGAGCCTGATTCTCACTTTTATTTTAAATTTTTTTTTTAATTAGTTTCAGGTATACAAAACAATGTAATAGTTAGACATTTATCATTTATATCCCAAAGTTTTATTTGAATTCAAGAATTAAGTGCCTGCAAGCTGTGTCCAGGGATGCAAACCAATTCCTAGTGACAAATTCTTTGCTTAGGAAACAAAGGTAGAATATCAATAATGGGAGAACTGTATTGGTACATTTTCTTCCTTATAATGATCATTGTGCTAAAGGAGGAGGAGGGGACTTGCAAACAAAAGAAAAAGAAATTCCATGAAGCATTAATCTGAGGCGGTTACATTCTAATGAAGACTGACTGTCCTTGGTGTTTCCTTGTTCAATAAGTAAAATAGTGTTTACCACTTAAGACTGAGTCACACAGAAGATGTCAGCAGTTAAGCTCTTGGAATTTAGACAGAAGACAGGAAATGCTTTGTGAAAATCTGAGAAATGCATCTTCGGTATTATTGCCTTTTAGGAAATGATCTTCTTCACGTTGAGACAATGAACAGTCGTCTCTGCCATTGGTTTAACGGGCATCAGAAAAGGTGCTGGCCCTCAGCTGTTGGGTTCACAGTCCTTCTAACTGCACCACTATAAAGCATACGAGTATTTGCTGTGTTTTAGGGGTCTTTCAACAAGCAACAAGGTGCGAGTATGTAGTCATGCCTGAGGCCTGTTGCACATTAGGCGCCTCGCAGCTAATGTAACCGAAACAAGATTGCTCGTGGGATGTGAGCGAGGTCTTTTGGGATGGCCAGCAAATGGGGTAGGGCTGGTGTGGTGAGTGAGGATTACGTACGAAATGGTGGGAGAAGAGCATGCTAACTATAAACATTTCTAGATGCCACTGGAAACAACCTACACAGACGGGATTAGGACATAGAGCCGCTGACTGGGTTTAGCTCCCCACACGAGGCAGGTGGAGGGCAGAAATCTGTGACAGACCACAGGACTCTCTCCCATGACTCCACCCAACTCTGAGGGGGGACCAGGGTTTTATTAAACTCACCCTGAATGAACAAATGTTTTTACTGGGACTTGGGGTAAGCTATTTTTATTCCAAGAACAGATTGGAAAAGGTGTTCATCGTGGCAAGATAACAACAATGTTCAAACATGCAGGGGATTACTAATCAAAGAAAGAAGAAACCAAGGCAAGAAGCAACATGTTTCCCGTGCCCATTATGAATATAAATTGATTTAATCATGGAGTCAGGTTTGCCTGTTAAAAATCGTCTTTCTTTTTTAGCACATCAGATCTGAAACCATCCATCTCAGATCTTAGACTCTGAGAGGGAAGATAACCATTTTATTTTCCAGAATCATACTCAGTAAAATATGTGGGTATAACACAGTTTGGTGATAACTAGAATATGCAAGTTCATATCATAATCTGATTTTTTAAAAATAAAAGAGTAGGAGCTTTTCGTACCTTGGCCATTCATCACTTAGACTCACTGTTGCATTTTCGTAACTTTCTTTTTGATATGTTGTATCGTGGCTTATTTATTTCTTAGTTGATAGCTCTAAAATTAACAAGTCTAGTCGCAGTGCATGTGAAATGCATTGGACGGTGTGCTCAGTAAGAGAGGAAATAAGGAACAAAAGTCCACCCTACTCCACCCTACTCCATCACACTGGAACCAGACCATTGCCATAGGCTACTCATAGCTCCCCCTGTATAATCTGGGACCTTTCCAATCCATTCTACACACCACAATTATATGTTTAGATGTGAGTCTTATGTCATTCAGCTTTGTAAAACCCTTTCACCTCTTTCCATTCCCTACAGAACCCTACATGGTCCGGCCCTGTTTACTTTTCCAGACTTATCTTTAATAGCTTTTCCTTTCATTCCTCAACTGGTAGCTCATGCCTCTGTCTAGACTTAGAAGTTTGTGGTATGGGGTGACCTGTGCCTGCACTCACAGTGCTGTCCACCGCCTGGTTACTTTCTATTCATCTTTCAGTCTCAGCCCAAGTATCACTTCTCACAGAGACATTTCTCACACTCGACATTAAATCATGGCTCCCTGTTACATACAATGGCATATTCTTATTCACCGAATTTATCATCATTTGAAAATATTTTCCTGTGTGCTTTTGGATTAACTGCTTTTATTCCCACTATGCGATCAGAATGCATGCCTGCTTTTACTCATCCTTGACTCCTCAGTGGCTGTATACTGTCTGAAATGTATACTCTACAAATGGTTGTAGAAAGGAGTAATAAATTAATAAATGAATCAAAGAAAGAAAAGAGAAAAGCAAGGTTAAAACACAAGTTTGGGGTGGGTCTTTTACACATTCCACAGGTTCTAGTTTTAGAAATCACTGTGGTTACCAAATAAGTTCAAATAAGTCATTCATATGCTTGAAGCTGTTTCAAGGAGGCCGTCTTGAGATAAATCTGAATCTGAGCATTGGATGAGATCTAGAATATTCTCCAATGCAGTGTTTTTCAAACTGTGGCTCAAAATCCATTAAGGGGATGTGAAATCAGTTTGGCTGGTTCTGACAAGCACTTGTTTTTCAAAAAAATAAAATAGATTGAACAACATAGAATAGATGCTATTTAAAAAATGTAAGGCTAAAGATTATAAAACTTTGTTTTTGTGAATATAATGTTTGTCTCTGTGAGGGTATCTACTGGATTGTGATGAAAAATATCTTTCTCCCTATGGGCTGCCGTCAAAAAAAATCCATGACACGAGAGCAACCTGCTGCCTGCTGTTGAACAATTGTGCCAAATCCTCTTTAGACTCTGCCTGAGCAAGGGTCAGTTCTCATATGTCCATCTAGCAAAGCAAGGGAAACGTATGACTGCTATTAGTTATTGCTTCTAAAAGCTTTTAGGTTTTGGAGAAAAAAGCACCGCTTGATTCCTCAAAGATGTAATCAACTAAAACACACAGTTAAGGAAAATACAAGTAGAAAACGCACAGGCTTCAGACAGTCCTGGGTTTAAGTATCACATGTGAATTTATAGCAAGTCCCTTAAAGGAAACAAACTCAGAGATTGTCTGTACATTGGGAATAATTTCATGCACCATGTTGCAACGAGTACATTAGATATAATGTTTGTAAAGTAATCAGCACAAGGCTTGACACACAGCATAATGTGAAAACTTGGCCTTGAAGCCAGACTGCTTTTGTGTTCAAGTCCCAGGTCTTCCCTTGAACATCTTCATAATTGGAGCAAATTATATAAGCCCTTAGCCTCCTAATCTGTAACGGTACCTGCCTCTGAGGGCCGTTGGGGAGATTAAGTGACATACAACGTGGTGTGTCAAATTTATTTCAACAAAAATAGAAATAAAAATACTTTTTTGTTGTCTCATCAGGAAAGGTACTACCACAGATAAATCAGCTTCTAATCTGTGTAAATTATCTATTAGACTAAAGCGTTTCATCAAATACTCAAGGTTCCCACTTCCCTGATTGTTCCTTAAACGTTCCTTTCTAAAACAGAATTTTTATGGGATAAGGGCCTTACAAATAGATTCAAATAAGTTTCATACATTACCATTTGTTTATGTACCTTTTAAATATATTTTTTTTAATTCTAAAGCTTCCCTGCCCAACTCTTTTTTTTTATTCCTAGTAATTTTTTCTTGAAAACACCAAATCATTTTTTGTGCGTATCATTTCCAGAGTCTGAATTTTGTGGATTGCATTCATGTCGTGTCTTTCTACATGTTCCACGACTCTGTGTTTTGTGAAAATTGGTCGGATCTTGAGGCTTGCTCAGATTCAGGTTTGATTTTTTTGGTGGAAAGACTACTGCACAGATGGTGTGTGTTCTTTGATCAGGAGGTATATAATTAATAAGTATCTTTTCATGGTGTTATCAGCCATTCATCATCTGAATACCTAGATCCAAAAATTCCTTAGGGGTTGTAATATTTGAATTCTATCATTTCTCCTTTGTATTTTAGCTGGAGTAGTTTTATAAAGAAAAAGTGGCTTTCATCAATTATTGGGTTACTCTCAAGTGCCGTTCATATAGGAAAGGTGAAACAATTGCTTACATCTTTCATTTGCCACTTTTCCAAATGATTTGTCGGTTTCCTAGACTCCTCCAAAAGGAATCAATAAGTTTTTTTTTAAAATAATAATGAAGCCATAGGTTTGATGTTGTCATCCTTATTGATGCTAGTTGGATAAGTTGGATCGTGTATTATTTTGAAATGAACTTAGGAGGTTTTGATAACTTGATGACTTTCTGATATGAAAAGATACCCTGGCAATCTTGTACATTTCTTCTTCCAGACTGTCTGCATGATAGAAGTGTTCACTGCAATCTGGTTATTATTGTTACTAGGTTTGTTTTCAGTACAAAGAGATAGAAATAAAGATATTTGATATAGGCAAAGGTATAATGTACATATACTTACATAAATATAAGCTAAGATAAATAGATCATAAGTTCATAATGACACTAAACCTGTTCTCGTTTGAAAGACATTCAGGTTTCTACAGTCTTTTGCTATTATTGGTAGTGTAACCTTGAAAACTTTATGTATATTTTTTTTTGTGTTCTGTCCAGTCTAACTTAGGTGTAACTTGAGAAGTGGGTTCCCTAAGATAAAGGTTTGTTAAAACAACAGGTAAATGCGTATGTAGTTCTTGCCTAATGTATAGAGTTCTTGCCCAAATGATACTCCATAGAGGGAGTATCATTTTAGATTTTCAATAGCAATATATGAGAGTGCCTGTTGCCCCACATTCTCTCTCTAGAGTATATCGACAAATTTCCAGAAGTGTCTAACTTCAGAAAAACTCAATCTTATAGCAAAAACACTTGACACTTATACAGTACGTTTTCGCTATCTCATAAGTACCCTTATACAGTCCTCCAAGGAGAAAACACACCTTAAATGCCCTCATGAAAACACACATAAATGATCTCATCCACTTTTATGTATCTTGTGTGTGTATCCAGGTTAAACACCCATATATCTAACGTTCATAAGCATGGATAATTTTGAGTTTACATATATCTTTTTGGCAATAGGTAGAATGGATTTGAGGGAACTACCATATACTGAGTTTCCCTGAAAATAAGACCTAGCTGGACAATCAGCTCTAATGCGTTTTTTGGAGCAAAAATTAATATAAGACCCGGTATTATGTTATGTTCATGTTATGTTATGTTATGTTATGTTATGTTATGTTATGTTATGTTTTACTATAAGACCAGGTCTTATATTAATTTTTGCTCCAAAAGACGCAGTAGAGCTGATTGTCCAGCTAGGTCTTATTTTTGGGGAAACACATAATAGTTATGATAGATGGTAATTAAAACTTCCTTTTTAGGCAAAAGAAACTTTTGTGTACCTTAACCCTCTTGGTCTTAGTTCACCTCCCCTCTACTTTATCTTTCCTGACCTATTCTTGCCAAATACAAATTATATGTTACCCCTCTGTGTTTCTCTCTTTGCACTTCCATCGCTCTTAGCCATTTCTCTGCTACGGAACACTCCAGAAACCTAGCTATATAAATGGTTCCATTGTATTATATTGTATCGTGATCAAAATATTTTTGGCCTGAATTCATCACTTGACTGAACAATGTGAGGAATTTGTGCTTTGCTCATCTCTGTATCCCTCAGCATCTCGGCATACAGCTTGGTCCATAATGAATACTTGCTTATTCGATGGCTATTTTACAAATATTTATTGTACATTTGTTTAGTTGTACTGTGGATAGAGGAGGAAACCAAAGGACATGGTTTCCCTCTTCTTGAAGCTAATAGTCTATAACAGATAAACATCTATTTACACAAATACGTATGTAGTTACAACATGTGCTGTGACATGTAGTCATAACATGGCCTGTGAGAGAAGAGCAGGATACAGTGATGGAGACTAACAGCAGGACCTCATTTTGATTGTAGGGGGTCATGAAAGCCTCAGAGAAAGTAATACACATGCTTGCCTGATTCCAACCATAAACTATAGGCTCGAATGAAATGAATGAAAAACCACAACTTACACAATTAAAAAGCTTGTGGGTGGTATTTTAAAAATCACACATAACAAAACAGGTTGCTGGTTATTTTCCTGATGTCCTCAGTTAGTAGTTGATTTTCCTTCAGTCCTGACCTTTCTCAGGACAGAGCTTTGAATGATATTTTGTGATCTGTCAGCTCATCTGTACTGGCTCTGGAAATGTTATTTATGAGGCCTCTCTGGGGAAAATTGGGCTATTATTATTTTCTGCATAATCTCACGAGACACTTACCTCAGAGAATAGGATAGCTAGGCAACAAGCCAGAGGAAATAGCATCTTGCTACCCATATAAAAGGAAAAGCCAAGACACAAGCTTGGAGGATATTGAGGAACAATTAAATCAGATTCTTCTTACCCACAGTGCTTATCAGGGGTTCAGAAAAGTGAATTTTAGAAGTCAACACTTCTTGTGCTTCATGACACTCACTGACTGATTGCAGAAAGACCATCTAAGCAGAATGAGTTTGGGTCATTGATGGGATGGCAAATGGCCACTTGTGACTCAGGGAGTGGCTGGGCAGGCCTGACTGGGCTGAGAGACGTCCAGGATGTGCTGAGTCACACATTTTGATTGGCTATTCCTCCAGAGTGGATGAACTGGAGAGTCAAAAAGTTCATCTGGCACAGGGTATTGTGTACCTTCTGCCTCTCAATTCACAGTTACCAAGTGGTAGAGCGGAGATTCAAACTCGCGTCCCTCTGCCTCTGGTCCTGCAAAGATCCTGGAATGGGCATGATTATATTAAGGGACATTTATGAGTATGCAAGAGGTGGCAGTGGTATGATGGGAAAAGAGCAGAAAACCAGGAGCCAGAAGCCTGGTTCCACCACTAACTCACTTTATTCATTCACTCAATCGTTCATTCATTCAACAGATATTTATTGAGCACTAATTGTGTGCTAGGCACTATTGTAGGAGCTGGGGAATGAGGTAGTGAACAAAATATATAAACTACCTGCCTCATGGAGTTTGTATTATTGCGGGGTGTGAGAGACAATAAACAAAATAAATTCCGTTTCTTTCTATATTTTGTCACTATAGGGGATGGTATAGTGTAGGAGAGCTGGGGCTGTGACATCAGGATTCCTGGGTTTGAGTCCTAGCTCTGCCAATTCCTGGCTGTGTGACTCTGGGAAAGTTACTCAACCTCTCTGAGCTTCCATTTCTTCAAGTGTAAAATGGGAATAATAATCCCTATCAACCTAGGTTGTTAGGATGCATAAATGAGATAATATGTGTAAAACCTAAAGTAATAGACTACCATTGATGGGAAAGCTATTATGATTGATGCTGTGATTCCGTGGCTCCCTTGAGTTCTCACAATCTGTCATTGCCTGAAGAAATGCTGGGGCTTTGAGTCACAGACGATGGAGATTGCTTCCAGGGAACCCATTTATTCAGCTGTGTTCAGCAATCTGACAGGGCCCCCTTTATCTACTTCTAGTACTAGTGGTCCTTTCCACTTAAAACAGACCACCGTGTCTCCTAATACCCTGAAACCACACGTGGACCCTTTCTGTTCACAGGAACAAGAGACATGGGGAAGGGGAGGAAGAGCTGGGTTTAGGAGAAAGCGAGCCCTGAGGAGCTGTGTGCAGCCACAGGCGTAATCTCAATTAACAAAAGCCACCTGGGGAACTGGCTTGCTGGGCACAACTGGGGCCTGTTTGTGTGCAGGCTGTGGGTTGCCAGGGCTTTGTTAGCTGCCCTCAGGAGAGATTGGCAGGAAGATTTTATTTGTTTTTCCTGGATGCCAGCCGTCAGGCAGCCTTCACTTTACAACCTGGCCCACATCTAACCACTGTGTTCAGAGGGGACCAGGTCCATGGGGGCTGGGAAGGTTGGATTTTAATCAGAATGTTCTTTCATCCTTAACCCTGCTGCCCCCAGGCTAGTCAACTTCCTCCTTGGAAACCCCTCAGCACACACCACACACACACACACACACACACACCCCTACCTCTTTATACTTAGTCCCTTCATGCACTTTTCACTGTTCATATATTCAAGTGCCATTTGACTAATGCCAGCCTCTTGTGGTTAATGGAAATGCCAGGCAGAGCCGGGCTCTGTCCACTCCTGCTTACCACTGCATCCCCACGCTGTGGCTCTCTGTTACAATTACGTTGCCAGTTTCAGCAAGCAAAAATGCAAGACACCCATTTAAACTGGAAACGCAAATAATGAATGGTTTTCCATTAAAATACGTCTGTTTGATAATTGGGACATAGACTATTAGGTTGGTGCAAAAGTAATTGTGGTTTAAAAGGTTAGCAGTGATTGCAAAAACCACAGTTACTTTTGCACCAACCTAATAAAAATTATTGGTTATTTGCCTGAAATTCAAATCTAACTGTGCATCCTGTATTTTATCTGGCAACCCTAATTATAACTTGTCTGTGATGCTCAGTAAATATATACATGAATGAAGACAGACAAGCTATTACATGATCAAAAAACAGAAAACCTCAAATATATGGTGATGGAAGGAGAACTGACTCTGGGTGGTGAACACACAATGGGATTTATAGATGAAACAAAACACAAAAAACAGAAAACCAAATGCAGACATTTTGCTACAAAGGCCATACCAACATGTCAGAAGTGATTACTTCAAGGTGATAGGATTACTGGAGAATTTTTATTTTTCTTTGTAATTTTCTGTTTTTCAAGAAGCTGTTTTGCAATGAGCAGAAAAGTTTTCAAATGTCATATATCTATGTATATACTTGTATACACATATTCATATATGCTTGTGTATATAGACATGAACTTCTTAAAAAACCTGCTTAAGAGAGAACCAATTTGTGTTTTCCTCAGCCTGAAAACCAGAATTTTCTGAACACAGCCCCTGAAGTTAGGGACATTTTGAGCCTCCATGAAAAGAATATTGAAAGCAATATTGAGAGACCTACACAGCATATCAGAAAATCAGTAGAGTACACGAAGTGGTACAAAGGAGTTCAAAAGTGTTGCTATTTCATTAATCATGCAGTGCTTAAAAAAAATGGCTCCTGAAGCTTTGAGGATATAAAGATAAGTCTAGTTAAATCCAAGACACAAATCTTGATTAAATTGAACATAACATACTGGGGAATCTTTGATTTACTTTTTCTTTGATTTGCAGAATGTGGATGGAAAACAAAACAAACATAAGCTCGTATAGAAAATAAGTTGAAGACCCGGTCTCCTCCCCACCATACACAGCTTCCCATGATGCCTTGGGGCCAAGCACCATTCAAATTTGTCTTTTGGATGTTCAGACTGGCCCATCAGTGATGGACACATTCACATTAATGCTACACCTTAATGAAGCAAGAAAGGAAAAGAACCACCATCTGTAAGATGCTTACTAAGCGCCGGGCACTGAGCATAGAACATTGTCTCACTTCATTCATAAAACAACCCAACTTCCACATATTAACCCTATCTTAGAACAACATGACTTAAGAATGATAGATTGCCCACAATCCACCCCCAGAAGCATTGCAAGGTGCTTGACAGTCGTGGAAAGTCACTTATATTTACTATGTGGTACTTACTAAGGCCGAAAGCATTTATTAGAAGGAATTAACATGCTTTCTGAAGATCTTTAGCTCAGGGTTTGAAAAACAAAAGGGTTTTCGGAATGCCTGTCTTCCAGTTTTCAGTTCTGAATGTGATGCTAGAATTATGGGGATGGGGCGGTTGTCTCTTCTCTCTCCTCTGTCAATAATAATGGTGCCCAACTTTCTGTTGTGAGACTCAGTGTGAGAGGAAGGGAAAGACAGTATATATGTCATGTTATCACCAAGACAGCCTGCGTGGAGAATAGAATGTCTTCTGGAATGACACCATGTCAGCACACAGCAAAGTTTGTAAACGTTGGCCAGCTTCAAGTCTCATAACACCTACGTTGTAGGAAACACGGGTCTAGAGTGAAATCAACTTTGCCTGCTGAGTCATGAGAGACAAGCATGGAAGGGTAAAATGCTAAATATGTCCTTAGGAAGGGTTCCTGGTCTTCAAGAGAGAAAATTAGCGGGCTGAACTTTTAAAGAAGAAAAACGTGACTTTGAACAAAAAGAGGCTGGGAAATGAGAGCGTGTCCTCATTCTCAGGGTGGAAAGAGGGGGTGTGGGGAGGGAAGAGGCAATTTGATGATTGCTAAGGCTGGGGAAGAAAGAGCTGCATCCATTTAACTCTTTATGTGGCTGCATTTTGAATAGGCCACTCTAGAATACTGATTAAATACGTGGAGCCTGAGCGAAAATTAGATGCCACCATATCTGAGTAGTGCATAAACTGTAACAGACCTATTTCCAAGTCACACGGAACCATCTTCTTTTCAACTGTGGGGGAGAGGGTGTGAGCAAATTGTATATTAAGTGAACTGTGTTAATTAAAGATAGAAGGAGACAGGTTTAATGCACTAATTCCCCCAGAGGAATGTCCCTAAATACACAATGACATTGCAATTATTTTTCCACCAGTAGTCTCTAATAAAGACTTTTTTTTTTTCCCCTTAGCTGGTAAGTAAGCACTGCTTGGTATGCATATTTAAATAACAGTCATACTGAATTAGCTTTAAGAATTGGCTCTTAACATAATGGCTGCATTAAAATGTAAAGCCAAATGAGTGAGCCACAGAAAGACCTCCGCGCACAAGAGAATAGGAAATAATAGATAATGTAAGCTTCTTCACCATTTGCTAAGCCTTGGATTGTGATAATGGCTTTGAGAGCAGATTACTAAATTAGTTCCAGTTCTGTTAAAACCTATCTGTTGAGAAAGGCAGCACCTATCCTTTTCCAACTCGCAGGTACATACCATGTTTCCCCGAAAATAAGACCTAGCCGGGCAATCAGCTCTAATGCATCTTTTGGAGCAAAAATTAATATGAGACCCGGTATTATATTATATTATATTATATTATATTATATTATATTATATTATATTATATTATATTATACCTGGTCTTATAAGACCAGGTCTTATATTAATCATTGCTCCAAAAGACGCATTAGAGCTGATGGTCTGGTTAGGTCTTATTTTCGGGGAAACACTGTAGTTGGCTGCTCAAGAAGCATGATGCAAGGGAACCAGTAATTTATTGCCAGTAATTTTAAGGAGACGGTGCTTTGTGCAAGTTCTAAAAATCAGCCTGATGTAGGCCCGTGACGCAATGCTTTGTACCCAAAGTCTCTGCCCCACCGTTAATGGGGAAAAAGTATCTGAGTGAGAAGACATCTGACTCATGCTTCACCATATTTAATTACAGTGCTTTAAAAGAAAAAAAATTAACCTTAAAGAAAAGGGGAACTGTGACACCTGAACCAAGCAATGCTTATTGGTGACAAATAGAACAACAATTTTGTTTCATTATCAAGTCAAAGAAACCTAGAGCAAAAGTCCTTGAGAGAGACCCTGAAGAGGACTTTGCAAATGAACACCCGGAAATGAAGATGTGTCTGTGTCACAGTATTGGGGGTGAAGGTGGGAGTGTCTCCATTCAGACGTCCAATAAAACCACTTACCACAAGTTAACCAGGAAAGGATGCTCCAGGCCCTGCATGATCTGGAGTTCCTTGAAAACATTTCTCACTTCGTTGCGCTCCACACACTTCTGTTTGTTCATGTATTTCATTGCGTACATCTTTTTGGTGTCATTCTTCTGCACAATGCAGACCTAATGGTGCGAACCAGAGTGAGAACATGATTGGAGAGATGATGAATCACACGGACAGAGAAAGAACAAACTCGTTGTCAGCATGGCGTGGGGGCCTAGTCACTTACAAATTCTGATGCTAATGTTGCTCCTTAGCTCTGATTTCAGAGTGAAAAAACTTCGTTTTCTTCCCCTATACCAGGTCAATTCCTAAATTTCTGCTTTTTCAAACAAGTTGACTTATTTTTGCTTTGGGGTTTTGCTTTGTTTTTAGACAGCATTTTGGAGAAAATACCTGCCTCCTTGTCAGGAATCTTCCCATAGCAAAATCCTTAGTCTGCTTTGACCGACTGAAATGGATGGGCATGGCTCAACTGTCAAGCTGAACAATGTTGTGCAAAGAATTTCTGTTTACAACCGTAGGTGATTTCGTGTTTCCCTGAAAATAAGATGGGGTCTTATATTAAGTTTCACTCCAAAAGACGCATTACGGCTTATGTTCAGGGGATGCTATCCTGAAAAATCATGCTAGGGCTTATTCTCCGGTTAGGTCTTATTTTCAGGGAAACACGGTATAACCACAAAGGACTTTCAGTACTGGGAAAACACTAAACACAATGTCCAGATTTTTGAAATTCTTTTAGAAGTTCATACAGTACCTGATGAAGTAGATGGCAGATAATTTTAAAATGCAGGTTCAAAATGAAATGTTATACTCTCTTAAAGGATGTCTCCACTAAGAAACGGATCATCAGGATTTGAATCTAGAAGGTTCTTACAAAAAAATTAGACTGGGTATGTATATTTTTCATGGTAGGTTTTTTGAAAATAAAAATGTGGTACAACTAGGGGCAAAACAGAAAGCAGATAGCTTCTTACCCACATGAAAAGACTTAAGTCTTATTTGACAAGATAACTGTAACTGAAGGTACTGGTACAATTTGAAAATGATTCTGAAATCTTACTCTCACCTTTAGAGGAGAGAGAAAGTCTTAAGCTCCAGTGAGAGTAAGCAGATTTGATTTTGAGATAATCCTGAGAACAGTATATGTTCATTATGTATCTGCCTGTCACATGCTTTCCTCAAACTGGTGACAATTTTATAAAAATCCCACTATAAAAACATCCCTGAATGATCATTCCTTGTGGGCCCAGTAATTCAGTAATCTGGACATTTTTGGACTCTCTGTTCCCTGAGCCACATAACCCTGCTGGTGGTTAATCATTTCGATTCTCACCTTCCCAAAACTGCCTTTCCCAATAGCTCGCAAAATTTCAAAGTGGTCAAAGTTGACTGTAAGACAAACAGAAAGAAGTACATTGTGAGTGATTGTGACTTGTTCTTTAGCAGCTAATCAATAATAAAGATTGGGCTAAATCAAAGTATTGTTTAAAGCACTATTCCAGACTACCTTAAAATGCCCATTCATTCACCCAGTAAATATTTCTTGAACACTTATTATGCATTAATCACAGCATTTAGAGTAATAATAGAGTAGATATCAAATCTCTACCGTTATGGAGCCTGTAGTCTACTCCATACACAGAGAGACTCATAGGGATTAAACAGTCGCAAAATAAGCGGACAAGTGAAACTGCTGTATGTTAAGAAAAAAATGTAGTGAGGCTCTCAGCATATTTGCATGGGATTTCACATAGGTGGCAAGGTCAGGAGCATCTCAGAACAGAAAGGATTACAGAAAGATCTGGTTTTCTTTGCATATGGCTCTAAGGGATCAGCACTTCAAATATCTTCTCCCTGCCTATTTTCCCCCTCCTACCACTCTTGTAGCTAAATGCCCCTCCTACCACTCTTGTAGCTAAATGATTTCAATTTTCCCAAGTGGGAAACTGTTACATTCATAAATTGATAGAATGAGCTGATCCCCAAGGCACACATATTTAAGAGATTAGCATGAATATTTGTACAGGGGTCCACTGAATGGCACTTCAAAGTTGAGATGATCTTTCCCATCCGCCATTTAAAAATTTCCACTCCTAGAAGTCAGAAGCAGTAGATGTTTAGTTTATAAGTGACATGGTCTCTTGGGTCAGTGCTCCTGGAATGGTTGGTGATGAGAAGAACAAAGTATAGGTTTTCCCAGACAATGACAATCTTTGGTTTCTTGCCTTGATGTTCCACTTTGTTTCCTGGTTTTTGAAACAAGAATTTAGATGAGTAAAATTCCAATTGAAGGATTTTTTAAGAGTTTATTCAGAAAAAAATGTGAAACATTAGAAAGTACTGTTCTTCTCTTTAAATACTTCTTCTCTTTTTTTTCAAGAATTAGCTGCTCCAGAAGGAAAGACTGACAAGGGACCTCTTAAAGTCTTTCCAAGCTTTCTGAGGGTTGAAACATTTGTATCATATGACTTAATCGTCACCTCCTCTTCTGAACTCCCAAATCATTTTCCTCCTAGCACAAAACCCATTTAATCATGTGAGACACCATGTATATTGTGTTTCCCCGAAAATAAGACCTAGACGGACAATCAGGTCTGATGCATCTTTTGGAGCGAAAATTAATATATGACCTGGTCTTAAGTTACTATAATATCGGGTTTATAATATAATATAATATAATATAATATAATATAATATAATATAATATAATATAATATAATATAATATAATGTAATGTAATGTATAATAAATATAATACCGGGTCTTATTAATTTTTGCTCCAAAAGACACATTAGAGCTGATTGTCTGGTTAGTCTTATTTTCAGGGAAACACGGTATTACAAATAATTCTGGATTTAGACTCAAAATAGTGATTTGACTTGTGATAAGTAACAGACGCTCTGAGTCTCCGTTTTCTCATGTGTAAAAATGGGACTGACCCTTCTAGATATGAAGAGAACAGTTTTTACTCAGAAAGTGCTAATAAAGCTGCTTACTTATTTAAATCATTCACTTTACTAGCTATGTAATCATCCAACACTCCTTGAGTGCCAAGTTTCTTTCATACACTAGATCATAAGCTCAATGAGGGCAGAGATGATATATCATTTTGCTCATCCTGGTTTCCTTGGCAACTCAGAAAATTCCTGGCTTGAGGTAGTTGAAGGCACGACTATCTGTACTTCCCATAGAACCAAGCAGAGTGATTTACGTGTGGTTGGCCCTCAGCAAATAAATCAATTTAAGCTGCAAGAATACACAAGAAGCACCAAACGACTGTGTGTTATAAATATAAGTAGTGTAAGCATTTGGGTCTTCTAAGGAAGTGTTTTTCAAACTAAGTCAAGGTCCGTTACTGAGTTATGAAATAAATTAGTGGTAATGAGAGGCATTAAAAATTTAAATGGAACAGATTAAAAAATATCAGAAACACCTCAAATGTAGTAAGAATAGTATCGCCTCTGAAACCTCTTTTTGGTTTTATATATATGTGTACATAGATATACACTGGATCGGGATATAATTTTTTTGGTATATTTCTTACTGTGGGTTGTGGTCAAAATAACTTAAAAACACTTCTTTAAATTCTCTTGAGTTTCAAATGGACATAACTAAAGTATTGATTTTCTCGCACTCCTTGCATAAGGCTGAGTTATACATTATGTACCATGGAAGTGTTAAAAAACAAAAACAAAAAAACCCCACAAGGATTTATTTGCAAGTGTAAGATTTTATGTTGAGCCAGTCCAATAACTCACTGGGATTTCTCCACTACAGCCTAGCGCCAGAAGGCTTTGATGACATTTGGCTTTCCAAGCATACAGCAGGCACCTAGAAAGCATGAAGTTCCCTTGTTATATGAATCCATTTCATGAGCAATGTCTTTTTATAAGCCATTTTGTGCTTTTATAAAAATGGTAAAAGATGAGATACCAGGTTGCTGATAAATTTCTTTTAGCAGCACTGCCTTAATTAATGTCAGGTCAGATCCCGGAAAGTGACAGGCCTAAAATTGTAGAGATAATGCATCTTATTGATGCCATTATTTCTAGTCATTTAAAGAGTAGACTCCCATTCAATTTTATTGTGCCTAAAGTCATTTCTGTGTACAGTAATATACCCTGTGGCCAAAGCCAGTGACAGATTAAAAGTGACTGGAAGCAAAGCTCTTATTGCATCTGCACAGTTCCTTCTTACATGTCCAGAAACAGCATCACTAGTCACGAGAAAGGCGGATTGAAAATGCAACCAACCCTCTTCAATTCAGACAAACTGAGAGAGAGAGATGAAGTCAAAATTGTGGATTCTTTTGTCGACAGAAATCCAATAGTATTCTAGGCATATAGGATTTACCTAAGGGAAATGTGGACTAGCATACCGACGGTATACTTAAACCTTTGATCAACACGTGTAGTCTTAGCTAGCAAATTATGTATGGCCCATGGGCCAGAGTGGGCCTGCAGCCTGTTTTTGTACCGCCTGTGAACTAAGATGGGCTTTTACATTTTTAAAGCGTTGTAAAAACAACCATGATAAAGACTATGTCACAGAAACCATATAAAAGCCAAAATATTTACTAGCTGGCTCTTTACAGAAAACTTGGCCAAGCCCAGGGATTAAGAGCACGGTCCCTGGAGGCAGATTTCCTGAGTTCAAATCCCTGCTCCTACAATTAACAGTTGTGTAATCTTGGCTGTTTACCTCTGTGCTCTGTTTCTTCACCTGTAAAATGGGGATGGAAATAATATATACGTCATTGTGTTTATAGGAAGGTGAAACGAGTTAACATATGCAAAATATTTGGAATATGAACTGGAACTAGTAACTCCTTTTCCTAGTACTCCTACCCAGGGAGCAGCATAACTCAGAGCTTGCAGCAAATCCCGTCTTACCACACGTGGATATTATCAGGCAACATGGAGGTAAAACGGGAGCCCTCAGTGCCATTTCTCCATGGTTGGGGTTTTTGTACTCTATGGCGTGGGGTTCTTGCAGCGTTTCCTCCAATCTCTAAACCAAAGTTAACGTTTGTGTGTTTCCTTCTCGTGTCTTGTCCTTGTATTGCATTCTAAAACTTCTTTTCTGGTTCATGGAGAGGCTCTGGTTCCAAGAAGACAGAAAGACCCTCTGGAGACGCTGTGAGCCCCTGGGTCCTGGTGGGGCCTGGAAGATAGCAGTTGAGAGTGAGGAGAGGCAGAGCCTGGTTCTCACTCACACTGAGAGGGCCTGCAGAAGAACAGTCAGGCAGAAAAGGTGCAACCTTAATACTCACCTGCTTCAGAGCCTTGCTTTCACACAGGTGTTCTCATCCGCTTGTTAGCAACCATCATGTCAGTGCAATATCCTTAAGGCTGCCTGGAGGTGTATCAGCTTAACAGATGAAATTAAAGGGGTCTTGATGTTCTATCACCTGTAATATTTTAAACACTAAATATCTTAAAATAACTTATCTTGGAGTATTTTTTTTTCTTTTTCTTTTTGGTGGCGGTGGGGGTGTAGGTGCACATTCTCCACTAATGAAGCAGACACAGAAATTTTATATGCACGAGATATCTGCTTATGTAGGGTTTCCTATGCATTTTATTTTTATGTCTCACTTTATCGTCACAAAAACCTTATGCCCTATGTAAATGGGGGGCTTTGGCTCAGAGAGATTAAATAACTTGCCCTGGTTATAAACTAGTATAGCAACTAATTTATATTTGGGGGTTACGTTCTAAAGACAGAAAGTCAAAATTAGGTATGAAGATACTCTAGGAAGGTACCCCTTTGAAAACCAAGAATCTTTCAAAAATTCCAACATGATTTTCTTTTGTGTGAGCCCTGAATGAGACTCATGCATTGTTTTTAGGAGCTATTGTATGAAAAAAAAATTTTAACACTAAAACCACACTCAGCTCATTGGCAGGCTCAAATTTTTAGAGTCACATGGGAAGTAAGACCAAGTAAGGGGACAACTAACTATTGTCATAAAGCCACCCCCAACACTTGAGAGGAAAAAGTGGACAGAATGAATCTACTTGCATCTGCTCAGTTGTATTCATATAAATTCAATATACACATTTCTGATTCTGGACCAAGTTCTTAACCACTGTTTTAATAGTCACCTTAACATTATCCTTATTGTGTATCCACCCATCCCAGAGGTGGAATCAGGGAAAGCAAGGAAGGATTTCTTCATCTCTCCTTTTAGAATCACATGAGTCAAGACACGTTTTTCGGAGTCTTTCTCTAACATAAACATGCTGATTGTGGAATCCAGTGCTGATGTTTTTATTTCCTTTGTTTTACTTTTCATATCACCTCCCCAGTCTCAACATTCTGTGCAATAAATAGTGTTGAAGGAAAGAGATAAAGGGAAACCCTTTTTAGATTTTGTTATAGCACTCTGATACTTGCAATTTGGGAGAAGAGCATTCTAGAAAGTAAAGCAGAAAGTCCATTTTTTTCTATTTTTGTGGCAAAAATATTTGAAAAAATGTTATGTTTCTTTGTGAAAAAAATCATTCCAGCCTCAGTAAGTACCAAATATGAACATATGTGAGACCATTGAGAACTACACTCCTTCATGTTTATGTAAATCTTTCTATTGATGATGGACCAACGACACCAGCTGTGTGACCTTAGATAAATTAATCGTTCCAAATCACAATGTGTCCATCTGTAAAATGAAGCTAAGTAAAGTTGGCTTGCAGGTAGTTTTGAAGATGAGATGCTAGAATCCAGAAGTATATTGTCTGACCCACTAAAAACTAAAAATTACAAATGATAAAAAAGTACAATTATTCAATGAAAGTTAAGTTTTCCCATTTCAAATTTATAGCTTGATTCCCAGAAGGCAATCACTGTTAACATATTCTTGTGTATCCTAAAGGAGATTTTTCTCTACATATGTGTGTTCCTTTTTGACAGCAATGGCAACATACCTTTATTCCTATGGCAAAATAGCTTGTTAAAAACCCTTTCTACATCATGACATTGCTTCTGTCCATTCATAACATCACATGTAGATCTAATTATTTTAAAGCTCCATTTTATTTCATTGTGTAAATATTTCATACACTGTTTAGCCTATTGAGGAACTTTCAAAGATGGTTCAGTTATCTGCTATTACCTACAAAACCACCACAAACATTCTTGATCAACTTTTTTGCATGTTTGTAGGCAAACTTTATAAAAGTAGAACTGCTGGGACAAAGAATGTTCTCATTTAATAGGTATTATAAATAGCCCTCCAAGGTTATTGCACTAAATCTCCTTCATACCATAATGTACAAGAATGACTTTTTTTGTCAGTCTGCTTTGCCAACTCTATTACATCAACTGTCATTGATCAGACAAGTAAATAAAAATTGAAATATTACTTTACTTTCTTTAATGATGAGTGAAGCCTCATCTTTGTATATGTATTTTTTCAGAGGACTACCTATTCATATATTTTCCCTTTCTTTAATGTGTTACTGATCATTTCGATTGGCACGCACACTTAAAATGTTAAGTAACTCTTTTTAGCATATCTCAGGAATATTTCTTCTAGGCTGTCCATTTGGCTTTTGACTTTAAAACATTTTTGGTAATGCAGAAAACTTAATATTTAAATTTATATTTTATATAGTCAAATGTATCAATATTTTCCTTTTTGTCCTTCTGGGTTGATGTCTTTCTTAAAAAGGTTTTTTTTTTTTTAAAAAACTTCAAGATTGATAAAAACATGTGCTTATATTTTAAATCAATAGCTTTTGACATGCATTTTTGTTGTACTTGCTATTGCTTTAATTTTTGCAACCTATTTTTCTAAAATACAACCTTAATATAGATAATGTTGTATCTACTCCAGATACCTAGAACAAAAATGTTTCCAAATTTGAAAGTTTCCAAAGAGTCCTTCTGCTGCTGCTTAAATTAAAACAATTGGTAATTTCCTTGTGTACAGTCATGCCAACATGACTGTTAAAAAGTAGACATTTTTAAAGTGCATTGGGAGAATATCCTCTTAAAACAAGCCCCCCATATCTTGCTTTTACTGCTAATTTACTTAGTAAATGTTTTGCTCACACAGCATAATGTTATATTACAATGCTATTTGTCCCAACTGATAGCAAATTAAACCAGTGCCGTGTGAGTAAGTTCAAGAACAAGTTCAAAACAAGATAAATTCCCCAGAGAAAACAAAAACTACAGGTGCCCCATGAACCGTGTGGGGGTTAGAGGCACCAACCCCTAGTGTCAGCGAAAATCCACGTATAACTTTGACTTACCCCAAACTCAGCTAATGGCCTACTGTTGACCAGAAGCCTTACCAATAACATAAACAGTCGAGTAACACATATTTTCTATGTTATATGTATTGTATAGTGTATCCTAACAATAAAGTAAGCTAGAGAAAAGAAAATGTTAAGAAAATCATAAAGAAGAGAAAACACATTTACATTATTTGTTGAAAAAAAAAAATCCACGAATAAGTGGGCCCACGGAACTCAAACCCATGTTGCTCAAGGGTCAACTGTGTATATATAAAGGAAGTTCAAGCAAAAGACTTGGCTTCTTTGTTGTGTGTGTTAATTTGGTATACAAATTTACTGCTTAAACATGACACTGCCCCCAGCTGTGATTCTCTAAAGGCAAAGTCAATTCAACATAAAAACAGCAATTGCTCAGCTAACCATATGTCCGCCTTCTTCCCTCCAGTACAGGAAATATAGGTACATATTAGCCCCCTGGCCCACCCCACCCCAGTGCAGCAGAATAGACACTTAGGTGGAATAGAATAAAGGTTGCTCAGGGACATTTATCGCGGAACTCAGTCTTTGTTCGCTGACAACACACCCTTACTGAGTGGGCCTTACTTAGAGTCTCGTAGGACAATAGAATAATTAACAGCTAATCTACCATTTATGTAAGCAATATCAGGCATTATTCTAAGCATGTTACATATGTTCTCTCAATTTGCCATGCATCCTATGATTTCAGATGAGCGGACCGCAGTCCAGAGGAATTAAGTGATTTTTCTCAAGGCCACATCGTAGGCAAGACTCTGGCGCTGCCCTCAAACACCGTTCTCTAACTGTGGCCCCTTAAACACAAATAATCATGCCCACGACAGGATACATAGCACAGAGCCGGGCAAAGTTCCTATTTCTGCTTCTCCTCTCCTTACGCAGGGCCTTTCCTTTTCACGGACCCTCTCTCACACCCCTGGACCCACCAACCGCATGCAGTCGCTGGTATCTGCCAATCATCATAGCCCATGAGCCTAGCCAGAAGCCTTGGTCTGGGAGTGGGACTATGACCCCAGCGATTCTAATCAACATACTCATCCAGGATTCTCTGATCTGGAAATGAACACTTCCCTCTCTCTCACAAAGCTTCCAGAACATGACAGTAGAACTGGCAAAGTGTAGAAAAGGCAGATCAGCAGGTGCAAGGGAATAAGGTGACACGTGGAATAAAGTAGAATCACAAGATAAAGGGGGAGCCCGGCTGGCATTAACGTGTGCGGCTCTATGTCCGTATAGCTTTCATTTTGATTATGCTGCAGGCGCTCCCAATTATCTTTCCCATATTCAACTCTTTAATTTTTAAGCAAAATTGATTCAAGTTCCAACTACTACAAGAGCCACTGCTGTAGGAAGAAGAATAGTGTCCGGGAATGTGTAGCAGGAACAGCCAACTTTGTATAGGGAAATGCAGCAAAGCATTCTAGAGGAGGTGATTAAAAACTGAGAAAAGTGTTGCAAGGGGCCTACTCTTTCTAGTCTTTCCCATAGATTTTCTTCATTTTTATCCCTGCGTTAAATTGGAGTATCAGATAATTCCCCAGGAAATAAGATGAAAACTTACATATAAATAACTGCAATATAAAATAAGGTATGTGCATTGAGAGTTACATGAGTGGTCCTACAGTGATTCCCAAATGTGTCTGCCCATCAACATAACACAAAACACTTTAAAAAAAAAAAAATGTAGTTTTATGGGCTTCATATGAATCAGACGCTGGAGGCTAGACCTGGAGTTCTGTATTTTAATCAGCTCCTGGGGGAATTTCTACTAAATCTGCCTGGAATCAGTCTACAGGTCTTTATTTAGGAACCACTGCTCTATACAGTAAAAGCTGCAAGCATTCTAAGGTGAGAGAAATCTCTTCCTTTTGTAGAAGATGAAAGATCTTCAAACGGGTGCGGGGGGTGCAGCATTTCAGCTGGGCTTTGCAGAATGAGTAGGAATTCAACAGGTGACCAAGCAGGGGACCACAGGGAGGTTGCACGTACTGAGTGGCCACAACCCTGGGGTAAAGAGACTCGATAGATACATGTTGATTGAAATCAACGATCTTAAGTGTCCCATTCCACCCATGCCCCCATCCCTATGAGCCTGAAGCAAATTAATAATGGTGTCTATAAATAACAGTGCAGGACTCTGTTGACTGCACTGTGGAACATCTTAGGTCAGAGTTGATAATAATGACTTTCTATTAAGTACATACATGTACTTATCTATTAAGTACATACATGTGTTGCTGTTGTCCAGGCACTTTATATACATTATCTTACGTAATCCTGACCCAAACACCATGAGGTGGTAATATTGCAACTTTGTAGGTGGTTTATAGAGGCTTCAGAAGAATTAAATCTCCTAGGGGTGGGGCTGGGACTTGAACTTGACTCTGTGGCTCCAAGTCTCATGCTATCAATATTACAGATGAGTTCTAGAAGTTTCGTGATACAATATGGTGGTTATGAGCATGAAACTCTGGTTTGGGTTTCGGCTGTACTACTCACTAGCTATGATCTTTAAAGTATTTAACCTTTCTGAGTATCTATTTCCTCCTCTGAGAAATTTTGACGATACATAGTGTCTCTTCTAAGGTTATTACAAGGACTAGGCGAAATAAGTCATACCAAAGGTGCTTATCAAGTGTTTTTGGCAGAGAGTAAGAACTCAATGAATCTACCATTATTATTGCTGGGTTTTGTTATTGCTACTAGATGATTCACCTTAGTATCAGCCGAGAATATCACTTCTCGTGTCCAAACGTCAGGCAAAATGGTATTGGGGCTTCACAGAAGACAAACTGCTAAGAATATAACCTCCATGGATGCAGACACTGGACCCGTCCTGTTTATCGCTGTACCTACATTACCTAGAACCACATTGGACACGTAGTTGGTGTGTGGTAAACATCTGTTAGGTGCAGGAAGGAGGCAATGAAGTACCGTCACCAAAGTTGCACAGAATATGAATGTCTTTGAAAGGAAAAATTTCAAAGATATTTTCCTTCATGTTGATTTCCTAGCATGCCATCACTTATAATAGGTGCCTCCTAAGAAATGTCTTACCAACAACTTACTATCCAAAGGCTTCTTAATCTGTGAGGCAATTAAGAAAGTCTCCATTGGAACGCTGTTATCATGTTACAACTTCAGATTTCTCTGAAGACAGTGGATTTACATTTTAAAAGCCTCAACAATTGACTTATTCATTTTCTGAGCTCAGAAGCTTCGAGAACTGCCATTCTTCACCCCATCAACTTCACATCACCAACTATTCTAAGTGATGACATGGATGAAAACCCCTAGGAACTGCAGGATAATTAACCGCAGGAGTCAGAGGGTATTTGCTTTGTTGGCGCTGCATGATCTTTGAGCAGAAGTCAATGTATCACAGTGCAATTTAATGCAACATTAAATTACAGTCTTCCATATATACAGAGTTCTGACAATTAAGTCCACGAACTCTTTCTAGAAAAAGTGCTACATACCTCATTGCTGAATATCACTATGGTCACCTTCGAAGTACTCCCCTTAGGAAGCTATGCACCGACGCCAGCGCCTATTCCACCCTTCAAAGCAGTTTTGGAATTCTTTTTCTGGAATGGCCATCAGAACTGTCATCGTATTACCCTTGATGTCCTGAATATCATCAAAATGTCTTCCTTTCAATATTTCCTTTATTTTCAGGTAAAGAAAGAAGTCATTGGGGGCCAGATCAGGTGAGTAGGGAGGGTGTTCCAATACAGTTATTTGTTTACTGGCTAAAAACTCCCTCACAGACAGTGCCGTGTGAGCTGGTGCATTGTCGTGATGCAAGAGCCATGAATTGTTGGCAAAAAGTTCAGGTCGTCTAACTTTTTCATGCAGCCTTTCCAGCATTTCCAAATAGTAAACTTGGTTAGCTGTTTGTCCCGTTGGTACAAATTCATGATGAATAATCCCTCTGCTATCAAGAAAAGGTTAGCAACATCGTTGCAACAAGTTCATGAACTTAATTGTCCGACCTCGTACCTCATGGGAATGAAGATGGAATCAGTGCGTCGTCTATGTCCTGTCCCTTTGCCCATTTTTAAGAACGGATAGTGCATGATTTGCCAAGAAAGGGAGACAAAGGACAGAAGACTTGAAGCTCTCATTGAAAATATAGTTCTTCTAGTGCATTTTACAGTCTTCTATTACTTAGATGAATGTTTGGTCATTATGCCGCATTCCCAAATGGAGGCTGCTACAGAGAAAGGCTCACTTACACCCTTTTAGGACAGTCACAGTAGGATGGGAAAGAACCTCAAATCACTTCTCCAGAAGCCATAGCTTTTCTAGTAAGTCAAATCAACAAGCATTCATTGATCATTTGTGTACCCAGGGCTCTGCACTTGAGACTAAATCACCTCAGGAAACTGCGTGTGACTCACTCAGCAGTGTTAGTGAGAACATGAAACAGGAGAACCATATGTGCCTTGCCTCATTTTTATTTTATTTTGCTGTAGTGTATAGTGTATGTGTCTTTAGAATCCAGTCTTGCATCCTTTTGGGATTAGATGAATATAAATAGGTATATTGGCAAATAATTAGACAAATAAAAGTAATTGTTAGTATTTTGAGAAGAGGCTCTGTGGACCTTCGGAGAGGGGAGAGAGTATTGTAGCATGGAAATTTTGCCTCTTGGTTTTTAATGAACATTGAATGCTTTGATGAAATATAAAAAATTATTTGGGTCAGACAGAATTGTACTGGAATCCTAGCTCTACTATTTAAAAGATAAATGAAATTGGGACATTTACCTGATCTTTCTGAGCTTCAATTTCTTGTTCACAATGAAGATTACTTTTTATGTAACACTAATATGCTTTAGGTATACAAAAATTGCAGAAAAGTAGACAGAAGAAAAACAAAATTAAGAATAACCATGATTAATATTTTGATTAATTTTTCTATCTTTTTAATGTTCTTATTTTTATCAAAGTTATGTATCAATATCTACATTAACACATAGTTTAAAGAGTCAATTAGTTCTAAAATATTTATTGTAAAACACTGATACTAGTCTTAAGATCCATTTGTCTAATTTTCGAATCTCTCCCAGCCAAGAAACTAACACTCTACCTCTTTTAGGTAATACATTTAGTAGTGTCCACCATATCTTCTAAATAGTATGATTTTGTTGTGGCTTCTTTTCAGTTTTAGGCATTATTTATTGATTCTCAAAGCTGGCAGGTAAGGGTTTTGCTCACTTTCTTGGTCTTTTGGTCTTACCCCTGACATACTCCCATCTTTCCAAAGTAGCTGCATCTGATATAATATTAATAGTTTTAATTGGATCAGTATTTTCATTATTGTGAATATGGAAATGATATGCGCTCCTGAGTAGTAAGCTATGATTAGTTTCCCTTTCTTGCACAATGTTTCAATTTCCTCGGAATTAATAATGGTCTTGTTTATACATGAGTTTATTTTTCTATCTCCTTGTTCCTAATTCAATCTCATATTCTAATTGTCTAAATTCCCTTTCAACATGTTCAAGCGCATCCATCACCTTGTCACCTTCCTGAAAATGTCAGAGCCCTGTAACCTAACCCAATCTGGGCTGTTTATCATTCTTGCTTTACAGCTGTCATCCTGGGGCTCCCCTTAACCATCATCCTGGGGATTTCCTTCACTCCTCTTTAATGATGGATTCCCTGCTTATTGCATGCATCTTCCTCCTCTTTCTTGTTCTACTCCCTTGTTCTTGTGGAGTACGTCCTGCAACAGCTCTGTAAGAAAGATTACATGGGAGGTAAAGTTTTGAAAACTTGCATATGTGAAAAATGTTTTTATTTTATCTACACTCAGTTGAGAGTTTGGCTGAGTACTGAATTCCAGTTTGGAAATTATTTTCCTTCAGAATTTTGAGGCATTGCTCTTCTTAATTTCTAGCTTTTGGCATTGCTGTTAAGAAGTTTAAAGCTATTTGGGTGCCAGACCCTTTATTGCAATAGTTTTCTTCTCTGAACCCTTGCAGGATGGTATATTTGTGTTGAATGTTTTGAAATGTCATGATGATATAGGCTTGTTTTAGTCATTGTGTTGGGTACTGGATAGGCTGATTGAATCTGGGATCTTGTGTCCTTAAATTCTGGACTTTCCTTTTTCCTTTAAATTATGTAGTAATAGTTTCCTCCCTTTTATTTTTTCTTTCTCTATTTCTGTACCTCGTAATATTTAGAACTAGAACTCCTAGGCTGGCCCTTAAATTTTCTTATATTTACCCTTCTATTTTCTCTCTCTCTCTCCGTTTGCTTGTTATTCTGGGAAATTTCCTTACATTTATTTTCTAACCGTTTTTTGAATTTTTCCATTTATACTGTAATTTTTCCCCTCATGCTAATCTTTGTTCTCTAGCTGTTGTTTTATTAGTACCCTTTTTTTTTCCTACTAAAAAAAAAATAAAAATGTTGCTATATCTTTCTCACATCTCTCCAATAGTTTTCTTTAAGTTTTTCGGTTGTTGTTTTTTCTATTCATTTGTTTTAGTTTCTTTCAGTCCTATTAAAACTTTTCCACATGTCTGAAAATCCTTAGTTGTCTGCTTGTACTTAAGTGTGGAGACCTAACCCCCTATTTGGAAGTTCTGAGCACGTGAATGGATCTTGTCAACAGTAAGCTTCACTCTAGAAAGCTATGGCTAGGATGCTGAGTTAGCAAAACTCTGATGTTGATAACTTTAGATCTTCCTTGTTGGGTTGGTCAAAATCTTCAGACAGAACTCTATCGTTCTCTTGTCTGGAGGGTGAGGCCCCAGCAGTCAGTGTTATTATAGCCAAATGGGGAAAAGAGGGCTGGCTGAGGGCCTGAGCTCTCAGTAGGCCTTCATTTCCTGATTTCCCCATTTTCCACAAGGCACCCCCAGCCCTCAGTGTTTCAGGTCTCTCTGGGTAAGGGACCCTCCTCTCCGGAGCATACCCACAGAGTGGGGTGGAGATGACTAGTTTTGTTTTTTTTTCCTTTTTCTTTCGAGAAAGTGGTAGAAGGGACATGACCAGTTATAATTATAAAACTTGCTTTTAAATATACATTTCAGTACACATTTTTTTTTCAGAATAGCTGCAATAAAGTTCATCTACCTTTATGTTAAATAACCCTCAAAATGTTAACTACAGTGAATATTGGGACCATAGTCTTCAGTGGAAACCCACGGAGGAAAGCATGCCAGCCAATTCTAGTTACCAATTAAGAACATAAGACTTAAGCAGAAATTCTTTTCAATGCTTCAATCAAGTCTTCATTTAGAACATTTTTCCTGGCACACCCTGGACAGAAAATTGAAGTTATCAACGTGGCAGTGACATCAATATTTTGTAAATGTAAATGAAAATGATCCCAGAAGGTGTTATACAAATTATGTTGATCTAAAATAGGTTAAGGAAGTGATGGTGATGATGGTAAAATCAATTGTGAAAGACATGGATGAAGGTCATCGAAATTGTCTTTGAAATAAAAAAAATAGGGGAAGACAGCAAAGCTCAGGAGTAGTGATGAACTGTGTAATTAACTCCAGGCAAGAAAAGGTGTTATATAACAAATCCCCAACACTTCAGTAATAATGGGGTCTAACGGAGATATGCCTGTGAGTTACGTCAGAAGTGAACATGAATGTCCCTGTGAAATGTCTCAGCTCTCTGAGAGCAAGATTCTGTGGCAGGCATATAATTTGATGTATTCTTATCGAAAAGCTATCCCCTAAGTTTATTTAACTTTATAAATCCATTCTGGTTGGCCATCCTGGGAGGATATCTATAATAAATATCTGAAATACATGAGATTCATTTTATATCAAGGTTCAGAATCTCGCCCCAGGGCTATCTGATTTCAGGTCAGTGGCTTAATCTTCCTGTGCTTCAGTCCTGCGATGTTTAAATTGTAGACTGATCTGATGATAAAATGCATTATGGTCTGATGATAAAATGCATCATGGTTGTTGGAGTCTCTGCCACCACTCCTAACTAGAATGTTACTGGGTAGTGAGTACATCTTCACATCACTTGCTTCTAAATTGAACTCCATGACATATTCAGTATCTGGATGGGAAGGATGGGGTGGGTGAGAGGCCAAAAGATAGTCTATGTCTGGCCATCCACCAGGCAAACTGGCAGCCTGGTGCAATGATGGCCACCACCATGCCCCTCTGGGGATGTCACGAGGGTGCTCATCCCCAACCATCCCTGCATCGGCACCCAGACGTATGCCATAGACAGAGGGTGGGAGCAGCCAGGGTGACATCAGGAGCAACCAACTTAGACCCGTTCCTGGGGAGGCGGCAGTGTGTGAGCCCAGGCTCCAGCCTGTGAAGCATGATCCAGTGTCCCATCAGGCCTCACTTACAAACACAAACTCAAAAGGTAAAATTAGTCAGAACTCAGACACAGCACCTGCAGGTCATTAAAGCCCAAGTGTAGGGCCCTTCCGAATGCAATGTCCTGTGTGCCTGCATTGGTCCCACATGAATGCAGCCAGCTCTGGTTCCTGGTCACATGATATGTTAGTTTCTTCCCTTTATATTGGTTGATTCCCACCAGCAGAGACTTGCTGTCATATCTCCTCTTAAAAAAACAAAGAAAAATTCCTCCCTTAACATCATATTCACCTTCAGCTACAGCCTCATTTCTCTGCTTCTCTTTTGACCACACTTCTTGAAAGAGTTGACTACACTTACTGTGTCGGTGTCCTCAGCTTCCACACGCTGCTAACTCCCCATAGACTGGCTCATGCCTCCACAACCCCACTGAGCTGCCTCTGCCAGTGTCACCGATATCTTCAAAGTGACCTCCTCCCACAGATTGTTCTCACTTTACTCAACCACGCAGCAACATTCAACAGAAGTGACGACGCCTCTCTCTTAAAACACTCTTCTCTCTTAAATTTCAGGACAAATGTTTTCCCTTCCTCACTGGCTGTTCCTTTGCAATAACCTTAGATGAATAGCTTTCCTTTGCCTACCTTGTAAGTAGTGGGGTTCCTTTTCTCTTATGTTTCCACATTTGCACCTGAGGCAGACTCATCCTTCCCCCACAGAATTAAAACGCACGTCTTTACATTTCCAGCTCAGATTTTTCCACTCATCTCTGGCCACGCAATCCCAGCCTCCTGCTTCATATCACCATTTCGATGTCTCACAGTCATTTTATGCATCAAAATTAGGACTCCTGACTGTGCCCAAACATGTCCCCAACCCTGCAGCTCCCGTTCTTCTCCATCTCAGCAAACTGTCAGAGCCCTGTGCCTGACTACTCAAGCAAAAATCTAGGCTTGATTCTTGACTTTGTTGTGTCCCACTTACCCCACATTCAAAGCATCAGTAACTTCCAATTATTTTATATTAAAAACGACTGCTGCATAACCTCTCCGCTTTCCATCTCCATTGCCACCCTGTTAGCCCAAGCACCGTCATCTTCCACTTAAATGACTGTCCTAGTTAAAACAGGTCACCTTTGGGTCCCCCTCCACGCCCATTTCAGCTACTTAAATAAGTTATCTACATAGCACTTACTGAAAATTACAATTATAATTTATATAATTGTATATAGAGCTAGATTTCATGGATCAGAAAATCCCGTCCCTCTAAAAATACAACAAGGGGTGAAAAGGAAAACCAACATTGGGTAGCGTTTATTTTTTAATGGCCAAGGAAGAATATTAAAAACTATGACGATGATAAAGGCAGTAATAAAAACTATGATGATTATGATAATGTAGTAACGACAGCTGACATTTATAATTAACATTTAATAGTTAACACAGTTACCAGGTGCCAGCCACTACACTAAACACTTTTTATGGATAAGCTCTTTTTATTCCCACAGAGACGATGCGAGGCAGATACTGTTATCAGCCCTATTACAGATGAGAAAACTGGGGATCAGAGAGGCTAGTCACTCACCTCTTAAGTTCTCACCATGAAAAACATTTCTATTTCTAGAATCCTTCTGTACTAAACCCGCACACAACAAGAAAGGGTGTACTCTTGGAATTAAAAATTTTAATACTTTTTCCTTTATGAGACGCTTATTACAGTGTCCTCCTTTTTCTCTTTTCACTGCAGACTAAGTAAAACCTAGCCATAGGTTGGCATTTGTCCATAGAGAATATCTGGGAATCACTGATTTCACCTCTCTGACACCGTGGTACTAGTTAAGGTTGAAGGTCAGCTCTAGAGCACATCACTTAGGAGCTACTGGTGAAAAATTACTTAGTTGGCTCACTGGCCCTTTATTATCCCAAATGGCTGGCAGCAAATGATTGCCCGTAATACATGTGGGGCTTGGCAGGTCTTTTAAGAATATATTTGGAACTTCTCCAGAGAAGCAGCCTCCAAAGGCCAACTGGTGGCATCACTTTGCATAGTCAGCACTTCCCTTTTATGAAACATGGTGCCCCAGGGAGTCTGGGATTTACTGACATCCATTGCTGGTGCCAAGACCAAGCAGTGGGCACCAACAGCTTCTTTTCCTGCTGCCTGGACCCCGATTCATGAATTCGCTCGGAAGTCAGAAATACACTGGCTATTTCTTTAGAACATGTTGTGATGTAGAACAGTGGGGCAGGATGGGGGGGATCAACACCCCCAATTGTTGGATTCTTCTCAGTTGAATAAATGCCCCTAGTAGGAAATAAATTCTACCTAATAATATTTCAAATGAATGACAGGTTGTACCCATTTAATTAAACTCAGTCTGTATGGCTATCAAATCATATATATAACAAAAATAATACATTTTATCCTCTAAAACACTAGGTTTATTGGGCCAAGTATTTCCACTGGCTCACAGTGATCAACCAAAACAGCATCATGAGGAGTAAATTTGTGAAGCATCTACAGAGAACAAATATCTGTCTCCTTGCCCCGTCTCTCAGTGAAGGCTAGAGGGTATGGGGGGTCCTAGACAGGCCCCCAGTGCATGAAAATAAATGTCTGCAGGATGCTTTAAACCAGGGGTCAGCACACGATGACTCACAGGCCAAATCCAACCTGACAGTTATTTTCGTATGGCTTGTAAGCTAAGAATGGCTTTTATATTTTTGAAAAGCTTGGAAAGAAATAAAAATATTTTGTGACGAGTGAAAATGATGTGAAATTCAAATTTCATTGTCTGTCAATAAAATGTTATTGGCCGAGAGCCACAGTTGTTCCCTCACTTTCTATGACTGCTTTCATGCAACAATGGCAGAGCTGAGTAGTTGTGACAGGGACTGTGTGTGAACATCAAAGCATAAACTATTTACTGGCTGGGCCAGTACAAAAAAAGTATGCCAACCCTGCTTTAAACCAGTCTCAGAAATAGGAAAAAAAATATACAGGCTACTGAAGGACAAAACAAGGTTAATGTAACTTATTTTACTGTAAAAATGCCTCCAGAAATGAAAAAAGAAATTGTTCAAAAGGAAAATATAAAGCCTGTGCCAGTCTATTGAATGCAAAATCTATAACCATAAGTTTTGCAGTCTTTTCACCACATAAACTGTGCTCAGTGCCCTATTTTAACAAGAATATTATTCCATCACTGGCTTTGTGTGTGTGTTTCGAAACGCTGTTTCCATTAATGGTTCCATAGCAATGCACAGTTGGAATCACTGTATATTTCATAAGACCTGTATTGGTGAAATGATGGCTAACAGGGATTACTGTGACTAATTTTACCCCCGAAAGGCCATACAACAGAAGCCGGATCCCCTGAAGGCCTTCCCTCTTTTTCTCATTGAAGACAAGAGGCTTGGTGTACCAATCACATGGTCTGAAGTTGAAATTGGCCTACAGATTTAGTTTTTGAACCTAGGTAGTTTCCCTGAATTTCCCATATTGAGATTCACAGAATAGTATGTACCACAAAGTATTAAAAAGATTTTCCACAAAAATGGTTTCATGTTGAAATAAGTTTGAAAAATATCAGAATACTGAGGTTTCAGTATTGTAGGACATTTCAGAGCCTTTAATATGAATATTACTAAAGTATTGTGAGTCTCCAAAGGCAGGATGTGAATTCTTAATTTGTTTGAGTAGATTTCTCCTAAGCGTGTACTCATAACTCACTGCTCAGGGAACATCCAAATTGGAAGCCCTCTCTCTGTCTTTGAGGTTGTTTCCTTGGCTGTCTAGTTTGTTTCTTCCTGACTCTTCCAATCCCTGGGAATGGAAGAAATAAAGCCCTCGCAAGTTCAAAGTGCCTGTTGCTATAAACTGTTGGATCTGAGGTTATTTGTGACAAATACCATAACTAAATGTTAGACCATTCATTCAAGATAACTGAATTAGTTTTTTAAGAAGCCTGTTCTCGCTAGAGAATTTTTCTTTTGACTTTCCCAATCATTTTAATGCAAAATAGTAAATAATATAAGCAACATTACTTAAGGTTGAGAGGGGGAAAAGTCTGCAATTCATTTGCCTCCCCAATTGTGTACAGATATGCAATACGTCAACATAAAAATAACAAAGGAGATTCACAAAGTCCTACATTGCTGGAATCAATTCAGTAACCTTGCATTTCTTTTGGATTGCAAATCTGTGGCTACTTTTTTTGGCTCAACATTTTGAAGGACCCATTGCCTCTGTCACCAAAGAAGAGGTAGGGAAACTGGAAACAGTCACATATCCTAGGAGACAAGTGTTGCCAAATGAAAGTAGAACATTGAGTCTTCAGCAAGTCCAAAGAATAATGCAGTAATTGAGCTCTCTCTGCAAACTTAGGGAATGGATGAACTCTCTGTGGCATCTTTTTAGCCTAAGGCCAATTTTCTTAGCTACAGTATTCCAGAAGAAAGTTGTCTGTTGGTTGAACTAAACCAACTGTATCGCCTCTAGTTTTTTGTATGTGCTTAGAAACATACAGCTCACAATGACAGCAAGACCTTCTTCTGTTGCCTAGACCCCGAATTATAAACAAGTCCTCTTTCTTGTGTTATTAAATCATTTTTTTCTAAATTAGTCTGAAAACCTTTATAACTGGACTTTTAAAATGTTATTTTTTTAAATAAAACGAGCCAAACAAAACAAAACAAAAAAACCCCAAACCAAACAACAAAACCATTGCATTCAGATAGAGGAAGTAAAACAGATTAAAGGAAAGAGATATTATATAAACATTAAAAACAAGTATCATTTGCACTCCTTTTCTTTCAGAAAACTTAAAATGTCTCTGTATCATTCACTGTTTCTCAGAGTATCCATATAGTAATTAGTTATAAGGGGCAATTGTCACTGTCTGTTGATCCAATGGTATTAGTTAAATAGTCAGCTTTGGGTGTAAATCTGAAAAGGTTTTTAAAAAGGAAAAAGTAAAGTTTATTGAGTGTTAGCCCAATGAATTCTTGAGTTTGCCTTAAATGAAAATACAGTCACCCCGAGGGGAGGTAGGGCGGATAAAAGGGAAGCCACTTGAGACTGTTTTTGTGCCGTCAGTCACGTGGCTGTTTTGTAGAGGGCTTTTATATAGGTTTTCACAGAATCCATAAAATCCACTATTCTTTTAATCCAATTCCATTGATAGAACTGTGATTAGCTTACACTCACTGTGATATCTATAGAGGTGCATTTAATCAATTTTGTTTCTTTCAGAAGTTGAAGTAATTCAGAGTTTATGCTAAGAGACTCTGATGCTAACAAATAATGCTATCATTAGCATTAGCTGGGTGGTTACTTTATGTGAGACACCTTGCTAAGTGTTTTACTTGTTTCATTTAATCCTCACAATGACCCAATGAAGTATATCCAATGATTACTTGCATTTTACATATTAAGAAACTGAGGAGGTTCAATAACTTGCACAATAGAAGTTTGGTTTTTTAGTTTGGTTTGGTGTTTTGGTTTCCGCCCTCCCCCAAATGAATTCACTAGTAATTATTTAGGCTTGGGGACTTTTTTTCATGGCATTCCAAGTCCCTCTAGAACACTTGATAATTAGTCAAGTTAACTTGAGTGTTTTTTGATGGTTGATTATGTCCACTTTGATTTTTCTCATAAAAACACACAGATTGCTAGTCTGTGGCACTGCTGAGATTTGAACCTGTGTATGTTTTCCAATATCAGAGCCCATGGTTTTAGCCCATTATGTTAGGTGGTTTCCCATTACTAAAACGCTAAACATAATTAGGTGGAACACAGTCAGGAAGTTCCTAAAAAAAAAATTGAAGAATTACCATGTGATCCAGCAATTCCACTTGTAAGTATATATACCTAAAATAATTGAAAACAACGACTCAGATATTTGTTCACCAGTGTTCACAGCAGTGTTATTCACAATAGTCAAAAGGTGGAAACCATCACATGTTCATCAATGGATCAAAGATAAACAAAATGTGGTATGTACATACAATGGAATATTATTCAGCCTAATTACTGTATGACTGAACCTTGAAAATATTATGCTAAGTGAAATAAGCCAGACATAAAAGGATGAATATTACATGATTCCACTTATATCAGGTACCTAGAATAGTCAAATTCATACAGACAAAAAGTAGAGTGGTGGTTGCCAGGGCCTTGAGGGAAGATGGAATAGGGTATTGTTATTTAATGAGACAAAGATTTAGTTTGGGAAGATGAAAAAGTTCTAGATGGTTGCCCAAAACTGTGAATATCGTTAATGCCACTAAACTGTATACTTAAGAATGGTTAAAATGTTACATTTTGTTATATACCGGGGGTGTCAAAAAATGTATACACATGACTTGTATTCATCCTTTGTTATCGGTATATATTGGGTATTACAATTTTAATACAGCTTTTTCCTTTCTTAAAATGTGTATACATTTTTTGGTACCCTCTGTATACTTTGCCACAATAATAAAAAGTGATTAGGACTTAGGTTTGCACTAAAATGGAAAGGCTAGAGCCACAAAACAAAACAATAGTATAATTTGAGATGTACTTTGTAAAAGTTGACTTAATGTTAATCACATAAGTAAACCTTACTGTGTTCAGCAACACTATAAATCTTATACTTTATTTCACTAAATAAAGAGCAACATAAGTAACAAAGAGAATAATTCTTTCAATATCAGTATCAGGACAACATGAAATACAAAGTATCAGGATGAATTCTAGCAAGAGCAGCTTATCTGGGATATCCAATGACATCTCATTCCTTAATTGCTTTCAAAGTAAACCAAAACACTTTTCCATGAGCAAGAAATCTTGAAAGAGTACTTGGGAAAATTGATTTGAATTTTATTCTCAAATCAATATTTTGGGAATCGTAAACAGTTTGAAGGAAATATTAAATACTTTTTTCATCACATATTGGGATTCTTTTCAGCAATATTTTTAAAGTAATCAAATTGGCTCATTTTAGTGCCCTAGATTCTGGCCTGATTTGATTATTTATACGAAAATATGAAAATCAAGATGATATAAGCCTTAATGTTCTTTGATTAGTCAGTGCTTTTTTTTTTTCTTTGTTGATTTTGTTTCTTGGTCAGAAGCTTCACAGCAATCAATCAAAATTTTACCTTGTACTCAATCCTGAGCTATCAAAGGAGCCAAATCAACATTATAGAATTTACTGATTAAACAATTAAATATGGTTCCTTTTCATTATATACAAACTGGTACTTATCAGAATGTTACGATATAGGCAGCTATTCATTCCCATTTTTGTCATTGTTTGAATTTTGAACTTGTGTCTTCCTGTGCTTGAGCCATTCTTCTCACGTCGTTGCATGAGTGGCTTCTCATCTTTAGATTTCACCTCAGATGTCAGCTTCTCAGAGAGGCCAACGCTGACCGCACCCTATCTAACATGGTCCCTGCCATCACCCTGTCACTCAGAGTCATTTCCTTGGTGGCACTTGAACACTCACTGAAGTTAATCTGGATTTGCTTGCTTGTCTGTTGTTTGCCTTCCACCATGAGGACATGAGTTCCGTAAAGGCCATCTTGTTTCCTCCTCTATTCCTTATATCTAGCAGAGCAGGCTCACAGTAGGTAGATTTGCTTTCTTGCTTCTGCCTTGCAACTGTGGGTATAAACGGACTCAGAGCCTTGCCCCTGGGAAGCACTGCTCTGCTCGGCTCTTTTCTTTATGGGTACTGCAGTGGGCGCATCTCACTGGGCTGAAGGGCTGCATTAAGGAAGATGTAGACATTTCTGTGTTTTCTCATTAGAATGCTATCCTAATCCCTTGAAATGACATATATTCTTAGCAAGTTACAGACATGAGGCTGACCTCACTTTCCTACTCTCTTTTCTGAGGACCAGTCTTATGCAAGCATCAGCTCTGAATCCATAGGGAGTATAGTGAACCAACCAAATGAAATCCAAGCCTACTGTCTTCCCATTTTAGAGATGAAAAAATCAAGTAACATCAGTAGTATCTAGATCCTTGCCTTTATTACTTGATAAAGCAAAGCGAGGCAACAGAAATCAGAGTGGAAAAAAAGTTTTCTTAAGACCATTTCTAACTATGATTTCAGGGCTCCTATGCCGTATTTTGTAGAGGCAGTAAGGGTGTGCCTCCAAATGAACAGTGAGTAGCTGGGAACAAGGTGTCCTGATCAGTCAGATATTTTGTTTTTGAAAGGGTCCATCCGGACTCAAAAACTAAGGTAGTAGGAGGCTTCTAGTTGTTCTGCAGCCATGGCAAACAACGAATTCGCCCCTTCTTTTGGAATAAAGCAGAACTCCTTATTTTTAGAAGGTTCCTGGCCACACAAGGTAACAACAAACCAAATTTCCCAGTCTCCCTTGTAAGTAGGTTTGTGCATGTAAGTAACAAGCTACACAACAAGCAGATCACAGGCTTAAACGGAGTGGTCACAACTTCCCCTCTCCTCCTCTCCCCCGTCTCAGTCTCACTGGCTGTAATTTGGAAGTGGTGGTGAGTCATCCTAAGGCAGAAGGGTGAGAGAAACACTCTAGGGAGGCAAAGGGAAGGAAAGAAGCCAGCTTGTCAGAGCCAGAGTTCCTAATCCTTTGGAGCCACCTATCATCTGGGTTACTGATGCCTACATTGTTACACGAAAAAGAAAAATGTGAGACAAAAAACAAGTCCATCTCGCGTAAGCCACTGTTATTTGTAGTCCTTCCAGTAATCCAACTTACATTTTTTTTTAAAGGGGAACAGGACTTTATTGGGGAACAGTGTATACTTCCAGGATTTTTTCCAAGTCAAGTTGTTGTCCTTTCAGTCTTAGTTGTGGAGGGCGCAGCTCAGCTCCAGGTCCAGTTGCCGTTGTTAGTTGCAGGGGGCGCAGCCCACCATCCCTTGCGGGAGTTGAACCGGCAACCTTGTGGTTGAGAGGATGTGCTCCAACCAACTGAGCCATCCGGGAGCTCAGCAGCAGCTCAGCTCAAGGTGCCATGTTCAATCTTAGTTGCAGGGGGCGCTGCCCACCATCCCCTGCGGGAGTCGAGGAATTGAACTGGCAACCTTGTGGTTGAGAGCCCACTGGCCCATGTGGGTATTGAACCTGCAGCCTTCGGCGTTAGGAGCATGGAGCTCCAACCACCTGAACCACCCGCCTGCCCCCCAACTTACATTTAACACAACCAACTTTCCTTGATGATTTAGATGCTATTTCATCATTTTTGCAAAATGGTTTTAGGATCTCAAAATGATAAACTTTTTTAGTTAAAAAACTCCTTCAAGGTTAGCCTATCATAGCCTCACTTTATTCGTGAGGAAATTAAAGATAGAGGGAATCAATAAGCTTCTCAAGCCTCACAGGTAGCTGATACCGTGTGTCTCTGAAAATAAGCCCGGGTCTTATATTAAGCTTTGCTCCAAAAGACACATTAGGGCTTATGTTCAGGGGATGTCATCCTGAAAAATCATGCTGGGGCTTATTTTCCAGTTAGGTCTTATTTTTGGGGAAACACAGTAGTAGGAGTGGTGCTCAAATCTCATGAATTTCGGCTCATTGTTCTTTTCTGTTGTGGTCCAATTAGCAGAATTCCCTGGAAATGACTCTGGGGACTCCCCCTGGGAGGCCTGGACAATTTACTAGCTGGGACCTGGGGCCTTTTTCCTCCCAGACTACCTATAAACAGCTGCTACACTGCATAGACTGACAAAGCTGCTCAGACTTCCACAATAGGAAGGAAGAGTGACTAGGGTAGGCCCATGCCTGGTTCCGGCATGCCTCACTGTAGGATGACAGGAGAATCAGGATCCATGCCCTTCTTTTCTTGCTGCGCCTGGCCTTGAAAGTTTCTCCTCTCCAACAACACTGATTCTTTTTCCTATGACCCAGCATTGTGCAGTTTGTCTAGGACCCTGGATCACAGCAGTTAGAAGCGCAGAGGGCACCTACTTGCATGAGTTCATTCTATAATCCTATACGTGATCATTCGCATGCAGTTTGTTAATAGAAGAAATTTTCTGTAACAACTAGCAACAGGGATAACTTCACTGTCAAAGGAACAGCACAGAGAACAAACCAACCATTTAATGTTAAGATCTATCCTCCTGGTGCCCAATCACAGCTCCCTCTGGACAAAGGGCATTAGTGCAATTATGATTAAGAAAGCTACCCAAGGTCGCATGGAAAGCAGGTCAAATCCAGCTACTAACACACAAGGTCCTCGGGCTTACCCTTGCAGTTTTACCTTTTTTTTTTTTTTTTTTAAAAAAAAGGTCTTCCATTGCAATATACTTATGAAACTAAATGCTTATATTTGAATTCTGCAAAATTCTGTATTTTACACACAACTATCACACACTTCTTACCATCTTCATTTTCATCAAACACTGGGGGTTTGCTTGAAGTGTTGGCTCCCATGGTCATCTGCTGAGACCTGGATCCTCCAGTTACATAATCCTGGCAGAAATAGTCATCTTCGCTCAAAAGAGGTCTGGAAGCCTTAGCTAAAAATCCAGGAGAGAAAAAGAAATGGTAGTCTTACAATACCTTACAAATGGCGCACTCTAGCTACCCTGAGTACAGACTGTGGCCAAAATGTCGATTTGTACCACTGCAGTGGAATTTTGGTGGTTGAAAATGATAATTTCAGAAATAACAGAGACCATGCATCTGGGAGAACCCACGCCATGGCCTCATCAATAGTGGACTAGACCGACAAAGAAGGAGAAAAGCGAAATATTTTTCTAAATATGAAGACAAGTTTAAAATGAGGTCGGCAATGCTTTAACAACTATAAATTAAAAATGATATTTTATTGTGACTCTCCATATTTTTGAGAAAATACGTATATTGATTTTAAACTTTCTTTTTTGATGTGTGATTGACAGCTTTAAGTTTTTATTTTTTTTTGCTTTTATTTATAAAAATATATTCCCTATGTCTTTTCTCCTTCCTTGGAAGATACTAAAGTATAAAAGAAACAAAGTCTGAGTTTGGGCTTTGCCACCCCAGCAAGTTGCTAAACTTCACTAAACCTTTCTTTTTTCTTTCCCCTGAACTTGAAGATGATAATTGGCCTTACCACAAAGGCAAATTAAATGTTATTAATATTTAATGAGACCACATGTACAGTATTTGCACCGCATAAGTGCTCAATAATTGTTAGCGACTTTGAAGCTCAAATTAAATGATGTATCTGAAAGAAAAGTACATTTATAGCTTTTTTTCATTTTTAAACATACCCGTAAAGAATTTTACTTTCCCTGAAATTGGTAAGGAGAGGCACATCTAGAGTTCTGGCTCTAAAAATCACGTTGATAATAGCTTTGGGCCAGTTATTTAACGTGTCTCTCTAAAATGGGGGAAACAACAATGCCTTCCTCAGGAATCCCAAGCTGAGATGCTAACGGGAGCCAGGCAGAAATGCAAACGAGTGAGTGGCCCAACCAGGTGGAAGACATTAGTGCCCGGTGGGGACACTGGTGTCCTGGAGAATCCAGGTTCTATCTAGAAGACATCACTGCTCTCAAATCTAAGAAATTGGGGCCAAATTTTCAGATCTACTGAAAATGGGTAAAGAACCAGATTTTATACAAAATATTTAAAAATTAGTTCTAGCTATGTGGCCTGAGCTAATCTCCTGCCTAGGACAAATACCACTCATGGATATAGTTAAAGAGACAATATATGGAAGGCAACCAACACAATGCCTGTCACATAATGTGCAAAGAATAAATGTTAGCTACTGCCATTTTTAATAGTAGCGGTATTTCCTTATCATGTAATATATATATATATATTTTAATTTGACACCTGTTGACTGAGTTCCTCTTGGACTTTTTTTCACATGAAGGAAATACAAATTGGAGGCATCCTTGAAGAAAATGCCCCAAGGGAACCTGACCTGGATGTTATTGAAAAAGAACTTGAGAAGCCCCTAAACAAGCCTAAAAGAAAAGCTTAGTTTCCAGTTAGGAAAATGTAAGTAAAGCCTTCATTTGGAAGGCAGACTCATTAAAGAAATGCTACTTTTCATACTAAAAGCCAACCGCTGGCCAACTGCCTTATGAACTTTAAAAAGAATCATTAAATGGAGAGCAAAGAAAGAGTTAGCAATTAGGAAGTAACCAATTAAATGGTATGGGAGAGGTGCGGGTGGGAGCAGGTGGTAACAGGTGGTTAGAGGAAGCCCGGAGGGACAATTGAGATCAGGAACACAGAACTCTCAATGGTCTCTCCAGGCTAAAAAAAAAAAAAAAAAAGCAAAGGGCTTTTAATTCCGGCAGGAAAGAGGGTAGGAAGAAGCAAGTGGGATGCTTTAGTGTTTCACTGTGGGCTAGGGAGAAGCAAATGGGGTGCTCTGTGTATTCTGTTACTGCGTTCGGAGTCCAGAATAAGTGGGGACTAGTGTAAGGGCTCAACCAGAAATGACATTAGAGAGTATTGGTCCTAAAGAGAACATTGATTAAAAAAAAGAGAGAGAGAACATTGATTTTTAAGGAATTGTGATTGCTAACACAGCGGACTGCGGGCTGCATTCTCTTTCATTTTGTATATCAAGCCCCAGTACACATAGTTTTCACACCACACCCCAATCCTGTCATATATATATATATATATATATATGTATTACATATATATATATATATATATATGTATTTTTTTTCTTCACACCTCAGGCTTCTCCCAAGTAGCCCATCTTCTTGCAACATAAAATGTACCAACCATTGACCTTGCAAGTTGTCAAATCAGAAAGAGAAGGAGAGAGGAATATTACCACAATTTGCCACATTTCAGAATTTCATTCTGATGTACAATTTGATGTGCCAAAGATCCAGTGATTTTTCTTTTCTTTTTTTTTTTTTTTAGCAGAAACAATATGTGGAAACAGATAACTGCTTTTGTGTGTGTTTGGGGGAGAGGAAGGTGAACGGAATTACTGGGTTAGGTTGCTTCTCCACTGCACTTAACACACCCAATCCAGTTTAGGATGGTATTTCTCTTCTTCTCCCCATGTGGATAACCAAATCAGACAACTTTCCCTCCGATCCCGAAAGAAATCAACCTTTCTCTGCTAGGAAGATGGAGACACATCTTTTCCATTCTGCTGAATAGGGCCCAGAAGAGCCAGAGGACTCACCTCTTCCAAACCCCATACCCTTCCTGACCTCCTGGTACTAAGTCTGCAGTGTCACATAAGCATCATTTCAAGATGTCAAGAGGACTGTCACCACCCATGGAAATGAGCGTACTAAACATAGAAAATATAAGAGAAAGGACAACGTGTCTCACAGAAACACAGGGAATTTTCCGATTCTCCTTGACCTTGTCAATTACCACATTATCAACCGCCGACTCCTTCTCTAACGCCAATACTTGGCCTTTGGCCTATGCTTTTGGGGGCTGTCAACATGTAAAGCTTTTCTAAGCACCTAAGGCTCCCTAGGTCAGGAGGCTGCATCTTCAGGAATCCAAGAACCTAAGTTGTGATGCAAGAAAGTTGCAACTTCTGACAAAACGGTTTCCGTTTCATTGCCCCAACCTGTGTACAGGCATAACTTATTTTGTTTGCATTTGTAAAACAGAACTTCTTAAACTGAGAAGTATTTAGAAACACGGGGAAGAAAGAAAATGGGAAAAACACCAACGTTAACACCACTCTGGTATTGTTTATATTTCGTCATGTTTGCTTCATCATTTTTATGTATTCAATATTATAAGTAAGCATTTCCACCTTAACCTTCATCCCAAATCCATTCCCTTTTCATACTTCCCAAAGACAGTCACAGTCATGAAGCTGGGATATATTTTACAGTCAGCTACTTTCTACGATTTTACAGCACGATGTGTTTTAAAGTAAGTCACCTAAATGAGGTAGTACATTTTGCATCTTACTGTGATCATGTACTATTATACTTCTGCAATCTAGGCATGCTGATCTCTACAGCTTTGATTTCTGCTTTTTAAGTGCTGCATAGCAGTCCATTGTGTGACTACACCACATTTTATTTACCTGTAAAAAAATATTCAAATCCTTCAATTTTTGCGCGGGGGGGGGGGGGGGAGGGCGGGGGAGGGAGGGCAGCATTCTTGTGGAGATGAAGCCAACCATCAAGGACAGTTTTTGCTTGTTTAGAAGCTGGATAAGAAACAAGCAGAAACACCTCCAGCACTTATCACCACCCAGCAAATATTAATTGAAGTTTGTGTGTGTCCGGACTTGAGTTAGTGGGAAGCTAGGGGCGGTGGTGGGGCGCAGTATAGCTGGTAAGCGAGGATTGGCCCCAGCCGTATCGTATCGGTTGTGCTGGGTTATCTTGAGCGGCTGCCTTTGTTTTTTCTTCCCTTTTAACTCCCTAGCTTCCCAACAGCGCCCTTAGTATAATAGTTTATTTAAAAGAAAAGAAAAAAAAAATCTAGGCCACCACTCACCTTGGTTCTGTCTCCACGCCTTACAAGAAGCCCCGACTGCTTCCACCTGGGCAGGAGGGGCTAACGGAGGAACTCCCAGAAACGTGGAGAGAGCAAGAAAAGGCACCTACCTGCCCGGGCGCAGGGGCGGCGGCGAGCGCCGGGCTGGGCTGAGCGGGCACCTGCGGCTGCCGAGGTCCAAGCGCCGTCTGACCTCGCAGCTCCTCCTGGAGGGGCGGCTCCCGGGCTGGGGTGGAGCGTGGGGACAGCTAGCTGGCGCCGGGCCCTCCTCAGAAACGGTGGGCAGTCTCCTGGGGTCGTTTTGTCGCCTGGGGAAGTGCTACGCGGGAGGACAGCGCTGCGGGCGCGGCTTGGAGCTGGTGGCGTGGATCCCGCGGCGCGCTGGCACTGTCCGGAGCCGCCGGAAGGCAAAACGCGCCCCAACTTGCCGGACTGAGGCCCAGTTCCCCTGAAGTGACCCCTTCCCCCCGCCCCGCAAGATATTCAGGCGGCACCACCGAGGATGATGGATGTGGGAGTGGCGGGTAGGAACCTGCAGAACTGAGAAGGAGAAAGGCAAGATTTCCTGTAAGGGTATTGCGGGAGATCAAAGAGAAGGTTGGGAATTTTATTTAAGTCCCGACAAGAAGGATCTTTTAACAATTATGTTCTAGCAGATATCCTCATTTTACTGCTGGGGAAATGGAGGCACAGACAAGGAAAATACTTGCCCAGCGTAATGTAACAATGGAGAGACCCTTCTATATACCCAGGTCTCCTGGTTCCCAGCCCCCATTTCCGACCCTCCCCACCCCCCCGCGCGCATCTTCTGCTCATCTTCTGCAGGTGGCGGTGGCGGCAGGGGACCGGTTCAGAGATGAAGGCACGCTCAGTGGAAGTTTCTATGTTCTCTCCCATGGCAGCTCCCTGTACTTCCCCTTTGTAATGACCAACCCGATTGAAATAACTTCTTACTATTTTCCCTCTAACTGCAGTCACACACACCTAAGCCACTGGAGAAGGAGCACACAGGTGGCTTACTGCAATGACGGTGGACAGCCGTGGGGGTGGGGTGGGGACAGCTTCTCTTCATCTCCAGCATTTCCCTGCCATGTGGAAATGCCAGCTCAGTGTTGCCAGATATTCAGATTTTAAAAGAAAAGCTGGAAATGAGAACGTCTGTGTGAAATCTCCCATTATTTTTAAACATTGGCACGTTTTTTAAAAAAAAAAATGCAAAAAACTGTTGGTCGGGCAAGATGCATCTGTGTCTGAAATGTCGTTTTCAGACTCCCAGTTTTTGATCTATCTAGATGTAAAGTGCCACAGAGTGCAGGCACCATACTGGCTTTGTTAATCATTTTTGCTATCAGCGCCTGGAATGGTGTCTGATGCATCTTAAATATCTGCTGAAACTGTTGAAGACATCTGTGGCCACCTAACGGTCAAGAGCCCATAATTTACTCATTAAACAAGTATTTCAAAGTAATCCTCTTGTTATATCATGACCTAGCCCCTTTCCTCTTCTTTTTTCTATCTCAACCTTGGGTGACATTCTATGCAAGTACTTTACAACAGAGAACAACCTTGAATTCCAACTAACTTACTCTCTCATTTTGCACTTAGAGTCCTGAGGAAGGGATTTGCTCAAAGCCACACAATGAGTTGGTGGCAGAACTCACTAGAAACTGATGTTAAATTGCCAACTCCTGTCTGAGAGAGGATCAGGTGATACAAATGAACATTTAACATGGTACTTGGCTCAAGTTCCAAAAGAGGGCAACCAAGTTCAGAAAAAAAAATTTTTAAGGAATTTATTTTGCGGAGAAGGTATTCTCTTTAAGGGCAAAACTCAGGCACCCGACTGAATATACGTTGATTTTTGTGTAACATCTGGTGGTTTACAAAACACTCTGATTATCTTCATGGCATTGGAGATGCCCTCCCAATTTGTTGGACCCATGTTATGTCCCACCTCCCCCAGGATATAATGCTATCCAGTTTGTCACTGAGAAAACAGAAATGAGGAAGTGGGCTGAGAGTTGAACTGAAGGCTCTGGAATTATCTTCATTTTCGTGTCCCGGTTGGCATAAAGGGCTTTGGAGTCAGGAAGTCACTTCCTCCAAAGTGACTTGAGAGGTCAGCCAAGTCACTTAAACGCCCTGAGCATCAGTTTGTGATTTCAGTAAAGGGGACAACAGTCGTTCCGAGCAGCTATAATTAATGGCAGGTTAGATGAGATAATATATGCAGTAACGCACTTCGCCTGGTGCTAGGCAGCACAGAGCAAATGCTTAGAAACTGTCAACTGTGAAGGTTGTCCTATTAACTGGCAGATTACCAGGTCCTGCACCAATACTTCTCATCTGTTCCATAAATCTTTTCTTCTGTCAGGACGGCTGGTTAGCTCAGTTTGTTATAGAGTGCGGCACTGGTAGCACCAAGTTTGCCGGTTTGATCCCCACATGGGCTGTGTGAGCTGCACCCTCCTTTAAAAAAAAAAAGCTTTCTTTTGTTGGTACAGTCGGTTTTGCTTAAAATAAAACCACTGATCAGTCCTAATGTATTTAGTCATGTAAAGGCTTGGCATACCATAGGTTTTGTGGGAAAACAGTGATTCTTATTACTGTGTTCTATGCAGTCTTTGAAAGGCAGACTTGTTTTAAAGAGTTGATTGTGTTTTAATCATTGATTTATTCAGTTGCTCATACTTCTCTTGTCAGTGTTCCACAGCTCTAGGAGAAACTCTGAGGAAACTGCCACAAAGAAGCTACCTGGGAGACTAACCAGGCTAGATATTTATGACAATCTCTGGAGCCCCCCAATGGAGAAGAGAAGGAAATGAAAAATAACCCAGTGAGGAACTCTCGTCCAGACAGATATCTAGACTATTTTTTTGTTTTCAACCATGGCTTATAACATAAACAATACCACACCAATCTAACCGTGCCCATTTGTGGCTTGAAGTTACCCGCTGGGTTCTACCGCATTTAGAATAAAGTGGCACTGTCGACTCCGGCTGACGAGGCCTTATGCTGTTCCTCTGCTCCAGCCACACTGGCTTTCTGCTCTTTGCAGATCATGCTGACCTTGTCCCTACCCCAGGACATTTGAATGGCTCCTCTTTATGCATGGATGTGGGTCTGGACTCACCATTCAGCAGTCAGCTCACATTTCTCCAGCTCAGAGAGACTATCTCTCAACTTCTTACCTGAAGTTCTTCCCTACCACTTTCTCCATTCTCCACTGCTCTCTCATGTCTTTCATCTTACCACTTATCATGAACTATACCTAATTTGTTTGCGTCACTTCTTTGCTATGCTTCCCACCACTGAATGCAGACTTTGCGAGGGCAGGGATGATCTCTCTGTATACCCAGTGCTGAACCAGGGTTTGGAACATAGAAAGTGCTTAATTAGATAAATAAATGTTTGCTATTTCCATCATTATTTTCATTTCTTAGTCCAGGGGGAAAATACAGCGAAGACATATTACACCTCAAAGCAGTCGCCATTCCCATGGCATAAACGAACCTTTATTGGGCTATGTTTTAAGGGAGGGGAAGATAAGTAAGAAATGATCATTGGACATGAGGATTTTGTGGTTTGGGTAAAACCAGTAATTACAACTTCAGATTGGTAGATGCCCAAGTAGGACTCCCTGGGAAGCACTGGCTGAATCAGTTAGCTCCACTGGAAGGAGCTAGAAGCTTTCGTGTCTTGAAAGATGAATGGAGGGTCACTGGACAGAGAACAGGGCATTCCAGATCTGGGGACTGGAGGCGTACAGAAGCACAATATTTTGGGAAAAATATAAAATGTTTAGTGTGACTAGAGTATAAAGAGTATAGTGGGAGTGAGAGAAGATGGGGGAAAGATCTGAAGAACCAAATATACTATGAAAAACAGCTTGAAGTTTAATCATAGCAGCAATGGGAGGCCCTCAGATGTGTGAAGCAGGAAAATGGACCTCATTAGAGTTGAGTTTTAGTAAGATCACGCTGCCCTCTCCACACAAGACACGGCATTATTTTCTCTTGGTCTGATAAGCAGATTATTCTCAGTTACTAAAAAGATGAGTTCTCTCTTGTAAAAGAAAAAAATTCTCCTTAGTTGTAAACTAAATAATCAGATCCTAGCACAATATTTCATATTTAGTAACACATACCATGCTGTCTTCACCGTTCAGCCCAGAGGGGGACATAGTTTACTTGAATGAGCGGGAAACAATATGATGTAATGGGAACATTTTATTGCCAGAGTCCAAAAAAAAGATAGACATATGATCAAATATTCCCTCATACCTCTTACTAGAAAATCAGCTGAAAAAGAGAAAGAGGAAAAATGGATGTGAGTTACAGCACAGAAGAAATGAACATTTATGTTGCCCACTGTACATACCATGTTTTTCTCAAAATAACGCCTAGCCAGACAATCACTTCTAATACGTCTTTTGGAACAAAAATTAATATAAGACCCGGTCTTATATAAGACCGGGTCCTATATAAGACCTGATATTATATTGTATTGTATTGTATTGTATTGTATTGTATTATATTATACCCTGTGTTACATTATAGTAAAATAAAACCGGGTCTTATATTAATTTTTGCTCCAAAAGACACATTAGAGCTGATTGTCCGGCTAGGTCTTATTTTTGGGAAAACACGGTATACACCCATGTGCTCGTTTATTCCATTAAGAGGTGAATAATTTATTTGCTCTTTAGGAAACTTTAGTAGAGCCTTGTTGTTGAGAAAAAATATTGTGAGCATCGGCAGAGCTGGGTTTGTTTCCTGATTCTACCTCCTAAAGCTTCATGCCCTTCTGTACGTCATTTAGACTCAGAGTCTTTATTTCTTGATCTGTACAATATGGATACTAATGGTACCTAATCCCAAGGAGTGTTGTGATGATTAAATGAGATAATGCAGGAAAGCACTTAGTGCAATATCTGGTGCAAAGGAGTACCTAATAATATTGTTAGACCAAATGCCTCTCCTTTGTACAAAAAGGGAGAGAATGCCCACCTCACCGTACCCTCACCAGCACTGACTCTTTTGAAAAATCATTGCTAAGATATGATTACAACGCTGAACAAGATAGACACTTTATGAAGGAGTTCATCATATACTGAAAATTAAGGGACATTCACTGAGAATTTCAATACAGGGTAACAGGGCCATAATAACAGAAGTTAGGGTGCTCTCTGAGCGCAGAAATGAAGTACACAGTCTCATCTAGGGGTGTCAGCAAAGGTGTCACAGAAGAAGAGCATCCGAGCTCAGTCTTGTAGGTAGCGTACAAGTTGGTTGTGCAAAGAGAAGGAGAATGCAGTGTTCCAGTCGAGGGAACAGCGTGTGCAAAGTCGAGTAGTCGAAAGAGAGCAGGTGGTGTTCAGGGAAGCTGTGGGGCTTTCGTGCCGCCGGGCTGTGAAGCAGGAAGGTACTATAGACAGAGGGAAAAGCAAGTGCAATATCCTGGATGTGACAGAGACAATATGTACTCATGTCACTTTATCTGATCGGCACAGCAAACCCATGAATTACGTGGTGCTATCTTCTGTTTTCAGAATAGAAAATAGAAACTCATATGGTAGAGGTCAATTGCCCAAACTCCCAGCTCTGGTTTGCTGCAAAGTCAATACCCTTTTTATTATACTATAGGCTTTGTCTCTGTATGATGTGTGTGTGTGTGTGTGTGTGTGTGTGTGTGTGTAAGTGTGTGATGCAATTTTAATCTCTTCTTCTATGCAACAAATATAATGATTGAAAACACAACCTTAAAAAGAGAACATTCCCATAAAGTTGTTTTAGAGCCAGAAGATTTAGAGCTGGCTTATCTGATGTCAGCTCCTCATATTATCCGACCAAACGATCTATGAATGACAGACAGCTCAAAATATACAAACAGTTTAATTTCCTAAACATTTTCTGCATAAAGAAAGAAATCAGATATATCTTGACTTTGTCCTCTACATCATTAGTTTGCACCTCACTCTTATGAGAGATGGGGTAAAGTTGTGAAAGTGAGGGAAGGAGTGATCTTTAAACAATTTAATTTGACTCTTTAGGTCACCGGTTGCCTCCCCAGCCTTTTACTGTCAGTACACGTACATACACTCATACACACACACACACACACACACACACACACACACACACACACACACACACTGCACAGGCGTATATTAGCATATCCAAGAGCATGTAGGAGGAGCAAGCAGTAGACTTCATATTTACCTCGATAGCTTAGGACAGTAATAAATGCCCGTTTCCACTTCCTTCTCCTTCCTTTCTCTTAGACCTTTTTTAAAATAGGGATGTCTTTGCAGTGAGCTGGCCTTATACGTGACCCAGAAGTGAGGGGAATGATATGGAATTGTGCTCTGACAATGGCAGATACATCTGGTGAAATTACATTTATTTCTTAATTGCCTAGGGAGATATTTTAAAGATCTATAAACACACACACACACATTTATGTATTTATTTCATGTTTAGGATGAATATTAAGTTTCATTGAATTAACATATGTTTTTTTGTCCTAGAGTCTTCTTCCTAAATTTGTGATGTTCTGGAGATAGTGTTTTTTTTTCCCTAAAAAAAAGAAAGAAAAAAAGTTTCTCTGTTACGTGCAAATTGTTTCTCAGTTTTGCCTATCCATGCTGTAATTAGAGACAGTTCCTCCTAGGAATTAGAGATATTTCCTCCTAGGCTAATTGCAAATTTTTCTATTGTTGGAGGCTGTTTCCTTGAAACATTTAGAAAAGGCAAATGTGAGACAACCCAGGGTACCCGCCAAACAAGGAAGCTGTGGAATGTCTTCAGGTGTCCACGACCTTCAGGGTCACTGCTATCTTTTGTCTCCCTCAAAGCGCATCTCCAGTCAACCAAGAAAGGGTGCCGTGGCACAGCCAAGGGAGGTGCCGTGTCTCTCAAGGGCACCTCGCCTGGTTTCCTAACATTCCGATTAATCCATCAGATTGTACATTCCTGGGTATGGAAGTGACTTACATTATAAGTCATATTGAACTCGAAAAGAGGAATAAAAGAAAGAGAAATTGTGTATGTTTTTTGGTATCCCAAAGTAGGCCAAATCTTCTGCATATTAATTCAATTCATGAAGTGTTACTTCTGAATCAAAAATTTGTTCCACAAACCTTGTTGTTGTGTGATTGGTATATGAAGTCATTTCAAATATACTTTATTTTAGGATGCCCACCATTTGGCAAGTGCATTTAATAGTTTGGCTTCTCCAGGGAATGGCTCAGGACCTAGGGGATGGTGGTGAGGATCCAGCATTTTGAAAGTGGCCTTTTAGACGATCCAAATGCATACCTTGAAGCTGAATGACTAAAGCAATTCGAGAGTATTTGTCATAGTCAAAGAGGCATTTTTTTTTCCAGAAAGTGTCTGTGAATTGTTCAGATCAGCAGGACACAGCTCACAATGGCTGATTTTAAGAAAATTCCAAATGTGAAACACTGTCCTTTGATGTCCTTAAAGTCCACATGGTTTTAATAACAAAGGGTCATATTATCCTTGGTGGTGTCTCCTGGCTCTAATAATAATATATCACCACCCTGCCTCATACATGAACCTCATTATTCTGGGCACAACCCTTTATTGGAGAGTTCTTTGAATTCCTTTGCTGGGATTTCCTGTTTCTTGGATAAACTCTTGAAGGACTGGAGCATAGCACAGATTATTTGAAGGTATCTGGGACACGCTTTTCCTTCCCCTTGCATGTTATGCTCAAGTGGTGGGGATAGTTTTGCCTTCCTTTCCTTTCATTTCAAAATGGGGGCTGGTTTGTTCTGTCACATTTGCTTTGCACTGGCACTTGGAATGCACATTGACGAGATTACAGTAGTTGTAATCCATTTGCCATTATCTCTGCTGCTGAAAGGGAATGGTTATGTAGTACCGATAACTTCGTTTTACTGAACACCTACTCTTTAAAAGGCATGTTACATGCACTAACTGAATTTAACAGCAGTGATTCCAGGTAGCAGTTATTATCCAGACTTTAAGGGTGAGGAACTTGAGACTTAGAGAAGTTGAGTAACCTACTGCTGTTAACTCAGTCTAAACTGGGATTTGAACCCTGTTGCCCCTAAATTCAGCCCCCTTTCTCCCACATAAATGATGATTTCTACGGTTCAAAACAGCTACAGTTTTTAGTTTGAGTATGAGGGCTGCTTATGTTCTTGAAGATTCCAAGTGAACATACATTTAGATATCTGGTTTCTTCCTTTCCCATCCTGAGTGCCTTCCCATGCAGACTAATGGGATCATTTCTTCAACCGATATGAAGCAAGTGTCTTATGTATTGCGGTGTTTCCCCTGCTTTGGAAGTTCGCTGCTTCATTTGAACAGAGCGGCATCTCCAGTTCCTGTGAGAGTCAATGAAGATGTATTTTTTATCACTAGAATGAACAGAAAATGTCAGTAGAAAGAAGAAAAAACTATTTCCATGGATCTGGGTATTTTTAGGCAACAAGAAAGACCATTTCAGTGAATCTCAACATTTCACGGAGTAGTCTTTACCTTTCTGATAACTTGATTGACTCATCAAATCATTAGTTTATGTTAGTCATTCGAATGTCTGTACCAAATGCTCACCCTTGTAACCACCCTGCAGAAGAAATGGGATCAGGAATTCAACCAATGAGCCAGAGTTCCCGCAAGGTAAGTTCCAGCCCTTTCGCAGGGTCACCCTCAGTCTATGCCAGATTATCAGCCCACAACCATACTGGTTACAACTGATGTGATCATGAGTTCCTCCTGCCATTTTTCTGTGCTCAGCACCGCTTTTGTCATACCAAACAGAGATGGAACACATACAAAGTCAGGTAAGAATTCTAAATAGCATCCCTCTCTTTGTTCCCAATTTCAGATATTCCTGTAAAGCCTTTGAAAAGTACGGAAGTGGCATGTCCAAGTGAAAACTGGAGTATTAATCAGGGATTAAAGATACCTGGTTTCTCTTTAGGTTCTGCCTTTGTTCTAGTTATATTCAACATCTCTTTCTTATCTATGGCATAAAGAGAGTAGTTATCTGTCTCTTTTGGTACAAGAGAGCCACAAGAATAAATTATATACTATGCTTCAGTATAATCCCTTAGTTAATAGCACTGGTATATAAAATTATGATAATAAACATTATTGGTCAATCACGATCATTATCTGTGGTTTATGACAGATAGGCTTATTTTCCTCAATTAGTTCTAATTTACCAACCAATACCCTTTTCTTCTCACTCACAGCTCTTCACTGTCCGCTAAGTACAGTCTTCCAAATCATTGGTTGGGAAAGAACAAAATATCCATTGCCCTTGCTATATTATTAACTTGATAATATAGCACAGATAACCTTTGTGTTATAAATAGTTCTTTTTCATCCCAGATGCAACTATAAAGTCAAAGAAAATAATGTTATAAATGAAAAGAAGCATTCTTTCCATTTTCTGGAGTGAATACAGTACTGCCAGTGTTCAATTTTTTTTTTTTTTCCCTTTCATGACTTCCACTGACACTGCCTAATTGTGCAGCCCTGACCGTTTTCCACAGAGTCTTGGTCACATGTGAAGGATTATATTTTTCTGATGATCAAGAGACACAACAGCTCTCTTTCACAAACCTAAAATTCAGTAATTTCTAATTTTGCTTTTCTGGAAAGTTAAGGTAAATGTCTTTTTGGAATCTTAGTTTTAAGTTATTTATCTTTTTTTTTTTTTTTTTTTTTTTTACTGTGGTAACAAGCATGTAATTGGAGAGCTATACTCTTAACAAAGTTTTAAGTGTACAGGACAGTACTGAGAGCTAAAAGCACAATGTGTTACCTCAGAAGTCTAGAACTCTTTCATCTTGCATAACTGAAGCTCTCTCCATTGAACAGCCAACTCCACGTTTCTCCCTCCCTCAGCATATAGCAGTCACCAGTTTACTTTCTGCTTCTCTGAATTTAACTACTTTAGACACCTCATGTAAGTGAAATCATGCAATATTTGTTCTTTTGTGTATTTCACTTACCATAATGTCCTCAAAGTTCACCCATGTTGTAGCATATGATAGGATTTCCTTTTTATGAATGAATAATAGTCCATTGTATGTATATACATTTATCTGTTGGTGGACAGTTAGGCTGGATTCATGTTTTGCCTATTGTGAATAATGCTGTAATGAACACTTGAGTGCAAATATCCCTTCAAGATCCTGATTTCAATTCTTTTGGATACTCACAATTGGAATTGTTGAATCACATGGTGGTTCTATATTGAAAGCATTTTTAAGAAATGCCATACTGTTTTCCATAGTTGCTGTACTGCTTTACATTCCCACTAATAGTGCACAAGAATTCCAAGTTTTCCACATTCTCACCAACATTTGTTATTTTCTGTTTTTTTGCTTTTTGTTTTTTGTTTTATAATGGGCGTCCTTGCAGGTATGAAGTGATACCTCATCGTGGTTTTGATTTTCATTTTCCTGATGATTAGTGATGTTGAGAATCTTGTCATATACCTGTTGGCCATTTGTATGTCTTCTTTGGGGAAATGTCTATTCAAGTACATTGCCAATTTCTTAATCAGTTTATTTGGTTTTTTTTTGTATTAAGTTGTAGACATTCCTTACATATTTTGGGTGTTAACCCTTTATCAGATATGTGGTTTGTAAATATTTTCTCCCATTCCATAGGTGGACTTTTCACTTTCCATTGCTGTGCAGAAGCTTTTAAATTTGATATAGTCCCATTTGTCTATTTTTTGCTTTTGGCACCTGTGCTTTTGGTGTCATAAACAAATTATTGTCAAGACCAAAGTTATGAAGCTTTCCCCATGTTTTATTCTAGGAGTTTTATAGGTTCAAGTCTCACATTTAAGTCTTTAATCTATTTTGAGTTGACTTTTATGTATGGTGTAAGATAGTGGTCCAGTTTCCTTCTTTTACATGAAGATATCCACCTTCCCCTGCAGCATTATTTTTCTTGTAACTATACACACACACACACACACACACACACACACACACACACACACACACACATATATAATTGTAGTTGACATTCATTATTGTTCAGCTTCAGCTTCAGGTGTACAGTGCAGTGATCAGGCATCTACATCATCCCTGAGGTCGTCTTCCTAATGGGACAAGTGTCCATCGGATACCCTACAAAATCTTTACAACATTATTGATTACATTCCCCAAATTGACTTACGTATCCCCATGGCAATCTTGTGGTTACTGACTGTACTTTCTAATCCCCTCACCTTCCCCCTTTTCCCCACCCCCCTCCCATCTAGCAACCCTCAGTTTTTCCTCTATGTCTCTGAGACTGTTTCTGATTAGTTCATTCATTTATTCTTTTCTTTAGATTCCACATATAAGTGAGATCATATGGTATTTGTCTTTCTCTGTCTGACTTATTTCACTTAACATAATATTCTCTAGGTCCATCCATATTATTGCAAATGGTAATATTTCCTTCTTCTCTATGGCTGCGTAATACTCCATTGTATAAATGTACCACAGTTTCTTAATCCAGTCGCCTACCGATGGGCATTTTGGTTGTTTCCATGTCTTGGCTATTGTGTATAGTGCTACAATAAGCATAGGGGTGCATAATTTTTTTTTTTTAAGATTTTATTGGGGAAGGGGAACAGGACTTTATTGGGGAACAGTGTGTACTTCCAGGCCTGTTTTTCCAAGTCAAGTTGTTGTCCTTTCAATCTTAGTTGTGGAGGGTGCAGCTCGATTCCAGGTCCAGTTGCCATTGCTAGTTGCAGGGGGCAAAGCCCACTATCCCTTGCGGGAGTCGAACCGGCAACCTTGTAGTCGAGAGTCCGCGCTCCAACCAACTGATCCATCTGGGAGCTCAGCGGCAGGTCAGCTCAAGGTGCCGTGTTCAATCTTAGTTGCAGGGGGCGCTGTCCACCATCCCTTGAGGGACTCAAGGAATTGAACTGGCAACCTTGTGGTTGAGAGCCCACGCTCCAATCTGAGCCATCCAGGAGGCAGCTCAGCTCAAGGTGCCGTGTTCAATCTTAGTTGCAGGGAGCGCTGCCCACCATTCGTTGCAGGACTCGAGGAATCGAACCGGCAGCCTTTGGATTTAGGAGCATGGAGCTCTAACCGCCTGAGCCACTGGGCCGGCCCCATAAATTTTTTTTGAATTAGAGTTTTGGATTTCTCCAGATAGATACCTAAGAGTGGAATTGCTGAGTCATAAGGTAGTTCCATTTTCAGATTTTTGAGATACCTCCATACTGTTCTCCTTAGCTCTGCACCATTTTTTGAAAAGACTATTTTTTCCACATCAGTAGTCTTGGCACCATTGTAGAAGATCATTTGACTATATATGTAAGGGTTTATTTCTGGCTGCCTATTTTTTTTCCCAATTAGTCTTTGTCAGGGGTGTCCAAACTGCGGCCCGTGGTCCAACTGTGGCCCACAATCCATTGTTAATTGGCCCGCAGCAAATTCCAAAAATATATTTAGTTTACTTAAATAAACCAGGTGAGGCAATACGTACTTCACCTCAAGTGAGTGGCCCGGCTGTTTGTGTATTTTACCGCATACGGCCCTTGGTAAAAAACTTTGAGAAAAGTTTGGACACCCCTGGTCTATGTCTTTATGCCACTACTATACTGTTTGGATTACTGTAGCTTTGTAATATATTTTATAGTCAAGAAGTGTAAGACCCTCCAGCTTTGTTCTTTATCAAGATTGTTTTGGCTATTCAGGGTCCTGTGGGATTTAATGTAACTTTAAGGATTGATTTTTCTATTTCTGTAAAAAAAATAGCATGGGATTTTGATAAGGATTTCATTGATCTGTAGATCACTTTGGATAGTATAGTCACTTTAACAATAGTAAGTCTTTCAGTCACTGAACATGAGATGTATTTTCATTTGTGTCTTCTTAAATTTCTTTCAGCAATATTCTATAGTTATCGGTGTATAAGTCTTTCGCCACCTTGGTTAAGTTTATTCCTAAGTATTTTATTCTTTCTGATGCTATTATAAATGGTATTGTTTTCCTTCATTTCCTTTTCAGATTATTTGGTGTTAGAATATAGAAATGCAACAGATTTTTGTATATTGATTTTATATCCTACAATTCTGCTGCATTCACTTGTTTTAATAGGCTTTTGTGGAATCTTTAGGGTTTTCTAGAAGATCATGTCATCTGTGAACAAAGATAATTTTACTTCTTTCTTTCTGATTTGGATGTCTTTTATTTCTTGTTCTTGGCTTATTGTTCTGGTTAGTACTTTCAGTACTATATTGAATAGAAGTGATAAGAATTGGCATCCTTGTCTCATTCCTTAAGGGAAAAGCTTTCAGTTTTTCATCATCGAGTAAAATACTAGCTGTGGGCTTTCCATATATTGACTTTATTATGTTAAGGTAATTTAGTTCTATTATTTTCTTAGATTTTTTTTTATCATAAAAGGGTATTGAATTTTGTGAAATGCTTTTTCTGCATCTATTGAGATGATCATGATTTTTATCCTTCCCTCTGTTAATGTGGTGTCTTGCATTGATTGATTTGCATATGTTGAACCATGCTTACATCCCAGGGATAAATCACTTGGTCATGATGTATGATTCTTTTAATGTGCTGCTGAATTTTGTTTTCTAGTATTTTGCTGAGGATTTTGCATCTATATATCCATCTGGGATACTGGCCTGTAATTTTCTTTTTTTGCAATGTTTGAAAAGGATTGGTGTTCATTCTTCTTCAATTTTTGGAAGAGTTGAGAATGATTGTTGTTAATCTTCTTTAAATGTTTGATAAAATTCCCCCAGTGAGGTCAGGTGGTCCTGGGCTTTTCTTTGTTGGGAGGATTTCCTTACTGATTCGATCTCTTTACTTGTTATACGTCTGTTCACAATTTCCATTTGTTCATGATTCAGTCTTGACAGGTTGTATATTTCCAGAAATTTATCCATTTTTTTTCTAGGTTGTCCAATTTTTTGCTTTATAATTTTTCACAAGTCTCTTATAATCATTTCAATTTCAGTTATAATGTCTCCTGTTTCACTTCTGATTTTATTTGAGTCTTCTCTTTTTTTCTTAGTCTAGCTAAGGGTTTATCAATTTTATTGATCTTTTAACAAAACCAACTCTTAGTTTTGCTGATTTTTTTCTATTGTTTTTTTCATTCTCTGTTTTGTTTATTTATGCTTTAATCGGAATTACTTTCTTCCTTCTGCTAACTTCGGGCTTAGTGTACTCTTTTTCTAGTTCCCTGAGATGTAAAGTTATTTATTTGAAATCTTTCTTTTTTTTCAATATAGGAGTTTATTGCTATAAACTTTCTTCTTAGTACTGACTTACAGAGTATTTCTTGAGTTGATAGTTCATTAGCCTGAGACTCTCAGTTTTTTTCAAAGCTTCTAAAGGCTCTAATAAAAAGTAGCTAACTTCACAATTCATACAATTATCATTGTCCTTATGTCATTCGCCTACACCACTACTATGTGAACCAATGCTTTCCCTTCTACCTCCATGTTATCCTGTCTGCCATAGGTCAGAGTCATGGTAATTAGGAGGCAGCTCTGCCAGGGGTTCTCTCTACCCATTCACCAGCAACAAAGAGATCCTAATTGCTATCTAAGTTGTGGGTGATCCAGTTCCAGATTCCCATCTTGAGGGTCTGATTTCTAGGGCTATTTCTCATACCAACTGACTAGCTCGGGTTCCCCCCTAAAAGCAGAACATAAGACAAGAGTTTTTGTATAGGCAACTCATTTTGGAAAGTGACCCCAAGGAACAGGCCTAGGGGAGAGGAAAACTGAGAAGACTGAGACAGGGAAAATTAACAGAAGAGGCTATTATTGACCTGGTCTTACTATGGCCAACTGAGGGTGGACTTTGCAGGAACCCTCTGAGAAGTCTATAGAATATTCCTAGGGATTGTCTACCTGAGGACAGATGAGGGCAGCATTTACTGTTACATGTTATTTTCGGGTGTTTAATCCCTAGTAACTTAATTCCCTCTCTAGAGCATTCCTTAAGAGTATGGTCCAAGTTTTATATCCCCAGTGTCTACTACAATACTTCAAACAGAAAAGGTACTTAAAAATAATTACTTATTTAATGAATCAGTCAATGAATGTACTCTGCTCAGTAGTTATTCTTAGCAGAGAAGGGAGTTACTGAAGTCTACAGTGTACATTCAACCTTTCCCTTAGGCAAAAACTATGAATATTATTTCACTTGGGATCTAATAAAATACCACAGGCTGGGTAGCTTATAAACAGCAGAAATTTATTGTTCCAGTTCTGGAGGCTGGAGATCCAAAATCAAGGTGGCAGCACGATCATCTTCTGGTGAGGGTCCTCACTGTGGTTCATAGCTGTCACCTCACTGGTCCTCACATGATGGAAGGGGACACTCGTAGGTAGCTCTCTGGAGCTGCTTTTATAAGGCACTAATCCATTCATGAATGCTCCATTCTCATGACTTGAGCACCTCCCAAAGACAACACCTACTAATGCCATCACACTGGGCATTAGAATTTCAACATATAATTTGGGTGGGGGACACGAACATTCAGACCACAGCATCAACCAACAGAGTGTCCAACTTACTCGCTACTCTTGACCAGGACTATTAGTTGGATAGGAATTTTAATGTCTTACACTTTCTTTTTTTGATTTATGAATATATATAATTATTCTACAGTTCCATGTTTGTGTTACACACACACACACACACACACACACACACATCTTTCTTGCTCTGGAGTTAGGCTACCTGGGTTTGAGCCCTGATATCGCTACTAATTCTCTATGTGACTTTGGGAAACTTGCTTAATCCCTCTGTTCCTCTGTTTCTACACCTACAAAATGACAATAATTCTAATACCTGCCTCATAGGAATATTGTGAAAATGATAGGTGGTAAACCATGTAACATACTTAACAAACAAGCACCCCCCTGCCCCAGTGAGGAATTTTATTGACAGTATGTACTTTCGATACTGGTGTATAAGGGCTGGACAGAAGCATGCAGCTCCCTCAGGCCTTTCCCAGAGCAGAGCATCTGGTGCTCTCCTGACCCCGCTCCCATCTGCAGGTGTCTTGCACCTTGGGGTTGTCCAGCACTGTGCCTAACTCTACGAAGGCACACTTAGGTGGCACGTAGGCCACCGAAAGGTTGGTGCCAAGGAACAGAGAGTTGCTTCTGGGCAGTGATGTTGATTTCAGTGAGGAGGAGCCATCACCTGCCACTCTTTGATATTCTTCCTGGGGTTGCAGGGGATCAGGTGTTCTCCACTGTTGAGAGGACCTGGGTCTCTTCGCCGACACACAACACTAGAACCACCTGGAATCTACTCGTCAGCTCTGCCTTCTCAGCTGTCTATCTATAGGGCACCAGCAAGGACAGGAACTTCTAGCTCCCGATTATAGAAGAGACACGTGTGGAGGCAGCTCTCAGGCTACCGCCATGACACTCTGACTTTGCGTGGCTGGCAGCCAGAGAAGACAAATTTAGTTTTATTAACCAAAACAAGGACTACAATGGAAAGCTTCTAGACATCTGGTTTCTGAATAGTGAGTAGCAAACTTTTATCGACTGCCTCCACTTACAAAACCAGTGGCTAAAATATACTTAATTCTCACTCCGGCATGGCGGGATAAATGGATGCTTTTGAAAAGGGAAGAGGCAAACTGTTTTGCATAATCTTTTTGCATTACATAACCTTTTAGGTGTTCATGTATCACACAAAAGGTGAAAACGTGACCTTAGACACGTGAATCCCCAAAGATTCTGCGAGATCTGTGCTGCTGGATTTTCTAATTCTCCTCCTCTCACAAAGCTTATTGCATCAAGAGAGGGAATGAGATGTAGTGGAAAGAATGTGCAACTAGAAGAGCTGATTTTTGTCTCTGACCTGCTGTGTTCTAACTAGGGGGGGTCAGTAAGGCATGTCACCATTCTGAGCACATCTGCTTCTTCATCTGCATCAAGATCTTCCTCATATACTTTATAGCCCGATATTGCAGTCGGTACACTGTGACACTAGAACATAGTCACGAAGGGTTTGTGAGCCCATCAAAATGTATTTCCATCCCCACCCCACTCAAAGCAGCTGAGTCAGGTCTGGGATAGACAAAACCTCAAGATTTGTTGCCTCTGGCTGCCCGGTGCCATCTCTAGACATAACTTCCCATTGTAGACAAAGAACAAATGGAGCTGCCAGGGGAGTTTGTGTTCCAGTTGTCCGAAGAGCATGTCACAGTGCCCAAAATGTGGCCAGTAGTGATGGGGGACCTGGAGATTAGATGCCAAAATCTCTGTCTTCCCACATATGGGGTATGTCTATCCTTCTGCAATAGAAGGTGCCCCTTTAGTTTTACCCAAACAGGCTTCAGAATTTCTCTAACTAAGCATATGAGTTCTACAAATGAGAAGTCCATTTCTCTTTTGAAACATCCGATACGGGAAAGATGATGAGATTAAAAAATCTTTTTTTATTATCATGATGTTTGTCAGCAACAGATAGGTGAGCTATTAGTGCCCTCACACAAAATCAATTTTTGCAAATATTTGAGTGCTGAAAATTGTTTGTTTTTGAATCACATATTTGAGGAAATAAGTATTTTATGACATTAAATAAGTATTAAGACATTATCATGTCTAACTTGAGTTTGAGAAACTCATCATCCAAAAAGTCTTGACCAAGAATTGTGTCAAGTTATTATTTGGAAGTTATGCAAAGTCAATATTTAGGATAATCTCAAATACTTTGTATTTTATTTTTATAATGATACAAACAAGGTGTAATAAAGTTTCCCAAGTTCAGATAGATACTCTCAAATCTCTCTCAGTGTACTCCAGCATTCTGTTTAAATGTCTTGATTTATCTGTGTTTCAGAATGGGAGGAAGTTGGGAGCTCTGCCTTGTAGGGTGGGTTTGAGGCTCTTTTGAGAAGATTAATAAGAATAATATGTCATCTTAGATCTGTCCATTCTACTTCTAAAATGTGTCCTGAATCCATGCACTTCCCTCTCTTCCAGTTTCTCCATCTTCTCTTGTTTAACCTCAGTCTAAGCCATCCTCATCCGTCACCTGGACCACAATAATAGTCTCCTACCTGGGCTCCCTTCTTGGATTCCTCACAATGTATTCCCCGCATAGCAACCAGATCCTGTTGCTCCTCTGGTTAGAATCCTTTAATGAGTTCCTACCTCCCTGGGAATGAAGTTGAAGCTCCTGACCATTGTTTACTGGATTTGATGTGATCTGGATCACCAGTGTCATTTCCTTTGTGCTTACTGTGCTTCAGCCACACTGATCTGTTTATTGATCCTCGAGTCTGCCCAACCTCCTTTGCCATGCACAGCTTTTGTATTTGTGGTTCTCTCTGCCTAGGATCTCTACTCTCAGATCTTCTCACAGCCAACTAACTGCCTCTCATTCTTCAGTTCTTGACTCCCCTGATTAGAAAGAGCTTCCACACACACAATGTGATATATAGATGATGTATTACAGAATTGTACACTTGAAACCTATGTAACCTCACTAACCAAGGTCACCCCAATAAACTTGAATTTTAAAAATTAATTAATTAAAAAGAAAAAAAAAGAAAAGAGCTTCCATGGCCATCCTGATTAAGTAGCCATCCAGCACAGGCCACATTCACTATCTATGGACTTGCTCTATTGCTATTGCTGTCAAAGCACCCATTCAGATTTACAACTAACTTAATTTGTTGTGTCTTGCATTTATTTTCTAAATTCTCCAATGAAATATAAACTCCTTGAGAGCAGGAAACTGGTCTCCTTTTCCCATCACTGAATCCACAGCAGCTATAAGAGTACATGGAAATAGTATCACGCAATAATTATTTGCTGAATGAAGGAATAAATGAATGAATGAAATGTGCCATACCGAGCATTCTTTAGTAGTAATAACAGATTATTGGGTCAGAAGATCCTGCTGGAAAGGTAGAAAAGGAGTGGAAATTGCTAAAATTCAAGTTATCAAAATGATCCTTCTTTGTCAGTTGGAAATAGACTATCAAGAGAAAAAGAGATAAGGAACATTTTACAGGTTCACTCTACTAGTAACAGTAAAGCGAGGACTCAAATCCAAGACTGCGATTGTAATATGCATGGTCTTTTGACTGCGTAGCATTGGCCAGAAGTGGCCAGGTTTCTTTTACTTAAGACGTTGTCTAATGGCATAGTGGTTAATATTATTAGATAATTATTTTAAGTGTCAGGTCTCACTTGACTATTCATGGTATTTCAGAACCACACTCTTTCTTATAAATGTTAACTTTCTTCCTCTGAAATTATTCCAAGTGACTTGCCAAGCCATGGGCCAGCAGGATGCTGATCCCTAATGAAATAAAGTATCTGCAGTAAATTTCCTATATGCTGGACCACAAAGACATGCAAGAAGATGGGTTAAAAAAATGCATTTGGTTGGAAGTAAGAAACTAATTCTGGGAAGCCAATCTAATTGCTTCACTGGACGCAATCCCAGAGTTTTGAAAGTTGTTCTTTAAAGTTATTCTTCCTTTAAAATAAACGGGAGATGCTCTAAGAAATTAAATGGCTGCACATAAACCACAGGGATTTCACCTTTCATCTCAGGAATAGCAGTCTCTGTTGTACAAGAGGTAATTCTCCCCCTCCGTCTCGTAAGTTCTCAACTCACAATCAAAGACAGGCAAGCCATGTAGCACAGTCTACAAAGGAATCCATTTATTTCACTGGGTGGGAGTTGTCTTCATATGTTGTATTGTTCACATTATCAGGTCTAGTCAGTTCTATTGTGCCGAATACAATTTCTTCTTATCTCATTTTGTTCCCACAGCACCCGTATTCCTCCTATGTAATCAGTTATGAAATTGAATCAGGAGAAGTGACTTGCCCAGGTCGCACAGCTAATAGGTGTTAGAGTTGAGACTCAGTCCCATACGGTATAGCTTTAGAAACCAAACTAAACCATTCTATTCCCTATTCTTAAGGAGTGCTGTCGTATGATGCCATGTTCTCCCAGTCAAGAAATGTGCTAGCTCTTTTCAAATGAAAACCAAAACATCTCACAGTCAGCTAGATGACTAATTTATTTTTTATTATAATGTTGCTTATTATAAGATGTAAATCTAGCTATATATCTCTTCTACTTACAGTTCATATAAAGCTATAAAACCAAAATACATTTCTAAATGAAATACAAGCAAAGAATAAGCGAACAAAATTCAAATTAACATATGTAATGGGGGAAATGAACCTTGTTTTACTGACGCTAAACTGCAGCTGCCAGCAGGACGTGGTAGTGCTTCTCTGGTGGGGACCCTTTTCAACTCGGCCCTCCAGTACTGTAGGCCTTGTATGTGACGACTCGGCTCTACTACCACTTTCTCCGTTACAAATATCACGGACACCTTGGTTTGCGATGATCATTTGACCTTCACATGGCTTGAGCATGACATTGACCTGCTGGCTCTCCCTCTGTTCTCACTAGCCTGTGACAATTACAACAGTGCCACCAAGTGTCAATTTGAACATTGGCCCAGCTATAAATGCCAGCACTGAAATCATGCAGCCGTTTACAAAGTGGTCACCCAGACAGTCAGGAAGCGCTGATAGTGTTGGAGGTTACCAACATAAACGCAAAATTTAGAGATGACCTCACAACCTCCAACGTATGTGCCTGGGCACCCCCAAGGGTCTGTAGATCTCAATTTGAGTAATCCCGTCTACAGTCAATCTCTTTAAGGTCAAATGACACTACCAATTTACTAACTGTAAATTGGGTATAAGTAACTGAATTCTCTGGGCTGTTTCTCTATCTATGTACTGAGAATAAAAAGAATGCTGTTCTCCTAGAGTTGTTCTGACTGTTAATTGACACAATACATGTACCTTGCTAAACTTGTAGGTAAAGGATAAGAATTCTATAACTATTTTCTAGTATTGTTAATATTATTACATAATTTTGGTATAGTGAGGAAATTAGATATGCATATGATTAATAGGACCCAGGGAAATATTACTTTGTATCTTTTTACACAGAGTGCTCTTTTGGTACGGATAAGGCAGTCACAATAGCAAGTTCACACAGCTGATAAGTGGCAAAGCTGGGATTCAAATCTGGGCAGTCTGGCTCCATGGGTTGTACGTTTGAGTTCTTGAAGGAGATTTAAATCAGCAGAGCTGCCCTTCTGACTCTGAAATCCACACACAAGCCCCATTCAGTCTTGGGGAGCTTTCCCTGCTGCTTCCCGACAAATGCAGCTGTTGCACTGGGGTTCCTCCCCCTTCAGGGATCATACATTTTAAAAGGAAGGTAGTGCTCGAAGTCCGTATTGATGTAAATCATTCAGTTCCGGTACCAGTGAGCCAGAGGATGCAGACTGGTCTTCCACGACCCCCAGAATGATTTGCTTGTTCCTGCACAAAGTTTAAGAAATTGAAAGAGTTGTCAGCACTTAAATACCAAGAGATTTCATATAACAATCCAGGTTTCTGCCATCTCCTGAAAAATTAGAATATCTAGAAACATTGAGCCTGTATCCCCTAAGACAGCAACTGAGTGGAGCCTAGCAGCTGAAAGGGCAAGTGAGCTACATTTTTCTATAGTCCCCTCTCTAAGATCGTCTTTTACCGTCAGTGGTAGCCTGGTTCCCATAAAGCACTGAAGTGTAGCATCTGCAAAGCACTCCATATACGAGTCAGCTACGATTACCGAGGCCGGTTATGTTGACTTGCTTAGATCTCCAGCACTTTTTTAAGATTCAAGGGTGTGTTAGGTAGCTGGCAATAAGCGACTACTAACTTCTCCTATACTAGCACGCACATCCCTTTGCAGTATGAGTTGGCTACACCTCTAAACAAGACCTGGAGCCCATCTCGCCACTCCGTGTAGCTGGGCATGGCCATGCGGCTTGCTTTGGCTAATCGGTGTTGGTGAATGTGCCCAAAACAGAGGCATGAATTGTGCTTGTGAATAGGGATCTGCTCACTCTTGCTGCTGGGAACCCTTAGCCACCGAGTCACAAGCCCACCTTAGCCTGTTGGAGGATGAGTGACCCCATGGAGGGAGAAGCCCCAATCATAGACGCTAGGCCATTGTAGACCAGAGGATCAGGTGAGCTGCTCATCTGACACCCCCCCAAATCAGGATGAGCAAAGTGAGTCTCCGAGGGATCGAATAATTTCTCCAGAGTTCCAGAGCTAGGACCTAACCTGCAGCTTAGTTATATGCACGTTGTTAATATCTATATGTTACCATTTTTCTTGGGACAATAGTCATAATTATTAAAGGACTTATATCTATACTGCTGCCCAGAAATGACTTGAATTTGAACAGGAGGATTTTTTTCCCCCTCATTTCTTTAATAGTTTCAAGTTCACTTTAAATGTACCCGCCTGCCCATGCTGAGCAGACATTTTTGTTCCAGGCCACTAGAGAGCAGTGTGAGGCAGAGTTTGTTTCTGAATTCAAGTTGGTGTTCTGAATACTCATGCTCTCTTATGTGGGAGCCCTGACCTCAGGTCTCCACATTCATTTATGTTGTTACTTTTTATGTTTGTTTGTTTTAAAATTTAGAAATGCTTAGAGATGCCCCAGATTTCCAGACCACTATTCTTTTCCAACTAAGCATTCTGAACTCCAGCATACAATTCTGTGGAGACAGTTTTATATAATACCGTGTTTCCCCGAAAATAAGACTGGGTCTTATATTAAGGTTTGCTCCAAAAGATGCATTAGGGCTTATGTTCAGGGGATGTCATCCTGAAAAATCATGCTAGGGCTTGTTTTCCAATTAGGTCTTATTTTCAGGGAAACACGGTACCAGGGTGTTTACTTGAGGTCTGCATTTGTGATTGATTCCCTGACCTTTGCCGGATGAGATTTCTTTACTTAATGAGATGATGAGGTTGGATGAGTTTTAAGGATCACTCCAACTTTCACATTCTATTAGTTCTAACATAAAAGGTGGCACACGTCTTAACACTATACAAACAAGGGTATGTAAGAAATGTCACATTTATTGTTGTTATTTTTGTTAATAAGTAGAATTAAATACGAATGAGTCCCCACCCTACCAGACTGATGAGAAATGTAATCTGTCATTATTGGGGCTCCCCCCAGCTCTCATCACCCCCAATTGCCTACCAGTCCCAAGAGTCTTACAGCGTGTGCAAGGGCCAAGGGGGTGCCTGCTCTTGGGGCTTCTGTCCACACTGACCTCCTGAGAGCAAACACCTGCTGCTTGTGTCCTTGGCTTGGAGGTTAGCACCTTAGCCCCACTTCTCTGGCAGGTCTCAGGGAAGGCTGTGACCAACAACAGGAAGGGGAAATGGTGACAAGCCTGTTGCAGTAATCTCGGTGAGAGGCATCGGGCCTTGAAATGGGGCAGTAGCTGCTGTGAGGAATAAAAGGAGTGGATTTGTGAGCACTTAAGGGCACACATTTGCTGGGAGCGAGTTAACTGCAAGTTAGCTTTTTCCTACTTCCAAGAAATTGGCCGCCTCCTTCCAAGAAATATGAAATTGAGAGGGGGCATATGGAGAAACCCAAAGTCCATACATGACTGCCAGTCTGGAGGTGGAATAAACCATTCCCAGTTATCCTTTCTCCATCTCATTACTCCTCTTTTAAGGAGAGGTAAGAAATGTCTTTCTTTTGTAGGTGTGAGTGCACAATTCTTTGACAACAGCCTTTTAATACTAAAAAGGAAGTTATCAGATATTGATAATAGTTCATATTTTACATGGGAAAAACAGAGGCTCAAAATGTCAGTGGCACTTCCCAGTGAAGGAAAAGATACTTCAAATTCACAAAGCAATATCAAATTTAGAACAAGTCAGTTTCAGGGAATTATGCTTAACAAATGTTAATTTGTGATATGCATATTAGTTCTTCACCTGCAGTTGGGGTGCCTTTTCCAAGAGGAAACAGAACTAGGAGCTTGTTTCCAGGAATTGCCCCTCCCTTCCTCCTGCAATACCTCAGACAAAATAGATCTTAAACTAAGGCTACAACAAGAGACAAAAAAGAACCTCCCAGCAATTCCACTTCTCCAAGAAACACAAAATACAGAGGGTGCCAAAAAAATGTGTACACATTTTAAGAAAGGAAAAAACTGTATTAAAATTTAATACTCAATATATACCAATAACAAAGGAGATCTTAGAAATGTGTTTTGGGGGAAGGCATGCAAAGTTCTTTAAAATTTGACCCAACCCAGTTTTTCAGTGTAGAAAGGATTTCTCAAACAAGATACAAAGAGCACAATTCAAAAAGAAAAAAATCATGCATTCAAGAAAAAAATCATACATTAAAGTTTATCAACCGGCCCTATAAACAAAATGAAAAGATCAACCATAGGCTGGAAGTATACACTTGTGAGACACATATATTTGTCTGATATAGCTATTCCTACCCCAGCTTTTTTGTTTGTTTGTTTCCATTTGCATGAAATATTATTTTCCATCTGTTTACTTTTAGTTTGTGTGTATCTTTCAATCTGAAGTGAGTCTCTTGTGCCAGCATATGAGTATGTATGGTTCTTGTTTTCTTATTCATTCAGCCACCCTATGTCTTTTGACATAGAGCACTTAATCCATTTACATTGAAGTAATTATTGATAGGTATGTAGTTACTCCATTTTATTTTTCATATTTTTGATTTTTCATGTTTCTTCTTCTTAAAGAAGTCCCTTTAACATTTCTTGTAATACTGATTTGGTGGTGATGAACTCCTTTAGCTTTTTCTTGTTTGGGAAGCTCTTTCTCTTTCCGTCAATTCTAAATGATAGCCTTGCTGGGTAGAGTAATCTTAGTTGTCAGTCCTTGCTTTTCATCACTTTAAATATTGCATGCAAATGCTTTCTGTGCTGCCATTTCTGTTGAGAAAACAGCTGACAGTCTTATGGGAGCTCCCTTGTAGGCAGGGAGCCTACAAGCCTTTCTGGACTTGTATGTCTATTTTCTTCACCAGGTTAGGGAAGTTTTCAGTCATTATTTCTTCAAATATTATAGATTTTAATTTCTTGCTCTCTCTTCTCCTCCTGGTACCTCTATAATACACATGTCATTATGTTTGCTGTTGTCTTAGAGGCCCCTTAAACTATCCTCATTGTTTGTTTTTTTATTCTTTTTTTTCCTCTTCTGATTGGGTGTTTTCCTCTACGTTCTTCCAAATCACTGATTCAATCCTCTGCTTCATCTAATCTACTATTGATTCCCTCTGTCATATTCTTCATTTTAGTTATCATATTAATTTCTGATTGATTCTTTTTTATGGTTTCTGTCTCCATTTTTGTTTCCTATCTCCTTGTTAAAGTTCTCATTGAGTTCATTTGCTCTTCCCCTAAGTTCACTGATCATCCTTATAACCAATGTTTTGAATTCTGCATCTGGTAGATTGCTTGTCTCCATTTCATTTAGTTCTTTTTCTGGAGTTTTGTTCATTTTTGGCGTGTTTCTTTGTTTTCTCATTTTGGCTGCCTCTGTGTTTGTGTCTATGTATTAGGTAGAGGTGCTACATCTCCTGGTCTTGGTAAAGTAGCCTTATGTAATAGGTGTCCTATGGGGCCCAGTGGTGCAGCACCTGAGCTGGGTGCTCCAGGAGTGTCCCCATGTGTGGGTTGTGTGTGCCGTCTGGTTGTACTTGAGCCTTGATTGCTGTTGGCACATCAGTGGGTGAGACTGACCCTCAGGCTGACTGGCCGTGAGAACTGGCTATGACTTCAGCAGATAAGCAGCATTCAATGTAGCTGGGCTCTGGTTCCTGCTGAGTCTGCCCCTTGGGTTTGTCATTTGTGGAGGTGGTTGGGGGTGCTCTGATATGGTCTGAAGCCAGCCACCTGGTGCATTGGTTCTGGGTCCTCTTGGGAGGGGCTCTGGTGCAGGCCAAGGTCAGCCGTTGCCTGTGCCCAGCCTGGGGCTACCTGGTATGAGCTACAAAGTGATCTGCAAATGGTTGCCACTTGTGCTGGGCTTGGAGGTACCTGGGAGTAGCTAACCTACAAACTGAAGCTGGCTGCCACTAGTGCTGGTCTGGGAGCTGCTTAGCAAGAGGCACAAGGCACAATGAGGCCAGCCGCTGCTTTTGGGGAGTTTGTGAACTTTTGAGAGACTTTAGGAAAGTCCACAGCACCAGCTGAGGTTAGTTGTTTTTGTGGAACTGCTGCTGAAAGAGGTTCCAGCATGTCACAAGTTGGATGCAGCGCATTCTTGGAATCACCATGGCAGGGCAAAAGGGTAATGGAGAATTATATTTGACTCCTTGTCTGTGCCTGCAGACTGTGTGGTGGGAGGGTTCAAAAAAGGAAGAATGGCTTCTGTCTGTACTTCTATCTGGGAGAAAGCTGCCCCTGCCCCAGACCTCACCCTGAAGCCAGGCAATTCAGTGCCTCTCTGTGTGTCCCTGGCACTTTTCAAGCTGCTGCCCCAGAGCTGGAGCTCAGAGCAAGTGAGTCCATCAGTGAGCAAGTCCCTGGGTGGGTCGGGGGGACGCCTTTCAGAGGAAGGCCTGGGACTGTAGCCACCCTAGTCTCACTCAGCTGCAGTCTCCACTGGTTTTCACAGCCAGAGGTTGTGGGGACTTCTCTCTCTGGCGTGGGAACTCTGGGCTGGGAGCCTGGTGTGGGGCTGGGACCCCTTGCTCCTCAGGGAGCGGCCACCACAGCCAAGATATCCCTCTCCTTTCTTAACCTCCACACAGTAGGTGTTGGGCCTGCCTGTTCCATGTCTCCACCCCTCCTTTGAGTCTCCATGTGGCTCCTTCTGAATATCCTTAGTTGTAGGATATCCATTCACCTAGTCTTCAGGCGGTTCTTGAAGATGGTTGTTCTGTCGTTTAGTTGTAATTTTGATGTGGTTACAGGAGGAGGTGAGCACAGTGTTTACCTACTCCACGATCTGATGAATACATTATTAATCATAGCATTATAAACCCAAATGGGAGAGATTTGGCATCTTCTCATAGTTGATGCCTAATAAGGAAACTTAGCTGAAATTTAGGTGCAAATTTGAATTCCTCATGTCTTTATATTTTTCAAAGTTCTTTTACACTGAATCTCATTCGATGCCCATAAAAATCACTGATGTTTTCAAGGGAGAAAATATGACTCCTTTCCTTTTGCAGGTGGAGAAACAGAGGCAGTTAGAGAAACTTGGTAGAGGCACTGTATCTTGGTTGTGGATCTATGAAAGAGAATGTGATGTGGTGTTAAATGCATAGATTTTGAAGTTAGATAGCTCTGGTTGTTTGAGCAAGTTATTTGATCAGAGACTCAGTTACTTCATCAGTAAACAGGGGTAAAAATATCCACCACTAATGGCTATAGGAGGAGAATTAAAAGGGATGAGAGAGATGAAAACACAGACTCACTGAATGATTCTGAAGAAGGTGTATAGAGGTTAAGAGTTCAGGCATGAGACAGCTGCTTGGATCCCAGCTCCATCATTTACTTAGTTTCATGGCCTTGGTAAACCATTTAACTTCTCTCTGAGCTTTAGTTTTCTCATCTATAACATGGGATTCATAAAGTAGAATCTACCTAATAGTTACCAGGATAATTAATTGAGATGATGACTATAAAGCATTTAATACAATATCAAGCATAGGTGAACACCAAATAAAATGTAAGTATTGTATTTTGATCACATTTTAACAAGGACCCTCAGTACTGCCAATGTGGATTATACGATGGTCAGTGCCTCCTAATATTTGTAAAATGAACAACCGGACCAACAATTATTCCTATATTTCCAGAATCTTTTCCTTTATGTAAGCTGGGTTACCTTCTTTAAAAAAAAAAAAAAAATTAAATATATATTTAAATATATATATATTTTAAATATATATATTTAAATATTTTTTAAATATATATTTAAATATATGTATATTTTAAATATATATTTAAAATATATATATATTTTTTGTTTGTTTGTTTGTTTGTTTTGTTTTGTTTTTTTTTAATAGAAGTTAAATCCTGCAGGGCAACGTGCAACATTTTCTTTGTTTCTGTTTTATCCCAGGCAAGTTACGGAAGCAGCACCGTACACTCAACACCCACACTGAGCTGGCTGCTCTGAGGACAGGAAGCGTCTTCACTAAGGAGGTGAGTTAAAAACAAAACCCCAACACAAATCAGGCTTCATTTATATCCGTTTCCCACAGGGTTGCAGTGCTATCTTTTCCTTGTTTGAAAAAGAAAGTAGAACATTTGGTGTGAAAGAGGCAGTGGCAAAAAGACATGTTCGACAGCCATTTCACACTCTTGTGAAAGGCGTTAACTCTTCTCCAGAGCCAAAAATGCAGAGTGGAGACCATCCGTATGTCTAAAGGGTCCAAAAGCACTGAAAGTCAAATGCATTTTTTTTTCCTATGCTCAATTTATAGGTCTGTTTCACATTTTTCTCTTCTGATTTTTATTGGTAAGGTCATGAAGGACTGGGGTATGATCCTGTTTTAAAGTTATTTTCTAAACTATATCAAATAAAATGTTGTATGTATAAGTGCAGCTCTGAAGCATTTTTCTAATATTTTGCTTCTTAAAGATATATCAGCACCAGTGCATTAATTGTCATTATTTATTACAACTGTGACATTAAAAAGTGTTTATTAATTCAACAAATTCATTAAGAGCTAATTATGTTCACTAGAAACGATCAAGCAGAAAATACAAATAAACTAAAAACAATCATAATCCTAACACCAAGTGCTAACCACTGTTAACATTATAATATATATCTTTCCACTCTTACTTTCATATGTTTTCCTGAATGCTTTTTTTTAAAATGAGTGGTGCATATGTGTGGGTCTTTATGTATATTCACTGTTTACTTATATATTCTAAATATCTTTCCATGATTGTATGAGATTTTTCTCTTTAAAAATTATTAATTATAAAATATTTTAGACATACAAAGAGGTATACAGAATAGTATAACAAATACTAAGTATCTACAACTACTTAAAAAATGTCATAACCATTCCAGTTGAATGTCCTCTCATGCCTGCAAAAGTAACTAGAAATACAATTTTTAAATTTATTATTTTCATTTCTTTACTTGTTGGGACCTTTTAGTGGTTTTTGATTTGAACTATCCTGACTTAGCAGTTCCATTGGAAAGAAAGTTTTGAGTTTTCTCCCAAATTTTCTATGACTCATAGGATTTATTCTGATTGAACCAGGTGGAACTACTTGGTCATCCATGAAGCAAACTGGACACGTGCTTCGTCCCGCAATGTTTAATGTGGACAGGGCTAAATAGTGTTCTGAGTGGTCAGACCAAAGTCACATGCTCACACATGGAATGAAGCAGAGGAGGTATGGCCCCCCAGAAATGAAGGAAAGTGTTCTCTTCCCAGTAAAAATGGTAAAGACGCTAGCTAGGCAGAAGTAACCACTGTCCACAAAAGGAACTTCTGTTCACACCATCATTGATCTTCCCAGCAACTTACTGAAATAGGCAGAAATATCACATACTCTTGCTTAGCAGATGAGGCTATATGAATAAATTGTTCCCAAAGTCTCGCAGGTGGTAAAAGGCAGAGTTTGGACTAGAATTTCTTTTTTTAGCAGCTAATTCCACCTGGCTTAGATAAATGGCTGCATAGTATATTTTTAAATCCCCTCAAGTTTGATTTTCTGCAATTCTTTTCTGACCTCTTTTGGTAAAGTTTCTAGATTCCCAGTTAGTCAGAAACTCTAATGCTTGGAGACCAAGACAGTTTCCACAACTTTGCTAGCTAGAAGCTCCAGAAACCGGCCATTTTCTGTCTTAGACTTTATACACCAAGAGCATGAAACTTTTTGTTGGTCTTCCACACATCTGCTCTTTCTCACCTCTGTAACTTAGCAAAGGGCGTTCTCTCTTTCTTTATTCGTCTAACTACAATTCGTTTTTGTAGCTGGGTTACTCTTTCCTCCTGCAGCCTTTCTTATCCAGCCCAGACAGAATGAGGTACCCACCCCCATACTCCTCTCTGTCGGCCTCTGGCTTCATATTTATCACATTTTGTTGACATTTTATTTCGCCACCAGTCACTGAGTTTCTTGTTAAGAGGGATTGTAACTTGTTTTTCACTAAATCTCCAGGGTCCATTGCAATGCTTGGTACACAGTAGGCCGTCAGATTCTCAGAAAATGTTTTTCAAATAAATAAAAACTAACGAAAGATAGTAAATAGTGCGCCAGGTACAAAACTATAAAGGATGTAGAGGAGGATTGGCCTGATAAAACAGGTTCACGGAAAGGTGACTTGTTGATAAAATCTGGGGAACAGTGATCCAAATAGCAGACAAAGAACAAAGGACAAGCAAGTAGGTGTCACTAATATTTAAGCTAGAGGAAGGAAAGAAGGAAGGAAGGAAGGAAGGAAGGACGGAAGGAAAGGATTTTTAAATAACATTTTAGTTTTTTTTTGACAGTCAAATGGATTATCCATTTAGAATTTGTCAAGCAAAAAGCTATCAGCAGAAGCTTTTACATTTTCCTCAGTAAAAGGCTCACTTGTTTTATAAATAATGACAGCCCTTGTTTAAATAGCACTCTAACATTTGAAAAGTTCTTTGGCTATATAATCTAATTCTGTCATTTAGCAAATATATATTGAGGGCAAATGAGAGACAATATATGATGTTTAGTGGCAAATAAACTGTGTACCTACCTTCAAGGAGCTCATAGCCTAGTGAGAGAGACAGAGGTAAAGAGTTGCAATACATCAGGAAAAAGCATTATTAAAGAGGTTATGTACTGGTAATGTGGCCCACAGTAGGTGACAAACACTATGTGGAGAGGGAAGCAGAAGCTTCACAGTGGGGGTGTATCTTATAGGGAGAGTGGAGCTTGGTAGATAAAGAGAAAAGGGGTACTAGACAGAAATGCATTCATAGGGCAAAAATTGTTAAAATGGTACGAACTTGTTCATAGAACAATTGAAAATGATTGTGGCTACAAATATGATACTCCTTTTATCCAGAGGTGCAGTCTTTGTCCCCTCCCCTTGAATCTGGGAAGGCTTGTCATCAACAGAATGCAGACAAGTAACACTGCATGACTTCTGAGGCTAGGTCAGAAAGAGTGATGCGATATATTTGATCGCATCACCCTTTGTGACCTAGCCAAATATGTGGTGATGGAAGGAGAACTGACTCTGGATGGTGAGCACACAATGTGGTATATAGATGATGTATTACCGAATTGTGCACCTGAAACCTATGTAACTTTACTAACAATTTTCACCCCAATAAACTGTAATTAAAAAAAAAAAGCAAGAGTGATGCAGCTTCCCCAGTTTTCCCCAGTATAGGAATGCCTGTACGCAGAGCCCTGAGCTGTTAATACCATGTAAGAAGTCCATCTCCTGGGAGAGTCTCATACTGAGGAGGCCATGTGTGGACATTTAATTGACAGCCCAGCTGAGTTCCCAACAAGCAGCATCAACAGTCGTCTTGCAGAGGAGCCCTCTTGGAAACCCAACCCCGTCAAGGTTCAGCTGTCTACAGCCCTGACTGACATCTCACTGTGACCGCATGAGAGACCCCAAGCGAGAACGGTCCAGCTGAGCCCTCTCTGAATTCCTGAGCACCAAAGAATCGTGAACAAAATAAAAAGGTAGTTTCAAGTCACTAAATTTTGGAGCCTGAAGAAGGCAAGAAGTTCTTGTGGATAAGGGTAATAAAATAGGTATTGCTTATGGCAGCCTAGCATCCATTTCCTCTTATTTTGGTGATCACAGTCTGATTTTTTTTGTAGGTAACCTTATTCTTAAGTCACGTAGTCCAGGTGGGGTTGGCCCTCTCTCCTCCTGCTGGGTGTGTCTGCCTCATCACCATATGTCTCCTAGCAACATATGTACTAAAGGGCTGGGCAAATGACCCAAGGCAGACCATTGTGATTTTGCCTTGTGACTTTTGTTGAAATTAGTGAGAAAAAGATATTCTCTTCACAGGCGGTTGCTAAATAAGTAGTAGGTAAGCCTGAAACTTCTAGGGGCAAGTTTGTTATTGAGGCGGCAGAGCCTAATCAAGAATAAAGTCACTATAGAGGAAAGCAAAGCAAAGGATGGAGAAAAAGAGTCTCCTAATGAGACTGTTTGGGCCTTTGGACCCAGTTGTGCCTGGTCTGCCCCAGGCTTTTTTAGTTTCATAAGCCAATAAGTTCTTCTTTTGGATTAAGCTTCTTGAAGAGGTATTTCTGTCACTTGCATCTGAAAGATTCCTAACTACCGTAGGTAGATTAGCTCAAAGTCATGAAGGACTTTGTACCCTAGGCTGGCAAATCTGTATTTTATTCTGTAAATGATGGAGGGTCATGTAACACTTTTAATCAGGATCATGATGATGTCTTACTATATATAACCAGCTGCCTTGAGAAGAAAGGATTGACAGTGGTGCTAGTCTAGGATCAGGCAGATGGGCCAGGAGTACTTAGCATCAGTGTAGCGAGGGCATTTGATGCCTGAACTAACAGAGCCAGTAGGAGTGGAGACACGGAGATTTGAGAGACAGAATTTAGAGGCAGACTAGGTGTTGAGAATAAGGAAGAGAGAAGAAACAACGATGGCCTATACACAGGCTGGATGGTATTCCATTCCAGAAAGAGTATTATCTTCTTGTCTGAGGACACTGAGACTCAGAGAAGTTAAATGACCTGCCCAAGGTTGTGTACCTCGTCAGAGACAGAGCCAACCAGGTCTTCAGGCTTCAGGATTCATGCTCTGTCCGTTGTACTCGGTCCCTTCTTGTGTTCAAGGTGCCATGGGCATTGCATTCCTAGGAAATAAAGTACCTGGGGCTGCTGGTTTTTCAACATATCGTGAGGAAGACAATTGCGTTAACAATTTATTTTGAAAGGTCTGCCTTGCTACCAAACAAAACGTGTGCAGCAGGGTCCTTATAGCGCTCAGGCTGCTATGGTGGACTTATCAGTATTTGTGGAAGGTACAGAGGACTGTGGTTCCAGCCTTTCTACATTCCAACTTCTGAAGCTGATTACAAACACAGAAGTGTGAGGGGAGAGAAAATCTATTCTCCGGGGTGACTATTGATTTGGACTAAAGACCAAAAGGAGTGTACATTTTCAATTGGTACAGTGGAGAAGGAGAAAGGCAAGTATTAATGGGGAGATTGAGTGAGAGTAAAGGCCACATCAAGGAGAGAATTGGAAAAAAAATTTTAGTTTTAAGACAGGCATGAAGAGAAGGTTTTGAATTTTATGAAAAGGCACCAGAGAAAGAGAGGCAGCAAGCTGAGGGGTGGACACTTGTTCTCATGATTTTCTTCTTGGCTGCTGGAGGTGGAGCTCAGGCCCACCTGGTTTGAGCTGGGCCTCACACCTCAACGGGAGGCTGGGTAGCGTAGTAGTTAAAGTTTGGACTCCAGACTTGAACTCGACATGAATTCACATTCCAGATCTACAGTTCACTGGATATATAAACTTAGGCAAATGGTTTTACGTCCCTAAGGCTCGTTTTCCTCATCTATAATATTATATGTAGATAATAATAGTAGAGTAGTTCCCCTTTATCCTTGGGGCATATATTCCAAGACCCCCAGTGCATGCCTGAAACCATGGGTAATACGTTATATACACTATGATTTTGACTACATATACGTACCTATGATAAAGTTTAAGTTATAAATTAGGCACAGTGAGAGATTAACAATACTACTAATAAAATAGAACAATTATAACACTATATTGTAACACAAGTTATATGAATGTGATCCCTCCCTCTCTCAAAATATCTGATGTACTGTACTCACCCTTCTTCTTCTTGTGATGATCTGAGATGATACAATATATATGTGATGAGGTGAAGTGAGTTGAATGACGTAGTAGGAATTGTGACATGGTGTTAGGCTACTATTGGCCTTCTGACAGTAAGGGTTAGTTGAACACAAGCACTTCAGTACCTCAACAATCCATCTGGTAACCAAGATGGCTACTAAGTGACTCGTGGGCTGAAAGCATACACAGCATGGATACGCTGGACAGAAGGATGATTCATGTCCCTCCCAGGTGGAACCGATTGGACAGCATGAGATTTTATCACACTACTCAGAACAGCATGCAATTTAAAACTTATGAATTGTTTATTTCTGAAATTTTCCATTTAACTGTTTTGGACCGTGGTTGACTGCGGTAAGCAAAATCGTGGAAAGCAAAACTGTGGATAAGGTGGGATTACTGTATAAACCTCAAGTGACCTGCTCAGTAGTGATGCCCTTAGCCAGAAATTATTGTCCCCTTAGAAACAGAGTAGGGGGCAAATTTGTGGGGAAAAAAATGCACAAAAATACTTTGCTTGATTCTTGGCTAATGAATGTTAGATGTTCGTGTTGTATTTAGTATATTCATCCTCATTAATGATCTTAATAAATAACTCATGACCTGCAAGAATATAATTTCATTTTTCTTACATCAATACTGATATTAATAATGACATCAGTAATATCAATATCATCCTACCCTGAGATCAGTCTCGTAGATTCCCTATACTGGAGACTTTCTCATGTCTGCAGTGAAGCATGGCAGATATTTTAATGACCGTATGATCTTCCCCCTTGCTGGAGAAGATTCCATTTGATTCAGTTCATTTCTGTTTGATTCAATCCACGCACTGTATTAGGTGGTAGGGAGAGAACAAAGAACACACTCTGAGTTTTATCAAACTGTAGGAGCTCATGGTGCAATGAAATCCCAGAACTCGACGCAATAGAGAAGTGATCCTGTGCTGTCATCCTATGTTGAAAGCTATTGGAGCAACCCAGAAGGATAACGTGCTATTTTTATGTCCACGTCTAGTGTAATGTTTGGTTCTTAACTTTGAAGAGGAACTGGTGAATTTCAGGGCTAGCTGATTGTTTACAACTTCTGAAACCCGACCTTGCATTCAAGGTCAGATTTCTTGGTCTCATTCTTCACGATTTCAGAAACACTTCAACGTACTTATATACATGTAAGAAATCCCTGCTCCTTTTTAGTCATGTTCTGTTTTTTAAATGCTTTACCCTGTTTGGACCACCATGATCTCATCAGTGATACTTTGCACCATAAGATTGCTCAGAGTGTTAAATAAAATAATGACATGGATGCGCCTAGCCTAGTGCTTGTCAAATGGAATCTGCACAGTTGACGCTTGTGACTGTAAGACTTCCCATTCTCCTCAGTAAGCTTTTATTCAAAGACGCCGTTAGGAATGGGAAACTTCTACCCCAATGATCAGTGTATATTTGATAGATGTTCAGGGGACAGGACAGCAGCATTGTGTTTATCTGGAGAAGAAATGACTGAGGCTCATGGAGATTCATTGGTTTGTTACAGGTTGCTCTGCTGTCAAAGGAATGGAGGTGGGGTGGTTGCTCCAGAGGGTCCCAGGTCAGACACACAGGTGTTATCTGGGCCCCCACCCACCCACCAGCCTTCTTCACTTCTCATGGTGATTTTTTTTAAACACTTTTTAAATGTTTCAATTACAACTGACAGGCAATATTATATGCATTTCAGGTGTACAACATTGCAATTAGATATTTATATAACTTACAAAGTGATCGCCCCAGTATGTCTAGTGCCCATCTGATACCATACATAGCGACTACAATATTGTTGACTGTATTCCCTGTGCTGCACTTCATACCCCCATGACTGCTTTTATCACTAGCAATTTGTACATCATAATCCCTTCCTCTTTTTCAGCCATCCCCCGCAACCCCCCTTCCATCTGGTAACCACCAAAATGTTCTCTGTTTCTATGAGTCTGTGTCTCTTTTGTTCATTTATTTTTTTAGATTCCACATGTAAGTGAAATCATATGGCATTTGTCTTTCTCTGTCTGACTTATTTCACTTAGCATAATACCCTCTAGGTCCATCTATGTTGTCACAAATGGCAAGATTTCATTCTTTTTTATGGCTGAGTAATATTCCATCACACACACACACACACACACACACACACACACACACACACATATCTTCTTTTATCCAATCTATTGATAAACACTTGGGTTTCTTCCATATCTTGGCTATTGTAAATAATGCTGCAGTGAACATAAGGTCACATATGTCTTTTCAAATTAGTGTTTTGGATTTCTTCAGACAAATACATGTGGCGATTTTTATCAGATGAGAAAGCTGATGCCCTAGACATGTGAGAATGCGATACAAGATGGGTCTATCTCAAGGAGAGAAGAAGGAGTCCCTGTATGAGGCTGGAAAGATTTAAGTATGACTGTGAGCTCGTGGGCTATGGGGAAAGATCAGAAATGGGAAGGGGGCTCATGGACTAGTGGAAAGTTCTCAACGTTTGGAATTTGTGCTTTAATACTCAGTCCTCCCCTTATTACCTGTGGGCCATTGTGCAAGTTGCTTAACCTCGCAATACCTGTTTTGTCAACTCTCAAATGAGATACTAAGGCCTTATTTGACCATCACTGTTGGTATAAAATATGACATATTTTGTAGAGCACCCATCCAGTCCAGTTCCTTAGGAGACACTTAAGACATTAATTATGGTTATTGCTGTCGATTTTATTTTGAAGCAAGGCTTAGGTAAACATTTATTTGTGGAATAAGACTGCTCGATTGGGCATTACCCAATCTGGAGGGATTTATAACGTTGCCAAAAGGCTGGTTTACAACGAGGGATAGTGTGACAAAGTCTGAAAATCCATTAAATTTTCAGCAATTTTGAATGAGAAGGTAATGCTGGTGGCAGGCACTTACAACCCATACGCACTCCTATTTCAAACCTGAACAAAGACTAAGTCTTCAAGTGAGAGATAGAAATAGGGCAGTTGGTGACTGAGATTTAGAGATGGGGTACAGGTCAGAAATATCTGTCATAAATTGATTAAAAATGATCAGCTGGGAAAGATGTGTTATTACATTTTGAAGCAACTGTATCCTGATTTGTCTGGAAGCCTTTAAATTAACAATCACACATTGGCAGTAAGGGGACCCAATGATGGGAGACTCATCATTCTCTCCTCACTGATTTTTATGTCTAACTTCTTTGTGCAGGAAGGGGGAGAACATTTCTTAAATTCCATTCCTATTGGGGTCTGGATACAGGACAGCTTGGGTTCAAGTTTGCCATTAGTGCGACCTCACACAAATCACTTAAATAATCTGTGCCTCAATTTTCTCATCTGTTAAATGGGGATACTAATAGTAACTTGTTTGTCGTCTGTTTGTGAGGATGAAATGAAATCGTTTTGTAATGTGGTGAGACTGGTGTTTGGCATTGAATACGTGCTCAGTAAATATTAGGTCACTTTTTAAAGTTATTGTCTCAGAAAGGGAATTGAGCTTTAGCATAAGCCTGTGTAAAATCCCCTATTGATCATAGTGTTTACGGGCTTTCTGCTTCCCTGCAAAACATTTAAAATGAAAAGACGTGTGTTATGGAGGCCTCTTGTCTGCAAAGCAGCAAAGAAGGGAAACTGACATCAGGAGACAACCTTTAGGGGGTCAGACCCCACAGCAGGAGAGGTAGGATGGCAACCATTGAGAAAAGAGAATTGGGTCGGAGATGTGGACCAGGGGGCTTCTCAAGTAGAAAAGTGACCTCACCCTAGTATAATGTTGGATCTCAGAGGCAATAAAGTCTACTCTCTGCCCCCTTTCACTTCTGATGTGTAAAGAGCCGCTTGAAACATCCCTTGCACCAGTAGCATTTTAGCCTCTTTTATTTAGTTAGTTAAATATTTCTTTAAAGTACAGTTTTACAGAAGAGTTGCAAAGAGAGTAGAGTTCCTGTGCATATTGTACTCAGTTTCCCCTACTGTTAACATTTTATTTTAGCATGGTACCTTGGTCAGAGCTAATGAACCCATATTGATACATTATTATTATGAACTAAATGCCATACTTTATGCAGATTTCATTCGTGTTTTTTTTTTCCCCTAATGTCCTTTTTCTGCTCCGGGATCCCATGCAAGACACTACATTGCACTTAGTTGTCACGTCTCTGTAGGCTCCTTTTGGCTGTGACTCTTTCTCAGACTGTCCTTGTTTTTTGATGACCTTGATAGTTTTGAGGAGTACTAGTCTGGTATTTTGTAGAATGTTCCTCTTCTTGGGATTTGTCTGATGTTTTACTCCTGGTTAGACTGGAGTTACGGGTTTTTCAGGAGGAATGCCACAGAGGTAAAGAGCCATTTTTACACCTCATGTCAAAGGTACATACTATCAACATAACTTATCACTGTCGATGTTGACCTTGATCATCTGGCTGAGATACTGTTTGCCAAGTTCTCTGTTGTAAGGTTGCTCTTTCCCCCTCTTTTTATGCCGTTTTCTTTGGAAGGAAGTCACTAAGTGTAGCCCACACTTGAGGGGGAAAAGCACCTTTTGCAATAAGATGGCAATAATAACAATAATAACAATAATAGTAACATTTATGACCACGTGTAAGGGCTTATTATATGCCAGTGGTTACGTCAAACCCTTCTTACTTATTAACTCATTTCATCCTCACAGCCGCCATGAAGAGAACCTAAGGTTCAGAAAAGTGACCTGGCTGGTGTCACCCACCCAGTAATTGCAACGACTAACTCTAAAATGCAGGTCTCGCTGATTGGCTCGCTGCTGCCCATCAGTAAGATTTCTGAATGCTTTACTTTGATCTGTACGGTCCGGTGTTTTTCTACCCAATGAATCAGAGTCTTATGTAGTCTGTGGGGACAGAGCCCCAGAAAGCAGTTTCCAGGCTCTCGGCCTCACATAGAAAGGTGCTGGCTCTGGTAGTAAATGGCCATCGACTGTGATCAAATGGCCAGCAGCTGTGGCTAGTTGGCCGTCAGCTGTAACCAGTGAGCCATTGGCCACGAATATAACTGCCGTGGCTACACTAGCAGGAAAATGGGGGCTAGCAAGAAGATGGGGCTGAGCCTGTAAGTGGAGCAGTGAGGGTTGAGAATTGTGTGGCTCCTGCTTCCTGTGTCTCCAACCCAGCCGCCAGTGAGAGTATAGTGGTGTGACTCCCCTACCTATGGCTCCATGGGTGTTCCTTTTTGGCCTCACCATGTCCTGCGTTCTTATGTGGGGAGCGGGACCGCAGACCCCGCATGACACCCTGCACGACATAGTCTCAGTAACTACATAACCTAGTATTACTCTTACTAGGTAGGTTTCAGTATGAGTTCGTTGTGTGTCCTTGTTCACTCTCCAGGCCTATGGTATCTGTGATAAGACCTTTCAGCTATAAAAGGGTAAGCCTTGCTCCTGCCCCCTCCCCCCAGCCCACAGGCCCATCAACGGGGCTTGTCGTTACCTTGGCCTTGCCTTCCAGCCAGGCTGTTTACAAAGGCCCATCCTTCCCGAAGTGTACGATTCGTAACAGCACCATCTCTTACCAGCTTTTGTCTCTCTTATATCTCTGGTGTTCTTTTGCTATAAGGAATATTGGCAGCTTGACTCTTAAAAACAAAACAAAATTTAAAATGACTAACTGCCTTTCATCCAAAAGGTTTTATTCGATTTAGTTCTGATATAACCTTGCGAGAAAGGAGATCAGGTTTTCCTTGAGAAAATGCTGCATGAAAATCCTTGTAGACACATCTTTGTACACTCTTAACGACTCTATGATTATCTTGTGTTTTTATTTCCTGTTCCCCTCATTTTACATGGGTAATTGAGAGTCAACAGGAACCTAAATTGGAGGCAATGACAATCTCGCACTAAAGAATAATGATTCCACCTGTCCCAGGTTATCTATGGCAAAGCCTCAGATGACACAGTAGCTGCAAAGACCCTCTGTGTGCTTGTATCATAAAATATAAATTGGAGATTGCCAGGCAAGCGGTGAATAAAAAGAATCGCTTGGGCTCTGTGACTAGCCACCTGGTCTTGACGCAGCTGGCTCACTGTGACTTCAGGGAAGTCACCTCTCTGTTCCTGCACCCGTCAGGTGTGGCTCCGAATCCCTTCCTGGGGGATGGATGGCCGCTATGAATGACACCACATTACTGCGCGTCACACGACACTTTTGAGTATTAACACCACAGAGACGGAGTGTCATTGTTCCGCGCTTTTAGTTACAGTGTTGAGGTTTAAAAAACAAAAGGCACACTTTTGGAGATAATAAGGTGCCCGACTTGGGCATAAAAAGGGGGGCTTAATCAGTAACTATAGCTTCCTCTCGACAACGACAGTTCATTTATTACTAGAATTATGTTTGCAGGTGTGACCTGGGTGTTTGCACTGGAGTAGGATTTATCTTGTGTTTCCCAGAAAAAGAACAAGGCTGGTAAATGCGTGAAGCTATCTAATGAGGAAAGGCCACAGAACTCGCAGCCATGCTGGGAACTCAGCTGCCCAGCCCAAGCTGCCCTTAATTGCTACGGCTACAAGAAGTAAAAGCTCCCGTTTCTAGGGAAATTAATGTTTAATGATAAGCGAAGGACTTGAAACAGTAGTTCAGGATGCAATATATACTCCACTGAGTCCCTCTCCTCCCCTCCATCCCTCTCCCCCATTTTTTCTTTTATTTAAGAGAGATCCATTGAAGCCAGATGAACTGTCGTCATGTTCCCCCCACCCCCAGACTCTTTCATTTCCAAAATCTGCGATCATTGGATGAATGGGAGATTCTGACTTAGATCCCTTAGGTTGGTTATTCTACTATGATTTCAATTTGGGACAACTCATGTGTTTCATTAGTGTGAATATGGTACTACAGACTACTCACATATAATAATCCTACGTAATGCACTGATGACGTCACACCGGAACAGCTCACATGATTCAGATGCCTTAATTATTATTGCAGAAGCATCCCCCAAAGCCTGGAGAAACAATGCACAGAAGTTAGGAGGGAAAGAGAAAGAAAGAGGAAACCCTGCTTTGCCATAGAGGAGTCAGTTGAATCACAACCCCCTGAGTGTTTTCAAACACATATTTTAATTGTGTGATTCTGCACAGCCAACTTTTAACCATTTAATAATTCAATTCAAATGCTTATGCAAAATCCACTTGTCACAGATGGAAAACTCAGGAGAAATGATTTGCACAAAGTCTGACAAATCATCAGATCTCAGGACAGAAAACCATGGTTTCCAGAGTGAGCAGTGCTGACTGAGCTGTCTCTCTGAAGCTGCAGTGTGACCTCAGTAAAGAAAACCATCTCCTTGCCCACCCTGGCACAGGGATGCCATCTAGAGGGGCATGCCGAATGCATAGAGCACAGGCTTAAGGTGAGAACAGTGTGCGTTTGGACCCTAGCTTTGCCACTTCCTGGCAGCAGCCCGGAGATGTTGCCAAAGTTCTCTGAACTTCTGGTAGATAACAAGACCAGGAAGCCTTGCAGGAACTCTGTAAGTGGGCTACAATCCATTGTGACTTACAAGGAAAAGCATATAGATTCACTATTGGTTTTTTGTTTGGTTGATGGAATATGAAATCTAAGGGCAAAACCCCCGTTGCTGGACATTTCAATGGACATTTTAGAGGCTGCAGGGAGAAGAACATAAGAGGAGAGACCCAGGAATAGGCAGGCACATAGAGAAAATTTGGAGAGAGGACAGAAATGCTTAATGGTGGAATTAATTTCAGTTTTGCTATGTGGAATCAGGTACAGCACTCTTCTCTGTTTCTTTTTTTTTCTTCTCTCTTTTTTTTTAAATTAGTTTCAGGTGTCCAAAACAATGTAATAGTTAGACATTTCACCCCTCACAAAGGGATAGCCCCCTCCCTCAATCTATTACCCCTCTGACATCGTATATATCTATTACAATTCCACTGACTCTATTCCCTATGCTGTACTCCATATCCCACAACTATATATATATTAAATTATAGTTGTCATATAATATTATTCAGCTTCAGCTTCAGGTGTACAGTGCAGTGGTCAGGCATCTATACCATCCATGAAGTGGTCTCCCTGATAAGACATACACAATAGCCAAGACATGGAAACAACTGAAATGCCCATCTGTATACGACTGGATGAAGAAACTATGGTACATTTTACGATGGAGTATTACTCGGCTATAAAGAAGAAGGAAATCTTACCATTCGCAACGATATGGATGGACCTAGAGAACATTATGCTAAGTGAAATAAGTCAGACGGAGAAAGACAAATACCATATGATCTCACTTATATGTGGAATCTAAAGAATGGAATCAATGGGAAAAGTAAACAAAGAGACTCAGAAAAATAGAGGAAAAACTGATGGTTGCTAGATGGGAGTGGGGTGGGGATGATGGAGAAGGTGAAGGGATTAGAAAGTACAAGTTGGTAGCCATAATATTGCCACAGGGATATGAAAGATAGTTTGGAGAATATAATCAATAAGGTTTTAAAGATTTTGTAGGGTGTCAGATGCACCCCTCTTCTCTGTTCTGTGTGAAATTTTCAGTAAAAACTTGATTAATTACTAATGCTTTTGAAATTGTGTGTGTGTGTGTGTGTGTGTGTGTGTGTGTGTGTGTGTTAGTCGTAGTAGTAATAAGGGAAGCAGCAATGTTCTGAGATAGGAAAGGACTCCACGCAGGCACAAGGACAGCAGAGTCAGGACATATACATATAGCAATGTGTCTATTACGGTGTGACACTCCTGATACAGAGCAGGCACTCGGGAAAAGGTAGCCAATATTACTGTCATACTCAAGTGTATGGTCTTGAACCAAGAACTCTTCAGTCATTACAGAAATTCTATGGTTGTCTTTTTAATAGATTTAGATAACAATAAATCAAATATTTATTAAGTTTACCTTGTGCCGGTACTGCATTAGGCAAAATAGTGGACATAAATTAACCTCTATTTCTCCATCTGTCAATCTCCATTGCCATACTCTTACACACAAACTAAATTTCCTTTAAAGAATTGATAGCCTACATGTAGAGAGACTTATGCAACAAAGGGGAGGCAATGAGAATCAAATGAGGGCTGTTAATATCTGTAGTGTCTCAGACAGAGAGGACTTTCTAGGAGCTGTCATCCTTAGTGTGTTGGGCTCCTGATCTCATAGCCAAGTCCCTTCCATTCAACACAAGGTCCATGTGAGCTGACCCTTGTTGACCTCTATAACTTCAACTCCTACCCATGCCCCTCTCCGTCTGTTTCAGTCATGCTGGCCTCCTTCCTGTTCTGTTTTCACAATAGAAACAGAGGTAATCCCATATGACTTTTGCCTCAGAACCTTTGCACTTGATGCTCCTTGCCTGGAACACCTTTCCCTGTATATCTAAACAACGCACTCTCTCACTTCTTTCGGAATCTGCTCAAATATCACCTCATCAGAGAGCCTTTCTTTGACTGCTCTCTAAAACAGGAACCCTGAGCCTTATCACTCTACACCTTATCCTGTAATTTTTCTTCACAATTTTTATCCCTTCTTGACACATTTTTGGCTTGCGTGTTTATTTTCTGTCTGCCTTCCTCAGCTGGATGAAACCCTGTGTGAACAGGCAGTCTTTCTTTCTTTTACTGCTGATTACTAGCTTCCAGAACAATGCTATTTAAATGTTTTGACCACATTGCATAGCAACACCCTGAACCTACAATCAGAGGGTTATAGAAAACTGAAAAAAAGTTCATGAAATAATACACTTACTACCTGTGATGCACTGTGATATTTTCTAGTCTATTTTATTCTTTTTTTTTTTGAAATGTTAGCCATGACCCACTAATGGGTTACAAACCACAGACCTAAAACAATCCCTGGAATGTATCAGACACTCAAACAATAGATGCTGAAGTTTTGTAAAAATGATTATACACTACTAGTTCTGAGTGGAGAAGCCATTCTTCAATGAAAAGAAGAAGGATATAACTGGTGGATGGCAAAGCTTGGGGATAGTGGGTACCCCAAGTCTGAGGGAACTTTTAGGGGAGCCCTGGATATATTGGAAAAGTGCCTTGAACCCCGATTGTCTAATATCAGACATATTAAGAGAGCTCTTTTATTAACTCCCACATTAGTAACAGCTGGTTTCTGCATAAATGGCTTAACCCCACAGACTTTGGAAGGTTTTACAGGGTTTATTTCTTATTTTATCTTTATCACTAGATCCAAAATAATGGAAGAAAGTCAGCTGCATAAAACAGTCCATTATTAAATGAAGGCTATTTTTGTCCCAATTACTAAAAAACAAAAGCAAAAACTAGAAAACTCCTCTTGAAAGAAGGTACCTATAATAAGCTTAAATTAGTAAAGTGACTAAATTAACATGGAGTGAATGCTTGCTAATTCCATAGCTTAACAATGGTACTATATTGTCAATTTTAAAATACTCCTTATTATAAAGAAAACTATTTAATAATATCCTCTAACAAAAAAGGAAACAATATCACGTTAATTGTCTACATGGATTGTAAACCTCTTATTCTACTTTCAGAGACATTTAAAATATGGAAGAACTAAGTGTACCTTGATATGGAGGAAATATGATAACTAATGTGTATTGAGCACATGCCAGGCAATGCGCTAAGTGCCTTATGTAAATTAATCCTTTTACAATCGTGTGAGACAAGTAATTGATTAGAAATGTTTTGGCTGCAAATGTAGGTCGAGCCATATAAAACTGCTATTTTGAAAATTAAACATGTTTGGCTATTAATAATTTCACACGGTTCCACCTAAAAAGCGAACATTTGACCTCAGTATCTTACATATAAATCTTTTTTTCTCACATAACAAGAAATGAAAAGATAAGTAGCCCCTCCTCATTGGGTAAAAAGCTCACTGTCAAGGCCAGCTTCTCAGTGATTTTGTTGGCTTTACTCTCACGCTAATTTCCTAATGGTCACAAGATGGCAGTTGAGCTCTTAGTATCACATCTTCATTTAAAGCAAGAAGAAAGAAGGGAGAGGTGCAGTCAATTTTTTTTTTTTTTTTTTTGGAAGGGGGAGTTTACGGAGTATTCCTCAGCATATTTCTATTTTTACCTCACTGGCCAGAAATCTCACTTCAGCTCCTACAGCTAACCCTAGCTGCAAGGGAAGCTGGGAAACTATTTAACTTTTCTGCCTCAAATAGATATGAACAAGGGACAAAAAGGTTTTAAATGAAAGTTATATTAGACAGTCAACTTGTCCATTGTAGTAAATACTGTATTTATAATCTCCATTTAGTAGATGAAGACATGAAGTGTTTGTCAGTGTTTTTTGTCTGCAGTCACACATATGATAATGGCAGGGCCTGTGTTTGCTAGTGTGTTCTGCCTCCTGAGTCTAATTTATTACAGTCAAGTACTACAATACACCACATAATTTTGCCAGTATTACCACTTCTGCAAGTTTTAAGGTCATAAAACCTTAAATATAAGTTTATTGTGTATTCGTTTCTATCTTAAAGTTTGATCCTCAAGAAAAAATTACTTACTGATTTGCTGATCAGTTTTCCCTCTCCTGTCCATCCTTCCCTTATGAACTTAAGAGTAGTAAAATACTCAGAGGTATATAGATGGTGAGAGAAATCAAATCATTATCACAGATTATGGAGGAAGGGAAGAAGGAGGGAGTAGGGGAGAGGGAAGAAGAAGAGGAAGGAAGGAAGGAAGAGGGAGGAGGGAAAGGGAGGCAGGCAAAGCCTAAAGTCAATTACTAATTGAATGAAAACGTCTGCTTGTCCAGAATAATTTGTAAGCCCAAAGCCAAGAACTCCAGGTTCTCCCTTTTCTAAAAAACAAGTAAGGAGATGTTTTCCTTCTACTTCATGTACTTTTTTCACCCAGAGACTGGCATAAGGTATCAGCTAAGTGGTCAGGGCATCTCATCTCACCTCACATCCGTGGCTGGAACAGCACCCAGTTGCTAACACTGGCTACTAACTTGGGGGCTGTTTTGATAGAACATAGATTGTCTGAAAGATCGGACCCCCACCAGGGTTAGAAACAATAATGAATAATGAAAAGAGTACTGCAGCAAAGTCCATCGGAGCTTCAGTCCCAGCTGTGTCAGTGTGAACTAAACCAAATCCAAAATTAAAACAAAACAAAACAATTAAAATCCTTTCATTCTTTGGACCTGAGTTTCCTCATCTATAAAATAATGGAATCAGGATAGATGACATCGAAGATGATTCTAGCGCTCATATTCTGTATCAGATGGAATTGTTTGTTGTCAGGCAACAGAAACCAATAGAAAGCTCAAACAACAAAAGGAAAAGCTGAAGAACCAGGCCTTGGAAAAGCAGAAAAATCACAGATGCCCTTGGGACCTGGGAGCAATAACTTATTTCTATTTTATTCGGAGGACTGTTCTTAGGTCTTTGCTGACCGTCTGACAAGTAAGCATCGGGGAGGCCTAGCCTGGGCCTCTGAGGCCTCTCTGCCAAGGCAGGACAAAGACCTGACTGACGTCCCCCAAACTGTAGAATCGAGAAGGAGTCACCTCCAAAACAAAACTGACAAGTCGTTAGAAGGAGGAGGTCTGGGCCCTGGGCAGATCAGCCACCTACCTGGTCTGAGTCTGGCTCCTGTTTGGTCACGTTTGGTTCATCAAGAACAAAATCTTCCGTTTATTGAGTACCTAGCAATTGCCAGAAATTGGGTTGGGTACACCAAGCCCATTTTTGTCAATCTTCCCAAACTAGGTATTTACTGTCCACATTTTTCACAGGTGCAAACGAGGTTAATTTACATGCAGATGTCTATGAGGAATTAACCCACAAGTCATTTCTTGGCAGCTCTGAACACACTGCTGCTTCCCATGGCCCTGTCCTTCCTCCAGGAAAGTCCTTTTTTAACTGTTCACATGCTTTTCTTTGTTGTACAATGAGAGCATCAGGAGAGCTTTTCTTGGGCAAATTGATGACACTGTTTGCTCAAGGAGTAAAGTCATTGACACAAACTCTAATGCCTCTTTGTGCTCCCATCTATCTCTAAAAACCCTCAGTGCCTGTATTTGTACCGACATATCACCATTCCAATTTCCACACCATGTAATTCAATAAAGGCAACAATAATAGCAGCTCCATGAGGGGATAAGTAGGAATTTTATTATTTAGTTCTGAAGTACAGATCTATTAACACTGAAATCCAGTCAAACTGACATTCAAATGCAATAAGTGCACACAGCGTTTTAATAATTCACACCAAGTTCTCAGGTGTTTTGTCCAGGAGAATAACTAACACCCCCTGCATCTGTGTACTTGGCATTCCTCTTCCACAGCCTTCTAATAAGAATTGTGAAAATAAATGTCCACAGACTTCCTTGCCAACGCAGAGCCATACATGCCCTAGCAGGATTCCAAGCTGTGGGCTAGTAGGAGCATCAGCCTCTCTGGGTCCTCCTCACCCCTGTTACACATCACAATGGTAGTGATGTGTACCACTGTGTTAGTCTGTGTTGTTTCCATGTGGTAGTCTGTGTTGTTTCCATGGGTCTTAGGAGAGAACTCATTGCTTTACCCCAGGGCTGTCCTGTCTACGATTTTCCACTTTCCTATAGAATATGAAGAGACTAAGAAAGAATATAACCTCATCGGTGGAATTTTAACCTCATCGATGACCTTGGCTGAATCATCTTGCCCTGCCAAAGAGAAGCTCCTGCCAAACTGAATGGCTTACTCTTCCCAAGTACCCTTACCTCCTTCTGCCGTGGTCTTTGCTCAGACTTTTCTCTGCCTGTCATAACTGCTCCCTTTTCACTGGAGAGCTTGTTAAAATGCAGATTCTGGGGTCCTGGCCTGAGACGTTCTGTCTGATACAGTAGGTCTGGGATGGAGCTCAAGAATTTGCATGTCTTCCAAGCTGCCAGGTGATGCTGAGGCTGCTGGCCCAAGCCCGTCAATTTGAGTAGCCTTGCCCTTGCATACATGATGATAAGATTAAAGTGCTTGTGGAAGTCAATTCTGGATTATAATTTTAAAATGAAGATTTTTTAAATGACATCTAACCATTCGAGAGCTGTGAATAAAAACTTATGCACATGCAAAGGTGCAATATACTGCTTCCTTTGTTGGAGTAATGACAAGTGAACTACAGACCACATGACATGAGAGACTGCAAAGAGGAAAACTGAAGGTAAACAGGAGTAATCCCAGAAGACATCTACATAAAAAAAATAAATGGTGACATTGAGCTTCCATATTGAAGGTTGTATAGGACAGGAATTAAAGCCTACCACCCTCCTAAGGTTAGAAATTTAATATGAGATCTCTACTCCTGGGATCCCCAAAGGGCTGTAGCTCCAAACTAAGGAATGAAAAATAAACCTACTGCTCAAGATAGAGTAGCACTGAATGAAAGGGTAAAATAGAATATACAGATGTTTACCTGAGATCTCCTGACTCCAACATGGTCCTTATGTGGGTTTGCAGCCAAATTCACATTGCATGTAGGGTACAGAATACCTCAAAAGGAGAATTTGATTAAAGAAGTCCCGAATGGTTAGCGTCCCCAGGTGATTACACGAAGAAATGCAGTTTATTTTTGAAGGACTGCAACCTGAAGTCAGTCCCTCCCCAAATTCCTACAAACGGATTTTTAAGGAAGAAGAATTTGCAGTCAAACACACACATGCACAGACACATACACACACGAAGCTCATGGAGATAGGGCAATGTGAAAAAGAACAAGTATGGCAAGGAAATCATACTTGTAAACACCTATAAGATTTTGAAATTATTAGTATGGCAAATAATAAAGGACTCTTTTCAATGTGTTTAAAGAAAAAGTGGTTCAATGACTTATCTTTGTATTTCCCAAGTACTTGCACATCGTAATTACTCAAGCAATATTAGTTGACTGAAAACAACCCAGATAGCTGCTTCTGTAATAGAGATCATCAAAATTAAAGGTTTAAGGAATGTTAGAAGACAGTAGTCAATTACGTTCTCCCAGCAACAATCAATTGGTATCAAGGAGAACCTTACCCCAAGAAGTTATTAGGTTAGTAATCTTATACTCTCTCTGAGCCTGGGAGAGCAGCTCTTCTCATTAAAAGGGTTATCCCTTCACGAAGTTAAATATTTAAGGGAAGTTCTGATGAATCTAGGCTCTTTGTTCGCCCTGGTTGCACATCTGTTAATGCTAAAGACTTCCTTTGGAACATTGACATAAGCTGCTAAGTCACGTGGCAGTGGAAGAGCAAGAGAAGATGGCTGCCTCAACATATCAGAAACCCAAAACTTTATGATCGTTGAAAATAATATAACATTTTCTCCTGAAGTTGAATTTAAAGATAAATTAGGCTAAAGTCTTTAAACTTGGGATCCATAGTCATTTGGGGGCCCCTTACTGGGTCTCAGGGGTATGTGAATTTATGTATCACAGAAGTTTGCATATTTCTGGGGATGGGATCCAGATACATCATTAAACTCTCAAAAGGGCCCATGAACCCGAAAAGTTACAGAAAGATTTAGTTCTATATTTTCCCCTTAAAAAAAAAATGGGGACACTGAAAGTCAGAGCTAAAGTGAATTGCTCAGTATCACAACTTCACATGTATGTTTGTATTCAAAGTGCCACCCAGGTCCCATGGGACAAGTTTGTCCATTCAAAATCCCGTTTTCAGTTAAGCCACCCAAAGACTGGGTTATACCTATTTTCCAATCACAATGATCTCTCTCAACAGATGAGAAATCTCTGAAGTTTCCCAAACTTCCTCAATAACTTGCCCTTCTGAAACCTACTCACACAGAACATTTTAATTTTCTTCTTTGCAAGGATGTTACTATCCAGATGCAAAGTTTCTCCATTATCCTTGGAGTTTTCTTCTTCAGTCACCCAACCCTGCACCCCAGACAGATCCTAAGTCTCCATCCTCTAGCAAACACACATTGCTTTTGTCAAGTGTTTGCACAGGAACAAAAATAAGGGTTTGGCTTTGATAATTTTTCAGAGTTGGTCAGACAACACTGAAACACATCTTGAGGCTGTTGAAAATCAAGAAGTGTCTTTCCCAAAGAATTATTATCAGTAGGTTTGTAGTTAGTGTTATAGATTCCTTAAAAGAGAAGCAGCAGCTTTCCTACAGGTCTATTTCCAAGTGTGGTTTGGTAGAAAGGGCATGACTGGGTCTGCCGTTTGCTAGCAATGGGACCTGAGCAGGTCTCACACATCTCTCATGTGAGTGAAATGGAATCACCTTTAAAGTGGACTGGGTATGGTTTTATGTAAACCTAGGCATTGGAAAAGGTCCGTGCTTCATTGAATATGTGCTGAAAGATTGCTCATTCATTAGAGGCCATACTCTATAAAAAAAATGTGTGTTTTAGATGTGGTTTGCCCACTAAGCACTTGGGATTGAAATTGTAGAAACTAAACATGTATGATCCACTGTAGAAGTACTATACTTACGTCACACAGGATTACGGCAAGAATGTGAATAAGTTACAATAACAGCCTTCCTTAAGGGTGAGGCCCAGTTTTAGGTATCTTTGTATCCAGGCTCTCCCAGTTACCATTTGTGCCATTTGGGCTGATTTATTGAAGCTCTTTGGTCATCACTTTCGTGGTCTATAAAATAGGAATAGAAGTAGTAGCAATCTCATAAAGCTGAGGATTAAATGAATTACTAAGGGTAATGTGCTTAGATCAGCAGTAAGTTCTCAATATATATTCATTTTATGACCATTATTATTCATACTCATAAAGCCTGTTACAGGCCCTGATATTTATAGATGATCAATGGTATTTTTCAAATTAATTAATATTGAAAAAATCAGGTTGGTACCCGGCACAGAATAGGGGCTCAGCAAATGTGTTTTGATAGAGTGAATGAGGTAATTTAGAGTTTGGCATGTGGAAGGCACTTGAGAACCTTAGGTGGGTCTGGATCTCCTGGAGGTCCTGATGGCCCTGGCTTCTCCTTGCCCACCCTTTGCTGTCTCCTCCTCTCTCAGAGGAACTGATGACAGAGGAGACTCCTGAAAACTACCAGGGCAGCTCTGCTCTCAGCCCTGCCTCAATCAGTGAGAAACCTTTTTGGCAAAATGAATGGGCACAGCTGCTGGAAATAGAGAAGAGGAACTTGATACATGGTCCCAAAGGGGGAAAGGGAAAATATCCCTCTGGTGTGGGCAGCTGCAAACCTGGCATGACAGATGCTGGCAGATTTCCATCCCTAACCACAGGCAGCCATCCCTGGGCTCCTCGGGCTCATGCTGGGGAGCCAAAGGCAGAGGAGCCCATTCTAAACCGTAGCCTCTCACCAATTCTCAACCTCTTGGGACTTGGGGAAGGGGAGGACCTAACGTGACTGTCTTCAGGCTTCCTCAGCAGCTGTGTCAACTTGGGCGAGTTACTTCCAAATCTGTGTACCTCATTCACCTCTAACCTGGGAGTAAGCATTGTTGTGGCGATTGAATGTATTAACACGTGTAATGTGCTGAGAACAGTGCCTGGGATGTTGTAGTAAGCTGGTGATGCTAGTCACAAAAAATACTGGTTATTACCAATTTCATTCTGCTCAGGACATGGAATCATTGGGCATAGCATGGAGACGGATGGGGCTTGCACAGTGTCTTACTACGGAGTGGTTTTAATAGCTTGGAACTTGGGGTTAGAAGTCCCAGGTTCAGTTCCTGGCTGTTCCACCTACCAGTGAATTAACTTTGATCAAGTGGATACCTTGTCTGAGTTTCAGTGTTACCATCCTACAATGGTGAAGGCACCCGCTTTCCTTCTCCACTGGGTCCCGTGAGGACCAAGTAAGACAGTGGATGACAGGTGTTTTCTAAAGAATGAAGGGCTGGGCAATAGTATTGTTATCCCCAGGCCTTCCTCACCCCTGCCTTCTCATTCCGGGGAGATGCTGTGAGGGTGGTTGGGGGAAGGAGACCTCAATTGTCCCTCACAGCCCTAGGATTCTGAGAAGGATTCACTTGGCTCTGGGCTGGGAGTCTTGGCCCGTGTGGAATCAGCATGCATGGTTCGCCTGGCATTTGAGAGGGAGCATCATGTCCTGTAAAAAGTCACTTGGCTGGTCTTGGAATCAGAGCTTCTTGGATAGGCTCATAGAATGGAGTCTCTTTAGCAAATTAAAGGAGCTTATTAACTCTTCTAGTTTAACAGCAACAATGTCTGATTATCAACACCTACTGTGTGGCAGGCACTGATCTGGGTACTAAGGATTCAGCTATCCCTGCCTTCAGGGGGCTCAGCTTCCCTTTAGAACCCCTTCATCTCAAAGGTGAAAAAACTGAGTCCAGAGGCTCAGAGGTGAAGGAACTTGGACACACCGCATTTTCATTTTGCAGCTGAGATGGATACACAGCCCAGGTTCTCACTCGACGTCCAGGCTCGTTTCCCTAAATCCAATTTTACAGGCGGAGCAAATGATTTTCCTTTTCCTCCAGCTGAAGTTCCTTGTCACCTCCTAGCCTCAAAAGAACATGGTATATAATGATTATAAAAGACCAGGCACCTTTAGGAGGAGAATGCAATCATTATTTTACATTGGGCTTCTTCCCTCTACATTATGCTGACAGCATTATTTTTGCCAGACAGCTTATTAGCAAGGGAAGTGATACTGGGGGCACAGCAGATAACATTACAGAAAACACGCTCAGCATTAGGGGTGACACCACAGCCCCGTAGGTCCCCTCCATTGCTAGTTTCTGCTGTATCCCTTTCTCTAGCTTGTCAGGCTTTGGAAAATTGCTAAATGTTCAGGGGCTTTGTGAGCCGACCTGGGCTGGTTTCCATGGCAAAGGGTGGTGCTAGGTGTGCACATGTTCCCACCACTAAAGGAAATGAAATTCCCCAATACAGATACCAACTCCCTGGATCACGCCTCCTTAGGAATCTCCAGAGGCCTTCGGCAAAGCATAGAACTGACAGGTAAAAATAAACTCACACTGGACATTTCACTTCGTCAATTGTAATACTTAAGTGTTTTTGGTTGTTTTTTTTTTATTAGCTATTAGTATGTATTATCTCAATTGAAACCATTCTTCTGGGAAAGAACATTTATTTCTCTTAGTACTAGCTACCGCATTGAGTGCTTTCTATAGTCCAGGCGTGGGGCCCAGTAGTTTACCTGCATTAGTTCATTTAATCTAAACAAACCCCTAAGAGATAAACACTATTAGCCCCATTTTATAGATAAGAAAATGGAGGCCCAGAGAGGTTCAACCCCTAAGTGTCAGGCCTAGGCCTGGAACTGAGATCTGCCCAACTCCACAGCCTATGTCCTTCGTCACTAAATGGGGCTGTGAATCCACAAATTGCTCAATGGAGGCAGGCAACAAAAGGACACAGTGTGACTCACGGGAAGGCAAGACCCCTTCCTGCTGTTTGTGCATTGCAGTCAACTTCTTCACTGAGTTCTTTTGTTGTGGCAGTTTAGTTTTTCTAATAGCATAAATATCTACTGTAAGGCAACTTTGTTCATTCTCATTTCATGGGAAGCCCAGGCTGTTTTAGTGAAATGCAGTCTAATTATGAGCCTATTATAAAAACAAATAATGATTCTATCTCAAGCTTCTCTAGTCCTTCCCATTCCTGGGGGGTCACTGCGTATACATATGTAATCTTCCTATGCCCTTCTAAGGACCCACATAGGTTCACAGGGTAGGGCTCAAGCTGGCTTTACTCTGAGTCAGTGGCTTAGGGTTAAGGACCTGTGTTTTACAGGCAGGTGAAAGTGAATTCTATTATAATTACAATTTGCCCACCTACCGTTGTGGACCTTGAGCAAGTTACTTCTCAGAGCTTCAGTTTCTTTATCTATGAAATGGACGTAATAATGCCCTTTTGGAGGGTTATTTAAGGGATTAATAAGGTGAAGACATTTTAGAATCCTTAGGATTATGCTTGCAAAGAGTAGACAATAAACCTTGGCAATCAATGCTGTTATTCACCTGTTACCATCCATATCACATGCACATTTGTATTTTGAATTAATACCACATATTGAATTCTATGTGTCCCTTGCATCCCCAATATTTAGTATAACGCTATGTACATGATGATGATAATAATAATAATAATAATAATATAAATAATAGTTCTAGGACTTGGAATAATGATAATAAAAATAATCGATATCATTTTTAGCATTTGCTAAAATCCAATCTCTGGACTAAATACGTAATTCTAGGAGACAAATTACTGACTCTAAAGTATACGATAATCCTCAGAACAACTAACAGTTACTAAGTCTCTACGCTGTGGGAGGCATTTTATTATGAGTTTAAATATAGGAGCTCATCAATCCTCAATACATTTACCAGCTAGTCACTATTTTCCTACTGATGAGAAACTGAAGCTCGGAAAGTTTGTACGACTTGCTCAAGTTTGCCCAGCCCATAAGTAGGCAAACTAAACCCATCAGATGTCAAAGCTACTACACTACCAATTGCCCTAATGTAGCCCTTGTGATCTCTTGGAATAAAGACCACTTCTTCATTACCAATGGGAGGTGGCCTTAAATACTTAGCTAAAAGAAGGGGTGGATAATATTCGGTCACCGAAGTTACTAGTTAGAATAAGTTGTACAGTGGACTCTAAAGGAAAGATCGTTGACCCCCATTTTCTCTCCTTATTTTTAAAAGCCTCTTCAGTCTGTTCTTCTACCTGCAACTCATTTTTCATTTAGCCTTATTGCAATTCATTTCTCTTGTGTCGTAGATAAAGGCAATTCCATGACACAATTTTGCTTTGATTTACTTTTAAATCAGATCTCAATAATGGAATATTATTGGAGTCCCATCTCCACAGCGTCAAAACAGTTTTGCTTGTCTTCAGCCGTCTGGAACATTGACAAGCGTGCCCTTTGTGCCTTCTTATCAATCTCCTCCAAGGAGAAGCACAAGCTGCTGGAGATGGCATTTGAGAGTTCAGCTCAGTCCTGCTTTTCAGTGTGTATGTGCTAGGCTTGTTTTTTCATAGGACCAGGGACAGGATTTACAAAGAAAGGAGAAGAACCCAGGAGCTCCTTGAGGATTAGGAGTGCATGGCCCAAGCCTGAAGCACAAAGGAGCAGAGAAATGGCACTAGTTACTGGCTCTGGGCCATTTTTCTTATTAAAGAAGACTCAAAACATCGACACATAAATCTACATATTTTGGAATCTGAAAAAAAAATCGTTCTACTCTTTACTTGTCTCTCTTTTTGCTAGCCATATAGATACTTTAAGAAGCAAAGCACATGCGTTCTCTGCAATGGGGTAAAATCCTGCCCTATCCTGCCTCCATATACTAATCAGTTGGTTTTGACAGTTGTTTAGCCATTAAGGTTGTTGTGGGGCTTCAGAAAGAAAATGTATAGAAAATGCTTGGATTATAGGAATAGTCCTGTTTTACCACCACCTCCGTCATTACCATCATCATCATCATCACTGTTATTATAATTATGAAAAAATTAACAGAACAAATGATTGAATTCTACATGTCCTCACTCCCTCTTTGTCTATACAGATGTAACCTAAGAAGAAAGGAAAATGAAAACTACTAAAACGCGGCAAATGTCATTGTTTGGGTAGCTTTAAACTCCCAAAATACATCACATTATTGTTCCCCCTTTTCAGCAGTTAAATCCTTCTTGGCAGAAGCACTTCTATATTCACGTTTAGGCTCACTCAGACTAAATTTGTTTCCACTGTGAATAGAAGTAAATGACATGTGAAAATTCGCTCATCTCTAGTTTTCTTATTAGTTATATAACGTGACATTTTTAAAGAGTGAGGGCTGGAATTTTTTTTTTTTTCATTTCATTTTGTGCATTTCAAAATCAAATAGCATGACAATTCGTGCCTCAACTATAAAAGCTTTAATGGCTCCAAATCTGTAAGAAGTATTGGGAACACGTCACTTGCTCAGCAACAGGATTTTAAGTTCCGTGAGGAATGGCCTGGTAATATCTCTCTTCCCTTTGTGAGAGGCTGGGACACTTCTGCGTTCAAAAGAAGCTTGATAAATGTATCAATGCGGATTGTTTTAGCTGAATCACTGAATAAATAACTCATTTCAATATTCCGTAATAAGGGTCATAGCACCTCGTTAGGCAGAGCTAAAAAAGATATTCCAGACTTACTGTGACTCTTTGTAGGGGCTGAATAGTGTAGGACCATGCAGGTTTATTACTGTTACTGTTAGCAACAAGCAAAAAACAATGACCTTCATATTCCAGCCCCTATTGCCTGCCAGGCGTATGCTAGAAGTGCTATCTACATCATCTCCTTTAGTCCTCACCGGGATTTTCTGTGAGGTTGTTCTTCTTGTATTTATTTTACAGGTGAGAAAACTAAGGCTCAGAAAGAGGTGACTTCTGTGGTTACACAGAAGATGTAAGTGCACAGGCCAGCCAAACTTTGAAATCCAAGTTCTTTCCAGGAACATCACAGCCCTTCTGCCTGTGTCAGCTGGACCTTTTCTGCACCATGTTTCAGAACTGAAACATCTCTAGGAATGCAAAAAAGGCTAGAAATATCCAACTATTCTGCTTTTTGACTTGCCGCGGGACTGCTTTCAGGAGTCTCTGCTCACAATGTATACCAGAAAATATTATTAAAATCCCATCAGCGCCCTGGAACAATCAAGTCTGCAGACATAGTTGATCTTTGCAAAGGCTCCTTATAGATCCGAATGGAAAGGCATTTAATTTGCAAGCACAGGCCAAGTTACATGAGATCAAAGAAAGTGGGAGTTCCCTAGTGGGTTGGAAGATGCATTAAATGCACACGGAGCCACGTCTAGCTCCCTTTTCTTTGTCTTGCTTTGTGAGTCAAGGATCAGTTTTGCAGACACATTGTGGAAACGCAAGTGGAAGGCAGGGTCCATGAATGAGGCCACTGAGTTGTGTGTGTGACCCACCATGCCTTCTGCATTTTAATTAGGAAGTTAGGAGCTTATGACCATCATTTCTCCCTCTGTGCTCCCCTTGCTTAAAGTTAATTAAGTTTGCTGCTCTCCAGATGCTCAGCTCCTGGTGCCCCAGGAAGGGAAGTTGTCTGTGTGTAAAGGCCCCAGAGCTGACAGGAAGAGTCACCAGATTGTTATTCAGCCGCAGGATAGCCTGGCCTCCGAAGACCTTGCTCCTGTCCTCACAGCTTGCCACTAACTGCCAAGGACACAGAGACGGAAATTCTCTCCTCTGGCCTTCCATAGAATGGGGCGGGGCATCAAGGGAGGTGTTCTATCTACATTTTACCATCAGGAGCCACCATAGCTAGGGCATGAGTAATAAAGCTAACATGTGCTGCGCATTTCTTCCATGCCAGGCAGTGTTTGGTCTGTGAAATGACTCATGAAATTAACTCACTGCATCCTTTCAGCATGCCTATGCAGTAGATGTTATTGTCATTCTCATGGTATACTTGAGAAAATGAGGCACAGAGAGGTTAATACCTTGCCTGTGGCAACACAGTTAGTATGACATTTATCCATCCCCCCAATCACCTATCCATGGATTTCCCAAACTGCAGTACGAGCACACACAGAAACCCACACCAGATCATTTCCCTCTTTCCCACTAGTAGCCTATCCAAAGTTAATAGAGAAAAACAAAGAAAGCAAACCAATAAGGATGCTTTTGCAGTATACCTCCAAAATCATTTAATTGTTAGCAAGATTTACTCAGAACTCTCCATATGATAGAATGCTGGAGCACTACTGTCCAAAAGAAATATATGTCATTTTAAATAATCTAATAGCCACATTGAAAAAGTAAGAAGCAGCAGACATAAATAATTTTAATAATATATTTTGTTTAAACCAATAAATCCAAATATTATCCTTTTGACATACATTCCATATCAAAACTATTAATGAGATATATTACATTCTTACTATTCATCTAAGTCTTTAAAATCCAATGTGTATTTTACAGCACCTCTCAGTTTTGACGAGCCATATTTCCAAAGATCAACAGACACACATGGATATCAGCACAGCTCTGGATAGTTGCTGGAGTGAGGGGAGCATAAGTAGGGTTTCCGCCCTCAAGGAAGCAACACAGAAAGAGTCAGATAAGACAGAGTGATGATTGTAGCGTGTGTGAAAAGTACAATCATAGAGAAGACACGGAGTTTGTTGAGAGGACACAAGAGGAGCCATAACCCAGTCAGTAAAAGGGGGAAAAAATGGGGAAGGATTCCGGAGGACATGATAATTGAGCTGACTCTCAAATGATAAGTAGGAATAAACCAAGTAACGTTAGAGAAAGTGGTTGACAAATAGATCAATAGAACAGAAGCAAGACCCTACAAAGATATCCATATATGTTCTAATGTTTTTTCCAATAAGGGCATTAAAGAAAACACATGGAAGAAGAAAAGTCGTTTCAACAAGTCAAGTGGGAATAACTGAATATCCATAAGAAAAGTAATGAAGCTCAACCTTTGTATAAACTGTATAAACCTTTAGAGTAAAATGTAGTAGAATACCTTCTTGACTTAGGGTAGTATAATATTTCTTTGAAAAGTCACAGAAAGGAATAGCCATGAAAGAAAAGGAAAGATAAATTAGAGTTCTCAAATATTAAAAACTTCTGCCTGTCAAACGACATCAATTAGAAAATGAATAAGCAAGCCACAAACTGGGAGAAACTACACCCAAAACATATGTCAGGCAAAGGAGTGGTACCTAGGCTCGATAAATTATTCCTGCAGCTCAATAATAAACTCTTCACAAAAGAAGATATACCAAAAAGTCCACGGGGCATGCTCAGCATCATTTGTCATCAGAAAAATACAAATTATAACCGCAATGGAATGACTACATGCTCTCTGGAATGGCTACAATTAAAGTGACCGATATGAAATGTTGATGGATTTCTGGAGCAACTAGACTTCTCGTGTTGTTGGTAGAAATGGAAATGGTACAAGGACTTTGGAAATGTTCGCACGGCCTCTTATATAACTAAACATATACCTATAAGAAAGGAAAACAGAAGTTCACAAAAGACTTGTACTTGGAGTCTTAGCAGCTTTATATTTAATTGCCCAAACTGGAAACAGCCCTGGGGTCAATCAATTGGGGAATGAATAAACACAATTTGTTATACTTATACAGTAGAATACTACAGAGCAACTAAAAACAACCCTGATATACATAACAGTACAGATGACTCTGAGAAACAATGCTGAGTGAAATAAGGCTTATATAAAAGAGTACATACTACGTGATTACATTTATTCGAAATTCTAGACCAGACAATACTATTCTAAGGTGGAAAAAAGAAATCAGGATAGTGGTTGCCTTTGGAAAGGGGAGGTGGGAGAAGCTGTTGACCGTGAAAGGGCATGAGGAAGTATTTTGGGGTGAAGGTCACGTTCTGTATGTTGAGGGGATTTGGGTTATACAGTAGATGATTGTTTTAAAACTCAGCCAATGTATAGTAAAGATTTTTGCACTTCATAATACGTAAGTTTTACATCAGAAGAAAAAACTGTGAACAAACACTGAAATTTAGTTAATGATGTCCATACTGAAGTATTTAGGAAGAAGTGTTCTGATGTTTGCAATTTACTTTGAAATGTGTCAAAAATGAAATGGTTTGATGACAAGATAGAAGGATTCATAAGTTAAAACAAATGTAGCATTTAATGTTGATGGTCTGTGGGTGGATATATGGGTGTTGACTGTAAAATTCTTTCACATTTTCTGTGTCCCGAAATTGTTATAATACTGAGAAACAGAGTCTGTGATTTCTATTTGTAGGTTGAAATGCAGGAACAGCATTACCTGTCTGTCATTGTTATGTAGTCTTACCGTTCTGTGCCTCAGGTTTCACAATATAGAATGGGAGAATATTAACTTGTAGCTGAGCAAGGAGTGTAAAGAAGCGACTACATGTGACCCTCAAGGACCTTCTATACACTCACAATAAATGAGTCTTATGTTTTATTCCATAAAGCCATTCAGTAAATTTTTACTTAATCAAGAGAACGGCAGGTTATGGTTGAATAATTATCATAGATCCTTCTAGTCACTTCACCTCCTTGGTTTGCTCTACTCCCAGTCAGGGGTAATAACATATACTCTATCTACGTTATAGTCTTTGTAAAAGACACATGTGTCTGGGTTTAAAAAAAATAAGTAAAATGCATCCTATCATCATAATTATGTACATTCAGATAAATGTGAGATGGGAGAGACCAAGTTTCCTTGATTCTCTGTCCTGGAGTCATTGATGTGTATGTACACACCAAAAGGGCACCACCATGACTGTCCGGTGACTCATCTCTTCTGAGAGAGGAAAAGACTTGGGATATCTAGTCAGAATTATGCAAATGTATGCTGATCAGGAAAGCAAGGTTCTACATAAATCTTCTTCTCTTAAAGAAGCTAGTGTCATGGCAAGGAGTTGTTCAGAATTAGGAATTAGGTTCCTCTCCTGCATTTTCAGGGGGAAAAACAGTCATTCTGGTTAACAGCAATCTCTAGCAATCCTTAATTTAAGATTCTGGCTTTCTACTCCTTCAGCAGCAGTAAGGTCAGTATGACCATAGGTAGCTCTGATCAGGAGGGATAATGCAATTGCCTTCTCCCCTGAAGTAACTAATATCCACAATATCACCAAGGAAAGCATTTGCATAATGCAAATTAGCATCCAGTCCTTTAAGTACATCTATTATTCAACAGTCACATCCATAGAGATTTTTCCTTGTAAAAGATCTTATGGGCGGAACACTTATTTGCAAGCTGTTGATCAGTTCATCAGATTGTATGTAAAATATGGCAGCAGGTACTTCAGTCCCGTGGGTTCACCAAGCAGAGAATTCCAAAGCTTTCTAAGACTAAGAGTTTTATTCAAGGGTGGTCAAGTGAAGGAGAAGAAATGTATCACTGTATGAAAAGCTAAACAGATCTGGTCCTCTTAAAGATATTGCCTTAAAGCATCAATTGTACTGAGTTAACTTTACAGGTGCTTATTTAAACCATCCATTTTAATTTCGCTTCCGGTTTCTTAAAGGAATGTTATTACTTTTAATCATAATAGAATAAAAAACAACATTGAGATTTTATTCTCTTATTCCAAAGGCTGCAAATTATACTTAATGGCTTTTGGACAAACCAGTCATTTTCAGTTTGCAAGGGCCAACATTTATACCTATTATGTACTCTCAGAACAAAAGTTGACTGACGACTAGATATAGAGAGAGCAACCTAAGACATGCAGTCTTTTCATATCTCGGGGATTCAGTGGAGATGGCCCAATGGAATTCCTAGTGTAAACAATACCCCACTCTCTTTCAAAGATTTTTTCCCAAAATGTATTGATTTGCTTCATGGTAATAAACCTCATCTTAATTTCTGCTCTATTCTTTCTGATGTTGACAAACTCTTGTACTCATCTATCCATTTAGTTATTCATTTTGTAAGCATTTATTGATTGCTCAGTAGGCTACTCTGTGCCAAGAAATGGGGATTTAAAAATGCATAAGACATCACTCCATCCCCAAGGAGCTCATGTTCTAATTGGGGAGATGACACATAACCAGTTAACTATAATAAAATATGAGATTTATAAATATCATGTGGCATTTTATACTTTTCTAAATGTTTTAAGGCAGCGAAGGAAGGAATTTTTAGTCCCATCTTACAAATTTGTAGCACGCTGAGGCTCAGGGGTATGACTCCCCCAAAGTCACACAGCTAGTTAGCCAAAACTGGAAGTAGAACTCAAGCCTTTTCTTCGCTAACCAAGGCTTTTTTTCAAAGCCCACACTCTATATTTAGTGATTATGCTTACTGCTTTAGTTAACTTTGAATATCTACTTTGTGCTTAAAAAAAGAATCCAAATCACTTTTGCTTCAAGAAAAAATGCTGACTTCCCTAATTGCAGGCTTAACCAAGTACTAGAATATATATGCCTTGTACATAGATCATTACCAATTAAAGTTTGTAGAATCAGCTGATGTAGCTAATCTTGCAGGAAATAATATGGCAGAAATGAATCTACCCGCTCTGGGTGCTCATATGTATATGCCAAGAAAAGTAGCCAGTGTGTCTTGAAAGAGAATAGCCCACAAGGGCATCTAGAGTCCAGGATATACTAGAGTTTCTCATTTTCTCAGCACTCATGAATATATCCCAAGGTGAAAACTCTCTGGGTCCAACCTCTAGGACAGGGGTTGACAAGCTAAATTCTACAAACGAAATCCAGCCTCCCCAAATTTTTATAAATAAAGCTTTATTACAAATAGCTGTGCCTATTAGTTTACAAATTGTCTATGGGTGCTTTCATGCTCAAATCGTAGAGTTGAGTAGTTGTGACAAAAATTACTTGGCCCCCAAAGCCTGTAATGCCATGTTTCCCCGAAAATAAGACCTAGCCAGACCATCAGCTCTAATGCATCTTTTGAAGCAAAAGTTAATATAAGACCCAATATTATTATATTATGTATTATATTATATTATATTATATTATATTATATTATATTATATTATATTATATTATATTATATTATATTATATTATAAAGACCGGGTCTTATATTATAGTAAAATAAGACCGGATCTTATATTAATTTTTGCTCCAAAAGATTCATTAGAGCTGATAGTCCGACTAGGTCTTATTTTCGGGGAAACACAGTATTTACTGTCTAGCCCAATACAGAATAAGCTTGGCAAGCCCTGCTCTACAACAAAGTTTGCTTAACTTTCACATTCTATAAATGAATGTAAACTGGTGCATACTTTCTGGAAAGCAACTTGACCATTTTTATTAAGGAAGTAAAGATGTGTGTGCTCTTTAGTGCAGTAACTCTTCTTCTGTACCACATAACCTTGGTTGACCAATGGTAGGGTGCATGCAATTATTAGCTGAACAATTACTGCATACCAGAGACATGGGACCAAGCACTTTACAGGCACAATGTCATTTTAGTCTCCCAACTCAGTAAGTTAAGTATACCATTGAGAAAACTCAGTTTTGAAGAGTTTAATTTCCTAAGGTCACATCATTAGTAAATTACAGAGCCTTTGGCACCCTGATTCGCAAGCCAAATGATCTTAAACACTAAGCATCACCAACTAATTAACAAAAACAAAAAAAAGAGAAAAGGAGAAAAAGATAACAGTTATCTATTGCTGTCTAACAAACACCCCAGTGGTATAAACAGCCATGTGATTGTGCTAATGATTTTATGGCTTGGGAAATCGGGCAGAATCCAGTGAGAAGCGCTCATCTTTGCTCCACAGTGACTTCAGGTAGGCTTCTCAAATGGTGGAGATGACTGGGAAGCCTTCATTGGTACTGTATATCTGGGGTCTTGCTTCTGGTTTCTCTCCACTTGCTTCTGTTGGGGCTCAACTTTCCAAGATGGCATTATTCACATGTCTAATGCCTGAGCTGGGATTTCTGGAACAGCCGGGGCTGGCTGATCATCTTCCTCGTTTCACACAGTCTCTCCACGTGGCTAGCTTGGGCTGCAGGGAAGTTACAGGGGATTCAGACCTCTTACATGGTTGGGGGGTCCCCCAAGGGGAGCATTTCAAGAGACAGTAAGTGAAATCTTCCAGTTCCTTAAAATTTGTGCAGGAAACTGATACAGCATCATTTCTACTGTATTCTACTATTCAAAGTAGTCATAGAGCTCACCCGGATTTAGGGAGTGGGGGGAATAGAGTCAAAAAATTGGCAGTCATCTTTAATCTGTCATGGAGCTTAACAGAGAAAATATGTTTTGGAAACATTGACTTTATTATTACCTCTGGGTGATTCGCAAAGTACATTGATTTAGTAAAGACTGTGAGAATTCCCAGAATGAACAAAGTTGATTTCCAAATATATTTAGCCATAGAATCTTGTACTTGCCTTACAACTGTTAATATCATATAACACTCACTTTACAAAATATTTTTCTAAGGAAATACTCTGAAATGGGATAGCTTTATGCACAGAGAATCTTTACCCTATTATTTGTGGTATGTAAACATTGCACACAGCTCCATTGTTAAATATCTAATACTAGAGAAATGGTGAGATAAATAATGTTTATGTAATAGGATGTTATATCAGCATTAAAATTATGTTTACAGAGAATTTTCCTATCTAAAATTATGTTTACATGGTAAAATTCCTATGCTATATTTTTTGTTTTTGTTTAGTTTTGTCTTAACTCTTTATTTTAAGGTAATTGTAGGTTGACATGCCGTTGTAAAAAATAATACAGAGAGATCCTGTACACCCGTCACTTAGTTCCTCCATTGGTATAATGACAATATCATAACCCAGAAGTTGATATTGATACAATCCACTGACCTTATTCAGATTTTACCAGTTTTACACATGTGCGCACATGTTTAGTTCTATGTACTTGTAATTTTTAACATGTTTACATTCACGTAACCACCTTTACAGTGAAGTTTCAGAACAGTTTCATGATCAGTATCCCTCATGTTACCCTTTTGTTGGCATAGGCACCTCTTTGGCCCACCTCTCCTGGAGCCACTGATGTGTTCTCTCTCATCTGTATAGTTTTATCATTTCAAGAATGTTATATAAATGTATACAATATGTAACATTGTAAGATTGGCTTTTTTCACTCAGTATAATTCTCTTGAGATTCATTCAAGTTTTTGCGTGTATAAATGGTTCTTCCTTTTTTATAGCTGAGTAGTATTTCATGACATGGGTATACCACAGTTTTCTTTAACCATTCAATTATTGAAGAACATTTGGGTTGTTTCCAGCTTTGGCTATTACAAATACAACTGCTATGAGTATTCATATACAGATTTTTGTAAGAATGTAAGTTTTCATTTCTCTAGAATAAGTGCCCAAAAGTAGAGCTGCTGGGTTGTATGGTTACAATTTTAAAGGCAAAACACCTGGCAAAATTGTATATGTACACTATGTAAAAATATATGGTAAAATACTGGAAACAAATATATCCAAAACATTAACAGTGGTTGCTTCTTGCTGACAGATTTACAAGTAATTTTAAAACCTTGTTATATTTTTCTAATTTCCAATTTTTTCTGATAAATATAAATTATTTTTAGACTTAGATAAAAAGTTTTTAAAAAAGAAAGAAATGCAGGTAAGAATAGGAGGGAAAATATGTAAATACTTAAAGTAACTGTTTCTGAATAATACGATTAGATTTTAATCTTTATTAAAATGATAAGAACTTTCCAAAATGTATTTAGTGAACACTTATTACTCTTAAAATTAGGAAAATGTTATTGTTTTTTAAATCTTGAAATTGTTCTTGTGTACTCTATTCAGGCTTTAGTCTGTTTTCCTATAGATCCATATCTGTTTATAGCAATTTTCCGAGTCTAATACTTTGAAAAAATGATTGTTTTATTTCCTGTTCCACATTAAAGCTGATTTTTATAGCAAATCCACTACTATTTCCTCTGTTTCAGCATGGCACCCATTATTCTTCTAAATTCAAGCCAGGAATAAACTTTAGACCTGTTGAAAATTAATTACAGTTTTTTTTTTGTTGTTTTTTTTTTTAATTTATTTTTAATTTATTGGGGTGACAATTGTTAGTAGAATTACATAGATTTCAGTTGTGCAATTCTGTATCACATCATCCATAAATCACACTGTGTGTTCACCACCCAGAGTCAGCTCCCCTTCCATCACCATACATTTGATCCCCCTCACCCTCATCCCCCACCACCCAACCCCCTTACGCTCTGGTAACCACCAAATTACGTTCCCCAGATTAATTTTCAAACCCCGTGGCCATCCTGTGGTCACCGACTGCCCTCCAATCTCCTCACCCTAATTACAGTTCTTTTGTCCCCAGACTTCTTAACATTGATTAAGAAGTTTGAAGAGAGTAAAGGAGGTAAAGCATATGGTGCTGGAAGGAGAACTGACTCTGGGTGGTGAATATACAATACAATATATAGATGATGTATTATAGAATTGTACACTTGAAACCTATATAATTTTACTAACAAATGTCACCCCAATAAATGTAATAAAAATTAAAGTTAAAAAAATAGAAATTTGAATGTTTCCAAAACTACACTGTCAAACGGTGGCGTTTTAGCACAGAGAGAGATGTCCTGTGTCTAACGGAGTTAAATAAGCTAAAGAATAAATTAACAGCCAATATCTTCCCTTTGAGTCTTTTTCTGTGTCACTTCCCTCCCCCCACTTCCCACCTGTTTCTCTTTTATTACCATATCAACAGGTCAGCTTCTTTACTTAGGACCCTGTCACCAAGCCATCTAATGACTCATAATAATTTGACAGTTACATTAAAAATTTATAAAAGTTTGATGTACCCATGGCTGAGTTTCTATAGTTGAGTTTTGATCAAACAAGTAGAATATTTTTCCCTACCAGTGACATAAAATTCTGAAACACACCTTTGTTGAATCTTTAACAGCGTGCCTTCTCCTCACGTCCAACTTCATGAGGTAGACAGATTTCATTCAAGATAATTTTAAATAAAAAGTTTACTGAACATGGATCCTTTTCTCTTTAGAAAAACAAAGTTGAGCTCATGAGAATTCAGACGTTGAAGGAATGTGCAGATACTGATTTATCAATCCTCCTCAGAGGACCGTAAGCCCATCGCTCCTTTGTAGCTAACGGAATAGATGAACGGTGTGCTGAAGTGCCCAGAAGAGTCAAGTGGCTTTGAAAGGGGCATAAGAAAATCGGTGATTCTAGGTTTGTCCTGCTCGGATCTCATGTTTATGCTTAGATAATCTGGCCTCTGGGGAAGGGGAGAAAAGAATGCGCCCCCATATTGTGCCAGTGACCTCTTCTTGGAAGAAACAACACTAACACTAACTGGGTTAGTTTCTGGTTTTGTTGTGTACTGAACCCCTGGGTGGTGCAGAGATGCCATTAGAGCCATGGAACCCTCACCGGGCCAACAATACAGTGACATTCAGAAGGTAAAGTAAATGACGTCTAAGGCAGACTCTGCTAAGTCACTTTACCAATTCTGTAAGTGGCAATTCGAAATTTTCCCCCAAATGGGCAATGGTTCTTCCATTATACGACTCCAGGGCCCAATTTGTAATTCTGGGGGCCAAAAGGTAAGAATTCAGCCTCCGGAAGACATGGATTACTTTTTCCCTGCTGCTTTCCCCAGGAAATCTTTCAAGTAAGGGTGCAAACAGCTAATAATGCTTCTGGAAAACTTTTAGTTGGCACAGGCTGGAGCTAATCAAACTGATGAGGAACTTTGTACTGTATCCCCAAATTTCAAATCCGATTTAAATATGCATTCCCCAAAAAGATGGTATTGACCACAGCCCTGTGAAAATGTTAGAAATGTCTAATTCGTGGTGTTTCCAGCCTTTTCTTTCTCCTTCTTTCTAGTAAACGTTTATTAAGCACCCTGTTAGCATGTGCCCTCACTACACCAGGAATTGTGACCAAGAGAATGAATAAACACATTATCTAAAAGGAGAACCAGAGTTCGAATTTGTTGTTTCTCTTTCTTTCCCCTGTACACAGTTTCCTTTCTGTTCCCTGATTGGACATTCCTGTGAGAATAATCCTTTCCCCATTTGTAGACTTGGTTTTCACTCCACACCTAGCCCTGGGATGGAGCATGTGATCTGGACCTGAAGCAATCCGTGTACCTCATTGCTTTGCGCAGCGACTGATTCAGGAATAAGCATAAGCCCCACTTAATGCCCATGAGAAGCAATGAGATTACCAGGGAAATCTTGAGAAAGAGCTTCTTTCTCTTTCCATTAGACTGTAAACAAGAGACAAAGACTGGAGCCGTGGCAGCTGTCTTGTGAGCAGTGGGACTGAGAATACAGTAAGATATTAAGGATGAGGTCAAGAAACAAAGCAAAACCTATCCTGTCGACATTATATGAATCGGATCAAACCGTTTCTGAAGGAGAACGCTCCCTGAACTGTTCAGCTTTGTGAGCTGATAATTCTTTTTTTTTTCCTGAAGACTTTCATTTTTATTTTTTGTATTAGTTGCAGGTGTACAAAACAGCATAATGATTAGACATTTATACCCCTCACAAAGTAATAACCCCCCAAGTCTACTACCCCTCTGACATCATATATAGCTGTTACTATACCACTGGCTATATTCCCTGTGCTGTACTGTACATCCCATGCCCATATGTATATGGTTGACATTCCGTGTTATTCTACATCAGCTTCAGGTATACAGCGCAGTGGTCAGCCATCTACACAGTCTATGAAGTGGTCCCCCGATAAGTCCAGTGCCCATCTGGCACCTTACATGATCTACTGAAGACTTTTGCAATTAGGATTTCTATCATTTAAATATGTAAGAACAAAGAGACCATATGGCAAGTGTCACAGCAGATATGTGGGTTAAATAAAGCAGAAGTGCAGGGGATGGATCTATGATTTCTGCCCAGGACCGGGAGGGAAAGGAGCAGTGTACCAAGGAGACGGGGGCAGGACTCTTCCATGAAACTGCCACACCTGAATTAATCCACACTTTATAATGGTGTTGATTTTAACTGAACCATTTCCACATTTTTAGGATCTGGCCACAAAGTGACAATCAGGCAGAAGGAAAAACAGATTGGATTTAGGTTGGAGGCCTGATGCATAAAAACCCATCAATCTTAAAATTTACATCGAATACCTACTATGGTTTTTTACTGTGTTGCATGAAAATAGTCGCAAAAGACAAGGGAGACTTTTAGAAAGGCTTTTCCCCATCTAAATCGCACCCTACCTTCCTTATTCCAAAATGTCTTTGGGAAAACTCTTTTTCCCCTTCTCTTGGCTCCGGAGGTTGGATGGGGCTGACCATACACCTCCAGCTCCAGGGTGGGCAATGCTTGAAGCCTGTTCAAGACAAAGCCACCTGCCTACCCTGGGACTTACATAGAAGTGGCTGGAGAAGAGCCGTCTGTTTCTTCTGGATTTGTTGCTGTGAGGACCTCCCAACACAAGGGAGGGAGGGCAGCAGATCTGCAATGGAGACAAAATGGACCCTGGTGATATCTTTTGAGCTCTGGATCCAGCTGTCCCTGACCTCACCCTGGACTGTGGGTTACATGAGCAATTAAATATCTTTCTAGGGTTCAGAGTCCTGGTTTATTCAGTACCATCTTCATATCATATATTAGCATTTTTGGAATGCCTACTATGTTTATGGTACTAACGTCTGACCACAGGGAGCTTATTAACTGAGGAAGTAAATATTATAAGCATGAAAGACTTACAGAACATGCTGACGGCTGTTTCAAAGAAGGGAGACATCAGTGTGAACCAAAGGCTTTGGGAAGGATGTGGGACTTGAGCTGAAATTTGAATTTATGTATTATCCATATTTCATTTCTTTTCATGAAATATGTCCGCAGAGTATCCTGGGACCTTTGATTCAGAGCAACACTGACACACATCTGTTCAAATAAATTAATGTTCCAATTCTCAAGCGACTCATTTGGCAGGAAAAGCAATTTCCTTCCCCATTATACATAGAAGGAGTAAAAGAACGCAAGAGAAAGGGAAGATGGAAAAGACAGTTTTTCCTTGATTCAGATACAATAGTAATAGTATAGTTGTGGTAACAGTAGTGGTAGTAGTGGTGGTTGGAGGAGGAGAAGTAATGAAATAGTAGTAATAGTACAGTAATAACTAGCAACACGGCGGTCGTGGTAGCAACAATAGAGTTGGTTCGTCTTATTATTTAGTTCGCACTAACGATCTGGTGGCTTTGCTCAGTGATGGACATGCGTTTCCTTACATAATCCTCACAACAGCCCATAGTGATGGTGGGTACCATCATTATCTTCACTCTGTCTATGGACTTAGAGAAATGCGAGGCTGGGGTCAAGGTCACAGAGCCTGGCTTTAAATTCATACCTATCTAATCTCAGAACTTACATTTTTGATCACTACCCTATGCCGCCCCATTTCTAATTTTAAAAAGTGAATATCCAGTATGTGTATAGATACTTATAAAGGTGCATTGACTATTTCAGACCTCCACTTGAAACCACGTGAGGTGGCTTCTAAATGCTGCTTCTAAATGTCTGGTGGACCAGCCACCAGACAGGACCCTGGGGAGACCGGGAGTAGGTCCTGTGAATGGAAACATGCTAGTGACAGCAGGTCAGTCTCCTTTGGAGAATGGGTTTTCAGTCTTCATTCCTTCATCTTAATATATGCATTCAATGCTTTATGAGAACTGTTTATGTAAAGGAAGATTGGGTACAAATGTCAGAGAAATGGTTCATCACTTGTTTTTCTTTAAATTTGAATGCTTTCTAGAATGCGGTTTATGCATGTTACTTGGTAAAGACACATTGAATAGGGAAATGGTGTTTTGAAAATACCTCTTATCAAACCACGTTTATAAAATATAATTGATTTGTGCCTTTTGGACTTTATTTTAGATCTTCTGCTTATTCTCCTTTTCCAGTTTCACAGTGACTTTTAGGCTCTAAATCTAGTTCTACTCTGTGACATGTAAACTCATAGAGATATTATTAAATTGGATTTGCAGTTGCCCAGCAATCTCGGTGGTTGTCTCTTGAAATCAGTTTTAATACTAAGCGTCAGTAATGAGACTTGGGTCTAGGAACCTGTTTCACTCTATTGTTTCTCTATCCGCTGATCGTGGGGTTTTATATATTGACTGACACCCGACCCCGTCCCAACCTGCTGTGTATTTACCCCATCTCCATGATGTAGAAAACTTGGCCAATAAGACCCCTGATTTCTAAGCCCAGGCGTCAGAAGAATGCAATAGAATAGAAAAACATTACAGGAGAGGAGACCAATCTGAGCGGAGGTCAAAGCAGATTGATTGTGTGCATGGCTCTATGGCTGTGTATGACCTTGAGCAACACAGCTTCTCGAAGGTCAGTTTCCACTTCTGCAGAATGGGGGCCATAGTACCCACATCTGAGGGTTGCCACGAGGATTAAATGAAACCATGCCTAGCATGCAGGAATCAGTAAAGATGAGTTGCTGTCATCATCATCCATATTTTTATTTTGGGAACATGGAGATGTGAATTTTTCAGGTCATCACTTCCGACAAAAATGCTGTCTTTTGCTTCTGCTGAGGTACCTGAGGGCCAGAGCCAACTGATGACTCAGTCAGCGTACCCAGCAAGGAAAACCTAGGAGGGCAGAGAAGACAGAGTAACTGGGAGAATGAAAGACAGACCTGTGGGGGCAGATGCCCACATTTGTGTGACTAATGATAACAATAAGGGCAGTGAAAACAACAACCAGGAAAATCAGCCTGTTGTGTAGCCTGCAAACTCATGTGGCCTTGTCAGTGTTTCCTGTGATGGGTTTAAACTTCCAGAGGCTTTTTTTTCGTTTGTTTATTTTTGAAAGCAGACCAAATATAGTAAATAAAGACATACTTTTTTGGATTCAGTGCCCAGCAAAAAAGTGCTTAGCCAGTATCTTTTAATTTTTTTAAAAGACTTCTGCCAGTGAAGTGGAATAGAAAAGGAGAACATCTTAAACTAATTAGGAAGGTACTGTGGACTGAATTCTGTACCCAACAATTCATATTTTGAAACCCTATTCCCCAATGTAATGTGTTTTAGAAATGTGGCCTGTGGGAGGTAACTAGGTTTAGGTAAGGTCATGAGGATGAGGCCCTGAGAATGGGATTAGTGCCCTCACAAAGAGAAAGAACAGAGAGCTGGTTCTCTCTCTATATATATAAGGTAGGAGTGTTCTCTGCAGTCACTGATAACAGACATATTCCCGTCCATGGATATGTGACAGGGGACCTGGAGAATGAGATGGTGGCATGAGCTGGAGCAGTGGATCCCAACCTGATCCTCCAAAGGCCAGTCCTAGGATGGGGGCAAAGACCCTGGATTTTAAACAAGTTGCCCAGCTGTTTCTGATGTGTGGTCAGGTACGAGAGTCCCTCGTCAGGTGGCAAGAGCCGTCTGTCTTTGGAGTGAAACTGACCCAAAATTCAGACCTTGCCAGTCTTGCTGCCTCAGATAGTTCATCTACTTCTCTAAGGGACTTAGTTTCTTCATCTTGTAGAAAAGGAAAATAGTAATGCTAACCTTTATTGAGGTCTGCCACTTTATACGTACTGTGTAAGTGTTTACCACACATCTCATTTCAGTCTTACAGCACATTTTATTTTTAAAGTGAGGAATTTTAGGGAGGGTTGGAGGGAGGGAGAGAGACAGACAGACAGACAGACAGACAGACTAAAGGCCTTGTAGGAAATCCCACAGTTGGTAAATGCAGAGTTAGAGGCAAATGCAAGCTTGTCAGACAACCAGAATTGCAGTTTCTGTAAGGGCTTGTTATATTAATTTTAAAGTGCCGAGAGTAGTAATTGACAAAGTATTTGTTTACTAAATTATAGTGGCTATTATATCTGTTGAATTAGTATCAATAATCTTTGATATTATTTAGGACAGACCTGTTACAGGCTGTCATTGATTGGTTGTGTGGCTCTAATCAAGATTGGAGTGTTTTCCAGGAAAACAGGCCATTCTGACTTTTCCCAGTTAGTTGAAACTAACTCTTGCAAAAGGTAACAGAGCTGTCAATTACACCCCCTGGTTTTGGAATTAGAAGACTACCAGCTACGTTTGTGATCTGGTCAAACCACTTAACCTCTCTGTGCCTGTTTTCTCCTCTTCAAAGTCGGCTAATGTGATGGTTAATTTAATGGGTTCACTTGACTGGACTAAGGGGATGCCCGGATTACTGGTAAAATGTTATTTCTAGGTGTGTCTGTGAGGGTATCTCTGGAAGATACATTTGGTTCATTTGAATCAGTAGATCAAGTACAGAAGGTGCCCAAGTAAAGATGCTCAATGTAGGTGGGCATCTCTACTCCGCTGAGGGGTGAATAGAATGAAAAGGCAGAGGAAGGGCGAATTTACTGTCTCTGCTGAGCTGAGACATCCGTCTTCTCCTGTCCTCAGACATCAACACTTCTGGTTCTTGGGCCTTCAGACTCAGACTGAGGCGTCATCAGGCGTCATTCACAGGTCTTCGGACTGAATTACACCACCAGCTTTCCAGGGTCTCCAGCTCGCAAACGGCAGATCATGGAACTTCTCAGCCTTCAGAACCAAATATAGTAAATATAACCATGTGAGCCAGTTCCTATTAAAAAAAATCTCTTCTATCTGTAACTGTACCCTATTGGTTCTGTTTCTCTGGAGAATCGTGACTGATACAACTCAATAATGATTCCCCTATAAGAGGACGGCTGTAGGAATTACATAAGACAACTCCTGTAAAACATCCAGAATAGTGCCTGATATATTAAGTACTCAATAGGTACTACTTATTATTAATGTTTTTATCTTTCAGGAAAGGTTCTTTGACCTCTTTGGCTGACCCTGTTACACAGATGAGAAAAATTTAGGCTTAGAGCCATCCAAGTTGGCTTTCGATTTCTGTTCTAGAATAGCAGAAAATCTGAAACACAGTTTGCATGACCTTGGGTTGTGTGGCATGTCTTCCTGACCTCGGGCAGGATGGCGTCCAGGAAAAGCCAAAGCAGGCACCCTACTCTCCCACCCAGGAGGCCATTTCCACCTTAAGAGTCCATCTAGGGCCTGTACCCTCCCAAGCCCATCTACACTGTCTGTTGGGCTGAGATTGAACCAGATTCTCACTATATTTGTGAATAATTTATACAAACGCTGTTTGATAGTTTTCTGTATATAGGTATATACAGATATATACAGGTGTATACATACCTCTCGCCAATCGGAAATGCACATCAGAGATTTTGAAACTGGAGAAGTCTCTGAATTGAACGTGACAAGTAAAATCTCAAACCCACAGAATGTGAGGCTCTGAACTGCCGTGATCTGGAGTGCTAGGCTTTCCATCTTTAGCTTTTGTAACTCTAAACGTAAGTCTATTTGTAATAATTCATTAATAACAGCCACTGTTCATTGGCAACTTACTATGTGGCAGGCACCAGGCTAAGACCTAGATGTGTATCACTATTTCATCTAATCATCACTGTAGGCATATTATTATCTCCATTGGGGAGACCAGGAAACTGAGACTCAGAGACTCGGGAATTCATACTGGGTTGTACCACGAAAGTATGGCAGAGCTGGGAATGGAACCCAAACTATTTGGCTCTATACTTATGAAAGAGTAATTATATTTTTCTCAGAATGTTTTCAAATCTGTGCTTTTTAAAAGTATACTTTATGCTAAAGGGATATTTCTTATCACATCCAGAGACCCTTTTTTGCCCCATGAGTGCAACACCTCTTGTGTTTATTGTGAAAGCCAAGGAATTGATTGGAGCCACTTAACAAAAATTTGCTGTATAGACAAGCCTTGTCCAAATGCCTCTGCTCTTTCCAGAGAGGGCTACCTGAAATGCCAATGTCTAAGAACGTATCATTTCTCCACATGGGCAAACTAATGGGAGGGCTGAGCAATTACCTGGAAAATGCAGTCGATGCCAGCAGGCAGGCAATAAGAATACTTCAAACCCACGAACTCTTTCCCCCTTGACTGCAAGGTTCGGTGTAGGGTTTTCTTTTTCTGTCTTTTTGTTGTGTTTTCCACTGGCTGAGCTTTCCAAATAATTGTTCCATCTGTCCACTTCACTTTGCCTGAGTAATCACAGCCCGAGGGGAGGTAGAAGTCAAATGTCAGACGTGCAGGGAAACTAATGTGTGGGAGGCTGTGAGAAGAGACATTATTGTCTGCTCTCCTTCCCTGCAGCTGTGCCAGGGATCTGGAAGGAAATCACTTATAGGCACCAGTTGCCCCAGGGAAGAAGCTTCAGTTTGGGAAGGGGGTTGGGGAAGGGATTTGGGAGACCCCATCGTCAGGAGTGTTGGCTACCAGGATCAAATGCACTTAGCATTGGCATTAAGGAGAGAGATGATAGCCAAGCCAGAGGTGAAAAGTGTGAAGATAGAACACAGTAACTCTGCTGCTTACTCTGTCCTAGGCCCTTAGCTGGACACTTTGTGTACTTTGTTGTTCTGATCCTCCCAACAGCTCTATTTCACAGACAAAGGAACTGAGGCCCAGAGAGGTCAAGTACCTTGCCCAAGACCACACAGCTAGTAAATACCAGGATTTGAACTAAGTGTATCTTTTTTTTTCATTGATTCATGTAAATCTTTTAAAAATTCCTTTCAGGTGTACAAAGCAATGTTCCTATAAAATAATTAGACATTTACACCCCTCACAAATCTACTACCCCCAAATTTACACACCCACCAATCTACTACCCCTTTGACATTGCATATAGCTGTTGCAATACCATTGACTATATTCCCTATGCTGTACCTTACATCCGTGACTATATATATATTTAGTATAGTTAACATTCAATATTATTCTACTTCCGCTTCAGGTGTACAGCACAGTGGTCAGGCATCTACACAGGCCATGAAGTGATCCCCCTGATAAGTCCAGTGCCCATCTGGCACCCTATATAATCTTTACAAGATTATCGGTTATATTGCCCATACTGTATTTCATATCCCTGTGACTATATTGTCATTACCAATTTGTACTTTCTAATCCCTCCACCTTCTCCCCAACGCCCACCCCCGTCCACCCCCGTCCCAGAACTAAGTGTGTCTTAATCCGGCAACCTTGTTGTTGAGAGCTCGCGCTCTAACCAACTGAGCCATCTGGCTTACCCCAAAACCCTTGCTTTTAGCCACTGTTCTTGGCTACTCTGAACCAGGGATACTAACCGAAGGTGGAATAGATTCCTAGAGAGGACAAAGATGAGCCCAGATTATAAAAGTATGGCTATTATTTATTCCACATCTAGGTATTTTACATGTGTTAGAAGTAAAAGCAAAGTAGATCTTTAATTTACAGAGGCACAGAGAGGTTAAGTAACGCACTGAGTCCACAAAGCCAGTAAGTAGGTTAGTGGAGGGTTTGAACCTAGTCAAACACTGCACTCTTTAGTGTGTTATGCAGCCTCCTTTCTTTCATACTATTAACTTTCAAGAAAAGCAAGTTATCTCTGTCTCTTATAAATTATATGCATTCTGTAGAATACCATGTTTCTAAGGATATTGAACAACAAATAAAAACAATTTTATAAAAACACTGTATTAAACAAGGTTAAACAGACTTCTAATAGCTAAGCCTTCTCCGAGTAGTTAACCCATTCGTGCCCTTTGTAAATATCCAAGACAGGGATATGATGAGCAGAATGTCCCCAACTCAGTTGACGAGGGAACCATTTTTCCCTCAGATCAAGGTCAGCCAATGGTTGGTCAATGTACTGCCCTCGATATGGCTTTCCTCCTGTGCTCGTGCCTCTGTAGAGGCAGCTGGAGGTTTTTTAAAACACCAGCACTCATACTGTTGGCTGCCTAAAACCTGGACCTTATGTCAGCTGAGCTCCCAACTGAGGAGATGGTGAAGACTGGCTTTGCTGCTCCCTGCCCACTTCTTCAGAATCCTACTCCAAACTTCTATCCTAAGTACCTTTATGTGATCCATCCCCTCCCAGGTGCAGTGAGTCACACAGAGATCATTCTACTCTGATAAAATGTTAATATGAGTCACAGAGAGAGCACTGTGCTCTGATAAAATAATGGCTTCCTTCGTTAACCGTCTTATTGAAGGGTTCATGAAAGGGAAAGTCAATGCAGAGCAATGCCTCTTCACTGGTGGAATTGTAAGCGCAAAGATCAGCTTGTGCCTCGGGGAGTGGGTTACAGGGTCTTCCAGGTGCTTAAAGTATAGGCGACGACCTGCCCTGACTGAAGAGAATGCTAGCACAAGGGTGAGAGTTTCGGGGTGCGGTGGCAGGGGTGTAAATCCCATGACTAGGATGTTGGGGGAGGTTGAGTAAGACCACAACGGAACGCTGGAAAACTTGCAGATGGACACATATGGAAAACTTAAGACTAGACAGCCCTAGTGCCATTTAAAATCAACAATATTAAATTCAACAATATTCAAATCAACAATATTGTAAAATCTACAATATTTTATATCAGAAATATATTTTCTTTATATTCTCTTAGATGCCATAATAGTAAAATAACATCAGTACTTGATAACCTTGAATTGAGGTGAATGTCTGACACGAGCCAGAGGGAAAGAGAAGGCACTGACTCCAGTGGTATCTGCGTGGGTCAGTCCACTGGTGCGATTCTTTGGCTCTCTGACCTGGTCCAGACAGGCTGTGGAAACAGTTTCTGTTGGCCCGGTTCCTACCACATGGAGGTGTTGGGAGGACTCACTCCTTCACACTTTGATTCATTCATCCATTCTCTATTTACCAAGTCTGGCCCTAGGCTTGGTGCTAGGGATATAGTGAAGAGAAATAGACATAGTCACTGCTCTCAAGGTACTGCACTCAGTGGGGAAGACAGATGTCAATCAGATTCACACATCCTATTAAATAAAATAGCATTATCTCAGAGTAAGGCGTCCTAGCAAAGGACGATGGTGGTATATAATGCTTATTTAATATCTAAGGGGCATCTAAGCATAATGTTCACAGAACAACTCCAACCTCAGTTAATGGTAACTCCATTTTTCCAGTCACTTAGGCCAAAATCATCTCGACATCACCCTTCATGACTGTCTTTCTTGCATACCCAGCATCCAACACTCCTTACTACCTGCATTCTGGTCTATTTCTCACTTAGATTGTTGCACTAGCCTTCTAACTGGCTGGTGCCCTTGTCTATACTCATTTCTTGTCTATAAGGCAGCCAAAGTGACTGCTTACAACTCTCCCATGGCTTCTAATTTCCTTCAGAGTATAAAGTGAAGTCCTTGCAGTGTCCTAATTGTTTATGCCCTGTACGATCTGCTGCCACCACAGCCTCTCTGTCCTTGTTTCCTACAGATCCTCTTCCTCCCTACTCTGTAGCCACACTAGTTTCCTTAGTGTCCTCCCTCTCCAACATACGGAACACTTACCAGCTTTAGGGATTCTGTACAGGCTGTTCCCTCCCCCCAGAAGGCTCTCCTAATCGTCTGGCTTACTCACTCACTTCTTTTAGATCTTCGTTCAATTGCCACATTATTAGAGGGGATTTATCTGACCTTCTCACATAAACTAGTGCCCTTGTAGCTTTTCATTCTCCTTAACTAGCTTCTTTTTTCCTTCATAGAACTTATCGATACTTATCACATTGTGCATTTATTTCATTATTGTCTATCTTCCCATCTCCCAGAATGGAAGTTTCATGAGAACCTCGACCTTGCTTTCCGTATCCCCACAGCCTTGATAGAATTGGCTCTCAATAAAAATTTGCTGAACAATTTATTGGATGAATAAATGATGCAATAAGAAACAGTATCATACCAGCCGTAAAGGTGGGAGAAATGGCCCAACCCAGTGACATTCAGCTGTGTTGTCGCTTCTGCTATTGTAGTTGTCCTTCCTACTGTTTATTATTCATCCATCTTCTGTTGCCCAAAACGGTAGGAGGCAGAGGTCACTTGGGCCCTGCAGGGTGACATTTTCCTAGGCAGCTCTTCTGCCGATGGTGGTCTGGAATCTAGTTCAGTGGGGCTGGTTCAAAAGGTGAGCCATGTGTGTCTAGGCATCTTGGGGCTCTCCCCACACCTGTTGTTTCAGAAGACACTCTTTCTGGCAGCCTGGGCTCCAGGCAGAAAAGAGGTCTATCCGTGTGTGGGAACTGTGTGACATGAAGGGGAAGCAGAAGAGGGGAAAAAAGTCAGGTCATCAAAAAGTGAACCATGGCATTTCCTCTTTCATGCCCCTCTTACTGCCACCTTTTGTACTTGGTGTATATGCAAAGTTTTAAGAGAAATCTGAATTTACTAATTTACCATTGCTAATGAATGCTTCCAAAGGAACACTGAATTCATGGCAGCCATCACAAAATAAAATAAAACCCTCAAAAACACGAATACAGCAAATCCTAGGATTATTAAACTCAGGTTCCTTTTAAGCAGCCAGCTTCCTTTGTACATGTGGGCTAGAATTTGGGCTGCAGGATTCCATCATCTGCCTTTTACAGCTGAGGCTCCTGCCGGAGGAGGGAGGCCTGAAATCTGATTCCAGCTTTGCCACACTCAGCCATATGGCCGTAACCTCTCTATGCTTGAATTTCTTTGCTTATAGTTACTTACCTTATGTGGCTGTTGTGAGGACTGTATGAGTTATGCTTCTCTTGGTGCCTGGCATAGAGCGGAACCTCAACAGGCAGTAGCTCTAAGGCTGAAAGAACATGTCTTTTGTGTTAGGAGAATTCAGTGGTCGTGTTTATGCATTTCCGTATGCGTGTTTCTACCAGGTGCTACCTCTGTGGGTATATACGTGCATCAGGGACAATTTGTAGCTTCAGTTTACAAGAAGCCAGTATTGGACATGCTTACCTACTGTGCCCTGGATGACTGCCAGCGGCTGCTCTAGGATGCTGGAACACATTTCTATGACTATCCCTTGCAGTATTTTTCAAGCCTGCAGATTCTCAGTTTTCACTTTCTGTTTCCGTTTGCTGTCAGAGCATTATTTTAGCTTCTAACTTTGCAGAGATTCTAGCTTCATCTACTTTTCTTTATTTTTTTCCATAGCAAGGAAAGAATGTTGAGGAAGGAAGTGAAGGGCAAGGATAACAAGTAAGGCTGTACTTGCTGAGCTGGCTGGATTTCCTTCCTTCTTATTTTGATGTGCCACTGTTTGATTCCCTTGTTTGCAAATGCTCTCACTGCTTTCCTTCTTGCCAACTTTTTGATGATTTTCTTCCTTCAGCAAGAAATAAACAACCACCAGGACTTCATTTGCCATATACTTTAATTGAATTTATGGCAGCTGTCACAAAATAAAATAAAAACCTCACAAACACGAATATAGCAAATGCTAGGATTAGGTTGCCTCTGAAGTTTTAAAAAATTCTTCAAGGCATTTATTTGCAAAGTGGGCTCTATCTGCATATTTCATAAGCATAATACAAATGTATAATTTATTAGGTGGTCTAGGCATGGCTGTTCAAATGAATGGTTGCAAATTCAACCTTTATTTAAAAATCCTCATTGTGAATCCATCCTGCAACTTGCAGGAAAAGTGGGCTTTACAAACCTGCCTTTCCTGATCTATTCAAAAGACTCTAGGCCAGACACTACGAGTGACCTTTCTCAGGATTACAGGCCTGTGAGTTTGCAAAGAATGGTTTCCAATATATAAAATTACAAACCACAAAATAACTTACAATGTCAAAATTGCCATTCCCATTGGGCTGCACCTTATCTGTCCGTTTTCGTCATTGTGATAATCATCCCAAAGTTGGTCTTGCAAGCATTCAGGCAGAAGTATGATTTCACACTTAGGCAATTTCAGTTGTCAGTGCCTCAGGATTTGAGAGTTTCATGCCTTGACAACATGTCTAACCTTTATGTACAAGCCTGAGAAGAAACCCAATTTGCACTGGTTCCTGTTGGTCTCAGATCCCATGGGCCAGAGAAAACCACACCTCCCAGATCCAAGGCAATTGATGAGTGCATAATCATCAGTACAGGAGAAAACAAAATTAAGTGAGCAGGCCATTGTTTAGCTTTTTGCCACTTTTGCTTTATAAATCACCATCCATTTTAAGGGAAGCAATATAGTAAGTGTGATAGCTATTTTTAAATATGATTGCCCTCTTTGGTGAAATGTAATTACAAGCAGAAAATGCTGAAAATGGAGGCGTATTTGCTAAAGCATCTATCAAGCCTTCTGTATTGCAAGATGTTTTTCTTCAAGATGCTATAAGACACTTTTTTTTGTCATTGTCAAGTGACATGAGGTTCTCTGTGTTACAGGATGTGAGACAGTGTTACAGTGACAAGTGCTGGCCCCATCTCCTGGTCCCATCTGCTAGCCTATCATACCATGTATCTGAGCTCTGGTTTTACTAGTAGGAACAGCTTCCACCATGGGATTAACAGCTTCTTCTTCTTCTTCTCTTCTAATTGAACTAAACAACCACTTCTGGATCTTCTAATAGGTGCCAGAAGGAGTTTAGACTCTAAAGGTGAAAGAATAAATAAGACACGGGTCCTGCCCTCCAAGAATTCAGAGTCTATAAGCAGATATATAAATAATTACAATGTAGTGCTATTTGTGCTTTGATGCTTGACATCTTGGCTAAAGGTTGGAAGTAGTGAGCCAGAAGATGAGTAAAATGGCTTGTTCTGAAATGTCCTACCTCTTAAAATCTAAAAATGACTGTTTGGTTTTTGTTGCCAAAGAAATAAAAATCATTATATGATTATGCAGAGATTATATAATTCACTTTCTCCATTTATATATCAGGGATTGGTTTCTGCTATAACTGAATAAACAGTGACATCGACAAATTAGGTTGGATTTTTTTTTTTTGCTGTGAAAAGCCAGAGGCAGGTAGTTGCTGTGTTGATTCAGTGACCTGAAGACACAAGGGCCAAGACCTCTGTGTTCTTTTCCCTTTGGAATGCTGGAATTCTGCAATAGCTCCTGTCACCCCCTACTATTTCAGAACAGAAAAAGGTGAACAATGGTAAATGGGGAAAAATTAGCATCTGTCTCATAAGACCAAAAATGTTTCCAGATACTCCTAGCAGAAGCAGGAGTCACATGGCCAACCCTAGCTGCAAGGGAGTCTGGGATTACAATTGTACTTTTTTTAAAGCAGGGTAATATGTAGCAGTGAACGGCATCAGGAATCTCTTAGTAAAAGAGAAGGAAAGGATGGATACCGCATAGTCAATCAGGAGTTCCTGACACCATTTTATCATAAGTAAAAAGTAAAGAGACATTACAGAAGGGAGAATGATTAACTATTTGAGGAGATAGACTCTACAGCTGGAGCTGGATTTTGATGTATAAATAATCTTATTAGAAACCAGAATTATATTATAAATGGTTTTGATTGTGCATATAATTTCAAAGTTAGTTTTATATGAATAGATTCTGGTCACCTGACTGTTATAATATGATGATAAACAAAATATCTATTGTCTCTAGAAACAGTCTTCTATAGTGACTTAAATTTCTTCTCTCACCAATCCTTTAAGAAGTTTTTAAAGAATCTCTTACATTGCATTTTAGTTAGAAGTAGTAAAATAGTAACTCGTGGCTTAGGACGATTGGTTTCACAGGTTAATACTGCCTTTTTCTGAAAACATGGTCTGGGGGAGTGGTATGCAAAACAGACACATTTGAGGTCACAGCAATAATGGGAGGCCACATTGGGAAGCCAGGAACTTCTTAAGGCCAATGAGTGTTTTGATCGGATAGAAACATAAGCAAGTAAAACCATTCTGAAAGCACCTAATCAAAGGGCAAAAGGATGCGGAACGTAAACATAGCCTAGTGTATTTTTTTAGTTTTCACCAAGGACTAATCTATGCAAGAAAATATCCAATGGTTAAAAAAGAGTGACGAGAACAGGTAAACCCAGTCCAGATATCAGTTCAGTGCTCATTGAAGATCTAATGAAGCATGGTGTTTGGGCCTGCGGGAGCATTTCAACAGTCTTATTCTAGTTTATTGGACTTCTACTTTGACCAAGATGGACTAACAGGGACTGGATTTACCCTCATTCCTGTAATAAATAAACCAAAGGATCAGATATGTGAAGTAATGGTTTTCAAGACATTGGATAGCAGACAATGAAGGACAATGATCTCTGAGACAGGAAAAATGATGTCAGCCTCATCACTGCCTCCAGCTTACTGCCTTGAGAGAGTTTCTAGGCCATGGCATAAAGAAGGGGAACTCAGGCATATCCCAGAAGATTCCTTGAGTCGAGGAGATGGAACTGAGAGTGAGAGAGACCAAGGAAGCAAGAGTTTGCAGGAGACGGAACTGGAGAGAAGAGCTCTGCACAGAAAGAGAACTCCAGAGATGTTTAGAGGCTCCCACTGAGGAGTATTCAGCAGAGTTCTGATCAGTATACATGTGAAGAAACTAAAGGAGCCACCCAGAGGATGAGAATACACAGATGACCAGTACTCAGTGCTCACACAGGCCCCGAAATAGTCCTGTTCCCACCCACCAAACTGGAAAACCTCATCATTCGTGGGACATCCTGTAAAGTACTCAGAAGGGTATGGCCTCAGGAGTGAGCATAATTAGCCCTCGACTAAACTGAGCTTGGTTCCATTAAATAAATCTTAAAAGCAAGACCTAAGAGATCTCATTGTTTCCAATAACTTAATTGCCTCCCAGAAGAAAGATAAAAAGAAATATTTATAGGAAAACAAAAATATACAGCAGTTAACAAGGTAAGATTCACAGTGTCTGTCATCCAATAAAAAATTACCAGGCATGCAAAGGAGAAGAAGAAAACCCATAACGAAGAGAGAAATTAATGAGGAATTGATCACTTGAAACTCACCCATAACTGACACAGATGTTAGAGGTAGCAGACAAGGGCATTAAAACAGTCATTATAACTCCATTACATGCATTCAAAAATTAAGTTGAGACATAGAAGAAATAAAAAAAAAATAAAAACAAACTCAAATTGATTAGAGGCACTGTTGACACAGCTAAGCCAATTGACAATTTTCTGAGATGTCAATTGAAATCATCCAGTAAATTAAACCCAGTAAAATTAATCCAATGATGATTTCATTCTAATATCGCTGATGGTTGGTTCAACACAGTGCAAAGGAAAAGTCTGGTTTAAAAATATGACATACTGCCTGTCCCTAGTCTTCACAAACTCAGTGATGAGTTGGGGACATATAAGTGACCTGTGTTTACTGAACACAGCAGCTATTGCTATAATTGAGTGACAGACAAGGTGTGAAGGTAGGGAGTCAAAAATAAAGCCCTGTCTTTTATTGCTTTAAGTCTGGAGTCCCCTTACTTGTAAGTGTCTCTGGAGCAGCTGTGTCTCTCCTCTTTGAGATCTGGCATCCTAGACAGGAAGACTTTGACACCCAGCTGAGGCATGTGTTTTAACAAGACCGCCATTCATACTGAGTGCCTGCCTTAAGTTATCACGGTACCCTCATAACGGCACTCTCAGAGAGAGTGTACGGTTGTAGGCTCTTTCTGTGTAGTTGAATACACATCTCCAGCCTGTATCACAGCCAATTTTAAAATAGATTCTCCTCAGAAAAAATTTCTCTGGGCAAGGTTTCTCTCTCTCTCTCTCTCTCTCTCTCTCTCTCTCTCTCTCTCTCTCTCTCTCTCTCTCTCTCTCTTTCTCTCTCACTCTCTCTGCAGAGAGATGCACACTACTGATGCCAAGTCCATGAAAATAACTCTTTATAGTGGCCTCCCAATCAATAAGGAGCTTTATTTGCTGCGTGTCACACCCTCTGTTCATTGTGTTCACACAGCCGAGTTGGCACAGAAACGGCAGCACAAAGGCGAGCTTAACTCCGAAGGGCCCTGCTGGGGTGCTGCAAGGAGCTGAGCCTGTGCTGGGCCTAGGAGCTCAGGGCTCTGGCTCCAACTCAGCTGTTAACTCACTGTGTGGCTGAGTCCCTCTGGGCCTCAGTGTCCTCTGTTTTTAAATAAGGCAGTTGGACCAAATGATCTCCAAGGGCTGACCAGATTCAGAAATCAGCTATTACACGATCCTAGAAACAAGATACGTGTGCTGCATCAGTGGGCTGAGTTCCTGCCCCTTCGATAGGTGAGTCTCAGGACCTTCCTGAGAAGTAGTTGTGGGGAGAGAGGGATGGGCGTCTTCCAGGATGGTTAGCCAGTGGGTCTGCACCAGTCTCCTGGTGGAGAATGTTCCTTATTGACATCGTTACCGTAGCAACTGGAGTGTCATTTGGCACTGGGGTTTAGGGAAGCTGTCCAGGTCTGTAATTTAAGGGAAACGGATTTTCCTTCCTCACGATGTCAGCTAATTCTTCCAGCCATCTACTTTAGCAATCACGTACGTGTCCCTAAATAGCATTCGTTAAATCTAGACAGATATCTCACCAAAGCAGCACCGTGAGGGGTAGCCTGGTCATAGGGAATCTGGTATAAGAATTGGAATTGTCACCTTGGAGTCCTAACTCTGCAACTAAAGTAAGTCTACTGTGTTGTGAATTCTTTCCCCTCTTGGCGCATTGCTTCTGGATTTGCCAAATGGGAAAGATGTACTAGGTGTCCTCTAAAGTGTCTTTCAGCTCCTGTGGTCTAGCCAGAAGTTTGCAGATTGGTGGCCCAAAGACCGTATTCAGCTTGCACATACATGTAGTATGTTTGCCTTACGTTGTGTGAGCCATATAGGGTTCTAATTGTCACTGATGGACATTTAAAAATTTAGAGTTTTCACATGATAAGCCAGATTTATGGCTTCTCCTGGGAAAAAAAAGTCAGCCAGTCTCAACACTGGGCTGAAATCCTCCGTGGCAAGTCTTAGCTGAATCTGAGTAGTTGCTGGCCCCTTTAGACAAGGCCTGAGTCCTCCAGGGCCCACCGTCTCCACCATGCCAGAGCCGATCACTGACTCAGGTCAAGAGTCGACTCCTTTGAGTATCTTATACCTGGCCAGCTTTTCTCATTTACATCCTAACCCACATAGGCATTCATGTTTTTGGAGCTCATGTTTAGCAGCTTTAGGATAGAGATGGCAGGGTCCAAACTCTCGATTCTCATTCATGTCATCATTTGGCAATGATCTTGGTGGAAGATAGAAACTGGGTCCAATCAAAGACTGCCCTGGACAAGAAACTGACAAGAACTTTGGTTGCCGCCATCTATCGTGCTAACCAGTCCGGCCCAGGCAACCATATCTAGGGGGTGATGGTCAGAACTCTTACCGATGGTGACTGGTCACATGCTCCCTTGCTCCGTGACTCACAGCAAGTCGGTAGTCTTCTATGACTTGGTTTTTCAAATGTGAAATCAATTGATGTCACACAAGCTTCCTTCTAAAGATAAATTCCTCAAAGCAATATCAATACCTATACATAGGTTCCTATTTAAATCGGCCTAGGTGTGTGTATTTTTCAGAGTTGGGTGTATCTGCTTAAAGTACGTGTTTTGTGGTCATAAGTAGCACTGACCCCCAGAGTCATAACTGGTGATACAGGACCTCTGCCAGGACAAAAACCGGGAAGGAACCTCATCAGTCGCTGGCGTTCCCTAACAGACCAGATTCAACAGTAGAATTGGCAGTTTAGAGAGGGCTAGTGATGACAACTCACAAGGAAGAGTGAGACCTTTCAAAGAAGTCTGATGCTGAAATACAAGGCCAGAGCGAAAAGTTCCAGGAAGGGTCAGCCACAGGGCTGGCATGTGGCCTTTCTTTGCACTGTATAACAAATGCTACCACATGCCTTCCTGCCTCCCTTTCAGAGGCTGGTTTTATTGGGACGTCTCAGCCCGTGAGGTCTTAGAGGGGACACAGTTACTTTAATAATTGACATCTGAAAGTGTATTTCAGCTCAGCCTTCCAAATGAGACTCTAGCTCAAGTTGCGCAGCCTCTCGGGCAGGCCGAACTGTGTGTACAGGGCGTATTGGCATTTCCTGGGCAGGCTGACCTCAGCACCCTGGGAATATTGGGATTCCGACAGCCTGGGTGGAAACCCCAGCTCTGCCACCCCCTAAGTATGTCCTCAGTGAGTTACCAAAACTTCCTGAGTCTCGGTTTCTTCTCCTGTACAATGGGGTTGTAATAGTATCCTCCTCACAGATTTCTGAGAGAATGGGATGCTTATTACAGTGCCTGCCTCGTCGCAAGTAACTGAAAATTCCTCAGCTAATGTTCTTATTTTGGACTGCTGAACATTTTAGAATTTTTGCCAATAATAACAATAATAATTATACCTTTTATTAAGTTGCTAAGCACATTCAGTGTCCAGGACAACTCTGAGAGATGGGTACTATTATTGTTGCCATTTTTAAAATGGGAAAACAGAATCTCATCATGTTCAGGAACTAACCCCAGGTCAGAGCCATCCGACTGCAAAGGAGATGCTCTTCATGACGACTTTATGTTGCTTCCATCCCATGCGCTGTCAACAACAGTGAAGAAGACTTTGGGGAACAAGTCTACTCTTGAATGGCTCAGTGAATCAAGGTTTCCATGTTCAATAAAAGTCCATTGCCGGCGGTGAGCGTGATGGCTCGGTTCTGTGTGTGTTTTTAAAGCATCAATTGGTTTCGATATTTGACTTTTTATCCCTACTAGTATAATCATTCTTGAATTCATGCCCTCTCCCAAAATTTGACCATGTGATGTTGTGAAAAAGAGAACAGTCAAGCTGTTGAGATGCAAACTGGCACCGGTGTCATCTAGAAGTGTTCAGAAAAGGACCTTTTTGACTTGAATATATTATAAATGTGTTAGTATGTAGGTATTAGTATATCTGTTAGTGTTAGATGCATATTGTATCTGTAAAAAGCAGAAGTCATAATAAACCAGAAAACTTCACCCTGCCAACGATCCAATTTGAATTTGCAACAGAAATCCCCATGGAACAAAATAGACCCCGTATGTCAGCCCCTGACTCCCCAAGCCTGGGTTCGCTACCCCACCCCCATCTCCAACCTTTGTTTTCTTTCCTCTACTCTCCAGTCAGCTCTGACTTAGGCAAGCAGTCAGGAAGGAAACAAGAGAGATGGAAGTTCTCTAAGTGTCTGACCCCTTACTGGCTGTTCAGCCATGCAAGCTGTGAAACCAGTTTTTAGAAAAATATTGCTTTTCTTTTTCTCTCACCCCTTTGAGGAACTGCCTCTTTCTCCTCCCCACCACCACAGAAGGAAGACAATCAAAAGCATTAGTATCCCCATGAAAAAGGGCTGTCACACAGAGCGTGACTGCAGGCCTGCTGTAACTGCTCTAGTATGCTGCCAGGGGCTGAGAAGGGACAAACTCCGATTGCTCCAGCTCAGACTAGTCCTGGCATGGTCAGATGGAGGGGACAGAGCCGTGATTCACAGCAGAACGTGATAGTTGCGGACCGACTATTCTCCCAGACCTCATTAGGGTCTCCCTGTGAGGAGATGATACCTGGTATGCAAATCTCCTATTAGAAATGCATAAATTACACTATGTATTTCTTTTCTTCTTGGCCTTTTAAGAACAATGGGGAACTCATCCAACCTGAAGAATGTCCTTGTGTCGCTTTCAGGAATTGGGGTGCTCACCCAGAACACACTATGGTGCTTCAGCCAAATGAAAGGCGCTATCGAGACTGGAGTCACAGAAGGTAGGAGAGAGCACCCCCTACCCTTTCCTTGCCTCTTTGGGGTTTTGTGCTGGTTGGTTCTGTATTTGAAAACTTTCACTTTGGGGTCCATGAATGTAAGTCCCTGTACATCTCAGATTAGCACTCAGAGCTAGAAATGGACTTAATTATTTCTTCCTACCCTTTGTTCCTGTTTAAGTTTATTTTATTCCCACCGAAATAAACTTTCAGTGACATAGGTTTGCAGAGAGAAGCTACACTAGACAAGCCTTGTTTCAGGATGGTCTCCAGCTCTGTAGAATTTTGAGTCCCAACATTTCAAGGTTGTCAGAGGTTAAGCTCTTCCTTCCATTCTGTACTGAAGGCCATTTGCTACTACCCATGACGCACATGAAGAACTCAAGTCCAGTCATGTCACTTAGGGCTACTTTGGGTCCCAATATCAGTATATAATTGCCTTGCTGGCTCTCAAGAGATTTTCCTATCCTAGGGCCTTCTACCTGGAATAATGCAGTAGTTTTCCTCCTCCTGAAGAACTTGTTTTTAATCCTCTTCGTTTTCTTGCCTTATAAACATGAGCTTGGAGACCTCCATGACTCTCCCAAAGGATGTCTGCATTTCAAAACAGCTGAATGATTGGCAATTGGAAGTAACCAGAATAGCACTTCTGGGTGTTTTAAATCAAGGTTTAGCTGTTCTAGTAGAATGCAGTGAAGGTTGTCTGAAACCTTTTCACTGCAATGGTGGTAGGTGTAGATACCAGATGTGGTATAGAACAGGTCTAAAATTAATTTTAATGAGTGAGGAAATGAACAGTTGACAGGGTTGAACTTCAATATGGAAACTAACATGCATAAATGCATGTGTACTTTGGGGTCATTCAACAGCATTGTAATTCTGAGTAAAAAAATCTCTTGAGTAAAAATTATTTTGAGTAATTTGTAGGAGGTTTTTGGCCTGTAATCTTGCTGTAATTCAGTTTTAGACACTCAGCATAATGGTGTATACCCAAAAACTAAATGATATATATTGAAAGGGGGGGATAAGCACACTAAAATAAATTAATGACTAAATCTGCAAAATTATATTTTTGTATGGCATCGTCTATTTTTCAGAAGCACTATCAAATGAAGCTTTGTAAATGCTTCGTAAAGCTCCTACAAGGTAGACAGAGCTTTCCTTATTAGGCCCATTTTGTGCTCATCTAATCAAAAATATTTTTGAGCGTCTTCTATGTGGCAGCATTGTCCTAAGCGTTAGAAATGGGAAGGGGAAAAAAAAGAAGTTACTCCCTGACCTCATGAATTTGAAGAAAACTGAAGCTCAAGTTAATTATCTTAAATACTTGACTAGAGACTAAAGTACTTTGAATACAGCAGAGGTAGAAATCTCATATATTTAGGGGGGACAAAGGTAGACTTACTGCAGAGAAGACATTTAAGATAGAACCTAAATGATTTTTTTCCTCTTCTGATTACTAAAACAATATGTTCTTCGTGTCAAACATTTTAAATATAACTAAGAAAATAATTTCATTCATAACCCCACAACCCACAGATCAACAGTGGTAAAAGTTTGTGCTATATTTTTCTAACTTCTTGAAAAAAAAATAATATGTATATATATGTACATATTATATATACATATATATATACATATATATACATATACAGTCATCAATTAATTCAGTCATCAAACAAGTACTATGTGCCAGACACCATGAAAAGGACTGGCTAGTTTATAATGGACAAAATCAACATGTTTTTGTTTGTTTGTTTTTTACCCAAATGGAGTCATCCATTGTTTTTGACAATGGTTTTGACAAGAAATATTGTTTTGTAAATAGATGTTTTCACTTAGCAGTATATAGTGATCATCTTTCACATGATGAACAGTAGGCATCCTAATTTATTTACCCAAATTTTCAAGATTTATAACAACACTTATTACCATCCTTAGTAGCTACTCTGCATTTATCCAGGGAAAGCTATGTGGTAGAGTGATTAAGAGCATATGTTTTACACTAAAATGCCTGGGTGAAAATTTGGCCTCATCTTTTTATTGGCGCAGAGCAAATTACTTCAAATTTTTCATGATTTCATTTCTTGATACGTACAATTTGGATAATAAAATCTACCTTGAAGAAATGCTATAAGAATATATTAATAATTTGATATTTTAAACAATACAGCCCATAGAAAATGTTCAGTGGCTATGATTAGTTACTCTGACTATATCATTGGGGTACACTCTCAAAAACAGAATTCCTTGGTTAAGTTTTATGTAGGTATATTTAAATAGTTTTTTTTAACTTTAAAGTATCAATGGTCTTTTAGAGAAACGAATGTTCTACAATACATACATACTATCAATATATCGCAGTGCCCATTTTCCAAACTCTCCAATTTAAAGCATTTAAAAATTGGATTTACAGTATCTGTTTAATTAACCCTACTTTTTCTTCTTTTTCTAAATTGAGATATAGTTGACATAATATTTTGTCAGTTTAAGATATACAATGTGTTGATTTGATACATTTATATAACTGACACTTCTTTGACTACTCAAGTGCCTCAGAAAATTTCACGAAGCAGAACTTATGAGACATAAAGAAAAGGAATATTGTAATGGCCTGAACAGCATGTGCAAAATGCTAAGGTTTGTACACTTAGAAAGAGGAAGGATTCATTTTGTTGGGGCACAAGTGTACCTACAGAATCAAAGTGAAAGACTAAAGTGGAAAGGTAGATGGAACCCAGGATGTGAGGTGCTTGAATGACGACAGTAAATGATACTCTGCATCCTGTGCCATAGGATTGAATTTGAATTCGGGCCCCAGTTGAATTTGCTGGGGCCCGAAAAGTTATTACTATGCCACACAGATGTAACTGAAGTCACGTCAGCTCATTTCAGACAATAGCAATAAAATTGATTTATTGGTGAAATAGGAATATCACTCCGACTCATTCATTCAAATATTCAACAGGTATTTATCAAATGGCTTCTGTGTGCCAGGCACTGTGCCAGGTGAATAAGACATTTGATATGCAGGTAAAAAATAATGATTTTATAATGAGAGACTTGGCCAATAAAAAAAGTAGCAAAGTAGAAGGCCATTTGAGGTTGTAATGCACACTAAGAAAGGTAGAAACAAGGTGGCATGAGAAAGTTCTTGGAGGAGTCACTGCAGTATGGCCACCAGGGGAGGCCTCTAGAAGGAGATGGCACCTGAGGCAAAGCCTGAAGGATGGGAAGTGCCAGCCTTCAAATAACCATGCTTTGGTCATTGTAGATACTAGTAAAACAAGTACTGGACAGGCCCAGTGCTAGGAAAAAAACGTGGTATTTTCAAAGCACATGCAAGAGCCTAGTGTGGGTGGAGCTGGATGAGAGAAAGCTGTATGGTCTGAAAAGAGGCAGACACAGGTAGGAAAGGGCTAGATCAGACAGGACCTTTTAGTCACCTTACGGAATCTGGGTTTTGTTTTGAGAATCATGGAACTCTTTGCCATCTAAGGACTTTAAAGATGAAATGTATACCATTAAAATAAGTTCTTATTGGAATTCTGATGAGAGACAGTGTGGTTTCATTCGAGTGGAGAAGGTGCAGATGATGAGAAAGGCAGGGACTCCAGGCATACTTTGGAGATAATGGACTGGATTTTAGGGGAGAGGTAAAGTAAGGAATTAAGATTGCCCACCCCACCCCCTATGCATTGGCCTTGAGCAGCTGGGTGGTTTGTGGACACCAGTTATTGGGAACATGGAAAATAAACGTATTTGGGGAGGCAGAAGAGGAAAGACATGCCCTCTGCCATCCTAGGTTTGACAACTCTGCCTATAAAATAAACTGACAACAGACAGATTAACAGAAGAAAAGGTATACAGATTTACTGTTTTCAATATTTTACTCATGGAGGCATCACAGGCAAAAAAGATGAATACTCAAAAAAGGCAGTGAGAGCTGAGAGCCTATTAAGTACCATCTCAAGAGGGGAAGGGGAGCAGGGATGTAGGTATCTTAGAGGAGAGTAGACGGTTTTTAGGAAAGACAAATGGGCCTTTAGAGAAATGGATGGGAGATGTGATCATTTGTGACCAAGTTTGTCTGGCTGTGGTGCCTACCTCTAGTCGCTTCTCCTGTGATAAACGTCAGTCTTTCCTGCTTGCTGAAACTCCCGGGGAGAGGACTTGTGACAATTGAGTCCTTATTGGAGGATCTGCCTTTAGGCAGACAAGGGGAATTCCGAGAAAGCCTTTCCCTACATTTGCTGTTTTCCAAGTGCCTTCAGCTCTCAGTAATCAACCTACCAAAGCAGCGCGTGTTGGGACGGCCTTTCCTGAACTCCTTCTGGAAGAAAAATCATGAGCTTTATTTTGAGCATATGAAGGGTGAAATGATTACGAGTATAAGACACGCAGGTGTAGATGCCAAGAAGGAAGTTGTGTGTGAGGGTGGCTCGTCAGAGAGAGAATACAAGGTGGAGATAGAAATTAGGGAGGCATCAGCGCAGAGATGGTATTTAGAACCAGTGAACTGGATGGAATTGCACACGTCACGCAGACCACGTTGACACGCAGTCCGCAGACCCCTTATCCAGGGCCGGAAGTTTTCATCGTCTTGCTGTGGTTAGAACTAGTCCCTTAGTGTAGTTCTCCGAAGTCACTACCACATTGAAAGGCTCACCATGTGCAATTCTTGTATTTGGGTTGCCTAGCATTGCACATTTCATATAATGTATGATTTCCTCTCATGAACTTGTATACAGTGTCAGCACTTTACAGGCTGGATATTACCCACTCTGGACATCAGACAATTTCTTTAGATTTGGGGCATGATTCTGTACATGGGAAGGAGTCAGACTCACCCGATAGCATTTCTGGATTTCTTTTGTCTTCGTCGATAGCATATAGTCTTTTTATTTTTCTGGTACTACAATGATAAGATGTTTTGTTCATTCCTCATTCTGCAGTTCTTCAATATCTGTCAGTACAGTTCATTTCATCTGATTTGTGGGAAATAACCATGATATTTATTCTATTTTGCTCCATGGGCATAACCTTCTTTACTTCCCCTCCCACTGAAAAGATGACTCGTATAGAGGGAAGCACAAAGCATCCTATTGATTTGGTTTTCTAATGAGAGAAAATATCAATTTGGTGGCCGATGTGAGGTGCATTCATTCATACACCCTAAACTAACAGCTGATGACTGATGATTGCGAGTGCGTTGCTAGCAAAGAGGAGCCCTCTACCTAAAACATTTGCAAGGCTGTCTGATTTTTTGCACTGTTTGAGAAATTCTAGCATAGTAGAAATAATGTTTTAGCTTTCCTTCAGTGGTTATGACTCTTTGCTGTCACCGAAAAAGAAAAATATTGATTGGGTTGTCTCAAAGAAGTGTAAAGGCGATGACCTTCTCATTTTATAGAAAGAAGCCACTGACAAATGACCTTTCTCAGATGTTTATGCAGCATAAATGGCACAGATCTTAGCCTAAAAGATACAAAATGGAGCATGGCTCACCTCTCTCTTCCTGGATATAGGATGTAGTGGCAGCTGTGATAAGAACTCATTTCAGGAAGAATTCATCTTTGGACAGGAGCTTTCTGGACCAATAACCTCAAGCCACCAACATAGGGTTATTATTCAGGCACTAATTTGAAGTTAAGTTATCTCTGACTTTCACCTGGGTTCAGCTGCCCAGTGAGTAACCTTAGGTCACCAAATGGTTTTCAAACCTTACGGTGCTTGTGAACCCCCTGGGGAGGGTGTTAAAATGCATATTCCTGGGTCCTACCCCTAGAGATTCTTATTCAGAAGGTCTGGGATGGAGTCAATGAGCTTGCTAATTTCACAGTCATCCCAAATACTTCTAACATAGGTTGATCTATAAGACACACTGAGAAATTCTATTCTCTTACCTTACATCAGAGGGCTGTTGGGAGAGCAGAGCAGATAGAACATCTGAGCTTATTTTGAGTGCTTTTAAAGGAAACCAGAATGCCAATACATACTAGCTACTATGCAGCCCAGTTTTCTGCCCAAGGCACCAAAGGGAGTGAGTGAAAAGCTTTCCTCTGTGTGTCAAAAGGAAGCCTGAAATCTCTTTGCATCGAGTAGTCTACAAAGGGATTTCCTAAGCAACTTAACTTTGTGCATGGCGCCAATCCGCTAGAAGCAAAATTGGTCTGATTATGAACAAATTGTCACGAGATGAAAGCGCTTTTCGCAGCTATGATGGGGGATGTCTTGATGTGAGAGGCAGCTGCAGGCTTGCTGTACTCTGAAGGCGGCCTGGTAAGACGTGGACTCACAGGAGCCTTACAAGGCTTTGTGGCAGGGAGGGAAGCAGGTTCCGTGCACAGTGCTGAGGTCAAACGTCCTGTTCTCTTTGCAGCATTAGGTAATTAAACATTTCCAAGCCAAGAAAGAGAAGAAGCACCATGGCTGTTTATTTCACCCATGCCCTAATGCCAGTCACTTTAAATGTGCTTAATCAGCCAATATTTATGGAGCACCTACTGTATGCCACGCACTGGGCTGGGTAAACAACACTCTGTTGCTCCCTTCCCATAAGCATTTCCACTCTCCTGAGGGATACTAACAAGTGGTTGTTTATTACAATCCAGTATGAGTGTGGAAAGTGCTAGAAAAAGAGTAAGTCGCCCCACTTAATGCAACCGTGGGGTAGGGGAATAAAGCGAGATGGCCTACTAGAGTAACTGCCCTCCAGTCTGAGACCTAAGGAAGGTGTTAGTCAGGCTTTTTAGGCCAGTGACCTAAGCTTTCTTTAGGATTCAACTATTCCTTTTGGCAAATTACTCGTCCTCTCCTGGCAATCTTGAGATGACGTTGGGAGGCTCTGTAAATAAGATCTTTGAAAGAACTATACGAACCTTACCACGATCGAGTAATAATACTGATGATAGTATTTAATCGGACTTCATTGGGCCAGATTCCATAATAATAATTTTCGATGTATCACCTCGTTTCATCTTTGCCACAACAATAAGATATGAGGCAATGGAACCCCATTTCACAGTGGAGGAGATTGAGGTTCAGGAACTTGAACAACTTACCCCAGTCACACACCTGTCTGACCTCAGAGTTTGTTTTATTAATCACAGTGACAGAGCGCTTCTGGCACAGAGGAAGGGCTCAGTGAATATTGATTAAATGAATATGGCCTCCAGTAAGTAATAAATGTCAGCAAACCAACAAGAAAACCATTATTACCGTTAATACCACAATAATAAATGTTTACAGGAGAATAAAATAACTCAGTCAAAACCATCTCTTACAAATATACATAGCACTTTTCTGCTTTTAACAGGCGTGGGTCATTTATGTCCTATAACCCCAGGGGAGATATCCAGAGTCGGTTTCATAATCTCGTATTACAGATACAAAAGAGATAGTACAGGTATTACAGATAGTAGACAGATTATAGCAATGAGGAGATTAAGGCGGATAGAGATACATTTTAAATTGCCCAAGGTCTCATAGAGACCAGAAAGCAAACTTTTGAATCCTCTATCAGTGATTTTTCTACGGCTGATCTTCCACTACACAACATGAATTGATGGCTTTGGGGTGGAGCGCACTCTGTTCTAGAAGGACTATGAATTTAAAACATGGTTGCACTAGTTCCCTTGAATTGCACTAGTCACAGGGCAATTCAAGGGAAATGCATCACTCAAGATGCTTTCAGCTGCAACAGAAAAGTTCATCTCAAACAATCTGGAACAGTAAAAGAATGATTATCCCTCCCTCAGTACCACAAGTACCTACCTACTAAACATCGTACTGTGTGCTAGGCATTCTAGGTACTGGAGATTCAGTAGCAGGGGAGATAGACAACAGATAAATCAGTAGATTATAAAATATGAGGTTGTAAGTGCAATAGAGGAAAATAAAGCAATATGGGGTGCAGGAGTAGGAGCATTCCCTTTAAAAGAATGGTGAACACTTCATGTAAAAAATTACATCTGAGCAATGATATGAAAACAGCAAGAGATCAAGTCATGTGGGTAGCTGGGGAAGAAAATTCCAGGTAGAGGTAACAGCCAGTGCAAATGCCCTGAGGCAGGATCTTATCTGGTAAGTTCAAGTACTAGATGTAAGGCTAGTGTGGCTTTAATTATATGAGCAAAGGGGGCAATTGTGAGGGGGGCAGACAGAGAGATGGCAGACCAGTGCCAGCAGGGGCCGTAGAGACGGTTGTAAAGGGCTGGACTTCTGCCTGAATGAGGCAGAGAGCCTCTGGTTATAAAACACTCTTTCTAATAGTAGGTCAGTTATGAATGGTAAGGGACCAAGGTCAGAAGGAAGGAGCCCAGTTAAGAAGTTATTGCACTAACCCAGTTTACATATATATGGGGTGCCGGCGTAGGAGCATTCCCTTTAAAAGAATGGTGAAGACTTCATGGAAAAAATTACATCTGAGCAATATATATAAAAAGTCCTGAGACAGGAAGCCCCCTGAGAGCTGATTAATTTCCTGGCTGAAGAATAGCACGGAGGGCTCAGATTCTCTCCATCTTCCTGCCTTGCTGTCCTTGGAATCTCAGTGTTGTCCCAGGACAACCACAGCTGTTCCGAGTATCCCGCTGAGACACAACAATACCCAGTGAAAGGACATTGGGATTAAAGAAAAAGAGAATCTTTTCCCCCCAAATGTCCCCAGCAAATTTCTTTCGATGTCCCTTTGGCCTCAGTCTGAAGCATAAGCCCACTTCTAAACCAGTATTGACAATGAAAATGGGATTTGCCAACTGGCTTCCACCAACTTGCATCTGAGCTCGGTATGGGATGGTCATCTCTGAGTGGAGGATACCACATTAAAATCTGGGCTTTGCAGCAAGGAATGGGGTACACTTCCAGGTAGTCCAACAGCAGTGTCCACTACAGGAAGAAGAGGCAGATGTGGCTTAACCAAGTCTATTGCTACCGTGGGCCAAAGGGAGGCGGTACATTGACTCACTCCATTTGACTTGGGCAAGCTTCCCTAGACTGCTTTACAGCTGGAGTCTGGGCTGGGTGATTACTTGCCTTTTGTTTTCTTTTTATGTTGCTAATTAAGCAGGCTCAGCATCATCCCACTTATTGCCTATGTCTTTTTGTTAATGGAATTTAAAAGCTGAGAATAAATAATTAAGCACATGGACACTGCAGGGTGGTTCCTGGTTTTGTGCCCAAGGTTTCAAATAAGTGTTATGTCTTTTTCTTCAGCATTTTTTTTTTAAATCTATTAGGTGGAGTTTTTTTAAAACAAGAAAAAGGAAAAAGGAGATTGTAGCTAACTTTATAATAGTGTGGTTGAGGTAAGAATATTGCATTTCATTCATCCATTTTCTCAGTAAATATGTATTGGGCACTAGGAGTTGGAAACACAGCAGCACTCGAAATAGCCAAGGTCTCTGGTGTTAGAGAATTCACATTCTAGTGGGTGAGACGGACAATAAAAAACCCAAGCTTACAAAGACACAATGTAATTTCAGATGGTGACATGGGCTATGAAGAATATAAACATGGTAATGAGCTAGTAGCTGAGCAAGGGGAGGGGATTGCTATATTAGACAGGATTTCTATATTTAGGAAGGCTTTCTAAAGTGGTGGCATTTGAGTCTATAGCCAAATAATGAGTAGAAGCCAGGTTCAAAAGACTTGTGGGAATAGAGTTTTGACATAGGGAACAGTAAGTGCAAAGGCCCTGAGGTAGAAGCAATATTGGTGGGACCAGAAGGAAGACTGGACTGGTGAGTAGAAGAACGATAAGGGTACAGCGGGAACAGAGGCAGGGTCAGGTGAGGTCTTGTACGCCATGGTCAGTAATGTGTGTTTTATTCTGGAGACAATGGGAAGCCATTAGAAGATTTTAATCATGGAGGTACCTGATGGTTTAGGAACTAATAGTAAAAAGGAGGACTGGTAATTTGACACTCAGAAGCCTAGGGCATTTCACCTCCATGGAGAACTTCAATAATATATCCTTCCTTGAAGCTGTATTGTGAAAATTAAACCTCACCTTTAAACTCAGACTTTTTCTGTTATTTCGTTCTTGCTTCCAACCTAGGGTTTTCATACCTTACCTCTCATAATAAAAAAATTGCCTGTGGTCTGGCACTCACAGTGGTACCTTTGCCCAGGACTACAATAAGAAGTTGTAAAATTTTAGTTTTAGTCAGTGCCGGAAATCGACTTTCAGTTGTTGAAATCACGCAGTCAGGAGCCCACGGAACTGACAATATCCTTTTAGCTTGCAGTTTGAGGAATGTGGGATCTGTTTTTAAAAATTTTACGCTTTACTATGCATGGCATTTCCATAATTTTTAAGCTATTTCTTATGAATCATTATTACCTATTGTTTCAGGAGTATTTCTTCTGATTACGAGTTAAAACAACCTTTCCCCAAATTATGGCACAAGCCGTTTCTCAGTGTACGCTTCTTACTCTACATCATTGATCAAATGTACCAGGGAATTTCAATGTTGACGGATCTACACAAATGATATTTAAGCAGTAATGATTTCCAAATATTGATATTAAGGGCCTGTTTTCCAAGGAAAACTGATGGTAATTTTCTACAACTTACCACACACGCATGCTTCAGAATTTACTTTCTTTCTCTTATTATTCCATGATTCATGTAAAGTACAACTTCTCATCAGATGTACCTAAGAGAGAATGTGTTTTAGTAATTTACAGCTTGATGAAGATAAGCTGTCTTTAAAAAATGTTGTTGTTTATTAGCAACTTAAACCAATTCATGAAACTAAATATGAAAAAGTGATTCATGGACAGTATCCAAACCACACCACACCCCAGGTGTTACTTTTTAAATACTTGCATTTCTTTTCACATAAAGTGATATTCTGTATCCCTATAGTCTGGGTTTGCCCAGCGGCACCACTTGCTGTGTCACTTTGAATAGGTTACATACGTTATTTTGATTTAACTTATATTTCTTCCTCTGTAAAATGGGAGGAAAATAGTTTCTCCTTCACAGACTTGTTGTGAGCAAACAACGAATAATCCACATAAAGCACAGAACCTGACACAGAGTAAATGCTAAGTACATGTTAGCTGTTCTGCTGATGAAAGCACAAATCACAAGAAAGTAAAAATAACCTGTCATCCTACCACCCAGATAATTACTTATTTTTAATGTTTAATATTTGATAAATTTGATAAATTTGTTTCAAGATGAGTTTAACATGTTCATCAGACTCATGTGTTTACGGAAAGAATTACTTATCACTGGGTGCAAAGACAGCCTTGTCTTTTGTAAGAACGATAAACATCTGGAGAAGATTCTAGTCTCAGGTTCTCTTCTATCAACAGAATGCCAAAGCAGGTGAAAGAAAATTATAGATGGCTACCTGCCTCTACGTCATCAACAAGCGTGTACAATTCATTAACATTCATTACTCCTAATCAAAGTATTATTTGTCCACATGATGTTAATTTAAAAAAAATACGTAGCTCTATGATTTGAATGTTTGAATTCATAACATGGTGGAGTTTGAAGGAAACTGGAAGATCGTTTCCAATCTCCCCATTTTATAGATGGAGGAACTGAGGTGCAGAAAGGAAAAGGGACACAAGCAAAGCGACACATTTACTCTTCCACGTTACCATTTAACGTCTCCACCACGCAGGTTCCCCTGTGACATTATGGGACTAGATTAGCTCTCTGATATCCTTTCCAGTTAAAAAGTACAGCAACTCTGTGGTTCCTGACCTCTGGCCACCAAACGTCTGTTCGATAGATTTTTCTGACTCCATTGTATCAGTCAGCTATTTTCTTTCCCCTTGATACTGAAATACTTTCTCCTTGCATACAAACAGGTGCATAAAGATGGAGGAAAGGAAGGCAGGAGCCCATCCAAGGGCCTCTGCGTGGTCTTTTGTCTGACACTCCGGTTAATCACACCCGTGTAGCTCAGAGCTCCATATTGGACTCCTGCTGAGGCTTGGCTCCCTCAGTGTCCTCTGAAGCATTCTGCAGAAACCACGGACAAGTTCCGACTCCTCGTGAGCAGGGGTGGCTTGACAATGAAAAAAGTCATGACTAGAAACAGCTTTCCAGAAGTCCAATGAGGGCATTAAGACAGGGGCTGCGTCTAGCTTGTTTGCTAATACAGTGACGGGCATTTATTGAAAATAGGATACATTTTACATTGAATAGAAATTGTAGCCAGCACCCAGCATGTACAGCATTCCAGGAACTACTTGTAGGCTCTTATGCTGCCGGGTACTTTCTAAGATTTCACTGCTCAGCAGAGGCAGCATGAGACAGTGGGGAGCGGCACAGGCTCCAGAAATGGGCACCCAGGCTTGGTCAGCTGTGCAATTCTGAGTATGGCATTTAATCTGCCTGTGTCTCAGTTTCCTCATCCATAACATAGGACAATAAAAGAAGCCTCTTTAAGGACCCTTTGAGGATGAAATTAGCTTGTATGTAAAGTGTTTACAACACAACATGGAATATAGTTGGTGTTCAATAAGTGCTTGCTCTCTCGTTATTAATATCAGGGCTAATTTACTCTTTATACTGACTCTGTGAAGGAGACATTCTAAAACGATGCCCAGATTTTGGCTGAAGAAACTGATATTCAAAGAGCTTAAATGATTCAGTGATTCCTCCAAAGCTATTGTTAGTAACCAGACGACGTATGGTTTAACAGGTAAACACCCAAGTGAATTAAGTTTGTATGTGGGAGTTCAGACACTTGGTTTAGCAGGCTTTGGAGTCAGGAAATTGACTTTGAATCTTGGCTCTGTCGTGACCTGTTGTGTGCCTTGAGCAGGTTATTCTGAGCCTTGTTGCACTAAGAATCATAGATCCTATATCACAGGGATATTGCGAGACTTAAATGAGATAATGCTTGTTAGTAGCTCAGGGACCTGCGCTCACCCGGGGCCCCTGAAACAGTCGTTCATTTTTCTGTTACTAGTAGCAATGGCCGTAGTCAACTCCAGTGACTTCCTCCAGAAGCCCAAGTTAGAGTTATCCTTGACTCTGCCTTCTTAACTTCCCTCAACACACATGCTCATCTGTTCTAAGTGCTATGTCATTCTTCTTCCTAAATATCCTAATCTCTCGAGTTCCTTGACCTCTCTCCAACCCCACTGCACAATCCTCGTCTGGACTCCATCTTCTCTCCTCTGGATCTCAAAGCAGACTCCTTGGTTTTCTCCATCCTCCTCCTTGTTGAGACGACCTCCAGTCTGTTCACATTGTACCTCCAGTACTATGTCTAGTGTGCACACATTCACTCGCCTCCCTGAAACCTTCTTCATTGTTCTTAGGATATTCCCGGCCTCGCTGTTTTCCTTCATGTCCTCTGTGCTCCACATTTTCTCTTGTGCCATATTCCCTCATTCACCTCCAGCACTACACACATTCTCTCCTTTGCCAGAATGTTGTTCACTCTCTGTTACCCTGGCAAAGCTCTACTCATCATTCAGATCTCAGCTTGGGTTTCACTTCTCCTAGTAATGTTTCCCTAACTCTAAGCTCAGTGGCCCTTCTAGGAAGTCCAGGATATTATCCACCATAGCACTTGCCAAATGTATTATAATATCCTTACTCCTTGTATGTTTCCTCTACTCGACAGGAATTTCCATGAAAGCAGGGCTGTATCTGTTGTGTGTACTACAACTACAAGTTGTTTAAGAATCCCTAGTGCCCAGTGCACTGCCTCACACATGGTGGTACTTGGCAAATATTTGTTGAATAAATGCATGCATGAATGGATGAACACCAGCTTTCCAATCAGCAAAGACCAATGAGACAGGAGACTTGAAGAAAATTCATTCCGGTAGCAAGAAGGATGTTTCTTACTGCTTAGTTCAACTCCCGGTCAGTAAACTTGGTTGATGAGATTCCTTCAAATTTGAATTATTTATTGCAGAAGAGAGCTGCCGTTTTTCAATGTGCCAGTGTCAGTGGTGGCCTGAAGAACCAGCTTAGACCAAATGGCAACACCATTATATTTTAAAATTTTCAGAAACACTTTCACAAATATTGTTTTATAGGATTTATGCACCCGATCTGTGGGGAAGTGAGGTGAGAAAACTGAGACTTAGTTCTCCTTTCTTCTACTCAAATGCCATACTTGCCCACATTATGTTGTGTGCTATGTACTTGTGTGCTATGAATGTGGTCCTTACACCAACCCTGGTCTCTGAGGCCGTACTTCTGTAAAGCAGTGCTTCTCCATGGGTGTGGGAAGGGGAGGGAGATAGTCAGCAATGTCTGGAGATACTTTTTATTGTCACGAGTGGGGTGGGGAGGGCTTGCTACTGTCATCTAGTGGATAGAGGCCAGGGAGGCTGCTAAACCTCCTACAATGAACAGGACAGACCCCCACCCCATCCTTCACTCCCTCGCATGCACCCTGGCCCCACTCCCTCCACCAACAAGGAAGCATCCAGCCCCAAGTGTCAGTAGTACTGAGGTTGAGAAACCCCTGCTGTAAAAGCAAAGCGCATGGAAGCACCAGGAAGAATCTATGTGTGTCAGTCTCTCCAGAGGCAGAGAGACTAGTGAGTGCAGAGCCCATTGAGAAGCATGATGTTTGAATTTACAAATAAATACTCTGCAGGCCAAACAGAACTCTGGTGGCACTCCTAGGGGAGCTGCTTCACTGAATGCGCAAGCCTTGCTCCAGACCTCAAGAGCGACAGGTAGAATGTTTCCTCCCCTGCCACCTCCTGACAGGTTTACTATGGTGGCCTCTCCATCAAGAGAAAACTGAGGTTAAAAGTGTTGTCCAGAGCAGGCATTACACCCGGTCCCTCAAATGCCTTTTCTTGTATCACTAACGGGTAGCTTAAGGATCAGAAGCTAAGATCTTGTCGCCTGGGTTCATGGGCTGGGTTACCTTAAAATCCTCTCATGTTCTCATCTATCCAAAAAGGAGGAGTGCTGTCTAATATTGGGGAATAAGGCCAAAATAGGTGTCAGAGTCAGAGAAGGCCACAGATAAAAACATCTGTGTTGTTATCTCAGCATATTGATTTCTTTTCCTGTCATTCTTGGTTTAATTAAAAACCCAGAGATGTACAAAAGGGAAGCAGACGAGGCCATTCCTTCTGAGGAACTGGAAACACATTCTGGATTTACTTTGAAATGCTTCCTTCTTACAAAGGCCTTAAGATATCACACAGACTGAATAACTGGGCTGTTTGTTGTCCAGCTTGGACAAGAGAGGTTGACGTCCACTATTTCCAAATAGCTAGTTAGTGCATAGCCAAACATAAACATCAGAATCTGCCATATATATGTAAATTTGTTTTACAGTTCCCTTAATTTAGAGTAAGTAGGGGAAAGAGTGAATGTGAGTTGTGAATAACTATATAGTAAAAATGGAAGGAAATGTAATATTTTCATGTTCGTAAAATAGCACTAAGAAACATTTTACTAGGTGTTATATAGACAGTCTCATAAACAGAAGTACTTACTGTCCCCTCTAATAATTTTTGAGGTTCCCTACATTTAAACTTTTGCTTTAATTATTACCTCCTACCAGCATGTTCTTCCCACTCACATCACTACAGATTCAAATTTTCCCAGTCCTTTAAAGCCTATCTCAAATGCCACCACCTCCAGGAAGTCTTCTTGGAATCTGACCCAATGTCCCAATTAGGTGTGAGTTCCCTACTCTGTACTTTATCTGTTATTCTCTTCTGGTCCTTCTGTAATTTGTAATATATTCATATTTTTAATTTCTTTATTTCTTACCTCCCTTTACACTCTGTGCCTTATACATTCCTCTGCTCCCCCAATCCTTGGCACTGTGTCTTGGAAATAGTAAACCTTCAATGCATATTGAGCTGTTTCCATATCTTGGCTAGTATAAATAACGCTGCAGTGAACATAGGGGTGCATATGTCTTTTAGAGTTAGTATTTTTTTTTCCCTTTGGATAAATACCCAGAGTGGAATTGCTGGATCATTATTTTCTTTCCACCATCTGAAATAGCCTTGTTGATATAATGTTGACTTGTTGATTGTCTATCTTCTTCTTGTAGAATATAAACTCAATGAGCTAAACCTCAATATATTATTTACTGTTGTATCTACAACATCAAGAAGCATGCCTAAGCATTTAATAGCTACTAAAAACATTAAAGTGTATGATTGGATATATGAACTCACCAAAAAGAGGTTGCTCTTTCTCCCGATCAAAATGTAGCAAGTGGTGAATGTCACACACTGGCTGGAGAGTGTGAGGAACGTGATGTAAATTCTGACAGAATTCTCCTTTTTGGTTCAACTCAATTCAATCCAGCACATACTTATTGAATTCCTATTATTCACCAGGCAGTGAACCTAACTCTCAAGATTCAGCAGAGAAAAATCAAAATTCTACCCTCCTGCTACTCCGTCTGGCAAGGGAATTATATATTTACTAGCAGTTATCAATGTAATGGAATAGCACTTACTTTATGCCACACAGAATTCTAAGCATTTTAATGAATTATTTAATCCTCACCGTGGCCCTCTGTGTTAGTAATGGTGCTGCTAATCAAAGAAGAGGGCAGGTATTTTATCCGTCTTGTTTACTATTGATGTCTTAGCACCGTGTACAGTGCCTGGCACAAGCCGATATTCAATAAATATATTCAATAATGAAAGAGTGAGGGAAAGGGGAGGATGGTACTTGAGAGTCTATAGCAGGGGGTTTTTACCCAGTCCCGTGGCACTAAGAAACCTCTCCCTGAAGATGCGACATTTTACTTAATATAGTACTTGAAGAATGAATAGAAATTTGTTTGGTTGAGCGTGAAGACCTGGGCAGGCTCATCCTGACTGATCTTAAATACGCTAACTGTTTTTTACCTTTGGGATTTAGTTTCCTTCTTTGCAAAATGGAAAACTGTAATGATGAAATGTCCCCAAAGGCGGTGGTAAGGACCCGATAGAAGAGAAGAATCAGGGTCCCTTTCTCATCAGAGTTGGGCTTCAATGAGAGCAGGCAACAGGGATGGCACCAGAGGGACCAGGCTGTTGGGAGGCGCCACATCCATTGTCCCCAAGGCAAGGGCTCCAGCTGGGACTTTGAAAGATAAAAGTGATGGCTTCTGATCTCCCAGAAGGTCAGTCTACAGAAAAGCTTGGAACAGCCTGGTCCATAGTACAGCACTCAAGAATCTCCCAACTAATTGCTTCCTCAACCCGGCCTCTCCCGCCCCACCTTTTGATGTCAGAACCTGGCATGTGGAAGTGATCTGGGGAATTTCTTGTCTCTGGGCTCTGCCAGGCTGCAGGGCCCTTCTCACATGGCACCCAAAATAGGTCACCTTGATCTTTCCCTCCTAGGCTCCTGGATTCTCTTTCAGGGACCTGTTTCTGCTCTTGCACCTCCCTCCAGGCACGTTGGCCAGTGCCTTGGCGCCTCCCCTCTCCTTACAAAGACTCCTTCCTCTCCTGGTGAGCCTGCTCTTATCTGTGAGGACAGTAGGTGTATCAGAGTCTAATTCCACTTATGGAGTTAATGACGGCTAACTGTTCATTTGCTATGCCTCCCAGTAAGATAATTGCCTTTTAATAGGAGCTTTTGGTAAGTAATGCCTAATGCAAAAGCATGGCTTTCTAACATGGACCATTCAGGGCTCTGTGATCCCAGAGAATCTTTTCAGAACCTCTTCCTGCTGTCAGCCTCTGTGATGCTGTGCTAGAATAGTTTGTTAGTCCTTTTTTTTTTTTTTCCTGGACTATGCACTCCTTTAGAACAGGGAAGGTATCTTCTATCCTGTATCCCTATCCCTGTATAGCCTAATGCCTGATGTAACGTCAGGGTGGCAACAAAAACTGATGGACAAATGTGGGGAGGCAAACGATCTAGGCCGAGGGCACCTGGAAACTCTGTTACCCTGACCCTTCCAGCCAAAGCGTGAAATTAATACCTTCCTCCAGAGGTTCTCAAACTTGAAAGTAAGACTCACTTGGGTTGTTAAATATGCAGATTCCATGTCTATCCCAGAAGAGTTTGAATCAATAGGTTTGAGGGCTGTGAAATCTGCATTCTTCACAAGTTCCCCCAGGTGATTCTGGTGCAAAAACACTGGATCTCCTCTGTTTGTCTTTGAATAAAGGATGACACTCTCTCAGCCTGTTTTCTCTTCTATAGCATAGGGTTGTTCAGAAAACCAAAAAGAAACATATGCAAAAGCACAGTGAAACCGTGAGAATGGCGCGGTGCAAACCACCTGCATCAGAATCGCCTGTCCCACAAAGTGTCACGTTTGTTCTTTTTGCCCCTTGCCCATTCTGCATCCAGGTAGAGAGGGCACATCGGCCTGGCCTAAAATCAGTCATTTTAAGTTGGGATGGGAGAAGACGGTTTCATTGAGGTCCAGAAGTGCTGGCTGGTTTGGAGGGGCCTCTTTGGAACTTGGGTACTGGCTTCATTGTTCTTTTGTTCCTAACGGAGGAGGCAGTAGTTGTTGTTGTTGCTGTTGTTGTTGTTTTTAGGATTTGAGGAATTTTTTTTTTTTGCTGTGTTCTTTGAGGATAATTGTAAATATATTTTTTCCTCAGGAAGTATTTACTAAGTGCCTACAATTGACTCCGGAGGTATTTACTAAATGCCTATTGTTTATCTAAGACTGAACCATGTAGAGTTGAAGCATGGCTATTCATGAATTCCATCATATTTTTGCTTGAATAGTGTATTCCAGCTTTATGATGGGTTCGGATTCATTTTATTTTTGCTCAAAAGGACCTCTACAAACAACAAGGAGGAAACATCTTTCAAAAGTGGTCTCCCATACATATTCATCCATTCGTTCATTCACTTATTCAAGTAATATTGATTGAGTACCTGCTTTGGGCCAGGACCTCAGTGAGGCACAAGGGATACAAAAATACATTAGGCATCGATATTGCCCTCAAGAAGTTCACAATTTCATTATTTAGACAAGACAAGTAAGTAAATACAATATGATACTGTGATTCTAAGGGCCGATATTAAAGGCCGATACTAATGTTACAGATAATAGCAATTAAACTTACGAAGCACTTACATTGTGCTAAGCACTGTGCTAACCCCTTCGTATGAACCATCCTATTTTGCCCTCACAATATTGTACATGATTCTGTTATTATCTTTGTTAGATAAGTGATGGGGCTTAGGGAGGTTAAGTTGCTCAAAACCACACAGTCAGTCAATATCAAAGGCAGGCTTAACCCTGGGGTCTGATTGCAGCAGCACCCTCTTAACCTAGCACCTGCTTTTTCACTGCTCTGAGGTGGGTGCATGGCCATAGAACCTCAGAGAAAGGCAACAGTAAAAACAGCGTCGGTACTGACAGTTTATCGTGTTTACAATGTGCCTGGTGCCTCCTATGTTTATTGTCTCAATTCATCCAAGAGTACGCGAGGAAAACCTTATTGCTCTTCCCATTTTATAGATGCAGAAACAAAGTCTCACAGGTGTTAAAGTTTTGCATCCAACTGGTAAATGGATGCATTGGGATTCAAACTTGGGTCGGATGGACCCCAGAGCCCACACTCCTTCCACTCGGACTTGCTGCTGATCAGAGGTTAGATGTTCAGTATATCTCAGGAAGACTCCTGTGGATCTGGTCTTCTGTCATGAGTTTGCCATTACACAACCAAACTAGACCATTTAGGCATTGTTTAAACAGCACCTTCCTTGGGATCGCCCATCCTTGCTAGGTCTTTGGGTCTAAGGAAGTGATGTGTTATAAGATAGGCTAAATGTCGTGTCCCTACGAGGAGTTGTCATCAGGTCACAATGGTCTAAAAGTCAGAGAGAGAGCATATTGGTGGAAGAGTCGATTTACATTCTAACGGCCTGGACTGGCAGTATGGTTACTTTATGGCTCCAAGTCTTTGCTCTCTGGGGCAGATGAGCCCAGTTCTTCAATGCTAACTGAAATATTTTTGTAAAGAAGAGAGCCCATAAAGGTTTAAAAGTAATTCTACCAGATTTCAAGTTCACACTGTTTTATTAAATTTCCGTTTTAAAAATCCCACTCGGGGGAGTATTGGTTTTCTTTCGAAGACCATTTAAATCACTTCCTTGTGCCTCCAAATGCAACACAAAAGACATTTGCCTCGTTCTCTTCATTATATACAATAGTGTCTTTGATGGAACTTATAAAATCCCGAACTGATGCCCTGTGCTTGGCTTCAAGTGATAAGGCGTCCAAAGTCATGACGATTTCATGGGTCAAAGCCAAACCAGTTCCCCAACCCCAATTACTCATATCTGGTAACTGCTCATGTCCTTTCATATTCTCATGCTCTCTCCCTCTCATGTGACATCTAGTGGGAGTTTTGGTAAAGTTGTATAATCCTTGGAGCGACTTAACTTTTTGCCTGTTTTCATGTGCTGTCAGGGTACACGGGTTGGTAAAGGGTCAGTTCTCTAGGGTTTAGTCTCTATTCTTGGGTTGTGGCTTTAAATGTGTACAGCATAACTCCGAACCAAGTTGTTGCCTCGGTGTGAGGGACAGCAGGGAGAAAAAGAAAGCTGTAGTAGAACACAAAATCTGTCTGTGTTAGCCCTGTCACCGACGACTCAATCCAGCTTTGGGCTTCACCTAAATGATAAATGGTCCTATTGTTTGGGTTTCGTATTAAAAAAAAAAAAAAAAGAACTAAATCTAGATTAAGCAAGGACAGAGACCCATTTCATTGCACTGTACTTTAATATTCCTGAGACCCACGGCATTACGGGTAGCTCCTTTTAACAGCCATCCCTCTCCAGGGCGGAACACTATGCTGTCTTTGTTTCATCTGATCTTTCAGCTAAATAAGAGATGGTCACTTATCCTCACTGCTCCCATATCCTGCTGGATTTCTATTGCTAAAAGAGAAACTGACCACACGGGAAAAGGTAGAGGTTTCAGGCAGGGCAATTCAGCGTGTGTTTACAGGCAGGACTGACTTACTCAGCAAATCCTGCTCGGAGGAGCTGCAGCCAATGAAGAGCGTATATCCCGGCTTGCTTGGGGGCTTCTGAGTTTGAGCTGCATGCAGAAATGTAAGGCAGTGCTTCCTGGCGCTGATGGCAAAATGGGACCCAGCTCCAGTTATTCCTCGGGCTTCCCAGCTTTGCAGATCTGGGAGAGAACCTACATACACATATTGGTGATGTAGCCAGCTTTAAAGGCCGAGAGAATCCTCATGGATTCAGGAGACTGGTTTGTTATTTAGATTTTTATTTTTTATTATTCTTTTTTTTTTTTATTTTTGGAAGATGAAATGCTTCTCTCGTTACCTGCCTTACATCTTCAGACCTCCGAATACCATCCTCTCTTCCAGCTGCCACACAGAAGGTACAGACCAGAGAGGGAGAGTGTCTGGGTGGGTGGGAAAAAGTGGGCTGCTGTATGACTTCCCACAGGCTCAGCCGATACTGTTTTCTCAAGCTACTAGATGACTGTCGTTCCTGGCAAAAGCTTGGATCTGACAGACTTGATCTGCTTCTAGAATCAGTCTGTCTTCTACAAAGCAAGGGAAGTATTTTCTGAAGAGCAGGATAATGTTGCAAAGGTGATCTCAAAGCTGATACAGCTGATTAGAAAAAAATTCAGAAATATTTTGCCAGTCTCCCGTGTTCTGCTTAACATGCAAACAAGTAATTGGAACTAATGTTAAGGAAAGAATTTTCTGCAGGTGCTGGCACCTACACTTACCCAAGCTCTAGGTTTTGTCACTGTCTGTTTCATAATTTGGTACCTGTCCAAGAAAGCAATTAGCAAAATAGAATTAGCTCACTCCGTGACTGTGGAGTGCCGATTGTTGGATTGGTTTGCTCAGAGTCTGTAGTTGCGTTGCAGAGCAGGAAGAACACAGCTGACTTTTAGCACTTGCTGAAAATGTGGTTTGTGGGGGGTCCTAAGTTAGTGCCTTAACTCGAGGGAGAGCTGAGCCTTATACAAACAGTCCCCAGTTCCCGGTCCTGCTGCCTTCTAACCTAGCATGATGTGCATACGTGTGTGTGCACTTTCTGTGTATGCGTGTGTGTGCCTTGTAAACATTCTTCCACTGAGCACTGCAGGTTTCAACATTTCTCGTCAGTAGCTGGTCATGCATCTTCTCCATGTGATTTGCCTGTTTCTTTTGATCTGACACGTCCTTATAAAAAGAGCAATTTCAAGAGAAGCCACTAGCTGGCCATTTTTCAGCCTTTGGGGTTGCCCTACAAATGGTACTTGATTGAAGAGGACCGAGGATAGTGAGGTGCTGCCACTCCAGCCCAGCCACACTCTTCCGGAACCGAGCTTGTGAGCAGCCTATTCTGAAAGCCTGCTCTCGTTTCTCATTCTCAGAGTAGGAGCCTGGGATTGGGGGCTGCCTATGTAACAGGAGAGAAGCGTTTACTATACCATAAGGTGGTTTTCAATCAGTACCCTCCAAGAAACGGGAGTAGCTGTTTGGGATCACCCTTGAATTGAGACTGAGGATGGTATTTTTCCTAGACATTGATATTTCATAGATTTTTTTTTTCAATTGGAGATTTCCCTTAAAAATTCTCCTGGTAGCTAAAGGAGATGACCCATTGAGAAATCTTTCCTCCCCCCATGCAGAGGGACTTAGTAAGTCCTTAGCTTATTGGAAAGAAAAAGGGGGTGTCATGGATAGAAACCTCCAGGGGAACTTTCCAAATACAAAAGACCTAAACTCATACAGGAAGCTGCCTAGATGACTGTTTCTGATTGGTCCCCTGTCCTCTCCACTGGGTTTAAGACTTTGAGAACCCAAATACTTGGTCTATTCAATTGCTATTTTGTATAGTAATTGAACTAAAGATCCTGTTGCATAGGCAAAACACCACCACGAGAGCTTCCCGGAACTGTTTTTTAATCAAATGTAAGTCATTTATTCCTTCACAATGAAAATCCCATTTTATTCACGTCAAAACAAACAATCTCTGATTCACCAACTATCACCAGATTTAGGGGTGGGGGAGGGGAGACATGTCTTTAAATGTGTCATAAACCTAATAAAGACAGTGGGCAAGGATCATAGCATCTGCCACACACTGATTTCATGGATGAGGCACCAGGGCGTAATGGAAAGGCATGAGTTAAATACCAGGCAAGCAGGGCCAAGTCACTGAACAGTTCCATGCCCAATTTTATGTGTAAAATGGAAATAGAAAGACCCACTCCCAGGATGCTGAAAATTCAACATGGTAATTAAAGTTCTCCATAAAGCTACATGATTGGTGCCATCCGTTTTTGAGTCTCATGCCCCACACACTTTCTTAGATATTCATTTAAAAAATGTATTACATTGTCTTTAGCCACGAGTGGTTTCCTCAAACACATCACAGTGTCACTAGTTAACTAGGTACACTTGTTTAGAGTTTGAGGAGAAAAATATGTCAGAATGAATCTGAGTTTGCCTTCTTCTTTTTATATTATTAGCAATCATGTCACCCTGTAGTCTATTCTGGAAAAGTTATGGCTGTGAACTTCATATTTTATTTAACTGGAAAAGCAGAGAGTGAATAATTTGTATATATCCGTGTGAAAATCAAATAAGTACAAATGACTCAAACAATCCCCTTAAAAGTAATCCTAGAATGACTTTAAGAGCTTCAACAATTCCCGGGCTTCTTAGGAAGTGGAACCCTCCTACTTAAAAGACTTGGGTTGTCTCGCAGCTTTGTCTTGACATTGTTTTCTCAACACAGGAAGATCACAGGCTTTAAATCCTAGCTGTGCCACATGCCAGCTGGGTGATCTTTGGTAGTTATCTAACCTCTCTGTGCCTCAGTTTCCTCACTTGTAAAACATGGGTAATTGTAAAACATTGGCTGGTTGCAAAGAAATACATTCAGAATGCCATACACAGGGTGATGATGGTGATGATGATGATGATGGCGGTAGTCAGACTTTACTGGTGCTGTACTTACTATATCCAAGATGTAATCTAAGCATATTATATATAGCAACACATTAGTACCTACATAGGGGAGATCAACAATCTGAAGCCCACAATATGAGCTCCTTTTCCTTCATGCTCAGTTCTCAAGCCTATTTCTTCATCCATCAGCTAGAGATTTGGTTCTCCATGCTGCAGTCAAAATAATTTTTAAAAATATGATCATGTTACCAACCCACCCTACAAGGCCTGACTTATTCTGACCCCTGTCTGACCTCAGACACGCTCCATCTTACCTGGTCTCCAGCCACACAGGCCTTCTTTGGTTCTTCAGTATTCTCTCTCCAATTCTCTCTCCAACCACAGAAGGATGCTTCTCTCTCTCCTCGGCCCCATTTCTTGTTAATTCTAGCTTCAACTCTCATCTTGAGCTGAGAAGCCATCCCTGACCCTCAGCTATCACAGCTCTTAAAGACCTGGGCTGTGTTACTCTAGAACAGGGGTGTCCAAACTTTTTTCAACATTTTTTATCAAGGGCCATATGCGGTAAAATACACAAACAGCCGGGCCGCTCACTCGAGGTGAAGTACGTATTGCCTCACCTGGTTTAAGTAAACTAAATATATTTTTGGAATTTGCTGCGGGCCAATTAAAAATGGATTGCGGGCCGCAGTTGGCCCGCGGGCCGCAGTTTGGACACCCCTGCTCTAGAACACCTATTCTAGTTTGTCTATTATGAATAGATTAATGCAACTGTTTTGTTAACCTCTGTCTCCTTTCTAGACTGAAAGCTTCATGGGAGCCGGACCACACGTAATTTTTCTCTCTGTTGTACCCCCAGTACTAGAATAATACCAAGTACTTCATAGTCATTTAATAAATTTTTATTGAACGAGATGATGACAAATGCCAAGGCTATGGTATAGATACATTTTAAAAACATCTGTGAAAAACATTCTGCTAAGCATTAACTCCTACGTCAATGCAAGTTGTTTTAACCGTTGCCAGTTGGGGAGCTTTCTGTGGCCATACTTGCGGGGACTGGTTTTATTACCATGCTCTATTTTAACTCGAAACAAGAAGATACAAACAGAAAAAAAAAAAAAAAAAGACAAATAATAACGCTGATGTACAAAGAGGCTTTTGAGAAGACAATTGGCCTGTCTTCCCTTCTCTGTGGACCTCATTAAGGGCACACAGAACTCCCTCCCCCATGGTAGGGACGGATTCGTCCAGCAAAATGGTTTCAGGATTAGAGGAACAGAATCCCAATCCCAGCCAAAAAGAAACTCCTCCAAACAGGACAGAGGAGACCCACAGTGACGTGTGAGGAACCTGACATGCTATCGTCCAGTGGGCCTCACTTGGCACCCGACACAGGAGGGCCTTTTGAGGGGCTACCTAACAAAAGAATGGAGGCACTTTCTTTCCCTAAAGGACCAGGGTAGTGTGCCTTGCCACGTGCCATTTCCTCTCTCTGAGTTGTCTTTGTCTTATTTCCATGCTGCAAACCCCTGCTTGTCCTTTAAAACTCAGCGGAAGCCAAGCCTTTCTAGGAAGCCTTCCTCAGCTACTCTAAAGATGGAGTTGTTATGATGAGTCATGCAAAGCACAGTCACAGTGGGAAGAAGAAATGAGAGGGAGAAGCAGAGCAGCGCCGCCAGGCCTGTGGTGCTGGCTGTGTGCTGAGGGCTGTGCCTCTATAATGGCACTTGCTCCTCACACACTCTCTTGTATCAAATGCCGTCATCTTCATCTTATAGGTGACGATACACCCGACTTGCCCAGAGCCCAGGGGCAGAGCTAAGTAAGACGCAAGTCTAAACTCTCGGAATCAAAAATCCGTGCTCTTAACCTTTACACTGCCCATTTATTTCTGCGTATCAATGTAAGAACAGCCTTGAGATGATATCGAAACAGTCTATATACACGTCTGTCTCCTGGGGTTCAGGAGCAGTTTGGTACAGGGACTGTGCCCTTTTGTCTTCAGTCTCTGCATCCTGCTTAGCACAGTGCTGGACTCTGAGTAGATGCTCAGGAAATTCTTAAATGAAGGACTGGATGGGAGAGTGAATGAACAAGTTTGCCCGTATCAATCATGCTCCTTCAAGAGGCGGAAACTCTTAAGGCAGAATATCTTCTAGTGACACCCAAAAGCAGGCTTGCTGGAAGTCTACACACACACACTCACAAAAAAAAATACACATTTTTCTAAATCAGTATGTCATAAACAATACTACTACAATAATAAGTAAAGCATACAGTGCTTACTATTTGCTAGGCACAGTTGTACTGTGTGTATGGATGTAGGTATCGGTGTGTGTATCCCTCACAACAATCCTAATAGGTCAGTACTGTTGTTAGCCTCATTTTATATATGAGGAAACCAAGACACAGAGTCGGTAGGTAACTTGTCCAAAGTCACACAGCTGTTAAGCGCAAGGGTTAGGATTAGAACCCATGCAGTCTGGTTCAGAGGTAGATGCTAAGAAAGGATTCATGACTATACTTTGTGCCTTTGTACATATTTATGGAATTCTTATTTTTCACATTTTTGGAATTCTCTTCTCAGCCCCTTCCCCATTTTTAGAACCCACCCACTCTCAGGCCCACATCAAGTGTACTTCCATCCACGTCTTTCCCTGATTACTCATTTTCTCATCGTCACAAAAACACACTCACTTTTAAAGCCTTTCCCAAATGCATGTTGTGATTCTCTGTAATGTGGAAATCATATTGCACTACCTGAAGGGGTTGTTGTCAGGATTAAGTGAGACAAAAATATTACATTGTTTTACATTGAAGCTTTTTTTTACTTTTTTACATTTTTATGTACACTAGATGAATTGCCCCTGCTTTCCTCTAAGGCCAGCCCTCCACCCCTGAGCTGGACCCCACCTCTGACCCCTACTCAAGCCCCTCACTCCTAAATTTGTCCCCTCTCTGTTATCACCAAGTCTTTTCTCTCTACAGGATCACTTTTGCAGTCCAAGCATGCTGGAGAGCATCTCATTTTAAATATTCATCTCATGTTTCTGTATCCCCCTCCAGCTACTGCCCCACTCCCTGCTCTTTTCAGAAGAATGTCTTGAAAGAGTCATCTACACACAGTCGTCACCTCTTTTCCTCTGATTTGCCATTCCCATCGCTTCACCAGAATTGCTCTTGTGAGATTCACCAACGACCTCGTCAGTGACGAATCTAGTCAGTCAGCCTCGGCCAGGATTCCTCTTGCTATAGCTCTCAGCAACAGTGGCACAGATGGTCTCTGCTTCCTTCTTGAAAGAGTTTCTTGTCTTGTTCTCAGGGCCCACACTTTCTCTCTGTTTCCTTCATCCTCACTGGCTAGTCCTTCTCAGACTCCCCGGCTGCTTCCTTATTATTTTCCTGAACTGCAAATATTGGAGCCGAGGGCTCAGTCTTCTCAATCTATGCTTGCTCCTAGGTGATCTCATCTAGTCCCACGGTCTTAAGTATCATCTATGCAATTTATATCTGCAGCTCCAACCTCTCACCTAAAATGCAGGCTTGTACATCCAAATGCCTACCCAACATTTCCACTGGAATGCGTAATAGAGATCTCAACACAGAACTTTCATTCCTCTCAAGAAAAACCTGTTTCTCCAGCATTCTTCTCCCGCTTAGTAAGGAGAACTCTATTCTCCTACTTTCTCAAACAAAACACCTTGGAGTCATCCTTTATTTCCTTCTTTCTCTCATATCCTTCTTCCAATTCTACAATAAATCCTCTGGGCCTAACCTCCTAAATATATCCAGAATCCAATCTCATGTCGTATCGTATCCATCACTCAAATGTTTCTTCATCAGAGAGGACTTTCCTGGCCTTCTTATCTAAAATCAATCTCTCTCTCTCTCTCTCTCACACACACACACACACACACACGTACATACTCCCCAGTTACTTTTAGCCTGCTTGATTTTTATTCCATAGCACTTATCTTTACCTGACATGTTATATAGCCGTTTACTTATTTGTTGCCTGTCTTTTTCACACTATTGAATGTAAGCCACGTGAAAGCAGAGACTTTCTCTGTTTTATTCATTCTTCTATGTCCAGTACCTAGAACAGTTTCTAGCGCATAGGAAGCATGTAATACACACTTGTTGACTGAATGAATAGATGTATGAATGAATGTTGATATTAAGTCTTAATAATAAAGTGGAAAGAATGGGCTCTGAAACCAGATGGACCTGAGTTCCAGTCTCAGCACAGATAATTACCTGCTGAGTGACAATTACTGAACTGGTATATTTCTTTTTCTAATAATAACATACCAAAATATCCTTGTGAAGGTGGAAAAATGTTTGTAAAACCCCTAGCATAATGCCTGTGAATATTCAGTTAATATTGTTTCTTTTGTATTGCCCATGGCACTTATCACAGCAACAGTCACAAATAGGCATTAATAGTTCAATATTGATTAAATTATTTTCCTCCCTACATAGCAAGTATTAACTGTGGGCTTGTTATATGCGAGTGTGCTAAATACTTTATAGTTACGACTTCACATAAACCTCACAAAACATCATGAGATAAGTAGTTAATTATTCCCATTTGACGAATGAGACAAGGTACAGAACGGTACAGTAACTTACCCAAAACCACACAGCTAATAGGTGGTAGGTCAGGGATTGCACCCAGAGTGCCTGACTCCAGAGTCCAGGCTCTTATCTGACTACAATATTTTAGGTATTGTTCTCAGCACACGGAAACTTAAAAGATGAAAAAGGCTCATTCCTATTTTAAGAAGCTACTACAGTCTGGCAGGGGAGAGAGAGGCATAGGCACACAACTCTAGCAGTAGGTTTGAACCCTGGCTATGCATGAGAATCACCTGTGACAAATGTCCAGGGCTGTCTCCAGCCCTGTTGAATCACTGGGAGGAAGGGGGCTTCAGGAATCCCAGTTTTCAAGGTTCCCCAGGTGAATCTCATTAGCAGTCAGGGAGGGAAACCTGAGTCTGTGATAAACAACGTTCAACTTTGAAGTATATTCAAAGCTTGGAAGAGCTCTAGGAGAAAGAGATTGATCAACTGTGGATTCCTTTGAAATTGGACAGAGTAAAATCCTGCAACAGAGAAGAGGTTGCTTTTGGTCTGATGTCTGGCAGGTAAGTGGCTGTCCTGGAAAGGTTCAAGGTCAGCGTCATCCACTTACACATTCAGTGGAACTCTACTGAGCATGTCTGCTTCATGGTAGCTATGACTTTGCTTCAAGTTTTTTGTATTAGGTACCAGCTAAAATATCCACCTAATATAGAGAAAGTCATTCAAGTTCTTGGGCTTTAGCATTGTCATCTAAGAGAGACAAAAACTATGCACGTACCAAAGAGTTGCTTTGGTGAGTAAATGTGATAATTCATACAAAGTATATAGTGTGGTGCCCAGTAAAAGTGAAGAGCTCAGTCAGAGTTAGCTGGGGTTATTATTAATATGATTCATATTGGTAGAAGTCTCTGCTTTTATAGGCTACATCCCATAGTGCAAAAAGATAGGCAACAAATAAGTAAACAGAAATTAACTTTTGCCTTTTGCACTTTGAGTGATGTGGTCATGGAAAGAATCCTGGGCCAGTGGAGGGATAAGCTAGAGTCTGGTCCTCTTCTGACATTGCTGTCCCTTGGGAAATTGGCTAATCCTGCTGTGCCTCAAGTGGGAGTCAAGTGAGAATTTAATAAAACCTGGTGGTGTTGGTGTGAGATTATGTGATGGTGCTTTGTGAAGTATGTCTCCCCCTTGAGTTTCCCATAGTAAATCGGAAGCTGGGAGTGGTAACTCATTTTTAGGAGTTCCTAGTAAAATCTGTAAGGAATTTAGCAATTGGTAAGAAATAAGGACAGAAAATAATGTTTAAGAAAGCCAACTGGGAACCAGGCACTCTCCATACATTATTATTATTACATGGAAATAATTATCGCAGCAATTCTGCATGGCAGTATGCACCGTTTACAGGTAAAGACACCAAGAGGACTGGAGAGAGGAAATGTCTAGTTGAAAAAGACTTTGGCTTTGGAATCAGATAAACAGAGTTAAAAATGTGATGGAAAGTTATTTATCCCCCAAGTGCCTGTTTTCTCAACTGTAAAATGGGGGTAATACTGCTTCCTTTCCATGTTTATTGTAAGGATTAAGGTCATTGAGTGGAAGGTGCCTGGTGGCCACTTAATAGACGGTCTCTGGATTTGCTGTGACAGTATCTTTATCCAGGTCATACAGAGGTAACACCAAGGTGGTTTGATTGCAAATACGGGGTTCCTCCTATTTCTTCAAGTTCCCCTCAAAAAAATGTTGTGTTTCATTCTTTGATTCTTTCAAACTATTATCACTTTTACTGGAGTTTGCTTATCATATATACTGGTCAGTCCTGTTCTGATTTGTGTTTCTGAATTCATTGTTTGTCTTTAGTACTTGTGCCCCAAGGCAATTTCTTCATTTTGACTCAATTTTATAAATCTAATAGAAAAATCACCGGCAGTGAAATCATCAGCATCGTTAGAGAGACTGGCCCATTAGTTTTCTGAGTCATTGTTTCTTCCCTGGCAGATCGAGCTGGGAGAAACGATGGGCTGAAATGGCCAAGGTCTTTATCTTCACAAGTGTCTGCAAAAGCAGTTAGTAGGAAAAGCAACTAGGAGGCAAATCAAGGTATGGTTATAAAGATGTGCAGGAAGGTATGGATCGTATTGTTGGTACGTGGGAATGTCACCTACCTAGAAATTTTTGGAGCAAATTGAGTAGTCAGTAAACCTCCTTGCAAGAGAAGCTATTTATTTATTAATTCATTTATTCAAAAAGTACAAACATACACATAAAGAACATTTCTATTATATGTCAGATAGGGGCTAGACAATAAGTTCACTAGTGGTCAAAATAGATATGGTTCCTGCCCCTGATGGAAGACAAGTAAATTAATCAAATAAATGTAAACTGTGGCAAATGCTGCAATGGAGAGGACATGATATATCAGGACAAGGTCTCCTAGGGTGTTCTAATGCATAGGAAGATCAGGACGTCTTCTCCGAAGTGTCACTTGGGCTGGGATCTGAAGGACGAGTAAACCTGAACTAGGCAGAACCAGAGAGAGAGTTTTCCAGGCAAAGGAGAGCATGCTTGCAAGGCCCTCTCACCGGAGGGGTCATGGCGAATATGAGGTCCTGAAGGAAGGAAGGCCAGTGTGACTGGAGCGTGAAACCAAGAAAGAATATAGTGGAAAATGAGGCTGTAGGTGGTGTGACCCTGTGTGTCTCTGTGATATGAATTATGGAGTTTGGTCTTAATCCAAAAAGCAACTGGAAGTTACTTAAGGGTATAAATTGGGGTGGGGGACGCGGAACTAGCCATCTTTGCAGCACGAATAGATTCTCTTCTGACTGCTATGAGACTAGATTAGAAAGGCTCAAGCTATATGGACATATTTTAAGGAGCTGACCATGCAAAACAGAGATAAGTGGTTACTAACGTCAGTTTTTATGGTTGGATTACGGTAGACTTGTAGGTGGCTCTATGTATGTGCCAGACTCCTCCAGGTATATTTGTGTCTGAATAGAACAGTGTTATGAACACGGAAACCTGTCCATTGTCTTGACATCCAGACAAAGAAATTTTTATTCTCAACGAGCAATGGCAGGAACACACTATGCTCTGTATGCTCTGTTTTGAAGAGGCAGTAAACATTCCAGGCATTGAAAAATGGAGTGCGTTTGCTCATTCAGACATAGCGCTTGCATATTTAGAAGGAAGAGAAAGGCTGTTTTAGGACAAAACCAGTAAGAATGCTTTCATATCATGTTTATTCAGCAGGAAATAGCTGCTGCGTCAAAGCCTCTAGGTAGAATGGTACATATGCTCCGTGGTATAGATTCATATATAGACAACAAGGTGGCCCACGCAGGGGAGAGTTGACCAAAAGTCAGTCTAATGGGCAAAGGTTCGGAAACCATGTTCTACCTTAATTATTATTCCATATTTTCATGGTCCTATAACCCAGATGACAGAACGTCTAAGCATGTGAGTAGAACACCAAATGTAAAACATATTATCTATTTGCGTTTGTTTATCATCCATTTCCCCTCGCTAGACCATAAACTCCATCACAGCCGCTGCTTTTACCTTTTGCTCATCGCTGTGCTTGGTGCGTATAGGTGGTGATATATCTTTGTGGAGTAAATGGTGGAGAGCATGGTCGGTGGCCGCAGCAGGCAAGTGGAGTGATCTGCAAGTTTGGGGCCTCCCTTCTTCTAGGACAGTGGTTCCCAATGGAAGCATACATAAGGATTATCTGCGGTGCTTGGTCTAAAATGCAGATCTAGGGGCTCGCACACTCCCCCCTAAACTATTTATCATTACATGCTGAATGGGGTTCAAGAACCCCCATTTTCAAGAAGCACTCCAGTGCCTGTTGGGGGCTCCTCCAGGAAACACTGTCCTAGGATAACAGAAACCAAAAAAGATACAAGCAACATCACTGAATTTTTTATGGTTTCCTTCCTCCCTCCATGTCTAGTCCAAGATGTGGGAACTCTAGACTTAGCATCACAGAGCGATGTGGGTGGAGAAAAGGGGATTAGGTACGCTGTTCATAAACACCCTGATTCTGAGGCTCAGGCTGCAGACCTATGAAAGGAAGGGTCTAGAGGTGAATTCAGAAGCAAAAGGAAGACATGAACTTCCTCCCTTGCCAGTTCCCAGAGCAGTTTTCTGAATGGCTGCTGCACCCTGTGATTGGGGGAGAGCACCCAGTTGGTCCTGGCAGTGGGCATCAAACCAGGCAGCCAGAGCTGAAAGAGGCATCCCAGTTCTGTTAAAAGCCCCACCCTGCATCTTGCAGAGATTAAGTGACCGGCCAGAAAGCACAGTTAATTGGTATAGGGCTGGGACGGAAACCCATCCTGTGGCTGCACTGTGGTGTTTTGGCCTCTGTACCCCTTAGAAAGCTGTTTGACTATTCCTACAATCTTATGTTCAAATGAAATGCTGACCTGAGTAGAGAGTCTTTATAGAAGAGGGGGGGAAAGCCCTTAAGGATACATTGTAAAGACTCTACTTCCTTTCTCATTGCAGGATAAACCCTCAGGAGAGACCCAGCTTCCAGGTACTTTTCAATGGCTGAGCAAAATATGTGTAATAGCACTATTATTTTACAGTTTTTAGAAGGAAGCTCATTTTTCTTTGAAATTGGTCCTATTTACACACAGAATGAGCTCAAAAGATTCTGGTATCAAACCTTCCAGAATGTTCTCATAAGGGCTATCTTCCCCACGCTGGGTACGTAACAAGGTCATTCAGGACGAGGGTATGTGGTACAGGGTTCCCCACGTGTGCTACTTCCGTGCCACAGAGCAATGGGCTAACCTCGACTGTGCAGACTCCGAGCTGGGGATTCGGGGCGGTCAGATAGTGCCCGAACTGTGTCTTCTGCAATTGCTCCTGCTCCAGTCACCAACGTGCCACTCTGCCAACTTGCTTTCCTCTCTTCCTCGTCTAACTGACCCTGGCTAAGCTTGCTGTGCGTGCTGGGAGCAACGTCCTCCAAATTCACGTCATTTGAACTCATTTCCAGTCTTGTTTGGAAATTGTATTTTTGGCTCCTATTCAGAGAAATTGAAACTGAGATGATAAACGGAATTGATTCTATAGGTGAAGCAGTGGCCAAGGCTTTCGTTACACTTCTCTATTGATCCCTAGCTATGCTCTGGGCACCACACAAAGTTATTTATTTGATACAGCACTTCCAGGTCATAGCACAGACTTCAGTGAATTGATTCAAGTTTGAGGATCCCCGTGATACCCAACCTTCGTTTAAAGAACCACTTCCCAGCAAAACCTGATTTTATAACGTGGAAGACGTAAGGCATCTTCCACTCTATACATTTTAGCTTCTTAAAAATTCGGCTCTCAAAGCTTGCAACTTCACAGGGTAAACAAATGAAATAAGACATGTTTGAGGCAGCTGATCAGTGCCTGGGACGTAGCAGGAACTCAATAAACATTTGCTCTCTTCTCTTCTCCCACCAGCCCTTGTCTACAGACACAACTGAGTGTTGGCTCATTTGTTGGTCCATTTATTAAATATTTCTTGAGCACCTACTATGTGTTGAGCATGGCTATAGACATTGAGCATCCAGGGGTATAAAGACAGATGGATCCTTGCTATCATGGACCTTATGTTCTGGTGGGGGGAGAGAGGTGAAAAACCATTACAAGCGTTGGATGCAAAGTGAGGTGGGAACTGAAATCAAGCAAGACCTACACAGGGAGATTCAGATAAAATTAAACGACGACCTGCATACACCTGACGACAGAACTACGCTCCTCACTGGCCTTCTGGCAAACAAGCTTCAGACCTGGTCTCCTCGGCAGCCCTCAGTGCATTCACGGCTCATTTGGGCTGCTTGTTGGCAAGTGTTCCTTGGGCGTCCGGTGCAGAATGTTCTGGAGCAGCCTTTTCCACCTGGCTGCTACAGAACATTCTCATTCTGCACAGGATGGTGGGCAGGTGCTGCTAGTGGCATGATCCTCTGAGAAGGAAAGCCCTCTGGGAGCTGAGTCTGCAGGCCCCAGGGACAGCCTTCGTTCATTCACATGTGTTTTAAAGCTTCTGGGAGATACCAGGCTGAGACCAGGGTCTGGAGAAATTTCAGGAAATCAGGCAACCCCTGCCCCTGACCTCCTGGTGCTCGCATTCTAGTAGAAGAACCAGCCAACCACAAGTAGACATCAATAAGCACAAACTTGCAAATAGTGACCAGGACTGGGAAAAACAGAAAAATAGGATAAATCACATAAGGAATGGTGGGCTGCCAGGAACAGGGTGGACAGGGCAGTCGTCTCTGAAGAGAGATATTTGAGCTGAGGCTTTAACTCTTGAGAAAGAGCCAAGAGCCAACCTTACAAAGATCCCGGGGAAGAGCATTCCAGGCAGAGGGCCCGGCAAGCATAAAGCCCTGTAGGCTGGAACAAATTTGCTATACTCAAGGGATAGAAAGGTCTTGATGGAATGTTGTATTGTTTTGTGGGAGATTGGGTAGCTTTGTTTAACATTTTTTTCTCAAATACTGAAACTGTATAATTCATTATACTTTTCAAAGATAAAGTGTGTATTTGTAACTAGAAAACTTGGATTCTAGACACGGTGTCCTTAATTCTGTAAGTGGACAATTTAATGACTTAGCCCTTGAGTCAGACTGCCTATGTTCAATCCTGGATTTTCCATCCACTAGTTGAGTGGCTTCTGTCAAGTTAATCTTTCTGTTCCTCGTTTGCCATAAAATGGGGATAAGAATGGTGCCTATTGCATGGGAATCTTTTGGTGATAAACTGAAATAATAAACATAAAAAGCGCTTATCAGCACAAGGCAAGTGCTCAAAGCATGTTGACTATTATAATCCCTTCATCATTTCCTCTAGAAGCTCTTTCTTACCATGTTTCCCCGAAAATAAGACCTAGTCGGATCATCAGATCTAATGCGTCTTTTGGAGCAAAAATTAATATAAGACCCGGTGTTATGTTATATTATATTATATTATATTATATTATATTATATTATATTATATTATGTCAGACCCGGTCTTATATTATAGTAAAATAAAACTGGGTCTTATATTAATTTTTGCTCCAAAAGACGCATTAGAGCTGATGGTCCGGCTAGGTCTTATTTTCGGGGAAACACGGTAATCATTTTTGCTATCTTTGTATCCCACCAGCCAACTCATTGAATAGATTTCTGAACAATCAATGGAAAATAATTTCCCCAAATCTTTATGATGAGTGCCCTTGAAGTCCTCAAAAGTTTTTAGTGTAACGTAGCTGAGGCGGCCTCATGAAATCCTCAGTTGATTCTAGGTCTTGGTCAGTGCTTTTCCCAGGGAAGATGGTTGGGACTGACTACATAATTAGTGCTCCTCCATCATTCTTTTTCTCCTTTCCCTACTTTTTCATAGCATTTATCACCACCATGAATATTATACATTTACTTATTATGTTGTTTAACCTATAAGAATGGAAGCTCTATGAGAACAAGGACTGGTTTCCCTTGTTGACTGCACCATCCGCAATTCCCTCTAAACAGGATTCAAACCATAATGCTCCATAAATACTTATTGACTGAATGATATAGCTACACACACTTAGGAAAATACCAGGAGCAGGTTGCTAATGGGTCCAAGAGCCCAGCTTCTAAAAATACCCACAGTTTTAATGCAATCTGAGTTGCCAGCCTTTCTGTGACCCAAGGGAGCAATGATTCGCTGGGAGGATCTGATCCAATCAATAACAAAATATTACATTCATTTATTATTCATTTATTCATTCAACAAATATTTGTCAGGTCCTGACTTCATGCCAGGTCTCGTATTAGATGCTGGTGTACACTGGTGAATAAAACTGCTGTGGTCCCTGCCCTAGGAGATTAGAGTCTTGTCATTAGTCATTCTAATTCTTACAAAGAACATCTCATCACCAGCTCCAGCAGAGTCATCTTTCCATATGAATCTGAAGGCTAGAACCTAGAGAAGAAAATCAAACCTTTTGGCAAGCCGCCCAGGAGTGGGCAGTCAGGAAATGCTATTCCCGGCCTGACTCATCCCTCCTCACACCACTCCTGGGATGCGTGGTTTGCAGTACGGTTCTACAGATGGCACACATGTACATCTCCCACGGCACACGGCGGTTCCTCTCTCACCCCACACTCAGGTGCACACATGGGAGCACACACACACACACGCACCCACACACCCCCTAATATAAAACTCATCCAGCACCAAAGAGTCATCCTGAGGAGCTGAAAATAAAATCCCAGGAGGCACCAGGAGCATAAGGTAGATAGGAATAAGAATTTGCCAACCTTGATACCTCTTTCTAGCATGCCATATTATGCCCTCAATTTGCCAGCTGCTTGTTTGTAAGACAAACTAAATTGCGTTAAGGAAATCTTTTACTTTAAAAAAAAAAAGGTATGTGCACCTTCTGCACAATGAAACTTCAGAGCATTAGGTGGCAGAGAGTCCATATATATAGGCTCCCAGATTCAAGGATAAATTCTACCCCTCCCTACACACACACTTATGTTTTCATCTGCAGTTTACTTGTATGGAGCTCAGTTTCCCTTGGATCACCTCAGGAGTCACTCTGTCTTGAATCTGGTCTGATTTTAGCACAGTGGTGTTACCTAACTGAGCCTGTGGTATACACTCATTCAAACCATCGATCTCACAGCCCCTTTTGTTGTGATTTAACTGTATCATGCATACATGTATATTTTTTTCCCAAAGAAAATGTACATTCCTTGAAGAGTTGCATGTCAGCATGCTTGGACTCTCAAGATAGACTGCCTGGCTTCATCTGACTCTGCTGCATGCTAACTGAAGCCGTTATTTAACCTCTCTGACATATGGTTTGCTCATCTATAAAACCGGGCCGGTCATAATACGTGCCTCATAGGATTAGTGTAGGATTAAATGAGCCAATTCACAGAAAGTGGTTGGCAAAATTGCTAATAGTATTTGCTAGTGTTCTTTTTAATATTTACCTTCTGTGGCGTCCACTGCTGGCTGATCCAGACAGAAAGTAAGCCATCACTAAATTTTACTGATTCAAAAGACAGCCTTCCTCATGACATGATGGTCATTCATGGATTTTAAGGTTGAGGTGGATCCTCCAAATACATCAAAATAACCACATTTTATACACCAAGATATTAATGTACGAAACTAAATTTCTAAGAAAATTTGTTGAACAGAAGCAACAGTTATTAAAACACTTTGCAAAGTCCTTCAACGTGATTATATCTTCATGATGCCAAATAACCAGATAGAAAATTAAAATTTCAGCCATTTATCTTGATATCTAAACTCTCCTTTTTCTTCAGTTTTCACCAAAACATTTGAGGTTGCATAGAGACAGTCTCTTGGTCTGTGTGGTCTTTTATCTTCCTAAGATTTTTCTGAGCTCTTTTTCTCTCCTCTTAAGTTGCTCCTATTTCAAACTGTACACTTCTTGGCAGTATGTAAATGAGTTTCTACTTCACATGTAATTTTGCTTTTTGGATAACAGAATGAATTGGTCACACTAAGCTCCAAGATTAATTGGTCAAGCAAAGTCAGGCTTTCTGAACTCAAAGCCCTGAGAGTCCACTAATTAGGGTTGTTTCAAAAGAGGAGGAAGAGATTCCCAGACAACAATCTGACTTTGGTTTGTCCTTCCTTCTGGAGATGATGTTAAATTACCTGATTTCAGAGTTTGCTAACAAAGTTTTATCCTATCATCCTGATATGAATTGCATGCGCTCGTTCTCGCATTCTCTCTCTCTCTCTCTCTCTCTCTCTCTCTCTCTCTCTCTCTCTCTCTCTCTCTCTCTCTCTCTGTCTCTCACCTTCCCTCCCCTGCCCTCCCCTCCCCTCCCCTCCCCTCTATGACCAAAAGGATTGTTGGGGGGAAAGTAACAGTGATCCCAACTTCCTCCTGTCCTATCTGGTTCCTTGGTTCCAAACTTCAGATTTATAAAGTACTGTATGGGTTATAATAGGATCTAATTCAGAGCGTTGATGTAATAACCAAATGAGATAATTTAGGACATTGCCCCGCACCAATAAGAGATCAAAATTTGTTAAATCACTTTTATTACAAGAAGTTAGTAATAGTTCTATAAGAAGAAAGTGTAGGCAAGGGAGAATATTATGGATTTTAAGCTTTATTTCCTTGATTTCCTTTTAAGTAAAGAAAGAATAAAGAACTCATCCCCCAAAACATGACATTTAGAACAGCAGTGGTGTGAGAGGTTGAGAGTATCTCCCTTCAATTCATTCATTCAGTTTTTACAAATAAGTAATGAACACCTATTATTTGTCGTCTATTGTTTCAGATGCTGGAGAAATGGTAGTGGATAAGACAGATCGTCAAAAGAAAAAAAAGCTTAAATAAGATAACTTCTGTTAGCTATAAGAACTGTGAAGAAAATAACACAGGGCAATGTGATAATGAAAGATTGACTGGCCATAGATAACCTGATATATTGACACTTTTATCAGTATGGAATGCTCCTTTTTTGGCCCTAGTAATAGAGCTTATCCTTCAATCTCCTTTTTCTGATATTGAGATAGCTCTCTTATCCTTGTTTGCATGATATGACTTTTTTCTATCCTTTCACTTTTGACCCATGTTTTTATATTTAAGGCACATTTTTCAGACAATGTTTAGCTGGGCCTTGCATTTTTATCTAGTCTATAAATCATGCTTTTTAACTGGTGTTCTTATTCCATTTTTAAATTTACGGTCTTGCTATCTTTCCTATTTATCCATCTGTTCTTTGTTCCTTGTTTTCTCTCTTTCTGCCTTCTTTTATATTAATAATTTTTAGCATATTACCTCATCTATTGACTTATTTGCCATACCTCTTCATTTTGTTTTATTGTGGTTGCTCTAGGACTTATAATACGTATCTAACTTATCATAGTCTCAGTGACATACCTCTAGTATATATTGTATGAACAATATTCCTTTTACTTTCTGACTTTTGTGCTATTATTTCTAAATAGGATATATGTGTACCTGCATATAATGTAGGTACATATGATACAACACAATTTTTTGTTGATCTTTTTGTTTTAATAAGTCAAACGTTTGGTCTAGTGAGTCAATTTTTTAAAAATATTTAAAATTGAGAAAACAAGTCTTTTATAGTGACTTATGTGTTTACCATTGCCAGTCCTCCTCCTTCGTTTATGTAGATATGAATTCACATCTAAAATAATTTTTATGATGATGAATTCATCTTATTCTTTTCTTCTCTGGAAAGTTCTTTAATGTGCCTTCATTTTTAAAGGATAAAAGGATATTTTTATTGGTTATAGAATGCTAGGTCAACAGGTTGTTAAAGAATTATTTCAAGATTTTTAAGATTTTGTTTTTTGTTACTGTGTTTCAGTAGTTGTATGATTATATGCCTTATAAAGGGGTTTTGTGTGTTTATCCTAAGTGGGCTGTATTTGCGTTTCTTAGTTCTAAGAATTTATATTTTTTCAATCAAATTTGGAAAATTTTTGTTATCATTTTTATAAATATTTTTTCTGCCCACCTCTTATTCCCCTAGCAGTCCAATTACAGTGTTCAATGGCTTGATATTTTCACAGATCACTAAAGGTCTGTTTAGTTTTCAGCAATTTTTGCTGTTTCGGTTCAGATAGTTTTTATCTCCCTGTCTTCAATTTCAGTGTTGTTTGCTTCTGTTATGTTTAATTTGTTTTGAAATTCATCTAGTGAACTTTTCATTTCAGACATTGTATTCTTTAGCTCTTGAAGTTCCATTAGGTACTTTTTCATAGATTTCTTTTCTCTCCTCATTATGTTCATTTTTTTCTTTAAATTTTTAAACATTTTAATGGACTTTTTAAGTCCTTGACTAATAATTCCATCATCCCTATAATTTTTTTAGAGCTATTTCTGGTGACGGAGTTTTCTCGTGGTTATGGGTCACATTTTCTAGCTACTTTGCACACCTAGGAATTTTTATTTAATTCTGAACATTGCTAATGTTACATTAGTGAGTATCTAGATTTTATCGTCTTCCTGTAAAGAATATTGAATTTTATTCTGGTAGTCAATTAATTTGTTTGTTAATAATCTTGTCCTTCTAAGGCCTGTCTTCAGACTTTGCTTGGGTGAGTGTAGATGAGCTGTGATTATTCCATGGCGCGTTTAGCCATGCTCCTGAGGCATGGCCTTTCGAGGGTCTCTACTCAGTTAAAAATCTCCCATTTAGGGGGTCATTCTCCAGTTTATACCTTCCCAGTATTTGGGACTCACTAGTCATTCTTTTCCAGGCTTGGAGAATCTCACACTGTGCATATATATCTTAGTATTCAGTCAAGGACTCAAGAAGACATCTATTGTATACTTCTTGAACTCTTTCTCGGCTCTCTGCTCTCTGGCATTCTGCCTCCAAATTACAGCTGGCTTAGATTCCCTGAAATCTTCCCTGTCTGCTCCGTGCAGTAAGATTGTCATGCTTTGTGTGGCTGCCCCTTTCCTACCCCAGAGTCCATCAAATGCCTCCAGAATGAAAGAACAATTATAAGTCTTTGCTTGTTTGTTTCTCTTCTCTCAGAGATTACAATTCTGTGGTTACCCATTGTTTGGTAATTGAAAAATGGTTTTTTACCTCCTAGATTCTGTCAGTTTTCTAGTTGTTTACAGTAGAAGGGCTAGTGTGGTACCAGTTGCCTCTATATTACCAGAAACAAAAATTAGAGGTTTTTTTTAGCTCCATGCCCGTTAATATACACTATCAATTCTGTATGGCAGAAGGGAGCTCACAAGTTTTGTAGTGACTATAAGCATGAATGACAAAATGTCATATTGAATATCACATACCCTGCAAACTTTTAGTTATGTAGCCTTTCTCCTAAAATGCTTTCCTAAGCTCTCAGTTTTCTTGGGAACTAGCTTGGTTGGTTTGGAAAATTTCTTCCTCTTTCAGTTAGGTTCACAAAAGTCTGCACTTCAAGGCTATGACTAATATTAAGTAGGCATCAATCTATTATGACTGTTCCATCACTGCTATACTTATTAGGAATTAGGCATTAAAATAAATATATTATTACTGGATTCTGAGAAGCTGAGCTCAGAGATCTTTGTAGTATTGACTACATCTTCTCTCTCAAGCCCTATCAAAACCCAGGAGCAGAAAGATACAATTAACTAAATTTACGAGTACTGTTAGCTTATTTTCTGTCTTCCTTCTATCTCTCCACCCCTCCTGATTTTCTTCTCTTGCCAAAGTTAACTGTTACTACTTTGTTCCACACTCTTTAATGCAACCCCCAAATCTTCCATGACGTTATGGAAGATTTTTTTCATTCATTTATTTACTCAATAAATAATTATAAATTACTTGAGAATTTTTAGGTTGTTTGATAGGTTCTAGGAATAAATTAGACGTGTTTCTTACCCCCATTGAAGATCAAAATTCAATGGGAGGAGATTTACCAAATACCTACATAAATAAGTATACAATTATAAAATATGATGTGTGCTTTGAACAAAAGTCACAAAGTACTTTGAGAGTATATCACTGAGTATGCCAATTTGGGTTTTCCAGGAAGCAAATGCCAAGATAGAATTAAAAGTGTTAAGAGGTTTCTTAGAGGAAATGCTCACGGAGAAAAAAAGGAGAGAGATAACAGGACTGGGGAGAGTTGTAGACAGTGATTCAAATATGACACCTTTATAAGAAGAGAGTAAAGGAAGGAAGGTGGGATAGAAAGAGCATCAGACTGCTCTACAGTTCTCAGAAAGCCTTGGCCAGATTAGTGGTGGGCCCCAGAGCAAAGATTGCCTTCTAGAAGAATCCTCTGTTGGTCAGGAATGAACAGATGTAGTACCCACGCTGTGTTCGGTCATTGGTTGGGAGAGACCCAGGTAGATCAAGGCTTCGGTGTTGATGCTATATTGGCTTCTGAAGGTATGACAGCTGGAGGATTCAGCTAACTACACTCCTCACAGCACGTTTTCCCTGAAGGAAGAGCTGAGAGAGTGCTCCCACAGTCGTGACACAGGACAGCTGGACCTAGCCTAGGAAATTGGGGAAGGCTTCTCTAGGACATATTTAAACAATGCTTAAGTGACTGCTTAACTTCAGGTCACATCCTGAGAACATTTCTTAGACTAGTTGTTAAAAGAAAAGCCACTTTGCTAGATTTTGATGGTAGGCCCTGGATTTAAAGCATTCTGGGGTTTTGCCATATCTCCTTTCAAATTAATGGACAGATACAAAGCAAAGCAGAAGTATTTAGCCAGAATTACATCTGACTTCACCATGTTTTTGCAGTTCTATCATTTCAGTCATTGTAAAAGCTTAAAGTCTTCTTTCTCTCCCATCCCTATGCTAGTGACGGATACCTTTATGCATACATCTCATTCCAAAAATATTTATTGAGTACCTGACATATTACAAACATTATGTTATGAGCTTTCTCTTGTTTTGGTTCCTAGAACAGTACCAAGTCATAACTTACCTTGAATCTTTTCTGTTTCACTCGCTTTTCTTGACCTCAGCAGATCATATTTGTATCTTCAAACAGCTACTGTTGTAAGTAGCTTTGATTGTTGAACAGCAGTTATTTAAATATTTATGGTCAATCTGTTCCAAAACAATATTAAAAGCAGCAGTTGAAGAAATACATAAAAATCAATGGGGCAAATTTATGTATCAGAAGATCTACATTTCTAACTATGTGCCAGATTTTCCATTTATAATTCTTGCAAATGAAACACTTTGGGTAGTCATAAACACTGACCTCTCTGAACCTTTCTCTGTGAATTATGGTCTTGCAGTAATAAACAGAGAGCAGCATTTGATTTGTAGGCTGAACTATACAAAGCAAGAACTCCATGCTAATGCCTTTGATCATTGTAATTCATTTTAACTGGCAAAGAGGGAGATGACAAAAAGTCTTTATAACACCAACTTCTGTTTTAAGTGTGTCTGCTGTCTTTCTTGACACATTTTTACCACAGTGGTGATACCTAGCATTGTGTTTCGCACCAGAAGGACATCACTAAATATTTGTAAAGTTGATATTCTGAAACCAGCATGGAATGCTGCCTAATTCAACCCACAACCTTGGATCTCCTTCAAGGGGAACCAGGAGAAATGAAGCCTAACACAACAGCAGCTCTCATATTTCAGGTTCCAAATAATTTAGTTAACGAATCTGTCTCTTTTTCGTCACCATGTCAACATTACTGTAGAAACTACACTTAGTGTAGTTTCTAGAATCTAGATACATGGGATTTCCTTTTTAAAATGGGCCTTAGAGATAATATAACCCAGGGATGACAAATGTAATTTATTTTATTTTCTAAGCTCAATAGGAAAAAGTGCCTTTTCCTATAAATGATGTCTCTTAAAGGTGAGTGAGGGCATGAGCACCAAGTACTGGCTCTTCAAATTGAGTCAACTATCCATGCTGACAGATGGCATCAACCTCAGCTCAAATGATTCCAAGCCAAGAATATGCTGCATTTCAAAGTGGCTCATGTCACTGGATGTTGAAAACTCTGTAAAATTAGCTGAAATCCACACTTCTACTCTCGGATTTGAGTTCTGCCTTTTGGAGTCACAAAAAATAAATCTACTCTTTCTTATTCTATATGATAGTACTTTATATATTTGAGCACATTTTTCCGGAGTTCTCTTTTCTTTTTGTTAGCCACAGTCTTTTAGCATCTTTGACATCTTTATCCACGATGCCTAAAGTTTTCCAACAGAAGTTCTGAAACCACAACTTCAGGGCGTGTGTGTGTGTGTGTGTGTGTGTGTGTGTGTGTGTGTGTGTGTTGTGTGTGTATACACTAGAGTATAATTCATCTAGGCCTGGAAGACTTCCTTATATGTAAAGCAATACCATCCTGTCTTTATTATATTCTATTTTATCTTGAGCTTTAATTTCCTCTTAAAGATATTGGCTCTACCTTTCTAGTTTGAAGATCATTCTCCTCAATAGGATAGATAAGCAGTGGACATGATAGATGCTTCTCCTTTCTCACTGTCATCTGTTAACATTACGTCATCTCTTTCAAACAGCAGGCTTAACCCTTTCTTGTTTTTCTTCTTGCTCCAAGTCTTACTTAAAATGCCTTTGCCAAATCTAGCACTAAAAGGCCACATCTTATTTTACATTGCAGCTGGATTTAACCCTGCTGATCAGTCCCTCCTTCCTGAAATTCTCTCCTCCCTTAGCTTCAACAGGTTTATTTTCCTTTGCTTCTCCTCTTCTCTTTCTCTGTATGTTCCTGACCTGCTTCCTCTGTGGGCTCCTCCTCTGCTTTGTGTGCTGTGTTCACCGGGATTCTGGTCTCTCCACAAACCATGTCCCCCCATGGTTTAACCACCCTCTATCCTGATGGCACTAAAACATTATCTCCAGCTCAGATTTCTTCCCTGATGTTCCAGGATGAGTAACACTGAATTCCTCATCTTCCTCCCACATGCCCAGCCCCTGCTCTGCTCCTTCTCATCAATGTCCTGTCTCGGGGACGGGGATCCCCTCCTGCATAGTCATCCGCAGAGAAACCTAGGTTCCTCCTTCCTCGTGTACCAGTCACCGGATGCTACTGAGTTTATTGCCTATAGTTCTGGGCTCCATCCTCTCTTCTATTGCCCTACTTTCCTGGCTAAGTGTTCCATTTTTATATTATAGCTTGGAGTTTTTCAGTAGCCTCCTGACTTGGGTCTTTGTTTTTGTTTTGTTTCTTTGATTCTTGTGCTCCTCATGTCTAGCCAGAGAGGTCTGTCTAAAACACACATCTGATCATGTGGCTTCCCCATCTAAAATCCTTTAGGCCTCCCCTTTACCTGCAAAATAAAGCTCCAGAGCTTGGCACTTAGTGTATTCCATGACTTGGTCCACAGCTCTCTCTCCAACTTTATATTGTCCTATTCCTGCCCTGGAATAGAAGCTGTAGTCATGCCAAAAAGCTAGTAGAATCCAGCATATACCAGCTATGTCAGGTCTTCTTACCTTTGTTTATGCCATGTTTTCTGCCTGGATGGAATGCCTGTTTTACTTTTCTTCTTTTGACTAATTTTCACTCATCTCTAATAGCTGAGCTCAGATATCATCTCCTCTGGGAAATATTCCCCAAACAACAAAAAGGATGGAATATACTCCCCTGTGTTTCCACAGGCCCCCTGGGACTTGTATTACTATATACATTAACTCTCTAGGATATCTGTATATGTGACTCTCTCCTCAGTGGCAGAAACCACATCCTACTGAACTTTAGTTTTGCTCTTTAGCTTTCTTCCTTGACCTTACATTTCCTTGGGCTTATTTTAGAAAGGTTTAGGCTGATATTTTCCCAACTGATGAATTCTTTATGTACACTAGGAAATATAATAAGAAAACCTAATGCTGGTAAGCTTCGAATTCTATGCTAACAATATCTGAGAACTAAAACACAGTCCGAGATGAATGTATTTACTTGCTACACGGTGACTGACAAAAAAAAAAAGAAGAAATGCTGTCATCTTTTTAGCAAGTATCTTTCCTTCAACTTGGAGGACAAAGTCGTAGCCTTGATTCTCAAATTTACTCAACAAATATTTACTGCGTACCTGGGTGTATGTAGAGGTAAATTAAACATTTATTCTGTTTTCAGAAAGCTTGTACTTTAGCAGGAAAAAATAGCATCACTGCGTTTCCGGGAAGAAATGATGATGTTGGTGATAATCACAATAATATTTACTGAGAAAATCAGACTTAGATCCATTATCTTCTTTAACCTCGTAATCATACTGTAACACGCTATACTGTCCTTGTTTTGTGATGAGAGAACCAAGCCTTCGAGAAGTAAGGAACGTGCTCAAGGCCGCACTCATAGATGTGAAACTCTGGAGTCTGTGCTGTTCTCTCTGCAGCGATGTACTGTGAGAGAGAGTGAGCCACAAGGAAAGCTCAGAAAAAGACGAGACAGATGACTTCCCGCTGTGAGAATAATAGATGGCTTCGTGAAGGAGGTGGCTTTGGCTCAAGCCATTAAAATATGAGTAAAATTTGGACCTTCGGAGAGGCAAGGACAGGACATTCTAGGCAGAGAAAACAGCTTGACGATAGATGCACAAGTGGGAAAGTATGCAGCACACACATGCAAAGTAAAGGAGATCAGTCGGATGAAGAAAAAAAAAGAGGAGTGAGAATGTCAACTGAAATGGTAGTAAGAGGTCACACCATTCTGGAGCCATAGAAAGCCAATGCGAATTTTTGAGCAGGGCAATGATATATGAGAAGATTAAAGCCACCAAAGCCTGTAAAACTGGTTGGAGGAAAGAGGGTCTGGAGATCACGTATTCACTTATTCAACAAACATTTATTAAGTACCTTCTGTTTAACAGGCAACATCAGTCAACAAAACACACAAAAAATCCCTGCTCTCATAGAGTTCTTCTAGTTGGAGGAGACAGATAATTGAAATATATTTTTAAATGTAAATATATAGTTATATAAATAATTTGCTGTTGTTATATATAGTTGTATATATAATTATATAAACAAACAGTTCATATATGTATATATGTATTTATGTATATGTTATAGATAGGTAGGTAGGTAGGTAGATAGATCAATAGAAGGTATTAGAAGGTGGTAAATATTACGGACAAAAACTAAGCAAGGGAAGCAGACAGAAATTTCTTGAGTAGGGATGGGAAAGCATTTACAAGTTTAAATAGGGTGGTAGGTAAAGGCCTTACAGAGATGGTGACATATGAACAAAGACATGAAGTAGGTGAGAAATTAAGCCATATGGAAATTTGGAGTAAAAGCATTCCAGGCACAGAGAAGAACAAAATCAAAGGTCATGAGCCTACCTGTCATATTTAAAGTACAAAGAGGAGGCCAAGTTGCTAGAATGGACTAAGGAAGGGACAGTAGTAGGAAAAGTGTCCCAAGAGATTGTAGAGAAGGAGCATTGCAAGGCCTTTATCTTTTTCTCTGAGTGAAACAGGAAGCCATTGGAGGGGTGTGGTCTGACTGACATTTCTAAAGAAGAACTCTGGTTTCTGTGGGGCGGGGGGTGAGGGGCGTATCTGAATGGGGGCAAGGGCCATAGCAGGGTGTTTAGTTGGGAGGCTCCTGCAGTTTTGGAGGTTGGTGGCTTAGTCCAGGGTGCCAGCTATAGAGTTAGTTGGTGCTGACCAGACATGCTGACCAATGGGATGTGGCATGAGTATTAGAGAAACAGGAATCTAGCACAACTCCAAAGAGTCCGTGTACTCGATACTGACTCTTATTTATTTTTATGTATTGCTAGGTTTGTGTTGGTGTATGTATGCTTTTTATACACCACAGTTATGGCCCTTTTATAATAGGCCACAAAATTAGAGTCTCCTTCTGACAGATAAATGAATGCCCCTGCAAAGTGTGTGCTTATGAGTAAATACATAAGACTTTGCTTTTGATTAAGAGTTGTAACTTTCCAAAGTGCTTTCTCATCTCATTTTATACTCACAACATTTCTGTATTAGGATGGTACACTGGGTATAAAAAATGCATTATCTCCAGGTCCAATATCTTGAACCAAAAAAGTACATAAACAAGTTTCAGATATTTATGGAATAATTGATAACAATTTCATACTTGGGGTAGTTGTTAAGTTGGGCTGTGTCTACATATACCAAATATCTAGGTACAACCTAAAAAATTATCTGTATGATATTAAGATCAGTTGGAAACATGCAGATTAATATGTTTAGGTTTTCAGGTATTCTAATATATTTAATATATGTCCTAAATGTTTCCTCAGTTTTTTTTTCTATTATTCCTCTAGATGTATGAAGAGAGTGTAGCTACCTCTACCACCAACTTTAATTTCTCCTTCCCCCTTATCATCCTTCTTTTTTCCCTTTATAAAATGCATACAAATGTGTCAAGTTCAAGGTTAAGTATTGGAAATCCAAAGCAAATAAGCTATGTTATCTGCTTTCAAGGAAATATCAATTATCCTTACCTCTTTTATAAAAGGATTTGAAGTGTCTTATTGAAGTATAACAACAAAAAGAAAAAAATAAATAAATGGAGGTAAGACTGAAAAATAAAGTTAGGAAACTAATGTGAAGCCAGGAGTAGAATCAATATTAAAAAATGCACACAAGAACATTCTGTACAATGTTTATTCAGAGCTTTCTCCCAGCCAGGGCAAAAGAGAAAACAGGACAGAGTTCACTGTTCTCAGCAAGATTAAAGCTCACCAGTTGTTTAGAAGAAATGCATCTTCTCATTGTCCTCAGTCATGGGGACAGTTTCTCCATTAGGTAATAAAGGCATTCTGCAAGTTTTCTTTAAGAGCTTTCTGATTGGAATATAGCAATGGGTTTTACAGGGATCGTTCTCCTAATATTTCTTAGTTCGGTTACATGGAACATTAAAGCACAGATCAGTAAAGAGGCCCAAACAGTATGATCTAAAGATATATCCCTTTGGGGTCTGACTCGTGAATATTATTTACCAGCCTTTGATAAGAATTGAGCAGCAAAAAAAATAATAATCAGGTTTTATTCTCTAAATAGAACCTAGGGTTTCATTATTTGGGTTGCTCGTTAAAGTCTGACAATAAACCAACGTTGCTTTGATAACCAACCAAGCAGAAACTAGAGTTGAGCACCTCCTATGGAGGATAAACTTACCAAGGATGGTGTGCCAGAATGGGAAACCCCCAGACTTGTAAGGTGGGCTCTAACAGAGGTACCAACCACAAGGACAGGGAGCATAGGGATTGGGAAAGGGTCCCTAGAGGAGGTGACACTTGAGCTAGATCACAATGGCAGAACAGGATTTTGATAGGGAGAAGCAGTGAAGGCCATTCCAGGAAGGGGGTTAATTAATGCAGGAAGGGGGTTGCATTTACATAGTATGTGGACACACAGTGAGAAGTCGTATTTTGTGAGGACAAATGGTGAGCCACGAGGCTGGAAAGAAAGTAGAGACTCCATCGTGAGGATACCTGAAAGGACACTGAGCGGCCTGCATTTCCTCCCCTGAAAACTCCTCCCTTTACTTCACCTGGCTTTCTGAAGAAACTGGAGCCCTGCCAAAAATCTGTCCGTTGGGAACACGACTTTATTACAAACTTTGGCAAGTATTCACTATATTTACAGAAACTGCAACTTCCCTGTCAGGAGCCAATATCTGTCAGTCTTTCCTTTATAAAAATATTTGTGTCCCACCAGATAAGTGGGAAGATTCTCGGACTGTCTGGGAGGGACTGGCCATTTATTTTATTGATATGCAATAAATAATGAGTATCCATCCAAACAAAAGGTTTACCTTGCTTTTTCTAAAGACTTTCATTTAAGATGCGATATTTCATTATACTTACCACACAATCTTTTCTGGAGTAAATGAAATGCAAATTCCCAAGGGAGGGATTGGAAAATCATGAGAAACAAGAAGTTGCATGATTTGATAAATAATGTGAAGCCTTGAACAACAAAAAAAATTTCCTCTCAGGTCTCAGAGAAGTAAGGATAAACCTTATGAGACGGGAAACTTCAGAGATGATTAAACCAAGAATCTTTTGCTGATGATACGGAATGCTCAGTATTCAGCACAGGCCATGTGCTTTATGCGTTTTATCTCAACCTGTGCAATCAGTATTGTCCTCTTGACTTTGTGGGTCAGAAAAAATGGAGGCCCAGACAGGGTTAGCAACTTCCTCCAGGTTACACAGCTTGTAAATGGCAAAGCACGTGTACACAGGTTGAACCCCAGAAGCTCAGCTCCAAAGCTCCTTCTCTACACCCCTGTGGCCTCTCAGTTTAATGAAGTGTTAGAGCTTGAAGAGCACTTGAAGAGCAGTCCTATAGTTCAGTAGTTCCCTGCATGTGGTCCCTGGCCAGCTGGGATTAAAATCAAGTGAGTGAGGCTCTCGCCTTAGGTGCAAAATGTAAAAGGGCACCAAAAAACTCAGTAACCAAATAAATAATATTGCAATGCAATATTTTGGGAAAAAAACCAAAAGTAATGCAAACACTTGTGTTGCATAAAATACCAAAATTTAAATAAAAACAGGATCCCTGTCTTGAATAAAGAATGGCTCTCTCTTGGGTTCCCTCTCTCTGTTAATGACACCTTCCTCCCAGCCTTGCTGCCTGGAGCAGCGTCAGCATCACGTGGAGGTTTCCAGTCATTCAGATTTACAGGCCTACGCGGAGTGCGGGGCTCCCAATCTGTTTGAACCAGGCCCCAGCTAATGCTGATGCGAGTTCATGTTTAAGAGCCCCTGGTCTAGTCCAATGCCTTCAGTTCACAGATGAGAAAGTTGCTTGTTAGTGGCAGAGCTTGTGACTTGTCTGTGAGTTTGGGGTCCTTTCTGTCATACTGCACTGCCCTTAACCATGTGTGGTTGTGTACTTCCTACTTTGTTCTATGCCTTCTTTGCCAGGATTTCCTGGGAAGCTGTTTCTTTCTGGGAGGCAAATCAATCTGCAGCTGAAGATCATGGCCTCCTATTTATGGTTATGTACAATGAAATAGAGAAGGAACCACATAAGGTCCTCTGAGTGTGTGTGTGTGTGGGGGGGGTGGTTAGAGCAATGGCTTTTACACTTGTTGGCATATTACAATCAGCTTAGAAGCTCGGGGAAAGTACCAACGCCCAGACCTCACCCCGCCCGAGGAACACAGCATCTCTGGGGGCAGGGCTTGAGAACTGAGATATCTATCAGTTTCGGGTTTTGTTTTGGTTTTTAACTTTTCGGTGATTGTAGTGTGTAGCCATGATTGAGAACCACTGGATTGACAAATGTGGGTGTAGCCAAACCTGGTCTAAAGCAATCAATATTCACTGTCACTATTCACAAACCATTCTGACCACATCCCTTGTCCTCACCCTCTATATTCCCTCCACTTCAGACTCCTGACCACATTAACGCACACATAGCGCCTAAATTCATCCATGTCTCCATCCTGACCGCCATCATTCAGGATCGACCCATCCTTGTCTCTGGCCTCCGAACTGGACTTCCTCTCTTCCCTTGGGCTCTTCTTCAATCTATGCCCCACACTGGAAGTAGAGAAATCTTTTTTTTTTATTAGTTTCATGTGTACAAAACACTGTAATAGTTAGACATTTATCATTTATACCCCTCACAAAGTGATAATCCCCCTCCTCCCATCTACTACCCCTCTGACATCGTACACAGCTGTTACATTTCCACGGTCTCTATTCCTAATGCTGTACTCCACATCCTGTGATTATATATATATATAAAATTATAGTTGACATTCATTATTGTTCAGCTTCAGCTTCAGGTGTACAGTGCAGTGATCAGGCATCTACATCATCCTTGAAGTGGTCTCCCTAACGAGACAAGTGTCCATCAGATATCCTACAAAATCTTCACAACAGTATTGGTTACATTCCCCAAATTGACTTTCGTATCCCCGTGGCCATCTTGTGGTTACTGACTGTGCTTTCTAATCCCCTCACCTTCCCCCTTATCCCCACCCCTCCTCCCATCTAACAACCCTAAGTTTTTCCTCTATGTCTCTGAGACTATTTCTGATTAGTTCGTTCATTTATTTATAGAGATCATAGGTATTTGTCTTTCTCTGTCTAACTTATTTCACTTAGCATAATTTTCTCTAGGTTCTTCCATATCATTGCAAAAGGTAAAATTTCATTCTTCTTTATGGCTGCGTTATACTCCATTGTATAAATGTACCACAGTTTCTTGATCCAGTCGTCTACCGATGGGTATTTTGGTTGTTTCCATGTCTTGGCTATTGTGAATAGCTCTGCAATAAACATAGGGGTGCATAGATTTTTTTCAAATTAGCATTTAGGAATTCTCTAGATAGATACCCAAGAGTGGAATTGCTGGGTCATAAGGTAGTTCCATTTTCAATTTTTTGAGATACCTCCATACTGTTTGCCACAGTGGCTGCACCAGTCTGCAATCCCACCAACAGTACGCAAGGGTTCCCTGAGAAATCATTTTGAAACAACAATATGACTATATAAGTTGCTCCCCCACACACAGAGACTTTAAAAACTTTTCATGGACCGGCCCTGTGGCTCAGGTGGTTGGAGCGCCGTGCTCCTAACGCAGAGGTCGCTGGTTTGATTCCCACATGGGCCAGTGAGCTGCGCCCTCTACAGCTAAGATTGTGAACAACAGCTCTCCCTGGTGCTGGGCTGCCATGAGCTGCCATGAGTGGCCAACCGACGACTGGCAACCGACTGCCACAACTAGCGGGGAGCACAAGGCTCATAATACCAGCATGGGCCAAGGAGCTGTGTCCGACACAACTAGACTGAGAAACAACAGCTTGAACCGAAGTGGAGTGGGGGTGGGGGAAGGTGTAAGAAGGGGGGAAAGAAAAAAAACTTTTCATAGCCTCCTATTGCTCTTAGGATAAGAAAAACTTTTTAATATGCTCGCCATGGTCTTGGCCAGCCCACCTTCCCCGTGATCGGTGCTTCAGCCACTCCCTCCTTTCCGTTTGCCATGCTCTTGTTACATGGCCCTAGCACATGCTGTTCCCTCTACCAGAAATGCTCTTTCTTCCCTTTCCCTTATTCCAGGAGACCTTCCCTGACCTCTCTGAGGAGGAAAAATCCTCCTGTCATAATTTTTGGGACTACGTTTTTCCTAAAGAACACGGAAATGGAGAAGGGAATTGAACTTCACCTGGGACAAGTAGTGTCATAAGTTCTTAGAGTACCTACCCTCTGTTTCCCCTTCATAACATAAATAACAATTCTAAGTTTACATTTATTTGTGTGACCGTTTAATTGGTATATTTATCCTATAATAGAATTTGTGAGGGCAGGGGCTTCATCTTCTTTGGCTTACCATTGGGTTCACAGCAACTAGCTAGTGCTTAGAACATAGCAAGTGTTTAATAAACATTTGGTTGATGAATGAATGAATGAGTACCTAGAAACTATGCCAGCTGAAGGAATAATTTTATAGGCCTGATGGATTGCGTGGGAAAGATCTCAGAACCGGAAATTAATTTTTAATCCAGGCTCTGATTCTTTCTAGCCCTGTTACCTTTGAAAAGGCCTTTTGCTTCGTGAGCTTTGTTTTTCTCAGCAGTGTCAGTGGTTTTTAAACTAGGATTTGCTGCATCCCTCAGGAGCAGTAGGTAATGGGGGAGAAAAAGGGGAAGACTGAAGGGGCAAGTGGAATGAACTACCTTTTTATCTATTTTGGGGTAACATTTATCTTGAAGAAAGAGTTCAGTTCCTGAAAGAAAAATAGTTCAAAACCCACCCTGCTAGAAGGTGAGTAACCCCTGCTGGCTGAATGTTTCTATGACACTAGGGTTTTTTCCAAAGGAAACTTGACTCGCTAAGTTCTATTGAGACTGAACAGCTGGCACAGTCAATGTTTCTGTTTTTCTAGAAGTTTGCAAATGTGCGTGCAAATACAGGTGGGCTTTTCTTTTTAGGAAAAAGCCTTGGAGAAATGAAGCCAGCATAGTCAGTCCCATCTGCCCAAGCACAACATGGTGACAGACTCAGAGACTGAGTCACTCCCACTTCCTGGGCTGGCATTGAATAGGTTTCCCAGATTATCAGGCTGAGTCAAGGGTGTTTACCGGGAACACATTCCTGGGCAGGTGGTTCAGTCTCCTAGCTGCAAAAATGATTGAGGCACCTGCATTTTCAGTGTGATCACCTTGTCCCCGCAAGGGCCCCGCCTGGGTGAAATTCCCCTCCCTTCTCCCTTGCTCCTTAGGGAGAAACACAATCACAACAAAAACAAATTTTCTTTTTGCATTAATTAAAATGCCTATCCCAGGAATATGATAGAATTTCCCTGAGGCCTTTGCATCGGGTATGCAACATGAAGGGGGAATTAAAGCTATTTTCTGCAGTAATGGGCCTTGCCTGGAGCCCTGTGGGCCACCAGAGGGGGAGGAAGGAAGAGGAGGAGGGATGGAGAGACTGCGGTTGGAGGCCAAGCTCTGACTCCCTCCCCGTTTCCCTAGAGTACAACCCAATTATCTGTTTCACATTTGGGGTTTCAGTTTAGATTTCATTTAAATCAAAGGTTATATAGCTTTTAAAAATAAAAAGAGTAGGGTTTGGAACCCACGCATCTAGATGCTGCAGAGAAAATCCCAGCACTGGTTTGCCTTAATTACCTGAATTTTCTAGCCCTTAAGGCTCCAGGGAAATTTCTTCCCTTTGTCCATAGAGGTGTTGCTAGGTTTCATTAACGTGTCTACCTTATTCACAAAAATTAAATTCCATTCTAAAATTTTTACCACTTTATATTACTGGGTCTGCCTTCAGCTCAAAATAATGAATATATTCATGTATTATTTAGGGGTAGTAATGCGATTTTCCTTTTTCTCTCCATCTTTTAATTCACTGGTTCTCAAACATTAGCATGTACCAGCATCTCCAGCAGGGCTTGTTAAAACAAGGATTGCTGGGCCCACTCCAAGTTTCTGATGCAGTAGCTCTGAGTTGGAGCCTGAGAATTTGCATTTCTAATGAGTTCCTCGGTGGTGCTGATGCTGAGGCTGCCGGTCCAGGGTCTCCACACTGAGAAGCCCATTTTAACTCAGAAGGGTACTTACTAGAAGTGGAGTTGTCAGAATGTGTGCCTCCCGGGTGAAGGGCCACCTTTGGGGGGCCAGTGCCCATGTATGCTGGGTCTTACGACCGAGGACCCATCTGGAGAACTGACTGCCTTGAGCAGACAGTGGTCAAGTTTGATGCCTTCCTTCATACTAAGTCCTCTGTGGCTATTACTGGCAGATACAGAGTCTTCACCAGGAGCCAGAGTGGGGATCTGAGAATCAGAAGAGCTCCTCCAGACCCAAGGTACCCCTTCTTTGTCAGCCCAGCCTCTGGGGCTGCTGCATGAAATCCCGCTATTCCTGTGGAGTTGCTGTGTGAGGCCCCCCTGCCTGGTTTAAGCACTAATACCTAGGGGGCAGACGAGGATGCCCTGAAAGCTTAATAACGAAGTGTATCTGGTTCTGGCAGAAGAAGTCAGTTGGAAAAATAGAGAATTTTTGAAGTGGATGCAATCCTGTGTTTCTAATTTTAAAAGGTGGAAATGGATGTTCGAAGAGGTTGTTTTTCCTGACGTCATAAAGCCAGGCTGCGTAAAGAATGAGGGGGGAAAGAGTTCTTTCTGCCAAAATATAGTAGGCCCGGAGCGGGAGAAGGCTGGGGAGTCCAGGAGCGTCAGGGACCATGAGGGATTGTGGGGAACTGCAGCAAGGGGGAGGAAATGCTGGGCTGGAGAGTGAATCCCTCCTGACTTCCCTCTCTGTCAGTGACACCATTAACTTGGCCCCCAACTAGACACCTCAGGGTCAGCTTCAGCTTGTTTTTCAGTGACTTCGTTGAGTCACCTCGTCTTACTAGTGGTCTCCTCTTTCCCATTACCTGTCCGACGGCTGAAGTCCAGCCCCTCTTCGTCACTGTAATTCATCTGCATGCGCCTCCTAAAACCAGTCTTTCCTACAGCCACCAGAGTTCTCCATGACCAAACCATGCTTCTCCTTAGGGGACTTCCGTAGCTGCAGCAGACAACAATCCAAACCCCTCAGTCGGGTGCTCAAATCGTTCCGTTTCCCCGAACTCAACTTGCTTTTTGACTGTATGTTCTCACACTCTGCCATGCAACCTATGTCCCAGCCATACCACACCCCTTAGAAGGATATACCCTACACTTCCGCACTCTGTTTTTGCTTAAACTACCCCCTACAAGTATCTCCTCCTACAGGCCAAATTCTCCCCATCATTTAAGGCCAAGCTCAAACCCTCCTCTGTGAAGACTTCCCCAGTCTGCAAGTGGGACTTGATTTCTTCCTCTCTTTGTTGGCCTGGAAGCATTTTTATTCGTGAATCCATCTTAGGCCCAGCTTAAGTCTATCTATCACGAGGACGTGCTCGAGAGCACACCCATACACACGTCCTACTGTCCTTGGTCCTGAAAAATAACCAGAGGTAACCGTGGTGGTTTATCTTTCTCCCAGGATTCCAATGACACCTGCCAAAACACTTACTAAAATTGTCATTGAGTGTTTTCGTTCTATGTCACGATGAAAGAATTGAGATTTGAACCTTGCTGGAGAACAAATTGAAACGCGACATATATTACACAATTTATATTGCTGCTTTTATCAGTAGAGGACAAGCCCTCTCAGGCCAACAGTAACATATCGTTCCTGCCACCTCTAGAAAGTCCAGAAGGGAAAGGCTTGCTCTCTTGTTCCCTTCCCCATCCTGTGATATGCTCATGATTCCTGACATCTCCCCTAGGCTGCCCTTAGTTCTGTCCTCTGGGCGATGTTTTCTCTCTGTCTTCTGGAGCTCATGGTCTTGCGTACCAGAATGGACCTACATAGCATTTTCCTCTCAGTACCCAGAAGATGACCCCTGGCATGTAGCAGCCGCTCAGGAAACGTGGAGTTGAACTTATGGGAAAACTGGTAGGTGGATCTCAAAGACAACCTTTATTTCCTTTCCACTTTGGGGTAGAGTATCACTGTTTGCTTCAGCAAACGGAAAAGTGCCTGCATCCTCTCTGAATTCAGACCTACACTTTTAGCCTTAGAGAATTGGTTCTCAGAAGGCAGAGCCCGTCACTGGTTATATCTCCAATTATCATACCTATTTCCTTGGGGCCTCAGCAGAGAATATGGCTTTTTCTATAGACAGATCATCTAGTCCTCCATTTAACAGATAATGATTGACAATTACTATGTCTTAGAAACTGGGTCAAGTACTGGGGATACAATGAGAAAGGCATGCACTCCTCCTACTTAACATTAATAGAAGTACTGATTACCATGGAAGCATAGTGCTGGGAAGTAAAGCCCAGTGGGAGATTCAGAAAAGCCTCTCTGTAGAAGTGACATATAGGTGGAGATAGGAACAATGTGTAGGAGATACCAAGCTGAAGATGGAGGGTAGTGTTGTGTGCACAGGGAACAGGATTGTGGTGACATGAATCCCTGAGATACCACTGCCTCTGGGACATCTCGCTGGGCCCCCCAATCTTGGGATGGGGGCCACTCCTATATTGTTCCCAAGCATTCTATTCTCCACAGGCTTTATCACTCTGCATTATAATTACCTGTCTACTTGTGGTTCGTTCTCACTAAATAATAAGGTCCACAAGAACAAAAATTATGTCTATCTTGACTGTAACTGCACCTCTTGCACTTGGCACAGTGCTGAGTGTGAAACATCTTGAAGTAAATGCCTTGCACAAAGCCGCACCACTCACCATTGCCGGGCACACCTGCCGGCCTGCCAACCATCAGCCCCTGAAGCATGGGCAGAGCAGGCCCTGCACACAGAGTCGCAGACACCAGAAATTAACTCTCCCAGGGGCCGCAGCCGAGGACTGCTGGGACTGGGGGGACGAGCAGCTCTCTCGTCCCTCAGGTGGGCAAGCTCTGAGGTGTATGTCCAACGGCAGGATTAAGCTCCAGTGGCTCCCGGCACTAAATTGCTTAAAAATACATTCTTTATTGACTGCCTGCTCTTTCCTTCTCACTTCCCCACTCCTTCCCAATGTTTTCCTGGGATCACCTCCCAAAGGGACTGCTCACAGGGAGATCCTTGGCTCAGGAGGGGCTGCAGAGGAACCCCAACTAAGAAGATCCTCATCAAATTTGGGTTGCATGACTGAGTCCCCTCCGGGCTCCGCTGCCTGTTTGCTTTCTGAGGCAAGTTATTCCCTCTCTGAGTCTCCTCCCCTGTCTTCCCGGCACAAGGCCCTCCCCACCTCACCAGGTTGCTGCTTGGCACCAGTGACATGTGGCGTGTGAAAAGCCTCCGCGAGCTGTACTGACGTGTTGAAACGGACCCCTGCCCTGTCAGAGGCCCACCTACCCAGCTGGGACACAGCAGAGGAAGAGCCACATGGCGGGGAGAGATTTTCTGACTGTCGGCATTGACCTCAAGAACCCCAGACCTGCTCAGTTATTCCTGAAGTGGGTCCACACCCAGAGGGAAAACACGGTGCTTTTAATGAGAGGTAGTTTTCTGCAGGTCACACGTAGCTCTGGGGCCTGTTGCTGCCTCCTGGCTTAGTAGAAGGTCTGGATCCACAGGGAATGGCTACTAAGCATTGCAGCGTTCACACAGGGAGCCAGAAATTGGTGTATAGGTGATTCATATTCTTGCAAACCTATGCTGGGTATTTCCAATTTGTGTGACAGTGATGACATTAATGAGGAAGAGGATGATAACAAGTGTCACCTTCTGCCACAAGCTAGAAGCTTCACATACCCTTCCCATCTAAAGCCTCCAAACAGTCCTGGAAGGTCAGTGCTATTGCCCCCGTGTTGCAAATGAGAAGCTTCAGCTCCAGATCACACAGTAGCACCTTACAGCGTTAAACTCATGTTCTCAATCCCGTCCTCTGTGTAATCCTTATCTGATTCTCCATCACAAGAACAGCAAAGGAAAGAGGTCACTGGAGGCAGAGCTTCCACCCCTTTTCTTGGTCTTAACCTCAAAGGAACACGTGATCTATCGCAGTACACAGGCCAGCAAAGGCTGAGTGGGGAGTCTTGACTTACCCTAAATTGTAATGAAGATTCTCAACGTCCTCCCTGAGCTGAGGTCAAAGAGGGTGAAGGAAGAACCCAGGCCTTTCATCCAGCCAGATGGTCATGGCGATCCCTGCACTGCAGGGCCAGTGGAGACCACTTGAGGTGCCTGCCATTTCACCCCTGCCTGGCAGGGATGGGGTGCCCCTCCTACTCCTCACTAAGGGTGGGTCATCGGTGCCCAGTGAAGAGTCAGGACTTTCCCCTCCTCCCGGCAGAAACAGGCCACTGTCCCCCATTAAAGGGAAGCAGTGGCAAAGAACTCCCACCCCTCCCATCCAGGGAGGTGTCAGGGAGGCCGACTGGGAGTCAGAACGTTCTCTCTCCACCCACCCCCTCTCCTGCCCGGTAAGAATGAAGAGTCGTCTGTCTCTCTCCGGTGTCAGTGGAGGCAAGTGAGAAACCTGAACTTGTACCCTCAAGAGACACTTACAAGGCCGCGCCTCTCCCCTTTTCCCTTCCTCCACGGTATCTTAAAAAAGCCATCTAAAACAGAAGGTTTAAAGAAGATCCAGAGGCTTATGACAAACCACCCAAATGTCTAGTTTCAACTGAAAAGCACTCATCATACAAAGAACCAGAAAGTTCTCACGCTGAACGAAAAAGACAATCTATACCTCCTAAATGACTTGACTCCATCTGTTCTTCTCCATCTCTGTTGCCACCATGCAGGCGCCCTTTGTCCCTCTCCTGCATTGTGGCAGCATCCTCTGGCCTTCCCCCATCCTATCTCTTTCCCATACCACAGACAGAATGATCTCTCGGACAGGAAACCTAGTCCTGGTACCCGCCTATGGCCAAGCTGTCAGTGAGCACCCACTAACCTTAGCACAAACTCTGTTATATGGCCTATAGGTGCTGGCTCTGTACTCCTCTCCCCCAACCTGATTTTATGTCACTTTCTTACCTCGAACACTTGATTCCAGGCATACCAAAATACTACAGATTCCTAAAACGTTCCGTTATCTGCTTTCACTCAAGACCTTCTCACAAGTTGCGTTCTCCATCTGGAATCCACTTTTCACCCTTCACACAGCTGATACTTTCCTTCAGGGTTCACATTGGATGTCTTTGCCTCAGAAAGTTTCCCAAACCCACCTCTTGGCTGGATCTGCCTCCCAAATACTCCCACAGCACCTCGTACTTCCTTTTCACAAAGTATTTCATACCCTTTGCTAGTGTTTCCCCAACTCGGCTACAAACTTCTTAAATTATGAGACTATGCCTGAGTGGTGGTATGCTGGAGCTGGCAGGTACCAGCTTGCATGAGCCAGTTGTTACATGTGCGGGACTGTTGCCAGCTTCGTTGATAAACACTGCCATTATTAAGTCAAATTACATAAGCTTACAAGTAAGTCTATTAATTTAAAAATGAAAATACTGAAATGTATCCCTTCCTAATTACTGTTTTACTATAATCTATGCTTTGGAGACTACATACCTCTATACTGTCCATCTCTTCCCAACTCCAGGGTCAGTGACAAAATATTGATAGCTTGACATTGGCCATGATGAGCATATTTACACATGAAAATGGCAAATTCTACAAACCGGACTCAATTTATAGTTTTGTCGCTTGGTTAGATTCACCACTGTATCTGGCTTCCCCGTACCTGGCGCTGACCTGAAACAGAGGTGGTGCTTCATAGATATTTACTTAAAAGATGTAAATTTATGAAAACATGAATGAGTGAATATAAGGAGACCTAGAATTTCCCTGAACTCTGTAACTTGGGAGGAAAGGTTTAAGGAAGGGCAGAAGCTGTCTGAATTGCCACCCGTGGACCGACCTTGACACTGTCCTTGGGGTGTTGTGTCTGCGCCTCTTTGCCCAGGTCCAGTGAGCCAGGACACACAATTCAGGAAGCAGGGGGTCACGTTCCCCAAAGTGCCTGTGCATGACCCCTAAATAACTTTTCAGTCACACATATTGGCAGGATTGTTCTAGATCCGTGGGACCCTGGTTGCTTTCCATAGTGGTGAATGCCGCTTACATAAACCGAGAGTGGGCCATCTTTGAGAAATGTCCAGGACTTGGAGGGGAAATGTTCACTGGTTTGCTTGCTGCAGTGAAGATATTTTTGGATTTTGGCTGAGTCAGTCTCTCTTTCTGGCCCTGTACCCTGAGGGAATTGCTGCTCCTACAAATGGCAACTAATTTGAGAGTAACCATAGGTCAGCTCTGCAAACAGGAAGGGGTGGGGAGCTGCAGGGGTCCCCGGCATCCCTGTCTGATGAGCTGAAAAGTTCCAGGAGGCTTCTACAGCAGAGGGAATGCACCAGGAGCAACCCCTAAGGAGGCTGCTGGTGCTACGCAGTGTATCCTGGAGGCACACAGCTTGAGTTCAAGTCAGGACTCCAGCTTAGAACCTGAGTAACCACGGGGAAGTTACTTAACCTCTCTGTGTCTCGGTTTCCTTGTCTGTAAAATGGGAATAATATCAATATAACCTATTTTACAGAGCTGTTTTAAGAATTAAATGAGATCATTCGAACCCTGCCTGACACGTCATACAATCTCAATAAATATTATTATCTTTAAAGTGAGGATGCAGGAGACATGCATGGACCAATGAAGACCTGGCCACAGAAAAATCCAGCTTGGGATTTTTAAAAATTTAGCTGGGAGCAACGCTTGTTTCAAAAGTTTAACCAAAACTCAGGTCTGAGTTTCCAGGACAGAATTAAGAAAGCCCTTTTATTACTATCTGTGTATCTAATAGAAGGCAGTGTGTTGGAGTGAAAAGAGCAGGAACGTTAGAATTCGATGAGATCTGGGTTTTAACTATGAGCTGAATTATTTTAGGAAAACTGCCTTATGTCTAGGAGACTCAGCTTTCAAATCTGTAAAATGACTGAAACTGTAGTACAGACTACAAAAGAGAGAAGATTAAATGAAGTCATGGCATCAAAATGCCGGGCAAAGAGGTGCTATGATTATTGAAGTGGGAAGGAAGCTCACTTCTAAGCCCTAGAAATTGCTGAGTCTCCATGGGTAGTGATATTACCCCCACCCGGCAAGGTGATGGTAAAGGTTAAAAGTGATGAGCGATGTACAGAGGTTAGCTGTGCCCGGCAAATGAAAAATTCACAGACAGCAATGCTGTGATTAGCTTTATTATTGCTATTTTTTTTTAATTCTATAGGCACTAAAACTATTGAGCGCCTGCTATGTGCCAGGCCCTGTGGTGTCAGGGCTATGGCCACTGTAGCTTTGCACTCAGGGAACTCCCTTCCATTCAGTTGGCGCGGGAGGGGAAAACTGGGATGGGAAATGGAAATAAATAAGTAAATATTTTTAGATAACGATATGCTTTGTGTAGAAAACAAAAAGGGGGGAGGGGTGAGTGTGACAGGGGAGGGGTTTCCTTTCGATCCTGTTGTCAGAGGCTGATCTTCGGCTCAGATCCATCACCTGCTCAACAGCAGCCTCGGTGACATCCCCAAATCTCTCCCTGAGCAGGGCTGCAAATCAAAACGCTGAGAGGCCAGTGTGGACAGGACAGCCTCTTCCTTGCTTGACCAGACAGGCAACCTGATGTAACCTCAGCGATTTCCTTGCCTGCAGGTGGCCTCTCTATCCACCAGGTGGCAGTGTTCAATAATGAACAATGATAGCATTAATTGCAAGGGGCCTCTGGCCAGCATTAATGTTACAGGGCTCCTAACGAACATTTGCTACGCGCACTGCTTACAGTTATCTTTCCTGATGACTATCCAGGATTCCTGGCCTTGGTAGGTGACGGTTTTTCTTCTGAATCTCCTTTCATGGTATGTCTGAAATAAATAGTGTTTTTAACTGATATAACTGAGCACTGTACAAAGAGCTTTACAAAAATTATGACAGTGCATTGTTGCACCAGCTTTGCAGTGAGTCATATTATCCCCATTTTACAGACGAAGACTCCTAGGGTCATTGGGTAGCAGTTTGCTTAGGGATGCACAGCTGGTACCTGACAGTGCTGGGTTGAAACCTAGATTTGTCTGATGCCCAAGTCCAGCTTTTAACCATCACACGGTCCTGCTCTGTATTTTAAGAATGATTACTATTAAGGTAAATTGCACTGAAGCAGAATAAATCTAGGTACTGTTACCCATATTAAGGTATCATATTCTCATCCATACAGTACTCGTATTATTACTCTCAAAGGGAGTATTTATGTAGCACCCACCCGGCTCTACCAAGGGCTGGGAAGCAAAGGATGGGGAGAGGGATCTGACCCCCTTTTGCGGACGTCGGGCAATGGCAGGCATACAGCCAGAGGACAGAGTTGTTGTTGTTGTTGTGGTTGTGGTTGTGGTTGTTGTTTTACCATGACTGACAGTCCTCACCAGATGTCTTAAGGAAATGAAGGGCAAAGCCTCATTGTCGTCTTTTTGTGGATGAAGAACATAAATCACAGAGAGGGAACGTTGCCATCCAAGGTCCCCCCGTGGGTCACTAGAACCACTCTGGGGATTCCAAGGACTTTCTCATGATCCTAGACACTGGCTGATCAAAGAGAACCCCAGAGCTCTAAAGCAGTAAACGATTGTGTAATTCCAGAGAATACTTTACTTTCTGTGATTTACTAGCAGATGGGGACAAATGAATATTCATATGTTTAAGATGTCAATGGCTTAAAAATGAGTATTATCATTTGGTCTCTGGATGACTGACTGAGGTTAAGGGTGTATACATATACAGTTTATCATGACGCTTTGATTTGTAGCCTCACCAATTCCGTGTTTAGGCAATGGTCTGTTAGACTGGAAGGGAAGTTACAGGCAATCGGGTCCAATGCCTTCATTTTACAGATAGGGAAACTGAGGCCCAGAGAGGCATGACTTGGTCACAGTCAGCCAACAAACTTATGGCAGGATCTGGCCTAGATTCCCAAAAGAGGACCTCCTACCAATTCCCTTCAAATACAGGAGACCAGAATTTGAACCAAAGGCCTGTCCAGAGGGGGCTCTTATGGGCTTCTCCTGTCAGAGCAAAGGAGGCCCTGAAATCAAATAAATCTGAGAAGTACCAAGTCAAACAAAACTAAACCAATTTTGACAGGACTTGTCAGAACCTTTAATGTACTAATATTTACCATGACTCTCTAAGAGGGCATCAGATTGTTTAGAGTTTGACAAAATTATTTGACCTCAAACTTTTATTTATTATTTATTTCTTTTACTACCACACCTATTAGCTCACACAACAGTGTTCAACAGGACACAACTGGGAAGCAATGACTTACTTTTTATATCAGTTTCCCAAAGTATTTCGTCCTGGAACCCCATGTTTAAGAGTATCACGTGGAATAAATGTTTTGAGAGCACACTTAGGAAACGCTTCACTGAGCTATGGACAAAACAAAACCATCTTTGAGTCCCAGTGTCCAGCTAGTTTAAAGGCTGTATTTGGAGGGCTCAACTGCCTAGAGGAGATCAAGTCTCATCAAAGGAAACCCAGCCTCCAGGAAGAAAAAAAAATACATAGTAGAAAGCCATCTTTGTGATACCTTCTGAATGAGATCTGAAAGGTCAAGCTATTGTAATTATTCTTTTGTTGGAGGACAACACTGTTATACAATATTTTGGAAGTCAACAAAAATGGGAAGGTTTTAGTGCACTGACTTAGGGAGTAGTGTCATTAAAGCAAGAATTTTGGGAGTCAGATACACATGGGTTTGGATTCGGGCTGTGCAATGTGCTAACAGTGTGACTGGGCACGTTGCCCTCATTGATCTTCAGACTCCTTAAAATGGGGATAATTACATTATGTAAAAATTGGGACAATAACATTACTTATGGGAAAAGATGGAAGGAAAAAAAATGGAGGATGCCGTATTCATTCAAACTAATTGGTGGTAAGCCCCTTTGGGAGAAAAATGGGACCCCAAGAAAATGCTCAGATGAGTGTTCTGAGTAGTACTAGTAAAAGGATAAGAAAATCCAAGTATAGGTGGAGAACTGACCCGGCAGAGAGTAGGAGCCAGTGAGAGGCGAGGCAGAGAGCAGGCAGGAGGAGGAGAGAGAGGGAAAGGCCCACTCCCTGTGGTGCTAAGAGGGGGTACTCCGAGAAGAGAATGTCTGGGAGGCCTTTTCACATCAAATGCTCTGTGTGCTATCAGCCCCACAAAACCTCAGTGAAGACAGCAACTCGCACGCAACAATTGCTTGTGTTGATTTTGATTTGAAAGTCACCAGCACTGGGGTGTAACTACCACAGAGGGTTCTTCTAAAGACTTATGGGAAATACTTCTAAATAAGCAGCTGTGCAAAGAGCATGGTGTTTAGTTCTCTTTATATAACATGTTCTTGAATAATTGCCCCGATCCAACTTGTACACATTTAATAATGTTTTGTCATTGAATTGCATCATCATCTCAAAGATGAGTCAGCGCAGTGAAGACGACCGGCCCAGCTGTAGCCTGTGGGTCCGGGCCCTGAGCTTTCCACTCAGCTTTGCCAAGAAAGTCTTGAGTGCTTTAGGCCAGTAGCTCAGTCCACTGGATCTTGGTTCACTCACCTGCGAAACAAGAGGGAACAGCCATGGTGACTCATGAGGCATTGTAACCTCACGAAAATGGGTTTGGCATCATAGAGACCTGAGTTCCAATCCCAACTCTGCCACTGTTTAGTTTTGTGGCTTTCGGCAAGTTCCTTACCATCTGTGAAATGAGGGTGTTAAAAATCAAATAAGGTTACGCTTATAATTCTGAAATGGAATCTCTTATCAGGTCTCCAGTTGGTATTGGCTCCTAAGACTTTTAGATTGAAGGTTTTTCATTCTTAAAGCTCCTTATCTGTTGCACACACACACACACACACACACACACACACCAAATCCACACACACGCATGCCCTCACGCTTTGCTAGACCTCCTCCCCTCTCCTGAAAAACAAGGGAAGCATTGGAACCAAAGTAAAGAAAAGGAATGGAGCAGGGTTGGCATAAACAAAATCCTGGACTGACCCAAAGGAAAAAACGAGCATAATACTCTTCACATCTCCTGTAGTTCCAGGGTTCAGAACGCATGAGTGTAAAGAAGAGCCCTGCATTATGTGCAGATTCATAAGACCAGGTTTCGGAGACCTGGAATGGGAGTGTGGGGGGTGGGAGTGGAGAAAGGTGAGGTTATTAATCCTTTCCTTTCTTCTTGAAGCTTATAGCTGGCTGCCTAAGCAAATGAATCTCAAACCAATTGAATAAGCTTTTGCCAAACTTCTTTCTCTCAGCAACACCTCAGGTAGTGACTCCATAATTCATTCAGTTCTCTAGGGACACATACAGGCTATGACCAGAAATTGCCAAAGTTAAGTGAGTCATAGATGAGATCATTTTACTAATTGGGCCACCATAGAAAATCCCTTTTAGCGTGTGTTTCATTTCCTTTAAAAAGGACTCCTCTCTGGGGGACTAATGTCTTCCTGCCTGTCAATTGTTAAGGTTTAAACATCTAGGATGGATATTAGGCAGGGTTTAAGTTGGCAGCTATCTGTAGGTACCTGGATCAAATGATGATTTTTCTGTCTATAAGATGGGTTTTTGATGGGTTAATACTCTTAATATGTAAAAAAGCATCGCTGAACAGAAATAGGAGCAAAGGACACAAAAATGCAATTCATAAAACGAATAAATGCCTAATAATCATATGAAAAGGTTTTCAAGTTTACCAGTAACCAAAGAAATACACAATTTAAATAGCAATGTGATGTTAATTTTCACCTATCAGGTAGGCAAAGGTTAGAACTAATGATAATACCTAACTTTGTTAAAGACGGAGTAAAATAGATACTTTTGGTGAGACTATACATTTTGATGCCACCTTTCTGCAGGACAGTTCACCAATAGATAGCGCCAGTTTTAAATGGGCATCCCATTTGGCCCTGCTATTCCACTTCTTGGATTTTATATTAAGTAAGTCATCATTAAAATGTAAGAAGATTTAGCTCCATGAGTGTTCATCACAGCCTTCCGTCTCCAAGCTTTTTTGTTATTATGAATAACCCAAATGTCTATGAAGAGATTGAAAATTTTATAATATACCTGCATAATGGAACACTCTACAGGCTTTAGAAATCATGATGGAAACACGTGTCCACAGCTAATTAAGTAAGGGGAAAAAAGCAAATTATACAACTACTGTTCCTTTAAAAGAGACCAGTAACACTGTGTAGATATAAGGACAAAAGCTGGGGCAAGAGTTGCACCAAAATGTTATGCCTGGTTGACTCTCGTTGGTGAGATGAAGAATAATTTTTACTTAAACTGATTTTTGAGCATTGTTGGAATCTTTACAGTGAGCATACGTTGCTGTTATAATAATAATAAAAAACCCAGCAAATAAGGCAGAAAATAACAGAATAAAGGATGGGGGAATATGGAAGGTACTACACACTATGAGAAAAGGGTTGCAGCTTCAACACGCTAGAAGTAAAACTTGCAATTTTTACTGGCTTAAGAAAGTTACTACTTATCATCCTCAAACACGTGAAAACCTGTGACCTGGAATTTAGGGCTGATGCCCTGCTTCAAAGATGTTGACCCGAGCTCTGAGTCTAATTTGTTTAAATCTGTCTATATTACCTGGTCCATTTTCATTTAGGTCTGGTGGTTTTCCATTCTAGGTACTACTCCTTTCCTGCTCTGCTCAGAGACTGGGTGATTTTCATTTAAAAGTGTATGTGCTTTTCTTTTCTCCCAGTAGCTTCCATAGGTATGGAATGAGGTAGCGTCTGATAGAGTGCCCTGTGTAGCAGGAAAAAGGCTTGGGATTATCCTGGCAGCTCTCGATAGGGCCAAGGGAACCTAAGGAAGAACCCAGGAGGGAGACTTATAGTCAGTCAGGTCTAAAAGTGAGCTGGAGGAAGGACAACCACTACTCCTTGAGTCCTGACACACCTATCAGCAGCATTGTCTGACAAAGCCATCCCTATGGAGGGCCAGGGAACAGGGATTAAAACTTTTACAATCAACTAATCGTGACGTTTCCCTGCTTACAACTCCTCCATGGCTTTTCAGAGTCAGGTTGAAAATTCTTAGCTTGAGAAACACGACCTGTCTGGCTCCTGCTGACCTATTGAGCTCTGTCTCTCAATGTTGCCTCTGCCTTCTGCTTCTAGTTCTCCTGGTTCTTCCTCAGCCTGTCAGCTAGTTAACATTTCAGTGTGTCCCCAGCCAAACGTGAAAGCCTGTCACCGGCCCATGCTCAGCATCCCATCTCACTCTTGTCCGTCTGTCTGTTGCTCCCATCTCTCTCCCCGTCTCCTTCCCTTGCCTGGCTCACTCCTGCCAATTCTTCAGTTTTCAATACCCAGTGCCAGGCACACCTTCAAGTGCTGGGAAGCCTTTCCGTTGTCTTCTCAGCCCCATCTCCAGCTGCCTCAGCCCCTCCCGCCCCTCATGGTCTTAACACCACCATAGGCATCTGTTCATTGACATATTCAGTCATGTTCTCACTGTCTTCCAGGCTCTGGGCTAGGAGCTGGGTAAAGCTAAAGAAGAAACAGGCAGAGATCCTGTCCTCATGGGGTCCCCAACCCCTTGTAGCACTTTATACCCCATACTATAATCACTAGTTTCCTTTTGAATCTCCTCCACCAAACTGTAAGCTGGTTGAAGTCAGCGATCGTGTTTCCATCCACTTTTACTCCCAAGTCCCAGAAACTTCAGGCACTCAGGAGACACCTGTCAATCACTGAAAATTTGAATGAAGAAATTAATGCCAACAAGACATGTTAGGTGGGCAGGTTTTGGCCATTTACTACAAAATCGTATTTAGTTTCCAAGGATTATATTCAAAGGCAAAGACCTTACACTTAGAATTTCTAGGTTCTGACGACACTCTCCCTCTGGACTGAAACATAAACCTGGAAAACTCAGTATGGTTTTCTAGATGTTCATTAAAACACCTTGAGATGTTGGATTTAATTGGATTAAGACTGCTATGTAAGAACAAAATACAAAATTTGGGGCAGTTTTAAACAGTATCTCAATACTTATTATAAGTGATTTGTGTCCTACTGGCAACGACCGACTAACTGGATGGTCTTGACCATATAGTTTAATTTCTCTTTGCCTCGAGTTTTCTCATCTCCGAAATGGGAATAAGAGAACCCACTGCAGAAGGTTGTCCTGAGGTTTAAATAAGCTATTATATAGAGATAGCTTAGCTCCTAAAAGGTGACAGCGGTGATACAGCTCAAGACGATAGAAGGAAAGGGGACAAGAGCAGGATTATATACTGATTAATACTGTGACTTTTGGAGATGGACAACGCTGAGTTTGTGTCGTGGCTCTGCTGTTTATTAACTGCTATGACTCACAATATGTTACTTACCCTCTCTGAACCATGGTGTTCTCTTTTCTAAGTAGGGTTTAATAATAGCTATATTACAGAATCCTTTTGAGTTTTCAATGAAAGTCATGAATATAAAGATGTAGGACAATTGATGGACACATGGAAAGGGATGAATAAATTATTTTGAATAGTTATGAAATAGTGAAGATGGTAATTTTTCATGGTTATGAAGTACAGGCAGTTACACCTGTGGATTACTCATCACCCCTTAGAAAGAAAATATGTCACACTTGGAAAGTACTCAGGTCGGCAGACCAGGTAGGTGATATTTCCTTCAAAAATGGGATGGAAACAGCTTCTCTGGGTTGGAAGACTTTAGAATGAATAGAAGAACTCAGTTCAACAGAGTGAAGGGATGGTAAAGACACAGGTGAAAAGTGAGGGAAATGAAAGGTGTGCTCTTTCTAGATGGTGTCTGAGAGGGTGGGGCCCTCAGGAGACCCTGTGCCTAAGGACTCCTTGGTGTCATACCTGAGGAACTCTGGGTATTGGTTATCTGATTAATGTCTTGACACCAACAGTTGGAGAGAGAAAAACAATGCATACGATATTTGATGACCATCCTTAGCTCGACGTCTCCCACTTCTCCAGTTATTTGACCTTGACCTCAGTCTGATGTTCACTTGTGAGCGGGTATATAACCTTTGACACATAGTCTACAGTCAGATGGACTTGTAGCCTTACCTCCAGGATTCCCTGTGTTCCTTATCCAGTGATATGTCCAACTAGAGACTGAAAACTAGTGAACAAGGAACACGGTGTTACATTTTCCCCACCGCTCGCCCACTGGTCTTTGCACAAATGAGAAACAGACACTCTTTCTTCAAGATACTTTGTTGTCATATGCCAGAAACTGCAATAAATACACAACATTATGAGGACTCTGTTGCAATCGGTGTTACTCCCCAAGGTTGAGTAGCATGTAACCTACACAATGCGATATGGCAGCTGCCTCTACCTTCTCCCGTTGCCCCTAACTTTATCTCCAACAATCGTACCTCAGAAGGTGTGTTTGTTTGCTTGTATCCCATCAACCAGCATCTGCTAAACTTGTATTTCTCTCTCAAGACTCCACTTAAACGCATTTTTTGAGAAAGCCGTCTCGAACATCTTTCCCTGCTCCGGACTAAGTAACATTTTCACTCTGTCTCATCTCACTGCTAGTGCTGTGCACGGTACACATTCCTGTCTTTGAATTGATCGTGCTGGATTACAACGATTTGTTTACAGGACTGACTCCCATTCTAAACTAAGCTTCTAGAGCAAGACCACCTGGGATGCTTACAGAAATGCAGATTCCTGGGCCTGACTCCTCATCTCCCGAATCAGAATGGCTGGGCACAGAGTCTAGAAAGCTGCATTTCTAAATAAGGCTTACCTGGGGCACCTGAAGTCCTCTCAGTTTGGAAGCTCACTTCTCTACAAAGCAAGGCGCCTGTTTCCTGCAGACATTGAGATATGGGGCACTGTGTTGCACTTGAAGAAATCCTTGGCTATTCATGTCTTCCTTTTAAGAAATGTTTTTGAGTCCCCAAATGTATTAGAAACTGTAGGATGTTTACAGATGTCTGTATTCTCTTCTGAAAATCGGTTAACTCTCAAGTCTACAAACTGGTGTGTGTGTGTGTGTGTGTGTGTGTGTGTGTGTGTGTGTGTGTTATGGGGGAAGTTAATGAGAGGAATGGAGAGCAGTTGCGTTTGAAGTGGTTACCAAAAAAATAATAATAATAAGTATAATAACAATATCCTGGGTTATTTTAAAAGCTGGCTGACTGAGTTGGATATATTTTTCTTTCCAAGATCAAAAGACTAATCTTTAGTCAAATAAAGATTGATAAAATCATGAGCGAGCTCTTTGGGGAGTGACCAGGGCGATTAGTTTTCTGTGATGACAGCTCCACATAGTTACGGATCAGATAGGAAAATGAAGAGCACAAGTCAAGAATTCAGGCAGAGGTTTTCCTGAATTTGTGGCGTTAGAGTGCGGAGGAGGTGAATTTGTGCAAGGACCTTGTAATAAGAACTAAAATGAAAAATTTTGAACAACAAGTATATGGAATACCAATGCCAGAGAATTGGTTCTATTCAAGTTAAATCTTTTTGTGAATCCCAAAGAACACAAGTCATTTGCCTTTGTTCTGAGTGTGAATGACTTTGTTGATGTCTCTTTAGAGCCCACTTTTCCAGGAAGCCTTAGAAGAATGACTATTATCAGTTATGACCTGTCAGGTGACCAGATACAACGACAGAAGTCATAACCTCTTCTATGTAGAAGTAAATCAAGGCACCTGCACTCTGAGATCAGTCTCCTTTGTTCCAGTTCATCTTGCGTTGAGTTTTAGAGAATACTTCTCTCAAGAATTACTTAAGAGTTTATCGAATGGCTTCATAAACCTCAACATGTCTAGCACGGTGAAGGGACAGACATACTTTACAAGATACTTGAGGTACTTACAATTTATCTGGGGACAGGTACTTACAATTTATCTGGGGACGCAAGAACTTGTGATTTTATTACAGCACAACTTCAAACCCTGTATAAGGGAGTGCTATGCCATCCGGTCTTGCTGCACGAAATGTGGTCTGAGCACCAGCAGCATGACCAGCAGGGTCACCTGACATTTGTTAGAAATGCAGAAGCTCAGGGCCACACCCAGACCGACTGAATCAGCATCTGCTACATAACAAGACCCTAGGTTTACATGCACATGGAAGACTTACCAGTCAGTCTTGGATGGGTATTGAGCGGGATGCATTATTTTGATCCCTAGGCTCCAGCCCTGGTGTATCACATGTTAGCATAATGGATAAGAGTGTGAGCTGTTCGTGAAGACTGCTTCAGTTTAAATTATGATTTTTGACTCTTACTAGATGTATTAACAGTCAAACAATCCAACCTGACTGGGTCTGTTACCTCATCAGTGAATGAGGGAACAAAACCTACCCGGCAGGACTGTTGGGAGGTTAAGGTATTTATCACGGTTCTTGGTAGATAGTAAGCAGTCAAAGAAATGCTGGCTATTTTTATTCTGGTGGGCAGCAAAGTATGGGAACCACTCCACTGTGGCAATGTACTTGGTTTATTTTACTGATGAAAAAACAGGTCTCCTTGGTTAAGAGCTGAGTGAAGGCAACGTCCAGCTTTCCAATGCCACCATTCCCTCAACACGTATACACATGGACGCACTTGGCGCTAGTGTTTCTCTTTAGATTTGGAGTCGCTTTTCCATTTACAAGATTTGCAGAGGTCCACCTCATCTATTATCTTAAAAACTGGCCCAGACCTCATTTCAACCTTGATTATCCCACATTAGCAAGGCATTATTTTTACTAAAGTGTCCTTAGACACTCAGGGGTCCTGGAGAATTAATACCAAGAAATTAACTTCCAGAAGATGTGAGGTATTCAGAAGGGGGAGAGAAATTGTACCCATTTAGCTACCCAAGTTTGAAAAACTATCTCTCTTGGTAAAACCTGAAGTATGTTATCTTTTCATCTTCAGGTCATGCTGAGATCACATGGTATTTATAGGGAAAAGAAAATGATGCATATAAACAGATTCTAGTTAATGCAGATACCAATTAATACAGCACTCATACTCCAGTTTAAGAATTCTGGAGACCTCAGTTCTTCCCTAGTGGCTGACCAAAGGTGTTGATGCTATTTATCAGAGCTTCTGCAGTTCTCTCCTAACTCATCTCTACCTAGTTTCTGGCTTTGAAAGGCTTGTTACAACATCCACATTTGTTTCTAGATGCATGCATTCTTACATAGGAGTTTGCCATTGGATATGCCCTCAGGAACTGTTGTCAGTTAAGCCTGTTTTTAAGAGTTCAATGGAAATAATAACTACCTCATAGGATTATAAAAATAATGGAGCTAGTGTTTACAAAAGGGCTCGGCGCGGTGTGTAACACAGACTAAGCACTCTATTAATGGTGGTCATTATACTATATTCACTCCTGCACTAGCTGGGCTTCGTATCCTTCTGGCAATTCATCAAATTCAGTTTGGTACCACTTTATATCACTTTGTTATTTAAATGACAAGTATTTGGCCAGTTCAGCTAACACCTCTGAATTCATTTTTGCCTTTCCCCAACTAAATGATAGGCAGTTCCCCTCAGCTCAAAGTAAAATGCTTGTTCCATGGCAACACGTGGCAACTCAGCTGAGCTCCAAGCTTGCAGCCAATTTCCATTGTTCCCTGGATGATAAAACTATACCCAGAATGCCTTGGTAACAGTTTTGCAAATTACTTGTAATATTGTATTTCAGGCCTATTGTAAATTGCAAATATAAATATGTCTGTGTGAGTGTTATGTGTATGTATTTTTAATGCAACAGCTATAGGTCAAATAAATGAAGGAAGTAAATACTTTATCAGAAGCCATATTGCAGATTTATTCATAGTTGGTAGTTTCATTCAGACGTGGATTCATGAGCATTTCTTATTGTGTTTTCTAAGTTATAACTCAGTGATCTGTTTTGATTAGTGGAAAGGTATGTAACTTGGTAGCAGTCATTTGGCTTTTGGCTCGTGAAGTCAGGCCTTTTAAACAGTGTTGATTGTTTTTTATAGATTTCATCGGTTAACTTGAGGTATGAAGTTCTTTTAATCTTTGCAGCTGTACCCCCAAATGGACTGTGATTATAGTCTCCCACTCCTCTCACCATTATCTGCTGGTTCGTATTCACTTGCTAACATTGTGTCTGTCTGAAGTGGATAACCATCCAGGTCAGCCATTTTCTAAAGATTGTGATTCACAAACCTCACAGCCAAGGTTAGTCACATAATAGTCACTCTCTCACACTCTGCCCCCTCCCTGGCTGTAATCTACCACCAGACCAGACAACAAAGACTGCTTGTAACATTGTACCTTATAGCATTTCACACTTGCAGCAACAGAAACCAACTCTGACTAACTTTAGCAAAATAGGGAATTTTGGGCAGGTCATGGTAGTTCAGCAAATTGAAAAGTCTAGCTGAGTAAGGGCAGAAATCAGAGCAGCTCTGGGTGTCTAGGTATCTAATGGTGTCATTTGGAAGCCCCAGCCCCCGCCCCCAATTTTTCCCCTTCTGTCCTTGCATTGCTTGGCTCATGGTCCAACGTCATAAGAGAAACTTGGATTATTTTAGCTTGGATCACATGCAGGCATCTTGACTGACAGTCTCACTGAGATCGTAGACAATGGTAGAGAAGAGATGCCCCATCAGGATGATATTACCAGTCACAGGAATGAGTGACTGGATGGAAAACAAAAAGTCACCACACGCACTTTATGGTGAACTGGTTTATAATCATTGAAGGAAATGTAGACCCCCAAGAGATGGGAAAAAAATTCAAAAGGGCAGTAAAGGAAAGGAGAGTTATTCCCTCCCTCCCGTAGAAAGATAATGAAAATCATGATTATATTTTTAGTTTATTCAGGTAGGCAAAGCATTTCCTCTAGAACTTCAGAATGAAAAAGTGCTAAAGTTCAGTGATTCTTAAACATCAGGGTGAACCACTGTATTAAGTCATCGGGAAGCTGTAAATAAACAGTGATTCCAGAGTCCCACTCTCAGAGACAGTGTTTTATTTGAATCTGAAATTCAAGAAATAAATCCCCAGAAGTAAATCTGAAAGACTGCCAAGCTGGTGAGTGGAAGCCTCAGAAAGGCCATTCACCTGGGCCTCACAATCATGAAGAATCTCAAATTTCAATGATCGGCCTTATCTCTTCATGAGGTTGTAGGTGATCATAGAACTACAGTACCAAGATCGAAAGATGACAGCATTCACACTCTTTAGTCATACTGCCTAAATATTTGGGCACTGCAAATTAAATATTTGTTATATATCTGTTAATATCCTGGTCCATGGAACATCTATGGAGTAGCCTGTTTTGCACTAAAAAGCATGAATTTGTTCAATGCAAACCTTTGAAATATATCATAACTTTAGTCACCCTCTTTTGACATATCTTCGAGCAAGAGGCCTGGCCTCTCTTGGCACCTGCGAGGCCTGACTCCCACAGGAATGCACGCACCTCTGATGCTGGACCCAGTACTTAGACGCTAGGGATAGGTGACCCAAGGTGTATGTATATAGGCTGAGGGCACTTATGGTGACTCCAAAGGAGGAAATGGTAGATGGTCAGATGTGAAAGGGCAGTGGTGGGAGACAAAACAAGAAAGGTGTGTATAACCATTAGATCTCTAATAGAAAGTCCCATCCAAACTGACATAAAGAATAAGAGAATGCATTGCCTCGTTAAACAGAGTAACCGGATCAGGCTGGCCTCAGGCATAATGGTGTAAGGCTTTGAATCACGTGCGTAGGCACCTGGTGTCTTTCTCCTGGTCTTTCAACTTGGCTTCTGTCTGTTGGCTCCATTCCCTGGCTGCAGCTCCAAGCCTTAACCAACTCATGCTCAAAGTACTGAGCTCAGCAACTGAGAGAGGCTACTTCTCCAGCAGTTCCAGAAAACCCACAGACATGAATTTCATTGACCCCAGTTGACCAGATTTGCATCACATGCTGGTCCCTGCTGTCCCTGACCCAATCACCAGAGGGTGGGATGCGAAGATTGGTTCAGCCTTAGTCACATGCTCTATCTTTGGAAGTCATGAAGTCATCACAGAGCACAAGAGCAGAAAATAGAGGAGAGGCATACCCCAAAGCAGAACTGGGGCCTCATTGTCATGAAAAGAGGGAGAAAATGCTGGGCGGAAGCATAACAAACGTCCACAAGAGTAAAAGTTCAGCTTTTGAGAGGCCTTCAGTGTCGTCTATAAACTGACCAAGGCTTTTTTGTATCATATCATAGAGTATTTTTCTCAAACTCAAGCAATGAGCTTTGTCTGGTCGCTGGCTATGCAGAGAGCTCTGGTTTGTTCTTTGGGGCTCAAACTGAGTTGAAGAGCAGGTTTCTTCCTCTCCTTCAGTTGTGAGGATATTCAACAAGGAACAAGATGCAGGATTATGAACCATGCTTCGGATTTCTGGAGAAAGCATCTCGGGCTCCCTCTGCTGAGTATTTGCCAAAGTTACCTGAAAAAAATCCTCTTCTCTGCAACCTACCCAATTCACATCCTATTGGCAACCACTTTAAAGGGGAAGTGCCTGATATGGGAACTGTTTAGATAGAAGCAATCCTTCTGTAATGGCCCCGGCCTCCTCTGGCATGAATTGAGCATTTACAGTGGTGAAGCCATGTTTTATTTATGTTATTTCCTCAAGATGGCTGGTTAGCTTCTATTTGCAATGCAAATCAGACATAGAAAAGGTTTTGTATATTCTACATACATTCTCCATACATTCACATTCAGTGACAGACAAATTGTAATCTCTGGTCTGGCCGTTCTAGTGTCATTTTGGATCATAAAAATACGCACCACTTACAGTTCTAGCTTATGCTAATAGATTCATAGTCATCTAAGATGCTGAGACTAAGCAACAGACTTGGGGCTGTGGAAGTAAAACCACTGATTGCACTGTCTTTTGAAGGGCCAATTTTGAATGGGATACCCTAACTTACACCCTAGAACTCAACTCAAAAGGGAGGAATCGATTGTCATGAATTCAAGCATCACTTAGCATGTGAGTGCTTGCTCCTATTGTATTAAACTCCAAGAAAAAAAAAAAATTCAGAGCCCCTTTGAAGGAATGAAAAAGGGACTTGTCTCTCTGCATCTGGTACTGCCTGCAAGTTGAATGCTTAAGTTTGCACTGGGGGAGTTGTGCTATACTAGCTATTTGCTAATTGTATGCCCTTTTGTGCAAGACTGTTGCTTAAGTGGCTACAGTTTAGGAAATGGAACACAAGGATAAAGAGGTTTTAGATGAATCACTTTATAGAATCAACATGACTAATTACTGGGTTGGCTTAAAAACCAAATGATGGATTAGAATTAACAACCCAAATGTAAGAAATCCCACTCAGCCTCTGGTCACCCTTCAATCACTGCACGGTCCCAATGGTACTTGTCTTTGTATGGAAGGAGTGGCCAGCAGCTGATGTTATAATGGCCATGAGACAGAGGGTCCATAGTAACACCTGGTCATTTGAAAGACCTGACCCAGGTATGTGTTACCTCCCTTTCTAGCCCTCAGATCCTTATTGGAAACAATGATTCTTTTTCCATTCCATCAGCAATATTCTGTCTCCAATTAGATTTCCACGCATGAGTTTCTGCCTTCTAAAAGGAGACTCATGTGTGGATAATATAACACCATGTTATCCATGATGACAAGTCTGTAAATGTCTGCCCCTAACCTTCCTCTAAACTTTTAGGAAAACAAATGGCTATTTTCGTTTCTCATTGGCTGTCCCAGTGGGTGCACCCTGGAAACACAGGCCTTGAAAAACAGCAGCTGCAGCTGTACAACTTCAGCTCTTTGTAACAGAAGGCCTCTGGGTTGCAATGAGGAGCCAGGTAATCAACTGCCTTGTACTTAGACGTACCCCAACAGCTATTGTAATTCAGATCATGAATTCTGGCCGAATTCTGGGGAATTAGCCGCTTTCCAAGATAGAAATCTGTTTGGCAGAAAAATAAATGTTTGTTTTAAAATGAAATCCATTTGGTGAATAATTAGCCACCCAGTTTTAGGTTGCTTTCTACAATTCTGTAAATAAAATTTCCTGCATTGCCTTTCCCAGTGACTGATGAAAATGGCTTTACCCTTTGAGGAACAGTTCCTAAGAATACAGCCAAGTCCTCGTTTCCCTGTTGGTAATAGTGGTAGTAAATGTTTTCTATTTTTCCTCCTGAATTAATGAGATGATATGGCATACAGGGAGCCCCGAAGTGGGCATTCATCGGGAGTTAGGGAAAATCAACGTGGATCACTAAGGTGCTGAACGTAGGACTAATTTGAAAAGAATTTCTATAAATTATGATCGATATATATTAGAAGTCAGGTTGTCTATCTGGGTAATTGGGTTTTTACAAATCCTGATTTCCACAATAGAACATTTCTGTCAGATAGTTGAAGCAGCAAATTACACAAGGGCACATTTGGTTAAATAACAGAAATGTCTGATTCCCAATTTGCAGCACCTTTTAAATGAAAACAAAATATTAGACTCCTCTGAGAAGCCATATCAGACTCTTTATATCATCAAGATGCCCCCTTTTCTTCACAGTACTTCTTCACCCTTTAAATTACTATTTTTTAAAAAACAATGTGGACTAACAAAGGTGATAGAGGGCAGGGGAGTATGATTGAAAATGAATTTTATTGATAAACTCTACTTTTTCAGATGTTATCAACTTGAAATAAATAGAGCTCCTATACTGCCTACACAGTCTTCTTGCTTAGGTAAACCTTCTTCCTTTTTTCACCTTAAATCACAGGACACAATTCAGCTTTTTCAAGAGATACATTGAGTTTCAATCAAACTTTATAAAAACTCAACCAAATAAAAATCTAGTATAAGCCAATCACTGTAATAATGTGGAAAGGCTAAGAAGCTGCCTTATTTAACCTTATGATTTCTTTAAATCTTTCAAATAATTTGGAGTTTCACTGGGTTGTATAATTTAATAACAAAAAACAAGATTGTGAAATCTGCCTTCTTTCTTTCCCTCTCTCATATTCTCTCTCTCTCTCTCTCTCTCTCTCTCTCTCTCTCTCTCTCTCTCTCTCTCTCTCTCCCTCTCTCTCCCTCTCTCTCCCTCTCTCTCCCTCTCTCCCTCTCTCCCTCTCTCCCTCTCTCCCTCTCTGATCTAAAGCTTCAAAATCTCTTCAATCTCTTCCCTTCAATTAATGAACTAGTTTCCCACCCAACTCCCATCCTGCCTGGAGACACCATTGCCATGGTTACCTGGATACCTGCTTTCAAAGAATATACCGGTATGTAGTAGCAATTCTGCAATTTAAACGTCTCAGTGTGTTGCACTTAGGAGCAGTAATGAGACCATTATCAAACTACTTGTAGTGAAAATACCATTGATGTTACAGTCTGAGATTAAAACTTTAATTTGTATTCATTTACTCATTGAAAGAGATAAGGATGACGAGGCTGATCTCTGCAGCTAAATAGCAAGTTACGGACATAAAATGCTGCGTATCTGAAACAAGGCATTGGGGCTGCCTCTCTTTGAGAGGAGAGACAGAATCACCCACCAACCCAATGGAAAGTTAACAATAAAAGGCCATTGTGAAGAATGGTGTATTTTGAGAGCAAGTAGTCTTCAATAGTGAATCTCTGTGAGGGTCCAGGGAAAGAGAAAGATGCTCAGGGATGTTGTCTTCATTTTATCTGAAGATACGGTTTTGGTAAACTTGACTTGAGACCTCTCAGGTGGGTCCCTACAGATTTTCTCTGGGGAAAGACATACTTCCCTCTGAGCTTTAGCTTTTTTGCCATCAAAAAATTTCAGTGCCTCTCTGAACCAAGGGTGTTAACCTCAAGCCCATTATAAATAGTTGGGAGATGATTTGCAAGTAATTTGAATTAATGATAATTTTAAAGACCCAAGTTTTCCAGTATGGCAATTTAAAGAAAACAAATTAGAATTGGTTAAAGATTCACCCTATAATGTCATTTATTCTCATAATCTCATAGGCTATTTTGAGTAGGAGAGAAAGGGGGTAGTTATACCCAGAGTGCTGAGAAATTCAATTAACTATGAGTATTGAGGCTAAAATTACTGCTTATTACTATGTGTTCAACATTATGTCCTGGTTGCTTCTTGAAAATGCATTTTTTTCTGTGAATTAGTGTAAGGTCTTTTATTAAATAAATCTGATCCCTTGGAAAGGGGAACAGGAAACATGCTGAAATTCCACATTGACATTCCTAAACAATACACATTTTCAGAGTGAATTAAAAATCAAAACCAAGAAATGAAACAGAACTCTGTCAGAATTTCTGGATTGCAACTCCCCTGCCTCTCCACCCCCACACACATGCACACGCAAAATCTGAACAAGTCAAAGATTTAAAGATTAAAAAATCAAATTATGAAAATACTAAATAAAATTGTTTGTTACCTAAGAATAAAGAAGAACCATGACTTGGGACTCCATAAAGGAGAACATATTTCTAAATATTCATAAATTTCAATTTTTTAAACTTATGTTTAAGTATTTAATTATTTCATAATACTTGTAATCATCAGGGCAAAGCAGGTGGGGAGAAACCAGAACTCTCATGCATTATCGGTGGGAGTAAAAGTTGGCACATCCTTTCTAAAGGATAATTTGACAATATGAATAAAAATGTATATTTTTACTCTATCCAGACATTTTATTCATCAGCATTTATGCCAAAGAGGTAGTTGCACAAGTATGACAAAAACAAACAATGGGGGAGAGAAAGTAAAAAGGCTTATCACAACATCATTTATTATAATTTACATGAAGCCGCAGACATGTCTAACTGCCTCTGTCCTTCGACTTGACTTATTTCTGGTGGTAAAGAGAGAAACCATTTAATTTGTATGAAAAATATTTGAAAAAATGTTCACCAAATTGTTAATATGGTTATTTTTGGGTGGTAGGAATCTGGGAGATTTTTAATTTCTTCTTTATACTTCTCTTGATAAGTTTACTGTTTTTATAACAAGCATGCATTTGTACTACAATCAAGGGCAACAGCTTTGCCCTATGGATTGACTCGTGTCCCCCCACCCCCCCAAAAAAGATATTTGGAAGTCCTAACCCATAGTACCTCAGAATGTGATCTTATTTGGAAATAGGGTCTTTGCAAATGTAATCATATTACAATGAGGTCATACTGAATTAGAGTGGACCGTAATCCAATAAGAAGATGAGAGACATACAGGAAGAAGATGGCCATTGTGACAACAAAGGCAGAGACTGGGGGGATGTATCTATAAGCCAAGAAATGCCCAGGACTGTCAGACACACCAGAAGTTAGAAGAGGCAAGGAAAGGTCCAGCACTACAGGTTCAGAGGGGGCATGGCCCTGCTGGCACCTTGTTTCCAGACACCCAGCCTCCAGAATTACAGGAAAATTCATTTCTGTTGTTTTAAGCCCTCCACCTAGTGGTACTTTCCTAGCAGCTCTAGGAAACCAATATAAAAGCTATTTTAATTTTAAGGAGAAAGTCCATGAGTTATGAATGTAAGTAAAGAGATTTATCCTTTTACCATGCTACTCGTGGACTAGCAAACCCCACTATTCACAGTTCTGAATCCAACATACTAATCTGGAATTGTATTCACGGTACTCAGAAAAAGGAAGTGAAAATGTCCTACTTCCTAGATGTTATACAGATGACACAAATGCTGAAGTGGTTCTGAATACACCCACAGATGACAGAAGCATCATTTTCCAAGGCTCCCAAAAGGCTCCTTCTTCTGTGAACCATCATAAATATCATAAAGTGTTTAGAGATCTATCTCACTGATGGACTACTTTAAAGAATTGCAGGCCTGCTTCTCATAATTTTCTTTTTTTCCCCCCTCAACCATATTAAATATGACTGTAACAATGAACTGAAAGGAAAACTAGGTCCCAAGTGTTTTGGCATCTTTTCAGTATCGAAGGTCAACCACATAGCAGTGAGCCAGAATGCATTGTGAACAGACATATGGCATTTGTTTGGGAGAGGAGCCGGTGGGAGGAGGAGTGTCCTGTTTTCCAGCTGCTTTCTAAAGTCAGTCTGGATTTCTGTAAACTCTCACTGCATCTTATGAAGCCTCTTAATCATTTTTTTCCTTTAATCTTGAGAACCACCAAGTCACAATCCAGGAAACTCATGCTTTGTGACTGTGCTGGGTCCTTGGCCAATTGAGGATCTACTTGCATCAGGAGTGGGAAACTGTACCGGCTTAGGACTAAAGTCTGAACACAAGGGCCACGGAATCAATAGGCAAGGCCTACTCCTATGGTAAGGCCACAGCTTATGGAAAATACAGCACTGGGGCTGAAGTCATGCATATTCTTTTTAGAGCCACCGTGCTGTAATGCTAGGTTAATAAAACTATGCCTATTTGGATGCTCTTATGGTAGAGAATTCAACTGAGCACAGCCAATTCTACCTGTATAGAGAGCATACATACAAAGTCGGACAATTACATTTGTGAACTTTCCACCGTGCCCAACCTTCCTATGTATTTACCTAGTGTGATTCAGACGGTAATCAAAAAACCAAAGATTTGTCAAGAATGTGGGCATTTGAAAATAATAGAAACCCAATTTCAACAAACTTATACCAAACAAAAGGAAAAAGATTTTTGTTGGGAAATCAAAGGGTGGAGGGAGATGGCATCCTCTCTCGGAGGACTCATCATTAAATGTGTCTGCCCATCACCATCGTCCCTTTTAACTCTGGTTCTCCGTAGGTGGTGATGTTATTTTCCCTCCTGCTAATGGACTTCTCCCACGTGACCAGAACAAGTAGGGTTTAGAGCCAGAGTGATGTCCCCATGGCTCACAATCTAAGATGTAAAAGAAGAGGAAAAAATCTTCTTTCTCAGTGTCCATACATAAATAATTCCAGAAAGTTCTCTGATTGTTGGGTTTGGATTAGGTGCCCATACCTGATGGACTAGCAAACCCCACTATTAACAGTTCTGCATCCAACATACTAATCTGGAATTAATTATCCTGGCCAGGTAGATGGTGTATTCTGAGTAACCGGGCCTAGAGCTGCAGCTAGGAAGTCAAGGCCCTGGGATTGGCAACCCCATTAAGACAATGTGGGGTGGAAAGATTAAGTTTCCCCAAAGAAGCGAGGGTGCTGTTATCCAGAACAGGAAAGTGATGCAAGAAAGACAAACAGTAAATGCCTACTGGAATACTGAAACATTCCCCAAATATTATTCCCTCTCCCTTGACCTGCGTTTCCATGTTACTTGAAATCTTTGTTTTACTCTTTTGGCTTACAACTGTCCAGTATTATATAAAAGAAAGAGATGATTGATAGATTGCAAGTCGATCAAACCTTGCAGAGCTGACAAATGAAATGATAAACCTAAGTCTATAAACAAGTAAATAAAAATTGATGGCAAAATAGAACTTTTATATGAACTGAACTTTAAATTAAGGAAGAGTTAGATACATCCTGTTGGTAAGTATAAAAGACAGCTTATTTTTTTAAAGCCAGCTATAAATAAAGAAATATAAAGCTATATTGAAAAAATATATCAAAAAGCAACTCATGAAGGTGAGCATAAAATATACAAGTAGAATGCGAAGTTACAACTTTGCTTATTCCAGCAGGAATCCTATGATTCAAAAACAAGTGTTTCCTGCAAACTCTGGGAAGATCAGTTCACTTCATATATAGATACAGTCAAAAGGTTAGATTTCATCCTTAAAGTGGGATCTAGGCCACCAAGGCTTTTCTATCAGAAAATAACCTTACCTATGAAGAATTATAGATGACTTATAAAAAATGTGCATTTGTAACAGGTGTGGTGCTTAGAGACAGATGCAGAGAATTTACATTTTAGCCAGGGTAAAAATTGAGGTCTAACCTTAGCTTACGACTATCACCCTCTGTCCCAATTGTAGGACCTGTAACTTGCCTTACCTGAGCGCTGGGTCTCATACTTTGCCTCAGATGAAGATTACATCACAACGTTGGGTTCTCCAGACCCTTTGGCATAGTTGTGGTCTGCGGTGTTTATTTTCCCACTTTAGGTACCAGCTTTTGAGGGAAAACACCAGATCATGAAGCTATGTTTCCAACTGGGAATCAAACAACCTCTCCACATCTTTTAACCAGGGACTTACTTAGAACCACCTGGAGGTGCTTGGACCCTCAGTTGGAACTAGCCCAGCCGGGCTCGTTTATGAAATAGGAAAGAGTCAGGAACCTACTCCATAGAAAATGAAGTTTCTAAGTCAAAGTAGTTAATTTTCCATTATCCACATGCATATTATCTACTTAAACGTCTGTCTACCTAGTATTTAGTTTTCCAATTTTTGAAAAATCAGAACATAGACAAAAGGAAAAGATCAAGTAAATTCCCTACATCCAGACAACCCCTGTGAACATTTTTACATATATTATTTGAGACTTTATTCCTGTGTAAGTAGGAAATATAGACGTATTTTTCTTTACAGGAGCAATTTCGTCCTATAACAAAATTTTTATTACCTGATTTTTAAATCTTAATGTATTATGAAATGTTTTTCCACTTAGATATTTTTCCATCATCATTTTAATAAATTGTATGACTAATACACACACACACAAATGAAGATTTTAGGTTATTTCTTCATATTTCTATGACTATAAATAATTTTGTGGAGACACGATTGAGAACTTTTACATTTATTTCCTTCAATTTCTAGAGGTATAATTGCTGGGTCAAAGCGTTTGCACAATCTTTAGGGTGTGGATTATTAGACAAATTGCCATCCAGAAAGGTGTAAAAGGGGTCTCGTTTTCTCTCAACCAGTTATCATTACTTTTTAGAATTCCTGACTATTAGGGACAAGTGTTAGCATAATCACCATCTGTCATCACTATAAAGACACACATTTTTTCATATTTTAACACACTTAAAGTCAGATTTCATTTTGCAATCTAACATTGCATTATGGTTTAATTTGCAGCGTTATTTTTTCCCTCTCTTAGTAGCGCAGAATAGTAACAGCACGCCCTACAATCAATGGTATCCTAGATTCCGTGAAATACGGTATTCAGTCTGAGCAATTTTAAGTTTTGGCCCAGCTTTCCTTGCCACCCACCAAGCTTCTGGGACCAGTTGCCCTTGCTAACTACTTACAGTGTGCTCAAAGTATGTAAATTCAATTCAACTTTTATGCACGTCTCTCTGCATATGGCTCAGGGAATACAAAGCCGAACATGACAGTGCTGAGAAAAACTTAATTAGGAAGGTCACTGCATAAAAACCATGTAATGAATTTTACCTCAAAACCTTTGTGGAACAAGGCAGGATATAAATAAATAAAAACATCATCCATACAGACACCAAATAGATATGAATTTTAGATCATCTCTCCCACGTTTCCTTTATTGGCGCAGATAACCAAGAGGCCTCCTGAGTTACCTATATATTTCCTTGAAACCATTCTCTTCTTGAAAAGCTGCTCACTCGATCTCAAAGGGGGTGTCCTTTCCTAATGTTCTTTACCTGGCTAACTTCTGCTCAGCCTCCAAAGCTCGGTGCAGAGGCCAACTCCCTTGGGAAGTGCTCCGTCTCTGCTCTCCTCTCTCCCTGCCTTCTCTTAGTATTGCTTCCACAGGACTTAGTGCATGTAACACCACACATCATGGTGACCTATTTACACGCCATAGGAATGCAGGGGTGCTACGGCCTGGTGTTCAAAAGTCTGGGGTGAGACTGCTCCAGCGTCATTCCAGCTGCTTTGCCAAGTATTACCCATCTCTCGTTGGGCGAGTCATGAGTAAGCACTGTCAAATCTGAATTGTCTTATCTATAAATTGAAGTGAATATTGCCTAGTTCCAAGGGTCATTTGGAGAATCGACTGTAATGAAACGTAGGAAGCACCTAGCATAGATGCTGGCCGTTGGAAAACACTGAATCAGACACCAGCTTTCTTAGTGGCTATCTCTCCCAGCAGACCAGTGGCTCCAGGAGGGCATGGAGTATATGCCTTATTATATTTCTACAATCCCAAGTACCTGGTGTGGAGTAAATTCCCAGCACAGGGGTGTTACAATGCTCATTCAGGAAAACCAAACCTACAGCCTTACGGGCTAAAAGAAATTAGAAAACAAGCTTCTCTTTTGGGCTCAGGAAGGGCTTTTTTGCTTTGTAAGTGCCCTCCTACTATCTGTCTATAGAGAGAGAGGTTTGATTGTTTGAGCCTAGTGATGTGAAAAGCAATCAAAAGGACTGTAAGGATCTCAATAGACCTCCCTTTTATTTAGAGAGCACCCATAGTAACTGTCTAGGGTTGTTTTTTGTTTGTTTTTTTTTTCCTTTTTCCTTTCTTTCTTTTTTTTAATCCTGCTTACTGGGAGTCTTAAAGTTGATAACAAAAGAAGGTGTCTCATGTATTAGCAACCCTTTCTTATGGTCGTTAGTTTATTTCATTTGCTTCCTGTGTCCATGCAGAAGGGGACGTGATGGTAATTTGAGGATCTTATTAAGCAGAATGAATGAGCAGGACAATGAGTGGAATAGTGGATGGATACAGTGCCTAAAACGACATTTTATCAAGTGACTTTGCAGCTTATATTGGGAAATCTTTGCTGTCGTGTCTTATAAAGAAAGGATTAACTGCTCATAAAGAATACGTAACTGAGACACATCAGGACGTTACCTCACCACCAAATGCCAGCACGGCTAGTTTTGCTGCTGCCTAAAATGATGGCAATAGAGTTTACTTTCTCTGAGATAGTATTCCTTGTTGGAATGCCAATGTATTTGACCATTGTAGAAGGAATGGCTATAGCTTCCATTTATTGAGTCCTCCAATCTGCCAGGTAAAGATGTGTTCCACCTTTTAACTTACCGAGCAATCCTATGAAGCAGATACATCCCCATTATATAGACAAGGAAAATGAGGCTCAGAAGTGAAATAAGCTCTCCCAAGTTTCTGGGAAGGATTAGAACTGCAAATCAAACCCAGCCCCATCTGATTCTAAGCATGTGCAGACCTCAGAAGTCAGGTTTCAAATCAGCATGGCTCTAAGATTTGCTCACTCGTCCAGCTACATTTTATACACCCGTTTCCAAACTGTGCACCGAACGCATACCAAACTTCTTTTAGTTCCTCCAACATACCATCAGATCTCTTCCTTTTTTTTCTCTCTCTCTCTCTTCTCCCTCCATTTTCGCTTTCAATCCTTCTTCATCTGGCTCACACTTCCGGGCCTCAACTAAAATACCACTTCATTGGGGAATTTACTTGCTGACAGCTCCGCTCCATCTCCAGAAATTGTTGGATGGCCCCACTAGGTGCCCCCAGAGATACCTGGCCTGCCCCTACGTTAGCGTGCACCATACAGCATAGTTATGTCTCGTGTCATTGTGTGTGTTCTTCATCAGATTGTAAGTAGCATAAAACTGTCGGAGGTTTACTGTTGTATCTTCAATGCCTGGCAACCGGTAGAAGTTCAATACATAATAATGGGATGAATAAAGAAATTCATAAATGAATCAACAGTAACAGATAGAGGAGGAATGCATCGCAGTAAGAGAGTGCTGACTTCCCATCTACTTTTCCTACACTGCAGGCAAGTCTCACCTTCTCCATAATTCTATAACCAGGCCAGTCCTCTCTGTTTCCCCACATTACCATTTAGCGATCTGGTTCACCCTAGCAACACTTTTGATTCTTTAAAAAAAAAAAAAAACATTCCCTGCTCCAATTTCTCTTTCAGCTTTGAGAAATAGGATCCAAGTTTCAAATATTTGGTTTTAAAATCTGAGCTTTAGTTAAGCCTTGAAAAGATAGATATACATACAATCTCTGAGGCCCAAGTCTCCTCTTGTCTCACCCCGCCCCTCCCCCCCCACACACTTTTTTTTCCCCTCACTTGTGAAAGATGACCTCTTCTAATTCCTCATAGGTCCTGTTTGTCTCAATAAGCCACACGCTCCTAGTGTACATGTGTTTCCTTTTGCTTCTCTCTGGATGCTTGGAAATCTGCCTGATGTGGACATTTCAGAACAAAACAAAGAGATCATTAACAACATCGCAAGTATGGTTGATAATAGGGGTTTTTTCTTTTGTTTTTCCTCAAGCATCAGGCACCATAGCCAAAATGCTTCTCTGATTGAAAATGAAGAAAAAAAAAAAAACAACCAAAATGAAAACCAAAGAAACCTCCCAAATAATCATAAAAAGCCTTTTGATTTTTAAAAGAAATAATTAAGGTGAGATTTGACCTGCTCACTTAATCAGAGGATTGGGTTCCCTGAACACAGACTTTGTGCTATTCTACTTAACCAAAGAGCAACTTGGGCATTTATCCAGAGTACTCCTTAAGGATCTAATATGTTAATTGAAAAAAAAAAATCTTAGGAAATAACTTTACTAGCAAACAATTCATCCAATTGGAAACTCATGGGATTAGTTTCTAATCCCTTTCCCTTGAAATCTCAGCTGCTGAAGCAAAGGATACTTTTTTTTTTTAATCAGAATTTCCTAAGAACAAACAGAATTGGTTATAATTCCAAGGTAGAATACAGTCAGGTTTAATTAAAACAGCATACAATGTTATTCCCACATGGACATTTGGTACGCTTAATGCTGGTAAAGGTAAAAACACAGTTTCCTAGGCTGTCCTTCCAGGGTCTCAAGCCCTCTTTCATACTCATAACTCCAGAGCTGTGATATCTCTGCTGGATGTAGCTTTCTCTACCTGCCCTCCTCCTTAAAGCATTTCCCTTCGTACACTTCAGCTTGAGTTATCTTTTGGCATGCGCTAGGCGGTTAGTTTTCCTTTTCTCATTGCTCTGTGACCTTGTTTATCACAATCACACATGTGAAGTGAATAAAGAAACCCTCAGCTGGGAGGATTTAGCCAACTGGACCAATAGACTCTTCAGTTTCTTCCTGGCACCTCATGGCTTCATGGTCCAAAGATTTGATATGTTAGGTAATTCAAGTGATTCCTTAAAACCAAGAAAGAAAACTGAGGGACAGGCTGACCATATGATAAGCTCTAGAACCCAAAAGGATTAGCATTTGAGAATCCCGATTCCCTGAAGATGATAGTGAAGTAATACAAGAAGAAAAGAGATGGAGTGAGTGACATAGTGTGAATAGTTACCAAATGAGTGGTTTGAGCCAGTCTAAACAGTTGAGTGGAAAATACTAAGGAAGGTCCAGAGAGTTTGGACCTCTCTGATGCCTAGGAGAAAATGATGGGAAATAATACCAGATTGTTGCTAATGACCAGATCTGGATGAGCTGCTGGAGGTAGGAGAAAAGAGTTTAGATTAATCCATTCACAGTCACGTTATAAAACAGAAATCACACGTACACCTAGGTGTGTCCACACGTGCACTCACACACACAATTCTCCTCTTAATTATGGTCCACTTTAACGATTTGAGGAAATAATTTAAGATACGCTTCTCATTTATGGTCAACTCTCAATTATCCATGAAAGAACAAACTAAAGCAGGGGCTAATGACAACCTATGGAGAATTCTCTGCCTTCACTGTGGACAATTTCAATACTTCCTACCATCCACCCAGGCTTTTTCCATACCTGCTAATGAGGAGCTAAAAATGGCCTGAATTCCACACCCCTCCCAGGCCTCTTGCTTACCCTCTTTTAGAGTTGCTAAGAATAATGAAATGTCTCCAAAGCCAAGAATTTGAGAAAGAAGGAAGATGCCATCTGAGTAAATCCCTGTAGGCAAACAACCCCTGAATCTTCTAATGGTGCCCCCGGGTACCCTTGACTGGGCTTAGGACAGTCAAGAAAAGGCTGCCCAGATAGAAAGAAGAGATTATTGAGATGGGGTGCTATTACTGGACATTCCCAAGGAGGCCTATTATGAGCAAGCATTCTCGTTAAGAAATTTTGTCTCAAAGATACAGGGAGATCAGCAACCCTCTTACTTCCCTTTTCCATCGTGGAGCAGAAGAATAACAAGCAGGGTGGTTCTGCATTCAGAAGTGCTAAGAGAGGAAACAAAAGCATGCATACATAAAGCAATTTCATCACATTGTCACTTGCCAATGTATTGCAGAGGCTCTGGTTTGAGTTACAGAGATATCACTTTCTCCTTTCAACTGTAGTCATTGAGAAGAGCACTAAAAAAAATTATCTTTGGCAAAATAGGGTACAAAATTTTCAGGCTAGTTTGGCACAGTCAAATGAACACCAATGAGAATTTATATTCACTGGGCGTGTGGGGAGGGTTTTATGTCTGAAAAAGGACTTAATTATGGTGTGGTGAGTAATTGAGCTTTTACAAGCTATAAGTAATAGCATGTGGTGTTTGCTGAGCATTCTCCTGGATATTTAGTCGTACCCAAGAAATTGGTCTGTGCCCTCCAAAAAGAGGAAGGTGGAGAAAAAAATACACAAAAGAGACTTTTTAGATTAACACGTCAACTGAGAGAAACAGTATGGACTTCAAGAATGAAAGCATTAGGGGTCAGCAAAAACTACAGTGTCAGTAAGACCCACGTATGGACCTTTTCTTCTGCATTTTCAATTAATATCCTTTTATCCTCTGAGTTGATCATTTATATCCACCTTAACCCCACCGCCCCTTTTTATAGGTAGTGGAGAGCAAAGATCACCATCTCAACCTAGAAACCTATTTGAAACAAGCTGGTCAATTCTCCCTGAATCCCAGGGCTCTGGTGATTGTCTCTCCCTTCCTCTCCAGACCACTGAGTCATTGCCGGAATCCTTCTAGAATCATTCTTCTTTCCCCTCAAAGGGGATTATAAATTGAGAGGTCATCCCTTAAATAAAGGCCCACAGGTATTGGTATTATTTAAAGCAATACAGATGCTGTTTCTTTCCTGTATTCCTCATGACCAGCCACCTGACCAAACCAAACTGATTTCCACTTTTACACATCCATCCTTGTTGTTCCCTCTGCTATGATACTGTTTTTCCAGAAAGATCTTTACTTGGCTTGTTCCTCCCTCTTCAGCTCTTAGTACAACTGTTCCCTGCTCTGAAAATCCTTCTAGACTATCCAGTCTAAACTTCACCTGCATTCCGTACTCTCTATCACACAACCCTTATTTTCTTTATGCTAGTATCACTATCAGCAAATTTCGTTTATTAGTTTATGTATTTCTACTCTGTCTCCTGCTTATAGAACATAAGCTCTATGAGGCCAGGGGCCAGTTTCTACTTCTGCATCTCCAGCCTATAGGATAATACCTGGCAGACAGATCCTAGGCATTCAACTAGTTGTTAATTAAAAAACTGTGGAAGAGCTTATTATGCACTGGGCATTACTTATATTATTTTATTTAATCCTACCCCCAAACTATGATATAGATATCATCCCCAATTTACAGATAAAAGAGCTAAGGCTTAAAGGCATGAAATAACTCTTATAAATGGCAAAGCCAAGTCAGAACCCCAGATGGTCTCTCTCTAGAATCCACAATCATACTGCTACTCATTTTGCTTATACGTTTTTTGAAGTCTGAGACTGTGTCAAAAAAAGTTAAGACTTCCCGTTTCCAGATCCACATGTGAAGAGCTTGGGAGTTGCTACTCCATCCTAACAATAAGTAAAAAGTTGAACAGACTGAAAAATTAACAACTCTTCTTAGGTTTGTAAGACAGGGGAGGACACAGCAATAACTGCTGTCCCCGATTGGAGAGACCGACAAGCTAATACAGGGAATCTCGGCTTACCAGAGCAAAGACTCATAAATGGAAACTGCCTTGGGGACCAGTGCCAGGGTAGGAAAACCTGAACTATAGTTGACAAATGGCTGGAGGCTCAGTGTGGACAACTTTGAGAGTTAAAACCTCCAAGGAGAGCCAGTCACAGAAGACCGGGGAAACAATTTTGTGATATTTACCCCCAGGAGCTCAACTACGTTCTCATAGTAAATATCAGGAAAAAAATCCCCTTCTGCTTCCAGCAGGAAAGGGAAAAGGAACAATTTTGAAATTCACCAGAGCACTCTGTTCTTCAGGTCTGCCTTCAGAATAAACTAGTTGACCAGAGACTAACTGACTTGGGGGAAGGGGAATGCCCAACTCCAGTCAGCTCTAGCCATCCTGTCCCACCTAGTAAGCTCTAGCAGGGGGCAGGGGGACATAGAAAAAAACCTGAGAAACGCTTGTGCAGCTCACAGCTCAGAGCCACAGGCTTACTCAAAGACTGAGACCTACTTACAGGATTATAGAACATTTCCCCTCCCCCCACATCTTACCACCATTTTTAAAGGCCTATTTATAGCAGTTTCTTTTGCCCAGTACATCATGCCCAGCTATCAGGAGAAAATTGTGAGGCATATTAAAAGGCAAAAAACAGACAGAGAAAGCATCAGAACCAGACATAACAGGGATGTTAAAATTATCAGACTGGGAATTTAAAACTATGACTAATGTACTAAGGGGACTAATGGATAAAGCATGTAAGAATAGATGGGCAATGTAAGAGAGAGATGGAAACCCTAAGAAAGAATCAGCAAGAAATGCTAGAGATTTAAAAAAACATTGTAACAGATATGAAGGATGCCTTTTATGAGCTTATTGATAGACTGGACACAGCTGATGAAAGATCTCTGAGCTAAAGAATGTGTCAATAGAATCTTTGAAAACTGAAAAGTGAAAAAAAAACAAAACCCAAAACTAAAAACTAAATATGAAGGCTAAAAAAACCCACCAGAATATCCAAGGACTACAAGACAACTATGAAAGGTGCAATATATGCATAGTGGGAATACCAGAAGAAGAAAGAAAGGAACAGAGGAAATATTTGAAACAATAATGTCTGAGAATTTCCCCAAATTAATGTCTGACACCAAACCAGGCAGCCTAGAGAATCCCAAGTAGGATAAATGCGCAAAATATAAAAAAGTAAAACAAAAACAAAACCCACTGTACCTTGGCGTATCATTTGGAAACTGCAGATATTCAAATATAAAGAAAATAATCCTGAAAGAAGTCAGAGAAAAATAGTTAAGCCCATTTCTTGCCTGCAGGACTTCTCAGAACCTTTAATATGCTAATGTATGCCAGGACTGGCCAGGATGAGAATACCAAACCCCACCTTTTCCTTTCCTTTTCTTTTTTTAAACCACTGACTCCTCTTTTTCATGGAGATTCTCTTGACATTTCTTTGAACTATGCTGCGCAGGAAGTTTCTTTGGGAACTGTTCTCACATTGAGCCCATGTCTTTAAAAACATCTATGTATATCAGAACCATAGATCCACGACTGTTTCATTTATCTGACAAATGTATTTTGAATGCCTATTATGCACCAGGCACTTTTCTAGAAACTGTGAGATAATGTGTTAGTGAACAACACAAACATCCCTGCCCTTTTTGAGTTACATTCTAGAGAGGGGGAGACAGATAATAAACAATAAGTGTAATAAATAAGTAAATTCTACCACACAGTACATGGTGATGTACTATAAAAATAAATGAGAATGTGGAAAAGGGTGAGAGGGATGTGGAAGAAGAGCAACATGGAATATCAGCAAGGGAGAGGAAGATGGGAAGATAGATTTCTAGTTTGAAATAGAGTGGTACGAGTGGGCTTCATTGAGAAGATGGCATTTGAGCAAAAACTTGAAGCAGAGAGAATTAGCCACGTGGATATCTGAGGAAAGAGCATTTCAGAAAGAGAAATTTCCAGTGCAAAGGCTCTAAGATACCAGCACAATGTTAAGAAGCTTCAAGGAGGCTAGCATGCCTGGATAAATACAAACAGACCTACACCTTGATACATCGTAGTCAAACTGTTGAAAGCCTAAGCCAAAGACAAAAATCTTGAAAGCAGCAAGAAAAAAGCAATCCGTCATATATAGGTAAGCATCAATACAATTAATCACTGGCTTGTCCTCTAAAACCATATAGGCCAGAAGGCAGTAGAATGACATATTCAGAGTGCAGAAAAAAAAAAATGCTGTCAAAAACATTTCTATAGCTAACAAAACTATACTTCAAAAATGCAGGCAAAATGAAGACATTCCCAGAGAAACAAAGACTGAGTAAATTTGAAACAAAGACTGAGGAAATTTGTTCAGGCTAGCAGATTTGTCTTAATAAGATTAGATATACTGAAAGAGGAAGTCCTTCAGGAAAAGACACAAGGAGGCAACCCAAATCCACAGGAAATAGTGAAGAGCACTGCAAATAATAAATATCTGGGTTAAGTTAAAAACCCCAGAAGTATATTTTCTCATCTTTTCTCAACCTTTAAAAAGATATAAGATTGTATGAAACAAGTATATTAACAGTGTATTATTGAGTTTATAATATATATAGATTTAATATTCATTACAATAATAGTACAGAAAGGGGAAGAGGAAGTGGAGTTATATTGGAGCAAAGTTTCTGTATTTTCCAGAATCAAATTAGTATTAATCTGAAGAAGGCTGTGATAAATTTAAATGCATGTTGCATACCCTAGAGCAGCCACCAAAAAAATGACGCAAAAATTATCATAAATCTACAGAAAACAATGTCACACTAATGATATTTTTTCAATGCAAAGAAGGCAGTCAAGGAGGAACAGATAGTCAGTAAAGACAGGAGACATATAGAAAATCTAAGGCGGGTCTCTGGTAAAATTTCTATCTCTTTGCCCTTGTGAGATTTTAGTGGAGGGAACTGAAGATCTATAATGAGCAGGATAGTCTGTATAATTTGTGACGCAAAATGAAACGCAGGGTCACCTGTTCTTCAAGATGACGACAGCAGATCAAGATAAGCAAGGGGCCCTTTTGTAACTGCACAAGCTGCTCTCCCATGAAGCTGACCCCAATAACAAGAGGCAACTGCATCCCATTTTATCACTCTTTCAATAAACCCCCTTTGGGGATCCAGTGGCTCCTGTTCTAGTCCCTCCCTGTTGTCTACTTTCCCATCGTTGAATCCCAAATCTCCAGCATTTGGAAAGAATCCGTCCTTCACAACGAGAAGTCCTAGAGATCAGGTACAAGCTGTCATAGCAACATGAGGCAACTGTGATTACACTTTGCTGCAGATTGTTTTGCATTAAAACCTATAATTCTCTTATTTGTGCTAACTTTATGGTTTTTCAGGGGCAGTTGTTCTAGTAAGCAAAGATAGCATGGAGGTCTCAGAGAAGGCCATCACTCTCTAAGTAGCTGATGTTTATTAATACACTTGGCAATGTTTAATATATATAAACCCAAGAAGAGTCTAAGTGGGACTGTGGTGGGATAAGCCGATCTTCTTGCTAGAGTAGCCATCACTTCTTGGTCCAGTTGTGCAGTGATCTCATCACGTCTTCATAGTTAGGCTTTATGACCATCATGGAAAGAATTGACTGGAATGTAGTTCACTAGTGTCATCACTAGTGATGTCACTAGGGCCCTCTGTGACATCATGGTCCTAATCATGCAGGCCAATTCTCTTCAGGCTTTGACAGGTAAATTTCACCTGCTTAAGATTTGTGATAAGCTATTAGGTGAACTCCTATGGTACTTCAGACTTACTTGCTGTGCTGAAAAAAAAAAAAAAGAATAATGATCATGAACAAGAAACACTCAAAGTTGTCATCCATCTATATTACAAATCTTTTAGTTACAAGTCAGAGAAAATCTGGCTTAAAACTGGCTTAATCAGAAAAGGAAATTTAGACTCTCATGTAGCTGGAGAATCCAGAAATAGTCCCAGCTTTGAAGCAAGTTTTGATTAAGTGGCTCAGCTGTGTCATCAAATACTTCCTTCCATTTTTCTTCTTGGCCTTCTTTGGTATCTTGCTTAATCCTAAGGCTGGATTCCCTCATAGTTCCAGAATGATTTCCCACACCTTCTGGATTTTTCTTGTTCTACATAAATGCCCAGCAAAAAGATTCTCTCTGAGCCAGGACTATTTCCTCCACAATTCCCAGCAAATATCTCCTGGTTTCTCACTGTCCTGAACCAAGTCTGCTGACTTGAACTAATCACCGTGGCAAGGCCATTGGAACATGTTGATTGGCTTAAATGAACCAGAGTTCTCCTGAGAGCTGAGAATGGAGTGTGCTTCCTCCCAATACATGGACTACATGGTCGAAGTAGTTTTACTGGATGGAGGGAGAATACTAAGTGCTGAGAGGGTTAAACTAACAAAAGCCCACCATCCCCACCAATGGGAAACATTGACTATTATGAAGTCAGTGGCCATGAAGCCCTGAACTTCCCTCCCATGTTACTGTAGAGCCCAGGATGTTGAAGAAAGCTGAGAGGAGGTGCCGAGAACACTGGGCTGGCTTCTACCACCTAGCTTGTAGTCCAACATGTGAGTAACACCAATACAAATGAAAAGCCATCGAATGTGCCCAGTTGTGAATATCATCCTGGCACTGAACTAGGAGGTAGAGTCCTGGAGAAGTGTTTATTTTCTGATGCAAAAAAAGGTAAGGGGAGCTTTTATTGACATTTTTGGATACCTAGTACTGATAATAACCCTTAACATCATGCATACCTGGGGAAAATACACAGAAAAGCAGGAATTGCAAAGATTTAACCTTAACTACCAAAGGAATGTAGGAATGAATTGCTGTTAAGCTATTCCTTTATTCCACTGACCTTTTCTCAAGTCTACTATGAACTTGGTCCTGACCTAGGCACTGTATAAGATAGGTATAGTTTAGCGTAGGGTTTCAGAACACAGGTTTTGGAATCTTTCAGACCTAAAACTGAATTCCAGCCCTGTCTCTCAGCCTCTTCAAGCCTCAGTTGCCTCATGTGTACAGTGAGGATGTACCCACTTCAAGCAGATGTGGTGAACAGTAAATGACAAAATTAAATAAATTGAAGCACTCAAGTGACAGGCACATTTATAGTCACAAGAAATGGTAAACATCTTAAGCACAATTATGATAATTAGTTGGGTTGTACGTGAAAGACTAATAAGACATCATTTCTGTCCCTTGGATGCCTGTTTAGGAGAGGAGACATGAAATGTGCACAGGTGATGAGTGTTGGAAGAGGAGTAGAGATGAAATGCATAGAACTTTGCAGGAAGATGAAGTTTCTTCTTTGTGTTGGGTGCTGAGAAGCCTCAGTGACAGGCATTTTACAATGTAGAAGCTAGTGGGATTGTGTTTAACTTAAGGTGACATCTTTTGGGTCTTTTCTCTTCTGTCTTATACAGAAATCCAATCTTAAATGTCAGTACAAAGGCGGTAAGAAAAAGCTACATGAGTAACAGTGACACATGCGTAAGAGTGTGTTCTCTCCAGAGAGAGCAAGTTGCAGGATGTCTGCCCGGCTCTGTCTTGCCTCACATAGAGATGGAATTGCTGTGGCTTGTCCACGTGGCAAAAGGAGTAGCTGCTTGATTCATAGCTTAGTTGGGGCTATTAGGTTATACTCCCAAAGGCATCTGATAATCTGTTTAACTGAGCACAGTCATTTGTCTTGTTTGCTGACGACTTAGCAGATGGATTTGTGATTTTGGTAATTACTATATAAATGTTAATAAGACATGATGTCTTTTATTAATTAATACTTCAAAATAGAAAAAACTAGATGACTGACAAATATTGAGTCACGAGTATTAGGTTTGCCCAATTAGCATTTGGAGGTTATTCATTCTGGAATGGCTTTTCTCTCTCAAATTTTTTATTCAGGAACAAAAACCATAGTCATTCTGTTGTATTCTGCACCCTAGAAAAAACTCATTGGGTCTGCTCAGCCAGAAACTGTTTAATCTAGAGACATGCTCATTTACACCTCTCCAAAGAGGTTGTGGTGTTCAAAGGATAATATACTCCCACAGAATCGAAGGTATGCCTAAAGAATAATTTTCTAATAGAATTAAATGAGATTTGGACCTGTTTGTTTGGAGGTAGGTGGGTACTGCTGATGTATCCACACCCCACCACATACTCACAGCATAATAGGACACGCAGTGTACCGCAGGCTGGGAGCAGGGTGGTAGAAGTTTCATCCTGCTCCACGGCTCTCTCCCCTGTGGCCAGCCTCTTTGCTCCATACACATAGGCACCAGCAAGCCATCATGGAAAACCATGTCCTACTAAGGAAGGGCACTCATGCAGTTATGTAGCATCGAACAGCCTCTCTTCTGGGGTACCGCAGTCGGAAAGGACTTCTGAACGAAGCAATCAGGTGGCATGTTGTTACTGCCCTCCCTGAAGAACTCATTTAATGACTCCTAAGAGGGTACAATTTCCTTTAAAGATCCAGATACCTGCAGTGCTTTGAAGTGCCTGCATATCCCATTGTTGACAGCTGCGACAAGCATTTGTTGAGCACCCACTGTGTGCCTCATGCTGTATTAGGCCTGGTGAAGGCTTTATAGAGCTCGGCAAAGACAGCCTGTGCCAGGAGGGGTTGCAGCCTACATCGCCAGTTATTACAAGAGCAGACATGACACCAACTTGCTTTTGTACCGAACTTAAACTACTGTGTTTCCCCAAAAATAAGACCCAGCTGGACCATCAGCTCTAATGCGTCTTTTGGCGCAAAAATTAACATAAGACCCAGGCTTAATATAATATAATACCGGGTCTTATATTAATTTTTGCTCCAAAAGACGCAGTAGAGCTAATGGTCCGGCTAGGTCTTATTTTCAGGGAAACATGGTAACAAATAGGCTCCAAGGAAGAGACTGCTAATCTCTTTGTCTAAGTACTTTTTCAACAACCCACATAAACCCTAATAATGACTGTAACTTTCACTTATTAAGTGCTCATTAAGCACTACACATTATGCTAAGTATTTTGCGTATGTTTTCTCACTTGCTCCTCACAAAATGTCCTTTGGTAATTACTTATATTTATAAGCCCCTTTTATAGATGGGCAAGTTCATGACTAAGATGTTAGGTAACTTATAGACCCCATGGTTATTAAGGTGCAGAGTTGGGTCAGGGCCTGCCATATATACAAAGTAGACTAACTTCATTTTGAAAATCAGTGTTTAATTCAGTATTTTTTTTCTGGGTGTCTTATTACAAGCAGCAAAATTGGGACTACTAAGCTTTTCTCAAAGTTGCTACTTGGCATGGTCTACGGGATAAACAGTGGGCTTTTCACCTGACCACATAGCGAGAATCTAGAGATGCTGGCCGTCCATGGGGACACCTTTACAAACTGTGTCCAGTTTGGACAGGTGAAACGTTCCGTGACTCCTCACTAAAAGTGTGTACAAACACCATTGGCTGGTGCCCCACAGACGTGGGCATGGGTATGGGAGGGTGTGCAGATGCTGCCGAACGTCTCAGCTGGGTGGTCTGTGGCTCTGGCTCTGTCCTTGTTGCCTGGGCAACCTCTCTCAGAATGTGAGAAACTCGCTTTCTCTTTTTCCATGTCTATCTGTGGGAAGGACTGAAAGACGTAGCCATAGGTTGTCTGTTATCTACTACCACCTATAGCTGAGAGACAGAAGCAGTGTTTTGGGAAACCACACAATCGTTGTCCAGGGTACAGACAGATTCAGATTCTCTGTCCAGTGGGGCAGAGATTGATTGGAATCACGCAGCTTCTCTTGTGTAGCTCTGAAATCAGGTGGGAGAACGAGCACTTCCCTTAGCCCCAACAGCTTTTCAACTCCATTTTCCTCGAAGATAAATATTTTATAGTAATTGTCTTTATTTTCCCTGTTAGAGCTGGAGGAAACGTTGAGAAGGCCATGCTGTTGAGCAATTGTGGACATGGGTAGGGAAATCAGCCTTGGGTTCAAAGCTTGGCTTTCCCATTTTCTGTGTGTCTTTGGGCAAGTTATTTAACCTCTCGACGTGTTTTCTTATCTATGACATGGAAACCCTCATCTATAGACCTGGTATAGAATTGATTTCTATTCAATGATTCAGAGTCTACTCATGGGGTAGGCATTCAGCTAGATGGTAGGCAGACAACTGTAAATGAGACCTGGGGCCTGCCAACCTTCACAAAGGTTAAAACTGGCAGGAAAAGTACATATCGAACTAGTTGCTACAGGTATTGAGTTACAAAAGAGGAAGTAGAATGAATCATGGAAAGCAAACAACAGGGGTGGAATTGGAGACAAGCCTCCCCAAGAAAAAGGTATTCAAGATTGAAAGCAAAATTCAAGTCAGCCAGGTGAAGAGTCGAAGAAATGTGGCTGCAAGGGAACATAGTGAAAGGGCCATAAAAACACAGAAAGAACCCAAAGCGTTTATGTATAGATGAGACCAGACCATTGGAGAGAGGTGCAGAGTGGTGTAAGATGCGGTTGAGAGTGGGGCAGAGATTGATTGGAATTTTAGAGGGTTTCATACACTCTCAGATGTTCATAAACTCTTAATCCTGAAGGCGAGGAGGAGTTCTTAGAGGATTTAAACAGAGTGAAGTGTGGAGCGGTTGTGAGGCCTGAACAAAACGATGTACATAAAGCCCAGCACAGTGTTAGTACCAAGTCCCTGCTGGCTCATGGCAGGTGCTGCCATCATCATCTCCTTTGACGTTCTTACGCTTAGTATTGCTGACTTTAGTCAAAAGGCACACATCCGGCCCTGTGCTACAGAGAGAGACGTAGGTGATTGGTTCTGGAGCAAATGTTCATCCTGAAAGGCCAGTAAGACCATTCTCCACAACACGCAGAGGACGTGGGAAGCCCAGAGGCAAATTCCGCTTCAGGTACTCTCTCCTCCTGGTTCTCCACTCCTCCGCCTTGCTGCCTCCTCAGTGAATTCACATGCTTCTTCAGCAGTGAAGTCATCATTCTTTCTGGCAGTTCTGTCATTTTCATAATGGTTTCTTTGCCAGAGCCGAAATACAAAAATGCAGGTGGACCAGATTATGTGTTTTCAAGAAAAGGCAGGGCGGGGGCGGCATTCTAATGCACAAAGTCTGAGAGAGCGCCCATGAAAAGCACAGGTAGGTTTCAAAATGACATGGATTCGTATGTGTTTCAGATGAATAACCTCTGTTTTGGTTGAGGGGAGATGTCACGTTGCTTGGCACCTTACTATTAAATAATCTGCATCGTCGGGTAGCAAATATAATGACAGGGCTCAGTCCAAGGTGAGGAAAGAAGAACTGAACAGTTCTAAGTTTCCTTCTCTGATCTTGCTGTCTCTGGGTTACAAAGTAAGAACGGGCTAAAGGAGTGAAATAGGTGAAGGTGGCAGTCACTGCCTTAGAGACAATATGGACTGGAAGCCAAGGGACAGATTATTTATTTGTAACCCTCCTCATTCATCATAGAATGTGAAAGGGCCAAGTCAATTAAATTCTGAAACCAGCTCTGCCGTTAATTTTATGTCCTTGGGAATAACTTTGAACCTCTCTACAAATAAGGATTCTTATCTGTAAAATGAATTTCTTAATTGCATGTACAATCATGGATAGACATCAGTGAGCACGACACTTTTTTTTTTTTTTTTTTTTTTTTGGCTAGAAATAATGCCAAAGACTGGCCCTACCCTTGAGGCACAGACAGGCACTTGGTGAGAAAAGAACACAGATAATGACAGTTCAGGAGAGCATACAGCTCAGAGAATGCAAACAGAAAAAGGAAGTCAGTACGGTTTAACTGTGGGACAGGGGCTTATAATCAGACAAATCTGGCTGAGATTACTGGCTCTGTTGCATACTAGCTGCGTGCCTTCATTTACTAATTCCATAGATCTCAGATGCCAATCACATGTCAGATGTTCAGTTTGGCTGTAGGGGTACAACACCATCCAAGACAGAGAAAGAGGAATGAAGGGAAATAACTTGTTTTACTTCTCTATCACTCTCTGCCAAGTATGCATATTTGTAATCATTTGATTAACTACATATATGATGAGACCATACTATACCCTCAGAGATATAGAACATTCTCTGAATGGTCAAAAAAAAAAAAAAAAAACAGGTAACATCTGGTTAGAATTTCCTTTAGTATTCTGCTGCATCAGAATTTGAATAACTCAAATACTTTTTAAAAATATTGACGCTTTGCATCTATTTGTTGTGGATAATGTAGTGTTTGTAACAGATATTTGAGTACCAACTGTGGGCCAGATTCTGTAGAAACCACTTCAAAGTGAATCAAGTTATTGATTGTCTTTAACGACGTGATACTAATGCACTGTCTTCAAGAAGCTTTCGATGGGGAAACAGAGCTGGCCCCAAAGTGAAAGTCATGTGTCCGACAAGTCCAGTTTCTAAAGGCAGGACTTTGCCACAATCCCTGAAAGAAAAAAGAGGATCTGGGGTAGTGAGGTGTAAGTTTTCTTAAAAGAATTTGATTTCAAAAAGGGATGAGAAGAAAAAGATGTAGTCACAGTGTTGAGATGGAGGTTTCCTTTGTTTTCATTTTTGTTAAGTTTTTTTAACGTTGTTTTCCTTCACTAATTTTTTTTAATTAAAGTATATTGGGGTGACAATCGTTAGTATTGTTAATGATTTTTAAATAGTCACAAGGAGAAGACAAGCACAAGAATTTGGGCAGAGGGGAAGGAGCCAACAGCTGTTGATTTTTGCGATAGTGGCTCAAAATATAGCATAATATGTGGACCAAACAAAATGGTATTTTGGCAGGGAACAAAGGACAGTGAATCCCTGAGTCAGTCATTAAGGAAGTATAATGATTACAGCAAATTCCTTTTCTAAGTTTGCACCTGAACATGACAGCTAAATTCAAGGTAAAAGAGCATCAGCTTCATGATATAGCTCTCAATGCTTAAGTTACTAAAATTAATTTCACTTATCAGTGGAAATTGTTTTGAAAAATAATGGGCAAGGAGGTATGTATAGTGTGTGTATGTGTGTGTGTGTGTGTGTAGGGAGGATGACTTCCTTAGATTGATGGGGTGGGAGGGGGAGGAAATAAATGAGTGAGAGAGCTAGGTATGCAAAGGACTGTGGGGAACATGTTTTCAGTTGACTGCCAGGATAAGTAATTTGGATTTTATTCTAAGTACAAAGGGAAGACATTGGAGGATTTTAAGTAGAAGGCCATAATCTGAATCACATTTTTAGAAATGTCTTTCTCGAGCTAGTTGGCCAAGTATAGATTTCAAGGAACAAAGGTAGAAGCAGAAACATTGATGGTGATGGTGGCTTAGACCAGAGTGGTAGCTCTGAAAAATAGATAAGGACACATCTGAAAGCTATGTAGGAGGTAGGATTTGCTGCTACAATAGATATAGTGGAAAAGAAAAGAGGAAAGAGGGAAATGACACCTTGGATTTTCGTTTTAAAATGTGTGCATTTTAACTGGGACATCCAGGGGAAAATGGCCTTTGTGGAAGCCACTATTGATTCTAATACTGAGAAGAGTGGACTCGCGAGGGAGATACTTTTGAGCTAGAGAGGGATTTTAAATATCTGGGCCCCAAATGATACCACACAAGACGTGCCAGCTCCTACTAGGTCTCTTTGGAGCCCCCATTGGGGATAGCATACCAGCTTCCTGCTTCGTCTCGTAAACAAAGAAGACGGGTTTATTCATCACACCCAATCCTATAATATTTATTCACCAGAACATGACCTTTATTCTTGCCCAGTGTCCCCATCCACTGGTGTTTCATCCTTAAATTAGAGCCAACCTGGCCAATAACATTTATTTGCAACAACAGCTTTACCCCGTGTGGATGCCTACCTGGTTCTCAGATACGGAGCACTATGTTTTTGAGCCATGGGTGGGAATCCCAGGGTGCGGAGGGCTCATTTAAGTTACACACAGATTTTTGACTGCACAGTGGGTAGGTGCCTTTAACCCCCGTGTTGTTCAAGGGTCAGCTGTGCTTTGTTTAGCAGTTTGTGCCACGAGATCAAATTTGGAGATACTTGCGAACACATCCTAAACTTGGAGATCACCAGATAAGAGAAATGGTGCCCAGGAAAACATACAGATGATTAACTTTTGGCTGTGACCTTTATACAGGTTGTAATAAGGTACCAGGATGCAGTCCATTGGGACAGTTGTGTCAACTGCCACCACATTAACCACTGCTTCCCAAAGGACCCCATAGATGGTCTCCTCTGAGCCCATGTGACACAAGCTTAACAAGTAAAAACCATGTGGCTTCTTTTTGCATTTTATCTTGCTTGTAACAGAAGGCCCTCTTTAGGGGAAAGGGAAAATATAGTGCAATAAATCTTTAACAGTATTGTAACATTCAAAATGTCAATATTGGTTTGAAATGATTGCATCATTTTCTGAAACAATGATTTGTGTGAAGAATGTCATGAATGATAATTAATTTACATATGCATTTAAGTCCACTTTCAAAGAAACCCTCTTTTCTCTTTCAAACATTGGAAATTAAATATTTATACTTGTTGTGATTTCATATATACATAGTTAATATTGCCTCTCAAAGCCACCTGCTCTCCACCATATGTCATTTTCTCTGCTGATTTTTTATATAACCCATAGATTTGGAATTAGATTGGCCCCAACTGAAAATCCTACCAAAGACCATGTAAGTGGAGAGTAGAAAGCATGAGCTGGTTCCAGTTCAGTAGAACACAGAGGTAAATGAGGCATAAATAGTTCCATGGCTTTTAAGGATCTCCCCTTACAGTTTAATTCATTAAAGGATTTAAGAGTTTAGCTTTCAGTCCTTGAACTTGAATTACTGAGTGGCAACCAAAATATATTTATTGTATTCATTTGAGAGTATGGCCAAGTTCCTCAAATTCTCCATGTCTCGATTCAATTTCATGTTTTCAAAACCGAGATAATCGCATAAGTCAGGGACCATGTCCTGTGGGGTCCTTGGGTACAGGTACATAGGAGACTGGGAGGCTGAGAGAGTTGTTTTAATATGACAGATCTAGAAACCTCGATGAAAACCAGGAAATCAGAAAGTAGAGAGTCTTAGGATGCAAAGAGAAGCTCGGTCTTTCTGAAAATACATGTTTTCTTTTCTTTCTTACTCAGCAGAGATCTTCCTTCAATGTTTTTGTCTTGGGAGAAGGGCTAGTGTGAAATTTGGGCGAAAATAACCAGTCACTCTAATACGAGACAGGAAGCTCCAAGGCTTCCTCTCTCAAACACAGGGCCCCGTCCTCCTGGCCAGTTGCGTATGAAGAATACCTCTTCTAAAACACCAAACCTTCTTTCCCTCTACCTTCTCCCACCATCCTAAATAATAGTGACAAGTGTTTATTTAGCACTGTTTTTGTTTTAAATACTTGGCTTTCTCTATGCTTCTGAACTCACAGCAAATAAGTTACTTTCAGCCAAATATAAACTCAGTCTTACCTCCAAAACATCTTACCCTCATGAGCAGTTTCCTCAGGACAACTGCATTTTAAGAATGGCCTGAAATGAAGCATTAGGCAGGTATCTGACCACAGAACTGAGCATGTGGTATTTTTAGAAACACTTTCTTCATGTTAATTGATAGCTTCTTGGCGACAAATGTGATTTAAATAAAATGTGATTTAAACCTCAAATCTCATACCAATATATATAATCCCCAAAAGAGCATGGGACCTCTCCTTTTTCCTACAATGTTTCCATTTCCAAGGTATTATAGTACTTGATACATTGGAGGGACTTACTAAGTGTTTGTTGTGAATGAATATGTGAATGAATGAATGAACAAATGAACAGTTGAAAGAACAAAAGAGACTGTGGACAACATCATCTCTGTGCAAAAGTGCAAAATGCCTCAACGTCCTTCCTCAATGCTTGTTCCCAGTCATTGAGAATATTGGTTTTCTTCCCTCCACTTTTCATGTGTATAATAATATCCAACTCATTCTTCAGGTGTTAGTCCTAAATGTCACTGCATTCGGGAAGTGACCACTGGTGTACCTCAGATGTCAAGACAGCTCTCCTTAGCGTACCTTGTACCCTACCTTTCTTAGGAAACTTACTTAAATTAGAGCTTTGTGCATGTGATTTGTCCCCACTATGCTGAGTGAACCCTAAGTGCAGAGAGTCTACACCCAGCCAAGTTTAGCGTGCTACCCATTCGAGGTGCCCGACAAACACTTGTCAATCATTATGCAAAGAAGGTGGCTGCACGTGGAAGAAAGTAGGACCTAAGTGTGGCCGTGTAGAGAGGCGTCATTGTACTCACCGCAAGGAAAAATGAGCACTAAGAACTTGTGATATAGTGACATAAGTCTTCTTCTTATAAAATAAGAAATATGTATTTGGGCTTCATCCTCAGTTCTGGCACGGAGCTTCTAAAACCCTTGGAATTTCCTGAGTGATGAGAGCCATAAAAGTTATGTTAATGAGGAGACTTTTGGACTGTACCTGAGGGTTGAAGCTTGTTGCCAGTGGAGCTCAGTCTGTGATTAGAGAGTCGGAACTTTTCATCCCACCTTCTGACCTCCAGGGAGGGGAAAGGAACTGGAGATTGATTTCATTTGCCAGCGGTCAGGGACTTGATTCGTCATGCCTATGTAATGAAGCCTCCATAAACACCCAAAAGGACAGGGTTTGGAAGAGCTTCCTGCTTGGTGAACACGTAGAGATTCCGGGAGCGCAGCTCGCTGGGAGTGGGCATGGAAGCTCCGTGCACTTTCCCATACCTAACCCTATGCATCTCTTCCATCTGGTTGTTCCTGAATTACATTCTTTTATAATAAGCCAGTTATCCAGTAAGTAAGATGTTTCTCTGAGTTCTGTGAGCTACTCTAGCAAATAAATACAACTCAAGGAGGGGTCATTGGAACTTCCAGTCTATAGATGGCTCCGAAACCCAGGTGACAACATGGACTCGCAACTGACATCTGTGGGGGTGGGGGGCAGGGTAGTCTTGTAGGACTGAGCCCTTACTTAACCGGTGGAATCTGATGTGGTCTCTGGGAAGATAGTATCAGAATTGAGTTGACTTGTAGGATACCCAGCTGGTGTCCAAACATTGCTTGGTGTGAGGAAACTCTTCACTACCCACCCCCTACTACACACGCAAGTTGGACTTGGCCCCAGAACCTTTTTGAACTGTTAATCCAAAGGCATGCACTACCCGAGCTAAGCCCTATCAAAGATGGAGCAGTGTCAATTTTATTTTTATATCATTGATTAAACAATTATTGATGGTGTAATGGATTGCAAGCTACTATGCTGAGGATAACTTACCAATCAAATCAGAAAGGGTCCCTGCCCTCTCGGAATTCAGGAGACAAAGAAAGAGAGAGAGAGAGAGAGAGAGAGAGAGAGAGAGAGAGAGAGAGAGAGAGAGAGAGAGAGAAAATAATCAGACAAATAAATGCATAAGTACCCAACTGTGATTTATTTTAAAAACCAGTAAAGAATCTGACAGGTCTGATCTAGGCCCTAAGGAAACAATAGCTGCAATGTGATATGAAGGATGAAGCAGCGTTGACTATGTGAAAAGCGATGGTAAAACATTTGAGACGGAGGACAGCCTGTGCAAAGCCCCTGTGGCAGGCGGAAGAGTATGGAATGTGGAGCATTCAAGAACCCAAAAGAAGGCTGTGTGATTGGAGTACAGAGATTTTCAGAAAGAGTATTTAGAGGATATTGCTGGAGAGGTGTGCATGGAACAGACCATGCTGGGCTTCGGGGACATGTGAATGATTTTATACATTATTCTGAAAGGAGCAAAAGAAACCACTGAAAGGCTGAGGGTAATACAATCAAATTGCATAATACAACATGATTGTTTTAGTCAGCTCTGGTGGCCATAATAAAATGCCATAGACTGGGTGGCCTAAGCAACAAATTTATTTCTCACAATTCTGAGAGCTGGAAGTACGAGGTCAGGTGCTGGGACGATCAGGTTCTGGTGAGCACCCTCCCTGGCTTGCAGACAGCTGCCTTCCTCTCTATGTCCTCACATGGTGGAGACAGAGTGAGCTCCAGTCTCTCCTTCTTCTTCTGACAATACTCATCCATTAATCCCATCGTGGGGGCCCCATTCTCATGACCTCATCTCACTCTTATTACATCCAAATACCATCACATTGGCGGGTAGGCCTTCACCATATGACTTTGTGAGGGGGATACAAACATTCAGTCCGTAACAATAATATATTATTAACAGTAACATCACTGAGTGTTTATTGATGCCTACTGTGTGCCACGCAATATGCTAGTGTTTTCTGTTAATTACTTCATTCCACCGTCACTACACCACAATGAGGAAGATGGCTGGTATCAGCACACTTTTGCAGATAAGGCAGCTGATGCTTAGAGATGAGGGCCAGGATGGTAGTGAAGCAAGCGACAAGCCTCTGGCGCAAAAGTTAAGGAGCTACCTACGCCCTCATAGGGTTGTGCCACAACCCTGAGAGCTAACACCTTAAATTTTGCACAGTGGGCACCTCACTTGTCTTATCCTGTCTTAAATCTGGTTTAAGTACCCTGTCCTGGGTTACTTCGCTGTTCAGAAATGATCAAACTAGGCTTTGAACCCAGGGCTGTAGAGCTCTTTAAAATTTTTTCTATCTCTAACATTTTCTGAATTTCCAAATGAACACTCTGCTACCCTCTTCGTTTTGGGGCTCCCATAAAAGTGAAGTTATTTGTGATGAAAGATTAAAGTTCAAATTAGGCTTCAAATTGTAAATAGCTAGACTCAGCTGCAATGAATTCAGAGAATGAAAACTGATAAAATGTAGGATTCATCCCATGGAACAGACTATCTCAGCATTATTTCAGAAGATGAGAAAGAATGAGTCAAATATTTAAAAAGTAAACAGGTTTTTTCCCCTCATTAATGTTAAGCCAATGAAATGAAAATTAAATCTTCTAGCTGCAATTAGGTAAATGGATGTCAATCAGATATGAAACTACTGAAGAAATTAGCCGTGGGGTAGCCCTTAATCTGTTTGGGCTTTTTTTGGTAGGGTAGAAATATAATCTGTTATCAGCACAGGTATGATTGAATTATTAATAATATTGTGCAAGGCCACCTAGAAACTAGAGCTTGGGGACTTTTAAATCTGTTCTAATTGAAATAGAGAATCAGCAGAGTGGAAAGACCCTGACTCTTCTCAAGATATGTCACAGTATGTGACACAGAGGACATGGGTTTGCAACACAGTGGCAGCTGCAAGCTGACCTTTTGGCAAATTTAATCTGCAAATGGGTTCCTGTTTAAGATAGTTAATGCCTTCCATGATTAAGGAGGCTTCCTTCTATATTTTGGAAAGCCTAGTTAAAAATATTTCATGCCAAGGTATTATGCAGATTGTCTAACTAACAGGAAGATTATGGATGCAAATAAATCAGATTTTTAACTGAAAGGTTTTACTGACCTCTTAAGAGGATAGTAATACATGCATAATTGTGAAGAAAATGCTCCCAGTTAATCAAGATAAGAAAAAGGTCACACTGTCACTCCTTAGTGTATTGAGGTTAGAATAAAAATCCAGGAACACTCCAGAAGCTAACGAATTCAAGCACTGCTCAACTCCTTCTTTTTTCTGCTTTTCATGGGGGTAGGACATCATACTCTAGGAGGATGAATGAGTTTCTCATGGGACCTCAAGTAAGTCACTTAATCTCTCAGTGTAAATTTCGATTGTGGGAATAGTTGGTGGTTAGAAACAGCTGGGGTCACTGACCCTGCTTCTTTCTGTGACCTCCCACTGCCCTCTCTTACCCCCAAGGGAACACCTCTCCCACTGTTACTTCATGGACCATCTGCTTTTCTTTTGGTGACTGTCTCTAGGATCTGAGCTGAAGGATCTTAAAGTGAATCCAGGAGGTTAATAGCATGACTTTTACGTTGAGGGGAACCTGGAATTGAATCCCAGGGCTGGCACTTACTAGTACCGTGTGTTTCCCCAAAAATAAGACCTAATTGGAAAACAAGCCCTAGCATGATTTTTCAGGATGACATCCCCTGAACATAAGCCCTAATGCGTCTTTTGGAGCAAAAATTAATGTAAGATCCAATCTTATTTTTGGGGAATTCCTCCACACTCTAGGTTATCAGCTTCTTCTACTACAGCATGAGAACAATGATGTGAATCCTACAGGGAGAAGAGATCTCTAAACTCTCTCAGGTCACGGAGCCCTTATTGTCTCAGTTATTGCTTCACAGAGCCCATGTGCCAAAAGAAGTATCCAACAGTCCTGCCCGAAGTAGGCTGGTCCAAACAACTTAACACAAATTTACATCCAGACAATTTAGTAGAATTTTTTTAAAACATATTTAAATTTAATGTTTAAGTGACCACAAGTACTTGGTAACGGGATGTGTGCACCTGTTGAACACTGCACAGCTTCTTGAACCTTAGAATCAGATTTGCTCTTTCACACTGATTTTCCCACCATCCTTGGTTTTAATCACAGCAACTGCTGAAAACCAAGCTTTGTGAAGATATGACACCTAGACAATCTAATGTTGAAACTGTGACCTACCTCAAGCTAATAGGTTGCATGGTGCCTGACAGGTGTCTGTCCTCAAAAATTTAAAATCTGCTACAGCACGCCTGTGCATTGCTCTGGTGCCCTGAGGTACCTCATGCCTCCTTGGGTACCATGATTTTAGAGATCATATCGTTTGATTTTAGAGGACAAAATGTGGTCATGTATGTAAAGAACTTGACTTTGGGCGTGTTCCTAAAATGCCACCTGCTGCTGTTCTGCCCTACAGATTTTCTCTATGATCACATTTATTATAAGCAAGAAAAATGTGGTTTTTTTCCTCTGAGGGAATTAAATGCTGCCAACACCTGATCATTCAGTTTTGAATGCTTAACAAAATGCTGCATGCATACTATGGGAATGAAACACATGCCCTGAGAACCTTACCATTAGGTTAGGGAGACAGGACAAACACATATAAAGCAATAGTAAACGACTCACAATTGCTAAAGTATAAAGTAGTACACAGTTTCAAAGGAGTAGAAAGTGAAAGTGGAGAGAAGGAAGGAACTGAGATGGGCCCTGACCACAGAACAGCACTTAGATAGGGCCTGGGAGAGAGGGGCTCTCCCAAGTAAGGGAACTTGGCAATCATGAGGCTGGTGTTTTCTACGTGACAGGCGGTGGGTTAGCCTCTGCGAGAGTGTTCAGAAGAGTGTTATCACTGTCTTCAACTTTGGCAAGACCAGATAGCACATAGTAGATAGACGCTATTGTTGACTTGGCCCATTTGTAATGACATTAATTCCACAGACATTCTTTGACTGCTACATGACATTTTTCTGTGATAGGAACATAAGCCAACTTTTGACAACAGTAATATGATAAATACCCATTTTGATCTGGGTCCTGGAGAAGCTCTGAAAGAAAGTGCTGCTTGAGCTGGGCCTTTAGGACAGAGCACGTAGATGGCTTAAAATAGCCACACAGTCCACCTACGCCCTGGTACAAAAATGCAGCTGCATTTCTCGATTTTAACTTCCACTTTTGCTAATGGCAAAAAATACAGTCTTGCAAATTGCTGAGGTTGCATGGCTCCAAGTAGATGTACTCAAATCCAATGACTTTCATATTTAAAATGATACTTTAGGATTTAAACATTCAATTTAATACACACCCAACCTTCATTAACTTGCCCACTTCTGTATCAGAATGGCACCCCTTGTTTCAGCCTTTGTCCTCACGGGAGTCCGCTGAGGAGTGCCTCATCCATTCTGGTCTTCCACGTGGGCCTTTATTCTTTCAGCACTCCCTTCCAGGTATAATTTATCTTGCCCCTACTCCAGATGTAGCTTAATTTATCCCCAATAGGCATCTTCCATCTTATCCTTCCTAAGCGCTACTCTTTTTATCCTCTGCTTCAGGTGTGACTCATCTTGTTGCCTCCCGCAACACACAAATATAACTCAACTTATGCCCCCTCCAGGTGACATTCATCTTGGCTGGTCTATCCTTATGACTCTTTTTTTAATATGGATTGTCTTTTTTATTTTAATCTGTTGTATGAGATGTAATTGACATATAAAATTTGCTACTTTTAAATACGCAGTTCAATAAGATTTGACAAGGACGTACAGTCATGTAACCATCATCACAATCATTATATACAATAGTGCTGTCTGATAGAAATATAATGTAAATAACGTAATGTAATTTAAATTTTTCCAGTGTCCACATTTTTAAAAGTATAAGAAAAAAATAAAAGTAATTTTAATTTTAATAATGTAATAAGTAATAAGTAATTTTAATAATGTATTTTGTTTAAATTGCTGTATCCAAGTATTGTCATTTTGACATGTAATCCATCTGGAACTATATTAATGAGGTATTTTACATCTTTTTTCCAATTCTTTGAAATCCATTTTACATATACAGGATTTTGCAATTCAGACTAAATCTTCATCAGAAACATTTGATTTGTATTTAATAAAATCACAGTTGAAAAAGTAGATTAAAATGCCCAAGTTGTCCCAAACACACTTAAAGTTTTTCCATTACAACTTTTAATTTCATTTATATTTGATTTAAATTATATATAATTAAAAATCCAGTCCCTCAATCATACGTGCCACATGTAAAGTTCTCAGTGGCCATATGTGGCTAGGGGAACCATATTGGACAGCATAGAGAAAATGCCCATCACCCCAAAAAGTTATCTTTTGCTTTTTTGAAGTCAGTTTTCTCCTACCACCATCTGCACTAGCAATCAAGGATCTGCCATTTGTTACTATAGATTTGCCTTTTCTGGAATGCTATACAAATGGACTCATAAAGCTTATAGCCTTTTGTTTCTGACTTCTATCACTTACCACATTGACTTTGAGATGTATCTATGCTGCATTTATCAGTAGTTTCTTTAAATTGCTGAATAGTATTACATTCTGTACATACACTAAAGCATTCACCACATTTGGGTTGTTCCAGTTTTTGGTTATTATGAATAAAACTATTATGAACATTCAAATACAAATATTTGTGTGCACATATGTTTTTATTTCTCCCAAATAAATTACTAGGAGTGGATCAACTGTATAGAAAACTACCAAATATTTTCCAAAGTGCCATTTTGCATTCCTACCAGCTGTGTGTGAGAGTTCCGGTTGCTCCACATCCTCAGCGACACTTGATATGGTTAGTCTTAGCAATTTTAGTATATATGCAATACTTCTCTTTTTGGCTTTAATTCGAATTTCCCTAATGACTAATAATGTTGAACATATTTTCATGTGCTTATTTGTCATTTGTATATTTTCTTGAAAAAGTATTTTCAACTATTTTGCCCCCATTTTTTCAGGTTGTCTTTTTTATCCTTAAGTTGTATGAGTTGTTTTAAAGAGGCTAGGTACAAGTTCTTTATGAAATAGTGTTTCTATTTGCTCCCAATCTTGGCTTGAGTGTGACTGGTTTTGTTTCCTGATGTTCATATTATTATCTACTGCTGCTGACCCTGGTCCTGCAGTGATCCTCCATCCATGCACTCACTCATTTTTATTCCTGGTGTCTTTGGGTCCACCAGTGCGTCCTTAATGGTTTCTGCTTTTCTCTCAGGGAGCTGTAGGAACTTCTAGCAGTCTCTTTCACCTTATGCTGAGGTTGCATGGCTCCAAGTAGATGTACTCAAACAGTCTACATGAACACTTGTTGCAGCTGTCACTTAATCATCACGTTGGTTAGACATGCGGTTTCTGCACCTCCAAGAAGGTTACGACCTCTCTGGGCTATCCTTTAGAACTTGAGGCACAAGTTCCCATCACTGTCTGTGAGATTCCTTACAATCTCTCTGTAGTTTCTATCACTCAATCTGCCTATTCCAGGACTGGGCTTGATGAGCCTTGTCAGAGACTCGGGGGACATCCAATTTGGAGACTTGCCCTTCTGATCTTCCTGCTTCCTGCCACTTGGTCAGACTCTGGTCTCCTTTTTTAATAATGCTCTTACGCAATCAACCTGCACTCTTCCCTTTTGTTCTTCCACATAGAATAACAGCCAAGCTTTCAAACTTCCAGGCATTGGTGCTCAGTATGTAAAGCCAAGCTTTTGATCTTCAAAAGTCCTTTCTATTCCCTGCTCAGGCACCAGACTCTAAGATTAATATCCCTGCTAGAAGTTATAAAAATCGACTTAGAAACTAAGAAACAAAGAACAACACTTTGGTCTTTCTGTTTCTGCCTTCATCCTGAGTTGGGTGCACAGAAAGAGCTATCTGTTTTGCCTGAATGGTAGATTTGAAGAAGAGTGGGAGAAAGTTACCTCTCCATTCTTGAGAAATATTATCCTCCTGCATTTGGTCCTCAGTAGGTAAAGAAGCCTCTAAGAGGTCAGTCCTTGCAGAGACAAGAATATCACTAATAATTCAGAGGCAGAAAATTCAGAGAGTGTATGGAAAATGACAATAAAAACGGTTGTGTTGATCATGATCCTGGCAGAATCGACCATTTATTGTGGGTGTACTATATGCCAACTCTGGCTCATGCATTTTGCTTCTATTATCCTATAAAGTGGATAATTATTATCCCCAGTTTGCTACTGAGGAAGCTGAAGATTCTGATGCAAATTTAACTTTCCTTAGGTCAAAAGTTATTAGCATCTCCAAGATTTATACTCCAGGTCAATCTGATTTTAAAGCATGTGTTCTTAAGTATTTGAATAGTAATTATCAAACTATTTGAGGGTCCTTTTACAATCTTGAAAATTACTGAAGATCCCAAAGAGCTCTAATTTATGTGGGTAATATCTGTTTATATTTATTTTATTAGAAATTAAAAACCGAGAGTTTAGAAATATCTATTAATTCATTTAAAAATAACAATAATAAATCCATTATATATTAACATCAATAAATACTTTGATGAAAAATTATTATCTTTACCAAAGTATTGGTAAGAAGAGTAGCAATGCTTTATATTTTTTGTACATCTCTTTAATGTCTGGCTTAATAGAAGACAGCTGGATTCTCGCATATGCTTCTGCATTCAGTCTGGATGCACTCAGCCTCTGGAAAACTCTGCTGTACACTTGTGAGAGAATGAGAATACAAGGGGCAAATAACATCTTACTACTAGGAAAATAGTTTTGATCTGTGGTGCCCCTATAGGGCCTTCAGGGGTCCCTAGAGGTCCCCAGACCACAATTTGAGAATTGCTGCGTTAGGATAGCTACAAATATATTGATTCCAACATAGCAAAAATCTATTATGTATAGAGAGGAAGTGGGCTGTGAACTGGGAAGTGTAGAGTAGAACCAGATCATAAGAGGGTGATAACCAAGTTAAGGGGTTTGGATGTTGTTCTGAACACACTCAGAAACCATAGATGGCTTTCCACTTGATCAGAGCTTTGTGTGGGGGAAATGTGTCTGCCAATAAAATGAGTAGGGTGGATTGGAAATAGTAGAGAAATGGCAACCCTCAAGAACCCTGTAAAGATGTAGTTGTGTCTGGAGCCAGACTTCTTAGGAATTTGTGAAAAATAAATGTGTTAATTTATATAAAATGCATAGGCGAAAGCCTGCTCCATAGTGAGCGTGGTATTGGTACTTATACCAGCTGCTGTTGCAGCAGTAGTGCTATTGCTATTACTAGTCTAATGATAATAATACTAAATGAGCAGTAATAAAAGCCAGAAGTTGGCAGGATTGGAGAGACGTTTTGCAATAAAGTTCATAGCATGCCGTTGTTGACTGGATGTGGGGGTAAGAAAATTGAATATATTAAGATACTGATATTTTGCCATTTGACTAAAATAGAGACCCAGGAAGTATATTGGCAAAGAGTTGACTCTCAGTAAATATTAGAAAAAATGTGGGAGGAAAGGATAGAGGGGAAGAATAGAAAGAAATGGACCCTTAAGGGGCAAGGAGATGATGTCTGAGTCTCTTGGTTTTGAGATCCTCGTAGAACGTGTACACGATGAGGTCCTTAAGGAGAGAAAACACAAGACCATGCATCATTTCACAGCACTCCTGAGCTTTAAGCTCTTCAGAGGTTTTCCATCACACCTTGGATTTTATTCTAATTGCTTACAGTAGCCTACAGGCCCGATGTGTTATCGTTCTAATTGCCTTCATCTTGGGTCATCCTCCCTTTCCATTGCTTTGGCCCAGTAGTTTAGTTCCTTGAACTCTTCCAGCTGTTTCCCAGAAAGCGGCTTCCCTTTCTTGTACCGCACCATCCATCACGCCAACTCTTCACAGAGCTGCATCTTTTGAATCAGCTGGAGTGTTACCTCTTTGAGAGCCGTTCCCTCATCATTTCTATCCAAGTAAGCCTCCCAGCCCTTTACATTCTTTTCTCTCACCGAATCCTGTTCATTATTTTCATAGACAGTACATTTCATGAGGACAGAGACTTTGCATTTCCTTCATGGCTGTTGACATAGTGCAGGTCCTCAGATATAATGCACATTTGTTTCATGAGTAGATAAATGGGATCCAGAAGACAGACTGAAATAGAAAGAGAGCATTAAAATGTAGGGGACTGTGCTTTGCACTGATATTTTAGGTGAGCACCAAAAAGCTAGCTATCTTTAAAGGGAGCTTCCTGATCATTCTTTTTTTTTTTTTTTTTTTTACTTCAAAATTGTGTGTGCTTCAGTTTCTGAAATCTCTTCAATTATATTTACCCATGTTGTCAACAGGAACACTAACCTTTGAAAATTGCCAAGGTAGAAGCAATGATATAATGCTCCTTTACAAATGGCAACAGCCTACCCCTTGCCTCAAGTTCAGTCAAGGACAACTCTCCTTGCTTCCTCATTGCAGCTTCTTCACCCTGTACGCTGGTCTGCCTTTGTGTATTCAAGGAACCAGTGACATATTCTAGAAGAATAGCAGATGACTCAGGTCCATTTTCTGACGCTGCCACTTATTCATTGGGTTGACCTATTAGCAGATCTCATCTGTGAATGGTGGAAATAACACTTCATTTAAAGGGATGGTATTTCCAGGAAAGGATCTAGCACAAGAATGGCATAGCTCAATAAATTTTAGGTTCCCCAGCCATTCAGTCACTTAATTGATAGGGTAGAATTCTTATGTGAAAATCATTCTCAGAAATTTGAACTTGTTGCTTGATTGTTTTTCAGGGACCAATGTTGCTGAAGAGAAAATTCCAGTGACAATTTGAAAGCCATTGCTGTATAAATGGGCTGTGTTTTCTTCCAGTAAACTTTTAGGATCTTCTTTTAATCTGGGTGTTCTGAAAATTCACAATGATTATGTACTTGTGATTCTTTTTAAAATAATTAACATAGATACCCAATGGGTCCTTTCAATCTTGACGACTCATGTTCTTCAATTGGGGAAAATTCTCTTCAAGTATTTCTTTAGTAATTTCTTTCCTTTTGATTTCTTAACCCAAAGGAAGCTTTCTGGTACTTCTATTGGTTGACTGTAGGAATTCATAGAATAATTTCTTAATTTTATTATCGCAAATATTTTCTTTATCTTTTTGTCCCACTTTTTTCTCCAACTTTATTGATATATGATTAACAAATAAAAATTTTATGTTTTTAAGTACAGCATGATGCTTTTATATATATATGTATGTGTATATATATATGTATATATACATACATACACACACACACACACACACACACACACATATATATCCATTGTGAAATGATTACCACAAACTAATTATCATGTCCACCACCTCACATAGTTACTTTATGTGTGTGGTGAGAACACTTACGTTCCACTCTTTTAGCAAATTTCAGTATACAGTACATAATTATTAACTACTGTAGTCATCATGCTACACAATAGGTCATACAATATTATAAGATAATATTTGTCTTATAACTGACCTTTCAACAATACTGCTCCTTTTCTCCCAGTTTCTGGTAACCACTACTGTATTCTTTATTACTATGAGTTTGACTTTTCTTTTTAATTCCATATATGAGATCATGCAGTATTTATTGTTCTGTGTCTGGCTTATTTTGCTTAGAATAATGTCCTATAGGTTCATCCACCTGAACCTCTCCAGGTTTCTGCAGAGTGCTCTCTTTGGCTGTGTCACCTCTCCCCTTCGTCTGTCATCTCCATCTATCTACTTTTCTTCTCCCAGAAACATACAAGATTCATAGTCCATTCAATGGCTGCCCGTATAGTCTCTTCATTGTTGCGGTTACATCTGCTTTGCTTCTTTACTATTGTTTTAAAGAGATCTTGGGGAAAAGATGATGAATGTATATTTAGTTTACTGTTACCCTTACTTTTCTTTTTCTGTTTGTTCTAAATCAAGGAGGACCATTACCTTCTTAAGAGGCAAAGCCAGCCTGACTTAGTTGGTCTACTTCTATATCCTGGAACTTTGTTTTAAAGTAGAAAAGCTATCTTCTTAAACAGTTAAGCCCCTGCTTTTCCCCAATTATACTGAGTTTCGCTGCTTTCAAGTATTGACAAGTCCCTCTTATGCCTTTAAATCTTGGAATATTCAGTTTTATTTAATGTGTAGGTGTTTAATGTTCTGAGTAATAGAGAAGTGAATCACCAAAAAACACAGCAGTAGACTTTAAAAATTTTTCAACAACAAAAGCCCATTGGATTTCTTTATAGTTTCTTTATAGTTTCATAAGTCCTCACCATGAGAAGATGCCTCAAACTAAACAATTTTTTAAGGAAAAAAAATCAATCTGATAACTGTTTAGGTGTTCTTTTCAAAGAATTATGGGAAGTATAACTCTGTTCTTTTGACAAATATTTAGTATGTACTTACTTGGTAAAAGATCTTGAGAAGAACTTACCATGGGGAAATGTAAGTGGAACCATTATGGAGTACTTTGTTGAGAGTTAAGTGAAACTGGGTTCAAACCCAGATCTGCCCATTCTACTTGCTCTAAGACAGTTAACATCTTTGAGTCTTGGTTGTCTCAGTGATAAGTGGTACTAATAATCCTTCCCTTATAATATAATCATGAGAGAGAGAAGTAATTTGTACATAAAGAAATATGCACAATGCCTGGCAGTTGGTAAGCACCCATAAAGTGGTAGCTGATTTGATTATGAGGTGATTAGCTTTTGTAATGTCATTGCTTTGCATCTTCTTAAAAATTTGGGCGGGGGGAAGCATTTCTTCGTAGATACAGCAAAGGTTGTGTAACTCCACAAGCCTTAGGCTTAGCTCTCCTGAGTGTTTCAGTCCCTCAGCCTTTGTTCAAGCTCATTCTATTATGCTCAGCCCTGAGACTATTAGAAAACTGAGCCTGGCCTTCACTTAGTCAATATTATTTAGCACAATGAATTGACAAACAGTAATGACTCCTCAGGATTGTTTGTTTTGCCATTTTAATAATTGCTTATTGAAGAATCACTGACTAATCCATGACATAACATGTTTAGATGTCTCCCAATTATGTGCACATTATGGAATCTATGAGTTAGAGCTATTGTCCTTTCCTGAGACAGAGACAGAGTTTGCAATTCCTTATTTGCCTAATAAGGTGGGTCCAGGAGCCAGGCAGAGATGGGAGTCTTTTGACAACATTCGCATTCATTTTAAGGGAGGCATATTACAAGGTTGTGTGGAAATATGCAAATGTTGCTTAATTTCTAGGAATAATTTTACTTCAAGCATACTAGTTAACATTGCTTATAAACTGGGGAAGGAAAATGAGTTCTAGTTTTTCATGTAACAAACAACTATTACTTATCAAGCCCTACTGTATACACAGTGGTGAAATGAGCCAACGAACTGCTGATGATACTGAGTTCTTAACTCACACATCCATTTAATGCACTTTTATTTTGTGTGTCAGGCACTGCATTAGGCGCTGGGAATTCGATGGCGACGTGAAACCCCTTTGTCCAGCATCTGCACGCTGTAGACACTCCCTGCCCGTTGCCACTTGGTAGCCTTCTCAGTTATCAGATCAACTGTCATGGTACTGCCGTTGCTTGTGATCAAGTCACCCTTATTGTACTTAATAGTGGTGCCAAAGTGTGTGAGTAGCGATTCTGGCAATTCAGATATGCCAACAAGAAGTATGAAGTGCTTCCTTTAAGTGCAAAAGTGTATATGTATAGGAAAGAACATTGTACACGAGGTCAGACAATTAAATTCACAAACTCATCCTAGAAAAAGTGCTGCATACCTCATTGCTGAATATCACTACGATCACCTTTGAAGTCCCCCCCTTGGGAAGCTATGCACCGATGCCAGCACCTAGTCCATGCTTCAAAGCAGTTTTGGAATTCTTTTTCTGGAATGGCCATTGTATTACTCTGGATGTCCTGAATGTCATCAAGATGTCTCCCTTTCAATATTTCCTTCATCAATGGGTAAAGAAAAAAGCCATTGGGGGCCAGATCAGGTGTTTAGGGAGGGTGTTCCAAAACAGTTATTTGTTTACTGGCTAAAAACTCCCTCACAGACAGTGCCGTGTGACCTGGTGCATTGTCGTGATGCAAGAGCCATGAATTGTTGGCGAAAAGTTCAGGTCATCTAACTCTTTCACACAACATTTTGAGCAGTTCCAAATAGTAAACGTGGTTAGCTGTTTGTCCAGCTGGTACAAATTCATAATGAATAATCCCTCTGATATCAAAAAAGGTTAGCAACATCACCGCAAAAAGTTCACAAAAGTAATTGCAGACCTCATATACAGCGTCAGTACTATCCACAGTTTCAGGCACCCGCTGTGGTCTTGAAACAAATCCTCTGTGGATAAAGACTACTATACAAAGATTCAGAGGCCAAGGAGTGCTAGACACGGAGGGAAACCTTGAGAGGCTCTTTGAGGCTTCCAGTGTAAACTGTGCGGCCCTGATTTTAGCATTAATCTCTGCAATTAAGTTGTACGTTCCTTATCAGCACCTAAAAGGGCTAGTGCTAAGCTAGTGATGTTGAGTGAATATATGCCTTTATTAGGAGCCCACTGACATGGACAGTTTTCTATTCCCTTGTAATGAAACCATGTCTTTGAGTTAGCTAAAAAAAAAATTAAAAAAATTAAAAAAAAACAAATGAGGTGTTGGGGGAGGAAAAGAAGCAGATCTGCCAAACAATTCAAGAATGAACACGTGAGGGTGACGTCATAGGAATGGCGGCAGCAGGGCGCACTATCTGAGTTCTCCTCCAGATCTTGTTGCAAACGGGAACTATAACCCATCGAGGAAATTTTCGCTCACCACACAATATTGTGGAGAGATTCGTGGATTGCTTGAAGCTAAGAAATTCTTGGGGATAAGCTAACTGGACGGAGCAAGGAGAGGAGGAGGAGAAGCGGCGTGGGAGCGCCCGGCCGGCAGCGGCGGGAGAGCCCAGCCCCCAGCGGAGCCTCAGCTGGCGGGGGCGAGGACCGAAAACCACGGAGCCGGGCAGGCGCGGGATCCCAGGCGGAGCGGAGAGCGCAGAGACCGGGGGTAGGCCCTTTCCCTGCTCCCACGGCTGATTTCTCCCGCCGGGAAGGCGGCGCGCCCTGCGGCGGACGGGGGGCGCAGTCTCCATACCTGGGCCCCTCCCCCCGCCCTGCCCTCCCAATCTTACCCCGCCCTTCCAGAGACTTAAACCGGCCCCTGAACTGAGAAGTGGTATCTAACGCTCACGCTTTGGGAAGCCTGACGGGCAGCCCTGACCCAGGCAGACTGGGCAGTGTGCGTGATTTTGGCTGCGCTAGGAGAGAAGAGACGCCTCCACCCCCAGCCACCACCTTTTCTGGCCTGCGGGAAGAGGGCGACGCACGGCTGGGCTGGGAGAGTGAAGACCCCTCCATCTCCAGCCCCCACCCTTCCTGGCTTGCCTAGGGTGGGGTGGGTGCAGCGGCCGAGACACACCCGGAGATCAGCAGTGAGGCAGGCGCAGCTCTGGGCTTTCAGCAGATCAGAAATCTTCTGCCCGCACTCACACACACACACTGAAAAGGTGCCTTAAGACTCAAGAGTTTTGGTCACATATCTGGTGGTGCCACTCTCAGTGTGCATTTGTGCAGGCAAGGGCAGAAACTGCACTGATATTGTAAAAACTATCATCCAGACCCCTCAGGCCCACGCTTTTAAGTCTGCAGTCCCAAAGTCTCTCTGGGCACCAGGTGACCGGCTCTGCCTGCGCAATAAGCAGGGGGCTCCTTGGTACAGCAGAGAACAACCTGGACATTGCTTGGTGGGCTTAGGCCGAGACTGTCGCTGCTTTTTGTATTGCTTTGTTTTGTCTTGTTTTGCTTTGTCTTTATATCTTTGATATCTTTGCCTCTGTCGAGTGGGGTTATCAGGTGGTTTTTGCATGTGAACGTATTTGATATTTTTCTTTGTTGTTGTTGTTGTTGTTGTGCTTGGTGATTTGCTTTGTTCTGAAACTGCCCTGCCAGGGCCCAGCTTGTGAGGCACGGTCAGCAGATCAGAAATCTCCCGCCCGCACCCATACACACACACTGAAGGAGTGCCCTAGGACTCACGAGCTCTGGACAAAGGACTGGTGGTGCTCCTCTCGGTGTGCATACGTGCGGACAAGGGCAGAAGCTGCACTGACTTTGTGGAGACTATCATCCAGACCCCTCAGGCCCACGCTTTTAAGTCTGCAGTCCCAAAGTCTCTCTGAGCACCAGGTGACCGGCTCTGCCTGCGCAATAAGCAGGGGGCTCTTTGGTACAGCAGAGGACAACCTGGTCATTGCTTGATGGGCTCAGGCCGAGACGGTCGCTGCTTTTTGTTTTGCTTTGTTTTGCTTTGCTTGGTTTTGTTTTGCTTTATCTTGTATCTTTGATATCTTTGCCTGTGTTGAGCGGGGGTTATCGGCTGTTTTTTTTTTTTTTTTTTTTCTTTTCTTCTTCTTTGCTGTTGTCGTTGCTGCTGTGCTTGGTGATTTGCCTTGTTCTGGGACTTCCCTGCCGGGGCCCAGCTTGGGTGGCACGGGACTCGGCATATCTGGGGGCCAACTCCAGACCAAATCGGAGTGCAGCCGGGGTTGACCTACAGGTCACATACCTAGAGGGGGTTCTCGGCAGGCTCTGGAGCCCATAGAGGCCAAATCACATTGGGGTGGTCAACCCTCACGCAGCAGAGTGCCCTGCGGGGGGCAGAGCCAAGTCTCACGGCAGGTCAGCCCAGGAGTTGACCCCACCTGCTCATTAGCGGGAAGCAATTAAAGATCTTCTTGAACGGGACAGTGTACACAACACAAGACTCACCTTTGGAGCACACGCAGAGGAGGACGACGTGGTGCGAGTCAAATATAAAGGACACATACTACACAAGATAACCTAGCAAGAACTAAGAACTCTAGGGGATCTACCTAATATATCAAAATAAACACAGTCAGCCAGAATGGGGAAACAAAGATACACGTCCCAAATAAAAGAACAGAAGAAGCTTCCACAACTGGAACCAAATGAAGCAGACGTAACCAACCTCTCAGAGACTGAGTTCAGAACACTGGTGGTAAGAATGTTTAAGGAGCTTAGAGAAGACATAAAGAAGGATGTAGAAATCATAACAAACGAGCTTAGAGAAAACATAAAGAAGGATGTAGAAATCATAACGAAAAACCAGTTGGAACTAAAGAACACAATTACCGAAATTAAGAACTCACTTGAAGGAATTACCAGCAGGCTAGATGAAGCAGAGGATCGAATCAGCGACTTAGAAGACAAGGTAGCAGAGATCACCCAAACGGAACAACAAAAAGAAAAAAGAATAAAAAACAATGAAGATGGCCTAAGAGACCTCTGGGATAACATCAAGCGCAACAACATGCGCATCATAGGAATACCAGAAGGTGAAGAGAGCAAGCAAGGGATTGAGAACATATTTGAAGTAATAATGTCTGAAAACTTCCCCAACCTGATGAAGGAAACCAACATACAAGTCCAGGAAGTGCAGAGAGTTCCAACCAGGATTAACCCAAACAGGTCCACACCAAGACACATTATAGTTAAAATGGCAAAGCTTAAAGACAAAGAGAGAATCCTAAAAGCAGCAAGAGAAAGACGGAGGGTTACATACAAGGGAACTCCCATAAGACTATCAAATGATTTTTCTACAGAAACATTGAAGGCCAGGAGGGAGTGGCAGGAGATACTTAAAGTGATGGAAAACAAAGGCCTGCAACCTAGATTGCTTTATCCAGCAAGGCTATCATTTAAAGTTGATGGAGAGATAAAGAGCTTTCCAGAAAAAAATAAGCTAAAGGAATTTATTACCACCAAGCCAGCATTGCAAGAAATACTAAAAGGTCTTCTGTAAATAGGAGAAAGATCAAAACAACCTAACTACAAATTTAAAAATGGCAATATCTATGTACCTATCAATAATCACTTTAAATGTAAATGGATTAAATGCTCCAATCAAAAGACATAGGGTGGCTGACTGGATAAGACAGCAAGACCCTTGTATATGCTGTATACAAGAGACTCACCTCAGAACAAAAGACACACACAGGCTGAAAGTGAAGGGTTGGAGTAAGATATTTCATGCAAATGGAAACGAGAAAAAAGCTGGAGTTGCAATACTTATTTCTGACAAAATAGACTTTAAAATGAAGAACATACTAAAAGATAAAGATGGGCACTATATAATAATAAAGGGATCGATCCGACAAGAGGACATAACCCTAGTAAACATCTATGCACCCAACATAGGAGCACCTAAATATATAAAACAGGTACTGACTGACATAAAGGCAGAGATCAACAGTAACACTATTATAGTCGGGGACTTCAACACACCTCTGACCACAAGGGACAGGTCTTCCAGACAGAAAATCAATATGGAAACAACAGCCTTAAATGATACATTGGACCACTTGGATTTAATCGATATTTTCAGAACATTTCACCCCAATGCTGCAAAATACACCTTCTTCTCAAGCGCACATGGAACATTTTCCAAGATAGATCATATGTTAGGCCACAAATCAAGTCTTGATAAATTTAAGAAAATTGAAATCATACCAATTGTCTTCTCTGATCACAATGCTATGAAATTAGAAATGAACTACAGGAAAAAAACGGGAAGACACACCAATTCATGGAGGCTGAATAACTTATTACTAAATAATGAATGGGTCAAGCAGGAGATCAAGGAAGAAATCAAAAGATATTTCGAGATAAATGAAAATGAAAACACGACGACCCAAAATCTTTGGGATGCCGCGAAAGCAGTCCTAAGAGGGAAATTCATAGCTTTGCAGGCCTACCTAAAGAAACAAGAAACATCACTAATCAACAGTTTATCTTCACATTTAAGGGATCTGGAAAAAGAACAGCAAAATAAGCCCAAAGGGAACACAAGGAAGGAGATAATAAAGATCAGAGCAGAATTAAATGAAATAGAAACCAGAAAAACAATACAAAAGATCAATGAATCCAAGAGTTGGTTCTTAGAGAAGATAAACAAAATTGACAAACCATTAGCCAGACTCATTAAAAAAAAGAGAGAGAGGACCCAAATTAATAAAATCAGAAACGAAAGAGGAGAAGTGACAACGGACACTGCAGAAATACAAAGAGTTTTAAGAAGTTACTATGAGCAACTATATGCCAACAAATTTGACAATTTGGAAGAAATGGACAATTTTCTAGAGGCGTACAACCTTCCAAGGCTAACTCAAGAAGAAACAGAAAACCTGAATAGACTGATTACCACCACGGAAATTGAATCAGTAATCAACAGTCTCCCAACAAACAAAAGCCCTGGACCAGATGGCTTTACAGGTGAATTTTACAAAGCGTTCAAAAAAGAATTATCACCAATTCTCCTCAAGCTCCTCCAAAAAATCCAGAAGGAGGGAAGACTCCCAAACACTTTTTACGAAGCCACTATCACCCTGATCCCAAAATTAGACAAAGACACCACAAAAAAAGAAAACTACAGGCCGATATCTTTAATGAACATAGATGCAAAAATCCTCAACAAAATATTAGCAAACAGAATTCAGCAATACATTAAAAAGATCATTCACCACGATCAAGTGGGATTCATTCCTGGTATGCAGGGGTGGTTCAACATCCGCAAATCTATTAATGTGATACACCACATTAACAAAATGAAAAATAAAAATCACATGATCATATCAATAGATGCAGAAAAAGCATTTGATAAAATTCAACAGCCATTTATGATAAAAACCCTTAAGAAAGTGGGAATAGAGGGATCTTATCTCAACATAATAAAGGCCATATATGACAAACCCACAGCTAACATCATACTCAATGGGGAAAAGCTAAAACCATTCCCCCTAAGATCAGGAACAAGGCAAGGATGCCCATTATCTCCGCTTCTATTCAACATAGTTCTGGAAGTTCTTGCCACAGCAATCAGACAAGAAAAAGAAATAAAAGGCATCCAGATTGGTAAGGAGGAAGTAAAGTTATCATTGTATGCAGATGATATGATACTATATATAGAGAACCCTAAAGACTCCACCAAGAAGCTATTAGAGCTGATAGATGAATTTAGTAAAGTGGCAGGATACAAAATTAATATTCAGAAATCAGTTGCATTTGTATATACCAATAATAAAACATCAGAAGGAGAAATTAAAAAAACAATCCCATTTACAATCGCTCCAAAGACTATAAAATACCTGGGAATAAATTTAACCAAAGAAGTAAAAGATCTATACTCAGAAAATTATAAGACACTGATGAAAGGAATGAAGGAAGATATAAATAGATGGAAACACATATCATGTTCATGGATAGGAAGAATTAATATAATTAAAATGTCCATACTGCCTAAGGCAATATACATATTCAATGCAATTCCTATCAAACTGCCAACGTCGTTTTTCACAGAAATAGAACATATAATCCTAAAATTTATATGGGACCATAAAAGACCCCGAATAGCAAAGGCAATCTTGAGAAATAAGAACAAAGTGGGAGGTATAACAATACCTGACTTCAAATTATACTACAAGGCTACAGTAATCAAAACAGCATGGTACTGGCATAAAAACAGACACATAGATCAATGGAACAGAATAGAGAGTCCAGAAATAAATCCACGCCTATATGGCCATTTAATCTACGACAATGGAAGCAAGAATGTACGATGGAGTAATGACAGTCTATTCAATAAATGGTGCTGGGAAACCTGGACAGACACATGCAAAAAAAATGAAGTTGGACCACCTCCTTACACCATATACAAAAATAAATTCAAAATGGCTTAAAGACTTAAATGTAAGGTCTGAAACCATAAAATACCTAGAAGAAAATATAGGAAGAAACTTCTCAGACATTACCCGGAGTAAGATTTTTACTGATATACACCCTCGCGCGAGGGAACTAAGAGAAAGAATAAACATGTGGGATTATATCAAACTAAAAAGTTTTTTCACAGCAAAGGAAACCATCAATAAAACAAGAAGGGATCCTACTGAATGGGAAAAGATATTTGCCAGTGATATATCTGATAAGGGATTAATATCACAAATCTATGGAAAACTTACTCAACCCAACTCCAAAAAAACAAACGATCCAATTAAAAAATGGGCAGAGGACTTGAAGAGACATTTTTCTGAAAAGGACATTCAGATGGCAAACAGACATATGAAGAAATGCTCAACCTCACTAACCATCAGAGAAATGCAAATAAAAACCACAATGAGATACCACCTCACCCCAGTCAGAATGGCTATCATCAATAAATCAACAAACAACAAGTGCTGGCGCGGATGTGGAGAAAAGGGAACGCTTGTGCACTGTTGGTGGGATTGCAGACTGGTGCAGCCGCTATGGAAAACAGTATGGAGGTATCTCAAAATTCTGAAAATGGAACTACCTTATGATCCAGTAATTCCACTCCTAGGTATCTATCCGGAGAAATCCAGAACTTCAATTCAAAAATCTCTATGCACTCCTATGTTTATTGCAGCACTATACACAATAGCTAAGACATGGAAACAACCAAAATGCCCATCGGTAGATGATTGGATTAAGAAACTGTGGTACATTTATACAATGGAGTATTATGCAGCCATAAGGAAGAAAGAAATCTTACCATTTGCAACAACATGGATGGATCTAGAGAACATTATGTTAAGTGAAATAAGTCAGACAGAGAAAGATAAGTTCCATATGATCTCACTTATTTGCGGATTCTAAAGAAAAGAATAAGTGAATGAACTAATCAGAAACTGGGAGACAATGAGGAAAAACTGAGGGTTGCTAGATGGGCGGGGGGAGTGGGGGGTGGGGGGGAGGGTGAGGGGATTGGAGGGCAGTCGGTGACCACAGGATGGCCACGGGGTTTGAAAATTAATCTGGGGAACGTAATTTGGTGGTTACCAGAGCGTAAGGGGGTTGGGGGGTGGGGGATGAGGGTGAGGGGGATCAAATGTACGGTGATGGAAGGGGAGCTGTCTCTGGGTGGTGAACACACAGTGTGATTTATGGATGATGTGATTCAGAATTGCACAACTGAAATCTATGTAATTCTACTAACAATTGTCACCCCAATAAATTAAAAAAAATAAAAATAAAAATAAAAAATAAAAAAAAATAAAAAAAAAAAAAAAAAAAAAAAAAAAAGAATGAACACGTGATAAGTCCATAACTCGGGCATCCGTGTGGACAACAACAAAGCACATAATGACACTGTGCAGCCCCTCATACCCACAGCTAACATTGATTGGGTGGGTATTAGATGCCATGGACTGTTTTAAACATTTTATATATATTCACTCATTTAATGTTTACCACAATTCTATGAAGTAGATATATTATTAGTGTTTTGCAAATGAAATTGAAGTACAGAGTGATTTTAAAAAGTTGCCCAATATGATACTGCTGAGATTTGAACTCTTAACCATTGGGTTCTCAAACGGCATGCTGGTAGCCATTTGCTGAGTACACCTCACTGACCCATCTTAGAAAGGTGGCTCACATCTGGCCTTACATTATTGCTATTAAATGCTGTATACATTATAGCTATTATTCTTCTCTCTATAAAAATATGCTTGGGAGGCGCTGGTACTGTAATTCTAAACTTGCATTCAGTTTTGATGTTTCGTTGGTCCCAGGTGTTTTCCCCACCCCCTTTCCTTTTTCCGTCCATGAAATAGACACAGTGAGTCAGCATTTGGAAGCAGGAAGTACTCTAAACTATGTTTGTTTTTTTCTGGGGAAAGAGTCCAAAACCTTCATCAAATTCTCAAAAGGATCTCTGACCCTAAAATGTTAAATTCGCTCCTCAGGGCCTATGCTAATTTTCGGATATAAATTCATAAACTTCGGTTATCATACTTTGTTCACCCTTGTAGAGCTGTCAGATGTCAAATGGAAATTACAGAGGTCTCTATTTGAGGGACATTAATATAATTATTTTCACTCTGCATTTATTTCATTAATATTTATTGAGTGTAAAAATATATCCAGCCTTGCCTACAAGTTCAAGGTCCATCTAGCTCTTGAATTCTGGCTTCTGTAACTTATCTCACTAGTATAATAACCTCCAGGGTGGCCACCTTGCTTGTATAGTATTTAGAACTTGTCAAAATGTTTTCCCATGTAATGGGCTCAGTTTACCATATGGTATATCCTGTTGTACCAAAGGTGCCAATACTTAAGACGTTTCCTTCCAAAGAAGGAGACCGTGGCAGAATGAGGTGGGCTAGGGACAGAATGATTTATGCTGATCTCAAAGGCTGCCTTCCCAGACCTCTGCAGCTGTGGGTCAGGACGACTGACGCAGCCACTACTGCAGCTCAACCTGGCCCACTTCAGGGCAGAAGAACCAGAGGTGACGGAGACAAACAGGAGCTCGCTGTCTCAGTTTTGTCTGGGGCTGGCCCCCACGACTTTTGAAAGAGAGTTGTTATTTGTCCTCCCCTTGATACTGACCTTAAAATACTGGGGAATTAAGCCAATTTGTCCAATAACTTTCTAATTACCCTTTTAAAAAAAGTGGTATTTTTGAATTTTTAACTGTTCAGTAACTTTTTATTTACCCTCCTAAGAAAAAGTTGAGGAGAGTCATTGTGTGTGTGGTGGGAAGGGGTGGGGTGCTGAGCATTGGAGCCAGGACGCCAGGGTTCATGCCCTGGGTCTGTCACCCCAAATCTCTGGGTGACCTAGAGTTTGTTTTCTTTAGGCTTCAGTTTTCTCCTCAGCAAAATGGTGGGCTAGACCTAATGATCTCTAAGCCACCTTTTAATTTGAACTTTGCTGGATGTGTGTTTAGCGTTACCTGGAGTTCTCAAAGTGCAAAGTTCAAGGGCAGGGTTCCCAAGACTGTCCTCACTTCTGATGTCAACGACCAACTTGGCGGTGGAGGTAGGGGTGGGGGGCTTCCAAAACTACCCTCAATTTCCATAACTCTCTGGGACTCATAGAACTCACAGAAAGCTGTTATACTTATGGTTACAGTTTGTTACAGGGAAAGGATCCAGGTTTAAGTTAGCCAAATGAACAGATGCACAGGGCGGCGTCTGGGAGCGTCCCTAAGTCGCAGTTTTTATTGTCCTCAGGACACATTACCTTCCTGGCACCAATGTACAACAGTACACATAGAGCATTGTTTTGCTAACCAGGGAAGCTTACCTGAGCTTGGTGTTCAGTTTTGATCGGAGTTCCACTAAGGCCAAGACCTCATTTTTGGGCAAGACCAACTTCTTTACTACACAAGCATCCTAGGCTTATTGTTTATTAAGACTCCCTCCTGACTGATCTTCATGATTAAGCAAACATGCGCTGACTGTTTTATTCTTTCAAAAGGTACATTGGAGTAACCAGTGTGTGCCAGGCACTGTTCTAGGTGCCAGATAGAGAGCAGAGAGCAAAAACATTCCTGTGTCCCTGGAACTTCTGTTGTACTGGCATAATAACGACAATCAAATCAATATATACTGTCAGGTAGTCATGCAGGGATAGGGAGTGCCGGGAGGGAGGAGGTCTATTTTACTTTATGTAGAGTGGGCAAGGAAGTCTTCTCAGAAAAGTGGGTACTAAAGCAGACACCTGACTGAGATGAAGCACTGAGCTATGCTGCTGTCTGAAGGAAGGTCCTCAGCACAGAGAGAGCAGCACATGCAAAGCTCCTGGGATCAGAGTGCTCTTTCTGGGATGTCTGGCAAATAATAAGGATGCCACTGTGTCTATGTCTGGGGTGGGAGGAGGAGGTTGAGACAAGAGTCGGGAGTGTTACAGGTGAGAAGAGAAAAAGAAAATAAGGACAGAGCTGTCGCTGGAGCCAAATCTTTTCTGCATTTTAAGAAAGTTGTACTCTGAATGTGTAGGAAGCCAATAAAGGGCTTTGAGCAGAAAAGTGACATGAAGTGATTTGCATTTAAAAGGACCAGTCTTCCTGCGGCATAGAAACCATTCTGTAGGGGGGCACCGGAGGGATCATACACTGGTTAGAGTCTATTCACACAGTCATGGTGAGAGGTGTTGGTGCTTGGAGCGTGATAGGTAGGTAGCAGCAGCGGATGTGGTGAGAAGTGGTGGGATTTGGGATGTATTTTGAAGTTAGAGCTGGCAGGATTTGCAGATGGACAGGAAGGGTCAAGGAACAGGAAGGTGGAGCAGGTATCTTGCAGGCGGCATTAGGGACTGAGATGCCCTGTAAACACCCAGGGAAATGTCAGGGCCACTGTCTGTGATATTAGTTTGGAGGTCATGGGAGAGGTTTGCACTCAAAATTCAAGTGTGGGGTTTTGTCATCATGTGAGTGTCAAGCCACGAGACTGGATGAGGTCACCTTGGATGAGACTGTGGACAGAAAAGTCTGAGACCTTTGACCTCTACGGTGCTTGTACATTTAAAAGTCAAAACAATGAGGAAATGCCAGCAAAGAAAGCTCAGAAGGAGCATTCATTGAGGTAGCAGGAGAACCAAGACAGAGTGATACCCGGGAGTCAGTGAAGAAGGTGTGTCAGGAAGGAGGAAGTGCTCAGCTCCACACACAAAACTGTTTCCAGCACATGTGAAAAACAGTGGTGTATCTAATTCAATAAGTCCTGTGAACTCAATCCACTGATCAAATGACCACAAGCTTCTACTCTCTAATCCAATCTAAAAGACTTTTAGTAGTTCTCAGCCAGATCCCCATAACTGTACCTTTAAATTTCTTTACCTTTAGTGGCCATAATAAAGTCCAGGTGCCCAGCTATGGAAATTCTTTTTTTGGCAGTGACATGTGGCTATTTGGCTTCGTGTAGCTGCAAATGAAGCCATAGGTGTTGAACCAAACAGTTGGCCTATTGGGATGGTAACTATTACACTGATTGAATTACATCTTTCTTGCTATGTATCTGTTACAGATTGTGTTATGGTAATGCCTCAGCATTTTTAGAATTTTGATCTTTGTTATTCTATGAATTCAGCTTACTAGTTTTAGGGGGAAATGCAGACTGAGTTCAAATTTACTTATAAATTTACTTATTACATGGGGTATATATGTTGGTGTGTCTATGTATATTTTCATACTCAGTTTGTGTTACTTTAAATAGTTAAAAGTTTCATCAGGTTAATGTTGCATAGTTTGGTTTTAGCATTGCAATCTAGTTCAAGTCCTTAGTAGATAAAAGTTTCTCTTTGAAAGAGTATGATAAAACTCATCTTGTGAATGAAATAACACTTTTGCAATAGTTCCTCTGTGCTGTAGTTCTTAGTCACATGTGGTTATTGAGCCCTAGAAATGTGGTTAGTTTTGAGAGGTGCTGAAAGCATAAAATAGAAACTAGATTTCAAAGACTTGACATGAAAAAAAGAATGTGAATATGTCGTTAATAATTTTATATTGATTATACGTTGAAATTATAATATTTTGGATATATTGAGTTAAGTAAAATATTTTCATTTTTTCAAAATATTTTTAAGTATTTAAAAATATGAAAAGAAATTTTATCAGTTTCTTTTCATCTGTTAATGTGGCAACTTGAAAAATTTACAGTTACAAGTGTGTGGCTTATATTTTTATTGGACAGAGCTATTCTATGCATTCAATAGTGTATGCATTTATATCAGTGCCTCTCAATTTCCTGGTGTGAAAAAAATGACTTTTGATCTTTTCATCCTAAAAAGTGTATCATGACATTTAAAAAAATTTGCAAATTTGCTTACTACAAAAATGATACGTTCTCAATTTTCTTTGACAAAAATATGAACAAAAACCCACACATAACTACTGCAAAGTATTTTTACATATTCTTTTTGGTATATACACATTTTTAACCAAAAAAAATGGTATCGGTCAATATATATTGTTTTATGACTTTTTAAACAACATAACATGAACATCGATCCTTGTCATTATATACCTTTAAGTGTCCTCTACACTAAAATACCTGAAGGATACATCGTACTCTAAGAAATAGCTAGTTTATGCTAGCAGTGATTTTTTAAAAATCTTTGATAACAGCTTTATTGAGATACCATATCATAAAAATTCATTCTTGTAAAGTATACAAACCCGTGGTTTTTAGTGTATTCAGGGTAGTGGAGCTATTGCCCTTATCTAGCTTGAACATTTTCATCACTCCAAAAAGCAATCCCAAACTCATCAGCAGTGACTCCCATTCCTCCCTCCCCAGCCCTTGGCAACCACGAATCTACTTTCTGTCTCTGGATTTGCTCATTCTTGACATTTCACATAAATGGAATCACACACTATTCGGTCTTTTGTGACTGGCTTCTTTCACTTAGTATATTTTCAGGGTTCATCTATGTTGTAATATATGTCAGTACTTCATTACTTTTTACACCTGAATAATGCATAACGATATATATATAGAGAGATATATCACTGTTCGTGTATATCATATCACACAATGGCTATATCACATTTTATTTATTCATTTATTAGATGATGGACATTTTGGGTTGTTCCACTTTGGGCTGTTATGAATAATGCTGCTATGAGTACTTGTGTACAAGTTTTGATGTGAATATGTGTTTTCAATTCTCTTGGGTATATACCTAGAAGTGAAATTGATGGGTCAAAAGGTAACTCTGTTTAACATTTTGAGGAACTGCCTAAATTTTTGTGGCTATTCCATTATGCAATCCCACAAGCAGTGTGTGAGGATCCCAATTTTGCCATATCCTTGCCAACACAATAACAGTGATTTTCAACTGAGAGGATAGTCATGCCTAAGAAGGACAAATCAGAATCCAGTGGTCAGTGGTTTGCAAAAAGATCTCCAAAGATTCTGTTGTGACTTCAACACACACACACACACACACACACACACACACACACACACACACACACAGAGCCAGCCTCCTATTTGGTTGACTTTGGGTATCTCTATTAGCCTTAGTAACATGAAAGTAATAATAGTATTTACCTTATAAGGGCTGTTGTTAGAATTAAATGAGATAATGTAGTAAAACCCTTTACACAGTGCCTGGTACATAATAAATACTCAACAAGTGTTAGCTACTAATATTACATCAAAGACTTCATAATTTTCTATTATATGAACACACCATAATTTGCCTAGCCAATTCTATTGTTGGACATTTGGGTTTGTTTCTAGTTTTTTGTGATTATTAATAGTGTCCTGACAAATAAACTTATGGCTAAATTTTTGCCCACATCCATGATTGTTTTCTTAGGGTGAATTCTGTAAAGTGTTACCATTTGATGCATTTTAAAGAAATTTGAAAGACATTTCCCAATATATATTCCTGTTTGAATTATACTTCAGTTTTCCTTTTAAGAAGTGTAATCAGATATCAGACACTATTGCTAAACTGGTTTTGTAAATTCTCACCTTGCACCTAACAGATTTAATGCAAATTAAGACTGTCTTGGGCAGGACAGCCTAAATTTAATTCTAAAAACCACTGAATGGGAAAAGGTGAAGGACAGTACTTTCTCTCAGGCTCTCTGATCTTGACTCTTGGGTTTTTGTACCTTTTCTCTAGTTGCATCAATGCCCTAACTAGACAAGTAGAAAAGCTATCCGTGAAATCAGGCACAGTGGATGTTTTGTTTTGCATGTAGGCAAAGCAAGGGCCAAAGTAAGGGGACAATGGAGCTGGAACAGTAGAAAAGAATGATTCATCGAGAGCGGGCATACACCTAATGTTCCTTATAGTGTCAGGCCTAGAAGCCTTATGGGGCAATTATTCACAGGTCTGCCATGGTAATTTCATATCCAGCCTGGAAGGGACGAAAGCTACGGTCCTCTGATGGCTATGGGAAAGCTTCATGGTAAAGGTAGGATTTTAAGAATTATTTAACATTATGGCCAGAGTTTGTTTGGATGATGGAATGCTCTGGAATTTGAAACAGTTTGGGAGACTTAAGTGTCAAGAAATTGGAAGGAACTTTGTACAGATAACAGGGACAAGTAGGAAGATGTATCAGCAAGTAATGTGTTTCTATTGGTGTGCTAATAAACGTTTAACAACCAGCTCTCCAAAAAAGGACCTAAAAAAGTCCTGAATTATAGTTTGTTTGTTTGTTGTTTTCCATGTTATAACTATCCCACCATGGCAGATTTCAGATTTGAAACTACCAACATGATGTCACTCAAAGCAGAACTGGAAATTAGATGTGTACAGTTGTCACAATTGGTTCTTAATGGCCAGTACATATCAACTCCAGCACACCGCAGTATATTTTCATAAGTTGCTGTACTTGGATAATTGAGGAAACATTTTACTCCGTGAAATCCATTAAGAGTCCAGAGACTAAAATTAATGAGATATTTTAGGTCAAGATGTTTTATTTTCTTTTCCTAGATTAAATGCCATGTTGAAGGATCACACATGTGGTATTACATATCATAACACGTACTAGAAGGAATTGCAAACCTTGCTAGAAATTCAAGAGGTCATCCTCTGGGCTATTAGCACATAAACCACCTCAGAGAGAGAGTTATGCTTTTGGTGCTTAGTGATCCTAGGAAGGATTCCTCAGTAGAGAAACGTGATTAGTTCTCCACATACGAACTGTGGACATCAAGAGAAGATAATTCTATTTCCTCTCATTTGCACAGGACTCTGTGGCTTACAAAGGGCTTTTCCAAGGTGGTAAAATTTCGTGCACCCAGTTTCTCGCTGCTCATTAAGACAGATTGATGGGTAGTAGAACTCAGGTATCTAGGTCACTTTTGTTCACTTGAATGATTGACTTGTAGTGCATCTCTACACTTCTCTGCAGATAGAGACCCAGATGAGCCACTACTACGTACATAGAAGGAGTCCTGACATTTTAGTGAGGCCTGGCTATGGGCCAAGCGTATGCCATGCACTTTCCTTACACTGTCTCTGAAGCCAATCAACAACCCTGTGAAGTAGCTCCTATTTTGTGCTTCCATTTTGCAAATACAGAGGCTCAGAGATGTTAAATGACTTGCCAAAGGTCATGAAATTCATAACTGCCTGAGCTAGGACACAAACCAGGACTATTTGACACCAAAAGCCTATATTAAGAATCTCCTGACGGGCTTAGGTCAAAGGTTTTCATAAAATTGTAGATATTTAATGTGCTAATTGGACAGGATGACCTAAAAGTTTCCAGGATAGGCAGCAGTAAGCTAAGTTGGGTGAGGGTATATGGGGGACTATGCCAAGGGTGATGAAAAGGAATGTATCCACATGCTGTCAGGCTGAACTATGTATTTGGAATTGGTCTTCTCTGTATCAAGCACAAGTCTGAATTAGGTGAGCCTTTCAGAGTGTCCTCTGCTGCCGCTTTTGTAGTCTGTGGCCCCCTCTACATAGACTGTAGATTAGACACTAAGTTCCATGACAGCAGAGAGTGACTACCTCTTATGCACTGGTGCTGCTGAATCTCCAGTCCTATCCGGGTGGCTGACACCGTAGGTGCTTAAGTGTTTGTTCACTATTGATGGTGATAATGATAGAAAATACTCAGCAAGTAATAGCAATGTATTCTTTCCAAGCATTATCTCATTTAATGCTCACAATAATTCCATGAAGTAAATACTGTGCTCTCCCAATTTACAGATTTTTAACAATGGTTTAGGAAGATCTTGTAACTTGCTCACATATGCAATAGTAAGAGGCAGAAGTTCAGTTTTGCCTGATATCAAGCCGTGGGACTTTAACACTGTGCTGTAGTAACATACAGCTATAGTTATTGCTTTATAATGCATTTGTTGTATTTCTAAGAAAGCAGGTTATTAAAATCAGATGATAAACTTTAAGTCCAGTGGAGCAAGGAACTCTTTTGTTTTAACTGTATCCCCAGCATCTAGAACAATTCTTGGAATATATTAAGTGCTCAATAAATATTTGTGGTGCATACGAGGTCTGACAACTTCACAAACTTGCCACCGTGCGTTTACATTGGCAGCACTGTACAAACAGCTCGGTAAGGTTTCATGACCTTTGTATATCAGTGTCTCACAGCTGTGTTCGTGTCGATCTGTGGCAGTGTCTTGCTGAGTGTGGTCATTATTGTTGTTGCGTGTTTTTGTGTGCTGTTGTGAGAACGTCTGAGCTTGAATTAGAGCAACGAACAAACATTAAATTTCTTGTTAAACATGGCAAGAGTGGAAGTGAAATCAGAGACATGTTAGTTCAAGTTTATGGGGATAATGCCATGAAGAAAACGGCAGTGTACAAATGGATTAAAGGTTTTTCTGAGCGGAGAGAATGTGTCACTGGTAAAGAGAGGTCAGGGTGGCCAGTAATGAGCAGAACTGACGAAAACACTGCAAAGATTTGTCGAATTGTGCATCAAAATCATTCGCTGACTGTGAGAAGCATAGCAGACCAAGTAAACATCGATAGAGAAACAGGGAAATCTTAACTGAAAATCTTGGCATGAGAAAGGTATGTGCAAAAATGGTCCCAAAGGAGTTCACAGATGAACAAAAAGCAAAGGAGAGTTGAAGTTTGCCAAGATTTTTTGAAGAGGCAAAACGATGTGTTTTGGGCCATGTTATCACTGGTAATGAAACACAGGTGTACCAGTATGACAATACGACTCTGAAACAAAGAGTCAAAGTGCACAGTGGAAGTCAGCCAATTCCCCACAACCAAAAAACTTCCATCAGTCCAAATCAAGAATCAAAACGATGTTGCTAAACTTTTTTGATATCAGAAGGATTATTCATTATGAATTTGTACCAACTGGACAAACAGTTAACCAAGTTTACAATTTGGAAGTGCTGAAAAGGCTGCGTGAAAAAGTCAGACGACCTGAACTTTCTGCCAATCCATAGCTCTTGCATCACGACAATGTACCCGTTCACACAGCACTGTCCGTGAGGGAGTTTTTAGCCAGTAAACAAATAACTGCATTGGAACACCCTTCCTACTCACCTGATCTGGCCCCCAACGACTTCTTTCGTTACCCGAAGATATAGGAAATATTGAAAGGAAGACATTTTGATGACATTCAGGACATCAAGGGTAATATGACAGCTCTGATGGCCATTACAGAAAAAGAGTTCCAAAATTGCTTTGAAGGGTGGACTAGGCACTGCCGTTGGTGCATAGCTTCCCAAGGGAAGTACTTCGCAGGTAACCATAGTGATATTCAGCAATGAGGTATGTAGCAATTTTTCTAGGATGAGTTCACGAACCTAATTGTCAAACTTTGTATGCATACAAAAATGGGTAGAAACAATTATTTTAATAGGAATAGGACTTACAAACTAGAAAATTACTGGCTCACAAGTTTTGTTGGCGGGGGGGGAAGGCAGTTGCAAGCATTTTAATAAGAGTGGAGCATAGAACCTAAATGTCACTGAACAAATCCAGTAATTTACTCATTCATTCAAGAAATATTTATATTTATTTAACCAATATATACGTGCACATCTACTAAGTGCCAGATACTTAATATCAGAGATACATTGGAAATGATTGACAATAATAAGTAAACAGCTATTGCACAATGCATTGTGCCATGAAGAAGACCAAATAGAAGATGTAGAGACAGAACAACCAGAGGGAGGGACTACAGTGTGGTCAGGGAAATTCCTCAGTGACGTAGAAACAATTCAGCTGAGGTGCTGAAAATGCCAAGAACATGAGAAAGGGGCATAGGAATGTGCAAATGCACACGCTTTTGGAAAGAACTTGCCACGTTGGAGGAATAGAAAGGAGGTCAGCAGGTCTTCTGAGAAACCGTCCATGTAGTCCCTCTTGCCACCACAGGATTAGACAGGGCTTTCCCCACTCCCTTACCTCCTTTACTATACAACATTGTATTCAAGTATCAAGCCAACAACTTGATTTTTCTTGGTTTTGGAGGGGCGGGGCTAGTTCCCACCCCTTGGTTGCTCCTAGTGGAAAAGAATGGTCCACAAAATGGAAAGCTTGGAATCTAGTTAACCCAGAACTGTGTCGTAGGGGGAAAAAATGCTGTATGTTGAATAAATGTAGGAGGAATTTTTCAGGAAACGTGAAAAGGAAAATTGAGTAAGCCCAGAGGCTTTATCTACGGAGGGGACACTCCTCCCAATGGTCACAGTGGAAAATTCCTCAAGCACAGCCTGGCCAATGAGCCTGGGCCTACCCACTTCATCTTTGTTCCAATCTCACGCACGGTCCAGGAGGATGGTGGGGGTGAATTTCCTCAATACTATTTATTTCAAGGTCTCCAGTCACAACCTCTGCTCATTTCAACTGAAAGCAAGATGTCTTCTCACCACTTTGAAATGAACTTAGCTATTTTTCCCCTCCATCCTTTCTCCCTGTTCCCCATGATGCCAATCTGCCAGAGAAGCTAGATTGTATAACTACAGATGAGCTGACCACTGGAGCCATCGGATGGATACAGCTCATCACGTGGAAGAACCACCTCGGCAACTGGTGCTGAAGTGAATTACATCGACTTGTACCAGTCTTCTTCTCTTCCTGGAATTTCATCCGTGAATTTTGAACAAATACCGTGTTTCCCCGAAAATAACACCTGGCTGGACCATCAGGTCTAATGCATCTTTTGGAGCAAAAATTAATATAAAACCCAGTCTTATTTTAATATAATATAAGACTCGGTCTTATAGAATAGAATAGAATAGAATAGAATAGAATAGAATAGAATAGAATAGGATAGAATAGAATACCGGGTCTTATATTAATTTTTTTTTTAATTTTATTGGGGAAGGGGAACAGGACTTTACTGGGGAACAGTGTGTATTTCCAGGACTTTTTTTTTCCAAGTCAAGTTGTTGTCCTTTCAATCTTAGTTGTGGAGGGTGCCGTTCAGCTTCAAGTTGTTGTCCTTTCAATCTTAGTTGTGGAAGGCGCAGCTCAGCTCCAGGTCCAGTTGCCGTTGCTAGTTGCAGGGGGCACAGCCCACCATCCCTTGCAGGAGTTGAACCGGCAACCTTGTGGTTGAGAGGACGCGCTCCAACCAACTGAGCCATCCGGGAGCTCAGCGGCAGCTCAGCTCAAGGTGCCGTGTTCAATCTTAGTTGCAGGGGGCGCTGCCCACCATCCCTTGCGGGACTCGAGGAATCGAACTGGCAACCTTGTGGTTGAGAGCCCACTGGCCCATGTCGGAATCGAACCGGCAGCCTTCGGAGTTAGGAGCACAGAGCTCTAACGGCCTGAGCCATCGGGCTGGCCCTCTTATATTAATTTTTGACCCAAAAGACGCATTAGAGCTGATGGTCCGGCTAGGTCTTATTTTTGGGGAAACACAGTAGTCAAACAAGCATGTGACTCTTAACCACCAGATGAGAAGAACATGGAATCTATTGTAAGCTGAACTTCCCCCAAAACTTATATCAAAAAATATCCCTACTCTCTCCTCCCAGAGACGCATCGACGCTTTCTGGAGATGGGGACAATGCCATTTCCCACCTGCCAGAAGCATCTATTCTTCATGGATATCTAATGGCAATTCCCAGCCTCAGTTAAGGACTTGTTTTCCTGTTTTTTTGAACTTCAAATACTTTCTAAATTGTGTTAGCCGAACCATTGTATGTATATAATTAACTCACAGGCCCCTCTGGGCTCATCTTGCTGAACTTGTGGAGCTTAACTGAGCAAGACATTTGCTGTTTCTCCCTGCAGTGACACCCACTGAAATGAATCCCTTCTACAAGAGGAAACCGAGAAAATTTCTTTTCCAAATTGGCTTTCTAGTGACTGGGGTTGCATCATAAATGATGTTGGTTGTTTTATAACAATAAAGATTTAATTTTCTTTCAAATAACAGAATTCGCAATTTGGGAAAACATAGGTGGGGGCAGGAGGGCATTTGGTATTTTCCTCCTAGTTGAAGTAGGAAGACAGGCCACTTTTTGTGTTCATTGGATCTTTGAAATTTCCTCGGGGTAGCAATGGCTCTCTGCGGGCACAGGGCTCCAAGGTACCTTCCCTGTTGAGAGCAAATGTTGTCCTACCTTCATACGCCAAACCTACAGGAGGGCCTGCAGCAGTGGGTCTGCAATAAAGTGCAGGGTGTAAGAAGGTGGACTCGTTTAGCATTGACTGTGTTGAGTAGATTCATCTCAGCCCTCTGCTTCCCTCTGCCTGTGTAAACATAGACTCCTACAGTTAGAAAACGTTCAGGACTGGGAATGTGGAAGTCAGAGGTGATCGCAGAAAAGTTCCGGCCCCTCTCCCCAATTCTGTTCCTAACACAGAAGGTTTAAACTAAGCGCTGGGAAGCTCTTCTTCCTATTCTCTCCTCTCTTTCTGAGGCTTCGAAAACCAGGCCTTGCCCTTGAACTTCATCAAGGGGCTGCACGCGTGCTATAAGGATGAGCCAAAGGGACCTCGAGATAGGCTTCCTGCCTACCCACGGCAACCCACTTCTCTTTGAGGTCCTGAAGCGCCGGTGTCCGGAGAAAGGCAGCGAGTAGGGGCTGTGGGTGCTAGAGTGAACGCCGCCCTTAGCTGCGTAGCACCGAAGGAGGGAGGTGGGGCGCGCGTCTGTGCTTTTACCGTCTGCAAGCGAGCTGCTCGCTGCCCAGGTGCCGGTTCGCGGCTGCGTGCGCCCCACTACAGCAGAGAGCAGCCGCAGCCTTAGCGTCGGCCACCACCGCTGCTGGGGAAGAGTCCTGGGGCTGCTGACGCGGTTGGGAGGAGCCTCGCCTTTAATGCATCAGCCGCCTCCAGCCTTCTGCAGCAGCAGCTGCGAGCGCGCGCGTGTGGGTGTGCGGGTGAGTGCGCTGGAGCCGGCCGCAGTACCCTGCCCAGCTCCCCGCCGGCTCCCTAGCCCCCACCAACCGGAGCCGCCCTCCCGTGGGACCAGCACCCTCACCCGCGCCGGGCCAGGCTGAATCCTGCCCCTGCCATCTCGCCACTGCAGCCCAGGTCCAGAAAGGCACCATTTTGTCGCGGCTGCCCGCTCTCCCAGGGGGAGGAGGGATTTTTTTTTTTTTTTTTTTTACATTTTCGGAGCGGCTGCCAACAAGGGGAACCTGTTGGGCATCTCCCTAGCCCCGCTTGTGAGCGCCGCCGGGGCAGCGGGCGGAACCAGCCCCCTCGGGGCACGGCGCATCTTGGCACCGGAGGCAGCGGAGGCAGGCGCAGCATCCTCGCTGGGAATTGGAGCTGGAGTGAGCGCACCGCGGGAGGAGCCGCCGCAGCCTCGGAGATCCCGAGTGGAGGAGGTGACAGCTCCATTGCCGGGTTTTTATTTTTTTTTCTCTCCGCCTCCCCGTCTCCTCCTCAGGCTCGGACCATGGTGCAGTCCCACTGGCTCCCCTGCCCCCCTCTCCTGTGAGACTGGCTGCGGGGAGGGATCATGGATACTTGTCTGCCGGCTTCTGGTTCCCACGCAAGTAAGCCTGCTGTCAATGGAGGAGGACATTGATACCCGCAAAATCAACAACAGTTTCCTGCGCGACCACAGCTATGCGACCGAAGGTAACGCCAGCCCCGCCGCATTCCGCCGCTGGGGCTGGGAGCAAGTTGAGGATCGCCGTGCTCCGCGGGCTGCTGGGCGCGTAGTGGCGGAGATACCTTCGGGCCCCGGGGCTGGGGCGGGGGCTCGGCTCTCAGGGCCGGCCACCAGGGCGTCCCAGATCCGTCTGGGCTCCGCGAGGTGAGCCCGGCGTTCAGCAGCAGGTGGACCCGGCGCCCACGGGAGTTAAAATGGCCCTCAGGGATTAGGCTTTTCAGGGTGGGGCTCCCGGCTGGAAAAATGACCCCCAGAAGGCAGATGACCCCTCCCCCAAGATGTTTGCAGGGGTCTTTGTGGGAGACAAGAAGGAAGGGGCCCAGAGGGACCGTGGGTCCTCCCCTCCCTGAGCGGAATGTTGTGTCTCTCAGCGGCTGCAGGGAGGGCATGGTTTCATTTCCTGCCGGTTCATCTCTCTGGCCGGGTTACCTGCTCAGACAATCAAAACCCCAAAAGGCCCTTTGCAAAAGGGCGACCCCTCTCCCCTTGGAAGTGCATTAGTAAGAAATGAAAAGGTGGCTGGGAAACGGTGTTCCGGAGGCAAGCGAATGAGTCTGACACGTGGGGAAAGCAATCCGAGCAGCGAGGCCTTTAAAAATCACCATTATGAATTCTGCAGCAGTAGTTTCTGCTGAATCAACAGCCAGCAGAAAGCAAGAGGGTTCAGTAAGCTGAGCTTTGCCAAGAGGTGAAATTGTCTTTTCTCTCTCTCTCTCCCGGCTTGTTCTGAGCTTAACCTAAGTGCCATGCAGGCAGGCAGGGAAAGGCAGCAGGTGGAACTCACTCCGCCTTTTGTGGGTGAATAGAGTGGAGGCATTCTTTTTAAATACCAAAACTTTTGTATTTTTGCTTTCATTTTCTACCTGTAGGCCTTTATCCTTAACCACTCACATAAAGTGTTGCGTTATCTCATTGTCATGTCCCTGTGAGAAAATGTGTTGTGAGAGTGCTTTAGGAAAATGTAGCAAGGTATGCAATTTAAGATTATTCTTAATCTTGGATGCTAAAGTTTCTATCGTATTTAATAAAATCAAAACTACTACGGGAGTATGATGGGGGGAGTAAAAGAGTTGAAGTGCTGGAAGAAATAAGACGACACAATTTGTGGGTAAAAGTGGCATCTTCTATAAACATCCCTGGAAGTTTTAGAAAGAAAGAATGCCCAGCTCTATTGAAAATCTCCATTCATCCATTATTATGGGAGAGCAGCAAGCCTAAGACGTCCATGGTGTTAGGTTATGCAGATCTGTGTGAGCTCTGGCCTTTAGGACCTAAGAAATGGCTTTAGCTCCTTCACCCATACCAAACACCATACTTGCTGATTCTTTTTATTTGCAATGTGTTTGTAAGATGTTCTTTCTCAGTCTTAGTGCTTTGTCACTGACTCAGTTGCCAGGTACAATATGATCATCTCTATGTCTGAGCATCCAAGAGAGAAGTTGGCCTTGGGTCTGTTGGCTTTTGGGAGCGGGGAGAGGGGAAGGACACTTCCTTCTGTTTGTGACAACAAAGAAAGAGCGCTGCCTTCGTGTTTTCTTACGCTATGCCTTCCAGTGCAGGCAAAGGAAACTTACTGAGCTGGGAAGACAGGCAAATTGGGGCCCTGTGTATAGAAGTGTCATCTGTGGAATGAAGAAAGGAGGGAAAAATGGCATTCCTTATTGCTTTCTGGGCTCTAATCTTTGTTCCTGTTTTATGGCATTTTTGTAAACTCTGATTCTGGATTAAATATCTGGGTTCATATAGTCAAAAATGAGGCATGAGTTCATAGCAAAGAGCGTTCTAAAATCTTTCTACATCAACCTCTCAGATATCTCTCTCTTTCTCTGTTTCTGTCTCTGTCTCTCACACACAAAAGATGCTCAAAACTAAACAAACCTTTGTTTCACTGTAGACTTACAGGTGTCTTTACCTGATCGTGGTGAAGGTCTGGGAAGAAAACAAAATGGAACTTAGACAATGTTAACAGCAGAAGTTGGTTAGACCAGGAAGTTGTCGGTAGCTTTAATGTACTCATTTTAGGGGACATTCATGCATTCATGCTGGCCAGAGGGAAAGGTCCTTCACCTGAGAAATACCTTAGAAGTGCTGTACAGCTTGAAAGAGCACCCAATCAAAGTATTCTTTGTTAAAATCCATGTGTTTTCGGGGCTTGCCCCCAAAGTTCTTGTCCCCTCTATTAGCTTAAACTTTTGAGGAATTAGCTTCTAGGTCCTTCCATAGTCTTTGCTTTTCTTTTTTGTCACCTGCATTTTCCTACCTGCCCATGTGTGTCAGATGTTTTTTCACCAAGATCCCCTTCGCATTTATCTCTGAATTTTTCTTCCCTGGGCTCAGATCATTCCACACTGCAGTATTCTATTTAAAGCTGAAAGGTTTTTGCTGTGTAGTTAGTGTGAAGGACTCTAAGCTCAATTTGCATTGTAAGTGGTAGCTGTAGGCAAGTTCATCCAGCTAAGAGGAATGCAAATGCTAAAGGACACTTACCCCAGATCCCAAGTCAGTCAGCCTCCTTCCCTCTCCCTCCCTCCCCCCTCCCTCTCTCTCTCTGTCTCTCCCTCCCTCCCTCCCTCCCTCTCTCAAGAAATGCCTGATGTGTATTTATTAAGGACATTCCAATGACTCTTCTTTTATTCTGGTTGTTAAAGTCACCACCCTTCCCTGCCTTAACCTATCTTTCTCCTCCCTTTTTAAAATTACCATCTTTGAGTATCTTCTATGTTCCAAGCACTGTGCTGAGCTTTTTATATGTACCATTTTAATATATCCAAACTCTGCTAAGTGGGGATTGTTATTTCCATTTTAAAATAAGGAAACTAAGCAGTGGAGGCCCAGAAATGTTACTAATTTGCCAAGGTCACACAGACCGTCAGGGAAGAGCGTGTCTTCAAACTCAAGACTGTCTGAAGCCCATACTGTCCCACTAGAAAATTCTATACTGTCTCATTTACCTATAACTATGAGCTATTGTTATGGGGAAGATACATGGTTTTATCTTTGTGTGTAAACTGTATTCCCATCTGGGGTAAACTTATTCGCAGGGATCATTTTGAAGTATGTATATAAGGTTATATATGAGGAAAAACATGGGTGGGGTTGGAATAATCACTAAAACAAAAACACAATGGTTTTATTGGCTTTTTCAGATATGGAACTGAGTTTCCTAACCAAGGGTTCATCTTTCTCAAATCTCTTTGATCTGTATGTGGATTTCTTTCTATATTTTTAGACTTGTTAGAACCAACTAAAACCCTCTTTCCATTAGAGCAGTCTGAGAGTTTTCTAGATTAATCTCCCTACTCACAAATGGGGCCACAGACAGAATAATCTATATAGGTGGCATTTACAGGAATGGCAATCTGGATAGAAGGGGAAGTCAAAGAACGTATTTTAAAACAACCACTGTGTTCTCAGTTTTCTTAGCTGTAAAATGGGAATAGCAATAGAACCTGTGCCACAGGAAAAATTATTTAATACAGAGAAAACACTCAAGACAGCACCTAATACAAACCCAGACCTCAGTAAATGTCCTCAATATATTATAGCTGTTGTTATTATTACATAAGCTGCAAGCACTGTTTTTCCTTGGATTGTATTGATTTTGGCTGATCTTGAGGAGAAGAGCTAGTGGAGATGGCAGAGAGGTCATTAAAACCCACCAGTCTTTTCTTGGCTCAGCTACTAGCCAGGGAGCTTGCCATTTATTAATGTGCCTTAATGTCCCTGCCGGTTTTATTCTCACAGCAAGTAAGTTCTGTCTTCTCTCAGAGGCCTTAAAAAACCCATATACTGTTTGTATATGTTATAGGAAGAACAAATTCATTTGTTCCATGTACCTCTTTCCAGTAATTCATTCTGCCTTTAATTCCTTGAACAAATGTTAATTGACTTTCTGGAGAGGTGTTCTAGCATGTTCCAGTACAGATATGGTTTCTATCCTCATGGAGCTTTCAGTCTAGTGGAGGAGGCAGACATTAAATCAATAATTTTGCAAATAAATATATAGTTATCAATTGTGATAAATGATATTCAGGAAGAACACAGGGTGCCTTGAGATCATATGCAAGGCAAAAAGGCAGATCTAACTTAGATTGGGGGCTCAGAGACAGCCTCTCTGAGAAAGTTTAAGCTGAGAACTAAAGAATGAGTCAGGAATTAACAAGAGCTGAAGGTATTTCAGGTAGACGGGACAATAGGTACAAAGCCCAGAGATGTTAAACAGTCGGACAGATTCAAGGAATGGAAAGGTGCCTCTGGCTGCAGCATAAGGGACAAGAGGAAGCTTGATGAAAATGAGACTGGAGCCTGAGTTTACTTTGGGATGTACCCAAAACAAGAAAGATTAAGGCGAGCATAAAGGGATGGATAAATGGTAGATGTATGATAAAGCAAGTAGAAAATGTTAATGATAAAATGTCAGTCAGTGGATATTCACTGTAAATTTTTTTTCCAACTTTGCTTGTCTATCTGGAAATTTTCATTATAAAATGCTAGGAAAAGAGACTGAAGAGGTATTTAGGGACCAGATCACATTGAGCTTCGTTGACCATAAGGAGTTTGGATTTTTTCCAAAGATGGATCGAAAGCCATTAAAGGATTTTGGTCAGAGGGGGACTATGATCAGGTTTGTTTTTGCAAAGCTTAGTCTGGCTGCTATGCAGGGTGGGGTCATAGGGCTGGGCAGGAAGTGAACAGGAGCCAGCAGGGAGCTAATTAGGAGGCTATCCTCTGATAGTGGCATCAGTAGAGATGGCGAGAATTAAACAGATTGGAGATACACTGTAGAAGAAGAATGGCTAGGATTTACCTGGTGGGATAGGTTGGGTAGAAATGGAGAAGTAGATGGAGACAGTGTGAAGCATGACTGCCGGGATGTTGCCGTAAGAATGGATGCATCACAGGGCACTTCACCGAAACTGAAAAAGACTTTGGAAATTGATTCATTTGAGGGGCATGTGAGACATCTATCTCCCAGGGAGCCTTTCAGATTAGCAGTTGGATATCTAGGTCAAAAGTAAGATCTGGACTAGACGTATAACTTGGGATGTCACCAGCAGATGAAAGGTCTTTAAAACCACGTGACTAGATGAGATGTCTAGGAGAAGAGCACCCAAGCAGAACTTGAGCCAATGAGTGAAAAATTACAAGGCAACTGATCTTGGCTTGGTTTAAAGAAATGGTAACAAAAAGTACCTCTCAGTGGAGTGCCTTGGTAAGCAGAGTTAACCACATACTGAAATTGTTCAAATCACGCTATGTGACCATTTCTCAGCAAGAAGAGTCCAATCTTGGGTAGATTGAGTTTAGAGGGTCTCTCAACTTGAGATCTGTGGGATCTGTGAAATGTGATAGCTTCTGAGGGGCACAAGAATAAAAGCGAGGAAGTAAAAGTCCCTGCTTTTCCCACGTACCCATGTTCAAGGAAGAGAGAAGCTGTGATGAATAAAACTGGGAAGGTACATGAAGATGACATTTGATATGAAGATGCTGGGAAGGCATTGGAAAAATAAGTGGAGGTGGTATGATGGAGAGCCGCCTTGTAGTTCCTTAAGTTGCTTTGGTATATTTGTATGCAAATGCCAGGTCAGAATAGTATTTCCAATGCATATGGATGAGTATTTGAGTTCTCTGCTGTTCTCGGAAAACTATGAAATGGAAGGTGGGCAGAAGCTGCCTTATACTATTATAAATGACCTTTCTGGGGATGGGAAATGTTCTGCTACTAAACGTAATAACCAGAGTGCATTGAAAATCACTAGCAAGTATGCATTATTAGCATCCGGGTGTCCCCAGGGGCAATCCCGAGCCCTTTATGAGGGTTGGTCAGAAACGTACCAGTGAACCTGGGGTGAATAATATTAGGCTAGTCCTGTCAAAATATTGGTGATGCTCCATGAAAAGAGCACAGCTGTAGACTGACATTCCTAGACTCTGGCATTTGCATTTACGAGGAAACGAAGGGTCCAATTTAGACAGTTAGCTGAGGGTAAAGAACTAAGGTTTCTTGAGTACTGTCAGTGTTTCTCATGTGTTTACTCATTTAATCGCCTTCCACAGCTCTGAAAGAATGGTTGCATTACCCTCATTTTTCAGAATAAGAATTTTGAGGTTTGGATTCGCAAAGAAACTTGTGTTAAGGGGACATACTTGTAAGTGACAGAACCAGATTGGAATCCATGACCGCCTGGCCTCCAGGCATGTGCTCTTTGTCCACCCCTGCTGCCTCTTGTCGGATTTTAGGGGGACAGAAATGCAGACCGCGTTCTACCCTCTGCATACACCCCCCAGTGCCCATTCAATGCTGCTCAACTCACTTGGTCCATCTCCTCCCAGTACGGCCGTGCACCTTTCTCTTTGTCCTTCAGGGAAGGAGCTGAATTCCCCCACCTAACCCCAGAACCTTAGCTGACCTCCACCTATAGGTTTAGTCTACTCTCTAAGAAATGAAGGAAAATATTTATCAAATTGATCAATCAAAATGTGAAAATTAGCTGGACTTTTATAGCTTTCTCCATGTCACTCGCACTGCAGTTCCCAGACCAAGTTGATCTCCTGGAGCAAAGCAAAAGGAGTGGGACAGAGGCAGCTGTGTGATGGCCGATATTCTTTTTTGCACATAAATGTGGAGGTGTCTGAGGCCTCATTGTGGCCAGGGCAGCTCTGCAATGCTGCCTCTCCTCATCCCCCATTAATAAGACGAGTTTTACTTTCACTAACCTTGTCATCTTTACTACCAAATTTCCTTCTTTTGCCTTTTCAGTAGAACTCTAGAATCAGGCTAAACATCACCTCTGACATAATAACAGGCCAGTTCTGACATAACCATCCCATTGGAAGCACAGATTCTTTGTACAAGACTATTGGGAGCTTTGACTTAAATAATCCAGGAACCCTTGAATTCTTATGCTCCAAGTTCACTATTGAAAGAGTTGGGAGTAATAATGATAGGATATGCATGTGTGAAATCCATCGAAAACTAATTAGTATTAGTTGGTTTTTTTGCCGAAAGGGTCATGGTGGATAATGGAAAAAGATGGGACAGTAGAAGGGGAAGTCAGATGCTCAGGTCTGTGCTTTAGAAGAAAGAGATGGGGTTGCTTACAGCAAATGAAAAGAAATGAAGAAGACGGTGGGCAAGGGGCACAAACATGCATGGCCTCTCAGGATCTGGAGGGACCCCTACAGGCAGGTTTATAACCTGAGAAAGTTGAGGTTAGATGGGATGTGCCAAAGAGCCCCTTACCTGTGAGAAGATGTATTCCAAGTGTACTGGGCTTGATGCTGTGGGACTGACAGCCTCCTCCATCATGCATTGCTGATTCTGCCACTCTAAATCCGTGTTAAGTGACGAACCTGAAGTAGTCACAGAATGGCAGGCCGCCTCCCCCACTTCATGGAGGGTGATCAGCCCTGTGACACACAACAGATGTAGAAAAGCTGGAAAGGGCTCTAAAAGGGAATATTGCAGCAAGATGCTGAGCACCCCCAGGTGGTCTGAAAGACAACTCGGATCCCTAAGTAGGAAATATCACCAGGAAGTGTCTCACTAGGAAGTGTTTTACTAAAGAGGAGAGCTGTGCAAGAAACTGCAGAGAGTAACATTGTTCATGTAACTTTGCAGAAGTCAAGCTGGGGCTGGGGACACCCAAGTCAGGAGGTCTGTTGGGTTACAGCAGCTGTATTCTTGTCATTTGCATTTCTCTCTGTCTTTATGCCTTTATTTATAAGGCAAATAATGCATAAATGCCTTCTTACTTGAAAGGTTTCACACATTACAGAAGTAGATAAAGCAAATTATGAACACCCTCCATCCCAGACACACGCCATTTACTTGCCTGGTCGGTACCATTGACGGTGGTTGGGTCGGCTTCGTCAGAGCCACCTTTCTATGCATGGTTATACACTTAAATATACATGTACTGATCTCCATTGTGGGGGTGGGGTTGGTTTCTTTGGATCACAGAATGCATATTGTTTTATTTGCACTTTGTTTTCTTCTCCCACTAGATATGTATCTGAAAGATCCTTTCATATCAGGACACCTACGTCTGCCTTGTTCTTTCTAATGGCTGAATAGTGACCACGGTCTGACTGTACCATAGTTTCTTTAGTAATTCCCTTGTGGATGAATGGAAAATTGTTCCCAGCTTTTTATGTTACATAAGATGCTGCAGTGTTTATTCCTGTATATATGCTTCTGTTCAAATGTTCTCCTTCCTGAGTTTAATCATCTTTAAAGCCAAGATATTGGTTCCCATTTCTTAGAGAAATGGTAAAAAGGATTCTCTGGTCCTCCATTTGTTCTCTAACTAACCTTGGATAAGTCATTCAACCTCGCAAACTTGAATTTCCTAATGTATAAAATGGGAATACCTATTTATGTGCACAGTACTGACTACATCACAACCACTGAGGATTTAAGCATCACTAACAAATAATATTGATTGCTGGCAGTTGTGGAGGACGTATTATTGCCAGGGGCAAACTTTGGGCTTTAAAGAATTCTTCCCATGTAATCCTCACAGCTTTATAGGTTGATACTGACCTTATACCCCTTTACGGGAAAAGTTGAGGCAGAAGGAGATCACTACTTGTCCAAGGTTCCCCAACGGTAAGTGGCAGAACGGAAGTCAGTTCCAGGTCTGTCTGATAGTCAAGCCCCTATTCCTAAATTCTGCAGCGGGTCATCTCATCAACATAGCGTATGGACACACCTGTTTAAAACAAAAGTCATGATGTTGACACGGAGGAAAGTCGATTCGTTTCTGTAAAGAAATATGCTTTTGAACCAATACCAATACAGAGAGTCCAATTTTTATCAAGACTTTGAAAATGAATGGAGGGAGGATTAGAAGGCAATGCAGTGTTCTAAGCAGTGATGTGGATTATATTATAAGTGGATATTGTTCCCAGTCCTGCCACCATAATTAGTCACTTTTACTCTCTGGGCTTCAGTTTCCTAGTGTACTAAAATGTGGTTGAAGATGGGAGAGGGGAAGCATGCTCTGTCCGGCTGTGAGTTTCTGTGACGCACTGCTCTGTGTGTGATCATCTAGAGTCCTTGGTATGTTCTGACATTGGGCTCCAGAGGGCACTGGGGGACAGAAGCATAGGCTTTAAATGGCCCCAGGACTCCAGGCCTGGGTGTACTTACTGATGGGTCAGATCATGATCATCCTTCTGGCAAGAAGGCTCTGGTGCAGCCAAGAGGCAGAGCCAGAAAGGGAAGCGTCTCTTTGCCAAAAGCTGCTGCAGATGGAGGAGCCAGTCTGTCTGGGCGGCCCATGGCTTTGAGAGGAGCCATTTGGCAAAGTTGTTGGCAGGAGCTGCCTTGCAGCATGAATGCTGGAGACTGTCCTGGGCTGGAGTGAATCAGGGATGCAGCAAAGGTGGCTGGTGGAACAAATAACCATCTGGTGAGCAGGCCACTGTTCATCTTGCCGCACTGACAGGGAGGAGCCAGTGCCAGTCATGGGGAGGCCAAGCTCCCAATGACACGATCTGATAGGCACAATAGAATTTCTCCTCTGCTGTTGTGTACTCCATGGAGGGGGTTATAAACCCCGTGTGAACCGGGTTCTTTCAGAAATCAGGAAGGCTCCCATTTCTCCCACTGATCCAAAGTAGGAAAGGAAAGTCATCAACTCAAATGAAATCTACTTGTTTTATTAATTGCTGTGCAGGTTGTGCTGAGGACTACGGTGAAGTGCAAGTTCTTGTTCTTAAGCATCTTTCCATCTCTTTGGGCAGGTGACACTCTGTCCTTCTCAACGTGTACCTAACCTTATGCCAGGCTGTGTGAGTCTGTGCTGTGTTTGCCTCTGTTACCACGTGGTAGTTGAGATGGTAGAACCAGAGCCTGCCTGGCTCTACACCCACCTCCAGCAGCCCTGGCTCTGTGGCGTGCACAGATCTTGCTACATCTCTGATTGTTTTCTTTCTTCCCAAAATGTGTTTTATTGGGATGGTTTCCCACTCATCATGATTCAGTGCTTTTAGTGCTGCTTCCTTCTGAAGGAGCATCCTTCTCTAAGCCTTCATCTCCTTACCTGTAGGCTGACAAAGGACAGTGGAGCAGCCAACACACAAAACCACTGGCTAAAGATGGTGGTGATTTTATAGCATCCTGGGCAGTTCACATCTATGAATTAGGAACTGGGGCTCCGCATCAGGTGCTTCCACTTGTGTTTCCTCCTCTCTCCTGGAGAGGGATGAAGGAGATCCTTGGTGAGAGGCCTGTTCCCATGGGGAGGTCATCATTACCAGAAAGGCTCTGATTGTTTTCTCACCTATAAAATATGGCAGGGGATGAGGCAACGTACACCCCCACCCCCGCTAACATGTTATTATTTATGCATGAGAATTAAGTGAATATTAAAGAATCCCTCTCATTCCATGCATTTGGGACCAATAGTTGATGGTAAATTGGAAAAGTTAAGTCAGAGAATCATTAAAAAAGGATATATCTTTTTAAAACATCATTGCCTAAATTTGATGAAGAGCCCATTGAAGAATCAAAGCTTAATCTTTGTGTACGAGTCTTCTGATTGGGGGTTATCACGTTTTTCTTACACAAACCACACCCAAAATGAGAAAGACCATATCTAAGTTTGGTTTCCTTGAGTCTGACTGAGACCACAGACCTCAGAGAAGCAATCTTATTACAGATCCTTCTGGATTTTTATGATTGCCTCCAATATTTTCTCTCTCCCACATTTAATTCAACAATTCTTTATCGTCTCTTAAAAGCATTCTATACATAGTTTTCCTATGAAACAATCGTTCTTTTTCTTTTCACACCATTCTTTTCATCACCTTCCATGATATTTAATTAAATTACAAGTATCACTGGTGTTAAGAGATTTTGGAACAAACACATTGACTCTCAGTAAACACATAGGTCAACCAGAAGCAGCAGGAGTATGCCTGTGAACCAGAGATTATCCTACTAAATTAGCTGTGCCTATACAGCATGCTGTAGGCCTCTTTTACAGAGAGAATGAAAGGCATTGTTCTTATCCAGTGAGTCAGCTACTTAGAGTCCTGTTAAAAGAGCTTCTATTGTAATCATGAGGAGGAAGAGCCATCATATACTGAGTGCTTGCTGTGGACCAGGAATTGAGTTACATACTCTACATGTACTATATTTTATGTATATATGTATGTGTGCTGTACTAGATTGATGTATGTGTGTATATATATGTACATATATGGATATAGACACATGAATATATGTGTCCATCTAGATCATTTAATCCTTACAACCATCAGAAGTATCTACAATTAAAGTTGAATTAGGTGAGTCTTTTAGGTCTTTTTCACCGTTGTCTATCCATAACCTTATACAGTACCTGGCAAATAACACACATTACATGTTTATTAAGGAAAAGTGAATGGATTTCTGTTTTAATGATGATGAAACTGAGGCTTAGAGAATTTGTGTAATCAGCAGACTCAGGACTTGAATGCAGGTATGTCTGATGCAAAAATGTATGTTCTTAAGAACAAATTTAGGTGTATTACAATGTTTATTTTTTACAAAGCCCTTGGACATATATTTTGGATCCCGTATTGCCTTATAAATAACCTTCTGATAGGATAAAAAAATTGGTATCATCTCCACTTTGTACAGGTATGTAAATGTTCAAGAACAGGGTTAGTAAACTTACTGTAAAGGGCTAGTAATTATTTTAGGCTTTGCTGACCATATGGGCTATGTCCCCAGTACTCATCTCTGCCGTGTTAGCATTGGGTGTGGCTATATTCTAGCAAAACTCTATTTGCAAAATCCAGTGGTGGCCCAGTGGACTGTAGTTTGCTGGCCCTGTTCTGAAAAAGTGTTTGGAACCCAGTGGAAGTTCAAAAAATGTTTCTTTTCCAAGTGAGTGGTTGCAGTAAGTGCTAGAGGGAAGCTTAACTGAGCAGGAATGGCTTAGTGAGGAAAGACAGGTCTTGGTGAGATTGTGACAGGTGGAGAGGAGTGGCAGAGGATTTCCTAATGGGGAACGGAGTCTTGTGTGATGGTAGGAGGCAAAAGGAAGCGAGGAAAATGGTATGTTGTTTGAGCAAATGAGTGGAAGACGAGAGATGTAACAGACTGTTTGATAGCCTATTAGAAACCCCGCACATAACCACACCTCTTCTAAGTAGTGTCCCTCCATTATTTACTCAGCAGTCATTTAAAAAATATTTATTATATACTAGGCACCATGCTAAAAAAAAAACAAAAAAGAAAAGAAAAGGTGTATAATGAGAAAGAAAGAAACAGACATACACCCTGCTGTCATAGAGCTTGTATTCTATTGGGAAGATACACATTAAATACACAGACATAAGAACATGAATATAAATCTTGTTAAGTATTACACAGGGAAAGAAAAGAGGCTATGAGAGAACTTACATGTTCACTGATGAAAACTTGGACTATAAAGTGTAAAAAAAAATATCAAGTTTACCGGTATCCCCAGACATAATCATTATAAACACATTTTGGTGTATTTTCTTCCAGTGTGTGTGTGTGTGTGTGTGTGTGTGTGTGTGTGTGTGTCAGAGAGAGGGAGAGAGAGTAAGAGAAAATAATGAATACTGGAATTATATGTAAAATGATATATCTATTGTTTTATTTGTTCTTGTCCCATATACAATACCGTGAGCATTTTTCTGTAACATCCTTTAGTTAAACCATAATTTTACCAATCACCTAATGCTGGAGATTTAGAGGTAGTCGCATTGTCACGGATTTTTTGTGTTTAAGTTCAAATCAGGAAACATGGGTAAAGATGGGAAAAAAAAATCATAAACATAGAGCCATGAAACTTGAATTTGATCCCATCGCCCTTGTTCTTTTCCAAAGCCCCAGGTACTTTTACTTGTTCTGAGAGAGAGGCAAGCTCAGTCCTCAGCCTCTGCCATTGAATACGTGCATGGGTGAATGGCTTATTCTCTGGGATTCGGTTGCCCACCTATATTAAATAAAACCTTGACGTTCATGGTTTCAAGGTATCATTTGTAGATAAGTGTATGGAAATGTTAATTTTCCTCAAACTGGTAAGTAGGGAACTTCAAAGAATGATTGACCCAGTATGACAACCAGCAACGTTGCTTGATGCCTTAGTCTCTTGTGGGGTTCAAATTTGCTATTTCTGAAAGCTATGTTAACTTTTTGTTGTTGTTGTTAATACTGTGTGTGGTTGAATGTGATTTGAACCCAGGCAAATCTGAGCAAATCAGACTCTGTCATTGGCTTAGACTTTTATGCCTCTCTAGCTTTCTCCAAAAATTGGGAGCATGATTTGAGGTAAATGAAAAGTGCAAATCTTATAAACTACCAGTGGGATTATATTTTTAGTGAGTGATTTTTTGGGTCCATTTTCAAAGCATATTGTCTGTCTGCATTTCAGCAATCTTTGGGGAGCGTTGCTGGGAGTCAATTTGAAGTTTCAGCTCTTTTTGTGTGCATTTTAGGGCATTTTTCTTCCTCAGAAGTGTCTTGAGGTATTGAAGTGAGAATACTAAGTTTTTTGAGACTTTTTCATGTGAATTTTTTATGAAGTTTTAAAAATGGTACACAGGTTAGAACCTAAGTGGGCAGTAGATAAAATTTAACGGATTCATGGATGGAAGGATGGGTAAGTGGATGGATAGTTGAAGATTTGTGGTGGTTAGTACGTGATCCAGTTGCTTCGTCCGAGGACTAAATGTTAAAGCAGCCTCTAGAAACATCAAGTTTCAAAGATGATTTGGAATTGTAATATTAAAATCTAACGTCTCATACCCTTTCTCCTCTGTCTGGAAGGCAAGGGCAGGCGGGATGGGCTGAGAGAATATTAATTAGGGCAGTGCAGATCCACGGGGACGTGCTTCCAGGAATTCACCAATGGTGATAGTTTAGAGGGAGAAGATGTGACAGAGGAGAGAAGATGGAACCCTGAGCTAACACACTGGGACAGTTCAGTGCTTGCAACTAACACCTCTTGCAATGATAAGTATCTAATTCAATTCCAGTTCTGTAGGATTAGCTTGGCCGGTGGGGGTGGGGGGCGGAGGGGGAATTGGTGTAGTCAGAACCCTCTGGTCGCTTTATCGGACGTAGGGAGATAGTCTTGGGTGCAGTTCTATTTGTGAACAAGGTATATTTCCCTACAGGTTCTCTGACCCTTTGCAGGTTCAGAGATTAAACACTTGCTAAGGTCTCCCCAGGACCCGGAGAACTCTGTGCGCGTGGTGAAAACGGCAAAAGCTGTCTGATTATCACATTGCGCTTCTGCTGCCAACGTGCTTACTCAGTCCCTGAGCTTCCTCAGCACAATTTGAGATGGAAATTTTCCGATCAGAATTTTTCCTATAAGTCTTACAAACTTGGGTTGGAGCCCGGTGTGCAGGCCAGGTTTTTTTTCTTTTTCCAGTTACTTGACAAGCAGGCTGCCTTTGAGTCACTCATATGGATGGCCTTGATCTAGACACTGGCACACGCTGAAAGGCAAAACTTATTTTCCTACTTTTGCTTGACCCTTTAAGAAGATTGGTCTGTTCACAATTTTCTCCTGTGTTTATGAACTTTAATGTTTCCTACCTGTCCCCTCATTTCCTGAGTCTTTCCTCACTGATTTGCAGACCAACCAGGCTGGCATGTACTGGGTCCTCACTACCCCAGGCCATTCCTGCTTCCTGCCCCAGGTGTGCTGTTTCACCTTCCCTGGTACCTACAAGGCCTGCCTCAGAGCCCCATTTTCCCATAAAGTTTTTCCTGAATTCCTCAAGTGCTTTAATCCTAACAACAATCCAATGAGCTATAGGTATTATCCCCATTTCATCAATGTGAAAACTGAGGCCCAAGTTCCATCAGCCAGCCAGAAAGAGGTGGACCTGCATATTACCTCCACAGCCAGAAAGAAACTCCTGGAAGGCAGTCATCACATTTTTGCTCCATTAGTCTGTCCTACAGAGGACAGTGCAGTACTTGGCACACAGGTACTTAGTAAATGGTTTTTGGACTTGATTTGATTGATAATGTCTCTGTAGTTAGGACCACAGCGAGTTACATACTCTTTACTTGGGAGTTTAAACTTGTAGATCCCTCTAAATGTGTTGAGGCCAGGTTCTCCTACCCATACTACAATTTAAAGATATAGGGGAGATGTCAAAAGATGTGCTATATTATTGTTGCAATCACTTGGAAACTGTGCCAGCTAATTAAACGCATAGACTATTGTTTGTTCTTTAATCCATTCATTGTTTATATGTTTGTTCTTTCATTGTACTCTCACTGTTCAGCAAGTATTGATCGAGCAATTGAAACCTCGTTTATGTCACATGATAATATCAGTATAAAAATATATGTAAAAGATTATTAACATTGATTATGGAGGGAGGGGAGAAGTAAGTAAAAATAAGACTACTAAAAAATTAAAGGTAGCCAGTTCCAATGTAAAAAGCGTATGTATAGTGTGATTCCTCTTATGCAGACTTCTGTGTGTATAAAGAATCCCATGAAAAGAATGGCTACCAAAATATTAATGATGGTTATCTCAGGTTGGTGGAATCTTAAGTGATTTTCACTATTTATGTTTTCTATAATGTATGGCCGTTTTAAAATAAGTATGTACATTATTTACAAAAAAGAAACATGCTATCATTATGGTGAAAAATAATTCATGAGCATTTACTATGTGCAAAGAACTAGTCTTTGGATATCAGTGTAGTAATGTTCACCTGAGTTCTTCCTTTTACTTTGAAGTCACATTAATAACTTTTCAAATGAAAATCAGTTTGAAACCCGGAAGAGTAGTGATAAGTGGACACTAGTAAATGTCAAATTCTGTAACCAGAATCCCTTTCAAGCTCTCTTATAGGTCTGGGTGAAAAGGCTTTGGCAATGAGGTTGGCCGTTTGTTTCAGAGCCCCTTTGGTCCTTGTGTCTTGGCTGAAACTATAAAGATAAGATGATATCTCTGACCTCAGCCAATCATTTCATAAGGGGGGCTGGGAAAGGATCTGGATGAGTCAGTGAAAATCAATTGCAGTGATGGAAAAGCCATCTAAGTAAAAATGTCCTAGAGCCCATGGGTCAGAGACAGCCCCCCTCTGCCCATGAAGGATCTCACAGTCTGTGTTTATTGACACAGAAGGTGGTTTTAATTACCCTGAAGGAATTTCTGGCATGTTTTGCCAAAGTCAGTCTTAAGATGTTCAATCAGTGGATTAGTGATAACCAGACCTACTGGTAGACGTCTGCACGTAGGGACAGCTGGTCAAGTGTAGCGTATAGCAGCGTGACTTAGTGACAGAGCATAGGTATGTTTTATAAGAGAAATGAAAGCAAGAAGATACCACTATCCACTCATGAGATGATCTTGGCTTTGGAACATATGGCATGTTGTATGTTTGAGAATCAATCCTTGGTTTCCTTTGCAGTCAATGATCATGATTTAAGCAACCTCCACAACCTTTGTTTTGGGAATACTGAAAGCAGACTTGGTAAGATGACCTAGAGCCAGAGTTTGAATGATTAATCAAGAATCAGCTTTTTATAGCCCCACAACTAGTGCCTTGAGAGAATTAATACAACTTTCCAAATATAGGCCCAAGGAAAAATCTATACTTACGATCTTTAGTTATACCTGTTTGCGTTGACCTACAAAGTATTTTAAGAACTAGAATAAGAAAAGCGTGATGATGGTGTCACATCACAAAGCCATTTTAATCTGTTAATTAATTTGAGGGGAAACCATAGTCCAAGATAAATGTAAAGGCACCACATAAATTGTTTCCTTGATTTTTTACACGTTTGCTCTTGAATCTCTTGGTTGAATCCTTCCAATAGGATGTAAAAACAGTCAATAGTACTAAACACTGTATTCGTTCATCTCTCCAATTTTAACTCCAGGTGGAATTTCTTTTTTCTCTCTGCATAAAACTGTCCTTCACACTATCCCCGGTTCACTAGTCTCCCAACTCATCTCCCAAATTCTACTCTTTAATGTACATGCAAGGGAGAAAAACTTGGTACCTTGAAATCTGAATAGAAACCCAATGGCATCTTTGGCAAAATACATTGAGCCCCCTTTGTTGCACAACCTAGAGTGTCTCTGTCCTGCTTAGTAAAATAGCAGTTTGGTGATGCTCCTTTCTGCTTGTACAGAAAGGTTTCTCAGGCCATTTCATACTGACATTCACTGACCTGGGGTTTTGTCAGGCTTATAGGGAAGTAAGGCCATTGGAAATGAATCCCTCTTAACTGTCAAAACAACTGAGCAAATAGTTCCACCTGCAACTCTTTGTGACACCTGATAATTATCAGTTTTAAATAATCCCCCTTCCTCTTGCCTTTTGAAGTTGTCAGTGAACCAACTTGGCTAAATTGTAAGCAACGAAGTTACGTAAAATAGTAATGCCATCTTATGTTTGCCAAAGGGTTTTATATTTCCACGAAGTAGTTACTATTCTTATCTACTATGCACTACAAATTTGGAGAATGAGTTTTATTGCTTTTCATTTCCTCAACGAGGAAACTGAGGTCCAGGGGAGTTAATCGACTGGCCCATGATCACACGGCTGACTTGTGGTGGAGACAAGACTGAAGTCCGGAGATTCCCAGGCCTAGGATAGAACTCTTCCCATGACACTAGAATACAAACCAAACCAACTTTCATTGAACTCAAATCGTGCAGTCTTGGAAAAGAAGTGTTCATTCTTGCTGACTCTCTCAGCGAGGTGTTGACCTACATCCTGAGCATGAGGTCCTTTGGATAGAGTTCTGTGGCCTTGGGCAAGTTATTTACCCTCTCAAAACCCAGTGGTATAGCCTTTGAGTGTTGGGTTCAGGTGTGAGGTGTCTCATTTCTAAGGTCATTCGTTGTGACTGTTGCCAAAGAGAAGGTGTCTTGGGGCCACACTTCCTGGCCAGTGGTGCAAGCCTCAAAGAACTAAGAGTTGGTGATTTTAACGATGTGGAAAAGCCAGTGAACTTAGTTCCGTTTCACAACTGCGTACCCAAATATCTAGCTCACAAATCCCTGTCATGTGGAACAAGTAAGAAAACAGGGCAGACAGACCATTGCTATCTCTGGAAACATGGAAAGACAGGAAAGCTACATTTACTCAGTGGTTTTTATGTACTCAGTACATCTTTTGCTTCATTTCCATTTAATTATGTGAGCAGTAAGTTCTTTACTAAAAAGGTAGACTTATTACTTAAATCCTCTAACTGTAATTGCCCGTATATAAAATTGGGACAATACTGTGTTTACCCAAAAATAAGACCTACCCTGAAAATAAACCCCAGTTAAGATCTCAGCCAAAGGGGCGCATTTAGTACCTTATCACGATGTTCCAGAAGAAGATGACATGACTGTAATTGAATAAATGTAGATTGTTGTACATGAAAAAAAATAAGACATTCCCTGAAAATAAGCCCTAATGGAGCAAAAATGAATAGAAGACCCGGTCTTATTTCCAGGGAAACACAGTAATAGTAACCACCTTCTGTGATTGCGAGTATTAAGTGAGACCGTAGTTGTGCATTGGTTAGTTCAGAACCTGACATAGATTGAACATTCAGTAAATGGTTGTTTGGTTGTTTTTAGTATTTCTAGAAGCCTTAAATGGTCATAAGTATTATTTGCACTGGACCATACATCCTTTTGACCTCCAAATCCCCAGAGTTCAGGGTCATACTAAAAAGTATGTAGGCAGACCTCAGAGATATTGTGGGTTTGGTTCCATACCAGCTCAGTAAAAGTCAAAATCCTTTTGCTGGTGGAGGGTCTTGCCTTCAGTTTGTTTAAAAAAACAAAACAACAACAACAAAAATGCAACATCTGTAAAGCGCGATAAAGCAAAGTGCAATAAAACTATGTATGCCTGTACATCAGTGGTTCAGAATACTGACTCTGGAGGTGGCTCGGTTTGTACCGTGGCTCCATCACTTGCTAGTTCTGTGGCCTTGGGCAAGTTATTTACTCTCTCAAAACCCAGGTGCCTCTTCTATAGAATGAGGATAACAATGCTTAACTTCTTAAGGTTGTTTGTTGTGAGTTCAGGAGGCATACATGGTTTTATTGCACTTCTCTTTATTGTGCCTCACAGATGTTATGTTTTTTAAAAATTGAAGGCAAGACCCTCCACCATCAAAAAGATGATGACATACTTTATTGCAGTGAACTCTTTACTGCAGTGGTCTGGAACCAAACCTGCAATATCTCCGAGGTCTGCCTGTATTAAATATGACAGTGCATGTAATGTGCTCAGGACAGTCCCCAGTGCATACCGTGTTTCCCCAAAAATAAGTCCCAGTTAAGATCTCAGCCAGACAGACGCATTTAGTACCTTATGACGATGTTCCAGAAGATGACATGACTGTATGAAGAAATGCAGATTGTTGTACATGAAAAAATAAGACATCCTCTGAAAATACACCCTAATGCATCTTTTGGAGTAAAATTAATATAAGAGCTGGTCTTATTTTCGGGGAAACATGGTAGTATGTAGTAACTAGTAAATAATGTGAGACTGTATTCTCATTAATATTAGTACAGTTATCTGTATGTCCTAAAACATAATCATACCTTTCAAAAGAGTTATTTTTATTACGAAACAAAGGAGAAATAAGTTAACACCCCAACCTTAATCTTTGAGCCAGTCAGTATCAGTTCTGGCTGGTGGTGATCGATCCCTTTTAAATAATAAATATAATCTCAAATAATAGTAAGTGAAATCTTGTGAGAGTCTGAGCCAACTGCTGCCCTTTTCTGAATATGAAATAAAGCATTAGGAAACTAAAATCCATTATCTACTTTATGCACCATCAGTAGGATAGTTTTTAAAGGTAATAGCTTTGAACTATTAAAAAATTAGTGGTCACAGATTAATTATAAACCTCTCTTTCTATATTAGTGGTGTGTTGAAGCTTCCCATTAAGGCCTAATTTTTTTTAAAAAAAATCTTGCATTTTTAGTCTCAGTACTACTGTTTTGTGTTGTCTTATTCATAGATTTCTCCTATAGCATAATCTTACACCTCTGAACACTTGCAGAGAAAGGGAGCCCCTTTTATTCAATGAAATGACCTGCTTCTGTTTCTGGTTAGTTCTAATTGCTTCAAAGTTGTTCTGTGTATGAAGGCAGTCTGTCCATGTTTTATCCATTGCTCCCAGGCCTCCGAAGCCGAGCCTCAGATTCTGACGCGTGCCTCAGCCGAGACACTCTGAAGCCGAGCCTCAGATATTTAGTATGCTGTGCATATGGCCCCACCATAACTACGTGAAGATACCAGTAGCTCTCTCCTAACCGCTCCAGCCTCCTCACAACTCCCTAGATGCCCAATGGCAGTTGTTTTTGACTGTAATGTGTATCAGAATCACCTGGAGTGCTTGTTAAAGACACATTGCTGGGTTCCCCCCAGAGCTTCTAATTTAAGAGGCCGGGGAGGGGGCCTGCATGTTTGCATTCTAACAGTTTCCTCTGCTGGTGCTGCTCATCCAGAACAACCCTTTAAGAACGTCTGCCCTCCAAAACCAGAAGGAAGGCAGCCCACTTCCAGTCGAGGACGCTGAAGCACATAGAAGCTTTGTAGAGTTGACTATACCACCTTATAATAGCCTGGATTTTGACGGGCCAGGAGCAGCCTCACACAAAGAAACTAGAGGGCGGAGGCCGGGGAGCAAGCGCTTGCATGGGCCGCTGGGGGGTACCTGAAGAATAAATAGCGGCAGCACCTCCGAGACTTAGAAGACCAAGCGAGCGTGCCGCGCCCTCCCGGGTCATCGTTCCCTAACCAGGGTAGCCTCCACCCCAGGTTGTGTCCGGTGACGAGGTGAGGGGTTGGCGGCGACGCCCCCTCAGGCGGCCAGGGCCCTGAATCTTTCCTACTCCGGAAGGACACAGATTCCTTCTGCCATCAGATGTCTTTCTGCTTGACTGAACTGCACTTGTGGTCTTTGAAGAATACCTTACACATTGGGGGTAAATCAGCTCTGGATTAATTTTGATATTTTTGAAAACATAAGTTACAACATTATAAATAAATACCAGCGGGGAGTGAGGAGCGCAGCCTGGCAAGCGGGCGGCTGGAGGCGGCGGCGCTGGGTAGCGCCGAGGCCCAGGGGCCGCCGGAGTCAGCAGGAGGCCGTCCCCGTCGTCTTTCTTCGCCCTCCACTGGGTCCCCTGCATCGGTTCCTGCGGCGCGGACGTCCAGCGCGGGAGAGAAAGGCTGCACTGCCGGGGCCCAGCTTGAGAGGCACGGGACTCAGCATATCCAGGGGCCAACTCCAGACCAAAACGGAGTGCTGCCGGGTTTGACCTGCAGGTCACACACCCAGAGGGGGCTCTCTGCAGGCACTGGAGCCCATAGAGGCCAAACCACATTAGGGTGGTCAACCCTCAGGCAGCAGAGCGCCCTGCGGGGGGCAGAGCCAAGTCTCATAACGGGTCAGCCCAGGAGTTAACCCCACCTACTTACAAGCAAAAAGCAATTAAAGATCTTCTTGAATGGGGCAGTGTACACAACACAAGAGTCACCTTTGGAGCACACGCAGAGGAGGACGACGCGGTGCGAGTCAAATATAAAGGACACATACTACATAAGATAACCTAGCAAGAACTAAAAACTCTAGGGGATCTACCTAATATATCAAAATAAACACAGTCAGCCAGAATGGGGAAACAAAGATACACGTCCCAAATAAAAGAACAGAAGAAGCCTTCACAACTGGAACCAAATGAAGCAGACGTAACCAACCTCTCAGAGACAGAGTTCAGAACACTGGTGATAAGAATGTTTAAGGAGCTTAGAGAAGACATAAAGAAGGATGTAGAAATCATAACGAACAACCAGTTAGAACTAAAGAACACAATTACCGAAATTAAGAACTCACTTGAAGGAATTACCAGCAGGCTAGATGAAGCAGAGGATCGAATCAGCGACTTAGAAGACAAGGTAGCAGAGATCACCCAAACGGAACAACAGAAAGAAAAAAGAATAAAAAACAATGAGGATGGCCTAAGAGACCTCTGGGATAACATCAAGCGCAACAACATGCGCATCATAGGAATACCAGAAGGTGAAGAGAGGAAGCAAGGGATTGAGAACATATTTGAAGTAATAATGTCCGAAAACTTCCCCAACCTGATGAAGGAAACCAACATACAAGTCCAGGAAGTGCAGAGAGTTCAACCAGGATACACCCAAACAGGTCCACACCAAGACACATTATAGTTAAAATGGCAAAGCTTAAAGACAAAGAGAGAATCCTAAAAGCAGCAAGAGAAAGACGGAGGGTTACATACAAGGGAACTCCCATAAGACTATCAAATGATTTTTCTACAGAAACATTGAAGGCCAGGAGGGAGTGGCAGGAGATACTCAAAGTGATGGAAAACAAAGGCCTACAACCTAGATTGCTTTATCCAGCAAGGCTATCATTTAAAGTCGATGGAGAGATAAAGAGCTTTCCAGAAAAAAATAAGCTAAAGGAATTTATTACAACCAAGCCAGCATTGCAAGAAATACTAAAAGGACTTCTGTAAATAGAAGAAAGATCAAAACAACCTAACTACAAATTTAAAAATGGCAATAACTATGTACCTATCAATAATCACTTTAAATGTAAGTGGATTAAATGCTCCAATCAAGAGACATAGGGTGGCTGACTGGATAAGAAAGCAAGACCCTTGTATATGCTGTATACAAGAGACTCACCTCAGAACAAAAGACACACACAGGCTGAAAGTGAAGGGTTGGAGTAAGATATTTCATGCAAATGGAAACGAGAAAAAATCTGGAGTTGCAATACTTATATCTGACAAAATAGACTTTAAAATGAAGAACATACTAAAAGATAAAGATGGGCACTATATAATAATAAAGGGATCGATCCGACAAGAGGACATAACCCTAGTAAACATCTATGCACCCAACATAGGAGCACCTAAATATATCAAACAGGTACTGACTGACATAAGGACAAAGATCAACAGTAACACTATCATAGTAGGGGACTTCAACACACCTCTGACAACAAGGGACAAGTCTTCCAGACAGAAAATCAATATGGAAACAACAGCCCTAAATGATACATTGGACCACTTGGATTTAATCGATATTTTCAGAACATTTCACCCCAATGCTGCAAAATACACGTTTTTCTCAAGCGCACATGGAACATTTTCCAAGATAGACCATATGTTAGGCCACAAAACAAGTCTTGATAAATTTAAGAAAATTGAAATCATACCAATTGTCTTCTCTGATCACAATGCTATGAAATTAGAAATGAACTACAGGAAAAAAACTGGAAGACACACAAATTCATGGAGGCTGAATAACTTATTACTAAATAATGAATGGGTCAAGCAGGAGATCAAGGAAGAAATCAAAAGATATCTCGAGACAAACGAAAATGAAAACACAACAACCCAAAATCTATGGGATGCCGCGAAAGCAGTCCTAAGAGGGAAATTCATAGCTTTGCAGGCCTACCTAAAGAAACAAGAAACAGCACTAATCAACAGTTTATCTTCACATTTAAGAGATTTGGAAAAAGAACAGCAAAATAAGCCCAAAGGGAGCACAAGGAAGGAGATAATAAAGATCAGAGCAGAAATTAATGAAATAGAAACCAGAAAAACAATACAAAAGATCAATGAATCCAAGAGTTGGTTCTTAGAGAAGATAAACAAAATCGACAAACCTTTAGCCAGACTCATTAAAAAAGAGAGAGAGAGGACCCAAATTAATAAAATCAGAAATGAAAGAGGAGAAGTGACAACGGACACTGCAGAAATACAAAAAGTTTTAAGAAGTTACTATGAGCAACTATATGCCAACAAATTTGACAATTTGGAAGAAATGGACAATTTTCTAGAGGCGTACAACCTTCCAAGGCTAACTCAAGAAGAAACAGAAAACCTGAATAGACTGATTACCACCACGGAAATTGAATCAGTAATCAACAGTCTCCCAACAAACAAAAGCCCTGGTCCAGATGGCTTTACAGGTGAATTTTACAAAACGTTCAAAAAAGAACTATAACCTATTCTCCTCAAGCTCTTCCAAAAAATCCAGAAGGAAGGAAGACTCCCAAACACTTTTTACGAAGCCACTATCACCCTGATCCCAAAATCAGACAAAGACACCACAAAAAAAGAAAACTACAGGCCGATATCTCTAATGAACATGGATGCAAAAATCCTCAAGAAAATATTAGCGAACAGAATTCAGCAATACATTAAAAAGATCATTCACAATGATCAAGTGGGATTCATCCCTGGTATGCAAGGGTGGTTCAACATCCGCAAATCAATTAATGTGATACACCACATAAACAAAATGAAAAATAAAAATCACATGATCATATCAATAGATGCAGAAAAAGCATTTGATAAAATCCAACAGCCATTTATGATAAAAACCCTTAAGAAAGTGGGAATAGAGGGATCATATCTCAACATAATAAAGGCCATATATGACAAACCCACAGCTAACATCATTCTCAATGGGGAAAAGCTAAAACCATTCCCCCTAAGATCAGGAACAAGGCAAGGTTGCCCACTATCTCCGCTTCTATTCAACATAGTGCTGGAAGTTCTTGCCACAGCAATCAGACAAGAAAAAGAAATAAAAGGCATCCAGATGGGTAAGGAGGAAGTAAAGTTATCATTGTATGCAGATGATATGATTCTATATATAGAGAACCCTAAAGGCTCCACCAAGAAGCTGTTGGAGCTAATAGATGAATTTAGTAAAGTAGCAGGATACAAAATTAATATTCAGAAATCAGTGGCATTTGTATATACCAATAATAAAACATCAGAAGGAGAAATTAAAAAAACAATCCCATTTACAATCGCTCCAAAGACTATAAAATACCTGGGAATAAATTTAACCAAAGAAGTAAAAGATCTGTACTCAGAAAATTATAAGACACTGAAGAAAGGAATGAAGGAAGATATAAATAGATGGAAACACATATCATGTTCATGGATAGGAAGAATTAATATAGTTAAAATGTCTGTACTGCCTAAGGCAATATACATATTCAATGCAATTCCTATCAAACTGCCAATGTCGTTTTTCACAGAAATAGAACATATAATCCTAAAATTTATATGGGACCATAAAAGACCCCGAATAGCAAAGGCAATCTTGAGAAATAAGAACAAAGTGGGAGGTATAACAATACCTGACTTCAAATTATACTACAAGGCTACAGTAATCAAAACAGCATGGTACTGGCATAAAAACAGACACATAGATCAATGGAACAGAATAGAGAGTCCAGAAATAAATCCACGCCTATATGGCCATTTAATCTACGACAATGGAAGCAAGAATGTACGATGGAGTAATGACAGTCTATTCAATAAATGGTGCTGGGAAACCTGGACAGACACATGCAAAAAAATGAAGCTGGACCACCTCCTTACACCATATACAAAAATAAATTCAAAATGGCTTAAAGACTTAAATGTAAGATCTGAAACCATAAAATACCTAGAAGAAAATATAGGAAGAAACTTCTCAGACATTACCCGGAGTAAGATTTTTACTGATATATCCCCTCGCGTGAGGGAAGTAAGAGAAAAAATAAACATGTGGGATTATATCAAACTAAAAAGTTTTTTCATAGCAAAGGAAACCATCAATAAAACAAGAAGGGATCCTACTGAATGGGAAAAGATATTTGCCAATGATATATCTGATAAGGGATTAATATCACAAATCTATGAAAAACTCACTCAACTCAACTCCAAAAAAACAAACGATCCAATTAAAAAATGGGCAGAGGACTTGAAGAGACATTTTTCTAAAAAGGATATACAGATGGCAAACAGACATATGAAGAAATGCTCAACCTCACTAACCATCAGAGAAATGCAAATAAAAACCACAATGAGATACCACCTCACCCCAGTCAAAATGGCTATCATCAATAAATCAACAAACAACAACTGCTGGCGGGGATGTGGAGAAAAGGGAACGCTTGTACACTGTTGGTGGGATTGCAGATTGGTGCAGCCACTATGGAAAACAGTATGGAGGTATCTCAAAAGTCTGAAAATGGAACTACCCTATGATCCAGTAATTCCACTCCTAGGTATCTATCCGGAGAAATCCAAAACTTCAATTCAAAAATCTTTATGCACTCCTATGTTTATTGTAGCACTATACACAATAGCTAGGACTGGAAACAACCAAAATGCCCATCGGTAGATGACTGGATTAAGAAACTGTGGTACATTTATACAATGGAGTATTACGCAGCCATAAAGAAGAAAGAAATCTTACCATGTGCAACAACATGGATGGACCTAGAGAACATTATGTTAAGCGAAATAAGTCAGACAGAGAAAGATAAGTACCATATGATCTCACTTATTTGCGGATTCTAAAGAAAAGAATAAGTGAATGAACTAATCAGAAACAGTTTTGGAGACAAAGAGGAAAAACTGAGGGTTGCTAGATGGGCGGGAGGGGTGGGGGGTGGGGGGGAGGGTGAGGGGATTGGAGGGCAGTTGGTGACCACAGGATGGCCCTGGGTTTGAAAATTAATCTGGGGAACGTAATTTGGTGGTTACCAGAGGGTAAGGGGGTTGGGGGGTGGGGGATGAGGGTGAGGGGGATCAAATGTATGGTGATGGAAGGGGAGCTGACTCTGGGTGGTGAACACACAGTGTGATTTATGGATGATGTGATACAGAATTGCACACCTGAAATCTATGTAATTTTACTAACAATTGTCACCCCAATAAATTAAAAAAATAAAAAATAATAATAATAAATAAATAAATAAATAAATACCAGCAAAGGTTAGAGCCTAAAAAAAAAAAAAAAAAGAAAAGAAACTAGAGGGCTTCCCGGGGAGTGTGTAATGCACCTGTATGTTACCAAAGTTGAAGCATCACTATCTCCTGGATGGAGTTTGGATCTGAACCCTGTGTTTGTCACAGGAGCCAAGGGAGAACCCAAGACAGAGACTAGTGGCACAATAATAATGAAGCATGAATTATCCAGATGAAAGCACCTATGGAACCAAAGGTATTAATATTATTATTTATACCTACTATTCTTAATAAAATAGCCATGTGGGAGTATTGAATAGTTCCAAGTGCTTAAAAGTTGTTCTGTGGGACCCCAATCAATTCACATTTTTAAAAGAAGGTGTAGCTAGGAAGCATCGTTTGACTTTCTGTTTTAAGAACTAAGAACGTGTTTTGATGAAATATGTTGGTACACAGCAATGAAAAACTAGGACTGGTTATAAAATTCCCAGGTGAGAAACATTAAGCTAAGCAAGAGCAGCCCCTGCTATGTCGATCTAGAGAAGTATGTAGAATAAGGTAGTGGATCAGACAGATATATTAACAGCTTTAACAAAGAAAAGGGGTTGGGGGTCCGGAGGCAAAGAAAGAGACAATATGGGCTTCTTACTTTGTGTATAATGAGTACTGAAAGGTCTTACTAAATGGGTAATTTTGAATTAGAAAGCACATCTAGAAATCTCTGTGTTGGAAAAACAGTAACTTCTAACCTGTGTTTAATGTTTGGAAGCTCTTAGTATAACCCTTAAGTAATGCCACCTGATTTGGATGAAGTCACATGATTTCTCCTAGCTTCTTAAAATTCATTTCTTGAAGCTGTGTGGTGAGCTATTTAGCTTTAGCCTATACATTTTGCTGCATTGTGGGGCCCTGGAAAATAAAATTGAGTACAAAAGAACTACACATTTTTATTTAAGAAAAAGAATCATCAGAGATTCTCCCTTGAGGTGGGGTTTATAACAGGTAGATAAAAACTCGGAGACAGCTCAAAGACTAAGACGTTCAGAACAGAAGAGTTTCTTTTAAGAAAAGGAATGAGGAAAGAAGCATTTCCTAAGAGTTATTTATCATATGGAAATGAAACTTAAAAGGTGGTCAAAGACTAAAGGAAAACAAAGACCAAATGTATATATTTACGTAAATACATGTGTAGATAGATGTTTAGGAATATTCTCTATCAGCCTATGGATAAGCATGAGTCAGACATTGGTATCCCAAGGGAACTATGCAACCTCAGCTTCACCCATATATAGATTCCATACAGGTTATGTCTCTTAATGTGCTTTTTCTTTTATATAAGATAAGAGAGCAGGGTTTGTTTTTAAAGAATACCTTGGGGTGTTTGTAATATGAAGGGGAGTTCAGCTCTTTTCTTGATATGGAAAATTTTATGTTTTTGTATCTGACCTATTTTTAAAAAGGGTTTATATCTGTTGTAATCCCAATGTACTTTTCTTTCATTTCTACCAATCAAGGGACGTTTTTCACGCATTCTAATGTGCTATTGATTGGGAGTCTGAGTTTTATTTGATTTGCCCTCAGTGAGGCTACTTTAATAGGTAGACTTTGGATGGATTCCCCTAGAGCTTCTGACTTCCATCTCCTGTGGCCTCCGTACTTCCTCCAAGAGGGAGGGAGGGGGTAAGGATTGAAGATTTTGGTTATTTGGTCGTGTTTTTCTCATCTATGTCATGTGGGACTCAAAATTTCCAAAACCACAAAAGTTGCAAGTGAGAAAGAATTTTAAGAGCTTGTTTGTGCAAAAGAATTAACAGAGACAAATGCCTGGTTTTCATCGCGCCTCATCAAGTGCAAATGTTTCTGAAACATCCTTTCAAAGTACAAAGGTGTCCTCTGCAAAACGCTAAGGGGTTGGTAACTATGCAAGCATCGGTGCATAGCTTTGTGAATAAGTGTGAGATATAAAATGAATTGAGTGTCTGTTAACATAATGTAAGTGTCACTTCAAGGCATTATTTTCACAAGTTATGCTACTTTCTCCAGAAATGGAATTCATTAGAATTTGGTTAAGATTGCCTTGAGTTTTCAACATGAGGTTAAGATTATTTAATAGCAATGTAAAGTATGGGGCCATGTAGGACTATATCTGATTTCCCAAAAGTACTCCAGTGAGAAATAATACTTTAATATGTGGCAGCAGATTGGCATGAAAGGAGTCTGCCATCCATCCTTTTATTTATTCGGTATTTATTGGGCACTTACTATATGCCTGCTGCTGTGCTCTGCACTGGGGTTGCAAAGGTGTAAAACATAGACCTGCTCTCTTTCCTTACGGACTCAGGGCCTAGTGGGGGGCCCAGACAGGCCAACAGGCAATTAGAATATGGTATGAGACGTTCTGTGAGGGGTAAGTACAGGGGACTGTGAGATAATATCTGAAGGCTCCTGAAGGAGATGGCTAAGCTGAGACCTGGATGAGGAAGATGATTCAGGTAAAGGGGAGAGGAATGAAAGTGTTCCAGGTAGGGAGAATGGTATGGTCAGAAGATAATGGCTTGGTCCTACCTCTGTTGTTTAGTAGATAGGTGACTTCAGGAAAAAGTCCATTTTGGAGATTTAATTTCCTTATCTTCCTGTGGAGGGGGACAGTGGTGGTGGCAGACATGGTGGCCTTGGTGGGTGGTGGTGGTCTTGGAGGAAGAGGAAGAGATAAACAATAGCAGTTAGTATTGACTGAGTATTAAGTATACTAAGCCCTTTCCATGCATTAATTACTATTAGAGTTTTACAAGAACCTTATGAAGTAGGTACCATTATTATCTCTGTTTTACAGATGAAAAAAGCAAAGTTTAGAAAGGCTAAGTAACTTGCTCAAGGTCAACCCTGCTAGTAAGTAGAAAAGCCAGGATTTGAAAACAGAGGTTGATTCTAGAGCCTGCATTTTCCCACCATTACTATATACTGTTAATAATCTAAAGTTTTCATAGGGCTGATAGAAAGATGAGTGGGATACCTCATTTGAAAGAGCTTTTTAAATTGTATGGCACTCTCTACTATCACTGTGCATGGTGAGCTGAGGCATGAGACATGTGTTCAGTAGCTAGCCTAGAATAAAAGTAAAAATGGTTTCAGTGATGTATGGGCTGCCATTACTGGCCTTGTGAGCAACTCCTCTAATTCTGTGGCCTCAGCACGTCAGTAGTCAAAAGTGGCATTCCCTGTTGCTTTTTTGAAGCAACAGAACATTAGAGGAGACTGTGGATTTGCTCCCACATGGCAATTGCTATGTTAGAAAGCCCTCAAACATTTTTGAGATCGTTAATCTCTGTTAATCACTCCTTGCCCTTCCATGATGGCTCAGCACAAAATGAAATGGAGGCTTGGCAATTATCCAATTCTTTTAAAGAATCTTGGCTTCTAATAGGGATAATCCAAAACTCCAAATGGACTGTTTAAAATTCTGGACTACCCACTTGACCTGTACATACCTATATTCTCTATCCTGCCTCCACTTTTTTACCAAGTAAACTTGGTTCCTGTCACCTCGATATTTCTGACAGTCCCCAACATGCTTCTTATATTTATCTGCACTGAGATCAGCCATTGTATTGTGAATTTAGGACTGTCTTTGCTCGTATCACCTAAGCAGGCTTGTGTTGCTGGTCAGTGAATTAGTAGTCATCGAGAATGATTGAGAATGTTGGGAGAGAGGCAGTTGCACACTCTTTGGGCACCGAGAGCACATCGCCACTACAAAGGGAATGGCAGGTTCGACAATAGGGAGATCAACAGTGAACCAAAATAATGGCTTCTTCTGCATCATAGTTCAATTCTAGAGGCTAATTGTTAGTTAAGTCCCGCTTGAGGCCTGATAAGTGGGGAGGTGGGGGAGGATTCCCTTTGCAAGCTTGATTGAGCTAGTGTGAAAGGCAAGACTGTAATTCAGATGTACTAGTGAAATGCAAACAGTTTCGTGTATTAATGGTCACTAATGACCTATAATCAAGCTATGATTTGTCAGGATAAAAACAAAGATACACTTAGTTTATTTGTTCAGGAATGTAAACAGAAGAATTTATCAATCTGCTGATTGTCCTCCATTGGAGATGCTAAGCTGGAGCTTTTGTCTTGAGCTGTGGCACCTTGGGGCTGCCATTGTCAGTTCCTGAGATGCTCCCAGCTTCCTGACCAAATCCTCCTAAATCTCTGGTCTTCATCAGAAAGCAATGAAGAGGATACTGTTCTTGGTGCCCTTTTCGCTGTGGCTTTTCCTCTTGATAAGCAATTTTTCTCTTTCGATTTTAATTTTTCTCTTTCGATTTTAATTTTTCTCTTTCCATTCCACTCCTATGCCTCAACTGGCTAATTTTCATGAAGTATCATCATTCATTCATCAAATATTTAACATAATTATTGAGGGCCAGTTGTGCTCCAGTGTTCTAGGCCTTAAGATTTATAAGGGTTATCAAGTGAGTCTTGACTTAATCTTTAATAAATTTACACTCTCTCCCTGGATGTCTTTAAGATGTTCTGTACCACTAAGTACTCCTTGCATTACTTATCACTAAAACCAAATGAAAAATCTCTTGGCATGAAACAGATGCTCTATTGAGATATGCATCGTAGAGACCAAATCACTTTGATCCTTTGGGCTACACCAAAACTGGTGATAGAGATTTTGAGGGATTATAGTAACTCCTTAGGAAAGATATATCTGTGTGTCGCCTAGTCTTTAAGGAAGTGAATACATTTAAATCGTTATGGGAGACCATGACATTAGAACATAAAATCCTTTCAGACTTCATCAAGTGAAAACACTGTGATCTATTTGATACCACAGAGCAATAATGATACAGATTATCCTGATAGTTCCACTTAAGTTCATGCTGAAATGATGGGCGTGATCTCGCTCACCTAGAACATGGTTTCTTTCCTTCTCTGCACTAATCAAACATTTCTGAAATTCACTGATCTGAAATGGCTAACAATCAGTGTTAGCTGTCTCCTCCACTTGATGGTAAGTGCCTCGTGTCTCTAGCATGTATCCCAGGGTCCAACACAGTGCCTGACATGTAAGAAATATGCCCAGTAAATATTTGTTGAATGAAATCCAGGCACAGTGATGAGAGCTTGGAAACCAATAGTAGCATTTGGGGATATTGTAAGATAAAGTAAAATTATTTGATAACAGTGATCTTAAGCATTCGGTCTAGTAGGTGATCAGCACCATAGCTGACTTCTTCTGGATAGGATTTTTCATGTCCCCTTCCATATAATATCCATTTCAATGTGTTAATGACCTATATGCTAAAAGAGACTTCCTGTTTCTTTGGAAAGTGCTAATGCCTAGCACTGATAGCTCTTATACTCATCACAAGAGTGACCAATCAAATTTCTGGTATGAAATGACATAGTCTTCAGAATCCAAAGACTTTTAATGTTCAGAAAAGCCTTGACGATAGTGTGGGTGGATGGTGTGGTCGTTTTTCTTCATTTAGTCAATAGATATTTATTGGGTGCTTGCTGTGTGCCAGCCATGGGGTAACAAGGCCCACTGGGAAAATACTATTCATCAAAGAATAACGAAGATTAAGTACAATTGTAACTGTGACAAACACTGAAAAGGAAGAGTGTGTGGTGCTGTTAGGACTGTGCAGTGAGAGGATTGGACCTGGACAGGGTAAGCTTCCCTGGTGAAGGGGCAATGGGGTAAATCATGACGCCATTGTCGGAGGAAATGGGAAGTCGACCCAGGCAGAGAGATGGGCCCAGGATGTACCGGGAGCCTATAGTGGTAGCAGTAGAGAGAGTGTGTGTTGAGAGAAGTAAAAGGTGACCCCCGTGGCTTGAGTTCCCATGGCATGGACATTAGACGGAAGCCACATCTTGTAGAGCCTTTGAGGGTATCTGAGGCCTTTATTGCTTTTTATCCTAGGAGTAAAGGAAAACTGTTAAAAGGTTCAAATGTGGGGGAGATGGGGAGCAGCGACCAAATTTGTTTTCCAAAAAGATTATTCTGGCTGCCGTGTAAAGAACAGACTGGAAACAACCCAGAATAGATTTAAGGAGACCAGTGATTTGTTCGTAGGAAACTGACACAGAGTTGACATAACATATGCCCCTGTGAGGCCGTTCCTATATGAAGCACGTACCCTTCCAAGAGATTCAAGATGAGCTCCTCTGTGGTATAATAGAGACCTCTTCAGATTTCCTCTGTGTCACGCACACACACTTCCCCTGACATAAATTAGCATCATTAATGCCCAGTGTCACGTTCAGCCCGGTTCCCCTTCCAGCCGATGCGTCACTGCACCACCTTTCCCTTTGTGCTTTACCCTTTGCCTTCAAAGGCTGCTCTCAGGCCTTATTTTTCTTCCCAGAAATGTGAGATTGGTTTTTCTGCTGCGCTATTAGAGTGATCCCCCACTTAGAGTCTAATCTGCCACGGCTTTGTGCCTGTTTGTCAGAAACTGCGAGAATATATTAAGACATTGTACAGGGTGGAAGCTCTATTTTGACAATGATTATGCCTATTATCTATTTTAATAAATGTAAATTGCTGTGGAGAAACAAACCATTCGATGCCACTTGAATCCTTTTCAGGGAAGCCTGAATCCTTTTTGCGTGGCTTAGATGTATTACTGTCATTTTCCCTTCACAGAGTTGAATAAACACAGTTAAATCAGACCTTTGTTAGGGCACCCTCTTGTACTGTTGCCCTAATAAACTGTTGTGATTTTAGTCTTTGACATCCGTACTTGGTAACATTTGCAAATTTATCTGTAGTCCCTTCCAGAATTTAAATTCTTGGGTAAACTCAACATGTGCATTATGCGTGCCAAGCACTATATGTGGGATACCGCAGTGAATGAAGCACTAATACTGCCTTTTAGAAGTATACAGTCGTTTCTTACTATTTGAGTAGGGATTTATAGGTAAGCAAGAGCATGAGGTTAGAATGATCCATGTGGTAATGAATTAGAGTAGGAGACATCAGGAAGAACTCATGCTTAATGCTGTAGAGACACATGATTACATATAACAATATCTGTAAGTATGTGTCTATGCATACACATATTTTTTTTAGCTTTACGCTTGCTGGAGAAGTCTTTTAAAAACAAGTTATCAACATTGCTGCTTTAGTAGATGCACATGGGAAACAAACTTGAGTGTACACACTCAAAGTGCTTATTTCTTTCACTAAATAAGTATTTACCAAGTGCCCACTGTCTGGTAGTTGAACACCTGACTATATCAGCGTTGGCAGTGGTTTACATGCCAGAGTTGTCATCGTGAGCCGACAACACACAGTGCCCATCCTCACGGAGCTTACAAGTTTGCGGAGGAGATATGTGAAAATGAAACAAAAGCTCGTAAATGAAATGATCCTAAATGATGCCGGGATGAAAACTGATGAGAGGCTGAGATACTGGATAACCATAGTGGAATGGCTTTGGATAATCTCAGTTGAGTTGACATAAACTGAGAGATAAAGGATGAAAAGGAGTCAACCACACAAAGAATTGTGGAAAGAGTAGATTAAGCAGAGGAAATAGCATGGACAAGAGCCCTGAGGTTTGTGCCATGTTGAAGGCATCAAAAGAAAATGAGTATGGCTGAAGGTTGGTAAATGTAGGAGAGAGTGGCATGAGATGCGTCTGTAGAGGTGGCAGAGGTCAGATCTCATGGGACTTTGTAAGCCATAGTAAGGGTTCAGAATAATAATCTAAGTTGTCTGAAATCTAAAGGGCTTTAGGGCAAGGGACTTGTTGATTATGAATGTTGTCCTAACCTCAGATCATTGCGTAGGCTAAAGGTAAAAATTCAGTCAAGTGAAAGACGGAAGAAAGTTTACTCTGCCCATCTCACAAGGTTGTTAATGAGAGAAAGATGGAACAAGGTATGTGCAAGTTCTGTGAAGACTATGGAATGATCGATAGATGCAAAATGTTGAAACGAATTGTGGGTGCGAAACCCAGCTGGCTTTGTTAAGCTCTTCTTTGTAATGGAATTGGCATGTTTTCCGTGTCCAGGGTGCTTTGTGAATAGCATCTGAAATTTGCTTCCAAAAATTAAGTTACACAGGATGGAGCTAGGCATGTAGGCCTCCTGCCCTGCCTGTGGTTTCTGGATTTCCGGATAAGCGGTTGGCTATTCCTGAAATGAGGGCTCAACAATGAAGCGTGACACCTTGCTGGGGGTCCTGCATGTATAGAGAAAGAGCAAAGATCCATGGAGGCTGGGAAACTTCAATGATAATCTTTTATTTGTCTGGCACTTTGGAAAATTTTGATATATGTTTGAAATCATTATTTCATGGTCATGATAACTCTGTAAAAAAGGTGAAACAAGCAGTACCACCTCCAAATTATAGAATGTGGCCAAAATGGACAATGAGATTATATCTTCTAACCTGTACTTTTTTCTTTTGTGTGAGAACACCAGTGACTTTTCTGATCCTACTGCAATCTCTTACAGTGCCCATTTGGGAATGTATAAAATAGGACCTGAACTCATGAGAAATACATTTCTTTGGGGATAATTTGAAACCTAAACTCCTGTAGTCTATTACTGCTGGGGGAAGAGAGGACGGGGCAGTTTCATAATTTCCCTTATTGATAAAACAAATTGGTTGGAAGACCCAAAGTAACTTGGGTTTATGTACTTTTCCTAATACAGTACTCAGTAGACTACCAACTGTCATTAGATAGCTAATAAAAATGGTGAAATCAAGACCCAAGTTGGTCATTCATAGAATCTGACACGTGGGTAATTTTTAAACATTTGGACAGGAAAAAAAACTGCATTAAAATTATTTTAATCTAATTGACTAATTGAGAGCCAAACCTTACAAAAGTTAGTACTTGGTTATTACTAGCAGATAACAAACACTGAAATATTTTTTTCAAGTGTGTCTTTTTTTTCTTTTCTTTGAGTTACTGTTGGAATGTAGCCATATGGAAATGATGTAAATAGAAAGTTAACCCTAGTAGATTTAAAATCCACATTCTTGAACTTTTGGAGGCCCTTGGAAAACTTGATGAAAGCTAAAACTACTCCCCACAGTGGGGAAAAATGCTAAGAAAGCCATAAACATACAAGGGGCTATACAATTTCAGAGAGATCATAGTTTGCCATGAAGTTCATCCCTCAATGACTGATCAAGCATTTCTAATCTAAAAGACTGAAGCAAGTGAACAGATGTGCAGAACATAACCGAGGCGTGAATGTGGTGCTTTAAGGGGAGGATATTGTATCCCATGCCGAGTGTTGTTGGTCTGGCTCCAGAAAGATGTGCCTGGAGAATAGGGATGAAGCCCTGTCTCAGAGGACTCACCTCTGAAGCTTGTCCACTCCAGATAGGTCGAGAATTTTAAAAGCTTTCTAACCTCAGTCCTCTTCCCTAAACGGACTTGATTCCATTTCTGACTAGTAGGAGGGGCTGCACCAGCTATCTGCTGTGATTACCTCTTGCCCATAGGGAAGTTTGGGGGATTCTCACAATGAAGAAAATGCAAAGAGTGCATTTAACCTGGGCTTTTCTTCTTCCTTTTCTTCCTTTTCTTCCTTTTCTTCCTTTTCTTCCCTTTCTTCCTTCCTTCCTTCCTTCCTTCCTTCCTTCCTTCCTTCCTTCCTTCCTTCCTTCCCTCCCTCCTTCCTTCCTTCCCTCCTTCTTTCTTTCTTTCTTTCTTTCTTTTCTTTCTTTCAGCAGTCAGTTGGACGCTACAGTGATATCTAAACCATTATCTTTTACCCAGGAGTAGTTAAATGCTGCCTTTGAGATAAGTGGGAACACAGATAGAGTTTGTACTAGTGAGTAATTAAGGAGTTGAGGGAGGATTTTATATGCATTAAGAATGAGCAGGCATTCTTACTGCTACCTAATACTTTGAGTTTTGGCGCATTTGACCTTTGTGTGCAGGGAGAAGAGAAGCCCTTCAATAGTCCTCCCTAGCCTTCAGAGGCTTCTTCGACTGTGCCATCTCTTCTGAATCCCTGTATCAGAAACTGTCCTTCATAATTTAATGCTTATACAATAGCGTATTGACCACTGTTGTTTAATGCATGTTTGTCTTCTTTCTTCTCCTGGTTGTGGCCTCGCTGAGGGCAGACATTACATCTTCCCCAGTAGAGAGGAAGCTCTATCAGGTCAGGGACACATTTGTTTCATTACTAATCCCATCACAGTGTCTCACACGTTACAGGCAATCAATAGACAATTTTAAATGAGCAGTTGTAATATTTCAGTATCATGTATCACTCTGATTTTTATGCCGCATACTCATATACCATACCTACTGCTAGTTGACAAGAAAAGCAATTTATATTTCTGTTGCATAAAACCTTGTTGGAGTCAAAGTAGGACTATTTAAAATGGTAGTATCTGAGACGGCATTTCAGTATCTGCTGGTCAGTGTTAGTGACCACCCAAAAAATCATGGGGTATTTGGGGAATGTGTAGATGTATGGAGCCGTCTACTGGTTTTATTTTTAGTTATGTACTAAAGCTGTACTTTTAAATCACAAGGTAACTCAAAGGAGAGATTATTTGGTTATTCTGAAGACAAAAGAAACTAAGATTCATTAAAAACGAATCAGTGTGCGAGGCACTGAGCTTTATTTACCATTTTACATAGGTTATCTCATTTATTTTAAGAGCCCTGCAAATATTAATGTATAATTTTTTCTTTTAGGTATAAAAATAGATTCAGGGAGGTGACTAACTTATTAGCCTAAGCTCTGTGCAGGCAAATTGCCTGGTACTGAGGAGTTATTCAATTAAATACTTGTTGAATTCAGTTTTTCAAAGGACACTTAATCAGGCAGCAATTGATCAAAGCTAAGTTTGAACCCGAAGCTGTTGGTACTTGAAACCCCTCTTCCCACTACCACCTCTCCTCTAAATAGAAATTCCCATACAGAAAAACAGTAACAACATTATCAGCTTTTCCTTTTAGCTCTTTGCTCTTGGAGTTCAGGCTACACAGGACTCAAGTTTTCAACATTTGGCCCCAAACATCATTTTCCTCTGTCTGTGCTGTTTGCCCAGAGATGATGCTAAAGGTAAACTTGACTTCCTGGCAGCGACTCAGAACAATTGTGTTAGAACATGTTCTTCCTGATACTCTAAGGAAGCATGAAGAAACATTTGGAAAGAAAGGTGAATAAAGTTGCAGAAATGAGGACACTATTTGCATTGTATTCTCTTTTTTCTTCCCCCTGACCTCCTTCCCCCTGCCGGTGTTGGGGGCTATTTAGTGGCTGGCCAAACACAGGGAAGAACTCAGCCAATTGGAATTTTATATCATGTTTTATCGCTCTGGTTTGCAGACTTTTTTTTACAAAGTATAGTTGGCATAGAATATTGTATTACGCTGTGATCACTGCACTGTCTAGTACAAACAAAACAAATACAGACTCATAGAAACAGAACGGACTCATGCAGACTTAGTTTTAATGGAATCCTGGCTCTCCAAGTTGCTCATGACTGTGTAGCATGGTCAGCAGATTTAATCATTCTTTTCCCTAAGCTGTAGTAAAAATGAGAAAATACTAAATTTTATAGGGACAAGCTCTAGTTTCTATACTTACCTCCCAGCTGGCACACATACATGAATTTTAATTTTGTCAGAAATTGCATCTACATTTTAGGACTCGATTTGAATCTGTGCTTTTTAGGGGATATTTGCTTTTCTGCCCCCGCCCCGAACCTGACATCAAAGAGATGAGGCATGTAATATCTGTCTGAAGGGGAGAGTATTGTGTAGACCATGATTACAGCCAGTTTCTAACTAACTAGAAGTTATGGAGGAGAGAAACTAGAGATCCACGTATGGGCAGTCTTCGGCTGTTCAGCCTGTCAAAGAGTGGAAGGGACAGTCTTGGGAGACAGTCTTTTCACAGGGAGGATAAATATCCATTTTTCAGAAATGTTGATGAAGGTCGAATGAGCAAGATTTGGCTAAACCTCTAAATGCTTCCTCTGACAGTTTCTCTGATTCTTACATCCCAAAATGTCCTTTGCCTTTGGAAACTAGTAATGTGTTTTGGTTTCTTATTTCAAAGAAACCATATCAAGAGAGACAGAATGGGGATTCAAGGGAACCTATAGAAGGAATTGTTGAAGATTTGTTAAACAATCTGGTTAGTTATAAGTATGTTAGTATCACACACACACACACACTCTCACACTCACTCTCACTCTCTGTGGGGATAGGACTCACTCTGAGGGTAGACTGTTCACATATCTTGGGCCCTGTTCCCCACATCCACCTTAGCTCTAGGCCATGGCTCCCCTTGTGTTGTGTCTAGTCTCCCCTTATCTCTCCCTCTGCATGTTCTTCCTGTTGTCTGTTGCCCTCCTCCCTCCTTTCTAGGTCTATGATCTTGGGAAATCATTATCTGTGCTTTAGCGTCCTCTCCTATAAAACAGATATTAGTGGCTTCTTACAAGTTCATTATAAGTGTTAGAGAAGAGTGTCTGCAAAGCACCAGCATGAGATCTGGCAAGTGGTGGGTGGCTATTTTTATTTTTCCTGCATATGTTTATTCAACAGGTGAAGACTATGACACCAGTATGGGTGTCTGCTGGGCTCATTTTTAAGGATATGAACACAGCACCTTCTCACCAGGGGCTCATAAAATACTGAGAAAGACATTTTACTGCAGGATAAGGCATGGTGCTATGGAGCAAACATACCCCAGATATCAGCTCAGATATCAATACACACCAGACTTCAAAGACTTAGTCCAAAAAAAAAAAATGTAAAATGGTATTTTGGATACATTGGGTTCAATAAAATATAAAATAATTAAAAGATTTTTTTTACTTTTTAATGTGGCTACTAGAAAATTGTAAATTATGTATGTGGCTCACATTTTATTTCTACTGGACAGTCCTGTCCTTGTACTTCACTGAGCCACTTGATAGACATACCGTTTTCCCATCCCCTACTTGACCCTCTAACATATTATATTTATCATGTGGATTATATTTGCTTCTAAATTATAAACTCCTCCAGGAACCATTTACCATTATTATTGATGCTATTTGTTGTCACTGTACCTAATACTAAGTTTTCAATACATATTTATTGGATGGATGGATGAATGGATGGATGGATGGATGGATGGATGGATGGATGGATGGATGGATGGATAGCTGGCTGGCTGAATGAATGGACAGGAGCTGTATTCTGAGGCCCTGTGAACATCAGAGGAACATGGTCTCCTGATATCTTTGATGCAGAAGCAAGCTAAATGACTGAAAATAATCAAAAAGTCAATTTCACCAATTAGATAATAAAGATCTAACCAGAGGCTAATGAATATGTCCTGATACTACATCTGTGTCTCCAGCTACCTCTGTGACCTTTGGCCATGACTTGTCTCTACAAGGAACAGTTCTCTGAGTTCCACAAATGTTTGTGTTCTGCAAAAGACAGAGATCTGTCACTCCTTAGGCAAAACTATAGACCCTCCCAGGCATCTGCCTCCCTGAAAAGTAAGAGTCCAAAATATGGGAGAGCAGCTGTCTCTAAAGGATTCACCTCAAGAAAGCAGGCAGACAGCACTCTTCTCGTTGTTGAACAGGGTCAGCTCAACTTTACAAAATATAAGTAGAGTCCAGTTAGCTGGAATTTGGAAATGTCCTCTCTCATTCTGACTCAACACCTTAAACAAAGGAAGGCAGAAAATAAATGCAATTCTTGCCATGGATCCTGATACTATAATCGTGACTAAATACTCACGTATAAGATACTTGCCAGTGCGTCACTACCATGTTGTTATGGATGGGCCTCTCTTATCACATTAGCCAGAGACATTTCCTGGTGAAAAGCCTTGAGAAGCCTGTGGTGGGTCACAGCTGAAGTATACATTGTAAGTGCTTTCACAGGAGTTGATACTCCAAGTGGGTGGGGGGGGTGAATTAGATTTTTTTCATCCATTCGAAAATTTAGCAAGTGGTATATCGACTGCGGTGGGTCTGTTGGCAGCTATGAATGGTCAGGGAGTAGCGGGCAGAGTTCCTTGTATACCTAATCGTGAATTTTCTGTCACAATTTGCCAAAATAATGAAATAATGATAATAATAGTTATCGAGGGTTTATGATGTGTTAAACATATTGAGTATTAAATATGAAGGGTTGCATTTATACATCACAAAAAACCCAGTGAGTTTGCTGTTCTGATCATCACCTTCTTACCCACGCTTAGGAAGGTGTTGTAACTTCCCTAAGGTCACACAGCTTACAATTGGCGGTGCTGGGATTCCCACCTAGATCTTTAGGCTATAATTAACATACTATACAGGATATCTTTCATGTTGAATTAGCAGCATCTGTTTTTCTTACAATAAAGCAGTTTCTGGTTAACAACATTAAGAGAAGGGGACTTTCTGTCAGGCTAACTCACAAATGATGGATCCTCTACTGGTTATCTGGTTAAGCTGGCGAGGGAGCATGGGTGGTAGAAGATGTGTGAGACTTGCACCAGACGTGCGTCTGCCCAGGCTTTGCTAGCCTGCCACCTTTCTGAGCCTCTCTTTCTCTATCTATAAACTAGGAGGGCTGGAGGAAGCTGAATTTTAAGGTTTCGTGCGGTGTTCTAATTCTCTAAGTCTTGGAGACTCAAGGAAAAGGAGGATTATGAAGCAGTAGTCATTCTACCCCAGGCTCAGAGTGGACAGTTGACAAACCAAAGATGAACATCTTCTTTAGAAGTCAACCTGCCGCGTGAGGGTGGGGCCCAGGCACGTTCATCTGCTCGATGCTGCCTCATGCAGTGGTAGCCTGGGAAATCAGCCTCTGAAATGCCAGTTGGACTTGGCTGCATTTTACGCTTTTCTGTGTTTCTTGACATGTTCTTGAAGGAGCATTTTGTTCTCTTCTTGCCAGATATAATATGCGAAAAAATAATATACTCAATTGAATTATTTTTAGTCATTAAATATTTTTCTGCTAGAATGTAGTAACTACAAATGGGCAGATTGAGATCTTTTATCTTGATTTCTGAAGTCCCATTTTGGAACATAGTAAACTAAAGTGTTTGACCTTTCTGAAAAATCATAAAGTTTCACGACTTTTCATATGGGAAAAAACAATATTACTCATAGCACCACTTAGCGTCCTGAGCATTAATAGTGAATAAAACCTGAATAATAAGGATGGTAGGTGAGTTGATGCAAGTGAAATATTTATAACTAAACCAAAATGAAAATGGTTTGAAATAATTCAATTCACTAAGAAAGGCATGTAAAACAGTGGTGAAGACGTTTCGCTCTTGATTCAGATTAATTCTAAATTCTAGCTCTGTCACTAATTAGTTATAACCTTAGTCCAACCACCCATCCTAACAAAATGTCAGTGTCCTCATCCATATAAAATATGAATAATAATAATGGGACTTACCTCCATAGAGTTATTATGAGAACGAAATGGATTATATATGTGAAGCACCTAAGACCTTGCCTAGTGCCTCGTGCCCTCAGTAAATGTTAGCTATTTCTATTATTAGAAGACAAGTAATTTACCATGTATAAAAAGTAGACTTTTGAAAATTCCAGATACTATAAATTACGTTTTATCATTAGGCAATAGATGAATGTAACCGGAGAGAAAGTAAGAGCATTTCACCAGGGCTATTTTAAAGCCACATTAGCTAAAACCCTGGGATATATATATGTAGAAATGGCAGTCACTTCTTAATCTTAAAAAGGTAAACTGATTGATACAGTGAGTCATCTCTAATTTCCCTGCGGTATTTGGTCCTTTGCACATCGACTATTGATTGTTAGGAGACCAGGGGATCGATATTAATAAATGTTTGATGTCAGCTGTACTGCTATGGAGAGGAAGTGGCGGGGGGAGAGAGAGAGGAAGTGAGAAAGAGACAGACAGACACAGCTTGCCTGACAGAGCACTCCGTGGTTCATCTCATTACTTCTCATTCACCAGAGCTTAAGATGAAAATGCCTGGGAGAACGGGCATACTGTTTCAACATGTCATTCCCACAGTAAGTGAGGTTCCAGCTTCCACAACCACTGAATGCCCTGAAGTTAGATACCGCCTTGTCACACCGAAGGCAAAGTCCGGGTGGAAAATGCCATGTTTACGCATACGTTGCCAGTGTTCAAACAGGCTGGGGGAAATTGGTACAGAGAGGTTCTGTTTGAAGGCAGCCTAAGAACTTGGCTTACTGAGATCCTTGCATGTACTCGCACTGTGACTAGCAAAAGGCTTAAAGATGACAATGAAATTATTAGCTAGTTAGTAAACACTCCATGAGAGGAAAAGGAGCCCGGCAACATCTCCCTGCTACTTAGGAATGTAGATAAAAATCCCTTTCTAGAATGTGCACTCAAAGACCCACATGCTACACATGTAAGGTGTTTGATGATGAGCTTGATACATTGGCAGTGAAAGCATTTTCAAGTGATGAACTAATGTGGAAATTTCAGAAATGATAATGCTGGAAACGAAGCTACAGAAGCAGCCTGGAAAGTATCTGGAAATGTTTTAAGTAGTTGGCGCTCAGATATTAACAGAAGTATGACAGTGAGCATGGATGTGCCTTTCTGATCTAGTTTGCAAAGAGCATGTGATACATATCACTCAGTGGCTTTCTGAAATGATAGTATGGTAGCAAGTCACCTGATGACCTTGGAGACAATAAATATTAAAGCTGATCTACATAAGATACCATTGGTTAATTGGAATGTGTGATATTATACATGTAGCCCGGCTAACCAAGCTGGAAGAAGAGTCAACTCATGATGTTTGTTAAGGTTCAGGCACTGTGATTGTCGCATTTAAGTGTCACATCAAGCTTATCGCGTGGGTGTGATTATGATGATGAAACCGAAATAGCTAATTTCCATACAGGAGTTAGCCTGTCAGGTGGTGTGTTAAGCGTATGACACATAAATTACCTACTGTGCTTCTCACATCCCTATAAGGTGGATATGATTAGCTCCATTTTACAGATGACTTATCAGAGAAATATTGATCAAAGTCTCCCAGCCAGGATTCAACCCAGATCTTTCTTTTAGAAGCACTGTACGTATAGTCGCAATAAAAATAAAATATAAAGAAATTTTTTAAAGGAAGCACAAGAAATATCTGTGGAGTATTGATTGACTATACTAGGCACTGGACTATATGGTTTGCATAAAATATATAACCCTCACAATCCTACTGTACCTATTTTAATGATGAGACAATAGAGGCTCATTAAATTAAGAACTTGCCCAGTTCTATGCAACTGGTAAGATGCAGACAGACTTTGAGCTCAATGCAGTCTGACTCTAGAACCTAAACTATTAACTAATTTGCCTGTAGTCAAAAGAGATTATAGTAATTTCAGGACTGCCTATTTTTAATTTAAAAAAAAGAGAGAGAGCTTCTCTGTAAAGTAAGCATAGTTCATGAATAAATGCTGGTTCATGGGATATACCTTTGTTTCTTTGGATAGTTTAAGACATCCCAGCTTCCTTACCCATCTGTTTGAACCTGTCACTTTTGCCTCTTTTGTATGGGTTGGTTTTGTTTGTTTTATTTTCAGGACTGTTTCTGTGGTATCTCCATGAAATAAATCATAGTTACTTAACACACCAACCCCCAGTTTGCCTAGAATTTCTTTAAAGTGTGAAAGCAGAGAGTTTCCTTAGCAGCCCTTGTGTCTTAGCCAAGGCTGTACCTCTCACCTTCAGCTGTGCTTAGCTTCATGAAAGCAATGTGATTCTACTCATGTTGCAGACCAGACAAGAAGATATGCTGATCTCTTGTCCTTTTTTTAGTGGTATTTTCATCTCATACAAGCCATTCCCATTACTATGTCTATGCTAAAAAAATCATAAAACCCACATTTTTGTGTAACTTACAAAGCACCCCCCCACCAAAATATAATTTAGCCATTCAGTTTTGTGATGAATCCCACATTAAAAAATAGTTTTCCCTTTATCCACCTGACAGGTTATTATAAATTTTTAAAAAAACAAAGGAAAGATTGTTTTTAAAACTTGCCCCAAAAGAATCATGACATTAAGTGTGGTAGCTGTGTCACTCTTGCTTGCAGTGTATTTTTCCTACTCTCATTAGAATAAAGATGAACTAAGACCATAATCATATTAAATCACATTAAACAGGGTTTTTTGTTGTTGTTCTTTTTTTCCTATAAAGAAATGTCTAATGTCTTAATCAGTTTATTTGTTGTCCCCTTTTCTCTGTTAGGGAAAACATGTATGATTCAAAAGACTGTCCAGTATCAAAGTTTCTTTTTTTCCTTGAATAACTGCCAAATTGTCTTACTCCTGATTTTCAGTATCAAGATTGCATTTTACTAAATCAGGGATATTAACCCATCTGGATGTTTTTATCTTTGTAACCTTTGTAAGGAGTTATTTGAACAACAGAAACAGGGATAAATCACCTCTGACGTAGAACCAGACCTGAGAATTCCAAAGGGAAAAAAAATTTTCCTCAGAGAGTTTGGCTTGCAATAAAACAGGATTGTCATGTTTTCAGTGTTGTCTGTTTTGTGTTGAGGAAAAAAAAATAGATCATCTTTTTGTCCATATAGTCACCCTCTGGTATTATCTCCATCTGGCTGTCTCTCCAGCCGTGGGCCTCTTTAGCTCTAAGTGTGTACCAGCAGCTATTAATAGCCAAATTCTACAACAGTCTGCTGTCACAGATAGAATCTGAGCTTCTGAAGACTAAAACCATAAAAACTCATTACAAAGAAAGCAGTACATCCTTTGGCACTTAATGCAGTTAAGCTATCTATAAATAAGGAACATTTTTAAAGCAATAAATCAGCCCCTGATTCTAGTTTGTGGATATTACTGATTGATTTGGTCCTTGATACATTAGGTTCTTCTGTATGATATTGTGTGGATCTCTGTAGTAGTAATCCAAACACTATATGTTAAATTGCAAGAGAATGTCCTGTTTTAGGGGAAAAAAAAATACTTGAGAGTATAATAGAAAATTCCCTCACGACAAAGAAAAAAGGAAAATCTTTGAAATACAGAATTGCATCATGAATCATAGGATCCATGAAGATATGCATGTACATTCAAGAGGGGGTTGATCCTTAACTCCTTGCACTGTGTCCATTGCAGGGGCCAGGACACTCACCATGAAAGAAAGCATCTTTGACTATTACATTCTCTCTCTCTCTCTCTCTCTCTCTCTCTCTCTCTCTCTCTCTCTCTCTCTCTCTCTCTCTCTCTCTCTCCCCTCCCAATAGAATATCCATGGAAACTCCCAATTCTTTTTCCCCTAAGCAAGGCAGAGATTGCTCCCTCTCAAAGAATTGTCTTTGTACGTATTTCTATTTAAGAGTGTAGAAAGAAGATGGAAAAGGGGATTAAAGTCTATTTCTGGACTCTCTTTCTCCATGATCCCCTTGCTGCCCCAGTATTTACCAAGAGAATTAAAGGATTTATTAAATCAGATTAACTGCTTGCATCATCTGTTCTACACTCAGTAATATCAGTGGTGCAGTGAGGCCAGGATAGTGAAAACCCAATGCTGTGCATGGAATTGATTCTTTATCGATATTTATTGTGTAAATGAAAGGGAGAGATTTCCTTTATTTCCTCATTATATTAGAATGTAGGTTCTATGAGGGCAGGGCCACACTGATTTTATTCATGTCTCTTACCCAGCATCTATTACAGTAAATATTGAATATGTAAATATAGGGAGTTAAGTCATCCTATGTGCTCTTTCAAAGGATTCACGTACATTCCTTTTCAGCTCTGTGGTCTCTCTCTCTTATTCCCATGTATGTTTTTATGACCCATGCTGCCTTTTTTGTATACCTGGAAACAGAATTTCCAAACACAAATCTCTTATTCTACTTTGAAAGTGATTCTCATATCAAATAAAACAAATTTCCTTTAGGCATATAATTTATCCACTTGAGCCAGATTTGAAATTTCTTACCAATAACTGTTGGGATAGGAGTGGAGACGTGGGCATTCAATGTACAAGTGGGATAGTCATCTGTGTCAATGCAGCTGGCTCATTTATTGATTCCTTCGTTTCTTCTAATTATATACATAAGCCCCTATGATGTGCTTGGCACAAAAGATACAATAGTAATTATAACAGAAAATGTCGTCCTGACTTTATGGACCTAGTGGGATCCAGGAGAGGATGGAGAGAAAGCAGGCACTCAACAAGCAATTTCCATGGAATGTAGATGTACCAACTTTAGTTCAAAGAGTTATTGAGCACCTACTATAAGTCAGTCTCCAGTAAGGCTGAAGAAATAAGGTGTAAATGTCTTAATAATTATATAGTATTAATTAATGAAATAGCTATGTGAGAAAATGAAGAGATATCCCAGGACGATAGGTGGTTTATTGAGAAATGTATGGTGGAGGCAGAAATGATATGAATGCAGAGAAAGATTAAATTACTATGAGTTTGAGCCATCTGTGAGTATTCATGGGGGAAAGGGACTATCAACTGGATCTCTAAGAATGGGAAGGATTTAAATAGAAGGAAAAGGAATTGCACAATAAATGCAATTTTAAAATAACATAATTATTAACGTGGCTGAGTTTTGAGTTCTAATAGACAAACACAACACCCACCCAAATACATCTTATTTGAATCCCTTATTCAGGGAAATAACTTCTAGTTGGTTTAAGGATGCTGAATTGGTCATTAGTAAGTCAGTACACTTGTGACTCCAGTGGATTCTCTTTCTGATTTGTTGCATCATGCAATCTGGGGGATTTACCTTAGATTAGAATTTACAAGGCAAAGTTTACAGTAAATTTCCCTTTATCTCCCTGCTCCCAAAAGAACTTGTGTTCCTTATGGCTTCTAATGTGCTCAATAATGTGATCTCAAAAGTTCTCCAGTAGAAGAGACTCAAGAACTTCTGGTCAGTTTCTAAATTAATCCACATTTAAAGGACACATTTAGATACAGGGGTCTGTGGACGTAATGATTATGAGAAGAAGCTCTGGATTCAGAATAACCTGGCTTCAATTTTGGCTCTGCCACTCTTTTTCTTGGGCAGATTATTTCATCACTCTCAAATCAGTTCCTTTACCTGCAAAATGAGAATGTTCAGGTTACATTAGATAATCTAGGTATTCTGCGTGCTGACTAGGACATTGTTTCAATGAATGCCTAGAACTGGAAAGGAGATGATGATGAGCTTGGAGATGACTGAGAGTTTGGATCTTAGATTTGATGATTTAGTAGGGTCTGAATTTCACAGTTTCCAACTTTCTCTGCCTTCTTGCAAGTCAGTCTCTCCTTACATTCATAACCTCCTAAGATTTCCTGGTCATGAGGTGGGTTCTTAATTTCTGTAGGCCTCGTCTGAAGTGAAAGATACAAAGGAAAAAACTTTAACTGTGAATGCTGTACCAAGAATATCTTACTACATGTGATATTTAAAAAAATCAATGTGATAAATGCTTTACAATTTTACAGCATGTTATAGTTTTCAAAGCACTTTGAAATATACCTTTGCATTTGATCTTTCCCAAAAGTTGATGACTGGGTGGTAATCACTTCTTTTTACAGATAGGGAAACTGAGGCACAGAGAGTAACTTGACTCAACCAAGTTACCCAGCTAATAAGTGATGGGTCCTAAATTTGAATCCAAATAATCAAGCAAATCCATTAATATTTCCACAATTCTTGAACGTCCAGTCTATTTGGAGAGAGATAACACAAAAATGCAAGCAAAGGTAAATTAATACCTCAATCTGGTTATTAATATCTGGAAGTACAAAGAGTAAAATGAGAGACTTTATTGAGATAGAATAATCAAACCAAAGCTTTCTAGGAAATCAGAGTATTAGGAAATTCTATGTGTTTTTTTCCCCAAATAAACATGGAAGTGTGGGTCACTGCACTCTGAGATCCCACGTCATTTCTGAATGTGTGTGTCCTGATGAACCAAAGGGGAGAGCTGCTTTTTCAGCACCACGGACAGCTCAGCAACTCTCTAAAGGGTTGTTCCATATACAGCATGAACAAAGTCCTGTCTATTTGATAGCATCAGCTCTGTGAAGCCCAGGGGAGCTGACCTGACCTTGTAATGTTCGCTCAGTGAGGAACGTAAATTTAAAATAGCAGTGGAGTTGTATTAAATGCTTATTCAGGAGGTTTCATTAGTGTCAATAAGTATGACACATTCTAAATTATTGATTTTTTTATTTTTCTCAATTTAGAACTAGGAGAAGCCCAATTAATTACTGTGAAGTGCCTTCATACAGCTTTCTCTCTATCTCTGTTAAAGCCCCTTTCAATAATTACCACAGTCGAGTTTCATGAATTTACTTTTTTTACTGCGCACCCCTCCTCCCCCAGTGCTTTCCTCCAAACTCAACTATTCAATATATGGCTAGCCCTCCTCGCCCGCCCCCCCATGATGGTAAAGACCAAATGGAAATCCATAGATGCTAATCCTGTAGCTATTGAAAAAGGGGCATTTAGGGAGTCAGAGAGCTGACTCATAAATTAGAAAGAGTAGAACACTGCTGCTATACAGGCAATATCAGCTTCATTGGCCTCAAGACTAAAGAGGTATCATCAGGAACATAAACTGAGGCAACTTGAGTTCTGGGCACCAATGAGGACCCCTTCCCTGTAATTTTTTCATGCCATTAATCTCTATCTAATTTTTAAGTCTAGGATGGGGGGATGTGACTGACTCTATGGTTTAAGCTTTTATAAGATAAATACTCTCACATTTCATAAGCCTTTTGATCTTTTTGCTCTTCAATAAATTATGCTGCTATCAGATATATATATATCCAATCCAAATCTGCTTTCTGTAACTGCCTGTGGTACCCGATAAAAGGGAATTTGTTTAAAAATGAGGAAGAGGAAAATGGACTTCACTGGGAGAGAGCTTGGAGTTTGTGCATGATTCACTTTACACGTACATCAACCACCAGAGATCCAATGCATTCCCAGGCCTAACCTTCCACAAGGTCCTTGCAAGGACCCTCACAGCATAAGTCTGATTGAGTCTTCCAACTTTGCTTTCTAAAATTAACCTGAAATGTGGCAGTAGGGACTTTTGTTCTGCTGGGTTTTACAGTCACTCCGCTAGATTACAGCTGGGTTGTTGTGTGCTCTTATTGTTTCACATTATTAGGAAGACAATTCAGGAGGATAAGGAGAAGAACTATCTCATCCTTTTGCTTCGGAAGAATGTGTATTTGGCATAGCTAATTGAATTAGTTTCCAGGATTTTTAACTTGAAAGTAGATTAGGCACTGTAACATTAGAAACAAAGTTTCCAAATAATTTTAAAGTTAATCCTAGAAATTAAACAACTTGAAAGATTCCTTCTTTCTCTCTTGATGCACACTTTACTCTTTAGGTGGTATATCCTCTAAGTTAACTCTGGCAGCAGAGCAAGTCCACCATAAGCAGTGACATGCAGGCTGTCAGATAAAATCTCCAGACTGAAACCAGAACAGAGGGCTGAGCGCCAAGCTGGAGAAGAAGCATGTGTGACCTCTTGGTTCAAATGGAGGGAGTGTCTCCAAACATTCCCCTTTGCCAAAAGACTCAGCTTTCCTTGGATATAAATAAAAACAAGAGTCCTTTGTTCTCAAAGATGTAAGAATCATGTTTAGTGTTGGCTCACTTCTTCCTACAATTTCTAATTTTGGGGACTGTATTGCTTTTGGTTTCAAGGATATTCTATCAGTCTAGACTGCAAATGCATAGGATTTATCTGGGTGTTTTACTGCTGTTAAAAAAAGCTTATTTATTCATCCTTTCAGAAAATGCTTTCTGAATGTGTACCAGGCACTGTTCTCTGTGCTAGAGATGGAGCAATGAGCAAGATCTACATATTCTCATGGGAGAAAGCATCCAAAAAGCAAATAAGAATTTTACATGGTAATAACTGGTATGAAAATATTAGAGTTAAGTTAATGATATAATAGAGAGTATGGGCAGTGGGGAACCAACATTAAATAGACAGGGAAGATCTTTACACTAAGATCTAAATAACAAAATGGTACTAAGATGGGGAAATCTAGTGAATGAGGACTCTCAGAGAGGAATCAGCACATGCAAAGGCCCTGAGGCAGTAATGAGCTTGGAAAATTAGGAACAGAAGGCTAGTGAGACTTGAGCATAATAAATAAAAGGAAAGAGTGACAGGAGAGGTAGGCAGGCTCCAGACCACGGAGAAGTTTAGAGGCGGTGAGAAGGAGAGTGATTTTATCCTGAGGGCAGTGTGAAGTTATTTGAGGGCTGAGAAGCAAGGGAATGACATAATCTGATTTATGCTTTCTAAAATAGCTCTTTCTCAAATTTGCGTTCTCATTTGCAAGTCTCTGCTCTAAATTGGGGAGCCAGTCCTTGTTCCGGCATATTACTGATTTGTTATTTTACAAACTTCATTTCTTGTAAAATAGGCATATTTTAAAAAGTACCCTGGACAATGCAAATGATTGGATAGCCATGCCATTTTTAAATGGACTCATTTTCTAAAACGTGAGACCAAGTTTTACATGTCATATAACATCTGAAGGCCAAGTTCTAGTCCCACCTGGGCAACTGATCTTCTGTGTGTCCTGAGCAAAGTTACATAAGTTCTCAATCTGTATTTCATTATTGGAAAAATGAGGTATTGGAAATACCTCCTTTGCTTACCCTACATAAATATTGGAAGCTCTGCTATGACAGTATACTTGGATATGCTTCTTATGAAATCGAAGCGGCCGAAAGCTAAATCCATTCATGCAATTCAACATTTGTTGAGTAGAGCCATGAGGGGTCTAAATAGGTTTAATAATAATGGTTGGCATTTTATTAGGTTTTAAGTAGGTGTTGGGTACTATGCACTTTTTCATTTACTTCTGATTCCAACCCTATCATGTAAGTGATGGAAGTATCTCTGTTTATGAAATGAGAAAACGGGGGCTAAGAGATGGCTGAGATTTCACCCCAGATGTTTGCTCCCAAAGCCCATGTTGTGCTGTGAAGTTCCTCTGCCTTTTAGGATGCCAATGCCGTGTAGCAAGGCAACAAACGTTGGTGGTACACTGGGACCTGTGTATGCAAACTGATCTGGAGAAGGGAGGAATAAGTTCAGCTGGTTTCAAAGAGGAGGGTGCTTCAAACTTGATCTGGAAGGATAAGTAAGAGCTTCAAGGGACATTACTGGGTGGTGTGATGGTGAAGGAAGGACAACTGAGGAGAAACAGCCTAAATAGAGATCTGGAAATGGGAGAGAGGGATATGGAATGAGGAATGTCAGACAAGTTAGTGTGACTTGATTATGTGTGCAATTGTATCTGTGTGTACATGTGTATGTGTATATGTTGTGTGTGTATGTGTGGTTTGTGGATATTTTGGGGGTATTGGAATGTGTGTGTGTGTGTTTGTGTTTTTCTGTCTATGGATTTTTTTTTTTTATGTGTGAAGAGGTGGTCTGCTGTGTGACATGGTGGGAAGGCAGGATGTGGCTGGAATGTGCCCCTATTGAGGAGATAGGGTGACAGAAGGAGGGAGGCCTGTCAGGAGGCTGGTGCGCTAATCCAGGTGAGAGATGGTATGGGCCAGAATTAAGGCAGTGCAAAGGAGGAGACTTATTAGAGCAATACTGTAGAGATAGAATCAGTGGGGCTTCTATCTGTGTCGAGGTGCAGTTGCGAGAAATGTTCAGAATGAATCCTACGTTTTCAGTTTGGCGGTGTGTGGATGGAGTCCTGGGAACTCAAATGTGGGTACTAGGAGCAGAGGCAGATTTGGAGACAGGACGAGGTGGAGATACATTTGGGACCAATGAGTTTGAGCACCCTGATATCCACATGGAAACGCCAGTGTTGGGGGTGAATTTAGAAATAGGGTCCAGAGCCCAAAGGAAGAGTAATGGGGAGGAAGGTCCCCACACAGCATGGCCCTTTTCATCTAACACTGCAGCAGCCTGTTGTGTTCACATTGCTCTCTTATATAGTATTTAAAACTCCCGCTGAACATAGGAGGTTTTCTGAAGGAGTATTTTGTGCCCCTAAGAAAACATTGGACAATTCTCAGTTATCCACAAATGAGCATCTATGGCAGTTGTTTTTATTCTTGTCCTGGCTGTACCATTCTACTTATAATGTTTTCAAGGATATCTCCATTATTTCCTCAAAACAAACTCTCTCTCTCTCTCTCTCTCTCTCTCTCTCTCTCTCTCTCACACACACACACACACACACACACACACACACACACACTGATCTGCAAAAAAACAGAAAGGTAAATCTAGGGGAAGAGTTACAAGCATTCCAAAGCTAACTAGAGCTGGTTTTTAAATAGTGTATTCTCTGGAATTACTCTTCTTTGTCTCCCTATTGGGGAACAGTGTGTACTTCCAGGACTTTTTTCCAAGTCAAGTTGTTGTCCTTTCAATCTTAGTTGTGGAGGGTGCCATTCAGTTTCAAGTTGTTGTCCTTTCAGTCTTAGTTGTGGAGGGCGCAGCTCAGCTCCAGGGCCAGTTGCCAATGCTAGTTGCAGGGGGGTAGCCCACCATCCCTTGTGGGAGTCGAACTGGCAACCTTGTGGTTGAGAGGACGCGCTCCAACCAACTGAGCCATCCGGGAGCTTAGCGGCAGCTCAGCTCAAGGTGCCTGTTCAATCTTAGTTGCAGAGGGCACAGCCCACCATCCCTTGAGGGACTCAAGGAGTTGAACTGGCAGCCTTGTGGTTGAGAGCCCACTGGCCCATGTGGGAATCGAACCGACAGCCTTCAGAGATAGGAGCATGGAGCTCTAACCACCTGAGCCACCTGGCCGGCCCACGAATTGACACTTTTGGAATCTGTGTTTGAGGACAGGTGCCATGTTGCAATCCATTTTGGTTCTGCTGTCCTCTGAATGTGTCTGTGTCCACAAACCTCCATTCCACCCCAGTGTTTTATTTACTTCAGATTTGTTTCTCGAGACTCTGTCCATCTTTATGTTTTTCATATTTTCTAAAAGGAGAACTCTCCACATATCCCGCTGAGAAATTATGGAGCTAAAACGTCTTTATCTGACAAAGCAGAAGAAGCAGGAAAGCCATTGATGGTGAAAGTGATGAATCAGCTCAGATTTACAGATTTTTTGGGGGCCCCAAAATAGTTTATTTTTCAAAGTATATTATTCAGAGAAAGGCCTGAGCAATAGAAAGAATTAGAGCTGATTTCCAGCTGGAGATTTTGTGGAGGAGAAGAAAAGCCCATATTGATTTGTAGGCATAACTGACCTTGGTAGGAGTATTTGATTTTCAGATGAAGAGAAGACCATCTGTTGGTTCTTGCCGGTAGGGGGATGAGACACGATAATCACTCTTTACAGCATGTGGTATTTTATTCCTATTCAGACACTTTTTGAAGGCCTGGCCTCAATTCATCCTCAGATATCCCTATATACATGGAAGTCAAAACTTACATATTGGGCTCAAGGTCACCCAAGGAATTTGTGGCAGAAGATGCACTGAAACTCACATCGCCTGACTTCCAGGTCAGCATTCTTTCCATTGACTATTTATTAAATAGTGTCAAACACCTGCCATTACTTGCTCTATGATCTTGGCCAAGCCACTTAGTCTCCCTGAGTCTTCAATTTCTTGTCTGTAAAATAGAAATAATGAAAGAAATGGCATTGGGTCACTGAGAAAATTGAATAACCTAAAATGCATGGGGATAGTATCTGCACATAGTAGGTGCTCAAAATATGTGAGTTCCCTTGGAACAGTGGGGCTGATATTGATGATACTGCTCTAAGATAGTTTCAATAAAAGCCTAGTGGTTTATAAATCTCAGGAGTCTCTATGTGGAATGAGGGTGAGGAGAAAATCCAGTCTATTAACCAAGTAAAGTGGGCAGAGACTTAGTTGGAGGCGTTGCAAAAATCCCCATGATTTTTCTGCACCAAAATTTTTTTCAGCACAGATGGATGTCCTTGGATTTCAACTCTTTCATTCATTCAACAAATATTGTTAGACATCTTATGTGCCAGACATGATGCTGGGTGCTAGAGATATGATATATATAGCAGCTAAATAAGACAGTGTTGTTTCCTGTCTTCACGGAGTTTAAAATCTAGTGGGAAAGACAAACCTTGATCAAATAATCACAGGAGAAATATAAACTCCAAGTCGGAAGGCTCTTTTGTAAGGGAATCATCATAAGCTGTGCTGAGGTAACCTGACCTAGCCTTGTGTGACCAGTAAAGGGAGTGGAGTAAGCAGCATGAACAATTGGGAGGATGGCATCAGATGAGGCCAGGATAGAAGTGGGGGCCAGATCAGGCAGGACCAACCTAAGATCAGGTGTGAGAAGCTCCAAAGGTTTCTAAAGTGAGCTGGATTTCAATAGTAGGGAGCTGTGTGAGTTTAGTGGTGTGATTGAAAGGTGAGGAATCAGGTCAGGGCAGGGGCTGGCAGATCGGAAAGTACCAGAGCACCAAGCCTATGGCATCAGGCATGTTGGACTTAGGTCTGATTCCACTGGACCCAAACCTTGCCAAGCGTCAGTATAGCTGAGAGTCTGAGTACTGTCCCCAGTCCCACTCCAGTTCTACTGTGTGAGAATCGTTGGGGAGCATCTCTGGGGCAGCTGGGTTTTGTGTTTCTGAAAAGCTCCCTACATGATCCTAATGCAGCCATCATTTGGGAACCACTCTTCTCTACCATCCCACATGCAGCCCTCACAGGAAGCATCTAGGCCAGCCAAACTGATGAAGGGCCAGCAAAGTTGTAACTCGCTCTGCCTCTCATGCTTATGAACTGGGCCACTCGCTATGGTGTTTTGGGAAGCAAAAGCCGTGAACTGAATTGATCATTTAAAATTGGTAGTAAAATAAATTATTATTATGAAACGGGTGGCAGAAACATGTGACTGTTGGTCAAAGAGATGAACCCAAGCCTAGTACAGAGGGGCACAAAGAGCCTGTGTACAATCAACTTGTTAGCAGTAATCACCTTGGGGAAGTGAGCTTGGAGATGGGAGACTTTTTATTTTACATGTTTTACAATAAGCAAATATTACTTTAGTAACTAAAAACCCTAGTTACAGACATTTACGCAGCAAAAAAGGACCTTTGCAAATCATATTCCAGTATCTAGATCAAAGGGAAAGATAGCCTCCCTCTATCCTCAGTGGTGACCAGGCTACACCATGAGCCCCTGCGTCAGAGTATGTCCAGGTCAGATGGTGAAGAAGAAGCATGTCTTAGCTTTCTGGCTGATGACACTGGGAATATTTACCTCGGGAAAGAAGCTGTGTGCAAGAGAAGTGCCTTCAATTGCATTCTGACTGAGTTTTAGGATGACTCACCGCTGGGAAGAGGAGCCATAACAGAAAGATCTTGACAGGCTAGATTGATGGGCCAAATCGAATGATAACATGAATGTATGGGGATCAATGCCAGTGTCTTCCCTGGAGTTTTACAGAGCCACCTGCATGCACGCAGGGAGGGGAGTCGCCCTTAGGAGCAGCTCATGAGAACAAGCCTCCAGGGTCTTAGTTAACTCTGAAAGTGAGTCAAAAGAATGATGTGGCTGCCAAGAAAAGGGATGTTTGGCAGCATTAACAGAAATCGAGTGTCTAGTTTGGTTCTCAGCCAGTGGTATGCATCAGCATCACCTGTGAGTTTTTTTTTCCCCTAAATGTGGTCAGCCCCCACCCCCAATCTGACTGTGTTCCCGTCTGAGGGGAGGAGGAGTAAGGACTAAGCATGTGGATTTTGGAAATGCTGCCGTGTGTAGGCCTCTGATTTTTTTTCAAATTGATCTAGATCAAGGGAGGGGCCATCTCAGACGCTTTAATGTTAAAAGATCTACAGGTTGAAAATTGTAATGCATTTCTGAAAACCATGTTTAAAAAAATATAACCTGTGTTTTTATTTCTGATTATGGAAGTGATTTTTGGACAGTATTTGTTTTCATTCCCATGTGTCATTCAAATTGGTTTTAAATAAAAGAGTTTAAGTGAAATTAGGATAATGTTGCATGCCATGTATTGTACTGTGACTTCTTCATTTCATATTCTAATAAGAGCATTTTTCTGTGCTCTTCGGCATGATTTTTTTACTAGGTGCAGAAAATGTTTATTATAGTACCAAAGTATGCCAATGCACCAAAGTTATGTACCAAACTTACGCCAATTGTGGTATATGTGAATCTTTTCCCAAATTTTTCACTATTATTAATAACTGTACACACTTGTGTGCTACTGTAGAATGGCCAGATTGGTGAAAGTTTCAAAATCTTGCCATAAGGAACAGCTGAAAGACCTAATCTGAAGAAGTTTTAGTGGGCTTGGAGGGGGTGGTAAATACCTTCAAATATTTGCAGGGAAATCAAACAGAAAAATAATTCAATTTGTTTTGCTAGACTCAAAGGGCTACTTGGGTAAAATTACAAGGAAGCAGCTTTCAGGGAGACGTAATGAATTCTCAAATAATTAAGTTTTGGAAGTCTTGCCTGCCCCATCCTTAGGGGATGTCTGAGGGTGAGTTAGCATTTGTAAAGGAAGTAATTGAGGAGATTCAAAATTCTAATGGGGGTGGAAGTGGGTTTAAAATGGAGGCACAAACTCCAGAGGTCCAAGCTACAACCCAACGGTAAATGAGTTTATTCAACTAATGGATTTTTCTAAAACATTCTGAATTCAAAGGCCTTTAGGCAAAACATTGGCTCCTCTGTTAGCCACAAGCCACACCTCTCCTCCTTTATTTTATTAGGTTTGTGCAAAAGTAATTGCGGTTTTTGCAAGTATTTTTAACCTTTACAACGTCAATTGCTTTTGCACCAACCTAATACCTGCTTGGGCTTCTGAAGTTTACCACTCCTAGGAGATGCTCTTTAATTCCTTTGATGCTGTGTTTTTATCTTTCATTCATTCATCCAGGTGCTTATGGGGCACCTACTGTATGCTGAGTATTGTGTGAGATGCTGGAGAGAATGAACCTGACAGCATCTCTGACCACAAGAAGCATGCTGTGAAAGCTTGTGAGAGGGGGTGGTGTTGAATGACTGCCCTGATGAAGGGAATTAGGACTACAGGAACTCAACTGCAGAAGGTGTAATTAGGACTAGTGGTTGCTACTACTAGCAAGGTGTGCTTTGACTTGCTAAGAAGAGGAGCTTTTATAAGCAAGTTCTCTAGGAGAGGGGACCTTCCGGGAGGCACTGCCCTCCTCCCTGTCCCCAAGCAGGCACATCTGTTGGGGGTGCTGTTGGGGGTGTGGCCCTGCAGGAGAAGTAGTATAAATGGCTTCTGTATCCGTTTCCTGCCCTAAGAATGGATCATTCATTCAAAGGAAGCAAACAGCTTTTGAAAGGTTGGTAAATTAGAAAACTAACATTGTCACAAAAAAACAAAAAAGAGCTGAAGAATGGAGAGATTTTTTTTTTAAGTGGTCTCCCTTTCCTTCAGTATATATTTCAGGAGGGAGGCGTTTTACCCTCCCATTCTGTTGCCCATAATCTATTTTAGAGCACTTACTGAGTGAGTGCATGCTTCGTACTAGACTCTTGCTACCCTAAATGCTCCATGTACAATAGTTCATTCATCCTTTTGTAGACGAGGAGACTGAGGTTCAGAGAGTCAACACTTTGCAAGTGCTGGAGCCCGGCTTCGGCTCTGTGTGCTGCATATCCGGGCTTTAACCTGCTGCTTTGTCCCCACTGGAATCTTCTGTCTTCTCTGTTCTTTCCACTGCAGTCCCAGCTACGCTCTTGAGATGGTACTAGGACTCTTCACTCTTGCTCTCTCCTCCATTTCTGTCCTCACTCAGCCCTGGATTCTGCTCTTCTTGCCTGCTGTCAGGTGCCCTTTGTCCCATTCGTTTTCCTTCCTGCTGCTTAAACAAGCCCCCTTATCTTTTGATTATCCAGCTATTTGGGAGCCAAAGACATCTAGGCAGAAGATTTTCTAATAACCAGAGTAGCAGCAGAGCAGAGCAGTGGAAAATGGGAGGTTTTGATTTTGAATTAGGAGGTGGATTTGAAAAAGGAAGTGCTTCATTGATGCTAAGAAGTTTAAAAAATCGTCTTCCTATATTGCGCGTTTCAATTCACTGAGGACTCTGGCGCAGTTAGATTTGGCCCCAACTGAACAGAGCGGTGCACTGATGCTTGCCTCCAATATGACTGCCACTCGGCCTCCACAAACAAGGCATCTTGTTTTCGGAGTGACATGCTACTCTGTCCAAAGTTACAGGACACTGTGCTTGAAGAAGCTGCTCCTGGGGTTGGGTGTGACATAATATTCATCCTTAGTGACATTTTCAAAAATACATTTGCAAAGAAGTTAACCCCGAAATTATTGATATGAAATTTGATTTGGTATGTGGGCTCTGTGTGTGTGTGTGTGTGTGTGTGTGCGTGCGTGCACGTGCGCACATATGTGCACTTATGTGTAAAGGGAAGTTTTTTTAAAAACAATAAAAAGCGCACACACACTGCAATATACTAGAGTTTATTAAATCCTCAGAAGAGCCCTGTGAAATTAATGCTATTCTCTTAAGTTCAGTTCAGAGACGATGACTTATCCAAACGTACACAGCTAAGTATTAGAACCAAGGCTCCTCAGGTCTGTTGGACTCCAGGACCTTCAACTCTGGGCCATAATGAAGGGAAATAATGTTATTTTAATCCTCTAACAAGTAACTATCCATATGGGTAGATTTTACACCTTTTCAAATCCTTTCACATATATTTGAATCTTATGCTTACCCCATGAGGTCAGAGTCAGATTTTAATTTCCTTTGTTTTGAGCTAAAAGGAAACTAAAGTCCAGAGAGGTAATGAGACTGTCCAAACATCACAGAGCTAACAAGTTAGTAATAAAAGCCTAAGTTTAACGCAGACCTCCTAAGTCCCAGTTCCGGCAGCATGCAGATGTGAACGCTAATTCAGGCTGCTGATCCCTTGGGTTAAATTAGACAAGTCGTCATCTCAACTTCACCAGTGACTAAGAATCCATTTAGCAAATATTCACTGAATTATTACTGAATAGTTTCAGGAACTGTGCCAGGCCTTAGCGGGGTAGTGATGGACATTGCAGATATGTCTTGCATTCATAGAGCTTGCAGTCTAGTGGGGAAATTAAATAATTGGGCAGGTAATTGCTATAAAGTTTGATGGACATTAAGGGACCAGATAGCAAGAGGATGGAAACCAGCTCTAAGATTCTGGAGAAGGAGAAGGGGTAACCAGGTGGAGGCAGAGGAGGAGGTAGGGGCCAGAGTTTTCCAGACAGAAGGAATGTTTTAAACAAAGAGATGAGCCAAGGAAAACGCTATAGACCAATCCAGAGGTAAAAGCTGTAGCGATGTGAAGTCAGCAACTTAGAGATTATGGTGATTCAGCAGGGAAGTCACAGGAAAGAGCACACCAAGCTTTGCAGACAGCCCCATGTCCAAATACTGGCTCCAACATTCACAAGCTATGTGACTTTGGGCAAGTTCCTTGATGTGTCTGCATGTCCCCACTTGTAAAGGGAGATGTTAACACAAGCTTTTGCCAAGTTAATCATCAGGCTCACAAATAATGCAAAGCACTCAACCCAGTCCTGGCAAAGGGCACCACTGCCCACCAACTGCTCCAGCCTGAAACGTGGGAGTCATCTTTGATTCCTGATTTTTTCCTCACCTCAACCCCACATAACAGGTCGGCTGGCAAGTCCTTTCCATACTCCCCCTAAATATCTTACAAATTCCTCCATTTATCTCTATTCCTGCTGCTACAGTGTGAGTGCAGGCAGCCTTCACCTCCCACCTGGACTTGGGAACACAGCCCTCCCCAGTCTCCCTGCTTCCCCTCTCGGCCCCACCCAACCTCCACTCCACTCTTCACCCCTCAACTAGGAGAATCTTTTAAAAACATGAATCACATGTCGTCCTGCTGCTTCACACCCACCGGTCACTCCGCCTTGTTCTTTGTAGAAACTCTAAACTCCTTATTAAGGCTGGCCCTGCACGATCTGGCTTGGGGCCACCTCCTGACCTCATCCCCCACTTCTCACTCATAAAGCTCAGCCTACGCTGGCTAGCTGCTTCATCCTCAGGTGTCAGCTGATAGTCCACCTCCTCAGAAAGGATCTTCTCTGATCCATGTATTCAATAAAGCCTCCCCTGTTCATTTCTACTACCGCACCTTATTTCTTTCATTCCCAGCCATTATTAAAATTAATCATTATACATTTATTTGGGTGCTTACTAGATTAATGGTGTAGCTACTCTGCTAGGTTGAGAGCTCTGTGAGACTGAACTGTGCAGTGATGGGCCCAATGGATTATAGCACATGTCCGGCCGACATAAAATAGGCACGTGGTGAACATTGGCTAAATTTGTAGAGAAACGAAAGCAGGGCCCTCAATAAAGAATGGCTATTATTATTCATTAATATCCTGTTATGGTGTGTCTGGTTATGAACATTTGGTAAGAATTTCTTTCTGTCCCCATTATTTGCCTCAATTTCCAAAGTATAAAGGCTGACAGCCCAGTAGAAGGCTTTATACCTGACACAGGAGGGTACGGTCATTCTGTATTAGTGGGATCACTGGACTGCCCCCAAAACCGCTTAATACTGGATTCGTACAAGACACAATTTCCAGGCAAATCTTTGGTATGTTTTTTGCTGAGACTCTGGGACCCAGGGACATTCATCACTGGAGAAGTGGGTGCTCATACATACTCCTGTGTTAGCAGCTGGTATTTCTGCCTCGAGGATTTTTACATTTACAAGGTAATAATAAAAGTGGTATTAGAAACCTGCAGATGGTCTGTCTGATAGAGATAAATGTTGATTGCAAACTCCAACATGGAAGTGGGATTGACGAGAAGTGTTACTGGGTAATTTAAGGCCCCATAGCAGATGTCCCTGGAGATACCTTGGCCAGTCAGTTCTATTTTATTTCAGAGAGGAAATAAAACTCTGCCTGATTGGACTTTTTTTTTTCCCCTGACAGAAATGAGTAGTTGTCATGATGAATCATAAAAGGCCAAGGCTGGTTCTCCTCTGTGAATGTGGTCTTTGCACTTGGAATCAGGGTCAAGCTTTAGGGCTCTCCTCTTGTTGGATAAACAGGATCGCCTAGTTCTTCCCCAGACAGCCTCTTACTTCTTCGCGGAGGGGCGCTGAGATGGCTCTTCTAAGAGTGTGCATTTAAGAGTAGGGTGATCCGTACTTAGCAGTAGTAAAATAAGGGACAAGGCCGATGATGGAGGAACACTTTGCAACGATTTGATTCTCTAAAAACAACACTGTGCAATGGAACCTTGTTCGGATGATGGAAATATTCTGTACCCGTGCTGTCCAACATGGCAACCACTAGACACAAGTGACTGCTGAGTCCTCGAAATGTTCCTAGTGCAACAAGGAACGGAATTTTGAATTTAAATTTGAAGAGCCACATGTAGCTACTGATGATCATAGTAGACAGGAGAACTCTACAATATTCTATGGTTGGAGGATGAGTAGCAAGAGCAGCGTGCAGGACACAGAGGTTGAGTGGAAATACCTAGGAGAAGGTTCCTCGGGTTTTAACTAAGTGGTGGTGGTGGTGGACGGGGACAGTATCATGTCCCATGGTGGTTGAACCCACACACTCAGGTGAGAGACATAGATTCATATCCCAGTTCTGCCAAGTTCCAGCCGTGTGATCTTTGGCAAGTTACTTAGCTTCTCCACAATTGACATTTCCCATCTATAAAATGAGGCTAAGACTAGAACCTACTTTCTAGGGCTGCTTAAAATCTTTAATGAGTTACTATGTGAAAGCACTTAATACTGTCTGGCACAATTTATGTCTTAGAAAATTTGATATAGTACCTTTTAATATGAAACACGATCCTCTTGGGTTTCTAAAGCCATACTGGAGAGCAGTGTTGGTGAGCTTTGTGATCAGTGAGACAGTGGAGGAACAGAGAAAACTGACTGGAGATTCATTTGACTACGCAACAGTGTGCTTATAAACAACAAAATACTACCATACCTCCTCAGCCATGGATAGCAAGTTATACAGTGTCTCATGAAATGGACATTCTGTGAAAGGGCAACGTACCGGACCATTTAGTAGGTATAGTAGGCCTGGGGGTCTTAATAAATGCAGGTTCTGATTCAGTGGATGTTGGTGGGGACTGAGATTCTACGTTTCTCCCAGGCCCCCAGGCGTCGCAGATGCTACTGGCCCAGGATCCACACTTAAGTGTATCAAGATTGTTGAGCACCTATACAGTCTAGGGCATAATACCCTGTTTTCGTGACGAGGCAATGGAGACCGAGAAGGGGAAGCTTAAGGTCATAGGTCAATTAGAAGCAGAGCCAAGGCTCATCCTCCCCCATTGCCCACTCCAGTGTCAAGTGCACTTTTGCACTTCCCAGGTGGCTACAGCCTCTTGCATTACAGGAGAGTCAGCAGTTTGCAAAATGTCCTTCTGTCTTGTACTTCCTTTTCCATTTGTCAGCCAAGATAACAAAGGGTGGAGATTACTCTATTTCCCATATTCTTCCAGCTAGTGACTCACCTGTTGAGATGTGCTTACTCGCACCCCAGACTTCCTTCCATGATACCAGCCACCTCTGTCACTCCGTTCTCCATCTTGAGGGAGCTTCAGGCTGGATGTGATGATAGCTGACAATATGAATCTTGGCAGAGACTTAGGAGGCAGTCTGCCTTTAGGAAACCACACAGCACAAAATGGCAGAGTAAAACGAGTCAAGAAGAAATGTCTCTTCTTTTTTCGATGTCACAAACACAGGATTTTAGAGCAAGTATTACAATCTGAGCAGGAACTGTGGACTTAAAGCCATTTTTTTGGAATCTTATGTTTCATTCCTAGAGAGCCTAAAATGAATGGCACCTCCAAGTGAGAAAGGTGGAAATGAAGCACCAAAAGTCAGGGAAAAGAAAATATTTCCTTGGTAGGCACAAACTGCAGTTTCTTAAGACAACTTGGTAAAAGAGATTGAAACTTAGAACAATTATGATCACTGTTCACTGACTCCAGGTGACCTTGGATAAAGGGGTATGTGTGGGTGTGCATACATGTGTATGTGTGTGCATGGGCGTGGGTGTGTATACATGTGTGCAAAGTGCAACACGGGCAAACACACATGTTGACCTCCCTACTTTCCCATATGTTTGGTGGCATACTCAGTTCATATTACCATCCGACCGATTTCACAAATGTGTTGTCACGATAAGTGAAATGACATCTGCAAACCTTCCAGAGAATTCTGAAAATTTTGGCCTTTTTCTCGATGTTCTCTCTTTATCTGCTTCAGTGGCCACAGTAGGTTCAGATAGTTTTCTAGGTCTTTGCCATCATGTAATTTAGATTCTAAGAGATAAATGTCAAGAACTAGGAATTCAGTCTTGTTGAGGTGCTGATAATTAAACGAATTTGTGGCCTCTGCCTATCAGATCTAGATCACACATAGAGCTACATATTTTGGGGTCCCATCTTCGGTGAGTTAGCCAACATAGATTTCCTTTTGAGACACATTCCCTCCGCATAATCTCAGTTTGTTGGGATGCTTCGTGAACCAGTAAGGTATCCTTTAAACAAAAGACCACTTTCAAAACCAATCCATTTTTCTCCTAAGGTATAGTTTGTACTTCAGTCATATCTGAGTTACTATGTCACATTGCTATCAATGAATTCCTTCCAAAGGTTGATACGAACACAGAACTGATTGAACAGGAGGGCTTTGGCTAATACAAAAACTGAAGTGTATTAGATGATGTCACTTCTCCATCTTCTACCCAAATATCTTCTTAGATAAATGGAAAAGATGTATCTGCTTTCCATTTTCAAAACCATTGATTTTTGCTGCAATTAGAGAATGAAGAGCTAGACCAGGCAAGAGTCTTTCCCGCTTTTAAAAACAGCATTCAAGGATCCCAGCTGTTTTATTGGCTTTCTCCCATTGCAAGGGTAGCCGGGTAATGTTCCTTGAGTCAGCATGCCATTATTGCTGGGTAAAGAAAAGAGTGCATCTGCGGTCTACTGAAAGGTCTGCAGATGACTTTGTGCTCAAATGACTCGGGGTCCCCAAATGGTTTCCCAGTCATCCACTTTCCATGTAATGAGAGCTGTGGATATTTCTGAGCACAGTTTGACCTGCATTCTATTGATCTAATCATTTGGCTAATCACCATCTGCAATTAAATCCTTCTCCTTGCAATAAAGTTAATCTCTTCCTGGCACATAAAATATGACCCCCACAGCTTGAGTGAGGAGAATGGCTGTTGTTTATGCTACTATCTTGGGACCTGGCAGCTTTATTCCGAAGGCCAAAGCAACTCTTATAGTTGGGGAAGTTGCACCCTCCGTGAATTAAAATGTTAGAACGCTTTTCTTTACTTCTAGAGTCCTCCCCACCCCTACTAGGCCAGCTTGTTCCCACTCAGCCTCATTTCTTCTCTAGAGCCCAGCACGGGATGTGAACCACTGCACATGCTTTTCCTCAAGCAACCTGCTGCTGTTTGTTGTCAAGTCCATTGGCACACACTTTGCAACTATTCTGTCGACCCCTTTTTGTTCCAGCTCGAAGAGATTAGTGTCTAGCACATAAAGATTTCATTTTGGAAAGTCCACAATCTCTGCCCTACCTTCAGCTCACTCTAAGGGACTTCTTGTTGCTTCTAAACAGAATCTGATTTTGTCTTTCTAGACAACATTAAAAGATTCATTCATTCACTTGGCAAATATTTATTGAGTGACAAGTCAAAACCCTGGCTGTCAAGGTGTTTACAGTGTACATGAGAAGATAGTCCATTTAAAAGGCAGTTGGTCAGGCGTCGAGATGGAGGGGAGAAGGCAGGCAGCGGAACCATGAACTTTGTACACAGATGGGGTTAGGTTCCAGTTCTAGGTTTGCCAAATGCGAGTAATGACACCTGAGCAAGTTACTGAGCTTCACCAAGCCTCAGTTTCCTCATCTTGAAAAATACAGCTAAAAGTGCCTATGTCATTGGATTTGTGAGGATTCAGTAAAATAATGTACCTTAGGATGCCTATAACAATGCCTGGCACACAGTAAGTGGTCAATAAACGTTAGCTATTATTGTCACCTCATTTAATCCTCAGAATTGTATGAGCCAAGTCCTACTTGGTTTCCAACTCTCGCTGCTGCCACTTTACAGATGTGAAAACTGAGGCAAGTTAATATGTCAAAGACCACATAGTTTACAAGTGGCAGGCTCACACAGGGGCCTAACACTGTCGTTCACCTTCCTTACCGTCCCCCAGGCTGACTGGGCTAAGCTTTCCTTATGTTTTCAGGAGCCACATATATCACAGGGCTTTTGAGAAACTTGATTTGCTAGATGTTAGTGATCACTCAAATTAAGCCACGTGACTTAGCCAGAATATGACATTTTATTGTGGGTTCTTTCCTCCCCACGTCCAAGTGAGTATTTCTCTTCACATAGAGAATTTTTATTAAATGCCTAATTAAAACTGGTTGGAGTCTCACTTACAAGAGTTCTCAGTCCTGAATTTAAATGTAATGATGTATTGAAATATTAATGATCTTTATCTTTAAAAGTGTCTCAATTGTACTAAAGTTAACAAATGTAGTCGATAATCCCCAGCGCTGTCTTGGAACATTCTCTCATGCACGGCATTTGCTGGGGCTTGCGTCGTCGTTTTAATGGTGGGTTTTCCACAACGCCGAAAATACACAGTATAGGAAAATTTTGCATCACAAATTGCCTGGAGATTTAGTCTCCTAATAAATACTGTAAAGGTGCTCTAATTCAAGCTAAGTAATAATAGCTGTAAAACGTTTAGAGAAATTGACAGTGTTCCCCATGTTCTCTGGAGCACACATTGTTTCTGAGAGAGAAGTAGCATTTGCATCATATAGAACTCAGTTCATTCCTACTCTCTGTACCCTGCCGACTTCTTATGGCACGAACATTCCTTATGGCTCTGGTTTTATTAATGTTGATAGTAAAGACAGGAGTAAAATTTATCTGAGGCTTAATTCTAATAGCCAGGTTGGACTCCTTCCAATTCCCCAGAAGTCCTTTGGGTTCAAAGCACTTGCATAACTCATGCTGGCTTTTGAGCCTTGGGGTATAACATAAAGGTTAAGTCTCTTTTTTTGTGAGTGTCCTTTGTGGAACGACCTTGATACATCCTTGTCCCACCACCACCATGACTTGGAGGGTCCAAGCTCAGGGACAATTGAATACCAACCTGCTTTCAAAACCCTACTTGTAGGAAATCCCATGTCTTATCTGGCTAAATAACTCAGACCATATGTTCAGGTCCCAAAGCTTGGGATTTTTCAGAACAAGTTCAAATGTGCCTATTTGCATCACCTGGGGATATTGAAATTCCAAACACAAGTTCATTGTCACATAACTCATTATCTTCCCTTGGATTTGGTACTTAATGTGAACTTTGGCAACAGATGGAATGAGATGATGTTCCAGGAGCATTTACTAATTCTTTTGTGCTTACAAATACACACAAATAGTGATAATTTGCACTCAAATGAAACTTCCAGAGCCAGGCAGTGCCCTCAGGTATTCATTTGCCACCCCCTGTTGGGTTCTTGGGTAGAATTTAATTATCCAACGAATTTGGGGGTAGCTATGCCAGATGTTGGGTACTGACCCAGCCATTTCACATGGAAGGAGCTGATAACATTCCAGAGAGAACACAGAAAGCAGATTTGGGAGGTGGGTCTCTCAGTGGGAGAAAAAGGGGCTTGAAACTGGGGGCTTACAATTTGTTATGAGTTCTCAGAGCCAGATGGTACATACCTCTTAAGCCCCAAGACTAGTTAGGCATTTCAGGGGGTCATTCAGGAAGGTCTGGGAGCACCCCTGACCTCTGTTAGATACAAAGAATCTCATAGTTTAGAGCCAGTTGAGGACCCAGCTTTGTCTTTTTACAATAAAAATGAAATTACCCAGTTGACTTGAATAACAGACTCCTCCCTCTCATTCCAGCATGGTTGAGTGGGGTCACTTGAAGAACTAACTAATCTTCAAATTTGAGCTTATGCATGGAGGAATTACTGCAATTATAATTTGTTCCGAATAAAATGTGTTAATAGTATTATGATAACATAATAGCTGGCATTGATTAAGTGTGGCTTTTGTACCAGGCACTGTGCTAAGCACCTGTACATCCCTTTCATTCTCTTAACAATCCATGAAGTAGATAATGATAATTTTCCCATTTTGTGGGTGAGGGAATAAAGCTTAGTCTTACCACATAACTGCTTGAGGTCTGGCAGCTAATAAGAGACAGAGGAGGACAGCCTGACTCCATAGTCCATGCCTTTCCCCATCATCCTCAGGACTGAACTTGACCTGCTGAGGGTGACTTCCCTCCCCATCTGAGGATATCTGCTCTTCTCCAATCTCCACTCGAAGGGTTCATAGAGTGGCCCTATTGTTTTGTGCCCTGTGGCATCCCGACCTCATCCAAACACAGCTGACCGGACGGGAGAGGAAAGACTGATAGAAACACAGCCAATCAGTAGGCTGGCTTGTGACCTCCGGTGGAGCCTAGAACTTCCCTCCCCACCTTGCCCCCTAGCCCCAACAAAAAAGGAAAAAAAGGAGTTAGCTGAGCCTATCAGATTCCTTCTCTTGGGAATTTAGGCTAGAAAATACCACCAAATTATTTAGCTTTTAGAGCTTAAGATGAACTGAAACCATGAGGTCAAGTGAAGAAATGGGGCTGCAGTGAACATGAGTAAGTAGAAAATTCGTTTGGTAGAGAGAGCGTCAGAGTACACACATAGAGAAGCAGAATGGTCGTGAGAAAGGGAAAAAGGAGCCAGGAGCTGTGGATGCTCAAACCTGGATGCCTTGTTAGTTCCAGTCCATGGGGATCCTTACAATATATAGTGGTGAAGGTAAAGTGAAAACATTTATGTAAATCACCCAGCAGAATGGCATAGTTAAGTGATCAATACAAGTCAGCTCTATTATGCTTATTATTGTTAGAATTTTAATGTGATTTGTCTTTTATTTGTGAGATACAGAACAACCTCTCCTTTCCAGTTTACCAGATTGCATACAGCTAGGGTTATGAAAAGCCATATTCTTTCTTTTGTCATTGAATTGGATTCCTTAATTGTTATAATTTATAATTCAAATTTCAGCTTATGATTATCTTAGTTTTCTTTCGAATCGATTCCACACCCACTAATGAACTATCATGTCAAGCAATGGGGAGCTATTCCCATAATCTGTTTTCCTCCAATCCACCTTCAGATGCTAATGAGAAGTACCATGGAGACATCAGCCATTAGTATGCATGGGCCGATATAAATCACGGACTATGGATCATTGAGCATCTTTGTTGTAAAACAAATGGCCTGTGGTCAGTTAATCATACAAAGAAACATCTCCAGGGCCTCCTGGCTTTATTCATAACCCCTAAATCCGTTTGCAGTTTTATAAACAGAACATCTGTTAAAATATGCAGAAATTACAGTCAGAGTCATTACCAAAGAGCTCTCTCGCTTTGGCAGACTTTGTAAAAGCTTTTGATGGCAATCTCCTCTCTCTCTGATTCATGCTCTATTCCCATTCTTGCCGAATCTCTTTTGTTCCCCTCTGTTCTTTTAGGTTACAACACTTTTAAGCCAAGACTGGAAAGTGGACATGTGTTGTCCAGGCCAGGTTGGCACTGTGCCAGTCTGCAGCATAGCAGAGTGACTGTAGCCCAGCCATAGTCCTTGGCAAACCCATAGATTTCAGGTGTGCAATATGCATCACCTCTAGCGGCCAGAAGATGAGAAACCCTAATTGGTTTCACACCTCTTTTATGGACCTTGGGCTCTTGCAGTCCAGGCATTAACCAAAAAGTAGATCGAGCTCCCTACCCACACCAGCAGCACCCCAAATCTCTCATTTTCTCTCTCGCTCTCGCTCTCTCGTTAAAATTTTTGCTGGGTTCATATTTAAATTAGCCTGGTGCAGTTAACCTCTAAGACAAAGACCAGAAGAAATATGGACAGTGCCAGGTAACAAGATTTGATATAAGAACCTAGACTGGCCCCCTCCGTGTTTCGTGAGGAAATCATTAGTCCACCTAAGAACTGGGGAGTAGGTCAACTTTCTTTAGTCATGGCTTTGTTCTCTCTGCCCTGGAATGGGAGTCAGCAGACCTTCCTCACAGAAATGGAAAAGTCACTTTGGAGTGTTCCGTGTACTTATCCTTAGGCATCAGGTTTTATAAAGTCTCAGGTGAGCCTGAATAGATCGTTCTCCATGCACCCGCAAGGAAAAAGAAGACAGTGTGCTCAGGTTGTTAAGAGCAGACTCTGGGGTCGCACAGACCTGAATCCCAGATCTGCCAGCTGTCAGCTGTGTGCCTTCGAGAAAGTTAACTCTCAAAGCTGTGATAGTAATGCCTACCTCAGAGAGTTATTCAGAAGGCTCAAAGAGAAGGCCCCAAGCAAAGCTGCCAGCCCTGTGCCTGGCTCATTAAGTGCTGAGCGAATATTCGTTGTTTCTTGTGTTATTTTTTTACTGATTTTGTTCTTAGTACTAGTGCATGGTCAGATTATGGTAGGTGTTGAATTTAACACCAGTACAACCTTCTTTTTTTTAAGTACTTAAATAATTTAATTTAAGCATTCACTTGTCCAAGAATATTTCCTAAGCGCCAGCTCTGGGTTCCGTACACTGAGTGTTCGTATGGCGCGTGAAGATTTATCCTCCCACACGTCTCCATCAGAAAGGAGCTCATGGGTACGAATCAGCAAAGCATGTGTAATATAGGGAAGATACAAACCAAGGACTGTGGAAGTTGTGGGTAAGAGAAAGAAATGACCTCTGGGGAAGGCTTCATCGGGAGAGGCGGAGGAGCCAGGGTTAGGAGGGCCTTAACTGGCTAAATTTCATTGGAAGATGAAAAACAGTAGCCAAATGAGGTAACAGAGTGGGAAAAGTTGGGATAACAAAGGCAAGGAATGGACCAATTTGCCTTCCAGGGGAATCAAGAAGGATTGGAGAGTGAAAGCCAATTAGAGGATCAAAGCCAGGCTCACCAAGCCGGTGAAGAAACAGGGAGGATAAAAATGGAAAGCTCCTCAGAAAGAAACTAAAAATAAGACACCTGCCTGTGTAGGATGGAGGACTTACAGGAAGGGTGGCTCTGAAAGAAGATTAATGACTCGTTCATTTCCCAGCCCGCACCTGAGACAAGCTCTGGTGTTCTTCCATATTCAGGGCAGTTCCTGGCACTTGTGGCTACACAGCTCCTGCCAACCTCTGAACTCCAGGAGCTAAACCGCACTTCTTTAGTCAGCAGCTTTCTAAGCTTTCAAAAGGAAAATTGCAGTTGTGCGTTGACGTCCTCAGTGCCAATTAAAATGTCAGGTTTCGAAACAAACAAATACAGATAACAAAAAGGGGGATAATGTTTTAAAATTAGGTTCTCGGGAGTCTCCCATTCATTTGGAGCTCACAAGACAGTCGCTGCATGTTTAGTAAGTACCATTTCACAACAGTAATGGCTGGAAGCAGCAGATGCCCAGCAGATAGGTCTCTCTAAGCTCACGGTTACAAACATATCTTGTTATATCATACTCAGCACGGAGGCAGTGTCTTTCAGCTTTACAGCTCTTACGAACATTAATCCCTCCAGAGGCCAGAAAGACGGATGTTATTGTCCTTCTGCTAAAAATAGAGTAAAGAAACAAAGCAAGAGAGCCGGTTTTAAAAATCTGGATGGTGAGTTCAGTATACCCAGACCCACTGTATAATGCTCAGTACACCCAACATCACTGCATAATTAAATAAACTGTGTAAATACCCAGAGGTCATTAGTGGAGAAGCTCGTGGAAATGAAAAAATTAGCAATAGTGGCATGGATTTTTTTAAAAGCAATTATTTGCTTTATGTGATGACAAAAATCCACAGATGGGGCATCCTCAAGTTCCTGAGCGTTCTGAAAGCCTTTAAAGCATGATTATATTCACACTAAATAATAGCCAACAGGATGTACATGAGAGCACTTTTTTCCTATTGATTGCAATGGAACAGTGCATGTTATTACAGGGATCATGGTGGATCCTCTTCATGCTGTGAGAACACGGCAGGGATGTTGAGAGTAAGAATAGAATCCCAAAAGTTTTGGAAGAGTTTAGCTGATATCCTACTTCCACCTTGAAAGGTGGGGTTCCTATGAGATGGGGGCACGGGCTCCCCAATCAGAGTGAAGTCAAACTGGTTCTTCCCGTTGCCAGTGGTTCTAGAGCAAGTCACTGTCTCTACTACAAAAGACCAGAGTAGACCTTGGGTCATGGGAGGATGCAGAAGGTGAGTAGACGCATGAGAAATCAGTGGCCTAAGTAAAAGCTTGAGCTTCCCGACCAGGCTTAGAAGCTTCAAGACAAAGAATGCCCTTTGACAATGGTGGCTACCAACAGGCTTCCTAAATTTGGCCTGATTCGTTTCATTTTTTATCACTGGGCTTATAGATGGGATTGTCCAAATTGTCCATTTGATCATTCATTTAGAAAATCTTTATTAAGCATCAGTTAGGGGCCACGTACCTGCTGGGCATTTGTTGGCGAAATACCCTGCTTCCCTGAAAATAAGACCTAGCTGGACATCAGCCCTAATGTGTGTTCTGGAGCAAAAATTAATATAAGACCCAGTCATATTTTACTGTAAGACTGGGTCTTATATAATAATATAATATAATACCAGGTCTTATATTAATTTTTGCTCCAAAAGACACATTAGAGAGTAAGAATAGACTCCCAGAATAGAGCTGATTGTCCGGCTAGGTCTTATTTTCGGGGAAACACGGTAGCGTGTTCCTTGGGTTATCATTACCTTGACTTCAGGGATCTTGTCTTATTTGCCTCTCTTTCCCCCCCAAGGCCCTTAACACAGTGCATGGCACATAGATGACATTCCACGAATGTAAATGAAAAGAAAAAGAGTGATCTACTATTTGCAGCTACCAAAGCAGTGAGATGCCAGGGAAGTGGCATTTTATCTCCCAACAACCTAAACCTAGCCCTTAATAAAAACTGCATTGCACATAAAGAGACCCGTGGGCAATTTCAGTTCTACTCACTCCATTCTTTATGATGGCTCTGCCTTTTACGACGACTTGGCTGAGGGACAGTTAGGTTTAGACTTGGAAGCGTGAAAGGGCAGATCCCTTGACTGCACCCACTTCCAGCACATGTGGACGCACATGAAAATGTCCTTTGTTTTTCGCATTTCTCAAGCTAATAAAATGATGCCACTGCATTTCTGAAATCCTCTTCAGATGTCAGATCACTGCGGCGGCGTTCTTATGTGGATGTTACCATCATTTGAGTCAGCCGCACAAACCACTGAATGGATGGCTGCAGTGGAAGAGGCGAAGTTGAGCTGCTTATCAGGCAGTAACTAGACAGCTGAGTGCAATAGCAAAATGCAAAGTGGCAAAAAGTAGGGATAGCCTGCGTACATGTTTATATCCAGATGAGGAGGTTCATAGACAAAAATGGCAATCACTAACAATTTCAGAGCATTTACTGTGTGCCAGACATTATACTATGCTAGTAATTTTGTGTGTTATCTAATCTTCTTAACAGTCCTTAACTGGATACTGTCACTGGCCCCATTTATAGATGAAGAAACCGAAAATATGCTCATGACGATGCAACTGAGAGTCCATGACCCGGATCACTAACACTACATTGCTATGTATATTTAACACAACATGGTGAAAAGAATGGGTGTTGATGGACAGTTGGTTGGATGGAAGTGAGAAATTATTCTTCTTGTCCCCGTATTTTCATTTGCACAAAAATGTGGAGGTGGAAATCGCTGTTTTCTTGCACTTTCCTGCTTTACAAATCAGTCCAATTTCATTTGCTAGCCTCCCAGTGAAACCAATAAATTGGATGAGTCAGTGGTTCTGAAAAAATTCTGAAATTAAAATGAAGCTACCCCATGTTAGTGTGGTGATTAATCACAACACTAAAATAGAGACAATTTGAAAGGACTGTTTTCAAAACCCCACGTAGAAACAGAAAACAATAGGATGTGCAAACATTTGGTAGTGGCATTTTGTACTGAAGGACATCATTTTTGCAATTACCTTTAGATTCTAACCAAGTTGGGTGCAAATATTAGCTGTTTTCCTCGTGTTTTTCTGGGCTTATGCAATTGCTCAGTTATGTGCATTTCTGACTTATGTGCATTTCTGAGAAGCTCTGTGTTTGTCTGTTTGATCAGAACTAGAAAGGAAGTGGGCATTCACACCAACCCATTTTATTTATAGCTCTGCTTTGGCAGTTTTTTATATATATGTAAAGAATAGTCACTTATTAGCTTAAGTTAAATACCATTACACTTTGATTGTAACTCATTGGGTGAAGATATCCAACTAAGCTTGGGTCTCCACTGATAGATGCAAGACATAAATTTCTCACACATCTTACCTTTTCAATGAGTATTTAGTAAAGACCCCACTATTTGCTGTGCAAAGTTCAAGCGCCACTTTGTTTACTAATATGAATAAGTAAATAAGATCAGTTTAGTTCAAGTAGGAAATTGATTACCAGTTAACAAAAGAAAACTGAAGATCTTTACAAAGACTATTTTTCCAAGCGAAGCTGTAGTCTTTAGCCATGTACAGAGGTCTTCCTTCTGACCCAGTCCCATTTGTGAAGTTAAGATGAATCAAAGTCCAATTTTATTGGTCTTTTCGGGTGGAGAGCTATTGGATAGAGATGAGCCAAAGTAGATTTCCTATGGTAGTGTTTCTCAAAAAGGTATTCAGAATTTCCTGAGACACGTGTCAAAATGAAGTTCCCAAGGCCCATTCAGTATATACTGAATCAATGTTTGGGATGGTCACACAGGAATCTGCATCTTTTAACAGGATCCCCAAGGGAATCAAAGTATGAGGCCACTGAGCAAACTGTTAGAATACAGTGACTTCAGCTCTCACCTTTGTCTCGGCATTGAGGCATTATATTTGCAGCCAGTCTAGCTCTGGAAGCAGAAAATAGTTCTTTTAGCTCAGTTGGCCACTCTTACCCTGTTTCCCCCAAAATAAGACCTAGCCGGACAATCAACTCTAATGAGTATTTTGGAGCAAAAATTAGTATAAGACCTGGTCTTATTTTACTATAATATAAGATCAGGTCTTATATAATATAATATATACAATATCAGGTGTTATATTAATTTTTGTTCCAAAAGACGCATTAGAGCTGATTGTCCGGCTAAGTCTTATTTTCAGGGAAACACGGTACATCCTGCACACGCTCCTTATTGCTAATCCTAAATATCAGTCAGTTGATTAACCATACCCACTGGGGAACAGGCAGCAGTATTGAGTAATAGTTAAGAGCACAGACTCTGGAGCCAGGCTGCCGGGCTTTTCAGTCCCCGCTCATCTACTTACCCCTGTTTATACACCGTTGAGTGAGCACATGTGCTCTTGGCAAAGGTACTGTGTGATCTTAACATCTGTAAGCTTTGATTTTCTCAACTGTAAAATGAGGATAGCAATAATAACTGACTTCCTAAGGTTATTGTAGGGCTTAAATGAGTTGATTAAGTGAATTAGTTCTTGGATCCATTCTTTGCATCTACAGTTACCCCCTTCATTATTCCATCGAATTTTGTGGCTTGAAACACTACATGCTGACAACTCTCAAATTGATGTCTTTACTCCAGTCCTCTCTCTTGAACTCAGAATTATATATATCCACTGGTTCTTCAGAAGCTCCACACACGTGTTCAGTAAAACATTTCAGACTTAATATTTCCAAACTGAACTCCAGATCCTCTGCTACACAAACCTTTTCTACCTGCAGCTGTCCGTTTCAGAGTTGATGCAACTTCCTCCTTGTAGTCCCTCAGGCTAAAAACCTTGGAATCATTCTTGACTCACATTCCACATGCAATACATCAGGAAATCCTATGGGTTCTACTTTTTAAAATCTATCCAGGATCCAGTCTCTTTCCTCCACTTTCACTGATCCATCCCATTATCTAACAAACATGGCTGCCACAATCTCCTGCTTTGACGCTTGCCTCTGACCCCTACACATGTCCCTCATACAGTAGCCAGACTGATTTCGGTAAAGAATTGAGGTGAGATCATGTCACTCCTCTCTTCAAAGTCTCCCAATGAGTGTCCATCTCATTCAGTGTAAAAGATTTCTTATGGTGGCCTGTAAGGCCCTACGCCATCAGCTCTTCAGTGTCCTCTCTGACCTCATTCCTGTGCTTTCTCCCTGCTCAACAGCTTTCTTGCTGCTGCTTCAACTTACCAGTCCTCAGGGGCTTAGCACTTGATATTTCTTCTGCCCGGACTGCTCTTCTCCCTGCGTAGCCAATTTCCTCATGTCCTATGAGTCTTTGTTCAAGGGTCGTCTTTTCAATGAAGCCTATATTGACTACCTATTTAAAATTGAAATACCCTTCTACTTTTGACCCTTCTGATCTGTCTGAATTTCATTGTTTTCTAATCGTCATCTTCTAGCATACTATATATTTATTCATCAGTGTTATTATTTATCATATAAATATCTCCCTTCACTAGAATCTGTGTTCCAAAAGAATACTTGTTTGTTTGTTTCTTGCTATACAGCCAAATTCCTAAAACAGTACCTGGCATATAATAAGTGTTCAAATATTTGTTGAACGGATGAATACATGAACAATTTGGAGTTGGTCTAGAACATAGTTTATAATTTTCCACAGGTTTCTGTCCTGGCTCTTGAGCTGTTTAACATTTTTTGTCACTATATTGGTCAGGAATCTTTTGTGAAGGGCTGAAACATTTTGCTAAAAATTTGCCTAATAAAAAATTTGGTGCACACAACTTAAAAGTTCAAAGGAATACTAGCTTCAGATAAGGCTTGATCCAGAGCTCAGGTATGTCACCCTGGGTTGGTAGTCTCTCTGTTCTGCTTTTTATGAAGACCCAGAAGTTGTTCCAGGCTATCTATGGTTAAAAAAAAAAAAAAAAAAAAAAAAAAAATTGGCCTCAAAGCGCCTTAAATCTTTAGGTAATATCTCCTAACACCTCATTAGGTCAATTTGGATTCTCTGCCCATTCCAAAATCTTTTTCCTATGTTTAGTGAGATGGAATACCTGATGGACTTAAGCCAATTCAGGTCTAACTCTCATGTTGAGGGAGGAAATATTGCCACCCAAATTTTACTTAAGGATGACAAATGGAAAAGTCAGGAGACTGTTGGCAGAAAAAGGAACAAATGCTTGCTGATGAGACACCCAATGGTTTGGTATAATAGTAGTGAGTACATGCTTATTAAGTTAAATATGGTAGCATAAGGTTTGGGAATTCAAGCCAAAATAACATATGGAAAAACTGATGGATTTCTTCATTCATTCAAGAAGTAGAATAGCATCTGCAGAAGCACAGAGGTATGAAAATGTTTGACATGTTTGGAGAGCTGCGAGGAGTTGGTGTGAAGGGAGAGAGAGTAATATGTTGGAAACTTCTCAGTATAGCAATAAAAGTCTGGACCTAACTCTCATTGGTCCAGATTGGATTATTTTTTATGTCTGAACCAGTTCACCCTTGCCAGGGGGATGAAATATGTGGATTAGCTCAGACCTTAAAGACTCACATGCGCATATACACACATACACAGACACTCACAACGGATTAGATTGAGGAAAATGAAAATCAGCGTTTTCTTAACAGAGAAAGGAGAATTGATGCTGAGGAGGGACTAGAGCAGAAAAAAAGATCTGTCAATCATCTCAGGATACACCGGGGACCAAGATATATCAGTATGATATTGATACAATTATAAAGTTATATGACAGTGAACATGGTGATAAGATGAGATATAGCGTGAGAATTGTAAAATTCCCTGCCGTATCTTTTCAGAAACACCCACACCACTCCTCTCATCAATTTTTGAATTATACATGTGTCCTTCCAAAGGGCAGAGAAACAGGTCCAGGACAGGTGACTACACATAGCTGAGTCCTCCCATGGCAGGTAGCCTATGTCTGCCTTCTCTTTTTCATCTTTCTTTGAGGCTTAAAGAATACTTTTTGAGTGGAAGAAAAGAAAGCCTACAAGTTAACTACCGTGTAGCATTGGCTGAGACCTCTGTCCTTGCGGCTGTGCTTCCGGGTCTAATCAGTGAATTCAGAATTCAAAAGTGAAGGCCTGACCCTTCTCCTAGTGTTCATTTTATTCAGCCCCCAAAACACCACTCCACTTCCTCCTTCTCCTCAATGCCAAGTGGAATGTGTTGTGGACGGTCGTAATATACTTCATTCTTCTTGGTATTGCCAGGGTTTTGGAGGAGCAGATGTAGCTGTCTGATGGAGGGGCGTTGATGGCGGGAGAGTGGGGAGCATGAGGATTAACGCCTGTGACTTTGTCCTTGGGAGGAGGTGTTCAAGCCAGGCTGCCTCACAGCTCTCAGTGCAGGTGTCCTCCTGGAAGAAAGTAGATGCCGGCCCGCCTTCCTGTGCTTGTTCTGAGGCTCCCCCTTTGCACACCGATCTCTGTTGCCTTGCTGGCGTAATTAAGCACTCCCAGTGCTGCTGCCCCAGTTTCTAGGCCATGGATATGGAGAGCTGCCCTCACCCGTGCCAGCCCCCAGCATGTTCCCTTGTTAAATTATGCATATGCTAATGAAGTGTGAAAATCAGCCAAATAACAACTCTTTCTAATCACTTAAGGTCCCAAGAGCAAAGGGGCTTTTTTTTTTCCCTGTTCTCTTATTAGTTTTGGGGTGATTGTTATGATTTGCAAACCAATCGGAAGCACAATTCTCTGGGTGTTTCTCCTCTCCCAGCTCTCTTCCACAGAAATGAGGGTAATTGGCATTCTCACTTCTACCTCAAGTGAGAAGAGTCTTCTGGAAAACCAGTGACCCACTGTGCCCTTTTCATTTGCATCTGGGGCTGGATAATCCCTAGTTTTACATTCATACACAGAGCAGTCCCGAAGGGCAATTAACCAGACTACATTATTTCCTGCCCCCTGGAGGGCCAGTGTTTGAAAATGGCCCCCCAGAGACGGTGTGTGCAAGGCCCTTGTGTTGTGATTACATTTTACCTTGGCGTTTCAGTCATCATCTCTTTGCGACTCCACCTGTTATCCTTATAGACATAGGAACATTCTCTTTCTCCCTGATCTCACCCACGCCTGCCTGTCGGACCATCGTCAACACCCTCTGCCATCACTTACCATGTACCACCTCGGGCCATTTGCATTCTTGGAAAGCTTTATCCACAGATGTCTATATATATATTGGCTTCTTCCCATCCTTCAGGCCTCTCAGCTCAACTGTCACTTCTCAGAGAGGCCAACCCTGACCCCCTAGTTAATGTTGAATCCTATCTGTCCTTATCTTATGTAACCCCCTCTTTATTCACTTCAAAGTTCCAATCCCGATATCCTGTTCTTTAGATTTATTGGCCCCACCCTCTCTCTTTGAAGGCAGGGGACCTGGAATGTCTTCTTTGCCACCATGTCACCAGGTCCCAGCAACATGCCTGGCACACAGTAAATACACAAAAAAGGTCTTTGCATAAATTAATGGTGTTTGCAAGTATCTTTGAGCAATGTCTCATGTTGTAGTGTAAGGTTTGGTTTCTCTGGCTGTTTCGTTGTTTGCTCCTCCAAGGAAGGAACTTTGTTGCATTCATGTTTGATTTCTGTATTGAGCACGCAAGCTAGTTATACTGTTCATACTGACTCCAAAATCATTGATGATAGTGCGTATTTTACTGAAAGCTTTATGGAGACTGGGGGTTATGTCGCACACTGTAGAGTTTTTGTCTTGCTCCCTTGTCTTGCCCACTTGCCCCCCAAATTTTAGGTATTTTTCTCCCTCCTTTTTACCAGTACATCCACTCAGAAATACTCTTTCCTCCTTCTTTATTCAGAGAAGAATCAGCTGTTGCCCTTGGATTCCACCCTACACAGCCAAACAAAAGTCTCATAGTGATCTGAAACAGCGGCCACCTTTTGTTCCTCAAACACACTCCTTGGGGACCTGAGTTCATTCCAACATATTTGAATGAATAAATCACAACATAGATGTTATCTTCGTCCCAACTGATCTGAGCCCTTCTTTCATTTTATTCATTTATTCAACAAATACTTATTAATGTTTGTGCCAAGTGCTGGGGATACAAGTGAGCAAGATTGATTTGCTGATGCTGAGGTCTCTGGGAGGAACTCGGGAGGATGAATGAATACCGAGGTTTGTGTGAATCTAAGCCCCAGAGCAGAGAAGTACGCCTCTGTTGTTGCAGGGGGTCTAATTGTAAACCCAAGGACTGTATTTAAACAGCACCCTTCACTGCAGATTTGAAAGTGCTTTTCCAAACTACCTAATGCAAAGATTCTAGGTTTATCTGCCAAACTCAACCTCCCTACTTTGGAGAGCAATTGCTCTTTTTCAACCAGGGTGTGCTAAAGAGGAAAATGTGGTTGGTGCGTGTGGCATTGACCATCACCTAAACTTTGGACAGAGAAAGTTGAAGCTAAATGACATTTTTCAGAGCTTCAGAGGGATTTTATGTTTTCTTTCTTCTCCAAGACACCAAATATAGCTAAGTTCAGTGGAAGCTGGTTTGTAGCTGAACCACATGAGAACGCCGGAGGCAATTCCAGAGGTGCAAACACAACAGCCTGGAGGGGAGAGAGGGACAGATTTCCCATCACCAGCTGGAAAAGCAGGCTTCTATCTATCAAGCCTCTTCAGTTTTAACACTGCCTCCCAGAGCAGAGATGAGAAAGACTTTGCTACTCAGCTCCTTACCACAGTGGATAGAGAGAATAATAGAGTTAATGGTCGGGTCAGAGATGTGTTGTGTTATTGGAGCAGGATGTGATTACACGTGTCAAGGTTTGAGCTTAAAGAAAGAAAAATACAGGGGTTGACTCTGGTCCTTTTAGCTGAACTCTGCCTCCAGATGATTTTTTCTGGCCACTGTAGAGTTGGCCCGATGTTTAAAGATTTTTTAATGAGTTGCCAACATTTAAAAATCAAATGATTTCTTTAAATATCAGTATTTCCATCTTCTCTTGAGAAATCTGACCCTCCAGCCACAGTAAGCCATAGATCCTTCATGGTCATAGATAACTGGAGTGGGGCAGCAGGTACCCTCAAGTAGATAATGTCTGAGAATCCTAGGGCTGCCGTAGTCCCCTGCCAGCCTGCTCCACTCCTGGAAATTACCTGCCTGCTATCTGAGTCTGTGACCCCCAACATAGACTATGGGAAGGAAAATAACTGAGTGGTTATAAACGCGGTTGTTGTTTGATTTTTGACAGCCCCGAAAGGTCTAATTGTAAATGTGCTACTAAAGAGCCACGTGGCTTTGGGCAAATCCTTAACGTTCTATGCTTCAGTTTCTTCATCTGCAAAATGGGGGTTTCTTATGGTGACTACTTCACAGAGTTGGGAAGAGGGAACAAGGTAAATCCTATAAAGCATATGCATTAGACTGGGTTTATAATGAGCATGAAGTAAATAAGGGTTATTGTTAGCTTGGTCAGAAAGACAAGTTTCCTAATGTGGTTGAATTATAGAACATTTTAGAGGTCCTCTCCTTTTATTGCTTTTAGGAACCTTTTCTCTGTCTCTGAAGACTGATCTGTAATAAGAAGGAACTTGCTAGGTTACATCATATTCAAATGGGTCTTCATTTTTGTCTCTACCAGTTTGGGGGCCTGCAGGGAGAGGCAGGGAGGATCAAAAGAATTAACCCCTTCAAATGATACTGAGAAGTGTTAACAGGAGTGAAGGAATAAAACAGATTTTAAAAACACAGTAAACAGGTATAAACTAAAAGTTCAGAGAAAGCAGAGGGCAATATAAATATCTTCAATGACCTGTACGTAACCTGCCCCCAGAACTTCAAGGTGGGGGTTATCGATAGCTCTCCAGGTGGACAGAGGGCTATGACAGCCAGAAGTTTCAGGAAATGGCAGTGTCTTCTTCCTCATCAGGATGTGGGATAAACAGGAAGGTGCCGACTTCATAATTGGTACCTGGCTAACTATCCCAGGGAGCACTTCACTTGACAACCTGGCCGAACCACAGTATTGCATTTACAGTAGTGTTTGCTAAAGGGTGTGCCACAGAAAAGTGGGGAAAGGGGAAGGGGGTGGTTCTAGAGTTACCCTAAAGCTCAGAAATCTCCCTTGTGAAGGGATTGTTCTCAAAAGTATTCTACTCACTCTTAGGTGATTTTTGTTTGCTGTTTGTTTCTCTCTTTGCAATCGTAGGTTGGGTTTGGTTACAGAAACCTACGATCGTAGCGTTAGATAATTTAGGAAATGTCTAATACTCCTGAGGTGTGCTGTGTTGAAACCACTCTCCAACAGAGTTACTAATGCTGACGTGATTCTTACTGAATTGAAATAGACCTGGAAGAATTTTCATTCACAGCAGTTTTTCAGGGTGATATGGAAACATCCTTGACATAAAATAATGACTATATTTCTTACACAAATACATCCAAATTCATGAAAATGTGTTCTCACATTTTAGTTTTAGTTATTGAGATTCCATATGGAATTTTACATAGGTAGATAGATAGGTAGGTAGGTAGGTAGACAGATAAATAGATAGACAGACAGACAGGCAGGTCATCTTCACTGAGAAAACATACTTTGGACATAGTTCCATAGTACAGACAAAAGTTGGATATTACTTGCATTTGAAGAAGGAAAGGATACATTTTTAACCGGCCTGTTGTTCTCCTCAGCATATGAGGTTTTTGAGGTATTCAACTGTTTACCATTGCAGAATGTCTTCTTTCTTTGTGGGCCAAATTCTGTACATTCTGGAATTACCTGCTATACACACACACACACACGCACACACAGAAAGATGCACGCACATATTCTTATTTCTCCTTAATGTTCCCCTGATGTTATCAGTTACTAATATGGCTCACTAAGGCAGAAACTGGCTTCTTGCTCCTTCTATTCCCCCAACCAGGTAATAAAAAGATTTCTCCAAAGTCCTGGCATGAAATTGATGTTTAGTGATCAAAGGCCTTGGCTCCTGTTCCTACAAAATCATCACACCTCTTACTTGGACTTGCATATGTGTTGTCTTGAGTTACAAAGAAAGCTACCCTCCTACAAGAAGTTTCTTTTGTGGTAGAGGGGTGTTTTTTTTTTTTAAACCATTTACATTGGTTTAAAATGTAATATTATTTATTTTTAATCTGATAATCTGATATTATTTTTAAAACAGCATGGTGTTTAATTAATAATCTGATATTTATTTTTAAAATAGCATGGTGTTTAATTATAAAAAAAATGTGGAGTGGAGAAAATAGGGAAAAAAATGCAGAAAAACATAAACGAAAGGTTTTTAAATGATTCTAGTTAATCAACAACTGAACAGGTCAGAAACAAGGGATCCTTAAGGCACCCAAAATATGTTCTGCGGACAATGCTGTGACCATTTTTGTCTCTTTATTCCTATATCTAATTTAACAAAACCAGAGCTTATACTGTACTGCACCTTATACAGAGCCTCTAACATTTCCAGCAGTAGCATCTGAAAATCTTCATTTCAGTCTAGCTGATTATGCCGTGCAACCTTAGTCATAAATTAAACCTGGGGATGAGACTATGGCCATGTGTGTATCTGTAGTAGAAATAGATCACAAATATGTCATTAACTATTCTTCTATCACATGACTTTCAGCAGCTGTGTAGTATAAAAATCTACGATACAAATGCACCTTAATTTATTTAACCTAGCTTCTATGTTTAGACACTTGGTTGTTTTCCAGTTTTTCGATATCTTACTAACCTTTACTATACGTAATTTTGCATATGGGGGCGCAAGATTTCCTAAAAGCTGAATTTGAAACAGAACATGTTACTGCAGTTTTAAGGAATTTTTTTCTGTATTAATAAATTATCCTGTGACACCACTCTTATATTTACATTTCTATCCACACACCCCCTTTTCTGTGTCTCTTTATTTATCTTTCTTCCTCCCTTCCTCTCTTCCCCCTTTTCCCCCTCCCTAGCATTTCTGGTCTCTACCTATGCACCTGGTTCTCTCTCTCTCTCTCTCTCTCTCTCTCTCTCTCTCTCTCTCTTCCTCCCTCTTTTTCTCCCTGCCTCCCCTTCTCTCCCTCTCCCCCTCTCCTGCTTCCTCTCTCTTTCCCCCCCTTCCTTCTCTCCCTTTCCCTCTCCCCACCACCCCCATCTCTCCCAAATTAAGTCAGGCACTTGCTGTAATGGAATAACCAAAGGGAGTTCAGAAAACAAGTTGGTCAGCATTCATGAAACACAGGTTGAAAAACTATGAACCAACTTAATAAAATGGGTAAGAAAGAAAACGACTCTTGAGGTGTTAGGTTTGGAGGATCTCATGCCTTTTGGGCAATGTGATGTGTGCAATGAGTGAAAATCCAGAGAAAGTGAGAGCAAACAAAAACATCTGCTAAGAATGGGAGGAGTAAGGGAATCACTGGGAAGGCAGGCTGATGTATTAATGGCTGTGAGCCATCTCTTTAGAGTCTGTAACGTTAGAAGCTGGTGAGAGATCATGGGTGTATGCACAGGGGTAGCTGCGTTAGGGGAAACATCTGGGTCCGGAGATTCCTTGATTAGTACTGAAACTGAGACCTTCTAAATGTAAAGGGGCTTCAGCATGGTCTCTGTATTTTGATTTGAAGCAACCATGTTAAGACCCCCCCGCCATACCTACAAGAGAGTTCTGGTTCTATTCTGGTGGCGAATGGTGAAGAATCTGGATTGATCTAAAATTACTTCCTTCACAGCATCTTCCTTCTCTCTTTATTTGACCCTCAGTTGGATTTGAGCTGGTTCAAATGAACTGTTTTCCTAATGTATCCCATTAGGGCAACACTGGTTCTATGAAATGATGTGGTAGAGTGAAAGGAAAATTCATTTTTCCACTGATAATGAGTAAGCAATATATACTTTTTATCTAAAATTGTCTTATTTTTAGTTCAGATCTCTATGTTCTGTTTTCAGGGGGAAAAAACACACAGAAAAACCCTTGCGTCAGTATCACATGGAGCCAGGCACTCAGATAAAATCTGAAATGCTCGCTTGAGCATCAGTTTTCCAAATATCCATATGTTTGTGTTCATGTAGACTAAATATCCAGATGATTGAATGACTGTACACATTTGGGTAGTTGGCGTCAGATAGGCAACTATCATGCCCGATTTTTCTTCTTCTTTCAGCTTGTAACTCAGTGGAGACACTTTCACATCTGCTTATGAGGAGTTAAGAACTGAGAGACGGGAAGTGGCTCAGAGCAAAGTTTTAGACCTGAGTTGACATAGTGACACTGCCATTACTAGCTGTGTGACTTGCATGCAGGCTCGTGTGTCTGTTTCAGTTTCCTCACTTGTAACATTGGGGATAATAACACATGTCTTGTGGTAGCGTTGTGTGAGTGAGGTAACTATACATGAGGAGTTTAGCAGAGTCCAGAGCAAATAATAAGTGTTCTGTCAGCAGTGTGCCCTGCTCTCTTCATCATCATCTGGGATGCGGATGAGAATGGGATGGAAGGTTTTGGCACTGAAGACTGTATCCTCACAAAGCCATAGATATTCCTGCCCTTCCATACAATTCAACCAACATACGTGATGCCTTAACCATTTTAAATGAGATGAGCTATACATAATGGAGTGAATGAATGAATGAATGAATGAACAAATAACTGAATAAAATGGATGCCATCTAGAACACAAAAGTGTATATGGTATTTGAGGTACACTGAAGAACAGGGTTTCTCAGATTTTATGCTAGGCACTGATCCCAGAGATAATTAAGATTTGGTGGGGGGCGGGGAAACATTTTTGTTTGTTTCCTGCACAGCTCTACAAAGTATTGGGCACATAATAGGTCCAAAATAAATTGTCAGTTCCATTTAAAGGAACAAATGTTGTATTGTAGGAGAGAAAAATCTACCCCCAATTACATCATTCTTTGCAGTTTTGTGTTTCTGAAAACTATTAGATTGAGCCACTCTGTGGAGTACAAGAAAGCTTCCTCATTTAGTGTCCACCTCTCCAATTCTAACGGAAACCAGAATGTGTTCCCTATAACTCGGAAACAGACTTCATCTTTATCCTTAGCTTTGTTCATACTGTGTATTATTAATCCAGGAAATTATACTGTCTGTTCCAGGCACTGGACTGAACAGAGAGAGGGAGGCACACACCTGCCTTATGCTGAGCCTGTAACGGTTCCAGCAGTGGCATCTGAAAATCTTCGTTTCAGTCTAGCTAATTATGCAGTGCAACCTAAGCCATAAATTGAACCTGCAGATGAAACTATGACCAAGCGTGCATCCGTAATGTTTATGAGCTATAAGGTCATTGCAGAAAACAGCAAGGAACATAGTTGTAATAGACTGTTGGCCTCTAAGGAAATTATTAATTAAATTTTATCTTCTCCCCGGCATGCTTCAGTGCCACCACTATGAGTCTTTAGACCTGGGGAAACTACACCTCGGTAATAACTGGCCTTATCATCAGGCTGGCAGTCATTTAATACGTTCCTTTGTCTGACACCATTCATGAACTGCAATGTGGGATGTCAAGGTTTCTGCAAATGCCAATGGCACGCCTCACTGTACATCAGGCCCAGGGTTCAGATCTCATGATAGGAAATGCAAGAGTCAACAGCCAGCAGAGTAATCCATTTTCTGGAAACGAGCTGGGGGCACAGTCCCATTTCCATCTCCCGGCCCCTCCAGTTTCCACTGTTATCTCCAGAAGAGCTACAGTCTCTCTCAAAAGACCAAAGGAAAAGAGATTGGAGTGGCACTGTGTTGACACCATCTAGAGGGAGTGCTATTTTTGAGTCTCTGGCTTAAAGTGCAGACTTGACTTGGAAAATCAGAGCTGAAATGTCATTTCCAGCTACTTTCTTTGAGAGATTTCCCAGATGGATTGGCTCAGCCCACAAATCAAATGGCATTTTTGTTGTTGTTCGTAACTGCTTGCTGTGTCAGCCAGCTGTGTTCATCCTGCCCCACACTGGATCCCCCACATTAAATGTTTTCTGATCAGCTGGCAGCCATTCTGAGGGCCCACAAAGCAGATTGGAGTCCAGCTCTATTTTTCCATAGATGGGTGGCCCTGCCCCACTAATGGAGATTTAAGCACCTTCATTTCAGGCGAGACAGCAGGTAGAGAATATAAGGCACAGATGTGTTTGATTAGATTCTGAGTTTTCCAAATCGTTACTTAAACATGCCTTCTGTGGCCCAGCTCTGTATTTTGATGACTGAGCAATTTGCCCCTGCTTTGTAAGTTTGATCCTGGACCAGTCTCCTCTCTTCACAGTTCTCTTTGTTATAGAAGACTCATGGTATAAAAATGGAAAGTCTAGGAGAAGTGAAAATTCAACTCGAGAGATCTTGACTGAATGCCTGAGAGAGGTGGTGCTGTGTGCCATCAGCGCGACCAAGAATGAGTAAGACATAGCTCCAGGAGGAAAAAAATCAGGAAGTGACAACACTGACAATAGCCATGACAATTTTTACTCACATTGCCTCCGAGTAGGCTGCATGTTTTAGATTGGCAGCACGTGTGCAAATGACTCTTGCGTCTTTATTATGGCTTTCCTAATCATGTCATATCCCTGGATAGCCTCATTTAAACATTCTAGTGCTGCAGACCGGGTTAGGAGAACTTTATTTTCTATACTACAATTTCCTCAAGGAATCTGGTCCACTCTGGAATTGAAAAACTACTTTAAGGGGATCTGCTTTATAAAACGTGATAAGCTCGGTGAATGTTTCACACAGGACATGGATACAAGGATATTTTGAGTGGGGATGTCATCAGACCAGGGTAGTACATTGTTATCGAAATTCTGGGACCCAAAAGTTTGCTAATGCTTGAGGAAGAAAAGAAGCGGCTTTACCTTGAGAATGTTGCTGATTGCATAGAACACTCATGGAAGCTTAGACACTTCAAAGCGGAGGGCAGTTGGACCTCCATCTTATCCAACATCCTGCCATTTGTATAAATTCCTTCTAGGATCTCTGCTGAGTGATCCTCCAATTTTTCATGAATATCCCAGTGCTGGAAAGGTCAATCCCTCACAGCAGTGCATATTTTTTTTAACATTTATATACTTTTATTAATATATTAGGTAGAACTGATGAAGACAATTTAATCAATTAAATTTTACATATTCTAGCTATATTAGGCAAAAATATATCTAGATTTCAACATGTAAAGAGCCTTTTTCCTTTCTAAATTATGCATAGAAAATGTTGAGTGGTTTTGTATGTGTAATAGCATGGTGCTTTTACTAATTTCAACAATGATATTATTTGATAAAATATATGGAACATAAAATTTGCCATTTTCACCATTTTAAGTGTACGATTCAGTGGCATTAATTACATTCACAGTGTTGTGCAATTGTCACCACTATTTTCAAAATTTTTTATCATCCCAACAGAAACTCTGTACCCATTAAATAATAATTTCTTATTTCTCCCTCCCCTAGTCCCTGGTAACTTCTAATCTACTTTCTTGCTCTATGAATTTGCCTATTCTAGGTATTTCATATAAGTAGAATCATACAATATTTATCCTTTTATGTCTGACTTCATTCATTTAGCATAATGTTTTTGAGGTTCCTCCATGTTGTAGCACGTGTCAGAACTTCATGATTTTTTATGACTGAACAATATTCCATTGTACTAGTCTTTCACCTTGGGCAAGTTTATTTCTAAGTATTTTATTCTTTTTTATGCTATTGTAAAAGAGATTGTTTTCTTAATTTCCTTTTTGTATTGCTCATTGCTGCTATATAGAAAGATAACTGAATTTTTTGTGTTGATTTTGTGTCTTGCAACTTTGCTGAATTCGTTTAGTAGCTGTAACAAGTCTTTCATAGATTCTTTAAGTCTTTCTAGATACAAGATCATATCATATGTCGATATAGTTTTGCTTCTTCCTTTCCATTTTGAATGCCTTTTATTTTCTTGCCTAATTGCTCTGGTTGGAACTTTCAATATTATGTCAACCAGAAGTGATGAAACAGACATCTTTGTCTTGTGCCTGATCTTCGGGGGAAAGCTTTTAGTCATTCACCGTTCAGTGTGATGCTATTTACGGGTTTTTAATATATGGCCTTTATCATGTTGAGGAAGTTTTTAATATCTTCTGTTCACAATTTATTATTTTTGTCATGAAAGGATGTGAGATTTTGTCAAATGTGTTTTCTGTGTGTTGATGATTGTGTGTTGTTATGCCTTCATTCTATTGCTGTGGTGTAGTTTACTGATTGATTTTCAGATATTGAACCACCCTTGAAATCCTAGAATAAATCCTTCTTGGTCGGGGTGTATAATCTTTATAATATGCTGCTAAATTTGGTTTCCTAATATATTATTGAGGGTTTTACATCAATATTCATAAGGAATATTGGTCTGTAGTTCTCTTATAATGTCTTTGCCTGGCTTCCATATCACAGTAATGCTGGCCTCATAAAATGAGGAAGGGGGTGTTATCACCTCTTCAGTGTTTTTGGAAGAGTTTGAGAAAGATTGGTATTAATTCTTCTTTAAAGGGTTGATGGTATTCACCAGCGATTACATCTGGTCCTGGACTTTGCTTTCAGAGGCTTCAATTACTGATTCAGTTTCCTTATTTGTTACAGATCTATTCAGATTTTCTATTTCTTCTTGAGTTAGTTTTGATCATTGGTATGTTTCTGGGAATTTGTGTAGTTCATCTAGGTTATCCAGTTCATTGGTGTGCGTTTGTTCATAGTATTCCCTTCTAATCCTTTTTATTCCTGTAAGGTTGGTAGTAAGGTTAGTGCATTTGTTTTTCATATTTGCTCACATTAGGGAGTTTTTCCTTGACTTTTACTAAAATCTGGATCCAGGAAGCTTTCTGCTATTTGTGGTCCTAAATTTCAGATGGCATTTTTTAATTCAGTTTAAGATAAAAATGTATTGCTAATAGTGATAATAATTTCTGCCATTTAAATGGAATAGAATTGAGAACCCAGGAGTAAACCCCCATAAATATGGACAGCTAATTTTTGACAAAGAAGCAAAAAACATACAATGGAGAAAAGACAGCCTCTTCAATAAATGGTGCTGGGAGAATTGGAAAGCCACATGCAAAAGAATGAAACTGGACGGCTGTCTGTCACCATGTACCAAAATTAATTCAAAATGGGTCAAAGACCTAAGCATAAGACCTGAAACAATAAACTGCATAAAAGAAAACATAGGTACTAAACATATGGGCCTTGGGTTCAAAGAACATTTTATGAATTTGAGTCCAAAGGCAAGGGAGGTAAAAGCTAAAATAAATGAATGGGACTATATCAAACTTAAAAGCTTCTGCACAGCAAAAGAAACCATCGACAAAATAAAGAGGTAACCAAAAGAATGGGAGAAGATTTTTGCAAACAGTGCCTCCGATAAGGGGCTAATATCCAAAATATACAAGGAACTCATGCAACTCAACAACAAAAAAACAAACAACCCAATTGAAAAATGGCAGAGGACCTGAAGAGTCATTTCTCCAAAGAGGACATACAAATGGCAAATAGACATATGAAAAAATGCTCAACATCACTAATCATCAGAGAAATGCAAACAAAAACCACAATGAGATATCACCTCACCCCAGTTAGAATGGCTATCATCAACAAGACAAATAGTAACAAGTGTTGGAGAGGCTGTGGAGAAAAAGGAACCCTCATACACTATTGGTGGGAATGCAGACTGGCGCAGCCGCTATGGATGGTAGTGTGGAGGTTCCTCAAAAAATTACGAATAGAATTACCATATAACCCAGCAATCCCTCTCCTGGGCATCTACCCAAAAAATCTGAAAACATTTATCCATAAAGACACGTGTGCTCCAATGTTCATTGCAGCTTTGTTTACGGTGGCCAAGACGTGGAAACAACCAAAATGTCCTTCGATAGATGAATGGATAAAGAAGTTGTGGTATATATACACAATGGAATACTATTCGGCAGTAAGAAAAGATGATACAGGAACATTTGTGACAACATGGATGGATCTTGAGAGTATAATGCTAAGTGAAATAAGTCAGACAGAAAAAGCAGAGAACCGTATGATTTCACTGATATGTGGTATATAAACTAAAAACAACAAAAGAACAAGACAAACAAATGAGAAACAAAAACTCATAGACACAGACAATAGTTTAGTGGTTACCAGAGGATAAGGGGGGTGGGAGGTGGGAGATGATGGTAAAGGGGATCAAATATATGGTGATGGAAGGAGAACTGACTCTGGGTGGTGAACACACAATGGGATTTATTGATGATGTAATACAGAATTGTACACCTGAAATCTATGTAATTTCACTAACAATTGTCACCCCAATAAACTTTAATTAAAAAAAAATTTCAAATGTAAAGTCAAATGGGATCCAATAAATACAAGGATAATACCTTTTGAATAAAAAAAAAAAATTCTACCATTTAGTAAATGCTTTCCTCCTGGCGAGCACTGTGTGTGAAACAGTTTACAAATACCATCTCCCTTAACTCTTATTATAACAACTGCACGGTGTAGCTATTACCATCCTATTCTATCAATTTTCCAGAAAACTGAAACACAAAGCAGTTAAGTCATTCGCCAAGGTAGAGTATTCAAAGATCCCAGAGAACAAAAACAAAACAAAACAAAACAAAAAAAACCATCATATTTGGAGTTAGTCCAGTGCTTATGAGTCCACAGAATTCGCCAAGCCTACAAAATGTACTTTTCTTTCATATTTTGTTATAAATGCTAAGATATTTTATTTCTTTATATGTCTGACTTTACCCCTTACCACAAGTTACTACAAGATTGTCTTGGGGTGGGAAAGGGGAATGTGGAAGGATGAGGTATTTGGGGAAAGAGATGTAGACAGGCTGTCACTGGGTGCTAGAGTAACAGGTTATTTGGATAATTCACATTTTAAAACACTAACAGCAATTAAAATTGGCCTTCAAGGTTAAGATATTTCAGGCAAATCTGGATCAATGGGGAGACAATTTTCCCTAAAATATCTGTTGAGTTGCTTCATTTTATATATTTGAAACAAAACTTAGAAGAGACTGCCCAAATGTAGGGGCAAGCGAAAAGGAAGGTAAAAAAACAAACAAACAAACAAAAAACAGGGAATGAACTTTGATTACTCTAGGGTTGTATGTGTCATTCAGCCCACTCACTCTGTATTTTTTTAAAACATTTGTTTTTGTACTTAGGCTGTAATTCATAATTTTGGTGGATGTGCTAATATGAGAGAAAATGTGATTAGGTTTCCCTAGTCAACCACACACTACAGTAGGAGTTGTGTAAGTGTGAGACCATTTCCAATATTTTAATTCAAACCCGGATCATGTAAACCACAGCCTGAAAGAAGAGCATAAAGCTTGGCTCTCCATTGTGCAGACCTTTTGAAAAAAGATGAAATGAGAAGTTACAGGAGAAAAGACACCACCTCCACAGAATTATATCAGACATATTAATCGTGGAAGGTACAAAAGGAGTTCCTGGAACACAAACAGTGGTGCACATGATGGTCGTTTCCCATAATCCATTGTGTTTTCCAAGTCCCTCTCCATCAGCTGGATAATACTGTTTAATCCCTTATGCTGATTTAAAATTCCATCAGAGGGAAGTAATGTGTTTCTGTTCTGGAGGTTTACTATGGTAAATGCATTACTGGATTAACTTTATCTTCACTATTACAGGGGTCTTTTAGGTGGTAACACAATTTTAAAATAAAACAAAACAAAAAATCTATTTGAAAATGTGTTTTTCACATCAAAACTCATTTGTGATGTTTAATGAGTGCTGTTTGACATCTGAAAAAGCTGAAATCTTGTCCTTTACAATCAGAAGAGCCTTAGCAATACAAGAATTGGAGCCTCAAAATCCTTAAATGATCTGAAATCAGTCTAGTGTTATGCCCAGATGAGGTTTTCATCCTAATGCTTTTGTGTATTTTAATTTTCTGATAATGAGCAAGGTAGGTTGTTCTTAAACTTTTGTTGCCATAGAAGCCTTTGATCAAAAGAAATCTCACTGGTGAATATAAATAAATAAAGCAGATGAAGGCAGATTGAGGCATGAGAAGGAATGCCTCACTCAAGGAAGTGACCCTTGGGTTCAAGGCGAGGCCTCTGCAGAACACTTTTTGGGTTCCATTATTGGAATGCATTCCACTAAAAAGAATGCAAACAATATAGAAGAACACAGACCAAAAAGTTAATATCCCTCTGTTGCCTCCGTTCCATCAGAGGTCACTGCCATAAACAATATCATGGGTCTCATTATGGATCTTTTCTTTGTATTTAGAAATAAATATATCTAATTAATCTGTAGTTTTAGGATTTTAAAATATATATTCTATGCATTTGAGTTTCATAAGGGCAAGAATTTCTGTCTGTTTTGTTGACTGGTTTATCCCCAGTATCTAGAGAACTGTGTCTGACCTATAAGCTATCAATATATGTCTGCTGGATTAGGGACTGCATTATCCTGCAACTTGCTTTTTATGTTCAGCAATTGGTCTTGGAGATCTTTCCATGTCAATACATAGAGAACCATCTTGTCCTTTATAAAGATTGCATTGTATTTTATAGTATGGATGTTCCAGAATTTAACTGTTTTCCTATGGATATAATGTGACTGTGTTTCCCCGAAAATAAGACCTAGCCAGACCATCAGCTCTAATCTATATTTTGGAGCAAAAATTAATATAAGACCCAGTCTTATATTATAATATAATATAATATTATATATATGTAATATATATAATATTTTTAATCATGTAACATAATATTAAAATAAGACTGGGTATTATATTATACCCAATCTAATATTAAAATAAGACCAGGTCTTATATTAATTTTTGCTCCAAAAGACACATTAGAGCTAATGGTCTGGATTGGTCTTATTTTTAGGGAAGCACGGTAGTTTCCAGTTTTCTACTACAATAAGCAATGCAGCAATGAATGTCCATATAAATGACAGTGTACATGTGCCAGTGCTTGTGTAGGATAGCTTTCTTGAAGTGGGATTTCTGGCTCAGAGGGTGTGCACATTCTGACTTCATGTAGATATGCTCTTGGAATCCTTTCTCTTCCCTCTGTCAAGTGAGAATAGAGATAGGATTTAGTGTGGGAGTTTCAATGAGCCAGGATATGGGGTATATCATCTCTACCACATTCCATTGGCTAGAACTCAGTCATATGGCCTCTTAACCGCAAGGGAGATTGGCAAATACTGATCAGCTGTGTACCCAAGAAAAATGGAAAGATAATTTAGAGAGGTTCTACCATGTCTGCCACAATAAGGGAAGCTAGAAAATACTATTTCTACCTAATCATGTGCCCAGTGAAAATTTGATTCTTGTCCGAGAAGGGAAGGTCTGGTTTTGGTAGACAACTCATCATCTGCGACTGCTTTACTGACCTTTGCGTTTTTATCCTCTGATATAAATCATCTCCAGGGCAATCCCCTCTAAACATGGAACTTTCCCAAAATTTATATTTGACCGAATTTTAACTATACATCTGAGTGTGCTGCAGGTCAACAGGTTCTCATATTATTGACCTGGAAATGACTGACAGCATGAGATGGAACTTAAAAAAAAGTTAGTAGCACCTGTTCACAAGGGATTTATTGTGTTTAGTGATCAGAAGCTGAGACCTTATCATCTGTCTCCAGGTTGTCAAGCCACTTATCATGGCCTTTGAAATTTCTGTACTGGCGCTGAGTGATGAATGAGCATCAAAGAGGTATTTTACTGCTCATTCAGTAATCTTGGCTATTGACGATGGCCAGACCATGGCATTAAGCCTGCCTCTAGAATTCTGGCACTGGGAGCTTTAGGTCTAAGATAGAAGGATATCTTTGAGTGTCCTCCTTCTGCCTCCATCTGATGTTATCTCGTAATACTCCAGCCAGACTATAAAACCTTGGTATGGCTTCTATTTATTTGTGTTATCCTTTACACACCAGAAAAGCCATCTATGGCTTTTCAAAATGCAGAGAAGAGAGCCCTGCGGAATGTGGCTGGCCCGTCATGCATAAGTCACCTCTGATTTTGATTAATAAAGAATGCCGCAGACCGTATGGGGCTTTCTTCTGAGAAGGTAAACAAACAGATAGTTCTCTGTAGGCTAAATTTGGTGGAGAGGTGCAAATCCCCCCACCACTGCTTCAGCCCCAGCAAACTATTCCTTGTCCCCCAAACACACTTGCCACTTTCCTGACTTCTTGTGCTGACACCTCTTCCTGACAACAGCTCCCATGCATTCTCACCCAGCTCAAATGACACCTCCTCTTTTAATACCCTCCACTCCACATAGCAAGTTTACTTCTCCCTCTACTCTGGCCTGTTGCCCTTGACATTTTTCTCTAACTATAATAGTGTAGAAAAATTGGAAATACAGAATAGTATAAAAGAAAAATTACCTGTTACCACACTGCCTCGTTTGTTAATATTTTGGTATACACTTTTCCAACATATTTAAGTACATTTCTGTGATCAATATATTAAGCATGTTTATGTCTCACTGTCTATATACACACACTATATATATATATATATATATATATATATATATATATATATATATATGTATGTATATATATATATATATACATATATATATATGCACACAGTGTGTATATTGTATAAACTATTTTATACAGTTTTTACTTAATGGTATATCATGAACAATTTCATATGTCATTAAGAATTCTTCTAAATTACAATACGTTTTTAGTGTTCTGTCTTAATGTCTAGGATATTTGAATTATTCTCCATACTTTCACATCTAGGTTGTTTCTGATTTTTTTGGTTGTTGTTAGTTTCACTAATGCTGTCATAAATATTCTTTTTCATAAATCTGATACATTCTTGGTAATTTTCTTAGAATTAACTTTTAGTACTAGAATAACTAGGTCAAAGACAAGTACATGTATATTTCTAATGCTGGGGTTTATTATAACTCTTATCAGGACAAAATAATTGTGTGTTTACCTGTTTTTCTAGCCTACTTATCTATAAATTCTTTCAGAACAAGGACTTGCTCATGTTTGAATTTATATAGTCTGAAACAGTGCCTGGCCTATCATAGATGTCAATAAATATTCAGTCAATGAATGGAGGGGAAAATTGGAATGTAGCTCATTCAGAAAATATTAATTAACCTCAGCGATGGTCTTGAAGTACAAAATGATTGCTGAAAAAATAAACTTCTTTACAGTGTTTATGACTCTAGTGAGGAAGTTGCACAAAACATATTAAACAAAAAATTAATTTGTGATAAACATGCAGGCAGTACATGGGATACTGTCATAGAGTAGTGCAAACTTGAGCTCATATCAGAATCACCTGGAGGGCTTGTTAATACAGATGGCTGGGCCCATCCCCAGAGTGTCCGAGTCAGCAGGTCTGGGGTGGGGCCTGAGAACTCGCATTTCTAACAGGTTCCTAGGTTTTGCTGCTACTCTTGGTCCGGGCACCCCACTTACAAACCAGTGTGATAGGGAGTAACAGATTGTGAAGGCTTAGGGACAGAGTGGCTGTGCAGGTGGTTACAAAAGCTTTGTCTGAAGAGAGGTAAGCGAGACTGAGATTTAAAGGATAAGGAGCCATGAAATACTTCAGAAACAGTATTTTGGGCTGAGGCAAGAGCTGAGGTCCAGAATCAGGAAAGGATTGACTTGTTTAGTTGCTGGGAGGAGGCCAGTGAGGCTGGAAGGCACCGAGGAAGAGAATTACAAAAGGTGACATCACGGAGTCGGTTCAGCCTTAGCCTGTAAGCGTGGGAAAGAATTTGGATTTTACCTCATGCAGTAGAAAGCCAACAAGGATTATAAAAGAAGGAAGGTGACGCAGTTCATATTTTAAAGACATCAATGTGTTGAAAGGAGAAGGGATGTAAAGTTAGCGTGACTGGGATGGAGAGACCAGATTTCGAGGCCATGACCATGGACGTGGGTGAGAGATGAGATTGGCACGAGTGAGGGAGTGACAGTGATTGGAGAAGGGGAGGAGATACAGCTATAACTGTTTCAATCCCCGGCCCCCAAAATGCTGGGAAAACATTGGCTACTTGAAATTTAGAACCTGTTTTTAACTGCTGGACTTTTCAGAGCCTTTGGAAAAAACCGGAAGTGTTCATTGTGAATCTCTAATAAGTTATTTTTCCCCAGAGCACCTCAGGTCATTGATGGTTCAGTGAGAGCTAATAGTTGAGGCATCCCCCACTTCAGAGGCTCTGACCTTCTTCTCTTGGCCTCAGTGGCAGAATCATCCGGTGAGAAGATTCACTCTGTCCCACGCAAGAATGAGCTGTAGAGGGGGGCAGTCGTCACTTAGTTCCCACCGAAAGTTGAGGCAAACTTAGGAGACTGATGCCAGGAGCATTTCTGACACGGACTGCTAGCCTCAGGCAAAATATGAATTAAATGAAATGTGCTTATAGACTAGATGACTGAAGAAACTGTGAGTTCTTTGGATTCCTTGAACTGGTGAAACCAGGGGGGAAGCATATGAGGTTCACATTCGGAGGATATGAGACACTTCCACAATTCTCTACTAAGCCTGTTTTGTGGTTACCTCCTCAACTGAAATACTTAGTGAAGCCTCAGCATATGAAAGAGGAAACTCAAGAACGCTACCCAAGCTATTTTGTGCTATCACTGCTGCTGTCACTGCTTTTGCTAAACTTTCTGTGGGTGCCCCGGGCAGAGAGGTGCAGTAGCTTCCATGCTTTGGGGATCGCTCCACAGTGTACTGTGTGTGTGACTGAGGATTTAACCTCACTGAGCCCTTTTTGTCATTCAGAAATGCAAAGACTAGAACTCACCTCATGCAGGGTGATTCATGAAACCATCCAGGGAAAGAATTTAGCACATTAGCGATCCTAATAGTTTGCAATTAAAATTTTTTCTTTTCTTTATTGGGGAATATTGGAGAGCAGTGTGTTTTTCCAGGACCCAATAGCTCCAAGTCAAGTCGTTGTCCTTCCACCTAGTTGCAGGGGGCACAGCCCACCATCCCATGCGGGAATTGAACCGACAACCTTGTTGTTGAGACCTCGCGCTCTAACCACCTGAGCCATCCGGCCACCCCTGATAGTTTGCTGTTACTATGAGGAATGAGGCTTTCCCACCCAGTTCTGGTCAGAGGTTAACTTGGCTCTTTTCAGCTGCCTGGAGGCCCCAGACGGCTCTCTCCCTCCCCACCTGCTGCCTGTTGTGGAATTTATACACAGTTTTTCCTACTTGGAGTAAAATTGTGCAGGGAGTCATATCTCTGGGAAATGGTTGTTCTTCTAACCCCACGTGACGTTAGAGAAATTTTCTCGTACATTTCTCTTCCAGGCATCTGGTTTAAACCTAAAAAATATTGGACTGAATTTTCTTTTTTGGAATGGAATTTGATTGTTTCTTTATCATCAGTAAAATTCATCAAAGACTACTGAATGTGGGGTAGAGCAATTTTTCCTGAGTAGATACAGTTAGTAGAGACATCCTTCTGCCTTGAAGGGGGGCACATGGCTCAGAAAGTATAATGAGACTCCCTGGCTCTTTCTTTTGTCCTTATCTCATTATGAGTGACTTAATCTTCATTTTCTTAAAAAAGAAAAACGAGCATGTTTAGGTACCACCATCTTAAATCAATCCTTTAATCACCAGATTGTGACAAGTGGGGAGTCTAAAAAGATCTGTCCAAAACAACTGTTCTACACATTTTCCCAAGGTGACTGCTGGACTAGAAAGTTACAACATGAGAAATGGTGATCCACTTGAAGCCGTTCTGTGTGTCAGGGCAACTTAATTAAAGTCTTCCTGATGGTTGTTTGGGAGAACTAATGAGTTTCTCTTATCAAATTTATTTCCAGCACTTCCTGGGGTACAAAATGTGAATTAACTATCTTCTCTAGAAATCTGATGAGGAAACCAAGTTCTAAAAATAATGCATCCAGGGCTGGAAGACTCCAGAGGAATTCTAGAGGCCAGCATACAGGGTGTGAAGAAACAATGTATGGCCTCGAGGTTTCCAAGTTGGGCACAATTTAACTCCTTTTTACAATGTAGAGTAGTACGAATGTCATCAGTAATGAGTCAGATACTAACATAAAGGACCTGTGGTCACTTCTTGCCCAGTAAAGTTCACGTTGTTCCCTCCATGTTCAGAAATGCAGGCCCACCTTAAGGCTCAGATGAATAAAACAGAGGGAATGTACCTTATTGCTCTTAGCTGTTACACCTCCTTGTGAAGCTCTTCTTACCAGAAGGGTAGTAATTCTGAAAATGATCCTAGTGCTGTGTGGGAACACACACACAGTATTTAGACATGGGCTTCCTGTGCTCACTCTAGCTAAGGAATGTGAAAGCATTCTGATAGCACATGAAAACGATGTCTTTTAATTTATAAGTGTGGACAGTAGCAGGTGAAATATAGTTATTTACATGTGGGTGTCTGAGCGACCTTTTTAAATATAACAAATTATATACAACATACTAAAAATCTCCATCATCTATTAGAACTTAATAAAGGAGATAAATTTGTTATAAAATAGTGTGTGACATGCTTTTGACAAAATCTACTTGCTCCTTCCGAAACCTCTATTTACAGTTGTGTGTTTTCTACCGAAGAGTCTAATCGTTGGCTTCAGAACCTCTTCGTATATCTGTGAAGAATAAATTTTTTAATTGTGTTACCATGCAATTTGTGATTAAATAAAGTAGCTTAATATGTTATTAACTATGAAGATCTACTAGGGTAGTTTAGATAGGGTAGAGTACACACACATATATATTTTTGTTGTTGTTGTTTTGTGTTTGTCTCTTTCTTTAGAGGGATGGGGATGATCCGTACAGACCGTCATCTTTTATTTGGCCTGGTTCATCACCTTGTGAGATTAGAGGGACTTCCGTTATCTTAACCTTAGCAGACACAGAAAGGTCTGGAACCTGTGACCTTTGCATTGAGGCTGCTTACGACTGAGTGGAGATGCATAATGGAGAGGAATGAACTCAATCTTGCAGACGTAGCAGAAGTGGACCAATATGGGATCAAGGAATACGGACTGGGGGGACCGGGGAGAAGGAGAGTCAAGAGATGCCTGCTTGAAACAGTTTGTCCATTAGGGAATAATTAAGTGTCCAGAGCCACCCAGGAGAAGCTATAGACTTGTGTATTTGCTTGTGTTGGAAAGGAATAAGCAAATAGCACCCTAAATAATTTTATGGAATAGTAGCTTTTCCCATTCCATCCTGACGCCAAAGTTCCTCCTTGAAAGCCTTTGGTGGCATACCTCTTCCCAGGGTACATTCCCTTGAAAGTAGGCCCTCAAGGCTATTATCACCTGGCACCTACCCACAGCACCAGCCTCAGGTGCCCCTGCATCCCACATACTCCGTGTTATTTCAGGCCTGTTTTCAGTGTGGTTCTACTAGCCTCTAATGCCCTCCCTACCTTTTCTCCGTAAACCTGACTCTGTACTTCTCCTTCAAACTCAAATCAGCTTCCATCTTCACCATGTTGAGTTAGTTGCCCCTGGCTAGCTGCATCCTGTCACTTTGTACATTCTGTTTTCCATGAAGTCTCTCTTCAGAACCATATTGAAAGGATTTGTGTTCTTGTAGGGCAGGTCCCTTGTCTTACTCACTTTTGGTCCCCATCCCTTAACACGGTATGTGACACAAGATAGTGGTTTCATACGTATTCTTTGTATAGAACTATGGAAACTTACATTGCTGTAGCATTTCTTTGTGTGGTTAGTAAATGGTTTTCACTGCGTTTGGCCTTGCTCACCTCCTTATGAGCAGCAGAAAAGCCGTTCTAATAAGCTCCCGTTTATTTGAGCATCAGCCAAAAGCCAAGTCTTTACATGCATTAGTGCTCGCTGAATTGCCAAAGCAGTCTTAGTTATTATGCTTTCCAAAGAAGAAAACTAAGGCTCAGAAAGGTTGGGAAACATACCCGAGGATCCCCAGCCGGCATTTAAAAAGGCTGTGTTTTTTTCCCCTCTCCAGTAACATTGGGAAGCTGTCACTGTGTGTGTTCCCATTTACAATCTAGCACAGGTCCCTGCCCCTGCCCTGCAGCCATTTCCATTTCCTCCTTCCTGTTTGCTTACCAGACTGTGCAGATCATGGAGCGAAAGCACTTTGGATGTTAGTGACAAGGGCGTGATTCCAGAGTTGAAGGCTGATGTTTTAAGTGTGCATTCGGTTCAGGTCGTATTGATTTCTCCCCTGTCCACTTTGCTACCGCCAAGTGCTCCGGGCAGAAATGTAACAAAACAGGTTCACAGAGCTGCTCTGGGGCCAGGAGGGTCACAGGTCACTGCACTGATATGTGAGGAACATTAGCCAAACGACAGAGGCTCAACTAGAGAACTCTAAGTGACTGCAGTCTGATCGGTGCTGTTCTACACGTGTTACTATTACCTGCCAGCCTGAACTTAGTCTGGTTTGCCTCCAGAACAATAATGCTGGTCACCCAGGCCTTCTGTGACCCTGAGTGCCTTGAGCAGGACAATTGCACTGCACCGTAGCTTCTTGTCTATGTGTCTTTTCCCTTCTATGAGTTTCATAAACACAAGAATTGGGTCTCCTCATCCATTTTTATTCATTTGTTCAAGTCAAAATTATTAAGCACACACTGTACTGATTCAGGGTCTGTCTTGACTTTGGATCAATGGAGATGAATAGAATGGATCAGACCAGAAGAGTCAGTCCCAAAAGAGTATGTAGACATGTAAGAAATAACTGCTGAAAAATGGTTATGAGAACTCTTAGGTATTTTCTGCATCTCTATTGCCCCGAATCTTAGGATAGCACCTGGAATAATAAGAGTTCTGAGCATTTATTAAGTGATAACTTGTGCGAAGTGCTTTAGATTGTTATCTTATTTAATCCTCACAACCGCTTTATATGGAGCTATCAGCACTATTGTTATTATCCCCATTTAATAGATGGGGAAACTGAACCCCTCAGGAAACGTGTGACTGAGTGAATTCAGTTAGAGGCGCTGAGCCCACATTGTTCAAAACTTCTTACTGTCTCTCAATATCTCTCATAGGAAAAATTATTCAATATCCTGCAGTAAACTGTCCTTGTGTTTTAGCCAACAGCATTAACATTTTTTAACATTTTCTCCATCCAAGGAATTCTGCCAGTCCCCAGAGCATCTTGTATGAAATCATACCATTCCATTATGTTTAAGTGGCCATTTGGAGTGACAGCTGTTTAAGAAGAGCCATCAGCCTAGGATGGAAGCCATCAGTCTGTAGGTTGGAAGGTTTAGGTCCCGAGATAAATTGAAAATGTAGTGCTTGTCATCTCCTCCTCCGCTCTTGCCATCCACAGGTCCAGCACAAGCTGTTTGCAGAGAGCTTAGAGCGGTTTGCTGTCTGACATGGATCTTAGATCAGTGAGCCCCACCTTTTTCTCCCTCATCAAGCCAGGCGAATACTATGAACATTAACTGTACACCAAGCATCATGCTAGAGGCTGTACATACATTTTCTCATTACCTTCGTTATTATTTCCCATTTTATAGATGAGAAAACTGAGGTTCAAAGAGAGACTTGCCATGGCCAAAATTTGAACCCAAACAATCTGACTGCAGAGTCTCCAAACTCGCAGTTACTATTTCCATCAATACTTGTGGTCGACTTCAACAGTAATTCTTCAAATATGTGTAAAAGGGTGGGAGGAGTGAAGGTTAGAAATCCCCACCCCAAGGTTGTTCTCTACATCCCTCACCCACAAAAATCATAGCACAGAAGATCATAGAGACAGTTTCAAGTGCAACTGAAGTTCTGAGGCCTCTCCTGGCCCCTCCAGCCCCTCGATCTCTTCCTCCTTTACACTCAGAGCATAATTAGTTTAAATACCTGGTTGACAGTTCGTCATCTCTGATGGCCTATCATCTTCCACTTGGGTATGTTGCCTGTCCGTTCCAGCTAGACCGTAAGTTGCTGGAGAGTTCATTTCATCCCATATAACAGCTACCTACACCATTATGGGGCACATGGACACTTAATAAATGCTACTTGTTTGCTTAAAGAAGGGCAGGATAGCTTATTGAACTCTGCAGACAGACTTAGTTTTCTATTTACTAGCTATGCAACCCAGTGAAAATTACATGAATTCCGTATACTTCATCTGCAAAATAGGGATACAACAGTACCTTACAGAGTTGTCGGGAGTATTAAGAAGGCGCATATAAAGCATTTGGCATTCTTCCTGGCACATAATAAGGACTCCATAAATATTAGGTTGGTGCAGGAGTAATTGAGGTGTTTGCAATTATTTTTAACCTTGTAAACTGCAATTATTTTTGCACCAACCTAATAGTAACTGTTAATGTTATTGTTATTCCAGAACAGCTGAATTCATTGGATGTTTGCTGTGTTACATGCTGTGCTAAATGCTTTGTATGCAATTATATCATTTAATGTTTACATATAGAAAAGGTTTGTCTGCTTCAAAAAACATACCTTGCATGTGGAATCTAAAGAACAGAATAAATGAGCAAACTAAACAAAAATAGTCTCAGAGATAATAGAGAAAAAACGGATGGTTGCTAGATGGGAGCAGGATGGTGATGAGGGAGAAGGTAAGGGGGTCTAGAAAGTACAAATTGATAGCCACAAGAGTGCCACGGGGATATGAAAGACAATTTGGGGAATATAATCAATAATGTAAAGATTTTGTAGGGTGTGCAATGGACACTTGTCTTATTAGGGAGACCACTTCATGGAGGGGTTAGATGCCTGACCACTGCGCTGTACACCTGAAGCTGAAGCTAAATAATATTAAATGTCAACTATAATTTAATGTACATAGTCACAGGATGTCGAGTACAGCATAGAGAATAGAGTCAATGGAATTGTAACAGCTGTGTACGATGTTTGAGGGGTAGTAGATTGGGGGGTTATCACTTTGTGAGGGGTGTAAATGTCTAACTATTACATTGTTTTGCACAACTGAAACTGAAAAAAAAAAGAGAGAAAGAAAAGAAAAAGAAACACACCTTTCTCCTTTTACTGAAAAGTTATTTAAGAACGCTGGCTGCTCCCATTGTGTGGAGCCATGCTGCAGGCCAGCTAGGCACAAGTGTGGTATTGTAACACACTATTAGTAAGTCATGATAATTGGTAGACACATCACAATGATGAAATATTAACAACAGCTAAAGCTCTGGAGTTGAGAAATGTTTTGCTTTTTTATACAAATTAAAGTGGATTCAATATAATTATTATGCCATCAGTCCCTCTCCATTCTGTCTTTGTGCTCTCTCTCAAGTAAAAGTCCGGAGACACGGGCTTGCCACTGTACGTTGCTGTACAAAAGAAGGAGAGAGCCAGTGGTCCAAGCACTCTGTGGACTGTTAAGTCTTCTAAGACCTGGAGACACCTGTAAGGCAGAGTCGAAGCTGTTTTATTCAGTGTGATCTGGACCGTGATGAACCAGGAGTTCTTCAGTGTGCCAGTCTGTGTACTTTACAGAGAAGTTAAAGCAGATGGGGTGGCAAAAGCCTTGCCCTCGCATTCTTAACAGTTCATTTAATGCTACATGATAAGCCACGGGATTTGGGGTCAGACTATAAAAAGTGTGCTTTGAGACGGCTAAAGGAATCCTGCAGAGCACAGAGGATTTTTAGGGCAGTGAAATGACTCTGCTTGACACTATAATGCCGGATACATGTATTTATACATTTGTCTAGACATAGAACGTACAACGTCAAGAGTGAACCCTAATATAAACTATGTACTTTGGGTGATTATGAACTATGCGTGTAGGTTGATCCATTGTGACAAGTGCACCACGCTGGTGGAGGAGTGTTAATAATGGGGAATAAGGATAACGTGTGGGGACAGAGAGTAAACAAAAAATCTGCTCAATTTTTCTGTGAACCTAACACTGCTCTAAGACATAAAATCTATTACAAAAAAAAAAAAAAAGAAGATGACAGGAATCCTGTCCAGCTAAACAAACATGTATTGAAATCTGCTACATGCCAGACTATAGGATAGATTTCGGGGACACCAAAATAATTAATTTATGCATGTCCTCAGTGATAAAAATGAGTGCATATCCTTAGTGAACTGAGGTCTAGGAAGAGAGATAAGCAAAAATATAAACTGCAAAAACGTTAGTGAAGGTTGTAGGAAGAGACATACAGAGGATGTTGGAAGTAGGAAGGCGGGGGATGCATTTAATTGGACCTGAAAAGTAGAATGAAAGGAGGCTTCCTAGAGAAGGTGATGCCTCAGCAGGGTCTTGTAGCAGGAGTAGGAGTTTTCCAAGCCCACAGGGGAGGTGGAGGACAATTCTGTGATAGAATAGAATACGTGGAATTCTGCTGTTGATTAGCTAACTCTAAATATGTCAGTAAGGTGCCTTTAAACTCAGTTTTAGTTTTCTGCAGTGGATAATTCTTGTGTGTGTGTGTGTGTGTGTGTGTGTGTGTGTGTGTGTGTGTGTGTGTGTTATGAGGTCGGCTTAATTAATGTTTGTAAAGCTTTCAGCAATCTTTGGGTAAAAGGTGAAGAAGGAGGAGAAGTATATTACTTATCATCAGAGCTTTACCAGCATCTGATCACATAAGGAAAATTCCCTGAAAGGTCATTTCTAAGAAGCAGTATTAGTCTGGTGGCTCTTAAGCCTTATGTAACTTCCTGGAACAATGCAGTAGCAAGGGAAAAGAAAATGACATCAACATGGAGATAATAATGAGTTTAAATCATAAGCCTTATTGCCTTACTGCAGCTGCTGAGGATGAGACAAGCTGGAAGCTTCTAAACTTAACTCTGCGATTGCCTGGAAGCTTCTAATTAAAAGTTTTCAAATAAAATCAATAAGTTCTGACAGATAAAAGAGCAGATGGCTTAAGGAAGAAAAGTGGAAGAATGCATTAGGAAAGCATTGGGCTTCAATTCCATTTGGGAAAAGAAAAAAAACCATTACACGGGGAAGGAGGAAAAAGCAGGGATGGGAAGTGGACAAATTCAGGAGCCTGGAGAGGCAGGATGAGGCCCGGTTCCATCACAAATTTTGCTATGAAATTTTAGTTTGCGGCTCCACGAAACCCGTCTGCTGCTCAGAATCCATACCTGTGAAACAGGAGTGATAGTCTCTGCTTCCACAAAGGTGTGTTCATCCATTCCCCAGAGTGTCTTTTTGTCGTTGTTCTTTCCTTCATTCACCGTGTGTTTTGAGCACCTGTTGGGTGCTGGTACTTTGTTGGATGCTAGGGACTCGGGGCGAGCAAAAATCACACAAGATTTTTTTGCCTCTCATGGAGTCAAGTTACTGCCAAACTCATTGGCTAGCTAATTGGCTAATTAAAATATAGCAAATGAAAATGCATTTTAAGATGCTATGTAAACATTTGGTGTCATTTGATGATGATAGTGCTATACTTGCATTTTATTCCTTTGATAAAATCTTGGACGTATATTATAGTTAATCCTCATGACAAATCATTGAGGTAGATGTTGGTAACTTTTAGCCAAGATGAAACTGAAATTCAAAGGATAAGCGTTCTTGCCGAGAATCTCAAAGCTGGTTTGTGGCAGAGTCAGGACTTGAATCCACTTCTTCCAAGGCTAGTGTGCATTTCTTTTGCTGCTGCAGTTGGAAGCGTTGGGGCTGCAGGTTGAACCTTTTGGACAGTTCTTTGGATTTTCAGTCTTCTGACCATTGTAAAGTTCTAATCCAAAGGAACGCTCATCTTAGCAATTCCAAAGAATGCTAACGTCACTGATGTCAGTGCTGAGAGCTGGCGGGTCGGTGTGGGGGGGGCCTCCCAGGCAGAAATATCGCATCAGCAGAACTCTGATGTGGGCAACACAAACTGAGGAGCAGTGACATGATACCAGCTCTTTGTTCGGACAGGTATGTTCAGCTCTCACTGGGAGTTGTGTCCTTCCTTAGTCGTTTTCATTTGGACATCGGCGTGCGGTGTTGACTCAGCTTCAGTTCAGCGCGTGGAAAGGTTTTGTTTTACCTTGATGCCTTATGGAAAATGGAAGTTAGGCTCTGTAGGTTTCCTTGGTCTTCAGAAGCCAAGGCGAGGTCAGGGCAAAGAATTCCACTCGGGTGCAGATCAAGTCATGGCTATTTTGGAAACTTGGTTACAGTTTAGTTCCACAGGGAGTCTAAATACCACTGGAATTCGGGATACAAGGGATCCTCCAGCATTCCCATAGATACCTGTATGCAGATTCCAGAGATCCACACATTAAATTTGGGACACTCCAGGGAAGACCCACATCGACTCTTCACTAAATATACAACATTAATGAAGCCATCTATGTTTTCTAGACACCCCTGCATGTCCAAAAGCCAAGCCCTCCTCAAGGTCACCTCAAACAGTGCTCCTTTCTCTCCTTCTCCACATCTTTCCTATAAACTTCAGTGGCCCTTCGTACTTTTCTGCTGGCACGTATCTCTTCTGTTATTATGTTCCTACACTAGTCACTCCATTCCACAATCCTCATCCCACACTACAGCCGGTACTATCTTTAAATATATGTATATGTGTGTGTGATAGATATTTTTATATATGATACAACTATGTATATTAAATTTGTACAAAACGTCATAAAGTTATGTAATTTATATAAACCCGTGTTTACTTCTCTGCCTCAAACCCTCTATCGATTCCTTCACACGCAGGATAGAACCATAGCACGTAACTGTGGCCGCATGTCCTGCCTACCTCCCTCCCGCATTGTCCCTTAGTTCCTGGAACCCACCAAGCTCTCTCCTCCTTCATGCCCCTCACTCATCTGTCCTGTTCATGGGGACAGTCCTTCCCCACATGTTTTGCAAGACTGGCTTTTCTCATCCTGAAATCAGACAGTACCCTACTCCCTCGCCCTCAGCCCTTTATTCTCTGGCTCAATTCCCTATTTTTAATCTTCTTACCACTTGGTTAGCCATTTAGTTTTGTTTTTGTCAGCCTCCTCTGCCAGAATGTAAGCCTCCTGAGGAGAGGGTCACATCTGATGTGTCCTCAGCGCTCGGCGCTGTGCCCACCAGAGAGTTGGTCCATAATACATTGAATGAGTAAAGGATAGCTGCGTCTCATTACCCGTCCAATGCTCCCTGTACATAGTAACTGTTGCTACTGTTATTGTGTTGACTATGTACCAGGCACTCTTCTAAGTGCTCTACATGAATCCACCTACTTCATTCTCATGAAAACCCTGTGCACGTTTTTTCATATGTCTATTTGCCGTTTGTATGTCCTCTTTGGAGAAATGTCTCTTCAGGTCCTCTGCCCATTTTTCCATTGGGTTGTTTGTTTTTTTGTTGTTGTTGAGTTGTATGAGTTCCTTGCATATTTTGGATATTAGCCCCTTATTGGAGATGCTGTTTGCAAAAATCTTCTCCCATTTAGTTGGTTGCCTCTTTATTTTGTTGGTGGTTTCTTTTGCTGTGCAGAAGCTTTTAAGTTTGATATAGTCCCATTCATTTATTTTAGCTTTTACCTCCCTTGTCTTTGGAGTCAAATTCATAGAATGTTCTTTGAACCCAAGGTCCATAAGTTTAGTACCTATGTTTTCTTCTATGCAGGTTATTGTTTCAAGTTTTATGCTTAGGTCTTTGATCCATTTTGAATTAATTTTGGTACATGGTGACAGCAGTCCAGTTTCATTCTTTTGCATGTGGCTTTCCAATTCTGCCAGCACCATTTATTGAAGAGGCTGTCTTTTCTCCATTGTATGTTTTTTGCTTCTTTGTCAAAAGTTATCTGTCCATATTTATGTGGGTTTATTTCTGGGTTCTCAAATCTATTCCATTGGTCTGTGTGTCTGTTTTTCTGCCAATACCATGCTGTTTTGATTATTGTTGCCCTGTAGTACAAGCTAAAGTCAGGGAGTGTGATACCTCCAGCATTGTTCTTTTTTCTTAGGGTTGCTTTAGCTATTCGGGGTCTTTTGTGGTTCCATACTTTACTAACAATTGTCACCCCAATAAACTTTAATTTAAAAAAAAAACCCTCTGAAGTGTGTGTGACTGTTAGCCCCATTCTTCAGATGAGAAGTTAAATAATTTTAGGTTTTTAACATGCAAATAATTTTCTCAAGACTATACCACTAGAAAATGACATAGGCAGGATTCAAACGCAGGCATCCAGGCTCTGGAGCCCCTGCAGTCCGTTCTAACCTTCCTGTCTTTCGGGAGCAAACAGTCATGTATACGTCTGAGTTCATGGAAGTAAAGTTGGAACACGTGGCAGCATGGGGAAATTAACTCATCTCACACCTGCTACGGTGTACTCTTTCCCAGTCTGGAGAGGCTGAAGCAGGCATCATTATTTCTTTAGTGTGTCCATATGAAAGGAAAACCAGAGCAATCCACAGATGCTGTCATTGAAACAATCGTTGTCCCCCTCGTCAGAAAGCATAATTAAGAGCCCTCTGCCCATTAAATGAGGCAATGAATGCTAACACACTTTGTAGAGTATAAAATGCTCTATAAATGTTAGTTATTCTTATTCCTGAGCTCCTTGGGATAGTGGCGTATGTTACAGAACTGCTGGTTCAGAATTTTTCAGGAGCACTAAATTTACCCAGTAGTCAAGGAAAGGAAATGCCTCTGGTTTATTTTCTCCCATCATCCTGAAAACTAAGCAGAAATCCATTCTTCTCCTGTGTTCCCAAAATCCAGGGTCAGAAGTATGCAAATTTAAATATGCAGGCTGCTTTTAAATGATACATGAAAGGGATTTTTGAAACGAATGTGCTATGATTGAATTTCTGGTCAGTCACCCAGAAGGCATTTTGTACTAAGCTCTGGACCCAATTCCACTGAAAATGCATGAAGCTTTGGTGCCTGCAGCCAGTCTAGCTACAGACGGGGATCAGGGTCCTTGCCACACCACTTCCATTAAATGATGCAGACCCCTCGGCTCAAAGCTGAAAAACAAATTAGCACAAGCCTAAAAGAAATCCAGTACAAACTTACTTTAAAAATACCTTTTCCTGACAACACAACCTCTTTGATTTTAAACTACTTGATAAGACCAGCGTGCATTAATGTATAACTTGGCTTTTTCAATGGAGGTCACTTTGTCTCATTCAAAAGAGCCTGACTACTCTTTGGAACTAAGAATATTGCTAATCGGTGTTGTACAAATAAAGGTCTCTTTGACCTGCCTTAGCAATAGATACGAAACATGAGTAAAAATAGTCACTTATGGTATATGCTTCTTGGTGAAGTTATTTTTAAGAATAACTAACAGGAGTGGGCTTTCTAAAATAAGTTGGAGAGCTCTACTAGTCACCTTGTTTACTATTCAACAAGTTTGCTAAGCGACCTTTTTTTCCTGAAGATGATCAAAGGTAAGCCTCAGCCTTATCTGACTTACCATGAAATTTCGAAGTAGTGGAATTTTAAATTATAAATATTTCCTCCCTTTGACTATTTTAGAAAACCATGCCAGTAATGCGTTTAAAAAATCATGTACAACAAAAATAGAGACAAAACACATGAAGCTAATTTCACTGCCCATGCTCCCAGTTCCACCCCTCAGGGTCACTTTGGTACATCTTCTTCCAGCCCTTTCTCTGTGTATTTATCCCTTTATGTATTAAATGTTTAAGATTTACGTTGATATAAATGTATAGTAGTTATCAATTGCTGTCACAAAGCTTAAGGGTTTGAAATAGCAAACTTTCTTTACCTCACACGTTTTCTGAGAGTGAGGAATCTATGAGTGGCTGCACAGGAGGGTGCTGGTTTCTTGTCACTCATGAACATGTACTCAGGATGTAAGGTGACTGCACTCATCTGAAGACTGGATGGGGACTGGAGATCTGCTTCCCTGATAACTCAGATGGCTATTGACTGGAGGGTTCAGGCCCTCACTGGCTGTTGGCAGGAGGCTGCCACGTGGGCCTCTCCACTGGCTCCTTGAGTGTTCTTACAACATGGCAAGCTGGCTTCCTCTAGAGCAAGTGATAAGAGAGGCAGGGAGAGAAAGAGAGAGGTCAAGGAGGAAGCCATAGTGCCGTTTTATGACCTGGTCTTAGAAGTGACACATTGCCATTTCTGCCATATTCTATTCACTAGAAATGAGTCACTAAGACATGCATGCAGAGGTTAATCAAGTTCCAGCTGCCGAAGGAAGGCGTATCAAAGAATTTCTAGACACATATGAAAATCACCTCGTAGGGCGTATTGCGCATATGGTTCTGCAGTTCGCTTTTTTCACTTAATCTGCTTCATTATGGACAGATTATATTATATGTACTGGCGTATTCTTTTAACTGCTGCATACTCTTCCACTGTCTATTTAATCATCTCTTCTTGATAGACTGAGCTCAAATTTTCCCTCCTACAGATAACACAGCGTTGGAGGAGCTTGCTTATGCCTTTTTAGGACATGTACCAGGATTTCTCCAGTAAAAAATGAATTGAGGTGTCATTACTGAGTCATAGGGTCTGCTTATCTTAATAGTTTCTGTTATAATTGCCCTCCAAAATGGCTGTGCTAATTTCCAACCGTTCATTCCTTACCTGACACTGGGGGACTTGTGATAGATCCTTATTAGGTGAAATATCTCAGGGGACTTGCAGATTATTTTGACCCTTTTCAAGTCTGGGTTTGTGAGAGACCTGAGAATTATCCCTTTGGACACCCCTTTGCTCAAGATTGCAGCCTCGCTCCTTAACTCTGCTTGATTTAAGCAAAAATCGAGGAGCTCATCCCTCCCGAGACAGGGAGGCTTAACTATTGTTTACAAAGGACTTGGAGGTGCTCAGGTACCAGGTGCCCCTGGAGAGCCAGGTTGATTAGTGTTCATTCAAAACCACCTCCTCTGTTGTGGAAGCAGCTGAGAAATCCAGCATGTGGATTTCAGTGCAAAGGAGAATGCTGCTTCAGTACTAGCAACTCTTCTGGACTTTGGCTGCGCCTTCCTATTGCAAATTACTGATGCATAAAATCGCTGAACCCTCTGGGCCTTCCCACCATATAACTTATCCTTACTCTAAAACCAACGACCAGACTGACTTCCTCCCATTCAAGCTGCCAAGTTCCTTGGCGGGCAAGAATCATTAACAGCAGCGACAGAGACAGCTGAACCACACAAAAACATTTGGTCTGATTTATTTCTATTTATTTACTGTGCTCATGGCCAGATCCAAAATCGTGTGTCATGGAAGCAACCACCGTTCAGTCACCCGACTTATATTTATCGAGCACCTACTATGTGTAAGGGACTGTGCTGTTTGGTGTGTCAGGGGAAGGGGGAAGAGTGTTCACATGATTTTTTTTTTTTAAATGTCAAGCTCGTTAATTATTTTTTTTATTGACAGTAAAGGCCGCAAGTATTTTCTTTTTTTTTTAATTTTTTTATTTATTGAGGTGACAATTGTTAGTAAAATTACATAGATTTCAGGTGTACAATTCTGTATTACATCATCCATAAATCCCATTGTGTGTTCACCACCCAGAGTCAGTTCTCCTTCCATCACCACATATTTGATCCCCCTTACCCTCATCTCCCACCCCCCTACCCCCCTTACCCTCTGGTAACCACTAAACTATTGTCTGTGTGTTCGCATGATTAATACCCTCAAGAATTTGAAATTGCATGACAATTATCAACTATTTAGCCCCGCTTGCATATCAGGCAGCGTGCTAAGCTGCTTACAGACACTGAGACCTTTAATTCTCCCAGCAGCCCCGTTTAAATAGGTACCATTGCCGTTTTACGTCGTAAATGCAGAACTCAAGTCCTGTCATGAACCAGATGCTCGTCTTCATCCAAGTCTTTAACCCAGCTGAGACCTGGTACCTGAGCGGGCTGGGCTGGACTGTTCAGCTTTTGCCAAAATGTGTTTGTTCTTACAAGAAGCGCCATGGAAATTGGGATCTACAGTCACAGCATATGCCCTGGTCTGGGATCGCTGAGGCCCACGGTGGTGACTACTGTGGATCTCAGCTCAGAGACACTTCCCTATGCTCCCTGACAAGGTTGGATCCCCAGACCCCATGAGCTCAGTGCTCTCTATACTTTCTCTTCTGAATTCTTGGCACAGTGGAAGGAAATCTGTGTTTGTGAGACACTTTGCTGTGCCTCCACCAGGGTGCTGTAAGCTCCGTGAGGGTGTGAGCTGTGCTTTTTCTGCTCACTTCCGATTCCCCAGAGCCTGGCACAGAGCTTGGACTAGATAATCAATATTATTTAGTCCACTAATTGCTTTATGAAAGGCTCTAAAAAGAACCACAGTAAAGAAACCTGGACACTTGTTTAACTTGTCTCACACTTTCCAAGCCTAGTTCAACAAATCTTTATTGACCATATCTTGTGGTTCTAGATTAGTTACTGAGGATATGGCAATAAACTAAATAGACATGGTCCTATTCTCTTGGGGCTTGCGTGCCACTGGGTGGGGGCGTCCAGAGGATAAATTCGTCAAATAAAATGAATAAGATAATTTCAGATATTTGTAAGTCTTGAGAAATAAAATTAAACCAAGAGCTGCTCACAGGCTGAGGGGTGGTGAGGGCAGGCTTCTCCAAAGAAGGGGCTTTGAACTGAGACCAAAGTCATGACAAGGAGCCAGCCTTGCAAAATAGCAGGCACTGGATTTTCTCTCTCTTAATAAATGCATCTAATGCTCAGGGCAAAACCCTCAGAGTCATCCTTGACTCCTTCCTCTTGCACTCCTGTTGCCTGTATCTTCAGAGTGTTTCAAATTGGCCATCTTCTCCCCATCCTTGCTGCTCCTAGTCTAGTCCTAGCCACCTCCATCTCTCATCTGGACTAGTACAATAACCTCCTGACAGGTTTCTCTGCTTCCATTGTCTCCACTCACTGTCTGTTCTCTGTCTGATCATGTCACTGTGCTACTCAAATCTTTCAGTGGCTTCTCCTTAACACTGAGGAGGGTGAAATCCCAGTGTGAACCAGGCTTACACAGTCCCATGTTACCTGGCCGCTTCTCCAACCCTGTTTTCTACCACTCTCGGCTCTAGGCACACTACCCTGCTCGCTACTCTACAAATAGGCCAAACATGTTCCCATCTCAGGTGCTTTGCACTTGTGGTTCCCTTTTGCTAGAAAGTTCTTTCTCCTATGCTTTTGTGGTTTGCTCCAACATTTCATTCAAGTTCTGTTCAAATATTCACCAGAAGCCTTCCCCAACCCCTGTCGACAATGGCAGTTACCACTATTGCCTATGCCTTACCCCTGTCTAACTTTTCTTCATAGAACTCCTCACACCGGACATAATGTTATATGTCTCTCTCTTCTCTGCTATTAGGATATAAGCTCCATGAGGGTGGGAAGTGAGTCAGCGGTGTTTACTGTTGTAATCCCAGTACCTGGAATAGTGGTCCTCAACCAGTATTTCTTGGATGGATGGATGGATGGATGGATGGATGGATGGATGGATGGATGGATGATAAAGTGCAAGAACATGAGTTTTGATGTGTTAGAAAAACAGAAAGAAGGCAGGAGTAGGGAGAGAGAAGAGGAGGCCGGAAAGGCAGGCTGGGGTCAGACCATGCAGGACCTTGTGAATTTAAGAATCTCAGAATTCTTTTAAGAGGATCAAGAAGCGGTTCACCTCTGGAAAGCTTTTACTTTGTAATTTCTCCTAACAAGTGACATGACATTTGGAGAAACCGTGAATTATATGACCTCTTCTATATTACTTTCTGTGGTGCCCAGAAAGAGAGCTTGGCAATGCTCTTGGAGCCTATCAATGTTTGCTTGAGATGCTGGGGATTAAACAGCACATACGGAATCAGCTACTTTGAGTGCCTCTGTAAATTCAGTTCCCTGGGGAGCCATCTCTGACTTCCCAAAGCAGAGTTCAGGGTCCTTCCACGGCTCTTGCGTCTCCCAGTGATACCAGAGCACGCAGTACTGCTTCATGGTGTCCGGTTTTGCTCCTGCTGGAATGTAAGCTCCTTGAGGCTAGGGACCTTCTCGCTGCCTCCTTTAACTCAGAAACCACAGAGAGGTTGCTGGTCATCTGGATCCAGCCTACCTAGGTGTATGTTTCATCTGTTTTGTTTTATATTCTTTTAGAGCAGCTGCCAACATTTTAGTTTTTAAAAAAAAAAAAATGGATTTCTGGCCTCTGTGTTAAATTTATAAGGCATAGTAATGCTGTTCCGATCATCTCAACAACTAGAAGAATTGAGTAGCAGTCACGCTGTTCATAGGGGCATGCTTTTTCCAGCAAGCCACAATCCCCACCATTCCCTATTATTTTTAATGCTGAGCTTGAGAATTTCTTGTCATTTAACATCTGACTGAGCTATTGTTTTCTTATAGTAGAGAACTATAGTTCTATATCCAGTCTGCCGTCAAAAGAAGGCTGCATATTGTTAAACCTGGTACGTGGAGCCCCTTTGGGGCAATTGAATTTGTGACCCTAGTCCCAAAATAAACAAGTGTTCTTTGATGTTTACAAGCATAGGCCTTGATTACTCAACATAGTAAAGATGTAATTCTCCCCAAATTGATATATAGTTTTAACACAATCCCTATCAAAATGCCACCGAGATGTTTTGTAGATACAGACAAGATTATTCTAAAATTTACGTAGAAAGTCAAATGTATGATAATAGCTAAAATGAGTTTTAAAAAGAATAATAAAGTGAGAGGAATCAATCTATTTAACTTCAAGACATTATATAGCTACAATAATTAAGACCATGTCATATTTACCATGGGATAAACTCATATCCATGGAACAGAATAAAGGATCCAGGAACAGACCCACACAAATATGCCCACCTGGTTTTTGACAAAGGTGCAAAAGCAATTTAATGGAGAAAGACAGCCTTTGCCTCAAATGGTGCTGAGCAATTGCACATCTATAGACAAAACATGAACTTCGGTCTAAGCCTCACAATTTATTCAAAAATTAGCTCTAAATGGAAATGAAGGCTTAAATGTAAATTGTAAAGCTATAAACTTTTCAGGGAAAAAAAACATAGCAGAAAATCTTCAGGATCTGGGCTTGGCAACATGTTCCTACAGTTGAGTCCAAAACATGATCCATAAAAGGAAAATTAGATAAATTGAACCTCATCACAGTTGAAACCATTCAATCTGCAAAAGACCATGTTAAGAGGATGAAATGATAAGCTACAGACTGGGAGAAAATATTTGCAGACCACATATCAGACAAAGACTAGTCTCTAGAATATATAAACCGTCAAAACTCAGTTTAAGAAATAATCCAATTAGAAAATGGGCCAAAAATATAAAGAGATATTTCGCCAAAGACGACATACAGATAGTAAACAAACACATCAGAAGGTGTGTTTATTATTAGCCATTATCATTAGCCATTAGGAAAGTTCAAAATGAAACTACAATGAGATATCACTGCATATCTATCACAATAGCTAAAATAAAAAATAGTGATAATACCAAATGCTGGTGAGGATGTGGAGAAATTTGATCACATATATTGTTGGCAAGAATGTAAAAATAATACACCCACTCTGGAAAACCATTTGGCAGTTTCTTTAAAAACTAAGCATGCAACTACAATATGACACAAGAAGTGTATTTTTTGGCATTTATCTTTTACTTTTGGCAAAGTAAAAACTTATGCTTATACAAAAACCTGCACACAAACCTATATACTATGTTTATAGCAGCATTATTCATAATTGCCAAAACTGGAAATAATGTAGATATCCTGCAATGGATGAGTGGTTAAACTGTGGTATAACCATGCCATGAAATATACTTAGCAATACAAAGGAATGAACTATTGATGCTCAGGATGCATCTCCAGAAAATTATGTTGAGTGAAAAAAGCCAATCCTAAAATCTTATGTACTGTATCATATACCTCTCCTTAACCTCTGGCAGCCTTTAATCTGTTCTCCGTTTCTGTAATTTTGTCATTTCAAGGATGTTACGTAAGTGAAGAATACATTAGTGGTTGCCAGTGATTAAGGAGAGGTGGGGGCTGGAGGGAAGTGGGTAGGAAGTGGGTATGTGGCTATGAAAAGATAACATGAAGAATTCTTTTTTTCTTAATTATTATTTTTTTTAATTGGGGAATATTGGGGAACAGTGTGTTTCTCCAGGGCCCATCAGCTCCAAGTCGTTGTCCTTCAATCTAGTTGTGGAGGGCGCAGCTCAGCTCCAAGTTCAGTCGCCGTTTTCAATCTTAGTTGCAGGGGGTGCAGCCCACCATCCCATGTGGGAATTGAACCGGGAACTTTGTTGTTGAGAGCTCGCGCTCTAACCAACTGAGCCATCCGGCCACCCGGAAGGGTTCTTGAAGTGACGGAAACGGTCTATATCTTGACTGTATCAACGTCAGTATCCTGGTTGTGACATTGCATGATATAGTTTTGCAAGATGTTACCACTGGGGGGATTGGGTGAAGGTACATAGGAACTCTCTGTGTTATTTCTTCAAAGTGCATGTGAATATACAGTTATCTCAACATGAAAAGTTTAAGGAAACAAAACAGGCCTTGGAAATCAGACAGCCTTAGATTTAAGTCTCTGCTCTGCCACTTATTAACTCAGTGACCCTGGGCAGTTTTGTTAGCCTCCCTGAGCCTCCATTTCCTCATCTGAAAAGTGGGCATCACACTCATATTATTTTGGAGATTAAATGAGGTCAGGCAGTGACTGTGCTGAAGAGCTAGCCTGAGCCTGGCCCATGGTTAAGGACCATGGGAGTTGCTTTTGTTGCTGCTATTGTTGCAAGTGGGGCCTCCAGAAGCAGTCAGCCTGGGAACATCTCAGGGTAAGTCAGGATTAGTATAGAGCCGAGGTTCCCAAACTACCTCAATTCAGGGCACCCTTAGGCTTGTAGTCATTTTTTTCATGTTGTTCCTGGGCCAAAAGAAATACATAACATTTGTGTTTATTACGTAGTTAGGTCCAAACCATGTAATGAGTATGTACACCCTAATGATTTAGAAATTGTTGGGGGAAAAAAGGACACATAAATTGCAAGAAATCATTTTTTATTTCAATCTTAAGTGCAGTTACTTACAATGAAATGTGAGCCCCTGTGGGACTCTGCCCACCCTCATTGTCTGTTCCACCTTGATTTTGATGTAGAACTTGTTTTTAATCACGTTATCTGCCAAAAAATCGAGCTTTGAAAAGATGCGCTGTTACTAAAGAGAATAATCCTCATGCTAATGTTGAAATGGTGAGTTCCTAGGCGCTAGGGCTCCCCGTGTCTGACAGATGTGAACATTGCTGTTTTTCCGTCAAAATTTAAACTATCCTGCCGCACCCCTGTGAGTTTACTGAGATGCCGTGGGGCGCTTTGGTGCATAGATTGGGAATTACAGGTTTAAGGGTCCAAAGCAGAACAGAGTGGAACCAGCCCAAAGGTTACCCACCTGGGATCATCCAACTTGGAGTGATCCATCTGTTGCTGGACATGCTTCTGTCCCCAGGATGGTCTCACAGCCAAACTGCCTACCTTTAGGGAACGAGAGCCATTTCTTGTGCTTCGGCGAGGGCAAAGGAGATGATTAGGAAAGGATGCTGGACCATTTAGTTGCTCTCTCTTGTGGATGTATTCTCTCTTGTTGTGCAAGACTCATTCCAGAGTTAATAAGCAATTTGGGAAGCTCCTCTTCTCTCAAAATTAAATTCCACAGTAAGGGCCTAGAAGGTGACAAGCATAGTCCTAAATACTGTGGTCACAGAAATAAGTCAGATCTTGTCCCCTGCCCTTGAGTAATGAACGGTTCTTCTAGATGATGGCCAGCCTATGGTTTTTATGGAAAGGCAAGAGTTACTGAAGTCAAAGACCTGAATTTGAGTCTACACTCTGCCATGGGGACTTGTTAGGTCAGCTTCTCAGCCTCAGTTTTCATATCTGCAAAAATGGGAGTTAAACTACCTGCATAGCACCTTTACCTCAACAGGACCTAATGAGATAAATGCATGTGAACTCAGAACATTATGATCAGCACACAGTAAGCATTTATGTTTGCCACCTTTTTAATCACTAATTATCAACCCAGGCTGCTTTACTCGAGGGTGAAAAGAAATCCAACCAGCAAAACGCACTTCTCATGCTTTTCAGAAGACACAGGCATATCAGGAGGAGAGGGAAGGAAGACAAGTCTGAAAGATTTGGGCATGTCAGTGAGAACCTTAGGGGCCAAGTTGGACAGTCCCAGCAGCCTCATTCTCCTTTTCCTTTTGCAGACTCGAGAATAAATATTCTGAGAGCCCAAGTGATCTCCTCGTCCCCCTGTTCCTTTTTATCCTCTCAAATATATCACTTTCTTCCCCCTGCTTCCGGCTGTCACGCAGGGGCTGTTTTATCCAGCGAGTGCTACAGGTGACATTTTATTTATTGTTTTACTCCCAACCCAAAAGCCATTTCAAAGGCAAACTTAATATTGCGTCACAGATGGGTGTCATTCCAGGCCCCAGTGATAGATGTCACTGAGTCGAGGTGGGTCCGACTGGGCTCTGTCTCCAGGAAAGTGAGATAATCTGAGAGACCGTAAAGCAGCTGTTCATTTTCCTCTCCAAGTGAGGAAGATGTGCAGAGTGGTGGAGAGCCGTTCTCCGGGTCCCCCGCCTAATTGTCTTGATTAGCACGCTGCACGGCCATCACAGGTGTGGCCATAATAGCTCTAGAAGGTTTTCCTAGCCAGCCCAATTAAAATCTGTCACTGAGCCAAGAACTAACAGTGTGTGTGCTTCATAATGCCAAAAGTCAAAACGAGTTCTCTAAATAATAATTGCTTGCATTTCTAGGACAGTTTATGGTTTGAAAGCACATCTGCACTTCCTTTGCCTCATTTTCTCCTTGCGTGGAAGGCGAGCAGTTGAGGGCGGGAGGTGAAGTTCAGAGAGATTCAGTGACTTACCAAATTATGGGACCCTGACAATTGTGCCAAATCGCTTGTGATAAAGATGAAGACGAATCCTTAAAGAAATTTCTACTGTGCATATGGCAATCACTAACATTTATAAGTCCCTTAGCAGCCTCCAGAATGCTGTTATATTTATTTTCTTATTACGTCTTCCACAACAGCTCTGTGAATCAGGTCTTTGTTACCCTATTTTTACACACACACACACACACACACACACACACACTCGAGCTCAAAACCTTGGAATTTTTATTGAAATCCTGCATCTCATTTGAGAGTTGGGGGAGCTGTGATTTTGGTGGTTATGTTACTGGTTCAAGGACATACAGGTACCAAGTGGTAGAATTCGGGTTAGAACCCAGACCTGCTAACTCAGCCAGCGTTCTTTGCCCATCACTCTGTGCTCTGCCGTGTCTCTTCTGCACGCTGTGTTTCAGAGTTGTGGGCACATAAAGCCGTGCAGCCCACGCTGTGCTGCACAGACACAAGTGTCTCCTGCTGACACAGTGCCAGCTTTGACCGATGGAAGGGCTTTGTCCAGTGATTTATTTTCCTACTGAATTGGGAAAATGGACAGTTTACACTCTAAACCCAAGGTAAACTTGACCCCTGGTCTCTTCACAGCCTGATCTCTGTGGTGCTGACCACGTGTGTTTGATGAAGGTACTTTTGTTGGTTTATAGGCCACCCACCAGACGCCCAGCCCTGCATTTCAAGGGCCTGAGTGGCTGTGGTTGACTATGAAGGCAGAGGATAAATGTCTTAGCAGCCAGGGCAGACTCAGAAATTGATAGACAGCCATCCTAAAGGAAAAACGAGCTCTAAGCTATTCTCAGTCGGAGCCACAAACAGTTTCTTGCAGCAAAATGTGTTGTTCTTTGTTTCTTAGAGATGAGGAATGAAGAGAGGAACCCTCTTTGGCTCTTCTGATGATTTTTGTAGGTTAAGGCTGAGTCCCTGAGTACAAATGATCGCCTGGCTCATGTCCCAGTACTGATGGCACACACAAGCTGGTTCCCTGGTGACACATGTGAGGGTAGGAGTGGAATTTCACATTTCTCCCTGCTGGAAGGGCAGTGTTTTCTACCCATTGTTCATTCTGAAAGCCTTCTTCAGTCCCAGCCCGAGTGTTCTCACTGGAGGAGGGAAGAAAATGAATTCTGTGTTCCCTATGGTGCATTGAAGCCTAAGGGCCAGGTTCCTTTCATCTGCAGAGCCAAAAATGATGATTTCCTCCAGAGCAAATGGCTTCCATGGCCTTCTTGGCTGCAGTATATCTGTATCTGTGCTGCCATTCCATCATGAAATCTGGGGTACGGCTAACGTTGCCAAGTTGATGACATCTCAACACAAATAACTTATTAAAAAAAAAATCAAAATTGGAGGTGGGAGGAAATGTAGGAACAGCTTTATGTTCTGTACTATTCTGTTTCCTATTTTAAAATATAAGAAGAAAGAAAGAGCAGGTATCTATTGATAGAAGTAGATAAGTATTTATGAATGAGTATGTATAGCTCTATATAGATGTTACATTTTTTGCCATTTTTATAAAGACATTTCCAAGCATGGGATGCATATATCTGCGCTTGGCTTAGCTTAATGCAGTTCAATTGATTTCTGCCTGGTAATGTGTGATTCCCTCAGCGGGGAAGGATCAATAAGATCAGTCGGGCCCACTTTTGCATGTCATCGGTCCTGGTTTTAATCTTGGTAATCCTGGCTACAGGCCACTCAGTATGGAGGCACAGTGATTTGCAGCAATCTCTGCTCAATGATTTGTGACTGTATTTGGGGTGCATTTCAGCTTATGACTTGATGTTCAGTTCATTCTCCTTTGGACTTCATAGTCTGGTGCCTGTGTTCTTCCTTGTACTGCAAAGGACCTATTGGAAGGAAGCTTGGGGAAAATGAACTTGACAGGGAGAATTGAAATAAGTTTTAAACAGAACCAGAGAGAAAAAATAAAGCACTACACAGGTTTTGAGAGATTTGAATCAGATTAGACGTGGGGAAGGAGGCATTTTATCCAGAAATAAAAATGCTGTCAGAGTCACTGGACTTAAATGAACACCAATTCCTTCTCATTAGCATACAGGAACTACCTCACCTTTTCTTTCTCTTGAAAAGGACCTCTCATCTCACATGTATCACAATTGAGAAGCGTCCTAAACACGATGCTTTCCGATAGCCTCACATCACAGTTTTATAAATTTTCGGCAGTCACACATGTAGGGAATGTATGAATCCTACGTCATTTCCCAAGTCCTTTCACTCCAGCACACATTGAAAACCCTATTAGAATGCACTTTTTGATGGTAAAAAAGGAAGAAAAGTAATTCTTTCCCCACCTGCCCAGCCATTCGTTTACTGCTAATTAATAATTCACGCCAACCTTCAGATCACAAGACTGTTATTCAAGCGGTTTAAAACATAAACAAAATGCATAGCATAGAACCTGGCTCATGTATTACCGTATTAGATTGCTAGGGCTGCTGTAACAAAATACCGTGAACCTAGTGGCTTAAACAACAGAAAGTTATGACCTCCCAGTCTGGAGGTCAGAAGGCTGACATCCAGGTGTCAGCAGGATTGGTTCCTTCTGAGCGCTGGGACAGAGAAACTGTTCATGGCTCTTTCCTGGCTTCTGGTGCTTTGCTGGCAATCTCTGGCGTTCTTTGTAATTTGTTTCACCTAACTTTGTAAATGTTTCACCTAATCTCTGCCTTCATGTTCACATGGCCTTCTCACTGTGCGCATGTATATGACTCAACTTCTCCTTTTTATTAGGACATCAGTGATATTGGATCAGGGCCCACTCTCATGACCTCATCTTAACTAATTACATCTGCAATGACCCTATTTCCAATAAAATCACGTTCTGAGATATTGGGGGTCAGAACTTCAACATATGAATTTTAGGGGGACACAGTTCAACCCATAGCGATGACTATTATTTGTTATTATGTTTCAATCATTATTCTTAGCTTTTCATGACTGCTTCACTATGGATCTACCCTCCCTATGTTGCATATTAACATTTGCAAAAGGGAATGAAGAAATTGGAATGGCATTGCAGAGTGTAAATATCTTCAGGTGGCACTGGCTGAAAAATGGTAGTCCCTATCAGGGCATTCGTAGGTCTGGTAGAGGGAACGGGGAAGCTTGGCCAGCCCAATCCAGCAAGGTAGCAGAACTAGTCATTAATTACACCCAAAAGCCATCCAGAGTTTTGGCAATCTCTCCAACCTTAAGATTCTGGTATCCTCCCACAGTGAGCAGGCAGGCAACAGCCTGCCCAACCTCACCAGATGGTATGGAATCCCCTGTGCCACTGGCGTCATGCGCATTTTAGATTTATTAAAACACCTATGAAAAAAGAAATACCCTTTGGAGCAATAAAATCCCAAATCCAGCAATTTTCTGCAGTATCACAGCAAAGTGCCCCCCCCACCCCGGCTGTTGTTGAGATGGTGGGCCAGTAATTCTTCAAAATGGTTTTCTTCTGACATGTACATAACATTTCCCTTTGTAAGAACGTGAAGGTTTGACTCCTTCAGAGCCCATTACATAGACAGATTGGCCCCTGAGATAATTACAAGAAGATAGTTTAATGGACTCGATTAAGGAAACCCATTACCTCCGTGAAGAAACACCATGAGGTGCAAAACCCAGGCAAGTCTCCCCTCAACAAAAAATACAATTTCTTACCTAGAAGCATAGAAACAACATTCAGGCCACCTGTTTATATTTGGAAACTAGGCTGATATTGATCTGTCAAAGCAGGATTGTTGAACTAGAATATTTTTACTCTGCTCTGTTTCAAAAGAATTTAGGATGACATACAAGGATGTATCAAATGTGACATGATAGAACAAATTAAAAATTAGGTGACCTAAAATCGCGCTCTCTCAGTACTGGAAGCCAACTTTCCAACACTGGCAGGACTGGCAGCTCTAGAAAACCTGAGAGATGGCAGCCCCGTTCTTCCAGATGCGACATGATTCTCAGGACCTTGGGGATTGCTCACCACCTCCCGAGAGAGGCATCCCCTGCATTGTTGCTACCGTGTTTCCCCGAAAATAAGACCAGGTCTTATACTGTTTTGCCCTGAAAATAAGACCGGTCTTATATTAATTTTGCTCCAAAAGACGCATTAGGGCGTATTTTCAGGGGATGTCTTATTTTTTCATGTACAACAATCTACATGTATTCAAATACAGTCATGTCATCTTCTTCTGGAACCTCGTCATCATGTACTAAATGCGTCCGTCTGGCTGACGATCATCACTGGGGCTTATTTTCAGGGTAGGTCTTATTTTTGGGGAAACACGGTACTACCCCAGCTACTGATTCCAGCCTGATCTCTAGGTGGGTAAGAGAGAGAGTGAGAAATACTCAGGAGTCCAAAAGGAAGGATGCTGTCTGCGGGGACACCATTAGCGCTCTCACCTTTCACTCCCAGAAAGATGGGATTTATATGTGACTGTACAACACTGTCAGCTCATGATTTACGCCAGCTCCCTTCCCGGGCCACCGCCATCTCCAACTTCAGATTACAAGTACATTTTTTAAAATGTATATTAAATGTTTTAGAAGATAAAACAAAAAATCACTTTCACTAAATAAAAGAGGGTGTATTAAGCTCATCTCTGACCCAGGCCCTCTTAATGTGTCTACAACACACACACAGATGGAGTGACAAGGTTGCCTGCTAGGTTTGAACCTTCCTTCCTGAGTGTGCCTCACTCATCCTTACCCACTGGGTGTTTTCAAAAACCCTGTGGTGAGCATTGGAGTTACCTGAGGAGGTTTTCCCATATTCAGATTCTCAGGTCCCATTCCTAAAGAGAATGATTCAGTACAACTGGGGCCGGGCTCAGGAATCTGCATTTTTAATGTGTCCTCTGGTGTCTGTGCCCTACAAAATAGAATTGTTTTCCATGTGTGGTGTCTATAAAAACGAAACATGCTCATTATTTTTTTTAAAAAAATGTTAAGACAATGTAAGTAAAAATCACCAATTTTCTACTATTGAGACAGAATTATCAGTATTTTAATGGCTATCCATCAAGAACGTTCTCTTTCTCTCTCTCTCTCTCTCTCTCTCTCTCTCTCTCTCTCTCTCTCTCTCTCTCTCTCTGTGTGTGTGTGTGTGTGTGTGTGTGTGTGTGTGTTTGTGTGTATAATCTCTGTCGTTTATAAATATTATTTTAAGTTTGCAGACCCAAATTCATGAAAGAGAAGGCGAGGGAGGTGGCTCCCACAAGATCTTTTTCATCCAGTGATAATAACCAATAACTTTCTTTCCTTGACTTCTGTGACTCTAAGTTCTGTTCATTTACAAAGGCTTCTTCCAGTGGTGATTTCCAAGCTCCTGATAGCTCTACTTAGCACACTTTTCTTTAAGGACCAGGTAGCTATTACTTGCCAACTCAGGAGACATGAGAAAAATTGCTGCACCATCTCCAAGATCCTTTCCCCTTTTTTGCCAACATCATCCTCCCACCAATAGAATTGTTCTCTTTCTTCACCTCTCCATCTCCTTCACTTGGAAACATTGAGGTCACGTCCACATCTGACAATTCATTTTGCTACCTTTGGTGTTAACTTTCCTTTAGTGTTTCATCTCTGAGAGCTCTTCCCTGGCTAGAGAGGGCTCCAAAGCTACGTTTTCCAAGGATCACCATTTATTCTATGCTTGGTAATCGTAATGTCTTAACTTAGATCCCTTTGAGAATCTGAGAGTGATGACCCTTTACTTCTCAAAAAATGCACATATGTACACCCAATTTTTGCACGTAATTTCAGGAGGTCCAAGGAGTCAAAGTTAAGGACTTCTCTGGTAATGCATCCTCAGCAGACTCAGTCCCCTTAACTCTGCCAAGGAGTCCCACAGACATCACTCATGAAAATAAGTGTTGTGCATCAATTATCCAGCAGATACTGCATTGGGGCACTGGCGATACAAAGAGAAATAGACAGGAACCCTGTTTTAAGGATTTAAGTAGTGGTAGAGGTCGATAGAAAAACAGCAACCATAGAATGTAAGAAGCACCATGATGAAACACAACCAGGGCTACAATAAAATGTTCTTAAAGCATGGTTCTCACATATCTCCTTAAAACCCTTGATGTCGGGGAGGCCAGGTGGCTCACTTGGTTAGAGCACGAGCTTTGAACAACAGGGTTGCCAGTTCGATTGCCACCTGGGCCAGTGAGCTGTGCCCTCCACGACTAGACTGAAGGCAACAAGCTGCCGCTGAGCTGCCAGAAGGGCAGCTGATGGCTCAGTTGGTTAGAGCGTGAGCTCTTGACAAGAAGGTTGCTGGTTCAATTCCCGCATGGGATGGTGGGCTGTGCTCCCTGAAACTAAGATTGAAAATGGCGACTGGACTTGAAGCTGAGCTGCGCCTTCTACAACTAGATTTAAGGACAATGACTTGGAGCTGATGGGCCCTGGAGAAACACACTATTCCCCAATAGTCCCCAATTAAAAAAAAAAGAAAAACGTATGGGGTGATGGATGTAATGATAATAACGGACATTCAGCCAAATGGGCAAGGCACATTTTGCAAGAACTATAGTGATTTTCTGTTAGGATTCAGACAAATTACCCTCAAAAAAAAAAAAAAAAAAAAACTTGAATGATGTCTCCTCTTCCTGCCATCCATGAAGACCTTTATCATGAACCTCAAGCTTACTTTTCCAGTATCATCTGGATACACCTCTTTCTTTTGCTCAGCCCTGGCATTTCATGCTCCTATCACGTTCAAGTCTCTTTCGGTCACCAAATGTGCCATGCTCCATGGGTCTTCTTATGAGCTATCCCTTCTGCCTGGTATATTTCCCTCCCCCATTCTTTGCTCTTTGGTCAGGCTGACTTTCATTTGTCCTTTAACACTAGACTTAGGATGCTTTCTTCAGGGAGCTTCCCTTGATTTATCCAAGTTCAAGTTAGATGCTCTTCTTGAAAGTTACCATAGCCCTTGGTACTTTTCCTTATGTTAGTTCCTACCACACTGTATTGCAATTACCTCTTCATACATCTGTGTTGCTCAGCAGGCAGTGATATCCTCAAGGACTATCATGTTCACAGTTCTGGTCATACTAGCTAATGCATAATAGCTAATAAGTAGTTCAATTAATTTACTAATTCATTTAATTTAAAAAACCCTCAACAGAAATAGTTTTAAGGCTTTCTAGTGTAAATCAGAATGGAGAGCCCTCCCACCTCTCTCTTCTCTGAGAAGTGCAGTCTATAATTAGAACTCTGCCCATAATGAATCTGATTCTCGGTTACCTGGTACATACAGAAGGGACAGAGCCGTGGACAGTTAATTAAGAGATGTCCACCTGTCATTTGCTTAGCACTCTGGGGAATACCTTGAAGTGCAAAGATATGTGAGTTTCCTCCTCCAAGAACTGTTGTTGAGAACACGAGAGTTTCCCATGTAGAATCTAGTAGTATATAATTCACTGCCAAATTATGTAGTAGAGACTATAAGGTGATATTTATAGTCACCAGATTATAGCAGAGCCAGAACATTCCAATTTACTTTAGTTCATATACCATTTATGAAATGTACGTACGTACGTACTTAGGAAAGTGGGTGGTGCTGGGGGCAAGCTACAGAGATGTCCTCACTTCTTACAACGGCTGCTGTGATTTACTTTCCACATTTGGAACCATGTAAATTATCTGGGCTTTAGACATATGGGATTTGGAGAGCAGCATCATTCCTTCCTGCATGATCTTGGCCAAGGTACTCAATCTCCCTGAGCCTCAGTTTACTCATTTATAAAACGATGGTGATAATAACTGTTTTAGTCTCCTCTGGCTGCCATAAGAAAATACCACAGACTGAGTGGTTTAAACAACAGGAATTTATTTCTCACAGTTCTGGAGGCCTGAAGTCCAAGATCAAGGTTCTGGCTGATTTAATTCAGGGCTCCCTTCCTGGCTTGTAGGTGGCCACCTTCTCACTGTGTCCTCATATGACAGAGAGAGAGAGAGAGAGAGAGCAAGCTCTCTGTTGTTTCTTCTCACCAGGACACTAATCCCGTTATGAGGGCCCCCACTCTCATGACCTCATCTAAACCTCATTACCTCCCACAGGCTCCATCTCCAAATACTATCACATCTTGGGTTAGGGCTTCAACATATGAACTGGGGGAAGGGACACAAGCCTTCAGTCCATAATGATCACTACATCGTTAGATTGTTGTGAGTATCAAAGGAACTAAAGCACGCAAAGAATCTGGCAGTGTGAACGCTCAATTGTTAGCATTGTCACCGTCTCATCTGCGCTGTCTAATTATGTCCCTTCAGCTCTAGAACCATGTTTGAATTGTATTTGATATTTAGTAGATATTTGTTGAATGAGTGAAACAGTTCATCATCATCAAATCAAGCAATGACTCGTTATTCCTGAAATTGTAGTGTGATCAGGCAGCATCCTGCTTCTGTCACCCTCTAGGCCGTGTCTCCAAGTGTGGGTGAGTCCTGTAAGGATGGCCACTGCTACTGAGAATGGGCCATTCTGATGCCTAGAGGGTCTGTTGCTTTGACATGACTGTCAACCCTCAGAGTTGACTCCACCCTCCGGCCACTCCGTAGCCATCCAGCAATGCCCATGGTTTCCTGTTTCCCTAATCTTTTCCATTTTTCCATCATACCCAACTGTGAGACTCTTCTTATCCCCCATCCAATTTAATAGTATAAAACCTGCTCTGATTTAGAATCTCTTCAGCAGCTTATCGAACCTTGCAGGATTCTGTTAGCTCTCTATTTGCTCTAAGCCCAACCTGAGGCATCTGGGATTATTATGTAATAACTCGGGCTCATTTCTGGTCAGTATATACCATCCCTTTCATTCTGCAAATCCTCTCGGGATTCTCTTTCTGTCTTCAAGGGATGAGAGAAGGGGTTAGAAGGGCTGTGGTTGAGGTTTGGGTGGGGGGAGGAGTGTTTGCTATGAGTTATTATCCTACACTTATCAGCATTAAACTGGATTTGACAACTCATAGCCTAGAATTTAAATGATCTAAATCCTTCTTCATTTGGCAGCCTGGTTTCCCCCATTATTTATTGTGCTACCCAATTTATTATCATCGGCACATTCGGAGGCTTGGCCTGTGGTGCCTTCACAGTCAAGTGATTTATACAAATAATAAAAAAGATAGGGGTTCCCAGCCATGAGATCCAAAGCAATTCTCCCTTTCCTTTTCCTCTCATCTGGCTCAGTTCATCTCATACACATTAACCCTTGGCCCTCTTGCTTCTTCTCCTAGGAAATTCATCCTCAGTTTCTAGCTTGTCCCAGGAAGGAAATGCCATTGGCAGGGAGAGGGGATGGAGATGAGAGCCGAGCCGTGATCTAATTCCAATAATGAGTATCAAGTTTTTATATATGGGAGGCACCCTGTAAACCCTTTCCATACATTATAAGATTTTAGTTGTCACACCAGCCCTTTGAAGTAGACTTTGATGTTATCCCATTTGACAGCTGAGGAAACTGAGACGTGGTATGTCTCAGTCTCACTGGGACAGGCAGAAGGGGAGAAAGAAGGACTGGGGAACAGATTAGGATATGGACACAGTATTACTAGAGGGAATACTGGTATCAAGGGTAAGGGGGATCAAATATATGATGATGGAAGGAGAACTGACTCTGGGTGGTGAACACACAATGTAATTTATAGATGATGTGATACAGAATTGTACACCTAAAATCTATGTAATTTTACTGACAATTGTCACCGCAATAAATTAAAAACAAAAACTATATCAAATTCAAATTTCAGTGTCCATAAATAAAGTTTTGTTAGAATAAAAAAAAAAAGTGTAACATAGCGTATGAGCTACATTACGGCATATGAGCTCTGAAAGCAAACAGGCCTGGGAGTGAATGCCAGCTCTTTCACCTGTTAGCTGTGGGACTGTGAGTGTGTAGCCATTCTGTGCCTCAGTTTCCTCATCTATAAAGTGGCAATAATAGACAGCGTACATAGGGAATTGTGAGGACTGAATGAAACATCACACATAGGGCAGTTCAAACGTGTCTCCATATGTAAAAAGTACGGCCCTTATTTTACCTTCGTAACAACCCTGAGGTAATATGCATAAAGCACTTAAAATAGTGCCTGGAAATGCTCATAAATGTTTGTTGTTACTACCCTGTTTCCCCGAAAATAAGACCTAGCCGGACCATCAGCTCTAATGCGTCTTTTGGAGCAAAAATTAATATAAGACCTGTTATTTATTATATTTATTATATTATATAAGGCCCGGTCTTATTTTACTATAAGACCGGGCCTTATATTAATTTTTTGCTGTAAAAGAGACATTAGAGCTGGTCTGGCTAGGTCTTATTTTCAGGGAAATAAGGTACTACTTTTACTATCACTACTACCACCATCACTACTATTACTACCATTATTGTTGTCATGATTCAAACAAAGTCAATACAGAATATTGGTACCATCCAACCAGTATGTTGCAAAGACCTTAAGGTAGGGCCCTGGAAAGCAGGCTTCACCCATGATTGTGATTGTAGCTTATACTACCATGAGAAAAACAGTGTGTTTCACTTTCCCTGCCCCAAATCTACCCCATACCCTTGTCAAACTGGATGCCAAATAGAGGCCTGCCTGAGGGACGTTTGGTCTAAAGCTCTAGCCCAAGCTTAGAAAGGAGAGCCTTTATTTGGGAACTCAGCATCCGGTCGTCTTCTGTGTCTAGTCTCAAACCTTAGTAAGTGTACTTTTATGAGGCCATATGTTTCTTACTGGAAACCAAATGTTTATGGGTGGGCTCTAGAGATCATATTCATTTATTTAAAATACGGGACAAAGGTAGCTCTGTTGGGAACATCTGCATTAAAACTCCATAGAAGTCCCTCCCTACACACTCAATTTTATATCTTGCAAAAATATTTCTGTTAACATTGACCTCAAGTAACCTTTAGCAATCCCATAAATGCCATTTTTTTTTTTACCACCCAGCCCTGTGCTTTGGAAATACAATAAATTTTATCCCATGTGCCCATATAACTTGCACTGAATGTGCTACTCGAATGTTTATAGTTGAACGTAACAGTCTCTATAAAGCACCCTCACTGATTTACATTTGTAATAGAAGTGATGCCAAGAGTTCATAGTGGCCTGGAAGTCCCAATTTGGCAGAGATTTGCTCCCATATCCTATACTTAGAGCCAAGAGGAATGTTGAGTACATCAAAATGATTTTTTCCAGTGTGTGGATGTCAATAATTTGTAGGCAATGGATAGCATTGTTTTCAACACAATTCTTCTTTGCTGAAGCAGCGACAGCAGAAAATGGGCTGTAGAATCAGTCTTCTTAGCTCACTGTGTGGTCTTGAGCAAACTGTTTACTTCTCCAAGCCTCGAGTTCCCCAGCTGTAAATGTGTGTAGAAGTAGAGCCTCATAGTTTGATCGTTTAAGGATGAAATGAAAAAAATACATTTGGGCTTTGTAGCCCTGTTCCAGACACAAAGTAATCAATAAATATTAGCTATTAATGTTTCCTCTTTTACTGGTTTGCATATTCCTGAACTTCTTACAGTCAGTAAAAGTTGTTGATGTTGTCTTTCTTGGTGATTATAGTGTGATAGTGATGGTTTTATCAATGTTGTTATTCATGGGAATAATTTTTGACCTTTGACATTCCTGATGACAAACTGCACTCCAAGTAAGCTAAAATGGATGAAGCTGAAAACGGGGCATTTTCAGGTGTCTACAATTATTGCAATCACTGGCATTTAATATCTTCAGTACTGCTGAGTCCCTGATGTTTGGTGCATCCCCAGGAGTACAGTCTGTCCCTGGGACTTTTTCAGGGTCTTATGGTCTCTTGTTTAGGAGCCTTCTGTGTATAGTATTGGGCAGACAATTAAAATTATTTTGCCAGAAACTGTAACCATACTGTATTCTATCTGTTGTTAAATAATTAGCATCTATGTAGCACAGAGTAGCCCAGCTTGCATTTCTGGATACTGCTGTCCTCTCCCTCTTCATTTCCCTTTTTCCCAACGAGTATTACTGAGTAATTAAGAGCTTTGAAGTCCAAAGGATCTGGGCTCAGAGCACCGTTCTGTCACCTATTAGGTAGAAGATCTTGGGAGCGTCAGTCACTCTCATCCCCAATTTCCCATCCTGTAAAACAGTGAAGAAAATCTTTCCTTTTCCTAGGCTAGTGTAAAGATGCAATGAGATAGTGCAAATAAAGGATCTAGGACTAGATCTAATAAGTCCTTTATAAAACTTAACAGGGAAAATGTGACACGACCGCAAGAATTTGGGGTCAGAGTAGGTATATTCATTGAAATTTTTTTGTCTTTCCTCTGTGAGGAAGTTTACCATCTCATAATGAGTTCAAACTAATTTCTCTTATCTATATTGTGGGCTATGGCTTTTCTTTTTGCCCTCAAAGTTACAGCCATAAATATCTCCCACAGACTTGATGATTAAGATAAGGTCCAAGGACTCTTTCCTCATTTACTGTTTAAAAACAACCTTTGTGGAGATGTGATGGATTGCAGATATATTTATGACTCAGGCCTCCTGGCAAAGTCCCTGATGCTGACTCATTTGTTATCCCAGGAGGAAAGAAGGCAGCTGAAATCACCATTCATTTATTCTGCTCCTCAGTTATGATGAAAGGTCAGAAGTAAGGCTCTCAGCACAGGGCTGAGTATGAGAATCAGAATTTCAATAACGTCTTCTTGACCACGCGAGAAAGAATTTCTAACAAATACGCACTCCTACAAATGATTGCCAAGTCATCCTTAATGTAGAAGCTACAGAACTGCTGAATGGTAATATTCTGTCTGATGCCTCAGGCTTTCAGTTCCAAACTCACAGCAACTCCAGCTCCTCTACAGAGCAAGTAAAAACCAAGTGACAGTTGATGGAAAGGGAGGTTGGACAGAAATAGAAAGGAGGCATGATTTGGAATTTCCAGTGACTGTGGCCTTGAAATTAGGAATAAAGGGCAACCTTGCAGAAGTATGAGGGGAAATGTAAAAGATTTCATAAAACAGTAAAGGTCAAACTTGACCTCTGTTGACCATAAGACACTGAAAAAGTCCCAGGGACAGACTGTACTCCTAGGGACGCACCAAACATCAGGGACCCAGCAGTACTGCAGATTTTAAATGCCAGTGATTGCAATAATTGCAGATACCTGAAAACACCCCGTTTTCAGCTTCATCCATTTTAGCTTACTTGGAATGCAGCCTGTCATCAGGAATGTCTTCATGACATGTATAATATTTTATTTATGAGAAGATTAGCAAAATATGAATGTTGGATTTGCTAATAAAGAGGCGATTGGAAAAGGAGCCAGCTGGCATGCCACATGTAGCTCCGGCAGGAAGACACGTCTAATCTGTGTTTTTCTCTCTAAACTCACACCTTGTATGCGCCTAGAGCTTTCCCCCTCCCCTTTTCCACTACGTGCCTGAAAGACCTCATCAATTTCTTCTGAAAATGCAGAGACTATCTCTCTTTCCGGATCAGATTCCCCGTGACTATTTGGCTGCTCTTTCTAATGATAAAAGTATAATCTTACCCAAATGTTGGAGCATTACTTTGTTCAGGTGTAAAGGGCAGGAGAGCAAAGTATTAACCAACAGACCCACAGAAGTGTGTTAACTCTGTGACCCTGAGTGTGAAAAGAACATGATCTCTGAGCCCTAATCTCTCCTTTGGAGAAATAAGCAAACAAACGCACTTCAGGTTTGCATTGCTCAGTAAGTAATAATTCTTATTACTAAATATGGACCAAGGGTCTTCTTTTAAAATATTCCATTGATAGGAGTCACACAGTAGGATCGGTGATGTTGGAGAGTACACCTTTTTTTCCCCGTCTTAATTTTAAGCTCTCATAGATAATATTTACTAAATCAATGTCTCTTTCTTCCTTATCTTTGCTTTCCTTTTGTTGAGGAGTCATTGCAGTTTTTTAAGTGAGTTATTTTATGATATTTAAAATTACACATGCTCCTTACAGAAAACTGAGGGATAGAATTATCTCAACGAAGCAAAAGTAAAATTTAAAGCCTCCTAATTCTCCCCTGAACCTTAATAAACTTCCTTCCTGTCCTATGTTTTTAATGCGTATGTTTAACATCGTTAAAGAGATCCATGCTCTTTGAAATAAAGGGAAGTGACTATGAACCAATACACTGAGACCTTATTCTTGCCACTGTTTTCCATGGAATGAAATGCAATATATAGCTGATGAATTTTGAATTTCCTGCAAGGTGGTTTAGAAAATGAGTTTCAAAAGAGCCCGTCTGTAGGAGCTGCCTCAGAACTCTGAAGTGTGCCAATTCTATAGGATAAAAGCTAACACTCAGTCATCTGACACTCCCTATGGAAACATCTCAATGAATCAGAGGCAGCCTGCCATAATATACGTATGTCATAGTCACTCTGTTCAAACATGTACTTCACCACAGACCTGGTTTTCCTTTTGGAACCTGGAATTTTGGCTGGCCCTCTGTGCATCCTGAGCGTTGCCCAGAGACGTTGGTGAACATAATGGACTCTGGGTAATGCACACAGCAAAGGAGACAATGTGGAATGGTTTGTAGAGTCGTCCTCTCAGATGAGATCCCACCAGCCTGAGAATCAGAATTGGATAGTTGTGAAGATATTGACTCAAGGACCAGACTGGGTTTGAATCTTGGCTCTGCTACTAAATGGCTTTAGGATATTAGGCAAGTTACCTCGCCTTTCTAAGCCTCAGTTTCTTTACATGTTAAATAAAAACCATAGGACCAGCCATAGATTCGTTATGAGGATCAAGGGAGTTCATGCATATATGATGCTCAAAAGAGTGCCTAACGTGTTCAGTAAATATTAGTTGTTGGCCCTGTTACTAATCAGGGGTGTCTGTGTGTGTACTCAGCCGTACCCCCTTCTGTGTGATCCCGGAACGATCCCTCCTGGACTCTAAACTTCCTAGGGACAAACATTCTTGTGCTCAACACTTTGTCCCCTGCAGCACCTGGGACAGTGCTTGGTTTGGTATAGATGCTCAGTGCTTATTCCTTGACTCAGATTGGCTCAGATCCCAGTTTTCGTCTGGTTATTTGGTGCCTAGGGATGACTTGACTTCCGGCTGTTCAGAGTGGGTGTGTAATGTGGGGAAGGAGGCTTCACCGGGTGGTACTGCTCTTCACCCGTCCCCTCTCACACCAAGATAGGGAAGGAGCAGGGCTCAGGACCGGAGAGACCATGAAAACAGTAGCTGTTGCTGAGATTTGTTCCTTCTCCATCCAAAATACCAGCCCATTGTTGCTTTACCAGGGAGACCTCAGTGTCTCAGTGTTTACCCTTCTGTAGCGTTCTTGTCAGAATTTTCTTTCCTCTGTGTGCTCTGCTAGGTGCAAGGGCACAGCAGTGAATGGGAAAGACACAGGCCCTGCCCTTTTAGGGTCTAGTAGGGGAGCTGAACAGGCAGGTGGTAAGGATTAGTGTGAGAAGGTCCGTGTCAGGAAATTCAGAGTGCTGTGGGAGTCTTAGGAGGGGCACCTCACAATTTTGAAAACTAAATTCGGCCAATTACTTAGCACTAGCAGAAAGCAAAACTCTCCTTAATGAAATATACAGTAGGAACAGTATTGTGGGCTTGAAGATTTTCTTGTTTTACATAATCTTGTATTTTGTGTGCTTAGAAGACAGTACGTTAAAAATTGGGTTATTTCTTGTCACTCAATGTTTTATGGTCAACTTATACCACCTTCGGCATATGGAAGAATTAAGATCATTTCCTCCCAAGGCAGGCTTTCTAACATTTAGATGCATACATGCATATCCCAGCTTCCAGACACCTGCATCCATTTCCCTGTGGCCAGTTATTTTTTTTCCTCTGAAATGCATTTCTTTTCTTCCTGACAGTGTAGTGGCGGAAAAAAATAGAGTTTCTTCATACTGTGTTTTTACTTTCCATTTTCCTGATAAAACTGTATCACTGCAGAGGAAATCAAATCTAATCTTCAATATATTTAGCATGAAAGCAATAAAAAGCATTAATTCACTCCAGAAAGAGCAAAATACAGTCTGGGTACTCAAAAGAAGAATCACCATGGAAACTGTTTTCTTGAGATTCTGTACTCTCCAAGCTCCAGGCATGACTAAGTGAAGAAAGGAAGGCAGAGGGGAGAGAAGAAATACCCTGCCCTTTCTGTTATCACTAAAATGCTGCAGAGGAATTGCCATGAATTATTGATTGCATGAATAGAAGTATATATGAATTAGAATTATTAAACTGTTGTCTTTTAAATGATGGTGTAAGAACACACTGCGAACTTGTTCCTCGGTGTTCCCTTTTCCTCGCTGTCAAAATCCTATTGAGCAATCAAAGAGCTATCCTAAGGTCAAAAGTTTTCAGGGAAGCACTAGGAATTATGATGATTAAAGAATTATGTCAGCTAGAACTAAAGTAGAATGCTTTTGCATATAACTCAATTGCCTTTGTGTACCATTTCAAGATGGTTATGGTTTCAGAATTTTTTCAAAGATATTAAATATGTCAAGACCAGAGGCCAGTTCTTGCCTTTGGGACCATGTTAATGGGATGTAATGGAATTTCCCTAAGGAATCTCTTAGGGCTTAAATTCAGTCAGTGTTTATGCGCACATGGATGTATCTCACAAGATGCCCACTCTTCTTGCTTTCCACATTTTTACCAACTGATAGGTTTTTTTCACTGAAAGTATGTATCTGTGTTTAATAGCTCTGATAATCATATCTGCCCTGTGCTAAGTGTTTCCTGTGAGTCAGTCACCATGCTGAATCCTTTGCATGATCATATTAAGAACAGGGACTTTTATTTGGATATGATTGCATTTTATTTAGCAAAATGACTAAGTGTTCACTAATAAAATTTAAGTTAAAAATTAAGTTCTTATGTCATCTTCACAACCGTCCTGTGAGAAAGTCCCCACTGTAAGGATAAGGAAACTGAGTTTTGGTAAGGACAATTGACTGCATTAGACCAGGGGTGTCCACACTGCGGCCCGCGGGCCAACTGCGGCCCGTGATCCATTGTTAATTGGCCCACAGCAAATTCCAAAACTATATTTAGTTTACTTAAATAAACCAGGTGAGGCAATACGTACTTCACCTCGAGTGGGTGGCCCGGCTGTTTGTGTATTTTACCGCATATGGCTCTTGGTGAAAAACGTTGAAAAAAATTGGACACTCCTGCACTAGACCATAGAACCAGTGAATTGTAAAACCTGGATTTGAAACCACATGTGAATCCTAAGTCCATGGTCTTAACATTGACACTGAGTTTTCACCCTAGAAGACATAGACAACCTGGCTTATTAATCTCTATGTAAGTCCGTGGCTGCCAAAGGTCTGGGCACGTATGTGTAGGTAGGCTCTCGTTATATTCACAACAAATACATATTTTAAATCCACCATTGTAACAGGCACTATACTAAATACAAAATTTGGAAATGAGGTAGTCTCTGCTTTCAAGGAGCTTACAGTCTTCAGAAAATATTGTCAAGAATGAATGAACCAGACAAAATAGTCAGGGGTCAGGGAAGAGAGATGAATGAGATTTGTGGAGGGTGGATTCATCCTGCTCCTTCAGGAATGGGAGGGGCGGAAGCCCAATGGGTAAAAGAAAAAAGGAAGAGAAATGAACATTTGGGGTAAGACAGCATGATTTTAGGCATAGAGGTGGGAACGAGTCAGAAGAGTTTGGGGACCCACGAGAAGATCAGGGCCTGTGTATTAGAAAAGTGAGTTTGAACAAGTTGACAAGTGGGCCAGTGAGTGAAGAACCTTGAACTCTGGGGCAAGGAGGTCCAGATTTTATCCTATCAACACAAATGAGCTTTCAAATGACCTACTTATTTATATTGAAGTATTAATTACTTAGAGTAAAATGCATTTTTTCTCACGTTCAGCTCAATTATTTTTTCATATGTACAAGTATATAGCCAGGTAACCACCGCCAAAATCAAGGTATAGGACACTTTTAAGACTCCTTGCCGCATGTCACTTAATTCCTCCCCGTCCCCAGAGATTATCACTATTCTGACTTCCACGTGAGTGTTCAAAGGGAAGTGATAAGATAAGGTCAACGACAGGATGAAAGCTTCAGGGGAAGTTTAATGACTTCTAGAATGGAGCGTGAAGCGTGGAAGTGAGAGATTTCAAACGGGGAGACCAACCAAGAGGATGTTATAACGTTCACAGTCCCTTCATCCATCCATTCAATTAAATATACATCGGGCACCTATTATGCACCGGACCCATACATTGGGGGTACCCACAATAGTAACCAGCATGTGCTCTGTCAGGGAGGATACCAGCAAATAGACAAGCAGTCCCTGTACATAGTAGTTTAAGTGCTGAACTAGGAGGAAACACAGGTCACGCTTAAAATAGGCCCCTCACCCAGAACAGGAAAATCAAGCAAGATTTCCTGGAGAAGGACCTATCCATCCAATCTGAGGCTTGAGCACAAATAGGACTTAGCCAGACCAAGGGGGACATTGAAATGGAAATAGTTCCAAACAGAGAGGGAGCATGTAAAAAGCTCCAAAGAAGACAGATTGCATGGCCATGTTGAGGTCAGACTTGGGCAAGAGAAGAATGAAAGGAAATAAGAATGAAAGGAAATAAGGGGGGTTTCACATCAGAAAAGTAGCAAGACTTACTAAATGATATTATACCACAGGAGCCACGTCAAACTGGGTGTTTCAACACCAGTGTATAGTTGTGGCAACCTGATTGTGCGCCAGTCTGCATCCATTGTTCAGAAAACTTCAGATGTTCAGCATGGCAGCCTTTTTCATTGTTGTTTTTATTGTAAGCAGTCCACCTGGTTGTCAGTCATTTCTCTTTGAAGTTGAGCCAGAAAAACCAGTCAGGCAATGAGATTTCCAACATCTTTCACCTACTTCTTTAAGATGAAGCTGTTTTCTTATTCTTGGTACATTCTGTATCTCCTCTTTCTCGAGTGTTCTGGGTGGTGCAAAGCAGCCAGGCCACCCCTCTCTTCTGACTCATCCAACAGGTTTCCTGGTGCAACTTGGAGAAAGCTATTGAGTTCATACCATCCTTCTTTCCTGCCTCTATCATCAAGGAACTCAGTAAGGAGAAAGAGGCCTTGTAATCCTGCAGACCTGAGTTAAGACCTAGGCCTGTTACTAACTCTCCTTGTGACTTCAATAAGTTAATGTGTCTGGGCTTCAGCTTCCTCATCTGGGAATAATTATACACGCGGTATAAAGTGTGAATCATGAAAATATAATGCAGCGAATCCCCTAGGATAGTGCCTAACATATAGTGGGTTTTCCATAAATGTTATCCAGCGGTAGGAAAGCAACGTGGTTAAAAGCAAAGGCTCTCAAGATAGACTACTATGTTAGAAGGCTCTGCCAAAGTCCAGCTGGGTTACTCTGTGCAAGTCACATAAGCTCCCAGGGCCTCAGTAATCCCATCTGTAAAATGGGGATGATGGTAATGCCATCTACCTCATGGTTTTACTGTGCGGGTTAAAGGAGTTAACGCATGTAACATGCTTCATATAGAGTCTGGCGTGCGTGTGTGTCTGTCTATATCCTTTATTAGTAGTATTCATATTAACATTAATTATTATTTTTTTGTATGGTATTCGGTCATATCTGTGAGAATGGAGGAGCAGTGCATGCCTACCTTGTAGGGCTGTTGCCAAGAGTCGCTAATGAAGAGGTGCCCATGGCTCAGTGCCAGGCACACAGTGGGCCCCCAATAATGTTTGTTGAGTGAATGAGAGCCAAGTGCTTCTCTCTAAATGGTTTCTATAAATGTTTCATCTTAATGATCAGTGGGAGCTTCCACAAGGAAGGAAGTGCCAAAGAAGTTCACAGGGTGGCAGCCTGGGCTCAGGCCTCGTGGATTCTGATTATGTTGAACAAAATAGATTCAGATCAGTCTATTTGGTGCCATTGAAACGGTGCCAGTGAGCAGCAAAATGTGAGCTCATGTTGGGGGAGTGCCAGGATCCAGGTTTAGAAATCAAAGCAAACCCTACCTATTTCTAGCACCCTCTTTCTCCCCTCGATGAGCGTTTCTTACTCTGAAAGAGCTGGATGTTTTACAAAATCAGGCCCCAGATGTTTGCAAGACATTTGCAGACAAGGTAATCAGTCCATTTGGTGGCCAGATGCTGTCTGAAATATTTCCTGCTACAGCACTGTGAGTTTCTAAATTCATTAGAAACATAAATTAATTAAATCTAATCAACAGTGGGTGGTGCAGAAGATTAAACAGTGAAAAACAAATACATTTCCAACTGGGTCATATTAGATGCAGAGAAAAACCGCTCCACTTTGGAGGTGAAAGTCAAGTTAACACTTCCTGTGATATTCTCAGAAACCTGTGCCACATCTGAGCTCCCAGGTGAGGTTATGGCTTTTTCCAAACCGAGGCTGCCCTGGTGGGCTCACTGACTTTTCGAGAAATAAATTGTGTGTTTCTTTAAGAAGGGTTCTGGAGTGGTCTTATTTTGTTATGACAAATATGGTCTTATTTTGTAATGACGGGGAATCCCTTTCATTCTTTTTTCATGAAGGTCCCTGGGGATAAGTTCTGCAAAGGGCTATGCACTATGCATAAAACAGTGTTTCCCAGTAGCATTATGTAGTCAGAGAAATGTGGAAACAGTGAAGCATTCACCTTTACCCCACACTGAAATAAGTTACCTGAGTACAGGGTTCTTATCCATCAATGCAGACTTCCTAACACCTAGAAAAGTGCCTGATACGTACCCTGTTTCCCCCAAAATAAGACCTAGCTGGACAGTCAACTCTAATGCATCTTTTGGAGCAAAAATTGTTATAGTTATTATAGTAAACTAACACTGGTCTTATATTAATTTTTGCTCCAAAAGATGCATTAGAGTTGATTGTCCGACTAGGTCTTATTTTCAGGGAAACACGGTAGTAGGTGATCAATAAGTATATGTTAAATGAATGAATTGTGGGTGGACTTCTTTCTTACAGGATTTTTGAGTCTTTAATTTGACTAAATGGGAGAGTATGTCTAAAGCTATTTCCCAAAAGTGTTTGGCTTTTTTCACCCAAGGAACAGTGTGTTGAGGAGCTGATAATAATCCCTAGGTTATATTTCAGAGAACTGGGCTCTAAAGCATTGTTGTATAGCATCCCTATCCTTGGTCCCATATCTTCCACCCCCAGTCTAAATGGAACTGAAGAAGATGCAGGGTGAGTAAATGGTGAACTTACGGGTTCAACTTTTGGGTAAGAGGCTATTCCCCAAGGATGTGCAGAGGCCAGCCTTTAGCTGTGGAAATGACTCATTCTGCACTTTTGTTTGCCAGTGCAGACAAATGACCTGAGGCTGTGTGGAGAAAGGGGTTGCTTCCTTACATGCAGCCTCATGGAGGTATCAGTTTCCAGAAGATACCAGCGAACAGTCCAGGCCGGCAGCTGCTAGCTCAGATACCCACAGAGACCCAGTCACATTAAAGATGAAAGCAGGGGGATAGAGGAAAACCTCAGGAAGATAGATGGGAGCCAACGTGTGGCCTCAAGGTTGGCGTACACTGTGGGGAGATGAAGTAAATTCAAGACGTTGTGCCCTTCTAAAGGGGCTCAGCCACTTTCCAGCTCAAGCCATGGGTGGCCGTGTGGAAATGCCAGCCCAACGGTGCCCAATTTTTATTTTTCTAAAGAAATTGAAAATCTGGATTTTTTTTTTAAATATGAAACTTCAGTTTTTAAATGTTGGCAACTTTTGTTAAACATTGGAAAATTTTGTGTGAGCTAACATTGCAGTGCCAGATACACCAACTCTACTGGTCAGATGTGACCATCCACGGGTGTCGGTGTCCTCTGGGCTATTTTGTCCTATGATGTGGAGTTGTGGAGCCTTGCCCTGCCTTCTTTGGGATCCAAAGGAGTAATATTTAGAGAAATAGCAATAAATTATCATATTTATTGAGTGTCTGCAATGTGCTAGGCATCATACTAAGCTCCTTACCTTCCTTATCTCCTTTAGTATCCATAACTGTCCCCCAAAATAGTACCATTATTCTTATTTTACAGAGAAGGAAACTGAGGTTCAGAGAATTTAGAACTTGTCCAAAGACACCTCAGTTACAAATGGCAGAGCTGAATGACATCTAAAGTGATGTTGTTAAGCATTCACTGTATCACTTCTAGGTCAGGTGTTATCCTAACCCTTATTTAGTGTTTATGTGTGTCAGGCACCATTCTAAGAGCTTTGCATCAAGCTCCTCATTTAATCCTCGGTTTAATATCCTCCCCATTTTGCAGATGAGGTAAGTGATGGCGAGAAAGAGATTAAGAAATATACCCAAGATGAGCCAGCTAGTGAGTGGTAAAGCTGGAATTTCAACGGGGTGGGACACTGCTATTGGGACTACCGAGAATTATTCCTCAGAACAACGCCCAAATCAGGCATATAGAAGGTTCTCAGCAAATAGTTTTCAGTTGACACCAAGTCTCATTTTCAAATATGTGCATTTTTGGGATCCTGAGCCTAAGGGTGTGGTTGGTGCCTCTGGGTAGCTGCTGTTCCAGCCATTATTCCATGTGACCCACTCTTGTCACTCAAGCTGCCTTCACTGTGTCACTTTGCTAACTACAGACATGACAAGCAAAGATCGACAGGCCCTAAAATGGCTCAGCCACTAATGAACTGTCTAATCCAGAAATCCCTTCTCAGCGACCCAGCAATCCAACTCAAACTGCATGTTTGACTGAAATAGTTCACTGGGTCACACTTCTTGGCATGTAAAGATCTGCCCACCCAGCCTCTGGTGTTCTTTCTTCCTGAAAATTGAAAGGGTGGAATCTGGCTGAGACAAGAGCTAGAATTCAAGAATCAGAAGGGTGTATACACGTTTTACAATGCATGCGTTTTTTAGGTGTGTTATTAGCCAAGGAGAATTAGGAGAATGAGGCAAATGTAGATTTTAAGGAGAACAAGGCAGATTTCATTGGCTTTTAAATTTTCATTATCTCATAGGTCTGCTACACCCAGTCAACTGAAAACCAAACGTGTGTGTGTGTATGTATGTGTGTAGAAGAACAATATTAGAAAATATGAACCCAAGTGATCTGGCGACAACTATTGACAAATATTCTAGAAAACTATACTTGCATTGAGAATTAATAGTGCATCTACTACGTGTCCAACCTTGGGCTGTGGGCCAGGAATACCACAGTGAAAAAAATCAGCTGTGATCCCTGCCCTGGTGAATTTTAGTCTTATAGGGAAGTAGAAATTACCAGTAAATTACAAACAAACAAAAAATGATAAATTTTGATAGATGCTTTAAAGCAGGAAAAGAATAGAGAGCAATGTAGAGTGACTTTGGACCAGACCTTCAGAAAAGGCCTCTCTGGAAGGGCTGTTTATACTGAAAGATGTTAGCCAAGGAAAAGCGAGGAGGAGAGTAGTTTAGGCAGAGAGAGAGCAGCATGTTTGCAGACCCCAAAGTCAGAAAAAGCATGGCATTTATGAGATCTGAAGGCAGACTGATGGACTAGAATGTAGGGAGATCAAGGGAGGAGGAGGAGGGGAGGAGGGGTCCGGGAGATGATTTAAGATGAGGTTTGAGAGGGAGGAAAAGGCCAGTTCACAGCGTTTCCTTAGTAATAAATTAATTACCAAGAGGTTGCATATCCCAAGACTTCCCCAAAACAGTTTCTGATACATTTTACTGTAAAGAGCAGGCGGTGTATTTGAGATTGTGGCCAGTGTTGAGTCTGTACCTTTAGTGTTTAAAGGTTTTATTCTTTCTGTTGCCTGATAAAATATTGACATGTAATTTCTTCCCCTGGACTTTGCAGGAAATAATCAATGCATCACAATCAGGGCTGTGAAACTGCTATGGTGTGTGTTGGCGAGAAAGGAGTTTTGCTACTGCAGTTAATAGTTATTGGCTTTTTCTTGCCCTAAGCGTTTCCACACTCTCCAAAGGCAATAACTTGGGTTGTTGGAATCAGTACTTGAAATGTCCCCAAAAAAAGAGTCCTGAGAGAGATGGAAATATGACCTAGTTCCACTCCTCACCCATCTGCTATGTTTGGAAGAAATGCTTCTGAAAATGGCCTTGGTACTTGATTTCTCAAGTACTGGTGTTATTTCAGAGATGTCCCAGGCTATGAACCTATAGTAATACACCGTTAATAATAAGCTATAGGCAAAAATAGGTCACGTGTGACTTTAAGTTTAGGAGAGAACTATCATATGCATTAAACAGGCCAACAATCTGTTGTCCCATGAGAATCCTAAATCTCCCAAGTGTGGACCATTCATGTCATGTTTGCTATACACAGAATGAGATCCTAGATACCGATAAAGAAAGAAATGTGATTTAAAGAAATAAATGTGATTCTATCTTCTCTCTATTAAAGAAATAAATATGATTCAGGGAACTTATGATGTAGTTAAGGAGACGACACACACACACACACACACATACGCACACACTGTATTCAAGCAGTCTGTCAACATTAGTACCATAATCCAATATAAATGAGTCATACCACATAAGAAGATGCAATGTAGGTTAGTGAACTTTTAAATGGAAACTGTTTTTACTTGCTATCTAAAAAAGACTAATTGTCAACTAAATTTCCCCTTGGGAAACAATTCCAGGTTGAGGAATTTGTTGCTACAGTTAAACATGAGTTCAATAGGAACACTGCCCTTCATGAAATACATTTCAGTAACGAAAACCGAGTACACACATAAGGGAGAAGGACATAGGTAGCTTGTGAAAAGTGCAAAGAATTGCAGGAGTTGTGAGGAGGAAGGGATTTTTTTCCCCACTAAGGAAAAGCTTCATGGAGTAGGGGCATTGAAGCAAGCCTTGGAGGGTTTACATATTCACTTTTCCATTCAGCCACTCAACAGGAATATTGTGCAAACCTCCTAACTGCCAGTTCCTGTGCCAGGTCCCCAGACTAAAATTGTGAAGAAGATCTTGCCCTCAAGGAGCATGCTCTGTAGGAGAAAAAGATGTCAGCACGTAGGAATAATGGACAAAATGTTGCAGGGAAATGAAACGGCACGAAAGTTGCTCAGCACAGGCCATGTTTGCTGAGGGAGTCCAAACTTGGCAAAGATGTCAGGTGTGTGATGGCGAGTGCAGAAGAGAGGATGGAAAGGTTAAAAGGCTGAGCCCCCAGAAGATCCACTCTGCCATGCTAGGAAATAAAGCCTATACCTATGAGGGAAAGATCAAGAAAGGATCAGCAAAAAGGGGGAAAGAGAGACAAAAGGGAGTGAGGAAAAGAAGTAATAGGAGGCAGAGAAAAAGGAAAAGAAGCCCAAGAGGCAGGTTAAAAACAGGCTTGGAAACTAGAATTGGGTTCCTGTCCCAGCTCCACTATTAGCCTTCCAAACTTGGGCAAGTTACTTCTCTGCACCACCATGTCTCCATCTGAAAAACAAGGGAAGAAACTGGATCCGTGGAGTTTGAGTAACAATTAAATGATATCATATAAAACACAAAGCACAGATCCTGGCCAAAGTAGATATTCAGTAAATGATGATAACATAGATTTAGGAAAAGAGTGTATGTAAAGGGTCCAGTACGATGCTTGGCATGCAGTAGGCCAACGCAAAAAATAGTATCAAAGGAAAACTATGCTTTTCTAAACTGTGCCATACTGGTGTTTTTCTGAAACTGAAATATCTTGAGACCTGGTTAATAGTTAATTTCAATGAGTCTTCTACATGACAGTTGCGACTCCCTCCCTGTAGTCACACTGTAATAAAGGAATGTGCAGCTAGAAAACTTTTCCATTAAAAACTGACTTCCTGGAAGGGAGATCTACAAATCACTTGGAAAGTTCCTGGCACCGTCACCTAGGTCTGGCCATTTGCAAAGTGTCTGTAAATCTCCCACGGGGCAGGATGAGAGTGTAGGTATATTTTTTTCCCTCTGACAGACTTGTTTCTTTCTATAATAATAATAGGAGTAATGGTGAAAGTTACCCAAGAAAGACCGTAAGGATCAGGCTACCCATGGGGAAGTGATCTTGTAATAGACTTCTCATCGATTTAAAGTGTAAGCACGTGAGCAGCCTTCTGCCTGGTAGGCAGATAGGAGGTAATGGACCTTGAGCTGGGGAGCAGGAGGAATAGAGTCCCTTCTCTCTGCTTCAAAAGAAAAAGAAAAGAGGGAAAAGCAGGGGGAGAGAGAGAGAGGAGAGGGAAAGAGGAGAGGAGGAAAAGGAGGAAGGAACAAAAACCAAGAGGTTGTTTTTCATTCATACCATTTCCTCGAAAATAAGACCGGGCCAGACAATCAGCTCTAATGTGTCTTTTGGAGCAAAAATTAATGTAAGACCCGGTATTATATTATATTATATCATATTATATTATATTATATAAGACCCAGTGTTATAGTAAAATAAGACCCGGTCTTATATTAATTTTTGCTCCAAAAGACGCATTACAGCTGATTGTCCAGCTAGGTCTTATTTTTGGGGAAACACGGTAGTGATCACGTGGATCCCTGAAATACTGATTTATGGGAGAAATTCTTACTAGATGTTTTGAGAATCCTGTTAGTCCTCATGTAAAGGTAGGGTTTCAATATCATGTTTCTTCCTGTCTGTCTTTTGGCTGACGGTAGGAATGGAACCTGTACAGGTTGTTTCAGCTGTTAGTGGTGGACTCGTCCTGGTTACTAGTGTGTTTATTCATTCACTCATTCATTCAGCAAGTCCACCCTCTTTCTTCTTCACCATTAATTGTTCCCTGGCTGTTGAAACTTTCTCATAGGCATATGCATGTGCTGTCATTTCTATGATATTAAAAAAAACACTCTCTTAACTCGACTTGCCTTACCATCTTCCACCTTATTTCTTTGCTACTTTTTGCAGCAAAACTGCATGCACGTTGCCTGTCTCATTGTCTCTAGAGTCTCTCTTCCCATTTGCTCTGACACTGCCTCTAGTCATTCACCCTGACCCTTTTGACAAGTGCAGAAGCTGTACTTGTCAAAGTCAAAAGTTACCTCCATGATTCAAATCCAAAGGTCTGCTGAGGCCTTTTACCCAGCTATCAGCAGTGTTTGACACAATTGATCTCTCGCTCCTCTGTACTTCACTTGGCATCCAAGTCGCTAAGCTTTCCGGGTTTTCCTCCCATTTCACTGGCTGTTCCTTCTTTATTTTCCTGATTCTTCTTCTCCTAACCTTTTAGATGTTGGAGTGCCCCCAAGGTTCAGCTCTTTGCCCTCCTCTCTTTTTATACAGTCACTCCCTGAGAGCTCATCCAGTCTCATGGCTTTAAATACCATCTGAAATGTTGATAACTCCCACATTTGAATCACCAACCACATTTGAAGACCCCTTTCCTGCACTCGGAACTCTTATTTGCCAATATCTACTCTATATGTTTACTTATAAACCTCTCAGACTTCATATGCCTGAAACTGAATGTCTGGTCTTCCCCTAAAACACCTGCCTCACCTAGAAACTTCCAATGTCAGTAAGGGCAAGTTCAGCATGTCAGTTAGGACAAAAGCCTTGGACTCATGTTGATGTCTCTCTTTCATACCTCATAACCAATCCACCAGCAAATCCTGTCAGGTCAACTCTCTGTGTGTAGCTAGAATCTGACCACTTCTCTCCCCCTCCACTGCCAATGCCATGGTCTGAGCCACCAATATCTCTCACCTGGATTATCTCAATACACACCTGAGTCCACCTCAGTCCTCTACAGTCTGTTCTTAACACCATAGGCAGATAGGTGCTTGGAAAATGTCAGATGCCATCACTCAGTAGCCTCCAACAACCTTTCATTTCAATTTTCCTTACTTTTTAAAATTGTAATAAAATGTATATAACACAAAATTTACCATTTTAACCTTTTTTGAGGATACAGTTCAGTGATATTAAGTACTTTTCACATTGTTGTGCCCATTTCATTTTTAGTAAAAGCCAAGGAGCTTGCTATGGTCTACAAGCTCTATTCTCTGAACCTCTCATTTCTCTTACCTCATTTTCCCCTTGTTTGCACCACTCGAGCTACACTGGTCCTCTGACATACGCACGTTTCTCTCTCAGGGTCTTCCCACCATCTGTTTACTCTGCCTACAGCATTCTTCCAACAGATACCTACATAGCAAGCTCTCTCACCTCCTTCCAATCTGTTCACTGAGGCCTATCACAACCACTCTATTTAAAATCCAAGCCTCCTTCCTACCTCCAGAACTCTTCATCTCACTTACTCAGCTATATTTGTTTCCCATAGTAGATAACATATAATGTAATTTATTATGTTCACTGATTATTTAATCTTTTCTCCACAAGTAGAGTATAAGGCCCATAAAGACAGATATTTTGCCTGTTATATTAATTGATATATATCCAATATCTGGAATTGTGCTTGTCACATAGTAGGTGTGTTCAATGGATATTTGTTGAGTGAATAAGTGGAACTATGAATGAGTCTATCAACATCTGGTCTTTCCTGATTTTTCTACATTTTCTGTTATTCATTGGTATGTAAACTGATACATGAACGTGAAATCAAATATAATAGATTTTCTAAATATTCCATTTTCACTGTATAGAAAACAGACATAAGTATGTACTATAGTGCTTTTGCCTGATGAATATTTATTAACGGTTGGGTCATGCTGATGTTGAAAATCAATAATAGTTTGTTCATTCTATCCTTTATTGTTTACCTAATATGTATAAAGTATTGTATTCAGGGCTTTAAAATATGCACATTATCCAAAAGAGAGTAATATTTTATAATATTCAGAGGGAATATTAGCCAGAGAGAAGGGGAGCAAGGGAGGGAAAGAGAGAGAGAAAGGGAACAAGAGAGAAATACTAAGTGATTCATAGAATTGTAAATGGCACATTTGATTCTAACACTTTCCATTTTCTTTGCTAAGACCATTGAAAAACTAGCATAGCATAATACCTTGTGAACTGTTAGCAGCATCTTTATTTTCTTTAGCATGTAAACCTGCTTGGGGAGGAAAAATCCAAATCCTTTCCTACTGTGTTCTTCATTCATTTCTTTATGCCCATCTAGAGTTCATCAAAGAGACATAGTACATTTAGTGTTCAATTTGTCCTTTAGAGAAATACAAGAGATTTCTTGAATGGAGGGACATGGATGAACTGCAAGTGATCTTACATTCCCATAGTGGCTTCTGTTTTCCTCGAGGTCTAAACTAGGATTCTTATATTCTGTGGCTCAAAGATTTCCATTATAAGGTCTTTAAACAGCCTCTATTTACTATGACCCAGTCTACCACTACTTCCCAGGCCTTTAGATTGAAAGCTTCTTGAAGGCAAAGACTAGATGTATTTTGTTTATTAGCATATCCCTGGCACCCAGCCCAGTGACGCGCACGTAATACGTGTTCACTAAATAAATTCTTTGCAAGTCAGACCTATTTGCTCAAAATACACTGAATTGTCTCATTGCCACTTCCATGCCCTCTCTCAAATAGCATCATATTCTGGTGCCCTGTTGTCACCGCCCATCTACCCTTTCTCTTCCTGTGATTCATAGGACCCTTAATTTTTTGCCAGTGCTACCAAGGCTTTTTAGGATAAAAGATGTTCTTTACTAATCAATCTGTCTGGTTCTAAAGTCATAAAATACTCTTCCAGATAAGAGCTTTCCCTTGCCTCCCACCCCTTAAAAAACGTTTTTTACATTCATCCAGCATAAATATTGTGTTCATTGGTACTTTGTTTAGAGTAACCATTCTCTGTGTGTTGGTCCATTCATCCAGCATAAATATTGTGTTCATTGGTACTTTGTTTAGAGTAACCATTCTCTGTGTGTTGGTCCACTTTGGTGTTGACTCTCTTTGGTTCACATTCGGTTATTGATTAAAGAAGAAATTAAGAAGCATCTGTTAATATATTAAGAGTCTCAGCTAGGCACTGAGAGTTCAATGATGAACAAGTTCCTTGTGGAATTTATAGTTGAGAGACTGAGAAAGGCATTTAACCTGATTCTATTACCACTGGGATAAGTGCTAATGGTAAGTGGTGATAACGGTGATGAAGGAGAAGTGTGGGGCCCAGTAAGGCTGCATGATAAGCTGTCTAGGTCTGGGGAGAAGTCCCACAAGGCTTCCCTGAAGAAGTGATGTTCGAGCCAACCCACAAACATAAGGAATTTTAGCTGCCACAAGGTAGGTGCCATGTCTTACTGACTTCAGAGCATCTGGCACCACATAATTTTGACCAAAGGCGTGCTAACCTGACTCCACGTTCATTAAGTGTGTTTGGGTGGCACGCTGCCTGCCCAAGACCTCCTGTTCCCCTGCAGATGTGATGAGCTTTCCATTTTGGCCCTGAAGTCCCACTGACTTGGGGGTCAGCAGTAAATGTCCCATGTCGTGTAGATAATAGATCTGAATGATTGACAGTTTGCATCACCTGAGCAGTTAATTACTCCTCTGCTTTCTGAAAGAGTGGGTGACAGATGGTAGACACTTTGACAGCAGATTCCACGGGAAGCCACACAGGATTGTGGTTAGTAGGCAAGTTGGGACGATAACCAATTTCCCAATGGATTTTTCTGTACTTAGAGGACTTAGTTTTTTTTTTAAAAACTCCTTTGCCCTTTAGGCAAGTTTTGTTCCAACTACAGGAAAATTCTCTCTTCTCAGTTTCTATGTTGCAGAAACATGTTTTGAATGAAAAGCAATCCCCATCAAACCCACATGGCCTGAGTTGTCTCAAACCTGGTTAGCGTTGGGAATTCGGTCAGCGTGGAGAAGCTGTGTGCATTTTAATGGGAACAGCATGGCATTCATTACTCACCTGCTTCCTGCCATCTGGATTTTCACAGCTCAGCAAGCATGGTGGGCTTCCTGCACATTAGCAGGGAAAACTTGGCTCCTAAGGAGGGCATGGCTAGGTCCCTTTGAAGTCATAACGTTATGATGGACACCATGATTCATTGGGCGGGGAGGCAGGGGGGTATTCTATCCCAATAAGCTGCTTTCATATTTGAATGGTCAAAAAGTAATGTACCATTTCCACACGGGGAGAGGGATAAACAAACCACCTAAATATGTGTACTGGGAACCAAGCAAGTGTGAAGGAAAATTGGTTGTGTGGTAAAGTGAAAGGAAATGTGCCTGTGAGAGATTGTGCATGGAGATTGCAGGACCAGGGACCGTATTTTCCAATTCAGCACGAATTCATAATCCTGTCCTGTGCACAGTGCTACGATGAAAACCAAGATGGAAAGACATTCTGTTAGAAAGCATTGAGATGCAAATGACATAAAATCTGTGGTTTAGCAGTGTCTTAAACCACAGGTTATGTATTGTTTAACAAGCCCAGACATAGGCTATCCCTAAGGTACATTTTTGTAGTTCAGTGATAGCGTCAAGGACATTCCGTCATGTCATACTCAGCCTCTTGGTTTTTAAAAGCCCTTAGTCTTGTCACCTCATGGTCACATGATGGCTGCCACAGCTCCACATATCATGGCCACATACAACCACATGCAAAGGCAGGAAGCAAGGAATAGTCAGTACAGCCAAAAGACCTCCCCTTACTTGCTTCCTTCCTTTTATTCAGGGAAGGAAAATCTTTCCCAGAAGTCTGCCTCCCTGTTCTCCAGCAGACTTTCCTGTATGCCTCATTGGCCAGATCTGAGTCACATGGCCACCCTTGGCCACAAGGGAGGCTGGGAAGCAAGTATCTGATTTTTTTCAGTCCCTACAGTGGGAGGCAGGCAAGGAAGCAAGGCACTGGTTAGGGGTAGCCACCCAAGAGTATCTGCCACAACACATTACCTGCCATTAATGAGCTTAGTCCACAGGGGCAAACTGACATTTAAATAGTACCCATTTTCCAGTACTATGCTTGTAGTTAAATAGGAAGCAGCAGTTGTTGTCAGATCTGGGGATCTGGGGCTGTTAAACCTCCTATCAACCTATTTTCATATGGGAGGAATACCAACACCAGGTTCAGGTTAAAACCAGTACACACAGAATTAATTATATTCAAATAAAAGGAAAAGGATACAGTATCTAAATACCAGACGTTGGTCAGGAGACATAAGAATCAGTCTGGATGAGACAGAAAATCTGTGTTACTCACAGTAGGTCATGATAGCAAACATGGGGCACGTGTGCTGCCTCTTTCCATGCCCACAGCAGACATGTCTACTTGATGACAGCACTGTCCCACCAAGCCCAGCTAGGACCGCAGATTCTTCTCAATAGGCAGCTTCTTCCAATAGATCAAAATTGATAAACAAGATTAGATCTACTTGTTATCACTACTCAGAACTTTACTACTTCTATCACTAAGACCAAGCTAAAGGAATGTGAGAAATAGGGTCAAGTTAAGAAATTCTGCTGAGCCAAGGACTCCAACATAGTTCCATTTAAAGACCAAGGGCCAAGATCAAAGGATAGAAATTTCCATGCATAAACGTAGTTTGTGATCCAGGTTCGCAAAGGTATGTTGATGATTTGAGCTTCCCACCGTTCTAAAAACAGAACTCTAAATAGTGATAATATCTAAACAATAAGATTAAAAAATAAAATTTTTGACTCTGAGCCATTGGCTCCAAATTGAGTTGAGAGACTGGTAGTGTTACAAGGTCTGCATTTGTGCAGAATTAACTTTTAGAAGCTCTTACACACCTGTCAGCTCATTTTATTCCCATAATTTTATCCCTCTTGAAAAATTGCTTATTACAAAAGGGTAGTAAGAGGGACCATTTTTGGGGTGATGAAACTGTTCTGTATCATGGTGGTGGTAGTGGATACACATCTCTGTGCATTTATCCAAACCCATAAAAGTGTATGCCACCAAAAATGAATTTTACTATCTGGGAATTTAAAAAGTTTTTAAGAAGGCACTGAGATAAATGCTGACCTCTTTTATTCAGTTTGAAAACCATCACAGTTGCTTACAAGCAAAAATTGCTGATGTATTTATGGTTATGGTAAAAAACTAGAAAATACTGAAAAATTATAAAAAAGACTATAAGAAAATAAATCATTTACATCCGACAAAAAATATAATTTGGGCTCTTCCTGACGGAACTTTTCCTTCTATGAATATCTGTGTATATGTATTTGTAGTAGTTAAGTATTATCATTGGAGGAGTCACGTTGTGAGGGAAATTTCATTTTATATTTTAAGCATCATCTTGTACTAATGGAAATTTTAATAAATATATATTGCGTTATCAGTTAAATAAGATATATTTTGAATTGAAAATACTTTACCAAATTTGCAATCATTTTACACACATTTTTATTGCCTGGTTCTTTTAAAAACTTTTTACAATATATTAACATCAACAAGGCCATTTTGATATAATCACAGTTGTATTTAGGCATATCTTCTTTGGCCATAATCACACTTCCCCCGCCCTCCTATTTTGGTGGAAAATATGCTCCAACACATTATTTCAGTTATCAGAACTTACCAGAGAAAACCTTATCTGAAAAAGTGGTTGCTGACTTTGGACTGTGAACCAGAACCCAGAAAGGAGTCCACAGTTGTATGCAGATGGAGGGAGAAGTTTTAATTCCCACCGGAAAGCCTGAGAATCCCATTTGTTTCATCCACAAAGTCATTACCAATCTGGCTAGAAGCCTTTATGTAGGGAAGGCAAAGATCATACATGCCACCTCCCCTCCCTGCCAATTAATCACTGCACTGCAAGCTGAAAATGACCTCCTCAAACCTTCTCAACACAAAATTTCTGGCAGCTACCACCATTTCACCGTTGTCATCCGCTCTGAGACCTTTTTTCCCATCCTTGCTGATATCCTTGGCCTAGCTGAAGAAACAGGAAGCTCTGCCTAGAGTGGACTAGACTATCAGGAAGGAAGCCAAGTATTGAGAGTGCTGAACTCGTCAGGTGATACAAACAGGGTCAATGCCTTTATCGTATCATCTACCAAATGTTTCCTAGATGAAAGATAAAACTTTTAATGGGCTCTGAAAGCGAAATTGTTTTAGCTTCTCATTTTAGTCCCTATGATGGATACTGAGAGGCCAATGCTAGCGTCCTGGTCAGTCAGATCTTGTCCCATCAGACCATTTGGGTTCAGTTTCTCTTGAAGTTTAAATTGAGTCATCATTTTGTCAAAACAATCACCCTGCTATTTGAATTACACATCATCTGATAATCCGGATGCCTGCCTGAGCCTAGTGCTCTGGCACTGCACACTGGGAGACTAGGGCATGGACTACGGGATCCTTCCATTTTCTTTAGCCTCACCATCACGTGAATCTAATTGCCAAGTCAATTTCTATTATTCAGGTAAATGGAGACTTTATGTATGAAATGACTAGTCTGTAGCCTTTGTAGATTGCTGAGATTGGTTTTAAAAGAAGAAAAACTTGGTCTTAGCAGTGCCTATTGAACTAGAATTGGAGTTGCCAGGCCGCCATCTTGTGGAAATTAAATCAACACCAATAGATGTAGAACAGGGCAAATGTCATACTTCCTTTAAAAATCATGTTAACTACATTTGACCCCCTATAACTGCTTTTGGCTTCTGTTTTTTGTTTGTTTGTTTTTAGTGAAAAACATGCACTTGATCCATATCTATATAGAACAGAGGGAAAATGCTCAAGTCTATAGCTTCCTGCTCAACAACGTCATGCGGCTGGGCTTTTAATGGTGCCACACAAACTGGTCATTTAAAGGCAAAAGTCATGTTGAACTTGATTAATTGATTTCTGTTGATCATGATTTTACATGAAGTTGTCTCTAAGTTTGCTAATTTATTGTTATCACCATATGCTATTTCCGTACTTTAAAAAGTTGTTTTGTCTTGAACAGTATAAATTTTCCAATTTTAACTGCTCTACCAAAGAACATGATGCAAACACAAGAGTATCTGTATCAAGAGTTTCAGTGTCTTGAAATTGGAATGTGGGATGCTTCATGAATTTTGCATCAATTATTAAACAGTCATAGATGAAGATATGCAGAGATGGATGGGGCAGGATTCTGGTTACACCTACTGGCTTAGCAGTGATAAATGAGTCAGGAAACATGCAAGTGCAAAACAGGTATTAACTCGAGCTGCAATGGCATATGCTCTGAGGAAGGTAGACGATAAGCTAGATATAAACAACTTAATGCACAGACCAGCTGGCTGGTGGGATTAAAATCAAGGTGAGGACTTGGCAAGAGGGCTAAGGAGTTTTAGAATCCTGCCATGCCAATTACCCTTTCTCTTACAAGATTCTTGAGGAAAACATAGCACAAATAATGGTAACACTTGGAAAACAGAAGGGATGTTTTTATTAGCTGGGACCATGCCTGAAGTCCCATAAGGCAGAGATCTAATAATAATACTGGCTTGGGTCATGTGGCTTAGACTTGAGCTTGAATCTTCCCGTGTGTGTACGTGCCTTTGTCTTCTTCCTGGCTATTCTAAACCCCTCTACCACATGCCTTTGTATTAGGTCCTGGGTGGGTCACAGACCCCACTGCAACGTCTTGCCTAGACGTATGTTCTCCAGTAGGCATTGTTCCTTTGATCTTTTTCCTCCTGTGATGCAATTTTTTGTTCTCATATGTGATAAATACTCTATTTTCGTATCTGGTTACTCATGGTTTAAAATGTGTTATAACTTCAAAGCAACATTTGTATTGAAGGGGGTTAATGCATGAAGGAGTCCCTCTAATGGTAGGGACTATAGGTATCGTGGTAGTTGGGGCCCAGTGATCTTCCTAACAGTTCTTAAATAATATTGAGAGCATACACATGTGAAAGACATTGAGCAAATACCAAAGGAAATGTATTTGTTTATAAAGGCTGAGGGAATAGTGAGTAAAAATAGATATACCAGGCAGAATTCATTTGTAGAAACTTGAATGAAGGAGAGCAGATGAGTTCTTTTTGAAGCTCATGCTAGACATGGAGTGAGGAGATGTTGCACATTTTGGTTGAAATGACTTTGAGGGCGGGGACCATGTCTTTAAGTTTGTGCCCTCTCTGGGGCCTGAAAGAATGCTTTCCACACATCATGTGTAGTGATGGGTAGTTTAAATGAATGAACATATCCATGCCCAAGAATTATTGATTTTTTTTTTTAAATCCTACCTTGTTTCCACCTATGTGGATCAAAGGGAGACATTTAAATGAAGATATTTTCACAGAGAGTCTGGGCAAAAAGACAGTTTATGTGGTATCCCTGAGAAAGTGAGGTTTTTTTTTTCCCTTGGAGTGATGTTTTCTTGGAAACTGAGCCAGAGGCTGACCTTGGAAAAAGTTACATAACTCTTCTTTCTGATATCTAACATCCCCAAAAGGAAGGCCTCATGTTTCAGTTCTCAGTGCACCGGCCAGGAGCCCACCTAGAATTGCAGGGTCTGTTGTTAACATGGCTGCTGAGAGGAAGGGTGGAAACTGCACTTAAGCAGAATCTTAGCCCTGAAGACGTGAACGTGGCACTGTTCACCCCCTAGACCCGGCCTCCCCACCAACCTCCCATGGCTCCCCGCTACCTTTTCTCTCTGGGAGGTGTTTGTATCTTAAGCGGTGTGAGAGCTTTGACTCACTGTTTAGTACCTGACAGCAGTCTGAGAGTGAAAAGAAATAGCCATGTCTGCTTTAGGTTCTGCCCAAGGCAGGAAACTTGGTGAATAACCTCATTGCTAACTCATTGAAAAGCCAGAAGCGGTAACTAAAAGAGAAGTGTATCCTAGCATTCAAGTGTTTTTTCAATCAGGGCATTCTGAAGCAACTGCAAACATTAAACAGCCTTCTCTCCTCTCTACATGAAGAGTGCTTTGCTAAGATGCACAAACTATAACAAAGAAAAGTGGCCAAATAATTCACTTGAGGTGGCTGGCTTCCCAGCCCTGCTGGGCTTTCTTACTCCTCAATGGGCACTTGTTATAGAAATGGGCCTTCTAAACTTACGTCAGGAACTGAATAACCATGCAACTTATTTTGTGTTTCCTTGAGGTCGCGTTCATTTGGAGGGCTCTTCCTGAGGAAATGGACTAGATTTCCAGTTGAGATCAGAATAAGGAATAGGGTGGCCTTTTCTAAAGGAAGACTTTATAGACCAGAAATCATGAACTGGTGACCTACAAGCCATACTCAGCCCACAGACAAGATTATATATATTTTTAACACCATGGCATTGAAAAAAAAAAAATTAGTTGCCAATATAGAAGACTTCAGAGATTTTACATGAAAATCTGGATCTCCACCTTCTTTTAAAAAATATCAGACTATCTGGTAATGCATGTAATAGTTCATGGCCGCAGTTGGCTTAAGCAGAGTAGTCGCTTGTTCCCTAAGAGGGGACACAAGCTTTCTAACGTCACCGGGTTTCCTTCACGCTCTACTACCTAGCGGCCCGGTAGAGCTTTGAATTTGCTATCCCTGAGGTCAGTCATCTAAGAGGCCCAAACAAGAAATCATGAATTGTTCTTTTCAGTGTGCCTACCTGGAAAGTAATGATGGCTTGTGCCTTATTCTTTTTCCTTCTGCACAAAGAATGACCATTAGAAGCTTTTTCATGTTGGCAAAGGACAGTTATAGACAGTTATATGCCAAGGCGAGAATTTTTACACTCCTTAGCTGAATAAATCAGGCGTACAAAGAAAATCTTGCAAAGACGATATTAAAATGAGATTTGCCATTGGAATTATTCAGAGGTAATTGCCTCAGTTTTCCAGTCCACTGTTTCCCCTTTACTTCCCTCACATGGACATAATCTTCAAAATGTTTGTCTATCAAAGGCCCCTGCCCTTTTTTTCCTTATTTCAACTTATTTGCACTCTCAGTAGCGATTGTTGGAGCACTGCAGGGGAATAATTGCAGAGGAATTAACCTCTGACATTTTCCTAAAAATAGCTCTAATAAATCCAATCATAGGTAATTTACCTGTCCGTGTTCCTCCGGGGTCACCATTGAAGAAAGGCTTGGCAGCTGGCATTCCTTCAGCAATTATCTGTGATTTGAGTTCCTGGTGCCTGTGTATTTTCTCTATTTGGAAATCAAGTACAAATTGCCCTCTCTCCTCTGACCTCATGACCCTGTTTTCTCAGCACCCCTCTCCTGGCGTTAGAATAAGGCCCTGCTCTTCCAGAAAGGTGTGTTGGGCTCACCAAGAAAGGGGGAGCATAGGTCAAGCTAGAGCATTTGTGGGGTTCTTCCTTGAATCTCCAACTTGCAGAGTGTCCCAGGGGTTTCTTTGCGTTCCGTGTCTGAGCTTCAGGCATTCCAGCCTGGCTTCCTCACAGTCCCCAGCCCTCATTTGCATAGCCACCACTGAAACCTGTTTGGTAAGTGTCTTGGTGTAGAAGAAAGGGAAATGCCACAAAGGTCAGGAGGTGGGTACAGGATGTGTGATTGGTAGAAATTATCAAAGAAAACTGTCATTTCCCTGAGCCATACAGAAATTCATTTTCTCTTGCCCAAAACAAAAGGTTTGAATGGCTGTTTCCTTTTGTGTTCTCTCCAGATGTTCCAAGCGACCTCAGCGTAGTGCGGGCATCTGGGAAATTTACTTTCCCAAGTGCCACTTCTAGTGGCACGTAAAACGCAGACCATAAAATTCTTGTGAATTCCACTGCAGAGACAAAGCCCTAAGCCCTTAAATGCACAGAAAAGTATGTCTATTATCTGTCGTTTCAAAGTAAGTGTGCAGTTACTTAAATTGCCTTTGTCTTCTTCTTTTCAGCTGACATTATCTCTACGGTAGAATTCAACCACACGGGAGAATTACTAGCGACAGGGGACAAAGGGGGTCGGGTTGTAATATTTCAACGAGAACAGGAGGTAAGTGGCAGTGAGTACAAAGCGCCCACCCTCTCCTCTTTTTAAAGGAGGCTTCCTGCTGTTCCTTAATCCTATGTCCTCGCCCTTAACCTTGCTGCTTTGCTAGCAAACTGAAAACTGCCAAAAAGTCATTAATATCAACACTTCCTCATTCAGGTTCACAAAAGCACCTGAAAATAGAACCTTTCCTGGGCATGGCCTTATCTTTTCAAACCTGGGTATTGCACATTCAAAACGACCTCACTTCTCACCTGACTCGTAAAAGGCCATGGGTGCTTTTTGAGCATAACTCCGCCTTTTGGAGTAAAATTTATCCTTGAGCTATTAAAATTAAGTCTCCCCTCATTTCAGATGCCCCTACAGAATATGTAAGAGAAAAAAAAATAGTTCTTTGCCAACGGTTTTGAAAAGGATAACTTGAGTCAGTAGAGAAGAAAATGATAGCTCGCCCTACCAAAGGGAGTGCAATCCCACAAAATGACATCTGAGCAGTGCATAGGGCACACACTTTACTATAGGTGACTCAAAGGTCACTGGAGCTAAATGCCATATGCATTCTGAACAGGAGTTCTGACTTCCAGTGGATCTCAAAAAGCCCATTTCTTCAAGACTTGAGTTCCACTAGGAATTGTTTCTCTTTTTCATATAAATTGAATTTTGGGGGTGTCTGCTTCTGTTTTGTCAGTATGGAATTATGGCCCAATTTGATTTTTTTGGCCTCCCCTGGCATGGCCCTAGAGCTTCCAGCAGGCCAGCCTGTGTTCTGGTAACTCTCCCATCTGCCACTGCCTGCCTCTGAGATTCACCCAGCTCAGCATAGGGGGAGGCCCAGTGAAGGAGGAAGGTTTCACAAGAGACTTCCCTAGCAATTTAAAGCCTGCTTTGTGCCTCAAAGCCATTTGTGTTACACCTCCCATCAAAAAAGGAAAGCCTCATTTAGAGGTGATATATTTGGTAATTGCACATTATTTGCAATTAATTTCTATAAGGGCATCATAATCCCGCAGGGTTCTGTATAAATTCAAGTGTTCAGCATTAAATCAGGCACCCAGCCTATTCCATTGGCCCTGGAAACACGAAAACGTGGCTGGCAAGTAGGAACTAATAGCTCTTCGTGACCTGGAATTTTTCCTGCTTTCCCAGAGCTGCCTAGTGCTAATTGGTCTGGCACATACTACACACACTTGACAGTCTGATTTGGATGGTACCAAATCAACACTCTTATAAATTTTATTGTTAAGGTGGACTGGCTCTCCCTGCAGTAAGCAGGCTAGTAGCACGTATGTCAGCCTTGAAAATCCTCTTACAACTGATTTTCAAACCTTCTCCTTCAATTTTTAAAAAAATCCAGTTAGGTTTATAGTGATGATAAAGGAACGGGAGTAACTATCTAGCATACGTTACCCAAGACATCATGTTGCCAGTAATATTCCACCCCACGTTTTCCATTCACTATTTATAGGTTTCACCTATTTTAATTTACTGAAATATTTGGGAAGCCTGAGTCATTAGTAACATGAAGAGGCACACATTTTCTAAAGGAAGGCTCCGTAAAACGTAAATGTCCAGGATGGTGACATGCAGTTCAGTATTTAGCTTTGTGCCGAGGCCTGGGTTGAAATGAAAACTAAGCCTGAAAAACAGCTACATGACATCTAGGTCAGGCCTGGTTTTGACTTCTGTGGCTTCTGTGAGTGAATTCTCAAAGACACACACTCCTGGAGAGTTTGCTCTCAGAAGGAACTTCAATGCCCTCACAAATCCGCTTAACACCTAGGTGTTAGCATCCATCAGGAAGTTGAAATTTTGGTTTGCATGTTCAATACCCACTCAGAAATATATATATATATTTTAAATTGAGGCTTTTATTAAGAGTCAAACTTTTCTGACCAATGTTTAAGAAGACCTGGAGTTGAATTTTTGAACACCGTTTTCCAAAGCCTGACTTGAAGCTCTTGGTGATCAGGTCCCAAAATGCCTGAAATGAAACCTCTCTTCCTTCTTTTCCCTTCTCTTTCTCTGTTTCACATCTTCTTTTTCCTTCTCTTCACCTTTCTTCTTTCTCTTGCCCTGTTCTGCAGACCCTTTCCCTTATGTTTCATTTTCTCATCATTTATTTAATTCCTGCTGTTTGCACTGTGCGTAATTAGAGCTAGGGGAAAGCCAGAAAGTCTCATCATCTCGCCGTGACCCCATGACACAGATGTCATCTCTATGCTCCTGTCTGTTTTGTTACCCGTGCTAGGGGAGGAAAGGGGGTGGTAGTGGTGGGGGGAAAGGTCGGATGCTCACATCTGCTGCTTAGAAGCTGTGTGACCTTGGAGAAGTCATTTTAATGTCTCCGAGCCTCTCAGAGATTCTGGGAGAATCTGGTGAGATTTCAAAATGCCAATGAACAATACAAATGCTATAGCTTTGTACTCTTTGTAAGGGATTGATATAAGTACATATGGACATCAGCATGGGATAACTTACTCCAGAGAGTGTCTATGGCATCCATTAGAACGCAGAAAGAAAATATTATAACTCCTATTTATATTGATTTTAAAAATTTATATTGATTTTCAAATCATGTCCTATTTTAACTTCTATTTCTACATATATATACAGAGGGTGTCAAAAAATATATATATATACACATTTTAAGAATGGAAAACTGTATTAAAATTGTAATCCTCAATATATACTGATAACAAAAGATAAATACAAGTCACGTTTGACTTCTGCAATTACAAGAGGTGCTCAAAGTGGTTACCATCAGCGTCCAGACACTTCTGATTACGGTGAACTACTGCTTGAGCAACGTTGACCAAAGTGTCCACTTGTATACATTTTTGACACCCCCGTATGTATTAGGTACACCATATATTAGTGCAAAATTTCATGTATATAATTTATAAATAAATATATGTATGTATTGGAGGTGCTAATATTTACCAACTTGGGTATGTGATCAGATACTTTGGAGGCCACTGAGCTAAGGTAAAACTTGCGGCTGTCATGGTCCAGCCCTCATCCCACGCTAACATGGCATGCTCAATCCACCCCTAATGATTCTGCTCAAAAAAAGAAGGAATTGATGAATTTGTAGGTGGCTTACATGATTTAATCTTTGCTTTTGTTTTTTTCCCTTCCGACAGAGTAAAAATCAGGTTCATCGTAGGGGTGAATACAATGTTTACAGCACATTCCAGAGCCATGAACCTGAGTTCGATTACCTGAAGAGTTTAGAAATAGAAGAAAAAATCAATAAAATAAGATGGCTCCCTCAGCAGAATGCAGCCTACTTCCTCCTGTCTACTAATGGTACGTGGAGGTGACGTCTCCTGTTTGGTATTTTCAGAGATACCGCTAGCCAAGTCATATATTTCAGTCTCTGTTAGACTCAATTTTCCTTTTTACCTTGTGGGTTGTTGAAAAATTTAGAAACAATATTTGCAAGATACCTAGCAGATTGCCTGGCACAGAGTAGGCCCTCGGTAAATAGTAGTTATTCTTTTTAAAAATAACAAATTTATGACTGAATTATGTGAGACCCGTTATCTGCAGCTTTCAACTAACACAGATTATTTCCAGGTGTTTTTGGAATGTGACTTCCTGTCTTAAGATTCACTGAATGTTATTCTGGGAACACATTTCAGGAAACTCGACAGGCCGTCCTGTGAGTTTGGCGTACTGAGTAGAAGTTATTAATTCCTGAGTGTATTTGGGTTTTTTTCAAGCAGATGTCTGTGTCTCTCTGACACAATCAAGTTCTCAGCTAGGAGCACAGGTCAAGAAGAGAAAGGGACCCTACCAAAGAACTGATCAAGAAGTGGTTTCTTTCTCTTTCTCCCTCCATACTCTTCTAACACCATTTGTTGGTTTAGAGAGAGTTGATATAAATAGGTCAAAGAGAGAGGTTGTTGGGGGTTGAATAGAGAGCCAAATTCCATATTAATTTAGTAAGCCTTTATACAGTGGAATTATCTACCCTAAAGGTTCTTAATACCCATGCTGAAAGAAGCCATATACTAAAGAGTGCTAATTGAATAGCATAACAATTAAGAGGATTAGTATATAAAAATTAAACACTTTCTCCCAAGCAAATAAGCTGGAGAGTGATTCATTTCATCCTCTGTGTGAGTCTGAGTATACATCTAAATATAAATTAAAAAGTATGACATTTGCTATTTGCCTGTCCCCAGCATTTATAAAGAAAGGATAATGCTCATATGTCAAGTAAAAAAAGAAAAAATGCAAACTATGTATATAATATGATCAAATATATATTAATGTTTTTAAAGACTAAAAGGAAACACACCAAAGGATTTCTCATGATTAAGTTTTGATTGTGCATTATGGATGACTTATAAATTTCTTTTACCATTTTTATTTTCTAAGTTTTGGCGATGAGTTTTATGTTAATCTTATGAAAAAAGGGGAGAAAGTTTTTAATGCATATAAAGTAATAATCCCTCAAATATAAAGCCAGTGTACAAATCTAAAAAATGACAATTCTGAAACAGCCAGTTTAGAGTTAGTTATTCAAGCATGGCTTATCTCAACATGACCAGATTTCCATTCATCTGTTTTTCCAGATTCCAAGTAATTTAATTCTTTCTCATAACTGTGTTTATTATTCTGTTTACTTTTTTCGACCTATTTTTTTGAAAGCCAAAGCACATGAATTTGTTTCGATTCCTTCCCTTTTAGTTTTACTGTTTAAGTTTTACTCAAAGGTTCTGCAGATTCAACACTACTTAGAATAAAAGAGACTTCTGATGATTTTGAGTTAATTACTTACAGGCAGAGAAAAAAGTATCTGATTATCTGCTATAGCTAGCTTACTTTATATTATGAAATTTAGCCTATTGATTATTACAATAAAATTCAAAGCTGTATTAACTCCTTTGTGGGGGTATGGGAAAGAAATCAGTAAAATGCAATGAAGATTAATTATATAGCATAATGTTCTGTTAATTGAGTTTTTAAATAGTTTTTTGATTAACAAAGATATTCTCTTCCCATTTGGGATGCTGTTTCATATGCCAACAGCACCTTAAAATGATTCTTATAAGAAAAATTTCCATGTTCTTATGTGATTTTTTTTATACTAATATTGAGGTTGAGAACCCCCTTAAGCCAAATAGGTTAACATGCAAAAATTAATGGAAGACAATTGGAATTACTGTACAAAAGAGAAAATGAAGATAGATGATAAGATTGTGTTTAAAAACTGCCACAAGTAATGATAAACTACTCAGAGGGCCAGCCAGAAGATAGAAGAAGTCATTTTTCATAGTAACAGCCACATGTTCCTCAGACTTTTTTATCCACAAAGCTTCAAGATACGGAGTCAAGAAAAATTGTGTGATAATAAAGTCAAGAATGACTCCAGGCAACCCAACCATGGGGAATTGAATTGAATTCACCATCAATTATCTTTAAAAAAAAAAAAAATTGTGCTTATCTCATTATAGTTGATATAGTTTTTACTTTCTGCTAGAATACATTTCCAACTTTATAATTTTTCATGAAAAATAAAACCAACATTCAATTGTGAATCTAAGCCTTGAAATTATTTGCTTTCCCTAGTTTTCTAATACCTATGATGAGAAGGGAAAGTATATTTGATTTGGTATTCATGCTATGAAAATAGTTAAGTGTTCACTGAAAAAAAAAAATTAGAAAATAGAGAACCAAAATGAAGATAATAAAAGTCTTCCCATCCAGAGAGAACCACTGTTAATATCTTTTAAAGGAAAAGACAAAGAATCATAGATAAATCTTTTTTCTTAAGAAAAATATATTCTATAAACCAAATTTTTTTCTTTAATAATATAAAGCTTAATAACAGGAATATATTCCTAATTGTTAAATAGTCTTCTAAAAACCGTAGCATTTTCAAAGACTGTGTAACATTCCCTGTATGGTTCTTCTATTGTTTACAATAGATCTCTCATTATTAGACCTTTAATTATGAAGTTCTCACTATTATAAATTATATATTTATAAGAATAAATGTTGAAGCAGACATGACTAGGAAACACATTAATAAACTATGTATAGCATATTATGTCCATTAAAAACAGTTATATGATTGCACACACAAATATAATGAAAGGATATACATAAATTTTCCTAATTGTTATCACTGTCTTGTGGAATTGAGGGAGACTTTAATTTTTTTTTTTTTACTTTTATGCTCATTTACATTTTCTACAATTATATGTACCATTTGTATAATAGAAAGAAGGAAATAAAATGAGAAAATACAAAATCTTTATATGCAATATTATTATAGGTTTTCCAAAAAAAAAAAAAATGCATAGACAAAATGCTGCGAGGATCAATGCAAAATGTTAACAATGATTGTCCTTGATTAGAGGGATTATAGGTAATTTTTATTTTTATGCTTTAGCTATGACTTCTCTATTTCTCTACATAGCCATTTGTCATTCATAAGAAAAAAATGGGAAGAGAATTGCCTTGCAAATAGGATGGGATATATTCCGAAGCCAAGCAATAAAAAAATATTTGGTGTTAAAATTAACCAGTTTGGATTCTTCTAAGTCACAGTTGATCAGTAGCGAATCAAGTGACTGTATAAGTATGGCCCATGTTTCATTTTGTCACCCTAAAGAACAGTTCCACATGTAGCAGGATTTCCAGAGAGGGTAGGACCAGAAGAGTGTTGGCATATAGGTAGGAAGTTCTAAAGTCAACCCAGCATCTGAGAAAGGATTCCTTGCCTTCTGTCCCAGTGCAAGCCAGGGTGAGTGCACAACTTACACACGGCGGCCTTGCCAGCCATGCCAGCAGACGTGACCAGCCCAAGTGATCCCCAGTTATTAGGAAACAGGGTCACTTGCCTGTTAAATTATCCAAAGTGTTGCTAAAAGCCCACTTCACAATGGGGCGTATTTCAGACCTCTGAGAACAAGGTGTTTGGTGAGGAGAGGCGGGGGAGTGAGAGGAGGGGGCAAAAGAGAAAGACAGGGTAGAGGGGCGGCTTCTGTCCCGACAGCCTTACAGAGAGGAAGTAGGATGTGCTGGCATCACCATGGGTGATGCCAGCGCTGTCAGCGCAACATGTTATTATTGCAGAATAGTTGCCCGATTTGCTAATTCTAATAACAGCTCCATTTGTGAACCATTATTAGAAGCCCGACCCTGCGTTCAACACTTCTACACATAGCGTTTCATTTAATCCTCGTAAGAGCCCCGTGAGGAAGACACGGTTTTCCTCAACTGACAAATAAAGAAACTGAAGCATGGAGAAGTTAAATATACTAGTGTTTGTAAGGTTAGAATATCTGGGACAGATTTAGAATAAAAATATTATTCGTTGTTTATCTAGAAGTCAACTGTAACTGGGCGTCCCGTAGTTGTTTTCCCTGCTAAATCTGGTACTCCCATTTGTTTGTCACTCAGGAAATACTAGTTCAGCCCTTAGCATGGGAATCGCAGTCCTGGCCACGTGGCTGGCTGGACTTGGCATGGGGTTAGGGCCCAAGGTTGTCTGGTTCCAAGCTTACCTTGTCGAGGGAGGCACAGAGGAAGATACAAAAAAGGCCCCCGAGACCCTGCCTTCCAGAAGAGAAGTTAGAACCTGTACAAATAATAAATGCAGGATCTGATAAGGAAGGCCCCCGAAGGCCCGCGGCCCACAGATTTCATCTGGTTGGCCCGAACATGTTTCTTTATCAAATGGAATTGAATGCCTGCAGGTCGGGCAAGCCTTATCCAGCTCCCCAGAACCCCCAGCCCCTGTCACTCATTACCCTGGCCTGCCTGACCCCTGGAGGCATTGGAGTTCTCACCCCTGTTTTAGTGCTGTAGAGAATGACAGATGTCAGCAAGTGGTGTAAAGTGTGGGAACAGTCCAAAGGTGAGAAAGGTAGTTTGCAGCTGGGGACTCCAAGGAGACTGCAAGGGGGAAGGAGCATTGGGATGCTCTTTACCGTTTTGTTTCCCTGAGTATTGCTAACTACATGCGCTGTATATAAGTGTGATTCATTCATTCATCTAACTCATATTCCTTGAACATCTACTATGTCCTAGGCACTGCTGTCAGTGCAGGAGGTATAGTGATGAACAAGACAGATGGAATCCCTGCTCTCTATATTGATTTTTACATTCCAGTGAGGGAGACATAATAAATAATTTGTCCGGTAGTGAAAAGTACTATGGGGAAAAGGAAAGAAGGAAGAGGGGGCTAGAGAATGGTGAAGGAAACCTTTCCACATAGGTTGGTTAGGAAAGGCCCCACTGAGGTTGGGACAGAGAGAGAGCAAAATAAAGGAACAAATCATGTGAAAAAGGGAGTGAAGAGCTTTCCTGGCAAAAGGCACAGCTAGTGCAAAAGCCCTGGGGCAGAAGTGTGCTTACCATGTGCAGGGACCTGTAAGGAAGCCTGGTGGCAGGGTCATAGGAAGTAGCAGGATGTGGGGCAGACAGTGAGATCAGAAAGGGCAAGGAAGGCGGGGGTGCAGGTCACAGAGGGCCTTTCAGGTTATGGCAAGGACAGTGTTTGATGAGCTGGGACACGAAAATGGGGATAATAGTGCCTATCTGTCAGGGTGATTGTGAATATTAAATAAATTTTCCATGCAATGTGCTACCATAGTTAATTCTATATTTGTGGCTACTCTTATTATTCACTGTTCGATCAATATTTTTATGGCATGAACGAAATTAATGCATAAGTTGTAGATTTAACAGCCCACTGTCAGGGAGACCATTTGTCTCCACCCGATACGTTTGTTTTGAAACTTGAGCTCTGTCTTCAGATGACACGAGAGGATGCACTGAAGCCCTTGACATGCGCCACCTTCTGTAGCAGTTCCTTCCATCATTACCTCCACCTCTCCCTGCCTGCCCCCTGCCCCCAAAGGAAAAAAACCTCCTTTACAAGCTTTCCAGCTCTTTAATGCTGACTGACTCTGGTTGCCCTCCACAGATAAAACTGTGAAGCTGTGGAAAGTCAGCGAACGTGATAAAAGACCAGAAGGCTACAATCTGAAAGATGAGGAAGGCCGGCTTCGGGATCCTGCCACCATCACAACCTTGCGGGTAAGTCCAGCAATTGTTTTTTGTCCCCGTCCTTCTGCTTCCTTGGCGGCCAGGGTCAGGGCAAGGGGTTCTAAGGTTAGCCACGTGCTGGATGCTACTGTTGCAGGTATAAGGTGTGAGGGAGGGAGATCCAACAGAGACTCCACCTACCTGAGTCTCTGGGAGGAACAGGACAGGTACCAAGCTCTGATGACGACAAATCTGTGCCTTTCCTTTTGTCCCCGAAGACTTAACCCACATGGTCATTGCCACACGTTACTATATGCTTAGCTTCTGTTCACATTATCTACAATGTCTTGAGCATCTCCTGTCCTCAAGGTACAGGGGATGGGACTACCTAGATAGGAAGTGGGAGCCTTGTGATTCAGAACACGAACTTCTGAATCCAACAGGTCTGGGTTCGAATTCTGCCACTTAACCAGACTCTTAGGTAGTCATTTAACCTTTTTGAGCTTTAGTCATACAAGTTATTTTCATTTTTCCGTCGACAAAACAGGGCACCTAATACTTACTTCCCCTTGATTCGTGAGGATAAAATGAAACGAGGATGGAAAGCTCTTACTCCATGGCTGGGACTCAGAAAAAAGATGTCTACTATTAGTCTGGGTAGCTTCCTTCCTGCCCTCCAGAAATGCACAGTCTGGTAAAGAATGAGGATTTGTAGGACGAAAATACAAATGATTATGGCACTAAATAGAGGAAGATAAATGCAGCGAGAGTCAGAGAGAGTTGTAGTTTGATCAAAGGAGGGAGAAATTACATTGGTTCTGGGGGACCAGGAAAGGTCTCACAGCGAAACGGTGTCAAAAATGAATTTCTAACAGTGGACTTCTAACAGAAGGCTCTCTAGATATAGGCTAAAGTGGTTCACGGCTGGGTGATGAGTTTAGTTTTGGATTTGTTCAATGTAAGCAGGAAAGCAGGCACATGTTAAATATGTGCTTTCAGACACCAGCTGCTCCACTGAAGACCAAACACTGAGAAGGGAGACAGCGAAGTACATGTGGGGAAAAGAGGTTGTCGCCCTAGGTTTAGAAACAGATAGGGGAATTGAACGATCATTGTGTGCCTGATTAGTTCACTTATTTATTTGTTCATTAATTCATTCGTTCCTTTGTTCATCTGTTTACTGAGCAGATGCCTTTTGAGCACAGACCCTTTGCTGGCCACCGCTCTAGGCTGGCATGTGTTTACCCAGTGCTAATGGGTACCTGGTCTTCAGCTGAGCTCCTTCTGAGCCAACAAGCATTGGCTGCTCTACATCCTCTTGTCAGCCTGTGCCTTCAGCCTGGAGAACTGCCGTGCAAATCCGCCTTATACTGGGTCCATGCTCTAAATGCTCAGAGGTTGTGGAGAATAGAGGGTGTGAACATTAGTCTGTCCTGGGTTTGAATCCTGGCTCCGCGGCTCTCCGTCTGGTAACCTTGGACACACGACTTAAATTTGTGCCTCCAATATGGCATCTGCATAACAGGGATGATAGTCGCTACCTCCTGGGACTATTGTGAGGATTCAGTGATCTCTTATGTGTGACACAGCTTCAGCCTGTGTAGCATGTCTCACAGCAGGCACTCAATAATGTTAGTTCCCTACTGTTGTTTTAGTATTACTGTCATCATTATCCTGTCGTGGCTGTTATTACCCCTTACTCTTAAGAGGCCTATGTATATGAGAAAATTCATAATCATTTTTCTCGTCATATACTTTGTATATTGTTGTATTCACTCTACAAACTATTTGCCGATACCTCCTAAGCGGCAAGAACCGTGCTGGCGATACGAAAGGAGTAAGTGTCTTTCAGCCTTCAGGACGTTGCAGTCCTGTGGAAAGCAGATTTATTAGGTGGCTCTGGGAAGTCCACAACATGAACTTCTGCCCACGTGTTCCCCTCCCTTGTTTGCTGTGTGGATGGACCTTCTCAGGTGCCATCTGTAGTGCCCAGTATGAATTTCTGTTGTCCCTGGCATCCAGTGGACCTTCATGTGTCTGTGGTTAGCCCTTAGAGATGCCATCCCCATGCTGAAGAGGAGAGAAGGCCGATGTGTCCATTTCCAGTAGAGCAGAGATTGGCCCCAAGGTAAGACAGTGATGTTAGAAGTGGACTTGTATAGATCAGACACGAAAGGAGGCCCCGAGCGGGGGCTGAGTTAGAAAATCCCAGTTCTGGTTCTTGCTTTCTTATTACCGTGGTGCTAGTTACTAATGCGGCTTCCCGGGACCCAGCCCCAGTGATACTCTTTAGCAAGTTGGGTGGTCCAGAGGAGTCTGCATCTTTAAGAGGAGACCCTGGTTATTAAGACAAGGGGGTCTGTGGTCAGTGAACTCTGTCATCTCTAAGCCTCTTTCGAGCTGTTGTTTTTATGAGCGTCTTTCCAGTCCTTTCAACAGTTATTGGACCAACTTGGGAGACACCTTTGCTATAGTACTGTAAATACTCATATCTGATTTCACCTCTTCTACCTTCCTAACTTTCAGATATCCTCCGTTTCAGTGTAAACATCCACACTCCAGCTTTCTTTCCACGCAACCATTGAACAGGCCAGCCCCCTTTCCTTTTTGATCCCAGTGGTAGAAAAAAGGAAAAACCAGGCAACCCTGACGACCAGAGATTCAGAACAATGACTCCAAACAGAGAATGAGCTGACGTGGTATTAATCAGACTGTAATTTACTAACATGCTCTGCTCTTGAAATTTGCATTGCCAGCGATTGTGGCTTTTTTTTTTTTCTTCTTCCCTGTACTCTGATTACCTCTCGCTCCCTTTCAGAGTTTCCAGTTCTACGTGAATCTTGAGAGCGAGAACGTTTAATAATATCCGACAGCTAATTAATCCTCCCTGAGTAATGGATCCATTCTGTTCCGTGCTGGGAGGCTCAGCTTTTCAAAGCAAGAATGTGGCTCGCTTTTTTTTTTCCTTTTTTCATGGAAGATAGCCTTTCAAATCCAATCACTCATTACCCCCAGAGACTGAGAGAAGCACTTCTATGAAAATAATAGCTCCTGCTCAATATCATAATATTCAAAGCAATAATCATGATGCTAATTTAACGATAACACCCTATAGCTGTAAAGTGCCATTTGGATCCCGGGCGTTTCCTTAGCTCCTCCCTTGATCTGTCTTTAGAACAGCCAACGAGGAGGGCAGGGCAGGTATTCAGCAGAGGAGAACGGGGGTATCTAGTATTTACTGACAGTTACTTTATTCCATGCACCGTGCTGCACACTCTGTCTCGTTCGTTACCTGATGAGGTGTATGTAGTTCACTGTTGAAATTGCTCATTGAAGAGGTGCGGCTCAGAGAGGTTAAGTAATATGCCCAAGATCGTGCAGGGCTGAGAATCAAACCTTGATCTACGAGTGCTTTGCTCCAGGACCTGAGCCCTTCAGCGTGGTGCAGGCTCAGAGAGAGAACATGACTTACCCAGTGTCTGTCAACTGGTTGTTCTAGAGCTGGGACTGAAAATTAATAAGAGTCATAGCTCTTAAACTTGGACACATACATTTGGGCGTTTATAATGGTTTTCTTGATAACCGGAATAGTGTCATTATCATGCCAGGTCAGGGTGCGTGTGTGTCCCTCTCTTTCTCTCACCCCCACATTCATACACAGTGACATTCCAGATCTCTGACCACAGCATGGAGAAACAGAGACCTTGAGTCCACTTAGCAAGATTCTCCATGCCCCTCTTTCTCATCCTCCCATTACCCAGAGGTAAGAGGCCCTCAGAGCCCTTCCTAGGCAATGGAATCTCATAATTCAGGTAATTTAATCAGCCTAGGGTGGGAGCTGAGCAGTCAGAAATCACACTTGGCGGACCCTGCAGGATGATCCTGGAATTACTCTTTTCTTTGTTATGGTTGGCTCCCAGCACCCTGAGAACCTAGGCTAGGCTGAAATTTGCTTTTTAACAAGTTATAAATACAGAGTCCAGAAAGTGTGAGTTCCCAAGCTGTGACCTATCATAACCTCCCCCAAAATTAAGGGGATGTAATGAATTCAAGGTTCCTAATGGATTTTATTTAAACATTCCTTACAGCTAATATAAATAACAGCAGCAATAATAATAATAGTGATGTTTATTGAGTGCTAACAGGTGTTGGATTTTATAACCTTATATAATTTCATCCTATCAGTGACTCTCCCAGGTAGGTTCTGTTATTTTCTCTGGATCATCCAAGGCTTTACTCCATCTTTTCATTTAAGTCTCTGCTGAAGTGCTACCTCCTCAAAGAAACTCGCCTAGAATAACCTAGAGAAAACAGCATGCTAACATCTTCCCATTCACTCTCAGTGCTCTTACCCTGCCCAAGTTTTTTCTTGGCTCTTATCCTTGCCTGATATACCATTTGTCCATTGCGGGCCCCTACCCACCTCCACTAAAATGTAAGCTCCATGAAAGCAGGAACCATGCTATGTTTTCTTCCATAGCTCCAGCACCTAGAAAGACGCATGGCACATAGTAGGCACTCAATAAATATTTGTCAAATGAATAGAGCCCACAGAAGTAAAAACAGTTTCAGAGCAGGTGAGGGATTTGCCCAAAATCTCATGGCTAGAAAATGATAGCTGGGATTCAAACCTAGTCCATCTGACCCCAGATCTGATGCTTTTCATTATGACTCCCTACAGTTTCAGCTTTCTAAGAAAATATTAATTCGTGATCACAGAGCAGGGGACTTTTAGTACTTGTGTCTCTCAGAATTCTTTGGCAAAGCTCTCTTAAGGTATGAGCTTGATCTGGGATGAGGGTGGAATGCAAGGGGTGAGGGCTGCAAAGGCCTTTCTGCCACAAGGTAGGCACACAATGAATACACTGTGTTATAGAGAAAAGATTAAATTTCGTCATGTTTTTACACACATCCGTTCTGCTTCTGTCTTCCTCTCAATTCAGGGTACACACATTCTTGTGACGTTCCTGGACTAACATTTTTCCACTTAGAATGATCCTGATGTTTGCAAATCCCACTGGTAGTAATTTAGACACCCTCTAGCTACAGTCTAAGACACCATGGCAAATCGGCACGAACAGTTACCAGCTCTAAATTCTAAAAGAAACTTCTTAAGGATTATTGCTAACAGGTCATAGGATTAGGCAGGTTGACTAAACAGACTAGCTGTTTTCCCAAAAGTGATACTTTTAGTGAAACAGCTAGTTTAACTACCTGATCTGTTTTCTAGAGAACTGATTAAACGAACCACTGGTTTAAGTTTACTAATAATACAATAAATGTGGATTCAGTCCTCCCTAGTGACAGACTCTGGGCTGAGCAGTTTTTGTACATTTTATAATTCTTTCTTCATCACAATCCTGTGACTTCAGGATATGCCCATTTTACAGATGAGTAAACAGAGGCTCAGGGAGGTAAGCAGTGACTTAAGGCCTCACAGATAATAAGTGGCAAAGCCAAGAATGGAGCCCAGGTCTGTCCGATTCCAGAGCTCTTGCCCTTCACCATTACCCAGGACTGTTTGTTGTGTAGTCCCTGATCTAGACAACAATGAAGATGCTAGCATCTGACACATAGACCTTTTCATTGTGTTTCCTATCCTATTTAATGAGTGCCTACTATGTGCCAGGCACTGTGCTAAGTATGTACTACAATGTGGGTCTTACAAAGTAGAGTGAAACACACTCCCTGTCCTCAAGGGGCAAGGAAGGGTCGCATTGCAAATGGCTGCAACATAAAATTAATTTAAGCAATGGTTCTGACACTACAAAGTGCCTCGTGGTCATCTGGGGTGCTTTTTAGAACACAACCATTGGCCCCAGCAGTAGGGATTAGTTTAGAAGGTCTGAGTTGTACCCAATGACAAACCCCTCCTGGGAACCCCCAGGCGATTCTGACACAGGTGCTCCCTGGAAAACACTTTGAAAAACACTGGATAGGGTGCAGGTCCTGAGAAAAGCACAGAAGATTGCTGCGGCCATTCAGAGAAAGAACAGAAGGGAAGACATGCAGGGTCAGGAAGGAGTTTTCGAGAAGCATTTCGAAGCATAGATGGTTTTTTTTCATGCCGGAGGTCTCATTTGATCCTCCCAAGGATCCTGGGAGGCAAGTAGAACATAAATTGCTGTTTCCCTCTTTCTGGTGTTATGGATGTGACTGGCCCCCATTATAACAGGGAAACTGGAGCTCTGAGAGGCAGAACTGAGAAGCAGAAGCTTTCTGTCTAGACTCAGCCTTGTGCTTTCTTGCTGCCTCCGTGGTGACCATGTGGTGAGGCTCCCTCCAGGAGGATGGGTGACCCCAGACCAGTGTCAGTGCTAATTACTGGTTGGGACAGGACTGGCTGTGCCTGCCCCAGTTTTTAATATGGGGTTTATGCTTTCATAACCGAGGCCTCTTAGGACACAGATATAGCCTACCCCTACCATTTTTAATTTTTCTAGAATTCGTTTTGTGATTTATTGCTGCTCTGAGGGCTTAATATCCAATCCTTTTACAGTTTCATCTTTCCTTATATTTGTCGCAAATAACAATGAAGTGTTTAGCTACTGCGGTGAAAAATCAATCAAGCCTGTTTCATATTCACAGGCTTGCGATGCCACTCGGAGGGCCCCCTGGATTAGATTAACTTTGAGAATGTGTCACTCTGGTGTGGGTAATTTCTCAGCCTTCGCTCTTTCTCTTCCCCTCCTGTCTCGGCGGGTGGATCGTGAGATCTCCCATTGATTGACTGCCCTGAAAGGGAATGCTGGCATGTGATGCGTGTAAACACAGCAGGACGTATGTACTCTGTGTTTATGAAAATAAATAATAATTTCTGTTATCGTTATTGATTGCCATCATTATCTGATTGTATCTGTCTGTGTCATGGGGTTTAGTTATGGGATCAGAAAGCACTCCACAGGAACCCCAGGCAGAGCCCTCCCCAACCAGTCTCGGTGTTGTGACTTGTTTTGCCCTTTGGGGGGGGTGAGGGTTGTGGATGTCCCTGTCCTGTTCTTTGGCTAATGTTTGGTGAGACAGTGTCAGTTGTGTTCAGTTAATTTGATTGGAATGATAAGAGCAGAAAAACATTTATTGAGCACTTGCTGTGTTCCAGCGACACTTGGCTTATGTCGGCTAATTTCATCTTCAAGATAAATCTATAATGTAGGTACTGACATAAAGCTCATTTTAGAGAGATGTGGGACGTACAGCCAAAGAGGTAAAGCTACCTGCCTGAGGTTTGACGGCTAGTAAGTGCTAGTGCTTGGACTTGCATTCACGCTTTTTGTTTCTAAAATCCATGCTACTACCCTGTCTCTTGTATTAAAATAGAACATCTGGTATATTCGTCTGAAGATTCGTTGTAAACTAAAATATGAGTAAGCAGGGACTAGAGAGCAGCCTGTCAGGGAGTCGGTAGGAGCTGCACTGCTTTGGGCACAGGTGGGTTTTCCGTTTTGTGTTGGGGGAAGGTGGAGCAGAAAGGATGTGTGGAACTAGGTCATGGTGTACCCAGCCTGGATGATCATCAGACTCTGGGATCGTCCCTCGCAGACGGACTCAGAATCTCAGGAGCAAGGCCAAGGGATCTACTCATATTTCTCAGCTGCATCCCAGGAAGTTCGGGGTTTGAGGGTCATTGTCATAATGACCTCAAGGTCCCCTCCAAAGGGAAGGTTCTCTGATTTGCTTTCTTGAGTACTTCCTTTGTCCTCTTCCCTCCAAGCTCTATAGAGAATAATCTGAGGGCAGCAATATTATCAAAATGCCGTTGCCTTAACACTACGTGTCTGATGTGGTTTAGAGTGAGCTTCCGCAAGCCACATCAGGTTGCATGTGAGCGGTTCTGCCCTTTGTAACTCAAGTTCTCTTTCCCTCTTATTCCTGGTCAAGTCAGAAGGATGCAGCCCGCCTAATGGCCAGTGAGCTGTAACAGTATTACAGGCTCTGACTAAGTACATACTGTGTGCCAGGCCTTCTGTCGGGCATATTACAAGCACCATCTCATTGCAGCCTGGCAGCAGCCCTGTGTGGTGGGTACTGTTTTACGCCCATTTTACGGATGAGGATATTTGATTCAGGAAGCTGAAGTGACTTGCCCAAGAGCTACCGCTACTAAGGGGCAGAGTCACATTTTTAACCAGATTTGGTCTGACTCAGAGTCTGTGATCTTAACACTGTGCCACAGAGTCTCCATGAAAGGGCCAGGTCTCTAACCACATCTCAACCATCATCTGTAAAATGGAAATCATCCGACATTCTTCCCACAGAGGTCAGGCTAACAAAATAGAGTAACATGCTGACAGTATCTAGCGTGATGCCTTGCGATCAATAAATGCTCAGTATGTGTTACTACCTTACTCCCCTCCCTTCCCATCTTGCCTTTCACCTGAACACCAGGAATTTCAGGAAATTCTGCTGAGTGAATTCAGAAGGCTCAAAGCAGTATGGCGTTTGGGGACCAGTAATCTATTACACTTTGTTTTGAATGTGTGTTTGTGCTGGCAATCCAGAGTGTATTCACTGACAATACAATATGTTCTTTCATCTCAAAGCGACCTTTGTTGTGCTGAATTTACCAGGTAGTAATTAGATCTAACATAAGTATAAATATAAGCAGAATCCTGTACCTGGTTTAAGATCAAGTTCTCTTTGTTTCTTGCTCCCAAGCCCTTCGGAAGGCACGCATGGTTTCTTGAATGTGACAGGCACTAGGAAATGACTCCCCATATGTATACTCAATGGCAGTGGGAAGCTGAGAAGGCTGCCAGTATCCGAAAAAGAAAATAATCACGTCAGGGAAGACAGTCTCGATGTTTTCAAGGCCTCTGGTGCAATTTATCTTGAGACTCCCTGGTCAGGAGGCAAGACAGCATTGTGGACCATGATCCATTCTCTTTTCCTAACTTTGGTCATTAAATCATCTGGATTTCAGGGTTGCGAGAAGGTTGACGCAGCCAGGGCAGGCTGCTGCTGTTTTTCAGCCTTTGCAAACAAAGATCTTGTCACTGTGTCAAACCTAATTCACACTCACTCAGATGGATTTTCCTCAAAAGAGAAATGATTAGTATGCTTTTCCCTGTCTTTTCCTTTCAAGGGCTCTGGGTATACTTTTAAAGAAAGTGGAAAATCAAGGCATAATTGGATGATGCAAAGGGGAAAGCTGCCCCCATTTTCTGACTCTTTCAGATGGAGTTACCTGAATTATGAGTGTCTTGGGAAAGACATTGTCCCCAGACCAGGTCCTGGCTCTAAAATGTGAGTTCATGGTCACCGGCGTGAGCGATGTGAGTTCCAGCCCCTGAAACTACATATTTGTGTAGTATGCACATGTGCAGGCATGCACGTGGCACGCAGTTCCCAAGCTGCACGTCGCTCAAGGAGCCTCAGAATGTCACCAAAGCCTAACGCTGATCAGTATTTCTTTTGCAGTTACACTTACTTAACCGGGGATCAAACATCTGTGCCTAGATCTCTTTTGCTACCAGGTTATACATAGAACTAATTTGAAATCACCAGAGGAATGCTAGGGCCTCTGCTCCATGATACGTAAGATTTTTGTAGAAAATAATTAGCAAATGGATTTAGAATCAAGTTCAGTAGAAGACATGATCACTTTGAGCTTAGTATATTGCGAACCAGGCTTCCGTGATGCGTTGATATAAGCATTTTAAATACCCATCCTTACCAGAGAAAAAGACTTGAGATATTTCCCTAGACATTAGTGTATAGGAAGAGGCTTTTGTTTTCCTTTTTCTTTCTTTCTTTTTTTTTTTTTGGTGCATAAACATAAGAATCTGGTTGGAAGAAAACGTTTTCTTCATTTTGTAAGGATATTTTTATGTTAAAGGAGATTGTTATCAAAAAGATAGTATTTAATTCTCTGGTTTCCTTAGAATGATTGAGCCAGAAGGAAAGGAATGTTCTAACTAAAAAAGTGTTAGATTTGTGTTTATTTGAGTGGGTTACACTCTGTGATTTGTTGCTGTGATCAGGTGATCAGTTGGGCGTGTGTTCTTTATCAGCAAACTGTTAAAGGAAGTGGCACACGCGCACACACACGTTCACAAATATTTCTTGCCCAAAAATGAATGGGAAACCCTAGCTTAAACACATTTAAGCAAATTGATTCAGTGCAGGGTTTCTCGGAACCTTTTATATATTAATAGACAATATCAAACTCCAAGAAAGGCACGCAGTGTTTTCCACCAAACTTATTTGACCATGAAAAAAACCCTTTTCTTGTGGGATTACTGTTCTAACGTTCTGCTCAAAATGTGGTCTTTGGCTCAGAGCGGTGCTACAACAAGATAAGGAGTTTGTACCAAAATATGATCCATCCACATCACGAAGCCACTGTAGAGTTCAGCTGACACTTTTATTTACCACAGCAAGACTTTCTCAATGAATGATGCAACGCAGTAAATCTGGCTTGAGCTCCTTATCTTGTCATGGACCATTAACAAACAGTTCACGAATCATTATTTTGAGTAATACAGCCACAGACCTCACTTTGGAAAACACTGGCTAAGAGACATGGCTCGGGGAATAGGGGTGATAGCCTGACAGCATTTTCACTCTGCCCTTCCTGCCATCCAGTCACAGAATCACATTCAATTCATTAACATGAACTGAGAACTTACCAGTGCCTCACGCTGTTCCAGGCACTTTGCATCCTTCCTCGTTGAATTCCACCCCTAAACCCCATAAGCTCAGAACTTTTACCACCATTTCACAGATGAGGAAACTGCTCCATATGAAGGAAGCCGTTTGTGCAAGGTTGTCACTAACAAGTGGTAGAACCAGGGTTCACTTCAACCCTGGCTGTCTGACTGCAGACGCCCTCACCCACCCTTAACCACTCTGTTATCTGGCTTCCCAACAGCAGTGGTGTTCAACCATCTGAGCCAATGGAGGCTTGAGCCTACTGCCAGTGACTTCTGGAAGCAGAAACTTCCCATTAGCCCATCTGAAAACTGGCACTGTTCACAAATGTTTTCTTCTATGTGACCTAACATCTGTCTAATGTGCATTTTCAAAAGAAGGTTGCACACATATCGTCCTGGATAGACATGTGTGGTCCCTGCCCTCATGGGGCTTGCAATCCAGTGAGGAACTGGCTGGTTCTGAGCTTTTATTGGAAAATACTAACAGCACCAACTTTGTGTGCCCGTTGACATTACAGTGTATTTAAACCCTGCCTGAGCACCTTTTCAGCTTTTTCTTCTTGGCTCTGTGATCCCAAGTCATCTAATTATTTTCAGTGATTGAGAGTTCTGCAGCTTTGAATTAAATGAGGACATTGTCTCTTTAATGCCCAAACATCTACACGTAAGGTGAACACGTCACCCAATTATCCTGCTATTTTAATACCAATCATGCAGATGTTTAGAAACTTCTGAAAGCTTGACTTTTTAAAAAACATCATTTGCTCTGCAAATTCAAAGAGCATCTGAGAAAAGCATACTGGGGGTAAATATAAGATTATCCATACAGAGAAGAATAGTGGAGTTCAGGATTTGTACGGTTCTGTACTGAGGTAGAAGTGATAAAGCAAGGCCACACTTGGTTACTATTATTCCTTTCTATAGTACAGTCATCTCATAGATGAACTCACAGGTGACTGTCACACCGTCCTGATTAAATGTGCCTTTGCCCTACTTGATAATCAAATCAGTTAAGAACATAGGCATCACCTAGGTCTCGTTCATTTGTCCACTAATTCCACAAGAATTTATTGAGTACCCACCGTAAGCCAGGCACTGTTACAGGCCCTGGAGATAGAGCAGTGAGCATGAATGGCACGGTTCCGGCCCTCATGGGGCTTAGAGGCTCTTTTGGTTGAAATGAGCACCAATCGAATGCCCCTACGATGAAAAACAAGGCACTGGGATGGGGCTGCAGAGGAAAGTACGTGATGTGTAGCAGAACAAATGATGGGGAAATCTGATCCACTCAGAAAAAGCTGAGCCAATTCATAATTGAGCTGAAGCAGGAGGCAGGTAAGGAGAAGATCAGGAGGAACATTCCAGGCAGAACTACCATGGACAAAGGCCGTAAGGTAGAAAGTCACACAGGAGAACAGGGAGGGCATGGAACAAAGGCCAGCGAGGTTGGAATGCTGGGCACAGGGAGATGCAGCTAGCAGCGAGTTACAGGTGACAAGGCAGGCAGGTTATGGCCAGACCATGTTGGACACCGTAGATCTTCCTAGAGAATCTGCTTTCTCCCAAGAGCAATGCAAGCCCTTTCTTCTCTGCACTGGTCATTTTTTGAAACAGTCCTTCACTCAGAAGCCAGACAACATGGTGGTTAAGAGTGGGGGCGTCTGTCGTCAGACAACCAAGAGTTAACCCTGGTTCTGCACCTAAGACAGGATATACACCAAGAGAAAAAAAGCTGCTGGCACCACCTAGGACGTCCCTGGTGGATACTATGAAGAGTGTAAATTTAGGAAGCAAATGGCATTTGTCAGCGTGGCCATGTTGCCCTCCAGCCCCTTGACTGCCGCTGTTTTGATACATGGCAGGGCATGGCCTCCACAGAGTTTCTCCAATATCAAGCGTCCTCCCTCCAAGGTGAATCCTCCCATGAGTGATTGAATTGTTTGGAGGGTCGTAGAACCTGACAGCTCCCTATTACACCAAAGAAAAGATAAGCTTCTGATTAGTGCTAGGGCTGGAGGAAGCCAAGATAGAGTGTACCTGTCAGAACTGCTTACGACATATAAATCATTACCTCAATTTTCCATGCAAGAATTGGACCAGAGAGAGAAAGAGAGAGAAAATGCGCGCAAAGTGACTGAGGTGGGTTAGCAGTACGGAACCATATTAAAGAGCTCACGCTTGGCTCCAAAGCAGGATTTGCTCTGCTATCCATGCAGAGAGAACAGAGCCCCGTGCCCAGAGGAACGACAGAGACAAATGCCCACTGGCTCCAGGACGGGGCAATTTGTTTCTCTGGCATTTGCTAATCTAACAATAGCAGCCACCAAAGCTTTCCCAGACTCCAAAGGGGAGATGTTTGGTATTATGTTTGCTCTATGTGTGGTCCTAGGTCTCCCTGTTGTACATTCGCCATAGCAATGGTGGTGGTTCTTGCCATTTTCCTTTCTCTCATTCATTGGGCAAACATCTCTGAGATAGCTAGGGCCCAACTATGGCTAACGTGCTATCCCACGGTCCAGGATATCAGGGTGTTTCTAGGGGCAAGAAAACAGCATAAAACTGAAAAAAGATTGAATGATGGACAGCAAGTCAAAAGATGTTCAATAAAGGTTTAAAAACATAAATTGATTGAACAATTGCCAAATTTTCATTGCATTTTTATATTCCATGTAGCTAGCAGAATGTGAGAGCCTGTGAGATTCCAGCTGGAGAAGCCTCAGGACCGAGTACTAACTACTAACTTAGTACTAACTACTACTTAGTACTAACTACTAACTTAGTACTAAGTTAGTACTAACTACTAACTCAAGAAACACTGTCTGTGCTTTTCCTGGGCTGGTCTAGGCAGAGTGAACAACACTGTGGATGAACTGGTTCATTCTCCAGGTTAGACAGAATTAAGCCCAGTTCCCAGAGCTTTTGATCAGTGGCACCTGCATTAAAAGGGAACCATGTGTCCAGCCCAGATAGTCCAGCTGCCAATGATGGAGAAACCTTTCTTCTTTTCCACCTTTGTTTATTTTAAAGAGAAGTATATCTTTGAAATGACAACACGGCCCAACATTTGTTGGCTGCCGGTTAACATCCCTAGAAGAAATATACAGTGTATTTTATGTGAACAAACCCAAACCATGAGTCAAGATAGTACACAGAGAGGTGCGGGTGCTGAAGGAATGAGCCACGTGGATGCTTTAAAATAAAACAAAATAATTGCCTGTTTGTTCAAAAAGAATGAGCGAAATGTTCTTATTGCCAGGAGAAATGTGAGGCTGACTTATTTCCATTTATCCTCTGCTAGGGGAAGAAAGCCCACAGCTGGAACCGTTCTGGGAGAGTCTCGCATAGTGGTTAAAAGGCTTTCGAGCAACAGCTTTGGATTCAAATCCGAACTCTGTCTTTGTAGGGCTTTGGGCCTTTTATTTAAGCTCTCAAAGTATCAGTTTTATCATCAATAAAGTACCCACATCATAGGACTTGTTATCAGAAAAAAATCCTAGCACAGTATCTGGCTTTTAGTACTAACCATTCCATAACCGGTACCTAGCTCCAATCTGGGAATCAGGAATGCTCAGAGCTGAGGTAACTGGTAGACCGTAGTTGCTGCTTTTAATGGAAGCATACAGTTCTGTAAGGACAGGTGAGAGGGAAGGGACTTCTAACTTGATCATATGCCTAAGAATTTAATTGCCTAAGACACATTAACCCTAATTAAGAATTTTTAGCGAATGTTCACATCTCTGGCCTATAGGAAATTCCCATTAACTATTCTTAATAAAATTCTGTAACTGAAAATGAGATAATGGAAAATAAATCATTTTACCCCCTAGGGCAGGGGTGTCCAAACTTTTTTCAACGTTTTTCACCAAGGGCCATATGCGGTAAAACACACAAACAGCCGGGCCACTCACTCGAGATGAAGTACGTATTGCCTCACCTGGTTTATTTAAGTAAACTAAATATATTTTTGGAATTTGCTGCGGGCCAATTAACAATGGATCGCGGGCTGCAGTTGGCCCGTGGCTGCAGTTTGGACACCCCTGCTCTAGGGATAAATTGAAGTAAGAGTATTCCTATCTTTCAATGGCTGTTTTTGAAAGACCAGTGAATTTTCAAGTTCTCACTGAGCTAAGAAAAGTTATGTGCTTAGTCGTACCTCCTTTGTAGGAGAGAAACTGTGGCCAAGATTCATGTGAGTGGCCTCGGGGATGGTGGCATTAACCATTGCCTGGAAAGTTGCTAAATTTGACTCAGGAGGCTGGTTGCAATCTCATTTAGATTCTCTGTCTGCACCTCCAATCATTCATGGTCAAAAAAGCAGAATTCTGCCTAGGTCAGAGGATCTACTGTCACATATAAGACTTGCTGTCTTTATTTTCGATTAGCAATGAAGTAAAAACCTTCCAAGTAGGTCACTTTCCTTAAAAGAAAACAATGGAAAAGCTTTTTTTGATATTTTTTTCCTCTGTCTTGACCGCTAAGAAGAAAGCTGTTTTTGTCTTCCAGCACAAGTTCATTATCAACCTGGTTGGCATTCACAAATACATTGGGCACCAAAAGTGACTTTCCAGAAAATTTCCCCTTAATTGGACTGTTTTTCTATAGAAATCATCCTGCCAGCATCTGTGGTGAGATAGAGTCTGGAAAAACAATGTATCAGGCCAAATTATCAGGTGGAATGAGCTTGCTCTCTCTTTCTGCTTGATAACAATACTGTGCCTTTGCATAATTCTCACTGATTATCAGAAGGGAAAAAACATAAGTCAGGCAAATGAGCTTTATTGGCATTGGTCCCTCCTGGGGAAGGAAAAACATGCATGAGCAGAAGCATTTGTAAGTGCCATGTATGTTGAGAGATTGACGTTCCAAGCAGTCTGTAAACTTAGGTTGCCTAAATCTGCCACCTTCAAAAATGAAAATGCCTCCCTATATTTGGTATCATATTTCAAGAGCTGGGTTTCTCTCATTTTCTATAATTTAAGACCAAAAAATTTACAGTCCTATAAATATGTCTTGAATAAAATGTCATTTTAAACGAAAGAGTTCTCATGAAGGAAAAATAAGTAGTTGGGGAGACTCTGGAGTCAGAGTCCTTCAAAGTCTTGGAAATTAACAAGGAAGTGTTAAATGAGCACTTCAAACAGCACAGCTGCATATACTGCTTATACAGGAAGGCAGGTTTGTCTGCCATCTTTATTTGTTTACCTGCTGAACTATAATATGCTTTCCATTTTTCCTGACTGTCCTTATTTATCTCAGTTTCTGCTAGTGTTTTCCCCTGTCAAGACAGATACTCTTTCATCTGTAATGTTTGGACAAGCCCTTCTTACCTTCTCTGTGTCTTTCGAGGCACCTCCTTTTCCCACTCCAGTGATATCTTTGTCAAGAAGCTATTAGGTTGACGCAAAAGTAATTGCGGTTTTTAAAATTATTTTTAACCTTTTAAACAGTTACTTTTGTACCAATCTAATATTCCTTTGCTTCCAGTCCTAGACTCTCCTCCTTTCTCTGGGAGAGTCCACGGAAACCAGTTGAGCCCATTCCCTGCATAAATCTAGGTCTTCTGTATCATTATGAGATTTAAGAGTATTTAGTTGCAGTTTCCTATACCCCAAACGGCTTCAGCTTCCGGGATCTGTTGGTATCAAGGGCCAGCTATGTGGTTTGATCCTAGTTCAGCATCAAAACCGATGCTTTAAAAACAAACAAACAAAAAAACACAGTTGGCTTTTGAGGATCTGAAGACAAGAATCTTACTTCATGATCTTTTTCCCCCGGGAAATTTACATCTCTTGCCTCGTTGGACATCTCCCATTATGAAAACTGCAGCAAATAATTTTCCTCCTCTATGTCTTTCTTTTTGGCACATTCTTACGTGTCGGTCAATCAATGACCCCCTGCCAAGCTCCAACAGCTAGGCCTCCTTCTTCACCACTTACGTTCTCCTTTTGTGTTTAAAAAAGAGCTCATTATTTTTCTCTTACCCTCCAGTGAAATCTTCTCTTAATTCTCTCCCTTTGTTTTGCTTATCATTTAACTGAATTCTCAGCCCAACAGACCCCATCTGCTCCTGCCTCAATTCTCTGTATTCCCCCCCTTAATAACAAGAAGTCTTGAGACGACCACTGAAGTCACGTGATGCTTTTCTGATCACACCAGGATAAGGAAATGGGATTTAAATAGCAGTAGCAGGTGATACAGTGGAACTAAAGCCGGAGTAGGGATCTCAGCCAGAGGGGTAAACCGAGGATGTACTCACTGGATAGGGCCTCCTGCAGAGCTGTGCCTGGGTTTTCTTGTCTGAGAAATGAAGTAACCCATCACTTAGCTTCCCTGCTTTATGTGGTGGTTGTGAGGATTAGACAAGTTACATCACGTCACGTGCTTGACAGGGTGTCATGTAGCGAGCCCTCTGTACGCATTAGATACTATTATGATTTTAGGAAGCAAATGTAAAAGACAGGTCCGCACTTTCCCAGGTTTGGAAGCTGCAGCTACATATGGATGAGAAAGAGATGCGGTCAGTGGCCAGCCAGATCTTTGTTTATGCAAATAACTTATCAAAGCATTTAGCAATTCCCAACTGTGCAAAGGCCCATGAAATAGCTTTGAGCAACCTAAAGGCAGAGACCACCTTATTTGTTGTCCTATTCCAAGACCCAGTGTTGGGTCGGACACCAAGTACATTTTCTGTAAATATTTGAAATCAACATATATTAATCCCCTAATGTGCTCCAGGGACTTCACTGATACCCCTTAAATATCAGTTTTCCCCAAAGTCTGGGCTATGTGTTTGTGTTGGTATAAGACACAGCGTTAAGTAACATCGAATCACGTAAGTGAGGAAGTTGTTCCATTCTCATTTCTGTTTAGAATCATTCTGATTACATCAAGCCCAAAGTTGTACTTTAATGTTAATATTTTTAATCCTTCTAATAGCACTTATAAATCTTGATATTTTTAGAAGAAAAAAAAACTAAGAACTGGCCATAAGCTCTAAGTCCAGATGACCCTATCTGGCTAGAATCTAAGAACAATTTTTACATTGTATTTCTTTTTATAGCATTCTGTTTTGGAGGGAGTTCATGGAAAACCGATTGCTGTGATGTAAAGTTTCCTACCAAAATTAATTTAGCTAACTAAAAACTTGATTTGTTTAAAGAAAATATTAAGTGAATAACAGTCCAGGTAAAACAGATAAGGTAAAAAAATTTGAAAGGGGTGCCAAAAGAACTGAGGTGTGGCAAGCACTAGTCTATCTTCCCCTCAGTTATTTGGGGAGCCTTTTAAAAATCAAGATAACCAAGGCGCACCCTAGCCCAGCTGAGTTTGACTTTCAAAGTATAGATTTGGGCAATTTGTGTTTTCCATTTTTTTTTAAGGGCTTTCAGGTGGATCTGAGGAAAAACCCAGATTTAGGAATTTATGAATGAGAAAATCTTTTATTTATATAGTGTGTTTTTTTTCATTTTATTGACAAACATTTGTTAAGTATCTACTGTGTGTGATGCTTTAGCTCCTGGGTGGTAGGGATAAAATAGAAAGCAATATAGAAGCAGACCTTGCAACCATGAGCTTATTCTAGTAGAAGTTCATAAATATTGAGTTCCCTGATTTTTTTTGTGTGCTTAAGAATGTTGCTTCTGTACTGAATCAGAGCCTGAAAGAATCTAAAATGGCCATTACTTGGTGGACACTAGCTATGTTTCTGGCATTGAGTTTCCTGTAGAAGAAAGCCTAAAGCCTTTCTTCCTGTAGAAGAAAGGGCAGGGGCGAGACAGTTCTTATTTTTTTACCTCTTGCATTTGACTCATTTTTAAAAACCTGCATAACCCATATATCTTCTTTATACTTGAAGTAAAATAACTTGTCCAACATATGCCTTGGTATTAACAAATCTCTCTCAGTTTCTCTTGGAATACTGTACTCTTTAAGTCTTTTCAATCTTGGGTTTGTCTTTGTTTTCCGGTAATTTTTAAAACATTTCAATTTTTTTTCCCTATTCACTTCTTTTGGTCTCTTCATGACCCACAATCACACATACATTAAATCCTCTTTGTTTTCTGTGTATATAATCTGCTCTCCATTGATCTTTATATCTGAGTCCTTTTTCATTTTGTCTTGTGTCATTTCCTCAAGCCTATAAACCATGTCGATAACTATGTTTTCCAGATTTTCTCTGTTTTACTATTGTTACTTCAAAGCAGCTTATAGCTCTGTAATTGTTTTATTTTCTTACTCATTTTCTTTCTGGGTTCTGCTAGTTTGTTTTTCACCTATATTCATCTTTGCCATATAAAAAAAGCTTCCCAGTTTTTCTTACATTCACTCACTCCACACACACATAATTTGATAACAGCATAGCACTTAGAAAGATCTTTTTAAAATGTAAATCAGATCATTCACTCTCCTATTAAGAGCCTCCCATGGTTTCCCTTTTCATTTAGAATAAATTTCAAAGTACTTATCATAACTTCAGGGCCCTATATTGACTTTTGCCTACAAATTATTTGTTTTGTTTCATGTATTATTTGACTCTTTGTTGTATCTTTCAATTTGTGAGCTGCTTTTGGAAAAAGATGATTCTATAGCTACAGTACACCAATAGTATCTTGCATCTAGTAAATGTTCAACAATTATTGCTTGGAAATAGTTATATTAACTCTTTTAAATGTTAGAACATCATACTATAAGTAGACCTTGACAAAGGAAGACAGAAGACCCCGAGTACAGGCCAATGAAGAGCTTAAAAAGTATCAGGATTTTAGATTCCTTGACATAGTAGAAAAACTATAGTCCAAGAATTCAGACTGGGTTGAATCCTATCTCTGCAGATCCTAATGGAATGACTTCATGCCTTACCATATCATTTAACCTCACTGAGCCTCACTTCTTTAAATATCTGTAAAATATTGATGAAACAATATCAACCATGTGGGATTTTGTAAGGTTTAAAGAAGTCAATGGCATATGGGAAATTACAGGTATTTGAAAAATGTCAGTAAACACAATTTTGCACAGGCTAGGTTCTAAAGTCATCCCATAATACAAGAGTCAGGTTTGTTCAAAAATGTCCTTGAGGGGCAGCTGGTTGGCTCAGTTTGTTGGAGCATGGTGCTCGTGACACCAGGTTCGCCAGTTCGATTCCCATATGGGCCAGTGAACTGAGCCCTCCACAACTAGATTGAAAAAACAATGACTTGACTTGGAGCTGATGGGTCCTGGAAAAATACACTGTTCCCCAATATTCCCCAATAAAAAATTAAAAAAAAAATTCTTTGAAAAATACCTTAAGTCATCCATAAGATATAGTTTACATAGTTTTTATAAACTGTATAATATGTATGTATAACTATGTACAATATAATGTAAAGCGATGCAAAAACTAATGTGAAAGGCCATTTATGATAAATAGACTTCTTTAAACGTTAGTAGCACATTCAATATAGCAAGATGTTGGGAGATGAGATCCACACAGACAGTCTAGTCTGTCTCAGGAAAGAGCAGATTCACTCCCTCCATCTCAGACTTACTTGGGGGCGTCTAACCATTGAGTGGAATGCAGTTGCAATAGTCAACATTATTTCAGTTTGTTCCCTTCTTTCTTTTTTCTGTTTTATGCTAAGCATATATAGTTGAGTCCACATATTAATGCCTATGTGATGCATTTCAGTATGTAATTATTCCTACATTATAGTCACAATAAGTTCTCAATAGAATGTGAAATAGGTGGAAGTCAGGGAAAATAATTTGATGTTCAACCACAGTGATTTTAAATGAACTGCATATTTGTCCCCCTTTTCCCTCTGTATGACTCGTTTTTCCTTCCTTTTCGCTGTAAGCCTCAGAGCTTAATGGTTTTTGAAACGATCCTCTGCTTTGGCTATTTGAGAAAATAATTCATATTCCTCCCTTTGGGAAGAAAAATGAATGAATGGAGTTTATAGTCCTATGCGTCAGCATTGGAGGCTGTAAGCTCCATCCCTGCCTCTCTTTCTCCTGCTCCCCACCATCCTACAGGCTCTAATATTTCACTAAACTAGGGGGCAAAGAAGAGGTCAGGAACAAGTCAGGAAATGGATGGCAACCTTGAAAACTGGAGGGGAACACGTAGGCTCTGGAGCTCTAAAAGGACAACGCATAGTGCGTGTGGAGAGAAAAGGCAGCCATTTATGTGTGAAATGTGGACAACGTGAATGTGCAGAAAAGGAGCCCAGGATCTTGGTGAATAATAACATAAAAGTGTTAGTTAAAACTACACCAGGCATAAGTTGTCCAAAACAGTATGCTGTTCCAGATGAAGTAATTATCAACTTTTATTCCGTTCAGGATAAACTCTTATTCTAATACAGTTTAACAATCTAGTCTTTAAAAGTATGTGATTGCCATGGAAAGGTCTCATAGAATTTGTAAGATTGACAGGGAAGTGGGGGGAAATTGTAAGAGAACGGTAAAGAAATGGGTTCGTGGCCTGAAGAAGATTGAAAGGCAGTCATAACAACATTCCAAACAAAACAAAATTTCTATCCAGGGAATAGTGACCAATTTTGCTTTACTCTCCTGGAACAAGGGACTGTTAGGAGTCTAGATTGTAACAATAGGAACTCAGGTTAGAAAATGATTCCAAGGAGACTATCAAAAGGGTTAAAGATGGAAGCGAAAGAATTCATCCTTTTCTTTTGGACTTGTAGAAATATCAGATTCTTCTCCGCTGGATTGGGTGCGTACATGGCATTAGGAATGGGTGGAGTTGTATTAATTGGAGCGATCAGGATGAGGGTCAGGGAAGACTTAGGGAAGGGTGTGTACACAGAAGTAGGATGAACAAGGGGAGCATTACAGGAAAAGGTGTGGAGGTGATTATGAATGTGTTATGTTTAAGGGCAGGGGTGAGATTTCATTAGTCTCTTCCATTCTTGACTCTTCCATTCTTCCTACTTTGTTCCCTTCCCTGCTTGTTTCCTCCTGTCCTTTCTATTAGTGCTGAGCGCTTGACTTGAAAGTGTTTTGGAGTCAGGGCTAGAGTGACTCATGACAGGCCGTGTTCAGACTGGTAAATAGACAGAGTTAACTTTTGCTGTAAGGAGAGGAGAAAGGACTTGACATGCACAGAGAAGCAGGTTAAGAGGCCAGGAGGTCCCTGAGAGAAACAGACAGAGAGACAAAGTATAGCTCCCAAGGTCCCTAACAGCATGCCTAGTCTCTGTTCCATTTCATATGCTCCAGTTCCAGTCCTGATCGTCTGCAAGATTTTTCTATCCTGTGATAATCTTTTAGTTTTTCAGATTTTTTTTTTAAGTTTGAGAAGGTTTCTGTTTCTTGACATCTAAAGAGTCCAGACTAGAATATTACGTCCCCATCTTTCTTTCTTCTCTCTTTCCCCATTCCTTTTTCTCTTTAAAGTCCTACCCTGTTTCCCCGAAAATAAGACCTAGCCGGGCAATCAGCTCTAATGCATCTTTTGGTGCAAAAATTAATATAAGACCCAGTATTATATCATATCATATCATATCATATCATATATCGTATCATAGCCGGTTTTATGTTATAGTGAAATAAGACCAGGTCTTATGTTAATTTTTGCTCCAAAAGATGCATTAGAGCTGATTTTCCTGCTAGGCCTTATTTTCGGGGAAACACGGTATGTGCTGCTACTTTTCTCTGATAGCCTCTTCTCTTTCTTGTCCCATTCCTTCACCTCCGTTCTCTGCCCATTCCTGCTTTCTTTCCTTGGAACTAGCACACCTTCTCCAGAGTTATCTCTTTCCCCACCTACTTCATGTAACATTTTTATTTGCCAGAATCATTACATTCAAATCCAGCCTTGCCTTTGGGGAACAGAAGATTTAAGGTAGCTCCCCTGCTCCAGCCAGGCTTCAGATCACCATCATTGCCTACTCCGTATTCCTAAGTCATTCACCCACCTTCTGACACATCTTCTTCATCATTCAGAAAAGCCCAGTTATCCAGAATCCGTAATTCATTCGATTCTTACCACAGCTTCCACATTCACACACATTCTATTCCCCAGCCCTGTATTTCACATTTAAGAGAAAGGGACAAATCCTGAGGAGGAGGAGAATTTAAGCAATCATATTCAAGTTCAAAATAGTCAGGAGCACGGAAGAGATTTGACTTGACATTAATGTATTTGAAAAAAGACCTGGGAATTTTAGTTGACAATGCGACATGGACTGTTACAAAGGCAATCACTATTAAGCTACAGAAGTAGAAAGCACATGTCTTATATAGAAGGATACAGTTCTCTGTGGGCTGAGCTGCTGGACTGTGTTCAGTAAAGCTAAGCATCAGTAAAGGTGAAGTGGCCCTGACCGTTTGTGAGGTATGAGGATTGGGGGAGGTCAAGTCTTCATATCATTTATTGAATGGGGAGAGGGATAGGTTGAGAGCTGTTCTCAGATATCTGAAGGGCTTTGCATGGAGGAAGGGGGTGGACTGGCTCTCCGTCAACCCAGGGAACTAACAGGTGGACAGTTCAGGAAAGCAGATCTCAGCTCACAGGACCCATGAAGCCATCATACTCATTAGTGCTGCTGGAACTTTCCCAGGAAGAGTCCAGTGCAGACTGAAGAATCTTAAGAATCCCGCCCTGGAGAACATTAGACATGAGGACTTCCCTTCTTTTTCTTTTATATTACAAAACTAACGCATGGTTATAGCCACAAGCCAAACCATACTATGCCGTGGCCCCACATTTCACAGTTCCTCATATTACTAGCTTGTCATGTGTCTTTCCATACCGTTTACTATGCCTACACAAACATAAATTAACATTAATGGGTGGATGTGATTTTGTTATGTTTTTACAAAATTGAGACCATACCATACACATTACTCTGCTCAGTAATAAAAACATCCCTCTGGGTCAATTTATCTTTTTTGAAATAGCTACAGATATTCTCAAGTATGGGCGTACTATAACTTATTGAATCATTCCCCTATTGTTTGACAGTTCAGGTTGTTCCCAGATTTTGCAATAGTACGTTGTAGCTAATAATGCTGCACTAAATGTTCCCAAACATATATTATCGCAGACTGATGTTTTGTTTTTGTAGGATGGTTTCCATTAAAGTAGGATTTGCTAAGTTAAAAGATGTGTACTTTATTTTGTTTTAACCGCTACTTCCAGACCACCTTCTGAAAATCTTGTCGAATTCATTCTCTCACCAGCAAGTGCCATTTCTCATACTATCTCCAGATTAGGATTTTATTCGTCACTATAATTTTTGCCCATCCAAATACAGACATGACTGAGAAGGTAACATAATATAGTATCTTAACCAAGTACCTATCTCAGCTCCAATAAGCAGTCGCTCACTGTGTGACTTTAAGCTAAGACATATAACTGCTTTGTGTCTCAGTTATTCTCATTAGTAGAAAAAGGTATGATATGACTACCTAACTCATAAAATTATTATGAATATTAAATGAATTAATAGTTATAAAAGACTTAGAACAGTGACTGGCATATAGTAAAATTTTTATAAGTAAACATGAAAGATTAAACAATTAATGAAATTAATCTTCTATAAAATTAAAGATTAAAAAATCTTAATTTGTATCTTCTTGACTGCAAATACGGTTGGGCATATTTCTGTATATTTCTTGGTCATTTGCTTTTTACCGTCTCTAAATTTTCTGTTTATATCCTTTGCCCATATTTTTATTGAGTTATTTTTTTATCACTTTTTAAGGACTCTTTGTATATTATTAATAGTAATGTTTTTCCTGTCATTTTTGTCTTCCATAAATGATTTCCTTTTTAATCTGTTTATTTTTAAAAATCAGAGTATTTTTTTAAAAAATTGACATAAAAATCTCAGTCAGTACAGAATTATAAAAATAATTTTAAACTCATGTCATCTCATACTCCAAAATATAATCACTGAAAAGAGTTTGTTGTATGGAAACCCTTCGATTTACCCCCTCAGATTCACTGTCTCTCAGCCTTGGCTCTTGGTCACGTAGGGTACTTTCAAGATGGTACCAGCACTAGAGTTCCACCTCACAGGCATTCTGACTTAACTGATCAGTGATGGGGCCCAGGCATCGGTTTTTAATAAGAGGTCTCATTTAATTCTAATGTGCATCCAGGGATGGGAAGGAGACGAGCAATCCTGAAAAGTCATTCATGTGTCAATTTGTTCCTAAGTCAGTGTCACTGGTAATCACTACCGCCATCTGTTGGCAGGAAGCAGAACTGACAACGTTTACCTATGTGTATAGCTTTGTTCATATCTATGAAGGGCCACGTTTCAAAGTTTTTAGGGATGCATCTTTGTATACAGCCACACCTTTTTAGTGTAATGGCTTATCAGGTAACTTCTAATTCTAAGATTCTTGAAGTTGATATTGAATTCATATTTATCTTCTTGATTCTGTGTATTCCACAGTAATAAATGATAGAATGTAGTATGATACTCCTGACGTCTTACCAATCCTCAGTCATCAAAGATTCAGTGATATGTATCCTGCGCATTAATAGGAAAAAGTGTGCAGATAGACTTTAGAAATACTTTCATCAATAGCAGTTGAAAAACAAAAACAATTTTTGTGATTAATCCTAACCAAACTAACCAAAAATTAAACCACTGCCTTTTCCCATCCCACACCCTTCCCCACCTATAAGTGTTAATTGAAATTTTCCTCTACCGGGATATTTTATTTATTTTTTTGAAAGAATTTTTAAAATTACATTTATTGGGCTGATATTGGTTAGTAAAATTATATAGGTTTTAAGTGTACATTTCTATAATACATCATCTATGTATTGCATTGTGTGCTCACCACCCAGCGTCAGTTCTCCTGCCATCAACATAGTATATTTGATCCCCTTTACCCTCTTCTACCACCTCACCCCCCTTACCCTCTGGTAACCACTAAACTTTTGTCTGTTTCTATGAGTTTTTGTTTCTCTGTTTATCTTGTTCCTTTGTTGCTTTCAGTTTTATGTCCCAAATATGAGTGAAGTCATATGGTTCTTGATTTTTTTCTGTCTGACTTATTTCGCTTAGCACAATAATCTCAAGATCCATCCATGTGGTCGCAAATGACAGGATTTCATCTTTTCTTATGGCAGAGTAGTATCCCATTGTGTATGTATACTACATCTTCTTTATCCAATCATCTATCGAAGGACACTTTGGTTGTTTCCGTGTCTTGGCCACCGTGAATAATGCTGCAGTGAACATTGAGGAACACACATCTTTATAGATAAATATGTTCAGGTTTTTGGGGTAAATACCCAGGAGGGGATTGCTGGGTCATATGGTAATTCTATTCTTAATTTTTTGAGGAACCTCCACACTGCCTTCCATAGCAGCTGCACCAGTCTGCATTCCCACCAACAGTGTATAGGGTTCCTTTTTCTCCACAGCCTCTCCGACACTTGTTACTATTTGTCTTATTGATGATAGCCATTCTAACAGGTGTGAGGTGATATTTCATTGTGGTTTTGATTCACATTTCCCTAATAGCTAGTGAAGTTGAGCATCTTTTCATATATCTGTTAGCCGTCTATATGCGTTCTTGAGAGAAGAGCCTGTTGAGGTCCTCTGCTGCTTTTCTAACTGGATTGTTTTTTTGTTATTGAGTTGTATGAGTTCCTTGGATAGTTTGGATATTAGCCCCTTATCAGAGGTGTTATTTCCAAATATCTTCTCCCATTTGGTTGTTTGCCTCTTTATTTTGTCATTGGTGTCTTCTGCTGTACAGAAGCTTTTTAGTTTGATATAGTGCCATTCATTTATTTTTGCTTTTACTTCCCTTGCCTTTGAGGTCAAATTCATAAAATCCTCTTTGAACCCAAGGTCCATAAGTTTAGTACCTATTCTTTCTTCTATGCAATTTATTGTTTCAGGTCTTATGTTTAGGTCTTTGATCCATTTTGAGTTAATTTGGGTATATGGTGACAGATAGCAGCCTAGTCTCATTCTTTTGTACATGGCTTTCCAATTTTCCCAGCACCATTTATTGAAGAGGATTTCTTTTCTCCATTGTATGTTTTAGCTCCTTTGTCAAAAATTATCTGCCTATATACAAAGGGTGCCCAAAAAATGTATACACATTTTAAGAAAGGGAAAAACTGTGTTGAAATTGTGCTGATGGTAACCACTTTGAGCACCTCTTGTAATTACAGAAGTCAAACGTGACTTGTATTCATCTTTTGTTATCAGTATATATTGAGTATTACAATTTTAATACAGTTTTTTTCTTTCTTAAAGTGTGTATACATTTTTTTTTTGGCCTTCTCTGTATATGTGGATTTGTTTCTGGGTTTTCAATTCTATTCCATTGGTCTGTGTATCTGTTTTTCTGCCAATACCATGCTGTTTTGATTATTGTCACTTTGTAGTACAAATTGAAGTCAGGGAGGTGATACCTCTAGCCTTGTTCTTTTTCCTTAGGATTGCTTTGCTGTTCTCGATCTTTTGTGATTCCATACAAGTCTGATGATTTTTTTGTTCTATTTCTTGAAAAAATGCCATTGGGATTTTGATAGGGATTGCATTAAATCTGTATATTGCTTTGGGTAATATGGCCATTTTACCTATGTTGATTCTTCCAATCTATGAACAGAGAATATCTTTCCATTTCTTTGTGTCTTCCTCAATTTATTTTGTCTTACAGTTTTCAGTGTATAGATCCTTCACCTCCTTTGTTAGTTTATTTGTAGGTATTGTATTCTTTTTGTTGCAATTGCAAAATAAATTGTTTTATTATTCCTTTTTCTGAAATTTCATTGTTGTTAATATATAGTAATACAATGGATTTTTGTACATTGATTTTTGTATCCAGCCACTTGACTGTATTAGTATATTGTTTCTAATAGTTTTTTGGTGGAGTCTTTAGGGTTTTCTATATAAAGAATCATGTCATCTGCAAAAAGTGACAATTTAACTTCTTCGTTCCTAATTTGGATGCCTTTTATTTCTTTCTCTTGCCTGATTGCTCTGACTAGGACTTCCAATACTATGTTGAATAACAGTGGTGACGGGGGCAACCCGGTCTTGTTCCTGATTTTAGAGGAAAAGTTTTCAGTTTTTCACCACTAAGTATGATATTAGCTGAGTGTTTGTCTTATATTGCCTTTACTGTGTTGAGGTACTTTGCTTCTATACCCATTTTATTAAGTGTTTTAATCATAAATGTATGCTGTATCTTGTCAAATGCTTTTTCTGCATCTATTTATATGATCATATGATATTTTGTTTATGTGGTGTATCACATCGATCGATTTGTGTATCTTGAACAATCCTTGTGCCCCTGGAATGAACCCCACTTGATGTATAATCTTTTTAATGTATTGTTGTATTCGATTTGCCAGAATTTTGTTTAGGAGTTTTGCATCCAATATTCATAGAGATATTGGTCTGTAGTTTTCTTTTTTTGTGTTATCCTTACCAGGTTTTGGTATCGGGGTAATATTGGCCTCATAAAATAAGTTGGGAGGTATTGCCTCTTCTTCAATCTTTTTGGAAGAGTTTGAGGAGAACAGATATTTGAGGAGAATCCTCTTTGAATATTTGGTAGCATTCACTAGTGAAGCCATCTAGTCCTGGACTTTCGCTTTTGGAAATGTTTTTGCATGATTTTTTCAATTTTCTTACTCTTGATTGGTCTATTTAGATTTTTCTAGTTCTTCATGATTCAGTCTAGCAAGGCTATATGTTTGTAAGAACTTGTCCATTTCTTCTAGGTTATTGAATTTGGTGGCATATAGTCCTTCATGGTATTCTCATATAATCCTGTGTATTTCTGTATTGTCCATGGTAACTTCTCTTTCATTTCTGATTTTGTTTGTGTCTTTTTTTTACCTTAGTGAGTCTAGCCAAGGGTTTGTCAATTTTATTTATCTTTTCAAAGAACTAGTTCTTTGTTGCTTTAATTTTTTCTATTGTCTTTTTGTTCTCTATTTCATTTAGGTCTTCTCTAATTTGTATTATTTCCTTCCTTCTACTGACTTTGGGTTTCATCTGTTCTTCTTTTTCTAGTTCTTTAAGGTGTAATGTTAGGTAGTTTATTTGGGATTTTTCTTGTTTCTTCAGGTAGGCCTGTAATGATATAAATTTCCCTCTTAATATTACTTTTGCTGCATCCCAATAATTCTGAAAGGATGTATTTTCATTCTCATTTGTTTCTATGTATCTTTTGATCTTTCCTTTTATTTCTCTTGACCCACTACTGGCATATTTTAAGATGTCTCCTTTTCTCGTATGGAATTACACAATGTGAAACATCAAGGGAAATAACAGGAAAGGTAATGAACAGGGAAACATGTTTCGAGAAACAACAATGTTGGCAGAAAATGGAAGTGTCTGAGAGGAAAAATAAGATAAAGCTGGCAGAATTACAGGCTGCTGCTTGGGCTGGTAATTAGATAGAGAGTTTATATTTTGAGGGGAAGATATTTTTCCTCTTTTCCGTAGAGAGGCCAAAAGATATCAAAGACACTGAGAGCACTCATATATATATTAATTCCCGAGGCAGTTTTTATGGGTTGTTTGTTGTTCTTCCGCTCGTATAGCTGGCAATAGGGGATAAATCCCCGCCCATCTCCATCTCTCTTCCATATATATACTTTTTAATCCACAACGGCTTTATGATAGTGAACTAGAACTTCTTGCTACCTTTTGTGGAAGTTAATACTGCGTTTCTCTTAGTCACCTTCGATTTAAACTATTCCATGGGAGCTGGGTTTCCTTGGGAGCTGGATTTTCATCATCAGAACTGTTGACATTTTAGACTAGATAATTCTTTGTTGCCGGGGACTCTCCTGTATATCATAGGGCATTTAGCATCATTCTTGGCTTCTACCCACTGGATGCCAGTAGCATACCCCCAGTTATGACAACCAAAAATATATCCGGACTTTGTCAAATGGCAAAATTCCCCACAGCTAAGAACCACTGATTTAGAGAATGCTTATGGCTCTGTGTTTTGGCAGGTGAGTTGTCACTTCAAAAACAATTTACCTAATTCCCCAGTCTCAATGAGAGAGTCCTATTTTTTTTAATGAAACAATATTTTTTCTTCTTTGGAAACAACATGCATCTCTTTATAGCATTAGTGACAGTTTGTAACAGTACCTCCACTTTGAGCCATTAATGTCTTCCTTCCCTATTAGAGTTTCAGTGCCCCACTAATCTGTTTTGTTCACTCTATACACGTACCACCTAGAGCAGTGATTGGCACTTAATAAATGTTTGTCAAATGAAAGAATATAATTCTAAGACATTTAAGCACCTGAAGCACCAAGTCTGATTGGACTGAAGGGGTTTGTTTTCTCAGGCTTATTTCAATCTCTATGACAAAGCCAGTAATAACAGAAGAAAACAGGGACATATTGAGGTTGTTGAAGGGTGTGATTGGGGAAATCTAAAAATTATATTATTTGGATAGGATTCCCTGGGGTTTTGGCGGAGTGCTGTTGAGTGGCAGTTTCATTCTGGAAACAACAGCTCTGATATGTCACTATAAGCCGGAGCCAACCTATCACTCCTGCTTTTTGAACTCCGTCCACCATTGATCCATGGAGGAAACAAGTTTTTTGACCAGGGTGAGGCTTAATGCTTCGTTAATTCTCTGAGAGAAAATGCCCTGGGACCAGGAGAGATGGAGAAGAAACCTTACGACACATAGCACAAGAGACATTTAAATGCTTCTTTTCATGTTTTAAAAAAACGGAATTGAGATGCATATTTTAAAAAATGAAAAATGACCGGCATTCTTCTCCCTGAAAAATGGGAAGTAATTTAATTTGTTAGTGGTTTATTTCATGTGACAGTCTTTGTACATACTCGATTTGGTTTGTTACACTGAATTACCCTTTAATAATGGGTACACATCATGCCAGACTCTGCCCCCCAGGTTGGTTTGATAATTGGATGAACAACCATATTGTTCAAGATTTTCATGACAATGTGGACAGAAGCTATTTGGAAAACTACTAGCCAGAAAAACCGTCAGCTTCTTTTTTTTTTTTTCAGTAAAGTTAATTGCTACTCAGCGACCAATCATTCCACTAGCCACTTGTCCTGAGGGATGCTATGTTAGAATGCTGTTATAGAACTTATGCTAAGTTCTCTATTCATGACTGAATTTCCTCGGTGGATGGAAAGGATACCTAAACCCCATCGCCAACAGAAAAAGTAAAATGAATCTTCCTTAGACAATCTCTCAGAATGGACCATTGTTATATACTTGGAAGTTACTCATAAAAATTCTAATAATAGCTACCATAGGGACTGGAGCCAGAGTGCCAGGTTCAAGGGCAGCTGTAGGACCTTGAGCAAGCGTCACGACCTCCTTTGCTTCAGGATCCGCATCGGTAATGTGGGAACAGTATTAGTACCTACCTCTCAAGGTCGTTGTGAAGATTCCGTAACACAGTAACGTGCTTAGCGGGATCCTGGCAGACAGTAAGTTCTCCATAAGTGTTTCTTTGTTAGATGGTGTGTAGCAAGCCCCATGCTAAGTTTTCTCAACGAAGCTACTGAGAGAGTTGCTAACTCCAGCATTACAGAAGGGAGCGTTGACATGGTGAAAGATGAAATGACAAGCCCAAGGCCACGTGGCTGGTAAATGGCCCAGCCAGGATTCAAGCCCAGGTCTGCCTGACTCCAGAAATTCTCTTACACCATAACAACTTCAGATTTGGGCTGTGTTCCCCCGTAGAAGAATTTTGAAAAGCTGTGTAGCTTCCTGAGCATTTTTACGTAGGCAACTAAGCATTTCCATTGTAATGTTAAATAATTACAAAGAGAATGTGACTTCAGGAGTGTTTGAAGCATAGGCGGTTTAGACTAAAACGATTGTATCACCTTTTTAATGCATCCAGTGAAATTGAAATACCATCATAAATAGGTATCCGCCAATACCCACTTAAAAGAATATGTGAACAAATTATTTGAAAGTCAGAGCTTTATATTGCTCCTTTTTCTTCTCTAAACATGTATTTTCACTGCACTTCCCCCAAATGAATGTTAAAAGCTTTTTTTGATCATTTCTACAACAAAAATAGATTTTCCCCCTTATGTATACATGACTACAAGAGTTTAAAGTTTTTTTGTGGATTTAATGGTCTCTAAAATTATTAATAGAACACAGTTGACTAAAACAACACAAACACACAACTCTGACAAAGTCATGATGAAACATAAAAAGTAAAATTTTATTAGAAATCCGTATTATAATGAGCTGGGAGTGGGAGCATTTGCGGGGCCTTCATTGAATGTATTGTCCAATTGTCCCACCCAGAAGTGTTTCTACTTTGGGTAGTATACAATAGTAAGATTCGGGATGGGTGAGGCTATGTCCTCTATGTCTTATTTTTGCAAAGAGGAGAAGGAGAACCTAGGCTGTGGGTATCTCCTGAGATGGTTTAATTTTAGGAAGGAAAATGTATGGAAGTTAGAAATGGGGAAACACTTTCCTTTAAAACTGTTCCAGATAGTTTTGGGGAAGTCATCACTTCCTCCTCTTTGCAACAGCTGCTCTGCACCAGCTGTGTCGCTTTGGAACAGGGATGTTTACAGGCAGGCCCAATGACTCTCCCCTTTTCAAGATGACCCATTCCCTCTTCCTTGACAATGGAGTCTGGTTGCTCCTTAGCCATTGACTTTATCCCATACTTACAGTAATTGTCACTAAAGACTCACAAAGGATGGTGTCTTAAAGGAAGCCCAGGGAAAAGCAAGGTGACAAACTTGAAGTGAGCCTGGACCTGGAACTTTTCTAGCCTCTCTGCCTGTTTTACCATTTAGTGCCTCTAATGGGATGATATAATCACCCCATATTCTCTACCAAGCCTCAAACCTGTGGTCCCAGAACGCCAGGCTCAGGGTCTCCTTGCACCAAAGAGAAGGTTCATAGCTCTCATCTGTTTCTTTTCTAGATCAAACAGCCATGGTTTCAGCTTCCCAAAAGGGCTAATTATGGACAAGAAGAAAGAGTCAGGGCTTGTGTATTGTCTACCCCCACTCTTAAGAATACTCTGTGTGGAGACGGCCCAGCGTGTAGTAAATGCTCAGTAAATGCTCAATTTACTGAAGGTTTAATCCGGGCTCACTGTGTGGTCATAACATTCCTGTATGTACTTCCTAATTGATGATGGGGAACCCATGTAACCCCGTGACCTTAATATACCCTGTCAGTCTCAATCTAAAATAATCCCAGTTATTTAGAGAGGGTGGTAAGGGACATGTGTTGAACCCTGACGAGGAGACACGGAACAAGCATGGATTTAAACTGATGGCAATTTTTTGGAAAGACCCCATAATGCCGATTATGTTGATTGTACTTAACAACCAAGGGTATTCAAATGTTTGTCTGCTTCACTCAATCAGATTTGACCCAAGGTTCCCGAACACCTGAACTCTCCATTCACATCCCTTCTGCAGGTGAACACGTCTCTCTCCTCCCTCTCCGTGACTCCATCTTTTTTCTGTTCTTTAGCTCCTATCTGGCCATCTTTCCTCTCCCAGAGCCTTGCCTGGAATCTGTCGACTTACTGGGGCGCTGGAGGTTGCCATGGTAAACACAGCTGTTGTTTTTCTCTGTGAAGAGTCAGAGCATGAAGGACTTGATTCTCACCTCTAGCCTCTCCCTGCTGTGCATTTTCACAGATGTGTTTAAAGTGGGGGCCTTGGGGGCTTCCAGGATTCTGCTCGGATCTCATCGTGTGTCTCTGAAGGGGGTTTTGTGACCCGCCGACACCGTGGAGGTGCTGCAGGGGACTGTGAAGAATCACAGGCGTAGTCACCAAATAAGCCATGTGACAGCAACATTCATTTTGTTAGTAAATGGATTCTGGGAAGTGAAAGATGATCTTGCCTTTCCCAAGAGGAGAGGCAGCAAAGATAATGAGAAAGAAGCTGAGGAAGGAAGGATGGAAGAGGAGCAGGGAGGACAGAAGGAGTAGAGAGGGGAGGGAGAGAGCGCAAGGCGGGCTGTCTGAACAGGAAAGGGAGTCACTTCCCTGCATCTTCCTTACCCTCCCAATAACATCTGTGATCCAGCCCTGACGGTTGATCCCACATCGTCTCCTACCAGTGCTCCTTCCTTACTCAATCTGTCCAGCCACGAAGGCTCCTCACTGGTCCTCCTACACTCTAAGCAGGCTCCAACTTCAGGGCCTTTGCACTTGCTGTTCCCTCTGCCTGGGGGATCCACATGGCTCCCTCCCTCACTTCATTCAGGTCTCTACTCAAATGTCATCCCCTGAGAGAGGCCTTCCATAACCACCCCACCCCCCTCAAAGAGCACACCCTCCATTCTCGACCCAACTCAGGTTTTCTTCATGTCTGATATAGAGGAGGGATTTATTAAGTATTTGTTGACTGAATAGTTAATCACTGACTTCCAGCCCCAGAACGTACAGAATCACACACGTGAACACATATACTCTGTTCTCTCCTGTCTGAGCTTTTTCACATGCTGGTCCCTCTGAGTAGAGCACAGCTCCCTCTCCTCCCTGTCCCCGACTTCTAACTGGCGAGTTCCCTTGGCATCCTGCCTAGTTCGGTTATCTCTCCTTTTTGAGGTCTCCCTCGATTTCCCCAGGTAGACACAGGACCCATTGGCCAACGCTGCCTGGGCAGTACCTACTGATCTGCCTTACAGCACAGATCACCTACACTGAAATGTCTTATTTTCTTGTCTCTCTCCCGTGCGCCCGAGTATGTTCTTCCAGGGCCCAGAATACAGAGCAACTAAGAGCTTAGACGCCAGAGTCAAGGAGTACCAGGCATGCATACTAGCTGTGTCACTTTACATAAATTGCTTCACCTTTCTGGCCTCAGTTTCCTCATCTGTGCCACAGGACTCATACTATCTACTAAGCGATATCATAGGATATTGAGAATTCACTGAGGAATTGCTTGCAACATTCTAAGCAACCAGCTGGGTAGGAGGATAGTGAGTGGAGTTTATGCTATTTGAGGTAGCGGGGGTAGGGAAGGCCTCTCTTGGGGTGATAATTGAACAGAGACCTGAACAGTGTGAGGGAGGGAGCCACGTGTGTCTCTGGGCTTCTCACATCCCACTAATGTCTGTAAGCTGCAGGGCAGGTTAGACTGAGGCTGCTGCCCTGAGCCCTGGAACATTATTTGGCTGATACTCTAATATGATGCTGGTTGTCTTGCCAACAAGGCTGGGGTACTCATCCTTCGAATTAGGGTCCAGGGGGTGAGCTGAAACTGAGTCAAGGTCAGGGAGGAGCATGAGGTGCCTGAGGGAGGGGCATGACCGAATTCCAACAGTACCAATCCAGAACCACCTCCCCCCTCCAAGGGCCAAGGACTGGCCCCTGTTCTCATTTGCAAACATAATGCAGCCCCCACCTTGTCTCAGAGTTGAATCGAGCCTCATCAACTATTGCCAAGATGGCTCGGAAAAGAGGGCGTGTACAATAAGTTAAAGGTCCTGGCTTGACCCTGGGTTTTGTCTGGTTCTATCTCTTGGCAGGAAGGGGTTCCTGGTCCTGTGGAGAGTGACTTGGGCACATGGTGTGGGGGGCAGAGGACGCTCAGGGGTGAGAGGCAGAAACCCGGGCTGTGCTGGCAACCCTGACCTGGCTGACTATGGACAAAGCACTTCCCCTCTCGGGGTCTTAATTTCCTTATCTGTAGATTTCAGGAACTGCCTGGGACAGTTGTTTTCAAACGTTCCTTATCCACAGAAATGGTTATTTAAGCAAAATATATGACTGAGAATCCAAAGATATTACCAAGAGTTACGGGGGGTAAGGCCTAGATACCATAATCTCCCACTACCTCCCCCCTCCACCAGCAGACACACACACACACACACACACACACACACACACACACAACCCACGGCTCTAAGAGAGGCTCTAAGGGCGCTTCCAGATTTAATGTTCCATGATTCAATGTCACATCCATGAAGTACAGAGTCCTTCTAAAGTATTAAGCTGAACCACATGAAATTACTGAGATTTGATCATTGTTGACTTGTCAAAAGGGCAGTGTCATATTTGAACCTCATCGTTTCATCTGCAGCAGTGGTAAAGGTTGCTCACGCAGGAACCAGTTGCCCAGGTACGGCTTCTCAGTTTACTCTCTGTGTGGCACTGGCTAGGACACTCACCTCCCTGCTCCTCCCCTGTAAGATGGGCAAACAGAGGAGCCTTCCTTGTGAGGCTGGGTACTGACAGGGGTGAATAAAATAGTGCCTTGGAGCTGGGTGGGAGGGGCTGTAACACAGTGACCAGGACAGCACAGCAGCCTTCCGTGAATGTCCTACAGAGAAAGCCCTAAGGATTGCCTGTGAGCCTCACTCGGGGAGAAGTGCCCCACTTCTCCCCGCCTGGCCCTGAAAGGAGATGGTGGCCAGAGCACATGGGAAACGCAGTCCCGGCACAGCTTCCTAATGAGCTGTCCTGTCCAGCCTGAACCACCAAGCCTCCCTCTTCTCTTCTTTCCGGTGAGGAGCATCACTGGACAGTGCCCACGCCTTGACCCGGGCACGAGGATGGTGTTGGGATGCCACGAGTGACAGTCAGTCCCCTGCCTTATCTGGGCAAAGCATCCGACGCTCCCTCCCCAGATACCTACACGGAGCCCTCCCCATTAAGTGGTACATCATGGAATGTGTCAGCCTGAATTAGCAGGCAGGCCCGTCACATTAAGCGGAAGCTGTGGGCTGGCAGTTCCCACTTTGTAATGCCTCTTGATCCCGGCTGTCATGCTCCCTTTCCCATCACCATAGGCACAGGCAGCCTCCTCAGACAGTGCAGAGTAATGAAGGAGGTACAGAGTACAGTTCAGGAGGATCCGCAGGAAGTCCTCACAGATTCCATTTCTTCTGTGGCCCTGGGGGGCCTGCTTTGAGCTCTGCTACCTCTGGAGGACAGAGGAAGCAGATAGCACTCAGCAGTTCCAGGTAGGGGGTCCTGTATGACAAACGGGAACCGCATGACATGTGTTCTAGAAAGCACACAGAAGAGACGCCCTATCCAAATGCCATGAACACCGACAACACCTAATGGAGGTTTCCAGAGGCAGCTTGACCACAGAACTCCGTGACTACCACCACTGTGGTTACTGTCAGTACTACTCTAGGCTCCATACGTTCTGCTAGCAGTTTCCTCAGGTCACTTTCAGAGCGTTTATCACTTCCTGCCATGTGTGATAGTTGAAGGTGGTGTGATAGAGTGGAAAGAATACTAGCTTTGCAGTTCGGTAGACTGGGATCAAATTCTGCCTGTGCCTCCAATAGCTGTGCAACCCTGAGCCAGTGATTTAGCCTCTCTGACCCTGAGTTTTCGCTTTGTAACAGTACTTTGTACCAGTACTTACTTCTCAGAGTTGTTGAAACAGTTACCTGAGATGATGTATGAAGAATGATTGAAACATAGTAGAAGCCCAATAAATATGTGCAGGGAGACTTCCTCAGGGTAAAGTTGCTTTTTTTAATCCATTGCAAAGCCTTAAGATGCACCTTCGTTGGTGTATGATCGTGTATCACCTTCCTCTTCAAAATTCTACCTCATTCATCCTCCAACGTGTTCTCCATAGCACATCAGGAATGATCTGATGAAAATTTTGAAACTGATTATATCACAATCGTTGGAAATTTTTTAATTTCTTCCCATTTCTTTTAGGGTAATGGCAAAACTCTTTCTTGGGGCCTGCCTCTTACCTACCCTGTCACTTCATCTCCACCATGGTTCCCCATCACTCTCTCTGTCTCAACTACCCTGACCCATCTATCCTTTATTCTTGCCTTATTCACCCCCACCACAGGACCCTTGCACATGCTCTTTTCTCTGACTGGACCATTCTTTCTTCCCCTCCTGGCCTAGCAAACCCCTTCTCATCCTTCACAGTCGTCCAATTCATACGTCGTCAGTAAAACCTCTGCAGACCACACTGACCACGTCAAATCCTCCTAGCTGTCTACCCTGCCCTTTTGGGCACTTAACTGCATTTTATTAGGAAGGTATTTCATATCTACCTCCTCAGTGTAGATCAGCTATATGAAGGCAGGAACTGCATCTGGTTTTGCTCACCAGTTGAACTGCCTAGGACCTTGTACAGAGTTCAGTAAATGTTGCTAAAAGGGTGAGTAGAACGGTGTACTGGAGAGCGATTGTAATTCATGATACGAATGAGTTATGAATTATATCATGAAATGAGTTATAATTTATGATAATTAGGGCACCGTGGGTATTGTCATTGTCTTTTCAGATAGTGTAACCAGAGCCCAGAAGGAGCAGGTTAATTGCCCATGGTCACACAGCCTGTCAGCAGGTGATGAATCTATGATCAGAACCTAGGTCTCCAAGTTCTTGCCATCCCTGGGCTGGTGCTGTAGAACCATTACCCATAACGGGGTGTAGGGCTCACAGAGGCTTTCCCTCCCCTCCCTTTCCTGGTACTCAGAGGACCCCTGGCTCTTCCTCCGTCTGTCAAGCCAGCTCTGGTTTCCAGGGTATCCAGCACCACATCTGTATAGGGCTCTATGCTTCCTCTGAATTGTTCATTTAATCTAAAAACATCCCTCAAAAGTGAATTAAACTCCTTTAAGACTGAGCTAGAAGAATTCTGTTTTGTGAAAGGTTATATCGTTGAGGTGACCCCACTTAACAAAATTTAACGTTTGTTTTTGCCTTGTGCACCTCACCCCCTGGGTTGAAACAGATCCAGAAGTGGAAGTCTTAACCACCTGGTATCAAATTAGTCAGGGCTCAGTTGCATGAGATGACTTCCTTGAAAGGAAAACAGCGTTTGGTCTTTTACGTTCTTGTTTCTGTTAAAGGACCACATCTCTGTTTTCTGTTTGTTGTTTTGTTTTTGGTCTGTCCCCTCTCAGGCATTAGTGTTCTCACTCACTTTCTCAGGAGCCAGTTCAGCCAGGTGTAGTCAAAAGTGCCCTTGAATTCAAAGAGGGAGTCAGAAGAGTGATGGGTCTTTGTTCACATTTGCCAGAAAGAGTTTCATGGGGGGCACACTGTTTCACTGCCTGATTCTCTGACTGTGGGGAACAAAACATTTCACTCACATATTCTTACTCATTCAACACTTACTGAATACAGTTATATATCAGTAAGATGACCATGTAATTTATTGTCCAAACTAAGACAGTTTTGATGTGAAAGTGGACACTACCTGGTTGGTACACCAAGACAACAGATATAAACCAAGATTTCCCCAGGTAAAACAGGATGGTGATGGGTGCCCTATATATTAATGGCTGGATTTGGCTATTAGAATCTTGGGTGATTATATGTTATCCCAAAATGCCATTAAGGATTGAGGACAAAGCCAGGATGGGTTCTAGACCTCCAAAGCCATGAAGGATAAATATAAATCTAAGTTGAACTAGGCATTTCTAAAATGTTTCCATAACTTCCTTATGAAAAGACTTTGCATGTTTAAAAAACAAACAGTGTAGAACAACAGCTCTGGAAGTTTAGGAGGCTACGTTCCCCTGAGATGGAGCCACCTAGAGGTTCCTGGGGAAAAAAAAACGTAGAATCTATAAAGGATGAAATTACCCATCAAGGCCACGTTATAGTGACATTTTTTGAGAAAGGAGTAAAACTAAAAGGACGGGAAGGGAATAGGAACATGTGATTTATCAGTCTCCTCTCCCTTAGAGCTCCTTTGATACGGTTATGATTTCGTGTGTGAAAATAAAGGACACAAACATGAACACTCTTTGCCTAGTGAAGAGCTTTGGCTCTAAAGGGGTTTGTTTCTTTTATATCCCAGGTGCCCGTCCTGAGACCTATGGACCTGATGGTGGAGGCCACCCCACGAAGAGTATTTGCCAATGCACACACCTATCACATCAACTCCATATCAGTCAACAGCGACTATGAAACCTACATGTCAGCTGATGACCTGAGGATTAACCTGTGGAACTTTGAAATAACCAATCAAAGTTTTAGTATCCTTTCCTTGAGGCCAGTAACCAGTTGGCTCGCATTAGGTGTGTTCAGGTAAGAGCAGGCTTGGGGGAAAGTGGAACGAACGGAGCGGTCATCACTAAACACCTAGCACTTGTGGAGAACAGGTTCCTTTTAAATTACATTGACATCTGTTGTGCTCTCGTCCTACAAAGTTAGGGAAGTATTGAATTACAAGTAGTGTTCCAAGACTAGCTCTGGATTGGAACTCTGAATCAGTTCCTTCATGCAGAGGTGTTTATGTGTCATGAATTAAAACGAGCTGTGGCCTTATCAACTATAAGATAAGACCCTAGAGTTCTGTCAAGGGTCCCTTCCTCTTGTTAAAGTATTCTTCAAGGACCTGTATGGGCAGCATGGACCACAGGTACACATGACATGGTTTTTAGTGTATCGTAATAGTGAAAATAATAATGGCTGCCATTTATTGCGTTCTAAGCACTGCACTGGAAACTTTCCACATAGAATTTCATTTTGAGAAATACATTGTCATAAATTACAGCTTGATGAATTTTCAGTCAGAGCACACCTGTGTAACCAGCATCCAGATCAAGAAACCAAACTTTATTCGCAATCCTCAAGTTTCCCAAACTCTTCTTTTCAGTCTCTACCCAATCAGGGTATATTGGATATAACAACCCCTTAATGTCAATATTATCTCCTGTTCAGCTAAAATTTAGAGAAGTCAAGGAATTGCTGAATGTCTGAGCCAGTATTTTCACCGTACTGCATTGACCCTCTATTTGATACACATCAGTCCCTTATTCAGTACCTTTCATGTGACCCATCTCACCACAAACCTGACTCTTCACTTGAAATCCCACTCTCAGTAAATGGTTTCACCACCCAAACAGATGGCCAACTGATGCAGAAGTCAATATTCTTCTCTCCCACTCACCAGCCTTCCCACCCCCAACCTAATCTACCCATGAGCCCTGCCTTTGCTTCCTCTAAAATATATCTCAAATTAACTCATTTCTCTCTATATCCACTCCTACCAACCCATGCTAATATACGCCACTGTTCTCTCACCTGTGTGACTGCAGTAATCTCTGTCTCCATTCTTTCTTGCTCTGTTACCCAATAGCTGTCCCCATAACAGTCAGAGTGGACCTTTCAACATGTAATCCAGATATCATCTCTCCCCTGCTTAAAACACTAGTAGCCTCCCGTTGAACATAGAATAATATCCAAGTTCTTCACCTTGGACTATATAATTCCACACAATCTGGACCCTGCCACCCTCTATGGTATCCTGTCCTACCACTCATCCCCAATTCCCTCTGCTTCAGCCAACTAACCTCTTTTCTGTTCCTGTATAAACCTTGTTACTTCTATTCTTTGCATTTTGCTGTACACTCTTTCTGGAATATTCTACCCCCAGAGTTCACATAGCTAAGTACCTGTCATCATTTACACTTCCATTTCAGGTCCCCTCCTCAGAGGCACTTCCTCCCCTTAACTCCCAAGCACAACCCAATAGCCCTCTATCCCTGTTATCTTCATTTGAAGGGGTTTTTTTTTACTTGTGTATTTGGGGTTTCCCCATATTTGGATGTAAATTCTATGAGAAGAAGGACTTTGTATGATCCTTTCCTATATCCTAGTACCTAGCACATTCTGACATAGAAAGTACTGTTTGGGTTGAATATGTCAAGTTTAAAGTACTAGGTCATCCAAGTGGAGATAATCCAGTAGATAGTTAATCGTAACATCTAACCTGGAAATTGTACTTTAAGAGTATATTAGTTATAGTAAAGCTCAGAGTGTTCTAATGTAAAATAAACCCCATAATAGCTCGAACACACACAAGATAATTTCCTTTGTAAAGTCCAATGTTGATGATCTCCATCAACAGACAGCTTCCTGCAATCCGTGACTCAGAGATTCAGGTTCCTTCTAAATGTCACCATGTTTATTTGGCTCGGGACAGTAAAAGGGAAAGATCGTGGTAGACCACTATGGGAGATTCCTATGAGCCAGACTCTAAAAGAGCATGTATTCCATTGGCTAGAATTCAGTCACATGGCCACCTCTAACTGCAAGGCAGGCTGGGAAATGTAGTATGGCTGTGTGTGCATAATTTTTAAAAACCTGGTGTTAGTATATAACTCTCTAGTCTCTACCACACAGGAGTGCTCAGTAGTTCCCCAAGGCTTTACAGGGAAGGCAGCTTTAAGCAGGTGGAGGCGATTATGGAGACGCAGAACTGACCATCAGGACCATGACTGGCATGTTTTATTGCTCACAGAGCAGACTCGACACGCTGGATCAGCCTGCGAGAATCTGCCTACGGATTTGGCCTGGAAGTGCAGCTACTAATAGAATGAGTGTGGGTGGTGGTTCCCTTTCTCCCTTTATTCCGAGAGCCAGAAATCGGCTCAGGCTCAGCTGCTGTCACTCTGAGCTGCTGCTGCTGTCCCCAGTCTAGGTGACATGTTTTCTGAATTTTGCCTCTAGGCCTTCAAGAGGGAGGGAAGTTTCTTTAGGCATTTTGGGAGACAGATGCCTTGGGGAGAATGCAAAGGGGAAATATTAATAGCACAATTTAGGTTATATTCTGCAGATGTGTGACAGCCTGCCAGATGCTGGCATACAAATGAGACTGGGCCACTCACCCTTAAAGCAGCCATATGTAAAAGAATCATTGTCATCATGAGAATGATGATAACTGATATCTATATACTGATTTTCAACCAGACCGCCCTAAGCACTGAGCAGACTATATAAACTGGGACCCTTTTGCTTATCATCACTGAAGTGCAGCCACCTCTGGGGTAGGAAGCGGCCATCTTTCAAAACCGCCTCAGAAAAACACCAAACACAAGGCAGGACTGATTAAATCCTATGTTGTTTAGCACTATTTCTACAGTGCCTCATGGTTCAGAATAGAGTAATGTAGGATTCCCAAATTTGGTATAAATACCACTGAGGTGGTAGGCAAGGTGCTTCTAAGCACTACGTGGACATTTCTTGTTTTCATAGTTACATATTTATGATCATGGATATTAGAAAACACAACTATCGTATCAGTCCTTTGATTTCATGGGTACTGAAAAATTCATTTAAATTACAAAGTATGCATAGGTAAAGAAAAGTGTTAGGTAACTGCTAATACTAAGACAAATGGTTTTGCGAGATATAGTTTTTTTAAAAAAGTCATAACTTCCAGTGACTAGTATTTGGTGTGACATTGGCATTGTGGTGGAGAACACAGGCTTTGAGCCTAACAAGCCTGAAGTTCTCACCCAGCTCTCTACGTGCTGGCTATGTAAGCTTTAACGTTTCTTGTCCAAACCTTTATTTCGTGATCTGGAGAAAGGAACTCTATCAAAGAGGATTGTGAGAATGTTTTTAAAGGTGTTTATACACACACACACACGCTTAGGGCAGTACCTTGCTAAGTAAATGATCGATGAACAGGGACCAATTATTAAAACGACAAGGAAACTGGAAAAGTGGAATGTGAGAAGAGTGGATTCTGTCCTGTTGAATTCAATATCGGGGTCATCCTCTCGATTCTAAACTCCTCCTTTGGTTCTGGACTTGGGTGCTCATTATACTCTGGTTACCAGGTGTTTGCAGGACCTCTGAGGTCGGGGCCTTGTTTTCAGCACCATATCAGAGTGAGTCATTTCTAGCTACGTGCCACCTGGTCTTGCGTTCTCTCCCTTCCCTCCATTGCCAGCCTGACCCTGGCTGCTGAAGCAGTTTAAATTTGTTAAACTTTGGCCTTACTGGGTTAACTATATCAGGACAATAATAACTCATTTCTAGGTAAGTGGCTTTCTAGGGCAAGAGGCGGCCATAACTTTTGAATAAAGGAAAGTTGCGATAGAAAGATGTTGCTTCCTTATGAAAAGTATATCTAGGGTCCTTTGAACTTTCTTCTCAGGACTAAGAATGAGTTGACTTGGGCTTCTACCTAGTCCTGTGTGGGACCTTTAAATAGACCCGTATCAAATAAAAGTAGAGATACGGCCCTCAACAACTGTATACTGAGCACGTAATTTGTGCCAGATTGCACTAGGCCATAGGGATACAAAAGTGAAAAACAACAAGTTGTCTGCTTTCAGAATGACTTGCATCAAATCATCACACTGATGAGTATATAATTACAAACTGAAATAAGTCCTGTGAGGAAAGGGACTATGATTATGTGAATGCACTTTTTAAAAACCTGATACAAACTAGGGAATCAAAAGAGGGCTTTGTGAGGAACTGATTATTGAGTTGAGATCTGAAAGAGGGAGAATATAAACTAACTTGGCAAAGAGGTGTGGAGATTGGTCAAGCACGTACAAAGGTCCTGTGGCGGGAGACAGCATGGCATGTTGGAGCTCTAGATGGAACTCTAGTTGGAACTCTAGAGAACTCTAAGATGGCCACTGTGACTGAAGCCCAGAGAGGAGATAGAACACGGTGTAGCAAGGCTAGAAAAGGTCAGCAGAAGCCGCACCTTGCAAAAGTCCAGTCTGCCAGGCATGAGAAAGAGCATTTCTCTAGGAGAAGCCAGCTGGATTGCAGGGGCGCTTCACTTCTGACCCTTGGTCTTAGCAGACCTGTGCCTCAGCTTCATTTGTCAATTGAGCTGAGGCCCTTTTCGAGTTGATATCCTGATCGGGGGCCATCCAACCTCAATTCATAGCTTCCAGCTCAGGCGCTCTTTAGCACCAGGGACAGTAAGCGGCCTTCTTTTTACTCCAAACAGGCTTGGAGAGAAGCTGTGTGGACCTCCCTTGTTGTTGCTGTGGCTTTCATCCACAAATGTACATATCCACTGTACATGCCAATCTCAGACTGGCATTTAGTGTAAAAGGAGAGCATTTCTTCCCATGACGTATCTAGCGCATTGGCCTGTGTGTACCAGGGCAGCCCCCACCTTGCCGTGTTAAATGCAGCCTGGGTGGGTTTTCCCAGGCCTGGTGCCCTGCTTGTGTGGCTGCAGACACTCTAGCTGAGGCCAGACCTAGAGCTTTATGAGGCTGTGGATTTCTCTCCTCACAGGGCAAGCCCTTAAGACCTCATGTTGTCAGGGGAGAGGGCAAGAATGCAATTATGAAGATTTCTGCTGGGTTTCTTGGGTTTCCTCAGAGGATGTAGCTTAGTAATTGGAAATGCAGACTCTGGATTTGAATCCAGTTTCGTCTCCTAAAATCTGTGTGACAAGTTGCTTAACATTTCTCTGACCCTCAATTTCCTCATCAGTTAATGGAGATAATAATGCCGTGTATTCTATAAAGCTGTGAGGATTAAATGAAACAATCATGTAAAATACTTAGTGTGCCTGGCACAGAGAGAAGCTCGATACATGGTAGTTATTATTTGGAGCATTTCCCCAGGCTCCTGTTCTTCTTATCTTGTTGCTTGGATCCCGTTCTCTTCTAAGAAAACGATAGGCTAAATAGTTCACTATACCGGCCTGGCATCTTGGCCTATTGACCTACTGTGGATTTTCTGCATTTTAAAAAACTACGCCTACAGAAGGCTGCTCAGTCCCAAGGAATTACAGTAAAATCCATAAACATTTATTGAGCACTTACTAATTGCACTGAAGATGCCAAGATAAATAAAACTCCACCCCTGACAATATGTCCCTTGTAATCTTGAGGGTGGGTATATCAGAGAAGCAAAGCTATTAGGAGAGAGACGGGAAGAGAGAGAGAAAGAGAGAGAGAGAGAGACAGGAATGGAAAACCACAAAGAGTCTGTAAAACCACGGACATGAGCTGAAGCTTGTCCATCTGTGGCCACGATGAAGGAAGATTTAGGGGGAAGCGAGAGCAATTTTATACCCAGCAGCCATCTGGAGTCTCTTCCTCAAGGAAGAAAGCCTGACTAAGGCTTCTTTGAAATATCTTCTAACTGACTAATTCAGACCCACCCATGATAATGTCCCTTTTGATTAACTTGAAGTCAACTGATTAGGTTAGGAACTTGAATCACACCTGCAGAATCCTTTCCAGCAGCACCTAGATAGTGTTTGAATAACTGGGAGAAGTTGTGTGTATGCAGCAAAATAGTTGCTTTTTCCCCTCTGTCCTCCAACTCTCGTGGGAGAATATACCTTATTAGCCCGCCATAACCAGAAACATCCTAGAAAGGAATTCTAAGGATAGTACTTGGGCCTCTCACCAAGTTAACCCACCACAAAACCATCAGAGTGAGTATTTGGACAGAGGGAGACAGACAGGTCACCATACTAGGGAAGATGAGTCTAACAGTTTTTTGAATCAGTTATGTTACATTATTTCCTGTGGTTGTCTTCCTCTGTTTGTAGACGAGTTAACTGGTTCAGAGGCATTCGAGGTTATGAAACTGGTCACAGGATTTGGGATTAAAATGTAGGTCTCCCTTACTCCATACCCCAGTAAAATCTACTCTATCACGCTGTGTCAAATTACTCGGATAATTGTAATAACATGTAGTAAGTGTTCTCACAGAGGTACGTTCAAGGTGCTGTGGACGCACAACATAGGAGGGATCATGAAAGGACTGGAATGCTTCCTAAGGAAAGTAACATCTGACTTGACCTTTGAGGGAAGTACTGGGGGTTTTCTAATGGTGGGATTTCAAGCTCTGTGTTGCCACAATAGGAAAGAGTCTGTGGTCCTAGGGCTTTCAAGTGCCGCCCTCCCTCTCCCCGACCCCTATCCATAAAGGCTGTTTCAGCCCAGTGTCTTTCGCAGCTCGATACATACTTCAAAGCAGTAACTAGTATGGCACCATATGTCTCTTTGTCAGTCTCCTCAGACTGAGCCTAACAATTGGCAAACCCTCCGTGAATATTTGTGCATTGGCTTTTTTTATACCCTTAAGAGAGGAATGTCCCTTGGAGTCCTCTGGAGATTTCCAGGATCTTGTCATCAAGCAACCAGTCCATTCAGCTAACAAGATCTGGATGCTTTGTAATCATTGCTTAATATCCAAGATAAAATTCAGATTTTAGAAAGGAAAAAAAAATACCTTAAAGCAATTGATGTCCCCTACAAGGAAATCAAGTGTGATAGTCAAGGCCGAGATAAGATTATTTCCCACCTTCAGTGATGGCCGATTTTAGGTTCAATATGAAAAGCCTCAACCACTTTTGGACTTGGGTATCTTACCCAGGTAAACTTAGATTCCACTCTCCAGCATGGCCTGCAGAAAAGCCTCCTGCTTCTGTCTCCTATCCTTGGGTGGCTTAAGCAGGACAGGGCGGGGAGGGGAGGGGAGGGAAAAAAAAAAAGAAAAAGAAAACAGAACAAAAAACCTTGTGGGTATCAGCAAAAGTAGCAGTGATAAATATAGAAGCATATAAAAACAGTCTTCTTGAAAAGCCCATGAAACTAATGTATATAAGAACTGTCCTTGGGAAAATATATGCTTTCTTTGGAAGATGGGATTATTCAGTATGCCATAAAACCACTTAATAAATAACTTTTTCTCCATTATCTTTGGTAATCAAAATTCTCAAAGGCTGACAGAATAAATTATACCCACTCAAAGGCAAATAAATTGAAACCCAGAGAGATAAAATGACTTTCCCAAGTTCTCTGAGCAAAATAGATTTGAAATTAAAACTGAATCCCAATTTCCTGACTCCATTTTGTTATAATCACAATATCACAATATTATCTGTAGAGATGAGGCTTTTGGTCTCCAACTCTCTCATGGATGATTCTATGCCAAAAGAAACTAGTTGTTTTTAATGTTTATTATTTTCTTTAATAATATGTATTCATTGTAAAGATTAGAAAATGGCCTATAATCTTATCACCTAGTTTTGGAGTATATATAAGTGATTTACATCAAAATTTTAATTTAATGCTACCTAACTCAACTAGAAGGGCTCAGAAAAATGAATAAATAAGAAAATAAAAGAAAAGGGGAAAATTTAAGTCTTGATGTATCCAGGAAGCCTTCTCCTGTTCAATCTAGGACACACACACACACACACACTTGCTCTCAGTCCACACACATGCCTGTATACACTTTCTCTCTTCCCTGCTTTATTTTTCTGCTTAGCAGTTATTACTATCTAATATACTATATATGATATTTATTTGCCTTGTTCGGTGACAATGTCACATACTAGAATATAGGCTACATGTAGCAGGGTGGGGTTGGTCTGGTTTGGTAATGGCTGTGTCCCGTGTACCCAGAAGAATACTGGCAGATTCATTGTGAACATGTGTGCAATATGTGAAGGAATGAATGAATGAATGAACAAAACTAAGCTAGAGTTACTAAAGGGTAACTTACGTGCCTGCCTTAGACTCTAATTCCCCTATAAGATATAACTACATTTCTTTCCTGTCTGTCCCTCCCCTGCCTCTCTTTCACATATTCACTCATGTTTTTATGTGGGTATGGGCAGATTATATCAATTTTGTATCTAACTTTCCTCACCTAAAATTATACATAGATAGATAGATAGATAAATAGATAGATAGATATAGCAAATGTCTTTTTTCATCCTAAAATACTATAACCTCATTAACAAAAAATGTGGAAATAGTAACTGATAATTTATTATAAAAGAAAAAAATATGCATAGACCCACCCGAATAGAACTATCACTAACATTTGGTACCTTGCCGATTTGCTCATTATTTTCAAAATACAAGTTTTAAATGACCTTGTGATCATATGATAGGTAGAATTTTTCATACCATGATTTTAACAGCCCTGAAATGTCATTGCATGAACAATTTAATGAGATACATAAAATTTACATATAATTTCCCTATTTCAGTAGATACATACATAGATACATAGATGTGAGCCTTTTATAATGTTGCATTGCAACTGCAGACTTTTTCATAGAAAGCTTTTTCTAAATTTGGGATTAAGAAAATGACTTTTGCGTGGCCCCCATGCTCCCCCGTAGCACCCTGCCATAACCCTCTCCATTCCCTCACCCCACGGCTGATGTAATTTATCGCTCTGGCTTCTTATTTGTTTGAAGCCAGTCCCTGATGGGGTGACCTCCCAGTGTCTTCAATTATTATTTTAAATGATGCCTTAGGCTACTGCCTGGCACAGCGGTGCCCTCACCTTCCCGCCTTCTGCCTTCCAAGCATGGAGCTCAGCTGCCAAGCTGGCTGTGCCCCCTCCTGTCCTCCGAGCTACCTCTAGAGTCCTAGCAGAGAGACAGATTAACCCCTTTTGTCAGCAGAGGTAATTTGCCTGGGCTCAGCATTAATACGAAATGCCATAAGCAGTTGGGGTCAAGAAGAACAGATCTGTCAAGCCCCAGGGTTAATTTAATAGCAATCTGTTGGCTGTCTGCCTTGTATATTATCTGTGAATCCAGTGCTGTTTTGCTTTTGCCATTTAGTTCTTTTGGAACAATAGGGAAATAATTTGGATAGAGAGCTCTAAAGGATAGGGAAGAGAAAATTGACTGTCAAAATGCATCATTCCATTTTCAAGATAATACAGGGAGCTGTGCCTTGCTCATCTCCTTTCTCCTTCCTTCCCACCATGAAGGGCAAAACCATATGGACTAAACGCGTGTGACTCCCTTTTTAACAGTTAAGGCAAAAGGCCTGGGCTTCTAGATGATGCAGATGTGAAATATGCTCTCTCATCATTGCCGTAAGCCATTGAATTTTTGATAATTAGACTCCTCCCGAAAGTTTCTAGAACTCAGCAAATTCTCCATCAGCTAACAATTCAAGAAATCCCTTCTCATGTTTCTGTCCCAACTTCAAGTTCAAAAAAAAAAAATTATCACATCGTAGGACACAAAATCCTAGATCAGATGCTATGTCCCAGTTGTGGTTCTAAAATATGTGGTCCCCAAAGTGGATGGTGAATTAAGAGAGCACAGGCCCGAAGCAGAAGAGATGGAGCTCCCTCTATGATTAGCCAGGGGGAGTACCAAGAGAGCCAGAATTACCACACTCAGAAGGGCTGGCTCTGCGAAAGCCACTCCTCAGGGTGGAGAGTGGCGTGTGGTCAGGAACACGGGCTCTGGAGTTGAACAAACTTGGGTTCAAATCCCAGCTCTGCCCTCTACGGGTCATATGACCTTAAGTAATTTAACTCAATCACTATTTCCTCCGCTGGAAAATGGGCCAGTTAATACTGACCTCATAGGCTGAGATGAAGGTCAAATAAGACAGTACAACACACTTGATAAACATTAACTGCCAGTTATTATTCTCCTCGTCCTTACCATCATGGTTATTAAAAAGAGGAGTAGAGTCGGTTTATCCCCTAAGCCAGAGAGTCAGACCCAAACAAGTACTCTAGGCCAAAGAGCCATGTTTGAGGATGAGGGACGGTGGGCAGACACAGAGGTCCAGGGTGGATGGGAGGGAAGATGGCTCCGGAGGCAGCAGCCCTAAGCAGATTCAGTGGGCACCTCCTCATGGTGGTGTTCTTGATGGTGATAGATGTTGCAGGTTTCACAGATATGTTTCAACACTTCGTCTTCACACATTCTGACTCTGGGACTTTATTTTTAGGTAAGAAAAAAATAACCGTAGATGTGGCACCTTTCCTCCCACACAGCAAAGCTCCCTTCCAGTTAATCTTGTTTGTAGAGCTATACTGGTAGAGGTTGAGACAGCTGACACCAGATTTTCTTTCCCTATTTTGGGAAAAGAGAAACTTGCTCACTGGCACAGCAGGGTATGGAGGCTCTTTCTGGAGGGTGATGAAATCTGACAACAGCTGATCACTGACCTCTGCTGACTCCACCCTGTGTCATGTCCACAAGCCCAGGGCATGGGTCCGGGGCTGACAAGAACATCCCAACTGCAGCCTGGGGCCTCCTTCTGGGGGACCCAGGCTCTCGCTCCCCAGCGTGTGGTGCTAACTGCAATATTTATAACTCTGGCAGCAGTTGAGTTGAAAGGTAGTATTTTGTGAATCCAGGGGACCCACATGCTCTGGAGACCTAAGTAATATTTGCATCTGGGTTTCGTGGGGGAAACTATAGTAAAATGTAATGTTAGTTCAGTCTCAGGCTAATTTTAGAAAGAACCCAACAGGATTTAGAAGAGATCATTCAAGGGGAAAGCGACACAGCCAAATACAAAGGCTTCATTACAACAAATTCCATGCTGGGATAGTTGTAGCAAGAGCATAGGTGATGTTTTGTAATAGATGACACTTTGGTAGTGTTGGTGTCACTAAAAATACCAGTGCATTTACTCGTGTCTCATCTAAACTCTAAGGAGGGGGACTGTTCTACTGACTTCAGGAGAAGTAGAGAAGACTTTCACCCATCCCAGTCTAATAGGATTGTCTCTGTGAAGTTCCTGCTTGTTGATTCAATGCAGTGTTTTCCAAAACGGGGTACATAAACTCCTGGCACACCCATAAACGATTTTATTTTCATTGTTATGCATTTATTTTCATATATATTATTAAAATGTAGCTAGCTCATTTCACCCATGATTTTATGAATATTGGGTTACTGCTAAGTATAGAAAAAGGGAGTCGATTTAAGTTGATCTGAAGAAAAAAAATGTGACATAAAAAATACTGTCGGATGATTGATATACAGGTGGGGCAAAAATCACACAGGTGGCTGAAAAGTGGTGAAGTCTAAGAAAAGTGCGTCAGTTTGGTCAACTTTCCGACGTAACGGCATGCATGTCACAAGGCCTGTTCCTTTGCCGGAAGTTGCTGTGTCCTCAGACAGCATCTCTGCCCCAGCCAGGTGCCTTCCAACCTGCATCCAGGTCCTCTGAGCTCTTGGTCGGGGTATGAAGGGATCAGCCCAAACCCATGCCCTCATACGTACCAGACACTCAACTGAAGGTGTTTGTTTCCATAAAGTCACCTCCATAAATGAAAGACCAAATGTTTCATTTCAGTGTACAAGGATATGGTCTTTAAAAATAGAGGTATAATAATTCTTGATCAGAAAGGAAAATACTGAGAAAAATAAAAACAGGTGATAAAACTAAGGGTATATTCCATAGGAGGCTGAAACTGTCTCGGCATACACCGGATGTTCTTTCCGATACTTCCATACATGCTCTAAAGCAGGGGTGTCCACACTGCGGCCCGCGGGCCAACTGCGGCCCGCGATCCGTTGTTAATTGGCCCGCAGCAAATTCCAAAAATATATTTAGTTTACTTAAATAAACCAGGTGAGGCAATACGTACTTCACCTCGAGTGAGTGGCCCGGCTGTGTGTGTATTTTACCAAATATGGCCCTTGGTGAAAAACGTTGAAAACAGTTTGGACACTCCTGCTGCTCTAAAGCAAATCACAACTTCTGGAGACGAGCTCCTGCTTATCTTCAGTAGGAGAAGTTTTGCATAATGCCTACAGAGCACAAATTTTGGGCCTGGGATAAAATCCTAGTGCTGCCATGCGTTAGCCTTATGACTTGGGGCAAGTTACTTTACTTATTCTGAGCCTCTGTTTGCACCACTGAAAAATGGGAATAAGTTCTGATTGTAGAGCTATTATAAGGATTAAGTGAGATAAAGTACCTGATGTGCCCTGCACAGTTATTGACCTATATAGTCAGGGCTCAGCCGATGGTAACAGCTGTCATCATCGTCATCGTCATCGTCGTATTATTATTATTATTATTATTATTATTATTATTATTATTGAAGATCTCAGGAATTTCTTGCAAGAGGATTTACAGTCTATTGAAGGTATCATTTATCAGCCCAAAAGTCTGGGTAAAGATTCAAAGAAATTGAATTATTTCGTTGGAATGGGACTAGTTTGTTGACCACTGTGGTAAAATGAGAAACGGAAGTCTTTGCAACTTGGCACGTTTTAGCACACTTGCGTGAGCAGGTCACTTTGGTGGTGAATGGGACAGCTACATGTTATGGAGGCTGCAATACTGAAAAGAGGCCGGGGAGACCCAATTTCCAAGGCTTCCTCTGATCCCTCCTCTGCCTGGGACCAATAATAAGTACCTGTTCGCTCACAGAGTTATTACAAGGGTCCTCCAGGTGTGGTAAATGCTAACACGTAATACTACAATGAGGCGGTGCCATTGCTAATCACCCGCAAGTTTCTGCCCCCATTCCTTGACTCGTCTGTGTCAGATATCGTCGACATTAAGCCAGCCAACATGGAGGAGCTCACGGAGGTGATCACAGCAGCCGAGTTCCACCCCCATCACTGCAACACCTTCGTGTACAGCAGCAGCAAAGGGACCATCCGGCTGTGTGACATGAGGGCGTCAGCCCTGTGCGACAGGCACACCAAATGTGAGTAGCAAGCAGCCCAGAGCGGAGGTGGGTGGATGGGCCACTGGCCCCCGACGTGCGGGAGGAGAAGGGGAGAGCCTGGAGGGTTTTCGTCTCCTTTCACACATTAGACACAGTGGGAGTAAAGAAACTACAAGTGTTGGCGTGACTCGGGAGTCAGCTCCACGTTGGGCATTTCAATAAAGATGAAACCTCACATTCAATTCCACAAACATTTGCTTCGGGCTGTGGAATCCAGAGATGAATAAGACATGAGCCCTGTCACATAACATTGTGACATGATCTGAATTATGTTTTAAGATCACTCTTGTGGAAGTGGGGAGAAGGAACCAGAGGAGTAAAAGGGAAGACCAGTTAGGGGATTGTTGTGCTATCCAGGCAGGAGGTGAGTGTGGCCTGCAAGGGCAGTAGTGTGGAGATGGCAGGAGTGGGTGGGTTCTGGATAGATCTTGGCAGTGGAGCTTACAGGACCTGCTGGACTGTGCAGGAGGCTGAGAATATATAAGGAATCAAGAATGGCAGCTGGAGACGGTGACTAACGTAATATAATGTCATGTCAATTACGTGTATATCTCAATTACAAAAAAAGAATAGTAGCTGGGGAAGGGGTTAGTGGCTTCTGGGAGAGGTTGCGGCTTTGGGAACTAGCACTCTAGAAGTCCCAGTGGTTCTGGGGGGCACCAAGGAAAAGCTTCAGAGAGAAGAGTGGGGGTAAAGGTCAGCCAGACTCACAGACCCTTGGGTCAAACTGGAGTTTGCAGAACGTGGATGGAGCAGAGCAGCTCCAAACGAGTGGAGGCTGAGAGCTTGGAGGCCAGAGGCTAAGACCGATGTCAGTGGGTGAAGCAAGTGTCCGTTGGCACTAACGGAGAGTGCTGTGGTAGATAGGCTGGGCCTGGAGCCAGCAGAAAGGCTTTCTAGAGTAAGAACTGCTTCCCCAGGGTAAAGGTACCTGGAAGCCAGTGGTCATCCACGTCCAGTGTCGGGCTCCATCATGTGCAGCTGGCAAGCTGTTCAGGAGCGACCAGAGCTGTGTTTGCCCAGCCAGCGCCTTCTGTGAAGTCCTGTTTGGCCACCGCAGTTGGCAGTGGACCGCCAGAAATGAAGACCTTGTCTCTCACAGACCCAGTTTTCAGTTTCAGTTCCTATGTGACAGGAGTGATAGGATGACTGTGTGTCAGTGTATGGCTAGGAGAGGGGTGCATATCTGGGTCACTTGAATCATTTTTGGTTGCTTATTTGCTGTGAGGTGTATCGCATGGTGCAGCTGGTATGCACAGTGTAGTGCTATGTAGATTGTGTGGACTTTAGAGTCCCACAGACCCAGGGCAAAGCCAGGCTTCACTCCTCATTAGCTGTCTGACTTTGCCCAACTTTCCTTAACCTTTCTGAGCCTCAGTTTTCTAATATCTAAAATGGGTAAAATAACGTTAAACCTCACGGGTTTGTCATGGGACCTCAATGTGATAACTATTCATTGTTAATGAGATGTTTTACTTTTTTTATACTAAGTCTTCAAAACGTGATGTGTATTTTATACTTACCGCAGATTTCAGTTCAGATCATGTGCAATCCAAGTACTCAATAGCTAATAGCCCCCATATTAGACAGTGCAGATTTAAGACATTTCTATCATTGCAGAAAGTTCTGTTGGAGAGCATGGGTCTAGACCATCAGTTCTGTGAGGGCATGGACTTAATTTGTTTTGTTCACAGCTGTTTCCCCAGCACCTAAAATAGTGCCTAGTCCATGATAGATGCCTAATAAATATTTGCTGATGTGTATGCTGGTATTGATCTTTGAACAGTACTTCCTTATAAGCCAACAAGTGTCCAAGGCAGAATGATCAGCATGTGCAAAGGCACGGGGGCACAAAAGGTCATAATGTTTTTTGGAGCTGCAAGGTGACTGATACGACTGGGATGTGGAGAATGACTTGGAGAAGGAGAAGAGTTGAAGCTCAAGAGGAATGCAGGAGCCTGCTCATAATGGCCATAAAAAAGGACTTCAATTTTTCTCTCAAAGTCAGTGAACAGCCACTAAAGTTACTAAGGAAATACTATGATCAGAATTAGGTTTTAGAGAAGTTGCTTAGACTGAAGGCAGAAGGATGGAGGTTGGGTTCAGACTGGGAGAATAAAGAGACGGGAAAACAAGTTAGGAAGATACTATGGTGTACACAGGACTTCCTAACAGCAGCTCTATTGAATTTGGGGCACGCAGTGCTTTGGGGGAGGAGGCTGTCCTTGGAGGATGTTTAGCAGCACCCCTGGCCTCTGTCCCCCAGATGTGAGTAGCAAAAGCAAGTGTGACAACCAAAAAAATGTCTCCACACTTTGTGAAATATCCCCTGGGGGGAAAATGGCTCCCAGCTGAGAACCATAGATCTAGACTCCAATTCGTTGTCAGTCCTTCAGCATGATTTTCTTGTATCTGTGATATGTCTATTACTCCTAAGAACTGTGAGGGGTGTAGAAAAAGTAAAACCCATATGCAGGACTTTAAAATTCGGCTGATGACCTAAGATGCCCCCAGGAAACATTTCAGGAACAATGTACCGGGTAGTGGGTATATCAATACCTGTATGAGTGGTGTCGACAATTAAGGATTGGGATGTTTAGAGGAGGGCGGGGCTCCTGGGACAGACCTCACAGGGAAGACAGAGGCTGAGTGGTGTTGGAGCACAAGTCAGATTTGACGAAGTGGGAAACAGAGAGAGAGAGAAGGGTGTGTCTCTCTCCATTCAGTGCGCACAGAATGGACTAAAGTTAGGAAGTGATGTGCTTGGAACCTTTGAAGAGCCTTAGTAAGAACTGTCTGGCTTCAGTGAAAGGAGATTATTGAGGAAATGAGGTCAGATAGGGATGATGGTTCATATCCGGTTGGTCCTTGAAGATCAAAGTCAAAAGTTTACGCCTTCATGTATTCATCCATTCATTTCTTTCTTCATTCGTTCATGCATGGAGTACCTATTCTATACCCAGAGTCTGGCTCCGATAGTAGCCAGTCCTTAAACTTTTCCACCACATACAGCACTCCCAAGGCCGGACGTGAGTCTTCCTGCCATGAAGGGAGGCTACCCAGGGCAGTCCAACCTCTCTGAGGTGCCCTGGGTGGCGGGCCTGTCAGCATAGGCAAAACAGTATGCGCCGGGCAGAGGCCAGAGACCCTGGGGAGGTGCTGACCACAAAAGATTTTCTCTAAAGTCTTATATTTCCATCTTGAAATTTCACATGAATTTTGTATTTTATTCCCATAAAATGTCTACTTTACGTTTACTTTAAAAATTACATTTCTACCCATCCCAAAATCGATGTACCCCAAAGATGCAGCATTTATCCTCTGTCTTCATGTACCATCTCATGTACCCCATATCCTCCTTCTCCCTGACCTCCAAGGATACATCCATGTGCCCCAGTTTCTAATATATGGAGGGCAATTTGAGATCATTTAGCTGGAGGACAGTTATATAATCCCTGTTTTATGGAAGAGTAACACAACGGTCATGGGAAGAAACAGGAGAATGAAAAGGTTTTGCTTTAAACTTGTACAATGGAAATTTATAACCTAGATCAGTATGGGAGCTATGGAAATCGAAAGGAAGATAAAGGAAAAAGAACATGTTCTTTTAAGGCAACTCTGGGTGATGTGAGTGGCATTGGAGATTGGCATCCATCACACATGGCTATTAGTTGCTCAGTATCCTTCCTTCCCCCCTGGAATATAAACCCTCTAAAGATAAGAACTGAATCTATTTTGCTCACATTGTATTACCAAGGTCTGATACATAAGTAGGTGCTCAGTAAGCATTTATTCGATAAGTGAGTTTGTGCCTGAGGGTTGATGTAATGGCATGTGGAACGGGGACTAATAAGAAGCCATACTGGAGGGGCGTGAAGGCCCGGTGTTCAGATTGGAACATGCTGTGTGTGCGGTGACATGAGCTGTCTAAGGAGGCAGGGCCTCTCTGTTGTGTGAAAGGCAGAACCAGCTTGAAGGGCCACCCACCCAAAGTGGATGCCAGAGATGGCATGAGAAGCCCTGTGTGCTAACAGCCAGAGTGACAGGCACCAGCCTGGGCTTTGGGGTCAGACAGACCCATGTGAGCTCGGGATACTGAGGGATAAGCTGAATGGGAGGCTTGATGAACCCTCAACTGAAGATGGAAAAAGGACAAGACCTTAGAAATTTCCAGAACTAAAATGGTTTAGAGTCAATGCTTTGGAATCAGAAATCTGACACTCAGTGCCTGTGTGACCTCAGACAAGTGATTTAATCCCTCTAAGCCCCAAGATCCTCCTTGGAAACTAGAAATAATGAAGACAGCCTAATAGGGCTGGTTGTTCATGAGAAGTCAGTGTCGTCATGTGGTGAGTGCCTAGCATTCTGCCGGGCGCACAGGACTCAGTAAATGGCAGCAGCAGTTATCACACTCGTTCCTCCCGAACTTCCCCAGTTCTAGGCCTGCAACTATAATGAGGTTCTTGAAACCCCACCCCTTTTTCCAGATATATGAAACCCAATTATTCATTTATTACTATTTGCTGAGCTCATACGCTATGTCAGGTACTGTACCAGACTCTGGGGCCACAACGGTGAGCAAAATCAGACTTGGTTTCCTCCCTCTTAGAGCTCACTGTATATCAGTGAGGCTTCTCCAGAGAAACAGAACCAATAGGAGATACACTGGGGGTGCCAAAGAAATATATACACATTTTAAGAGATGTTCTCTTTGCGCAAGCAATAGTTCGCCGTAATCAGAAGTGTCTGGACGCTGATAGGAACCACTTTGAGCACCTCTTGTCATTGCAGAAGTCAAACGTTACTCGTAGTCATCTTTTGTTATCGGTATATATTATTACAGTTAATACAATTATTTTCCTTTCTTAAAATGTGTGTACATTTTTTTGGCACCCTCTGTATCTCATCCACATATGCTCATACGTGTGTATATGACAGATGTACTATAAGTGTTTGGCTTATGTGATCGTGGAGGCCAGCAAGTCCCAAGATCTGCAGGAGGACTGCAGGAGACCCAGGAGTTCCGATGGGATCATTCCAGTCTGAGTCTGAAGGCCTGAGACCCAGGAAAACCAATGATGTAGTGCTCGTCCAAAGGCCAGCAGGCTCGTGATCCAGGAAGAGCCAGTGTATTCGTTTGAATGTGAAGGCAGGAAAAAAAAAAAATTGATGTCTCAACTCAAAGGAGTCAGCCAGAGGTATTCCCTCTTATTTGGGGAGGTTCAGTCTTTTTGTTCTATTCAGGCCTCCCACTGATTGGATGAGGCCCACCCACATGCAGTCTGTCAGTTTAAATGTTAAATTTATCCAGAAACACATAGGAACACCCAGAATATTAGTTTGGCCAAATATCTGGGCACGCCTCGGCCCAGTCAAGTTGATGCATAAAATTCACCATCACACTGTCTAAGGAGGAAAGAGGCATTCCTCAGAGAATCACAAACAGGACATTGCGCCTGTAATAAGCGGTATGAAAGAGAGGTGCTGCTGTGAGGGGATGTGGCAAGGACTTTACAACCCAAAGCAGTCAGTACTGACTGTGACCTAAAGACTGAAAAGTCACCTGGGGAGAGAACAGGAAAGAGTTATGGGGCCCACAGAAGCAGGAGGCCTGCCAAGCCACACACCCAGGGACCCCCCCAGAGGCTACTCCTGGCTCCAGCCTGGCTCCCACACAGCCCTAGAGTACCAAACCTTGGGGGACAGTCCCTAGGGAGACCCAGGAGTTTGCTAGCCGCCTGCAGGCCTCTGCTGCAGCCCTGCCTCCCCACGCCCTATCCCAACACCAGCAGTGCTCTGAATTGCCAGCCATCCGTCTCCTAATCTAATTAAGAAGTGAGTGAAATTCATTTTTCTGACTCGTCCAAAGTGCCGACCTTCTTCGGCATACATCTCCCTTTGTACAGCTGCTGCAGCAGCGGCCCCCAGCTCCTGCCAGCCGGGAAAACTAGTTCAATCTGACCTCTCGCCTGACATTTCATATTGATTTTCTCCATCCTCCTCAAACACCAGCCTTCAGTCGACCATGGTTCAGCCGAGGTGTGCGGAAAGGAATTGAGACCGTTCATCAGAGTTCAGAATGCAAAGCAACATTGGCTCTCGGAGATGAGCTCTGAGGAGGGTATTTAATAACCGTCGGCATTTAATCAAAACGCCGAGGAGATCCATGTTATCAGAGCTGCATATATTAATTTCCATATGTCCCTCACTCTGCATACTCAGTAGGGGGTGGAAGGGATGATGCTGTCCCTCATCTCTCTCTTTTTTTTTATTTTTCCATTGCTTCTGGCAGTGGTGTCGGGGTTGGGTTTTCGACCTGAGATTCTTATGCCTGAAACAATAGGGTGCTAACAGCAGCCACTACTGGCTGGTCTGGATCATGCCTTTCCCTTTCAGTGTATGAGTAGTGAGAGTTGAGTGAAGACACTGGCCAGATGTGATGAATGGCAACTAGGAAATGAAAGAGAAATTACATCTGAACTCCCTTCCGGTGCCCTGCATGAACCTGGTACCTACCCCTCTCAACCTCAGCTCCGCACGGTCTGGCCACACGGGCCTCTTTCCTTCACCTCCAACACACCCAGCCCTTTCCCGATCCCGGGCCTTTGCACAGGCTTTTCCTCTGCCTTGAATGCTCTCCCACCATGCCCCCACTTCTCTGGACTGTTCTTATTTTTTAGGTCTCTCGGAAAATGTCACCTCCTCAGGGAGGACTTTTCTGTTTGCGCCTTCTGCACCCTGTTTTTATCACCCTATTTTATAGCACTCACCTCTAGATGTTTGCTTTTCTTCCTCTGTCTCCCTGACTAGAATGTAATCTCCATGACGGCAGGGACCTTATTTCTCTTACCAGCCACTGAATGACCAACACTTAGCGTAGTACCCAGCACGGAGTAGGGATTTCATTGATCATTGCTGGTAAAAAGGCAGGCGGAGGGGAAATGACAGATAAAAGACAGTGTATTCGTTTACTAGAGTAGCGATAACAAACTCTCACAGACTGGGAGGCGTAAGCAGCAAAACCTTACAGTCTCACAGTTCTGGAGGCTAGAAGTCTAAGAACAAGGCAGCAGCAGGGTTGGTTTCTTCTGAGGGCGGCGAAGACAAGACTGTTTCAGGCGTCTCCCCTGTCTTGCTGATGCCCGTCTTCTCCCTGTGTCTTCACATCATCTTCCTCTGCACACAAAACTCCCCTTCTTGTAAGGGCACCAGTCAGACTGGAGTAGGGCCCACCCATTTCCATGTAACTACCCCATCTCCCAATATGGTGACATTCTGAGATATTGGGGGTTAGGACTTCATCGTGTGAATTTGGGAGAACACAGTTTAGCCCCTAACAGAAGACATAAAAATAATCGAGAGCACAGGCCCTGAGGGTGACAGTTCCGGGTGTGGATCCCAAGCTGTCCTGTGCAGGCAGCCTGGGCAAGGTGCCATGCTGATCCTTTCCTCTGGGTGGCAGGGGTGAAAAGTGATCCTGAGCGCAGGGCTCCCAGCACAGCCCCGACCCATCGAGAGTACAGTTCTGTTGGCTGTCACCGAGGGCAGTGGGGAACCAAAAGACTGAGGCGATAAAAATCTGTCCACTGAGTCTCTGCCACCCCCCATGCCTGTCTGTGTGTTTTGTGGTGATGATGCTCGGATACTTTCCTATGGTGTGAAAATGTCATTTTCCTCTGAACCGTGAGGATGTTAATTGGCGTTAGAGGTGATAAGGTGCTGAGGAGCCTGTTTGCTACTCAAAAGCCACTCTTGAGGGGAGAGCATCCCGAATAAGTAGAGTTTGTTTTAACTGCATAAAAGCAACAGGTGAGATGCTCAGGAGAACGGGAACAGGGAGAGGGGTGCCGGGAAGGGCCCTAGAGATTTAACTCGCCAACGGCTTATGGACAGCATTAAACACAGAGCAAGTGGGGAAGTAAGTGCTTCTAATAAATATTAAAGCAGGCCGCAGAGGCACAAACCCACCGTGAATGCAGCAATGTGAAGGTGAGGGTGGGTAGACAGACTGGCAGGTCTGTGCTAACGGGATGGTGTCAGGGCATGAAATGGGGGAGCTTTCCTACTTTCCAGATTCCCTCCCAGGTTGTAGTTTTACTTCTATAATTGGGAGAGAGCTGGTGGGGAGCCCCGCCGGGTGCCTTCGCTCCAGGGTGGACGTATGTCATTCCCTGCACACGCACACATCCTCGACAATACCTATCTTCAGTCCTTGGATGGGCAAGGCAGTGTGGAGCCCAACCTGACATTCTCCGTCTTAGTCCATTCAGGCTGCTATAATCAAATACCACAGACTGAGCAGCTTAAACCACAGACATTTATTTCTCCCAGTTCTGGAGGCTGGGAAAGCCGAGATCAAGGCGCCGGCACATTCTGTCTAGTGAAGCCCCACTTCCTGGTTCCTAGACAGCTATCTCCTTGCTGTGCCCTCACTTGGCAGAAGAGGCGAGGGAGCTCGTTGGGGTCTCTTTTCTATGGGCACTAATCCCATCCATGAGGGCTCCACCCAAGTGACTTAATGTCCTCCCAAAGACCCCACCTCCATACCATCATATTGGGGGTTAAGTTTCAACATATGAATTGGGAAGGCGGTGTTACACAGACATTCAATGTATAGCATTCCTTGTAAGCACGGCCCAGAACATTTTTGCTTCATTTCTTCCCTCTGTCAAACTAACACGCCGGTGAGTGAAGTCAGACAGGACCAAGCTCGCAGAGGGAAATCAAGTAGGTAGTGTCCACTCTCAGTCCATGTCCATGGCCTAACTGGGTGATGTTGAATCGGTTACTTAACCTTTCTGTGCCTCAATTTACTCACCTATAAAATATGATCTTACCTTCTAGGGTGCTTGTGAGGATGAAAGGCAGTCACACTGTGAAGCCTTAGAACAGGGTCTCGCCCATAGTATGTGTTCCACGTTAGTTACGGTTGGGAGGGTGATGCTATCTTGCTTCCCTTCCACTCGTGTCTTTTAAAAGCAGGAACGGGAGAAGCAGCATTGATTGTAGATGTACTGTCAACAGCCACAGTCACAGCTAATGTCTGTGACATGTCACTCTATCCAGAAAGGAAGCCAAAGTGTGAGCTAATTCAATCCTGACAACCCTATGAGGTACATACTGTTATTAGTCACTTTTTACAGATGAGGAAACTAGCTAACAGGGGAATATGATAATCTTATGGCCACCAAAGAAAAAGTGACAGAGCTGGGGTTTGATCCAGGCCTGCATCTCTTAACCAGGACACCAAAAATCACTTGTTTAACTAAGATTTATTAAACACATATTCTCACCTGATATCAGGGAGCTTACGTTCTAGCGGGGAAGGAGGACAGAAAGCATACACAAATGTACAAATGAGCGAGATAATTTCAGACAGAGATGAAAGCAGGAAGAAGATTAACCAGGGTTCAGGGTAGTGGGGTGCAGCTATTTCCATACGGAGGTGAGAGAAAGTTTTGAATTGAGACCTGAGTGGTCAAAAGGAGCCAAACAGGGAGAAAACATCTCATATGAAGGCCCTAGCCCAGGAACAACCTTGTGTGTTCAAAGAATAGGAAAAAGACCAGCAGGTGGAGACCAGTGGGCTGGGAAACAGTGTAGAGGGTGAGGCTGAGAAGGTAGGCTGGGCCCCGATATGTAGGGCCACGTAGACCAGGGCAGAGCGCCTGGATTTCATGCTAAGTGAGATGGAAGCCAGTAGGTGGTTCTTAGCAGGGATGTGAATACTCTGTTTATGGTCTTCAAAGAGTTCTCAAAAAACAAAGAAGAGGAAAAAGAAAAGAAAAAAGGAGGTGGCAAGCCTGGAAGCAGAAAGACCCATTAGGAAGCTCTTGCCATGGTCTGGAGTAGAAATGAAAACAGCTCTGACTAGTCTGGCCAGGGCTAGTCGGCACCACCCTGCAGTGCACTTAAATCTGTCTGCCCGTCGTAGGCCTGGTGTGTAGGTAATCTGACTTTTTTGTGCAGTGGAGGAAAGGTATAAGCCCTTTAGGTCTTAAAGTCTGAGATGTTTTAGAAAATAGTGTGGTCATTGGAAAAACAGCCTGCGTTCGGATGAGAATGGGGTCAAGTTTTGATGCCCAACCTAACAATCCAAATCAGAAGTTCCGTTTTCCTCCAACGGTGTGTATACTGGAGGGGCGTGGATATTATTTTTGAGCCCTTCTGTGTCTCATTTTAGTCTTACAACAACCCACGAAGATTAGTGTCAGTAACTAATTTACAGATGAGGCACAAAGAGGTAAAGAAATTTGGCCCCAGATCACAGGGCAGGAGCCAAGATTTGAACCCAGGTCTGTCTGCTTCCAAGAGAAGAATTCATTCTTCTCATTCTTCTGTGGGTCTTTAGCAACAGAAGAGAGAACATGATCTTTTTCTGACATCCCACAGGACAATTTCATGGGGCTCCATTTTATATAATCCCCATCAGGTGGATGCCCCAGAACCAACTGTCCTTGGACAGACATGAAAGCCACTGTCTCATTCTTCACCCTCATCTACAAACCACTAGAGCCCTTAATAAACCTGTGGCTCATTCACCCAGATCACTGATGGAGTTGGTCCAAAGACATCAGCTGAGATGGCAGCTGCAGTGACTCTTAAAACCTCCGAGATTTGGCACAGCTTCCAACAGGGGTTCAGTCTTGATTGGGGGCCTAATTAATAGTGTTTATTTCAGGGGAGCTCGGTTAGGTTAAAAAGACAAGGCCCTTTATGCAAATGCTTTTGGCTGATGACAGGATTACAAACACACACAGATACCCACCCCGCTACACACACACCCTCCAGAGAAAAGCCAAAGAGACTTGCTATAAGGAGCAGAATTCACTGAATGCCCACCCCTCCAATCCAGTGTCTACCCCATTCAAGCTTAGCAGCAATTAACAGCAGAGCAGGCAAAGCCCAAGCCGCGAAGTCAAGACAGAATCCCATCGCCCTTCTTCCATCCTCATTTCCATTTTTGATTAATTTAACCAGTTCTGTCAATTACTGATCCTGGAAACTCCAGTTGAGAGCATTTTCCTAAGAACTGGAAAACTTATTAATTTTGGAGGTAAGTATCATTCATTAGCAGTGGACACCTTCCCAGGTCCCGCCCTTTCCCACACTAAGGGTCTTGGATGAGACGGCCGTGGAGGCTGAAACCAGCTCAGACACATGGCTGCAGCCCCCCTGAGACACACAGAACATGAAAGGTTGGCCACGAGGTTGTAGGGGGCTCTGGCTGCTCTGGGCTTGGGATGTTTCAAGGCCAACTTGCCTTCCGTCATTATCCATGACAAGCCATCACTGGCCAAGCAGTCACAGGCACTGGGTGAACATCTTGAATTTGAGGTTCCAGAGAACCCCAGTCCAGGAAATACCTGGGAGGAGTTCCCCCAGGGAAGGGCATTGGCCTTCTCTAGGCTCTGGCCAGGGCAGAATAGGTCTTATGAAAGCCCACCCCTTCCTACCAGAGGCAACATCAGAACGTGCACCACTTGCTTTTTTCATTATTTTCCTATGGCTGCTGTAACAAATTACCACAAATTTAGTGACTAAAAACAACCTAAATTTATCATCCTTCAGTTCTACGGGTCAGAAGTCTGACCTGGGTCTCACTTGCTACAATCACAGTGTTGGCAGAGCTGTGCTCCTTCCGGAGGCTCTAGGGGAGAATCTGTTCCTTTGCCTCTCCAGCTTCTAGAGGCTGCCCACATTCCTTGGCTTAGGGCCCCTGTCTCCATCTGGAAGCCAGTGGGACAAGTCCTCACGTTGTGTCACTCTGACTCTTCCTCTTCTGCCTCCCTCTTCCATTTCTAAGGACCTTTGTGATCACATTGGGCCCACCCGGGTAATCCAGACTAGTCTCCTTATTCCAAGGTCAGCTGAGCAGCAACCTTCATTCCATCTACAATCTTAATTCCCTTTTGCCATGAAAGGTAATATACTCATGGGTTCTGAGAATTAGGACTCCACCACCCTTGAGGAGGCCGTCATTCTGCCCACCATACTCTTCATGTGTCACCAGAAGGACTCAGCCCTCTGTCAGAGCACCTGATAGTGTAGGTTGAAATGATCTGTTTCCATTTCTGTCTCTCCCACTAACCAGTTCTTCTTCCATTACGGCTGAAGCTCTTTAGTTTTCCCTTCTGCACGTAGCATAGCGAGGCTGATAAATAAATGCGTGTAGAGCAGCTATACTCATGCAATCTGATAAATTTGCACCCAGTTCATTCTCTTTGCGCAATGAAAAGGCTCGCATTGAAGAGTGATTGATTCCCATTCGCTAGTCCATTCGCTCATGTCTACCTTTGGGAATGCACTGGCCTTGGTAGGCAAAGTAAAGGGAAGAGGAGTCTGTGAAATCATGGTAGTCAACCCACTATTCGTTTATGTAACAAACGTTTATTGTTGCAACCGTGCCAGGCGCTGTTGCAGGCACTAGGAAAATGGCACCTCCTGCCCTCATGGCTCTCTATCCAAGTAGCTGGAGACAGACTACAAACACATGGTGAATAAGGTAATGTGAGATTTGGTGAAGAGTGTTTCCAGAGAAGGAGCAGCAGCAAATGCAGAGGCTCTGAATCTGGACTGCCCTTGGCAGGTCGAGGGACACAAGGAAGTTCCAACTTGGCTGCGATGGTGTCATGAGAAGGAGCTGCCAGGGGAAGTGGGAAGAGGGGGCTGGTAGCCCAGATCACCTGAGGACTTCACCCTCTCGGTCGTCACCTTGCATGACCCCAGGGCCTCATTTCCATTGTATTCTCCACAAAGGACTTGGGAGTTAGGCAGCATGGTAGTCCTATGGGCAAAGGTAAGGATTTTGGCTTTTATTGAACTTAGGAAGGGAAAATCTAGGACGGTTTTATGTAAAGGAGTAACAATTATACTTGTAGATATATCACTCCATGGCTATGTAAAGAGTGAAACATCAGAAGAAAGAGAGAATGCTGGAGAGGAGTTGGAAAGCCATCAAAATGGTCCAGGCAAGAGATGATAGTGGCTTAGACTAAGATTGGACCAATTTGGGCTACGTTTTAAGTATAAAGTTGACGGGACTTGTTTAAAAACATGATGTGGAAGGAAGACTCCAGGAAGACTCCCAGCTTTTTGGCCCGAGCACAGGCCTAGGTGAACGGCATTGAATGAGCTGGCAAAGACTAGGGCAGGGACAGTCTGGGGAGGAAACTCACAAATTCGGTGGACTTGAAGACTTTTCTTTTTTTTAAAGCATAAAATGATTTAGTTAATACCTTTGCTGTTCAGCACGGGACCATTTACAGAGCCTCTTCTCATCCATTCTCCTAATTGATCTTCACAAACCCTGTGTGTGCAGAATATTTCTTCCTTTCTGCAGCTTGAGGAAATCAAGGCCCAGAAAAGATAAGTCTAATACACTGACAAAGACCGTGAGTTTATCACAGGTTTATTTTTTCCCTTCATATAATGACTATAACCGCCTTCAGTGTGGCACTGGAGGATAGAGAAGGGGACGAGGACTCCCTCGCGTGTAATTGACACATGTTTAAGTATATTGGCTAATTCGAGCCTCCTGTGCGGTTCATATAATTCCACTTTGACAGCTCAGTAGGTGGCACCAATAACTGAGTTGTGAGATCTGCTGTCCACTCCAGCGGCTTCCAGCCCAATCAGTGCAGGTCCCTTTATCTGCTGAATTACTCAAAGCACCTGCTAGCCTCTCATCGTCATCAAGCACAGCCCAGACGCAGCAGAGGGCAGGAGAATGCACACCCCCTGTGAAGCTTATAATGATGCTTGCTTTTATCTTTTCTTATATCTTTAACCTGAACATAAGGATTGAAATAGGACAGGCATCCTTAATCCTGAGGCTGACTAGTTCATCCTGAAATTTTGGTGTCACTTAAAAATCCCTATAGTGGAGTGAAATTGTCATTGAAGAGTTCCTTATAAGAAAATGGTATCATCAAGCTGAGGAAAATGGTAAGATCAAAGAAAGCAAGAAATCGGTCGATACATGTGAACAAGGTGGTGTGCTAAACGCAATGGACAGACAGATTTGTAAGATGCCATTACTGCCTCTGTGTACTTATTATGGTGGGACAAGAGGATATGAAATGATGCAATGTTTCTGATATAAAGTTTATTTTAAATTCAATGTGAAATTTAGATTCCCAATATCAAAGAGAGAAAATGCTGACTAAATATGTTTGTTGAATATCATTGTTGGGAGTAGGACGTAGCTATCCAAGTAGCAGTCTCACACACGGTTTGTGTCTTTCCACAATGTCAGACTTTATTAGAATAAAGCCATGCATCTAGTCCTACTGACCCGGTTTACCATGGGCGTTCACCAAGGCTCTGGCCAGAGGATAGTCTCCAATTATCGAGGTAGAAAGGTTTCACGCTAGAGGGTCACACAGGTTTGCAAGCAGTAGGGATAGGGAAGAGTCTTAGGAAAGAAGAATGAGAGAGAGAGTCTGGTGTTCAGCAAGAGTCCCTACAGCACTGGGGTGCATAGGGTTGGGCGTCAGGCCAGGCCGGTGAGACTGCAGGAGACGAGGCTTCAAGTGCTCCGTCTGGGACGAGTGCAGGTGCAGCTGTCAGCTCATCAGTTGAGGCCTGAACGATGAGCCATCAGAGAGCTCTGATTTTATGCTCAAGACTGGGTGTAGTGCACCTTTTATCTGCAGTCTGATAAAGCCATCCAGATGGCCACACTCCCCCCTGCATCCGGAATTATCTGGTTTGGGCATTCACTGGGTACACCTTTCACATGATGCTCTGGCATAACTGTCACTTTGTGATTGGCATAGCTATCAGAAGTATTAGAGTCCATTTTGTGTTCATAATTAATGCTTTATACAATCGTATAGGCTGTTAGGGTGACCTGTGATGCCAAATGTCATCTTCAGTGTATCCTAGGCGTTCCACAAAGTTCTGATGGGTAGCACTTTTCAGTCCCTGTTTACTGAGAATCTCCTGTATTTATGTCATTGTAGGGCCACAGAACTACAAATCTGTACTAATACAACATGTGGTTGCTCACCCCTAGGGAGGTTATTAAGTAGAAGCGTTCCTGGGGCAGTGCCTGACATCTCAAGGGTGCTAAATCATACTGAATGAATGAGTGAATGAATGACATGAGACATGTTTATAAAAACTCTAACATCAGATAAAATGTGATACAAATTTTACAGTACGCTAGTCCTAAAGTGTGTAAGTGAACGAAAGCATTAGGATGTTAGCTTTTCCAAATTCCCAGGAAAATCATACAAGCTAAAACTCAGAATTCTCTCAATTTTAAACTTTTCTCCTAGAAGTTTCCCTGAAACATTAGTGGTCTATGTAACAGACTCTAATACAAAATAATACATTATTTAATACTGAGTTATATATAATAACCTATGTTAAGGATCATATCATAGTATTTTACGGTGTTCTGTACCATGACTTTTGTGTCCTGACCAGAACTTGAGAGCTCTGGAAGTTCAGAGAAGGAAGTGATGGTTTCTAACTCAGAAAGGATATAAGCGGGTGGTGAGAAGGAAAGAGGTGACCAGGGACAGGAAACAATGGAGCAGAGTCTGGGAAGAAGGAAAGGATGTTACCTTTTAGACAATGTCAAATCTTACTGAACAATTGTCAGCAACTTTGGAAAGCCGCCTCGTGTCTTTCAGGTATGAAGTTCCCAACTCCTTTGAGATCCAAGAGGTAAATCATAAAGGCCAGTCATAGGTACCATGTTTCCCCAAAAATAAGACCTAACCAGAAAATAAGCCCAAGCATGATTTTTCAGGAGGACATCTCCTAAACATAAGCCCTAATGCATCTTTTGGAGCAAAACTTAATATAAGACCCAGTCTTATGTTCAGGGAAACACTGTATTTGTGAGAGTCTTGTGGTTGGAAACTTGGCTTTAATGAGGGAGAGAGGACGTATACAATCAGTAGCGGTCAGTAGTCTCGGTTCTGGGGTCAGACAAACCCAGTGTGGGGAACTTGGCCTTAACTTCTTGCACCCAACCTCTCTAAGCTTCCGTGTCCCCCTCTGTAAAATGGGGACAATAATGGAGCCTGCATTATTGCATTGTGGTGAGGATTCAATGAGATGATGCGTGGCCTAAGTAAGCACACAGTATTTATGAGTATTTTATTCTTACCACAATCCATAAGCTCAGGCTTATAGATGAGGAAATGGAAGGTCAAAAAAACAAGTAATTTATACAAAGTCAGAGATACAAAGGTAGAGCCTGGATTCAAACGCAGGGCGAAAGCCCGTGGTTGAAGTTGTAGATACGATGCCCAGAAGCACATCCCATCCTGAGGGCACCTCTCCAGGCCTGAGCGGGAGGCAGCTGGGTTGGTCCTGAGGAGAGCAGAGAAGAGCAGCAGGCAGTACACTGGTGGAGCCTGGCTTTCCGGAAGTCAACACACTGTGGCCCCCATGCTCCCCGAGCAGCTACCGAGGCCACATCTAAAGTGCACTTCATGAGCAGCAGTGGAGATGGAGACATCTCTTACTCTCTAGTCAAATTCGAAAGAACAGGAGAACAGACTGTCCCTCCTTCCTCATGACCAAGTCATTAAGGAAAAGTGCTTGCTGAGAGACAAAGCCTTTATTTTCTCCAGTGACTGCAAAATGTGTCCTCTCTCTGCCATCTGAGCACAGAGGCTTCCAGGTCCCAGAGGCACATGGTGGGGAAGCAGGGCCATATGGTGATGGTGTGTCTCAGGCCAGTACGAGGGCCTAGCAGGTAATCAGGTGTCAGTAATTTGGTGACTTTCCTCCGCATTGGCCCTGGTGCGTGGTGTTAGGTCCATGAGGAGACATCTCTGCCCTGGTTAATTCTCTGTGATTGGTGAGAGCACACAGCTGACAAAGCCCAAATCAGAGGCTTAATCCTTGGGCCAGTTCCCTCCGTTTTACTGGGACCATATCCTCAGAGGTGCAGGGCTTCCTCTGTCTGTCAGCACCAAGTGGAAGGGGTCACCTTTCTCATCAAGGGACCTGAGAAGAAATGATACAGAATGGGGACAGTAGTGGCCGTAGAGCTGGAGCTGGGTCTGCACCCTGGCTCTGCTCTTCCTGGCCTGTGGCAGGGCACATAACTCTTAAAGGCTCATTTCTTCATCTGTTGAGCAAGCGCGTTGTGAGAGTGGAAAGGAATAGAATATCCCATACATAAAGAGTCTAGCACAGTGCCTGGCAGGTGGGAGGCTATCACTCACCCCCATCTACACCAACACGGTAGCTATTACTACCCCATGTATGCAACTTCCAGGAACACTCAAGGCACAGAGCTGACTGTCCGTGGGTGAGGAGCGATGTTTTCCTGTAGAAAGCCAGTGCTGGGAACACAGAAGCACAGCACCAGAGCCATGAGAACACAGCGAAGCAGTGACCAGTTCACGCCAGGGTCCCTCTCCAAGCAGTGCTCAGCCCATGTCAGTATGGACCCTCCTACTCAGCCGTGAACCCCTTACCTTGCTCTGCGAGGAGATTCCTGTCAGCAGGGTGCGGCTCCTCTCTCCCTTTTCGTGTTTATGCCTCTCACTGCTGTGATTATTATACAGCCTAGAAAACTGGGACATCTTGGGAGTGTGCAGCCTGGCCTCTGCGGTGCCATGACAACCAGCTTCCCAGCAATCATCCCTGATAACGGCCACACACTCATGGTCTCTTCCACCTGGGCAGAGGCTCCCCAGGGAGTCTGAGCGCTTCTCGGAGCAGCTGCACAAAGCTTCCTAGTGGGAACAGACTGAGACAGAGGGAGTGAGCGAGCAGGGAGACAAGTCTCGAACCTGTGATGTATGGAGTGGGCCCGGGGACCTGGGGACACTGGCCTTATGTTCCTGGAGCCTACTGGCTATAGGAACATGTAATTTCATAAAAGGAATCATAAAGCCCCAGGCACACCTTTTGCCGTTCACCCCCCTTACAGAGAGAGGAATATGATGGAGTAGTGAATGACCAAATATGAATGCTTGTAAAGCTGGACCTTGCTGCTACCAGATTTCTTCATTAGGCTCCTGTTGAGACACCCACTGCCAACTCATCATCTTGTCTGGACTGGAGCCGTCTCCCTTTACTGTTGCCTGCTGGAGAGAACGTGCTCACAGACCTCCTGCAATCAATATCTTTCCAGAATGACAGTTCTCAAAAAGGCACCAGCCTCACTTGGCTCCTACATGATTAGTCCTCACAAAGGAAGGACAAACCGGCCCCCAATTAATAAACTTGTCTGTGGATGTCAGCCCAAATTCAGCCTTTAGATTGACAGGGAAGCCCTCAGCCAAACACAGGTTCTCACTGCCCCTCTCTATAGATCACAGATGCCGGCAGAAGCTCCTTCATGAGAACGGTCTAACCCGAAAGCTAAACGGTCCTTCAGATACTGTCCTCGCTCAGGGAGCACATGGTGCTTCTCTCCAAGCCTCGGTTTCCTCAGCTGCGGAGTGGAGATCGCGCTGACCCTGTGCAGTGCCTGGCAGAGTGCTGCTTTTCTGTGGGACCCACTGCCTGCACTAGGATCACTCAGCTCCTCATCGATTCTGAATATATATATATATATTTGTTAAATAACAGAGAGAAATAGAGCAGGTGGCCAAATTACCCAGTCACAGGAGGAAAAGGGTGCAGGGGGCTGAGGTGGTCAAAGAAGGCTTCTGGGAAGAGAGCTGCATATTCGTATCTCCCCAAATTCATATTTTGAAAGCCTAACCCCGCAATGTGATGATATTCGGAGGTGAGGCCTTTGGGGGTGCTTAGGTCAGAGGGTCGAGTGCTCATGAATGGGGTTAGTGACCCTATAAAACAGACCCCAGTGAGCTCTCTCATCGTCTCCACCATGTGGATACAAGAAAATGGCCCTCTGCAGCCCAAACGAGGGTTCTCGCCAGAACCTGACCACGACCATGCTGGCCCCCTGCTCTCATTCTTCCATCCTCTGGAACTGTGAGAAACTTCTGTTGTTTATAAGCCACCCAGCCTATGGCATTCTGTCACAGCAGCCCGAACTAAGACAGAACGAGAATGAGCCTGGATCAAGTGCCAGCATGTGCTAACTACTACATAGACATCGGTCATTGTCACTGCAGTGCGAAAACCAGAGGTGACAAACTGCAGCCCACATGGCTCCCAGATAACTTACATTCGAGCACACACTAAAAGCAGTGTTAATCATTTGCTAACATTGAATCATCAGGGTTCCTCAGAAAAATTTACTTTACAAAGGAATCGGTCTGGCTGGGCTGGACCCACATTTCTACAGGGCAGCCGTCAGCGGGAGCTGAGTAGAAACAGCCCCCACTCTAGTTTGCCACAGTCCCTACCACCCCCTGCTGTGCACCCATGCATGCTTCATCCCTTTCACTGCCTGCCTAGCCCCTGCAAGCAGTTCTCTGACCCGGGTGCAAATGACGAGCAGGCCAGTCAGGCCACAGTGGTGTCTGAGCAGGAGAGAAGGGGGCAGGAACACTGCAGTGCTGACCTGGGGTCTGTTACCAAGGGCCCTGAATGCCCAGCCGAGGGGGTGGGACTGCTAGGGACTGGCGATGGCGCGTCCCTGACGGTGTCTGAGCAGGAATGTCGCATTGCTGTGGGAAGAGTTACGCAGCACACAGCAGGATGACATACAGCCTCATGTTCTCCTGCTAAATCCTCATGGTCGCTGAGCCATTTGGCTTGCTCTCTCTTTGCTGCTGCTGTGTTCTGCTTACTCTGGACTGTGTCCGCCTGCGGGAACAGCAGTGGCAGCAGGAGTGCTGGGAGGAGAGGGTGGCTGAGCTGTGGTGGTCCACCAGCTCCCTTGGAAGCAGTAAACCTGTCACAGCTCGTGCCCAGAAGCGGTCCGTTCTGGCCTGTTTTCCGGGCCAGCTGTGGAGGAGCAGCTGCTGAAAGGGACCTGCAGGGAGAGAGAGCTGCCACTGGAGCCCTGAGAAATAAGAGCCGCTTCCCAGAGTCCGGGGTGGAGGGTGGGGACATTCCGGCCCCTCCCTTGGTTGGCAATATGGGAAAAGTAGGGTATTGATTTCCTATCGCTGCTCTAACACATACCATAGATTTAGTGAATTTACAATACAAAATTGTCTTACAGTTGCGGATATTGGAAGTCTAAAGTGTGTCTCACTGGGCCAAAATTAAGATGTCTTCAGGGCTGTGTTCCTTTCTCGAGGCTCTGTGGGAGAATCTGTTTTCTTGCCTTTTCCAGATTCTAGAGGCAGCCGCACCCCTTGGCTCCTGGCCCCTTTCCTCCATCTTTAAAGCCAGTGATTGCCACCGAGTCTTTCTCACATTGCGTCACTCTGACACTGATTCTCCTGCCTCCTTTTACACATAAGGACCCTGTCGCGACGTTGGGCACATTCAGATAATCCAGCATAGTCGCCCCATTTTAAGGTCAGGTCATTTGCAACCTTCATTCCCCCTTGCCATGTAACATAGTCACAGTTTCTGGGGATTAGTGTGGACATCTTTGGCAGTGGGGGGGGGGGGGGCGTGCTTATTCTGCTTACCACAGAGGAAATGAGCAACTTTTCTTTCTTTAAGAAAAAGACGAAAAAGCTTCGGTCATAAGTAAGGAGGTGGACTCTTTGTTGAAGGAAGTACCAAAGAGCCCAAGGGACCCTGTCTCTCTCGCTCACTCTTGTAATCCCTCCAGCACGTATCAAAGTGCTTCCCATCTATCAGACAATACAATACACCTTGGGTGAATAGTGTGTGACACTAGTATTTGTTGACTTCTGCCAGTGTGCCAGGCACTGTGCTGAGTGTCTAATCTGCTTTTATCTCATTTGATCCTCATAACCATGCAAAATGAGAATTGGTATCTGCGTTTTAAAGATAATGAAGCTGAGTCTTAGATGTGGATAATTGACAAAGACAATCCAGCCCGTCAGTCGTGGAGCATGGGTCCTAGTCCGAATACATCCGACTCCAGAGTCCATTAATGTCTCCTGTGCCAGCCTGAGAGACATGCCTGAGGAAAGCAATTTGCAATTTATTGACCAATGATCTCTCTGTGTCACCAGTCATAGGGTCTCACTGTCCCCTAAAACTGTCTTTATCACCTCAGGCACTTACTCATGCAGATTCCCCTGTCTCGCATAGGAGACACCCCTCTTACACCCCAAACATCATCACCAGGGGTCAGGTAACTATAGTCTGCAGGCCACGTCTGGCCCACCCCCTGTTTTTGTGCAATTCCAACAAAGAGTGAGGGTGTTACTTTTATTTTTTTTGTAATTAGGTATTTTATTAAACTATGCATGTTCCTTTTTCAATTTTTCAAGTACAGTTGACATGCAATATTACATTAGTTTCCAGTGTACAGCATAGTGATTAGACATTCAAATAACTTACAGAGTAATCACTCCGAAAAGTCTAGTACCCATCTGACACCGTACATAGTTATTACAGTATTATTGACTACAAGTATATTCCCTATGCTGTACTTTACATCCCTGTGACTCTTTTTATAACTGACAATTTGTCCTTTTTAATCCCTTTCACCTTTTTCATCCATTCCCCCCAACCCCCTCCCATCTGGCAACCATCATTTATCCTCTGAATCTATGTTTGTTTCTGTTTCTTCATTTATTTTGTTTTGTAGATTCCACATATAAGTGAGATCATATGGTATTTGTCTTTGTCTGACTTAGTTCACTTAGCATAATACCCTCTAGGGCCATCCATATTGTCTCAAATGGCAAGATTTCATTCCGTTTGATGGCTGAGTAATATTCCTGTGTGTGTGTGTGTGTGTGTGTGTGTGTGTGTGTGTGTACACACACACATCTTTCTCCATTCCTCTGCTGATGGGTACTTAGGTTGCTTCCATATCTTGGCTATTGTAAATAATGCTGCAGTGAACATAGGGGTGCATGTGTCTTTTCGAATTAATGTTTTTGACTTCTTCAGATAAATACTCAGAAGTGGGATTGCTGGGTCATATGGTTGTTCCATTTTTAATTTTTTGAGGAACCTCCATACTGTTTTCCATAGTGTCTGTACCAATTGGCAATCCCACCAACAGTGCACAAGGGTTCCCTGTTCTCCACGTCCTCACCAACATTTGTTTGTTGATTTATGGATGCTGGCCCTTCTGAAAGATGTGAGATAATGTCACTGTGGTTTTTATTTGCACTTCTCTGATGATTGGTGATGTTGAGCATGTTTTCATATGTCTGTTAGCCTTGTATATGTCCTCTCTGGAGAAATGTTTATTCAGGTCCTCTTTTTTAATCAGATTGTTTGGGGGTTTTTTGGTGTTAAGTTGTGTGAGTTCCTTATATAATTTACATATTAACCCCTTATCAGATGTCTCATTGGCAAATATCTTCGACCATTCAGTAGGTTGTGTTTTCGTTTTGTTGATGGTTTCATTTGCTGTACAAAAACTTTTAAGTTTGATATAGTCTTATTTGTTTATTTTTTCTTTTGCTCCCCTTGCCCAAGGAGACACATCCAAAACAACATTACTAAGAGTGATGTCAAAAAGTTTACTGCCTATATTTTCTTCTAGGAGTTTTATGGTTTCGAGTCTTACACCTCAGTCTTTAATCCATTTTGAGTTTATTCTTGTACATGGTATAAGACAGTGGTCTAGTTTCATTTTTTAATGTATCTGTGCAATTTTCTCACAGCATTTATTGAAGAGACTGTCTTTATTGCGTTTATATTCTTGCCTCCTTTGTCATAGATTAATTGAACATACAGGTGTGGGTTTATGTCTGGGCTCTCTATTCTGTTCCATTGATCTATGTGTCTGTTTTTATGCCAGTGCTGTGCTGCTTTGATGACTACAGCCTTGAAGTATAGTTTGATATTGGGTCCCATGATGCTTCCAACTTTTTTCTTCTCAAGATTGCTTTGACTATCAGGGTAAGGTTGTTACATTTTTAAGTGGTTGAACAAAAATCAAAAGAAGAATGCTGTTCCACGACACATAAAAAGCAGGTAAAATTTCAGTGTCCCAAAGTAGAGCCTTATTGAAATACACGCTCATCTGTTTACATATTGTCTACACTGCTTTCACACTACAGAGGCAGAGTTGAGTACCTATAACAACGACCAAATGGCCCTCGGAGCCTAAAATGTTTAGCATCTGGTTCTTTGAGGAGAAGTGTGCTGGCCTCTGATCTACCCACAGTTTATTGATCATCCAAGGTTCAGTATGTTCTTAAGCCTCACAGGTTCATCCCAGCCCAGACTGTCTCTTCATTCCTCCTCCCAGGGAATGTTTGGACCTTTACTTCTATCTGAAAAAAAAAAGGGTTTTTGACTCTTTGTGGACTATCCTATGTTCAGAAATATTTTGAAGACAGTGATACAAAAAAGTCAGGGACCAGTGTAATCGCTTCTTAATTGCTCATTCTCCATGATGCTATGCCTTGTGCTGCCACAGTGTTCACTGTTGAACAATTATTTGCAGAATTAATGAAGGACTGTATGAAAAGCAAATTGCAGATGTTCAGCAACCGGGCATCTTTGGTTCCCAATTCTGAAGCCTCTGAGTCTTCATATGATGTGAGTTCCCAGTCTCCAGCCCATGTCTGGAGACTTTGTCATTAGGCCCGTGGTAGTACAGTAGCCACTAATTAAATCTTAAACTTCTTCTCTCACTCATTCTCAGCTGGATCAAGGCCAGCGTTATCCATCCGTGGGAGTTCTTACTCTCCGTGGGAAAATTGTTGGCCGTTTCTCTCATTGGGCAAAATTGTTGGATGTGTCTTCTGTATAGTAAAAATTACTGGCTGCATCTCAATCGCCGAGCCTTTTCTCTCCGGGGGCAAAACTGTTGCCTGCGTATCTCTGAAGGAAAATTGCCATCTGCCTCACTCTGTAGGAAAATTGCCAGTTGTGTCCCCATTATGGGGAAATTGTCAACCATGTCTCCAAACGGAAAAGCGTGCCAGCTGTGCTTCTCCATAGAAGAAATGTCAGCAGAAGTGAGCAATTTAAAACCCTGTGCGTGATTCTGAGTCTCTTCCTTTTTCATCAAGCACAAACCTTCCCATTCCTCTGCCTAGTTTCCTGTACCCTCCCTCTTATCTGCTCGAGTCATCAAAGCCACGGGGGTGGCAACCTTGTTCAGTCCCAAATGAAAGACACTCGTACCAAGAAAGGTGACCGTCAAGTGATAGTCCAGAGACCAGCTTTTGTGTGTCTGTGTCACAGCCCAGTTAGAAGACCTATAAACTGATTTATAACTGGTAGCACTTAAGATCTGACCCCAGTAGAAAAACACCCCAGGCTTTGGGTTTCATTTCACACCAAGCTTGCCTTCAGCAGCACCCACTTCTGCATTGCTGCTGCCTTCCCTATTATTCTGGGTACAAGTACTGTGTGTGCTAAGGGCTTGACGTGAAAGATCTCACCTGTCCCACAACCACCCCAAAAGGTACGTGCTCCTCTTATCTCCACTTGACAGATAAGGAAAATGAAGCTTGGAAGGACTCAAGCCACTTGTCCAAGTTTTCATAACTTATAAGCAACAGAGCTGGAGTTCAGCGCAGACCTGCTGAGTTACAGCCCCTTTACTCTTAGCCACCACACCATACGGGATGCAGTGTGAGGAGCCGGCAGCATCAGCTGTATGTGACCTTGGGTCCCCTCCTGACCCTTCCACACGGGCGTGAGTTCCTGTGCAGTGTCCAGTGAGAGGTCCAGAGAAAGGAGCCACCCTCAGGAATAGCCTTTCCCTGTGGTCTCCCTACGTTCTCTCTTCTTCCATTCCCAGGGTCCACCACCAGCACACTGCATGCTTCCTGTCTGCTTTTGCCCGGTTGTAATGAATGCAGTTTTAGCTTTAGGTTTCTCCAAAGTCAGCAGTTTTCTTCTCAACTGTTCCTCTGTCTTATTTGCGATTTCCACGCGTTCCCAGAATTCTGGGACTTTATTCGTTTAATCAGTCAGCTGAGCTCTCCCAGGTGAATAGCCCTGTACCAGGTACCGTGAAAGATAACAACAAACACAAGATACGTCCAGTTCCGTGGAGACAGATTCATGTCTGCACACGTTATAACGCAAAACCCTGTCTGCTCAGGCCACCAGTACAGTAGGCCCCCCCTTACCCTCAGTGTTGCTTTCTGTGGTTTCAGTACCCACGGTCAACTGCAGTCCTAGAATATTAAATGGAAAATTCCAGAAATTAACAACTCATACATTTTGAATTGTGTACCATTCTGAGTAGCGTGGTGAAATCTCACACCATCCTGCTCTGTCCCACCCGGGATGTAAATCATCCCTTTGTCTAGCACATCCATGCTGTATGTACCGTATAATACGATGTTTTGAGACCATCTTCACATCATTTTTATTATAGTATATTGTCATAATTGTTCTATTTTATTCTTGCTAATCTCTTACTGTGCCTGATTTATAAATTAAACTTTATCATAGGTGTGTATATACTTGTGTAGGAAAAAACGTAGTATCTATAGGGTTTGGTACTAGTCGCGGTTTCAGGCATCCATGGGGGGGGTCTTGGAACATAGCCCCCACAGATAAGGAGGGGGCCACTGTATAGCCTCTGAGATTTAAAAGGAAGTGTCAGTTGCTTTTGACTTTAGCATTGTAACCCAAAGTGTGTTTTCGGGAACTCTGTACTAGGGAAGTACTGGGCCGCAAATGATTTGCTGAAAAAACAAAATGGAATAGTGGGGAGGGAGGACATGTGATCCAAAATGAATTGAAATAAGGATTAAAGTTAGGGGTAATCATGCCCCCCAGGGGCTATTTGGCCATATTTGCAGCCATTTTTGGTTGTCACAACTGGGGGTTGTGGATTTAGTGGGCAGAGGCCAGGGGGCTTGCTGAACATCCTACAATGCCCCAACCACAAAGAATTACTTGGCCCAAAATTCAGTGATACAGTAGTTGAGAAACCTGTATTCATGAATGTTAATTTTTTACCTGCAGACTTCTCAGCACTTTTAATAAGCTAATTGCATTGTCAGTCCCCAAAATTGGGTAGGAGTTTCCCAAGCTTGTTGGCCTCCGAGTCTGGAATACCTGACATAGCATAGGTTGAAGTCACTTTGGGAGGGCTCCCCTACAGTAACGGGGATCAGTAGAGTGAAACTGAAAGGCAAGACTAGTGGAATTTCGCAGGTCTTAACAGTCTAAGAGCTGGAAAGGACGTGGTAGGCAATCCTGCCTCCTTCATTTTACAGACAAGGAAACAGACCGTTGCCCAGTCATTCAAATGAGAGGCAGTAGGCCAGAGGTTAAGAGCGTAGGCCAGAGTTCCGATCCTAGCTCTGCTTCCTACTAGCTGTAGAACCTCTGTGCCTGAGTTGACTGACTGGACTGATTTGTGGAAAAGGGAAATAATATCTATGAATATTGAATGAGTTAATACATGTAAAGCGCATGGCAGAAGTGCTCAACAGATAGTAGGTATCACTAAGAGCCGGCTAATTCGTGTCCAGCCTGGATTCCACCCCAGCATCCCTGACTCCCAGTCTGATGTTCTTTCCAGTCTCCTGTGATGGACACAGGAAGAGGTGATGAGGAACAGAGGCAGCACAGTGGGAATGCACAAGGTCTGCTTAGAACATGAGGGAGCCCGGTTTCACTGGAGTGTTTGAACGGAAAGATGGTATTGACAAAGCAAGGAAAGCCTGGCGTGGAGGCAGTGTAACAGCGAGCAGTCAGATGGTCAGTAGAAAGCCCATCTCTGCTCCTCGTTAGCTGCGTGATCCTGGGCAAGTTTCTCAACCTCTCCCTGTCTGCCTCACCTATAAGTAAGGACTGGGAGAGTACTTTCCTCATAAGTTTGAGCATTAAATGGGATAATGTATACAAAGCATAAGGACCAAGAAATGGTAGTAGACGTCAATATTGTTTTAGTTACTATTATTGAGATCTCTGAGATACCCATTTCCAGTTGGCAAGTCTGACACGTCTGGGCTATCAGGACTCTCATCAAGATTGCTTGATGAGGTCCTGATAGCCCAGATGTGTCAGACTTGCCAACTAGATTGAAGACAGACAACGAGATGCCACTGAGCTTCCAGTAGGGGCAGCCGGATGGCTCAGTTGGTTACAGTGCGAGCTCTCAACAAGGTTGCCGGTTCAATTCCCGCATGGGATGGTTGGCGACTGGACTTGGAGCTGAGCTACGTCCTCCACAACCAGGTTGAAGGACAGCTACTTGGAGCTGATGGGCCCTGGAGAAACACACTGTCCCCCAATAAAATTTATTGAAAAAAAAAAAAGAAAGATTGCTCCCTTACAAAGGGACCAAAGCTCATCTCTCTACCAGGGTTCTCTTCCTTCTCTTGATGTGTTTGTTTTCTGGAAGCTAGCTGGAAACCCTGCAGGTCAGCAGGATTTCTAATGCCAAGCCAAGTGTTTCCAGGAAAAATACCAGTTTTGATTTGTGTCAAGATCTGTCACTCAAGCACTCAATGCTTTTGTACCACGTGTTCAGTAACTTACATGGAAGTTCTGCTTGCATTCCACAAGCTGGTTCCCCGGCACTTTTATTCTCCTCTGATCATGCAGTAAAATCTCACACCTGTCTCTAAATTTGTGTAACTTCAACATTTATCTCTTCCTCGAGCCTGTGAGTGCCATGAGGGTAGGACTGGATCTTTCTTGTTCCTTGTTCCTTTGTGTCTGGCATTTAGTACAGGGCCTGGCTTGTGTCCACCCACCAAATGCTTTATTTGTATGTTCTAGGTAATACACTATGTGTTGTGCATGTATGTGCATGCAGAAAAGACACTTACATAGCTGACAGATGATTGCTTAACCTGAATTAGTGAAAACCTTGAATTACAGATGACTTTCTATGGAATGTATTTTTTCATAGTTTTCAAGGAGTTCAATTTGAGGTGAGTACAGCATTGCTTAGATAGGGTTTTTTTAGGACCTGTTTAATTCATAGATAGGTATTGTTTTCATTTAAAACTTAAAATGGCTTGTCAATATTCATTCATTTAACATACAGTTACTGAGTACTTCCTATGTTCCAGGAAATATAGCAGAACAAACTAGACAAAAGACAAAAAAAAAAAAAAGCCTGTATTCTATTAGGGGAGACAAATAAATGAAATAGATTAAACGTCCATGTGCATAAACTGAGGGAGAAGGACGGTGGGAAGAAAGGTTCCATTGCTGCTGACGGGTGAGAGATGGCCTGGGGGGCTGGGCTTCCTGTCGTGAGCGTCTGGACAGGGTCACACAAAGTCCTGGGTTCCCACCTTAGCCTTGCCAGTGGTGGTGTGGCTCATACTCGTGAGCTCGTGGTGTAGAAGCCATGCTTCTTACGTGTTTGAAGTGGACTTTGGCTGTACAGAAAGGACAGTTGTCACTGGTAGCCTTTCCAGCGTTACAATTCCATAGTTCTGTGTAGATTCTCCCATGATATCTTCCCATAGCTCCTAAAATAAGGTATTGTACATGTTACAAGGCAAATTGCATCATGATTCAGATCAAAGACTTTGAAGTCAGACCTTAATTCCAAACGCAGCTCTGCCTCAGTCTAGCTGTGCATCCTTGGACAGGTTACAAAACCTCTCTGTGCCTCAGTTTTCCACATCTATAAAATAAGGAATCTTTGTTCCTACTTCATAGTATTGTCATAAGGGTTAAATGAGATAAAACATTTAACATTGTACGGAGACTAGCATATAATAAGCTGCCCACTGACAGTAATTATTAACACTATTTAATGTTGCTGAATGAATCAAAAGAATTCATGAAGTTGATATTAAGACTTGGATGGATAGGAACTGCAAAGTGCTGTTCTGGTACATTATTTATATTCTATCCTCTGTGTTCTACATAAATAATTAGTGGTGGGCTGATTAAAGAATTGTTTTCTGTTTCACCTCCAGCTTTGGGGGCATGTCATTTGAGGCTTTATAACGGCGCTACACTGGCCCTCAATATGCCAAGTGATTCTTTGTAAACAGTCTTTACGTGATTTAAATAGCCCACAGGTTCTGTAGTCCTTGGTCTCAAATTCTCAAGTACTAATGAATGAAATATGATCGGCCAATACAGCAGCAGCGCATGCTAATGATGATAAAAATAGCAACTAATATTTATTAAGAACCTACCATGTGCCAGGCAGCTGGGAAAACTAAGTCTCGAGTAGTAAAGAAAATGTCAACCGCTGGAAAGTGGCAGAGGCAGGAATTGATCCACTCGAGAACACACTTTGCTGGGTCCTACCCACTTGCTGTCCCTGCAGGTGACCAGGCCCCAACTCCTCTCTATTAAGATGTTTTGCATGGGGTCTGCTTGGGGTCTCTAAGTCCCCAGTCCTCACGAGATTGTCTTAAATCGAAACTAATGTGAAAATGTATTTCTGCACTGTGAGGGTACCAATCAGAATCCAGGGGCCATCGTTCGCGCTTGATGAACTACAAGAGATAAGAGCCCGTTCTGAGACGTTAGAGCAGAGACTGTAGTGAGCTCATGGGTTTCTGTCGCAGTGGGGTTTTTTAAATTCTCAAGTTCAATTCTGATTGGTCAGGTGTTTTTGGTGGTTGTTCCCGGAAATGGTTCTGTGAAAAGAAGTATTTTGGTTTGGCTGGTGGGTTAAGTCAGCAAGGTTTGAAAGAGAACTCATTATATTCTTAGGTTTTCCACATGGAATTTGAGACGGGGAGAGCGCATTGAGCAGGCCAGAAAGTGGGAGCCTTAGAGGACGAGTTGAGTCAGTAAATTGCAGGCTAGTGTATGGTTCAGCTTAAAATTGTGATCCAAACACTCAGTGGAGCCAGGCACAATTGCCATTGTTGTAGGTCAAAAAATAATTAAATACACATAGCTCGACAGTCATACACGCTAAACACCCAGAGACAAAGAATTCAATAATTTTTCTGGCTTTGGTTCCAATCAAGCAACAAATATTTATTGAGCATTTGTGTGCAAGACTCTCAGTACAAAGATAAGAAAAACCAAAATTCTGTCCTGAAGAAGCTTACATCCTAGTTGAGATACAACAAACCCACGGATTATTAAATAATAATGTGAGAAATGATAGTTTCGTTATGAGAATTACCTGACCACATGCTAAAGAAATGAGCCAGACCAGGTACGATGGGGCTTCAAAGAAAAGATCATTTGGGGCTAAAATAGTATGTGAAAGATGAGGCATTTAGAAAGAATGAGCAGGCAGAGCATAGACATGGGAAATGTCAAGATTATGTTCTATACATCCATCCAACTTTTGAATCAGAGAAGTTCAAAATCAAGATAGAAAGATGAGGCAAGGCAGCTTATGACAGGTTTTGCTGTCAAACTGAGGAGGTGTGTCTTTTATTCCTGTAAGAAATTATTCCTGTAAGTTATTATTCCTATAAGAAATTAGTTATTGAGATGATAAAGAGCCTGGGTATCAGAGCAAATGGACAATATACACAAGAGACATTGTAGCCACAGCTCACTGATGAGACAGAGGCACAGAAAAGTTAAGTACACCCTGACCTAAGGGATATGAAAACATGTCCACACAAAAACTTAGAATGAATGTTCGTAGCGACATTATTCATAATAGACAAAAAGGAGAAACAACCCAAATGTCTATAAACTGATAAACTGGTCAAGAGAATGTGGTATATTCATTCAATGGAATATTACGCAGCCCTTAAAAGAAATGAAGTGCTGATGCATGCTACAACATGGATAAGTCAGACATAAAAGACCACATTACGGTACGAGTCTATTTGTGTGAAATTTCCAGACTAGGCAATTTGATAGAACCAGAAAATAGATTAGTGGTGATGGTTGCACAACTATGTGATTATACTAAAAAACAATGAGCTATAATCTTTACATGAGTAAATCTTATGGTATGTAAATTATATCTCAATAAAGCTATGAAAATTTTGTTAAGCATCTAAGGTGACTCCAGGTTTTGGTATGTGCAGTGACACCCAGAGACGAGGGGACATGTGAAATGGAGTTGGATACATAAACCTGGAGCTTAGAAATGGTCAGTGCCAGATAACTGGATGGGACAGGTCCCATGCCAGTCCTGCCGTGAGAAAGACCATACAGAAACCAGTGACAGGTCTTTCTTCTGCCAGGGAGGTGAAAGTTCTCTGTTCATAACTTACTTACATTCTGCAGACACTAGCCCTACTCCAAGTTAGACGGTGGGTTTTCCAGCTGGCCTCGAAACATGTTAAAATCCGTTGATAGGGAAGTGCTCAATTCATCTTGTTTTTGTTCTGCAGTTTTTGAAGAGCCGGAAGATCCAAGCAACAGGTCATTTTTCTCTGAAATTATCTCTTCAATTTCGGATGTGAAGTTCAGCCACAGTGGGAGATATATCATGACCAGGGACTATCTGACCGTAAAAGTCTGGGATCTCAACATGGAAAACCGCCCCATCGAGACTTACCAGGTACAGACCACCACCCACCCATAGGTGTAATGAACAGTTCCTTTGTGGGCTTCCAAGTCAGCCGCTGCCTGCAAGGGCCCATTACAACGCAGACAAATGTAAATGCCACAGCCTTTAATGCCGTAGGATTTAAGCTGAGGGTGCATCTGGAAGGGCTGGAACTCAATTTAATCCTTATCTGCTGAGTACTTAATGTGCTATGGATACCACAGACACAGAAGTGAACAAGACAAACATGGGCCTGCTTTCCTAGAGCTGACTGGTAGAGAAGTGAGATGATGAACAGGAAATCGAGCATGCCAGGGATGCTACTCACTGCCATGGAAGCACATGCAGGGAGGCAGCCTGGTGAGAAAGGCTTTCCTGAAGAAGTGATCCTTACGCTGAGTCTTGACTGCCATGAACTAGCCAGAAAAATTAAACTCTTAGCATTAGTATGTTGAAAGGTCTGGAGGCAAGAGAAATGTGGTGTGTTCAGAAAGGAGCTCCTTCCACAGGGCCAGAATGAAGAGACTAGACATGTAGACCCCAGTTAAATAGATTAGGTTATTTTGTCTTTCGGCTGGGTCCCATAGGGAGCCATTAAAGTTTTGCACAGGAAATGACAGTATGAATTTTTTGTTTTTACCCTGTGTTTCACTGCAATTTTCCAAACAGATTAAAGGAATTTAGGTAGGAGGAGATGGTGGTGTGCAGGTGGAAGGAAGATGGAGAGTCTATGAGGTTTGCTAACTGATGGAGTGTGGACAAAAGAGGAATGAAGAAGACTGTCGAGGTTTGGGGCTTGAGAATTGGCTAGAGGGCTGCTAGACTTACTGACAAAGAGACAAAGGAGAAGGCGTCGTTTAGGATTTCTTTTTTTTGAAAGAGGAAGGCTTTGAGATAGAAAGGATTTGAAGAAGCTAATTCCAGGCAAGAGTACGATGGAAGCAAAGATCCAGATTCAGGGATAAACTAGTCTTAAGATATCTTGGGTTAGATAAAAAGAAGGGAAATTTTAGACAGAGGGATTTGACTTACATATTTCTTCATGAGATACAATTCACATACCATCCGATTTACCCTTTCAAAGTGTACAATTGAGTAGATTTTAATCTATTCCCAAATTGTGGAATATCACCACTATCCATTCCAGAACATTTTTATCGATGACTAACATTTTTAAATGAACATTCTGGTTGTGCTGGGAGGGAGACAGGGAGCAGAGTTACAAAGTTACTGCTTTAGCAACAGAGGTGGCCAGATTCTTGCTATATTTTCAAGGTAAAACCAACAGGATTTGATGACTAAGTTGATGTGAGATATAAGAGGAAAAGAAGCACCCAGGATCCCACCAAGATTTTTATCCTGAGCAATTAGAAAAGTGGAGTTGCCATTTTATTTACATGAGAAAATCGCAAGTTCAGTTTTGGACACGTTGAGCCAATTAAACATCCAGAAATGATAAATAGCTCAATGTGAGTCTGGATATATCTAGCTTAGAGATATAAATGTGATACTCATGAGTGTATAGAGGATACTTAAAACCCTAGGACTAGACAAGGTCACCTAGGAAATGCGTATAATTAGGAAAAAGAAGAGGTCAAGAACTGGGGCCCCAGTGTTTACAGGTTGGGAAGAGGAAGTGAATTTGGCAAGAGGTTGGGAAGAAGTGCATTCAGATAGGAGTGAAACTGAGAGGAATATCCCAGAAGCCAAGTGAAGAAACTGTTCCAAGGAAAGTGGAGTCATCAACAGCCAAGTGCTGTTGCTGAATCAAGTGAGAAAGACCAGAGAATTGACCACTGGTTTTAGTAATGTTGAGATTCTTGGTAAGAAAGAGGGACAGGAGACGTGAATGAATGTCTGATTGGAGTGGGTCCAAGACAGATTATGAACAGAGGATGTCAACACAGGGAGTACAGAATGATGTCAAGAAATTTTATTCTGAAGAGGAACAGAAAAAGGAATAAGCCAGTGGAGAAGCAGACAGCAAAGGAGCAAAGTCCATTGTAGAACTGACTGGAAGATAGACAATTCATGCATCAAAAAATGAAGAGTATATAGCTAGCAAGATGCATGTAAATTATGTGATGGGAACAGTTTCTCCTTGTGTGTGTAAAATACTCATTAAGAGAGTTTATATTATTGATTTAAAGTGCAGCTGTTTCTTCCTAGCCATAGTTACCTGTTTGGTACAGGTAAGGAAGGGCAGAAAATTAAATTTCATCAGTGATGGGGTTCTGCCAAGTGAGTGCAATGGAGAGAAAGCCAAGTTTGTTAAAGGGATATAATAAGGGAGTGATTAATTGTAGTGATGGACCACTGAATCTAAGGTAAGTAAGGAGGGAAATGATGGACAGAGGAAAATAGTTAGATCGATGCAGTTCAAGAATTGTAAAATCAAGTGGTAGCAATAAAGCAATACTTGTTGAATGGGTACAGTCATAGGAATGACCACGGAAAGCAAAGGACAAAACTCACTGAAAATGATGAGGCTAGGTAACTGAGATACCAGAGTATTTGAATCACTGAAGAACGATGGCAGGAATAGTGGTGGAAGAGAGATCGAGGTGCTAGAATTGCTTCAAAGAATGAGGCAGAGGGACTCAGAGAACTTCTGGTGACCATAAGAAGGATGGGTAGCAGGAAGTTGAGTTTGTTAGCATGACTTCAGAGGAGCTGAGGACTAAAGGCAAGAACAGTTGCCTGGAGCTGAAGTCCAGCTACTATGTGAGTAGTGTCAGGAGAAGCAGATCTTTAAGTCAGAAGAAAAAGGAGAAGGAAAAGTTCAGAGAGGAGGTTGAGGACACTCAGGAGTTTGATGACTGAGTTCCAGAGCGTGCTGTAGGAAGGTCTGGGAACCAGAATTCAAGACCACAGATGTAGTTGAGATAGTTTGGTTACCCCTGTGGTTCAAACAGCATCCCATGTGTATTGGGGATCTTATTGTCCCCCAAATTGGACCTGGATTTCAGGGCTCAGTTCTATAGCACCTACCCACAAGCTCTCAGTCACTGTCTTTCCTCTTCAGCTCAGGGCTAGAGCCAACACGAGTCCTCTTCCAGCTGCACAGAGAAACCATCTAGTGTTACAAAATCTTCATACAAAAAGAGAGAAGGCAATGGAAACTAGAACAGCGTGAGTCTGGGTACTATTGACAGGTGTGACCTACTGGAGAGCCTTGATTAGAGAAAAGTAGATGCAGGCTGCATAGTCCTGAGAGCAATTAGTACTTTCGTTTTAGGGAAAGGCTTTTAGAACGAAGCTATTCTTAGAACACAGCTAGCAGTGACATGGAAGAGTCAGCATTTTAAGATCGTGGTTCTCAAACTACGTTTAGCTAGCAGATTTGGAAATCTACTTTCTAGAACACTAAGAAATAGGTATCATAGCACATGTATTGAAATATCACAAAATTTTATTTTAACTTTAAATGGCTTATTTCAAAGCAATATAAATTTATATATTGTATCAAAGATGACAGACTCTAATTGAAGGTCTAGAACACTATTGAAAAAGATTGTGAGGCCTGGTCCAATGGAAAATGTGTGTAACGCTCCTGCTATATATTTTCATACATCAACTGAGCTCAGCATATTTCCATGAATAAGAAGCTGTAGACTTAAGTATGATTAGCTATTTTCAAGTTTTTCCTATAGAACAGGGGCTGGCGAACTGATTTGTGGGCCAAACCCAATCATTTTGCATAGTCTGTGGTTGCTATCATGCTACAATGTAAAGTAGTGTATGTGACAGAGGCCAGATAGCCTACAAAACCGAAAATACTTACTGTCTGATGCTTTGCAGGAAAAGTTTGTCGACCCCTGAAATAGAACAAACCAATACAGTTGATTCTTGCTAGGCCTCACCAATAGAGTTGTTGAGCACCCATTCACGTACAACATCAGGCTTCCACAACTACCTAAGTGGGAACCACTGTGTGGGGAGACTCAGCCTAGTGGCAAGAAGGCCAAACACAAACTATTTGGAACATCAAGAGAGTTCTCTTTTGCTTTGTCCTCTGGATGTTTCTTATTTCTCTCCACTGAAGGAGAAAGGTCCATCTTGTTTGCCTGAGATTATTTTTTAACAGAACATAAATGTAACATACCTTCCTAGTAGATGTTCTTTTCCTTCAGATGCCTTCAGTTGGTGGCAGGCAGGAGCTTCCCAGAACTTAGAGCCGGGGAGGAGAAAATAATGGTTCAGACAAGGTTTTCCCCTGAATCCTTCCTGCCTTTTGTTCTTCAGGAATTATTAATATTTATGGTCACAGGAATGTAAAAGACAGCATGGGGAATACAGTCAACCTTGTAATAACCAAGTATGGTGTCAGATGGGTGCTAGATTTATTGGGGTGATCACTTCATAAGGTATGTGTCTAATGACTGAAACTAAATATAATGTAAGTCAACTGTAATTGAAAAATAAATTTTACAAAAGATTTACGGCATTCTTGGTGACGTGGTTCCTGCTAGTGGGCCCACATTTCCAAATCACACACATTTTGACACGTTATTCCTCACCTGTGGTGTTTCTACACACAAAATGCCAAAGGTGTATGGCGAGTTTCATAAAGAAGAGGGCAGCTCGAGCCAGGCCATAAAGGTACAACACTGCCCTATTTCTAAACCTCACTGCTCTGTCTCCTCTCTGTCAAAATCCTCGTTATTTGCAAGACAATATTCGGTACTTTTCCTACCAAAAAAAAAAAGTTGGGTGCTTATAGTGAAGTAAAATAATATTCTATCGCCTTCTTATAACTTGACAATTTCACCACTGTAGGACTGAGAAGTATTGCATTACAGAAACCTGCTTCACCAGGTGTTTTCAAAATTGCTTTCTCCCTTCTCAGAACACTCACAGCTGTGCCTTACCTTACAAGTGCTCCCTACCAGATAAGAGGGGAAAAGTAGGGGCAGATAGAGCTGAAAATAAAAAATCTACTTGGCTCATGTTTTCCCTGCAAAAAGTAGGAGAGCTGGAGTAGTCGGATAACAGCTTTGGCTTTCATTGCCCACTGGATTCAATCCCGGCTTGGCATCCTTTCCCTTCAGAAGCCCAACTCCTCTCCCTCTATGACACACAGCCCAGAAGCAAGGCAATGATAAAGGCAAGAATCAGGCTTTCTTTCTAGAAACAAGACCGATTCTTGAGGTCAAGATCTTCCAGCCATCGGAAGAAAGGTTCAACCCCCATTCGATGCTCTTAATGTCACCATCACCTTTTACTGAGGAAAACAGTCTGTGCTACTTTGGGGGAGGGAAAATAGTCCCTCCAGGGGTAAGCAAAACTATAACCCAGCGCCCAATCCTGTGTGCCACCTGTTATGCAGTTTTACTGGAACACAGTCCCTGCTCCTTTGTTTATGTATTGTCTATGGCTCCTTCTGCATTATAAGGGCGGAACTGAGTAGTTCCGCCAGAGGCCATAGGGCCCACAAAGCATAAGTATTTACTCTCTGGCCCTTGGTAGAAAAAGTTTGCCCACCCCTGGTCAAGACCCAGAATCAGCCCTCAGACGCTCACCTGCTTTTATCCTCAAAGATTCTTAACGATCACTTAAGATTTTCATCCCTACAAACAGAAGTGGCCTTCTAGACCTGAGTCACATCTGACAGGCCCAGAAGGTGGCAGGAGAGGATGGGAAGGAGCATGAGTTAATTTACAGCAGAAATACCAAGCGCAGCACACAGGCCTCACCTGGCAGCCCCTTTCCCCATCTTTACAGGCCAAAAGCCCTGCCACCGACAGAGTCCCTTGTCCCCATGGCACTGAAGCAGATACCCTGCAAGGCCCAGACCTTTTGGGGAACAAGACAGTAAAGGTGGAGGAAATCAGTTTGCAGAGTTAGAAATGTTTACACTGTCCAATAGCTCAGAGACCTTTTAAATACCCAGAACATGGGGTGAATCTTACCTCATTCTTCTGTCCAGTAAGAAGCACACAGTTGAGCTCTGCATCCAGCAGAACTCTGGAGGCAAGGGAGGAGCAGGGGCCCGGGCTGTAAGAAGAGAGAAAGTGAACCATCACTCCTCATCTAAACAAAGGGAGACATAACATCCCTCTGCCTTCACCCAGTGCTGCCTCCCTCTTGGCCTGACCTCAGTTCCTTATTGCAGCTCCTGTGGAGAACTGAGACCCATATACGGTGAGGCTAATGAGACAGAGCAAGTGGGGGAGGTAGATTGCTGCAGTAATCAAGAGTGTGCACTTCGGAACCTGACTCCTGGGGTTCGGTCCTCGTTCTGTCATTTCCGTTCTTGTGTGATCTTGGACAAGTTGCGTTCTACGCTGTGCTTCCTGCTCCAGTAAAGTGAAGAGAATAATAGTCCCACATCATACGATGATTTTAGAGATGAAATGAGATTTTTATGGATAAAGCGCCCGGCTAACAACAATCTAGCACACTGTATTAATTAATATATGCTATGACTACGAACACTCCCTACTAGTGGGTTCAGGAAGGATTGCCCTCAGAGAAAACTTGAACCCAGGTTACTACCTTTTGAGTTTTATTCATCTGCCTATTTGGCATGTACACCTGAGTTGCTAAACGTAACGGGAGAAAAATACCCAACCACACTGACCCGCCTCATTAAAATTCACATCCAACAACTTCAAGTGGCCCTTCGTGCCTTCCAGCAATTATGCACTATTTTCCAACCATTTCCCATCCCCTTCCTCACTCTCAGCTGGTAACCTTGCTTCCTATTTCACTAAAAAATAAAAACAGCTCTTTGAGGAAGACGCGGTCGTGGTTCGATCGTCGTTCGTTTTCGCCCGCTCCTGCTCCTGACTCACCGCTGTTCGCTCTCGCGGAGGAACAAGTCGGTCAGGAAGCCGCGCCGCAACCATGGCTTTTAAAGATACCGGCAAGACACCCGTGGAACCAGAGGTGGCGATTCACCGAATTAGAATTACTCTAACCAGCCGCAACGTAAAATCCTTGGAGAAGGTGTGTGCTGACTTGATCAGGGGCGCAAAGGAAAAAAATCTCAAAGTAAAAGGACCAGTTCGGATGCCCACCAAGACTCTGAGAATCACTACAAGAAAAACTCCTTGTGGTGAAGGTTCTAAGACTTGGGATCGCTTTCAGATGAGGATCCACAAGCGACTGATTGACTTGCACAGTCCTTCTGAGATTGTTAAGCAGATTACTTCCATCAGTATTGAGCCAGGAGTCGAGGTTGAAGTCACCATTGCAGATGCTTAAGTCAATCTTTTTAATAAATTGACTTTATCAGTTGTTAAAAAAAAAAAAAAAAAAAAAAAAAAAAAAAAAAAACAATCAGTGGAGAATTGCTGTACACTCCAGGAAGGCTACACTTTATAAGCACATCCTATGGAGCAGACACCTTCACACACATCATGTATTTAATCCTGACCCCAATCCAGAGTCTACTCGACTGTTTTGCTTGCATAGACATCGCCAAATTCTGGTACCCAAAATGAACATGGCAGCTCCATCCTTCCGCTTGCTGCAGAGACAGATCCACGAGCCACCCTTGATCCTGTTTTTCATTCCATGCTTCACAGTTGACCCACCCACCACTCCCATCATTTCTCCCTCCATACATGTCAAGAATCTAACCACCTCCCACCACGGCTCTGGCCCTGATCCAAGCCATCCTCTATCACCCAGGTTATTACTGGTCTCCCTGCCTTTGCCCTTGCACTCTCACATTTCACAACACAGCAGGCTATGCTTTGTGTAAAGTCACTTCGCTTTCCTCAGAACAAACAGCCTATGAGAACTGGTCATCTGCCCCCACACTGGGATGAAAACACGCCAAGAGAATTTTGTTCACTCCTCTATCCCAGGCACATAGCAGGCATTCAATAAATATTGGTTGAATGAATGGTGTCCTCTAACGCCTGTGAACAAATCAGCTTAGAAAATGGGGATCCGCCACTCAGTGGGCCCTGCTCTGTGCCACCGTACACACCTAAGCAAGCTTGTGTAATCCATGCTACCCATGTAAGCAGCTCACCAACCCATCCTAATGCCCCACAGCTGGGAAGGGCCGAGCCTGAATTCAGACCCCGGGGTCATGTGAGTCAAGACACATTTACACTGAAAGAATTAACAGCTCCCATCAAAAGAGGAGGTATTCAGAGAAATAATCATTTCTTTTTCAAAATAATAACTGACCCTGTTGATGTGTTTCCCACCCCCCAGGTTCATGACTACCTCCGTAGCAAGCTGTGCTCCCTCTACGAAAACGACTGCATTTTTGATAAATTTGAGTGTGTCTGGAATGGGTCAGACAGGTAAGAAAGGCTCTGTGGCTGGGGAACCTTCCAATGGCGGGCCTTGTGGCAGAGGTACTGGGCAGTTTGTCCTAAGCAGCGTGCAGCCAAAGGGAGGTCAAAATCAGGTGCTAAGGCCTGGCCGGGATGTGTTGTGTGAGTCACGGGACGACCCTGAGGTCAGGTCTGAAAAGACGGGAGGGCTGTAGGGCGACCCTTGAACCCTCTTTCAGGACTGGCAGAGGTGACCATTGCATATCAACGAGAAAAGTCCTATCTTTTCCACACAAGACACCCCCAGAGCGAGGCCAACATGCCTCAAATGAAGTTCACTAATAATCCACCAGCAAATTCCAGCATGAATAAATAGTTCAGATTGCTGCCAAGTGTACTTTCTAGATCAAAAATGATCTCCTGAAGCTGCTCACATAGACCTGGCCAAAGGCCCTGGTGGTTCATTAGCTGAATTCTTGTCGGCCTCATTTGTCACATTCCCTCAGAGTGATTTATTACTGTTTTAAGGCCTTTGATTTCAACAATACTTCATATTACCTCCCAATAGTTCATTTTTAGCCTGACAAATACAGATGATTCTGACTTCCAGGAGAACTAGCGCAGGCTACCAGGGGCCATTCCCTGACGAAGGCGGCACCGTAAACCACTGTGCCTGAGAGCACTGAAATTCTACCATGGCAAAGCACTCAAAATGCGCACTTTTAGTGAGCACAAACCTTCCCTCGCCCTTGTTTGGCTTTCTTCGCCAAAGAACCAAAATGAGCCCTCCACTTAGCAAGCCTGGAAGGAATCACCACAAGGCAGAGGACCCAGGTCACGCCATCCAGTGGGTATAGGGCAGAGGGGACAAAGCATCTGTGATGTATAAACAAAAGCTCCCAAGGGGACTGAAGCTAGCCCCAGCCCTATTCTTTTATTTGTATGTATATGATTTATTAATTTATTCATTGCTTATTATAAGTAATACGCATTCTTTATTATTACTTTTATCTTTGTTGTTATTGCTCCAACCGCCCCTCTATCTTAGGCTAGAGCTACACTTCGTAAGCACATACTGTGGAGCAGACACCCTCACACACATCATGTATTTAATCCCAACCCCAATCCAGCCAGGTTTCCGCCATCCCCATTTTACAGCTGATGAAACTAAAGCTCATCCAGAACCTGCCCAAGCTCATACGCTAGTCAGTAGGAAAGACAAGACTCAGAAGTTTTGCGTTTGAATTCTAAGATCAACATTCTTTTCATAACATTACTATGGTTAATGTTGTTCTCAGTTCAGATAAGGTTGAGGCTTCCCCCGTTCCCCCCCGCACCCCCCGCAAAAAAGAAAGACTTTCTCTTACTGTTTAAAAAGAAGCTGGGCCACGGTGAGGGAAGCAGACCTCTGGCCTAGGAAGCAGTGAGTCCAAGTGGCCAAATGCTTATGCCCTAGAGTCAGGCAGGTGTGGGTTGGAGGCCAGACGTGGCCACGTACCAGCAGTGTGACACTGCACAAGTGACTCACTTCCCCTCGTATGTAAATCTCTTACATGGAGTAATGGAGGCTGAAACAAGATGGCAAGGGTAACGCTCTCAGCGCCCTGCCTGACAAGGAAAGAACAGCTCACTCTGCTACACAAACACATTTTACAGCATCTGCTTCTTGGGCCAGAGCACCCGAATCTAACCCCTGATTAATGTGCCTGGCACAGCTGACAAAGGACCCCAAAACTTACCCCTGGCTATGGCCCAATCTGGCCAGTTCCCTTCAGCTCTCTACACACCCAGGTCACAGGAAACAGATGAGATGCTGCTCAGCCATCCTCACCTGCCCAGTCAGTTTCGGCAGCCTCTCGGGGCAGCCACTGTGGAACGTTACACAAGGAGCGCTATCTCTCCCTGAGCCTGTCACCATTAAAGATTCCCTTGCTTCTGGAAGGCTTCTGGCACTTACTGCTCTCCTGATCAATTGTAGATATGCCTTTAGAATAGGTAACTCTTGTAAAACTCAGAAACCACCTGTCAATCCACTATAAAATCTTATTTTTCCCATCCTAAATCCTTTTAAAACTTGAATTCGTTTACTTTCTTGTCAAGTGAGGCCATGGTGACATCCATTTTTTAGATACATTTTTCTGAAAAGGCCGAATTTAGAGCTAGTGCTCAGCGGGCGGGGGAGATGCCATGCCTGGGTCAGGGAGGTTTACTATTCAGCATTTCTCCCACCTCGCTGGCCATCGCCCAAGAGGTCCGGCTGCAGGAGTGCCTTTTAGATGTGCACAAGGATTCGTTGTTTTCAAAGTGTTCCCACTTTCCTAACCTCACTTCGGCCTCACAATGCTGATGGGACGTAGGTAGGGCTGGGATCATTAAAACCACGCATTTATTAAGCCAAAGAACCGAAAGGAATCTATCGAACAGAAGGAATCAACAAGGAGGGTTATCAGGATCCTTGTTTCCAAGCCCAACCCAAGAGCTTGCTGCTCTTAGTGATGCCAAAGGAAGTCAATAGTCATAATATAGAATCTGTCTGGGTTTTTGTTTGTTTTCAATAAAACGTCTGGTGCCATAAGCTGGCCACTGCGTGGTGTCGTTTGCTCTAGAAAGACACAGTAGTGCTGTGTGACTGCCTCTCTCCCTAGCACTCGGTGACTCCCTACTTCCTCTCTGCCTTGCAGTGTCATCATGACCGGCTCCTACAACAACTTCTTCAGGATGTTCGACCGAAACACCAAGCGTGATGTTACCCTGGAGGCCTCAAGGGAAAACAGCAAACCCCGGGCTATCCTAAAACCACGGAAAGTGTGCGTGGGGGGCAAGCGGAGAAAAGACGAGATCAGTGTGGACAGCCTGGACTTTAGCAAAAAGATCTTGCATACAGCTTGGCATCCTTCAGAAAATATCATAGCAGTGGCGGCTACAAATAACCTATATATATTCCAGGACAAGGTTAACTAGAAGGACAAGTTATTATTACTTAATAATCTCACATATTGAATACTAGTCAAACACGTTTTTAAATGTTTCTTTGGGTCTTTATTTGATGCACTGACTTTAATTTCCCTATGCAGAAAACAATTGGGATGACATTGAAAGGAGTCCAACTTTCCCAAATCCCCCGTTCTAAGAAACTTTTGTTCCACCCAGTAAGTCCCGGGACAATTCTGTTTAGAATTGAGAGCTGCCAGCTACCAGTAATTCTTCCATAGTTGACCTGAATTTCTGATGCTTTTATTGCCCAGTTTTCTCTGGTGGGTCCCGTGTTTTGTTTCTAGGTGTCTGCTGAGATAAAATGAGGTTGTCTGTAGTATTTAAAGCAAAAGGATGTGGTGTTTTTTTTTTTAATTAAGCAATTCCATTTGATTGAAAAATTCCACACAAAAAATAAACACCGTCTACTCAGAGAAATTCTCCTTGTTTTGTCAAAAATCAGAACTCGTCAGCATCTCCTGCCCCTACAGCACTTTTTTTTTCCCCTATTTTCTTTTTAACGATTTCATTTGAGCCAGAGATTTATGTCACAAGGCTGTGAAGAGGACGCAGAATGAGAAGGGAAGGGCCACATCAACACTGCTATACTCTTTTTTTGTAAGCGCCATAGAAACAGCCTGAGAATTTGGCTGTTTTGAATGCTTTGGGGGACAGAGAGAGACCATTTTCTACACAGTGCTTCTCAGAGTTAGGTTGGCAAGGCCATGTGGGGCCAGATTCTATCTGCTGCCTTGTTACTCTTGCTTTTTGTAATTTTAAATGGCTCCTTATAATCCTCTACTTACATGTACACTGGCTTTTTCTTTTCAACTTTTTCCAGCTGATTTATTCTATTGATTTCTAAAGGCCGAGTCCTGGTTGTTTATTATCAATTGGCGTTCTAAAGGAAGCAGTAAGTTGGAGGCAGTGGCACTGCCCATGGCTGCCTGAGAAAGGCTGGCCCAGTCCTTTTGGGTATGTCTCCTAAGCAGCCCCATCCCCACTTCTGGTTTGGTAACCAAAAGTAACGATCCATCAGTCTCCATTATAGAACAAACATGGTCAATAAAAATGCTGATTTGTAAAGTCTAATCAAGTACTTGTAACCCCTCACCCCCAAGCTCACCATCTGGAAAAATAGACCAGAGGGTTCTCTTCCTGCAAAAATGGAATATGGGGGAATCAAGAAGCTTTGACATTGGAGTGAAGTCTACTTGGACCCTGTGGAGGCTGGTTCATCCTTCCCCCAAGCTGAGGATTCAGATTTAAAACTTCCAGAAGGTTCTATGTGGCACACTGAAAGGCTTATAAATTTAAAGAGGAGACTTAGGGAGGATGTAGGAGGTACCCAGAAACCTGGGTCTGGGCTCAGTATCACTGTACCTGTCATGGTGACTCATTTCCTTTAACTTCTATTTAGTGGGTAGGAAATGACTTGAGATGAGAGTTTTTCTTTTAAAGAGAAATTTTCTTTCAATTTGTATGTTTATGAGATGTCCCAGCTTTCAAGTATAATCTGTTTTAGAGGAGAAAAAAACAGGGAAAGAACCGTATTTCAATGCTAAGCTACTATCCATTTAACAACAGCTTTTTGGCAAGGAAATGACTATCTACTTAAGTGAATACAATTTTGTAAGCTGCAGCCCAATTTCAGAAACAGTAAAGTATGAAAAAGTCCATCTCAAAATGGAGCGAGCCTGCCACTGAAGACATGACTTTCTCCTCCGTGGTTTTCATCGTCCCTGCAATGAAAGCCTCTATTCGGGCATGGCACCTGAGTAGCCCAGGAGGAAACTCCGGGCAGGATTCCTGGCCTAACTGGGGCACTGTTCTTGGACGAGATCTCAGAGTGTCAGAAATGTCCCCACTCACAGAGTCCTGTGACATCAGGATCCATAGAAAGACCAGGGGGTTACTGTCCTGAGTTTATTGTCAACTTCCTCACCGGCCTTTGCTCGGCTTCTCCGACTCTCATCTCCTGCTCGTACCAGATGAGGATTGGGACGGATCACGGATTTTCAGACTTGAGCGTCAACCCACCTGTGTACTATTACTCATTTAACATTTATTGAAGTCACCTCTTTTAAAATCAAGACTTAGCCTCCTCCAAAGAAATAATATTCATGAAATGTCAGTTTCAACGGGCCAGTTATGTTTTAACATTAAAATAACCACATCACCATTAACATAACAAACGTGTACCCATACGCCACCCACAATCATTTTGTGAACGCCAGCAGCATGCTTATCAAACTTTGGGACCCTGCACAACTGATATCACAGAACATTTATGCCTTTGGAGGCATCAGAGAGTCTCAATGGACAATGGTTCTTCACATACTGGAGTCAAGAGTGCTCCCCAGAACACATGCATGAACAGTTTTGGTCACAGATTTATGGGCTTCACAGCCTCCCTGCAGTCTGTGGACACCAAAAAAGAGCCCTGCACTAGTCCACCACCCTGAGCACATATGTACAGTCTGCGATCCAGAGCGGAGGAATTTTCCCAAGACCTCAAAACAGCCATTCTCTCCTCTATGCCATACAAAGAATGCAGAGGAACAAACATCCAGGCTGCTAGACAGGAACACAAGGGGAAGGCCCTAGAAATCAGGCCTCAGGCAGCAATAAGCATCACCTTGCTGCAGCAGTAACCACCGCCATGCTTCACTAATCCCTTGCTCTGTGCCAGGTACCGACCTAGGTATTGTACAGTTGCCATCACCTTCTGCCCAGTGCTGGTGATTTTCTTAGTTGGTAACACCTAAAAGTCCCTTCTCCAGCTGACACTAAAAGCTCCTTGAAAGCCAACTTACCAGCTTTTCAACAGTTTGGTGGGTTCTAAAAACGTACACTAGTTTATCCTACAAGGCCTGCTGCTTGGTACCAGCCATCAGGTTACACTGGAGGATGTCAGTTCACTGAGGGGAAGTGGGAACCACAGCTTCCTGGGCTTCAATTAAAATCATCCTAAATGTAACAGTCAGTCCTTGTCATTCAAAACCAAGCAATTCACAAGCTGAACTTCAGCAGACATTCATGCTTGCTTGTCTGGAGGAGGAAGAGGAGTTGGAAAAAAACAAGGAAAACACAAGGCAGCGTGAAGTAGTAAGATGTACAGTGAATGGGCCAGTAGGAACCCATTTGCTTCTTAACCCCTTCACGTCTGGCTCCTGCCTTTTCTATTGGGAAAAAAAAAAATGCATCTTTCTTTAAACCTCTCATTTGTCTTGTAATTAATCATATCAGCATATGTGAGGCAACAAGCTTGTGTAAGGCAGAACAATTATGAAGGCGGAACAAAAATGAAGCTAAAATTTTTTTAGCTCAGTGACCTGATAAAAGAAGGCATCCATCGCCATTGTTTCCTTTCGAATACTCCAGGGCCCATTATAGTAAAAATTAGACCCTCAAATACTCAATCGCCGACAGCATGGGAAACCATCATTTTCCTCTCCTCAAATCTGCAAAGCAACTGCCTAAACTTCCCTCTTATTCCCCTCACCCACCTTTCATTCTCTTTCCAATCCCTCTGCTGACTGCCTAAAGGGCTCAAGAAAGCCCTAGGAGGCCTAATAAGAAGGCTTTGGAGTGACACTAGAGTCCACAGTGTGATTTAGGGAGTCCTTCCTAATTTGCCCTCTTCCATTACGGACACATGTAGACGAGGCTGGTGTGTTTTAAACAATACCCCGAAGAACACAGCAATTCCCCTGGGAAACTTGCCCAGGGCTGCCTTATTCTTCGTGTACCACCTCTTCCCCCTGTCCTTCTAAGTAGTCTTGGGAACTGCTTTGCGTGGCAGTGACTTGCCTGGTCAATGGAAAGAATATGGAACGAGGAGACAGGAAATGTGGACCCTGCTCCTGGCTCCACTGCTACGTCACTGAGGAAGGTAGGCAAGCCTTCAGTGCCTCCATCAGTCACGTCACCTGTGAAATGATCAGAAAGCCATTTGTCCTAGCTCAAAGAACTATTGTGAGGGCCACAAGACACCCATTTACTTATAACATGCTTTGATCAGCTGGAAGCACCATAAAATAATTACAGCCACAACGCTCACTGAGGACCCACTAGTGATTTCTCATTACCTCCTTCCCTTCACGCCATGACGTCAAGGCCACCAGTATTATTCCCATCTTGCAAATGAGGAAATAGTTTCAAGTTGTCAAGTGGCCAAGGGCACACAGCCAGGTCCTCCAGCTCAAGATTTCTGACTCTACAGCCAAAGCTCTTAAAATCCTGTTTCTAATATACAATAGTAGTTAACACTGAGCATTTATTATGGGCTAGGCTTTATTCTACAAATTCCATATGTGCTAATTCACTTATCCCCAAAACTCTAGATGCAGGTATTACTAACATTCCCATTTTGCTGATAAGGAAACAGAGAAATTATATAATTTGACTACGTTTATACCGTTTCCAAGTGACAGAGCCAGACATTTTGGTCAAAATTCTCATCCTCTGTCTCCCATCTCATACATACAACAGTAACTTCCATGTATATATGTGGAAGTTACTGATTAGAAAACAAGTTGCAGTAATGACCCACAGGTTCATCAACATTAAATATTTGTTGAGGGCCTGGTATGTGTCAGGAAGCCAGGCCCTAGGTATGGGATAGAGTTACTGAAATGTATGAGCCACTGTTCCCCACCCTCTAGGAAATGACAGCCATATAGCAGCAACATTTAAATGTAAATACATTCACAGTACAATGAGGTGTGTACGAAGTGCAGAGACAGTACAAAGAAATGCTTAATTAATCAGGACTGGTAAGAAAAGGGTTTCACATAATAAGTGACATCTAAGCAGAGTTTTAAAGCAGTTCACTCAATAGACAAAGCATGATATGGTGTTTCCAGCAGAGAGGACGTCACAGATGAAATCTTCCTAAGGCTAGATATGGCATAGCTGCATGAGATCAACGTTTCTCTAATTCTGTTAGAAACACTTCTTCAGTTTACCAGAACTGGTCTGCCCTCTTTTTCTTTGATTCATCCAATAACAGATAGTTATGAAGCCCCTATATCCAGGCTGTATGTACAATAGAAAAGATAAAAGGGCACCATATTTACTGGGAATTTGTTATGTGACAGGCATCGGGCTGGGCACCTTTTTAAGTCATTACAATCACCTGATGGGTAAATACATTATTCCATTTTTGTAGCTGAGAAACAGACTCAAAGGGGTTAAATGACACTGTCATAGTGACACAGCCGCAAGTTTTATCTAGATCTGTCCTCTTCCAGGTCCTATACTTCTTCCATCACAGTGATTGGTAACGCATAGCTACCTTGTCTCTTTCCACTAGTGAGAATACTCACAAAGAAACCATCTCTCCGTGACCACATATTGCCTGACAGCTGACCAGGAATACAAATGTGGTCTGTCACCAAAGCAGAGAGTGAAGTCAAGTGGCTCACAGAGGTCTCTAACCCCTGACCCTGACCTTATTATGACTGTTTAACTGTCCCCCAATTTAGATCTTCCACGCCCCACTGGTTAAACTGCTGGTGGCAGAACAAGGTGATCTCCCGTCTCTGCCGATTCCTGGTTCGGATGCCATCAAAATAATGGTCACTTCTGGCCAGAAACAGAGGTTTAGCAACTGCCAGTTTCCCAATTCACTCCCTCTCCCTAATTCCCTAAAAAGTCAACCTTGGTCTCTTAGGTAGACAGCTCCTCTGGAAGCACTTCCTGCTCACCCATCACAGGACTCTCGGCTGCTCCCCCTCACTTTGTCTGTTGTATTTGGTTAGAGGGAGAGGACAGAAAGCATTTCTCTAGAACTCATCCTTGTGCCGAAACCCAGATACCACAGGGAAATGGGATCAGCCACAAGTGCTGGGATTCTTGCCCCGGTTGGCTACTGAAATGCTCCCTCCCAGCCAGAGCAGTAAATTCTTGGGGTGGGGGAAGTCAAAGAGAACCCCAAGGGGGCTCAGTACAAGGGAGGGGAGAGGCCTGCCTCATTAGCAAAAGGAAGAGCAGTATTTGGGGACTCTAAACAGTGGCTCGACTGGGTGATATTCATGCATTCATTCACTCGATAAGCATTTCATGTGCTACCTGCCAAGCCCCGCACCAGGGTGGCCTGAGGAAACAGGAGTGACAGCCCCTGTCCTCATAGCACTTACACTGTCACCAGCAATACAGCCACACTCGCAGGCAATGAGAGCAGTAAAATATTATGATAAGGAACCCAGGGTACCTGCCTGGCTTGACATCTGAGCTCCATCACTTACAAGCTGAACGACTCGTGGCAAATTACTTTACCTCTCTGTGTCTCAATTTCCTTATTGATAAAATAAGGATAAAAATGGCACCTATCTCATAAAATTGCTGTGAAGATTGAATGATTTAACACACACAAGGCTCTAAGAATGGTGCGTGGCCAACAGTCAACACTCAGTGCATGTTTCTTGCCTTTTCTCCTAGTTCTATAAAACCGCATGGTATGTGCTATACCTGTGTCAGGGTGCCACCACCTCATCCAGACCAGAAGCTCCCCTGAGAAGCTGATTCCTAAGGTAAAGCCTGAAAGATAAGCAGGGAGTGAGTTACCCAGGAGAAGAGAAAGGAAAAGAGTGTTCCGGGCGGCAAGACCGTATATGAAAAGGCAAAAAAGCACCTGGTGTATTTGAGAAATTTACAATATTCTCATACAACTAACTAGTGAAAAACAGGAGGCAGAGCAAGAGAAATAAGGGGACTCAATGTAGAGGGACAATAATACATGATATGAGAAATAATCCATGGCCTGTGTGAGGTTCACACGTCAGGTGTTCTCCAATAGCTAGGCTACAAGCCACTCAATTGAGAAATTACGATTTCCATAACTTAGTCAATATGTATAGTCCGTGCAAAGGGGGATTATATCGATAAACTCCGTTCAAGTATCACCGCCTTGGAGAAGACTTTCCTGACCACCCAAGGCCTGAGGAATTGTCAGGTCCACTTTAGTATCGCCAGAACATAGAGAAGCGTCTGGCTCATAGTAGATGCTCAATAATAGTGGTTGAAGGAATGAACAAATGAGGAAGCCAGGCACAGCCTCTGCCCTCAGGAAGCTTACAAGGTGAGCAGTGTGCTATTGGGAGTTTGACTTATGTGGAACTTGGTATACAGCCTCACAGGACCGCTCAGGGGAGTCCAGGATTTAAAAGGAAAAAAATCGAGAGCCAGTGAGCTGAGATGCGTTCGGAGCTCAGGTTGCAGCGTTAGTTAATAGAACACACGTGTCCCTGCCTGATGCATTACCCTCCCAGCAGTACTTACTCTTCTGGGACCCTGCAAAGCATGCAGAAAGGTTGACAGCTTACAATCAATACTATGTTCACTGAAGCAAGGAGCAACATTATCACATCCACGATATTACCCCACATCCCGGCTCCAGCACTAAATATCCCCCATAACAAGGCTACGGGAAGTGACAAGGGCTATTATTTTCAACCCTCCCACTTGGAAGCAAGAGGTAAGGCAAACCTCTCCCTGGATGTTTTTAGGTGAAAGCAACTCATTTGCACAAAGAAATTTCTCGAAGCAGAGCACATGCCTAATACAGCAAGACAGGGACACGAGAAGATTGGCGTTTTCATTTGCTGGGGTGTCCACAATATAGAAGGGGAGGCAGGCTCTGTGGGCAGCTGAGAGGTACCACAAGAAATTAGAGGGGGATGGTTGGTCTCCCCCACGTCCAGGTCGGTGGGGAATGTATGAGGTGTGAATGCTGGATAGTAGTCTACGTGCCCAAGTCACTAAAAAAAAATTTTCAAATAAAATAAAAAGAACATGACTCTCTCCAGTTTAGCTTTCTTATTTCAGCTTCTCTGTGGCATAATTCAAAGTCTTCTTTCATCTAAGCTAATGGTTTCCAACTTTAAGTGCAGGTGCCTTATGAACAGTCAGCCTGACTTCATCAGAGCAGCAATTGTGTGTTAAACACCACCTACCGCCCAGCAAGAGGGACGAACAGGTCGCGTTACATCAACCACAGCACAGTACTGCTGCTAAGGCCGCCGTCACGTGGTTCTTTAGCCTGCGATGGGACTCTACGAGGAAGAAGGCAGGGCGAGGATTCCAGGGGTGTTTGCCTAATTCCATGGTGCATTTATTTAATGGCAGGCTCTGTTTTTCGGCGCTTCACTTCCTCCCTGACAAGATGAGGGATATTGCTCTTCTTTGTGATAGTCTTTTTGATAAAGGCAGGAAGGTTAGTTAGTTCTATTTGTGATGCTTCTTGATGAAAGAATCAGCTACAACTCCAAGAGGGGTATATTCACGGAAGATGTGACAGATGTCCTAGAAACTCACACAGTGTCCACCATGGAACAAGAAAGCTCAGTTCAAAAGCTAACTTTTTCCGAAATACAACAACCATTTCAGGAATGGAATATGGCTCGAAGCAGCTCTTCATTTAGGCCAGCACAGGGACGGTTAACTAACTCCATCAGTCTCAGATGGGGTGTCCAGAGGGGTACCAGGGAGGCTTCTGCAAAAAACGGTGATTATCGCTTTTCCCTGTTCTCCAGCATTACACACACCATGAATTCTTTTTAACACGACATCACACACACACAGCCTCCACACCCCACTAACAGAACCCCCTTTCTCAGAGAATCATCTCTGAATCTGTGATCCTTCCTGGAGGAACGGTGGCTATTTCCCTGCTGCTTCCACAACCTGGACACAAAGGTTGTAAATTTTTTTATTGTATTTTACATCAGGACCAAGGATCTGTTTACAAATTAAAACTCCACTGGCTTGGTGGATAATAAAGTTATATGACTCCACATAAGATTGTGGAGTTCCTTTTTCACCTATTGCTCAGTCACAATGACACTTTGGCTGGAATAACTGTCCTGGTGCTGAGCAATAATTGAACATTATTCTTTGTGGAGCCATTTCCACTTACTCAAGCACTTTGATGACCAGATAAGTCGTGCAGTCTGCCCAGGGTCACACAGAGTTACTACTCCAAGACTGAAACCAGGTCTTTTGAACCTCCAAGATCAGCCTTATTTCACTGTTTCTTTTTGTTTTGTTTTGTTTCTCATTTTTCCATGTGCCAAAAAACCAATAGGTCTAGTCAAACCTAGGTTGAAGGTCTTGATAAGAAGTTTTCATTCCTACTCAAGGAGCTTTCAGCACTTCTGTCTGTGGTACCCAAGACAGTTCTGCCAGTGGTGCTGGGAGGACTGCCTCATGCCAACACTCTCTGGCATTGACATTGGCACAGATTTGCACACGTGGGCCCAGTGCATTTATTCACCACATTAAATATCATTGACCCACTGGAGTAAATGCTACTAATTAGTTACTTTCCTACAGATCTCTTTACCAAATAGTTATTCATAACTGACCATGGGCCACAAGCTACGGAGATAAACAAGGCACATCCCTGTACTTAAGGAATACAGTCTCATAGGAAATGCAATTCCAACAAGTGATTTCAATATAACACGGTTACTGCAATGGCAGAGGTAGGCGGTCGTCAGTGTGGGTGTACAGAGTTAGAGCACCTGATCTCCTGGAGGGCAGGAAGTGAGTTCAGTCTTAAAGGAGAATGGGGGCCAACTAGGTGAGCCTGGGCAGGAGCAAAGGCACACGGCAGACAAGCCCCACCTACCTCCGGTGACTACCGTGTTTCCCCGAAAATAAGACCTAGCCAGACCATCAGCTCTAATGCGTCTTTTGAAGCAAAAATTAATATATAAGACCCAGTCTTATTTTACTATAGTATAAGACTGGGTCTTATATAATATAATGTAATGTAATGTAATATAGTATAGTATAGTAATATACTATAATACTGGGTCTTCTATTAATTTTTGCTCCACAAGACACATTATAGCTGATCGTCCGGCTAGGTCTTATTTTGGGGGAAATATGGTACCAGCAGTCTCATTTTGCTGAAAGGAAAGACTCTTGGCTAGAACCAGCAGGAGTCAGTCAACGCTTCCTATAAAGGGCCAGATAGTAAATATTTAAGGCTTTACAGGCTGTACCAATCTCTGTTGCAACTACTCAATTCTGTCATTGTAGTGTGAAAACATTAACACACAAGTAAATGGAATAGTGTTCCAACAGACCTTACTTATGAACATGGGTGGCGATAGGAGTTGGCCCATCGGCCACAGTTGGCCAGCTTCCAGTTTAGAGCATGGGCTCTAGAAACATCACACAGATTGAGGCCTGGCTCCATTTCGCACAGCCCTGAACAAGTTACTTCATCTTTGTAGTCCGCACTCGCCTCATCTGTAAATGAAAATACTACCGCCTACTTCGTAGACTCCTTATGAGGATTAGATGAATCGGTAAATGTAAAGTGCTTAAAACCGTGCCTGGTGAACACACTGAAGTGCTGTGTGTGTTACCATCATCACCACGATCATTGCCAATGGTGTCCACAGAGAAACTCAGTCTTATATCATTGGAGCCCAGGATCCAAAATGGGCCGAAAGCCCTGAGGCCAGGCTATTGAGTTACATGAGGTAACGACTTTCCTTTTTTGTTTAAAACAGTCTGAATTGGTTTTTTTCCTATAACTGAAATTACTTCCGCTGACTAAATAAATGAAATCAGGGTAAGGGTGACAATTATCTAACACCCCATTTCTGCACCCATCACAGACATCACCAATCAAACACAGGCATTTTCTCTCACTAAGTCCAGACACTGCCCTGGATTGAATTGCGTCCCCTGCCCCCAAATTCATATGTTGAAGCTCTAACCTTCCAGTGGGATGGTATTTGGAGGTGGAGCCTTTGGGAGATAATTAGGGTTAGCTGAGGTCAGCAGTATGGCACAGCCTCCGTGATGGGATTAGTACCGTCATAAAAGAGGCATCAAAGAGCTTTCCTCCTCTCTCTCTCTCCACCTACACACACACCAAGGAAAGGCCATGTGAGGACACGGTGAGGAGGTTGACAAGGTTGACATCTGCAAACCAAGAAGAGAGCTCTCGCCAGACACTGACCCTGCTGGCACCTTGATATTGGACTTCCAGTCTCCATAACTGTGAGAAATAAATTCCTGTTGTTTAAGCCATCTGGTCCATGGTATTTTGTTCTGGCAGCCCAGGCTGTTTAAGACAAACATATTCCGCTACACCCACCCCCCCACACACACACGTACACACAAATAGGACCCAAGCAGTCTCTATCAATCAATCGAAGTCAGCATGTTAAATGAAACCTCTATCCCTGCTTGAGATCATGAATTCTGGGGCTGGTCCCTAGTAATATTAATGAGCTTGTAAGTGTATGCTGTGACAGAGGAAGAAATTTTCCAAAAGAGCTATAAATTTTTAGATGTGTGGTCTCCATTTCTAACTTCTCATTTATGAGTCTTTATTCCATTTCAAACCCATATACTTTAAACTGCCTGCAGAAGAAATCGTCCCCACTCCTTTTTTCTTTACCAAATACCTTTTTTCTTAGAAGGTTCAATAAACGCTGTCTGCATGAGTGAAGTCAGCAAAGGCTGCTAAAGAACAAGTTTCTCCTCTAACCCAGGAAGTGACAAAATTAATAGATTTTAAAATGTACAGTGTCACTGATGAATGTAAGGTCTTTAATCTGCAGTGGGGAAAACAATGGCATAATTAACTTGATTTGTTTTACATTCATAGAAAGAAGGCCTTCTGAATTCAGAATGCAAATGAACCTGGACACTTTCTTTTATTCTTTAAAATTTAATTAGTTTATTGCTAGCAATATATTCCACACTTCCCAAATTCTTAACCCACATGGTGGGAATACCATTGTACCTCCTTGAAAAATTACTCTGGTGCATTCTTCTCAAATAAATGGAGATACCATCTGTTTGTTAAGAAAGGATTCCCTAATTCTACAGCTATCTAATTCTAAGAATTGTCTAGCACAATGGTTCTTCTAACTTGATCATGAGTGAGACTCACCTAGAGGGCTCATTAAAACACATAATTCTGGGCCCATCCCCAGGGGTTCTGATTTAGAAAGTCTGGGGTGGGGCCTGAGAATCTGAATATCTAACTAGTTTCCAGGTAACGCTGGTGCTGTTGTTTTAGGGACCACACTTTGGTTAACGGCAGAGAGGTCTTGCTCTAGGCCGGTGGTTCTCAGTCAAGTAGGAAGAAATTTATCTTCCGTAACCTCTGCTTTGCCCCACTCTAATTCATTCTTTACACCATGTCTATAGTTATTTTCCTATTGCTCCCTGCTGCAAGTGAACAAAAGGAAAACACTGGTTCAACTGGTTTAAACAATACTGAACACTTACCATACCACATATCATCAAAAAATCTGAGGATAAGATAGCTCCAGAGATGGTTAATTTGTCAGCAAATGGGGGCCTCCTTGAGAGCTTCTTTTGATCAACAAGGAAACCCCCAGCAGCTTTCTTACACCATCTCCTTGGCCCAAATGTGTCATATTTGCAGTCTTGAATCATGCACTGGAAAGACGACTGGAATTACCACGATGACTTAGACCCGTGGCCGACAAACGTTTTCTATAAAATATTTCAGGTGTTGTGTTCAATGTGGGCTGTCACAACCACTCCACTCTGCCTCATAGTGCAAAGGTAGCCCCAGACAATACATAAACCCATGGGTGATTCGTTCCAATAAACTTTATTTACTAAAACAAGGTGTCACACTGGATTTGGCCCAGTAGCCATCCTATGGCTGCTGTCAATCGGGATCAATTTGTGAGTCACGCTGGGGAAGAATGGAGTCCCAAAACGTGCCAGGGTTCTTCCAGCAATGAAGAAGCAACGAGTGGCTTTTAGAAGGGCAACCAGCAGCACCAGTGGGAACATCCTGCAAGTCCTACTTGAAATGCTACAAAGTAAGTCTTCACTAACTCATCTCAGACTGAATGAGTCATCTCTTGCCTTTGAGGCTCTCCCAGTAAATCCCTTAGGTCTCCATTTGAAACTATTGTCATGTAGCCAGCTACAGTTACCATAACTGCCTCCATGAATAAAGGGCAAGCTCTTTCAGGGAGAGTCTGTGTTATGCATCTGTATTTTCCCGACACCCCTCCTAGCACAATACCAGATGCACAAAATGTGCTCAGGAAGTTCTAACAGAATGAAAACAGTAGACACTCAATCTGTGAGATAGTCTTCTGGGTTCCTCTCTATCGACATTAATCGACCAACAGTTTACGCTTTGCAAACTTCACAATCCACCTGCATCCAGAAATTTAAGTTTGAGTCACAGTTCTATGCAGTCCAGCAGAGATCAGCTTGCAGGAGCAAAGAAAGGTCATTCTGCCATGGCAATCTGTATATACTTCTGTAGTATTAGGTGGGTGCCAAAGTAATTGCGGTTTTTGCAATTATTTTTAACGTGTTAAATCGCAATTGCTTTTGCACCAACATTATAGTTTTCTATGCCACCTAACAAATTACCTCAAACTTGTGTCTTCAAGCAACATAAATTTATTACCTCATAGTTTCTCTGGGTTAGGGGCCTGGGCATGAGTTAGTTGGGCCTTCTGTTCAGGGCCTCCCAAGGTGGCCAGAGCTGGGGTTCTCTTCTAAACTAACAGGAGTGTGGACAAAACTCATTTCCTTGCAGCTATAGAACTCATGGAGGTTGTGTCTTCAAGGCCAGCAGGAGGGTTTCTCACACCCTTGAAATCTCTTCTGACTTCCCAAAGGACCCAGTCCCTTTTAAGGGCTCGCCTGATGCGGCCAGGCCCACCAGGATAATTTCTCTTTTGATTACCTCCAAGTTGCCTGATTAGTCATCTAATCACAGAAGTAATATCTCCTCCTATTCACAGGTTCTGACTACACTTGAGATGAGAGAATTACATGGAGGGGGCGGGCTGTGCACCATGAAGTCAAGAATACCGGGGGCCATCTCAGAATTCTGCCTGCCACAAGCTCTATCACAGTACCTACCTCACCCCACAATACTGAATCATAAATTTGCGTATCTGTCCCCCTACTGAAAAGTGCCCGTTTTACCTCTATGTCCTCAGCACCAAACAGTGATTGGCAAAAGGAATTCCAGTAAACACCAAATGGATAAACAAACTCAAGGATGAATTCTATCCTATTATCTCCTAGGGGAGCCCTTTTCTTCCCTCCTCACTTCAACATCCTTACGTTGAAAGCTTCTGGAAAAAGTAAATGACACATTTGATGACATATAATGTAATCGTACAGAAAACCTAAGGAAAGGAGCAATAACATCTCTAAGCAGAATTCTAACATGTGGACAAGGCTGGCTTCTGAGGATTACAAACTCTACCTAATAAGTATTATTCAGTCAGGAAATTACAGTTGGGAGCGCTGAAAGACTTAACATGTAGGCTTTGAAACTTTATCTTATGCTTGACCACGGGACGTCAACTTATAGCTGTCATTGTTATGATTATTCATGCTTAGCATGTGAGCACTGACTATTTGCCAGGCGCTGTGCTAGATGGTTTGCAAGCAAACACTGTCCTCTCATGTCCCATAGGGGTCAAGCTATTTCTCTCTTGTTTACTACTGATATTCTCAGTGTTAGCCCCGAGTCTGGCCATTAGTGGCTCTCAACCACATAGCTGCCAAAGGAGTGACCGACGACCCTCAGAAGCTATTGTGCCCATTTCCAATATGAGGAAACTGATGTTCACAGAAGTTAAATGTCTTGCCTAAGGACACACAGGTACAGAGACGGCATTCAAACCCAACTGCTTCGCTCAAAAGTCCACACACCCTTAACCACTCATCTGGAATACTTCACTTCTCATCCATGGAATCAAAATGCACAGTAACTTTTTGTAATGTAAAAAACAGAATTTAAATGGGCCTAAGTCTCTTAAACCAAAGTTTTTCTCAAAACCACCAAATGAGGGCAAGGAGGAAGGTGAAGCAGAGAAGACTGATAATTAGTGTAAATATCACTTACTGAAGGCTACCTCGGTGGCAGGCCTGCTGAATAGTTTAAGTACCCTCAAAACAACCCTAGGAGAGCTGTTGTTATCACCATTTCACAGAGTAGGGAAGAAAAGTTCAGAGAAGTTCCCTAACTTGCCCAAGATACAGTTGGGAAGACATGAAGTGAGGGCATGAATCTAAATGCATGTTACTCCAAAGCCCGTACCATAACCACCCATGGAGAGTAAGAACAGAAAGGTGGTCCTCAACAAGACGAGTATTTATTTGGTCACCCAGAACAGTCAGGCTCAGCTATTCTTGCTTAGAAAAAAAAAGAGTATGAAATCCCTTCAAATATGCGTTTCTTTCTGAAAATCCAAGCCAAAGGCCTCCTGCTCAGTGAGGCTGGCCTGTGTTGGTTAGTAGAAACCAACAGTAGCCAAGTGCTTTGGGTCACATAAAAGCTATTTTTGCAGGAAGCATCTCGCAACATGAAACAAGAAAGGTTGAATATTATGGCGTTACTTCCCCAAGCAGTGGCAGGGAATGGCTATAAAATGTCTCATAAAATCCCGTCAAATGTATAAATGGCATGGACTTCAATTGAACAGTGACTGAGTGAGTCATTGCACATCTGGACTGGATTTCTAGCAGCCAGAAGAGCCTGGTGCTCAGATCTTCGTTTACAGGTGCTAATCAATCCATCACACACACACACACACATTTAAGCTGTGTCCTCCCTTTCTCCAGGTCATATATCCCTCTCCCTCCCTTTCATTCTCTCAATAGGTTAGTCTAGTGTTTTCTAATAACAGTTTCAGGTGACTGAAGTCATCCATCCTTCTGGACCTTACAGGTAGGCAGATTCTGGCCTCCATAACCAACTCCAGGTAGATTGACGTCCAAAGCCATGAACAGAGATGAACGCAAGAGCACTGGGTGCCTTAAGGTGTGGAAAAGATTCATGAAATGGAGATTCCAGTGCAATAAAAAAAATGAAATATAACATCCAATCCAGCTCCCCTCTTCTAGAATTCACAGCAATTGAAGATAATTCTTATTGGCTTTACTTTTATGATGACTATGAAATAAAAGTACACGAAAGCAATTAATATTTTCAATTACTTGACTGAAAATAGCTCTCTGCCAACACACCATGTGCTATTCATCTAAACGTTATAGTTGACCAGCTATCACTAAGAACATTATTAAGTGCTCAATAAATATCAGTTATGTGTCAGAACCCATCAGAATAAATGTCACCACAACCCTATGATGCAAATAGGATTATCACCACTTTAAAATAAATAAATAAACACAACAAAAATTGAAGCTTAGAAATTAAGTATGTTTTCCAAGGGCACAACAACCAGGTAGAAGCACGATTCAAATCTGAACCCAGAACCTTCACCCTCAACCACTTCACTAGACTGTCCAGACATTTATTTCGTGAAACTGTTAGAAACAACTACTTGGAAGAAATAAAATATTTTTCCAAACTACTCTGAAGTCCATAACAGATGGATTTCAGGTAGGCAGAAACAGAAGCAAGGTTTCCCTGTGGTTTTGTCAGCCATGGACTGTCCCAGTCCACATCTCAGAATTTACTCACAGGGTCCTGCCGCTCCTCTCAGCAGTGACCCCACCCTGTCTGTTGTTTCCTCGCCCAATCTGATTGGCATATCCATGGAGATGGTGGGGAAGTTGGACGTTCATGATGGAAAAGGCCTAAGGCCCACCATAATCACCACCCAAGGGGGCAACAACGCCCCTCAAGGGTCAATTCTTCCTTCTAGGGTCCTGGCCCAGGTGAGGCTCACCTTCAACTTCACCTTTACACCAGACTGCCCCCAGGTTTTCTGGGGCTGGAGAGCATATTGGCACCTCATTCTTTGAGCCTTCCTGCTCTCTCCACAAGCATCCTTTCCCTGGGATGGGCCCTGCATGACCCCACATTTCAAAGAAAAGCCTGAATGTAAAGTATTCCAGCCCGTACAGGAAACCAATTCCAGGTTTTATCTAATAGGAGATCTAGGGTCTCTGGTCAGATCAGGTAAAGTAAAACCTTGGGAATGACACTGACCAGGGATTCACATGTCAAACCAAGAACCCAAGAACCAGAAGCTGAACAAACTGCTGAGACCAAACCCTACGCAAATCCCTTGTTTTTACACTGAATTACAGGCTGCCTTCCCCACTTACCATCAGAGTGGGGGGGCAGGGTGAGAGAGGTAGAGAGGCAGAGAAAGGGCGGTGGGAGTTCAAATAAAAACCTAACCTCATTCTGTATGACTCAAAGAGCCAGAACTAATATTAAATTAATGAAAGTTGAACAAAGGCAGATGTCAATTCAATATGTGAAAGGATTTCCTCACTGGTTATGGTATCAACCATAGGCCAGAGTGAACTCTTCTGAATCACTAGAAGCATCAAGCAGACCCCAGAAGACCAGAGCAGCAGGCAGGGGTGCAGTGGAGGAGGGTCCTGGGAAGGGTAGAGAAGTGACACAACCTCGAAGTGCCCTTCTGTTACATAACATCTCAATAGCTGGTAGAACTCTACAATTGGTTTGATACGCTCTTAAATTCCCCCTCACACACACACACGTGTGCATGTACATACATACACATACATACACACACACGTACACACACACACACACACACGCACACCAAGCAATATCACTTAATGTTTAAGAGCCTGGGCTTTAGAATTGGACAGCCCCAAGGTCTGCCACTTTACCAGCTGTGTGACCTTCAGCAAATTACTTAACCTCTCTGAGACTCACTGCCCTCAGCTATCAAAAGGCAAAAACAATGGAACCTGAGTCCTGGAGCTGTTCTGAGGATTAAATGAGATACTGTACCTAAAGAACTTAGAATATGGTAGAAGTTCAACAAAACATAGTTATTACCATGCCTGGTCTCGTCATAGTTCTCAAACATGTTGTATTCATTCCCAAATCTAAGTCTTTACTCCTATTGTCCTCCCTGAAAATTACACCCTTATCCCTCATTATCTTATACATCCTATAAAGCCCAGCGCAACAGGGATCATGATTTGTAGACTTGGGGAAGGAAATACAAGTCTAGTATACTATTCAATTCTGTCACAACCTAAATTCTACATTCTCTTTGACCCATAAGTTTTACTTTTATGATTATATGTTATACAGATCTACTCGTACGGGTACATAAAGACATATGCTCCACGGTATTTACAGCGTCACTGTTTTTAGTGGCTAAGGACTAGAAACAACCTAAATGTCCATCAAGAAGCAACAGGTAGATCATTTGTGATACTTGCAGGCAATGCTTGTTCTGTAGGTGTTAAATAGAGTAGAGCCAATCCACCTCTATGGAACTATCACCAGCAGCCAAACATTACGTGAGAGGTGGGAAAAGATGAAGAATAGTAAATGTACATTTGTGTTTAGTACTAGTAATAGTACATTTGTGTTTCCCAAGGAAGAAAAAGAAGAAATCCTACATATATATGCTTGTATAAGCATAGAAGGGCACATAAAACACTAGCTACCTCTAGGGGAAAAAAACTGGGGGGGGTGGGGTCCAAGAGAGGAAAGAAATTTGTTTTTTACTGAGTACCTATTTATAGCATTTAAATGTTAACCATGTGTATTAATGTTTTTTAATCATTGAAGGTCATTCAAAATTGTTCAGCATACGCCTCTCCTCCTTGAAGAGGCAGCCCCAGTCGAGCCCAATGCCTGATGATCACTCCTGCTTCAAGCTTCCAGAGCCACGTGTGCTCCCTGCTCTCCTCTCCTGTTGCCTTGACCACCTAACTACCCGGACATCGCACAGTCACCCCCACTAGATTCCAGCTCGTAAAGCATAACACAAAATGACGGTGCCACACGGAAAATACTGCAACAGAGCTCCATGAATTGTGAAGTGTGGCTGCTGGCAAGCTGGAAAGCCTCTGGATTTAACTTGTTGAGCCCCCAAGCTCAAATATTTCACAGACGCTCTAAGACTTTATGAAGCACAAAATAAATGGTGCCTGTAGAGATGTCAGGTCACTCTGCCTTCCTTTCTGGACCATTAGCTGCAAGGGCACTGGGGTGACCCTCTGCCCTGCTCTACCTATTGACTCAGAATACACCCCCCAGAAGTGAGACAATAGTTACTGAGTTTCAGAACAGTAAGATGCTTAAGAGTTCAAGCTGGAAAAGTGAAAAAACATAAACGAAAAACCTTCCCCCCATGGCAAGACCTCTCTTTGGGGTAAAACAACGAGAATGAACAAGAATCCTTTTCTGGGATTATCAACCTCTTTCCTGCTGCCACCGTGTGACAGACAAAACCTCCAACAGAAGTTTTCCTGGACCATGAGCAAGTGATACCCAACCTGCCAGATAGTTTTTACCTACAGAGCTTCTCTGTTGATCTCTCAAACTATTCTGAGCTTTATTTTTACAGGAGGAAATTTCAACATTTATCCCATTTCCACAGCTTTTTTTTGTTTCAGGTGTACAAAACAGCACAGTGATTAGACATTTATATACATCACAAAGTGATAACAACTCATCTGACACTGTAATTATTACAATATTATTGACTATATTCCCTGTGTTATACTTTATATCCTGTGACTTTTTAAAATTATAGTTGACATTCAATGTAATTTTATATTAGATTCAGGTATACAGCATAGTGGTTAAACATTTATACAATTTATGAAGTCTGGTACCCATCTGACGCCATACATGGTTTTTACAATATTACTGACTATATTCCCCCATACTCTAATTTACATCCCCATGACATTTTGTAACTGTCAATTCGTACATCTTAATTTCTTCACCTTTCTCACCCAGTCCCCCAACCCCCCCTCCCTTCCATAGCTTTTTGTCTTAGTTTTCAACTTTACCCTAACTTTCCCCACCTCCCAGCTGATTCAGATGACAAAGTTCTCCAGGCCCAGGATGGAGGGAGTACAGGAAGGCCACATGATGGAGCCCATTTCATTTAGGTCCTCTTGACTGACATTCATCGTTCCACCTATAAGGACAGAAGGTACCTCCATGTCTGTAAATATTCCTGGGGTCCCGTGGGGTTCTATTTCCTAAAAAGCCCCCACTGTTCAGGGATTGCTGAGAATCTTCACGTCCCAGGTAAGTAGAGGTCTGTCACTCCTGCTGGGATGTAAGCTCCACGAGAGCAGGGCCTTCTCATTCCACAACTTCTCCTCCACAGCACATAGAAGGAGCCCAAGGAGTATTCACTGAATGAAAGGATGGATAGATGGTCCCTGTGTTGGTGTTGGAGGGAATGAAATAAGGGAGTCGCATCTAGTAGTGAGAAGGAGGCTGAAAGGGAGAGCACACCTGCCATCCCAGGCCTCTAGCAGGAGCCGTCCGCGGCACAGAACCCTCCAGACACACATCAGCTCCACCCCAGGACCCTCAGAGACTCTGAAGAACGGCTTGGTGACCCTCCCACCAAGTGTGGCATAAAGAAACGGCAGCTGCATGAGGCTGGGGGACTCAGAATTTTGTGGCTATGTTATCTAATTTAATCTTTTCACAACCACCACTGAAACTGGCAGGATGCCTAAACTCGCAAAATGAGGAAATTCAGATTTGGAAAGATTGAGTCAGAGTCTGGTGGCAGAGTCGTTGCACTCCCACATTCTGTCAACCACACTGAGTTGAGTTATATTTGCTTTGTGGCATTTGCCCTCTTCTCAGACACCAATTTCTGGTATCATCTAGGGGCTGGAAAAAATGCTTCATTGAGTCAACTGCGAGAAAAGTACATATTTCAGACAGCAAACTCGAGCCAATGTCAGAATTCAGAGGAAATTTAGGAGCATTGTGTTTGCAGATTTATCGGCATTACCTCACCTCTGGGAGGTTGATGCTCTGCCAGGGAGCCAGGGACGGGAGGGTGTGGAGAAGAAACATCTCTAAAAGAAGGGCTGAGACTTCTGACTCCAACGAGACCACCACTGAGGAGCTGGCACCGAATCCAGAGATGCCTGTGACTCTGCCGGAGTGGAATTTATAACCTTTATAACCTTTTCCTGGCTCCTCTTAATGTGATTTTCCCTGCAATGATATCTCTGAGTAAGGAATAATGGACTTGGGCCGGCCCGATGGCTCAGGTCGTTGGAGTGCCAGGCTCCTAAGGCCGAGATCGCTGGTTTGATTCCCACATGGGCCAGTGAGCTGTGCCCTGTACAGCTACGTCTGTGAACAATGGCTCTCCCTGGAGCTGGGCTGCACGAGCAGCCAGAGGTCAGCGCGAGCTGCCGTGGGCTACCGTGGGCTACCGTGTGCTGCCAGGAGTGGCCGGCAGCCATCGTGAGCAGCCGGCAAGAGCTGCCATGAGCTGCTGTGAGCAGCCAACCGACAGCTGGAGACCGACTGCCTCAGCAGGGGGAGCACAAAGCTCCTAATACCAGCATGGGCCAGGGAGCTGTGTCCTACACAACTAGACTGAGAAACAATGGCTTGAATCAGAGTGGGGGCGGGGGGACGGAAGAAGGGAAAAAAATAATAATTGACTTAATATTCAGCACCTATGAAGTCTGATGTGATCACAAGGCTATCGATCTATGCATTTTCATGCTCCCTTTGCCCATGTCCCTGATGGGCCCAAAAATAAATGGGGTAGGGGAGGTCCTGCAGAGCCTGGAGGAGAAGGTGATAGGACAGCCTCAAATTAGAGTGTTCCCAGGATTGTTGGGGCGTGGGGAGAAGAGCTTAGACTCAGAAACACCTTGTGAAGACTCCCTGGGGAGCCACTAGCCAGGGGGAGAGGCAGACCCCTGTGATGAATGGATTTCCTGTGTCTTTTCTCTGTCATAAGATGACTGGAAAAAAATACAAATGCAGAAACACACACACACACGTACACACAACCTACACCTGGCAAAAGCCTTCTTAGTTTTCAGAGGGCCTGCTGGGCTGCTCCCTGTTTAGGTTAAAAATTAAGTAAACAAATGACTACAGAGTGAGATTTGTCCTTGAAAGTCAAAAGATAGAAAGAATGTCCCACATTTGGGAAACTTGCCATGGATGAGCTTTCAGTAGGCTGTGGTATTTTCAGTAAGTCTTAGGTGCATACGAATAGATTGATAGGATAAATGATGGAATTTCCTCCTTTAAAAATAAGGCTCCTTTTAATTCTCAAGAATCATGAGACCAACTCAAGGACAAGCATACATTACAAGTTTAGGAAGTTTTTCAGCTTGCTTTTGTGAATGGGATCCCATTTAACCTGTCTGTTTAAAAGTAATGATAATGACACAAATCTATCAATGTGATATATCACATAAACAAAATAAAGGACAAAAATCATATGATTATACCAATTGATGCAGAAAAAATGTTTGACAAGATATAATATCCATTTATGTTTAAAACACTTAATAAAATAGGTATAGAAGGAAAATACTTTAACATAATAAAGGCCATATATGACAAACCCTCAGCAAATCTCATAATTAACAGTGAAAAACTGAAGCCCTTTGCTCTACATTCAGGAACACGACAGGGCTGTCCCCTGTCACCTCTGCTTTTCAACATAGTGTTGGAAGTCCTCACCAAAGCAATCAGGCAAGAGAAAGAAATAAAAGGCATCCAAATTGGGAATGAAGAAGTTAAATTGTCACTCTTTGCAGATGACATGAAGCTATATATAGAAAACCCTAAACACTCCACCAAAAAGCTATTAGAAACAATAAACAAACATAGTAAAGTTGCTGGCTACAAAATCAACACACAAAAGTCCACTGCATTCCTATATACTAACAATGAAATCTCAGAAAAAGAAATATATACATAGAAAAAATTCCTTTTGCAATTGCAACAAACAGAATAAAATACCTAGGAATAAACTTACCCAAGGATGTGTAAGACCCACATGCTGAAAACTTTAAGACATTTTTAAAAGAAATTGAAGAAGACACAAAGAAATGGAAAGACATCCGTGCTCATGGATTGGACGAATCAACGTAGTTAAAATGGCCATATTACCCAAAGCAATATACAGATTTAATGCAATGCCCATCAAAATCCCAATGGCATTTTTTAAAGAAATATTTTTTAAAGAAATAGAACAAAAAATCATTAGATTTGTATGGAACCACAAAAGACCCCAAATAACCAAAGCAATCCTAAGAAAAAAGAACATTGCTGGAGGTATCACAGTCCCTGACTTTAGCTTGTACTGCAGGGCAACAATAATCAAAACAGCATGGTATTGGCAGAAGAACAGACACATAGACCAATGGAATAGAATTGAGTACCCATAAATAAATCCACGTAAATATGGACAGATAATTTTTGACAAAGAAGCAAAAAACATACAATGGAGAAAAGACAGCCTCTTCAATAAACGGTGCTGGCGGAACTGGAAAGCCACGTGCAAAAGAATGAAACTGGACTGCTATCTGTCACCATGTACCAAAATTAATTCAAAATGGATCAAAGACCTAAGCATAAGACCTGAAACAATAAACTGCATAGAAGAAAACATAGGTACTAAACTTATGGACCTTGGGTTCAAAGATCATTTTATGAATTTGACTCCAAAGGCCAGGGAAGTAAAAACTAAAATAAATAAATGGGACTATATCAAACTTAAAAGCTTCTGCACAGCAAAAGAAACCATTGACAAAATACAGAGGCAACCAACTGAATGGGAGAAGGTTTTTGCAAACAGTGCCTCCGATAAGGGGCTAATATCCAAAACATACAAAGAGCTCATACAACTCAACAACAAAAAAACAAACAACCCAATTGAAAATGGGCAGAGGACCGGAAGAGACATTTCTCCAAAGAGGACATACAAATGGCAAGTAGACATATGAAAAAATGCTCAACATCACTAATCATCAGAGAAATGCAAATAAAAACCACAATGATATATGACCTCACCCCAGTAAGAATGGTTATCATCAACAAGACAAATAGTAACAAGTGTTGGAGAGGCTGTGGAACAAAAGGAACCCTCATACACTGTTGGTGGAAGCAGTGTGGAGGTTCCTCAAAAAATTACAAATAGAATTACCATATGACCCAGCAATCCCTTTCCTGGGTATCTACCCAAAAAATCTGAAAACATTTATCCATAAAGACAAGTGTGCTCCAATGTTCACTGCAGCTTTATTTACAATGGCCAAGACATGGAAACAACCAAAATGTGCTTTGACAGATAAATGGATAAAGAAGTTGTGGTATATATACACAATGGAATGCTATTCAGCAGTAAGAAAAGATGAAATAGGATCATTTGTGACAACGCGGGTGGATCTTGAGATTATAATGCTAAGCGAAGTAAGTCAGACAGCAAAAGTAGAGAACCATATGATTTCACTGATATGTGGTGTATAAACCAAAAACAACAAAAGAACAAGACAAACAACTGAAAGAACAAAAACTCAGACATAGACAATAGTTTAGGGGTTACCAGAGGGTAAGGGGGCAGGAGGGAGTGAGGCTCTAGAAGAGGGTAATGGGGTCTAATATATGGTGATGGAAAGAGAACTGACTCTGGCTGTGAGATATAATGTGTTACAGAATGGTACGCCTGAAACCTATGTAACTTTACTAACAATTGTCACCTCAATAAACTTTAATTTAAAGAAAAAAAAGTAATGATAAAGAAAATGAGTATGTACAAATACAAGATGTTGAGATTACTGTTACAATAATTACTCTGGTCCATAAACTTTCCTTAACATTTCTGGTATCCCATGGCCAAGAGTACTCCAACCACATGGTTCTAACTATGATTTTGCCACTTGGCAGTCCATGGTCTTGAACTTCTCAATTAATTTCAAGGTGATTAGATCACTTAAAATAAGGATGAATGTGACAGTGATTCATATATATATATACACATATACATATATATGTGTGTATATGTATATATATAATTCCAAAATATTAAGAACCTTAACTCATTAGGGAAGAATTGATAGATAATATTAACTGAACTCTTCTTCATTCCAGACTTGATGTGCATAGCTTTTCAGTCATTAGCTCATGTAATCCAAATACTGTGTCATTAGATGCACTGTTAACTCTACGTTACAGATGAAAAAAACGAGACTAAGAAAGCGTCAATGGCCCTGTACTGGGTAAGTGGCAGCACCGAGCTGGCATCTTGCTCCCCTGTCCCTGGCATTCTGACCTAAAGCCCATGTTCTTACGACTACATTATGGCACGTCTTTTCTAAATGGCCAAACTCAAGCACTCTACTTTGGAGGGGAACGGTGGAAGGGAATCATTTGTAAGCTTATGCATTCTAACATGTGTCCCCCTGCAGAAGTTGCCATCAACTTCTTTATTTACTACAGTTCCTGAAGTCTTACAAATGACAGGCTCAGAGGTAATAATCCCAACGGATCATCAATTAACAGAACACAAACTTCCTTTATTCCCCAAGTAGGTCAGAACTGTTCCAGGAAATTGCCACCAATGCGCTTCTGCTAGCCTACGAACTCCCTGAAATTAAAGTCAAATTTATCTGTACCTAAAATTTTCTGGGATGAAAGTCCACAGCTTTGACCAATTTCTCAAAGGGATCCCATATCAGTACATTAGAGACAGTACTGGGGTACTACATCAAGAAAAGCCTCCTAGAATTTCATCTGCTTCTAAGTCGTGGGGAGGTGCCCACCAACAAAGTAACAACAGTTCAAGGAATTAAAAAAGAAATTTATTAAAGGTACATGATTTTCAACTTACTAGTAACTGTATACCTTTAGTCATGTAACAATATACCCCTTTCTTCTTGAGTCCCCTCAAGCAATGTTTGAGACTCAGCCTATTTCATAGAGTAAAGATTCTTCGGAATCATGTTTGGCCTTGGGCCGTCTTGTTGGTATTGTAGCCACACTTAGCATTCCCTAACTCATGTTTGTAACCTTGACTGCTTTGACACTTCTTCAGGAGAAGGAGTAAAATGCCAAAGTAAATCAAAGTAGATTGTTAAATGAGAAAAAAAGCAGAGTATTGAACAGCGTGCCTCATGTGCTTCCATTTGTTTTTCTTTTGTTTTGTTTTAAAGAAGAGGAGGAGGAGGACATGGTGGGAGAGAAGGTAAACATATTTGCTTGTTCTGGTGTAGAACATCTCATAAAGTTCACGTAAGGAACTGCTAACACTGGCCGATTCCAGTGGACAGAGTAAGAAGGAGATACTTCACTGTTTCCTTTTATAACTCTTGCATTTGAAACCATGTAAATGTATAATTTTTTAAAATAACTTCACGGTAAATCAAAGAATAACAAGGTTTCATCTTGATTTTCTATTTGGTTAAATTCTTCATTTCCATTTTCCTTAACTAAAATATATGCCACTGCAAGTCAAATAGCTTCTTCTTTTTATTTTCCTTAGAGTTACAGAATTTTTATTTTCTTATGATGAGAACTTTTAAGATCTACTCTGTTAGCAACTTTCAAATATGCGATACAGTATTAGCTACAGTTTCCATGCAGTACCTTACATCCCTATGTAAACAGCTTCCTTCTAAAGTCAGTGAGAAGAAATTCAAGCATGTTTAATTGTCATACCAGCCTCTTCGAACTTAGAAAACTCAACTATTCCCAAACATTTAGAAAATTCTACTGCCTTTCGTTGCAGTGCGTGGCAATCTGTATATACAATAACTTCTGTCTCAACGCTGCATGATGGTCTGATCTTTCCAAAGACCTTTTAACCAACAGGGAGATATCCACTCTTAATTTAGATTGACCTTAAATGGTGCTGCCAAACGATTGTCTCAGGCAAGCTGACAATCAATGAACAGGTTTCTTCCATGAACTCTAACTGTGAGTTTACACAGTCAAGACAGCCTCTGATCTGTCACTACTCATTCCTCTGCCTGGTAAATTTTGTTTGATAGTAACTCTAAAAAGCATCTCAAGTTCAGGAGTGTTCAAATGAAAAGACAGAAGGAAAGGAACACAATACACCCACCAGAATGGCTAAATTTTAAAAGGCAGACAATACCAAGTGTTGAGAAAGATACAGAACAATTAGAATCCTCACATACTTCTGGAAGGAATGTAAAATGGTACAATCACATTTGAAAACAACTTAGCAGTGTCCTACCTTATGACCTAGAAATTTCACTCCCAACTGTTAATATAGTCCTAGGAGAAATGCATGCATATGTCCACAAAAAAAAAAAAACAAAACAAAACATGTACTTGAATGTTTATAGCATCATTATTCATAACAGTCAAAGATAAAAATGATCCAAATATCCACTCGCAGGAGAATAGATGAGCTGTGGTGTATCCATACAATAGAATTCTTTTAAGCAATTAAAAAGGACGATACTGCATGTAACAACTTGGATGCATACCAAAAATATTATGTTGAATGAAAGAAATCAGTCACCAAAAAAAGCAATGCACACCCCTATGATTACACTTATATGACATTCAAAACTAGAAAGAATAATCTTCAGTGATGGAAATCATGCTAGTGATTGCCTCTGGTGGGAGGGAAGCGTTGCCTGCAAAGGGGAAGAAGGGCGGATTCTGAGGTGATGGAAAAGTTCTGCATCTTAAGCAGGGTGATGATTCCATAGATGTATTTATTTGTCACAATTCATCAAACTTTACTCTATGTGTAAATTTTTCCTTGATAAAATATTGTCAGCATTTTAAAATGTGGGGAAAAAATCAACTTTACAGTTGAGGGAACGTGTTATGCAGTTTTGTGTGTGAATATCTAATACCCCCCAAAATGAGACTGAAGCAGAGATCTGTGCAATTCTAAAAGCCATGAGATGGGAACTCGGTAAATGCAAATTCCATCTCAGTTCTGAATTTATTGCCTTGGCCCTGGCAATGTGCTTCCTCTGTTCTGTTTTATGGAGCAGCCGCATAAGATTAGTGGATTTGTCCACTGATCTTAATCTTTGAGAATCTGGTTCCAACGAGGGACCCAAACTCCAGAAAAATGACTCTACAGACACCATTTTGCATAGGGTACCAAAGGGTCGTGAACAAGCTGAAGGCCACCCACAGATGCCAGGCAGGGAACCCTGGAGAGAAGTTTTCTCAAACGCTTTGTTCTAAGCGCAGAGATTCTTTGTTAAATTATAAGTTCTTATCTTCTGAACCAAACCAATGGCCTCTGAAATGCAAATTGGTCCATGAAGTATTGAGATATGTATTATTTTAATCAAAAAAAATAAGCATTTATGCCTTACTAATATTTAACCTATATGGAATCAGTAAGAGATATACAGTTTATAAATAAATATACACAAGCTATACTGCTCACATTTTTTATATAGAAAGAAATAGATGACCTTAAAAATGTGGAGCCCCTCTCCTATTTCAGATCTTTGAGGTTTTTAAACCTTTGAATTTCATGAAATTTACCCACCTGACCCAAAAATGGAAACCCACACGTTTTGGGTTTTCTTTTGGTTTTTGGTCTGGTGGTTTTTTGCCTTTTGCCTACAAGAAAGGATGATTCCTACCTTTATTATTACTTATACAAGAAAGATAACAAAGGTAGGAAGGACATGGCCTCAGCATAAAAAAAATACCCTTTAAAGTAGAATAGATTCAGCTTTATAAATCAATCTAGATATTATCTTGATCTTTCAAACTTGACTAAAGATGAAAAACCATTGCAAAGCACTTCTAGCGTGTAGTCTTAAATGCTGGTCTCTTTGACACCTCAATTGTATTGTATTTTACCTCCATTAAGTGCATATACATGGAAGAGAAAGAGCTCAGAATTCTTTTAACGTAAAATATGGAGGACCCCTCGCAGAAGACGAATAATTTTACCTTGACTACAGTTAATAGAGTCTGAGTAGATCAAAGGGTTCTTTCCTTCTTCCTGCCTCCTATAGCTACGAAGAAGACCCTCCGGAAAGCAAGAAAATACTTGGTGATTGATTAAAGAGTCCTACAGGACTTACAAAGCAAAGGAAATTTGCTGGGGTGGCCTCAAACACTAGATCAGTTCAAAAGCGTTCAAAGGGCCTGAGAACGGAGTATCTCCACCCACAAAACATGCGAGCAATTGCTCCTTACAAAATGCACCACAGATGTCCCCCTTCTACAGGTGGCAAGATAAGTAAGTGTGGCCATGAGAGAAAACGGGAGAGCTGGGGATACAATTGTTTTGTTTTGAACCTGTAGCCCAGGGTTTGGCAGAAACCCTGTTGTCTATTTTCATGTGGCCTGCAAGCTAAGAAGGGTTTTTATATTTTTCATTCGTTGAAGAAAACCAAAAGAAGGAAGTCCATGACCCAGGAAAAATATATGAAATTCAAATCAGTGTTCATAAATCAAGTTTTATGGGAATGTAGCCCCACTCATTGGTTTATGAATCGTCTATGGCCATTTCCCACTGCGAAGGCAGAGTCGAGTAGGGGCCGCATGGCCCACAAAACCTAAAACATTTACTATCTGGCCCTTTCCAGAAAAAGTTTGTTGATCCGCGCCCCAGACTGTAAGTTTCTGAAGAGCCGAGACTCTGCTCTTGGTGTCAGCACGTTGTTTGCTGCCCAGCCTCCTTCCCCTCCTTTCACAGGCCCGTGCATCCCCCACTCAGTGCAGGCCTTTGGGGGAAGCCACCTCCGAAAGGTCAATCAATACACCAGTCCCCTTGGGCTCCGCAGTGGGGCTGGGGACTTGACTCAGATGATCCAGAGCAAATCCTGGGACTTTCAAGGGGCCTGTCACTTTTTTTACCCTGGACATGAAACTGAGGAGAACAGAATTGGAATTGCTGCTATCTTACCCCCGAGAGAGAGCGCATCTGCTAACTGAGCTAACACAGTGAAGGAAGGAAGGAAGGAAGGGAGGGAGGGAGGGAGGGAGGGAGGGAGGGAGGAGGGAGGGAGGGAGGGAGGGAAGGATGGAAGGGAGGAAGGAAGGAAGGAGGGAGGGAGGGAGGGAGGGAGGGAGGGAGGGAGGGAGGGAGGGAAGGAAGGAAAGAAGGAAGGAAGGAAGGAAGGAAGGAAGGAAGGAAGGAAGGAAGGAAGGAAGGAAGGAAGGAAGGAAGGAAAGGAAGGAAGGAAGGAAGGAAGGAAGGAAGGAAGGAAGGAAGGAAGGAAGGAAAGAAGGAAGGAAGAAAGGATTGAAGGAAGGAAGGAAGGAAAGAAGGAAGGAAAGAAGGAAGGAAAGAAGGAAAGAAAGAAGGAAAGACAGAAGGAAAGAAAGAAGAAAGAAGGAAGGAAAGAAGGAAGGCCAGGGGATGACTACATCGTTTGAGCCTGGGTCACACAGACTCTGAAGCTAACCCACTTGAACTCAGAGACATTTTTGCTCAGTTTGTGTTTGAATTATATTTTCTATCATATGCAATAAAAAAAGAAGGGAGACCGTCCCATCACCAACACAGTCCATTCCTCCTTGCACCCCTAGCAGCAGCCAGGTCCCCAGCATTTACACAAGAGGGTTGTTTAAATGCCCATGAAGAGACAACAGCCTGAAGAAGGTACAGAGGGAATGTTCAAATGTACAGAGAGAAATAAACAAAGAATATGTAGTCCTCAAAGGCAAAACAAGTTAAAAATACCAACAGCAATATCAACAATCATTGATTTGTCAGTATGTGTCCTGCATTGTGTCACATATTGGTACAATCTTACTATGTCTCGTGACAGCTCCATGTGACAGCGCAATGGACGCTCAGAGAAGTCACTTGTGAGATGTCATACATTCAAGTCCTACTTATTCCTCCCTCTGTGACCTTCCGTAACAACCTTCCTGAATCCCAATTTCCTCACCTATTAAATAAGGTTAACACTACCTGTACCAAAAGTTGCTTTGAGAATTAAATGACAAAAAAAAAAAATCAAGCTCCTAGTACAATCACCGACATATCCCAGGAGCCTAAGAAGTGCTAGTATTAGGTTCCCCTGCCCTTGGCCGGGTCAGCGTGGTCCTGCTTTCCTAGAAGTCCCCACTCAATCCCAGCCCTTCACAGCCACAGTTCTGCAGAATTTATTCCCAAGGTAAAGGCATACGTCCACCTGCTCCTATGGGACCCACAGCAGCACTAGATGCTGCCGGTCTATCCTTCACCGGCTCCGGGTAATGAATTGTGCTCGTAAGCAGTCTGATGCAGCCGGGCCTCCCGGTCCCAAGCCAAAGCCCGTTAGCATACACAGCCCCATTTACCGATAAATGCATGTCGTTTGTTTCCAGCATGTCACTGCTTTATGGCTGCTTCCTGTCTGGGGGCTCCAGTGATGAAGTTTTATGCAGTTGTGGTTTTTTTCTCTTAATTGGAGCTTTAGATTGTAAGAAAGAAAAAAATGTGTTAATTTAAAATCACTCATGGGTTTGCAGTCCTTTGGTACAGTAGAAGGGGAAAAGCGGGATGAAAGAGAGAGGGGAACCATCTGATAGATCAACTCGTGTAAAGAAAATCAAGTCACCTCCACCTCTTGTATGGAGGAAACACATACTCATGTGTCTTTTCTGAAGGATAGGCCATTCTGTTGTCTTTCTTGGGTGCTGTGACCATGTCTAATGGACCAGGCAAGCAGAGGTGAGGGTCCCTTTGATTTGGATGGCCAGTGGAAGGGATGGATTCTGGTGTCTGATGTCTGAGATTGAATCCCAGCCCTGCAACCCACTTGTACATGACCTCGGTCAAATTACTTAATTTATGAGTTTCAGTCTCCTCTCCTGTAAAATAGGGATAGTAACAGTACTTAGTGCATAGATGTGACAGGGTACTTGGTCTGCCCGCAAGAAGAACTTGCTAGAATCTATACAAGTATGCATGTGCACACAAGGGAGACCAGCAGGAGCGCTCTAAAGATGGGCAGTCAGTCTGTCTAGAAAGCTGCTGCCAGCAGCACACATTCTACTACCCTGTCTCTGCCTTCTTGTCTCCTGCTCACAGTCAAGGAATCCAACATGAGCATCTGATTGGCTGACCTGTCGGCGGGAGGCAGGGAGAGGGAAGGTGTGGACCCCAGGAGACAGGGCAGTGTCTGGACTCCCCCACACAACGGAGAGCCACATGAAGATAGATGCACAAGGGGCAGCTCTCCCCCAAATGAGAAATGTCTACAACAGTGAGATGGTTGTGAAGAATAAACGAGATAGCACGTGGAAAGCCCTTAGCAACGTACTAGAATGTAGCAGATGGCCAATAAATGGCAGCTATTATTATTGCTATAATTGGCATTATTTTTAGCTACTACTGCTCTGGCTACCAGAGGTGATTCAGGCAGATGATTAAAAAAAGACTCATTTTAGATGAATTCAGGAGGAGGGACCAAGGGAAGAGAGTGGAACTATAGACATTCAACATACTGGCCATTGCCTCTAGAAATGACACCTACGAATACCAAGGCCACTCCTGAACTAGCCTTGATATCACTGTCCACCTGGGGAGACCATGGCCTGCTCTGCAGCCAAACTGGTACTGGTATGCCAAGGCCTGTCTTCCACTTGCTGTATTTCATTGCTCCACAAGCAGGCTCCTGCACAGGACGGTTCTTCCATTTTAATGATTTGCCTCAACTCCCATGTGTAGGAAAGATAGATCTGAGGTCCTCCTGAGGTTAACGTGCAGGCTCAGACCTTATCATTTAAAAAGGACAAGGGTATGCGTGCGCTTTGTTTGCATCAAAAATACGGCTGAAGTCTAAATATTAGCCCAGTGTAACTATGCAGAAAATGAAGCCTGACGTGGCAATTAATTCTTTGCATCTCTCCGCTGTGTACAATGGGGATTTTTTTGTTAAAGGGCAGAGTTTTCACCGTAGGTTCAAGTCATATTAGTCAGCGGCTTAAAGCTAAAATTAAAAGTAAAATAGTGCCCTGGAAACTGTGGTCCTGAAGTCATCCTGACATTGCAGAGGAAGGGAATTGTTTTCTTAAAAATGTGTGGTGTCAGTTACGTCTTGGAGTCCTAAGCTGACCTTGTACTGCTTGTCCCTTCCTCACAGTCAAGGTGCTTAAATAATGAACCTACAGCCTTGGAAGGCTCAGAAAGGGAGTAGAAGAAACCATAGAAACCATATTGGGTATTAGGTAAAACTTTGTGAAAGTAATAGAAAATTTAGTACTGGGTTTAACGTTATTATAATCTAAAATACATCATCATTTAGAGATAACCTACTCTATGCCAAATCTCTCACCTGTCCTAAAATTTTCAAGATATAATCCAAGCTGTGACAGTGATAAGGCTAAATGATGGGGAGTAACCAAAATTTAGCCAAAATGTAAAATGCTGGGTAATATTCCTTCATCCCAACATTATCTGTTCAATGCCTGCTATAAGCCATGAACAGTGCTAAGAAGTTCTGCGGGCGCAATGAAGAGCAAAGGCAGTCAGGGACCTGAGGAAGTTTCCAAACGAGTGAAAAGATAGTGATAGTATAAAGAAATGCAAAGTGGTGAAAGTTATCAGTGCTTTCAGAAGGGTAAGCTACCCAGGTAAGACAAAGAAGGCTTCTCTGAGACCCAAAGAATGCGCGTTGGTACCTAGGTGCAGAGGGGATGGGTAGGTGGAAAGGAGGATGTTTCCATCCAGCTTGCCTTCTCCTCACTCCTCCCTAGGATATGCAAAGGTCTCTGAACATCACTGTTAACAAGCTGGGAAGTAGACCCAGACACTCCCTAGACCCACGTCTGGTATGCCAATAATCTGAAGGACAAAAATTCTCAAACACTATTGTTTAAGCCTCTATGAACAAGACAATGAAGATTATACAAATGAGAATAAGGTCTGATTCGCCCCTGTCCTCCATGGTGCCCAAACTACTTTTGAACACAAATGCATAAATGTTGGGGCCAGCCCGGTGGCTCAGGCGGTTAGAGCTCCATGCTCCTAACTCCGAAGGCTGCCGGTTCGATTCCCACATGGGCCAGTGGGCTCTCAACCACAAGGTTGCCAGTTCAACTCCTCGAGTCCCGCAAGGGATGGTGGGCAGCTCCCCCTGCAACTAAGATTGAACACAGCAGCTTGAGCTGAGCTGCCTCCCGGATGGCTCAGTTGGTTGGAGCGCATCCTCTCAACAACAAGGCTGCCAGTTCAATTCCTCGAGTCCTGCAAGGGATGGTGGACTGTGCCCCCTGCAACTAGCAACGGCAACTGGACCTGGAGTTGAGCTGCACCCTCCACAACTAAGACTGAAAGGACGACAACTTGAAGCTGAACGACACCCTCCACAACTAAGATTGAAGGGACAACAACTTGACTTGGAAAAAAGTCCTGGAAGTACACATTGTTCCCTAGTAAAGTCCTCTTCCCCTTCCCCAATAAAAAAAAAAAAAAAATTTTTTTAAAAACCTATAATAAAAAAAATGCATAAATATTAACAGTTAAGAAAAAATATCTAGGTTATTCAATGCAATGATATTCTTTCACCCGTTCATCCAATGTTTATTTAGCAATTATGGATTCAACATTGTGTGGGAAACAAAAATGACTAAGACTCATTACTTGGGACAAGAAAGATAGGGTTCACTACACACCTATTAGAATGGCCAAAAGCCAGACCACTAACCATATCAAATGCTGGGGAGGATATGGAGAAACAGGAATTCTCATCTTGCTGGAGGGAATGCAAAATGGTACAGCCATTTTGGAAGACACTTTCCAAAATTTCAAAGAAGATGGTTTCTTACAAAACTAAACATTAAACAAAATTAAACACAACTTATAAAACCAAAGAAGCTGAAAACTTATATCCACACAAAACCTGCACAGGGATGTTTATAGCAGCTTAATTCATAATTGCCAACACTTGGAGGAAAACAAGATATCCTTCAGTGAGTACATGGATAAATAAATTGTTCTATGTCATGAAATATTATTTGGCACTAAAAGAAATGAGTTATCAAGCCATGAAAACACATGAAGGAATTTTAACTGTATTTTATTAAATGAGAGAAGCCCATCTGAAAAGGCTACTTTCTTGAAATCATAGTATATAATTCCAACTATATAACATTGTGGAAAAAGGCAAAACTATGGAGACAATTAAAATATCAGTGGTCCTGGGGGTGGTAGGATGTGTGAATAGGCAGAACACAGAGGATTTGTATGACAGTGAAAATACTCTGTGTGATATAATGATGGATACATGGTATTATGTACATTTGTCCAAACCCACAGAATGTACAACACCAAGAGTGAACCCTAAGGGAAACTATGGACTTCAAGTGATTATTATGTGTCAATGTAGGTTCATTCTTGGTGAAAAATGTACCATCCATTCTGGTAAGTGATGTTAGTAATGGAAAAATCTATACATGTGTGGGGGCAGAGGGTATATGGGGTATCGCTGTATCTTTCTCTCAGTGCTGCTATAAACCTAAAACTACTCTAAAAAACAGTCTTGGAAGGAAGGAAAGGAGGAAAGGAGGGAGGGAGGGAGGGAGGGAGGGAGGGAGGGAGGGAGGGAGGGAAAGAGGGAGGAGGGAAAGGTTTTCATTGGATCTTCGGAAATTGGATTGATGGTAAAATAAAGAAATACAGCTCAGGGAAATGTGATGGAAGAAATAAAGTCAGAGAAAAAGGACAATGTCCAATTTGCTTAGAGCTGAGAATTGATCAAGTTGGCCAACCCCCACCACCCTGTACCCAGGACAAATAATAATGACTGACCTCTATTCTACTCTTTTCAGAGTCCAAGAATCTTCTTTCAGGCAGCTACTCCCAATAAGCTGAAATACATAACTTACCCAGCAAAATGGTGGTACCATTAACAGAAATAGGGAAGAGAGGAAAGAAAGCTAACGTTTGATGGAATCGGGAAAGGTTCATTTAATTTGGTGGTAAGGGGTGATGTATCTGGGGACAAACTAGTAAAATTCAGCTCGACTTACTAACCTGGGAATCAGCCTCAGAAAGGTGCTTCTAAATCAACATTCATCCTTTTGAGACTCTTTGCTAGGAAAAAGCACAAACCCAGGCTACTTTGGATGGGTATGAATAAGCTCTTCATTGAAGATGCTACGTAATTGTGAAGACCAGGTTGCAAATGGAGTGATTGCAGAAGTCTGCTAATGGACTAAAAGACTTTTTCTTTTTTTAGAGTAGTTTCAGGTTTACAGCAACATTTTCAAAGTTCACTCATTCGTGTCATTCATGTAACTCCTGTGAGTGAGTGCAAGAGAGGTGGCCATAGACATACTAGCAACTAATCAAGGCTTTACCCTTGAAAGATGAAAAGAGAATTGAAAGTAGTATACCTGTTAATGCTACCTATATTGGATCTGTGTGTCACAGAAGATCCATCAATTGGACCATGTAAGTCTCATATTTTTGAAACGCTGGACAATGTGTAATTGGCTAAAATGTATGAGCATGTACCAGTCACCATTCTAAAAGCTTTATACTCAAAACACTTATTAAATAGAAATTATTATCTTCAGTGTATATATGAGAGAAAAAATTGAGACATGGAGAGGTTATGAAATTTCCCTGGGTCATACTAGCAAGAAATGTTAGATCCAGGATGCAAACTCAGTCACCCTAGCTGCAGAGGCCATCCACTAACTATAATACTATGCTGGCTGGCCAGAGAGTGGAGCATCCCTGCCGAGTGATGACATGGGAAGTTTGACCTAATAGATTGCTGAAGGTCTCCTGGACAGAGAGGAGGTTGGCTGGAAATCCAGAGTTTTGAATGATGGTACATACGCCATAGTTATATGAACATAGAGAATAGCGTTTAACTAATGGACAATATTAAGATGGGGCCTCCATGGTTGAGAACACCGTAGGATTAAGTAGTTTCAAAGAACATAAATTAATATAGTGTGTTAACTAATACAAATTCAAGATAGTGTATGTGTGTATATACACATATACACACACATCTGTGGAGGGGGAGAGAGAAAAAGAGGGAGGGGAGGAGGAACACAGAAAGGAAAATAGCTCCTATATGAAAATTGGTTTAATGTTTTAACAACCGCCCCCCCAAGAAGTTTCATATTTCTTGCATAGTTTTAAGTCATATTAAAGTTGTGGGTCATAAAAGTTATATTTACACCTCATAGTAACTAAAACCCAATTCTTTTGTTTTAAAAACAAGGAAAATGAAGCATAGGCAGGTTAAGAATTTTACTTAAGATGAAATATTTTTAGTCAGAGAGAATTTAGTGGAACAAAGAAAGGATTGAAAACCTAATAAATTAGATTTAACCTCAGAAGACAAGACTATTCACCAGCCACCTGAGTATTACCCACAGAGAAAATGTCTTGGGAAACACTTCGTCCAGAAGATACCAACGGGTAGCTCTCCAACCACAGATGTACTACGAGCTAAGTTCGCGAACATTCCACCATGCACTTACAGTCTTCTATTATCTACTATGTATTCTTTTAACAATTGAATGAACATCGGAGATTTGGGAATTTCACATAAAAATCTGTATGTCTGGTTTCTCTTGAAAAATTGGAAGAGCTGACCACCTGGGCCCACGTGCCAATGTCCAGCCGGCTCCTTTGGGAAGCAACTGCCTTTTCCCCCCCGGCAAAGCCCCACTTCCGACGATACACTCTCCAGTTTGCTGCAATCCCCACCACTCCTGTCTTTCTTCTGGAATTTCAGGCAGAGGGTCAATGTCTGCTTATCACCATGTTTGGAAAACAGTCCTTTTTACTATAAAAATTTCTCTGAACTATGTCAATCAAAAGTGCAGAAACAGGGGCCGGCCCGGTGGCTCAGGCGGTTAGAGCTCCATGCTCCTAACTCTGAAGGCTGCCGGTTCGATTCCCACATGGGCCAGTGGGCTCTCAACCACAAGGTTGCCAGTTCAATTCCTCAACTCCCTCAAGGGATGATGGGCTGTGCCCCCTGCAACTAACAATGCCAACTGGACCTGGAGCTGAGCTGCACCCTCCACAACTAAGACTGATGAAAGGACAACAACTTGACTTGGAAAAAAGTCCTGGAAGTACACACAGTTCCCCAATAAAGTCCTGTTCCCCTGCCCCAATAAAATCTTTAAAAAAAAAAAAAAAAAAGTGCAGAAACAAATATAGACCCATAAGGCTGTGAGTTCTTAGAACCTTCCCATTTCATTCATTTTTATTGCCCGCTTGGCCTCTGGGGACAATTTGCCACTCTGGCCTTTGAGTACTTTGTAGCCTTTTTTTGATCCTGACCACACAGGTTTGCAGCACAGGGTCTAAATTCCAATTGAGGAGAGCCCCCACCTGGTCATCTGAAGAATAGCACTCTGGAGGGCTTGCTATTTTTATATTCGGGCCTGTGGGGCAGTGAGAGTGCTTCTCTATACAGGACACCACAGCACCGTGTGCTGGAGGTAATTAGTTTGGCTCTAAATTATGCAGTTAAATAAATTTTAATGAACAGCTGTTCCCAATAAACAGGATAAATTGCAATTAATAATTGCTGTATTCATTTAACAAATGAATTAGCCACTTTTTAAATACACCGACATAACAAGTGTGATCTCCTACCAAGCCAGGCCAGCCTAAGAAAATTTATTTAGTGGTGAAAGAGCAGGACCACTGAGTAGGGCAGATACTGTGATACCCACTCTGAAGATATCAAGAAAATGCATGACGGCTTTGCTGGCTTTTTCTTTAAGAGGTAAAAATAGCTGATTGACAATGACCCAAACACTGGGGAGAAGGGAGTACTTTCATTTTGCCAAAAGTTGTGCCGAGCATTTCCCAAAGGGATTTGGCCTATGACACACTCACCCTACTCCACCCTCATATTTTTTATTTAGGGTAGTATTTGTTCTTTAAAGAACCCAGCTGTGCAGTGTCACAGACACAGAAAACTGCTAAAAATGTTGAGTTCTTGTTCAGTGGAAATGGCATGGGCCTTGGAGGGACAGATCTAGGCTCAAGTCCTGACGAAGGTGATTGCCTCAGTCTCCACATCTGCACAATGGGAGCAAGTTTCCTCATGGGATCATGGTAAACTTTGCACACGGTCATGTAGGTCAAGGAGTTAGCACAATATTTGCCCCTAACAGTTGCTTATTATGTATTCATTTCCCTCCCCGCCGCAAAAGAAAGAGCAGGTTCCAAGGAACCAACTTGCAGACTAAACCTTGATCTGCTAGAGCTCACCCATTCGTCTTTCACGAAACAACCATGCATTGTGCCAGACTCTATCCCAGGCATAGATGCCACCATGAACGAGGGCTCTGCTTGGTGGAGCTCACACTCTGGTGTCCTCGTGGGGCAAACACATTCATGATGCACGAGAACTTCCGAGTCTGTACCCTGAAGGAGGTCAATGGGCGAGTGCCTGGGCGACTAACTGGGATAAGAGGAACATGTGAGGGAACGCCTCCCCGAGAGGACATTTAAATGTGAACCCAAGGCTGCCATAAGAAGATTTCTGGGAAGAGCATTCTAGAGAAAGAAATGTAAAGATCTTAAAGTCAGAACGCGTTCTGACACATTCTGACAAGAAGATCAGTGTGGTCAGAGCGTAGTGACCCTATCCGACTTTCATGTTTAACTTTTATTTATTTAAGGGTGTTTTTCCAGGACCCATCAGCGCCAAGTCAAGTAGTCGTTTCGATCTAGTTGTGGAGGGCGCAGCTCACACTGACCCACGAGGGGATCGAACCGGCAACCCTGGTGTTCCCAGCATCAAGCTCTAACCAACTTAAACGGCCACCCCCCGTCCTGCCCTAATTTTCATTTTTAAAAGATCACTCTGGGTGTCAAGTGAGACAAAGGCAGAAGGAGGGGGATAAGTCAGGAGGCTCCTGCACGTGGTGACTTCAACTAGGGTTCTCCATAAAACGCCCCAATCCACCTGTTCCCATGCAAAGGGATCCTCCCCACCTCAGGAACTCCCACAGCACATTGCATTCATTACAAAAATACAAGGTCATTATTGACAGGCGGGTCTTGAGGGCAATCACTGGGTTGTACATAAGATCTTTTTAACCCCTCTCCATTCACTCTTTTGACTCTCTCCGTACTCTCACCATCCACTCAGCTCATTATCAGAGTGCTTTGCATATGGAGGGACTCAATAATGGTTTGTGTTTAAAATTTTAAAGTACCGTAGGCATATGCAATATTTCAGAATGGTTTAGAGACATTAATCAGCCTGGTCTGAAACCCGGCTCCACCATTTTCTACCTGTGCAACTTTGGCCAATTTATTTAACCGCCTTCATGTGTCAGTTTCCACATGTATGGAAGTGGGGAGGATAGTACCCAGCTATCAAGAAAGTCAGTGATAACACTCTGGACATAAGCATGTCACAGTGATAACACTGTGGACACAAATCTGTGGACATAACCATGTCAAGCATATAGTAAATGCCCAATAAATGTCAGCTCTTAATAATGGCTCTCAGTACACACAAGTCTTCTCTCTGATTGACACAAATCCTGTTCCACTGATGATGTGCATATAAAATAGAGTTATATTGAAAACTAGAAGCGGGGTTAATGGTATAATTACTTAATAGACAGGAAGTTTGAAGGGTTAGATAAAAACTAAATTTTGGATCTGGTGACAAACTCTTTATTCTCAGCAGGCATTTCTTTGGAGTCAGAATAAGGTGCTCAAAATTTTTCAGTAATATAAATATCAAGTATAAGCAAAGTTAGATGAGACAAAACTCTCATATACCGATGGAGGGGGTACAAAATAGTACAGCTAGTTTAGAGACAAATTTGACCAAATCTGATACATTTTGAATGTGCATAAACTTCTGCCCACCAGTTTCACTAACCAGTGTCTCTTCTGGAATATGACACCTGCTATGATCTGAATGTTTGAGTCCCCCCCAAAATTCACATGTTGGTATCCCACTGCCCAATGTGATATCTTAGGAGGCGGGGCCTATGGGAGGTGCTTAGGTCAGGAGGGTGGAGCCCTCAGGAATGGCATTAGTGCCTTCATAAAAGAGACCTCACAGAATTCCCTAGCCCCTTCCAGCATGTGAGGACACAGTAAGAAGTCATCAGCCTGCAATCTTCACCAGAACCGGACCATGCTGGCACCCTCGTCTTGGATTTTCAGCCTCCAAAACTGTGAGGAATAAATTTCTATTGTTGATTAGCCATTCTGTCTGTGGTATTGTGTCACAGAGGCCTGAACAAACTAAGACAACGGCCAAGTGTGCACAAGAGACATCATCCAAGGGTATTTGTCGCAGTACTATTTATCCGGTGATTGCCCGGGGAGAAATAGCTAAACGGATTCCATTACTTTCACAAAATGGAACATTACGCAACAGTGAGTGAAATGTAGAATTATATGTACAAACATGCTAAGATCTCTAAAACGTACTGTACTAGAAAAAAACAAGTTGCGAAGTTATATGGGTGGTATCATACATAAAAATAATGCCAGGTACTTTTATACACACGTTTGCATGGCAGGGATTGCTAGCTGCCTTCTCTCCCTGCTATATAATAATACAATCATGGCTTTATTTGTTGTAGCAATGAATTCAGCTGAAAGACTACAGTTCCCAGTATCTCTTGAAGCTAAGTATAACCTTATGACTAAATTCTGGTCAATGAGATGTAATCAGAAGTGAGTGCAAATGAGACCTCCTTCCTTCTTGGTCTGCCCCGCAATGTGGAGAGAACGGCTAGCACTTTTGGGGCCATACTGGACCAGAAGGTGACTGAGGATGAAGACAATGGACAGAGAAAAGCAGACTAGTGCCTGGATCCCCTGATGACATCATGGAGCGACCATGCCAGCTCTGGACTGCCTGCATCCAGACTTTCCTTATGTGAGAAAGAAACTTCTTCTAATTTATTTAACCTATTTTTACTTGATCTTTCCCTATGACCTGCAACCAAATCTAATCCTAATATACGAGGCAAGTCCAACAGTCTGCAAAGATACACACTAAACTCATCTCAGCGATCCTCTCTGGGCAAAGGAGGGGAGTGTGATTATAGAGAGACATCCAAGGAAAATACAGCTCTTTCATATTTAATTTTTTAGAATTCATTCATGTATTTGTACATCTAAAAATTGATTTTAAAATAAAGGCCAACCCCCAACACAAGGTACCATACAGACAAGTGTAGAAGTAGTTACAGAGAGACGAGGCAGAATATTTAATAGTCAAACAATCCCCCAGAAGCTGGAGTGTGTAGTCATTCCCACAGCAGTAGGCTCATTATGAACACTTGTTATAAATACTTATCATAAATACTCGAAATGTAATTTGTAACTTGAAGGAGAATTCTTGTCTAACAGGCAGGTCAACCCCTACCTCAGGATTCCAAAACAAAAATGTATTATCACCTTGAAATTTTAATCCCAACAGAGACTGCCTCACCTTCCCTTAAAATATTAAAGCCACTCTACCTTTGTTTTCTATATTCCACTTTTCTCCCTTTTAGAAAAAAGAAACTTCCTTTTATAACATTTCCTTTTATAAAAAAAGAAACAAGTGAGTCTGGGCCATTTATAATCCTAGTATTCTATAGGTCTTGACAGACCACAGGCCAAATTCAGCACACTAATGCAGTTTTTTTTTGTTTTGTTTTGTTTTTGTGGGTTTTCTTTTTTTTTTTTTTTGCCTGAATGATGCTTTAAAAGAAATTAAGCAGCATTTTTAAATCAGAAAATTTCAGAGAATCTGGAATGCTTTCTTCTCTTGAAAAATCAGAAGACCTGGCAACACTGGGGCTTTCTTCCACAAGGCAACCACCAGCTAGAATCGGGTGCAAGCTGGTCCTTTCAGACCCGGAACCCCTCTGCAGGTCAGAAAAGCCTCCACCACCCACAGTCTCCGTGTTCGAATTCACACAGGTCACACCGCATTTGTGTTATCATCATGGTATGTTATTCTCTCGCCCTCTTCTGGCAAATCTATGCAACTGCACAGAACTACTAAATTATTCCAGCCTGTCATCTGCAAATAGGTCAGCCACTCAAAACCAAAATTCTCTTCACCCATATTCCTGACCTTCTCCCAGCATCAGATGATATATATTCAACAAATGCAAACTAAATTTGACTTAACAGGCCACCATTTAAAAAGTGAACAGGAATGACAAACATCAAATACAGATTCCTTTTATTACAGTTTAGATTTAATTGTGAAGAGATTTAGAATTGCTTCATTTACTTAAAGCTTCAACTTTTTCCAAAAATAGTCAGTTTATGAAATATTTTTCATCATACTCGTGAATATGATTAAAGCATATTAATTTAGTCTTGAAGTGTCCATGGGCTACACTGCATTTAGCCATCTGTGAATTGTGATTGCTAAACTTTTTGTCACAACACAATGTTCTCAGTAGCCAGAGACCAAAACAAAACAAGATGCTCTTTGAGCTACTGCAGGGGCAAATCACCACCTCATAGGGCATTCCCAGTCTGCTTACAAAGATTTTACAGCCCACTCCACCTTCATACACATATAAAATAAATATATATATAAAAAATAGAGCAGCAATCTCTCTAATTGAATATATATAATTCAATTAGAGAGATTGCTGCTCTATTTTTTTTTACCACTATTGTCTTCTCTCTAGCAGATAAAATAGGACATGAAAGCCAAAAAACGCTTTGATTTCACCTGCAACTTAATCACATTCCCTACTAGTAGCAGCAACAGCCAAAGAATGCAAAATGCCAGATTTTTTGCAGCTGAACTGGAAATCTAAAGGTAATTGCCAAATGCACCTAATCAAAGACTATTATGGAAATACAATAAAACTCACAGGTAGGTAAGACGGACCCAAATAAGCAAACACTGAGAATTATAATTCTTACAGAAATTCTGTTTTATGTATTTTAGGTTCATCGTGGGATCCCAGCAGAGCTGTCCCTTTAAGCAATTACTTAACATAGAAGAATAAGCAGTTTGTCTCCAACTACACATATTTGCTTACGATGAAGCTACTATAATCTTTTAAACCACCAGTTTCCTGGGAGTCCCTGAGACCTTCTCAGTGGGCCCACAAGATCAAAACTCTTTTCTAATGATATTAAGCTGTTATTTGCCTTTTTCACTCTTATTCTTTCATGAGTGTACAGTGCCCTTTCTAGTGGGTGCTTTCTAGAGGCCACCTGATGAGTGATACTTCAACAGATTAAGTGCAGAAGCTGATAGGAGAATCCAGGTCTATTCCATTGAGCCAGGCATTAGAGAGACTTGCAAAAACATAAAACAATACCAGTCTTCTCATTAAATGTTTTTGTTTTAGACAGTGTACTTGTTTCTTATGAAATCATCACTTATGTTAACATGCAGTGGGTGGGTTACGGTTATTTTTAACTGAATTAATATTTTACTTTTTTTTCAGCTTTAGTTTTGAATAAGGTAAATATTGATAGATATAACCCATATAAACAAAAGCTCTGTGGGGTCCTCAACAATTTTTAAGAATGCAAAGGCTTCTTCAGACCAAACAGTTTGAGAACCACTGTTCTAAATAGTTTTCTTGTTGTTTACAAGATTCAGGAAGCTCTCTGAAAACTGGCTTTATCTGAAGACTGGTTCTATCTTAAATAATTCTCTTTGCATCACTAATGAAAAGAGTGGGTCAAGGGTCCGGAATTCAGCTCTCAAAGCTCCCAGCAGACTTCAGCATCCCCACCTCCACTTGCCAAACCTACAGTCTTCACTTCTTCAGGTGAGGCGTCCCATTCCATCCCACTCGCTCAAAGATCACACTTTATAGTGATTATAATAATCACAACCCATCATTTTGTTTTAATTTGAAGAGCATTTGCCATTTGCCAGGCATACAGCCTTCATTATCTCATTAATGAATTAATGAAAAGTGCTTAGCACAGTGTCTGGCATGTGGCAAGCCCTCATTAAACGTTAGCCTTGATGGTGGTGGTGATGAGCGTGGTGAGAGTTGCCTTCCAACAATACTGTGAGGGATCTAGTGATATTATTCCTCACTTACAGATGAGGAAACTAAGACACAGAAACGTTACTTGGGCAAGTTCACACAGCTAGTAGGTGGCAGAGCTGGGATTCTGACCCACTTCTAAGTCTAAAGGCCATGGAAGAGCCAAATACTTCCACCATACTGTTCACCAGTGTTTCTCACACTTGACCATGCAGATGAATCACCCGAGGTTCCTGTTAAATGCAGATTCTGATTCAGGAGGAGGTCTGGGGCGGGATCTGGGACTCTGCATTTCTAACAAGCTCCCAAGCAGTGCCCATAATGCTGATCCTTGATCCAAAGTTTAAATGAAGATTCTAAAGAAGATTCTTTAGAAGAGTCTCCCCTTGCAAGCATTTTAAACCATTTAAAAAAAAATATCTCAGTGTTCATTTTCCTCTACCTATACTCAAATGTCTTTTTCCTAATTAAAATGTTTTTGTCTACATCCCATTCAACAATAGTCCTTAATCTTTAGTCACCTTGTATTTTTGCTTGTGAGTCACTGACACCCACGAACTACCTTTGGAACACCACCCCTTTCTGCATTGGCTGAAAAACTAGTATTTTGAGCTGTCACAAGGGGGCGCTGCTTGCTAAGCAATTGTTCAGGCTCAGCGGTTGAACCTTCGAGCTGTGGAATTGTGCCATTACATGAACATTTTACAAAATGGATGGGCTCACTCACCTTGGCCAGGCCCGCTCTCTTCCCTGAGAATGTATCACTAATAAACCCTACTTGCATGTTCAAAAAAATAAAAAATAAAAGTAAAAATGGATGGGAATTGGAAAAATAAAATTGCGAATGGTGACCAGAAGTATAGGTCTCCTACTAACACATCTGAAATAACAATAAACTTTATTAAACATGTCAAAAATGAAATAAAAACTACTTGGCCTTAATGGAGACTTTATGGCATTAAAAAAAAAACTATAAAAGACGAGAATGAAATTAAGTACTTGTCTGATGAAATAGATCAAATATTACTTCTAAAGACAAGTCATTGGGTATTTTATAATATTTATTAATTGCACTTTGAACAGAGCTCTGCCTCATCTTCCCCATAAGTCACCTCCACACACAACCCGGACACAAAAGTCACTTAGGCCATTACATTACACATATTACCTACTCAATAAGAAAGAAAGTGGATTCATTTGTAATGGAATCTAGTAGAATCGCATTCAAAATTACATAATGTATATAATTTATTTGTAAATATGCATAAGTAGATATATACGGAAGGGTGTTCACCACACGATGAAACTATTTTTATAGTAAGCATAGTAAGCTGGGCTGCTGTTGAAAGGAGAACCCAATGAGGAGACAGCTGGGTTCTAGTCAACATCACGGGAGAACTAACTCCTTCATATCAGAAATACAGACAATGTCTATTATACCCATTTCTACCACTCACGGGGGCTGATCCCCTACTTCCCTATGGTAACTCATTACTTAGCATTACAGTTATTGGAAAGAAAGCCTATTTTGGAGGCAGGACAAAGCTTTGGAGCTCGAGTACCAAAGCCAGACTGCCTAGGTTGAAATTCCAGGCCTATCACTTACTGGACACGTGACCTGGAAGCAGTTACTTCATGCAATGGAATGTTCAGGATTGACTGGGAAAAGGCCTTGAGATAAGACCTTGTGTGAAGGTGTGTGACTATGACCTTGTGTGAAGAACTCAACGACTTAATACGATTCAATTATCCCTGTAATCCCTGTACCCACATAACACAGAAATACAAAAGACTGCAGCAAGATTTAACACCAATTCAATTATCCCCACTATCATTTGGCCTGTACAGGAAAGGATGGCTCTTTCTAAAAATTAATTGCTAAGGCTGACTCTGAGTAAAGAATACACCCAAGGTTGATGGGGATGGCCTGGCTTAGACGTGACATGACATCCTAAGGACACCCTGTCTCATGCAAACACAAAAGAGAACACTCAACAGCCATTTTAAAGATGTAGATCAATTGATAACACAGAGTTATTTGTGACATATGAAAAGAGAAACCAAATTTACAATGGCATCTAGTACAGTATTTTCAAAATTATATACATGTATAAATTGTATTTGAAAATACATCTACAGAGATATCCGGGCAGCATCACATCTCACCTTTCCATGCTGCCTTCCCTGTGAAATCCAGGAACTCTCCTGCCTCTGAGTTTTTCAACCCTTTTCTAGATTCCATCCATGAGTTATATACCCTAGAGTTTCAGGAAGGTACCTTCAAGACCTCAGCAATAGTGAGGGGAGAGCCTCAGAAAATAGACCATGATTCTACCCGACACTGCTTTAAACAATACGCCTCCCCTTTTATGTGCTGCAGACATTGAGCTTCTGCCAAAGATTTCATCTGAAAAAAAGATTTTCCACAATGTTATGCCACTGGCCATAACATTGACTTGGTACTTGGCTTTACATTTCCAGGGGTATAGTCTTATGTAACATTACGGGCGATCTTTTCACCAAAGCACATGCTGTCTCCCCACACAGTGGTTTTCCAAGACGTGACAGATCCTTAGTCCCACTTCCTTGATTTTTCCCACGATTTCTAGAATGGTTTCATAGATTCTCATTATGTGGTTGAAGAGTTTTTCAACTAGGACATCTATCTGTTGTGGAGATTATCAGACTAACCAACTCTGCAGATAGTTCCACCGAAGTCCAGGTAGGACTCAATGGTCTACAAACTCCCATTGGACCCTCCCATGACACCTCCAATCCTGTTTTACATTATTTCCCACCACAAAGGCACATCTTTTTCAGATGCATTTTATAAAGTTTTTAATAACCATTCTTCAAAGGAGATTTGATACCAATTAATTGTCAAATACAGTATTATGCTCAAAAGTAAAGTAACTACCATGTTTCCCTGAAAATAAGACCTACCCGGACAATCAGTTCTAATGAGTCTTTTGGAGCAAAAATTAATATAAGACCTGGTCTTATTTCACTGTAAGACCAGGTTTTATATGATATAATATAAGACCGGGTCTTATATTAATTTTTACTCCAAAAGACGCATTAGAGCTGATTGTCCAGCTAGGTCTTATTTTGGGGGAAACACAGTACATGGGCCTGGGCTAGATGTGAACATTAGGTATGGAAGAATAAAGAGCTGTGCTGTCCGATGTGGGAGCCACAAGCTCCATGTGACAATTTCAATTTAAATCATTAAAATTAAATAAAATTTAAAATCCAGTCCCCCAGTGGTCCTAGCCACATTCCAAGTGCTCAGTAGCTACATGGGGCTGGTGGCTACCATATTGGACAGGCAGCTATGGGACATTGCCATCATCACAGAAAGTTCTATTGGATAACACTGATGGAAAGGCCACTGAGTTTATCATTTCATAAAGTTTTCTGAAGCACACTAGCCTGGTAGAATGCTGTCATTTGGGCTAAATTAATCTGGAAAGTTCTGCATCCTAAACACCCTGCCTTACATGTTAGAATATTAATATTATGAATCTCCAAGACTCAGGCTTTAGCATCAGATAAGTCCAAGTTTGAATCCTCGCTCAGCCACTTATTAGCAGTGTGACCTTGGGGCAAGTTATTTAACGTTGAATCTCAGTGTCTTCATTGGATAAATTGGAACAATAGAACACCTTGGTATTTATTGTCATGAGAATGAAATAATACATGAAAAATTTAGCAAAGTGCTTCCCAAATACTAAAGTCTCAATAAATGTAAGCTATTGTAATTATTATTTTTTAAGGTGCAAAGACGTCCTATTTTATTTGGTTTAGTCCAGAATTTCTCAAATTTACTAGCACCAAATTTTTTTAGAATACATGGAAGACAGTATAATAGCCCCCTGCCTCCCCAAAGAGGTCTGTACCCGAATCCCAGGACCTATGAATATTTTGCCTTACATGATAAAAGGAATTTTTGCAGATGTGATCAAGGGTTTTGAGACAGATTATCCTGGATTATTTTAAAAACATTTATGAAAGTAAAAATTACAGACATGCTTTGTGAGAATAACTCAAACTTGCATATTTCAACTTCTCAATTACCAAGCAAAGGGGTAAAACAATAGATAAGGTAGTTTTAAGGTAGTTTTAGAAGAAAACTTTCAGAAGAATTTTTCCTGAACTTTTAACATGGATTTGTAATGGGGGACTGAAAAGTGTTTAAATTTCTTGTTTTAATTTACTCAGCAGAAAAGCTGATTGACAAATATTTTGTGCCCAGGTTGAAATATTTGTAGCCTTCCTTCCCCTGCATCCAAACATCTTTTCTTGCACAGAATCAGAGTGTGATATTTTATGACTGGGGGATGATTAAAACAATTTTTTAGACTTTTCTCCTCCCAAGAATAAATATACATGAAGAGCAAAACCACAAGAACTGCCTCTCCCATTTTAAAAAGGAAGGTAAATTCTGGGACTCAGGGGTGGCAATATACTCTCCTTTCTTGACATGTCACCCAGAAATCAGGTTCGGGTCAGACCTCTGAGCTTTGCACATTCCTTTTCAGGCCCATCCAGTCCTGGGATGTTTGAAACACCTGTGAAGACGCCACACCACCTGCTGGATTTGGCAGTCATAGAACCAGCTCTCAGCAGCACGGAAGAGGGAGCATTTCATCTCCGCTAGCCACTCAAGATGGGTAAGAATGTGAAAACATTAAATACCCAAAACCACTGAATTGTCACTTTAAATGGGCGAATTGTATGGCATGTGAATTATATCTCAATAAAGGTTTTTAAAAAAATAATGTGAAGGACGTCATAGGAATGGCGGCAGCGGGGCGCACTTTCTGAGTTCTCCTCCGGATCTTGTTGCAAACAAGACCTATAACCCATCAAAGAACTCTTTGCTCATCACACAGAACAGCTAAGAGACTCGTGGATTACTTGAAGCTAAGGATTACTTGAAGGTGCGCTAATTGGGCGAGCAGGGGAAGGAAGGAAGGGAGCGGAGTGAAAACGCCCGGCTGGCGGCGGTGGGAGATCCCAGCCCGCGGCAGAGTCTCAGCCGGAGGCGGCGAAAACCGCAAACCGCGGTGGCACCCGCAGTTCCAGGCACGCGCGGGATCCCAGGGCGGAACGGAGAGCACAGAGACCAGGAGGTGGGCTCTTTCCCTGCGTCCCACGGCTGATTTCTCCCGCCGGGAGGGCGGCCAGAGGGCCCTAGGGCAGACAAAGAACACAGACTCCATACCTGGGCCCATCCCCCGCCCCTCTCTTCCAATCCTACCTGCCCTTCCAGAGACTTAAACTGGCCCCTGAACTGAGGAGTAGTGTCAGATTACAGAGGAGCCGTAATGCTCAGGCTTTGGGAAGCCTGACGGGCAGCCCTGACCCAGGGAGGAGACTAGGAAGTGTGTGATTTTGGCTGGGCTAGGAGAGAAGAGACTCCTCCACCCCCAGCCACCACCTTTTCTGGCCTGCGGGAAGAGGGTGACGCGCGGCTGGGCTGGGAGAGAGAAGACCCCTCCATCCCCAGCCCCCACTCTTTCTGGCCTGCCTAGGGCGGGGCAAGTGTTACTGCCCAGACACACCTGGAGATCAGCAGTGAGGCAGGCGCAGCTCTGGGCTTTCAGCAGCTCGGAAATCTCCCGCCCGCACCCCCCCTCCCATATACACACACACTGAAGAAGTGCCCTAAGACTCAGGAATAGTGGACATGGGGCTGGTGGGGCTACTCTCTGTGCATATGTGCAGACAAGGGCAGAAACTGCACTGACTTTGTGAAAACTATCATCCAGACCCCCTCAGGCCCACGCATTTAAGTCTGCAGTCCCAAAGTCACTCTGGGCACCAGGTGACCGGCTCTGCCAGCGCAATAAGCAGGGAGCTCTTTGGTACAGCAGAGGACAACCTGGACATTGCTTGGTGGGCTTAGGCCGAGACTGTTGCTGCTTTTTGTTTTGCTTTGTTTTGTTTTGTTTTGTCTTTATATCTTTGATATCTTTGCCTGTGTCAAGTGGGGGTTATCGGGTGTTTTTGCATGTGAATGTATTTGATTTTTTTCTTTGTTGTCGTTGTTGCTGTTGTGCTTGGTGATTTGCTTTGTTCTGAAACTGCCCTGCCGGGGCCCAGCTTGAGAGGCACGGGATTCAGCATATCCAGGGGCCAACTCCAGACCAAACCGGAGTGCTGCCGGGTTTGACCTGCAGGTCACACGCCCAGAGGGGGTTCTCTTCAGGCACTGGAGCCCATAGAGGCCAAACCACATTTGGGTGGTCAACCCTCACACAGCAGAGCGCCCTGCGGGGGGCAGAGCCAAGTCTCACAACGGGTCAGCCCAGGAGTTAACCCCACCTACTCACAAGCAAAAAGCAATTAAAGATCTTCTTGAACGGGACAGTGTGCACAACACAAGAGTCACCTTTGGAGCACACGCAGAGGAGAAGGACGACGTGGTGCGAGTCAAATATAAAGGACACATACTACATAAGATAACCTAGCAAGAACTAAGAACTCTAGGGGATCTACCTAATACATCAAAATAAACACAGAGAGTCAGCCAGAATGGGGAAACAAAGATACATGTCACAAATAAAAGAACAGAAGAAACCTCCACAACTGGAACCAAATGAAGGAGACGTAACCAACCTTTCAGAGACAGAGTTCAGAACACTGGTGATAAGAATGTTTAAGGAGCTTAGAGAAGAAATAAAGAAGGATGTAGAAATCATAACGAACAACCAGTTAGAACTAAAGAACACAATTACCAAAATTAAGAACTCACTTGAAGGAATTACCAGCAGGTTAGATGAAGCAGAGGATCGAATCAGCGACTTAGAAGACAAGGTAGCAGAGATCACCCAAACGGAACAACAGAAAGAAAAAAGAATAAAAAACAATGAAGATGGCCTAAGAGACCTCTGGGATAACATCAAGCGCAACAACATGCGCATCATAGGAATACCAGAAGGTGAAGAGAGCAAGCAAGGGATTGAGAACATATTTGAAGTAATAATGTCTGAAAACTTCCCCAACCTGATGAAGGAAACCAACATACAAGTCCAGGAAGTGCAGAGAGTTCCAACCAGGATTAACCCAAACAGGTCCACACCAAGACACATTATAGTTAAAATGGCAAAGCTTAAAGACAAAGAGAGAATCCTAAAAGCAGCAAGAGAAAGACGGAGGGTTACATACAAGGGAACTCCCATAAGACTATCAAATGATTTTTCTACAGAAACATTGAAGGCCAGGAGGGAGTGGCAGGAGATACTCAAAGTGATGGAAAACAAAGGCCTACAACCTAGATTGCTTTATCCAGCAAGGCTATCATTTAAAGTCGATGGAGAGATAAAGAGCTTTCCAGAAAAAAATAAGCTAAAGGAATTTGTTACCACCAAGCCAGCATTGCAAGAAATACTAAAAGGACTTCTGTAAATAGAAGAAAGATCAAAACAACCTAACTACAAATTTAAAAATGGCAATAACTATGTACCTATCAATAATCACTTTAAATGTAAATGGATTAAATGCTACAGTCAAGAGACATAGGGTGGCTGACTGGATAAGAAAGCAAGACCCTTGTATATGCTGTATACAAGAGACTCACCTCAGAACAAAAGACACACAGGCTGAAAGTGAAGGGTTGGAGTAAGATATTTCATGCAAATGGAAATGAGAAAAAAGCTGGAGTTGCAATCCTTATATCTGACAAAATAGACTTTAAAATGAAGAACATATTAAAAGATAAAGATGGGCACTATATAATAATAAAGGGATCGAACCGACAAGAGGACATAACCCTAGTAAACATCTATGCACCCAACATAGGAGCACCTAAATATATAAAACAGGTACTGACTGACATAAAGACAGAGATCAACAGTAACACTATCATAGTAGGGGACTTCAACACACCTCTGACAACAAGGGACAGGTCTTCCAGACAGAAAATCAATATGGAAACAACAGCCTTAAATGATACATTGGACCACTTGGATTTAATCGATATTTTCAGAACATTTCACCCCAATGCTGCAAAATACACATTTTTCTCAAGCGCACATGGAACATTTTCCAAGATAGACCATATGTTAGGCCACAAAACAAGTCCTGATAAATTTAAGAAAATTGAAATCATACCAATTGTCTTCTCTGATCACAATGCTATGAAATTAGAAATGAACTACAGGAAAAAAACTGGAAGACACACCAATTCATGGAGGCTGAATAACTTATTACTAAATAATGAATGGGTCAAGCAGGAGATGAAGGAAGAAATCAAAAGATATCTCGAGAAAAACGAAAATGAAAACACAACAACCCAAAATCTATGGGATGCCGCGAAAGCAGTCATAAGAGGGAAATTCATAGCTTTGCAGGCCTACCTAAAGAAACAAGAAACAGCACTAATCAACAGTTTATCTTCACACTTAAGGAATTTGGAAAAAGAACAGCAAAATAAGCCCAAAGGGAGCACAAGGAAGGAGATAATAAAGATCAGAGCAGAAATAAATGAAATACAAACCAGAAAAACAATACAAAAGATCAATGAATCCAAGAGTTGGTTCTTAGAGAAGATAAACAAAATCAACAAACCTTTAGCCAGACTCATTAAAAAAAAGAGAGGACCCAAATTAATAAAATCAGAAATGAAAGAGGAGAAGTGACAACAGACACCACAGAAATACAAAAAGTTTTAAGAAGTTACTATGAGCAACTATATGCCAACAAATTTGACAATCTGGAAGAAATGGACAATTTTCTAGAGGCGTATAACCTTCCAAGGCTAACTCAAGAAGAAACAGAAAACCTGAATAGACTGATTACCACCACGGAAATTGAATCAGTAATCAACAATCTCCCAACAAACAAAAGCCCTGGACCAGATAGCTTTACAGGTGAATTTTACAAAACGTTCAAAAAAGAACTATCACCTATTCTCCTCAAGCTCTTCCAAAAAATCCAGAAGGAAGGAAGACTCCCAAACACTTTTTACGAAGCCACTATCACCCTGATCCCAAAATCAGACAAAGACACCACAAAAAAAGAAAACTACAGGCCGATATCTCTAATGAACATAGATGCAAAAATCCTCAACAAAATATTAGCGAACAGAATTCAGCAATACATTAAAAAGATCATACACCATGATCAAGTGGGATTCATCCCTGGTATGCAAGGGTGGTTCAACATCCGCAAATCAATTAATGTGATACACCACATTAACAAAATGAAAAATAAAAATCACATGATCATATCAATAGATGCACAAAAAGCATTTGATAAAATCCAACAGCCATTTATGATAAAAACCCTTAATAAAGTGGGAATAGAGGGATCATATCCCAACATAATAAAGGCCATATATGACAAACCCACAGCTAACATCATACTCAATGGGGAAAAGCTAAAACCATTCCCCCTAAGATCAGGAACAAGGCAAGGTTGCCCACTATCTCCGCTTCTATTCAACATAGTGCTGGAAGTTCTAGCCACAGCAATCAGACAAGAAAAAGAAATAAAAGGCATCCAAATTGGTAAGGAGGAAGTAAAATTATCATTATATGCAGATGATATGATACTATATATAGAGAACCCTAAAGACTCCACCAAGAAGCTATTAGAGCTGATAGATGAATTTAGTAAAGTAGCAGGATGATACAAAATTAATATTCAGAAATCAGTTGCATTTGTATATACCAATAATAAAACATCAGAAGGAGAAATTAAAAAAACAATCCCATTTACAATTGCTCCAAAGACTATAAAATACCTGGGAATAAGTTTAACCAAAGAAGTAAAAGATCTGTACTCAGAAAATTATAAGACACTGAAGAAAGGAATGAAGGAAGATATAAATAGATGGAAACACATATCATGTTCATGGATAGGAAGAATTAATATAGTTAAAATGTCCATACTGCCTAAGGCAATATACATATTCAACGCAATTCCTATCAAACTACCAATGACGTTTTTCACAGAAATAGAACATATAATCCTAAAATTTATATGGGACCATAAAAGACCCCGAATAGCCAAGGCAATCTTGAGAAATAAGAACAAAGGGGGAGGTATAACAATACCTGACTTCAAATTATACTACAAGGCTACAGTAATCAAAACAGCATGGTACTGGCATAAAAACAGACACATAGATAAACGGAACAGAATAGAGAGTCCAGAAATAAATCCACACCTATATGGCCATTTAATCTACGACAATGGAAGCAAGAATGTACAGTGGGATAAAGACAATCTATTCAATAAATGGTGCTGGGAAACCTGGACAGACACATGCAAAAAAATGAAGCTGGACCACCTCCTTACACCATATACAAAAATAAATTCAAAATGGCTTAAAGACTTAAGATCTGAAACCATAAAATACCTAGAAGAAAATATAGGAAGAAACTTCTCAGACATTACCCGGAGTAAAATTTTTACTGATATATCCCCTCGCGTGAGGGAAGTAAGAGAAAAAATAAACATGTGGGATTATATCAAACTAAAAAGTTTTTTCACAGCAAAGGAAACCATCAATAAAACAAAAAGGGATCCTACTGAAAGGGAAAAGATATTTGCCAATGATATATCTGATAAGGGATTAATATCACAAATCTATGAAAAACTCACTCAACTCAACTCCAAAAAAACAAACGACCCAATTACAAAATGGGCAGAGGACTTGAAGAGACATTTTTCTAAAAAGGACATACAGATGGCAAACAGACATATGAAGAAATGCTCAACCTCACTAACCATCAGAGAAATGCAAATAAAAACCACAATGAGATACTACCTCACCCCAGTCAAAATGGCTATCATCAATAAATCAACAAACAACAAGTGCTGGCGCGGATGTGGAGAAAAGGGAACGCTTGTGCACTGTTGGTGGGATTGCAGATTGGTGCAGCCACTATGGAAACAGTATGGAGGTATCTCAAAAATCTGAAAATGGAACTACCCTATGATCCAGTAATTCCACTCCTAGGTATCTATCCGGAGAAATCCAAAACTCCAATTCAAAAATCTTTATGCACTCCTATGTTTATTGCAGCACTATACACAATAGCTAAGACATGAAAACAACTGAAATGCCCATCGGTAGATGACTGGATTAAGAAAATGTGATACATTTATACAATGGAGTATTACGCAGCCATAAAGAAGAAAGAAACCTTACCATTTGCAACAACATGGATGGACCTAGAGAACATTATGTTAAGTGAAATAAGTCAGACAGAGAAAGATAAGTACCATATGATCTCACTTATATGCGGAATCTAAAGAAAAGAATAAGTGAATGAACTAATGAGAAACAGTTTTGGAGACAAAGAGGAAAAACTGAGGGTTGCTAGATGGGCGGTGGTGGGGTGGGGGTAAAGGGGAAGGTGAGGGGATTAGAAAGCAATCAGTAACCACAAGATGGCCACGGGGTTTGAAAATTAATCTGGGGAACGTAATTTAGTGGTTACCAGAGGGTAAGGGGGTTGGGGGGTGGGAGATGAGGGTGAGGGGGATCAAATGTATGGTGATGGAAGGAGAACTGACTCTGGGTGGTGAACACACAATGTAATTTATAGATGATGTGATACAGAATTGCACACCTGAAATCTATGTAATTTTACTAACAATTGTCACCCCAATAAATTAAAAAAAAATAAAAATAATGTTAAAACAATTTACTGTACAAGGTGAACATAGCAATTGAATTTTGATTTTTTTTTTAACAACTATATTTTCCTCTAAATGATAGGACATGTCATTCAGTAAGGTCTCACACAGACGACAGCCTATAGAAACAAAGTAGCTCTAGCCAGGGATGGACTTATGTTCAAAGCATGATTTTTAACCACCCTGGGTCCACATAAATATTTTAGTCCTTTACTTGCTGAAAAGGCTGTTTTCTTAGGACAATGTGCCCCTACCAAATAGCAACTGTGCCATCTTCATTATGGTTATGGCGAATCAACCCGAGTGAGATCTTTCTAGGATCTTTTTGGTTGACCAGGTCCTCTCATCACGTTACAACAAAAATCCTAGCCGCCATTATAATTTTCATTATAACAAGCTAAAAAGCAAACAAACTCTTGTAAACAAACTCGTTTGTTTGAAAAAAGATAAAAGGAAATATATCACAATATCAACCACAACATCGAGAAAGCTGGAAGTTCTACATAAGCTGGCAGGATGCAGCTACCTTCTCATGTTTCTACCATTCTCTTGCTTTCCCAAAAGCCTTCACATCTACGTCCAAATTTTATCCTCCATAAAATCAAAACATAAGTTACTACAAAGGCAAAAAACCCTGGCAGGAAAAAGTGCAAGACTGTGTGAAGAACAAAAAGCATCCACCTGGCAGCTGAGATGCCTGGATCCCAGCTCATGCCCTGCTACCAAGGAACCAGTAACATTTTCTGAGCATCTGTCACCACACCTGGGAAATAACCGTTTGATCAGGCAATCAAAAAGACCCCTTTCAGATCTAACAGTCTCATCTTTTAAGGACTGGGTTCAGATCTCCTGACTCCCAGTCTGTGGAACATTTGAAATATATAGGATAGCCACCAAATCTGGAAACATACACAAATACATAATGGCTACTGATATTAAATAACAGGACAAAATAATCATCTACTTCCAGACTAGATGACCACTTAGTAACGAACAGCACAATCCATCATCTTCCCTACAGTGGACTTAAGAGGTACCAAACCAACAGCAGAAATAGGGGTGGGAGGAGGCTTGGAGTGCTGTGTGGTACAAGTGGCCACTCCGACAGAGCCAGACCCACTCAACACTTACCTTAGAGAGGGACTGTCACTCAGTTTGCACTTGCAGCCGGGAACGATATTCCAAGACACCAGACGCTAAATAACTGGACGTGCCACGCAGGAAGGCTCCCCAGCATAAAATATTCCACAAAACACGGTAACGGTTGTCCACAACCAGAGAGTACAACCAGAGGACTGGAGAAAGGAAGCCTCAGCCGAGCAAGGAGGTCAGCAAGGAAGGAAACAGCACCTGTGTATTATGGCCTTTTATCCACAGTGGGAGTGGGCATGAGGGATGGTAAAGCCATTGCAGACTGAGGGCTAACTTGTCTACTGTCCACGCAGTTGGAGCTGAGCATGCTCAATAAGCTGGTAAATGTCAGCTGGTCTGCGAAGCCCCGCCAGACCCACTCTGCCCCTCCCCGCGCTTCACCTGCAATGTTCGGAGGCTGAAAACCTGGAGGCAGGAGAGATGAACTCTCAGAGACCTGAAGTAAACCAAACTAACGTCGCTGATGAGAAGCAGCTGCTTTCTTGTGTGGTTAACACAGGGATACTGAATATGCAGCAGTGACGAGCTCCAAAAGGCTCTGGTGGAGTTGAGCAGGTAGGTGCATGGCTGAGGTGTCAGCCTGGATTTCACTTCTCAGGAAGTCTTCGCCTGACTCTCCCGCCACTGACTCTTGGCCTGTTTCAGGGGCCCCTCCTCCAGGAATCATCAGCCAGTACTCTCGTAGCACTGCCATTCAACTTTCTTGGTTCAGCTCTCCAACTAGGCTGTAGGTCCTCAAGGAAAGGGACTGTCATGCAGGGTCTCAGCTCCCGTTTCCTGCACAAGAACGCAGGACATGGTGAGACCAAAAAGGAACACCCAGGGAGCCATGGATAGGGGAGTCATAACTCTATAGTCTCGCTAGCGGCTGGTTTGGAGACACAGGAGGCAGGAGCCACACGATCTGCCACCTTCCGTCCACTTTCTGCCAACCAACCCACCCCACTTGCTAGCTGCAATCTGCTGTGCTAACTGCAATCCGCGCTTGCAGGCTCAGCCACCATCTTCTTGCCAGCCCCCATTTTCTGCTAGCCTAGCCACAGCAGTTATATTAGTGCCCACTGGCTCACTGGTTACAGCTGACGGCCAACTAGCCACAGCTGATGGCCATCCAATCACAGCTGATGGCCATTTACTACCTGAGCCAGCACCTTTCCACATGAGACCTAGAGCCTGGAAACTGCACTCCTGGCTCTGTCCCCACAGGACTCTACCACATTGGGTCCCCAGGGCCTAGCGTGCTGTTTGGCACAGTGGAGGAGGGGGCTGGGAGCTTTGTACTCCCTGTGCCAAAGGGCTGAACACATGCTTGTTGAACTGAACTATACCAATTTCATAATCACACTGCTTAAAGACCAGTGTCATTCGGGGTCTCTGGTCCCGCTCCCTGCATAAGAACGCAGGATATGGCGAGGCCCAAAAGGAACACCCACGGAGCCACGGATGTGGGCTTCATACAACTATAGTCTCGCTGGTGGCTGGGTTGTAGATACAGGAAGCTGGAGCCACACGATTCGCAATCTGCCGTCTGCTTTTCTGTCAACCAACCAACCAACCAACCCCACTTGCTAACTGCACTCCGCGCTTCTCTTCTCTCCCACCCAACCCACCAACGTAGCCAGGGCAGTTATATCAGTGGCTAATGGCTAACCGGTAACAGCCGATGGCCAGCTAGTCACAGCTGATGGCCATGTACTACGCGAGCCAGCACCTTTCCGCGGGAGGCCGAGAGCCTGGAACCGCTCTCTGGGACTGTCCCCACAGTCAGTGTCCCACAACTTCCTTAGGGGGCACCGTAGCTGGCTGTGGGGACAGAGCCCCAAAAAGCAGTTTCCAGGCTCTCGGCCTCACATAGAAAGGTGCTGGCTCAGGTAGTAAATGGCCATCAACTGTGATCAAATGGCCAGCAGCTGTGGCTAGTTGGCCGTCAGCTGTAACCAGTGAGCCACTAATATAACTGCCATGGCTAGGCTAGCAGGAAATGGGGGCTAGCAAGAAGATGGGGGCTGAGCCTGCAAGCGGCACAGTGAGGGTTGAGAATTGTGTTGCTCCTGGTTCCTGTCTCCAACCCAGCCGCCAGTGAGTATAGAGATATGACTCCCCTACCTATGGCTCCGTGGGTGTTCCTTTTTGGCCCTACCATGTCCTGCGTTCTTATGTGGGGAGCGGGAGCAGAGACCCCGCCGGACGCCCCGCATGACACTGGCACACTGCTTATGATCATCAGCTCTGGAACCCCAGCTCTGGGGTCAGACCCCTAGGGGTCTGTGATAGGGGTCCCTATCACAACTCTGTCATGTACTAGCTGTGTGACCGACAGACCCACGGGCGAGTTATTTCACCTCTCTATGCCTCAATGTCGTCATCTTTAGAAGGGGTGATAACAGTACCTCCCCAGGAGTCATGAATATTCAGTGCGTGCAACGCTTAGCACAGAGGTTGGTACTTAGAACTGACCCAATACATGGACCCAGGTTGAAACATTTGGAATCGACTTCAGCCTGAAACGTTTGATCAAGCTCCCCTTTCGTGTGCTCCCCAGATGTTGCATTTTTTACAAATTGAAGGTGAGACCCTCCACCAGCAGAAATTACCACTCGCTTTATTGCGATACCTTTATTGCGTTCTGGAACCAAATCCACACTATCTCCAAGGTAAACCTGTGTTATTACCGTAGTCACCCTTCCCTGGAACTGAGCTATAGGGTAAACATCACCTAGCCCTGATAAGAGATGACACTTAGCTCTGCTTTTATCAGAAGCCACTTATCGCGTTCAAGCTTGGCCACCAATTTGCTTTGTCTAGATTCTTCTGATTAAGCTGGCTGAGGTCCCTTGCAACTTAAAATTATACAAATGAAATGATGTCTGTGGCTCAGACTTTCTGTTGCTTCCGAGTTTCCAGGGGCTATCTCCTGGCATCATCACTATGGGTGGTGTCCCTGTCAGGAAAAGCCGCCTGGGACCCAGCTGAGGCGCTTGGGGTGGCGGCTGCACTGTTGCTGGAGTCTTCGTGTGTGTGGAAGTAGACAGAGGGAGAAGGCTACACTGAAAACCCATGTCCAAGCTGGGGAACCAGGTGTTAAATTCTGAGTGCCAGCAGCTGGACGTCGTTGTCTCTGCTGCCCTCGTATATCCTTTCCTACCGAATACTGGCCGTGGGCTTCGGCTTTCTAAGCCCCAATCTCTCCCTGGTTCCGTAATTTTCTTTTTTTCAATCACAGTCTCAGAATAGAATAGCCTGTCTACTGGAGGCTACTCAGCATCCTAAGAGCAAAGAAATGTGCCCTTTACCTACTGCAGACCTGCTGGATCAAATGACCCAGGTGATTCTGGTGCATGCTTAACTTCCAAGGACTCTGCAGTTCAGATGCAGTGTTTACTGAATTAGACCGCAGTCAAGATTTTAGAAAGAGCTGGTTGAAAATAATTGCCTTGACTGGCTCCAGTGACCCCCCAGGAACATGTCCCACTTACACGTATGTTCTCCTCATTTATCATTTATGGCGATGTCGGGCTTTTACTCCACAGGGCTGACACTTTGATATCAGACTTGCTAATGAGTGGCAATCATTCGCCCCTGCTGCCTGTCGTTCAGAGCAATCAAGGTGTATCGCTTGCAGCGGAGAGGAGCTTAGCAGTCAACCTCCTTCCACATTCGGCTCTCAGAAAATAAGGGAAGGGTCCAGAGGTGTCATTTGACGCTGACAACGGCGTATTTCCTATGCAAGAAAGCCAAGGCTAAAGACAAAAAGAAAGCGACCTTCTGTAAGCAGGAGCTGGATGGAAAAGGTGATGCTGGCGGCTGCCTCTGCAGACTCCAACTCCAGCACCATGAACGTGTCCCTTGCTCACCTCCACTTCGCCGGAGGGTACCTGCCCTCTGACTCCAAGGACTGGAGGACCATAATCCCTGCTTTCTTGGTGGCTGTCTGCTTGGTGGGCTTCGTGGGGAACCTGTGTGTGATTGGCATCCTACTTCACAGTGCTTGGAAAGGAAAGCTATCCCTGATCCACTCCCTGATTCTGAATCTCAGCCTGGCTGATCTCTCTCTCCTGCTGTTTTCTGCACCTGTCCGAGCTACAGCATACTCCAAAGGTGTATGGGATCTAGGCTGGTTTGTCTGCAAGTCCTCTGACTGGTTCATCCACACGTGCATGGCAGCCAAGAGCCTGACAATTGTTGCAGTGGCCAAAGTATGCTTCATGTATGCAAAGGACCCAGCCAAGCAAGGAAGTGTCCACAGCTGCACCATCTGGTCAGTGCTGGTGGCCATCTGGGCTGTGGCTAGCCTGCTACCCCTGCCGGAATGGTTCTTCAGCACCACCAGGCTTCACGCAGGTGTGGAAATGTGCCTCATGGACGTACCCGCCGTGGCCGAAAAGTTCATGTCAATGTTTGGTAAGCTCTACCCTCTCTTGGTATTTTGCCTTCCATTACTCTTTGCTAGCTTTTATTTCTGGAGAGCTTATGGCCAATGTCAAAAGCGAGGAACTAAGACTCAGAATCTTAGAAAGCAGATGCGCTCAAAGCGACTCACAGTGACGTTGCTAAGCATCGGCGTCACCTCTGCTCTTCTGTGGCTCCCTGAATGGATAGCGTGGCTGTGGATATGGCATCTGAAGGCTGGAGGCCGGGCCCCACCACAGGGTTTTCTAGCCCTCTCGCAAGTCCTAATGTTTTCCATCTCTTCGGCAAATCCTCTCATTTTTCTAGTGATGTCAGAAGAGTTCAAGGAAGGCCTGAAAGGTGTATGGAAATGGATGATAACCAAACGACATCCAGCTGCCTCGGAGTCTCAGGAAGCACCAGCTGGTAACTTAGAGGTCCTTTCTGAGAACATTCCCTCTCCAGGGTCCCTAACATCCATGCCAGAGAAAGAGAAAACTGGCTCTCCCTCCTCCAGCCAAGAGAAAACGGAGAAGGCAGAGATCCCCATCCTCCCTGATGTCGAGCAGTTTTGGCACGAGAGGGACACAGTCCTTTGTGTACAAGACAATGACCCTACCCCCTGGGAACATGAAGATCGGGAGACAGGAGAGTGTGAGAAATGATTAAGCTTCAAAGCAAAACAAATTGTGATGATTGTATTTACTTGTACTGCTGCTTACTGATATTGCTGACTATACTATATATGACATGGTAAGAATTATTACCATTAGGAATGACAAAAATGCTTCAGCCTGCATTTCCAAAATGTGCAGTTCGTAGAACACCATGTTAGGAGCAATAATTGTTTCAGAATTGTAACTTGGCTGTCGATAGAATTGTACAAGTGACTAGGAAGCCCAGCTATTTTGTCTCTTGTTCGCAATGGCTGTTTTACTGACCACTCTTTAGGAGCAGCTCTGTACTGGCTGGGGTAGAGCTTATCTGTCAAAAGTCTTTACCTTAGTTTCTTTCTGAACCTGCTAGCCCTAAATTAACCTGTCAAGCTTTATTTCACATTAACCAAAGCTCACAATCTACATCCAGTTAAGAGATTTTTAACACACACTAATGAATAAGTTGTAATGAGTTATTTGCATTTACTGAAAATAAGTAAATTTACTTGATGAATATCTATACACAACGTTCAAGACTGAAGGTTGCAGAATAAGGAACACCACTTTATTCCAGTTCTGGGCTAATTTCAAATCATGGCTTATTTTGACTAAGTTTAAGTAAAAACTTTGCCTTATACTAAAACCTGCCTCACTGATTTTAATGCCACCACAGTGAGTTTTCAGTTTCTAAGTCTAAGGATTTTAGCATCTTAACATGACATTCTATTAGGTTGGTGCAAAAGTAATTGCAGTTTAAAAGGTTAAAAATAATTGCAAAAACTGAAATTACTTTTGCACCAACCTTATATACTCTGAAAGAGCTTAAAAACTACCCTATTTCTCTTCCCAAGTATCTACTCTTCCAAACTGCAGGAGACAGTTATTCTTCTGTAAGCTGAAATCAATCTGTTCCTCGCAATATTTCCTTCCTCTCAAGATAAATTATAAGTTATGACTAATGATATAGGTATTAATTACTGAAGGCAATTGTCAAATATAAATATAAATATAAAAGGGGGACAGAGATGGTGAACTTTCTTGTTAAATAACATTAAACATACCTATAACATTGAATGTGAACCCAGCCCAACTTTTAAAATGCCTCAGGGTTTTTTAAGTTATAAAGTTAAGCAAGAGTAACAATAAAAAAAGATTAGTATGGAAAAAGAGAAAATTCAGTGGACACAAGACAGAATTATAAGAGTAGAAAACAAACACAAGGGCAATGCAGAAAGAAAAGCACTAAAATTTAGTGTTCCCACACATATTACCAGTATAACTTGAATAACAGGAAATAACTGCTTATTTTACAGCAAGGTAAAGCATACCCAATAATACATTTCTTCCTCTCTAAGGCCATTTATCCATGGTTCTTGATTACTTTGTAATGAAACTCTGGCGTATTTTCACTGAAGGACTCTTTCAGAAAAAAAAACTGCCTTTAAGGCAAGCAAGAAGAGATTGAAATATAAAACATATGCAATTGATGGAATTTTTATTTTTTAAACAAAGTTCAGTCTGGATTTTTTAGTTTTTGTTTTTACAAATGGTCATGGTTTGCTTTTTCACACAGAAGTGAGGGCTTTTTTCTTTTTATTTGGTTCATTATAAAATTTTAAGGCTCACAGCACACACAAAGTACAACTTAACCTAAGTATCCAAAATATTGTTTTCGTGATATGATACTTATACAAAGGCATTCCTTTTAAAATTGTCTGCAATGAACTATTTAAGATTTTTATATACATTATAGATAGTAAATGTAGGACATAAAATTCCAGTGTTTGATATTTTAACTCGTAAACAAATAAAAACAGTTATGTTTCACTTCAGAAGGAGATTTCAAGCTGTCTTGTCTTAAATGCTCCTTTCAAACTCACCCTTTGGCACAATGGGGCTTTATGGGAAGGTCAGACCTTAACACTGGCACAGGTCTCAGAATAAACGAAATAATGTATGTTTACAAAGTCTGCTGAGAAGCACCAAATCAAGATGCAGATATGGAAACCCAGTGTGATGACAACATCCCTTTCATTAAGAACCTAATACACAAAGTCCTGGCTCGATCTCTTAAAGAAATCTGCGTAGAAGAGTTTGATTTGCAATTTGTATCAGCAATCAATCCCAAGTACTTTATAATAAAAGTAGGAAATTAGATATCACCAAACCATTTTCTTCACACTACTCTGAGAAACAGAATGTAGTGCATGGGCAAACAATACTATGGAATTCAAAATAACAAAGCACTCTGCAAATTTCACCTTTGTAGGACAGTAACATATCTGTAACAGTCACGTTTCTTTTGTTAAACATTTCAGTCTCACTCCTCATAAAAATTAAAAATCACTCAATGAATTTATAAAAATGAACTTCAAAAAAAAAAAAAGAGGAGAAATGAAAGAAAATTCTGCTAATTACAGTTTTACCAGTCGACCTTAGCCAAATAATTCTAAGTTTCTACATACAGAGTTCACGTAAGTTTTGTGGCACTTAACATATTTAAGCTAAGTATTAATAACAGAGATGTGAATGTGTTTGTTTGTGTGTGATGTGTGTCTAACATACAAATATAAATCGGTTGGTGTTTCCTTTTTAGGTTTTGTTACAATCATTGAAGGTGTGAGATAACAGAGAAAATAGATTATCCTACTAACATATATTTTTCTAAACATTTATGTGGTACTCTGAAACTAGGAATCTATGAAGGAATGAAATAGGATCTTCTTAAACTGGGGAGGTAAAGCTGCCGAGAACAACTGGGAATCAAAAGTAAGTTTTATGGTATGATGTGTACAACACATTGAAAGGATGCCAAAGCAGCATTAACTATCACTGTTAATATAAAAGACAAAGACAAGAACACCACAAAATTCAGCATCTTCATATAAAGCAGTGAGATACTGCTGAGGGACTGAACACCAAAATGGCTCTTTCCAAGCCCCTTCTGTCTTATGCTGCAAGTAATTTATTATTATACTCAAGCCTTTCAAAATGATGTGATATCCAATTTTAAAGTCAGCTTTCTTTGTGCCAAATTACATCAGCTGCTGCTGGAAAGAACAGGTTTAAAAGAAGTTTTTACACATTATGTAATAATCATATACAATCCACATATATAAAAAGGGTTGGTTTATTGTAGTTCAAATACATAAACTGAACATTCAAACATCTTAAAATTAAACTTTAGAAACAAAAGTTTAACATTCCAACAGGAGTATAGTTTACAGGGAACACCCAGAAAGGTAATCTGTTGTCTAACGCAGAATATTGATGAAGATCACTTACTGGTGAATAAAAGGTGTTTAACCAGCAGTCCTATTATGGCCCACGTGTTAGTATGACCGTGGTTCCATACCTGAGAAGAAATTACTACAGAAATCTTCTCTTAGGCTAAACAACAAGACCTGGCCTATAATTTAGAGGGGATAATCAAAGCACATAAGTGACCAAATAAAACTAAAGTGTTCTTTAGAGACAAAGTGTCCATTATAATAATCTTAGCCTCTGGAAGATAAGAATTCAATTCTCAGTGTGTCCTCTTTTACCCGCTTTAAAAAACAAAATCAAAACAAAACAAACCCCAACTTAGGTTTTCTTGGAGTCTGTGGTATCTGTATCTTGCAAGTTCAAACCACAAATGCTCTTACGTCTTGCATGTATAACACTGCTAGAAGAACGTCACCAAAAGTCACTGACTTCCACACCTCATAAAAGGATGATTTTTAGCTTCAAGATTTTAGATTTACTAGAGACAGCCTATATTTGAGTATGTATGTCAGTCATGCCACACAAAGAAAAGCATAAATATTTCCAAAGTGTTCTCTGTTCAGCAACTTGTTCACAAATGCTTCTCCTTCTTTTCGTCAGATGGTTCTGCAATTGTCTGACTAATGCACATAACATGTAAAAACCCGAAATTGGCTCATGCAAGCATTTTGAATTAATAGGTACCCCTGTGGAAGAGTCTGCAGTTATTTTGTGGATCGTCTCGTGGGCTCTGACGCTGTGGGCGGTGGGGGTGGACCCCGGCGATCCAGGTCATCCACATATGCCACGATCAGTTTCCGCCTCTCCTCTGGCACACAGTCTAGGACTAGATACCGTTTGTCGTTCTGCAAAATTTTTTCTACATCTTTCAGGTGCTGATCAGATTCCTGGATTAGCTTTTTGGATCTGAAATAAGAAAAGAAGTCCAAGAATTACTGACTGCTGTTCACAGGTCTTTCAGAAATGAGCTGGAAATGTCCATCTAGTTCCTAATTGTGTTTCCATTTTTTTTTTAAGAAAAATTTCACTGCAGTGGTCACCTTTGTAAGTCGCCTCAGCAAAGACTCCAAGGAGTGAAAGGGCCTCAGAAGCTGAATAACCCTCCCACCCCTACTGGTGGTCCCTCCAGATCAGGGCTGAGGGTGGGTGGGTAAATCTTGCCCGTGCTGTACCTGTTCTGTGGATGAACAGAGGACTTCAGTCTGCAGGGCTGCCAATCCCAGCATCTTTCACAAGCTTTCACTTTCACATCTTTCACTAAATTAACTATAAAAATGTAGAAAGAAGTCTTACTTCACATCTAGTTTAAAAGCTCAAGCTGATGCAAAACATTAAGGATCCTGACCAAAAAATCCAATGACAAAATACCTAAAAACCACACCCTCAGCACTATCTATCCTCCCGTGCACATACCCTTCATTAAGATGTTTCAACTTTTTTCTCTTCAAGAAAGAAAAGCCGGAGCATGAAACAACAACGGTTTCCTGCCTAAGGGTGGCTAAGCAATGTAAAACTTTTCCTGATGACAAATTGGTGGGGGCGGGGGGATTACTGGGTATGTTACAGAGAAATCTTGTTTGAAAGCTCTGATTTTATAATTTAAAATTTTCAGTTAAAAGTATCCAGGAAACTGCTTTCCTCTGAGAAAAAAAGTGTTTTTGCTGAGCTTAAATAAGATTTCAACTTTCAGAATGGTTCAACAACACTGAATAGTCTTCAGAGGAGGCAAAGATAATTGATAGTGAAGGATTATTTAAAAATTCTCTTCATGAAATACAACTCTTATATAGTTGGGGGTACTCCTAAAAAAGCAGTGAAGTAAAAACAAAAGTATGTTTAAAAAACTGGATGGTGGGTAACACAAAATAAGAATTGACATCTGGGCCCTTTCTTTAAAAAAAAAAAAAAAAGTTAAGGTACAGATGGGCTGTATTTGGCCTTTGATTAAAGTTGGCTTATTATTCTTAAAAATTAATAATGTCAACATGTGTGTGAATGCAAAGTATGCTTTGGCCATTAGAGCAAGAACTAGTAAAGACGATAACTGCTGATATGAAACATTTCATTGCACACACCTATATGTTATAAATTTGGTCTCTTTCAAAAGCGTCCTGAAGTCAGCTTTGGCTGTGATGTATTTGTCTCTGATGTATTCTTCGAACTCTCTTTGTTTTTTCTGCAAAAAGACAGTAAGATTAGGAAAAAAATCCACAATTCCAAAATTAAATCAGATATTAAACCAGTAAATTTATAAATAAATGTATTTGCTAAATTTCTAAGTCACATAAATAAATCATGAAATAAAAAATTCAAAAGAAAAACACAACAAGGTACATTTATTTGTTCATAACAGTCATTAAAATGCACGATCTGCAATGTACATTTTTTAGGAAAAAAGAAAGCAAGAATTAGGAACCACATAATTTAGTAGTGGCTAAAATCTGAGGGCTTGCTATGTGCTACCCTCAGATTAAAGATTAAAGGATATCCCCTTTAATCTTCGTAACAACCTCAAGTGGTAGACAGACACTCTTAAAAAAATGAAATTAAGAGTTAAATGTGCGTTAGATTGTATTTATGTCTTCTAGCACAAAGATACCAATACACCAACCTAATTTTCATAAATAAGTTATGCTGAGCATTTAACTTTTTTAGTAATAATAGTTATGACAGGTATAAACTCTCTGGGCTTAAAAAAAAAAAAAGAACTTATTATCAATTCTAAACAATCAGAAAGTTAGAAACTGTGATTGGATCGCTCAGTTGTGTATCTGCCACTCTTTCTCAGTCACGTGTATCTTGTGGCCCAAACATCTAAAACACAACTTAATAGGGTATGAAAAAGAAGAGTATTTGGACTTCTAGAGAAACAAACCAGGAAAGGAGAATGATGGGAAGAAAGAACAAATGAAAGGCCAAGGAATAAAACGGACTGGAGTAAGCTACACTTTCCTTGACATCATTCACTATTGCAGACCCGAGGTGAGTTTGTTCCCTATATAGGAGTCACCGGGCACCAGAACAGGGCTCTGCTTCCACAAACCTCATGCATCTGAGGTTCCCCTACTCCAAAGCCTCTGAGCTTTCAAGAACTAGAGATGATGTTATGGAGTTCTGCTGGTGTAGCTTCAGTGAGGCACTTTGACAGTGTGGCATTAACTGACAGCCTGAAGACATCTAGTGAAACTGACTACACAATAAATAAGAACTATAGCTTCATTAAATCTCTAGGATCCCAAAATATAGTTTTAACCCCAAGGATGAAATTCTTAAAGTTTCTATTGTGCTGTCTTGTTAATGTACCGTGCGAAAAGGAGAATGTGAACTTAAAATTCAAATTTGTTTCTCATACACTTAAAAGTTAAACACTTAAAACCATCAACTTAACTTTGGTCATGATACTAGTGCTGCTGATTAGGCACCCGATTAACATTTATAAACTAACAATAAATCTCAGATAAAAATCCTCTTACCCTGTCACTGGAGGAGAACTTAATGCACCGAGGATCTTCCTTAATGATTTTTTTTACTTCTTTCCATGTGGATGTTAAGGTGATCTTTGAAAAGACAAGTGCATAAAAACCATAAATACAATTCACTCTTACCGAGGGGTCAAACTGCAGCACATGGTATGTAATATTACACACTGACCTGCCATCTCTTGGAATGCTCAAGCATACCTGGCCTAGTTAGGGACAAGCAAGCAGCTTTAAGGCAATTTCTTTTTGTTGGCTTGCCACAAGAGTTATTTTCATGGCCATACTTTCAAGGTGGCCTAAGACAATCACCTGCAAACCCTGCATTTCCAAGGCAACTTCATAACTTCTGAAGAAACCATCATCAAAAGAGAGCAGATAAATAGGAGCAAACCTGGACAACAGTGTTCAAACTGCCAAACAAGGGGGCCATGATACCAGATAGAAAATGGAACAAAAAACGGGCATCTATTAACTCTATCATTAGGAGGGATCTCTGATCACACACTGCTGAGGATATATTTTTTTTTTTAAGATTTTTTTACTGGGGAAAGGGAACAGGACTTTATTGGGGAACAGTGTGTACTTCCAGGACTTTTTTCCAGTCAAGTTGTTGTCCTTTCAGTCTTAGTTGTGGAGGGTGCAGCTCAGCTCCAGGTCCAGGTGCCGTTGCTAGTTGCAGTAGGGGCAGCCCACCATCCCCCTTGCGGGAGTTGAACTGGCAACCTTGTGGTTGAGAGGTCGCGCTCCAACCAACTGAGCCATCCGGGAGCTCAGCGGCAGCTCAGCTCAAGGTGCTGTGTTCAATCTTAGTTGCAGGGGGTGGAGCCCACCATCCCTTGCGGGACTCGAGGAATCGAACCGGCAACCTTGTGGTTGACAGCCTGCGCTCCAACCAACTGAGCCATCCGGGAGGCAGCTCAGCTCAAGGTGCCGTGTTCAATCTTAGTTGCAGGGGGCGGAGCCCACCATCCCTTGCGGGACTCGAGGAATTGAACCGGCAACCTTGTGGTTGAGAGCCCACTGGCCACCTGGGAATCGAACCGGCAGCCTTCAGAGTTAGGAGCATGGAGCTCCAACCGCCTGAGCGACCGGGCCTGGGCCCCTGCTGAGGATATTTTGAATAGCCACAGGAGCAGGTATGAATTTGAAAACTGCAAAAGGAAATAATTTCTAAATAGTAAGAATACCATCAACATTTTACTTGGAAAAAAATCCTAGAAGAAAGTGTCATAAAACCCAAGAATTCCAGTAATGGATCTAAAGGGCACAACACTAAAAATCGTATCAATATTTTACTTTTGGGAACTATTAATGGAGATCTGTGCAGATTAGTAAGAACAAACAAGAAACTTACTGCAGAAGTCTCATCCAGAAGCTGCCGAAAGTGCTCCCTCTTCTTTTTGGTGAGCGCTTCAATGTGCTCATTGAAGAGCTTCTCCTTCTCCTCTCTTTCCAACAAGGATCCTGATTCCCAGCGGTGATCTTTCCGGAGAGTTCTCCGGGTATCGGACCATGACACATCTGAAGAACGTACCTGAGACAGAGAACTGTATCCATCACCAAGACTTATCTTCTTATATTTCAACAATAAAAACCTCGTTTGTTTACAAAAGATGACACATTTAATAAAAGAAGCTTCTGGTGACTTCAAGTTAGTTAAGCAGTCACTGAAAATCTGCTTTTAAAGTCAGAAAACCTACCTCCCAGAGCACACCTAAGCTATCAAGTATGAATGTAAAGGTGGGAAAGGATGAAGAGAAGGTATCTCCCATCAACCATGGTCCCCAAGAACTTTAATAATACTTAGGTACTCTACCTAACATCTTACCGCCTTTTAGTAGAGAGATGGATACAAATGAAATAGGATATACATTGTCTAATTGTAGCACCAAGTAGCGCGCACACACACACACACACACACACACACACACCCCACAACTCCTGAGCTCAGATTTGGACTTATCAATTACATAGTGGAAGCATAATCAAGAATGATCATGGTTAAGAAGACAAGGTAACAGACAACAAGACAGGCCTTGCTGGTTCACCAACCAGCAGAAAGGTATGCTTCAATGTGGGTAATGGCATTATCAAAAAAGTCACACTGCTGGCAAGGATAAAAAATATGGGAGGTTGAAAATACAGAAAGGTAAGAAAGAAGAAAAAAACCCACTGATTTAACCAACATTTATCAAGCATCTAAATACATGTCAGGTTAAGTACTATACTTGGCACTGGGAATACAAAATAAGATGCTATCCCTTCCTTCAAAGGGCTCACTGTTTTAGGAAAGCAGGCACATAAGCCTGCTTGTCATTGCGGTCACATGTCATTGGTGCTGCAGAGGTACACGCAGAGCACAGGACAACAAAAGGAACAGCGAGCTCAGGTCTGCCCAGGTGGGTCAGGATCAGCCTCACAGAAGAGACAGCTGCGTGTGCTCTTGAAGAATGAGAAAGTTCGCCACTGTGCCGGGAAGTTTAAAAGCATTCTCGGCTGAGGGACTGGCATGAGCAATAGTAGGATTCATCAGTGTGATTCATTAAAGGTTAAGTGCCGCAAGGCTAGAGCCTAATGAGGGGCAAGAGAGGAAACCAAAGAGGGTTAGGTAATACGAAGGTGGGGGGCATCAAGAAATGAAGAGTCTTTTATATTACGTGGAGGAGACGGAACCTGAAAAGTAGGCCATTGCTAAGAGTAAGCACCAGGCAGGGTGACGAAATCAGCTTTGTCTTCTACAAAGATTTCTGTGATTGCAATAAGATGAACCCAGTGGGGAAGTAGAGGCAGGGAAAGGATGAGGAAACAACTCCAGCTGTCCAGAGAACAGAAAGATCGGCAGAAGCAAGGGGAGAAACCTTGTAACAGGACAGGAATGATGAGGAGAGCCCCACTGAGAGAAAAGAAGTAGGAGCAGGGCCTTCACTGCAGGGACAAAATAACCTACATACCTCAGCAACCCTGGGTAATGCAGAAGGATTTTCAAGAACGTTCCAGGGAATCTCCTGGGGTCAGTACACCCCTAGTCCTACATCTCATACCATCTTCATGGATAATAACTGGTCATCACACTGATGACCTTAGATCAACAACAAAAAATTTAAAGTATGTTCTACACAATTAATTACTATAGCCAGTCAGTGTAATAATTTAAGATGACGTCCATCAAAACCAATAACAATAAAGCTTTAACACTAAAAATTTTCATATGTACAAAACATCTAACTTCTGAAAATGTTAAATAACTAGGGTTTTCCTATTTCAACAGGGCTGAAACCATGCACTCAATTTTAAAAGGCTTTATAAATAACTTACCAAATTGTTTCCCTCAGAGTCAAGTTAAAGAACATTAAAATGTTGACTAAGAGGTATGTTATGGATTAGTAAGATCCAGTACTTTACAGAGAGAAAGGTGAAAGAGTAATAATACCATGTCAGACAGAAGAGCCTTGAAATTCTGGATAGCTTCTTCTCGTTTATGTTGCTCTCTCTCTCGATCTATTTCTTTCGTTTGTTCTGATCGAGCCTTTTGAACCTCTCTCTCTCGTTCTCGGAGGCTTGCCTCAATGCGGGCTTGCCTTTCAAGCTCCTTTTCTTTTTCTGAGTCTAAATTCTGTAAAAGTAAAATTACATTATCCTTCTTACCACTGCTTCAAAACGTTTCTACAGAACAAGTTTGCCAAATGTAAAATTTCAAAACCAAGTTTTTACCAAGAATATACCTAAATAGAGTACCTCATTTACAAATCAACTACTAGAGATTCTTATATTCAGAATACCAACAAGAAAAATTCCAAACCCCCAAGGAGCAGCAAATACCTTTAAAACACAGTTAAGGATTTGATGATTCCACAGTTACAGTACAAGTCAACACAATAGCTACCTTGGCTATTTTTTCGATGTATTGTTTGAAAAGGTCTTCTCTCATTGATGAACTATCCACTGCCTTGTAACGCGGGTCACTTTCTACTTTGTCTTTTACTTTGCTCCATCGAGACTGACTGTCCAAGTGATGATTAGATAATAGTTCAAAGAAATCTGATTTAATCTGTATTTCAAAACAACATGGGGGGGGAACAATGTGCCATGAGAAATTCCTCATATCTAAATGTTTACAACTAACAAAAAAAGTTCCCTTCCTTACCTTAAAGATGAGAATAACAACTTTTTAAACGCACTTATTTAGAGTAGAATAAATTTTACTAAGAGTATCAGATTACTCTTTCATGAGACATATAAAAATCAACACACATATAGGCTCTCATTTAAAACCTACCAAATTCAAGATAAATCATATTCTCCAATGAAATTATTCAAATATAGAAAAAACTTTCATATTGTTTACAATGTTTGATCTCAGCACTGTCATGTTTTCATTAGGAATATGACTTTGGATTTATTTTTAGCTAAGATCCAGCTTACGAACTGATGGTAAAATACGTTAGCATCAAGATGGTAAAAATGATTTATTTTAAAAAGAAGATGAATAAAATTTTTTGTTTGTTAAAATACAGGAATTTAGAAATAACTGAGCACAAATAGCAGGTCTTATTCATTACAAATCTAAAACTATACTGCCAAATGCCTAAAAACAAATAAATAGGGTAGATTTTTATATTTTGGTTTAAAAAAGAGCAATATTTGCAACATTATATTCAAGAAAAACTTATAGCATTTCTATGTTGGTCATAATTAATTAATCATTACTAAAAAAACTACATTCAGATTTTCTGTACTTTTTAGCCATTAAATATGTATGCCTTTATCGTTATACGACTCAGATTATAAGTGTTAATGAAATAACATATTTAACAACTGATGTACCAAGTTAGTAACATTATACCAAAGGTATTAAATAATATTAATCCTTTAGTATCAACATATACAATACTTAGGACCCCTCTCCCAAACTGTATTTATAATTTTTTTTTAATAGGGAAAGGGATAAATGAGGCATTTATTTTTATGCACCACTGAGGACCTGTTTTAAAATTTAATCTCATCTATATCATTCTATACTCCTACCAGGGAAGACAGCCAAGGTAGCCAAAGTCATTTCAACAGAGGATTCTGACCATGTCAAGAACCTCTACTCCCCACAGAGATTAAACATGCCGCCTTCTCACCTGACCAAGAGAATGAGAAGGTAGGAATGAAATCAGAATTTAAAATGTGTTGGCACAAAATCAATGAATCATTCCTGCTGCCTATTCCAAACCTCTCATTTCTTTCTATAACTTCATTTCTCCTATCAGAGGATTAAAAGGGAGGCTGAGATCCTTTCTGGAAAATACTTGTAAGGTTATAAGAAACAGTTTCTATATTAGAGGATTTTTTTTTAAAGACGAGCTAATCAACTGCAGATTTCTCCACTACTGAACTTGGATCTTGACTTTATTTGGATTAATGAGAAATACTCATAAATCCAGTATTTCCAGACGTGATAAAGAAACTACTTGATGTAGAGATGTTAACATCAATTTTCTGTTCATCTTGTCTACTTTGTATCTGATATGATGAACACCAAATCCCAAGATACACATAACTAGAATGCAAAATTTATAAAAGGTAAATAAAACATGCACGCTGTATCAAATAGGAATCTTTCTAAGCTATAGGAATTTGTATTAACTTAAAATAATTTTCAAATATTAAATACAAAGCCTACAAAGTAAAAATGATATAGATTTTTAAATGTATGATACATAACCAAAGTAAACTTTAAATAAAAGTACCTTACCATCTAGGCTGTTTCATTTAATAGGGAGAAACAGTCCCCTGAGCCTTAAGGATTAACTGCATTATGTGCAACTTCAAATGTGCTGTTCCAAATGGTAAATTATTTGAACCAAAATTTTATAAAAATTGGTTATAATAAATTGTAATTAAAAAACCAAAAACTTGACTGTAGCTACACTTTGGCAAACAAAACAGTCTATTAAAAATAAACAGTTTTAGGGGCACTTTTTTTGTAAAATGGAAAATTACCAGTGAAAGCTACGTGAAAATGACTGTACTCTTTTAACTTGAAAATGTCTACGGAAGGGGAAAAAAGATTTCACCAAAAGTCAAGTGTCCTTCACAGGCTTTTGATTCAGCTACTGATTCGATTAGAGAATAACAAGAAAAGAGACACCCAATATACCAGCATGCTACTGGTAGTGATCTTGCTATTCAATTACACAGTTAAAATGTGATTAAAACCAAAACCAAAAAACAGTACAGACAATATACTTCATAAGAATAACTATACAGTGAAAGTCATGAAGAATGTGGTAAAACTTCATTTGCCAAACACTTCTCAGAATGTGAATATAAAATATACTATATTTAAACCCTTAAAGTTTTCTGCTTTCATGACCTAGTTAGTAATTGATTTTGCATTCTTTAAATTGGCTGAGACAGTTTCTTTTTCCTTCCTTTTTTTTTTTAATTTAGTAATGGCACAAAGCCAAACCTATAATTTAGAGAATTAAAATTTTACAATCAAAAGAAAATAAAGCTGAATATAATAGGTTGATTTAGATGTAATGTCTATTTAATTTCTTATTTTAATTAACACATTCTGGGCACAACTCTCATCACTTCATAAGGAAACAGACTAAAAAAATGTAAAGTACTGGAACTGCGGGAGGCTAAAGTTACCACACAGAGAGATATCAATTTTTTCCTCACTAGGGAATCCCATAATATTTTACGTATCAGTGATTGATAGCTGTCAGAACTGAAATGATTGACAGGCCACACAGCACAAAACTGTAAACTCTATCCACTTGTTATAAAACAGAATACATAAAATAGTTACATTAAAAAAGTGTTTAAGAAAAAGTAGTTACAAATGCAAAGAGAAAAACATTTAATTTGTATGAAAGCAATCATACAAATCATACCATATCAATCATTTATTTACTTGGTTTTCTTTAATCAAATAGATTACAACTAAAAGTCAAAACTAGCAATCAACATGTTTCTCATATAACACATAAGATGTTCAAGTAGAACTCAATTTTGCACGTTTCCTCTGAGAAGTATAATTAATCATTTACAAAAAAAATGTTAATACTGAAATAATTCTGGAAAAATCTACTTTTAGGCCCAACAAATCAGGAAATTTCAAACATTTCTGACAAAAGTCATTTCACCTAATACTGTTGTTATTTTCAATGAAAGAGGCTTCTTTCCAGCAAAAGTGATACTAATTCCCTAACATTTCTTAATAGAATTTATGATATTTTAACTTCCTGGAATAAGAGACAATTTGAAATGTCAAGAGTGATTAGGCTTCAGAGGCTCCTTCTCCCCATTCACGAAGCACACAGGGACACTAAGGGGAGTAGCTGCACGTTTTGATGGTTCACACACCACTGGTGCCATCTCCCTACCAGTCTGGCTCCCCAGTGGTGAGCTCCTCTCCATTCCTGACACTGCTATCAAATGACATTTGGAATTCATTCATCTTTAATAGCTGACCTTTAATTCTGATAAGCAATGATTCACATGTGAGATTTGTTTACTAAAAGATTAGAAAGTCACTAAAATGCTTTTAGAGGACAAAAAAGATAAAGAAGCTTTTTGAAACTTAAATGTTACCACCTATAAAGAATCTTGAAATCTTAGCAGGCACTTAGCTGGCACCAGAGAGGCATCAACAACCAGTTCTGGGTTTACCCGGCATCTTAGTATTAAAAAAACTTAAAGCAAACCTATGTAGTTTAGTGAAGCTACTAAAATAAGCATTATGGAAGTCAAGTGACAGAATACACACATGTAAACAATTATATAATAAAAATTAATTTAAAAGACTAAACAGTAAATGTGGGTCCTTTTATGCTCATGCATGAGATTAGAAGCACAGCACCAGCTTAGGCCCTTCCCATTGACACTTCCATCAATCACACTACTGGAACTAAAACCGTCTTACCTTCTCACCTCTGGTCTTCGAATCTTCTTTTTCTTTCTTCCTTGCAGCTGCCACAAATTCATTAAATAAGGCTTCTCGATCTTTCATCTTTTCAATTGCTTTGAATCGTGAATCTTTAGCATGCTTGGCTGCAAATTCACTAAAAGTAGCTCTGTAACAAAATGGCAAGTGTGCTAACTTTGGTAGAGCTATTTCTGCTTATAGAAAGGTATAACAGAAGATACCATTGTCCCAGCAAGGATGTGTACCAAAGAGACACTAAATCCCAACCTCTATCTAAACAGTGAGCAATGAGCTACAGAAAGGAGTAAGAAGGGCTAAAGGGTGAAAATGTGGTTAGAGACTTGTATGGTGGCAGGAGGATCCACACATCAGAGAGCAAAGAATTTATGTAGCTCAAGAGACTTATGAGTTCATCTATTTCCATCCTAAGATGAGGCTGAGGCCTGCTTCTAGCCATGGTGGAATAACTAACTGAATTAGCTCTCCTTCCATAAACAACGTTGTAACACAGGACAAAATATAAAAGGCAACTGATTTCAAGCAGTGGGCAACAGGAACAGCATACTGAGGCAAGCGCACTGCCCTCTCTCTGCTTCAGGACAATCTCCCACGGTGCAGAGAGCTAGTGGTGTCTAAGCACCACAACTATCCCAATGAGTGAGATGCAGCAAAGGTCCGAGTATGGGTGCTAATGTGCCAGAGAAGACGCTCAAGTGAGAGGGTGCCCCAGAAGAATACCACAGAGGGATTCCCCAGGAGGCCACGGCCAAGGCCAAGCTGTGTAAGACAGGAAGACCACCTCCTGTACCAAGCTGCTACACGGTTAAAAGCAAAAAGGAGATACCAGAAACTGAGTAATGCTGCAAAAAAAACAGTATTAGGACAATGACCAAAAAATCCACCAGGGAGACAAAGTTGGGAGGTTGAGAGAAATACCTTCCAGTTTCTAAGATCCACACTAACAAAGCATAAAATCAAACCTAAAATTAAGGTGATCAGCCAGTAACTGAACTGCCTGCTAAAGCAAGAATTTACACTCTTCGGAGGAAGATAACAGACTCCAGAATCTCTACCTATTATCCACAATTTCCAATATTCAATTAAAAATAACTAAACATACAAAGAAACATGTGATCCATAGACAAAAAACTTAAAAGCCAATAGAAATGGAACCCAAGATGCCCAGATGTTGTCTTAGACAGATACTTTAAATTATGTTGAAAAAATTAAATCAAAATAGGTTCAAAGAATTAAAACATGGTCAATGAACGAATATGGAGTTTGAGCAGAGATGTGGAAAATATAAAACAGAACTGACAGGAAATTTTCACTGGATGGACTTAACACGAGAGTAGAGAGAGAACCAAGAGTCAGTAACTTGAAGTTAGATCGGTTGGAATTCTCTCATCAAAGGAGGACCCAGAAAATAATATTGGAGGGGAGGGAGAGAACAGTCTCAGGGACATGTAAGATAACATCAAACACTTTGATATATGTGTGATTAGAATCCTAAAAGAGAAAAGAGTGAATCAGCAGAAAAATTACCGAACAAAAACTTTCTAAATTTAATGAAAAACATTAATGTATAGATCCAAAAAGCCCAGCAAACACCAAGCAGGCTAAATACAAGGATGAAGCCTACGAGGGCTAATGAGGATAGGTATAAAACAAAAGTTTCTTCATGAATAAAAGGCATTTATACACAGCTTTCATGTATTTAGACATATTTTAATATCTAAAGGTTTTTCCTTCTATAATAAGAATTTACTCTTATAATAAACACTCCATATTTAGCATGTTTTAAGAGGAGAAAATGAAGCTTATTTTCCCTCTTTAAAAACTATTTAACTATTTTAATGCAAATTAAACTTATGTGTTAAACATTACAGGCTTTAATTATAAAGAATTTAAAACATCAACTGAAGATTACAAGTACCACTCACAGCTAACATTTACTATTTTTAAGCTTTGCTAACCAGCCAGATTCTAATAATCTTTTATATTAGATATTTCTTTCAATATCTAATTTCATTAACATTTTTAACAAGATATATTGCAAACCTGGTTTGAACAATGGATATGTAACCACAATAAAATTCTAAGGTAAAACAGAAGTGTATCTCAAAAAAAAGATCACATGTAGTCCACTAAATGTTTTTTTTCCATAATAAATTAAGCACCTTGCTTTATAATTTTAGGACAGAAAACGCAAAACTGCGATTAAAGAATAAACCTTTTTAAAAATGTAAAATTAATGTATAAAAGTGAGAATTCAATTATTTTACACTTATTTATATTATTTATAATAGGTAAAATAATTAATAATTTTTACCAGAACAGACTAAAATGAAGTTTTAGCATTGGATTCCCACAGAGATGTTTTTATATGACTCATCTTTTAACTCTAAAAAGAACTATTTTATAACAGACATGGTATAAGAATCCTTTTTGGTGGGGGAGGGTTGGGGGTGGGGTAGGTGATGACCGATGGTAGGGGATGGGGAACAGTACAGTGATCAGGAGTTGACCCAAAATTTCCATTAAAAAAGAAAAAAGACATAGAAGAGACAGGCACTAAAGATAAGTAACTCTCCCCAGTCATTCTTTCCCTTGGAATAAACTCCAGTGCTTTATATCTACAAACTCTACCAAACAGTTTTGTGATAGTGGTCTTTTCCCAGTTCAGAAAAGTTTTGGTCAGTGGATAATATTTTCTCTTTTAAGTTATTCTTCCTTGTTTTCTGCTACTTACTAAAATTGGTCCTAATTTCTGTGCTAGCATTAAATGTACCAATACAGCACAATGCCCCAAATACTAAAACTTCCGGTCACGTATGTGACCTGAAGGAACCTCATAGCATAGATCACCCTAACTATTCCATCTGCTCCAAAGAACATCAATTGGGTACTGTGACACCGTAACACTTACTTCATCAAATCCACAAAAGGAAAACCTTTGGGTCTCAATCATTCCCAGACCCACAAAGGGTTTTAACAAATACATATATTGTGTTGAATCATTTGAAAATAAGCTGTAAACACCATGAGACTTCATCTATAAATATTTCATCAGGCATCTCCTGAGAGTAAATCCCTTTTTCTCCATTACCACAATACTCAAGAAAATTACTAATTCTCTAATATCATGTAATAATAATCCATGTTCAAAATTCCTCAACTGCCTCCAAAAATGTCTTTTACAACCCAGTCTCAACTACCACGATCCATGAGCTCACTCTTTAAATTAAGAAAAAGCCTAAGCCCTCTGGAGAGTCTGAAACTATCACTCACTGAAGGATTTTATATTCTTCATAGCCACAATCTTCTATAGGCTTTATTTCCAGAAATTTACATCAACGCCACAGCAGGTTTCTCTTCATATTTCAAATATAAAATTATAATACAAAATATACTTTCTCAAACATCATTCCACTGACAAAAATAACTTGAAACAAGATGAACTTTTATAAAAAGTGCCATTTAATCTAGACTCCATGACTCTACCTTACAGTTTTAGAAATTCTACATGTTCTGAGGTATTCACAATTACCTAATCCCACTACTACCACAACTAAGGCATAAATAAGAAAGCATTCTTCCTGCCTGGACTATTTTGTGTAACACTGGAATCTAGCTGAAATCCCACATTCATTTGGGCAAGTTACCTAATTTGCTTATGTCTTATTTTCCTTATCTGTAAAATGGGTATGATGAGTACCTAAACCATATTGGCTGTTTTGAAAATTGAACGAGATACTATGTGTGTGTGCGTGTGTGTGTATACATATGGACATTTTAGGTGCATATATGTAAAAATGTATGTGTAAGTTCATACATGTATCTTTAAGGGCACATAAAATGCCCAATAATTGATGCTATTATTATTATAACGCTAGTGTAAAATATCTCATTTTCTTTAGCCCATTACATATATTCAATACATATTAAGAATGAATTGAAAACGTCAGACAAAACTATAATCTAGACCTTAGAAAACTGAAACGAAATTCAATCAAAATAATGTCCCTGCTCTGAAATTTATTATGTGTAAAGAAGACAGGGACAGATTTTCTATTATTTACTCGTTTCTAGAGAAGGAAACTTGTTCCCACAGGGAAGCATTTAAAACAAAGTTACCCTTCTTGAAAACCAATTTCTCTCATACAGAACCAGGGATTCCTCTAAAGGAAATATATTAAGAATGAAAATTAGAAAGGCAGAAATCAAAGATCAAATAAGAAGCTTTTCATGTCCAAATATCCAAAAGATCATAAATATAATTTTTAAAAAATTATTTTCAACTGATCTTAGGAGAAAACACATACATATTTTGATAGCTGACAGTAATGAACTACATACCTGGGATTAAATTTTGCTTCTTCCATCATTTTTTTGAAATCTTCCTTGGCTTGCATTATTTTGTTTTTCTTTTCCCTGCGTTCTTCCTCTGCCCTGGTCTTTACATACTGATCAAATACCTATTACAAAAATAAACCAATTTTGACAAGTTAGTCTTTCATGTAGATAATTTAAGAACCAAATTATGGAATCTATTAAAAAAAAATACTAAGTCACTATCTCTGCCCAATCTATAGTAGGAAAAATAGATAACTACAGGTAACTCAATCATATGCAGATTATCTATAGCAGGGGTGTCCAAATTTTTTTCAACGTTTTCCACCAAGGGCCATATGCGGTAAAACACACAAACAGCCGGGCCACTCACTCGAGGTGAAGTACGTATTGCCTCACCTGGTTTATTTACGTAAACTAAATATATTTTTGGAATTTGCTGCGGGCCAATTAACAATGGATCGCGGGCCGCAGTTGGCCCACGGGCCGCAGTTTGGACACCCCTGATCTATAGCAAGTCTCACTTTAAAGCTCTAATCAATAGCACTATAGAAACATATAGTCTTCTGCTCAGGCTTCCGGAATAGAAAAGTTAAAAGCCCCTCATTTATTTTTCCTAATTATAAACTGAATACATGCTTATTAAAAAAATTTCAAGCAATTTAGAAATGTTTAAGATTAATCAGTCCTCTCAACTCCCTTCTAGGAAAAAAAAAAGTATGGAATCTATAGTTTAATTTTATTTCTGAACTTCTCTTTAAGAAAATAATTATTTTCACCAAAATGTAACCATGCTTTACCTGTTTCCCGCTTAATAATGTATAGTCAAGAGGAAGAACAGAGCATGCACACCTATATCCTGCCTTCTTCAAACACTAATAAAATGACAGTAGAGGGATTTCTTTTTTTAAGCCACAAACCAACAAGAACAGGGAAATGGAAAAAAGAGAAACAGTAACTCTGTAAGTTGAAAAGCAGACGAACAAGTGGTAAAGGATTTGGCAGACACAAGAAAGCTGATCCTAAACCAACAATCAAGAAAACAAAGGAAGCATTTTTTTTATTAGAGAATCTTCAAACAGCTCAGGAACTGGTAGCACCAAACACCCTTGGAAGTGAGTGCGGTACAGCTACAATAAGGCTGTTTAAGAAGCAGTACAATCATTAGCCCTCTCCCGCCAAGTTTATCTTTCTGGGGGGCACTGCCACTTCTGAACTTCAGTAAAAGGCAAGTAGCTGTTCTCTAGAGCAAGAAGAGTTGGCAAATCATGATATGCTGGCCATATCTGGCCTGCTGCCTCTTTTGATACAGCCCAACAACAGTTTTGACATTTTTAAATGGTTGGATAGAAAAACAGCAGAAAATTTCATGACATATGAAAATTAAATGAAACCCAAATTTCAGTGTCCATCAATAAAGCTTTATTTGAATAGTCCTGCTCATTCCTTTACTTACATCTATGGGACTCCGTCACAACAGCAGTTACACAACTGTGACAGAGACCAGATGGCCCACAAAGCCTAAAATATTACCTGACCCTTTATGTTAAAAATATGCTGACCCTGCTCTAGAAGATAACACAGAATCTCTGGACTTGGGGGAATATGAATTAGAAATGAGGTATGCCAGACTGAGAATGTAGGAATTAAGCAAACATTGTAACACAGTTCTCTCAGAATCAAAGCAAAAACTGTGCCTTCCAGCCAGGAGGCTGCAAGTTCTTATCCAGAATCTGACTAGCCTAAAAATTACTTGTTGCCGGGAATCAACAAACCAGCCTAAATCGCCCCACAGCAGGGTTTTCCAACCTCAACGCTTTTCACATTTGGGCCCAATAGTGTGCAGCAGCATCCCCTCAGCTGTGATAACCAAAATGCCCCTGGACGAGAATCATTGCTCTACAATAAAGCCCCCAATGGTAAGAGCCCCACTATACGAGTATGTTAAGATAGCTCAGGAAAACAAGAAAAACTCAAAGAAATCCTAGAAATTAAAAGATAACAGAAGAAATAAAAAAACTAATTGCAGAAATCATCTAGAAAGTTAAAACCAAAGGCAGAGGTAGAAAACAGGACAGAAAAGAAACTGTGCAGACCGAACCAGAAGGGCAAATTCTGTCCCAGAATGAAAAAGGAAACAGAAGCAAATAAGAAAAGTAAATCAAAAAGTAAACCAGAATTGAAAGATGTGTTTCCACATTGAAAGAACCAGCAAGTGCCCAGTACAATAGACCATTCCAACAGGGTACATAATCACTAAATTTCAGAACACTAAGGACTAAGGAAAGAAAGATCCCACATGCTTACCCAGAGGAAAAATAAAGAAACAGGTCCACATACAAAGGAACAGGTAACACACGGGCTTCAAAAACACTAAAACTAGAAGTAGAGCAAAGCCTTCAAAATCCTGAAGGAAAAAAATTTCCAACTTCAAATTCCTTAGCCAGCCAAACAATTTCAAATTAGGATATAATAAACATGTTTTTAAAAATATAAGGCCTTAAATATGTATTTCCTATGCATGTTTTCTCAAGAAGCTACTACAGGGATGGAATGCATCAAAAAGGAATAAACCAAGTAAGAAAAGACTTATGATGTAGGGAACAGGTGAACTCCCGCCCCCAGCAAAAACCAGAGAGATGAAGGAAATTCCCCAGGGTAATGGTAAAGAGCTGTCCTCCTCAAAAATGACAGCGTACACCAGGTCCAGTCTGGACAGGCAACCAGTCCAGACTGAAGTAAGTCACAAGGCTCTGGAAGAAATGTCTTCAGGAAGGTAAAATTGGGGCAGCACTCTGATATTTTTAATAACATACAGAGTTATTGGGCTCTTTAAGTACGTGCATGCATATCTTTGAGAAAAGACCAAAATAAAATGTTTTCTTTAAAATGCCTTAGATATCTTTCCAGGTCAGTCTATATATATAAAACACACACACACACGCGGTGCCAAAAAAATGTAACACATTTTAAAAAAGGAAAAAAACTACTAAAATTGTAGTAATATATACCAATAACAAAAGATGAATACAAGTCATGTGTACACAATTTTTGGGGCATCCTCTGTGTATGTGTGTGCGTGTGTGCGTATGCATATGCACATGTATATGTATATGTATATGTACCTCCACCAGTCTGTAACAGCCACACAGAAACATCTCTAACTGTCTCACCAGTCCCCTGCTAGGCAAGTAGGTCATTTTCAATACTTCCTAAATATAGCACTGCAGTAAATCATGAAAGTAACTGCATGCTGATGTGAAGGGGAGAGTTGTTTCCAATCCTACTCTTTTCTCAGTATATACTTTCTTACTTATAAAAAAAGTATTAAAATTATAAATAAAATTCAAGTGACTCTATATTAACTTTCTTTTCAGAAGCTGGAGGAAACGTCACATCCCCTCCTTTGGGATAACCCACACCAGGGTTAGGAATTCTTCTCTGAGAAAGAACATCTCAGAAAATTAGTAGGAGTTCTGTTACTTGCATGCTTCTAACTTTCTCCTAATTATGGTGTCATGCTTCCCAATACACTTGGCTTTATGTTCTCTATTTTAAGCAGTTATTTTCTTATAACATCAACTCACGAACAAAATGTTAGAAAAGTTTTTAAGTTTAAGTTGAAGTTAGAAAAGTTTTCAAGTAAGTCTTCAGGGATATTTAGGTTAAACATTAGACAGGTTGATCAGAAGGCATTTGGACAAGGACCTGAATGAAATGATGAAGGCAGCTATGCAAACACCTGGGAGAAAACATTCCAGGCAGAGGAAATAGGAAGTACCAGAATGTGCCTGGCTTGTTCAAGGCATATCAAGGCCAGGGTGGCTAGAATGAATAAATAAATGTAAAAGAGCTTCAAAAAGTTTGCAGGCGTGAACACATGCAGAATCTTACAGGCCATGATAAACAGTTTCAATTTTATCCTAAACAAGATGGGAAGCACTGCACAGATGTTAAGCAACGGACCACTGCCTTAATTTGTCACTTAAACTTCAAAATTAGTCTGGCTGCTGTGTGGAAAAAGAACTTGACTACACAGAAGCAAGAATGGATGGAAGGAAGCAAGATCAATTAGGGGCTACACAAACGTTCAGAGTTGTATTATAGTTTGGTGGTGTAAATCAGGGAAAATGGTAAGAAGTTGCATTTAGAAAAGTTCTTGGATGTAGATTTGCCGATAGACTTGAAATTTACAGTGGAGACAAGTTAAGAATTAAGGCTGATGAACAAGTTTTGATAGGGCCAACAACTCAAGTGAGAAAGACCATCACACACAATCATTTTTTCTTTTTGTTTTTAAAGAGTACTGTGTTTGAAATGCTGATGTAAATATGTTTGGAAAGGCATGTCTTTCTATTACAAGTACTAAAATACATGTCTGGCACACTGTAAATTTCCTCTTTTCATAAAAACTCTATGGTTAGACCTATATGCACAAATTGTGTAGAGAATTATTCCAACCATTAAATTACAAATATGGAAGAAGGACACTGTTGTTGCCAAAGGAAATCTTATAAGCTCAACAATGCTACAGCCAGTGGTTTAACATACTATGTTATAGAAATCCCTGTCGGAGTGATCCAGGTAATTCAGAAATTATGTAAGTTGGAAGTGTGTAATGCTTTAGAGAAAGAAGTAATCACCATGAGATCCCATGCCACTGAATTATCAAGGGAATAAATGGCAACTCAGTAAGAAAACAACTCTCATTCAGCAGAGACCCTGAAGTGTCCATCATTTCTCAAAGTTTATGGTGAAAAGACATTTTCACCATAGATGTGGACTTCATGTGTGTAGTGTGTGAGACACGTTAGGTCTTCCAGTGTTGTCTATCTACATTACACGGACACACACACACACACACACACACACACACACACACACACACGAAGTGGTCAGGAAGGCTATAAACCAGTGTTCAAAGGTGGTCCTATTTGCTGGGTAGAATTATAAGTGGTCTTTTTTTCCTTTTTACTCATTTACACTTTGCCATTTTTCTACCCGAAATTTGCATCATTTGCCCAATGAAAAAATAAATTAATAAATGCACTTGAAATGGATTTGGAAACCTTAGCTATAACCTCAGTGTGTATGAGGCATAAGGACAAAATCTCCATGAGGCAATAACCATGCCCATAAAAGCAAAAATAATATCCAAGGCAGAAATGTCCACCTAGAGGACGACTGTGTTCCAAGATCTGAGACTCTGTTTTAAAGTAGTAGTGTTAGGAAAAGGGGAAAAGAAATAAAGGATGGTACTTTATTCCTTACAATTTAAAATTTATATTGGCGAGTGATATACATTTCGTAAACGTTATTTTCCTTTTACCTGTTTTCTCTCCTTAGGGTTGAGAAGTAAGTACCGAGGGTCAAAAACTATCTTGTGCAACTCCTTCTCCCACGTTGAAAAAGCAGACACCTTTAAAATAAAAAGTATATTGCCCTCGTAATTAAGTTGACTCTAAAAACATAAAGGTCACATACTTTTACTTGAAATCTACAGGACATCTGCTTAAAAAGGAGACACAATAAAAACCATCCTGAAGTTTCCATCACTAATAAATGACAAGCAGTGGGAAGCTGGCAATAGCAAAAATTTCCACACTAATTGGCTCTGAACATTTCTATATTATATAGAAATAACACACACTTAATTACTCATTAAAATAACCACTACTGTGTGACATTTTAAAAATCAGTACATCAGAAAAAGCCTTGAAGATCTGCATTTTGGTTTCCTATGCTTGCTCCAATCTTGCGAACAATGTTGATTTAAAATCGAGAATTTTACTTATTCACGAGTCTGTGCACATAACCAAAACGTTGAAATCCCTTCTTAATTAAGCGTCATTAATAACAATATCACAAAGGACCAGTTCTCCTTTCATCATAATCCATTCTGAAGATATTAAAGGAAGAATCGTATATACCTTACCTATCCCGGGTCGTCCGCCATTCCGCAATGTTAATACTCGTCTTACATTACTCACCAAAGTTTAATGACCCAATAAATGTTAAAATGTTATTTGTACTTAAAAGGACGGTCAATGGCATTTAGTTAAGCATGACATAATTAGCCAAGAAGCGGCTGCCTGACAAAGAACAGTAATTTCATAGGCTTCCCTCATCCCCCCCACAACAAGCGCACTAACCTTAGATTTGACCTTTTAGCAAGACATATTTATATTACTTATACAAAACAGAAATATCTCCCCCAAAGATTGTTTTCTGACCCCTCTCTCTAGCAGCATGTCCTTGAACTGCTTCATTCGGGCCTCCAGAGGGACAATGGCCCTTTCTCGGGCAGCTTTAATTTCAGCTTCCATTGCAGCTTCTTTCTCTGAATCAATGTCTTTATTATCGTCTCTCCTATAAAAAATAAAAAATATAAGGCATCAACTGACAAAGTATTAATAAGGAATCTTACTAAAATCTTAAAATGAATGGAATATTCAAGACTCACTACTGAGCAGCATATTTTTGGCAAAAACAAATTATACTGAGGGCTTTAAATGAACTCTAAGGGATAAGCAACTTTCATTTTAATAACAAACTTACAATGAACTTCTAATGATGTTACAATGGCTACATTGTAGGAAAAATAATATACCTTTACTGTGCTGTCTCTCCCTGACACTAGTTGATACACAAAATGTACTATCTTACTTAAAAAAAACAAAAAACTTATCTCACATTGCAGTAAAATTTTATGTCTGAGAATTGAACAGCACAGAATATAATTTTTAGTTCTTGAAATGATACAGGAAAAACAGTATTCTCCAAAATGTTTTACGTTATAAATGCATAAGATAGTTTTTAAATCTAATAAAAATTGGTATGTCTTAGTAATCTCAAATATTTATTTTGAAAATAAAATTAACATATCTGCAAACTTGGCCAAGTAGATATGTGAGATATATACCTTACCTACCTGACATTTTTTTTACTCACTTTCTGGGTGATAAGTTGAGATTTAAGCTGAAGAACAGGTTCCAGAGAGCAACATAGGCCCAGGAGTAGTGAGGTGGAATTAGAACTGTTCATCAATGACTAAACTACTTCTTGCTCCTCCAAAATGACCCCAGGGCTAAGGGCAACCCTGCTGCTGTATGGTACTCAAGGGAGATTGTGAACATGAAATCGAGTCACCTCTCAAACATCTGTACTATGAAGGAGGCCCGTTCATGTGAATAATCAAAAAATAAATGAAGTAATTCAAAAGCTGAGTGTGTTTGAGCACATCTTACTTCTTAAATATGATCTGCTCAGTATAAAAATAAAATTGGTTCATAATCCCTACATAAATTTAAGGGAATTAAAAACACAGAACATCAGAAAATTCAAAAGTTAAGGTGGCCCAGAAAATTTAAATAAAACTAAGGCTAACCTATAAATATGGTGAGAGGTAATTAACTTAGGGTATGAATCAAAAGAAATAGAAGACATAGTCCGTGACCTGCAGGAACTTAGCGAGATAGTCTGTGACCTAAGATATGCACAAAACAAACAGGTAAAAGCAATTTGCCCAACAATATATACCCTCTTATAATTTATTTAAGAACTATTTAAATAAGAGTTAAAAGACATCCAAGAAATATAACTAATGAAAACAAATAATCTTTATAGAATTACACTAAATGAAAATGTCACAATACAAACTATCACTATCTATCTCAATAAAAGAAATAAAGAAAAACTAAGCCAGGAAAAATAGGCTTTTAGCTTTGTACCTAAATAGAGAAGCTCGGGCAATCCACATAAAGGACTTCTTTGACATTCTCCTGATAAAAGCAGTTAAAAACCTTACAGAGTTGTCTATAAGAACAAACAATTAAAAACAACCTAAAAGTTTAACATTGTAGGAACATCCAAAATTATGGTACATAAACAGAATGAATACAGTCATTTATAATAATTAAGAAAACAAACGTCTTATTCTAGATTTTTTAAAAAAAGAACACAAAATCAGTTGATTACAACTAATAAAAATACTTATACATTTGGTCAAGAACTAAAATGTCAATTACAAAAAAGAAAATAGCAGTGTTACTGTGGCTACTGACTCTCTTTAATATCTTAATTTCTTTAACATCATTGCCAATAAAGACATTTTTTAGAAAGAACCACCATTGATAGGGGTTATCTTACTGATTTCTTTGCCATAATTTGGCTGCATTCAATCTGTCCTTTTCAGATAAGGACTATGATCAAACAGTCCCTAATGTCTTCAGACTTTCCTTTTTGCTGCTAAATAATGGTCCCATTGGCCCCCACCCCAAACACCCACTATCCCACCCTTCCACCCCCATAATTAGTAACATTCATATTTTACCCAATTCTAGAGCACTGGCTAAGCTAATCCTTCCACTTACAAACAGTCTCTTTTTCTCAGAACATTTTCTAAGCTCATGGGTTCCCTCTCCAGAGGGTAAAATGACCAGACTCAAGGTTTAAGGAAGTCATAAGTATGTACAAAGAGAAGTCTGTCTGCAGTCATGAAATTTCTGGAATGCTGTCTGTTGGGGTCTACATTAGGGAGGAAATTTATTTTTTATAAAATTCAAGGCCTAATCGATGTTTGAAAATAATTTATCAATTAATCCCTAAAATGTCATTTTGCTTCATAATACATATTTGAATACCCAAATCTTTTGCAAATCTAGCAACAAAAGGGACACCATTTCTACATTCTAAAGCAAAACTTTTTAATATCAGGTCTAAGAGAACAATCATCATTTCTGTCTCCTAACATACAAATTACCTGTCCCAATCAAGAACTGACTGTGATCTAATCAACCTTTAAAAGCTAAAATCTACCTGAATTACATAAATTGGAAGTTATTACTTACTTCCGTTTTTTGGCTTTAACAGGTTCATCTTCATTAATTTCTTCCATTAATTCTTGCTCTTCTTTAACTACAACATAAAATTTAATTAAACTCTGTCAGAATAAAAATAAGCAAGCAACAACTGAAGTATCTAGGCATGAATCCTGCTAACCGCTCCTAGAACACTTGCCTTAATAGTTATTACAAAGAAGCTACAATTTACAGTTAGTTCACTTACTTGCACTCATAGAGAACTGCCACTTTTGGATGGATAACATTGTCGGGGTCGGGTGCCCTGGCAAAAACATTTCAAATATTATTATGAATAGTCATATGTGTATATTATACAATCTTTTATTTTAAAAAATTCCTGTTTACATAAAATATCCATCCTATAACATGCACTACTTTATAAAACATTAAAGCACAGTGATTCTATACCCTCTACTACTCCCGCCTTTACAGTAAATATTCAATTCTTTTGAACTGATTCTTTGATGCATGTATTTAAAAAATAAATGGACTGAATATTTGAAAATAGACTCATAAAAACACATAAAAGCAAATCATATACTTTTTTGGCATGATGCAACACTATGGTACAAAGTCTTATCAGTATCACAGCTATAAAACATATTGCTGGTGGGGACAAGCTAGTGCCCCTATCTTCAGCACCAAGTAGGCAACGTCTGACTGATTTAGAAATCACTTGTAAGCAGAAAATGTTAGTACCACATATCCACAATCCACGAAGATTTCTTAATTATTTTAAGTGACATATATTAGGGTTTGTTCCATTTGAAGTATGTACAACAAAATGATTCATTTATCATGCTTATACATTACATGGGGGAACTCTATACAAACACATCATGTCAATACAAGGGCAAATAACCAATAAAAAATATTCAATAAAAACTATGTACAAATATTTGTTTTATTATATATATATCAGAATGCTGTCTGAACATGAGGTAGATTAAAGATCATCTCTTAATAAGGTTTAAATGTCTCTATTCTCAGGAATAAGGCTTACCTTCCCTAAATTTCATCTATTTTAAAAGACTCATATAAATAAGTTTTCATATCTTACAAAATTTTAGTAAACAAAGTATTTTTAATATACTCTAGTTTTATTTCAGAAAATATATAACTCGTCACAAAAGGGGACACAAGGCTCACTGAGGAGCACTTTAGTATTATTAGTAAGTATGGAGCAAACATCAGCAATACCAACGTATCTTGTATTAACTGAAAGTCTCAACAAGTAAAAAAACATATACGTTTTTTAAATGGTTTTTATCCAAATTCTCTATTTTTTATATCACTAATACTGAACTCAAACTAATACAGCAGTCTATTTTCCATTTCTCCAATTTCTTATATTCCTTGAAAATAGAGTTTTTCTAAATGGCCTCACATTTTCTGTCAAAATATTAAAAGAATGTTAACATTAGAAAATGAATTCCTAATTTAAAACTTACTTAGTTTCTTCATTTCTTCCATTCCTTTCTTATGAGGGGGCTCTTGAATAATTTTGTCAACATCTGCCCTTCCAATCAGATCATCAGGCCGGTCCCACATAGAAAGACGGGTGGTAGGATTATAAAAGAAGACCCGTTCATCACCAGTCCAAACAACACACCTAAGAATGGATTCAAATAGCATTACCTTATGTTATGAAACACATTTTATAGCTAGGTCTTTTGCTGTCATCCTGTTATAAGGGGAGGTGGTGGTCATGGGAAAGGATATGTTTATATTTACTTACAGTTATTTATAGAGAACCAAACAAGGTTTTTAGAGCAGAACAAAGCTGACTGCCTAAGGTGAAAACCACAGTTTAACATATTGAGAAAACCAGGAAAAGCAAAGCAATTGTGATCAGAGTTTAGAGTGCACAGGAACTTGGTCAGGCACACTCAAATTGAGAATGCTACATTTAACATATCACAAAGGATGCGGTTAATGGCAACAAGTAATAATGCAACTAAGCATTCTAAAACTAAAAGAACAGACCATAGTACCTTACCTATGACACAATTCTTAATATCTCTTATCAAATCAGAATTACATACTCAAATACAACCTTCTATGAAGCCTTTATATCTGATTATATCTGGTATAAGAAACAGAAGTACCAACAGAGCTGTGGCACTGTAGTCCACTACAGCTCACTGTTCCTGTTAATCACAACCAGAAACTCAGACAAAATAGAAAAAAACAATTATGGGAGGACTCCGTAAAGTTTAAAAAAAAGAAGGGGAAAAAAAAGACTGGGGTAAGGAGGAGAGTCAAAATTTAGAGAAGCAACTGCATGGGTATAAATTTCCCATTTCTCCTCCCTCAAATCGCAGCCCTGAGGGTGGCCCTTAGGTAACTCCAACAGAAACCAGGCCTTTATGGCCAGATAATCAAGTTAATCAACAGCTGCTAAGCCCAAGGTGACCTAGACTGTGAAATTATCAGACAAAGCCTCTATTGTTGAAATAATCAAAGACTTGAAAGCAGCATTTATACTTAGGCTTCATGAGATGAAGAAAAACAAACTTGAAATGAATGAAAAGACGGGTTCTCAGCACAGAAACGGAAATTGTAAAAAAAAAAAAAATTTAAAGAAGGAAATTTTACAAATGAAAAATACAACTGAAATTAAATTTCTCTGGATTGGCTCAAGAGCAGAATGGTGACAAAAGAAACAATTAGAAGACAGATCAATAATGATCCCATCTGAACACAGGGAGGGCGCAGAGAGCCAGGGGATGAACAGTCTCAGGAACCTGAGGGACCATATCAAAATGTCTAATATACATAGCACTGGGATCCCAGAAGAGGCTATTAGGCAGAAAAAAATCTGAAGACATAATGGCCAAAAACTTCTCCAAATTTGGTAAAAGACATAAATATTAAAGAAGCTCAGTGAACCCCAAACAGGATGGTGCAACTAGAACTCGCATACGCTGCTGATGGAAATTCCAAAATGAAAGGACGACTTTGGAAAGCAACTGGGCAGTTTCTTAGGAAGTTAAGCACATATACCAAATAATCCAGGGATTACACTCCTAGTTATTTACCTAAGACAAATAAAAACCTATGTCTCCACAAGAATGTTCATAGCCATTTTAGTTGTAATTAACTTGGGCTATATCCAATTTTTGGCTATGACAAAAAGGCTAACATGTAGGCGTGGAATGGCTGAATATTGGAAACAACCCAAATGTGCATCAGCAGGTGAAAGGATAAACTGGCATAAGCAAACAAAGGCCTGCTACTCAGCAATAAAAAGGAACAAACTATTGATACATTCAATAACACGGATAAATGTCAAAAATCATTATTGCTAAGTGAAAGAAATTACCCAAGCCGATCACAAAAGGCACATATTATATGATTCCATTTATACGAAATATCCAGAATAAGCAAATCTAGATAGAAAGGAGACTAGTGCCTAGGACTGAGGGAGCTGACAAGAAATGCGGAGTGACTGTAAATGAGCATGGGATTTCTTTGGGGGGTAATGAAAATATTCTCAAGTTGATCATGCTGATGGTAACACAACTCTGAACATATTAAAAATCAGTAGGTTGTACTCTTTAACAAGTGATTTGCATGGTATGTGAATTATCCCAATAAAGCTGTTAAACATTTTTTAAAAAGAAACTAGACAGAAAAAAGTATATACTATATGATTACTGATATAAAATTCTAGAAAATGCAAAGTAATCTATAATAATAGAAAGCAGAGACATACTTAGGGATGGAGATAGAAGGAAGGATGGACTACAAAGGGACACAAGAAAACTTTTGGGGGTACTGGTAATGTTTGTCTTGATGGTGGTAATGAAATTTAAGTATGTGCAGCTTATTTTACTTCAACTATACCTCAGTAACACAAGTAAAAATAAGAGAAAATGTATAATACACCACCAAACTAAAATCTTTTAGGGAAATAGACTAGATATCTTTTTTTTTTTTTTTGTCATGAAATCCAACCAAAACCTAAGGCTTACTGATCCTAGAGAACACAAAATGCTTCTAGTTTTGACCTCTCTTTACACTTAATTTTTAAAGTACCATAGGGTTTTGGGGTGGGGCGAGTGTTATACATTTTCATCCAAATATTCAGTGCAGAATTCTCTTCAAGAAGTTCCATTAGAACCATCATGAGACACTTAATCCATCTTGTTAGATGTTTATTGGGGAAAAAAACTAAGTCTAAATTTTTCTATGGCAGCTTCTAAAACACTGATCTATACTAACAACAACCAATACTTTACAATAGAAATGTTGTTCTAACTCATGTTGGCTTCAAAATACCTAAGTTGCTAATACAGTGCCAGTGGTATTAGAAATAAATGTGGAGTGTGAAGCTCTCGGGACATTTCAGAATTAACAGAAAAGCTATGGACAAAAAAAAATTCTTTTGTCACAAAACTGCCGTGTTGATGATATGCATAATAAATTATTTAGGGGTGAAATGCAGTGATATCTGCAAATGTTAACGTATCAAAAAAAAACTGATTAGCAGATGCATTGAGGGACAGATAAGTGACAAAGCAAATATGATGAAATATTAACTGTAGAATCTAGGTGGTCTATATATGGTGTTAACTGTTCTAGAAACATTCTTTCAATGTTTCTGTATGTTTCAATTTTTGCACAATAATTGGAAGTAAAAAGCTATAAAAACAAAAATAACCACAGAAACACAGCAGAAAGAAAGAGACAGACAGAGAGGGGAGGGAGGGAGCGAGGAAGGAAAGAAGGAAAGAAAGAAAGGGAGGGAGGGAGAAAAGAGAGGGCAGGCCCTGTGCCACTCTCAGTAAATATAAAAGTGACTAGAAGTTAGAGATAAATTTTTCATAAAAACCCAACATAGACTACAGATAAGCAAAGCATGGCAAATACAGACGGCCCTCACTTTGTATGGGACTATAAAAATAAATGCAAGCTAAATCTGTGTGATGCAATCTTAGTAAGCAATAGGAAAAATTACAATTGGTCTGTGACCTTTAGGAAAAAAAACTCCCAATATAGGTAAGAGAAACATGAAACTTTGTGTTTTACATTCAGCTTCTTAACTTATCTCTAAAGAAAGTAATTTGAAGAGCGACATTAGAAGATATCAAGAGACAGACCAATAAAAATTTAATTATCCAAATGAAGTGGCATATCCCTGCCTTAGCTGAACAATTTGTTTACAGTTAATTTACCCATTTTATAAGAAATATAAAATAATAAACTAAGGATTAAAGTTACACTGATAATAAATTCCTTCATTGATAGAACTTGGAAAATAATTTGGACAAGTGGTTATCTTTCATGTACAAATTTCCTCTGCTATCCGAAAGAGCGTTCCTATGAAACCTTTTGTAAGCGGAAATACTAAAGCAAAGAAGCAATTACCATTAATTTATATGGAAAATTCTTGAGCGTTCCCAGATCCAAAATTCAAGATATGCACAATGTCTTTGTTTTGTTCACCATGAACGAAACGCTTACTACATCCAGTTTTCCACTAAGCTTACTGTAGGCTTTTCTTACTGAGCTCTTGTAGGCTTTTCTGATACCTTAGGACACATCTTGCTAACTGATGCACAAAACCAATCGAGATAATGCACAGATGCTCACAGACACACAGTTCAAAGCTGTGGGCGGCTTGATGCTGAGATGCTGAGAGTAGTTTCCGGGACAGGGCTTGGCGGGGCCACTCTAGCTGCTGGGGGTATGCGCTGCCTATAAAGGCTTGCTGCAAAACAAACGCTCAACGCTATTTTCACCTTTTTTCATAAAAGCGAAAATCCTCTTTGGATTTCTTTCAGTTAGCAAAAAAACAAGTACTAATGTAGGTCTTTTGTAAAAGTAGCATAAGATGAACTTTCAAAAAGCAGGGGATACCTGTACTCTGATGGGCTGTAAAAGCACTAAAAATATAGTTGCTTTTTGTGGGGGTGGGGGATAAACGGGAATGCTTCCTAAGACACAGAACCTAGAAACTATAAATAAAAAAATCAATAAATTTGACCTCATCAAAATATAAAACTTATGTATGATGAGATATCAGAAAGACAGAAATTGTAATACATGAAAAAGTCTCTCAGGTATCATTAAGAAAAAGACAAGTCCATAAAGAGAGGAGCAAAAACTAAAGAGGCAATCCACAGCCAATAAACACGAAAGAGGTTCGATTATAGCAGCATTCTGGAAATCTAAGAATCCTTTTCTTATCAGGTTACCAAAGATTTAAAAGGAATAACCCCTACACTGTTGAGTGCAGAAGAACTGGTACTGTTGGAAATATTAACTGGTACAGCTCCTCCGCCCCCCGAGAAAACCCTTACCAAGGTCCATTTAAGCAATGATCACCAAAATTTTAAATAGCTGTATCACTTGATTCAGCACATCAAACAGAAATATTTGAATAAATTCAAAAAGAAAACATGTATAAGGTGTCCTAAACAGCAATTTTTGTAATGCCAAGGGCAAACCACCCCTACCACACACAAAAAAATGTAAAATAACCTAATCACCCATTTGCAGGAAAATTACGCATTTTCATACAACAGAAAATGATGCCCTCACAAGTAGATTTATATGTACTAAAACTGAAAATTTTCTGAGACCTATTTAGTAAAAAAACACCGAGAATACACATATTTTTAAGGACACTATAATGTGCATGTATGCTGCACACATACCTCTATGTACATAAAACACAATATTGCAAAAGGTCCACAAGGCATATGTACCAAACTTTTATTAATGAAGAGGTTTGGTGAAGGTGGAATTCTACAACTTTTTACTTCATACAAGTCCTTCATATTGTATTCTTTTGTGCATTCATTATTCTTTTCTATATTATGTCAGATCAATGAGAAAACAAAGCAAAGCCCAAAAGCAAAAGATATAAATAAGAGAAAAAGTAAATAAATAAATAAATAAAAATAAATAAAATAAATAAATAAATATAAATAAAAGAGGATAATAAATACAAGAGACTTGACATGCAAATGACAAATGTTCCAGAAAAAGAAAAAGATGAAAAGAAGCAATAATTAAATCCCAAAGAATATTTTGCTAATCTGAGGGCCCAAGTCTGAAAGTTGATGAGACCCATGAAGCTCAGACTGGTGGGGTTTGGGGCTGGTTCCCGGCTTGTCATGTACAATACTCAGAGAAACCACAACCTAGAAATATATTCTCTGAATAGAGTGTTTTCGTAACTTTGGTTTTGGAACCAGGTGAATATTCTGCATAATTATGTTTTAAAATGAGCTTGTGTATCAAGTTGGTGAAATAACTACGCAGAAAACAAATATTCCAAATGCCTTTAAAACATAATTTGACTACAACATCCGTAGAGTGATACAACCAAAACAAAAAACAAAATAACGAGGAAAAGAGTTTATACTGTCTTCAGTAATCACACTGTTATTGTTACTGTTGGTGTTGTTCTGTGACTTGTTTGTGAGAAAAGCAAAAGAGTAATTATGTTGCTATCACTAAAAAACAGGATTTTCAGCAGGAAAGGACATACTGAACTAACAGAGACAATGAGATTCAGTAAAAATCTTGTAGACCTGAATTGCAAGTAATGGCATGAATTCAGGATGTATATTTAAATGTACGTGTCTTCCATGTATACGGGTAAGTGATTTGGAGCAGGAACAGGAGAGAAAGCACTGATGGGGAGAGGGAGAACCAAAAAAAAGAAGAAATTATGAACAAGAAACATTACTGGAAAGCACCATGAAAGGAGGAAGAAAGACACTGCAGCAACTGAGTTTTAGGTTGAATACTCAAAAGACAACAAACAAGAACCAAAATATTCAGTAAATAAAAACATACATTTGACATATACTTATTAAAAGTACTTTTGCTTTCTGTAGGATAAACCACATAACAATCAAATGTAACAAACAAATAAATAAGCCAACTACATACCATGGAGTACCAGGAATAGGGGTAGTAGCTACGGGCTTTGCCTTCTGGGCAGCCTTTTCTTCTTCGGTCATCTCCTCTTCTTTGGGCTCCTATAAGAAATGTTACTCCCATTTAATTAATACCATAAAATTATACCACAAAGTATCACTGCAAATGGCTCAAAGTGCAAACAACATAAGTTCTGCTGCTAGTATAGGGAGGAGAGACTGAGTAGAAATTTCTAAGAAAGCTCTAAATTCTTGCCTCCTAGACAGAACTGAATTCCACAATAGTAGATGGTTCTATCTTACAGACTCACTAACCATCTGCTTGGGAGCAGAAATCGGGAATACAGTATACAAAATTTAAGGTCATTTTCATTTAAGGTCATTTCATTTTTTCTGCTAATTTCCTTACTATAAACATGACTGCCATTGTTCCCTCACTGGATAAAGGAAGCTTCCAAAAATCAAGTTTTTAGTGATGCGTACCAATTCTTCCATGCTAGGAGAGGACAGATAAAAAATATAATGAACATTCCCCAAATATGAAGTTATAGTTATAATTTTAACATGTACCAGTCTGTAAGTAGGAGACTGGAGATCAGGTCCAAGCTCTGGTCTAACGTGCTTTCTTTTGATTTAGTATAAGAAGTAATTTAATGAAAACTTTCAAAGGAAAAACTGAATTAAAACTTCAAAGAACCCTTTCAGAGATGAAATCTGTAACAATTATCTGAAACTGTTATCAAATGGATTTTCAGTTACAAGTAACTTGTACCCAATAATCAATGCTGGCTCCCAGGTTACCTCCTTTATCTCCTTTATTGGCTCTTCTTTAGGATCCTCCTCCTCCGTCTCCATTGGCAGAGGTTCTTCAGAAGGTTCTTTAATTGGCTCTTTAATCTTATCCTCTAATTTTTCTATGTAAAAAGTTAAGATAATGTCACTCAATGGTTTTGATATAATTTTCCAAGAACTTTCAGGGACTGAACAGTTAAGATATTCCATAACTAGAGTTACCAACCACAAAGATACAATGTTCTTCCTTGTAATATCATCATTCATTTGAATCTAACATAATGCTCAACTTCACATACCTTGCTATACCAATCAGAAAACTGTCACTAGAAAAGAACTACTGATTTCAGAGAGAAAAGGTCTTTTAGGTCATTCGTGTATCATTTGTAGCAATCATTCATTTTGCTGAAAGGGATAAGATACTAAGATACTTATGAACAGAAACTGGGACTTGTGGTATAGAAAATTATGAGTCTTCTTCAACCAAGACTTCAAGGGCTTAATTTTGTTATTTTGGAACACATACAATACATACATTCCTTTCTGATCAGTACTATCAACCTCAATAAGGATACCGATAATTAAATAACAGACTAATAATGCCATTCCTGACACGAGTAAAAATATGTATTTGTATGTATGTATAATTTTAATTTCTCCAGCTGGAATAGTCTTCTATTTATAATATTATAGTTTATACTATGTCCCACCAAATCATTAAAACTATACCTTTTTCCTTTAGTTCTTGGGGTTTTTCCCAGGTTGATTCTAATGTTCTATTATTATAATAGTATGTCTTCCCATCTGCTGTTTTATATTCAGTCCACTCAGAAACTGCTGTTGCTCCAGCTAAGGTAGCAGGTGAAGCTGCAATAGCGACCTGGGGGTGTATCATGGGTACAATAGGAGGGGCCATTCCTGGCAACACACCTAAAAGAAGAAGTAAAAAAAAATTAGACCCAAATATCAAATTGCAATTCAAAATAAAACTTTTAAATACGAGCTAAATCTTCCTATTAAATATTAATAAATGAGCCAGTTGGAATTAAAAAAAAAATCACATAAAATGTGATTTAATTACTTAAATCTATTTCCCTTATTTAGTTCTAATGTCTAAATTCAATTAAATTCAGAAACTAAACCCAAGAAGTACCATAAGAACAGTCAGAAATTTGGGTCACACCTATGACGAAGTCTTAAAATAATAAATTCTAAAAATCCTGGTATAGTCTCTACTTATTAATAGAAATATATTTTTATAAAGAATTTCTCAAATTCTAATGAAATAAAGGCAACGAGTATATTTACTGAGTATGTTTCCTGAGGCAAAATCATTTTCTAGTTCTAAGGTACTTAAAAGGGTATGAATAAAATTCTCAGTTTTTAAATTAAATGACTGAGTTTATTCTCAAATCTACTTTAAATACTAAGTGATTAAGTCAGAGAGCCCTATAACTGTCAGTTTAGTCTTTTCTTAAAAGAAAACAGTGTCTTCTATTTTTAAAACAAGCCACAACTTACATTTTTACAAGATAGCTAAAAAAGCTGGTATTACATAAATAATTAAGAATATGTGAATCAAAATTGAAAAACAAAACCTCAAATCCTATACAGGAATCTAAGTTTTAGGTAGTTATCTTCAATCCCCTTAAAATATAAATTTATGCTATACACACAAATATTCACACACATATACTCACTAGCATGCAAGCATAATCACATCACTTTACACATGGAAATGATTTTTTTATATTTAACTTAAAAACACGTATCAAAAAATAAAATTAAATGTTATGAATATGAGAATGAAGTTGTTTACACTTATTACAAAAATTAAGATATAAAGTGATCTGACCTTATTTGCTTTTGTGAACCAAAGAAGCTAATACTACAGGCAATTGGGAAAATTAAGTGTTGGCCAAATATGACAACTGCATTTATACTGCTCGTTAAAAAGAAAAATATAAAAAAATCCACTCACTTGGGCAAAAGTAAAGAAATAAAAGGATAAACAACAACATTCACTACCATGCCAACTTACAGACAAAACAAACTAAGATGGTTTTAAAAATTACCGGTCTTGGTGGTAGCGACTGTCTTTACATACGGGCAGCTGACTATTTGCATCATTGCTACACCTGTAAAATGGATAAGCAAGCATACGTTGGAAAGCTGCCATTGTTATGTCGGCTACCACTGGGATTCAGGAAAATAATTTACCACCACAATTTAGAATGCTATTTCCAATGAAAAAGACCAAGAATGGAATAAAATTTCTTTTTGTTTGACATTTTGTGGGAAGTGGCGCCAAATCCAATGATAGCTAATTCTAAATTATATCAATTACCTTTTTAGCAAACCAGCTCTGATAATATTTGAAGGAGTCTTAAGAGTTTAAATTCAACAAAGGAAAGCCCCTTCGTTAACATATACATAACAAGTTCTCATGTGGGACATTTTCCCACAGGACATCAAACCCATGCTGCTGTTGCTTAGATACCAGTGAAAGGCAGATGCAGCATGACATTGACAAGACATTGACTTTCTCTGTGCTGCTTCTAAGTGGGAACTACATGCAGAAGCTGAGGCATGGAGCATAACCATGCAGAAATAGAAAAAGAATAAGGACAAAGGAGGGGAAAGGAAGAAAATAAGGTATGAGATGGAGCCAAATATTCCACTGCAAATAATACTGTAAATAAAGGAAGGGCAAAGATGAAAAGGAGGGTAGCATTCAATTAACGACAAAATATCCATGTGTAGTGCCTGCTCTATGAATGACATGTGCTTGGGACACTGTGGAAGCAGGCTAACATGTTAAGAAAAACACAGCCCCTTTAATCTCATTAATGACTATATGGGCTGACTGCTTCAGAAACCTCTATCACTTAAGCCAGCTAAAGAGATAGCACTTGTAATTAAAGCACGGAAATTACGTACAGTTCTTAGAAGAATGAAGACTCATCATGATGCATTACAATGGTGATATAAAAAGGGAATGAAAGGAAAAGCTGGAAAACTAAGACTGATTAACTGAGGATATTAAAAATTAAGAGTGAAATTAAAAAATTTTTTTGGAGGAAAAGGCTGAAGGATGAAGGGAAATGGATAGGGAATTGAATTTTATTTTCTATTTGTTTGGACTAAAAAACCTAAACCTAGTTTGGTACTAATGAAAATTTAAAATATACTATTTTCCCCACTAAAGTACAGGAAAAGAAATTTCTCCTAATTCAGAAACAAAAATTAAAATTAAACCCCTGGGTTTGTGAATAATGTACCTATGTTCATGCACACACACACAAAACTACTGCCAATTTTTGAAAAATGCTGTTTTTCTTTATTACTACTTTAATAAAGACTATTAAAGCTAAACTTTCTATTAACTCTGAAACTAAAACAACAGCACTGGATCATAAAGGCATGCTGAGTAAAGTTATAGGTATAGTTTTATTTTCCTTAAAAGAAAGTAATGGAAAAATTCATTTGGTTAAGGAAGTCACAGCATGTATCAGGTTTAAATTATTATAAATGCTGCCATCTGCAGGACCACTGAGCCTATTAAGTCAGCAATAGAAATTCAATTCCTGGAATAAATGAACTTTATCCTCAAAGACTGTTCTCCAAAACCATCCCCAATAAGTAATTTTAGCTACACTATTTAAAAAGAAGTCAAATTATTCATATTTAGGTATAACTGCCATTGGTAAATATCAAGTGGGCCAACACAGAACTCTTATTTTTGATCTTCAACATACAGACCACACTGAAAGGTCATACGTGTTTCTTCTCTCTGTGAGTAATTATTACATGCACATCCTGAAGGCTCACAAAATAACCACATATATTTCTCCCTTTTTTAAAGGGAGCATTTGTTCGATTTTCCTACAACTCTGTCTTCAAATTATGATCTAGTAGGAAATTAGAAAATTCCATTTAGCATCCTGGATAATTCTCATGTCACTGACAATAAGTTTCTTAAAATTCCAAATAAGATTTTATAGTCTTAGAAGTAGAAATCTTATACTCCTAATCCAATTTACATGCCCAAATCCAACTCTTACTCCGGTATTTTACCTAACTCTTCCTATCCTTTCCTTCATTTTACTTATCTCTTCCTTAATCTTTCTCATTAGAGCCACACATAGCTATTTCGAATAGAATCTGAGATTCCAAGATAAATTTCACCCAAATCTCTCCTGTTCACCTTACTGCCAAATTGATATAAAGTAGGAAAAACAGAGAGAGAGATCTCACTGAACATAAAACCAAAGGTGTGGGGAAGAGAAAAGCAAGTCTTTTTCTTTATTACTACAGCACCCTGAAGGAAAGAATTAAAGGGAAAATGAGAAAATGGCATTAATGTCAAACATACCTTACTATATAAATAAATAAACATTACTTTCTACAAAACACTAGCTCCCTCTCCAAAGAATCCTGTACTCTTAGACAAAATTTTACAGGTTATCTAACTCAAGTTCTCTTCCAATTGACCTACAAAATGTCATTAGTGGCTGCCATTTATTAAATGTCTTGTACTGCCAAACTTCCTAAGTACCACCTCATTGGGTCAAATGGTCACCACCATCTGTCCTAACATTTGATGGGGTGACGGTGGAGAAGAAAGACCATGACATCAAAATGGAGCTATAACTGAAGAAATTTTATTGTGACAAAATTCCACTTTCTATAGAAAAGAATTTTGCTATTCTGTACCTTTTACTCACTGGTCCTATTAAAAACCTCTAAAGCAAACTAAGTCCTTTTACAGATGACAGGCTTTCAAATACTTCAATAATGTTATTATGCTCTCTCTCAATCTTCTCTCTATAGAATTAACCCCAGCTCCTTCAGATCACTCAGAATCCAGGATCTGGTCTTAATACTGTGCTTCACCTTAAAGCAGACCAAGATTGCAAGATGTTATCAAGAATATCAAGCTACTGTCCCTATGTCACTTAGTTTTCTACAAAAAGTTTATCTAAAGAGGAAAGTATCCAGATACTTGTCTTCAATTTAACTTAGAAAAAGGGTAGTCCCTAGTAGTATTGGTTTTCTTCTTAGTTTTAAATAATTTAAGTTTCTTAAACATTACATTGGGCATTTAATTACCTAACACTACATCAACAACATGTAAAAGGTTTTTCTACAAAAACATCACACTAATTCTTGAAACTTTTGGTTACTTTCTTACTAAGGTGCAATTGTCTGGGCGTTCTTTTCAAAAGGATCACAAGGAAAAAGACAACTATAGCAACAGTGATAATTAAAATGTGCACAAACCTAAGAGGCAGCTGTACACAAGCCTATTCTTACACAGAAACTAGTACAACAGGGTGGCAACAACAGATAGTGGGAGGAATGTAAAATTGGGAGACAAGAGGCCTAGGTACTATTTATCTTTGCTGCAAGCTAGCACAGTGAACTTGACCTACAGTATCCATATTTTCTACTATAATTCTAGAAGAATAGACCGTGGATTAAGGAATAAATATTTGACAACAGCAAAGGCATTCAAATTAGGATGCCCAACACTATCACTGTTTAATCCCTACAGGAAGAATTCTACTCCACAATCTTTTCATTCCTTCTTTAGTAGTAACAATTTCCCCTAAGACAAAAAAAGAAAGAAAGAAAAAGAATTCACTCTATCTAAACTGTTTAAATGGTGCACGTTATACTTTTCTTCACAATTGTTACAAGGGGAACTTCTGGTTTCTGTTTTAGAGAAAAAATTTTTTTTACAGTTAAGTGACTCACAGTTTCTTCCCAGTATAACAGTTATTAAGGGTATGGTATTTGGATGGAGTGCCCAGGCTCAAGTTCAGACACCATCACTTATGAGCTATGTAATCCTGCGCAAGTAATTTGTCTGTGTACCTACCTCACAAGACAGTTGTGAAAATTAAATGAGTTATTACATATAAAGTGCTTAGAACCATGCACAGTATATAAATCACTCAACTTGTGTTAGCAATCAATGACTTGTGTTCTCTCAACTTCATAGGACTCAATCCCTTAAAAATATTGCATTTAGAACATATTTACACAAGATAATCATTTTTAATTCATTGAGGCCATTATCCAAAATAAGTGTAGCTTTAAATGTGGAACTAATTTTAAGACATGTAAACAACAACAAAAAGGACATTTACCAAAACTGAAGAGAAAATACTGCAGTTAGCCATGAATCTTTCAAAAACGTTTCAAACAGGAGAGATTCAAGGCAAATTTCAAATGCAACAGACACATGAGAACAAACTAACTGACAATATGAAAACATAGCTGGAAAGACTATTATAATCTAGTGATTTACCTGGAAGTGGAATTGGCATGCCAGGAAGGGGGACACGAAACGGAGGTACCATTACTGGTGGAAAAGCAGGAATTGCTGCTGCTGGCTGAGGTACTGAATGAGGAACAGCAGGAGGTAAAGTCTGGGGGTGCGGCTGGGGAACGGTTTGCACAGGTGTGGCTGTAGGAGCAGGAGTTGAAACACTAACTGTAGGCGTGGCAACCGAAACAGCAGAACTTGGGGTCTGATCTTGTGTTGTGGGTGCTGACGAAAGATAAAACAAAAATATGTATCACTCCTTCATAAGCCATTTTACGATATTCATTCATCATTCACTCATTCAGTAAGTAAGAATTTAAGGGCCCATTCCATGCACTGCAAGAAATTTGTAACAAAAGCTCTCTCTTCAAGTAGTTTAAAAATAGTTAAATATAAAACAATAACTAAAATACAAAGTGAAATGGGATCAATGTATAGGAATGTAAATCAAGACCCAAAGACCATTTCTAACTGTGAGAGGGTACAGAAAACTTTATACTGTGATGGCAGGCCTTGGGAGACTAGGAATTCAACAAGGAAAATGACAAAGTGGAAGGAGAAAATAAGTAGTGGGAAAAGTGAATAAAAGAAAGAGTAAAGAACAACAAGGAACTGTTTAGCAAACAGAAGGCAGGCAATCAGCTAGTAAAACACTAGGCATACCAACAGAACTTGTGAGTTATTTATGGCTGGAAAGGCAGGCCAGAGGCACGAAGCAGAAGGCCCTGACCAGAAAGCTAAGGAGTCTGCACTTTACTGGGTATGGAAAGGAAAAACTTATGTAAACGTAGAAAAATGATCTAGAAGAATGCACACCAAAACATATTAACTTGTTACATCTGTGTATGCCTTTCACTTTTTACTACACGTGTTTCCTTAGAATTTAAGTTTTTAGTAAGAATGCATTCACGTGTTATTTGTGTAACGTCGTGAATGTAAAAGGGGTTTAGGGAGGCTAAATGAAGGTTTCTGTATGAAAGAGTAATAATCAGTATCCATTTGATGAATTAACTTGATTGATGCATAGAAGTAAAGAAGAACACAGGTGGGAAAATCAATTTCAACATATCTGAAATTGGCCAAGCAAAAAAGAACAGAGAGAAAAACATATGCAATAACTAATGACTGACTGGATATGAACAAATGGAATCAAAAACAACTTGGGTTTTTCTATAATTATTTCAAAATAAAAAAGTAAAAATGAAAAAAAAAATTCAGGTTTCCAGTGTGAGACCAGGAAAATCAGAAATTCAGGATAATTTGGTTCTGCTAACAATTTATTTTTAAGTATCAAAAATAAAACATTTCATCCCTAGTGATCATTTTTTAATCAAACTGTGACCTAAAACATAAATTAATATTTTATACTTTTAAGAAGTTTCAGTTCTCAAATATTACAAAACATTTTTGTTATTTATTTATACACCATCTCGTTCCAAAACAAAATTCATTTTGGCAGCTCATTGGTAACAAATACTTTGTCTTTTTCTTGATGTAAAGAAAAATGTCAAACTCTACCTATATTGAACTAAGAATAAATTTATCAAATTCAATGAAATAAAACAGTGCTTTCCCAATAGTTATGCCAATCTTATTCTACGGGAAAGTATGCTGTGCAATACAGACCACCCGGTACTCCCACTGATAACAAAATTTGTTGGTATTTTTTTTCAGCTCCTAATAATGAAAAACTCACTTAGGCTGGGAAGATGTGAGCAATTTCATACTTGTTAATGAGGGACTCACCTTGGCTAAATAGACAGCAGGGCCAAACAAGTATCTTCAGGGGCCCAGGAATGAATTGTTGGTCTAGCATAGACCTAGCCTTAGGGTACAGTATCATATTAATATAATTTTATAACAGTGTGAAAAACACAAATTACATGCAACATTTGCCCAGTCCCATACATAACACCATTTAGCATTTGTAATCTATTGTATTGGCTGAAAATATATATAGTTATTCTTCCCAACTTCCCTGAGAAGTAGGATTTTATCAGCACTTTTCACAAACTTGCACAGGATAAAATGAATTTATACTCAAATGGAGTTAAAATATAAATTTCTCAATTTTCAGCCCCATTACCCAGGTCTATTTTGCAGTTCATAGAATTACATTTTAAAAAATATTATGGTGATAGTATTTAAATATAATTACTAAAAGTATGATACAAAATACTGTAGGCTGGAAAATGAGTTACAAAGGTGCCAAATTTCAAGTAGAAAGGAACACCAAAGGAGATGGTGAAAGTATTCACTCAACCCATTTCTCTTGCTGACACAGGATTTTCTGAATTTGATTAGTGGCCACAGATCACGAGAGGAAAGGGATAAAGGCAATAAAAGAATTACCATATTTTGCCATGTATAATGCGCACTTTTTTGCCCAAATTTAAAAGAAAAATAAGGATGTGCATTATACGTGGGTAGTACTAATTCCATATCTATATAAATGTTCTTAATTCTTTTATTTATGCTTATGAGTTAAAAGTGTAATAAACACTAAAATTCTTTTATAATACAAAAAACATTTACATAAATATAAACAAATAAAAATTTGAAATAAAATTCTAAAATGAAAGATTGTCTTCCCTGAAAGTTTGGGCCAAAAACTTGGGTGCACATTATACACATGACTGCATTATACACTGCAAAATACGGTAAATGGGAAACTGGGAGAATGGCAACTATGGCTTTATAGTGGGTAAATTCCTACTGACTCCATTTGCTAAAATAACTAGTGAAACACTAGGCCTCAAAATACACTACTAATCCAGCCTGAGATCTCGGCTAAAAAAGCTTTAACAGATGGAGAAATATTAAGACTGTAATATGACAACACTGCATGACATTGAATCAAGTGAAATAAAAACAGATGTAAGGAATACTCAGAAAGATATCAAAATTGATGTTTAAAGGCAGTAAAAAGAACATGATTTTGCTGTTCTGCTCTTAGAATAAAGGCCTCCCAATCACTGCAGGGCAGTGCAAAAAAAATGACAAACGGGAACTCTAAATAGAATAGTTGATAGCTATGGACCTGACAGACCACTCATACACAGAAATGGAATACATATAGGATAGTTAAAGTACCTGGCTACACATCTTCCTTAAAACACTGTAGTTCTCCTTCCTAAGAAGGCAGGGAACAAAACATAAGCAACACAGAGCCACCACATAGAACCACATTGCTTTCATTAATCACCTTCTCCATTACCTCCACAGGTACCTCATACAAACCGGCAGCTTCCTGCCTTGCCACACAGGTTTTAGAAGCACTGACCTAGAAAAAGGCAAAGACCCTCAACCAGCTAGGTCATATCACTGTTACACTTCCATACCAGAATTCACCCTAGCTATGAAACAAAACAGACTTGTAAAGTTATTTACGTACATCTTCCTATTAAGTACATTTTCCCCACGCTGTCTAAAGAATATCAAGTAGGGCCTTTATAAAACTGTCTCCAAATTACATGTACCTTACTTCTTTGGTTCTTGTATCAATAAAATAAAATCTGAATCTACTACGATTAAATTTCTCTCATCTACACACTTCTTACAGTGCAATATATACTAATAATTCCCAAGACACTGAAGCTACTGGGGGAAGGGGCACTTTCTTTTTCTTATTCTTATCTATTATCCACGTAGCAAAATAATCCAAATTATAATCACCCTGTAGGGATACGTATCTTCACAACAGCATCATAAAAAACAATAAATCAACAGTCATTATTTAAATATTTTGGGGCTCAATCTCAGCTATAAAGTAAGTAGCAACAAACACACACACACACACACACACACACACACGAAGTAGTATAAATATTAATGACAATCTTTTAAGCAAATTAATATTCTTCCCTCATCCCTGAAATCTATGAATCTTTTTAGAAAAGATCTAACCTTTAGGCCTCTGTGACTTTATACCTGAAAATTCTCCTACCTTTCTGACTGCCTCTTTCTCAACTCCTCATTTCATCCGCCTGCATCCCATTTCTAGGACCTATCCACCTCTAAATGAGATTGCAACACTACCCAAAAAATGAGCACCAGAAAATTCTTCCAGAATACTGCATTTATACAGGCTCCCCGGTGCCAAACTGACTCACCTATTTGCCTGGTTCTTAACTCTTCAGAACCTGGGTTCACACTTTTCAATCTATTAACCAATGTAAACTTTCCCACCTCAAGAGTTCCTTAACAATCCCATAAACTACATTTATCCTCATTTCCTGAGCTTTGTTTATACTGTCCCCTGCACCTGACAGACTTCTCCTTACTTTTGAACCTACTCAAATTCAACCACAAATCCTTCATGACCAACCTCATACCCATGCCAGTTGTCTGTTTTCTGCAATTGTTTTATCTTATTTTCTCTGTATAATTTTGCACACTATACTCTAATTGTTTTACATGCATTATGCTGGCAATCTGAGTTAGAAAAACTGGAAGCTCTATAAGGTAGGTACTGAGACTTACACTTACTTTGCAAACCCCACAGCACCCAGCATTACTGTTAGCCAAGCTGAATGGCTCACTCTGCACTTCCCCAGTTGAGCTTCAGGAATTGCAACTGGGCAAATAATTTCTTCTATTAATGTAAATTCCTGTTCTTTAACCCAAAAGTCTTATGTCAAATATGTTTCTTAAGTAACATCAAGGATAATACCTGAAACACAAGGATCATTTGGGAATGCAGTCCCTACGTGTCTGTTTCTCTGGCCCCTAAATGAGGACACATGCTGTCTGGTACTCACTTGATACTGTCTGCGACACTGAAGAGGCGGTCGTCGTGGTAGGAGTGGTAGAGGACGGGGTGGATGAAGGTGTGGAAGTGGACACGGCAGGTGCTGGGCTACTGGTCGTAGGGGTGGATGCTCCCACTGCTTGTGCTTGTGCTTGCGCTTGCGCTTGCACTTGGGCCTGAGCCTGAGCCTGCGCCTGGGCCTGCGCCTGGGCCTGCGCTTGAGCTTGTGCTTGTGCCTGTGCCTGTGCCTGTGCCTGAGCCTGAGCCTGTGCCTGTGCCTGTGCCTGCGCCTGCGCCTGGGCCTGGGCCTGGGCCTGGGCCTGGGCTTGGGCTTGGGCCTGGGCTTGGGCCTGAACCTGCGCCTGGGCTGCAAGCATAGGTGTCAGTTCTGACTGCTGAATAACCTTAACTCCATCTGGCTTGGTCCATGCAGATTCACGTGTCCGAGCATTGTAATAATAAACCTGCAGAAGAAGCAAAATCACTGGTATTACAGAATCCATCAACTATCATTAAAAAGTAGTAACCCAACTATATTTTGTCTTAAAAGGTATTGAAAAATAAAACTACTTAGAAAAAACACATCAAAATTGGCTGTCTGTGTATTATGAGACTACAGGTAATTTTTCCCTCCTTCCTCCCCTTCCCCTTATTTTCTATAATGAGCACACTCTATTTTTAACCGAAAAAAAAAAAATTTATTTTTGTGCGGAAAGTTAACATAGCAGGCCTGACTGCTATCTTTGGAAAACCCTACTTGCAAAGTTGGCTCTTGGCTGGCATCTGGAAACTTGGATTTGGGGAGGGTTACCACCATTCCCTAACTCATAAGAATGACTCACTGCACCTAAACTGTTTATGCAAACAATGCAATTTATGCTAAATATCTGCTTTCCTTCTGAAAGTCTGGAATTTTGGTGTGTGCTAGGCAGATAGTGCCAGATATGTTACCAATCCCCAATGAAAACACTCGACTCCGTGGCTGAGATGAGCTTCTCTGGTAGACAACTCTTCACGTGTTCTCGCAATTCCATGCCGAAGAAACTGTACACATTCTACGTGATTCCACTGAGAGGACTCTTGGAAGTTTGTGCTTCATTTCACCCTGTGCACCTTTTCCTATTCGCCTATCTTGTTTTGTATCCTTTCATTGTAACTAGTCTTAGCTATGGGTACAGTATATGGTGAGTCCTATGAGACCTAGCGAACACTAATCCTGAAGTTGTTTGGGGACCCATGACACATATTTAAAATACAAGCTTCCAGAATCACAGGCAACCTTATGCCTGTGCATAAGTCCAATTCAGTGAGCCTGTCCTGGAGTCCCACCCTTCCAACCCCCTGCTTACCCATAGCTCATTTTTAATTAGCAAGAATACTGTCACTGATGTCAATCTGCCACAACTCTTAAGTTTTACTCTTCTGTCACCAACTTAAACATGTTTTATAATTTACCTTCCCATCTGGCGTTTTATTTTCAACCCATATCTCCTCAGCAGGAGGCAGTGCCGGAGTACCAGGAGCAGTCACAGGAGGCATTCCTGGTGGAAACATCATCCCCGGAGGAGGAGGCATGGTTCCCATGGGCGGAGGCATGAAAGGTGGTCTCTGTTAATTCACAAGAACAGTAATGGTCACTGCTATGCATCTTTTTTCCTTCCAATTATTACTGAATTCTACCCAAGGGAAAATAAAACACTGTAAGAGAAACAAAACTAGTTTTATAGTCCATTCAAATACATTCATCTAGGTAGGTTATATAAGCAAAGTTTCTCTGTAACAAAAATGATTACTAAACAGACTGGAAAGAAATACATCAAAATACAGTAGTCATCTCTTTGTCACAGCATCATGGGTGAATTCTGCTTTAGTCTTTATACTTTAACTGCCTATTTCATACACCGGACACTAGATTACTTTCAAAACAACTTTTGATTTTGTATCTTTTTTAACACCAGCCACACCAATGCCTCCATAGCTCACCTACAACAGGAACCAACTATAAGAGAAACATTATTTACAAATAACACAGCAATAACTAAAAAAGAAAATGGGATATACCTAACCCTTTATTCTCTTTTCCTACAAAAAAAAAATATGTATTAGCTAGGAAAATATTAATCATTTCCTATTTTTTAAATAATAATAAAAATGTAGCTCAAAGACATGAATATCAGCAAGCTTAAAAGATACAGTAAAATAATTATCCATTTTACTTTCAGTGGAAAATAGAAATTTAGATGGTATGTATATATAACATTTTTTTTAATAGTTCCGGGAGCCATACTGATTCAATCCTCTCTCTGACAATTCCTTCACTGTCATTCTTCAGTGACTGCTGACACAGCCTAAGATCTAGAGCCAAACAATTCAAGTGTAATTGCTGTTCCTTACTCATTAAAGCAGACAAGAGGCCTAACATTTTAACAAGATTTTGAACAGGGATTAAAAAGATGTCCTCTATAATCTACAAATAACACTAAAACTCAATTATCCAAAGCACCTTAATCTGGATAATGGCACTGATACTATGCTAATAATGTGAAACGGTATTTTATTTTCCTAAATTTTCTTCCCCATACTCGCTTTGTGGATTCGGTTTAATGTCTCTTCAGCATCAGCACACAGATCCTTATCTTATAAAATATCCACCCCAAATATATCACATGCACATTTGCAGGAAATCACTTGGATTTAATGTAAAGCCACACAATTATCTATCAAGACCAAGAAAAGTATAGCAACATTATAAAGTATCCCATTAGAACATCTGACGTATTTCCATCAGAGGGTTACATGAGTCCATTACGTTTTATATTCTGCAAGTAGGTTTAACTCATAAAGGCACACATTAGAATAAATCCATATGTAACAAGTTACACAAGAGTCAGTAGGTCAAAAAGCTATTTTTCATTCTAATCTTGAAGAAAACATAAAACCACCTAACTTAAGGGGGAGGGGCTATCATTACTAGTAACGCAATAAAATTATTAAGCAAATTATTAAAACCTGTGTCTCTTCCATAACCAGAACCCTATCTAAACAGAGAGAACATCACTTAAATAGTAGTACATCACTATTTTTTTTTATTTTTAGTTAAGTTGATTCTTGACTATCTAAGTTAATGAAAGGCAGATACCACCACTATGTTTATTTCGTTTCAGAACTGTACAGGCTGGATAAACTAAGTAAACAAATATATACCCAAACAAAAAGAATACAATCTCAAAAGTAGACATCTGAGAGTTGGCACTTTCATGACCTGTCTTCAGACAATAACTGAATCTACACATACTTGAGACGGATACGTGCCTCATATCCAGAAAGAATCCCACAATTATTCTATTTCTAAAATTATAAGATAACCTTTTTTTTCTTTCCCCAGGGGAAAGAAAAATTCAAATAATGTGTGTACAAAATGTATTTGTTGTCACTTTCTACATTCTACCCGAGGCATCATTTCTGGCAAGAATTGCTCAGGAATATACATACATATATATTTATGCTTAATGACAACATGTATCATTGAAAATAAATTTCCCTCACTCTATACATTAATATTTCAAACTTCATTTCCCATAAAGAAGATGGATTACTAAAGACAATTCTCAGAGATAAAGGCAGGTAAGAATTCCTCTATTCAATCCCATATTTTTCTATCACCATCTAAAGTCCCATTCCAAATTTCTATATGAATTACTGTTATCACTGCTTTTCGGAACAACATTTTATTATATGGATTAGGTTTTCCTATGAAGTGAAACTAAGAACACTGAGATATAATATTGATACTAACGCCAATGAAAAAATGGTGACCTCTATGTTTTACCTGGAGGTGTGGAGGGCCCATAGGTGGAGGAATCCCTCCAGGAGGAGGCATTGGTGGCATATTAGGGTCAAAAGGAGGACGTCCAAAGGGGGGCCGAGGCGGTGGAGGAGGGCCTCGCATCATACCAAAAGGTGGAGGAGGCCGCATGAGAGGTGGTGGGCCTCGCATCACCGCGTTCGGTGGGGGAGCAGGGCCTCGGAACCGCAAGGCCTGCTGCTGAGCCATCCTGTGTGGGAAACAACGGACACATTTTTATTTCTCAAAATTACAAAAATGTAGCTACTGATCTCTAATTACACTGAATGTGCATCAGTAAGAATGACTGATTAATGGACACCATATCTAAGAGGAAATCTGGATGAAGAGGATATCTGGGTGGTCTTAAAAAGTCTCCCCACACGCTGCTTATACCATGTTTCCCCAAAAATAAGACCTAGCCGGACCATCAGCTCTAATGCGTCTTTTTTTGGAGCAAAAATTAACATAAGACCAAGTCTTATATGTATTACAGCAAAATAAGGTTGGGTCTTATGTTAATTTTTGCTCCAAAAGACGCATTAGAGCTGATGGTCCAGCTAGATCTTATTTTCGGGAAAACACGGTAGTTGCAAAGGAGGATGAAAAAAACAGGAAACTGGGCAACACCTTGACCAGGGAATCAAAATTAGTATCATCTAAAAAGGACAGATGGACATCATGTGACCGAGAGGGGCACAACATCACTTATTTCAGGTAAGGATGTATAACCTTAATTTAATAAGGAGGAAATATTAGACAAAACACAAAATAAGAAATGTTCCATTATAATAAAAAGGGGGATCAGGGTTGTATTCTTCAGAAATGTCGATGATAAAAGGTAGGCTGTTCTAATAAAGGTAGGAAATGTTCTAGATTAAAGGAGGCTAAAGAGATATACACTAACTCCAGACCAAATCCTGTCCTAGAGGGAAGAAAGGCTACAAAGGATTAATGGACAACAATGGAATACGAACAGTAGATTAAAGTATTGTATCACTGTAAATACATGAAGTTGATAATTGTACTATAGCTAAGCAAAAGAATATCTCTATTTTTAGAAAATACACACTTAAGTATTTAGGGGTAAAGGGCCATGGTATATGTATCTTACCCTGATATGGTTCAGAGTAACAGAGAGCATGCATGCGTGCAAATAATAAAGCAGGAAAAGTAAAATATTAACACTAAATATACTAGCTTTATTTTTACAACTTTTTGTAAATTTGAAATTACTTCCAAATACGAAGTTTACAAGGGGGGAGGGAAGCAGTTTAAGAGATCACTAATATTCTCTACCTAAAGAGAAAGCCTTTCTCTACACTGCACCCTAGCCCATCCTTTAATCTCCAGCTAAACACCCTAGTTTATTTTCTCCATAGCATTTAAGCAGGTAAGTGCTTTTTAAAAACGAAAATTATTCACTCTTAACCGTAATTATTATATGCCAGGCAGTGGTCCTCTAAGCGCTTTTCAAATCAGTTAATCACCATAACAACCTTACAGGATAGATATTATCAACTTCATTTTACAGATGAGGACACTAAGGCACACAGAAGTTAAATAATTTGTCCAAGACCACAGCTGGTTCAGTGGAAAAGCCAGGATTCAAACACAGGGAAATAGCTCTCAAACATTACACCATGCTGTCTGTTATTAAGCCTCTTTAGAGTAGGAATTTCTGTCCTGTTCACCTTTATATCCCAAGCACATAATTAGGTCTGCATGTAGTAGGCCTCAATAAATATTTGTTAAATGAACTAATGGAATACTTAGGTGATACTGTACCTAAGCTACCTCACAAGTAGGGTATGTAGAATCTTAATAAAATTATTTTTACTATAATTTCCCATAGTCAATTTACTGAGCACCTATTAGTCTTCCCAGTAGTTACTATAAATCTCTCCATTATACATAAAGTTTACATTTCTGCGCTCAAGAGATCAATAATTATACTCCTTATGTATATTTGAAGATAATCATTCTTATATTCTCTTCTCACCAGGCTCTTCCAACTTCCCTACACGTTTCAACCCTTTGCTTAAGATTAATTACCCTTTGAACGTTTTTCCCACATCACAGTTCAATTCTGATACAAAAAAATCCTAATAAAGAATCAATTTTCCTTCTAGGATAGCAAACACATCCAGACCTACTATACCAACTATAACCAAATTTGCATACAATCCTATACTCAAAGTTAAAAAATTGAGTTAAAATCAATGACTGCAAAAAAGGAGTATGGATTATATCAGAATAGTCTTTTTCAAATTATATGCACTCCCAAGAGACACATGACCACTATTACTAAAGAAACATCTTAACCTTTAGTGCAGAAATAAAGTTTACTACCAAGGAAAGCTATTCTGTTTCAGCCTTGAGTTAATAATGTACCTTAATCTTAGATTTCCTTTGAGGCTAACTCTCCCTTTTCAAAAATTCTACAGTATTTCTTTAGAATTTCACACTTCCTAGATATAGCTTGAATTAAGTGTTTCGGCTTTAGAGTCACGAAAAGTCAAATCATGGCTCTGCCTTTTGTTGTCAGACTAGTTACATAATTTCTGAGTCTGAGTATATTCAGATGTAAATTAGCGAAGGAATAGAAATAAAACCTATCTCATATCTCTGTTCAATGAGCTAATCCCCGTGAAAAATTTAGGACAGTACCTGATACGCAGTAAACCACTTTAACTATCTCAACTTTGATTTCCCTACAAAACCTAGCACAGTGCTCTACATGTAAAAGGCACTTAGTTGTCAGTTTGACTAGATGGCTTTCAAAAGTCTGACATTAAAATGGTGACAAAATTCACACAATTTCCTCCATCGGCAGCCTAAAAGGTGCCATTTTCTGATGCCAGATGTATAGCTCTTTATAAACACTGCTCCATCACAACCAACCTACCAGAACCTGCAGTAAGGATTAAATGAGCTAATAAAGTACTTGGAACAATGCCTAGCACATTAGTGCTCTGTAAGTATTAGCTTTTATTACTGTTGCTGTAACATTAGTATAGCAGTAATAGTATTAGTGTTAAATGGCGTTAGTATTAGTAATAGTGGCAGCTATTATTATTACTATAATTATTACTACCAGGCTCTACATAATTTGTCCCTTTTTGACCTCTCTACAGATTCTAGTCTTCTTTATGATCAAATACTTCGTTACCTTGAAGCCTCTGCACTTGTTCCCTCTGCCTGGAATGCTTTTCCCCAGCTCCTTACATAACTGGCTCCTTTTCATTATCAGTCTCAGTTCAAGTGTTACCTCAAACTCTTTCCCCCCTCCTGGCCTCTCGCAGACCCTCTGTGGCTCATTACCCAATTCGAGTTTTCAATTACGTACGATAAATGCTATGAAGAAATCTCTCACTGTTTACGTTTGTAGTCCACTCACTAATACATAGTTTTCCCTTAGTATACTGCGGCATCCCAGTGCCGAGGATGGTAAGTGTTCAAATATTTTTTTAATAATGATAGCAAACACTAGGTACTTCCTATATACTAGGCATGGATATATATCCATGGACATTATATGTACTAACTCTTTTAATCCTCACAACAACACAAAGAGGTAAGTTTGGCACCATTTTTACAGAGGAAACTATGGCACAGAAAAATAACTTGTTTATGGCAGCAGTCAATGGTAACACTAGTGTATTCTTATTCCCATTTTACAATTGAGGAAATTTAGACTGCAAGTACCCTGTCACAAGTCACGAAGTATTAATAAGTAAACAAAGGCCCTGGGTAAAGAATCTTTACAAATACGATGCTAAAAGTTATCTTAATGGCCCTCAACCATAAAGAGATCAATGGCATTTGGATTTCCAAATAAATTCTGTCTATTGTAAGTTATTTGCATTCCTATTACTTAAAACCTTTTCAGAAAACAGAAGCCTACCGCATAAATAGAAACAAAAAAATTTTTTTACAAGAACAAATGTGTTTCTCTAGAAGTACTCTATCCACATATGCAATCTCCCCAATGGTGAAGACAAAACTGCAAATAGTTTAATAGGCGGGGCAAAAATGGAAAAGTGCTGCTGACATGTGGGAAGGGACCTCGGTTTTAATCCAGACTCTGCCAATTACTCAGTGACCTTGTACAAGTCACTTCAAACTTGCAGGATGATTTCCTCATTGGATGTGATTAGTTCAGAATTTAGAACAATCTTAATTAGCATGGAAGCTCCTTGAGGACAAAGGATTTTGGTCTAGTTCAAGTCACCTAGGTCGGTGACTGCACATAGCACACATTCATGGGTCTACTAAGTGAACCATCTCAAAATCACCTATATTCCTTTGTTTACTATATATTCACTGAACACCTTATTTGCTAGGTACTATGACAGACACACAACGAAATACTTTCAGGATACAAATACAAACACTAAGCCCCAATTTCTACCATCAAAGAGGCCAGATAAACAGCTAATTTCTCTTAAACCATGAGAAATGCTGAAATAAAGGTCTGTACAATATGCTCTGGAAGCAACCTCCAACCCAAGAGGCTACATATTTGCAACAAAACATCTAATTTAAGGACATATTCAAATCAGTTTAGTACAAAGTCTGAATGACTATTAATAAAATGAAAAGGCTACTCCTTGTAAAGCTGAAGAAAGATACTCAAAAACGCAAAGTACTGTTCCCACGTAAATCCATATGAAACTAGCTAAGTATCCTTCTCTTGAGATCAGAGTCAGGAATAAACCTTCCACCACTGATACAGAAAAGCCCTGGCAGTGCACACTGATCACTCATTACTAAAGTAAAAACGTGGGGTTTAAAGGATTTGAGATTCATCTCTGAAGTAAGACAAAATTTTACTCCTGCCAAAGTAAGGATTTTTGTGTGTGACAATTCAGAAACTAAAAGCCATTATATATATATATTTTTGCCCTAAAACCTTGAGCTCATTTTTTATACAATTTCATCTTGAGCTCTAGACAGTACTATACACTGCTCGTAACCTACACTGGTCTGTTTTAGTTTCAAATGCTGACAATGGCACAATTCAGAATGGGAGCTGAACATCTGAAATGACATTTTTCCCCATCCACGGAAAAAAAAAAAATGTATCAAAGATACATAAAGCTTAGTACCTCTTTTTCCTCAAAAACCACTGACTAAAGACTTTTCCAAGACACTTTCACTTTCCCAAATCTTAATTAGAAAATTCCATAGGCAATGAGACACCAGAAGAAGAAAGCTCACTGTACTCTTTAGGGCGAAGGCGTGAGCAGACACAGCGATTGAGGCTGCAGGCTCTGGAGCCTGACTGTCTGGGTTCAAGCCATTTCCAGGAGCCACAGTTTCACCTATGAGACCTTGTTCTTCTACTTCCTCAACCTATGCCAGTCTCAGTTTTCTCACCTGTAAAATGGACTTACGAGTAACTTAAGGTGGCTCTGGTCTGTGGCATGCAAAATGCGAAAAGCAACTACTCCGAAGGTCGGTTGTGAGGATTAAATGAGACAACTCTAAGTAAAGGGCTCGTTGGCATATAGAAGTAAGTGACAAACGGTGGCTGCTATTGTTATTATTCACAAATACGGGATACGGGATAAAAAGATTAGAGGAAAAGCCACAAGACATTAAGAGCAAGCGACGTACGGAAGGAACCGGGCAAAAGTAGAAACCTCCAAAGGGCCGCGTAGGGCGTGGAGAAGGCTGAGTCAGAAGTAGTGAGGGGTCTCAGGGAGTTAACTGCGGAGTGGAGAGGTGTCCGTAAGGCAAAGCGGGCCCGCGGAGGCGCGAGCCGAGAGGGAGGCTGTGGTGGGCCGAGGCGGAGGGGGCATGAGGCTGAGGAGGGGCCCCGAGGCGGGAATGTCTGGCCCGGCCTCCCGGCCGCAGCCGCCAGAAGCGCTGGGGCCGCGAAAACCACAAGGAGCTCCCCGAGAACACGCAGGAGGCCGCGGCCCAGTCCCAGCCCGGCTCTCTCATTCAAGCCACCTTCCCCTTCCCCCTTCTCCAACCCCATGCGGTCCTGGCCCCGAGCCGCCGCGGCTCCTCTGCCCACCCTCCACCCCTCATCTTCGCGCGGCGGGCCCATCCCGGGACTCCAGCATGCTGAGAAGTAATAAAGAGCGGGGCCCCTTACCTGAGCTCCCCCGGGTTGAATCGCTCACCGTCCCCCCCGTCCCCGCCACGCTCCGCCATTACAGAGGGCCGCGTTCATCCACCCGCCGACTCGACGTCCACTATTGGCCGGACGGATCATCAATCCCGTGCGAGAGAGGCGGAGACATTAGGGATCTGTGAAATGATTGGTGATACTTTCCATCAATCCTAGAGCTGAGGGCGGCATCTGCCTTACTATTGGTGAAAGCGCCCGCCGACTTTGAAAGCGGTAAGGAGACAGCCGGTTGATTGGTCGCCCGGAGGCTTTATGGGAAATGAGACTTAAGCAACGAGGAACTGCGGGCGCCCTCTGGTGGTAGGCAAAACTAGGTCCTCCCACGTACTGACGGCCTGCGGTAGCCACGTGTCTGCCGGCTTCCAGGAAAACCAGTTGTGGAGCCATATTGGCCACATACTGGCGATATTGGTTCAGTCCGAGACCATTTCTATTGCGTGAGCCAATTAAAAATCGACCTGAGTCATGCCTAGACCAATCACAGAGTTGCTGTGAAAATGAGCTATTTCCCAACTCTTCAGAACAAGGAGTCTTAAACCATTACCAGATTATAGCCACGTTATTAAATAATAAATTAGTTAACTACTGTGTTTCCCCGAAAATAAGATCTAACCAGAAAATAAGCCCTAACATGATTTTTCAGGATGAAATCCCCTGAACATGAATCTTAATGTGTCTTTTGGAGCAAAACTTAATATAAGACCCGGGCTTATTTTCAGGGAAACACGGTACAAGAATACCTCCTAAATTATATTAAATAATTAGTTGTAGGCTGATGAGTGTTAAAAGTTGGTGCATTAAGATAAGTTGGGGAACATAAGCCTCTTCATCACAATTTACAGTTTAAAGCATCTGTTCTTCAATTTTAAAATACACTTGTCTCAAATTAGCACACCCTAATACCCAGAAGGAATTCTGAATATTTATTTCTTATTAAAGGAAAAAAAAAACACAAAAAATACTTTAGGCTCTGGGGTTTCAAAGGCACAATGAAGATAAACCTTATTAAGTTGCTCAAAATATTAAAATAAATTTACTCAGACCTAACTATAAATACTGGGAACTATCTTAAGTACTTTGCACGCATTCTGTCGTTTAGACCTCAAAAACACTGAGACGTGGGTACTATGAATGGCCATAGTTTATAAATGCGACTGAGGCACAGAAAAGTAACTTGTCCAAGTTCACGTGGCTTGTAAATGGCAGACAAGGCAATAATAACAGCAAAGCCTTATTTCTAAACATCCTGAGCCAAGAAAATTGGCAACATACATCCATACAAAAACTCATACACAAATGTTCATAGCAGCATTATTCTTAATAGCCAAACGTGGAATCAACCCAAACATCAAATCAACTGATGAGTGAATAAAGAAACATGGTATATCCATACAAAGGAATATTATTCAGCCATAAAATGTGATGAAGCACCACTACATGCTTTAACATGGATGAACCTTGAAAACATTATGCAAAGTGAGAAGCCAGACACAAAAAGATACATATTGTGTTATTCCATTTCCATGAAGTGTCCAGAATAGGCAAATCCCCAGAGACAGAAAGTAGATCAGTGGTTTCCAGGAGAAGGAGAGAGTGATAGCTAATGGGTATGGGATTTCTGTGGGGTTGATGAAAATGTTCTGAAGTTAGATAGTGGTGATGATTGCACAAGTTGGTGAATATACTAAAACTCATTGCATTATACACTTTAAAATGTGAATTTTATTGTATGTGAATTATAATTCAGTAAATACAATGTTATGCTGAATCCCAGTTAAATATTCAAAATCAATTAAATGTGACAAAATATGATAAGAACTGAACACAGTTTTGAGCATAAGAAATTGGAGAAGGAAAAGATGATTGAAATTTCATTAAATATATGACATTTGAAAAACCGGAGTCTGATTAAGAGTGGGAGGTTAAATCCCTTTTTTCAACATCAGCATGCATCCCCAAGTACTGCCAAACTACTCAAAAAATAATACTGGTATTGAAGCTCATAAAAAACTAATCCCCAGTGCTGGAAAAAAAAATTCAAAATGGATCCCTTATAGAAATCCTGTCAAAGGCATACATAAAAGATGAAAACAGTCAGTTTGAATGAATGAAAGAAACTCCTTGCAGATGTAATAAAAGTTTTATTATTTGATAATTGCATTGTGTTTGTATATCTATATATATTTTAAGATATTTATATCTTGTATTATTTTTATATAGAGCAGGCTTGTATACATGTGACTATGTATATGCATATGATTATATACATATATAGAAAATCATTTCAGTGTTTCATTGCTGTAGTTTACTCACATAAACATATCCTTGAAATTCAGTACTCAATAGCTATATAAAAATACCGCAAATATCTAATCTGAGCTGTGTCTACAGTGAACCATTTTATTGAATCAACGTGAAGAAAATAATTAAAGAGACTCAATGTATAATATCTTTTAAAAAACCAAATGGATTTTCCTGTCATCAAAGCTTGATATATCTCAGGGTACTAAAAATGTGCATAGCTATAGAGAACAGAAAAACAAATACTGTCCTTGCCCAATTGACGGCAATTGAATTATAGACCCCAAAACTTAGTATACCAAGTGAGGTAAAGAAACAGGGTTGGCTTAAGACAAATTAATATCATCAAGGCTCTAAGTCCTGGCTATGAAGTCACTCCTCAGAAGTGACTCTTGAGAAGAGGTTCCAATGCTGAATCAGGCTTTTCTTTTTAATAACTACCATTTTTGAACACCTATCTTAAACCCATGGTAGATATTTTGCACACACTCTTTTTAATACCCTTAACGGCCCTTTAAGGCACACATATTGTCCCGCATTTTACATATGGGGAAGCTGAGGCTCAGAGACATTACATAACTGGTGCAAATTGGCATTCACACCGGTAATAAGAGGTGAAGCTAGGATTCAAGGGCAGGTGTATCTCACACCAAAGCCAATTGGGGACAGCTAAATCCCTGTCTCACTCAAGCCAGAAAGGTAGCATAGCTAATGTATCATTTCTTTCTCTTTTCTGTAGACTGTAAATACTTTTAAAAGACTCTCTACTTTCCTCACCGAATCTCCAGCCCCTAGTGAAGTATGCATGCACATGTAAGGCCAGCACTGTCGACTGTACTGTGCAGCTATATTACTCCTTACTGGATATATTGGTCTTTGAAACATTTAAAGAGATCTCAGAAATGGAAAATGCCTGACCAGATACACCTGCTGGCTGCCTCACAGGCAGTTTGGGTAGCAGTTGTTAACAGCTTTGGAATTAATGAGATGAGGAGTCTAGTCCTGCCTCTACTAACTAATGGCTGTGTAATCCTGGGCAAGCAAGTTACTTGATTTCTCATAGCTTCAGCTTCTTTATTTGTTTCACTCTCAACACTTAGGAGATTCCAAGAGTTCAGGGAGCTGTAAGCCAGGCATTGTGGATAAAGACCAAATATATATGAGAAATATATTTTGCTCATCTTGTCAGACAAACTCAAAAAAAGTCTGGAGGCTTTGCTAGAAATACATGATAGAGATTTATTCAAGGGTCTTATAGTTTGCAAAGTGGGAACACAGCTAGACAAAAACCCAGGAGTGTTCCAAAGATGAAAGAAAAAAGTTCTTATAATAAACAGTACATTCTTGAAAATTATCAGTCTTGCATTCTTAGTCCTAGCATTAGTCCAAGACAGGTATCAGTCAGATGTCAGGCAGTCTGGATGATGGATGCCAGGTGGTCCAGAAGATAGGTGGCAGGATGTCTGGTAACTTCCTGGTTGTCTGGATAATGGATGTCATGTGGATGTATATGTGAGTCCTTCACATACACTAGATAACTAGAGGGTTAAATAGAGGGTTACCTGGAGGTCCAGATGTATATCCAGGCATTGATGCAGGACTGGAAAATTCAAAAAAGTTTAAGTTCCCAGGCTAGTTAGAAAAAGAATGGAGTCTTTCTTCATGCGACAGCTGAACTTCATATTGTTAATAATTTTAACAGTTTGGTTAAAATGACTCCATTTTATATATTCACCATCTTCACTCTTTCTTCGATCTGAATGACCAAATACATATTGCTTATAAACCACAATATCACAGGTTGAACTTAGTGACTCTACCTAACAGAGGTGACACTTCCAGTGGAGAATCCTGGCAGATGCCATATTAACCAAGTGATCGAGGTTAGCATCTTCAGGAATGGCATGCACCCCGGATAGGATGTGATAAGAAGGGCTCTTCACCTCTGTGGTATTCTTCCCCAAAATCCATAACCTCTGTCTAACCCTGAGGAAACATTAAGCAAACACAAATTGAGGGACATTCTATAAATTATCTGATCAATACTCTTCAAAAGTGTCTAAGTCGTGAAAGACAGGTTAAGATTGAGCAGCTGTCACAGATTTAAAGCAGCAAAGGAAATATGACAACTAATGCAATTGGGTATCGTGGATTGCATCTGGGAAGAGGAAAAGGACACTAGTGGGGAAAACCGAGGAAATCTGAATAAAATATAGTTAGTTTACTTACTATCGTACCACTTAGCTTTGATAAATGTACCATGGCTAAGTAATATGTTAACACTAAGGGAAGCTGGGTGCAGAGTATCTCTGTACTAACTTTGCAACTCTTCTGTAAGTCCAAAATCATTAAAAAATAAGGCATTTTTTAGATATGTTTTAAGCTTCCAGATAGCTAGCAATCCATGATGCAAATAATAGAAGGTGGGAACCACAGCCATATTATAATGTATGACTTAGTCTGTCCATCGACAAGATAAGCGGATTAGACAAGCTGCTCGTCCCATTGATAAAAGCAAGCAGCACACAGGGGTACCCCTAGAAAAGGCAGCCACAGGAGCACCAAACGAGCTCCCGATGTACCCTTGACCTTGGGAAATACATGAGGTTAAGGATTGCAATCCTAGCTTCACAGTCCCCCAAATAGATTTTGCTGGCAAAATAAGGCTGCACCCAAAGTCAAGGACATTCACTTTTAACTGAGCACATAAAGACCCATCTCCATAAACCAGAATGCAAATTTATTAATTTACAAAAAATAAAATTACAACTGTCACGTGGACCATACATTTCCCTCCTCTCTGGGCAAACTTACAGAGTAAGTAAAATTATCAGAAAGCAGCTAAATCTGATTGGAAGTAGAACAAGGGCAATCAATTACTGGATTTGAATTTTTAATGTCACTGAGTCATGAGAACCTGATGATTCTCTATTCCAAATAAAGATATACCTTCCACTTAGACCATCTGTGCCTACCCTTGCATTGGGGAACTCTCTGCCCTACCCAGAACCTCTTCCTATTTCTCTAGCTAGAAGAAAATTCAAAAAGAAACTTGTTCTTTTCTATTCTGCTTTACAGGAAACAAACAGAAAGGAAGTCATTTTTATTACTGACGCCACTGGCTGACTCAATCAACAATGAATGGTTGATGGGCTCATGAATTTGCAAACCCTTAAGATAATTCCATGAACCACCTGGGATTTCTGAGCCAGAAAGTAGAGTACACTGCTCTAGGCTGACCTTCTGTGTTTTGTTGCCACATTTTTTCCCAATAGAACACCATATGATTACTTAGGTTTCCACTTATTAAATGATAATCACATTCCCTAAGATTACGCTAATTTGGATTTGTTCTGGAATAATCAACCACACATTTGTAATCTCTTGGTCTATTAATATAGATGACTATATCTAAGTCCATTGTGTGTGCATTTTACTAGTTTCACTTAACTCTCAGGAACTTTGGATTTGTCCCAAAATACATAATAACACATTTACAGTCTCTTGGTTTATTAACATAAGCAGTTAATCATATCCCTTGTGTAAAGTCAACACTATTCTTCTACTGAAGTGGGCTGCAGGGCTCTCTCTTTTCTTCTTTTATCAAAAACAATTATGTATTTTATAGTTCATTTTAACTCTAAAATCGCACTATTAACTTTTTTTCTGTTTCTCAAAATTAAAACAAGAACAACAATATCTCAGGAACCCTTATGCAAAGGTGATATTTATGATGCAGTTATAATGCAATTATTTCAAATACTATCTTTCATATACAATTTCCCCAAAATTATCACCTGGAGAAATTACAAAAGACGTTGATTAAAGAGCTGAAAGGACTCTTTCAGATCATCTCGTCCAATATTCTTTGTCTGCAGATGAGGAAATAGAGACCCTGAGAGTTCGATTATTAACTTTCTCACAGTCACATACGCGGTTAGTGGCAGAGACAGGACTAGAACCTCACTTAAATCTGATTGAAAGCTCTCTTAAAATTTACAAAACTCCACATCTGCGGTGTCATTAAGTACCACACCAGCCTCCGGATGGGATGAGGTAATAATTTTGTATTGCTATAGCAATAACTCACCATTTTAGACGTTACTTCTTCATTACAAAAATGTATCAGATCAAGCGTTCCAATTGGGTGTTCAGAGATAGTTTATTTGTCCATTTGGCAAATCCATTTAATTGTCCATCTGGCAAACATTTAATGAACATCGATATTGTGCCAGGAACTATCATAGCTGCTAAAGACACAAAAGTCGCTGTCATGGAGTACATAATCTAGAAGAGAAAGTAGATAAATCAAATCTTAGCCAAGACAAATGACTAGTAGTTACTGAGTGAGTAGCATATGCAGGCATTTAACATGGAACTTTTCATTTAATTCCTCATGACCACTATATACAGTAGCTACATGTTGTCCCCTCTCCACAGATGAAGTAACCAAGGATTATACAAGTTACCAGAGAGCAGACCCTTCTCTGCACGGTGTCCAGGTCCTTGGCACCTCGAGCAAAGAATTGAACGAGACATAAAAATACAGTGGTGAAAGAGCAGTTTATTAGAAGTGAGAGTACGTGCCAAAGAGACAGGAGCGGGCCCGAGCAAAATGGTGTGGCTCAAAAGGTGCTGACTGTCAAGGACTTGAAGTTTTCATTTCCTTTTCTTCTAGAATGGGCTACTCCTCTGTGATTATGGGGCTGCTTGATTGATACTTGTGATCAACAATGGCTAATGGTTATGGTAAACAAGGGCAAGTTTGGGCAGAGAAGGGAGGTCTTTCGGGCGGTTATTTCCTGTAGACCATGTTGGAAGTGCAGGAATGTTACCTGACGTGTTTGCGCATCTCGGAGATCCAATTCCTATCTCTAACTACCTGCTTTATGTCCCCCTTGAGAGACGTGATCCCCCTAAGTCTCTAAGGGAAGTTGAGGGACAGGAGATCTCTTTTTCTGTATTTGCTTCCTGCTGAATGTGGCCGTTGTCCCTACCTATTGGGGATTCGTGGGACTCTCAACCTATCTGACCTTAGATGAGGGGAAAGGGTCTTGAGATCCGCCTGGAGGACCATGTTGACCTCTTTGGTCGGGAGGTACTGGAAGTCTTGTTGGGCTATCAGTTGTATCCCCACAGCCCCTAGATGAGGAGAGATAGATTTTAGTTAATAGAGTTAATAAAACAGTTGGTCCAAGAAGCAGGACTCGAAGCCATTGACGCAGGGTGACTACGTAATGAAAATGTGTTCAATTTCATGGAGCCTCTGGTCTTTCTTTTGGTTTAACCGGTTATTCAGTTATTATTCACCTGGAAGCTAGGTCTGGAAAGAACACTGTGCTACAATGACCATAGTCAACAGACAGTAATCACAAGCTTTAGGGTAATTATCTAAAGCAGTGGGTAGGCGATTTCTATGATTCACGTTAAAAACAATCTATTGTTTATGATTAAGAAACTGATTTGAAAACTGATTATAACCAGGGGCTATGGAGCTAAAACACTAGGGAAAAGGAGACTTAGAGTTTCTATAGTGAGAAGCCCTTTCATTTGGCCTGTATCATAAAGGTTAAGCAAGTTGCCTAAACTCATACCAATTCAATGGAACAGACAGGCAGTTCCACCCTGCTGCATTTACTCTGAATCTTTATGCCATACTGCTAGAAATTCAAGCAGAAACACAGGAGTGACTGTTTGGAAAGAGACTCCACTGTGGAGGTGGCACCTGAGAAAGCAAACAAGGGCCAGGAAAAGATGCATTAGGGACAACATTTTGGAATTGATTTTAGGAACTATACAACTAAAGTTCTAGGAGATGAGACTAGAAAAATGGGTGGAGTTACAGTTTATTCTGTAGGTGATAAGAAGTTACTATTTAAGGATTTCAAATGGAGGAGTGACAGGAACAGCTTTGTTTTTAAAACGATCTGACTACAGTGAGAATGATACATTAGAAGAGAGCAAGCTTGCAGTTAGAGAGACAGGAGAAGGCTGCTGAGATTGACCAAGATGAGTCCTTGAGCTAAGACAATGACAGTGAGACTGGAGAAGAGGGTAAAGGTCAAGAGCTATTTAAAAGGCAGAACAACAACACTAGATGATTGATTGGATTTGAGTGTGGGGCAAATTTTAGGCAACATTAAGATTTCTTACTTGGGCAGCCTGGGTTAATACATAGGGTTATGGGGTTAGCCAACGTTACAGATTAGGCTTGTAGTTATAATCACAGACAAATATTCTAAGTAGACTTGTTCTGCTTTTGGACTTTGGTTTACTCTATATCATATCCAAATTCTCTTACGAATGAACTCCACTATCACCAGATACTACAGGATTTTTAGAACAAAATAGAAAATGGAAGCATGTGTAGACAATGATTTATCCACATACCAGTCACTTGCATTAGAACATCAAAACGTCATGAGCCTTGAATTAGGAAGTTTCTAGAACATGCCAAGTTCCTTTATGCAGAAGAATTAGTTAGGCCAAAGCAAACAACAAAGCAAATCATTATTAGTGGAATGACGCATTCATTCAAGAATGCTCACAGCCCTTTCTAATTCATACCAGTCCTATACTAAGAAATGGAAACAGTAGAATAGCACCCAACTCCTGCCCTTAAGGAACTTATGTTCTAATGAGGAAGAGTAAGAAGCAAAAAGTGCAGCACAGGTGATAAGATCTCAATCAGGGATTAGCCTAGAAGAGGGGCAGGAGACAGCCTCGTGGGCAGTGAGCCCCTCTTCGAGGTCAGGCCTGCTCCCCTAGAGGAAGCATGTTAGGCACAGATGATGTGTGAGGACATTTCAGGTGGCAGAAGGTCATGGATGGAAGAAGGACATTTTGACTCACCTCATCATTCTGTTCCAGAGGATGTTTGGCCCTGCAATGTCAAGGCATAAGCAGTCAGTCAGTATACACGGAGAGCCAGCCACAGCTTCTCAGTGACAGGCTGGTTTGAATCCTGGATCTGCCTCTCGGCAGTGATGTGATTTGGGACAATTCATATTCAGTCTTTGTGCTGCAGTTTCCCCATCTTAAAATGGAAATAATAATTACATACCTGCAAAGAATTATTGTGAACGTTAAGTTAATGTAAGGCCACTTAAAGTGTTTAGGACTTACAGTAAGTGCTCAATAAACATTAGCTATTACCATTACTATAATTTTTCTTCTTATTATTTTGTATCTCCTTTTGCTGTCTTTATCTCTCCATGTCTGAATCTTTGTCTGTTTTACATAGCTCTCTCTGTTACATGAAATGATCTCAATTTTCTCACTGGTTAGCTAAGAGATAAATACAAGCAAACATTAGTCTGCCATCCAACTCATAATGGATATTTCTGGGGAAAATAACCCACACAAATTAAAACTGAAAATGGCTATGATTGCATGTGGTAGAATGTGGCACTAACCAAAAATTGACTGAAGATCAAATCTTGAAACGCAGATCTGCAAAATTTGATCCAGGAAAGTTTGACTTGGTAGAAATAACAGTCATTAAAGAAACCTCACACAAAGAATATAAAAACTGGTAAAATTTAATACAGACAGAACTGCTGGATTATTCAAATCTTCACCTTGAAATTTAAATGCAGAACTGTTAGTTATTCTGTCAGAAATAACTTCTTGTAAATAAAAAAGAAAATTAATACCAAAAATTGAAAAAACATTTTCTAATATAGAAAATTGATCCAGAAATGTATTGGTGTTTTGGGGAGTTAATTATTTATTGGGGTTTATGATTTCTTGGCATTTAGTGGTTGGGTTATTGACATTTGCTTCTGAAAATGTTTTCTGAATGAACATGTAAGCATGTTGGTATAATTTTGATTCAATGTCAAAGTGCCATTAAGGTCCAAAGGATTAGGATCAAGGCAGGGGTGATAGATCAAAGGGTGGGTGTGTGTGGGTGTGTGTGTGTGTGTGTGAAGAGAACTTAAGAGAAAAACAAAGAGCAGCATGGCCTCCTAACTGGAGCAGCATGCAGAATGTCCCCCATGCCATTTGGAATCTCACGTTATCCTGACTGACAGGCCAGAGACGGAGCAGTGCCCAGGCAGAAGCAAGATCAGGCAGACTTGGTTTGAAAAGGATTCTGCCCCTCACCAGCTGTGTCGCCCCGCAAACGTCACCAGCTCCTTGAGCCTCAGCTTCCTCATTTGAAAATAAGAATGGCAACAGTAGTCGCCTCATGAGGTTATCTTGAGGCCCACCTGAGATAACGGCCTTGGCAGGTGCCTGGCATGAAGCCACCATCATTTGTTATTGTTCTATTTTTCCAGTGTGTATGGGCTCTCAGAGGTTACTGCTCCAGCTGGCCGTCAGCTAGATGAGTCACTTTCTGAGTAGGGTCTTCATATCCTATTTCTCAGTCCCCCGGCCCAGGTTCCAGGACCCCAGCACAATGCCGTGCTTATCATACGATCCCAGTGATTTTTAGGTGTATGTTGAGTGTGTACTAAACAGAGAGAGAGAAATAAAAGGGGAAAAAGAAAGGGAGTTGGGGTCAAGGCCGTCAGACATATGGGGTGCCTCAAAGGATTTCCAAACAGATGGTAAGCAGGGGAGCACACGTGGCTACTATGTACTAATTAGCTGACAGGTGGGTCAAGGCTGCGAAAGGTGGAAAACAGTATGTTGTTTATTCCCTAAACGCAGAGGCTGCCTGAGGCCAGGTTCCCCAATACTCCCACTCCTCCCTCCTGGCCCTGTTAGCACAAGTTAGGAATATGTTCCACTTCACCTGGAAGAAGCCCTGGGCCAGGTGAAGGGGAAGCGTTGCTGACAGGTTTGATAACTGGGCCTTTCAAGAAAGGTTCTGAGCCACTTTGGCCTCAGCTAGCACTCCACTTCCTCTGGTTATGTCGTCCCTGAAACTAAAATACAGCTTGGGAAGACAGCTTGGTGCCCTCACAGTCGCTGTGGCTTCCTCAAGCCACGACACGCGCTCTCTTTTATGAGCCTGTGGGGCTGTAACTCTCATCACCTGACATTTATGGGAGGCTTCATATTAGCAAAAGGCTTTACAGCCATTTTTCTGAGGGATGCCTCCCTGAGACTTGTCAGATATAATCACCCACGGAGCAGAAGGAAAGTGAGTAAAGGTGCACAGTAAATGGCCCTCCCCCACTGGCCTGCAAAGAGCCAGGGCAGTTCTCTCTCTCTCTCCCACCATCTTCTACATCCAACCCATCAGTGGGTTCTGAAGGGGCAAACCCCAGAGGCACCTCAAATCCATCCATTTCTGTGTACCCCCACATCACTCTGGCCCAGCCCGACTCCCCACAACTCTGTCTGGCTCTGTATCCTAGTCTTGTCCTGTGACCTACCTTCCATTATCCACACAGGAGACAACGTCGTCCTCTAAATGTTTACTTATTTATCTAATATATGCACCTTTTTGAACTTCCTGATGTTTCTGGAAAATTTTTATCGGTATCCTATAATGAATAGGTATTTTTGAAAAGAATAACCTTTTAAAAACAAAAATAGTGACACTTCAATAGTTTCTTCTCCTGAATAAGGTTTATCCAGAATAAAATCCAAGCTTGTTAGTGGATCGTAGGGTCCCTCTGGGACCTGGCCCCTGCCCACCTTTCTGGCCTTCCCTCCACGCTGACTGCTGCTTCCACGCTGGGTTCAGGGACCCACCAAGGTCATTTCTGCTTCCAGAACTTCCACCCACTTCTCCATCTGCCTGGAAAGCCCTTGACCCTGCTCTCAGGACGGCCTGCTTCGTCTCACCTTTCCCGTCTCAGCTCACAGGTCACCTCCCGGCCCTCCCCACCTTAAAGTGCTCCCTCTCCCACATTCCCTTGTTGATTATGTTCAAGAGCACTTTGAATAACCTTAAAATGTTTATTTGTTGACTTATCTAGTACGTCTCAGTCTCATGGGACGTACATTCTAGCAAAGAGACATTGCTGGATGTACGTCCCATGAGAACAGGGACCCTGTCTGTAGTTTTTACCACCATATTTAATGCCCAGCACAACATCTGCACAGAGGATAAGCTCAGGGAACGTGTGTTGAAAAATTAAAGGAAGGAAGGAAGCCATCCATCCACTGAAGTCCCCCCTCCTCGCAAACTCCCTGCTAGTCTTCACTACAATCAGCAGAGGGCAGCAAAGACACGGAGTTACCGAACTTCGGAGATTTATGCCAGAAAACTTCAGAAAACTTACTCCCTTTTGCCAAATTGCAGGCTCAGCTTTATCAAGAATTTCAGGGAAATTTCCAGGCTTACAAACTCGTTCTTCTCCTTGTTTCTGACGCCTTCCCCACTCTGCACCATTTATATATTTTGTTGTTGTTGCTGTTAAGATTTCAGGCTCTCAATGCCTCTTAGAAAATGAAAGTAGATGTACTGACTAAGCCAAAAAGAACCCCAAGGCCTTGGAGCCTGTACCTTCCCGCCTGACAAGGCAGTGTGGAAAAAAAGACACTCCTACCATAGCTGACAGCTGTTTGGGACTTCAGGATTTACGGCTCTTCCTTATGGTGTGTGGGGAGGGCAGGTACCAGCCAGGCAGCTGTTTCTGTTTGGAGCACTTGCAAGAGCAAGTTGTACATGTGTTTATAGTTGTCTTCGGCTTGGATCTGTTCCTGCTTATTGCATCCTCTGTTTTTGTTGAACAATCTGCCCACTCAGGGCAGAACCTCAACGCCATCTGCCTCCCCGAAAATGCACACTGACCCTGGGTAATGAGCAGAACAGTCAGCATCCACATGCTCGGGGAATGGAGTTTTCATTCATTCTCTGCTCAACAAAGAGATTGACTGAGTCCTATGACTTACCAGGCCTGGGGCTGTGCTCTGTGGATACAGATGCCCCATTTGATTGAAAGAACAGTGACTAGAATCAAAAGGGAGACAGGATTTCTTAGCCTCAGCACTACTGACATTTTGTACTAGATCATCCTTTGTCATGGGAGCATTCTAGGGTGTTTAGTGACATCCCTGGCCTCTACCCATTAGATGCAAGTAGCACCCACCCCTAACTCGCAATAACCAAAAATGTTTTCAGAAATTGCTAAATGTCCCCCGAGGAGGGGCAAATTCCCATCCCCAATCTTGAAAACCAGTATTTTAACAATCATGGTGGATACATTTTGGAGTATCTTTCCAGCTTTGAGTCAATGACCCCTTTCTCCTAGCAGAGCTTCTCCTTATCCCATGCTTTTCTGTTGTGACCTGGAGCCTGTGGGCTTGGTAGGTTAGACATCTGACTCAACCCAGCTTTGGCCTCTCAGCTTCTCCCTTCTGGGAATTGGAAAGTAGGACTAGGAGACTGAGTACCACATGGGTTCTTTGTGGGGACAAAACTTTAATGCAAATTTAGAAGGTATGAGTGGATGTAATGGTAGCATGGAGACCAGGAAGCGGTGACACCCTACAGCAGAGATAAGAAGGAAATAGACTACAGAGAAACACAGAGGAAGAGGCAGAGAGAAGTCACCTGGTTCTAGCCCTTTCCAGTTCTAGTACTCCCTAAGGATAGGCTCTGCCTAGGGGAGTTTAAGACATTCCTGTACCCTTATAACTTATTCCGTTTTTGTGCTAGGGCTGGGTTGTTTTGTTTTTTTGTTTGTTTTTTTGGTTACTGGCACATGAATTCTACCTGGTATATTTTCTGTGGCCTGGAACTAAAATCATACCAGAAAATATCAGGGATCTAGGCAGTTGAAGGTGCAGTTTCTAACCCTCCAAGCAGCTCCACCCACCTTGGCATCTGGTCTTCCATTCTCCTTTCTCTACCGAATGGCTTCCTCACCCTCTCTGTCAGAATGTTTCTCCTCTCAACCTTGGCTTATACATCACCTGGCGTGCCATAACCTCAACTCAACTTCTTGCTGTTCGTTTACCATCACCTTGACTGCTAACAGCAAACCCAGGCCGGGTTTCCTGGCTCAGATTTCTGAGCAAGTGAGTCTGATTGGCTCATGTGGCAAACACTATTGGCTGCCCATCCAACAACCATCCCTCCCAATCAGTTTTGTTCAAGTGAACAACTCCAGGAGGCGAATCAAAATTGGTTTATAAGGGCAATGAGATGTAAGAGGATCTTCTTGGGGGGCTTCTGGGAAAGAGTTTTATCCTTGCTACAAGAGAGCAAAGTCTGAGAAGGAGCTAGCCGTCCTCTTCCTGCCTGCTTTGGATATGTCATGTGAGGACATGATACATGAAGCCACGGTGGCCATTTTGCAAGGATGAAGTAAAGCCAAGGGAACTACAGAGAAACTGACAGAAGAGGGCTGTAACGTCCTTGAGCTGATGAAGTAACTAACCCTGAAGCCATTTACCTTTAGACTTCTTGTTACATGAGATAATTAGGTATCCTTACAGTTTAGGCTACTTTGACTCAGGTATCCTGTTACTTGAAGCCAAAAGGATCCTGATCGATATAGTATAGCTCATCTTTTCAGGCCAGGTCACTCAGGTCCTAGGTCACTAGCTGGCCACCCGGCAGATTGATTGTCTTGGAGTCATGCACCTACCTCCAGTCCATGTATTCATGCCTATCCCCCAAATTTTTATTATGAAAATTTGTAAACCTACAGAAAAGGTGAGAAAATAATGCAATGAACACTCAAATATCCTTCACCTAGATTCACCAGTGGTCGCCATTTAGCTACACATGTTCAGTGTACATGTTTCCATATACATGGAGGGTATTTTTTGACTGAATCATTTGAAAGTAAGTTAGAGACTTTATGAAGCTTCACTCCGAAGTACTTCAGCATTTATCTCTTAAGAAACAGACATTCTCCTATATAACTAAATTGTCATTATAACAGGTTTAATATTGATTATATTATCTAGTATTAAAATCTTATTAAATTTCTTTAATTTTCCCAGTAATGCCCTTTGGAGATTGATTGATTGATTCATTGATTTGGCTTGTTTTGCCTTATTTTTGTCTTTGTTTTTGTTCTTATCCAGGATTCATCAAGAATTACATGCTATTTTAAGTGTCACATCTCAATAGTCTCCTTTATTCTAAAACCGTTCTGTCTTTTTTTTTTTTTTGTCTTCCCTGTCATTGACTTTCAGGACAGTTCTTTCATAGAATGTCCTTAACTTTGGATTGTCTGATTATTTCTTCAGAATTAGATTTAGTTAAAGATTTTTAGCAAATACTCTATCAGGCCGATGTTGGGTCTTTCTCAATGTATCACAAGAGGCACCTGATGTCATTGTATCCTATTATTGGTCATGCTAAGTTTAATCAGCTGATTAAGGTATAGTCTGCTAGAATTCTCCATAGTAAAGACATTTTTTCCTGTGCATAATTAATAAGTAATTACCATCCTACCATCCGTGGGATGGTACTTTGAAAATATGGGAATATCTTGTTCCCCAACAACTTTTGTTCAATGTTTTAGCCTTCATTAATAAACCTTGCCTGAATCAACTATCATAGTAGTGATTACAAAAATCACAATTTTTCTAATTCCATCATTTCTTCTATATTTATTATCTGGCACTCTAACTTTTTAAGAAAAAGAGCTTCCTCTTCCCTCACACTCATTTAAAAAATTTTCTTGAGTATCATTATGAACTGAGATTATTTATTACCACCAATTTTCTTTTTGATTTTTCAATTTGTCCCAAATTTGGCCCCATCCAGTAGGTCTCTGTGTCCTTTTGACATATTCCCATCAGTGTTTGAACATTTCTTTGCTCTCTAGCAGAGGAAGTCCCAAGCTCATCTTGTACTTTGTACCTTGATCCAGACCTGGAATCGGCCATTTTTCCAAGGATACGTGGTTCCTTTTCATGGAAATTAGTTCTTAGTAACCAAGAACTGGGTGGTGCTCATTACTACCGGGCTGTCATTGCTTCTAAGCCCTTTCAGTGGACAGAGCCAGGAGGTATATTTTATTTTAAATCATGACTTTAACTTGATTCTCCCAACTCCAATCTAACATCACAGGGTTCTTCCTCTTTTATTCCCAGTCCATATTTTTATCTCCTTTCTCCGACAGTGAGAACCCTGGTTTTCACCAACATCAATACATTTCACTCATTTGCTCCTCCTTACAATATAACCAATACTGTAAGAATTACTACACCAATACCACAACCAACAACAAATGTATTAGTGAAATTCAAGATTGTTTGCTGCTTTTTTTTAATCCTTAGAATATAGCCTACTAAAGGTAAAGGTTATTTTAAAAACCTTTAAGCCTTGAAATAGTTTCATTTTTTTTTTCTCTTTATATTCAATGTTAAGGTTTTCCTACCCTTGCTGGTTTGTTTTCTTTGTGGGCTTTTAAAATTTATCTTTTTAACTATAATATGTATATATTATCATATTATACATAGTAATATAATTATATATAATATGCTATACTTTATTATTTAACTTACAATTATGTAACATAATATATATTGTGCTGTGTAATTTTAATTATATGTTATATAACTACATTGTTATATAAGTATGATATAAACTGTAATTTATAATTTAATCTATAATTAACCCTTTTTCAGTATAAAGTGAAATTAGTTTCAACGAATGTATATACAATGGTGTAACCAGCAACACAATCAAGCTATAGAATCTTGGCATCACTCCTAAAAGACCCCTTGTGCCACTCTATAGTCAATGCCCTCCCCTCACCCCCAGCAATCCTGACCTGATTTCTGTCCCTATAGATTTCCCTTTAAGTGAATGTCATATAAATAGAACCATACAATATGTAACCTTTTGTACCAGACTTCTTTCACTTAGCATAATGCTCTTGTGATTCAGTCATGTCGTTGCACATATCAGCGAGTTGTTACTTTTTGTTGCTGAGTCGTACTCCATTTCACACAATGAAAAGGTGAATTCGTTAAAGAACCTCTGGGATCAGGAGCCCATTGCTGACACAGAGCAGCCAGATCACTAACATCCACGCTGGTGACTAACCCCATTCTGGCCACCAGAACTGCTTCTCCACATCCCTGCCTTCTGTTCTGGAAACAAAAGATGACTTGATCCAAATGTGATGAAGAATCATGAGTTGTCCTGCTGCCAATATCATGGAAAGGCACTGCTTAGGAGTACAAGAAGAATTTCTACTGTGGAAGGATTTAGGTAAGAGAAAGGACAAATTAATTAACTTGTCAAACCCTTCCTCTCAGATGTCATGAATGCTATAGATTCTTGCATAATGAAGTATCATTTCCCAGGAGTGCTGAGTATCTATTTTCTTGCTTTCTTTCAGCTCCAGTTTGTAGACCTACAAGTATTCACAAAGTACTGCAGTATCTGCAATCGTTACACATGACAGTCAAAGATGATTTTGCCATATTAAACAATATTATTTTAAAAATCTTTCTCATACATAGTCTAGATATAGCACGTTTGAAGCATGAAGCATAATACCAATTTTTGCATTAGCAAAGAATGGACACTGAATGTAAGAATTGCAAATAATTTTATGTTTATGAAAATATTTTATAAGATATAATTACATGTAAAGACTAAATAACAGCTTTATTTTAATATTTTTTAATTTTAATTATTATTTCTATTTTGCTCCTTAATGTTAATAGATATTTTGGATATTTTAGAAGAAAAATAACTTTTTGAGACCATATAGGAAAAATTATTTTCATTTTTCAGTATTTTCACATTTACTTCAATTACATTTCTGTGAAGTATATGAAAACTTGGAAGCTTTGGAATATGGTTACATTTTAATTCTGTAGAACACTGAGAATGAAAACAAGATGAGAATGGAGTAGAACCACAAAATATTAAAGTGGAGCTCTGCAAAGTAAGGACTGCAAAGAAAGAAGTAGAACACATACCAAGAGGTGGTCTACTTCAATTTTTTTAATTGCAGAAAGTAAGCAGACTTCTGCTAAACATGACTGGCATATGACTCACAAACAGGCATTAAAATTCTTTAGGTAATGAAGATTTAGTTACTAAGCAAAATAATGAAAATAAGGAACAAAAGTAGTCTTAGCAAATCCACAACTTGAACAGGTCAGATAAAACACCGGTAACTTTATGTTCTTTACTAAAAAAAATTTTTTTCCTGATAAAAAGAAGACAATAAAAAAGATAACTTTTTATATAAAATTCACAGCTCTGAAGAAATGAATGCAATTCTGGCCTGCAGTTAAAAGATAAAGAAATTGCAAGAAAATTAGCAAATTGGATAAGAAAGATGAAAACTTTGGATCTTTACTGTTTGGTGGAAAGTGATCCTGGAAAAAGTCTATTATACTCTTCTGAAAACATAAGAATGCTCCATAGAAACACAACTTGATCCAAAGTGTTGGTTAGGAATTTTCCTTTGGATAGATATGGCAGAAAACTTGTAATAGATCATATTAAAATGTTTTTCAAGCTGAGAAAGAAATTTTAGCAACTTTTTAAAATATTTTAACTTGAAAGACAAAGTCTTTTGTTACTATTATTACATATTTCACAGCCATATGTCAATACTAGAGCTGGAAGAAAAAAAAAAAGCCTGAGACAACAGCAAATGATCAATAGTAATCACCAAAGAAAACAGTAAACAAGTAAGTACAGATATAAAATATCACTGTGATATTTTTAATGGAATAGTAATAGATGTTCCATATTTAGCCAAGCTTTGAGTGACAACAATGAAATATTCATAGAAAATCATGGAAATTTTCTAGTTGAGTAGAAAAAATAACTTTCAAAGTTGATGACCAAATGGCCAAGCATTTAAGATAGATAAAAACTAATTCTAAAAATCATATAAAAAATAGAGAATTCAAAATAGTTTTAAAAGCGTGAGAAGAAATTACACATAAATTTTAAAAATTAATAACTAATTTAACTAGATTATATTAGGACAAATCTTATTGAACAATTGACATTTATCATATTGTTGAATTATCAGAAGATAAAAATCGAGGACGTCACAATTAATGAATATTTTATGGGTTTTATACCCATTGTAAAAAGTTGAACTATAAAAATAACCTTGAATTTTAGGCATTGATTTAAAAGAAAAATGAGGACAAGCTAATGATAATGGCAGTTGGTAAGGAAGAAGCATTTTTTGTGAGCCATATATAATGCATCGTTTGAAGTTCTTATTAAGAGACATGCTTTCAACAGTGCCAATAAGTGATGGCATCTTTGGAACAATTCAGTGATTACATAGGATATTTTCTGTATCCGCCCAAACATGAAACATCTTGATAAAAATCATGTCATATTTGTCACTACAACCACTTTTGGAAACACAAAAGGAACGCTGAGTAAGTTCCATTAAAGCAGAAAAAGTTAATTTACACAAGATAACAAGATGCACAAGAATTGTACACGAAATAAATGATGATTCTTAAGTAAAGAGAATCGTGATCTTTGACAGAAAATTATTTTTGAATTTGCACTATCCCCAGTTATCTGGTATGAACCGTTGCTTTCTGTTAATAATGTTAGCCAAAGTTTGCAGAAACTCCAAAAACTAAAACTGATAGGAGTATGGCTATTTGCCTTTTATTCTAAATTAATTCTAAATTAAAATAAACTAGATGTGAAGTATGTAATAAATGTGACATTCCTGTAAAATACAAGAAAACGAGACCAAGTAAATAGAAATGTTTGCATCACTATAAAAGGGAATATTCACAAATAATCACCAAACTAATTTCTATAGAGTCTACTTTGGGGTTACTATAGATCAAGGAATAGTTAAAGAGAGATTTGAATAAATCACAGAACATATTGTCATATTTTGGTCTTATAATATTCCAGCCTTAAAATTTTTGAAAAAAGAACTTAAATATTTTATGGATCTAGATATTTCTTTCAGAGAACATGAAAATTGCAATGTGATAGTGATTTATATGATAAAATTAGACTATTTTATATTTTCTATGATAATTTACAGAAGACCCCATAATACTATTCGAACTTTATATGCAAAAGCCATTGTTGATTTCTGAATGTAAATGGTACTACAATAACTTTATTAAAAATTTCAGTTGCTACTGGCTAAACAGCAAGTTTTCTCAATATTAAAATTTTAAAATAAAAATACAATAACTTAAGAAAAGTTGACCAATTTGGCACTATAATCATTAGAACTCAAAAATCCTGATTATAACAACATAATTAGTAATTTTGCGTTTAAAAAGATAAGAAAAAATAAATCTTATGTAATAAATATGTCATAACGTATGAATGATATATGCCTTTGTTATTACTCATCTAAACATCAGCCAAACAGCAGAACTCCCAGGTATGTGCAAAAAATTAAAGATCGGTCAACTTTAAAGTTTGCTGATATTCAATCATATGAAAACTTGTTGATCTCATGTTAAGTGTTATTACCACAATAAAATGAATTTTTTTTAAAGGACAATAAGAGGCCAGTATTCAATTTTGTTTCAAAGGTAGAAGGACAGAATATATTTTATTATATAATAAAACTTTTCAGTATTTGATATATGTTTCTCCGTTTATATTTTTGAATCAAGCCAACAAATTTAGGGGTGGGCCTGACTGCGCATATGCTAATGTTATAATAAATGCCATTATTTATTAAGTGCTTGTTATATGCTAGGCACTGAGCTAGGTACTGTATAACAGTAGTTCACAACACCTCTATGAGGTAAATATTCTAATCTCATTTTGCAGCTAGGAAAACTGAGGCTTAGAGGGAGGGGTTAAGTCACTCACCCAAACACAGTCAAAGCTGACTTAAATGGACACTTACTGTACCCATCCTGCTCTGGGACTAGCTGTTAAGGGCTGCCAGGACACTAGGGAATGGGATTTATAAAATGCAAGGCCTCTTCTGGGAAATATCTGTCCTTCTCCTCCAATTCATGCTGCTTGAAATTCCACCATTGGGCACTAATTCCCTAATTCCTTTTAGTTTTAAAGCCTTTTTAGTTTCCAAAAGAAACCAAAGAAAATGTAAATATCTCCAGGGATATAAGCATGTGAAGCCACTATTATTTCTCATATTTTTTTCCACCAAAGTAACCCATCAGACCCAGAGTGAATTCTTTTCTTGTTTTTCAATTTTTATTGGGGAACACTGTGGTTTTCCAGGACCCATCAGCTCCAAGTCAAGTCGTTGTTTTCAGTCTAGTTGTGGAGGGTGCAGCTCACTGGCCCATGTGGGAATCGAACCGGCAACCTTGGTGTTATGAGCACTGCACTCTCACCAACTGAGCCAACCGGCAGTCCCCCAAGAGTGTATTCTTAACCCTTGGAAGTCTGAGGGCTCAGCCCCAAAGATTCTCATCAATTTTTCTCAAGTCTTGTGCTGTCTCTTTAAAATCATGCATATGTTTTTCTCCATACTATATACGTTTTTAATATAAAAGTGTTTTCCCTCCTGATCTTCAAATAAAAACGATGTTTCAGAAGAGATTCCAATATGTTCCTCTTAGAGTTCAAGGACTTAAGAGTTCAAGGACTTAGAGTTCAAGGTCTGGTCCTCTGATTTGAAAGGCAGAGCCTTGGATTGCTATTAGTGGCCACTTTGGTGAGGTTCACTTGACCCTCAGGTGATATCAAGGCCCTGCAGAAAAAGGGGCAGTTGAATTAACTGCTTCCCAATTTAGTTCCGGATCTGCCCTGTTTGTCCTTTCTTTTCTTCCTCTTCCTTGGTCATTTCAAAGTCTACCTCTGACTGTTTCAAAGGGAGGTCAACTTTCTGTCGTAATAAGTTCGAAGCAGACTGAACAACTGCTTGGTTGAAGAGCTATAAGGAGTAGGGTATCAAGTAGTGCATGGAGGAAACTTTCAAATTTGGTGGCCTATGATCCTGAATTTCCTAAGTCTTCTATAGCAGTGATATCAAGGAAAGTTTACTCTATTCAGTAAATATTTCTTCAGCACTTTCTAAGTGCCAGATGCTACACTAGGCCGTGGTGGACAGGACAGTCTTCTTGAAACTTAATTTGGTAGGCAGAGATATAAACAAGCAGGTACAATATAACCTAGGGGCTCTCTCAGGAAAAGCACAGAAGTTATGGAAGCTCAGAGAAGGGTCACCAAGCCTGGAAGAGTGGAGATAGAACGTGGTAGGCTTCCAGAAAGAAATGACATCTAAACTGAGGTTTCAGGAACAGGTAGAGGTTTGCCAAGCTTCTGAAAGCTCCTGTAATTGGGTTAGATTTCAGCTAGTTTCAGGTCCCTTCCTCTGCTGTGCTTTTTTGTGTTTTTTTTTTTTGTTGTTGTTGTTGTTGTTGTTTTTTGTATATACTGCAATTTTATTTCAATTGCACAAATGAAGTTAGTATGTAGGAAATTTAAATGGAACAGTACAGTAAAAATAGCAGAGAAAAAAAATTCGAAAAAGGAAGTATACCTTAAAGCATGAGAATTCAACAGTCATTAGTTTCATCTTCAGTTTTGATTGACACTTGATGCTTACAAATTTTGAAATAAACTTTGAAATCAGGATCACTCTTCTGAAGAGATTTCGGCACCATCAGTAAGATTTCCGTGTCTCCCCACAAATAAGACCTAGCAGGACCATCAGCTCTAATGCATCTTTTGGAGCAAAAATTGATATAAGACTCGGTATTATATTATATTGTATTATATTATATTATATTATATTATTATATTATATTATATTATATTATATTATATTATATTATATTATATTATATTATATTATATTATATTATACCTGGTCTTATGTTATAGTAAAATAAGACCGGGTCTTATATTAATTTTTTGCTCCAAAAGACGCATTAAAGCTGATGGTCTGGCTAGGTCTTATTTTCAGGGAAACACGGTTGTACCCTGCTACTTTTTTGTTCACCCATTCAACTAGTCAACTTAGGACAGTTAGAGACCAAGTGCTGACTTTATTATCAGTTGTAACCATGCAAGTGTAGAGAGAATAAGTGGTCCGCCCCATTTTACAAAACTACACCAGACAGGGGGACCAGACTCCAAGATTTTGGCTTTGAAGTTACTGGGCAGATCCTAAACTCAGTTTAGATATTCATAGCTGTTTTAACCAAGAGTTACTGCAGGGGAGAGTCATGCTGCATTTGCCTCCCGGGCTGTGAGCACAAAGGAAAGAAAATATTATTAGGGGAAGAAGCAGACTCTTCACAGTAGCATGTTTTTTGGTCATCACGCAGCAGACAGCAGAGCCGATAATCCAGTCTGCAAAATCGCCAGCTAATAAAACCAAAACCCTTTGAAGTGGCTAATGAATACACTCTTTTTAACTTACTCGGATCTCATCACTGAGAGCTGTGCAGTTGCTCCTGGGCAGAAGTTGCACTAATGTAGGGATGTTGACTGGCCACTGCATCAAATATTTATTAAGTCACAGATGGGAATCTACAAAGAGTTTGCAGAGAGGTTTAGTGTCTTTCTTTGGTTCTAGAGGAAGCACATCAGCACTGCAAAATGCAAGTCCACACATGCCCACCTTTAAACTCATGCGTATGGCTGCTGATCCATTTTAAACAGCTTAAATGGAGCCCAATTTAAGGAAATCGCTTTTTCCCCTTAAAGCAAAAGTAGTACATTGTCACTAGTGACCTTTTTAGAAAGTACCTCCACACTGAAGAAGAAAGAGAACTCACCCATAATTTCACCATCCAGTGTATTCTCCCAGTCTTTTAAATAAAAATTAAATCATACTGTATCCCGTGTTCTTTATGTTTCACTGTTTTGCCTTTCTCATTGAATACTAGATTCTTAACATCTTCACACAACATGGAGTGTTTTGCTTTTGCTTTTCTCATTTAATACTAGATTCTTAACATCTTTACACCACACGGAGTGTTTTTCTACAGCTTATTTTTATGTATTTGCACAGTGTTCTACTGTATCAATGTGCCATGATTTACCCAACCAATCTCATGGAGATTTAAGTTGTATCTAGTTTTTCACTATTACAAGTGATATTGTTCATGAGCATCCTTAGGATTAATTATTTGTGCCCAGTTAGGGTATTTTCTCAGGAAAATGAGTGGAAAAGGAATTGTGAGGTCAAAGAGTTAGCTAGTCTGATAATACCAGTTCAGATTTGCATCATCAGAGGCAGGACACGGTGGGGCTGTCATCTTTAAGGGGCTGTCAGCGCTCTCACCTCAAGTGAGATGGTCGAAGAGGTCACTGAGAGCAACACATCGGTCTAGGAGTTTGGGGGTTGGTTGGTTTGCATATTTCTTTGTTTTTGTAACAGCCTCCTTGAAACTCGAACTTTTTTCCTCTTTAATTTAACAGCTATCTCATTTCACTAATCTCCCATCTTTATTTAGTTACACTGGACAGAAAGAAGGATCTCTTCAGTGATAAACAGCAGTGCCTGGGTTCAATAAGGATTTATGGCTCGCTGTTTTGCATTGCTAGTAACCACCATTATAATGCTGGGTCTATCAATACCTTTTTCCTCTAACAATGGACAGCAAGCTGTTTCCTGCAATTGAAGTCTCCTAGAACGGAGGAGGTTCAGTGATATATTGAAAAAAATAGAGCAGGGGGTTGCTAACATAAGATTACCAGCTTTTTGTTGTGCCACCTAAAGATACTGGAACAACCACAAAACAATAAACAATGGCCATCTGCTTCCATCAAGTAATCACTAAAGAATGAGCATTTTAACACATTCATACAAAAAAAAAAAGAAAGAAAGATAATTCCAGAATAAAGTGTATTCTTACCAAGAAAGAACAACTGGCATTCTTGCACTGACATACAACTGTCCTTATTTTTCTTTTCACAGAGAATTTGGGAACGACGTTGTGGATTACCATCAGTCTGTGGACGCTGACTTGAGAACCACTGTCCTACAGCTTCATGACCATCTGTTCTACGTGCAGCAGGATCTGACCTAGTCTTCATCCGCCCTCTACAAGACAGAAAAAGAGGAACCTTCTACTCCTTCCAGGGGTCTCTTCCTACTTGCTTGGTCTACACAGTGCTCCCGGATTACAGTACTTTGAGTACTGTTTTCATGATTTCCACATACCTACAAACCATTTACATTATTATTTATTTAGTGTTTGTTCTAAATCAACATTTTTTATTTCAAAAATAAATGTATGTCAAAGGGAAATGTAATATCTCAACCATAAGGGGAAAAAAAAACGATACCGCTTACCATAAATAAAGCAAAACAATGTTATTAGATTCTAGATCTAGTTTACCAGCCAAAGGTTGTGAGACTGAGTCCTGCATCCTGCATCATCTTGGGAGAGAGAGAAGGAGAGGGAGAGAGAGAAAGAGAGAGAGAGAGAGAGAGAGGTGAAAGGTGTTAAAAGATATGTATTAGCACAGACGTGAGACTTAGCCTTTGACAGAACTACAAGGATTGAAGGAGAACTGAAATGGAAATAAACTTCTCGCTCTGTGAGATCATGTATTTTGATGCTCTATCCATGTGCTACTGCTGGGGTCCCACAGTTTGGAAAGTACCAGTAAAGAGGAAAGAGACCTGAACCTGGTTTCGGGCCCTAGGTTGGCTACTTGCTGATTAAATCCTCAGGCAAATCACTTCACCTCTGCTGAAAACAGCTTCTCCCGCTGTCCAATGAGGTGATGACAATCTCTAATAGGGATATTGTAAGGAATAAATGAGAATGGTTAAAGCATTTCGTAATCTCTAAAATGCCATACATGTCTTGACGGCTTCTGCTCATTTGTGGGGGTATTTTTATTTATGAGTATTAGATTTTTTTCTCCAGGGGCCCAGAATCTATTTCTAGGCCAAATATCTCACTACAGCTTAAAATAAATAAGTGGATTAAAGCCTTTTAAAATGAATTACTGGATCCCATATCACATGGGATAGGTCCTAGCAGGCCTGAACTAAGTATTCTTAAGAATTCTAATTATTTGATCAATGGCTGTAAAAAGCAGGAGGACAGGAACCATGTCTGGTTCATTCACGTCTATGTCCCTTGCAGCTAATTCAGTGTCTGGCACATTAGAGATGACTCATAAATGTTGAGTGACTAAATGAATGAGTGAATGAATGAATGAATAGCTAAATGAATGAAATGGCATACTTACATTAGACGTTGGTCATTGTAGTCGATATCTGTGGCTTTTTGCCAACCAGTACTGTATTAATCATGTTTTCAATTTTTCTATTTTTTATGATGCTTTGACATCTTGGGCCTTGTGGACCTGGAGAGGGACTGCTTCTCCCAGGGGTAGCTAATTCCTAGAAATAGCAAACAACTTGCCTGTGCACATTCTTTTAATATGCAAACCAATCAATCCCAAGTCTCTACTCACCATCCCCCTCCTTTCCTCAGGCTCCTGCAGTCCCAGACACTCTCCCCCTGCCCTAAATCACCCCAGGGCCATGTCAGGCAACTAGGGACCACCCTTATAGCCCAGAAACCACTGAAACTATTCAAACTATCCAATCCTAAACCTGCTCAGCTATTTACCCTTCCGGTTGGAAGGGGGTAGGCAAGATTCCTTCCCCTGGAAACCACAATAAAGCCTTCTGCCCATGCTTTTTCCTCCTGTCTCCTGGCGCTTCCCCTATGTGGTCCTATGCAGTGGGGGCATGCCCCCTCCTCTTGGGAATTGTGGGTAACAAACTATCTTTTGAATGGCAATCATATCCTGATGGTTTGGTCCAGCCAGACCTGAAAAAAAAAAAAACTAAATCCCAGGTACATTTAAAAATATTATCAACCCTGAGAACCCACCCCAACTCTAATCTCAGTTCACGATTACAGGGGAGTTGTTCTCACCTCCAGCTCAGGGAGGAGTATATAGCTCAGGTTTAAGCCAATCAACTTACAATCAACTTACAATGTTATGATTGTCTCAGTGATGGACACATGCCCACGTTAAAGTTGCAATGAGTTCTTTTGCTGGGATAAATACTCTTGATTTTTTTCCTGCTGCATTAGAAACTGGGAAAGTTTTGGGTCTGGAGCTATGCAGCCATTCTGCTAGCTAGAAGCAAAAAGCCTGTCTGAAATGGAGCCAACCAGAGAAAGCAGTGCCAAGAGATAGAGGGAGAGAAATCTGCTACTGATGGCATCATTTGAATCAACCCTACCTCCTCCTGGACTTCCCAGTTACCTGTGTTAAAGACAGTATAGATTGGGTTTTCTATACAGACAAATAAAACAATCCCAACCTACACAGTCTTCTTTCCCCTTTACTTGATACCAAAACCATATCTGGAAAACTTGGAAGCTGCAATTTGAATTAATTCAGTTCCATACTTAGTGGGTGGGCCAGGCGCTGCACTGGGCCCTGGTGATTCAACATCTAATAAGACCCTGGAAGACCTTCAGTTTATCTGGGAAGACAGACCTGCCAACAACCAGCAGAAAGTGGAATAAGAGCTTTCATAGAGGTTCAAGCAAAGGCCGTGGGGACAGGGAAGGAGCATCACATCTGCCTGGAGGTCCCCCCTCTTCGGCCCTGTAATAGTCGCAGCCCTCCTTCAGCCAGGTCCTGCAGGGTATCTCTCCCACTTCCGGGAGCATCAACTATATTGAATGCTAACATCTATTGAGGGCTTCCTGCGTCGCTGTACCCATGCTCATTTCCTTCTTTCAGCTCCTTTATAGCACAGATATTATCCCCATCTAAGAGACGAAGATTCCTCTATTCTGAGGCTGAGCTGGTGTAAACAACCCTACTCAACTCGGTGGTAGAACCTGAACTCCAGTGTCGCGTGTAGGACTCCGAAGGTCATGCATTTCATTGCTGAGCCACTCCCCGGTGTGTGCCTGATTCCATCCCATTACCGTAGAAGAGAAAGCAGCTTTCCAAAAGCATTCCTTATTTTACAACAGAAGCTGCTATAGGGTTCTTTTACCATCTAGTATCTGGAAGACAGGGGTCAACTTAGAAAAATCTTTTTTAACACACAAGTTATTTTGAGGACCACAGCTAGTCAGTGAAATGAAGTACACCGGTGAATGTGAGCATTCTTGCTCAAGACCTCAAACTCTCATTTGAGATGTCTCCACCTGGCAGTCCTCCAAGAGGTGGAACAGCCCAAGGCAGCGCTAAGTAGAGAAGAACCTCTTGGGCCCCAATATGGGGATTGCCTGCGGTTGGAAAGGGCTAGGCAAGATCGCAGACTGACACCAGTCAGAAAATTGTGCCTTTGCTTTTAGCAGAGCAGGTGGGGCTTCTGAGAATTTTACCATGCCTGATGGAGGTACCGGAGGCAGCCTGAGCCCCAGGCATATTGCCCACCTTGGCAGATTTCCTTTGCAAGTTTCATGTTGGCTTGTCAACCTCATCATCCCAAACCAGTTAAACAAACAATTTATTAGATTGGCAGCCTCTCTGGATGCTGCAACTTTTATTTAAGGAACTGTTGGCTTTCCCATTTTCAACTACACTTTAATGATTTTCTTTCCAAAGGAAAAAAGGGTGCATCTTTCAGCTTGGGTAAGAAGTGTATTCTATGGATATGGACATGTAGTTCATATACTGGCTATGAATATTCATAGGCTCTCCTAGGCATATCACATCGGATCTGTGTGAGGAAGTAAGTATTTCACTTTAAAAATCAAAGCTGAATAGGATGCTTTTAAATCATCATTAGGTTTTTATTATAAATGAATGCATTTGTATTAAATTTGGATTAGAATTAGATATAATTCACACAATACATAATTAGATAACTTTCTTTCTTCCCTTGATAGTATTTCTCAAAGATCTTTTTATGATCATTTAATTTTGAGTCTTTTGAAATAGATGTGAATAGACATACTGGATTTTGTAACACATTACTGCCTCCTTTATTTCAAAATTATTACTTTAGGTTTCTTGACAACTAAGAACAGCCTTAATTTTTTCTAAAACTTTTTTCAATGATTGGTCAGGAAAATTGGGATTTTACTACCCTGTTATACTTAATTTTTTTTTTAATTCACAGATCTCCTTGGAATTCAGATTTTACTCTTGTAAAATCCTGATTTTATCATTCATTTGTCATAAGAAATATACAAGTCTTACTAATGACATTTGCCAGTGCTTACTCTGCTCCATTCACTGTATCTGTACATAGCTTGTTCAAACCTCAGAACAAATCTAGGAGGTAGACGCTATTTTTTCTCACTTTATAGTTGAGGAAACTGAATCTGAAAAAGTGCAAGATATCTTGCCCAAGAAACTTCGCTCATAAGAAAAGGAACGGGATTATCAACTGAATCCAAAGTCAGCGCCCTTATCTTGCCCACTGATTCTTTCATTCCGCAAACATCTACTGAGCCCGTTCTAGGTCCAGTCACTGTTCTAAACACAGTGGGGAACAAGACAGGCAAACCCCCTCTTCTCAAGGAGTTGGCAATCTCCCCAGCTTCCCAATCAAGCCTGAATCATAAATCTGGACTTACACCCACAGATGCGATGGAGGGTCTCGTCTTTGGCATGTCTGGATTCCCGGGTTGGTTTGAATCCACTGCTGAGCATTTCCCAGTTTGGCCCTGGGGTTTATTTCAGTGCCTAGTTCAGTGTCTGCATCATGATAAGTTCTTATTTTTAATATTTATTAATATTTATAGTTGTTTGACATTTAGGCTTCCAAAAGAGAGAGGGGGAGATTTGTCTCAGATGGACAATACTTCATGTAAAGATCCCTCTGAAAGTGTTCCCGCTTTGATTTTACTCTTGACCTGAATTTGTTCTCCTTCTTCTTACACTTGCAAAGGCCTGTCACAACTCTAAGGATGGTTCAAAAGGGACTGACATCTCACGCCTCCCAGAAGTATGTCTTTCCTTTCTGAGGACCAGGGCTAGACTCCCTCTGGCCAGGTCATTCCCTTCTGGAGGCTGCCACATTCCTGACAGTCAGAGTCTGGCTGGCTTCCCACTCCTTTATGTCTCCAGAAAACAACAGGGCGGATGAAAAGAGGGTTGCTACCACATCAGACCTTGCCATCAGATTTACAGCGTCTGCCTCTTGATCAGCAAAAGAGGAGGGGAGATGAAAAAGGCCCATCAGCCCTGCCTGCTCTCTCGCGTCACAATCAGAAATGCTTCTTCAGCCTCCAAAGCACTTGGAGCTTTCTCACGGCAGGAAACTAAAACGCTTTTTTCCCAGACATGATAGCTTAGGTCCTCCCCAAGCAGTGGGACCTGTCTGCCTTCCATTGGAATCTTTCATCTTCATTCACATTCCCTCCTTTCAGGGCTTCTTCAATAATTGATGGGGTTCTGAGTGGCACATTCATGGCAGCTGCATGCTTGCATCAAGGTGGGAAGGATGGAGAAGAGGACGGTGACACTGCTGAAGTTCCCCACCTCACAGGTAGCGTATGCTCTCTTCTCCATTTCCCCTCTTCCCTCTCCCATGTCCAACACAGAGTCTGTGACAGAGGTTTGTCTTAGGTCAGGTTGTCTGGACACAGAGGCTGTGATGGGAATTCTTGTGTGAGTGATTTATTGAGGGACAGCCTTCAGAAGAAACCGGTAATGGGGAGGAGGGCACGGAGAAGGGAGAGAAGGAGGACAGGGCAGGAGAAGGAGCTAGGCAAAGGTGAGGTTTAGGAAAAGCCTAGCCTAGACCTGATCCCACTGGTAACTCTGCAGGATAAATGAAAAACTTAGAGGGGGCGGATGGGTGGCTCAGTTGGTTAGAGCGCAAGCTCTGGGCAATGGGGCTGCGGGTTCGATTCCCACATGGGCCAGCAAGCTGCGCCCTCCACAACTGGAATGAAGACAACGAGCTGCCACTCAGCTCCAGGGTGGCCAGATGGCTCAGTTGGTTGGAGCGCGGGCTCTCAACCACAAGGTTGCCAGTTCACTCCCGCAAGGGGTGGTGGCCTGTGCCCCCTGCAACTAACAACGGCAACTGGGCCTGGAGCTGAGCTGCACCCTCCACAACTAAGACTGAAAGGATGACAACTTAAAGCTGAGCTGCGCCCTCCACAACTAAGATTGAAAGGACAACAACTTGACTTGGAAAAGTCCTGGAAGTACACGCTGTTCCCCAATAAAGTCCTGTTCCCCTTCCCCAATAAAATCTTTAAAAACAAACAAACAAACAAACAAAAAATCTTAGAGGTTGGCCTGCACAGGTAAAGGGGCTGGGCTCCTACACTCCATTCATCAGTCAGCCAAAGGCCATGCCACGGCCACACGTGGTGTGCTGCGGGGTAACCTCCTAGGCATCTCCTACCAAGAGGCTTTCTGCAACAAAACACAGCCCTTTCAAGGAGAATACAAGTCTGTGACCCAGTAGCAGCCACCATCTGCAGCCGCTGAGGAAAAGAGGTTGCATGTTGTAAGAAGCAATGCAAGGTCTGAGATGAGTTGGGGGCATCTGACATGGCCTAGATAATGCACCTTGTAAACCACTGGAAGGAGCTTAGATTGAATTTACCCGAAACTGGAAACCTTATTCAATGCATTCAGATGCACAAAGAAAATGTAGTCTCTACTTCCTTGCATGGATCCAATCTTAAACTTTACCTAAGTGCAGCAGAAACTTGACTTTTCAACGTTCATACCGTGTTTCCCTGAAAATAAGACCTAGCCAGACAATCAGCTCTAATGCATCTTTGGAGCAAAAATTAATATAAGACCTGGTATTGTATTATATTATATTATATTATATTATATTATATTATATTATATTATATTATACCCAGTCTTATAATACAGTAAATTAAGACCAGGTCTTATATTAATTTTTGCTCCAAAAGATACATTAGAGCTGATTGTCCAGGTAGGTCTTATTTTCGGGGAAACACGGTATCTCATTCACAGAAAACACCAGGGTGATTTGGCCTTTTCCGTCCCCCCAAATGGCCTGTGAGGTATAGGGAGCTTACACGTGAATCCTCGTGGTAGCCAGGGGGAGGGCCTTGGACCTACATGTGGGTCCTTGTGAGGGTCTCAGGGTCCTTTCTAGCCCCTCCAGCAGGATGGGCCATGCTCTCCTCTCGTTACATCCCTGCTGCAGAAGACTGTAACTGGTGAGCGTGCCTGTTTTATCCCTAGTGTTGTTCCCGAACCTCCAACACCCCAGCCCCACTGACTGACCCCAGTCTTGGTCTTGCCGGTACTGCAGACCTGCAGCCTACCCTTGACTCCCATTCAACCCTGGGCTTGGCGTCAGCCCTGCAGTCCTCAGCTTTTCCATGGTGGTAAGCTCCAGTACCTCCCTCCACAGAACACAGGGCAACTTCTGGGTACTTTCCATGCTCTAAGGGTTTTCTTGCGATTTAACTCCCCTTATGTCTTGCCATCAGTTTTACCCCCAGGTGGCTGTGCCGCATTTGCCTAGATGGCTCCCTGCAAGGCAGTCTCCTACCAGAGTCCAAATCAGAATGAGGAAGCCAGGTAAAATTCTCCCCTCCACTGAACTAACAGGAGCAATTGGGCACACACTCTACCATGTCTGTCCCGTAATCCTCCCCTCAGCCCCCAGGAATGGAAGGCTTCCCTCTTCCTCTGGTGTGTACTCCCTGCTTCACTTGTTCCTTCCACCAGGAATGACATCACCATTCACTCTTAACAGAGGCTGCAGTGACAGATTAGCTGCTTAAGACTCTTCTTTATGGGAAAAAGAACGATACATTGGTTTCATATTTTCAAATTAGTATTCCTGCTACAAATGGTATGAAAAAAATCACTGCAGTTGCAGTGTGGAAATTGAAGGGGCCAAAAGGATGGAAGTGGAGACAGTGGGAAGCTGGTTTATAGTTCTCCATGGGAGATGTTGGCAACTTGAACCAGGGTTGCACTGGAGTGGAGAGAAGCAGACAGATGTGATACATATTCTTTTTGATGTAGATCTGGCCAATAGCCTATTCAACAAGCATTTACTAAGCACGTGCTCTGAGCAAAGCCCTGGAAAGAAACAAAGATGAGGAGGACTTTGTAAGCACTCAAAATGTTTACAAAGTAATATGTAAGAAAAAAACATGCACACAACTAATCTCACGCCAGGTTAGCACTAAAATTATACGTAAGTAAGGGAGATGAGAAGTAGGAATTACTAAGGGTAATTCCAGCAATGGTTACTGGGCTTGGATACCATCATCCCACAATAGTTGTATGACCTTGGACAAGTTACTTAACCTCTCTAAGCCTCAATTTCCCCAAGCAAAAAAAAAGAAAAAAAGAAAAGAAAAAGAAAAAGGATGCATTAATAGAGGATCCAATGAGATTATATATAAGGCACTTAGGATATGAGTTGGCTCATAACATATATTTTTATCATTTAACGACTTTATTGGGCAACTCTATTCGCCATATATTCTTACTTCCCTTTCCCGAAATGCACTTCCTCCTGACTGTACACTTCCCTACATCGATAGGAAGGCTTCCAGACCGTGCAGGCTTCCATGGAAAAGACAGTGGCAATCAGCTCCTAGTACCCACCTGGCACCATCTGCCTAACACTTGTGCAGAGGATGAGAGCTACCCACTCCACTGTGGGACCGCTGACCTGAGTGGAAAGACAAGGCTTACACATACGAATAAGCAACAACACAAGGCCGCGTTGGACTTGGTGATTCATTCAAATAATTCATTCAAATCATTGTTGAAGGCATAGAGAGTGGTGATAGGCATATTCAATCTTCCCCACTGCCCTCACAGGGAGGCCTTATCAATCTACTTCACAGGTGAAAAAACTGAGGCTCAGGGATGGTAAATAATTTACCCAAGATCACACAGCTATTAAATGGCAGATGTTGGTTTGACTCCAAAGCACACACTTGTACATAAATGTTACCAGCCGTGGGGTGGCCAGGTAGCTCAGTTAGTTGGAGTGTGGTGCTAATAACACCAAGGTTGCCAGTTCTGCCCCTACATGGGCCACCGTGAGCTGCGCCCTCCTTTAAAAAACATTAAACAAATAAATAAATGTCAGCAGCCAATCGGTGGCTACCTATTGCGTGTCAGTTATGTGCCAAGACCCTGGACTGAGTTCGGGGTACTCAGTTTGGGCTGATTTCAGATTGTGACACAGTCATGCAGAGGGTAGAAGATTAAATGTGTGCCACGGTGGCTGGCGGGAGCATTGGGCATTGAAGGGACAACAGCTTGTAAGATTCTGAAGTTGGGACATCGCATGGCTTAGGAGCAAGGTTTTGGATTCAGACAAACCTGGGATAAATTCTAGCTCCACCATTTAACTAGCTGTGTGCCTATGGGCAAATTTATTTTACATCTCCATGCCTCAGTTGCCTCAAATGAAAATGGAAGGGAAAATCTACTTCTTAGGGTAACTGAGAGCATCAGATGAGATGATGTATGTGAAGTGCTTTGTCGGTGCCTAACATAGAGTCAGCGTTTTAAAGTGGGAGCTGCTGTCGTGATATTGGATAAAACTGAGCATAAATGACGCTGAGTATCAGGTGTTTGCAGCATTTCAGTGGGTTTTTTTTGCACAACCCCTGACCCCATGAAAACGTATATAACTATTTTGTTAAACAAGCACCTCTCATGAAATGCGATCATAAAGCGATTTAATTTTTGCCCCTTCTGTCCACTTAAATTTTCCCCGTGGGGAGAGTTCTGCCACGTATGAAACTTTAGATCCCATGACTTCTCTGTTCACTCTTCAGTATTTTTTTCACCTTAATTCATACAACATTGTCTCAATTTGGTAATTAAGACGCCTAGTCGCCATGTAATGATATATCTAATATGACTTAAAGTTAAATGTTTGCTACCCACCCTCCCTTAGACCTGAAGTTGAAAAATGGGATGTGATAGGCTTTTGTAAGGATTTCTAATTCTCCACCCCCCTCCCTAACTCCTGCAGGGCTGGGCAGGCTGAGGAAGAAGAGGTAAGAAGAGCAGTAAAGTTCTCACTTGGCAATGCCAATGTTAGCCTTGGCAGAAGTGTAAGGCTGCCTCTCCTGAGGGACTTTCTTGGGTTCTTTGCAGACCCCATCAGTGTTCAGTTTCCTAAATGTGAATGAATGCATTCCTGGCCCAGCTGATGGCTCATGGCTCCGCCCATAGTGTCCAGGCTTCTTGGATTCCACTTCTAGCTTCTTTCTACCAAGTCCCCCTTGCCTCTTCTGGTGGCCCTCTTGGGCCGAATCTAAGATGGCCCCACACTGATGTTCTCTTACACATGGTCCCCATCTGATCATGGGAAACACTCATGTGTTCTTTGCTCCATTGTATTCTAGGAGAGCAATTATTTCCCAAGTTTCAGCTTTCCATTCAGCACCAGAGGCCACTCCAGCCAATCTCATGCTCCTTAGATTTCTCAGACACAGCTCACACCACCTGTCCACTGTGCACCAGAAATAGCAAGGGACTCATTTTAAGCTCTTTGAGTGGTCTCCTTGAAGTCTTTTTCCTTGGGCATGGGGTAGAAAGTACAGCCCCCACCGCTCCCCTTGGGGTGAAGAAGCCCTCTTCATATATCCTCCAATCTCCAGCTAATGGCCCTTTTATACCCTTGAGGTGAGTAGGGGGTTTCTCAGCCACCTACTTTGAAAATGCTTGTATCTTCTTCCAGCATCTCACTTTAGAATGTGCCTGGGCCAAAATTTCCCTTTTAATGTCCTATTACACTCACAACTCAGTGAATGAGCTAATGACTCATTCTCCCACGGGGTGGGTGGGAAGGCGCCCTTAAACAGCCATTACGAGCCCTTGGTTCTTCTCCTAACCTCAGCCCAGTTTCTCCAGGTGACCTTGGAGCAGCCCTTTCATTGCTCTGGGTCTCAGCTTCTCCTCTCAGTGAAATGGAAATCAAATCTCTGTTCTCGCCCTCTCTCCAGGGAGGTATTGTGAGGAATAATAAGGCAATGCCTATAAAGTGCTTTAAGTACTTCGGGGAAAAACTGTTGGCTAAATACCAAATGATAATAATAACACCGCCGTCATCATCATCCACATTATTATTCATGGGTTGAGAGGAGAAAGCGGTTGCTGATGGTGTCTTTGCTCTGTGGGAAGGAGGACTTCAGGCCCCAGGATGTTCTATCAATAAGTCAAAGCCAATAAAGACAGAGCACTGGAAGTGGAAGTTATCTAGCCATAAAGGCTGAATGTACGGGCCCATTTGTATTTGAAATGACAACAACCCGCTCCATTTCTCATTTTTTATTTTTATAGTTAGTGCTCAGAGCAACTAGAATTAAGGGGAAATTGTATCTTTATTCTGGGAGATGGAGGAGCAAAGGGATTTTTTTTTTTTTTTTTTTTTTACGTCTTGGATTTTACTATCCACCTCGCTCTTCTTCGCATACCTTTTTCTTTTATGTTTCCATTCCACTCATTTCTGAGTCGAAGTTCTACTCAGCAAGCAGAACTGCAGTCTGGTAGGAGATAAGGAGCAGAGAGGATCACAGGAGAACCCTATGGAGAACCAGGCTCAGAGCTTGGGCAAGGAAAGGAAGGCTGTCCTTCCCCTAAAGCTCTGATCCAAATCCATTCATTCTTTTGTTCATCAAAAAAAAAAAGAGTGTCATGTTGTGTGAAACACGTGCTACGCACCAGAGCTAAATCTAGAGCCAGAGGCAGTCCCTGCCAAAATTTCAGTCCCTTAAGATCAGGCAAAATCTTCATTGGAGGTCACTAAGACAGCACAATTCAGTGAACATCAGATCTTTATCCAGCAAAGTAACGTACAGGGGTTGATAATGTATCACCTTCAGAAGCCATTGTCCCAAATGATTCCCAAATTGACACTTCTGGTTCTAGAGGAAAGTGTTTTCATCACCACCCCAAATGAGCAGTGATGGTTCGAAATTCACAAGGTTGTTCCCAAATACACAACACCTCTTTCAGTACGTGGCGGTAAATGCTATGGACTTCCAGTCTGAAGGTCAAGTTTCCGTCCACGTTGACTGCTTACCTCCTAAATTTCTCTGAGCCCCAGTTTCTTTGTATGAACATTGAGAATAAAAATGGCCACTCGGTATACTTCCAAGAGGTGCTGTGTGGTCAAATGAGACAATGAAAGCAATGGTGTACTTTGAAGTTCTCTTCCGATGGAAGGTGTTAATATTGAGCTCTTGCTGACATGGTACCAACAATGTGCTGGTGAACAAGTCCCTAGAACTCTAGCTGGAAAGTTGAGCACTAGGCCCACCTATCTGGGCATTGGAGGACTTGCTGTTTTCGGTTTTGGAATTTGTGGGCACTGAGGGAACAGGAACCCACCTTGGTTATCTTTTTTTTTTTTAATTTCAAATTTTATACAGAAAGCACTTTTGTGGTTATAACAGTCTTTGCCAAAAAAAAAAATTCAGACAATAGAGAAAGATACAAAGATGAAATTAAAAACATATAGTCTTAGACCTATGAATTTCAGGGATATGGCCCTTCAAACTTTTTGCTGTACATTCACTCACATATTTTTTTTCCCCCAAAGATGGGACCTTTTATATACATTGTTTTGCAACCTGCCCTTTTAACTTAAAAATACACCTTGGAGAGCTTTCCCCCTGCCTTCATTTAAAAGGCTCTCTGACTGATCTGGAAATCTCTTCCTGAGACATAGCATCTCCTTTGAGCTCTTCCAGCATTCCTTAGGGTCCCTTTGATGGAGTACAGTAACTTTCAGTGGCCACAAAGAACGAGAAACTTCCCCCAGCTCAAAGCAACCCAGATTGGGTACATTTACAAGCCCTGCTTGCTAGGTTCCGAGACGCTGACATCTTGTCATTTTCCCCCTTTTTCAAATTTCAAGTTGAAGTTTGATGTTGAATTTAAAATGTTGCCAGAGGCTGCCTGCAGGGCCCTCAGGCTAAAACAGTGGCAGCATCTGCCAGGGGAGACCCACAGGTCCTTCTTCGGACCATGGCAACGTACAGCTGGCATCTGAGCCCAGCAGAGATGGGGAGAAACATGCATGTGAAGGGAATTTCAAGGATCACTACTTTTTAAAAAGCCAACCTTGGCAAGCGCTTATTCATTTTACTTGGGATTTATCACTAAATACCTGTGGGACATTTTGTGTTCAGATTTTTCCAAGAGGGAGGAGTGGGAGCAACCCCAGACTTCGTTAAATGCTTAAGGATACTGGATGAATACTGTGAAGGGGTTAGCATGGAGCTGATCAATAAATTCCTTTCTTGTAATTGGGCTATTTGCTGAGCAGATCAGAAGAGAAGGTGTATATGGATGTGCTCTGGAAACAGGAAAACCCTCTCCAGGTGAAGCCCTGAATTCACCCACACACCTGTTTAAACCGAGAACTGGAAGGACTGACTCATGTAAAACTGGAGACAGGAATTGCCTCTAGAAAAGGAACTAGGTGACTGGGAGAGAAGGGGGGGGGCGACTTATTTTTCACTCTAGATCCTTCTGTTGTTGTTGTTGTTGTTCTTTTAAATTTTGCAACACGTGCATGGTTTACCTTTCAACATAATAAACAAACAAACAAACTCAAAGAAATCTTGATTCCTGGGACACATCCTCTAGAAAAAATACTCATGCTAAAGCCCACTATGTAGTCTTTCCACTGGACAGAAGTGATGGCCTCGTTTTTTCCTACAGAGCATTTTCCTTTGAAAATAAAAAAGAAGATTCAAATCCAAGAACCAGCAAGAGTCGTAAATTACTATTGTCTTTCTGTGTGTTGTATATTTTCTGACTTGGAAAAGAACTGATAACCTCAGATGGCATATAAATGTCAATTAATGAGACTAACTTTTGCCTGGGTCTTGTGACTGTACTATATCACTCAGTACACCTCTTATTTATAAGTCATATTATATATAATAACTTATACTATGCTTAAATTACTATACTTGCTATACCCTCCCAGCTCATTCTCAATCCAGCTGGGCTACCTTGAACATTTACTGGCTGTGCTATCTTGGATAAATTATTTAACCTTTCTGAGCCTCAGTTTCTTCCTATGTAGAATGGTGGCTAACAGTAGGACCTGCCTCTCAAGGTTGTTATGAATTAAATGATAGTGCATAGGGCTTGACACACAGTGCTCAACAAACATTATACTTATTATTAATATTATTTTCATTACTACTATCCTTGAAGTGAACAAGATGTTGAAACCACAAATGGAATCATAGGTGTATTGAGGAGGAAAGATGGCTGCAAAATGGAATGGAAGCAGTATGGAAAAATGCTCGGTGGCCCAAGCTCTGTATATCCTACTTAGCAAATCCACATAACTCATGTAAGCAGTACCTTCTAAGCAGCATACCTCTCAATGTGTTTTTATTCTGCTGTCTAATGTTCTTCTATTTTCCTTAACGTCACACCTTTCTCCCCCAGAAGTTGTCTTGCACAAAAACAATAACAGAGGCAGTCATTGCGTTCTATGCATGCCTGAGATTTAGCTTTTACTGCTCTCGGGTGGAAGCGGCTCCTGGTGATGAGTATGGTAAATTATGAATGCTGGGGGGATCCAGGAGGAATAGGCAAGCCTAAAATGGCTCATCCTTTTTTATTTTTCCTTTCTTTCAACAAATAATTATTGAATGCCTAATCTTGGCAGGCAATCTTCTAGAACTGTTGTTGTAAACCGGGGACTATTTTGCCCTCCAGGGGCACCTGGCAATGTCTGGAGACACGAGGGAGGGCTACTGACTACTAATGCTTAGAGGACATGCATGTTCTAACCATCCTACAGTGCACAGAACAACACCCCAAAGCAAAGAATTCCACAGCCCAAAGGTCAACGGTGCTGAGGATGAGAAACAGACAAAGATCCCTTCTCTTGTGGAATATACATAGGATGCCAAAAAAATGTATACACATTTTAAGAAAGGAAAACTGTATTAAAATTGTAATACTCAATATATACCAATAACAAAAGAGGAATATAAGTCCCGTTTGACTTTTGCAATTACAAAAGGTGCTCAAAGTGGTTACCATCAGCATCTAGATATTTCTGATTATGGCGAACTACTGCTTGAGCAACAGTGACCAAAGTCTCCACTTGTATATATTTCTTTGGCACCTCCCGTATAAATGTATAAATTTATATTCTACAAGGAGTCTGAAAACAGAGTGTAAACATACTAATTAAATTAGAAAGTGATAGGTACTACTGAAAAAGGACAAAGTTAAACATGTTCAGGAAAATCAAGAGTACTGGACACGGGGAGAAATATATAGGATGTCAGAAGGTGACCATCCTATATGGTAAAGTTTGAGCAAATTTTTAAGGGAGGGGAGGAAGACAGGCAAATAGATATATCTGTGGGAAGAGTTTTCCAAGAGGAGGAAACAGCTACAGGAAAGACCCTGACGCAGAGTGGGCTGTGTAAGTAACAGCAGGGAGGCCAGAGTATGAGTCTGGGTTGAACAGTAGAGAGTAAGGTCAGAGGCGATAGGAATCTAGGTCATGCAGGGCCTTGTGGCCACCGTAGAGATTTGGATATTTACCCTGAGGAAATGGTTTTGAGTACTCAATTCTCTTCCGCCCTTCTTCCCCTCCCTCCCGCCACCATTCAATTGATGGGGTGAAGGAGGAAAGGGGAAGCTCACGGAAGGCTTCCAGGAAGAAGAGATGTGGAAGCAGATGTGTTGAGCAGGAGTTAGGTGAAAAGCAGGAGGGACAAAAACCATTCCAGGCAGTGTGGACATGTGTAAAAGGCTGGTGGAGAGAGGAAGCAGGAAGTGAGAGGTTCAGCGTTGCAGGAGCAGAGGGAGGCAGGAGAAAGCCAGTAAAGATGAGGCTGGAGAGGCTGGCAAGAGAATGTGAGGAAGTCACTGGCCTTTTCCACCAAGAATTTGGGCTTTATCATAAAGGCAGTGGAAGCGTTGATGGGATTTAAACACAGGAGTGAGATCATTCATTTGTACTTCGAAAGGTGTGCTCTGGCTGCCTGGTGTGGGTAAAGAGATGGAGGATGGCAGACAGTTGCAATCAGGGAGTGAGAGAAGACGATGGCCTGGCCTAGGGACATGGCAGCAGAGCTAGAAAGAAATGATAGATTTAAGAGCTGTTTTAGTTGTCTGATTGATAGGTCTTGGTGATTTACTGGCTGTGGAGTGTCGAGGAAAAGGAAGATTCAAAGAGGATGCTTCAGTTTCTGATTTTGAAAACAGGGTGGCTGGTGATGCCATTTGCCGAAACCTAACAAACAAAGGAATACTCAGTTTTGGAAATGTTGGGTTTGAAGTGCCCATGACATATCCAAAAGAATGTTCTCGGGGGCTGTTGTACACAGGATCTGGCACTCAGGAACATCTGAGAGAGAGAGAGAGAGAGAGAGAGAAGGAGAGATTGATTTAAGAATTATCTGCAAATAGATAGTAATTGAAGCCACGGGAAAGGATAAAAGAATCCATCATCTGTGTAGAGCATGAAGAAAGGAAGATCTAAGTCAAACTCCTGAAGAACACCAACGTTTAAGGTATGGGCAGAGGAAGCAGCCTCCAAAAGAAGCTGAGAATAATCAGCCAGAGATGAAGGAGGAAAAAAATCAGAAGAATGTGAAATCATGGAAGCCAAGGCAAGAGAAGGCTTTATAAAGGAAGGAGTGGTCAACAGTGTCAGATACAGCCACGAGGCCGAATAAAATGAGGTCTGGGAAAAGGCCCATTGAATTTGACTATGGCAGCCATGAGGGCAGAACCCAGACTGCAGCAAACTGAAGAATGACTATGAGGTGAGAAATTGTAGACAACAAATGTAAACTATTCTTTGAAGAAGTTTGTTATGTCCATATGTTAAAAAAAAGAAAAAAAGGAGAATTGGATGCAAATATTCACACGAATTATCTCTTAAAAGACACATTAGTCTTAGGTGTCAAAATATCTCAGGGGAAACATTTTCACATGAGTTTCCAAGATAATTTTCTCAACTCTCCATCTTGTGTGAGAGCATAAACTCAGCCAAAGACAGTTATTCTAACTCAGCTTCCCTTCTTGGGGCAAAATTATATATCTTTAGGTAGGCCTTACAAACCTGTCACCTGTTAATTATTTTTGTGACTGTCCTCAGAGTGCTTTCCAAATTCTTCAAGCTGCTCTCTAACCACTGTAAGACCATGAGATGAAAGTTTACATAGTAGGGACTTACTGGCTAAGTGATAGAAACTAACCGGTTAACGTAAGCAAAAAAAGGGAGAGAGAGAGGGGGATTTATCAGAAGGCTAAGAAGGAGCTCACACAAACATGCAAAGCTAAAGAACCAGAAAGAACAGAAAACAAAGCATCTTGGGGCATCTATGTGGCAGGAACTGGTAAGAACTATCTCCAGGGTAGCATCCTCAGGTATGTGGCTTCCTGGGGTCACAAACCTACCTTTACCCAGGAGAGGGAAGGACACTTTGATGGACAGTCCCATCAAGACGAGGAATGGATGTCTCCCAAGCAAAGCTGAGGCTGGACATTCACCACAGCCCCTAAGAGATGCAAGCCCTGGAGCACCTAGCTGCCTACACGACCTCCTCTGGTTGAGCCTTGAGCAATGATCACTGAAACCAACATTCCTTGCAGCCTGCCTTTCCCCTCACCAGCAACACTCCTTATTTGGCTGACTTCTACTTGCCTCTTCTTTCCCCATCTCCTTGCTAGGCTTCAACATATAGACAAATCTTCATGCACTACAGCAGAACATGCTGTTGCATCTTTCTGGCCTGCCTACCTCCTTCCTCCAAATTAGAGTTTCAAATCCCAAAATTCAGCCTGGGACATTGATGGATGGAGCAGCTGAACTCCACACCTCCCCTACTTGGCTCATCTGATTAGTGGAGACAGCTGAAATCGACAATTCAGACCCCGAAGTATGTTTGGAGTCTGGATGATTCCATTTGGCTGAATCCCCAGACAGAGGAACTGGAGAGCTATCAAATACCCACTTTCCTTCGTGTTGGGCACATGCGCCAAGCTGACAGTCCCAACGCCTTTGTAGTAAATAACCTCACACACTTCATTGTTATCCGAGTCTACCATTGTCCATTATGCATCCCAGTCATTAGTTAATTGTGTGCAAAGAGAAATGTCAGATCTTCCTCTTTTTAACTCAAACATGGAGGAATAGTTGCTGAGCAAAAAGGTGGTAGGCAAATATGACTCTTCTTAAACAGGAGGCTTATTTTCCAAAACAGATGAGTTTCTGGACAGATACATGTAAATGATTTGGGGAGTTGTTTTGTTGTCAAATTCACTAATACCCATATTCCCTCTGGCTAATGAGTTCAGAACAGCTTCATTTCTGCCTAAACTTCTAAGTTTTTAGAAGCACGATAAAGTGACAATAAAAGGTTCTGGCTTTTGAAATATTCAACTACACTTTTTACTAGTTATGTCCCATTGAGTACATTACTTAGTGTTTTTGAAGCCCATTTTCTATGTTTGTAAAATAGTTTGTCTTTGTCTTAGTGACCAGTGCACAACAATGCACAGCACTTAGCACAAAGTAAACAGCCAGTGAATTTTAGTTCTTGAAATCTCTGCTCTACAGCTATGTTGAACACCACTTGAAAACAATGCTCTAAAAAAAATTTTTTTTATTGTAAAATTAGAAAATATTTATTGTAGAAAATTTGAAAAATATAGAAAAAGAATAAGGAAAAGCAAAAAATGTCCCTTAATTGTACCCCTGAGAGAAATGTCCCTTAATTGTACCCCTGAGAGATAGGTAGATGCTTTTCTTGCACTCAGTTCTTCAAAGTACTAAAAAAAAAAAAAACAAAAACAAAAACAAAAACTTATTAATTAAAGGTTCATGTAGATAAATCTTTAAAAAAATTTTTTGAGATATAATTTATATGATAAAATTCACCCTTTCAAAGTGTACTATTCAGTGCTTTTTAGTATGTTTACAAAGTTGTGCGACTATCACCACTACCTAATTTCAGAATATTTTCATCATCCCCAAAAGAAACCCCATACCCACTAGTAGTCAGTCCTTAGTCCTCAGTCCCCCCAGCCCTTGGCAACCACTAATCTACTTCTATCTGTAAGGACTTGTCTATTCTAGACATTTTATATAAATGAAATCATACACTATATATGATCTTTTGTGTCTGGCTTCTCTCACTTAACAATATTTTCAGGGTTCATCTATGTCGTAGCATGTATCAGGACTTCATTCCTTTTCGTTGCTGACTAATATTCCATTTTATGGGTGTAATGCAAATTGTTCACCCATTTATTAGTTGATGGACATTTGGGTTGATTTCACTTTTTGGCTATTATGAATCAAGCTGTTTTGAACAATCATGCACAAGTTTTATGTAAACATATGTGGTGACTCCTTTGGAAAAGTAAAAGCTTTTTAGAAAATCTAGTAGATCTCTAAAATGCTTTCCATAAAGCAGTTTAAATTTATTATTAAATATTTCAATCATTGAGAAAAGCACAGAGAATGATATAAAACCAAGAACCTATCACATAAATTAATAAATTTTAGCATTTTAACAGGCTTGTCCCAGACCCAAATATTACACTGAACATGACCTTTGAGCCCACCTGCAACCCAAAGTAACCACTCTCTTAAGGCAAATTAAAAAATTAGTTCTGCTGTATAAGTATCCTCAATCAACACTATATTTTTAAGATTTATCTGTGTTGCTGCACGCTGCTTTGGTGCATTTATTTAATCTGTTGTACAAAACCCCACAATAGATTTATCCATTCTCTCTCTTACTGCTGGAGCTTTAGGCTGTTTCCTGGGATTTGTTAATAATATAAACAGTAATGCAGTGAACATCCTTGCGCATGTCTTCTTGTAATTCTAGATGTGAAATGGTTGGGTTGGAAGTTATAGACATCTTCAACCTTAATTGATTTTGCCAAAATGCACTCAAAAATCGGATTTTCTTGTTTGAGACACATTTGTGCATGGTCTTTCTTTCTTTTCTTTCTTCCTTTCTTTTTTTGGAGGGGTTATTTTTGTTTTCTCTTTTGAAGTTCTTTACCGTTGTGTGTTTTGTTTTTTAGGCCTAATTCCATCCACTGAGCCCTTGAATTTCCTTTGATCTTAAAACTTTTGCACAGTCCTTTTGTGATTAGCTATTATTCAATATATGTAACTGAGAGCATTTACCTTTTCCCTATTTAATATGTAAGATTATTTTTCCAGTTTGGGTATTCAATGACTCAGGCTGCTTATAAGGAAGATACATTAGACTTAAGAGATATCTTTGATTCCAAGGTGTTCCTGGAATTCAAGTGGGAAGAAAACTTACCTATAGAAAATGTGTGGGAAGAAAACACTGGTAAGGACATTTTTTTTTTTTTTCTGCTTCTTGTGCCTACGACCTGTTGATTCAGTGGGAGAGATACTTTGGAGGAAATGGTGTGGGCTTCTTAGAAGAAATCCAAGTGGAAAATCCATGATAGAGTAGAGAGAAATTCAGACAGAGTGAGGTCTATGAGTAAAGCAAAGGAATTGCAATGGCCTAATTATTATATAATTTGAACAGCAATCAAAGAATGGAAAAATCAATTATGGGATACTGTACGACAGAACTCACAAGTGAACCAATGCTATACAGAAAGGCTCCATGTCACACATCATTTCTGATACGGCAATTGCTGTCAAATAAAAACCTTACGGTGTGTCCTCATCCACCTTATTCACCAGATCTGGCACTGTGCAACTTCTGCTCTTCCCCAAAGTCAAAATGACCATGAAAGGAAAATGTTTTGAATCGATTCAGGACATCGAGACAGCCACAACAGCACAACTAAAGACATTCACGAAAGAGGACTTCCAGAACCGCTTCAGAAAGTGGCAAGAATGATGGGATAAGTGTGTTTGAAGCGAGGGGGAGTATTTTGAGGGGGATTAATGGCAATGTGTCTTTTACTATAATAATTTTTTTTTATTTAAACATTCCCCATATTGCTTGATTATACCTTATAGCAACATGGATAAATTTCAAAAACGTGGAGTTGTTTAAGGAGAATTCTAGAGCAAAAACAATTTTTTAATGTGCATGAGTGGAACAGACATAAATTTAGCATACCAGTTACTTCTGGAGGAAGGTGAATAGAAAAAAAGAAGACTGAATTTGCAAGCACTTGGAAAGGGTTAAAAGCCTTGTACTTACTAACAAACATATACTCTGTTAGGGAAGTTTATGTATGTTATCTCCAAATCGTCACAATCGTCTCAAGAAGTAGATAATTTTATTATCTCCATTTTACAAGTGAAGAAACTGAGGCACAGACAGGGTAAGTAGGTTTCCAAGATCTCACCGCTGGTGAGTTCCAACTCCAGAGCCTGTGAACTTAAAATCTACACTGTAGGGTCTTCTACAAATGTTAGAAATACTCAATTGCTGGTGATGTGATTACAAGAGATATTATAAGAGAACAGAGCCTGTTTCAATTCTTCTGCTAGAAACTCCTTTAAAAGAGCAGGCAGCTTCTCTGGAAGGATCAGACGCTCACTCAAAGCTTAAATATTACTCTTGGCTTATAGGACAGCTAAGCTCGTCCATAAAGCTGGGAGAGGAGGGGTAAATGGTAGCATTTAGCTTTTGTGACTGAACTGTGGGGGCCTTGGAACTCTTCCACCCACTTGAAAAAGGGTCACCCATCTGACATTAATAGAAAAAGACCATTAAAAAGCTTTATGCTATTCTGTTCTCCTGGTTCTGGTCCCTCTTTGTCTTTGTTGCTGCTGGCATTTTATAAATTATGGATGCGCCTAGGTGCTGCTGTTCCCCCATTTCCTCTGTAGTGCCGCTCGCTCCCGGTGCCGGCATGGCATCCTTCCTCTGAGCAACGGACCACGCGGCCCAGACCCCACCTCAGTGTAATTAGCGCGCCGCACACAGCTCGGGTGTCAGGACTGCTTCCACTCACTGCCAGCCCTCTGCCAGCCCCTGTCACTCACGCAAAAGTCAGCCAAGGCCGGCGGCGCAGGCCCCCAGAGCGGAGAGGGGATGCTCAATGTGGAAACTCGGGGTCCCCTGCTGCCAGCTGAGGTCTGGGGATAACTCCGGGGTTTGGCAGCAGCCTCAGACCATGCCTGGTCCCAAAGGCAGACAATGTGGAAAAGAGGGAAATTAATATCTGTCCCTTGACCGGCTACAGAGGAGGTTGAGGAGTTTTCCGCCACAGCTGGACCAGTTTGGGGGGAACCCCCAGAAAGGTGTTTCCCCAAGTTTGCTGCTGGTGAGAAGTGCAGTATGAGTGGCAATGGAGAGTATTTGAGGTGGTGTACCAAGGAGCACTTTTTATTTTAATGGATTGGTAGTTATTTTAAAGTTGATAGAGAGGGACATGGACATGGACATGGATATGGATAGATACCAATACATAGATACACAGATATAAATAGATATAGCGAGAATCTTGCTCATCAAACCCACACTCACAATTTTATGGATATTGTTGTTAAAGTAGGTATACTCTGGCATCCAATTTTATTTTAGATAAAAATTTAATTAAGCACTGGTGATACACAGACATGGCAAAGATGATAAAGGGCACACAAACGACAGAGGTTTGGGAAGAAATGCAAGAGGGCCAGCGATTCTTAATTGTTTGAAGGGTCAAGTTTCCCTATAAGAACTTCATGAAAGCAGATGACTTACCCTTATACATACACATAAATTTAGGGTACAAAAGCAAGGATTTTGCAGCTCCCCTGAAGGCCATTCCTTGACCTCTAAGGGATACACAGACTCCAGATTGAGACCCTCTGAGCTATACTGTGACCTCCTCAAAGGCAGGAACTGGGCCTTTTCCCTCACTGCATCCCAGGTACACAGGAGATGCTCAGAAATGTTTGCACAAGAAATCAATGAACTGTACTTCAAATCCTCATTTTTTTTTTCTAAAGGGCCCCAGAGAGATCAATGGATTTACTCAAGATCACAACGCTAAGGCAAAAACCTATGTCTTCTGATTCCCAGCTACTCCACTAAATGTTCCTCTCTCCCACCCATCTGTCTTCTCTTTAACCATTCCACAACTTCTTCTGCCTCTTGCCTGCATCCTCTCTCAAGAATCCAATACTTTGGGGTTCCAGAGATGGAAGAAAAGTAGAAGGTGAGAAGGAAAGGCAGGAAAGCAACAAAGATGATGTCAAGTTTGTCCTGGGCCCTGTGACACTCCCACCCCACCTTCCCCCATGAACCTTGGTCAATACAGGAGATACAGAGAGGACAGTGAGTCCAGAGCAGCCCTCTGTGCCTTTTGTCAATGATGGCACGGAGGAAAGAGATGGGTATATAGATTTAATGTGCTTGGAGTATTCTACCTAAGCCCCTTTCCTGGATCGTTATGAGATGCACAAAGTTTACATAAGAGACCCGTTAATGCTTGTCTCTGGGGTTAATATTTAATTAGACAGTTTATAAAAATGCATACTATTGCTGGAGAATCTGCTTCAGTGCTCGTGTCTTTCCTCTGGGATGCAGTGTTCAGACACAGAATTCTGAGGCCTTTCTAGTTCCCATGGAAACCTTCACCACTGGTGACTCCAGACAGGGTATAGGGGGCAGCAAAGGCCCATGAAGACCCCAGATATAGGATGCAGAAAACTTAAAAAGCTCTTGAATCTCCTCCAAGGGTTCAGTCAGAGATTATCTGGCTGACTATATATATATCCAGTGCCAGGGACCTCACTGCTCCAAAGTCAGCCTATCCAATTTTGGGACCATTCTGATGGTACCAGAGACTTTCTATAGATTAAGATTGAATCACATAGCTTCTAGTGGTCTTGGTTCAACAACTTGTGGCCACAGAGATCAAATCTAATTCCTCTATTATGTAAGTTTCTAGCTATCATCCTTACTTGAGCATTTGTATGTGAGTCGGCACTGTGCTAAACAATTTGCATATACATCTCATTTAAGCCGCACACAACCATGTGATGCAGGTATCATTAGTATTCAAATTTTACAGATGACCTGACAAAGACTACCTAGCACGGAAACATCAGAATGGGATTCCAACAAACCCAGGTGTGTCTGACTCTACAGCCCATGCTTTCCACCATAACGCCACACAGCTTCTCACTGCTTCCCCTCAAGAGTCCTGGAGATACCTGAAGTAAGCACTCACGTTCCCGCTCCCTTAGTGCCTCCCTCAGGCTTCTCTTTCTAGGCTAAACATGCTCAATCCCTCCAGTCCAGAGTACATGGTTTCTGCCTCCCCATCACTGGGGGCCAACCCTGGTGATTCTCCTGTACCCACATTCTACTTGGTCTGTGCCCCACTTCAAGGGGGTGCTACAACCGCTCCCAGCATCCCTACTGACTGGTTCGGAGTACCGTGGGCCTTTTAGCCTCTTGTTCAGTGAGATGGAATGAAGTTTCTGTTGGCCCATATTTTATGTTTAGGCTTAACTCCAACCCACTTGTATTTGTTGCATGATATTTCCTTTTGTTAAGCCATATTTTCCCATCCTTGGCCTTTGTAATTGTTTGTTTAGCACTCTGTGTACATTTTTAATTTGCATTTCTCACTATTTAAATTCAATTTTAAAATATGGTCCATCATTGCAACTCCTTGAGATCTTTCAAAACTTGGTGCTGATTGAATTTGGCCTCAGCTCCCAGCTCTGTGATGTTCCTAAATGTGATAAGCCTGCCTCCCAGGTTTGGAGTTGTTGATAAACATTGAACAGAAGTGAGGAGAGAGCTCTGAAAGTGAGATGTATTTGGATATTGCAGGGGTTTTGAGTGCCCTGCCCGTGGCTTCTGTCACCTGACTTCCTAAGTGCAGTGGTGGACAGCTCACGGTTAGCACCTAGCTCCCGCTTTGGTGTCTTTCTGCTGCTGTTCTGCTCCCAGGCTTTTCCCCAGGCCAAGGATGACCACTTAGCCCAGGCCCAGCACAGCCTGGATGCTGGGGAGTGTTCACAATCCCAAGAGCAACCCTCAATCAATGGGACATAGGAGTCAATGGATAGATGCCCAGCTTCCTGTCTTTCAGCTGAGGCACAGATTTCATGGCTCCTCAGTGGGTGCCCAGGGAGGCTGAGCTCCAGCTGCTCCAGTGGTAAGCAGCTCACAAATGCACCATGGATGGATTAGCTTTCCTTCATTGTGTCGCATTTTCCTCATTCTTTCAGCCAGCCGTCCTGGGTTCACCTCCTGAAGGAAATACCTGCACCCAAGCTTGTGCCTCGGTTTCTGCTTTCAGGAAACCTACACTGAGGCAGATATTAAGCTGAAGGTAGCAAAGAGATTAGAAGGTACAGCATTTCTGTTTGATTTTAGGACATCTTTTTAAAATATTTTATGTTTGAATTTTACGTTAAGAAAATAATATATAAGAAATAGAGAAAATTTGGAAACGAGAGAACTGACGGGGGAAAATCTTGCCATAATACCACCACCTGAATAAAATTACTACCCACCATTTTTATATACTGTATTTCTTTTCAGTCTTTTTCTAGGCATATTTTAATAACAAGAGATTTACACTCTATATGCCACTTTACATCTTAATGTTTCACTTAAGGTCTCCTTATTCTTTCAATGTTATCAATTAGTTCTAAAACCATTCCTTGCAATAGCACTGTTTAATAATTACCTCTCTGTCAGTCCTCCCAGGGGTCCCTGACCTCTTGAGGACTGGGTCTATGTCTTGTTTATCTTTTTTTTCATAGCACTAGCTCAGTGCTTGACATACATTAAGTTCATTAAGGTTCATTAAATTGATGGGCGAAACACCATAGTTTGGCTTTTTAAAATTTGTTTGTTTGTTTATTTATTTATTTATTTATTGCACCCCATGAATTGTTTCCAAATTTTCAAGACTGTCATTCATGCTGTTATGAACCTACGACATTTAGAATGCTTTAGAGTTTCCATCACCCCTGCTCTCCCTGTTGGTAGTATTCATCTAACAAACTGTGGCGATCCAGTTCATGTGAAAAGTGGTAGAGCAAGCAATTCAGAACATGTAACCTATTTCATTGGCTCTGCAGCTTACCAGCAGGAGCAGTTTAACTTGGATAAACAAACCGGGCAGGTAACACTCAACTTGCCAGCCTTATTGGAAACTTCCATTAGGGTTATTCCATGCTAAGTAGTACTCCACAAGTTCCTGGAGAGGGCACATGTTAATTCCTTCCATTGATCACATACCTGAGCATGTCCAATTTATTTACCTGCTGACATCACCTAGTTTACAACCAGCTTCTAAACACCATGCCAATGAATAAATGAGAATTTAGTAATAGTAATAATAAATCAAATTTCTTTTTCACCTCTAATGTTCCAGATACTTTACATATATAATCAATCACATATATTGTCACAGTACAACTTTTTGAGGTAGCTCTTTCTATTTTCCCTATGGAATAAATGTAGAAATGGGGACTCAGAGAGGTTAAGTAACTTGCCCGGGATTACGCAGAAGAATAGAGAGTAAAATATATTTCATTTTCTAGACTAAAATTATTTTTTACCAAGGATTAAATATTAACTGCCAGAACTGGTTCTATGCATAGGTGGAAAAGTCGCCTGCTTGAATTGTATGACCTCAGGGATATTAAAATACTGTCGTAACCCCAAAACTCTACCTATTGCTTTATCCCATTATGGGTCCTAGAGATGCCATCATGAACTTACTTTTTGTGCTATGGTCGTTGCCTGCAAACAGTCCTTGTGAAAGAAAAATAGAACTGCCCTAGTTGGGATAGTATACTGAGACATTTGCACCCACTGACATGTCAACCCAAGTTAGGTTATCAGATTAGATTAGTTAGCCCTGTGGTTCTCAACTCTGGCTGCACATTATAGTTACCGTATTTCCCCGAAAATAAGACCTAGGTGGACAATCCGCTCTAATGGGTCTTCTGGAGCAAAAATTAGTATAAGACCAGGTCTTATTTTACTATAAGACCAGGTCTATAATATAGTATAATATAATATAATACTGGGTCTTATATTAATTTTTGCTACAAAAGACGCATTAGAGCTGATGGTCTGGCTAGGTCTTATTTTTGGGGGAAACACGGTATTATTTCTGGAGGGCTTTAAAAATTACTGCTGCCTAGACTGCGCCTGTCCGCCCCTGAGTTTCTAACTCAGTTGAGCTGAGCCGAGGCCCAGGCAGCCTTGAGAATCCCTGAGCTAACTGTCCATTTTATAAGACTCAGAAAAAAACGAGATGCAGAATAAGCAAGATTTGTTGAGAATGACTATTATGATCCCAAGTGTAAAGGCAACTCCCAAGTTCCATGTGTAAGTGGAAAATACTTAACAACAAAATGGGAGTGAGAAGACCTTGAAGATAAATTTTCTCTCTGTGTTTGCCTTAGACCAGACTGTTTTATTAGAGCTTTATCTTGGAATTCTCGGTACTGTCTTCCATCTTCTACCTAATTATTTATAGTTTTTTTTATGACAAATGGGGTCTTAGGCTCTATGTTTAGTACAGGGTTCCAAAACCTGATTGGGTATAAAGTGGGAACAGTACCAGCCAAAAATGAAACCGAGATTAAGCCAAGCAATTCATTCTACTCAGGTCTCACAACAGGAGGGGCAAGCAAAAAAATCAGAAATTTGGCCTGAAACAACAGGATGGGAACTGTGGAGTTCAGATTAGAGAGGGGGGTTTTGAATGGAGGAGAAAAGGAATAGCCTGGAAAGGTCCCTGAAACTCTGGCACATAGATGAGGGGTGCTTTTATAGGCATTTCTACTATGACCTCAGGTAGGGAGGGAGCCGCTGAGGTCAGTGAGGACACTGAGCCAGGTAGAGATTTCTGCCATCCTCAGAGGAAAATCAACCTGGCATCTGAAGAAAAAATGATTCCCTTTGCTTATTTTTTGAAAATGAAGCATTGAATTCCACTGCAGTAGTAGTGTTAGAAAGAATTTATTGATTGCCTCCTTTTTGCTAGATAGTGTTCAAACTATTTAATTATCTGATTTAATCACCCTAATAACTCTAGAGCATATTTACTACCATTTTCTAGGCTGGTTATGGTCAGTTGATACTCACCAGCAATTTCCATCTTATTTTAGGTACCTTTCTGTTGTCAAGAGTCTAGAAAGCTAATAATTCACTTCCAGATTCCCTTGCAGCTAGGATTCTAGATGCGAGATAGGTTTCATGAAGTAGATGCACTCGGGCAAGATCTAGATGGCAGAAATGAAGTGAAGGGCAATTTGTTGCTATGTTTGCTATTTTCACCCGGCAAGGAAAAGTATGGAGATACTAACGTCTCATCCCCAGCTTCCAGAGACATTTGTAGTGGTAGTGGAATCTGGTTGCAGTGGTCCAGTGTCCAGACAATTGCATTTGCAATGGAGACTTTCCTGATCTCTGGATAGCATCCAAAATGGTATGTTCCAGACTTCAGTTATTACAGTGGCAAGCTGCTGATTACTTACCATCCCAATAGTGGCAAAGGTCATAGCTCCCATAATATTCTGGGAGTCATTGCTCTATGCCGAACCTACAGCCCATGCCTTCAGCCTTTCCGACAATGTTATAAGTACTTAATTTCCAGTATTAAATCCCTCTGTGCTTCAAAATTCCTAGGGTGATTTCTGTTTACTCCACTGAACGTTTTTTCAAAGATAAGAAAATGGAGCCTTAAACATAAATGGAGTCTTAAATATAAATAAATGTCCAAGGTTATACAGCTAGTAAAATATAGATCCAGAATCCTATACATCATTAGACCAAAAAAATGCCCCAGAATTTAGAAAAGCAAGAATGAAAATTCACAGGCTATATTTCTAATGGATTTGACAAAGCAAAGTACTGCAAAGCCAAGTTCACATACACTCTCTTCCCACTTTTAAACCTATGAGTTGCACTTGTGATTGCGGTAAGTGCTTAACTTAATTGGTTTGCATCCATGCCGGGACCTCTGGGATGCCACTTACATAACTCATCCACAGGAGTCTGTCTTGCCAATAAGTACTTGCAGAGGCCCTCACTCAACAGCCACATTAAATACAGGGCTCTAGTCTCTGTAACTAGCTACTTACCTACCCTAATTCTTGGGGGTCAGAGGAACTAAGGGCAAAGGAATAATAGCAGCTGACACATATGAGCACTTGCCACATGCCAGGCATTGCTATGCTACTTCCCATTATTTTCTGCTGTAATCCTCGCCACAACCCTGGGAGGCAACCATGATTATTATCCCCTCTTAAAGAGCAGGACACTGAGGCACACAGAGATGAACTGTGCCCTGTATGACCTGCCCAAGGTCATACAGCCAGGGAGTGGTAGAGTCTAGACACCCAGCCAAGTGCTCTCTCATTATAACGCTATTCTGCCTCCTAGTCATACTGACGATGCTTTGTTCAGTTTTTATGTACCATGGTAAACTGCATGAAATCCTCCCTGTAGTAGGGTCAGATATTAAATAAACCAACCAAAAAAAAGTATGAATGATGGCTCCCTTGAGGATCAGCCCTCCCACGCCTTGCCTCAGCCCACCCCACCCCTCCCAGCGTGCAACCTCTTCCAGGCCTTGTTGAGTTCATGCTTCTGACGCTGTGAACAAGCCAGGCCAGGACATAATCACCCTCACTACAACACAACGTGGGGCTACATTCATTTGCTCCAACCTTTCTTGTCAACACGTTAAATCACCTCATGCACAATGGCTTCCCTTTCCAGGGGTATACAGGGCACAGATATGTATAGTTATAGCACAAGTCTGCGGGCGCAGAGAAAGAAATCAAAGATATTACTAGCAAATGGTTATACCTCACCCTCGGCAGTCTCATGAAAGTTTAAAATCAGAGTAAACACAGGCTCTCTAATTAGACAGCCCTCTTTCTCCTGCCCAGCGTTTCCACCAACTCCCATTTCTCCTAGAAATAGATCTTCATGAAGACGAGCATCTTTTTAAAATTCTGCGCTATGGAGAGCCAGACTAAGATGGTTCTGTCGAAATTACAAAACACTATACTTTCAAATAGCTGCTGAATTATTTAGTGACTTTACACTGTCCAAATGCTGGGCTCTTTGGGTAGACAATGTCTTAGTTTCCCTCCTATCTCTTTTGTTATGACATTCAGTAAATGGAGAGATATTGCTCTTCTTAATAATTTATAAAATAATAATCCACATTAAGGATCAAGCTCCTCGGATAGGTTTGGGGTTTCAAATAGGGTAGTGAAGAGAATGAGCAGCTCAAAACTCTCTCCTAGTTCAGTTAAGTGATTGGTCCTGGAATGTTCAAGCTTAACTTTTCAGTATTTGCTTTCTCTCATGACACTGTTTTCTCTTTCCTGTAACTTTGCCTTTACCTTATTGTGGTTTCTTGAACTGTGAACTGTGTTTGCTATCACTTCTTGGCATCTATTTCATTTGGTCTTAGAGTAAAATATGTCCTTCTAGAAGCAGAAAGCAGGGTACTGTGGTGTTTTTATTTTGTTTTGTTTTTTGTTTTGTTTTGTTTTGTTTTTGTCAAGCCCCTAACATTTCAAAGTTTCCTGTTCATTTTGGCAAAGTCATTTTTTGCTTCACCTGTTCCAGAAGGGAGGGAGGGAGGGAGAAACGGAGGGAGGACTTATTTAAGATGGACATGGGTTTGTGTGTGTGTTCTTTTCTCTCCAGGGTGCGCATACATTCCCGCTGTGTACAGTTCATTGCAAGGTTCATGTGAATTCTGTGATGGCTATAGAAATTATTAAAAAGGACAGGTATCCACTTACCAGGACCAGAGAGTTCTAATAAGCTCTACAAACTCCTCAAGAGCAGGGCTCCTGCCTTTTTTCTCATCATTTCCCCAATAGAGTTTAGTACAATACCTTGCACATCCATCCAGTAAATATTAACTCAGCGCTTCCAGTGCTCAGTGAGGATACACAGATGAGTAAAACCTGGAGTATAAGTACATAAATACATATGACATGTGTGATAAGTACTATAAAAATGACACGGACACAGTGCTGGGGGAGATCAGAAGGAAAAGCTACCAACGGACTCTGCCCAGGGAAGACAGGAAAGCATCACAGAAGAGTGATGCTTATATTTGAGTAAGGACCTGAAGGATGAATGGCATTTTGCCAGGCAGAGGGAGCAGCCTGTGAAATTCATGGCAGCAACAAAGGGTATGACACAATGAGGAAACCGTGACACTACCGCCTGTTGGGAGCAGAGAATCCACACAGAGTCTGAGTGTGTGGAGTAGAGCCTGAGAAGATAAGTAAAGGAACGTGTATGGCATGCTGAAGACATTCTGGGAGTGTTGGCCAGAGTGGGGATAAAGGGGCAGGCTCTTACGTGACTGCTGGGTACGTTCAAGGCACAACCTTTATGACAGCAAATTGGCAATATTGATCAAAAGTAACAAGCACATCCCTTTGACTCACCAATGACACATCTAGTAATTTATCCTATAGATACTGTGAAATTCCCTATGTACAAGGTTACTCATCAGAGCATTGCTCATAAAAGCAAAAGACTGGGGGGGAAAACCTTAATTCCATCAACAGGGACTGGTTACATAAATTATAATACATCCCTAGAATGGACATACGGGCAGCGGTTAAAAACAAAAAGAAGGGCACACTCCTTATATACTGGCAGGGAATAAGCTCCAAGATATAGTAAGTGGAATACGAACAGGCTAGGACAGTAGAGTGTGCTTAATTATCATTTGGAGAAAAAAAGAGCACACAAAAATACAGATACATAAATACATATGTATACATAGAGACATGCACATGTATAAAAGCAAATATAGATGCCTATAATTAATGAAACTTCTCTGGAAAGATACACAAGAAATTGACAATAGTGCTGGGTGGATGAGGAGAGAAGTAGAAGAGGGGAATTTTCACTGTATATCACTTTCACCTCTTCAATTTTGAACCACGTGAATGTGCCACCTCGTCAAATAAATTGAACACAATTAAAACTGAAAAAGAAAGAGGTACGACATAATCAGATGTGTTTTTCAGGAAGGTGAGGACTGTGAGAAGCGAGAACCCAAGAGGAAAGAGACCAGAGGCAAGGAGACGAATGCAGCTAGCTACGGCCCCCATCCAGCGTGGCCAGGAGGCGGGGAAGCCCTGAATTCAGTGAAGTGAGCATGAGGGAAGGGTACAGATTTCAGGCATCCTTTGGGCGTGATGTGACTGACCTACCTTATTTTGAGCATTTACTGTGTGCCAGGTACTTCATATGTATCGAGTCACTTAATTTCTCCTACCAGTATAAGAGATTTTATTTGCCCCACTTGACAGCTGAGAAAACTAAAGCTTCAGAGAAGTGAAGTGACTTATCAAGAGTCACACAGCTCGATTCAAACCCCTACCCCCATGCCACGCTGGGGGCTTTTGTAGCAGCACAGCAAGTGACTAGATCTGGGGGCAACTTGCTGTGACTAGAAAAAGACAGGGACCTCAGAGAGCACATGAAAGACTTTTGGCATCTCTCAAAGACCTCTGGAGCCCCTGAGGCGGTGGGTGGCTTAGGAAAAGAGCCAACGCATGTTCCCTGGTCTGTGGGCTGCAAACAGGGGATCCTTGAGAGGCAGATGGTTCCAACATCCTGACTCTGGAACATTCGGAGAAGCCTAGACCTCCCTAAGACCTACTGAAGCCAGAGGCTCCATAAGACACAGCTCCCTCCCTGCCCTCCCCAGGGGTTCAGCACACTGGCTCCTGGGGCCTGCTAGGGCAAGATGTGCCTCTCCCTCCCCAGCAGGAAGTGCTAGAAAGGGGTTCCCCAGGGTGCTGTTTAGCTGCACCAGGCTCCATATTTTCCTCTCCCATCTCCCTGCGGTATCAAGTGTGTGACTATTGATTTCCTCCCTGCATTTGTTTTCGTTATCCATTATTTATGGGATCATTTTCCATCCTTCGTGCATGAAGGCAAATTTTGTGTAAAAATCAATTGAGCGAGCGCTGCCGATGGCTTGTTGCGTTTTCTTGGCTTTCATCTCTGAAGCACCAGTTCTCAGGAGAAGCAGAGAAGGATATTAGGGAGCATGCCAGAATGGGAAAGGGAGGTGGGGGGCCGTGCAGGGTTCAGAAACCCGCCTTCAGACACCTAGCCTGTCCATCGCTTTCGGTCCCTGGAACATTCACAGTTGGTTGAACTCACCTGGAAGTCCAGGTAAGGGAGCATTGTCTTCCTGCCCTGATCTAACCCCTGCTTCCCTTGTCCATTTGCTGGGCTGCAGAAAGTCTAACGTTTCCTATAGATTATTTCAATGTAGAAATCCACAGGACTCTCCAGATCAAGGTTTGGGGGCCTGCTCTCTCATGGTTTAAGCCTGAAGATCCCAGGGAAGTCACCCTGATGGATTTGATGTGGAGGAGGGGGGTGACTAAGGGCAGGGCTGACATTTAATAAGCACCTGCTACATATGTCAGGCTGAGCATTTCATATATATATACACTTATTTGAGCTTCAGCACACCTTGTGAGGTAGGAGCGGTGTAAAGGAAAGAATAGGGGGTTTGGTGTGAGAAAGTCCTAGTTAAAATCCCTACTTGGCCACTTTCTAGCTGTGTGCCCTTGGGTAAGATACTCAACCTCTGTGTGCCACAGTTTTCTCGCCAATAAAATGGGGATAACCTTAGTGCTTACCTCAAATGAGGTCAGCCTTTAAAAGTAGGTGACTGGCTCATGGTAAGGACTCAATAAATAAAGGGTCTTCGGCTTCCATATCACTTCTACAGAGAGCCCATCCCTTTCAACCCCAGCTGAACTGGGTACTTCCAGCGCTGGCAATTAATTTCCATCATGTGTGTATCACAATTTGCCCCTCTCTCAATGACTGTGTACTGCCCATGACCCAGTTAAAATGGAAGTTCCATGAGGGCGGGCACCTTGTGTGTCCCTGTGTAGAGTGCCTGCATGGCACATAGTGGATACTCAATAAACATTCCTTACTATTACCATTCATTACCTGCTCCAGGTAGGGGCAGCAAGGCGAAGCCATGGGACCTGCCCAAGGTCACAGAACTAGCAAGTGGCACCGGTGGCATTCACCCCCAAGTCTTTCTGACACCAAAGCCCATGCTCTTTCTACTCACTCCACTTTCAAGTGGCCATGAGGTCAAATTCGGGTTAACATTTGAACAAACTGAGCCCTGGCAGGTGCTGCCCCCTCTGCTGCATCCTCTTCCCTTTTCCACCTACTTTTACCGTTTGGTGGTGGCCGAGATCTGGGGCTACCTTTCTTTTCTCTGATGAGCAATCAGTCCTCAAAAGAATGTCCTCCTGCACATTCCAGGGCCCCGAAGCTGCCCCAGAGGCAGCCCACTCGAGCTGCCTGCTGGGTTCAGGACACATTTCTATAGGGCACAGTGCTGTCAAAGGGACAGGTCTGCCCAGGATGGGGAGGCACAGAAAGTCACTCACAACTAATTCAACTCCCAGCCCCTCTCTGGAACAGTGGCTGCGTGATACAAAAGTCACATCATTCACATAACAAAAGATACTTTTATGCTCTCATCACTTAGGAAGTTCCAAGGGTTTTAGGAGCTCTGTGCCAGAACCAGAATGAAGATCAAATATATATTTCTTATTATAAATCACAGCATCACAGTTGCATGGCCCAGTTCAGTAGCCACTAGCCACAGGTAACTTCTAAATTTAAATTAATTAACATTTCAGTTCCTTAGTCGCATTAGCCACATGTCAAGTGCTCAAAGGCCACATGCAGCAGTGGCTGCCATATTGGACTGTGCAGATACACATTTCTATAATTGCAGAAAGTTTTATTGGACAGCACTGCCTTTCTAGAATCTTTCAATACTACTCAGCATTGTTGCATCACTCACTATTCCAACCCCCACCCAATTTTGTGTACCTCTTCCAGCAAACTCTGAGAAGTACGAGTATAGCCACTGGGGCCAAAGCCAATATTCTTTCCTTATCTTATCTCCTCACTAAAGTTCACCCCTCCTTCCCCCCACACTCTACCTCTCTTACACACACACACACACACACACACTCTACCACCACCAATTTCCACCTTTTGACTATACACAAGGATCCAGGGGTCTAAGGACCAGTCTAGAACCTTCCTGGGCCACAATGACATGGGAGCTTCCTCATTCTGGGCCACAGGCTCCCAATATCAAAAGAAGATTGGATTGGATGAGCTCAAATATCACAAATTGATGGTCTGTGAGCTAAATCTGGCCTGCATAGGTGTTTAGTTTGGCCTACCTGATTTTTTTTTTTCACTTTTAAGGAAAGAGACAAAAAGAGATAATCACATTTTAAAAATCTAGATTTCCAGCTTATCTTGAAAAATCATTAAGATTTGCTCACAGTGGGCTCATTGCCCACATGGCAGCCACTGGCTGTTGCTGAGTAACTTCTGCTCCCTTTAGGCCCGTACTCTCGAGATCACCAGGAGATGGCCACCCCTCTGTAGCCCTGTTTGTGGCTTGTTGTTCTTATTTACAGGACTTTCTGGAATTTGAGTCTGTTACTCTGTGAATTGGATCATCTCAAAAGTTTGATCAGTTACATCCCACCTACAATTTTAAATATGTGAGTGCTCTCTCCTCAGGGATAGTGTGGTAGTTCTTTGGAACATTCCATAGGTAATCTATGGAATGATGAATAGGAATGAATTGGTTTTCAAGGACTGCTCAGTCTCTGTGATTGGAAGCTTCATCGGTCAGCAGGACTGAAGAGTCTGGGCCTGACCTTATATTTTTCTAAATTTGAGTATCTGTAAGCCGATAGCATCCTCTTCGCAATGTAACACATACTTGGTCTCTAGAGGCTTGGCACTTAGATTTTTGAAGAGGTCACAGATCACTTTGAGAGTTTGCTAAAAGCTGTAGACTTAGTAGGGTGGTAGTATACAAATAAAGAGACATGATTTTGCATAAAGTTTTAGTGGGTACAAAAATCTCCCTCCACTAAAGCACGTTCCCGGCTCTCCCAGAAATCCTCAGACCTTCCTTTAGAATCTGGAGACTCCCCTTTAAAGTAGGAGATTGGACCCAGGCATCAGCCCCACTCTCTCCCAAAACCTAACCTTAAAAGGACCATTAAGTGGTATTTAAAGCATTAGCCTAGAGGCACAAAAAGAATGAGAAAAAAGACAATTGAAAAAAAATTGGGGCACTGGAAAGCAAACAGGTAAGAGGTGATTGGTTTACTAAAACTCAAGAAAGCTGAATCCTTCGTCAGCAGTGGGAGGAGCTGATCAGCAAACAGAAATGCACAGCAGATTCCCTAAGACACTTGAGAAGTGACAGCAGTACACATCTCTGGAAGCGGGAGTGAAGATGAGGGTGCAAATGGATGGCCTGACTGAGAGTTTGTTTAAGAAGTGGTTATGTGTGGAATCAGACGGTTACTGAACTTATCGGGGTGGTCACTTCATAAGTTATGTAAATGTCTAATCACTACGTTGTACACCTAAAGCTAATATAATATTGCATGTCAACTGCAACTGAAAATTAAATAATCAATAAATAAATGAAGTGGTTAGACGCTCACATTGCCTCACCCACGTGGCACAGGTAGGCAACTACTTCACCCAAACCTGGCAGCATAATGATCATTTATTCCCTGAAAAATGTTTTTTGTTTTTTTCCTTAAGTCATTACATTTGGAACACCAACCATATAAAAAACAAAGGAATTAAATAAGATTTTACATTCTAAATGTTAAAAGCCTTTTTCCTTTTCCTCCACTTAGCACCCTGAACATGGGCAGCCAGATATATGTGCTCCAAGCGGGAAATTGAGAGATTCTTCTTTGGAAATCTAACCAGTCCAAGAAAGAAAACAAACAAACAGACAACAACCACAACAACAAACACTGCCATTAGGGAATTCCATGGAAACACCCCGACCCAGTCACTCTAATAGAAAAGGAAAGCAAACCAGGCCAGCTCATGGGTACAGAGCTTCCATTAATCTTTTTACCTAACTAACCAGTGTCTAATACAAGGCACAGAGACCAAAACTCATATTGAAATACACGCACTTTGAGGGAGACAAACTCTGAAGGAATAAGAAATTTAAAAGAAACTATTAGTAATATTAGGGATATAACTCAGATATAACTAAAAAAGATAGCATCCATGAAACAAACAAACAAACCAGATTTCTTTTTCTTAAAAAAAAAAAAAAAAAAAAAGATCTGTTAGAATGTATGATTGGAGAAATGAAAAACTCAATAGAATGGTTGAAATATAAAATGTAGTAAGATGGCGTGGGCGGAGGAGGACGCTGCACCAGCTCGCTCCCATGAACAAACTCAAATATACATGTACATAGAGAGCTGTTAATCACGCCTGTGTGACAACTGAGGGCTGAATGAACAGCTTCTGACAACAAACTACAGAAAGAGACCCCATAGAGGAGGTAAAGAAACCACAGGAACCCTCGGGGAGCTTGGGGACATCTCCGGGTCAGCAGGGCTGATGAGCGCCAGTACCACCCCCTGCACTTCCACAGGGTGGGTGGCAGCGCTATGTGGGTGCTTGACCTACCTGCAAGTTCAAGGCAGTGCCTTCCCAGCTGGAGCCTGGGGACTTCTGCCTGTGAACAAAGAGCAAGAAGGATCAACCGGGGGTCATAACTGGCCCTCTCCTCTGCTCCAGCCTAGTAGGCCAGTGCCCAGGCGGCCTAAGCACCTGCGGGCTCTCAGCAGTCTGCCAAAACTATTCAACACTAAAGCCTACACAGAGGTCACTTCCACACAACACCATTTCTCCACAACAAATGAGAGACTGTATAGAGAAGGCTGGGGAGCAGTGGGAGCTCTCCCGGGACTGCGAGAAATCTCCAGGGCCTAAGGTGCTGGTAAGGGCCACTGTCTACCTGCCCTTCCACTTTCATATGGTGGGTGGGCAGGAGCTCTATCCAGGAGCTCTGGCCTACCTGTAAGTTTGCTGCTGTGTGTTCCCGTGTTCCCCCACACATCCTGAGCCCATTTCGGCCCAGAACAAAGGGAGCGAGCAAGATCAGCAGGGCTTTACTACGTGCACCTGACCCCTACACCTGGAGACACTCAGCTAGGTGCCCCGGATACCTTAGGCACCCATGGGGCTGCTACCAGCCTGCCAAAAACAGTCAACACACACAGTCTACACAGAGGCCGCCTCTACATAAGGCTGCTTCTCCAAAACTGGGAGAGAGAGCTATTTTGTCTAATTCATATAAACAAACATGGGAAGTTAAACAAAATGAAAAGACAAAAGAATATCTCTCAAATGAAGAAACAAGAAAAATCTTCAGGGGAAAAAAAAGAAAAAACCCTAAGGAAATGGAGATAAGTAATTTGCCTGATAAAGAATTCAAAGTATCGGTCATAAGGATACTCACCAAACTTGAGAGTGGACTGGAAGAGCTGAGGGAGAATTTCAACAGAGTTAGAAAGCCTGAAGAATACAACAACTGAAAGGAAAAACACATTAAAAGAAACCAACAGCAGATTAGCTAATACAGAAGAGCAGATCAGGAAATGGCTAAAAACTTTCCTAACCTGGGAAAGAAAACAGACATCCAGGTCCAGGAAGCACAGAGAGTTCCAAACAAGATGAACCCAAAGAGACCCACACCAAGACATATTGTAATTAAAATGGCAAAAGTTAAAGAGACAGTCTTGAAGGAAGCAAGGGGAAAACAACAAATTATGTGCAAAGGAAACCCCATAAAGCTATCAGCTGATTTTTCAGCAGCAACTTTACAGGACAGAAGGGCGTGGCAGGACATCTTTAGAGTGCTAAAAGAAAGGAACCTACAACCTAGAATAATTTACTCAACAAGAGTATCATTCAGAATTGAAGGAGAGATAGAGTTTCCCAGACAAGCAAAAACTAACGGAGTTCAATACCATTAAACCAGCTTTATAAGAAAGTTGAATGGTCTTCTCTAAGCAAATAAGGAAAGACCATAACCAGAAATAAGAAAATATGAGAAAGAAAAAAAATCTCACAGGTAAAGAAAGTCATATATTTAATAAATACAGCAAATCAGACATTTAAAAAGCTACTGCAAAGACCAAAAGAAAAAAGTATCAAACTCAACTCAAACTACAATAAGTAGTTATATCACTAACTGGGATATAAACTTAAACAGAGATATTGATTCTGAGAAACTAAGGATTCAACCGAAAAGTGGATCCTAGAATAACAGCTATCAGCAGGCCTAGAAAGCAACTAACTAATTCAGCTTGGAGTAGGTCAGAAGGTTCCAAGAAAGGTTTCTTTAGGAAGATTAAATTAGATAGAAACTTAGTGTGTTTAAAAGTTGTGAGAGGAGATTTATTTAAACGGTGAGAGTCTGGGCTTATTAACAAACAGAAGGAACAAAACAAAGGGAAAAAGCAATCATTATTAACGCAAAGAAAAATAAAATATTATGCAGAAAGGAAAAGCAACATAGTACCTTACATGGCTCGGCAGTAAATGTTATTTAGAGTAAAATAGATGAACACTGAATATTGATCTAACCAAAATTAAGATTTAATTAGATTGGAATGGTGAGGGGATGGTCATTGGTGTCGGGCATGAGAGAATACTAAACCCTCATCTCATTACAGGCAAGTGAATAGACAATGCCTATAACTGGACGGCCAAGAGTTAGCAATATAAACATGGTATTTAGAGGTAGTGAGGTAAATAGCCAAAGAACCAACTAACAGGGTTGAAAGTGAATTGCCCTGGGGAATCAGGGTAGGAGGGGAGTAGAACTGCATATAGTTCTTTATCATAAAAAGTCTTGCCAAATTATTTGAGTCTTTAAACTTTGGACACATATAACTTTTATTTTTAAAATACATTAAAAAGAAAAAGAAATCCTATTCTGACCCTTGGGAATAACATAAGCACTACCTACTTCCTATCTAAGCTTCTAGAACACAGTCTGTGTTCCCTCGTTGGCATCAAACCTCTCATCCTTCAGGAAAGAAGCAGCCCTTCTCATGCTCCCCTCCCCCATCCTATGAAACCATTTAAACTGGGTTTAAACTCTGAGGAGTCCAGCTACATACAGGCCAGCAGTTGGTTTGTTCTGGAGAAGATGTGTCCATCTCGACAGGTCATATACAGAGGAGGGCCATGTCAAGCTGGATCCATGCAATTGGTGACCCTGCAGCGACAGAAGGAGTGGCCCCACCAATGTAGTGATCCAGTATGGTCTCCAGGAACACACACCTTTCTCTCCAGTTGACTGTTACTTCCTCCTGTCATTTTTTTTTAAAAATCATAGTCAAGTTCCATAACTTGGTGCCAACCGATGTTAAGCTAAATCACAAGGCTTTGGAGGTACTGGCTTTCTTTTCTTTTCAGCTTCCATGACTTTTCTCTCTGAAGAGGAGAGGATACGGGGAGGAGAATACTCGTAGTATTCACAGATTATACAGTACGCTAACAGAGATATTCAGAAAGGTTGGGACTGGCTCCCAAACACTACAGACAGCTAATGGTCAGGTTAACTTGGTCAGCATCTAACAAACAAATTGGTCCTGAGTCCCAGGAATGAGATGTCACTAGTCCCCAATTTGAGTGTGAGCTCTGTGAGGACATGCGCTGAGCGGGTCTGTTGAGTCCTCCACACCTTGCGCACAGCCTGTTGCTGAGTAGTAGCGTAACGAATATGTGTTGAATTAACTCATTCTATTTCCAGACCTCAGCTACTTCTGGTGAAGCCAGCCATCTACACAGAAATCAAAAAGAGACCTCATTTCTCTTCAGTTCTTCCATCAATCTGAACTAGAAGATGAAAAATGAATAAATAAGCACAGTTCAGGGTATTCATAATCATTTTTATAATTGTATTTACTTTGTGTTGGGTCAAATGAAGATCTTTAGAGGCTTTAAACACTGAATACTTTGTGTTACTCCTTCCCCTGTATGAAATTAAAAATACAATCTCATAAAATACATGGGAGGAAGTCCAGCACAATGCTGAACCTGACTACCAGCGTGATTTTTTAAACACCAACTATTGAATTCGTCCAAAACATAGTTTTGTTATTTGGGGGTCTTTGCTTTGCAAGTGCTCAAAGTGCATGTTTAATCTGCCTTTTGGTAATTGAGCCCTGGCTTAGAACTTTCTACACAGCCTGTTGCCTCTGGAACATGCAAGGGTCCAAATGAAAAACTTAAAAATAGTAACCTGTCCTCCCAAACAGCGACACTGTGATCAGGGAGGTGGAGCCAGGGTGGGAAAGAACGGAAGGAACAAAGGAAGAGAGAAGATTTTTGCTTTTTTTTAATTTTTTTTTTTTTTCATTTTTGGAGGAGGAGTTAAAAATGGGACAGAAGATAAAACCATGTCAATAAGCAAAAGGCAGTCTGGGCCCTCCATCTAGGCCCTACTCTGCAAAACCATGTTTAAATACCAACTCCCTAGTGGTGTTCCCTTTTCCCCTTGAAGTCTCAAGTGACCCTCTACACTAACACTACAGACAGTAGAGTGTTGAGTTCTTCTAACACACTAAGTTGATAAACGAGCAGAGCCTAATGTTTTCATTATTCTTATTTTCAAGTCTATATCTTGGTATTCCAAGGGGAAAATGCAAAGATAAAAACATGAAAATAATATTTATTTTCCATGCTCCTTTAAGGAAGTTGCAAATTTGGAGATGAGATAGTTCCTTTATATTTTTCACTGCAGCAGCCGCAACTCTCAGGTTGGAATGTCATCTCTTTCAAGCACATATCTGATGCTAAAATCGCCCCCACTCCAGAGTCACTCACTAAAATCTCTGCTTAAATCCTCCAACATTAGGACTCAGCACAGCCCATGGCTTGGACCATGTTGACTGCCAGAGCCTTCTTTTTTGTATGAAACTGAAATTTTTATCTCTGTGACTTTCATTTCCCATCTAGTTATACCTCTTGGGCTTCACAGAACAAGAGTGAGACTTCTTTCACATAAAAGATTTCACCCCTAAAAACATAAGTCCACTTTCTTCTGCAGGAGCAAGCATAGCACAGTGCAAAGAGTACAGCTCTGGAGACAGACAATCCTGGGTTTAACTCTTCGGTTCTACCATGTATTAGTTGTGTGAGCTTGGACAAGTTGTTTAACCTTCCTGATGCCTCACTTATAAAACATGGGGGGAAAAAGAAAAAAATATATATGTGTGTGTGTGTGTGTATATATATATATATATATATATATATATATATATATCTCACCTAAGTTTGTAAAACATCTTACAAGGGGTAGCATTGTGAAATAGGAACACCCCATACCTTCAAATTCTCTCCTTTCCTCCTTTCACATTTGGTGTGGTCAGGAGGAGAATAAGCAAGGCTAGCTCATTCATAGATTCAATTTCAATTATTTGTTGAATTCCTACCATTCTAAAGTGATCAGTAGAGATGTTGCTTGTTTTACTGTTATTTGCCGTTATTTACTAAATTGCTTTTAGGTCTAATTTTTGCCCGACAGTAAAAAGGTTGCACTAGAATTTACTTTCAAAAGAGGCCACACGAGCCTACGGGCCACATGTCAGTGCACAGGATGTAGCTGTAGCCAAAGGTTCTCGGTGCTGCAACCACTGACTCCATGATAAGTAAACTAGCATAGCAATGGTGGGGAGGGCAAAAACAGGCACAGACGTGTTGTGAAATGCAGTGTGAAATTTATGCCACTTTTAATGAAAAGAGAATTGAAAGAAATTTTGTGTTTCAGCCTATATACCCAAACTCCAATTTGGGGCACCTGGGTGGGGAAAAAGTGTAAGAAACGTCTTCCTAACTCTGGGCAAGTAATCAGAGTCGCATGGAGAGACTGTGAAAAATATAGATGCCTGGGCCCCTAGAAATACAGCATCATATTCTCCAGCCAGAGGATCTCGGCTCACCTTCTAACATTCCATTTGTTTACCGGTGATAATAGAATTTCGGTTAATATTATTAAAACTCTTCTTTGTGATGGAGAAACTCTACTGTGACAGTCAAGAAAAGACTAATAAGAAATTATCTAGTCTACTAATCTAGTCTACTAATCTAGTCTACTAATTTTATTAGTAGACTAGATAGGCTATCCTACATGAAGCCATAAGCAATAGTAAAATACTATCAGAGAAAATGTCAAATTAAAACATTAGGACAGGGGAATTGGATGAAAGTGATCAAGAGGTGCAAACTTCCAGTTATAAGAGAAATAAGACATGGGGGTGTAATGCACAACATGATGATTAGAGTTAACAATACTGTATTGTATATTTAAACGTTACTAAGAGAGTAGACCTGAAAAGTTCTCACCACAGAAAAAAAAATTGTACCTCTGTGAGGGAATGGATATTAACTAATCTTACTGTGGTAATCATTTGGCCATATATACAGAGGGTGCCAAAAAAAATGTATACACATTTTAAGAAAGGAAAAAACTATTAAAATTGTAATACTCAATGTATACCAATACCAAAAGATGAATACAAGTCACGTTTGACTTCTGCAATTACAAGAGGTGCTCAAAGTGGTTATCATCAGCGTCCAGACACTTCTGATTATGGAGAACTACTGCTTGAGCAACGTTGACCATCTCTTAAAATATGTATACGTTTTGGGCACCCCTGGCACATATATCAAATCATTATGTTGTACATCTTAAACTAATGCAATGTTATATGTCAATTATATCATAATAAAAATGGGAGATAAAATTTCAGAACAGACAGAAGAAATTCTGGGAAGTTGGAGACAGAAGAGTTAAAAGTGGTCCGTGTTCTAATCATTCTAGCTGAGCAATGTGACCGGTAACGCAGAACCTCAAAAGCTGAGTGAACTTACGGCTACAAACATTAACCCAAGTCAGAACGGTAGATATACGATGACCTGAGAGCAGAGAACAGGAGCTCTGCTCAGCATTCTCTTATCTGTGGATTCCAGCCAGAGCTGGGATCAGTTTGGGTGCTTGGTGCTACCCTGCTCAGCCCATAGTGAACCCCAGTCCCTCGGCTCCCCACTGGGTTGGGTCTCCCCAGACCTAACGATGAACTAACTGGCTTGGCTAAGCCAGGACTATTCAGTCAATAAAATGTTCTACTTTCATCTTGTCTCCTACACTCACTCTGACTTTAATTTTTAAACTTACAAATTGTTGGTGTTTTTATTTTTTCATTAGGGGGTGGGGGTTGTGTTTCTGCCACATGGTTTTAGAAGCCTCATTGCTGGGAACTCAGAAGACACCACGCTTGGTAACCCCTTCTTCTAACTCCACTTCGATTGCTCGACTATCTCTTTGAAAACAAAACAGAAAATAAAAGAAGCCCCCAAAATATCAAATATAAGATATGCCAATGCCTATATACATAAGTTCACGTAATGTCACAGCTGGCGGTTTCAGAAGTCATCTGGTCCCACCCTCTCGTTTTACTGATAGGAAAAGAGGGAGCCAGAACAGGGAAGTAAGTCTCCAGCTCAAATTCTCAATCCTAGTTGCTGGTAGGGCTGGTTAAAAAAAAATTTTAAACCTAGATTTTGATCTCTGATGTAGTGCGTTTTTTTACTCCACCACACTGTTTCTTAAGAGACTGACTATTGATCTGAAAAATAGTTTTGCCAACGCTATTTGGAGTCTTTATTAACATTTGGCTCAAGTCTTTATTTTTGCCTTTGGTAAAGTTCTTCCCAGTTTGCTAAACTGGTTTCAGTGCATGAGGGTATTTGAACATAAATTCAGATAGTCACATGAAGAATAGCCTTTTAGATTACCTAGTCCAAGAGGTCTTAAGGTAGCACCTATAAACTCACGGGTAGAACCCAAGGGATCCATAGTTGAACTTCAAGAAGTCAGCAAAAATTTTGAGTGTGCAGATGTACATTTTTTCTGGGTTAGGAAAAGTAGTTGTCCTCAGATTCTCAAGGGAGTCCAGAATCCTCACCAAATTGAACTACTATCTAATTCAATTTCCTCAAGTTAGAGTTGGGGAACTCAGGCACTGAAGGTGACTATAGTTGCCAAGGTCACATACAGAGTAAGGCCTGGAACTCAGATCTCCAGGTTCTTTCCTCTGTACTATGTGGCCTGTGCTCTGTATGCTGACCAGAGATGATTCCAATTGTCCGAATCACCTCTCTTCCCATTCAAGCTTTCACTACTAAAGGAATTCATTGAAAGAGTACGCAGGCCTCCATACAAATCAATCCCACCCCCGGAACAATGTCTCCCTGTACATCTCACAGTAGTCACTCAGGATCACCACCTGGAAATTCTGTCCGAGATGGAGCTGACGTTCTAAGGATCTCAGCTCCCGTACATGTAAGAGCTCAGCTGGGGTTTCTGCAGTCTGGTGTTCAATACTCAGTCCTAGGTAGGTTATGAAATAATGTTGCCAGTGTCTTCTGCAGTCCCATCATAACTGTGTACACCAAGAAAAACTCATCTTACTGGAAAAATGGGCTCACTTAGAGGAAGTAAAAGAGTGAAGGGAGATTTTTTAACAGAATCTAATAAAACCAAATGCTATAGGAACTGAACTATCCAATGCATAAAAGTACTTCCATTATAAGTATAGTGGCTAATTCCATAGTAATAACAGATAGGTTGCCTTAAATTATATTTGGAAGGAGATGGGATAGAACTCAAATCAACCTAAAAACACTCTATCTGTTTGTAAGAAGGCAGTTTTTGTGGTGTCTGCACCTCAAAATTGATTTTTGGTTAAAAAAAATGAACCAGGATATTCAACTGCCCATTCAATTTATATTTCTATATTATTGATTTTATACGAAACTTCCTAGGGTTCTTGGTGTGAGGAGATTATTCAAGATGGTTATATCTCTAGTTCTCTAATATCATAACAAGAAGTTAACACACAATTACTAAAAATGACAAGTCAAGAAATGGCAACCAATAAAATATCTCTGAAGTATACACAAAAGTTGATCATGTTATTTGCCTTCAAAGGGAACTGGGTAACTTGGGTCAAGGATAGGAGAAAGACTTTTCACTGCAAATCTGGTTCTTTTGAATTTGAATCATGTAGTATTTAATCAAAATATTAAGAAATAAACCTTGAATTTTAAAGAGAGATAGTGCCAAATATATACTATTTAGACATGTAATTAACTTCTAAAAGAAACAGCTGAAAGTGGCTGAGGGTAGGGGGTTGGTCAATTTGCCTTTCTGTATTCAATTTTTAACTATATGCATGAATTACTTTGACAAAATATAAAACTAATTTTTAAAAAAGAAAATCACCTCCCACTAACTTGTTTTACAGGTAAGAAACAAGTTTCTTGGGGCTCTGAGGGTGGGAGACATTAGTGAGAGAGCATAGAAACACACTCAGGTTGCTGTGCCTCAGGCCAGAGCTTTCCTTAACATGGACCAAGAATCTTCCTGTGACTGGTGTCTAAATGCCTTCTAATTATTGTTATTATTATTAGATTAAGACATTTTTAGAATATTTGAATAAAATGGACCTCTCCTCATTCTGATCTTCTGTGCTAATAATTGTACCCTTTTTTATTCATTCAATTACAAGCAAATTGACAGGAGACATTTATATGAGGCAGCTTAAACCCCAGCTAATGGAGTGCCTAATGACTAATTGATCAGATCCCAACCCAGAGAGCAGCTCTGAGTGGCCTAAAGGAATTTATGCAATTAGTTTAGGTTTGGTAGAAATTGAGTGCATATGAAAGTAAGCTTTTTATGGTCTTGATTTATGAGAGCTGGACATTAGCTATATCTGCCAAGAGGTGAGCCGCCTAGCACGCCCCAGGCACTGGGGGCCTCTGCCTCAGGAAGGGATGTTGGGTTTTGGAGTTGGGCTGATGTGTGTGTAGCGGGAGAGGAAGGGAGATAAGTAAAGAGAGAAATTGGGATTGAGAGTGGGATTCCACCAGAAACCTCTTGAAATTATTATGGTGGTTCCCCCTCCTGATGTAAATCAAAGTAAAGACAATATTAAATCCTAAACTTAGGATTTAAAGATGTCCCATAAAAGTCTGATTTTCCCAGGATGAACACTAGTATTTGTGTGTGTGAAATCCTAAAACTTAAACTCAAAAAAGAGAAAGAGAGAGATCTGTTTCGGTACCAGTTTGCCTCCAGCGCCAGGCTGGTTTGGGCAGAGCGGAGGGAGGGAGCAGAGAACTGACGTCTTAGGGAGACGAGTGCTCCACGCGCTGGCGACAGGAAGAGTGGGGAGGACTCCCGGGGAAGAACCTGGGCCTGGCCGCCCATCCCTCTCTCCGCAAAGCTCCTCCCAAAGTCCAGAGAGCTCCGGGAGCCGGCCCGCGGCCGAGGGGAAGCCCTCGCGGGAGGCGCTGGGCGGAGCCAGGCGAACCCTGACCCCGCAGGGGAGCCCAGGGAGCCCCGCGGGTGCGGAAGCGCCGTCGGGAGGGGCGGAGGGAAACCTGACCTGCTCGGGAAAGAGCGATCGAAGGAGAGACTAATTTGTCCGCCGGGGTCCTCGCTGGCTCCAGCTGCCCGCTGGGGCGGGGTTACCGCCGGGGCTCCCGCAGCTCCGCGGAGGAGGGGAGGAAGGGAGGAGGGCTTTCTGGACGCCCCGGGGACGCGCCCCACCTCGCTCCTGCACTTTGGGGTCCGAGTTTCGCGCCTGCGAGGTTGGAGGGAAGCTAAGAGCGGGTTGCGTGGGAGACGAGTAAACCGACGGACGTAGATACAGAGGAAGAGACGAGAGGCGGCGCGGAACGCCGAGGGAGAGACCCGCGGAGATGGAGCGCGAGTGCAGGGCCCGAAAGCCGGCGAGGACGGCGGCGTCCTTGGATTCCACCACTTCCTCTGCACGAGCGGCTTCTCCTGCCAAATCCCACGCGCCTGCTCCGCGCCCACCCCAGGCGTCCCCCCAGCCCTGCCCCTGCCAGCGTTGGGTCTCACTTGGGGATGGGTGAGGCCAAAAAAAAAAAAAAAACCAGCAAAAAACAAACGGGTTTTGCCAGATCTCCCCACCAAACTGCTGAGTTCACTACTTGCCCTGGGCAAGTTACATAAACACTCTGTACCTCCAAGTTCTCATCTGTAAAATGGGGTTTAAAATGGTGTCCACTCGTAGTGTTGTTTAAGGATGAATAAATTAATGCACATAAAGTGCTTGGAACAGTACCTGGCATACAGGAAGCCCTCAATACGTGTTAGATACCATTATTATTCATTTATCCAACACGTTCGTGAAATCCTCTGTGAGGCCGTGCACTGGGTTCAAGGAGGCAGGGGGTACTGGGCAGACATGGTACTCGCCCCGAGCGCATTTACTGATAAACAGGGTGTCATCAAGGAGTAAGAGGACTAAGAAAGAAAGAAAACGGTGTAGTGTGATAGCATGACGAGGGAAAAGAGCAATTTTAGGTAGAAGGAGCCAGCTAAGTCGCTCTGTCCATCTCTGGGCCTCAGTCTCTCCTGTAAAATGAGACGCTTTTAGGCGCTCTGCCCCCGAGCTGACGCACTGCGACGCGGGGCCCAAAGGTGGGAAGGACGAGCCAGAGACCGCATCACTCGAGTCTCCTCTGCCCACTGGAGCCCCGCCCCTCGAAGGGAGCGCTGAGCTGAATCTCCAACGATGCCAGCTGCTTGATGCTCACCAGGATTCTACTGCGGAGGAAGGTTCCAATTCCAGGAGCCACGGATTAGGGTCAAGCTTCTCAGAGGGCCCTATGTATTTGTACCATGGACTCCTGGAGAGCAAATTCATTGTCCCCTCCACAGCTGGGATGCACAGTGAGCAAAGAGATTTCTTTGATGTTTTTCTGGCTTGCCCCTGACAGTAGGCATTGCTTATTTTATGAATGAACAGGTTGGCTCACGGAAGGAAAATGTGGATCCCACATGACTCCAAGCCCCGAATTTGACCCTGCAACACTACCTCTTACTTTTCTGAGTATAAATAATGTTTTGAAGAGACTAAGTATCCATTAATGTCAGGTGCTGGGCTTAAGTGATTTTATTTAATCATCAGAGCAATCCTGAAAGATAGTCTTTGTTCCAATTTTACAGATGAGGGCACTGAGGCTCAGGGCTGTAAAGTCAGTTACTCAAGTAAGAGATGGATTGGGTATTCTACCCCAGGTCTGTCCACTCCAGACCTGGAGCTGTTTCCATCTCAGCAGGAAAGTAAGAGAACTCAAGCTCCAATGCAGGGTCAAGAGAAGGTCAGGCACACTCAGCAGGGCAGAGGTCACCCCCTGATCCTCCGCTCTGATTCCTCCTCTAGGTACCAAGGGCTCCTGTCACAGAGCACCCTTTCTGTACTCATGATCACCACTGAGTGGGGCAAAGCCCCTTCTAATTTAAACAGGAAGGAAACTGGCTGCCTTGGAATAGAAGCTTGAGACACACACCACTTAGACCCTGATCCCACCCCGGGGAGACTTGTCTATTCTTGATGGTCTCTGTTCTCCTCTACACCCCTAGAATCCAGAGAGGATTGCTGGAGAACGGGTCCTTTCATTTTTCATTCATTCGTCCAACAGACATCTATTGTCTAATGTCTGCCACTCTGGGCCAGACCTTGAGCTGGGAAATGGGCTTGAAACAGTGAACAAAACTGACACTACCTTAGACACAGAGAGAATAAGCTCCTAGCCAGAGATCACACAGCTCAGATTCAGGAAGGACAGGATTCCTGCCTCCAAGTTCTGCCAGCCAGGGCTTCAACCATGCTGGCTTGTATGTGCCTGGCTCATTGGGGGTCAGGCCCTCGTTCCAGCCACACAGGTGCGTTGATGCCTTCCTCCTGCTCCACAGATGACTCTCATAGTCCCACCTTGAGAAGCAAGATGCAACTTTCCATACAAACAGCCCTGCACACTGGCCTCACTTTTTCTTTTGGTACAGTTTAAAGAAACTTCCACCTGGACCTTGGACAGTGAATGTTGCAAGTTGTTGGGATTTAGGAAAGGATTATCTGCTATAGAGTGATTTTGATGACTCTTAAAAATATTTTTGTGACGTTTAACAGCCATCAGCTGTTAAGGCTTAGAGAGGTGACATGACTTGCCCAAGGTCACACGTTAGGAAATGACCCATCAAGATGCACACCAGGCCTGAGTAAACCCCAAACCAGCTAGTACCCCCCCTCCTCCTCCACTACTCTCTAAGGGTCTGTGCCTTCAACAGACGACTGGCAAAGGCGACTGCACAATTCTGGAGAAACCACAGCTCCCGTTGCTTCCTGAGCGAGCCCAAATGGAGAAGCTGAGGCGCCGGTCCGGCGCACTCAGGGGGTGGGAGAGGGTGAAGTGCGTCCTGGACCCGGCCGCAGCTCCCGCCCGCCGGTAGAAACTGGTCAAAATACTCATGTGCGATGGCGTTCCCAGGCGCCTGGACCGGACCAGGCGCAGAGGCGCGGGTCCCATTCCTAACCCAGCCCGGCTGGTTCTGACGTAATGTTCCACTCGGGAGACGCATCACACCCTCTCCAAAAATGTCTCCCAAACTTTTCAGGTTATTAGTTAAAAAAATAAATAACAGTAGGGAACTTTTCGAAAAGGAGATGGAGACGGATATCGGGTTCTTTCCAGGGCCAGAAAAGCCAAAGGCTCTTACCTGCAGGAAATCTCGCAGCCCGCAAAGGCGCGTCTGTCTGGAGCGCTTCGCTTGGTCGCGGGACGCTCACGGCCGCCTCCTCTGCAGCCCGGCTGGGCTCCGGCCCTGTGTTTTATACCACTATAGGCAATTAATATTGCATCAGCCGTATTTTAAATTTTCAAAACCCACAATATAATGTAATGGCATAAGGGCATTTATTATTAAAGGACACCCGATGGAGAGGGAGGTGGAGGAATCGCTGGGGCTATTTCGCAAGGCGGGGGTGAAGGGCTGAGGCTCGGGGCTGAGGGTGATCCCCAGGTTTGCTTTTGCAATGGGGGGTGGGGGCCGCACCGCGCGGAGGGGAGACCCTCTCTGTTCCGATTCGGGCTGGAGGTCTAATGACCCATAGCTCTTTGATGACACAGTGGGGAGATGTGCAGACGACTCCTGAACTTGGAGCATTAATTTTTTAAATCATGAAGGTGTTTCTGCGGCTCACAAATTAAAAGGTTTCCTTCCCCTTTTAGAGGGAGCGGAAGAGAGAGAAGGGACTAGCATCTGTTGAGCATCTACTATGTACAGGGCACTAAGCTAAGATCTTTGCAGCGGACATCTCTTTTAGCGCTCCACGGAGAAGCCGAGATAGACCACAGAGTGAGTAACCTCCTGGGTGACAATTCCAAATCAATTTCTGAAGAGACTCCAAGGGGTCCCAACGGACTCCGTCCCGACACGGAACACTTTCCTCCCTCTTTGCAGCCATTCCTTCACTTCCTATATAGCCATTGAATCTATTAAAATGTTTCCTATTAAGCCCAACCACTACCAGACGCCTTAAATAAACAACCTTACTTAGTCCCCACAATAACCTTGTGAGGTAGGTATTAGCATCTTCATCCAGCAGACAAACAATGGAGGCTAAGAGAAGAAACTGGCTTCAGGGTGGCTCAGCCAATGAGTGGAGGCACTGGGGCTCGTTTAGCAGTCAGGCTTCAAAATTTGCGATCTGAGTCACGTTGAGCAAACAGAGGTTGATAGATTCTCTTGCGAGGACGCATGGAGGGAAGTGACTTGAAACCCTGAGGTCCGTTAACCTGTGGCCGGATCTCAACAGGGTAGGAGGATGAAGCACCAGGGAAGAGGAAAAAGGAGAGGGGTTGGCCAGAGACTGGCCTACCGGAAGTGACAGCCCAGCTTTTCTGGGTTCTCACTTTTAAACCCTTTCTAAGACTAATACGCTTAGCCTCGGAGAAAGAAAAACACTGTGATTCGGGTTGAAAAATAAAGCATTTATTTTAGAAGTTAATTCAAGGGGTAAAGAGAGAAGAAAACTTAATATTTTATTTGTATTTACTCGGAGAACGAAACCAAAGGTCACACAGCAACACGCAAATTACATGAAGCAACGAAAGGTAAAATGTGATGAGTCTAGAAGGAAGGGCTTGAGAAGGATCCAGGCCGGCGGTCTGGCCCTGCTTTCCACTCACAACTATAAGTGAACCTCCACCGAAAAACACCCATATAAGCGGACTGGAAAGAAGTAAAGTTAAATAAATAATAGAAAACAACAATGCTAACAATAATAAAAGCGCAACGAGGTTAGACGTGTTGGAAGGACTTGCATATGATTCGGAGAAGTTACAATTACTTTCGAGCAGCCGCCTTGACACTGCGCTGGGAGTCTAGCTGGAGAAGCGAGCTGGGGTGAGAGAGTCCTCAGTCCATCCGGAGCACTACCCATCCCCCGCTCTCCAGCAGACGGGAATTACCCCTCCAACGCCAGCAGACTGTGGAGGATGAGTCCGAGCAGGTGTTCACTGCTGTTTGCAAACAACTAAGCGATCCCAGGTTGTGGACCCTTTTCAGGAGCCCGACAAATGCGGAGAACAGCTCAGAGCCCGCAACTCCCCGCACACTTTCCCTGAACCTAATCCATGCTACCTTAGAGAATTTACAGCAAACCAAAGAATGAGATGGAGAAAATTTAGTTGGGGAAGAGAGTATAAGGCTATCCTTTGGAAACATACATGATTTTATATATTCTAAATAAATCTCCAGTACATGGTCGTGCCCAGTTAAACTTTGCATTATTATGTATTACTTCCTTCTGATCCCCCTCACCCCTTGCCTGATCCCGCTTAGCCGAGTGGCGCCTTTACCCCAGAGTTGTGTGGTCGAGCCAATTCACTATCCCCTGCGTTTGGGCTCCTGCCCTGAGGTCTCGCTGTCCAAGACACAAGGGCGCTTTTCAGCACCACGGACAGCACAAGACCCTCCAGGCCTGCACTTTCGTGAATTTTTTCTTAGCGTCAAAACTTTTCGGGTGGGAATAGAATGGAAAAAAGAAAGAGAAGGCTGGGAGGCAACCAGGCGGGATAAAGGGGAAAGTCTGTGGCTTTGGGGGAAGAGAGCCTGACCTGCCAGGAAACATCTTGGAGTCCCCCATAACCGTCCCGCCGGGACGTACACTCAACTTTTCCTGGCCCCCAACGCTGCGCCCGCAGCAGTCAGTGGACAGCCGAGTACTTCATTCGTTTCTGTTTCTGTCTCTGGTTGCAGAACCAGACCCTCACCACGTTCTTTTTAAGGTCCAGTTTCTCCGCGATGGCCGCGATCTTCTCCGATGAGGGCCGCGGCTGAATAGCGAAGTAGGCCTCGAGTGAGCGCTTCTCCGGTGCAGCGATGGACGTGCGTTTGCGCTTCCGCTCACTGCCGTTGAAGAGCTCCGGCTTGCTGTTTTTCTCTCGATAGGCGGCCTCGGCTTCCTCCAGCCAGGCCTGGAGCACTGGCTTGAGAGCAATCATGTTGTTGTGCGACAGCGTGAGAGACTCGAACCTGCAGATGGTGCTCTGGCTGAGCGAGCCTACGCCCGGGATCTTAAGGTTGGCTAGAGCCGCGCCCACGTCCGCCTGGGTCACCCCCAGCTTGATGCGCCGCTGCTTGAAGCGCTCCGCGAAGGCCTCGAGCTCTCGTGGGTCCGACTCCACGTCACTGAGGCATGCAGGCATGGCGCTGTGAGGCGCCACGGCGTGTGGGTGACTCATGCCCATGGCCTGGTGCAGGTGGCCCATGGCGCCCAGGTGGTGCGGGTGGATCTGCGCCGGCATCACCGAGTGCTCCGGGGCGCCCAAGCCGCTCACGCTCAACGTGGGCGAGATGTGCTCTAGCAGGTCGCCCTCGAGGCCCTGGTGCACCGCGTGGTGCGGGTGCGAGGTGAGCGCGGCCGGGTGGGAGATGGGCACGGTGGACGAAGTGGACGTGCAGGGCACGCTACTCATGGTATGGTAGGTGGCGTCGGGCTTGAAAGGATGGTTCTTGCCGTGGGAGACAATATCCACCGCCGCCAGAGCTTCGGCGCGTGCCAGCAGGCTCTCATCAAAGCTTCCAAATATATTACCCTGCAGCTGCAAGCGAGAAGGCGCACAGCATGGTCAGTGGGGAATACTGTCAACTCAGGATTAAAACACATTTTCAAGCAACCGAGATGCCTCTCCTCAAAGCCCAGGTCATAAAAATTAATACGGAGACAGAAGCTCTGCTGGAACAGACGTGTGGATCAGACACATGAATGAGAGAGAGGGCGCGCCGGGAGAGAGCGCAGGGGAGACAAGGAGAGGAGTTCAACAGCGGCGATTGTTCTGGGCGACATGAAAAAAACATGAAGCAAGTGCCTGTCAAAAAATGTGCCTTAGAGCGGTAATTATGCTCCACTACGTACCTGCGGGGCTGGGAGACAGACTCGGCGCATGGCCTCGGAGCCGGAGTGCAGGCTGGAGAATTTGGGTTCTTGAAGCACCGGGTGCATGCCGAAAGGCTGCTTGGCGTTCATGGCCATCATCTTCGCGCGCCTGGCTGGGAGGCAGCGAGGGACATGGATCAGGCTCGTCTCGCTCGCTCGCCGCGCTCCAAGTGAGTGCCGCTCAGCGCCCGCGCTCCCCTCGCCCTCTCTCTTGCTGCCTCCCCTCTCCCCCACCTGCTTCTTCACTCATCTTACAAGCAGCCTGCCAGGAAGGGCCCGGGCGCGCGCAGGCGTGCTCACGCGCCCAGGACTCGCAGGGGCCGCCCGGGAGGCTAGGACAGGCAGCAGCTCTAGGCGCGCCGCTCTGCGCCCGCCACTGCTGCCCCCGCCTCGGCATTTATACCCGGCTCCACCGGGCCTCTCTCGGTCTGCCCCGCCCCACCTGGCTCCAGCCTCGCCGACCTTCCGGATTCTTTCTTCTTGGTGGACTTAGTCCTCACGCCAAAGTCCCAAACCTCTCCGCCCTGTCCCAACTCACACTGCCCAGACCTAAGGGCAGCCCCGGGCTGAGTAGGGGTCCGGGAGCTGACCCTACTCCCACCCTCCACCACACACACACACACACATACACACACACACACACACACACACACACACACACACTCCTTGGCGGACCGGCTGCCGCCAAACTGTCCATTTCCAGGGCGCTCCTGGCCCCACGCCCGAGCCGTCCACCAGAGTCCGGCCATGCAGCGCAGCGAAGAGGCGCCTCCAAGCACCCAGACGGGCTCCAGGGAGGGTGAGGGGGTGCCAGAATGAGCCCTAGGTGACCCCTACCCCCAACCACCCGCCGTAGTGGAGATGGGAGAAGTGACCGCCTGCCCAGTCCAGGAGGTCTGTGCCTTCCTCCTCACGCTTGCCTTTCTTGGCTTTCGCTTAAGAAAGACCATTTGGCCCCCTCGCCCTTCCCCCAACCCGCCAGTCTAAGGACGCTTACTAAGTCGTTTTTAGAATGGAGAGTTCAGGACTGCACGCCCACCTTGGGAGTCAGTGCACTTCTGCTGGGCCGCCGGCGCTTACAAACCCCATTCCCCATAACAGCTACCTTTTGAGCTCCTAATATGCGCTAGGCAATTTGGAGAGTTAGCTCAGGTATTCTCACACCCTATGGAGTAGGTACTGTTCTTCCGCTTACAGAGGAGGAAAACGAGGGTCTGAGGGGTTCCGTGATCGGCCCAAGACAACATAGCTGGCTGGGAGCAGAGCCATTCCGTCACTCGTTCCGTTATCCATTCCACAGATATTTACTGGCGGCCTATTGTGTGCCAGGAGCCACGGAGGACTTCCCAGGCTCTTAACCACTTTGCTACTTTGTCTTCCTTCCCGAAGTTTCGGGACTGGAGTGCTCGGAGGTTAGTACTGCACCCCCCCCCCCGCCCCTCTGCTCTCATCCCCTTTCCTTCCCTCCTCTCCTCTCCTTTCCCTGCGCTAGTAAACATCGTGAATAATGGATGGGGAATCCTGGGACCGCGGCCGCGCCGCCCTCCAGGTTCGGAGAGAAACCCTGAGCGCCCAGCTGAGCCCACCTCACTACCGCGGTCGCCTACGCCCTGGGAGAGGCCTCCGGGTTTCAGAGATCTCATCAGCCTGCGGGCTCGGCCTCGCGGGCTGTGGGGTGTGGGCCGGTTTCCCAGAATGTTAATACGGGGAGGGTGGGGAGTTGGATGAGGCCACCCCTTCGGCTAAGAGGAAGCCCTGCCTTGATCCGGGCTCCCCACCTTCGGGTCCCGCCAATCCCTCTTCTCCGCTGGGGAGCCCTTGCGAGGTCCCGCCCTGCAATACGGTAATAGCACACAGCCCAGGTGCGGGAGTCGAAGCACTGCCCTTTCACTAACCCTCTCTGAGGCTCGGTGTCCTGGGCTCTAAAATGGAAACTGCACCACTGTTTGCCTTCTTGGGTTCTGGTGAAGACGTTTCGAGCTAAAGGCAAGGCAAGCATTGAGCTCGAACCTTACTTCGTACGGAGTAAATCTCGTCCCAAGCTGGTGCATTGGGGCCCAGAACTTGCCCTCAGATTCAAAACGCACCTCTGCCTCTTGCTGATGGAGAGGTAATGAGCTACCTTAAGGTCTGGTACTGCAGTTTCCTCATCTATTAAATGGAGATAATAGTTTCTCCTCCACTGATGGTTGTGAAGAATACACTGAGATAGGCATTTGGCACAATGCCTGGCACACTGAACTCATGGAATGACTGTTCCTGTCTTCTTCCTTCTCAACTTAAAGAGAAAGCATTTGGAAGTGGGAGTGGCCTGGGTTATCTTCCTGGAGAACGGTTTGTCTGCAGGTACACACAAACTGGTTCCTTGCTTGTTTTCAACATCTGCTTTGTGCCAGACCCCATGCACAGGGCAGCTGTGGATCAGACTCCAATGCCAGCCCTCATGGAGTCACCAGTCTAAAATCCACTACAGGAAATTGTGAAGTTGCGCTACAGTGGAAGGATGTAGATGCACGCATGCACAAGACACAGAGCAAGGCTGGTGGGATTCTTGAAAGATAGAACATGTACCAGAGCCGTGGGCCTCCAGAGGACTGGATTTTGGAAAGCATTCTAACACTTGGTTCTATCCCACAAGAAGAGGGCTGGACTAGATGATTGCTAAGTGCTTCCAGCTCTAGCAAAAGACTATCATTCTGGGTTAATTTAAATGAAACACATTTTGAGCAAAGTCAGAAGCTTCTCTCCAGGGACCCTCAACTCCCCAGAAGCTGCATACAGTATTATTTTATCACCAGCATTTAGGACTTCTCATTCTTCTTTTCCACCCAATGCTAGAAGCCAAAAGAGAAAGGGGAAAGGAAAGCTGGGGCTACTGCATCCTCCAGGGAGAAGAATCTGTAACTAGCTTGGCCCATGGTGCCCTGACACCCACACTCACTCCATAATTCCCTAGTTGTCTGTGAAACAACCTTCAGAAATGGGAAAGGCCCATCCACATCCATGTTTCCCTGCTCTGTCCCCTTAGGTGTCTGGGAGATACTAGCCAGGGTCAAAGTCAGGCAGGGGTCAGAGAGAGAGCAAAACCAACTGGCCCTATTATGCCAACCTCCAGCTCAACAGCCCCCACTCCAGCATCCTGAGGCATTAGGATCACAAATTAAAACCATCACTTGCATCTGGCAACCTGTGTTTCCTGGGTTTTTCCCATCCTTCCCTTCAAGAAGGTTTACTACCAGCAGCTCTAGGCAGCCAGAACTAAGATGATACCCATCTTCAGGGGCCAGTCTTTCTGCGAAGGCCCTGGAGATGACAGACTGGAGAAGAAAGGAGGAGAAGACCATACAGAAAGCAAACAGAAAGCAATTGGAAGGAGAGTCTTAGAACAGAGTTGATAACATCCTCTATACTTTACAAGATTTCCAAACTTAAATTCTGTCAGGGTCAAGTCCAGTAAAATAAATTTGCTGGGTGTATAAAAGGGAAGACTGGGACTGTGGTAAACTGGAGAGCACATGCGTTCTCCACCTCACCTTAAATGAATGAATTAAATTAAAATTCACACATCACATCACATCACATCACATCACATCACATATGGGCCAAACAAAATCTGTCTGAGGGTCCAAGTGGACATTTATGCAAGCAACACTAAAGGGGGCATTTTCTTCATTCTACAGTCATTTCAGAATACCTATTGACAGCTGACTCTTGTGATTGGTTCTGTAGCTATAGAGCACACTGTTCCAGGCGCTCTGAGTCTCGTGGGGACATAAAATTGTCACATGTAACTTTAAATCAGGACACTCTTATTACCCGACATTATTATTTTTTATAACCCTGACCTAATTATATAAGGTTCACCGAGCTTCAGAGAGTTTTCTATCTTTAAGGTATTTTTTTTTTTTTTTTGCATCTTCCTCTGTTATTTCTAAGTAAGAACATACCGTTTTATGGTCTCTGCACCTTCAAGGACCCTGGGACTTCTCTGAGGATGAGTCTCATCTGTCCCTGTGTCTCCAGTGCCCTGTCTATAGGCGAGGCACGATGTAGGAGTTTAATACAACAACTGGTGTTGAATGAATGCATGCGTGGTACCCCCCAGGACTCTGGCCTATGATGATGATGCCAAGAAGAGCCATCTATGGACTGGTTCTTGAGTGCCAGGCACTGGGCTACGTGCTTTAGAAGTGGTGTGTACTGAATCCCCACATCAAGCCTGTGAGGTGGGTATTATCATCTCCATTTTACAGCTGAAAGAACTGAGACACAGAGGGACTGAGTTCCCCAAGGCCACACAGTTAAGCACAGTAGGGTTAGGGCAGGAGCCCAGGTTAATTTTAACTAGCATCCTGGGCTACCTCCAGTTCCTTCTCCCCCAACCCCTACACAAGCTCAGGGCAAAGGAAGTGGGGTGAGTCAGGGTTTGCTTCTCTCCCAGAAGGCCAGCAGGCCTCACTTTCAGAGGCTCAGAAGCTGGCCCTGCGCCAGGCACGCTTCCGGGGCGGGCAGAGGCCACTTGGAGAAGCCAGCAACTACCCCCTCCCACCCCCTGCCTGGCCAAGCTCCACCTCAGAGAGTTGGGGAGGGGGAGGAGGGGTGGAATGGGAGACGGCCCCATAGGACTGCCGAACTCAAGATGCCATCGCGGGGAGGCAGCTGGCGGGGCTGCCAGGCCAGGTGTTCGCAGCCGCCCGCCTCGTCTTCCTCTCCCTTTCTCCCGTCTCCTTTCACAAACTTCTCACATGTACCTGCCGCCTGCGCAGCTGCTGCCGGACTCGCCTGTCGGCCGCTGGCCTCGCATTGTCTGTGCAGGTCCGGATGATCCGAGATGCCCAGAGGGACTCAGGAGCCCGAGGCTGGGCATCCGCGAGGGAGCGGCAAGAGCCAGGAGTCCTCCCGTTCTCCTGGGGTCCCCCGCGGACTGAACGCTGGCGCGCAGGCAGTAGGGCTCCAGGCCCGCGAGCCCTCACTGCCTCAGTTTCCTCATCTGAAAAGCAAGAGGACTGAGCCACAGGATCTCCAATAGCCCTTCTCCATCATGCAGTTTTTCACTGAATACATTGATGTGACAGCCACTGTGTTAGGAGATAGGAATTCAGCTGCAAATAAGACACACCCCCCCACTCCCGCTTATCCCCCTACCACCTCCATCTCCCACTCTCCAACCCCCAGAGCTGATGCTTCAGTAACAGGTGAGAGAGGAAGGGAGGGAGGGATAGAGGGAGAGAGAGAGAGAGAGGATCCAGTAGTGATAACTGCTACAGAGAAAATAAATCCGGGTAATGGAATATAGAATGCCCAGGCAGATAAGGAAGGAGTGACCTTTGAGCCAAGGCCTGAAGGATAAAATAGAAGACAAGGGGAACAACAGGTGTGAAAGCCCTGAGGTGGGAGCAAGCTTGAGGTGATCAGAGAAAAGCAGGAAGGTTAGAATGATGGGAGTGTGGCAAGAAAACTGAAATGTGTGGGACAGTGTGTAGTCAAAGGCAGGCACTGGATTTTGCAGGGGCAGAGCATTTTGCTCCATAGAGAATGCGGAGCCACCAGAGTGTTTAAGCAGGGCAGTGATAGGATTAGCAGTCTACCTCTGGTGGCTGTGCTGGACTTGGGTTGCAGTGGCCAAGAGTGCAAGAGACAGACCCCCAAGTGTTCTGGGTTTAATCTGCATCATGGAGAGTCAAGATCAACCGTTTGGATTTGAGGTGTCATTGCCCAGGAGACTCTTCCCAATCACCTCCTACAGTCAGTGCTTGGTTTTTTCATACTCCCTTTCCACCCTCAGTGTCGGTCCCTGGATCTTCATCTTTGAGCTCTAGACTTTAGATTATCTGTGTCATCAGCAGTATGGCCAGCTCTGTGCTTGTCCTCAAGATTCTAGACTCAGTAAACACGTGGTCCTATTTCTGGTACATGAGGACTAGTTTTGCCTTCCTCCACTCCAGTTCATAGGTATCTCAAGAGGTCAAAGTCAAAAAGTCAATCCCCGTGTGGCCTAGTTGGTTGTCATTTCTTCCATGGCCAAAGGATTAGGCCATTTCTCTTACCCAGCCAGCTTGGTTGGGAAGAGGCAGCAAGATTTGGTGGACGGTACACAGGAGGTCTGGATTCACAGATGGAGATGTAGCTGACCTGCTATGTGAACCCTCACAAGTCCCTCAGGGGCTCTGGGTCTCATTTTCCTCATCACTACAAGAGGGTTAGGAAGACAGACTCCATCTGAGCCCTTTAAGTGTGGATACATCAAGGCTCTAAGTACAGACCTTGGAAAAAGGGTGGAGGTCAATCCATCACCATAAATGGAAACCAAGTTCTCATGGTTCTATAGGGTTCTCTGCAAGCAGACCACAGGGTCTCTGTTGCTTCCGATATTCATCAACTGCTTGTTGAGCACCTCCTCTGTGCTGGGCATATGCGTGGTCTGGAAATACAGGAGAAAGAAGGACTGCATGGCTCCTGCGTTAGGAAGCTTAGTCTGGGTTGTTTTATTCAGTCTTCACAATAACTATCTAGAAGTGAGCAGTAGTCCTCCACCTTTTCTTTACATACAGATAAGGAAACTGAGGCTCAGGCAGGTGAAGTACCTTGTCTACCAGTGCACAGCTCATTGTTTCTTGAGCTCTTACTCTGCTTAGCTCTGTGCATTCTGTCAGTTAATCCTCCCAGCCACTCTGTCTATACGGTAGGTACTATTATCACCTCTATTTCACAGATGGGCATGCTGAGGCTCAGAGAAGTTAAGCGTGTTCCTTGAGGCCACACAGGAATAAGTGGTAGGGATCATAGGATTTGAAGTCAATTCTGTTGCCCCAGACCACAAGCTTTCCCTCCCACACTATGTAGCCTCCAGGAAAAGGGGGTGAAACTTCCTGACACCTATTCACTTCCCCCTTAAGCCCTGGAGCAGCCATTCACCAGCCTCTGTAATTTAGGAGAGGGAGGAGGAGGAGGAGGAGAAAAAGAACAAGAACAAGAAGAAAGGTAGAAAAGCAAAAGAAAGAAGGAAAATAAGTGTAGGCTTTGCTCCCATCAGGGGGGAAATCGGCGTCTTGTCGCCTAGCTCCATGCCCTGATTTATGATAAAAAATTTAGAGGAAATCATTTATATTTTAAAGGATCTAAATAGCTGCATGAAAGTTTTATCTAAAGTGCCACTGTATTTATAGGCAGTTCTTCCATGCTGGAGGTAATTAATAGAGGTATAAATCGCAGGGCTCCCGGCTCTCCTGCCTGCAGGGCTGGATGGCGGCGCGGGCCGTGGCACTCGGTGACCACGCGGGAAGGGGCGGCAGCGGCGGAGAGACCCGCCCACACCCGCCATCCTTGCCCCCGGCCCCGCGGTTTGTGAAGCCTTCGCTTGGACCCCAGAGCTAATTCATATTAGATTAGTGGATGTAGCCCAAAGTGGGGCTGCGGTTCCAGGCTGCCCCACTTCTATTCCCTTTCAAGAGTGGTCCAAAGAGAGCACAGGGAGCGGCCCCCTTCCCTCTTTCCTGCCCCACGGCCAGCTCCAGGGAATTGACTGCTGCTCTCTGGCCTGTTTTTACCGGAAGGCCCGAGTAAATGAAAGCCTGGTCTCCCTCTTTTTCTCCACCCCACCCCAACTTTAGCCAAACTGCCATTTCTCTCTCTGCGCCCCCTGCTTATGATGCCAGGCGCTTGTTTTGGAAAAGGAACCAGTTGAGAGGCCGACAGCTCTCCGCTTAATTAAGGCTGTGAAATATTGATGGTTTTGGCTCTCTCCGCAGCCGCCACACCTTACGAGCGGGGAGAGAAGCCCAGGGATGAACAAGTTAAGGAAGGCCAGATGGTTTCCCTTCAGAACCACCATACAGACCTACAGAGGTGTCAGTGCCTGAGACCATCAGCCAGCCCTGAATAATTGATGGGTCTCCTGAATTTGAAAAGGAAAAAAATCCAGCACACTGGAAATAACAGTCATGACTCATTGGGTTGAACCTTTGGCAATGAGGAGACAGTATGCTTACCTGGTGGGCTGAGGGTGGACAGGCTGGGGGACAAAGAGCAGCCACCTTGGTCCTCTTCCTTCACTGGGTCCCCTCCAGCAGGGCCACGTTGAACAGCTTTCTGTCAGGATATAGGGCAAAGAGAACCTTCCCCATCTAAACACACTCCTTGCTCTTCCTCGGAGGACCAAGGCGGGCATTCCTTACTGAGGAGAAATCATCCAGTTCCCTTTTTAAAGCTCTTTAACTTCCCTTGCTCTGATAATGTACCACCAAAAAAGTGGGTTTAAAAGAAACTTACACAGTTACCTATTTACTCTACCATTACATTTGAGTTGGGGGATAAATGTTTGTGTGTGTGTGTGTGTGTGTGTGTGTGTGTACCAGGAGTGCCAAACAAATGCATACGTGTGACTTGTATTCAACTTTTGTTATCAGTATATATTGAATATTACAATATTAATATAGTTTTTTCTTTTCTTAAAATGTGTATACATTTTTTATATGCATGTGTGTGTGTGTGTGTGTGTGTGTGTATTTACTTGTCCTGTGGCCCTAAACATAGCACTACTATGCCATCCTGGGGCATAGAGATGTTTTGACCTAGTGGATTCATTTATGGGACCTAGAAGGGAAGTGCTATTGCTGATGCTGATAGCGGTGGAAACCTTATCTTCCAAGGCCCATGCCTTCTGTCTGGTCTAACCCATTTGGATGAACTAGGGTAACAGATTATTTCAACTTTTGCCATAATTTGACCTTGCCATTGACATATTTCAATACATTAGTCCAGAAGGGTTGTACAGACAGTTGTCTTCTCTTTACTAAAATTCATCACTTTAAAAACAAAACAAAATACTAAAAGCAAACACTACCCATCCCATTTCTTAGCATGTACAGTTACCTATAATTATAATGTTTCTCAAATAATTTTTTTAATAGGACAATGAAGGTCTGGCCGTATCGCAGGGTTCAGCATTCAAGTTCTAGCAAAGTAGAAATATAGAGAACCTGAAAGTTCCTCTATTGCTTTTTCAGACATTTCTTTCTTCTTGTTCATCCATTTCTTCTCTTACATACTACTTCCTGAGCAGTGCAGAAAGTTTTGCACACATTTGCAACCGGGACTTTTAGAATTTAAAATCAGGTCTGGTGGTAAACAGAGGGACTTAGAAATGAATGTCATATTCTAAAGGGCTATAAGCCTCATGATATGGTGGGTACTCTGTTACATTTCATTTCACATTTATAACCTCCTTTTCCTCCAAAGAACATATTACACATAATGGGCCAGTTTCAGGTACAGAAGGAAATGACTGCATCCTTTGTGAATAAGTGGTAAGTCTTCCTGATCGGTGAGCCTCTGCTAACTGCTCTGAGTGGGGACAGGCTCAGTGATGAGCAATAACCAGAGAGCTTAGGGGAGTCAGAGCAGCTGCCTCTGAGTTGCTAAGACCTAAATGACGAGAAGGAACCAGCCATATGACAATCTCCGGGAAGAGTTTCTGGGCAGAGAGAATTGTAAGGGCTGTTCTCCAAGCTGGGAATCAGTTTACACTTTCAAAGACCAGGAAGAAGGTTACTGTGTCTGGAGCCAAAGAAAGAAGATGGAGAGGAAAGGGAGATAAGTTCAGAGAGGCAAAGGGACCTTAAATAGGACCTAATGGCCATAGTAAGAACGTGTGCTTTATCCCAAGTGCAGTGGACAGTTTTAAGCAGGAGAGTGCTAAGTATTTTGATAAAAGTCTTATAAAAGGGGACACAACCCAGGCTAGAGGCAGGTTGTCCTCAGGGAGGTTTTCCAGAAAAAGTGGTACCCTTGCTGTTCCCTCTGGCTGGAATGCTCTTCCCCAGAGCCACGTGATTCACTTTGACATTTCCTTCAGGTGTCAGTGAAGCCTTCCCTGACCATATAAAATTCAGCTATCTCTTGTGCTTTACTTGTTTGTATCACACTCATCATCTTACAGACCTTACAGTTGTATTTTATTTATTTACTCATTTATTATCTGTTTTGCTAATAGAATGGGATTTTGATGAGGGCAGGGAATTGGGTTTAGTTACTTCTAAACACACAGTGTCACAAACACTGCCTGGAGCTCAATAAATGTGTGTGGAATAAGTGAATTCACCTGAGCTGGATTTTAACAACATCTGATCTTCAGACACGAAGAGTGACACTGCCTGTACTATAGGTATATATTTTGAAAAGTTTAGCTTCATCGATGCCCCCTCATTCAGAACCCCATGACTAAGGGGAGGCCACACAGTTTACTGTGGTCTTACAAGGTGTCAAAGGCGAGTGTCCAATGTGGGCATCGATCTCACCTCGGACTCTGCACCCCCTCTTTCTGCTGTAGCCCCAGTGGCTCTCAAACATGCTAATCCCATTCCCATCTCAGAACCTTTGCCTTCCTGTTCCTATGTCTAGAATTTTCTTCCCCCATTTCTTCACATGCTGGCCCTTCGTTGTCATTCAGTTCTTAGCTCAAATGTCACCTCACCAGAGAGTACTTCCCTGACCTTCCCTGACCATCCGATCAAAACTATTTCCATCTACTCCATCGCCCAAAGCGACAATGGGATAGTCACTTTCTATCCCATTACTCCATTTTAATTTTTCTACCTAGTGTTACCCCCTATTTGAAAATGACTTGTTCCTTTACTTGTTCATGTGTATCACCCATGTGCTTTCACTAGAATATAAGCTCCATGAAAGCAGACAAGGTCAACCTCACTTTTCGTGGAATCTCCAGTGCCTCGCACGCAGGAGGTGCTCAAAACATGTGTTGAATGAATAAAGAAATGAATAAATAAGCCAGACAAGCTAAGGTTGGCATGGAGCTACAGAGTAAGTGATTGGCAGTGCCCAGGAAATCCAATTCTCAGTTCCCTCCTCCCCTTTAGACCACATTGCCTTCCCGATGTATGTGGGAAAAGATACCTGAAAAGATAAACAAGAAGAGCCGAAACTTTTCTAAGCCAAAACTGAAGGGGAAATGCTGAGCTCTTGCAGAGGAAAGAGGAAGCATGTCCCAGCTTTGGGAGGATCACCGCTTCTATTGTTCACCTGAGCCTTTGGGTCAAGAAAGCAGATTTCTGACATCATAAAACCGATTAAGACAAAAAAAGAAAAAAAAAACTCGACACTGGCTATGACATGACTGTTCCATTGTACAATCTGATCGAGGAAATGTATCTAGGATTACCCAGACAGTCAATTATTCATGAGCTAAACGTCCAGGCATCAATTACCTGGCTTGATGCTCTTATTCATTAAGGAGATTGAACAGCCCAACTTAACAAAGCAGGAGAAAGTTGCTAAGTAACAGAAGTTACCTGACCAGCCCACAACACTGCAACCTCCACAATGTGAGTTCTTCCATGGCAAGAGAGGGCCCAGGGATCACCAGCACAAGAGATCAAGTGGTAAACCCCACTGGGGCTAGTTTCAGCTTTAGCAAAGGGAAGGGGGCTGAGGGCAGAGGGTCCGGATTTAGAGACAGCAGAAGAAACGTGCAAGATATAGACTAAGTTACCTTTGCCAAATGAGGGAGATATTTACCAGAAGGAATAAGAAGATTTCACAACACATGTTAACGAATATTTAATTAAAAGTCAAAGATGCTGGGCGGCCGGCTCGCTCAGTGGTTAGAGCGCAGTGCTCACAACACCAAGGTCGTCAATTCGATTCCCACATGGACCAGTGAGCTGCGCCCCCCACAACTAGATTGAAGACAACGACTTGACATGGAGCTGATGGGTCCTGGAAAAACACACTGTTCCCCAATATTCCCAATTTAAAAAAAAGTCAAAGATGCTTATCTAGCATATAATTGAACAAAAGTGGACTAGAAGTGTAATAAAAGTTTCCCTGGTTGCTACAAATTCTTTGATTTTTCTCTTCAGGCATCCATCTAAGAAGGAGTCTACAAATCATTCTAAGGATAGGCAAATTTGCAAATTTACAAACCGGATACAAAAGTATTTCCACTGCTTTCATCTTTCCAGTAAAAGAGGGAGGAAGAAGCCAGATGACCATCAGGAGCTCAGTATGGCTCTTTTCCAGGTGGCTTTCCCAGGGGAATGCCTGGTAATTTTCTTGGAGGAAAGCCTAGAATGGGAGAGGCCATGCCTGGAATGGCAGGAATGCCTGGGCTCATTGAAATTCTTAGGGATCCAGAGGTTCTTGCAGCCATGCAGGTGCAAGAAGTTATGGTGGCCTTCCAGGATGTGGCCCAGAACCCGGCAAATATGTCAAAATATCAGAGCAACCCAAAGGTGATGAATCTCATCAGTAGATTGTCAGTCAAATTTGGAGGTCAAGCGTAACGCCCTTCTGACAAATAAAGCCCTGGCTGAAGGAAAAGCAACGGAGATCACCCAGTGGATGTCGCAATAATACAAACCAGTGTACCTCTGACCTTCTCATGAAGAAAGCTGGGGTGCTTTGAAGAGAATCCCTACCCCTCTGCTCCAAGTGCAGCTGTAACATTTTACAGTGCTTTGCCATAGGGTATTTGTTCAGATAAAGTTTTCCTACTAGGAATTACAAACTTCAAACACTTTTAAAACCTTAAAAATATTTTTAAACAAATTAAAGGGTGTGTAAAACCCTACATTTTTCTTTACTAATCATTTTGGTGTTTACCTTTGAATTAATTGGGCAAAGAATATACTTTAGTATGGAAGATTTATTGCTCAGTTTGGGTGAAATAAAGGTTTATTCATGAGATGTAAATATAAGATTTAAATAGGTAACATTTTAGTTGGCTACGTTTATGGTTACTGAGGCATTTTGATTTGTCTTTTTCAATGCTTTGTTTTTTTAAAAATGGTTTATTTTGCTAAAACTACTGGGACCACCAATATTGCAATAGGGACTGGAAGTATCGGCCGGGTGCAGCAACCTTACTACATTTTAGATAACATGTATCCTTTGCAGATGTATTTAAATCTTACGCTGTGGTGAAGAGGTGGTTTTTATAACGCAGTAGAGTTGGATTACGTAGCTCTGTTTTTGTCTGATACACAAAATAAATGTTTCATATTATTTCTATGCAGGGGGAATAAGGGGGAAAAGGTTTATATAGAGGACACAGAGCTCATATAATTAACTTTCTCCTTATAACAACTTGTTCTGCTATAGATAAAACCGTAGTCCCGTTGACTACTACTTCTAGTATTTGACTGTATTACTTTTATAACCAGAGAAAAAAGACTTCTGTATTTTCAGATTTGAACATACAGATCTTGAGGAAAGGAGTGTGTGTCTTTGGCTTCAGTGGACACAGCGGTTGATACAAGGTTATCCAAAACAATCACTCACCACATCCAATGTATTGTTACGGGATATAATGTGATGCAAGCGGGAGTAGTTACATAGTTTGCAGAGCCCAGTGCTACATAAAAATGTGGATCCCCTGGTTCAAAAATAATTAAGAACCTCAAGATGACAACAGCAGAGCATTAAACGGAGTGAAGGGCCCTTCTAAGCACAGAGCCCTGTGCAGCTGCACAAATGACACATCCGGGAAGCTGGGCCCAGATTGCAGGGTTAAGAACGCCGGCTTGGCTTTGAGTGAGACAGACACGGGTGAGAGAGACACGGGTGGGAGCTCTGTCTTCCTCTTGACTCGCTGTAAAACCTCAATGAGTCTCAGTCTCCATTTTTTTGGTGATACTAGGAGCAAAATGAAGAGTAAGCGAGAAAATGCCTGGGACATGCTAACCGCCCCATCGGGGATAATTACCTTTAATGCTGTGGAAATGTTGGTGACAGTTAGTGACAATGGAGCAAGGCTACTCTCGGCCTGGGGCCAAGTGTCTGGATGGGGTAACCGTTACTCAAGCATGGGAACTCCAAAAATAAGGCAAACCATGTTCTCTTTGCACTTGGGTATCACTGGTCACCGGGATCAGTGGAATTCCTTTCTTCCCACAGCTCTCAGCACCTCAGTGGAGCCTGATTTGGGCTGATGTGAATATTTCATGTGAGGCTGTTGCAAGTTTGATAACTGAGATTCATTCTGGGCCAACATAATTTGGCTCATTCATTCATTCATTCATGAAATACTTTGATGGTCATTTGCTGGCATTAGGGAAACAGATAAATTATAAGCAATCCCTAGCGTCAGGGTGGGGTAATGGGCCTGGGGACATGCATTCTGGAAAACACAGTCCTTCCCATGACTGACGGGTTCACATCTTTTTAGGTCTCAGCTCAAATGTCAGCTCCTCAGACAGGCCTTTCTCCATTATCCTCCTTAAAGAAGACTGCCAGTAACTCATGCAACCACCCCATTTATTACCTACAGAGATCCTCATGTTGACTTATTTGCAAGCAACACAGACCATATCTTGTGCATCTCTGTCTTTAGAACATAGAGAAAGGCCTGGCTCGTAGCAGAAGCACAGCAAATATTTTTCAATAAATTAATGAACAATGTACTAGAGATATTGGATGGTAGCATGGGAGCAGAGAAGCACTGCATTCTGCCTGAAATTGCTGATGGCTTCCCAGAGGAAGGGCCATTTTAGATGAGTCTTGAGGGATGAGATGGAGTTTGACAGGCACACAAAGATAGGAGATGTGCCAGTCTGAGGGGACAGTGTGTGCAACAGTAAGAGGCCCCAGAGAGTTCAGGAACTGCAAATGTTCTAGCAGGACAAAAAGGCAGGCTGCAGGTCACAGGAGGACGGGAATTAGGCCCAGAAACTGAAGTGGAAACCAGGTCATTAAAGACATTGTATGTAATTCTAAGGAGGCTGAGTTTTATACTGGAGGCAGTAGAACACACGCCATTTATCTGCCAGCTCTGTGCCAGGCACTGATCTAAGTGTAAACAGATACAGCAGTGAGCAAGTCATTCATGACCCCTGCCCTCAGGGAGCTTAGCTTCCAGCAGGGAAGACAAAGTGACATAAATACATGATGATTGATTATGTAGTCATTACAAAAGTAATTAAAAGCATTGTGATTAAACATCACAGAGAAGAGCAGGGGATGATAGAGCCCATAGCAGGGAGATCTAACCTGGCCCGTCCGCCCATCCATCCATCCATCCATCCATCCATCCATCCATCCATCCAAACATAGCTCAATGTCTTTCTGTGTCAGGTTCCATTCCAGGTTATGGGATAAGACTTTCAAATTGGTCCTGGAAAAATCCATTGCTTGATGTCAAAAATTAACTTGAACTACATCGGGCAAAAGAATTTCACATATATACTCATGAGTTCAGTATGTCCATTCCCAGATACATTTGGTTTGATGCCATTTACATAATATTTTAAAGCATGCAAAAACATTATTATTATTGTATATTGATGCAAACATATAGCACAAAGAGATGCAGGGAACAAAGGACACTGGGGTACAGCGCTTCTCTTGGGGGTAGTTCCACTTGGGAGGCTGAAATGTATTCATAATGTTTTATTTCTAAGCAGGGGATAGATACATGGGTTAATTTTATTCTCTGTACCTTTTCATATGTTTGAAGTATTTCACTTTTTAAAAAATAAAGTTACCTGAAGTCTATACTAAGTATTTTTTATTAGTTATTATTACCATGAAAGAGATTGTAACACATCTGTTCTCCAAGACAGTACAAGAAATGGAAATACATATGTGGTACCAATTCTTTCACACATTGCAAGGTAAATAAACTCTCAGTCCATAAAAAATTTTCTTATATTTGGTCAAAAACTTTCCCCAGTCATGTAAGTCTTTCCCACAAATACTGTATATAAAACAAGAAGGAAATAAAGAATTGCTAGTTAAAAAAAAAAAATCTGTCCTTGTGAAAACAACTCTTCTTATAAACTAAGACTCTTCAGTGAGTGGCTGGACCTCTTGCAAATTCCCTTTATCTTTATTTGGGAAAGAGGCAAGTAACATGAAAAGCAATCCAGGGAAGGCAGAAATGGCTTGGAACCTCAAATTCTCACCAATGCCAAAGTCTAGGCACCAATGGGACAGCACCCTGATTGATGGGTAAGTGCACGGGATGGCTTCCTCTACCTCATCACAAATGGCTTTCAGTAGTCCGCCTCTGAAGGGACTCCTGAAACTGTGCCTCTCTGGGCTCTGTGACTGAAGTCAAAGCTGGAATAGGGGAGGGACAACGGGCTTCCTGTTTCAGAATAGTTTCTCATGAGTCCATGGTGGGTCTTTGGGGCAGTCCTTAAAATAGCCAGTGAGGAGTAACTGGACTGGCAGCCAGTTATTGATCATTCAGTAGAGTGCTAGCAGCTGTCACCAGGCCAGAGTAATAGACCATGTTCTTGCCCTCCCCTGGCAGAACACATTTCCCCAAATCCTTATCATGGACCCAGAACTAAAAGCCCTAACTAATTTGCTACATCAGCAGCATGATGTCTAATAATATCCTCTGATAAATGGAGATAAATAGCGTTTGGAAGGTGGGCAGTGCTTTCTAGATTGACAGCCCAATCCTAGGAGACACAAAGGCGTCAAGCCATCATCTGAAGTGAAAGTCTATGAAAACATCAGCAGTGGAAGCTCTTTTCCACACTGGACCTGTTTCGATTCAATTCAATTGCTAAATCCGTCCGCCCATCCATCCATCCATCCATCCATCCATCCATCCATCCAAACATAGCTCAATGTCTTTCTGTGTCAGGTTCCATTCCAGGTTATGGGATAAGAAAATGACCAGGATTCTGGTCTGGGCAATGCTGACCACATACCCACTGGAAATAGGACCTGACATAAGATTCCTAAGGAAAAGATCCTCCCTCGGGCTATGATATGCCAAGTGAGTTAGGTGATGAGATCAATGATGACGGCTAGATAATCTTGTTCAAGATGACCAATAAGTCTGTTATATTCCTGTGTCACTTATATTCAACTGGTGATGGCTGCCTGGAATGCTGTGATAGATATGACTCTCAGCAGAAATTCAAGTGGTGGGAAAGAACATGGTGGTTGATTAGTGATGCCTGCTACAAGTGAAGAAGGAGAGAGTTGGTAGCACATATTTGCTTTCTCTGGTGCAGTGAAAAGACAATGGGCTAGAAGCCTATACATAGAAACTCTGATGTTATTTTTCTCAATAATGGTGTATCTTACGCATGTTAGTTGCTTTTTCTCTCAGTTTCCTTATCTAAGAACAAGGATGATAATGTTTGCTCTGCTCTATCTTCCTCCAAGTTTGCCAGTAAGAATTGAATGAAATAAAATATAATGATAATAATTATATCCTTATAATTATATTCTAGGTAAATACTGTACTCAAAGAATTAGTTAGGCTGGAATCTGAGGGGGAAAGGAGAACCAATCAGCTTGTTTCTCTTTTTTTATGGATTTCATTTTGTTTTCTGGTTGTGTCCATACTACAAAAAGCATTTGGATGAAGTACTGGTGGGTCTTTTTGAAGGAACATTCAAAATAGGAGAAGAGTATCATAATTCCTTAAAAATGAAGGGAACACAGTTCTCAGGAGAACCCAGGAATAGTGGCAGCTCCTGGAGACTGGTCCCCAGTTCAAGATAAGGGGGTGGTTTATGATCAAATGTAGCCCTAGGACCTTATCACTCTCTCAGCAGCAGGAGTCTGATCCCCCACATCCTGACAACTCTCGTGCTCAGTTACTCCTTCTCTGTGACGTTGGTGACAATAATGATGATATAGATGAAGATAGTATTGATACCATGTCAGGTACTTTATCAAAGGCTTTACTGAGATTTCTTCATTTAATCTTTCTACCAGGCCCATGAAGCATTCTTATTTTACAAATGAATTAAACAGAGTCTTAGGAGGCTAAGCAACACCCAAGGTCACTGAGGTAGTGAGGACCATCTGAAAGCAAAATCTGGTGAGGTCTCATCCATTACATTCGACTGTCACCCATCCTAGAAGTCCCCAAGCGAGATGATATAATGACCCAACAAAGAATAATTTATGTCCTAGGCTAGGAGTTAGATTGACAACCCTGAGTGCTTCAAAAGTTGGGAGTTCTGTGATTCTAGCCCATGAATACTGGTGGAAAGGACCATTGTTTTAAGTAGATGGTTATTTTTCAGGAACAGGTAACTTGATGGAGCCGAAGTGGGCACAATTAACCCAGGAAGGTGTAGTTCTATTATTCATGATTTTTTTAATAAAAGTACTTTGGATTAACTTCTAGCAATGCAGCAAAAATTAGAATTTTCTTCCATTTCACTCATATCACCTGTTTCTATTCCCAGAACTCGTAAAATTTCCATTTTCTAATATCACATTTTACAGAGCCCTTGTCCATAATGTACACCACATCCTTTTACCATTTACATCCTAGCAGGTAAATAACATTAATTTTAAGAAGTTCCCATCACATGCTTCTTAAGAACTAGCTAAAGTCTATATATAGTACAAATGCTTGGGCCTGTCTAGACCACCAAAAGGAACTATTCTGCCATAGAATATTGGGTAAAGCTTGTTGAATTGACAGCCCCCTTATCCTCTCTGGTTTCAAAATATCTTGTTGAAATTTCACATCTTACATTCATGTCTATTTTGCCCACAAAGTGAATACAGGGACTTACAGATGACAGTATGGCCAGATGGAGTTCAGCTTTCAGTCCCCAATTCAGCTCAAGTTTAGGGGCCAGAAAGTCCTACCCTTGGGTTGGAAAGTTACAGAGACTAATTTATCTGCCTTCAGAGTATGATACATGGATCTAGTCATAAGGTTGTTTTAAGGGGTAAAAATAAATTAATGTGTGCCAGGTGCTCAGTATCTGAAACATTTAGTCCTTCATTAACGGTGGCTGTTGCTATTACCATGCCGGTGGCAGTGGTTGTCATGTCCATTTTCCCACATCAGTATAAATCTCTGTCATAGCCTTTTCACGACTGCATAGTATTCCACCACTAGAATATTTCACGATTGAGTTATTCGTTTGTATTTTCTGAATTTCTTAAAGTGAGTATAATGTGTCACATAAGTAATAAGAACAATATCTTTAAAGACTGGTACTTGCAGTCACTTCTCTTGCTGTTAAATAGGGAGTCAGATATTAAAAGCCCTCAGGAAACACACACATTTGTAGGTATAGGTAAAGTACTATTTTAGGATTGTTGAAGAAAGTCTCACTTAGCTGATCTTTAAATAACAAACAAAATTTCCGCCATATTATTACTAAGTAAGCAACACAGAGAAACCTAGGGCACGGTAACACTCCTCCAAACCGAGAAAATTAGATCTCTTTCTTTATTCTTTGCAATGTTTACAGTATTCAGACTACAAACATTAACGTTATGTTAGGCTCGTTCATTAGTTTCATTAAGAGCCTGAGTATAAATTTTCACCCCAATCTTCATATAAGCATGGTGTCTTCAACAGTGTTTCCTTCTCTTACACTGCATTGGGCAAGTGGACTGTGTAAGAACACACACACACACACACACACACACACACACACACACACAGGCAAATAAGTACAACTGTGTGCCACTTTCATTGCTGGAGTAAAGTTCCTTATGTATTAAAATAAACACGCATATTAAAATATCACAGAAAGTTTTTAAAGGCATATCATAATTTCAAACCTATTATAATGGATCTTTTCTCTCTCTCTCTCTCTCTCTCTCTCTCTCTCTCCATATATATATATATATATATATATATACACACATATATATAATGAATATATATGAGTATATATATATATATATATATATATATATATATATAAAGCATATCTGTATATATATTAAGGCAAATGAAATGCATTATATAGCTTATTCTGAAGTGAAGCATCAGCCTTTATTTTTCATTGGAGGCTTGAAGGCTTTCTCCAAAACAGTGTAACTGGAACAAGGACAACCGTTTCTCTTCCAACTGTGTGACTAAGTTACAGCTTTGTTACACAGTTTATTGTCTTCCCATTGGTTCTGGTGTGATGCTTGCCTTGTTCTAACCATATGGTTACCCCCAAGGCTTCTGGAAGGCAGGGGTGTGGGAAGGAGGTTTATCAGGCAAATCTAACCAACCCTTTGCAAAGGGCCATTTCGGTCCACGGAGGGGCTGAGAGGCCACGGAAGGGTTTGTGTAGTCCATAATGCACCTATCACAGCCCTTTCCCGAGGGATCGGTTCTACTCTTTCGTAGATTGAAGCATAAATAAATACACTTTGCCTGTGGCATTGTAGACTTGTGTCTGTGAAACTGTGAGCGTGACTTAGCTCTGTCTGTGTCATGAAGTGGTAGCAATGGAACTAGGTGCCTCCAGTATGTTCCTTAAAACAGAACGGGATGAGAGAGAATCGATGTATCTAATGCCCAACAAGAGCTTGTGGGATGATTATAACCTCCAACATGTCTTTAAATCCACAGACTTGGAGAACAAAGCTTGGAGGACATGCTCTCAGCAGTCAGAGCTGGTCCTCGGGAATCCACCCCTGGTTAGCCCCTGCTTAGTGGCCGGTGCTGAAAGGTGTGGGTGCAGGTAAGATCGTGAGCCCTCTGTCAGGCTCTGGCCAACAATCCTACAGGTGGGAAATGCCCCATCAGGATGTGTTCACAACATTCAGAATGGCAGATAGGTAGCAAGGAACGTGCCTCTCTCATAAACAGGGGCCCAGTGGGTGCATGCAAAAGACAGCATGCAGAGACCACTGGCTTCCCTGGGAACAGTGCGAGATACAGCTTAAGAGCACCAGTTAGTCTAGCGTCTGAGGGACGGGAGCTGGAATCCCTGATTTGCCTCTTCCCAGCTGTGTGACCTGGGGGAAATTAATTAACCACTCTGAGCTTCAGTTGCCTCATTTGTAAAATAGGAATACCATTAGTACCTACTTCCCAGGGTTAGGTGGGAGTTCTCATTACAATTGCTGCAGACAATGAGGACATTCCATATGTGGAGGCTGTTCTATCACTAGTCATGCTCCCCCAAATCACACATGATAGAAACAATAACAGCAGTAACAGTAGCTGGCATTTACCATGCATTCACTAGGGGCAGGCACTGTACTGAGCGTTTATGGGCACTATTGAATTTGATCCCCACAACAAGCCGAGGCAGCAGGTATTATTTGTATCCTCACTTAGCAGTGTGAAAACAGAGGCACAGATTGTTAAGTCACTGTGGTGATGGAGACAAGCAGTATCTGAACCTGAACTTGACCCCAGGTCTGAATGACTTCGGAGGCTGTCCCTCTAAAGATGCTGCCTCCAGCAATGCATGAAGCCATCGGAACAGACAGAAGCAGATTCATACGTAACTGGTGGGCTCAAGGATGTGCCATGCTGAAGCCATATGGCAGTGGAAATTCATGTTTACCCTGAAGAATATTATTTCTCTAATACTTGCTCCTTTAATGTCTTCCTTCTCATGCTATAGTGATCACAGATGTGGGGGTATTTCACAGAGAGTGATTGCTGCCACAAGAGGAAGAAAAGTACGCATTTTAAAAGGTTATAGGATTGGTGAGGGCTACCAGAGAACTTTGCTGGATTCCCAAGTTATAACTGGAAAAATACAATTTATCTCTGTAAAAAAAACATTTTTTCTTATTGTGGGCTCATTGTAGAAACATTAGCAAATAAACATAGAGACGCACAAAGAAGGCAATTAAAGCGATTTACAACTCACATGCTAACATTTTAGCATATGTCATTCTACTCTTTTTTATTCTTCTGGACACTTATATTCATTCACACGTCTGCTGATTCCACCACCGTCCCCCTAAGCTCTCCTCCAAAAATGCTGCCTGTCTCCAAAACAGTACCATTTGCCTAGTTGCTCAGGACAATATGTAGAGATGATGTTCCTTTCCTCTCTTGCACACCCCACATCTAATCAATCCACTGACAAATCTCATCTTTCCCTCCTTCCAAATACATCTACTTTCAAGGCCGTGACTCACGTCCAGACCAGCACCACCTCGTGCCTTCTAACCGACCTCCTGACTGCTATCCTTACCTCCTTTTCTCTCTAATCGATTCTCACAACAACAGCCAGAGTGATCCTTTTTCAAAGAGTTGCATCGTATCATATCTGTGCTCAACACCTTCCCAGAGCTTCCCATCACACTCAGAATAAAATCCCACGACTTTCCCAAGTGCCCCAAAGTCCTGTGGGATCTACTGCCCTCCCCCACTGCCTCCACAACCTTATCTTCCCCAACACTTCCCACTCTCAACCCTACTTCCTGCAACCCAGCCTCTGGAATAGCAGGGCCCCACTCTGCACTGACTCATCCCTCTGTGGGGAACCCTCTGCTCCCAAGTTTGCACATGACTTGCTTTCATGTAGGTCTCTGCTTTATTTGTTTATGGTCTGTCTCCCTCACCAGAACGAAACTCCACAAGAGTAGGGGACTTTGTTTACCTTGTTCGTTGCCGAGGTCCCATATTCTAGTACAGCGTCCGTCACCTAAGAGAGATGAACCATACGTGAGACTAAAAATTACACAAGCAAATGTAAAATTACAGCTGTGATAAGTGTGTGTCCTAGTCAGGACAGGCTGGGGTGTGCTGCAGTAACAAACAACCCCTACATCTCAGTCATCTTGAATAACAAGAATTGTTTTTCTCTCATAATACATGCTCATCATACACCATTGGGGATGGGACGTGGTCTCTGCCCAGGTCCTCCTCACTCAGCGATGAAGGCTGACTGAATCTCTACCATCCCACAGTTGCAACTCCATGGCAGGGAGGAGAACTTAGAGCAACTTGGGCTACTTCTTAAAGGCTTCTACAGGGAATTGGTACATGTTATTTTTGCTTCCATAGCAAGTCGCATGACCATACTTAACTCCATGGAGACAAAGGGACACATGACCCAGTCACGTGCCTAGACAGAGGAGAATCAGAAGCACAGGGCGTCCACAAAGTCTGAAAACATGGGAGAATCTACAACAAATAGTTTATTGATATAATAATTCATGATAGAACTATACATTCCTGTTTCCAGACTTTTGGAGACCCTGGTCAACAGCATGAAGGACTCTCCCAGCACTGCACAGAAAATGCCTTTCGCATCTATGGTGACTCTGAGAACACAGGTCAGGTATCTGACCCCTATGTGTGAGAAGTGATGTCTGAGCTGAGATCTGAAGGATGTGTAGCTAAAGGGAGAAGGAAGACGTTCCAGGGAGAGGGAACTTCTTGGGCAATGGGCCTATGGTAGGGGGAGTCATCAAAAGAGTCAAGGGGGGAAAAAATGGAGATGGGACAAGAAAGGCAGGCAGCAGCAGCGCTCTGAGTGCGTTTGTGTGAGGGGAGTGTAGGTGGGCATGTATTCTTTTTACAACGCTGGTATCAAACTCAAATTGTTTCGTAGCCTGCTTTTTTTTTAATTTAACACTGTGTCACAAACAACTGTCCTTGTCTTTAGAAACCCTAATACAACTTATTTTTAATGACAACATAGAGTATCACTATATAACCAGATCATAATTCATTTCATCAGTCGCCTACTGTTCAGCTTTGAAATGGCTTCAATTTTTTTTTTTTGGTACCACTGTATATGACGCACACTACAGAAAAGACCCTTGTAATTCAGCCTTAGCACTCTTGCACCATTATTCGTTTTGAATCATTTACTCAAAGCAAAATCACTGGATAAATGGGTGCTCACATGTTTAAAGGTCTTTTTTTTTTTTTGCCACTTTGTACTCACACAACCCATATGGCTTTACTTTAAATGTTAAGCCATCTGAAAGTGATTTCCCTAATTTCTAGCACAATACATTATAACAGAGTGGAGGGAAAGAGTTGGGAGGAGAGAGATCTCCAAATGCACAGGGATATTTCATTGAAACAAAACAGCCAAACTCATACATCAGGCAATAGCTTCCAGTAAGTACCCATCATCACATCCACAGTATAGATCCCTCTGGCAGCAAACATTTAGGGGCCATATAATTCAGGAGTCATTGTCGAAACAGATCAATGGTCCTGCACATGATAACAAGCTTTCACCCGCAATTGAGAGCTGGGGAGTCTGGGCCTCTCTTGACAGAGCAACCTGGACTGTGAATGGCAAATCACCATTCAGCCCTCAGCGGAGGCAGCACTTTCCTTTCCAAGCCCAGCCCCCAGGCAGCGGAAGGGGAAGCAGTGTGGCTTTGTGGTTGGATGAGAGGACTGGGCCATTAGAACTTCAAGTTCTCTTTTGGGCTCTGCCCATGACCTCCCACGGCCTCAAAACGGCCTGTCTCCTTTTTCTCAGTGAAGAAAGACAGACAGTACTGCTAGCTTCTTTCACAGAAAGAACACATCCAAAGGCTTACAGTCTTCTAACAGAGTCTGGGCATCCATAAAGGAAAGTTTGTTACCCAGGGTAATAACATTTTTTTTAAAAAACCACTATTGTGTCAGAGATTTTGTTGTATCACTTCAGAAAAGCCTAGGTTTCACGGTCACGTAAAAAGGGCTAATCAAAAACAAAGACACCAATGAGAAATGAGAAATGTGACAAATTGTCTTTTCTTTGTCTCCACAAAGGACCAGTAGGCAAAAATGATATTAAAATATGAAACTTCTTGGAAGTATGAAAACAATGTAGAAGAAATAGTTTTTATAATTATAGAAAGAAAAGTTATTGGTAAATAATATATATAATAAATGCAACGTGATTCCCCTTTTAAAAAATTGTGAATACATAGACTGTATATGTAACTACATTAAACACAGAAAAAATCTAGATGCCTAAACACAAAAAGTTATCAAGTGCTTGTTTGTGGATTTTCATTTTCTTCCCCTTGGCTAATCTCTATTTTCTGATTTTTCTATAACGAACATAAATTACTTGAGTGCTAAAAATTACTTTAAAGTAAGTGATGAATATTTTAGAGGACAATGATCTTTGTGAACCTAAATAGAGAATAAACCGGGAAGCTTTCATAGTATCTATATGGACACGATCCAAAACTAAGTAATATAAAATATTTGTTTTCATTGGAAAGAAGTAAATAAATCAAGGGGATGAGGCATTTCCTGACTTGAAGTAGACATACTCGGACCTGATTAGGAATAGTTATCGACTTTTGTATCACCATTTAGAAAACTCTGTCTCTAAATGTTGTTACAGATCAGATGCTGCTTGTTCTCTGCAGATGATGAAGATTTTAGTTGCAATCACAAAGCCAGTCATCACTTCAGATTACTAGTAGTCACCGACCCACCGCCAAGCACCATGCAGTCTCCTGTAAGTCTGGAGAGCTCTCACGCATACACCACGTGTCCACGTATTCCAAGTACAAGCCTAGTGTCTCTAGTAACTGAGCAAAGTGGATAACAAGCCTATATATGGTGCTCTTCTTACAGACTGCATGCTCATAACATTCTTGGGGAGGGATCAAATGCAATGTTGGAAGAATAGAATGAAAATGTGTTGTTAACCTGACCATCATCCATTCCTCCTTCTACTGTATACACCCCAATGTTGCTCTGGGGAACTAGCCTTTTCTGAGTGGATCCAATCTTGGTGGCACTGTCAGTCAAGAGTCCTACCCTCTTCTGGTTGATGGCTCAGGATATGACTCAAGGTAGGACAGGCACGTGTCCTCTACATGGACACTGAATTCTGAGTGGACTGACAAGGACAGTAGGAGCTCATTCATGACAATTGCAACCCCTAAAAGTACGCTGTCTTCATTCCTGTTGCCTAAGAACGGCCTGGTTCCTGCCATTCCTTGAGATTTTCAGCCTTTTCTTCAATTCTGTACGCTACTCTATATTTCCAGTATATTTCTTTTTTGTTTAAATTAGCCATATTGCATTTCTATTCCTCACAACCAAGGCGCCCAAAGAGATAGAAGGCCCCTTTTTCATGCACCACATTCATATCTGCAAAGTCACAAGATGATACCGGATAATTGCCCGGACAAGCGGACAGAAAATATCTGCTATTCCCTGAACATGAAAAGAATACAAACATACACCTATATATCACAGTGCTCTGAAAATAGCACCTTTTTTGAAATTAAGATGAGTCCCTACCACCACCATCTGCTATAAGAAGAAAAACATTCTGAAGTAAAACAAATGCAAAATAAACTGAAATCCTGGGAAACATAACCCAAAGTAACGGTGATGTAGCAGCAAAAGTTTTAGTGACCCCCTCAGGGAAAGAGTTCTGAAGAGGGAGAGAGGAATAAAAGAAACAAGCATGGGACAGCATCACATACACACTGCTCTAGGCTGAGAATCAAAAGCGCTGGTCTTTAGCAAGCAATTATGAAGCCAAGGAGCCCAGGCATTTCTAACAACATCACTCAGATCTAGAAAGGAGACAGCATTATTCATTCTTCGTCCAAATGCCCAGAAGACAGTCCGGCTAATTCTGCCTAACAACGATGGCTTTCCCTAAGTCAAGTGTCCACCTGTGGTTCAATCACTTGAGGTCACGAAAGCACAAGGTCATGTCATCTAAAAAAGGATTCAGAAGCCCAGCCCTAGGGGAGGAGAGGACAGTTATGAAAGACAGGGCAAGAGCTGGAGAAGTGTTTCTCCTGTGCAGGGTAATTTTAGAACAAGAGAGGGGATTAGAAAACAGGTCTGCAGTTCCCAGACTAACGTTTCAACCACCAGACCACATCACCACTTAGAAGACAAGCGTTATGATAGAGAGGGTCACGTTAGCTAATTTCCAACCCCCCCCCCCCCCAAGCAATAGAGCACTGTGGCAAAGTTTAAGTACAGGTTGAGGATGATTTCCTTAGTAAACAAAGACTGTTTATTTGCAGCATATGTTTCAATGGCGGGATGTATATTGCACAGCGACAGAGTGTAGATTTTGGAGTGGAACTCCCTGAGTTCAATTCTGACTCTCCAGTTTTACACAAACTCTCCAGTGCCACCTCATATGTTGATTATGAGGGATACATGAAATAACCAATGCAAAGGACTCCTTGCAATGCCTGGCATTTTATTTTTATGACACATAAGAATTCCACTGTTGTGATGGCAGAAAAAAAAATGTCAGAACAAAAGCATTTATCTCTCTTTGCCTGATTTCAGTTTTCAATTCATCATAAACTCATAATCTGATTACCAATCTGATCTCAGAAATAATTCCTTATTATGGTGACCTCTTAGGATACGGTGGAATGAACAAATCAGAAATCGCGATTTTTGTCATATAAGCATTGATAATTGACTTTTGTTTAAGTGATGAGAGAAAAGGAAGAACATTTCTCACCAAACCCTGGCTTACACAGTGAATCTTAACACTAACCTACTCCTTCCCCAGCGCCCCTTGCCCTCCCCCGACCCCCACCTCTTCCCCCAACTCCCTCCCTTCATCCTTTCCTGTTAGCGTCTCTCTAGCATTGTCCTAGCTCCTGTGATGTACCCTCCCAGGACTATCTTCAATAGAGGAAAAAAATACACTTTTTATTGATTTCATTTCATATACATTTATGCTGTTGGTTGGCTGCTTTTATGTTACATCCAACCTTCAGAATTCAGGTTGAATATGTCATGCCGTGGTGTGCAGGAGGCCTGCCGAGAGAGCGCCCCTGGACTTTAATGGGAGCTGAGTACATTCAAAGGGAGAATTTTGCTTTCAGTGTATTTAACACTGTTTGCCGACAGTTCTGTCTCCACAGGGGCTGACATCTGTGTAAGACAGCAGGCAGAGGAGCTCCTGGCCTCGGCCCTGCTGAGAACAAAGCCAGGACACCTGAGAATTAAAAGGCTCCCGTCCTTCAAAGCATTCCTAGGAGTTATCCGCCCCTGCCTGTCTTGACACTTTTACTACCCATGTGTGCATCACGAAACAATTCACACACAGCATCGTCGTGCAAGTTTGTAAACTTGATATAAACGGCACCCTGGTGCATGCATTCTATTGCCACTTGCATGTTGACAGGCGTTATGTTGTTGAGATTTATCCGCGTCACTTGCGTTCATTCATTTTAATAGCCGTAGAGCATTTTATTGTCCAGCATGTTTTATTTCTTAAGCTGAATGGTGGCTACCTTTTCTAAACTGTAAAGGGAGTCTGAAATCTTTCACGATTTAAAAAAAAATAAAGCGAGTGATGTCTTTTGGGTTTTCCTGGACATGGAATGCTTCTTGCAGCAACACTTGGCTGCCCTGGAAGGTAGCAGAGGGCAGCTCCCCACTCATCCACGTTCCTGGCTCCGTAGGCTCGAGTTCAGCAACTAATAATTTTACAATAATACCTGGTTGTGTTGACTGAACATGTAGGCTGTGCCAGGCACTGTGCCAAATGCTTTGAGAGAGTGATCTCATTTAGTCCTCATCACGATACGATGGGGGAGGGGTGTCATTATTACCCTGCGTTTATAGCTGAGAAAGCGGAAGCTCAGAGGTTTGGTAACATGGCCAGCATCTGACAGCCAGGAAGGTGTGGAGCCAGGATTGGAGAGCAGGCCTGTCTGACTCCAGGATTCCCGTTCTAACCACCACACCGCATCTTTCCATACGTAGGGGGGTGGGGGGAGATTTGGCTTGGTCTCAGTTGGCCTGTTTCCTCCGCAAGATCCTGTCACCCAGACACCAATGGTGGGATCGGAAGGACAAATGATGCACAAGGATTGTAACCTCCGTCCAAACCCTCCTCCACTATAGTAACAGTGAAGAAAACACACTTTAAGATGGTTTGATCTATATTTTACAATGGTTCAAAGACCAGATACTACCCCACACCCACTTCCACCCCCTGAACACAGGTATTTGCCCAGTGTCTGCCCCGCCCCCCAACACACACACTAAGACTTGTGACCTATCACAGGGGTTGCCCAAGAGGCTCTTTCGGGTGGGCCTTTAGACCTTCGAGATTTTTCTTCAAATGAGGTTATACCTGGTGTCATTGTAATTTTTCTTTTCCCTCTTCTTCTTTCTTCCTTCTCTTCTTCCTTTTCTTTAAATACTAAAAGCATTTATATTATTTAATGTGAGGATTTTAAATATGCCAGTTTCATATTCTCATTTTTCTTTCTTCTCTCTCTCTCCCCTTCTTTCCTTCCTTCTTTCTTTTTTCTTCTCTTTTCTTTTCTTTTCTTCTTTTCTTCATATATCAGGAGCTTTTAAAATACAGCAGTAGCCTGGACCACTGAGAAGCCTTACTTGGGTGCTGGGCGCGGGGGGAAGGGCCAGGGGCTTGTAGGTCATTCCCCTGAGTGCTGGGAATTCCCTCAGGTGCCTTGGAGACCTCTCAAGCTCTTCAACAGCCAGACAAAATGAAGCCTCTGGCATGGTTCTGTATGCACTATCTGTAGAAGGCCTAATAAAAGGTAACATGAAAGAGATCAGGGTTGGTTGGTTTGTTTGTTTTTACCACATGTCCAATCCAAATTAGCACTGGATGTGGAGGAATAGTTATTAAAAATTGCTGTTGCAGGATCAAGTTGACAGGTGACACCTCTCACCTGCAACAACCTTCCCCCCAAATATCCAACCGCCCCGCAGTTACTAACTCTGTTCTGCAGCAGAGCTACCAAAATCCAAGCCAGTGGGTGAAAACAACAAAAAACTTTATACCTCTGAAAAAAATCAGAATTTTATTCGTCAGTCAATTGGACAAGATTGATTCCTAGCCAGAGATCTGGTCTGCCGTTTTAATAAATTCCAATTTAATAGTTCTGAGGAGGACCCCTGCTCCTTCTACAAGACTGTTGTAACTTCCGGCGCTTGTGACAAAACCTAAGTGAATTATTAGACAGTTTTGTGCTGGTTTGCAGAGTGATTAAAACAAGTGGCCTTGAATGATAGCATATGTTATAAAGAGACGGAGCCTTTCAGTTATAAAAGATGTATCAATCAGGGGAAAGCAAATACAAATTAATGTTTGATGAGCAATTGGATATTAATTGGTACCAACTCTGCTTTTATGTCACTTTGATGTGGAGTGGATCATAAACATGGTAAGCGATACTAATAATGTATGTTCACTTCAACACAACTTTATGGCGCCGTTTATTAAAAAAACCAATATTGAGGATTGGTTGTGAGTACATTGGCGTGCACTTCTGCTATTATGTACCTTTACCTAACATTCACCATGCAGGCGTTCAGCCACAGCTTGCAGGGTACGTTGCCGTTGGTTAGACGTGTGAGAGTCATTGCCTAATTTTTATTTTATGCACCAATTCTAAATCATAGTGGAAATAAATTTAACAACAAACTAGGGCTTTATACTTTATTCCAGAGTCTCGGGGGTTTTTTTCGTTTACAAGTGGCGTGCTCTTTTCTCAAGTTAGCAAGCTCAAGGAAAGGAATGTCATCTTAACATCATTAAGGAGACACTAGATAGACATTGCAGTGTAGTCGAATTTAGCCAACATAGTTATGCCAGCTATAACCCCACATGTTTTATCTCTAATACAAAAGTAATTTTTTCCAATTACAAAAATGTAAAAGTGATACAGGATCACTAGTAAAAGAAACAAATAAATACTATCTTTTAAAAATTGAAATGGAAACATACTGGATAATCAGTTTCATAATCTCCTTTTCTCCTTTATTCATTTAGACAATTGTTTAATTTCATCTCACCTGGATTCATAGCCAAGTTCTGCCTTTCCTTCACTGTGTGACCTTGGGCAAGTTACTTAATCTCTCTGTGCTTCAGTTTTTCATCTGTAAAATGGGTAAAACAATATGCACCTTAAGGATTATTGTAAAACTAAAGGAGATATATTTTTTAAAAGGAGACATTTTTAAGGACATCCTTTAAAACTATTATTTAACACCCAGCCCTAAGTCTATCTTATTTAAAAAGTTAGCTCTTTTTATTACGACAGTATTATTTATAATGGGTGGGGTCTAGTTAGCTGTATTGCCAAACTATAATTTTTTTCAACCAACCTATGAATCCTGGTTTTTCAGGTTGACACCAACATTGAATACCTGACATTATGAGCTTGGGATCAATCTTCAGGAGCCAGCATGGCTAACAAAACATCTAAGAAATACAGCTTCCCTTTACTTTGCCATGACTTTGAATTTTAGCACAACCATATAGGATACTCTCTCATTACATTTGAGGCACTTCTGTATTATAAACTTATGCTACCAGTTTTCTTGTTTTATTTTTAAATCAACCACACATTGCCTTTGAAGTGTAGCCCAGCTCAGAGCTAGCTGAACAATTTCTTGAGCTCCTTCGTAAGTCCTAGAGGATATTTTGTTGACATTTGGGGGGTAAGGTTTGCCTGTACTCGGTGTCAGGGCAAGGTAAATGCTGATGTACATTTGATGTTTTTCATAGAAGGAAATCTAACTATTAATTAGGCTAAAACTTCGAGGGAAGCATTTCACTGGGCTATTTGTCTCAGAACCTATATATTTTTATTGTCTGCCCATTAATTGGACAGATTATTTAAAGGGGATGTGTATTAATAAAAGGGGGGAATTAAAAACTAAATTGGGGCAAGGGTTTCCCTGTATGTATACCAACTTAGAGGAAACCCCCAGCAGGTAATGAAACGGGGCTGCTTTAAAAGCAAAGAGAGGAAGGGAGTCAAGTGCAGAGACAGGAGAAATCCTTGTGTTTGGGATTTGTCTGATTCAAAGGGAGTTTTGATGTAATATTTTGTAAATATGTCAACACAACAAACAGTTACTACTTGCATTTCATGTTTTTAAAAAGGAAGGTTTCTGTGGAAAATTAGAGAAACAGATCATAGAATAGACACCTGTGATGGAAGTCCCTTAGCAAAGAAAAGACATGTGTTGCATCTTATTAAAAGAGGTTTCCTTTTATTGCCCTTGATGGACTCAGAGGCCATAATTTCCCCTCAAAAGTAAATGGCTTATTTTCAAAATAGGCAGAGAGTCCGTGCTCCTTATATTTTGCTCTTAATTCAAGAAATATATCTAACCGGAGTCTAACAAGAGTCAATTTCAGAAGAAATTAATGAGGAACATCCATTAATTATTTATGCTCTGAAACAGTAGGTCTGCTAATGTTTCTGCTAATCACCAAAGCTAAACAGATGTATCTTCATAAAGACAATCTTGAAGAATAGAATGAGTATAAAAGAGGTACAAACAGAAAAAAAAATACGTATATGTACAGTGATGATAGGAAATAATAATAATGGATGTGTCACTGCCCCCAAGATAATATTTGTTTAAACTGCAAGGTGCAGTAAAATTGTCAGAGCAAGTTCTGTTCACGTTTACTAAGTGTTATAGTAAACGATAATAAGAACTGAATGTATGAGGACTAAAACTAATGCTAGAGAATGAAAAGAATGAGATGGCTACTCTTTTAAAACAGCCTTTAGAGAGCTGCCCGACTTCCATAGGCATTTTGAAAGCAGCATCTTTCCTGGACGTTAAGTGAATAGTAAGTACGGTTATACATTAGGAAATCATCATGTACAAGTCAGAAATGATTCCAACCTTCATTCATATTTGGTCACAATAAAATCTGTTGGTTCCCTTTTTGAGTTGCAGAGGTCATGTTAAAACAGCCTCCTGTAGTTCTGCGATCTGCACATGGAGTGGTTCTGGTTAAAGTGGGGTTTCTGAGAGCTGGATGGACCACCTGGATTTAAACCCTGGCTCTTGCACTTACTAGCTTTATACCTTGAGCAAGTTAACCTCTCAGTACCTCAATTTCTTTGTTGGCAAAATGGGGTAAGAGGACCCACCTCACAAGGTTATAAAATGAGCTCTCAGGATACCCAAAATATGTGCTCGGATTTTATGAATTATTATTATTTTCAAGAGAGCTTTATTTTGGTCGATTTATGAGAATGACAGTCCTGGGTATTGTACACAGATGTCCCATCTGCACAGGCACAGCTTTCAGACCCGAATGAGAGTGACAGGCTCCACCTGGCCTCCTGTCATAGTCTCAGGCATGATGATGTTTCTCCTGGTTTTGAGCAGAACACAATACCCTCCATGTTCCAAGGAAAGTTGGCAGGATGGTTGGTATCAACCTGGTGACCAAAAGGAGACGGGTTTACTAACCCCCTCCTTTTCCTAGAGCTCTCTCCCGACCCACACTGGAGACTGAGAATTAGATCCTTTCCAAGGCACTTGTAGCATTCAGGCCTGTACCCAAAGAGTCCCTGAGAATGCCCTGTCCATAGAAAGGTCACCTATGTCCAACGAATTATGTGTCATCGATGTGTGGAGTGTGGTCCTAGAAAGCACTTTTCATATGACATGCCAGAAGCACTTGGGGAAGTTTAAAAAATATGTATGTATAGGAATGTGTGTGTGCATATGTGTATTTATATTGAGTGTGTGTGTGTGTGTGTGTGCGCAAGCCCTTCTCTAGAACTACCGAATCAAAATCTTGGTAGCTAGGGCCTAGGAACCTGTATTTTTAAAGTTCCCCCGCACCCTTCTGGTGTACAGTCAGATGTTGGAGCTATTATTCCAAAGCCGGGAGTCTCCACATCACAGTGCCTGTGTGTGTCTTGCATCACTTGCTATGATTGAAAGATTGTCAATGTTTACGAAACATCCACTACCATAAATGAGGGTGGATTTGAGGTGATTCCCCCCCCATAGTGAAGTCATGCTCCCTCACTCGTGTTCTCTCACGCTTCTCTGCAGGGAGAGAAGAGGGAGTGAGGTTGCCAGCACACAAACCAGCATCCTGTGTGACCTCTGCAGGAGTCGGTAGTGAGTGAGTGAGTGCCAAGGAGTAGGTAGTGAGTTAGTCCATGTGGGTGAAATACTGCTTTGCCGACCAGAAAAAAATCGGGGGTTGGGGGACTACTTTCAAGCTAGTACAATACACTCATGAGAGTATGCATTACCAACCGAGAGGGGCGGGCGGGCATACCCTGCCACGTCTGCAGCAGCCCCACAGCATGTTCTCCTATGGGCCAGAAAGACAGTCTTACCACGCAAGCAAGTGTCTCTCAGTGGCATGAGACCACTCTCAGTCCATCGGCCTCTGTACATTTTCCTCTCTGTGACTGCACAGCTGGAATGGCTTCAGCCAAGGACTCACCGGAGATCGTAGAGGAAAGAGACATGAAATGATACAAGAACAATAGATGCCTTTAGTATCCTTCCTCCCCTGCTTTCCACCAACCCCCTGCACATTCTCCTTTAGCATCAATGATCCCTGGACCAATTATTAGGTTGCGAAATTAAAATAGAAATACCACAAAGAGAAGAGAACCTATTACCTACAACCAAGCTCTCTGGAAGTAGCACATTAGCTCATTTGTCCAGATGTGGGGGAAATATGCAGGGGCTGGGCAGAGCGTCCATGCCATTAACTGCACTAGCAAAATCAAACCCAATGTGCAGCCAAAGCTTTCTGTGTCACTTCAATGTTTTATTAAACAACACAACCGGTCAGGCCATGTAAATGGCACTGCTTTTGAATCCAGTTGTACAGAGACCAACTGGATTCAAAGAGCCACTCAGGTGTGTGGCGACGTTATATGTAGGTCTTTCTACCCACACCTGTCACGTTTCTATTTCCCTCTCCATTTCTAACCATGAAGGACCTGCTTATTTGCTATGGAGCTGTATAAATAAACACATAAACTCTCACAGAGCAGAATGCAATTCATCTGAAGTAGAATCACAAACTTCATAAACCATAAAAATGAAAAAAGGTTGGGGGGGGAGGAATGCAGAGATAAATATTTTGCTGATTATCCAAATTGGTAATCCTTAAACGTGTTGTGTGCCACGCTGCAGCAAAACTTTCTAATTTGCCTAGGCAGGAATTCAAAATGACAATTTCCAGACCACTCTTGTTTAGCTGATCTGCACAAACTTCTGCTCAGGTATTTTTACTTTAGAACAGATACTATTATCACCTTTAAAAAGCAACACCCACCATTGCACCCATTACTAAAATATCTGCAGAGTGTATGGCAATAACATACCAGATAGGGGGAGAAAGGAAGAAAATGAAACAGTTATTCCAGAATTTCTCTTCTTCCCAGTGTCACCAGCCTCTTACTGCTCAGCAGGAGATAATTCTTATAAAAATCTGAGCTTATTAGCTTTATTTGGTTATGCAAAAATCAACTCATATGGGGGGAAATGGTAAGAACATTTCCTCTGTGTTTATCATTTAGTATTTCCCAAATAAACGGGAAGATAATACTCATTTGTTCCTGACACAATGCAGTTCTTCAAAAATCCTGTACGTTACTTTTCAATATTGCTATCAATGCTGAGTGACAATAGCAAATGTTTTCCTACACAAAAGCCCCAAACTCTCATGTGATCTGTGACCCCAGGTGGGAGGTACTATATATAACATTGTAAAGGTTTGATTACATAACCTTTAGTTTTATTGCCTGAAAAAAAGGGCTGTGTTGGTTACAAGATAGGCTCATATTTTGTTTTTTGTTTTTTCCTGCAGGTGCTTACCCTCTGGGATGATAGTGTAGTGTTAGAATGGAATCCACAGGTAATATTTATGACAGTGAAAAAGGCCCCTTCACCTAACGTTCCAGACCTAGTCCAGACAAAGCCATTATCAAAAACGTCACACCTGCTATCCCCGTTTTGATTTTAAATTTGAAATGCAACTTCACCTCTGGCTTCTGGGTAGTTACATTAAGCGAATCGCTCCAAGAATAAGAAAGAATAAAGCAGGAAACAAAGAAGAGAGACTCCCAGTGGATTAAGCACAGTGCCTTGGCGATCCCTGAGGGAGTCATGTTGCCACAGCCTCCTTTCTTCCTAAAGGGGAATCCTTTGCTACAGGGAAGGGGCTGGGAAAAAAAAAAAAAAGTACCTGCAGTTTTATGAATAGAGAGTTGGTGTCCTGAGGAAGTGTAAAAGAGAGAGATACACAGTCTCAAAGAAGGAAGTCTCCCTCTGGTCTCTTTAATAAGGGGGAAGTTCGAGATGAGGAGCAACAAGCAAGCACAGGAGAGCCCATCTTTTCCAGGCAAAATGTGTGCCTAGTTTCCAATGTTGAAAACATTTTTAACCTTCCAGAATGTTCAAAAGATCAACACATTTGCTTAAATGGTTATCATAGCACTGACTAAAGAAATACTTAATAGTTTTAAGAAGATGGTTCTTTTCAGTCTGTATCATTTGAATCATTTTATAAAGAGATGGAGAAAATGACTGCTTGTTTTAAATGTTTTTCTGCCTTTTATCCAGAAACACAAAATCCATGAACAATTTGTGCAGTTACTTCACATACATGGTACTAATGATACATCTATTTAATAGCTAATTATTGTGTTCCCCAAATACATTCTATAGGCAAAAGTTTTATCAATTTTTCTATTTTAATTGTATTCCGATGGTCACTTCCTAAAGCATAATTCATTGACCACTGTTTTATACGCAGGTATATATCCTCATTTTACATAATTAAGAGATTCACACTAAAGGATTTATCAGGCTGGAAAAGATCATATGGCAAACAACAGAACAGCCAATGAGGGTGATTCTGAAATATGACTTAAATTCCCAGGTCAAAGGGCTTGAGACTTTGGGGACATATTTATGCTTTTCTGTGGTGTATTACATATGTATATTAAAAAATAGTTACGTTCTACCTGTGGAAGACTGGTAAGGGGATTCTAGTCAGGAAAGTGACCCCTTCAACCATCTGCAGTAAGTAACTTGACTCATCTCATGGTGAGATGTAATATACACTTACAATTGCTAAGGATTAGAAAATGTCATTACCTAGAGTCTAGTTGTCTTTATCTAGTTGATCAATGTGTTATATTAAGAAATATAAAAGAGCAAACTCTGGTATAAAGTATTCCCTTCTCTTTTCTCCAACATTACTAAACACATCTAGGCAATTCCACAAGATTTAATATCCAATGTAGAAAATTCAATTTTAGTGGAGACTAACTCCATTCATACAATTCGATGAAGATTTAGGAGGTCTGCTACGAGTGGTTTACATTTCACAAAGTACTTTCAGAGATACTAACTCATTTAACGGTTATTGCCATCCTGTGAACATTAAATGGGCACTAATATTATAACACCCATTTTATATGAGTAAACTGAGCGTTCAAAAGACTAAGTAATTAATTCCCGCTCACACAGGTTAGCAAAAATTGGGACATAAACACATTATCAAGCCAGATATAGGAGGCTCCGAATCTCTGCTTTGCTTGGAAACTATGGGTGACATAGTCTGTGCCTGTTTTCCCTTGTACAAAAAGGGAAAAATCATAGTATGCCTCAGAGTTGTTGAAAGGACCAAGTAAGAATGTTTGAAAACATGCAGCACAGTGAGTCACGTGAGCACTGAAATGGTAGCCAATATCATTTTGACCCCAAGGCTGGGGCTGTCATGACCGCCCTAAAAGTATGGCTGAGGAAGGCCCCAGTGGTGGGAGATGAGATGCCTGCATCAGACCTGCTGAGTCCTCCAAGTTCTGCTTGCCTCTGAAGGTGGGATCTGTTTCACACTGGGAATAGTGACACTAAAAGTACTACACAAAAATGGTACCCTACTTAAAGAAAGCAAGACTTAAACCAAAAAGCAATTCATAGGAAATATACTGGGAAATAATAATAGTCTTCACAATTCCTTTTCCAAATTTACAATCACTTCTTAGCACCATTAAAGTTGACTGTCGTGAATGAAATAAAAATTAACCCAGTAAAAGGCAGAGATAGATTGCTCTTTATTACCTCTCCTGGTTCTTCAAGTCATTTACTCAACAGTTAATAAAGGGCTTCCGTGTGCAGAATATTTCACCCTGTCTGATCTATTTTCTTAGTTATTTATAGTACACACCCACAAAAATCCATCATGTTTCTCGGCAAGAATGGTCAGTGATGACCCTACTTAAATGTTAAACAGAATCAAAACTCATTGTACTTTTCTATTTTAAGTATACGAAATTTCTTTGGATTTGGATTCTGATTAACGTAGTCCACAAAGAAAGAAAAACAAGTGAAACCATCTATTGTAACCAATTCTCCCACCACCCTATGTCTATGAAGCATAAAACTACTGTCAGTGATGAGACAGAAAACCTCAAAATGAATAAAAAGGCAATCCTCCTGGGTTGTAAAAAAAGGCGAGGCAAAATAAGCAGTGTACTGTTTTTACAGACAATGTTCAAAGTTTTCTGCACATCTGAACGTACCAGTTGGGTTCTTTCCTGTCCCTAGATACGGTCATTTCTAAGAAATGGATAGGTGCTTCCAACTCACAAATAGCTTTCCAAAAATAAACTCAGCACAGAAGCTTGCCATACAGAGGCCTTAAATAAGTCAGTCCTCACTTTCCAGTAGATTGTAATTGTTTCCTTCCATCTTTAAAGATTTTTCTTCCGTTTTGTCTGATTTATCAACAATAGTCACTTGGAAGGAAAAATGAAGAGTGGATGAGACTTCTCTGACATACTTGGGGCCTCAGGAGACCACACAGCACCATTCTATTGGGATGACTCCAAATAATTTTCACATGAATGGCTAAGTGCAGAAATGTATAATTTATTAGGACTTAAATAAATCACAGGGAGAGAAGTGCTTTAAAGTTATGGGTAGAAAATTTTCAAAAAATGAAAAATTATAATTCCAAGAAATTAAGTTCTATGTATAAGATTCTTCCCCATAGTATTTAATATTTCAAAGGAAAACATGTTGGTAATGTTTTTTGTTTTTTTAAAAGCACGTGTTTTTTTTTACAGCCTTTGATAACAGTGAAATAATTTCCCTCACACGATCCAAATTTTAAAGGGTAAACAAACACCTTTCGAAAAACATGTACTGTTACCAGCAGAACGTTATAATCATCTTGTCTCAGCAATTTCCCTGATATAGTTACCCTACTGGAAATATTCCCAATGACTACTAAATTTGTCAAGAATAAAAAGCTTTTTCTGTTGAATCTATTAGAACATGCCTATTTTTCTCACGGACTGTCAAAGAATAAAAAGCCCCCTTTGTCCCAAGGGTACTTACATCTTCTTTTATTTTTATTTTTTGCAGATAACAATTATTACCATACCATTAGTAGTCAATAAACATTTTGTAGTTGCCAGAATAGCTAAAATTAAGAAACCCACAAGGATTTAGAATGACATTACTAAAATAAGACATCTGAACATGGAAAAAATCAAATAATTCTATAAAACAACAGAATATGAACATCAGTTTTATTCACTGAGCATATATTCTTTTTTAAAAAATCTATGGCATAAACATAAGTATGAACACTGCTATTCTCAGCACTTTCTGCCTAGAAAATTCAGTATACTATATGAAAACATCATTAAATTAAAGCATGTAACTTAGTTATGTACAACATGATTTTTTTAATGCCAAGGTTAAAAGGAAGAAGGCACCAGAAATATTGAAAAACACAAAGCAAGGTAGAAATACTGCAAGATTATCATAATTCAGTTTGCCACAGGGAAAACATTTAAGATAAAATTGAAAATAAAATAAACATAGGTTATGATATAGCCAAATTATTGCGAAATGTATCAAATTGGCTGGCTGTACATTATAGAGGTCACAGAAAATTATTGCTTTAAAATGTTTCCCCACCAATTAGCATAAATAAACACTGCTTGCTATGGTTTCCAATATGCTACCTAAAAACACAGTGTTGCCCCCCAAGGGAGCCTGGTTCCAATCCAAGGCAGATGAAATAGAAGGAGCCAGAATGGCAGTGTTTGACAGACACTAATAAAAAAGACCAGTGACATTCTACAGACTTGCAATATTCCATGTTATTAGAGGCAGCAGAGCACAGAGGTTAAGAGCATGAGCTCGGGAGTCAGACCTGTGTTCAAATCCTAGTTCCACCACTACGGGCCATGTGACCTCCAGGAACCACTTAATCTTGTCAAAACCCAGTTCAAAGTTGAGCAAGGGAGGTGAAAGCACCTTCTTCAAATGGCTGCTGCAAATACAGGATGCAGGCCAACTACTGAGCCATCACCTGGTCCAGTCTGCATGCAATACATGCCACTTACTAGTTTGCAAAAGTGAATAGTTTAACCAGTATAATTGAAAATATTGTTTTTAAAAGTTAATAGCTTAAAATTATCCACCGGTTTAGCTGAAAATATTTACTTGGTATCTTGGAATTACAGTAAAAGTCAGGTTTTACTGCTTAAGGAACCCCCCAAAAAATGTACATGGACAGAGAGGATAGAAATACTGAAATGTACAAGGAATATACATTTCCATGATAACTGACTTTGCAGATTGAAATGGTTTTCTTCTGTGGATTTCTGAAGATATGGCAACATTCTCATCAACATGTTCCCAATCTTTTTACATTTTAGGAACTGGAAAAGCTCAGGCATGTACATACAAATGACACACCTGCCCAAGATTAAGAAAAGTGGCACGGATTAGGTAATTATTTTTATATAGCGGTTTATCATTATCTACTATTTCTTATAAACTTACAGGGGAATGTGTTTGAAAAGGGGGAAATTCAATGGCACAAATTTGGAATATGCACAATTTTCTCACCAGGATATCAAACTTAGTTTGTTCTGATGGTTGATAGCTAAGGTGACTATATGCAAAATTAAATTAAAAACCAAGTAAGTCTTATTGATTCAGACACTAAAAAAATTGTAGTTGTATGGACTTCATGGGCAGGTCTCTTAAAAAAAAAATTGTACAAAGTGACTTGAATTTCCTAAGAAGTAGTACCAATACACTAGTATTCCACTCCCTTCCCAGGACAAATAATGACAAAAATATAAAACTGCAGACAAGTTTAAAAAGCCACTCACAGTTGTCTATTTTAAAAATAAAAACACTATAAAATACATTCATGTTCAAGAGCATCAAATCAATAAAGACACGGATGTATACATTTTTACCTTTTAGACTAATGGTCAATTTCAGACTCTAGACTTTTCCAAGCAAAATACAGACTATTAAATTATCATTTGCTACTCAAAATAGTATTGATGTCACAGCAAGGAAGAGAGTAATTTAAAAATCCAATGCACCCTGCAACTCAATAGTGTTTTCCAAACTGCGATTTTGAAAGCCAAATAGTGGGTCCTGATAAGAATAGAATAAAAAAATATCAGGTGCATATGGAGTAATAAGGGTATTGTTTGGTAAACGTTTGTTTAGGTGAACTTTTGTGTGTGTATGTATACTGGATCACAATGCAGAATGTGTTTTTCACTGTTAAGTTGCTGTGAAAAAAATTCAGTCACTGCTCTTAAATTTTGCCTTCTAGAGCCCTCTACAGGCTCTAAATGTTAAAAACTTGAATCCTACAGGAAATAAATAAACCTTTTGTTGGAGGGTGGTTCAGGAACTAGAACTCAGTAGTTTATCCAGGAACAGACACTTACACAAATAAGCAGTGTTTGGTCTAAGAACTCAAACTGAATGTGTGCACAGCCTCAATCCCGAAGCCAAATCATCCTCAAGTAACCAAGTTAATTTGGCAAGGTCTATATATTAGCCCTTATTCTCTCATTTTAAATCGGGAGAAATGTGTCAATATCTCACAGTTACAGCTGTCTGTGATAAACTAAGAAGAGATGGACTCACTAGGACTTTAGACAACTGTTAACGAGGCATTCACTTTTATGAGGTGTTTACAAAGCAATACTGAGAACAGAAACAAGGTTAGGCGACTAAAAGGCTTGTTTCCAAACCCCGACTCGCAAAGTATTGAGTGAAGAACAATTTTGATCAAGTACTAAACCAGTATGCTATTCTTTTAAAAACTAATGGACCACTGTATCAAAGTACAACTCTATGACATAGTTAGAAAACTGAAGCAATGTAGAAAATACAAGCTTCTTTTCATCAAAGACAAGCTAATAGGCTATTAGATTAGGGCTTTCTTCCCTTGTTCCTCACAAAAATATAACATGAATACCAAGAAAAAGTAACATTGATGTTTTTCATGCTTAATGACCACCACCACCACCACCAAAAAGAAAAAAAAAAAAAAGTTTGCAGAAACCTAAGGAAAGAGCAGACCAAACTACAAATATCTTGCAAACAATCATCAAACACCATTCTGACCTTAATTTCACCTGTATCAAGTCACCTATCTCAGAATGCTGAGATGGTTAACTTAAGGTCGACTGCAGAAAACGGGTAAGAGGCCAAATGGTAGACAATTCTGTAGAAAGGAGATCACCTGGCAGTAGAATCAATTTAGCATAAATGGTGGTTCATAACACATGCAAAAGCAGTTTTCTGGGTTTTTTTTTTTTTTTGAGTCAGTGTTGGTTGACCCCTCAATTAGCTGACATTAAAAATGATACAAAAATGGGCAGGTTTGCCCTGCAAGACGGTGTTGGTCTACTTGTTTAAAGGAACCCTGTCACCTAAAACAATCCCACATGTTGACATACATGCTTGTATTTTTACTATAACACAGATCCAGACAAGACAGTATACTGGGGCTCACGATTCATAATTTATATCAAACTCAGTAAAACCATAAAACCAGTAATTTCTGTTAATGAGGTGTATTTTAGTAAAATATTTGGACTTAATATTAAACAGATATAACTATGTTCAGAATTATGCTTGTCCCCCCCCCAAAGTCCCAGAACTGTTTATTATAAACATATATAGGATGAATTACCATCTATTCAAAACAAATGGTCACATAACTTATTTGCTATTTACCTAATTCATAAAATACAGATAAAATTTATTTGTAAAGAATGAAAATGAAATTTACTCCCATTCTTTAGTATTTTCCTGTATAAGCTGAGATTTAAAGAATGACTCTTCTTAGACAATACATAATCATGTGAGGGGCGATTTTATAAGAAAAGCAATTTTTAAAACGAGAAAGTAAGAGCCCAAGTGACACACTTGGCTTTCTTATCACCACCCCGTCCTTAGTGGAAGCTCACATCCTTCTCTTGTTATTCCTTACAAGTATCCATCACAATTAGAGGTCATCTCTTCAAGGAGAGATCTTTCCCTTCTCTCTATTCCACTTAAGAAAACCATTCTTTCTATTATTGGCAGGCATACTGAATAGCCTCAAGATAACATTAAAATAATTGCTTTTATAAAATTGTGCTTTACATCTGGGATACCAAGACCCACCCATGAACAAAGAAATGTGGCTAGCAAAGCTTACTTAGAAGTAATAGTTGAATCCACTTCTCTTTCATTTGCAAGACCACCCTGTTGAGGGAGTTATTCTACTGAATATTTAATAGCCAGTGACTTCAGTACCCAAATTCATAGAGTGGCATTCTCTCATGTACATGAACCCAACATAAAACACACATACATATCCACTACTCACTCACTCTCACACACAAGCAAGCATACACATACATTTTCTTTCTTTCCAGAACAAGTCAGAATTACAGCTCTTTTGGTGATTGTTATAATTTTTGGAATGGTTCATAAATTTTCCAAATTCTTTTAAATTCGTAATGCTTTTCTCTTTTTTCTTTTTTTTCCCAATTGTGAACCATTCCATATTGCATCTTTATTGCAAAAGTCAACATGCTTCTTAGAAATTCAGACTGTAATCGATAAAACAAACATTACATATATCAATTTAAATGTATAAACAGTTAGAAATTCAACAGTATCTCCTATTATACTATTACACAAGTTCACAATTTTGTAAAAACTATAATACAGGCATACTATACATCAAGAGGAACCACTATTCCTTTTCACATGATTTTTTTCTTCTTTTTGAAATAATGATCCATCACTATGGACCTTTTTCACTCTAACAAGACTGTTTTCCAATTTATCATATTAGCTAGTGACAATGTTTTCCCACTGTTACAACATGAAGAAATTGAGGGAAATTCTGCATTCCCTGGGGTTACCGTTCTAAGCTTGGGCAGCAGTCCACTAGTAAACCAGGCTGACCTAGCTGGATTGATGGTTACCTCGTAGCTAGTTAGAAAGATGTCATACACATTAAAAAGAACAGAATTTGCCTCAGTTGGTCTATTTTATTTCTGTAAATGAAGATGCCAAGAAAACAAATCATGGTAGTTACTCACTTTTAAGAGAAACTCTAAACGCTTAGGGATATGAGGGTGGGGATAAAAAAATCCTAAAGGAAAACAAACAAAATACATATAATATATATATATATGTATATATTCAACTATTTTATTCTAACATTAACTTAAATTTCCTAATATTTAACCCATATTTTGAATTCATTTTTGAGTCAAACGTGTTTTAAGAATTCTTAGAAAGAACATTTTTAAAGTATTTACTCCTATTTAAGATGTATTAAAAATGAAGTTTTACACAAAGGGCCTCAAATCTTACTGGAAAAAGTAGCTATCTATTCTTTACTTTAACACTCTTCTTTTACCCCCCCCCCAATAACTAAAAAAATCAAACAGATCCTCAACTCTCTCTGTACTGAGTATAATAAGATGTCAATTTTGAGGTTAAAAAATCATATGAAAAGGAATCTCATTCTGTTGAACTGTCAGTCTACTGAAAATTTTCTTACAGCTCCATTAATTTACTGTAATTTTCAGTTTCCAAATACAAAAATACAACAATTCTTATTGAAATCTATACGCTGGTAGTTTTAGTACACAAAAAAAACCAACAAATTATTTACAAAATTATACAGTTTAAGAAAAAACTTTGTACAAAAAATATATAAATCCTTTGTTCCCTCTATCACGTTTAAACTGTCAGGACTCAAAATATTCACCACAATGAATCTTTCAAAATATATACCGACTGAGCCACAGACATCAAGAAAATTTCATTAAGAGATGATGGAGGAAGGAGCAAGATTGCTTATTCTAGGTACCCCATTGTAATGTTTTCCATTCTGTTATAAGCTTATTTTAGTTTCAGTGTTATCAGAAGTATATTAACAACCTAGGAAGAGGAAGTCCTTATTATGATGAAGGGGAAATTACATGAACTTAAAAAAATGATCCTGGTTTGACACATCATTCCAGGAAAATACGTAGAAAAGATAATCAGAACGTGGGATTAAACTTCTTGTAGCTAAGTAAATCTAGAGTCCTGATGGTTTTAAGTTTCTTAGTGAATAGTTGCTATTTTGAGAAATAGTCTTTACCTAAGGAAACAAAATCCTTTATATAGTGATCACCAAGAACCTTTTGAAGCCAACAGGAAGTTTCAAATTTTCACACCACACACATACAAAAACATAGATGTGTATATCCTTGAAAAAGTGACATCCTATGTACATTAATCATTTTATTTCCCCAGGGGTCAATACAGTGTAGTGTTGCTCCTCTGCTTTTCCATCTAACATTCAGAACACAAGGACATAAATTTACATATATATTTTACTTAACAGATACTCTACTCTATACAGTGTACAGTAAAAATGCACACAGTGAAGGAAACTGTCTACTGGAGGATGCATATGTTCATGGATAGCAACAAGCTACAAAATTATCAAAAAATAAGGTCATCTGATCAGTCAAGTTATGACTCCCATTTATTACTAGCATACCCATGCCCCCTACCCTGTCCCACCCCCACCCTACCCCATCACTTCATCATCATGGTTTAAATTTTGGAAACAAATTTAAAAAAAAAAAAATTTTTTTGGACACTTTTTAACTCTTTTGTATAACTATTAACTAAACTGAAGATTTAAAAAAAAAAAAAAAAAGCTGGTGACTGACTCTCCGCCACAAATCCTTCCATTATTCTCTTCAAAACACTTATTTATCAAGGTGCTGGTTTAAACTTTTTATTGGGGGTTGACTTTTGGTGGCCCAAAAGAATCACTTATCTCAATAGTGGGTAAGTCAGGCCTATTAATAAAAAGGCAGGAAAAAGAAAATGGTAAAGAGAAAGGGGTCAAGAGGTAACAGCCTTTTACATTCTGATGTTTTGTTTTGTTTTTTTTAAAAAAGGACCAACTGAACCAATGCTTACTAATTTCAAAGCAAATTAAGGATCAGCAGCAGCAGTCCGAGAGAGTTAATATGATGACAGATGAAAACACCATGGCGCTGCCATTACCTTACAGCATTTAAGAACACAGTTTGTTATGATTTACATTAAAATAGTACTTACTACTGCACATAACCCCCCATCAAAAAATTTTAGATGAAATACAAATTGGGCTCCTCCTCAGTAAAAAAAATTAAAATAAATTTACTTTTCTTCCAAGACAACTCTTGAAAGCAAAAGGCTATTTTAATTACAAATATCTCCTACTGTCTGACAACCCATCCATAATAGCTAAGAGTTAAGAGATTCCAGGCGATTTTGACATTTAATGAAATTTTATCAGATTATAATCCAAAATAAAATTTCTGAAAACCCTGTCATTTACAACATAATCCAACACCAATACCAACAAAAACAGGTGGTGTGGAAAATAAGGCTCTAGAGAATATCCATGTCATTCCTGTGGATCTTCACAACTGTGTAAAAGTCACTAGGCCTTTGGTGCTTTAATATCATGAACAGTTATGAGATGTGTTTAAATAGCAAACTTGCTGTCCTTAAATCTACTGTGTTGAAAAGAAAAATAAAAAAAAATTTTTGGCTCATTGACTTCTTTAAATAATTTTAAAAAGTTGTTCTTCTAAACAATATTCCTAAAAATTATACAGCTCGTATCAGATTTCATCTTCGCCATGAACGAGACTCGTATTCATCTTCATCTTCGTCATCATCATCATGCAAAAACAAATCTGAGGTTTCTGTTTCCTGAAGAAAGAGAGGGTAAAATTTGCTCAGTGGTACAAGAAGGTTAAGTAAAATAACTTTTTAAGCCAAAGGACAAACAGTCAAGTATATAAAGCCCAGGCTGGATTTTTAAGTGATGCACTCAGAGTATCTTTCAGGGCAAAAAAACCCAAAACATTTTTTTAAATGTACATATATTCTCCCCTAATTTTGCTTCATTTTAATAGAAGATTTCTATTCTAATATCATTGAGAAAATAAATATATGAATGTTTAATAGAGAAAATAAAAGAAAAATTACCTATGTAGTGTTTTGATAAAATTAATTTTATTCCATTAACTTAAAAATGAAAAAAGTAAATGACCACTCAAACTCCTCAACCTTTCCTTTAATATAATCCGATTATTGTGAGGGGAGAACATACTAACTTCTCCATGACACTGATATTCCTAATCTTATATAAAAATCTAAAATGGTACACAAAGTAGAAATATCTACAAATATTCCCCAAATACCAAGATTTATCTTTTCTTTCTTGCTTGCTTAATACAGATTTTTCTTTCCTTTCTTTGTTTTTTAACACAGGAAATGTTTCTCCTTTTGTTGTATAAAATTAATCATAAGGTTAGAAAACTCTTGATCGACTGTAAATGCTAGACATCTTTTAAAACCAAAATCGTTATGAACCAGGAATAACTTGCAATGCTGGCTAAGTGTCTGTTTTAATAAACTAATTAGAAATATGGAGTAAAAAAAGCAAAATTAATTCTCAGATATTTTAAGAAGCTGATTATTTAGTACACACAGTACGTGTAAGTCCTTTATTTTCCTATTCTTCCATTTTGTATCCAACTTCCTTACACTCTGATTTTAACCAACTGTACAGAGAAGGAAAATAAGAAACTCAAATCCATTACCTATGGAATTTGAGTGAGCAAAACGCTAAAACAACCTGATAAAATTTAATTTATTCATGTAATCCATGTCCTTACTTACCAGAATAAATAACTAGAGCCCAAATAAAGTCAAAATAAATGCAAATAAAATAAAGTCTTTCCTATACTAGAAAATAATCTCCTAAAGAGCTTTTTATATTTCTGTACCTGTTGGTTAATAAACTTCTAGACTAGCCTTAACTAACTGTATGCATGAAAGAATTCAAGATTTCCTTTTTAATCCTATTTACTGTCAAGAAAAACATATATGTAACTGGGAAACGATCTAATTCAACTCTTATTTTCAGTCATTAAATTTACCTCCTCCTTGACTTCTTCTTCCTCAGTCTCCGTGGATACAGAAGGCACCTTGGATTTGTGCCATGATATTTGTAGCCGACGGTCTTTGAATTTTGACCCTTGGTTTGAAGCCTAAAATAGATTTTAGGAAAGCACAAAAGTTTGTACTCACATTCACTAATGATTTCTTCAAATTCTGTGTTATTTAAAAAGGGTAATGATGGGGAGAAAAGTCTGTCAAAGTGTATCTACAAGAAAATTCCAAAAAGAGCTAGAAAAGGTGAAGTCTTTTTAAATTAGTAAACCATACGTTCTGGTTTGCCCAGGATAGTCCATGATTTATATCTATGTCATGTCAATAGGTTGTGTCTTAGTTTGGATGATAATATCATCATTCTACTTAGAAAAGTCATAATAAGGACAACAAGTAAAATTACTGGCCTTTGGCTTTAATGATCTACATGTTTAGACTGAAACCTTTAAAATGTAAGTATTTTTTAAAAAAACTGTCTATTTATCTCATGTCATCTGGTATAGCCCCACCTATATTTGACAATGCTATTCCCACTTCCTGTTCTGAAATGCTATGTAATAATGACAAGTACTCCCCAGCTCACTTACACATTCAACAAATGTTAAATACCTACCATCCTAACTCAAGATAAAACTGCTCAGTTTCAAATTATTTTTTGGGATAATCGTCTAAACATTTTTTCCTCCCCAGCAAATTTCAGTAAGAGAAAGCAAGTTTAACTTTAAAGACAAAGCAACAGGGACAAAAGAACAGAGACCCAAAGCAGCATAAAAGTGAAAGCTTAGTCATTCCAAAAGCTTTCCTATCAACGGTGCTGGGTTGTAGACTATCCTCAATACTTGTTTGAGAAGCTAGTGAATGGGAGGGAGCTTTTGGGGTGCTGGGAATATTCCATTTCCTGACCTGTGGGACAGGTATATGGGAGTTTATCCTCTAATAAAACACTGAATTGTACACTTCTAATTGGTGTAGTTTGCTTTAATAAACATTTTAAATCGAATATTATCTTTATAATTTTAAGAAAATACCAAAGAGCTATGATATTTATGTTAAAAAAGCAAGGTTTGGAACGAACGTAGTTATAATATCATTCCATTTTAGTAATTTTTTTAAGTGAGAGACTTTATGCATGTATTCTTATATTCATAATTTTTTTCTATAAAGACATCCAAGAATAGTGACTACCTTTTAAGAGTAGGCAAGGATTAAGAGAAGTGGGGTTATATTTACTTTTTACTAACCATATGTTTAATCATTTTGATGTATTAACTTTTTATCAAAAAAAAAAAAGATTTAGGACTGGCTTATTAAAGTATCACATACTTATTAAAATATCTAATTTTTCTATACACACACATATTCTTTCTCACACACATATCTGTAATATGGCTTGAAAAAAACGAAATATTGGGAAAAAGTTAGATGTCCATCAATATGGGACTGTTTAAATCTAGTATGGTACATCTATGCAATGAAATACCATGCAGCTATTAAAAGGAATAAAGCAACACCATATGCTCTAATATAGAATCTCTAATAACATTTTATACATATTAAGTGAAAAGTGCATATGGACAAGAGTGCTGTATAACATGCCACCATTTGTGTAAAACAGATGAAATAATACATATATAAAGAATATCTCTGAGAAAATATGTGAGAAATGGGTAACGGTAATTGCCTATGGGGAGTGAAACTGAGTGACTGGAGGCAGAAGGAAATTTTATTTTTCAATGTATACACTTTGATTTCTTCTACACTTTGTGTATGTGTGTAGCTCCCCAAAATAAAATAATTCAAATGTTAATATATGAATGTATGCATAAATATGAGCAAAGCAATTATGTACCATCAATGAAAAGTTGTATGTAATAACTTAGAGGTACTTGGAACCTTAGATATAGAATTTACTCAGAGAGAAATTCATCTAGCCCAGCCATTTTCCTAGATCAAAAACTGATGCCAAATCTTGTGCCAATCATCATTCATCAATCACCTGACAAACATGAAAAAACAAAACTCAAGTGCTGCTGAGGGTATGGGCAAATACATACTCTCATCCAAGGTATAAATATAAATTAAGTATAAATTAGTACAACATTCTTAGAAGGTTATTGGCAAGCTGTACCAAATTTTAAATACGCATGCTTTTGAGCCAGTCATCTCACTCGTGCAAACTAACCTAAAGCAATGGTTCTCAACTGGGGACAATAACGTTACTCGAGGGGGCATTTGATTGTCACACTGACTGAAGAGCACTTAGTGGCATTTAGCTTGTGGAAGCCAGGGTGCTAAAGGTCTTGCAATGTGGAAGACTGTCCCACATAACAAATTATTAAAAAATGCCAAATCCAGTAAGATGTATGAAACATTGTTCCTAATACAGAGTTTCCCTGAAAATAAGACCTAGCCGGACCATCAGCTCTAATGTGTCTTCTGGAGCAAAAATTAATATAAGACCGGGTCTTAGCTGATGGTCCGGTGAGGTCGTAAGACTGGGTCTTATATTAATGTTTGCTCCAAAAGACGCATTAGACTTGATGGTCTGGCTAGGTCTTATTTTCGGGGAAATACGGTAGTGAGAAAATGGGAAACACCCTACAAGTAACTGGCCATCAAAAGGCAGTAAATATCAGTAGTTCACAAAAGAGGGATTTTTTGGGGAGGGGTCAGGGGAGGGGGATGGGAAGAGGAATACTTTCTGGGTAGGTTTATTTCACTATCTTTAAAAATGTCTTAAGAAAGGTACTCCTGCTTTAAACATTATTAGAGGCCATGATGTTTGTTGTTACAGCCACCCTGACACCATAAAGATAAAGGCCTAAAAACAAAAGCCAACATAATAGGAGAGCAGAGGAAAAATATGAAAACCTGTGTGGCTGAGTTTAAGAATTAATAAATCTGTAAAACATCCCTACCCCGAGACGACTTGAAAATAAAATAAATAAATGTCCCTGTTTTCCAAGTTACATAATTACCTGCAGCCAATGCATCCTGAGAAAGTGTGCATTACTTTCATAATCAGGAAGAAGAAAAATAAAATCAAGATCTACTCCATCACTGAGGATAACAGCTAAATTACATTACCACAGTTCAAGAACTGTGTAGTTAAACTGATGCATATTCCTTCAAAATACAGTCCAAGTATTCCAAACATTTAGCACAAATAACTTTCCCTGTTGAAACCATCCAAAGCTCTCTTTCACCAGGGGTAAAGAAATGAAGCTTAGCTTTCGTCCTCTCTGCCCTTAAGCAAGGTTCTGGGACTTCATATTTTTAGCGCCTGACCTAAACTTTAATATTAATATTAAAATATTCAAAGGAAATTCTTTAGGAAAGTCTTTAATATCCTCAGATCACTGTCAAAAGAAAGATATATAAATAAGGATTATTTTTTTAAAAGTTCTTTCTGGACTCACTGATTTTATCTTTTAAATATAAAAAACCCTATTTGTTATATATCATTCTATATTTTAAACTTTAATATTTAACATATGAAGTAATATAATAATATATACCAGGGGTCTGTAAACTATAGCCTTCAGGCCAAATGTGGCCTGGCACCTTGTTCTCAATAGCCTGTGAGCCAAGAATGGCTTTTACATTTTTAAAAGAAAAACAAAAAGAGAGAGAGAAAGAAAAGGAAGAGGGAAAGGGAGGGATAAGTATAAAGGAAGAGGAGAAGAAAATGTTATAGAGATTGGATAGTCCTCAAAAACCTAACATATTTATTATCTGGTCTTTTATAGAAAAAGTCTGCTGACCTCCGATATACTATTAAAATATTTACATATTACATGCTTTATGCTGTTACACATAGCTTGCACTGTATATTAAATATCTTATGCATTTTAAATTTATGTGCACTTTTACACATATTTTTATATAGGTATCTGGGACCTAAAAGCCCAAGATGAACACATATCCTCAAATTTGGTTTTAAAATATACTGTAAGTGAATATGAGGTTAAAAAGTCTGATTCTAAAAGTAATACATGTTCATTTGGAAACCTAGAAAAATAGAGAAGTGCTTAGACGGAAAAAAAAATGGGTAACTTGAATTCTGCTACCCAGAACTAATTTAATGCACTTTCATTCCTAGTTTTTGTTTAATCTTGCATCCCACTTTTTTTAACTTAAAAGTGAATTCTGAGAATTTTCTCATGTCACTATTCTTTAAAAACATGTTTTTAATAGCAGTAAACTACTAGTGAGCGTTTAGATTGTTTCCATTTTCACTAATATAAAGTGTGCTACACCAAGCATACTTACAGGTATCATTTGCATGCAACCATAACAATTCTCTTATGATAAATTGTTAGAAGCAGATTACTGGATACAAAAATAAACTGAAGGACTCCAAAATTGGGTTCTCACTCTTCAGAATGACTTCACTAAAACCCATCCATCTTTCATATAGATAATGTTCTTCCATGATCCTTTCACAATTAAGGACAGTAAAAGAATACTGAAAATATACATTTTACCTTAGCCTTTACAGGATATAAACAAAGAAACAAAACAAAATAAAACCTTGTGGGGCAGCCAGATGGCTCAGTCGGTTAGAGCGCGAGCTCTGAACAACAGGGTTGCTGGTTCGATTCCCACATGGGTCAGTGAGCTGCGTCCTCCACAACTAGATTGAAGACAACCAGAGCTGCCGGAGGGGCGGTAGGATGGCTCAGTTGGTTAGAACGTGAGCTCTCAACAATAAGGTTGCCGGTTCAATTCCTGCATGGGATGGTGGGCTGCAGCGCCCCCTGCAACTAAGATTGAAGGACAACAACTTGGAGCTGGCGGACCCTGGAAAAACACACTGCCCCCCAATATTCCCCAATAAAAAAATAAAAAAAAAAGAAAAAAACCTCAAAGAAGAGTTATCCTTTAAGCCTGCTAAATATACTTACAACAATATCTAGGCACATGTATTTCTGTATTTCTTTCAAAGGAAGCATACCACACTGCCTAAGTATCTGTTACTAGAGTAAGTCTGTTTCTAGTACTCAAGGCTGTCTGATAGCACTTTATCAAAACAAGTAACAAACACCATTAAAACCAACTTCTTCTTTTAAAAAAAAAAAAAAATTTTTTTTTTTTTTAATTGGGGAATATTGGGGAACAGTATGTTTTTCCAGGGCCCATCAACTCCAAGTAGTTGTTCTTCAATCTAGTTGTGGAGGGTGCAGCTCAGCTCCAAGTCCAATTGCCATTTTCAATGTTTAGTTGCAAGGGGCAGAACCCACAATCCCATGTGGGAATTGAACTAGCAATCATGTTGTTGAGAGCTCGCACTCTAACCAACTGAGCCATCCGGCTGCCCCTCCGGAAGCTCAGTGGCAGCTTGTTGTCTTCAATCTAGTTGTGGAAAGCGCAGCTCACTGGCCCATGGGGGAATCGAACTGGCAACCCTGTTGTTCAGAGATCACGCTCTAACCAACTGAGCCATCTGGCTGCTCCTAAAACCAACTTCTTGAAGTTACCTCACATAAGGTGGCTTTGTTTGCTCCTTCCCCAAATGCCTGGACATGCCCCTTTCCACAAACTGAATGCCATATTTCAGACTTATCAAATGTACGTACGTAAAACTTGGTTATCATTAGATGCTCTAGAATGATTCTACTTATGAGAAGGAAGCTGATCTATTTCAGCATGACTTCTGGGTTAAAACTTAAACATCTACACTACATATAGTCTCCAGTGACCCTCAAGCCAGAGCATGCAGCTTCCTACTTAATAAGATTATCTACTTTTTTGTACAATTGGAATTTTCTGCAAAGTGAAATTTATAAAAATTCTGCTTTACATAACTCAGTATCACCTCACTAGCGTCTAAATAGGCACCTTATTTGGAAAGGAGGTTTTCATTTTATATGCTCAACATTGAAAGATAAAAATCAACATTCATCCAGCCTCCACAAGAAAAGCCTACACGTGCGTAGTGCTCCTCCATGTATTACTACCTTCTTTACTCCTCAAAGAAGTCACTTAAAGCTAGTCTCCCACTTTACAAAAAAGAAAAGAAGGGTTATACTAGCCACAGAATCGGCTCAAGAGTGAATGGCCCAAAGGTTCTAAAATCTGGACACTTCATAACAACCCACCATTCTCCAACAGTCAGGGTGAAACAGGATTAGTGGGCATCAAACTAATAAGAAACTTTGGAATAAAGTCTTGCTCCTTCAGACTTCCCTCACCATCTCTAATACTGAATAAGGCTGAAAAGGTTTTCCTTCAAAGTTGTTTGAGGAATAGGGGTCCTGGATGTTAACAGCCAACTGTGTATTTCTATCTTGGTCCTACCACTTGTTTGACCTTGGTTAACTTACGTTCAAGTGTTAATGTCACCATTGGTGACACACAGGATTTCAGGTGCACTTTCTATAGTTATTTAAGATTAAATGAGATCTTAATGCAAATGCTCTAGCACAAATAACACTCAATAAATAGCGAATGAAGTAACGAGTGGTTGGAAAGAGAATATACTACTTATGTGCAAATACCCTTTACCTGTACAAATCTGTCTGTCTAAAAGTAAATGGTAGCCACTGTACACAGAATATAACTAAACACGTTTCTTATCCTAATGAACTCTTCCTTTGAATTTTGCCTCTGTCCCAGATTATTTTCACTTATTGACTATACACACCTCGTAAAGCATGTAATAACCCTAAAACAAAAATCAAATACAGCTCTGGAACAACTTGTCATTCCAAATGCATTTAAGAGGAGTATCATGGAATTACAGAGCATGAGCTGCTTCTTGACCTTCAAGTATATTAATAAGAATTTGCTAATACGCATGTTTTTTACAACTTATTTTCTAATCTATAAAACATTTGACATTTATACAGAATGCAGCCCGGAAATGCTGAATACAGCATTTTTAGAGTTAGCATTTGCTACTTTAAGAACTTACTGAGAAATGCTGAAGTAAATCATCTTTTTCCTCTTCGGTGAATCCCCCAACTGTCAGTGCTTTGGGGCGATGGTCCACCACCATATGATTCAGTGCGCCCCTTCCTCGACCTCCTCGACCTCGGCCTCTTCCTCGACCTTGGGAGGACATGGTCTTTCCTCGACCCACAGGCAAAATACCTAATCGGGCAGCCTGAATAATAACAACCAAAAGTAGAATACAATACACTGTTAGACTAAACCTTGGAAAATAGAGGAAAAGAAAAGTATTTATTGAGATGTTAAACGGAGAGAGTCAGTATCTCCTTTTAAGTCTCACCTCAACCTGTAACTGACTGAGTTTTTTCCGTAACTCAGTTGTATCTTCTCCTGAGGATAGCTTCTTGTGAAGATCCAGTTCAGTATCTAATAGCTCTTTCTGGGCCTTTGGGAAAATTAAGAGTAAAATGTATTTTTTAGATAACTTCCAAGATTTTACTCAGTATTTAAATAAATACTGTACTTACAGAATGACACACAGCTCTTTTGGGAAAATGGAAGTGAAAGGATGTAACAAATATGAGTATTTTAGAGAAAGTAACTTTACAGATATAATACTGACAATATGTAGAGAGTGTAACAATAAATATAATAAGCAGTATTACTATTTAAGATGGCCTAAAAATCTGTCTTGGAAACAATCATCTGAGATGAGGGAGCTGAGAATAATTTTCACATAATAAAACGTCATAAATGAAACACAACGGGGCAAAATAAATTATATTGTAAAAATTCATTAATGGTACAAACGTAACAGTTATATAACTGCTTTCAGATATGAACCCCATAACTATTGCCACTCTTTTTTGGGGGTAAGAGACAAATAAATTATCAGTCTTCAGGTACGTCACTTTGAGAGTTTCTTTTCCCCCAAAGTCTCTCTCTTTTTTTTTTAAGAATTGACAAGCAGTTATTGTGTGTTTTTTCTTTAATTTTATTGGGGAATATTGGGGAACAGTGTGCTTCTCCAGGGCCCATCAGCTCCAAGTCATTGTCCTTCAATCTAATTGTGAAGAGCGCAGCTCAGCTCCAAGTCCAGTCGCCGTTTTCAATCTTTAGTTGCAGGGGGTGCAGCCCACCATCCCATGTGGGAATTGAACCGGCAACCTTGTTGTTGAGAGCTGGGCTCTAACCAACTGAGACATCCAGCCGCCCCTCCAGAAGCTCAGCGGCAGCTCGTCGTCTTCAATCTAGTTGTGGAGGGTGCAGCTCACTGGCCCATGTGGGAATCGAACCAGCAACTCTGTTATTCAGAGCTCATGCTCTAACCAACTGAGCCATCTGCCCTCTCCCCCCATAGTCTCTTTAATTTTCAAAATGTGCACGACTTTCTATTAAGCTGGTGCAAAAGTAACTGCAGTTTAAAAGGTTAAAAATAATTGCAAAAACCACAATTACTTTTGCACCAATCTAATATAATTGGAGGAAATGTCAATAAAAACATTTTTATTATATTTTTAAAAAGCAATTTTAATAAAACACTTTACATTCCTATACTGAGAACCACAATTTCAAATGTAATATAATATTGTACATAAAAATTTATGTTCTATATATCTGACAAATTCATTTCCACTTCTCAAAGGGCTGGAAATTTATCTAAAATCCCACTACAGAGCTGTGGTATAATGGAACCGCTGTGGAAAGCAAGTATTCTCCTACGATAAGCAAGCAAATGGAAATTAACAAAATTAGACTTAAACAGTCTAGAAATTCTAATTCTTCTTTCCAATCGAATGTCACATTTCTGCCCGTATTGAAGCGAATCATACCTTTTGACTACTAAAAGGAATAGTTTTATTATAGCATTATTACAGAATTACAGAAAAACTGCTGAAACAGGAACTTCTCATCTTCAGTAGAGAACCAAAAATTCAATTAAAAAACACAACTTTGTTCAAACAGGGTATTATCACCTATTTCAAAGAGAGTACACAGCAACTATAGAAATATTTAGAAAACTTGTTACTGTAATTGTCTCCCCATCAGACTATCAGCTACCTAAGGGTTCCACTGTATTTTCAAAGTGCCAAGCACATAACAGATGTTCAATAACCCTATTCTGAATGAAAAAGACAAAAAGATACCTCTGTTTTGGTCTTTACTTTAGATGGTGTGGAGGCTGCAGAAGATGTTTTTAATTCATCTTTTAATTGTGAGATCTTTTCTCCAAGCTCTTTCAAAGTCTTCATTACGTTTGCTCTCTCTTCTGGTTTCATGTTTTTGTTTTTTTCTAGCTTGGATATTAGCATCTACAAAACAAACAAAAAAGTAAAACCATGCTTAGTAAAGTTTAATATAAGTAACCCTTAAAAACTTTACCCATAGTAAAATCTATTCTATACATCAATTCCAACAGGCACATAATGAGTCTTACCTTTTGGCATTCTATTTGTTTTTCTAACACTTCTTGTCTCTTTTTCCTCATATCTTGCTGTAGCTTCATTGCTTCCTACATGAACAGGTAAAGAAAAAATTTCGTAAGGGGTAGCAAAATTTGCCAATGATACATAAGGCTACTTGATTCTAAACTCATTTCTTCTCAGCCATCCCTATATAAGACAGCTTTTCCTCCTAATCAAAAAACAGCTGAAACCAGAGATAAATCTTTAAATGTATTTTCCCCAACACTTTCAAAAGTTTACATTTATAACTGTACTTTTAAATATATTTAAAATACTGAACATTAATTAGTTGCATCTATGAGGTTTATTCACTTGAATGATCTCATTTGCCAGTGTTATAAGCCAAATCCTTATTTTTAAAGTTTAAAAATGTGAGACGCAGTTACAGGTTAGAACCAATAGCAAAATCTATGGGTTTTTGCCAGGAAAATGTTGCCTCCCACCCCTGTGTAATTAAATCTCCACTTTTACTGAGATAATACATACAAATATCTATTTTATTTGAAAAACTCTCTGTGAGCTTAAATCTAAGATGATAGGAAACTCAGAATTGAGTTGTATGAAATAATAACTACATAAATGTTATACTTTATATGAAACCTTATCTAACTTACAAAGCCAGAAAGGAATTAAAAGAGAAAATAATGAAATAAAACGTTTGCTTCTATTCCTTGGAGAATGAAAAAACATGACAGCTCAGTATTATTTACTTTTATACACACACAAGTCTTTCCTTGTGCTTTAAGTAGCCACTGAATGGCAATTGCGAAACATTTTTTTATGTTTGTTCATCTTTTGTTCAAGAGTATACAGCATCAAGCAGCAGCTAAATAAACATTATGATGTAGTTCCATAACATGAACCCTTCAAAGGTGTTAACATAACCACTTAAGAATTCAATGGGTCCTTTCCTCTTTAAGGAAAGAAGAATCAAAGCTGTTACCTGCTTCTTTTTAAGAACTTCTTGAACGTCATGAGATTTAGACCCTGTACAAAGTTTTGAAGGAGTCTTTAAGTTTGAAGAGCTGTAAATCATTTTTGGATGGCCTGGAGATGAAAATATCTATGAAACACAAATATGATTAAATTAAATCTTAGAAATGCTTTATAGCCATTTTTTAAAAAGACTGCATATATTTCTTTTTTTTAGGAGTTAAATTTTTTTACATTTAAAAACTACATTTATAAAACTAGCTCTTTACATTCAATTGTCACTCAAATAAAAAAACATAAATTAATTTTTAGCAACAATGTTCTATTTCTGAATGGAATCACTTATTTTTCTTCTCTTTGTATTTTTTGATTGTGAGACAAAGAACAAGCCCTGACCTCTAGGAGCTCTCCTGCCACTCACAGCTAGGCTTTAGTGTCCTCTTGTTAAACCTAAACAATTTCACAGAATATCAACCCTAGACAAGGCCACTCTTGCAAACGCGATGGATCAAGGTAATAACAAGACCACTCCACAATCATAACTGAATACAGAATACTATCCAAACCATAAAAATGATTAAACATTTCTCTATCCTGGCGGACAGAAATGACTATAACTTCACCAATCACAGCTTTTGCCATTCACTCTAGTCTCCCCTCCCCCTGGGTAAGATTTATTGAGGTATCTGATCACAGAACTACTGTTTCCTTAAACACTCCCCCAAAATCACCAAACACAGTCTATTCCTAAAATAAGTTCTTTCTAACACCCTCTAACTGAAGTGTCCTACGGTTTCATTGTGCACATTCCCTCACTGAACAAACTCGACCTGTTCAACTCCAGGTGTGTTCCTGGTGGTCTCTGGATGGAGGGGACTGTCATAAGTTACTTTCCATATGCACAGTGCCAAATGAGAACACAAGTTTCTAACAACCTTCTGAGAATTAAGGTACTTTATAATCATAATCTTAATATTATATTTAATCAAATGCTCTCTGTCCTAACACACTCCACTATTTTATTTTTAAATTAACTTTCAATACATGATGTAAGGGACACAGGAGATAATATTAAGAAATTCATGGAAAATTCAATAGTGTAAAAAATATATCTAAATACAAAACTACTCTCAACCATACAACACTTAATTGTCTTCAAAATTAAGCTTCTTTACATAGGAAAGTCTCTCAAGAACTGTAGAAACTCTACATAGCTGACGTTCATGTTGTTATGATTATTAATTAAAACAAAAATGAGAACACCTAAATTTACTGAACACCTATTATGTGTTAAGCACTGTGTTATGTTTTATCAATGAAAAATTTAAATCTCCATAGCAACTCAGTTTATTGAAAAGGAAACCAATGCTCACAAGTTATCTAACACAGCTAGTAAGAGGCAGGTCAAGTCAGGGCTGTCTGACTTCAAGGTCTGTAATTATTTTTTTTTCCCTTTCTTTTTATAATAAAATTTTTGAAACAGACAAAAGTATAGTTAAATAAAACACTTGATATATCCATCACCAAGCAGCAACAATTACCAATACATAAAATAATCTTGTTTTATTTAAATCCCCAACTACATCTTTACACCACACACATCATTTTATCTGTAAATGTTTCAATTGTATCTGTAAAAGCTCAGGACTTCTTTCCTTTTTAAACATAACCATAGTATCATCATCACACTTAAAAATTAAGAATTCTTTAAAATCATTAAATATTCACATTTCCAGATTGCATTACCATTTTCTAAATATTTTTCCCATTTGAATTGGGATCTGTTATGGTCCATAAAGTGTAAGTAGTTACATCTCTTTAAAGTCATCTTTAATTCTGCTCCCTCTCTCCTTCTTTACCTTGAAAACTATTTGTTGAATAAACCAGGTCACTCATCCTATAGCATTCACCATAGTATAGTACCCTTGAACTTGTTCCTCTGTCCTCTAAATTTTTAAAAAATTGATGAGTAGATCTAGAGCCTTGACATTTTTTCATTCTTTGACAGGATTCTAGTAATCTTTGACAACATTCTCTTTTTCTGCTTTAACAAAATATTTTAGGCTCATCCAGAACACTGTCAGTCCCAGATCTGTGGACAGCCATTCCCCTGGTGCCTTGAGGTGCTGGGGGATTGCTGGAGGGGTCATTACCATTGGGCTGGTCATTGTTTCTGGACTTCTTCAGTGAGGAGGATCAGGAAATGTTTTGGCGATTTTTTGGTCACTTATTTGATTTTTAAGATAAAATACAATCTGACTTTATACTGACACTTCAATTCAAATGCAGGACCACAGTGTTTTCACTTAACCTTATCTATCTTGTAGCTCTCTTTTCAACCACACTGAATATCTCAGTTGTCAATGACGCCAATGTGATTCCTCATTTGACTTATTCGACAATGCCCACAAGCCAGTTTCAGAAGACCAGCAGAGTCAACAATATGACTGCTGAGCTTTCTTAAATTGCTTTTTGTCCTCAGTGTGTATCTCGTTAAGAATAGTCAAATAACTGTTTTAAAGCACTCTATGCAGACATGCTAGTTTATTTCTTTTTAATTTTTAGGGGTTACTTTTATTTCATTTCACAATTACATATAGCATTTACATGTTTCCAAGACAAATCTGCAAAATAAGACAAAGTCAAAGTTGTCCAGTTTCTTCTATCCTTACTATTACCACCAAGATTTAAATTAATGTGATTTTTTTTTTTAATTGTAAGCAACTGCTTATAGTTGCAGTGTTCATTGCCCCTATTTTCTTATACCAACAATGGTTGACTATTGTTTTTGTTCCATCTTGCCCTTTTCACTTAATATATCCTGATGATCACCCCACGGTATAAAGATATTCCTCATTCTTTGTAACAAATTGCACATACGCTATTGTACACACATACCACACTTGAAGTTACCAGTCTGCTACTGACGCACATTTGGGCTGTTTTCAGTCTTTTGCTATTTTCAAGAGTCTACAATTACTAGCCTTACACATGACTTTTCATAATTTTAACTAGCGTATCTTTGGCATAGATCAGGGTGTCCAAACTTTTTTCAACGTTTTTCACCAAGGGCCATATTCAGTAAAATACACAAACACCCAGGCCACTCACTCGAGGTGAAGTACGAATTGCCTCACCAGGTTTATTTAAGTAAACTAAATATATTTTTGGTATTTGCTGCGGGCCAATAAAGAATGGATCGCGGGCCGCAGTTTGGACACCCCTGGCATAGATACTTAGACGGAAGGTTACTGATTTAGAATAAATGCATACGTAATTTGCCAGATACCGCCAAATTTCCTTTCATGGGGGCTGTACTATTTAGCATTTCCATCAGCATCTAAATTTCAGATCCTTTTGGAAGTTATTCTGGTTTATTATGCAATTTAACAAATGGATCTAAGTTCACAAAGAAAAATTTAGGTTGAACATAGAAAAAAAAAATGGATCTAATTCCATCTTTTCTATATGGCTATCCAATTATCCCAATACCATTTATCATGAAGTCCACATTTCCCCCACTCATCTGAAATAGTGTGTTGGTAAATAATAAATTCCTATTTGCAAGTGAAGTCTATTTCTCGATCTATTCTGTTCCACTGGTTTGTCTTTACATGTGCCAGTATCAAATTGTTTTAATTATACAGACTTCATAGTATTTTTTTAATGTCTAGTAGAGCTAGCTCCCTTCTTGTTCTTTTACAGTTTTCCTAACTCTCTTTGAAATAATCACCATGCTGGACAGTCACTGTTTAGATAATATCCCTAAAAGCAAAACAAACTACTTAAAACACATTTCAAAGTTTGACTTTTGATTATGACAGAATCCCCTTCACTATGTTCTAGATTATAATAAAAGGGAAAAAAATATAAAACATATGAATAAAGATACCTACCTATTAATAAATGGCTAAAATTCGCCAATTCCTATTTAGCTTGGAATAGAAAGAAAAATTTAACTAGCAAATTTCTGGCTGAACTACGGAAATGAGGGAAGTATACCTGCCACACTGATGTTAGCAGTTGTCACACTTATCTTGACCGAGGAGTAAACAAGACATTAGCAATCTGGTTGATAATCAATTTGTTGATTTCTTTGTGCCACTGAACAACTCTAAATATATTTGAGGTTCACAGAAACACATACCTGGCAATCCTCTCCACCACCACTGGACTGATTCAACAAGTGGGCCGTATCACTCTGGTTACCACTGGCATGTCCCAGACGGTGTTTAACAGGAACTTTGTTAAGAACATATGCACCTGGTGTCTGTGGTTTGCTCATCATCTGCATAGACAAAATAAATACATATGTGGGAAGTTTTTTAAATGCCCAGGAATGACACAAATTTAGGATAGTGACTATCCTGGGGAAGAGGATAAGAAAATGGGAAGGGTGCTTCAATTATCTGTAAGGTTATATTTTTTAAGTGAGTGGTAGATACACAAATGATTGTTATTATCCATACTTTGCTGGATGTCTGAAATATGTCACAACAAAATGCATGTATATATGTGTATATACTCAGAGAAAAATTTCCAATAATTTTATCATGTTCCTTTCAATATGTGATGCTTTGAAGACTTGAGGGTTTGAACCAACAGTAGCTTAATATGAACAATGGTGTGCTGTGGCCACCCCCAAAACAAAATGCAATCTTGGACTGCATTAACATAACAGGATCTAATGGATCACAGAGGTGATGGTATCACTCTTACCATTCAGCCAACTTCTAGAGGAAGCATTCACCTTTGGACCTTAACATGAAATGGGACACAGACAAAAGAACTGCAGAGACAGGTGCAAAAAGCAGGATGATGAATGGAATTAAGACTAGGTACTATATGGAATACGTTTTATTTTAAAAATCTGAATGCATTTAATCCAAACAAGAGAACACCTAGCAAGAGATTGTCATCAATATCTAAACAGCTCTAATGCATGGTGGCTTGCTCTTTTCTTCCTTCATCTATTCATTCAAATATGTTTTGAGCAACATGTGCCAGGCCTTGTTTTAGGCAATAGGGATACAATGCATAAAACAGACAAAATCCCTTTCTCTTGAAGCTTCCATTTCAGTTATAAAAGGAACAGAATTTTTCTACATGGGAAAAAGTAGAACAAAAGGATGGGTACAAGGGTGACTGATTCTAAGACAAAAACTAAGAAGTTCTAGATTCAGAGTTGTTCAGTGGTGGGTGGTTATTATACTTTAGTGTTGAGAAGAATCACTGAAGTTATGTCTTAAACATGAAGATTTATGGGCCCTATATCTACAGACTGACTCTGTAGGTTTGGAAAGATAAGGTCCAGGAATTTGCACCCAGGTAAGTGATTCTGATGTAGAATAGCACTTCTCAAACTTTCGAGTACATAAGAATCACCTGGAGAGCTTATTGAAACACAGATTCCTGGGCTCCACTCAGCAATTCTGACTAAGTTAGGATAAGGCCCAAGAAATTGCTCCCAGGAGATCAGACGCTGCTGGTCTGCAAAACAAACTGAATGGCTCCGATGTGGAAGACCAAAGGACCACAAACTGAGAAACACCTATCCAGAGGTGGGGCATAAAGAATCTCTAAGATCCTATGAACCAGCAGATTACCTTCTGGATACCTCCATGTACCGTTGAGGGAGAAGACTGCTGATGAAGGTGCTGTGGCAGGTGATGGTGCTGCTGGGACAGGTGACTAAGTGTTTGCTGTTGTTGCAGGAGCAGCTGTGTTGGGGACTGTAGTGCTGGTTGCTCATTATTTTCTCTATGCCACAGGACTCGAATGAATCGGTTGTTTAGAACTGCTTCAGTGCTGGAAATGGCTTTCCTGGCTTCCTCATTGGTAAGATACTGGATGAGGGCTGCCTCTGGATCTCCCTTAAAAGCAACCTGTAAGAAAAAACAAAAGCAACAACAAAAAAAACACAGATATTAACAAATAGTTAAATGCAAATAAATTATTGATAAAGAATTCAGAAGTAGAAAATAGCCTGCTGAAATCCACTGTGAAACCTTTGTTAAGTTCTCTATCCCCTAAAGGATGATATGCCTATTTCAAAATAATATATGGAAGAAGGTTATATTATTTAGTAAGTAATCCTATTAATGTTACCTAACCACTTGGGAAAGAGTTATTAGAACCCTTCCTGATATCTTACATTCAAATGAATTCCAGAGAGAGAAAATATTTTTACAATAACAAACAAACAAAATACACCATAAAAACCCAGGACAAAGGGGAGTATCTATATAACCTCAGGTTTGAGGAAGCTTTTATATGTAACCTACAAAGGTAGGAGCCACAGAGTCAGGAAGCAGATTTGACCACGTAAAATTGTAAAATCTCTGTTAGTCCAAACATGCCACAAACAAAGTAAATGACAAATGGAAAAAGGAGCTTTAACATATATGATAAGCAAAGGCTTAGAAAAGCATTATGATAAATGCCTTCATAAAAAAGGGATAAAGACAATGGATAGGTATATCCAAAAGAACTGCAAATGCTAGATAAATTACAGTCTACACAGTAATAAAAAAAAGCAAATTACATCAAGTATAACTTTTCACTTATGAACCTTTTCATTTAAAAAAATTGAATGGATCCATATAACAGTGTTGATGAGGTTTCAGACACTGACTTTGGGAGTATCAATTGGCACGCTTTTGGAGAACAATTTGTTAGTTCAAATAAAGTCTTCAATTTTTTTTAATTCAGCAACGCATCATAAAAATTAATTAAATTTATCCACAAGGAGGCTTACCACCGCATTGTTTTTATGTAAAAGAGAAACAACATAAATTCCTAACAACAGAGAATAGTTAAATAAGTCATGGCCTACTGCTATGGAATGAGTTATGTGCCACCCCCCCACATACACCTGAATTCGTATGTTAAAGCCCTAATCCCTAAAGTGACTAGAGATAAGCTTTCAGGATAGGCTTTTAGGAGGTACTTGAGCTTAAACGAGGTCATAAAGGTAGGGCCCTATCAGACAGGATTGGTGGCCTTATAGGAAGAGATATCTCTCCAGCTTTCCTTTTCCCTCTCTCCTTCCACCTGTGAGGACATAGTAAAAAGGAAGCCATCTACAAGCCAGAAACAGTCCTCCCAAGGAACCATTTTGGCCATCACCCTGATCTTGGATTTCTCAAAAATAAATTTTTGTTGTTTAAGCCACCCAATCTATGGGATTTGTTATGGCAATGTTAGCAGACTAATATATCCATCTACACCAAGCCATCTAATTTTTCTAAATGCAATAAAGCATAATGACCTAGGAAAAATTTAAAGGAAAAAAAGGTAGAGATAATGGTATGGTCACATCTTTTGTATTTTTTTAAGTGTACGAAGCATTTTTAAAAAGAGAAAAGGTGTGTGTATATTCTTCCATACAAATAAATATAGTATGTCTTTTCATCAAAAGATTAATAATTGTTATTGCTAAAATTAAACGTGTACTACTTTTGCACTCAGGGAAAAAACTGCTTAAAAAAATCTCTCAAAAAGAATACTTTGGATCAATTCTTTGAAATACCAAGTCCCCCAATACTACCTTCTTAAACTCAGTTACAGAAATTATATTTTGGTTTGATGGAAACACTAAGTATCTGGGGTAACTGACTGAAATTCCAACTTAAAGACACCGTCAAGTACCTCCATTACAGCATAACACCCAACGTAATTTCAAATATCTAACAAGTAGGCAGTAATACAAAAGCTACAATTTCACATTAGATAACATGTTGCACTGCCTAAAAGTCTCAAGATTAGAACCATTTTTAACCAATAACTACTTTACCACAATATAAAAGTCAGGCAGTAGACACAGTTACTATATTAGAAATTACCGAGAATTTTACCTATTTAGAATACTAAAGCAGGTGATAAAATCGCTTGTCCAAAGACAGAACTATAAAAATACAGTAACTAGCCCGGTGTCACTCAGGAAGAGGTTACAGAAAAGAACCAAATCAATTCAAAGAAACAGCTTAACAATTAATTACCCATCATTAATTTGGGTATGCAGACCTATAGCAGAGTTTAAAACTCTTAGCAGTGATGATCAGACTAATCACTGGCTCATTTAAGCAAGGTGAGCTGGTAGGAATGTTTTCAAAAATGCATAAAACACATGGATTTTGTCACCAACACAGCCATATTTACCTGGATGTTAACAATAGTTCCAAATTTGCTGAAGTGTTCATTGAGCTTGGTAATGTTGTTCAATTCCTGAGGGATTTTCTTGACTTCTAATTTGGTATTTGTATACTGATTCTTTCTCAAGAATCCTGGTTTACTCTGATTGTTATTCCCTTGTCTGAAACGAATATTAAGACTTGGTTAATTATCCCACCTATGCCTAGCCAAGAGATATGTAAGCAAAGCGTGTAAGGTTTTATTTATTAATGTGTCTTTAGTAAGCACTTAACATTTTTCAGAAACTAGTAAATAATTTTCTTATCATCCTCATTACATGAGAATAGAACACACTGAGAGAAAAAAAGAAGACTGAATGGCAAATGATCACAAAAAAAAAGGCCCAACTGCGATTAAAAAATCATGCTAAAAAGACCTACCACAATTATCAAGGAATCTAACATGAAAGAATAGAACATCATTTTTTTTATGGTGCACTTTTCAGCTTCTCCAAAAATACAGAATTTTTGGGATGGTCGGATGGCTCAGTTGGTTAGAATGTGAGCTCTTAACAGGGTTGCTGGTTCAATTCCTACATGGGCCACTGAGCTGCGCCCTCCACAACCAGAGTGAACACAATCAGCTGCCGCTGAGCTGCCACAGGGGCAGGATGATGGGCTGTACCCCTGCAACTTGAGCTTAAATATCGAAAACTGCGACTGGACTTGGAGCTGAGCTGCGCCCTCCACAACTATATTGAAGGACAATGACTTCAATAGAGCTGATGAGCCCTGGAAAATGCACTGTTCCCCAATAAAAAAAGAAAAAAATTAATATACATATATATACTTTATATATATATATATATACATATTTTTATAAAATATGTATATATATATATATTTTTTTTCTTTTCTCTTCATTTCCAGGGTCTCAATAATTCTTAATATTGGGTTAGGTTTATAAATAAGTAGGTACAAATTACAGTATCAATTATAAATATTCTGTTAGCTTTGCAATTTTTAAGACATTCTAAGGATGTCTCTGGGAACCCCAACTTTGAGACAGTTTGATAATCACTAATTAATGACAACTCTTAATTTTACAAATTTATTAATGCAAGCAAAAATAACAAAAACACCAATTTGATGTTATTAATTAGCAAATTATCTTACTTTCCCAGCCAAGGTTTCTTTGTGAGTGGTCCTTCCAAACCACCCACAGCTCTTTTTCGGCTATCTGGTTCAAGAACTACTCTGGTTATGTTGCTATTAATTGAAACAGGAACTGGTGGTTCAGTCTGGATGACAATGTTAGCAGCTGTTGGAAACAAAAATTAATGTTACTAATAATGCATTACATTTGGGGAATTTCAAATGATTAAAATATTTAGTCCAAACGCTAAAAAAGCACTGTGGATAGCACCCACTATCACTTCCTTTTCATAAACACCTAAGCAACAAGAAAAACTTACCAACTGCCTCCTTTTTAAAAAATATAATATCCAATATTAAAAAAGTAATAGGCAACACCAATGTAACAAATGATTCAAAGATCATCAATGGATAAAAAATAAGTAAATAAATAAATAATGAATGAATGAAATGTTGTTAGAGAATAAGATATTTATCTGGTATCAAAGTATCACTCCACAAATTATTTACTTTACAATGGAGAGATTGAACAATTATCACCTTAGGTAAGCAATCAAACTTAGTACCATAAGTAGAGTAAAATTACTTGTCTCCTGATGTAATTCAACAAGAAGTTCGCTTGGATAGGATATTATTATGGAATTATGATTTTTCTTATGTGTGGCAATGATATTGTGCTTATTCGGGACTATCTTTACTCTCAGATGTAAAAAAAAGTGTCACAATCTCTACAATTTCAAGTGGTTCAAGAAAAAACTGTGGGAGAACGAAGAGCTTCAAGGGGGCCAAATACATGGAGATTGAAGAAGACTATCAGACTTTGGTTGGTAAGCACACAATGCAATATACAGATTATAGAATTGTACGCTTGAACCATATAACGTATTAACCAACGTCACCCCAGTAAATTTAATTTAAAAAGAAAAAAATGTGAGGGGAGGAGGAACGGAGAGAGAAATGTGCAGGCACACAAGCAAGCATTCATGTCCAAAGGTCACAAACTGTTAACAACTAGTGAATCTAAGTGAAGGCGTTCAGGTGTTTATTGTGCTTCTTTGATTTTCTATAAAATTTTTAAACTTAAAAGTTGAGGGAAAAATCCAAATCCAGTATTATGAATTGACGCATTTCATTCACAAGTTAAGACTAAAATACTGTAAGAAACTGATCTTACAATGGATTACGTGTGGGTGGGAAGAGGGCTGATACACAAAAAGGCAAATAACAACCTAAAAATGTGCCTGTTACGTTCTCAATATCTCCCTAACTTTAGCAATCCCATCAAAAGTAAAATCAGCAGCAAATAATAACATATGTAGAACTGGATGCTGGGGTAAAAACGGGGGTGGGGGTGGTATGTTGCATTTCATCTGTGTGGCAGGAAAATTACACAGATTCATTCATTTAACATGTATTTCTTGAGCATATGCTATAGCCCAACAGCTGTATTAGACCTTGGGTATAATGACTGAATAAAATAAATATGATCCCTGCTCTCATAGGGCTTGTGTTTTCAGAGGATAATGGACAAGAGAGCAACTGTGATGCATAAAGCATTCTAGAATTTATGTCTTCCCCAAAATAGTCACCATTACCACCTGACACTGCCTAATGCTTTTCTTTTATAAAGTGCTTTATAAAACAGAAAAGATATAGCTGGAGGTTAAGTGACTTGCCCAAGATGACAAAGCAAGCCTGTTGTATAAAAAACACATAACTTCTACACTGAGAGAGATTAATGGATTACTATGTATAAATGTACAGACAGACCAGCCTAGTGACAAAAGGAAGACCTCAAATTCTAAGAATATGATCTTCCGACTAATTTCAGGTACTTTGGGGTAACAATATATGTTTTATAGCATAGAAGGTAAGAACATATTCTTTGGAATTAGATAGACCTGAGTTCAAATTCCACTTCTGCCATTACTAGCTGTGTGACTTGGGTAAGTTCTTTAACCTCTCTAAGCCTCAGTGTCTTTATCTGTAAAAAGAGAATAAAAATCATACCTCTTTTAAGAAGTTGTTGGTAAAGAATATGAGAAATAATAATACATATAAGAGCATTTGGTTTAGTCAACACAAACTGTTGGCCTGTAGTGGTAATATTGTTATTAGTGACAGTAAAGAAAAGTTAATAAAATCAGGATAGGAAAGAACAGGAAAATGTTCACCACATAATTAAATTAAAAAAAATATGTCAGGATGGCACATGGCCATTAAAATTAGAAATCTAACTATAATAATAAATTGAAATCTCATCAAATTCTTTCTTTTTTTGAGGAGAGGAGAAAGAAGAGTGTGAACCCACACTGAAAGTAAATGCTTCCATTTAATCTTTTAAGGTTTGTGACTATGCTTTCTAAAGGTCGTAACATATGGCTGTAATCATAAACACCAAAAATGGTCAAACAATTCTATGGTTCTCAATTGTTATTAGTGCAAAGCACAGCTCTTACAATACAAAGTAGGCCCTTAAATGGTCAGTTCTTTGGGGGCTAGGGACCATGTCATTTGATCTTTCTATATCTAGTATCTATCACAGTGCCTAGTACTTAGCTAAAATAGCCTGAAGTCCTACAAAAGGCGATTAAATAACATTAGTATTATTTTTACTTAAAAATACTTTCTAATTACAGCTTTAAAATTTGGAAATAGTTATTCAAAAACATTTGAGATGATTATAATAGCACCCTTCAGAGATAGTGTGTTAAGTACTTTTAGACCTTAGTGACGTCAGAAATGTTACACCTAACTCTTGTATAACACAGCATCACAGAAGAGGTGCTCTCACCTCTTGGATTTGCATCCATATCTCCAGATGTTAGGCCAATCAGGTTTGGACGTTGTGTCTGTGTTCTTGAAAAGAACTGTCTGTACTGAGATCTACCAGAACTGGTAATACTAGGAGCTTCTGGATTATAACCATCTGGTTCATATGCATCTGAGGGAAAATAAAATAACAAAACATATAACAAATCAGAATATTTAAATTTCTCATTACTATAACTGCAAAACTTGAATTTTCTTCAACAAATTTATCAATCCATATACATTTCTCTTTGAGTTTCAGTATGTAGTTACACCTATTGGAAGTGGAAGAAATGAAAATGCTCCATCACAAAATACAAATACACAAATCAATTCTTAAATATTAATATACCCATTTAATTTTTATCATATATATTAATCACCCAATCCAATCTTCAATGCACATTTTTAAGAGAAATTTTCACATACATAGAACACCTTATATAAAGGACTGGTTGAGTTTCCTCTGTTACCATGTCTCACCAATTTTTAAGTACTCTTTTAATTAAAAGGGGAATCAATCTATTAATTAGGTTATCTGCACTTTAAACTGAAGAGATAATAGCTAGGTTCATACATAAAACATACTTCAAATGTTTGATTTCAAACAGCTAAATAAGATAAATTTTGTATTTATCAATATAATTATCTTGCTACCACCCACCTCATCAATGCCACTTTTGTCATGTCCCCTATGTTTTCCCTACAAATAAAATTTGATTTTTAAAATTCTAATGCTAAGTAACTATTCTGTTAGTGTTAACAAAAATTCTGAATGTGCTGATCTCTAAATAGTATATATCCTCTTCATCCTACATAAAATGAAAGGGTTAATACTGAGTGAAGGCACTGATTTTCGCAATTGTGATTTAGAAGTCCTTGCATCTCTTTTTATTTTTTTTCCTTAATGGGAAAATTCTTTACGTCATTCATATTAAATTTCAGCTGCAAGATAAGGTCTTTATTATTGGCCAATCAGTTCTATGATTCAGAGTATAAGATCATCAAATTATGGTTAAAAAAGTTTTAAATTGCCACTTGTTACTCTAGACAGAAAGTGATAGATAGAAAAATCTATCATTAAGGCTGCTAAAAGTTTTAAAAGTTACATAATCAAATGACCTTGTTCTATAATTCCTGGAAATACACAGAACCCAAGAAACTTAAAAGTCCTTTTATTAATTATGAACTGAGATCTAAAGGCAAAGTGATAAATATTAAGGACTTCCCGAGACGTCCACAAAGCACTCCATAGATCTTCCAAATGTGTATGTCAACAGGAGAAGTTTTTTCAAGAAATCAGTAAATCATACAGTCAGTCCATACAACAAGGGGCAGAGAGAAAAAAAGACATGTTTATTCACGATCAGAAAGAAACCAGATGTTTTTGTTTTGAAGAAAAATTAACCTAGTTTTTCTTACAACATATAATTATTAGAAAACACACAAGTAGATATTCTCTTCCCATCTATCAGATTAGAAACTAGTTTAAGGAATGACTTTTGTTACCGCGGCACTGAAAGTAAATACAAAGGACACCAGAGATATCCACACAGGAGGCCTAATCATCTAGCAGCCACTAGAGACAAACCAACAAAGCAGAGGAACAGAAAAAAAACCACAAACTATCTAAGAGCTTTAATCAGGATGTGTGACAGATCAGGATACCAGGTCATTCCATAGGCTGGCCACCTTGTGGTACAAAAGGTCAGAAAAGTGGATGGCCATCTGTAGCAAAGCTTACCTGGGACCAGAGGGGTAGGGCTGGAGACTGAGGTATGGTACCCAATGGAGGATCCCATGAGGTTGCGAGGTGGCACCAAACGAGCTGCCAACAGAGGAGGCGGTGTCCCCAACTGAAGTCGCTCAGATGCAGCAGCACCATGTTCACGAGAGTACATGGGCTGTCCTATAGAGGAAAGAATAGGAGGGCAGCTGGGATTGAGAATCACAAGCTTCTCTTACTTAGGTAATGATGTGCTTCCTGAGACTTGAGCCAAGAACAGAGAAAGTACACCAACAGGAACAGTATTTGAGAAAGATGTTACTGAGATTCTTTCTAACTCAAGAAAAAGACATGCACTGGTTAGGATGCATTGAGGTATAAAAAAGAAGTAAGAATTAAGTAGCATAACTGCATAATCTTCATCTTTTATAAGATTAAGTGAAATAATTATGTGCTAATTTTACTGGAAACTGAACATTCAACCACATCAAGTTATTAGACCAAGGAACTTTGAACTAGTATTCATGTAGAGATTTGCATCCGATGAGGCTGTCACATCCATCGGAAAACAAAAACATTCCTCCTCAAACTCACATAATTTCAGGTTGGCACAAAATACACTCCCATATCTGGGAACAGAAAAAATAACAAAGGAACTTAAAAAAAAAGAAAAATGAAAAGAAAAATATCCCCATAAGCATAACCTCACAGAGAACAGGAAATGTTCAAAAGAAAAAATTAAGACTGAAAATTTGTTATCCCATGAATAGGTGGATAACAAATATAAAGAAAAAAAGGATAAAACCCCAGAAAAACAGACCAGTCACTGTACATATGAAATTATCTCAGATATTAAGAACACTTTTTGAAAGAAAGCACATTTAGGTGCAAGAATGTCAGACACAATGACGCCAAATTTTGTGGAACAAGATTAAAAAAGACTAAAACCTCCCTTTGGTCATGTAATAGTATCTCTTTCACTGACTACACCATCAGAGACCTATTTATAAGATTTATTTAGTATTTTATATCTGAAGTCAGACAGACATTCACTATGTGATACAAGACAAAATAAAGTGAATTTAGAATTTTTTAAAATACCTAATGAAAAGTCCTTGAAAGTTGTAATATTCCAAAGTATTTTTAATACACTTTAATACAACTAGCCACATAGTACCCACTTGATTTCATAGTAAATACAAAGGGGAAATAGATGTGCCAAACTTTCCTACCCTTCTCTTCCCTATATATGGAGGAGGTGACCAATCATACTGTATGACAGACTACATACTGTGCACTCAGCACCAATCCTTTCAAAATTTACTCAGAAAAGGATAATCATTACATTGTAAATAAAATTTAGCATATCTTCAATGATGTGAAAATACATATCCATTTGAGAATGATCTACTGCAGAGAATTCCTTGCAGAATGAAGAAGTGTGCTAAAGAAAAAAGCGGGAAGTGCAATCTCAGTCAGTATGACTAGTTTAAATTTATGACATAGCACTCAATGTACCGAGTATACTTAATTAATACTATCTCAAAGTAAACTGGAAACTAAAAGGCTAGTTGACACAATGTCTTTTTAAAACAAATAAAGAATATGCTTTCAAACCTTTTCAGAAAGATGGCTGTTTAGAAATTCATAGAATTAGAATATGACACTTTTAAAACCTCTAATGAAACGAGATCTCAGCAGTAATCACAATGGCTGCTGAAACCAAGAGCACTTTTAAAATGGATGGATCAGGATGAAAACATTTGTACCTACTGATTAGTATTTATAATACAGAAAGGAAACAACTTGATATTATGTATATGATGTACTGCAATAGGAAGGATATAACCCCATCAATAAAATAATTCATGCCAAAAAAAGAAAAACCCAGATGTGAATTGAATTAAGTCTCCTGATCTAACAATTTACAAGAAATATAGGGGATAGAGGAATGTGTTAAATGACACCAGGAGATGCAATGTGCAAAGTCCAGAATGTGATAAAATACTACAGTACAAATGACCTGTTTCTTCAACAAATAAATATTGAAAGGGAAAAAAAGAGGTAAGGGAAATTGTTACATTTAAAGACTTAAGAAACTAAAAGTAATGTGTAACCTTGTTTGGATCCAGCTTCAAATCAATCAGCTGTAAAAAACCATTTATGATATAGTTGGGAAATACGAACACTGACTGGATATGTGACAACAGTAAACTTACAAACTTTTTGGGGATTGTGATAAAGTAATGTGATTGTGTGTGTTTAATCCTTACCTTTTAGAGATACGTAAGTTTTTACAGATAAAATGTTATGTTTGGGGCTTGTTCTAAAATAATCAAGTCAGGGGTGAGTTACAGATAGATAAAGCAAGATTAACCATTTGTTTATAAACACTGAAGCAGGTAAATGAGTACATGAAGATTTCTATAGTACTTGCTTTCCATTTGTGTATATTTGAAAATTTAATAGTTTTTAAAAATCAAATAGGTTACAATAATGGTGAAGATGAGCCATTCACAACTTATATTCATTCATTCAGTTTAGTTTTGATCAATGCAGAGTGTGACTGGATAATTCCAAATTTCAAAAATACCAAGCTCATGTTCCTATCTTAAGTTGTTCGTATATCTTACATGCCTGATTAGCAACATTTTTATATTCGTATTGTTAACTCTAGTTAGTTGAAGACAGTTTTTATTCAAACTAAAATTTTAGCTACTCTTTGTAAGTTTCCTGATTTAATCTTTATGCACATGGAAAAGAATCCTAAGTTTTAAACTAAAAGCCCAATTAGAAAAAATATAAAGTTACACCTTCCAATTATTGGCCATATTTATGTGTCTCCTCTATCAGAACCCCAGGTCCCTGGCACACCTTCTGAAGTTCCAAGGCCTACACCATGCCTGGGGCACAGTGGGAATTCTTTAAGTCATTTAAAAAAGAGATGAAAGCTTATTTATTAAAAGTATCTCAATGACAAATATTTCTTTGGATGAGTATCTCATGTTGAAATGGACAAAATGACAACTGATGCAACACAAATCCAAGGAAGACACAAGGGGAGAAAAACTCTAGTCAATATACAATGCTTCTGCTGGAGACTGATTCCCTTTTCTAAACATCAAAGTCTATGATTCTGCACAGAGAAATGTTATGCATTCCACAGAAATAAGGAATCTCAAGTTCAGGAATACAGTGTTTTAATAATTTTACATAGTTAAGAGAAAATGTTTTTTCAGAAAGATAATTTATGTAAATTCGTTTGAAGATTGACAACTACCTTTAAACTAAGATTCAGTCTCTAGAATCCAGGATGTTATATAGTCTACTATTACTTTTCCACACACCCAGTACAAGAACTAGGCAGTTACAAAACATTTCTACTATGTCCTCTTCAAAGAAGCAAAAGAAACAGACCAAATTTAAGGCAGAAACAGTATACTTAAAAATGGTCTTATGAAAATCAAAAAAGAAAAAAGAAATCATACACTGAATTGATGACCTCAAATTTGGGTAAAATGTTTAAATACTTCAGATGAACTAGTTGATTTTAATAGGTATATGATATTGATGTCTTACCAGACAATTCCAGTTACATCTCATTATTTAAGTCCTTTTCAGAGTATCTAATATTTTAATAAAAATAACGAAATTTCAGAGTTTTTTCTAAACTATAACCATTTGATATTAACTTTTACATAACATATATCCTACCAATTTTACAGTGGGGTTATTCTCTTTCGTCCTTTAACATTCCATTGACTTCTTCCAAAACAACTGATAATTACAGAGTAGATGAAGTTAATTTTTGGCAGAATTAGTTCCTTTGTCAATTGAGCTTCTGAAGTACTCTGCTCATTTAGTTATAACAGCAAAATACACTGTAATTAGTTTTTGGGTTTTGGGGCTTATTGTTTGTTTGTTTGTTACGTATTTTTTTCCACTATTAGATTTTTCGCTTCTTAGGAGAAATATTATTTCTTAGTCATCTGTGCATTCTTAGTACAGTTCTATTCTTACCTCCAAAAATCCAGACTTCATTTTTCTATTTTTATTTTGGGTTCCCATTGACATAATTTTCACAGCTAAATACCCATTTGATATGCTGTTTTTAATTTATAAACATTCTCTGTGCTGTGAATTTCAATGGTAATTTTAATGACAAAATATCCATAATTTAAACTTTCCCAACTTGTTAAACTTAGAGGATAGCTCAAGTTCTCTATTACAATGCAAACATACTACTATATAGCTTTTTAATTCATCTGAACTGAAGCAAGTTCTAAGGTTTTTGAAATTACCAACGATAGTATTTAAAAAAGTAAACTTGAACAATTTGAGAGATTCAACTTAGATCTGTCTCAAAGGCAATTATAAAAAACATTTTTAAATCAACTGAATAGAAAGATAAAAATGTATGATTGACAAGCTATATATATACTACACCAAAAAAACAACCACCAGAAAACAAAAAAAAAAACATACCTTTTTTTAATGTTTAAATTATCAGGAAATACATAGTAGGTTTTCAAATATCTCTATAAATTTTAGAATCAAATTTTAACTTTCAAGAAAGAAAAATGTAGTTTGTATAGAATTTCAAATTGATATGAATATTCTCTAACTTTCAAAATATTCAGCTGCCAACCAACTAAATCTCTACACTGACACAGCATATAAAATTATCATCTAAAGCAGTAATTCACAAATACCAATGGGAAGTTATTACCTTTCATTGGTCTGAGACAGAAATGGGAAAAAATATAACTAATATTTCATACAATCAAATATAAAAGGATTGTCCTTTATTCTGATATTGTCCTTTTGTGGTGTAAAAGAGTATTTTTAAAATTGAAATATTAGATATTTTCATATACAGCACTTCACGTGGCAAAAGTAGAAGTTGCTAACTATATTGGTCCCCAAAGTTTTCTTAGATATATTACCAGCCTCTGAAAAACAATTTGGAATTTCTGTTCTAAAAGGCCTTTACTGACATGCCACAAGATATCCTTGCTTTTAAAAGTAGTAGAAAAATGGTCTACAAGTAACATGAGCTCAAACATCTTATTCATTTTGGCTCCCTACTGTCTACCATATTTCCCCAAAAATAAGACCTAGCTGGACAATCAGCTCTAATGCATCTTTTGGAGCAAAAATTAATATAAGACCAGGTCTTATACAATATTATTATATTATATAATATTATTAAATTATATAATCTTATGTTATATTAAAATAAGACCCAGTCTTATATCATATCATATCATAATTATAATATGATATTATACTCTATAAGACTGGGTCTTATATGAATTTTTGCTGCAAAAGACTCATTAGAGCTGACTGTCCAGCTAGGTCTTATTTTCGGGGAAACATGGTATCACAAGGCCTGGCACACAGTAGGTCCTCAATATGTATTTGCTGAATTAATGAATATTAAAAGCTGAGTCAATGAAATGGTAACTGTCAAATTTTTAGAAATGAAAACCAAAATGGAATTTTTATAGTTATAATGTTAAATTTAACAATATTAAAATAAATGGTAATTGCCAGATTTTTTTTATATTAAAAAAATGGAATTTTTATCGTGAGTCACAATGCTAAATTTAATAGTATGAAAATGTGCCATCTATAACAGACTCAATTCTCATATAAAGCATCCATTTTTCATATTTGCAAGTCCAACAGCATTAAGAAACACTGTTAAGAGCTGATCTGGGGGTAACAGATGAAAAGGGACTGACAACTATTGAAGCTGAGTGATGGGGAGTTCATCACACTATGATCTATATTTTAATGTATGTTTGAAATGTCCCACAATTAAATAACGAGATGCAGCAAAACAAACATGCACTACAAAAAGACACTATAGTGATTAGAAAACTGAAGTAGTTCAGTGTGGAACAAGAAAATTATTTAAGTATCAGGTATGGTTTCTGTTCTGAAGAAGCTCAGTTGAGGATAAGATTTACATACATGAAAAGAAATCAAACAGAGGTCTATACAATGTGTCATCATATAATAAATGTGTTTTGGTACTGCAGGAGTTTAGAACAGAGACAGAATGTTTCCTGTGTACTCAGAAAATCTGGGCTTTAAAAGAATAGGAGAGCATATTACTAGGAATGAAGACAGGAAAAGAAAGTTGAGTCATGACAGGGGTACAGATGGTATAATTGGCCTGACCAGAGAAGGCGCATGTTGGCAAATAGTGAAAAAACATTACCAAGAAGGGAGGGTAAATTAAAAAGAGTTAGAAGCCACAGAGAGAGGTTCATCTATGGTTTCAAAGGAAACAAGTGGCCGCTAAAGAGTTCTCATGAGGAATTCAGTGTTGGTTTTCTCAGGAAAATTAGCTAAGCCACATTGTGTGGTGTGACGCGGGGGGTCGGGGGGGTGAAACATAATGGAGTCCAGAAAATAGTAGCAATAATCCAAATGTGAGGGGATTCTCAAGTGTGGATGAGGGGAGAAACCACAGCAGGAATAGAGAGAAAGGGATACTTCACAGGAAAAGAGGAAAAATATTTTCATTAATTACATATAAAAAAGAAAACCAATGAGACAGTCATGTCAAGGTTTCAATTCCAGGCGATTAGGTGTTATTTTCATTAACAAATAGGGATGGTGGAGGTAGAAACTTAAGGAGAAGATAACAGTCATTCCTGAGTGGTTCAAATTTAAGGAGGCAATAACAACTGCAATATTATAATAACTAATCCTTATACATAGCTTATTAGGTGGCAGGTACTGTTCTAGATGCTTTGTATGTATGTATTCATTTATTCCTTAAAACAACCTTAAAAAGGTGCATATTATTATTTCCATTTCACAGAACAGAAATTTGAGATAGAGAGGTTACATAACTTGCCCAAGTCATAGTGACAGTAAGTGATGAAACCAGGATTTGAACCTGGGCTTAATCATGTTGCTGAATTGCCTCTTCATAACATGACAGAGATGTAAAAATATTTATGAAAAACAGTTACATAAAAAATAAATGTATCCATAAAGTTACCTGGCTCTGCAGAGAAAATCTCACAATCTAACATTTTTAACAACCAGCTACCTTATTTTTATGTTTTTGGACAAAGGAATTTTTTAAAAAGCCTTAGCAAACTAAAAACAACAAAAAGCACCTGAGAAATACAAAAGAATTAGGATTCAAGAAAAACACTATTACAGTTAAACATAAATGTCACAAATAGCCTAACAACTAAGTATTACAGTGTAAATGATGCTATCTTCACTTCAGCATACAAGTTAAATAATTATTAGGCACATTTTATCCAACCTTTGTATACTTAGGACATAAGCCTTATGCTCTGGGAATTTAGTCAGAGGAATAATTTAATAGAAGCTTCAAAATAAATTCCCTTTAGAAGAGACTAAATGTTGCTACTCTACAGCAGAGTAGGCTTCTCTTGCAACAGAAGGCCTTGCCCTTCTCTCATTATCACACAAAGTTAAGACACGGCTATATAGCATAATCACATAATAAACTGCCTTGTAAATACAAATATAATTTTTACATAGCACTGTCCAGAGGAATAGAAATTAATTGTATTTTTAAAAGTATAACACTGGTATGGGAAAACTTGGTTTTTCTATACCCTAGCAATTTTAAGTCAAAAGAAACATTTACTTACGTTCTGATACTGTATAAAGGAGGTTTTGGGGTAAAGGAGGAGGTAGTCTTGCTCCCACTGGTGCAAGATTGGGCACTGCACTTGTCCCAGGCTGGTCACGATTGTTTATTAAGCTTGACTGTGTTATGGGTGGTCCTACAGATAACAAAAAGTAAAAGATACAGCATTAATATTTCCTAACTAATAAAAATACTCACTGTAAAAGTACTAATTTGGATATTCATACTTAAAATACCTAATTTGGCTTAAACAGAATTAAGGAATTTGATAATATGCAGGCTTAAGCACTGTGAGTTACATAATTAATTAAAATGACATTTTAGTTCTGGAATACACAAAACTAATCTTGAGTGAAAAAAAGCAGAATTGGTTCTTCTACCGGGTGGGAGCAGAAAATGGCTGGGAAGCAACCGCAACAAACTTTCTGGGGTGATGGTAAAGTTCAATGATAAACATGTTTAAGTGTAGTAATGACTGCAATACATTGTAAAATACCATAAAAAATAAAAATGGAGAGATGAAAAGATATGTGATAACACAAGTATAGTAAAATATTAACTGTGGAACCTAGATGGTGAGTATGTGTGGTCAGTTTCTTTCAATTTTTCTGTTTGCTTAAACTTTTTCACAGTAAAATATTGGAGGCAAATGACATTCTTGGATTTAACCTTTAAAAAGGTATGTTCCCATCCTAGGATAACATTTATTACGAGAATTACTATATATATGAAGACACTTTTCCACCTGGAAGTAAACTCTCAACTTGAGCTTTACAATTATACCATTTATCTGACAATATTAAATATTCACAAATGCTAAGTTAAAAGAACCATATTTCTATTGACCAAATATATGCATTAAATGTCTCGAAACCTCTATCAATTTTAATGAAATATGTTCTATAGAGAACATTGCTGCAGGAAAGCTAAATGACAGGTAAACAGGATCATGCAAAACCATTTTTGCGACTTCTTGTGAGTCTACAATAATTTCAAACATAAAAAGTAAAAAAAAAAAAAATTGAAAAAGTACTTTAAACTGAAACTAAATGACAATCATGTTTTAAAATAATAATTTGCAATCCCTTAGCAATATTAAATTTCATCAAGTAGATAATTTTCTTATATATACATGTAAACTGTCCACCCTATAATTTTTTTCAATTACATTTAAAAAATTTAGGAGGCCGGCCCGGTGGCTCAGGCAGTTAGAGCTCCGGGCTCCTAACTCCGAAGGCTGCCGGTTAGATTCCCACATGGGCCAGTGGGCTCTCAACCACAAGGTTGCCAGTTCGATTCCTCGAGTCCCACAAGGGATGGTGGGCAGTGCCCCCTGCAACTAAGATTGAACACGGCACCTTGAACTGAGCTGCCGCTGAGCTCCCGGATGGCTCAGTTGGTTGGAGCTCATCCTCTCAACCACAAGGTTGCCGGTTCAACTCCCGCAAGGGATGGTGGGCTGTGCCCCCTGCAACTAGCAATGGCAACTGGACCTGGAGCTGAGCTGTGCCCTCCACAACTAAGACTGAAAGGACAACAACTTGAAGCTGAACAGCACCCTCCACAACTAAGATTGAGGACAATAACTTGACCTGGAAAAAAGTCCTGGAAGTACACACTGTTCCCCAATAAAGTCCCATTCCCCTTCCCCAATAAAAAATTAAAAAAAAAAAAAATATTTCAATGTTCTTGAAGAAATTTTCTTTCAAGACTGGGAAATTTCATTAAACTACTGACATGTTTTTTTTTCTGACATCTTCAAAACACTGGCTTCCTTAAGATGCTATCAACTATCAAGATTTTGACTCCAGGTCAATATACATTAGGCCACTACTAATAAAATTTACACTTGGAGGTACTACAAATAATGCAATGGAACAATGGATGAGAAAAAAGGAAACAGCATCTTAATTATGGGAATATATTCCAAATTCTATTATTAATTTACTTTTCAAAAACTAAATCTACTGTCAAGTTAGCTAAAAGGGATAGCTTCCAACTATAATTCCCTGCTAAAGAAATAAATACTCAGTGAGCATATACTTACTTGGTATGGGAAGCACAACAGAAGGTGGAGGCTGGCCATGTCCTTGGGGAACAGGAAGTCTCATATTGTGGCCAGGACCTGGACCTGGGCCTGGGCCTGGACCAGGGCCAGGGCCAGGGCCTGGGCCTGGCATCGGAGGCATTAACATTCCAGGAGGTGGTGGAGGAGGAAGCCCAGGAGGTGGTGGAGGGAAAGGAATCATGCTTGGCAGAGCAACTTCATCAACAACCAGGGGATCATTTCCATGATCAAACTGACAAAGGTCACCAAGTACACAAAATCCTCTTTCTGAAAGAATCAAAGAAGAATCTTATTATGATCCACTTAGAGATCAGAAAATAAACAAAACAAGTCGCTGATAAACCCACCAATCTGATTCACAAAATGTTTTTTCTCCAAGGAGTCTAAACTTTTCTAGTGTTACTCTGTTAATCATCACATATCCCTGAGGTCGGGGCAGGTATACCCTACTTTCTACACTACGAGACCACAATTTGTTGAGTTAGCAAATAACGGAGTCAAACAGGCTACTAGCTACTACTCACCCATTTGCTCTGAAGTTTTCATAATAAAAAGTCAGATATTTTAAACAAATACCAATTTAACAAAGGCTGGAGGTGGATGGAAATACGGGACTTGAACTAGATGATATAATTTCCACTATCTATTTTCATATGATTCTAAAGCAACCATTTTTGCTATATCTACAAGTTGAAACTTTATTTTAAAATATTCAAGTGGGCATCATGTACCAGGTTATTCTTTTTTAACAGCAAAATATTAGAGAGTGGGCATCATGTACCAGCATTCTTTGTTCACTAGAGAGTGTATCAATAAGGAATAGGTTAAACATATTTCTGTACTTATACAACACTAAAAAATACCGAGGAAGTTCTTTATGTATTAATGTAAGATGACTGCCAGGAAATATTGCTAAGTGTAAAAAAAAACATTATGCAGAAGAATGTGAGTAGTATACTAACATTTATCTAAAAAAGCAAATGGGGGAGAAAATATTTATTTATGTACATATGCAGAGACCATGTTTGGAAAGACACACAAGAAACTGCTTAACATTAAATTGGCCTTGGGAAGGAGATCTGTGGTTGCGAGGCCAAGGTGAAAGTGAGGAAATGCTTCAATTATGATTTACTTCTATTCCCTACTTAAAAATAAAATGTAAAAACATACACATTCTACGTTTACAGAAAAAATGTTCTAATATCTGCAATTTGCTTCAAATAATACAGGTCAGGGAGAAGTGTTGGGAGTACAGATGAAAACAAGACTGCCCGTGAGTTAATCATTGTTGGTGTGAGGTCATGGATTCATTATATTACCTTTCAATTTTTATAAGTATTGAAATACGGCCACAACAAAAAGTTAAAATACACACATACATACATACTGATTCATTCAGTCATTCAAATGGAAAGTCAGCAAATAACAAATTCCCAGCACTAAACTCCACACAAAGAAATGATAATTCCTAGTGTGTACCAAATTTGGGGTATATGTATAGTGTTTGTAGTAACAAGAACAACAAAAAATAAAGGGTCAAATCCGAACATTCCCTTAACAAGAGCCAAACTAATGAATCAATAAGCATATGCCAAAAGAGATCCACCTACTCCTTCATCCCTTTTAATAAAATCTGAACTACAATCAAAAGATATGCAGTACTAGCCACATCTGCTTTACCAGTACTTCTGGGTACAACATGAAAGAGAATTTTTACCGTCATAATCTCTGCATCGCCTCTTTGGTGGTGGGTTTCGACCAAAAGAATTGGAAGAGCTATGATTGTTATAGTAATTAGACCAACTCTCTGTTGTGTTTTCAGAGTGGTGTGCAGGTGCGATCACAGTCACCGTGCTGGGAATAGACTGTGCCCCCGAGGAGTACTGCTCGGAAGAGTTTGGAGGTGGTGCAGGTGCAGGCACATACGAACTCTCCAAATCATTCCTCTCACTCTTAAACTTGGATCTTTCCCTGTGCTCTGCTTTAGAGACAAAATATAAACAAGAAACAAAGAGGATCAGACATTTATTATTAAACTATGTTTATTTTCTGACTTACAAAATAGGAAAGATGAAAATATTGAAGTAAACTTACTGAGCTATCCATATTTCAAAGTGCTCTCATTATTAACATATCCTAAAAGTAGGAACATCAACAATGTGATATATCTTGACCAATAACTTGTCTAAAATCATCTTTTATAACACCAACATCAATACATAACGAAGAAAGGCCAGCTTCTCCCATGATATTTAATAAAAATACTATCCAAGAATTGACTCCCAAACTAATATCTCAGGAGATCAGTAGTTGGGAACCCAGTAATCTATTTATATTTTTTCTTTTTAATTTTATAAATCCTAGGCAACCTTATTGCCTAGAAAATCAATTCTTTCTCGACTGAGGAGAGAGTGGCAGGCAATCCTCTTCCTCCACTGATAGTTTTGTTGATTAAAGGACAACTGTCTCAATTATACAAATGACTTAAATCTAGACATGCGCATACTATGACACTTATATAGCTTTTTAGTCAAACTCCTTTGACTCTATCCCCAAAATAGAGCCCTGTCTTTGTAACAAGATCAATGTTTTTGGAGACAATTCCAGATTTTACACTGCTCAGACATATTAAAGGTACATGAGCCTTTAAGGGAAGTTCTGGTACTCTTGTGATATAGGCAGATATAGGCAGATAAGCAACTAAGGAGTTTTTAGGGGGAAGCCTCATCTACTCACCAACATTCCTGTTTGGATCCCGGTCTTTGCTGCGTCCCCGGCTCCGGCTTCGACTCCGACTCAGGCCTCGGCTCTTACTCCGGCTCTTACTCCTGCCTCTCCTCCAGTCATACTTCTCCCGGTACAATTCATTCCGCTCATAATACCGGTCATAGTCTCTCCACTTGCCATCTTCTCTTTTCTTCTCACGTGTTCTATAATACACAGATATAAAAGCCATATGTACAGTATAGAAACCAAGTCTGCAAACAAATAGGTAGTATGAAATACCCTTCCTGATTCATCAAAATTCATAATATCTATGCTTTTTTAGAAAGCCATAAGACAACCACATAATTTGTCTAATCCATTATATAAAAAGAAACATTCCCTCAAGTACACTGGGTTGGGAGAATTGAAAAAAAGAGGTGAATCCAAAGTATGGGGAGGCGGAGGGGGAAAAAAATAGATATTTAAAACAAGACAAGAAAAAGACTCAACAAAGTTTTCCTAAACAAAGACTAATTTTTTAACGGTAGGCTGATGGTTCAACATATAAATTGCACTACTTGTAATATAAAATGCTATGGATGATTTTAATACTAAGCACCCCTAACCAAATGGAACATTTCATTATTATTCTCTAAGGAGACTGCTCCCACCCGAGCTCTTGGGGAAAACATAATGATGACTGTTTATGAAAAGAAGAGAAAGTATGACAAAGACAAACAGAGAGAATGGAAGGAAGAAAGGTAATATTCTCTTTCTTTAATCAGTTCAGAGATCATTAATCATTGCATATTTTGAAAATCCCTTTAATGCCCTTGTAAAGTAACTGAAAAGTGAGTTTATCAATGTCTTCATAATTAAAGATAAACACAAACCTTCGTTCACTAGATTCTGAACGAGTCTTCTGGGGACTAGGATATTTCTTTTTTCTGCCATCTCGTTCTTCCTCTGCTGGCTCCTGAAATACCTATATGAAAACATTCATTAGAAACAAAAATAGTCCTTCTATGAACTGTAAAACACATCCACCTGATAATCTTTCTGGCACAAAGAGAGCACAAATAAATAAACAGAAATACTAAAGTCAAATTCCATCAAAAAAAAAAAAAATCAGGGCGACCGGTTGGCTCAGTTGGTTAGAGCGCAGTGCTCATAACACCCAGGTCGCCGGTTCGACTCCCACATGGACCAGCGAACTACACCCTCCACAACTAGATTGAAACGACGACTTGGAGATGAGCTGCGCCCTCCATAACTAGATTGAAAACGATGACTTGACTTGAACCTGATGGTTCCTGGAAAAAAACACTGTTCCCGAAAAAAAAAAAAAAAAAAAAAAAATCACATCCAAATAAGTTTGGCAACAGGGAAAAATTAAAAAAGATGCTGATGATGTTAATTTTTGAATGTTAATTGAAGGTAGAGAATAGCAGTGTAGGTGGAAAACAGCAATTTATACTTTTAATTCAAACAGTAGAAACAACAAATCTCTATTTCTAAGCAACATATAGTAAAATAATTTGTTTTCCTAATTATAAAATATACTCACATATAATTCATTTGAGAAGGACGTTAGATTTCACAGAAAATGTTTCAGGAACAAAAGGTTAAGTTAACGAACACTATAAAACTATTTCATGCGAATTGTGGAAAAATGATATAATTAATAGAAATGTTAAGGCTTCTTTTAAAGCCTAATATAGTCAAGACCAACCAAAAACAGAGAACTAGTGATTTCATTATTGTTTTTAAACAGAAGTTAATCACAAAACAAATATATAGCCTTTATTAAAGACCGGTGAAATAAAGTCATTTGCAAGAACTAAACAAATGCCCATCTAACGGAGAAACTCACTTACTTCAAATCAGGAAATGAGTGAATGGAACAAGAGACAACTATTTAATAAAACTCAGGCAATACAAAATGGCAGCCACAAATGGCAACCATATGGTGCTGGCCCAAACATTATATTATCATTAGATTAGGTTTAAAAATCATTCTCTCTACCAATTTACAGGGAATACAGAGGATATATTACTCCACTGGGAGGTAATCAGCAAAATCCAGACAGCAAAAAACTCTATAGGACAAATGACTACGTTTCTTCAACAAGATAAAATTTAAGGAAAAAGAGGCAGATGAAGAAAAGAATAAAAGAGATACATAGGTAGGTATTAAGGGGGTGGATTTAAAGACTAAGAGACTTAAAAGACATCAACTTGGAGGTCTTTCTCCTTCTTTTTGCCTTTCTGCATTTTCCAAGGATTTTAATTTTTTTAAATACTTTTTTATTTTTTTAAGGAGAGCACAGCTCACAGTGGTCCATGCGGGGATCAAACCGGCTACCTGGATGTTATGAGCACTGTGCTCTAACCAACTGAGCTAAGCGGCCACCCTCCCAAGGATTTTTTTGATGAACTAGTATTAATTCTTAATGGAAAACAACTATTCTTTAAAAGTCAAAGGATCCTAAAGAAATAAAAACATCAGGCCACACAAAAACTTGTGCGTGAAATGTTCACAGCAGTATCATTCCTACCGTGTTTACCCAAAAATGAGACCTAGGCAGACAATCAGTTTTTTTTTTTTTTTTAAAGATTTTATTGGGGGAAGGGGAACAGGACTTTATTGGGGAACAGTGTGTACTTCCAGGACTTTTTTTCCAAGTCAAGTTGTTGTCCTTTCAGTCTTAGTTGTGGAGGGTGTCATTCAGCTTCAAGTTGTTGTCCTTTCCGTTTTAGTTGTAGAGGGCACAGCTCAGCTCCAGGTCCAGTTGCCGTTTTCTAGTTGCAGGGGCACAGCCCACCATCCCTTGTGGGAGTCAAACCGGCAACCTTGTGGTTGAGAGGACGAGCTCCAACCAACTGAGCCATCTGGGAGGCAGCTCAGCTCAAGGTGCCGTGTTCAGTCTTAGTTGCAGGGGCCGCTGCCCACCATCCCTTGCGGGACTCGAGGAATTGAACTGGCAACCTTGTGGTTGAGAGCCTACTGGCCCATGTGGGAATCGAACCGGCAGCCTTCGGAGTTAGGAGCACAGAGCTCTAACTGCCTGAGCCATCGGGCTGGCCCGACAATTAGCTTTAATGTGTCTTTTGGAGGAAAAATTAATATAAGACCAGTCTTATATTATATATTATATATGAGACCCAGTCTCATAGTAAAATAAGACCCGGTATTAAATATTAAATATTATATATTATATATTGCATAAGACCTGGTCTTATATTATAGTAAAATAAGACTGGGTCTTATAGTACTCTTTGTTCCAAAAGATGCATTAGAGCTGATTGTCCAGCTGGGTCTTATTTTTGTGGAAACATGGTGATAGCCAAAAAGTGTTAACCACCTCTCTATCAACCCAAATATCCACCAACTGATGACTGGATAAAGAAAATGTGATATAGTCATACAGTGGAGTATTATTCAGTTATAAAAAATGAACTACAGATACATGCTACAACCTGGATGAACCTTGAAAACATTATGCTAAGTAAAAGATGCTAGTCACAAAAGTCTACATATCTTGTAATTTCATTTATATGAAATGTCCAGAAAAGGCAAATCTATGGAGACACAAAGTAGATGAGTGGTTGCCTAGGGCTGGGGAGGGGAAGTGAAGGGAGTAAGGAGGACTTGGAGGGTAATGGCTAATGGATACAGGATTTCTTTTTTGGGTAATGAAAATGTTCTACAATGAACTACGGTGATGTGATGATTGCACAGCTCTGAATACAATAAAAACCATGGCTATTTGTATTACACTTTAAATAGGAGAACTATATGACTGGCCATGGATGTATAATTATTCAAGCCAAATGACGGGTGCATGGGGGCTCATTATTATTCTGGCTTCTTTCAAACATTTTCATAATAAAAACTTTGTAAGTTAACAAAAGTAATCTGTATTCTTATCTATTTTAAATAAAATTTCTAGAATTTCCCGTGTTGAGGATATGTTTTCCCACAATTATTTTACACTTTTATTCTGAAATGAGTTATAATGGCATTATACTGTCTTATATTTCTTGAATTAGTAATATATACGCAGACTTCATATACCAAAACCTTACCTACTTTGCTCCTTCTAATAATATGAAAAGTACATTTCTTTATAGAATCAGATGACCAGACATACTAATCTTAAGTTTTTCATCTTTGTTGTCCACCTGACTTAAATTTTTCTACCTCACATCTATTAGAAGTCTGATCATTACACATCTGTTTAAGAAGTTTTAATTATTTATTACCTTGGTCTATCATGGCTTCACAAGTGTGACAGCCTCCATTCCCTTGGACCATTTTGGATATAAAAGTATACTAATCGGGGCAGGATTGGCCTTGTGTTAATGGACTGGATTGTTGAGGTGGGGGTGACGAACACATGGGAATTCACTATAATATTCTGTCTCCTTTTGATGGTTGTTGAAAATACTTGATAATAGGTTTTTAAAAAATAAAAATAAAATAAAATATTTTCAGGCAACCCAAAGGAGGGGGAAAGCTAAGCAAGAGGTTTAGTCATAAATCCATACATTGTATCAAAGAAAAACTGCCTTCTAACATTTCAGATGATCATGGTATGAGTGAATAAGGAATTTTAGTACCAAAAATCTATTATCTTCATGGATTGCTCTTTTGCACGTTCATGAACTCAGACAGACAGGGTAAAGGGGTTTAATAAAAGCCAATTATAACTACAGCAAGTTTACAAGTAATTTTCCAACTGTATATAAAAAGCCTCGTGCTTCATAAATCCTGGTACATACATATGAACCAAGTGTTTTTCCAGCACCAGGATGAGTTAGCTGTTCCAATGATCCACATTCTCTTACCTGGTTCTTCCTGTGACCAACAGTCTAACTGTAAAACAACTAACTGATGGTACAATATAGCTTCGAACCAAAGTTGAAAGGTAAAATGGCTAGTCCTTAGATGGATCTGCTCCTCTGTACCCTGCTCAGAGCAACTGCATCAACTGAGCACATACCAAAAATTAGATAATTAGCCAAAGGTATGTACTACCTCAAACCCCTTTCCTTCCACGTTATCTAACAGAATTGCTACAAACTATTATATTTACACACTATTAAATGAGCTATTATTCACATCAGTAACAAAAATTAAGTTAAAGAATCTTAGAAAACAGGAGAAACGCCAGACAGCATCATTTGGGGTAATAATACAAAGCAGATACCCATTTTGCACAATTTTCAAAATTTGGATTTACTACAAAGATATGAAATGAAATAATGCAACAATTTTTGAACTGTTCCTTCAAAACTCCAGATAATGCAGTATTTATTTTATATTCAAACCAGCTATCATTCAAACAGACACTTCTCCCATTTTAAAAAGACTTTCTGAGACAATTAGAAGGCATGAGCCAAAACCAAAAAAGTGATAGTGGTCTCAGTTGATCTCAATCAAGTATAGCCACATTCTGTAATTCAATTAGCCTAGCATTTAAAAACGTTATCACAAATGACAACTAAATGCAGTATGTGATACTTAGAATGAATTCTGTACTGAAAAGGAAAAAAGCAAGCTATAAAAAAAACAAAAACAGCACTGTTGGTCAACGGACAAAATTGGAATACAGAGAGTAAATAATTTTATTGATGTTAAATTTACTGAAACTGAAAATGGAATTATAGCTATTTAAGAGAATATTCTTATGAAATACGCAGAGTATTTAGAACTCAAAGATCATGATGCATCTGACTTACTCCCAAATGATTCAGGAAAAAAACAATTTTGGGTGTGCATATACAGAGAGCAAGTGAGACAAATCTTCAATATGTGAACCTAGGTAGATGGTATATGGGTGTCTAGGATACTATTCTTGTAATTTTTATGTAAGTTTAAAATTGTTTCCAAATAAAAGTTTATTATATAATTATAAAAAAATAAAAGTTGAGCAACATTTCTGTATAATAACCAACATTTATGTGCCAGGCACTGAATTTGGGGGGGGGGGGGGGGTGTGTGTGTGTGTGTGTGTGTGTGTGTGTGTGTGTGTAAAATCTCATTTAATCTTCAATGAGATACATAGTACTATAACCATCATTTTGCTGATGTACAAATAAAAGTTAACTTATTTTAGAGCTACTATTTTTACTCATGCAGCCTGATTTTAGAACCCATATTCATATAATACTATGTTGTCTATACATAAAAAGAATTACAAATGAACTCTAAAATTTCTTCCTTGGTTCAAACGATTACCATCTATAATCACATTTTTATATTTCAACGTTGTAAAATCATTTTTTTTCCCTTTTCTTTCCTATGAGTGATGTTTATAATTACGCTAACTACCAAAAAAAAAAATCTCTGTATGGTTAAAAAAGAGGAAATTGGACAGCCGGATGGCTCTGTTGGTTAGAACATGAGCTCTTAACAAGGTTGCTGGTTCAATTCCCACATAGGATAGTGGGCTATGTTTCCCCCAAAATAAGACCTAGCCAGACAATCAGCTCGAATACATCTTTTAGAGCAAAAATTAATATAAGTAATTATAGTAAAATAAGACCGGGTCTTATATTATAATATAATATAATATAATATAATACAATATAATATATAATACTGGGTCATAAATTGATTTTTGCTCTAAAAGACGCATTAGAGCTGATTGTCTGGCTAGGTCTTATTTTCGGGGAAACAGGGTAGATTGAAGGAGAATGACTTGACTTGGAGCTGATAGGTCCTGGAGAAACACATTGTTCCCCAATATTCCCCAATAAAAATTAAAAAAAAAAAGGGGAAATAATTTCTCAATTTACATGAAAATGTTACCTAATGAGTTCTCCTGAGGTTTCATTAGTACTTTACTTTTAGTCAAGCCTCCATATTTAACCAAGTTTTCTTTTTCTAAAAGTCACTGGGTAAGATTCTGAATTCCTCAGCATTGCTAAAATATTACTTGATTCTAAACAAGCTATCTGAAATTCTCCCAACTCTTCAATTCCAAGGAATTTAGAAGCCCTGATAAAGAATCTGCACCATGCCCAAACCCACAAACTTTAATCAATAGATAATCACTTCTAATCTCAAGATGTCAACGTCCAACTAAGAATGACACTGATAATAGGATCTAAGAGCCCCAAAACCAAAAGAAAACTTTGCTTTACCTCTTCTTTAATTTCTTCTTTTTCTTGGACTGGTGGTTTTGGCTCAGGCTTAACTGGTTCCAAAGGTGGAAGGTAGTTTTTAGTATAGAGACTTTCGAATAGTTTATCCACAAAACCTGAAGTTTCTAAGGAGAAGAAATATTTAAGTGTTACACAAACAAAAACTTGACAACACACACCGCATTGGCAAAGCAGAGGAAAATGCGACATCTCATATACTGTCGGTGGGACTAAAAATGAGTGTAACCTTTATGGGGGAGAATCCCACTTTGGGTTTTTAAGTCTCTCAGGCATCCTTGCACATATACAAAATGATATATATATGCAAGATTATTTGAGTATGTTAATAGTAAGAGACTGGAAACACCCTCATTTCCATGAATAAGAAATCAGTTAAATAAACTATGTGACAAACATGCAACAGAGTACTCAGCAGCTGTAAAAAGAATGAGTACTGATAATATCAGATCTCAAAGATATAAGAATAAATATTTCTATCTGTTTATATTTGCATTAAACAACTCTGAAAGGACAAAAAATAAGTTGTGTACTGGAGGTAGGAAGAGAACAGATGAAAAACAAGTAAGAGAAACTTTTCATGGTATACCTATGTATTGTTGGATTTAATACACTGTCTACTCAAAAATTTAATTTAAAATATTTTTAAATCAGTTGAAAAAACTTTGGCATGAGAATAATACAGAAGTAAGTATCTTCTAGTGTTTTACTTAAAGGCTGTTCTATTTTGTAATTTTTTCAGACTAACTGAATGGGGAGAACCAGATGAATTTGTTAGAAATATAAACATCAAAATATTTGTTATTCAAATCAAATTTAAATAATTTTCATTGGTCCTACCCTAAGGAATAGCTAAATTGCATGTTAAAAGTACAGCACAGACTTCTTACAATGTAATTATTATACATTTTACATAAATAGTTGTTTCTAAAATGTCTAATTTGTTTTCAGAAAAGCATCTTTTCATAAACTTATTAATTTGTGTAATATTTTCCATGATTATAAAACTATCTCTTGTGAACTATTACACATAACTTTAGATAACAAATTAATCAGACCCTTCAAAAGCTTTTATGATCACTTTCTCCATATGCTTGTTTTCTAAAACATTTTTGAAAAATATTACTTTTTTAATTTAAAAGACACATAACCCAATGAAGAAAAAGCATAAACATCTAACAATAATATTCAAGATACACTGTTTTTTTATAAAACATATTACAAGAGTATATTTATTTGAAACCACTTTAATACGTCACATAAACATGTACATAAATGTAGAGCTGAGCACATGTGGCTGTTTAGATTAATTAAAATTAAATTTAAGACTCCGTTCTTAGGTTACAATAGCCACATTTCAAGCGCTCAATAGCCGCTAGAAGCTACTGAATCGTGAAGGGCATATACAGACCATACCCATCATTGCACAAAGTTTTACTGGTCAGTGCTAGTCTGGAAGATATAGACACCATACATAAGTAGACAACAGTGATTTTTCTCTATGGTGGCAAGTTTGTGGCTATTTATTTTCTTCTCCTTTTTAAAATGTTCTTTAAAATTCTTCCTCATGTGTATTGCCTTTGTAATTTTAAAAAGTTACTAAAAATCTTTAAAGCATTTATAACAAGGAATTCTTAGATGTCTGAACACACATTTGCCTCTTACCCAAAAAGTCTTTGCTGTTTTACTTTTTCTTTTTTTTTTTAATGGCTCTACACCTCACATGACTTACCTTTAATGGAAACGAAGTAATATAAATTAATATATTTAAAAAAGGAAATACTCATTTGTACTACAGAGCAATTCTGTATTAGATTTTTTTTAATACAGAAAAACTTTAAAATGCTTCTGAAAAATATGTACTCCTGTGTTTCAGATGGAGAAGTCATATTATCTTCTTTTTCTCAGCAGCTATTTGAGTATCATCTTACCACCAACAGCAAGGTCAACCAATAAGTGTGCATTATCTACATTCCTGTTCATCTATTCAACAAGATTTACTGAGTATCTTCTATGAGTCAGGTACTGTAGGTTCCAGGTCTCCACTCTCAACAAAGGGAAAGGCCAAACAGAGGGTGGGTGGGAGAGACACATATAAACAGGCAAATAAATATATGACAGGGAGTGACAAGTGCCATGAAAAAAAAAACAAATAAAGCAAGGTTAGGAAGAGGAGAGTGACTAGGGGCATGGGTTTACTATACAGATTGGATACAGGTACCCAGAGGAAACTACAGGAAGGTGACATTTGAGAAGAGATGAGAAACCACAAGGAAAGACACCATGTTTCAAGGACATTACAGTGAAGAGAATTCAAAAGCCCCAAGGTGGGAACATGTCTGCCACGTTGGAAAAAACAGCAAGGCAGTCAATGTGGCTCGAATGAACAGTGAGGAGGAAAGGTAGGAGATGAGGTCAGAGAAGCAGCAGGGAGGACTCCAGGGAGCTCTGTGCTCTATGGAAAGGACTGTGCTGAGAAGATGGGAAGTTAAAGGAACAAAGACAAGAGGATCATATCCATCTCCTCTTGGATATCAAGAAGCCCCAGCCAAGAGGGAAAACAACAGATAGCTTCACTGTCCTAATAAACACTGAGAATAAGCAGCTTCCTTATTCTTAAATTGTTACCCCCCCAACCAGCAACTAGGCTCTGCCGCAAGCCGCAAAGGACCCATTCACCTAAAAAGCATCAGTTACACTGCCTCAGTATGGGAAATTAACAGAAAAGGAAAGGGAAAAACAATTCTGCCAAAATACATGATAAACAAGCATATATTCAAGTATTTAAAGGACCCTACCAATTTCTCTCCCTTCCAGATTATGTCTTCAAGATTTTGACAGGACGTTTTAAATTTAAAATCTTTAAATACTTGGTGGAAGGCCCATAATCATTACCTTTTTGTAAAAAGACGTCAAGTTGATCAGCACAAAAGGCTTTCAATTCTTTCTCAGGTTTGTCCTTTTTGACCAGTGCTACAACATAGTTGGCTAAGGCTGAAGGATCAGCATCACATCTAGTTAGAGACAAAACAAAAAGTTTAAAACATTTTTTTCAAATGCTATGTCATTAATAAAGTCACCCCTATTTTGGAAAGCTAAAGGTCAAAAACTTTAAAAGTGACTGCAAACACAAGTGACTATTGTAACAAACAACATACATATAGTGCAAGTAAGATGTTCCTTTTCTGCTTATTTTTATAAAATAGTTTGCATCCTATTTTCGATGTTCTAATTATACCCAGAATTTTGAAACAAATCTACATTCATTTTTTTTTTCAATGGTAATAGGAAGAGTTGGCAATTGAGCCTTAGCTTGCAGCTTGACTCCCAGCCTGTAGAAGCACTGTCAGTATCTTCAGGAACTATCTGTTCCATGGGACCTACGAAGAAGAAAGAGGGGAAGTGATGGGACAATTTCCCCCTTTCCCTGGAAGCCCCGACACCAGCATCCAAAACAGGCGATCAAGTCCACTGCTAATCTGCTCAACAAGTATCTTAAGGATCTTTTCTAAAAAGTGAGGACACAAGAAGGATGGCATCTTAAATATTATTGGCAAACACTTGAGCAAGGAAGAAAAGATGTGGAAATTAGAACAGAAAGGGTAAGGAAAGAGGTGGAAGGGCAGCAGAGATAAAACCCTTATCTACTTCACTTTTTTTTTCTAGTTAGCAGTAACCTCCCTTGGACATTCAAAATCCTATGTCAGCACAGCACACGATCCTTGAGGTGCGAACTCCTGACATATCTGTCAGACTTAACATTTTATCTACATTACATGAAACTGAAAGTTTTTATGTTGTAAATATATATTTATTTTAATATTCTATTTTCCTCATAAATGTACATTTAAGTGACACATATCTTTTGTGTTTTCCTAGGATTATTTTAAGAGGTAAAATGAAAAAATTCCCAATGACAATAAATAAAATCAGTATGCAAGCAAAGTGACTGTATCCCTGTAAAACACTATTCAAATCTAATTAATCTTGTTCTGTTACTATACTCCTTGGCCCTCCACTGTCAACCAGAAAGTTAAAGTTTCAGCTCAAGAGTATCAATCACATTTCCATTCCAACAACTTTATGATTAGCAAATAAAAGAAAAACAAGCACTAGCACCTTTACTTCCTTCTAGTCTATGTATTTAAAGTTCGTAATTCAATAAGATTTTTTTAATTATTGCCAATATTAACATTGTTGTGGGAAAGGCTGGTTTTTGAAATAGCTATGCACATTTATGCATCAAATTCTAAGACAGCAAATTTCAATGACTGTCAATTTTACAAAACTCAGAGCTAATAAAAATAAATTATGGCCAATGATCAAAGTGCACAAGGAGAGAGTATAAGTGCCAAAGATGATGAGCTACATATTAATAAAAACATGCAATTTAAAAGCCTGGATTTTTCTTAAAAATATATACATATAAATTACATTTTGAAGAATTATGAACAGATTACCCTAGTAAATCCAATTGCTAAATTCTAAAATGGATGTATAGCAGTTCTACCTTCAAAAAACGTTACACATGACATGTCCACCTTGGCTAGTCCATGAGTACCTCAAAATAGAGATGTATAGGTAGACTTAATTTCATCTTGAGAATTAGATATTTGATCAGTGTAATTCTAATCAACATTCAAATGGGGTGGGAGTTACATTTCTACCTTTACTTAGAAAGTTCAGATTCTGTATAAAAAAACCAATTCTAAACATGGAAAGAAAGGGATTTTTAAAAATACGTAAGAATGGCATAAAGAGGCAATGTTCTTTTCTCTGGTGTTATGACAACTTTCAAGGAGACTCATGACCTGATAGTACATGGTGGGTAAGGAAAGATACAAAGTTTCTAGTGAGAAACAGGCTAAACATTCAGATTACTGGATAAATGAGGTGGGTTAAACATACCCAAATATCTTACACAGATATTTAGTATTCAGACTCTGAAAAACAAATGCCGAGTTAGGCTGCTTCTAATGAAATACATTTTGATGTGACACTGTTAAACTCAAGATGAATAGTTACGAGAAGATAAAAGAGTAGAGAAAGACTAGACACCAAGAAAAGAGTGACCACAGATTCTAAATATTTATTTAATGTGCACAAACAACTGATTGTTAATATCATCAGAATTCTACACCAAATACAAAAGTGTGTTTACAACCAAAGGAATAGGACCATTTAAATTAAGAGCTAATATGAATCCATAGAGTGTACTCGGAGGGAAACTGCCAGTCTGAAATAGTAAGTTACACCAATTGAATGGTGAAATTTAAATACATTGGGAGTTTTATGTTGTAATTTTCTGTACCTTTATAATTGTTCTTATTTATTCTTTCATCACCCCTTACTATGTAATTTTTAAAAACTGACTATGGTAGCTATGGTAGCAATGCTAATAGTAGCCCAATAAAACATCCAGAAGTATGTCACAAAAATCTGAGCATGACTAAGATCCTTGATAGATTACTAGACAAATGCAGGGCCAGTTCTTACTTCTCTCCCCAAGAAATAATACCCATGAAGAGTAAAACCTTTTAGCTATTTATTTATTTGTAACCTAAGCTTACCGAAAAATCATTTCTGCTTAACTATAGGGACAAGCATTTCATTCATTTTGGAATGAAATAGATTTCCATTTTCAGATCCATGGCAATGTTAAACATACAGGTTTCCAAGCAAAAAGGGGCTCCTGCTATAAAAAAGTTTAAAAAACATAATAATACCCATCTAAAATTACTATCTACTAGTCTTTGAAAGGCCTTAACAGTATAATCAATGAATTATTATTAATTTGATATACTAGATACCTAAATTTGTAAATATTAGACAAATTAAGTGATTCACTCAAGATCAGACAGAGAGCACACCCATGGAACTAAAACTCAGCTGCAATTCCACACGAGTAAAATCTCTTTCAAAGCACATACACTTTTCTAACGTGTATCTACATTATAAATTCATGTATCATTTTGAGATAAGTCTCAACCAATAGTTAACCTTCAGTTAAAATAAAAACCCAACAATAGGGCCGGCCAGGTGGCTCAGACGGTTGGAGCTCCTAACTCCGAAGGCTGCCGGTTCGATTCCCACATGGGCCAGTGGGCTCTCAACCACAAGGTTGCCGGTTCAATCCCTTGAGTCCCGCAAGGGATGGTGGGCAGCAACCCCTGCAACCAAGATTGAACACAGCACCTTGAGCTGAGCTGCCCCGGAGCTCCCGGATGGCTCAGTTGGTTGGAGCGCATCTTCTCAACCACAAGGTTGCCGGTTCAACTCCCGCAAGGGATGGTGGCCTGTGCCCCCTGTGACTAACAACGACAACTGGACCTGGAGCTGAGCTGCGCCCTCCACAACTAAGACTGAAAGGACAACAACTTGAAGCTGAACGGCACCCTCCACAACTAAGATTGAAAGGACAACAACTTGACTTGGAAAAAAGGCCTGGAAGTACACACTGTTCCCCAATAAAGTCCTGTTCCCCTTCCCCAATAAAATCTTAAAAAAAAACAAACAAACACCCCCCAACAACAGAAGTTTCCTCAAGTTTAATGAGATCCTTAAAATTTACACCTTTGCATAGTAATGTTCTAAGAAAATGTTTCAATTATATATCTTTTAAGTTATTTAAAAAGTAAAAATCAAATAGGATGAATTTTTATTAGGGGAAGTTAACAGAAATATCTCCCTAAAAAGGTCTTATCTGTATAAACCTCAAATTTGACTTTTTCGTTCCTAATGAAATCTCCATTGCAGGTGTATGACACATCTGCTGAGCTGGTACATCAGCTTTACAGATTTCAGACATGTACCCAATCTCAAGATCTAAGAGTGAAGGTCCTTCCTTACCTTAGGCCCCAAGCCAAGAAACAATACTAAAAAAACAAAAACAAAAAAAAATTACAGTCTACTTGTTTTAGGAAAAGCCAGGACTATAAACCTTTTCCACTTTCAGAAAAATCTACATATCTCTGAATATTGGCTTAATTTGAAGTTCTACCTTTGTGTGGTTTTTGTTTCAGAGGTGAGACAACTAATGAATTAGGCCACGGGTAAAAAACCTCCTGATCCTAATGTGTATCAACCACCATTAAAAATATTCACATTCTTGGGTGGCTGGTTAGCTCAGTTGGTTAGAGTGTGCTGCTGGTAGCACCAAGGTTACCGGTTCGATCCCCACATGGGCTACTGTGAGCTGTACCCTCCTTTAAAAAAAAAAAAAAAATTCACATTCTTCAACTAATAGCTGTTCTTATGGGAAACTAGCCTCAGGAAATAAAGCCAAATATAGAAAATATTACTGGTACCTAAGAGACAGTAAAAATATATGTTTACTGTATAAAAACAGCATTATTTTTAACAGAAAAACGTAAAGTCAAGGTAACCATTCTTATTGTTGAATGCTTATGAAACCTTAGGCATCCAAAGAGATGGTTATAAAAACACACAAATATGAAAAATGCTTCTGGTGTAATGTCAATTGGAGAAATGAAGATAAAAAAATTTTACATTTGAATCAGATTACAACTACATGGAAATTTATACACAGAAGAAAAACTGGAAAGAAACATACACAAATATTTTTATTCTTTTCTCTCCTTTTTGTATTTTCTGTAATGCAAATAATGCTTTTATTTTTACTTTATAAAAAAGTAAAAAACCAAAAAGTTTGAGTCTGAAATCTGTCTCCCAATTATTCCTTTGATAAGACAGTACTGGAAAAATAAGTAAAATCTCAGCTTATTTTATCAAAGAGTATATAGGTGATTATTAAGTTCCAAGAACCTGTTAACAATATTAAAGATATACAAATATTGGTATTTCTACTTCTTTTCAAATAAAAGCTTTCATCTTCCCCTTAATTAATTAGGGGTTTTCATGAATGAATATGATATAGAATAAAATACTCCTAAATTTATTTTGGGGGAAAAAAAATGCATCTACATACATCTGTTAGCTGCAAACACCATTTTGATATTTGGACTATGGCTCCCTAGAGCAGTAGGTACCAGCTAAGCACACCCAGAAAATTGGACTATTAAAAAAAAAAAAATCATACTTTTCTAACCGTAGACCAACCTAAATATACATATAAGGACACTGATCCATTCCAACATTTACTGAACGTTTACTAAATGCCAAGCATCTTGCTGGTAATGGAATTTACTTTGAGCAAGACAGACCTTACCCTGCAGTCACTGGCCAAGAGATGGGTGTGAAAACAAATAATTACAGTACAAAATAACAAATGGTTAAAAAAGGGATTAATAACGAAACAACACTGTGAGAGGATGAGAAAAGACAGTGGTAGAAAACACAGGGCTATAAAAGCAATTTCTGGCTTCTAGCCTATAGCAGTTGGGCCAGGAAGAATGAAGTCAGACATATTTAGGAGGCAGACCAAAGGACGTAAGAACAAGTATGTTCTTAACTTAGTATGCTAAAACTTGCCAAGGAGTCTTCTGGTCAAAATAAGTCCTTTTCAAAAAAACATTTAAAGGTCTCCTTAAACAAGTCCGATAGCAGTTTAGAGGCAAACTAACTTTTTGAAGCCACTGAAGTACAAAACTGTCAGTACTTTCAATTGTAAGAACATGCCTCCAAAATACTCATTTCACCCTAGTAATTTATTTATCAGGGAGGTCACGTCTAACAGCTAGCTGCAAGGTGATGATTTTTCCTCCTGTTTGAGCAACTGCAGACATCAATAGTCAGAGCTTAACTTGATAAGGGTTGCAAACATATAGCAACATGTAAATTCTAGAGTTCAACCAAAGTATACCCCATGACCAATAAATATGAACCAATAAAATAGTCTCAGTCTGTGAACCTATTGCTGCCTTTCCCATCACACTCAGAGATGACCTGTTCAATCTCCTAGTACACTTTAAAAGACCTTGATATGGCCTGATCTCACAGAAACCGCACATCAAGTCTATGGCTTTCACTAGCAATTCCTATTCCTGCCTATTCAGCCCACAATGAGACTCTAGGTCTGTCATGTACTAGAATTATTTTGTAAGTGGCAGTGATGCTTACCATTAATAAGTAAAATATTTTTGCAGAAACTTTAGTGTATTTTCATATTCCAAAAGCCATGAAATTTCATTTATATTTAATGAGTTGAAGTACACAAAGCACTATAAAGTCTGCATCATTAACATTCAAACCATATGTGTGAAGTAGGCTAAAGGCTAACACAATTAACTATGTTTAATAAAGAAAGGTTAGACAATGTCTCCAAAGTCACACAGTGAATTGGAGATAAAGAACTAGAAACTAAATGCCCTGATTCACATAGCAATGCTACCAGGATGTATGGATGGATGGATGGATGGACGGACGGATGGATGGACGGACGGACAGACAGTAGATGGATGGATGGATGGATGGATGGGTAGATGGGTAGATGGGTGGGTGGGTGGATAGGCGAATGGATGGATGGATGGCTGGGTGGGTAGATGGGTGGATGGGTGGGTGGGTGGGTGGATGGGTGGATGGGTGGGTTGGTGGATGGGTGGATGGATGGGTAGATGGGTAGACGGATGGGTGGGTGGATGGGTAGATGGGTAGACGGATGGGTGGGTGGATGGATGGATGGATGGGTGGGTGGGTGGATAGGCGGATGGATGGATGGATGGATGGATGGATGGATGGATGGATGGCTGGGTGGGTAGATGGGTAGATGGGTGGATGGGTGGATGAGTGGATGGGTGGATGGATGGATGGATGGGTGGGTGGGTAGATAGGTAAGATGGGTGGATGGGTGGATGGGTAGATGGATGGATGGATGGATGGGAGGGTGAACAGGCAGATGAAAGGACGGACAAATAGTAGATGGATGCAACTGTCCAGAAAGTATTACAAACCCCTCTACTCTTTTCAAGACATATACCAAGACTAATTTTTACAATAAGCCAAACAAGCAGTGGTAAACTATATATATTCAATATGTAAATACAACATTTCCCATTAGAGATTTTTTTTGGTAGAAATGCATGTTTGGTATTGAAAAATGCTTGCCTGAACTTTTACTACACTTGTAGAAATTTTTTCAGTGATTCATTTACCACCTAGATATACTTACTTTTAAGGGGTTCACCTACTTAAAATGAGAAGTTATTTTTGATAGAAACCACAACATCTCCTAATTGTGCATAATCCCTACGTAGTCTCTATGACTAGGATATCTAAGATATTTTGAAAGTAAGGCAAGATGAGGACCCCAAACAAAGATCTGTGAGTTCAGTCTGTTCAAGCAGCAGTAGGAAAAGACACAGAGAAACTTCTTGACTGAGATGGTTTTTCTCCCCTTTATGCATTGCCAACAAAAAATGGTCTGGGTTTTCCCCAGCCAATTAAGGAGTCATTTCTTCCAGGCTCCTTCCTTCTCTCTTTCGTCTAGTAAAAGTAAAGATATGTCCCACATCTACGAAAAGGAGAGGAAGGTAACAGATGAGCTCTTAAAAGCACATGATTATTTCCAACTTGTCTACAGGCAATCACCACATGTAAACTGCATTGGTTTGGAAACACCATTACATGCCTTTGTTTCACCAGTGATATAAAGTAACATGTTTAAAACCCCTAAAAAAACAAAAACTTTCAGAAATTTAGTTAACTGTAAATTAAATAAGAAAGTGCAGTGGGAAATCATGTGCACAACCCCAGTATGATTCCAGCATATCCACTGCAAATATACTATCTGAAAGGCTAACAACTGCTCTGAAATGCTATGTTGTAGCAACATGCCAATCTGCCATGAAAATTTTCTTGAATCTGGAATATGCAAAAAGTAAATTTACAAATACAACCCTCTTTAGCATATCATTTATTACATTTTAGGATGTCTAAACAAAACAAAAAATTATCTTCCATGACAACATACTAGAAATGAAAATATATGTGATATCTGCATTTCTATCTGCATTACTATTTCTTATTAACACTTCCATTAAGAACTATTACTTGTGTGAGTTAAACATAAATATTTTTATTTTGTAATTCTAGGAAAGACATATTGTTAAAGTTTACGTTAGTAGTGATTTTACATATTTTTAACCCTAAAAATGTTAACCAAAATTAAAGAGAATAGAAAAAGAAACATGAGTGCTTTGAGTTGAACATGTTTAACTCAAAACAAATGGGCAATGTCACTCCAATAATTTGAATTTTAAAAATAAATTTTAGGGGGCCGGCCCGGTGGCTCAGGAGGTTAGAGCTCCATGCTCCTAATTTCGAAGGCTGTCGGTTCGATTCCGACATGGGCCAGTGGGCTCTCAACCACAAGGTTGCCAGTTCTATTCCTCGAGTCCCGCAAGGGATGGTGGGCAGCGCCCCCTGCAACTAAGATTGAACACGGCACCTTGAGCTGAGCTGCCGCTGAGCTCCCGGATGGCTCAGTTGGTTGGAGGGCATCCTCTCAACCACAAGGTTGCCAGTTCGACTCCTGCAAGGGATGGTGGGCTGTGCCCTTTGCAACTAGAAAACGGCAACTGGACCTGGAGCTGAGCTGCGCCCTCCACAACTAAGACTGAAAGGACAACAACTTGACTTGGAAAAAAGGCCTGGAAGTACACACTAAACTCCTGTTCCCCTTCCCCAATAAAAATCTTAAAAATAAATAAATAAATGAAATAAAATAAATTTTAAAATGGGGAAACTAAAATAATCATTTTGAAAGGTAACTTTTACTCATAAAAACTAAGTACCTATGAACATTTATCAGTATAAATAGCCAAAAAAGCATAGTGAAAACACTAAGGAGGTTTAAGTTCCTACCCAAAATAAATTTTGACATTAAGAACAAAAGCACTACCTAAAGTGAAACATTTTAGGGAGCTTTACAAAACGAAACGAACTACAATGTAAAAACTTGTCACCTTCTACCCAAGACATAAAATATACATTTAATACTTTTAAAATGATGTCTACTAACAAAATCAGAGCTTGTATGAAAAATTGTCATACACACAAAGGCAACAGGAATAGCAGGTGTACAAAAAAAGCAAGAGATACGTTTTTCTGTTTCTTTTTTTTTAATGTTAAATAACACAAGGGTAAAGAATTTTTTTAAACACGTACTTTTTTCAGCCTTTTCCACATATGGTCAATTTCACCAATCAATTTCATTATTTCTCACCTTTATCACAATTCATCTCCATCGTTTTGGAGTTTGCTCTGAAATTTTTTACTTGTAGAAAAGTATGATGCACATTCAAGACTCCCATATTCTACAAAATTTTTCAGTGTGTCCCTAAGTCATTTTCACTTTAACGCAACCATCACTATTGTAAAACTCAGAAGCCCTTATTGTATATTTATTCATACCTGTGCTCTATGCACACACTCCTCATCCTCAGAATGCAAATACCACTTCAGACATCAAATTGCCCTCATGCCGCCTCCCTTACCCATCCTACCCATCACAAGGCAGACACATTGGACTACGGATGACCCTCTTTCCTAGACGTTATCCTCCCACCCCAAGAAACCAAAGTAGCAAAACAACAGAAGTTAAGATTTCTCAGGACCAGAAAAACAGGGAAGTAGCTGTTGTCTCAACAGCCCCAACTTTACCATACCTCCACACCTCCCAAACTACCCCTCACTTTCACTTCTGAAAAACTCAACTTTTCCACTAAAGTGATCTGACCTAATGAATCAAAGCCTGCCCGTCTCCTCCTCTACCCCCTTTCTTTCGGTCAGAAAGCCCTCACCACCAATAGGAAGAAGAAGCAATGAGGAAGGGCCAGGAACTTATCCTTTTCCTTCCCATGCCTTCCTTCCCAAGAAGGTGCAAGAGATCTCTCCCCAACCTTCCTTCCAGCATTCCCTCCAGATGTATTTCAGAGACCAGCTCTACCCCAGTATCCCAAATAAACACTCCACAACCCTACCTGGTTAAAATGGTTATAAAACAAACAAAAAATGGATACCTCTGCTCTCCCTTACACTGTCCCTAATATTACACAAAATATTTTTTTTAAAAACAAGCCCCTCTCTTTCTTTTCAGCCTCCCAACAATAATCCTACACCCCAATATCTTCAGCTGTCCTCTCAATCTTTCAACAATATTTACAAAACTCTTACTTCTTTCCTACCCTTTTACTCCTCCAATACTGGTCTCTAAAAATCCCTAGGTGCTGCAGGTATACCCCCCCCTTCAGCCCCTCCTCCAATAATAATATTAGATATCAGGGTAACCCTTACAACCCACAATCAAACATAAACATCTCAATTTTTCCCAACTCCCAATGGTCTTCAAAAATCGTCAGGTCTCCTAGTACTATCAGTTCCTCAATAATATTTTTAAATCCCTTAATACCCTTGCTATCATACTTATCAGCTCCCCAGTAATCCCTAAAATACTTCAATGCGTACACATCCTCCTTTTCAACTACCTCATATTCTTCAAATACCTTTCTATTCCTGAACCCTTAGAGTTCATCAATAATCGCTATAAAGCCCTCAATGTCCCTACTATCCCTTTCTGCCCTTATGTTTTTAAAAGGCCTCGATACTCTGCTTCTAGATCTCCTAGTCCCGGAGTAACAGTGTTTGTAAAGCCCTCGCTATCCTGCTAGTCCTTTCAAGATCACAATATTCACATTTAAAAATCCCTCGATAGCCCTGCTAGCCCTCTCAGTTCTCAAACAGCAATATTTTAAACTCTCTCACTATTCCTGTTACCCATTATAGCACCCCAATATCTATACTTAACCCTCGCAGTCCTTGCCCCCCCCCCGGGCCCCACAGCCACACCGCCTCTCTGCCCCTTGCTCTCCCTCCCCTCCCCCTCATCCCCCCACAATGGTGATAGTACTACAGAGAAGACGTCGCCGGGACCTCCGGACCGCGGCCCTTCAGCTGCGCCCTTCCTCACGCCGCCTCCCCTCCCCCCACGCCCCCGCGGGCCCCCCAACGCCCACGTTCGCCGGCCCCGGCCCAGCCTGGCTCACTCACATCGGCTCCAATAACTTGGCCAGCCAGGACTTGAGGGCATCCACATCCTCTATGAGCATGGTGCAGGAAAGGCGGGCTCGGCCGCCGCTCTTGTTCAGGCCTGCTGCGGGTCTCCCCTCGCCGCCTCCTCACGCCCTCTTCACAGTTCTCAGTGCCCCAGCCCACCCGGCATCTTAAAAGACTTCAACCTACTCCCCCGGCCGGGGCCTAACAGGAACTAACCCAAGAGCCCTCACTCAACGCGACGGCTCAGGAGGGCGGGAGATAGCACCAAGTGGCGGGCGCGAGAGCCAATAGAAGAGAGAGGGCCGTGAGCACAAAGCCAATGAGAAGACTCACTCGTCCCGCCGGCCAGTCGTACCCAGTTAAGGAGGGATATAGCAAGGTAGGTGGAGAGCTTACGTGAACTCCTGGTGCAAGATGGTATCTTGGGAAAGGTGCTGTGCCTCTTAAAGGGGCCGTGGCGCCTTTTTAACCACGCCGCCGTCCGACGCGGCATACCCGTGCCTGCTGCTGGGAGTGCCTGGGGGAACCCGGAGAGCCCCTCATCCTGGTTCCTTCCTCTCGTTTTTCCTGGAAACACACACTAGTGTCCCGAGATGACTCAGCTGTAGTAAATCTGCAACACAACGTGCAATACGTTCACATTCGATACATTGCATAGAATGCAAAATTTTACTTTTTTTCCTTACACACACATTTTACTCGGCGCACATGCTTGTATTTTTTTTGCCGCTCTGCTTAAATTACGCAGAATGTTTCTGACAACCATGCCTTGGATTCCACTAATCGTCATTTTTAAAACGTGGCGCATGGATGTAAAAGACTGAAGCCATTTCGATTTTACCAGTATTTTTTCATATAAGCTTTATTTAAGCAGAAAAACGATTCCAATAGTTTTTAAATTCTCTTTTGACTGCATATCTAAAATTCAGTGGGGATTTTTTGCAGGGAGATATTTTTGTCAGCAAAAAACTTTTAAAAAAATAATTTTAAGAAAATCGAAATTACCGAAACAGGCAACTTAGTTTGTACTAGATGAGAAATTCCTTTTAGAATTTTGAAATTACTAGCTTGGCACTGGTGTTAAAATGTTTAATCAACAACAAATACTAAGCACCTGCTATATGCCTGCCCTGTGTAAGGCACTAGGATTCTAATTGTGAGCAAAACAATCCCTCTTAGGAAGCTGAACAGTTTATGGGGTTATGCATTATAATAATAACATTTTGAAAATTACCTGATGAGCATACACCTCTCATAAAAGAGATGGGTCAAGCCAAAATAAGCAGGTATATACTATATACACATGGAGCAGATGTAGGCAAACTTTTTCTGTAAATGGGCTTAGATAGTAAATATTTTTGGTTTTGTGGTCCCTGAGGTCTCTGGCAACTACTCAATTCTGCCCTCTTGGCATGAAACTGGCCACAGGTAATATGTAAACGAATGATCGTGGCTGTGTTCCAATAAAACTTATATGAAAATTTCCATTTTAAATAATTTTCACATGTCACAACATACTATTCCCTTGATTTTTTTTCTTCGACCATTTGAAAGTGTAAAAGCCATTGCTACCTCTTTGGTGTACAGAAACAGGTGCTAACAGGGATTGCTGGCTGCAGTTTGTGCACCCCTTACATAGACTAATAAAGGTGAAATGCACTTAGGAATCACCTAATGAACCTCCTTCACTGACACCTCTCCTCAACTTTGCAAATGAGGAAAAAGCAGAGAGACTGAGTGGTTTACCCAGAATCACGTGTGTCTGTAGATGGAGCAAAGTCGCATCAGATCTTCTAACAATAAGCCCAGAGCTTTCTCACATCCAACTGTTGCCTCTTTCTTCTGTCTTCCTCCCTTTCTCTTTCTTTATGCTTATCTACATTTTTCCTTCACTTTTTCCCCCTAAGGAGGTAAAGTGTTACCCGCAAATGACAGAAATTTTAAAAAGAGAAATGTAAAAGTGATTTGATCAGATCTAAGGCTAGGCAGGAACTTGATAGCAGGACAGAAATGTCACAGGAATTGCCTTTATCACAGTAAATCAGTACTCTGCAAGAATTTCAAAGTACTTTTCAAATGTATTTACAGAACACAGTTTGCAGGCCTTATTTCAGAGGTGAGGGTGCTGAGACAATGGCTTCCTAGTGACCAAGGGGCATCATTTAACCCCTTAAGTTACAGGGAGTAGAATTGACATGATTAAATAGTAATATTGGGTTTGGGGACCCAGGATAATCTTTTCTTCCTTTCCTCTATTTTTCAAATTCTGTTATTATATTACTTTTCTAAACTGAATACATTATATACATATTGGGGCTACTGTTCCGGAGACATTGAAACTTAAAACTGTGTCTTGAAAAAAGAGCATCTGTAGAAGAGTTGCTTTTCCCCAAAGTGGAAAGGGGATACGATGTAGTCAGTTCCACTCCCATGCCTGGCTCACTCCATTTGCTAAATAGGTGGTTCAGATTTGGTCAATAGCCATGGCCCAGAATTTTCCACATACTATACTCAGTAGCATTCGTTGTATGCACAGAACTGACTCATTCACAGTCCATGAATGAATGAGGTACTGATTTCAACCATGCAGTGATTAGGCTACACTAAATGCAGTGCATACGTATATGTATGAGTTCGACATATTTTTCTTATATTGAATGCTGGTTACCATGGGCCAAATTCTGCGCTTTGGGCTGGGGCAAAGACAAAAGTTTGAAAAGTTCTATCTATTCACTGACTTTGGGGAGCTTACACTCTGATGGTCTAATAGTCAGGCATTGGAAACAATAATCATAGCCAAAGTTGTTGAGTACATACTCTGAGTGGCCATATGCTACATATTTCAGTGTATTTTTGCCTGGGTAGTAAACAATATTCACAGACAAGAAGATTGCATCCCAGAATGATTGTGAAGCTAATGAATTTCCGGAAAGGCACAGCCATGACGGTGTTTGTTTGACTCCAAAGCCCACATGTATAACCTTCACTTAACCATCTCACTAGCAAACATTGAAATATGAACTTTGTGGTTCATTCAACAAATATGTACTGAGCCCATTACCGTCAATTAGGCACTAGCAAGTAACACTGATTTTATTTTTTTGATTTTAAATAAATGTTCTTTTTTCAGAAGGGGAATGTTAAAATGGATACTTAACAAAGATTGACTTTTCTCTCAGTTTTATCTTTACAGGAGAGAGAGAGGTCAATTTTTCTAAGAAAAGAGAGATTAATATGGGGCATTGAAAAGAGAATGACTACAAGAACAGACCTCTAAACCATCCTTATTCGAGCCAAGTCCCCTTTCTTGGCTTGAGGATTACTGGGCCTCAACCAGAAAGAACTGTCAACGATGCAATTTCACACAAGTGTTGACAGAGGTAGATAAGGCATTCCAGGATCAGAGTAGATCATGCCCACAAATTGTTTTGTTTTGTTGTCCTTATTTTCCACCCTGTGGCTAAGAGCTGTCCCATGTGTACATTAAGAGAGGTTGAGAGTCATTTTCCAGTTTTCTCTGTGAAATTTACAATCACAATGTGCTTCCCTAGCACACAATTAAACTAAGCTTTGGTAGAATTTCAAACTAGTCTCTCTTTGTTATGGAAATGTAAATTTGTTTTCCTAAGAGTACTATGTTATAAGGTTTTTTTCTTGTTTTTTTTTTTTTCAGTTGCTTCACACTACAATCCTGTAAGAATGGCTAGTATCAAAAAAAACCAAAACTGACCATACTGAATGCCGATAAAGATGCAAAGAAACTGGATCATGTACTGTGCTGGTACAACGTAAAATGGTACAGTCACTATGAAAAAGAACATGTTTTTGGTATTTTCTCTAAAAACTAAACATGCAACCATATGACCGCACAATTACACTCCTCCTGGGCATTTATCCCAGAGAAATGAAAACTTATGTTCACACACAAAATCCTGTACACAATGTTTGTAGCAGCTTTATTTATAATTGCCAAAAACTGGCATCAGTCCAGATGACCTTAAACAGGTGAGTGGTTAAACAAACTGTGATACATATGTAGCATAGACTGCTACTCAGCAATAAAAAGGAAGCAACTGTTGATACATGCAACAATTTGGATAAATTATGCTCTGTGAGGAAAAAAGCTAATCCCCAAAGGTTACATATTGTATGTATATATATCCATTTATATAATATTTTGACAATGACATAATTTTAGGAGAGGAGGAAGGGGATGGCCACCAGGGAAGGGAAAGTGGGTGTGGTTATTAATGGGCAACATGAGGGCTCCCTGTGGTGTTGGAACTGTTCTGGGTTTTAACGGTGGTGGTGGATACAGGAGCTACAGGGGTGATGATATTGTGTAACATTTAATTTATATGTACACACACAAACATGCGCAAATGAATACAAGGAAAATTTGTATCAATATCAGCATTCTGACTGTGATATTACACTATAGTTTTGCAAATGTTACCATTGGGAAATTGGGAAGAGTGAAGAAATAATGCAAGAGTTTTCTCTGCATTATTTCTTACAACTGCATATGGCTCCAAGTATGTCAATTAAAAAAAAAAAAGTTGTTTCAACCATTGAGAGCAGTGTCAACAGAAAGGTTAAAAGTGGCATCCATGAGTGTGCACATACCAGAAATAGTCTTTGCCCCATTTGCTGGGTGTTCATGGGTTCTGACTGGACCTGTGTGGGGGGAACCCAGATCTGACATCCTTGTAGATTAGAAAAGCACCCAGGAGAAATGCGTAAAGCTCCACTGCAGTAGCGACATTTTTTATTTGCAGCAGGAAACAGCAACAGTAGTAGATTGACTGACCAGACTCCAGGTCCCTCTGGTTATCCCTCAGATATTAGGAAAAAAACTGTCCTCTCTTCTTTAGATTGAATAAGCTCCTTGGGATTTGGATACATCAAATAATAAGAACTCATACATACTCCTTGTGTATCATACACTCTGCCAAGCAGCTTTGCATGGATTAGCCTCTTTCAGTGCCTGCATTCAGCCTTTCTTTCTTTCAAGAAATATTGATTGAAAACCTATCATCAGAGGCAAAGAACTGTTAATACTCCCTGGGGGAATGGCAGTGAAGAAAATAGGCATTTTCTTGGAGATCTATTTTAGTAGGAGGAGAATGATGACCAATAAATAACCATATAGGATGTAAAGTGGGATACATTCTATAAAGAACAATAAGGCAAAGAGAGGGGATGGTGAGTGATAGGGAAGTTAAAAGGACTTTTTGAGCAGTGGTCTGGAGATTGAAAGTGATAGTTATTGGATATCTGGGAGTAGAGCTTTCCAGGGAAGTGAAAAGACCCTGAGGCACGAACTATCTTGGCATGTTTGAGGAAAGGGGGGAAACAATGGGACTGGAGCAGAGCGAGCCTGGAGGAACGTGATGGTGGAGAGGTTGGAGAGGTAGATCAAGGCCAGATCATAGAGGAAATTGTTGGTCATGGTGAGGACTTTGGATCTTTATTCTGAGTAAGGCTGGAAGACACTGAAGGTTTTAAGCAGAGGAATAAAATTATCTGATTTTGTTTTTAACTCTTGAAACAGGATCACTATGGCTGCCTTATAGTCATCAGACTGGAGGCAACAGAGTGGAGGTAGGGAAACCAGTTAGGAGGCAATAATCCAAGCAAGAGATCATGGTGGTTTGGACTAGACTAGTGGTGAAAGAGATGGTTAAGAAGAAGTTGGATTCTGGTTATATCTTGAAGGTAGAGTCAATGAGTTTTACTGATAGATTAATTGTCAGTCTGAAGCACAAAGAGGAATCAAGGAAGACCTGAGACATTTGGCAATCTGACCCTAGAGCCCACACACTCAGACACTGTATGCAGTAGCAGCTACAGGAAGATACTGACTTCTGGCTATGACGATTTTGGGAACTTGACCAATTCATAGGAAAAAGAAAAAAAGACCATGGTTGTGCCCCAATTGATATCCTTTAAACCAGTCTAATTTCATTGATACTGTAAAAACAGGAACCGTAAACATCATAAATGCGCAAAATAAATTTAGAACATATAGTCACTGAAATTGGAATCTCAATAATACGTGATTGGTTGTCTTTCCGTGTTTGTTTTTTCTCCTCCCTTCCCTCTTTTATTCATTTCCTAAGGAGCCCTTGGATTGCTCCACAGTGGTGATGATACTGGTGGTGACGAGGAGTGTTTTGATGACTCAGCTTCTCATTTCCCACGTGAGCTCATGACAGGGCTGGCAGTGCTCTGTGGAATGGTGATAAGGTGGCCGACTGAGGCTTGTGGATCCTGAGTCTGGAGTGGCATGGCATAAGTGAATGATTGCTAATTCCTGAGAATGACAAATATGGCCACTTTAGAAGAAATCCAGACAACAGGGGTTTGGTGCCTGAGAAGTGCAACTTCCCTAATTTGGTTACATTTGTCTACATATAAAAGTCTCTCTAATTAGCATGGCTACTTGTTCCTAGCTCATGTCAGTCAGATTTAGAATTTCCATTAATTAATTGACTGTTTTAGTCCGTTCAGGATGCTATAACAGACGGGGTGGCTTATACACAACAGAAATTTATTTCTCACAATTCTGGAGGCTGGCAGTCTGCGATCAGGTTGCCAGCATGGCCGGGTGAGGGTCCTCTTCTGAGTCACACACTAGTCTTTGTATTCTCACAAGGAAGAGGTGGGTTCTCTTTTATAAGGCTCTAGTCCCATTCATAAGAGCTCCTGACCTAAGCACCTCCCAAAGGCCCCGCCTCTTAATACCATCACATTTGGCATTAGAATTTCAACATAGGAATTTTGCAGGGACAGAAACATTCAGACTATAGCACTGATCAAACTGGCTTTCCGTATTCTCCACTTTTCTTTTTTCCTTTCTCTTTGGCTTAATATTTCTTGAGCACTTACCATGAAGCAGGCATTGGGCTAATCACCTGGCTTGGTGTAGCTCATTTTATTCTGGCAGCAAGCCTTCGAGGTAGGCATCATCATTACCCACATCTTACACGTGAGGACACAGAGTCCCAAGTTTGAAGGAACAGAGAGTAAACATGGGACAGAGCCTTAATTCAGACCCCGGCATCTTTCTCCAAAACCTCTTAGCACAACCACTGTACACACTCTTCCTCTGGTGCCCATTAACTGTCAGAGGTTGCACACAGAGCAACCATAGGATCAGCTAAGTCCATAAGTCCTAGAAGGATTCTTCTTTCTTCTCTTTATACTCATTCCTTGTATCAGTAAGAACAATTTGTACACTATTCAGGAAGCACAAAAGTAAAGGTAGAACATTAATGGAGGCAAAAAGAAAAACATTTAAAAACAAAAGGTGTCTAATAGGGTAGGGAAGTAACAACCATATTCATTGAGTCTCACATGTGTATGGAACAGAATTATCAAAAGAAATGCCCACAAATTCTTCCTAGACTGTGTCACCTAAGTGTAGGGAAGTTAGGTAAATATGCATAAAAAAACAAATACAAATGTACTCAGAGACAAGCCAAAACTAATTATAACTTTATGGATCTAAATTTAGAAATGCTGACTCAATTGAACTGAGTAGACTGACAGGTGGGGTGGGTTTGGAAAAAAAAAACCAAAGAGGAAGTGAGTGTTGCTGTGGGGTTTTGAAGCATGATTGTGATGTGACCTGACAGTTGGAGAAGGTGTATCACACAATTACATGGTGGGTGGTAACTAGCTCAGTTAGGCTAGGGGAGAGATTAGTATGGGGCGCAGATATGCTTTTCCTGTTTTAATCAGACTAATCTTTATAGACCAATTTTCGTAAGGTAAAAATAGCTCACAGTTTACAATGCGTACTAGGTGCCATATATATGGATATATGTATATGGTTTATGTACATATTATTTCTTTAACCCTCATAGCTATCCTATGAGGTACTTACTATTATTACCCTTATTTTCCAAAGTGGTTAACTGAATTGCCTGAGGTCACCTAGCTAGTAAATGATGAACTTGGTCTGTCTGATTCAGAGCCTGAGCTCTTACCCACTCTATAGCCTTTCCTTTCTAATTTCATTTCTCTAGAGAGGGTATTCCACATGGCATGGCAAAGAATTGACAATCCCCAATTAAAAAGCCATATTACTATAATACATTTCATTTTCCAACTATCTCCTGAATTTGTTCACCTTGCCTGCCACCACCATAGTCTAAACCACCATTACCTCTCACATGGACAATTGCAATAGCCTCCAGCTTCCACTTTTGCTCCCTTCCAATCCCTCTTCAGAATGACCTTTACAAAACACAGATAGGACCATGTTCTTTCCTCGCCTAAAATGCTTTCATGGCCTCCCATCACTCCCATAGCTTCAATGTTTGCCTCTGCCACTAGACTGTAAGTTCTATGAAGGAGGTGACTGCACTTGTCTTATTCAACTGTCACTGTCGTTCTCTGGTATCTAGGACAGTGCCTTGTATATAGAAGCTAAATCATTTTTCTTGAATGAATAGAATCCAAATGACTATTCATTTGTGACAAAAAAAATTAGTCACTTAAGTAGGAAAATTAAAAAGGATGAAGTTGGAGGCATGGAGGTAGGTTTTCAATAATTTTCATAATTTGTAATCACCTAATTACTTGTTTATTTTCTTCTTTAATGTCTCATACCCTTTAGATTGTAAGGTCCATGAGAGCAGGGACCATGTTTGTCTTGTTTCCTACTATATCCTAGCTCTGTCTCAGGTTCCTGGGAGTTGCTCACTAAATATTTGTTGTATGAATAATTTCAATAATCAGTGTGAATTGGAAGCTGATGAATCAAAGATAACAAATAGTACTGGATAGGGCAGAATTGGAAAAGGAAAGTATGACCCTAGTTGTCAGAGCTGTGGAGGATGAGGATTCTTTCATTCATTCAATAAATATTTGTAAGGCATCTACTGTGTGCCAGACACTGTGCTAGGCGGGCTCTGCTGTCATGGAGCTTACAGTCTAATGATAAATAAACAGGCAGTTAAAATTCAGTGAGATAAATTTCCCAAGGGAGGGCAGGAAGGGGTGCTTCAGGGAACATTGAGGAGGGGACATTTAACCCAGACGTGGGCATCTAGGAGGGGACATTTAACCCAGACATGAGTTTCCTGGCAGTAGCTAAAGGAAGTGGGTGTGGAAAGTAATGGAGAGTACTTGTATGTGTAAGAGCGCAGAGACAGGAGTGCTACTGGTAGGTTCTCTACCGCCTAAGGTTCCTTCTTAACTTCCTTTCCCTCTCATCCAACAAATTTTTATTGAGCCTAGACCATGTGCCAGGCATTGTGTTAGGCTATCATTAGATTTGCATTTCAAAACTAGCTATTGGTGTATATATATATATATATATATATATACACACACACATATACATATACACATATATACGTATATATATACGTATATATGTGTATATACATATATGTATATATGTGTGTGTGTGTATATACATATATATATATATATATATATATATATATATATATATATATATATATATAAAATAAAACGAAATCACTATAGTCGAGCTGCTAAATTACTGAAATCAACCAGGCTGAGGCATGAAGACATGATTCTATTCTTCTTTTAACTAGCTTTGGAACTTAAACTTTTGAACTTTCCAGTCCTGTATCAATGCCTGGATATATATATATAAGACATCCAGATAGCCCTCTGTCTGATTACCCCCTGAATAACTAAGGAAAGAATGTTCACATATCCAGACCACCTGACATCCATTATCCAGACCACCGGTCATCTAGAGGATTACCATCTTGGACCAATCCAGAGGCTAAGAATGCAGGACTCATTTTTCTCAAGAATGTACTTTTTCTTCTTCAGACCATTCTGGATATTGCCCAGCTGTGTTTCTGGTCTGCAAATCCTAAGACCTTTCAATAAATTTTTATCCTTTACTTCTAGCCAAAGCCTTCAGTCTCTTTTTGAGTTCATTGGAATGAATATATATATACGTATATATATATACACACATATACGTATATATATATATACACATATATGTATATATATACATATATGTGTATATATATATACGTATATATATGTATATATATATATATACACATTTTATATTTATTTTTATAAAATTCTCATTAAAAAAACTCCCCACCCCCTTAGTCCTTTAGGAAAACACACTTCTGGGGTGCCCTCTCCCACAAAGTGCTTTGTAGATGCTTCATCAATGTTTTCTGAATTAATATTAATAAAAGAACGAATGTGAGAATAATCTGACCACCAGAAAGTAAAAGCCTTGGGTCAGCAGTTTTCAATAGATCTTTCTTCGATTATGGAAATATTCTATTTCTTCACTGTCCAATGAGATGGTAACTATTAACCACATAAACTATAGAACCCTTGTAAAGTGGCTAATGTGACTGAAGAACTTATTTTAAATTTAATTCAATTTTAATTATTAAATTTAAATAGCCACGTGTGGCTAGTGACTACTGCATCAGACAGCTCAGCCTTAAATGATAGAGCAGTTGAAATAGTCTGAGGCTGGCACTGGCACCAGTTAGGTTACCAGCCTCTCTTTTAAAAATGGAGATTGTTAACAACTGGTTATAAAATGTCTAAATTCTGGGCTGTTGCATGCCACCGACAGTAATAAATATCCGTGTGGCAAGCCATAATTAGCACCTAAGTCACTTAAGACTAATAAACCTTGTATTCTGGCATTCTGACAGACACCCAACCAGCTCCACAGGGTGAAAACGTAGAAGGCGGGGTACTGCGCCTTAATCAGAGCGCTGGCCGCAGTCTGCGATCCCGAACTGCATCATGGACTTTGTAGTTCAACGTGCCAGTGACGTCACTACCGGTGTCACCTCTGAGTGGCCTATAGGCTCGACTTCCAGTATCCCGTTGTTTTCTGGGAATTATAGTCAATAGTTGCCTGCTGGACTTGGGCTCTAGTGGCCTGGGAACTACAATTCCCGGCAGGCTACGGGATGCACCCGGCGGTAGTAGTGAGCCGGCTATTGCCTCATCAGACGTGAAGTGTGTGCTTTAGTGTCGTGGGAGGCCTGGGTACCCCGAAAGGGAGGGAAAAGTTGTAACCACTCCTTTTGGGGGGGGAATCGTCGAGGTCACTCTCGTGGGTTTGCACAGTCGGCTTGGGGGCGCCATGGCGGTAAGTTTTGGTGGGAAGAGTCCGCTCGGCCGGACCCTAGAACCGACTGGTCTGAGTGTTTTTACCAGAATCTAGAGGCACCATGTGGTAGCCGCTGCCCTGAAGGGAAAAGTAATTTTCTAAAGAAAGGCGAGGCTTTGCCCGCCCCCCCCACCCTTAGGGGTGGCTGTTGTGAGGATGGATGTGTCTTTTTTTGCTAGCCGATGAGCCAGGAACTGATGTCTTTCACTTTGCAGACTGTTTAACGTCATGTGTGTTACTTAACAGAAGTTTCTAAAACCGATTTGGAGAGAGAAGAATATGTAACAATGACTCCTCCTTTCAACCAAAAATTACGTATCCCGGTAAAACAAGCAAACTCTGCATTCATGGTATTTACGTGTGTGTGGGCTACATACTAAAATACATAGTAAAACATGTCGGGTGCTGATAAGTGCTAAAGAAAAAAATAGAGCAGGAAGGGGGACCAGAGAGTGTTGGGTGGTAGGGTTGCAATGTTAAAAAGTTGATCAAGAAACTTAGTTGAGAAGGTGGCAATGTGGCAAAAAGGTAGGAAGCAAGACATGCAAGTAGATATATGGAGGAAAAGATTTGCGGGCAGAGGCAACAGTGTGAGTGATAAGCAAGGAGGGTTGTATGTCCAAAGGACCGTGATCCAGGGGGCGATGATGGTGATGATGGTGGTGGTGGTGGTGGTGGTTGGTCGTAAGGCCTTGTAGGTTGCTGGTTAAAGAGTAGGTTCAAGGAAGAATGGAAGAGAAGGACTGGAGGTAATGAGCATGGACAACTCTTGAGGAATTCTATAAAGGAAACAGAGGAATGGGATAATAGAGGAAGGTCAATAGAGAGGTTTTTTTTGTTAAAGACGAGAAATTATACAATGCTGTATGCTCATGGGAATTATCCTGTAGAAAGGGGAAATTGATGCACAAGAGCGATGATTGCTGGGGGTGATGTTCCTGAATAGAATACGTGGGATGAGATAAGTGCATCAGTGGTAAGTTAAATAGGACCAGACTCACCTAGAGGAACAGGAAAGAAGGCAGAATATATGGGTACAAATGCATGTAGGTAGGTAGATGTGATGACGGAGGCTGTGGAAATACTCTGTTCACTTCTGTTTTCTCATTGCATTAGGAACGAAGATGATCAGTTAAAAATAATGATGGGAAAGGAAGTGTTGGAGGTTTGAAGAGGGAGGAGAAGGAATGAGAGACAATTGTCTAGGCCATTGCTGTCAGTAGAACTTTCTGTAGTGATGCAAATGTTCTATATTTGTATGGTTTAATTTGGTAACCACTAGTCACACGTGGCTATTGATCATTTGAGGCTAGATCAATTGAAGGACTGAATTTCAATGTAATTTTAAAATGAAATAGTCACATGTGGCTAATGGCTATTGTATTGGACAGTATACATATTGAAATTTGAGAAACACTGGTCTAGAAGGAGTAACTAACTGGATTTCAGAAAATAGTAGTATTGCTGGGCATCACTTGATGGTAGTGATCATGAATTTGCATTCAGATTAGTCAGCATGGTAGAGTGTTTGTCTTCTGCCCCTTTCAGCTGCTGGGGTGAAGGAGCAGAGCAGATGGAAAGGAGAGTTGGAGATTCCCAAGCAAGAATGATGCAGACAAGGGCAAAGGAGTGATTATGCAGATGGACGTAAGGGATAGAAGTAAAGACATGGGGTGGGAAGGGCCTAAGGATTAGTGAAAAGGGGTCAGGATCAATAGGTCTCAATGGGGTTGAAGAATTATTGGATTTGGAATTCTAGCAGAGGTAAGACCCAATAATGTCAATTATTAACATTTCTTATGTTATGCTTTGTGTTTAGTGTTTTATTTTCATTAGCTAATTGAATCCTTACACTAATCTATTTGAGGTAGACACTTAACTATTTGCAGTTTACAAATGAAGAAACCTATGCTTAGGCCCAAGTTCCGAAGCCAATACCTCGTGGAAGTGGATTAGAATAGACTGAATCCTTCCCAGTCACTATGCTGTACTGCCTTCCAGGAAAACCCAGGCCTTCTCATTCTTGGTCCGGTGCTTTTTCCTTTGTTCCAAACTGCTAACTGCCTCGCCACCAACCCCATCCCACTTTTGTGGTATCCATAGCTGGTGTGGAATTTGCAGGTCCTTTTTTTTAGTCGGTGTTGAAGGGCTTTTCAATTTAGAAGACCGTAATACATGTTTCCCCCTTCCTTTTAAGTTATACGCTTCTATAAGAAAACTGGCAATATTTTGATAGATATTTTTGTTTCACTTTATTCACTTCTTGGCTTATGAAAATATTAATTATTACACTGTCATGATGTTAGTTAATTTTATTGGAAGAATCCCATAAGAGATCCCTTTAAGAAAAAACAAGTAACAAGAATAATAATAGCTAAAATATATTGATTGCTTATTCTGTGCCAGGCATTAGTGTTTTACATAATGTTTTATCAGAACAACCATTAAAAGTGGGTACTATTTTTATCCCCATTTTATTGATGGGGAAAATAAGGCATCAGATCTACTAAGAGGTAGAGGTGAAATTTGAGTTCATTTGGTCCCATTCTGGAGCCCATTCTTTTAATCATTATACTATTTCCGGTTGTAAACTAATTGGAGAATTTCTTTTACAAACACCCTCCCACTGGGAAAGTTTTTTTTTCCCAAAGGAAACCTTACCAATATTAAAGTGTGTAAGACAATAAACATGGGATAGTATGGATAGAACATTAGTTTTTAATCTTAGAATTTGTAAAGAGCAAACAATATACTTTTCTTCATATCATAGGCATATTTATTTTACAGAGCTTTGACAGTTTTAATCCCTTTGAGTTATATATCAATCTTTTAGGTGATATAAAAGATGTGAAATAGTAATGATAGTTGCCAACTTAAAAAAAAATGTATGTTTTCAAGTTTTTCATTTGGAAAATTTCAAAATAGTGAACAAAGTAGAGGTAACACTATTATGTACTTCAGTGTACCCATCACTCAACTTCAATAATTGAAGCTCATGGCCAGTCTTGTTTCATGTATACCTCACCTGCACCCTCCCTTTACACCCCTCAGGATTTAAAGCAAATTTCAGGCATTGTATCATTTCACCATCCATAGTTTAGTAAAGGTTTGTTTTTTTTTTTTTTTAAATAGAATGCTAAGTTTTCTTAAAACATAACTGTAGTGCCATTTTCACACCTACTAAAAAGCACATGATGTTTAGTTGTCTCTTTGTGGTAATGGTTAACATTATTGAGCATTTACCATAGGTCCCACACTAGGCTGAGTCCTTCATGTGTATTATATCTTTTAATCCTCATAATAATGCCAGGAATGTATAATTATTATCTTCGTTTCATAGATAGAGAAATGGAGGCTTTAGGAGATTAGGAACTTGTACAGGGTTCTACAACTAGTAAGCGGTGGAACTAAGATATGGCCTAAACACCAAGGGAAAGCAAAAATAAGAGTCAGAAGTTGAGGGTTTTTGTCCAGCTTGACCATTTACTGACATAATGATCTCTGAGCTTTAGATTTATGTCTTTGAAATAATAACCGCTGATCTGCCCGCTTATTAGGATTGTTATTAAGATCAAATAAGTTAATGTTCATAAGTGTGTTAAGAACTGTAGAATGCTATGAATATATGAAAACATTTATTATCAAGTTCAGTGGTTCTTTACTGGGGGTTGTCCCCAGAAAACATTTGGTCTGGAGACTCCTTTGATTGTCACAGTTGGGGGGTGTGCTACTGGCATCTAGCAGCTAGAAGACAGGGATGCCCCTACACATCCTACAGTGCACAGGACAGCCCCTGAAAGCAAAGAATTTGGCCTGAAATGTCAATAGGACCAATATTTAGGAACTCTAATCTAGTTAAAAAACCTCTCATTAGTTTAAATAACCAATTGTCTAGTTGAACAACCAACAAAGAAATTGAGGATCCGGTCAAGTGACTTGCTCAAGGTTATACAACAAGTTGGTGCCAGGGCCAATATCAGATTACATTGCAATCAACCTTTGAGGTTTTGAGGAACAAGCTTTTTCTGAGAAACAAAAACCTCAAGAGCTTTTCTGCTCAGTACAGTGAAAAGAAAGAAACACATTGTTCTAAGTAATTTGTGACAGCGATTGCTTTCATGTTCTTTAAAGTGGGTGACATGGTCATTTTTAAGCAAAAAATATTTGTCATGTAACTTCTGTATCTGTGGCATTGTACTTGGTGCTGAGGTGATGACAACACAATGGGATTTCCTATGTCCCATGTCCCTAGGGTGGGAGATACACGTAGGTGTCATGAGACCCTAGATACTTTTGCCTTCTTGGGCCCCTTCCTCTATAAAAAATATTTAAAAATTACATTTTCCAACTATGTTGGTATAAAGACAAATACATTAACATTATATATTAATTAATTTTTTTCTTCAACCTAAGCGTCTCTTGTTTTGCTTCTGATTTTAAAATAAAATATTTTTGTGAGCCCTTAAAAGTACGTGGGCCCTGGGCACTGTGCCTACTCTACCCGCAAGTAAAGTTGGCTATTAGGAGTTCGTTGTACAGGTTGTTTTGAGGGCCAGGTGGAAGTGACTTACTTTCTTGTGACCAAAAGTTCTTTGCCAGAACCCAGTCACATAGCTCCATTCTAACTGTGAATTCATCTGGAAACATAACCACGTCTGCTACACTACACCACCATAAGTAAGACTGGGCTTTTGTTGCTGGGCAAGAAAGGGAAGGAACAGATATTGCTTTGGCGAGCTGCCTTCTCTTCCATAGCTCATTTTTAAGTGGTAGGTAGTCCTTGTCGACTAGAATTGACGTCAGGGGTCAGCATATATTGGAACAGAGAGACTGGAGGCAGGTTACTTGCTACGAAGAGGGTTTCGCAGTCAGAAGGGGCAAAGGAGCTGAGGGTCTAAATGAAGGTGGTTGGTAGCAGGAATGCAAAGGAGTAAACAGATGCAGAGCCTTATTCTTTTTTGGAAAAGGAAATGCCTTATGCAAGCACACTAGTTTTATGGAAATTCTTGGGAAAGAGGCCAAATTGCTTAGCTCCTTGATTGAAATATGCAACCCAGTTCCTAGTCCATGTTATTCTTTTTAAGCCACAGTGTACAAAAGCAGGCATTGTGTTTATCGCTTCTCTTTTAAAATCTGTAACTATTCAAGTATTTGAGGAGAGCCTGCTGTAAGATAGATGTTTGAGGATACAATGAGAAGCAAGGCTGAGTCCCCACCAGGAACACACAGTCCTGTGGGGAAGATGGATAGATAGTGCCATCACTACGTGATGAGGGCTTTCATAGGGGAAATACTGACAGGAACAGAGGAAGAGTGGTGTCTCGTGAACTCTTGAGGAATCAAGGCAGGTGATTCGCTGAGACCTGAAGGATGAGCTAGCCCGTTAAAGAGATTGGTGGGGTATGAGGGCAGAGAGAACAGTCTGAACACAGGCTCAGTGGTGAGAGAGGGACCTTGGCATGGAGGAGGGAGGGAGGGGCCTGGCGACGGGAAATGAGAAGGGCCTTGAATGCCAGATTGAAGAGTGTGGACTTTATTCTGAGAGCAGTAGAGAACCTCTGAAATGGGTCGCCTTCATCAGATTTGTGTTTTGATATGATTTCTACTGGCAGCAATTATGATCTGTTCAGGATTTCTAGAAATGAAAAAACATGTTTTTCCCCAGTGTCCTTTGGTTCATAGGGAAACTTGTTATAGCCATGACTTTTGAAATGATTGAGTTTTTTCTCATTTCCTTTTTGCCTTTGTGACAAAGTTCTTTTAATCCATCATTTTATCTCCTGTTTGTAACCTGACATTTCATAGAACTTTCTGTTGCTTGTCTTTTCTTATACTTGGTTAAAAAAATAAAATAGAATAGTAAACTATTCTTTGATTTAAAATATTAAAAATTGAAAATAGTAAAACAGTTGACAAATTTATGGTAGATTTGTACTGAATCTTACCCAATTTTAATACTATTAGTTTTTATTATTGCATATTGCACAAGATACCCTTAAGGGATAGTTAATGGAGTTTTTTTTTTTTTTTTTCTATTGCACAGAATTCTGGTTTGTATAATACTACAAATTTGTGTAACCATTTAAAAAAAAATAGCTAAGAATTCTGTGTATCTGTGATGTGAATAGAAAGCGTTTTTTTTTTTTTAAAGTATTGAGTAGAAGGGGCAGAGAAAGGCACAATTAAAGGAGATTGAGATCCAGAGGTTAAGTGATTTGGCCCGGTCACCTGTCTGGTAGGTTATACAAATAAGAGTAGAACCCAGGTATTTTCTCATTTGAAAATGCTGCAGACTCTGGAAATGTTAGCTGGTAAGAAGGGGAGGAAGTCTAATTTTGGTTCAGATAGTTTTATACCAGAAAATAAAATTCTAGAAACTAATAATTAAGTTTTCAAAACAATTAGACTCGTGCATGGTCCAGTGGTATCCTGCTTCACACTTGCCTTTTCCTGAAGTGCTGTGTTCCCTTCCACTTTCAGCGCACTTGCTATTAGCATCTCATTTTTTTCCCACAGAGTCACACACTGAGAATGAGGCTCTAACCCTTCTTTTTCCAGTTAGAGTGATCATGCATGTTTTTGGCTTTCATCCAAGGGTGGCTTAAGGGATGACAAGAATGTTGCCAGGTAGATCCAATATACTAGAGACATGCTTGCCATTCTATTTCATTTTAATTTCATATTAATAGTCTGTTAACCATTTTGAAGATGTTCTTTATTAGCATCCTTGAAAAAAAAAGCACACAGACTCTACTGCTGAATGTCCCCCTTAAGGTAGTTTGGCAAGCAGACACTGCTCCATCTTATTCTTTACTAAGTACTGATGGATTTTTAACTAAATAGGAACATTTGACCACATTGTTACATTGTAGTATCTAATTTAAAAAAATATTACAAAGCTTTTTATACCTTGTTTCCTGGAAATAAGACCTAGCCGGACAATCAGCTCTAATGTGTCTTTTGGACCAAAAATTAATGTAAGACCCAGTCTTATTTTACTATAAGATCGGGTCTAAAACCTTCAAAGAGGATCTAATACCAGTCCTGCTCAAACTCTTCCAAAAAATTGAAGAAGAGACGGTACTCCCTAAGTCATTTTATGAGGCCAACATTACCCTGATATCAAAACCTGGTACGGATAACACAAAAAAAGAAAACTACAGACCAGTATCTCTGATGAATACAGATGCAAAAATCCTAAACAAAATTCTAGCAAATCGAATGCAGCAATACATTAAAAAGATTATTCATCACGACCAAGTGGGGTTTATCCCAGGGGCACAAGGATGGTTCAACATACGCAAATCCATCAATGTGATACATTCACGTAAACAAAATAAAGGACAAAAATCACATGATTATATCAATTGATGCAGAAAAAATGTTTGACAAGATACAACATCCATTTATGATTAAAACACTTAATAAAATAGGTATAGAAGGAAAATACCTTAACATAATAAAGGCCATATATGACAAACCCTCAGCTAATCTCATAATTAACGGTGAAAAACTGAAGCCCTTTTCTCTATGTTCAGGAACACAACAGGGCTGTCCCCTATCACCTCTGCTTTTCAACATAGTGTTGGAAGTCCTCACCAGAGCAATCAGGCAAGAGAAAGAAAAGGCATCCAAATTGGGAATGGAGAAGTTAAATTGTCACTCTTTGCAGATGACATGATGCTATACATAGAAAACTCTATTAAAGACTCCACCAAAAAGCGATTAGAAACAGTCATTGAATACAGTAATGTTGCCGGCTACAAAATCAACATACAAAAGTCCATTGCATTCCTATATACTAACAATGAAATCTCAGAAAAAGAAATAAAAGAAAACAATTCCTTTTGCAATCGCAGCAAAAAGAATAAAATACCTGGGGATAAGCTTAACCAAGGATGTGAAAGACCTATATGCTGAACACTATAAGACATTTTTAAAAGAAATTGAAGAAGATACAAAGAAATGGAAAGACATTCCATGCTCATGGATTGGAAGAATCAACATAGTTAAAAAGGCCAATATTACCCAAAGCAATATACAGATTTAATGCGATCCCCATCAAAATCCCAATGGCATTTTTTAAAGAAATAGAACAAAAAAAACATCAGATTTGTTTGGAACCACAAAAGACCCCGAATAGCCAAAGCAATCTTAAGAAAAAAGAACACTGCTGGAGGTATCACACTCCCTGACTTTAGCTTGTACTACAGGGCAGCAATAATCAACACAGCATGGTATTGGCAGAAAAACAGACACATAGACCAATGGAATAGAATTGAGAACCCAGAAATAAAACCACATAAATATGGACAGATAATTTTTGACAAAGAAGCAAAAAACATACAATGGAGAAAAGACAGCCTCTTTAATAAATGGTGCTGGCAGAATTGGAAAGCCACGTGCAAAAGAATGAAACTGGACTGCTATCTGTCACCATGTACCAAAATTAATTCAAAATGGACCAAAGACATAAGCATAAGACCTAAAACAATAAACTGCATAGAAGAAAACATAGGTACTAAACTTAGGGACCTTGGGTTCAAAGAGCATTTTATGAATTTGACTCCAAAGGCAAGGGAACTAAAAGCTAAAATAAATGAATGGGACTATATCAAACTTAAAAGCTTCTACACAGCCAAAGAAACCATCAACAAAATAAAGAGGCAACCAACTGAATGGGAGAAGATTTTTGCAAATGGTGCCTCTGTTAAGGGGTTAATATCCAAAATATGCAAGGAACTCATGCAACTCAACAACAAAAAAATAATCCAATTGAAAAATGGGCAGAGGATCTGAAGAGACATTTCTCCAAAGAGGACATACAAATGGCAAATAGACATGAAAAAATGCTCAACATCACTAATCATAGAGAAGTGCAAATAAAAACCACAATGAGATATGACCTCACCCCAGTCAGAATGGCTATCATCAACAAGACAAAAAGTAACAAGTGTTGGAGAGGCTGTGGAACAAAAGGAACCCTCATACACTGTTGGTGGAGGCAGTGTGGAGGTTCCTCAAAAAATTAAGAATAGAATTACCATATGACTCAGGAATTCCTCTCCTGGGTATCAACCCCCAAAAATCTGAAAACATCCATAAAGACAAGTGTGCTCCAATGTTCATTGCAGCTTTATTTGCGTTGGCCAAGACATGGAAACAATCAAAATGTCCTTTGATGGATGAATGGATAAAGAAGTTGTGGTATATATACACAATGGAATACTATTTGGGGGTAAGAAAAGATGAAATAGGACCATTTGTGACAACATGGATGGATCTTGAGATTATAATGCTAAGCGAAGTAAGTCAGACTGAAAAAGCAGAGAACCATCTGATTTCACTGATATGTGGTGTATAAACCAAAAACAACAAAAGAACAAGACAAACAAATGAGAAACAAAAACTCATAGATACAGGCAATAGTTTAGTGGTTATCAGAGGGTAAGGGGTCGGGGGGTGGTAGCTGAAGGTAAAGGGGATCAAATATATGGTGATGGAAGGAGAATTGACTCTGGGTAGTGAACACAATGTGATTTATAGATGATGTAATGCAGAATGTATACCTGAAATGTATGTAACATTACTAACAATTGTCACCCCAATAAACTTTAAAAAAGATTGGGTCTAATATAATACCGGGTCTTGCATTAATTTTTGCTCCCAAAGATGCATTGGAGCTGATTGTCCGACTAGGTCTTATTTTTGGGGAAACATAGTTAAATAATTCGTTAACCATCTCTTTGAGGTTTGAAGTGTACAGGTAGTGACAACCCTGATGTTTAATCTTGTTCATTTAAATTTCAAGATAACCATGGAAAAAATTGATCAGTAAACTGCTCACTTCTGTGTGAACTTTTTTGTGTCTAATAGGAAAGAAAAGGAACAGCCAAAGTGGACTTTTTGAAGAAGATTGAGAGAGAAATCCAACAGAAATGGGATACTGAGAAAGTGTTTGAGGTCAATGCATCTGATTTAGAGAAGCAGACCAGGTGGGTAATAGTTTGTGAAGTTCTCGTATACATTGTGTTTCTAAAATGATTTCGCTTTTACAGAAACTGCATTGTACAGAAAGTACAGAAACTGCATTGTGGAAAAGATAAGGCAGAGTGTGTTTAGAATATCTGAAATGGGCTGAAAGAGGTGACTTCCATTTTCTGCATTTACAATTAGAATCTTATTTCTTACGGCATTCTGAAAGGATTTTTTCTACATAAAGATTTTTTTAAAAACTAGTATTTTTCATATTCAGGCAAAAGAGGATGTTTTGAAGTTTTATCTTTGCTGACTGATAAAAAGAAATCCTTCTATTAGAGAGATTCATATTGTAGTGATAATTATTTTCACAGATACAAAATATAAATTTTGAAGGGTTTCTGTATTTGAAGATCTTATTTCATAAATACTATATTGCCTAGATGTTATGAATCATCGATTAAAAGACAAACCCTAGACAGTGATACGATGTTGGGGAAAAACAAAAACAAAATAAGTGCTTCAAAACAGTACCACAATAAATATATGCATCAATTATAAGATGCATCTCAGATGTGTTGCAATGTAGAAAACTGTGCTTTTTAGAATTGAGAAAATATGTCGATAACAATAACAGTAACTAACACTGAACTTACTGTTCAGTATGCCAAAGCAGTAGGAGACATGCCATTTTCTACTGCATATTCTCATTTAATCTTCTTAATAACCCTTTGAAGTTAGCAATAGTTTTATCCTTATTTATAGATGACGCTACTGAGACACAGAGAGGCCTAGTAACCGACTCAGGGTTGCATAGTTAGGAAACAACAGGCCTGGAATTCTTTTCAAGACTTTCAGATTCCAAAGTCTATCCTCCTTGCTACTAACCTACACTTGGACGTTTTTCTTTTTAAAGAAAAAAAGAGTTTGCTGTAATATAAAGTCTCTGGTGTTATACTTTATAATTTGAAGCTTCTATTTGGTTCTAGAATGTTGGTCCACTTTCAGGTAATTTAAAGTAATCCAGAGTGAACTGAAACATCTTCTTTGTTCAGTGAAAGAAAATGAAGTACAGCTATGTGCAGCAATGCTGAAGAAACTTAGAAATATTGGGTGGAAAAAAGCAATTGCAGAAGTCTGTGAAATAACACCATTTTTTATACAGCTCACAAGTGAGGAAACCTAAATGATACGTTGTTTAAGTGACATAGGCGTCACTTGTTCAAAAACCTGGAATGACAAAAGTAAATTTCAGGATAATGGTTATCTCCGGTGGGAGAGTGGGGAGGATCACACAGGTGATCCTTCAGTGGGTTCAGTGGGTTTACAGGTGTTCATTTTATTCTGTGTCTTAACTTATGTGTGTCTGTTAGACACACTTGATTAAAAGAAGAATATAACATCAACTGCTTTAAAGGTGCTTTTTAAATGAATGTACAACATATCGTGTAATACTGAGGATGTTTTATTTTACCTGAGGAACTTTGAATTGCTTTATATATATAAATATATATATCTAGTGAAAACATATCTCATTTAATCAGTAAAACATTAAAGTTATTCAGATCCTTAAGAGTTTAAAAAATTTAGTTTCTAGTATATTAGTTTTAAATGTTTTATTTAAAGTTAATTTAAATATTTTAGCTTACGTTGAACAAGTGAATTTATTTTTTAATAACCACCTATAAATGTCTTACTCTTTCAAAAGTTTCAATTTTAGAAAGCTTTTAATTTCTGGATTTATAAATTTTATTTTAAATGTCTTTTAAATAACTAAAGTTAAACCAGTTATTTATAGAAAGTGTTCCCTTCAGCCTATCTCCTCACTGTAAAAGGAATTTTAACGTTTTCTTTTCTGCACTTTCTTTTTCACATGATTATTTTGCAGCAAGAGCAAATACTTTGTAACTTTCCCATATCCGTATATGAATGGGCGCCTTCATTTGGGACACACATATTCTTTATCCAAATGTGAGGTAAAGCTTCCTTTATATTTAATATGATGGGATAGAGGGTCTTTAATAAATACTATTTTGAAGAAAAATAATGGTATCTAATGTAGTTCCTGTTAAAGGAACTTGGAATTCCTAAAATTATAATTTTAAGCATAATTTTTATATTTAAGTAATTTAATTTTTATATTTTTTATTTGCTGTGTGTTTATACATGCAGGGATCTAGGTATGTATGTTCATAAGTAATTCCTAGGTTGGTGAAAAGACAACAAAAAAAGGATAGCAGATTAGAATTTTGCAATGACTGTAAAACCTAGCTGGTGTTTTAAAGGAGGACGTGAAGAGGCATACTGATGTTTTTTGTCAAAAGTAAGCAATTTCTGTTTGCGTAGCATTTACATTTGTAATTTAAACTTAATTTTCTTTCTGTAGTTTGCAGTAGGGTATCAGAGATTGAAAGGAAAAATTTGTCTGTTTCCCTTTGGTTTACACTGTACTGGAATGCCTATTAAGGTAAGATTGCTTTTGGGATTAGTTTCTACTCTTTTTAGCTTAGAACAAATAGAAATATCTCGTTCAAGAGCTTAAAATGGGATTTTCAAATACTGAAGTGTTTTTGAAATGACTTGAATTTATATCAGTGAAAATTAAATTTAACAAAATTCGAAGAGGTGCTTAAATAAAGGGCACACATTGAGGTTTAAGTGATTCGTAAGTAGTTTTGATATCTTTTGGTTATCTTATATATTCATATTTCTGTTTTAGAATTAGATAATATCTACTAACAAGTAAAAAGTGCAGTGTTTTGAGCATTCATGACATATATGGGATGTTGGCATAAAGGAGTAAAAAAACCACTTGTACCCTGTTTTGATCTTTTTTGCAAATATCTTCATTTAGCATAAATTTGTATTAGAAATAATTCTCAATAAAGAATGGGCCAGAAAACTAGCATTGAAAGGAGTCCCTAAATGTTATAGTGTTGGGAAATTTAACTCACATTTCTTTTTATTCTTCAACCTTTTATTTTGAAAAATGTCAAATTTAAGAAAAGGTGAAAGGATAGTACAGTGAACACCCATTACACCTGTCACTTACAGTTACCAAGCATGAACACTTGCCATGATTGCTTTAGTTGCGTCTCTCAACACACATACAATATATGCACGCTTTTTTTCTTGCTTTTTGTATGAATTTTTTGAAAGTAAGTTGCAAACATCAGGACATGTCACCCCTAAATACTTCAGCATGTATCTTCTGAGAATAAGGGCATTCTACATCGTCACACTATCATTATCCCCTCTAAGAATTTTAACGTTGATGTGGTATCATCTTGATCTAGTAGTCTATAGTTGAATGTCTCTAGTTGTCTCAAAATGTCCTTTCTGGCTGTTTTTTTACTTTTATTTTGTGGATCACGCATTGCATTTCATTATCAATGCTCTTTAGTTTGTCACGGCATCAGTATCTTTGAAGAATCTAGGCCTGTTATTTTATAGAACATTCCATAATCTGAATTATCTGATTGGTTCTTCGTGATTAGATTTGGGTTAAACGTTTTGACAAGAATACTACATCAGTAAGGTGTGCAGTCCTTGTATCACCTCAGAAGGCATATAATAGCAATTTTTCCTACTTTGGTGATATTAAGTTCATACCTGTCAGATTTTTTTCATTCTAAAGGTGATTTTCCCCTTTTTTAATTAAAAAATAATCTGTGGGATGATACTTCAAGGGCCTCTGAATATCCGGTTACCCAATAATACAGTAATTGCAGCATCATTTTTTTTTTTAAATTTAAAAAATTTTTTTTAATTGGGGAATATTGGGGAACAGTGTGTTTTTCCAGGGCCCATCAGCTCCAAGTCATTGTCCTTCAATCTAGTTGTGGAGGGCACAACTCAACTCCAAGTCCAGTTGCCATTTTCAATCTTTAGTTGCAGGGGGCTCAGCCCACCATCCCATGGGGAATTGAACCAGCAACCTTGTTGTTGAGAGCTCGGGCTCTAACCAACTGAGCCATCCTGCCGCCCAAATGGTGTCATTCTTTTCCTCATTTATTAACTGAAATTCTTCTAGAAGAGTCTACTCCCTTTTTAAATTTCACAATTCTTTATTTGTATTTTTCTCATAACTTTATACTGCCTACTTGGTGTCATCCTTTGTTTTTGACAGTGTACTCATTATGGCATAATTGAGAAGAGTTGGGTTGGCAAGCCCAGGTTCATGTGTTAGTTTTGCAGCTTACTAGTGTTATAAACTTGGATAAATCACTGTATCTCTGTGTCTGTTTTCTAACTTAGTACCTGTCCTATCTACCTAGTAGGCTTGTGATGATAACTAATAGAGTATATGTGACATTAATCATTAAATTGAGAAATGCTATTTAAATGTTGTTATTGAAAATGATAACACATTGTATCTTATATATTTTTATAGTTCTAATGCCTAACATCCAATATGCTGCATTGAATCCTCTGGGTGTTAAATAAATGCTTACTGAGTAAATGAAGTAAAATACTAATTTATAAACTAGTGAATTTTGGGGTACATGATTTGTATCATTTAGGTTTTCTATAATGATCCACTTATGTGTATAGATGTAGTGCAAAAATTTCAAGAGTCAATTTTGGTTGGTCATAGAAGCAATAAAAAAACTCAGATTGCTTCTACCTTGAGTTTTGAACTTCACTGTCTCTAATGTTGTGCTTGTTATAGGCATGTGCTGATAAGTTGAAAAGAGAAATAGAGCTATATGGTTGCCCCCCTGATTTTCCAGATGAAGAGGAAGAGGAAGAAGTGAATGTTAAAATAGAAGATATAATCATTAAGGATAAAGCCAAAGGAAAAAAGGTTTGGTGGTTGATGATACTTATTTTGGTTGAAATTTTATATTTATGTTTTTCTGATTTATATGTGCATTCCAAGTCTAGCATAGTATATATATATTTTTTTTTTCAAAAGTTCATGACATCCCTGGCTCCATTTTAGCACCATGGGACTCATTGTTGCATTCTCCCTTTGCTTATTTGTGACTTTTTTCTCCAACAGGGAGATACCTGACTCTCATTATTTATAGTATATTTATGTTTTTGTTCAGACCTAGTGTGCTAGTAGTTTCAGAATTGCTAACCTATACCCCTGTAAGAAACAATTTTACTAACTAAAAGACAGTGTTTGTATATAGCTCTTTTTGTCTTTTAGTCAATACACTGTTTTCCAAAGTTACTTCCAAAGCTCCTTTCTTGCCCACTCCCTTCAGTGTGGTTATGTCATACTTACATATTTATAATGCAGTTAGATACATTTCTCATGCTCTGTGTTCCATCTTGGGTTCCTCCAACATACTGGTTGATTTCTTTTTTAAAATTCACTCTTTGTGGTGTATAGTTGTGTTGGTTTGACAAATACATGGAGTCATGTTTCTGCCACAGTTCCATTCGGATAGTTCCATCACCTCCAAAATTTCTTTTCCTGCCTTTTATAGTTTAACCCCTTTGCCTGCCTCCAACCCCTGGCATTTGGTTGCCTTATTGATATTGGTAAAGAACGGAAAATGAGGCACCTTATGAGATGAGAGAAGCTATCATAACTAAAAAAGATTCATGTGATATTGGGAGTAAGGAAATAGGGAAGGTTTGGTGCTGAGATCTTTTATCTTTGTGATGCTGGTTCTGCATGCTTCTCCCCATTTAGTAGTTATCCTTGGCAGGAGAGTCCTGGTTAGTATTAAACTGTACAGTTCGGCAGGCAAAATAGTCCATCTGAATCCTGCAGTGTTCTGACATACCAACAGCATTGTTTTGGAATTTAAAAAAATCACCAAATGGGATTATTCACTTAGTCATTGTGGTCCTGGCATTTGTTAACAAGTTGTGGGTTATGCTTTGATGGAGTTTGTTTTTGCCGGTTATTTTCAGAGTAAAGCTGCTGCTAAAGCTGCGTCTTCTAAATACCAGTGGGGCATTATGGAATCGCTTGGTATGTCTGATGAAGAGATAGTCAAATTTTCTGAAGCAGAACATTGGCTCGATTATTTCCCACCACTGGCTGTTCAGGATCTGAAGAGAATGGGCTTGAAGGTATGCCCATTATTCCCATAGTTTAAGAAAATATGCAGAATGCATTTCTATATTCATGTGATTACATGAGATTTGGACCACCCCTTAATTTAGAATCATATATTCCACTTGAATTCTACTAATGAATTGGTGCTGTTATTGTCAGGGTAGAACCTATGGGCCTCGATGTAAGCAATGAAGTACTTAAATATTTATTCTGTTGGAATGTATATCAATACCTTAGCAATTAATAGAAGGGAATTCTATTCAAAGAATATGGAGAAACCAAAGTTTAACTTGAATATTTAGAAATAAATAAAGGTATTATATAAGTGTTCCTTTTAAATTTATTACAATTCCTGTATGTCCAATATATAAATGTGTATACTTAAAACACATAGTAAACACAAAATAATGAAATAATTGTGATTACATATTTAATAGGTGGAACTTGAAAAATTTTGTTTTTCTTTTAATATTTGTCATAATTCTTAGTTGTAAAATAAAGAGTAGAAGAGGAAACAATTGATTCATGGGAACTTTTATTATTCGTAGAGACTCCAGAATTCTCAAAAATTACCTTTTCCTTTCTTTTTCTATAGGTAGACTGGCGTCGTTCCTTCATCACCACTGATGTTAATCCTTACTATGATTCGTTTGTCAGGTGGCAGTTTTTAACATTAAGAGAAAGAAACAGAATTAAATTTGGGAAGCGGTGAGTTTGTTGTCCCTCAATATAAAATAGCAAAAATGATGTAATACCTGCATTGTAATTCAGTGCCCCATAGCCTACTTTTTTCTATTATCTTTTTACTCTTTTTAGTTTTTCCTTTTTGTTCTCTGTATCCTTTGCTTTCCTGTTGGTCTTGCCAGTGTCTTAATTTCTCTGAGCTGCTTAGTGCTTATGACAAATAGAGCCAAGGAGAATAGGAGTGTTGTCTTTTATGATCTCACTAAAGATTCTCTTTGGTATTCCAGCCAAGTAGAAAAACAATCATTCTATTTGTGCTTTAGTTTATTCTTTTGTTCTATAAATTGTTGAAGATTCCTCCTTGATTATGTGGATTAATTAAAAGCTATTTGCATTTCATGAATGAATTTATATTTTATAATCTTTTTGTTTTATACCACAAAGCCAAGATCAGTGCATATTTTTCAGTAGTAATCACCTTTGATGAAGGCAGGAGGCTTTCATGAAATAACTAGGTTGGCAACAGAACTGCCTATAAAAGCATAAATAATGGATGTACACATTTGCTCAGTTAGAAGTTTAATTAGAAGAAATATTATAAGATGTTAGGAACAACACTGGCAAATATATTAGGTTAAAACTTGTATATTACAATAATATTTGTCGCATTTATCTTTTAGGTATACCATTTATTCTCCCAAAGATGGACAGCCTTGCATGGATCATGACAGACAAACTGGAGAGGTAATTATTTGTGACATACAGTAGCTGTTGTTAATATTCTTTGTGTGTCCATAGAGTTTAAGAAATAGATCAGAGCCTAAAAAATAACGTTATTCCAGTGCTGAGGTGTGTAGTTGTGATACTCTGTGGCTCTGAAGAAGGAGGCAGAAAGTTAGTATAGGGCCCTATACCTTGTCTAGGATCTTGCTATTCCAAAAGTGGTCCTAGACCAGCTGCAACAGCTTGTGATAGAAAGCCCAGTTTTGAGCCTCACCCCAAAATTGCTGAATGAGAAGCTCTGGGGGTGGGGCCCAGGAATCTGTCCTTTAACAAGCTCTCAGCGTGAGTCACATACATGCTAATGTTTGAGAGGAACTGCCTGGAAAATGCATTACTCGAACAAGATAGCGTGGGAAAGGTAACTAGATACGTGGCTAACGATATATGCAGATCCATTTATACTTGCTTCGATTATGTGCCTACTTGCTTATTTCCAAGGTACTTTTAGCCATGCTTGACATCAGTTCACTCTACCTTCCTGTAGGACATGTTAGGGACATTATTCCTTGTGATACTTAAGGGAGGCAGGGGTAAGTGATTTGCTTAAGCCTTGGCACATAAACCAACAACAACGCCAGGATCTGAATTTAGGAGTCCCAATGAGTGTGTCATTCTTTACTACCACCTCTGAATACATTTGTAGTCTAGTGACTACTTTTCAAAATCAGCTTTCAATTATGATGTAACTTATCTGAAAGAAGTGAGAGTTAATCAAAATTTTGAAAAATTTGAGAGACTTCAGAAGGCCCCATTTACTGATTACATTAAATTTTAATAGAGTCAATGGTAGCAATACCCTAAATTTCAATAGTATATTATAGTTTTTCAAAGCATTTTCCTACACATTATCTTATGTGTTTCTCAGGACGGTCCTGTGTGAGGCACAGCACAGGTATTTTACAGACGAGGAAATGAAGACTCAAAGAGATTCTGATTCCCTTGGGTCAAGTCATTAGTAAGGGTCCATTCTAGGTTTTGAATGCACATCATCTGCCCCTGGTCCAGTGAGTGTCTCATGACTGCTCTGCGGCATTAGTATCTTCTAACTCTCATTTTGGCCAAAAAATGGTTTATCTGATTACTCCAAGTCACGTTTGTTTTTCTGTCCTCCCTTCTCAAGGGAGCTCTTGGCAAACCATCCTTACTCAGTAGAGTCTGGGCCTCCTTTCCTAGTTCTGGTGTGGCGTAGGCAGAAGGGTCGTCTCCCAGGTGTCTTCTCACACATTAGACGTCCCTGTGGACATGATCAGTACCCCACCGGAAGTCTCCATTGGAAGGAAGGTGATTTTAACAGTGCAAGAACTCATCTTAGAAATTTGAATCAGATCTCTCACATAGATTAGTAGGTTTAATCCAAATCCTTTTTCTCCCTCAAATTTTTGTTTTGTTTATTTCTTTAGGGTGTTGGACCTCAGGAATATACTTTAATCAAGCTGAAAGTACTTGAGCCATACCCATCCAAATTAAGGTAGATTTGCCAAAGAGTCACTGCATCATCTTTTTGAATGTCAGAGAGTTGTGATAGAACCTACAGCATTTTTTTTTCATAAATATATCATTTTTTTCTTCTTAGTGGCCTGAAAGGGAAAAATATCTTCTTGGTAGCTGCTACTCTCAGACCTGAGACCATGTTCGGACAGACAAACTGTTGGGTTCGCCCTGATATGAAGTACATCGGGTTTGAGACGGCGAATGGTGATATATTCATCTGCACCCAAAGAGCTGCCAGGAATATGTCATACCAGGGCTTTACCAAAGACAATGGTGTCGTGCCTGTTGTTAAGGAATTAATGGGAGAGGTAAGTTGGGAGCAGACTTTATTTTAGTGCATAAATTTAGGAGAGAAATTTCATCAGTGAAGCTTGGAAGGAGAGCATTTCAAAAACCTTTTTATTGAAGCATGCACACAGTCAGATGTGTAAATCATAAGTGTATTCTGTGCATTTTCATATGTGTATACACTCATGAAAGCACCACTCAAATTGAGATAAAGAACAGTTCCAAGGACTCCAGAAGGCGCTCTTATGCCATTTCACGGTCAGTACTCACCATCCTGTAAAGGTATTCCATTGCAACATATTGAACCATTCTCTGTAATGGGTATTTGAACTGTTTCCTGTTTTTCTCCATTATAAGCAGTCCTTATATCTTACTGGTTTCTGATGTTGGAGTTCTGTCTGAGAAGTTTTTGGGAACAGTATTAATGACACACATTTTTAATTGTTCTTAATACAGCTTCTTTCCAATCCAGAATCTGCTCAAATTATTAAATTTATTAAATTATTAAAATTATGAATTACTAAAATTTGAGCAGATTGTAGAATAAGGAAAATGGGTAATGTAAATTAAAAAATAGCTCTAAGAGTGTTATAATATTTAACTGCCACTCATACGACTATAAATTCCATAAAAGCAGCTTATCTATATGAATAAAGTGGGATGGGCAGGAACTGTGTGGAATTGAAAAGTGCGTTCCTGAGTTAAACAAGCCAGCTGCAATCTGTTGCATATGAAAACATGGGTCCAGTATTGTTGGATCTTGTGATTTTTTTTTTTTAAAGAAACCACATGTATCTTTTTAATTCAATTTGTCTTTCTAATTATTTAAAGAGGATGTAGAGCATTCTATCTTGTTGAAGTCTCATTTATTAAATAATTTTTCTATTATGTAAAGTTTTAACTATTTCCAGGTTTTGCTCATATAGTTAACACAGCACTGGGCAGACTTCTTAAATAAGAAATAATTTATTTCCTTTGAGATAAATTCCTAGGACTGGATGGCTGGGTCCAAGTTGTGTGAACGTTTTCGTGGCTCTTGCCAGGGATTCCTATGTTGTTTTTCCTCAAGGAGTACAATGTCACCAGCAGCCTATTAATGTACTAATATCCTTACAAACTTATTAGATTTGGGTATTACAATCATTTACGATTATTTTTGGTTTAGTTGGTATAAAAGAATGAGTTTTGTTCTACTTCATATATTTTTGATTATCTTCATGAGGCTTAAAAATTAACATTTAAATAAGTTTTAATGGTTAAAATTTCTTCACCTTTTATTCTGCTCTTTCTCTTATTCAGGAAATTCTTTGTGCTTCACTTTCTGCACCTTTGACATCTTATAAGGTCATTTATGTTCTCCCAATGCTCACCATTAAGGAGGATAAAGGTAAAAGAGTTTATTTCTTTATAGAAATACTATGGTAATCCCATTCTGGCTGTATATTAACTCCACACTTTCTTTTATAAGGTACTGGTGTGGTCACAAGTGTCCCTTCTGACTCCCCTGATGATTTTGCTGCCCTCAGAGACTTGAAGAAAAAGCAAGTGAGTGTCTGAGTTTCATGTTCTTATTTCCTCTTCATCATCTACTTGTTTAGGTACCGCTGAGCTACATTATGGGATTAGGCTCAAAAGCTATCCATGTGTCTTTGAACTGCAGTCTCTAACCTGTTTCTTGATGTTTATATATTTTCCTGTGGTTTGATTTTTGAATATAATGTGTCATAGAATGTTTCTTTTTAAAGACTTTATTTGTTAGAGCAGTTTTAGGTTTACAGTAAAATTGAGAGTAAGGCACAGAGATTTCCCATGTACCCCCCTCCCCCAACACATGTAACTTTTCCATTATCAACTAGATATGGTACATTATTCACCAGAATGGTACTTTTTTCTTTTTTTAAAAAAATCAAGGATGAACCTACACTGACACGTCATAATCACCCAAAGTCCATAGTTTACCTCAGGATTACTGTTGGTGTTGTACATTCTGTGGGTTTGGACAAATGTGTAATGACATGTATCCATCGTTGTAATATCATACAGAGTATTTTCACTGCCCTAAAAATCCTCTGTACTCTTCCTGTTCTTCTCCCCCTTCCCTGCAACCCCTGATCTTCTTGTCTTTATAGGGTTACCTTTTCCAGAATGCCATATGGGTGGAATCATACAGTATGTAGCCTTCAGATTGATTTCTTTCATTTAGTAACATGCGTGTAAGGTATTTCTATGTTTTTTCATAGCTTGATAGCTCATTTCCTTTTAGTGCTGAAAAATATTCTATTGTCTGGATGGACCATGGTTTATTTATCCATTCACCTACTGAAGGACATCCTGGTTGCTGACAAGTTCGTTGGCAATTATGAATAAAGCTGCTGTAAACATTTGTGGGGAGGTTTTTGTATGGACATAACTTTTTGGCTCTTTTCATTAAATACCAAGGAGTGTGATTGCTGGATCATATGGTAAGAATATGTTTGGTTGTGTAAGAAACTGCCAAACTGTCTTCCAAAGTGGCCGCTCCCACCAGCATTCCCACCAGCAGTGAATGAGAGCTCCTGTTGCTCCACCTCCTCACCAGCTTGTGGTGGTGTCAGTGTTTGGGATTTTGGCCGTTCTAATAGGTGTGTAGTGGTAGCTCATTGTTCTTTCAATTTGGGTTTCTCTGATGACATATAATGTGGAGCATCATTTCGTATGCTTATTTGCCATCTGTATCTCATCTTTGGTGAAATGTCTTTGAGGTCTTTGGCTCATTTTTTTAATCAGGTTGTTTGTTTTCTTATTGTTGAGTTTAAAGAGTTCTTTGTATATTCTGGATAACAGTCCTTTATCAGATGCATCTTTTATAAATATTTTTTTCCAATCTATGGCTTGTCTTGTAATTCTCTTAATACTGTTTACTGCAAAACAGAAGTTTTTAATTTTAATGAAGTCCAGCTTATCAATTATTTATTTCTTGGATTATTTCTTTGGTGTATCTAAAAAGGCATCACCATACCCAAGGTCATTTAGGTTTTCTCTATGTTATCTTCTAGGAGTTTATAGTTTTGGGTTTTAGGTCTGTGATCCATTTTGAGCTAATTTTTGTGAAGGGTGTAGAGTCTATGTTTAGCTTCATATTTTGCATGTCTATATCCAGTTGTTCCAGCAACATTTGTTGAAGAGACTGTCTTTGTTCTATTGCATTGCCTTTGCTCCTTTGTCAAACATCTGTTGACTGTATTTATGTTGACTATGGTCTATTTCTGGGCTCTCTATTCTGTTCCATTGATCTACGTAGCATCTGTTCCTTCACCAGCACCACAATGTCTTGAATACTGTGCTTTTAGAAGTCTTGAAGTTGAATAGCGTAGGTCATGCCGCTTTGTTCTCCTTCAGTGTATAGTTGTCTATTCTGGGTCTCTTGCTCCTCTATGTAAATTTTAGAATTGGTTTGTTGATAGCCATAAAATAAATAACTTGCTGGGATTTTGACTGAGATTGCATTAAATGTGTAGGCCAAGTTGGGAATAAGTGACATCTTGAAAATATTGAGTCTTCCAATATTTTGGAACATGGGATATTTCTCCATTTTTTTTAGCTCTTTGATTTTGTTCATTAGAGTTTTGTAGTTTTCCTCATATAGATCTTACATATATTTTGTTATTTTTTTAACCTAAGTATTTAATTTTTTTGAGTGCTAATGTATTGTGTTTTTAATGTTAAGTTCACCTGTTCTTTATTAGTGTATAGGAACACAATTGACTTTTGTCTATTAACCTTGTATCCTGCAACCTTGGTATAATTGCTTATAAGTTTTAGGAGTTGTATTCCCTTCCCTTCCCTTCCCTTCCTTCCCCTCTTTCGTTCTCCTCCCCTCCCTACCCTTCCCCTCCCTTCCATTCCCCTCCTTTTTCTTGCCTTACTGCATTAGCAAGAACATCCAGTGTGATGTTGAAAAGGACTGGTGAGAGGGAACATCCTTGCCTTGTACCTGATCTTAGTGGGAAACCTTCAAGTTTCTCATCATTAAGTGTGATATTAGCTATAAGTTTTTTCGTAGATAGTCTTTATGAAGTTGAGAAAGTACCCCTCTATTATAGTGTACTGAGGTGGTTTTGTGTGTGTGTGTGTGCGTGTGTGTGTGTGTGTGTGTGATTTAAACAACAAACATTTATTTCTCACGGTTTCGGGGGCTGGGAAGTCCAAGACGTGGTGTCTGGTGAGCACTCTCTTCCTGTGTGTCTTCACATGGCTGACAGCACAGAGAGCAAGTTTAAAAAAAAATTTTTTTTTTTAATCATGAATGGGTGTTGGATTTTGTCAAATGCTTTTTTTTTTATTGCTTCTGTTGATCACATGGGTTTTCACTTTAATTTGTTGATATGTTGGATTTCATTAAACTTTTGCAAAACTTTTCTCATATTCACATTTTCATTGTCACCTAGAATATGAGCCTCACTTTAAGTGTTATATGTGTGTGAATTTTTGCTTTTGGCTGTACAATTGCATTATTTAAGCCATTCATTGTAACTTAAATTGTTGATTTTTTAAAAGTCATAGATCCCTTCTTGAGATATTTGGTAAAGTTAAAAAATTGCTTTGTATGGAGAGGAGAAGAAATAATAGTTTAAAAAACATTGGAAGTTTATTCTGTCAATGATTCTTCCAGTAAAGTGTTGATCATCAATGTTAACTTGCAAATTTTTTTGTAGGCCTTACGAGCAAAGTATGGAATCAGAGATGACATGGTCTTGCCATTTGAGCCGGTGAGTCCTTAGATGATTCAGTATATTTATATCCATATCTTTATCAAAGAAAAAAGAGCTAACATTTTCCTTGTAACAAAATCAAATAATTAGTGGAGTATGGAAATAAGAGGGAGGTTGCTGAAGCGTTTACTTTCACTTGATAGATGCTGTGGCAGATAAGAGTGAGAGAAAAACCAACAATAAGCAATTTCTTAACACCTGGCACTTTTTAAAATTTGCTTCTTAATGATTGAAAAATATGCAGATAATTCAATATAGTTTCAGCCATATACTGATCTAAGACAGGTTAATGAAATTAATGAGAGATTGTATTCTTCTATTTCCAAACTTCTTAAAAATCTCTTTTTGGCTAAGGTGTTAAAAAGTTCTAGAACAAACCAATAGCTTTTTAGCATCACCAGTTTTATAGTAGTTTATTTTGCCAGTTTGGCCAACTCCAGGCTTCTAAAGACAATATTTTGCCGTATTTCAAATGTTTGTTTGTGTTTTGATACTAGTGTCTGCAGAAGAAAAAAAAAATTACTAGCAACTTCCATGAAAAATCCAAAAGACTTATTAGAAACCAAAACCAAGATCCTAAATTTAGTTGTTTACATTATTTTGCTAGTTTTAATGTTAATTATTTAGTTAATTGTATGCCACTGGAGGGTTGAGAGCTGGGGAGTGTCTGTGTGTGTGTGTGTGTGTGTGTGTGTGTGTGTGTGTGATCAGGGAGGGACAGTGCGGGGGTTGGTGCACAGAATTTGGGTAGTTCCTATGGAGAGGAGGAAGACAAATCCACATTTGGATGTTAGTCACTCTGTGATTACCTAATACGTGGTACTGCTGTACTATATTGATATATAAAATCTAAAATGACTTCACTGGACAGAGGCAAAAGGACTATGCCCCATGGGGCTGTTTTTGTGTTTATTCAGGGTGAACAAGTTCCTGACATTGTTGTTCTTTGCAGGTGCCAGTCATTGAAATCCCAGATTTTGGAAATCTTTCTGCTGTGACCCTTTGTGAGGAGTTGAAAGTTCAGAGCCAGAATGACCGAGAAAAACTTGCCGAAGCAAAGGAGAAATTATATCTAAAAGGGTTTTATGATGGTGTAAGTGATAATTTGTTATTGTTTTTATTTGATTGACTCTGTGCTCTGTGATTTGCTTCTTAATGATTGAAAAATATACAGATAATTCAATATAGTTTCAGCCATATACTGATCTAAGACAGGTTAATGAGATGAATGAAATTGTATTCTTCTATTCCAAACTTCTTAAAAATCTCTTTGGCTAATAGCATTTACAGACGTTACATTTTTGTGCCCTCTAGGAACCTCTTAAGGAATTAATTTCTTGAGAAGATATTTAAAGTTGGGTCACATTATGTGATAAACTCCAAAGGTTTATTGCTTGGTTCCTTCTTTTGTTCTTTAAATTAAGAAGTTCATATTTTAAATAAGCAGTTTTATTCAGTTTATTAATTTACTTTTTAATGTCTGTTCAGTGCCAGGTGAACACAACAAACATGTTGTGAACCTATTTTTTCCTTTATTTTTATTTTATTTTTTTAAGGAGGGCACAGCTCACAGCTCATTTTTTTAAGGAGGGCATGAGCCACAGCTCAAAGTGGCTCATGCGGGGATCGAACCGGCAACCTTGGTCTTAGCAGCACCACGTTCTAACCAACTGAGCTAACAGGCCACCCCTCTTTTTTCCTTAATTGTGCATAGACTAATGTGGGTTATTACAGTTCCATGGAAAGAAGACTAGGCTAGAGAAAGTAAAAGTTCAACCTAGTTCTTAGTGGCTGGAGGTTAAAAATGAAGATTTTTTTTTTTTAAGGACATAAATGAGAATGCTGTTTACTTTTACCTTTACTCTCATTTTTCTAAATAACCAAGATTTGGTTATGGCTTTTTTAAGTGACTTGTACGTTTTGGTTAATGATAACAGCCAACACCTATGTAGTACTTACATATTAACTTACTTGAATCTCAAAATAACCTGATGAAGTAGGCGCTATTATTCCCATTTTGTAAATGAGGAAATTCAGGCACTAAGAGATCAAGTAATTTACCCAAGAGTAGCCAGATAGCCAGCCAGTGACAGAATTGGGATTCAAACTAGGCAACTTGCCTGTAGGATTTGTGCTTTTAACCACTGCACCAAAATGATCAAGAAATATAATGTCATAATGATGAATTACATAGATATGAAGTATTTTGATATGTTAGAGGATTAGAAGGTCAAAAGAGAACATGTGTCTTTCACTTAAGATAGAAACGACTTGAGAGATGCACAGGAGGGGAGCAGATGGAGGTCAATATCAGCTGGAAAGGGGATTGTGGCTTAGAGCTGTGACAACAGGGCAAGCTAATACTTTGCTTTAGAATTAAATTTCCCCACTAAGTAACAGGCAGAGTTGAAAAATAGGCGGCCTTCTTCTAAGAGCCAAACTTAACACGTGGCCAACCAAAGGAGAATGCTTGCTGGTAACAGGCGGATTTGGAAAGAGAAGCCTAAATGGAAATGAGCTGAATATGCTCAGTTTCTTCTCCCAAAGCCTTGAAGAATGAGATGAGTTAATGTAGTGGAATTCTGTCCACATGGAAACCTGAGATGTGGGAAGGAAGTGAGTTTCTTCCTAATCATGTTCATGATAGCTATCCTACTTATACTAAAAGAAAAAAAATTGTGTGGTAAATATTAGTTGTCCAAGCTATGTCAAAATAAAAAGTTATGGTTATAAATGTGATAAATTTCACCCTAAAATATCTTGGGTTGGTGGGTAGAAGTAAATTTAGTTAGGGAAAAGTCTGGGGGGCAACTCAAAACAAATTTTAATTATATGTTTTTTACCCCCACTTCTCATCCTTTTAGGTAATGTTGGTGGATGGATTTAAAGGACAGAAGGTCCAAGATGTAAAGAAGACTATCCAGAAAAAGATGATTGATGCTGTATGTGATAAGTTATCCTCTGAAGGCTGTTTTAGGAGAAAAGCTTTTTGTTAATAGATGGACTTTACAGTGTTAATTAGCAGTGAGTCTGTAGTAGAACCTGGAGCTATATTAAAGATAGCATATAGGTTTGTGGCAGAAAATAGGAGACTTATTTAGCAATTCATTTAAGTTGAACTTTCCACCTATAACACTGATGAAAGTAGTGTTCTAAAGTTGGCATGTACAAGGCACATACAGAGAACTTTAATATGCTTTCTGCCAGAGGCCATTTGAGATACTAGTAGTTATAATTCTCTCTTCCTGTAGTGCTTTACTTTTTACTTTCATCCTTTTCCCCCTTCTAGCTTCATTTTTGTTGTAAGTTTCTTCTTATGTTAGAACAACAGTCAGTGTTTACATTTTTGAGACATACCTCATCTATAGTGTATACACTGAGAACTTTTCTTCTCCAGCTTTTGGTTTTTCCTGGAGTTAATAACTGTCTTTTTTTTTTTTTTTTTAATTTCCTAACTTTTAAATATACTTGTCAATACACTGTCCAGAACTCTGTCCTAGCTATCTTTCTCCTCTCAGTATCTTCAAATACATCAATATCCTCTTCATTCCATCTTAGATAGAGACAGCTCTCAGAGAGCCTTCTGGCCTGTTCTAGTTTAGTCTGTGCTGATTGTTTACTGTCCTGGTGACAGATGTCATCTGCGATGTTCCTCCATCATCACTAAATATTTCCTTTGCTTCCCTTGAGTTGGATCTCCTGTTTCCTTGATTCCCTAGTTTCTTTGTTATTTACTCTCATTTTGGTACTCTGCCTCTCGTATCTTTCCTGAGGAAGGGTTCTTGGAAAGTAAATTTTTGCAGCCTTCCATGTCTGGAATGTTAGATTCCCCATAGAGGATTCTTCCTGTCTCTGGCTTAAAGGGTCTAATCTAACTGAACATTCTGGGAGCTGAGTGGGAGAAGATTGCTAGCATGGATACCAATGCCCAGTAGGCTGACTTAAGCCCTGTTTTCACAAGGATACCCATCCTTAAATTTGTTTTCTGGGTGAGAGACACTTTTATCTTCTCCAGAGAATAAACCCTCATTGTTCTGTTGGCATAGGAAGAGCAGTTGCCTCTCTGTATAGTGTGGGGTTAGGGTGTCTGGGGTTCTAACCTCTTTTAAAATTTCAGCTAGTCCTCCTCTTTTCAGCCTCACCTTTCCTCTTTCAGAACTATCTTGTGCCATCAATTCCTGAGTTTTCTGGAGGTTTTGTAGTGCAAACTGGATTGCTTATCAGCTTTCTCTATGGCTGGCTAAGAATTCAGCCAGCTTTCTTCAGTCTGCTACTACATTTATCACTCATCCTGCTTTTCAGTTTCCACAATTTGGCGGATATTGTTTCTTCTCCCATTCTTCTTGTCTCTATAGGTTCTTGCCATTAAAAAACCCTTCTTTATGCCCTTTTATTGGAATTTTGAAAGGGAGCAGAATTAAATGTCTGTTTTTAATTCACTACCTTTAAGCAAAAGTTGCAACTGTTTAAGTTCATCATGAGGAATTGCATTAAGAACACAGCAATGAATTCATTTTATGAATCATAATGGTGAATATTATTTTAAAAAACTTATCCTTGGTTAATAAGTTTGGGACCATAATACATTAAGAGATACTTATATTTGGTAAAAAGTAAGTTTCATGCTCAGTTTTCTAGTGGGACCTGTTCACGACACTATGTATGTCTTTAGTAACAATATTTTCCATGTTTAATTTTTGTGCATCTGTTTTTTTAAAAAAGTTTTATGCATTTAATTGTCTATTTTCTTTATATTGTTATTATAACAAGGATAAGAGGATGTCATAGGTAGCCTAACCTCCAACCCTAGGATTAGAAATGATTAAACATTTTTCTTTTTTCACTGAAGAGGAATAATCTGTACTTAGGGAAGGTGATCCATTTGATAAAGATGCATGCCTTTTCAAAAGCAAGTGTTGTATAGAAAATAAGGGAGATAACTTGACTCTGGGAAGAAGGAAGATTGAATGAGAATGTGGAGTTTTGATTATTGGTGGTACAGCATTTTTAAAAAGTTATTTTTATTATCCTTAAGAAATAGAGATTGACTTGATACAATATCTGACCTATTTTTATATACTTTCATTTAGGGAGATGCATTTATTTACATGGAACCAGAGAAACAAGTCATGTCCAGGTCTTCAGATGAATGTGTCGTGGCCCTGTGTGACCAGTGGTTAGTCACTCTTACAGCAAGAAGAAATTTCATTCAGTCACTTTGCATATCCCTTTGACTTTTGTTTTTTTCTAATCAATTGTACACTCCCCCAGGTACTTGGATTATGGAGAAGAGAGCTGGAAAAAACAAACATCCCAGTGCTTGAAGAACCTGGAAACGTAAGATGGGAGAAAGTGATGAGGGAAGGGAAAGGAGATGAGAAATGTGGAAGACAATAAAGGTAAAGCAGAACACTTTATTTTTCATTCTTTCCAGATTCTGTGAGGAGACCAGGAGGAATTTTGAGGCTACCTTAGATTGGCTGCAAGAGCATGCTTGCTCAAGAACTTACGGTTTAGGTAAGCAAACTTCAAATTTTTCTGTTTGAATGATTTTGCCAATTACAGAGCTAATTGGCGCTTTCAACTTTTCCCCCTCTCTTCTAGAGTTTTTCTGAATTGGAAGTGAGAGGTTTCGGTTAGAGGGTGAGGGAAACTAGGATGTGGTCCCCTACCATCTACCTGGTGGTAGAGGTATGCCCTCCGTAACCCGCATAACTTTTATGGTGTGATCTTTCTATGGAAAGTTTCCAGTGCTTCAGCCATTTTCCTCTTTATTTACCATTTTATTTTTATTAATTATTTCAGTAAATTAAAGCGCTTCCTAAATAACACTTTTGTACAACTTTATATACCACTTTTGTAAGTGGTACAGACCTACCTGTTCTTGCAAATGTGGATTCTATAGATGAGGTGTCTCTAGGTCCCTCATGTATTCATTTTCTTTTTTATCTTGTAGGTACTCGTCTGCCTTGGGATGAGCAGTGGCTGATTGAATCACTCTCTGATTCCACTATTTACATGGCGTTTTACACAGTGGCACACCTGTTGCAGGGGGGTAACTTGCGTGGACAGGCAGAGTCTCCACTGGGCATCAGGTTGGTAAATGGATAAGGGAAAGAAGTCTAGTTTGTCGGCAAAAGATGCAATCTTTTGATTTATGTATTGAAGCTTCTTTTAAAAAATATTTAGTTTTCACAAGAATTCACTTACCAGAATTTTGTCTGATGTTTTTGCTTTTTTGCTATTGAACTGAGAAAAAGTAATAAATAGCCCCCTTTCTATCATTGTTATCCAGTCTGCACTCTTATGAGGGAGTCTGTTGCCCTCATTTGTTACTGTAACTACATTAAGATTCCTAGTTCACGATTAGATTAAAATCCTGATTCTTGCAAAGAAATTTTATATATATTTTTGCTGCTTGTTTGTTTCATTTTTAATCTAGACCACAGCAGATGACCAAAGAAGTTTGGGACTATGTTTTCTTCAAGGAGGCTCCATATCCTAAGACTCAGATCCCAAAGGAAAAATTAGATCAGTTAAAGCGGGAGTTTGAGTTCTGGTATCCTGTGGATCTTCGAGTCTCTGGCAAGGATCTTGTTCCAAATCATCTTTCATATTACCTTTATAATCACGTGGCTATGTGGCCAGAACAAAGGTGAGGGCTAAAAAAAGATGTGAACTCAATTTATTGCTTGTTGACAAGGGAGTCCTGTGGCTTGTCAACATATAGAATATATTGTCAATATATACAATAATATATAGAGATTATTGTGTGGGATCTGTCAATTACACCAGCATCCGATATCTATCCTTATTTATTTTCTAATTTATATAACGATACTATGTTGTAAACACTATTCTGTCTCATGTTTTTTATGTAATAACATATTTCCAAAAACTTTTTATGTCCATGTATATAGCCCTGCCTGTATTTTTAAAATACTCACATGGTATTTCTCTGTATGCCTGTACCATAGTTTATATACCTAGTCCTTTACTAATAGACACTTTCATTGTTTTTATTTGTTTTCTGTTACGAACAGGACTTAGTAAATATTCTTGTACATTTGTCTTAGCAAACTTTTACTAATCTTCTAGCATTTTTCTCAGAATTTAAGCCTAAACCATAATCTTTAAGTTTTATTTTCTGTCTTTAAACATTTACCTGCATAGTGACAAATGGCCTGTAGCTGTGAGAGCAAATGGACATCTTCTCCTCAACTCAGAGAAGGTAAGGCTCTTTGCCTCTTGAAAGTTATAATTCTGTGGAAAACTTCGGATTTAGGAAGCTGCACTTTTTTTTAAAAAAAAATAGAAAGCAGTAATACGAAAGAGAGTTAAAAATCTTCCATTAAAAATGTTTAAGAATAACATCATAAAGTTTTATCTTTAGAATTGAGTGAGTAGAGCAGATAGTATTATTTGAGGGGAGGGACTTACCTATTATGTCATTACCTATTACAACGTTTGTATATAGAGTGACAGAAGGTGCCATGAATTGTGACTCAAGGGGAGAAAGAGCGACACAGAAACAGAACGAGTCAGAGACAGATGGAAATGTAAAGATCCTAGCTGCTGAGACCTTAGACGATCTCTCTCATAAAGTTGAGAAAATAGTTCGGTGGTTTTTGTTTTTTTCTTTTATAGTGTGACGACTGGCCATTAAATTAGGATCAAAGAATTTTGTAGTTTGTTATAACACGACATCTTCTTTGGTCTCAACGTTGTTGTATTATACACTGTACTAATTTTATTAGTATGAGATACTTTATTGCCATATAGTGGGAACTTGACGTAATTATCACCTCTCTTTGGTATCAGCAAAGTTATGAGAAAGACATAAAACAATTTTAAAATAATAACGATTGCTGGGCTGTGTACAGCGCCTCCTGAGCTGTGCTGCCCTCAGGCAGAGCACAGTTTGAACAACCAGTTATGGTGGCCCTAATGACAGGACGTTGCCTAAAACCCTAACTCGAACCTCCTCAGCGAGTGCATTTATTTCTGAATAACTGACTGCTACTATAACCAACTGCTCTATGACCAGCTAAAGCGTTCCAGAATTGTCAAGGAATAATCCCACATGTCTAAAGCAGTAGCACAGGCTAATGGAAAGCGCAGTGGCTGGGCATCAGACTAGACACCCTACCCTCACTCTGCCACTGACCAGCTGAATGACCCATATAGGTCACTTTATCGACTGGACTTCCTTTTCCCCCTCTATAAAATTAGTTCAAGGTTTCTTTTTCACATTTCTTGCCCTTTTTGTCTTTATCTGCTCACGGCCAACCCATTTAATTTGATTTAGCTGATTAGGTTTATCCTACGCATATGTATGTATGCTTGCTAATGCCTACTCATTGGCTTTCTATTCCAGATGTCAAAATCCACAGGCAACTTCCTCACTCTAACCCAAGCTATAGACAAATTTTCAGCTGATGGTGAGTATACTGTTTTTATTAGTGCTGTTGCATAGGGTCCTATTAGATTATAGAAGGCAATTTAAAATGGTTGTAATTTCATTGCTTTTTCTCTTTTGCTTTTACCAACACCTTATAAAGTATTTGTGTTTTCTTTGTGTACAAGTGCTGTAATACCTGAAACAAGAATTGCTGACGTATTCTTTAGGAACAAACTCAAGCTAAGGTTATGAGAGGCTTCTTTTAAAAGAAACTCACTATAATTTCTACTTTGCTTCTAATTTCTCATTAATTCTAAGATTACATTGGTTTGTAGAAATGTTGAGTGTATCCTGGGAGGCAGCTTTTCCAAAGTATTTCCTCCATATTTGGTATAAATATGGGTGACTTCAGCCTGGGAGCATTCATTTTCCAGAAGAGTATTTTTTCCCTGGCCTCAGGACTGTTCCATTTGACCATGACTTTGTCAAGAGAAGAAATGCACTGTCTAACCTGAAGGACTCGTGCATTTCTTATGTCAGTTGGTCTGTGGTCATCATGGCACTTCTTTTTACTGATCATGGCTCCACAGTTTAGACCATACTCAAGGGGGGATGGGAAAGACTAACCTAAGTGACTTGAAAAGCAGTATTTTGAGTGGATACTGTAATGCAAAACGAACAGTACTGTACACTACTGTAGTTAGTCAATATATTTCCTATATGTGGCATTGATTAGCAATTCTGAAACTACTTTATCTGTGTACTGTGATTGAATAAATATACTGTAGATGAGAGCTCACTGTCAGAGAAAGAAGCTCTAAATAAGTAAAAGGGGAATAAACTTTGGGTTGGATTGGAATTGGCTCTATCAGGATGAACTCATGGTTTTTATGTTATACACAGACAGATATAAAAATAAACAGATGTATGTGTGGGTTGGTCTATATACAGGCATCCCTGCTTTATTAAGCTTCGTGGATAGTGTGCTCTTTACAAATTGAAGATTTGTGGCAACCATGTATCGAGCAAGTCTATTGCTGCCATTTTTCCAGTACCGTTTGCTCACTTCCTGTCTGTGTCACATTTTGGGATTATTGCAATGTTTCAAACTTTTCCATTATTTTATTTCTTTATGGTGGTCTGTGATTAGTGATCTTTGATGTTACTATTGTAATTTTTTGGGGGCACCACGAGTTGCATGTTCTGTAAACTTAATCGATAAATGAGTGTGTTCTGACTGTTCCACGGACTGACTGTTTCCCTGTCTTTCTCCCCCTTTGGGCCTCCTTATTCCCTGAGACACAGCAATATTGAAATTAGACCAGTTAATAACCTTACAGTGGCCTGTAAGTGTTCAGGTGGAAGGAAGTGTCGCATGTCTTTCACTGTAAATCAAAAGCTAGGAATGGTTAAGCTTAGTAAGGAAACCATGTTGGAAGCCGAGATAGGCTGAGAGTTAGGCCTCCTGTACCATACACTTAGCCAAGTTGTGAATGCAAAGGAAAAGTTCTTGAAGGAAATTAAAAGTGCTACTCCCGTGAGTGCACCAATGATAAGAAAGCGAAACAGCCTTATTACTGATGCGAAGAAAGTTTTAGTGGTCTGAATAGAAGATCAAACCAGCCACAGCATTCCCTTAAGGCAAATCCTAAGGCCCTAACTCTCTGTAGTTCTATGAAGCCTGATAGAGGTGAGGAAGCTGTAGCAGAAAAGTTTGAAGCTAGCATGAGGTTTAAGCAAAGAAGCCGTCTCCATAACACAATACAGTTTCCTCACTCTTTTTGGCAGCAATATAGTGTTCCCTTGCAAGGATGTCCTATAATTTATTTAATTGGGCTCTCATTGATGTTTTTCTCCAATGTTTTAGTTGGTTGAAAAGAAAAATTTTGTTAGTGGAAAACTTAGAAGAATCTACTTTTAGGACTAAGAAATAAAATATGTATTAGGTTGGTGCAAAAGTAATTGCGGTTTAAAAGGTTAAAAATAAGGCAAAAACTGCAATTACTTTTGCAACAACCTAATATTTGTACACATAAAGCACCAATGTGTGTTCTCCTGCATTAAAATAGAACATTTTGCTACCTCTAACTGAGGCTGAGAAGTTATAGGGATATCTATACCCAGTTTATCGTTTTTTTTCCTTTGCCTCATTAAAGATCACTTTATCTCATTAACTCAACATGCCTGAGAAGAAACACATATTGATGCTAAGTGTATGCAAATCAATACAGATGGTTCAAATATTTTAACAACATTGTTAGGAATTCTACTTTTGGTGATTTTTATTTTTGCTGTTGATCCATGGCAGTCGTTTAAAGCATTTGTTATGTCTTAAAATATATGTAGGCTTGGCATAGTACCCGTTGGACTCATAGTTGATATTCAGTAACCACGTTTTTCAATCACCAATTGTTTTTTTTTTTTTTTTTTCTTCTTCCAGGAATGCGCTTGGCTCTGGCTGATGCTGGGGACACTGTTGAAGATGCTAATTTTGTGGAAGCCATGGCAGACGCTGGTATTCTCCGTCTGTACACCTGGGTGGAGTGGGTGAAAGAAATGGTTGCCAACTGGGACAGCCTAAGAAGTGGGCCTGCTACCACCTTCAATGATAGAGTTTTTGCCAGGTAATCTGTGGACCCCACCCACTTTGTACTTTAGAGTTGCTTAGTCCGGATGCATGTTTAAGTTTTCTTTTTTCCCCTAAAATAAATTAGATGACAATAGTAACTACTAGTTATTGAAAGCTTTCTTGTGCTGGGTACCATGCTAAGTACTTTGAATCTATTATCTTACTTTCGCCTCATAGTAACCTTATGATAAAGATATTTTTGGCTCTATTTTATAAAGAAATTGAGGCTTGGAAAAATTAAGTGTTCATTCAATGCCTCAAAGCTAGTAATTCCAAACTTGGGATATGAATTTGCTCCTGTTTTTCTCCAAAGCCCGTTCTCAACCATTTTACCATACTGTCTTGCATTAAAGTAGGGTGAATAGTTCAAGGAAAAGTAGATTAAAAGAAATGGAGAATTACCATTTTTTTCCCCTTCAAAAGATAATTTATCAACCTCTACGTATCAGGAAACATCCTATGCACTGGTCTTACAAAGATAGATAGGACTGGATCCTTGTTGTCTAGCAGGACAGAAAAACACTTATCCCACCAATTGTAAGTGAGGGAATTCAGATGATGTGTGAGTTCTGGGTTTCTTGGAAAATAAACAGGATTTCTGCAGGGAGAGGCAAAAGCCACTCAAAGAGTATGGTATTTATTTGAAGTGCAGTATGTGAAGGGCAGACATAGGAGATGAGACAATTTGAGGCCATATTAGTCCATATTATGAAGGGCCTGAGGCAGCATGAGAAAATTTTTCTTAAATATCTAATATCAGTTGTTTAAAATGCCCCAATTAAACCTGACTACAACTTTAGGTAAGCTATTTTCACATTGTAGTTTGGGCTTCCTAACAGTTCCTATCAAGGAATTTTTGAATAAGCGCATGGTAACAGTGTTGTCACAAATAGGAGTTGGAAGCAGTGTCGGGACAATATGTGCTTCAAAGTGGATAGACGGTGGGGAGGCTACAATCGGCAGGTTTAAAGAACACAGAGATGGTTTCGTGATGGAGCAGTCTTGAACATTTCAGGCATTGTTCTCATTTTGCTGTTTATTAGTAGATGCAGCAGGTTTTCATACTATCTGTACTTGCCTTTAAACTCAGTAACCTTTTTTTCCTATTCAATAGTGAAATGAATGCAGGAATTATGAAAACAGATCAAAACTATGAAAAGATGATGTTTAAAGAAGCTTTGAAAACAGGGTTTTTTGAGTTTCAGGTAGGCTGTTAATTCTTTCAGTAGCTATAAAATGTCAGTGTGACTGTGATGTATTTTTGCCCATTTTCCCTCCTGTAATACCATAATAACTCATGGAAAGTGGAGACTGAAACTCTTGCAAAGAAAGTTTTAAATTCTTCAATAAATTGTGATTGTAAAGTTGCCTTTGGTACTTTTCCTATTCTGTTAATTTAATATAAGTAATGCTGTCCCTAGTTGAGCTATGAGCTTTAATAAAGAGATTAAATCTAAAATCAGTCATACTTTCCAGGAAAACATTTTTAAGTTGATAAAAAAATAAAGGCATAATTGTAACTAATTGTTAATAGTTGGAAAACAAACATTTTCTGAGGTTTTCCACATGGTGTCAGTATTTCCTCAAGTTTGGGAGTTCACGTGCTTAAAGTAAAAATGTAGCTTTACTCAATCAGTTTTGTAAAATAGCACATTGGGATTTATGTAACTTGGTTTTCATAGATGTAGTTAAATAAAGATAAGTGCTGACCATAGCAGTGTGTTGTATTTATAGCCTTTTTCGAACTTAATATCTTTCCTATATGCTGCTCAGAGCATTATGCCCTTAGTATACGGTTTAAATTGTTCAACTTTTATGTCAGTGACACGATGTCTTTAAAAATGTTTTTCTTGAGACTCATAATACTGAAGTATCCTGTGGACAAGAATTAGTATACATTTACTTGTAAATCATGTACCTTGTTAAAAGTAAAACCTTTATAAAAATTCATTATGGACTTTTAAAAGACTAAAAACTTAAAAATGCATTAAAACAGAGATACTGAATTTTTTTCCTTTTAATTTTATTTTGTAGTATGGGGGGAGAAATGGTAAATAATTTCAAATTTTATAGGCTGCAAAAGATAAGTACCGTGAGTTGGCCATAGAAGGGATGCACAGAGACCTTGTGTTCCGGTTCATTGAGGTTCAGACACTTCTCTTGGCTCCATTCTGTCCACATTTGTGTGAGCACATCTGGACGCTGCTGGGAAAGGTATCGTTATGTATATAAGATGTGGGTGGTTTTGATTTTGGTCGTATTAAATAAATGTTGTGGTAATGTTGTTACTTCAGAGAAAAAAGATTGAAAGTGAGTATTTCAAGAATAATGCTGGACTCATCATAATTATTGTAAAAAATAATTATTTACAGGTTAAACTGAAGCTACCTCCTGTTTAGACAGATCCATCATGTATGTGCCTTTATATACTCACAGTGTAAATATTTGAAAAACACGTGACTATGTGCTTGTGGTTTATCACCTAGTTCCTGTTAGGAAGTGTTATAATACATTTAAATGTATTCAGATATACATTTGAATACATGCATAACTAATACTGTTTTTCCACGTGTTTATTAAAAAGGCGAAAATATTGAGAAATATAACGTTATGAACTGCTTATAAACAAAGATAGAAGTATATATTTGCATAAATATTCTTGTTTTATATAAAATTCCTGGCATATATAGGGCTGCATATTCAACGATATTATATTAGCATTCTTACTGTGAGGATAAATTCAATTATTTCTCCCTGGCTTGCAGATAAACAGATTGACTGGTTTAAGAAGTCCTTTCCAACCTTATTAGCCAGACTCTTGTATTCTGCAGTGCATGAACAATACAAAAATGCGCTCATGATGTATATCCCGAATAGCCATACTTTAAATACTGGATATATTAATAGGATAAAAACTGAGAGCGTGCATAATTTATATAACAATGATTAAGTTTAGGCAAATTAGCATTACATAATTTTCTTTGAAAGTGAGCATATGTGTGTGGGTATTAATGTGCTTGTACAATTGAATGCTAATTAAGAATGTAGAGTCAGACTTCACAGCTTGAATTCTGGGGAACATTAGATCAGGGGCTGTGGAAGTGTGCTCTGTGGAGTCAGGGTTTGAACCGTGAGCACAGTTACAGATGGTAGCTTTGCTATGAAATTGTAATCAAGAATCATAAAATAGTCGTGTTGTCTAATCTCCTGGAACTTTTGTTTTTTTAATTTAAAAGCCTGGCTCAATTATGACTGCCTCCTGGCCTGTCGTGGGTCATGTGGATGAAGCCTTGATACGTTCCTCACAGTATCTCATGGAAGTAGCACATGATCTCAGACTGCGACTGAAGAGCTATATGATGCCGGCTAAAGGGAAGGTGAAGCCGGTTTTTTTTTTTTTTTTTAAAGGTCATTCCTGAAAAGTTATTGGTCAAATAACATTTAACTGTAATGAAAATTAAGACAATTTTCATTAAAATGTGTAGGGCTATCTTCATTGCTAATGTAGTTCTGTACTATCCATATTTTTTAATATTAAAGACAGTGCTATATACCGGGGAAGGGTTCTTTTCATTTTTGGTTTAGTGAAAGTGATAGATGTGCTTTCCTTTTCTTCTCCCCTGTAGAAGACTGACAGGCAGCCACCTCAGAAGCCTTCGCACTGCACCATCTATGTGGCGAAGAACTACCCATCTTGGCAACATACCACCCTGTCAGTTCTCCGTAATCACTTCGAGGTGATGCCCTCAGCAAACTTTTCTCTAAACATTGTTGTGTCCTGCCTATGGCACTTCTGTCTTTAGGGTGTTGGGGATGTTTGTAGGGTGTTGGCACAGACCAGCAGCATTGTTTCATTATGTCTAGGAGCGTTTTTTGTTATCCTTGATGGCTCATAAATGGATGCCAAGGGAAAAACTGCTGCTTTTTCATCACTTTTGAAACTTTCATACAAAAATTCACTGAATCTAGGTGTATATAATTAAAGGGTGTGGGACTTTTTCATACGTGTGGTTAAAATTATGAAGCAAAAGGACTGAGTTTGCCGTTTGGATTTGTTTAGACCCAAACACAGATTCATGCAGCCTTAACCTTATTATGTTTGAAAAAAATTGAAGCTTGGCTCTTGAGTAATTTAAAGAAAATGTTTAGGTGAATAATTACCTGTAGAAATGGAGAGGCTGATGTTGTTTTTGGCTCTGTCAGGTAAATAGCTATTAAATACGATAGTTCTATTTAAAGGAAACTCAATATTTGAACTTAGTTCTAGGTTATCCTAAAGAGAAAAATTCACAATTCACCTACTTTTATCCTTTCATATTGAAAATATGGCAACAAAGTGTATGTTGTAGAATTTTTGCTCCGGTTATTAATAACAATTATTGGTAGACACAAACTATTAAGATGCACCTTAAAAAAGAGAAAGAGACAAAATAGAGATTATGGCCAAAGCCTAAAAAGTGATAACATAAAGGAAAAATCCTAAGCTTTGATTTTAGAGACTTGTATTAGAATTTTGCCTCAATAATTTTCATAGTTAATTAAGAAATACTCAGAAAAACTTTTACATTGGCAAAATTTGACGGAGAGAGAAGAGCAAGCAGTTTTTATTCCTTATGGACCTATTTTTGTGGAGAACTACTTCCTCTTCTGTGTGTAATAGAAAAAGAAGGTAGCCTTTAGAATCTGCTTGCAGATTTTAACTTATGGTAGGTAAAAGAGTACAAGCTCCTTTGGTGGGTAGAAAAATGAAACTGCATTTCATACTAGCATTTTCAAGGAAGCAGTAGAGGAACCAGGTATAGTATGTAATGTCCCAGGTATTAAAACATAAATGCATCACCATTGTTCTTTTTAGAGCTTATATTTTCTCTGAGTGTTCCTTGACTAGTTATTATATAGTTTCAAAACAACATCATCTTTTAGCATTATTGGGAATGATTAGCTTCCTTTAAAACTTTTGTTTTCATCCAAAAGAACTAAAAGAATGTTAGTTTGTAATCAAGAAGAATATTATGTTGAACATGGGCACCTTTTTTGTGACATAAGGAGAAGGACTGTTTCTTACCCTCTTCTTTTCTCTTTCATTTGCATTTCAAAGCAACATATTGGCAGTAGAGAAAATTTTTTTCCCCATGTACCTTATTAAAGGTTAGAAATAAAAGTAAATGGATTATTGGAAATCTTACCATATATTGCTTTTATTTAGACTCATTCCCAACCCTTGGCTTTGATGCTATGTTTCTATAATAAGGAGAAAGTAAGTCACCCCAAACTCTGAAAAGGTCGTTAGCTTTATTTCTCACTTTATTAAAGTGGACATTGGATGTTTGCAGAAATGAATTTACATTCAGGCAGCACATTTGGGACTTACACCTATTAGTGATAGATGGTGCGGGCATTTGTTTTTGAGTAGATGGCAATGATACAACTCGTATTTTTCACAGGTTGATAACTAGAGGTTCCTTTTTTGCACGTTTGTGGTAACAGTTTATAACAAAGAATGTTCCAAAGCAGACATTCTATAAATCTTGTTTGATGGTTGTGTAGTTTTCCATTTCGATATAACCAATAAAATGCTTCTAGAAGTTTGAAGACAAACAAGATCTTTATAAGACCATTTCATTTTCTCACCAGATAAGATCTAATATTGCAATCCCAGAGGTGCCATGGGTGTACGGAAAAAGTTGGTGTTTAGCATGACACACTTGTTTTTCTCCTGTGTCCCCCAAATCATGTATTCTCTCCTGTGTCCCCCAAATCATGTCTTCTCTCCTGTGTCCCCCAAATCATGTCTTCTCTCCTCTGTCCCCCAAATCATGTCTTCTCTCCTCTGTCCCCCAAATCATGTCTTCTCTCCTCTGTCCCCCAAATCATGTCTTCTCTCCTCTGTCCCCCAAATCATGTATTCTCTCCTCTGTCCCCCAAATCATGTATTCTCTCCTCTGTCCCCCAAATCATGTATTCTCTCCTCTGTCCCCCAAATCATGTATTCTCTCCTCTGTCCCCCAAATCATGTATTCTCTCCTCTGTCCCCCAAATCATGTATTCTCTCCTGTGTCCCCCAAATCATGTATTCTCTCCTGTGTCCCCCAAATCATGTATTCTCTCCTCTGTCCCCCAAATCATGTATTCTCTCCTGTGTCCCCCAAATCATGTATTCTCTCCTCTGTCCCCCAAATCATGTATTCTCTCCTCTGTCCCCCAAATCATGTATTCTCTCCTGTGTCCCCCAAATCATGTATTCTCTCCTCTGTCCCCCAAATCATGTATTCTCTCCTCTGTCCCCCAAATCATGTATTCTCTCCTCTGTCCCCCAAATCATGTATTCTCTCCTCTGTCCCCCAAATCATGTATTCTCTCCTCTGTCCCCCAAATCATGTATTCTCTCCTCTGTCCCCCAAATCATGTATTCTCTGAACTTAGAGGGGATAGGAGACATCCTTGTGGATTAGTCACTCCCCTTGTCACTTCCTCATGATGCCGGGGACTGCACTTGCCTCTGTTGTTCTCCAGAAGCCTGGCGCAGACCAGACCTCCATGCTGTGGCTGGCCAACATCCTACAAGCACCTCTGTCCTGCAGCGTCTTTAAAATATTTTTTTCTGCATTCCTACCCCACTCTCTCTCTCTTTTTTAGAACAACAATGGAAAATTGCCTGATAACAAAGTCATTGCTAGTGAACTGGGCGGTTTGCCAGAATTGAAAAAATATATGAAGAGAGTGATGCCGTTTGTCGCCATGATTAAGGTAAGCTGTGGACCTTGTGCAGCTGTGACCACGTGAGTAACGGTTAGATAGGACAGTAGAAGGAAGGGGAAAAGCTTTGGACACAGTTTTCCCCAAGAAATCTGCTAAGTAAAACAGCTCTTTTTGATCAATGGTTGTAGGAAATGAGAGATCAGATTTGGGGTGTACCTGTGGAATTGCTGAGTGTGTGAAAATATGTAATGTGGATGAAAAACTGTTTTAGAATTGCTGTACAAAATGATTCTCTTCATGTTCTACCTTTTCTTCTTTTCATTGTGGGGAAGAAGCATATTCTTTTGGCTTACATCAGGGTGTGTTTACTCGATCCTGTTACTGTAACCAAGAGTCTACATTTGTATAGGTTTAGCTTAACAGGATAAACATTGTTTATAGACAATAGCTCTTGATATTTTGGGCCAGATTGTTTTTTGCTGTGGGAGGCTGTCCTGTGCATTGTAGTATGTTTAGCAATATCCTTGGCTTCTACTCACTAGATGCCACTAGACCTTCCCCCTCACCCCCTTCAAGTTGTGACAACCAAAAATGTCTTCCAACATTGCTAAATGTCTCCTGGGGCAAAATCATCACCCTTCCCTCCTGCACCTCCCCCATGAAGAATCACTGGGTTAGACTCTTAATTGTCTACATACACGTAACTGATCTATGGGTTTTCTTGACAAGGAAAGAGAAAGAGGCCTGTATGTTGCTTAAGATCTCAGGCTCTGGGGTCAAGCAAATCTTGGCCTAAATCCTGTTTGCCTGTTACTACTTAGTTTGAGGCCTTAGACAGATAACTTAAATTCTTTGGGCAGTAAGGTTTTTCATCTATAAAATGAGGAAATTAATAGAACCTATCTTTTAAGAGTGCTGTGAGGAGTAAATTAAATAATATAATTAACACATATACTACCTGTCAAGAGCAGGCTCAGTAAATGTTTTTTTTTAAAATGTAAATCAGTGTCTTCCTGCTTGCTAGGCACACAGTGGTTTTTCTCATACTTTAGATTAATTCTCAGATCTGCTAGGCTACGGATGCTTGCCTGATGGACAAAATTCTTAGCTTGTCCTATATTGGAGTAGATTGTATTCTTAGGAAAGCCTTTTAATTCTCTTAGACCAGAGTCAACCATTGAGCCTTATGAAGTTTCAGAAATAATTTAAAATCGTAGGTTGACCTGTACCAATCAAGTTGTAATATGTCTGCTGGTATGCCCCTAATTCATTGGTTCCGTACTCAGTGAATGCCGTTGGTCAGAATGCTAGATCCATTGTCAACATATGGATTCAATAAAATATCCCATTATTGGTTGCAAAGACATTGAATTTTGATGACATACATTAAAAGAATCCAGAGAAACTGATTTGAAAAGTTATATGATATTAGATTCTAGAGTTGGCTTTTTGAAAAACCAGTGTTAGACTATTCGAGTTGTAATATATTTTTTTCAGTAATATTGGTGATTTTCTGAGCATATTTGCTAATGGTTTGAAACTTTGAAAAATATTTAATAAACCTGGGAATAAGAAAAATAGCTTTTTAGCACTTTTTTCATGGGAAAAGAAATAGAAGTTGGATGGTGAATGAAATCATGTTAGGTTACTTTCATGTAAGTTCAACATGTTGTACGCAATTAGCTATATTTGTACATGTGAACTTGGAACTCGAAGGTTCCATTTTGAGTGGCAAATATTTTATTTCATGTTCAACAAAATTAAAAATACTTTTTCTATGCCACTGTTTTATAAAACTTTTATGTGCCAGGATCATCTGGGTATCCATATAGTATGACTTTTCTGTTTTTATTTTAACATTTGGAGGAATAGCTTTGAGAATTTTTTGTTTGGTTATTATTATTAATTCACTGTTCTCTGAAATAGCTTTAAAGACTTGCCATCTTGGGGAAAAAATCTTTTGTTTTGGTTACCTGAACAGATATTTTCACACATTTGTTTGATTCCTGTCAAAGCAAATTCTTTGGGTTTGCCTGTTAAGTTAGTCTAAATAAACAGTGATAAAATGATGTTTATTTTATGAATCTGAAAACCTTGTCCTTCCAATCTTTTCATTCCTGCCTTAATCTTGATCATACTTTAAATGATATTTACTGAGCTAGTAATTTCATTAACAAGCAAACACAGAAGGGAAACCATGAGACCAAGGCCTTTCCTTTAAAATTGTTCAAACTTGAAGATTTTATCAATTGAGAGGAGAATGACTGTATAGGAGGAAATATATTCTTTTCAACATATTCTCAGTGTGATTTTGTTTTTCAAAACCATTTTGGCTGTTAGGAAAATCTGGAGAAGCTGGGACCTCGTGTTCTGGATTTGCAATTAGAATTTGATGAACAGGCAGTGCTCATGGAGAATATAGTCTACCTGACCAATTCCCTTGAGGTAAGAGGGGCTAAGGATTGTAAGAACTAGTTAACTATAGTAAACATGATCCAGTTCTTTTGTTTTATAATAAACCTTTTTATAAACTTCATTTTCTGTGTTTTGCAACTTTGCCAAATGTATCAGTCAAAAAAATTTTGGAGGGAAGGAGAATGGGTGGATATAGAAATTGCAGGAAGAAAAAATGATCTGTTGTCTTATTTTACTTATCAGTTATTCTGTACAGAAAATACTAGCGGTGTATGTCTGGATTTCTCCCCCAAAATTTATCTTTAAAAAAAATGAGAAGACCTTATATTCGAATACTTTAAAAATCTCTTATTATGGGGTACTCTGAATTGCTTCTCCTCTCTTACCCCCCTTTAGACCTTAGATTCACAGCATTGGATTAATTAAAAACCTGGGTTCGTGCGTGACCTCTCCTTTTTTTATATTAATAATGTAATGAACTTTCACGAATCTACTACCCAACTCAAGAACTAGAACATTACCAATAGCTTTTACATATTCTCCCTGTTCCTGTGCCAGTCGTACTTCATATATAGATCCTAAAAATGCTGTCTCTCAGACAACTTAGGCAAAAGGAAAGATAATTTGCTCTAGAAAAATTGTCAGAAGACTCAAAGTGGTGTTAGTGGTAATGAAGACACTGAAGTAAAAAATATGCAGGTTTAGAGTTTGAATAAAATTTCATGAAATATTAGAAGGGAAGATATTTATTTCTAAATAAGTATTTTATATCATGTAATTATAAATGAGTTAATAATTACATTAATAAATATTAGCAGACATTTATTTTAAAGATATTTCTAAATATTCATATATATTTCTGGAGGTCAAAAAACTTCTTGGTTCTTTGGAACAATGGAGACACTTATATTTAAGATCATCTTATATTCAGGTATATGCAATATGTTAGATTTCCGAGTTTTTCTATTTAGGTGGGAGCCTTTTATTCTCAACTGCTAAATTTCTGAACTTTATTTAAGTGGATACCTTTTATGCTGATTTTTCTTTTCCTCTTATACATCAGTTAGATAGATGCCAGATTCCATTATATAAAATGGTAAACATGACTATATAAATAGCCATACTATGAGACATCTAAGATCAGTGTTTAATAATTGATTACAGATTTCATTTAATGTTTATATGGAAAATAATAAAATTGCACGGACCATTTTATGTTAAGTGGAGAACCTTTGGTGAAATGAGATGATGATTAATTTCAATTATATGAAGTGTTACTAGTGACTTCCATTTTTCCCTCTATTAGCTAGAACACATAGAAGTCAAGTTTGCCTCTGAAGCAGAAGATAAAGTCAGGGAAGAATGCTGTCCTGGAAAACCACTTAATGTTTTTAGAACAGAAGTAAGTTGAAAGAAATCTCACTGAATAATTTCATTGCATTTTAGAGCTAGAAGAGACCTTAGAGATCATTACATCTAAACCCATCATTTTAAAGAGAGAAGGAAGAGAGGTCCAGAGAAGTTAAATGATTGGTTTGGTCCAGGTCGCATAGTTTGTTAGGAATGTGGGTGGATTTGAGGTCTCTTAATTCACTGGTTGGTGTAATACTCACTTTTCCTTTGTCTACTATAGTGGATGGCATCGGATGTTATTTGTGGGTTTAAAAAATAAAAATATGGTTTTCAAAACCTGGTTTTTATTTAAAAATACAGTGGAAATTGAAACGTAAGACCTTTTTAAACAGTGACAATGTGCTTTCATTCTTCAGATGGGTCTTGGTTTGATAATGTTATTCAAGATTTTTTGGTTTCTGGCATAAATGAGATTGATGCATTATCTTAAGTTATGCTGGAATTTCCTTTTTCTCCTTTATTTTTTGGCCATTACTGGTAAAGATAAATATGTTTTGGAGTTTTGGGAGATTCTCTATATTTACTCTTAAAGAATCCATTCAGAGTCGCAGTATTTGGCGAAGTCCAATGGACTGCAGTTGTAAGAGTCCATAATATGCCCGACTTTTCTACATAAGCAGAGGACTTAGATATATCCTGTTTCTTTTACCACATTTAATTGAAAACCCAGCAAACAGAAAAATCCTATTTTCAAATAATGAGGTAATCATGATCATGGAGACTTCCTGAATTTATTATTGTGTAATGAATACTCTTATTATATTAAGATACAGTGCCTTTTAAAGGTGCAGTCATTTGGGCCAGGCAGATAGGTACTTGAAATAGTGTTCCCTTACAAATATGTTTATTTCAAGCCACTTTAAAGCATTCCGTTAAGCTGTTACATATTTAAGTCTTTCACAAGACTCAGTTGACTTTTTTCCATTTAAAATAACAAACAGGGTCTTTGACTGTACAGTTTATATAATGTGGGAGGTATTATGGCCTAGAGCTGGTTCAATCCTGGCTCTGCCTCTTATTGATCATATGACCTCGGCCTACTTTGTTAATCTTTCTGGTTCTCAGTTTCTCCTCTGTGAAAAGGGGTCTTACAGAGCTACTTTTCAGGATACAGGAATAACGTCTATAAAGTGCTGAGCACAAGGCCAAGTACATAGCAGTAATTCAATAAATGATGGTAATTGTAGAAGAGAAAATATAATTGTTATTATCCATCATCAGTATTGATATATGTAGTCATAGTCTTTCTTGTCTAGGCATTTGGTTGTAAGCATGAGCTGTGTACATATTTTGTTTTGTATTTGAGTATCCCTTTGTCATGATTTTAGAATACCAGAATTAAATCTGTCTCTCATTGGACATTGAAAATGTAGCAGAGATTCCTTCTCCCTCAGCAGTATTCAAGTTTGTTTCCCTATAACAATGATTTTCTCTTTGTTTTCCTAGCCTGGTGTGTCAGTTTCCCTAGTGAATCCCCAGCCATCCAATGGCCACTTCTCAACCAAAATTGAAATTAGGCAAGGAGATAACCGTGACGCTATAATCAGACGTTTAATGAAAATGGACCGAGGAATCAAAGGTAAATGGTTTCCCTGAAATGCACATTGGGCAGTAGCATGTGGATTTGATGAGTTCTAAGCAGAGGCGAGAAAGAAGAGTAAACTAGCTGCTTAGGGACAGCTGTGTAATGTTGTTCAAAGAATATTGGACCTGGAATCAGAAAACTCTATGGGACATAGTAGGTAGCTTGGTGACTTGGCCATGTCACATAAACTCTCAACTGATCTCTCTTTTAGTAAAATGAGGACAATGGATTAGACATTTTTCCAAGACTCCATTGAGCTTTCATACTGTAACAAGCCATTTCTCTGAGAGGTTTTCAGAATTAAGGAACACACACTGTTGATATTCCAAACTTAACAGCCCACTGGGTCTGTTTCTGGGGAAGGAAGAGAAACAGAGTAAAGGTTACGAAGTGTGTATCATGTATTAGTCATTTAATTCTTTTGCGACACTGTAATGTAGAGGGTACTCTTATTATTCCCCTTTTTGCAGATGATGAAGTGAAGGACAGAAAGGCTCTGTAACTTGCACAGTTGAATTCCTGGAGCTGGAGTTCAAACTTGGGTCTATTTGACTCCAAAGCTCATATTCTTTCTTATAAATATCGTGCCTCCAGGTAAAAATATATAAATAACCTTAATTCCTTATTAAGTCTAGATCTCCTATGATTAGATTTAATGTAATATGTTACAGTTTTTTCTCTCATCTCCCAGCCAGGTCTTGGGCTGAGCGAAGTGTGAAGTTAGTGTGTGTCTGTTTGATTTTTCTTTCCAATTATGATGACGAATTAATATTGAGATTCTCTCTTTTATGTTCTCTCTCTCCTCTTCTTGATGGCAATCAAGAGTTGATTGGGCCACGTTCCATTAGTGTAAAATTTTTCTGAAGGGATTTGCAAATCCCAGACTGACCTAATTTATGGAACTATATTCAGGGTAACAATATTCCATGAACAGAGGAATATTGTAGCCCTTTGGAATTCATTCTATCTTGGATTTTTTTGTTCTCTTTAAGTCACTCATCTACCTTCTGTGGATATTTCTTGAGAGACTGTCATGTGCAGTGCATGTAGAGATAAGTGTATTTGTAGGGCTCCACGTGTGGACTGGGGGCTTGGGGGACCCACAAAGTCCTGTCATCAAGTGAAGGAATAGGGACTAAGCTATTGACGTCCATGATTGGATTTCTAAGGAGAAACTGCTGAGTGCAGTAAGAACGGTATAGATAATACAGAGGGTGCCAAAAAAATGTGTACACATGTTAGGAAAGGAAAACTGTATTAAAATTGTAATACTCAATATATACCAATAACAGAAGATGACTACAAGTCATGTTTGACTTCTGCACTTATAAGAGGTGCTCAAAGTGGTTACCATCAGCGTGCAGACACTTCTGATTATGGCGAACTAACTCCTGCTTGAGCAACGTTGACCAAAGTGTCCACTTGTATAAACATTTTTCTGGCATCCCCGGTATTTACAGCACAGAAAAGGATGAGATTATTTCCAGCTGTGGTGATCAGGGTGCATTTACGGAGAAGACATTGTTTAGATGTGGGGTCTTGAAAATGCTACCTGTGAGGGTAAGGAGAAAGGGTGTCCTAGCAGGAGGGAAACACTAATACTCGTTTCACTGTGTATCAGCAGTATATTAGTGCTAGGGATTTTATTGTCTGTAGACGTTTTTAAAAATTATGGTAAAATATACATAACCTAAAATTGACCATTTTGGTAGTTTTAAGTGTACAGTTCAGTGACATTGAACATTCACATTGTTGTGCAACCGTCGCACTACCCATCTGTAGAACTTTTCCATCATCCCAAACTGACCCTGTACCCATTAAATATTAACTCCCCGTAATGCTACCTCCATCTAGTCCCTAGTAACCACTGTTCTGCTGGCTGCCTTTATGTATTTGACTGTTCTAGGTACCGTAGATAAGTGGAACTATACAACATTTGTCCTTTTGTGTCTGGCTTATTTCACTTAGCAAAATGTCTTCACAGTTCATCCATGTTGTTGCTGGCATTTCTCATGTTCCCTCAGTGAACCAGGTACTGTGGAATGATAGTGCCATCCTTAGAACTTATAGGCCACAGAAAGCAGAACTTGAAAAATTTGAAATACGAACATATAGGAAGCCTTCCATTTGGCTGTTTTATATTGCATATATCCAATCATGAGATTTTTATAATAGGAAGAACTCTTAGCCATGAAAAACAATATGGTAGCTTTTAAAGAAAAAGGTGTTTGTGTGAACCCACTGAATAGGATTATTATGAGGTTGTAGCACATGAGAAGATGTATTCCTGTATTGAAAATGGTATTGTACAGTGTTAAACCTGCCTCCCTTGAAAATTTACAGAGATACAGCACTGACTAGTTTCTTCAAATTGTCCTGAAATGTGTTTTCTATATCTTGTTTTTTCTCACTGAGCCTCTGGCATAATTTGTACATCCTTTGTCATACTAGCTGTGAGTAATATTATCATAAAGTGCTTTAAGTTTGGTGTTAGTAGCTGCTGTGGATTTTAGAAAATAGAAATGTTAGGGGAGTTTGAAATTGATATTCTTCCAAATATCTACAGAAGAGCTGTAACTGTGAGGCTTTTCCAAAAGCCCTCAGGACACTTTGATATCTCAGAGGGACAGAGTATGTGAAATGGGAGAGGAGTGAAATTCAATAACATATTTCTTGGTCTGTCTGTTGCAATAGCAGCAAGGCATCCAATTAGTGCCAGTTGTATTGAGGGTGATTATAATCTAGGTCCAGGAGGAACTGAGCTAAAACCATCATTTTACTCCACAAAGACCACTGAGCAACTATTTGATGATAATGACTTTAAATCATTCACAACCCATGCCACATATGAACTAATAACTTGGAGGTGAAAGGCTCCATTTCCCATTTTCAATCCCTAGGGACTTTCAATCACTCTCATCTCTTCCCTAAGTGCCTTAAATCTTCTGTAGCTGCAGACTCAAATTTCAACATTTTCAATGATAAGAGTGGTCTGGGATAAGAAAAGATAGTAAAACCACTAAGAAAGCTCCAAGAATTATTGGTGGTAATGAACTACAGGGGAAACATCAAAGCAAATGTGTTTTGTCACTTAGAAGCCTCATTGTGTATTAAGGCTTCTTTGAAATAGTTCGATTCAGAATTGCTTGGAATGACGAGGGAGGTCTGTTTTAGAGACAGAGAGAGAGAGAGAGAGAGAGAGAGGCAGATTCATAGTAAAAGGCCTTGTGCATAAAATCTGCTGGCAGGACTTGTCACTGCTTCCATAGCAAAATAATTTGGTGTCACTGACTTGCATGTTGAATTGTAATACCTGTTCAAATGAATTGTGTTCTTCCTCCACAATAAGACCGTGGCTGTCATACAGGCTGTATCTGCTCTTTTCCTGTTTTAATTTTCAGGGCTTGTGCTATATCTGGGAATAGATTATATAGCCTCTGCAAAGGCTCTCCGAAGACTCTCAGGCAGGGTTTGCCTTCATGGTAGTTGCAGGTAATTGCGCTGTAAGCCCCAAGATCCCTACTCTAAACTTGCAGTCCTTCAGCCTTTGTTTCCCTGAGGAGAATAGAATGCCTAGATAACTTGTACTCCTGGCATAGCCACCAGCTGCTTTAGTGTTTCCTTTTATCTTTTATCCCTCTCTTGCTAAGCTTCATACTCTCAAAGCAACATAAGGGAATGTAACTCATGGACCACCCAGAAATCTGCTTTAGAGAGGGGTGGGAAGTAATTCGGAAAATATCTTCTGTTTCTGTAAATCAGGTTAAGCAGAACTAGCCACGCTACATTTAGATTGAGATATAAACCCAGAGACGGCATTTGCAGTCATTATGGTGTTTTCCCACCATATAAAATAAAACCATGTGATGTTGGGAAGTCGCAGAATTGCTGAAATAAATAAATTTCTTTCAGGCTCAGTTGTTGGCAGTATTGTTGGCTCATAAATTTGTTTAAGGGACAAGTGCTTTCTTTGCCAGGAGCCATCTTATCAGCTTGCACAAGAGCAGATCAGGAAAATCTCAAGCAAGGGAGGGTTGGAGCTGATCCAAAAGCTTAAAGTGCTGAAATCTGTGTCCTTCCCCTTCTCATCAGCTTGTTAATACAAACACTTTCATCCTTTGAACAGAACAAGAAACTGCTAATGCTATTTATTAGAATAGCAATTCTTTTTTCTAAAGGTATCTCCCAATAAAAGCTACAACTCTTCGTTTTAACATATTCCAGGAAGCAAGACAAGAAAGAGAAATAGGTTCTAGACTTCTTGATATTCTGGGAAACGGTTAATTGAAGTATATAAAAAGTGATTTGAGAGCCCGTGTAGGATAATGCTCAAAATTGCACTGAACCCTTCCCCTTGGTTTGTAATTCCAGGGCATGTTCTATACAGAATCTCTGACAATCTTTGATCCGGGCAAAAGCTGACAGAGGATGAAGATTTGTTAGATTTAGCTTTGCTTTCTGAGACTGGGTCTTGTTTAATAATCTGATGAAAATATTTTTTAGTTATAACAACCAGTGTGTTTAAAATGTGAATTATCAGACTCAGGCATGGGTTTGAATCGTGACTATAATGAAATGTTCATGTTGATGATCTCTTTTGCCTGTAGATCTTTCCAAAGTGAAACTGATGAGATTTGATGATCCACTGTTGGGGCCTCGGCGAGTTCCCGTCCTGGGGAAAGAGCACACTGAGAAGACCCCCATTTCTGAGCATGCTGTTTTCCACGTGGACCTCGTGAGCAAGAAAATTCATCTTACTGAAAATGGGCTCCAGGCCGACATTGGTGATACTATTGTCTATCTGGTTCATTAAACTCAATCACATTGGAGACTTATCCTGTTTTGAGGTGATACTACTACTTGTGCCTACGGATGGGCTAAAAGGACCTTAGGCTGGACCTCAACAGATGTCATTTCTAACTGTCAAATTCTGCATGTAATCATAGTTATACCAAGTCATCTTAGATTCCTGGACCTAATAAATTTTTGTTTTTCCTTCTTGGGGCCTCTAAGAAAAACAGTTTATACCATACTTTGTTTTCGTTTTTTTAAACAAATTATTGCTTAGTTCCCGGAGGCTTCTAGTCTTTGAGATTAACACAACAGTGTCAGTATGTTTCTTCTGTGCGGTATACTTCATACTATTTATGAAGGCTAAGGTCTTTCTACCAACTTTTTATATTATATCCTTTATGGACTTAGGTGTATTTCTTCTTTAAAAACAAACAAACAAAAAATAAAATAGATAGCTAATTTTACTTTTTATTTATTTTATTTATTGAATTTACTGGGGAGTAACATTTGTTAACATACAATTCTATAATACATCATCTGTATATTGCATTCTATGTTCACCCAAAGTCAAATCTCCTTCCGTCACCATGTTTTTTACCCCTTCACCTTTTTCTACTTCCCCTCCTCCCCACTTCCCTATGGCAACGTTTCACTAAACTGTTGTCTGTGTCTGTGAGTTTTTGTTTGTCTTGTTCATTTGTTGCTTTCAATTTTATATCCCACATATGAGTGACATCATAAAAAAAGAGCTCTCATCACCATTTAAAAGAACAAATGAGAGTATTTTGACTTGACTGTGATCACCAAGTATTTTGTATAAAGAAGAAATAGATCTTGTATTTATAAGAATTTTTTTAGCTTTAATATATTCAGTTAACCACCAATATATTTTTCCAAGAATAATATCAATAGTTTATAAGCAGTTTATTTCATCTACACTAAATTTAGGTATTTTAAAAGATAGAATTTTTTCCCCCCAGAAATCAGCATTTATCAAATTTGTCTTCAGTTTTATTGTGTTTAAAGACCATGCTGACTGTATTGCCAATTTATTCTTTTATTCTTGCTGGAATTTCTTGATATTGTCTGTGCCGTCTGTCTTCATTTGAGGAGAAACTATTAGGTATTGACTGGCAGGAGAAAAAAATTTCCATTTCTTGAAGGGTTCAACATGGGGAAAGACCCTAAGGAGACTGAATTCTTTCATGTCATATAAAGAGATTTTTATTGAGCTTCTTTATTTTGCTCTCTACAATTTGAGATTTCTAGGCCTAGTTGAATGCTTTATCATGGACTCATTAAAGCAAATCATAAAATGTTAGAGCTGAAAGACCCCGTAGAAATCATCAAGTGCAAATGATTGATCTTCTGGGGAAGGCAACATAGCATCGTATGTATCAGGCATTGAAGTCAGACCAGCCAGGTTAGATTTCTGTTTCTTCCCTTTGCTGCTTGGGTGATCTTGGCCAATTACTCAGCCTGTTTCTCCATCTATAAAATGGAACTAATAATGGACCTATATGCTAGGCTTATTGTGAGATTGTTTAGATGCAACAGTCTAGGAAAACCAAAATCGTCGTGTCCGGCAAGTGGTAATGTTACTTCAGAAATGTTACTGATGATGATAATGAGCCTTCAGTAAATGTTAGTGATGAATAATAATAATCATAATAAAACCCAACCAGGATGTATTGGCTTACGATTGGTATAGGCTAGCTATAATCATACCATCTGTGTTGATTCCTTTGGGGCGACTGTTTCATTGTTTGCCCTCCTTTAGATTCTTTTTCTGCTCCCTCGATGTGCTTAGCCATAGCTGTTCCCACCTTGTGTAATACCATTGTAACGATGTACCATAATTTATTCAGCCATTCTCCTAGGGATGGGTATTTAGGGTGTTTCTAAGTTTTTGATATTTAAGAGAATCTGTATACAATTATATAGCAAGTAACTTTGTGAATATGTGGTTTTATATTTGTGGAGGTGTATCTTAAGAGTAAGTTTCTAGAAATGTGTTTGTAGGTCCAAGGATAAATGCATATGTAGTTTTGTTGTGAGCAAGAAAGCATTTTAGGCAGAGGGTACAGCAGTATAAAGGCTCTGAGGTGGGGTCATATAGCTGGTGTGCTAAAGGAGTGAAGGAGACCTTGAAGGAACAGGCCCAGGGATGGACAGTGACCTGCCCAAGACCCTATACACTAGTGGTAGAACTGAATAGAACCCTGGCCTCCGTATTTCCGGTCCATTGTTACACTTATAAACAAGGAAGGCATGCATGGAAAATGAGCTTTTCTGATCAAGGCCAGTGTTCTCAGGGCTATTCAGTCAGAGGAGAGAGAAGTTTCTATGGACCAGATAAGACTTCACACATGAGGTGGGACGTGGAGGGTGATTAGGGCTAGAGTAGACATTATTTCCTTTGTAGTGAGATGTCTGTGGAGTGATGTTTTGGCACCTTGAGAATGTTCTGTTCCCAATTTTTTACCTTATGGTTTTAGTACCCCTTGAAAATCCTTTCCTGAATAAATTATGTTGGGGGCTCTGCAAAATAGTGATTTTTTTTTTAGTACAATCATTTCTTTTCCATAAATAATTGTCATTCTTTTTAAAGAAGATCATTCCTTTTTTTTTCCCCCTTTCTCTTTTTCATTTATTTTTAGGAGCTGTGTACCATGTAGTTTATAGTCAGTTCATACAATAGATATTTGATTAGAAAAGTTGGGTACAAATGAAATTTTAAAATACAGAATCAGCTTTCATGTACAATGGTTGTTCACTCTTCAAAGGAATCTTATTGTAAATCTTTTTTGCAAAGTGAGTAATCACCTCTTAATTTTTGCTGTTTTTATAAACTTGAATTTGCATATATAGCACATTTATTCAACACATTATTGAGTGCTTATTGTGTTTCAAACACTGTGTTAAGAACTTGGAAAAGAATGGTAAGCCAAAGAAGCATGGCTGTCCTTCATGTAGGATGCGTTCTTACAGTTAAGAAGACAGTGAGAGTTGCCCAGAACCCAGTGAGCGAAGGCAATTATGAATTTATATGCAAGGAGTCTTGATTTGGGAGGTATTACATCGGCTTTTGCTAACGACCCTGCTCAAGAAAATGCTTTGAAGTTCAGAACCCTAAACAATCATTCTCTAAGGGTCTGATGAGCAGAATATGTAGTGTATTTGGCAGTTTCCTCCTGTTGTCTTTTTAATGTAACGTTGAATTATGATTGCAGACCCTTCCCCTTATCCCCTCCCTCATTGTGCAATTTTGTCTAATATTTTTTCCTATAAGGACACTTTTCCGGTGTTTCTGGGGTCCACACATCCATAAGGCATGTCCTAAGATGCGTAATTCAGAGGCTCCTAAGACCCTGAAGATTCAGAGCCGTAGGCAGACACTCAGCAGCCTCGCCCTGCTTCGTTCACCAGGTTCATCTGGGCTAAGCAGCAGCACCAGTTTCCTGGCGTGATCAGTGAAGTCCACGGGAGAAGAGGAGATTTCTGTAAGCTCTGAACAGCCTTAGAGGCTCGAGACAGCCCAGCATAGCTCAAAATTTAGGAGACCGAGCTTTCATGAGATGGATTCAAGTATGGTATCTGGGCTGAAAGACGTCCCAGTCCTTGCTTTCAGGTTAGTTATAAGAGACTCAGTCTTCTTGCTGAATTGGACCAGCCGTCCTGGGCATGACGTGAAGCCCTGGCTGCTTCTCAGCTGCACTGCCTGGCAGAAATCTGTAGGCTATTGAGTCTCCTAAGGGAAGGTTGAGTGGCATTTAGCTAGATAAATGTTTACCAAAGGGATCTCTGAGCAAAGGCGTTTTCCACCACAGAGAAGTCGTTTTCTTACACTTACACTCTATCTTCAGCAGTGTCTCCCTTCCGATTAGTAAGATGGACATGCCCACAGTTAGGTGTGTACCTGTCTTTAAAGAAATAAGTTGTCTGTCAGTTACACTGCTGTGATGTCAGATTCCAGAATATCAGGAACATTCCTTAGAAGAGCTGTTTCACTTTGGATTGAACCCAAGTTTAGAATCAGCCATCTTCTTGTCAAAGGGAAAGAGATAGCTCAGGTGACAAGAAAACACCTGTCGCTATGAATTGTTTTGTAAATGACGTCTCTAAGGTTCCTGAGGATGTTTCCTTATTCAGTATACACTCTCCTCTGTTGCTTTCACTCATGTCATCTGAAGATGAACAGCATTTTATTTCCAACTGGAGGTACGCAGTAGGGTGATTTCTTGTCCCCCGCCCCTAGCTTCTGCTCTTTGGTTGGAATATCAAATCAATTTCGTCTTACAAGGAGCTGGGGCAAAGAAAGATGGGCTTGGGAAGGAAGTAGTTGCTGTCATTTCCCACGTGTACTCCAACAGGGGACAACTCCTGAGTTCCTTCTGGCCTGCCTTGGATCCTGGAAAGGGAAGGGCTGGCTTGGGTGAAAGGGTGTCCCTTTATTCTTAACTTAAAACGTTGAACCCTGACCAAGTGAAACTATTTCTGGTGGCTGCCAATAACTTCCACGCTTTTGAAATAAAAACTCAAGGGTTTCGGTTTCAGTTTAGAGTTTGAAGTAATCAAGGAGGTGGGAGTGGAAAGCAGAAGGAGCTCTCAGTACGTAAGTTTCAGTGAGGAGGAGAGTGACATGACACTCCCCCTCCTGCACCGAAGCACAAGGCATGTGGGGGTATGCAGTGGGGGGATGTGCTTCGCTGCGAGGAGAAGGACAGTGAGTCAAACGGCGGAAGGGCGAGCATCATCAATCTCCTAACACTGTTACTCGTAGGGGCAGATGGCGACAGGATTGGTGTCGGCCTCTCGCCTCCCACCAGTTGTCAATCAAGGTGGCCAACCCTCTTGGCTTGCCCGAGACTCTCCCGATTTTAGCACTGAAACTTCTCCATCTGGGGAAAACCTGTAGTCCTGGGCAGACTAGGATGGTTAGTTACCCTGATTGAATTTTAGGATATTTGGGGATCGCACATGACAACTGAGAAGCTGCCCCAGATCTCGGTCCTCTATTTGTTTCTCAGAAAAGCATATGGAATGCCCTATGGTGTGTGCACGATCCTTCAGTTACAACAACAACAATGGCTGCCGTGGGCTGCATGCCTACTGTGTGCCAAGTATATGATCTTGTTTAGACTTTCCTGGCAACGGCGGAGGTAGAATATTTTAAATCCAGTTTTATGGAAGAGGAGACCAGACTCGAGGTCTGTGACATGGATAAAAGGGCTGGGCATATTTCGTAGCTGTACTTCACACTTCTAGAAGGTAGCTCCCAATCCCTGCCTCTCTTCTAAGGTCTAGTGCAGCATTTCCAGCTGTTTGCTTGGCGTCCTCCTGATGTCTCACTGGCACTTTAGACTGGCTGTATTCTAAGCATTTTCTTCCTTTCCAGGAGGTGGCTCCTATTCCAGAAATTTGAACTGAGATTTGCTGGGATTTGAACTGAGGCCTCTTGCTTCCAAATTTGTGAATTTAACTAGTATGAAACACTGAGAAACACTGAGGAAGTAAACGGGACATTGAGTTTGAGTGACAGGATTTGGAATAATAATGCCATTAATAGAGATGGGGCAAAAAGAGAAGGTGTGATGGAGGAGGGAGGGGGATGGTAAAGTCAGCTTGATCTCTGAATTAAGAGCCGCTTGGCATCATTGGGTCCCTATCTCCTCTTTATCAGTCGTCTTGGCTTAATGATTGGCCTTCGGAACCATCTTCTTTGTTTCTAAGTTAATCACCATCCTTGACTCTCCAGGAGCCATGCACCAGCCCAGGCTGTGGTGAAGCAGCCTGTCCGGGGAGCCAGTGGCAGGACCACAATCACGATTGTCCACACTGGAGGGGACTGGAGCACCGGCCTCTTCAGCGTCTGCAGAGATAGGAGAATTTGTATGTTTTCCCTCTTCATTTAAGTTCTCCTTCACTATCTTCTTTCCCAAGACATCAGTGGGTGGAAAAGCTGTATCGGGCACAAGGACAGAAAGTAAATGGACTAATCCTCTAGTGACTCAAATGTACTCAACAGCGGGGAAAACCTTGCTTTTCAGAGATGTGGCTGCTTTTATAGAATAAGTGGTGACATAAAGATTGTTTTTAAATGGCAGAGGCAGTGTTGGGAGAGACTCCCCAAAAGGGCTCCCTTTCCTGCTGCTGGTGGGAGTGTGAATTGTACAACCTTCACAGTGGGTGGTTTAGTATTATGTGTAAGAAGAACCTCAAGTATTGCACAGCATTTGACCCAGGAATTACATTGCCAGGCGTTTACTCTAAGGAAATAAATCATGTGCAAAGATTCAGCAGCAACGTCACGTTGTGCAGCGTTGGTTATTGTAGCAACAATGTGCACCAACCTCAGTTCAATGGGGGCATCCCTGCAATGAATTACTACACAGCCATCCAGAGTCACGTTGTAGAATAACATTTGCTGGTGTGAAAAGACACTTTGGATGCATTTTTAAATGAAAGATGCAGATGGTAAAACTATGCACCTTCGACACCAATTTGGGAGGGAATATTTAGAGAACTATCTGGAAGGATACAAATACAGATGCTTCCAGCAGGTGTCTCCAGATGGTAAGCTAATGAATGATTTTTGTTTTAGTTTTCCTTATCTCTTTCTACTATTTCTATGAGGAATGTGTTGTACTCTTAGAACAATAGGAATTAGCACAAAGTGAAACCCCCTTTGTAGACTGATGTCTTTGCAGACAGTGCGTCAGCTACAAAGAAGGACCAACAGCACTGTTCTCTAGCTGGACGATTTCCCCCTGGGTTAGAAGGTCAAAGCACATTGATTCTATTTTTACCTCAGGACATTCTGACCCATCTCTGGTGCCACATGTCAGTGTCCCTTTCCAGGACCTGATGCGCTTGCCCTAGGGAGCAACCCAGTCACACAGTCTTTCTTGGAGGGGGGTTGGGGCGGGTTCCCATTGATGGTCGAGGGACAGTCTCTTTAGTTCAAAACCCAACAGACCCCAGATCTAGTATTTTTTGAAGACTATGACTCTCCCTGCCCGTCACAGGCTTATGGGAAGATCTGAATTTGTCCCAAAGTCTCGCAGGCTGGGTCCGTCCGAGAGCTCTGAACTGTTACATGACCCCAGTCCCTGTTTGGCCGAGAGTCTTGCTGAGGGAGAAGCTCTAACGTTTTTTGCTGCTCTCATCACCCAGGCTTGCCTGGGCCTCCAGGGGAGGAGCCTGGCCAGCACCAAACCCTGCGTTCTGTGCCTGTTCCTTTGCCCGTCTGACCCAGCACTCAGCACTCTTCTTCCTGCCACTGCTACCCATGTGGACTTCTGACCAGACAGTTTCGGCACTTGTTCTCTGGTTCTCAAGGATTCTCTCTAGTGCTCTTCCAGGTTCTCTGACTTCGGTTGTCACCCACTATTGAGGTACAGAGAAGGCAGGTTAGCCATGTGGGGATGTGGAGACTTAACCCCACATTGCGAAGTGGACCATTTCCCTTTCATAGCATGTAGGTGGGGGTTGGGGAGCCATCCATGTATTTCCAAGTAGGGCAAAGCCTGGAATATAATGCAGTGATGAGGGGAACACATTTGTATCAGATTTAGCACTGGCTTTAAATCTTAACTCTGCCTCTTACTGGTCATTTGACCTCTTAACAAATTCTCTGCACCTTCATTTTCCTTCCTCTAAAATGGGGATAATAATGGTGCCCACCTCAAGGGTGGTTGTCAGGATTAAAGCAGGTAATATATAGCATACACTCTTGCCACTGCTTTGGAACATAACCAGATCAGAGTTTTGTTGGTTGCATGCTGTACTGGGGTAAATAGTGTCCTCTAAAAATGCACGTCCACCTGGAACCTCTGGATGTGATCTTATTTTGAAATAGGGGTTTTGCAATGTAGTCAAATTAAAAAGAGATTGTACTGGATTAGCGAGGGACCTGATGCAATGGCGGGTGTTTTTGTAAGAAGAGAGAAGTTTGGGTACAAACACACTGAGAAGGCCACGGGACAGCGGAGGCAGAGAGACGGGAGTAATGCACCTATAAGCCCAGAAATGCTAAAGCTTGCTAGCAACCACCAACAGCTTGGAGAGAGGCACAGAACAGACTCTTCCCTTAGAGCTTCCAGAAAGAACCAACCCTGCCAGCACATTGATTTCAGACTTCTCCAGTGAGAATAATTTCTCTTGTTTTAAGATGCCCAGTTTGTGGTATTTTGTTCTGGCTACCCTGGGAAACTAATACACAAACAAGCATTGGATTTCGTTAGAAGGCTATGCGCTAGCTAGCTCACAGAATTAAACAATCAACTAAAAACTAAGCTCAGAAGGGATAAGATGCATTATCAAGAGCTAGCTGACAGTCTGGTCAACCCCAAACATTTTTATCTGTTGTTTTCCTGTTTCAGCAGATGGAGCCCAGTTTGTCTAGCTTCGGTCACATGCCTGATGCTTGGCCAGACCCGGGGCATTTTGAATGGCAGGTCTATCAATATTGCCAACAATAGTGAAGGGATAATTGCCTAAAATTTTCTACTGGGGTGCAGGTGACCAGGAATACCCTAGCAAACATAAAACAATGCACTTAGTGACTCTTAGGTATTAATATTATTGTTACTATACATTTTTATTATTCTCCAGCATGTGGAGAGCAAAGGGTGGAGACAGGAGACTTAGACTGACTGCTGCAGAGGGATTTCCACCCAATCCCAGAGAATCTAAAAAGTGGTCAAAGAAAGGTCCACCCCCCACCACCCTCTCTGCCTTAGACATTGCTTCATTGCCTAGCTCTGCTCCCGCCCTCATCAGTGGTCAACAGACCAACCACACCAGGTCTCCCGTTCTAGGGGCAAGGGGGGAAGGAAGGGAGTGGGGAAATATGTACAGTATTCTTTACAATTGAGTATGACCCATGGAGAACAGGGCAGTGATCTCGAATGTTCCGTGTTTTAATTGTTGTTCCCTGGGAACGCTTTCATTTGGTGACTGCTCATGGTGTCTCTGAGCTAATTGTCCTAGAAGAAAATGCAAAGGCAATGTCCCTTTCTACACTCGTCTGTACCGTAATTCCCAGGACGGAGCTGGAGTATGCGTGCTATGAACCCTGGGTTTCTTTCCTTTCCTGTTTCAAAGGGCTACTTCATCCACAAAATTTCATTTCCAGCAAATCACTGTGAAAATGGTTGTGACTAACGGGGGAACAAAAAGGAGAACTTCTTGCTATGACTTTGTTCCATGCCAGATTCCTATCCTGGGACAGTTTTCCATTAAATGTCGAGAATTATTGCTCCAGTTTGTCATCCATTAAGCAAAGGGTACATTATGAACAGTGATGATTTCCATTTCTTTTTGACATTTTGCTGCTTCATCTTCTATTATAATTATATATTTTTTGAACTGCCTCCCTCTTCCCACCTCTGTGCTTTTACCTGAATTCGCACTGCACTCAGATTAGCAAGCAAGTGCTTCTGTGTCCTTTGGAGATGTGACTGATGTGAAGATGAAGCAGAGGTGAAATCAGGGGCTGTTAAGTGGCATCGTGGGTAAAAGGCTGGGTCGTCCAGCTCCAGGTATGTTTGTGATGTTGCCCCAGAGAAGGATTATGTGGAAGGTGTAATCAACATTGGTTTGTAATCCAACTAATATTTACTGAGTGCCTACCTATGTGTAGACCTGCGTATAGGTGTTACAGACATAACAGTGAATGAGACAGATGGTTTCTTAGAGGAGGCAGACGATAAGCCCATAAGTCAATAAACTAATTGCAGTTGTGATAAGTGCACCGAAGGAGATAAACAGGCCGTTATGAATGGAAATTATAGGGGACTGGGGAAAAGGATGGCCTCTCTGAGGCACGCACTTAAGCCAAAACGTGAGACGGGTCAGTCAGCCACTCAAATGACCTTCCCCGTGGAGGGCAGCACAGGCACAAGGCAGTAAAGAGCTCAGTGGACTAGGAACCATCAGACGCCCAAGGTGGGTAGAATGAAGTGGGCCAGGAGTCTGTCTGGGTTTCCGGAAGCGGAAGGAGGCAGGGCAAGACCTCGGATTGGGAGTCCTGTCCCCAAACTGCAGCCTGGGTAAACTGTCCACGCTCTGAAGCAGGGCCCACTGTTGTCTTGCTCACTGCTCTGGTTTCCGGCAGGTCACTTGGTCCATAGGAGGTGCTTTGAAATATTTCCCGAATGAGTCGTCACTGTATGAATTTCAATCTGTATTCTCACTCGCTTCTTTCTTTCTCGCACTCCATTAAAAGAACCATAAGGCCTCAGAGTTAGGGACATGGGGGGCAGCTGGTCTGGCCCCTCAACTGCTTATGTACACCCCTTCTGCAGCATGCCTGGCAAGGACCTGGACGCCTTGGCTTCCTGAACATTTCCAGGGAGGAGGGCTTCTGCCCTTTGGAACCAGCTCAGTGCTTAAAAAAAGAAAAAATGATTTTGAATAGGTTACCATGCTTATGATGCAAAATTCAAAAGTACCTACCCCTTTGGTGTATGAAAATCAGGTATTCCATCATTTCTTTTTACCCATTCTTCTCCCCAGGGCAACCACTCTTACCTGAATCCAGATATAGTCTATCTGTTTGTAAAGGTATAAAAATTTTTTAAATGAAAATAGATTTTCTTTATTATAGAAGTATCAATAATCATTGTAACAAAGAAAAATGCAAAAGGCTATAAAAGAAAAAAGCAGTATACTATCATCTCAGCTGGCAGAGATCACCATTGTTAATATTTTGGTATCCTTCCAGAGGTTTTCACTGTGTGTGTGTGTGTGTGTGTATAATTTACACAAATACAATTGTAAACACTCTATTCAGCACATTTGTTTTAATATAACAATATATGTAGGTGATCAGACCATGTCAGCACTTCTGGAGATAGTATTTTAAATTGCTGCACAGATTCCATTTATTTATCCAAAAATTCCCGTTGTGGACCTTATGTGATTTCCAGACGTCAAACCAATGCTCTGTGAATATACCCTACAGATGTCATTTTGCATGTGTGTGCCTCTATCTGTTGGCTAATTGTTGGGGAATAAACCTGCTGGTCAACTAGCATGTACCCTTTTAAATTTCCATAGATGTTGCCACATGGCTCTCCATTTGGAAGTTGTACTAATTTACACTCCCACCCACAACGTGTGAGTGTGCCCCATTCCTATTTTGAGCATTTCTTATTGTTAGATGGTTCTGCCTTTTTGCAATAATTGATCTGAAATGTGCCTTGCTGCAATTTCCACCCACCTTTTCTACTTTTGCTCTCTGGGACTCCGCACTCTTGTTTTTGTGTGGGCTGCTTCTTTTTATTTCAGCTCCCCTATGAGTTAGAACGATGAATAATGAAGCACATTCCATGCATGAGGGTGGAGCCCATCTCAGAGAAGGAGCCAGGAATATTTAGGCTGCGGGTGCTTATATAACCACCAGGCCTGTGAGTAAAAGGAAGAGGCTGAACTTACGGCTCAAATCCCTCTGGAGCTTAAACACCTTCCCTCTTTAAACAAAGCATCGATGATATTATGCTGTACATCTCATCATGCCATTTTATTTTTTAACTCAGAATGTGTCTTCAAGCTTTCACTCTGTCGGTACTTAATTGATCTTCCAGTGCATTCTTAATTATTCCACAGTGTGATTTACATCGTTATAGTTTGCTTACACTTTCATCTGTTTGTGTACATTTGTTTTAAATTTTAAGCGACAAACAATGCTGCAGTGGATACCTTTGTACCTGCCCCTTTGTGTGCACGCGTCAGCATCACGCTAGGGTAGCTACTGATAAGTGGAATTGCTAGGTCCTGGAGGGTTTTAAAGTTTACTGGATTCAGCCACGTTGCTTGCCAGAGTGGCTGTGCCAGTTTTCACTTCCATCAGTGCCTGGAGCACCTATGTCCCATGGTCCCCCACAACGTTTGGTACAAAAACTTGGAAAACTTAGCCCTTCTTATGGGTAATACATGATTTCTGATGGTCTTAATATGCATTTCCCGGATTACTGACAGCATCGAGCAACTTTTCAGGTGTGTCGTGGGCCCTTTGCGTTTCCTCTTTGGTGAATTACCTGCTCGTGTCTTATGCCCATTTTATTCTTTTGTTTAATCCCTCCTATATTGATTTGTAGGAGTTCCTGTATATTCTGGATACTTCCCCTTGGCCTGTGATAGATGTTACAAAATTGTCTTCTAGACAAAGGAGCCCATCACGCTGCTCTTGGGCATTCTTGAGGTGTGAGCCCGTAGTGTTTATCCCACTGCACTCGTTCACAGCGTGGACCACTGACACCTGCACAACGGCTCTTTCCTAAAGAAGGTTCATGAGCTAAGACTGTCCCACAGGAATAGATACAAAGTAGTGGTGGTGAGCATACAAACCCACAGCCTTTGTGGCATATAGATAAATACGTAAAACATGAGGACACATGGACAGATGTGCTACGTGTAGGAGGTAAGACTTTGGGGCCAGACTACCGGAGTTCCGATCTGGCCTCTGCCACTTTCTACTAAATGTATGAACTTGGGGGAATTACTTGAATCCTCTGGGCATCAGTTTGCTCATCTGTAAAATCGGCATAGTAAGAATAATTTTATAGGATTATTGTGAGAATTAAATGCAAAGGATTTTTTGCAGAGCTTGGCAAAGAAAGGGTTAAATTTGTATGAGTATTAGCTGTTATATAATAAAAGTTTGGCTTCCATAGTGTTTTTCTTTTTTTTTTTAAATCATATCTGATTTCTCTCCCAAGGTAATTGAATTTGGGTGTGTTTCCTTCTGCATCTAGTACCACCTCTTAATGCACACTTAGGTAACATGGTTATATGATGAAAAAACTAAATAAAAAAACAGCATGTGTTTTCTAAAAAAGCATACAAGTCACAAAAATAAGGCCCAGGAGTTCCACTGTACAAAACAATAACTTCTTTACAATATACTTACTGAGGATGGTGGGCATTTCTCTTTGCCAGGTAAAGTGTTGCTTTTGATTGATTTTTTATTTGCAAGGATTTTTACACTATTTTGTAATGCACGCGCAAAATGAGACTTGGTTGATTTTCACGTGCCAGGATTTCAAAGTCCCCTAACTCAAGGTGGCATGCAGTGTGACCACTCTGAGCTCGCTGTAAGTTTCCTGGGCCCGTTGTCAGCACTGGGTGGAGCCTGTTGATTTCACTGGGGGTAACAATTTTTTAAAAAATGGAGTGAAACATCCCAGACTTACTCAAGGCTGAATTCAGAGTTTGTTTTCAGCCACGTGTTGCCTCCCGTACATGACTCAGTGATTATCTTCAGACTTTTGAATGGATGAAATAGAGGTTATGCTCCTTGGAGATAGGCCGCTCCGTGGAGCCCATCCCCCCGCCCCCGCCCCATTCCTCAGGCCCTTGGCGCACGAGTGCTGCCTCACCCCCATGCCACCTTGAAGGAGTTCAGACTCCTGGAACATTCCTTGGAGGTTCTGAGATAAAGGCTCATTCCTAGCTCTTTGCTTCTTGGTCATTGAATTTGGGAGTGGGCTTTGCATTCTCTCTTGTTGGGCACGGTGGGAGGGACCGGTAGGCAGAGACAGGCTTTGGACGAGAAGTCTTGTGCTGGTGACAGGGTCTGTGTGTCTGGTGCACTAAAAGCTGTGATCACTACCGTTTCACATTCGTTAGAATGGCTAAGATAAGAAACTGACAACAGCACATGTTGGTGAGGATGTGGAACAACGAACTCGCTCATACATTGCTGGTGAAGTGTTAAATTGTACACCTAACCTGGAGAACTGTTTGTTAGTTTCTTGTAAAGCTAAACATAAATCTACCCTATGCCCTAGCAATTCCATTTTCAGGAATCCACCCAAGTGAAGTGAAAATGTATGTCCACGTAAAGACTCGTATATGAATGTTCATAGTACTTATTCATAAGATTAATAGCAAAAATTGGAGTAATCTGTGGCAAAATGGATAAACAATTTGTGGAATATTCATACATTTCAATACTATTCGACAGCAAAAAGAACAAACTATAGATTCCCATAACAGCATAGATGAATCTCAAGAAACATGGCATTGAACAAAAGACTGTTACAAAAGTAAACAGGATTCCATTTATATGAAGTCCAAGGAGAGGTAAAAACTCACCTATGGGAACAGAAATCAGAAATGTGGTTTCCTATGGACTGGGATAGGGGTGGGGGTGGGGAGATTGGGACCCTCTGGGAAGAGACACAAAGGAATTCCCCGGGGTGAGGGCAGCATTCCACACTTTGGTTACGTGAGTGAATATCGTTGTCAACATTTATGATTTCTGCATTTTCTTGTATTTAATTATGCCTCAATAACATTTATTGAATGCATTTTTCAAAGGTTATGATTAGCTTTTTTTTTTTTTTTTTGCTGTTATATAGTCCTAATTATTTGTATTTATCCAGGTTGTCACCTTTCTCAATGCTAGATGACAACATAGTACTGTATATCAGGGGTTCTTAACCTGCGGTCCATTGATAGTTTTCAATGGATCCTTGAACCCCGTGAAATTGAATGCACAATTTTGCATGTCTGTGTGCATGTCTTTTTCTTTTCCCTTGAGGAGCAAGTTCATAGCTATCATCATATTCCCCAAAGGGTCTGTGACCCAAAACATATTTAAAACAGAACCTCTGTGTTAGATGGTTCATGCAGAATGTGTAGGAAACAGGATCAGTAGTTATGAGTGGATGAATAAATGACAAACTGTTTCCAGTTGATGTTCAAGGAACCAAGCCTCTAATAGTTTACAGATTAAAACTGGCAGATGTCAGTGGCTGGCACTAAACTAGCAGAAATTAGCATAACCTTCTGGCCTGAGAAATAGAATAAAGTCCTGATAAGAATAGCAGGCAGAATCAGTGTACCATAAGAGGGCTTTCAATCACAATCATAGCAAAAGATGCCTGTTATTGAAAAGTATCATATAATGTGTCTATTTTAAATATTGAAATTAGATGAACATAATAGAAGCAACAGTTAGATTCAACTGTAAAAAAATTATTTAACGCTTTCTCTTGACTGGAGAAAACAATTACCGCAGTGAATGCTAACAGAATTGTATCAGGTTCAGCTTTGCCGGTGTTTAACAAAAGAAGACAATTTTGATATGGCTCACTTATGGCAATTTTCCTACACTGAGTTTTGAGAATTGGTTATTCATTCACAGTTCCCGATCACAGGGAGACAATGCAGCATCAAACTGATGGCAGAAGGCAGTAAATGCTCCTTGAGTTGGGGAGTTGCTCCGAGCTCACCTGAGAACTTTGGCTTTCTTTTATGTGGTTATTGACAGGTTTCTGTGGTCTGTGTTGTCCGATGTGTCTTGAGTGTGACATCGCCAGGCATTATGGAGAGTGTTTTTGTTGGCCGTTGTTACCTGGGTCCACCTCTGCCCTGCGAGTTGGCACCAGAGAGAGACATAAAATACGGGTAAGTGTGTTTGGATGTATATGTGAACCTGGATCCATTTGAGAACCTGGAAGTGCTTTTCCAAAAAGAAAAAAGAGAGGTCTGAGCGAGGAAGCTTAAAAACACCACACTTAGTGGAAGACTTTAGGAAAGGAAGGGCAAGACATTTCTGTGGTCATTCATTGCTAGCATGTATGTTAACCAAAACGTCACATCGTGAAGGGTATTTCCAAGGGGCACCTATTATAATACAGATTATTGGTCAACGGGCCACTTCTGTTTCTCTCATTGCATCAAGAGAAAATGACAGAATTATATCAAATTTGGAGGATATATTTGGGATGGCCTGAGTTAAAATATAATCTATGTGGCGTATGCAGAATTCACTTTAGGAGTCCCCTGGGGACCCTTCAAAGAGCCAGACAATTTCCAGGGCAGCTGAGACTGAGGTAAAATGAGAGATCGAGGACAGACATCATATATATTAAGATGTGGGTGGTAAAAAAGAAAAGAAAAAAGAGGCATCTCTTTATAATTCATATAAAATGAATCCCTAATATCCCTAATATATATTTTTAAGTGAAAAAAAGAGTAAGGCATAGAGGTATGAAACTATTTACATTAAAAGACTATATGTGTATATACCTGCGTAGACATAGAATTTATCGGGAAGTGTAGATAAGAAACTGCCAAGAATGGTGCCCCTGAACAGGTGGCTGGGTGGCTGGGGACATCAACAGAAGGGGGAATTTATTTCCTGTCCCTTCTTACTGTGGGAATTTTAGATCATGTGCACCCCATTTCAAAGAAATAAATACTTAAAAATATTAAATCCTAAGAGGAAAAAAAAAGATGTCGATAGAGAAATCATTGGTTTCAAGTATCAACATCCCAAAGGGCAGGCCCCTGAATTGCAAAGGTTGGTCAACAGATGGTCAGCTTGTCCTCTGGGTGACCCAGGGGAGCTGTGGGCCTGGGCGTTGACTTAGGGGGGTTGGTGGATTTTGGAAGCAGTTCATGGGATGGGCCAGCAGGAGGTGCTGTGGAGGCCCCTGGGGAATGGACCTGCGCCTGTGGATGGTACCGGAACGGACACTGGGTCTCTCCCCCTAGGGCACACTGTGTGAGGACTGGCTTGCCGTGCACTGCTGTTGGCCTTGTTCCATCTGCCAGGTGGCCCGGGAACTCAAAATGAGGACCTCCCAACTCTATGAAATCTCAGCAGCCCCTTCAACTAAGGACACCTGTATTTGACAGAGCACAAAAACTCCTCCTCACTCCCCCTTAACCCTCCTCTTAATAGAGAGATGGTTCTTAAGTTTGCACCGAAGTAGTATGAAAATAAACGACTCCCCCCCTCCACTTCTTTATTGTTGTTCTTTCTTTACATGTCCCCCGATGAAGCCTCTGTTATTTGTCTGGATTTGTTCTGCCAGCCCAGCCACACCAGGCAGATTCTAGAGGCAAGTTCTGTGCCCTCCACCCCCCTGCCTGGAGTTTTGGATGCATTTTTCACCATTTTCCTACTGCCATCCTTTCATGAGGGACGTCCAGGAAGCTGGAAGAACTGTGGCATGGCTTTCTTACGCTAAGGAAGCCACGTTTCCCAAAGTACCACTGATGGTTAATTTTAGTTAGCACCTGGCCAGCGCACGAAATGTCACCAACTTACAGAAGCACTGTCCTTCCCTTCTGACTCCTTCAGTCCTGACTGCATCAAGGAGAAAGTGTCAGGGCCCGGGGAATCTTGAACACCTCTCTAGCACTTGCACATCTTCAGCCCCAGAAGCCTCAGGCAAGCAACTGTTACACAGGCGAGTTGACTCGTGTCTTCTCCCAACCCTCCCCTACCCCCACCCAAAAAGATATGTTGAAACCCTAACTCCTGGTATCTGGGAATGTGACCTTATTTGGAAACGGGATATAATTAAGATGAAGTCATTAGGATGCGCCCTAATCCAATATGACTGCTGTCCTTACAAGAAGAGTGACGTAGAGGCACACAGAAGGAAGACAACCCTGTAACGATGGAAGCAGAAATTGGAGTGATGCTGCCACAAGCCAAGGGGTGCCTGGGGCTGCCAGAAGCTGGAGGAGGAGAGGGAAGACCCTCCCCGAGAGCTTTTGGAGGGAGTACTGACCTGTCAACATCTTGATTTTGGGTTTCTCTCCTCCAGAACCACGAGCGAATGTTTCTGTGGCTGTAAGCCACCCAGTTTGTGGTGCTTTCTTACAGCAGCTCTAGGAAGCTGCTACACCAAACATCTACCGTGTGAAGAGAATACTTTTGTTTCTGTATTCAGAGAACGGTGCGAGGACGCAGAGCTGTGAAGCTTGACATGCCTCCTTCAGTTACTAATTGTGTAACTCTAGGCACATTTACTAATCTCTCTGTGCCTCTGTGTCCTCATGGGCAAAATGACAGTTCTGACCTCGCAGGGCTAGGAGGATTCTAACAAGTCAGGACACTCGGTATGGCACCTGGCCAGCAGAAAGGACTCAGTACACGTGACCTATTAGTACTTGTCTGCGGCTACCTTATATTCATAGCATGTTGTACTGGTTTTCCATTTACAGTTGAGATATAAAGTTTTCAATTGAATTTTAGATTAAAATGGAGACAATTAAAATAAGAAGAGTAAGTAAATAACAATACAGATGGTTGGCGGACATGGCAAACATTGTGAAGGTGGTAAAACACTAATTTTATTGAGTACCTATATGTGCCAGGTGCTGCTCAAAGTTGTCTACCTGCTTTAAGACATTTAATCCTTAACATTTCTCAGGTAGGTGCTATTATATCTCCATTTTCCAGAAAAGGAACCTGAGCCACAGAGAGGTTAAGTAACTTGCCCAAGGCCACACAGCTGGTGAGCGACAGGCAGCAAGCAGGGAAGGCCTCTGGCCAAGAGCCTTCTTGGGCCCTCAAGGTTGTATAAACTGGCGTTTGCTCCATGGAGATGAACTCAGCCTGGTGAGCACTGAGAGAAGTGTCACTCGCCCCTGCCCCCAGCCATCCCCACTGAAACTAAGCAACTCCTGTCTGACAATCAAGTGATTCTTCTCCTCCCAGCCCTTCCTTTTGGACGTCTGGAGCAGCTGCCAGGAACCAAAGCCCTTTGGGAAAGTTAAATACTCATGTTGATGTTTAATCTATGATGAAGTCTGCGCCTCTCCAAGTCAGCTACTGAAAAAACCAGGCCTCAGGGACAACTCTATTAAGTGAAAATAAAGCTGTTTTATTGTTTCATGCTAAAACACATATCGGGCTTCACAAGCTTACAGCTGGGAACAATATGCATTTTTGGCAAAGGAGACTTGGGTAATCTCTCCACTTTCACACAACTAACCCCTCCCTGTGTGGAGAGCAGATGGTATCTCATGCACTGGTTTCTGGCCCACTTTTCTCAGCTGATGTAAAAGGTGTGAGTGGGCCTCTCCAGCAAGGGGGCCCCCCTTTTTTCCTTTTCCTTCTTCTGATCAGCCTGGGTGTTAAGGAGCAAGCTTAATATTTCATAAAAGCCACAAATCCAAACAAGTAAAACGCGGGGCTCTAAAAGCATTGAGTCTACCACCAAATCACAGAACATAAAATGTAGAATTGACATGTGGATAGTTCTTTGAAAACCAAGGTGGAGAGTGGTCCTGAAGCAAGGTGGTTTAGGGCCATAACTTCTGGTTTCTTCTAGAACATGTCAAGTCCAAGAGAAAAAGGACTTAACAAAAACATGTGACTCCTTCCTAGGAGAAAAGTTATCCAACAACTCTGATGTTAAACTCCCCCCGTTTGCTCAGATTTAAAACAAGCTGTTGGTGGCACAACTCAGAGTTAACCCAACAATTGAAGGTAAGTTCTGTGTGTTTTTCTTCTCATTAGAAAGTTCCTTTCGGTTTTCCAAGATGCAAAGTGTAGCATTGATCTCTGATGACCCCATGTGGGTAAACAACACCGACCACATGCAATAGACGTTGCAAAGTAATCCATATAAATGATAAATTACAAACCCAGAAAGCAAACCAAACTCCACCAAACCGCTGGGCTTTACAGTGGAATATACTAAGGAAAGAAGGTGCCAGCCCTGGTACTCTATTTCTTGGAACAAAGACGTGAAAAGTTTGGAGGTCCTTAAGTGTCCACTGCCCTATAAAATAATTTTTATATGTTTACATGTTTTATACATCTAAGGTTTATTTATACAATAATCCATAACAACTAACATTATACCCTTTTTATGAACATTATTCACATACATATTAGCTCATAAAGATTCTCTTTTGGTCTGTTAAAAACACTGCACTTAAAAAAAACAAGCAGAGACGCAAGAGTCTATAGCTTTCCTGCATATATTTCCATAGAAAAGGGAATTTTTCTCCCCTTCCATTTCTCTTTCCTCTTTTCCCCCCCTAAACAACACCCTCTTCCCTCGACCAACATACAATCATAAGAAGGAACAATCCCAGAAGGTGAAACTCAAACTTCATGCTTAGCAAATAATTCTAGGGAAAATTTCTGGGCTGACCTCATTCTAATCATTCTAACTCATCCACCCCCGTCCCCACCACCTTTTGACCCATGACTATTTGGAATCTAGATCCTGGAACTGAAAGTCCAGAGATGAAAACGTGAGGAAATGGGGGAGCTTTCCTTAAGCTTCTGGGTTTGGCTCAGAGCAAATCAGATCCTTCATTTTGTGTTTTAAGAAAATGTCTGGTTGACTGGTTAAGCAGGTTCAAAGGAAAAGCGAACTCTCCATAAAACCCTCTACTATAAGCCCGGGAAAGTTCCCAGAGACTTAAAAGCCAGCAAGTGAAAAATTAAAAGTGGTGGTTTCCTGTTGCTCTACATGTGAGAGGGGGAAGCCAAGGTGAGAAGAAAATCGGAGCGAGAGGGCCTTGAAGACAAGGCTGTAACTACCAATGTGGCCGAGTGGTTTCTGGGGATTAACTGTTGTGTTGTGGGTGCCCCCACCCCACTCCCCAGTTTATACAATTTGCTTTTGTGTGGGCAGCTTGCCTGCACTTAACCTTTCCCTACATCACATATAAACGTAAAATTCCTTCCAACTCAGACAGTCTATGACATTACCCTGGAAGATGGAGTCATGGAAACCTATTCATAGGTGGGCCGTAAGGCCCCATGGTAGTAACGAGTAGGTTCCAGAATCTGAAGGCGGCATCTCTATATTCATTGCTGCTGAGGCTAAAGAGGAGCCAACCCAGTCCGAATCCGTCCCAGAGGAAATGGAACGAACATTTAGTCCCAGTAGTTCAGACAAAAGGGATGACTGACAGTTGGCGGCACTGTCATTGACCACGTGTGAGAAGATGTCACCAGTGAATTATCCTTTCTGTGGTCTCATCATCCCTCCTGCTTTCTCACTCACCATTTGGCAGATAAAGCCAATACTCGGAGGTTTTTTTCGTTGCTTGTTATCACCTTCCCCTAAGGTTAACCGAGAGAAGCGTGTGGTGAAGAAGTCCAAGTTATTCAACCCATGAACATGGGCACCGCCAGTTTGAGTCCTGCGTGGGACAGCTTCACGTAGAAGAAAAGGTTTCTGTAACCACAAGATATAATCCTTACTCTGCTCATGGTTCGGCTGATGTCTGCTCCTGCTTACAAGCAGGCCTGGGTGAAGGACTGAGGATGTGTCAGTGCAAAAGTAGGATCCCAAATGTTAAAACACCCGGCACGTCCACAGGATGCTGCATTCTTGTCACTGGTAATCAGGGCAGTATGTGTTTTTAAAAATGAGATTCTTATGGACGTCTTAAGATAAGGAAGAAGGTGAAAATGTATGGCTTGAAGAGCCTCAGGGTGTTTGTGAATTGCATCTATCTGTAGAACGCCTCTCTCTGGGTAGCACAGATAATTTAAAAATCTGTATTTTAGATTAGAATTTTTTTTTAAAACCAGGAGTAGACTATCTTCTAATGACTTCGCCTTGAAGACGACTTATTTCTGAACAAAAACAGAACGCACGGTGATAACTGATTTTTCGATCTTTAGACTGGAAATAGCCTCTCTGTAAGGCATTGCACTCTGTGGCATCTCTCTTATAACATCATGGATTTCTCTTATCTGAGATTCTTTATGTACCAAACCCTTATTTCCTAGATCCGGATGTTCTAATAGAAACCCTGTGGATCAGAAGGTGTCAGGGGGGGAAAGACAGATGGAATTGGAATGGAAAAGAAGGAGGATGTGGCAGAGGGATGCAGGGTACTCCCTCGGGAGTCGAGGGCCGGGGTGAACGACGGGGACATTGTGAGGAAGCACTGGCCTCTCTGGCTTGAACACCCAGGAGAAGAATAGTATGCTCTCTCCTGCACTGCTCTAAATCTGAGCTGGAGAGACAGGCCAGTCGCAGAGCTGAAAGGCACTTGATGTCCAGTCTTTTCATTTGTCAGTTAGGTGCCAAGGTATGAGAAATTGGCATGATCAAATCTGGCTTTGACAACAGAACAGAGTAACAGGAGGGATGGGAGGCTGGTGTAACCTGTAACAGCACATGACGCATTTGCTTTCCTCCGTCCTGGCACACCACCCATTGATACTGTGGGTGAAGACAGATTTGTTCTTTCTCCTGTTACCCTTCTGACTTGGAGGCCAGCCTATTGGTATTCCTGTACCATCCCTGATGTCCAAGGAATATCACGTGGTCCACAAACTCTCCATTGAGCAGTTTCCATCCAATCAGATCCCTTGTTTTCATCAGCATCCCATGTTGCTAGCGCCTCCTGGGAAGATTACCAAGGCAGGGTCTGTGAAGGTGAAAAAGATTTCAGACTCTCTCATGTGTGAATGCACCCTGGGAAGACTATAGTTCTTTAGAATTCTTATATAGGTACATACGAGAGAGAGAGAGAATCAAAACACAGTAAAATGTTAATATCTAGGGACCCTAGCTCTGAGGTGTATAAGGAATTCTTTGGACTATTTCGGCAACATTTCTGTAAGTCTGAAATTATTTCAAAAATAAAAAGTTAAAATCCACGAGCCCCCAGGATTTCTCCAAGGCCTCAAATATTCTATTTTGATGACCAAACTCTACCTGCGTCCCTATCATCCGCACAGATGCAATCGATGCCCACCCCTCCCTGCCCAGCACTTGGCCCCTTGCCGCTTCCTGAGGCTGAGTGCTCACATGTGGCCAATGCCTCAGGCCGCACCTCGTCCAGGTGAGTGCAGGTGGTTTGATTGGGCATCACAGGAGTCGGCTGCTCTCTGTGTCTTTGCTGCCAGTGTTCAGCTCTTGGCCCTTCTGAGTGCAAATTGAGTCCCAAATGACCACGCTGAAGGGGGGGCTGGGGGTGGGGGTGGGTGGGGGTGGCACGAGAGAGCTAAAAGGATGATGAGAAATTGGTCCAATAACATTTAGAAAGACTTGCTTCTAAAAGACCCAGCCTCAGAGTTTGTCCATAAGTAAGTTCCCATGAAAACCCGGTAAAACAGAAAATGAGTAGGAAAGGGAGTTTTCCATTTTCTGCCCAGTTTCGTTCTCCTGAAGCCTGATGTCTTTTCTCACCAAGGACTCATGCTGATGTAACAGGCCATTTTTCCTATGGGGCAACTTTATTGATGATCATAGCCTGTTCCTTGACGGGGTGATGTGGGACAGATCTTGCCAGCAAAGTTTATGGGAAACACCAACTTGGGGAGCCTTCCTGGAACTCCCACGCTCCAGAGGTAGACCTGTGATCTGTGGCTCCAGAGACGGTGCGTACTGAAGGAGCCCGAGCCTTCAAGCAGGCAGCCACATCTGGGCTCAAAACTGAGCTTCTCTGAGCTCTCAGAGCTTGCAAATGCCATGCAATCCTTCCTCATTTGCTGACGCGCTCCACCCAGGCCAACAGCAAGCAAGGCGCCAGGTGGCTGCTTTCTATTCAGCGGGAGAAGCAGGCACGCACACCACGTCTGGGATTACCAGGATGCCTCCTGCGTTCCCCCACGTCAGTAAGGTGCACAGGATTTGGAGCTAGGCTGTCTGCACTGTACACCCTCAGACGTGGGCAGGAGTTTCATCCTGCTATTTGAGACTTTTAGCCCTTAAAAGGGAAGGCAGCTTGATAGACACAGCTCCTCTCCTCTGCTCTCCTATCTCCTCGCCTCTCCTCTTTTCCCCTCCCTTCCCCTCCTCTTCCCTTCCCTCTCCTTCCTTTCTTTGTGCCTAAGTTGGTGCCAGCACTAATGCTGGGTATGTGCCTGTGGAGATGGGTCAGCCTGTTGATGGCACAAGGGGCCCAGAGACGTCCGCTTCGATCTGCAGATCAGGCCTGGTGTCAGGGGCTGGGAGCATGTCCCTCCGAGATCGAAGGCAAGGTGATTTGAGATGACTGCACTGGACCCCCAGGGAGTCATGGTGGTGCGCTTGTTCTTTTAACTACATTTATTGTGATGTACCATTACTGGCAGCGGGCACAGGGGCTGGGAAGTAATAAGGAAATAACCGCTGAGGGAAAGTTGGCCGCCACATTAATCAGACCTTCCAGGTTGTGCTAAATGATGTAGAAAGAACTCCAACTCTACGATCGACTGACATTTTCATAGGCACACAGAAATCCCATCACTGGGAGGTGGTGTGAATTTACCTGTGGCTGGCATCGTGCAGGGCTGGGCAGCCGTCCTTATCAAAGCTGTTTATGGGCCAGCGGTTTTAGGATTAGGCGGGTAATAATTCTTTGTTTACTGAGCGCTCGGAAGACAAGTCTACTTGAAGCAGAAAACCCTGATGTCTGCAGGAAAGCTTTGCATCCCATCTTAAACGAGGTGGCAAGCGGTTAGCAACGCAGACACATTGCCTGGGTTTATTCCCAAGCTCCAATTCCTGGCTGTGCAACCCTGTGGAAATTATTTAATCTCTCTAGGTCTTAGTTTCCTTATCTTGAAATGGGGATAGTAACAGTATTTACTTTTTATGGTTACGGGGAGCTTTTTAAAGCAGTCAACATAAGGAAAGCACATAGAACAGTGTGTGGCACACAGCAGAGTCTCTGTTGGCTCAAAAGTATTATTAGAAACTAAGAGACCTCTTGAAGGCTATGTATTGTGATCCTGCTTCTTGATTATCTCGAAGAAGGGGAAACTCTACAGGTGGATTATTAAACTGGCTTATGGTTACACTCATTATTAGAGATTCGTTTGTCTGGAAAACCTAAGTCTCAGTTTTATGAGCTGAGTTCTTAAAATCGTACATCCTAAACTATAAAATGAGGCTAATAAGAGCTCAGTTCTTCTATGGTTGCTGTGAGATGGCCTCTATTATTATTCCTGTTATATAGATGAGAAAAGAGGTGAAGTGGCTTGCCCCAAGTCACACAGTGAGTCACACTTGAAATACAACTCAGGTGTTCCAATTCTATAGTCTGGGCTCTTAACTGCTGTGCTAGAGAAAGGTGCGGGGGGCAGAGAGGGGAGAAGGAGGAGGAGGAGGAGGACGGAGGGAGGGAGGGAGAGAGGGACGGGGAGAGAGACTCTCAACTGATAATAAATATTTTCAGAATGAGTAAGTGGGCATGGAAATTCAATAAATACATCCTAATGATAACAAAGGGTATGATATTTCACGTCTTTGTCTATACAATTCCAAACAACCCTTCTGAAGGCTTAAAAAATGACAGATTGCTTTTTGCTGACTGTGTAGGTTGTTGTTTCCAAGAGCCATGAGGGCCAGTCCCTTTGGAAGGTGAGCCCTGGACAGCTAGTGCCTGAGCCACGTCCCTTGTTTTACAGATGGGCAATGGGGCTGAGAAAAGGGAAGTAACTTGCCTCTCTGCTTGTGGCATCTCCCCTATAAGTTCATCCTTCCTATGAAGGATTCATCTATTCTCCCCTTATTCATTCAACACATACTTATTGTATGAAAAATGTTTGATGAATGAATGAATTTCCTTGACATGTTGAGCTTGTTCCGTTCATCTTGCAACACTGTATGTCTGGTTCCTTCTTGGTCTTCAAATCTCAGTGCAGAGGTTACCTCCCTGGAGAAACCTTTCCTGGCCACCCTACCTAATACAGCCCACATCCCTCGGCCACTCTCTTCCCATCACTCTGTTTCCTTCATAACATCTGTCACGTAGAAATAATGCTGCCTGTTTAACTGTTTACCATTCACTCCCTTTCACGAAGGCAGGGACCTTAGTGCATTGCTCACTGCTGAACTCCAAAACCTGGCACACAGTAGATGCTCAATCAATATGTGTGTAATGAAAATGAATGAGGTGACATTGATTTCTACCCAGGAAGCAAACATTCTGTGACTTTAAATGGAGATGGAGTGAGAGCTAGGACATTGGCCCGGAGCCCCTTGGTCATAATGACATGTCCAGCAAGGGTTTGACTCATCAGCACATGCATTTTCTGAATTACAAAGTGTGCCAGGGACATTGAATTTCTGTTAATTGGCACCAAGGAGGAGGGGTTGTTATTGAAATCACCAGCCAGCTGGAAGCCTGTCTGTGTCAGATCTATTTGCAAACCAGAATGGACATTTCATAAACCCTGTCAACCTTGGGAAGCTGCAGGTCCCCAGGGGGGCAGCACCAATGTGCTCACAGGCTGCGTGCAGGGTCACAGTCAACCCTGAACCTTAAATCTTCACCAGACGAGGAGGTGAGGTGGTAAGGTCAACCAGAAAATAAAAGACGATGAGGGTTATGGCATAAGATGCATTTAAAAATAATCGTCATACTGCCTCAATCCCAGTACCATTTGCCAGCTTATCTGAAAGGTGAAGAGAGCAAAGAAGCTGAGATTTCAGAGCTGGCCCCACTGTGACCTGAGACAAGTGATTGAGCCTCTGAGCCTCAGCTGTTTGATCTATCAATAAGGGACAATAACACTTAACTCACGGGTTGTGAGGATTAAAGGAGAAAATGCATGTAAATAATAATGATAAGTAACATTACAGAGCATTTTCTATGTGCTGGGCACTGTGCTCATAACTTTATGCACATTATCCCATTTAAGCCCCACAAAAGCATGCAAGGACAGCACAATTAGTACCTGCATTTTAGAAGCAAGGGAACTAAAGGTTGGGGAGGTTAAATGACTTGCCCATGGTGACACAGGGTAGAAAGGCGAGCCTGGATTTGAATCCAATCACCCGACTCAATATGCTCTTAACCACCCTGTAACTGCCTCTCTACACGGTTAGCTCCCTACCTGGCACTTAGTACACATCTAGTGAATGGCAGCTAATAAGACTCTGTTCTTACACTTAGCGTTTCTCTTGCTCACCTGCTTTCAAGCCTTGTCATGCCTGCACACTCCTCCAACAGCCACCACTTCTAGGGTCCCTGCTGCACACAGCATCGGGCCTGTCTGTCTCTCTTAATCTTCTCAACACCCCTAAGAAGTGCCGAATATTGTTTCCACTCTTCACTTAAGGAAAGAAATTCTCAGAGATGCTGGTTAACTGGGTCTAAGGTTGGACAGCCAAGAAGTGGGGAGGCCAGGATTTGAACTCAGGGGCATCTGAACTCAGAACTCAGGTGCTTTCCTCTCCACATAACCCCCATGATACCAGCTTCCAGAACCTGTTTCCCCTCCAGGAAGCTCTCCTGACAATGGAAACTCTCCCTCATTGCTCCCCTCTCTCATTTCCACCTGTACTACAGAGTCTAGCTCTTCATTGCACTCTCTGTTTCTGAATTGTACCTCCATATCCATATATTGGTAATAGTTACCATTTATCATGTACCCAATACCACGAGGAGAGCTGTCCATACGTGATCTCATTTAATCCTGCTGAGAACCCTATAAGGTGGACGTTCTGATCCCCAGTTTGCAGATGAGAAAACAGGTATAGGGGTGTTGTAACTTTCCCAAATTTCTTTAGTCACTTGCCAAAGGAAATATAACTAGTAAGTGACAAAACTGGGACATAAAACCCAGATGATTTGGTTCTAAAATGCACCACGCTAGCTATTATATTATATTGCTTCTCCATATCTTGTAAAGTTCTAGTAGATTGGGAATCCAACTGGGGTACTACCCCCAATCCTTGTTGACTGATACTTTACAATCTAGTCCTTTGTTGGAGGTCTCCATGATGGAAGCCTAAGCTCTCAAATTTGCCAACATCTAAAAACAACTTAAGCTTAAAAAAGAATTCAGCTCGTAAACAGAATGTGTAAATGGAATTTTTGGAAATGTGGTTTTGGTGTCTAAAATTAGCCTTCTCTTCCAAACAGTATTGCCCCTTCTCATTGCTGTGTCCCCTGTCATGGAAACTGGTGCTATCGCTCTCGAGCTGTGACTGACATGTCCTCTTCATGCAATGCAGCTCTCCAGCTCTCTCCTTGACAGAGATGTAAAACATCTCCCCAAGGAAGTAGGGGTGGGGTAGGAATCTGGGTACAGCCCTTTGAAGGGGATATTTATTTGAATTTCTCTGGTCCTCCAGGCATTTTTGCTGCCTCCTTACATTTTGATTCAAGGTTGCTTTTGCTTATTTGTGAGGGTCTCCTGAATGAAAATAGCTCTCACCATCCTCTTGGATGGTCCAGGGAGTCCTTGTTTTCATGGGAAGGACATCAGGAAGGCTCTGGCCTCCAGGACACATCAAACTCTACAGCAGTCAAACTCTGACAGTGCAAATGGCCTTCATCAAGTCAGTCGGTCATGCTAGCACTTACTCTAACGGCAGTAACTGAGGATACCCAAAATGGCCTTTGCAAATGCCTTTTGCCATTTTCCCTGGGTCTTGGCTGGCATCCTTTTAGTCCTTACCAGGCTGCAGCTCTTGTCCATCCAGCAGTGACCCTATTTGCATAATTAGCTTGCATCTGTGGGTTTGTATTTACCTCCCAAAGCAATTGCCTTTGAACTTTGGATAAATACCAGCATGGAATGCTGGAAAATGTCAGCTCTTGAGCCCTCTTGTTCCCACAGAGAAGATGAAAGTGGGGGTCATTTTGGAAATCATATCCCCCTTCTGCTCTGTATCATTTAGAGTGAGGACAGGCAAAACCAGAAATAAACTCACAAAGAGGGAGAGATCTAGGGAATGTAAAATGATCACTGTGTTTTGACGTCAATGATCCAGAACAACATTGTAAGCTTCGGCTCTTTTTCAATTGGCTTGGCTATGCCTGGCCACCCTTGCAGCAGTGGTAGATTTGCTTTTTGGATTTCTCTTTATAGAACCCTCTGTTGCCTTCATTCACCCCTGCTTCTTGGATGACAGGACACTTGTAGTTTTTCTCTGGGCGGGCTTGGCCCTCTGAGTTAAATCATCCCCCCACTCCCATCTCCATCCTCCTTCCCCTGATCTCAGCGGTACATGCCGATTTGTCCATCCTCTCCAACTTCAACCATGTTATGTGTTTCGAGTTGCAATTGAGGAAGAGGGATGTGGTGAGCTAAGATTAAGGTTTGGGCTTAGAGTTGTGGGTTCTCGTCCTTGTTGCCTTGGACAGGTCATTTCACCTGTGAGCCTTAAGTCTAATCTCTACAATGGGATAATAGCAGTACCTCCCCTCATAGGGTTGGGTAGGATGTGATGGCATAATGCATGCAAAATTCTTGGCACATAGTAGATGCTCAGTAAGTGGTAGCAATTATTGCTGGATGAAGGGTCAGAGGTTCTTTTTTCTTTTTTTCTTTTCTTTTTTTCTTTTGTAGTCTCCCTCCCATCTCAAATTAGTTAAGTGACCTTCAGCAACGCACTGAAACATTCTGAGTCTCAGTCTTTTGATCTTTAGTCTGGGGACAAAAATAGCTTTTCCTTGCATACTTCGTAAGGTTCTTATGAGAATTTGTCAGCAGCAGCAGTAGCAGCAGCAAGATGTGTTTTAGTTTCAGATTCTGAGTTGCTGCTTCTGGTTTCTGCAGTCAGCTATCCAGAGGTACCAGGCAAGACCCAGAGGACAGCTGGCTGGAAAGCCCTATACTCAAACAATTCTCACACAGCCACACCCATATTTTCCCTATTCAGGAGCAATAAGATCTCCCCAAATAGCTGTACTTGGAAAAACTCTTGTAAAAAGTCCCTCTAAATTAGAACTTCTCAAAACCAGACGTGCTGGTGCATCAAAATCTCAACTCCCAGCAATGAGTCCCAGTGACGGAAGCCGGAGGGGAGTTCCAATATTCAGGCGGGGTATCTAAGGCCTCAGGTTGCAATATTTGCTTTGACTGGTGTTTACTGTATTCTGTCCACCTCTGTGAGCTGCACTGAAGACCCCATATGGTACATGTGTGGGAAATGTACAAGGGAATGATAAGAATAGTGGCTGGGAGGGAGTGGGGGCAGGGAAAGAAAGGATGAGATGGAGAAGCACACAGCAGGCTTCAATGGTATGGATCATTATTATGTTTTGAAAAGCTAGGTGGTAGGTATATGGTTGTTTTATGAATATAAACATATTCATATTATATATATTATATATATATGACATATATAATATATATATAATATACATATATATATATACATATTATATATATGATATTTTAAAAAGAGAGAAAAACAGAAAGGGAGACCCAAATCCAGAAGTATTTAGTCAGAAGCAACACCCTGTCAGGGCCGTATGTATTTTACCTATCCTATTAACCATCGTGTCCCCATTGCCTCTCACAGAGACTGGCCCAGTGTGGGTGAAGGATAACTGTTGTGGACTGAGTGGATGGATAAATGGGGGAATCTGCAATGCTTCTCTACACCCCTCACCGCTGTCATCTTTGAGCATCTCTGCTGTCATCTTTGACACCCCATCCTATGTTAACGTGTAGGGGAGTAGGCAGAAAGGCTTCCTGGGAACATTTTGTTTCTGCTCTGCTTTCAGACACAACACTGTGGCCTGGCAAACAGATGGCTTGATGATTTAACCTTGCTCTATTTCAAGCAAAACGTCCTTGCAAGATTTATTCTCAATGACACCAACGTGTGAACCTGCCACAAGGATCTTTGGAATTAACTCCTCTGGTTTGGTCCTGCCCGGTGAACACATTCCCCACGAGGCTATCTTTCACGGTCACATGAGAGGTAGCTAGAGGTGCTAACACTCCCTTCTCCTAGCCAAAGGGAGAACTGGGGTCTTTACTCTCAAGACCCAAACAAGAGAAGCATCAGTGGCAGCAGCTGCCGGCCCCAGGATAGCCCAGCTTGCTAAGCACTTGTTCCCGGCTGACGAGACTTAGTAGGACTTTTGCTATTCTGTCACCACAGCTGCTCTCCGGGAAGGGAGGCCGGAGGCTGTGGGGCTGGCCTGTGTGGACAGAACAGGGTGAGAGGATGAGGATGGATGCCTGTTCATCGTCTTGAAACAAATGACTCCTATACCTGCCAAACTGATGCCAGAGGAGCTAGGAAGCTGAAGGACATTGCTTATGCCTGTGAAAGTATTAGCTGAAAAAGGCCGACTGATGAGCAGGGGACTGCCCACCCTCCAAGGCAGTTCCTTTCCTAAGCCAAGGGCCTGGCGAAGGTGATGGTCAAGAGCTAGAGAGTGGCCGGGGGGGGCGGGGTTAGGAAGATTGCTGGGCTGGACAGCAGTGCTCTCAGCTTCTGAGTGACCTCTCTGGGCCTTATTCTGTCCAATAGGGTAATAGTCAAGATATTTAACAACCAGCGTGGATAGGCAGTAGCCAATCAGAATGAAGAAGGGCTTCATTGCAGGAAGTCTCGGCCACACCTGGTCTTAGCCCCTTGGCTGTCGGATGGTAGAGTGATGGGGAGGGACCTGGCGGAGGGGCCAGGGTGCAGGAGTCGGGAGAGGCCTTGGGGAGCTCCGAGCATCCATTATATACCTATCAGCACGGGCCTATTTCAATATATTAACCGCCAGTATGGCATTCAGTCCTCCTGCCGAATGGCGTCAGCTCTGCTATAAAACACGAGAAAGGCAGATTCAATTCTCACTCCTTATGTGTATCAGAATCACTTGGGGAGCTTGTTGAAAACACAGATGTTCCGTTCCCATTTCAAAATTACCAAAGGGCACGCTCTAGGGCCCAGGTGAGGCCCACTACGCTTGTGAGACCTGAGTGCCCTGGAACAGCTGATCTCTAAGGGTCCAGCCCTTACTTTCAAGAGGATTATGACTCTGAGACATGAAGTTCAGCACACGGTCTCTAGGGAAACATGCCCAATTCAGGAGCAGCTCATGTGACTGAGCGAAGCAGGCTGGTGGGGCCGTGGCAAATTGAAGAGCGCACGTCCATTTAACTCAAGCCGCTTTGACCCTGACCCAGGCGCCCCTGGGTGGCTGCTGCTCAGGACTGCACCTAGCTGAGGTGCCTGGAGCTGATCACAGGCACAGGGGCACCCTTCCCAGGGACTCTGAGTCTTACTTAGCTGAGGGGATGGAGCTCTCACAGGATGAAATATTGGACAGCCCTTCTGAATGGTCAAGAGAAGATGGAAGTCAGTGAGACACATACCGTGTCCTGCATCTCACTGAGTCACAGGTAGGTCATGGTTTTTAACTCTTCCGGTTCCAAAAGCCCTGTCTGTGGGACACTGAAGGGTAGCGGAGGTGTAGCTGGTCCCACATGCGGAGGGAAGGAGACCAGCCCTAAGTGAGGGTCTTGATGCTGCTTGTGGGGACCATTTTCTCAAGCGTGGCCCTCAGAGTCTGTCCACAGCTCGCCGTGCCTCTCATCTCTCAGATGTTCCCCCTGCATGGCCCCAGCACAGCCCTTCCCTCAGCAGCTTTCCTAGCTGAGGTGCCTGGAGCTGATCGCAGGCACAGGGGCACCCTTCCCAGGGACTCTGAGTCTTACTTAGCTGAGGGGATGGAGCTCTCACAGGATGAAATATTTGGCTTTGGACACGAGGGACTAGGGTTCTACCTGAGATCCCTGGAATGTTCCACAAAGGAATGGATTTTTCCAAGTATAAGAGAACTCAGCTGGATTGCTCCATTTACACCCAGCTGCCAATGCTTCTTCCCCTGCGCGGGACACCCTTCCTCCCACCCCTTTGTCTGACTCACACTTGTCCTTCAGGACTCAGCTTAGGCTGTGCTCTGACCTCCACCACTACACTATCTTGGTCTCCTTTTAGCATCACAGTGCTGGACAGGCCCATCGTTTAGAGGCCTAATTCTTTAAAAACATTCAAGCTTGACATTTGTTAAGTGTTCACTATGTGCCAGCACGATTTAAATCCCCTTATAATATTATCTCAGTTAATCCTCACAGTAGTCTAATGAGGCTGGCACTACTATCCGTCCTGTTTAAGAAAACAAGGCGCAGAGAGGTTAAGTAACTTGCCCAATGTCACTACCGTGTTTCTCCGAAAATAAGACCTCACCGGAAAATACGCCCTAGCATGATTTTTCAGGAGGACATCCCCTGAACATAAGCCCGACTGCGTAGTTAGAGGCAAAACTTAATATAAGACCCAGTATTATTTTTGGGGAAACGGGTTAACAAGTGGTAAATGAAGACTTGCCTCCAGCCTGTGTGCCGCAGAGCCTGCATTTGTAACCATGGCACTATGCCATCTCCCCACCGGCTGCAGTCGGTGTCCAGAAGTCAAGGATAGTCTCTTGGTTCACACAGCATAACCACCCCCAAGTTGGGATCTGAAGTGCGGTAGCTTGAACTTGGGGGTGTGGGCAGCTATCACCCTCGTTCTGCTGCTATCTGTGGTTATTCTTCAAGCCTCGGTGTCCTTGACTCTATAATGAGGACAATTACACCTGCCTTGTAAGGTTCAGGTGGAAATTACAGAAGGGTATCTATCATCCCGGCACAAAGGGAATACCTGAAACATGGTGGTGGAATACATGGTTGGAGGTGCTAGTGAGTTCAACTTTTCCCCACAAGGCTCCACAGGGGTGGGATTTGGTTGGATGCTGGCAATGGGTGAAGAGGCTGGATGGAGTGGGGGCAGCCAGCCTTTGGAGTTGTTTACGGTTCTCGGAGAGGGAACCCTATAGAGATGGCGGACAATGGGGAGAACATTCTGTTTCATTTGAAAGGCACAGACTGTGTCTCTATTACACGCCAATGACCTGCTGGTCAGCCCCAACAGTTAAAAATCAACTGGATCCATTGCCACTGAGTTGTCTGGTCAGGTCATTTACCTGCTGCTCTGGGGGAAGAGCAGATTGCCAAACTCACCGCTACACTTATCAAGGGAGCTGTATGGCGTAAAGATGAGCCGTAGGTACTCATATTTTGAAGATTATACCATGACTCCCTGTCCTTGTGACTTTCCTCCATTTCTCTACGTGGATTATTCAGTTCAATGAGGCATGGAGTTGGGCGTGTTGATTTTGTGGAGTAGACACGGGTCAATATCTCACAGAAACCATAATGTGTTACCAGGTTAGCTCTGACAGCTGCAAAGGCCTGACCTACATACAGGATTCCTTGGCAGGATTATGGTTTTGTTTTGTCTTAGTAAGGTCTGGAAAAGTCTGTGGACAATCCACTTTGCCAAGTGTGTGAGTGGGTATATAAAAGATACATGTTTTTAATCCCAGGATCTTAAAGAACTGGGAATTCTTTAAGAAGGGAGAAGGTCTAATTAGATGTGCCTTTTTAAAATGGCACCCAGCCTTAGCAAATGGCATTTATGCATTAAAGTGCCCACATTGATGACATGTAATAAATGTTAAGTCACAACAATTAAGTTTAATGAGAATTAATGGATTTTCTTACAGCATTGCCTCTGCTCTCTGGGATGCCCTCTCACCCTTGTTTACAAGGCTTTTCCTGGCTGGTCCTGCTTGCGTCAGCCCCATCTTCGTGGGGTCACCTAGTTTTGCAGACTCTGTGCTTCTTTCCCCACCTGTCAGGAATGTCAAGGCCACTCTCCAAGCCTCTTTGATCTTCTTCCCTGATATTCTCCTCCCCTCATTCCTCTTTCTTTCTCGCCCTCCCTGCTCTGTCTGTCTTGCATGTTTCCTTCACCCTCCCTCTTCTCCTCCTTTCCCCGCTTTTCCTCTCCGGTCTTCTTTGTCCAGTCCCTCTGAGATCGGCTTTCCTCTAGGAAGTGCCCTCACCCCAGCTGTGGGCTGGCCTTTTCTCACTGATATTGCTGCCTTATCCTGTGCAATAGCTAGCCTGCCCCAAAGGAGAAGACATCAGAGAAAGTAAAGAATGTTGCAATGCACACAGAATATATATCTAACCCCAAATCTCTTACAACGTTATTTTTAAGCATTCTGTGTTCTCTTAGGGAAGTCAGACTACAGAACCCGGATGAATTGTCCATAATACCATACAGCATCCTATCCATAGCTACGCGCTTCCTCCTATCTATTATGTAGGATTAACATGGTAGGAAAATGGGTTGAAAAGCTTAAAGCATGATAATCTTTTGCTACTAGGTCAGCTTTCTCTCTGACCTCCTTGTTTGCAGCAAACTTGGGAAGCTGACTCCCTTTGGTTTTAGAGGATTTTGGCACATTCAAAATATCCATTTCACACCCTTCCCAGAAATTCTCCCTCTGCTGCCAGTATTATGACTCTCTGGAGGGAAAAAGATATGGCGGCTACCAGCAGCCAGTGTACAGGTCCCAGAAGATGACAGCAGCTGTTCTAATGCTTGTTGAGAACATGGCGATGAGATCAAAGAAGCAATGCCAACATTCCCACCATTGTGACACCCCTGGATGAAGCCCATTTTAGTGCGCCATAGAAATTCTGCACAGAACACAGGGGACAAGAGGCCCCACACTCCAGGCTGGGGAACAGGGTGGGCAGGATGGTTCCCCCACTCCTTGGTCCGAGTAGTGGGCCTTGCTGCATCGGATCATTATTTTGGAAGCCACCCAATCTATCCTCCCACCTAGTGCAGGAATCCCTGCTCCCACCTTTCCTTTCCTGGAGGTAAAATGGGCAGAACAAGGACCCAGGCTCGAGTACCCAAAGAATGGCAGGACACCCTCAGTGGAGGCAGACTGTATTTAAATGCAATTCACCTCTTTGGGGTCTAGGAAAAGCCACCTGTAGATTCATTTGCTGGGAAACACGGTCTGTGTGGCCGAGGCAGTGGACACTGGGGTCATGCTCTTGCCAGAAGTTGACTTCCTCCGGAGTTCTGTCTGTTGTCCGGAATGGCAGCCGCTTCGGTGGGCGAATAGGATGGTCATCTCTGGGCCCAAGGGGGTTGCTTCAGGCTGGGATCCTTTAGGGGTGGCTGGCTGTTCAGGCTTTCCGGAGGTGGGTTGGAAGGTGGTGTGTTTGGTGGGAGGAGGACTGTAATTCTGAAATCTCACGGTTTTGACTTGCTGCAGGAGAAAGAAAGCAAAGAGACACTGGTGAGGTGGGAGATATGCCATTTTCCCCTGGCACTTGGTCCATGCTGTTTCTCTATACTTGTCCTCGCTTGAAGGCCTCATTCCCACGTTCATTCAGGAAATACCTGTGTCTACTATGAGTGTCTACAATGCAGCATGCACTCTGTCAGGTGCTGTGAATCCAAGAGTGAACAAAACTGCCCTGACAAAAAGACAACTGTAGCAAGCGTCATGATGGGGGAAGATAAGATGCTAAGGGAACGCAGAGGAGTGCTGAACTGAAGCTGGAATGGGGCTAGGCTTCCTAGAAGCAGAGCTATTTAAATTGAGAACTGAAGAACGATTAGGAATTATCTAGAAGAAAAAGGGTAGGCAACCATCTACCTGAGAAAAGGGCCTGAGGCAACAGGACATGATCTATTCTAGAAAGTATAAGAAGTTTACCTTCCCTCTCGCCTCTCTACCTAACCTTAAGGCCTATCTCAGTGCGTATCACTTCCTTAAGGCCTCCCCTGCTGACTCCATCAGAGAGGTCTATAATGGCTTTATAAGTCCTCAGAGCCGAGTTTGCATACTGGACCCCTGCTGGCTGAATTTAGTCTGTAAAATGTTGGAGAGTTTAAGTTGCCAATACATAAAAATTGGGAGATTGCATGTGAAAATCAGTACTTCATATATCTCTTAAAAAAAAATCAAAGATCTGGCACCCTGGGCCTATGCCCCATATTGGCAAAAACTGACTGGAACTCATTAGCAGTTCCCCATTTATATGGAAGAAACTGTCTCCTGTTTGCACAAGCCCCCTTGTTCCTTTCACCTCTCCAGACTGTTATATATTAATATCTGCCTGGTACTGATAGGTATTTGTTTTGGTCAAGCCCTATCTTAGGGCTTAATACAGTGTTCTGTGGTACGGCTGAGGAATGATTTCTTCTTCTTCTTTTTTTTTTTTTTTTTTTTTTATGAAATTTGACCTTAGTGTCCCCCACTGAGAATCCCAGTTTCTTCCTACTTTTGACCTTCACCATATCTAGCAGAGGGCGGGGCACTTATTAAATGCTTACAGTTTGAGGGTTTGGGGTAACAGGCGACAGGGGCCTGGAAAATTTTGAATTATTTGAAAATATAATTCAGAAAAAAAATCCCAACATTTATCTCAGTCAACACTTTTTTTTCTAAATGCCATTTCGCTACAAGCTTATTGCTTAGCATTAAGAGCGTGAGTTTTTGTATTAGATCTGGTTCTACTCTAGATATTAATGTGTGTCAACTGTGTGCCTTTGGGTAATGTACTTTAACTCCTTAAGCCTCCCTTTCCTCATTTTAAAATGAGGGTAATAATAACAATAATACCTACTTCAGGGGGTTGTTGTCTGGATTAAATGAGAGATAACAAGTGACAGTGCCTGCCAGGCACTGCCAGGTCATTAGCATTCAGTGTTTAACAAAGAGAAGGAAACCATATCATCTTTCCATTGAATGGGTGATGGTGGTGGTGGTGGTGGTGGTGGTGGTGGTGGTGATGGTGGTGGTGATGGTGGTGGTGGTGGTGGTGGTGGTGGTGGTGGTGGTGGTGATGGTGGTGGTGGTGGTGGTGGTGGTGATGGTGGTGGTGGTGGTGGTGGTGATGGTGGTGGTGGTGGTGGTGGTGGTGGTGGTGGTGATGGTGGTGGTGGTGGTGGTGGTGGTGGTGGGGGTGGTGGTGGTGGTGGTGGTGGTGGTGGTGGTGGTGATGGTGGTGGTGGTGGTGGTGGTGGTGGTGGTGATGGTGGTGGTGGTGGTGGTGGTGATGGTGGTGGTGGTGGTGGTGGTGGTGGTGGTGGTGGTGATGGTGGTGGTGGTGATGGTGGTGGTGGTGGTGGTGGTGGTGGTGGTGGTGGTGGTGATGGTGGTGAGGGTGGTGGTGGTGGTGGTGGTGATGGTGGTGGTGGTGATGGTGGTGGTGGTGGTGGTGGTGGTGGTGATGGTGGTGGTGGTGGTGGTGGTGGTGGTGGTGGTGGTGGTGGTGATGGTGGTGATGGTGGTGGTGGTGGTGGTGGTGGTGATGGTGGTGGTGGTGATGGTGGTGGTGGTGGTGGTGGTGGTGGTGATGGTGGTGGTGATGGTGGTGGTGGTGATGGTGGTGGTGGTGGTGGTGGTGTGATGGTGATGTGATGTTCAGTAAACTAAAAGATGTGAGCATCACCTAATCTCTTAATGTCACCTTCTCCATCCCACCATCCCTCCTGCTTCAAGGATATTATTGAGAACATAAGTCTTTTACAAAAACTCTCATGTCTTCTAGTGGGAAAAGCCCTGGCATAGAAGTTAACAGATCTGACTTCTGCCACAGAGGTCACAATAGCAGTTAGTTGCTGGAGTCGTCATAACTCAGTGTGACCTTCATACATCACTTGAATTCTCCGTGTCTCAGGTGCCTCTTCTATACTATGAACAATTATGGATCAAGCCCTATGTACACATCTCTTATCTCATTTAGTCTCCAATCCAGGCCTATGAGGCTGTTACTATTCTCACCCCATTTTATTATTTTATTTTATTTTTATTTATTTATTTTTTTAATTTTTTTTCTCACCCCATTTTAAAGATTAGGCAAAAAAAAGTCTTCAAAGTCACGAGCTAGTAAGCAGCAGAGCTGGAATTCAAATTAAGATTTGTCTGATGCCAAAGCAATGTTTTTTCCAAGCTACCTCCGGGCCTCAAAAGAAATACGTATGAAATACTTAGAAAGCATGCAAGGAGACTCGGTAACACATCTGGTGAGGGTGTGAGGATTCTTTTGAGGCTGTGATTTTGATTCCTTGTCTACTAAAACTGAAATCTCAGGAGCTAGGACACTGGGCCATGTTAGGGGTCTAAAGAGTTATGTCTCCCTAAGGTCACCTCACTCCTACCTTTTCGCTGCCATTTCTTGAGTTTTCTGGCTTCACCAGGATCGATGGTGGGGCAGATGCAGGCGGTTTGGGTAGAGGCTCACTCTTGATGGGGATTTCCTTGCCTTCCATGATGATGGAACTGGCTGCCGAGTGGATCCTGTTGTCGCTGCCCCTGCTGAGGCACGTGAGGGCGGGCTCCCCAGTGGGAATGGGCTTGGATCCCATCTCTGCCACCGCCGTTGAGGGGATCCCCTGCGGCTGTTGGAATTGGAACTGCTGGGGCCGTACGACCATGGTGGGGCTGCGTTTGAGGGAGCCCACCACCAGGGTGGGGATCCCTGACTGGACAGGTCTCTGCAGGGATCCATCTGGGGAATTACAAGACAGAGATATCAGCAACGGGGGGGTGGGGGGGGTGGGGGGGGCAACAGCAGGTTGGGTTGGGGCTGGGTGAGCAACATGTCCTGATATCCCAGAATAGTTAAGTGCTTTCCCAATATGACTGTGCTCACATTCTCTCAGGGTCTTTCAAAGGTGACCTTATTCTTTTTTTAGTGCTGTTTGCTGATGCTGGCAGCAAATAAGTGGCTAGCTGAATGTTGCGGGGGTGGTGTCAGAAGGTATATTACTTCCATTTGCCTCTCTCTCTCTCTCTCCCTCTCTTAGACTCTCTCTCTCTCTCTCTCTCTCTCTCTCTCTCTCTCTCTCTCTCTCTGTCTCTCTCTCTCCCCCCTACTCTCTCCCTCTAGATCTTTAAGATGGAAAGTGAAGAACACATACCTAGAGATGGCTTCACAATGAGAAAGAAATAGAGGAATGCAGACCAAAGAGGAAAAAAAAAGGAGACAGAAAGAGAGAACAGAAATTGAGAGTCAACAGAGAGGGATGAGAGGGAGGGAGAGAGGAAATTTGATGAGAGGAGAGGACTCTGACCAGCTACTTGAAGAAAATGATAACAGAAGCTTTAGGTATGTAGTGGTGGGACCCTTTTAGTTGGGGGCTGCAGGGAGGAAGAGTGAGTGGGATATTAAGTGTGTGTGTGCCAGGCAAATGTGACACCAGATGGAAGGACATTTGGAAAAGTTATTCTAGAGTTAGGGCTGTGTGTGGAGGAGGCTTGCAAAGTCCCATGACACAGGCTCTGGAATCAGATCTCCTTCCAGGGAGCTGGGGACAAGTGCGTCCCATCACCTCCCTGCACCTCAGTCCCCTCATTTGCAAAATGGAGCTAAGAACAGCACCACATAGGGCTGGTGTGAGGACTACATTTTACAATGTGTGCAAAATGTTAGGACTGTGCCTGGACCCTAACAAATGGCACATGTTTGCTAGATATTATTTGAGGATAAAGGATAGCAAACTCTCCTATGGGTTTGAAAAGTACAGGAGCTTGGTTTTGCCTCTTCCCTGAACTCATTCTTTTTTTTTTTTTTTCTTAATCGGAGTGGTCCCCGCTCAGTAAAAGGAAGCCATCTTTTTCCCTCAAATTCTCTGGAGACAGGAGGTCCCCATCCTAGGTCCTGTAGGTGACCCGGGGAATAATCAGGAGTTCACCACCCTGGGGGGAGGTGGGAGAAGCACGCGGCCATTTTCCATAAAGATCTCCCAGCATTTAGAGAGCCATAGGTGACGTCTAGTCAGCAATGTTAGTCGTGGACACGTGTGTGAATCAGTCATTTGTGTCCAGCACAGAGGATCCGAGCCGAGGCCATGTTCTGCACTGTGACTCTTGTCAAGCTGGATGTGAACATGGAAAGCAGAACGCTCACTGAACACAGTCGGTGACTGCAAGCAAGCCAGTCACCATTTACACAGGTCTGACCTTTCAATGTAGACATTTATTTTGCCACTGTCAGCCCTGTGAGGTACATACAGTCAATTCTGCTGTCACTTCTTTTCGCTTTGCGGAGATTGATAGTTTCACCAGCCTCACCTTGGGAAAAGGTGAGAGAGAGACAGCCTCTGGGATCTGGGAAAGTCAAAGCAGCACTGGGCAGACATGGCCTCAGTCTCCCGGAAACACGTACAAAATTGGTTTTATGAGTTATTTATGTATTTTGTTGATTCCTAATTTCTAAGAGAGCGAATGCTTTCCTATTACATGTGCATACAATGCAAGCAGTCAAAGCTCCAAGGCAATCATGATCTACACGAAGGTAGGGAGGGACTGTATGAAAGGATGCATAAGCAATTGCCAAAAGGGGGTCTTCCCGGCATTCACAAGTGGTCTAGACTGAGCCTAAGTGAGTCCATACACTGGATGTTGCAAATATGATCTGCTTAGCTGTAGCAGCAATGATAATATTGACACAATAATACTATATAAATAGCTACTTTTCTCAACAGCTTATGATGTGCCAGGTGCTGTGTCATCAGTCCTACATGGATTATTTTATTAAATCCATACAATAACCCTGATGAAGTTGGTACTATTTTTATTTCCATTTTACAAACGAGAAAACTGAAGACTGAAGAGGTCAGTGACTTGCCCAAGGCTGTTGTGATAGGATGGATTATTTTGTGTGTGTGTGAGGGGGGGTGGGGGGGTGGGGGGAAGATGGAGGAAGGTACCGGAGGGTGAGGGAAGGACGATGATTGGGTAGAATTGAGAGGCAAGAAGAGTGAGACTGAGGTAAAGCAGGTGATCAGACGAAAGCACTGAGAGAGAGATTTAATTTTCTTGGGACATTTTCCTGGGTGGCATATTGTCTCACGTGTTATTCTTTTGCTCTGATGAGTCATATTGCATTTTCACATTTAATGATTTTTTCGAAGGTAGCAGAGCCCAGTTTAAATCAGAGGACACAGAATAACTTAAATTCACTGTGCTTGGCTCGTTGTCTTCTTCTGGAGCGGTATACAAATATAAAACCTCGATGTGTTGTGAAACAATGGGTTTCAAACACTTTTAAGATGAAAACCCCTGAAAATGAGGTCTTACGTAGAAGTTCAATGTGTTAGGAGATAAAAGCATGGCTTTTAAGGGGGAAGTCGTATATGATGGCCATGTGTGCAGGTAAAGGTTATACAGGTAAAAACAAAAGCAAGGTACAGAACAGTGCAGTGAGTACGATTGCAAGGTAAATACGCATGCGTACATGGAAGAGAACTTGGGGACTGGGGGTTAATAATATGAAGGAGACTCGCTTTCGTACGATGTAATTTTTTTTTAACTTCGTGCATGTATTAGCTAAATAACAAAGTGGAATTCAGAGGCTCACAGCAATGACTACTTAACCTTCTTTCCCTCCTCACCCCCGACCTTCCCATGTTTCCCTTTTGGCACCCTGAAGGGTTCCCTGGAGCATAGTTCGAGAAGCACTGATCCAGCGAGTGCTTTGGTTGTTCCATCTTAATACGAGCCAGCACCCGCCTTGGCTGTGTTCTAATCACAGGTTGGCGCTCAGGGCTGCCACCATCCCAATCAACATGCAGGTATGAGGTGACCAGAGGGCAGTGCCCTTGAGTTGGTCTGGCTTCCTCGAGTAAAACAACTCAGTCTTTGTGGATCGTAAAGCACTCTTCACAGAGCCTTGTTTTCAAGTCAAGATCCCTGTTTCTGCAGAAGGCACTCCATCCCTCCGGGGTCAGGTCCCCCCGTCACTTAGCTCCAGGCACGTACCTCTCTGCCACCACTTACTCTTTCTCATGCTGCTCCGCCCTTTCCGAAGGGAGCCCTGTCTGAAAGTCCCCAGGCTGGCCGTGGTCCTCACAGGGTTGACAATGGCCGTGGGCACAAAGACGGACTTGAAGGCACGGCTCTGTCGGGGGTCACCTTCTGAAATGCTGCCTTGGGAGGACACAGAGGCGGTGGATAATGTCCATGCAGCGTAGAGACCTGGGCTCCGGGAATCTGCAAAACTGGATGTCTTTCTGGTTGTGGAAATTGTTTCAGAAGAGAAGGAATAAAGAAAGTAGTTAGCTAAGGGTCCTAGTTAAAAAAAACCCATATAACTACCAGCTCCGAACTGTACACTAAATGTGACCATGCCTCCCCCTCTTCCTACCCATAAACACGCTTTTCGCTGACATCGCGGGCTTAGCTAAGCAGGCCACACCCCTGCACCCGACCTCTGTGGTGTGCTGAGCACAGGCAGAGGCTCTCACACAGGCCCTGGCGGACCAGATGACTTGACTTACGTCATCTTTCACTCCAGCTCCGACCACTGCTCACCCCACGTCCCTTCAGCCCTTGAGTTCAGAGCACAAGGTCTTTCAGGTGTTCATCTCGCTTTGCAGTGGTGGTTTGTTCATTCGGGGATTTTCCCACTAGAGTCTAAACTCTTTGAAGGCAGAGATTTGTTTGGTACGACTCGTTTTGTGTGTTTTGCTATATTGTCTGTTAATAAATGTTTGCTGAATGGCCGCCATGGTGCTTTCGGCACAGATGCCAGTCATTTTGGCCAACACCAGACTGGGCACTTGCTGTATGCCGGGCACTGGCCACATACTTTGCCCACTTTATCTCATGGATTCTCCACAATATCCTTTTGAGGTAGAGTCCTATTAGTGCCGCTATTTTGTAGATTAAATAAATGGAGATTTACAGTTACTTGCCCAAGCAACTCCTAGACTTGAGATTTGAACCCAGGTCTAGGCTGGCCCTCTGCTCTACCACGAAGCCACGGCACCTGTGCTCTTACCACTGACCCACACTGCCTTCGGGCTAGTTAGGGCATTCATCATTTGGTAGCAGGGGAAACCCGGCACCCTGCTTGGAAGACATGAACTAACACAGCGCGTCGGCCCTACAGCTGCCTCCATGAGACCCTGATTCTTCAGCCTGGGGCTGGTTTTTAAGAATAGCATTCATGTTTTGTGCAACAGCAAGCTCTTCTCCATCGTTCCCAGCCTGCAAGTCCCTGACACCCAAAGGGAATGGCCGTCATTCTACAGGCCTCTCCTGCCCTTTTACCAATCCTACCACAGCATCACAGCCCCGACTAAGCAGGGCACGAATCACCTCGTCACTCTGCTGATTAAATAACCTCAGCTAATTACCTGGGAAGAACCAACTTGGCCAGAGCCCCGGCACAGAGCTGCCCTCCAGGTTTCTCTTGAGGGAATTTCCCCTTTTTTCTCCTTTTCTCTCCTTAAAAAAGTGATACGCAGTTTACTAACGAGCCAGCCCGTGTTGTACAGAGATGGATAAGGTATCATGTAACGTGGCCAATCCTTCCCAAGACGCATGCGCAGCCCGGTGTGCCAGGAGCTGATGCCTGCAGCGAGGGGACATTGTCCACAGCCGCCAACCTGCCTCTGGCCCCCGGTGGTGCTCAGTAAAGAGGAATGGGCTGCCCACCAGCAAGAGTGCAAACTACTTTCTGGAGACGAGGGCTGGGCGGTGGAGAGAAAGCCCCAGCACTGGCTTCCATGGCAGTCTGCAACTGCCTGTCTCTTGAACAGAGGCTTTAAGGTGCTGGACATCGCAAAATGGGCTGAAAACAGGCAAGACAGGTTCCTAAACTGTTTTTCAACAGCCACAGTAAGGACAGAATACAGTTCGTTAGGCCCCAGCCAGCCTTATTCTAGCAGTCTCTTCTTTGAATGACTATTTACAGACTGAGGTGCAACCTCATTTTTTCTCAGACCAGCACGAGGCTGGATTCCAGAAACTCCTAAATCCCGAGGCCCCCATCCAACACGGAGTTTCTCTATGTCTTTTGGCCAAAAGCTTAGCACTTATCTAGCACTTTCTTCTAACATCAAAGCACATTGCTCACCTATACTAATTAGTCCCCATGACAGCCCAGACCTGCAGACATCATGGTCCTTGTTTTCCAGATGGAGAGACGGAAAGACAGTGTGAGCTTGGGTGAAAAGAATGCATGTTGCGTCTGATTTACTTATTGTGCTGTTTGAGTGTATAGTTCCACGTCCCCTTCGCTGTCTGTGACATGAGCCCTTAAGGACTTGCCCAGTGTTTGAAAGGAGCACCACAAATGGCAGCTCTATGTGCTCACCACTGGTAGTGGCCGCCTGGTGAGGTTGTGAGCTTGGACCTTGACAATTTTCAAATAGTTTTGTGTAGAAAGTTAAAGGAAAATGAGTGGTGGCCCATGTGTCACTTTTCTCCATCCCTAAGGCACCCGGAGGACACATATGTCCAGTGAAGGTTGCAGGAAAGAGAAATATCCTGGCTAACTGGGCAGAAGGGAATTTGTTGGGAGGATGAGAAGGGGTAGAAAGGGCTTGGAAACAGGATCGGAGGGAGGGAGGCTGCCGAGAGCTCGGCAGTGGGAATCTGAGGCGGGGAAGAGTCTGGTCAGATGGTGCTGCTTGTGTTCTCGCCAGGAATGGTCTTCAACTTGGCCCACATCCTTTCCTCCCTTGTTCAAATTCCCAAGGTCCAAGAGTTGGGAGTACCAGGTTGGCGAAGCCTGTCCCTTAGCTGTGGTGATGGGTTGAGAAGGAGGAGGAGGAGTTGGCGCACGTTATTAGACTCCACCAACTGGCTGCAGTCATCATTTCCCCCAGGTCTCTCATTGCTGGAAGATTTGAGCTCCTGGCTTACTGTCATTCTCTCCAAAACACCTGATCCTACCATGATGATTTCATCTATTGTTAGGGACTTAAATGCCATTTTAAGCCTGGACCTCTTTCTTAAATGCTAGATTCGTATACCTAACTGCTTACCAACATCTTTCCTAGGATTACTAATAGGCACCTGAGACTTAATCTGCTGCAAACTAAGCTTTTGCAGCCCCCCTTTGCCCTCCCCCCCCAAAGAACCCGTTCTTTTGGTTTTCACCTCCATCTCAGTAAAAGGCAACTCCATCTTCCAGTGACTCAGGGCAAAACTTGGACTCACCTTGAATCCTCTATTCTTTCACACCCAATATTTGATCTGTCATAAAATCCTGTTGTCTCTCCGTTCAAAACATAGCCAGACTCTCATTGGTCAGACTCTATGAACCAGGCTAACACCCTGGTTCAATTCACCTCCATAGACTCTCACACAGCTGAAAATCTCTCCTCTGGATTATTACAATATCCTCTTAACTCCTCTTTCTTCTACTTTTTCCTCTCTGCAGTTTATTCTAAATCAGCAACTAGAGGGATTCTGGTTCAAACATAAGTTAGATCTTCTGCTCAAAACCCTGCAATAGGGTTAAAGCCAAATTCCTCATTATGACCTAGGAAATTCTAGATGATCTGACTTCCTGTGACCATTCTGACCTCATCTGCTATGAACGTCCCCCTTTGTTGCTTTAATCAGGTCCTGTTGGCCTCAAGTCAGGGACCCTCCAACCCCAGGGCCTTTGTTCCAGAACGTGCTGTTGCTGTGACCTGGAATACACTTTCTTCAGAGGTTCATATGGCTCGCTTCTCAATTCCTTAATTCCTCCTCACTTCTCAGAAAGGCCATCCCTGACCAAACTATTACAACTTCAATCACCCCCACACAAATTTTATCCCCCTTTCCTGATTTGGTTTTCTTCTTGGCTCTTATCATTAACACATCATATATATTACTTATATATCTTGGTTTTTGTGTGTTCCACTAGAAGGTAAGCTCCTGTGGGCAGGAAATTTGTGTATTTTGTTCACTGGTATTTCTCCAGTATCGAGAAAGGTCCCTGACATGTGTCAGTGCTCAATAAGTATTTGTGAAATAAATGAATTAATGGAATAGTTATAGAGACCCTTAGTTTTCTTTTGGATATGTTGCAACTTTCTAACAAATCCCGAGAACCTTCCATTGAAGGGAATAACTATGATCTTCTACTCCAACTTTCTGCCATGTGAAGAAATCTTTTTATAGGCCTGGATCTATGGGAACCCAGACTTTGTCTGTATTCTTGCTAGAAAGGGGGTCCACCACCTCACCAGCTAGCCTGATGGGAATATCTATGGGTTAGAAAATGCAGCCTTTTATTGAACCAAACCCTTCTAAGCTGTATCCACTGGTTCACTGGCCCCTCATGGAACAAATCCACTTCCTGGTCTACATAGTCTATTATGGTCCCTTTGACCCTTCTTTCTACAGCTTGAACAACCTTAGTTTATCAGTTCCTCCTGTGAAGTGGTTTTCTGTCTCCTCACCATCCTTGCTGGTCTCCTCCAGACTCAGTGCCCACCTACATGAAGGTCCCCCAAACTGGTCATATGACTTCAGGAGTGACCCCCATAGCGTACAATGGCATTATCACTTTCCTCTAGTATGTCATAAAGACAGCTTGGGATGTGTGGTGATGGCCTCACTGCCTGTGACAGGCTTTGCCTGGGCTGGTGGGGTGAAGGTAGGAGGAATTTGTGGATAGTTTTGGGGTTTGTGTGCATTGTGATTGTGGTATGAGGTGGCTAGACACAACTGTGGCCCAGTGAAATTCATAGGTATGCCACCGAATGACAGGCTGGGAAGGAAGGGCCACGGGGTAACTAGCATTTGACCTGGGGTGTGGATGGACAGGCAGTGGTCTAAGTTCACGGAAACTTTGCTAAGGAATGGCCCAGCATCCTGGAACGTTTCCTGAGATGCTCTGCGAGGTCGTCTGACCGCACATTTCTCCTTTCTGCCACTAGATGGAGCGTCGAGGTGGAGGATGTGAAGTGGGATTTTTGGGGTTTGTGCACAAAACCTGAAATCTAGTGTTTCGGCAGGTTGCCTAACTCTGTACACCCGTTTGCTCATCTGTAAATATCAACCTTACAGGATTCTTGGACATAGCCAATACGTTAAAAAATGTGAAAGTGCTTGTAAACTGTGAAGAGCCATATAAAAGATAACTATTTTTTTGCTATATATATATAGTTTTTAAATTAAAATGTTAGGAGAGTACTAGGGCAAAAGCTGTTTTTTGACCCACACTCTGAAAGAGCATCGAATCCTTCAGCAGTTCAACCCACAGTTGGCCCCTGGCCTAGAAGCCCGGACACCCCTTGCCTGAGGTTCGAGCGGACGCACCTGAAAACAGGGATGACGTAGTTGTTGGGGAAGATGCCGACTCGGCCGGTGACCAAGGAGATGCCCCTGAGCCAGCCGTCCTGGTACTTTCCCAGGACCCTGATGCTTTCTCCCTTTTGTAGGTCCAGCTCATCGGGTCCATGCGCTGAGTAGGTGTGCAGGGCCACGAACCTGGAGAGACACAGGGACTGGTGAAGGGAGACGGTGTACACACCTAGGGGAGGGCAGGGAAGCAGCGGAGGGGGAAGGGAAGGGGAAGGGAGACGGAAGCCTCGGCCCAGTGGTTAGCAATAACAGCCTCTGAGAACCAAAACCTCAGTACGTGCGGCAGACCAAAGAGGCAGAACCTGGTTGAAATAGTAGTGGAGGGGCCCAGACCTCTGCCTGTCCATCTCCCCCTCCCATAGACTCTCACACAGCTGAAAATCACTGATTTAGGCCCCATTAGCATTTGGACAATAAAGAAACTGGCCAACAATAGAGAAAGGAGTTGGTGACCAGGAGTTAGTGGCAGAGCCACGTCTCAGCCCCCTGACGTCATGCTCTGCGGGGGTGAATTCTCCCACAGCGTAGGGCAGTACCCAAGACAACGGTTGCAGCCGGCAAGGTTCGGGGAAACAGGAGGCCAGCTGGAAGCCTCTCTGATCCACACCCTCTCCTGAGAGGAGCGACCTGTTTGACTCCCAGGAATGGCCTGAAGAGCTGGCTTAATATAGGCAGGCAGGAGGACACTGGGAGGAGGGAGGCAGGTTCAATTTTAGTTCTGTGGCACACAGCGGAATGCTGGCTGCATAGTGGGATGGAGGGAGACCGGCCTCACGAGGCAAAAATGTGTTCAGTTTGGAGCAGTGCTTTCTACTCTGAAGTCCGCAGAGGGGTCAGGAATATCAAAACCACCTGTGAGTCAGGGATGAAGACACTAGTGAAGAGTGAGGCTGTGGAAGGGAGAATGGCTGGCTGACTAAAGGCACTGAAAAAAACAGAACCCACTTTGGTGTGCCAGACGCAGAGGTTACCAGTACATGCATGACCGTCAGGTGAGACATCAGGACGTCCTTCTAGATTCTAAGGACTGGGAGACATCGAAAGGTTTCAGCAAAGGGGTTGGTCAGGAATGTTCTCCTCTGCAGGTTTTCTCCCTCCTCGAAAATGCTACATTTATTTTTCACTGATTACTAAAGCAACATCTATTTATAACCCAACAGTTTGAATGTGAAGGAAGACAATAGAAATTGCTCACTACCCAATCTCCCAGCAATGTTTTCATATTTAATCTTCCAGGCTCTTTCTACTTTTGTAAAATAATGAGCTAGGATGATGTGGTTTGCTCATTTGTGTTTTTCACCAGTATTTCTGTTGGTGGTTGTAAAGGAAGGGAAGCTGTTGTCTCTCTGGAAGGGATGGTTTGGGAGGGGTGATGCTCGATGGCAGAGGGATGGCAACAGTGACCCCTGTGTGCCAGGACCGGGGGGCCGGGGTTGTGGGGCTGAGTGTTTTACTCACATATTGGCTGAGTGATGTTGCTGAGAGCCGGCCAGACTGACGATGGCTGTGGAATGTCCTGGGGAGGCAGGTGTGGGATGATAAACGCTGACCTATACAGACACAAAAGACAGCCAAGCAGAGTCAGTGAACGCCACAAGCTAAGCCCACAGCAGAGTTGCTCCAGAAGGCCTGATGCCGCTGAAAACAGAGCCATGCCCAGTGCCACCCATCGTGTGTCGTCTCTGTGGTTAGCGGCTGTGGGCAAAGCAGGGCGGGGACAGGTTGGTTTATGTCTTGATAGGGTGGCACGCCAAGGCCACATTCCAAAAGACTGCTCTGATATGGCACAGGATGAAGACCTGTCGGGTTTACAGTCGGCAGGGCACTTCCAGACTCCTTGACCTGTGCCCCCGGACCCCCACCCATCCCCCAGTACACTCACCTCCCTCTGTGAAAACCTCCTCTTGGAATATGATGCAGTGGCTAATATTGATTGAGAACTTAACACTTGTCAGGCATTTTTAAGGGCTTTACAAGCTAATTTAATCCTTATTAAAGGTACTATTACCATCCCCATTTCTGGGTGAGAAACTGAGGGAAAGAAAGGTCACCCAACTAATATGAGACAAAATGTAAAACCAGGTGGTCTAGGTCTTGATCATTCCCACCTTCCCACACACATACCAGCTTATTCAGTGACTTATGGAAGGTGAATCTGAATCCTTTTCAGTTTTCCAGGATGAAAGCGGGAACAACAATGCTAAAACCTCCTGGAAACTGTCTACTATCTTGGCACCGGCCCTGTTGTCTAACATACTACCTTGTTTATTTCCTTATTGACACGTATCAGACTGTGATTGTTTCCCTTGTTTATTTCCTGACCATCCCCTCACTAGAGTCTTTAAGTTTCATGAGGGCAGGGGTTATGTCTTGCTCATCTTTGTCTTTTTTATATGCTCAATATGCTATTGTAGCTTAAACACGGGTGAAAAAAAGGGTTTTCCTACCCAGTACACTAAACATCTCTGTGCTAACCAGAGTAAATGCGTATTCAATCTATCTTCAGTTACCCACCCATAAGTCATGGGAACTATATATGCGTGCCTTTCTAGGACTATGCTTTTGTGGGTACAATTATTGTTTGTGTGTCTGTGTTTGGGCAGCTGTGAAGGCATTGCTGAGTGCATGTGTCTCTGGCTTTCTGTGCCAGAATGTGACAATTGTATGTAGATGTGTGATGGCACTGGTCTATTGTATATTCATGCATGTGGGTCTATGAAATGCACATCTGCTGTGTGTGACTTTATGTGCATGCGTGTTTGTATATGCGACTGTAAATGTCTATCTGGAATTCTGTGTGCATGTATGTGAACTCTAGAGGTGTGTGCAGGTATGCATGACTATAGTTTTGTGTGTGTCTATGTCGATGGTTGTGTAAATGTAGTTGTGGCTGGGTATGTATGTGTGACATTATGAGAATCTGGTTATAGGATCAGAAAACCATTCCAGTCAGATAATAACCAGTGTTGGTGAGAATGTAGAGAGATTGAAACCCTCATACAGTGCTGGAGGGAATGTAAAATGGTATGGCCCCTTCGGAAAAATCTGGCGGTTCCTCAAACGGTCAAACAGAGAATTACCAAATTACCCAGTAAGTCCACTCCTAGTACATACCCAAGCGACGTGAAAACATAGGTCCACACAAAAATCTGTACATGAGTGTTTACAGCAGCATTACTTATAATAACAAAAGGTGGCGATAACCCAAATATCCATTGACTGATGAGTGGATAAACAAAATGTGGTACATTCATATAATAGAGTATTATTCAGCCATAGAAAGGAACTTCTGATACATGCTGGAACATGGATAAACCTTGAAAACATTGTGCTAAGTGAAGGAAGCCAGATGCAAAAAGACCACATTACATAATTCCATTTATATGAAATGTCCAGAATAGGGAAATCTACAGAAATAGAAAGTTGATTTGTGGTTTCCAGGGGCTGAGGACATAGGTAAATATGGGAGTGATAGTTAAAGAGTACAGGGTTTCTCTTTGAGGTGATGAAATATAAAACTGCGGTAGTAATGGTTGCATATATCTGTGAATATATTAAAAACCACTGAATTGTTTACCTTAAATGGGTGATTTGTATGGTATGTGAATTATATCTCAATGAAGCTTTTTTTAAAAAAGAGCATTCCATGGTCACACGTCTGAGGCGCTATAACACTGCGTTAAGTTATATGCACCTAAGTTATACGCACCTCAAACAGAGATGACAAGGAGCTGGCTTTTGGGCTAGGGGTCTCCTTCCTGTGACTGGGCAAACTAGATCCCTGCCGGGCATGGGCGCTGTGCCAAGGGAGAGTCTTGTTATGCGAACAACTAATCTTATGTTTGTGGAGACTGCTGGTCCACTGATTAAGCAGGATGAAGTTCAGGTAACACCCATGACTTTCCAATGTTATGTTTGAGTAAAAAGCCCTTCTATCCATAAACACCACTAATCTGTAGGGAGGAGGAAGATAGTAGAATGCAAAGCCACCCCTCCGTTATACCAGGCTCTGCCTTTCTACTTCTCGAGAGCTTCATCTGGGGAGGGGGTTATTTCCCCCTATTTGGAACACAGAACCGGGCCAGGACTGAAACAGGTGGGCTTGTGATAGAGTTCTTTCTGATATGGAATGGGAGAGGAGGCCAGATTCTCAGGTTTTGTGGTGTCCTGGAGGGGAAGGGAGAACACAAGTAGAGAAGGAAGAAGAAGGAGGCAAAGGAGGATGAGCGGGAGAGGACAAGCTAGTGAACGAGTGAGAGTGGGGCAGAGAGTCAGAAGCTGGGACAGAGGTGCAAGGAGAGAAAGAGAGAGATCCAGAGGGATAGAGAAGTGAAGGAAGAAGAAAAGAGATTACGAAAAGATCAGAAAAACTCCTGCAACCCATTCAGAAGAAGATAAACAACCCAAAAAGAAATGAGCAAAAGATACCACAAAAGAAGATACACTGAGCGGCCAATAAGTGCGTAAAAGGATTCTCTACATCCACAGCTGTGTGGCCTCTGGACAATTATAAAAAGAAAATGCAAATTAAAACTACCATGAGATACCGGTTCCCACCGATGAGAAAGGCTAAAATTAAAAGGACTGACCATACCGAGTGTTGGTGAGAATGTGGAGAAACTAGAAGTGTTATATACTACTGGTGGGAACGTAAAATGGTGCCACCACAGTGGAAAACAAGCTGGCCATTTAAAAACTAAAGTTAAATATACACTTACCACACTACTCAGCAAGCTACTCATAAGCTCATAAGCATTTAAGAAAAATGTCCATACAAGGACTCGTACATGAATGTTCATAGCAGATTTATTCATTTTAGCCCCAAACTGGAAACTACCCAAGTGTTAATCAACTGCTGAATGAATAAACACATTGTAGTACAACAACAGTGGCATTCTTGTTAGCAATACACACAACAACATGGATGAATCTTATCACCCTAAACAAACGACACACAAGACTATATAATCTATGATGCCATTTATGTGACATTCCTAAAAACAGCCCAAACTATATCGACAGAGCACAGAGTAAGGATTGCCAAGAGCCAGGGATGGGGAAAAGGGATTTTGCAAAGGGGCACAAGAAAACTCCTTGGGCTGATGGAAATGTTCTGCATCTTGATTTTGGTAGTCATTACATGCCTTTATCCATTTGCCAGATGTCATTGCACTGTATGCTTAAAATTGTTGAACTTTATTGTATATTAGCTATGGCTCAAAAAAGCTGGTAAAGTATGAATACATTATCTAGTTGGCAGGCAACATCCACGTGGCCTTATTTTGACCTAGCCCAACCTCTGGAATGGTCAGGAAAGAGTACAGGGAGGGCTTGGCTCAATAGGGGGCAGCTAGCAAGTGACCCTCATGTCAGGGGGCTCGCCAGAATAGGACAGAAATCAAGAGTGGAAACCTGTGGGTCAGAAGGAGGCTCAATAAGTAAGGAGAAAACGGAAATGAATGAATAACTGGAGTGATAGGAAAAGAGAGAATGATAGATGAAGGCAGAGAAAGGAGAAACTTGCAGGGAAGGAGGACGACAGACCAGGACAGAAATGAAGCTCCCATCCTATAAACAAAGACAACCATCTATGGGTGGCCAACTTTTGAGGAGGCAAGTCTATTCCTGCCCCTGGGATGGAAGATGGAGCTCCACCTTCCTGAGTGAAAAAGCCTGGTGACTGGTTCCCTGGGGTCAATTGTGACCTTGGGTCCCCATGCCACAAGCGGTTGGAGGCTGGATGCGGATCCTCCAGCAACTGGTACTTCCTGGCACAGTGTTCTGAGACCTGAGCAGGATCAGAGAGTGGGTATTTTCTGCTACCATCTAAAAACATTTTCCCCCCGTTTTTGAAGGAAATGACTCATTTAAAAGAAGTCTTTATCAGTAACAGAAGAATCCACAGCTGTGTGGCCTCTGGGTGTTTTCAGGTCTTGAGGTATTAAATTAGGGAGGAAGATGGCATGGAGCCTGGCACAGAGTTACGACACTCCGCTGGCCCCTGCGCCTTCCCCAGCAGTCACACTGGCGTAGAGAAGGCGGTTCCCCCTCAGGAATCTGGAGAGGGCGTTTAGCTTTGTACTCAGGCATGTGGCGCTAGCATTTACCGGGATCTGTGATCTCGGGCAAGTGATGGAATTCTGGGGATCCTCCCTTTCCTTACCTGTACAGTGGGGCAATGATGGTATCTCTCTCATAGTGTTGCTATCGGATTGAATAACACAATCCATATGAATTGTGTAGCACTTTATAAGTACTCAATAAATATTACTTATTTCGATCTGCAAAGAGATTAGCTGCTGCATGGGGATGGGGTAGACAGAGCACCTCCTTTTATGCGACAGCCCTGCAAGGTCTTGGACTGAGAGCAGGACCCAAGGAGGTGAGAGGGGATGGGAACAAGCAGCCCTCCTCCTCTTTGGGAGGAAAATATCCCAGCTTTTCAAAACTGTGAGTTTGCTGCCTTCCTCCTGGCCCCTCTGTGGCACGCAGCTCTCTTTCAGTGCCTTGGTGGCCATGGGGTGACTGTCTTTCTCAGCAGAATGTAAACTACTCCACAGGAGCCTGTTGTGGTCCCACATGTCGGTGTATTCCCAGGAGCTAACAAGGGCCTGGAGCCAACAGGGTGTGCCCTCAGGGTTGGGAGAAGGACTGCACTTTAGAGACAGAACATCAGGTGTCCTTTGGTAGTTTCTGCTCCACCACTGTGGATAATCTGGGGCTGGCCGTCTATCTTGATAGAGTTAAAAACTCCTTCCCCTCTATGGATTGAGAGACTTAAGAGCCCCACGCAGCCATTGCATTGCGTGGACCTTATCTGGTCCTAGGCACGGGGGTGAATGCAATAAACAAAACACACAGGGCTCCTTCCCCGTGTGGGACTCACTACGTATACCAGGGAAGTCATTTAAGTCCATACTTACATAAGCATGGTGCACGTGGGGCTGGGGGAAGTTCAAGGTGTTCTGGGCGAGGGAGAGGCTTGCCTTGATGGCCAAGAGGTATTTCACTGTCACATGCTGTGATTCTAAAGATAACTTATTATACACAGGTCTCATTGTCATTATGCCCATTTTTCGCAGATGAGGAAACTAAGACAGAAAGATTACACGATTATCTAGAGGTAGCCAGCAATGGGTGGTCACATTGACACCAGACGCAAGGACCTTAGGCTGGGAGCTATTCTCTGTAGGAAACTAAGGCTAACACTTATTTCTAGATCTCAGTGTGATGAAAGACGTGACGTGTTTGACGTATGAGGCATGTTTGCGCATCCCAGAAAAAAACACCACCCAGCCAAATTCAATGTTCTGTTTTTATGCTCCTGGATATGTTATGTCTATCATGACCACTGTCCCCGTCAGGTAGCCCTTGCATAGCTCTGATGGCAAGTGGAATATTAGTTCTTCTTGTGGGTTTGTCTTCTCCCGCTCCTGGCAGAGCAGAGGTCCCAAGAGAGTCAGAGCTCCTGCTGTCAGACCTCTCTCCTTCCTCCTCCATCTACACCGGTCTCAGAGCCAGCCCGGCCTGCAAACCCTCCCTGCTCTGGGTGGGCAGGGAGCAGCCACCGAGTGCTATTCTTCTGCCCCCAGAGTAAAACACTGTCTGAGAAAGGACTCGTTTATGAGCCGGCAGCAGGTCGTTGTAGGTCCACCTCAAAAAAAAAAATCTTTTGAAGTACGTGATAGGCCAGCAGGGTAACACTGCAGAGCGTTGTGAAGACTACTAAATTGACGTCTCCCAGGTCGTCATCAAAGCTTAGAATATTCTCCGTGATCTGGCTCCTGCTTTCCTCTCCAGCCTCATCTTCCTCCACTTCCCCTTCGTTCTTTCCGTCAGCGGCCGGGTCTTTCTCAGCTCTGAGCAGGGCACATTGTTTCTGTCACTCCAGACCTCTGCACGCGCCCCATCCCCCACTCCTGCTCTGTTCCTTCCTTTGTAATTAAAAATTTGAATGATAAACACATTATGACGACAAATAAGTGTATATAATTTTATGTATCATTTAAAGAAGAATGCTAAAATTGACACTTGTATACACAGCACCCAACTGAAGAAAGAGAAATGGAATATTGTACTTTGAGGCCCTGTGCGTAGTTCTCTATAATTAGATCTCCCCTCCTCTCCGCACCTCTCCCATAGGCAGCTACAATACTGAGATCTGTGTTAATCGTTCCAGTGCCTTTCCGTGTAATTTTCAGCACCTTGGAATACATTCCGAAACAATATGCTGTTTAGGTTGGCTAGTTTTCGAGCACAGTATGAACGGATTCACGTTGCGTGTATTCTTCTGTGACTTGCATCTTTTGCTCAACACTAAGTTTTTGTGCGTATTTGTGGCTACCTTTCACTGCTGTCTCATATTGCATGGTATGCATAAACCACCATGCAACCATTCTATTATTTGTGTGTCATCTGGGCGGTTTTCAGATTGGGCTTCTGAACAAGGTTGCTATGGGCATTCTTTTTACGTCCCCTGAGCACGCGTCCAAGAGTTTTTCCAGGATGTACACTTAGAATGGAATTGATGGCCCATAGGGTCTGAGCCTACTCAGTTTTATTAGGTAACAACAAACTTTTCCCCAGCATGGCTGTAACAATTTACACGTCCACCATCTCTCCGGCACGTGGTAGCCCAGCTTTCTAATACCTGTTTAGGGTGGGTATGAAATGATAGCTCATTTTGGTTTCCAGTGAATTTCTCTGAGTACTAAAGAGCTTGAGTTTCTTTTCAAATTTTTACGGGCCATTCTTGTTTCTTATATGAAATGCCTGTTCATGTCCTTTGTCTATTTTCCCCATCTGCTGGGTTATTTATTATTTTCTTAAATTCTAATATTTTGGATATGAATTAGTTGTAGTTTGCATTTTTACTCTGTGGTGTCTTGATGAACTGAAGTTCTTATTTTTAATAGTCAAATTTACAATATAGTCTCTTATGGTTTACACTTAAAAAAAACTTGAACACAAATTTTTTTTTTTTAATCTCAAGATCATAAAGACGTACTTCTGTATTATCTTCTAAAAGGTTTATAGATTTGCCTTTCACGTTTAAGTCTTTAATCCACCTGGAATTGACTTTTGACAAGGGAGGAATCCAATTTCATCTTTTTCCACATGGATACCCAATTAACCCAGCACCTTAGTTCAACCTTTTTTTCTAATCTGCAAAGCCCAGTCGTCATAAACCAAGTCTCCATGTTGTGTCTATTTCTGGGTTCTCCAGTGTGTTCTGTTGGTCTAATGGAATCCCCATGCTAAAACCATGCCATCCTAATGTTATAGCTTTATAAATAAAATCAGGTATCTGATAGGGCAGATTCTACTCTTTACCCCAACCAAATTCTATTACCTTCTTCTTTAGAAGTATCTGGGCTGTTGGCGTTTTGTTCTTCCATTTAAATTTTTGAGTCAACTTTTGAGTTCCAAACAAACAAACAAACAAACAAACAACCCACTGGGATTTGAATTTATAGATACACTTGGGGGAGATTCAACATCTTGAAGCTATTCAAGAGCATGACATAATTCTTCATTTATTTTAGGTCTTCTTTAATGTCTTCTAATAAAATTTTGTAAATTTTCTCCATAAAGGGCATGCATGTGTTTTATAGCATTTAGTCCCAAGGGTTTAAATAATTTAGTTGCTGTTATAAATGGTCTTTTTTAAAAATGATTTTTCTAACTATCTGTTTTGTTTTTAGAGTACAGAAATACAATTAAGTTTCTTGTATTGACTTGTATCCAGCAACCATGCTAAGCTCGTTGATTCCTAACACGTTGTTCTAGATTCTTTTGAGTTCATCATATATAGACGACATCATCTGCAATTAATGACAAGTATGTTTCTTCCTTTCAAATATTTAATCTTTTATTTCTTTTGCCTGCTTTACTGTCCCGGCCAGGCACTGTGGGAGGAGAGCAGAAACGAAACAGGCATTCCGTTCTCTTCTGAATCTTATAAGGAACACTGTCAATATTTCATCATTAACTATAATGTTTGCTGTCGATTTTACATAGATTTCATTTATCACGGTAAGGAAGTTCTCTTTTATTTCTAGTTTGCTAAGGTTTTAAAAAAATATATAATGAATGGATACACAATTTTATCATTTTTTTCTATATCCATTGAAAAGATCACGTGGTTTTTCTCCTTTATTAAGGTGACAAATTACACCAATCAGTTTTGTAACGTCAAACCAGTCTTTCCAAGTAAACCTGGGTTTGCTTTGCTAATATACACTTTATACACTTGAGGGTTTTTGCATCTATGTTTGTGAGTGAAGTAGAACTCAGATTTTCCTATCTTATGTTGTTTTTTCCTGGTTTTGACATTAAGAATATCTTAACCTCATGAACGAGTTGAGAATATTTTCTTTCTTCCAGTCTTCGGAAGAGTTTGTAAAAAGTGGAAGCACCCCCTCCTTGAAAGTGTGAGAGAATTCTCCTGTAAACCTGTCTGTGTCTGTTTTTTCTTTTTCTTTTTCTTGTGGCAAAATTTTAAATTATTGATTCAATGTCTTTAATAGTTATAATAGTATTCTGAAGGGTTTCCAAGAGCTGTTTACCAGATATGAAATTTTTTTCCCCATAAACCCTGTTTGCTGAAGATAAATTGCTGATTGATTTATTTGCCTGATGGCCTTTGTTGGGAGAGAAAAGGTGGTGCTTAAAATACCTGCTTGGAGGCTTGGAAAACCCCAGCTGATGTGGGTCCCCATACTGTCACAGCACCCCAGAGTCTCACTGTTTTACTCAAGAAGAACCCCTTGGGGACAGTCACTAATTAAGTGGATTTCTGCAACTCCTTGAGACACTATGCAGCTATGGCTAAGGGAATGGACTTTTGGGGCCGGTGAACTGGGTTTGAGTTTTGGCACGGTAATCTACTGGCTGTGTGACGCTCACACTTAATTCCTCTGAGCCTTAGTTTCCTCATCTATAAAAGGCAACAATTATAATAGCTGCCTCAGAGGATTCTTGTGAAAATCCAATCAGAACATGCATGCAAAGCAGTTGGTACAATGTCTGGCTCGTATGAAGTGCCCAGTAAACAGTTCCCACTGTTATGTTGTGAGATGGGAGACACACAAGGCAGACAGATGTGTGAGGAGGTGAGGTAGGCTATCGGACTTTCTCAGGGGACTGGAGTTAAGAAGGAAAGATTCATTTTCTAGGACACAAGGGCCAGCCACAGTAGCCCGGTTCCCTTTGGGTAAGACCCAGTGATGGGTGACTGACCCCATGTGTGGGGGGGACATGTATTCAGGAGTCTCTTCCCTGACACTGGATAGGGCTATTCTCATGTATCCTGAGGCCTCCAGCAAAGGACGAGGACTGGCACTCTCCACAGCTGTGCTCTGCTTTGGCGTCTTGGGAAAAAGCAGAAGACGCAACCCTTGCAGGAAACCACTGAGACAAAAATCTTCTTCCCTAAGCTGAGTCCTTTGATTGGGCACAAGCATCCCCAGCCCTGTCATTCCCCGTCCCATTTTCTACAGCATGCTTTCCTGAGCCCAAATGGCCTGCTGCCTTCAAGGCAGGATTTTAGCACCAAAGCAGAGTCTGAGGGCATGCGTACTATTAGTGGTTTCTGAAATAACCCAAACCTTAATTATAACCCTTGCCCTCCTAGTCCTAACAGTCCACTTGAAGAAGTAACTGGCCATAATTATAATTACTTCCTCTCACTAGGCCTCAGTAGAGGCCGTAAAATTTAAACAAGCACAGTGCCTCTTAAGTCTGCTGTCCTCATGGCTTTTATTCATAGAAGATACTTGTTACACATCTACTAGGTACTGACGACCGAGCTAGGTCCTGGGAATTGGTGACCAAGGCCACTGCTCACGAGGACAGTGCAGGCTGTGTGAGAAACCTTCTGTCCTCCCTATCCGTGGTCCTTCCCTTCCATTTCTAGACAGAAGCATCCCAAAGATGAGCAGTCTCTGCACAGCTAGACATTTCCATGCTCTACCCACCGCTGATACAGATTACATGACCTTATGTCCTTAGAAAGTAGCATTTTATGGTGGAGAGAGTGGGACTGAAAGGCATTTTCTGAACTAAGGAAAGTAGACCCACAGGGAGAGTTGGACGGGGAAAACCGCAGACCAAAACCAATCAAAAGACAATATAGCATAATTGTTAGGAACCTGGGTTCTGAATTCAGATTTTCATGGGCATGGCTCTCTGCTTTGTTCTTCTACCATATAACTCTGGGCAAGGTATTTAAATCTACCTCGTCCTAAATTCTTTCATCTGGTTTAGGTAAGGTTCAATAGGTTTTTCTCTAAGGCCTCGTCAATTTTTATTGGTCTATGGGTCTCTCTTTGGGGTAGATAGCTGGAGAAGCAAATTAAAATAGGACTAAAAGGAAAGTAGGTGAAAAAAAGAACTCTTCTGAAGAATTTAGTGAGTCCAGAAATCATTTGACAATGTCAGCTACACTTGGCGTTTTCAGAAAGTTGCTATGTATTTGTTGTCTCTTGTTATTTTTGAAATGTCTCAAAGGATATCACAGCAACCACAATGTACATTTTTAAAAAGAGAAAAAAGATTAGTGCTCGCCATCCCACCACATTATCAAAGCAGCTGTATTTGCTCCCTTTGAGTTTAATTACCCCCTCGATAAATGAAGGATTTACCATCTTAGCAACCATAGGATCTGGAGCCCTCATGGTACTCTGAAACAATGCCTGGACCCTCTTTATTGGTTAAGCCTGCCTTCCTCCTCTAGATTATTATTACAGGAGACCCTTGGGAAAACACCCCACACAAGCTGAGACCCTTGACGTAGTTGGTTGTGTGACAATATTTCCTTCTCATGGGGTTGATAGGACATGGCTGCAAAGTCTACCAAGATCTGGGTGTCCCTTTTAGAGACAGGCTCAGGGACCTACAGTGAGTGAAAAGGACATGTGACTTTCCCAAAGCCAGTGCTTAAGCCCCCTGTGGATAGCACATTCTCTGGACTTGTAAAATTCTGCAGAAATAGGAGACACTTGTCCCTTACTATTTACATAATTTTGATTGGCTGCCACCAAAGGCCACCATCCCCGCCCAGACGGCCCAGCCTGTGGTGCCTGAAAAGGTTTGATTGCCCTTGGAGTAAGGCCTCTGCTGTCTTCTCCCTTCACTGAGTGAACCACACGGGCTTGGTCCCTCAGGCCATCTGCACAATCGATGCATCTCACCTTTCAGGGCACTGCATTTGATAGGAAATAAAGGGAAAGTAAAACCTTTCAGACAATCTGTATCCAGGTATCATGATATTTTCATCTCATTGTGCTAAAAAGGAATGAAAATGTGGAAAACTTGCATTAAAAAGGAGGGGATCCCTAATTTTGTCCCTTCTTAGAACAACTAAAAATGTATTACTTGTATCCCCAGCCATTAGAACAACACCTAAGCTTTTAATAAATGTTTGTTGAGTCTGCTTTCAGGTCACTCTCTAAACCACCTGGGACAGACGTGAGGATTCTGTCCTCCCAATTCTCTCTTCTGTTGGTATCAAGAATTTTATACCAAACAATCGAGGTATATTTTGGGTGGAAGTTTTACTTTTTGTTCTTTGCCTTTCCTTGATGTTCCCTAACTCAGCCTCTTTTCCCAACCAATGGTTTCCCTCAAATGTGGGTGTCATTTTTCTCAAAAGACTATGTGCCCATGGATATTTTGACTGGCAGACCTCCTCTAACATCTGGAGAGTAACTATTTGGGAAAGTCTGATGCCCTCCAACTGACACGTGTTCTGAGTGTTCCAAGCCCTAGGTGGGGCTGTATGAGGACGGGGTTGAAAAGAAGGCATAGTCCTTGCCCTTAGAGGGTTCATCATGTCACTAAGATAAGATGGGGAAAACCAAAACAAATTTTGGAAATCACAACAACCAGAAGAGTTAAACAACAAAAGAACAAGACAAACAAATGAGAAACAAGAACTCATAGACACAGACAATAGTTTAGTGGTTATCAGAGGGTAAGGGGGGTAGGGGGTGGGAGATGAGGGTAAGGGGGATCAAATATATGATGACAGAGGGAGAACTGACTCTGAGTGGTGAACACACAATGGGATTTATAGATGATGTAATGCAGAATTGTACACCTGAAATCTATGTAATTTTACTAACAATTGTCACCCCAATAAATTAAAAAAAATAAAAATATATGGAAATAAAAAAAAAAAAAGAGTTAGTACTTACGGAACACTTGCTAGGGGCCACCCGTTCCTAAGCATTTTATTACCTCATATAATCTTCACAAGAAACCGAAGGGCTAAATACTATTATCATCACTATTCCCATTTTACAGATGAGAAAGTCAAGGCAAAAACATACTATAGTAAATTGCCCAAGGCCATACAGCCAGGAAGTAAGCAGAGCTGGGAATCCAACCTAAACATCCTGACATCAGAGCCGGCCCTCTTAGAGCTCCCACGGTGTGCATTTTGGAGGTAGGATTAAGTGGTGCTGGCTGTAAGGGCTGGAGGGTCCTCAGACAAGCCCTCTTTAGCTCTCTGTACCTCATTTGCTGGGCTGAGTCAGGAAGAGGTTGCCCAGTTTCTGGGAACCCTGCAAAGGTGTCTGAGAAAAGATTTATTTCCCAGTCATTTCTGTCATGGGGGTTTTATGACACACTTTTATGGCTTTCATAAGGCATAGCAGCAGGGCGTCAGGCTGGGCTTGAGCACTGTGCAGAAGCTTGGCAGAGCCTGAGGGAGAGGAATAACAGCATTTGGATAGTCGCATATGATACTCAGATGGCCGTTAGTCAAACCTGAGATGTCACCACATTCAGTGTCACTTTACCCCAGCACCGGCCAGATAAAATGGCTGTCTCTTATGCAATAGCCAGGGGACTCAGGTTCATATTCACTATGTGCATCTGGAAAAATCCGAAGGCCCCTTTCTGTGACTTTAGAACCCTAGAATGTGAGAGCTAGAAGGGTCCTTGAAAACAGTCTAATTTAGTCCCTTGAGCTTCAGAGAGGGGAAACGATGTGCTGAAGGTCACGTGTGGAAGCTGGAGGCAGAGTCAGGTCAGGGCCATCTCTGGGAGAGGGGATCAGGTCCCGGCAGCTAGTTTAAGTGGTTGGTTTACGTGACGTGTTTTCCAGATTATGTTTCACTATTTTTTATTGGGGAATATTGGGGAACAGTGTGTTTCTCCAGGGCCCATCAGCTCCAAGTTGTTGTCCTTCAATCTAGTTGTGGAGGGCGCAGCTCAGCTCCAAGTCCAGTTGCCGTTTTCAATCTTTAGTTGCAGGGGGCGCAGCCCACCATCCCATGCAGGAGTTGAACCGGCAACCTTGTTGAGAGCTCGCATTCTAACCAACTGAGCCATCCGGCTGCCTTGTTTCACTAATTTTTTAACAAATATTTATTGAGATTTCCATGTGCCTGCCTCTGTCCTCATGGAGCTTATATTCTAGTGAGGGAGTAGTTAAAACAATTACACACAAAACAAAAAGCAAGGAAACAGGCTAATCAAACATGCACTATAAAGGAAACAATGACTGGAGGGACTTGCATTAGATAGGGTGTTTTTGATTCTGGCTAGGATGACCCTGGCCATGAACTTCATCCAAAAACCATGTTACCCATCCCTTGCACCTGGAACGTGCAAGGGCACTCAGCTTTAGAAGTGGGTCCTGTTTACCTGTAGCACATGGAGGGGATGGGGCTGAGGACACATCAGCTGAAGGCATATGTTTTTTGAATATGGCAGGCCACAGTCTCGGAGGCATGGCTACCTGGCTTCAAGCCCAGGGGTGCAGGTGTTTTTGTCCTTTGCACAGAAGCCCCAGATGCTAAAGCACTAAAGCGTGGGCACACCCTTAGCAAGGGAGGGAATTGATTAAGCTCAAAATCCCCACAGCGGGCAGGGAGGGTGTGAGCAAGCAAGGCAAAATGATGAGATGAACAGAGTTTAGTGGTGACACCCGTTATCCCTGTTATGTGACATTTGTAGAGACTCCATAGGGAGCGTTTACTCACTCATCCACCCTGTAAATCACGTGCATACTTATTTCTTTATTCAATTCCTCATTCTTATAAGAATTCTCTCATTTGTACACTCATTTATGTCTTCTTTCTTTCATCAAATTTCTCAATCACTTATTCATCAATTCATACATTATTCAGTCTCTTATGTTTATGGACACATGTAAATTGGCACAGGCATATTCACTGGGTTTCACTCGCTTCTTCACTTACACATCCAACTAACATTTATTAAACACTTCTCCATGCCAGGCTCAGCTGGGATTAACCTTGGAGGGGTCAGGGGGCAACTGCTACTCTATCCTTACAGGATCAGGTAGTAAATACTTGTAGGGACTCAGTAAATCTTTCCTGACTACATGGATGATGGGCACGGGGTAGGCATGCCATGTTTGTGAACAGGACCAGGGAGGCGGCGGGTCTTCTTTCACCACTGCTGGCTCAGGTCAAGGCCAAGGCAGCAGGGAAAGGTGCAAGAGCTCAGCTGGGCAGCTGGAACTGAACGCAGCCAGTGGGAATGGTTTGTTCACATTTTTGACTCTGCCCTCTGTGTCCTCAGAGTTGCCCCAGTCACAGCCATGAGAAAGCACGCTTTCCCTAGCCAAAGTGTCTGGAGACAGACAAACTGGTGTTTGCAATGTTCTCTGCCTATGTAAGCAGGTTTTGTTGTGCATCTAGTTGTGCAATTTTCCACCAGTGCTTGATTGTTCTGGAGTTGGGAACAGAAGGAGAAGGATGGATGTTGTAGCTCCCAAAGCTTGTGGTTTGATATAATACAATAAACATTTTTTTGTCCTATGGAAAAATAAAATGGCCCATTTCCTTAAAAATTTCCCTTTTCTTTTTGGAGAACATTGTTGCTCACCAAAAATAAAATTCCTGAAGCATTAACAAAGGGTTGTGATAGGGGCCCGTATTCTGCTTTTCCATGGGAACAATTTGTTAAGAACATGTATCTTTTGTGCTCTCTGTTTCTCTTTTGTGAGAAACCCTTATGGAGAAACTCTATGGAGATTTGCAACTCACGCCCTGAGAAAGCATACAGCGTAGTAGGTTATTTGCTAAATAAACCCAGGCATATCCCTAGCCTGGTGTAGGCCCCAGATAATGACAACTAGGATGATAGAGAGTCACTGAATCTTGGATTATGGGTCTGTATCTGGGTGGCAAACATAGGGCACGGGTACCTCCAATTCCTACTCCTGAGCCCATGACAGACATTGCTAATCAATCCCATGGCTCTTCCCACTGAGCCTGGCTGCTGCCCCAGAATTGCTCCTAAATGCTCACTGTGGACAACTAAATCAGCACGTGAGAAGCCCCACTCCTGCTGCTTGGGTAGGGAAAGAGCATGGGTTCGGAAGACAGATCTAGGTTCTGACCCAAACCCTGAAATGCACTTGCTGAGGAACTGAGCTAATTACTTAGCTTCTCTGAGCCTCAGTTCCTCTATCTGAAATGGAAATAACAACATCTGTTCACATACTCACAGAGGCTGGATGTATGTAAGACCCTGGCACTGGGTCTGGCACCTGCTATGCATGCCATAAAATTGGCTCCTTTCCTTTCAAGCTGAGAATGGAAAGTGGACCTGTGCCAACAATCTAGTCAACATACAGATCCCTTCAACGTCTCCAGCCAGGGGCACATTAGTCACTGTTTGCACATTTCCAGTGACGGTACTGGCAAGTCTACCTGTCCCACCTTTGCAAAGTTCCACGTTTCTCCAAAGCCCTTATATTCTTGGCATGTATTTGGAAAGAAGCTTCTGCTGTGGCTATTCAGAAAGGGCATTTGCCTTGTCCAGGCCTCACGTTAGCTGCCATTTATTCTGCATTTACTATATGCCAGGCCCTTGCTATAGCCTGCACATCAGTGGTTCCCAACTGGGGCCCTTTTGGACCCGGTGGGGACGTTTGACAATGTCTCGAGACAATTTTTGTTATCACAACTGAGTGGTGAGTGCTACTGGCACCTACTGGGCAGAGGCCAGGGAGGCTCCTAAACACCCCACAATGCACAGGCCAGCCCCCCACAACAAAGGATTATCCTGGCTGCAATGTCAACAGTGCTGAGATTAAGAAATCCTTCTGTGTATGAGTATCTCATTCAATTTCCTAACAGGTCTCTGTGAAAGGGGCTATTTTCCCATTTTAAGATGAGGAAGCTGAGGCCTTACAAGGCTGACCACAGGCCCAAGGAATATTAAGGAATATTCCTTAATATTCCTGTGTACAGGGCAGCATTTGGGGACAAGGAGGGCAGTATAGAGAAACGTGGGGTATGGATATTCCTTAATGGCACACTTCTTTTTCTCTTGCCCTTCTATTTTATTTTGCATCTCCTGTTTTTCCTTCTTGCTGAATTCTGAGAGAGGGAGGGAGGGAGGGAGGGAAAGAGGGAGGGAAAGGGGAGAGGGAGAGAGAGTGTTAAAGGCCCCAGTGGCCTTAGATATCAATTATCCCTGCTTCTGGCTCCCGGAGCTGAAGAGTTTGTGCTAAAATGTCTGAGGTTCAGCCTGAGCAGCTCCCTCTTTCACCCGGGCAGGGCTGGGTCTCTTGAGTGGCTCACCTGCCGCCAGGATTAATTGGGCAAAATGATGATGTAAAGCTTAACTTCTCATTGGAGAAACGCTGAATCAAGGAAGCCGGCGAGCAGCGCAGTTAATTACTGAGTCTGCTTTGGTCACCAGAAACCAGAAAGGCTTTTCCCCAGAGGACCGCAGGGAGCAGGGCTGGCATCCGGTACGGCAGGCGTCGCAGTGCACCAGTACTGCCCTTTTCTGGTGTGACTTCGGCATAAAGAGAACTGGGCTGCCAGGGCTGAGGAGCGGTGCACGCCGGGCCCATCTCTCCTCCTTTTCCCACCTGGCTGATTTCTGCTATCTTTCAAGTCTCCGCCTGATCACTTCTTCCAGGCGGGTTTCCCTAACTTCCCAGATGAAGTGGGCCCCCCCTCACAGACTCCATTCCCCACCCTTCCACCTCACAGTGCTTTGCACACTCATGATCTTGTAATCAAGTATTTATAGCATTTTGTTTAATATTCGTCTTCCCGGAAAGCCTGGAGGGTCCATGAGCATAGGGGGCATATCTGTCTTGTCCACTGTGTCACCTGAGCCTGGTACATGGGGGGCACCCAGCAGTTCTTTGTTGGCTCCTTCACTGAGGGGCTGTGAGGGGCTTGGGCAGCCAGGACTCACTATACAAGGGGAGGACAGGGCTCACAGACAAAGGTGAAAGTTCCATATAGAAAATGGAGGACAGGCAGCCCTGCCTCAGCCCCTACCCTGATCTTCTGCTTTGTTCAAAGTCTTTTTTCCTGCAGTCGCTTGGCTTTCCACCTGTGGGTTGCCCTGAGGATTACAGCTGAGGGTCTGGGCTGAGCAAGAGCCATTGCCCAAGGCCCCCCTAGATATAAGCCAAAAGTCACACTCCTTCCCTACTTTAGAGTTGTCACTGCTTATCAAGGAAGCAAAGCGGCTTCTGGAAGCCTTTGCACTCCAAGGCAGGCTCCAACAGATCATCCTTCTGAAGTGTGTGGCTGGTGAACATCGTTCTCAGCAAGGCCTGTTTGCACATGCCAGCCCTGGAGCAGTGGGGACGGGGGATAGTTATAGCTTCCCGACTTGACCCAAAATTAATAATAGAGTAAACAGTTATTGAGCCATTCACCACTGCCAAACCCTGGCCATTAGCTCATGCACATGCATTACCTTGTGTTATTCTCACAGCAATCTTATGAAGTTAAGAAAAAATTACCGTCAGTTCCATTTTACAGATGGAAAAACTGAGGCCCAGAGAGATTATGTAAGTTGCCCAATGCTATACTGCTCAGTTCAGAGACAGAGTGAGAGTTTCACCTCAGAGTTGGTTGACCCCAAAGCCTATATTGTCTCACTATACTGCCTGGGCTGAGAAACTCTTTGCTAAAAAGCTCTTTGCCTCAGAGAACTCTATCTGATACCTGTTGGGGTATCGTAGTAGCCAGAAAGGAAACAGGTCTCTTGTGTGAATGTGTGCTTGAGCTGAAGGAGGAATCACCACAATGACCAGCATTAACCCGATGGTAGGAACAGATCTTCCTGGTATTATCCAGTTTCAGAGTGTGCTGTTAACTAATGAGGCGACGTAATACTCTGCCAGGTCAATTTTATTTTTCCACCTAGAGAATGAGAAAACTGGGACGTGGTGAGGCAAAATGCCTTGCCCAGGGCCGTGCAGTTAATGGATGTGAGCACGCCGATCATATTCTCTTGGGTCTAACCGGTGACCGGTGGCTGGATGGAACACCAGCTGGTACTAATAAAGGCTACGGCAGCCTGGGGCTCTGTGTGGGTCAAGGATAGGGCATTAAACGCTAGGGACTCTTAGTTCTGTCGTCCACTGCAATTCGTTTATTTGTTTGGGTTTTTTGGGGGAAGTCTTTGAGTCTGCTATGGAAATACCTGCCAGTGTTCTTACGTATAAGATGAGACAAGATCACCCCCATATCTGCTAGTAGTTGTGAAAAACACACCTTAGGGAAATCAGATGGCAAGGTCGTCTAGATTTTGGAAGCTGCTCAGCGCATTCCCTGCCTTGAGTCAGGGATTCTCTTCCATCACACTAATAACGATATATTCTAAAGGCTCTGTTTGGACAAAAGAAGGTAAGAGCAATGGCTGCAGCTTACGGAGTCATGGCTAATCCTTGCAAATCCCTGTATGGGAGGTCCTAATTATTTTGCAGATGAGGACAGAGGCTCACTGGAGTACGGTATTTAGTTCAATGTCAGTTATTAGGTGGGAAAACCATGGTAAGACGTGTTGCCTGACCCAAAGCCTTTTTATTTATACCAAGCTGCCATTCCCTTCAGGGAAAAATAAAAAGCAAAGCAAAACCCAACGACAACAGTTTCCATAGGCTCCCTCAGCATCTTCAGCATTTAGTTTCTAACAATCTGTGTGATGGGAGAGATTTCTCCTTGTATCTCATGAAATCCTTCATGTTATGATTTGTGTCCCTTTCCTCTTCAAGACACAAAACACAAAACTGTATGTAAACCCAAGTTGGGAAAAATAAAGTCATCGTCCACCCCGGCATCAACCCTGAAGTCCTTTCTTCTCCAAGCTGAACAAACGTAGGTCTTTTCCTCCTGATCTTAGCCTAGGTGTGGGACCCAGACCTCAGCAGGGGCAGGAGAGTGAACACATGGCTGAAGGGGCCAGGACGCTGAGGCCAACCTGAGGGCAGTGATAATGATGAAAACAAGGAGACTGGCACAGGCAGGCAGGGGGAGATTAGCCCAGCTGGCAGTGGCTGGTGGAAAAAAGGGCAGCAGTTCAGTGATGGTAAACATGCCAGGCGAGAAGGTGGTGAGAAGTGAGTCCTGTCTGTGAGCTTGGGGAATGCCCAGGAGCAAACAAGAGGAAGAGAGACCGTGAAACAGAGAGAGAGAGAAGATATAGTGAACTTTGGCTTCCCCAGTATATGCTGAGGCCCTAGGAGGAACAGGTCTTGAGATCATTATGAGATAATTTAGGTAAAACTCACAGTGGAGTGTCTTGCATAATCAGCTTGCAGAAAGTAGTAGTCAATCTTACAGAAGAATTGTAGGAGGAACGATAGATTTGGAACGTCACCATTTTCAACCCCAAATGAAATTGAGTGAACGGTACTTCAAATCATTAGGTAAAATGCTGATGGGAACATAATAATGAATGGAGAAGGCTCACAACACCTGAATCTGAAACAATTTTAACACAAAATGAGAGGCATCCTTTTTTATATAAAAGAATGAATTTGGACCCCTATCTCATGACACATACAAAAATTAACTCCAAATGCATCATATACTTAAATGTAAGTGTTAGAACTATAAAGCTCTTAGAAGAAAATATAGAGGTAAATTATTGTGAACTTGGATTAGGCAGTAGTTTCTTAGATATGACACCAAAAGCACAAGCAACAAAGGAAAGAGTAGATAAATTGGACATCATCATAATTAAAAATGTCCTTTGTGCTTCAAAGGACACCACCAAGAAAATGAAAAGGCAATCCACAGAATGAGAGAAAATTTTTGCAAGGCATGTATCTGATAAGGAACTTGCATCTAGAATATGTCAAGAACACTAACAATAAGAAGATAAATAACCCAATTAAGAAATGGGCAAAGGATATAAAGAGACAGTTCTCCGAAGAAGACATGTGCAATAAACACATGAATAGCTCCTTAAAATCATTAGCCATCAAAGCAATGAAAATCAAAACCACAATGGCTACCACTTCCTACCCACTAGGGTGCCTGTAATAAACAATACAGACAATAAAACAAGTGTTGGCGATGACGTGGAGAAACTGGAACTCTCGCACACTGTTTATAGGAATGTAAAATGGTGCAATCACTTTGAAAAATAGATGGCAGTTCCTCAAACAGTGAAACATAGAGTTACTATAAGATCTAGTAATTCTAGGTATATACCCATAGGAAAATACACATGCACAAAACATCGTATGCACAAATATTTGTAGCAGCATTGTTTATAACAGCCAAAGGGTGAAAAAACCCAGACGTCCATCAACTGATGACATTCATACAATGGAAAGTTATTCAACCTTAAAAAGGAATGCACTACTGGTCCATGCTGCAACCTAAGAAGAAACTTGCAACATTATGCTAAGTGAAAGAACACCACCACAAAGGACCAAATGTTACGTGATTCCACTTCTATGAAATGCACAGAATAGGTAAATCAATAGAGACAGAAAGCACATGAGTGTCGCCTAGCGCCGGAGTGGGTGGCGGGTAAAGGGAAGTAGGGGGAAGCTTGGGGAGGTGATGGCTGAGAGGTTTCTCATGGGAACAATGAAAATGTTTAAAATTGAGTGTGGTGAATGGATGTACACAACTCTGTGAATAGACTAAGAGCCACTGAATTGTACACTTAAACAAAACAAAAACCAAAAAAAGAAGTACTTAGCACCATCTATGAGAAATTCTTGCCAAAAAACCCCCAGCCTGAGGCTGATGAAGCCTCTCGGTCTATCAGTTTCCAGAAAGCACAGGGGAGAAAGGAATGTGCTAAACAACACTGCAAAGATGAAACCGCCAATATCCAGAATGTGGAAGATTCAATGAGACAACTGACTTGGCTTCTTTAGCATGTACGAGGCAAGGGACAAGAGGTGGCGGGAACCTGAGAATAAAACAAATCTCAGAGACACAGCCCAATGCAGGGTGTTACCTCATTTGGATGCCACTTAAACAAATCAACTGTATATTAAAAACAACCAAACAAACAAAACTATTCTAAGGCAAATATGGACATTTGGACGCTGGCTGAATATTTAATGATTTTCAGAAATTATTGTCCATTTTTTAAATGTGTGATAATGGAATCCTGGTAAACTCGAGGAAGAAAATACTGAAATCTTTAAAGAGATCCTTACTGAAATGTGTATGGATGAAATGATGTGATGTGCGGGCTCTGCCTTAAAATATCCCAATGGGTGAGCAGGTTCACGAGTGGGGATATCACTGAAATGAGAGTGGCCCCTGAGTAGATAATTGAGACTGAGTGATGTGTACGTGAGAGTTCATTAATACTCTCCATTCAATTTTTGCATAGGTCGGAAATTTTTCCATTATAAAAGGTTCAAAACAATATACAGGAAAGTGATGGAAGAGAAACCTAGCAACCGACTGTTATGATTGTGACTGCTAAAATTTTCAATAATAACAACAATAATAAAAGTGGTAGTCAAGCACTTTGCCTCCACTTTACTTCTTTTGATTTTCCCAACAACCTTGTGAGGGAGGGATTGTTCCTATTGTTTTGATGGAAACTGAAGCTGAGTGCTTATGGACTCTTTCCAAGTGTCACCATTAGGATGGGGAAGAGAAGTCTGGGCCGAAGGCTGGGGTGGTTTCTCCTGTACACAACACTGCTTCTCTAGGTGGCTTAGGGCAGTTCTTTACGCAGGGGGAGCTGGCAGAGCAGGGCTGGCAGAGGCCCTCTGGTCCTACCCTGTGGCCTTTCTTGCTTTCAGATGTCCTGTCAGTGAACTCCTGCCAAGCATTGACTGATAATTCACGAGAACAGTTTAAGGGGCTGTCTCCACCCAGGGGGTACAAAATTTAACAAAAATATCTCAAGCACCTGTTAGGCTCCGTAGAAGGCACTTTGGGGCAGATAATGATGACATGGAACAGGACTTTTTGAGGGGACAGGTTCCATTTAATGGAACCTCCCCAGTTTTCTACCCACAGCTCTTTGGAATCACTTCAGTCAGCTTGGGAATACTCTGATAACATCATTTATGAGTAGGGATTTGTTGCGTGACAATTGTAAAGATAAAAGAAATTTTTATTGGGAGACATCAACATAACAATATAAGTAGAGGATAACTTTATTTCTGTAAATTATCTTAGAAGGAGGATTAGCTAAGAATCTTAACTGTAAGTTAGACTGAGTGTATTCAAAGAAAAAAAAAATTATCTTAATACTAAGTAAAAACCGTCTCTCGTGGTACTGCTGAGTACCGTAAAGTTGGGTTGGGAGACTCCTATGAAAGATGGAAACAAAGAGACATAGTGAGAGGGAATCTGGACTTGTAGTTAAAACTCCTTTAATTTGAATAAAGTGAATAAAGAAATCATTTTATTCAGAATATTTCAAATGTAGGATTGAAAGGAGAGCTGGATTTATAGATCTCAGACTTTCCCAAGGTGCACGCATGACAGCTAATTTTCCCAGGAGCCATGGAAAGATTCTGGGACTTTATTATCCTGGGATGGGCTGGAGGAGGGGAGGAAAGTAGGGAGGGCATCACTTTTCTTACACTGACTTCTGTGACCTGCCTTGTCTTCTCTGTCTCATCTCTTTTATTTTCCGGATAATCAGAAGAGGGGAAAGGGATTGGTAATTATTTAAGGAAGTCAGAAGCTGTTGTCTTTGTTTTTGATTCTTCAGGCAAAACAACATGCTATTAGATTCTTCAGGGGTTTTGGAAAGTCAACAGCAACAGAAATGAATAAGACACCATCCTTGCCCTTAAGAAGTTTTCAATCTAGTGAGCAAGGTGATAAGATACATACACGGTATTTATAGTACAAAGAACAAGAGTATAAACCATGAGCTGTGAACACAGGGGACACATTGGGACTGCAGGGAGAGAGGCAAGAGGCTCCTTAAAGAAAAGGTACGCATACAGGGCTTTGGGGGATGGATATGATCGTGACAGGTGAAGGCATCAAAAATAAATTCCCGGAGCAACAGCATGTATTTATTCCACACACATGTGTTCATTGCCCAGAGTAATGCAGGCACTCTCTGGGTACAAGGACAAAAAGCAGAGAGGTGGCCTAATATACACTCTGCTTAGGAATGTTGAGTAGATCACCGAAACGTGTGTGTGTGTGTGTGTGTGTGTGTGTGTGTCGTAGAGGGAGAACTTTGGGCACGAAGTGTGTATGTACTTGTAAAAAAGTATTTGGAATGTGTGTGTAGAAAAGGAGTTTTACTTTTTTTTTTTTTAATGCAAGGGGAGTGTATATAGAGTGGAAAGTGCATTTGTGTGTGTGTGTGTGTGTGTGTGTGTGTGTGTGTGTCTAGTACACGTGGTGGGCAGAACTACATGAGCAGCCAGCCTCTTAGAGACCGAAAGAGTGGTATAAGATATGAAGTGTTACAGGAGGTGACTGTTTTCCTTTTAGACCAGCACACAGGTCTTTGAGGAGCCCTTGACTTTCTCTTCCCCCTCGTCTTGTTAAAAAGGGATTAGAGTCCAATTAAGCCATTTAATCCCAAGGTAGAGATTCATGTTTAAAAACAAGATTTACAGCTTAAAAAAAATACATCAGGGCGAGTTGAGGTTTGTCCTTTCAAGTTGCCACCTGCGTGTTTTCTAAGAGTGTTTTCAGCAGAATACCCAACATGCAGTTCTTCTTAATTACTTTGCCTCATACCTTCAGTCCTTCATCTTTTAAAGTACCCTTCAGCCTAAATAGCCACATGCTCTTACAAGCACTTCTGCTTCTGGAGTTCCACAACCGCCCCTTGGCTTATGTCCCTTGAGTTGGCAACTCACTTGACCAGGTTTAATCATAACAGTATTAGGAACAAATGTTTCGTGGGTGCTTCGTACGTGCTGGGCATTGTGCTAGGCACTTCACATATAGAATCTTATGCTCCATATGAAAACCCCCTACGTGGATGTGTGACATGTGTAGTCACACAGGGCTTTGTGCTTAGAAGGGCTCTTTGCTTGGTTTAATGCTCTGCTGTTATCATCTTGAAATTCTTACTCATTTTTGAGCAAAGGACCTGCATTTTCATTTTTCACTGGGCCTTGCAAATTATGTTGCCCGTCCTGAACACTCCCAATAGCCCATAGGTTCTTTTTTTCTTCCTTTCCACCTGATGCCTGATACATTGCCATTAGATGGAACAGTGAATCTCCAATTGTGATTCCAGAACCCTCTCTGGAAAACCGGTGCCATTATCTCCTTGAAGGGAAGTTCTTGAGGGGACAAGAACAACATCAAGGCTCTTAGCATGGGAAAGCCAAATACCTGTGAGAATTTGGCATGTTGTTAAACTCCTCTAAGCCTCAATTTTCTCTTCTGTAAAGTGGGAACAACAATACCTAATTCACAGGCTGTTTCAAGGTTGAAATGAGATCGAGTATAAACAGCTCTGACACAATACATATGGCTTTAGTTCTTATGCATGGTGGGTGCTTGGCAGGTACTAAACATCCAATATCGCTTGGGACATGGTGTGGATCACTCATCCAACTCCAAGGTGCCCTTATCCCAGGGATTTGTTCCCTACCTGTCCCGCAGAGCTGGGAGGAACATCTGCTTTCTCCACGTGCTGGGTGATCACAGAGGAGTTGCTGGAGCTGATAAGCACGGGGGTGCCGATCTCCACCATGGGGCTGCCCAAGGGAGAATGGACCATCCTGTTGAGCGTGTTCAAGGCTGTCGTGATAGAGAACTGCCCAGGCCCCTTCCTCCTGGACCCGGGGCCCCTTCGGAGGGTGGACGTGTTGGTCGCTTTGCCTCTGGAGGATGAGGACACCAGGGACAGGGTTTTTGTGCGAGACGGCTGACGGCCTTTGTTCTTCTCAAGGAGGTGTCTTGCAGTGAGATTTGGCTGAAGAGACAAAAGGTCCGATGAGAAGTTAGTCTTCCTGATCTAATATGAGCAGCTCAGTCTTACCCAGGCTAGTCTGAAGCCAGTTAAGATGCCGCCACCTCAGTCGTCATGCCTTGGTCAGCTTCCATCTTTTATGAGTGTGTCCCAGTTACTTTGCTATAGCAATAAATCTCACAACTCTCTTGCAAAGTGGGTACTACTCTTTTACTCTGTTCCTAAGGACCAAAGGGGTCAAAAATGAGCAGTCATACTGTTCCCTGTTCAGGAGCACTCATCCTTACCCGTTTCTGCTGGCCACGTCCCAGCCCTTTCCACCTAGTGGGCTCCTCCCCGCTCCTTCAGCTACCCGGCCGCTCCCCACCAGGCTGGCTGCTTGTCCTTCTCGGTGCCCCTGCAGCATGCCGCCCCCGTGCTTTCCCATCCTAGCACTTTTCACCCCATACTGGAATCACTGACTTCCCCCCAGTGGACCATTAGCTTCTCTGCTGTGGCGTGGAGTCGACACTGAGTGAGTGTGGAGCAATGTGTGGATGAAGTTGCTGCAGTTCATTTGATACATGTTTGAGCCAGGATGTAAATCCATCCAGGACCCTGAATCTTTATGCTTTGACCATCTTTTACTACTTCCTTTAAATACCTCTATCTCATTACCATCCTCTCCTGTTCTAGACTTTAGTGGTGTGCTGGTAAACCAGAAGAACAAACAAACAAAACCCTGGTTTGTAGACTCTAGTAATTTCTGTGGTGTCAATATCCACCAATGGTTTAACAGCTGGCTAGCAAAATTCCTGAAAATACAGTGACTAGCTCTTCCAATCTAGTACCAACTAGTTCTAGCACAGCCACCGACTGCATTATGTTTTGAATGCCCTGCCCTCCAAGGGCCCCTGAGAGTCCATTTCCTTCAGAAACCTGCTTCAGAAACAGCAGCTGATTCATAACTGTTGACAAAAAAGGGGTTTGTGTGAATGAAACTTTCCAGGAATTTTACTCAAATTTCCGTCATTATGATTGTCACCAGTTACGCTCTAGAACCACATGTCTTATTCTCATGTAGAGATGCAATCATAGAGGTAAAAGAGAGTGTGCCCAGTTAGGAACTTTTCAATGACAATGTGATTAAAATAGCCAAGATAGAAAATTTTAAAGCAGATGTAGTTTCTGCCTCATGGAATTTGTAATATTATGGGGAAAAAAAATCATTAAGTAGGGGTGGGGGGGATTATTATGTCCACTTTAAAGATAAGAAAGCTGAGGCCCAGAACGGGTGACTTATAAATGGCAAAGCCAGTAGGAAACAACCAAACGAAAAAAATATCCCATAGTAGTAAGTGCTCTGCTGTGACAGGGTGACTGGGGGAGTGGCTACTTTAGATTGTGGGGGGGTCAAAGAAGACCTGCTGAGAAGGTGACATGTAAGCTGAGACACAGATGACAAGCAGGAACCAGCCAGGTGAAGATGGGAGTAGGACCGTGCCTGGCAGAGGGATTGTAAGCTAGTGGAAAGGTCCTGAAGCGGGGCAAGCTCAGCCGTGTGAGATTAAGACAAGAAAGAAACAGAGAAAAGGCTGGAATGGAGCAAGTGAGGAGCAGGCGGTAAAGAGGCGACCACAGAGACAGACAGGGGTGGATCACAAGGGGCCTGTTTGAAAAGGCTTCAAGTTTATTTTAAGTGTAATAAGAAGCCTTTGGCAGGATGTAGGTAGAGGAGTGACATGATCTGATTGATGCTTTTAAAAGCTCGTGCTACGGTTTGGCAGTTTCTCACAAAGGTAAGCACACACTTAGCATCTGACCCAGCAACTTCACTCCTAGGGTAATTACCACAAAGAAATGAAAACTTCGGCTCACTCAAAAAATGATATGCGAATGTTTACAGCAGCTGATTCATAACTGTCAGCAACGGGGAAATAATATCAATGTCTTGCAGCGAGTAGGTGGATAAACAACTTCTGGCATATCCATACAATGGAATAGGGACACGACAGCAAAAAGGGATGAACTACTGCTACCCATAACACCATAGATAAACCTCAGATGCATTGTGCTAAGTGGAAGAAGCCGCCCTCAAAAGGCTACTTTCTGTGTGCTTCCATTTCTGTGACTTTCTGGAAGAGGAAAACTATAGGAGCATGAAACAGATTAGTGGTTGCCAGGGCTTGGAAGTCGGGGAAGGAGATGACGACAGAGGGGCAGGATTCCCTTGTATTTTGGGGAGTGTGGGAACTATTCCATATCTCGATGGTGGTGTGGTTATACTGAATGCATTTATGCAAACCTGTAGAACTGGACACCAGATAGAGGAAGTTCTGCTGTATGTGACTAAAAAATACATAAGAAGCTCATTCTGGCTGTCATTCAGAAGTGCAGGACTGGAAGGAGGGGTCCCATGAGGAAGTCAGTGAAACTGTTCAGGCAACCTCTGACAGCAGTCTGGACTAGGGACAAGGTCTTATAGCCCCTAGGGCACCTATCCCTCCTTCGTTGACCCAGGCAGAGGACAATATACACTCGTTGAGTTGAATGAGTCAAGTTCCTTAGGGTCATTCACAGCTACTATGAGCTTGATTTTTTTCTGCTTTCACCTAATTATTCTGTCCCTAGGTGAGCAACGCGGACAAAGGGCCCCGTGGGACTCTTGGTCTGCCCTGTCCTCTGCCAGCGTGATTCACAGCTCAGCTGGGGAAGGACTGCCCACCTCTGAAATGTGTACCCACTCATTTGAAACCATATCCTTGAAGTTCACTGGGCCGTGCAAGAGTCATATAACCCAGGCAAGCCCCGATGGAGGAGTCCTGACAAGAATGGGTGTAAGCTCAGTGTTTGTTTTGCCACCTCTTTTTTTTTTTAATCTAAGAAAAGTCCTGTTTATGCCAAACCAACCAACCAACCAACCAACCAACCAACCAACAAGACACATCACTGGCATAAGAAAGCTTTCCTTCCTTCCAACTGCTTCGCACGGCCGTGGTAATGCAAAACTTATTTAAAGAGTTCTCAGCAAGTGCTAGTCTTAAGGAAACGACTGAAGTCAAAATTTAAGTACTGCTTTAGAAAGTTCACTTCAGATTTCGAGTCACTTTTGAAAACCGGGTTGCCAGACTAGAGCAACCACTTGGTTATCTTCCTCCCCGCCCGGCAGTTAGGAGAACAAAGGAAGCCATGGCTAGTTTAATGATAACTTGAGGATTCTTGTAATTACCAATTTTAGAGATGAAGCGGTGGGGAGAGTTTCCAAATGAAGAATCATTCAATGTAGAAGTTTTGGGGAAAAGTATCAGAAATGGGTGTTACAATGAGTGGGGCTGTTTTCCCACCCCTACAGCTTTGAAGGAGCTTCTTCAAATAACGCAGGGGACCAAGCGAGCTCTAATCTGCAATAAGTTAAGCCCCTCCTATGTGTCCAACTAGACATTCGTTGTCGCTGATCTCTGTCCTTGGACACTTAACCACTGTCTCCCAATCAACATAATCGTTCCTCTTCAGCACGTGTTGATTGACGCAGCAAATGGCTTCCCCAGTCACTGAGGCACACAAATCAGAAAATGGGGCATGACCCTTGACCCCTTCCGCTCCCCTGCTTCCCACTCTGTCAGCCTCCAAGTCCGGTCGATCTACTTCCGAAAAGGTCCTTGAATCTTCCCACTGGTTTCCCATCTCCTGGCCCAAGCCACAGTCGTCTTCTGACCGAGCCGTGCTGTAGCCCTCTCCTCACTGTTCTTTCTGCTTTTCCCTCCCTCCTCTTCAAATTATTTTTCCCACTAGAGCCAGAGCAGCCTGTAAGAAGCCCAAATCTGATGGAATCACTGCCTCACTTAAAAGCTTTCAATGGCTTCTGCTGACTTCTGGAATCGAGTCCAAGCTTCTACGACGTGGCAGAGACAGTACTCACCAAATACTCCACGTACTCCCCTAGCCTCCTCAGCTAACGTGAACACAGATGGGGTGACGTCACTGGTTCAGGCCAGTGGGCTGTGAGTGGGAGTGACACGTGTCATTCTGAGCGCAGGCACTTGCTCGTAGACAACTCACTCTTTCCCTGCTGTAGAAACTAGGAAGGCCATGTGTTTCAGATGGTGCCACTACAAGGTGGCCCCGCCGATTAGTCTGGGTTCCTATGTGATTTATGTGAACAGAGTTTCTCACCATTCTGTGTTGAACATACAGTGTGGGTGAGAAACAACTTTTTCTTTGTGAAGTCACTGAGATTTGAGGCTGTTTATTACCATAGCATAACCTAGCTCATCTTCGTGAATACAGGATAGTTTACAAAGCTCTCTGTGATCCGTCTCCCATTTATTTCCCTGGCTTCATTTTTTTAGTCAATCTCTTACTCTCTAAGCTCCAGCTCTAGTATTCTTTTGGACCATTGGATACATCAAAATTCTGCAGGACTTTTGCACATGTTATCTCCATTCCCTAAAACATTCTTCCCTCCGTGCTTAACCTACATAACTCCTAGTCAGAGATCAGATCTTGGTTTAAGAGGCATTTGCTGAGTCAGATAAGTTGTCTCCCTCCCTGCAAAGTTCCCGCTACTTTACACTTTGCATCATTCATTACACTTATAATGACTTGATTAATGTCTGACTTTATAATCTGAAAATAGGGACCCCTATCTGTCTTATCTCTTTAGAACTTAGCATAGGACCTGACATAGCAGGCGCTCAGTGAAAAATTAGTTGAAGGATTGAATATATGTTTAGAATGGGGTCACACTGAGTGGTTTGTTTTCTAAAATTTGTCCTGGTTAGTCTGACAACCTCTCAAATATTTTTTCATTCATTCACTTGTTAAGCCAATTGTTAATAGAGTACCTGTTCTGTGTTAGGCTAGCCTATGAAGTACAAGCAATATACACACAGGTGTTTAGAGAAATTAGAGACAACTCAGCGTTCAGCTGGTTGCTGAAATTATACGGAGAAAGTGGGTTTCTAGCAGAGCCTTGTAAAATGAGTGAAATTTGAACAGGTAGAGAGAATTGGCTGGGTATACCTGGAAGGGGCCTCAGCAAGAGAAAAAGCACTAGGAATGAGAATTTGTTAGAGATAGAAGACCAGCCTCTCTGGGCCCTTCTCCATCCCTCCCTTCCTTCCATTTTTCAACCCCTCAACACTGATTGAGTAGAGGATGCGCAGAGAACCTTGAAAGCTGGGCAGTGATCTGGGCACACCATTCACTTAAGAACTCGCTTTGGCTTATGAATGAAAGATTGGTTCCTTTTCTCCGCTCGTGCCTCTGTTCTGCTTTCACCCCACTCTCCTAGGGGGTGGGGAGCAGGCCTTTTACTTCTTTCATAGATTCCCACTGCTGACGTTTAATGCCTTATGCCTGGTAAGCACCCAATACATGCAGTTAATCAATGAAAACTTTCTTTTAAATTTGTAATGATCTGCTTCAAGCTACGGTGAGGTTGAAGGCTAGAGAGGTTAGGAACTCCAGGTTATATGGTTATGTTGGAGAAATAGGCTAGCATGTGCTCTTTCTTTCTTTAAAAAACAAACAAACAAACAAGTAATATGTGCTCATTTCAGAAGATTTACAAAATACAAGCCAGCAGAAAAAAAAGAAAATCATCTAGAATCTCACTATCTGATGATCACCACTGTTAATATTTAGGTGCATTTCTTTTTAGTCCTTTATCCATTTATATATACACACATATATTTATAAATCTAGTTTCATATACTTGAGTTTGTTTCTTTTTGTTGTGGTAAGAAACATACAACATAAAATTTATCATATTAACCATGTTTAAGTATACAGTTCAGTAGTATGAAGTACATTCACGTTGTTGTGAAACAGATCTCTAGGACTTTTTCATCTTCTAAATCTTAAACTCTATACCCATAAAACTTTATTTTAGTTAACAATAAATCACAAACATTTCCCCATAATACCAAATAGTCCATGACACTGAATATTCTTCTCTAACATTATTTTTAAGGGGTATATTTTCTATCACCATTATTTTTAAAAACTAAGTCCTTATTGTTGGATAGCTAGATTCTTTTTTTTAACCATTATACACAATGCAATGGTGAACATTCTTGCACATTTTATACATATATCTTTGCATACTTTTAAAAATATTTCCTTACAATAAATAAAGTCTCAGATGTGGAATTGCTGACTCAGAGGAGATGTACATTTTTAACGTTCTTGATATGAGTTTGGATATGAGAGACTGTATCAAGTTACATTTCTACCAGCAGAATGAAAAGGCCCATTTCACCACACTCTTGCCAGGACTGGGTATTATCATCTGGCATCTTTTCTTTAGAGACTTTAGTTAGTTCTGAAATAAGCCTCAGACCAAATGGGAATTCCTCTCAGAAATCACTGTAGCACGTGTGTATTTCTGAGTAAGCTTGAATCAGATATAGACTTGATACTCACGTACCTCTACAAACAAGATTGGGAAGATGCCTACTTTGTCTCCTAACTTTCCTTCCGCCCAGTTCTCATCCACTCGGCTGATCACAGTGATGATATCATCCTGAAAGAGAGAAGTCCTATGGTCAGTGTTTACTCTCAGTTTTCAGGTGGTGAAAGCTCTGTGGACATCCGCTTGGAGTCCCAGAAGGAGTAAGGTGCAAGAAACGTAGTTCTTTCATGATTTATTTACACAATTTTCCTGCTAAATGATCTTTCTCCATACAGGGCAGGATTTGGGTCATCAAGACCACACGAGAAGTAGAAATAATTTGGATGATAAATGGAATCCAATAGGAAAACTTAGAAATGTTTCTAGGTTTCAATTACCAGCAGAATCTGGGCTTTTCATTTAAGTTAATCCGAAGGAGAAATCAAGATGAAAGACATAGGGCGACAAACTTAGTAAAAGGGAGACTGAATTTCATTCTGATTTTGAAGACTTTTCAGAACCTGTTCAATATTGAATGTATCAAATGTAAAGTCGCTTTTTGTTCAAATTTTTCTTATTATAAAAGGTTGTATGTAGATTTGTAGAAACACTTGAAAATACAGATAAGCAAAACAAAGAAAAATTTCTATTACAGAATAGGTAAAACCACTATCAACACCTTGGTTAACACTTTTTTCCCCAGATTCTTTTCTATGAAGATAAAACATATTTACACGTACATATAACCACACTAATTTTTAAAGTCTCTTCCAAAAACATACACACATGTATATAATAACATAAATTTTAGATGTAAAGAACATAAATTTTAGATGACAAATTTTTATGTCAACTATATCCACGAAACTCCCATCCAGATCAAAAGTTATCGAATTCATAGACACAGACAATAGTTTAGTGGTTACCAGAGGGTAAGGGGGGAAAGGGGTGGGAGATGAGGGTAAAGAGGGTCAAATATGTGATACAAGGAGAACTGACTCTGGGTGGTGAGCACACAATGTGATATATAGATGAGGTATTACAGAATTGTACACCTGAAACCTATGTAACTTTACTAACAATTGTCACCCCAATAAATTTTAAGTAAAAAAAAAAAAAAAAGTTATCAAATATTCCCGGTGTCCAGAAGGCTCCTTTGTACCCTGTTCATTTTGTCTATTCTTGTACTTCATACAGATGTAGCCATACTGGACACATTGATTTTTCACTTACCAGGGACACCTTTCCACGTCCATGCCTGTTCGTCATCTAAACCTGAATATTTATCCACCGATCTCTCTGGCCTTCTGATCCATGCCCCTGAGTAATTTAGATGCGTCCAAATCTAAATTCATTTACTGCGTCATACCTTTTCTTAGCTTTTTCTCTCCTTATTACAATTTGCCATTACACATTTTCAGGTCATTATTTCTTTAATGCCAGTGTAACCCATCAGACCATAAACTCCATGTGTGCAGGGCCTGTGTCTGTTTTGCTCATTTCTGTGTTCCCAGCACCTAATACGGTGGCTCCGCTTTAGTAGTCACCCAATAAGTATTTCTAGAATGCATACATTCATGAATGACTATGTGAATACATTGTACAAATCACTGAGATAGAATACACTAGGAAAAAAAGCAGCTTTGAGACGAAAGATCCTTAGTTTCATTTGGACACGCTGAGGTTAGGAAGACCATGAGATTTCCTAGAGTGGTCTCTGCCTTCCCCAGCCCTCCACAGTGGATCAAATTCTCTCTTTGGGTTCCTTGTCATAATTGCCAATTTATGTGTCTGTTCCTTCCACCAGGACTGCTGGCTCTGTGAAGGTAGGGACAGTGATTCATCATTTTATCCCCAATGGACAGCTTGGTGCATAGCTGGGCTTACTGAATGAATGAACAGGTAGAGTAAGTGTCCCAATTTGCAAATTCCCAGAGAGGGACAAAAAAAAAAAAAAAAAAAAAAAGAAAGAAAGCAGACAATGCTTCCTGTCACTGTCTTCCTCCAGCTATGTCCCCAGAGCTCAGTGTCTAATGCTGGGCACAAAGTAAATACTGAATAAATACTTGTGGGATTGAACCATCCTTTCTCTAACTGTAGCTGAAGGACAGACTTTGCAGCTGGGCTACAGAACGACTTTCCTTACGGGACTCACTCTGAGGTGCCAAGACAATAATGATCAGTATTTCAAAATATGGAGGACAGTGAGGTTATCTAGTTGGAGGAAATCTGAAGTAAATTTCATTTCTGGTAGTGGTGGAATAAAAATGTTTGACTAAACAGAAGACCTTTCCTGAACTACTGTAACAGTGGCACTTCTTGTGCTTGATTTATTTATCATAAGTAGCAAAGAATGAAATTCACCCCAACTTTGGTTTCTACCAGAAAATTTGAATGTTTAAGGAATAATAAATACTGAATTAAACACAGAATTAAAGAAGTCTAGACTTAAGTAGAAGTGTTCTTACTTGCATATGGTGAAGAATCATCCAATAAAAAAAAGAGGTGAAAAATCTTAGGGTCATTAATGTCCTTGGAAACTATATCTTGTAAGAGGTTATTTATGTATAAAGGTGGAATTCTGTTATGATGTGTGTTTGGAGTGTTTTGAATGCACTGTTTACAACAGAGTAAACTGTCATAAATGCGAAGAATTAGTGATGAGAACTTGGTCAGTAAGAACACCCTTATGTGCTAGGGAGGGAAGAGCTGTAGGGTAATTTCCTGTCCACGTGTCTCTTTCTCCCACTACTCTGTCTGAGGGCGGGAACTGTGACTTGTTCATGCTGTATCCCTAATGCCTGCAAAGAACAGGTGCTCTAAAGCGATTGCAGAATGAATAAATGAGGGTTTAAATGTCTCTTTTTGTAATTGCAATAGAAAAGGTGAAGGATTTCTATCAAACTGGTATTTCTATCAACCTGTAGAGTTCTCTAGTGACTTCATGTCTATGTAGTTTGAGTTGTACATGCATATTACACACATATATATACCTATATGTATTTACATATAAAATCATATATAATTTTAAAAAATCATCTAATATTAAGCCAACGACTCCAGGTTCCGCCACAGACTGTGTGGTCACTGGTGACTCTGGAGGCTGCCCAGAATCTCACCTTGAGGAAGGTCAGACAGTCCTGGTTGTCACTCCTGTCCTTATCTCGTAGGTCGAAGTTGTAGAGGGCCCGGCAGAGTGGGGGCGGCTGGGGCAGCTGCTTGATGACTTCCACAGAGCTGGTGGGGAAGAACCCACTGATGCCATTGATCTCGCCCTGATACCAGTTCTCGTCCAGCTGTCTCCGGAGGAGGATGACATCTCCCTTATTAAACCTCAGGTCACCGGGATTGTGCCCTCGGTAGTTGCATAAGGCCTTGGCTCGAGGCACCTGCAGTAGGACAGAGCAGTGAAACAGGTGCTTAGCTTAGAGGCAGGAGGGACAGAAGGTAGCATATTAATAATTAACCACTGAGCACTTCCTGGCGCTGAGTGCTGTACGTGGGTCATCTTGTGGATCTGTAAACATCGAATGCAATGTTTACAACAAAACAGAGTGTTGTCAATGAGTAGAATGAGGTGATGAATTGTACGTAGAATTATATAGTAGAATAATGTGATCTGTGGATGATATCTTTGAGACAGACCCTCTAATTATCCCCATTTCTAAGTGGGGTGACCAGAGTGGTTTAGTAACTTGCCTCAGGTGACACAGTTGGGAAATGGCAGATATGAGATCTGCACTCAGGCCACCAGATTTTAGAGCTCCTGTTCTAAATCACTATGCAGAGAACCAGGTTTCGGACTTGACTCCATAACTAGGCGAACTTGAGTGAGTCAGTGATGCTTTCTGGGGCCTGAACACTGATTTTGAATTCTGGCTCCACCTCTTTTCTCTTTTGTGACCCCATGTCTGTTTCTCTGACAGCTGGGTCAAGTTATGTAATCTTTCTTAAACCGTATTCACTTATACAGTAGGGGTAATAACAGAATACCCACCTCATTAGGGTAGTTGTGAAGAATAAGTGCTTGTAATATTTTTAGCACATTGCTTGGTACATAGTATGTGCTCAATAAATGACATTTTCTTATTAACATCATCTACAATGGAGGGTTAATGATATCAGTTCTACCTATTGTTCAATATCGATGGGAAGAAAACTGAGGTGAAAACTCCCTGAAAATAGAAAGTGTTCTATGAGAGTGATACAATATAATTGGTCCTAAGCCTCACGAATGTTTGAATCATTAGGAAGAACAACTGAGACAAAGAAACAATGAGTCAGAAATCAATCATAAATTTAAAAAAATCAACTAAAGAATAGTCATTTGTCAAATCAGGTGTCTGTCCAAATAATTATTTCATTCAACACATTTCTTTTTCCTAATTGAAACCGGCATCTCCACACAGAAACAGCCTCACTCTGGTCCTGTTTGAAGTAAGTGCGGCCAACGGAAGCTTCTGATAATGCAGGTTTAATAGAAAACCTATCAGTGTCGTGGGGATTGTGTTTTGTTTTGTGCTTTTCTCAGCACTGGGGTGAAACAGTCCCCTCTCCTGGGGGCAGTCTTTCTACCCATAAGGGGGTCGAAAAAGGCATTAATTCAGTTCTTCAAGAAAGTTCTGTGTCTGCAATTCTTTTGAAAGGAATTTTAAGCAGCTTAGGGGTAGAGACAAGACCTAAACAGCATCATATTGCGGATGAGATGGTAGAGCAGTGCTTTTCTGCTGGTCCCTGGATACAGTAAGGAGAGCCTGGGGAGTTAGAAAACCACAGGAACACAGCTCATCCTCGGAGTGTGGTGGACAGATGAGCAAAGGTGTGCTAGGAGGTTTGGTACAGTGTAGCAGATAAACGGAATTGGTTGAATAAATTATGATACACCCATACAATAGAATACCCTGCAGTCATTAAAATTGATGATACTGATCTATATTTAATACCATTGAGAGTTATTCATAATATATTGTTAAGTATAACAGAAGATGTTAAAACAGGCTTTCACTATAGACACATATGTATATGTTTACCTGAGGAAAATGCTAGATGGCTATACACCAACATTTTAAGAGTGATTATTTCTAAGAGGTGAGATTTTTGAATATTAAAAAAAAAGTTTCCCTAAGTGCTTAGCAGTGTTTTCTATTCTACAATGAAATAATTGTATTTCCTGTTAAAATTGGATAGTAAAAATAAAGTGAATGAAACTGGGGGGATGAGAAGTGAAACGTATGGGAGTAATTTAGGAAAAAAATAAGCCAAGGTGAGTAGGATCAGCAAATGATGCAACTATGTTTTTGGAGAAGATGTTCCTAACCTGAGAAATAAGCAGGTAGATAGATGCAGGATGAGAGCAGAAGATTTTGGGGGAACGATTTGAATCTGCTAAACTTCTAGGGTTGGGTATATCAGGGAACAAAAGTTGTCCCTCTATATTTCTTCACTCCAATTTGACCTTGTAAATATAAATCCCATTTTCCAGGGTATGTGACCACTTAAAACACTAGTCACATTTTCTAGCTTCCCTGGCAACTAAGTTCTGGCCAATGGGGTATAAATAACTTTTAGAAAGTGTCTTTACTGAAAGAAACCCTTTTCCTTTCCTCCATTTTGATTTGTGGAATGCAGATGTGATTGCTGGAGCTCTAGCTGCCATCCTGAATAATGAGGATGAGGGTCACACCTAACTAGAAAAGGAAGCAGTTTGGGTTGCAGAGCTGCTAGACCAGTCTTCTACTACTTTACTTCCAGATTTTTGGCTGAAAGCTAAATAAACTTGCATTTTGCTCAATGCACTGTTATTTTGGATTTGTAAAAGGAAAAGAAAAGAAAATAAAAAAATTAAGAAAAAAGAATTAAAGCCCTTTATCATTAAATAATGACAATACCAACAGCTAATATCTATTGAGTGTTTCTTCCTATGTGCCAGGCACTGTGCTAACCATGCCACAATATACTTGTATTTACTTAATTCTCACAACAAACTGTGATTAGAAAACTGGGTATCAGAGAGCTTGAAAAGTTGCCCAAATTCATGAAGCTAGAAAGTGGTAGAGCTAGGATTTGAACTCAGGTCTGTCTATCCCCAGCCTAAGCTCTTAACCAGTCAGCCAGTGTTTCTCAAAATGAAGTCTGTGGTCCAACTGTTTCAGAATCCTGGGAGATGTTAAAAATGCAGATTCCTGGACCCCATCCCTGACCTATTTGACTAGGATCTCTTGGATTGCAATTCAAGTAGCTGCATTTTTATCTAGCGCTCCCAGTATCCAAGTTTGATGCCCCCTGATCTGAGTTATGTCTTATTCTAGCTAACATGGGAGCAACGAAATTTTGATGTAGGTTTTGGCTGAAATGCTTTTTTCCTTTCCTTTCCTTTCCTTTCCTTTCCTTTCCTTTCCTTTCCTTTCCTTTCCTTTCCTTTCCTTTCCTTTCCTTCCCTTCCCTTCCCTTCCTTTCCTTTTCTGGAAGACATCCAGTACAAGTGGCTTACGTACTTTCATGACTACTGAGCATGTATATAAAACTAAAATTGCACTACATGCTTAAATCTCTTTGAAGATGCATTAACTTTGAAATCCTGAGATAGTGCCAAAGTTTTATTGAACATAAATGACCCTAGGGCACTGGTGGACTGTCCACTGGGGGTTGGAGAGAGCCCATGGCACAACATGTGTTGTTAAACACTTAGGCTCTTCAGTATTCTGACACCAAGTGTCAACTGCAGAATTTTTCGCAATTAATTCAAAATTGTTCCTTTGCTTGATGGTTGATATTCTTTCCATTGATTTAAACTTACACATTATTTTTAAAATGTTTTTCTTCTTAAAAATTATTTACTTTTGTCACTTACAGTTGACATTAATATTATTTTACATTAGTTTCAGGTGTACAGCACAGTGGTGAGACATTCATATTATGTATGCAGTGATCCCCCCGATTAGTTTAGTACCCACCTGGCACTCTACATAGTTGTTGCAACATTATTGACTATGTTCTCCATGATGTACTTTACATGCCGTGACCATTTCGTTTTACTCCACGTGCCCAGTAGTCATATATTCCAAAGCCACTGGACCACCTGAGTACCTAAGTGCCACTGTTTAATGAAATACATATATTTAGGTCTGTAAACCTCACTGTGTGACTTGGAGTGCTTCCTGCAGGAACCTGATTACACGGATCATGGTGCTATCAAAAAGAACAATGCTTTTATCTTTATAGATTATTTCATTGAACTATATAAAATGGGTATCAATACATGTATTTACTTCCCCCACCCCCCAAAAGAGTCATCTTTTTTCCATCTTCCTTCAGTATAGGTAAGTATTGTGAAAGTGAATTGTAAATTCTATTTTTAACATGAAGACTCTTTTCACCTACTCATTTTGGATAATCCCTCCCCAGAGTCTCAGTTCTACATTCATACCTATAGGAAACATTGCCTTCTATGCTGTAAAGAGGGAGGAATGGAAAAGGGGGTGGGTTTGGGGAGGTGGGAGAGAGATGGAAAGAGAGAGGGGGGGAGAGAGAGAGAGAGAGAGAGAATCTGAAGAGAGGAAGGAAATTAACATTCACTGTGGTTCTGACAAGTCGTAGAAAATGATCTCAAAAGCCTATGAAGTAGGTGATAGTGTCCCATTTTATTGATGAAGAAACAGAAGTTCTGAGATGTTCAATGTCACCATGCAAGGTCACACAGCCAGAGTATGACAGCTCCAAGACTGACTTAGGCTCATTTGACCTCAAAGCACCCTCATTTTCTTTCATCCAGCTGAAGTCACCTAAGTACGTTTTTCCATCATAAAACTCATTTGGGGCTCTGTTTTGTAATCAAAATCTGAATAGAGTGTGAATGCAATTTGCTTGCTGCCGGCTGCATTAGCATGAATTATTGAACTCCAGAGCCCTCACATAAAAGTTAAGCACCTGGAGAGACTCAGCTGGCTGATTCTCTCAAGGGAAAATGCCTCCAAGTGCCACATCAGCTGCCACTGTTGTCTTGTTGGTCACAGCGGTCATCACGCATAACTGTTTCCCCGGGTACAGGTGGGAGGGAGAATGGGGATAAAGTGTGTGTGGAGGTCTCACAACTGGGCCATTACCAAACTTTTTTCCTGGTGTTTTCCAGACAGATATTCCACTGGAAGCTTGTGTGTGCCTATAAAGCTTTCTTTTTCTGAGATTCAAAAGGCTCAAGAATTCTACGCTCCTGTAATTCTTCTATTGATGTGTCATGTCAAGGAGGATCTGAAAGCCACGAGGGCCCTGTTTCTGATGGAGGGTAACGCATAGAACCCAGAAACAGGGAAACGGGGGCGTGTGGGGACACGAGTAGTACAGTGTTGTTGGAGTAATTATGAATGTTAGCAGTAAAATTATGGCAAACGTCTCTTCTCTGAGGAACCTACTCTCCATCTTCTGATGGGCTTGTCATTCACTCCGGACACACCACACACACAGGGTTACGTGGCCCAGGCCGGCCAGTTAGAGTACCCACACCACCCTGGCATAGCGCTTGGTCCAGGTCAGGTATGGACCCCAAACAGGGCCAATTGGAATCTTCTTTGAAGTTTGATACATAGATGCCAAGAAGAGAGTCTTTCTTACGTTTGGATCGTGCGTCTTGAGGTGGTAAGCCTTGTACGCCAGGGGTGATACTTCCCCACCAGCAGACACACTTTGCTGACTAAGCTGCAGAAGGCAGCAGAACTAGAGATACAGTGAGATAAATAGGGAATTAGGCAGACAGAGCCATGATGACAAAATTGAACACCTAAATCCAGCTGTGCCAGAAGGCTACTCAGGTAAATGAGATCATATCCCCAGCGTAGTGTTTACGCAAATAACTATTTGGAGTTATTTTCTGACACTTGAAACTGAACAAGTCCTGACGAATACATATGACAGCAGAACTGCCTGACAATGGAATATTCAAATAGTAGAATTCAGAAATAGGAGCAGGTCTATCTGCCAGTGAGCCCGGAGCTTAGTTCCAATTTGAAAATAATGAAGGAGGCACTTGGGCTGATAACAGGGTAAGACAAAAGGAGCCCACGTGGAGCAGAACCACCTCGGTGCTGCACACAAGGGGAAAAGCTGAGCTTAGGGTGTGAGCTCCACCTGCTCTTATGTGACCAGCTCTTCACCATGCTCTAGTGACACTTCCCACTCATTTAGAAAGGAGTTGGCCTGACTCTCTCTACTCCTGGCATTAGGCGGGGCCAAAATCAACATGCTGAGCTAACTGCAGGAGACTGATGACACGGCCCATGGAGCTAACTGCTTGCTTCCCTGAGCTGGTCATGAGATCGCCCATCACTGCAGAATGGGGCCAAGAAAAAATATCCTGGCCTTTGGCTCAAGTTATCATTCACCAGGCTATAAATTCTCTGCTGGAGAATTCAGGATTTGTGTCTGAAGCACCTCTGTGTCTCTGTCTCTGAGCCCTGGACACCAGCAGGTGTTTGATAAATGCTTGATGGATGAATGGATTCGTGAATTAATCAAGAAACAGCCAGGAATTACCATTCCTGGAGGAAAAGCATGCATGCAAGGTTAATAAATATGACTGATAATAATGATTGGAAAGCAGATCTATTGGCATGAGCTGGGAAATAAAAAAGAGTTGGATCGTATTTTCCAAATTGCCCTGAATTTTAATAATTTGGCGGTACACACACTCAAAAAGTGTTCAATACTCAAACAAGCTCAGGGACTACTGAGTTAAACAAAGTGACACAGGCTTCTTTGCAGACTGGCTTCTCAGAAGGTGTACTCTGCTAAGGTGATTTTGTATTTGCATCGGAGCACTTTGCAGGATTAGCAGAACAGGCCTTGGGAAAGCTGGGCAAGATAAATGTGACTTCCCCTGCGATTTCCTCTCTTGGTGAGCCTAAGGGTCAACTACCTGTCCCGGATCCTAACTTCCTAGTGTCTGCTTAGCCTGGCCTCCCTCCCTCACCGTGCAATCCTTTCGGAGCAGATTTGTTGGGGGCAATGGAGTGGACATTAGAAAGTGCTGGCTGGCCCTTGGGCACGTGTTGTCCCATCACTGGTGAGGAGGCAGAGCTCCCCAGCACTCACTCAACAGGATCAGACCTGGTCGCTCGACAAAGCCCAGACTGTGTGCTGCTTGGGGGCTGAGATCACCAGAAGGCACACAGTCCTGTGGTCTTCCTAAGTGGAAATCCCTGAAGGTGGGCATTCAGCTTGGAGGCCAGGCTTATGACATAGTCTCTGTGACTTTCTTTTCTTCGTAGAGAAATTTACTTGTTCAGGGGTGGTACGAGGGTGCAACAGGACACAGATGGTAGAGTCAAGTAGGATCTTGGTTTGCATGCTGGCTTTTGCAACTTTGGCCAAATCACTCGGCCTTCCTGACTCTTATTTTGGATCATCCATAAATTGGGGCTGATACTAATACTTCCATCTGCAGCATTCTCAGCAAGTCTGGGCTCTGCAAATCCTGCATATCCGAAAGAAACTTTTGGCCCTTGTTCTGGGAGATAACGTCTAAGCCCTTGGAGCAGCTCACCTAATCAGAGAGACGCTGTGTCTCTCTGGGACCTTGGGACATACCAGATGGCCTAAGCTAACGACGTGATTTATGGTGGTGGGCTTGGGTCAGGCACTGGAACCTGACTCCTGGAGGGGCTGCCTACCTGACTGACCCCCGATAAAAGCCCCAGCGCATCAAGTCTCTGCTGCGCTTCCTCGGCTGCCAGTGCTCCATGTGTGTTGTCACAACTGTCGCTGGGTGAAATCAGTGCTGTCTGCACAACTCCTCTGGGAGAGCACAACTGGAAGCTTGTGCCTGGCCTCTCCTGGACCCTGCCCTAGGTTACCTTTCCCATTTCTGACTTTAGTCTGTGTCTTTTCACTGTAATAAACCCTAACTGAGTAGAACAGTTTTGCTGAGTTCTGTGAGCCCTTCTAGTGAATCATGGAATCTGAGGGGGGTCTTGGGGACATCTGAACACACTTCTTCACGGGTTTGTTGAAAGGACTAAGCAGATAAATCACATAGAGTACTTAGTAGAATGCTCAGCAAATAATCAGTGTTCAGTAAATAAAGATGCTTAGAGATTTTTTCCAAAAGAGGAGAGGGGAGTAATGAATTTGTGGTTACACCTTCTGGACTGACTTTTTCAGCCCTATTTGTTATTCATGCTTTCTTTCAATAAATTTTTTTTGGGGTGGGGGAAGGGAAACAGGACTTTGTTGGGGAACGGTGTGTAATTCCAGAACTTTTTCCAAGTCAAGTTGTTGTCCTTTCAATCTCAGTTGTGGAGGGCGCAGCTCAGCTCCAGGTCCAGTTGCCGTTGTTAGTTGCAGGGAGCGCAGCCCACCATCCCTTGCGGGAGGGAAACCTTGTGGTTGAGAGGATGCGCTCCAACCAACTGAGCCATCCGGGAGCTCAGCGGCAGCTCAGCTCAAGGTGCCGTGTTCAATCTTAGTTTCAGGGGGCGCTGCCCACCATCCCTTGCGGGAGTCGAGGAATTGAACCGGCAACCTTGTGGTTGAGAGCCCACTGGCCCATGTGGGAATCGAACCGGCAGCCTTCGGAGTTAGGAGCACAGAGCTCTAACCGCCTGAGCCATCGGGTCGGCCCCAGTAAATTTTTTTTGAGTGCCAACTATGCCAGGCATTGTGTAGTTGGGGAAAGAAAGGTCAAAGTTATAAATAAATAGATAAATATATAAATACAAGTTGGAGTAAGTTTTATGGAGGAAAAGAATAGGGAAATAGATGAAAGACACTGAGACATGGGAAGAGAACTGATGTCAGGAGGGTCCCATTATTGGCCCTATGTCTACATCTAAAAGTCCATTCTGTTCTGTGACTGTTGTCACGTAGCTCTCTATTTCTCCTTCCCTCTGTCTTTTCTCTCACACCTCTCTTCTTCCAGCCCTAGGGAGAGAGCTGGGACATCACAGCTCTCCATGCTCCTTCGTTGTCTACCTCCTGCCACATTGAGTCAGTGGGCATGGCATTCCTTACTTCTTCTCTTAATCAAGTATCAGTCAAGCATCCAGGACACACCAGCTTTCTTTCCTTGGTCCCTCCTGCCTCCTTCTTGGATTATCAGGGGTCTGATAGCAGGAAAATAATGAAGGAAGCAGGAGTTTGCCAGTGGCCAGAGGAACACTCCCAATCAGCAGCCCCCTTTAGGGGCCCCATTAGTATGCTTTCATTTTTCCTTCCAAACATTTCTCTGAGATTGCTCTGGGGTGAGCTCATTACCCCACCACAGAAGGTAACCCCAGACACGTTCATGGCCATATCCCTGGCTCCTAACATAAGCTGGTTCTCCATATGTAGCTTGGGATTACTTCTGAAATGGGCTGGGTGCCAGGTCCCAGAGATGTTCATTGGGATAGCACTGAATTCTCCAGGGAACCCAAGCATTTCCATTGCCATGTCTTCCTCCAGGAGGACACAGGGCACCTGTGAGAAAGGGCCGGAGGTATGTGGGAGCCTGGAGGACCAGGGGAGGAGCTGTCTCACTCCTCCTGGGGGGCCATTCTGCCCCCTTCCATGATCAGCAGTTCCAGAGTGAGTGTTCCCTATAGGTGTGGCACCTGATTCATAAGTCTTTTCCCACACGGTCTGAGAAAGTGAGCCAAATTTCCCATGCAGAGAGAGGAGAGGTGAGCCTAATAACCCTCCCAGCCCCCTCACCTTCCTTGGCTTTGGGAAAAAAAGCTTTGGTTACATGGTCATTGGCTTTTTCTCCCAAGTTGTTTCTCCCTTTCACCTTCATCTGAAATTTCTCGAGCTGAAGGAGGAATGACTAATGACCACATGACTCACGAAAACAGGAGAATGTTTCTGATAAGGGGCCATCTGGTCTGGGGGATTGAGTTGCCCCCTAGATGTGATATACAGCTGGAAACTTGTGTCCTTGAGTGAGGCTCTGAACCTCTCTGGGCCACAGTTTACTCAACTGCAAAGAGAAGAGGTGATTTTTTTTTTTTATCATTCCTTCCAACTCTAAAGCCAACAGAATGACTTCTTAATTTGTCTCCATCCTTTAAGACCTGCGTGTGTGTGTGTGTGTGTGTGTGTTTACACCTATTTGCACTTTAATTTGGTGATAGCAAAGGGAAAAGTCTGCATGACCCTTGTTGAAAACAGCAAGCCACGGGAAGTTGGAATTCTTCCCTCTCAGTTCAGTTGCCCTTGATGTCAGCATGTTCACCCCAGGACCTTCTGCAAATCTGCAATTTGCCTCTTTCAAATCAAAATTCAGAGCATTCCTCTCATTTATACCCAAAGGAACAGATAGTGACCTTGGAGGAAAAGTACTTTGCTTGCCTAGAGAGCTGGACCACACATTAGGAGTGAGTGTCTGTGCATCAGAAAGATGCTGGACACCCACATGTCCTCTGTTCCACTAGGGTCATTTATTTCAAGTAGGAAGTCTGAGTTTAGGGAAATCCTCTGAAAGTCTTTGAGAAATGGAAAACGTCTCCTGCGATTAAGCTAAGTTATCTAGAAGTGTTTCAGCAGTTCTTTGCAATCGTTTTTTCTCTCTGAGATAGAGTCACTAGTCCTCCTAGGAATATGAGCTATTGCAGGGTATGTGCACTGTTTTTTATTTCCATATGATCGTATCCAGATAGAAGCCAATACCCTTGGCACTGCCTCTATGTCTTCTGCCTCTTTGTCTTCAGAAAACCTTTATTGTCTCCTCTGCCAAGGCTGAGTTGGGTCTCCTTTTCTGTGAGTCATTGGACCCCATACTTCCCCTACCACAGTACTTACCACCTTGTATTGTAATTCTGGTTTACTTGTTTGCCTATCCACCGGATCTGAGCTCTGTAGCAGCACGGCCTATGATTTGCTCATCTTTGTACTCCTAACACCTGGCAAAGCGATGCCATCCACTCATTCATTCAATGAAAATGTACTGAATGCCTATAATACATAAGACAGACACAGTGTCTGCCTTTATGGGACTTACATTCTAGCTCAGGGGTGTCCAAACTTTTTTCAACGTTTTCCACCAAGGGCCATGTTCGGTAAAATACACAAACAGCCGGGCCACTCACTCGAGGTGCAGTACATATTGCCTCACCTGGTTTATTTAAGTAAACTAAATATATTTTTGGAATTTGCTGCGGGCCAATTAAAAATGGATTGCGGGCCGCAGTTTGGACACCCCTGTAGCTGAATCTAGTAAGCACTCAATAAGTATTTGTTGAATGAACGAATGAATGAATATTAAACCATACCATGCCACTTAAACCCAATTTCAACTTTGATATTTTGCCATCTCTGCTCCTGACATAAATTTTAACATGTCTAGCTAGTTATTTTTCCAGGATTTGGGGAGTATCCAGGCTTGCTAGCCACAGATAAAAAGAGTATTTTTTCCAAGTCATCCTTTAAAAAACCCCCATTATTTAAAGTGTGCTTTGAGCTCTGTCCATATCCCAGTTTTTCCAAAGGCTACCCGCCTCGGAGACGCCTACTGTTGAAGACGTTTTCTTTCCCACATGTCCTCTTCATCAAGTGTATAATCTTCACTGCAGGCAGCCATGATGAGTGACAAAAAGTGCCAGCTGGTAGCTCCAGGAAGGGAGCAGAAAGGAGCAAGGAGATATCTTTTTCCGCCTATTCAGAACATTGAAATCCAATTTATCGCTGGCCACATGAGCCAAAGAAAGCAGCTCTCAGCAGCTGTTGATCTGAGAGGCTCCAATCTCATTTCTATGACCTGGGTGCCACTGACACTCCTCGGGCAAGTCTGGGAATGGCTTGGCATGAAGGAGTGGCCCTCCTGTTCTCTTCCCTAAGGGCTGGCTTTGGGTGGGCCCGTGTCACATGGTAGAAAAAGTGATAGGGTCACTCTTTCAAAAATATGTTTTGTTGTGGGTGGACATTCCTTGGTAACTGCTGCCCCAGGGTTCCGCCCCGTCTCATTACTGTTGCCCTCACCCAGGGGTGTGCTGGTGAGCCAGCTGGGGGTAGGGAGTTCGGATTGGTGTCAATTTCCGTGTCAAATACTCCTACCTTGGCTATCAAGCTGATGTCACTGAATATGGAGGTGGGAAGACGTAAGACATATGCCTGTCACGAGCCAGCAGGAGCGGGTCTAACACCACTACACAGCTCCTTGTCTAACTCACACTTGCCGCAGAGGTGAAAGACTACTCCAGACCATCACCATTGTCTTTCTACAACTGGGATTTTAGGATGTGGTTTGTAAGATCCTTTTGCGTCTGTTATGTCACTGGGCTCTGACCGCAATACTGCATGGTAAGAATTATTATGCGTATTTAGTAGAGGAAGAAACCGAGGCACAGGAAGATACGACTGGCCTCAACTCACACAGCGGGGGTTTATGGGGTCCCTGTCTCTCCACTCTTGACTGGCCGACTTCCCCCACACTGTCCACTGCAGCGAAAGGCACATCCTTTTGTAGTGCCAATGCCTCATGCACTCACTTCTTAAGTTCTTCCCAGAAGATTCTTTCTGCATTTCACCCTCCCCTCTCCTGCCCAACTGCTACTTGTCTTTTAGGTCTCAGCTTAAACATGATGTCCCTTAGTGTCCACGTCAGGGTCAGGGATCCCGCCTGTGTGCTTTTATGAAGCTCTCTGGCACCTCCATCATGGTTATTTGTCAAATGCTGTTGAAGTGGCTTTTGATTGATCTGCCTCCTCTAGCAGACTGGAAACTTGGTGAGGGCACAAACTTTTATCCAGCTCACTACTGATCCTGGTGTCAAACAGAGTGTCTGGCCCAATGAGTATTTTCAGAATGAATGAATCCATGAATGATGGTCTCCTAATCTTCAAATTCAGTAATCTTTGTTTCTCTCTACTGTCTCCTGTCAGGACCCCGAAGAGTCTACTTCCTCATAGATGGGCTGAGGTCTTCCCAGGAACCTGGTGAGGCCCTTGCTAGCATGTGCCGCCAGCAGACTTACCTCCCCGGCCTCACCATGGCCCCTCTGGGCTCTGCAAAGTGTTGCAGTAGCAAGCTGAGAAACCTGTTTGGTGTGCTATGAAATGTGCTCATTACACACATGCCAAGACAAAGACACAGTCAGGAAGAAGGCTCCAGCCAGAAGCACCTGAAGCTTCAGCAAAGGCGGGGGGGTGTTTAGGAACATTCTGGAAGCAGCGTGTCCTATAATAATTGTAAGACAAAGCCTTATGAATCAGCATTCATTCCCTCATTTTCCCTCTGAGGAGGTAGAAAAGGATCAAGGCTGCTTCCATGCTGGGATCTGCTGACCTTTTGGCACCACAGAATCTCTTACATACCTGAAGCATTTATTACAAACATCTAATCATCTTCTGTAAACACAGGCAGCTGCCACTTAAAACAGGCAGGAGAAGAGTCTGGCATATGTTAGTTACTTCCCTATTTTACCTGAGCCTGCCTAGTAGTACAAATTTCAGGATGTTCATCTTTGCTCTCAATCATACATGAGAAAACTATAATCTACCAATCATCAGAGGATCTGATTATGCCTCTAGAAGTATTCAGCCCAATAGAACTTTGTGGGATGATGGAAATATGCTATTCTGTATTGTTGAATACAGCAACCACTAGCCCCAGCAGTTACTGAGCCCTTGCCATGTGAAATAATGTGAATAAAGACTCAGATTTTAAATTTTATTAATTTTTCATTAATTTTAATTCAAAGTCAAATAGCCACATGTGGCTCGTGGCTACTACATTGGACAACACAGCTCTAGATCTAATTATCAATGCAGAGGACTGAAGAACATATTAAATGACACAACAGGGATGAAATAAGAAAAATTCAGAAAATAAGAAACTAAGACAAATGCAATAGCATGGGAAAAAAGAAGAGGAAGTGAGTGAGTGAGTGTTAGTGTGTGAGAAACCTAGAGACTTAAGAGGTATGCTAACCAAATGCAATATGTGGAACTTGGTGGTTCTTGATTCAAACAAACCAATTATTAAAAAATTATGAGACAATTGGGGAAATTTGATCACTAATTGGCTATTTGATGATATCTAGGAATTTTTAGATGTGATATTGTATTGAGGCTATGTTAAAAAAAGAGTCCTTATCTTTTAAAGGTACACATTGAGTTGTTTACAGATAAAAGAGGAAGATTTCAGCTTTTTCTAAATTTAACCTCGTAAGCGGAGAAAGTGAGTGGGATGCAGATGAAATAAGATTATGTTGATAATTTTGGCAGCCAAGTGATTCGTACACAGTGGTTCATTATTATTATATCATCTATTTATTATATTTAGAAATTTTCATAATAAAAAGTTTTAAGAAATCATCAGAGGAATGCCAATGATGGTGAGAGATGGGCAAAAAGGCATTTTCCTTCTTAAATGTCGAGGGCTTCAAATTTCACATTGGGAAGGCAGTATAGGCCTTCCCAATCAAGGAAGGCACTTTGATCAAGAGTTAAACTATGTCTTCCTTTTGATTCAGGAATCCTGGTTCTAGGAATTGCTCCTACACGTATATGCAAGAATCTATGTAAAAGATTATGAAGTGCAGGGTTGTTTACAATGGTGAAGAACTGGAAATAGCCCAAATGTTCTTTGGTCATGGATTGGTTAGATAAGTGATGGTATGCAGCCACTGTGGAATGCTAAGCAGATTTAAAAAGAATGAGGTAGATCAGTGTGGACTGCCATCAGAAAGATGTCTAGGATATATTCTTAGGTTAAAAAAAAAAGTAAATTGCAAAAAGATATGTGTGGTATGACCTGATAAGAAACTACACATAGGTACATGAGTATTTACATATATCGGTGTATAAGCACAGAGCTAATTGTTAAAGCCTGAAAAAAACATATACCAAGTTGATCCGGGGAGGGGAGGAATTTACAACTCCCCTCAAATGAGTCAGAGTCATGGCTGTTGATTAGCTATAGACTCTTATCATCTGTTCCATGAATAATCAACAGGCAACATGGCCACTAGGCTTTCTCATCAGGCAACATGGCCACTAGGGTCTGAATGTTGTGTGTCCCCCAAATTCATATGTTGAAATCCTAATCCCAAAGATGAGCGTATTAGGAGGTGAGGCCTTAGTCAGGTGCTTAGGTCATGAGGGTGGAGCCCTCCTAAATGGGATTAGTGTTTTTATGAAAAAGACCCACCCCAGAGCTCCCTAGCCCCTTCTGCCATGTGAGGACACAGTGAGAAGTCACCAGCTATGAACCAAGAAGGGGCTCTCACCAGAATGTGAGTGACCATGCTGGTGCCTTAATCTTGGACTTCCAGTCTCCAAACTGTGAGAAATAAGTTTCTGTTGTTTATAAGCCACTCAGTCTATGGTATTTTGTTACTATAATAGCCCAAATGGACGGAAACACTGGCCCTTCCTCCCAGAAGAAAATACATGTATTTGCGACGGAGGAGTTTCATCCAGCATGAACGGGTGATCCCTACTTCCAAAGTGGAGAGGCGTTTAGAAAGTCCATTTCTATCACAATATTTGCTGCCAGTTACTGAACAACACCATGTGTCAAGCATTATGCTAAGAGGTCTATGTCTTTCACTCCTGGGCTCTGGGGTCAAACTCAGATTCTCCCACTTGCTATTTGTGACCTTGGACTAGTTACTTCAGCTCAGTTTCCTCATATATAAAATGGAAGGAAGACTAGTACCTATCTCATGGGTATGAAAAGTCAATGAGATTATGCATATGAAGTGCCTGGCACATATAATTGCTCAGTAAATGTCCACTCTCATTATTTTCTCACTTCAACATTCCAACAACCCTATGAGGTAAATACTATTATGCATCCACTTGGCAGATGAGAAAACTGAGTCTTACAAACAGTGGTGTGCTGGCACCAGCTCACATGGGTTTATGAGAGCTGATTGCTAAATTTTCACAAATTTTTTTTGAGTTGGCCAGCCATCATATTGGTAGTTTGAAATTAGTTGTGATGGCAGTATTTACACCATGGGAATCAGCAAACTACATGCCCCCTGGAGAGCTGTTGGTCAAACATCAACAGCTGCTTAAAGTAGTTAAGCAGCTTATATAAGGCTGGTGAGTGGCAGAGCTCAGGTTTGAAACTTGCTCTGCTCAACTCCAAAGGTCTTAATGTTTGCATCTACCTAGGCTGAGTTACATTAAAAGTTAGAACTCTCATCTCCTAAACAAAGCCAGTAGGATAATGCTTTTCAACATCATGTCCCCAGAGAAGTGGTTCTCAAATTTTAGGGCGCATCAGATTTACCTGGATGGCTTGTTGAAACCTAGATGTCTGAGCCCCACCCCAGAATTTCTTATTCATTTTTTGGGTGGGATTCAGTAATTTGCATTTCTAAATAGTTCCCAGTGATGCTGATGCTGCTGGTCTCGGGATCATACTTTGGGAACTATTGTTCTAGTGAAAATCTGAAGCGTTTTGCTGTACATCTTGCCATAATCTTACAAAGGCCATGGCTTTGTTAATTCTTCTCTCATTTAAAGATGGCAGGATTCAGACAGTAGTTCTAGGCCCCGAGTTTTCTATAGGAGACCATTTTGGTAAGATATTTGTGCTCCCAGCAGTCTGAACACATGAAAATGGGAACTAAATCTTGGTGCCTCTCTCCAGTTGGCCCCCACTTAGCTCTGGCCAGTATCCCAGGAGACCGAGCCGCTCCCTGTACATAGAGGGAGGCAAAAAAAAAAAAAAAAAAAAAAAAAAAAATCAAATTCTATCTTTAAAATCTGGCAGAAAGCTGCCCTATAATTATACTAAGTGAACTAGTTACATCTTCTCTTGTATTGATGTAGGATTATTAAGAGATTGCTCACACAGTCCTGTGGAATTCAATTAATGAATTTAGAGATATCTTGTTTAAACCACCCCTCTCTTCTAACCACCTCCTGCCTCCTCAATAGTATAGATAACAAAACCATAAAGGAAAATGCAGTAAACCCAGAATTAATGCTCCCCATCAGAACAGGATTGTTACTTTAAAAGCACAACTTTCCCAGATACTTTTCTACCTTAAGTATCGAATTTTTTGGTAAACTCTTAGATGGGGGTGAAAGCAAGAGGGCATGGATGGACATACAAACACTCACCTGTGGACATCACTTCAAAAGAATTAGAGAAGTTAGGATGGGCATTTGGCTATCCCAAGTTGGCATAGATTTCATTTATTCTCCCTGCAACAGTGTTTTACGAATACAACTAGCCAATGGTGTATAGAAGGAAATCGACCAGGCCAATGGACCATGGCAGGCCACTTTTAGAATTCTGGGTTTGGGAGATAGAACAGGCACTCTTGGCTTAAAATGAGCTTATACCATTTAGACTTGCTTTGATTGAGGCACTCAAGGAATATGATTTTTGCAGACCATTAGAATCTCAGTTTCTTGAGAGCAGGAGCTAAATCTTATTATTCTTTGTAGCCCTATATTCCTGAGCACATAATTAGAGTTCAATAAACTCAACAAATGCTTGAGAATGACAGAATGTTACTGTGGAAAGAACAAGGGCTGTAGAATCAAGAGCGATTTGCATTTAAATCTCAAGTATATCTCCTACTACTTGTGTGACCTTAAGTAAGTCATTTAGCCTCTTTGACACTCAATTTCCTGATCTGTAAAATGGGGGCCGATCAGTCAACAAAATTTACTGAGTACCTGTGTGTGCTGACACTGCTCTAGATACTGGAGCTAAGTCACTGGACAAGGTGGTCAAAAATTCTGTCCTCAAGGTGTATATAATATTAGAGTCTATCTGAGGCTGCCTCTCAGGAAGCCATATATGGGATAAGGGTTAGAGCACTTGACCTATCCTGCCTCTACCACTAACTAACTGTGACATCTCAACAAGTGAATGACAATAGGACCAGCCATTCACTTATTGAGATGTCACAGACTTCCAGCACACATCCATGCTTGCCATCGGGTACACGTGTAAAGGGCGTTTCTTAGGGCAGATGAGTTACACGAAGAGGCACTGCTGCCACAGAGCTGATGTGGGCCCATTTCAGGGCTTGGTAAGTAGAGGCTGGATTCAGCCTCTGGTGTACCTCCGTGGCTGTGTATCTTGTAAAATTACATGTAAAGTCTCTACAACAATGCCTGGCATACAATAAGTACTCAATCAACGCTAGTTTTTATTACTGTAGGTGTGTGATGAGAATTTAATGCAAACAGAGCGCCAACAGTATACAGTTGGTGTTCAATACAGTCAGCTCCCTTCCTCTTAGTCTGTGGAAAAACAGTAAACATACACATCAGTACAAAGTATAGGTGATGGGAAACCATTAGCTACCCTGTCTTTTCTTTTGTTCTGGTACGTGCAGGAGGTGGCTTGGTGTAAGGAAAAGAGCCCTGGGCTAGCAATCAGAAGACGTGGGTCTGGCCCCAACTTACACATTGCTTGCCTCCAATTGCTCAGGGGACCTCCACCAACCCTCAGTTTTCTCATCTGTCAGTGAGATGACGGTATGGGTTGGTCTGGATCACATGCTGGTGCTATGATATGCATGCATTTTGCTGTCACGAGTTCTTCCTTTGCCTATGTGTACGTCCAGGCAAATACGGGTATGAGCCAGTCTCAGGAAAATGGTGAGGGGGTGAGTGAATCTTAGAGGGACTTTCTGTTCTGACATGCTTGATTATAAAGCACTACTGGAGATGCCGGGATTTGCCCAAGATCACACAGTGGGTCAGCTCTAGAGGGCTTCAAATGACCTTGAACTTAGAGAACCATAGGGAGAACTGGCTAGACAGCCTAGCTGTCAAGTCCGATGGCTTAGGCATGTGAGATTCTGTTTTATGTTTCAGGTTTGCTTAAGCTAACTGGTGACAGTGGCTATATTATTCTTGTCAATTTGGTCTAAGATTCTATCGACATCAGATATCCTCTTAGTCAGTGACTAACATCTTCCATGTCTCATTGATTTTTCCAGTTAGAACAAGACTATTCAAAATCCCAGTCGAGTACCTGAGTGAGGCATTCTTTCTCTCAGCTTGGGGATTGAAACTACAGCAAGGTGGTTTCTAAGTAGTTGGTGATTTTAGCCTGTAGGCAAGTGCATTTCAGAAAATCCTTTTTTGTCTTCCCTTCTTAAGTCCATTAGTCTGTAAAATAACTAATAAAACTCACCATTTATTGAGTGTTTACTGTGAGTCAGGAACTGAGCTAACCCTGAATTTAAATGCAATATCTCATTCAATCCTTACAACCAACCTATGAGGCGGGTATTACCGTTATTTTATAGGTGAAGAAATTTGAAGCTCAGAGAAGAGAAGGAACCTGCCTAAGGTCACACAGCTAAGTAAGTGGTGGAAGTCGGAGGATAAAGTGTGGCCTCTTTTGTCTGCAGTATCCTGCATTTATTACTAACCCTTTCTATGGAGCATTATGTGAGCGACTTCTCTGTGGTAGCTGTTTAATGTTCCAGGTCAATTAATGTTCCACAAATATTCACTCAAAAGCCACCACGTGCAAAGGAAGCTTCTTTATTGGTGTATATGTGACCTGTCACTGTCTTGTACGCTGTTCACTGCTGACTGAACTTTTCAGAAGTCACACCACTCGTGCCTTACTGAGTGCCTACTATAAATGACATTAATTGGTCAGTTACTACGGTGTCCTCATGCAGTACCTCGTCTCAGCCTCACAACCGTCCCGGAAGTAGGTCCTCTTATTATTACCACCTTCACATAAAACATGTGAGCTACAGGGCGGGGATTTGTCTACAGCCCCACAGCTTGCAAATGGCAGGACCAGGTATCAGAGTACCATATCTTCTGTTTTTCTATGACTCTCCACTGAGGGTCCAGTGCTTGGCATAAAGTCTGAAATCGATACAAGTTTATTGCTTGGTTAGATCCCTGCAGGGTTGACTGTGAACCATAGGATCAATGGTTTTACTCATCTCTCCCTCTGGGCAGGTGGGAACCAGCTGGCGCTTTGTCAGCTGGGACTAGCCAACCTGCCTGCCCTGAATGGGTGCAAGAGGGATCCAATTTCTAAACCCTTCCCTGCCCCCCACACTGTTATGAGTCATCTTGCGTCTGCTTGAAGAGGCTTCCCATGGCACCTACAGCTGCCCCTTTCAGGCATTAAGAGGGGAGTCAGTGGTGTGCCATGTGCAGCCATTCTTCTTAGAGCATGCATTGGAAAATGCTAATTTCTGAGGACTGAAATGGAGCGGCACTTTCAGAGTCATCTTGTTAAAGTGGTTCTTGGGAAACTGAGCTCCAGTGTCACTTGGGAAGGAACGAGTGTCCAGGAATAGAACGGGACATTGCAAATGAGCCGTGAAAAACAAGCCCAGGCCCTGGCCCAGCTGCCTGGGCCCAGATGCTCTCTTGCAGAATGGGTGTAGGACGCTGCCTGGATGAGCTGGGCATCTCCATGGTCCTGGGCACAGCTTGGCTACAGTTTAGCTCTAGGTTCTGACAAACTCAGGTGGGCCAGAGAAAGGTTCAGAAGCATGAGACTCATCTATGGTCTCCCTGGCTTCAGTTCAAGATGCTGTTTTCCTAATTGGCTGCTTCCTGCTGAGACTAATCCAATATATTGCAAACCTACAGGTTTCCTTATTGATTGCCAAGAATTTTAGGAACACATTTGCATTTGTTTGGAAACTGTTCTCTCTCATTTCTCCATTTTCTCTTTTATTCTCCTTTTCTCTCTTCTCTTCTGCTCTCTTAAAATACAGCATAGTAGTTATAAACTCGGACTACAGAATCTAATAGAAATGAGTACGAATTCTGGTTTTACTTTTATACTACGTGAACTTGAGAAATGTACCTAATTTTCTGAATCCTAGTTTTCTCTTTTGTAAAATGGGGATAACAGGAACACCTACCACACAGGGTTTGGAAAAGACTAAATGATAAAATGCATGTAAAGATAATTGACACAGTACATTGCACACAATACATGTTATATATATTATACATTGATGTATTGTCCTCCTCTTTTCTTTTCCTTCCTTTCCCTATCTACCTGTGGCAAATAGACTTTAAGGTGACTCTCATGATCCTCCACCAGGAACAAAGGTGTTCCTGCCTTCGTGTGATCCCCTTCCCTTGAGGGCAGGCAGGACCTGTGACTTGCTTCTAATCAACAAAACGTGGCAAAGGTTATGCGATGTCAGTACTGTGAGTACTTTACATTATGTAAGACTCTGTCCTGCTAGAGATTCTCTCTCTTGCTGGCTTTGCGGAAATAAGTCTCCATGTTAGGAGGTCCATGTGACAAGGAGCCTAAGGCACTCTCTAGGAGCTGAAGGTGGCCGTCAGAAAACAGCCACTGAGAAGCCTGGGCCCTCAGTCTTACAGCCACAAGGAAATAAATTCTGATAACAACCTCGGTGACCCTGGAAGTGGAGCCTTCCTCAGTTGAACCTCCAGATGAGAACCCAGCCCTGGCTGAACCCCTTGACTACAGAGGATCTAGCTGGTTGTGAGTGGATTGCTAATTCACTGAGACTCTGAGATAATAAGTGTGTGTTGTTTTATGCCTCCAAATTTGTGGGAATTTGTTACACAGCATAGCAAACAAATACACTTCTTCCCCAATTATTCTTTTCTCCTTGTCATTGCTTCACAGCTTTACTAATTGCCTCATGTATGTCTTAAGTAGAAAATGCAGTAGAACCCATCCAGTTATGGCTGGCTGAAATATTTAGAAGACAATTTTGCCTTAAAGTCAAAAATGAAAACAAACAAACAAATAAACAAAAACCCAAAGAACAAATTGAGTTGGATTGAATGGGCTCAAGTATTCTTGGAGAAAGACTTAGGAAAGCTGGGTTATTTTTATGGCATAATAAAAGCAGCATCTCTTTGCTTCTATATGGGTCAATAGAGATTTCAGCAACTTCTCATAATTCTTAAAAGAATGAATCTACTTTTTGGACATTTCAACAACTACTACATATATAGCTAATAATTTGAAAGACTCAAAAAACTTATTTTGGAGAGAAGGTCAATTGTTTTCAGATCCATTGTCTTTCTTGGATGGTGTGGAAGATAATGTTGAAAATGCCCAGTTCCTAAATGATCACATCTTTCTTAGAACTCTTCAGCAGTCTCCCCACTGTCCCCAAGATAAAGTCCGGACTCCTTAACATGGCTTAAAGGCCACCATCAACTTCTTCAGCTTCAGTGTTCCTCTTTCTTCCCCTAATGTTCCAAGTTCTCTCTTGTTTCAGAACATTTGCACATGCTGCTCCTCTCCTCTGAACCCTCTTTGTCATATTCTTTAACTGGCTAACTCTGACCCATCTTTCAAGTCCCAGTTGAGATATCATTCATTCCAGAAAGCCTTTCTTGACTCCTAATCATGTGTCTCTCCATGAGGCCTTTACTTCCGCAATCACAGCCCTTATTACACTGCATTGTCATTGCATGTTTACATGTCTGTCTCATTCCATCAGACCGTGAGGTCCTTAAGGGCAGGTTCATACTCTGGTTTCCTCTGTATTTTGCATGCCTAGCTGTGTGCCTTCCATTGTGAATAACACAGCAAACAGGACAAATTCTTGCCCCCATGGATCTCAAACAAGGATCAGCTGCCAGCCCCAGCTCCATGTTGGCCCCAATCACCCTCAAAATCCCTGTACCAAATAGGCCAAGTGACTTGCCATAATGCCAAATTATTAGGGGTAATTTATGTAGCCTGTGTATCTCCTGGAAGGGTGCAAAGGATGTAGGAGCACTGCAGAGCAGACGCCTACCTCTGTGGTGATGAGGCCCAGAAGATACTTGGGCTTCCTGTGACAGTCACCCCTCGAGGCCGTGCTCAGGCTGGGGAAGGACTTCAAATCCAGTCCGTCGCCCCTCGTATGACCCTAGGCAATCACCAGTGGTTGCCATGTGAATGGCACCCTGGAGCCTGATCTACAGGGCGCAGGTCAATATTGTGGTTGGGTGTGGTGGTGTTGGTGTTGGTGGTTGTGGTGGTGGTGGCGGCCCACATCCTTCTAATGCCTTTGCTTCTGCACTTACTCCCTTAGGAGGCAACAAACCAATTTGTCCTGCAGAGTAGAAATGGAGCCTTTGCTATTCTGACAGGATGCTGGAATATTCCCTGTCCTCTTCACCTACTATAATTAAGAGTGTGACATTTCTTTTTCCTTTCCTTCCTCTTTCTCTCTCCTTCCCTCCCTCCCTCCCTTTCACCCTCCTTCTCTCTTTCCTTTGGTATTACTAGGTTTATTTATTTATTTTCCAGATGAACTGACACAAGAGAAGTTAAATAACACGCTCAAGGTCATCAGATAATTAGTATAGTAAGGATTTGAACAAAGTCTATCTGGTTCTTGGAGAGAGAGAGAGATCTGGGTTCACTTCCCAGCTTTCCCATGTCTACTTGGGTGGTCTTGGTCCTGTCTCCTCCTCTTTAAAAGAGGGTTGATAATGACACCAACCTCATACAGTTGTTGTGGGACTAAATGAGATAGCCATATACAAGGCTCAGAACTTGGTGAATGCTCAAAATTGTTAGCCATTATCATTATTATTACTTCTTGACTATTCCAAGGCTCATGCTCATCTTATGCCGTGATATTGAGTATTCATCTTAGTTTGGCCATTCCAGAAGTGATAGCCTTGTTTATCAACACTCTGCTGGTGTCAGCGAGGACCACACAATTTTCTTCTTCAGCACCCACCATAACACCTGGCACATAGCTGGTCACAGTAGCCATCCTTCTTAGTCCTTGTGGACTGACCGACAGAATGATCGAACTTCATTCTCACCTTGGCCTGGATGCTTTATATTTCTGCTTGGACTCTCTCATTCTAGAAAACAGCACTGTGCTGAGGAATAAACATAGGCTTTGGAGAGATTTGTCAGCAAGGAGGCTTTGGAGAAATCATCTACCTTTTCTAAGTTCCAGTTTTCACATCAGTCAAAGCGGAAATAATCCCCACCTTATACAGTCACTGTGAAGGTGAAATGACACAGGTGAGGAGCCCTGCATGTGCTGGTCCCTTCTCCTCTTCCCTCAACCAGCTGCTATAACTAGAACAGTCACTTTCCAAAGCCTGGATTCAGAGGGAAGGAGAGACGCAGATTATTGTTTATTGGCTTGTTGTTTCATTTACTTACAAACCAACAAAGCCTGCTCATCAGCTTTGATGGGTAGGAAAAGTTTCCAAGCCCAAGGGCTCAATTTATAGATGCAACAAATATGGCTTGTAGAGTTCTCAAGTTCAGACACAACAAGGCAGGTAATATTCATAAGTTGTTTTGGATTGGATTTCCCAGTTCTTGCAAGAGAAAGTGGAGCCCTGGTCAAGGAGAACTAGCCCAAAGCAAAGAAAACTTTGAGGCTAGAGATTGTTTAAGTTTGGAAGTCTTCGGGACTTCCCAGGTTCCCAGTAATACTCTTTATGACTCAAAAATGAGTCCAAGTTTCATAAAGAGATTGCTTTTATCTCCCTCCTTTTCAAATGCTCTGAGAATAATGCGCAGATCAAGATGCATCTATAACTGTGTCAGTAAAATAACGTGTTCATTAATTATCAGAATGTCTTCTGACATACAGCAAGCCTATATAGTTCACTTCCCTCTTCAAAAAAATTCTCCAAACTCTGAATTCATGTAATTTCTGGGGGGCTCGGAAAACTGAAAGAATATTTTTCTTATACTGACTGTCTTTTCAGTTTATTTACTAAGATAAGATGGGGCCCGTCAATACCCAATAGGAAGGAGAGCAGATATAGCCTAGTAGTCAAGAGTACTGGCTTGGGTTCAGATGATGACAAATACCAGCTCCCGCCCTTACTGGCAGTGGGAATCTGGGCAAGCAAGCTACTCAATGTTCCTGCGTCTCAGTTTCCAGTATTTAAAATGGGATGCTGATGGTATACCTGCCCAAGGTTTTTTGTGAGGATTAAATAAGTTGATGCATGTAAAGCCAATGTGAGCCAGGGCTTGGTCACGAGTAGCCATCATTATTATTGGGCAGTCTGAGTAGGTTTCCTTGGCACCTGAATCTCTTCTTTCTTGGTAAAGCAGAGAAGTTTCAGATGAGAGCGATGGGGAGGGAATAAAGCAGAATTCTGGGAGAATGTGCTGATCATATGCAATGCTCCCACACGACCTGGATCGTACAGAATTCCGCGAGGCACACACCCATGTGAGAGTGTGTACTGCCTGCCCCTCCCAATTTACCTGGTATTCTTTGCCAAGTCGTGACTTGGATTCCCTTTTTACTCTAACCTGCTTTGCCTTCTCACCTCAGTAGCTGCTATATACACCAGGTAGAGAATCAGGAGGTGCGGAAATCTGCCCTTTATCCCTTTTCCATCTCCATTCAGTGACACAGGGGAACCTGGAGTCGACCTGCTCCAATACGCCCACAGTGGGCATTTTTTGTTTCTCCCTCTCTTCCTTACCTCCCACTTGCCACCAGCTCCCCTTTTTGAATTCCCATTGCACTGTCAGCCCTACACTGCCAGCTTGATGATGACATTGAAAGCCTTGAGGTTTTTTTTTTCTCTATTTTTTACATAAATAGGTCTTTTCTTTTAGTAAAATTCTGAATTCAAGGTGCCTCCAGCTTCTTCATAACCTTCATGGGGTCTTGCTCTCACGGTGATTTGTTTTTCCTCACTGTAAATTTTTAATAAATACTCAATGGCTTGATTTATATGCTTGGTAGCAGCATGTACATATTTATGCACCCTTGATCATGAACCCTTGATATCAAGGATATTTTAGCCTGGGTGGGTTATCTGGCTGGACCTGAGAAGCAAATTCAGCTACCTGTATGTTGCTCTTAACAGTTCTTTAAAATATATGTAATTAAAAAGTAAAACAAAGAAAAATATCTTCTCTATTAAAAAATCTAGACACTATAGAATGTAAAAAGAAAATATAACCCCCTTTTTTGCTCTCTCCTCTATCGCACTTCCTGGTCAAGACAATCTCTGTCTGTAGTTTGATGTATGTGCTTCCAGATTTGTACTATCCAATATGATGGCCACCAGCCACACATAGCTTCTGAGCACTTAAAATGTTGCAAGTCAAATTTTAATGTGCTGTACATGAAAAATACACACTGGATTTCAAAGACTTAGTATGAAAAAAGAAAGTAAATTATCCCATTAATATTTTTTATATTGATTACATGTTAAAATGATAATATTTAGATATATTGGATTAAATAAATATATTAAAAATGAATTTCATCTTTCTCTTTATGTAATGTGGCTACTAAAATTTTTCAATTACATATGTGGCTCACACTATATTTCTCTTGGAAAAAATGTGCTAAATTTTTTTCTCTGCATATACAAACTCATAGACACGCACATGCATGTATGTAAACACAATTTTTAACAAAAATATGTATATGGCACATGTAGATATGTTCTGCAACTCGTTTTTCTCATTTTGTTTTGAGGTAATTGCCTAAACAAGAACCTTAAACAGTATTCGGCCATTACTAAGACATTTGTTCCAGTATCATTGTTCCAATGGGCAGATTTTCACCTAAAGAGTAAAAGCTAAAGAGTTCTTATTCCTTTGAAGGGTCTTTGGGTCCCTATTTATAAAGTAATTACTTCTATTTGTTTCATGAGTAGCCATCTTATCATTTCTTTCTTTCTATCCACAAAATTTGGATTGTTCTGAGTACCAGAATTATGTCCCATCTTTCTCCTGTGTTCCCCCCCAGCATTTGGTACAGTGCTGGATATAGAATGTGTGTTTTAATTCTTGTGTCTAGAAACCTTCTAGAGAGTTCTCAATAGAAAAGAGAGTTTTTATTTAAATCACTCCCATTGCTCTGAAAAGAATGAAAACAAAAACAAGAGCTAACAGTTATTGAGCATTTGCAATGTGGCAAGCATTGTTAAAACTCTTTACACACACTATCTTCTTTTATTTTCACAACCCCATGATATAGGTGTTATCGATTCCACTTTACAGTGGAGGGAATTGAGTCTCCAAAATAGATCTCAAATATGTCACTTCTCTCTGTCTCCACTGCCACCATCATCTCTCTTTGCCATCCTCCCTTATTAGGTCTCCCCATTTCCAGTTTGCCCTCACCCAAACCTTCTCACCAAGGCAGCCAGATGGGTTCTTAGCAAATGCCCTGGATCAGACTGTTCCCATTTAAAACTTTTTAATGGATTCCCATTGTCCTCAAAAGCCAGTTGGGTCTGTGCCTCCTTCACCTACCCCCTGTGACTCATCTCCCATTCTTTACAAGGCCCAACGTCCTATCCTCCAACCCTTCATTCTCCCCTCTTCAGGACGTTCGCACAAACTACCCCCTTTGCCTCAGTACTCTTGCGCAACTCTTCAGTTGGCTCATCCCGACTTACGCTTCACGTCCTCAGGAAGTACCTTTTCTGAGCTCTCATTTTAATTATGTCTTCCTCCTCAAATATTGTCCAAAATACCCCTCCTCAAGAACAGGCCAGAGCTTTCAGGCCTTTTTCTTCTTATTTCCAATCACACCTTAAAATGATATATTTCTTTGTGTGTTTCACTATTTAACATTTCTCTGGTGAGACTGCATACTCCGTAAGAGTTTTCTCCACTGTAGCCCCTTCAGGCCTAATAGTCTGCCTGGCATATAGTGGCCTATAAATAAATATTTGTTGAAAGGATGAATGATGCTTAGAGAACGGAATGTAAACACTGATGATCTTAGTTCTGCTCAACTTTGAAGACCCCACAACACCGAGCCTAATGCTCTCTGTGCAAAAGGCAATGTTTGTTGAATGAATACAAATGAACTTCCACTTTGTTTTTCTTCTCTTAGTTTAACAGAAGAAGGCTATCACCCTAGTCCAAAATGGTGATGGCTCTAGACAGCAAAATGATGATTGCTCAGAACAGTTCACGATGATTTGTAACACAGAGGTCAACTGACCACTGCTTAGGGCTAATATGTAATATAGCCCCAGGTAAACGTGATCTCACATCACTCTTCACTGGATGGCTACCTACTGAATCAGACATAGCCTGAGGGTAAACACCACTGAAACAGGGCAGTGCCCTTTCTAGGAGGATTGAAAAATGGCAATTGGTTCAAATGGGGTTTTTCTAGTTTTTGCTTTTTTTCAATTAGCAATAATCGCGCCTCGGATAAACCTCATTGGCTACGATACTGCCACTGCGCAAAGCGAGTTTTTGCTTTTTGAACAGCCTTGTCAGAAATCACAAAAGTCTCAAAAATGAGTTTGCCACTTCATTTAATTATTCTCAGAACATAAAAGAAAAGATCTTGCTACTGGAGCATTTTTAGTGAGAACAAAGTAGAGCCCTGAGGTGGATCAGTGAAGGAGCCACAGTCAAAATTGACAAGGGCAAGTCTCTCTAACATGCTCACCTCTCCATTTTTGCTGTAAATAGAACTTAACTACAACCACAGTTTTGGGACTTTCTAGTGATAAGGAGATGCAACAATAAAAAACCAAAACAATTAAGGGGAACTCCAAGGAATCAAAGAGCTGGGGGTAAAGGACGGGGCTGTAGAAGGTCACAGGATGTCATTGAATCCAACCCCTTGTCTTCAGGGAAGTGAAGCAGGTACAAGCGACGATAGGAGGGGTTTTGGTGTTTAATCAGCCTGATACGAAGTCGTTTTTCATTACATCAAAACACGTGGTTTTGTGCCATTGTTTCAATTTATTGTGTTCCATTTGTTTTCGATGCCGTTATGAAACCTTCCCATATAAAGTTTTTGGTTGCTCACTTAGCTGATCTGAATCCCTTTACTCTTTGGAACTCTTTCATATTGGGACAAAGGAAAGGTTTACGTCACTTACAACTAACTCTATAAAGTCATTCATTTATCTATCCATCCATGCATCCATAATTTATTTTGTGCAAGCTATAAAAAAAGGAGCGGCAGAATATCACAGAGTCATTGTCCTCAAGGGAATGAATCCAGAAGAAGAAACAGACAAGAAATCCATGTCAACAGAGAGAGATAAGTGTTAGGATGGGGGAAGCATAGAGTCCCGAGGGGTCCTGACTTAGAAAGTCTCTTTTCTTCCTCCTCCTCTTGCCTCATTATTTTTCTTTGAAGGTATTTTCTGAGTTTCAGTCTGGTGGTAGATGGGTGGGGCAGAGGCAAAACCAGGCATGTGTAACACATATGAAGGCAGGACAAAGTAAGTGCCAGGTGAATCTTGCGACAGAAACTGAAGAGGGAGACAGAATCTCAGATGGAAACTAACAGAAGATTTTCTAAAGAGGCGGTGTTTGAACAGGACCTGAAGAAGTCTGAGCAGGATTTTTATAGACTGACTTGTGGGGTGGTAAAGTGGTTGGATAGAAAGTCGGAGGGTTCAGAGAAATAATAAGGGATTGGGAAGTTCTTTGAATTTTGGTTCCAATTTGATTTCAGTTTTAATTTTTTATGCCATGCATGAAAAGTTAAAAATCCCCCAAATGTACCCATGATTTAAATGCATTCTTACTGAGACATTTGTCTGCACAGATCTCTTCTTTTGTGAACCACCTCTCCTTTACTCCCTAGTAATTCTGTTCAGTCTTGGTGGTGCAGGTGAGCTGACCTTGCCCTGCCCTCTGGCTTCAGGGGTGGCCATGTGACCTATTTCTGAGCAATGAGACTGCTCCTTCTGTCCCATCCATAGTCACTGCACAGAGATGCACACAGCACCTCAGATAAGCTAATTGGAGTTTCCTTGGCAGAGTTATCATGGAAGACATTCTCAATTTTTCTAAGATTAAGAGCTTTACGAATGATATAGGTTTGGTTGCCAGTGTCATTCTCCAAGAAAGAACCTTCCTGAAAATGAAGAACATGGCAACAGGCTGAGATGAGAGACAGAAAGATACAGAATTCAGATGACCGTGAACTTGCAGATCTTGACATGCCTAAGATCCATCCTTCAAATTTCCATGAAACTACCAATCCTTTGGTCACCTTCTTCCCCATACCCTCTTTTTTTTTTTTTTTTTTTGGCTTAGGTTAGTTTGACAAGGTACAGAGTACCACTGCAAAAGTCCTCACACAGAGTTGATAAACTGTGTTGACAGAGGAGGGATCTCCTTGGATAAATTGGTCTAATCAGTATTAATAAAAATTGACACTTCAGGTTAACATCTAGCTTGGCCAACTTTTCTTTCTTGCTGAACTGACGGCCTCAATCAGCAACTTCAGTTAAAATGATAAAACCACTGTGGCTGAGTTGATATCCAGACTTCTATTTTTTTTAGATCAAAGTTACAAAATTCTTTTAACCACTATTTACCAGGATTGTTTCCTGTATTTTAGATATTGAGTCTTTTCATTCTTTGGAATCCTGAGATAGTTTCCTATCTGCTCCTAGAATTCTGTGAGTGTTACTTCATCCATATCTGAAATGTTATCTCTCCCCTTGGCTCTCTCCCATCCCCCAGGCCAGAAAGAGGCAGTGGTGGTCTGGAGAAGAGTCAAAGAATGTGCTTTCTTGAAAAATGAGAAAATTCTAATGAGTCAATATGTCCTTAGTTCCACTACCAAATTAGGAAGACTGTCAAAATGTGACAATTAAAGGTGACTGCTTCAGGATTTTTTCCCCACTATAAACTCTCTTGAACTGACATAAAGCAAAAAAAAGCAAAAAAAAAAAAAAAAGAAGAAAGAAAAAAGGCAGAGATGATGAATGGAGGAATGCAGTGGCTTCTGAAAAATTCTACTATCTTCAAAAATGATATCAGTTTGCCCTCTTCATTTTATCTCCATGGGCAACTTTGCACGAGCCAAGGCTGGGTGATGCTCACTGCAAGAGTATGTGTTAGCAAAGCTGATCTCTGCATCTGTATAAAAATTTCCATCAGTTGCTTGCTGCTATCAAATATCACACTACCTGTGAAAGCTCTTTCACAGATTGCATTTTAACTTACTGTCCTGTTTTCTGATGAAACAGAATTGTATTTGCCATCTGCCATGTCTACTGGGTTCTTTTCGATCCTACTTTTGACCCTACTAATGTATCTTTAAGTGCCAATAACAGTTTTATAGCCTCTTAATAGTCTTCCTAGGTAAGAATCTCATTTTCTATTTCAGTAGACTTCCATTGGTAAAAATGCCAGGTTTCCATTTATCAGAAATATTATGTCCCTTTTTCCCCCTACAAAAAGAAATTAGACAGCCATAAAAGTTAAACACAAGCGAGGTAGGTCAGCCTGCCTATCTTTAAACAAAAGTTCAGGGAACAAATATTTTAGACATCAGGAAACTAGGGGGATATAAGACTTTTATTTTATCTTAGTTTTGTTATTACTACACACAAAGGAGTCAGGATTTGAAATCAGGCCTTATAATTATTATTTTTTCCCTGGACAAGTGAATTTTATTTCAAACTTTATTAAAATACAGTTCATTTATAAATTCAACACTATAAAAGTAAAGCATGATTGTTTTAGAAAATTTATAAACTAAACATTTTTACTATAATTTTAAGAGGTATTCTTTCTTGCAATTGTTAAAATTTTAGAGTTATGAAATTGCACCTTTTGCTTTTGGCAAACAACCATAGAAAGTGAAATTTTGCGTGTTATTTGATAAATAGTACTGCATTTAGTTGGAACTAAAATTTTAGTATATGTGCTGCCGAAGCAAGCACTAGTTGGAGCTAAAATTTAAAGTGGAAATATAATTGTTTTAAACATTTGTATGTCTAGAGTGTTTCATGTTGTAGTTCAGGCCTTTTAGTTAAAGCTTCTGGATTCAGGCCAACAGGTGTTTACTAAGGGCGAGGCATTGAACTAGATGGTGTTGAAAGAGACTTTCCTTTTTCTCTGGGGTTCTGAAGCTGGAAAGATGAAAATCTAGCTGTCATTTGCCATATTTCTTATAGTACATATTTGTAATTCGAATGCACTGCATCTGAACGCCCTATGTTTCTACCCCTTTCCATCTGAACTCATCTACTTGATGAATTTTGGTTGCAGAAATTGCCTCAGTATTAAGAAATCGAAAACGCCAGCTTTATCAATCAGCATTGCTTTCAGCCAGGTATCTAGGTTACGAATATGTCAGCGATAGGGATCTGACTTAAACTTCAAACGGGGAGTTAGTGACACAAAGGGAGGACCAGGGAGGACACGTCTCCACCTCTATGGGAAGGTGATGGAGGCTGACGCAAGGTTGACCTCTAAGTGCAGCAAAGGGCGTGGGGCCAAGGGAGGCCTCAGTGTGCAGTGCCAGCAGGGTCAGTCCTGGAAGTCAGCACATGGCCATTTTGGGGCGTCTCAAATCAGGCTTTGCAATCCTCTCAGAAATTCTGGGAGCTGCCTAATATCCCTTTTTTTTAAAAAATTAATCTTTCTTCTTTTTCAATCTTTTGTTGTTTTGTTTTGCGGTGGATTCTTTTTTGGTTTTGCAGTGGATTCTATTGTATGCGACTAAGAACTCTGGGGCATGCACCTTCTTCCATCCAAATTATGGAGAATGTCATTTGCAATTGGAGAGTATGACACCAATACGTAGAAAGAAGTGGAGTTAAGATCGAGGAGAGTGATCTGACAGGGCAATCTGGGTCCTTAGAGGCCCTGAGACCAGCTCCAGCTTCAAATTTGTCATTCTGTGAGCTAACAAATTTCCACTTTCGTTTGAGCTAGCTTGAGGTGGGTTTCTGTCACTTGTAGCTAAGAGTTCTTGGCAAACACAGATGGAAGCAAATTAATATTATGTATCAGGAATGTCCATCAGATTTATCCCCTGTGACCCGGTAATCACCCTTCTATTCTTTGAAAAGAATTTAAAACGTTAAAACCAAAACCAAAACAGTGGGTGGAATTGAGCAAGTGGTTGCATAAGAAAGTGCGAATAGATAACTACAGGCGTGAAGCTGGTGCCACTTGCTGCCAATTCCATGTTCAAATTTTTCATACCTTTTGCTTTACATTTGAAAGGTTTTCTTCCATTGCCACCTTAGTTTTATTCTATGTCTCTCTGTGCAGCTTGTCCCTTATCCTCCCCCCCCTCCCCCCCCCCCCCCCCCAGTCTTTGGGAATGACCTTTTGAGGTGTGAGATTCCAGAATACAAAGGAATTAGGGAGTAATTTGGTCCCTGCATATGTGGTTGGTACGATGTAATTCTGGAGTGACAAGGTTTAAACAGGTAACACAACTTGACAGAAATGTATTTTAATAACGCCATGTTAATAAATAAAAAAAAGGTATGTGCTATGTCTCCTCTGGGCGTGAGGGAGGCAGAGCCACTGCGCGTCAAGATGAACCCGGGTAATGTGATGTGGGCTTGGGGTGAGTCTGCACGGGTGACTTTGGGCAAGCTGTTTGGTACTCCTGAGCCTCAGTTTCCTTATCTGTCAACCAGAGTTGCCCTGTGGATTAAATAAGCTTTGCGGGTAAAATATTTAGCACAGGCCCATGAAGACTGTAAGGGCTCAAACATGTTAGCTATTTTTCTGAAAACCTTTAAACTTACATTTTTTTTTCCTTCCAAACGTAAGTGTAATACTTCTGTACCATTTGCATGTTCTATATGAAGAGCACACATTTTACAATTGAGGTGCTGGAATCCTGAGACTCAGAGATGCCGGACTTTTCCCATAACCATAGTAATTGCTAACGTGTATTAAACAGTCAGATACATGTCCCGTCATATGGCTGGTTCTCAGCTTAGACAGGATTAGAAGCTGACTTTCCTGAATTTCAGGCTCTATTTTCCCGTATCTTCAATGGACCATTTTGCCTATCCAGATGACAGGATTCCAAAAGAAGCGGAGTGTACATAGTTCGTCTTGACTGTGTACATTTCAGGAAAAGCAGACAAGTTCTGGATCGAAGCTGGTCATTATGTCCTGATAATATATCTCCCCAAGTATTCCTCCCTTGCACACTTGCTTCCTCCCTCAGCTTTCCTCTCTTTCCTCCTCCTTCCTTCGTGGTTTTTGTTGCCCCGTCTAGATTTCACATGTGCCTTTTCTGCCTTTCTCCTTCCCTACCTTCCTCTTTTCTCTGACTCCATTTCCCCCTCTCTCGTCTCCCTCTCTAGTCACTTACTCACTTCTACTATTTAAACCCTTAAGTTTCTGACCAAGTGGCACCCAGTTAAGACATAGCTCATCGTGAACATGGAGTTGGATTGGCTGCGGATGACATCACACTCCGGAAGTTTACTGACAACATTAGAATGGTGGTGTTGGTGCCAGCAGGCACTGACCGGCAATGGCAGATGGTGCAGGGCTGTGTGGGGCCCCAAGGGAACACTGGATTTGTCTTGGTCACCCTGACTGATGTGGTGAAGAGCCCAGTCTTTAGATGCAGGCAGACCTGGTTCAAATCCTACCTCTGCCACCTCCTGGCAGTTTCTTCATCTATAAAAGGGGATAAGATCTTGGCCTTCCAAAGGCTGTTGGGAGAATTCAAGGACAGCACGCTTGTTTTACCCCGTGTCTGGCACACGATGTGCGCTACGTGATGGTAGTTGTTACTCATGTGTTGATTAACAAGTACGTCTACCTCCTCTCTGGCTTCTCTCTATCCTGGTCCCTCCCTTGTTGCCCAAGCAATCAGGACACACACTCCATGTGATGAAGTTCATTTGATTCTTTAGTCCTTGGGACAGTCAGGAATGGAGAAGTTAGGAAACCCAGGATTTGCCTCGACCACCAAGTTTTGTGGTTGTGAAAAAAAATCCTAGTGTTTCAAAAACTTCACAAAACAGAACACAAAACAATAAAACCCATGTTTAATTGCAAATTCTTTTCCTTTCTAATACAAAAGGAAGTAAAAGGAGGAGATGGGAAATGTTCTTTTTGTTAAAATGCAGGCTCCTGCACCCTGGATCCTTTTTATAATCTCCCAAGAGGAAGAGAACACTGCCATCCCCTTTCATTCTTCAGTCATCCTATTCTTCCTTCCTTCCAGCATGGAACCAATGTGCTCTGATTTCCCTCATCCATGGGTATTCACCTCTCCAAGGAGAAATTTGAGATCCAAAAGATTACCTCTCTGACTTTTCCAGAGAGCTAGGAAGGGAAGTTTCCTCTTCTGCTCGACTCCCCTACTTCCTCATTTCTCTGCCATTTCTGTTTATTAGGTAAAAGTCCGAAACCAGATTTATTGCAGCCTTGCCTTTCTCATACCCAGGCAGCTTGTTACTATCACAGCCGAACACCCCTCCTGCATACAGCTCTGCAGAGTTCTATTCCTGTTCCATGCCCACTGAAGCTGCTGCATTGCCTTGGCAACCAATTAAAAGACTTCTATGTGTGTGGCGATATCATCCTTAATTCTGTAAAACCAGGGCAACCTGCTTGGAGGGCTGCTGCGGCACGCCAGCCAGGCAGTGTTCTCCATTCTGGTTTGACTTCTTTTTTTCACCTTCCAATTACCTCCGAATCCCCTGCAAGCACCTACATGCCGTTCTTAACACACCTGGCCTTCAGTCAAGAAACACCCTTGTCAACAGGACAGGGGCTGGAAGGGATCCCGGGCACAAAATGGCTGGTATGTCTCCTTTCCTCTAGCCTCAGGGAAGACAGCTCCTAAATCTAACTACAGTTTCTTGCAATATAGTGAACATTATGCATTTAATAATTAAATATTTATTGAGTGCTGCTTGCATTTCAGGTGCTGTGCCAGGTACAGAGGAGACAAGACATCTCCTTAATGTCCTGGAGCTTATGCGTACTGTGGAAGCCAGAGGGTAGCCCTGGGGACTCTGGGAACCTGAGGTGGAACCATGCCTCTGGCTTGGGATTTGGGACAGAGGGCTGACTTCCTGAAAGAGTGAAGGTTCCACTGAGACCTGAAGATGGGTTGCCGTAAGCCCCGTGGGCCAGTCTCCCAATTAGATAGTTTCCTTCTTGCCTTTTCTAGCACTGGCCGTTTGGCTGACACCCTCTGCTGGGGTGGTTTGCTTCAGGCACCCTCAGGGTATTTGGTGTATGTGCCTTATTTCTCCTGTCTCCAGGCTAAAGTTTTCCTGTTAGCCTTTCAGGGAAGGGTAACAGCAAATAATCCAAGTTCTCTCAACTCTTCGTGGGGCTTTCCATGCTGTGCAAGGGAAGGGCGACTGAAATGCACATTTTCCACAACTAACAGCATCGAGACCATGATACCAGGACTCACTGCCCAATGTACATGCCTCTCAGTGTATTCTGAGCTCTGCAGTGCTCAGCGTCAATGGGGTTCTGTGAACGCCTGCAGGATCAGGACTCAGACCATCTGCATGTTTAAAAAGTGCAGCCTCAATAACTACTACTACGCAGCACAACTACAGGCATGTTCAATTTTGATATATAACCACTTTCCCTATTTTCTTTTCTTATATTAACGTCTATTGAGTACCAACCTTTTATGAGTAAAGTAGAGAAAACAGCAGCACCTATCTCAGTGGGTTACAGAAAGAGTTAAGTGAGATTCTGTAGTTAAACATGCTTTACCTAGTGCCGGACACATAGTAAGTTCTTTGTTTATGGTTTAGGAACTGCATCAAAAGTAGTAGTTTACATGGCTGTCTCCCACAGACCCTGAGCTCTTTTAGGGGAAGGATCATGTATTACTTACTTTTGTTTTTTATTGGAACCCAGCAAAGGGCCTTACACATAAAAGTTATCCTGTACATGTCTGTTGAATAAATGAGACATCAAAAATAGTAACGATGCCTCACATTTATTGTCACTGAGTTTCCTATGTGTCACATTCTGTGGTAAGAATTTTACAAGAATTATCTTGGTTTATCCTCCAAAGAGGCCACGATCACTATGACCCCCCCACGTCTCCATCACAGTAAAATAGCAGTCCTACTGCAGGACAGTGGTAGTATTTTAAAAGGTTAACCTACCTGGGTGAGTGCAAGCAGTGAATCTTTACTAGGAGCTTGCTTCGTCCAGACCCTGTGCTAAGCGTGTTACAAGCGTCACCTCATTAGATCCTCCCAATAGCCCCGTGGGGTGAGGTTACTATTTCTATTTTACAGCAATGATGCTCAGAGTCCCTACAGAACTTGCCCAGAAGCACATAGTGAGGACACGTGAATGGGGTAATGGACGGTTAGTGTTTAACGGGTACAGAGTGCCAGTTGGAGGATGACGAAAATGTTTTGCAGGTGGCCAGTGGTGATGATTCCACAGCAGTGTGAATGTACTTAATGCCACTGAACTGTCTACATAAAAATGGCTAAAATGGCCAACTTGACGTTATGCGTATTTTATAAATATGTGAGGTAGGCTTGGCAGCACGAGAGGTACAGGGGACATGTTCCTCCCTGAAATGCTGCCTCCCCTTCATAGAGGAGGCCAGGTCCACTTAGCTCATAACTCACTGGCAAATTCTTTTAGAGCCTCTGCCTACCTGTTACTGGTATCCCTGTGACCAAGTGTCAGTAACTCAAGGTAAAGTCTTTCCCCCAAGGTCAAAGGAGCGCATGAAATCTATGGTGTCTGACCCAGGAGCTCAGCCATAGATGGAGTGGCAGTCCCTATCTTCTCACGGTTAGCTAAGTGGTTTTGAACCTGGCGCCCTGTGTTTTCAGGAGAGTACTATTTGTCACTCAAAAAGGCATCTAATCAGGTAATTCACATCTAGGACATTTCAGTCACCACGTCACTTGAGGCCTAGTATAACGTGCTTCTCATTCCTTCCATAGCTCTGTAGCGGTTTGACTCATGAAGAATTCATTGCTGCATCATGAGGAGTTAGTCTGGGATTCCAGGAGGTGTACTGGAGACCTGACTCTGTTCATTTATTTATTCAGCCATTCCAAACATATTTTGAGGTCCCCAATATGGGTCAAGTTGTAGGCTGGGTGCTCCGAGCACACAGTAATGAGAGAGAAGCCAAACTGCCTGTGCTCCTTGTGCTGGGAAAACAGAGAAAGGAGAGAGCTCTGAGGCGAACTCAGCTACTATTTGAGTGCTGGAGTCTGACCCTGTGGGCATCCCTGGTGTGAGCTTTCAAGACAGAGCCTGGCACAGAGCGGGCACTTTGGAACAGTCTGTTGACTGCCGTGGCTTCTTTGCTGGAGATCGGGACTGGTGTGATCCTGGGGCCGACACAGACCCAAGATGCAGGAAGCTGCTCATGTCTGGGGGACTTGTCTTTCCTTGCCTGTGTTCTACCACTTACTTTGGAATCGCTGCCTGGTGGTCCTGTGAGCTAGGGTGATCAGGAAACCTGACCATTTCAATGGGAATGAATGACTGTCTGCCAGGAAGGCGGAGACGGCTCCACAGTTACCCAGTAAGCTCAGCCATCCGCTTGGAGCAGAGATACCTTGCTTGGCTGCACTGAATCCATCTGGTAGATACAGACCGTGGGCCACGTGATGACACGTAACCAGTTTGACCGTGGAGAGACTTTATTACAGAGAGTAATTTATTACAAAGAGTAACCACTTCCTGGTTTTGAAGCAGGTATCCAGTCACCCAGACTCCCATATGTTTCCTTTTCCCTCTCCTCCAACGTCCATTGTATTCGATATCCGATCCTGCCTTTCTAGCACCCACATGCCCAGAATAGACCCCGCCTTTTCATCTGACCATGTCCTTCCTGGCTATTAAAACACCTATGCATTCAAGGAAGTTTTTCTTTCTTTCTTTCTTTTTTAATTGGCCAGTCTTCGTTCCCTCAAACTGAGCCACCTTACTGCCTGACATTTTCATAAACTATCATTTCTTTAGTCTAAGACTTCTTTGTCTTAATCAACTTCATTGAGTTGTAATTTACATACACTCACTTTTTTTCAGTGTACAGTTTGATGAATTTAGGGGAACCTATGTACAATCACATAAAACATTTGCATTACCCCCAAATCGCTATCGTTCATAGCTTTGCCATTTCTAGATTTTATATATCACTGGAATCAGACAGTATGTACTCTTTAGTAAGACACTCCTTTTTCCATATCTTAATGTTTCTAAAATTGGATGTATCTTACAGTGAATATCTAATATTGTAGTGTCGTTTTTCTCTTAAGAGTTACAACTAAATACTACATCGTATAATGGATAATATCTTTAAGTCAGGGATATATACCCTATATATGGTATATCATTAGACAGCAAACACTGGGAAAGTGACAATCTTCACGTTGCTCTGTAGATTTCTACAGTGCCGAGAGCGAGACACTACTGAATGGAGATAAGTAAATACTGCAGAAGGTGGTGATAAGGGGTTTCAAACAGTTTTCCAAAAATATCTTCTAATGGCAAGAACTTGCCTAAAACTCTTCTTGGAATGAGTCACTAGTCTGTAACTACAATAGGGGTTCTCTTCGAGGGCTCAGTTACCTGTATATTAGTATGAGGCAGCATTTCCCAAAATTTGTTGCATGGACAATTAATATTACTCAAGGTGCTAATAAAAGGGGGAGGGGGTGCCACTGTCACAAAAATTTGGGAAACATTTCTTATTAGAATCGACCACTTAGAGATGAACAATTCATCAGCATGCTAAAAGTTCTGAAAAGTCCTGCAGAAAAATAAAAGTTTAGATATTTTAATTTCAGGGATGTTTAACCTTGCAGCTTTCTGGAACATGCATTAATAGCTTACAAAATACGCTTAGTGAAAGACTGGTCTAATATATAAGCATGAGTTTCAAAATGAGAAAGAAAGGGAGAAGATGAAGAAATCGAAGGGAGCTGTATTTGAGCTGGTCCCAGCTAAGCCCAAAGCTATGCAATGGCATCTGGAATGGGATGGATGAAGCTGCTCTTCTCCAGAGAAAGGTCGAACAAGCACTTCCCCATGTTCCATAATCTCTTTATAGTATGAAGGAACATGTGGCAGGCAACCATTCCTAGGAGGAAATGAAAACAGCACAAAAATATGCATTGCCTGCTCCGTTAGGGGACATGCCCCCCAGTGCACGTGGTGGATAACTGAGGTTGAGTAAGGAGACCCTCTTGCCCCACCCATCTGCCCAGGACATCCCATGGAGGATGAGCTGTTGCGTCTGTCCACTGTTTGGCCAGACACCTTTAACTGAGGAGAAAGCTGAAGCAGGTAATAGGATGGCTCACTAAAACAGAGAGGAGCCCATGTGCAGGAATAACCCTGATCACTTAGATGATGGCAAGGCCCTTCTCTGAAATAGCACTGACATCAACAAACACAGAGATGAAGGCAATCAGAGTGGACCAGGTGAAAATCAGGCAGAGATTGAAAGAAATGTACAAGAGCTCCCTTTCATTTAAAAAATAGTATTTTAAACATCGTCATACAAGCAAATGACTTTTTTCTCTTGGTACATATTCCTGTGAATTTTAACACATATATAGATTCATTTAACTGCCTCCATAATCGAGACACAGAACGCTTCTATCACCCCATAAATCTCCCTCAAGCTGGACAGAAACCAGAAGGATGTGACTCTCCCTTTAGAGTCACATCCTCTCCCAACGCCTAACCCTTGGCAAACCACTGGAAACCACCATTTTGCATCACTATAGTTTTGTCTTTTCAAGAACTCTCTTTCCTTTTGCTATCCCCTTCGCTTACTTTTCAGTGGAGGTCTCTGCATGTGTACGTGTGGATGCAAAGAACTCCAAATCCAATACCAGCGGACTTTCTCCTCTAATGTTGTTATTTGCTGTTGCTAACATTTATGAGTATCTATTATGTACCAGGCACAGTACTAAGCTTTCAATATACATTGTCTCATTTTAATTTTATAATAGCCTCATGATAATGTACACCATTGTTGTCTCCATTATACAAATATGGAAACTGAAGGTCAGAGAGGTTAAGTGAATTGCCAAAGGCTTCACAGCTAACGAATAATTGAATCCCAACACTAACCCAGCTCAGTTTGACTGCAATCCTTAAACAGTAGAGTAGTCAACAAAAAGGAGGGAACTGTAACGAGCAAGAAAGTATAGGTTGGGGACAGAGCCAATCTGGGGCCATGTGGTTTTTTAAAAACGTTTGCAAATGTGTGTGAAACTGGAGAACCATCTGGATCTCCTGACTTCTCAACCTCAGCTCCTGCCTTTAGTCTTCTTCCACCTGCCACGTGTGGTCCTTGCTGACCCAGGTGGCACCTGCCTGCTGTATTCAGGGGCTTGAAATGGGTTTAGTCCCCTTGCAAATTTAGCAAAAACCACAGTCTGTGTCACAGCTCTGCTGCAGGACACAGCAGCTGAGACCCAGAAATGGGACTCGGATGCCTTCTGGTTTCTGTCCAGCCTCAATTCCCCCATGTGCTTTCTGACCTCATTTTTCTCCCTCAGTTGCTTGCAACACCAGTTGAAAAAGTTTCTAGGACACAGACACCTGCTCTGTGTGCTGGAGGTGGCAGGTGTGTTCTCGCTGAGACAGGGCGAGTGAGACAGGAATGTGTGTGGTTGGCATGATACTGTACAAAGAAGGGAGAAAGTCCAGCCCTGCAAAGCCCTGCAGGGCGGCAACGTCTGTGTTGGGGAGAGTGAGAGACAGGGAAGAGGAAAGATAGAAGGGAATGAAAAACCGATGATGCTTGAAAGTGGACCAGGTTCTTGCCATGCTGATGAAGTTCCTTTAAGCTGGCTTGCTATTTGGGGAAGTGAAGTTGGCTAGCAGGCTTTCTCCTAGAATCAACTCATGTGAATTATGGCCCTGGATCACTTGGAGACAAACAAAAGAAGCCAGGAATCAGGGTACCAAGGAACATCTCTGGAGGACACATGATTAATGAGTAAGGGGGTGAGAGAGGGTGTGTAATTTAGAGTGGAAAGTGTTGAGTCACCTCAATAACAATAACAGCTAACATTTATCGAGCTCCTAAGCTGCCAGTCATTGCGCTAAGAGCTAATTGACATGAATCATCTCATTTATTTCTCAAAGCAGCCCTCTGAAATAGGTATTACTATTAACTCCAATTTACAGATGGGGAATTGGAGGCCCTGAGGTTTCTGACTCACCCCAGTTATACAACTACTGAGGGGCAGAAGCAGGATTTGAATTCTGATATTTTTCAACCCTAAGTTCGTAAATATTTAGCTTTGTTGCTTCCCTGCCTATCTGAAGTCAGCAATACTATTAAAGAGTAACAGAATAAGGAGGAAGATAGATCAGTTATTCAGGAGCCTCTGATCTTCTCAAAGGCTTGCAAAGTTCCTTTGGCTTGACTGCAGCCTGGGAAGGAGAAGAGCCAGTGGGATTCACACGGCCAGGGGCCCTCCAGGAGTCTGCTGACCTGACCTCCTGGTTTGAAATAATTGTACGCTGTAGAAACCTACAGCCATTGCTCAAGTTTTCTTTTTACACAATAGGCTTGGGAAAGTTTTAGATGGGTAGGCACAATGGGCTATTTTTTTTTTCCCTCTCTCTTGGGCTGGCACCGTACCTGTGACCATTGGTTCCACCCTAGCATACTGGCTGGCACAAGAAGCACCAGGCCTCTTTGAGCCAACACAAAGATCGTGATGAGCTTGTTTATTAGAGGAGTCTAAGTGAGCAGAACAGGCTTTGGACTTAAAAAACTTGCGGACAGGAAGTTAAACGAACTCTTTCCGACTGCCAGGTTAACACCGAGTCCTCTGGAAGAGGTGTTTTACAAAATGGTACCCTGTAACACAGGTTATGTATGCCCTCTTAGGGGAGTACTTCATACTTAGTACTATTATCCTGGCTTGGACTCATCATAGACTCAAGTTCAATAATAATACCTATTACACTCCCCTGCAAGGGCTATCAGTCCTTCTGTGTTTTGTAGAATGCCTCATGCACAGCAGGGCACAAACAACAGTCAATAATAATGTTTACTATGATTAAGATCTTCCAAATGCCTTTCATCTAAAGATCCCAAAGTGCTTTGCAAACACTAATTAGTTAAGCATCACAATGGCTCTCTGTTTTTACAATACATTTTCCCATTTTATAGAAATTTAAATTGAGACCCAGCAAACTTAAGTGGACTGCCCAAAGTCATACAGCAAGTTTAAATTAATGATAATGATGATGCTTTGCATTTCAGGTAATGCATATGTATTATGTAGCATATGTTTTCTAAGGTGATATACCGTGTGTTGCAAAGATAATTTTTACAGTATCCTGGAGGAAGATGGGTAGTGAGTATTACAAACTGTTGACTGGACTGAGAATGAGAGGGCAAGTAACTTGGTGAGGATTTGACTGAGGATGCAAGTCTGCTCCTCTGACTTGGAGCAGCGTGTGGCATCCCAGACCATCCTCAGTTCTCTGAACTGAGGCATACAGGATTGCTTTCACACTTACAGGAAGGATCGTTATATTTTGGGGAGTAGAACAGGTTGTAGAATGACAGCCATATTTACATCCAGGAATGGGCTTGTTCATGTCCCCAATGAGAGGCAAAAGGGATGAGATGAGGCCCCTCAAGAAAGGTGGGCTCAGGAAATGAAGGAAACGGCGGCTCTGCTCTCTTTCAGAGCATCTTTACCAAACCAGGTCCTGCCTGAAAGGAGGAGCCCTCAAGGGCTTGATTCTGTGTTTCAGCCTCATGGACAGGATTTGGTCCAGTGAAGCTCAAGGGATGGGCACAATGCCATCTCTGGCACCTTGGTCTGATGTTACAAGTCCCTGGGAGAGAGTTCCAGGGACATGCAGTATCTTAATGACTATCTCTGACGTATGATCAGGTCTCATCCCCACAACTCCCTCTGCTGGGGCGAGGGCGGGGGAAACGCCCCCCCCCCCCCCCCCCCCGCGCGGGAGGGGGGAGGGGTGGAAGGAGCGGGGTGCTGGGGGGAGGGGGGAAGGAGCGGGGTGCTGGGGGGGAGGGGGAAGGAGCGGGGTGCTGGGGGGGAGGGGGGGAAGGAGCGGGGTGCTGGAATCACTGTCTGGGGTTCAAAAACTTAGTAGCTGTGGATCCGTTTGTTGCTACCTCTTCTTAGCAACATAGCCACATCGAAAAAGATGAAAACATGAACAAAAAAATATCCAAAGGCTATAAGGGACTTGCCTCCTCCCGGTCTGGCAACACTTTCTTAGTGAGTAATGATACTTTATGGGGAGGCAAGTCAGACTCTGCAGGGCTGGGGAGGGGAAGGGTTGCTGGGTCTTAGGAATTCAAAGGGAGATTTGCTGGCTGGAGATAGAGCCCATTCTCTATAAATAAGGCACGTCTGAGAGACATTTGCTCCCCCACCCCCATCCTGCCTTTTCCAGGCCTGTGAGTTCTGACTGCTGGCTGGACCTAGGACTAATGGGAAATCTTAAAGAAGAGTGTCAAGCCCTTTTCTGGAATGTGTTCACACATACAAGCACAATGGCAGTAAAAAGCAATGAAGAACCCGCACCAACGCCCCGCTTCTTCCCGCTCTCATGTTTGATTGGTTCCACACTCCCGTCCCGCATGGGCGGCTTGAAGGTGCAGTGAACCAAAGGAGGAGTGAACTGTTGGAAGGAATATTTTAGAAAATCGTTCGGAACACACATCACAAGCCCATTCTCCTTCGCTGGGAAGGACTCCAGAAGATGCTCCCACCCACTGCTACTCTTCACAGCCCCAAGTCCTGGAATGCTGCTGCCTGTTTTAAAGCTCGCAATAGGTAACACTGCACAGAATGCAGCTTTGACTTTCTAAGTATGCCAACGGGTCAGGACACAGCTTGCCATGTTCAGGCTGGCACACTGACTCCTGGGGTGACAGTGCAAATAATCCTGCTGGACTCACAGGACCATGTCCTTCTCTCGAGACGTGCCCTTACACAGCTTCCTGCAACAAGGCTGATGGCGACTCACGTTGTCCAAACACCAAACACATCACTGGGTGATACCTTATATGGCCCTGCTGGGCCCGTTCGGTTTTTAATTGCAGCCGCTGATGTGCATGTGATGTGTGTTTTATTCGTTTTGTAAAGTAAGACATATCTGCGGGGCCCCTGTTCACATCTATGCTTCACAGCCCAGCCATTCCTATTCATCAGTCCACCCACACACACACCTCCCTCCTGTACCCTACTTGGGCGTCAAGTACCTTGATAGCTTTGAATAGATTATGAATGAACATTGTCATAATAGCACTTTATGACGGGGACCAGGGTGGAAACATGGATCTGGGTAAAATTCAAACAAAACCTGACATTTGGAAACTTCTCCAAGATTCCCCAAAGCCACATGCATGTGAGTTTGTTTTCTCTCTGTTTCCCCTCCGTCCTCTGCATTTTTCTGTGCACTGGATTAGCCTCAGAACAGAAGCGAAAGACCAAAAATAAAATCAAGAAGGCTTTCCTTGTCCTACTAACTTCTGGACAAGAAGCAAGAAGAACCTGGGACGCTTTCATGATTCTAAAAGAATTCCTGGAATGAGCAGGTAGCCTCAGGATTCCACCAAATTTCAGTAAAATGGTCGCCGCCCACAGAAACTGATCTCTGAGGAATCCTTGGCAGCACCTGTTTGAAACCTAACTGAAAGTGATAACCCCTCACTCCCGGCATACACAAATCCAACCTCCAAGGGGGACACAATACGAACAAATAAGATCTTTCTTACCCCATCCATGTGGATTCTGATATTCGGCACGAGCCGGAAAGGGCTGGACTGCAGGCCTCTGGGGTTAGTCCTGCTTTTCCTGCTGTCCTGTGAGGTCAGCACACCAGGCTTGCGGACGGAGACCCCTCTCCCTGAGCTCTGCCCGGAGCGCACACCATCCAGCAGGCGCACGAGCAGTAGGTTGGCCGGCAGCGCCTCGATACTGCAAAACACCGGGGTCCTGCACTCGGGGCACCTCAGCTCCTTGTGGGCCTTGAAAATCCTCTGGAGACATGGTTTGCAGAAGGTGTGCTGGCAAGGGAGGACCTTGGCTGTGACATCGAGTTTTTCAAAGCACACGGGGCACGCCAGAAGATCAAGTAACGTCAAATCATCCATCTTATTTTAAAACTCCAATCCTGAGCAGCAGGGGCAGAGTCCACATTGTAGGGTTAGCTAAGCCAGGGGGGCAGAGCCGGTCTCTTGAGAGCGTCAAAATTCCTGCCTGTTTGAAGGAGAAAGGATGAGAGGAGAAAAAAATGTGACTGCTCTGAGAGCTATACCCCACCTACATGGAGGCAGTGTCTCATAAGGCAGTTTGCAAGTACTTTGTTCCAGCACCCAAGTTTCAGATGACTCATTCTGATTCAGTGCTTGCAGGTATAAGACCCAACTCCTGCCTGCTGCAGGATCCGAGGGAGCCTTCAACGGTGACTGACTACTTACTTACTCATTGCTTTTCTGTGTGGAAGGCAAGAACAGGGAGACAGAATTAGCCTGTCTTCCAGCCAGGGCTCGAGGAGGGTCCTTTACCACCCAAGACGGTTTCAATTCTCAAATTAAAGCTCCCTCAGGATGCAGTTTCTGTGAAGCCAGCTATGATCTACCTACCCCTGTTTCCCTAGGTTTCAGTTTCTCTATCACCCGCACCACATGCAGACAAGTCAAGTGTACATGGGTAAGTTTCTCGGAATCTCATGCCGATGTAGAACTATTTCCTTGCCACTGCGTCTTTCCTCCATCATTTTGTTCTAGCAATGTACAAGAAAAACTTCTACTAGAAACTCATTTTCAGTGACAGACAATAGCCTCAGAGACAATATTCCTCCCACAAGAAAAAGTCATGCAGCCTGTTTAGCTACTTTGACAATTGTTCTCAGTTTCAACAGAAGCAGATAGGAATTCTGGATTGTGATCACAGCCTGCAGAAACCAAGATGGAGCAGCATACACAGGTGTGTGGGGGTGGGGGTGGGTGGGGGTGTGTGTGTGTGTGTGGGGAGGGGCGCTTGTTCCAGAAAGTTTCCTTTTGGATGTCTGAAAAGAAGAAGTCTCCAGTTTAGAAAAGTCTCCTGGGAATAGGTCCTGGGTCCCTCACAAGGGCCAACGCTTGAGTGAACGCAGCCACCAGCTCCCACCCCCCCCCCAAAAGTTCAGCAGGACGGCGGGTGGCCCCACTAGGAAGCAGAGCAGACTGGGCACACGAGGATGAGAGATGGTGCCTTGCCTTCCTGACACAACTCCCCAAAGATGTCAGCTCTGAGGAACTGTGCGGGGACCACTGACCTTGAGCTTGTAACCTCTGCTGAGTTCAGCTCAGCAGGATCCACGGCTCTGCCAGGCTCCCTCCAACTTGCTTCCTTTTCCCCAGGAGCCACGCTGCCTGCCTGGCTGCCTGCCGCAGCTTGGAAAACTTTAACAACTCCGAGTCTTACTCCTTTCAAGGGATCGCCTTACCCAGCCCTGTTAACTCTTTCACCGCCGGGCGGCCAGCAGCAGGTTTTCCTTGAGTTCACTCTGCTACTGAGCCCTCCTTTATGTAACAGATTATAAGGGGCAAAACACGTGAGCCCTTACGGCCAAGTATTTATAGTTTATATTTGCACCTTTTTCATTTTCTCTCTCGTCCAAGAAGTCGAAACCCGCTCAGTTATAAACATACGAAGGTGACTGTTTATTTTTAACCTATATGAGGATTTCCTGAAAAGGTAGGTACAATAACAAAGATAAGCAGGCCACCTAAAAAGTATTACTCCTTAAAAATCAGAGTCAATTTAGGGATTTGAGGGGAACTTCAGTGATCTTTTGGTTCAATCTCTTTAAATTTAAAAAATAGTGGCACGTCCAAAACAAAATGACAATAGTACATACACATCCTTGAAAAAATGAAAGCACAGAAGGGAATTTAAAAAGAGGAAAAGCAATGGTCCCAGCTCTCCCCCGGCCCCCTACCCACCGGAGAATTTTTTCACAGCCCCAAATAATGCTTATCCTTTTATTTCTTGATTTATCAATAGCATATTTCATGTAAAGTAACCAAGGTACTTAATAAAGTAAATAATAATAATATTACTTAACACCACAGTAGCCCTTATCCGTGCCGAGCACTGTTCTAAACTCTTTACCTCTATTAACTCATTTAATCCTTTTAGCAACTCAATGATACAAAGGAGGAAATGGAGACACAGAGAGGTTACATAAATCACTCATCCCAGGAGTCACAGCTAGCAATAGGCAGGTGGTCTGTACTCTTAAGTACCATGTCATGTGATGATACAGCTTTAAGGGGGAGGAGAGATGGTAGGGAGCTAAACCTCTTCTGGGATGGCAGGAAGTCAAAAGATAATGACCCAAATTGACCAATCAACTTCTTTTGCAGATGAGGCAGCTGTGCCCGGTGAGATGGAGAGACTCCTTGACGTTGCCCAGTGAGGTAAGGGCAGAACTGGGACTAGAAACCGGGCGTTCCTGCATCTTCTCTCTCCACCTAAGGATGGCACTTCTGTATAATGCAGAAAGCCCTTAGATACCACTGCTTGGGCAAATATTCAGAGGGGAAAAAACGGCCTGAGAACTGAGGATGGTGGTTTATATGTTTTTCGAAGTTCTTCCATGTCAGCTCTGAAAAAGCAAACACGCGTGAAGCTCAAAACAGTGAAGAGAATCAGGATGGAGCAAAGTCAATTGTCGTCTGAGCACAGAAGTCTAATTTGGAGAAGTGTCCACTTCAGAGACCATTTTCAACTCTTTTTTTTTTTTCAGTCTCCCCTTTATGGAGGGTAGTTTGAGCTTCAACAACATCGCATCCCATTCTATTGTCGGTCTCCAATTATTTCCACTTTTATAGATTCTGTGCCCATCAGGAAGCTCCTTGTAATTTGAGGCCCTTTGCGGTGCCTTACTCTGTTTCCCACTTGGTAAAGCTGAGCTCTCTCCTTTGTGAGCTGCCCTGCGGTCCTCTCAGCCTCTAGAAAGGTCTGCTCCAGGGCCCAACTCTTGCTGCAGGGCTGGGGAACATGCTTCCTCCTTCCCTCTTGTTCTTAAACACACTCTATCTCCCTTAGGTGCCCAAATCTGCACTTAAGGCACATGCACACACATGCTTGCATGAGGACACACAGGTGATCTTAACAGTAACATTTACAGAGCACTTGCTGTATGCCATGGACCAGGGCCAAGATTCTAAACAGATTTTCTCATTGAATCCCGCCTGCCATAAGGTAGGCGCTGTCACTTTCCTAGGCTTACAAGGCTTGTGATCTGAACCCAGGTTGGCCCAGTACCAGGGCCTGTGTTCCTTACTGTTATTGCTCCCTGTTATAAAGTTATGTGCGTGTCCTAAGTATACCCATATACTTGGCTGTGTAAATCCGCACACATTTATACATAGTATCCATATTGTACACACCAGCTGTATCCCAGGGCCTGCTCAAAACAAAATGATGAAGTCAAAGGAGCCCACTCTCTGTAACCTGCCCAGGCTCATGGTGTCCTCCATGCTCCTGTAGGGCCAGGGGTCTCAAAAACCTTCGAATCCTCCCATCCCCGAGAAAACAAAATAAAACCCAGCTCTGTCCTAGGAAGGCAGGATAGATCCAGTGGGCTGCTCCGTACTAGCTTATTTGGCAATCGAAGGTTCAGCAGAATAGAATTGTGATGGTAGCTTCTTAGGCACCAGTGGAGAACAGAGAAAGTTTACATTGAACAGGAGTGGTCTTTTCGCATTTCTCAAATCACACCCTATAGGTGGTCCCCAATACCAGCCACATCAGAGGTTAATTTTCACTGAAACTTGGGGAGAAATTTTCTTTTGAAGCTTTTGAAGAAGGGGGAGAATTTTAAGCAGGGATTTTACCTTGGCTTACCCAAGTGCTACCCTTGGCATCAAATCAGATGAACATCTAGTCCTCAAAAACAAACAGAAAAGGTGACCTATGCACACCGTCCCAGACTCCAGGCTCAGGCCACCCCCTCCACGGCTCCCACCTCATCAACACTCCTGTTTATATTTGTACTGTTATGTAGTGATTATAGATTGTACTCTTTTGTAAATACCTGTGTGACATTTATGAGCTTCTGCTGCTTGTATTTACAAGTATATCTTGATTTATGTAAAAAAAAAAAAAAAGGCAAATCTGATCGCCTCGTTCCCCTGTTCAAAACCCTTCAGTAGGTTCCCACTGACTGTAGGATTAAAATCAAAGCCTTGTTCTCCCGTCAGGCCTGACATCATCTGGCTCCTGCTCACCTTTCCTGCCTCAACTTACCCCCATGTCTCCCCCGCACTCACCCACTCCAGTCCCACTGGCTTTCTCTCTTTACTCAGGACAGTTTAAGTTTTTCTGCCAGAGGGCATTTGTTCATGCTCTTCTTTCCGTCTGCAACACACTTTCTAGTTACACTTTTCCTCTTCTTCTCTTCTGTTCTTGCCCCCTTTGCTTTCTTTACCCCCTCCACAGCAAGTTTTAGCTCGCATGCCACTTCCCCAGGGAAGCCCTCCTTGAATCTCATGACTGGAAAGTTTACCCTACCCTTCTCCTTCATAACAGTTGTGATAATTATAGTTCAACAATTACGTAATAATTTATTTAATGCCTGATCCCCCCAAAGACTGTAAGCTCTAAGAGAGCAAGGCACTTATGTGTCTGGTCACTGCTTTACCCCTCATATGTAACACAGTGACTGGCATGCAGTTGATGCTTAATGAATGGTTTTGAATGGATTTATGAATGAATGGTGTTCTTCAAAAATTGTGTCTGGGCAGTTGTACATCAAACTGTTGATAATGGTTTTATACTGGACAGTGCTTGGGTGCCACTCTGAATGTTCTCGGCCCCATCTCTTACTCAGGCTAAGAAGTTTTACCCCATTCAGGTCCCTGCCATGCACCTCTTGCCTCCTGCCCTAGAGCTGTTCTATGATGTCATCTGGGACACCAATGAGAATCTGCTCCACACCCAAGTGTGGACCACATTTAGTGGGTAATAAATGCTTCCCTTTTCAGCATTTGGAGCAGATGGTCCTGAGATTTCCTAAGGTTCTTCAGAAGGTTCTGTGGGACGAATACCACTTTTCCACTGGGTGGCTAATGCAATAATGCATCCTTGTGTTTTCTCTCCCTCATTCCCTGTAGCACTTCTCCATCCCTAACCCCTGATCCCAAATAAATTACCCTGAAGCAAGCAGGCCTTTGTCTCAGGCTAAGATAGTTTTGTGAAAATTTGAAATTAAATCACAAAACCAATGTACAGACAATTTTTGTCAATCATATGTACTTATTTATTGGAGTTATAATTTTAGAGGTATGCTATTTTTCACTCGACTGGCTCTTTGCCATAAAGTTAATAATTTGTAAAACAATCCATAAATCCACCAAAGGAGTCCAGGTAGCTGGAAAGCTGAAGCATTTTAACTGCAGGGGTCATGAAGACTCTCTTAGCCATCATTGGACTCTTGCTGCCTTTTTCCCTCAGTACCTAGTAGAAATTTGGATATATGTTTTAAATATTTAAATGGATCTATAGGATCTGTTTCATGATGCTGAATTTCCCCCCATGTTTTGGTTTTCTAGTGATACCGGGAAACGTTTGGAACCATTCAAGGAGAGGAAGGATTAGAGGAAAGTGGGCACCTTTCCAATAGTGGAAATGTGAAGGAAAGAGGAATGGCAGGGGTTGAAGGTCTATAAAACAATGTCTTTCTTTGTTTGTAGGCCTGCAATGAAATCAACTGTGAGAGTTCCTCTTCAATCAGAAGGGTGTTTGCAGGTAAGCCGTGAACTTTAGGGTATTCCTATGCAGTCATCAGACCTACAGGAAAGTGACCCAAACTGCTGGCATGGAAAAAGAGTCATCCCACATTTTCTAGAGATGACTTATGGTCCTTAAGTTTAGTGAGAAACAGTATGAACCAGCAGTCAAGAGCATGGTTTTGGAGTCTAACAGACCTGGAATCTAACAGCTCTGCCAGTTACTAAAGAGATCACTTGGGCGAATTACTCATTCTTCTGTCCCTTGGATTCTTCATGTATAAAATGAGGTTACTACTAGGACCTACCCCATTGGGTTGTGCTGAGGAGTCAATGAAATGATGCATACAGTAAGTGCTTAATAGATGTAGGGTTCTTCTCATCTTCCTTCTTTTTTGGGTAGGCAGATGCCATCAGAGGACCAAGAGCCAGATGGTTCTTACTCTAACTCAAACTCAACCCAAAGAAGAACACGCCCAGCCATGGAGTCCATTAGTTTTTTATTCATCAAAATGCTCTAACGCAATGATCCCTAACCTCAGTCATTTGCATCTTATCTTTATGCTGTTTGCCATAGTCACATACTTGTTAAAAGTCTCAAATCACTTTTTCATTGAAATGAATTCATTTTTAAAAAAACTCTAAAAAATACTTCTGTAAATAAAAAACCAGTTTCATTTGCTACCTTTTGAAGGCGAAAGTAAAAGCACATTTAATTAAAACAATAAAATGTCATTGAATTCCCGTTCAATGCTATTGCCTACCTATATCTGAACTTGAGGCCTGAGCAATTTGTTAAAAAAGGAGGATTAGCAAATGTTGGGCGGGCATTAGAAGACTGCACCTAAGTAATATTTTCTCCTTGATATAATCAGAAGAGTGAAGGAGAAATGAGTAACTTTTTTATTGTGTGATTCCATGTTATTCATTTTATGTTGGGGTACCCCAGGCTTTGGGAAACTCTTCTGGTATATCATAAAGGAACTGACATCACTGCAAAGAACCAAAAGGAGGGCAGAACGTACCCATTTTCAACTCCATAAATGGTGGTTCACCATTTATGAAGCAGATTTTTACTTGCATTTCTTCCTCTTGATTTGCAATAAGAGACAGTAGTCTACTAAATATAATTGTATTTCTTCTTCTACAGAAGATTAGAAGGGAGTTCTAAAGGCAGCTGTGTGAGAGAAAGCAGGAAAGCAAGTCGGAAAGTAAGTATGCTTCTTACCATTCTATTAAAAATAATTCAGCTGGTCAAATCCAAGTAGAGTCTGTAATCTAGTTATTATACTGTGCCAATGTCAATTTCCTAGCTTTTAGAATGCATTATAGTTATATAAGATGTTATCATTGGGGGAATATTGGTAAAATGTGCAAGGGACTTCTCTGTACCATTTTTGCAACTTCTTGTGAATCTATAATTATTTTGAAATAAAAAGTTAAAAAAACATATATATATATGTTGGTTTTATATATATATGTATATGTATACATATATACACACACACACACACACACACACACATATATATGAAAACTTATAAATATATCCCTGCCCTTTGACTCTGAATACCACTTCTAGAGATTTATACTAATTAACAGATATATAGCCATGAATGTTTCTCATGTAATTACTCATAATAGTGAAAAGTTAAAAATATCCTTAAAGCCCAATAATAAGGGAGTGGATAAATATAATTTACTATTAAAAATGATAGTGGAGATGTATATTTAATGACATGAAAGACATTCACAGAAGTGAATATAGAAACTTACAAGCTATACGAGCCCAGGTTATTTAGGAATGATACTTAGATATATAATATTGAGACTAGAAGATTGTATGCCAAATGTCAGCAACAGTTATTTCTGGCCACTGGACTTAATAGTTGATTTTAATTTGTTTCACTTTGCTCAGGTGTATTTGGAATTTTTCTACAACAAACATGTTACTGATGTAATAAATTTTCAGAGATAATAAAAATGGCTTAAATCATTATAGATTTACTAAAACATTTACAATAAAGGGAGCTAAATCCTATAACACTAATAGCCTATGCATTACAATTGATAAGACAGACTTTAAAAAGAAAACTAAACTGCAAAGCTCCGAAACTACTGCAAGTAGATGTTAATCCATAACAGATACTGTTTCTTCCAAAAGAAAAGGGCTGAGATCAGTCACTTCACTCCTAACCGGTCTTCTTCCTTTTTTTACTGTTTCCTTTCTGATGAAATCAGTAAATGTTTTGATTTAAAACTATGAGCAGGATATAACCTTAATTCTTATTAAACTCAGGGCAAGTCTGTGCAAAAGCTGACAATTTGCCTAAGCTGTTGGGTAACTACAATCTTGTACTTTTGATCACACGTGGGAAAGTTGCAAAACTCAGTAATTCCCTAAATGCCCTGATTAGTCTTAGTTGTCTCTCTTCATAGGTAGGTCTTCTAGGATAATATGAAATACGTGAGAAATAAATATCTTCCTTTTCTTCTTCTTCTTTTTTTTTTTTAAGAATTAGAATTATTTTCCTAAAACTAACTGTAAATGACGTTTGTCTAATCAATTAGACATTTGGGGGCCCTGTAATGATGGTAATTATATATTAATTGTATAATATTATATGTTACTCACTTGTCCTTATAAATTGTCTCCCTCTTCCACATAATCTCTGTTCCATGGTGCAGGAACCATGTCCGGGTTGTTCATTTGTGCCTGACACAGTAAGTGCTTAATAAATATTTGCTGAGGGATAAGGATGATTCATGTGGGTTTGGAATTCTTATAGCGTTCCTAGGGAGAAAGCTTGGGACTTGGAATCTGCAGACATCCTTTGGAAACTCATCTCTACCACTAATAATAGCTCTGTGGCCCAAGGTGCTCAACGGTCCTCAACCCCATTCATAAAAGTGCTATTTGAAATATGTACTCATACTTCTTGGCTTGCCATAAGGAATAAACTTCCTAATATGTGTTGGCAGCACTTAGAACAGTGTGGTGCATAAAAGGTGCTTGAAAGATATTAGTTGGCAATATATGAATTCCTCTTTTTGTCCTAGCTATAATTGACCTCTTTCTGCCATTGTTTCTAACTTACTATAGTGCTTAAGAGCCCAAGGTCTGGAGTCAGAAGGCCTGTGCCATCTTATTAAATAAGAGTATGGTTGAGAGCAAGTTGATTAACACTCTGTACTTGGTTTTCTCATCTGTAAAATGGGAATAATAATAGGACTTCATAGGATTATTGTGAGCCTACGCTGAGAAGATACTTATAAAATGCTTCAAACATTGTGGAACAGAGTAAGTGTTTAGTAAAGGTTAATCATTATCCCCTTAGCAGGTCTCTTATTATCTATCGTATTGCATCTAAAGTACAGTTTAAAACTGAGCCCAACTCCTGGCTTCTTTTCCTGAAGGAGTTATTCATTCCGATTTGGCCCTTATATGACTGTCAACTCACAGACTACCTGCCCACAGGCTTCTGTGGTCTTGGGCATTGCAGCACCCTGTAGAACTTTAAGGGGGCGGGGCGGTTGGCTATTAGGTTAAGTAATAACAATTAACATTATTTTATGCAAGAGTCTATGCAAAGAACGATAACCCTATTATTACCCTTATCTTAACAGGTGAACAAACAGAGGCTGAGAAAGGTTACGTTTTGCCCCAGCTAGTGCTTGGGGAAGTCAGGACTTAGGCCCAGGCAGCCTCCACTCTTAACTTTCAAGTCAATCCATTTGTTGCATTTATCATATTAAAAAGAGGGTATTTGAATCAATACCTTACTGCAGTTTTGATCCCAGATTTGCATCTTTTCTTCCATCCAGTAGAGCCCAAACCTTGGAAACATAAGCAGCCTTCATGTAGTAACATCAGGTTAATTTACAAGAAACAGAAAAGGAAATAAGCCTGAAAGAGAAAGGGAGGGAGTATAGGGGGCACTTCTTTTTTGGATAAAATAATAAGAAATTTCAAAATACTAAATAAAGACTAAGCACTATATTTGGGTAAAAATGCATGTAGTATTTAATAATTAATGAAATATATTTCATTATATAATGAAATATATAACCAAATTATAACCGAATTCGGTTATATATATATATATAATATATAACCCAGAAATATATATGTAATATATATATATAATATATAACCCAGAAATATAACCGAATTATGTCCAATTTATGTCTGTGAATTAACTATTCAGCTAGAATTCTAAAATATATATTGTCCTGCTCAGTCTGGCTCTTCCATTTGCAATATTATTTTTGTGACAATTAGCTATGGGTAGACTAGGAGCATAGGAGTATGGTTGTTGAAGAAGAGGGCTCAGATGACAGACCGTTCATCTCTCGATGCCACTCTCCAACTTCAACCACTCCTTGCCTCTTTCTTGGGGCTTAAAATGGCTTGGATTCTAAAGGAACTTCAGAATTATCTATTCAAATTTTAAATGTGTGTTCCCTTTTATTTAGGAATGTCACATGTAGAAATTTATTTAAGAGAAATGCCCACGAATATATACAAGGGCATTTACTGTTATATTGTTTGTAACTGAAGATAAATGGAGCTAACCTAAACATCCACCAGGAAGGGATTGATACACACACACACACACACACACACACACACACACACACACACCATAATGTAGTCATACAGAAGAATACATAGGTAGAGTTGTATGTGTTGACATGGGTATAATGGAAAAGAAGATTGTAACAGTGCTCACAATACTCATAATATTATAGAAGGGTTTTGTAAGGATATACATTAATGATTGCAAACTCAAATGCATAAGGGGGCCAAACTGGTTTTATAAATAGGTCAGGAAGAGACTATGACAACCTTGAGAGCACTCCCTATATGGAAGCAACCGGAATCATTCAGCTTCAGCTAATCATTCCAATGGGGTGGCAGATCTTTGGAATTTCCAAGAAAAGCTGTAATGCATGGTACTTTTCATGCTTCTGTACGATATTCTCTTTACTTCTCTGCCACCTTGAAAGCTCCATGAAAATATCTCAGTTATGTGAACCCTGGTCTTTATTTCGTGGCAACTAACAGAAATATTTTTAAAATATATATTGTATGTGATCATCTGTGAACTGGATTTTTCTTGCAGGTTCACTGCATATCAATCTCTACAATACTCTTAGCAATGGCTATCTCTGGAGAATCACGTTATAGCCAATATCAGAGTATGACCTTCCACTGTCTATACTGTACATTGGTTTATGTTTAAGCTTTGTTTTTGACTGTGGCAAGAACTAGTTTATTGGTTGAGGTGAGGTGAGAAGTGAGGGGCCTAACCCATGAGGAGTGAGGCCAAGGGCCTCCCCAGTGACGTAGAAATTCATACTCTGGACCAGGTCCTGGAGGCAGGCCTTTTACTGGTCTAAGGTGAAGGAGAGTGGGTGGCTGTTGGAAACGTGTAGGTCCTCGCTGTTCTCCAATGAGGAGCCCCCTCCACACCCCGCCAATCGGGCCAGGTCTAGCAGGGCCCTGAGGCACATGGGAACAACTTTGGCCACCATGAGTCACTTGATCCATGGCTGGTCCTGGGGCCACAACTCCCCCACATAGAACCAGAGCATGTAGCATGGCAACTGTCTGCTTCCTTGGATGAAGACAATCAGATCTGTCATGAAGGGCCCCAGGTGGAATATGCCTCCTTTCTTGTCCTTGGGGACCTCACCATCCAGCCTGGGACCACTGTCAGGGAGGAGCCCCTCACCCATGGGCCAGTACATGTGACAGTGCCCCAACATCTGGGCCCAGTGTCACTGTCCCACCCTCCACAGAGCTGGCTGGCACCCCCCACCCCCACCCCAGGCAGCTCAGTCCACCCCTTTGGCCTGTCCCTGTCATGCCATGGGTATTGTCCTGTCCCGATTCTGACCACATTTGCCACTGGCCCCTCAGGCAGAAGACAGTCTGTGGGAAGACTTGGTGGCCCCAGTCAAAGGCGGTCACCTCAAACTCTCAATCTGAGCAGCAGCAGCAGCAGCAGCAGCAGCAGCAGCAGCAGCAGCAGCGATGTGAAAGGGGAGAGATTGAGAGTGTAAGGGGACCATCACCCCAGCCCTACCCGTCCCACCTCATTGCTGACACTCACCTTCCCCGGGGACCAACAGAGGCCTCACTGGGTTTTCAGGGGTTCCAAATTTGGACAGGGAGCAGAAATGTCAAAGTTGTGACTCAGCAATAGCTGAGGTGGGGCGTTCAGGGGCCCCATGTCACTCAAAACTCCAGAATGTTTTCCTGGGTATCAGAGGTACCGCATCTGAAATTGGTGTCTGGAGAGGTATCTGGAGCAGGAAAGTCCCAACTCCTGAAATCACAAACTCATAGATCTCTTGCAGGTCGGTTGTGGGGACCCTTGCTCCATCCTCCGGCTTCCCACAACACTTACTTCCGGTTCAGGGAGGACCGGAAATTCCTATTCCACGTCAGCGCGTCAGGCTTCTCCTTTCAGGCACCTCTGGCCTAGGCCGGGGCCCTGGAAGATGCTCAAGTCATGCTGTGAAGACCACCGCAGGCGGTGCTTCCAAGGGATGAAGGAGCACATGCGGCTCTGGTCCAGGCAGACAACGGCCCCCAGCTGCTCCGGGTCCAGCAGTGACACCAGCCAGGGTAGGTTCGGACGCTTTGGGGTTCCCGTGGTCCGGTGTAGAGGGTCGGGGCACGCAGGGTGCTGGGTGCTGGGGCCCACCCCTGTCTTTGGGTTCCAGGTGACTCTTGAACTCAGCTACATGCCCTCTGACCTGTCAGCTGAGCTTTAGAGCGGTGGGGCTTTCTTTTTTACCTACTAATTTTGTAATAAAAAAATGTACATATACAAAACATGCTTACACTGGCCTTATGCTAGCTCTGAACCAAAGTGAGTTTCCAGACCATTTAGCCTGGAACCAGTTTCAGGATTTTGGCCTCGCTTTGGCTTTGTTCGGGATCTCAAGAATCTTGAGTTTGGTGGACACCGCTGGGCTCGTGTAGATAATGTTTCTGCAGACTTGAGATATGTCTGGCCATGTTGGACCATGTGAGTCCCTGGGGTTGGAAGCGGCGTTTTAAGGGTATTAGGAGAGAACAATCAGATATCTCATTCCCATGGTGTACCCGGAGCTTGTGGGAAAGCGCATACGTACGTGATCATCATTCATTCATTCGCTCATTTATTCAACAAAGATGTTTTGAGTGCTTACTCTGTGCCCGGCCCAGTGTCGGGCCCTGACGACACTGAGATACTTTGATTGACCTCCTGGCTTTGAAGGTGACAGCAAAATAGATAGACTATCACAAAACAGTGTGAAAAGCAGTGCAATGAGGGTCGGCATGTGTGCTTCCCCACTGGAAGTCAGGGAACCCTTCCCTGAAGAGGTGGCGTCTGGGCTGAGTGTTGAGGGGTAAGCAGGGGGGCGGATTCCAAGCTGAGAGACCACAGGTGCAAAAGCAGGAAGGCAGGAGAGGACCTAGGACTTTTGGGGAACTGCCTGTACTCTGCATAGGGTGAGTACTGAGTGTGTGTAGCAGGGAGTATCAGGCTTTGGGGCTGGCGTGTCGGCAGCCACATGATCACAGGTGCTTTACAAAGCAACCTGGGACAGCTGAGCTCCATCCTCAAAGCACCTGAGAGCCAACAGCAGCTTTTAAGCTGGGGAGATTAGGGGGCTGTTTTACATGGTTATGTCCAGAGTTTTATTTCCTCCAGCGTTTTTAGGTCTCCTTGATTCTATGAAGCAAAGGGGAAAAAATACTGTATTTTTAAGTGAAAAGATATAGCCACTTGTTAAAAAAAAAAAGAAATCTCTACAAAATGATGGCTGAGAAACTGTAGTTAATATTAAAACAGATCTAAGTGTTATACTTTTCCATGCTGCTTGATTTTAGAGACATTTTCATGCCAAGTTATACACAGCCAGCAAGTTAATTAAGCCATTGACTTGGAAGGTTGCTGGTAAATTCCAAACCAGTTTCGAGGGTGTGTTATGTGTTCTGTGTGAGGCGTTGGTTGAAGGCATCCATATTATGGTAATCCTCAGTGAATATTGCTAGGGTTCCAACTGGCAATCCGTCCCATTTCTGGCATCATTACCCACTAATTTGCTTCCCCGAAAAGGTAGGTGAATATTCAATTAATAGGAAGAGACTAAACATGTTCAATTTGGTAACAACTTGACTTCCAAGGGGAAAGGGAAAAGTCTGTGGTTTTTGAGAAGGAAGAAGGGTGGGGAGGGAAGAGCAGACTGGGGTGACTGGTTGCATTGTGAAAGCCCCACAATTGCTGTCGAGGTGCTTTTTCTCCCCTGGAGCAGGGTGATCTCATTTACTGCTGCATATGCACTCATCCCTGGTTTTCTGGTCTTTTTGCCATAAGGACACGTGCATATGCTGTGAAGAATTTAGAGACAGACTCAGCAGAATTCAGGTTCTACTCTGCAATGTTCTTGGCAGTGAGAGCCTGGAAAAGTGGCTTACCCTACCTGATCTGATTTTAGAATATCTACCTGGTCTCGGCTTTGGTGAGAATTAGACGAGATATTTATGTATAGTGACCAGCACGTAACTGATGTTCAATAGATGGTAATTTCATTTGGGATAGCAGAATGACCTGCATTCCAATCCTGCTGTTACTACACACTTTGGACAGGTGCCTCAGTATTTTTGAGACTTAGGTTCCTTCTCTATAAAATGGGAACACTGTTGCCCAATAGTGCTTGTACCTCCCACAGTCATTGTGAGATTTCAATGAAGTGAGGCAGAGTTCTCAAACTTTAGAATGCATTCGAATCACCCAGGCAGCTTGTTAAAACAGATGGCTGCACTCCATCCTCAGCGGTTCTGATTCAGTAAATCTGGGGTGGGGCCTGGGGATTTGCGTTTCTCACCATTTCCCAGGCCATGCGGATGTGGTGGTCGCGGGCCACACTTGGAGAGCAGTGCCTGGCACACAGTAAACACCAGGTGGATGTGAGCTACTAGTGCCTTTTGTGTTTCTGGGTAAGGGTAATAGTGTAGTTACCACCACCTGGCTATAATTCTAATTTTAGGGTCCTGATTTTGGCTATGCCAAATGAGTGCTTACTTTGCAACTTATGTAGAACGAACGTAAAGCAGTGAGGAGGAGGAATTCAGTGTTCTAGGGAGTTAGAATCCGCAGTGATGGCTGCTGAGCACGTCTGTGTGATCCAGACACAGGAATGAGCGGCCCCGACTGACCAGGTCCCGATACGGTTTTATCAGCCTGGCCCCCTCGAGGCATGCCTGGATTCAAAACCAAGTTTCTGGAACATTTTCCCATCACACAACACTCTCTAGTAGGTGTCGAGGGCATGTTTTGGGGGGAAATTGGGGAAAATGATAGGAGATTTCCACAGGCCAGAGTCTCCTTTGGTGACTCGTAAAAAGCCCCATCATCCCCAGGGTTTTGATGTATGTGAAGGATGGATCTTCTCACGGAGGAAATCATGGGCCCTGACTCTTTTATTGTAGAAGGTGGATGGCAAAGATAAGGGGCACGGTGACACCTCTGTCACTTAATGAGCAGGCTGAAGTTAGCCGCTTCTGCTCTTCCCTGCCACCCACCCAATACTTACACTCTCCTTTGTCATTGTTTCTCAGAGCAACTGAGTCACGAGACATGCTGCCTGGATCCACAAACCCTTCAAACAAACTATGCGTGGGCCTCAGTGTTGCATGAGGGGGAAAGGTTTAGGTTTGGGGGTCAGATAGATGGGGCCCATCTCTGCACGTCTCCCTAGCTTATAGAGTGTGACCTCAGCGAGTGACCTTCTGAACTCCCGTCCTCTTATCTAAACTGAGGGCAATAATTTGTTTATATGGCTTTGGACTGAAAGAGAAGGGAGGAGCCTTTTGCATGGGGCCTGGGGAAAGAAGCAGGGACACAGGGACGGTGAAGGTCTATGAGGAGTCTGAGCCTGCTTGATTTCAAGGACTAATTCTCAGCCCCTGTGAGGTGGAGATTAGAGTTATAAGCTGAAAGATCCGTTCTCTTCAGGAAATGTGGGACACTCAGTGGCTCAGAGGTGACAAAATAAATGCAGAGTAGGGGAAAGGGCTTATACATGGCACCAGGGGTGCAGAGAGAATCCAAGGGAACCTGAGTCTGTCTCACTTCTGAAGGGTATGAGGTCCCAAGACGCAGCATCCTGGGCAGGGAAGCAGTGTTTTCACAGGGGCCACAGCATCCATGGAGATGACAGGGAAATTCCCACAGGGCCTTGTGCGGGGGTGGTAAATATTAATGAAGAACAATGAGAGGACTTGTTCCTAAGGTTCTCTGTCTTAGGAAATCCCTAACTAAGGGGGGTGGGAGGGACTGCAGTTACACAGGTGGAAGGAAGCAGGTAAGACATTTGGGTGACGTACCTGAAGAGTGCCGGGCACATGCTGAGCACCTTGGATTTGGGTGTTTTGCTAGCATTTCCCTGACACACTGGCCTTTCCTTGTGCCCACGGGACTGGGCAGTCTGTGCTTCGAGCAGTGAAGGACATGAGTCCTCTCAGCCCTCCTTCCATGGAACCCTTTGAAGAAGGCAGAGTGGGGTGTTCATTCTATACCAAGTCTATTTTCTCCAACAGAGAGAGTATCAAAGTATCTACTTTTGAGAGCAAAGAGTAACTTTGCCTTAAGTGTTGGGAAGTAGTGATGAGCCTGGCTAGCTTTGCTGAGCACTAGACTTGGAGTCCAAAGACCTGGGTTCAAGTCCCACTCTATTACCTTCGAGCTTTGAGGCCACAGGCTAATTATGTAACTTCCTCATCTGTAAAGCAGGGACCAAACTGCCTGCCCTACCACCAGTTAACAAACACAAAAATGTTTTATAAACTGTCAAGTTCTGTTAAGGGAATTAAGGATAATGGTTTTGGCATGGCTGATGATGATGTCTGCTAGGGCTGCTAGCATTTTACCAAGGGACCATCCCTTATTCCGAAATGAAGACCAACGAGGGAGTTCAGGCATGGAGAGAGGTGAGAGGTGGGGAGGCATTTGGGGATGGCCCTGGGAGGTCACTACCTACTCCTGAGGCTGGTCCATGGGACATAAGCCTGTCCTGAGGACGTGACCGGTGCTCCTCCTCTCTCCACCGCTGTGGTTGTTTACCTCTGTCTACCTTACCAACCGTGAACTTTTAGGTCAAGGACCGTGTTCTCTTTTCTTTGTTGTCCAGCCCTCAGCACAGGGCCTGCCACACAGTGGGGATTCTGTCAGGGTTTACAGAAGGATTCGGGGGGTGGGGTTTAGATCGTGGTCCATGGCTATAAATACTGCACCTGTACTCTCATTCTCACACCTCTTTTCTTTCCAAAATGTCCTTAAAGTAATCCCCAGCTCTGGAGAGACTGGAACATGGAAACACAAATTCACAGGTCTAGAAAACAGGAAAACCTGAAAGAGAACAATAAGAATCATTTTCCTTGTCAAGTCATATGTGCCTTGGGGATCCATGCTGGAGAAGAAAGGAGACTTGGGGATTGATGGTGGTGGTGGTGGGGTGGGGTAGGGTGGGGGCAACGGGCAAACTGTGCAAAATTTGTCTGTCTTGACACACGGTTCCATTCTGTGTGTTTAAAGATGAGGCCTCTGGAGACTTCTAGCCCTGGAGATAAAGGACAGGGAACTTACAAAATCAATCTAGCGATGGCTCCCATTGATGTTCGGGTTGAGACAGGTGATGTGTGTGTTTTCTGAGTGCTGCTGTGATTCTGTGCCCGGGAACTTCTTGGTTTTATCTTGGTTCCCATGGTTGCTCCCATCTCCTTTTAGGAATAGTGACAATAACCATGAGGAGGATGACAGTACCCGTTCTCTGAGGGCTCGCTCTCTGTCCCTCTCCCCCTGTGCGTGCTTCATTTCATTTCTCACAACAGCTCTACAAAATTGCTTATAGTCTTGACCCCATTTTACAGGGAGGAAATTGAGGCTCGGAGGGTGTCAGTGGTTTCTCCAAGATAACACAATCAGTCACCTTAATTTGAACCTGGTTGGAATCCAGCCCTGATAGCGACGTCCATGCCTTTCTCTATCCCTGTACTGTCTCCTTTGAAAAGAAGAAGGTGGAATTTATGATGCGATTGTAAAGGTCTGCCTCTGAAGTATTTTCTAAGCCGTTCAAATAAAGCCCTTGAAAATACAGATCTTGTGTATTTCCATGACAAGAAATCCTCCCCCTCCCCAACACCTCCCTTCACGGGCTTTTTCATGCACGGCCCAGGGTTCAACCCGGGGACGTGGGCTTGAAAATGGGACAAAAAAACCCCCAAGAAAACAAAAGACCCCAAGGCCTCTAACTGATCACGAATGAAACATACTTTCCCAGCCTCATGAGATGTCAGCCTGATTCTCTTTGCTCTAAAAGCTCTGTTTTCACAGACCATCATTTTCCCCGAATAATAAGCTTTTTAATTCTTCATCTAATGACGCAGCCAGGCCCTGAGGATTTTTATCATCTGTGTTGCTCATCCAGAATGACAGACACACGCACAGTGAGTTTGTCACTTCCCTTCTTTTCTTTTCCTGTCCTGTCACAAATGATTCCCACCTCAGCACAAGCAGGGGCTCAGAGCAGCGTCACCCCTTTTCCTCCTCCTCCTTGCCTCCTACACAGCCATTCACAGCTCTTTGAATTCTCCGTGGGACATCACCTGCTTCTCCATGAATAAGCTCTGCTTTCTTTTTTTCCCACTCCTCCATGGTGACTCTTGTGTCAGCCAGGTGTGCTACAGGCACTTCCGCATGGGGGTGGGGGCCAGTATTTTTGACTGGTTGCCCCTTTGAGCTAGCATTGATCATGCAGGAACTCGGTTCCAGGCACGTACTGAGAGCTTTGGACAGATTATCTCATTTGGTACTCACAACACCTCAGTGAGGTGGATCCTGGTGGTAAACCCACTGAACAGATGAGGAAACTGAGGCACAAGGAGATGACCAAGGATATACAGCCCCCTAGTGTCTAGAATCTAGAGCCTGTCTTCTTAATCAGGAGGACTCGCTGCTTGAGGCTGTTCTGGAAACTTCTACGTGAAAATTGGAGAGCGTTGAGAATAATGTTTGGCTTTTTAAGTTCTTAGCCCAAGGGGCCCTAGGGAATCAAAGTAGACAGTACCCTCGGGAAAGTTCATCCAAGAAGTAACAATAACTAGAGGAGTTTACAGAACATCCACAGATCATTTAAAATGACCAAAACTGACCGTTCTCTAACTGGAGAGCACAGGAATGGCTGTGGGAAATGGCCATTTGCGTCCATCTGTCACCTCCTGCAAGACCTCCTTCCTGTCATTGGTCCTTTCACAGATTTTGCTCTCATCATGCACATCCAAAGATAGGTGGAGAACCCTTAGGACAGCAGGTCTCAAGGTTGCAGGTTGTTCAGGCTCACTTAAAAAACGTATCCAAAATACAGATTCTGGAAATTCCGATTCAGGAGGTCTGGGAGAGGGAACTAGGTTTTTCTTTTTACCGAGCACGTCTGGAGATCCTAATGCAAGAAGCCTCTAAGCCACTATTTAAAAATAACCGCTGCTTCTCAGACCACAGCATTAGGACGAGGAAGCAAAAGGCACCAATTGGTCAGGGCCTGGCTTTGCCTCAAGCCTTCGCTCACAGATGGCCTGAGGGTAAGTGTAACCCTGTGACGATGGCTGTGGTCCTTTGCCCTTTATCTCTGCTGCTGGGAAGGACGCAGCTGAGGAGCTCTGCATCCTGATCAGCTGTGCTTATTTGTTATTATTTTTAAATACTGGTTATTTTTTCATCTTCTTAACTAGGATCAAGGTTTTTATCTTTTGGTCTAAGATCTCCTACGTACCAAGGGATTCCCTAACCTTTGAATCCCCCAAGTAAACCGACCAGGAAAGAATAGGGAAGAGATACTGTGCTAAAGACAGGTTATAGAGACAGCTGCTTGTTTAGATGTAGACACAGCTGAAGTTGACCCAAAACTCAGTCCCTCTGATTAAATTATGCTCAAGCCCCACCTCCTTATTGGAGCCTTTTTCCCAAGAAGAGGAGTGGCCGCCCACCCCATCTCAGATATGATCTCCTGCGTGGCACTCCCAATTGTTATGCTCAATTTACAGCCAGTACGTCAATGTCAAGTTGCCTTTCAGCACTACCTCCATCAGGTTAGTAATAAATCTCTGAACAGGCCTGTTCTGCAGTTAGTCCTTTGATTTTTCCTTGATGCGTAGCCTGCTTCTAAAACCAGAACTCCTCTGATGTCCACACAGGCTATAGGCTCTACGAGGGCAGGAAATGTATTTACCTTGAGAGAGAAGCATAGTGCCTGCAGCATAGCGAGTGCCAGTAAATGTTTGTTGGTTCAGTAAGTGATTGTAATTTTGCGAATCCACTATTTTTTTTTTTTGAGTCAGTTGTCCCCAAATAAGACTCTGTGGCTGGACCAGTATAAATCCATATAAAGTTTCATTTTTCTGAGACAAAATGAAAAAATTTAGGGCAATGTATTTTTTTCTTCTCTGATGTAAGCGAGAAACAGCACAGAACCATGGAGTTAGACTGAATGGGTTGCAAAACCCTGCCTTGTAATAAGTGAAGGACCGTGGGCAGGAAATTGAACCTCCCAGAGCCTTGGTTTCCTATCCACCAACAGTGGCTAGTGATGGACGTGTGCATGCACATGTGTGTACACACGCACACACACACACACACACGCACACACACACTTCACATAGCTGACCTTCTTATCCTTCCAATCTTAGCTTAAATCTTTTTTTTTTTGTTAGCTTATATCTTCTCTGCTTTATCTCAAGTAGGTCTCTTGGCCTTAGCCTTGTGTGAGTTTCCTTCATAGCACTTCTCACAATTTATAAGGAATTGATTTGTATCTGTTTTATGTCATCTGCTCCATTAGATGGCAGACGGGAAGTATAATTACTTGCTACTACTGTATCCCAGGTGTTGCAACAGTGGAGAGTATAGAGTTGGTATACTATTGTGTTATTATTAATATTTCTATTATTTTTTAGGATAGTGGGGAAATTATGGAAAAGAAAGAATAAGAACATCTCTGGGCAACAAGATCCTCTTTGCTTGGTTAGTGGAGAGGGTGATTTAAATTCACAAAGGTCAAGCTGTGGTCTGGGGGTGCTGGCCAAGGAAATCTTATCTTCCAGTGCGTTTCAATGGCTGTCAGTTTAGGATCAGCCCCCAAGTTTGAGAAGGTAAAGTTTCTTGGATATCTCTTGTGTGGTTTCAATTTATCTTAGTAATGAATTCAGTTGGCGTTTTCCCTCTGGAATCCTGTTATTAAAACAAACTTGACAGACTCCACTTGCAGGTACAACAGTGTAAGAACGAAAAGAACTTTGATGTACACTATTGGTTCAGCCACCGTGTGACACTTAGGATGAGTGAGCGCAATGGGAGTCTCGTGAATCCTCGTAACCGGAACAGGAGCCTCCAGGAGAGAAGATCACACCTGAGCGCATTGTCCTGTTAGCCTTGGAAATGTGCGGGAGAGAGGAACTGATGGGGGCAGTAAAGGGAACAGGAATATGTATCCCAACTCCTTGGTCCTTTGCAGGTGGACCTGAGACAGAAGACTTAATTGAAAAGGATTTATAGGGAAGTAAAATGAGGTTGCAGTCAGAAGGCTCAGATAGATGGAGAGAATTGTTACGAGTCATTTATTGAGCACCTTTATTGAGCTTCCACTATGTGCTATAGACTATTCCAGGCAATGGGGATCAGGTGGTGAAGAAGTCAATCAAAGCCCTTGCCCTCAAGGAGTTTACATTCTGGTGCAAAGAGACAGACAACCAAATGAGCAAGTTAAACAATCATTCCTGTAACGAAAATGAAACAGAGCGATGTTATACTCTGTACGATGTTACTCTGATGGGGGTCGTGGGGACTGTTTCAGGTTGAGGGTCAGGAAAGGCTTCTCTGAAAATGTGACATGGCAGTGAAAAGTGGACTGTCCAGAGACGTCAGCTGAGGAACAGAACAGGGAAGTGAGCCCTGCATCTGAAGTGAGCTCAACATTAAAGCAAACGCCAAAAGATCCCCCGATCCCCTCCAAATACTAAAATACAAATAGTTAACATTTCCATGTTCTTTATTACTTATCAGTGATGTTTACTTTACTATTTGCTAGCAATGTGACCTTGGGCAAGTTATTCAGTCACTCTAGTTTGACAGCTATACTTCAACAGTAAAAAGGACTACGCACTTCATAGCTTTGTTATGTGAAGTACACATAGTAGCAATAAATACTGATAATTAGTGAGTGCTTATTATATATTTACTGGGCACTAGGCTGAGTTTCACACATAACACCTCATTTAATCTTCTTGATAACCTTAAGGTAAGAAGCATGATAATGCCCCTTTTGCAGATGAGAAAACAGTCAGAGAGGGTGAGTAACTTGCTCAAGGTCACCCAGAGTTGGGGTTTGAATCCAAGTTCTTTTCGTCCAAAGCCCTCCACCTTACCCCCACACCTTTCAGATGGAGAAGCCTCAGCCCAGCACCTGCACGTGGTAGCTCTCAGTGCTCCTAGTTCTGTCATTGCTATGCACACTGTCTTTCTTCCACTTCACAACAACGGTACGTAATCTTAGGATGGACATTTTAAAATGTGACATTCAGAAATCAATGAGTGCCAGAGAGCTGGCGCTGAAAGCCAGATCTTCTGATTCCCAATCCCTAGGTCTTTTCCCTGTGGTGTGACTCCTGGGAGTTTTTGCATGGTATAATGAAGTGTATTTTGAAAGGAACCCCTCAGAAATGCACACTGAATTTGCTTCAGTAGATCCAGTTATTTGCAAAACAATAGGTTCGGTTTTCTTCCTTAATATCACTTCTATTAACATTTAAGCCATCCCTCCATATTCATTGTTCCTATTTTAGGTGAAAAAACCATCAGAACTTGTTAGTATTCATCAGCTGATGAAACCCCCTGGAGTTCTGAGTTGAAGCCTCCTCCACCACCTGTCACCCAGGTATTTCTCTCTGTGCCTTCTTGCTCCTCCTTGTGTACGTCCCAGGAATTTCTAGGGTTCCTTGAGACTTCCCAGGTAGGAAACTTTGTTCCTAGTGAGTTTGTTTTTGCTTTTTGATCATGGTCATTTCTGTCCTCTTGGATTTCTTTTTGAAAGAAACTTAACAACTTTTTTAAAGAAAGTCTTGGATAGGATGGTTAGAATATGGAACCAGCCTCTGAGACTGGAGGAAAGCACATCTGAGCTCACTGCCTTGGAAGACAATTACGGTCACAAATGGGAGAAGGAGGACGGAACAGAAGGAAAATAAAGCAGCAAGAGCATCCTGGACCTTACAATCGAGGAGGCTGCAGCTTTCTCTGAGCTTGGTGCCTGTTTATAACTGCAGTCCAGATGTTTTGTTTGGACTTGCGACTCTCATACTTAACTGCTTGTTCCATGTCTCCACTCAGGAGTCCAACAGGCAACACAAATCTAAGGTGATAAAAACAAACATGTGACCTTCACCCCCAAATTTGCTCCTCTCTTGGTCTTTCCCACTTCTTTTAATAACAACTTGATCCTTTGAGGTGCTCAGGTAGAAATGTTGTAGTTTTCCTCACCACTTTTCTTTCCCTTACATGACCCCATGTCTGATTCATCAGCAACACCTATTGGCCTTTACCTTCAAAATAGAATCAGAAGCTAACCAGGTCTCACTACCTTCGTGGCTGCCACCATGGACCAAGCCAGCATCCTCTCTTTCCTGATTTCCACGGTCTCCTAACTGGCCTTTTCCTTTCACTTGTGTCCTTCCTCTTCATATTCAAAATGGCAGCCAGAGTGAGCCTGTTAAATCTGCATTGGTGCATGCCCCACCTTTTCCCAAATCTCACCAATGGCTTCCTGTCTCTCAGAATGAAAGTTAAATCCTTAAAATGGCCTGTTAAGCCCACAAGGATCCTGCCCCTTTCCATGTTATCACTCTAATCTCGTCCATTCTACCCCCTGTCCACTCTAGAATGTAAGTCCTATGAGGGCAGGAATATTTTTTCACTCTATTTCCAGTGGCTAGAACAGTAAGTAGCTGGCACCCAGTAGGCACTTAAACATATTTATTAAATGAATGAGTGACTAAGAGATTAACATAGTGTCTGACTATATTAAGTCAGGAATCATTTCACTACAAAAAGACTGAAAACCATTTCAAATGGGAATGTAATTGGATCATATCCCATATGATTGGAAATTCAGAAGTATATTACATTCAGGGAGGTCTATCCAGGGACTCAAATGAAGCCATTAGTCACTGACTCCCTTTGTCTAGTGTCTCTTATTTTCTTCCCTGTTAGTTGCATTCTCAGACAGGCTTTCTTGGTTACCATAACTTTAGGCTTACATAATACCACATTAGCAATACCAGTATGGGGATTGGGAGGGTGGGGGGGAAGTATGTCTTTTCCAACGCTTCCACCCGAAGTCTTAGGAGACAATCTCATTGGCCCAGCTTGAATCAGGTGCCTCTGCCTGAACCAATCACTGTGATCCAGGGGGATGAAATGCTCCCATTGGCCAAGTTGAATCATCTGACCCCCATTGGAGTAGAGTGAGAGAGTAGGGATATCAGGCCCATTGATACTCCATAGACTGAGAGAGAGGGAGGACACTTCTGTAAAGGGAAGTAGAAGTATCACTGTCAGGTTCATCCTGCTTTGCCACCACTGATTTTTGTGAAACATAGTTCTAATATTGTCACTATTATGCTCCAAGATCCTCAATGACTCTCCATTTAAATAAATGCCCAAATCATGGGGTTGGTGTTCAAGGTTCATCATCATGTAACCCCAATGTACTCCTCCAGTTTCGTCTCTCACCATGCCCTCCCATATTCCCTTCACTGCAGAAACACTGAACTATGTGCTGGGAATACTATTTGTTCATTTATCATCTGTACATATACATGTATGAAACTTATTAAGCACCTACTGTGTGCTTCCCAACCTTTGTTTAGTTAATCACTTTGCTTAATGCCTTTTGCCACCTCTATGTATATAAAAGCCAATACATTCTATATGACCCGGGTTAAGTACCATATTTTCTCAGGTGTCATTGCAGCTCAGAATGATATATTCCTCCATTTCTTTCTATAGTGCTTTATTTAGTCCTCTCTTGAGGCAGCACTTTTTTTTGGGCTTTGGGTTAATGTTATATATGTACATACTCATTTTCCTGATTGGGCTCTAAATTCTTTTAGGGCTTGGTCATCTCCTTCCCCTATACAGCCAGCCATTTATAGTATTGTACACATAGCAGATATCTAGTAACCGTGAAATGAATGCGTAACAAACTAAACTGATTTAAAGTTTCAGTTTCTCCACCTTTATCATCACCATATGTTCATTTGGATTTATAAAATGTTTTGGGGTCTTTCGTTTCACTTTTCATTATGGTATTCTGAATTGGCTATTACCTCTCTTTTAAGGATGAAGAAACTGAGTCTTAGATAGGTCAGGTAACTTTTTGGCTGCACAGTGGTAATGACAAGAATTGAATTCAGATTTAAAAAAAATGTTTTTATTAGTTTCAGGTGTACAAAACAATGTAATAGTTAGACATTTATACCCCTCATAAAGTGAGAATGCCCCTCCCCCAATCTGCTATCCCTCTGACATCGCACACAGCCATTACATTTCCACTGTCTCTATTCCATATGCTGTTCTCCACTTCCTGTGACTATATATATATACATAATTATAGTTGACGTTCATTGTTATAAAGGTTCAGGTGTACACTGCAGTGGTCAGGCATGAATTCAGATCTTTTGACTCTATATTAGTCATGAGTGTTTTGGCAACAAGTGACAGCAACTCAAACCAGCTTAAGCACCAAAGGAAATTTATTGGTGGCCCCCAAAGAACCATGCTTTTTGGTATTCATGCTGTTGTGTAGTGCCTGACCTCAGTGACTCTGAGCTGAGAGGTGTGATTTGGTTTGGCTGATGGGTGTTTAGCAAACATGATATAAACAGAGGCTTGATAAGTGGCTGGAAAATTGGGACTTGCCTGCTTGGAATGCTCCCTCTTGGAAACCAGCTGGCATGTCCTACGAAGCCCAAGCCACGTGGAGAGACCATGGGGAGAAGAAGCGAGATACTCTGGCCAGCCCAGCACCAACAGCTAGTGTGAGTAAACATACTGGATGTGAGTGAGCGTCCCAGCTGTTCCAGCCCAGTCCAGCCTCCAGATGACTGAAACCCCAGCTATCGAACCATGAGGGAGAATAAAATGGTTGTCATTTAAAGCCATTACGTTTCATGGCAGCTTGGTCTTCTGGAATAGGTAACAGAAACATCAGGCAAGCATCTGATTTATTCTCTTTGAATCATCTGACCAACCCTGAACCAATCACTGTGGCCAGGGCTGTGGGGTCTTATGCCTCCTGCAAGGACCAAATGGAGCAGGGAACAGGTCCTCAGAGAACCGGTTTGGGAAATTGTGAATACTGCAATTAGAGCTCAGAGAAGACCATTTCCAGGGTCAACATCCACCTGGCCCCTTCTCAGGATGCCTTTTTATCACCCTGCGATCCCTCAGCAGTTATGGTTCTCAGGAGTAGGGTGGAGGTAGGGTGTGTGTGTGTATGTGTGTGTGTGTGTGTACATGTGTGTTTCCTGGAGTCTGACTTGGCATGACACGGAGTGGAGGGGCTTTGGGTGGGAAGGGGCGGGGGCAGTGACGTAATCCTCCCCGAGCTCTGTTTTCAACACGTAGTGCCCATCTGTTCACACACAACTCAGCTCGCTGGATTTGGAGTTAGATCTAGCTCAGCTCCAGTCACACACACACATGCTCCTCAGCTTTTACTGACACAACTGATTGTTTAAACCAAACAGCCCAGGACCCGTCTCTGAAGTGTTGTAAAATTTTCATAGGGGAGAAATACTTCCAGACAACATTTGGGACCTCTGGCTTCACGAAATGCCCCGCTTGATATGAATCTTGTCTTTTGACAATTTAAGAGCCATTTTTGTGAAATTTCCCAGAACATTTTGTTTCCTCAGGAAAAAATGGCTTTCACTGGACGAACAACAATTGCACGTCTACTCAAGAGAAAGACAATCAATTGTGGCCTCTGACAAATCAATAAATATAGGTAGGAGGCCCGATTCTTCGTATTCGCTGTATCCATCAGTCTCTTCCTTCCCATTACTACTAGAGATAGAGTTGTAGGATGTTCATTCTGAGAGAGATTTTAGAGTTTATCTAGTCAGCTGATGGTTTTAGAGGTGAGGAAACAGAGGCCCAGAGAGAGCTAAGGGCATGTTCGGTCACACAGTAATTCTGTGGATTGAGTTGGGATTAGAGCACTCATCTTTTGACTCTGAGGCAAATCCTCTTTCCACAGCCCTGAAATCTCTTGGTGACTTCATTGGCAGCTCTGACATACGATAAGGAGTAGGTCATGCAGAAAGGAGATAGGGAGGATGCTGAGTTTCAGAGGAAACTGATTTACAACAGGGGAGACTTCAGGGAGTGAAGAGAATAAATCTAAATTTCTCCTTCACTGCTAGTTTTCAGCCACAGATGGGACACTTGGACATAAAATCTTTAAGAGGTTTTTATACTCACAAGTCCCTGTAGAACGTTAAAAATGCTATGTTTTACTTTCTTGGGGTCCTGGCCCACTTCTCTGAGGTTCAGAGAGGTTAAGCAATTTACCCAAGATCACACAGCCAGAAGGAGCCACTTCCAAACCTGTGCCCTTTGCATTACATTGCACTGCTTTTTAGGGCACTAGGCATAATCTTTATTGTAAATGGAATTGAAGTCCCAAGCAAAAAGAATTATGGGGATAATGTAGGAGTTTATTTACATTCAAATGCTGCATAGTGCAGCTAGTTGAGGATTTGGGCTCCAGGGTCAGATTGTCCAGGTTAAAATTCAAGTTCCACCGCTTCTACCTGTGTGACCTCGGGGGTGCATTCAACCCCTTCAAGGTGTTTTTTTTCACTTCCTATCTACACAGTGGACACAATTGAAACATTTACTTCATAGTGTTGTCATGAGGATAAAAGGGAGATCATGCTTGTATGTCACTTAACATGAGGCCTGGAACTTCAGTGCTCAAACACGTGAGCTGCTATTTGATTTTACAAAGTGTATTATTTATTGGGGAATGGGATAATGAAGGAAGAGAAAACATAAAAGATAAAGGGCTACCTCTTCTTCATGCTTAAGTTGGCTTTACGCAACAATTCCTTTGCCTGCCCCAGGCACACACCTACCTACCTGGTGGGCTAGATTACATCAGCTCATTCCAAAGGAGAGGGACGTGTGAAACTGTTCAGTGGGAGACCCAACTGGATGTGCACAAAGATACATGGAAGAGGAGATTCTTCGCAGGATCATTTGTAATGGGGAAAACCCAGAAATAACTTAAACATTAGTTTATAAAGAATAGGTTACATCAATTATGGTACATCCCAGTTAATGCAGCACCGTACTTCCAGATGCTTAGGAGAAAACCTTGGCATCATCCTTTGACTCCTTTTTTTCCTATCACTCTCCACATGTAAAAACTGCTCTCAGTAAAACCTGCTAACACTTCCCTATCACTAAAACCCGCTGACTCTACCTTCAAAGTGCTATCTGACCAGTTCTCACTGTCTGCACCGTACCACCCTGATGGTGAACCACTATTATCTCTTTCATAGATTTTTATAATCACTTTTGACCTGGTCTTCCTGCTTCTACTCTTGCCCTTTCCAGTTACAGTAGCATCCTTGCTGTTTCTTGAACCTGCCTCAGGGCCTTTGCACTGGCTGTTCCTGCTGCCTGGAAAACTCTTCCCCAGATGTCCTCATAGCTCCCTCCCTCACCAGCTCAAGCCTGCTTCTCAGAGAGGCCTGCTCTATCCACCTTGTTTTTAATTGCAATTCACCCCACTCTGAGTTTAGTACTCCCAATTCCCTTTACTCTGTTCTATTTTTTTCCCATAGCATATCACTTTTTCATGCACTATATATTATTAACTTATTTATTAAGTATTGTCTGTTTTCCTCCATTGATATGTAAAGTCCATGAAAGCAAGGATTTTTCCCTTTTATTTTTTACAATTTTGCTGTTGTTTACTATTATATCCCCAGCACCTAGAGTACTTTCAAGCATACAGTAGGTGCTTAACAAATATTTGTTGAAGAATGAATGAATTCTTTACAATGAGTTAGTATGGAATCTTAAAATCAATGAGGTGGATCTGTATGTATTGACATGGAAAGATCTCCACGATATATTTTTCAATAAAATATCAAGTTATAAAGCTATTAATATATTTAAACATAAATGGAGCTATAATATATAAATATACATCTGTATATATGTATATATACATATGCATATATGTATATAACTCCATTTATGTTAAAAAACAAAACTATTTGTATCTGCTACATATGTATATAAATCCATAAAATGTTGGGAAGGTCATATTAGGGACATATAGTATCAGTTATTTTTTAGGAAGGGTGAAGGAAGGATTTTGTTATATTCTTTTTTATATTTATCTAATTTCTAAAATTTATACTACAAAAGGCTGTACTCATGTATTGTGTTAAATTTTTATATAGATTTTATAAGTTGGTATAAATTTTGAAAAAAATTCAATGTATGTACAGACAATTTAGCACTCTTGTTACATTCCCCTAGATCAGCTAACCTGGTCGAGTTGCTAGCAGAGAGGTTTTAAATGGATGGGATGTGTCTCTGACCCCTTGATTATTCTTATCCACTTGACCTGATCCCTACCTCTCCAGACCCACAGACTTTCTGGCGCTGGACTGTGAGCGCCTGGCGAGCAGAGCCATAATTGTTTGGGTCACTGCCGTAGCGCTGTCTTCTAGTACAGTGCTTTGTACTTATGAGGTGCAAAGTATACGTTTAATTGAAGCCGCTCTTTGCTGTCCTCTGGAGTCATTCAGCAGCATCCATTCCTAGTGAGGTCTGGGCTGCAGCCTCAGTTCGCTCTCCTCCCTGCAGGTGGCAGTCTTCATCAGCTTGAACTAGCCGTGCTTCTTTCTAGAGTAGTGGCTTTCAAGCCATCGGACACAACGCATGCTTTCAGGAACATTTATTTCATAACACCTCTTTCTTATTCTGGAATGAAATTAGTAGATTAAATAATTCGCCTACAAATATAACTTCAAAAACCAGACAGTGCCCTTGCTCTAATATAAAGAGAAATAAAAGGAAAGCAATTGATAATAAAAGACCACGTATTTTACTAGCAAATGCTTGGGTGTGATTTCTCTAGAAGATATCATGAAGTAGTCAGATTCTCTGCCTATGTCTAGGACGCCTGTGAATGCTACAGTTACAGGTGCTGTCTGGCAGAGCAGCAGCATTTCATCTGTGAAGAATTTTCCAAAATGGTAGACTTTCTTGGTAGAACTCGGAATAAAACAAAGTACAAATTTCCTTTCACTTATGTGCATTTCCAGTCCCCCCCAAAAATGTATTGTATATTAAAGCCAAGCTCCTCACTCCCATAAACAAAAAGCCAAACAAACAGATTTTAGGCTCAGATAATTATAAACAGATGTTTTGTCTATGTGAGAGTCTAAGATGTGGAGCATTTCTTTCGCTGTTCAGGACTGCCCTTCCTATTGCAGAATGTCTGCATCCCCCGGCCTCCCCACCCACTAAATGTCTAAGATGTCCATTCATTGTGTGTCCAGTACTGAAAAATAAATGTTCCCACACATTTCCATAATGCCCCCTAGGGGGCACCACTGGCCCCATTAGGAACGTTTGCTCTTGCTGTGCTAATACGGAAGCCACAAGTCTTATATGGCTACTGAGCCTTGACATGTGGCTAGTGCGACTAAGGAACTATTGTCTTAATTTTATTTACACATACATTTTAAAACTTGCTCAGTTCAGTTATTGGAAAACTTTTAAGTATGATTGGAACAACTTGGATATGTGAATCTACTTTGTCAACTATAAATTCATGAAATCTGAATATAGATCAGCTATCTCTAATAGAAAGTTTACGGAACTAATTGAGATGTTCTGAGTGTAAAATACACTTAGGTGTTTGAAGATTGCGTACACAAAAAAATATATAGAATATCATGAACACCATTCTTGTGTTGCATGACGTGGAAATGATAAAATTTTGGATAGACTGGATGAAATGTTATTAAAATGAATTTCACTTGTTTCTTTTTGCTTTTTTCATGTTGCTACTGGGAGTTTAAAAAATACATATGTGGATTACTTTATATTTCTATTGGAGAGTGCTGCGGTCAAGAAAACTCAGACCATTTTGCAGCCTCTGAGATCTCTTTCTACTTTCCGTCTGATAGGAAAGCAGAGTAAGTCAGAAGTGAGAGAGGAGTTAGAGAAATTAGTTCCTCACTCTCTAGCCGGCAAACCAGGGACCACCGGGACCATTGCAATGGTAGAATAATCCCCAGTGGTTATTATTTTTTAATGAAGTCCCAGATTTTGGCCTGTGGTATTTGGCACGGTTGACGTTTTTCCACTACACTTACCCTCTGTTGGGTCCTCTGGGAACCTTCCCTTTGCATTCTGACGTGGGAGTTTTGGCTTGTGATACAAAGACTTGTGCCAGTTCTGCTCAGAGGCAATGAGGAAAAGGTATTTCAGAGTACAAGGAAGGTGGCTTATCTCTCCATTCCGGTGATTTACAGATAATGCAGGTGGTTAAATTTCAAAGCCAACTGTGGGGTCTCCTCCGACGCCGAGTATGGAGAACCGATGGCACAGGTAGCTAAGTTACATCTCTGCCACAGAGAGGCCTCACTGATTATAGATTCAGAAATCTGTTACAGGTTTTAGATTATGACTCGACTGGTTAAAATCATTTCCTGTCCCACTGTTAAGAAATTGACTGTTTTTTCACCAAGTGGTCAGTTTGATGATATGAGAGAATAATTAATGGTGAGAAGCATGAACTTTGGGGTCAGACCTGGGTGAGGATAACGACTTACATTTCATGGCTGTGGGACCCAGGGCAGATAATTCAAACGTCTCTGAGCATCAGTTTCCAGTTTTCCTACCTGTGAACTACCTCTCTTATACACAGCAAATGCTCAATAAGCAGTAGCTATTTTTTACTATGAAGAGCGTGAGAGTGGGAGATGGGGAGAATTTTTAGTCAGTAAAGCATCTAAAACAGCCTATCTAAGACTGTTTTTCTCAGATCATCGGTCCCATGAAATAGAATTCCAACAATAAAAAGAGTTTTGTGGGCACTACAGTTTGGAAATGATGTATCCGCCAGTGGAGATTGTCAAGGTGCGTTAGCATATTTAACATTCTGAGAAGTCCTTACAGCAAAGAAATCAGTTTCATTTGGCTTCACCGAGCATTTTCCTAATTTATTTATTAGGATAATTTTTTTTGGTCCAGAAATAGCTATTAGCTCTGTGGGTCATAGTTTGGGAAATGATGTCATGGGAGAAAATGTCTTACCTTCTAATCAGAGCCCCTTGATCCCACACTTTAGATGGGCTGGACGTCTCATCAGATTGTCCTGCAACGTGGGAGGAGACAAGTGGGACAAGCCATCATACTATGTCCCCTGTCGACTAGATACATAATGAAAAACCCATTCCTGAGGGAACTTAGACAACCTTGAAAAATAAAAACAGTGGTGTGGGATATGATCGTCTCTTAAAGAATTGCCTTGGAAATTTCTATTTTGGTTGGTGATAGAGCAGGTAGGGGAGATGGTAAATTTGATTTTGTTTTTCGTGTTTTCTATAAAGTCCCGTAAACTCTCACAGTTCTCTACAAATGATCAATAACTACAAATTTTCTGCCATAACAATATTTCAAAAGAAAATGCCAGACTGGGGTTTAAATGCACACACACACACACACACACACACACACACACACACACAGAGACACACACACACACTCTACACAGTAATGTATGAGCAGATTAAAAGGATATGTTTAATTTATAAGCCCTACTCTGATTAGAAATGATAGGTGTGGAAAGATCACCAAAGGATAATGTTCATACTCAATTTGCAATAATTGCACATTTCTTTCATCAAGGCACATATCTAATATAATCTCCCATGCCCCAAAGTACACACAAAAATAAAGCCCAGTAAATGACATCAGACAGGATTGGATAAAAATCTACTCCTAAAAAGATTTAGAATACACGGGGGTCTAAATTAAAATGCATAGAAGCAAGCCTAGATATCTGTGAATATTTTTATAAGACCATTATTTGCCCCCAATAGTTATTATAAACATTTCAAACATACAAATTTGGAAGAATAGTACAATAAATCACCATCAAGAATTGTTAATATTTTTTCCATTTTTTACTTCATATATGCATATAATATTTAAATATGCATATAGACCAGGGGGATAAACACTTGCATAATAAATTAAAGATATCATGACACTTCACCTTAAATATTTCAGCTTGTATCTCCTACAAATAGGACAGCCTCCCACATAATCACATAGCATTATCCTGCCTAAGAAAATTAACAATAATTCTCTAGTCCCATCTGCTATTAACTCTAGAGTCAAGTTTCTCCAGGAACCAGTCAAAGTTTATATATTACATTTGGTTATATCTCTTTAAAACCAGAATGTTCCTCTCACCCTAGTATTTTTTTTCCACTATATTGACTTTTTGGTGAGACTGATCGTCTTGTAGGACGTGCCAAATAGTAGCCTCGTCCATCTGATTGTCTCCTCTTGGGATCATTTAGCTCATTCTTCTAGCTCCTGTGTTTCTTGTAAACCAAAAGTTAGATCTAAAGTCTTGATTAGATAAATGCTGAACGTTTTTTGGCCAGAATATCTCATAAATGGGGTGATTATTTATTCTTGTTTGCCTCCTGTCCCAGTATAGCTATAAATAGCTCCTTCACCATCAAGAATGTACTGGTTTGGGCCCGCCGGTGGTTCAGGCGGTTAGAGCTCCATGCTCCTAACTCTGAAGGCTGCGGGTTCGATTCCCACATGGGCCAGTGGTCTCTCAACCACAAAGTTGCCGGTTCAATTCCTTGAATCCCTCAAGGGATGGTGGGCAGCACCCCCTGCAACTAAAATTGAACACTGCACCTTGAGCTGAGCTGCCCCTGCGCTCCTGGATGGCTCAGTTGGTTGGAGTGCATCCTCTCAACTGCAAGGTTGCCGGTTCAACTCCTGCAAAGGATGGTGGGCTGTGCCCCCTGCAACTAGCAACGGCAACTGGACCTGGAGCTGAGGTGGGCCCTCCACAACTAAGACTGAAAGGACAACAACTTGACTTGGAAAAAAGTCCTGGAAGTACACACTGTTCCCCAATAAAATCCTATTCCCCTTCCCCAATAATAAAAAAAATAGAATGTACTGGTTTGGACACCCCATTTGTAAATGAAGCATCGCATTGGGAGACACCGAATGTCAGTTTGTCCAACAATTAGGGACAGTAAGTCTAACCACCTGGTTGAGTGTCCATCAGAGCTTTTAAAAGTAAGGAGTCTCATAATGAGATTATAAATTGATTGATTTTGTTATGTAAGTCATCTCTACTTTCAATAACCCACCAAAATTTTCTGTGATTGGGTATTATCCTGAGTAAATGATTCTAACTTAAGTTAAAGTCACTTCTTTTTGTATTTAGCTAGCATGAAAAATACATTCTTTTACAAGAAAATATGATTTCTTATTATTTGAATTCAACAAGAGGAAAAATGGCAGGTTAAAGATTTAATTTTCTCCAGCCAATTGTATAAATTCATCTGTATTTTAAAATGTTAGGCACAGTTAACTTTTTTTAAAAAAAGTCTTTTTTCGAATATTAAAATCAGTACCAGCTCATTATGGGAAATTTAGAAAAATACACAGACGTCTGAAAAATAAAAATCATCACTAATCACCTTTTTAAAACCATTGTTAACATTTTCATGTATTTACTTTGAGTCTTTTTCTCCTATAGTATTTTACTATAGTATAGTGAATTCTATATCATGGGACAAAAAATTATGTTATACCTTTTCCCATTTATTTGTATCATAAGTGTTTTTCCATATTATTTCAAACTCTTTGTAAATCTGTTAAAAAGGACTGTAGAATCTTTCACATTACGGAATTCCTGCTGTTGAACATTTAAGTTGCTTTTAATTTTTTTCCTGTTATGAATAATGTTATGGAGAACATATCTATCTATATAAATATTTTTTCCATTTAAAACGATCTCCTTTAGAGTGCTCCTAACCACTTCTGGTTTGGGTACATATCAATTTTTGTTCAAATAAACTCTTAAAATTTTTATTATGCCTCACTCTATCTTTTAACAGTTCTGGTGTCAGAAGAGGGAAGTAAAGAAGACCCTCAACAGCCCCCAGGAGCAACGGGCAATCAGGTAGAGATGCCTGTTGAGCCCCTTGAGCTCACTGTTTTCTTGCTGCTTCTGGAGGTTGTGGATCAATCCCTCTCAGATCCTGGATCCTACGCCATAGCTTTTGTGTTATGAGCTTTCAGATTTTACTTGAGCATTTCTTTGCAGAAACTGTCAGAGTGTGACTGGATCCGACTTAGGAACCGGACTGGGTTTAGGGTTGGACTAATTCCAACTTAAACTGGACTGGGTCCAGTGTGAGGTCTCAGTTTCTGGTGACTATGATGAGACCTGCTGGGACACCCCATTCACTCAGAGCCTACAGGCAGTATCCTGGGAAAACTAGCAGAAGCCAGAAAGGGTTAAGAATTCTTGCCATAGTCAGCTCTTGCAGATCTCTGTTAGTGGTACCTGGTTGAGAGAGGAAGGTAAAATGTCACTTTATCCCTTCCTTTCCAAATTCAGATTGGCAGGAAAAAACATTAGTCATGGATCCTCTCTCTCCCACGAACAGCTATTGCCTTCTTGTTTGTCCTGTTTGGTGTCCTGAGAACTTGGCTTGGCAACTGTCTGGTTGGGGGCCCACGACAGATGGCTGGACAGAAATGTGGGTTGCGCTCTGTTTGTGCCTAGAGTCCTACCGACTATTGCTAGTGCTCAGAGGAATTTACCAAGTCTGTCTTTGTTTTGGTTATCTTTGGGAGTGGCTCGGGATCTTGCACAGGTAGTATCTTTTGCACCCTCTTTGGGGACACCTCTTGTGTCTGTGGGGTTGTTTGATATGCCAGGAATATTTACTGTTTGTCCTGACTGAAACCTGACAAGATATTCAAAAGGATTTTTTTTAAATAATAGTTCTATGGTTTAAAGTTGGCCAAATTGGAAGCTGATATTCTAAGCCTAATAGGAACTTTCTTTCTTCTTCTTTTTCTTCTTCTTCTTTTTTTTTTTTTTTTTTTTGTAAGTAACCTTCTCCCTTAAGCTAAAATGAAATTGTACCCAGAGGGAAAGAAAAACATTCTGAAGCCATTATGGAAGGATTTACTAAAACATTCTAAAGAAGCACAGCTGTAAATCTAGAACATTGGAATCTTTTGATTTCCATCTTACTTGAAGACCTTCTCCCTGATATAAAGAAGTGAATTAAAGGTAATGTAGTTGGATGGCTGACTCATCTTCTTGATGTCATTCAGGCTGCAAGCCATTTATTTGAGGAATTAGAAACAATTATGCTTGTCTTACAAATCTAGTCTTGTAAGAACAGAAATTTGCCTCTAGAAACAAATCAAAGCTCACCTATTATTTCTGCCAACTCCCAAACCTCCTCTATTTACCTCAAAAGGCTTGCACATATTGTAGATCTGAATTTAGGTGTTGGGTGAGGGACGTGGGGAGGGAGCCCTTGTTGGAGAAAATTACATCCTTTCTCTCTGCCTTTGAAATTTAAATGTTCTACCTGGTCTTGTCTAGAAACCAAGAGCCATCCCTTGAAATGCAAACTTCAGGGAGGTAATTCTGATCAGAAAAAATAAGCTATTTGGAAAATTGGTCAATGGGAAATTTTAAAAGTGTTTTCTACAAACATTACTAAAAATTTTAGCCACCTTAACTTATTCTATACACCAGAAAAACAATTTGGATCAAGCTGTTCTTTTATAAACTAATGAGTTTTGCATTATCATACCTGTCTCTTGGCTAAAAATTTAAAACTAAAGCTGTAGGATCTTTGCATCTGTCTGTATGTTTATGTATGTCTATGTATGTATGTTGTAGTTGTGTGATATTTTTGTACCTCCAGATGGTATTGCTCAAATTAATTTGTAAAGAGCTCTATTTAATTGGCTTAAAGACAAACATACATTTACATAAATTAAGTATACTCTTAGAAATATGGAAACTGACCCAAATATTTTTCAAGTTCATGTGATCTAGGATAATCTTTGGTAAATAAAAGCTAGTTTAGGGGGAGGGTGAGGGGATTGGAGGGCAGTCGGTGACCACAGGATGGCCACGGGGTTTGAAAATTAATCTGGGGAACGTAATTTGGTGGTTACCAGAGCGTAAGGGTGTTGGGGGGTGGGGGATGAGGGTGAGGGGGATCAAATGTATGGTGATGGAAGGGGAGCTGACTCTGGGTGGTGAACACACAGTGTGATTTATGGATGATGTGATACAGAATTGCACAACTGAAATCTATGTAATTCTACTAACAATTGTCACCCCAATAAATTAAAAATAAATCAAAAAAAAAAAAAAAGCTAGTTTAAGCTTTCTGGTCTGTCTTTAGAGTAATTAGCATTAAATATAATACTTTTATTCTACCTAGGTTTATTACAAGTCAAATAAGCTCATGTTATCTCTGTTATAGAATTTGTCAGCAAGAAAGATAAAATGATGGTGAGCTGTTTAATGTCTCATGAAATTGTCATGAGTAATCTAAACAATTGTTAAGATAATTAAGTAGATGTAAGTAAAAGTTTATAAATGAACTTTTCAACACTAATTATGCTTTATGGTATGTCTACTTAAAATACTTTCCAAAATTTTTTTGGTCACCTGAAATCTTAGAGACATACTGAGATAAGTTAAATGATGGATATTCCTATAGATCATTTCTGAATAAAATACTGAAACATTAATTACTGAACATGGATTTATCCACTTTGGGCTTCCTTTTACAGAGGAACTAAAGATATTTGGGTTTTTAAGTAAACATGTTTTGTGCTACATTAACATTTTTACTATGAGGAAGAATATATACTTCTAGAAATTGTGAAATGTTTTTATAAGTTGTCCCATCCACAGAATGCTGCCTGCTTTTTTCTCTGTCAATGCACAGGAAGACAATGCTCCTTGACTCTGCTGGCCACTATCCCTGAATCTGGATAAGTCTCCAGCTGCATAACAAAAGTCCTGAGGTTTTCTTGCTAAAGCAGTTTTAGATAACTGCTTTGGAATGCCTTTAGATTACTTACTGGCTGAACCAGGAGGAGTCTGTGCCATAGCAAATACCTTCTGCTGTACCAGGATCGATACCTCTGGTATTGTAACAAATACACGAAATTAACAGACAAACCACTTGGCTGAAACGGGATGATGCCCTTTCAGGTATGTTCTTTAATTTTCTTGATACCAACTGGTTTGGTGCATGGGGGGGAGGGGGACCTGGCTAAGGAGTTAGTGTACTTAAGTCTCTTGGTTTTATCTTCCCAATACTCATCATTGTGGTCTCCCTGGTGCACTGTGTTCTCCCAAAGGTCTTAAATGCATTTTCTGTAGCCACTAGCAGTACGTCAGATGGTCTCCCTGCACTTGGAGAAACAGAAACAAGATGAACGATGATGAGATGAATAGCAAAAACACTTCTTTCACAGATCTGACATCATACCCTATGAGTTTCACAGGGAGACAAGATCCCCTTAACTTTGATGGAGACCGAGAGGGGAGTTAATCCTAAGGGAGGTGTATTCAATTAATTAAACAAGGAGGCCATTAAATTGATGTGGCTTTGATGCCATGGCACCCTACCAAAGTCTAAAAGGTTTGATTTTGGCAAACCCAAATCTAAGCCTGTAGGTGCCTCATGGTTATGAAATCAAAATGCTAAGGACAACAACCAATCACAAACAGCCAGGCTTGCAACTGTAGCCAATCAGTAATTTCCTTACTTGGTTTCCTCCTTTTCTCTCTGAGTCTCTATCGAAGCTCCTGCTGGTGGGGCACTCCTCAGCACTTCTGGTTTAGTGCTGCTCAAAGGGAATCAAGTTTTGCTCAAAGAAACTCTTAAAATTAAACAAAAAGATAGTATCCCCTTAAGAGAAATGATTGGTTTGAAAGGAATGGATTTTTTCATTTATTCCCCTCCACCCCCGATTATCAAAGTGAGATAAACTTATCATAGACAATTAAAATACCATGAAACTGAGAAAGAAGAAAAAAATCATTCAGAGTCTTCCACCCAGGGGCAACCAATGTTAATGTTTTGATATTATTTCTTCTGATTTATGCAGTTATTTTTGTTCCTAGTAAGGTTTAAAGAGGTGAACATTTTTAAGGCTTTGGATAATACTACCAAAATTGCTTTTAATTTATCGGTTTTATCCTCCTTCTGGAAGTGTATGAGTTGTGACTATTCTGACAACAGTAACATCTAAATATTATCAAGTAAGCAGAATTGTTTCAAAACTTCCCATGATTTTGGTCTGGCTCCCTCCAGTTCTGTTTGTGAACTATTACTTGGAAAACACATTGCCAGCTTTTGATTTCTTCACATAATTAAATGATTCTTTTTTCATAGTCAGGATCCCATTCAATTCCATGGTGTTGATAATTCTAACTTAATTTTAACTTCACAGTTTTCAAGGTGGCAGAAGCATGATTGAGCAAAATGCATCAATACTTAAGCTCCGGTTGAAGAGTTCACTTTTGAAAGGCTACCTTTGTTAATGGGGTACATTTCTTGGGCAATTGAAAATGCCTATTTCACAGGTAGATATGGAAGTCAACTCACTGGTCCTTTCAGGTGAAGATAGTCTATTGGTCATTTATTAATTCCTGTTTCCCAGGATGAATAGAAGAAAATATTCTCGTACTTGGAGCTTCCCAATCTTTTTCACAACATGGCACACATAAAAAATAATGATATTTGTTCCTTACACTGGAGTAAATGAATGGCTGATGTAGCCAGAGGTGACCATGGGAAGCCTGGGCCCTCACCTGGCTGTCCTAAGTGCTGAGGGATCCGGGTTTCAGCCTCCTGTAAACCATTCATGCTACAGTGGGGCCAACTCTGCATTCTAGGGAATCTAGAGGAATGTGGCTTCTGATGTTATTAAGAACATATTTTTCTTTTTAAAAAATGCCGTGTGTGTGTGTGTGTGTGTGTGTTTAATCTATTGCATTGATTACACAGGGGCCTTATGATGGTGAAACCCCTCCTTAGTAGAAACGTAGATGTTTTTCTTGACAACTTTCTGATCCTGTCTCTTCACTATTTTCCACAAAAATATGTTTAACTGTTGTTCCAAAAGTTTTATTTATTTGATTTCTCTTACCTGGAAGTCATTCATCCCACAATTAACTGAGTTCTGTTATATACTGGACACTTTTATAAACAGTGGGGACAGAGAAATAGTAACGATGGTTGCCGACTCTCAGGCGCTCACAGTTTCGTGGAGGGGAGCACAGGAATCATAAGAGAAAATAAGAAGCACTTAGTGGTGGTAGGTCCAAAGCTCCGTGGCCTTCTCCCTGGGGCAGGTGGAAGGCTTCTCAGAAGCAGTGACACTTGAAGTGTGACTCGAAGGAGGAGTGGAAGTTTGACCTTCCAAGCAGGAAACAGAACTGGGTAGGAGACAGATGCCTGTGGTTTGGATAAACAGCTGAGCTTGTCAGTGTACGTTCACCTGGAATGTACGTTCCAGGCAACATCTGGAAGAGTGACAGAGGCCAAGCCTGGAGAGGAAGGTAGGGTTAGGCTTGGAGGAACTCTGCCTGCTGAATGGAAGGGTTAGGACTTTTTATGCAGGAGACTGATACTCGCAGACTTGTGGTTTGGAAACATCACTCCGGCATCTCTGGAGAATGGACATGTAGGTGGGTGGGGAAGTCATTCAGGGGTTGCTGCAACTTTGAAAACAGAAGTGATGAGCTGGTGGGGCACGGTGAAAGAAGGCAGTGGTGATAGGATCCCTAAGAATGGCTGCAGGAGTACCAGAAAAGTCAGTTTGTGCAGCTAAGGAAACGATGATGTTGTTGACAAAGAGAGAAAAAGCTCAACCCAACCATTCCAGCTCTTCAAATCCAGCCCATCCTTTTAGACCCAACCCAAGGGCCTTTTCTTTCCCAAGCCTTCTTCTTCCATCCTTGTCTCCTTAGGGACCACTCTTTTCCCAGAAGAGCTATGCTGGGAGTCAGCGGTGGGCAGTTTGCTCCCTAAGCAGCAGGTTATTTCATATGTGTTAGGTCTGTTTCCTAAACTAGCTTGTAGGGCTGTCATTCTCCAGCGCCACATCTCATGCTCCTCTGATATATCCCAGAGACTACGTCGTGGTGGGCATTTAGGTGCTGTTTCCAGTAGGCAATGGAGCTTAGGGCTGCGCTTGCACATGAATCTTAAATATAAAATGGATATAAATTGGAGCTGCTGTGCTTAATGCAGAGGTAGAAGGCCCAGAATCCAGGACCTGTGGCTTCCTCCTCTCTAGGACTCTATGAGACACAGTTTAAAAGTTTCGGCTTCGTGGACTTGCCATGGGTTTTGGAGTCAGACAGAACTGAGTTCGAATCCTTGCTCTGTCACTTTCTTAGCTGTAATACAGTAGATAAATGGGGAAACTGCTCCGAGCCTCACTTTCCCCTCTGTAAATCAAGGATAATAATACTTTCATTGTAGGGTTATTGTGAGGACGAAGTAAGATAATGCATGTAAAAATCTCTGGCACTTATAAATGCTTATTAGGTCATAGCTATTGGTCAGAATAACAAGACATTTGCTAATCGACTGAGTAACTCATCCTTCTTGAATTGGTACACGTTCCATCTAAATAAACCTGCTCATGCTCAGGGTAAGAAAAACCCGGGCTGGGGTGAGATTCTGGGTGAGTTTGGGATTCAGAGGGGACCCAATCTTGTCTTATGCTCCTTCCACTCCATAAACCCACAGTCACCTGCCTTTGCATGAGGATCTATCAATATTTAATGTGTGGTGTCAGTTGCTGTAAGCTGAGCATATCCCAGCAGCGACTTGAATTAATTATATGCAGGAGGAGAGAAAATAAAGTGCCTTTTTCTCAGAGCTCCAAGTTTCTCTGGCTACACTGAAGCCTGGAAACCACAGGGGGACGTTTCTGCTGATGGAGGACCCTGAGAAGAAGCTCAACCAGAAGAGTGACGGCAAACCCCGGAAAGTACGATTTAAAATCTCTTCCTCCTACAGTGGCCGAGTGTTGAAGCAGGTCTTTGAGGATGGGCAGGAGTTAGAGTCGCCAAAGGAGGAATACCCTCACAGTTTTCTCCAAGAGTCCCTTGAACCAATGGATGGTGTTTACGGGTCTGGGGAAGCCCCCAAACCCCGTTCGTACTCTCCTAAGCTGACTGCTCAAAGGATCAGCGTGTTTAGAGAGGGCAATGCCTACACTTTGGCGGGCAGCCAGCCTTTCTTCAATGATTACAAGGCAAATGACCATAAGGTTGGTATTGTGCATGGCGTATAAGCTTTAAGGACTAAAGTGTGTTTAGAGAAACACGTGAATGTTTCAAATTTGTCTCATGCTCGGGTACCAATGAGGGCTGTAGGTGCACCACAAAGGAAGTCCCTCTTAGAGTAATATTCCTGAGACAAAAATAACATGCTTGTTGACTACTTATTGGAAAGTGCAATAAGCATAGATCGTATTCAAATTCCATCCAGGGTGAAAAATTGTAATTGGGTCTTTGGCTGGGTTATCTTAGTAAGTAAATTAAATAGATGTACAGTGGTTTTCAGGTCACCAGACTGCTGTTTTAGAAAATTAGGCAACAACAGGTTGTCTTGTTTCCTGAAAGAGCTAAGTGTTTGAAGGTGCTCATTTTATTCCAGGCAGTTATTCAGCTTTTTGTTTATCTATGTCTTAGTGTTTTCCCCTTACCTCCCTCTTGCCGCCTGTGTTTAAAAAAAGTTTGTCTGACTGCTAGTTTATGTATTTTGTCTTTTTATTACTCACTAGCATCAATACTGGGTAGGTGGAGTCCTGGCAAGAGATGGTAAAGAGCAAATCAACCAGAGGAAATGTTACATGGGGAAGAAGTTTGAGCTAACAGTTCAGTTAAAACATGTATTTTATTTGTGGGTTTTAATTATCTTCCCCAGTACCATGGATAGTTAAAAACCAATACATGAATTTTTTTAAGTTAGAAGAGACTGACTATCGATCTATCTATCTATATACACACACACACACACGTATATATATGTAAATATGTGTATATAGGTATATATATATGTATATATATACGTATATCTTTAAAAAGAATTAAATACAATTATATAATATACCAGGTTATTAATGAATAGCACACCAAGATTTGTTCTCGCCTTCAAAATGTGTGAAATTCAGATAATTACTCTCTAATAATTTTTATTGGTAGTTTCCCAAGGAAACAGATAATATATCTATAGCAGACAAATGTATTGGCCTTGCTAGCATTGATAAAAGTATAATTATGGGCATGTCTGCATTTATCAAATATAGTGCCAGGGTTTTTTCGAATTAAGGGGGCTGGAATGGACAGTTCCTCATGTTAGGGGAATGACTTTTGCATTACAAAGCATGATCACATATTATCTCATTAGGTCTTCACCCTAGCCTACAGGAGAAAGGCTTATTATAGTTATTCCCGTTTTGCAGATGAGGAAAATTGAGTGCCAAGTGGTTAAGGGACCCACACAATATTATAGAGTGAGAATAAGAACCTAGGTCTTCTTATTCCCCATGCTTTTTGCCCTATGGAATGCTGTTTTTTAGAGAATAAGATCATTAACAATAATGTTGATGATACTACGTTACTATTTATTGAGTGCTTATTATGTCCTAGGTACTTAGCCATGTCTTGTACTTATAGTATCTCTTGTTACCTAAACTTTATTTGTAGGTTTAGAATTTACAAAGTTGTAGTTTACACAATACCTTGGACAAGGCCACAGTAGATAATATTGGACTGCTTGACCTTCGTAAGTCATGTGTCAAACTTGACATTTATGTAAATGTATGATTAGGCATGGGTTTACAAATTCAGATAACTGAGTTTTCCTGACTGCGTAGCACAGTTGGTTTAAACACAGTATCCCAGAGACCATCTTCAGGCTCAGGTTCCTGCATGGTCCAGTTATCCTTGTTTTCTTTGTTGCCTGATCAAAAGCTACATCCCAACCCAGACAGCCTCTAGGTATGAGAGTGGCCAGGATGGATTCCTACAACTCCCTCCACTGAAACAGGTTGTCAATGTGGTATTTATGAAAAATAAGGAAATGAGAGCTGGGAAGTCATGAATTTTCAATAGTGAATCCAATTATAAAATAACCCCTAGTAAATATTGGCTATGAGGCAATTTGGGTAGCAGTTAAGCACAATAATAAAAAGTAAAGGCTCTGAACAGATACAGTAGTACCTCGGTTTTCGAACGTCTCTGTTGGCGAACATTTTGGTTTATGAACGCTGTAAACCCGGAAGTAAGTGCTTTGGTTTTTGGACATGACTCAGAAGTTGAACATGTCACACGGCTTCCACTGAGTGCAAAATCCTGAGGCCTAGCTGTTGACGGTTTTGCAACGTTTCAGAACTCGTGGATTACATTAGAAAACCGAGGTACCACTGTATTTGTATACCCATGTTCATAGCAGCTTTATTCACAATTGTGTGTACGTACAATTGAAAATTATTCAGCCTTGGAAAGGAAGGAAATTCTGATCCATGCTACAACATGGATGAAGCCTGAAGACATTATGCAACGTGAATTAAGCCAGTCACGAAAAGACAATTGTTACGATTCCACTTATATGAGGTACCTAGAGCAGTCAGATTTATAGAGACAGAAAGTAGAATGGTGGTTGCCAGAGGCTTGGGGAGGAGTGTTACTGTTTAATGGGTACAGAATTTCAGTTTGGGAATAAGAAAAAGTTTTGGAGATACATGGTGTTGATGGTTACTCAACAGTGTGAATGTACTTAATGCCACTGAACTGTATACTTAGAAATGGTTAAAATGATACATTTTACTACATTAAAAACAATTACATATACATGTATGTATACATATATATATTTAAAGCAAGGGCTCTAATGTCAGTTAAACCTGAGCTTGATGTCCCTTTTGCCTACTTCCTGTGTGAGCTTGGGCAAGCCACTTAATCTTGCTGAGTTTCAATGTCATAATCTGTGAAATGAGGGTAATAAAAGTACCAGCTTACAAAGATTGTTGTGGTGATTAAAAGAAATAATACATAAGAAGCACTTAGCATTGTTCCTGGCACATTGTATGCGCTCAGTAAATGTTACCTACCGTTGTGATAATCACCAGGTTTTTAGGGAAGAAATATTGAGTCTTTTAAGATTTTATGTGATGGATAGAGAAAGCAGTTACAAACAATCAAATATTTTAAGGAATTGAAACTGATGTTTATATAGAAGTTTCATTTAAAAAATGGCAGGGAAAGGAAGGGACGTAACATTTACTGGAGGCCCACGTTATACGTGCTATGTAATTTCATCTTCATGAGAATTCTACGAGAAAGAATTTTACAAATTGGGAAAATAGAAGTTCACAGGGGTTGAATAACTTGCAAATCTCATGCAGCTGTCAAACAACATTTGAATAAAATTTCAACTCAGGTCTGCCTGCCTCCACAGCTCCCTGAGTTTGTAGCACCCAGTGAGGTGCTTCTGTATGTAAACATAGAGAAGTGGGAAGGTTTTAGGGTGGCTGAATAGCAATCTTGGCACGTTGCCGTAGATATTAGAGTATTTGTGAATGCGCAGTCATATAGGGTACCATTTTGGACACTGTGGAAGGAAACAAACAAGTTCCTGGCTCCATCCTGGGCCCCTATAATGTCAGAGTGGGTGTTCCACACAGGCGATTGGATGTAATCAGATGATGTGAACTTTAGTTACACCTGGAGAGTTTCCTTAGACACAGGGAAGAACTTGGCTGTCAGGGTGACTGAAACTTAAATACACTGTAAGGGTGGTTTGGGACCGTCCAACTTTGGAATACATTAAAAATAGATTTACTCTCCTGGGTGTTTCAGACGTTGACCAGCTTAGAGGCAGAAGGTTGAACCAAAGGACTGTAGACTATTTTTTTTCTTTTTTTTTTAGTATATTGAGAGTTGTGCCTTGAAAATAACCAGTTGTAGATGCGAGAAAAGCTCCCTAGTAACTGAATCTCTTCAGCTATTACTGGAAGTGGAAATGGAACCTTCCAAAAGTGCCACCATCTTTATCTTCTGATGTTCAGAAACTGATAGTCCAGAGTGTGAAACAGGAACCCAGCATGCATCAAACAATAGGAAATGGAAGCTGCCACATGATCCCTAGAAGAGAGGGAGAGAGAGCAGGGCCAGGTAGGAAGCTTGTGGCTTCATAAATAATTATTGAAAACTCTGGATGTTTCAAGGAAGAAGACCTGAATATTGAAGTCCTGCACAGGCCAGGTTGTGATTACGTGCATGAGGGCTTTAAATAGGAGACTGCTTAAGTGTAGTATGGAAGTAGATTTGCTTGATGTAGTGCTATAAAAGCAGGGCGAAACATTTCATGCTGAGGCATTTAGCTGTGTAGCATGATCGTGCATGCACTCCTGAAAAAAGTCTTTAATAATAACAGCAGTAACAATGCCCACTGTTTGTGTGGCAGCTTCAGCTTTTGCAAACCCTGTTTTATGTATTCTTCATGGTACCTCCACCCCTAGAAGATGATATAATTAGGCTTGGGGGTGAGAGTCAAAATATTTAATTGCTCAATCGGCCCAGCAGAGTGTTGGGCTGGGGTCCTGACACCTGGGGTCTTAACTCCTATGTTACTGTTTTTTTTTTTTATTTTAGAGGCTCCCTGAAGAGAGGCTGGGGTAACAGGAGGGCACTCAGAAGTCTCAGGACGGCACCTATTTACCACCCAGTGTGGAAGTATTTCTATATTTTAATCACTAGTGTGTCTGTGGTGGTGCCTACCAGTTAGATGGCAGCCCATTTGCAGATGGGCAAACTGAGAGGTCAGATGACTCTCCTGTATCTCACAGTTGATGAGCAGTAGAGTTGGGATCCAGCGTTATACTCCCTGCAAACTGTCCTCGTTCTGGGAAGAAATACGTCTTCTTAGTTACATAATCCCTAAACATTTACTGTTATGCTTCTCTAGTGTATTATAGTATTGTCCGATTATTCCTCAGCAAATGATGAAGGAACACATGAGAAATCCACGCAAGGGAACATACACTATTAATAACAATGCTAGCGACGGATATTTATTGACATGAAAATAATTCGTATTACAGAAATAATGAAAAACAAATTATTACAAAATATATAAATATATTAGATATGAATATGTATACATAAATACAATTATCTCATATTTTGGGGGGGAAGTGCTTGTGAATAATTCAGTGTAGGTGTTAAGAACATGGACGTTAGACTGAGAATTCCAGCCTCAGGCCCTGAGTAACTCTGTACCCTTGAGAGTCACCTAACCCCCCTGAGACTTAGTCGCTTCATCTGTAAACAGTGGAAACCCCAGCATCTACCCCATAGGGATGTTCGGGGGGATGTCAGGCAATGTTTGTGAAATGCTTAGCACGAAGCCTGACACACAATAAATGGTGTTAATAATAATAATAATAATAATAATAATAATAATAATAAATGCTCAATAAAATGTATCTGCCATTATTATTATTTACGTATAGAAAAAAATGTGGAGAGATATTTATTTTAAAAGGGACTTCCTTCGTATTTATTAAGCACACACTGTGCCTGGCCCCACCTCAGCGGCTGTGGTATGTAATTGGAATAGACATGCGGGGTCCCGCCCTGCAGAGTCTTACACTCCAGATATGTGACTAGTTCGGCCTGACTCAGTTACCATCAGCAGGAAGAAGGAAGGTAGTTGTCATGATTTTCAGAGAAAGCAAACAAACCAGGGGATGAACTGTAGCTTTGCGGTCCGATGGGCTCACAAGTGCTGGACGGTAGATGTTCCTTCTGTCCTATTTCCTGGGATGTGGAGTAGGTCCTGCAGCCTGGTGATTGCCGGTGGAGAGTCCATGCTCATTCTCCATTTCTCTAGTCCCCACCTATTATAGATTTTGGAAAGATAATCATCTATACGAATAACCTGAAAATCATTCGAACCCCAATGGACAAGAGAGACTTCATGAGGAAAATTCTCCAGAAGGAAGAGGAGGCTGAGGAAGAATGTCTGATAAGCAAAGAAGAAATCTATGGAGACAGCGACCAGAACGATGGGCATTTGGCAGGGACAGAAAGCACGTTCCCCCACAACCAGTACCCACAGGTGCGTCAGAGTGGTTCACTGCCCCACGCAGAGCTGGCCCTACTGCAGTAGTCTCCAAAAGTGTCTTGGTTGCGTACTACTTAAGTAACAACTTTCGAATATAACTACTTAAAGACATCTAAATATTAAAGATGTGAAGGAATTTTAAGTTACTATATTTTAATGGTACATTGTTAGCAATAATAGTTGTAAGTCCATATTTCACACACTCCTAATTTTAATGTTTTCGGATGACTTCTTGTGAGATATGATTGGGTATTTATTGTTTTCACTTTGCAGTGTGGCTTAGACCATCTTGCTCTAGAGATGGAAAAAAATCAGCTCTGTCCTTTTCTTTCGGGTTCGCTTCTGTTCTTGGTGTCATCCTCAATCCACAGTTTCCTTGAAGAACTCTTATAAAGCTGCGGGTCTTTAGATTTTTGCAGAGATGAGTTTGATTAAAACTAAGCATTGCCATTTGTAAATCTACTAGACCAGGCACAGGTAATCTGCAATATGTTGCAATATGCTGAAAGTGAACGAATGAGCCATGACACCATTGTCACTTTACATAATGTAAAGTGGGGTCACTTTATGTAAAGTGGGGTCATTTTACATCAGGCTTATTTCAGGGTCCTTTGGGTACATTTTTTCTGGTGACTGCCTGTCTCAGTGAGGGTGCCAGTATCAACTCGTTTATTAAAAATTAGTATATCAGTTTCTTTTGAAAATATTATTAAAGCGTGATCTCTTGCCTTCTTGAGATAAAAATATAAGTAGTTCGAATGTTTTTCTCCCCACACCTCTTAGAGACGTGCACGCCTCACCTTGGAAGCCATTGCTCAGACAAGGGGAAGACTGAGGGTGTCGTTAGCTCACAGTGTGGGGTTGGGATGGCAAAAGCAATCTTGATGGATTTAAGCTAAGAGAACAAAAGCTTGAATGGCAGCAGAAATGAATTTTCTCTTTCTTTAGAGTCCATCTCTTGGGATGTGAAGCTTTCTGTGGAACTCACTCTCACCTCCCATGAGTTGATGTGACAAAATGGGCCAGAAGCTTCACTGCACTTGACTGATGTCCCCAGCCTCGGAGGGTTTAGGGGACAGGAACAAGAAGGTCACAACCAGACTCCAGCAAAAGACTTGTTAAAGTTCTGGTCACAGCCACTCATGTCTCTTCCCAACCTGATATTGCACTGGATAAAATATTTTTAAAATGCAAATATGATCATGTCACCCCTTTGTTACCGTTTCCCCACCCAAAACTTTCAATGGCCTCTCATCACTGGGGATAAAACCAAAACTCCTCACTTATTCTAGAAAGCACTGTGTAGCCTGGCCACTCTGGGCCTCTGCAGCCTCATCTCTTACACATCTCTCCTCATTCTCTGTCCCTCCAGCACACTGCCCACCTCGCCACCCCTCAGGTCTTCTTTGCTCCTTCCTACTGGAGGCACCTTTCCTGTGTCTAGAATGTTCTCCAGATTCCCCACTGCCTTGCCCTCAGCCTCTGAGATCTCAGCAGAGGCAACACTCCTTCAGAAGGGCCTTCCCTGGCTTCCATGACGATAAAATCCCCAAGAAGGCACCTCACACCTCTCCTCACAGTTGCCATCTTATATTTATTTGTGTGATTATTTGTTCTCACCCACTAAGATTTGGTCTCCATGAGAGCAGGGGCCGTGCTTATGTTGGGTGTAACATGTTTAGTTGTTCTGTTGCCCCCCAAAATAGAGCCTGGCATATAATAGGTGCTCAGTAAATGTTAGTTAAATGTTTGTGGAAAGAATATTGGAATTTGGGAGCAAAGTACCAGCTGGTAAGAAGTATTCCTCCTCTGCCTTTTCTTGCCTTCTACACAGCATTATTTAGAACTTAGCATAACAGCAGGTAGGTAACTAAACATGTGATCCAAAGCATTCCCTTCCCACTTTGAAATTCATTAATGCTATTCTTTTTCATACCATACTGTAACTTGTAGAAGCATATATTTTCAGAAGAGGGCCAGGAATGGTAAAATACAGGTCACACTGCAGCCTTGAATGAAAAAGTAACAACAGGCCTGGTACAACAATTACCTTTAAATTCAATTGGGAGAGATCCATGTTTTTCAGCTGTAATGCCATAAACCAGGACAGAGGTGTGTAGCAGAAAATTGCTGTGAAAGGTTATACTTCACTTGCCTGTCCTTTAAACTTCATTTTAAATTGCTATTTGTTTGTCCAATGCCTCATGCAGTAAATGCCCAGACAAGTTTATTCTAAAAAATAAAAAAAGGGGGTCAAAGAACACCAAAGAGCCCTTCTGACCAGGAGGCTCTTTGTGGTGTTGTATGGAAAAGGGAAGCAGTGGGGACCCTGATGAAAGAGCAGGGCAAGGCTAAAAGCCAGGCCATGCTGACCCTCTGTATTAACTGCAAAAGAAAAGGAGACGGATAATTGAATTGAGCCACAGTGAAACACGGAAGGGGAACAAATCCGGCCCTGTGTTCAGTGGATCTGAGACCATAAATCATGTGGGCTTCTGTATGCTTTTTGTGATCCTGCATTTGAAATAATAGTCGTAGTGGTAATGATAATAATAATGATAATAAGAAGAAGAACAGCTGCCATTTATTGAGGGCCCGTGATAGCCAGGCACCATGCCCCCTACTTTGCATGCAGCAGTCTATTTCATCCTCACAAGGCCTCTGAGCTAAGCATTATTAGTAATCTCATTCTGTAGCTAGGAAAATAAGGCTCAGAGAAGTTGGATAACTTGCCAGAGTCATCGGAGCCAACGTTCGAGCCCAGGTTCACCAGACTCCCAATCTCATGCTCTTCACCGCTCTGCTAAGCAGCCTCCAAATTGGTGCTGGTTACCATCTTTGGGGCTACACAAGCCTTTGGATCTGCACTGAAAGCCGAGCCCCAGTTCCTTGGTCATAGAGCCAGGAAGAGGTGGTTTGGGGAGCTTTGCTCGTTCTAGAATCTAAGCTATGCCGTAAGACCTCTTAACTGTTTTCTGAGAAGAATTTTAAAAACTAAAAAGAATGGAAAACAGAAACTTATATCCTGCATGCCTTGTATAGAGTAGAGGCTCAGTAAATACTTGATTTAATGAATCATTACATTAATTAAATGAGTATATGGAGGGTGCATGCTTGGAGAAGGGTGGTAGCCAGGGTAAGAATGGGAACTCCAGTGAAATCTCTCAGGATGCGTCACATAAAATTTGATAGGTGATTTGTGGTTGTTCTGTACAGCAGGCTCACCAGGTCATTTCAGTAATCTTTCAATATCTGACTTGGCATTTTATACAAACTAATATTTGAATCACATGTATGGCAGGATTCTACTGTACTTTGACAACCTTGACTTACACCATTAAAATCTCCCTGGGATCCAGTATAAAATATAAAACATGTGGATTTGGCAGAAAAACGGACTGTGGCAATTTGCCTTAAGACTATTTTGGCAAAATATATTTATTTCAAATACGTTAAGGGAAGAAAACAAATTTCTCCATTGTTAATATATTAAAGCATGGCAGCAATCAATAAAACATCCACAAAAGGGTACCTAGACATCATTTAGGTTTTTGTCAGTTGGATAATCACTTCCATTCCCTAAATCTAGAATAAATAAAATGTAATACCTTCTTAGGCACTTTGCAGCACGATGCAGCTATTTTGAGAACTTATGCCTCCCTTTTCAGAGATTATTTTTATTATTACGTTATAAATGAAAGCTGTGTTAGCTGGATGGAGCCACCCAGTGGACTCCAGCTGTCTTGGTAGTTCCTAGAATTTAAGGACAAGAAGCGTTCTCCAAACTTCATTGTTTTGTTTGTTTATTCATTTGGCAAATATATGAACAGAAAATTTTGTGCCTGGCACTGGATGTCCAGGAAATGACGGTCCAAGGGACTAGCTCAGATTGCTTCTTGACTAGTCAGCAGGAGCTTTCAGGACAGTGTGAGACCTGCCATGCTTGGGATAGTACAGGTGGGAGGGGCTCCTGGTCAAGAGGTGTGGGTGGGCCAGGCTTCCTGGGGGAAGTGCTGCTGAAGTGACATCTGAAAACAAGTAAGAGCTGGCTGGGTTGGGAGGAAGGAAAGGTCCCTGGAGACCAGCTGAAGAGAGGCTTAAGAACAAGAACCTGAGGAAAGAAGTAACTAAAAATTTAAATCAGCTGATGATATTGGGTTTTAATCTGAAGTTTATGTGTAGGGCAAGTGTTCATTAAAAGGGTCCTTGAGTGCTATGTATGTGGCAGTCACAATTGCAGGCAGCTTAATAAGATTGGTATCAGTGGGGACAACAGCCCACAAGACCAGAGGCAGCGGTCCTCACTGAATTCATGCCAGAGTTGGTGTCTAGACTAAGACTGTGGTTGTGGGGTGGAAAAAACTGGATGGATTTGAGAGATGTTTAGAAAGTGACATGGACAGGACATGGTGCTGGATCCAACTGATATAGACCTGCGATGCCCCTTATTTATTGGAAGGGTTATGGTCTATGCATGGTCTTTCACACGAGTGCAAAGGTTGCCAGTTTCCTTGAGATGTCTTAGGGGAAGACCACAACAACAGACAAAGGGGCATTTTTTGGAGGGTGGGAGTCGAGGACCGCAGACTTACCAACAAGGCTTGGAAGTGAACTAACTGTTATGGCGAGCCTATAATATGCCAGATAATATATTATGATATTTTCATATACCATCTACTATTTCAGCTACTCAGAGAGGTAAGTATTATCACTCCCATTTCATAGGTAAAGAAACAGAGATTTAGAGAAGGTAAGGGAACTGTCCTAGGTGCATAATTGATTGCAGAGGCAGGCCTCAGCCCAGGCTACTGACTCCTGGGCAGAGCTCTTAATCTGGGGGCCTTATCACAGTTCTCAAAGAGAACAAAGATGAAGTATTGCAAGAATTCAGAGCTAAGCTTCGGAGGATTGTAACATTAGTTCTTTCAGCCATTCAGCCTCTAAGTCACACCAAGCAGTCTTTCTTGAGCACCTACTTTGGACAACTCCAACGAAGGTCTGTGAACATTTCATTAGGAGCGCTTAACTCTTGTGCTGGACCACCTCAGATCAAAACCTCTTCTTCCTCTTCCAAGCTGTGTGATCCCTGGCAGATCACGGAACCTCTCGGTGTCACATTTTCCCATCTATAACATAGGGATGATAATCCTTATACTGTCACACTGGAATGTCATGGGGATTAGATGGATCGATACAGAGAAAGGTCTTAGAACACAGCCTGGCACCTACTAGGCACGCTGCACGTGCTGGATATTAGTATTTGGCAGTGAGGATAATTAAGTCCTTGCCCTTGTGGAGCATACAGAAATATCATGTCAATGAAGAACCTAAAGTCACAGAACGCAAGGCATGGAACCAGGAGGTTCTCTCTTAGAGGTATCCATCGGGGAAACCCTCTCTGGTAAAACTGCTGTGATTATTCCACGCTTCTGGCCAGTTCCCTCAGTGGCATTTGTGGGAGGCATTTTCCTCTTATTCTGCCCCAACCTTTGCGGCAGCCCAGTGCGGTTTTGACCTACATGTGAACAATGGACTTGAACTGCTGCTGTAACTAAACGCTGACCCGTCTCTTGCAGGAAGGGGAACTTCCAGAGGACAACTGTTTTCACTGCCGAGGGTCGGGCAGTGCCACCTGCTCTCTGTGCCACGGCAGCAAGTTCTCGATGCTGGCCAACAGATTTAAGGAGTCCTACCGGGCCCTGCGGTGCCCTGCCTGCAATGAGAATGGCCTGCAACCTTGCCAGATTTGCAGTCAATAGCCCGTGGCTTTGTACGTCCGCTTTTATCTCATCTTCCCTAAAGTGATTTCTAATAAACGGCCCCCCTCCTCCTTCTCCCTTTCCCAGCAAGGAAGCCACAGCGGCTACGATCACTTCCACCACTGGCAAAACTCAATTACTTGATGACATTTCATGAGGCTAGTAACAGCTCCGTGTGGGTCTAAGTGGCAGAGGCGTTTGCGAATTAGACTTGGCTTTGAAACTGGTTCTAAAATTATCCTCCCAGGACTGTGTGCGTGTATCTCCCTTGATTTAGCTCAGTTTTCTCCTTGTGCTAGCGAACCAATAAATGTACACTTCAGGCAGCAGGTTGAAGTCGTTTTCTGGTTGGGAGTTATTTTGCAAACTTATGCAGTGAAAAAGGAATGGAAAAGGCAGGTTTCTGATGAACCGAATTCCTGTTGCTTATAATGCATTTCAGATCGTCATTGGTCAAATTGAATTTTTAATTAAGCGGAAGAGGGAAGGGATGCCCAATGCCCAAGTGTACAATCAGGCCACTAAAAACAAAACAGTATGTATGTGCTTCGTGCTGAAGACAGGCCAGCTGAGGAGGCCTTTCTTTCAATGTCCCGAGTCTCTCCTCTGTGATGTGCATGGATAATATTCATGCAGGCGACAAGCAATTTCCTTCTTAGGATGAGATAAGATAAGACATTTCTGCATGCCTCTAAGCTACTGCGGATATAAGCCAAGTCAAAGCTATTGATGATAAATTTGGTGCTTAAGTATTTGTGGGTGATATGACTTCTTCCAGTCCCTGAATTATTACCAAATAAATAAATCAATTTTAAGTCTAAGATATAGCCACGATCTCTTCATAAAAGACTGCATATTTTCTAGGTGTCTTTTGGAAACCTCTAAACGAAAAACTAACCAAGGCTGATTTTTAACAATTATCCTTTTACTGTCTATGAATACACATATGAAGGATAATTCTTTCCTCTTAAAGTTGGTTATACAATTAGAAAGATACTTTTATTCATGAACTTTTGTAGCTCTAATGTCTATTCCCCTTGAGAATAACACTGTAAAATCTGTTATCTGTTGAGAGACATTGCTTTTCTATGATAATTATTTAGATTTTCATAACTTAAGTTTTTCAAGATTTGTTTGTTATTCTGTAATATTCAGCTATTAAAATAACTCACCAGTGTAATGCTTTTCAGGCAATATAAATACTTCTAATAAAAAGATTAAAATATTTTTCGAAGACATGATAATTTGTCCCATCCTCACTTAGCTAGAATATTACAATGATTGCTACCGACTTGCTTTGCTTCTGTACTTAACTATTTCCTGACTGTTTATATTTTCTCCCAGCTGTTGACTCTTCTGTCTTTCCAGAATATCCGAAGCAGGACTAGTGTTGAGAGACCTTTAAGTGTATTCCTCTGCTTTTTGACCGGAACGTTTGAGGACAAATCCTGTTAGAGCCCTGCATACAGGAAGTGCAGGACAATATTGCTAAGTGCTTGATGTGCAGTGTTACTCAGTGGGCACCCGCCCTTTGGTATCTCATGGGACTTAGAGTTTCAGTGGAGGAGACAGATGTGTAAATAGATAATTACAGTATAGTGTGCCAAGTTCTGGGACTATGGGATTACGGAGAATGTTGGAAACATATAGAAGAGACACCTAATGTAGGCTGAGTGGAGTTAGAGAGAAGAGGAAGAGGTATAAGCAATGTTTCTTTTCCTGCCCTTCCCCTATGCTCTTAAGAGCCTTTAATACTTTTCATCCCATAATAAATACATTTACTAGTGATTACATTTATTTATTCAGTCAACAAACATTTATTGAGCCTGGGGCTATATAAGTAGACAAAACAGACAAAATTCTGGTTTACATTTTGGTGGGGGGATATTGACAATATATATACATATATTTAGAGACAACTAAAAATATATAATATAGAATAAGATATATTTGTATATGATAAAACTATATGTGTATATATATATATAATGTATAATGTGTTAGAAAAGGATAAATGCTTTGATGAAAAATAAAACAATAAGGGGGATTGGGAGTTGGGAGGGGTTGCAGTTTTAAATTCGTTTTCAGGGAAGTGCCATTGAGAAAGTGTCCTTTAAATGAAGACCTACAGGAGATGAGGGCGTGAGTTGTGAAAGCATCTGGGGTATGATTATCCCAGGCAGAGGAAACAGCATGTGCTAGACCCGTGGGAAGAAGGGCCTGGCATGTTTGCAGAGCAGCAAAGGAGCTTGTGTAGCTGGAGTGCCCTGAGTAAGATGACAAGTGGTAGGGAATGAGGTCAGAAGGAAGGTGCATAAGTGTTGGGGCAAGGGGGTGCCTTCCTTGGAAGTCATTGTAGGGACCTGGGTTTTACCGTGCATGAAGTGCTGCTCTGGATGGGATCTGTTTTCTGTCAATCCCAGACCCTCTCCTTCTATACCCTCCTCTTCTTGCTGGTGCAGGAGACTTGCAAACTACATTTCCCAGACTCCCTTGCCCACTGGCTTCCTGTTAGGTTCTGCCACTGGGAGGTACTGGCAGGACTGGAAGATGGGAGGAATGAAGAGCTTTCCTTTTATTTCAGATGAGGGTCCTGGCAACCTTTCCCACAAGGCAGCTGCCTCAGCAGCAGCAGCTGCTGGGAATACTTGCTCAGGCCACTCCGTTCCTACAGTGGTCCCAGCAGTGGCTCTGATTGTAGGTTTCATGCAACACCAGTTTTCCCTTTTGTTCCTCCAGCCTAAGGGGGTCGCGGCTTCCTGCAGTTACTAATCTTTTTAATCAACTCCTGATAATATATATTCCCTCTCTTTGAAATGTTTAGCCTGGTTTCTGGTTTCACAATTGGATGCCAACTGATACAAATGTTTTGAGGAGGAGACGGTCGTGACCTGATTTATGTTTTAACAAGCCATTCTGGCTGCTCTGTTGAAAGAAGACACTATGGGACAAAAGTGAAAGTGGGAGCCCAGCGAGGAGACCATTGCAGTAATCCTGGTGACAGCTAATGGTGACCTGGGCCAGTGTGGTACCACTAGAAGTGGTAAAAGTGGGTGGATTTCGGATATATTTTGAGGGTAGAGCCATAGGGTCTGCCTACTGTCCTTTGTACCCAGAAATAGTGCCTCTGATCTGTATGCAAAACATATCTGAGTTCTTTGCTTACTAGTGGACATAAGTTTGCACTAAAATATTCACTTCCTGATTGTGAACTGAAAAACATTGTCAGTGGTTTGGGCAATATCAGGGTAAGGTTAGGGCAAGGTTAGCCAATTGGTACCCCGATGACTACAAGAATTCTTTCAGAACTAGAAACAAATATGAAGGTTAAAAATATCATAGTGACGCTGCGATTAAAGCAATGTTATATCCTTTTGAAACTTCAAAAACATTTTAAAATGAATGTATGTTTTCAAAAGATCTACCCGTTCATTTATTCATTGAGCAATTTTTCACTCGCTATCTATTAGGTTGGTGCAAAACTAATTGCAGTTTCAAAGGTTCAAAATAATTGCAAAAATCGCAATTCCTTTTGACACCAACCTAATATTATGTTCCAGGCATTTGTAGTGGGTCCTCAGGATACAAAGATGGAAATATACTTAGTATTTATCATTAATGAATTTACAATCTTGGACCTCTAGTCAGCATAATACGGAATCTGGCCTTACAAACTGGAGAGGATACCATTACTACCCTTTTCTTCTTACCCCAGTGACTCTTGGTTCCTCTGCTTGGCCAGGTTAGCTGGGCCGGCTGTCAGGGCTGCATTACAGAATTTGTTCATTTATTTTAGCAGTATGTATCAGCTGCACTGTGTGCAGGACACTGTTCTAATCACTTTACACTTACAGACTCCTTGGATCATCCTAACAACTGAATTAATTTACTTAGTCCCCAACATGCTGTTCCTTTCCACGTCACTTCCACACAGACTCTAAACATGCAGGCCCTTTCTGTGATCCTCACAAACATCTTACCCTACTAGGCCTTTGTGAAAGTAACTAACTGTACTGGACATGGGGGAATACGTAGGGGGCTGATATTGTATTACAGTAATGAGACAACTTAGCAAGTCTTCTTTTGCTGACTGGACTGGCCACTTACAACCATCCTGTTTGTTTTCTTTTCTGCCTTTCAAACATCCCAGTGTACCTTCTATTCTTCTTAACTCTGGTAGGCTGAATAACTCATCTTTATGGCCCCTATTCCCCAGTGGGGCTTGGCCTCTAGGCCTATCTATGCCTTCACACACAAAGATCTGCTGAGCCAGGTTTCTTTTATAGACCCCACCCTTCTGGGAAGACATTTGTGGTTTGAAATGGCTATATCTTCCCCTCCCTGCCTGTCTAGGGGATTCTGTGGGGTGAGGAGGGCTGAGTTCATATGGCTTAAACCTTTGCTCCTAGAACAACTCTGCTTTTTTTTTTCCTGTTTTTATTTTGGCTTGCAGGTAAGATCCCTTTTGAAAAGGGAGTTGCACATTTAGTTTTTGAAATCCACATTAAGCATTAACTTTGTAATCAGTAATTTACCTTTCTAAATTAAACTGGTCAAAGACATCAATTAAGCTTAAGTTTGTGGGAAAGATGATTTTTTTTTTTAAAGATTTTATTGGGGAAGGGGAACAGGACTTTATTGGGGAACAGTGTGTACTTCCAGGACTTTTTTTCCAAGTCAAGTTGTTGTCCTTTCAATCTTAGTTGTGGAGGGTGCCGTTCAGCTTCAAGTTGTTGTCCTTTCATTCTTAGTTGTGGAGGGCGCAGCTCAGTTCCAGGTCCAGTTGCTGTTGCTAGTTGCAGGGGGTGCAGCTCACCATCCCTTGCGGGAGTCGAACAGGCAACCTTGTGGTTGAGAGGACGTGCTCCAACCAACTGAGCCATCCGGGAGCTCATTGGCCGCTCAGCTCAAGGTGCCGTGTTCAATCTTAGTTGCAGGGGGCACTGCCCACCATCCCTTGTGGGACTCAAGGAATTGAACTGGCAACCTTGTGGTTGAGAGCCCACTGCCATGTGGGAATCGAACTGGCAGCCTTCGGAGTTAGGAGCACGGAGCTCTAACCGCCTGAGCCAGCGGGCCGGCCCAGATGATGTTGTTTTTATTCTACTAAGTCTTTGACAGATATGAATTGCTTGCTCTGATAGTATATTCATTTATATCAGTGCCAGTGACATTTATAAAAAATTTCTGTGGTTCCCTAGACCTTAATCTGAATGTATTTTATGATACAGGTAAATATGAAAGAAATGTTTGCAGTTGTTTTTATCACCTGTCCTCATTAGTTGCATTTCATTTTTTAATTAAACACAGTAATTATAGAGAGTTCACATTGATGCAATTATGTGAGAGAGAAGTGCAGTTGTGTTAGTGTCAGAATTGTGGTATATAATTACTGCTTGTGTTAAAGAACATGTAAAAGCCAGAGAAGAAAAGACCTGGAACCATAATACAGTAGGAATTCCTCGTTGCTTGAGGGTGGGGGGGGGGTGGGGGCAGGAGGTGGGAATACGGCTGTTAAATCAGGTGTTGACAAAATAGAGTCAATGTTTATCTCTTTTAACACCATGAGCTTCCTTTTTGTGCGGTCACCTCAGTATCACTTTTATCCAGCTCCCAAGTACTTATTCCCCTATTAATGACTGTTTCTCAGAAGATTGGGGCCATGAATTCACACTACAATGTGAATGGCTGATCGATTATTGACCATGTCTGCTTTTTAGGTTCAAAATGTTATATTTTTGAAGGCCTCTTATGAGTCAGGCCATGGGCAAGACACAAGAAGCCAGAAGATGAAACAGACATAGTACCTTCTCTCAGGGACACGATAACCTCACAGAGAACCAGAGATTTAAACAAATATTTGGAAAATAAAATGGTACGTTCCCTGGGAGGGGAAGAGAGTACAGAGTGGTTAACTCTTCTTTGATTGTTGGTCTCCTTCATTCAGCTATGAGCTCCTTAAGGGCAAAAAGTGTGCCTCGTCTATCATTGTATCCTTAGCATCTCCCACAGTGCCTGGTGCATGGACGGTATTCAATAAATACTGAGTGATTTGGTGTTTTCAAAGATATGACACTTGGTTGTGTACAAAAGGCCCTCAGTGTACTGTTGCCGTATGGGCCCATGCCTTGGGAAAAATTCACAGGTAGACAGCTTCTAAGTGGCTCCCGAGGAATCTCACCTCCTGCTATTATTGGTGCCCCTGTGCAATTCCCTTCAGCGTGAACTAGACATAGTGACTTGCTTCTGACAACAGGATATGGCAAAAAGGATGGGCTGTCACCTCTGAGACTGGGTTATAAAAGACTATGACTCTTTCTCCGGCCTTTCTTGCTTGCTCACCTGATGAAGCCAGCTGCCACGTTGTGAGCTGTCTGTGGAAAGGTCCACATGGCAAGGAACAGGGGGTGGCTTCCAGCCAACAGCCACGGAGGAGCTGAGGCCTTCAGTCTCACAACTCACTAGGAACTGTATCTTGCCAACAACGACAAGAGTGAGCTTGGAAGGGGCTCCTTCCCTAGTTGAGCTTGAGACTCAGCCATGGCTGACATCTTAATCACAGCCTTGTGACAGACCTGGCGCCAGAAACACTCAGCTAAGCTCTACCCAGATCCCTGACTTGTGGGTTGATAAACTGTGAGATAATAAATGTTGCTTTAAGCCAGGAAGTTTGGGGATCATTTGTTACCTAGGGATAGAAAACTAACACAAGGTAAGACTACCTTCTGTCTAAGTCCTTATTAATAGATCCTTTTATGTCCAAAGGGGTTTTCCATGGAGAAGAATACTCGCAATCATTAGTTCGCTGTTTAATGCTCAATTTATTAAGCTCATGAATCTAATACTCAAAACTGAAAACCAATTTTTCTTGGGGCCTTTAAACATTGATTACAAATTTATTAAGCATATCATTTTAAACAATTTAAACTAACTGAGACTACCGGACCATTTACTTCAGAACATTAATTCATAAACATAACAAACAAAGATTACAGAATTTATTGCTATAGTTTCACTTAAATCTACTCTAAAACATCAATATGATGGATTTAATGCCTTTCTCACTTCTGTTTTTGTTTTTCTATGCTGTTTTTTTTAAATTTATTTTTTTGTGGGGATCTTCTTGTTGCTTATTATTTTTCTGTGTCAATTTTTTTTAAAGGTTTTATTGGGGAAGGGAAACAGGACTTTATTGGGGAATAGAGTGTACTTCAAGGACTTTTTTCCAAGTCAAGTTGTTGTCTTTTCAGTCTTATCTGTGGAGGGCGCAGCTCAGCTCCAGGTCCAGTTGCCCTTTCCTAGTTGCAGGGGGCACAGCCCACCATCCCTTGTGGGAATCGAACTGGCAACCTTGTGGTTGAGAGGACGCGCTCCAATCAACTGAGCCATCTGGAAGCTCAGCAGCAGCTCAGCTCAAGGTGCCGTGTTCAATTTTAGTTGCAGGGGGCGCTGCCCACCATCCCTTGTGGGACTCGAGGAATTGAACTGGCAACCTTGTGGTTGAGAGCCCACTGGCCCATGTGGGAATCAAACCGGCAGCCTTCAGAGTTAGGAGCATGGAGCTCTAACCGCCTGAGCCACTGGGCCGGCCCCTCTATGCTGTTTTGATGTACCTTCCAGGTTGCAGTATTATTATTTTTATTCCTCTCTGTGGGTCACAAAATTCTTCTCAGATCCCAAAGAAAAGATTACCTTATTAGGACAGCCTAGATCACAGGACTTGGTTTGTTAGATTTAATCTCCTAGGAGTTGAGAGATTGAGTCTATGTAGTTAGCGTCCCTTTGTAGGTCATCTGGCTAATACAGTATACTGGCAAACACTGTGGAACCCTCTTTCTGGTCGGTTATTGTGGGTGCCCACTTGTGCTGAGTAGTCCTTCTGGGTCTTGGCATTTACTTTTGCTGAGACTATTTGGCTTACAGTGTCCAATGTTTAGCTCTCAGATAGAAATAGGCATATGACTGTGCTTTATAAACATACAAGATTAAAAGAAGAAATATCAAACCCTCCTAATTATTAAAATAAAAAAACAAACATCATCTATCATAGTCACCATTTTCTATTACAATAACCTTTTGGGCAGACTTCATATCAACTTTTCTATTTTAAGTCATTGAATTCACGGCCTTTCATAAGACTCATCTTGTCCTATAACCCATAACGATAACGGTAATGGTGGTGGTGATGATGGTAGTGATAGTGATTTTGATACTTAAATGTAACTTCATCTTAAGAGATGTAGCACCTTTTTTTTTTTTTTAAATGGGCAAGACTAAACTATAGTGTCCAGGGATGAACATTTGGGTGATAGAAACCACAAAAAAATACGAGGAAGTCATTATTATAGAAAGATATGCAGAAAAGAAAGGGGATGGGATGGGATTGGTGCTTGTCGAAGGAACTTAGGGGATGGGTAGCCAAGTTCTGTTTTTTGACCTGAGCATGCATTTGATCTGTGTGTGTGTGTGTGTGTGTGTGTGTGTGTGTGTGTGTTATCTATGCTTTATTTTTATAATAAAATTTTTATTTAAAACTATTGTCACCATTAGTCAGTGGGGGCCTTTCATGTTGACTCCTTTATCCTTTATACTTGCCCTTGACATTCTTGAAAGTATTCTTGCATTTTGGCAACAATAGGATGTTGGAGAAATGTAATTTTTGTTTTTAATGTCCTAAATCATGGGATTAGCGCTCTTCTCAGGGGTTCTGTTTCCTTTTAATAGCAAATAATTCTAAAGTCCAGGAGCTGGACTCCGGGGTACATGAGAATATGTAGTGAGCAAGAATGCATTCATGTTGCTGTTGGGTCAAAGCAAAAACATACACACTAAAGTTATTATTTCACCCTGAAATCTCCAATTTAATTTACTCTATTGCTATTCTATACTTTTCTTACATAAGGTTTCATCAACTACAAACCTAGTTCCTGAAATCGATCATCTGTTTGGTATGATGAAACTCCTGGATGGAGTCAAGACATACCTTATATCACATTCTCCTCCTTGGTACAGTAATTTCCAAACTTCTATCATTCCCATAATTCAGACTGTTTTGCATTTTTTCCAAAATTCGTAATTTTGTACCACCTATATTATTGTTTTCTTTGTGTTTTTATTTAATCAATATTAAATTGACCCCCTTAAAAATTAGATTCATGTTTAGCAAAAATATCTGTGGAATCATAACTGGCCATATATTTTTCCATTATCCATTAGGATGGATACAGCAGTGTTGGAATTTGAGGGGACTCAATAAATGTCATTTTCCCTCACTCAATTTTATCACCATCTGAAAGATAGACAAGAATCAGGAAATGGAGCTCAAAATTACTCATACAAGCTGCACTGGAGGATTTTGCTTAGGGGCTGGACAAATGGGCTTCCTGAGGCTTGGACAGACATGTCTACCAGCAGTGTGGCCCTCTTTACCTCACGGCCCAGGATAGCACAGAAGTTGTCCTCCCTGAAGGAAACAGATGCAAAAAGGGTAGGGAAGGAAAGACTGAAAACCTAACTTAGTTTTTCCTCCAAACTCATCCATTGGCCAGGAGTGAGTAAGGGAGAAGAGAGGAACGTGAAACTAATGGATATTTCTTTAAATAAAACACAAAGTCAGGGGAAATAACTACTGAAAATACATGTTTATTTATGTCTCAAGGTTAAGCATCTCAGGACACCTTTTGGGAAATTCTGCTGTAGTGAACAGTGTTATGATAAAGTCCCTGTGAAGTTCACTTGTCCAGTATGGCTTGGGTACCTTTTCTGCATCTCAGTTTATTTGTTACGTTTGGAGGAATAGATTTAATGTAGAAGAGTCTGTCTGGATCAAAATCAGAATGAGTCATGTTGACAGTATACCACATATACCATCTTGGACATCTTCCAAACACTTATATTAAATAAACTCACTGCAAAATCATAATCAAAAGGTTCAAGCCTTTCTTATGCCACTGGGTGTTATTTTACCCTCACCATTCACAAATTGCCTGTACTATGGCAAAGTCTCCTGAGTTTTCATTCTTTATTTTCTTAATTGAGCCAGGAACGCTTATCCCATTAAAATATTTCAATGTGGTAGGTTCCTATGACCAGGCGCCATAGAATGTCAGTGCTTAAATGAAAAAGTAGAGACACCTTATCTAACTCCCTTCGTTTTACAGAGATGACGAGTGAAGGTAAAGGACTAGCTCAAGACCATATCCTACTTACTAACTGACAACCCCAGAATTAAGGTCTTCTAATTCTCAGCTCATTTATTTTTCATGCTGCCCCTAGGCCTTTAAAACAAAGTCAAAATGAGAAAGCAATAGGTCTTGGCAGAGAAAAATTATTTCCTGTTATTTTCTATCTCTAAAATATATTTTGAATCTCTTCATTCTTTTCCATGTTCCATGCCATCGCCATAATCCAATCAATACCACCTCCTGCCTGAGTCACTGCAATAGCCTCAAAACAAGTCCTCTCCATTTCAACTTTCAAGTCAGTGTCTTCCCTTCACAGGAGCTTTTCACTGGAATGCTTTCTCTTTTATTTCTCACCACCTTTCTCATATTCATTGTATTAGTTAGGGCTATTTGTGTTGCAAAAGACAGAAAACCACAATTCAAAATGGTGGATATAAGCTAGTTTGGACTCAGTTATGTTGCAATAAAGAACAACACGATGTCAGTGCTTTCATTTCTCCATCTTGGTCAGTGCGGAGCTCTGCTTCCTGTGAGGCTCAATCAGGATCTGCAGTTAGTTGACACAGCCTCCACCATTTGGAATGTATTTGATTGCCATGCCAGGAAAAGAAAACATGGTGACGTGTATACTTCCTCTTAAAGACTTCTGCCCAGAAGTGACATATTGTAAGTCTGTTCACATGTTATTGGGCAAATCAAGTCTCATGTCACACTTAAATGACTAAGGAGGTACAGTCCTACCATATTTCCAGGAGGGGCAGAACCAGAAAACAAAATGACTGGCAGTAATGACGGCCACTCTGGCTTGAGCCAGAAAGAAATGTGCTGTGACTCGTATAAATGAACAGTTCATGGATGGCTATAGTCAGATACAGCTTAAATTAGAGTTCAATTGATGTCAAGGGGATCCATTTCTCAATGTAGCTGTCTCTCAGTTACATGTCATCCCCTTGTTTTAGTTTCAAGGTCACATCTTCACAACACTCAGCACAGTGGCTAAGATCGCTTAAACCGAAGCCCCTAGATGGAGCCTTGCTGCTATGATTGGCCTAAAAGATGTCATGGGCTCATCCATCCACTAATCGAATGCATCACTGGCCGGGGAAGTAGAATACAGTGACAGGCTTAGCCGAGGTTGGGGCCCTACCCTAGAAGTGTAGGGTGACAGAAAGGTCTTCAAAGCACCACTGCAGTGGGCTCGGGAAGAGTGTGCAAATACTTTCCAGAAAGACCTGGACTGTGATTATAGAAGGTGAATTGACACTGGGTAAGAAAATAACGAAAGTTATCTACCTCCCTTTTCTTTTGGGTCTCAGGAGGGCTTCCTTTGGCATACACATACACTGAATTAGATATTTCTTTTATTATCTCTCAGCAGTCCCTTTGCTTTCCTTTCAAGGCAAAATATGTAGTTTTGTATTTATTTGTGGGATGATTTGTTTATTATCTATTTTCCTCATTAGAGGGTAAGCTCCTTGAGGGCAGTATCTATATCTGTTTTGTTTATTGATACTTCCTCAGCATCTAGAAGACTGCTTAAAATGTGGTGGGCTCCCAAAAATATTTATTGAAAGAAATAACAGCAAATACTACACGTTGGGTATTTACTGGTTTTCAGAAAAACATGGAGCAGAATTTTGGGGGCTTTGGCTTGAAGATACATGGCCTGGTATGTCTACGTTAACAAACAGGTGCATTTTTGTAAGTCAGTACAGGTAACAGATTGGACTAATAGCATGGATTAGCCAAATGCTTCTACGATAACCTTTAGACAGCAGCAGAAGGGAAAAACAAATTTCCAGGAGTCTATAAATCAACATAACACATTAAAGCGTTGTGGAAAAACTAAACAAATCTATATATTTTTACCTTCTCATCCTGTCTAGAAGACGAAACACAATCCTGTTAGGAACTGGCTTAGATAAGTCCTAATTGGTTGAAACATGGAGACTTCAAGGTTTTATTTTTATTTGTCATTAGTTAGTTATCTACTGAGAATTTTCATCTTCAACAGGCACGCCTTCTCATATGTATCTGAGCAAATGTGTTGTGCCTCAGCGTCTTCACCTATAAACTGTGGGCAATAATGGTACCTGGCTATTGTAGTGAGGATTACATAAGTTAATACATGCAAATCACTCGAAGTGATTACACAGGAACAGTACCTGGCACATACTAAGTGCTCAAGAAGTGTTACCTATTATTATGAAGAGCTTCTATTTGGTGCCATATTTTCTTTATTATTTTATTTGAATGGCAATTTCCTCTACCAGAGAATTTATACATTATCTTATCTGAATTTCATGAGAGATTCAGCATTTAGTGTTTGTAGGGTGCCAGAGATGCAAAGAAACATTAGACCCAGTCCTATCTTTAAGAAATTTGCAATTTAGTTCCAGCAGAGTATTTTATCCTATGGCTTGATTTTTAGAAAATACCTGTCAGGGGAGCTGAATTTACTGTTAGCTTTTTACCAGTTAGGATTCTCTAGGTTGAAAGTAACAGAATCCAACTCGAACTGTATCGGGCAATGGAAGTAGTGTGGTGTTTCTGGGTGATCGGTCAGGGGCTCCACTGCTCGCTGAAGGCCCAGATTTTCCCATCGACTGGCTTTTGTCACCACAGGGATGGAGTCAGACCAAAGCTCTCTACCCACGAGATGTCTGCTGGCCAGGGCAAGGGATGCTTCCTTGTTCATGTCCAGGGGAGGGGGCGCTAAACCGCTTCATGTCTCATTCATCCAGATTGGGTCATACGCCTAGTCTATTGCCCGTCACAGACAGTGGAGATCACTCCTACACCAATAAGGGCCACCTCTGGGGTGGGGGTAGGGTGACAATCTGAAGGAAAACAGGGTTCTATTTTGGAGACAGAGGGCTGGATGAATGCAGAGTAAACAACCAACAATTCCCACTCTGCCTTTTGAAGGGAGAACCATATCTTACTTTTCTTTATGTTCCAATGCATTCTGTGCCAGGTGCACAGAAGATGATTAATAAATACTAGCAGAAAGAACGGATAGTAAATAGACCCACCAAAGAATTATTTATTCACCTTACAGAAGCCTCCAGAGTTCTAGAAATGCTCGTCCCAGGAACTAGCCACTTTTTCCTTGTTTAATTGCCTCCTCTCTTGAACGGGATCTAGTCCCAGGAGTGCTACAGTGGGGTGTGGAGTGGCCCTTTCTTCTGGAGTCCCCTAGCTGGTTAATTGTAAGCTGTGATAGTCATTCATTCCCAGGTCATGGGGCATCTTTCGCTGGTTGGTTTCATATGTCATGGTAGAGGAGTCAGTCTTTTAAGATTCGTACCCAGAGAAATTGGCATTTAAGTTTGCTCTTTATTCCAGCTTTGAGTTTAGGGAAACAGCTGTTCATGGACTAATGAGCATCTTAGGAGGACCAGGAATGATCTCTCCATCCTTTAACAGTTGTTTAATCGGTTATCCCTGGGAGACTCTGAGAGCATCACTGGAATGTTATTTCATGCAGAAACTATTGGCTGGCCAAGCCACCCTATGTAACACAATGGTAGTAATAACTACAGTAAAAAAAAAGCAAGTCTGTTATGCTTGGTCACATGGAAGGATAATGTTAGGATGCATGTGACGTAGGAAGATTTGTTAAGTCCCTGGAATTAACACTTTGACTCACACACTCAGCATCTGTTTTATCTCTGAGACAGGGTCCATATCTTATGGGTAGACATGGGGTGAACCAACTACATTCAGCCACCACATGTTATCATCCACAATAGTTATTTAAGCAATTGAGAGGCTAACGCAAAATCAGGAACCACTTTATGCTACGAGACATCCCTCCTACATCAGTTAGAAATGCTCTTATAGGTAAAGTCAGCCTGCTTGGTGAGCAAAGGTGGAAATCAGGCAGTTGCTGGATGACTTAGGTTAATCTTGATGTGACCATTTTAGGAAAACAATTTTATCTTCCAGTGAGGAAAGAGTTATTCAAAGTTGTCATGTACGTCTTCTACTTCTAGGGGTAATTTCTCTAGTATATATACTTATCTCTTGAATTTTATTTTCTCATGCTTTCATAAGTCACCAATACCTCTTTTGATTGGCTTATTCTTTCTGTAGAAACGTCCGATGCCTTTAAGGTGAACACTCTTGGTGTTCTGCCTTCCAATCATTCCAGTTTTCTTCCAGTGACTTTGCACCTGTTAGTTTATGCCTTTTCAGATAAAATTGAGAGAGACTGGAGTCTTCTCCCTTTGGAAGCTTCAGTGTATTCATCTGTAAACTGTGAATAATAATGGATGTTGTAGTGCTCTACCCAGATCCCTCGGCAGGGTCTGTGCTTCCCCCACCCCCACCCCAAAGCTATACTTCTTACTGGGAACTGGCCTCCACTACAAGCCCCCTTGCCTCAGTGGGGACCACCCAGTGCCAGAGCATCCTATAGGATTGGCTGAGGCCTCAACTGGAACCAAATTTTGGGATAAATTATTTCTTTGTCCAGTCCTGCACTCTTCACTTCCTTGTGGGTGTATCTTCCTAAGTTACCCCCAATCCTCCTGTATGTAACTTCTTGTCTTAACGTGTATTTCCAGGGAACCCAATGTGAAACAGATGCTACTTCTTCAATTGTTGTTAAGATTCAATAGATAAAGCCCTTTGGACAGCAACTCCTTTGGAGTTGGGAATGTACTTAATATTTGATAGCTGTCATTATTCTTGGCTGGTATGTTATTGACTGAAACATCCTCATTTCTGTCTGATCTCATCAATGAGATAGTCCTTTGAGAAAAATAATCTAACAAATAGTTCAAGGAAAAGTTAAGTTGTCTTCAGTTTGTTATTTGTCCCTCAACTGACTCTTCCTTTGCCCTGGTACCCATTCTGGTTGCCTCCCTCCCGGCCCTTCTCTTCTCCCTGCTTCCCCTGGACCTAGTCCAACCCTGCATTATCTTACTGCTCACATCTTCTTCCCCTAGAAAAATAATGTGGGAAGGGAAACGACTTGGCAAACTTAGTCACACTGAGGCTGAATATGTTACCCCTTAGCTTTCTAAGTTTCACTTCATTTGAAATTCTCCCTGTGTACCTTTGGTTTAATTATTATTAGTCTCTGTATTATGGCCACAACTTCCCCTCAGTAATGTCTGGTCTTCAGTCTATGTGAGATCAGTCTTTTAAAATTGGTCTTCCCGGAGAGGAACTATCTTAGATTCTTTTAAAATGCATGCCATTAATTGCTACTGCTGTTACAAAGAAAATTTCCCCTTTTGTAGTAATACTGTGAACTGAATTGGCCTTACAGAATGCAATTTTGCCAAGCAAACAAAATGAATAAAATTCTTATTGGATTTCTAAGCAATCAAGGTGGAAGGAGTCAAAAACAGAGAGTGAAAAATATAAGTGTGAAAGGCAGCTCAACTTTCAAAGTTCTCAGGAGCTGGGTTGATCGGAGATGAAAAAAGCCCTGGCAATAACGGGTTCTATTTTTTCTTTTATTTTTTTCTCCCGTCTGGAATATGAACTCATAAAGCTACATTTTCCTTCCACATCATATTGGGTAGGAGTCTCAGTAGAAAGTGACAGAAAACGCAACTCAAATTAAGTTAAGCACGAAAGGAGATTTCCTGGAAGCATCCTGGAGAAGCTCAGAAAATTCAAGAAGGAGCTGCAGGAAACAGGGCATCTTGTGGGATTCAGGGACTAGAATTGGAGATCTGGTGCCACCGGACTCTCTTCATCTTTCATCTCAGCTTGTTTGTGTCTGTTGTTATGGGTTGAATGATGTATTTCGAAAGTCCTAACCCCCAGTACCTGTGAATGTGACCTCATTTGGAAAGAGGATTTTAGCAGCTGATCAAGTTAAGGTAATACACTGGTTTGCTGTGGCTGCCGTAACAAAGGACCACAGGCTGGGTGGTTTAACCAACAGAAATTTATTTCCTCATGGTTCTGGTGGATGGATGTCTGAGATCAGGGTGTTAATAGAGTTAAAATAGTCCTATCTTTTTATTCAGCAACTACCTGTTTAGGCCTCTCTTCCAAAAAGTAAATAAAATATGCTGACAAAGGAATTTCGTGACAGCAATAGTTATAAAAATAACGCAATAATAATTTAAAATGATGGTGCATTTATCTAATGGAATATAATTAATATCATTAAAATCATATTTTTGAAGATACTGTCTTCAATTTGTTAAAGAACATGATAAAATCATATATACTACATCTCCCAATGTTAAAAAACAGGAAGGAAAACGGTGCTGTTTCTTCTGAGGCCCCTCTCCTTGGCTACAGATGGGTGTCTTTTGTGTCTTCACATGGTCTTTCCTCTCTTCACAGCTGTGTCCTTATCTCTTCTTCTAAGGATACCAGTCCTGTTGGATTAGAGCCCACCCATGTGACCTCATTTGACCTTAGTTATCTCTTTAAGGGCCCTCTCTCTCCAATACAGACACATTCTGGGTGCTGGGGCTTAGAACTTCAACACAGGAATTTTGATGGGGGCATAATTCAGCACGTAACAGATGAGGTAATTAGGACGGTTCTTAATCCAATATGATTGGGAAATTTGGACACAGAGACAGACACACTGGTGTCACAGAATTGGGTGGTGGGGGAAAAACCCCACACATCTGGTGTCAGAAGTGTTGTGAGTGTGGCAGTAGTGTGAGAATAACGGAGAAGCACAGGAGGAGGCCTGAGGTTTTTCCTACTCAGCCCTGGATAGGGAAGAGTGAATAACAGACCACTCCTTCCAGTCTGGAGAACCTCACAGTCCAGTGGAGAATGTACGTAAACAGACAATGATAAGATTGGATAATAAAGATCTGTGATAGTCAGGATGGTCAGAAGAGGGAACTGAAGCCGATGAAGAGGGTGAGAAAAGGGAAGAGGGGCAAGGGCAAGGAGAGGGGGTCGGGGCAGCAGCTTAAACCTCACAGGGCTGAAGTCCACTTAAAGCTCACAGCGTTTATAAAGGGCCAATCATTCACTCATGCCATCACAATGCATTGGAGGTCCACTACTGCGCCTCGCCTTGAAGATACATAGATGAGTTTGGTCTCCTAAAGACCAAATAAGGTCATGAACTTGTAAGGCTGGCCAGCAAATTTCTAAACTCAAGCCCCTGACTAGTTAAGCCACCCATTTCAAAGCACTGGGAATTTGTTTCACAGCTCCTTCTCTCTTCCTTGGGGACACAGCAATGAAGGTTATTGTTGTACAAACTGGCTGCTATTCTGAGCCAGATTATGTGGCAGTGGCCCCCCTTTGTCAAGCCTGGCACGTATTTCCACCCGCAGAGTGCCCCGATGTCCTTGGAATGGGTAGGAGTCATTTGTTCTTAAACAAGTCACTCAGCCAACCAGCCCAAGTATAGCCAACAGATGCTGGGGCCCTTAATCTTTGAGGACACAACCTTGGCCGCCCGTGGCCAGTTCATCAGGAGGTGGCGAGCAGCTGCCCAGGGATACATTCTGGAAGAAATCGGTGGTCAGCAGAGTGGGGGCACAGAGCCCAGCCTGGCAGGGGCTTGTGTTTCACACCTTGTCTTCAGCTTCTCTCGGGTAGCAGAGTCAGGTACAGGTCACCTTAAACTCCTGCACGTTAAGTTATCTCTCCTTTGTGAGGCTGCGTAGTCGCCCAGGGAGACTGCTTCTTTTATTTTTATATTTTTTTATTTTTTTCCCGTAAGTAGAGTTGCTTTATACATATATTCAACCTGTAATGGCTTTGGCACCTAACCCTCCACCCCCACGCCTCATTCAGTATTTTGAGGAAATGCTGCTCCTAGGATTAGTAAGGTGGGGACCGAAGAACTGAGAATTAATTTGTCATGTACTCATTAACATGTTTTGGTCAGTGATGGACCACTCCTTCTAGGACAGTGGTCCCATAGGATTATAATGGAGCTGAAAAATTCCTATCAAGTAGTGACATCTTACCCTTCATGAGGTCTTAGCACAACACATTACTCACATGTTCGTGGTGATGCTGGTGTAAACAAACCTGCTGGACTCTGTCACATAAAAGTACAGCGCATACAATTATGCACAGTACATCATACTTGATAATCAAAATAAATGGCTCTGTTCCTGGTTTATGTGTTGACTATACTACACTATACTTTTTATCATTATTTTAGAGTGTGTGCTTTCTACTTATAAAAAAGAAGTTTGCTGTAAAACAGTACGCCATGGTACATCTGCAGCAATATGTCTTATACATCTTGTGTGTATGGCGTCTCTGGGTTGCATCATTTTCTCTTGTGCTTGATGTAATGTCGTGTCGTTTTGTACATTAACATGTTGTACAGGTTTGTAGCCTAGGATCAATAGGCCACACCATACAGCCAGGTGTGTGGTAGGCTGTAGCATTCAGGTTTGTGTAAGGGCACTCTAGGATGTTCGCACAATGATGAGATCGCCCAACGGCACATCTCTCAGAACATATCCCTGTTGTTAAGTGGCGGGTGACTGTACTGGATTTAGCAGTTTGGTCATTAGTGACCTTGACAATAGCAGTTTTCGTGGAGTGGCAGGTGCCCAAACTTCATGGTTCAAGAGATTCTAGGCAACTCTTCTGAGGAGCAGAAACGGAGGAGAGAATTGGAATAGAGCTGGAGGAAGATAAGGGGTTAAGAGTGGATTTTTTTTTTTTTAAGATGGAAGAAATAGTGACCTGGGGTGCTGTTTGGAATAATTCAGTAGAGGCAAAACTGATGATGCAAGAAAGTGTGTGTGTGGGGGGGTGGTGATATTGCTAGAGACATATCCTCGAACAAGAAAGAAGACAAGGAACTTTTAGTGACGTGGTAGAGCTGTGTAAGAGAGGAAAAAGTTTCCCTGGACGCTCTTAGGGTCCCTGGCGGGGTCTGAAGTTAAACTGACAAAGACATTAACAGGAGAAAAGCATACACGTTTATTTACTATAAGTTTCATGTGACAGGGAACCTTCATAAAGAAATGAAGATCAGAAGAAATGGTTAAACCTGAGTGTTTTAATGCTGGGTTTGATGAAGCGTGGACAGTCGTGTAGAAATAGGACAGAACAAAGACGATGAGGTAAGTGTAGGAAACTGGGGGAGACTTGGTAAGACCTTTTTGTTCAGATTCCTCCTGGTGAAGCCTCCACCCTGGAGATAAGGATGTTCTTTTCCTCCTGGAATAGAGGGCACCTCCTACACCAGTGTCCTATGACCAGCTTCAGGGGAGATGGGAGGGGAGGGTCAGAGAGAACCAGGTTTTGCCATTTTTCTCAATCCCCTTCAGCTTGAAATATTCAGTCTACCACGGTGCCACGTTTTGCGGTACTATGTTCTGAACACCGGTCAGCTGGTTAAGTATAGCTATTGTTACATTTTATAAATTCACAGTGAAATAAACTATATTAAAGAGGGTAATGGGTATTCAGAACTCATCCCGTCCTATGTTGCTACATTTGCCATAGTTTATGCTCTTGTGGTTCTGTCTACTGTATGTGGATGGTGGATATGCCACACCATGGAGTCCTCCTGTGCTTCTCTTCCCAGCTCCTGCAGTGACATCACATTGGTAGTTTGAAATTGGCCATAGTGGGAATATTTATAGCACATAGTGGGAATATTTATAGCACAGCAATCGCAAGCATGAGAGATCAGGGCCTTGTTTTGGTTTGATTTTTTAAAGGAGAGCTGTTTGTTAACCACTGGCCAGCCCACTGCTGGATTCAGTGCACAAGTGGAGAGACTGGCCCTAAATGAAGTGCTGACAGTTCATCCACAAGATAAGAGAAGGCGGGGCATGTGGACAGGTGGGTGGGTAGGTGTGGTAGAGAGAACCCACGGTAGTTTCCTAAATGAAAAAGGAAGCAAGGTAATCACCTGAGAATAAGGCCGGGAAGGGAGGTATTGGGGGTTTGAGGTGAGAGGAGTGTGGGACAGTAAATGGATTAGAGACATGTAGTGTTTTTTTCTGGCACCATGAACAGGCCCCTTGAGGTTAGTGGTCATGAATTAAAAAGAGGTCTGATTCAATGGGTGGGTGTACATTACCACCACCATCACCCCCCGTCACACCCCCCCCTCACCCCCCGACTCCGTCTCTTTCAGCAGCTTGGGTGACACAGTGAGTGAGTGCACAGCTGGATTTATCCAAGGCTTCGCTTTTGCTGCACCAGTATGATTGTGTGTCAGGAGCAAGTGCGATTATGAAGTTATAAATGTAAAAGTCACCACCACACAGACCTTCCTTATACATCCTAGCTAAAATCATACCCTACCCCCTGTAACTTAATCCATTATCGCATTTATTTTCCTATTTTCTTTATTGGATGTTAAATCACCTGGCTCGCTCATTCTACCTGACAGCAGGAACTTTACTTTATATACCATTGAATCCAATGCCTACCACAGTGCTTGGTACATCGTAGGTGCTCAGTAAATAATGTTGAATAACTTATTTGAATGAATGGATTCACTTGCTCCTTGTAAAATCTGCACAGTGGAGTGAAGAGTACTCAAAATTCTTTTTGAACCCCTTTGTTCCTTGCTCCTTTAAGGACCATAGGAATTTTTGGAGCCAGATATGCTAAGCTACGGTTCTTTATTTCCTGGACACTCCTAGGTGATAAGGGCAATTTTTACTGTACTTGAGACCCAACCTCAAGTCTTGAGAGACAGCTGCCGGGTCGTGTGAGTTGTTGGCCTTTGTCACAGCAGATGCAGCAACACCGAGGAGGGTTATATTACAATTTCTCAGCTTGGAGGCTGGGTAGTAACTTTTTTAGTGTTGCCAACAGTGGCTTAAGACTTACACTGTGGCTCCAGGCCAAGTGATGGCACACAAGCCAAAGTCCCAAAGTCTACAGCTCTAGGGTATTGCATGGAGCCTCCCGGGCAGACAAACTGCGGTCTGCAGGCGTAGTGGCGGCGGCGGCGGCGCTGATGGTGCTGGTGGCGGCGACGGGATGGGGACCCCGCCGTCCCAGGCGCCTCCAGGTGCAGACGGCCGGGGCCCAGCGAGCTCCGGGGGCGCCCAGCGAGCTCCGGGGGCACCCCCCGCGCCCCGCCGCCCGCACAGGACGTTGGCGGAAGTGGGCGGGAGCGCGACCGCCTGTCTGTTTCTGTGAGTGGACAATAAAGTTTCGAAAGTTTGAAAAAGGAGAAAGACAAATCCCCACGCCCCTTTGGCCGCATGGGTGTGGACGTCAGCGTCGGGGGCAGAACTGCAGGGGATCCGCGCTGGGGGAAGGCGTGGCGGGCGCGCGGGGCCGCGGCGCGCGGGGATGGGGGTCACGGTGGACGTGCGCCAGGTGTACAAGTACCCCTTCGAGCAGGTGGTCGCCAGCTTCCTCCGAAAGGTACTGGCCCGGCGCCGGCTTGGGCTCCCCGCGCTGTCTGTGCTGGGCCAGCTGTCTGCGCTCCCGTCGCTTGCTGCCTACACCTCTCCCCTCCCCTTCCCTCCCTTCTCCCCTCCTCTCCTCTCTCCCTTCTTCTTTCCTCTCCCCCCCCCCCCCCCCCGACCCCCTGCCTCCACCATTTCTCCCTCCAGCTGCCGGTTTCGCCTCCGGAGTGTGCTGGACGAGGGTGGGGGTGGATTTCCTCGAAGGCTCCCCCTGTGGCGGGAGGGAGAGGCTCCGTGTGGAGCATCACGTTCACACCCTGGGCCGGCTGAAGGGAGAGACTTGTGGGGAGAGGCCCAGGGAACCCAAGTTCTGGAGCCCTGTCGAGGTTGTACATGGCTTGTTGCTCTTTCTTAAAAGTTGGTGGGAGGCATTGAAACATCATCCTACTTTATTCAGCATTATTTTTCTACCGCCTTCCCACTTTCTCGTTTTTTAAACAGCTGTGGGGATTTGGGCAGATTGCTTACCTTCTCTGGGCCTTGGTTTTGTAATCTGTGAAATGGGGAAAACAATAGTATCGGCTCAAAGGGTTTGTTGTGAGGAATCAAGTGAGATAATTCACGTAAAGTGCTTATCACAGGGACTGATGCTTAGTAAGTCCTCTAAAATGTTACTGTTGTTTGTACTACTATAACCCAGCACCCTGCCTCAGTGCTCAGTGGCCCTCTTTCTCCCGAGGGCTCTGCCTAGGACTGTGGCTTCTGGTAAGAGGAGACTGGGAAATTTCAAAAGCAGCCAGGCCTGGGAGGTGGGACCCCTGGTCTGGCTCTGCTTTTAGTGAGTTCACGTGATGACCTTGGTCAAAGGTCATTTTCTCTACAGGCCTCAATTATCTGCATCTAGATGAGTGTTGTACTGGATCTTTTAGGTTCCTCTTCAGCTTTCACATTCTTAAGCAGGATCTGCAAGAATTTGCATTAACAGTAGCCACCAGGCTGTGTGCTCCACATGCCATTTGGACGCCAAACTAAGGGAGGTGACTTTTTCTATTTAGAGATTTTTAAGTGATAAGACCTGACTTCCGTTAGAGGAGGTGACACAGTTGGGGGCCCAGGTCACAGAGGAGTGAATAGTTGGCTGGTGAATATGGTGTTGCCATGGAGGCCTTTTTGGGGAGGAGTGTCAGTTTGTTAATTGTTCATTTATCCCCAGTACTTAGCATGGAGCCTTGCATCTACCTACAAGATGCTCAGTGAAAATCTGATGAATGAATAAATGAATGAAACATGAATTATGGATCTGGTGTAGACTTTGTCTTAGGCCAGTCTTCTGGGCCCAAAAGAGAAACAGCAAACACCCCATTTTTTTGTTAGGACCGGCACTTTGAAGGGTGGATTTTCTAATGCCAGTGCGATAAGCACTTGACATGAATTATCTCACTTGATTCCTCACAACAAACCCTTTGGGCTGATACTATTGTTTTCCCCATTTCACAGATTACAAAACTAAGGCCCAAAGAGGGTTAGCAATCTGCCCAAATTCCCACAGCTGTTTAAAAAAAGAGAAAGTGGAAAGGTGGATTTTTCCACCGCTCGATTGGAAAGCCTTTCTGCATTGTTCTGCCCAGGTGATCTCTGCCTTGTCAGACCTAGAGGGGCACTTTGTCTAGCTATCTTCTACAGTGTTGGATAATTCCTTTTGCAGTTGTCTTTTACCCTCATTAGACTGTAAGCTTCTTCAGGGCAGGACTCATCCTGCAGAAATAAAAGCATGGAGCACAACGCCAAGCTCTCGTTTAGAGAGTCCTTGGCACGTGCCAAGCATCTGAGCTAAACGCTTTTCTTTCATTCAACAGGTGTTTAGAGATGCTTTTCTTTTGTGCCCCAGGCTCTGTGCTAGGTGCTAGGGGACCACAGACAGACAGACCCTCTTCTCATGGAGCTGATGGTCTCTATGAATGACAGTGACATTAATAAATGATCAACAAATGAGTACATAATTTCAATTGATGATGTGCATTTCCACAGGGAAAGTTCATGGTGCTGTGACTGAATATAGCAGGGAGGCCGGCTGACGTCCGCGAGGGGGGCCATTTGGAAAGGCTCCCTCAAAATACTGGTGTTTGTGAAATGATGGCTGAAGCGTGAATAGGAGTCTCCTAGGCAAGAAAGGAGAAGGGAGGAAGTGCTTTCATACATTATCATGTTTACTTCTCCCAGCAGCTTTAGGAAGTAAAGATTGACTTCCACTTCATGGTCTGGAGAAACGGAGGTTCAGAGAAGTTTAAGCAACTGTTGTTCCAAATTCCCACAGCTAGCAGGTGGGAGAGCCAGGATTGCAACACATCTGAATCCCGAGCCCACACGCCTATTCACCAGGCTGTGCTGTCCCTCACAGACTAGGAACTCAGATGATTACAGTCGTCCCTCTGTAGGGGGATTGGTTTCAGGACCCCTCACCTCGGATATGAAAATCCTGGGATGCTCAAGTTCCTTATACGAAATGGCGTGGTATTGGCATATAACCTATATTTGCATATAAGCCACAGCAGCGGATGCCTACATGTCATTTCATTCACGTGGATTCAGCATCGTGCTTAGTGTGTGTGGCAAATTCAAGTGGTGCTTATGAGAACTTTCTGGCAATTTTATTTTTTTCCTAATATTTTCAATCCATGGTTGGTTGGATCCAGAGGACTGATTGTATTGAGGGAATAAAATGTTTCAGAATCAACTTTGCTGTGCTCTTCATCCAATCTCAATTTCCCTTTTGTCCAGTCTTCTCTCAGGGTTATTCATTTGGCTAGACTTATTGTGCCTGGCAGAAGGGCATAGCTTTGCTGTGTGACAGGGAGAGAACATACAGTGTTTCAGCTGTCCATTGCTGTATAACAAATCACCCCTGTGATTTAGTGGCTTATACCAATGACAAAATTTTAATGCTCACGATTCTGAGGTTGACTTTTTATGTGCCATGTGTTATAAACTGAGGTCACCTATATACCTGCATTTAGTTAGGATCTGGAAGAATTCTTAAAGATACTAAGTAAAGTAAATAAAGACTGAGGAGGACATTTTGGAAGCTAGGGGTAGGGAAAGGGGATGAGAACATTTATAGAAAAGGCCTAGTGCTGGGACAGTGCTAACACTATGGACGACACTACACTTCCATGTTTCGTTTTCAAAACCAGGCTTCACAGATCCCTGGGAGGGGCTATGTGACTGTTTCTAAGATATCAGCAAATCCATGTGCTGTGAGAATTTTGGTCCTACTTTATTTAAAGCCATGAACTGGAAGTCAGTAGACCTGGATTCCAGTCATTGTGCTCTTCCCATTAACACTATGAAACCTAAAACTTACGGGTGGTTTTGGGGAACCGTTCTAACCAGCCCATGCTTGTGAGAACTTGTGTGAATTAGGAGGAGGCATCATCTTGGGATTCTAGTCCATAAGCTCACAGCGAAAGGGGCTAGTGGAAAGTAAATGGGGCTGTTTATGCAAATTAGAAAAAGTTGCTCTTTTCTCTAGCTAGCTGTAGCTCTGTGCCCACGGGCTTCTCTTGATTGGGAGCTCTTGTGCAGTGAGCAACCTGCACAACCGTATAAGACAACCCGACTGTCTTAACTTCTTCTCATCTGTGAATGCCCTGTATCCCACCTATCTCCCAGGATTGTTGGGAAGATCAAATGTGTAACAATTCGACAAGTATAAGCTTTTTATAAGCCTGAACTAGTAAGAATGATCTTTTTGGCAAGATACACTTTTATGTTTCTTCTAGTCTTTATGTAGGTTTTTGAAAGGAAAGCACTTGGCAGAAGGGACGATCGTATGAGGATCTTTGGGAAGTATTTCATGTGATTTTGCACAATGGTATGTTTGAAGCCTCTCCAGCACTGAGGGAGTTCTATTTTAAATAGAGTCTACTGATCTATGGCTTTCGGTATGTTAGGACTTGCCTTCCAAGTTATAATATACTACTATTTTTAAAACCTGAGAAATGTTTGCTCTTCTTACACCTGCCTGTTGGATACCACAGGCAGAATATTAGCTACATGCTTTCAAAGCGAAGTGGCACCTTGAAAACAAACACTGCAACACTCTTTGTTCGTGTACAGTGTTTCTCAATGAACTCTTCCTGGAGGAATACTATGAAACCCAAAATGGTTTATTCATCGGATGCTAAATTGTGCTCTCCATGAACTACAGCGTCAATGCACTTGACAGTGGATTTTGTTTCTTTCTTTGTCTGACAAAGAGAACACAAAGTTGTGTAGAGGAGTGTAGCAGTCTCGAAGCTCACTCCTCTCTGGAAGCATACATGAGTCGGCTTAATGGGCTTGCCTTTCTTAAGAACTCTTCAGAGATTTCTTAAATTTCGCCTACCTGAAACTTAAAGGCATTAAAAAGGACCCAGAGAGCCGTTGTGTTGATTGGGTTTTCTTGTTTATTCTCAAATGAGGCCAGAGGATTTATGGTTTTCCTTTCCATAGAGTTGTTCAGGTTAATTTTTCTTTTTATGCTATAGGCAAAAGAGTCACTGTGAATAGAGCGTAAGCTTCATAGACAGAGATTTTGTCATTTGTTCCTGATGGAGCCTAGTACCCAAAGAGATACTGAAACATAGTAGGCACTCAACACTGTTGAATGATCACTGTTGAATGAATGAATGAAATACACTCTTCTGTAATTTTAGACCGAAACAGTGTGGGGTTCAGTAACATGTCTTTACTTTGGGTATTGTAATAAAATGGACAGATGTAAAATAATTTTTTTGCTTCAACACAGTGGCGTCGGGTGTTATTTATTCTAGCCAGGACCCTGGTGTGATGAACAAAATAGCTTGAGTGTTTGCCCTCAAACTCATAAAGGAGATTTATGAATGACTGTTTCCATTTAGAGTAGAAAGTTGATTGGGTAATTAATAACATTTCCATTTCTGATCCTATTATCTCTTCCCCCTTGCAAATCTGACATTTACATGTCTAGAACTTATGTCCCTGCAGAGATCCTGAAATATTTGGGGTGAACCCACATTTCCAAAATAAATGAGTTGACATGTGATAAGGGCTGTTTTTCTTTTGGCTCACACTGTAATAGTGTTTCTTCCCTTTTATCTTCCTGTCCTCAGTTCTACTAGAAGATTAGGCACGGACTGAAGGAGGATGGTACAGATGTGAAGAAATGGGCGCTGACATCAGATGGGGGAGGGAGGCGGACAGCGCTTCCAGCTACCCTGTTTCCCCAAAAATAAGAGCTAGTTGGACAGTCAGCTCTAATGCGTCTTTTAGAGCAGAAATTAATATAAGATCCGGTCTTATATTTACATGACTATATAGTATAGTAAAATAAGACCGGGTCTTATATTAATTTTTGCTCCAAAAGACACATTAGAGCTGATTGTCTGGCTAGGTCTTATTTTCGGTGAAACACAGTATGTGAGTTTAGGCAAGTCAGTTCATTTTTCTATGCCTCTATTTACAAAATAATAATAACTATCCTCTAGAGTTGTTGGGGGAACTAAATTGGGTGGCACACATAGTTGCATACAATATCCATATCTTAATGTTGGCATATAGTAGATGCTTTACAAGTACTTGTTAAAAATCATAATAGTAATACAGTAATAGTTTATTACATTTATTCCATGCACCTGAAAATAAAAAGCCAAGAGAAGTAGTCTGCAGAAATCTTGACTAACCTGGAGTAATAGAGGGGGAAGTGAGCGTGAATAAAGGTGCGTATTTGAATTATGACTTATTTTACAGGTGTCATTTACATAACATTCCAACATATTTGGTAACTTACATGTACATGTTTGGAAGAAGCCAGAATTGCAAAGATTCCCTTAATGCTTATAAAGCAGATAGGGTACTATACCAGACTTATTTTAGGTCCTCTTTGCTGGACTAATCATACAGCCACTTCCTTCTTCCTTGTACTCTCTTGGATTGTGCTATTTGGAAGTTGGTCAACAATGACTCCTATGGAGGTCATTGAGTCTTTCTCTGGGGTGGGGGTGGAGGTGCGGTTGGGGGAGTATGTTATAAAAGACAGACATTGACTTTTGAGCTTTTTGGAAAGTTGGTATTTTAATAACTCCTAACTCTCTCAAGAGTAGGCTTTATGAAAGCTTGTATATGTTTTTCTCCTATATATACAAAAGGTGAAAACCATATCTTCATGAAGCTCTTCCCACAATATGTTGAATGTTACCCCTAAAATTAGATGGGCTCAGTTTCTTGGCCTCTCACTTTCTATAGCCATGTCTTTGTTTTCATGTATATTTTGCTTTTTACCCACTTTTTTTTTTTGTAGTTTTTGGCCTCTTACTTTTTAATATGTAAAAAATAAATGAAAGCAAGATATATGAGAATGTAGGAGAGTCTACTACATTCTACTCTTGTTAGACTGTTTCATACATATAATATATACAGTGATTATTTGCAGTAGTTCTGTATCTTGGGGAAAGGGAAAGGAGTTAGTTTATACATTCTGTGATGAAAGTAAAAATCATAAGTTCAAAATTAAGTCAAATAAACCTTAAAAAAAAATCCATAAATCACCCAGAAAAGATGGCAAGGATGAGGAACGTACACAGCCTGGGAAGTAATTCTTCTGCCACTGTAGTTGTGACCCAGTGAGTCAAGTCCAAGGGACGGCATAGGGTTTTGGAAGGTAGGTATCTGGGTCATCAGAGCACTTTGCTTCCAGGAGAGTCCCTAGTGTGGCGTGGGGGCTGGAAAATCCCAGTGTGACCCTGCTTGTGTGCAGGCTTTATGCAATCGTATTTAAAACACAAAAAGACTGCTTATCTTAACAATCATTAATAGGTTTACTGCTGCTTGTCACGCAGCACCCTGCGTGGGCACAGTAGGTGCTCACTAAGTCTTTCATGGGCTTGACCCTGACCTAGCTTCATCAGTTCCACTGTCAGACTCTTGGAAACGATGTCCAGAAAAGTCTGGTCACCTGCTTTCTGTCTTCTCAAATTGGCATCACTGGTGGTGACCCTCTCTGAGCAGCCTTCCCTGCCTCCACCCCTTATTATCTGACTTCAGATGAAGTTTTGTGAATTAAATCATAAATATTTGTTACAAGATGGTGTCAGATCACTTCAAGTAATGCCAGGTAGGGGGAGCCTCAACACAAGAAATCCTTAATTTAAAAAAGTTCAATCATTTGCCTTTTATGTCATGGTATTTAGCTATTGTAAATAGACCTGTAATTTTCCCATTCTCATATGGAAGCGAGGCTCATGTCTATCCATCTCCATAAGTAGTTGCATCGGAAAATGACTTGAATCTTGCAGATGATTTTACTAGAGTGAATAGTTCAGGATGTCTTGTGTTTGGCTAATAGAACTTCCATTTTGCTTTTGGTATTTACAAGCATTGTCTAGTGGGTGATCCCAAAGTATTTTACAATGGCTCTTCTCCACAATTTCCCATCCCCCTGTTATCCTTTAGTCTGTGTGTATGTATGTATGTATGTATGTATGGAGATATATATATGTGTGTATATATATATATAGAAAGTTTCCTCGACTAAGAGGTGAACTAAGAGGCTACAGTTTTGTTTGTTTCATGACTATGTCTCAGTGCCTGGAACTGTGCCTGATATTGTAGGTACTCAAAAAAATTTTGAATGAAGAATAAAGTTTTTCACTATTATTTAAACTGATTTAATAAACCCTTTGATTTAATAAACAAATATTACAGTTATGTGAAAGTGTGAAGTTTCTGAGCTTATATATACTCTTTAGGAATTTCACTGGTAGTGAAGTAATCAGAGCTGGGAAACTTGGATCACTGTCCGTCTCTGGTCATTACATAATCCAAGTTCTTTCATAATTTAGTACAGTAATCTTACAGCTTACATTGTATTTACAATACTCCGTCAGGATGTATTGATGAATATAAAATAAGCAAACGAGGGCTGTAGTAAAGGAAATGCTTTCATTTTACCTTAGTGTAAAAGTTCTAGTACACACACACACACACACACACACACACACACACACACAGTTCAGGGCATCTGTGTGAGTCTTGAGTATTTCCTTTGCTTCAAGGGTGCTGTGTAAGGGAGGCCCCTTGCTGAGGAACAGAATAGCTCAACCTGAACATCTGTAATGGACAGCATCTTCAAGAAATAGTGAAGGCTAAACTTCAAGAAAGCCCTCGTTAATTTGAACATTTCTTTCTGGAGCAAAAAGGAATGAATGAATGCCTACTTAGAAAGCCATGTTTTTGATTAGTTATCAAGATTGCAGTTGCCAGGGTGGCCATGTGAATGACCGTTTATGGGGACGTGATGAGCTGTCAGGCTGCTGAGGACTAAGCTTGGTCTTTACAGATTGGTCCCCTAACGAAATAAGGTTTATTCTCCAAATGGATCGCTGAGGTCAGCGAGGTTTATCTTCCAAATCATTCATTCATTCAATGGGTACTTATTGAGTGGCCACTGTGTGTCAGACACTGTGCTGGGGGATAGAGATACAGGCGTGACTGAAATGGACAATGTTCTTTCTCTCATAGAGCCTGTGTTCTAATCCAGTGTCTTTTGGGGCCACAGATATCTATAAGAATGTGTGAAAGTGAAGGACCCATTTCCCTGAAATTCAGTCAGTTGGTCAGTCAGTCAATCTCTCGCACACACACACACACGTGCACACGCATGCACACAACGGGGTCGGCAGGTCCACACTCAGTGACTTTTATATACCGTTTCCTGGGGTTCAGAAGACTTAGAGCTCAAGTTTGCCAAGTGGGGGCCCCTCTTCTTTTCCCCCTCAGCCTCTTCACTGCTCTCACCTCTCCCTTAGCACCGTACGATGTTTTGGATAAGACTGCCTGTAATTTTTTTCAGATTTGATCCCATGATGAAGCAGTAAACCTCTGGGAAAGAAGAGCCCCGGGAGCGCTCCGCAGGCCTGGGTCAGCAGCCACCCTGTCCCATGGTTTTGAGGAGGTCGCTTCTGCTCGCTGAGTCTCTCTTTTTGCATCTGAGCAACGGAAAGGGTTGAATCTGAGTAACTCGGAGGTGATTTGAGCATAGGTTAGGTGTACAGGCTTTGAAGGCAACAGAGAGTATCTGGGGGTAAATCATACTCTCGGCGCTCCTTAGCTGGGTGATTTTGAGCAAATGACTCACTTCATCTGAGCTTTATTTCTCATAGGTGAAATGGAAAAAAAACCCCAGTATGTATCTCATGGAATCGTTCTTAGAATTAAACTGAAATAAAGTATGTAAATTGCCTAGGACAAAAAATGGTAGCTATTATCAGCCTTGTTTCATCCAAATTGTCTTTCAGGGGAATTTCATCAGTAAAGTATTTCTCGAGTACCTGGCATAGACTACTTCTGTGATTATACTCCTGCGATGCTAACTGAGCCAGCAGGCAGTGGTGTGGGATAATAGTGAAGGCATTCACTCTGGATTGGGCTGGTTTGATTTCCTGGCTCTATCACTAACTAGCTGGGTGGCCGTAAGCTCTCTGACCTTTCTTCAGTTTCATTTCTGAAAGATGGGATGATACCACATGACCCAGTCACAACAGAGAGGCTGGTAGGAGGTTTAAACAAGATTGTGCAAATAAAGCGTTTTACCACCAAAAACACTGTTGATTTTAATAAGGCTGGTTCAATATTAATAGTATTATTTATTAATTAGTTTAACCTAACCTCACCCTCTGCACTGGGGGTTCGGTTGGGTCCAAAGACCTTTCCCCCTAGATTTCAATCAGGTCTGACTGCTGGTAGCATCTCACTTATACTTATCTAGGCTGATGTCGTAAAATTAAGACCCTTGATGGAAAACTGGCCTTAGGTGTTTTTTGGAAGATATTTACTGCTCCTGCAAATAACTGTGGTTACCATGAAATAAATCACTTTGGTAAAAGATGGATGGTAATTATTCTTTATGTGTTTTCTTTTAGTATCCCAACCCCATGGATAAAAATGTCATCTGTGTAAAAACTGTGGAGGAAAAAAGAGGTAAGTTCTCTGACTATACCTTACTTCCGTGATGACCATCAAGTGATACTGATTTTTGTAAAGATGTGTGTGTGTGTGTGTATGTGTGTGTGGCCTAGTAAGTTTTAAACAGATAGATGTCTGTATTTGAGGTGACTGATAGAAAAGAGCACTCGGCATTTACATGAATCGAAGCCTTGCCTCATATGCTCTTGTTACTTTCTCAGTTAATCATTGATGGCAATTGTAACAGCTAACATTTTGGAGCACTTTATATGTGCTAGGAACTTTTTCTTTTATTAATTAGTTTAATCTTCAGAACAATGTATGGGGTAGGTATCATTACTCCTATTTAATGAATGAAGAGACGAAGGCACAGAGAGGTTAAATAACTTACCCAAGGTCACATGGCTATATCCTTATAATATATTCGTATATAATTTTATAGATGGCGAAAGAGATGTGATTAATAGCATGTATGTGAGATGTGACTGCAAAGTGATTAGATTATGGAGTCATAAATATACTTAATATGGTTCAGTATTAACTAGAGAAGAAGTTGGCAAATTATGCTTGTGCTGCCTCTTGTAAATAAAGTTTTATTGACACACAGCAATGCCCATTTGTGTATATATTATCTATGGCTGCCTCCTTGTGACAACTGCAGGGTTGAGTTGTTGCAGCAGAGACTGTATGGCTCACAAAACCCAAAATATTTACCATCTGGCTCTTTACAGAAAATGTTTACCGACCCCTGGACTAGAACGTAGGAGTCCTCATTGTTCTCTGTTACTCACATCTCCTGCGGAAGCATTTTCACTGTCAGTATTGAGAAGTGGGCAATGCGGGAAGCTGTAATGATGCACATACTCAACGTATGAGCATTCGGAGACACCCAGGCCCAGGTCTAACATGTTCTCGAGCTTTCTGAGTAAGCGTATGGGATGTGACTGTTTACGTGACTCTGAGGCCTTCTCTGTGCTTGGTGAACACGAAACTGTCTTTTGCTTGTGAGGATATTTTTTTTGCATTGCCATAACTCTATAAATATATTTAAGAAAACATTTTCCCATGTACCTTCCCTTGGTGTGGGAGAAACTTGTCTTTCGTCATCAGAGAAATCTGATTTCGAGTCTTTATTTTGTTACTATCTGTATGACCTAACTTATTGGAGGCTCAGTTTCTTTCATCTGTTAAATGGGAAAATAATAATCCTGCTTTTAGGTTGTTGTGAAGATGAAAAGAGAGAACAATGTGAGCATTCCCAAGTGGTATAGGAATGTTAATTATGCTTTCTGCCATTGACAGGGCACCTTTGCCTTCAGCAGGGACTAATCCATTTGAAGTATGTGTGCTATAAACACTGGAGGAGATAGCCGAAGGAATGCCAATGGACAAAGGAGACGAACCGGTTTCTCCCCGTCAACAGCTTTTGAACAGTCAGGGTGTTTGCACCAAGGTTCAGGGCTCCTGTAGCCAGAGCTCTGAGAAACCTTGCAGCAAGAGCGTGGCTGAATCCACAGGGAGTCTGCCCCCCTATGAAAGAAGAATGTGCCTAATATAATTAATTACAGGTTTAAATTTTATAGCCAGGAATCTGTGCTTGAAAACATGTTTGGTGCAGAAGGTGGCAGAATCAGATTCTCCATTTTTGTTGTTGTTGTTAAAACATTCTCTTTGTTGGGGTTGAACAGGAGGTTCGTTGGCCCTTGTCATTGCAGTGGTGACATTGATAGTTCAGAGCAGTGAACAATTTGTGATTCTTTTATCTCCTTGACTTTACAATGTGAAGTGTGAGTAGTTTTTTTACCCTTATTCCTCGATCACAGATAAGTACATTTGGAGTGATTTGCCTCCAGAAAAGTGGTCAGGGACACGGAGTTTTGAGTTAAACATTTTCTCTAGGAAATCTACAAATAGAAAATTGAGATTGACATTAAAAGTTTTATTGACTTTTAAGACATGAGTACATTTTCTTAAATTCTTTTTTGAGTGTAAAAATTTTCTGTTTCTAGATGTGTCAACAGGGATCATCTATAGAAAGAGGATTGCAATCTGTCAGAATGTGGTTCCGGAAATTTTAAGGAAGGTAAATTTATTTCAAAATTCCGCTTTGGTGTAACATTGGGTAATTTTCAAATGGCCATGAAAAGGACCTATTCCAGTGTAAAGGAGTGTTAGAACTTTCCCAGTTCTCTACCTCATTGTCCTTCAGAGGAAGAAAGGTCTGTCATACCCAACCTCAGTTTTGGCAGATGCCACCAGAGATAGTTTTTTCCTGTCTGTTTCTGTCTCTCTCTCTCGTGTGGAGGTTTCTTAGTGGACATAGAGATGGTCTACAATTATTTTAAAGATACCTTGGCCATTTTACATGAAGTGACCATCTTTTCTAATCAGTCCATGGTTAGATATGACTCTTAGATAACACTGATCAGAAATAGGCCAATGGTAAATGTTTTGTCAGATCTTTAGTCAGGAATATAAAAGCTTCGGTTTCTATTTCACTGTCGGAGAGAACAGTTATTTCAGGGAGTATAATGTTCTCAGTGCTCTCTGTTAGTCTTTTTGTGTATGTTTCTGTAAAGTAATAGCCTTGACGAAATCTTCATGATAGCAAATTGTTTTCTCTCTTTGAAATCCTTAAGCACACCAGTGATTGTTGGGGAAAAGGTAAGTGGACATTTTTAATCACACTGCTTGAACCATAGAGAAATTAGTGCCAAGAACCCTTTTAAAATCATTAGGAAATAAGAGGAGAGCATCTTGATGCTCACTTTGTGAAATGTCTCAGGTGGTTGTTTCAACCCGGAAGTGATTCTGTGTATGATGTGGAACCCAGCTGGACTGCCGACTAGCTTGCAAATTCCATTGCTGTACTGTATATAGAAAAAATATGATGGCTTCTATTATTTCCTTATCGTGTATTAAAACTCTGTCACATTCTTTATTGGAAAGAAAGCTGATAGGACAATGAAAATGAACTTTCTTCTATTTTCCAGATGGTAAAATGTGTTGCAGTGTGTGCAGCGAATTATTATGGGTTTTTCCCACAAAGTGTGTACTCTGCCTTTGCCCTACATACACACTTTGAATCTATTATTTAAAAAGGCGTTCAATTTTGTGTTGTATCTCAATTCTTAAATAATTTAAGGACACCTCTGACTTGTATAATTCTGCCTTTGTAGTTTTCCATGTCTCTTCCACCTAGGAAAGCATACATTTCTAGGTATTGAACAAAGTTTAAAATGAAGAAAATATTTTACTTGATATCGTCCTGCATGTGAGCCTATAAATGGACCCAATTAGAATCTATCAATTTAAGAAGGCCATAACCAGCCCTAAAGGAGACACGAGGAGGCTGATAATTTGCTTAGTGTTTAGCAGTTAGAGAAATCAGGCCAGGACCTGTATAGCCTCCATAAATCCTGGGCCATTTGCATGTCCTCACCAGCATTTAGTAAGGTCATAGTATGTTTGATTATCAAGCATTTATGGCCATTGGTGAGCTATCATCCGTGTATCAGGATCACTTGTCCTCTTAATTATCCAAGACTGAAAACAGTTCTAAACACAATTTTTATGTAGTCTGTTCTTCCTCAATTGAGAAAGCCATTTTCCCTCTGTTGGACAGGTGAGCATTTTAAAGGTACCCAGTATCCAGTTAGAAGAGGAATCATGGCTCAATCCCCAAGAAAGAAACATGGCTATACGGAGTCACTGCCTTACGTGGACACAGTATGCGTCCATGAAGGAAGAGTCTGTCTTCCGTGAAAGTATGGAAAATCCAAACTGGTAAGATCACCTCTCCGTGTGTGTGCGTGTGTGTGTGTCTATGAACAGGTTGGGTGCAGGATGCACAAATGAGTACATGCATTAAAGAGCACATACTTATAATCCGTGTTTACAACTCAACATAAACCACACATTATTAATTTTTAAATCACACAAGTAATTAATGAATACATTTCCCTTTGGGAGAAAAGTGACAGCACTCATCTCGTTTTTGACCACCCTATCCAATCCTGGTGCCTCTTTGCCCTCTCCAGAGGCAATGCGTGCTATCAGTGTGCTGAGTATTTTTCCAGACCTTTAAGACATACCTTTAGGTACTTACATATGTACTCAAAGAGCCTGTATAGTATAGTTTTGTATGTCTTTTTTACATCTATGCTTTCATTCTGTGTGAGTCGTTGTGCGTTTATCTTTTTCGCTTAATAGAATGTTTCTAAACTGAATCTATTATATATATATATATATGTATATAATATTACTTATTCCTTTGAACTGTTGCATTGTCTTCAACCCTATGATTATACTATATTATATTATTATACTGTTATATTATATGTTATCATATACATATGATTGTACTATTTAGGTTTTTCCTTTTTGACAGACATTCAGGTGGTTTCCAATTTCTTTTTATTACAAACAGTACTGCAATATTTGTAAGGCATATGATCCTTGTAAATGTTCTATGTGAATATTTCTGTAAAGAATTTTTAACTCTCAGTTTTATCAAGGATATTATTTACATATAATAAAGTTTATTCTTTTTAATGTACAGTTCTGAGTTTTGACAAACACATGTACAGTTGCGTAACCACTGCCACAATCAAGCTATAGAACATTTAAAGTGTATTTTAAAAAGTTATATACTAAGACAGTTCAATGGAGGAAAGAATATTCTTTTCAACAAATGGTGCTGGCACAACTGGATATTCACCTACAAAAGAAAGAAGTTGGACCCCTACCTCACACCAGATACAAAATTAACTCATAATGGATCAAAGACCTAAATGAAAGAGTTAAGACTATAAACTCTTAGGAGAAAACGTAAGTGATCTTGGATTAGGCAGTGGTTTCTTAGATAGGACACCAAAAGCCCAAGCAACAAAAGTAAAAATAGGTAAAATTGACTTCATCAAAATTAAAAACTGTTGTGATTCAAACGATGCTGTCAAGAAGATGAAAAGAAGATCCAGAGAATGGGAGAAAATATTTGCAAACCGTGTATCAGATAAGGGTTTAGTATCTAGTCCTTTTGGAATATTTAGTCCCTTGGAATATATAAAGGACTGTTACAACTCAGTGATAAAAAGACAACCCAATAAAAAAATTGGCAAAGGATTTGAGATATTTCTCCAAAAAGATACACAGATGGCCACTAAGCACATGAAAATATGCCCAACATAATTTGTCGTTAGGAAAATACGTATGAAAACCACAATGAGGTACCACTTCAAACCTGCAAGGATGGCTATAATAAAAAAGACACAATAACAAGTGTTGTAGAGGATGTGGAGAAATCAGAACCCTCACACACTGCTGGTGGCAATGTAAATGGTACAGCCGCTTTGGAAAACAGTTTGTTGGTACCTCAAAGAGTTGAACATAGAGTTACCACTTGTCCCAGCAATTCTACATTGTATCGAAATATGCCCGCATAAAAACTTGTACAGGAATGTTCATAGCACCATTCATTAACAGGCACAATGTAGAAACAGATGCCCATCAACTGATGAATATATAAACCAGTGTATTACATTTATACAATGGAATATTTTATGGAATATTATTCCATAAAAAGAAATGGAGTAATGATTCATATTAAAACATGACTGAAGCTTGAAAACATGACAACTGAAAGAAGCCAGTTGCAAAAGGCTTCTTTTGTGTTCATATTACTGTATGAATCAGTTTTGTTCATATTGTTCATATTATTCATGTTGTACTCATATTATTGTATGAGTCAGTTTATTTGAAATGTCCAGAATAGGCAAATCCATAGGTACAGAAAGTAGGTTGCTACTGTGGCCATGGAGGAAAAGCAGGGGAGTGACTGCTAATGGGTGTGGAGTTTTCTTTTTGGGGTGATGAAAATGTTTTGGAACTGGTTTTGATGGTCACACACAACTCTGACTATACTAAAACCACTGAATTGTGTACCTAAAAGAGTGAATTTTACGGTATGTGAATTATATCTCAATGAAAGAAAGATGTATAGCCATATATATATTCTCAGGATATGCATATTTAGAGTTTTTACAGATTCTGTCAAATTGTCTTCCAATGTGTTAATACATTAATTTCCATTCTCATCAACATGAGAGTTCATTTCCCTATCACATTTCCAGCATTTAATACTAACATAGTTTAAAAAAATTTTTGCCAGTATAGTGGGTGAGAAATGATTAAGTCATTTGAGATAAGTTTAAAACAAAAGCAAAATGTAACAAGCACCAAATGTTAATAGTGGCTATTGCTGTGAACTATGATTTCAGAGGATAATTTACTGTGGTTTTTGATATTGTTTATATGGTTTGAATTTTTTGATGCATGTATCATTTTAATGGAAATGGTAAGGCCCTCAAACCCAAATAACTAAAAATAAAAAATCTGGGCACCTGGACAAAAATAATTGGCGAATACCAGTAAGGAGGAATGCTGCACACTGTTTTTCTTCTTCGCATTACCTCTTCACAATGGTACTCATTGTCTTTCTTAGGCTTTGGAAGTAATAGGAATTTACGACTGGCTATGAATACAGGGTGAGCCTCCTAAGGGCCAGGAACCAGGATCTGGAAAGCCAGCAGCAACTAGGGCAGCCTCATAGTCTCTTGTCTCTCTATACCTGGCTCATTTATCCAATAGTCTACAGATTTGCTTTGTTCACATAGCTGACCTGGCACCTGCAGATTTGCACGGCCTCTCTCGTCCTGCGCCTCACTGACCAGACTCTTGAGTTAGAATCCCACTTCTGCACTACAATTATATGCCCTTGCACGATTTACCTCACTTCTCTAAGCCTCAGTTTCCTTTTCAGTATGATGGGGATAATTTCCCTACCTCAGAGGGTTGTTGGGACCATTAAATGAGATAGTACATGCAGAGAGCTTAGAACAGTGCCTGCTCTTAGTGGTCAATAAATGTTAATGTTCCGTATCATTACCTTGATTGTGGTTGTTATCAAAATCTTAACAATTCACATGACGCTGACCTGTAGCATGTTTTATTTTAATCTAGAAAACAGTGTTTCTAATTATTTACCGTTACACTGCAGAAAGACGCTGCATGTTGTGATTTTGAGTTCCGTCAGCACACCGTCTCTGGGGAGAAGCTCTCCTCCGTCAGAGTCATGGGAGGAGGAACCCTTCTATTTTTAGATCCACAGTGAGATTTAAGCACTGGAGAGAATAGCATCCAGGAGTCAATACAAGCCGTTGGCTTGGACTGAATTCCCCTGTGTTTTATGTGCTTTTCTTGGTTCATGCTGTGAGTGTGGCTGTTGTGGACGCAAGGACGTCCTGCATGGTGCTCTGAGGAACTGCCTCAGTTTCCCCAATCAGATATGCCGGGCTGATGCACGGCTGTGCCTTCGGCTACTTGGGCCAAATCAGAACATAGAAAAGTGAGTCTTAATCAGAAACAAAAATTAAAAGTCAGCTCTCATGGGAATGTGCTTTATTTACTGTGTAGAGCAGAGCACAGGCATTTCGTTGGAAGTAGAAGATGGAGTATGTTGTTTTAGAGTTCTCAGGTGGAAAAGTCACGGTTTCTGCCCTCTGATATCTTGCATTCCAAGATGAGCTTATTAATTTCTTACTATTTTGTGTTTGCTTCTATTGTTTAAAGTGTATTTGTTAGTTTTTGGTTCTTTTCCTTATTTTTATTGTATTATGTGGGAAAATAATTGATATGCGTTTGATTTGTCTTCAGTAATGGACATTTACCTCATCCAAGTGATGGAATGCTAAAAGATAATCATCTTGGAAAGGTATTTTCTTGGGCTTTGCTCCTTCACCATAGCTGTGTGTGTTTTGGATAAGTAAAAATGTTTCTGTTATCTTGAAGCAAGTTATCACGATCAGTGGAGACTACCTCCGCTCATGATGTTGCAGAGCTGGGTCTTTTTGCTTTTGAGTAATGAGACCATTGTCACCCATGTTGTCACCCCCCCCTTGTCTAAGAGTTTCAGCGTATCCACTGGTGCTTACAAACCTGATTTTTGAGATTTAAAAATGCTCAGCCTAGTGAAGTGTGTGTTAATAACATTGGATATTTTGGTTCAACATTTATAAAATATCAAAGAAATTCCCTCTGGGATATAATAAAAGAAAGCCAAAGTCAAACTTTACACACAGATTCAATTAATGGGATGAACAGCTGTTCCTTAGTTCAATAAATTTTCCTTATTGTTGAAGTTACTCATATGAACACTGTTCATTCTAACAAATAAGCTATATAATATTTTGAATTTTTTATTTTTCAGTTCCTGGATTAAAATATCCCAAGTCCTGAGTATTCATTTAGTGAATCACAAATAGTATAATTTGCATTTCCAGGGGCTAATTGTTGGGCATTTTTTCTTCTTGTATCCATTTTTCCTTGCTCCGAAGTCTTTTTTTTTTTTTTTCTTCCAGGAGCAAATTTGACATTTTGGTGACTTCCATGTTGTTAGTTAGCACTTGCCTTTTTAGTTGAGCAGCTAGATAGATTTGAAAGGCCCTAGTAAGCAATTAGTATCCTGTGGTCCCAATGGTAAGCAAACATATAGCGGGCATCCCTTTTGGAACTCTGTTTTGTGCCAAGTTCCTGTGACCAGTTGATAATCTGGCTCTCCAGCAAACACTAAATATAGATGAGGGCCCTCTTGAATTTATGCAAGAGAGAAATCAGTGGAAGGAAGGAATGAAGAAAGGAGGCTTGAGTGGGATTCGTGTCAACATTGGGTGGCATTCTGCGCTCTTAAGGAGGAGATGCTGGTTTAATTTTCTTTCTGTTTTCTTTTAGCTTCTTTAATCTGTAGAATAAAAAGTGTGGGTAATAAAAGTTAAAATATTTTATCAACCAGGCCTGGGTATCATGCAGAACAACCTAAAGGCCTTGAGACAATAGACAGGATTCTGATGATGGTCTCCTGGGTCTAAGGATGTGCCTCCTCCTTCAGCTTGAGAATCGCCACCTCAGAGCTTGATTGCCATCTTTCTAATCAAGACTAATATTGGTAGCTAATGAAAAAATAAAATTGACACGCTGAGTTCAGTTTTCTGGTTTGCATTTACAGCTACATTTTGAGACGTTTTCTGTGCTGGAGGTGGAGGCTGCTCCATGTAACATGTATGTGACCTCAAGCGGGGTGACCTCAAGAGGAATTTATGTGATCTTTCCTAGCTCGTTGTTTGATTCTCTCCTTTGCCCTGGGATGACTCAACAGCCTCTTATCTTAAGATAGGAACACCTTCCCATCCTCACAGTGGTCGAGTTTGGACGAATCTTGCTCCGAGTATTCTTTATTATCATACTTAAAAATAATATTTCCTTTTTTTTTTCCCCTCTCACAAGTAGGTATTCCATGTTCATGGTAGAACAGGTACACAGCACATAGAAGGGGAATAGAATATGGTCATATACCCTCTGCAGGTGTCTGCGCTTTCTAATCAGTCACTCCAAAGGAAACCAGTACTGTGACCTTCGTCCTTAGAGATTAGTCCCACCTGTGATCCGTCTTCACACGGCATGGAGTCCTGCAGGACGTGCTCTGCTCTTTCTGTTTTCTTCCGCTCACCTTTCTGTCTGTGAGCATCCGCGTACGCGTATCAGGAGTCTGCTCTTTTCCCGTTGCTATGTAGCGTTCCACGGCGGGAGCACACTGCGGTTGCTGCAACGTGTTTACTCATTCGGCAGGAAAATCAGTTTTACAAACATGGAATCATGCTGTGCATGGTATTCTGATTTTTACACTCATTTATCATTACATTTGGGACTGTCTTTCCTTATTAAATATGTCATTTTTTAAAGTGGTTTTTATGGCTGATCAGATGGATTCATTGGATAAACTCATTCCAGTGTGTTTTATTAATGGCCTAATGTGGGAGCATTTGCATTATTTCCCATTATTTGCTCTTACAAATAATGATGTGATGAATATATTTATAGGCTGGTCTAAACCCTCATCTAAGATTATTTGCTTAGGACACATTGTTAGAGGTAGATATTATGGGTCCAAGGCCTTGCTTGTGTTTGAGGCATTTATTAGGTGTTGCTAAACTGAAACATGCATTCCGAAGCATCTCAGAACCCTCCAGGGCATGGCAGTTGGTAGTATTGTATAGATCAGGAACAGCTATATACGCAATTTGTAGGACCCAGTGCAAAATGAAAATGCAGAATCCCTTGTTCAAAAATGGTTAAGAATTTCAAAATAGTGACAGCAGAGCATTCAACTAAGTGTGTAGCCCTTCTGATAGCTGAGTCCTGTGCGACCACGTAGGTCACACAGGCTCGAAGCCAGCCCAGACTGAGATGCTTGCATCGGTGGGCCCGATATCCCAAGGCAAACCTATTGGACTAGTTCACAAGCTGCTGTATATTTTGAACCTTCATGCCAGCCAGCTGGCATTGAACGGGCCCTTCTTTAGGTAGTAGGACTACGGGAAGGGACAGGGATCTGGGGTAACTGTGGATTCAGATAGGGTCCCTACCACTCCTTTTTGGGTGACCTGAGCAAATTCACCTCTTTGAACCTCAGTTGTTTCATCTGTGAGCTTTTACTTTTAACCTCATAAAATTGTTGTGAGAGTTTAACTAATGCATATTTATAAAAGACAATACAATGCTCTACCACAGTAGGCTATTGATGACCAATTCTTAAATGCTATGTTTTAAGAGACTGATTACCCTGCCCGGTAATCAGTGCCCACACTAGGCCACTGGGCTCCTGAGATTTGATTATTCCTCAGTGTTACAGCATTTTCTGCTGCTGCTCATTGTTAATAATTTAGGCAGTAACCTGGGATGGGTTAAAAGAGAGCAACTGAGAGGGAGAGAGGCCTAGGAGTGGAGGTTAGAGAGCCTGGCAGGGTGTTTGGTCTCACACAGCGGCTCTGCAGAGGGAGAGTGTGTGTGTGTGACGTGATAGCAGCGTGGGAGAGAAAGCTGGAGACAAAGCTGGAGACGTGGGAGCCTCCTGGAGCTCCAAGGGCTTTGAATGCCAGGTGAGAAGGGAGAGGCTCATTGCTAAGTGGTTTTTGGTGATCGAGTGCTACCTAGAAGTTAATGAGGTACAAACGTTTTAGAGTTGCCTGGAGCTGGATTTGAACCGTGGCCCAAGTTTCAGACACTGGGCTTCTCTTTCTGTAAATGGGAAAAAGAATGGTGGTGGTAGGACATAACATTGTTATTACTACTATTAGTATTACTGATATTAGTATCGTTACTATTTTTGAGGATGTTTGCATATTTTATTTATAATCAACATAACCAATACAAGCAATAACAAATGCAAGTGTGTATACTCATAATGATCTACTTTCTGCTATTATTTCCTTGGACTTGAGATTCCTTGATGAAGAGAATTCTGGATCTATGGTACAGGTTATTTCCCCACAAAATGATACGTAATTCTGTACAACCCTTGGGCACTCATGGAATTGTAAGGCAATGCAAACAAGGCATAAAATCCCTTCCAAGAATCCTGAAATTAAGTCATAAGATTTAATCTAGTGACATTCAGAAAGAATAGGGACCTCAATAGACATTAAACTGCTTTTAATGATAAAATGATTTTCCTGATTCCCTTTATATCTAATTTAAGCCTTGCAAATAGGAACTCTCAAAAGACTCATTTTATAGAGTGAACTGAAACATCACCCTTTTGAGAGCAGCTCCTCATGGCCACACCCACGTTCTTTCAACACCTCACGAGGCTGTCCCACCTCCTCCTCCTCATAGCTGTCACTCACAGCTCATATGGTCACTTTCTTCATTCACTGGAGACTTGACCCTCTGCCTTCTCCTCCATTCCCAGGCCCATTTCATGCTGACTGGTGTTCGTATTATTGACTAACATTTATTGAGTTCTTACCCATATTCCCTTCAGTGCTTTACACATATTACCTTATTCACCCTTGGAACAACCTATGAAATAGGTATTAACCCCATTTTACAGAGGACACTGAGCTTCACAGAGCTTCATGAACTTGCGTACCTGGGTAGGTCTTCATTCTGTGTTAGGAGATCCAAGTAATCTGACTCCAGGAATGTTATATGTGTGTGTGTATGTATATGCATATGTATATATATGCACATATGCTGTGTAATGTATACATTATATACATGTATGTATGTGTGTGTGTGTGTATACAGTGTGTGTGTGTGTGTGTGTGTGTGTGTGTATGTGAAGGCTGAAAACTGCAGCACTTGTTGAGAACGCTACACTGAGTTGGTTCTCTGAGGAAGCACAGTTCCATAGATGGGTTTGGGAAGACGGGGTGGGAGAGACTCTGTACTCTGGTGTGGTGTGCACATCCCAGGTGGGCAGTCTCTGCAGTGGTGTTAGACCCAGGGTGTTGGCAAAGAGTGAGCTGACCCCCTGACCTGCAAACCCTGCCTTGCCTTTGGGGCACCCCTCTATGTGGTTATAGGAGAAATGTCGAAAACATCATGATGAGAATTAAGATGTCATCACAAGAATATTTGTGGAGGCTTTTTCCTCAAAGACACTTTGATTAAATTCCCCTCATGAAAACATTTAGGCAAGATATGCCATACTAACCAGTCAATGCGAGGATAGGATCTCATTCAGAGCTTTTGCTGTCCTGGAAGCCGCTGTTTTGAGGATTCAGAGCTGGTGGCCATGTGCTCTAGGGAGTAGTTCCTGATCAGTGTTTCCTCTGAACTTTAAAATTTTCCCAAATCCAGAAGGAACCAAAAATTTAAATGACCCACTGGAAGACTGATGGTATCAACTGCCATTCACTTTCACAAAGATGTTCTGAAATTTGTGTTGTGCATTCTCTGTGTTTCATTGTGATTCTGTGTTCCACAGTGGTGATTCCATTGTGTTCTGTGTTGAATTATGTCCACTCTATAGCCAAAGTGATAGATGTGACTCAGATACAGGCTCTTCGTGTGTGAATGAGCTTCCTCTTTTTACATAATTTTCCTGATAACTGTTGTGGCTTCTCACTCAGCCAGGTGAAGGCTGCCCCCTACAGGCTGTAGTAGGTGAAACTCCTGAGACATGGTTCCCCGGCAAAAGCATTGAGATGTACTCTAATTCTCTCCCTTTCTTTTGCTTCTTCCCTTCCTCTTCCCTACCCTCTCTCTTTCTCTCCATCCTTTCATTCCTAATGCGTTATTGATTTCCTACCATGTGCTAGTCATTGCAACTGGAATTGATGCAATGAAGAAAAAAAATACAGGTACGACCATTCAGAAAAACATTTGGCATTTCTGTTCAAGTTGTGCCTGTCCTGTGGCCCAGATATTTGATTGCTAGATACTCTAGAGATACTGGTGCACTCATGTAACTGTATGCATTATAAATAGTCTTATTACAGCAGTGTTGATAATACCCCAAACTGGATCTGTTCTAAATGTCTATCTTCAGTAGAGTGGATAAATTGGACTATTTTCACACAATAGAACACTATGCAGCAATGAAAATGAACAAACAATAGCTACATGCAACAATATGGATGAATCTCGACTGACCATGCGGGCTTTATTCCCTGTGTCTTAGTAAACAGCCATTGATGAGACCAGTGTGTGCTGCGAAAGCTGACTTTGGGCAGAGTGGATTATAGAGAGTCCACACTGGAGAAAAGGACCCCATTAGGAGGCAGTTGTGGTCCTGGAGAGAGAGAAAATGCTGTGCTAAACCCAGGCAGTAGCAGTAATAAGGGAGAGAATGACATTAACTGTTGAGGGATGTTAGAAATAAAATATACACAATCTGGTGATTGATTCTGCATTTGGATTGATTGGAAAGGGAACCAAATAATATGTTCCTGAGATTTCTAATCTCACAGCCTAGGAGGATGGCTGTGTCATTAACTGAGGTAGGAGCAGGACTAGAGTTTGAGGTGGTAGATAATGAATCTGCATGACAAGTTATGTGACCTTGGGCAAGTTATTTAACTTCTCCTTACCACAGTTTTCTCAGTAAAAGAGAGAGAAAAAATGGAGTAACAACCTTAAAAGATAATACACTCTCCAATACATAAGATACACTGTCCCTGTACAGGTTTTTGAAGAGTAGGTGTGACCCAGAGAATATAACATCATAAATGCAATACAGTCCTTCCTTTAGGCTTAACAGAAATAAAGGACAGGTTTAGGAATATTTGGATCATCTTTATGTCTCTTGAGTGAAACATGGAATACTTCAAACTTGGACATGGGAAAAAGTCTTAAGACAAAAGGCACAAAGAACTGAGGGTACCTGGTGTGGGAAAAGGAAGGTCAAGAGGTGTTTAATGAGACTTGAAGTAAAGGGGAAATCAGAAGTTAGCATGTACCTTTGCTGAAAATGGTCCTTGGTAGTGCAGAACCTTTTATAAAGAATAACTTTATTTACATAACAATGATCCTCAGGGACTTATTATTAACATTTTTGGTGATTGCTAAGTAATACATATTTATTATAGAAAATTAGTAAAAAAGAAGAACTAAGTAAATAACAACTATAATTCTAATATCCTAGAGATCCTGTTGTTAATATTTCAGCTCCATCTATCCATCCATCCATCCATCCATCCATCCATCCATATTTTCTTTTTCTGTTTTTTTTTTTTTTTTAAAGAGCTGAAGTTAAACAGTACGTTGATGTGTAACCTGCTGTGTTGTGCACAGGCTCTTACATGAGTGGGCAGGACAGAACAGCAGAGCTCATCAGGCCAATCAGATTCAGATTTGGCCCATGGGGGAGGGCTCAGTGTAGAAAAGATTGTGTCTGCCTGCCGGTTGCATGGGAGGCAGACCCCTGTTTGGGAAAATGCCGACTGTCCTCCAGTCCTCCCCTTGATGCCACACACTTCCGTCTGTCCCCATATGTCTCTGAGGCGCCCCGAGTCACCATCCCTCCTCTGGAGCCCAAGATGAGTGCCTGAGTGAGTGCAAGTGAGTCTATGCACTGGCCTTATAAAAGGACATCTGAGTTTCCCACAGCCTTTCCACCTGAACAGTTGGAATCCCCACCACTGTTTTTCACAGCCAGATGTTGTGAGGGCTTCTCTTTCTGGCACCAGTACTCTGGGCTGGGGAACTTGGTGTGGGGGGCTGGGATCCCTCGTTCGTCTGGGGGGAACCTCCACGGCTGAGGTAATCCCTCCTGATTCTCAACTGCCACCCGGAGGTTTGGAACCCGTTCCGTATCTCCGCCCCTCCTACCAGTCTCGTCATGGCTTCTTTATATTTTTAGCTGTAGGGCTTCTGTTCAGCTAGACTTCACATGGTTCTCCAGGTTAATTGTTTTATACTTTAGCTGTAATTTTACTGTGTTCAGGGAAGGATGCAGGCACAGTGTTTATCTACTCCGCCATCTCGGATCTCTTTTACTCCTCACTCTTCTCTGGCAGTCTTAAAATATAATAGGATGAACTCTCATCTTGTTGGTGGCAAGGCCATGAACCCACTTTACTGTCCTGTTATTCTCTGATATGTGGGCAAACCCTGAGTGTGCTTTGGTGAGCACTTACTTTTCCCTGAAGTTGCAAAAATAAATATTGTTTAGAATATGATGTTAGAGAGACATTTATCACTCACCTACAGTTGCCTTGAGGACTGAAGAGTTCACCTCTCCCAAGGATGTAAGACTGCTCAACTATTAGTTTCTAAATATTAAAACCACTGTTAAATTCTACTCTACTCTGGAATAAAGACAGGAAAGATTAGTGTCACTAGGATATGTTTTACACGAGCAAATTGTTTTAAATAGGCTTAAATCTAAGACATGGAAGCTGCATTGCTTAGACTATTTGCTTAGACTCTTTATGTCAGATAGGCTGGGATAACTCTTTGTGTGTGTGTGTATGTGTGTGTGTGTGTGTGTGTGTGTGTAGGGGGTAGGGAAACAGAGAAGTGTTCTGAAGTCTTTGTTTTTCTGTGTGCATGATCTAAATCATGCTACTGATTATAGAGGATTAGAGAGAAAGTCTAATGAAGAGGTTATGATAACTATTCTTACCAAAATCATAGCTTTTTGGATCCATAATTTTCTCAAACTATTTTACTTAGTGTCAGTGAAAGTGCTTATATGTGCATACACACACTGGATACACACACACACACACTGGATACACACACACACCCTGGATACACACACACACACCCTGGATACACACACACACACACACACACACACACCCTGGACACACACACACAGGATATACACACACACACACCCTGGATACACACACACTGGATACACATACACACACACTGGATACACACACACACACCCTGGATACACACACACACACACACACACACACACACTGGATACACACAAACTGGATACACACACACACACTGGATACACACACACACTGGATACACACACACACACACTGGATACACACACACTGAATACACACACACACTCTGGATACACACACACACACACACTGGATACACACACACACACTGGATACACACACACTGGATACACACACACACACACACACACTAAGAATGAGTTAAATTTGTTCATTGTGGGTCAAGTAGAGCAATATTTAAAGGTCTTTGACTTTCCTATCATGGAATTATTTACTAGGTATGACTAGAAATCCTGTGTTCTGCAGTTACTAGAATAATGCACCCATATATTTTCTCTTCTTCCCAGGTTTATTGAGATATAATTGACATATAATATTGTGTACAGCTTATATAAACTATAAGTCTCTTTTTAACAAAGTCTTTTATTGTAATAGGCAATTATTGAATTACTGTGAGTATTATTTTGTGTTAATTATACGTGGTAATTATGCTGTTGGAAATCCCTGTGGTTTAAATATCCAAATGTAGAATTACATCAAAGATGTATGTTTTTGTTTTTTTGCAGGACGGAGTTTATTCAAAGAGGCAGGATTTCAATCACAGGGGCTGGCTTTCTCAACTGTATTTTGGAAACTTTTGCCAGCGCATTCTTAAGACAGGGAGCCCAGAAGGTAAGCTTGTTCCCACTTGGAACCAACAGTAATTTTAAGAAACCCTTGATATTCCTACTGAGTTCTTGAATAAGGCTCATGAACAGACTTAAGAAAAAAATACAATTAAGAAACAAATATTTGCAAAAGTGATTACCCTCACTAATTATTATACAAATCCAAATCAAAGCAAAACTAAAGTGCCATTTATGACCTATTAAATTAAAAATATGCCAATGAAGAGTATGTGATAATATGGAGAATACTTATAGTCTAACTAAGAGAAATAATCAGAATGAATAATTATATTTACAGTATGCATAATATGACAACTATTTAATAAAAAAGGTAATAGCTAATATTTATTGAGTGCTTACTATGTGTACTCATTGTAAAAAGAATTTTTGTTTATTATCTCATTTAATGCTCACAAACCTTTGAAATAGCTGTTATTGTCCTGATATTATGAATGAGGAAGACACAGAAATCTAGAACTCCTGGTTGTCTATTGGTGGTTTCCAAACTCTGTACTTGTGAGAGGCTAGGCTTCCAGGAAAGTGATTCAGAAGCCATCTTGGAGTTCTAAGGTCCCATCTACCCTCTTTTAAGTAGAGCAATTCTGTGTAGTCTGTCTATTATGATTTTCCACATGGGATTGATGTGTCCTAATTTCTTGCCTAGGGCAAAGTCTATTCCTTATGCATCTTTATCTGCAGGTGTTCTGAAGTGGTTTTTAAATTATTATTTTATTTATAATGTTTTATTTTATCATGTTGTTATTGCTATTATGAGCAGAATCATTTATTCCCAGGATTTACTCAGGACGTATGTATATGTTACCTAATTTTGTTCTGTGGGGTAGGCTTAATGGCTGGTCTAAGGAACTATTGTTACGACCCCAGAGATTTTCTGGGTAATGGACCATTGTTCTCATGTTGCAGATCTAGGTTCAAGAATGAACCTGGACCATGATGCATTAGTCTGGAAGGTTGAGAGTGAGAATGAGTGTTTGGTATTGTACTGTACTCCATACTGTCAAAATGCACGATGTGTTCCTGGCCCAGATGAGCACATATCCAGACCAGCCCAGCCTGTTTAAACCTGGGCTAGAAGCGGGTAGTTGAGCCTCTGGAAGATCTGACTGTCACTTACTTGTACATTATTGCAGGTTTTTCTACTGTATTGCAAAATATGCATTTGTAAAAATCCCCGTGTTCTGCAAAATTGCACTCTAAATATAATGGTGCTGATGAGAAAAATAATTTTGTTGTCATGTCCCTGACTGAATTGACTTCCTGTACATTGTTTGGATCAGGAGTGGCAAACTCTTTCTGTAAAGAGCCAGTTAATATGTTAATACGTCAGACTGTGTGGGCCAAGAAGCAAAATTGAGATATTACATAGCTACTTTCTAACAAAAGAAACAAATTTGCTGAAGTTTTTTTGACAAAATTAAAAATGTAATAATAAAGTACAGTGTTTTTTTTTAAACACAGATCTACTAAGGATCCAATACTTAGAAGAATGGAATTCTTTTTTTGGGGGGCAGATTAACATTTAGCCAAATTGGGGTAAACAGCTAGTTTTACCTACCATCAGATTGGTTGTAAATGTTTATTTGTAAAAACCATTCTTTTCTCATGGATCTTGCAAACACAAGTGGTGGTCTGGATTTAGCCTGTGGGCTATAGTTTGCCAACTCTTGCTTTATTGTTTGATTAATCTAAATTCATCGGTATTTGACCGGTCCATCAATCTGAACCTATTATGACTTTTAACCAGATAGTGTTTGTTTAAGATCCTGTCAGATGTGTAGAAATTATTATTACCATTTTATTGATGAGAAAGGTCTTGAAGAGATAAGTGCATCCAATGCGTTGATGGCTGCTTGCCTGCCTTTCTTCCTTTTACAAATATATACTGAGCACCTGCTTTGTTCTAGGCACTGTGTCAAGTGTGGGCTAAATGGATCTACTCAAGATCACAGGTCTAGCAAAGGGTAGAGTCTGGACTGAAACCCCCATCTTTTGCCAGTGAGTCTTACTGCATGCCACTTTACCAGAAGTAGCATACTGTGAACTTTTGAAGAGTGGGGAATATCTGTATTCCCAAGGGTTTCTGGCATGTCCTCATAGTAGCTTCTATGCTCTTGATAAAAAAAGAGGGGCTTTTGTTAATCCTAATCCCAATTTCCTTCCACCCCCTAGTACCTTGGACAGTGCTCTGTACATTGACGTGGAAATGAGTAGAAAGGAGTTAGAATGCACAGTGAGGTCCACAGTTGGTTTCTAATGAATACTATTGGAAATCATCAGGTGACTTTAAATTTTTAAAGTGGGGGCACCTCTGTGTTCTCACTTATTATGCTCAGAAGTAAGAATATATATTTTTTTCTGCTAGTTTTTGCTTTTTCCAACTTCTATTTTAAAAAGAGCCTTAGTTTAATTAGGTAGCTTTTCAATTTTAGGAGCCACTCATGCTTAGGTGTCATTCACCTTTTATCCAAGTGGGGATATTTTCCGGTATCAGCCTGGTTCCCTGATAAAACCTTCACAGCTGAGCCTGTGTAGATGACTTCTGTGGAAGTCACCATGGGAGTGTTTTAGGTGACTTATTTTCTCGTTAGGACTTTATCTCTGACGCTGTTTAATGATGGGGTCTGATACCTATTTTTTTGCCCCCCAGCAACAGCAAAACTAGGTGCTTGCAAAGTTTATATTTCTGTTTTGTAAGTTCAAAGCTGGCCCTAGATTTGGACCCTCAAGCTAAGGTCACTTGTATTTCTGTGTCTCTGGGGGCTTGTTCAATTGCATTTCTCCTTTTAACCACTCAGAAGAGACTTGCAATTCGGGGACCTTTGTGACACAAATGCTGACTTTCATACTTCACTTGGACCCCAGGTTCCTCTTGGAATGCAAGCTTGTGGGCAGGAGAATGGGGATTTCCTCTTCATACTCCAATCTACAAATAGGCCCTTGAAATAGAAGCATTTCTGAATTTACAGCCCACAAAAGCCAATTGTCTTTGTGGTCTGACACAAGTCATTTCACCCTTCTGATCCTAAGTTTATTCATCCACAAAATGGGAATCTTAATGCATTCCCAGGGTTTGTTTTTGAGAAAGCTGTGTATGAAAATTTTCAGGATATTGAAGAACACAAGTCAACTATACATAAGATATTCTCTTTGTTTTTAAGAATGAAAAAATCCTACTCACATGCTTCTTTTTCATACTTTGTTTTTGAAAGTTACATGTGTTTTTTTTTTTTTTTTTAACCCCCTCAAATTCATGTGAACACACTACTAGATTTTAATCTCAGAAGTTCAGTTCCACTTTGGGTGCCAACTCTGAGCCAGGCAACGCCTGGGATGCTGGAGACGCAAGTAGGAATAAGATAGAATTCACAAGAGTAGCGACTGTACCTTACACAACTCAACCCCCCCAGACATCTAGCTCAGGGTGGAGAGCATGTCGGGTAATGAATAAACAAACATATGCTGATGCTGAAACTTTATTGATGTTTAGTGCCCACTTGGTGTTTAGTGCTCAGTCCTATGATCGGTGCTAAAAAGGATATTAAAAAGCAGCTGGTGCTCATGAGAGCTTACTAGATACCATGCACTGTGATTGGGGTGCATTTCATGACCTTATTTACTTATCCAAACAACTCTTTGAGATCTAGTAGCTGTTGTTCCCATTTTCCAAACAGGGAAAGTGAGATCTCAAGTGGCAAACATTTTTCTCAAGGTCACAGAATTAGTGAGGAATGAACCTGGGATTTGAACCCAAGTTGTCTGACTGTCCAGAGTGTGCTTCTGATGACTACACCAGTCTGTCACATCGTGGGCTCTGCACCCAAACCACTGGTGTGGGGCAAGATGAGTGTGCTTATTAATAGAGCCAGAGCGGAGGTGTGGTGTGTACAGTAAGGATGGGGGATGCAGAAGCCAGGAGCGCAGTTACAAGGAAAGAACTTGGGATGGGCCAGAGGAGGGAGGGGCCATGACGCTCACTTGAAAGGACCTCTGAGTGGTTACAGAGCATCCTCCTTTTGGGTCACAGTCCCAGCCTCTGTTCTTATCCAGACTCCAGCTGGCCTACATGCCATAATGCCGCACCGGTGGAGGGCGTGTTTAGCTGGCGTTTCTGCCATTTTTACTGTAATGACATACCCTTGTTTCTGCTTTCCCATGGGCTATGGATTTGTTGTTTTGCTATTTAGTATTTTGAAGCTGTCTTTATATTAAAAGAGAATATTAAAAAGTATATTAAAATTTTTTATTGTGGTAAAATATACGTTACATAAAATTTATCATTTTAACCATTTCTAAGTGTACAATTCTGTGTCATTAAGTACATTCAGTGTTGTGCAGCCATCAGCACCATCATCGCCAGAACTCTTTCATCTTCCTGAATAGAAACTCGGTAGCTATTGAATACTAACTCCTTCTTCCTCTCTCCTTCCAACTCCTGGCAACCGCCATTCTGTTTTTTTGTCTCTATGAATTTGACTGCTCCAGGTACTTCATATAAGTGGAATCATGCAATGTTTGTGCTTCTGACTGGCTTATTTCACTTAGCGTCATGTTTTCAAGGTTTACCCACGTTGTAGCATGTATCATAATTTCCTTTGTTTTTAAGTCTGAATAATATTCTATTGTGTGCCACATTTTATTTATCCTTTCATCCATCGATGGACTCTTGGGTTGCTTCCACCTTTTGGCTGTTGTGAATAATGCTGCCATGAACTTGGTAATATCTGTTCAAGTCTCTGTTTCAGTTCTTTTGCTGGATGACATGGTAATTCTATGTTTAATTTTTGAGGAACTGCTTCAAAGTTTGCTTTTGAGGTAGGTATCTATTTTTGTCCAAGACAGCAATGGCATGTACCATTCCTGTGTCTTTTTCTCATGTCTGTACAGAAGACTGAATGTTGTATATACCACATCCTCGGCCGGTGACACTACTGGGCGTGCCATGCAGCGCTTTCCTCAGTCTGAGAGGCACCCACCTGTCTTGACTCTTCCACAGTCTAACTCTTTGTCCTGATTTCATGTCCTGGTGGACAGTTTTGTGTTTTTTTTAAATTTTATTTATTTTTATTTTCCTGGTGGACAGTTTTGACCCAAGATGGCCAACGGAAGATAGGTTGGAAGTTTTGAAAAGGTGCCACCACAGACAAGTAGCACACTAGATGCCAAATGCGGATTATAACATGCCTCGAGGTAGGCAAGCGCATTCAAAAACAGATCAAGGAAACAGAGAAAGATCTGAAGGAAAATAGGGATTGGTGGCAGCCTGGGGCACATGAAAGGCCTCGTACACATTTCTCAGCTGGGGAATGGCCAACTGTGAAGCAGAGCTGGGAGGAACCCAGGCCAGAGGCAAGTCTGACCTCTGGGATCCTCAGGGAAGGTAACAGAGATCAGGATAGTCCCTGCGGCAGGTGTGGCTTTGCACCAGCTCCCAGTTTGGGGAAGGCATTTCTTAGGCCAGTGTTGCTCAACCTTTTTTCCGTTATCACCACCCCCCATGGAGGCTTTTTAGACATTTTTTCCCCCGAACTTACCCTCCCACCATGAACTTATTATACTATAGATATACTGATTGCCTTTTTATATATTGTATTATGTCTTTGCTTTATACACAAAAAGCGTAAGATATTTTTCACTCCCAAGAAGAAATTGTCACCTTGTTTTGATAATGCCCCCATTGAGAAAGCATGCTTTATACTGCACTGGGTATAACTATCTTTTGGAATTTTTGCCTGCATCTTTCCAAATCAAAACAAAACAATCCAGTTCTTCTACCCGCCCCCTCCTCCAACAAAATTCCAAACCCAAATCAAAAGCAGTTTCTGGTGAACTCCCATGTGGTTCTTGCAAATCCCACATTTTGCTTTTCTGGGAGAGGCTCAGAGGATAACAGGGGTGCTATCAGTTTTGCGATGCAAGTGTTCTCTTTTCGCCTAGTTGCCCGAGTCCTTAGAGATGACTACGAATGCTGCGAACATGCAGAGCTCTCATTATGCACTCGCATTGAGGGATTTTCGTTTTTTTAAGTTGGTGAAATACATTTTCAATGTGTGATAAAATAATTTGTTATTTCCCGGCAAGGCCCCATTATTAGTTCCCTCATTATTCTTATTGTGTTGATCGGGAAGCTGAAGCAGAGAAAGATCGAACGTAACAGGATGTAAAATATTTGTCACTGAAGCAATGTGAGCAAGTCAAATAATTTGAACATCGTTTTGAGGAAGTCTGGCCTAGACATGCCACAGCTAAAGAGATCTGAACGTGGCATGTTCTTATTTGAGCCTTACAAAGATTCATTTTAAAAGTGGAAGATGATTGCCTGGGACATAAGATACTATACATGTTTGTGTGTGTGTGTGTGTGTGTGTGTGTGTGTGTGTGTATTTATATATACACAACGGCATAAATGCCAGGAGGCAGGGATCCCTGGGAGCCATGTCAGAACTGCCTGTCACCCTGACCTAACCTATTTGTGTGCTGAGTTGATGTACAACTGTTAACTTCTTTTTGGTTCATATTGGGAACAGGATAATTCATAGTTGGTGAGAGTCAGCTACATCCTCACAACCTCCCTACCAGCTTACAAAAAAAGATCTGTAACACATACAGATATTTTATTAGTCCTTTATGTACAAGTAGGCACCAAATAGTTTACCCGTTATGTAAATTCCATTAAGTCTCTGTCCTTTTGTTACTCTGACCACGAATTGCGTGAACTGTTCACTGAAGGCAGAGCTGACAATATTCCAAAGGCAAGATTCAGCTATTTTACAGACAGTGTCAGGCAGCCAGAATGTTCTGGTCCAGTGGCTGGCCATGGGATCATGTAGACATAAACTAAGGCTGTCACCCCTAAAGTTGGCAGGTGAAGGGCTTGCTAGATAGAGTGTTACACCTTGATTGTGCAGGGATGGGAGTATCTCTAGAATTTTGAGCTGATCCCTATATTTTAAGTCCCATTAATTAAATGAATGACAGCCCATTTCTTTTTCTTTTTTCTTTAAATTAAAGTTTATTGGGGCGACAATTGTTAGTAAAGTCACATAGATTTCAGGTGTACAATTCTCTGATACATCATCCGTATCTCACATTTTGTATTCACCACCCAGAGTCAGTTCTCTTTCCATCACCATATATTAGACCCCGTTTACCCTCTTCTAGAGCCCTCCTCCTGCCTCCCTCCTTACCCTCTGATAACCGCTAAACTATTGTCTATATCTATGAGTTTTTGTTCTTTCAGTTGTTTGTCTTGTTCTTTTGTTGTTTTCGGTTTATATACCTGTGGGGACAGAGCCCTGGAGAGCAGTTTCCAGGCTCTCGGCCTCACGTGGAAAGGTGCTGGCTCGGGTAGTAGATGGTCATCAGCTGTGACTAGTTGGCCATCAGCTGTTACCGGTTAGTCATTAGCCACTGATATAACTGCTGTGACTAAGCTAGCAAGGGGTGGAGTGAGGATTGGGACTGCAGAGAGTGGATTGCAGCTAGCAAGTGAGGTTGGTTGGCAGAGAAGTGGACGGCGGGTTGCGGATAGTGTGGCTCCTGCTTCCTGTGTCTCCAACCCAGCCACCAGCGAGAATATAGTGGTATGTATGACTCTCCTATCTGTGGCTCCGTGGGTGTTCCTTTTTGGCCTCACCATGTCCTGTGTTCTTATGTGGGGAGCGGGACCAGAGACCCTGCATGACACCCTGCATGACAATACCACATATCAGTGAAATCATATGGTTCTTTACCTTTTCTGACAGTCCATCTCTAACATCCATTTTGCTGCTCAGCAAACCACTGATGTCACTAGTGAAAATTCACAGTTTTCACATTCCTTATGCTAATTATAAAAGCCTCTGGTGTTGTCATGGATAAAGGTAACTGAAGTTTCTGGAGAGCGAGGCTGCTGATTAGAACGTTCATAGCCAACCCCTGAAGTGTGAAGCGTGTTTTAGGGGAACTGACTGTACCTGGTGCGGAACTTGAACTATAATAACACACGCCATAATATTATACTGCCTGTGCTGAAATATTTTGAAGCAAATTATAGACATCCTAGTAATCATATACCAAACATCATATACTAAAAGCCTACTATGTTCTGCCTTTAGAAAGATGATGTCATGTGAAACAAGGTTTAACCTAGGGATTGAAGAGAGAAATCCCTCTTGGTCCGTGATCTGGTTTTCTCACACCGAAGGTGTCATGCTTCACATCTTGGACCCTCAATTTTCTCATCTCTGAAATGAAGTGATAATCGTCCTACTTCACAGGGTTACTTTAAGGGTGAAATGAGGGCACATACATAAAACATGCCTGGCACATAGGAAAACTCCAATAATTATTAGCAGTAAGACAAGTTCTCTCAAACTGATGGTTGCCAGGTGGGAGGGGTTTGAGGGGCTGGGTGAAAAGATGAGGGATTAAGAAGTACAAATTGGCAGTCACAAAATAGTCACGAGGGTGTAAAGTACAGCATAAGGAATATAGTTAATGATATTGTAAAAACTATGTATGGTGCCAGGTGGATATTAGAATTATCAGGGTGATCACTTCGTAAGTTATATAAATGTCTAATCACTATGTTGTACATCTGAAACTAATGTAATATTGAATGTCAACTGGAACTGAAAAATAAAATTTTAAATAGAGAAGTTCTCTGATAATAAGTATATGTTTTTATAAATAAGTTGCCTTTTAAATACTGATCTAAACAGAAATTTTAGCTATAGCAGCAGTATAGGTCAAGTTTATGTTGTTGCTTTAAAAAAACATTTTTTACCAGTTTTTAATTCCATAATTTTAATATTCAGTATGTTCACTTTTAACATTTTAGGATTGACCCTTTCGTGTGTCTTTGAGTATATTTGCATATGTATGTGTATGTATAGCTTTTTTTTTTTTTTTTTTTTTTGGAAAAAGTGGGATCATTCTGTTCCGTTAGCCCAATGTTGTCATTTGTGGACATACTGTGAACATTTTTCTGGGTTATTACATGTTCCTGGAAAACATCATTTTTGATGCCTTCATAACATTCCATTGGCATAATAGCTCTTATTGTTGGTTTCTATTTTTTTGCTATTATAAAGAATACTGTGGTAAATCCATGAATATAAATTCTTGTGTATGTTTCTGGTAGCTTCCTAGGTTAAAGCCCATTTTTAAGACCTTTAATGCATAGTGCCAAATTTCCTTCTAAAAGAATTCTGCCAATTTACAGCTTCCACGACACGCTGGCTCTGGGTAGTACCAGTTTTCTTGCTGTATGTCTTGAATGAATGACTTAACATCTTAGAACTTTCATTTTTCATTAGGAAAGCAGGGCTAATTATTCTACCCTCATAGGATTGTTGTGAAGAAGAAATGGAATTGTTAGCTCCAGTCTTCTGATTCCTACCCAAGGACATGCTTCAGTCATTAGCTAGTGATTTGACCTCAGTCCTCCTCCAAGCTTTTGAATTGTGTTCCCTTGCACTAGTTGTCCTGAGCTGCTCAGTCCCTTAGCGGTAAATTAAAGAGTGTACACGCGTGCATAGTAGTCAAAACTCTGAAAAGGAGTGGGCATTTCAAGACCCAGTGAGTCCAAGATAGAGGAAAAGAGCAAATAAAACTCATTTATAACAATAAATAAAAGTCAGAAATACGACATAAGAACACCAGTGGAATATTCCACTGACTGTGTTTTGGAGACTTGTATTTCCGGCTTGGTTACATGAATTCTTGCAAGATTCTTTCCATTACTTGAACCACTCGAAAGAACGGATGAAATACATTCTGTCCCTCCAGTTCCAGAGGGTTTATTTTTCAGCTCTCAATTTACCTCTGTTGATACTACTTTTTAATTCCACTCTTGAGTACTCAAATAGATTGCTTTACTTGATATTTATTCATTAGATACTGCGAGAATATTACCAAGAATTCTGATTTTTAACAATTTATTTCTAAATCAGTTAAGTAATTGTAGCTGTCCTCTTACATATTCTCTCCCCAGCAGCTCAGCTCATTCTGCTGTTATTATTAGAGTTTTAGTCCTGAGAAATGTAGCCTTTGCAGTGAAAACATTTTAGTGAAAATGAGTATTCTGTGAGTGACATGGTTTTTGTTCCTTCTCCTGAGTTTAAATCAGTGCCTTTATCTTGCCTGTGAGACTTAGGAATCCAAAATCCCTCAGTGGCTCATTTGAATTCATTGGAGTTGTATTAGACTGATCAGTGGTGAAGCTTTCAGGAATCCCTTAAGTCAGCCAGCTGAAAAGCTGGGACTTTGCCTTCTGTTAAACTAGACATAACCTGGAAAGTTAAGCTCTTACTTGAAATGACAGAAAGTGGGTTCCTGAGCCCTCGATGTGTTTGGTGTCATTGAGTAGTAATCAGTCGTCGTATCTCAGCACAGTGCAGTGAGGAGCGAACGAGCCAGGGATCAGGAAATCTGGGTTCTGGGCCTGCCTTGGCCACATTCCGGTGGCCACACTGCTTGGACTAGTTGCTCTGAATGCCGCTGTCACTTTGTGTAAAATCAGGGATTGGACTAGGAGGTCATTTTCAATTCTGACATTGTATGTTTTTTTCAGCTCTCCCCTCTTTTCCTACAAGGTGTAAATACCAAGATTTTTAAAATTTATCTGACAAATAGTCTTTAAGCCTGCACAAAAATTCAGGAGTTTAAGCTAAGTACAGATCCAAGAGTGTCAGAGATAATTCATGTAACAAGTAGATAGTCGAGTGCTAGGGTGGCAGTAAAATATTTAAAAATAAGAAGTATACTTTTACTAAATACTTGTTAGGCAGAGGGGGTGGTAAGCATGTGGTAAGGTTGTTACAATTTCATTTAAAATCCTATTCATGTGAGCTAACTAAATGGCATATTACAAAGATGTATGGGTATCGTCGGTGCCTTCAGAATATTAGTGGCCAATAATAGATACGTTGGCTTATTTTTAATCCATGCTGTCTGTAAACACAGACTGTTCTGGAAACTGGAGAAAGCCAGATATGATAATAATAGTAGCTAATACAATTGAGTGTTTCCCATGAGTCAAGCACTGCATTGTTTTATGAATATTCAGTTCTCCCAACAGCCCTCTTAAAGGGAGACTGTTGTTATTCCCACTTTTCCTTTTTACAGATGAGGAAATGCAGGCACAGAGAGATTACATTACTGGCACAGGGTCATCAGCCAGTAAGTGGCAGAGCTGGAATTTCAGGTGGTCTGACTTCAGAGCCGACCCTCTAATCTGTCGTTATCTTTCACCCCTTGGCATGGAGGACAGGACCCTTTCCCCAAAAAAGCTTGGGTGAGGAGACAAAACAAATGCATAACTTGTCTCTGTCAGCACTGGGTATACATATGACTCTGAAGTTGACACTTGAAAGTGCCCTTGTCTCCATAACACTTAACTGTGATACTTGCTTTCCTATTGCTCTGCTACTCTCATACTCAACGGTATCCTTAGAGATTCGGGAGCCATGTTCTCCCCACCGTTCTGGGTAGAATTTCCAACCAACCTGTTACTTTCTGAGCCTGTTCTTGCTCTCTGTTGTGCTAAATTCAAAGACAAAGACAATGAGAAAATAGTGCACCATATGTCTACATGTCCCTCATATAAACCTAAGGAAGGCACAGAATTGAAAACTGAAGCAGCTCTGCACGGGCTGCATTGAAATACCAGAAAAATAGGGGCTGCATCTGCAGATTGTACATTTGAGGCACAAATCTTTTGTGGATCAAGTCTGTTGTAGGATGGAGCTTGGATACAGCTAGGCTTTTTGTGCTGAATTGAGGCTCTTAATTTGACCAGCAAAGCCGGGGAAATGTCATTCAGGCATCTCAGATCGCGTTAATACAGAATTCTGGGTAAAGCAGCTTGAATTGCAAAGGTAATTTCATTTCTTAAAAGCTACATCTGATAGTTGAACTTCAGTTTTGAGCCTAAGTCCTGCAGCATGCTAATTAAATGCTCTTGGAGCTGTTTCTGTAATCATCTTTCTCCCCTCTGCCGGGTAGCTTCTTATTCTGTCTCCCTGTTGTACTGTAGAATGTCATCTCTTGCTGATGGACCTCTTTGGTTGTTATGCCCACTTTTTGTGGGACTCGAGGCTGAGCCCCAGGAAGGTGATGGGGATGAGGCTGGGATGTCTTTCCATTAGAGACAGGGGCTTGATGTCTCACGGACCCCTGTTTGCTGGAGCGCTATTTCTGTGTCACTTTCCATTTTTTTTTCTAATTCCTTTTACTGCCTGGGATTTGACCCCTTTTATTCCTTGTCCAGCATTCTTCCGTAGATTCTAGCTAAACTGTTTTTCTATTTTTCTCTGAATTTCCTTAGTAAAGGAAAATGGTGGCTTTTTGAATTAATTAACTCCTTTCATATTGACATCTAGTGTAAGAATTTAAAGGCTATAATTAAAATTTTTCTTCCTCAGTGGCCTTTGGTAGGGATGTAGGTTTTGTTACTTTAAAAGACATTAACATTTGTTAAAGCCTACCAACTTTTCTATTCTCTGCCCTTCTTGATATGTTTGAAATATTTCATAATTAAAAAACCCCCAAAATCCTGCCGCACTCCTCCCAAAAGACTTTAAACAAAATTTAAAGCAATGTATTTAAAATGTTTTTGAGTAAGTGCTACTTACTTATATTTATATTTCCAGGAAAGCCAGTTACATTCTTTTGCCCTCCGTCTCTTTGAAACCAGCAGACTATCCTGTGCTGATCAGCTGTGTGACCTTGGGCAAGCCATCTGACTTTCTGAGTCTCACTTTCCTCATCTGTAAAATGAGGGCAATACTGGAAGCTACTTCATAGAGTAGTGGGAAGAGTAACGGAGTTACATGTATAAAATGCTTTGGTTAGGACTTGGCACACAGTCAGTGATCAGTTGTTGTTACTTAAAAAGAAAAATGCAAGGAAGTTATAAGCCCAAACTTATTTTTCCTGCTATGACATTATAGACAAATATGGTTATAATAAGCCTGCCTTTGGGGTCAAGCCAACCTTAGTTTAAATCTCGGTGCCCTCCCTCATAAAGTCTGTACAAATTTAATCTCTGTCTGGGTGAAATGTGAGTAATAGTACCTACCTTATGAGTGTGAGAATTAAAGGAAATACTGTAAAGTGCTTAAAATACCTTGCACACTATAAATACATAAATGATAATTATCTCTCCATTATAACTCAAATTGGCATATTTACTTCTAGTCTTTCATATGCAGATTTTAAACAGCCATAACTACAGTATAAGTACAATTTCATGTCTTGCTTTTTTTTGAAGTAACATTTTATTACAAATGACTTTCACAATAATTACATAAACTTCAAAGCTGTCATTTTAATGACTGCATAATATTTCATTAAGTAGCTATATAATAATTGATTTGACCGTTTCTTTAGTATTGTGTGTTGGAGTTATTGCCAAGTTTTCCCATTATAATTGAGACCATCTGAAGCATCTTTATGCATAAAGTCTTTCATATTTTGTATTATTACTTTAGAAAAGGTTCCCTGAAGTGCTCTTCTCAGTACGTGATTGTTTTCATGATGCTTTGAATGTATTTTTTGTCTCCCTCACTGAACCACAGGCTTCTGTTTCTCCTCAGTACCTAGCACATAGTGCTCAATACATACTTACTGAATCAGTGAACAGATGTACATATTATTGTATTATTTTCCAAACGTGGTGAGACTTCTTTATGTTTTCATTTTATTACCTTAAAAATAGTCTTAAAAGTGGAGAAACATTTTATCCATTGGGGTCATAGGAAAGGGAACAATAAGAGGTAATCTTTATTGGACACTTTCTATGCCCTAGGTAACATCCTCAGTATATCGCATGCTTTACCTCCTCCAGTTTGCGCAGCAATTGTCTGGGTAGGTACTGTTATCTCCATTTTATAACTGAGGAGGCACAGAGAGGTGAGTTGCTTTGCCTAAGATCACACAGGAGGGGAGTGGTAGAACCGCGATTCAAACGCTTAGTCTGAGCACTCGATGACGAAGGCTGCATATCACCCCACCCCACCCCAGTTTTACTTTTCCAGCAGCTCACCCTTTATACTTCAGACATTCTCACAAATTATTTCCCAGGGGTCCTGAATTTGTTGGTCAAATTCCAAACAAGTTATGAATCCAGGTTGTCCCTCAGCCTCGAGGATTGTGCGTCAATCTCAGAACAACAGTCAGAATTGCTTACCTTGCTTGTTATTTAAAAGGAATTCCACCTTTGCAGTTCTCCAGGTGAAAGATATGTGAATGTACACAGGGTGCCAAAAAAAAAATGTGTACACATTTTAAGAAAGGAAAACTGTATTAAAATTGTAATACTCAATATATACCGATAACAAAAGATACATACAAGTCACGTCTGACTTCTGCAGTTACAAGAGGTGCTTAGAGTGGGTTACCATCAACTTCCAGACACTTCTGATTACGGCGAACTACTGCTTGAGCAACGCTGACCAAAGTGTCCACTTGTACACATTTTTTGGGCACCCCCAGTATTTTTTATAAGCCTTGGATTTTTTAATTGAAGGGAAGAATTTTATTAGATTGTTTAACCTTCAGGACAGCTGGTAGATTCAGAATATTGTCTGTGAGTGTCAGTAATCCATGGAAAACTATCTGGGACCAAACAATACAAAGGCTGTGATCTCAGGCATTAACCAGTGAGATGCTCCCCATTTAGTCAGCAACTGAAATGGTAGAGCAACTTTTAAAAAAGTATCAGGTATGTTATTAGGTCCATTTCTTCCATCTCTCTGAGAGATAATAGAAAATATGTATGATGGTTTCTGCCCCGATTTCTGACACAGAGCTCCTAAAGCCCTTGTCATTTCCTGAGTGATAAGAGCGCTAGGAGCATCTTTTGTTGTGATGAGGTGACTCTGGGTGGGCCCTGGATGGAAGCCAAGACCAAGCCTTGATTAGAAGCTTGGAATTTTCAGCCCCAACCCTCATCCTCCAGAGAGGGGAGAGGGGCTGGAAATGGAGTTCATATTTCATCATGCCTGTGTAACGAAGCCTCCATGGAAGTCCACTAGTATGGGGTTTGGAGAGCTTCCGGGTGGGTAAAGACATCCACATGGGGATGGTGACACACCCCAACTCCACCGGGACAGAAGCTCCTATGCATTGGACCCTCCCAGACCTCGTCCTGTGTATCTCGTTATCTGGCTGCTCATCTGTATCCATTATCATACCCTTTAATAAACTGGTAAACACAGGTCAGTGTTTCTCTGAGTTCTGTGAGCTGCTCTAGCAAATTAATTGGACACCAGGAGGGGGCTCTTGACTTCACGTGGTATCAACAGAAAATGAAATGCATTTGGAGATGTGGAGAGGTGCTTGTATTCTTAAGGCAATTTCAAGAGCCACTAGTGATTCGGTCTCACCCTGCCTCCCCTAAATTTTTAACCTTAAAACCACGCTGATGTAGATGGGAATAACTTTGGGATGGCAGGAAGGACTATGCTTCGGGTGACGCCATTCTTTGATAATTTGAGATGAGAACCCTCTAAATATACCTTTTTTTAAAGGGAGGTGGTATACTGAGGGCCCAGAGTCACAGAAACCTGGGTGTGAATCTGGATTTTGCACTTACTAGCTGGGTGCTTTGGGCCAAGTTTCTTACCCTATCTGAGTCTTCTTCTCTTCACACCACTGACTTATAGGCTGGGTGTGAGGATTAAATAAGACAAAGCATGTGAAGTGCTCAGCACAGCTTGGTAGGGGCCGCAGCCTCTTAATAATGAAGTTCTTCCCCAGACCCAGGATTCTCATTCTGTCTCTGTGGCTGGTGGACCCCTGCGACTTCGAGGAAGCTGGTTTAGCCTGCTGGGCTCTGAGTTGTCAAACAGAAGTATTAGGGACCCTTCGAGGTGATGGGAAGAACAAGTAAAATATGCTTTGTGCACTAGGAACGAGCGCAAGGCGAGCCCCTGCAGACATTTCCTTTAGGTTACCGATCGCCAGCTGAGTGGAGGAGGCCTTGCTGCGGGAGTCCCCTTGTGAGAGGCCACGCACCAGGTCTGGGTCCGTCAGGAAATCAGTAGCCCCTTTTCAGGCCACAGGGAGAACGGGAAGTAAGAGTTAGATCAAGTCTGCCATGTGTCACTAGCTTTCTGTGTTGCCTCACTGAGTCCTCAGAGCCATCCTTCAAGGACGTGTGCTTGTTCTTTCCCTATACCCATTTCACAGGCACAGAAACAAAGTCAGTGAGGTACATACTTATTGTGGAAAGAGTTGGAGAAATCCGCGTTTAAATTCCATTTTGGCCACTTACTAGCCATGTGACCTTGAGCAACTTACTCACCTCGCTGAGGCCCGGTTTCCTTACTCGGAAGTGATGAGAGTAAAAGTATCTTAGCTTAGAACTGTTGAGAAGATTAAATGAGATAATGTAGGTAAACTGGCATGTAGTAAGCCCATAATAAATGATCATTAACCTCAATGTTGTTGAGATTTGGTGGGATGAGTTTTTGAGTGAATAGGGCTTTGGAAAATTATATGTTGTTCAAAGAAAACACCTGTATGAAGACAGAGTAGACTAACCTTACATGTAAAGAGGATCGTTGACTTACAGAAATCAATGAATCTATGGGAAGGCGAAGGGTAGAGATAAAAGACAAAAGGAGAATTATCAGGGCATCTATTGGATTTATTTATTATCTGGATACTAGTTGGACTTACTTATTCTGTTAGTGGCAATTTAGCGACGAAATATATAAGCAAATTGCTAATCATTTTATCTCAGAATAGGGAAGAAACAAGGGGAAATTATGGCGGAGCATAAATTTGATAAATAGTAAAGCAATGGCTGATAAAGGGCATCGATATGAACATTGTTGTTTGTCTTTTTGTTCGTTAGTCAAGAGTACAGGAGTTGGTACTGCGCCCTTTTGGGGCCAGGCACTGAGACAGCCCTGTGTCAGTGTAAGAAGATTCTCTTGTAATTAGGACTGAGACAGATGGAATAAAGAGTAGAAAGCCTCCCATCCATGGAGGTTTCTAAGCAGGTGAGAGGTGATCAGTGAAATGTCACAGATGGGATATGGCACCGGGTAGGAGGCTGGCCTTGATTGGTGAACAAGCCGTATTTTGCATGAAGACTAATTCAGGAAAAATTAAATTATATATACAGGTCACACTTTAAAAAACTGAAAATGGAAGTAGACAAATTGACTCATACTGGAGGTGGGGGAATTAACCTTGTAAAACCAAAAACACCAATGACTACATGCCTTGTACCCGCTAACATGTTCACGTCCGGTCAGGGTTGATTTGAAGGTTGGCAATATGGAAATGGCTTTGTGATCATTCACTCTGATATTTGATCGCAGAACGCTTCTCTAAATCAGATGGGCCACTTTCAATCCTTTGCTGACAGTTTCCTATCTGGACTAAAGTAATAATGTACTGTCCTAAATAATGTAATGTGCTTTCCAATTTTTAGGTTTTATTATTTTGGAATATATTCTTTTCCATTACAAATTGAGATTAAACATTCGTAAGGAGAGGACGCTTTACAATGTGACGCAATGACATCTGAATTATTGTACCAGTTTAACGTTCTGCAGTTACACCTTAGGGTTCTGGGTTACTTATCAAAATAAAAATGAATCTTACTTGAGTTTATTAGCCACTGTGGGACAATTATATTGAAGTCATACATTCTATCAGGATATCCTGATTCACATATTAAGACTCATGCCATGTAGTTTGGGAGCAGGACTAAAATTTGATTTTCCAGGCTTTTTTGAACATAGTCAATAGGGAAGGGCAGAAAAGTTCTTGCTATGTATTCTACATTATAATAGGTGTTTTCACATCCACCATCTCATTTAAAACTCTCACCCCCCAGTGTTGTAATATCCTGGATCCTGGACTCTCACTCCTGATTGCTTCAAAGTCCTGCTTCTTAGTGATTGTGTGATTTTGGTCTGGATGCTGAATTTCTCTGAGCCTTGGTTCTTATCCAAAAAAACATCATAATCCTCTAAGGCAGATAGGAGGGCCAACACAGGTAAAGTATTGAGCACAGTGCTTGGCACACAGTACGAACCAATGAATTTTAAGTATTAATATTGTTCGCTGTTATCCCAGTTTCATAGATGAGGAAGTCCTGAATATAAAAGAGTTCGACAGCATCAGATTAGTAGGTGCTTTATTATGGCCAAAGATTTCCTGGAGAAGTTTTGAGTAGTCCTTCTCTTCCATTTGATGTAAAAACTCCCTCCCTCCCTAACTACCTCCTTCCACAGAGGACACCCACTGGCCAGGTTTTTCTCTATCTCATGGAGCTTACATTCTATTGGGGGGGGAGCAGTGACAGACAGTACAAAATATTTTAAAAAGCAGGATAGTTATTTATAGTGATGAATGCTACAAAGACGGTAAGACCTGGCTATGTGATCCAGACTGTGGCCTCGCTTCGGTGTTTAGGGGAGTCTCTGCGGAGGCGAATTGAGAGCTGAATATTGCCAGGAGCTAGCCAGCCAGTGGAAGATCTGGGTATGTTCCTGCCGGAGGGAACAGAGAGTGAAAAAGCAAGGAACTGAACATGTCCTACGAAGAGAAAGCAGGCCTGTGTATCTGTAGAGTGCTGAGGGGAAAAATGGAGGGAGTTGCGGTTGAGGTGGGCTGGAAGCAGCTCAAACAGAGCCTAATAGCCATGACAGAATGTATTGTAAGAGCAGTGGGGCACTACTGCAGGGTTGAAGCAAGGGAGTAACAGATCCTTATTCTGTCTTTTATTCATACCTTACGATTCTACAACAAGGAATTGAAAAGATCTGTCAGCCTTAAAAATTGGAATCAAAAAGGTGGTGAACGTTTAAAAGTAAACTTGATGCACAACTTTTTATCAAAAGGCGAGTGGTTTTATAATGCAAACAGTAGCATCCAAACTCATCCTACTTTCTAAACCCTTGGCTAACCCAGATTCTTCAGGGCCTGTTTTAAGTTCCCACCACGGCTGTCAGTTCTTTCCACATCAGACCCTCCCTTTTATCTTTTATACTTTCATTCTTTATTCTTTCCTTCTTTTGTTCTTTCATTCCCTGTGGCCGCCCTTGTTATCCTGACCTTTTCAACCCCACTTTCAAGAAGGCCAACTATTGGGCAGATTGCACTGTAATTCCCAAATTCAAATTTATCATAAGCCTGGCATTCCGACGCAGTCAGTTGCTACATCAACTTTGTCTTATAATACATCAACTTTGAGCACCTACTGTGTGCCAAATTCTGCACTAGACAATTAGGATTCAAAAGTAAGTAACTTCTGTTCCCTGCCTCTGAGCACTTTATCATCTAATGTGGTAGATTTGTAAGCTGATGATAGATTGGTTGATGGACAGACAGATTCATTCCTTTGTTCATTTACTGCTGCTTTCTATGTACCAGGCATTGTTCTTCTAGAGCAGGGGTGTCCACACGGCGGCCCGCGGGCCAACGGCGGCCCGCGATCCATTGTTAATTGGCCCGCAGCAAATTCCAAAAATATATTTAGTTTACTTAAATAAACCAGGTGAGGCAATACGTACTTCACCTCGAGTGAGTGGCCCGGCTGTTTGTGTGTTTTACCGCATATGGCCCTTGGTAAAAAACGTTGAAAAAAGTTTGGACACCCCTGTTCTAGAGGATATATCTTGAATAAGACTGACAAGGCCCCCAGCCTTATGGGGCTTACATTTTAGTGGGATTAGATGATCACTAAGAGATTTAGATGAACAACTACTTACTTACTGCGTGTTTACTAGAAGTTAGGTGCTTTGATAACCAGATTAGGCATTATTTTAACTAATTCCTAGGAGAAGCCCATATTATTATTTCCATTCGAAGAAGAGGTGGTTGAAGATTAGAAAATAAGCCAAATGCCGAAGGTTTCACAACTAGCTTGGACCTGACCCTATGTCTCTCTCAAAGTGTTACTGCATAATTACTGTGCCATCTGTGGCAATGCAGGGATGTTTTCGGTGCTGTTGTCTCTTCCAGGAAAGAGCAGAACTAAGGTGGGAGGAAAGGTGTACGTACATGGAGGGTGGAGAACGGGGTGGGTGGAAAGATGGGAAATGTAATAGTCTCATCTCTTTCCAGTCCACTTGCTCACCCTTCAGGAAGGCACCTGCCTAACTACAGGAACACTTTGTCCCACCCGCACGTCTTTTCTTAAACCTCCCTGTGCTTGCTTGGTCTTTCCCTTCATCTTGTCACACTCATGAACCAGATGTTGGGTCTGACTCAAATCCCTCCTCGTCCAGTGGCTTCTGCAAGTCCTCCCTTCTCATGAGATTAGTCTCGACTTCTCTTCTTCCATTGAACTGTTTCCTTTTAAACATGGTAGCCCTGCTCAGAGGCTGTCTTGCCTTTGAGTTATTTTGCATTCTGCTATTTCCTCCCAAGAGACCAATGACCGCTAGAGTAGAGGCTTCATGTCTTATATGCATCCTTATTGCCCCCTGCATCAGTGGTGCAGCCTCTTACACACAAGGACCTCGATACTATTGATGGTACTTACTCCAAAGCCATGACCCACAAGAAAGCATTGTTTCCAGTGGGCGTCTTGAACACCGATCTTTTACCATTGTGATAATCGAGCCGTTCTCTTTTGTTAAGAGTACCCCATAGATGTGTCTTTTGGGAACTGCTTTAGAACTTCGTAATTTTTATAAGGTCTAATATTACTCTCTTCGAGGCCTCCTAGGTACAACAGAGCTTCTTAAAGAAGCATCAGTTTGATAGCAAAGTAAATATACTGTCTGGATTTAGCTACCTTCAGTTCTAACTTACTCCGCCTCCTCTTCAGAAAAGCTTTTCATTTTCCATACTAATCAGCTCTCAGAGACTCTTAGAGTGGGGGAATTTGTGAAGTGCTTTGAGTCTGGAAGACTCGGGGGCTCCTTTGTGGGCACACATTTGGTCAGCACAGCTCTCGTGTGAAGGGAAATGAGGCTGAAAGAGCTCACTTACCTGTCTGCTGGTAAGTAGAGAAAGATAGCCTTGTAAATTCTCAGAGGGAAAAGAAATAATAAAATCAAGCTGGTTTATGGTCTGTCAGTCCAAAAAGCTTTTAAGCCACATCTATAAAGGTGGATCCACATAATGTTTGTTCTGCATTTTAGGCGTCATTGTGTTATAAGTGGTGTAAATTTAGCCCCTTTAAGCCCGATCTCCTGGGGGCTGAGTTTCGAGCGTTGGAACTTTATTTGAAAGGACTGGATTGATTGGGCTTTGATTTTGTCCCTCTTTACCAAACAGAGGTACTAAATAATGGTTTGGCCTCCCTGTTAGTTTTTTAAATGCACTTTATAGGTCTCTCTCTGCCCCCGTTCTCCGCCTTCTATCTCTAACTGTTCTGCTTAAAAAGACTTACAGTGGTATGAGAGAGGGGAAAAAACAGAAAGAAAAATCAACTGTCACGTTGTGAACATAATTGATTCAATAAATAACGTCTTTCAATTCCCAAGGCAAACCTCAAAGTCTTCACTTACGTCAATTAGTGTTCCGCTGTGTAAGTAGTGGCTTCCTAATTCAGACAGATGGGAAGAGTTCACCAGTGCTTACTTAGGTACTTCCTAAGGAAGGAGTGTGCTTTTCTGGTTTTAAAGACATGCCGTCTAGATTTATGTGCCCACTCTGCGGACAGAAGCTTGGAACAGAATTAACATGGCAGTTTTTCATCTTCCTGAAAGTAGACGGACGGCATTTAATTATTGTCCAGGGGTTTGTTGAAACAACAACAAAAATGAAACCAGGGAAGGAAATCCACTAGACTATAAGCTCGATGAGAGCAGGGACTTTGTCTTGTGTGTTCACCATTTAATCTCCAGTGCTCATAGTAGATACATAATAAATATTTGTTAGCTGGATCTGTTGATGAACGAATGAGAGCAGAAATTGGCACAGTTCTGGTCTTAGGTTAAATTTTATTCCACGGGTAGTTTCGCCCCCTCCTCCTCTTCCCCTCACCCCCAATTCTTTCAAAGGAGAGTAGCTCGAAGAGTCCAAGATTACCATCTCTTCAGACATGATTAAGGAGAGCTATTTCATCAATTCCCAGACTGGCAGAATTGGAAGGGATCTTGGAAGTGGTGTCAAGCTGCCATTTACAAATTCTAGTTCATTTACAAATGAACTAGTTGTGCTTCAGAACCACATACAGTGTGTTATAAATCTATAGATTCCAGCCCTAGCACTGGAAATTCTGACTGAGTCGGTCTGGATAAGGCTTGGGAATCTGTATTTGCTTTTGTGGGTTCTTAGTAATTCTGGTGTGCGGCTGGTTGTGGAAAACACCATCCGGTCAGCCTTGTAATCCCATAAGCTCTCAGGTCTCAGTTACTTCTTGGTGAAAGTGACAAGCCTGAAGTGCCCAGGAGAAGCACTGGCAGAGCTGTGATCAGAACCCAGGTCTCCTGATTCTGATGACAGCGTGCCTGGTCCTACAGTTTGCTGCTTGGGTTTACCCAACACTCCATGCTTCTCGGCATTCTGTCAAGATCCTTTAATTAACACTTCTTCTTTCCAAGACAGTGGCAGCATTTGTGGTGATGGCCAGCCTGAATCTGAAGGACCTTCTGAAACCTCAAGGAACTGTTACATTTTGTTCAGTGTACTTTGGTACTAAATACAGTTTATTGTCTCCTCTAGAGATGCATCCCCCTCTCATGGCTCAGATCAAACCCCAAGTAGGAAGTCCCTTCCCTTCTCTTAAGGGCCCACTCAGTGTTTCCCAGCCCCACCTGATCCTGAGAATCATCTGGATGCTTATTACTTGAGTCCCATTAAATCAAAGTCTTCCTGTGAGGGACGTGGGAACCTGCATTTTAATTATTATAATTATGAACTAGGGTCTTAAGGAAGCCAAAGCTGAATCCGGGGGCATGGGACACATGGACTCTCTAACCTATTCTTCAGTCCCTGAGAACTTCAGAACCATGTGTCCCAGGCCCCCGGATCCAGCTTTGACTTCCTTAAGACCCTACTGCATAATTATTATACCTCATAACCCTGTCTTTCCATCTTAAGGTTTATCCTCTGGTCTTCAAAACTTGCCCTTGAAGGAGGAAAGAGGGAATATCTGCTTTCCTTTTTGCTCCAGGGTAAGAGTTGACTGGCCAAGGTAGGTGGGTAGACAGCTTGAAATGTACACTAGTGGAGTGAGCATTGCAAGATGGTTAAGGGGGTGGCCCCAGAAACCAGAATAGCATGCCTCTGTTCTTTCCCTGGACTCATTACTTAATAGCTGTATAACTTTGGGCAAATTACTTAAACCTTTTTGAGTTGCTGTTTCCTCATCAGTAAGATGGGGATAAGAATAGTACATGTTCCGGGTTTTATGTGTATTAAACAAGGTATCAAGTTGGCTGTGGGGACACACTCAGATGGAGATCTGCGAGCAGAGGGTGATTGGAGAGGACACTCAGGAACACCCCTTGTGAGGGAGTGAGGAAAGCAAGATTAGGCGGCAGGTGACGTTGAACTGTGACATAGTTGTGATGAAGGTCTCCGCTGATCCCTTGGGGAGCTGGAGATGGGATGCGCCTCAGAGTTACCTCGAATTGAGGGAAGGGGGCCAGGCCTTCAGACCCCCGTATCCACCAATCATTGGATGTGGATGACACGTGGAGAGGGGACATAGCCTCAGGTAAGGCAGCTCCCTTTGGCTGAGGGTGGCTGTCTGCTGTCAGCAGCCCACAGTGCTGGCAGATGGCTGGAAGGAGTGCCTGAGACAGTGCACCCAGCACCCACTACCCAGGATAAGGCACATCAAACCTTAGCAGTGAATGTAGCACATCTGTAAGTGTTCAATACACATTAACTATGGCCATTATTATTCCAGCTCTGGCAATGCCACTTAGTAGCTGGGCCACTTTCAAGAAGTTCGTCAAATTCTCTCGGGCTGTTTCCTTATGTTTAAAATGAAGACCCTAAACTCTGCCTTATTTCCCTGAGTAGTTCTGAGCACACGTGGAGATAACGTATGTGAAATCGATGAGTAGACTATTATAAAAATGTAAGGTGTGACTATGAGCCTGCTTCTCTGAAATGAATATATGGCCATGACTTGAATTCCTTGAAGGGGAAGGGTTGTGATAAATGTAAAGGTGCTTGTCCATGAAATACGGCATTTTGATTTTTGTTTCTTCTCTCAATAGGGAATTAGAATAATGGAGATGCTGCTAAAGGAACAGTGTGGTGCCCCCTCGGCCGAATAAAGAAGCAGCAGTGAGTACCAAAAGCCAAATCAGAATTAGTTACTCAGGCCGTGCTTTTATGCTTATCAGCTTGGTGTTATACATCTGCCTCCCTGGGCTTTCATGCTACGCATTTCCCAGTTATGTGCACAGGGGACTGCCTCACAGGTGTTTCCTTATCTGTTCTGTAGCTTTATTTACTTGGTTCTTTGATTTTTTTTTTCCAGAGCAGTTTCATACTACGTGCTGGGTTACAACTTCATTCAAATGGTTTAAACTGCTCAGCACAATCCAACATGATTGCAACTCTCAAGGCGGCATAGATTTGCGGAGATTGCAGCTCGGGAATCACTGGAGCTTAATTTTATTGTTCTGTGAACAATGAAAGGAGGGGTTTAAAGCTACATTTGGAGCAGGGAGGAAAACCAGAATGGGGCCTGTTGATTGGCCAGTGAAAGAAATGTATTTTATCCGTCATAATGTAGTCCCATTGATTAAGAATGGCTGCCTGAAATGCTGTTGAGAAGGATTCTGAGGCCTTAAAATAATTCTCAGGCTCTGGGTAAGAGTGCCGTCATTGATTAGCAATGTCTGCCATGAGCACAGGATGGAAGAAAGAGCAATTGTGCAGGAGCACATGCCACTTCTAGTTTAGGGAACGTGATGCGAGGTTAACAGATAGCAGGGGATTTCAGACTTACATAAAGGTTTTTCTTTAAGTTTTTATTGTCTACATCAAGCATGGTCTTTATAGTGGAAAGGGTACAAGCACAAAGTTATTTAAGAGAGAATCAAAGCCTAAAATAAATGAGTACAGTGGGTTTACATCTTGTAAAATTTATTGGACTTAGATTGTTAACATCTGAGGGAAGGTAAGACCTTCAAGTAGAGCAAACACTGTTTTGGGTAATTCAGAATGACCTCAAATTTCCTCTTATTGGCTTAAAACTATAGTACACAGGGTTCTGTACAAGCAACCTGGTACTCTAATTGTGATATACAGTAAACTATGAGAACAATTAACCCAAGAAGAAGCAAAAGGAACATTTATATGCAAATATCTCAATGTTCAAAGCATGCTGGTCATGCCTCTGAATGAGAATTTGAGAATTATAAAGTGTTTCTGCTTGTTTGCGGGTTAGACTCCACTCTAATTAATGTTAAGCCTCTGTGTACTTTACACATAATAATAGATTTATTTATTACTGCAAAGGGGAAACAAGATAATTTCATTTAGCGCAGCCACTGTGCATGGCAGGTGCTCAAAAATGTTGGAATGGAATCTAAACATTGTGTGCTCCTATAATCTACTCTGTGCTTTGAAAAGTTACAGAGAAGAATTTGGCCAGATCTCCCTGTCTTTTCAGGCTGGTATTTTTTTGAAGCTCACTAAGCACCTCCAATGTTTGTGTACTTGGGCACAGAGTTCGTCTTACCCTGAAGAGTGGGATCTAAAGTCAGCTCTGCATTTAACAGGAAAACAAGGGGAGGGGGCGGCCGGTTAGCTCAGTGGGTTAGAGTGCAGTGCTCGCAACAACAAGGTTGCCGGTTTGATCCCCTCGTGGGCCAGTGTGAGCTGCACCCTCCACAACTAGATTGGAACAACTATGTGACTTAGAGCTGATGGGTCCTGGAAAAACACACTTAAATAAATAAGTTTGGAAAAAAAATAAAAATAAACAAGGGTGGCTGATGAAATATGGTCACAAATTCTTTTAAATACAAAGGAAACGAGGGGACACCGCTGACATGGGGAAAGTATATATTGGTTTTTAAACTTTAAGCTAGTGATTTTGAAGCGGTAGTGCGTGTCAGAATCACCTGGAGGATTTCTAAAACACAGTGGTGGGTCCCCACCCCCAGAGTTTCTGATTCAGTAGGTCCAGGTGGACCCTGAGAATTTGTGTTTCGAATCGTTTCCCAGGTGGTGCTGCTGCTGGTTCAGGCACTGCACTTTGCGAACCATGGCTTTAAGTGAGTTCTCATCTCTGAGTGGAGACAGGTTAAATGCAGGGGCACTGAGAAAGCTACTACCTGGGATTTGGCATTGTTGTCATGTATTCTGTTGACTTTCGATTAATCAGAGGAATGATTTTGTGTGGCTTTCTCCTGACGTGAGCGTCTCAGCCTCTTCTTGCTTGCCTTTTGTTGCTGCTTGAATGTGGACAGGCTCCACACTGCAGCAAAGACAACTGACAAGAAAAAACTGAGGGATTAAGAAGTACGAATTGGTAGTTACAGTGTAGTCCCGGGCGTGTAAAGTACAGCGCAGAGAACATGGCCAATAATGTTGCAACAACTATGTATAGAGCCAGGTGGGTACTAGATGAATCAGAGGGATCACTGCATGCATTATATAAAGGGCGAACCCCTATGCTGTACACTTTAAAATAATATTGCATGTCATTTGTAACTGAAAAAAGATAGATAATGTAAAAAAAGAAAAGGAGATGAGACTCACATCGACTTGTGTTTTAACTCAGCAAGTTGTGTTTTTGATTTAAGTGTTGCTAGTGAAAATGAGGAAATTAAACAAATATTACTCATTGTCTTCAATTACCCATGTTCTTGTTCTGTTTGTTTGTTTGTTTGTTTTGAGAGCTAAGCCATGAACTCCGGGCTTTGTGCTGTTTCTAAAAACCAACTTATTCTCCTCTCTTAAGTGAAGTGGTTGAGGTCTGGATACTACCAGAAATTCAGTGCAGGACAGTTGCATTTAATGCAACCGAGTTCCTGAAAGATTTACATTCAAACTCATAGCGTGTGAGCAGTTTTCTCAGAGGAACGAATGTAAAGTAAGGGGTATGTATTCTGACCACAGAACTCTACAGTTACTACAAATTAGATAGAGGCTATTGCTGAAGCTTTACGCTTTTTTCAAAATCAGCTTCATTGAAATATTATCTGTGTCATTAAATTGATCAGTTTTAAGCACACAGTTTGGTGAGTTTTGACAGGTATATACAGCTATGTAAGCGTCACCAAAAACATGATACAGAACATTTTGAGGCTTTGTGTTGCTGCAGTGTTGTTGCTAGTTTATTGCTTCCCATGTTTATCCCATTTTCTTGTCTATTTTTACAAAGTTTTTGCAAGCTTGAAGTGTAGACGTTTTAATGGAACTTTTCATTTTCTCAAAATTAGCTCTGTGAAAAATAGGAGAATAGTTTTAAGGGGGAGAACTGCTGTTTTTATGAGCTGTAACACGCTATATTCAAAGAAAGGGGTGGGGGAATTACCTTTATAGCTATGGAGCAGGGATCGGCCAACTATAGCCTGCAGGCCAAATCCAGCCGGCTGTCTGCTTTTGTAAATAAACTTACTGGAAGGCAGTTATGCTCCTGGCTGTGTTCTAGTTACAACGGCAGAGTGAATAGTGGTGATGGATATCTTACCGACTACAAAGCCTAAGATATTTACTATCCGATTCTTTAAGAAAAAGTTTTCTGTCCTGGGTTAGAGCGTGCCCCCTCCTAAATTAACATCAGGGCGCCTTGTGGTGATGGTTTGGCCTTTTTTATCTAGCATTTGATCACATCGTACCTCTCTATTCCAACGTTAATAGTGTGACAGTTTATTTTCTCTGCAGTAGCTCTAATATCACCGCGTGGATGATGCTATAGTTTAAGGCATACAGAAGCCTTGAAATGATCACAACAATGAAGATAAAATACTGGCAGCAATGATCATTCAAATTGCTCATAAAGTTCCAACACACGTGCATAATAGAGTGGAAATGCAGGCATTTTGTGTGGCAGATCCCATTATCACTGGGTTGTGGCCATAGTGCAGATGCTGGCAACAATGTCCTCCGTTTGCCAGCTTTGGACTTCTGCAATTCTTACTTTAAAAAACAACAGCAACAACATTCTGTGGGGTTCCCACAAATGCGTGTAGGAGACGTTATTTAATATTCCTATAACATGGCCCATTTCAAATGTGCATAATTTAAACCCCCACAGACTGTGACCACGTTGTGTATGGTACCTAGCCCTAAAGATATGCCCCAGAACCCTCTGTCTGGCCTGTATATCCAAGTGGGCATTTGACAGTTAGAAAGCTTAGAAGGTGATTCTGTCGTGAGCCAAACCGGAGGTGCATAAGTCTCACTAACCAATGTGCTTGTGGTGCTGCTGCTGACATGTCCATTGGTTAGATTTCCTGTCATTTTTGAGTAGGACAAATAGCCCTCGCATGTGTTTGTTCTTGCTGCCGGCAGCTGGGAGACAGGGCTTGGTGAGGTTGGCAAACATAGCAGAGGTCTTTCACATAGAAATGATTAAGACCTCAGTTTCAGCTCTTTCTTAACTCTCCTTTGAACCAGCTCCTTTAGGTAGCTGGACTTAATAAAATGAGGTGCTTGCTTTGTTCAAAGATCATTAGGACGCAGAGATACTGTTTCTTCAAGAATTATCCATAGCCATAGAACTCAAGTGGCCCTTAAGAGTTGTTGCAGCAAAGTCGACAAACGAGTATTGATTGGTGAGACATGTTTATGAGGTGATAAAGCCTGTCTGCTTTCTCTTGCAGGGGAGCTGGGTTGTGTCCACTTTCGCTCGAGAGTCACTTCTCGGACACAACACATCAAAGACACTGTTTTCAAAATACAGGTTTAAAGCTGCAGTGTCGGCAGCTTAAAGAAGAGGAGACCCTCCTGCCAGGACGTGGAATGATACACTCCCCTGGGAGCCAGCCTCAAATAGCGGCACTCATGGAGCTGAAACTTTTCTAGCTGGATTTTTTTATGACACAGTCTCTTTACGATTATACACTTAAAGGGGAAACCGAGAGCAGGCGATGTCGCCTGTCTTCAGGGCATCCTGCTGGTTGTCTGGTGTCCGGGCAGCCGAGGACAGGCCTGGAGAGTGGTGCTCGTGCCCCTATGTTATCTGCGTCATTGCCTGGAGGATTCATGAGAGGATTCTGGGACAAAGACAGGAGTGGAACCCGATACCTGATTAGCCGGTAGCCTGGAACGGACAGGAATGTTCCAGACCTGAGTTGAAGCTAAGCCACATTTATAATAATTTTTAAGCTTCTCAGAAATCAGGAGCATTTGCTTTCCACCCATAAGTACTACATCACTGCCATCAGTATAGCGTTCATAATGTAATGCGTGGACTGTGGTTTGACCTGTGAAAAATTATGGGATGGAGAGGAGGAAGGCGCGTTATAGTCTTGGCTCCTGCTAAGTTGTTCTGAGATGCGCAGCAGACCCTAACCTCTCTGTTTTTCACTGGGCAAGTGAGGGTAATCGGGTACAGATTTTTCTACCTGTGGGTTGTGATGATTAAAACAAGGTAATTTAGCGTGAAAAGCCCAGGTTTGAGAATCAAACAGACTTGGGATTGAATCTAAGCATTGCCACCCACAGCACACTAGTACATAATTTTGCATCTTTCTGAAATTCATTTTTTAAAATTTGTAAAACGGGGTGGTAGAATTAACTGTGCAGTCGTTGGACCGATTTTGGAATATATATATATATCTTTCCTAGCATTCCTGGTGCCTAGTAGAAGTCCAGTAAATAGGAGCCATTATTATCATGTGAAACCATTTTGAAAATGTGCTTTTCAAATGTAATGTAAGGTGGTATTACTGTTTGAAAATTAGATGACAGTAGTTTACATTTCCCATGATCGGAAGCCAAAATATAAATGTGCGTGACCTAACAGAAAGCTTGAAGAGAGGCAATAATTTGGAATTCATCTTAAGATAAAAATTGGGCCATTGCTGGAAAGTCTTGGGGACATTTTTTCTTTTCTTTTTTTTTTTTTTTTAATATTTGAAAGACTTTCCACTTAGTGTATTGATGAATTTCAAAGCAATTGTATTTTTTTTAAAAATACAAGTCTGCTACTGTGAGCCTCTTCTTAGTGTATTTGAGCTACTTGCATTGCCTGAGTTTTGTGTCTTGGGATAATTTTTCCTTATTTCCTTAGTGTTTCATTCTTCACTTGTGTTGAAGGGAAAAAATAATGGTAGAAACCAGAACACACTTTGCCCTCCTTTTCCAATTTGTAAATGGCATTTTGTAGGATTTTGGAATAATAGCCCACTTCCCAAAATAAGAGACGATGTGATTTATCACGGGGGTGACAGGCAAGAAATTTGTATTTGGAGGTTGACATTGGAATAAACTTAATTCTTCATACTCAACAACTTGCCTCTGCTGAAGGCAGGAGAATTCTCGGTCTTGGCTGAGGTCCATTAGATCCACATGGGGAGCTTTGTGCAATCCGGATGCCCAGGTTACGTCCCAGACCAATAAATCAGAATCTCTGGGGGGAACCCAGGCATCAGTAGTTTTAAAGGGGCCTAGGTGATTCCCATGGGTAGTTAAAGATGACAACACTACCATGAATTCTAGGTGATTTGAAGACATTATCTGATTTCTTTCTTAATACTTCTGAGGTAGGAAAGGATCTTTGTAGTATGAGTTTTTGTGAGAAAGAAAAATAGTGAAGCTCGGAGAGGCTGGATTTTTGCCTTAATTCCTTGAAGCTGGGGTGGCTGATGCAAATGCCTGTGGGGGTCCGGCAGGTGATCTGATGGGTGAAGCAGGCTGGTGACCACTGGGCAGATCCTGGGAGCGCGTGTGCTTGGCGAAAGGTGGACAGCTGCTGCCTGGATCCAGCACGGTGTTGCCATGTGGCTGGTTTTTCTTCTAGTTCTTCCAACTTCCAATTTTTCAGGAAAAGAGAGAATTTAAAAAGAAAAGAAATCTCCCAGTTTTTGCATGTTGGCAATAAGTTCAAAATTGTTTAAAACATTGTTTGCCAGTAGTTTTCAGTGTCTGCCTCAGGAGTGTTAAGGACCAGCCTGAGTAGCCTCCCAGCTAATATTTAATAGATTGCATTTTCGTAAACCGGACGTAAGCCGCATTCTGCCTCTCCTCCAGTACTGCTTTTGAATGTATTTTCCTCCCATTTCCACATAATTCTCTGGACTTGCATCAGACACTTTCCTTCCCTCCCTTTTTCTCCTGCAGGCATCCGTTGCTTCTGGCTTCTTATCTATGGCTGAAAAATCTTCTGCTCTTTTAAAAATTAATTAGGGCTTGTTAGAGTTCATTTTTATTATGTGTCAGAATCCTTTCCCCGTGGTAAAACATTTAGAAGCCCACATTTAAATTTTATTTTTTATCTGTAGTCCAGTGTAAGAAATGTCAGAACCAGGAGTGTAGCCTCATTGGGCAGATTAGGAACAAGGCTGGGCCAGGGTTGATACACAGACCTGGTCAGCCTCCTCCTGACTGGGTTTCGGAGCCCACCTTTCAAGGTGATGATTCACCACAGTGAGTCCTAGACTTCCACTGGGACCAGAAATCTGCTGGTGTTTCTGCTTCATGACCTTTCAGTCGGCACCTGGCGATCTGCATTTTGAAATAAGTTTACCAGGAGATTCAGTTGTGCTGTTTCACAGACACATATTCTGAGAAACACCGATTTAGCGGAGCTGTTTTTGGGCTCCTTAGCCTCTATCACTTATGAAGGTTTTGCAGTCAGCTGGGCCTGTTGATCAATACAGTTGATCACTCAGAACACAATATAAAGTTCTTACGCAGAGAGAAGCTGACTTAAGCTATCCCTACACAATCGAGGTGCTTTGGCCACGAAGGGGCTTTTATGGTTTCAGTCATATGTGGATTAAAACAAAAAGGTGCTGTATTTTTTATATAAATTGCTTTGTGCATTTGTTTCAGTAGTCTGCTTGTAGTAATATCTCATTTATCAGACATTATGCGGTACATGAATGGTGTGGACAACCACAAGGCTATTCCTTTCAGTTGCACACCTTTTTTGCTTTATTTCAATCATTTATATGGAACGCTTTTTTAATTTACTGTATACTTTCCTGCCCTTGTAAACCAGAATCTGCTGAAGGTAATGAAGTCTTTTCAGGGTTATTATTTATGTTTTGAATTCTTTCAGGTCCTGTTTAGATTTATTAAAGCTCCTATATGAATGACCCCCAAAGGCTCTGTTCTTTGAGGGGCCATTTGCAGTGGTCTTTATAGTTTTCCTTTTCCCTCACAGTTATCTGTTGTTCCTCTCTGCCAACACTCTAGGAACTTCCCTCTCATTTGCTGTATGGAGCCGGGAAATCATGTAATTGTATACTGTATGTCAAGGAATAGTAAACAGAATTCGAGTGAGGCTTTGAGGGGCTTTTCCAGCAGTTAAATGAATAAATGTTGCCACATTGACTTTGTGACATTATTTTAGTGGCTCCACTACCCTTTTCTAACTTACTTCCTGATCCCCAACTGCAGTTGTCACGTCCGTGACCTCAAGGTAAGGGACATCTGGCTACAAGTGGTTTCTCTTGATTTTTAGGCCATTTTCTCCCCCATTCATGTTAGTGTGTTTATATGTGTAGTTCTGTAATGTGAAACTTACGAGGTGTGATAGAAAAATACAGTGAATGCTGCTGCCGAGTGCCATCCAACGGAAAGGCAGGGATCTTCAATACGGGAAGCTGCGCATCAAACCTTAGTAACTGTGTGACAAGTTTCAACTTGTTCGGTGCAATCAGTCGGGTGTGAGCTACAATTGAGAGAAGGTATGTTTTAAAGTGGGCTATAAATCATCCTCTATCATGGCAATGCTCCATGTCACACATTGCTTCTGATTGGGCAATTTCTGTCAAATAAAAACATGATAGTGTGTCCTCATCCACCTTTTTCACTGCATCTGGCACCCTGCGACTTCTGGATCTTCCCCAAAGTCAAAATGATTCAAGACATCGAAGTAGCTATGGCAGCGCAACTAAAGACACTCACGAAAGAGGACTTCCAGAACTGCTTCAGAAAGTGGCAAGAACGAGGGGATAAGTATGAAGCGAGGGGGAGTATTTTGAGGGGGATTAATGGCAATGTGTCTTTTACTGTAATAAATTTATTTTTAATTTAAACATTCACTGTATTTTGTTTATTTATTATTATACCTTGTACATTCTGTACTTTGTTTCCATGGATTTGTCTTTATCCTCTCATTTGATCTTTTTTTCACTTGAATGTATTTGGGTTTCTGTGCCCTGTTATCAAAATGCCTTGTCCAAACCCTATTGCCTTTCTTTTATTAGAGCCTGGGTGCCGTTAAGGGTAGAATCCTTAGTTTAACTAGCACTGAGCACCTACTGTGTGCAAGAGAAAGGCAGGATTTGTCTTCTTTTGACTTGATCCAGTGGGTTTCCAGAAGGCTTGCACCATCATTATACTGACAGATGGCAGGAATGGGCACCAATTGGCGGTAAGACCAGACATAGTTACCCGTTGGGTAAATCAAACAATGATTACTTATTTAATGGATGCAGAAAACATCAGCACAGGATGCACAGTGGAGAGATCATCACCAGAATGTGTAACTGGGTGGCCCCAAAGCCTCACCCGCAGATGGCACAGTTGTGGATGATAATGTCTGAATTAGTGGGGGGCGTGTCATACCTGGTTCTCTGAGGCTCATGATACCTGGAGAAGAGCTGGTTCTCTCTAGGCCCGGCCTTACATACAGAAGCGTGGAGCTGGCTTGCATGAGACCACCTCTTCTGAGCCACGTAGCAGCTCCGCAGTGCACAGCGATTGCAGGGTACACGGTATTCAGGCATAAACATCTTTTACTTTCAGACAGTTCTGACTATTACAACCTGGTCTCAGGACATCCCTGAACCCAGGGCTTGCAGTATGAGCGCCTGCTTTCCTGATGTCTGGGCGGGGCGTGCTAACTAGCGTGGGCCAACCTTGCAAACCCCAGAACCCTTAACACAAGCCTCGGAAAGATCAAGGCAGGTAGAGAGGTGGAGTTCTAAGAATGACAAACCCAGTACGGTAGGGACTCTGAAATTAAGTTAACTTACAGAAACAATTTATAGATATTTAAAATGCAGAATTTGAAATGTAAAATGCACTATCTCTTGCATACTTTGACTGCCAGTTGGAAGCTCCTGGGGATACCAGGGGAAGCTTTAAAAAAATACTGATGCCTGGGTTCCACCCTGAGATTCTTGGTTGCAGCCCTGGCATCAGGATTGCGTAAAGCTCCCCAGGTTATCTTGAAGCTGTGAGCAGTGATTCTGATCAACTTCAGAAGTAATGTCTGTTCTCATGTAAGCGGTAACCCTCAGAAGCTATTAGAGGAGGGAGTTTGCAATAGGAGATGGCTCTTTCCTAATGTTTTGCCTCCAGCCCTTCAGAAAAATATCATTCACTCTCTAAGAAAAAAGTGCTCAGTGTCTCTTAAATGCTAATAGTAGAAAAGAGATGCTGGAAATTCTCCACCACGTGCAGGCAACCTGCTTTATGATCAGATGTTTGAGTTGTGTTTTTTGGGACAGAGTTCCATGCAGAAAAGCAATCCCATAGTCACTTGAGACGCTTGCTCATCTCGAAGGGTTAACCTGAGTAACTGTTTCTGGACCTTAAGATGTAGCTCTGGACAGGCATGCTGTGCAGGAGGCGGCCGAGAGAAAATAGCCACCATCCTGTTAAATTGAACTCCGCGGAGCTATTCTCCAGCATCGTCGGAGAGGGTTAGAGCCATTTCGTGCCTGCCATCTGTTAGGCTGCTGAGGAAATCGTTGCTTCTTTGTGTCAGTGCCACGATGAACTTTGAGATCTCATGACAAATGAGAAAATGCTCACTCTTCAGTTAGTTGTATGTTTTTTTTTGCCCCCCACTTTGGGTTTCGGAATCTCTCTAAATTCAAAAGTCCATCCGTTGTTCAAATTTTGAAATTACCGCATTGACAATTTCTTGAAAGGTTGATGGGAAATTGTGGTCTGGACTGAAGCTCCTCTGTTATTTGTGTTTGTTTAAGGATGTAGTCATTAGTTTCAACAAAACCCAAGTCATTCTTGTCAATCAGTCCAAAGGAAAAAAAAATTCCCGTGGTCCTCAAGACAGGAGACATACAAAAAGCAGCCAGAAATAATTTAATGAATGAATTACCACAGAGTATGGTTATTGTAAATGGAAACAAGATATGGGGTAAGGAAGGGGAGAAAGAAAGAAAAAAAACTTACCAAGGTCCTACCTGTCACTGATAGGTAAGGCTGACTATGAAGAAACCTTTTCTGTCTGAAATGACATTTCAGACAATTGGAGGATATGGCATGGAAATTCAGAGTACCTCAGTTCAGGTCTTCTTTTTTTTTTTTTTTTTCTTTTCCCCTCTGAACATATCCATAGATTAGAGCTGAAACAAGTTCTGTGCAACTTTTCTGCCTGTATCTTGGTGATCGGCTCTAAAGCCCTTGCAAAACTTGGAGTCAGTCACATTTGAGGCACTAGGGTGGCTCCCCTTTTTAATTACACTTTTAAATTGAATTAAACTATGCATCAGATTGCAGTTGGAACCATTCCAGTATGGAAAGGAGTCTTTTTATATGTGTGAATTCAGAAGCTAGCATTATAACTTCTTTCCCTAGGTGTTAATTGTTCTGTCAAGTGCTGTGAGAACCATTTCTTCTTAGAAAAAAATAAATGCTAATAATGTTTTGGGGCCTTATTAAAAAAGGCAAGGAATTTGCAGAAAAGAGTTGGGGAAGAGCAAAGCAATAGCCAGGCATTTGTCCCCCGCCCCTGTTCTACTGTTCCCCCTCACCTCCACCATCTGCCTCTGAAACCTCTTTCCGGTGGGAGTGGGGACAATTCTCAAAAGAGGGTATCTGCAATTCTCAAAACAGAGTATTAGTACCTTGAGAATATATGGTCATCTCTGTGAGGGATGTGGGAAGCCACAAGATAGAAGGGCGGAATGCTCCTTGGAGAGCATTCATTTTTCTCAAAGATTTGTGGAAAAAACACTTTCTTATATCAAAATCAACACATCACTTTGTAGAATGTATAATTGGAATAGACTCTTAATTTTGAAAAAAAAAAAAGAATTTGCTCGGGGCACTGCGTAGAATGCTGCATTGTACAGGGCAGGTGTTCTATTAGGTGGAATATAATGGGACTACCGGAGGATGGCAATTACATATGCTTCAGCCTGATACAAGCATGTGGAATTAGGACATCCCCCAGTGCCACACGGCCCTGTTCTACTGGTGGGAGTCAGGTCTCTCTCTGGAAGAGTTGGAGAAGCCTGGGTGGAGGCCACCTCTGATCCCTGGAACTCCCAGATTTCCCATGTCCCTCAGAGTCAGCCTTTGCATCCTGGCAGCATGGCTTTTGCCTGTGAATATCTCGTAATGCAAAACGGGGTAGATACCCCATAAGCTAGGGCAAACCTTGCTGTCAGGGGCATCACAGCTTATTTTGAGGGCTGAATTAACGTAGAGCTCTTAGCCATTGAGAAGGAAGTATATCAGTATAAAGAGCATTTGCTGAATATTAAATTTTAAATTATTTTTCCCTGTAGTTTTTTTGAGGGGGTGCAGTCATGTTTTCACTTATGGTCAGAGAAAACACTCATCAGAAGAATTTTCTATGTCAATATAATGTTTATAACATACTGTTTTTCCCCAAATGGAGGCAATTCAGATATACCTATATACTGCGGGTTTCTCTACAGTGTTTATCCAGTGGGCTTGTTGAAATCAATGGGAAGGGGTGGAGTCAAATAACAAGGAAAAAATTAATGAAGCAGTATTTTGCTTCTTGATTCTTGTAATTATAGTGGTGCTGTTGGTTCTGCTATAGTGAAGCTCTTATCTTTCCAACAACAGACCTCTTTTCTGGTTTATTCCCTCAGATATATTTGAACTATCATCTAGATGGAAATTGTATGGCAGTTGCCAGCAGGAATAACCTTTATTTTTATTTACAAAACACATTTCTATTAAGAATGTCAGCTATGGCAGTACCCCAACTTCTTTGTTGAAATAGTGTTTCCCAGTCAAATCTGAATTTCCCTTCACTAAAGCGAAATTTGACAATACATTTGGCATTAGATTAAGATTAAAATATAAAAAAAAATCTGAGGGTTTGATTTAATTCAAATATAGCCAAGAAGCCTAAACTGGAAGTCTGGCTATGCTGTGCCCTAGCTGTTACACCTAAGCTCTCTGGGCTTCATTTTCTTCCTAGGGGAGGGAATAATAGTAGGGCCTGTTTTATAGGATTGAAAGGATGAAAGTTCAAGACACGTTAAAAAAAAAAAAAAAGAAGCTGGAACAGTGAGTGCCTGGCACAGTAAACACTCAGCCATCTCTGCAAGAGATTGTGTTGAATTGGTAGTCTTGAAACGTTTGGTAGAATTTTCCAGTGAAACCATTTAGGTCTGGACTATTATTTGGGGGAGATTTTTAATTACAAATGTAATTTCTTCAATAGTTGTATGGCTGTTCAAATATTTTGTTCAGGAGTATGAGAGACGTCAAATTAAGACAGTCCTTTTTCACAATTCACGTAGCATCTATTCTGCCCCCCACAGTTGATACAATCAGACAAAATAATTTTTCTCAACGAAAAGGTCTGGGTAGCCCACTTATCACTATACTGTTCATATTTTGAAGTACCGGAGTAAGCATTTTTTTAAAAATAGAGACTGAAGTGCTTGTGAATTTTGGCATTTTATTTTTGCAATAAATGTGTGACCTCACTGTATAGCAACGGTTAAATACTGTACATTGCAAGAGGGAATTGAACAGCTGATTTAATGAAACCATTTTAACAAGAACCAGTTGCAGTGTTAGGTTGTAATTACAAAGGAACCTGCCTGGACTTTAATTTGTCATCTTGTTATATTTGAAAATGGTCCTGGATTTGCATTTCCCAGATGTCAGAGACAATGATGAGAGGTCCCAGGTGACAAGCCCATACATCAGCAAAGTTTTAAACAAAAGCCAGCATTTTTCTGATGAGCTAAAATTTTACTGACTCCAGAGAGGCCTGATAAGAGTGTTTTTGTCTTAGAACATGGTTGGTCATGCTTATCCACTTCACTTATGTGACAGGTATTTATAATCTCTCATATCTATAGAGAATGTTTCAGTTTATTTACTAAGCACTTCCATATCTGTTATCTCATTTGATCCCTGAAACAGCCCTGGGAAGATGGTAGGAGTTGCCATACGGATAAGGAATCAAAGGCTCACAGTGGATAAGTGACTTGTCCAAGAGCACACGGCTAGTAAGTGGCTGAACTGGAATCATTGTGTGGCCACACATTTATCAAACCTCAAATGAAAGTTTATAGTAATGCTACGTAATGCTACATCCATCTAGATATCCCTTGATTTATAGTTCCTGATCACAAACTATTGTGTACACCATGTCATGACATTGTCATTGGATCTTACTTTTGCAACCTCTTTCTCTGAAGTGGAGTAAATACCATTTTGACTCACTTGATGTGTTTCTCAGTGTATGTAAAAACACATCTTGTGAAAAGTCCTTTATTCAATTTCTTTCAAATTACCCTGTTTGATGTGTGTGTGTGTGTGTGTGTGTTTGCTGTGATCTTGACTACTATGGTGAAAGAGCTAGAAGTCGTTAGACTAATGGTAGTTTTTTTCATCTGTAAAATGAGGTGTTTGGGTTAGCATCTGGGAAATACAGAAACAGGGTTGGAAGGGACCTTAATAGCCTAGGCTTTGAAATCAGATGGATTACAGACCAAGTGTTGGCTAGTAAGTCCGCCGTTCACTAGCTCTGTGGTCTGAGACAAGTTAACTTTCTTTGAAGTTACATTTCCTCATTGGTGAAATATAATTGAAAATAGTGTCTATTTACAGAATTGTTGTAAAGTGATGAGTACAGTGCCTGGAATACAGTGACCATTCAAAAAAAGTGAGCCATTAAAACAGATGCTCTCTTTCTGGATTAAGAGAGTGGTTTTTCTGGGTTAGTGAGTGCTCTCCATTTCCCCATAAAACAGCATCCTGAATAACCACTGCTGGTATACCTCACTCATTCTCTTGTAGGTTTTTGGTCTCAAAGGTTGAATTAACATCTTTTGCAAAGGTTATTTGCATTTATTCCCAAATCTGTTTATGCTCATTGCATTTATAATGATTTCATTTAGTTAACTATTACATATACTGGTGTATTAGTTTCTTATTGCTGATTTAGCAAATAACCACAGACTAAGTGGCTTAAAACAAATACACATTTATTATCGTACTGGAGGTCAGTCTGAAATAGGTTTCACTGGACTAAAATCAAGGTGCTGGTAGGGCTGCATCTTTTTCCCAAGGCTCTTAAGGGAGAATCTGTTCCCTTGCCTTTTCCAGCTTTAGAAGCCACCTGCATTTCTAGACTTGTGGCTGGCTTCTTTCTCCATTTTCAGAGTCACCAGCATAGTATTTTCAAATTCCTCTCTGACGCTCCACCTCTCTTTGATTAGATTGGATTCACGGGATAATCCAGCATAATCTCCCCATCTCAAGATCCTTAATTTAATCACATCTGCAAAGTCTCTTTTGCCATGTAAAGGAACATACTGCGGTTCCAAGGATTAGAGCATGGACGTCTTTCGGGGAACCATTAACTCAGCCTTCCACAACTGTTGACATTTGAGAGAAGAGAAAAAGGGGAGTTTTTATGAAACCTACCTAGTTCCTTTGGAAAGACTCATTAAGTTAAATTGAAAACATTGCTTTTGAATTGGATGTGGGTGAGACAACTATAAAATTTGTGGGAAATTGTGAAAGTCAAGGATTCTGCACCCAGATTGCTTCAGAAGTGTTTATGTTCTTGCTCCATTTAGAGAAGCTCACTGGAAATCAGAAAATGCATTATGGTTTTGATTTATGGGAGAAATACAATTCAGAAGTCTAGTTAATGGACTTGTTCACAAAGAAAAGTCCTTAACTCCGCCCCAGAAGACGGGCAAAGGCAAATACATGTATTTTTATATATAAATCGAAGTAAAATATTTTAAGTGTCTTCAGTACTATGTTTTTATGTTTTCCCACTTTAAGATAAAATTTCTCACTTTCTTGGTTAACTAGCTAACTGCCAATCTCAATTGTGTCAGATAAAAGGTTGTCTATTGTATTATTTAACCAACTCACATCTCAGTACCATCTCTTCTGTCCTGAGTTTATTCTCCCTGAGCTCAGAGATTCTTGACATTTTGGTGGGAGTCTTGGACTTCTTTGAGAATTTGATGAAAGCTAAATCTGACCTTGAAAAATACCTATACAAACAATTTTTTCTTTCTTGTACCTTGGGTACAAAGAGTTATTATACTCTTCGGTTCTTGGACCGTTCTCATCTTCAGTCTGCAGAGCCATCCTTTTATTTTTATTTTATTTTTTAAAATTTTATTTTCACCTTCCCCTCTCATTCCCATTTTCATTCTCACCCCTGTACCACCCTCCCTAATTTATTTAATACTTATTCTTGGAGAGCTATGTGTTATTAGAAGAAAAAAACTATTATTTTGCAGAGTCAATATTTCATATACAATTGTGGGTGAATTTATGCATCTTCTAAAAGCTATTCTTGGAGACTAGAACATCTACGGGTCCCAGGTCAGGAAACTTTTCCTGAATCTGCATTGTCCAATACAGTAGCCACTAGCCTCATGAGACTATTTAAATTCAACTTTAAGTTAAGATTCTATAAAATTGAAAATTAAGTTTCTCAGCCACACTAGCCACCTTTCAAATCCTCAACAGCCATACGTAGTGATTGGCTGATACTGTATAGCACAGCCAGATAGAGAAGCTATCCATCATTGCAGAAAGTTCTGTCGGACACTTCCCTAAGTGATCTATAACTCTTTCCAGCTCTAACTCTACGGATTGTTCTAGTTGGAAACATTTTCTCTAACTGGCATGCCTTTCTCTAACTGGCATGCCTCTCTAACTGTGTGAAATGACTCATTCCTCACAACGGGGTTAGAGAGTCCCTGATAGAGCAGATGGGAGAAAAGCCTCAGGACATGAAAACTGTAATGGTTCTAGATCCAGCAAGTTAGAAAACTGCATATATGCCCCTTACCCTATTGCCCTGTGGGGGAATTCCACACTGACACACACACTATAATCCTTGAGGTCATAATTATAATCACTCACACTTATATATAATATATATATAAGCAATACAGAATGCTTTGTAATTTGAAAACCCGTTGATTTTACAGCTGCGTTTAATGATAGCGATTGTTGTAACGAATGGTTGAGGATGGAATGTCCAGACAGGCCTGCAGGTAAGAAAATACACAAGGTGAAAATACACAACTGTGAAAATACACAATGAGGAAATACAACAAGCAGGCGTTTTACTTTCCTCATTGAGACACCTTTCAGTCTACTTTAGGAGGTCATTCAGAGGCTTCTGCTTTCTTTGATTCTCTTCTTGCTTCTCCTCAGGATTCTGGTTCCCTCCTGAAATTGGGGGAGTCAAGTTCTCCATTCTGGTCTCTGCTGAGAGGGGGGAAAGGTAGACCCTTCCTATGACTTTTGCCTTTTTTTTATAGGAGGTTCAGGTATTTAGATTTTATGGAATGGGGGCAGACAAACCCTTCTCTTTGCTAAATACGGCATCTCTCACAGCGCAATTTCAGTAGGAGTGAGGGGTGGAAGGAACAAATCGAGGCAAAGAAAGGAGAAATGACCTGCCTATTATAGCCACATTTTCTGATAAAGACTGAAGCTAAGAATGGTTCAGTGCCATACGTAAGATTATTCAGCTAGTGAGTCTCTGTGCTTTAAATACTGTTCTCATACTTCTGCATATCTGCTTGCCCCTATCTATCAATGTATCTATGTATCTATCTGTGTATCTATCTATCTATGAATCTATATCTTCTATCTATCTATCTATCTATCTATCTATCTATCTATCTATCTATCTATCTATCTATCTATCTATCTATCTATCTATGCATCCATCTTCAGGAGTGGAGTTACCTACTGGTAGGTATCGATAAAGGCTACCTTAACATTCTCCTCAGTTTGATTAAACTTTAGACAAATTTCTTCCTGATTGTAGGCTCTGACCTCCCTTTTCTTTTTAGAGAATTTACTTTAGAAAACTTACAATTGTATTGTAAATTTTCTACAACCCAGGAATCTTTCTCAAGGATCTGGAAATCATCGTCTCTTTGGAATGTAATGGTGGAAGGAGATAGCATCCCTGTCTCTGAGTCTCTGTGGGAGCCTAACTTCTAAAAGTGACAATTAGCAAACACAAATGGCCTAATTACATGAACCAGCCTCCCTCCAATGTCCTCCAGTACTTTTCCATTAGCTCACCCAGCATTTAAAAATTCTTCTGCCTTTTGTTTCAGCAGAGTTGAGTTCAACCTTTCTCCCCTATTGCAATAGTTTCAAGTTTTCCTTAACATTTTTAACAAGTGTCCAGTGAAGTTTTTCTCCAACAGTGTAATAATATATTTAATTTGATTAAGTATAAGAGTATTATGCAGAATGGCTATACCGGTTTATAGTTCTACATATCTATATATCTATATATATATATATATATATATATATATATATATATCTGTTAGTAATACCTAAGAGTTCCTACATTTCCATTTCTACAACCCTTAGAATTATTTAGAACTCTAATGTTTGTGAGTTAATAAGGTTAAGTGGTATCTCATTTTTTAAATTGGCATTTCTTAAACTACCAATGTTTCTGAGCATTTTTAAATATGTTTAATAGCTTTTTGGATTTCCTCCTCTGTAAATTGTCTGTTCATAGACTTTGTCCTTTTTTTTTTCTATTGGGATTGCTGTTTTTTTCTTGTTGCTTTGCAGAAATTCCTTTTACATTTGGTAAGGCCTTGTGAGTTTTAGACATTTCAAATACTTTCTCCTGTGCTTTCAACCACTAGTGACCTTTGTTCATGTTGGCACTTGTCAAACAGAAATGTACATTTAAAAAACTGTTTATTTTGAACTTCAAACTTACAGAAAAGTTGTAAATGTATATGTAAGAACTCCAATATATTATTTAATCAGACTCATTATCTTAACATTTTGTTCCACATATGCATATATATACATACATATACATATATGTATTTATGTGTGTGTGTGTGTGTGTGTATGTGTGTGTGTGTGTAAAGAACCATTTGCAAATAGGTTACAGACCTGTTCTTTACTCCTAGTAAAGAATTTATATGTCTTTACTCCTGGTTATCTTATTGTGTGTTTCTTAAGAACAGGAACAAACCATAACTGGAATACAAGCACGAAATCAGGCAATTTAACATTGATTTACTACTATGTAATCCACTACGCAAGTGTGAATTTTGCCAATTCTCTCGATATTGAGTTTTATAGTTAGTTTTTCCCTCCAGTCCAGGATTCTACCTGTCAAATCTCTTTTATTTCCTTTTTTTCTTTCTCTCCCTTAGGATTCTTTTTTTTATGCCTTTAACAGTTTATTTAATAGACTGTTCCTCAGTTTGTGTTAGTGTGATGTTTTTTCACGATTATGAATTTTTTGCAGAAATGCTACAAAGGTGATACTGTGTTCTCAGGGCATCATGTCAGGAGGCATATATCAATTTATACCCTTTCTGTTAACTTTGGTCACTTAATTAAGACGAGTCTACCAATGACCATGTCCTTCTTTGTCATTAACTAGTATCACATAGACGTGGTGTGACTGTGGAAATATAAATACATCTGTACTTTGCACTTGTCACTTATCGATATATGCTGAACTCACTTCCTATTAGCTCATAGAGATCTCTTCCTTGTTACAAATCACTCCATTGTGTGTATGTATCGTAATTTAGCAATTTCCTATGTATAGACATTTAGGTTATTTCCAAACCTTCACATTTTTACAAATAATGTTGTAATGGATAACCCAATGCAAATGTATTTCTTATTGGTAGAGGTGTATCTTCAGGGTAAATTCCTAGAATGGGGATTGCTAAATTAAAAGAAAATGCGTGTGTAATTTTGTTAGAGATTGCCCAATTCCCCAGCAGCGGGGTTATATCATCTGCATTCCCTCCAGCCATGAGCGAGAGTGCCGCACAGCCTTGCCAGTAGACTTTGCCAACCTTTTTAATTCTTTGCCAACCTGATAGAAGAAAAAGGGTATCTCACTGTAATTTTATTTGCTTTTCTCTTATTCTGAGTAAAATTGAAATAGTTTCGTATGACTAAGGATCATTGTATGTCTTTTTAATGAGTTGTTTGCTTGTCCTTTAACTTATTGTTCTCTTGAGATTTTGGTCACGTCCCCCGCTTTATTGTAAGAGTTTTTAAGTATATTAAGGATAATACCTTTTTGTCTGTGATACATTCTGCAAAATTTTTTTCCAGTTTGTCATTTTCGGCATTTTACTTTGGTTGTGGCGTTTTTTTCCATGAATAAAATGTATAATTTTTTATAGTCAAATTTATCTTAAAATTTTTTTCAACTGGTGTTTAAATCTTAGAAACTTTTCTTATATCCAGGTTATATAGATGAATTCAATCATGTTTTCTAGTGCTTGTATGGTTTTATTTATTTTTTACTTTGCTATATATGGATCCATTTGGAGTTTATTTTCGCATGTAATAAGAGGAATGCATTTATTGTTTCTTTTCCCTAAAGACTATGCCATTATCTCAATATCATTTTTTTAAAAAGTTCATCTTTGCCCAGGAGTTGGAAAGCTACCTTTATCATGTAGTAACTGTCCCTATGTATTGGGTCTCCATCTGGGCATTCTATTCTTTTCTGTGGCACCAATCTGTCTGCCTTATTCATGTGCCAGTACTACATGGTTCTAATTATGGGATGCTTTGTAGAATATTTTAATATTTGATAGGCCCCTTTTCCTAGTAGCTTTGCTTTTTTCAGTCTTTTCCCTAGCTATTCATGCACGTTTATTTTTCCACATCAACTTTTGTTGCAACTTATCTAGTTTAATAAAAATAGCTTATTAGTATTGCCTTAAGTTTACAAATCAATGTCCAAGAACAAGGGCTATCTCTCCATTTGTTCAAATTTGATTTTGTGTCTTTCCGTACTGTGTTTGTTTTCTCATACTGGTTGTAGTAGTTAGCTATGGCTGCGTAACAAATTATCTCTAAACTTAGTTGCTTAAAACAATAAGCATTTGTTATCACAGATATTTTCTATAGTTCATGAATTCAGGAGTGGCCTAGCTGGGTGGTTCTGGCTTGGGGGGGTCTCTCATGAAGTCATAGTCAGGATGATGCCTGGGGCCACAGCTATCTGAGGCTTAATTGGTGCTTCTGAGATGGCTTACTCACATGGCTGGCAAGTTGGTGCTAGCAGGAGACCAGTTTCTCACCAAGCAATCCTCTCCATAGGGCTGCTTGAGTGTCCTAAAACATGGCAGCTGGCTTGCTCTGGACAAATGATCCATGGTGTGAACTATAGTTATTTTTTTATAACTTAACCTTGGATGTCACACAACATCATTTCCATAATTTGTGCAACTGGGTACATAGATCAGCACTATTCAGTGTGGGAGGGGTCTATACAAAGTAGTGATTACATGGAAATAGGGATCACTGGGGCCATCTTGCACATATCTCGAGCATTTTTACACCAAATAAGATTGTGGCTTCAGCATCGCGCGTGTGTGTGTGTGTGTGTGTGTGTGGAATGGGTGTTGAAAAGAAGGTTTATAGCATTTATGAAGATAATAACATGATTTCTCTCCTTAGATTTATGGTATATTATGCTAATAAGTATACTTTGCATTCCTAGAACAAATCCTGCTTGGTTATTGTGTATTATTTTCACAGTGTGGTGATAAATTGCTGATAAATATTTAAAAATTTTGAATTAATATTCATAAATTATATTTTCACAATTTTGGACTATATCATATTTCGGTATTATTATCATATTGGCTTCGTAAAATGATTTTCAAAGTTTTTCTTCATTTTCTGTGCTATTGAACAATTTTTATAATACTGAAACTATCCAATTATTTACACGTTGGTAAAATTTCCTCATGAAACCTTCCAGCCTGGGTGTTTTATTTGTAGGGTATAGCTTATTATTATTATTATAAATTTTTATTAAGTTTATTGGGATGACATTGGTTAGTGAAATTATATAGGGTTCAAGTGTACATTTATACAATACATCATCTATATATTGCATTGTATGTTCACCACCCAGGATCAGTTCTCCTTCCATCACCGTATATTTGATCCCCTTTACCCTCCCTTCTCCCCCGTCTTGATTTCATTTGCCTGTTATGTCTGTATCCATCCCTTTACATTTAGCCTTCTGAATCACTTCCTTTCAGGTGTGACTCTTGTATACATCATAGATTTGATACTTCTTTGTGAGTTGACTTGGAAATATTTTTTCTTTTAAAAGATAAATGAAGCCAATACACATTTATTAATATGCGTTTTATGTTTGGTCTCTATCCTGTCATTTTATTTCAATTATAATTACTACCCTGTTCCCTGAAAATAATACCTAGCCAGACAATCAGCTCTAACGCGTCTTTTGGAGCAAAAATTAATATGAGACCCAGTCTTTTATAAAACCGGGTCTTATAGTAAAATAAGACCAGGTCTTGTATGAATTTTTGCTCCAAAAGACGCATTTGAGCTGATTGTCCGGCTAGGTCTTATTTTTGGGGAAACATGATATATGAGTTTACTATATTTTCTATGTTTCTGTACATGATGTGTTTGTTTTGCTCTTTAATTTAAAAAATTTCTTTGGTATCAGAATTATGTATTTAGTGATAACCTTGGTGCTTACCTTTTAAAATGCCCCTCTCCACTGGTTTTTTTTTTTAATTTAAATGCATTTTACTTTTAGACAACCTACATGACATATTTTTCCTAAAAACACTGCCTCTGCTCCAAATAAATCAAGGTCAAGATAAACAAACAGCTGAAGGTGACATCAGTCCCATCTGTCCTAGTCCTGGTGTGTGGATGAAAAGCAGCAGCCAGTGATGATGATAACGACGGTGATGGATCCCAATGGCCAACTGTATTAACATTTTTCCATTTCTAAACCATCCTTAAGTAAAATCATATATAGAGTCATACCATCCTCACGGTAGTCCAGCAGAGCAACCATGCCATCTAGATTCATGTTTTCACCAATAAAGAACTGGTAGTTTTTGAAGTCAGCAAGAATATGCTTGATTTGTTCTGCAGCCCCTGTCATAAAAGGTTTTACTCTTCCTGGTCTCTGTTCTTCAAGTTTCCCTTTGATTGATCTGATGCAATCCTTGATGTACTTCTTTTATCCCGAAAATGATGGTTCATGACAATATCAACACCAATGACTACCAAGCTTTTGGTACCTTCGCCAGCGGGGCCTTCAAAAAATATTTCCACCAATGAGTGAGTCACCAATGTTACTCTCTGTCCCACTGACTGTCCTCCCCTCCAGCCCCAGGCACAACCCATCCCTGATCTCCAGGATCTTATAGATGTCGGAGAACATCTCATTATGGCTGATGAGTTCCAGGTAGATGATCATGATGGTGGCTGGCAGGAGACGATGGCAGTGCTGGTGTAGCAGGAGCCTGGAGCGAGCACGAGGCAGCTGGAGCGGTGCTTGAGGGGGAGGGGAGCAGGCGGAAAAGTTCCACTGTTTTCTTAGTTAAGCTTTTTTATGTGGTTTGTCCGTTTCCAATGTATCCTTGACTCCTTTCTTTTATCTGTGCAACAGATGTTCTCAAAATAATGTCCACTGGAGGCCCCTGAAACACTTTCAGGGGGTGTGTGAGATCAAAACTATTTTCATAGTAAAACTACGACATTATTTCACTTTTCCACTCTTTTTTTCTCATGAATACATGAAAGTTTTCCAGAGGCTACGTGATATATGATGGTGTTATTGCTGTGATGGCTAATGAGATGTGTGAAGAACCTATGAAAATCCAGCTGTTTTCTATTAAGCCAGGCCTTAAAGGGATTTGCAAAAATGTAAGATGATGCCACTCTTTTTATTATATTTTTGGGGAAAAATGTCAATTTTTAATAAAAATGTTGTATTTGTTGCCATGTAATAGGTTTATTGTTATTTTTAAGTAAGCCATTTGCGACAACATGGATGGATCTTGAGATTATTATGGTAAGTCAAATAAGTCAGACAGAAAATAGAGAATCGTATGATTTCACTGATATGTGATACATAAAATTGAAAAGAACAAAGGAACAAGATAAACAAATGAAGAAACAAAAACTCATAGATACAGACAATAGTTTAGTGGTTACCAGAGGGTAAGGGGGGCGGGGGTGGTAGATAAGGGTAAAGGGGATCAAATACACGGTGATGGAAGGAGAACTGACTCTCTGGGTGGTGAACACACGATGTGATATATAGATGATGTAATACAGAATTGTATACCTGAAATCTATGTAACTTTACTAGCAGTTGTCACCCCAATAAACTTTAATTTTTAAAAAAGGTAAATAAATAACTTCTCAGTTTTTGTTTGTAATATGGAAAGTATTGACACATATAACTCAATAAACAAAACTGTTTTGAGGTTCTCAAAAATGTTAGAAGTGTAAAGAATCTCTTTTTTATTTTTATGTTTTTAATTAAATTTTGTTGGGGTGACAATTGTTAGTAAAGTTACATAGATTTCAAGTGTACAATTCTGTATTACATCATCTATATGTAAAGGATTTCAAAGGCCAAAAATTTTGAGAACTGCTTCTATGTAACATCAATGAATTTATTCTCCTTTCTACTTTCCCTCTCCCTTCTCTTCCACTTTTTATTCACATTGTATTTATTTTGCAGAGTATGTGCCATTTTATATTATTATTCTACTCTTGTCTCCATTTTTGTTTTCATCTTAAATCTAAAATTAAATATGTTAACTAAATTTCCTCAGTCATAACTTCATTGGTGAAATTTATTCTTTAGCAGATTCTTCAAGGACTCGTGAATACAGTATTCCCCAAGTTCTTGCATGTGTAAAACTGTTTTTTATGTTATGTTTTATTTATAGCCTTGATATTGAAGAACAGCTTAGCTGGACATAAAATCCTTGGTTCGTATTTTCCCCCCTTAAATTTCTTGCAAATGCTGCTTGCTTCTTGCCTTGATTTGTATGTCGCTCTTGGGAAGTTTGATAACAGCTGAATTTTCTTGTTATTTAAAAATTTTTAGTCTTTTTGCCAGCTTGGAGAACTGAGGGTTTTTTTTTGTTGTTGTTTGTTTGTTTTTTTTACCTTTAAAATCTAATAGTTTTGCTAGGATATATATACCATGTTTCCCTGAGCATAAGACCTAGCCAGACAATCAGCTCTAATGCGTCTTTTAGAGCAAAAATTAATATAAGACCCGGTCTTATTTTACTAATGATTTTACTTATTATATAAGACTGGTATAATATAATATAATATAATATAATATAATATAATATAATATAATATAATATAATATAATATAATATATAATGTAATATAATATAATACAATATAATACCAGGTCTTATATTAATTTTTGCTCCAAAAGACACATTAGAGCTGATTGTCTGGCTAGGTATAATTTTCAGGGAAACACAGTATGTGGGTTGATAATTCTGGATAAATCGTCCAAGGTACCTGGTGGGCCCTTTTAGTATGTGGATTTAGATTTTCTATGATTTCCTGAACCAATTCGTGGGCAATATTTTAAAGTAATAGTTCTATTCCATTGTTTCCTTTTTCTTATTTAGACAGTCTAATTACATGTAATTGGATCTCCTTTGTTTTTCTTCCATTTAAACTACTTTCTTTTTGTCCCTTTTTAATGTTTTCATCTTATTTTTATTTTCTTAGTTGTTTTTTTACTTCGTTTCTTCTTATTAAATGTTCGTTCGATGTAATCTTCCTAGGCCAACTTGTAATTTAATTTTTCATTTCTGAGATGATTTTTTTCTTCCATTTATTTCTATTTCTTTAAATCCACTCTTTATTTTCTCATGTTTTATGTCCATTTCTCTTCCATTTTGAACATCTCATTCATATACTGGCTTGAAAATATTGTATTTAATTTGGAGTGTTGTGCTCTATAGTTTCTTTGCTTAGTTGTTTTTGGGGTGGTGTGTAATAATTTTCACCAGTTTAAATGTTTCAATTTTAAGTTTCAGTTTTATTTTTCCAAGTTTTTGTAGATGTAGACTGTTTTGGGGTCTTTATTTTGTTGGTCAACTTGGCAATGTGGGAAGAGTACAAGTTTTCATTCAAAAGTTTCCTCTTCTGCCTGTGAAGTGCAGTTTCTTTAATGGATATCTATCTATCTATCTATCTATCTATCTATCTATCTATCTATCTATCTATGCATCCATCCATCCATCCATCCATCCATCCATCCATCCATCCATCCATCCATCCATGCTCTATCTATCAATCAATATCTATCTTATCTACCTGTCATCTATCTGTATCTATCATAATGGGAAAGTTCCCATGTATTCCCCAATATTTAAATTTTCTTTTGTCTTGTGGGATACCAATTTTTTTTCACGTGCTCCTTTGTCCTCACCACCCCAGGCCCTGAAGTACGAATATTTTTTCCCTTCAGATGTTGTACCTTTCTGAGGCTGCCGCTTTGGGTCCTGCACGCTTTTAAATCTCTTCCCTGTAGTCATTCTTATTATTAAGTGTTGTCACAGTTATGTAGTATGGACTTGCTCTTTCTGGAGGTGATTTTAATCCGATCTTAGACAACTACCCCTGTTTTGGAGGAGACCCTCGAGAGGATCGCAGGTTGACTTGTGAGCTGGACCAGGCAATCGGAGGCTCCTCACTCCCTCCGCTGACTTGGGAGTGGACGTTCCACCTGCCACGCCTACAGCCAGAGCCCTTTTCAAGGACGCAGGCTTGAGAGAGAGCAACGTGTTGAGACCAGCTGGACAGTGTACGTGACTGAACCTCGTTAAGGCCTCCATAGAAACTTGTAACATTCTGGTGTGGGGTGCGGAGACCTACTCAACTGGCAGCACCCAAGACGAGTCTCTTAAATAGCTTCCCTGGCTTATTAACCTGCCACTTACTGGAGCGATCTGTGCCGGTCTTCCGTCTCTCCTTGCCCTCAATGTACCCGGCCAGTTTCAAACCAACAACCCCCTTCTCACCCTTCTCAGTTTTCCTGCACTTCTCTCACTTGCCACAAACGCTTGCAATGGGGGCCAGGGTCCTTTATCTTCTACTTATGCTGAAGGGATGGGTTTTCTCTGGTTTTATTTGTGTTTCTGGTTCATCTGTATAGTTTGTTTGGAACAATTGTGAAGTGATTCTGATTTAGGTGCCATTATCCTCAGCCCACCCAGAAGCAGAAATCCTTAAGTGTAACCCAATCAATTACCTTCCCTCCCGCCACCCCACATGCGTAAATTAAATTAATTAATTAAATTAAAAAAAAAAATGAAGTCCAAGGTATTTTGTTCAGTTAACCTTCTAGGTTGGTTGCCTTTATATCTAAACCAATTATAGCCTCTCCTTTTTATATAGTTTTATAAAGGGATTTAGTTTTATGTTCCTCCATGCAGTGATCGAGTTTTCCTAATACCCACTCTTAAACAATAAATTCTTTTCTTATTTATTTGCACTTTGACATATACTCTGTTTCCCCAAAAAGAATACCTAGCCAGACAATCAACTCTAATGTGTCTCTTGGAGCAAAAATTAATATAAGACCTGGTATTATATTATACCTGGTCTTATAGTAAAATAAGACCAAGTCTTATATTAATTTTTGCTCCAAAAGACACATTAGAGCTGATTGTCTGGCTAGGTCTTACTTTTGGGGAAATATAGTATGAAGTATTTATACACACATGACTGTGTTTCTAAGATATTTATTCTGTTCTATGGATGTGTTTTTCTAGCATTACGGCTTTATAATGTGTCTTAATATCTGATGGTCAGCTTTTTAATTTTCTGTTTTAAAGTTGTCTTAGTTATGCATCAACCTTTATTATTTCATGTAAATTTTTGAGTACATATGATGAATTTCTCAAAGGTGTTCAAGTGGAAATTAAATTGGAAATTTATAGATAAGTGATGGAAAAATTTACATTTAAAAATTATTGTAATTTCCATTTATTCTGATTATCTTTGATGTCTTTTATTAGATTTAAAAATTATTTTCCAGAGAGCTATTGAGTTTTATTCCTTAGCTTAGTTCCTGAGTATTTTCTATTTTTGTTGCTTGTCTTATAGTTTATTATATTTCCTAACTGGTTATTGCTGATGTTGAGAAATACTATTGATTTTTGTAGGTCAATCCTATATCAGCAACATTACTAAGCTCCCTTTTTCTAATAGTTTGTCTCTAGATTATGTTGGTTTTTCTAAGTTATGATCATATATAATCTATAAATAATGCCTCCACTTTCTCACTGTTGCATTTTGAGCATTTTATTTTGCACTCTCAGGTAAAATAAAAGTAAGAAAATATAGCAGTGTTAAATTTGTTCTTTGTTTTCTATGAACTTTAATTATGCTTCTTACCCTTACTGTATGATTATTTGGGAGCTGGCAGTATATATATATATCCGTGGTACAAAGAAAGACAATATAATATAATATAGTATTGTTATGTTAAAACTCATTATAAATCCAAAAAAGTCTTTCTTTGTACTATGGAGGAGAAAATATTCAACCTCTGAGGACGACACAAACTAAGGAGGAGATACATCCCCCTGAAATTCTCTCATTTGTATAAAACCTGTTGATCTTAATACCATGGTGAGCTAAGAAAAATCAAACATCAATCCCTATTTTGCTTACTTGATATGGATTTTTAAAAATTTGTCATTATTTTTATTATATAATTTTTATTTTAAATTAAACAAGTAGTAAATTAAAGCATTCTAATTCTAAATTACTCAAATCATATCATTCAAATGATGTAGAACTACACAGAAAAAAAACCTTTCTTTTTGTCTTATTTTATATGTCCATCTCCATTTCCTTCCACCACAATTAACAGTTTTCTGGGCATCCTTTTATCCCCCATTTTATATATAAATATAATATATATTGTAATGTATAGTGTAATATAATATAAATTAATATATATTAAACACAACTTTTTTCTTCAGTTTCTTTTAAAATATATTCTTCATTGAAATACAATTCACATACCATAAAATTGACCATTTTAAAGTGTACAATTCAGTGGTTTTTAGTATATTCATAGTTATGCAACCGTCAGCACTACTTGAGAACATTTTTATTACCCCCAAGAGAAACTCCATACCTGTTAGTAATCACTCTCCATTTTTCCCTCTTCCCCGCTTCTGGCAACCACTAATATACTTTCTGTCATTGTGGATTTTTGTAGCTTGGATGTTTCATGTCAATGCAATCAAACAATATAGGGGGTGCCAAAAAATGTATACACATCTTAAGAAAGGAAAACTATTAAAATTGTAATACTCAATGGATACCGATAACAAAAGATGAATACAAGTCATGTTTGACTACTGTAATTACAAGAGGTGCTCAAAGTGGTTACCACCAGCATCCAGACACTTCTGATTACAGCGAACTACTGCTTGAGCAATGTTGACCAAAGAGTCCACTTGTATACATTTTTTTGGTGCCCCCGGTATATAGTTTTCTTTTACTTACTTGCACATGACCTTTTAAAATAACTATTAATGGGATCATAATAAACATATTCTGATTCTTTTTTCTCTTAATATTTCCATATCAACATATATATTACTGTATAATTACTTTTAATGGCAGTAGACAGACCAGATGCATCACAGTTTATTCAAGCATTCCATTATTGATGGATATATGAGTTGTAGCCAGTTAATATTATCAACAATCTTACACTGAAGTTTATTGTTGATACATATAGTGTGCACATGCAAGTGCCTTGTCTAGCAGGGGAATCTACACCACGGAAATAATAATAGTAGCCACCTTAAAAAGTTATTGTGCAGATAAAACAAGAGAACACCAGTGCTTTGAATAATGCTTGGCAAACAGCAAACTCTCAATAAATGCTAACTATTATTAATATTCCAAAAATATTCAGATCTGTAGTAGCATAGAAAATGTTTATGATCTCAAAGTATAAAAAGCAACCCAGTAAACTAGCATATATTCTTTGGTTCTAATTTTGTGAAAACTATATCTGCTTTTAAATAAAAACTCAAGGGAAATATGGACATGTGGAAAGAGTTGCTTTGTTGTGATGATGGTATTGTGGGCTGCCTTTTCATATTTTCAAAATGTCTTCAATGTTAGATCAGTATAAAATGAGAAAGAAATGTAGAGAGAGAAGAGGAAATCTTGAGTTGCCCTTGAAGATGAGAAAAAGAACCCTGAGGACCCTCAGACTGGGGCTCCCACCCAGAACAATGTGGCTCTGACTGAGATGAGTCAAGAGTAGCTCACCACGATTTTCTCATTATGCTGTGAAGGCTTCCTCATGGTTTCCTCTCCCTTCATCGTAAACATCTTTGGTTTATATCCTTGTTTATCCATCCATCCATCCACCCATCCATCCATCCATCCATCCACCCATCCATCCACTCAATAGATATTTATTGAGAACCCAATGGAGGTGGCACTGGATAGATAATGGTAAACCATGGTGAACAATGGGGAAGTTTTTGAATTTTGCATTATATCACATGTCTTAGACTGAAACCAAAAATAAAGAAACAAGAAAATATCAAATGATAAGTGCTATGCAGATAATGAAAATACAATGTGTGATGATATCTCACCTGGTGACTACTTTAGATTAGTGGTCAAGAAAGACTTCTCTGCAGAGGTAACAGTTTACCTGTTGAGACCTAAATGACAAGAAGAAGACATCCATGGGGAGATCCTGGGGCAGAACATTGCAGGAGAGTGACTAGCACACATGAAGACGCTAAAGCCGAGACCAGATTGGTGGGTGTGAAATCCAAAAAAAGCAAAAACAAAAGGCCAGTGTGTGGCTGGGTAGTGGTGAGTGAAGTGAGGTCAGAGAAGAAGGCAGACATCAGATCATGTGGGGCTTTGTAAGATGGGCAGAGAATTTAGATTTTATTGTAAGTGGGATGGGAAGCTCTGGATGGTTTTCAGTAGGAGAGTGACTTGATTGGATCTATGTTTAAAAAGTATCCAACTGCCTGTTCGTGGCAAATGAATTTTAGTGAGACTGGGATCAGTGGGGGTATAGCAATGGGTGAGGCAGGAGATGATGGTGGCCCAGGTTAGGGTAGGAGCAGTGGAGAAGGAGAAAAATGGTGGTTGGGATTCTTTTGAAGTTAGTTTACCTACATCCATTGAATTGATTGTGGAGCATAAAGGAAATTAAGCCAAAGGAAATGCCTAGAGTTTTGTCTTGAGTAATCAGGTGGGTGGTCATGCTAGGAGGTCAGACAACTAAGTTCGTGAACGCATCCTAGAAAAAATGCTACATACCTCTTTGCTGAATATCACTATGGTCACCTCTGAAGTACTCCCCTTGGGAAGCTAAGCATGGATGCCAACACCTAGTCCACCCTTCAAAGCAATTTTGAAGCTCTTTCTCTGGAATGGCCATCAGAGCTGTTGTCATATTACCCTTAATGTCCTGAGTGTCATCAAAATGTCTTCCTTTCAATATTTCCTTTATCTCTGGGTAAAGAAAGAAGTCATTAGGGGCCAGATCAAGTGAGTAGGGAGGGTGTTCCAATACAGTTATTTGTTTACTGGCTAAAAACTCACAGACAGTGCCGTGTGAGCTGGTGCATTGTTGTGATGCAAGAGCCATGAATTGCTGGAGAAAAGTTCAGGTTGTCTCACTTTTTCGTGCAGCCTTTTCAGCATTTCCAAATAGTAAACTTGCTTAACTGTCCAGCCGGTACAAATTCATAATGAATAATCCCTCTGATATCAAAAAAGGTTAGCAACATCGTTGCAACAAATTTGCGAACTTAATTGTGAGAACTCGTATGTACTCTGAAGAAGACTGAAGACTTTCTGAAGAATAAAAACATTGTTTTGATTGTATTAAAGATTTTTATTCTATCCAAATAGAAATGACAAATAGAGACTTGATTTTATGAGTGTGGATTTCCAGGAGAGATACAGAAATCCTCAGTATAGATGGGGTATTTAAAGCGGCGGGATTTGGGTGGGCTCACCTACAGGAAACGAGTGGATAAAGAAAAGAAGGAGGGCCAGTCTTGTACTTTCAGAGTGTGGCAGCTCTGATGTCTGATTTCAGATGGACCGAGAAGCTCTCCTTGTTTCCTGATGGCTCCCATCAATCTCACCAAAATCAGAAATCCCACAAGCAGAAAATTATTCCTTAGTTTCTATTCAAGTATCATCACCTGGGAGAGATATTGCAGGAAGCCACATCATTATTTATATTTTGGAACGACTGTGGCTAGGGTCCCTTCCTGAGTGAGATATCAGTGAGGAAGGAGGAGAAGGACTCATCCTAGGTCCACGAGGAAGCAGAACTGAGCACCACTAAGATTCACAGTGGGTGGGAGGGGGTGAGGGCATTCCTGGGCCAGGAAAAGACACAGAGAAGGGGAGACTGGAGGTCTGAAATGAGAGCTCTCCTACACTCGTTTTGCTCAGGGTGATCTTGCAATCAGCTCAAGAGCTGTGTGTCACCTTTACTCCATGGGATGTAAAGGCTAGAGCAGCTTTCTTACTCAGGCACTTGCTCCCAGCAGAGACCATGGCATCTCACAACCTTTGTGTAGTTTTCTGGCCATACATGGAAACAGCTGTAGACAGTGTCCTTGATGCCAGTTTGCTGGGGGAATTTTCCACAAAAGCACACGAGGATTTGTCCCACCCGACTGAGAAGGCTGTTTTTCTGGATGGATCTCTATTTATGCATGAGGAAACTTGGCTCTGGTGAAGCTGTAGCTTAGTTCTCTTTTTTGTTTGGTTTTATTTTGTGCTTCAGAAATAGAACAGATTAAGCATTACTTGCTTTTGAAGGCTTCAGCTCTCCCTACAGCACGACTTTAAATTCTGTTCTCCCCAGGCGAGAATGTGGAAAACGTCTCTTCCAGCTTTTGTTAAAAGCAATGCAAATGCAGGGAATACTTGGGAGGGATTTTTAAAGTTTAATTTCATTTATATGTCTTTGAACATAAACCTTTTCTTCCTACAAAAAAAATACATGCTCATTATAAAGAAATTAGACAAAAATCAGAAAAAATACAAAGAAGAAAGAAAAAAATAAAATTGGGTGGTAATTAAAAGGAAATAAAATTACCTTAGAGCTGGAAAGGACCTTAGAAATAATCTAACCAAACTCAACAAATTATATTTTAAAGATTTTTATTAAAAATATAGCTAACATACAATATTATATTAGTTTCAAGGGTTCACCATCGTTGTTCAACATTTGTATACTTTAAGTGATCACCAGGATAGGTCCAGCAACCATCTGACACTGTACCAGGCTATCACAATATTATTGACTCTATTCCTTATGCTGTACCCTACATCCCACCATGACTACTTTGTAACAACCAAATCGTGCTTCTTAATCTCTTCCCCTTTTTTCACCCACACCCTCAACCCCCTCCCATCTGGCAACCATCAAAATGTTCTCTGTATCTCTGAGTTGGTTTCTTTTTTTGGTGTTGTTTGTTTTGTTCTTTAGATTCCATGTATAAGTGAAATCACATCGCATCTGTCTTTCTCTGTCTGACATATCTCCACTCAGCACAATACCCTCCAGGTCCATCCATGCTACCGCAGATGGCAAGAACCCACTTCCTTTCATGGCCTAGCGATAATCCATATTTTATATGTAACACCTCCTCTTTATCCATTCTTCCATTGACACCAGGCTGCCTCCACATGTTGGCCATTGTAAACAATGCTGCAATGAACATATGGCTGCACAGGTCCCCTTGAAGTAGCATTTTGGGTTTCTTTGGATAAATACCTCGAAGTGGGATTACTGGGTCCTTCTTTGTCTCTTGTTATAGCCTTTGTTTTAAAGTCTATTTTGTCTGGTATAAGTAGCAGTATTGCTACCCCAGCTTTTTTTGTTTGTTTGTTCCCATTTTCATGAACTAACTTTTTCCATCCCTTTACTTTCCATCTGTGTGTGTCTTTCAATCTGAAGTGACTCTCTTGTAGGCATCATATGTCAGGGTTTTGTTTTCTTATCCATTTAGCCCTCCTATGTCTTTTGGGTGGAGCATTTAATCCATTTACATTGAAAGTAATAGTTGATAGATATGTAGCTATTGCCGTTTTATTAGTTGTAATTTTGATCTTTTTCTTCCATCTTAAAAAAGTCCCTTTACCATTCCGTATAATACTGCTTTGGTGGTGATGAACTCCTTTATCTTTTTCTTGTCTGTGAAGCTCCTTATCTATCCTTTGATTTTAGCTGATAGCCTTGCTGAGTAGAGTAATTTTGGTTGTAGGTCCTTGCTTTTCATCATGTTCAATATTTTGTGCCAATCTCTTCTGGCCTGCAAAGTTTCTGTTGAGAAGTCAGCTGACAGTCTTATGGAGGCTCCCTTATAAGTTACTAGTTGCCTTTCTCTTGCTGCTTTTAGGATTCTCTCTTTGTCTTTAACCTTTGCCACTTTAATTATAATGTGTCTTCGTGTGGGCCAGTTTGGGTTCCTCTTGTTTGGGATTCAGCACTTCCTGGACTTGTATGTCATTTTTTTTTTGACAGGTTAGGAAAGTTTACAGCCATTATTTCTTTAAATAGATTCTCAATCCCTTGCCTTATCTCTTCTCCTTCTGGTACCCCTATGATGCGAATGTCGTTATGCTTGATGTTTTCCCAGAGGTCTCTCAAACTAACTTCATTTTTTTGGATCCTTTTTTCTTTTTGCTGTTCTGATTGGGTGTTTTATGCTACCTGGTCTCCCAAATCACTGAGTTGGTCCTCTGCTTCATCTAATCTGACGGTGATTCCTTCTAGTGCATTCTTCATTTCAGTTATTGTATTCTTCATTTCTGACTGGTTCTTTTTTATAGTTTCTGTGTCCTTTTTTATGCTTGTTATTTCTCTGTTGAAGTTCTCACTAAGTTCATTGAGCATCCTTCTAACCATTGTTTTGAACTCTCTCTGGTAGTTTGCTTGTCTCCAGGTCTTTTTCTGGACTTTTCTCTTGCTCTTTCATTTGGGATGCATTTCTTTGTTTCTTCATTTTGGCTGCCTCTCTGTGTTTGTTTCTATGTGTTAGGTAGATCTGCTATGTCTCCCAGTCTTGTCCAGGTGGCCTTACATAGTAGGTGCCCTATGGGGCCGAGTGGTACAGTTTCCCTGGTCACCTGATCCAGGTGCTGCAGGAGTGTCCATTGTATGGCTTGTGTGTGTCCTCCTGTTAGAGATGAGCCTTGGCATGTCAGTGGATGGCATTGCCCCCCCATGCTGATTGGCTGTGGGGTTTGGCCACGTCCACAGTTTACAGGCTGCTGTGTGGGAGGCTTACCCCACTGAGTGAGATTCACTGCCGCAGGCTCTGGTAGCTTTTGAGACTGCCCTTTGTGCTGCTTGTGTAGCTAATTGGGCATTGCTCTACTGTGGTCTGAAGACAACCTCCAAGTATGTTCGTCCTAGGGCTTCTTGGGAGGGGCTCTGGTGCAGGCCCAGGTCACCCACTGCCTGTGACTGACTAGGGATTACCTGGTAGGAGCTACAGTGATCTGAGGTTGTCCGCTGCCTGTGCTAATGTTGGAGGCACATGGGAGAGGCCACGCTGCGGATGGAGGATGGCTGCCACCAGTACCGGGTCTGGGGTAGCTTCACAAAGAGCCAGGACACTTGGAGGCCTACTGCCACCCGCAGGCTTCCGTAAGATTCAGCTGCTGATAAAGCCTTGGCAGTAAAGCAAGTTGGGTGAAGCAGGATCTCAGTGAGTCAGCAGCGTGGAGCAGCAGAGCTCACTAGGCCAATCAGATTCAGGGGCGGGCTCAACACAGGAGAGATGGTGCCCACCTACTGGCTGCCTGGGAGGAGGGCCCCACACAGGAAAATGGCGACTGTCTTCCAGCCCTGGCCCTGCAGCTGCACACCTGAGTCTGCCCCCCCATTCCTCCGATGCCTTCCGAGTCCCTGTCCCTCCACTAGAGCCCAGGGTGAGTGCCTGAGAGTGAGTATGTGTGGGGACTGTTTAAGAGGATGTCTGGATTTCCCTCAGCCTTTAGTCCTGCCCAGGTGGTCGGAATCCCCACTGTTTTTCACAGCCAGATGTTATAGGGGCTCTTCTTCCTGGGGCCAGTACTGCGGGCTGGGGACCCCCACTCCTCTGGGGTGAACCTTCGCAGCTGAGATATCCCTGATGATTCTCAGCCACAGCACGGAGGTTTGAGGCCGGCCCGTTTCACATCTCCTCCCCTCCTACCAGTCTCGACATGGCTTCTTTATATCGTTAGTTATGAAACTTCTGTTCAGCCAGACTTCAGGTGGTTGTCCAGGTTAGTTATTCTATAATTTAGTTGTAATTTTAATGTGTTCACGGAAGGAGGCACACACAGTGTTTGTCTACTCCGCCATCTTGGATCTCTCTTCGATCAGTTATTTTATAAGTGATGAAACGGGGGCTCAGATAAGTTCAATGACTTGCTCAAGGTCACAAGGCTGATACGAAGGAGACTTAGAATTTTTGTTTCTTGATTAATCTTTATCTACTGGACCAGTGATTTTCAATATTTTATTTTCTCCTTTTAGTCATGAGACTTTAAGTCAAATCTTACTTAGAAGCCCAACATATATAACGAGGAGGCTATAGCTGAGTGGGGAGGACAGACTTGCAAGTTCTCCTCACCTCCCATGACCCCCAGAATTCTTTGGAGACATCTCTATAGAATGCCTCAGATTTTCTGGACGACATTTGATACATTTAATGATTATTGCCTAATATTCTCTCTCTCTCTCTCTCTCTCTCTCTCTCTCTCTCTCTCTATCTATCTATCTACCAACTATTTATTGAGTGTTTACTATGGCCAGGCACCTTTTAAGGTGAAGGGAATACAGACAGCCTTGAGCAAAATGGGCAAAAGGAAAGGCGGGATGTGTGGGGTGGGGTGAGAGTAGCATAACATGCAGGCTGTCTCTCCTGGGCTCTGTGTCCTGCTTGCCTGTGGCCACCTTTTCTCCTTCCATATAGTTTTGGACATACCTTATCATTTAAATCAGGGATAACACTTGATCTAAACCAACCTGCAAGTCCCATTTTTTTTTTTTTCTGACTTGTTTTGAGTAATTGTTTGGTCTTTGTTCTGAAAAGACCCAGCATTTCTCAGTGTTCATTCCAAGCCTTCCATTTCTCTTTAGCTGTTGGTGGGCTTATTAGATTCTCTGAGTCTAATTTCTGTTTCCTCTTTTATTAGAGATGAGGAACTTGTCAATTCCAAAGGCTGCCATTTCAGCACCTTTTAGATAAACCTCATAGGGAAATTACACCTAATTTACCTCTAATTTAATAGAGGTAAAAAAAAGATATGTATCATTTCTGGTGGACACAATTAAGGATTCTCTATACCCATTATCCCCTAATGTAGCTTATTAGAAGCTTAAGGCTTATAAAACAGAAATTACCCTCTTTCCAACATTATCGGTAAATTCAAGTCCCAAACTTAACTAAGCTCTCTTCCAAGTTGACTACATGGTCATCTAACTCCCTTCAGCCCCTGACAGGAAAGTAACAAGGACAGACAGAATGGTGTTGGGAGCATTGGGGTCAAATCCTGGCCCTGTGCCTTATTGGGCAGTTATTTAACTTCCTTGAACCTCCGGTCCCTCACCTATGTATTAATATAGTGTTTACGAAATCAGGGTCACTGAGTGATGAAAAGAAAAAGAATCATTAAAATGGCAGTTTATGGCCCATTGACACAGAATACATTTTGTTTCCTTCCCCCTTTCCTTTGAATTGGAAGAACTGGTTTCTTAGGACAGTGACTTTACTGGACACCGGACTCACCTGGGGATTGTGTCAAAATGCAGATTCTGAGGGTGGGACCCCAATTCTGGGGGTGGGGCCCCAAACTCTGCATTTCTAACCGGCTTCCAAGTGTTACCTTGCATGGTAAGACCCTAGGGCACAAATGCTCTGTCACTTTGGAGTCACACCTGTGACTGAGTCCTGGCTTTGCTAGTTGCTGGCTGGCTGATCTTGGGCAGTCACTTTGCCTTTCTGAACCTCATTTTCTCAACGGTGGTGATTATGCATCACAGGTAAAGTGAAGACTTAACATGAGACAGTGGGTGCCAGGAACATAGCATCATCGTTATCATTATTGCTATTTTTTGTGACATACGTTAAACCAAACACTGACAGTACTTACATTAAGAACATGACCTGCAGCTACTGGTGGAGGGAACGTGTCTTTCCAGTAGCACCTGGCACGATGCCTGGCACATGGGAGAACCACAGCTGTTGACGTGCACTGCACATGGTGTTCGTATTGGCAGAGGCTGGCTGAGAGTCAGGAAGGGATGCCGCGTGGAAGTATCCCAGCCCTGGTGACGGTTTGGGTGGATGATCCCTTGAGCTCTGTCCTATAAAGGAAAACCAATGGCTCATTGATCATCTGGGTCCAAAAAGGAGTTACACTGACTAATTTTTGTTTCTTCTGGAAAACACTACGATTTCAAGGCTATGGGGTTGGTATTATGACATCTGGAACTGGAGGCTGAGATAACTGAGGCTAGTGTACCTGGTAAAGAGGCTCCGTGTTGACTTGGTAAAGTCACTTCAGACAGGACTCCTTGCTTTGTCCCAGTGGTGTCGTCATGGTTCAGTGAGACTGTCATCCAGATTAGCCCCCAAGAAGAGTGCTAGTGCTACAGGGAAACTCAGGGGGACTTCACCCTCCAACTGCCATTTTCCTGCCTCCTTCTTTACCTTTGAACTACCTTTCATGATGCCACTTTACTTTTTTCTTTAATTAAAAATGATTTCGTAAGTAATATATATATATATATATATATGTATATATATATATATATATATATATATATATATATATATATATACCTATGCTAGAAAAATAGAAAATATAGGTATTCAAAAAGAAGAAAATAAGTCTCCTTGAAACCTATCACCTTCAAATAAATTCTATTCCTATCTTGAAGTAACAGTTTCAGAGTTGTGTGTGTATGTTTGTGTGTATGTACAGCCTCAGCTAAGAATATATTTTGTACTTAATGTTTTCTAATGGTTGAAGAAATAAAAGAACATTATTTTGTGACAGGTAAAACTGATATGAAATTTGCATTTCAGTGTCCATAAATAAAGTCTTATTGGAATACAACCACACACATTTGTATGGCTGCTTCCTTGATGCAGTAGTGGAGTAGTTGTGACAGAGGTTGTATGGCCCACAAAACTAAAAATATTTATTATCCGGCCCTTTATAGGAAAGGTATAAACGTTGCTGACCCCTGGTATAAACAATTTCTATTTTGGTAAACTGAACATCCGCTTAATGATATATCTTAAACATCCTTCCATGTCAAGAAATACCTTTCTCCAAAAATAATTTGTTTTTCATTAAAAAAATAGTACATTTGTTTTGTCCAGATCTATTATCTTTATCAGTCATAAAATTTATTGCCCTTATCAGTTTTTGTAGTACTTTTCATTTACAAAGCATCATTATCTAATTTAATTTTCATAGCTACCTAGTGAGTTAGACATTATGAGTTCATGGAAATTCTTTGCTTGCAAGTAATGGACACCAACTTAAGTATATTAAACAAGAAAAGGGGATTGAGGATGATTGATTTAAGATTATGGGATGTGTGTGTGTTTTGCATAGATTGTCCTTCTCTGCTGGTAAGTGCAAGTGGAGGATTTTGGCTGATAATAGCATGACATTCCATGCTATTGGTCCCACCACTCTGAAGGAGCCTAATTGTTTCCTTTCAGGCCCAATTCTAAATGTAATATTATCAGGAAGAGAAATATAGTTGGCCAGATTTTACTCCGGATTCAATCACCTATCACCATTGTAGAAAATGGCTGCTAGGGAATCATTTACAAAATGGCTCCTCTATACATTGGGGGATAATTAAGAGGGGCAACTGTGCATTACAGAGATACTTCAGAAGTTTCTACTTCATTATATTGCTCCCATTCTACAGAGGAGGAAACTGAGTCTTAGAGACATTGAGTGAATTACCCAAGTAGTAAAGTAATTGGTCAAATATAAGTGTACGGGGTCCAATCCCAGGTGTGTTCTGAGTACACCAGACTGTTGCTTGTTGATGGCTTTGGACTTGGGATGTTGCAACAATAACATCCTATTTGCGCTGCAGATCACAGTTTGCTCATTTTTCATCTTGTTGCTTGATATCTCTTTGGAAGCTGGGAATTCCCTCTGTGTCCTTTAATTTGTCTCCAGGCTGCAGCTGGGAGCCAATGGACAGACGCAGGTTTTGGAATTTTCTCCTGGTTGACTGCTGTGCTCAGAGTACTTTGATCCATCAACAGAGGGAAATTGAGTGAAAATGATCCACATGCCAATCTAGGCTGGCATCTCATCACTTGGCCCGCTTTTGTCTCACATCTTTGTGTCTAACGCCAGCATCCAATCTCCAAGCTCGATTAGCAATGGATATAGCCCAGCGAGCACGAATCCAGAAACTGCTTTGACATGATGTTTCATCAGTGCGAGTTGCAGCCACAAAACCTGCCACTGAGCCAACTGAAGAGGATGCCACAGGTATTGTGACTCTGATTCTGGGGCACTTGTTAAATAAAATATGCCATTATTTTATAGATTCTTTTTTCTTTTAAGGTGAATGAGTGAAATGAACCATGTGGTTTTGTAAAAGGTAGCTCTGAAATAGCCCTGGAAACTGGAGGCTTGCTGGAATCATTCCTTTATGTACAGAGAAACTCAGGTGTGGAGGATAGGTGCAGTGGCAATTTGCTGTTTGTCACTCAAATAACCATTGCTTTCTTCTTCCCTTCTCCCAGTAACTACTCCCTGAACATACCCTGTTCCATGTGGTTTGAGGTGGGACTAATCCCACACACAGTTCAAATGATCGGCTATTATTGACCCACACCAACCTGCATATTTATTCTGCCCGCTGGGTACAGTTATTAATTTGGATTTAGTCAAATGACTTATTTCAGGACAATGAAAGACCCCAGGACCTGGGTCTGTTTTATTGGAACTGACTATTTCTGTTCCACAGATCGTTTAGGATAAGGACGTAGGGCCTGAAACTGAGGCAGCCGTTTTGTCATAAGAGTAAAGCTTGAGCTGGTGCATATTGTGAGGCATGTCCATCGTATGGAGTCTGATGATGAAGCCAACCCCGTGGGAGGCAGAGTTAAGGGACAGAAGAAGACGAGACACCAGGGGTCCTTGGTGACAATGTTTGAGCTGCTGAATCAACACTCTTCATTGAAAGCCCACCCTAATTCTAAATGGATTGTTTAAGCCACGTGAGCTGAGTGTGAAACAATTTGCATTTAAAAATTCGCGTCAGCTACAAGTAGTCTCACTACTTGTCTGCTTGGAATAGATTATGTTTGCTTGGTAATTTGACCGGCTTCTTTCAAAAAAGCTTAACACTTGTTATTTGGTAGCACAGACCAATACAGGAATGGCAAATTTAGCTCCTAATTTGGATCCAGCTTCCTGTTTGCACGGCTAGTGTGCATTTTTGTCAGGGTTGAAAGATGAGTGATTGCTTTATTTGACAGTATTTACTGTCTTTTGATAGAAAAGGAAATAATTGTAGATCAATCTGTTAGAAGACTTCCTTTCTTCCATTGGTTTACCATGATGAATTTTTCTGGTGAACGTGGAACTAAAGCCCATTGGTACCTTCTCTGATTTTTGGCTGGTGAAGTTGTGTTAGGGGTGCTCTGGAATGAATGTAGGGACTGTTTTGAAGAATCTGTACCATGGAGAAAATTCCTTTCCCCATGTGAGTTCTTGGTTCAGAAGGGTGTATGTGGCTCAATTCTGGCCAATGAGACATGAATGGATGTTTGCTGGGGGTGGGATTGCTTCTGGGAAAGGTTTCTTAGCTCTTTGAAGAACACGGGACCTTAATATCCTTGAATTGCTTTCTCTTTTGACATCTTATTGTTGAGATTGTTGTCTTGCAAGTCTTACTGTTGTCTGATGATGTGAAGCTGGTTATCAGTTTTGTTGTTTTCTCTTTCCTAATTTATGCCACAGAAACGTCCTGAGGCATTTTGCCAGGACCACATGCAGGAAGGGAGAGCTGATGCTGAGAGCACCCCTTCCCCTAATAAAAGGAAAAAAGTAAACAACATCGACTATAGTTCCTTAACATTTATCTGAATGTTCGTATTCTCTGTGCATGGCTCTACCCCAAGCCACAGACAAGGAGTGGTCTGTGTGACTACCAGGTTTGCAGGGCTGTTTTATGCTAAGTAGTGGTGCTAGAATACTATCCTCAAATTCCAATAAATTTACTAGCTCAATCTCTTACACACTTAGGAAACATCCTTTTTATAAGTGAAAGCAGGGGTGGTAGTTAACAAAATGCTAAAACATTACAGTAATATAACTTAATGTATAAATCAAGCTTTACATAAAAAATTAAACATGTATTCCTTTTCAATGTCTGAACTAAACTTATAAAACTTACCAAGTGATAGAAGTTGTAATGCACACATTCACTGAAATGTTAGTGATTGACATTTGTGGATTTGTAGGCATTGGTGTGATCTTTTGATGGCTGTCACATGCTAAATGATACCTTGTGGTTTGACACAAGGAAATACATCCAATTCTTCTATCCACTTCTGTGTTCAATTGATAGCCATTAGGTGACTTGCCGTCTTAAAAAGTAGAGAATTCCTTTTAAAATCCATAATATTGTTCATGGTCCTGAATCTCCTTCGGTTTCTGCTGAACTAAGCAATTCCATTAAACTTTTTTTCTAGATTTTATAATGTTGCTTATGATTTTTATATGGTCAAATTCTCTCCTATCAACTAAGCCATGAAAATCATTTACTGGAATGTCATTTTTAATTAAATTCAATCTATATTTCAGGCCAAATGAGCAGTGGTGCAGTGTGAAGGGTAAGTTCGCATCCTGTGTCACTGAGGTGCCTGGGTTTAGATTTGGACTCTGTCACTCACATTTTAAATAGCCTCTTCATCCCTCAGTTTCTTTATCTGTGAAATGGGAAACACCATAGTAATATAGGACTCCAAACAATATTCTGATCTCTTGGGAGTGCTAGCTGTAGAGTTGGAGCCTCCAGCCACTGACCTGAACCTGCAATGGCTCCTCCTATCTCTATCTCCTGACCTGCCCATCTGCTGTCCCCATCTTTCTCTGGTTCTCTCAGAGCCTGGCTCATGGTGGCTGCAATTTCTATAAGTGGCCACGCAGAGATGATTCCAGGGAATGCTGGCCTGAGTTGGCCAGTCATAGCCTCTGTGGTCCAGATGGGCACAGAGGATTTGCTCACATGGGTGTTAGCTGTGCTGCCAAAGGCATCCCTCACCCCTCTTCTGCCGGACCAGGACACGCCATGGCAGGTGGAACAAATATCGGCATAGTGGATCGGCTCCCATATATGGGTGTCAGGATGGCCAGAGATCCCCAGCACCTGGAGGAGTACATGACTAGCCCTTGGGGATCCCTGGGAGAACCTATGGTGGGGAGCAAGTATAAGATACTTTTGGGTGCTTTAACTCTCTTTGGCATCAACCAATCAGAAAAGATACCAGCTGGGGGGTCCTAGAGGTCCCAGATGTACCAGTTATTAACCCTTTTGTTGCTGGATTATGGAGGGATTCTCGGGCTCTTGGAGGAGGTTTCCTTGGAGAGCTCGAGGCTGTGGCTGTTTATTAAAACTACAGATACAGTTAATATTTCATAAACCAGTACTGCCCTGCTGGTGAAAACCAGCAGAATATCAATCAAAGGGGATACAGGAAAGTAAATATTTTTGGAGAACATGGTATTAGTAGACTGAGCTTCAGATGTGTCAATTAAGTTCTTAAGGTCACACAAGCCATATGTGGAGGATTTGAGACTTGAATCCAGGTCTGTTCTAGAATCATTACAGATTAATGTCTAGAAGAAAGGGAAAGTTTGGGTTCCCGTGGATGATCAGAAAAACCACTGGGTTCCAATGACTCTTTGGAAATACCATCTAAATGGCTATTAGACTTGTGGAGGTCCCATCACTGTACTCCAATCATTTCTCCTCACTTGTCAAGTGGGAATGAAATGACCAGACAGATGTGTGGCTGTGTCTATCTATATCTGTGTTTGCTCTAAAACAAATGGCTTTCTGCTTGGGAGTTTGCAGAACTTACACTCAGCTGCCTGTGCATCCCCAGGAAGTGAGTAACCCCACGGCTACCAGGAAACCACGTGAAGTGAAGATTACATTTCACAAAACACCAGGGGCTCTTTCTAGAATCTCCAAAAGTCCAAAGAACTGATGGTGATGTTTTCTTTCCAGAAAAGAGATCTGTGATGCAGCTCTCTTTTCGAGAATGGGGTGAGAAGGTGGCCGGAGTGCTAGAGAGTATGGGATGGAGCTTAGTTTAAATGACAGCTTTTGACATTTCTTCTCCCTGAATTTGGAAATTTTAAAGCAAAATCATATGGCTCTGAAATCAGTCTCTCCTTAGTAGCCCCGTGTCCCATGAACTGAAATGGGATTTGGGGAGTTGGGCTTCCCGGTTTCAGAAGCATCAAGAACAGGGGAGAGAGGCGCATTATGGGGCAGGAAAAGCTCTGGCCACTGAGCCAGCCAGACTCGTGCCCAGATTTGCCATTTACTGGGCAGATGGATGAACTGGCAGTTCTCCCAGCCTCAGCTGGCCCATCTGTAAGTTGGTGTATGCGTGTGCGTGCACACGTGTGTAGAAGGGTAATAGCACTAACTAACATCTAACTTGCATTTGTTAAATGGTATGTCTTGGTCCCAGTTTCCCCCAATCCTTAGCATTTCAGTGTGTGAACATTGTAGCAAGGGACAAGAGGATTCTTCCTGCCGAGTTCGCCTGGCTTCACTCTGCTCCTTCTCTGGGTCCCATCTCAGATGCCTCTTCCTGCAAGAAGCTTTCCAAGTCTTGCAATGGGAATGAGATGCCATGTTATTCTCTTTCCTAGAATCCTATTCTTCACACATTGTGCACGATTCTAATGATATGATTTTTTTCTCGTTATTGTGTTCACTTGGGTTCTCTTTTCTCCAGTAGATTATACACTCCAAGGTAATAGGGACATACCTGTTTTTTCATCTCCTTTAAAAGTGACAGTATCATTGGTGAGGGGTATGTCATACTGGCTAGGCTACTCGCACCAGACAAGTAACTGTTCTGTAATTAGTAGCAATGCCTGGCATATAGTAGGTCCTCAATAAAAATTTGTTGAATGAGTGAATACATGAGATTTTGTGGATTGGAATCAAAATCTAAACTTACTATAGACTTATAATAGAGATTTATGTGATGGAGTTTTCAAAGTGGCTGCTATTTTTAGTTAATAATACCCAAGTCTTGAATTTATATTTTTCATTGCGTTGCAAGCCACATCTCTAAAATGATTTTTTTTTTTTTTTTTTTTTTTTTTTTTTTTTTTTTTGTATTTGAGGGGCATTCGGAGAATCACAGATCTCATATGTGAACTTCAAAGTAAGGAGGCTGCAAATTTTTAGTGATTTTATTTTGGAGTGTCAGATAACAGGCAGCTGAAATCGAAACAGCTTCAAATGTCACAGAATGCCTTCTTGTAATTCTTCTCAAGCATTAACTGCATTAAACCTTAAAGGCATAGTCTGTATTTCCCAACTCAACTGTAGATTTAAACTGCCTACGCAGGCACAACTACACTCCAGAGACTTTTCTTGTCTACATGGACTGCAGTTGTGACGATTTCCTACCCAATCCTCAGATTTGTTCCGATAAAATAATGGTTAAGAGCAGGGGTCAGGAAACTTTCCCTGTAAAGGACTAGATAGTATTGCAACCATAAGATTTTATACTTGGTAAAGTACAGCAGGAACCAAGACTGCTGGGACACTACTGCATTCTTAGTGCCCGGCTCAGGACCTGGCACATACTATGTATTCATCAACAGTTTGTGGAATGAATATTTGTATTTATCAAAGGACTTTTCATCAGTTCTGGCATACAGTGCCTGCTCAGTGAGGCTTAGTATGAATACCTTTTTAAAAACTGGACCCCACTCCTTCCTTCCCCCCTGCCCTTTGCCCAATCCCTGACATTCTGCTTCCTTCTTGTTTTCAGACCTAATTATCATTTTCTAGCATGCTACATCATGGACTTGTATATTTTGTTTTTTGTTTGTTTCTCCCACTAGAATTCTATTCACATAGTAGGCCCTTCAAAAATTTGTCAAGTGAATCAATGAATGACATTTAGGAATGCCATGCAGGTATAGTTGATCCCAGGAAATAAAACATTGAAAAGCAAAACAAAGCAAAACACAGTACCTTACTTTATACCATAGACTTCAAATTCTTCAACTGCAGTGGATTTGTACTTCATTTCAAGTAAACTCTCCAGCTGTAATTATACTATATTGTAACATACTCTACTTGTTCTTTAAGATGGTGTTTTACTAATGAAATTTTAAGAGGAAAAACATATAAGAAAAGATGATTTCGTTAAAAATGATCAACTTTGAAGATTACAAAAATGCTGCATTGTTATTCTAGAACAGTAAAAAAAATAAACATAAGAACAAAACCTAAGAATTACCCTTAATCCCATTGACATAATCATTGCTAATATTTTGGAGCATATTTTTCCAAGTTTTTTTCTTGTGCATATAATATTTCCATACGTGTTTAAAAACAGAAACATACTATAAATGTTATTAGAGCCAATGTTTATGTTGCTCTTACTGTGTTTCAGGCACTGTTCCAAGTGGTTTATTTGTATTTATTCATATTAATTTAATTTCTTTATGATCTAGGTCCTAGTCTTACCCCCGTTTTATAGATGAGTATACTGAGACCGTGCGTAGGAGGTTAAAAGCCTGAAGTCACCCTGCTAGTGAGTGATAGAACTGGGATTTGAACCAAAGTAGTCTTGCTCCAGAATCCATGCTCTTCATCACTATTTTTGCTGCCTACAAATATTGCTTGTGACTTGCTTTTTTTCTTCCCTCTTATCACCATATCAAAAACATCTCCCCAACTTTCATATATTCTCCAGATTATTTCTAATGGCTATGTAGTGTTGTAATACTTAAATATTCTAGTTCTTCTATTTTTGAAGAATTTTTAGGACTTCCTTCTTTCCTTCCTTCCTTCCATTTCTCTCTCTCTTTTTACTATTATGAATACAGTCTACAATAAAGCAAGTTGAAGGTAAATCATTGTACCCCTATAGGACGCCTCCCTTAGGTTAAATTTTTCAAACTGGTATATAAAGTTCAACAAAGCATGTAACTTAAGGAGATTATGGGGAGCAAATTTGAAAAGGACAGTTTTGTGGTTTTATACATCTGGAGTATTAGGTAGTTACTTCATGAATTTAAGTGAGGTCCACCTGTATTTCCTCTTCTTATCAAATGGTTGCTTTTGCTGAAAATCTACTTGGTAACCAGCAAGTGAAAAATGTGTTTCTAAATAGAGACATTATGACTGTGGGGCGAGCTATAAATACAAGATAATGGAAAATTCAGAATGAAAATTCAGGTAAAAACTGAGAAAGTAAAGTAAACCAAATCTGTATACTTAACACTACAGGCAAATTGGAGTATATTTCAAGCCAAACAAAAGAGCTAGCTTTATGAAGACACAGGGCTAATTAATCTCTGTCTAATTGTGTTTTAAATACTTGTCTTCTGGATAATTCAAACTCACTGTTGCAGGAATTAATCTATCTCCCCTTTGCCATTTGTAATTGTCGACCTGACAGGCATTTATTTGGATTTTTTTTTTGGGGGGTAGTGTAAAGTGTTTATGGTGCAAAATTAACATCATTAGACAAAATGTCATCCTTTGGGTGAAAACACTAAACATGTTTACCTCTTGAAGTGTCAGCCCAAACTCTTGTGATTGATGAATTATGCTATTCTGGGAGGTCTCCAGCTGGTCAAGCATTCCCTTTGCTAATATGCTGAAACACACAGCATGGTTACACCTGAGTCCTAGGGTGTGTGTGTGTGTGTGTGTGTGTGTGTGTGTGAATGTCTTGTAGTTGGGTACATACAAGCTTGCAGAACTATCTGGGAAAAAACACATGTAAACATTTTCTGCCCCATGGACTGGACTCTCAGAAACATTAAGATGCAATCAGTTTAAAATGTATTCATCAATCTATTCGACAGGCGTTCACTGAGCACACTGCGTATCTGCACTGCCCTAGATGCTGGAATGCAGAAATGAATGAGAACCTCAAGGAGTTCATAGGGCTGTGGAAACATTAGCCAGATAGATAAGAGATTAGAGACCGTGTGATACTGCCACGAATGACGAGTGCGGGGAACAGCATGGGTCAGGGAAGGAGGGGTTTAGGTGCAGCAGCACAGAGGAGGGTTCACATGCATTAGGTGTGGAAGGAGGCACTCACCAGGTGGCCAAGGTGGGGAAGGGTATTCCAGACAGAAAGAAGAAAATGTTCAAGGGCACAGAGTTATGAAACGGTGTGTAGTAATTAAGGAACTTCAGTCCCCTAGAGCTGCGGGACTGAGGAGACTGAGGTGCTGCAGAGACAGCCCATATTCTGGTCGTCCTTGGGCTCCAGAAAGAGACATTTGAATGTGCACTGGCCATTTTGCATTGAGATGTTAGGCTATGGGAAAAACCTGTGGGTCTCAGATAATTTCTGAAGACCCCTGTATTTCTACTGTTAGGATTGATTTATTTACCCTTGGCTCTATTTCTCATTCCTTTCTGTGCAAATATTCATCATCGTCTCTTTATCCATCACTAACTATGCATGGCGCTGCATGAACTACTGTGCAGTTTCCACGTCGTAGTACGTATGTACTACATGTTTGTTGACTGAAATGTTGTTGGATAACTATAAAGATGAGAGCTAGTACTTTACTTCAGAGAACTTCTAGTCTTGTTGGAGAGATGAGCTATAAACATGAAAAGTACTCACTTATAATGAAGATTGAAACACCAGTTACACATGCAAAAGAGATTTGACAAGAATATTATAAACTCCAAAATAAAAAGTTAACCCAACCTTCATTAGTATACATAAAAATGTTATTCAGGGTCCTGAAAATTAGTAGGAACACTATATTCTACTATATGTAGGGTATGATATACAGTTTTAGTAGTTTTTAAATAGAACATTAATGAACTAGAGTTAGACCAGGAGGGTCAAGCAAGATAGAGAATGGCCTATGCAATATTTTCTTAAGAGAAATTTATGATTATTGGGTCAAAGGTGATGAACAGTTTTCGACCATTAATATATATTACAATATGATTTCCAAAATAGCTATACTAATTTACATGGTATGTGAAGTATATAGATGTACTTGTTTCCTCACAACTTTGTTAGAGATGGTTATTGTCATTTTTAAAGTTTTTTTATAAAGGGGAAATTTCATCAAGATGAGATCATTCTCATTGTAATTTGTATTTTTTTGTTTACTAGTGAAGTTAAATGATTTTCATTTTGTTTATTTGTGGTTTTTTCTATTGCGTGAAGGCATTTTCCTTCTGGTACTGTGATCCAAAGGGAGGGCAGGCAAAGGTTATTTTGCAAATGAGAAAGAGTGAAGAAACAGATGCCAGATACTGGTGGCACATTAGTATCTTTTTGTAGTGTGTGTGTCAAGAAAGAAAACCTTACTCCAAATGGCTTGCATAAACAAAAAGGAAATTTGGTAATTTACTTACTGAAAAGTCCTGACAGTAGATTTGACTTCAGTTACAGCCTCAAATGATGTTACCAGGATCCATTTCTGGATTCTGTGGTCTGCATTTGATATTGTAGTCCCATATTCAAATAAGCTCTCTTCCTGTGGATGTTCTCTACCTACAGCAGTTCCCACTCTTTAATTCCAGATTAATTTTCATATGGCAGAGCAGAATCTCTTTCTCAATCTCATTGGGTCTGATTGGGTCACTTGAACATACTGAACCAATCATGTTGGCTGGAAGGCATGTGATGTTCTGATTGGTTCAGGCCTGTGTCACGTGCTCTACTGTTAGCTGAATTGGAACTTCACCCTAAGCACTAAGGCTAGAAAGGAGAAGGATGCCCAGAAGGAAACTGGAAGTAAAGTGGATGGAAGTTAAAGTATTCCAGCTTTACCATGGAGCAATTGTTTGGGAAGGATGGAATCTCAGGAGGGGCTCTGCAATGGGTGTTTGTGGGGACAGAGTCCCAGAGAGCAGTTGGAAAGGTGCTGGCTCGGGTAGCAGATGGCCATCCGCTGTAAGTGGTTAGCTATTAGCCACTAATATAACTGCCGTGGCTACGATAAGAGGTTGGTTGGTTGGTTGGTTGGCAGAGAAGCAGACAGTGGATTGCAGATCATGTGGATCCTGCTTCCTCTGTCTCCAACCCAGCTGCCAGCGAGAATATAGTGGCATAACTTCCCTATCTATGGCTCCATTGGTGTTCTTTTTTTGCCTCACCATATCCTGCGTTCTGGTGCCGGGAGCGGGAACCAGAGACCCTGCATGACAGGGCTACACGTGCGATCAAAGGGCCCAGGTATAAACTGCCTGTTGCACTGTGTGGCTGACCCTGATTGAGCAGAGCCCTTGCAGTGGGCAGAAGCAGCGCTGCCATGATCCTCCCAATGGCCAGATTCCTTCTTCATATTTCAGCCTTCCAGGGTGTGCTTCATCGCTCCTTTTGTTCCTCTCTCCCTGGAGCTTAAATCCGTTGCTTCCCAGTTTGGCCTCACCCCCAGTGCTGTCAAGGAGGTGTGTAAAGAGAGGAAGCCTGCAGACCTGTGATGAGTGGCTGGTAAACTACTGTCTCTCAGCGGCAAGCCCGTCTTTCTTCCTCAGCTTTGTGATACTTGAGCCTCTGCTAACCACGTTTCCCACCTGGCTCCCTGGTGGGCTCTCCCAGTGGGAGAGGGGAACCAAGAAGCTGTGAAGTTCGAGGGGGAAGAAGGGTCTTGCTCCCTCCTGTTTATGGAATCCAGCTGTGCTTCTTCACCTTGTCTGTGACACTTGCTTCAAGCTGAAACATTTGGTTGCAGTTTATTTATCTAACACTCTCAGAACCTGCCTTATGGTGCCCTCCCTGAGGCAGATTCTGAGTGTTAGAAAAATAAACTGGAACCCAACCAGCCAGCCTCTCCTTGAAAGTCTGAATGCCAGTTCTGCTGGACCCTCTAAACTGAAGAATCAGCACCAGCCAGGCAGCATCTTCTCCGAGATTTGGGCTGGCGCTCTGCAGCGCCCCTCTGCTAAGCTTATACGTTTTAGTAATGCCAACCTCGTCTCTTTGCTTCTCCAATCCTTGAAGTGATAGCTGCTTCTACAGACATTTATGACACCTCAGTACCTCTTTTTGGTCTTTTCAGTTTTCTAACATCTGGCTAATCATTCTTTCTATGAAATTATCTTCCTTAAAATATCTGGAGCAGTTTTGTGTTTCCTGAGACCCTGACTGAAGCAATCCCAGTCCCAATCTACCTGCATTGTCTTGCCATCATTCGAACTAAGTCTGAAGATCGTCCTGATGGAAAATTAATATTGGCTTCCTGTTGCCCTGAGAATAAAGTCTAAACCCTCGGGCCCCGTCTGCATTTGTAGCTGTGTGTCTTCCTGTCCCAGGCTTGCACCTTATGTTCTAGGCACTGGAAGTTGCTTAAGTTCTTCCACATGCCATGCTCTATCACCTTCAGGCCATTGAATATATAGTTCTTTTTGCTAAGGGCACAGATACCTTCCACCCTTTTATCTGGATAACTCTCACATATCCTTCAGGAGCCAGCAGAGATGTTATTCCCCCTGGGAAGCCTTTATTGCTTGCTCCCCCTTTCCTGTGGTCTCCTGTACTTTCCTTCCGATGGCATTAATTAATTTGTTTGTTTATTTCTCCCACTGGTCTGAAAGCTCCTTGAAAGCAGTACCTGGAACTGCATAGGTAGCTTAATAAATATTTGACAAAAACTTCCTTAGACAATCTCAATGCTTGCTTTTCACTTGTTTTGGAGGTTTTGGAGCAAGGACAAAAACCTCGCTATCATTTCTGCTGATGCAAGTCGTGCCCGGCATGATTCCTGAGGGTGTCATGTCCCATCCAAAAGACAAGCTAATGTTGCGAAAATTGCAAAAATGGGACTCAAGGACAACAAATAAGATGCCTTAAAGACCTGAGATGTGTTTGAGGCGACCACACGTCACTCCCCGTGATGGAGGTGGACAAGGGTCAGCTATTGATTCACCAGGTTAAAAGCCTTCCCGTCACCCACCGCTGCCCTCGTGTCAAAGGGAAGCAGCGGAAGAAAATGCAGCCTTGTCAAGTCCGTACCCGCATGATTTCAGGATGTTAATGAGACGCAGCGGATCAGAGGGGAAGACTGTAAATATGCCTGCTTTCCTGAGGCTGCACCGTGCACGGAAAGAACAAAGACTGGAGTCAGAACGTGGTTCAGATCTTGGCTTTGCCCCCAACTCCCAATGGAGGTAGACACCTTGGTGATATTCTTAGATTATTAATCTGTAAAACAGGACTGATAGCATCTACTTCATTTTAGTTATTGATTTGAAGAGGAATGAATGAGGTAACTGATGGAAAGGATCTAGCACAGAGCTGGGAAAATATTGGCAGTTTTTGGAAAATGATTGGATTGGCAGAGCTGACTTCATCATTCATTTATCCATGCTTTCAGAAGACATCACTGAACACCTCCTAAATTCTAGTGATATATAAGCAAATAAATTTTTCAAATGTCCTCTTCATGGAGTTTCTACTGGGAGGAGAAAATCTGAAAAGGTAACACATCAATAAACAAAAGAATGACAGTTTTGTCAGTTGATTAATATTGTCTTTTAAAGCAGTTTTTTATTTCCTCTTTCCCCTGATGCAGCATCCACCCCAGGATCACGCATTGCATGCAGTTGTTACGTTTCTTTAGTCATCTTTACGTTAGAGTCGTTCCTCGGCCCTATCTTGACTTCCACGATGTTGACATTTTTGAAGAGTCTAGGCCCATTGTTTTGTAGAACATTTCTCAATTCTGCTTTGTCTGATTGTTTTCTGACAATGTGCTTTTTAAGGTCATGCCGCCAGCAAATGGCAGGGCTAAGCCTGACCCCGTATCTTATACACGTTCCTCTTAAAAGCCGCCAGGAGACTTGGAGGTCAGAAGACCCTGTAACTCCACCCCCAGGAAGAACAATCCAGTTAACCCAGCTCCGTGGTTAAGTAACGGCAGCATCGAAATGGTGATCACCAAAGAGGGCACCACTTCCCCTGTAAACCTAGCAATTTTCTCGGCTGTCATTTAGCATCTCCAGGTCTGACTGACAGTGTGTAAAAAAAATGTGTGGTTATTTTATCGTTTTTTTCTCTTTCTCTCTCAAGGTGACAATTTGTCCTGCTTTAATAGAGCAGCTGGGAAAAACAGAAAAACTTAGACCAAATGAGGGCAAAAAGCCACAAGACCATTTGAGTTCTACGATGATGTGATTTTTCAAAACTGTAGGACATTGAACAAACTGCACTAAAATTAAAAAAAAAAAAAAATCTTTTTTTTTTATTTTTTTATTTTATTTGGAGAATTCTTTGTAAAGGCTGAACAATTGCTGTAGCTAATCTATAATTTACCCAAATGTGGGGTACTTTATTATGTTGGCCGGCTAAGAGTTAGCTCACTGAATTTTCTCAAAGAAATAGGAGAGACAAAAGGGCAAGTAATTGGTGTGCTGAGACCATGTTCTGCTTCTCATTTCATGCATTGGACCTCAAATACATTTCTAAATTTGTCCAGATGTTATTTAAAAAAAAAAAAATTCCTTCCAACTGTCCCTAAATGAACTTTGCCTTTCCACAGCTTTCTTACTTTTTCACAGCATTTCTTTTTCTTCTTTTCCAAAAGTAGAATTAGGAGGATGTCACCAGGTGCGGCTGGGGCAAGACCCTCCCCCATTTAGCGCTAGTTTCTGCAGTGCTTCGTGGGGGTGGGTAGTCAGGAGAAATATTTCTGTGTCGTGTTGGTGGGAAGTGATACGGTTGGGCAGTTTGTTTATTTACATCGTAAACATTCACTCCTTATTGCTTATTGAACATACCATTAAAGCCAGGCACTGTGTAGGTAGTGGATTTAACAAAGAATGACTCGCTTATCGTTCCTGCCCTCAGGAAATTTATGGTCTTACCTATGTGGGGTATGGGTGAGGCAATTATATAGGCTAAGCACAGGATGATACACTTTTATCCCGTGGTAAAGAACAAAGGCAGAAGGGAAGAGTTTGGCTTGTTTAAGAGTTATAGATCTTCATGCTGTCCACTCTCATTTAACGTGGAAAATGAATGACAGGATTTTTCAAAGAAGGGTGATTTCAGGAACCAGGGGGACCAGAGAAGTAAAGCAGCTCTTTGGGAATCTTCCTCAGAAAAACCCAGAGGAGGTTCCTCAGAATTTTGAGACAGAGGCTGTCTGGGACAGGGGTGCTGACAAGTTTGAAGTTTTTGATCCCGTCTCTAGGTGACCTAGTGATACTACCCTCTGCAGAACAGGGCTACTTTCCCCCGAGCCGGTCCCTTTCCTCCTTCTATATACAAAGAGCCTCCTGCTTCCCCCAGTGATATTTACTTAATATTTATCATAAGCCATTGTACTCTGGTCTGTCTCTCTCTCCCCCTTCTCCCATTTGGATTAATACACAGACCTTTGCTCTCTACACTCAGTAGAGACAATAGTTCACAGCACTCCTGAAATAGATGTGAGATCATAATGAAGCGTAGGTAAGAAACGTTGAAGGTAGAAAGAAACGGTGGTAGGGGAGCTTTAATGTGATGGGGTGTAGCTTCCAAATTCTCACCTATCTCAGAGAAGGCTTTTGAGAAGAAGTGATGTCCAAACTGAGGCTTGAAGGCACTGGGACCATAACTGTGCTCTAGACGCAGGCATAACATTCATAAAGACCTGAAGACTAGAGAAATCATGTTGTGTTATATCAGAGAGACTGATGGGAAAGTGAAAACAGGGCAGAAGTGAGAGATGTGGTTGGAAAGAGTTAAACCATACCATGTTTCCCCGAAAATAAGATCTAGCCGGACAATCAGCACTAATACGTCTTTTGGAGCAAAAATTAATATAAGACCCGGTATTATATTATATTATATTATATTATATTATATTATATTATATTATATTATATTATATTATATGATAAGACCCGGTCTTATATTATATTAAAATAAGACCGGGTCTTATATTAATTTTTGCTCCAAAAGATGCATTAGAGATGATTGTCCGACTAGGTCTTATTTTTGGGGAAACCGGGTAGAAAGATTTGGAAGCTTTTTTTGAGCTACCTACTCTATCTTGAGAGCTGTGGGAAACTACTAAAGCCCTATTAGTTGAGAAGTGCTAGATGAGATTTTTATTTCAGAAAGAACGCTCTGGCTGCAGTAAGATAGAAGGACTAGAGAGGCAAAACTGGAAGCAGAGAGACCATGCGGGGGACCTGGACTAGGACAGAAGCGATTAGGATGAAGAGAAGCAAAAGAATGAATTATTTGGAGGTGGACCCAGTAAGACTTCATGATTAATTGGATGTATAGAGTGAGGGAGGAGGAGGAATCAAAGATGAACAGTCCAATTTCCTTCATACCTGTCTTGTACCCCAACTTTGGTCTTGGACTTTGAAGCCTTCCTGGATCCTCAGTTCTTCCTCATGCTATGACCTCAAATCTTGGCATCGACCTCAGACCCCATGGTAACTGTGCCCTCCTTATGGTGCTTACAGTCTCGTGGCTGCAATCTGTACTCTAAATTCTGGTGCTGGTCTTTACCTGACTCCAGGCTTCATCCTTCCACACTTACTGTGCCCCAGGTGTACATTCACAGGATGTCATAGTGGTTAAGAGCAGGGACTTTCAAGTGTCATAGATCTCAGTTCAAGGTCCAGCTCTGCACTCACTCTTTAGTGTGACCTTCGGCAAGTCACTAAATCTCACCTATAAAATAATAACACGGCTATTGGGGTTGTGAGGATTCAATGAAGGCATACGTGAGAAACATGACGCTGCACATAGCCAGCACAGAATAAAGGCTGACCAAGGAGAAGAAGAAGCAGAAGAAGAAGGAGACAATGCAGAAGGTGATGTGGTTTAACAGGCTTTTTGTTTCCTTTTCTTTTCCTTTTCCTTCTACAACCTTCAATCTGACACAATACAGTAGAATAACAGAAGCAACCATCTGGGTAAAAAGGAAAAAGAAGAATCTCTTTTAGCAGGATGACGTGAAGGAGGTATGCCAAGGAGAGTCCATCCTGACTGTGTGAAAGTTTTGACTGGTCCACCCTGGGCTAGAACCAAAGCTGGAGACGGGCCCTGTGAGGCCTCCTTTGTCTTCACATCTCAGTCTTCTTTCACTCTCCCTTTTCTTCCCCTCGCCACTGTTCTCTTCCTGCCTCTTCTCACAGGTAGCTTCTAAAGGCTCTGGGTGTTCATCTCATTCCAGGGACAGGCAGCACATGTTCCCACTGGCTGAAGACTGCTTTGCCTCCCAGAATCTCACCTCTAAGAAACATTGGATCACTGCCTAAAAACCTGGCATATTCCCGAGTACAGGCAGTGTTAATACAACTCAGTAAATAAAAGCAGTCGTGACAGTAGCAAGAACCCATTTGTATCAGTTCACTCTGCTGGTTCTGTCCAACCAGCACTTATTCTGACTGGCCAGTGGTGAAGCAGCATCTTTTCTGATCGGTCAGCTTCCTTGCTATACTGGTTGTTATGGGCTGAATTGTGTATGCTCCAAGTTAATATATGGAAACATTAACTCTGACTACCTCACAGTGTGACTGTGTTTGGAGGCAGGACCTTTAAAGAGGTGATTAAGTTGAAGCAAGTCTACCAGGGTGAGCTCTAACCGGACTATTGTCCTAAGAAGAGGGAATTTGCACACACAGGGAGACACCAAGAGTGTGTGTGCACACAGAGGAGAGACCGCGTCAGCAGACAGTGTGAAGGCTGTCACCTGTAAGCCAAGGAGAGAGGCCTCAGGGGAAACCAACCCTGCCAACACTTTGATCTTGGACTTCCAGCCTCCACACTGTGAGAAAATAAGCTTCTGCTGTTTAAGCCTCTGGTATTTGTGTCACAGCCGTAGCCAATTAATACACCAGTGTGATGAATTTTGGACTATCATGTCAAATCACAATTTTATTGAATAAGAACTTATTAATAATATTAGGTTGGTGCAAAAGTAATTGAGGTTTTTGCAATTATTTATGACCTTTTAAACTGCAATTACTTTTGCACCAACGTAACACTAAATTCTGGAGGTAAATAGATTACATCATTACATCTTCAAGTACTATCTAGGTATGCTTACAAGAGGGAAATGACTTACCTGAGGCAGGACTGGGTTCAAATCCAAATCTTTCAGACATCAGTGCCTGGGTTCTTAACCACTATGCTATACTACCTAGAAATACTGTTCTTCTCTGCCTGTTCCCCTTCCTCCAATGTAAATAATACCCCTCCTTCCTTCTTTTTCTCTATGGCTCCCTGTTTCTTTCCTTCGGAATACTAGCTACAGTTTGTCATCATAAACTTAATTCTGGGATTATTTTTTTCAATGTCTACCTCCTCCACTAGTCCTATAATGTAGCACTATGCTTATGATCATGGAAGATGGGCTTGGCTTTGGAACAGGCCTCTTGATTTTTCTGCCAGGTGAAAGGCAGCCAGGCCTTTGCATATGGTGCAGTAATCAACCTCAGTGGGCATTGGCAAGTAACAGGAGCTACTGCTGGCTCTTTAATTGATACCTTCTTGTGGTACACATGTGGCCTCAGGAGGGGAGCCCGTCGCTTACCCTTCCCCCCGTGGCGAACACTAGCGTTTGCACTCCTCCCTGCTCCTGTCACGAAGAGCCCTGCCTGGGCCCATGTTCTAGAACACGTTTTTCCATTTTGTAATGCACATCAAGACAGGAGGCCGTGAGCCATCTGATGCTTCATTGCTGGCTTTTCTTTGCTTTTTGTGACTCTTCACCGTGTTGACACATCTGGGTGAAGTGGTAGCTGCTTATTTGGGGAATAATGGAATCTAAAGAAATGAAGCCCAGTCTATATAGCAGATTGCGACTCCTCAAAGAACAAGATCCTAGTGGAGACTGTTGTAGGAGTCCCACTGTGTTAATCACCTACTGCAGCCAATGGAATATTATGATGAAAGTGGTTATTTTCCCACTGATGTTTCCTATCAGAGGTAGAAACACTGTGTACATTTTCCCCCAACCCAACTGATAGGAAAAAATCTACGTACATACTTCCAAAGGATTGAATTTCATATAGATAGATTCTTTTTCTGTAGGTGGCTTTTTAATTTTAGTTTTCCTTCTCCCCCACTTTTTTTGTTTTGTTTTGTTTTACCATTTAATGCTTTCCAGAAAGAATGAACAGTAGTTTAAATTTTTATATTCCAAACAGCACTCCTGCATAATTCTATTGAAGCCTTTGTTGGTTGTTTTTTTTCAAGTTATGGTTTTAAAAATAATCGAGAACTAATTTGCCTAATGAATATGCAATTACTGCAAGAGTCTTTTGAAGTTTTTGAAAACCTTCAGTCTGCATCTTTCTGGGACATGGTGATGAATGTAGCATCAGGCAGTTGGAAGCTGTTTTGAACTTGGCATGAGCAGGTATAATTTGTGCACATTTTCAAGCTGGGCCCAATGCAGTCATTTATGGTGAACTTGTTAGCTGGTGTATGTAGTTGCTTTCTATCTACCCTAGCTCCCTCTGCTGGTGGAGTGGGTGCATCATTGTTACTGGGTCCTTTCTGGGGTTGAAATAGAAATCACCAAGGACAGTGACAACAGAATATGCAGGAGAGAAGGGGGTGCAGTGTGGTTTTGTCACTGCTAAGGCTACTGCTTATAATAAAATCCACTAATAATAGCTACTATTTTTACTGTGCTTTTCTCATGCCAGTCACTTTACATAGGTCTTCATTTCTACTTAACCATACTGCAGAGTACAAAGGAATATTATCCTTCGTTTATAAGTAAGGAAAATAAGGTTTGGAGAGGTGAAGACAATTTTCCAGGATCACATAGGGAGTAAGTGGGGGAGACTACGTCCTTAAACATTTATCATTGAGTATGTTTTCTGTGTGAGGTACCTATGCTATACACTTTGGCAAGTCTAGAAGTGAATTGGACCTGCATCCTACCTACAGAGCGTGTACCTCCTAGTGGTAGAGAGAAGACAAATAACCATGATAGGTAGCCAAGAAAATTCAGAAAATAGACAAGATAGAGGGCCATGTCATGGAAGTGGAAGCAAAGGAACGGGAGGAAAATTTTAAAATTTATCTTCAGAGGGAGACTGATGTGCAGAGGTTTTGGCTCGCAGCTCCCTGTTTCCTGCCTACTGCGCACATTGTGTTTTTGAAAGTGGTCCCTGGATAGAATTTTTTCAGTAATTGTTTTTGACCTGGAAAACCAGCCTCCTCCTGTGTACTTTTTCCCTACCTGAGTGAAGAAGCCAGCTGGGCTGTCTCCATTGCTGAAGCAGGCAAAAGCAACCCAACCCCAACTGTGGGATTCATTAGCCTCTGCTGTCAAATTGCTGTGGTCATGAGGGTGTGAAAGGCACAGAGCCTTCCCAGCCGTAGCTGGAGCCCAGGCTGTCACAGTCCCCGACAAAAGTGCACAGGGCTTGTTGTCGCGTGCTGGAACATGACATCCCGTGAACTGTGGCCTTTCTGTGGGATTGCTGTTGTTTGCTTTGCCAAATGGAACAAAATGATTTCTATCATACTCAGTGTATGTTACACAATTTTTTCCTTCAGGCCCACGTGAATATCAACGCTCTTTTTGTTGCAGGTAGCACTCAAACTAGGTTAAGCAAATAAAGGAGAATTTATTATAAGAATCTCAGAGACTAGATCCAGGAATCAGAAAAATCACCAGGAGCCAAAGCAGTTACCCTCTTGGTAATTCTCTCTCTCTTGGGTTACATAGACTTGTGCTTCTGGTTGTTTCTTCGTATCTGTTTATTTCTTTCTCTCTCCCAATCAGCCGTCTCATCTCATATGTTCATGCCAGAATAAGACATTCCATAGCTCCCAAATGTCCATCTGCTCAGTTTGAGCTACCAAAGGTGCTCATACTGTGCCCCAATTGCTGCAAGAGACAAGCCTAATTATTCCAGGTTGGGCCCAATCGGCTGCTGTCACGGGGAGTCATGTAATAGGGTCATGACTTTAGACCCGCATCCTGTCCTCAGCTCTATTCGGTTGGGTGTATTTTGCAGAAAAAGGAGAAGTTGAGGGACAGACAATCATGTAGGTAATTGCATATTTATACAAAAGTAATCTGATGTGATTCTCTATTTTCTTGTGCGTCATGCTAACTATCCATTGGAGGGCAATGTCTGTGGGAGGTCATTACTTCTTTCTTTTTGGAACAAATGGGGTTCACATGGGTTGTATAAAGGTTAGAATTGATGAAGCTATCTGTGTAATTCAAGCAAAAATCTGCTGCTGAGAGAGAAGAAGGCTGAGTTGTTTTGAATTAATTAGGTCAGCTAATGATACTCAAATACATAAGATAATTGCTTAGGCCTCCTCATCAAAGTATGAATAAGACTTGGGTGGCTCTCCCTGGCATTGGGAAACTCCCTGTCACATGTCCCTTCTGCAGGGAGTTTTCTTTGGTGTCCCAAGACAAAAGTGATCTTTCCCTCCTCCAAATTTCCAGAGAAGTGCTTTGCAATTATAGTTTATTTTACTTCCTTATACTTGTTTGTGTGTGTTTCTCTCCTCTCCCTGAGGACAGTATCTGTTTTATTTTGCTGTCCTTGACTAAGATTGATTGTAGTGTCTTCTACCCGGTAGATTCCTAAATGTGATAAATATGTGAGTCACTTAAATGACCCATGGTAAACCAGATGAACTAATAATTAGTTCAAAACGCTTTGAGTCAGATAATCTTCAACTGGTCAATTAATTAATCAAACAAATATATTAGTACTGACAATGTGCCTAGCACTGTGCTTAGTGCTAGTAACTTTTTTTGGTTTAATTGTAGTTACTTACTGAGGTTGTTGTGAATTTTCATGCATAATTCTCAAGTGCAAGAAAAGCCATATTTCTTTATTTCTCCAATTTATATTGCCTTTTCTGATCTCTCCCCTTTCCCTAGGAGAGAATTCAATTTCCGTTGTATTCTATCAGCCTCTAAACCTTCCAAGGGTGTGAAAAGTCTCTGTACATTTTAGTTCTCTACATTTGGGAAAGCCTCTCTGGTAGAGACCTCAGTCTACTGGGCTCCACATAGATGAACTCGTCTACGCCCTTCTTGGCCCATGAAGGTAGGCGGCCCTGCATTTTCTCAGCTCCGCTTGGGCTTGAAGATCTCTAGCATGGTCCTCAGTTCTGCAATTTGTTATGCTCCCCATTTCCCTTGGACCGAGGATTCTTCCACTTTCTTGGTTTGACCACCCTCACTGTGAACTATAAAAGCCCAAGGCAAGGCAGGAAAGTATCTTCTAGGAATCTGGCAACTTCTGCTTTCGTTTCTGAAAGACAATTGTCAGTAATCCCTTAAGGCAGAAAAAAAATCTAAAAAGTTTGTTACCTTCTTGATGTTGGCAAGGAAAAATGATGTTTACTTTCCATTTTCCTACAACAGCAGCAATCAAATATAAATTCGTGCCTCAGAAGATCATCCAGTGCTTCCCCCTCCTTGTCTTGCTATCGTCTTTCTGGTCTTCTCTGTTCTTAAATATAGAGCTTTGTCTTAGGCCATTGTGTTTGCTTTTCCTTCCCTCTACTTGGAAGATTCCCTCCACCAGTTCATAATGTGGTGCTTTCTCATTGTGTACAGTCTCAGCTTACATTGTTATCTCTTCATAGAGATCTTTCTAGAATACCCATTCTAGAGCAGAGATCACTCCCAACTTCGGCCAGTTACATCACCCTGTTTCATAGAATTCATCACTACCTGACCGACCTTGATTATTAACTGTCTCTGTGTGTTAGGATGAAGTCTCCCCAAGGGCGGGGACTTTGTCTTGCTCACCATTGTATCCTTAGCACAATGTCTGGCATAGATCAGGCACTCAGTAAACAGTTCTTGAATGAAAGAATTAATTATCCTGCCAAATTATGAAGCTAACGGCAATGAAGTTGAGTAAAAAAATATGATATACTACTTGTATGAAGGTTGCCTAAACTATTTTGAATTCATATTCAAGAAATAATTTCAGGACCAACTTAAGGGTTGGGTAGAGAATCTTGGAGAATCTTGGAGAGATGAAGTGCCATATACAGAGGGCGCCAAAAAAATATATACACATTTTAAGAATGGAAAAACTGTATTAAAATTTTAATAATATGCAATATATACCAATAACAAAAGACGAATACAAGTCACATTAGATTTCTGCAATTACAAGAGGTGCTCCAAGTAGTTACCATCAGCATAGTTTATATATATATATATATATATATATATAAATATATAAATATATATATATATATATAATATACAATGTATATATATTCATTCCTAAGTTTTTAAATTCTAATGCTTTGTATTAATAGCATTAAAGGCAGATATAAGATCTTTATGTTTGTCAAAGGGGACATGGATTTAAGAAGCTTGAGCAATACAGGTGTAAATTCTAATCTCAGAGTGAGTCTGAGCTAACTCCATTGGAATGACTGGGAACTTGTTAAATAGAAGGTTGGGGGACACCACCCACAGAGATAGATTTTGGTTCAGTGGACCTGAAATAGGGCTCTGAAATCTGTATTTTGAAAACAAATTTCTCTAGGTGATTTTGCTTCTTAACCAATTTGGGAGCCAGTGGTTTACACTAAAAGTCTGTGGAATGACAGGCACAATAAATTTAGAAAGGGAGCTCTTTGTAGATGATGCAGAACTTCAGCTCAAAGAAGAACTGGATTTCCAAAGGGCAATGCTCAGGCTCAGTGGTAAATATTTAAGAAAAGCATTGGTCGTTGCCAACTTGAAAATTCATAATTCACGCTTGGTTCTCTGGTTGAGGTGAATGGTGGTGGTGGTCTAGTCTTTCCCTTTTTCTGGTTTCATGTAAACACATTTTTACATGAAAAATTTCAGTTATATACAGAAGTAGAATAGCATAATGAACTCCTATATGTCCATCACCCACTTTCAGCAATCATCAATTCATGGCGATTTTATTTCATCTATGCCCAGACTCATTACCACCCCACTTCCTGATTGTTTTGGAAAAAAAATCTAAGCATGACATCATTTATACCATCAATATTTTAATCTGCAAAAATGCGGATTATTTTAAAACCATACAATTTATACCGTAGTCATATTAAAATAATTAATGATATCTTAATTTGTCAAGTGCCACTAAAGTTTCCTCGATTGCCTCAGAAATGCTTTTTCAGAATCGGTTTGACTTAATGATCCAGATAAAGCCCATGCATTTTAATTGATTGATAGGTCTCTTACATCTCTTTTGGTCCATAGGTTTTCTCTCTTCCTTGTTATCTTTGCAATTTATTTGTTGACAAATCTTGTCATTTTTTCAGTAGTTGCCCACAGTCTGAATTTTGCTGATTTTATTCCTGTGGTATCATTAAAAGCGTTATTTCTATCTTCTATATTTTCTACAAATTGGTAACCAGATTTAAAAGAGTAATCAGATTAAGGCTTGACTTTCTTTTTAAGTTTATCCCATAACTGATGATGTTTATTTTTTATCAGGAGGTACATGATGCCCCTCTTTTTGTAATGGTAGCAGCCACTAATGATTATAGCTTAGAGACATTATTTTATTGGGGATGGCAAAAGTGGCGACACTCTAATTTTATCACTCTTTCTTCACTTATTGGTTGGGCTATTTCTATACTAAATAATTTGATTATTCAGGAAAATCAGGTTAAATGCTTGATACTTTCCTTTTATGTACCTATTTCAAAATAAATGTATTCCTTGGCATCTATATTAGTCAGCTTGGACTGCCGTAACAAAACACCATAAACCAAAAGGCTTAAACAAGAGAAATTTATTTTCTCACAGTTCTGGAGGCTGGAACTACCAGGTCAAGGTCCAGCAGTGTTCAGATTCTGGTGAGACTGTCCTCTTGGGTTGCAGATGGCGCCTTCTGGCTGTGTGTGCTCACACGGCCTTTCTCTGATGCCTGGTGTGGAGACACAGAGAGAGCTTGCTCTCTGGTGTCCCTTCTTATAAAGACATGAATCCTATTGGATCAGGGCCTCACCTTCATGACCTCATTTAGCCTTAGTTACCTCCTAAAGACCCTATCTCCAAATGCAATGACAGGTTAAGACTTCAATGTGTACGTATTTGAGGAGACACAAACATTTAATCCACAACAACATCCTCCAGAAGTGACCAATATGGTTTTTATTGTTTGTTTCTTTAATATCATTGTCAACTTATGTATTTAAACAGATTTTATTTGTGTCAGTCCATTGCAGTTATTATTTTTATTTCCTATGCTTCTTTATGTTGGTGTGGTATTTCACTGTGTGGAGGTACCACGTTGATTTATGCAATGAAGTATTCAGCAAACTCTGTAAGGATAAGGTAGAAACATATTTATCCCTTCTCTGCACCTCAACCCCCGCCTCTTCCTCCTCCTCCTCCTCCTCCTCCTTCTTATTCTTCTCCTTCTCCTTCTCTTTCTTCTTCTTTTCTTCTTGCGCTTTATAAGTGTAAAACCACTCTTGAAGCCTGTACAAAAAACAGGACCAAGGATTTGGCCTGAGGCGATAGTCTGTCACCCCCTGAGCCAGTTCCTGATTGATAGCTATTTCGTTTGTTTGCAGACTTTTACCGTAATAAATTATGCTGCAACAAATAGTCTTTTGCATATATCTTTATTATTTTTGCCATTGGGATGGAGTCTAGAAGTGCTCAAAGGGTAAAGCGTATGAATTTTGCAAGATGCTGCCAATTTCTTTTCCAGGGGTTCATTCTATTTTTACCAGCAATGTATGAGAATGCTTATTTCTTCCAAACTTGCCAAAAGAGGAAATTGTTGAACTTTTAGGTTTTTGTCACTTTGCATGAGTAATAAGTACAGTCTTAATTTGCATTTCTTTTATGATGAGTGAGATTGAGCTTCTTTTCATATGGGTTAAGAGCCCCTTACATTACTTTTTTGTGTGAACTGTCTGTTCATATCTCTTGCTGATTTTTCTATAATTTATTGATCTATATCTTCTCTATTTTTAGAATATGAACTTGTTATCCCTGCAAAAGTGGCAAATGTTTTTCTCCGAGTTGTCATTTTTATTTTTAATTATGGAGTTTTTGCTATACAGAAGATTTTATTTTTAAATTTTTTTGGGGTCAAATTTATCACACTGTCCCCATATTGAATCTGGATTTTGAGTCAGAGGAAAGTGTTTCCTATTTCCAAGTTTAGAAGAATTCATTTATGTTTTCTTTTATTACTTAAGTAGTATTATTCTTACATTTAAATCTCTGACCCATTGGGAATTTATACTGGTGTACAGAGTGAGGAATGGATCCAATTTTATCTTTTCCATATAACTCACCAGTTATTCCAATACCACTTATTAAGACATCCATCCTTTCTCAGCTCATTTGAGATACTAAATTTGAATTTATGAAAAAGTTCAATTATATATATTAAATTATTAAATGCTAGATTTCCATATGTGATTAGGTCGATCTCTGAATTATTTATTTGTTCCATTTGTCTTTCCATCTATTATTGCACAAATAAAACATTTAACAATTTTTATAGGTTGAAAAAATGTTTTTATATCAAACTCTCCTCCTATTTCTCCTAGTTTTCATAATTTTTCCAAATGAGCTTTATAATCAGCTGTATCTTCAGGAAAATAAAAACCTGTTGGCATTCAATTTGAACCCTTTAAATATAACAATGAACATTGGGAGAATTGACAACTTTTTGATGTTGGTTCTTCATAGCCAAGAATATGAAAAATCTATTTGTTTAAGTCTATTTTTGTATCTTTCAGAAATATTTTACAGTTTTTCTCACATGGATTTTGCTGAAGAATTATTATTACTATGATAATAGTATCATTGTTGCTCTGATACATGAGCTTTTCCCCTTCTATTGTGTCTTCTAATAGGATTTTGCTCATATGCCCAACATTTTACTTTTAACTTTTCCTGTTTTTTTTTCATGCACAGCTAACAGTGGCGCATATGGGGATCGAACGGGCAACCTTGGTGTTATTAGCACCTCGCTCCAACCGACTGAGCTAATAGGCCACCTTTCCTAATCTTTCTGATTTGGATGTGTCTCTTGAACGTGTTGAATTTTGCTTTGTTAGCCAATTTGAGAATATTTTATAGGTATGCTAAGCCCATTTACATTTATTGATGTGCTTGAGAGGTTTGACCCCAGTTGTGTCACATTGTTTTATGTGATATGAGTTATACCGTGTTTCCCTGAAAATAAGACCTAGCTGGACAGTCAGCTCTAATGCGTCTTTTGAAGCAAACATTAATATAAGACCTGGTATTATATTATATTATATTATATTATATTATATTATATTATATTATATTATATTATATTATATAAGACCCAGACTTATTTTACTATAAGATCGTTACTTATAGTAAAATAAGGCCAGGCCTTGTACTAATGTTTGCTCCAAAAGACACATTAGAGCTGATTGTCCGGCTAGGTCTTATTTTCGGGGAAAGACGGTACCTGTATAGTATTTCACTATGGGCTTATTTCATTTGCTTGCTTTATCTCTTTCTCCCTTGCTTGCTCCCTTCCTTCCTTCCTTCTTTCTTTCTTTTCTTGATATATCTTTTGGTATTTCGGAAGGTCTGGAATTTTGGTCTAATGGCTACCCGTAAGTTAACACCTTTATAGGAGTATAATACACTTAAGGTCTTCTGTTCTGGATACTGTCTAATGCTTTCTTACTAGGAGCAATACTGAAATTAGCTAGCAATCTTTTCTTTCCCTTTCCCTCCTTCTCCCATAGCATCTAATGTAATTTGATGCTGAAGTAATGTCATTTTCCCTCAATTAATACTTACATGGCAACCATGGAGCTTAATCTTCTTTCTTTATGCTCTTTTCTTCTCTGTTTCCATTTTGATTGGCTATTCTTGAAAAGAATGAAAAGAAAAATGACAGCATCTTTCCTCATACCTCATCTTACCTCTTCCTCCCACAGAGCCTGGAGAAGTATGTAGCTTGAGGAATGAGACCAGATTTTGACAGATGAAAGGGAACCATTTTAGTCATCTGTTTTTAATAACTTCTTTACCATTTTAACAACAGGGGAATATTCTGAAGGTATTTCTGACACTTTCTCGAGTGCTTTACAATTACACCTTAGGGGAGCAGTTGCCCACTGTCTTTCATCACACTGGGGGAAAACTGAGAGGGGAGGCAGTTTTTAGATCATGCATGAGTCTGGACACTAGGAGCCTAGGGTCCACCTGTCAGCAAACATCCTGTGCTTAGGTTTCACAGGAAAGCTGCAGTGCCATCTGCACTCAAGGGACACTGCAAGCGTGTCTAAGGGATATATCATTAGGAAGTAGAGTGGACTCGAACAGGCCTTCTCCAAAGAGAGCCCTTCCCCAAATATCCCGAACTGCCCACGTCATCGAGCACATGAGGAAGGGCAGGGGCTCCTTTCAGCTTGACTGTTGGTCATGGGAAGTAAATTCAATTTATTTCCCATGACCAACAGAGCCATCTCATAAAAAGATATAAAAAATTGACTTAAAAAATATCCAGTGCCGTGGAGTGAGATTCTTACCTCATCTCATGGAGCAAACTCATAATACATAAAATCATGGAATGGAAGCTTGATACCAAAAGAGCAAGTTGGTTCAGGAGGGAAGATAAAGGGGAGCCTAGAGTTATCTCCTGAGGTGCTGGGATGTAGCCATCAGTCTTTTGTTGGGTGCCTACAACCTTGCATGGGGAGAGATCTGTCGGGCACATTGCTGGTACAGATACACGTCTCTGTCCCCGTAGGTCTGTTGGACTTCAAAATCTCTGTGCACTGTCTTTCTGACTTAAATGTTTCTCTCTCCTCTAAAGACTTCTTTTTGACCTTGTGTGAGCTTTTCTGGTGTTCTATTTACCTCAGACTTCTGTTTTACTCATCCCTTGTAGAATCAGAATATGGGTTCTTAGTGTCCAGAACTAGAGAAAAGACCCCAGGGATGGATGTGTTATCCCAGGGTTCAAAGCTGTGTAGAGTACATATTCTGGAAAAGTTTTAGAATTCAAATAACATTGAATGTCAGTATGCAAATTTTTGACTCAAAGTTAGAAGAAAAATTCTGCATATCAGTGGAAAGATCAAGATTTCTTTAAAGTTAGGGATGTGGTGGCTATGGGTTGTATTTTCTGTCAGCCCCCTTTCTTGTTTTTATCGAATCTTTTATTGCTTGGAGCCTTTTTGTTTTGAAGTGAGATGAAAGCCAGTGGAGTTTTTACTTGTTTCTAATTTTTGGTGCCTTTAATGAACGAAATCAAGGCTGGCTCTCTTAGGCAGTCCCTCTCCTCTCCTTCCACATTTTCTATTACATGGAGAAGAAATGATAGAGAGAAGTAGCTATAAAGGTAGAAATAAGCTCTCATCATTTGAAGTAGCTGTTTTTTTCTGCAGGCTCTGTGGGGAATTCTGAGCATTGGCTTCAAAAATGCCATTCCTATCCCAAAGCTGTTTTTAGGTTTGGCTTGTTGGGACCCTTTTTGTGAACTCTAGCACTGATAATGGGAAATGTTGATTCTGAAAAGCGAGAAAGGGTGAAGTAATGGCCTAAAATCATAGGCTAGATCTATCTAAAAGTTTTTAACGTGTGAGAATTCCCAATCCTCCCTCCCCCGTGCTGTTAAAGATGATGCTGATTTTGCCATTTCCAGTACTTACTCTTTCCATGTCATCCCAGACTGGTGTTTTGCATTTTGGTGATGCAAAATTGGAGGACACTGGGAGGACAAGAAGGTTAAGAAGGGCTTTTTCTAAGGCTGGATGGCAAATATTTTGAAGAGTTTGACAGGTGAGCCATGGAAGATGTTGTCAATGAAGGAAGTGGAGGGGAAAGAAAACTGAAATTCTTAAATAAATTATTTCTGAGCTCAGTAGATCACACTCATGGTATTTGAGAATACTAGTAAAAACCGGAGTTATTTTAAAATTATTTGATTCCAGACTGTACTTTTTCTATTACAATAGCATTCCAAGACTATCCTCATGGGTTGTGCCATCATAAGGTTTACACTTGTGTTTCTTGTTATGATTACATGATTTCTGGTCTCTTATAGAACATTTCCTTAGGCCCAGCATAGAGAATAGGTTATATCTCACACATCAACTCTGAGTGGTGTAACTTCTGGAACTCTGTGTTGGGAAGGATGAAGAAACCCCATGTGGGTCTCAGTGGGAAAGAACACCCTGATTAATTAATTAGTAATGTCTGTATGGGTATGAGAATCTGGTGAACATTCAGATGCCATAGACTCTTCCATAGATATTGGAAAATATTCTTCTTGCCTTTTCTTGTGATATAAAACTAACGTGAGAGAGAAAAACGGCAGAATTCTGCTGTTTACAACTGCTTTTTGAATAATATCAAGTTTTAATAGAAGGGAGTGAGTTAATAAGTACAGCAAAAGTCCCCCCACACCACCCCCTTTTTATTGGGATATAATTGACATATTATATCCTGTAAGTTTAAGGTATACAAAGTGTTGATTCAGTACACTTGTATATTGCAAGACAATTACCATCATAGCGTTCACTAACACCCGCATCACATCACATACTACCATTTCTTTTGTGTGGTGAGAACATTTAAGATCTACTCTCTTAGCAACTTTCAAGTTTATAATACAGTCTTATTAATTATTATTACTATGCTGTACACTGGCTCCCCAGAACTTATTCATCTTTTAACTGGAAGTTTGTACTCTTTGACCAACATCTCTTTATTTCCATGCCCCCCAGGCTCTAGTAGCCACCAATCTACTCTTTATTTCTGTAAGTTTGGCTTTTTTAGATTCTACATATAAGTGAGATCATACAGTATTTGTCTTTTTCTGTCTGACTTATTTCACTAACACAGCAAAGTTTTTTTTTTTTTTCTTTCATTGGGGTAGGGGAACAGGACTTTATTGGGGAACAGTGTGTACTTCCAGGACTTTTTTCCAGTCAAGTTGTTGTCCTTTCAGTCTTAGTTGTGGAGGGTGCAGATCAGCTCCAGGTCCAGTTGCCGTTGCTAGTTGCAGGGGGCACAGCCCACCATCTCTTGCGGGAGTCGAAACCGGCAACCTTGTGGTTGAGAGGACGCGCTCCAACCAGCTGAGCCATCCGGGAGCTCAGCGGCAGCTCAGCTCAAGGTGCCGTGTTCAATCTTAGTTGCAGGGGGCGGAGCCCACCATCCCTTGCGGGAGTCGAGGAATCGAACTGGCAACCTTGGTTGAGAGCTCACTGGCCCATGTGGGAATCCAACCCGCAGCCTTTGGAGTTAGGAGCATGGAGCTCCAACCGCCTGAGCCACCAGGCCAGCACCCTCCCCCGCCCCAGCAAAGTTTTAATGGAAGGAATCTAATCCATGACTGGATTCTGAAAAACAGAAGAATTGGCCTCGATTTCACTGTGCTGTTGGACCTAAAAGTTCCATTGGGACTCCAAGCACAACATAGACTAACTGGGTTCAAAAAGTCAAGCACTTTGTTGTATGAATTATTCAGATTAACTACATCTACTGCCTGGAATCCCTACAGCAATAGTTTTAAACCCTTTTTACCTTAAGTTATCCCACATTTTATTAAAGTGTTCGGCTCTTTATAGAGACAACTTTTCTGAGAAGAACATTTCTGTAGTTATAGGAATGTGGTTTGTTAATAATAGCTTCCCTTTGTGGGCTGAATGTTTTGCATATCTTAGCTTATTGAACACCTACAAAATCTTGTGAGATCAATATCATCATCCCTATTTTATGCTGAAATAACTGATGCTCAGATAATTTACATAACCAGCGTACTTGAAGATCTCACTATTTGTGTATTGTTGAATTTGAGCTCTTAATCATATACCATACTGCTAATTTGTTTACTTGTTTGCTTATTCATTACAGTACCTTTTAAGGACTTGAGAACATTGCGGTTGTTTTCTAGACCCTGGCCGTGAGATCAAGCCACACACCATGCGTGAGCTGCAAAGATCTTAGAATTGAGTCCAATTCGATGGAGTTGTTAGAGCCAAAGGAGACTAACAGAGAGGCTGAGTATCAGGAGGTAATGGGGCCAGGCGTCACTCTGCTTAGGCAGATCAGTAGTGAGACTGGAGCGTGGAACTCTTGAGTTCTCTAATTTGTTTTTAACTCAACCAGTATGTTCTGCCATGTATCACAGAGTGTGATAGAAACCAGGGCTATAAAACAGCCAGCACAAAATCAATCCCTCTCTTCATGGAGCGTATAGACTGCTAGAGACTGAATGCTTATGTCCTCCCCAAATTCACATGTTGAAACCTAATCCCCAGTACAATGGTATTAAGACGTGTAGTCTTTGGGAAGTGATGAGGTCATAAGGCTGGACCCCCATGAATGGTATTAGTGCCTTTACAAAAGAGACTCTAGAGAGATCTCTTGCCCCTTCTGCCACGGGAGGACTCAGCGAGAAGATAGCCAACTGTGAACCAGAAAGCAGGCTGTCAGACAATGGATCTGTCAGCACCTTGATCTTGAACTTCTCAGCCTCAAAACTGTGAGAAATGTGTTTATTGTTTAAGCCATCCAGTCTGTGGTTATAGTCACCTGAGCTGACGTAACACAGGCTAATGAGCAAGATGCAATTAATCAATTAACCTCTCAAATAAATGTAAAATGAAACCAAGGTAAGTGCTCTGAGGACAAGGTACATGGTCTTAGGAGAGGGCTTTGGCACCATCAGGGGTCAGGGAAGGCTTCTCTGAGGAAGAGATGGTTTAACTGAGACCCAAAGAATGAGTTAATGCAGTGAAGAGTAGAGTAGAAGGCAAAGCATTCCAAAGAGAGGGACCGGGATGACAAAAGCATGTGAGAAGCGGGTGTGAAAGAAGCCAGTGTGGCTAGAACAGAGAGGGGAAGGAGAGCTGGCTGGAGAGGTAGGCAGGGGACAGACTCACTGTGCATGGGCTTGGCTCACAGTCAGGGTTTTGGCCTTTACCTGATAACTAGGTACAGCCGCTGAAGGATTTTAAGCAGGAATGACATGACTAGGCTTCAATTTCCATCAGATCATCTAAGCTGTGAGGAGAAACAGACTTGAGGAGGACGAGTAGTTCAGTTTGGGCAATTGCAGCAGGATCTATGTCCAGCAACACTGACTGTCTCCCAAGATGACCAGTCAACAGGAGTTTTTCAGTCCTGTGTGGACTGGTGGCACTGGGATAAAGGCATCCAAACAGTAGGATGTAAACCTACGTACTGGCGTACTAGTGCAGAGCACTGGCTTTGGGCGTACCTGTGGTTGCCTTGAGTTGACATTCACTGGTTACAGCAATTATCGTTGTTCATTCATAGCCGACACCCAATCTGCCCCTTGATTTTCTATCCAGTAGTTACAACCAGTATTTTTCAATGCCAGCCTGCCTCCATGTAATGAATTAGTTTAAAGGTGATTCCATTCCTTTCCCTAAGGAAGTTGTGCAGGAATAGGTATGTGACATAGTTCCAGCCCATGAAAAATGAAGGGTAGTTGGGGAGCATGAGGATGTGCTTCTGAAGGAAAGTTTCTGTCTTGTAAGAGAAATCCATAGGAAGCGACTCTGGCTACGATACCTGGAACTGCTGCAGCCTGTGGATGGAACTGAGAGGTACGAAGGAAGCTTAGGCCTTCATAACACCATTAAGCTATTAGTCAACCAAATCCATCATCCTCAGAGCTCACACTGCCTCCGACCTTCCTGTGATGTGGCATAATTAAGTCTTTAATTTGAACTTAGACTTAGGTTTCTTCTATTTGCCGATGAAAATATTGAATCCAGTAAACCAGCTGTGTGGACTTGGGAAAGCTAATTACTGTAATAACTGAGCTTATCTCCAATGTGGATAATGGTTATACTTGCTGCATTGAAATATATTTGTGAAGATTTTATTTAGTGTACCTTATATGCTTAGCCCCAGGCCAAGCAAATAGTTGCTAAATAATTTGTTGCTATGGAGATGAATAATAATCATTTTTTATATATGGTTCAGTGAGGATTGACTCTGATTACATATGGCCCCATGTCTCTAGGTCATGTACTAGCCAACTGTTTGGAAACAAATAAATAGCTTTACTGTCTTTTTTTCCTACCTTGATTTATCTTGATTCTTGGGGTTTTCTAAGGACATGTAAATGTACATTAGACTGCCTGGATAACATTAAAAGAAATATTTTTGCCACCTCGATGCTCCACTTCAATGTAATCAATTAGATTGGATATGTAGATATTTCAATTTGGTCATTAGATTGTCAGAAAACACCAGCTGGGTGTTTGCTGGAGCCAAAATCTTTCCTTTGGCTGTGGCCTCCCTGCCTTTGGTTGAAGGATGTCACACGTATGATAATCACTATGTGGGAATCATTTTGGCAGTACTTATTCACTTAGTCGCTGGAGACCCCTGGATCAATTTTGATAATTCTTTTTTTTTTTTTTTTTACATTATAATCTGGATTTTATTGATGAAAATGAGGGCACCGAGGGGCTACATACTTTCCCCAAGGTTCATACAAGCTAGTCATGAAATAGCACTGAGATGAAGACAGCCAACTGACTCCAGAGTCCACAGGCTAACCTCCATCTGTGCCTCTGCATCAACTTTGTTACGTGGAAGCTTCCAGGCTAAGGTTTGTTACTAACACCCTATTCAGTTCCTGGCTTCATTATAGTTAGGTGACTAACTAGCAAAGAAAGAAGAGCTTTGGGAACGAAGAGTCATTTGTCATCACTTTAAAATCACATGAGTGGTATACATCCGAATATGTACATTATTAAAAGACTAGAGTATTATTTATACTTTTCTAAAATAAATAATTTCTTCCTTTAAAAAGTATCCCCTAAGATGCTTATATTTAGCTTCTGTTTATTCAGCTCCACTGTGAAAGTGACATTGCTGGAGGCCAGTTTCTAAATAGATTAGTTTTAGTCTGGTTGTCAGCGTGCATATATTTATTTATTTTTGTATTCCCCTTTCCCTTCCCCCCCTTTTAAAATTTTTAATTGCTGTTGACATTAAATGTTATTTTGTATGAATTTCAGGTGTACAGCATAGTGGTTAGACATTTATGTAATTTAAGAAGTGATCCCCTTGGTAAGGCTAGTACCCACCTGGCACTGTACAATAATATTCCATGTTATTGACTGCATTCCCTGTGCTTTACATCCCTGTGAGTATTTTGTAACTACCAATCTGTACTTCTGAATCCCCTCACTTTTTTACTCTGCCCCCCAGTGAACCTCCTATCACTCCAATAAATCTAGTAACCATCTGACACCATATATAGTTATTACAATATTAATAATTATATTCCTGATGCTATACCCTCCATCCCCATGACTACTTTGTAACAACAAATTTGTACTTCTTAATCCCTTCCCCCTTTTCACCCATCCCCAACACTGCTCCCATCTGGCAACCATCAAAATGTTCTCTATATCTATGAGTTTGTTTCTGTTTTGTTTGTATGTTTATTTTCACTTGTAAGTGAAATCGTATGACATTTGTCTTTCTCTGTCTGACTTACTGCACTCAGTACAACCCCCTTTAGGTCCACCCACATTATTGCAGATGACAAGATTTCATTCTTTTTTTATGGCTGGGTAATATTCCATTGTATATATACACCACCTCTTCTTTCCATTCACCCATTCAGGGACACCCAGGTTGACTTCATATCTTGGCTATTGTAAATAATGATGCAATGAAAATATGGATGCATACATCCCCTCAAAGTAACGTTTTGGGTTTCTTCGGATAACTACCCAGAAGTGGGATTGCTAGGCCTTCTTTTCCTCTTGTTATAGTCTTTGCTTTAAAAATCTATTTTGTTTGGTATAAATATTGCTACCATTTTTGTTTGTTTGTTTCCATTTTCATGAAATATCTTTTTTCATCCCTTTACTTTCTGTCTGCGTATATCTTTCGATCTGAAGTGAGTCTCTTGTAGTCAGCATATGTATAGGTCTTGTTTTCTTATCCATTGAGCCATTCTATATCTTTTGATTAGAGCATTTAATCCATTTAGGTTGAAAATAATTGTTAAAGATATGTAGTTATTGACATTCTATTACTCATAATTTTTATTTTATTTTATTTTTTGGTCTTAAATAAATACCTCTAACTTTCCTTGTAATACTGGTTTGGTGGTGAACTCCTTTACCTTTTTCTTATCTGGGAAGTTCTTTATCTGTCCTTGATTCTAAATGATAGCCTTGCTGTGTAGAGTAATCTTGGTTGTAGGTCCTTACTTTCATCACTTTCAATATTTTGTGCTAATCCTTTCTGGCCTGCAAATTTTCTGTTGAGAAATCAGCTGATAGTTTTATAGAAGCTTCCTTGTAAGTAGTTAACTGCTTTTCTCTTGCTGCTTTTAAGATTTTTTTCTTTGTATTTAACTTTTGTCATTTTAAATGTGATGTATCTTTGTGTGGGCCTCTTTGGGTTTATCTTGTTGGGACTCTCTGCTCTTCCTGAGCTTGCATATTTATTTCCTTTGCCAGGTGTGGGACATTTTCTGTCATTTTTTCTTCAAATAGGTTTTCAATTCCTTGCCCTCTCTCTCTTCTCCTTCTGGTACCTGTATGATGCAAATGTCGGTATGCTTAATGTTGTCCCAGAGGCCCTTTAAACTATCCTCATTTTTTTTTTTGATTCCTTTTTTTTTCTTCTGTTCTGATTGGGTGTTTTCTGCTACCTTATCTTCTAAATCGCTAATTTGATCCTCTTTTTCATCTAATCTACTGTTGATTCCCTCTAAAGTATTCTTTATTTCAGTTATTGTATTTTTTATTTCTGACTGGTTCTTTTTTGTTTTCTATCTCTATTTTTATGTTTGTTATCTCTGTTGAAGTTATAAGGATCACTGAGCATCCTTATAACCAGTGTTTTGAACTCTGCATCTGGTAGATTGCTTGTCTCCATTTTGCTTAGTTGTTTTCCTGGAGCTTTGTTCTGTTCTTTTATTTGGGATATATTTCTTTGTCTCCCCATTTTGGCTGCCTCTCTGTTTTGGTTTTTATGTATTTGGTAGTGCTTCTATGTCTCCTGGTCTTAGTAGAGTGGCCTTATATAGTAGGTGTGCTGTGGAGCTCAGTGGCTCAGTCTTCCCGTTCATCTGAGCTGAGTACACCAAGTGTGTCCTTTATGTGGGTTATGTGTGCCCTCCTGTTGTAGTTGAACCTTGGTTGCTATTCATGTCAATGGGAGGGATTTGCCCTTGGGCTGATTGGTTCTGAGGAGTGCCCGTGACTACAGTGGAAAATTTGTGGTGCAGGGGCTGACCCTATGGAGACGGATTCATTTTAGCAGGGCTCTGGTGCCTGCTCAGTCTGCCCTTTGGGTGTGTCATCCTTGGAGGTGGCCAGGTGATGCTCCAGCTTGGTCCGATGCTGGCCACTGGTCATGCCAGCCCCAGGCTATCCTGGGAGGGGTCTCACTGCAGGCCACATTCAGCCACAGCCTGTGCCCTCTCTGGGGCCATCCTGCATGAGCCACAAAGCAATCCTCAGATGGCCGCTGCTCATGCTGTGCTTGGAGATGCCTGGAGAGGCCAAGCTGAGAACTAAGGCTGGCTGTCACTAGTGCTGGGCTTAGGGCTTTTTAACCAGAGGTATGGGACATGCCAAAGCCAGACGCTGCTTGTTTGGGTTTTAGGAGAGAGTTTAGGAAAGTCTGCAGCATGAGCCAAGGAAGGCCATTTGTACAGAAAAGCCACTGGAAGCAGCTTGGGTAGGCCCCAAATTTGTGTGGGGTGAAGTCTCAGAATCACCAGGTGGGGTGGATGGATGGTGTTAGCCAGATTTATGGAAACTCAGATACGGAGGCCGCCTGGCTCTCTATGCTGGGAGGGGGAGAGCTCAATACAAAACAGTTTTGCGAGCTGCTCCATCTGGGAGAACGCTGCCCCTCCAGCCCTCGCCCTGAAGCCAGACAATTCAGCTCCTCCCTGTCTGTCCCTGGCACCTTTTGAGCTGCTGCCTCACCACTGGAGCTCAGAGTCTGTGAGTCCGTCCGTGAGTAAGTCCATGGAGGGGCTCTTTAAAAGGAGTGCTTGCAACTGCAGCCGCCCTCGTCTCATTCAGCCACAATCTCTGTTAGTTTTCACAGCCAGAATCTATGGGGACTTCTCTCCCCAGCACTGGATCCCTGGGCTGGGGAGCCTGATGTGGGGCTGGGACCCCTCACTCCTCTGGGAGGGAACTCTACAGCCAATATATCCCTCCAAATTTTTCATGCGTGGGACCAACCCGTTCTGCATCTGGGCCCCTCCTTCCAGATTCGAAGTGGCTGCTTCTATATATCCTTCGTTGTAAGGCTTCAGTTCAGCTAGACAATTTTCAATGATGATTTTTCTGTAATTTAGTTGTAATTTTGATCTTGTCACGAGAGAAGGCAAGCGCAGGGTTTACCTATTCCGCCATCTTGACCACAAATCCAATTTTGATAATTCTTGAGTATACAGATCAATAACCTGGTTCTTCTTTCCTGGAATCCTGATAAGACTTTTGGACAACTGTGAATACTTCACAAGCTAGGTTGACACTCCCAAAATGAATTGGATGATTCAAAGCCAAACTTGCTTTTGAGCATCAAGCTGAAATACTTGCCTTCTTTTTGTCTCTATCAGAATTCACTGGATGCTTTCTAGAATTGTGCCTTCTTTTGAATATGTCCCTAAAGGCCATACCCACTCAGTGGCTGGCATTAGGTGCTAAGCCTGTCTGCAACTAGCATACTTGTGTCTGCAGGATGAAAACTAGTACTCGCGTGCAATGCATGGTGCTAGGAGACTTATGTGATATTGTTATCTTTATGCAATAGATGAGGATCTAGGATCAGAGAAATGAAATAACTTGTGCAAGACACTCGTTAGTACATTGTACAGGGAGTTTGAACTTAGTCTTGCCTCACTCCAAAGCCACTTTATTGGAGAATAGGTACAGCATGGTAAGAAGCAGTTATTACATGGTCAAAAGCATGAACTGCAGTGTCAGGTGCCTGTGTCCAATTGATGGCTCTGCCACTTACTGACTGAAATCCTAGGCAAGTTACTTAACTGCCCTGTGACTCAGTTTCCTCACCTGTATAATGGGGATAATATTAGTACTTACATCAAGAGTTGTGAAGATTAAATGAGTAAATATATTTATGAAGCACCCAGAACAATGCCTGGCACAAAGTAAATGCTAAATGTGTTTGTTAAATAGAACACATATGGTTTGCTTTTTGGCACTATATAAATGTGTCTGAATATTACCACTTTGGAATCACTATCGTTGTGTGTTTTGTAATAGAAGTAGAAGCACTTTTGAGCAAGTTGCTTTTTCTTGGCAATAGAGCCAGAATATGTCAGACTGTAATTTGAATGTAGATCTTTAAAACCAGAAAGCCAGTGTGTTTCCTATTAGCTCTGGCATAGAATGGGACACTTTGGGGAGTTATGGAGGAAAAAAACCCACTAAAGGTATTAACTCTAAGGCTAACTGTAAGCTTCTTAGACTTTTCAAGGATTACTTCTGAATGATCAGGGATTTTCTTTGCATATTGAGACTTAAAAATCAAATATGATTTCAAATAAAAGTTAAGATACTATATATATATATATCTATATCTATATTCACTAGAGATTTCCCATTTCCTGTTTTGTTTTTTGCCATCTCTAAAACCTTCTCCTTTCTTATTCATTTTAACTGCCTTATCTTTTGTTGTTACAATAAGAGGTTTTGAATATTTTAAATTGGTCACACATAAGCCATTTTTTAATGACTGCATAGGTTCCGAATCATTGTGCTATAAATAAACACAAAAACTGGAATAAATTTCATTAGCAAGTAAACATAATGCATATCACAGAACACTTCACATAAATTCCCTTCTGTGCTTGTCAAGCAAGGATTCAAGAAATGCTTGTCTCTGCAAGCTGCACCAAGACTCATAAATTGCTTCACAGAATGAGGAAATATTCAGTAAACATAGACAATTAATAACTATGTTCCCAGGAGACTGAAATGGAGCTCCTATATACTTCCAAAGAGTTAAGGAAAAGTGTTTGTCCTTTTACTGTCTTTGAAGGCTCTGCCACTGGGTACCATGGGTGAGATGGGCTCAGGTTGGTAGGGAAAAGAGACATAAAATTCATTATTTTGTGTGTGTATACTGTTGCTGTATTTTCCCTTCCTGGAATAGATTTCTTCTTCTTCTTCTTCTTTTTTTTTTTTTAAATAACACTTCCATCTTCCTTCGATGAACCCAATCTTCCCCACCGGCAGTCTGTGTGGTTTGAGTGAAGTTGATTTACCCTTCTTAATTCAGGGCTGGAATCTGACCCAGACCTGGACACTCAGCAAATTCCATTCCGTTGACCATGATGGCTGGCCTAGGAGTGGGCAGATGGTCGAAGACTCAATTCTGGGACTTCTATTGGAACTATTAGAAAAGAAAATTCCCTATAGGTAGATTTGCAGCTGAAGCAGCCTCCAAGTGAGAACCAACTGGTTGGAATTAGGTCAACACGAAGAAGAGTGCCTAGAAATGAAAGAATCGTGTGAAGACATCATTGGAGCACCTTGATCTGGTCATGTCTGAAGATTTGATCTTCAAACTTTTCATTAACATGAGGGAATAGTGTATTCCTGTTTTTATTATTAATTTGGTATATTTCTTATGTCTTACGCTCATTTAAATTGGTTTCTATCACGTGCAGTGGAAAGCTCCTCATTAAAAGACTATGATTAAAAAGTACCATCATAGTCATGTGAACCAAAGGTCTCGGGGTATCCTGGATGGAGAGACTAGAGAGTGACATTTGAATTGAGCTTTAAAGGACGTGTGAAATTTCACAAGGGGAGTATGGTAGGTGAAGCCATCTTGGAGAAAAAGAACAACGTGTGAGAAGAGGAGTGGCATTTCAGGGAATGTGAGAAATTTGGGGTGACTAGGGCACAAATGTGGTGGTGAAGAGAGATGAGAGGAGTGGCTGGAGAGATGGGCTGGAGCTCAGTTGTCTAGGGCATTATACACCACGCTATGGACCCCGGGCAATCTGTGCCACAGGAAGAATAATGTGGTTAGATGTTCCTGTTCAGTTATTTACCATGGTGGCTGAATGCGGAATAATACATTGGAGTGTGTGACCCGATAGGCAGGTAAGCTGATTCGGAGGCTATGACAACAGCTCAGGAAAGAAATAAAAGATTTACAGACCAGAGGCAGTAAATATATGGCATAATTACTGTCTTTTCCCAATCCTGCATCTTAGGCAGACATTGCTCATTGACCAGCCTTCTTCCTAATTTAGTGTTCTCATTGCAGTGTTCCAGAAAGCCACTCTCAATTATTTGTTGATTTGAAACTTGCTTGCTATCCCAGAGCATCCAGTGAGAAGTCGAAAAGGATGCTATAATGAGACTGGAATTCTCTAGGGTATACTCTTGCTTTAGGGTCTTCAGGTTGTATCATACAGCTAAAACTCTGCTTTTTTGACTTGTAGAAGTAAATGGATGAGTGTTCGCTGAGCAGGAGAAGTATTTTGAGTAAAATTTCAGCCTTTAAGAGAGACTGCCACTTTTCTTCTCTCAATGCAAACAAGAGCCCTGGCCCAGCAACCAAAACAAAGCTGATGGACTCCATGGGGGCCACTGTCTAGCTCAAGCTGCTTTTAATGGGATGTGAAGCACGTGCATTTCCTTGAGGTCACAGCTTTAGCTCTGAACTGTGGCCATAAGAACCACCATCTGACAGCTCCTTAGCAGCTGCTGTGAAATGAGTTATGGGTCTCTGGACCATTTCTAGTAGCAAGAGTCCACTTTAGCAAAGCCGTTCTGGAGTTACTACCGGAGAGGGAGTGCTAACCTGAAAGGCAAACGAATAAATGGAGACAGAGCTGCTCCATTCACTCGCCAAAGAGGTTTTCCCGCAGCCACCTTGAGGCCCATTGGGTTAAAGGCTACAGTGAGCGCTTTCATTGCAGAAAGGACACTGGCAGGCAGGGGGTGTGCATTCTTTTGCTGGCTCAAAAAAGATAGATTCACAAAGCAGGAACCTGACTAGCTCTGGAGTTAAGAGGAGCTGCCTGCCCCCAGAGAGCAGATAGGAGTCGTTTTCCCAGATCTATCAGGTAAAAGATCTTTAGAGTCACATCAAATTTGCACTTTAACTAAAGAAGAGAAATCCTGCATTCGGAGAGAACCAGATTCCTTGCAGGAAGGAACCTGGGTCTTGGATGAGAAGGTTTGAATCTTTCTGAAGGCTTTCCTCATTCTGCTGCTTTAGTACAGTCTTGTTCCTGCTTGTTCATATGGAAAGGAGAATGGACAATTATTTCGGTGGAATTCAGTGTTGTTTCACAATAAAAAAAAAAGGGGGGGTCTAAAGCAGAGGAACAATTGGGTATTCCAGTAGCCTGTCAGTATCTGTGTTTTAAGAAATTCAAAGAAAACCTACACACAATACTATATATAAAAAGAATGAGCAACAATATGCTGGCATCCTTATCTATCATTTCATTTACATTTCTCAGCTGTGAGAGGTACTTGCCACTATTTCCTTAATTTTACAAACGAAGCAACTGAGAGTTTAAAGAACTAACTTAGCCAGGTTACATATCTAGAAGTGAGGAAGCCAGGATTTAATCACATATCTGTCTTATTTCTAAGTCTGTGCTGTTTTCACTCTACTTTGGTAACTTTATGGTACAGAAAACACTTGAGCTGCAGCAGATATCCTCAAGCAGGAAAAAATGGAATGATTTATAAGTCTGGAAAAATAACGGATACTGGGCACTCTGCCAAGTACATTACAGGTGTTTCCTCGATTAATCCTCAGAATAAGACTATACACTGAGCTCTATTACTTACCCATTTTACAGATGAAGAAATTTAGAGATTCCAGTAAATGATTCCATTTAGTATAGAATTTAGAAAATGTCAGAAAATTAGAAAATAAGAGATGCCAATAACTTGCCCAAGGCTTCCCAGCCAGTAAGTGATGGAGCTGAAATCAGGATTCAGCTCCACCTGCTCCAAAGCACACACTCTGAACCACCAAAGCTGGATGGTACATAGACCTATTAATAGAGGCACACGCGATCATTTCAGGGGGTACAGAAACAAATGCCTTTTCAAAGGAATTATTTCTTATTGAAAATCAATGCAGGTAATGAGACTGCCTCCTAATGGTGGTGAATAGGATTCTGTTTTTAAACAGGTTTATTTAAATGAAAAAGTGAGTTGATGTAAATAAAACATTAAGTGAATAATAGAAGATGGCACATGGATATGGCAAAAATGGCCAGGTAGTTCATGAAAGTACAAGGTTTGGGGTGTGCTCTGCTACTTTTTGGTAGCAGACTCGGTGACTCAGCCTGCTCTAAGCGGAGGAGTGAGGAAACTCACTGAAGTGTGAAGCTCTGTGAATGCAGCTGCAGGCACTACCCCAGGGTGGGGTGGGGAGTGCCTGCTCAGAGTTAGGAAAAGCCCCACTGGCTGGGAGGTCTTGAAAGAAAACATAGATCTTCCTGTTAGCTCCTTGCCTTGGGCTCTCAGTGTTACATCCTGTGGGCAGGTGAACATGTTTAGTCTGTTTCACTTTTAAAATTTTACCCAAATGTCCACAGTCAATTTAAGTTCCTCCTCCTCCTCCTCCATGAAGCTTCCCTCCAAATCCCTGCTGCCTTCCTCTCTATCCCGCGAAGTCTGGCTTTTCACAGTAATATCTGGTAATGGGCTGCTATTCTTTCTCTGTCAGTTGTGAGCAAACCTGGTTAATATATTTCAGATCATGTACTAATTCTGAAAGATGAATAGTGGCTATTGAGTTGCTGCACTGGAACGGATTCTAAAGTTGCACGTGAGATCAGTAAAAAAGGACACTGTGATCAATTAGTAATGTCTGTCACAGGGCAGCTGAGGTGAGAAGAGGTATGTGTGCCATACGTTTGTCATCCTTGATTCTTGCTTCTCCAACTAGATGGCGACTCGCTGAGGAAAGGACCCATCACACTTCCCTTGGCATGTAGCATGTTTACAGACTCGTTGATTCTGTCTCTCATTTGTCCTGAACCTGAATCTGGAATTCCAAGAGAATCAGAAGCCATCATATTAAATTTCACCATAAATTGTAGGTATATCATCTGCACTTCAGGTCTGAAGACAAAGTATTCGCTTACCAAGGAGCAATTGCCCTTTTCTTTCTCTCTACGTGGTAATCCAGCCAGTTCTGAAGAGGGTGTTTAAGGATGGGGGAGGCAAAGGGCAGCCAGGGAAGAGAACAGATCAGAAAAGCAATACCTTTGGTCCAAAATGAGCTCGCATAGAAACATTTGGGAGACAGTTTTTCCCATATGCAAATCCAATCATATTCAATCATTTTTAAAAAATTTGATCGGGCATCTTCCTGGTTTTCTGTATGTTTCCATTACTTATTTCCAATAAGCAGATGGCCAGCAGGTAGGAATGGTTGCTTCATTGGCCGTCTTTGCTTGAGATTTCATCAGTACCATGACGGGGTAAAGGGCAGCAGCTGTCAGGATTCATTCACACTGGGATCTTCATCTAGACAAGAGCCCACGCTGGACCCAGAAGTATGAAATCATAGCCTGGAAAAAAATGACCTGCAAACGGAGTCCTGTACCTGCATCTAGTTTAGGCAGTCAACAAAACTCTCAAGGCTCCGCTCATGCCTCTTTGACCATGCTCTGTCTATTTTCCTTGCTATCTGGACATGTTTACCACCCTCAGAGTAGAGCCCTGTCTCCTTGGGAAAAGACAAACTGTTCCTTCTTTAATTTCTTCCTTATCAAACTCACCCAGCCTCCTGGGTCCCATTCCTTCAGAGTCTTTGCTCTTAACTTGTGGCCTAGAAACCATTTGGAATAAGGGGTTCTCTGATAGCTCGTGTATTTTCCCTTCTCCGTGGTACTTCCAAGCACAATGCTTTATTTTTGGTGGCTTGTTTGTTTTTCAGGTCATGGGGTCACGTTCATAGTGTGAATCTCAGGCAGTGTCATGTGCCAGAGGAGGAATTCCTTTGGGTTACAGAGTTTCCCATTGAATCAGGCAGTGAAGCAATTCATTCTTCAGCCTGAATACTTCCGGGAAGTGGCTGTCAACCAGCAACACTTGCAGAAGTGGGTTGTCAAATGACGATCATCAATTATGTGTGAGCTGATTTTTTTCATATGGTGAAAGCCATGTCTGTTGGAATGTAGAATAGAGTTAAATGGATCATGCAATGCTGCATAGAGTTGGGTATGATTTTAGTGCAAGGAACAGAAAAGACACAGAGCAGGCCATTAAGCGGGTGCTGAAAGAGACTGTGTGTGTACTGAAACACAATGAAAACCAGGTCTTATATGCGTATATGAAAGGCAGAGTTACGGCAGGAAATGCTTTTACTTAAACACCTGTCGAAAGTCACTGTTCTAGAGCCTTTTGTACTTTTATTTCCAGAAACTAGCTGGATGCCTGGCATAAAGAAGGCGCTCAAGAAATGTTTGTGATCTAAGGAATAAGATTGAGGTTAGCTCCTGCTCCTTAAACGCATATAGGCCCAAATATAAGGTAATCTTGAAGGTTAGGTGATGCTGCATTTTCTCCAAAGAGAATAAGACTTTGAAAAAGTTTTTTTTGAGTCCCAATGGAAGACACACACTTCTAAGTCCATAGATGAAATAGTTACTGGTCCACAAATCATATTTAAGCGATTTAGTTCATTACACATACATATTTGAGGAGGTAATGTATTAATTTAGGAGTACTTCTTTTTTCCACTTTTATGTTTTTTGAGACAATTTTATTCAAACTCTTCGGACGCGTTTTTGATATTAGTGTATTTGACATTGTTCCCACATCTGCTCCTATCACTTCTGACGATTCATGTTGTTCAAAGGAAACTTAGGCTGCTGCCCAAAGACATTTCATAGTTGACAGTATAACACTAAATTATGCAGAACCCCAATGGCACCAATCGGCCTGATGCTGGTTCTGGAATCCATTAATTCTTTAGTTCAAGAGTCCTTTTCGTGGCTTAGAAAGCACGGCTATTCGTGCCGGAGCCATCGAGTGAGCACATTTTTTTCTCAGGCTTCCCCATTAGTGATAAAATATAACAAGAAGCTTTCTCCTCAGATTGGTTTTGGGCTCTATTCTGTCTAAAGAATTAGGGGGTGCTGGGAGCTGGTGCAGGAGGCTTAGAACAGGGAAGAAAGCCATGAGGTGGAGACCAGCATTGGGAGGGATTGTGAAGACTTTGGAACAGAGAGCTAGAAGGGGCTGTGGAGATGATCGGATTCAACATCTTCATAATTTAGAAAAGAAACACAGACACAAAGTCTAGGGGAGGCTGTGTCCCTGGATCTGACTCCTCCTTTGACTCCGAACGCCATACCCTTGACCACGGCACTGTTCGTCCTCCAAAGAAATCCGTGTGATTCCTGGTCTTGCTCCTTATTAATTATGAACCCTCAGGCAAGGGACTTAGCTCTATGAACCTGAGCTTCATTGTCTTCAAAATGAGGCAATAATCCCCATGGTGATTTTGTGAGCAGAGATGAAATGATATATGTAAAGTGCCCATAACTATATCTGACACCGTAGCTCAATGTACGGCAGCTACTACTATTACCACGACTACAGTTAATGTTATTATTTTGTATTTTGTAGGTCTTTTTCTAGGCATGACATGCCCTCCTGGCACCCTTGTCCCGTCTCTTCCCTAGTAGACCCACCATACTTCAATATTAAACATACAATAAAAGATAAAAACAACTAAGAATTCTGTTACGGTGTTCAATGAAGTTGCATTATGTTATTCACAACACTTCCGTTCCTTTTACCTTCGGAATTCTTTGTCATCCTTTAAAACATCCTCAGATCAAAATAAATATCACCTTTGCTGGAAAGCTGCCCGATCCCTGCCAAACTGAGAGAGTGATGCTCTGAATGCAGGAAACGTGGGGTAAAGGTGAGATGTGTGTGTGTGTGTGTGCGTGAGAGAGAGAGAGAGAGAATTCAAACACAGCAAAAAGTATTATTCAAATATTGTGAGTTAGTCACTTGACAGTTTGACTTGAAGCAAAAGAAAGCGGGGTGTTTTCTTTCCTGCAGTGTAACAGCAGGACGTGCTGAAGCCAAAAGTCTTTTATTTATCCTCCTGTTTGGAGAAAATGAGCCCAGCTCCTGACAGAAGCACTGAATTAGATATTGGTAGACGCTGGTCATTAGCGTTCCAATTAACAAATATCTCATTGCTGCTCACTCAGTGCGTGTAATTGATAGAGATACTTGCAGCGTCCTGGAGACACCAGCTTGGCATTCTGCAAAAATATGGCAACTGTTATTTTCTCTGCCCTGCTGAAAAGCACAATTTAAAGACATCCTTTTCTTTTCATTTGAATTGCTCTATCTAGAAAAATCGATAGTGCACTTACAGGAGGCTGGATGCCCAGAGGCCACATTATCAAGTCAGTGTCTCTCCCCCCAAAGGTTAAGGATAAGTGCAAATGGCTGGAGAAGCCGTTTAAAGAATGAGACAGGAAAGGCTGCTCGTGGCTCACTTCACTGCCACGCCCTCCCTCCCCTTTCTTCTGAGCTGGGAGAGTCCTTTTCCTCTTGACTTCTACCAGCCTTCAATTATAAATACTCAAACTTTCCAGCAGGGAGACCCATGCCTGCTTTTGAAAATCAGCTTCACTTACCATTTGTTGAGCAATTTCTGTGTGCAAAAGCTCTGTGATAGTTTCTGTGGCCTCTGTCTTAAAATCAAGTCGTCGTTTAGTATGGTGAGAAAAACATGCACATAGGTTTTAAGAGGGGAAACGGAAACAAACTAGTTTCTCATTGTGAACCGAGGCTGAAAGGAACCAGCTGCAAAGTTCCCGATAGAAGCAGTGAGGTATTGGTGCTGGCCTTAATCCTGCCTGGGATATTGGTGAGCGCTCTCTGGGGGCCAGGGAAGGACAACGTATTGTTGTCAGTTAGGAAGTCAAAGGTGTCCAGGATCTCTCTTCTCTCAGTTCGTGCCTTAGCCCTGCCACTTCTGGCGTGATCTGGTCCTTCACTCACTCCACCTCATCTCACATCGAACTCACTTTGCTTCCTTCCCTCCAGGCACAGTTCTACATGCTAAGCTCTTTCTGCCTCAAGTCCTAATGTGTCTGCCTCAGACATCCCATCTTTCAAATCTCAGCTGACATACCACCTCTTCACGGAGGCTTTTCTGGAACACACCACTAAAGTAACTTTCCCCTCCCAATTACCTTTCATTTTACTCCTCTGCTTTACTTCCTTCTCTGCACTTACTCTGTAACTATCTTGCTGTGGGGACAGAGTCCCAGAGAGCAGTTTCCAGGCTCTCGGCCTCATGTGGAAAGGTGCTGGCTTGGTTATTAGATGGCCATCAGCTGTAATCAGATGGCCATCCTCTATGGCTGGATGGCCATCAGCTATAACCAGTGAGCCATTAGCCACTGATATAATTTCCGTGGCTATGCCCGGCGGGTTGGTTGGTTGGCAGAGAAGCGGGCGGCGGATTGCAGCTAGCAAGTGGGGTTAGCAAGAACGAATGGCGGGTTGCGCATCATGTGAAGTCTGCTTCCTGTATCGCCAACCCAGCCGCCAGCGGGGCTGTAGTCGTATGAACCCCCTCGCCATGGCTCCGTGAGTGTTCCTTTTGGGCCTTGCCATATCCTGCGTTCTTATGCAGGGAGCAGGACCAGAGACACTGCATAACACTTGCTTATTGATTGGTTTACATGTTCTGCCCCACCCCCATAAAAATGTAAGTCCATGCTGTGTAGAGCTGGGTACTAATTTCAGGAGGGGTCAGAGACTGAATCTGTGCAGGGGCTGGGGCTTGGCGGGGGTATGAGGCCACCCTTGGACCACCTTTTCTATCTGCCTTATAGTTTTGCTTGCACCCTTTGACATCTTTTCTTCACAGCCCTAGCAATCGTCACATCAACATCTTATAATAAAGGGAGCTGTTTTTAGAGCACATACGCAGGAGTGTCTTCCTTCTATTTTCTTCCTTAGCTATTCATCTTTTCAGGGATGTTGTCTTCTTCACTGTTGTAGCCTTAGTGACTAGTACATTGCCTGGCACGCAGTAGGTGCTTGATGAATGTTAACTGAATTGTCTACCATGTAATCTTTGTGTGACTTTGGCACGTTTTGTAACTTCTTTAAGCTTCAGTTTATCAACCTATAGAACATGGGAGGGGAAGGGGGCATAATGGCACCTCCATTACCGAGATCTTGAGAGGAGGCAGAAAAATACAGAATGTAGATGCTTAACATATCATAGATGACAGAATGAAAATTTCAGGAGCCAAAAGGGGACCCTCTGAGTCTCCTTTTCTCTTTTGGAGGTCTAACCTTCGATACTCTGTCCCCGAGGTAGAGTCAGCATTCAAGGATTCCAGAGTTTGTGTCTGATGCATCTGTCAGCACTTAGGAGCTCATTTCACTTTCAGCTAATGGATCTCTGATGAGGCCAGAGGATAGAGTTGTCTGGTGGTAAATGCCATGTCTGTATTTGTCTTTTTTTTTTTTTTTTTTTAATTTGAAAACTTTTTTTTTTCCATACTGATTTCCTATTTTGACAAAATTCGCAATTGTGTCGATGCATTCATGTTGATACACACAGGGCTAGTTCATGCTTGGACTCGTCTCCTTAGCACGTGTGCAGGGTTTTCAGGATACACCTGTAATGGACTTGCTGACCTAAAAGGTGTACACATCTTTACAAAAAAATTTAAAAAGTTTAAAAAAAAATTTTAAATTTAAAAATTAAAAAAAATTTTAAAAATTATATGTACATTTTCAATTTTATTAGTTATATATGCAATTCCCTACCAAAGTGGGTGGTGCAACAATTTCTACTTCCCCCAGTACTGTACAGAAGTCCCCATTTCTCTACCTCATATCCAACACTTGGTATTGTCAAGTTTGCGTATTTTTACCATTGATGTTTGTGAAATGGCATCTCGTTATTGTTTAAATTTGCATTTCTCTTATTACTTAATCAGTTTACCATCTCTTATGTTGTTATTGACCATTCAGATGTTCTCTTCTGAAACTTGTCTGTTAATATCCTTTATCTATGTTTCTGTTTTTTTTTCCTTATTGATTTGTAGTAGTACTGAATACTAACCCTTTGCCAGTTTTATGTATTGCAAATATCCTCCCCCAGATTGTGGTTTATATTTTAACTTATTTATGGTACCTTTTTTGTTGAGAATTATTATATTTTAAATAGCCAAATTTATCTATCTTTTTCATATGGTTTGTATTTTATATGCATTGTTTATGTGATCCTTTCCTAATGCAAATCGTAAATTCTATATTTTGTCAAATTTAAAAACTGTGCTCTTTTTACATTTAGGCTTTAACACAACAGGAACTGATATAAAATGTGATTATAGTTTAATTTATTTTATAATATTGATATCCATTGTTTATTGAACAGGACATGTTTCTTCCATGATTTGTAATGCCACATATTTTCTTTTTTCCTTCCTTCTTTCCTTCCTTTCTTCCTTCCTTCCTTCCTTCCTTCCTTCCTTCCTTCCTTCCTTCCTTCCTTCCTTCTTTCCTTTCTTTCTTCCTTCTTTCCTTCCTTCCTCCCTTCCTACTTTCCTTCCCCCTCCTTCCCTTTCTTGTCTATCTATCTATCTATCTATCTATCTATCTATCTATCTATCTATCTATCTATCTCTATCTATCTAATCTGTCTATCTATACATCTATTAATATCTATCTAATTCTTCTGGAGTTTATTTTATTCTATTTGTTGTTTATTTTGCATGTGCCAATATCATACTGTCTTAATTACTAGAATTTTGTTATCTGGGGAGGGGGATGAATCTCCCAATTTGTATTTGAAAGTTGTCTTACATACTCTTGACCTTGTCTTTTCCAAGTGAATTTTCAATTCTTCTCGAAAAAAATACAGCTCTCTGATTTCTAATTTTTGATAGAGATACTGATTCCAAGAAACATTTATATAGTATTAAAAAATAAAGAGTGCAATGATAAATGCCAATAAGTACAGACCTCAAAGTTGAAAGACAAGAGAGAGCGGTGGACACTGTGAAATCGGAGAGCACATGCCCCATCCAAAGTGGGCAGGGTTTCTTCCCCCTTTTTGGATTTTTGTCATCTGGGAATATAGGCCAGAGAGAAAGTGAAATTCAAGAACATCTGAAAAGCTGATTTGTTTTTCCAATATGGAATTACCATTTATTAAATGTTGGTCAAATGTTTTAATAAATCATTGTATGGACCAAAGAAAACATCTCTGAGGGTCAACCCCAGAAACTTTCCCGACATCAGACTTGAGTAGTTTTCAGATCATGTCGAACAGGAGAAGAACAGAGGGCTAAGATCTGCCCTCTGGTGAGAAGTCTTGGGGCCATGATGAGACGTTGGGGTGCTATGTTTGTAACCTCAATGGATCCAGAGGATAGCCCAGTGACTCCACGGCAATTATTCCGATGCCGGATCTTTTGGCTCTGAATGCTGGAGACAGTTCTCAGGGAACCTGGCACGGGACATTTTAACAAGAGGCCTCCAGATGGCAGAAGCAATGCATTCTACCTATACTCCGACCTCTATGACCCCACGCCCACCGTGCCCTCCTCCTTTTGGTTTTCAAGCTGCTGTTTCTTCCTTTGAAGTGGGTTTTATAATAATTGACTCACTACATCTCGTCCGCATCCCTAGTGCATTCGCTGTGCAATCTTTATATGTCCGAGATTGCATCATAGCAATGTAATTATGACCCAACGTTGTCTTCCTAGAGGTTTACATAGAAGATATTAGTTTTCCTTCTATTAGGTGCAATTTCAAACCTACTAACTCTCTAGGGACCTGCATAAGTGGTCTTTTAAAGCCAGAGTTACATATGTTTGGAAAGATTAATCTATTTCTTGCTCATCTTGCTGTTTGACTACTGATTCTATTGAAGAATAGACTTTTAGGTGTAAACCACCACCTAATCCAGGTCTAAATCATCATCTAAGATCTAACATACTGTCTTAGCCTGGCTTGAACTGGCTTCAACCCAAGCTGACATGAACCCCTGTGCCAGGAATTGGTAAATATTGAGCAATGACTACACCAATATTTATCACAGGAAAAAAAAGAACAAGCTAGGACAACAGATCCAGACTTCTCTCTGATTCCTAGGTGCTGAAAAGGATGTATGCTATTTGTAAGCTTTATTTGGTAAAAAACTATGATGCTAGGGATCACATCATCACAGGATATAAAAACATAGAACTGTTCTAGGTTCCTCCCATCTGTTTTTGTTCATAGACTCCATCTTGCTCCAGAGAGATCTGAGTAAAGAGGAAGCATTCGCACATTGCACTGACTTGTGTCAATGGTACGTTCCTTCACTCAATAAATATTTAATTAAAGGCTCTGGGGATATAGTGACATCCAAGATAGATATAATTCATGCTGTCCTAGAGCTTGCATTACATATCAAGGGAAGGGGACTGATGGTGTATACATCCAAACAACTAAATAAATAGAGTTATGTTACATAGTGATAAGTACTTGGAAGACAGTTCAACAAAAAAAATGGAGTAGAAGGATGTGTGTGTGTGTGTGTGTGTGTGTGTGTGTGTGTGTGAGAGAGAGAGAGAGAGAGAGAGAGAGAGAGACAGAGAGAGACAGAGAGAGACAGAGAGAGAGAGACAGAGAGAGAGAGGTGAGGAGGACGATGTCATTTCAGGATAACAGCTGCTTTGAATATGCCATAGTCGTGTGCACCGTCGTCACGTACATAAAGCACAAGTGCCGGAGTGTGTTCTAGTGCCCATTTAGAGGGGAGCACAACACTGAGCAGCTTAAGTCCAGTGCCTCACAGGCTTTCCAATAAAGTCACTGTCATCGTTGTTGTAGTACTACTCTTAGTAGCAATAATAATACTAGCAATCATAATAGAGACGGTTGTGACGTACGGTAAGAGTGCTTTCACATCTGTATCACTGAAGTAATGTGGAGACTTTGAAAAAGTTACTTCTCTCCTTCTCAGCTGTTCAAAGAGGTATTTGGAGCGATGCCCATTACGGTTCCTTCTACGCCCTTTTAAAAGGGAAGAGTATTAAATCCTTGCAAGTCCTTATGTACCATCTCTTTTTTTATACTGGGTGTTTCTTCCAATTGGTTATTCATTATTCATTTCATCCTCATAAAGTGTTCTTCTAGCAGTTAAGTATGTGATTCAGTTCTGAGAACTTCAGTCTCTGGCAGAGAGAAGTCCCAATTCTGGGCAAGTTCTTGGGACTTTTCCAAGGAGAATCTAAAAACAATATTGAACATGTATAGACATAATACAGGGTAGAAATGAGGAGGTTAGGTGCTAGAGTCTGAGACACGAGGCTTTGAGTTCTGGTCGCACCATTTGCCAGGTGTGGGGCACTGGGCAAATAGCTTGACCTTTTCTGAGATTTGACTTACTCACCTGTAAAGTGGGGGCAATGGTAGTATCTACCTCATTGGATTTTTATAAGGTTTATATGAAGTAATGCATGTAAAATGTGTGTTATGTAGTGCCCAATAAATGTTAGTTGCTATCATTATCATTATTACAGTGTACATGAAGACCTTAAGACTGATTGATAACCTTTTCATGATCGGTTTCTGAATCAAATGTGAAATAATTCTATTTGGAGGAATCTTTGCTGTAACCTCATGTCTCAGGCTTAGTGGCCTTTATTCAGACCCCATAAATGATGGAGGTTCATTCCCTGCTTGATTATCTCCTGCCTTGAGCAGTTGACTTCCTTCTTCCATTAATAGAATGGTTTTGATGAGAATCTAGAATTTGAAAATAGTCGAAATAATCTGGAAAGGAGAAAGAATGATTATCTCACCTCCAAAGGAATTATTTGCATTAAAAAAAAAAGTAGTAATCCAGTCATACTTCTCCAAAGGCTACTGTGTGATCCCTAGGTTAATCATTTAAAAGTACAGGTCTTCCATTTGTACTTCTTAATCCCTTTACCCTTTTCACTCTGCCACCCAAGTCCCCTCCCATCTATTACCTGGATAAATCTAGTATCCATCTGATACCATACATATTTATTACGATAGTATTGACTATATTCCTTATGCTATATCCTACATCCCCATGACTACTGTGTAACAAGCAATTTGTACTTAATCCCTTCCCATTTTTCACCCACCCTTCCAACCCTCCTTCTATCTGGCAACCATCAAAATATTCTATAGAGAACATATCTATGAGTTTGTTTCTGTTTTGTTTGTTTATTTTGTTCTTTGGAGTCCACATATAAGTGAAATCCCATTGCATTTGTCTTTCTCTGTCTGATATACTCCACTCAGCACAATACCCTCCAGGTCCATGCATGCTGCTGCAGCTGGCAAAAACCCATTCCCTTCTGTGGCTAAACAATGTTCTATTTTATATATGTACCACCTCCTCTTTATCCATTCCTCCATTGATGGACACCCAGGCTGCCTCCACATCTTGGCCATTGTAAACAAAATAGTCATAGGGATGTAAAGTAAAGCGTGAGGAATATAGTCAGTAACATGGTAATAGCTATGCATAGTGCCAGGTGGGTACTAGACTACTCAGGGGGATCACTCTTAAATTATATAAATGTCTAACCACTATGCTGTACAACTGAAATTAATATAAAATGATATTGAATGTTAAAAAAAAAAAAAAAGCACAGGTCTTCAAAGTTTGGAATCTTTACCCCCCAAAGAACTCCCAGGCAATTTTCTGTTGTTTTAAGTTGTGAAACTCTGAAAGAATGTTTCCATTCCCTTTAGATATGTTATCTACCTCTTCTGGTGGATAAAAACAGCTGTTTAATGGCTGCCTAGCAACATTGCTCGGTGGCTGAGGACAGGCTGAGCTATGGTTTCACCCAGTGGAACACTCAAGGGCAATTAGAAAGACAATGTAATTACACAAGTTGGAAATAGGTCAGGATTTGGGACAAATACCCAGATGCTTGCCAAAGTAGCTTAGGGATTTGAATGCCCCTGGAGTGAGAAGTTATTTCGGCTAGTGTACCTGGGGGCTCTCTTTGTTTTGTTCTGAGTACCTATGCGGAAAGAGAAGAATTCTGAGCATGCTCTTTAGGAATAAGCTTGGGTGATGCTGGTTGTCATTGTAAGACACCGACAGAGATGGATAGATATTGGAAGCAGTATAATCAAAACGGTCATGAATGTGGGTTATGTAGTTAGACAGACCTGTGTTTGATTACTGCTCTTCTACTTCTTAGCTGGGCAACCTAAGCAATATTATTAACTACTCACGTGTCCATTTTTTCATCTCTGTATCGGGTATAATAATATCACTTATATTGGGTTGTATGGATTAAATAAAGTAATGCATATAAAGTGTTTAGCACAGTGCCAAGTACTTGGAAAATAACTCAGCAGGATGTGATAAAATGCTCAGCCCTACCCTTTGGCTGATATCATGTGACCAACTATGGCCCCTTTCCCCTTCCTTGAATTTCCTTGACAGGGTCCACACTCATTGCTCAGTCGCTGAGCGTGCAGAGGCATTTATTTTATCATAGCATATGGATTTAGATATATATATATATATATAAGCCAGATACTGGACTGCAGAGCAGGCAGAGACAAGTGCTGCCCAGTTGATGGGTATTACTGAAGGACATATGCACTGAGCGAGCAAATCTCTCCCTAATAGATCATGAATAGCTTACAGCCTGCAAGCCAGAGTAGGCATGATCATGACCCCAGGAAAAGCTTTGTGAAGCTTTGTAGGCCCAGTCCATCTCCAGCACAATAAGACTCTGTGGAAAAAATAAAGCCTGGCTTCACTTTGGAAGCTAACATTGTTGAAATGATGTGAAGTTTTAGAATCATATTGCATGCTTAGAATGAAACAGTGGTCGTGGAAAGAGGTCATGCCCTGGGACCAGACAGGCTTGAGTTCAAATTTTGCAACTGCCACTTACTTGCTGTGTGATCTTTGTCAGCTTACATATGCATACATTAATTTTCAATTTCCTAACCTGGAAGGTGGGGATACTAACATCCACCTTGCAATTTTTAGTAGATCACAAGGAATGAATATAAAGCATTCACCCAGAGACTGGTGCATGGTATGCAGTTAATATCTAGTAGTTATTATTATTATTGTTGTTTCAAATATTATCATTATGGCCATTATACCTTTTAATCCTTAAACCATGTTCAAGCACACAATTATCTTGCAGAAAGTGGACTGTAGATTACATAATACTATAAATATTTGTTAAGAATCATTGTAGGCTTTGTGATGATTGAAACACTGTTGCTGTCCTCAAGAAATTTGTGCTTCAGTTGAACAATCCAAGACAAAAACTCCAAAGTGCTAAACAGAAGGCACAAACATCAACCTGTAAGAACAAGGATGAATAGAAATTAATTCTGCATCGGAGGGCTGGGGAGACCAAGTAAGGCTTTATGGAGGAAATGTCTTGATAGTAGAATCCTGGTGTGTGGCATTCTTAACTGAGGGGACAGTGCGAACAGGCTTAGAGGTAACATGGAAGAGAAACAATGGATGGTTTAGTCTGGCTGGATGCCATGGTGGGAGGGGTGCTGTAGAAGAGGTTGAGAAATTGGACTGAGGTTTGTTCCCAGAGGACTTTGAATAGACAGATAAAATTTTTGCAAACATAACGTTGCGTTTTTTTTTTTTTTTTTTTTTTTTTGGTTAAAGCTTATTGGGGTGACAATTGTTAATAAAGTCACATAGATTTCAGGTGTACAATTCTGTAATACATTATCTATATCTCACATTGTGTGTTCACCCAGAATCAGTTCTCTTCCCATCACCATATATTTGATCTCCTTCACCCTCATCTGCCATGCCCCTCCCCCTTACTTGCTGGTAACCACTAAACTATTGTCTGTGTCTATGAGTTTTTGTTTCTTCATTTGTTTGTCTTGTTCTTGCAAACATACCTTTTAAAAGAATGACTTCATTCACTTGTCCCTTTTTTTGCTTCATTCAACACTATTTGTTTAATGCCTGCCCTCTGCCAGATAACATAGAGTTAAAGCAGTGAACTGGATAAAGCCAATGAGTTTCCAGAGGAGAGGAAAGAGAGAGAGAGAGAGAGAGAGAGAGAGAGAGAGAGAGAGAGAGAGAGAGAGAGAGAGAGAGGCATGAATAGAGACTCATGAATAATCAATTCCGTTGAGGTATGCTGAGCACCTCCATAGCCAGGCAGGAAAGGAGCAAGGTATACTAGCCCACAACTGGGAGGTCACAGAGGGCTTTTCAGGGGAAATGGCTCAAAGCTGAGATCCAAAGGAATAAATCAGAGTTAATCAGGTAAAAGAGGGTAGAGGAAGAATATTCTGAGTGGAAGAAACAACATGTTTTATAGCACAGAGGTGAGGCCGATCATGGTGTGATTCAAGAATTGCAAGTTAGTTGATAATTGGTGGAGCATTGAGTGCAAGATGGCAGAGTTTGGAGGGGTGAGGGGTTCATAAAGAGCCTTGTAAATCATGCTGAAGAGTCTGGGTTGTATCTAGAAGCCCTGGAGGAATTTTAAGCAATATTTGCTTTATGTGTGGAGAGGTGGAGTGTGTGCATGACCCAGTTACACTTGTATTTTAGAAAGATAACTCGCAGCAGATTACGGAATGGGGATTGGGAGAAGCAAGACTGGCAGCAAGACCAGTTTGAGGCTATTGCAATTGTCCAGACAAATGTGTCTGTTTACCTTTCCCAAAGGTTAGGCAACCCATTTTCCTGGGTCCTGTTCTCACCCAGCTGATGTGCATAGCGTACTTGATTGCATGGGGTTGGGGGGAGGGTGTCACAGGGTTTATATCATGTTAGGCAATTTTTGTAGCAGTTGCTGAGAGGAAGGAGGTACCTGTCTTCTGCCAGTGGGAGAAAGAAAAGAATCCTATCTCCTGCTACTGGACTGCTGGAACATGGCCTGTGCATACTTGTGGCAAGTGGACATCAGGAGGCATCTCCTAAAATTACAAGTGGTTGCATCACTTTCCAAGAGACCCCCATTTGCGTATTGTAGTGACAAGCAGGGGAAAAAGTGCCCATTTACTTTAATAAGAGCCCAAACTGGCAGCATCTGCTCCAGAGACACAGTAGGGCAGCTGATTTGACAGAGACTGAATGTACTTGTGAACTTCTTCTTTTTCCCCTAGGAAGTCAGAATAGCAAACAGCATGACACTGGAGTTTGTTGACGCAAAGCTTTCCAACCGAGAGCTTGTCTGGTACCCTTGACCAATGGAGCAGTCCTGTAGATGCATTAGAGACGGTTGGAGCTACTTTTCTTGATCCTGTGAACGTGTGGTTTAGCTTCTCTGTTGCTGCCTATTGGCTTCTGCTGTGGTTGAAGAGAGAGGGAGGGGGAAATGTGAATCCATGTTTGCTATTCATGCTGAGACTAACTCAGATCTTAGGCCTGGGGAACTGGGGGAGGGCATGAAGCTCACTGGACCTCAAAATCGTTAGCTGGCGAGTGACTTGATTCTAGAACATGTTTCACTCCTGTATTAGGTTTTAAAAATTGCTGCATAACAAATTACCACAACTTAATGGCTTCAAACAACACACATTTCTTATCTCAAAGTGTCTGTGGGTTAGGAGTCCAGGCATGGGTTAAGTGGTCCTCTGCTTAGGGTCTCACAAGACTGAAATTGGGATCTTGGTCAGCTCTGTCCTCATCTGGAGACTCCATTAGGGAACAATCTGCTTCCAAACTCCCTCAAGTTGTTGACAGGATTCATTTTCTTGCAGCTAAAGGACTGAGGTCCCTGCCTTCTTGGTGGCTGCCAAGTGCGAGCTGATCTCAGCTCCTAGAGGCCACCCCTCATACCCTGCCACACGACCCTCCTCGCCACACCATGGCAGTTTGCCCCTTCATGTCCAGTCACAGAATTTCTCTCTGCTCTCAATAGTTCACCTGATTAGGCCAGGCCCACCCAGGATAACCTTTTTGATTAACTCAAAGTCAATTGATTAGGGATCTTAATTTCCCTTGAAAAATTCCTTCTCCCATAGAATGTAACATAATCATAGTGTGATATCCTATCGTATTCACAAGCCCCACTCACACTCTGGGGGAGGGGATTACACAGGATGTGTATACCAGGGAACAGGAATCTTGGAGACCATCTTAGAATTTTGCCTACCTCAACTATCTGCTAACTTTTGTCCACAGGCAGGCCCCTAATTGTATGGAAAATATATTCTAACTTGCACAATGGGTATATCCTATATATCCATTTGCAAGAAAAAGATATATTCAGTCTTGTCTATCCTTGAGTAGGTAGAGTCGCAAGTGATATGATGTTTGTGGTTTATAAATTAGTAAGTGCTGTATATACATGAAAGATTGTACCCGTGAAGACCAAGTAGCTTTCTGGATGTCATTTCTGTATGTGATTTTTTTTTTTTTGAATAGTCACCATTTAAAAATAATTAGATTTTAAAATGATCAACTTTTTATTGTTTTTCTAAATTTATTGACATGTAAGTCAATAATTTGTAAGTTTATAATTTTTTGTGATTATAATTAATGGGGTCCAAGGGCATGAACACTTTTATGGCTATTTGTTTTTGATAGATTATGCTCTAAGAAAGGTGTCAATGGTAACCATTTCTTTTCCTTTTTCTTTTTCCCAAATCAATACATGACTTTTATTGCATCTTTAAAACATGACAAATAAGTCTGAGGAATCACTTGACATCTTGGTGTTTCTGTAGCTGGACAACTTAGATCTTATTCATCAGCCTGCTGAACTGTTCCTTTTTCAGAAACATACCGTGTTTCCCCGAAAATAAGACCTAAGTGGACACTCAGCTCTAATGTGTCTTTTGGAGCAAAAATTAATATAAGACCCGGTATTATATTATATTATTTTATATTATAGACCTGTTCTTATTTTACTATCATATTAACCTAATATTAATTTTTGTTCCAAAAGACACACTAGAGCTGAGTGTCCAGCTAGGTCTTATTTTAGGGGAAACACGGTAGATACCATCCAAAATTTTTTTGATATCCTTGTTTTTAACTGTTGTGTCTTGTTGAATCAAAGCAGCTGAATTTGATACAAGTTCGATATCATTTCCTTCAAGAATTAACTCTTCTTTCTGGGCTTGAGATACTGAACAAGAGCTTACGATTTACGTGACATAAGAGAAGAGTGGAGAGCTCTATGATCTGTGTTTATCCCCAGGTGAGAGAGACTGTCTTCTCGGGATGGGATGAGGCAGCCCATGGGATTCGGGAGCTTCTCGTATAACCACTCTCCAAACAGCTAGCATCTTAGTTCCTGCTTAGGTAGGCCTCAGTGTCTTCTCATTTCCTATACCTTAGTATTGCTCTTGTTGTTGGTATGATGTTATTTTTAAATGGTGCAATTAGTTAATTAGTTCTGAAAATATCTGGAGCCAAATTTATAAAGCGTAGTTTCCCTGTTTGCAGGTGCCATGGTCACTGTGGAGCCTGGGACGTGGTGTTCTATGTTCTGTTTCTTTTGTGTATTTGAGAGAAAAATTGCTTCTATAATGTGTAGCTTGAAGGGTTAGATTACACATAAATTAATCTGTACACAGAAAGGATACTTTGAGATTTAGACTTTCAATTTTACATCAGCATTTGGAAGGATAGTATTGGTGGTAATGCAGAGCTCTTGCATTGATTAGTTTCTCATTTACCGATATATTTACTGAATGCATATGATGTCCCAGACACTATTCTAGATGCTGAGGATACATCAGTGAATAAAACAACCAAAATCCCCCGTCCTCACTGTGCTTACATTTTAACAGCGGAGACAATACTCGTCTACGTACCTGTATGCTATGGTAAAGACTATAGTCATTAGTGTTTATGAGATTTTCATTGCCTTATTGATCCACACCCTGTAAGCGTGTAGGATAAGGGAAGGAAGTATTATTATCCCAACTCTGCAAGGGTGCAATTCAGGAGCAGATAGGTTGTAGGACTTATCCAAGGTCACATGGCTCATAAAGGGGAGAGATGGCAGGACCTGATCTATGGCCGTCCTTCCTAGGAGCAAGGCGCACAAACCACATGCATTCTTGGGTTACCTACTGCTAACTTAGTAATGTTCTAAGGCAGTGAAGTGCCAAGTGATGTGCCTAAGGCCTTTTAAGCATTTTAATTCCTTTGTTGTGTGATTCCTTTGTTGTGTGATAATATTCCACAGGCAGCAGCAGGCAGGCAGGGTGTGATGGGAAAAGTACTGGACTGAGAATCTTGGGGAGAAATTCTGTCATGGGGACTCGGTGGATAATGGGAACGGAATAGTTGAGTTCTTAAACTCGTGTGGGGCACTTCCTTTACAAAGCACATCCACAGTAACAGCTTTCAATTTTCTGCCTGATCCTATGACATAAGCAGAATTGGTGCTTTATCTCCATTTTTCTCATATGAGGAAAATCGAGTCATAGGAAAGTTAAATGATTTGGCGCACACAACATGGTTGATCAGTAGCATAATATGTCAGGATGGAGAGAGGTAAGCCCCAAGAGTCCGTATTTTGTGTCTATTTTCATTGGTCTAAAAATTTCTATGTAAAAATTCATTGGACTAATTGTAGTAATCCCAGGAATAAGGAGATAATGATAGGAATATTAGGTATATATACTAGGTGTTGGCCTAAAATGTTAGCATTGGTCCCTTTTGTAGTCTTAGGTGTCCTTTCTAAATCAGGCAGGCAATGTTACACCCCCCAGCCGTTCCCCTTGAACTCAGAGTGGTTCTTTGGAGAATAGGCTCTCTTTTCATTCATCCAACCCTTTCAGAAGGCCCTGCACACTGAAATTTATTTGGAGCCCAGCTTCGCTTCTCTAAGCTAACAAACAGACCAAAGGAAGAACAGGTTCCTAGAGAAATGGAAGGTAACCTTTACTGGTAACGGGATGTGGTTGACACAAGTCTATTCAGACCCACTCAAGGCAGAACTGTGAAATGGAGAATATTGGTATTGCAGGTTCTTCCTTGCCTTTTTATATACCAACTTAAAACAAATTAATTTTTGGAATAGGTAAGGTATACACAATGGCATAAAATGTGAAAGGCACAAAAGAGTGGACAGTGGAAAAGGGAGACTTCTTCTGATGTCCTTCCCCAGTCACCCATTTCCCCTTCCCATAGGCAGGCGGTTCTGTTTCTCCCCAATATTGGGAGCACCCTTGTTGCTTCATTGCCCTCAGTTTGTCTATTGACTCCAGTTTTCCTCCAGAGAGAACATCCCTTCCTTCCTTTTTTCTTTCCTTCTTTCCTTCTTTCCTTCTTTCCTTCCTTCCTTCCTTCCTTCCTTCCTTCCTTCTTTCCTTCCTTCCTTCCTTCCTTCCTTCCTTCTTTCCTTCCTTCCTTCCTTCTTTCCATCCATCCTACAAACATTTGTTTGAACACCTACTGTGCACCTAGTACTATGTTAGAGTCTGGATATGCTGAAACAAATGTTATATAGTTCTTGACCTCAAAGAGCAGACATTTTTCAGAAGTGTCTTAAATCTTTCATCCCCCTTAAAGTTTACATGCCTCATGTCTCCCTTAATTAGGGCTCTGCTCTCTGTTAATCCTAGGGGAAAATTTGTGTTAAGATTTTAATGGCTTGATTATGTGCTATGCTTCCCAGATAATACCTATAGTTAATAGAGGTTTTCTTTTTTTTTTTTAAATTAAAGTTTATTGGGGTGACAATTGTTAGTAAAGTTACAAAGGTTTCAGGTATATATCATCTATAATATATCATCTATATATCACATCGTGTGTTCACCGCCTAGAGTCAGTTCTCCTTCCATCACCATATATTTGGTCCCCTTTGCCCTCATCTACCATCCCCTCCCCCCTTACCCTCTGGTAACCACTGAACTGTTGTCTGTGTCTATGAGTTTTTGTTTCTTCATTTTTTTGTCTTGTTCCTTTGTTGTTTTCAGTTTTATATACCACACATCAGTGAAATAATGTGGTTCTCAACTTCAATTCAAAGGGTTTCATTTTATGTAAGAATTTTGAAAAGCATTATGAAACAGCAGTTTTTTTTAAAGGGTGGAACAAGATGGCTTTTTACCCTTCCTTCCTAAGAAGATGGTAGAGCATAGAAGTCATTACCCTTTCGATACCTCAGTTTCTCCATCTGTAAAATGGGGATGATAATAATACAGCAATTTTAATTCCATAGAGTTTGAGGATAAAATCTAGATGATTCCCGTAAAGAATTTAGCAAAGTGCCTGGCATATATTAATTCCCCGTAATTGCTGTTGTAATTAACATTGTCACATGGCTGGTGTCTAGATCTGCCCGTCACAGGCCTGCTCCTCACATCAGTGGTCAGGACCCAGTGCTCTTCATCTGTCACTAGGAAAAAACCAAACATACTGACAAAATTTCAAGATGCCCCTTGAAAATAAAAAGGACTCGAATGAACTTGCCTTTAGGCTAGAAGACAAATGTAAACATGCACCCTTCTCCTCATTAAGTGTGACCTTTCGCTCAGCATCTCTTCTTGGACACTTATCTCGGGGACCCCTGGGGCCCAACCACAGCTCTGTTCTCTCAGAGCTCCTGGGCTGAGGGAGCAGGTGTTAGGAGCCTTTCCTGAGCTCCACTGTCCATGTGAGCAGCCACAGGGAAAGAAGCCCAGCCGACCTCTCGGTTCTGGCAGATTAGGTCTGAGAGCACTGATTTTCACTCCTCGGGGAGCAGAAATAAATTCCAGTTGGCATAGGCAAAGCAAAACGTCAAGCCACCTTTCTCACGCTCCACTCCAATATGTGATTCTTTTCTGATTTTCTCTTGACTTTCTGTATGTGGTACAGCTGTGTTGGGCTACAGCGTCCTTAATCCCATAGTTTTTGGGAGGGAATCCCAATCATTCTGCAACCCTTGTACGTGTGGGCTGAGGTGGAGGGTGATATTGCTTTTTAATATCACTTTAATTGAGAAGCCAGATCATGGCTCAAATTATGGTTCTCCAGTCTTCCGTTTCCATCTTCTGCCCATAAAATGCTCCATTTATAGCCAGAGATGGTAGTTTTTCCTGAAAGAACAGGAGGAGCTGATAAAGGGGTTATTTCTCCACGTTTAGGTGATCACTCAAAATCTCACTAAGAGTACATTTATGAGAACCTTTCATATTTCCCTAGAAAGAGTATTTAATAAAGAAAAGACATTTCTTCATGGAGGGGAAGTATGTGTAGGTTGAATGGGGCATGAGCAGTTCTTATACAGGTATATGTGTGCTTAATAGAACCTCTGTAGAATGCCTGATTACTTTATAGAGATAGTATATTTTGGGTAATTAGACAATTCTGTATAAAGTACAATATGTAAAGTGCTTCCAAGTCATGTGTGTAAAATGTTCCCAAAAATTCTTCAGAAGGAAGATATCACCTCCTCCATATCAGGTCTGATAGAATGGTTTTATTGCATTACACTCGCACAACATTGGATAAATCATAAACATTGGATCATGGCACATTTTAATCATTTGTTCCCCAAAGACCCATTTTTATTTAGTTAGATTTTAAAGAATAGATGCTAAGGTTTTAGGTGGGAGCCTGCTTTGTGTGTAAAAGGAACTGCAAAGAGGCCAGTTTGGCTGGAATCCTGAGGGTCAAAAGATAAACTCAGAGAAGCAGCCTGGGGCCATTGTCATGCAGAACTTGGTTTAATTCTGTGAAGTGAGAAGCTACTGGTGGAGAGACAGTGGGTTTGGTTATTGACTAGAGAAGTGATGTGGTGTGAATTACGTTTTCAAATGACCACTGTCATTGCTACTTTGAGAAGAGCCTTGCCATGGGTGAGAGGTGGTCAAGTATTGCTGGGAAATCAGTTAATGGGCTTTTTCTATGGTTCAGCTGAGACATGGCGGAGATTTAGACCAAGGAAGTTGTGTTGGCAGTTGTGAGAGATGGGAGCTTCTGGATACACGTGTCTTTTGAAGGTAGAACTCACAAGTATTGTTGGGAAGATGGAGGGAAGTCAAGAATGATAATTTTATAGTCCTTTTAACTTTGTAGTTCATAAATGGTTTTAATGCTAACTTTATTTAAAGTGTTCATTTTGAGCAACCAAAGGTTTCTGTTTCCTGACAACGCCAAAGATTTACAGTGTTATTAGGAAAGTTTTTCCCTCAGTGCACTAATTGCCTCACTCTAAAGATTTGCTTAACCAACCAAGAGAATTACAGTTACGTACATTAGGTTTTCTGCACACAGTCAATTCCAGTAATTCTGACTAGAGAAACAAAAGACGTCGGGTTTTTCTTAGGAATGTTTTTTTAAACGACTGTTTTTCCACCCTTGAAGAAAGCTAAGAGTTTTATACAAATGGTATCATATAGTGTATGTGATCTGTGACTTGTTTTTTAATTCATTATTTTGTTTTTAAGGCTCATCCATGGTAATGTGTCCAGCTAAGTTTCATTCATTTTCAGTGCTCTATAGTAATTTTTGTATAAATATATAGCAAATAATTTATTCATTTTGCTGGCAGTGGTCATTGAGTTTTTTGCAGATTTTTGCGGTTAGGAACAGAGCTTCTGTGAACACAGCTGTGCATGTCTTCTGATGCATGCGGGCAAGAATTTCAGAAAATATATGACTGGTGGTGTAATTGCTGGGTCATTGAATATATTAAAAAGTTCATCCTTAAAAAGTAGTGCCAAATTATTTTCCAATAGCAGTTGTACCAATTTATAGTGTTGTCAGCAGTGTTTAAGAGATTTGTAAGCACTTGCTCACCATTGATATTTTCAATATTGTACTGTCAACTTTTGCTCATCAAGTGGGTATAAAATGGTATATTTTTATGCATTTCCTGATTACGAATGAGGTTGATTATTGTTTTATGTTTAGAGGACATTTGCTTTCTTCTATGAAATTCCTGTTAACATGTTTTGCCAGTTTTCCCATTGTACTGTTATTTTTTATCATTGATTTGTAGGAGCTTTTTTAGATATAAGGGCTACTAATTTTTTGTTGGTAACACATGTTACAAATACCTTTTCCCAGTTTGTCACTTGATTTTTTACATTTTTTTGTGTCATTTTAAAAAGATATTTATTAAAAATATAGCTAACATATAATATTATATTAGTTTCAGGAGTACACCATCGTTATTCAATATTTATATACCTAAAGAAGTGATCACTGTGGTAAGACCAGCAACCATCTGACACTGTACCATGCTGTCACAATATTATTGGCTATATTCCTTATGCTGTACATTACATCCCCATGACTTATTTGTTTTACCTGGAAATTTGGACCTCTTATTCCCCTTGCCCTTTTCCCCCTTTTAAATTTTTTTAATTACAGTTAAAATTCAATATTATTTTATGTTAATTTCAGGTACAAAGCTTAGTGGTTAGACATTTATATAATTTCAGAAGTGATCCCCCTGACTAGTCTACTACCCATCTGTCACTACACATAGTTGTTACTGTATCATTGACTATATTCCCTATGCTTTACTTTATATCCCTATGACTATATTGTAACAACTAATTTGTACTTCTTAATTCCTTTGCCCTTTTTACCCTGCCCCCCAACCCCCTCCCACCTATCACCCCAACAAATCTGGTACCCATCTGATACCACACATAGTTATTACAATATTATTGACTATATTCCTTATGCTATACTCTACATCCCTATAACTACTTTGTAACAACCAGTTTGCACTTCTTAATCCCTTCCCATTTTCACCCCTTCAATCTTCCCTCCCATCTGGCAATATCAAAATATTCTCTGAGTTTGTTTCTGTTTCTTTTGTTCTTTAGATTCCACATATAAGCGAAATCACATTGCATCTGTCTTTCTCTGTCTGGCATACTCCAGGTCCATCCATGCTGCCGCAAATGGCGAGATCCTATTCCCTTCCCTGGCTGAGCAATATTCCCTTGTGTATATGTACCACCTCCTCTTTATCCATTCTTCCATTGATGGACACCGAGGCAGCCTCCACATCCTGGCCATTGTAAACAATGCTGCAATGAACATATGGATGCACACATCTTCTTGAAGTAGTTTCTTCGTATAAATACCCAGAAGTGGGATTACTGGATCCTTCTTTGTCTCTTTTTACAGCCTTTGTTTTAAAGTCTGTTTTGTCTGGTATAAATATTACTACCCCAGTGTTTTTTGTGTTTTTTTTTTTGTTTCCATTTTCATGAAATCTCTTTTTCTATCCCTTTACTTTCAGTCTGTATGTGTCTTTCAATCTGATAATGAGGTAAATTACGTTTACAAATTTTCTAATCCTAAATAATTCCTTTATTTTGGGGATAATCCCAATTTAGTCATTGTGTTTTTTCTCAAATTTACTTTATTGGATTTGTTTTACTAAGTTCCTGAGTAAAGCTGATCTGTGGATTGTTGTAATTTGGGGCTGTTACAAATAATCTATAAAAATAACATAAATGTCCTCTAGTGTACATACATACACTAGGAGCATATGTAACTAGGAGCAGAATAACTTTACCACAAAGTGTGTAGTGTGTCTATTTTCAATTTTATTAGAAAATTCCAAATTATTTCCCAAAAGGGTTGAAACGATTTACAATAGTTTATGATAATTTCTATTGCTGCTCATTCTACCGATATTTGGTATTGTTAGACTATTTAATTTTAGCCAATCTGGTGTGTATTGCAACCTCATTGTTGTTTCAATTTGAATTTCTCTCTTACTGATGTATTTTAACATACTGACTGATTTCCCTGATTAATAATAAGTTTTGATATGCTTAGTGGCCATTTTCATATCTTGTTTTGCAAGTTGGTGATATAAATATTTTACCCATTTGAAAAAAAATTAAATTGTCTTTTTCTTATTTGTAGAATTTCTTTATATATTATAAACATGATACCTTTGTTTTATATATGTTGTAAATGTTTTCCCATACTCTGTCGTTTGTCTTTTGTTTTTGGATAAAAAATTTTATATTTGAATGTTTTCAAATTAGCTAATCTTTTCCTTTGGGTTAGAGAAATCTCGCCCCGACCTAAGTCTTGAAGGTATTTATTGACATTATTTTATCACATTTTCAAAAAATTTAATATTTTGCCTTTCATATTTAAGTCTATAATTCACCTGGAAATGGCTTTTCTATATTGTATGAGGTAGGGGTCAAGTTAACACATTTTTTTCAATATGGATATTCAGTTGTCCTAATATCATCCACTACAGTACCATTTTGGGCACACGGATCTGTTTCTTTCTGATCTGTATTGTTGATCTATCTCTCTACGCTTGTATCAATGTTATACTTTCTTAATAATTGTAGCTTTTTAATAAGTTGATTTCTCATAGAGCAAGTGTTATAATATTTTATTTTTCTTCACGTGTGTTTTAGATATTTTTGGCATTTTGCAATAGCATGCTAATTTTAGGATCAGTTTGTAAATTACCATAATAATCAAATAAGCAAAAAAAAAATCTGTTGGTATTTTGATAGAGATTGTTTTCAAATTACGGATGAATTTGTGGAAAATTAATTTTTAAAAATGTCTTCCTGTATCTAATAATAGCATATCCTTTCATTTAATCATGTCTTATTTAACTCAATAATATTTATAGTGTTTTGTATAAGGTTATGACATGTGCTTTGCTAGAGTAAGCCTAGGTATTGGTATTTTTGAAGCTATTATAAATGGTACCTTTAATTTTTTTCATTTTCTATTTGTTGCTCATTTGTCTTGGTTAAGGAGTTGCAATTAATTTTTAAAAACCGACCCTGTATCTAGCAATCTTGTTACATTCATTACTTAATTCTAATAATTATTCCATAAAGTCTTTGGATTTTCACTGTACAAAAACATATTATCTGTAAACAATGACTATTTTATTCCTTCTTTTATAATCCTTATTGTCCTTTGGCTCTACTACGCAGTTTAGGGTCTCTTGTTTATTGTTGAATAAATTTGGTGAGAGTAGGCTCTTTCCCTCTTCCTAATTTCAAAGAGAAGAATTTTGTCATTTCCTTATTCACTTTGATATTTTCTTTACATTTTTATAGCTAGTCTCTATCAGCTAAAAAAGATCTTTCTGTTTCTGCTTTGACCATTTTGAAGAGAATGTGGGAGAAAATACCCATCTTGGAGGCTGAGTAGTTTTTACAGTTACTTTTCTACACCTGCCACTCAATCCCAAAGTCAATACTTTGGTATTTTAAGGTTTTATCATGGCAGCGCTCCAGATCCAGGTACCAATTTTTGTCTTAGCCAGATTTTGATGCGTAACAAGAAAGCACAAAATCTCGGTGGCATCCAAGAATTAGTCTGTGTCTCTCACAAGCCTGTGGATTAGCCAGGATGCCTTTGCTTCAGGGAGTGGTTCTGTGTCCTTATGTTCTGGATAATTCTCTTGAGTTATCATTATTTTTCTTTCTTTAATTGAGACTGACAATATTTTCTTTTAACTTGAGGATATTTAATTAATTTCCATTTAGTGTAATTACTGATAGTGTAAATCTGCATCTATTAGGTGTTATTTATTTATTCATTTATTTATTTATCCAGCCTATTATATATCAGTTTTTCTCTCATTTCTTTTTCTGGAGTATTGTTTTTTAATCGTTCTAAATCTCTCCCTCTAATAGACTGAAAGTTACTCACATTTCGTCTATTTTTTAGAGATTACCCTAGAATTTATATTCTTCACCTATGAAAATCTTTTATAATAATTCACACTTTTATTCTCTACCCCCAAATCAATCCACCTTAGAATATAACTTATTTTACCCCCTCCCACAATAAATGCTAATGTGTGTGTATGTGTGTGTGTGTGAGTGTACATATGTGTGTAAAACCTCAAGTCATTCTCATTCTTTTATAGAGTCAATGCTTATTTAGGCATACCTGTATATTTTTTTTCACTTTTTTCTGTATCTCTGATTTTCCATTTGTAACAATCATTCTTCTGTCTGAGATCACCCTTGAGAATTTTCTTATTTTGCAGGTCTTCTGGTAGTGAACTACCAGGTTTTGTTTATCTGAAAATGTTTTTATTTTGCCTCCATGTTGAAGTATATGTTCACTTGGTAGAGCATTTTAGATTGGCAATCATTTTACTTCACAACATTGGAGAAATCATTCAAGCATTGTTGCTATTGAGAAGTCAGTTCCTGGTTTAGCTTTTACTTCTTTGAAGGTAATCATTTTTATGTGTGTTTTATTTTAAGATTTTTCCTCTGTGTTTTTTTTTTGTCTGTCTGTGTGTGTGTGTGTGTGTGTGTGTGTGTGTGTGTCACTCTGATATAATTAAGTGTCCTTTTCTTTCTGTTTATTATGTTTAGCTTTTGCTTTTCTTCTTGAGTACTTGGTGTGATGTATTTTATCAATTTTGAAAAGTTCATAGGCATTATTTTTTTTTAATAGGATGTCTGTCCATTTGTTCTCTTTTTTCCTTTTGGTGCTCCAACTATATATATGTTAAATCTCACTGTATTCTCTATGTCTCTTACCCTCTTTATACTTCACATTTTTGGTGCATGGGCTTGATTCTGATTTTTTTCTTCTCCATATCTTTCACTTTATTGATTCTGTTTTTACCTCTGTCTAATCTGCTGTTAAAGCTGTCCATTGAGTTCTTAATTTCAGATTTATATTTTTTAGTTACAGAATTTTCATTTATTTTTTTAAGTTTCTATCATAGCAGTTTTTATAGTTTTCAATTTCCTGTCAAAATACTAATGCTTGGCTTTTATTTCCTTGCCTATAATAAACACAGTTGGTCTGTGTCTGCTAATTCCATTACCCAAAGTCCTGTGGGTCTGTTTCTGTTGTCTGTTATTTTTTGCTAGTTCCTCTCTCATGATGTCTATCTCCTGTTCATATTGCATTTTTCATTATTGTGTCCTGGAAATTATATTTGAAAATTTATAGGTGGAAATAACTTATGTTCCAGGATTATATCACCTCTGTCCAATGCACATTTTCATTTTCTTCACTATTAATAGGATTCGTTCCTTCCAGATCCCATCACCAAGTAAAGGATGTTTTACTAAGATCCCCACCTGCTGTATGTGCTGAGTTTTGACTTTTTCCCTCTAGTTCTGTGAGACAACCTAAAGCAGATGCTTATGGTGCCTTACCATAATGTCTCACTGGCACTTACCATTAGGTTTTGTGCACCAGCCTGACTTCTAACTGCCAGCACCTGCATCTCTTTGCTTGAGGGCTTTCTCTAGTAACCATATGTATGGCAGGTCATCAGTGCCAGAGAGCAAATGATTCCTGGGAAGTCACATTCAACCAATGACTAATGGGAGTTTGTGTATAGATTCCTTTTGCCTAGGGCAAAATAATTTTTAGTGCATGGTCTACACTAGGGCGAAATAACTTTTAGTACGTGGTCTAGACTAGTTAGGATTCTCCAGTAGGATTAAACTTTAATTACAGTGGGACTTGCTTAATAATGCCATTATTTATTGCCATTTTCCTCTAATTTCTTCACTCTCCTATGTTTTCTAGGCTCACCGCTTGGTAAGTTGCTTGCATTCAACTTTGCGTCAGAGACCTCCAAAGTCACTGAGCCAAAGTGAACTTCAGTCTCTCAGATAGCTTGTATGGATCAGCAAACTCTCTCAGTGTGAAAGAGGACCTGATTAGTGGAGTCATTTCTCTAGATTCATGCCTTCTATTGGATCTTGGTTCAGTAAATTCTTATTTTTTTGTTAACTCCTTAATACTGCTTAGAAGTTCTTCTTAAAATACTTTTTTTCCTTTTTTTTTTTAAATTTATTGGGGTTACAATGGTTAGTAAAGTTACATAGGTTTCAGGTGTACAATTCTGTAATACATCATCTATATATCACAATGTGTGTTCACCACCCAGAGTCAGTTCTTCCATCACCATGTCTTCGTGGGAGGGTTAGTCCAAATTACTTAGCCTACCCTTAAAAGACATGGCAGCTTGAACTCTTAGCTCTTCAAATATTGTTTTCTGTTTATTCTTTTAGTCTTTTCTCTGGGGTTCTAATTAGACATATTTTAAACCTTCTCATTCTTCCTTGAATATCCTGTAATCTCTCCATGGTTTCCATTTATTTTTCTCCCTATGGTATAACCTGAGCAATGTGTTTATTTAGTTTTATCTTCTAGTATTTTAATTCCAACCACTAATTATAATCTGCTGTGACAACCTAAATTTTTATTTCATATTCAGGTTTTTTATTCTTCCCCCCCCCAAAATATTTTTCGTTCTTGTTTTTTTGACCTTCCATTTTTGTTTCTTTAAACATTTCACACATAGTTAGTTTATTCTTTGATTCCAGCATCTGAAGTCCTTGGTGGTCTGTTTTGTTATTTCTTCTGGTAGTTTATTTCCAAGTGTGTCTGTTGCTCATTGATTGTGAACTCAAATGTGCTCATCATTAATCTATAGTAAACTGGAGTATAACTTGAGAGTTTCTTCCTCCAAGGAGAAATTATTTTTGATGCTGAAAATCAGGAGAGTGCTGAAAGCCAGGGGGGGAGTGCTATCGAACAGCGTTCATGTTATTCCTAGTCCAGCGTCCTTGACTTAATACATGAGTCTCAGATTCAGCTTTCTCACCTTGCTTCTGGGTCAAGCCTGGACCTCCCCATCACGGTTGTGATACAAATTCTTTTCCTCAGAGCAACCCATGCCTTTCGGATGTACTTACTCACCACTCTGGTGTCAGCACACTGTTTTCTTCTTATTCACAATTTCTCTTATTTTCTAAAATCCCAGCAATGCAACAAAAATGAGATTTTTACCCAGGATCTGGTTGTTTTGCCATGCTAACGGCCTTCAGAGTACCTAATATGCCATACTGAAAGAAAGAGAAATTACATTTAAAATTTTTAATTCTACTGCATTGAGTGTCCCTGGTAATAATAAGATTTATTGGATGATGTTGAATCTTTTAACTGTTTAGAAAGCTAACCTTGAATTCAGATCACTTTTTTCCCAGTTGTTTAGGCCTGGTCTTTGGAGGGATGTTAAAAATGTTGCAGATAACATTTTAATGTAGAATATATTTCTTTGTAAGCCCCCAAACTTGTTCACAATAAAGCCAGATTCTATTGGTACTCCATTTGATTTTCTTTATTGAAATTGATTGCTAGATCAGCAAAATTTAGACCTACTGCCCTTTAGAAATACCTAGAAGGACTTTTAAAAACACAAATGCCTAAAGCCTAACCCAGACCTGCTCAATCAGATGTTTAGGTGTTGGGGGGGGGGTGGGAAAGTGCGGCCCAGGGATTTGCATTTTAAATAAGTTGCCAGGTGATTCTGCTATACAACCAGGTTTGGAAACCACTGATCTGGAAAAACGTCTGCTTTGCTTTTGCCGGTGAGAGGTATTTTAAAGGTTCTGAAATTCATTTATTAATCTACTCATTTGCTCACTCATTTCCCCCCCATGTATTTACTGAACACATATTGAGTGCTAAGGGAGACATAAGATTAATAAAACACGTCTTTAAGGAGTTCATAGTCTATATGGTAGGATTAGGCAGGCACTCAAATATCTTGCATAAAGTGTTTGCAATACCATAAGCATAAGATAGTAAGAGTCCATTGGCGTAAAGGAAGTGAAAATGGGAATTCCTGCTGTAGTCATCAGGGCTATTGGCCAAGATATGGCCAAATGAAACTGAGACTTCCTGGAAACTAAAAGCCTTAAGGGAGCAGAATCAGAAGAAATATAGAAAAACAGTTTTCTAAGGCGTTGGGGGTCAGGTGAGTAGAGATTCAGGGAACACAACAGAAGAGTTTTCTTTCTGTCAATTTAACTAGATGTTTGAATTCCCTGGAATTTCAGGAGTATAACAATATACCCTATCTTTCTAGACTTTGCTAAATAATTGCTAAAAATGGCTTTCAGCCTTGAATGGATGGGTAGTAATAGAACCATCAGGGCCAGAAATATGACTTCCTGTCATTAAGTATTTACTACTAAGGTTTGAATTTATGGCAGCAATTACCATCTCCTTGTTGATTCTCTGCTAAGTTAATGACCACCTCAGCTGCACTTTCTGTCCCATAACTACTTCAGTTCATCATTAGTTGGAAAGGGTAACAACCTATAGGCTGAAGCTTTGACAGAGAGCTGGAAGAGGAAAAGGACAAGGCAGGGAAATTATGTTGGCTTTGAAATTTATGGTTGCAGTATATTTGCTCTTGTAGAACCAGGACTAATCATTCCTTTAGGCTTTAGCTTAATGGTCATCTTCAGTGAACTCTTGAAGAAGAACCGTCTGTTATTATTTGTCATCACACCCAGTTGGTTTCCTTCAACACTTATCACAAGTTGCAATTATATGTTTATTTGTTCTTTTCTTGTTGTTTACTGTTTATATCTCTCACTAGAATGTAGCTATTTGAGATCATAGATTGTGTCTGCTTAGTACATCATTGCATCGATCCCCAGAGCATAGAAATGTCTGGAACCCAGTTCTGGTTAAATATTTGTTGAATAAATGAAGTGCTAAAGTGCCACAACAATGTGTAATCTGAATTAGCATTTTGTCTGGTGAAATGAATATGAATTCATACCAAAATCACTCATTTATTTCACTTCATAAGTAATCTTTTACATTTTTTTTTTGGTTCAATTTAGTACACAGATTTTAGTTATCCCCATTCCTTTTTATGGCAGGGAAAGTCATCTCTTAGTTGGCTTCTGATTGGCTCTGCCTGCAATCCATTCTAAACATTGATGCCAGGCCGGTTTTTCTAAAACATTCTATCGTGTCATGCCTTTGCTCAAAGCATTAAATAGCATCAGGTTATTTAGAGGATACTATACAATATTAATTAGACTGCTTTCTTCACTTATTTTAGCTTTCATCTCTAACCTGACTCCTCATTCTCCCTTGGTGAAATTTCTACTTCACTCACTCAGCTCTCTCTTTTCCCACCACCCCTTGCCTCCTGCAGATATGTCATGCACATTCCTAGTTGATCACGTTTCACTCCAACTGGTATGCCGTCCATCTTTCACTCTGTCTGTTGAAATCACATCTATTTAATTCAACTTTTAATGAAGACTTTCAGATAGCTCTAACCCATAGGATTGTTCCTTTCTCCTTATGGTCTCAAAACCCAAATATCCCTTTATTTTCTTCGATAACGTCATATGCTTATTATATGATTTTGGCACATACATTTTCTTGGGTATATAATCTGCACACAAATGTAGCTTATAAGTCCCCATGTATCGACTCTTCTGTATTCCTGCTCATTCCTTACTCAGTGCTATTCATAGCGTAGACATTTAAAAAATAATTTCTAAATGAATAAACAAATGAATGAATGAATAAATCTAGCAGGAGTATGTTAGAAGAGGGGTCTGGATCTGGCATGTCAGATAAGTGTCATCGCCTCTTCTGAGAGCAACTGGTTGACGTTGGATATTCTGAGCACACAGTTGAGAATTCTTGGCTCTATTTCAGTATGGTCACTCGGTGAGGCAGAGGAAGTGGCAGGTTGCATGTCATAAGTTCATTTTAAGTGTATGAAATTGCCTTATTTGTAGGCAAAAAAACAAAACAAAACAAAAAAAGGTTCAATAGTGGGAGCTTCATATTGTTCAATCTAATACTTGCTAATCTTGAATTTTAGGTTATTGTACACTTTTTCTACCATGTGAAAATCTTCCTACTATGTGAAAACCCCTTTCTGTCAGAATTCATGCCAATGAATTCATTCAGTATGCATATATCATCAAATAGTGGGCAAATATCCAGATCAATTAGGTGCTGTAGCCACGACTAGACATGGCTGGAAATCTACAGTTGTGTAGGACTGCGTACTGCCTTTTCTAAGGAGAATAAATGAAAATCAATATTCTGGTGCTAAATGGTAATACATTCCATTACAATCAGTTGTTACTATATAGGCTAATTTGTCTATTTAAATGTTATTTATAGGCACCTTGTAAGTTAATAAAACATTGTCATGAATTTTCTTAGATCTGGGAATCTTTGATCAACATTCAGCTATTTAATTTTCATATCAATATTTGGGCTGGTAGTAGTAACAGTTTCTAATTACTTATATTCAGCAAGGTTAACTCTACTAATGTGCTGATGTTTTCTGCTATGTAGTATTTTTTGACCATATGGAGCCCTTAATTTGCGTTTAGTGTTTGCCATCCATCTTCTCAATGGACTACAGAACAGTGACAAATGACTAATCACTGAAGGAAGAAATGTTGGGGCTCAAACCAGGACAAGCCAATAATGAGCAGCTTCTTTGGCATGAAACATTTTAATTCTGCTTGTTCAGCTATACCTAAGACGGGCAAACAAATTCATAAGTTACTCAATACATTGTACTCTATATTGTCTTTAAATCTCCATTTTGAAAACTTCTCTTAAAGTCAAGGTTTTATATCATGTACTAATTCTGATATTTAGGTTCTGGCTCTTTAGAGGTCCTTACTGAGAAGCCTAAGGGTTTGTCTAGAGAAAGTGCTCTTCGTTCTGAATAGTTAGTGACTTATTATAGGCAGGAAGGCTTGATTTTACAGTTTGAACAGGAACAAAAACAAGAACGTGGTTTTCAAGTGAAAAAAATTGAGTTTCACAGTTAGAAGAGCAAAAATCCCCCAATATTTCAGCTGATTTTGATTTGGTGGAAACACCACTGAACTGTGGTTCTGAGGCCTTACTTCCAGGATAAATGTCGACTCTAATTAGCATATCCTTAAGCTTTTTGTCTATAAAACAGTGATAAAATTGTGTTACCTTTCTCACTGTGCTTAAATAACCTCCCTTCAGGGAAACCTAAATAAAGAGGAGAATCAGTGCCATTTAAATAAAGTAATTCAGACAGCAAGAATTAAATTTGTAGTCCTTTTTATATTTTCATGCATGAGTTTTCTCTCTCCCTCTTTCCAGCGTTTCTTTCCTCTTTTTCGCATTCTCTTTTTTCTCTTTTGTTTTTCAGAGCCCAAATAGACTTTTGGTAAAGAGAGAGGAAGCATTTGTAAAGGGTAAGTATCAACTTCATTTGTCTGAATTAATCTTTTAGGCATACTGAAAAACCCAGGGTGATATGATGGACATATGTTGAGAAAGTAGGTGTGTACACACTAGAAAATGGGGACGGGGACTAAAAATACTTATTCAACTATAAATTATTATTACTTTGAATATCCTGACAGAGGAGTACAACTTTGCTGCTGCCCTTTTTCTAGGGAGAGCAGAGACATCAGATGAATCTGATTTATCTTCTACACTAGAAGAGCTGGGGCAGTAACTTGTAAAAGTTACTGAAGATTGAGGTAGGGTTCAGTAATCTTAATTCTTATTTTTCTACCAGACTCTAAGCTCTTTAAGGGTCAAAGGGTGTCATGCATTATAATACTGGCTCTAGTCCATTGCCTGGCACTTTGAGGTGTTCAGTGACAGTTTGTTAAATTAATGGATGGTTGGACGAATGTATGGCTCTGGCTAAGATGGAGCCCTGCCAGCTTCTACAAGTTTCTGTTGTCTGTGTTAACTTCCAGCTCTTTGATTTGCTGCCTCCAACCTAGAATCTATATAACCTCTTTCCTTTGAACACAAAGCTTAAAAGACTATGCTTTCTCTCTTGGTGTCACTATCAGTCAACCTGTCATAGGAAGGTTGTGCCCAAGGAATCAATGGTGCAGGATAAGTGACAGTGAATAACATGGCTGACATGTGATGGTCCATTTCCTGACCCTGGTTTTGAACTTGTCTGTGTGTGTGTATGTGTGTGTGTGTGTATGTGTGTGTGAAGATTTTTCTTAAACATTACTATCTGTTAAACTAATATATGTTTATTGTTTAAAAACTAGAAAATGTAATAAGCAAAACCTCAAATTACTCACCGACATCACCTAGGGACAATCACTCTTAATATTTTAGTTCATATCCTTGTAGGCTTTCTTCCTATTCATTTATATATATATATATATATATATATATATATATATATATATACACACACACATATGTATTAATGTCAATGAACATAGTACAGAATATTTCCTTTTCATACATGTTTTGAAGTGAGCACAATTCTTCAAAGCAAACGAATCAGAAAAACAATGCAGTGTAAGTTCTTTTTCAATAATTAGTAAGAAAAATGTTAATGTTATTTATTACTAATACATGATGGGCTAGATATATACTGACTGCCTCAAAATAGAAATGTAATACTACTTACCAGTTGGTACAGATGAAAAAATACAATCTCATTGTTAGTGTGGCAATGAGGAAATAGGCATCCCCGTGCCCTAATTGTGGGGCTGTACACTAAGTGCAGTTTTTCTGGAAATTATGATTAATTTATATATTTAACTTTTATAATGGAAAAATTTAAACATACACAAAGTAGACAGAATATCACAGTAAATTTCTATGAATCTATTACCCACGTTCAAAAATTAGAAGCTCACAGCTAATCTTGTTTCATTTATATCCTATTCGCTGATCAACACTGCCAATTATTTTGAAGCAAATCTCATATCTCATATCTTTTCATAAATATTGTAGTATTATATCCATAAGATACAAATTCCTTACAAAATATGATTGTAACATCATCATCAAATCTAAAAATTTTAACAGTAATTTCTTAATGTCATCAGTGTCAAGTTTCCTAGATGGTCTCAGTTTGTCTCCTAGTTTGTTTGAGTCAGGATCCAAATAAGGTCATAGGTTGCAATTATGAGCAGATGATATGTCTTATGTCTGTTTAAATCAATGAGTACATATGTCACCTCTTTTTTCTTGTAATTTTTTGATTGAGGGAACCAGGTGCTTTTTCCTATAAGATTTCCAGATTTCAAATTTTGCTAATTCCAAACCAAGTTGTTGTTTAACTATTTGATTAATCGATGTACAGTTCAAGTGGTAAAGGCAAGATACTACTTTCTTCCTGTCTTTCCTCTTCTTCCTCTAATTTTTCTTCTTTTACTTTTAAATTAAGTTTTCAGTCTAATGAGTTGGTCTTTAGCTCCAAAAGTGATCTATGTTTTTTTTCTAGTTTCATTATAAATTAGATTAAAATTACTGCATGTTTTAATTTATTGTAGTTATGACTCATATTGCCCCAACTTTGGCCAATGGTTGTCTATTTAAATTGCCAGCTAGGTCCTTTTGAAATGACCCTTAAAGTATTTTATATATTGCTTGAATCAGCGTGTACTGGGATCATCTTAGAAATTTCTACCACAGACTTGTATTTAGCCATTTCTCCGAGGAGTCTTGAGTCCTTTAAATGGGAAATGGTATTTAGAGGCCACAATTTGGGTGTTGGGTATGCTCTTTACTACCAAGTCTATCCTTGTTTCTGTCTTTTCAATAGACAAAGCTAGGAATATGATTTTTTAAGGTAAAATATATCAGGGATTATACTGATGCTTCTAATTTGTATTCAGGACTTATCAATCTTAGTCTATTTCCTTTGTCCCATGCTAAATATCTCAGCTCTCAAGAATACCAGCATAATTACTTTTTTGCCTAATCATGCTATACATTCACAATAATATCAGAGACTACCACACTATAGCCAACAACATAATTACTAAAAACAAATATGGTTTTAATTCTTTCTTTTCTTAAGGTATATGCCACTGGAAGCTATAGTCAAATACTGGCTTTTATGGGATACTTATAGTGTCCTATAAAATAGTTATTTTTCTATATGTTCTACAGTTATTTTCTCTGTTGTTATGCCACAACTCAAAACAGTTAGCTTAACTTGTTTCATTTTGCTTCCATTGTTTAGATGTCACATTTTTATATTAAATGTTATAATCATCCAAGTACATGTTTTTGATGTCAAAGCTGTAAAACAAGGTAGTTCAGCCTGGTTTCAGTTCTTATCTCTTCAGTCTATTTCCTTCCTCTTCTTATAAGAACCAATTAAAAAACTTTTATGGTTTGATTTTTCAATTTTTGAAAAAATATAGTAACTATGTAGATATATTTGTTTCCTCTTTCTTAGACTTTGCATACTTGTCTCCAACTTGCATTTTTCACTTTCCATTTTATTGTGGCAATCCCACCATAGTAGTGTATAGAGATAGTCTGCATTCCTTTTTTACAGCTGCATAGTACTCTCCATATTGTATTCAACAAGTCCTCTACTGATGGGTAATATGGTTCTTTGCAGTCTTCTGCTCTTACAAATCATGCTACATTTAATATGTATGAGCCACTTTTTAGCCCACTTAAATGTGTATTTCTCCAGGTACAATTGTTGCCTCTGGAGAAATTTCCTTCTCTGAGCACATTCAATATGTAGTTTACAGAATGTAGGGTGCTGTAGAGGTGAGGTGTGTATATCAAGCAACGAGACTGGTATGATAGATCCAGACCACAGCACAGCGGCATTCAGACCAAATACTCTGTAGTGTCAAGCTGAGGAAACTCAGTCTTTATTTCAGGGGCAAAGGAGACAGAGGGAAAGGTTTTGAGTGTGGGAGTAAAATGCTCATGTGAGCATTTGTATATGTGGTTTAGGCAAATGACTGATAAACAACGGTTTTCCTGGGAGAGTCCTTCACATAGCAGGATCAGTAGGTTTAGTTTTCTACCATGGAAGCTTTGATTTAGCACATGATAGTTGTGATTTTTCTGTGGAAAAAAAATTCTCAAGAGCTTTTGAGTCATCAGTGAGGCCTGAGCACTTTGTCAACTGAAGTGCCCTGAAATCAATGCCATGGTGCTGCCATGAACGTGCTAATTTCATCCCAACATTCAAACTACATAGATTATTACACTCCACTGTCCACTTCACCTGAAATTCCTGAGTTTCTCCGTCCTTCTTGGTGTGATGAAATGGTCTCTTCTTCAACATAAGAAAATATTTGAAATTTTGATTTGTTATTCTCATTCCTGTATTTTGATGTAGGTATTTTTATAACTATTTTTTTTTGGGGGGTCAGTGTTGGATAGAGCCATAACTAGCTGTGATGCTATGGTCAAATCAATGTGAGTCTCAAATTCTTATTTGGAAAAGAAGCAAGTTGATGTTTTTCAGATTTAAGAATCCATGTTTCCATGAGCTTGGGTATCAGGTGTTTTTCTACGGTCTTATGAGAACACTGAATGATTCAATAATCTCACCATTCTGAACAGTGTCGATTCTTCCCTGATGTGTTCATGGTTTAGTTTCATGTCAGGGTTTTCCTCAGGGTGGGAGTACAAAGTGGGTCATAAATGAGGCAAGGAATCTGACAAACTGACTCTAAAGAGATTTTCTGGAATAATAAACAAAGGCAATTTTGAAGAAGAACAGAATGAGGACAATTTGCCCAACAAAACTAAGGTGCTTTGTAGAGTTGCGATAGTTTAGGGAGACTGGCAGTAATTCAAGTATAGGCTGATGTACTGAGGAAATTCCTGCAATTATCTATTGATTATTTTGAATAGGTATTTATTGGTTATCTATCATGTTCTAGGCTCTGAGAATGTAGTAGTGACCAAGACAGGCAAGATCCCAGCTCTCCTTGCATTTCCATATTAGAGGAGAAATAATCAGTAAATATGCAAACATGTTAAATGTTAAATAAATACATAAATAGATAAGCAAATGTTAGATTATGATAAACACTTTAATGAAAATAAAATAGTGTGAGAGAATAGAGAATACCTGAATACCTGAGGGGTGATCAGAAATGACCTCTTATGGAAGTGACTCTTAGAACAGAATGGTAAGAATTAGCCATCTGATAGGGTTTTAGAAGTCTATTAAGTGTGATTCAAAACCACCTCATCATCCTAGTACATAATTCACATGTAGTACATGTAAGAATTTCATATATATTAAAGAATGCACCTCAAACCAATGAGCAGCTGATGGGCTATTCAAAAAGTGGTGTTAGATCAATCTGCAATTTGAACAAAAAAATCATTATATCTTTACATCTTGTATATTACAGTGACAAAGAAAAAAATGATCCTATTCAGTGATTCTGATGATGGGTTAGTCAGCACATGTTCAAGTACTTTTCATGTAAATTGTACTCTTTTAATCTTTATATTTTGGGAATACGTATAAAAATATTCAGATTAAAATTCACCTTAGATAGAATAAGTTAACCTGTGTTACTGCCTTTACAAAGGGAGCAATCAGAGATGTAGATGAAGATTTAAATGCAAAGACATTTGCCAGAGCGTGGTTTAAAAGAGAAAAAGTGGGTAGCGACCTAAATAATGCCAACATTAAGGGAAAGCGTAACAATAAGATTATGTAATGATTGAAAATTAAACTTTTGCAGATTTTTAAAGGATAAGGGTAAATACTTGTGATATAAGGTTAGGCATAAAAACAGAATTCTAAGCTTTGTGCTGTAGGTATTTCACACAACAAGAGGCCAATTTTGTGTTTATATGAGTATAGTCTCCCACTGCTCATTCTCTGTATCTCTGTCTCTCTCCCTCCCTCTGGAAGAAAATATAAGCAACAATTAACAGGATAATAGCCTGGATTATAGATGGCTTTTATTTTCTTATTGTCTGTATTTTCCAAATGTTTTACAATGAGTCTATATTATATTTACAATTAGGAGAAAATTACTATTATCTTTAAAACATCAAGCATCCCCTGAAACACAAGTATGTAGATTTGAAACAGTCCATGCATAACAGTCATCACAGGACTCCCTTTCCTCTGATGGAGGGGAAACAGAATTTCTTCTTTCTCTGCTGGCAGTTTGAAGCTTCTTGATACCTAAAACCCAGAGGCTGAGGGTAAGGGGGATCAAATATATGGTGATGGAAGGAGAACTGACTCTGGGTGGTGAACACACAATGGGATTTATAGATGATGTAATACAGAATTGTACACCTGAAATCTATGTAATTTTACTAACAATTGTCACCCCAATAAATTGAAAAAAAAAAGAAACATACAAACCGTAGCCTGGCCTATGGAGGGTTTCTCTCTTCCACTAGCGATTAGAGACCCCCACTCCATCTGTGGGGTGCTCTGTCCTTTCTTTTCTCACTTACTCTGCTAAATAAACTTACTTTTACTTAAAAAAAAAAAATCAGCAAAAAAAATTTTCTACCTCTCTTTCTAATTTGGTGGCTGCTGGTACGGCACAAACAAAAATCTTCCTTGTTACTCATTTGCCATCATACTTCAAAGTAAATTACTCAGTGGTACCCCAGTGACCTGTAAAAATTAATTTATCTTCAAAGCTTGTTTTTATCCAGAGAGTAGCCGAGTCATCCACGGAGAATCTGAGTCAATTACTAGGGAATCAAGGAAATGCGGATGACATTTTACAGTAAGGTTGCAACTGAATAAGAAGATGATTGGGTTGTTTGTAAAGTTTGCCTGATGTACCTTGTTTTAATGTGATAGAAGCCCATAAGGAATAGCTAATAAGATTGAATATAAAGTATTACGTTTTTCAAAGTGATATAGAAAAGCCAAATTTTACTACTTACGCGCCTATGTAAACATCATTAAAACTAGGTTCTTTATTACCACAAAAGATATATTTTAGTATCTCCTGGAAAATTAACGTTGAATTTTATGACTTTCTTTTCATGGGTATATGAAAACATCTGTCAGCAGATGTTAACTAAGATGCATGATGAGAAGAAAGCCGAGTCGTCTTTGGTCTCTTTTGAATACTTGCGGATGTATAAGGCACTCCAGCCACCAAAGCCCGAAGGCTGGAAGTAAGTTGCATTGTCCCAAAGAGCAACATAAGTATCTGTGTTCTCCAAGTTTGGGAAGAATTGTTTTCACAAAAACATCGCACAACTGTTGTACACTCCTTTCCCAGCTCCATGGCATCAAGGAGAGGCCAAGTTTACCACCAAGGGTAGAGCTGTTTGCTGGTGATAATGAATGGTGATGTGGCCAGATCTATAGTTCCCCCGTTATTCCCTGGCTCCATGCTGTTTCTTCATCTTATTGGCCACAATTACTCAATTGTGGGTAACGCCTCCCCAGTCATTCACCGTATTAACCTGATGCCAGGCCAAATTGGACCCCAGACCATTTGTCCTTACCATAACCAAGGACTTTTCATGGAATAGTGTATGTGTGTGTGTGTGTGTCTTACATTTAGCTCCTCCCCTGACTCTTTCTTTGTCATAGTTTCTTTCCTTGAGATTAGAGACATCAAGGATTACTCAGAAACACTCGGTAGTGGTTCAGAAGGCTCTGATTGCAGTCCCAGTTCTATAACCATCTTTAGATTTGAACTTGAACAGTTCTTTAAGTTCTCTAGGCCTGAGAGTTTTCATCGGGAATATTACGGGGTTGGATTGAGTGATCTAACTTCCTTTCCTTTTCTGAAAGGCGGTGAGTCTGACCGATCACATGCTCAGTGCTGTGGTGACTTCAGAGGGAAGGAGGAGCGTGAGACCCAGCGGGTGCCCGCAGGGAGCTTCTATTCTTCTTGAGGGAGGAAGGGAATTCAATAATTAAACAACAGGGTAAACTGGTATGTTATAAAAACAAGTGGTCAGCCAATGAGTTGTCAGTGGATCTGAAATATACGTTAGGCGCTGAGTAAAGGGCTCTTCCAACAACGCCGTTGATGAGTGTGGAGCAGTCAGGCAGGCAGGGCAAGGTGAACTGCAAAGCTGGGGTAAGTTTCGTGCAGAAAGCAGGACTTACATCGGTGGAGATACTGGGGATGGGAGTGCTGGATACAGTGACAAAGTACATTCCTGACAAAGGAATCAGCGGGCACAACGATGAGGACATTGGGTGAGAACGGTGGGTTTGGCATCTGTCTACTCTCTGACTCGTGCATTTTTCTCAATATAATTTTGCTTATACGAAATCTGTGCCTTGTGAGTCAAATCTCCTTTGCCTCTTCTCCTCCTTCAGAGTTCTAATGAAGTGTTATCAAGAGTTTGCAACAACAGAGTCAGAATCTCTGGATGAGCCTGGCATCTCTTTAGGTCCCAGGAGCGCAGAGATTTACCGCGTGATCATGGGGGTGATTCGTGGACTCACACGTTTCATCTGTGATGACACCCAGGAGGCAAACCTCACGCGTGTGGTGTACTCGTCTCATGGGTCTGCCAAGGATTGGGGGTGTCCCTGGCTCCCAAGCTGGCACTACACTCCATTCTTTTTCTCTGAAGAAAATGTACTAGAATGCAAGGAAGCAAAGTTGACATTGTTATAGGAACGACTTTAGTTCACTCCATTAAAAAAAGATTCTCTTGCAAACTTGGGTAATAGAACGATTTTTAGTTAATAGTAAGGATAGGTTTCACTTATTGAGTGGTTAGTATGTGACGGGCATTTATGCCAAGCACTGTAGAAAGATTATGTCATTTAAGCATCACAATAACCCACAAGGCAGAGGCAGTTATACTCATCTTTTCTGTGTGTCTGGCTCAATATTAGGTGTTTGACATGGTTTACCTTATTTAATGCGAACCATAGCATTATAAAATGTGTATTATTGTTATCACCATTTTATAGACAAGGAAACAGACTCTGAGAAAGGATGGGACCTGTACAAGTGTTTCCCCGGCAGTAAGAGACAGAGTTAGGATCCAAACTATGTTTTTGTGACCCTAGAGACTGTGCTCTTAACCACAATAATAGGACAAAAAAAATTACATGTTGCACCTCTCACAACTGATTATAACCAAAAAGGAGGGCCGTCCACGTGGTTGAGAAACACTGGTGTGCAGGATTATTTCCTGTGATTTCTTTTAAGTTGCACTGAATATGGCTAATTTGAAATCTGGCAGTCTGGGGAGAGAAAAGATAACTGGTAACGCTAGGACACTCGTGCCTTGCGGAGCGGCAGCATTTGCTGTTTGGAATAATGATGAGAATAGTGATGTGTTCCCGATTATGGGGTGTGTGACTGGCCCTCGGTTTATCTTGTGCAGAACACAGGTGATGCACTCAGGTTTGCTGGGAGCTCTTAGGTAGATGTAACACCACGGGAGGCTCACTCCCAGATGACCCTGAGGCCCTCCATCTGGATAGGGGCCTTGTACCGCAGGGGCAGAATAACTGAAACACCTTTGGATCAAGCACTTTCATCCTAAATGTTGGGGCGTGAGGTTCGCATTGATGGAATTAAAGATTTCAACACTTATGGATGCATGACCTCAGAGAGGAGGAGGATGGAGCAGGGCAGGCACCAGGTATCCATTGTGCAATGAGGAGGTCACAGAATGGCTTTTAGGGGACTGAAAAGTGCAAGAGACTTGTCTGACTGCACTAATGCAAATCTCTGCTGTACTTGTGAATGGAGATACACTTGTCCTTCCCACTTCCTTGCCTAAAAGTGATGTTATACACCTGAAGCTGAAGTAGAATAATAGTGAATGTTGAATATAACTATATGTCTATATATCTATATAGTCATAGGATGTAAAGTACAACATAGGGAATATAGTCAATGGTATTGTAACAGCTATGTACAGGGGTAGTAGATTGGGGGGGGTTATCACTCTGTGAGGGGTGTAAATGTCTGACTAATAGCGTTGCTTTGTACACCTGACATAAAAAGAGCCACTTTGGAACAAAACCTGACCTGCACATCTAAGTCAAGTACCAAATAAATAAATAAGTAAATAAATAAATAAAATATTCATGTCTCATGTCGGGTTTATACAGTGAAATACATCATGCTAGGCACCAGGAAAACAGGGAAAGAAGACAATAAAGAGCTTCCTGGCTCCTTTAGGCTTATGATGTGGCTGGGACAAAAGTGTGATGACATTGACAAAGTATGCTGGCTCCTATGAAAAGAGGACAAGGTGTTTGACAGCATTTGATCGGGTGTAGCTGTGGGGGTTGGGGAAGGCCAGCCTCAGGAAGGGGTATGTAAATTCAGACTGAAGCCTGAGTAGGAGCTGGCCACACGAGAGAGAGTAGGGGGCGGGGAGGGGCGCTGTGTATGAGGCAGAGAAGAGCTGTGGGAAGGCCAGGAGGGACGTGGTGGTGTCCTGGTGGTGGAGGTGGGTGGTAGGAAGGGGAAAGGGGGTGAGCGGGAGGAACAAGAGGTGAAGCAGGAGAGGCAGGCAGGGTCCGGGTTTTTGAAGGCTTTGTAATTCGTGCTAAGAATATTGGGGTTTTATTCGAAGGGTAATGTAATGGGAAATCACTGAAAGGTCTCAAGCAGGCATCTTATAAAGCAAATTTCAGCTGATGGTAGGAGAACATGGTATTGCTAATACTTGTTCCAGTAATTCAAGTCCAATGTTAATTATCTTTGGATGGATTTCCTGGAGTGTCTGCCTGTATTACTTTCCTTCTGCAATTGCAGAACACTCCACGTTTCGAATGGCATCTGAGGTCCCAGGACATAAGGACCTGGCTAGTTCAGATGATTAGAACATGGCAAAAGCAAGGCTGAGGGCGTGGTTCACATATGCGCTGGGTGTTCAACTCTGTCCTTTGGTCACTGAGTTCGCAGTCTTACAAATGCGTCCTCTGTTCTAACAGCACAGATGAGTGTGGGATGGCTCAACTCAACTCAGCACTGGACAGAGAAGTGTCGCACATAGTATGTGGCCTGAGAATTTTAGCTGAGGGTCCTGAGCCCTGCATTCGGGAATTGTGTGAGGGTACTAGCTATCCAGAATTAGAAATATTAGTCAAGCCAGACTGACTTCTTGTTTGACGATCTTAGATTAATCTGTATAGACCAATGAGAAGTGGCATGAACTTCACTCCTGCTTCTAAATAAACAAATTTAGTGCTGGTCTTAAGATAAGGGGGTGGCTATTGTTCACCATATAACTAACTCTTCTGACAGAATTTTTTCTAACTTGGCCTCTCGTTCCCTGCTTGCTTTTGTTTATCTGTAGCTCATTGTAACTTCATCCAGAAATGTGGGACCTTGCTGCTTATATGATTAAGGCAATACAAGATACTATTAAAGAATTTGGCAGTGCTAGAGGCTTGATCTGCAGGTGTACCAAAATCTTAAGATGACTCTGAGTCTACCTTAAAGTATCTCGGGAATGGTCAATACAATCAATTCTTAGGTGAATAGGGACAATTATTATTATCTTGAAAATTATTCACTCAACTTGGGCAATTATTAATGAGTTACCAAGTGCCTGTTCTATACCAAGCTGTCTTCTAGGTGCAATGTAGGATTAGAGATGAACTAGGTAAGGCTCTGTCCTTACACTTTAGGGGAAACAAGAGGAGATAATACAAGAGAGATGACCTGCTCTAAATTGTGAATGCATTTTCCTTTCCTTTACATTAGGTAGGACCCGATATCTTATGAGTGGCAAGTATTGTGAAACTTGCTCAGCTGCCCTCCTTAGACAAAGGAAAATTTGGCTCAGCTTCTTTTCTTCCCATATGCCTATATATGAGGTTTTAAGAAGTCCTTTTTTAAAGTTTATTTAGCATTAAAAGATGATATGTAGGTGAATCGATGATTCGCTTCAACCAGTGTCCATATACAACTCTGTTTGCTTTTCTGATTTGAAATGAATGCAGGCCACGTAGCTAAATTATATATTCAATAAACCTAATACTTGACTCCTCTTGTCATGGCTTGACAATATCCTTAAACTTCAATGGGCCAGAAAATACAATTGCACAATTATTGCTCTGACTGAGAGCAATAAAATTGAAGGATAAAATGATAAGTGTTAGGTAGGATGACATAACCAACTACCTGTTTCTTACCCAAATTTCACTACTGCAATCCCTCCTCATCCAAAATGGTAATTCACCTGGGTCCTCTATGTGGATGTTGATTTTCCCCCCTCCCCGGAAGTTACCCAATTATCAATTCATGAAGACTTGACCCATGGTAATAATCATGGTACATACACGTCCTTGGATTTCTCTGGTGTTTTCACACTGTTCATAGCACTCTCAGATGCATTACGTGAGCTGGATCTTCACGTCACTCTCTGACTGAATAAATACGAATTCTCCTGTTTTCCACACGAGAAGGTAGAGGCACAGAGAAATGAGATCAGTGGCTCATGGGCCCTACAGCTGGTCATGATCAGAGCATTCAGAGAGGTCTTCCGATGAGCACAGTTTGTAGCATGGTGATTAAAAGCACGAAACTTGGCTGGGATCAGGGCCCAGACCTACCCCTACCAGCTGCAAACTTCGTCAAAGTTCATAACTCCTCCAATTCTTGGTGTTTCTCATTTGTAAGATGGGGTTAGCTATAAATTCTACCTCTTATCACCACTGTGAGGATCAGCTCTTGTTGCCAAGTGGGCCTCTGGTCTTCTCTTTCCCTGTATCGCTGTGTCAAGATGCTATAATCCAACATAACAGTAGTACCTTTTAGGAAGTCAAAGTCAAGCCTCTATCGTCATGGACCATGATAATGAGAAGAACAGAGAACATAGAAATGGAAAGGGCAATCCTAACAACACAATTAGAGTCCTTTAAAAATGATAATTAAGGCTGGATATACCTGGACATGTTACTTTAAAAAGTTTAAGTGTACAACGTCTACTTTAGTAAGACCAGGTTCTCTTATGACCTCCGGTCAATTAGTAGTACATTCCCTCTTTATGAACTCGTCCATAAGAATGAGGGGGACATTTTGGCCACTTGGGTTGGTCTGCACAGTTACTAAGTTATTTTGAACTTTATTTTATGAAGTTTCATTGCTTAGGCACCAACTGTTGCTGACGATTTTTCAGTCTGTGCTTTTCATCACTCAATGTGTCATAACGGATGAGAATGCTTTTTGATGTGCTAGGTGATGATGTAATTGATAACCTTCGTAAAATCTTTACAGTGCTTCTTTGAAGGCTTATGAAGGAAGCATGCAAATGGGAAATGTTCCAAATAGCAATAGTCCAGAAGGAGCAGACTGCCATGGTTCTTTATGATCTCAGCAATGAAATATCCGCCAATTCCAGTGGGCTGATAAATCTTTGCTGTGAGATGGTGGTGGAGTGGCAGGCACAGTGTGTAACAGCGTGTCCCAGGTTTCCCCGTGACCTGATGCCGCCTCCTCTGTGAGAGTAATATTGTGCTAGCATGCAGACAGTGATTGGCTGCCCATGTTATTCATAAATAAAAGCAGCTGGCTGCAACAAAAGTCTAAGTAGCTGAGGCTTCATCATTATTTATGAAGCAGGCTTGGGAGAAGAAGGCTGTAAAAGTGCAACAGCAAACACCATCTTTCCCCCAAGGAAACAGCTGACTGAGGCAAAATCCTAAAAGAGAACAGAAGCCAGTGTCACAAGTGTTTTCATGTTATCATCTTCTTAATCTTATAGATGGTAAATTATATGAAATCATTATCATACTGCAGGCCTTGCGAGTTTCCACTGAAGCAACTTTATCCATCATGCTTGCTGGTCAAATTGGTTGGTTTAGAGAAAAGGCTTCTTATTTTCTTATTGACTTCCAGTCATTGAAGACATTCTAGTCATTGAAGAGCCAGCGAGACTTATAGAAACGTGTGCTCAGACTTAGACCTGTGAGCACGTAGGCCTGGAACTGCTGTCAGCCATCTTGTCACCACGAGGAGCCTGCAAATGAAGCATGTGAATGCTCAGAGTTGAGGGTGACATCATTTGAAATCCTGAATCCAGGCACAGATATCCTCCTGCACTTTTTAGTAAAGTGACCCAGTAAATTTCTATTTTTGCTCGAACCATTTATTTTTGTCTCTTACAGCTAAAAAGGCCCTAACAAGGTCTAGGTGAGCTAAAGAATTGATATATCGGTCAGCCGACTAGAAGAGACTGAGCTTCCTGGCTTCCAGTTGTCTGCATTACTGAGGTAGCAATTGTCTGCAATACATGAGAGGTTACATCCACCTTTTCTCAAGGCTTAGCTTTTGAGATTTACAATTGAATTGGGCTAAAATATAATATTTAGCTATTCAAGCTGGCAGCAAAGACACTTGGTTTGATGCAGCAAGTGGTGCCAATGTCAGAATTAATATAATGTTTCCATGTCAAAACAATAACAAGACAAATCACCTGGAAGGCCAATTCAATCACTTAGGCCTTATCGCCACCGGCAAGTGGAGCACTGAGCCACCTGCCTTCCTTTGTTAGACACAGGTTTGGGTGAAGCTAGCTGCCAACCAATTTAGGTTTAGAAAATGGCTTTGGGAAATCAGTGCTGTCTTAATGGCAAAAATGCTCGCGTAATGATTTTCTAAGAGGTAATGGAACCACCATGAAGCTTCCGGGTGTTGGGATAAAGAAGACGAAGGCCTGTTTGGGAAGGAGCTGTGAGCTTGAGTTAGGATTTTTTTTTCTTCAGTTTGCATATTTATCCACTGCATTCTAAGTGCCAGGCACTGGGGTTTAACCATGGTCTGCAGAGAGGTATGTCTGCTCACACGAAGTCCAGGAGGGAGACAGCAAACATATAAACCAGTGAATAAAATAATAATGTAATATAGCTAACATTTACAAACAGAGTTCTGAGTTAAAGAGTTATAGGGAGAGGAATCTGGAAGGTCTACCTGATGGAGTAACATGGAAGTTGAGGGGCTGGCCCGGTGGCTCAAGCGGTTAGAGCTCCATGCTCCTAACTCCGAAGGCTGCTGGTTCGATTCCCACATGGGCCAGTGGGCTCTCAGTTGCCTGTTCAACTCCTCGAGTCCCACAAGGGATGGTGGGCAGCGCCCCCTGCAACTAAGATTGAACATGGCACCTTGAGCTGAGCTGCCACTAAGCTCCCAGATGGCTCAGTTGGTTGGAGCGCGTCCTCTCAACCACAAGGTTGCCGGTTTGACTCCCGCAAGAGATGGTGGGCTGTGCCCCCTGCAACTAGCAACGGCAACTGGACCTGGAGCTGAGCTGCGCCCTCCACAACTAAGATTGAAAGGACAACAATTTGACTTGGAAAAAAGTCCTGGAAGTACACACCGTTCCCCAGTAAATTCCTGTTCCCCTTCCCCAATAAAAAATTAAAAAAAAAAAAATTAAAACAAAAACAAAAACCAAACATGGAAGCTGATCTCTGAAGGTGAGAAGGAGCCAGCTCTATAAGGAATGTAAGACAGGTATCCCAGGTGGGACGAGTAAGGGTCTAAAAGAAAAGGCCTGAAAGAAAGCCAGGGTGACTGTAGCATAGTGACAAGAGGAGAGATGAGATTGCAAGAGAGTCAGGGGCCCTAGCAGTCAGGTATATGAAGACCATAGAACGGAGTTTGATTCTCATTTGATTCTCATTCTAACAAAATGGGGAGCCATTGGGTGTTTGCTGATGCTTGATGCTTTTTGGAGTTCTAAAAGCAAATGTGTAATTTTAGAGGCAGGTAAACCAATGCTTCTATTGTACAGCTTTTGCTTACAGGTGACATCTCAGCTTCGGATGTCTAATTGTTTACAAAACGAACATTTAGTGACAGTATTGGAAAAAGACATTAGATTAAGATCTAAGGTATCTGCATTTATATCTAGTACTGACTACTGTGCAACCTTGAGCAAGTTCTTAGCTCTCTCTGGACCTCAGTTCCTCACCTGGAAAATTATATGTTTGGATCGGATGCTGTATTTATCATGACTTTTTATTGAAATTGAAGAAATCATGTCCAAAATGACTTAAGCAGAGAGGAATGTATTTGTTCACGTATCGGAACAATCCAAGGGCAATGGCTTCAGATATACTCGGATCAAGGAGCTCAGATTCAGTTGCCAGAAATCTGATTTTCTATCTCTTGGCTGTGTATTGGCTTCGATCTCCAGGAGGTCCTTTCAGTGGATGGTTCCCAGCAGCTGCAGGCTAGCGTTTGTTAAGTTAGAAATCCTTGGGCAAAAGGACATTTCTCTCCAAAAATGTGTTATCAAAAGTTCCAGAATGGCAGGCTGACTTGGGGGCATGTGCCCATGTCTGAACTTTGGCCAAGGCCTGGGGAATAAGATCATTGGCCAAGCCTGGAGTCAGTCTGAACCACATGAACCTATTGCAGAGAAGGGGTGGTTCCTCACATGGCAATGAAAGAAGAGGGAACAAATTCTAGATACACCAAAAAGACATGTCCGTAAATGCTCTTTGGGGTTTGAACAATTCTATGTTCAAATCCCTACAATGCAGAGTCAATCCTTCACATGTTCTTCCTAGTTAAAATTAACCATGGACTCTACAAAAATCCTAAGCTTTGGCCTGGAAAACCAGGATTGTATGTTTACGTTGTGTAAATCATGGGATAACGACCAGTCCCTCCTTCAGTTTCGGCTATGTATCTCTAAGCTCAGCCTGCACCTACACCTCCTACAATTCTTTTTCGTGACTCATAAAAACTTTGTGAAGAGTTTTGCTTTGGAGCGCCCATTGATTTCCTGGCTGGGCAAGTATCCAGAGCCAAAATTTGTTCCCTTATTTATATTTTTCAGACTGAATCATTGGTTGAATCATTAGAAAATAATCACAAGTGGCTTATTGTTTGGCATTATTCTGGAGTTATTTAGTTATAACAAAAGTTGAAAAGATACTTATAAAAATGACTATGTATCTGCTACCATAGTATCTTTTCTGACAAAGAATGTGAAGACACCATTTAGTATAACCCATCTTTCTCCTTAAAGTTTCCCCATTATTCCTGCCTACGTTCCTACCTTCATTCCTGTGATTGCCATCCACTGAAATGTCATATTTAAGTTCTTGCTTTTCCATGAAGTATCAGCACATGCTAGGCTGCCTTTCTGATTTCCATTTAGTACAAGTCTTTTTTTGCTACTAGATTTTCGGATCCCTTATCAATTACTTGAAATGCATAACTTTTTGAATGAGATAATTCCTATAACAAAATACTTGCTCTTTTAAAGTATACAATTAACAGGTTTTTTAGTATATTCACTGCCATGCAATTATGATCTAATTCCAGAATATTTTCATCATCCTGAAAGGAAAAATCTATACTCATTAGTAGACACTCCTCATTTACCCCCTCAGAAGTGCATGACTTTTATCTCTGAAATGAGCTCTTTGAGGGCAGTGACTGAGACCTATGCTTTTTTCTGTGTCTCTCACAGAAGCCTAGCCCATTCTGAGGTCAGAGGAGGGAGGCATTAATAGAAATACATTGAACTGATACCTCATTATGATGATTGCTGTTGCGATTCAAGGCAGGACCAAGAGGCCATATGCTCCACTGGGAACAAAATTGAGCAGGGAGTCCTTTTAGTTTTACTTTCTGCTCTGCCACCAACTGTGCCCATAGGTAACTCCTTCCCTCTTTAGTCCTAATTTGCTTCCTCTGTAAATGAGGGGCACGGAGTCAATAATTTCAGTGGTGCCCCTGGGTCAAGCTGGCATTAGGCACGGTTCATGTTGAGATGAAGACTCATTTGAGACACAAGACAATTTATTGAATGAAAACAGCAGGGCTTCTTTCCATTTTCATTGAGGTTTCATGGAACAGGTGAAATAATAAAGATCCTACCAGGGAGCTGCGTTTAGGGAAGTCATGTGGTCTGGCTCGGTCAAGTATGGACTCAAGTGGATGAAGGTGGAATGCACCAAGCCCGGAAAAATAAACATGCTGCTGTTGGTCCAGGTCTCCACCTTAGCCTTAGTTATTTTGGGGGAACATGTACATCCATTTGCATTCAGAGGCTTCTCTCTGGAAACTATGAGCCAAAATACCATGTAGGAGTAATGGCACAGAAAGACAAAAATATACAAATTGTGTGCTGTACTTTATTCCTGATTTGGAGGCTGAGCATCTTTCCGTGTCCACCTAATGAACATTTGTGGCCAGACCATTTCAATCATCCTTCAACTCACTAAGGGTCCAGTGTCTTCAATAAAGTCTTAGGGAAAAAAAAAAAAAAGTGACTCAACCCTATTTTTCATGCTTCCCAAATGAGTTGTTCAATGTCATGGAAATGAGGTCAACGTGGTAAACAGACAGCTGCTCTGTATTTCTCATTCCAGGGAGATGAAGGTCAAAGACACCTTCCTTCTGTTTAACAGAACCTTCCCCCATGGGTTGTAAACAAGAGCGCAGTGCAGCTGCAGCTGCAACGGGAAAGAAGAGAGGCATTTTGGAACCGCCTTTCGAGGTGTTGAACATACAAATATTTGATTTTGTTTTCTCATCTCTTTGCGGTGTCTTTCTTTCACGACGTGAAGCCACTGATGGAATGAAGTTAGAATAACGTTTGACATAGCTAACCAAAATAGATAGCGAAGGGACTGGTTGCTAAGCACAGCTCGGCTGGGTTCCCTGGCTGACAGCCGGTACTAGCAGGCAGGGCTGTGCAGGAGCGACACTTTACTTATTGGTGGCTGGTTGTTTAATGCTGCCGTTGCCTCTCAGGTAAGATGAGTCAGCAGCACCTGTGATGCTAAAGAATAACTAAGATTATATGCCTCCCTAACAGGGTATAAGCTGCTTGAGGGTGTGACTTGTTCAAACATATATTCGACAAACATTATTGAGCACCTACTATGAGTTGGGTATGTGGTAGGTTCTGGGGATTTAATAATGAAGTCACATTTCCTGTTTTGTGGGACTCAAGTGAGGGAGAGAAAGAGGGAGAGAGAGAGAGAGAGAGAGAGAGAGAGAGAGAGAGAGAGAGAGAGAGAGAGAGAGAGAGAGAGAGAGAGAGAGGAGTATGATGGAACAGTACTTGTTAGTATATTGGTGTTCTCAGACTTCTCTTGCTCAGTAAAGAGGGGTTGTGGTTTTGTTTTGCCGAGGAAAAGGCATTTGGATCTTCTCTTCCCATTCCCTCTGAGAGGTTTTCTGCATTGATGGTCTGATTTGGGGGGGGGTTGGTGATGAAACTGGGGAAAAGGGAGGAAGGAGACAAAAACAGGAGAAGCCAGAGGATAGTTGGGAAAGACGAGAGGCACCCATGCTGGAGCAAAAGGAGTTTTCCTAAAAGTGTGGGGGGAAAGGGGCAGTGGAGGAGCCATGGGATGGGACTGGCGTGGATGCCTACGGGAAGAAGATTTTAAGATGCATTGCTATGGCTTTTATCACTGATGGTTCTCAGGAAAAAAACAATTTTAGTAACAAAAGTTATAAGTGCTTATTGTTAAAAATTCAAACAATACCAAAGATGATGCAATAATAAGTAAAACCTGCCTGTCCCTCACCCCATTTCCTCAAGCCATATGCCAATGCCATTGTTCCAGGAATAACCACCGTTAAAACTAGTGTACTTGCAGATAATATACATATAAACATTAATATATAGCTACATATATATATATATGCACACTCATATGACATATTTTTAAACAAAAGAGACTATATTATGTATTTTTCATGTTCTACAATTTTTTAAACTTAATATAACAGCATATTTCTAGGTCAGTAGACACGTGTCTTTCTCATTTTTTTATTAGTCCCATGACATTTTATTTAATGGAGACACTCTAATTTATAAAAATCGTTTCTCTATTGATGGAAATTTATTACGTTATTTCCAGGAACATCCTTTGATATATATCTTTGCATGTTTGTGTAAGCTTTTTTTGCAATAGAATCTTAGAAATTAGCTTGCTGGATCACAGCGAATGTTTTAAATTTGCTAAAAAATTGTTTGTAAATACATTTTAAGTGCATTAATTTTTTTAAGATACTTTGCCAAATTGTCCTCCAAAAATGTGTCACATTACTCTACAAAGGAGTCGAGAATGAATGTTTTTCACATCCTCTTTAGCTCCATCTTTAAAGTCCAACACTACAGTGTCACTGATGAATTTGCGTTAAAATCCCCAAATTTTTCAGGTTTGTTTTTTTTTTTAAGATAGGCACAATAATCTTGCAACTCCAGATTTACTGCTTTGGGGAAAAGCAACACTTATGGATATGCTCCAAGACATGCCATGGATATGGAAGCATTAAAGCTTTTGAGTCTAAGAAGTACTTCGAAAGCCAGCTCTAAAGCTGCTTGGAGGACTCTGACTGGCACATAAGTTGAGTTCACTTGAGCTGTCAGCACTTCTTAGGGCAAAATGTATCTACATAGTTATCAACTTAATTCAACAGCCTTCGCTTTTAGTCTTCCCACAGGAAACATTTAGCTGATAAGGTTATCCATGCACATATGTGTATCTGTCAAATCAGTGGTAATGAACCATTTGGTCCACAGGTATAACAACAACAACAAAAACGTTCTATATCCCTTCTTCTTCAATTAGAATACCTCAGCTTTGTAAAGTATCTTTTCTGATTAATTATTGAGTGCACACTTTAATTCTGCCCTAAGGATTTTCAAATACATTATCTTATTTAATCTTTAAACAACCATATGACCTAGGTATTAATATTCCCATTAAAGACAGAAACCAAGTATCAGAGAGTTTAAATAACAGCCACACAGCGAAGTTGTGGCAGAGCTAGGATTTGAAGCCAAATTCATCTGATTCTAAATCCCATATTGTTAACTGCTACAACTCACTGCTCATTAAACAATGTGACATTAAATATACTATTTTCTGATCTGTTTAGGGACATCTGATACCATTTGGTAAGATGCTTCCCCCATCTTACTTTGATTCTCACTGATTTATCCCGTTTCTCATTTCATGTAGTGGCTAAGACAACAGGCCAATTTTATTAACAAGCCATTCTGGTCCCTAAACTCATAAAGAAATAGTACACTATTATATAGTCAGTCTCCCAGGGTTCAATCCCAGGTTCAAACCACTTACTAATTGTTGACCTTGGGCAAGTTACTGAGCTTCAGGTTTCTTATTTGTAAAATTGGTACAATAAGTTTCCTGACTTCACTAGATTATTTTGAGAATAAAATGAAATAATGTATTAAAACATTTAGAAGCTAACCTTGCACATACTAGGTATAAATTAAGAGTTTTGCTGTATGGCTGTCATTACCAAGTTGACTTCTCTGTGGCTATTCCTTTCTAGTGTTTCTCATCTTGTTTTACCAGCAGCAGCTTCTCTTGATGTTCTTTAATGTTTCAGTGAATCATGCTCAGAAATCTTTGTTGTGAATTCTGGACACTGAGCTCCTTTTGGATCTTGGACATCTGTTTCTCTATAGAATGGACTAAATATTTATCTCTTTCTTATATTCAAAAGTGGCGACCACTCCAAAATCTGATAATCCTAATTGATCAGCACCAGCATTCATCACGAACTGCCTACAATTTCTGTATCTTACTTTATTGCTTTAGAGAGAGAGGCAGAGCAGAGAGAATTGTTGGCCAGCTGTCTAGTGCATACCCATGAGCCAGTCAGCAGAGCTGTGTGATTGCTAGTGCTACGCCCAAATCTAGGGGTTGTAAACAAAGAAAACAATGGTATATAAGTCCGGTAAAACTCCTTCAGGGCAGGAAACATGCCATGCCCTTTGGTATTTTCCAGAGCGAAAACGAATAACTGGCATATGGTAGATGCTCAATAAATATTATTCTTGCTGAGTCACTGGAGATCTTTTCATATTTTTGAAACGCCAAGATGCATCAGAATCTCTTGTGGCCTTTTTGAAAATTCACAGTTCAAGGTTCACCTTCAGAGGAACAGATCAGTAGGACTGAAGAGGACCCGAGGAATGTGCATTTCTAAAAAAGAAAGAAAAAAGAAAGGACCAAACGTAGATACAAGTGGTCCATGGACCACACACTTGGTTAAACTTTAATGTTTCAGTGAATCATGCTCAGAAATCTCTGTTGTGAACTCTGGACACTGAGCTCCTTTTGGATTCTGGACCTCTATTTCTCTATAGAATGGACTAAATATTTATCTCTTTCTTATATTCAAAGTTCTTATTAAGGTTAATAAGAACTTTGGAAATAAGTTTTGCCCTCTCATTCCTGAGCCATAAATATGAACGATGGTGTCAATATACTAGTATACCTGGAGAGCTTCCATATTGCTTGAATTACATAAAATTCTTTTTAACTATTCAGTATTTCCTGAGGATGACCTAAGAATGAATAAGACCTCATCAGTGTTTTATTTTCAGGAACTGGAAATGTAACTCTTAAATCACTGCTCCTTGTCGTGAGTAAAGTTTTTACAAGGGGAAGAGAGGAAAGTTCGAAGAAAGTCAAACAGAATGCTACCTGTGACTGCCTGGTTTTTCAAACACAAGCATTTCTGATTATAAAAGATCCATTTTGAGGAATGCGAAGGAACAAGACAGCCCCATGAAACACATTGTTTAGTGATAACAGGGTCTGACTCTAAGGTCTCAGAATTTCAAAGTGAGGGAAACCTGGGAGAGTTGCCAGCCAGCTCCTGGAAAGAGGGGGGCCCTTCACGCTGGTGCCAGGTCCTCACTCTTCTCCTTGCCCTGAGTCACGGAAGTCTGGTTCTGCTTCTGTCACCTCCCTGGACTTTCTCTCTCTGGGGCTTAAAATGGTTACTGTTTTCAAGCGCAGTGGTGTCCTTTGAATGGTTATGTAGCCGAAGTTCTCTCTCTCCGTGTCCTACTCCTTGAAGTTCTTGCCTCTCCTTGTTTTTAAGAGCTCTACTTTCTTCTGGCTTAACTTCTACCACACTGGTGGTTACTTCTAAGTCTCCTTTGCTGGTTCTTCCTTTTTGCTTTCCTGTTTTTCATGGGATTAGCCTTGTTGTTGGTCAGGCCCATCATCTCCCTTTCTTTTGCTGTAATATGTCTGTAGTTGATTCTCCCATCTATCTCCTGCCTGGAACTCTCTCTTGAACTTGTATTTCCAGCAGCTTCTGGGATTTTCCGTATGTGTAGTATACAGAAAGCTCACAATGAGCAGGTCCCAAATTTGAGCTTGTTGTTTTCTCCTGGGAACCAATTCCCCCTTCACTTATCTTTATTTATGAAAGGCACCAGCATCCACCGAAACTTTGCAATCATTCTTGATCCCTTACCTGTGCATTTCTGTCACCTTTTCTCCGTCCTTTCTGTGACTGCTCTGGTTAAGGCCCTCATGCCTTCATCATCCATCCCTTGTAAGGACTATTGTCACAGTCTAGTTTTTTCTTTGTTTGTTTGTTTGTTTTTTTGCCTTTAGTCTCTCCTCACTGCAATTCAAGGTGTCATACTCTTCTTCTAAGATACAAACCTGTTTGTGTCTACTTGAAGTCTTTGGTGTTCAGTGTATATTAGCTGCATTATGTTAATATAAAATCCAATCATGTAGCAGAGCGCATAAGGATTTTCACAATCTGGCACCAGCCTGCCTTCTCAGCCTAATCAATGATCTCTCTTCTAATAATAACATTTTTTTTTTGAGTGATGGACATTTTACATGTAATGGGACTTTGAATACTAACGAGTAGGAACAAGGTACTGTTACTAGTCTTGTTTTACATGTTAGGAAAGAGAAGGCTAAGTGACTTGCCCATGATCACATAACTAGGAAAAGATGGAGAGCCAAGAAACGCTCCTTAATCACACTGCTACTCTGTGTTACTGAAGCCTCATTGAACCTTTCTGTGCACTGTCCATCTTCCTTGCCCAAGACCCCCGGTGTATGTCAAGGCCCTTCTTAAAAGGCTGTGAAGCTTATCAGACTTCTTGTATCACAGTAGAATTAATAGCTCCTTTTACTGAGTTCTCCCTACATTGTGTGTATTCTTCAATGATGTGATATCACTTGGTGTAAGCTGAGCGTCTTGATATGTCTATGCTGAATTCAAATGAACACTTTGGTGATGCGATGGCTTAGTCATTCCTAGATCCCCCATGTCTAGTACATAGTAAGTCCTCAGGAAATATTTTCAGAATGTAGAAAGAAGAGTATTTTAATCATCCATTAAATTATTATTGGCTAATCTAAACATTTCTTCTAATTAAAATAGTTTTAGGTATTAACATATAAACATTAAGGCTTCTCAGTAGGCTGCTCGAAGTTATTAATGATATGCCATAAGCAGGCATTTTCAAGAACATTAATTGAGACTATGTAGAAAGTAGTTATTTCTGCTGGAAGCAGCCAGCAGCCTTGGTACAGTCAACTGTATTGACGAGACACCTCTCAGATGTAAACAACAGAAAGCTTGACAATCAATAAGGGCATTTATTGTCTTCTGTTATAGAAGGGAACAGTGATAGGATGAGGCTTGATAGGGTGAGAATAAAATATGGTTTCTTTCTCATTTTTATTTTTTGGTGTTGCTTCCATTTTCAGCAAGCATTTCCTGTTGTGACCCTAAGGCTGAATGCTTGCTCATTCATACTAGCGGAGAGAAGTGTGTCACTTTCCCCAGTAGTCAACAGGATTCAGTCTTTTTGGATCCATTTGGTTGACACCTATCTCTGATAGTCAACTGTAGTTTGAGGGATGTGATTACACTGATCACAGAGAGCCCTCTGCCTCGCTCATCCTTAAGTCTGGAGTAGCACCAGCTTTTCTCAAACAAAGGGGGTGCAGGAAGAAAGGGTAGACACCTTAAGGTGTCTGAGTGTGCTGATTCCAAGTGGAGGGCAAATGGATGCTAGACAGCTCAAACCAGTAAGATAACCCCCAAATGACTATTATGATAATGCAGGGGAAACATCTGGTCTGGAGGTGATTGCCATGCCTTTCACGAAAGACTCACAATTCAGTTGCATTTCTGTGGAGGACTAAGGCACACCATGTAATGCATCAATTTTCAACATCATTCTGATATTTGCAAAGGTCACGTGCTGGATATTGTCTGCCCTCTGCCATGGAAGGATGACCTACATGGTCTGCATCAGTGAACTCTCCAGCTGCAGGTTAGATTTGGCCAATAGGGAGACCAGAAGGCAGGCGTAGGTTGAGATTGGGGAATTTATTCCTCTTGTTCCTTCCCTGCTTGTCCCTGGGTTGGCTGTGTCCCTGCTTCTCTGTGCATCTTCACTCTCTGGATTCTAAACCATTCTTTGCCTGTCTTGATCTTCATGCTGTTGCTGTTCCTGGGGTTCTGCCTTGTTGATATCTCCACACTCTGCCTACAGCTTTGTAAAGGTTCCTTTTACTGAATTTGTCTCAAATTACCCAGTTGGTGTATGCCGTCTGTTTTCTGTCAAGACCTTTCCTACTACAGTGGTTAAGTATCTCCCTCTTAATCTTCCTTCCTTCCTTCTATCCTTCTTTCCTTCCTTCCTTCCTTCCTTCCTTCCTTCCTTCCTTCCTACCTTCCTTCCTTCCTTCCTTCCTTTTTTCCTTCCTTCCTTTCTTTTCTTTCACTTACAGTTGACATTCAATGTTATTTTATATTAGTTTCAGGTGTACCGTATATTGGTTAGACATTTATACTCATATAATTTATGCACTGATAACCCTGATTAGTCTAGTACCCACTTAACATTATACATAGTTGTTGCAACATTACTGACTATATTCTCTATGCTGTACTTTACATCCCTGTGACTCTTTTGTAACCACCAATTTGTATTTTTCAATCCTTTCACCTTTTTCACCCAGCTTCCCAAACCCCCGCCCCTCTGGCAATCATCAGTTTGTTCTCTATGTCTATGAGTCTGTTTCTGTTTTGTTTGTTTGTTTATTTTGTTCTTTAGATTCCACATCAAAGTGAGATTATATGGTATTTGTCTTTCTCAGTCTTACTTATTTCAATTAGCATAATATCCTCTAGGTCCATCCATGTTGTCACAAATAGTAAGATTTCATTCTTTTTTTATGGCTGTGTAATATTCCATTGTATATATATACCACCTTTTCTTTATTCACTCATCTCTTGATGGGCACTTGGGTTGATTCCATATCTTGGATATTGTAAATACTGTTGCAGGAAACGGGTGCATATATGTTTTTGAATTAATGTTTTGGATTTCTTCGGATAAGTACCCAGAAGTGGAATTGCTGGGTCATAAGGTACCCTGTTTCCCCAACAATAAGACCTAGCCAGACAATCAGCTCTAATGAAACTTATGGAGCAAAAATTAATATAAGAGCTGATATTATATTATTGTATTATATTATATTATATTATACCCAGTCTTATATTATAGTAAAATAAGACTGGGTCTTGTAGTAATTTTTGCTCCAAAAGACGCATTAAAGCTGATTGTCTAGCTATGTCTTATTTTTGGGGAAACACAGTAGTTCTATTTTTAATTTTTTTCAGGAAGCTCCAAACTGTTTTCCATAGTGGTTGCACCAATTTGCAATCCCATCAAGAGTGCACAAGGGTTTTCTTTGCTTTGCACCCTTGCCAACACTTGTTGCACCTCTTAATATATTTTTAATCACTGCAGTAACACTTTTCCAAAATAGAACGATTATATCAACCAAAGGTAAATCTTCTTTAATTGGAAGAAACCAAAGCTTCCTCTGTCACTTTTGATCATTAAGTCACCAAGTTAAAGGATTTGCAACCTGAGGACAAAAGCATTGGCCAGAAGGGGAATACAGTTTTTATCACAGTTGTTAAGGATATGCCTCCTTTTAGTTTCCACGTTCATTAGACAAGATTTCTCTTGACTCATCTAACTAAATAATAAAGTACAAATTTTAGTCTAGTATTTTTGTGTTTTACAATGATTTTAGCAGGAATATTTATTCTCAATAGTATTAGTGCAGTTTCTAACTACTAAAGGAAGACTATTGTGTAATTGGACAATTGGTCATGACAATGGTATTTACCACTCAAATTACTTATATAAACTTTCATGTCTATATAACTTAATCTAAATGACAACCCACAAGAGCAGATTGCCTCAAATCATATTAGCATTCTTTTAAGAAAAAAATAGTAAACATTTTATTTTTTTAATGCTGGTCACTCGTCTTTTATAATAACTCTAGAACTGAAGACACCAATGGTTAGGAGTCAGCTTGGGCCATTTTATTCAGTGCTAACTGGAGTCCATTGTGTTCCCTTGTTGGTCAGTTTTTCTTTCTTTCTTTCTTTCTTTCTTTCTTTCTTTCTTTCTTTCTTTCTTTCTTTCTTTCTTTCTTTCTCTCTCTCTCTCTCTCTCTCTCTCTCTCTCTCTCTCTTTCTTTCTTTCTCTCTCTCTCTTTCTCTCTGTCTCTCTGTCTCTCTGTCTCTCTGTCTCTCTCTCTCTCTCTCTCTCTCTCTCTCTCTCTCTCTTTCTTTCTTTCTTTCTTTCTTTCTTTCTTTCTTTCTCTTTTTTTAACTGCGTTTTTCCAAGACCCATCAGCTCCAAGTCAAGTAGTTGTTTCAGTCTAGTTGTGGAGGACAGAGCTCACAGTGGCCCATGCAGGGAGCGAACCAGCGACCTTGTTGTTAAGAGCACCTCGCTCTAACCAACTGAGCTATCCAGCCGCTCCTCCCAGTTTCTTATTTGGATATATTTCTGAGGTCATTTAAGGTCATTAGTTTCTTAAAGTCCTTTTTTAAGGTGAGGAAATTTACATTTTTGAATACTTAAAAATAATTTGTGAAATAGATTCTTGGGTCTCATTTTTCTGTGATTCTTAAGGAAGCCTAAGACTTCATTTTTTCCTTCTCTTCCCCCTTGGTCATTGTGTTCTAGACTCAAAGGCTCTCCTGTTGTTCCTCAGTCATTGAAATTGTTCCTGTCCCAGGCTCTTATGTTGAAAACCATGACGTTACACTGATACCTCTAATTTCAATCTATTTATTTATTTTTCCCAGTCCCCTTCCCCCATTTTTATTTGCAGTAATATCAAACCATCCATTTACAAAGTTTCTGGTCTCCTATCATCAGCTGGAATTAACTAAGTATGTCTTGGGGAACATGTAATTGTTTGTGTCCACTTTGGGGGATACAAGAAAGGAATAAACCAACCATTGGAGCACAAGAGTAGCATACTGCTCCAGCTGGAAAGCAGCAGGATCACCTGAGAATGCCACACCTGAACACTTAGTGGAGGAAAGGAAGAGAGCTGCTCTTCATTTGTTTTCAAAGCAAATTCATTTCAAAGAGTGGACAGACCGTCATCATTAAGTCAAATTAGTTAATTACTTAGACCTTCAGCCTAAGACACAACATTTTTCTTTTTCTAACACTCAACCCTGAAATAAATTTACCAATAAATCCCAAAGACTTAGTACAAGTAGTACAATTCATACTTGCTTTTTTCTTTCCTTTCTTTAGACAAACACCAAATAAAATGCAGGTGAAGGAGATGAAACACGACTGGAAGCTGACTTAGAAACTTACGTTAACCCTAAAAAATCTAAAAAAATTATTTTGTTAATGTGAATCTATTTAAAATGAAGTATTTGGGTACTGCTTTTCAAATAAGGCAACAGTCATACTGCTAGAAAGTCCCTGTGTGGAAAAAACAAGATTAAGAATAACCTTTTCAAAACCCACAGGACAGGTTGCTTAGGCTTTATTTATTTAGTTGTGGTCATGAAGACAATCCTGATTTTCCATAAAATCCTCTTGATAACTGCTACAGTACCATGGTAAAAAAGAGTGCCACTAGACATAAGGACCAGAGTTTGTTGTGTGTTTTTTTGAATCATAAACCGTGATTTGGGGTAATGTTTGAATGGAAACTTTTGATATGGATGTTCAGATAAAAGATACCAAAATGTCATCTGATTCCAATTTACACCATGGGGATCTTTTGAATCCCTTCCCTCTTTCCATATTTGTACTTTCCTTCTTCAGTAGTGAGAAATTGGGCTTCCATTGTCCTTTCTATATTTACTTATTTGCTTAGTTTCCCAAACTGTGCCAAACGTAGTCGGGCAAACCCCTTACCCTCGTTGGTCTGCTCTCCCATTAGGAATCCCTCCTTGTACAGGTCTAGTTTCTAAAGAGTTGCTTTCCCAACCCTCTTCAACCCTGTGGACGGGAGTGGGGTGGGATGGGGGGGGTGGACTGAAATAGAAGAAAGGAAGAAAACAATTTCATTTTTTAAAATGAGGTTATAAAAATTACCTACTTTGAGGACAGGGTTTAGAATTAAGCAATGAAGTGCTTTATAATTTCACTGTAAAGTAATACTCAATGGTTATTTGTGCCCTAACATTTACTATAATATTCACTTAATAAATAAATAGCCTGAAGTTAATAATAAAATATTCCCCAAATTTAGTAAAGCCAAAATCATTAGTCTGCTATGTAGTCCTAAATATACTACCAGTTCTCTAAGAATTTGAGCAACTACTTAACTAATTAATTAAAGAAATACAATTTAAACACCTTTTCTATTACATAAAGTATCATAAGTGCTAAAGATATAAAAATTAGCAAGATAGACTTGGTTCCGGCTGTTGTAATGCTTGTAGTCTGGCTGAGAAGACAAACACCTAACAAGCAATAACAGTAAAGTAGGGCGAGTGCTTTGTTACAGTGGTAAAGAGCGTTTTACAAACACATTTTGGGAGTGCTGAACCACATCTGCTGGAGCCGTCGAGGTTTTCTGTGGAAGATGACAATTAAGCTCTAGTGTCGTGATGAGTAGGAGTTGGCTAGGAAGGAGCGGGGAGAAGAGCATTTTGGGCAGAAGGAGCAGAATGTGAGAAGGTGAGAGAAAACATGTTGTGTTTGAGGAATTAAATGAAATGAAAGGTGGTGGGTGCAAAAAGAGTGGGAGACATGGAAAAGAGGTGGTTGGAGAGGTTATCAGGGGTCTTGTGAGTTTGGTATGGACTCTGGGCATTATTTAAAGCGTGGTGATAATCCCCAAAGGATGTAACACAGGAGTAATGCAGTGAGCTCTTTAGAAGCATTGCTCTGGCTTCCCCATTGAGGAGGGGATACAAGATGGGGCAAGTGGGGACCATGGAGACAGAGTAAGATCTTGGATGCAACCATAGTCATCCAAGGTGGAGATGATGAAGACGTGGTCTGGACAGAGATCATGGGGAGAGATGGAAGTGGATTATCAATGAGAGATATTTAGAGGTGGATCAACAGAAATGATGCTCAGATCTCTGGTGCTGGCAAATGCTCTCCCCTGAAATAGGGGACATGGTAAGATGAGTTGGTTGACATTGGGAAGATGATGAAGGGGAGACAAGAAGCTTGTTCTTCCAGTTGCAAAACTAGGGGGTCAGACTCACAACAATAAAATTCTATGATTATCTTGTTTTGTCTCCATGTGGCCAAAGACAGAGCAATTTTAGAGCTGTGGAAGGATCCTCTAAATATTTCCCCTTTCTTCCTAATCTTCAGTCATCTAACCAATCTAGCTTTTAGTTAGCAATTAAACTAAGGGAACAGAAAATGTTTGTATTGCTTAGTATTTAAATCAAAACAAAAGAAAGGGAGTGGGGAACCTAGCATACGCTGGTAAATATGTTAGCTTTCATAAGCATGAAGTAACGCACAATTTATCATTCTATGTTTTATAACTTGAGTGATTTTAGATCTTCTGTGGCCAGGCTGACTTTATTGTCAATTCTCAGTTCTGTGATTTTCGTTTTCTCTTAGCTTGAGCAACTCTCCCGATTGCTTATGACTTCACCGTTGCTACAGGGAGTCGTTATACACAGATGGCTTTTAGGAGGGGAGTCAATTTCCCTGATTACGATGCCTTCTCTCTACACTGATTGTTATAAGAGTGAAGATTCTTGCATGTCAAATGGTGAAAATGTTTCCAGGGGCTCAAAAAAGGAAGGAACATTGCATTTGGCCAATGATCTCTGTATGACTATACTCTGATGAAAAGGCCACCTGGTACCTTTAATTTATTCAGATAAATTTGTATAAGAAATGATAAAACCAAATGAACATGAGGCAGCAAAGGGAAAAGACCGAGCAGAATTTGCAATGGCGAGTATATGTTGATTTGAGCATATAATTATATCCACCTTGTTATACAGTTTCATTTTCCCTTTTTGCAACCTTGCAAATAAGTACAAAAATCCTATCAGACATCCTTGTATCCATGTTTTTTTCTTTTTAGTTCATTCAACTGTCCTTCAGTTGAGAGAACAGATGGAAAAAGAAATAAATACTTCATTTATTGGAAGCCAATTTTATTTCTTTTCTTATATTACTTTTAAATCAACTTTTTATTGCACAGTTGATGCAAGTTTATTAAAGAAATATCAGAAGATAGAAGCCAATATTTTTCACCTAAACTTGTCTTAGTCTGAGGAAAAGCCTTATCTATATGAATGACCTTTGAATCCAGAAATACAGGCGATAAAAAAAATGGACAACTTTGATCAGCCTGTTTGTTTCACATTAAGAGATTTTTGTGATCTATGATGAAAAAGCCATGTCACTTCCCTGGGTGGACATTTTTCATGAGGATTAAGAAAACAAAAGTAGGTCACGATGAGTGGTTTTACCAGTTTTCTTTTCAGCTGCTAAATTTTGAGAACCCAAAGCAACAAAAACCATATTCTTGTTTGAAAAAAAAACCTTCTTCCTGAGGTCTAACAAGAATACTACCAATGACTGAGCAATTACTGGGTGTCAGACATTATGCCAAGTGTTTCACATGTGTTTTGTTTAATCCTCATGGACGGCCCATGACGTTGGTATCACTTCCTCTTCAACAAAATGGACCTTCTCGTAGAGAAAGATGAACTTGCTCCAGATCACAAAGCTTGTTCTCTTAACCATGAGGCTAAGTTGGTGCTTCTCTTCCCTTTCCTTTACGTAACTCTCCTCTGCAGCACGAGCACGGGTCCTCCTCAGCTACGTTAGAATGGACATTTCTTCAGATTTCAGTGAAAAAGAGCTGCGGTGAACACCTGAAGGTCACTATGGAGAGGTTCCGTGGTTGAGGGAATCACGGTGGCAGGGGAGGAGATGAAGTGCTCCACCTCTGATGTCCCTGAAGCTGAGCCAATTCAGGCACTTGCGTGTGGACAAGACCATTTTGTCTGGCCAGACATGGTGGTACGCGGTGAGGACCAATCCCTTCTACTGGCCTCCTCTTTCCACTTGCTTCCCGGTGTGATTCCACTTCAAGTTCATGGATTTCCACACAACTGCTCTTTATTTCCCTCCTCACAAGTCTGTCTTGGACGGAGACACAGACACCCTTTTCTGCAGTGCCCTTCCTCCAAATCTTGTTTAAATCTTAGAGATCATACTTACCTGTGTTTCAATTTTGAGTTTTTCTCTGATGAGTGACTTTGTTTGTGTGTTTGCATTTGTGAAAGATACTAAGTGTCAAAATAATTGTTTTCAGCCTATTTTCTATTTCCCAGTTAGTTTCTTGTAGAAATCAATGTTTTTCTTTTTCTCCTATGCTGTTTCCTTGATATCATGCTAACTTATAACAATTGCAGAATGTGTAGGAAATTGGAAGTATAATGATAATAATGTTATGCAGTTATACATGCTTTTATATTTTATATTTTGTGAAACCTTCTTTCTTTTTCATCGGAAGTAATGTAATTCCCAATTTATATATAGGGAAAAGGTGGCTGAATGAAACTGGCAGACACATGACATTATCCCCTCCTCGCCATCTGCCTGTCACATTACCCTTGTTATACCAGCTGTGGTTGGTTTAGGAGTGTTTATCTAGATGCTTTTCATGTTTGGCTGAAAACCCATTTGATCAGCTGACCCTCATTTTCTTCATCTGCAAATCCAGATATCTTCCCTGGCTCTACCTGTCACAGGTAGTTTTTTTAATCAAATGAGAGCTGGGAGATGGATGCGCTTTGCCATATGAACCTATGAATGTAACATTTTACCCACCGTTGCCCTCTCTTCTCCTCTAGTGTATGGAAGATGGTGTTTTGCCAGTCTCAAGGCATGTAAGAACCCACTGAGGGAACTGGTTAAACTTGCAGATTCCTGGGCTCTGTCCCCAGGGTTCTCCATCAGTAAGTCAGGTGAGGCCCCAAAGCTCGCATATTTAACAAACATCACAGATATTTCTGACTCAGGAGATGTGTGGACCATAGGTTGGGAAATGCTGCTTCAATGGCCCTTCTTTCTTTCTTCTTCTTTTTAAATTAAAGTTTATTGGGGGGTGACAATTGTTAGGAAAGTTACATAGGCTTCAGGAGTACAATTCTGTAATACATCATCTATATATCACGTTGTGTGTCCACCACCCAGAGTCAGTTCTCCTTCCATCACCATATATTTGGTCCCTTTTACTCTCATCTACCACCCCCAGGGCCCTTATTTCTGTTTCACGGATGAACAACTCCCCTGTGATGCAGAACCCAGATATCTTTGTATTCAAACCTGCTATGTTATTTTTCACTTCTCTGGACATGAATAACCTTGAATAACTATAAGGAACAGAAGAACCACTGAGTGTATATAATAAAAGTTATTTATCATGACATTGAAGTTTGTTTTCCTCTTATGAAAGCATCCAGTCATCTGGGGAAAGGTGCTCTTCTGGGAGTGGGAGCAAGTGTGAAGTAGCTGCTGACATGCAGAAGCAGCCAGCTAGACTGCAAAAAAGGCACATTGGACAGGTGGGTTCCAGTCTTGAGTTCAGTTACTAATGTTGGCTGTGTGACCTTGGCCAAGGCCCTTGCCCTCTCTGAGCCTATTTTCACATCTGTAAAGTGAGACTAGGTCAGTATTTATTAAACTCTCCCACCAAAATAGAACAGAGGAATCTGTTCAATCTTCAAAGGACCTTGACCACAGCTGGAAGTAGTCCACTAGTAGATACAATTTCTTAGGAATAGCATGTCTTACCTTGAAAAGTAAGGTTTTGTTGTTGTTGTTGTTTTTCTTCTACTCCATCATATAGGTATGCTTACTTCAGTATAAGACTAATGTTTAAAATTAAATAGCGTTGAGTAAAACCAAACCCCCCTGCCTTCATTTCCTGCTGCCTCTCACCCCAGGGTTTCTATACTTGAGTTTGAGAATAGACTAGATGACCCCAAAGATTCCTTCCAGTCCTCTGATTTTATGATCTAAGAAAACTTTTAAAGTAAAATTGACATTTAATGCACTGACCTCTGTCTCCAATTCAGATGTTCTCTGATGTCTAGGGACTAGGAAAGTGTTCTGAAGGAAAAAAATATCCACCTAAAAGGTGACTGTCATTTTGATGTAAACGATCCCGTGCTAAATTTATTGACCTAATTCACAAAGAATTTTGTGATTCTCTAAACTCTCTTTGCGCTCTGTATGAATTCATTGGCCTCAAATTGAACTTGTACTTGCAAATAGTTATCAGAGTGTGGGTTTGAAGAAAGAATCCAACTCGACATGAACACGCATACGGGAATTTAATGCAACAAAAGTTTGTCGAGGGCCCTTTGTCACCCTCATTACATTTATTGATCTTTCTGTATCTCAACTCAGCTCTCTGTGAACTCGTTGGTCACTAATGAGCACTCCAAACTGGACATTTCTTGACCTCTTTGCTCTAGAGAGAAAGATGATTTGACAAAAATTGTAAGCAATTTGAATTCTGTTATCTTCCATAATAAGACCTCACCAAGGTTCCAGTGTATACCCAGTGAACTTAAAATGAACTCTGTCTAATTTTGTGGGGAGCAGAAGAGGTACAAACCACCACAGAGGGATGTGTTTTATCTTTCAGAAGCCAGCTGGTCCATCAGACACATTTTCAGAGGGTGGCCGTCACTAGCTGTGGTCCTAAGCTAGGTTCTCATGACCCTCCAGTCTCTAGAATGGACTCCATTGAATTAAACTCACAAGCGACTGATGAATAAGATAGCAGAAGGCAATTTATTACTTTATGTTAAGAAATATCATTTATAAGGGGGGCCGGTATGTATTCCTTTTAATCAACATATTGCTACCTCACCATACAATACCAAATTATTATCTGCAGTTTGCTTGGTGAGCATGGGATTAGAGCACGAAATTTAATTGGGTGATCATGATAGTTTATAGTACGTTAAATTATGACAGTATGATGCATCCATCTCTACCATAAGCAGATAGTGATTTAGCTTTATGTACTTACATGGGTCTTTATGGGGGTAATGGCCACGAACTGGGCACACAGCCTGCCTGAGATAAAGTCTCACTCTATAACTTACTAGCTGTGTGATTTTTGAGTTCTTTCTTATACTCTGACCCTCATCTTCCTCTTCTGTAAAATTCTGCTTTCCTTCATTCTATCCTTTTTGTAGATTTTAACTTGTGGTAGAAAATCCAATCCTCCTTATTTCCTGATTTTTGAAGTTCATCTTAGTGGCACACTCCCACAGCCTCTCAAACTTCAAATTGAAATTTCACTGCCGTGCCTATCCTCAGAAAGAAAAGTTGGTGGAAAGAAAATTTTTATCTCATAAAAGAACCCAAATGACCAACTTTATGAGCTGTTTGACTTCTCAGAGAAAAGCGAAGCCAGTGCCCCATTTCTTTCTAGATGGCCTCCAAATGTGACAATTACTGATAGTCAAGGTCTCATAGAGAAAGGTTGTTGGAAGGAAAAATAAATGCCAATTTCAACTCAGTAACTGTTCTCAAGACCTTATTAAGCTCTCCATGTTTCCCACGGCTGCTACGTGAAAACACTGGCACTCTGAATTGGAATTTTACTGGCTGCTGTTCTTTTGGAGAGAAGTTGGAGAAGGAGATAAAAATGTGAGTTCCCTTAGGTGATCTTACTGGATCACTTAAATTTGAATAAGGCAGTGAAAATCATTGACAAGCAAATAAACCAACCTCACTAAACATTTAGGAATCAAAGAAAGGCTGCCTCACCAGGAATTATCCTAAAGGGATAAAGAGCCACAATTGAAAGTCCATGAAAAAATACATTAATTGATTAACTGCTCTTAGGCCTGGAAAGAATACTAAAATTTAGGGCAAAAGAAGCAGATCATTAAAATAAATGCCCTCGTTTGCTTAATGCATTCAACAGATATATTTATGGAATAGTTTTTAAGTGCCCACATTGTGGTAGTCACGAGATAAAATGGTGAGCAAAAATTGACTTGTCCTCATGGAGAGTACAGCCTACTGGGGGAGTCAGGTAGTAGTCAAATGACGACACAAGCAAATGTGACATTTCAAATGGGATGCATCTCATGCAGGGCTAGCTATGACACTGGGTGAGCATATAGTAGGAATATTTGACCTAGGAAAGAAGGTCGAAAAATGTTCTCCCCCAGGAAGTGACAAATGGGCTGAGTTGTGAATTATGAATAGACGGGAACTGAGTGAAAAGCAGGAAGAAAAAGCTAACAGCTTGTGTAAATCCCACTTGACAAGAGGGAGGAAGTGAGTCCCAGGAACTAACAGCAGGTGAGCAGGACTGGAGGTCAGAGACCTTCTAGGATTCCCACCACCAACACAAGCATAACGAAAAGGTGCCTTCACAAAAGCATATAATGTGCAAAGGGGAAAGGAAGGAAGGAAGGAAGGAAGGAAGGAAGGAAGGAAGGAAGGAAGGAAGGAAGGAAGGAAGGAAGGAAGAAAGGAAGGGAAGGAAGGAAGGAAGGAAAGGAGGGAGGGAGGGAAGGAAGAAAGGAAGGAAGGAAGAAAGAAAGAAAGAGATGGAAAGAAAAAATAGCACTTGCAATGTGTACTTACCATTTATATAGTATGAGTTTTACTGGAAGAGAGGAAAAAAATGGTTCAAATTGTTGCAAGAAGCTAATGTCAGTGAAGTGAAACTGCTCCGCATACTGCTTTCTGGTAAAAGGCTTATTTTCAGTCTTCAGATGATCCTTAGGCAAAGCTGTCAAAATCTGTGTTCATTCCTTGGTTTCCAAAGACTTGGGGGTTGGGAAATCATTTCTTCTTACCACAGGGTAAGTGAGAGCAGCATGAGGGCAGGGGTCAGGTCAACTTCATCACCGCTAGAGCCTCTGTGTTTATCGAGTACCCAACACAGCACAGGTGATCACTGATATCTGTGGAGTAAAGGACCCGAAAAACATAAAAGATACCCCTGAATCTCCACCACTTTTGCACTCTGAAACTTGGGATAGAATTGTGACTGGGAGAATCCCTTTCCTTCCCACCGGCCACTCTGCAGCACTTATTGCCAGCCCGTGGAGGTTAGTTACTACTTCTGCTGGGAGCATATTGCGCCAGGGTGGCCACACTAGGTGCTGTTTTGGGGAAGGACTGTGGAGAGCAGAGGACCCACAGACCAAAAGGTGGGCTTAGCCTGATTGGGGTAGGACTGGAGGGAACGGCTTAGGGGTGTCAAATCCGGGAGTTACCTTCAAGGGATAACCTGTTACCCATTTGGTGTGTATCCTTCCAGACCATTTTAAAAAATGCTCCTGTGTTTCACACTTGCATGTGGATTTCTAAAACACAACAAAAATGTGTAACTTTTTCCTTATCACGAATTGCCTCTTACGCAGAACATATTTATTTCAGTTCCCCACCTATGTATATTTACATATAATTTTTCGTTTACTTCTGAATATAGCAATAATGTTTTAAGGGCTTTCTTTTTATTTTTTTTTAGTTAGAAAATCATAAACAAGAAAATAGAAATGGCCCATTATCTATCTGAAAACCCAAATAACGCTGCTTGATGTGAAAAAGCTACTCACGCATATGGTAAAAAAAAAAAAAATCAAAACAATTAAGGACAGGAATTCATAAAAACTAAATGTCTGCCACCCCAGGTCCTCATCCCAAAGTGAATTACCTTTACAATTTCTTGTGCATATTTACAGAAAAAAGCCTCACAATGCATAACACACACAAGCACACAGCAGAAAGGGGAGCATGCTCTATACAGCAGTCTGTACCCTGATTATTTCTCCTGATAAAACATCCTGGAATCATTTTGTAGCTTGTAGTAAGCAATGGTAGTGTTGGATGTTTCTATTCTTTGTAGTCTGGTTTAAATCCCAACTGTACTGCTTACTCGCTCTATGACCTTTAGTGATTATTTAACCTGAGTACCTCAGTTTCTTTGTCTCTCAAATGGGGATATAACAGTACCTTTCTTATAACATTAGTATAAGGATTAAGTGAGTTAATCCGCAAAATATATTTATAACAGTACCTTGCACATACTAAGCTATATGAACCAGCTGCTAACATTATATCAACATGTACAATTATATCAATTATATTTGCTATAAATACTTTTATTATTTATTAATTTATTATTTTATTTGTTACCATATAGCGCTCTATATCATTTTAAAAATTTTGCCAAAGAAACTTCTTGTTATGGAAAATTTTAAACAGCAATGGGGAGAAAAGTATAAAGAATCCTCATACACCTATCACCCACTTCAGAAATTAGAAATTATTAACACTTTTGCACACTTGTTTTATCCATCTCCTCCACTTTTTTCCGCAGAATATTTTAAAGCGTACCCCAAACAGAATTTCATTTTACTTATGAATACTTTACAGTTTAAAAACTGAGATAAGTTTTAAAAACACAACCTGTATGTCATTATCACATCTAATTCCTCAATAGTTTCTAAAATCGGATCCCTACTTGAATTTCTGATTGCCTCAAAAATGTCTTTGCACAGTTGGTTTGTTCAAACATAGTCTATACATTGCAATGTGGTTGTTATGCATCTTTATTCTCTTTTTGTCCCATAAGAGTCTCCCCTCTCCTTGCTTCCCACCTTGTATTTTTGCCATTAACTTCTTGGAGAAACAGGGTCTTATACAGCCTCATGTTTTGGCTGATTGCTTCCTCCTTGTGTCATTTAACCTGTTTCTCTATTACTCGTGTTTCCTATAACTGATAGTTAGATCTGGAGCTTTCCTTTGTACTTTCTGAGTGTCACGTTCTGTTGTCCTATCATAAGACTCACCTTTCTAACCATCACAAGGTATTCCTTTGGATGAATGTGCCGTAATTTATTTAGTCATTTTAATGTGGACAGTGCCACAAGGGACTGCTGTGACCCGATATCTTTGTACATGTCTGTGAGTATTACTGGAAGTGGAATTTCTGTATCAAATGGTAGCCCCCAGATATTGTTTATAAGACTTATCACTCTGTAGTGTCTTCAGTTTCTAATTCTCTTTTTAAATTTATGGATGGATGGAAAAAAATATAGGGACACTCAGCTAAACAGACTTGCAGAATATTAAAGCTAGGAGTCTAATTCCAACGATTGAAAACAGAGTAAAGACAAGTTATGTATATATAACTTAAGGCTGAGGTGCGGGCCAGTGTGCTCCAAAATGTACAATACAATAAAAGAATAGGCACTGTAGACTTTGAAAGTGGGATTATTGTAGTTTACTTTTCTTTCTAATTATATGTTTTGCATGGTAGGTGAACAATTGGAAACAGAAAAAAGGAGAAAGAAGAAAACATCAAGTATAATTTTATTACTTGGAGGCAACTGCTTTCATGAACATTATTGTTTATTTCTTTGTACTTTTTAATCTAATATTAACATTTTTCATTTTTCATTCAGTTGCAAACATACCTTATAAATAATATTGTATTCTTTCAGTTAACAGTATACTTTCTCCCATGTTATTAAGAACTTTCTGCAGACATAATATTTAATACATGTATTAAAAAAAACCCATAGAGTGAGTTTATCATAATTAACCATATTGCTGTTATGAGGCATTTATTTATTATTTACTAGAGATCCAGTATTATAAACACTTTTGTGAACATAATTCAACAAATATTTATGAATGCTTTAATTGTTATAATGTGAATATTTGTACCAGACGTAGAATTTTCCCTGTGTCTTGGAGTATGTTCTCCATAGTCCAAGAAAGGAGAAGAGGAGAAAGAGGTAGGGGAGGAAGAAAGGCAGGGTAGAGTGGAGTAGGAGGAAAAAACATATCTCTGGGTCCAGCGGCCCTCAAATTTCAGTGTGCTAAGCATCACCTGGGCTGCTTATAGAATACATATTCTTGGCTCCACTCCCAGAGACTGATGTAATAGGTCTGGATGGGGTCCAAAGCCCGAATTTGCTTTTAAGCAAATTCGTGAATGTTTCTGGCATGAATGGCTGATGGCACACACTTTGAGAAAAGTGGTCATAGTCAGTTCCTAGGGACTGAAGTGCCGGTGATTCTTGGTTGCGTGCACCTCCTCAAAATGAAAACTGGTTAAAGACTGGTAATGGATGCTTCGTAGCGAAGTCAGCCTGGCTCTGCTTACCCCTGAGACCTCACCCCTTATATACAAATGTACTTTAAAATATTCTGCAAAAGACAAGGAGCAAGGTCTCTGGCCACAAAAACAGTTTCTCTTGCAGATGGTAGAGCCGAGCAAACATGGGGGGGTGGGTGTTGAAGAACTCCATGATCATCAGGCAGCCCTGCTCCAATGGAGAGAGGGCTGCAAGAAGTCCCCTCTGTTTTTTTGGAAGAGGAGGCCGTTTGGTATGGTCATCCTTTTATCTCTGAGGGTGACTCCTCCCTCTGTGTGTCTCCAGTTTTCTTCTCTCATTGCATTATAGCCCTTGGATGCCCAGTGTTGTGCTTTTCTGATCCCTGCAAGTAAGTTTGCTGTTTGGCTCCCTGGAGGCCTCTTCCATGAGTGGTCAAAATGATTTGTGGTCATACTGTCACGTCCGCTGAGTTATGCAGTGTGGCTTTCTGCTGATGGAGTACGTATTTTGAGCAGGAAATGGCCTTTATAAATCTTTTCTCTAACAAGGGCTTCAAAAATTTGCTTCATTCATTGAAGCTCATAACCGTGTCCTCATATCAATAAACTTTGCACAGGAAAGATTGGTTGCTTGAAACACTCCTCTGTCTTTGGATGCTGCTGAGCGCAGGACAATCCATCCATCCAGGCAGGCAGGCTTTCATATTTCTCCAGGTAACTCCATGAATTATAAGCAAGGATAAATGAAAGTAAGAATAATCCAACATCAACTATTTCCAAAATTAAAAAGGCGTGTGAATGATGGCAGACAGGGTAACATACACAACGAGACACCCTCTTCTCGCACTCTAGACATTATAGCAGCTGAGTGCTTTAAACTAGTGCTATACGCTAGAACCTTCTGCCATGATGGAGCTGTTCTGTCATCTGCCCTGTGTAATGCAGGAGCCACTCACCACCTGTGGCTATGGGGCACTTGAAATGTGGCGGGTATGACTTAGCACTGAAATTTTAATTTAATTTAATTTTAATAAATTTAAATTTAAATTGCTACATGTGGTTAGTAGCTACTGTATAGGGTAGCATGTCTTTAATCTCTTCAGGAGACATTCCTCACAGCTTTGAATTAACTAGAGAAAAGGTCAGCTGGATTGAGTTTTTAAAAATAAATATAATGTTTTTTATTGTATGTGTAACTCCTCTCTCCTCTAATCATGCCCTCAAAACTTGAAGAAACTCTCACAATTGCAATTAGATAGTTGTTCCAAGCTCCCTTCAGAACTTTCATGTCTCTCCATTCCTCTAGGATCAAAACATGTTATTGAGTGAAAAATGCAGATCACAAAACCGTATGGCTAGTCTCATTAAGTTTGGGGAAGGAAAAACTCTGCATAGAAAATGTTCTTTTACAAACAGACCAGGCATTATCTCCGAGAGGTGGGGTGACAGTTGATTTTCATTATCTTCTTTTAACTTCTTTCTCTTTTTTTAAAATCCATTTTCTATGTACTAGTATTATGTTGTAATTGAAAACATTTTAAGTAAAACTTTTAAATGTTTAATTTTCTCCTCCGCAAAAGAGTTCTTAGAACTTCTACTTCCTTTTTGTTTGTTTGTTTGTTTGTTTGTTAGTCCTCCATGGACTCAAAGTGCTCATGAAATAGAAACCAAAAGGAACTGGAAAAGAGATACAAAGTATATGACATTTAAAAAATTCACCCTTTGAGTCACTTCATTATCTTTTAGGCCTTGAAAAAAATAGCTGTGTCCTTATTTTCACGTGGGTATTAAGGCAGACATTTCATTATACCCTCTAAGAGGCCAGGACCAAGTTAATTGCCTTGAACTCCAGAGAGGTGACCTGTTCCCTATGGATCCCAAGAGACAGGGCACTGTATCTTTTCCTCTCTTTCTTGATCTTTGAAAGGCATAGAATACAAACCCCCAGCCTTTTGCCCACATGTGAAATAAACAAGAGAGTGTCTTCTACACAGCAGTGGGCACGTTAGGACATTTTGCAAAAATAATGGAGAAACAAAGACTTTTACTCACCAGTGCCAACCAACATCGGCAAGGGTGAGAGTTCTTGGCAGCTACATTTCAAATTCACACGTCCATAAAACGATTTACTGCCTGGTTGTATACAAATGAGCAAAATCACATACTTAATTTTAGATTCTTCAGCAGCGATATTATTTCTATTCCAGTTCCACTGCTCATAATTTAAAATGGAGAAGGCTTATCTGCATTCATTTCTTAGATCATTGCTTTGGCACTTTCAAGATTTTATCCAAGCATGACTTTTATAACCTTGTGGAAATTGCAGTGATAAAGGATGCATCAGCAATTTTCAAACCCATTTCTTTCTGTGGAGCTGTCCCTTAGCTTTCCTTAACAGAGCAGTGGAGAGAACCACAGATCTTTTTACTGTCTTCAGTTTTAAAGAGCTTTGTTTTAGTCAATGAGACATACACCGTGGAAACAAGGCCAACGCAAACTTTGTGGTATTTTTTAACTGCACATCTAACTAACCTTGATTAGACATAAGGCAGGGGGCTGGTCTGCCATCTTAGGCCCTAAAATTAGTTTCAGAGGAATTGGTTGTAATGGAAATGTCAAGCCCTTTAAATATCAAACCTTTAAATACCGTACAGGCATATGGGTATGAACATAACTTTGCCCATTCTTAGATTCTACTAGGTCATGTGTCAGAACTAAAGGAAGAAGCTATAAAAGGAAATAAACTATTGTTCTGGAAGAAATGACGGAAACAATTGGATATGATGAATGGGTGAAACCAATTGGCTCATCTTTGTAGTAAGATTTTTTTCTCTGAAAGTCAGAGCCAAGCTGGGATCTATAGAGCATTGGCAGTTATGAAATCACACACATGCCCCATTGTTTCTTCTACCCCACTTCTTCTCATGCCCCAGCAGGCTTCTTTTTGTTGAAATTAAGCACGTGTGAGAACAGCTCCTTGCCAATGAGTTCAGGCACCTTGCCCTTTGAAAATAATAATAACAATTGAAAAATCTCCTTATACTGGAGAGAGCAATAAAATCTACTGTCACATGCCTAATATATATTAAGTACTAAGTCAATATTTATTGAATTGAATTGAGTTCTTTTGATGACCAAGGCTTATAGTAGGCTGGGAAGGCATGGACTAGAGTCTCACTGTGTTCTTAAGTAGCTGTGTGGCCCTGGGCAAGTCACTTGAACTCTCTGGGTAAAATAGTGATTAAAAATATCTACCTTGTGTGTGTGTTGGGGGTGGGGGGAATGACTAAGGACATGATCACCAAGCAAAATTCTTTGAAAGCAAAGCTGTGAATGAAAAAGATGAAACTGATGTGCAGAGAGAGAGCCATTTAAATGAAGAATAACGTGAAAATTTAACAAGTACGATTGAATCTATTGCATGTGAAGGAGATACATAGTGGGGGAAAGTCACATATGTCTCTATTAGAATTAAGCGCTGTGGAAGACCTGAAGCTATGCTGGGTCTATAACTCAGTGGTGAAGTGGCTGAGATGAACTTGCTAAGTGCTGCCCAAAGAAACAGTCTTAGGCCAGAGGAGGCCTGAAACCTGTCAGACAAGTAAGATGTTAGAAAAATATCAAACAGTCGTCTTAGATTAAGGAAATAGCAAAATACGGATGGAATGACATTGCTTATAGGGAGAAAGTCTTCTAAAGTCACCTTGCATAGTGAGCTGGCTCCAGTTACAGGGTGGAGATATTTTGTCACACAGCAGAGACTTTTTCTACAGGTGAAAACTACAGGGTGTGGGATGTTCAACCACTTCTTCAGGACGAGTCAGCTTGGTCTTCTCAACTTTATTAGCACAAAAAAAGAAACTAACATTTACTGGGCAACTACCATGATGAGACAGGTATATTGCGTTTGTTATCTTGCTTAATTGAAGTAGGTTGGTTGGGTTAATTATTGTCATTTTGCAAATGAGAAAATGAGGAGCCAGGTTCAGTAGTTTACTGGTGAGTTGGGAGCCAGAGTCAGTCACTTTTACTTCATGGCTTGTGTAATTTCTGATGTGCCAGTGTTTTCCCAAACTCTGCTCTGCTGAAAAGCTCTGGGATCAAATAATTTAGATACATGGTGTATGCTCTGGTCCCTTCTTGGAGACTTGCAATATCTATTAACAGGTAAGAGGCTCAACAAAGTTATATGGTTAAGAGATTCTGAAAAATATTTTTATGTAGATTTTTAAAAAATAATCACAAAATACCCATTTCCTGTGTTTTTAAAGAAGCACATTAACACTCAAGGAAACACACTTCAAGAACCGATACTTGTTCACCATGAAACTCAATTGGAGAAATGCTTGCCTCTTCCTATCTGGAGTGTAAGCTTATTTAGTGTCAAAGTCTTATCATCCAAGAGTAACAGTGGGTGAATCATAGGATCTAAAGGGGGTCCATTTTTTTTTTATAACTCTATGTTCTTGTTCATGGTAATTAACTTTGCTATTTTCTTTTACTATAATAAATACTCTTAAATATTGGAAGGTAACTAAAACAATTGGAGTCCAAATTCCCACCCGGTATGGAATCTCCTTAGTCATGGGATCCGTGAACGGATGCTTGGACCTTCTGTGACTGGTGGGCTCATTAGTTGGTAGCCTCTACAAGACAATCTGAATCGATTTTTGTGTATCTAAGACATGAAGATGAAAAGAGAATCATTCAATCATTTGGTCATCTGGATGTGTGCTTCGAGTAGCAATAGAGAGCTCAGGTGTTTTTCAGTGTACAAATATCTGGAATCCTCAGTACAAAGATCCAGGAGGTAACATTGACTGAATCTCCCATTACTTTCATCAGGCTGTGATATTGATAATATTAATATATAGCATGAGAAAATTTGTACAAAACCACAGAATATAGTTTTCAAGAGGGAAATATACAGGCCAGCTCTGTCTCCTACACCTGAGTGACCTGGGATATGTCACTTAATCCCTCCAAGCTTCAGTAACACATGGGGCTAATAATTGTATGCTCCTCATAGAGTGTGGTGAGGAATAAACAAGATATTGCACATAAGACATTGAGTGAAGTCTGGAACACCTAGTAAAAGCTCTATTTCTAGTCTGCTCAACGAGTGTTACTCTACCTGACATTCCTGTCTTGATTTTCACCATTCGTAATACTAGGGAAAACATCAACAACAACTTTGATGTTGTCCTCTCATGCTTTTCCAATTCTTATGCAGAGTTCTACCTCTTAGCTTAAGATACCGTGCTCAAATGTGTAAGGGCTCCTTCTGTTGATTCCTTTTTCAGTGATGGCATCAGAACTGAGAAATAGAACTCTGCCTTGGCCCGAGATCCACCCAAGTCCTAAGGAGTCATCTGTAGAAAAATAAGAGAGATGCTTTTTCTGTCACCCCGTTCACACACTGTACATTCTGGCGCATATCACTGGTGTGTTGGCAGCTAAACTGGGGTTTTGTTGAAAATAAGGATGAGGACGATAAGGATTATAGTAACAACGATATATCTTAAACGTGTACCATGTGTCCAGATCCATTCTAAGAGCCTTGTGTCTATTATATTATTTAATCCTTCCCCAAATCCTGTGACAACATGTTGTTATTAACATCCTTATATTGTTGGTGAGGAAAAATATTGATGACACACCTAACGCGTGGTCTAGGTGGGATTAGAATGGTGATCCTTTTACCATCTCACTAGAAGCATAAGGAAGGCAGGGAAGGATAATAACAACAATAATGACAATGGTCGTCATGCCAACAGACATTTATTGAGTGCTTACTATGTGCCAGACTAACAGCTTTACATGTATTTTGCTGTATAATTTTTATAACAATCTTGTGTGATAGTGTCTATTGTTACCACTATTTTACTTTAAGGAACAAACAAACATAAAGACACTAACTGTCTTTCTCAAGGTCACGTGCTTAGCAAGTGGCAGAGCCAGGATTTGAATCTAGGTCCTTTTTGGAATAGGTTAATTTTCCTGAGGGTATAAAAGATGTCACAGTAGAACCTAGGCAGTAGTTGTTGTTTAGCAAGTTAGGGGAGGGATTTCGACTTATTCTATATCTATCTAGATAAAATTGTTGTTGATCCAGGCCCCGTTGATTCATTTTCTGCATCACAGCAAGGAATTTGTATTTCCAAACGTAGCGTGGAGGCTTTGCAGAGCCTGGGGAGATGGCTTTGCTGATGCATGGTTTGCAGGGAGCTACAAATCATCACGAGCAGTGGGGTCTTCCAGAGTCCTCATTCCTTCCTTTCCTCCTGGGAAGCTGAGCGAGGACTGCTTGGAGGTGAGTCACGCTCCCAGTGTTGCATGAGACTTGCCAGTTTTTCAGCCCTTCTCTTCAGTTATCAAGGTTACAGTTTGAAACTTTCAGCCTTTGGGGAAAATGCCTAATCCACACGTGCTCAGCAAAATGCAGCCTTTGACACTAGCCAGAAGTAAACAGCAATTACACATCACTTAGCAAAACAGTCTCTTTGAGGAGGCAAAAAGAAAATGCAGAAGTGGGCAGTGCCTTTCCATCTGTGTCAGAACAGTCAAAGGTTAGAGACCTTGCATAACACCTGGAGGTGGGAATCAGGAAGTTTCTTACTCAGACTTCAAGATTAGATAATGCACGTGAATGCCCTGCAAGATGCCTTCTGGCTTTGGATGTATTTGTTTATGCCAAGCAAGCATGCAACAAACAACCCTCATCCATATAATGAGGTAGATCAAAAAGTTCTCTCAGGAACTGAATGTATATATGTATGTGGATTCTAAAACAACAGTCAAAGCACAGGGCTTCAGTATTCTTTCAGAGAGTTTACATCCAATTAAGTCAATCAATCAATCAATCAATCAAAAAAAAAAAAAACAAAAAAAGCTTTTGAAACTATACCAGGACCTGGAGAGGGCTTTGATAGAGGCAAGACATTCAGATATTTGCTTTCTCCTCTTCCCATTATTTCTCCATCCAAAATGGAGTACTAGCTGCCTTTGTAATCAGCATTGTCCTAGTTTGGGACCTCTGCATTCCTCCTTGGTTGATTATAACTATTAAAACTGGTCTCCTGCCACTAGCCATGCCTGTCTTCAACTTATTGTCTACTCTACCTCTAGAAGGCCTTTCTAAGTTACTGACTGTATGTTATTACTCACCAGTTCTCAATGCTCCAGTGACTTCCATTTCAGACAGAACAAGGTCCCAATTTCTTAGCTGATCATTCAGTACCATTGACAATCCAACCCCTGCTTACTCTACTGGGCTCATCTGCTCCCTCTACCCACTTATTCTTGGCCCTATGCCTCCATCACAAGAGTCTGATTGCTGCTTTCCTAACTCATCATCGTCCTTCCTGTTTTTGTTTGAATTTGGCCAATTTCTTTTGGACTAAACTGCCTTGCCTCATTCTCTCTTTGGTAAGGCCCTACTCATACTTCAAGGCCCAGGTTAAATGCTACCTTTAGGAAACTCTGTCCTTTACTTCCAAAGGTGTGAAACTTTTCTAATGATTTTATAATTAATTATTTAAATGTTTTTCCAAGTAGACTGGGAGCTATCTTTGAGGACAAGTGACAAGCTTGTTAAGTTTCATACATAATCACAATTCCCAAGATAATTCAGATGAGATAATGTACATCAAAGTACTTCAGAAACCATTAAATTGTAAGATCTGATTCATATTTGTGATCCATTGAAAAATCTTGGTCTAACCATTCTTGAACCATCCTTTTTTTTTTATCCTTAATTAACCTAGATAGGTTGCCATTATTTTATTGTCATCCTCATTATTTCAAAAATGAAGATGTGATAACAGAAGTTCCTGGCACATAGTAGGCACTTGACAAATACTGATCCTTTCTTATCGCTTTTGGGCTTCCAACCATTTAAATTCATAAATTAAATTAACTATGCTCAAGCCACGCCAGCATCTGCAGCACTTGGCCCACTCAAGACACTTGCAGGTATCCAGCTTGTTTTGTTACTCTAGCTTGGCAAACTGAACACCCCTGCTTTTCCTGGTTTTGAGTTTCATTCTCAGATCTCCCCCCTCCCCCCATCCGCACCCCACCAAACTCCAGACCATGTCTCAAGAGGCAGCTGCTGTGCAGAGTTACCTGGGGACGCAATTTTAGGCATGCAGCCCCCAAGCCTGCCCCCCTTTCTCATTCCAAGTAATGGCCGAAGGACAGGTGATGGCAGTGTTTCCAGGTGTGCTTGCAGGTGGTGGTCTGTTAGATGGAAACGCCTCTCTGCCCAGGTACCTGGTCTGTCTCTCCAGAGCTGGGTCCCACCATAGTGGGTGGTTGTGAGGCCAGGTCCTGGCCCCTCCTCTATGTCTGTTATTATTACCATTATCATTTTTACAACAAGCCTGGGAAGTAGGTATTATCAGTGCCTCCTTATGGCTAAGATAAGACTCAGAGAGATGAAATGATTTACCCAAGGCCACAGAGCTAGAGCCAGGATCTAAACTGGGCCTGTTTGGCTCAATGTATGTGTTCTTTCCATGTTAACTTTCAGGATGATCGTTTGCTTAAGAAGAGTAAAGTTAAGTTTTCTTTTGTTTTTTTTATTCATAGTTACCATTTGTATGTGTGTGTGGTGAGAACACTTAAGGTCTATTCTCTTAATACGTTTCAAGTATATAATAACACTAACCATAGTCAACATGCTGTACGTTAGGTCTCTAGAACTTAAGCATCCTACGTAACTGAAACTTTGCCCTCTTTCACCAACATCTCCCCATGTCCCCTATCCTTCGGCTCTGGTTAACTACCATTACTTGTCGTCTTCACAAGTCAAGGAAGATAAGAGAGACTGCGTTAGTCATCTGTTTAGTGTCTGGTCATGGGTTTCCATTTCTTGGAATTATACAGAGACTTTACAACTAGTTTAAATGCTTTGACAAATTCAGTATGATTGCCTCTGGTTAACACAGAGCGGTAATTAAGTCTGCAATTATATGTTCAGATTTTCATATTTTTCCTGTATGTGCATTTTGACAGTAATTGAACACGGCAGTATTTGCAATATTCATTCTGAAACTGTTTCACAATATTTCATTATATGCCAGATTAATTTGTTAAACTCATGTAGCAAATGAAAACTTCAGCATTGATCCAATTAATCCAACTGTGGGACCTTTATGCTAATATTCCTTAGCAGGGAAAACTGAAGGAGACATTGGGCAAAGCGTCTGGAAAGATTAGGGGTATCATTGGGGGATGGAGGACAGTCTGATGGTAAGGTTTATTTTCCTTCTTTTTGAGTTACTCTCTTTTCTCATTATTTACCCCTTACTTTCTTGAGAATTAGGACAGCAGGGATGATGAATAAACATTGATGAGATATGCATCTGAATCCTGAAAAGACCTGGAAAATTTAATTTTCTTCTGTGTGTGAGACAAAGGGAGAGAAAGAGAGTCTGTGTGTATATGTAGTTCAGAATGAAAGGGTATGGCCCAAGCAGAATGGCATTTTGATTATCTATGACTGTATTATTTTTCATGTATTCCAGTATGCCTTACAAAAAGTAAGTGAATTAGAATCTCTTTCACTGTGATAAAAACTTGGGATGAAAGGTGTGAAAATAGTAGATGGAATATAAGATTCCTGTGCGTGTAAGTGTTCTGTCTTGTGAGCTGATGAGAAGGAAGGAAACTGCCCTCTGATGCGTAAATAGCCTTCTTTATAAAGTATTATGTCTGTCAGCTTCTGTCATTATAGGTTTTTTTCATTCGTTCACTTATTCAGTCATTTAACAGTTATTGCATGTTTCTAAAGAGCCTAGGACTGTGATAAGTGCTGAGGACACTATGGAGAGCAAAATCAGATGCATTTTTCATCTGGTGGAAGTCCCTGAGAAAGTGATGCTTGCATTGAGGCCAGACGGATGGCAGTGAAAGGTTAGCGTGTTGAATGAGGGTGAAAGAGGGGATAACATATGCAAGTTCTGAAGTGGGAGCAATTATGGTTAAAGCAGAGCATAGGAATGCGAATACAGGGTAAGAGGAGACCGGAGAGACTGAAAGGAACTGATACATGGCAGTTTTGTTGACAATAACAATTAACATTTTTGGGTGCTTGTGTGCCTGTGTTTTGCTATGTTAACTCATTCAATCCTTATGGAGGTATATACAACGACAGATTTCATCTTTCTGGTTAGGAAACTAAGGCACAGAGAGGTTAAACAAGGCGCCCAGGGTCCGTGGTAGAGTTCTGGAGGTGTTGGAGTCAGGATTTGAATGGAGTCTGGCTCTAGAGTAAAATCTCTTAATACAACACTATCCATGGAAGGGCAAAGCATCAGCTTTCTGAGTGTGTCTGCATAATGGCAAAGTACAGAGATTCAGAGGAATTTCGGGGGCTTCATGACCTTTATGAAATTGTATTAAGTAGTTTGCATGTGGGTAAAAAGTCTCCAGTTTTCACCAGATTCTTGCTATAAGTTACAATAAGTGGAGAACCACTGATTTTTCTAGATTATTTTTTGAAATATTTTATTTTGATTTCATTTTAGATTTACACTGCGCAGTAGGAAATAATACACAGGGATCCTGTGTAATTTTCATTCAGTTTTCCTCAGTGGTAGCATCATGCATAACTTTAGCACAATGTCATGACCAGGCAATAGACACGGATGTAATTTACCAATTTTATTCAGATTTCACCAGTTTTACATGCACTCATGTGTGTGTGTGTGTGTGTGTGTGTGTGTGTGTGTGGTCATATATGTGCATTTACTTCTATGTGATTTTATCACGTGTGGGTTTGCATAACCATCATTGGAGTCAAGATACAGAAGAATTCCATCGCAAGGATACGTTGTGCTACCCTGTATAGCCAACAGACATTTCCTCTACCAACACTTCTCTAGATAATTTTTAAGGAAAAGAGTTGTTATATTCTATCATTATCTATCACATGAATCTGAAACATCCTTTTTCCCTTGCCATTGTTCTGAATTAAGGGGTTTGCTTCATATTTAAAGAGGGATTATTGAACAAGGTATCTTGGTTAGCTTTTGCTTAGTTATTTCTATATAGTAGTATGCTGCAAAAAATTGAGTAAAAACTTCTCCAAATGAGGAAATGTGGTTTTTCAAATGAGAGAAGGCATCTTTGCCAGCACCATCATTGACTAGCTGTATGATCATTGCAGTTTACAGAGCCTCTCAGGCGCTCATCATTTCATCATGAATCACCGCAGCATTGACTACTAGCTGCTGTTATTATCACTGGTATTGTTATTAGTCTGATATGTCTCCCATGATCCTGTTTTGCCCCCCTCTGATACATTTTTCACAGAGCAGCTAGACTGATCTTTACAAAAAATAAAATCCAGACGTGTCATTTCCTTGCTAAAAATCATTCAATGGCCTCCCATGATTCTCTGGACCAAACTCCATCTCCTTAGTTGTTATGCTGGGCTCTTCATGGCCCTGGCACTCGCTGGCTCTCCAGCCTCTCCAGGTACAGGTACAGGAAGCCCTTTGCCATCTCTTTCCCTCGGGGCCATTGCTGATACTTTTCAGACTCAGGGAGCTGCCTCCTCCATGAAGACTTCCCTGGTTGCCCTCCACTGCAGAATTTTGTGTTCTTTCACTGTGTTTCCTTGGTAGCATTACAGTGTAATTATGAAATCGGGTTCTGGAATTAGGTTCATCTGGACTTAAATTCCACCTCTGCCACTTAGTTTATGTGCGATCTTGGATGAATCATATCCTCCAAGTTTCAGTTTCCATATTTTGGACAGTAAGGACCCTGTCAGATGGTAAGAATTAAAGAAAATAAAGCACATGAGTCACAGGGCCTGATATAGAGCAGAGCTCAGTAATTAGTAGCTTTTATAACTATTGTGCCACTCTGTGCTTCCCTCTGGCATAGGACTAGTCACACTGCCTGGTCAGTGTTAACTTGCTGGTAAGGAGTATGCTTTGATGCCCTTGGTTTCCAGAACCTTCCACAGGCTGTGTGCTTAGGAGTAGATGAATGAATGAAGTAGACCACGCAGGGAAAGAAGCTGGATCCAGTCCTCAAATGCTTTGGTGTCATTCTTTTCAGAGACCTTTAGTATTTGGCCTCAAGGCAGTTTTCAGTATGTCAGACGTATCCACCTCTAAATGCAAGCCCCCAGACTCATTCCAAACCCGAGCAAAAGCAATTGGTGCCCTACCTTCTTTTTTAACATTGATATACTCATCCTTTAATCACTGAGAGTAAACTGAATCCTCTGAGTCTTTGAATAAAACTTGATTTATGTTTGAGGGAAGACACATTGGGGTGAGAGGGACGAGAGAGAGAGAGAGAGAGAGAGAGAGAGAGAGAGAGAGAGAGAGAGAGAGAGAGAGAGAGAAAGAGAGAGAGAGAGATTGAGACACTGTCTCACGTAGCAACTGCCGACCTGACGTGGAGACTGCAATCATGCCTGAGAACAAGAGAGTTTATAATGGGCTCTCCCTGTTGTGTTTGCAGAGTTTGTGAAGTAAAGAGTTGAGTGGAATCAACTGCCCAGAGACTTCAGGCTGGGAAAACCCTGAACTCCACATTATTTAGACATTTTAGAAAGCCAATACCACTTGAGACTTTTAATTTTGCCCCACTCCTGGGGCAGCTTGTAGAAACCAGGCTCTCCCAGAAATGGCTCTCACTCTGATTTATCTGCAGCAGGACAAGCTGTGCAAGATGGTCCACCGTGGGGTGGAGGCTTTGGATTCGCAGCGACATGGATGAACCTCGGGGACATTAGGCTCAGTGAAATAAGCCAGACACAGAAAGAAGAAGGTTGCAGGACCCCACTTATGTGTGGAATCTAAAAAAGTCAGATACATAAGAGAAGAGAGTAGAACGGTGGTTACTAGGGGTGGAGATGGGGGAAATGGGGACATGCTGGCAGAGGGTACAAGGTTGCAGTTATGTAGGACGAATATGTGTAGAGATCTAACAATGTACAGCATCCTGGACATAGTTAATAACATTACACTGAATACTGGAAATTTGCTGAGAGAGTAGACTTCAGGTGTTCTCATGACAGAAACGAAACAGTAACTATTAAGTTGACGCTATAGTAAGTAGCTAGACCGTAGTATTCATTTCACTATGTATATGTTGTTGTACCCCTCAAATATATAACATTTGTCTTAAAAATAAAAGAAAGGGGCTTTGGAATTGAAAACACTGAGTTTTGAGTTCCATTTCCGCCCCTCACTCACTGTTGACCTTGGGCAAGCTACTTAAACTTCTGAGTCTGGGTTTCTTCATTTGTCAAATGAAATGAAATAATAGTCACATCCTGTTTGTGGAGATTGAATGAGACGACACAGCCCAGTGGCACAGAATAATAAATGGTCAGTGACTGAGATCACTGGTATTGGTATTAATACCAATATTAGCATCGGTATTGCTCGGATTGCTCTCAAAATGAAAAGAGGAAAATATAATAGCTAACTTGTATCAACTACTTCCCAATGTAACAGAGACCTTACTAGGTGTGCCACATGCATTATGGCATTTAGTCCTCCCAATAACCCCATGAGATTATTATTCTCATTTTGTAGGGGGTGAAACGGAGACTCGGTGTTTAATTAACTTGCCCCACAGCTACCCAGAAGTGAACTGCTGTTTCAGTCCCGTGACGTTACCGTTCAGTCCCGTGACGTTACCGTTCAGTCCCATGACATTACACGCTGAGTGGTTGGTTAGCCCAGGAACGTTGGAGTTGGGCTTTTTCTGGGGGAGTCTAATTTTGTGGGCTTATGCACTTCCCGAGGCATTGAATGAAGTCAATGGGACTTCAAATATGTCAGCTTTTGAGCTTGGGCTTTAGCAAGGGACAAACTTAAAGAATTACCACACAGAGAATTGAGCAGTGTTTCCTGGCTATGCTTCTGGATCTGCTGATTCTCCAAGTCACTGATGGCGTCTGTTCTTTCTCAGATCCTCCGTTGGTTTCAGTCTTTAGCTCAATCAGGAGAGGATTTACCTTCATCAAAGTCCTCTTTTCCTCTCCAGGTCTCTCTGTGCTCTAGAAATGGCCAAGACCTTCAAGTGCTCCTCTGGCTGGGGTCCCCAGAGGCTGTGCGCTGATTCTTATTCTGGGACCTGAACTCCACACTAATGAGAAGGGACGCCTGCTCTGTACCAATGGACCACAGGTAAGTGGCAGAATCTCTTAGGGCTGAGCTGTGACTCGTTCCTGTGAATGTCGCTTTGAGACTGAGATTCTGGCCGGTCCCTGTTTCATAAATGGTGGGTGAGGGGATTGGCCAGGGAGTTCGAGGTCACATAACAGACTGCTGTGCTGTGAAGGGCTCCTCGTTAGAGAGACTTCTGAGAAGGTCTGTCCCGGGATTTCAGTGATGCTTTACAGTGGCTCTTTGACCCCTGGAAGAGAAAAAGTCCTTTGAGAAGCAGCACAGGATTTGAAAGACATAGAGTAAGAAAGTAATGTGCCAATTCTCCTCCTAGGCATGCACACCAGAGAGATTCTTGTTAGTGCCTATGTACAGGAGGAAACATGTACCAGGCTGTTCACTGCTACATTATTTTTAATAAAGAAGAATTAGGAACAATTTATCATGTGCCTAAATGTAAGGCAATTCCAAATATACAGTGAACACTTCCCATATTTTCAAAGAGAATATTAAAGAAAAGAGGTTTGCGGCCAAATTGAACATATGAACTTTCAGGGATGTAAAGGAAATAGCCAACTATTTACTTAGACTGCTAAACATACAGATCTGAAATCACACAACATATAACATATTAACTTAAAAAATGTTTTTCTTCTTCTGCAATTATGTATTTCAGAAAATGATTTAACTTGAACTTCTCCCATATGCCTGGGAAGTCAGGGTTCTCATCAACAAAGAACCACTTTCTGAGTCTTATAGCGTCCCAGGGCACAAAATACTCTGTAGTGTATGAATCAGTCAATGATGTTTTCTCTAGAAATTTTATCCCAACTACAAGAGTCCACATCAGAAAAGGTGGCTTGTTTATTTGTCCTGTAGTTATATATTTGCTCTCCATATGCAATCAATTATGGTATTAACTTTAAAATGATCTTTAAAGGGCTTTTGTACATTGACACTTGACAATTGCAATTATGAGGTCTTGTACGTGTAAATAATTACCGACCTATGTTAAATTTCTCATTTTCTTCCTGTTTCATTTTAAAGAGATATTTTATTAAGTGACCTCTCTCAGCACCTAAAGCTAAGATTGCATAGTTTTTTCTGGGTAATGTGTCTTCCCCAGCAATGTTGTGCTTGGAATAAAGTAATTACAAGGTTGCACCGTAATATGAAAGACTCTGTAAAGTTTTTCTTACTAGGTATGAGTACTTCTTTCACCGAGTGATCATTTGGCAGGATATTTTTCCATAATGTTCTGGTAAACATGCCATCATTGGGAAAGGAAAAAAATAAAATGAGATACAGTCACATGATGGAGTACAATACAGATGTCAAAAGGAATAATTTCTTTCTCTCTCTCTCTCTCTCTCTCTCTCTCTCTCTCTCTCTCTCTCTCTCTCTCTCTCTCCACCCCCTCCACCCCCTCCCCCGGTCTGTCTGTCTGTCTCTTTGTCTCCCTCTATCTAGGGATAGATTTTTAATACACGGATGACTGGAAAAACACATTGCAGAATGGTACACACAGTATGATGACATTTGCACTAATTAATTCCCCTAAAATAATATAGATGCTGTTTGACACATATATATGTGTATAAAAATGTAAAAGGGACTGGATAGCTATAGTTCAAATACATGGTCTTGAGGAAAGGGGAAGACGAAGAGACTGGGAATTGAGGCAAAGATATTCTACTTTCATTTGTAATATTTTATTTCATTTACTTAAAGGACTTGAAGCAAATATGGCAACATTTTAAGTTTGTACTTCTTGCTGAGGGGTATGTGTCTTATTCTATATTTTTGTTATATATTTTTTAATGTCTCAACGCACATGAATGAGTAAAGAAATGAAAAGAAAAGCAGCACGGCAATTTTCTTTCACTGGTAAGGCAGGCTGAACGGGAGAGGGAATAAGTTGAAGGAGGTTGAGATTTTCTGCTGGGGCACCTTTGTATGGTCAAATACAAGTTGGAACTGGTGATTTTCATACATATCACAAATTAAGACTGTGTTTTCACCACCCTGGTTCTCAGAAAGAGAGAGTACAGATTGATAAGTTGGTGGTGATGGGGGAGTAAAGCAGTTGTCTTTGAACTTTGGGCCAAGAAGATGCCACCTGGCTGCAACGACTTTCTCTGCCCTATATAGTGCCTAGGTCTGCCCTAGGCAGCCTTTCTCACCATGGCCAACTGCCTGGTCCTTGAAGAACAAAGATCAGAATTAGGGAGCAGAACTGGCACACTGGTGGCCCTTGGGTGTATCCATCTTAGAGAGATGTTTTGTTTGGCCTATACACTGATTTTGAAAAGTGGCTCTATTTAAAAATAGGGAGATTTCCCAACCACCCTGGATCCCCATTTTTAACATGGCAGCTAGGCTGCAGCTGACCTGAGTCTGCTCCTTCCCACAAGGTGTGAGCTTTCAGTTTGCTGCCATGTCCCCTCCCCAGCTCTGCTGGCATTAACTGGCCCCTGTAGGATTTGAGCACGCTGTCCCTTTGTAGAGTAATCATGTGACAAGCCATAACTAAGATGTTACAATAAACTATGCCAGATTTTTACAGAAATGCTGGCAAAGCATTATAAGGGAAAGTTCATTTTAGTTCCCCACTGTGCCTAATTATAAATAAATGGTTGGAACACTTAAACATGCCACAAAAGAATTACTAGAATCTCAGCGGCCAGCAATTCTTCTTTCTCTCTGGCCTGGGATTAACTAACTGACTTTCCTCATCTTTAATTTCTGTGAATTAAACACTGTCCTTACCCATGAAGGCTTAGGATTTGTCAACTCCCTGTCACCTTAGGAGCTATATACACATTAGCTCATTGTGCCCTGTGGGAAACATCTGGGGGACTCTTTTGCCTGACTCTCATATGGGACCACTTTCAATGTAAACTGTGCTCAATTATATATTCTCAGGAAAAAAACAAATGAACCAAGGGAAGACATGGTCATGATTCAGATAAAGGTTCCTTTTCTTTATTCACTCAAAAGTTGAGTACTATGTTCCAGGCATTGTGCTAGTTTCTAGGAATAAAATGATCATATAAAGCAGACAATCCTTGTCTTCTTGAGGTTTGCGTTCTCGTGAGAGAAAGATGTTGACACATATTTGTTCCGTTAATTTATTCATGACAATTGCATTGTGTCATGAGAGGCTCAAAATGCCAAGGAAGGTACTGGCTATAGGAGTTCACCTTGTGTCAGACGAGGGAAGGCTCCTGAGAAAGGGATATGGTGAGGAAGGAGAGCTGTCTGGGCACAGGGATAGAAAAGGGAAGACCACCTGGGGGATGAGGCCTGCAGGTGAGCAGGTGAGCAGGTGAGGTGGAACTGTGTGTCTGGGGAACTGAAGGAGGCTGGTGTGTCTGGAGCGCAGTGTGGGAAGGGCAGAGAGGCCCGAGATGAGGCCTGAGAGGTACTCCAGCTCACCTTTGGCCAGTTCAAGGGTTCAAGCTTGTCATTTTACCTTCTTGTTGCGGAAGTTTTTGTAGAAAGATGATTTCCTGCTTTTCCTTGTCATTGCTATCAATGCAAAAGACACTGGAATGGCTGCTTTCAAAATTGCTTCAGACACCTCGGAAGGAAGGTCCCTAAATGTTCCATTTTTCTGCTGAGTAGGCCATGCAGCAAATGCCCACTTGCATTGCCTGTGGGGCATGACAGGAACAATAAAGAAGAATGCAAAATGCAATGGAATAATAGAGTCTTGGTTTTGGGAAAGCATTTTTCCTTTTTAGATATTCACTACCCCTGAAAGAAAAACCTCACTCAAATAGATGGCTTTGCACAGGTGAGGTATTCCAGGTTCTCACCAGGGGCTCAAATTGGATGGAACCCTTGCTACTTGCTCACTGTTGAGATTCAAGTTATCTCTAAATGAGAGTAGCTCAGTATTTAAATGACAAGGGGTATACGTGTGATTTGGAAACCTAATATGTATCTTAATGAATTTTACAGTAACTTCATTTGAGACATTTCAATTGTGATTTTAGACTAATTCTTCAGAGCAGAGGTAACCTAGCACCTCCCGTTTAATTTAATTTTTTGTAATACAAAATAAGTCAATCTTGAAATGGTTCAGCATTTTCAATTAATTTTAATGGTCTGCTGCTCTCCACGTCATTGGATTAGAGCCTATGAATTCAGACATGTAGCTCAGCTTTTTAATAAGTCCTTAAGGAACATACATAGGCTATATCAGATTCATGATAAAAAAAATAATAAGAGCGTCTACTCAATCGGTTTTTCCCAAGATTATGTCTCTGAAATTAATATGGTTAATAAAGCTTCATTGGAAGCAACTATATCGCCTTTACAGGCAAAGCAAGTTAATGCTTTTCAAATGAATGACCAAGAAACTGACCATTAGAAGGCAACCGAGTGGTGGTTGACCGTCTCCATGGCTGCTCCTGACATCAACCTCAAAAACTTAGGGATATGTTTCAAATAGCAACAGATTTCCTGATATAAATCCATCCCCAGCAAGTTAGGTTGCTCAGTAATCTAGGTTATTTCTTGGGATAAAACATTGCGTCGAAAGTAGCAATTCTTTCTACATGTCCTGAAGGTGACCTTCAACACACTCAGGATGTCTCTTAGATTCGGTATCTTCGGAGTAGTGATTGAATTCATTTATAATAACTTTTTCTATGACTTCCATGTGCAGGAGACTCTTAAAGTGCAAATTATAAACCAGGTCAGACTCCCGGTTCTAGGGAAGACTTTAAACATAATTTCAGTCGTCAACAACAGTGCACCCCCGCCAGAGGAATCTTTGTGCTACAAGCTGGTCCTGGAGAGCTGCCGTGGCATACCATCATGGCAAGTTAAAGACGGCAGCAACGGTGGCGGTGTGCGGGAGTTATGGGAAGCACAGATATTGAAACAACTGGGGACCCTGTCACAAGTGATTTCCTGTAGAGCAGGTTTCCTCAACCTTAGCACAACTGACAGTTTGGACTGGATAAATCTTTGTTGTGTGTGTGTGTGTGTTAGGGTTGGGTGTGGTTGTCCTGTGCATTGTAGAGTGGTTAGCAGCATTGCTGGCCTCCTACCCACTAGATGCCAATAGAGTTACCCACCTTCTCCTCCAAGTTTTGATACCAAAAATGTCTCCAGATATTGCTAAATATCTCCTGGGGGACAAAATTGCACCTGCTTGAGAACCACTGCCCTAGAGAATCCAAGACAGCAGAGATATGGGTAAAGGAAGGTGGGAAGTCCCAAGTTTATACAAATGATTGATAACCACAAATTTATATCTCCTCTATATCTCCAACCTAGACAGCTTCTCTTTCTTCTGGCGCTTGTATTTTAACTCCTAAAATCTCCATTTATATGTTCCATAGACACTTCATTCTCAACATGACTGCCCGTCTCCGAAATCTTTTCCTTCTTCATGACTCCCAATGTCAGTGGTTGTACCAAGTTAGAAACCCAGGATTCACTTCTGACTCCTCCTTCTCCCTCATTTCCCACATGCAGTCAATCAGCAAGCTCTGCCTGATGATTTTTTACCACCAAATATCTCTTGAGGCCATCTACTTCTTACCCCTGTCACCCCAAGGCCAAATGAGCAGGATCTCTCTCTTGCCTGCCTCCACCATGGAGGCTGGAAAGCCTGAATACTTATTTTTCAGCTTCCCTTGCAGTTAATGAGCCATTACTGGGGTGGCAGAACCTCAGAAAGTTCTGGCAAGACACTGTTTTCCTAATCGCAGGCACAAAGTTTCTGCCATTGTTCCTTGACACCCTTCAGCCGCTTTGACTGAATACAGATTTCATGCCCAGAGCTGAAGCAATTATTCTGCAACCATGAGGGAAAAGTCACCAGAATCGACTGATGTGATCATTTTTGAACAATTACACCAACGGCCACAGCTCCCTGTCTCCCATTATACTTTTACGTAAGGCGCATAGTGTCCTTCTTGTGTAACTTAATATCCCAAACTGTCATTTGGGTTTTCTACTCCTTACAGGCAATTTCCTAACAGATCCACTAAACTGCTTCTGAGATTTCAAGAAGGTGTTTAAGAGTAGTCTCCATTTCTTGATTTTCCCATGTGTAAAATGAGGGTGATATTGTCACAACTGGGCTGACATGATAGTGTGAGGTTTAAAACAGGTAACACCTGACACTCAGCAAACACACAACGGTAGTCATTTTTTAAATAGAACATTTGAACTCTTGGCCTCTTTAGGTCCCAGCAGGCTCTGAGCACGTGCATGGCACAAAGATAGCCACATCACAAGTAACAGTTGGGAATTGGTGCTCTGTGTTCCCTTGAAGACAGGCGTGATGTGCCTGCTTTCTGCCAGGGACAATTTCCACCGAGCTGGATTTCAGGAAAGCATTAGAGGCTGAAGCCTCTGAATGGAGGGGCCACATGGATGAAATCACCTTTGAGTTTCTAGCCTCCTGGTGATATTTTTGGCCTGCGTCTTGCACCCCACACCCCAGCCAGCCTTCTTTCCGTGCTTCTAGACATCTGTGAACTATCTTGCCACTTGGCAGATCTGGCATATTTTGTGTGGAGCTGCTGAGTCCCAAAACTGTGCATCTGAAGGCTGAGCGGGGACGGGGTAGAGGTGGGGCAAGTTCTTCTAATCAACTGCGTTTTGCAAAGAGGAAACTACCACCTCCGGCTGGAGAGTAAATGACAGGACACCCAGAGTTTTCCTACTTTAATTTGTGAGGCTTCCCCAGCATGTCCAAAAAAAAAAAGTATGTACAGGAGGCAAAAAGATTGAAGAGAAAAATGCATGAAATTGACTTTCAGGAGATCGCCAGTTTATCAACTGTTCCAGGAGATAGCTGGCATCACCTTTGCTTTGCCTCCAGCCCTCTGAAATTATTTTTAGCCATGGGTGAGAGGGATTCTTTCTTCCTCCCTTTCACATCAAATGCTGTGCTGGAAAGTGATCAAGCGTATGGCGAGCGCCGAGACTCATATCGGCAGTGTTTGTGAACAAGGCTGAGGCCAAATTCAGCCCCCTCTGTGGCATCGTACTGCCGGCCATTGGGAAGGGCCCTCTGTGACTTGGAACATGGGAAAAAAGCTGGAACCTGCTGTAGGGCTGTCTTGTCCCATTAACAAGCAACATTAAGAGGGAGAAAAAATTCTCACAGAATATTCTATATTCTCCTAAGGACTGTAAGGAAAAATTTGGTGGGGGAAGGAGCAAGGAGAGTGAGAATTTTGCTGTCATATGTGACACGCCAAGTTCATGGAGTTCGATAGATGGGCACATGTCAACAGCATTCTCTTTGAAGGATATTATTATTAATTCAGTTCTGAGTGTGAGCCAGTCACTAGTGTAGTTATTTTATGTAGGGTATTTATCCCATTTAATCCTCAAAATATCCCCGTGAGCTGGCTGATAATGTTTCCATTGGACAGATGATTCAGAGAAGTTGTGTCACTTGGGCAGAGTCCTGCAGGTTCGACATTCCTTCCCAGTATAACTACTTAGAAATGGGGGCTGGTGCAGCGTATTGAAGACCTACTTTGTGCTCTGAACTTGATAGACATGACCTCAACACCTTTAAGAGTGGATATTGTCTCCAATTTCTCAGTGAGGAAAATGAGATGCTGAGAGCTATGATTTACGGAACCCTGGGCAAGATGCTGGATGTGCCAGAGCCTCCATTTCTGTAACAATAGAAGAAAGAAAACAGCATCTCCTTCATAGCCTTAAGTTGTTTTGAAGAATTGAAAGAAGGGCAGGAGGTGAACAAAGAAGCAGAAGGTTGGGTTTCTACCCTGAGAGCCCAGGCACACCAGAGGAGCGTGGGAGATGGTCACTGCAGCTGTGGGCACTCTTCAAGGAGCTGTGTATTCCTCACGGTTCCTGCAGAACTCCCTTTGCAGAGATGGCAGAAGGGAAAGGCAGAAGGGCCGCAAGCCTTGGCTCCGGAAGCCTAGATAATGGGTGTTCAGATATGTGAACCTTCCCATTATTGTGCAGGGCAGCCTAAGTGACCTGCATCTTTGAAGAGCCACTTAGAATGCCAAGGCGAAAATAACAGCATCTTGTCATGGAGTGATTGCGAGCATGGGCTTGAGAAATCAGGCCAGTGTCGTTTTATGCCTGGCTCTGCCACTTATAAACTGTGGGATAAGTATTTAGTCTACACGATAAACAAGACAAGTCTGTTGCGAGGATTCAGTGGGAAAGTGCATGCAACATGCTTAGCACAGTGCCTGGCTCCGAGGACGTAGTCAACAAATAGTCATTTATCATCATTGTTGCTGAGGCTGTGACACTGTGTCACAGTCAGAGCCAATTTCCTATGACAGGGACTTATTTTTGGACTTAGCTTTAACATGGACTTAATTTTTCTAGTGCAGGGTGGGTGGTGCCTTCTCCGTCTCTCATTTCTTGCATGAACACTCTTAGGTAAAATAACTGAATTCTAGTGTTGGACGTTGACAAAATAACCGTCATATAAGCTTCTCCCTGGATTAAAACTATGAATTTGTACTCACTAAGGCTAATATGCCAACTCTGCTCTAATGTCCAGTGTGGAGAGAGAAACTCCCGTGTGTTCCACAAACCCCCAAAGAACAGCATGTGGGAGACAGGGTGATGTTTTCCCCAAGCCAGGGACGCCCTGCTTGTTTGTTTTCTCCATCGGCTCACATCATTGGAGGGTGAATCCTTGAGATGCTGAAGTCAATTCTTGCATTTTAGGAAGAATGTGTTTGTTGTCTCTGATGTGGGAGCATGTGAGCCAGGAATGTGAGTGAACAAGAGAAGTGACATGCCTTTAAATGTCTACCTTACCCAAGTCTGTAGAAACAGAGACACCATTTTCTATCTCTGTATTTTATTAATTATGTAGATATCAAATAAATGAAAACCTCTTGATTTTAAAAAATTAATCATCATCCCATCAGTGGAAAAATGAAAGTTTCTCCTTTCTACTTGGTGCTTCTCCACTCTCCATCCCTTTGGCTCCCCTATCTCTATGAACCATTCTGAATAGTTTTATTGTGCAGCCTTCCAAAATTTTTCTTAGCACATGCAAGTTTGTGACAGTTTGTTTATTGCAATTTCAAACAATGCTGAGAAGATTTATCTATTTGTATATAATACCTATCTATCTATCTATCTATCTATCTATCTATCTATCTATCTATCTATCTATCTATCTATCTATCTGATGTTTGTGTATGACTAACTGTAGCCTAGAGTCCTGGAAATGGAATTTCTTGGTCAAAGTGAATGTGCATTTTAAATTTGGATGGTAATGCCAAATTACTCTTGGAAAAGACTGCAGACTCATACTACCAGTAAACAAGATTAACTGTTTTCTCATAGCCTTGCCACAAAAACATTATGAAACTACTAAATTTTGGTATTCTTTATAAAAATGGGAGGATTGACTTACAGAAGGGCAAACAAGTTAGAGGTTAGTTTTAAAATAAGAGAATTAATCACATACTGACTCAAGAAGGAGAACCGACACTGGAGTTAGTTCCTGCTCTTCACTTCAATTTATCCTTTTACCAAAACAGGGCTGTCAAGTTGATTTGTTACCTACTTCATGGGAAAATTAATGTCTGTTTAGAAATGATGGGCGTGGAATCCTCTAAAAAGCAAAAGAAAGGTTTAACCTAGTTTCAGCTTCCTAAAATGGAATTTTATTAGGATCTGATGGAAAAGTGTAACCATATCATTTAGTATTCATTTTGAGATTGTTTCACAGACCTGAAGTGATACTTGGGAGAATGGAAACCCAGGGCATGTTCTTTTCATTGCAAATGGCAGGAATACAAGGGACCAAGCTGAACCACGCAAACACATTTAAAGACTTGGAGACCATTCCATTGGCCAAAATAAGTCATATGATCATGTCTAGCATCAAAGGAGCAGGAAACTACACTCCACCAACAATGGAAGGGTACTACAAAGTTACATGGTCAATGGGATGGATATACCAACCTATTACGGGGCAGTGGAGCATTAGGACCTGTAATCCCATTTAATGGACTGATCCCAGAACCTAGAATGCTCTGTCCCCATGTTTCCTCAGAGCTGCCTCCTTCTATCTTCAAGTTCAAGAAGGATATGTTATACGTGGGGCAGATCTGAACCTAATTCATCACTTGAAGCCAAGCTCAGCAAACTTGCAGCCGGAAGCAGAGCTGGTCCCTGCTCAGCTGCGCTTCAGACCCAAACACACACGCACACCCCCCCTCCCCCCCCACACAAGATTTATTGTCGTGAGTCACTGATTTGGGGAGGTGGTGGGTTTTTTTAATTTATGCAGCTTACTTTATTAATAGAAGGAACAGAAACCCTGACATGGAAACAAACTTGGAGTGTTCCAGGAACAGAAAGAGGGCCACTGTGGCTGGAACAGAGTGAGTAAGTGGGCGGTAGTCACAGTGAGAAAAGAAGGGGCCAGATCCTGGAGGGTCTTGTAGGTTGTATCAGATATTTTGCGTTTTTTTCCCATGGGTGAGTATTTCAAGCAGGAGAGTCGTGTGATCTGATTTACATCTTGAAAAGATCATTCAAGGGCTATATATGAGAATAGGATATAGTCTGTGAAGAGCAAGAAAGAAGGGAGACCAAATTAGAAGTTAATAATTTAGAAAAAGGTAATCAGGGCCACCATGAACAGTCATTAGGAATGTGCGCTGCTGAGAGCTTCCAGAAGGGTGGGAAGGTGAAACTGAAGTCCAACCTAGACTTGCCCTATGGTGTGTTCTGTCAGGAGATCACAGCTGCCCAGAGGAAGTGCCTTTTGCTAATTTGTACAGACGCATCAAGTGGTGGTGGCCTTGGCATTGATAGTGGCTTGTACCTTTCGTTTCTTTCTCTTTATTGGTTATTTGGTAAGTAGTACTGATCAGGAAGGAAATCTGTTGTACCAGAGAATGAAATGTATCAGATTAAATATGTAATATGTATGGAGCTAGTGTGTTTGCAAAGGTATGCTTTGGCCTTTCTGTGCGCTGGGAAACATTCTGCATGTGATGTTATTGAAAGAGAACATGAATCAGTGGGTTTGGGAAAATATAGTATACTTTCTTAGATACATAAAGACAGAGGCCAGGTGAGGCCAAAGAAACAGCAGAGTGTTTATATTCCTGTGTCCCAAATGTGAGGTGAACAAGAACATATAGAAGTTCAACCATGTGGAGAAAGTCTAGTGGTTCTCAGCTGAGTGCTCACTACTTTTAGTAGCCCAAGTTACAGGGATCCTGCTAGGTAGTGATATGGTTAGATAAGCTGTTTGCAAATGAAGTCAACCATCATCAAGAATAGAGTGAAGTATGTATGAAGAGAGCCAGCTCATGTCTGAGGGAGAATCTAAATAGAATTTGGAAAGCGTGATTAGAGGACAATGAATGAGATCATATGAGAAACGGTTCAGTTACTAAACAAAGGGGACATACTGTGCCTGTGTGTTCAAGGGTGTCTCCCTGTAGCAATTTGCCAGGCAGACCAATGAACCAGGTGTTTGTGACGCCATGGTGCCTTTCCTGTCATGCCTGTTGTTATCTGTGCATCATAAGAAATTTCAGGTAGGATATTTGAAAAGTGAAACTTCTAGAAAATGTTATGTGCACTGTTTGGAAGGAAGTGAATGTTTCGTTTATGTTTATTGAGCATTTACTGGGGGCCCGTTACTGTGCTAAGTCTTTCATCTTTATCTCAACCTCTGGAATGTAGGTTTTAGTGCTTCCATTGTATAGATGGAAAAACTGAAGTTCGCTAAAGTTAAGTTATTCAGCCCAAGGTCACAGCCAGGCTTTATCTTCAAGCCTGTGCAGTTCGTTGCCATGGTAACATGGCAAAGCTGCTGCTCAGAGATTCTTGGGTGCTCACTGCTCCACGTGGAGGGTGGCATTATATTATAGTCGAGTGGTTCAAAGCATCACTTCTGAGGTCAGCCTGCCTGGATTTGAATTATGACGCACCACGTGGGTAAATTGGGCAAGACTCCCTTCGTCTCAGTTTCTTCGTTTCAAAAATGGGAATAACAATTTACTACACTCCTGGAACAGTGTAAGTGGTAGGTGATTTTTCTTCTCATTTTTCGCGATGTCCTGTAAGGGTCTCAGTGCCAACTTTAGAAACATCAAATAGCTTTCCAAAGACTTTGAATTCGAGGTGGAGACTAAACCTGTGGCATGTCCCCCAAACTAGCATTTGTTCCACAAGAACAAAAATGTGTCATGGTCAAATGAGTTTAGAAAGTAATTCTTGCAGAATTGCAAATGCAAATCAGCATTTAAAAAATGGTGATGTCTTGTAGTAAAGAAATTTTGATTAGTTCATTATTTCCTACATTGATTTGGCCACAGAAACAGTTAATATTGTGACTCTGCACAGGACCAGAAAACACCTGAGTTCCATCCCTGGCCTGTTACGCATTTTACCTTTGTCAAGTTTCAGATCTTGTCTATGCCTTCATTTTCTCGTCCGCAAAATGGGAACAATAACAGTGCTTTCTTCACAGGATGGTTTGGAGATGAAATGCATATAAAATGACTGGCCTCTAGTAAACTCTTAATCAATGTGAGATCATTATTTTCACGACCATTCTTTTAGAAGTCTGAATGCTGATATCATTTTATGTGTACTTTTATGTAGCCCAAATATTTGATTCTCTTTATTTCCTCACTGTTTTTATAATGTGTACCTTTTTGCTCTAAGTGGCTTTAAATCGTGGAATTAAGTGGATGAGGTAGGAATACATAGCACTAGGAGCAAGGGCTTCACAATTGCTCAGATAATGAAATGAGATCATGGACTTTGGAAAGTAGGAAGTGCCACACCGATTAAATAGTTATTATTGCTCTTATTGGAGCTTTCAAACACTAGGTGACGGGAGAGTCGGGTTCTGTGATACGTCTTCTGGCAAGCGGCCTGCTGCCACTACCCTCCCAGCTTCCATGACCCCTCAGCTTTGGCTGCCTTTTGAATCCTCTCCCAGCCATTCATTCTTCTGCTTCTGAAAGCTACGGCCAGAGGCATGGAAATTAAAACTCATTTTTAAAAAGTGTATATTCTGTGAGTCATATTTGCCCTTCTTTCAGTGAAAGATCAAAATGGGTTTTGGGCTCTTAGTAGTAAGCCCGTCTCTCAGAGAGGTCTCATTTGTTTGAATTCCTAATCGATGATCTCTATATAGATATGGCAGAAATAGAACTTCTGAGGATCAAGAGCTACGAAATCATTCATTTGCTTCCCTGCATAACCATTAGAGAACACACCACCCTCACTACTGGTGACCTGCTGATTATTGTTAATTAATTAACTAATTAATGTGCTTATTCCTTAGATGTGTATTGAGTGGTTGCTATGTATCAGGTACTGTGCTAAGCTTTATTTATGAGGGTTCGAAATAAATGAGGCCTGGTGTCTGCCCTTGAAAATCCTGAAATTCAGCTGGGAAGAAAATGCATGTACACAAATAACTTTCATTCAAGGTGATTTTCCAAATGTGTAATAGACATGTGGCAGGATAAAATTTATTAACCTGGCAGTGGTTTTAACACCTCCTCCCTTTTCATATAGCTTCCTGTTATCTCTAACTTAGTTTTCTTCCTTCTATCCCCTGGAGAGTCTGCCTCTGCCAGACAGTTTCTAGGGTGTGTGTGTGTGTGTGTGTGTGTCTATGAGAGAGGGGGAGAAAAAGATACAGAATCAAAACATGTACAGAGAAGGGCAAAAGAAAGATTTACTGGAAAAGTTGAAGTCCTATTTACATAGTAGTAAAGATGAGAGACGGGTGAAAATCAAAGGAGGCCTTAACCCAGATTGGAGTCAGGAGGCCTGTAGGGGGCGCTCTGGGTCCTACATCTATGGTAGAGCCCAACAAGAAGCACTAACTCTTTGTTTACAATAGCCCTCCCAGGTTCCTCTTCTCCTCTTTGAAAGAGGAACCTCTTTTTTTGTTTCCTGGGACTTGCACGAGGCTCACCATTCGACCTCATGTTCCAAACTGCAGTTCTTTGCTGTTCCGGAATAAATCCATTTTTTCAGCGAAGTATCTGACAGTTTATGGGTTTTAGGCCCACAGAGGAAAGCGGGATAGAAAGGACTGGGGTAAAGTGGCTGATGTTTCGTGATGGAGAAGGAATCTGGTGTTTGAGGGCTCCATAGAATGAGAGTATGAGACAATTTTTTTGCCTGGTGGGCCTGTACTTGTTCCAGTGTAGCCCCACTCTGGAACCAAGCCACTTGGGGTCACAGCCTTCAGAGGATTATGAGGATTATAGACATGGCATCTTGGAGAAGTTCAGAGGAGATAGAAAACTGCTCGGATAAGAACGGCCAGGGAAACATCATGGAGGTGGTGGCTTTTGAACTGGGTCCCAAAGAATGGAACACTTATGTTATGAAGTAAAAGTCTGTAGAGACACTGTGTTCTGGGGAGGGCATATTTTAAAATAAAGTCAGTGGAGCAAAGTCTTCAGGAGACACAGCTTGAAGTAGCCTGGGTTTTATAGGGCAGCCATGAAATAAGACCAGGAAAGCTGGTTGAGGTCAGGAATAAGTGAGCCAGCCTCTAATCCAGCACTGATTTTTGTCACTATATTTCTGTTTTCAGTTGAATGAAGGGCAGGGTGGCTTTTTGTGGTTGTGAGTGACACACCCAGATTAAGGGGGATTATGTTTTCCCCACTGGGCTTGTTGGTAGCGTAATTCCAAGGAACCACTTTTCACTATAGTTTTAAGGGTTGCCAAATCCTTCCTCTTCTTGCTTTTATGACATCATCAGAGGGTCACATGATCTATGCTCTGCCACCTGCAGCACTGTAACTTGAGTGAATGACCCAAGGACAAGAGGGAATGCTGGAGAGGAATTATTGCAGCAGCAGTGGAATGAACTTGACCTTGTAACTGCTGTAGCTACCAGGCAGTTGTCATCCTGTGTGCACATCCAGACTTAACATACTTTCTGCTTCTTTTGAAGCCCAGTGCCCCAGCCACTCTCCTCTCTCTCCCGCTCGAACAACTTTCTAATAAATCCCACTTACCTTAAATTATTCAAAATATACACAACTACCTATTACTTGCAACCAAGAATTTCAACTGACCCTTGGACCAAAAGCTTTCCTTAGTCATCTGTGAACAGAAGGCCATCAGCTCAAAGACATGCTCTGAAGAAAGCTCTTACTTACAGAGCCCAGAATGTCGCAAGTTCTCAGAGAGTTCTACCTGTGCAGCTATTTTTCTATCGTGCTACTTGAGAGCAAGAGCAGAATAATGATTGTCTTTCCCAGACATCAGGACGGGAAGGTAAATGGGAGGTAAAGTAAGGAGCCCAAGGCACCACATCTAGTCAGTTTTTAATCCAAGATTAAAATCAAGTGTCTGCTTTCAGGTGTGTGTGCAGAAAGTGCAGCCTCTGGAATTTCACATTTGTTTATGGAGTAAAAATACAAAGCCCTTGGTTATATGTCTTTAAAGGAGTTCATCTCCTTCATTTTGAGGAAACGTGAGGGGAGGTGACTGGCATTTCTCTGTGATGTCCTTTTGTTGCAGTTCATACACGATCCCTTTAGCGGGTTTATTTTTTTTTTATAACCCAGAAGGTATCTGATGATCCCTGACATCTGTCACTATTTCTTTTGCTGGGCAGAATGACCACAGCTTCCCGTAGACCCTGCAGACAGCTCAGGACAGAGAAGGAAAAAATCTAATGAAAACTGTTGCTTTTGGCTGATTCAATGTAGGTGCCTGTCCCCTGACCCCACCCTACCCTGATCAAAGTGATGTCAATTTTCTTTGGAGTACACTGAGAATTTCTTTTTCTTTTATTAACTAAAATATTAATTAATTTATTAACTAATATTAATTAACTTTTCTTTCCTGATACCAAAGGAAGTCATATTCGTTTAAAAATAAATTGTGCATTTCAGAAAACCATGCAGAGGAAAATCGCTGATAATTCTACCATGCAGAAATAACCATTTGTGATATACCTCTAGTCTTTTCTTTCTGTGTACAAAGACATACAAACACATATAAACACACACATGTATATATACATATATACACATACACATATTTACATATATGTATAAATATACCTGTATGCACACATCAATGAATATCTATAATATACTTTAAAAATAATTTCCATAAAAGTCTATTTATATTTTGCAACTTTCTTTTACTTAACAACATATCAGGAACATACCTTCATGATTTTCAATGGCAGTGCAGTATATTAATCATATGGATACACCATAATTTATTTAACATATATTGTCAAGCCTTTCGGTTGCCCTTTTTTGCTATATAAATAATATTGCTCCTCCTTAATTATATTTAGTTTAGATAAATTCTTAGGAACAGAATTGCTGGGTCCTTGAGAAGATGCTCAAGGAATAGCTCTAGCTTTCCAATTAGGCTCCTTGATATTTTAAAATGGCTTTGCAGTTGGATAAGTATCTTAGTCCATTTAGGCTGCTGTAACAAAATACCACAGACTGGGTAGGTGGCCTATAAACAACATTTACACTGTTTCCCCGAAAATAATATAATATAAAATTAATTATAAAAAAGTTAATATAAAAATTAATATAAAACCCGGTATTATATTATATTATATTATATTACATTATACTACATCATATTACATTACATTATATTATCTTATTATTATATTATAAGACCTGGCCTTATATTATATTAAAATAAGACCGTGTCTTACATTAATGTTTGTTCTAAAAGATGCATTAGAGCTGATTGTCCGGCTAGGTCTTATTTTTGGGGAAACATGGTGTTTCTTACAGTTCTGGAGGCTGGAAGTCTGTCCTCTTTGGGGCCACAGACTTCTTGTATCCTTCCATGGTACAACGGGGGAGCTGGCTCTCCGCGCCTTCTTAATAAGGACACTAAGCCCATTCATGAAGGCTCTGCCCTCATGATCCAATCACCCCAAAGCCCCACCTGCTAAAACCATCACCTTGGCAATTAGGTTTTCAACATAAGAATTTTGGGGGGGACACATACATTCAGACCATAGCAGCAAGTTGTCCCAAGATGGGATGGGGTGGTATGAGAAAGTTCTTAGCCATAATGCAAAATTGGATTATGAATATATATATATGATAGTCCCTAAACCTTGGGATAGGCAAACTTTTGTAAGATTGACCACAGTCTGGGCTAAAGCTGTAAAACAACTCAACATTATCTAAGGGCCTCAGAAACTAAGCTAGTAGGCCCAGACAATTGTTATTCACTGAGGAAGAGTGAAGAGTTGGTGCAAAACCCCACAGGCAGTGAAGAGTTTAGTGCTTTAAAGAATACACGCTGCCTTAGAAGAGATAATGAAATCACCGCCCTAGCAGAGCAAAGTCCAATGAGCACAATGAAACCTAATGTTATTAATGCTTTGCATTAAATGCTTCGCATAAATCATTGCACATAATCATCACAACAGCCATATGAAAGAGATACTATACTGACATTATCTCTGTTTTACAGCTGAGGAAACTAGGGCTCTGAGAACTTAAGACGTTTTCTCCAATGAAAGGATCGGGTTTCAAACCCGGATTTATCTGATCCCAGATTCCTTTTCCTTTTTACGCTACCTTCTAAGATCTAAGGGAGAATTCAGAGGACTAATCTGAAACATTTTTAAGCTCTGCAAGGGAGGCTGAGTCTGTTCATGATTAAATAGTTTCCCTGAGGGGAGCCAAGAAAAGTTTAGCACTTGGTCATTTGAAGCAGATGAGACCAAGTGAAAGATGTGGGTCTTGGAGCAATGTTGTGTGGGGAGAAAGCTTGGATGGACTGACTGGAATGCAGCGTGGTTTTGCCTGAACCGTCCCACCTAAGAATGGATATTAGAGCAGATTCTGTCAATGCTCCCTTCATACCCTTTTGTATCTCATTGGAACACCAGCCCTTTTCCAATGTCCAGGCTGCCAGAAAAAAAGGGTGGGGGGCAGATACCTGAAAATGGTGACACTAATGGACTGTGCCTGTAGTGCAGAGGCCAAGACAGTTGAAGAGTGACAAATGACCATTGCATTTAGCAGCATGGAGATTTTTGGTGGCCTGGAGAAGAACAGTTTGGGTAGACTGGTGGAGGTTTTATTGACATGGATGAAGGAGAGAATGTGAGGAAAGAAAACAGAGGTAGTGAGATACACAGCTTCTATGGATGATTTGATAGCGGCCTGCATCGTTAAAAAATCAACACGTTTGTCAAATGACATGATTTTCTGTAGTGAAGAAGTACTGTCACCAGAACATTAACGTATTCGAATATTAGAGAGGAGCAGCATGGTGACAGCTGAATTAGGAATCACAAAACCTGCGCTGCAGGCCTAGCATAAAATCTGATTAGGTTTATGGCTCTAAGCAAGTCATTTTCCATTTTCTTAATCCCTTATCTATATAGTGATGGTCTTCCCAGCTGTAGCTATCTATGATTCAATTATTTACAAAGAAATTAATTTGAATTTTCTTAAATAAATCTAATTTTCTTCTCATAGTACATAACACATGTCCCTTTATCACCAATATCTTTAATAAGAATATATATTTTCAATGTTCTATTTTCTCTCTTTTAGTTTTTTACCTGCTCCCACAATCATTTCTTAAGTGGCTCTAGAGTACTTGATGAACTAACTTTCTGTTTCTGTTTGGATATGACCTGTCAGTTATCATTAATTTGCATGTGTGGTCTTGTCAAGATGTTGCACCTACAGGACGGCTTTTCATTTAAGCCACCAGTAAGTAATTATGACATAAATGTTGACATTGACACTAAAGTTGAAATTTATCATATCCCATATTGTGTTCAGTTAGAAAATTTGCCAATAACTGGAAAATATTTTAAGGACGTCCTTTTAAAGACTGCATACTGCTTCGTGTCTATTTTCCACTTTTTAAATGTGTACACCTATTTGAAAATTTCGTCCGGGTTATGTTTATTTATTTTCAAGTAAACTTTTTTTTTTTTTTTTTTTTTTTTAAGCATGATATGGAGTAGGTTTAGTAGGGCATGGCCTCTGGACTAATAGGTTAGAGGATGCTGAGAAACCTGGAAGTCACATGCTTGGTTGGTAGTCTGGGAGAGCAGTTCAGATGAACCATAGCGAAAAAAAACTGGATGCATTTAGTGTGAAAGGGAGGACAGAAATAGAGAGATATATTTTAGAGGAGGACCTGAAAGGATATGGTGACCATCTGGACATGGTGAGGGAGAGGGAAACATGAAAGCTGATATCAAGATATGAGGGATACAGGAAATATTTTGAGAACAGGTGTTGGTAAGAGGGGACAGACAAGGGGCTGAACAACCTCATACCTATAGGGACCAGACAGGTAAGGGGAATGAACGAAGTAGGCCAGATTGGGAATATGATACGGGGGTGGGGGGGCGGGGGGAACTGTGGAACCTGCCCTGTCTGCTAAAGGAAGCAGCCACTCGTCAGCTTCGGCCAGTCATTACCATGGAGGAATTTCTGTCTAATAGTATCAGCTCTTTCCATTTTCAAGAGAAACTAAAATTGCAAAATTTAAAGTAATTACTTCTGATTTATTTCTTTAGATTTGATTATTTTTAATCACTGTGTGTGTGTGTGTGTGTGTGTGTGTGTCTGTGTGTGTGAGACACAAAGCAAAAGGTGGGGGTTGAAAACTTCAGATGCATTTGTCATTTTCCCGATTGCCTGATATTCTCATGCACATATCTGCTTAAATTCCCACTTAAGTGTCCATTTAGTGTTTACGTGCACTTTTCCAAATGCTTTAGGGTGAATACTATGCATACTTAGTGGTTACTGTTAGTATGTGTCTCAAGTAAATGGTCCATTTGTGTCTGTTTCCCCAGTTTCTTCTGCAAGATATTAGTTTTAGGAGATCGGAAGAAGTCCAAAATATGGACTCCGAAATAAATGGATGGTTTTTTAGACTGGGAGATATATGTGTGTACACATGTGTTTGTGTGTTATTTATGTAGTTTCAGGTACAAGAGAAAGTGTGGACAATTGCATTCTGGAATAGACTGAACTTTTAGGATTGAAATCTAAGAGCACAAAAAAAGGAACAAGATCTGGGTAAAAGGGCTATTAACTGGATATTAACAAGCTGATTTGTGAACAAAACCTTAAAATATCCTACATCTTCCATTTAGGGGTGTGACAGTAGCTCAATTGACTTTATTTTAACCAACACCTGTTATGAAATACTGAGAAAAAAATTAATTGGTGTAAGGTAGAATGGAGGTATCACTTACAAAAATTCAAACGTATTTTTCAATGTAAGCATCCACATCAAATCTATGCAGAATTGGTCTTTATATAGCAAGCTTTGATGTCATTGAAATAACGAAAAAAATTGGGGGTGGAAATATCATCTGCTAAGGTTTTGAAAAAATAAGTATGTATCTCATTACTGAGAGAAAGCTAATGGCAGAGAGCAGGATCTGAAGCGTATTTCTGAAGGTAAAATGGATCAATTAATTCTCCCAATCATTTCATCTTCCCAATGTGCTATTCATCTTACAGCTGGTTGCCTGGTAACGTGGTGATTATCAGGGACAGTCACATCAACACTGATAGAACAGGAGAGTGTGCATGTGATCCTTGTTTCTTTTTTCAGGCTGAGGTGGCTCTCAGGGCTAAGCGTGAGGGCTTTGTTGGTGCCGGGAAGGAAGGCTGGACATCAGGTGACAGTCCCATCTCTCCCACATCCGGGCTGGGGCTCTTGGGAAAGTTATTTGACCTTGGCCAGCCTCAGTTTCCTCATCTGTACAATGGAGATACCCTTAGTTCCTACCTCTCAGAATTGTCATGAATCTTGTATGAGATCATGTAAGTAAAATGTACAAATTCAAGATACCATTGTATTTATTTATTTATTTATTTATTTATTTATTTATTTATTTATTTATTTATTATTTTTTAAGGAGGACACAGCTCACAGTGGCCCCTGCGGGGATCGAACCAGCAACCTTGGTGTTGTGAGCACCACGCTCTAACCAACTGATCCTTGTTCCCTGAAATGCTAGTCCTCAACAAAACTGGTGGGAAATGTCACTGTGAATGGAGCAGTAGAAAACATATTTCTACTGATGCATACAGTTTTCTTTTTCTTTCTCTTTTGACATTTCCTTAATTTTAGGGGTTATGCACTGACAGCACATAACACCACGCATTGTACTTGCCTCTGCAGTGAATTTTCCTCAAGAGCTGTCTTACAGAAAAATGTAACAGGATGCAGCTCATGTTCTGACATGGAGAGTGTGGTGGCCAGCGTTTGATTGGCAGGGAGAATTTAAGAGCACTAGACTCGTTGTCTGAATTTGTTTCAGATTGAGAAAGTGTTTCTGTGGAATTGCTTCATTTATTAATTAATTCAACAAATTGTGACTATAGACACTCTAGACACTGGCGAGACGTTGGGGATAATATGAACAAGATCAGTACAATTCTTATCCTTGCTGACTTTGTACTCTGAGGGAAATGATATACCCTCAAACAACCTATAACAACTAGGTGTCATAAATTCTATGATTGAAAAAGTATAGTCATTTATGGAAATGAGTAGAAAGAACACCTAATGTGAGGGTTAGGATGATCTTGCTTTTGACTTGGCTCTGCCCACCCTTACTGAAATAATTGAATTTTTGGCCCCATGCTTTAACAAAGCACCTGGCCACTTTCTAGGTGCAAACAATTAGGGAGCTCACCAAAAATATAGCTGCCCTTATTTCCATTCCAAGCATTGGATCAGTGATATAGGAGAGTGGGTGAGGGTTGGAAACGTGTCTGGCAAGGAAAGCATGTGTCTCCATGTCCTTGTTATAGGCAGAGATAGATTGATCTATATAGATAATTTTTCATGGAGAACATAAGCATTTCAATTAAGATCTCAGTAGGTATTTAATACAGAACTCCGAAATGAAGTTCTTTTCATTTGTCTTGATCAACAGATTGTATCCTGAGGCGATAACCACAAACAACTTGGTTTGACAGGAGGATAAACACACACCTTCCGTTCATGGATAAAAGCCATGCTGGCTGATGGCACTGGGGTTTCCAGGAGTCTCCGGTCCCGGACAGACGTGTGGGTGGATGGGAGATTGGGTTTGTGGTGGTTAGGTCTGTCATTTTAGCACGGACATCTGGGGGTGCCAAGAACCTGACAGCATGACAGATAGCAAGAGAGGAAGCCAAACCAGTTGGGGTGGCCTCTAATTCATGGTTGACAGCCAAGGATAATTTGTGGTTACCAGAGCAGGCAAACACACTGCTCACACGCATGCTCACTCTGAAAGTGCTTTAAGCGAGATTGTCTCACTGGAATCCGTGGCTAACTTTGAACGTTAATCAGAGTGGTCACTATGCCAGCCTCTCTTTTCAAGTTCAAAGGACTTACCTCACTTGCAATAGCTATAGATGTGAGAGTCAAATTTGTTCTAGTCTTAAGGCCGTTGCACTTGCCACTTGTACTACCCAGCACACTCTGCCCTCCTGTTGTCCCATGGCTGATCCATTTTTGTGAGTCGGTTCTCAGCTTACATTTCAGGTTTTCAGAAGGTTTTTCCTGAGCCCCTATTTAAAGATGTTAAACTCAATAGCTTTCTGCCATATTACATTGTTTCATTGTCTTGTAGCATGTGTCACTTTTTGGAATTATCGTGAAGTTTGTGTCATTGTATTTTGCTTTATTGTATATATCCCTTATCTGGTCTGGACGCTCCGTAAGAACAAAGACCTTCTCTATGTCATTCACCACTGTTGGACCCTCAGAGCCTAGAACAGTCCCTGGCTCTTACTTATATCCTCGCAGGCAAGGATTATGTCTTAGACAACTTCCGAAGCCTGATGCCCAGCTCAGTAAGTGGGTGTAGATGGTTCCCGTTAATATATAGATTTATTTAATGAGAAATACAATTAAACCTTACAGAGGTAATGATAATGAACTGAGCACCTTGTTGGAACACAGGGCCAGTTTTCTTTTAATCAGTGTTTAAGTTGATTTTAAAACCCCAGTTGGTATTTTTGTGTACTTGTGTGTTCAGCTCACATTTGAGCACTGCTCTGTGACAGGTGCTTTGGGAAATGAAACACAGTGAAAGTGGTCCTTGCCTTTCAAAATTTATATTCTGTTTTAAAAGAAGTGACTGAAATACATTTCCCCTTCTAATCTTTGTAAATGGTGCCTCGCTGTGTTCTTAGATAAAAAAATATTTGTTGAAATAATGAATAAATGAATGAAAGCAAGAATAAATGAATGAATAAGGAAGAGATGAATTAAGTGATAGAAGTTAGAACAGATACAATGAATTGTCAGTCTGTGAGTCAGGGTTGGAGGATTTTATTTGCATGAAGTCTTTGAGCCGTAAAGCAGACTAAATTTATTTTTCATCCAATAGAAACCATTCAGTTTCCTTGTGCTCATAGCATTGTTTCTTACTTCATGGGTTGTTCTTGATGTCCCCATGCTTGGAATATTCCATGCTCATCATCTTTATATGTTTAGAGTCCATGCACTGACGATAAAGTCAAACATCATCATTTCAGTGAAATACTTTGCTCCCTCCCTTGCGGAAGGAGTTTCTCCTACTTTTGAATTCCTAGAATTCTCTACTGATCCCTTGCCTGTGTCACTTAACCTTTTCCATCTTATATTACCATAATTTATGTATATGTTTGATCTTCCCTTTTAGATTCTCAGCTCCTCAAGAGTGAGGTTCATTGCTGATTTATCTGAGTAGCCAACCTTCAATAATTCATTCAATAAATATTTACGGAAGACATATTATACTTCAGGAATAGTGCTAGTTTTAGAGAGAATGACATCGACAAGGCAAACATTTGTTTGCCCTGTATTTTAGAGTTTGAGAATAGAGCATTGTGTTAATAGCTTTTATTTGTTGAGCACTTCAGCCAATTTGATGCGATAATTATCTTAGCATGTTGTAGGTAAGGCCATAGATTTTAGATTCTACAGATTACGGTTCTACTACTGGTTCTATTGCTTTCCAGTAGGTGACCGTAAGCTGGTAATGCAACCTCTTGGAACTTTTGTCTCAGTTATTTATGACTACAGGTAGTGCTGTGTAACAAATCATACCAAAGCAGATTAAAATAGAATTTATTAAGCTTATGAGTTTGTGGGCTAACTGGGTGGTTCTTCTGGGCTGGGCCAGGTTAGGCTGGTTTCATTTTGGCAAGCACATGTGCCTGTAATGAGCTGGTGGGTTGGCTGGGAGGACACATCAGTCTGAATAGCCGCTAGAGTAGCTCTTCTACACATGGTCTCTCATCCATCACCATGCAAGCCTGGGTTTCTTAACATGGTGGTTGTAGGGGTCCAGAATAGCTAGTAGTCTAGGCTCAGATTTGATAATGTCACTTTTGTCACATTCTGTTGGCTGAACCAAGTTACAAGTCCAGACCAGATTCATGAGGTAAGGATTTCATCTTTTGGTGAGAGTAGAGGGGAGAATGAACAATTGTTGCCATTTTTGTACTTTATCTACTACAATTTCAGTCTATAAAATAGAAATGATAAGAATAGTCCCTACTTTATAGGTGAATTGTGAAAATTATATGAGATAATGTAGAAAGATCTGGAATGTTACATGGAACTTAAGAAATGTTAGAAGTTTGTTACTATTATTATATCACTATCCCCACAACGGACCATATGGAGGGAGATACTACAATCCTCATCTTTCCCATGACGAAACTCGGAGTTTAAGTTACCTGTGGAGCCAGGATTCAAATAAAGATTCATTTGACTTCAAAGCTTATAGCAGAGACTGCGTAATTGTTCATCATATCTGTTTTTTTTTTTATTTTTTGTTGATGTTGTTTTTTTTCTGAACACATAAGTGGACTACATTTCCCAGTCTCCATTGCTGTAGGTGTGATCCTGTGACTGGGCTCTAGCCCATAAATGGTGAGCAGTATGACTCAGGAGGGAGGTAATCCAGGTCTGTGAATTTCCATATGGAAGAGAAATGCCTCCAGATTACAAACACTGATTTTGGATTTTAGTGAGCCAGAAATAAAGTTCTATTGTGAATAGTCAATGAAGTGTTGGAGTTCCTTATAACAATAACAGACTAACCACTACAGTTTAGTTGTAACAAACTAGCTATAACAAACTAACCAATACAGAGTTTAATTTCTAAAACACTATGCTATAAAGCTTAGGATAGTGAAAAGTTTCTAGGCAATGTTTTGCACACATTAGGCGCTCTAACATTCACTGAATAAATGAAAAGATTCTAAAACCAAAGATAAGCTTTCTCGTCCCTTAATACCATGTACCAGATACGCTTTATCTTTCCTCTCTGTGATTGTCCTTTCACTCAGAGAAACTTGTTCCTTTTTGGTGAAACCAGACTGACTTGGGGTTAATGCACATCTATCCTGGGCCAGAAGATCAAATTCTCTGATTAGAGTAGCATTATTAGGATCTGTTGTATCTACATAAACAAAAACAAATAATATTTTAAAGCAAAATGGAAAAAATATTTAGATGGTCTTTTCCATAGATGGAAAATATATTTTTTTTCAGGGCCTCTAATGTACAATTCTGAGGACATGATCAAGAACTAAGGTCAGGGAAGTTCTTAGAGGATTGTTGAAAGTGGGTTTTAAGCACTATTTTGTGAAAAGAGAGAGTTGAATTTTCTAATTTTCTAAAGTTAAGAAAATTAGAAAGGGGGGGGGGAACTAATGAAAACAGACAAAAATATCCCAACCTTGCTTAGAACCAAAGGGCATGAAACTCACCCCCCCACTGGCCCAGAAAGAGGAGTCCATACTAATTGGAGTCCACATCATTACAGAAGCTCTAGTGAGACCATTAGGACTTTAAATTATGACAATTACATGAGACCTGTGCTATGGACATCACTCAAAGAATTTGCCCTCTGCCTTAGAGAATCACAGAATCATAGAGAGGCAGACTATATACATTGGGAGCCATGGAATCAGTAAGAAGTCTAGTTGCGTGCCTTAAAAGGAAAACAGTTAGCAATACAGTGAAATCTCAGTGAAATAGAATCCAACTATTTAAAAATTGCCATTTCCATCCAGTAACCTCACTCTAAAAGAAAGAATAATAACATAGCTAACATTTAATGAGTACTTACTACGTGCCAAGCACTCTGAGTTGAACAAGAAAGTTGAAATTAGAGAATTTGTGAAAGCAAATCTTTTTAAGGGGTACAAGATATCAGAGAGGGTTGGGATGGAGGAAAGTCTTAACATCTTGGGTTGAGTCTTGGCTGTAGCAAGCATGTTACCTCACCAGTCCTCTGTTAATTCGCTTGTAAACTGGGAAAAACAACAACCTCCACTGAGGGTCAATGAGATAAAGTACTTTTCAAGCTGCAAAATGCAAGTTACGCGATCGTATTTAAATTAATCTCTTCCATTTATACACATATATCTAATTATTTATTTATAGTGGGGTCTGGTGGGAAGAAATAGCACAATAGGGGTTTGAGAAAACTTTAAAATATTTTTGAAATAGTTGACGTCTAGAGAAACACCCTGCACATCACCAATGTCCCTTTATTGTCCAATAAACAAGCAAAACCCCACAACCTAATAAACACATCACAACAAAAATCCAGCCCCCAAACAAAGCAAGGGACAAGTTCAAAGATATCTGCAGACGGTTGTTACGTGATGGAAATAGTAAATGATACATTTCACAATATACGAGTATTTCATTTCTTCCAGTAAGTCCTTAGATACTTATGAGAAGTGGTTTGTGCCAGTTTTCTTTTCATTAGCTATTCATATTTTCTAATGGAAATTGTTCTGACAAATTGGGTAAATTGAGCAACTTATACATTTATGCCTCAAAAAGAGGAGTTTTGGAATTCTCAGTCAGCAGGCTAATGTTGAAATCATTAACACTCCACTGATTTTATAATTAAGGAGCTGGAAAGTAAATATAGAGTGTATTTTAAATGTGATACAGCTGTTTGTCTTGATGCTTAGATCACATGCCTTTTGACTGCAGATGCCATTAGCTATGCAATGTGGTGCCACCATAGGTGCTTGTACCTGAGGGTCCTCTTCCAATTCTCCGAGGACAGAACCCCTGCATTGTGTCACCTAGAGGGGAAAAATGCAAACAAACCCCTCATGCCATGTAGGAGTGAAGACTAGGATGATAAGTTTCAGAAAATTTGAACACCCGACATCTGAATACAGGATCCACTTCTTGTTCCTGGAGGGCAAGAGGAGACTTGAGTGTCTGGGGAACTGTGAGAGAGTACTTTCACCTCAGGTGTTCAACATTAGTCCAGTAAATCTTTGCCGAGTACTTACTATGTGCCAGGCACGGAGCTCGGGATACAGTGGTGAACAAGAAACGCATGGTGCCTGAGCTCAGGGGACTTAGAAGGTAGACAGTGAAGCAGACAATGTGAGGAACGTGATGGCAGGGAGTTGTGAAAACGCCTAGAAGGGGCCGGAAGGTCAGGGAAGGTCTTCCTGATAGGATGACCTATGCTGGGCCCCGAGGATGCACGGGAGATGGGAATGTTTCGTTTCTGGGAGTGGTAACAATATGGGCAATGGCCAGGAAATTAGAAAGTGGATGGTACATTCTCGCTACTGAAAGACAGTGTGGATAGAACAATGGTGACCCAGAAACACCTTACATGAGCCATAAAAGTGAGTCATATAAGTAAACGTGACATATATAATTTTAAATTGCCTAGCAGTCCCATTAAAAAAGTATAATAGAAAGAAATAGATGAAATTAATTTTAACAGTACGTTTTATGTAGCCCAATATAGTATCATTTCAACGTATAACCAGTATAAAAATATTCCTGAGAGAGTTTACATCATTTTTTCACACTAAGTCTTTGAAATTTTCTGTGTATTCGATACTTAGAACACATCTCAGTTTGAACTAGCCACATGTCAAGTGCTCAATAGGCACATGGCTATTGCACTGGACAATAGAAGGCAAGAGGGTAGAACGAGGGATTACATGGTGAAAGATGGAAATGGACATGTAGAAAAGAGCCAAATCCTGAAAGTCTGTATTTCTTCATCTGCAACCCGCTTCATTAGACCAAGCAGTCTTAGGTCCTTCCAGCCCTAAAATTCCATGAACCTCTATCTTATCTTGGTCCCAATTAAATCTTCTTACCTTAATATCTCAAATTTATTTTGTCACTGTTTTCTTCTTTCTTAACTCCAAAGCTATACACGCCTCTGACCTAGGAATGCCAAAAGGAAGACATCCGCTCTTAAGCCCGTTTCTCTTGGTTCATTCAGTAGGGCTTTGGTTTTCAAGTATCTATAGTAGACTTTTATATAGTACATTATACCTGATAGAAATAGCACCTTCATTTCTCTTTGCAATCTGCCATTTCTCCGTTCTCAGTCCAGGTTGTTCGGGAGTGACCAGCCATATTCCAAGTCCAGGGGTAAGTGTGTCTCAGGCCGAAGTTTGTGTCCTTGGCCACAACGAATGGTTCAATGATGGATGATTGGCCTAAGTCATGTTCATCAGAACCACTCAGAGCTCATTTGGGAGTAATTTTGCTTGAGCTATTGGGATAGCAGAACTCTTTTTTCTTTCTACTGGGAAAATTCCTATTAGGATAGGATGTGGAGTTGGAGCTAATGCTATCCTTTTTGTCACCACGAGGAGAGAGCTTGCTTAAAAGGAAGTAAACAGAGAAATGCAGAGTAGACAGATGGAAGAGCTGGAATTTTGGGGGGAAAAAAAAGTCTTTGGTGCCTCTGGATCCAGCTATATCTGGAGTCAAAAGATCCACTCTTGGTCTTCCTACTTTCACAAGTCTCTATGTTGTCTTTTTATTTTTTGCTAAAGCCTCATTGAACTGGAGTTTCTGCCATGTGTAGTGCAAAAATTACTGGATAAAGAAATTACAAGAGCACTGTTGTCAACCTTAATATAGTTTCACAGAATGGACTCCAGAATTAGTTTATAAGAAAAATTTGGTAAATAGAAAAATCTAATGTCTGCAAAAATATGTTTTTTCCTATGAGCTATTATTATTCAGTAAGGTATTTTTTATTTTATGCAACAAACATTTATTGCATATATACTCTTTCTTATGCACTGTGTTCTGGTTTATATATTCTACCAATTATTTACTTGACTGTCTCATTTCTCTATGATCTTTTCATGGGCAGAATACTCTTTCCTAACCCCAAATAAAAGTAAGATTTTGAACTAAAAATCGAAGCACGATCTTTCTGTTTGAAAAGTGTTTCATTCTTTTTTGAAATTATGTAAGTCTCATGCTCTTTGAGAAAGAACAATGAGTTCTCCCAAACTCCTCTTTTTCTAGCCCCTTCACACATGTCCCATATTAATTTTCTCTATAATTTTCTAACTATAATTTCGGAACACTTTAGAGTTGATTGTCTCCCAAAACAATGACTAGAATAAATGGGCAGCCCAAGAATAAATCCACGTATAGGACTGACCCTAGTGCATCAGAATCAGTTGGGATGATTATTTAAAATGAAAATTCCTGGGCTCCTTTTGCTTCGAGAATCTAAATTGGAGTCTTTTGAGTAGGGTCCTAGAATTTGCATTTTAACCAACTCTTTTGGAAAATTACATGCATGCTGAAGTTTTGGAATTACCTGGTTGCTTCAGAAACAATTCCATAAGTATTCCAGGATATAGGGAAGGCATCAGCCCTGAGACCTAGATCACCAGCATTTAAATATGATTTATCTGCTTTAGTCTACTGGATAGCAAATAACTACTTTTAATGATCATAAACATTTCACACAGAAGAAATAGTTTCTAAATGTTATTCACATATTAATGTGTGAGCAGAATATTTATCAGGAGCCAATGCTGTAGATCATAATGCCTATTTATTATAGGCATTATAGATATAGAATACAAATTTAGTTGTAGATTATGACCTCTGTCTAATGAGGAATTAGCTGACCAATATTAAGTTAAGCTGGAAAAGTTAAGTTATATCACTTTTTTCAGCCAAATAAAAAGGGTTGCTCCTAAACTCTGTTCTTACATGTTTCATTCAAAGTCTTAAAACATTTTGGTCAAAACCTTTTTTACATTACCTTGAATTTGGAGTTTTGAAGTTTGTTTAAAAATTGGTATTGGCTTGCAAAAAAGTTGGCAGAATGGATCCATGCAGTGAGAACGGGACTTGAAATGTAGACATAGCCACCTGAAGTTGGGATTTGGAGAGGAAGGCTGATCAGAAAGAAAAGCTCAGATCACATGGGCACTTAAGATACTTCTTTGGTCAAGTTTCTTAAGCCAGGTGGAAATCCTATGGGGCCCACAATACTCTCGGGCCCTGGTAATGCTCTTGCATCGTTTGTACTTGGATGAAACACTAAAGCCATATGAAGCAACTGGGGAAGAGTTTCTTTCTCAAGATCTGTTAGATCACTCTAAATGTTGGCCTCTGATTCTGGTTAGCTGGTTTCCCTTTATGGACTCCGTTCATTCATTCAGTTAACAGTGTTTATAAAGTGCCTCCAATATGCCAGAGACTGTACTAAGCACTTGGGGTGGGATATTGAACAATGTGGACATAGCCCTTCCCCACTGTAGCTTATACGTTGGTGACTCTACTTATCTGTCCATCTGATCCCATGAGGAGGAATCCAGAGCGGAGTCTTTTTCAATTTTCAGACGAACATGATTTTGGTTCCCATAAATTACAGACTTATTAGTTTACTAGATAGTTCATCCCCTATGCATGCTGAGATCTTGTTTCATGTATTGTGATACTGTGCACCTCAGTCTCTCGTGCTACATCGGAAAAAAACATTATTTATCATTACCAAACTAGTTTCTTGCCGACAATCCTGTCATGGATGGTACAAGATGACTGTTTTCTTTACTCAGTTATGACTCCAATCTGTAGCCTGCACAGCCCAATTTAATTCATTAGAAAGAAGTATAAATATTCACACGATCCGCAGGATAACTCCAGGATCAGGAGGCCTGTTTTGAGAGGCCAGCTGCAACAAGAGCCACTTACTTGTTTCCATCAGCCAATGTGGGCAGCGATGATCAGTACGACTTAGGAGGATAATTAGAACAGGTCTAGCAGATGTGAGTGCTTACCTGCCCCTCGAGAGCCTGGGTGCTAAGGACCAGGTGCTCACACAGGACTGCTCAATGAATTGCAGGGCCTGCCGAATGACTTGTCATCCAGGCTAATGAAGGTCTGATAAATCTCCCTCCAGGTTCCCAAGGGGTCACGTTTTTTACTGACAGGGAGATACAGTCACAGGGAGTAGTGCCTAGGAGAGCCAAATCTGTATTTTCCAGTTTTATAAATAATTAATGGGAAGAGAAAATTGGTAGTAATATTGAGGCCATGAGGACACTGTATGGAGATGACTTTAAGGTGATGTTTTAATAGCAAAATTACACAGGACTAATCCCGTCTACATACTATATTGCTACTTCTGTATCATCTCATGTCAGCGAGACAGGTTGATGAAGCAGTTTACTGTTGTCATTGTTTAGTATTCTCACAGGCCTTGGAGTCACATCCTGCTTTTGCAGGTACACAACTTTGGACTGGATGCTTTTCTGTGCCATAATATTGGGCTGAAGTTGATGTAGGTTTCCCTTCATGGACCCAGAAATGTTTGCCCTCACTCTATTACAAGCTAGTATAGCTTCCATAGACCTATTAGGTTGGTGCAAAAGTAATTGTAGTTTAAAAGATTAAAAGTAATTGCAAAAACCTCAATTACATTTGCACCCACCTATGACTTGCCTCCTAGTAATAGCAGCAAAACTAACACAAGTAACATAAACATACTTGGATAGTATTTTATACCATACAAAGTACCGTCATACACATTTTTATATTTGACCTTTGAAGCTATTCCATGAGGTGGTCATTGTTAGACTTATTTTACACATGAGGAAGTTAAGTCTCAGCAGACGACTTGTTTAAGGTCACATGACTTAGAAGACATTGACCTAAACTAAAACCTAGCTTCTCTTCATCCAATATTCTGTTCCCTTTTCATAGCACTGAATGCCATTCAGAGAGACAGCAGTTGCATCCTGTGCTCTCCAAATTCTACTTTGGACTGTCATTGGATGAATCTAATAACAAAGATAATGAAAATGCAATAATATTAACAGTAATAATGATAGCATAGCTTAGTGTTAAGATCAGGTGCTTGGATAGACCTTTGTTTAAATCTCAAGTTTACTACTTACTGATTGTTTGACCTCGTGCAAGTGAGGTAAATTCTCTTAAGACTCAGCTTCCACGTCTGTCGAAAACAATAAATGTCTCTCAATGTTGTGAAGATTAAATGACATCATCCACACAATAATAATAAAATACTGGCTTGGGATCCTAGCTGTCTACCAAGTGCCAGATATTTCACATTCGTTATCTCTGGGTCTTATAGTAATCCTGTGAAACATGTATTTTAATTCTCAATTTATATCTGGGAAAATGAAGACGAGAGAATTCACGTGACTAGGTCTAGATCAAATGGCCAGCAAGAGGCTACGTTAGGATATGAATGCACATCAGCCTGGCTGCAAAACCCATGTTCTTTGCTTGTAAAACTGTTGCAAAGCATTCTTTGGAAAAGATGGAAGCCTTCAGAGGATTCTGGCAATGACTTTGCCTGATCAACTATCAACTGATTCCCTCAAATCCTTGATAGTATGTGAATACTAAGTCCATGTTATACTCACGGTAGAATTTAGTGTACAAAGCGGTGTGCACAGTGAGTTTTGAATTCACCATTCAGCATACACAGGTGATTGCTGTGAATGAAATTGTTTCTTTTTGTGCTAATGAGTGAACCTATGTGTTATCCTAGTTTCTTAAAAAGGTAAATCAAATTAAAAACCAAAAACCAAAAACCTGTGCACTGGGAAAAAATAGTTTAATGAACACTTAAATTACGCCTCACAAAATTGTGATTCTGTACTTAGCAGACCAGCAAATGGTCATTCAGGCTTAGAGCTAAAAAGGCTTCAGTGCTTTTTGAAGAACGCACACCTATATTCTTACATCTCATTTCCTCTATAAATCTGGAAGATACTCAAGGAAACTGTTTCCCACATCTCACAGCTGAGGAAGCTGAGGTCCAGAGGAGTTAAATTTTCTATCAAAGGCCTCACAACAAGTAGAATTTGGTTCTACCACCCAGACTAGGCACAAAGTGCTGAGAGTTATTTCTCAGGCTGATTAGATTTATGGATGAAAAGTCCTTCCTCCTCCCCCCACCAAGGCATTAGAAAGGACTACAATAGGAAAGATTTTCTTTTCAGTTGTATTGGTCTTTAATTAGTATAAACTATGAGTTGGGAGGCTGTAGGTTCCAGTCCTAGTCTGTCAGCCCAGCTGATAAATTAGGTCACTTTAACCTCTTTGGGACTATCTTTCCTCTTGTAGAAAACAAGGATGATAATGTTTATCATTTTTATCTCACAGTGCTATTGAGAGTGTCTGACCCGAGGCTGTTGGTGATAAGAATGTGATCTCAATATCCAAGTTGTGGATACACTCTAACCACCCAGCACACCCTTCTCTTTCTTAACTATGTGCCATTTCCTTTTTGGGAATCACCGCTCTCCCATTATGTGGTCTCAGAGGAGCAGTGGGTTAGGATCTCTGCCTTCTCACCATGCCCGTGGAGCATAGGGCGCGCAGAGGATCTAATTCAGGTGGGCTCTTTCTTCTGGAACTGAGTCCTCAGCAGAAGGACAAAGAGAGAGGGAACAAAGACCACTGAAATAAGTTAATCACTTGATCCCATGGCAGCTCCATCATGAGACATGGAAGAAGTTCCTCTATCCAGTAAGTAGTTTGCTCTTCCAACGAGAGCCGAATCCCCCAGTGTTCACAGCAATTCTAGGGACATTTATTCTCCCATTGATTTTTCGATTAAGTTATCCAGAGTTGGATTGTGTTTATTACAATCTGAACTATTACATACAAGTTTTTACCACATTTCCTTGATTTCAAGATGCCATAAATTTAACGTGCACCATTGATTTTTCATGAAAAAAGGAAGGAGCAGTAGCACTCTATTAAATACGTTATTATAGTATTACATTAAACACCAATACACAAGATGCTTCCTGATTTGAGAAATGTGAAACGTAAAGTACGGACTGTGAAGAAATATGTATGTTAGAACTGAGGAAATATGGTACTCATATTATCATTATTAATATAGTGGGATAATAATTATGACAACTGAGCATTTTATGTCGAGAGAACATCCAGAGGAGTCAGGGAAATATGCCAGAGGAGTTCATTCTCAAATTTTCTTGATTGCTGCTCTGAGAAGTCCTGAATTTACTTGCGTTTTGGTGTGAGACTTCTTCAGTTTGAGCTGCCAGCTAATTTGTGGAAGTCGAACACAGTTCTGGTTTACAGTGAGTGGGAGGTTTGCAGGAAAATAGCAGTGCAAGCAGTAGGGAGAGGAGCTCTGAAATGGTTCCGAATGAGCAGCTAATGGGCAGTTACCTCTGAGAGATATTTTTATAGTTTCCTCCATATAATAGTTGGTAAAAAAATCAGCCTAGATGCGGTGGGAGGAGATTGTCAATTTGGCTTCTCATCAAAGTCAACTTTGTTAAGCTGCTAATTCTTAGGTGTTTTTACAATTTATCACTAAGATGTGTATGCCTGCTTCAGCAGCCTTGATTAATAGATTAATGATCACTGCTCCCTGCGATGCAATTGTCATTGTTGCCCCAGCAGAACTATAAGTTTACCTCCTGGGTAAGGGCCAGGTGAGGGTGACAACCAAGCAGCCATTGGAGGAGTGAGGATTTGGGGCTCTTTCACCAAAGACAAAGAAATGCCCTAAAGAAACAATTTTCCAAGTCACCGTTTTGCCTTAAGGTGGCAGTGACTTAATTGGAACCAGTGTGATAAGGAATTGCCACAGGATCAAGGGATGGGGTCTGTTAGTAACTCCAAACCTACTTACTGGGCAGATCTTCAATTCCATGCGCGGGGCTGCCACCGCCTCTGTAAAGCAAAAGCAATTATTCGTAATGTGGCTGCCATTTGTATCATGCTTCATGATTTAAAGCTGCATCTTCACATGGCCCAGTTTATCACAGAAGAGCTGTAGATTTAATGAGATGAGGTATCTGTGTTCTGTCACTTCCCAGCTCTATAAACAAGGACAGTTATGTAACCCTTTATGTCTCAGTTCCTCATTTGGCAAATGGGAGTAATAACAACACCCACCTTGTTCTTTTTTTTTTTAAATAAAAATTACTCTTAACTGGTACCTGGAACAGGCTTAACAGGGTACAAAGTATTTAGTAAATGTCAGCTACTATTATTTAATAGAAGGGCGTGGGGATATGTGAGGATGGGTGCTGTGCAGGCTACACGCAATGTTTTATGGTTCCTGGTAGCAGGGGTTTGACATACTCCGGTGCATACAAATGAAATCTAGCCTGCCATGTATTTTGGAATAAACTTTTATTGGACCACGACCACGCTCATTTGTTTACATATTGTCATGGCTGTGTTTGTGCTGTAAGATCACAGTTGAGTAGTTACAATACAAATCCTATGGTACGTAAACCTAAAATATTTGCTACCTGGTCCTTTACAGGAAAAGTTGGGCAATCCCTGGTGTCCGTCAAGAGAAAAACAGAGCAAAATCCTGACTTCATGGAATTTACGTTGAATAACAGTTCACTTGCATTCTGATTTATTTAATGTTTACCCTCTTGATAATAGACATTCATAAGTTTCCCGTTTTTTTAAATTTGTAAATAATTCTGTAACAAACGACATAGCATGTATGTGGGTATTTCTGTGGGATATGTTCCTATACATGAAATACTTAGGGGTGATTTTTTGGGTCTCCTCCGTTGCTGTGCTTGCAGATTTACTGACGGATGTAGTGAAATTTCTCAGCACCAAAGTTGTCAGAACTGAGTACTGAATTAAGCCGTCAGTGCCAATTCCCGCTAACAGAGTTTAGTATTAATTAGCTTCTTTGATTGAGTTTGTTACCATCTCCAACGAAAAAACACAACACTAATGCTGGAGGAATTGACTACTTGTCAGATGAAGTGAACCATCAAACTTCCCGCCTATCACAAGTAATCTTACGGCTGGTCATTGCTTCCAGCTTTCAGTTCAGGGTTGCTGCCTTTGGGCCCTGTAATAGGTTGCCTGGATAAAGTCATCAGTGTAATGCAATTCTCCATCTGGATTATCACACCTGTCATTCATAAAAAAGGCCTATGAATGTACAACTCTAGATAACAGAACAGGAACATTACTCTTTTATGCCAAGTGATATTATTCCTAACACTCCATTCCTTTGTGAAACATGCTCAGTAAGAAGACCTGATTGTGGAGGAAACACAAGATGCATCGTTAGTAAGAGGCCATTCTGTGTTTTTTGTTTGTTTGTTTGACATACTTCAAGGGATGGCACCTGCAAAGACATAGCTGAGGATTCTCTATTGCTGTACAAGATTACTGTATATTGGTTAGTAGATTGCAGAATTATCTGACTAAGTCCAAGCAGTGTTTTAAAATAAGAAGACAAACAAGTTATGTTAAATTGGGGTCCAAACTCAAAAGCCCATAGGGACAGGCAGATAATATTAATGGTAAACAGGAGAGCTCATGTTCCATCTGAAGAGAAGGGCTGCTATCTAGTCCTAACTAACTGTCGCCACACCTTCTTATTATTCTAAAAGAAAAGTAAAAGTCTCTGTTAAAAGTTTAGAAATCTGCAACTACTTCAAAATAAAAACAGAAGCACATATGATGAGCCAATTGAAATGTGTCTGCTGGTGTGATCCTACCTGTAAGCCAGCTTAAGATCTCTGCTTTAGAAATTAGTAACAGAGCTGAGGAAGGTTGGGGTGACGCTGATGTTGGATGTCAAAGGACTTAGAAAGCTAACCTCCTAAAGCAAACTAGCACACCAGAGTTCAAGGCAGAGCTTAAAACATGGTCAGGGATAGGCCAAAGTCAAGACAATCATAAATAGCGTTGATCAAGTGTTTTGTCTGTAGAATGGCAAAAAAAAAAAAAAGAAAAGAGATCCGCACAGTTAGAAGATAGAATGATTGAGATAAGGAATGGTTTAGGATGAAAAATTTACAACTAAGGCCACAGACATTTGGACATCCCTTAAGAGCAGGGCCTTTATCATCAGACAGACATATCAGCAGTGAGAGTAACTTCTGTGAGCCTTCGTTTCCTCCTCTGAGTATTAAACGAGAAAATGTATGTAAAGTACTTGCATAATCCCTGATGCATGGCAGAGGCTAAATACGTATTAGCTAAGGTACCGTAAAATGGGCCTGTGGTTTGTGAAAAAGTATTATGCAGTGCACCTTTGATCTAGAATCCTTTTATTCTCTCTGCAGATCAGCGTATATTTAGACTTAGCATTATTTGCCGTATCCCTATTTTCTGGGTAATCACTATGAAATCCCGTCATATTGTCTTGTATGACTAGACTTGTGAAGAACCCAGGACTCTCTGTGCCGTGTATACAAGAGCACTGGGAATTCCCTGATGCCGATGGAGGCTTCGATGCCACGAGCTGGTGCCATGTTTTGTCCCGAAGGACAAAATCCCTTTGTCCTTGACAGTGGTCCTCAGTGATTGTTATGAGTGATGGACCAGGGTGGTGAACTGCATCAGAAGAGAATTGTGAAGTATGTTTTGATGTGGAGAGGGTCTTGGGCTGTCCAAACTTCATGAAAACTACTCCTGTGAGATGCTGTTGGACATTATGAAAGCATCAAAGTCATCACAGACCCATCAGGCTTGCTAGTGGCTCCAGGGAAGTCAAGCCTAATGAGAGTGTTGATCTAGTGCCAATAATATATGTCTTTAGATTTGGTACTCGATTAATTTCTCATTTTATAGACAAGTGAAATCACGGTGGGTGGCAGGAGAGAGGTTGTAATGGTGGTGGAGTCCACCTTGCTTGGCTGCTGTACGTTGAGTGGGTTGGTTGAGGAGTACTGGGTGGGTGCATTTCAGAAACATGTCCTAAAATACTTTAAATCTTGGACTTCATCACTTTCATGACCCGCTTAACCAGGAAACTATTATTTCCTGGATAAAACCCTCTATCTGTTACCAAAATATTTTGTCCAGTGTTGTAGAGTGACAATGCAGTCTTAGATTTTTCTACTCAGTGGTTTAACCACCAGTCAATATTAAAATGAGATGGAAATTTTACATTCTTCCTTAGTGGAGAAACTATTTTTCTATCGCATTACTCATGCATTTTTACAGATAGGTAGATAGATACATATGTTTATACACATATACACATATATTATATGTAATGTAATATATATTCTAATTTGACTTTAATTCTGAGTGTGTGGTTTAAATTAATGTTACTTCGATCACTATTTCCATGTAGTCAACTATATGCATAATTTTTCATTTTAATTGTGTCACAAGCCACTTATCTTTCATTAAGTTATTGTATTAATCATAAAGAAAAACAGTATTACTTATCATCATTTATCTCAAGATATTAATCTTGCCAAATTGGCACACATATTTTTATTCATACTTTATTTTCCTCTCGTAAGATGAATTTTTTATGGAGAGTCTCTATCTAGATGTTTCTTATCTGCTTTTCTCATTCATTTTACTAATCGTGACCAACTGTTAAACTCTTCAACTTCCAAGAACTTTTCTTCTCTCCAGTGCCTTTAATGAGGAACTTATTTGGAACAGCAACAGAAAGAAAAATCTCTGAGGCAGATTCTGCTTACCCAGATTCTGACAAGTTTCAGCTTAGGGCAAACTTCCAAAGCACAATTATAGATGTCACTAAAGCTGAATTCATGATGGTCAGGTTGTCAGCAGTCTTATTTATAGATGCTATCATACTGCTGTAGGGGAACCTCCCTTTTACGTTGGAAAAGGAAAAGTTTGAAACCTGCTAAGCTGCCTGAATTTGCCTGTCTGGATCTCCCCTCTAAGTTTTGCATCAGTCATCTGAGGAGCTTTTGAAGGCTATAAATAAAAGAAAATTCAGCCGCTAACATAAACTTTTTCTCAGCCAGTATTTATTATGATCTGACATTGCACTCACTCATTCACTGTTTGGCCGTGTTCTGTGCACTTCAAACACAGCCTTAACTCATTGAGTTCTCCCATCAAGCAGGTGAGGTAGTGACTATCATGTTGAGTGCTTTGCTGGTTAAGAAACTGACTTGTCGAGAGGTTAAGGAGCTTGCCCAAGGTCACATAAGTAGTAAATTGTGGACTCAGAGTTCAAACCCAGGCAGCCCAACTCTTGGGCTCATGCTTTTAGCCAACATATCTGACTGCTCGTCATTATCAGTATGCCTAGTGACCAGATATAGATCTCGGTTTATTAGGGGAATGGAATTCGTTGCCTGGTTCTCAACTCTTACTAATTTGATTTGAATACTTTCTTTTTATCATTATTGACTTTTAGGGAACAGGTATATTGGTTGATTACCCTCTAATTTAGAAGCAAATAAAACTTTTCAGTCTGGATTTAATCAGAATCTCTGATAAGTGAGGCCTGAGCATCTTTCACTTTAAACAGTTTCTCTGGTGATTGTGATGCACACATCGCTTGCCACCTAATATCAGAAGGAAGACAGGTAATTACACTGTTAATTTCTACAGGAGGTAGACTGGCTCTGGAAAGCTATGAGAAGTATTATGGGGACCCCGAGGTGGGAGACATTGATTCTGACTGAGAAGCCTTCTAAAGAGATGGCATATTATAAAGTCTGTGAAGGATGAATTCAAAGTAATAAGGACCATTTACTGAAAACCTCACTTCTGAGAAGGGAAAGACTTTCACTTGCATTTCCTCCTATAGGGTAAACCTGCAGATATTTGAGACAAATTTATTACGTTTTTCAAAGAAAAACATTTCTATTTCATTGAGAAATATTTAAACAGTAAGCTTGCCAAGGCCTGAGACTGTAATACCAGAGGCCTAATTTTACCCATTAAGTTTCTAATGTTATAACAGAATTGGCAGGAACTAAGAAGAGCTAATGGTTGTTCCCCTTCTGCTTGTTCTAACATTATCTCCTTAATGCAAAAGAGCCTCAAATGGCCACGCATTAGCATAATGGCTCCTCTATTTTTGCTTTACTTTTGTCTTTTTTCAACTCTATTTGGAAGAACCTTTTCTTGGGATGATTAAAGCCCCTCCATGAATGTGCGTTAGAAGATGTACAGAATGTGTATGGTTCTCCATCTGATACATAAACTAGAGGATTTAGTATTTTTGATGTTTGACATAGGCCGCTGGGGGGCGCTGGGGTATCTGCTGTTGGTCTCTTCTGACTACCGAAAGTAGAACAGGCCCCTAGAAAATGTAAAATTCTGCCCAGGATTCTTTTGTAATGTATTTTGTCATGGTGATCAAGAGAAGGTTGGAATTGGAAAAAGCAATTGTTTAACACTAGCGTGTATAAAACTTTTGGTAAATTTTCTCTCTGCAGCGGGATTGGAGAACTAAATCACTGTGGGGTGCCCATACATAGTGGAGGCCACATGAAATAGAACACTCCCTTGAGTTCTCCAGTTTTCTTCTGGATTATCTTTGGGTCTTTATGAGCTCATAACTGCGAAGATGGAGAGCCTCAATACTGGCAATACTTTCAGCCACAAGGACCTAACCCTCTGGAGGCTGCTGGTTGCATTCTTTGTCTCTCTCAAAGTTTCAGGCCCAGAATGGGTCACAGGAGATGGTGACTCTCATTTGTCCAAGGCTCACGTTAAAGAAATTGCAGTTATGAAGGTGCATAGGAGAAGGAAAGGACAATGGTCATTAACATGATAATATTTGCTATTTAACTATAAGTAATATCATTTGTCCAATGCAAATTAATTGCAATATTAAAGTGAAAATTATATAGCAAAAGACAGAATTCTATGAACTTAATTAAAGTGAAAGTAGAGAACTGTTCCAATCACACTGACAGGATTAAAGAAAAGTAAATCATAACATGTGCTTCAAATAGACTGATATGAAGAAAAGGTGATTAGATGTCTTGTGGAAAATTACAAAAGAAATAAAAATTTTTTTTGCAAATATTTATAATTGTGAAGAAGTTTAAACAAAAATGAAGAGTGTTCTATAGTAATGCCATAAAATTATGTTGGTAATATTACACCAAAAACAAAAGACTGTTTTTTCTTTGTTTATTCTAAAAAAGGAACAAAGTTGAAATTACAACATAAATTCAGTGCACATAAGATAAACTTATTTTTCTTATGTTCAGTGTCATTTTTCAACATAAAGTTCCAAATCAAACTATCTTTTTGTTTTCTTTATATTATGAAAATTTGCATAAATTGTATCATGTAGGATTTGGGCAGAAGGCACACTACCCTCTTTCCCCGAAAATAAGACCTAGCCAGACAATCAGCTCTAATGCGTCCTTTGGAGCAAAACTTAACATAAGACCCTGTCATATATTAAGTTTTGGTCTTATATTAAGTTTTGCTCCAAAAGACGCGTTACAGCTGATTGTCCGGCTAGATCTTACTTTCGGGGAAACACGGTAGTAATTGAGGAGAATTTACTATTTACAAAGGTCTGAAGGGGTTTTAGAGAAACTACCAAGGGTTAATACAGTACCCTGGGGCTAACAATAGTGCCTAGCCATTACCTCCTAGGATTGAGGAGCCAGTTAGAGAGAGCAGTTTCTTGACTTCAGAGAGAGTAATAGGATGGAGAGCTCCACCTTTGGTAGAGAGGGAGAACACAACCACTTCAGTGATCATTCAAGGAGGAAGCCAGGAAATAAATAGTCTTGCTTCATTCCTCCTGCCCTTTCATCTCCTGCCAGTGCCACCAAATGGCCCAAACTAATTAGAAGCCAGAGGAAAAATAGATCAGTTTCCTTGGGCACAAAGCAGGGTGGAGAAAGATGGAGAGTAGACTTGTGAGAGCAAATGGAAAAGTCTAGCACACCCTTTGAAATGGATTAACTTTAATTGGACTTTTATTCCAGGACCTATTAGCCTCAGATAAAGAAGATGGCTTCTTGTACTTAAGGAGTGTTTGCCCAGCATAAGAGAATGGGACTTTTAATGGCTCACTTAGGACACATTTTAATGTAAGATTAAACTAACTTTTGTAGTTACGGTATGTACCTTTACGGAACTTTTACTGACATGGTAATATCCTGCAGAATTCCTCGTACACACTTCTGTCCCATCATGTCTCTTCAATTTTGTATTTGGGAAGTTGACATTTTGGAACTATGCGTAAGACAACATTTATTCAAATTAAGTTTTACGATATTCAATTTGGATCATTATTAATATTTCAGTCTCCTGGGATCTTCCTGGAGCCTGACATTTTATCATTCTCTTACCAGCTGCTCCTTACAGCTTTTTTTCATACTTACATATGATACGATCAGGTGCTAATGATCCTCCAGTCATAGATAACAGTGTTCCATTGGGCATGGCTACGGATGGAGCCATGAAGCATACTACTACAGACGATAGGGTGGTACTAATTCACAGTGTACTAGACGGATCAGCCTAAGTTGTGCGACAGTGACAAATGACCCCCACATCTCAGTGGCTTTCCACACCAAAGTTGATTTTTCACTCATGCTTCATACTTCCGCCATGTACTTCTACTCACAGTTCATTGGCTGGTACTAGTGGTATGACCCCAGTTTTACCAGAAGGCATTTGGAAAGTTAGGAGAATGTAAGAATATTTGATGAGTATTGAATTTTACTACCATCTAGATGCAATCCTTTGATCAATTTTGAATCTACCTGTCACTACTCTTATTTCATCTATATCTCTCCATCTTCTGTCGTCTTTTATTGTCATTTATAGAATGACAGTCATTAAACATATATACTTTAATCCTTATGATCATCCAGTGGGGGAGGTAGAATCATTTCCCTTTTATACATGAGAAAACTAAAGCTTGGAGGTTAAATATCTTATCTAAGAATACATAGTCAACAAGTACGTGGTAGAGAAAAGATTTGAAGCGATCAATTCCAAACATACATAGTATTTCTTATGATCCATGTATCTAATGTATTGGCCAATAATGGAATAAAAGAAAGGGTAAACCTCAGGTCAGATTAAAAAAGGAACAAATTGATTTTTCATGCTTCCCAGTAATTTTTTGTGTGTGTTATGACTTGTACCATTTTCTCTTAGTTATATTCATGTAAACTCAACTCCCATTCTCTCTCTTCATTATCAATTGCTCTCACAAGAAGATCTGGGAAGTCGCTCACATTAAAGTAAAAATGACTGCATAGCTTCTGTCTTTTATTTTTAAGAGTTATTTGTTTGTTAAAGATAGATCATCCTGTAACTAAGAAGAATAAATCTCTAGTGGTGGGATCTTCGAAAGAGCTTATTTGAATAAGACATATTATTGTTATCCTTAAAATTATATCATAGAATTGTGGTCTTAGGAAGCAGTATACTCTATAGAAAGCACTTTGGACTCAGCAGATGAATTAAATCCATGATATACTTTTGGTATCTATGTGACCTTGAATAATTTATTTAAATTTTCGTGACCTTAATTTTCTCATCTGTAGAATGAATTAAATAATTTCTACTTTAAATATTTTGGGGGAGATTAAAGAGGTATTGCACATAGCAGGTACTCAAAAATATTTATTAAGTGAATAAATGCATGATGTCTGTGATGCGCCTAGCAGAGTCTCAGTAGAGGGAAGGCAGCAAATACTTGTGAAACTGGAGCTGGGACCAAGGCAGGCTGAATGAGTTAGGGAAAGAAAAGTTGGCAAATGGAGCAAAGAATAAAAATTAAAAAGATTGCATTTCAATCCAAATCAATTTTTTTTTGTATTGTATGTTTATCTGATAATAGAATGGAAGATTATTTATTTTGGAACCTATTGACCAGAAATATCCAAATGCCGGTTGTATGTCTTGCTGTTATAATAACTGAGGCCAGTTTTCTGTGATGGGATGGAGTGACCAGCCAGGACCCTTCACTGAGATCACTGGCCCAACTTGAGAGACATAACCAGGTGGCATGGAAAGTAATAGAGACTCGTTGCTGTTTCACTCTTTAACAACATGAATTGTGATGACGCTTGGTCATTTTTATATTGCTGCAGTAACAACTCTTTTAAAATGTTAAATTGTAATTATGCAACTATTTTCTACAAATTCCATTTGGAAAATTATAGAAAACAAAGAAACAGCCAAAGGGTGCATCCAGGAGATGTTAGGAATATGATTGAGCCTTTTTCTTCTCTTTTAACCATTGTGCATTACAGAATAAAGATATTTATTTAATTCATCTGCTGAGTCCAAAATCCATGTTTTCTATAAACTATACTGCCTCCTAAGACCATATTGCTAGCAGGCTCTGTGATACAATTTTAAGGGTAATAAATGTGGAAATAATTTTGTGTAGCAGGGGAAGTTTTCTTATATGAATAAAAAAGTAAATACATTAAAATAAGATGTGTTTCTAACTTAAATTGTTAATTAGTTTTAAATTGTTTATTGGCAATCATAATTCATATCTATATTAATAACAAATTTATGTGGTATAATGGACTTTATGGGGAAAGGAACTACACATTTCTTTTTCCTTTTCTCTTGGAACATTACATGAAAGTGTTCTCTGAGTCGACTTAAGAAATTTTATCAATTAAAAATAAAAAAGGCTATTGCTCAGGCTAATAAGGGGCCACTGCAGTATCTCGAGAGTTTTCAGTTGTGGTGTATTATCCAGAGAAAAACAGATTAAGAATGTAGAATTTGAAAATTATGTGTACTCCAAATTGTTGAGTCGCTAAGAGATTCCAGGACTCACCTCCCAAGAGACATCTGAATTTTCTGGGGGATATTTTGTATATTCGTTCAAAGTAACCCATTCGTCCTTGTTCCTGTCCCTCTTGTGATGGCCTCTGCTTGACTCAAAATGAAGATCAGGATCTGAATCATATAATAATAGCATGCTGGTTTTTATTCCTAACACCTCAGGTGGCTGATGGCATTCTTCCCTTTCATTCCCCAAGGAGTTTCAGAGCAGAAATAAAACCCCATGATAATTCATATTCAGGCTCTGTTGATCCTCTTCTTTTGATATTCTGACCAATTTCTCAACCTGTTTCTATGCTGACCTAATTACTTATTGACTTATTTCGAGGAGGAAAGGGCGAATTTAGATTTTTCTTTGTTATTTTTATCTGACTATAAAAGAAAAATATGCGTATTTCAAAACATTTGTAAAATACTACCATATTTTACATTCATGTATAGAATCAATAGTTAAAATAATAAACTATTGTAATTGGAGTATATTTTCTTCCAATATTTCCCTTACATACCAGGGTTTCTTTCTCAACTTCAGTACTATTAACATTTTGGACAGAATAATTGTTGTTGGGGGATGTCCTGAATTCTAGAATGTTTAGAGCAGGGGTGTCCAAACTGTGGCCCGCGGGCCAACTGAGGCCCGCAATCCATTTTTAATTGGCCCGCAGCAAATTCCAAAAATATATTTAGTTTACTTAAATAAACCAGGTGAGGCAATACGTCCTTCACCTCGAGTGAGTGGCCCGGCTGTTTGTGTATTTTACCACATATGGCCCTTGGTGAAAAACGTTGAAAAAAGTTTGGACACCCCTGGTTTAGAGCATCCCTGGCTTCTACTTATCAGAGTAGAAATGCCAGCAGAATCTCCCGCCCACCCAGTCATAACGATCAAAAATGTTTCCAGACATTGCCAAATGTCCCCTGGGGGACAAAATTGCCCCTGGTTGAGAGCTACTTCTAAATATTAAAATAAAATTAGTATTGTCTGTGCAATTTTATATATTTTTTAAGCTAATGTTGTGTAATGAAAATTTTCCTACATATCATTAAAGGGCCCTGAAATGATGGTATCTGTGGGCTATATTCCCTTGTAGAGATAGAGTATAATTTATTTAACCACCTTCTCAATGTTGACTAGTTAGATTGTTTCCTAATTTTTCTTTTCTTTTTTCTTTTCTTTTTTTTGATAAAGAGAAGTTTAATGGCCATCCTTATATAAAAATGTTTCATCCCATCATTAACCAGAAAATCTCTTACGTCTTTCAAAATCCATGAACTTATTTTCAAGTAACAAGGTAATTTTGAAACTAATAAATAATTTTTCAGAACTTTGAGGTCTTAGTAGAGTGGTAGTAGACATATTTTACTCAAAACAAGTCAGGGCTACATATTTCTGAATCTGTTCTTAACCTCTTTTGAGTAAAGATTCCAGGGGTTGAGAATCCAATGAAATCTACGGACATTTATGCTTGAGAAAAATGCTATTACACACACACACACACACACACACACACACACACACGATTTTGTGTAGTATTTCAGGGGTTCTTGGATCTGTGAAGAATAGCCATAGACCTTAGTTAATGAGTCCTGCTCTAAAGACCACTGATTCCTACGCACCTGTTACAAAGGAGTAGGTAGGATATACATTATAACTTCTACAAAGACTTAAAGAAACCAAGATTAAGGGGCATGTCTGGTTCTGACCACAGGTGTGTCAGAACCAGAAACCTGGTCTCCCATGAGCCCTTATAAACTTGATGAACCGCATTAAGAGAAAACATTGGAGGCACAAAAGTGAGACTTTTTTGTGAGTCCTGTAGGCCTGTGGTAGTCATGGACAAATGCAATCTAAGTTTTCTGAACTGACCCTTCCTACCTGTGAAATTCTCTCCTAATATCTAGCGAAGGTAATACCAATACTTAGCACTAAGCTTCAGAGAGCATTTCTCTACATCTGTCCTCACTCATTAGGCTGATTATAATTTACTCCCCAGTGTAGAGTGAGAAACAGTCATTTCTATGAGCAGTGAAGTGTCACACAGTGACTACGGTCATGGCCGTTGCTTTTCAATATAGAGGGGGAAAAACAAGAAAGGAAAGGTAAATGGCATTTACTGAGACTGAGCACGCACTCTTTACCGAACACTGTTCGAGGGACTTTGCTTCATCTTCACAATAACTCTGGGAGAAAATGATATTAACTACCATTATTTTGCTGATAGTAATTCAGATGGGTTAAGCCACTGGCCCAGTGTTACTTGGGAAGTAGGTGGCATGTGAAACTGGAGAAAGCTCATAATCTTTTTGTTACATTGTACCACTACCCAAGCCAAGGAGAATCGAAACTCTCCCCATCTCCCTCAATATGCTACTAATCCCACTTCAATAAAGCTCTGCCCTAACACCTGATGTCCCCGGAAAAACTGATGTGTCACTTTTTTGAGGGCCTTCTAAAGCCCTCCTGGATGGTCATGTTTTCTGTTTTAATAGACACTAATCTGGGATTTAGAAGACCTGGCTTTTTGTTTGTTTGTTTGTTTGTTGCCCTTTATCACTTAGTTATGAATGATGCTGGGCTAGTCACTAATTCTCGTTGCATGTTGGTTTCCTTCTCACTACAGATGGTATGCTACAGAATACATACTAGTAAGAGCTCAGATTTATGAAAGTACTTTCTTAACTCTAACGTAAAAAAAAAAAAGACAACAAAACACTGTAAAAGATTGCTATTTTGAGAGATATTTAAATTCCCTGAACTTCAATTCCTCATCTATAAAATTGTAATTATAACTCCTCCCTCACAGGCTTGTGAAATTGTCCATTCAGCAAATACTTATTGTGCCTCTACTATGCCCTAAGCACATTTTGTTTTTTTAGGGGAGAGATAGTTTTGGTAGACAGATGATAAATGAGCAGAAAAAAGCAAACATGATCATTGCCCATTGTGACAAGAACTCTGAAAGACATAAAGAAACCATTGGATTGGAGGTTGAAGACGCTGCTTTCGGGAGGGCCGTCAGGGAAGGGCTCTCTAAGGAGGTGATGGAGACCTGAGAGCTGAAGGATAAGAGGTCACCAAAAGTGATGCTGTCCGAGGACTGTACAATGTGCAAAGCAGTGTTATCAAGAGCTATTGACCACGGCAGGAGGGCCATATGCCTCGCTATTCAACATGGGGTCCATACATAGTGGTCGTCTTCACATTATTTGTTTCTGGGCCGCAACAAGCTTAGGAGCTCGCACAGGATTGTAAATCAATGCTAGTCTTCCTTCACTGGGAACATCTTGCTACAAAAATGAGAAACCCCTGAATGTGGCAGTCTGTTTATTTAGGCAGTTGATGGGCATCCTGGTGTTCATAACTCATCATACCCCCGGTCCAATCTGCAGACTGGCTACTTTTAGAAACATTGATAAGATGAAGTCGGAGAGTTGGAGAAGGCAGGGACTAGACCGTGCAGGGCCTTGAGGCTTTAAAAGGCATCTGAGTTTTATTCTAAGAACAATGGGAAGCCGTTGGTGGTTCTAAGCAAGAGAGAAGAATGATCTGCTGTAGAGAGAAACACATGCTCTAATGCACTTGAAAACATTTTATAAACTGTGAAGTGATGATGAATGTGAGTTTTGACTTGATAATCTCATTTAATCAGGGCTTCTGTAGCGATTCTGCCAACAGTACCCTCCTGGATTGGTCTAAATAACATATGTCATGAATCTCTTGAGGGCATATTGCAGCATGTTTTTTTTTTTTTTTTTATTGTAGCAAAATATATGCAACATGCTTTGAGGTTACCTCTCTCCAATTCAAATGAAATTCCATGCTTGGGAAGTAAATAAGTTACATGCCTCTAGCTTAGGGGTCTCAGATCTCAAAATAAATCTCCTTTTGGCAACATTAGTATTCCATGTTCACACCTACAGAGCTTATTACCCATTTGCACATATTTTGCTAAAAAGAACAGCTGCTTAAAATCTAGAAATTTCATATTCGTGGAAGGAATTTTAGTGTTATCTGTAATGGAAACTGGTGCGTTCATTTTCTTATCACCTAGGAAGTGGCTACATCTTTTGGAAGAACTATGACATTGATATGTTTGCTGGAAAAATGATAATTATTTCCTCTTTTCTGCTCCCTGCCTTCCTTTTCTGTTTCTTTCCTGACTTCCTTCATCCCTCTCTCCCTCCCTTGCTTCTCCTTCCTTCCTTCTTCCCTTCCTCCCTTCCTTCTATCACTATGTAATGATCACTTACATACTATGGGCTAAAAACTATGCTAGGCCCTGGAAATACCTCAGTCAGAAAGACAGACACAGTCTCTGTCCAAAAGGAGATTATGGTCTTGATGGAACACTGACAAGTAACTAGAAAATTACAACTCAATGTGATCTATGCCACCATGGGATACAATACAGAGTGTATGCTGGAGAACATAAGTTAGGTTTGTAACTTAGAATTGGAGTCAGAAGAGCTTCTGGGAGGAAAGAATGTCAAAGTTGAGGTCCAAAGAATAAAAAATTATTGTGTTGAGGGTTTGGTAATGGACAGAGTGTTCTTGGTAAAAATTTCATGTGTGAAAGTTTGAAGATGAGACAGTACAGTAAATAAAAGAAGATAAGTCTGACTGGAGCTTTGGAGTCAAAGGGAGGATTGGAGACAGAAGAAGTAGGAGATGTGAGTAAGAAACAGATCACGAAGGGCTTTCTACACCATGCTAATGAGTATGGACTTTATCTTTCATGTGATGGACAGTCATTGAGGGCTTTCAACAGGTAATTGATGGATCATGTCTCCTTTTTAGAGCAATTATACTGGATCTGGGAAGAAGGATGAATAAAAGGGGTAGGGTTGGAGTCAGAAGACCACATAGGACATGTCTGTGAATCACATTATAGAATAAACAAATTAGAACACTCTGCATGCAGTTGGTGAGACATTATATTAATTAGATGCTCAGAAAGCTGCTGCCTAGTTTTCTGGGAGCCATAGAGTACTTTGGAAAAGCAAGAACAGAGGCCAGGTCTTCCAATCTGTGCATTGTTTTTCTAGTTAGAGCTGTGTGGAGACTAGTCATCACTCATTCTTCTCCTTGCTCCTTTAGCTATCCCAAATAGCTTGAATTTTTCTTAGTCTTAAAGTGGGGAATTTCTCTTTGACAATCATTTTACTCTTGGGAGCTGCCCAATGTTCTATAAACTGACTTTAAAAAGTAATGAAGAGGATATTATGCAGGCAATGTCAAGGGAATAATTGAAAATTAGTCCTGAAATTCTGTTGTATCTAACCCTGCAGATTTTAATCTGCCCCATTAAGGTTTTTCTTAACACACACCCGTGATAGAAAGAAGGAGGATTAATCAGAAAACAAGTGTGTTCAGCACTATTGTGAGCTTAATACAGAATGAACCACCCTGGGGGACAATGAAGAGATGTAAGACACTGTCTCTGCCCTGAAATTGTCTAGTTCGAAAGATAAAAGCAAACATATGTGAAAACCTCCAGCCACTTAAAACAATATCTAAGAATGCAATATAGTTATATCCTTAAAAGTATCATATTCTAGTTGTTCAGAAAGCAGAGGACGAAACAGTCAGGAAGACTCTTCTGGAAGAAGTGGTAAAGTGGTATTTTAGCTAAGCCCTGCATGGGCTCAGAGGAGAGGGCAGTAGGCTGGAGGGCTCACGTGGGAAAGACATGACTGCATCATGTTGATGGTACTTTAATATGAGCAAGTACTGAGAATCAGTGGGAGAGAAATTCAGCCAGGCAGGGCGTGGGCAATAATGGATGCCTCTGAAGTCAAGACACAGAGAGTTTGAGAAATGGGGACCCAGCGAAGGCTCTAAAGGAAAGATGTTATGGGAAAGAATGATAAGATAACTAACCAGATGAATGGGGGAGAATGGACATTCCCAACTCCTACTATAATACTCTGCTGATTCCAGGAGATGAACGGTACGAAAGTGCTTGGTGGATCCTAAGTGATCACCATCATTGTTGCTGCCATCATTGCTACTACTTCCCACGTTCCATGTCTTTGACTAAGTCCCTTTTCCAAAATCCAGTCTGAGTAACCAACTTGTGAGCTCCCTTGCTGCTCCCTGCCTGACATCCTCTGCCTCACCATATGGCCTCACAGAATTTTCTGTCCAGCTTGAGTCGATTGTGTCTTTGATACAATTTCATTTCCAGGATCTCATCCCCATCTGAGGTGACAGAATCCAGTCTGATTAAACAGCCCAACACAACAAATCATAAACTGAATTCAGCACTAAAAACAGTGGGGTGATTTGATCTAAATTAATATTTGGTTTTTGATCTGAGCGTGGGGATTTTGTGGTCACAGCCCTAGTCTTCTCTTTGTTTCCGAGTTCCCAACAGGACATTGCACAGACTTAGTAACTGACGGCTTTTCATTCAAGTTCCTGACTGACTGCCCAGGAGGTAGATTGTTGCTTCTCGTGCTGAAAAGTGCCGGCTTAGCAGCTTTTCCATCACGGCCTTCAGCTAATATTTTTAGATGGCCAAGACGTTATCAAAAATAGCATTTAGTTGGGTGACTTCAATTTTTGCCTCTCGTTGATAGCAGGACTATAGCTTCTTGAGCTCAGCTGTGTCTAGGTCCTCAATTTCCGTAAATTCCTTGCAAGATACTGCTCTGTGTGTTGTGTAATAAGAGGCTATGCATTTTTCAGTATATTCCCCCTCTCCTGAAGATCCACAGACACGACTTTTGATTGACGACTGTATTTAAAAAGCTATTTAAGGAGTATTAGGTTTCCATGTTCTTTTGCTTGGGATCAGCTTTTTAAACTGCTCTTTCTCAACAGCTTCATTCTGACAAGGCACATTTTGTTTGCATTTCATTTTTATTTTTAGGCATTTGCAAATGAGCTTACCCTCACACAGTGATCTGCTCAATCCGGAGGGGGGCAGACCAGTGTCACAAATTCATAGATTCATTTCACAATTATTCATCATGCAAGTGAAGCATGGCAGTCCCTGTTCTAGGCACTGAAGGTACCAGGATTAGAGCCTCTAGTGTGAACTCGTCTAATTTGGGTGGCTCTAGGAAGGGTTTCTTGAAGAAGTGGTAACTTGGGGTGGCCAGTTAGCTCAGTTGGTTGGGGCGCGGGCGCTTAACAACAAGGTTGCAGTTTGATCCCCACATGGGCCACTGTGAGCTGCGCCCTCCACAATTAGATTGAAACAACTGCTTGACTTGGAGCTGATGGGTCCTGGAAAAACACACTTAAAATAAATAAACATCTGAAAAAACAAAACAAGATATTCCTATCACTCAGGAAATTCCAAAGGTTAAAAAAAAAAGAAGGGGTAACTGAACATTTATCTGAATGATACATAGAGTTTAATAAGATAAAGGAGAAAAGTGGGGGAAGGTTAAGGTGGGCAGAATAAACAGAATAAATGAATTTCCTGAGGTTGGAAGTGACTAAAAAAACGACTTAAAAATGGGGGAGACGTAACATGCCTGGAACTTAGAGGGTAAAATATCATGAATTCAGGCTGAAAGATAGGCAGGCGTGGATCATTGGGAGGCGTCATAGGCTGTCGAAAGGATTGTAGTTTTTCTCTTCAGAGTGTAGAGGAAGCCACTGAAGAGATGTAAGCAGTGGAGTAACAATACCTAGTTTGTATTTCTGAAGCATATCTCTGGATCTAGGTTTCTATTGCAGTGGTCTGGGTTAGAGGTGATGGTGGCGAGGAGTGGAGTTGGCTGTGAGATAATTAGGAAGTAACATAGGCAGGATTTAGTGATTGAATGGATGTCATGAGTGGGAGAGAGGGAAGTATCAAAAATAACTTCAAGTTTCTTGGTATAAAGGGGTGGAGAAATCAGGGGTGGGTAAATATGTCAACCTTTTTCCAGACTAATAGGAAGAAGTTACTACCCCTTGCTAATGCATAGCAAGCATCTTAATTCCTAATTGTCAATGACTTTATAAATATAGCTTCTTCAAGGAGAGGGATTGCCCAGAAGTAGGAGAGTTAAGCTATAGACAGCTACTTTAATTATTCTAAATTTCAATGATACTGCCTCTGGTGGCCAAATTATTTCCTGATATTTTCCCATTCCTTTTAACTAAACTTGTTGCATCTTCTTCTGAGTGACACCCCCTTAGCACGTATGACTTAGCCTTTACTAAATCATAATGTAACCGTCTGTTGATGTGCTAGCTTCTTCTGGTAGTTGATTTGTTACTTGAACTTAAGAACTCTTATTTTTTTTTTTTAGCATCTTCAGAAATCACACATCTTTTCTTTCTTTTTTTTAATTAAAGTTTGTTGGGGTGACAATTGTTAGTAAAGTTACATAGATTTCAGGTGTACAATTCTGTAATACATCATCTATATATCACATTGTGTGTTCACCACCCAGAGTCAGTTATCTTTCCATCACCATATTATTGGACACGTATCCTTTCTTTGATAACTACACCTTGATTTTCATTTGGGAACCACCTGTCCTCTACTATGAGTTCACGAAGGGCCGAACATTTCTCCCTCCTCCAGCTCCATGGTCACACTGTTTGGTTCAAGGGACTCTGATAGTGGAATTCATTCTCAGCACTTTAACTGGAACTACTGAGAAAGCGGTGGTCTCCTTCCTCTGGGGTTTGCCGAAGCAATAGCCATTTTGGAGCTGTTAGTGGTCATTTTGTTATCAGATAGGAGTCAGCCTGAGAATGAAGGCAACAGAGAAGGGAGCAAAGAGATGCAGAAAAAGTGTCCTGATGACATCACTTAGCTTCTGGGCAGTTTGATCTATATGCCCTTAGCTTTTTTCAGTTATGATCCAATTTATTTCCTTCTGTTTAAATGAGTTTTGAGTTGGTGTTCTGTCACTTGCAAATGAGAGCTCTTTCATATGTAATTCTCTAAAAATTGAGATCAATAGCCAGAATTAATAACTAGTAATGATGAGTATTTATTTAGCTCGACTATGTGTAAGGTGTCATGACACTTAACATACTTTATCTAAATTTAATTTTCCCCAAAACTATATGACATTGATGTGATAATCCCCTGTTAACGAATGAGATAACTGAGAATCAGAATTAGGTTTCAATCCTAGGCAGCCTGACTCCAAAGCCCCACTATACTCCACTATACTTCCCAAGAGTAAGAAAAGGTCTTATTATAACAGCTATAACAGCACCTGCTTGAGAATCATAACCAGTTTCTCAATTTGTCCAGTATCTTTCCTGTAATGGAGAGGAAAAAGCAGCAGTGGAAGCCATTGCTCATATTTCCTAGGTTAAGTGATGTGAAGTATTACCATTTAAAGTCTTAACATTTAAAGTCATAAGTATTTAAAGTATTACCATTTAAAGTCATAAGATTTTGACTGTTAGAGAAGATTCTTTAATCTCATCCAGCATTGCGGACTCAGTGAGGGCAGAGATCTCTCCATCTGGGTTCAGAACTTCCTACCTCTTTGATGTCTCAAGTTAGTTGTCTCATAAGAATATCAAACTTTACATGCCAAAAATGGGATTCCTAATTCCCAGATGCTACGTCAACCTGTTCCTCTTGCTGAGTTTCCCATTTTCAACCAATGGCTGCACTAGGTACTCGACTTGTCAGGATGATACTATAAGGAGAAATCCCTGACCTCTCTTTCCCTCATTCTGTTCCCCATTCATCAGCAAGTTGCCAGTCCTATATCTGAAAACCATTCACCAGCCATATTGGCCTTCTGCAGGTTCTTAAAACTTTCCAAGGTCTTTTGTGTACGAGGACACTTATTCTTGAGGTTTCTACTCTCCGCAAGCTGTTTCCCTTGTTCTTTCTATGGCTAGCTTCTTCTTATATTTCAGCTCTCAGTTTAAACAGCAGTCTTCCCAGAGCCCTTCCCAGATGACTCTGTCTGAATCAGTACTTTCCTCCACTGCCAGCCACTTTCCATCACATCATTTTCCTTAAGAGCTCTTATCTCAAATTGGATTTTTTTTATATTATTAATTTGCTTACTTGTTTGCTGTGTTTCCCACTAGAATTAAGCTTCTTGGAAGTAGGTCCCTTATCTCTTTAGTTGACCTCTGTTTTTCCACATAATGCATGCCTGGAACATTGTAGGCACTCAATAATTATGTAAAATGAATGGACAAATGAGCTTACGGTGATAGGAACAATGTAGTCGGAGAATCAGATAACCTCCTCATTCATTGGCTAAATCATGGAATCTCTCTGGATTTTATTGTCTTAATTTGTCAAAAAAAAAGGAGGTCGGTGGCTAATGGTGACCATGTTGCTCTCCTCAACAGCAGGATTGCAAGGCCTTTGAGTGGAAAGAGCAGGGGCAGTGTGACTATCCAGGGGAAATTGTTAATTCATGACCCTTGACTCAGGAGGCAGGCAATCAGAGCTATGGAACAATGGCAAAAATGACAGTGTGGGGACCAGAAAAGAGCCCACTTGTAACATTTGCCGAGTAATTAGTGCCACACAGAGCAAAACGTTATCTGAATTTGTTGCAGAAATACACTCAGCCATAGGGAATTATCTTTAAGCATTGGAAAGAATGTTCCAGAATCCAGTGCTCATGCTAATGTTTACCACTTGAGTCCAGGATTCACTCTTCAGGGTCTTTTCACTCAGTATAGCTTTTGTGCCCAACAAAATTAAATTCTTGGGCAGAATAATTACATGTAACTGCTTCTGGGCTATTAGTCTCAAGGGGCCAATTTTCTAGCCATTTGTTACTATCTGAAATGTCAAATTTATTACACAGAGGGCATGGTAATACATACAACATTCTCTCCTAAATAAGATATGAAACGCCCTAATCAGCACTATGGCTGCAAATGGTGAAGGCAGGAAGATGTTGCTTTAGCTAATAAGGTGATCTAAACTAATTCCATGGATTATTTTAAGGAAAATAAAACATTCTGGTGATGGCAGTGCTACCTGAACTCAAGTTCCACAGTTCAAAGACTGTCTGCTCTTGAGAAGGCTGATTATTCCCAGCCTCTCATATTTTCATAGATTTCCAGGGCCCAGGAGAAAAGACACTGCACAAAAATAGAAGCTCCAGCTTTCAGTTCTGGCTCTGCTATTTCCTGCCTTCCTGTGTGACCTTGGGCGTCTTCAGTTTCGGTTTCCTTACCTGTTATGGTGAAGCTTGCATTGTTTTGGTGGCATCCTGGAAGAGTCAAAGGAGGGGCTTGGTAGTTAAGTACACTAAAAGCTGAAAATGTTATATCAGTGTTGAGCTGTGGTCTATGTAGTGGGCACTTGTTGATTTTGCCTATTCAGTATTATTCCTACTGCTTTATTAATGGTGAAAGACCCTACATTCATCTGGGGGAAAGTTCCATCCTTTATTTTCAGCTACATAGTTCAGTTTGCTTTTCTTAAAAGTTCTGAAATGGTTACATAACCCAGGCTTTGCCAGTTGAGCATTCTATCATGTTGGCCTCAGTGATGGGTTCACAGAAGTATGTCACTTAGCTAGGACAAAGAGACTTCATTTTGGTGTATATAGAGGGAGATGATGGAAAATAGACAATTTTTGCCTTTGGGAAAATGATCTGGCAGGGTATAAAAAAACATGGTGCTGAGCGGAGAGATAGGGTGATGCGGCATTGTAACGACATCTTTTGGTTGCAGCCAGCGATTGCAGGTGCTTCACTGTGTGTGATCTGGGCCAGGCACAGTACAAGCATTCGGAGTTCATCATTGTGTGAAGCAAATAAGTCTTGCTTTCATGGGACTTGCATTTCAATGATATGAGCCAATAAAGTCCCAGTTTAAATGAAGTTTTCATCATTTTTGTTCTCTTTTGATCCTGAAAGTCCAGGATTTTATTTCCTACTTTATGAAATGGGCAAAAAAATACCAATTTTGCTGAGACATTGGGAAGATAATGTATATAAAATCTTTGGCATATAGTAGATGAAAAATAAATGATATTAAAGTCGACATTAGTCAATATTTTTAGTCACCCCAAATCTCAGTCCCTTTCTTTAGTTTGGGGAGTCTCCCATCTTCTGAGTCAGAGCCCCGTTTAGAGGCTGGTAGTTCCAGCCCCCCATTCAGCTGGGCATGGGCACCTGGCAGAGGCTTTGCGAATTGGATGCATTGGAGACAGACTTTGAGTCTGAAACACATTATGTGATGAAGTACCAACCGTGCGTACTTCTTTCTGGGGAGAGTTGTGCTAGTGGTGGCAGCTGGATGCTTAGCAGCACCATCCAAAGCCCTGCTTCAGAGGTGCTAACTGCAAACTGCAGAGTCTGTTTGGCGGGGGTGGCTGTGGGCCCTCATTCGACCATCCCCGAGAAGAAGGGATTCCTGGCTGTGTAACTGTGGTTCTCTGGACTTCCTAGGGAGTGTGGAAACTACCCGATATGTATTAAGTACAGCTTAAATTAGCCAGAGTTCTTTTCTCTTACTTGAATGAAGACCTGACTGATACATTCGTTACAATAATATAATTTCAGTGATGATGATGGTGATAAGACCGGTGTTGTAGGGGAGAAACCAACCAATCTGTTTGTAGTGTGGAGAATAGATAGGAGGGGGGTGACATGGGAAGCTGAGGTTAGTCTGAGGCTAATCATCTATACTCAGAGTGACATGGGATGGTAAGAGATGGTGAGGGATGCTATGGGCTGGTTGTCAGTCTCTAGCTGTGTAAATTGGCAAAAAGGAACATAGTCAAGAGAGATATTGGAGATGAGTTGACATGACAGTTCTTCAGCCACTGGACCATTCACAGTATAGACATATGGAGAATTCTTGATCTGAGATGCTAATGTTATTTGTCCAACGAGAGCTATTTGGACTGCAGAGAGTATAATTCAGTTCAGTATCATTTAAACTGAGTCTAAGAACAACTCGAGGTAAAGTTCAAGGTTGGATTCCTTTATCTGGGTGGGGTGACTCAGCCTTTCCCATTTCTGTTTTTTCAAGTTGGTAAGCCAGACATTTCTCCAGAAGTCCCGTATGTTGATGACATCCAAGCATCTTGCAAATGATAAATATAAAAGAAAAGTGCTCATGAATCAATAATGGGAACTACTCATCACACTTTCCTTTGGTGCTTTCGCACGGTCTCAAATGCTGTAAGACCAGCCTAATGAGCCTCTTGTGACCACAGGGGGAACACAGTTGAGAGAAAGTAATGGCTTTTTCTTGAGATGTATAATTTTCCCCTTAAATTCATTAAAATTTCTGAAACAAATAAATAAAACATAATTGATACAGATCCAGTCTCCTTTCCTTCCATAGATCATTAAGAAGTTGTAATTGCTTCCCAGCCCCCAGGAAGCTCTCGTCTTTAAGAATAAAGCGTTAGTGTGCACCTCCCTGGCAATTGTTATTATTCTGAGGAATTAATTTACTCTAATTAGTTTTAAGCCCATTAACAGAAATAGAAAGCTGAGCAGGGAAGGGAGGTCTGAAAACAATGCTTTCCTCAGCCAATTGTAAGAACTTTTCATGTGCTTAACAATTTGGCCACTGAAAATCAAACCTTGTTAAAAACCAAACAAAACACGTATAAATCAGGATATAACTGGTATAATTCCTAAAAGGCACATTAGCCTTATTCTATTTTCTGAAAGTAAGAAATCAATTATAATTTTTCTCTCCCAGTGGAAGTCTCTGAATTGAGTTCTACAGGACCCCAAAATCAGACAAATGACTGAAAGTGGGGCTCACAGGGAGACTTTGGCTTAGGGACTGGTGTTTGCGTGAAATGCTTCAAGAGGTTTTGAGAAAGTTCTATTCTCACAGAAAGTGCTTTTCCATCCCAAGTCACTGTGGCTAGAATTCCAACTTGATAGAAAGTGACATCTTTGAGTTCCTTTCTCCAGATCTTCTTTAAATTGCCCATTCACCCAGGAGAGACAACCTATTATCCTAGTTCTCATGGCAGGGCCCACACACCTTAGAATTCAGACTTGGGGTGGACTGGTACAGGATGGTTTTGGAGACTGGAGGCTAGTCCACTGGGATTGAGTCGTCTCTAGAAGATACAGAGCCAATATGGTCTGTACGGTAAACTGGGGCAAATGGTGGGGGTCGTGGGGTTTAGACTTGGTTTTGTAGGCAATGGAGAGATTTGGGAGTATGGAAAGCCAGAAAGCAGGGCAGTAGACATGGCATAGAAGGGATAGATTTTGAAAACTTTGCTGGGGTAAATGGACAGGACTTAGTGAGGGATAGGGTATAGCTGAGACCCAGAGGCTTTGGTCTTGGGTAATTCAGTGAGGCCAGTGACTGAGATAGGGAGGGAATGAAAAACCAGCACATTCCTAGACTCTGAGACCGTGGATTTGGTTATAGACAAAACTGCTAACACGGATATTAAGAATGATAGACTTCTAGGGAGAGTAATCTGAGGTTACTGTAAAGCAGACATTGGTCAAGCTTATTTGCCTTTTGAACCAGCCAGGAAATAAATAAAGCTGACTGGAACTTAGGGCCACTGGGTTTGAGAACAAGCCCCACATAAAGGGGCAGCTACCACTCAGCTCCAGAAAGTTGCTGCTGTGTAAGAATGGGGCCAGGATTGACAAATCATCCAATTCCTCAAGAGAAGCCAGAAATCAAATGCTATACGAAGTCTCCTGATTCTTAAATGTTGGCAACTAATTCAATCTTATTTTTCCTTGAAACTCAAAGTGTGCCAACCCCAGACAAGTCTGCAGAGCAGCCCAGGGGTCACGAGTTTGAGACTGGATGAACTAACCTGGATTATTATGGGGTGGTACAGAAGAGGATGACAAAGTAAAGGTAGATCGGTGAGGAAGTCTTTTCTGAGCAGCTGTAATTTAGCTAGCACAGTGCTAGATACTGTGAGAGATTTAATCTATGGCTGCTGCCCTCAAGAAGTTGACAGTTTAGCTGGGAATGCCAGGCCGATGAAATAGCCAGAGAAAAATGCAGCACATTATGTGATCAGGGACTATGAAAATAAGATTTCAAGAAAGAAAGAGATCAGGGTGGCCAGATGGCTCAGTTGGTTAGAGCACGAGCTCTGAACAACAGGGTCGCCAGTTCGATTCCCACATGGGCCAGTGAGCTGTGCCCTCCACAACAAGATTGAAGACAATGAGACAATGAGCTGCCGCTGAGCTTCTGGAGGGGCAGCCGGATGGCTCAGTTGGTTAGAACGTGAGCTCTCAACAACAAGGTTGCCAGTTCAATTCCCACATGGGGTGGTGGACTGTGCCCCCTGCAACTAAAGATTGAAAACGGCAACTAGACTTGGAGCTGAGCTGCGCCCTCCACAACTAGATTGAAGGACAACGACTTGGAGCTGATGGGCCCGGGAGAAACACACTGTTCCCTAATATTCCCAAATAAAATTTATTGAAAAAGAGGAAAAAAAGGAAAAAGAAAGGAAGAGATCAGCATCAAACAGATGAGTTAAGGGCAACAATTGAAAGCCATGGTTTTCAAGTAGGCAAAAGAAAGCTTTCAAGAGGAGGCAATGATTGCACCAAGAGCTAGAGAATTTATTTTCTCCAAAGTCCATTTCTAAGTCAATAACTGCAATTCAACAGGTTTCATAATTCTCCAGGGAGGCAGGCCTGGCGTTTCAGGGAGAAGGTGGAAAGAACAAATTACAAGTGGAACCTGGTTCCACACTAATGATCGCTAATAGACCAGTTTGGGCTACTTATTTTATATTATTTTTTAAATCTTTTCTTTGCTCCAATGGGTAGGCCCTTAACATCTAGTTTAAAAATTAAAAATAAATAAATAAAACCCTAATGGCTTATGTTAGGTGACGACACACCTCTCTAAAAGTGAGATGATCCCTGAAACCAGAGCATTTCAAGCTAGTGTTGGGAATTGCCTGAGGAGTGTGGAAAGAGGTTCAGAGAACAGTAAGGTTCCTAGGGGAGGGGAGGATGGTACAAAAGGGGAGATTTGTCACGGTTTTTATAACTGGGCTTTTGGTTTGGCACAGAATGTCAAATAGACTTTTCCCTGATAATACCCTCTGTGTTTGCTTCTTGATTTCTTGTCTTTCTTTTTCTATTCTTTGCTATTCCCTATCCTGCCTCCACCCCCAAATCTCTGACATTAGCAAGGAGGACAGGTTTACTTACTGGGGGATAAAGAAAATAGTGTCTTTGTCCTGAGTTTGTATCCATCATTTTATTTAAATGAGCTTTTTACTGATAGGCAGAATCCATTTGTGAACCACATTTAATTACCTCAGTTCAATTACTGCAGAGTTGCTTCCAGGGTCAGGTGAGGAGAATTGAGAAGATATTTTTGCATTTCCCCTTCTGCAAGGGAGGACATGAGAAGGTAACAACCTCTCAGAAAACAGCATGACATTTGTCTGACTGTTTGGCTTTGGGGATGAGTGGCTCTTGGAGAAAGAAACATTTTCAGAGCTAAGATGCACTGTTTTCCATAAATAGGCATCTCCTGCCTTTCCAACCAATTTCCATTATGTTTGGGTGGAAAAAATATCAGACCATATTTTTCTCACAACAGCATGGGTTCTTACACCTGATGCAGTTTTGAGATTACTGGGCTCTTATCTCTGAAAACAGAGGAAATGGGAGGAAATGGACCAAGGGGAGGAGAGCCACATTGCAAAACTCCAAAGGGCACTGTTCCTCTTAGATTTCTCTGGGACTGTAGGGGCCTGTCAAATCATGTGGTTGACTGAACCCAAGGTTCTCATATGAGTCCTTAGAGCTAAAATCATATCCCTCCCAAGAGACTCTGTCTTCTCTATTATAGTGGAGACTATTTTGGTTGTGCACAGTCAATGGATATTTGAAAGATTGGTTAGAAGTCTCATTTTAGAGAAGGCTAAAATACTAATGACACTTAATTGTTTTCTGGCTTTGAAAAGTCAAATGTCAAACATTCTTTGGGGATTAGGTGAATTCTTCCTTCTCAATTTCCTCTTTTAAAGGATTCTATGTCTTCCTTCAATGATAAAGTAACCAAGCCTTGGAGTAATCACAGGATTATTCCTTTGGGTTAACACAAACAGTTAATATCACACAATTCAGAAAATGGTACAATTATGTGTATGCCTTGAGTTACAACACATTAAGGCAATCCCTTACCCAGATGGTAAAGTTTTCTTTCTTTTTCCTTTCTTCAAGCCCCACCAAGGGCTGTTCTCTCCATACGGCTGCTGAGATATGCAGTCAGAGATCATTAAGCAGTGGCTGATGTCTGGTCAAGAAGATTCCTAGTTGAATTTATCAAGCATGTTGGGAATTTACTATGTGTTTGGGATACAAAGATTGATGAAGCACATTACTTGCCATCAAGAAGCTAATAGAATAGAGGGATAGGCACAGAAACATGAAATTTCAATATGATATGGTAAGTGGTAAGCCATAAAATAATGAGGGCTCTTACATCAGCCTGGAAATCTTTGAAAGGTTTCCTACAGAAGATGACATATGACTTGAGTCTTGAAGGAACAGGAGAAAGTAATCAGAAGAAAGAAGGAACATCAAGATGCAAAAAACCACCTACAAGTTAGAATTTATTGAGTGCTTCCTCTGTGCCAAATCTTGTGCCTCACACACAGGAGTTTACAGAGTCTCACAACGACCCTGTAAGATAACTGTCCTTAAGTCTATTTTATAGATTAAAAGCCTAAGGCTTGGAGAAGCTAATTAACTTGCCCAGGTTAATATCGCTATAGTCTATAGAGAGACAAGATTCAAATCCAAGTCATGATTCCAAAACTCAATGACTTTTTCATTGTAGCACACTGCCTCTCGGGCTCATAGATATAAAGGGCTTTGATTATTAAAAACAAACAAACAAACAAACAGACAGACGAACAAAACCCAGGAAAATCTCATATAGCCCCTTTAGAGAAAACTGTGTGCCCCTATTTGGCAAAGACTAAAGAAAAACGCAGAAAATTTAAAGACATATTAGGAAGTCATTTTCCATGGGAAATTAATAAGAAATTATGCCTTAAAAGGCTGTGATGATAAAGTAAGCTAATGAGAATAGTAGAACTATTGATTTAGTACAATGTGTAAAGTATGTCCAAATAGATGATGAATTGTGAATAGTTTTATTTCTGTACAACCTGACCCCACTCTCCCCGTCACTCATTCAGGTCCAGCAACACTGGGCCTCTTTGCTGTTCCTTAAAACACTAAACTTACTCCCACTTGAGGACCTCTGTACTCTTCCCTTCTAGAATGTTCTTCCTCTAGATCTTCTCTTTTTTGTCACTTCATGAATCAGCTCAATTGTCAGCTCCTCAAAGAGCTTTCCTTGACCTCCTGACCTAAAGAAACCAATCACTCTTTATCAAATTACCCTATTTAATTTTCCCATAGCATTTATTGTTCTCTGAGAGGTCATATTCATTTATAAGTTTATTTGTGTACTGTCTGCCTCCCTCCACTAAAATGTAAGTTCTGAAATGGTGAGGATTTTGTTTTGCTCACTGCCATGTTCCCAGCAACTAAAATAGTGTTTAGCCCACATAAATGTTGAATGAGTTCATTTGATGGTTAAAATAACTTCGTGAAGGAGAATAGATATTTGTTCTTTGGTTTTCATTTTACTGAAAGTAAAATGGGTTCTTGTGGTAATATAACATATTTAAAGTCAAATAATAAAAATAAATAGGAGAGTCAGAAATTGAACCCACGTCCCCTTTCCCCGCTGCACGCCCCTGTCAGATACCTTGGGGAGAAAAACAAACAAACAAACAAATGGTGCCAAAAATATATATACACATTTTAAGAAAGTTAAAAAACTGTAATAATTGTAAACTTCAGTATATATCGATAAAAGATAAATACAAGTCACATTTGACTTCTGCAATTACAAGAGGTAATCAAAGTGGTTGCCATCAGCGTCCAGACACTTCTGATTATAGCAAACTACTGCTTGAGCAACATTGACCAAAGTGTCCACTTGTATATATATTTTTGGCACCCCTGGTGTGTGTGTGTGTGTGTGTGTGTGTGTGTGTGTGTGTGTGTGTGTGTGTATGTTTTCCTGCTTTCCTTCCCTTCTGATGCTCTCATTTAGGGATGGAATTCCTTTGGGTTAAAACTAATTCCTCCATTCCCTAGCATTACCTCGTTAGTGTACCTCACTTATTCATCTTTCTTTAATGCTCAGGGAGGTTTACCTTTCTAAGATGTGGAGTCCAGACTGACTGGGTAGACGAGGGTTAGAGGGTAGACCGGATGCCAGAGTTTGAGTTATGGCAGTGACTCTTGCTGTATGACCTTGTTCCCATCTCATCTTCTCTCTGAATCTATTAAGTGAGGGGAATAAACTTGACAATCTCTGAGCAAATGATTTTTAGATGAATATTTCAATATGAGGTTGGTAATGCTAGGACTGGGTGTGGCGTGTGTGTGTGTGTGTGTGTGTGTGTGTGTGAAGAGAGTGAGAGAGAGAGAGAGAGAGAGAGAAATTGATTGATTATTAGAAAAATATCAGAAACTAATGGTATACACTTCTGGCTTTTTAAAGCTTGAACATAAAATACTCAGGGTATCTGGAGGTGATTTCATTTGTCCCACGTGAACTGCTCAATGAATCCTTGTGTATTGAAAGACGGAGTGAATAAAGATGTTTGCTCAAACGTTCCTGCTCCTGCTTAATGTCTTAGTACTAATTTATTTTCTTACAAGCAATGGAAATTAATTTTGGTTAAACTAAGCAAAAGGAATTTTGGGAAGGTTTTCAGGGGCCTACAGAATCCAAAGGAGGGTGGAGGATCAGGGATGAGGATGAGCAGGAACAAAGAGAGTATTGGAGAGCTTGCAAAAAAGGAAGCCTGGCAACGGTTCTGTCACAAGGACCAAGACCCTCTTCCAGCCGTGTCCACATTGTAAACTCCAAACCAGGTCTCCCCTCCTTATCAACTTAGGCAGAGGTCAGCTTCCTGGGTGTCAGTGCCTGAAGTATTCAGGGGCTAGTGACGAAAACCCTTGCTAGTGATTTTTAACAGCCAGATTTTAGTGTAGGGAATTGGTTAAACAGAAGCTGCAGGATTGCAGTAGTGAAAATGAACACCAAGGCAACACAAATTTAGTAACTGCAGGAAGACGCTACCATGCTAGGGCTGGGACACAAGAGAAAAAGCTGGTGGTAGCAGAATCTAGAAGCTTTGAGAAGAAGCATGGAGGAACTGAGTCCTAGACCTTTGAAGAAGGGTGCTAGCCAGCTTCTGCTGGTATCTCAGGGTCTGGAAGAGGCCCTCCATGGGGGCTCAGACCTCTGAGGAGCAGGTACTACCTGGCTGGTACCTCTGAGGGAATGAGACAAGGATGGTCCTAGGACTGTGGAAAGAAGCTGGAAAGGAACCAGTTGCTGTTGGAATGTATTGCAACTGCCAAGTTGAAGGGCAGCAGCTGGGTGATACTGAAAGGCAAACCAGCAAACGGGAAGGTGCAAGTCGTTTTTCTCCTCCTCCTGCTGCCAGTTTCCCTATTGGCAGAATGGATCCAGAAGCCCCTTGGCAATGGGAAATGCAGTCCACAGAGCCCCAGGTGCAGCATTACAAAGCCGGTAGAGAAGTGAGTTTGGAGGTGAGAGACGGCAGAGCTGTCATAACCTGCAGAGCACTTGGCAGAACTTAGGTCCAGCTCACCCTCTGGCTTACGGGGGCAAGAAGACAGAGGATTTGACCTTTTTCTCTGTCATTGAAAATGGCATGCTGGAATTGTTTCCCTAATACTACACCCATGGGGAAGAAGTAATTCTCGGTGAGGAAATACAGGCGATATTAGACAGAGGGAATGGATGCCGGGGAAGCAAAATACCAAATACCTACTGTAGACTCTTCGTCAGAGATGACTGGTTGGAGAGCTGAGTGCTGGTTTCATTTCCTCCCTGTATAAATATATGGACTTGACCCTTCTTGTCCTTTTACAGCATTCAAGCTGCTTATTTATCTCAGGCTACAAATTGCAGATGCCCTGTTTAGACGAGGATTAATACATCCTTCACCTTGAACTTTAATTGGGGCCAAATAAAGAAAAAAGTTTGGGGTTATTTTCTTTCACGGTTTGGAGATTTATACAGGGTATTGAGAACCTGTTTATCTCGTCAGGCAGAAAGATAGTTGCTTAAATGGATTTTCATGCTTGTGGCTTCACAACACAAAGCCCTATGCAGCTTGTTGTCTGTGTTGCAAATCCTTATCTTACCCAAATGATTGTTTGTGGAAGGAGGGAGGACAACAGCTTGTAGCCTGTCCCCCATCTCTCCCAATTTCTCTACTTTAGGCCTGAAGAGAGACACACACACATGGAATAGATCTGCATTTGGAGGGATTCAATGCCTGGTAATTAGAGCACCGGCAGCTTTGAATTTCTTGAAATTAAGAACATTGGAATCTTCTGCTGAAATAAGTTACTTGCAGATATTTTACTGTTTTTATTCTAGGTTTGCTGAAACAACTTGAACTTATGTTCTAAGTAATGGTTTTCATTTATGTTTTATGCTGCTGGACTCCAAAGACTTAGATGGGTAGTTCCTTAAAATTAAAAGGTCTCATGAATTTCTTCACGGGTGGTTGCAAAGAAATATTGATTGGCTAAACTACAACCAAAGGAAGGTCCACTGTCAGTCTCGCATACACATTTACTACTTGACAAATACGGGGGGAAAAAGTTAAAATTGCCAACAGTATACTTAAAATATATAGTTAACAGTATAAAAATGAAATTCTTTTCTCCTCAGAAGTAAACTTGTTAGTATTACAAGATTTTTGTTTACATATGCCTCCATCCATATATTTAAACTAGAACTATGCTGTACATATTAGTCTGAAATCTATTTTTCAGATAATAGGATGTCAGAGATATTTTCCAGCTCATTACATGTGGATTGCCCTCTGTTTTACAGGGCAGGATTTCTCATAATTTTTAATACTCCACTTCATTGATGGATGTTGAGATTGCATTCTTATGTTTTTACTACCAGAAATGCCACAGTGAACATCCCTGTGCATCTATCTCTATATCTATGTGCTATAATTTCTGTAAGACAAAGATGGGATTACTGGCCTTTTGCAAAAGGGTCCAGTTCAGAATCATGGGTTGTGGTTAGTTGTCTTGTCTCTTGTCTTCTTCAGTTGGGAATGCTTCTTCAATCTTTCCTTTATTTTCATGGCATTGACACTTCTGAAACCACAGGAGACGAGTTATTTGGGTTTCTTGATGTCACATTTTTATTTCTTACCATATTTTGAAAAAAATCTCAAAGTTGCTTCTCTGTGGCCATAGGGAAGCGATGCTGAACGCTGGCTACACATTGGAATAACCCTGGGGGTATTTCTTTTTGCTTGATTTTTTTTTAATGCCTTTGCCAGGGTCCCATTCTCAGAGTCTGATTTATTTGTTCTCAGGTGGGGCTTGGGTATCTGCATTTTTTGAATGTTCCCCTGGTGATTCCATTGTGCACCCTGGATTGAGAACTACTAGATTAGGTATGGAGAAGATCAACTGCGTAACTTATGGGGTTGAGGACAAATTAAAAATGAGAGGCCCCTAGTTCAAAAATCATTAAGAATTTCAAGATGGCGACAGCAGATCATTGAAATAAATATGAGGTCTTAAGCATGGAGCCCCATGCAGCAACATAAGATGCATGCCCATGAAGCCAGTCCTGAGCATATGACATTTGGTAAAAGTAAGCAAGCCGTGAAAATCAAAGGAATAAAGGAATGGTGCCATGAGAAAGGGTAGGAGAGACATGGATAAGCATCCATGTGCTCCTTTTCATTTCCAGCTCTCTTGCAGTTAGTTGAGGCCATAGGATCAGGCCTAGACTATGGGCAGTTGGTACCAGTGGCGAAGGAGGTTTGTGTTCTCCAGGCACTCTCAGAAGCTCAGGTCTGAGATGATGGTGTCACAGGATGGTGCTGAGTGCATCAGGGTGGGTCCCTAAGGGAAGGTGTGAAGCAGAATTCCCTGGCAACTCACATCAACTATGTACCATAAATAAGAAATACACCGTTGTTATACTAAGCCACTTTGTTACAGCAGCATAGTTCAGCCTATTCTGACAAATACAGAAAACCACAGATTAAATGCTGTAGGATCTCTGACTTTTTGCTATAGGCATCAGGCCAAGCTTCATGGATGATTCATTTGAAATGGGAAGGATAAGATTTGGACATGTAGAATTATGAAGACAAAGGTTGTGTACGTTAACTATTACACCATGAGAAACCACACCAAAACTTAGTGGCTGAAAACAACTGCCATCAACTATTTCTCATAAGGCTATGGGCCAGCTACATGGTTCTCTTCTTCTGGGCTGGACTCAGCTAATGCAGGCCAGGGTCTCATGCATCTGTGGTCACTGCTGGGGTGACTGGGTGCTGGCTGTTTTAGGTTGGCCTCGTTCACATGTCTAATGGTTGGCTAGCTACTGGGTGTTGTGCCTTAGTTCTCCTTCACCTGGTCTTTCATCCTCCAGCAGGCAAGCCCAGGCTTGCACATGTGGTGGCAGGATCCCAAGAGACAGAGTGAAAGCACATAGGGTCTCTTTGGGCTCCAGACAAGCACATTGTTTCTTGTATCCCCTTTTATTGGTCAAAGGAAGTCACCAAGCAAGCCTAGATGGAAAGGGTGGGGAAATTGTCTCCTGTTCTTGATTTCATATTTCTGGAATGAGGGCAGTGTTCGATATGTGTGGAATAAGTGTATGAATAATGACTGGATTGCCTGGACAATAGTTGTTTGGAGCTCATCCCTTGGGCATTACTTCCCTAACGATACTCTTCTCCTAAGTAATCTTATTTTATACTCCCCATTGTATATCTGCAACCCAGATCTCTTGCCTGAAGTTTCTTCCATAAAACCAACTGCCTACTCAATATCTCACTTAGCTTTCTGATACGCAGCTTGTGCTTCCGACATGCAAACCCGGCCTCCTTCTGTTCCACTTCCCTAGATGTCCTCCCACAGTTTTTTCCCCATTTCAGTCAAGGGGAGTTCCATTGTTCCAGTTGCTCAGGCCATAAACCTTGGAGTCATCTTGGTCTCCTTTCTTTCTCTCATGCTCCATGTCCAATCCGTCAGCAAATCTTACCAGCCCGACCTTCTTCACGCATCCAGAATACAATTATTTCTCACTGTCTCTACCACTATCACTGGGCCCAAGTCATGATTTGTTTGCCTTGATTATTGCAATAGCCTTTTCTCCTGTCTCCCTGCTTCTGCTCTGACCTGTACAATCAATCTTTTCACACCGTTGCCAACGGCTCACAAAGCCCTACATGAACTGTCCTCCCGTGACCACACTGCCCTCATTTCCTGCCTGTCTCTTGCTCCTGTTCACTCTGCTCCAAGCACAGGGCCTGCTCACTGCCCCTAGGACACACCAACACACACCTGCCCCAAGGCCTTGTGTTTGTTCTTGCTTCTCTCTGGGCCACTCTTTCTCCAGATAGCTGCGTGTCTCTGTCTCTTATTTCCTTCAACTCTCCCTAGATGTCAACTTCTTACCAATGAGGATTTTCTAGACCTCTGTATATAAATAGCACCCCCAGAACCTTTCTACCCTTCACCTTATTTTTTAATTTCTTCATAGCCCTTCCAAACTTTGACATATTCTGAATTTTTCTGTTTATTGTCTGATTCTCCTCACTAAGACATAAATTCCAGATAGGCAGGGACTTTTTTTTTTGTTGTTGTTGTTGTTGTTTTACTTGCTTTATCTCCAGAGCCTGGACGTGCTTAGAACATTTCCTAAATCAGTGAATAAATAGAGTTTGAGATTCTTACAATAGGTGAGAGACTGGATGAACAATCTCTAAGGTTATTGGAACTCAAATAGTCTATGATGCCAATGGAGGTAGAAATTGAACTGTACTAGAAGTTCTATTTGAGATACGCTGGCATCAAGAATCACTATTGTCCCCTCCATTCTGTTTTCTTCACTAGTGCCTAAATCTGATGATTTTCTACCTTTCCTCTTCTCCCAATTAACACCTTCTCCTCTTTTAGATCTCAGCTTAATAGTCACATCCTTGAACTTTCTTTTTACACTATCTCATCATACCAATCAATATTTCATTGTAGCATTTATCACAAAAAAATTGTACATGTATTGGAGTGATTATTTTCCCACACTAGACTGTAAGCTTTATGAAGGCAGGGAATCTGGCTGGTTCTGTTCATCAGTACATCCAGACTCTAGCACAGCACCTGGTTCATGCAGGCACTGAGTGCCTGCCGGGGACTGAACATGAGATTAAATGAGTGAATCTTCATTACCCAGACTGTGCTGTTCTCTCATCACTGGTTTTGTAACTCCTACCGTCAGTTAATTCTAAGAGGGGTACTTAAAAATGGATACCATCTTTGAAACACTTTTTAGATCCTAGCCTCAAAAAAAAAACAAAAGGAAAAAAAAGGTCAAGGTTGAGATGAAGTGTAGAGAGGAGAGGAGAATCTTAAATCTGATTAATCAAAGGACCATGTCACAGGGGCCTTTTGATAACCTATTACATTCAGAGGTTAAAACCCACAGTCAGATGTCCAGGGTGCTCTTGGTGTCCATTCTGGGGACTGTTTGTGAGGTTGTCAAAAACCAGGACGTAGGGATTTTCTTGCAAGTCAGTGTTGCACATAAGCTCTGATCTTGGCAGACTCTTCCTGGGAGGCAATGTCATCTGTTAACACCCCAGGAGCAATTAGATTTATTTAACAGAAACAGAATTGTTTTTGTAAAGTAGCTTTAAAGAGTCCATGGGGTACATCAAAATTGATTTTAAACTAGGTCAGAGCCGTACTGTACTTAGCCCAATTATGATGTGTAGGCAAGTGAATTCAGTTTCCCAGTGATTTGGCTCAGGGAAAAAAAAAAAAAATATCTCAGTGGTCGGTAAACTGCTAGTCTCTGGAAGCTTCCCATTATGAGGTCCTACAACGCCATCTTAGGCCGCATCTCGGAACCCTGGGTAGGAAGGAAGTGCCACATTTATCTTCTTACCTGCTGGTCTTCTCTTTCTGCATATTCTTTCTGTCCTGGGCTATGCAGTGGACTTGGAGTCCCGAAGTCAACAGATTTGTGTTCAGATCCCGATTTTGTCACTCACTAGGTGTGTGTTCTTGGGTGTTTGCCTTCACCTCTCTGAGCCTTTGTTTGCGTACCTGTAAAAGAACAGTAATAGTCAAAGGCATATAGGACTGTGTGAGAATTAAATATGGATGGAAGTGGCCACTATTCCCAACATACAGAAAAATGCATAATATTATGTTGATTGTTGTCCTTATTTGTAATGTTCCTCGTATATGACACATGAGAAAGAGATGGCTAACATCAGTCCTTCCTCAAAGTCAGGCCTTCCTTGGGGATTTCTGCCCAAAGCTGGACAAAGATTCTGCATCTCTTTCGGCATTCGGTTCATGTGAGAGCACTTGCATTTCATATGAGGCTGGAAGTCAGTTTGACTCCGAGAACTCTTCCCCACTCCTCCCTGTTTCCTATCTTTTCCTCACCCAAATGAAAATTTAATGTCTGAAGGAAATGTCAGTTATTTCTATATTGATCTTGAGGGACAACTTATTTCTGTTTTCGAGAGCAGAGCTGGACATCATGGGGAAACATGACAGAAGCGGCACCAACCCTGCAGGCACGCCACAGGATGGCTTTAAAGATGGATTTTATTTCTCGCTTCTCATCTGCCAGGTCTAGTGGTTCTGGTGGAGGCCTCTTCTTTTCCCAGTGGGGTGTTTGGAGAAAAACAATCAGCACATTTAATTCCAAGTGGGAAGGAAGGAGGAGTGGGTGGGACTTTGAGCTCACGGTAAAATAATCATGATGATGATAGAACTCCCAGGAGCCTTCCCTGTTTGCTTCTGGTCTCCAAGACAAAGCTGGGCAGGAGCTGGAAGGTAGGCTTGGTTTCTGAAACTGTTGCTGAAGGAATGCCGCAAACATCTCAGGCAAAAGAGCAAAACTAGCTCTTTTCTCACAAGTCTGACATAGCAGAAATTTGGGTCCATCATGTATTCATTTCTGTTCATTCATTAATTCAACAAATAGTATGTATTGAAGTCCCGGCCACTTGTCTAGCTAAGACACTTGAAACCAGCGTAAATAAACAAGTCTCCTGCCTGCACAGAGCAGGTAATAATAATAATAATAATAATAATAATAATAATAATAATAATGAAGAAGAAGAATGGTTAACTGCAGATTCTGGCCGGTTCTATTCCAGGGATATGCTGGATGATGGTATAAATGTCTACCACATTCCCTGGCCCTGTTTTCTGCTGCTTTCTTGTTCAGCTGGACATGAGGGAATATGAATATGTTTCTGATGTTTAAGAGAGTCCCCCATGTGCCAAAAAGGGTCAGATCACGTAAGGGCATAAGTAAAAATAAAAAAATAAGAGGCTTATTTCTCCCAGTTAAAAATAAAGGAAGTGATGTTTCCCGCCCTTTTCTTAGACCATTTACTTTAGAAAATGTATACAGTAACTGGGAATTCTTTCTCTGCCCTTGAACATGTAAATATCTTTTTAAAGGCCTCTTGCCAGTTTTACAACCCAGGACTGTCTTTCTCAGGGATCTAGGGGTCATCCCTTTGACATGCAAACCTCAAGGGAGGTAACAGTCCCCTGTCCCAGTTTCTGTGGGAGCCTAATTTCAGTGGGAACTTTGCTCCAAATTGCAAAACTACCTCCTGCCATAAGATATGACAGGTTTATTTTTCCTTTGTATAAAACCAATTAACTAGCACAGACCATCACCCCAATTACCAGGTGAATTGAGGATGAACTATGTGTGACAAATGGTGCTGTCAAGTGCTCTGACTTGCATGTAATGTGTTGTATCTGTTTGGCTGTATGAAAAGGTGAGATTTATTTTGGTCTTTGCAGTTGTTTAGTGGATTCCTCGAGTTCCAGACCACGTTGTGGCCTAATGCTCATTCAATAGTAAAATTGTGTTCTTTCTCTTTACCTTTGTGAGGAGATTTTCTAGGATGGGAGAAGATTTGTTTTTAATTATACTTTGCAATGATAGCAAAGGTATCCCCTTTCTGGGAGTTTTCCAGTTAGATTACAATCCCTCCTTTGACCAGAGAGCTTTTCTGAATTCATGGAAGTTTGACCTACAGTGGCTCATAAGGTTTTTTTGTTTTGTTTTGTTTTTTGAATCCTATTTTCAAATGAAATCTTATGTGGAGCTCCAATGTATAAAACCATGAAAAGAGGAAACTTTCCAGTGGGTTCTCCAGTCCAGAGTAGTGCCTACACCCTGCTCTCACCCTTCATCAGCTGGGAGGTAATTTGGGGGAAACTGGGAGGTTCTGCAGAGCGGGGTGCATGATAAATACTACGCATAGCTGATCTACCTGCCCTTCCTGGCTTCAGCCCTCCTCTACATTCCCATCTCACCCCACTTTCATTAGGTTCCTCACTTCTACTGGAATGTCGGTCAAAACTACAACCTGTGTGCCCCTCGCCAGGTTGTAAATGCCTTCCATCCCACGTCACAGTTAACCTCACCTTGTGAAATACAATTTGATTATTCTTCCCATTTTGCAGGTGAGGAAATGGGGGCTCAGGGAAGCGGAATGATATGCAAATTATCTTGCACACCTCTGTCTTGCAGTCCCCACACGGTATGCTAACAGTCCGTTCATTGTCCACCCCTCCCACTGCATCATGCTCCTGAAGGGCAGGGACATATCTCCTGCACCTTGAGGTCCACTTTACCTGGCAGAGTGGACATTCATCTTATACATGTTTATAGGATGAGTAGATGCATGTTTCCCAATGTCATGCCGCAGGGGACAAGGCAAAGCTGACATGGGAATCCCTATCTATTTGGTCCCAGAATCTCTGTAACTTGTGGTGTCCTTCTAAGGGACACCTCCACAGCTGGTGCCTGAGCTAAGGAGGGCTGCAGTGTGGGAAGAGCAAAATAAGCCATTTTTCTGGCACAGGCTAAAGCTTCTGATATATTGTCCATTTTCACTGTTCTATGTTTGCTCTATTACTCAGAGTGTAGGAGTCCATTGCTCGGTCGTCGTAAAGGATGGCACAGAGAATGTCACATTTAATCTGTCCTGCCAGCCTTAGGAAATCATAGAAGTCACAGATTAATTTCTTTCCAATCAGGGTGGCTGTCATCCATCTACAAACGAGATAGTTTGGTATATATGTTTCTCTTGGTGTTAGTGCTGTGGCATTTAAAAGGACAATCTTGTTCCCCCAAAAAGATACACTGTCCCAATAAAAAGGATCTAGACCGATTTGGCTTTTCTGGGAGCTGACATTGACTGTTATGAAGATACAGTCTCTTGAGGAATTTCTCCCTGGGGTGAGACAGTCTATTGAGTGCCCTTTCAGGGTCTGATAGACCTGAGTTTTAATCCTGGATCCCTCTACTCATCATTTGAATGACACTGGTAACATACCCAACCTTTTAGGGCTTCAGCTCCCCATCTATAAAACAGGGATAAGAACACCCTGTCACAGGATTGTTGAGAGGATTAGATATGGAGTCCAAGAAGGGTTCAGTGTAGCACCTGATATACAGCAAACCCAACACGAAGCTGTTTGACTTTTGCTCTCTAGTTCTGAGTGAAGATGCTTTGTGTCTGGGCAAGAGAATTGGGTGGACATCCCTGCCATGAGCAAAGGCAGTCCTACTGCAGTCCATTCTTCCTGGATGGAGGACCAGGCCAGTCAGGGGTGATGCCAGCATAAGGAGAGCCTCAGATAAGAGGCCTTTCTTCAGACTGTGCATGTGCCACTGCGCATGGGTGAAGCAGAAACTCAAGCATTTGCCCCCTTTAAACCCACTTTCAAAGCTGTGAGCTTTTCCTTATAATCAGACAGAGGAGAAAGGACACTGAGTCCACCTTACATAAGTGTGGTTTGCTAGTGACTCCTCGCCAGTGTTAGGACCTTCGGGGTATCTTCTCATTTGCAGCCCCCACACTCCAACCCCAGGAAAGCTCTGCCTTCCAGGAGAAGAGCTTTATAGTTGAAAGAGTGTGTGGGCCCAAGGAAGTGGGTCCAAATCCCTGCTCTGCCACTTAATTTGGAGGTGAGCCCTGGGGAGTCTGTTTATCTGTGGATCCCAGTTTCCCCTTCTACAAAATCATGATAACAACCCCAGAGTTTATAGTACCTGGATGGCCCAGCATGGCCGTTTTGAATCCTCTGCTGCACAGTCCAATGACCTGGAAAAGATTTATCTGCAGGAATCCTGAATCAGACATCTGGCATCTACCCAGGGTATTGTACCAATTCCTCCTCTGTGCTGATCATCAGCCTGGGGCCTCTGACCTTCAGTGTCTAGTCACACATGCCCTTCCCATGCTTCCTCTCATAAAATCCAATCACAGACCCGATTACAATAGGCTCTGTTCTTGCACCCATTATACAGATGAGGAAACCACGGCTTAGAGAGATTAAGCAATTTCCTCAAGGTCACACAGCCAATGAGAATTGGAATAGATTTTAAACAAGGAGATCTGCTCTGGAGCACATATTTTACCACACTGAGCATTAATTATACTTCCTTCGTGATTTTCCGGGGTCCTACGTGAACCAAATCTAAAATGTCTCCTGGCATAAATTCAGTTTTTGCCCTGAATCTAAGGGTATACATTTCAGAGATAAACTAGTTCCAAATATTTACAGAATTACCTGGTCACCTTTGTAGTATGGGTGCTTAAGTATCTCTGCTCAGGGCAAAATGTGCTGAGTCTTGATGAATTTACTCTGGAAACCTGTGGGCATGCAGCTTCCCTTATCTTTTTCCCACTCACAGGGAAGCCAGTTTTGCTAGGGGCACTTGAGAGAAAGCCCATGTATCCTTGAGAAAGCCACTTTACCTCTCTGAGACACTCTTTGCTTCTTGTTTTAATGTGGATGTCTCAGTGTCTTTCCTGCCTTTGGGAGAGAAAAGCTTGGAGAACATCGTTTCAGATGGTCCAAAGAAACAAAGCCAGACACTTTCCTTCTCGTGGAGTGGGGGATGAAACCGAGCATGTGTGCAAAAAAGAATGAAAAATGCTGCTTATTTCTGCAGGCTGGAGAATGATGTATGTTCCTGGGGGTAACCTCCTACCTTGGAATTAGTCATTCCACATCGTGTTCTCTCTGCTGTTACAAATGCCTCATTTTAAAAATGTTAAGTTTTTTTTTCCTCCTCTCACTTAACTGTAGGAACATTAAACGCACAACTTTATCAAAATGACATAAGATATATGTTTCTGCCAACAGAAACAGGAGAGGATTAACAATGCAAATGGGAACAGGGAAAAGATGCTCTCAAAAGATGGGAAGAAGAAAGTTTGACGGGGGTTTCCTGCTCTTTCCTCAGCCTCAAGCACAGTAGTACGTGTTCAGAGTCCCTGAGGTCCTGGTGGAGGAAAAAGTTTTATGTTACAAGGAGAAAAATTTTATTTTTTATTATTTGGTTCTGTTTCTTTGAGATCAGGACTAACTGTACGTATTTGTCAAGCATACAACTACATACAGACATCTCGAAAGTAATCCTCACTTGTCTAATGGTTAATGCCTAAATTTGGTCAGGGTTCACATGTCTAGCCATTACCAAACCCTGACACGCTAATAAACAGCCATAGTCAGCATAGGGCAGAAATAGGGAAACAGAAGAGAATGACAGTGTGTGAAGAATTAGGAGATGAGGGGGTGGGAGAGAAAAGGCCTACTCGGTGGGTTTAGTGGTGGCACACCAGAAACAGGATTCTAGACATATCGGTAGCAAATGGTCTCCTCCATCATTTGGATAAAAAAGGAACAATTCAGGGGCCGGCCCGGTGGCTCAGATGGTTGGAGCTCTGTGCTCCTAACTCCGAAGGCTGCCGGTTCGATTCCCACATGGGCCAGTGGGCTCTCAATCACAAGGTTGCCAGGTCAATTCCTCGACTCCAGCAAGGGATGGTGGGCTCCGCCCCCTGCAACTAAAATTGAACACGGCACCTGAGCTGCCGCTGAGCTTCTGGATGGCTCAGTTGGTTGGAGTGCGTCCTCTCAACCACAAGGTTGCTGGTTCGAGTCCCGCAAGGGATGGTGGGCTGTTCCCCCTGCAACTAGCAACATAACTGAACCTGGAGCTGAGCTGCGCCCTCCACAACTAAGACTGAAAGGACAACAAATTGACTTGGGAAAAAAAAAAAGTCCTGGAAGTACACACTCTTCCCTTTCCCCAACAACAACAAAAAATAAAAAAATAATAAATAAATAAATAAATAAATCTTAAATTAAAAAAAGGAACAATTCATGTTAGAGTCAACTGGAAATTTTTGAGGAAGAGATGCTAAGATTATGGACAATGTAACAGGATGGCCTTGGTCCTAAAAGGAAGAGCAAAACATTTTGCATAATTTGACATCATCCTAGCAGGACACAGGAATAAATCTTTTGACTTCTCAAAATCCTTTTCTGGTGTGTGAGTGATTTGCATGTATTTGTTTATTTTCTACAATTCTGTTTTGCCTATCACCTTCTTAACCAGGCGTGCATTTGACATTGGTTTTTCCAAGCCCATCTGATTTTTCTCTCACCACAGAGTATGAGATGGTAGCTAATAAATATATTGACATAGAGGAGACTCATAAGGAGGGCTCCACCAAATCCCCTTTTCATAATGACTAAGAAGACATGTCCCCCTCAGGGGAAGAGGTCAGAAATGATGAACTTGACCCAGTAAGAACTTTTTGGTATTTTGAGAAGAGGGGTGATTCCGTGTGCAGTCCGCTGCTGGACACTTGGAGTAACCCTCCACCTTTCCAACTATAGGACATGCTGATCTCCCACTTGCTCAGTGGATCGCAGGCATACTGTCCCTAGAATTGATCAAGTGTTTTCCTCATGCAAGACCTTTGCACTCATTGCTCCTTTGTTCCGTGACTCTCTTTTTATAAGATATTCTCACGACCAGTTCCATCTTGAGGTTCAGGGCTGAGCTCAAATGTCACCCCTGAGAAAGGACTTCCTTCATTATACTATCTGAAAAGCCACACTCTCCTTACTCTCACATTCATCTCCTTTTCATTACTCTCGGAAATAACCTTGTTTATTTGTTACTTGATAATTATTTGTTTCTCCCTATTTGAATGCAAGCTCTATGTGAACAGGAACATAAAAGCTCCCTGCAGAGCTCTGTGGATGGATAGTCAGCTATCAGAAAACGATGCATTTTGCAAAGGAGTTTGCAGAAGCATTGTCAAAACAGGCGTGGATTTTACAATCTGGAGGGAAATTGCAAGGATGCAAGATGCAATGTATTTTGACACTGCAGTTTATTGAGTAAAGTTTTTTTTTTTTTCCCCTCGTTTCCCCCCCACCTAGATACATGATAAATGAGATAACTTCTCCCTTCTGGTCCCATGGTGGACAATACAATAACCATTTCTTGACAGGAAGCAACATGCTATTTCTTTTGGTATGTGTTTTGTCAAAATGTTTCCCTAGGAGATTCTCCTGCATCTCAGATTTTTATTTTCAGAGTGTTTTTGCTGATATCCCTAATTCTATCTGAAATGGCTGAACTCACTGGGGGGGCTTTAGGACCATGTGAAAGGGAAAAATGGATGCTTTAGGGATCTTAGAAGGCCCCAGTTGGACTCGAGGAGCTGAGATCCAATAACATCCCCTGTTCTCCACTCAACAACTACCATTACAGCCTCCCCTTCGGGACAGGGTCTGACGATTTGTCTGGAGATGCCCTGGGCTTTGTATTAAGTATTAAGGATCGCGGCGGATTCTAGTTCTAGTTGCTCCCACTGCCCTAGGGATAATGTCCAGATATTTTTCTGTGTAGAAGTCCTTTCATTCCAGACTTTTATTTACTTATGTAGCCTTAAATCTCAGTAACACTCACCTTGTACACTGACCTTGGCTGGATCATGGATTGTCTCAAATCCTCCTAGTCTTTCTTACTTCTGAACATTTTCTTCTGTTCCCCTTCCCCTGGGTAATTCATGCTCATTCCTCAACCCCCGTTCTTGATTCTCTGATCTGATTTCCTCTATTGTGCCTTGCTTCTATAGCTTTGATTTTTTCTTTGTTTCAAGAGAGAGTCTCAGGGAGCTTTGCTTTGAGAGGGTATCTTAACCATTGGCTTGGAAATTAGAGGCAGGTATAAAAGAAGACTCTAGGTTTGTACGAGGTCTGACAATTAAGTATGCAAACACATCCTAGAAAAAGTACTCTATACCTCATTGCTGAGTATCACTATGGTCACCTTCGAAGTACTCCCTTTGGGAAGCTATGCAGTGATGGCGGTGCCTAGTCTACCCTTCAAAGCAATTTTGGAACTCTTTTTCTAGAATGGCATCAGAGCTGTCATCGTATTATCCTTCATGTCCCGAATGTCATCAAAATACTGATACAGTTATTTGTTTACTGGCTAAAAACTCCCTCACAGACAGTGCCGTGTGAGCTGGTGCATTGTTGTGATTCAAGAGCCATGAATTGTTGGCAAAAAGTTCAGGTCATCTAACGTTTTCACGCAGAATTTTTAGCACTTCCAAATAGTAAACTTGGTTAACTCTTTGTCCAGTTGGTACAAATTCACAATGAATAATCCCTCTGATATTAAAAAAAAGGTTAGTAACATTGTTCCAATGAGTTTGTGAACTTAATTGTCACACCTTTGTATCTACTGTATAAGTTTTACGTGATGAAAGTCTCATATCCATTCTATCTCAAGGGTTGGCAAAGGCTCACTGTAAAGAGCCACCAAGTAAATATTTTAGGCTTTGTAGGTCCCAATACTGTCTCTGTCACATATCCTTTTTTTTTTTTTTTTTTTAAGCTTGTAGGCTATGGGAAACATTTGATCCACAGGCTATAGTTTGCTAACTCCTGGGACTCTGGTTACTAGTATTCTCAATAAAAAAACACTGAAATTTTGCCAAGGCTCCCATGAAACTGTGAAAGACAAATAGCTCTGCTGAACAACGAAACTTCATTTTCAGGTGTAATTATCTGATAATCCCAATGTCTTGTTGGAAGATGTTGGTTGTTTTCATAGTGGTTGGGGGAAATTGGAAGGAAGTTTGCCACATCTTATGTAAACCTTTGTGAAAGACTGCTCTTTTGAATTAGTTTTAGCAGGTCACATAGCATCTACGTGTGATGTTGATGGGCATGACCTGATTGATGTATATAACCAAGTTTCTGTTTCCCAGAGTGGTTTCTGCTTTTACTTTGGCCTCTGAAGAGCCAAGCTATTAAAGCAAGTAGGGAAGGGGAAGTCATTCGCAGCCCAGAAGATAGTGATAAAGGTTATTTTTATCATAGAACTGTGATAACACGATGAGTTAGTCACAGGTCATCACTGGAAGGTAACTCAGTGGCCCAAGTTGGGAAGTGAGTAACTGACTGAGCTGGCCTGCAGTCCAGGCTCCATGATTCCCCGTCCTGGGTTCTTAACACCTCACCTGTTGCCTCCCCTTCACTGTCTTAAGGAGTGTAAACACTACTACTCATTCTGGGGGTTGTTTGATGCATGCCTGCAAATGTCTTGTCTGGTTTACCAACAAATTAAACGTACAGGATAGTTCTTCATCCCACTGCAGTCTCCCCACAGCAGGCCTAACCCAAAGCTAGACTATTCTCTTCCCACGTGGCAGTGCTCCACTCAGACTTGTCCTGGCAGAGTGCGCCCTGCCAAGTTGTATGGCCTTTGAGAAGATTGACAGCTGCCCACATCAGAGGCTCTACAGATGGCTGCTCATGGTGTTGGCCTTGTCTCCTTGATATGTCTGCTCTACCATATTGTGACTTAATTAATAATGTCACTTTCCATAACGCATTCATTAAAGCAAGGCCAGCATCTGATCATGTGATGGATTATACCAGATTTACATCACTCTATACATTCACCTTGCATATAAGCAGAAATCAAATAACTGAGGCTGCACTTGTTGAGAAGTTTGGTGCTTCTAGAAACAAAGTAGCAGGGTGCAAAGGGAAGAGAAGGCAAAGGGCAGGAGACGAAAGCCCCAGCTAGGCAAATGAGATATGACATAGAGGCATAGTGTTCAGAGACATGTAATCAGGCTATGCCACTGGACAGTGTGGGTCCATTTCATCAGCTCCATCTGGATGGGAGTGATGGTGGAGAAGATGTTCTTGTCCTGGGGATATTTGTATGATGTGCTTAGACAAAATTCTTGTGCTTTTCTTTCAGGAGCTGTATTATTTGTTTGGCTACAGGGCCAATGAAGGCTATTTTTTTGTTGTTATTAATGGTGGGACATCGGTTTTGGGTATGTCCTGCTAAAATTTATTGCAATTACAGAACAAATGATAGCTCCATTTTCAGTATCTTCTATTCTCTGCAATCCAGCTGTATTATTTACTTAAATGTCCCATTGTTCCCCATAGGTCCTTTGCACCTAGGCCTATGTGCTTTCTATTCTTTGGGTCTGGAACACTTCACTTCTCCCTGTTATTCATTTGCCTAACTTTCCCTAATGTTTTGTGCCCAGCTATATTTCACTTCCTTGAGCTACTTTCTCTGATCTTCCAAAATGGGATTAGGTATCTTTCCTAGATACTCTCACTGTCCTTATCCCCATCACAGCACCACTACACTGTACTAGAGATTCTTTTTTACTTGCCTAACTCTTTAACCAAACTGTGAAGGCAGGTACCTGTCTTGGATTTTCGTGGCTATCGTCTGGCATTTACCTAGTAGGTACCCGATAAGTATTTGTGGAGCAGTTGAGTAAATTATATAAATTCTCTGATGTTCAATTATTAGTATTATTTACTAGAGACATTTTCTGGAGTTCTGACATAAGTTTCTGGCTTTCTCAACTAAATGAGTGTGGATCCCTGAGGTCACAATGCAAGCGCTATTCCTATGCCACCTCAGCCTCTTTCCTGGACTACTGAGAATTTAAGTTTCAGAGACTAAGTGAACAACCCAACTTTCATTCCCAACCACTGTATCCTCACTTGTTTTTCAAGTTCATGTGCCATACTGCCAACAGAGAGTTTTAGAGCTCCCACACATTTTAACTTCAATTCATTTGGACTGTGCGGATGTGTACTGTATTTTATGTTAAATAGAGCTGTTACCACTTATTTGAGCTCTTTGGAAGGAAGATGTTCCCTAAATGCAAAGCAGGCAGAATAGTAGAATTTACAGTTTAATGCATTAATTTATCCCTTTACTAAAAACTCTCTGGGGAGCAGTGAGCCTCGAACATTAACTGCTATTGACATTTGGGCTTTTGTAGCTACTCCAGAGCAAAGGTGTTTATGGCCTCTGTGTAAGGTGATGGGCTGTCTCACCACCGATTAGTGATAGGCTCTCTTACCACCCATTCTGGACGTGTGGAAGCAGTGAAATCACATCATTCAGAAGCGCTGGTAAGATCATCTGTTTGTACATCCCTGCTGTCTACCATCTTGTGTAACAGCCACAAGCGATGATCAATCAATCAATAAATAGTTGCAGAGGGCACATCTGCCTAGATCTTTGCTATAAGCAATAGGGAGGCAGATGAAATATGGAGGAGCATGGTTCTTAGCTGTAGGGAAGTTATTTAATTGGGGAGATTAAGCATGAAGTAATCAGCAAGTATTACAGGGCAGAATATGATATAGGATATTCCTTCTGCAAATATTTATCTAATATCTTATTATGTGTCAGGCAATGTACTACTGTGTTTTCTTGAAAATAAGACCTAGCCGGACAATCAGCTCTCATGCAGCTTTTGGAGCAAAAATTAATATAAGACCCTGTCTTATTTTACTATACTATAAGACTGGGTCTTATATAGTATACTCTAAGACCGGGTTTTATATTAATTTTTGCTCCAAAAGATGCATGAGAGCTGATTGTCCGGGTAGGTCTTATTTTCGGGGAAACAGGGTAGGAACTAGAGCTTTCCTTGGTGAACAAGATAAAGCTCTTACCTTCATGGTGCTTATATTATAGTGGAGAAAACTGGAAAATGAATAAGTAACATAGAAACTAAAAAGATAATTTCAGATAGTGTTAAGTGCTAAAAGGAGGAAAATTACACAGGAGGCTATGATAGATATGATAGGAAGGTGGGTGGTAGAGGAAGGAGAAGTGTTACTGTAGCTTGGGTGGCCCAGATAGTCTTGACAAAGAAGTGATATTTGAGCTATGCCTTGAGTTATAAAAAGGAGCCAACCATGCAGACAGAGATTTAGAAGAACAAATTCCAGAAAGAGGGAAGAATAAGGACCAATCTCTGATTCAGGAAAGAGCTTGGCATATTTCAGACACAGAAAAAAGGCCAATGGTGGCTAGAGCAGAGTCGGGGAGGAGGGACCGTAGGATATAATGGTTGCATGTAGTCAGGGGACTTGGTACGGGTGGTACAGGCTACAAGGTCTGCCAGAATTAAGAGAAATAAAATTTCATGAGAACTGGAGTGATCATTAGAGACCTAAGGAAGGTGACGGAGGTTAAACCAGGCTTTGTAAAATGTGTCCAATTAATGGGAGAGAGAAAAATAAAAGCACTAATGGACAATGGAGCATCATTACAAATGCCTAGAGACCTGTTATCTTTGCTATCTATAGTGTTTTCATGTTTTTCACTCGCTATTTGCTAGACTAAAATGCACTCAGTTATTGTAGCTTTTCAGAGATGGGTTCTATATGTATATTGATTTTTATTTTTATATTTTGAATAGGTAATAGTAAGGTACAGAATTCAAGGTAGAAAAGAAATAGTGTAACGTGTTCTTTTCACCTCACCCCAAAGACACCAGCTCCCCACCCTAGGAGTAATTAATGCCGAATGATGATGCATTCTTATTTTAATAGCTCTACCACACTCATCTTTCATTTCTTGAGCCTCCTCTTCTGATTTGTATTAAATGTTTGGAATTTTATTTTACCTGTGTGTTAATGGTAAGGCTTCTAAAGTCTTTTTGCTTTTAAAAGGTATTTTGCCATTCTTGAATTTGTAATGTTAGATTAATTATCTTTAAACCAGCATCCAGATAGTTAGGAGCCATACGGGCAAAACAGTACGAGCATAACTAAACATGTTCAGTTTTCACATGCATAGACATTCACTGGTTATGTCTATGCAACTGCTGGTACATATAAGTTCTTTAAAAATAAACAGTATGAACTGGTTAAAACATTGCTAGATCAGGTATCAGATGAGTCAGAAGTTATGAACTCTAAATGTCATGACATTTGCATACATCACCTAACTTCTTCTGGCATCACTTTCACATGGCGAGTAGGGGGTCCCTTTTATTTTCACATTTATAAATTTATTTGAAAACCAAAATTTTGCTCCTTGAGAACTCTCTTTACCCTGTACATAGAATTTCACTGGCTCTATGTGGCCATATAGTTACATTCCCTTTGGAGAAGAAAAGGCTTAAATAAGAGTTTACAAATATTTATGGTTTTTTGACATATGTAAGAGCAGCATTTAGGTTATATTTGTTCAGGTATGAGGATGTGGTAAATTGTATCATTTTGTAATTATATTTGGTTATTCATAGCACTTAATTGCTTGTAATTTACAAAGTGGTCACTCTACATGTAAATATCTATCAATTGACTATTGTTGCTAATTTACATAAAATGATTTTGTGGGGAATCATGAATTATCAAGCTATGTCATTGATCTTTAGAAATGGCAGGAAGCTTATCACTCAAAATGAAGTGGCTTGCTGAGTTCATGACAGAAACAAACTGGGCATCCAATTTTGTTTGAACCCTCCCTACCAGTTCTCCCAGGAGAACTGGTATTACAAAATGATACAGGGTAAGTCATTCTCTGAAATGCAATGTTCTGATTCCAGAGATTGAAGCTCCTCTATCACAGTGATAATAGCAAGTGCTCATTCATTATTTTAACAAGAATTAAGGTTTATCTGTGAGATATTTGTATAAAAGAGAGATACAGCTTCTGAATCTCTAGTGGGATATATAAGCTATATAAATAATGCCAATAAAAGGCAGAAAATAATAAGGACTGAGAGGGAGATGTTCAGAAAAAGAAAAAAATGGTTTCTATTTGTAGAGGATCTGAAAAGGTTTCAGGAAGGATTCACGAAGGTGGAGTTTGAGTTGGGTACAATGACATTTATGCTCTAAATATAAATAATACCACTTCTAGAGAAGAATGCAATTGGGTGAATTTCCATGAATGGAAATGTAAAATGCAATCATTCTCTGATACTATCCATGCATATAGGCCAACAGTTCTTGGTAAAAGAGGACACAGTCCTACATTATTTACCACCATGTGTTACAGAAATAAAAAATGTATGAGTTGCAAAATTTTGATGGCTAAGATTTCTCATCACTGAAGTGAATTGGTTTCCAACCTGGATCCTATCAGCTAGGGTGGTCACTTTACATTTTTCCTCCCTACAGTGTTATCTAGGCAACTATCCCTTCTGATGGAAGATGCCATTAGAGCCCCACTTACAAAAGCATTTTCTGCAGTCATTAGTGCTTTAAGATGCTCTGGAAGAAGAAAAAAATTCCTTACGGCAAATAACTCTGGCCAAAAATAAAGAGGCGATTCTTCACAGACATTTACAGTGCATATTTTTCCTCTTAAAGGCTCCAAGAAGTCCCTCAGGAAAGGAAGCTGTTTAATTTTGGTAAACCTAGTATTTCCCAATCCAATTTTATCAAAAGTCATATTTTTAAATTTTAAAATACTTTTATTGAGGTAAAATTTATAGACTGTAAGTATATTATTTAATAAAGTTTTGATTAACGTATACATTTGTGTAATCACCACCCAAATCAACATATGGAATGTTCTTATTACTACCCCAAATTCCCTCTTACCCTGTTCCAGTCAATACCTACACTCCAGTGAAAACTACTGTTCTGACTTATGTCATCACAGATTATTTTCCCTGTTCTTACGTTTTATGTAAATGGAATCATACAACATGACATCTTTTTTCTTTTTTATGTCTTATTTTGCCCAACATATATTTTGGAGATTCAACCATATTGCTATATCTATACCTCACTTTTATTGCTAGAGAAGTATTCCATTGAATGGATATAAAACAATTTGATTATTCATTCTCCTATTGATGAACATTTGCATTGCCTTCAGTTTGAGATATTATAACTAAAAGGTTTTAATAATATTGTGGGGTTCTTTTTTTGTGTGGATTTAAGTTTTCATTGATCTTAGGTAAATGCCTTTGAGAGAAGTTGATAGGAATATATCCAATCTTACATTTTCTCTAGCAATGTATGAAAGGACTTGTTGTTTCACACCTCACTTACATCTGGTGTTGTCAGACTGTTCAATTTATCCATTCAATTGACTGTAAAATGATGTATTGTTGTGAGTTTCATTTTCATTTACTCAAAGGTTAATGATTCTGAGCATCTTTCATGTGTATACTGGCCATTTGTATACAGTCTTTTATGAAGTGTGTTCTAAGTTTTAAATTGGATTTTTTTCCTTTTTATTAATGATTTGTAGTAATTGAATATATATATATTCCAGTTTGTGGTCCACTCTAGAATATTTTGGGACCCTCTCTTGGATATTTCTTTATGAAATCTTTATCTACCCCAACATCACAGATACATTTTTTATCTTTCTTCTGCTATACCCCCATGTTTTCTTCTAGAAGCTTTTTACTTCTAGCTCTTATGTGTAGGTCTACGATCCACTTTAAATTAATTTTTGCATATAGTATGAGGTAAAGATTAAGATTTATTCTTTTCCTAAACTTATATTTAAACTTGTTTCACATCACTTGTTCTAAAGATTTTCCTTTTCCAATTGAAGTTGAAGCATTGGATCTTTTGACAAAAATAATTTGACTGTAGTTTATACATGGGTCTACTTCTAGATGATCTATTTTATTTCACCTCTCTATTTGATTATTATTATCCTAATGCCAATATCTTGATAATTCTAGTTTTTAGTAGATCTTGGATAAGATAATGTAAGTATTCCAGATATTATTTTCTTTTTTATTATACTGGGGGTGCCAAAAGAATGTATGCAATTGGATACTTTGGTCAACGTTATTCAAGCAGTAGTTCGCTGTAATCGGAAGTGTCTGGACACTGATGGTAACCACTTTGAGCATCTCTTGTAATTGCAGAAATCAAACATGACTTGTAATCACCTTTTGTTATTGGTATGTATTATTACAATTTTAATATAATTTTCCTTTCTTAAAATGTGTATACATATTTTTGGCATCCTCTGTATATTTTTGTTATTCTAGATTTTTTTTGACACGTTTTAGAATTAATTTGTTAATTTTTATTTTTAAAAGTTTGTTATAAAGTTGATTTGGGTTGTATTGAGTCTACAGAGCAATTTGGAAAAATCAATATCTTATCAATATTGAGTATTCCAATCCATGAACATGGTATACCTGTTTTTTTTTCCTTGTGTATGTTTGTGTGTGTGTGTGTGTTTTGAAGTTTCAGTATAGAGCTCGGGAATGTTTTTGCTAAATTTCACCCTAAGTATTTCATGTTTTTTTCACGTTATTTTAAAATGAGAGTTTAACATTTTCATTTCCAGTATATAGAAATACAATTAATTTTTGTATACTAGCCTTGTTTCTAGAAGCCTTGCTTATTCACTTATTAGTTTTAGTAGTTGGTTTGTGGCTTTCTTAGTATAGTCTATTTATACCATCTTGTCAAATTTGAATAGAGAGTTTAATTTATTCATTTTCCATCCCAGTGCTGTTTTTTTAATTGCTCATGGCACTATGTAGATCCTCCAATATAATGTTGAGTATAAGTAATGAGATCAGACGTTTTTGCATTGTCTAATCGTAAGGTGAAAATGGTCACCATTAAATAAGATGCTCACTATGGTCATTTCATTGATGTTTTTTAACATATTGAGCAGTTGTTTTCTTTATAATTTTCTGAGAGTTTTTAGAATTATGAATGAACATTGAATTTGCCAGATATAATCCTCTACTTAGAGGATTATATGATTTTCTACTTTATGCTATTTTTGAGGTATTTTACATGGATTTTTCAAATGTAAAGTAATCTGTATTTCTGGTTGAAATCACCTGGATCAAAGTGTATTATTCTTTTCACCATTGCTGGATTTGATCTGCTAATATTTTCTTAAGGATTTTTGTATCTATGTTCATGATAGCATATATGACATTATTTTCTTATTAACATATTTTCATTTGGTTTCAAGGCTAGGCTGGCCTCAAAAAATGAGTCAAAGTGATTCTTCCTCTTTTATTTTGGGAAAGATTTTGTGTAAAATAAGTATTAGTACTTTTCTTTAAGATTTCTGTCTCCAATGAGTTCCCATTCATTCCTTGGTTTTATTATGACCCTCCCCCAAAGCTATTCAATATATTTAATGTAATTTGTGCTAAATCAGCAGCTGAGTAATCTCAGGATCTATTTTTATGGATTTTTCTCATGACTATGCATGCCGGTTTTTGGTGTTTCACACGTCTAGTTATTTTAATGGACTCTGTGGATGTTATCTTATAGAGACATTGCATTCTGTTTTGGTCCCCTGTATAATGTTGATATTTGTCCTAGTAGACTGATCATCTTGAATTTGTGGTACGTATCTTGATTTTACTCTCTTATGGGGTATCTACTATATTTTGATATGAAAATCTCTTCGTTCTGGAACATAGTGTTTACTCCTGAGATACAGCCCTTCTGAAGTTTCTATGGAAAACTTTGGAGTTTGAAATACCAAGCCTCTTTCCCTGGCTGGGATTCAATTCTGTCTCCCTAATGGCAGGTAGCAACGAAAGTATCTCCTAAGCCTTTTTAAGCTTCTAGCTGTTGCTTTCTTATAATGTCTTCCACACATGTACATTAAAGGCATCAGACAATGATTAGAGAAAAGTTTATATGTAGATTTAGTGGCTCCCTACTCTCTGGCATTCTCCTTTGCAAGATTTCTCTCCTCATTCTTCAGTATCTCTGACAGTCCTGAATTTTCTGCACTCACACTTCAATTCAGAAGGACATCTTTCTGCTTGAGTTTCAGAATATCTGATGGACACTGTTCTCCATGGAATATATGTGTATACATGGATCTGACCCTGTTTGGTTCCAGGCTTTCAAGAATCCATCTCAGTTTTTGCCTGCTTTTGATAATTTTCCAGGGCTTTTAAAGTACTGTTGTTGTATTTTAAAAACAATTTGTAGTTAACTGTGAAAGTGTCAGTCCTATGTAAACTACATTGCTCTTACTGGAGCCAGAATTTCCAGTGGATCATTCTTTTAAAAAATGTAACGACTATTCTATCATGTCCCATAGAATTAGTGTTTCATGTTACATAGTTTTTGCTGTTCTAGGACATGTATAAAAATTCAATGTGTCCCATAGTTATGGGGTCAATGATAACTGGATTTATTTTATTCATATAACAGTTTTTGAACCCCTGTGTTGTAGATGGCAATGTTTTAGGCATTTGTGGATGCAAAAAAAGTAAATAAAAATAAGTAAGTCTCAATCACAGACTTCAAGGACCTTATAATCATTCATTCACTCAATTAATGTTTATTTATTGCCAGTTATAGTGAGAACAACCATGATTTCACAACAATGATTTCTTCTTTAGAAACTGGATGAAGTCTAAAAAGTGAATCAGAAATTAATTAAATAACCACGTGATCATGAAAAAAATGAATATAAAAAATTCTGTAAAATGTAAAAGGCACTTGTTATGAGTGTATAAGATTGAAAATGCTTGGGAAAAACACACTGTCCCCCAATAAAGTACTGGAAATACACACTGTTCCCCAATAAAGTCCTGTTTCCCTTCTCCAATAAAATCTTAAAAAAAAGAGAGAGATTGAAAATGCTGATTTAGAGAAGTACAGAAGCCTTTGAGAAAAACATATTTGAGGTGAGACAATAAGTTAAGTTATGTGAGAGGGAACAGTCTATGCAAAGGTCCTGAGGGACCACGGAGTACATGAGATTTCAGAAATAGTTATGATCTACAATAGATAGTTCTTAGTGATGGATTGAAGGTCAAGTCTGTATGAGGGAGAGGGAAAAGTCAAGGATGATGTTCAGGGTTTGGAGTTTCCAAGGTGTTTGGCATGGCGTTATTCACAGTGATAAAAGATATTGGTCTGAGGGGTCTTGATGACACCAACTGAAGACATTAAGAAGGAAAGAGAATGTCCAGTTTTGCAGCTACAAGTGGATGCTTCAGCCATTCTCCCTCCCCAGTCTTTGACCAGCCAGCAAGTTGGTGACCTTAGAGACCTAAAACTTTCTATGATGATGCTCCTGTCTAACAGATTCAATCTATTAATATTTAGTGAGGACCATGTACATTCTAAGCATTATAGTAGTTGTTGAGGATATGGTTTTGGAGAAGACAAAGTCATTGCTCCCGAACTCAGATTCCAGTTGACAGAGACAGGCAAACAATTATATAAACAAATGACTGAATAATAAGATTTCAGACAATTAGCCCTTTGAGGAAAGTTAAGCTACAGCAACAGTCTATTGGGTTGGAGGGGGTGGAGCTATGTAGAGAGTGGTCAAGGGAGGCCTTTCTGAGGAGTCAGCATTTCGTCGCTGATCTAAATAATGAGAGAAAAGAGTCATATGAAGATTTTTGAACAAGAGAGTTCCAGATGGAGGGAATATCTGGACAGAGATCCTGAGGTAGGAAGGTGCTAATGTTATTTTGTGTGGCTGGACTTTAGTGGATGAGCATAAGAATGCTTGGGACCTGCTTATATATGGCCTTCTGGATAAAATGTCCTTCTTGGAACAGCTTTCCAGGCGATGGCTTTTGCCATCCTTGTACACGTTCCAATCTGACAAATCAGAAAAATATTTCAACAGAATAAGGAATGTCAGGAATATTACTTTTAGAGCATTTCCTTGAGACTGTAGTAAATTCCATAAAATGAAGCATCTATGAATGTCTCTCATTTTGAGTCATCCACGTGTCCTCATTTGTTTGAGAAAGAAGGAGACCGACTGGTGACTGAACCTGGTATGCTGCTCTATAGGGCACAGAGATGTGCTGAGGTTTGTGAGAACATAGACAGTTTCAATGGGAATAGTCAAAGTATGTCAACAGTTTAAGAGCTGTGTGGAACAAAAGATGGTGAAATGAATTACAATGCAATATTTTTTGTCCTGTTCTGTTACTTGACGTGATTTAAAGGAGGAATCCTCCTGCCAGGAGCTGTCAAATCCTCTCAACAATGCTTAGTGACAATTGAAGTTGCCCTTTCCTTCCAGACTGTCACTCAGTTAATTTGGGAAGGTGGGGGATTTGACAAATCACATGTTTTCCAACTACGTAATATTCCAAATTCTTGTTATTTTCTCCCTCCACTCATATTTTTCAGCTGTCAGAATTTGCTGTGGGAAACTATTGGACCTATTCAGAAGGCATAAATGTGCATGCAAATCAGAGTTACTGACATGAATATAGAGCTATTAGTGTCTTATGGGACCCCTTCAGGTTATTTATGCGCAAGTTACTCCTTGGAAACCAGAATAAACTCTGAGGAAATGTGTGGATGGGAAACATCGCAAAAATCTAGTCTAATAATTGTGAAACATATGTCCTCCCACAGTTTTCATAAAAATCCTTTTCTCTCCCTCCTGTGCTCAACATATCCATTTAAGTTAATTTAGGTGAAGTCTGTACAGGTAAATTGAAGTACAGATGTAAGATAAATCATATAGATATTTTAGAAATAGAAAGTGGCTATTTAGGGGAAAACACACATTTTGGTCTGGAGATCTAGAAAGCATTTTTGTTATTATTGTTTTTTGTATTACTTATATACATCAGAAAACCACTTACTCATTGTCTACTTTGTCAGGTTAATTTTTTGTTTGTTTGTTTGTTTGTTTTAAGTATTTGGGGAGTTGGGGCACCTAGTCTAATCACCTAGGCCCAACGGATCCCAGAAAATCAACCCTAGAAAGAGTGTAAAATGTCATCTGTCATATAGTCTTATTTAACAAAGCTTAAACCATCAGTTAGTGGCAGAAGGAAGCCTTGTATTTGTAGCCCAGTGCTTTGTCCTCTATCCCAGAAGAGAATAACTCCATCTGAATGTTTGTGTCCAGTCCCATCTGGCTTTGGTTATTTGGACACATTCTTGCTGCTGCACACTGAGCCGAGTAATAGACACTCTTTAGATAGGCACTTAGGTCCAAAGTGGGTTAAACTTCCCCTTCAGAGATTCCTCTTTAAATACCCACATGTGAATCTATGGACAGTTGGCTCCATGCATAAGTCACCATTAAGTGTAAAAGTTTCAACTGGTTTTCCCTAGAAAGATAAGCAAGAGTCAGTCAGTAATCTTTTCAGGCTCCTTTGTGGAGTCCAACAATTTTGTTTCATTTCCTAGATTTATTTACCACGGACAGGTCCTAGGTGAATATTTCCTTTTAGGAATTTCCAGAAATGCTTTTGTATAGGACTTTCAGTTTGATGGGCTGTCATCGAGTGGTAGGGCATACAGAGAATCAAGGGACGAGAGAGCGTTTACCACGTATCAATCGATATATGTAGCATACTATATATAATCTGGTGAAATTTAAGTGTTGTCTGTATATACCATAAAATTTCAATTTTAGGCAAAGACATAAAAGGCTTACATTTGTCCTCCAGGAACAGCTCTTCTCCCCTTAACAGCTGTCTTTCTACTTTTGTGTTACCGAACTCAAGGTGGTTCGCTGCTTGGAGCATTCTATTCAAGAATGAGACATGGTGTCCTTAGGTAGTTTCACTAATTTGTTGCAAGTAAAGGAGATGGGGGATTTACATCTAAAGCTCGGTCTCCTGGAAGGGAGGCTTCGCCATTGCGTATATACACTATTCGGTTAATTGCACGTTGATTTCTTCTTTGCAGTGGCTACAGGTATCGGGTTGAGTTCCTGTCAAGCTCATCCTGTTTACAGCTGCATCTGCAAACTACTGAGCTACGTTTGAACACTTAGCGAGGATAGCATTTAGTAAGAACCGCTCAGACCTTGAGACCTTTGTCCTATGCAATAACAGTAGCCTGGTCATCTAATCCACTATCCACTTCATTCATTGACATCCAACATACATTTACTGAGTACTGGTATATACTTGACTTTTAGAAGCTGAGGATTCCCAGTAGAAAAAAACAAGCTCCCTTTCTTCAGGGAGCTTGTAATCTAATGGGGGAGCAGAAAAGTAAAGCAAGGAAATATGATAAATGATTTAAAGGCAAAATAATTAGACCAATATATAACTTCTTTCAGTACATGTCTTGACATGGATGAGTTGTTTTGAGCATGACAAATTACCGATTTGCTAGAAATTGGAATCTAATAATGGTAACGTATCCCCCAGATGCCAAAAATCTAATCAAATCATCACCAGAATGCGGATACTTAAAGGGACTGCAGAAAGAGAAAGCATTTCAATTTAGATATTGACAGAACATTTTCCTTTGCATTTATGTCAAGCCAAATAGTTTTCCTTCTAGTTTTGTTTACGTTTGGTATTTGCATTAAGCTCTTATTTTTGTCTGATAACACATTAACTTAAAAGTAGCTCTTATGAAGGAATACTGACTTTTCCATTACCGAGTATCTGTTTCAAAGTCATTTAATCTTCCTAGCAGAATTTGTTGTGTGAAGTTTCATGCAGCCACAAATAATTTATTTTCAAATGTAGCAACAGCATACAATCAGGCAAACAAGATTGAGGTTTTTTTTTTCTCTCCAAATAATATTCTACTGAAATTTTAAATGTTTCTAGTCTCTGTTTCATTAGAATTTGAATAGGTATGTGCAGCTACTAGAAATGTTCTCTGACAGTGAAATATTTGGGAAACAGAACTCGGTCAATATAAACCCTTCTTTCAGAATATCAACACATTCAGATGTCCTACTCAAGGCAAATAATGTTTGGAAAGCAACATTGCTTACAGGAAAGAATATAATACAGATTATGACAATAGTACTGTGTAGTAAAGAGCTAATTAATTTGGCAAATATATTATAGGTATAAAGATACAAATATATTCCCTTACCATAATTAAGACTATTCTCTTCAGTCTGCTTTAACAGTGTTATTGAAAAAACAACAACACAAAAAAAGGTTTTAATAAACATTAAGGGCTTAAGGGAAATTTTCAAATGATCTATGAGGGTCAAAGCTCTGTCACAACACTTGCACAATTACCCTAAATGAGACTCAGGGATTTACCTATGAATGTGTCCTAACACTTAAGTTTACCTATTTTGCCTGGCTAGTCCCTCAGTCGCTGTTATAAGATTGGCTTTGATTTTACTTACTGGGGAATATAGAGAAGCTGTGACAATAAGCCTGTAACAAGTCAAAACATGGAAGTCACCGTTTCCCTAATTTGGATGCTAATACAGTTACGTGGGAGCCTTGAGTTAATCGGTTTCCAGAACTTTGATACATCTCATGGGTATTGACAATAACCAGTTGTCAGTGTTAGCCGGGTAATATATTCCCTACTTTTTCTTACGGAGGTGATATGCTTGTACTGACCTAGCCACATCCTTTTCTCTGGTTCTTTTTGTTGCCATCGTGTGGCTACGATCAAGAAGGCAGGCCTGTTTATTCGGAAAGCTAATTGATTTCTATGGTGATAGAGGAAAGAAAACCAGATCCACATCTTTGAATGTTATAAGTGTAAGTTCTAAAGGTCTAAATTAAGGGGTGGTGGTGGTGGTGGAGGAGGAAGGGCTATCCATGATATGATGTTGAAACAGATACAAGTAAATTTATCATTTTTTATCGACTTTATGTGGATGCTGATTTCTGGGCATCAAGCATTGTCCGTGTGTCTTAGAAAGATCTGTTCCTTTCATGGTAGCCAAAAGAGCACATAAATGAGGGAACCTCTCAAAGTTTTTTTTTTGCCCAGGATTCATCACTGATACAGCCTTGGAACAAGCATGATTACATCTATTTCCATGGTTTTCCTGGTGTCACAAGAGTACTTAGTAAGCCTAAGTGCATCAGACGACTCACATTTTTCTCCCTTAGTCCTAGATCCTTGACCTGCAACAGTCAAATTTCCCTCAGTGAAATATATTCCATTAATCATTTATCCAATTATTTAGAAAATACTTATTCAGTGCTTATTACCTACCAGGCTCTGGGCTGTGCTTTGAGGATAGAAAAACAAGTACCCAGAAACTAGCTTTCAGGGAATCAGGACAGATAAGAAAGTGAAACACGACCGGAAGATGAGACAGTTGTGACAGTGGTATGAATATGGCTCTGTGGAAAGCCATAGCAGAACGTACTTACTGTGACTAAAGATCTCAGAGAAGACTTCCCACCACGTGACCTGAAACTTGAAGGGTAGATTTGTAAGGACCCTGACAACGATTAGATCACCCAGCTTCTCCCTCCTGACCTCCATTTTTCACATGACAGTCTTCAAATACTCACTATCTCAGCACATTATCTTGACTAGGAGGTAATTCCCAGCTTGACTTTCCTTACTTTTTCCATTGCACATGTATTTATTAGGCACCTAAGTTATGCACAGCACTGTACTAGGCACTGAGAACAGTAATGAATGAGACAGAAATGGACCCACTCTTGTGGAATGTATATTCTAGTGAGGAAGCCAATCATAAACAGGTCAGAACCCAAGTACTTGTTTAATCATGACTGGGTTGGGTGCTCTGCAAGAGAGTTATACAGTGCTCTGGGCCCATGCAGTAGGGGACCTGTCATCATCTGGGATCAAGTAAGTTCCTTGAGATGCTAGACTTTCAACTTAAATCAGAGGCATGATTTGACATTTTCCAGACCAAAAGTGGTGAGGGGGAGCAGAGTTTGCCACCCCCAAATATGCCTTTTGGGATATGATTTTAAGCTGGTTATTTTCAAGAAATAAAAGACTCAGGAAAAACGTTTGACCTTCCCCCTAACTGTCTAAAAGAATTTTTAGATGGAGGACCCGCTCCAGGAAGGGAGGTGCCATCATAGATAATTATAGTTTAATATGAACTAGTGTGTGACAGACATGGAGGAACCTAGCAAGGCCCATTTGTTCAGTCTTCTCTGTGTGCCATTGTTAATGATGGACCCACATTTTTTAAATCAAACATGTGCTTTTCCATCTCCATGTGAATTGCCTTTACGTCCTTTGAAGACCCAGATCACCTCACCCCGACCTCTTCTTAGTTCAAGATGGCATATAAGTCTTATCTGCCCTCTCTCTCCTTGAGTCTCAGATCGTTTTGGAACCCCATATATACATATGTAATAAATGTTGACATTTCCTCCTGCTAATCTGTCTCATGTTAATTTGATTTTTAGCCCAGCTAGAAAAATTTAAAAGGTGGGAGGGAAAATAATTTTTTAGCTCCCACAGTGGGCAGGATGATGAATGGAGGAGATGCTTTCCTGGCAGGAGGGCGGCTTGAGTGAAGTTTCCAGAAACAGAATGAAGGGCAGCCAGCGTAAGACAGATCACTGCAATTAGGTGTGGTTCAGGAAGGACCCAGAGCATGGCCAGAGCAGGAAGAGACTTGAGGGCCATTTTCAAGGTGTTGGACAAAGGGAAGAAGCCCAAGATTTGAGGTTCAGGTGGGGGAATGGGGGACCCAGGATGGGATCTCCAATCTGCATTTAAAAAATAGACTTCTGGCTGTTGTGTGGGGATTTGATCAAAGGAAGATTTCTGGGGCCTTTACCACACCAGTCTGTGTTCCTTAAGAAATCCTGAATATAAGATCAGATCGATCAAGTCTCAACAGGGAGGAAAGCTGCATCTCCCGCATCTGGCTCTTGCCAACTGTCCTAAGGGACTCACCAGTAAGCAGGAGACACACCTTGAAGAAGGCACCTTTGGGAAGCATCATGGAAATTGTGTTACTGTATCTGCTCATTGTTTTTACACGGCCACTTATTCTTCAGCTTTGCTGCGTTCGTTTAGAAAGCACTTATAACTGCTTTTATAGCAGAATCAACCAAAGTACCTCTATGTTTCTGGGTTTCCCTCAAACAATTGCAAATGGATTGTCTCCCCTGCACATCCAGCTTCCGACACTAAAGACATTTTTTGGACAATGGATGCATCATTGGGCACTATGTAACCGAAGGTGGTGGTTTCTCTATGTTGCCCAGTGCTGCTTCCACTCCAGCTGTTTTTATTGCCAAATGCTACTCCCAGCTTTAGCTAAGGTATAGTTGATGATGCAAATTTATCACCCAGGCTCTAATCATGGGAGAGGCCTTACCTACACAGTCAGTCTGAACTTGATTACTGGAACAGGCTAATTGATGTTCCTGTTCCAGCTTCTGCTTCGTCCGAAGCATCCCACCAGCCACGGACAGAATCGTGCAGGCAAATGAATTGATACACCCCTTCTGTACCTTACTCCTTCCTTCCATTTCTTACTTCCTACCAGGCCCAAACCCCTGATAAGTGGCCTGCTGAGGATTCCAGAAGGATCTTCCATCCCAGGGACCATGGACTGCTACCTTCTTTCTCTTCCCCACCCCTGCCAAAACTTACTTGTCTGGGGTCTCATTCTTTCAGTCTCTATCTCATACCAAGATTAAACATAATGTGATTTTAAGCTAAGGTGTTAGGGGTTGATTATCCTTCATCATGCCCCTTTCTAAGAACACATTTGAATTTTTTTTTTTTTTTTAACATCAGCTTGTAGAGTTTTAACAAAGCTTTGAGTACTATGGCAATATCAACTACTGTGGCGTGAACATAAGGGAAAAAATGACTTGGAAGAGGGGAAGTTTTCCCAGTGTCTCTCATATAAACATATCATAGAACATTTGGGTAGGGTTTTACAGTTTACGAAGTATTTTTACACCAGTATTGAATTCTTTTCACAACTTTGTAGATGAGTAAATGAGAGGATTGAAGGAAGAATATCTACTTGTTTCTTTCCACAGGGCATAACAATAAGATACAGATATGATCATATCTTGATGGAATTTAGACTACCATGAGTACTTTGCAATGAGAATATCCTGTTTGTTTAGTTATATGCCAACTCTTAAAACAAAAAGACACATGGAACAAAATCAGTATAATCACATTATAAAGAGAAATCAAGAGCCAGAAAGAGATGTGGATATATGCCAATTCAAAGATTTAGGATTATTATGATTAAGTATAAAATTGAGCTATTGCGTCCTGGAAGCTAAGTCAAAAAGGGAAATGTGATGGATCTTAGTCTTATAGTCAGGAAGAATAGGTGTTGTTAAGGGGTGGCAATGTTTTTTATTTTCTTGGCACTAAATTTTGAAAGGTCTTTCTCACACAGCATTGTATAGAATGCTGAATGAAATGGACAATTGCCCCGGAAGCTGTTATTTTATAAATAAAATATAATTGGATACTGGACTTCTTTGTTTTGGATTCCAGCTCAGGACAATTTAAGAGTTTGTTACTTGTTACCTGGTTGGAGCTTAGTCCATCCTCCTTCTTACGTCTTTTGAGAGATCTCACCTGTAATTCTGTGCTATTCATAGTGATTCATACCCACTATTCATACCGATTGTTGTCCTTTCCCACTGCTCTGTGGCCTGCTCTCACTCTACTCATTTTCTGCAAGCTCTTCACATGGCAGTGTGGACCTACCCTTGAATCCAAAGTATCCTCTGGGGGCTATTTTCCCCATTAAATAGTGTCACATTGCCCTCTGTCTTTACATCCTACTGAATACTTTCTTGGTGTGTGGTTTGCTTTAGGGGGAGAGGGATCCCCCTGCAGTGTGGCTGGTGATGTAGTTCTTTCAGCTTCCCTGGGGCTCCCAATACCTCCAAAAGCCCCACCATCCTCTACTTTGGCATGTCTGACTTCTTTCTCACTTAGGGCCATTCTCCCAGGTGTTTTGTTTTCTCGAGATCCTGCCTCAGTCGATCTACTATGTCTGTGTGAGATTGAACCTGACTGTTACCATGCTTTAAGTCTATTCCCATAAGGCTCTTTTGGACCAAGAGGAGCAGGAGACATGGCTTGTTAGCAGAGTGTTATATAACTCGATATAACCAGCATACCTGAGCCTCAGCTCCACACCAGCTGGAATCTCATTGCAAAGCCAAGCAGAAGTGGGTTTCAAAATTCTATTCCTTGCAGCAAGCTCTGATAACAGTCTGTAAAGAGCAATTCAGCGAAAGGTTCTGTGGGCTAATGTGGCACAAGTACATCACCTTCTAGCTTTTTAACTTGATCCAAGGAATGGCTTTTCAATAGTTAGAAGAGTGAATGGATAGTTCTGAAACCATGCTTATTTTTATGAGATTGGTAAAACCGATTCTGCATCTTATTTCTACCATGTGGTCATAAGCGATGTGATAACTGTGGAAGAACAAAGGAAACATTTTGTTTTCTTGTTGAAATTCCTAGTGATTATTTGTTGAGAAATTTTAAACAATGTATTTCTTAAAAGACAATCTCGTTTCCTGTAGCCTTGCTCTTGATTGAATGTGGTACATCCAAGAATGGGGAGGGTGGGGAAGGAGGTGGGTGGAGATTACTGGGAGCCGGCCATGGTTCATTCTTAGTAGGCAGCTGTCATGGATTGAATGTCACTGGCTGCATTGCACTAGGTTTTATGGCCAGTTCTGTTTCTGACAATACACTGTCTGGAGTATTGATTATGCTAACCTCTAGTTGTAAATTCATGTCTGGAGTGAAGACTTGCAATAAAGCCCATTTGTCAAGCACAGGCTTAATCAAAGTTTATCATTGGCATTAACGAGTCTTCAGGAAAAGAACACGTTTGGAATGCCAGTTAAAGACTGGTTCAGGCCAGTGCCTCCATCCGTCATCACCATCTGCAAGGGAAGCTGACAGCTGTGCAGGGAGTTAGGGGAGTAGCCGCTGGGACACTCCCCTTCTCGATGGGCAGGTGCCCACAATCCTCATTATGAGTTATGTTTGAACTGAGCAGATGACCTTTTTGACAAGGCTCAGTACCATCACCTCTCAATTTTCTCTTGTGGGAAAGCCCTTCAAAAGGTAATTTTAAAACTTACAAAGAGGAAGCAGAGGGCCAGTTTAAACTTAATTCCAGAATCTTGGATTTGTCAATCACAACTTTGCAGATATTTTGCATGCGTATCTGGGAAGCAAGGTCGAGATCTCTCCCTAATTCTCCATCCAAGGGTCAATGTCAAAAACACTGAAGGGGCCATTCTCCCTTTCATGAGAGTCCATCTTCTGGGTACCATCTGCGCTGTAGTTCCATTACATTAAAGAGGTGATATTTCTCTTCTTCTTTGGCTTTCATTTTTTCTCCTTTTGGTTATGCTCTTATCCATGAGGCTTGAGTTAAAGTGGACTAGCAGTTGTTTCCACTTGGGAGAAGACTCAGTCCTGTCTTACTCTGACTCCCTGGTTTTGTTTTGTTTTTGTTGTTGTTTTTTTCACACCATTAGTGAGAGACAAGACAGTTGAGTCTTCTCTGTAAGAAGTACCTGCCCTATGCCTTGTCCCACCTTCTTAGAAAGCCCAGCAGGAGCCAGATTAAGGGCCTAGGGAAGGGAATCCTTAGACTCTCAAGCAGTCACACAAGGCATCCTCCCAATTTCATGCAAGCTTGTATACTGCACAAGGGCGAAGGGTCCAAACCCAAGTCTATGGTGAAGTTTTCAGTTTGCCTGGCTTTGTCGCTCTGCATCTATTTCCTTTGTGCACCTCTCCTCTTTTGTGTCCTATTTATCATTCAATCTTTATATCCCTAACATCCTGGAATCTCACAAATACATAAGGTTTCCTTACGAATATTGACTACATTCTAAGAACCTGACAAATATCCTCTGATTTCTTAATCCCCACTTCATTATGCTTCCTTGGCTTTGCACTTCCCAGGGATAATTACTTTTCACATTTAACGTAATCCACTCTCCTCCTTGAAATATTTTCTCTGTAAAAGATATATTTCATAAGGCCAAAGGAGATTGTCTCCTTCTTGCATCCCTCAACCTTTCTTCTCCATTTCTGAACATGTATGGTTCTTATCATGTCATTAGAAGGATGCATGGGACATCAGAAATCCACGTGTTCAAACACATTGTGCTTCATTGGCTGATAGGAGCAATATCATTCAGAAAGGCCATTCAATCATGTCTTCTTTCATCCAATAGTTATTAAATATTTCCCATGTGTGCCAAACATTGTGCTAAGTGCAGAAGATGCCCATAAACTCATGGAGCCTACATCCTGAGTCAATGCTAAATAACACTGTATGCTAAGAAAAGACAGTGAAATAGGCACTGTAACTGATCATTTAAAGAATTTCAGACAGTAAATGATTGTATATTAAATTTATAAATAAGTTAAGTGTGTGCATTGAGGCACCTATACATTCAAATTTCAATTGCTTTCTTGACTCTCAGCCAAGATGGTTAGGAAAAACCAGCTCTGCACAGTCAAGCGAGTATGTGCAGAACCCTAAGCAATTTCTGCACACAAAAAACTTGCCGTGTTTGAACTTGTAATTAGAGTATTTGGCATAGAGTATGTACATGGTGTATTTCCAGTGTTACTGATAGTATTTATAGTACTACTAATAATTGCTACATTTACATGCCTACTATGTGGCAGTGTGCTGGGCAAAGTGTCGTATCAACCACCTCATGTAACTTTCCTAATAATTCTGTGAGACAGATGTCATTACCCAGACTTCACAGATGAGATTCTTGGAGGTTAGATAATTTATTTTCAGTAACACCAGCAGTCAATGGCAGAACTTGGATTTAAATCAGTGACCCCCAGACTCCAAAGACTGTGTTCTTTCTGCTAGATTTCTTTTTCTCCACATCTTGACAACCATCTTCTTGCTGGACTCTCTGAGCATAGGTACCTCTGATTTCCCACAGTGAACTGTACATCTCCAAGGTCGTTTTGTGCTCTAAACTCATGTGACATGTTAAAAAACTTTGGTTAGTAAGAGACAATACCATCAGCAGGAGCACCTTATTATGAAAGGAAATGAAATATAGGTCTCTCCCTGAATCTCTACACACACACACACACACACACACACACACACACACAGAGAGAGAGAAAATTGTTTAAAATACTTATGAATACATTATTTAACATTTAATATTTCTGTAGCTGAGTTACATATGATCTTACAGCAATATGTCAGAAGGTTGGCTCAAAACCCATTCTATCAAGGTTTTGGTTACTCCGATGGCACTTTTCCCCCCATTTTTCTTTTTTTTTAAGTTTCTCCCACTTATAGGAAGATTTTTTTTATTTCAAACAATTTATAGATTCTTTTTTTTCTTTAGAGAAAAATCTTTACATTTTATGGCCCTAATATACAACACAAACCCACAACGAAGAAGCCCATCTTAAAATAAATCACCAATTATTATAAATCATGAATATTAAACACGATCTTTAATGAAAAGGCTCATTACATACTAGTTAGTGATTTTAGCCACGGAACCAGTTTTCACTCGATCATCAATTCTGTTTGGTCTTTAATAGCGTCAGTTGTGATACACTTCATTGTTAGCACCAAATAAAAGGAGAGCTTGTTCAATCATTTGAGCAGCTCAAATGAACAATGTGGACATCGCGTGATAATTTAATTTGCCTCGTTGATTAGGTCTCACTAATCACCCCCTCTCACTAAAGTGCCATAATGAAATAGTTTAAGAATTATCCATGATTTCATTAAGGCTTGTATAGATCCACCTATTCATGCCTCTCTCTTGCATACTGTGGGTCAAGTTTACTTAGGAAATCTAATATGATTCCATGGAAAAGTCCCTGTGCTTTGTTTATTCATTCGATGCATATTTATTGAGTATCAGCAAAGCCAAACATAGACTCTCTCGTGTAGATTGTAGCCTCATGAGATAGGTGAACATAATTCAAATGATTATGAAAATGGGTATACTTTTCCAAGCCGAGCTAAGTGCTAGGAAATAAAGGGACACAGTTCCAAGAGTACATATAATAAGGACATCTGGCCTTTGAGATGCTGCAAATTGGGAGACAGGACTTCTGAAAGTGACAGCTGAGCCACAAAGAACGAGTGGGTGTTAACTAAGCATAGAAGGGGAGGGAAGAGCATTCCCAGAAAAAGGAGGACCATGTACGGGAACCCAGACAGAGAGCAGCACACGGGGCGTGTGAGGGTCTCTGAGAAGATCCCTGTGGTTGGGGTCCTGAGCATGAGGCAAAGTCTGGAAAGGTCGGTGGGAGCTATACCCTACAGGGTCTTGTCTGTCTTCAGGTCTTTGGCCTTTATTCTAAGGACCGGAGAAGCCATTGAAGGGTGAAGGGTTTAAACAAGAGTCATAAATTCAGTGTTTTGAAAAGATCAGTCTGGCTGCATCATGGAGAATGGATTAGCAAGGAGCCAGTCTGAATACATTTAGATAATTAAGAATTTATTGCATTAATTCAGGTGGGAGATAATGGTAGTTTGTATAGTATGGTTCTGTTGGTGGTGGTTGTGATGCTATTGGAAGTGAGAAAATGGATGGATTTGAGAATTATATTCAGGAGACAAGTGGAAAACTTGTGCTCCCTTGGATATGTGCTGTATAGAAAATGGGTCTATCAAGGATGACCCCAAAGTCCTTTGCTTGTTATCTGGATGGGTCATGATACTATTCTCTTAGATTAGGAACACAGGAAGAGAGCCAGAATCAGAGGAGAATAGTATGATTTCATTCTTGGATCCGTTGATTGGACTTAAATATAACAAGGTGGTGGTGGGGGGGGGGGGTGTGTGTGTGATAAAATCTGATGGAAAAGTTTCAGTCATATTCACTAATCTGTTTATCATTACTGACAATGGGTTTGTTTCTCCTGTTTGTTGCCTCTTACTTTTCTGATGTCATTAACTGATCACGGATTCCTTACTGAAGTGGAGGATATTAGGAGAAATTGCCTGTTTCTGGCATCTGAACGACTTATCAGAGTTTGTTCTTTGCAGGGTATCTCTCCCTTTTTCTTTCTTCTCCACCTCGTCTTCCCCCTTCTTCTTTCACTTCCTTCCTTTCTGGCACTACAAGATGCTCCAGACTCATCTACTCCAGTCTTAGAATCAGCCATTTTCCAAGGAACTCTGGTTCATTTTATCAGAGAATAGTATTAGAAATTAATACCTGGATGCTAGGTGTGCTCACTACTATTGGGTATCAGTTTTTTTAGGCCCTCTCAACTGACAGAGCAAAGAAATATATACTAACCCATGTATATACATATATCCATAAATATTTCTTTATATAATGATCTGTATCAATATTAAGTTCAACAAGATTTCTTATTGATGTATCTAACACTAATCCATTACTACAAGGATCATTCCAGCTTCTCCCCTTGCTTATCTGTAAATAATTCTCTTGTCACAGTCTGCATTTCTTCCTGGGATTTCCTGCCTCCTAAATAATTTTTTTATAATTTGCATGCATTAAGTTTCACTCGTTGTGCTGTAAGTTTCTATGGGTTTTGACAACTGCATAATGTTATATATCTACCATTACAGTATTGTACAGAATAATTTCACAGCCCTAAAAGTCCCCCAAACAGGATATTTTCATTTACTCAAAAGGTGAAAGTTTCTAGTAAGAGGCAGGAGCCAATGAACACTCACCTAACCCATTACTCTGAAGCTTCACGAATTAGCACAGATAACAAAAACAAAAACAAAAACAAAAAAAAAAAGAAAAAAGAAAAGAAAAGAAAACTCCATCAATAGTAAAATAGCCATATAAACCCTGATCACAAACCCAGAATATTTTTTGAATCATACTGAAATGTGGTTTGAATTCAAAGAGAAAACCCAGGTGAATAGCACCTCCTTTACTTTTGAGCAAACAACCTTTTTTTTTTTTTTTTTTTTTCAGGAATAGGCTCTGAAAAGCCATATTAATCCTGCATTCCTGATGATATACACATAGGTGAACTCGGGGACAAGCTGAGAAGCAGTACCCTTGAGGCTCATTTCCTCATCTCTAAGCTTTCCAAGAGGTGGTACTGAAAAGATCACCTGGCCCAGCCATTGTTATCTTTTCCAGCTCAGCTTCCTAACTTGGAGTGGCAGCCTGGAGGCTAGGCTTGGCAAGGAGACAGGTCCAGCTTTGTCCCGACTGGGCAACACTCGTCCAGCAGAAATAAATAAGCACTGACCTACTGGGCAGAAGGTTCCTGAAATGTATCGTGTTACCCTCTTACCCTAGATCTACCCAGAAAGATCTGCTGAAGAGAGAAGAAAGAAAGGCTTTGCTCTCCCAGATAGGACCAGACATTTCCCTTCATATACACACACAGACAGAAGATTTAATACTGTCAAAACCGGTGGAGGGTGGAACACTGACCACATCCACTCTGGAGAATGGGATAGATTTCTTTATCCAGGTCAAGCAGCGTCGAAGACCCATAGTCCAGGTATGCTCTGAGTCAATTTGTTTCCTTTCCATTTCATCTCTCTCAGCCCTAACACGGATGTTCTTCCCATCTGGCATTTAGAGATAAGAATAGTTCACACGTAGGAAACACAAGTCCGGGGAAATTACCAATGCTTTGAAACCCAAATCAACTTCTCCCTCCATTGACAGACTAAAGCATATCACCTGCTCAGAACCACGGAGTAGAATGTTCTCTTGCAAAAGGCCAGATGGTTTTGTCAATAATTTACTCTGACAATGTAGAAATAGCTGGGCTTTAGGAAAAGAGATCTAGGTTTCTGATGCTCATTTTGCTATTATAGCCCCTCTAACTCCTATTCTTAGCTGCCATTAGTTTTAAAGCCCCTAAAATGGAACAGGCCTGTTAGACTATCTTTAGTCAATAATTCCCTTCTCATTTTAAAACAATTTAGTGCATTATCTCAGGCCAAGAATAGGAGAAGGGGAGGGGTACCATTTATCTTAAATGATGTTGCTATAGGCGATGTTAGTGATCCCACTCCTCCAACTGTCTCTTGAGAAGGAGCTACAAGTGCTGTCAATCTTACACATCTGAGCAACCAAATAAATATAAAATTAAGCTTACCAAGCTCTCACTGACAGTTCAAATGTATGCTTGACTTCCTCTGGGTCTTTCAGAGTCCTGAGTTTTTACCTTTAGCTCTAAAGGAATTATGAAGGTTAACACTGAAAAATTAACTCACAGAGTGTTAGTGCTGAAGGGCTTTTCATATCTAGTCCATTCCCTTTGCTTTCCAGGTAAGTAAACAGAAGTTCAGAGAGGTTAAGTAGTTTGCCCTAGGACACAGAGCTGGTAAGAGGTAGAAAGGAGACTAGAGAGTGTGCTGTGGGTTCCTAGAGAAACGTTCTTTAATTTTATTACGTCACTGTCTGCACATGCCTTGGCACCAGCAGGGTCCCAGTGATGCTGCCATTTGCCATTTGCTTATTTGTCCTCAGTTTATATAACCAAAAGTTGGGATAAAAATGCCTTCCCTCACAGTGTGCTTGTGATGCATTTCAGAGTGTGTGAAATGTCTGAGTAAGTGTGTATGCACGTGTGTGTGGGGGGGAGTGGTGGTCGTAATTTTGCAACTTCATCAATCTTGAAGCATTCGTATTTCACAAGTCAAAAGCCCTAATAGCCTAAAGTTCGGCAATTATTTTCAGATTACGTTAATATGCTTTTTTTTCTCTCAAAGCACTTCACTTGCAGAAATTGGAATCTGTTTACATATGATGCTGAAATGGGAAGATTATTATTAGCTGGGTAGTAGGCAATACTGGCTAAAGGGAATTTTCTTTTACTTGGCTATTATAGATGCTACATACTAAGATGCTAAGAAAGGTTTGGCGTGGGAGTCGTCCTGGCTTTGTTCTCAGCCCATTCAGTTTTCCTTCAATATTCCTGGAGAGTGGGGATACTACAAGTTTGTGAGTTGCAAGAATCTTATTCCACTTATGGATCAGTTTGGGCTCAGATTCCAAGGCCTCAGGTGCCTCAGAAAATAAGTCTATTGTCAAAAGAGTCTCTAGACTAGGAAATGGACAGACAAGAGTATGCCATACCTTAGCTCCCGGAGCTCGAGGAGAGAAGCTGTGTCTTATTTCCCTTTGTATCCCCAGAGCCTAGCAAGAATACAATAATAATTAGTGAAATATAAAGAATGCCAGATCTTTCCCTCATACCTAAAATTGAATTGAATTCCAGGTGGATGGTTAAAGATTTAAATGTAGAAACAAAACAAATCAGAAAAATGGTAGAAGAAAATATTGGTGAACATTTTGTATAAATTTGAAGTAATGCTGTAGGTAGAAACCACAGATGAAGGTTGATAGTTTCGATCAGGTAAAATAAACAACTCTTGTATGGAAAAACCCAATACAAAAGGAAACTCTAAATTGGGAATTTGATTTGGAACTTGCACAGCATACGTTAATACTCATTATGCATAAATAATCCTTAAAAATCAGTAAGAGATGATGAATATCCCAATAGAAAAAAAATGAGATAAGGACATAAATAGGCAATTCACTATAGAAGCAATATAAGTGCTTCATAAACATGAAAACGTATTAAATCTTATTAGTAAATAAAATTGAGTATCAGAGAACAAGGAGCTTTGATTCCTAGGTATTAAATTAGCATAGATTTTTGATGATATGATAATGCCCCATAGTGACAGGGGTGCTACAGTTAGGGGTGTATGTGGGTAAACTATTTTGCTTTATGTGCTCAGTGTCTTAAAATCACGTTTGCCTTTTGATCCAGCAATTACACATTTAAAAAGTTTTTGGGGGCGTATGCAAAGATCTATCTATCTATCTATCTATCTATCTATCTATCTATCTATATACACACACACACAAGAATATCTACTAAAACATAGTCTGTAATATAGAAATATTATAGAAATATTATAGAAATATTAGAAATAGCCTAAATGTTCCAAAATAGGGGATTTGTTTAAAAAATTTTGATATATTAGAATTTATTGGAGTCTTAAAATTGTTATTTATTGAAATGATAGAATGGAATCTTATGCCACCATTAAGAATGTCGCAATAGAAGTATAATTATGGATATAGAAGTGTACATATTTGTGATCTATTATGGCATGAACAAAACCTCCTTACATATTTATAATTATTTGATGATATATGAGTTGAAAAGGCTCAAAGATAATACACCAGGTACACCACAATATTGGAGGCAGCTATCTCTGAATGGTGGGGTAACGAGTGATTCTTTAATTATACAAGAAATAAATTCTTACGCATACCCTCCAATTGTTTTCTAGACTGAATATGTATAAAAACGCATTTAACAAAGCACGCATTTAGCCAAAATAGTAACACAAAATTAGTTCATAGATATTGTTAAAACCACCTTGGATCTCTTATGGAATTATCTTTGCTTTTTGAAAGGCCAAATGTTAGTCTCGGACTCGAGGAAGCTTTCGTTTCTGTTCTCTAGAAGCTGAGTCTCAGACAAGAATCAAGTACAAGTTGATTTGGGAAACATTAGTAGGGCCGTGGGGAAATGAGAGAGGGATGGAAAGAAAGCTAATCACGTTGGTGTGATGAAGGAAGTTACTGTGAGGAGCTGGAGCTGAATCCTCCTAAGGAACTCAGGGAGGTGACGAGGAACTCCAGAACTGTATTCACCTAAAAAGAAAGGGACCTGGGATATTTATCCACCCACTACTATCTGTTCCTGGTGGAGAGCTCTCCTTGGGGTGGGTAAATTCCCAGAATTTCTGGCCTTCTTTACTGCTAGGTAGAGATGCAAGTCCTGGCAATTAGAAGTGGCCTGGCATATGTAGAAATGGTAAGGAGATCACTTGGTTAGACAGCAACAGCCTCTGCTACCTTGGCATGGTAAGTTAGTCAATTAATAGGTCAAGATACTGCATTCAGATCGTGAAAGGAAAGATGTTTGTTTACAGGAGGTCATATAGTTAATGGCGGAGCCAGGCTCAAACCTCAGGTCTTCTTCCATCCAGGACTGTTTTTCATTGCCTAATGATATTGGGGAGAAAAAATTTTCTCCTCTATCCTTCCAGGTTCTTCTGGCTGGTTTAAGAATTAAATTGACATGAGAGATTAACACATGGAAATCATATTTAATTGTATATGTGCAGGGGCTCTATAAGAATATGGGGGCCAATAGTTAGTCAGGCAACGGGTGCCACTCTAAACTAAGGAGAAGGGGCAGGAGTCTGGGACTTCAAAGAAAAGGTAGGCAAGTTGCATGGAGATGGAAAAACAGATGTTTGCTATGCCATGCGAAAATGGGACACAGACACGACTTCGGTCTCCAAGTCCTGCCAAGTTCTCCCTACCACACCTAGCTCATGTTCTTCATAGACATCTCTGGCGGTAGTGCTCTTCCTGGACCAGGTCCTGTCTCTAAATTCTAGGTAGTGAAGGGAGAAGTGAAAAGCTCTTCCTGAACCTCTTGAGCCTCAATTATCTTGAGCTCAAAATAATCAGCATGTCGGTGTGGCACATTCTGGTGAGACTGGTTCTGAACCCCTACAACAACCAGGTCTGTCTCTGTCACAGTCTTTTCTAAGCACGACAGTTACACAAGGTCCCTCCACTGAAGATGGAGGCAGGATGCTCGCGGTCTTATTCCTTCTGCCAACCACCTTTGCACTTAGGAATAGGCTCCAGGCCAGTGGTTTTACATGGATTTAAGCCATACAACCATATTTCTAATGAGAGTGTATGAAGATGCCCAATACATAAAACAAATGAATACGGCACTGCTCAGATTGAAGGAAACGAAGGAATTTCATTATACAAGAACACACTGGAGGGATTTCAAGGAACACTATTTCAAAGTACCTATTTCTCCTGTATTCTAGCTAGAGAAAAAAGAAATTATTATTCCAAGGAGTCTCAGGACAACAGTAGTTTTACAAAAGAAACACATGCCAGAAAAGAAATAACTATGAAATCTATGCGATACCAAATGTAAAGTGACAGATATTCTTGGGAAAAACCACCACTTCTTTGATTTTTCTGCTAATTGCTCCTCTGTCAAGTGTTCAACTAGACTGTCTGAGCCTGGACTTCCCCCAAGAACTCATTTGGTTTTAGAAGATTAAAGGATAGTAACTGTTTTGAAAATGATCATCCTAATCTCGGATGGATTGTTACTTCAAAAGTCAAGTTTACAATAGCCCAGCACAGTGCAATTGTTTGCAAATATACTGAGTGTAGTTTTAAAAAGCATGGTTTCCTCTCTGGGTAATTTTGTATATTAGAATAATGAGCATATAAGAGTGAGAAATAGACCAGAGCTTCTGTGAAATTCTTTGAACTGTGTGACTTAAGGAAGAGTCGTTCTCACTTTAAAATGCCTCCTGTCTTCTGTCCACATTTGGGGGTGGGGAGTGGGGTGACTAGGTAGTATGTTTAAATATATGACCTGTATTTAAAATATTGTCAAAATTGAGCTATTTTCATAATTTAATCAATTCACTTGAAATATGCAGATAATTATGGAAAAAACTAGTAGCTACTTCAATCCCAAGTGCTAAGGCTTGATTTTAAGTGGTTATTTACATCTAGCGTGTGTGTGTGTGTGTGTGTGTGTTTGCTTTTAAAGAAAGATTACTGTTTTATTTCACAAGGTCATTAAAAACATTATGCGCCTGTGATTTGTTACAAGGAAGTGTGTAGCAGGTGGTACAAGTGTACAAACTACCAGTCAGAGACACAAATGTCACATCCAAGAAGCAATTAAGAATACTTCTGTGTCTGAAATTAGAAGAGCGAAGTTCCTCCCCAGTCGTGGTGTCTAATAGGTCACATTAACATGAAAGAATGAAACAGTGTTAGCAGCGACTGAAACCAGAGTGACAGCAATACTTTAAAAAATTTTTGTGGCCGTGTTTTAATGTGTTACTTCAGACTTATATACAAAATTTTGAACAAATGGAATCATATAATATATATGTTTTTACTGAAGAATATTTTTTAAAACAGATTAAAAAACTTTTTTTCTAATTATTAATTGCATTTTAAATGAACTTTGCTAACCCAAAAATTTAAAAAAGTCAAAATAAGAGGCAACAAGTATTTATGTGAGATCACAGAATTGCAATCCAGGAGGCCAGATTCAGGCAGAAAACCCCAATTGTGTCCTCATTTCAGGGTGAAAGCAAGGACTTTTTATGAAAAAAAGGAAGGGAAATGATTACATGACTATCAGGAAGGAATTTCCATCGGTGCTAGCAAGCTAAGTTACTTTTTAGCTATACGTGGTTGCTTATTGATGCTAATGAATGTTCGTCATGACCATTCCTTTGGTCAGGATGTCTGCTTTCCTATCAGCTTTACAAACAGTTGTTTGTAAGACGATGTTCGTTTGGTACCGTCCAAAAGTTTTGCCGCGTTCAAACATTCCAAAGTTTCGAGGAGTAAGACGTACAAGGAGGACAGTTCCTCCGGAATGGCTACCCCGGCTTTATTTTAAAATGGCTCCACTTATGTCAACTTCTCAAAAATATACACATTTGGAGCATGGCAGTTTGATGAATTTTGACAAATGTCTGCATCCTTGTCACCACCAGCCTGATCAAGATGTAGGAGATTTCCACCCCGCCCCAAAAAGTTTCCTCCGGCTGCTTTGCAGTCAGTTCTCCTCATCTACTGCCCCAGGCAATCACTGACCTGATTTCTGAAATATCAGTGATTCTTCTTAGTGGGTGGTATTAGTGAATAATAGTTTGCCTGGTCTAGAACTTCATGGAAGTGGAATCGCACAGTACGGACACATCCTGTCTGGCTTCTTTTCACCTAGCACATGTCTTTGAGATTCACCCCTGTTGTATTATGACAGCCATGAAAATGCACTGCTCAGCTCTCTTGCTGCAGAGAACATAGTTGTCCAAGGGCCCCAGCTGCTGTGCTCTGAGTCCATTAACAAGTGCGTGGTGGAGGCCCCACTTCCCTTAGCTGATAACTGTATGTGCAGGGATGCGAGGGCAGGCCCGCTCCTGTGAGAAACAGGACTTTCTGACTAATATCTTTGGCTCAAGGACTTCCTACTGGCCTGGCCAAAATCTTCTTAGAACTCTGCTGCCATCTGAGCTACTTCTTCCCCAATCCATTTTTTGTGTGTTTTTTTTTTTCCCTCTCCTTCACAGGAGCCGTACGGGCATTGCCATCTTATAACTCTGGCTGCCTACTCTGATCCCTCCCATTTTTCTCTGAAGGTGTTTAATTCTCATCATGTTTAATTCCATCTTTTTGTCTGCTTCTGGGAGAACTTGAACTAACTCATTTGCTATTTAGTAGTTCATTCTTTTTTATTGATTACTATTATTCCATTGGAAGAATATATCACAATTTGTTTATCCATTTTTTTTTTTCTATTGGTGGGCACCTGGGTTGTTTTCTGTTTTTCACTACTATATATAAAATTGCTATGAACATTTGGGTAAAAGTTTATGTGTTTTCATTTATCTTGGAAAAATACCTAGAAATGTGATTGCTGGGTCAAATGGTAGATGTATGTTTAAAAGACCCCGCTGAAATGTTTTCCAAAGTGGTTTTACCATTTTACATTCCCACAAGCACTGTGTAAGACGTCCTTTGTTCCACATCCTCATCAATACTTGGTATTGTCAGTGTTTTCAATTTTAGCTATTTTAGTATTTTAGTGATATGTCATTGTTATTTTAATTTGCATTTTTCTGATGACTAAAGACGGTGAGCATGTTTTCAATTGTCTTTAGCTATTCATAGACTTATTTTTTGGTAAAGTATGTGTTCAACTCTTTGACCATTTTTATTGGACTGTTTGGTTTCTTGTTCTAGAGTTGTAAGAGTGCATTATATATTCTGAATACAAAGCTTTTGTCCCTACATGTATTGCACATGTTTTCTTCCAGTTCTCGGTTACATTTTCACTTTCTTACTCATGTCTTTTGAAAAGCAGCTGCTTTAATTTTGATAAACTCCAATGCATCAGCTTCTATTTTTCTTTTACAGTTAGTATTTTTTTTATTTTCTGTAAAAAAATCTTTGCCTGCAACAAGGTTGTGAAGATTTTCTTTTATCTTTTGTTAGAAGTTATATATTACAATTTTTATGTCTAGTTATATGACCCATTTTTTGTTACTTTTCTTCTATAATGTGTGGTGGGGGTTGAGGTTAATATTTTTTCATATAGATATACAATTGTTTCATCACTACTTTTTAAAAAGACAATCCTTTCCCCCATTGATTTATTGATTTATTTTGATATGATTGTCAAGAATTAATTGACTCTATATGTATGGACCTATTTCTGGACTCCTTATTCTATTCCATTGATTTATATGTCTATATATGATGTCACATTGTTTTATTACTATAGCTTCATAGTAAGTCTTGAAATAAGGTAATAACATCCTCCAACTTTGTTTTGCTTTTTTTCAAAATTATCTTGGATGTGCTAGCTTCTTTGCATTTTCATATGAGTTTTAGAATCATCTTACCTATTTATATAAAGAAGATTGCTGGGATTTTGATGGGGATTGTGTTGACAAATTGGGAGAGAATTGACATCTTAACAATACTGAATTTTTGGATCATGTACTGACTGGTTTTCAATATCTGTAAAGACGTGTTTTATATATTTGGGGAGGGCTAGTGTGGTACCAGTTACCCCCTCATGACAGAAGGAGAAGCTGACAATTCTAATTATAAACAGAATTCTAAACAGTCCATTGCTAGTGATTTTTCTCTAACTTAAAGTTTGCTCAGTTTTAGTTTTGATACTTCCCCCCCATCTCTTTCACATAAGGGAATAGGAGGGAAAAAAACATCAGAAAAATCTAAGGTAGACTGCCAAAGTTCATCCGTAACGAAGCAGGTGAAGTAGATGGAGAGAAAAAGATGAAACTGAGTCTTGGCTTCATTTCAAACTGGTACAGTCTTGGGCAAACTCCTTAAGTTCTTCCAATTTTAAGTTCCTTATTAGAAAAAAGGATTTAATCCTACCCTGCTTGTTCCACAGGGATATTTTACATCCCTTGTAAAATTAATGCATGAATGTGAAAACACTCTCTAAACTCTAAGGCACCAAACACAACTAAGAATTACGTTTATTGTTCTTCAGTAAAGTAAAATCCTGTCCTTTCAGGCTACTTTAGTGTTTTTTCTATACCCCCCCAATTACTTGGATATTTGTCTCAGGATTCTTTTGTGCCTTTTTTTTTTTTTTTTTCCTGCTGGTTTGTAGTTTGCAGTAAGAGATAGAGGCCTCTGAGCACTCAGATGGAAAGAAACACTCTCCAAAGCATTTACCTTGTAAGGAAAATTTTCCTCCTCTCTACGGGATTATTCCTGAGAAATAATATGCTTTGAGTTTTCAGCCAATCAAGATAGCAGCAGCAAGAAAACCAACCAACCAAACAAAAAACACTGTTTATTTTTACTTAGGGAAATGATGATTTTGATTTTATAATATTTCATTATTTAAAATGATTTTTTACATATTTTAACAAAGTTTAAAATGAAATTAAAAATAAATTATTGCTTATAGGAAAGTGTCATGACTCAATCCATAGATGGCAGAAATTGTTCTGTCTCTGGTATTCTATCATCTCCAGGAGACTTGAACCCCATGATTTTTCAGAAATGCTTGTTCGTGAGATCAAGAGCTAACCTTGTTTCAATACGTCAAAGAAAACAGAACCTACAGACACTCTGCTTTTCTTGATTAGTTCTATATATTCCAAATCCTGGAAGCCAGACTCCCTTCCTGCTAGTCTTAGTTCCTCCTCTTATTAGCTATGTGACCTCAAGAAGTTATTCAACCTCTCTAGGCTCCAATTTCCTCATCTGTGAAATGGGTAGATAGGAATACCAACTCACAGAGTTGATGTAGAATTGAATGGATTAATAATCTAAAGCATTTAGAATAGTGCTCTGTTTGTGGTGCATCTTGTATATAAGGATTCAATAAACATTATTATCAAAAATGCTCTCTTGGGCTTGTGCTATTCTTTTAGTGTATGTGATACACATTTTATTCTAGTTTTTGAGTATCTGAATTGGGTGGGAAGGAATCTTGACATTTCCACAACTGACTAGTTGTGTTCCAGAACAAAGGAACTCCTGGAATTCACCATCAACAAATTTGAAGGCATCAGTTGTTTGGGGGAATATCTAAGTTTATGCAACTTACAACTGAGAGCGTAAATCTTAAAGTTGAAAGTCCCTCCTTTAGTTTTAGGCATTCTGACTGCTTCCTGGATGGGAAGATAAGGATGTCTGTGTATTTTTGGACATGGCTTTTTCATCATGGCCATGGATGGGAGTTTCAGACAGGACAGAGATAGGGTCCTTCCTTCCCCACAGTGCCAGCCACAGTGTCCAGTGATTCCCTAGCACCCGAGGAATACCTCCAGTGAATGACCTTTCTCTCTTTGCGTTGCAATGGCTTGTTTTACTAAGCCTGGCTTCCCTGCTACTCTGAATTCTTTGTGGAAAGACTCATTTGAGCCCTTAGCATCTAGCACAGTTCCTGGCACTGAATAGGCATTTAGTAAATATTAAATTAATGTTAAATCATTACTGGGTTTGCATTTCAGCCTTGTTCTTGTGTCTCTGTATGTTGGCTGGCCATTTAAATGAGTGGTTAAAAGAGGAAAACATTTAGAAAATAGTAGTCAGTCCCAGTCTTTGTTGAAACCAAAGTCCTTCAGTGTTTTGCGTGTCTTTGCTCCAAGTAGAGACTTGGGAATCCTGCAGACCTAAGAAGGACCCTGATGTCGTTATCACAACAATGCGTTTTCAGCTATGACTGCGCTTTGATGAAAACTTCTACTCGTGACCCTTTCTAAACATATTCTCCACGTAGCAGCCAGAGTAATCTTTTAAAAATTCAAGTCTGATAATACATCTTCTCTGCTTAAAACTCTTTAATGGCTTCCCATTGGACTTGGAGTCAAATCCACATCACCACAGCCTCTAGGGCCCTTGTGCTTTCGCCCTTGCTGACCTTCCAGTTGCATTTAAAGCCATTCTCCCCCTCATTCTCTGTGCTCCAGTGGCTCTTAACTTTCTCTCCGGTCCTCAAGCATGCCCTTTCCAGCTTTAGAGCCTTAGCACATATTTCTTTCTCTGCTGGTACTGTCTTCCCCACTGGTTTTCACAGACTTGCTCTTTCTCCTTTTCAGGTCTTCCCTGAGAGAACCACTCGAGAGGAGAGACCTTTTGTTAATTGGCATCACAGCACACTGTTTGCATCCTTCATAGCATGTACCACTATGTGTTTGCATCCTTCTTAGCACGTACTACTATGTGTTAATTATGCATTTAGTAAGGCGCTCTTTTTAGTTTGTTTTCTTGCTGGTAGCACATAAGCTTTATGAGGTATTGGACTAAATACATTCCCAATTAAATAACAACATATAAATTTATGAAGTTACAAAAACTTGTAAGTTTTTTAAGTTCTATACTCATCTCTCGTTTGTATAGTCCCAGCGCCTACTACAGTGCTGGTCCTTCGTAAATATTTATTACAATAATTAGGCATTATGAGTGACGTTTTCACATTTAATTTGCATCCTTTTTCTTGTCTCACCAGGCAGGGAGGTGAGTGTTTGGAGATGATGTACACTAACGTGAAACTGTGTTGGTGGATGTGAGTAACTGTATGTTCAGGGCTGCAGACTCACTGGGCTGAGTGAACTTCTCATTTTGTCCGGGTTGTGGAGAAATTGTGTCGAAGAGGAAGGAATACGTCAGATCAAAAAGGAAGTTATAAAGAGACAGGGTAACCAGGATTTCAGTATGGAGAACGGAAGTCTTATTCCCCCAGGGCCAGAAGAGGTCCTCTTATGCATGGAGAGGATAGCCTAGTATCCAGTTATAAGAGGGTATTTTGTAATAAAGAAATGTAATCCTTGTGCTGAATACTTTTAATGGACTACAGAAGGGCAAGGAAACTTACTATGGTTAGCATTATTTCAAGATAATTTTTTTGATCCTCTGGCTATTTTTGGCCATTTTCAAGTTCTTTTAGCAATTCACAAAGAAGGGCCAGGAATTATTAATATTTATTCAGAGTGGAAAAGCACATGCAAATAAATTAGAATAAATATCACTCTTCAGTAGACCTTAAACTAGAAAACATTCTATGCACAAAGAAAAATCAATAAAAATACATCTCAAACTCAGCGTACATACATCTGTGGAGGACAATGAAATGCAAAGCCAGATCATGGTGGACTCTCCAGACTGAACTGACCTGTCTGCCTGTTAGGTCTTTATCACACAGGGCAATGCCTTCCATATTACACTGTGGTATATTAATTTGTTTGCATGAGGAAGGGAAGGCAGTACAAATCATTTCATACCATGGAGAGCTCTTTTCAGCTCAGAGATCGTTTTGTATTTCTCCCTTAAGTCAAAAACTTGGCAAATTATAGCTTAGAAAAGCTTAGTTTTGTCGAGGGGGCAATTGCTATGTCTTGATGAGTTTAAATCAATTTCTAAACCTCAGTACTTTCCCTTCCCTTTTATGTCCAAGACAACAAAATAGGGTCTTTGGGGTTAGTGAAGAAGGGGGATCTGTCAGTAGATTAGCAAATGTCTTTTAACTCTAAAACTGATTTTGTCAGAAGGCAATAAAAATTAACTAGGCCCAGCATTTACATAGCACAAGTCGAGTCCTACAATTTATTGGGAAACATATCCAATGCGTTTCAGAAGGTAGAATATGCAGTTGCAATGGCTTCGATAGCACATCAGCTACCGAGGAAGAAATTTCAAAGAAAAGTACCATCTAAATTAGCTTCTCTGTAAATAGAATTCATGTTGCATAACCCAACTGCAGCTAATATGTAATTTCTCTTTTCCCTTAGTAACTTTGAAAAGAAAGTCTACATATGCAAGAGCTATTGAATGGTTTTCTATGTTTTCTGATCACTAACATGTCTCTTCCTAGTGAAGGTCAATTACTAACAGCTACCCTGTTATATTGCTGCATTAAAAGAGGTAATAATGATATGGGGCTTGAAACCTGGGGGACCTGCTTTGAATTTCGATTCTTCAACTAAATAGTGGTGAGACCTTGACCAATTTATTTAACCCCTCCCCTCAAGTCTCAATTTTTGCTTCTGTAAAATGGGACTAATAATACCGACTTTGTGGGGATAAAGTGAGAATTACACTGAGATAATGCACTAAAGTGTTTAGCACAGTCCTGGGCACGGAGGCAGCACTCAACAGATGGTAGTTAATAATTTCAGTAACAGTGATCCTGGCTGCCTTCACTGAGTTAACCTTTTGAGACAAATCAAATGTCTAATTCAATTATACATATATGGACACCTGTAAAACTAGACAGGAAAATGATAATCAAAAAGTCAGCACATTTGGTTTTCTCATTTTCCAGTCTTTCCAGATTATGGTACAGTCATTCTAAACCATAACATCTCTTTGTTTCATATTTACAACGACACAAAAAAAGCAAGGCCAGTTTCCCCCAGAATTGCTCTTTCAGCGTCACTCACAGCAATACAGACAAAATCAAGTGGAGAGATGTCATTGAGATGAGCTTTGGGGAAGGTATATCCTTTATGAATGATCCAGGTATGAATTATCCTCTTCACGCTAACCTACCTCCTAGATCGTTGTTCAGCACTTTGCGTCACTTGTCCGTGTAGACAAAGCTGGTGAGTCACGATGGGTTTTGATATATGGCGACTGCAGGCAGAAAATGCCAAGTGCAAGTAGCACAACGAGCACTCAAGAGCATGATTTCCTCACTAACAATACAGTGAGGCATTGCTTCTTCAATCCAATCCAGCATGTAACCAGAGTAAATGGAGCAGAAGAATAAAATCTATTGTATTCATAATGAACTTGGACTGCACATAAAAAAAAAAGCCTTTTAAATATCTGAATGGTTAAAAATGGATTATATTTCCCTTTGGGAAAGGAAGTAGTCAAAGGGATATGGCTGATAAACTGAGCTTATTAAATTGGCTTTGGCGGTGATGAAAACTGTATTGACAAAGAGGCAGTGGTATATATTTCACACACATCTGCAGGGTAATGAACACAAAGGGCTGCTCTGGCAAAAGTTGGGATGCTTTATATTCTGACACCGGACTCGGGTGGCATGCTTGTCATCCAGAGTAGAGCTCAGCTTTGAGAAACCAAAGTGATTCATGGATAAACACCTTTGATCATTGGTGGGCTTGGTTTACAACTTGAGAGAACGCTGCATTACTGGAGAAAAGATTCAGGAATAAGACAGGTGGAAACCACTCGTTTCAGTTGACATTCTGAGGGATATTCCAATCCTTTTAGTCCAAAACCCAGGAATCCATGAGCTCTGTGACAGAATTCATGGCGTATGAAGACATACCATTAACCTCGTTCTCAGAAACTCCTTTCTAAGAGTTCGTTGGAGAATCCATGCTAGACTGGATTGTGAGTCTTCTTATCATTCTTTATGTATCCCATTTGACTTAGATGTAAAAAATTGCATAAAATTACTGCCTTCAGAAGCAAACTCACATCTCAAGAGTAGTAGCAAAGAGAGGCAATCGTGTGTATAGAAGAAGAGGTGGCTGGAATGGCCAACTATGGCTTGATTCCTGACATTTGCATTCCTCTGCTTTACCTTCCTTCACATGGATGGCACCACCAAGTTGGCCTTTTGGAAGCATGGATACTTCTATAATGCTTTGGGTAGACACCTCATAGGCTTTCAGCAAACATTAGCTGCTGTTATTATTTTTACAATGAGACCTACAGACCTGAGCTTTTGGTAATCTGTGTATTAATTAAGATCTAAATAGGAACACAGGAATGATTTCAAGTATTTACAAGAGATGAAATTTAAAGCAGGCATTGGGCCCGCAGGTGAGGGATTTGCTGAGGGTCAGACACCTGACAGTGAAGTACCCTCCAGATGAGCACCAGCAGGAAAGCAATACCATTCCCAGACTAGGTGTTGTTACTGGAGCCCGGGGACAAAGTCACATGATAGAAGAGTGAACCTCGAAAGAGCTTTCTGGACTGACCTGGTGTCACAAGAGAGATTTAGCTATGATCGGGAAGACATTCAAGGCCCGGGGAGAAGAGAAATAAATTGGCTTTTACCTTTCCTCCATCCTCCAATCTCTCACCAGTTCCTCTGTTGTTCAAATGGAAGCCTGGTAAACAAAACTTTCAGGGCTAGCCATTCCCCACCCTCCATTCTAGAGCAAATCAGGCCAAGGGCAAGGAAAGGATCTGAGGGCAACAAGGCCTGGGAAAAGCACACGTTGACAGACAAGGTAAGGGTTGTTCTTGGGTTCACAGGCTCTCCTTAATCATCAGCCTCCTAACCACTGGACGTCTTCCATCGTAGGAGCCATTTTAAAAACCCATCACACAACAGCACCCTTTCGGACATCTTGGCAGTGTCTTACCTGAACTTTGTATGCTTAGCTTTTAGAGTAACCCCAGGTTCAGTGAATTCTATGAAAAATGTCACTGAACTGAACTGACAGGCTCAAAGGACCGTTGTGAGCACCCAATGGGATGATGTACACGAAAGCACCTTTTAAACTGGACGAGCACAAGGCATTGCCCTGTGTCTACACCAAGTCCCCAGTTAGCTACTAATGAACTCGGACATGTGTCCCCTGCACCATGATATTTAAAAGCACTGGTCTTCCAACTACAAACCATCTTGTACTTCTCAGCCATAGAGTGGATTCCAAAAGGGCAGGGAATATCCTAGTGGAATTTGATTTTCTCTTAGACAAAATGATCTTTTAAAAATGTGATGATTACTGAGAGCAAGAATATATTCTTTAAAGTTAAACAGAATTGTGGTAAATGAGGGGGAAAGGACTAAATGAGACAAGCACACATACTCGTTTTCAACAAGAAAACAAAGTTTGTTGGTGACTTTTGATACGAGCTCTTTTCTATGAAGTGGATTTAGAAACTGACAGAAACAAGGTTCACCCAAACAAGAAATGTGGTGCTTTCTTGGTTCTATTTCCCTAGTAGAAATGCACCTCATAACAAAAAGTAACCCTAACTCTCAGATTTAGCTCTAAACTCCAGTAAATGTGGAATTCACCATTGTGAAAACTGCAGGCGATGATATCATTATAGGGATTGTTCTTGTCCCTTTATTTTCTCTCTTATTTCTAACCTGTCTAATAAAATTATTTCATTAGTTCTGTATCAGGTTCCCATTCTTTGCACATTGGGAGTGAAGGAGAGAGGTAGAGTTTTAGCTATATGATATATGGTTGGGGGATAGATACAGTGCTGGTAAATGTTTAATAATTGGTCTCCAAGTGTAGCTCCCACTGAATGTTGGTTGATGTTTTGATGTTTTTGTTGATGTTAATGAATATGGTCTAAACAAGGAAGGCATACACTTAGCATGTCACTGGTTTGTCAATGAGAGCAACTTCTTTGCTGATTCAGGTGAATACTGAAGGATATTTTCTTTTTAGTGCTATTCATCATGCAAGTGTTACTACACATCTTAACATTTAATTTACATTACTAGCATTTTTCTCTACTTTGTTTAGTCTGGACAGTAAAAAGACAAAACAAAAACAATAACTAGGCCCATTTTTGTAGTGTTCGTGGGTTCATGGTAAAAATTTTACCATGGCCAATTTCAAGCTACAAATGTGACATTACTTAAGGTGGAATTGGGGAGAGAAACACAACAGCAAACAATTATATAGTATTTTCACCAGACAGGCACAAGAGAGACAGCCTCAAGAGCATCTTTAATATTAGCAGTAAATGCAGTAAAATAATTAGGAAGTTGTGAGTTTGGAGTATCATCTTTTAACAGCTTTGTTGAGGTATAATTGACATGTAAAACTTATGTATACTTAAGACACTTGACTAAATGTTTTGATATATGTATACATTATGAAATGATCACCACAGTCAAGCTAATTAATATAGTCATTACCTCACATAGTTACTATTTGCAGTGCCCTCCAGTCCTTGTGAGATGCAGCCTAGGATTCCATGTAGAGATGTGCCACCATTTACTTAACATGTAGATTATTTCCAGAATTTCTCTCCTGTCAACAATAATGAAACTGACACTTAGGGCATATGTGTAAGGATGTGCCATTTCTAGAATATCTAACTGGTATAATTGCTGCACAAACAACAATAATAGCGAAAACTGAAAGACCAAGCAAGCTTCAGTACATTCAGATACATTAGTCACAGAATAGAAAAAATCTGAAGACAGTGAAACAAAATGCTTATAATTCTTCACTTTATATAAAAGAGTATTAGAAGTTATTCTTCCTGATTAGATACATCCCTATGCATAAATATATGAAAAGAATGATTGTGGATTATATTAATTAATCAATAGGAGGATTTAATATGTAGTTATAACCTTCCAAATTTACCTTTCGGTAATATAGAAAACAAATCGTACAATAAAAATTACAGTTAAAAAACCAACAAAGAAGTATAAAATTCAGATCCAAAGGTGACAGATGGTAAAGGGTGACTAAAAAGTAATTGTATAAATTTCTCCTATTAATAGCTAGAATCTCAGACATGAACAAAAAAACAAATTCACAAGGTTAATATTTTTACGTGCCATAATAGTATTACATAGGAAACTTGTCCTTATTTTTGATGACTGTGGATGATATGGCAACTTACTTGAAATGATACTGAAATAAAAAAAGTAAAACTACCATGGCAATATCTTAATCATTGTTGAATTTGCCTGGGGTGCCAAAAAATTGTATACAAGTGGACACTTTTGTCAACGTTGCTCAAGCAGTAGTTCGCTGTAATCAGAAGTGTCTGGATGCTAATGGTAACCACTTTGAGCACCTCTTGTCATTGCAGAGATCAAATGCGACTTGTATTTATCTTTTGTTATCGGTATATATACGTATATCAAGTATTACAATTTTAATAGTTCTTTTCCTTTCTTAAATTGTGTATACATTTTTTGGCACCCTCTGTGTATGGTAGATTTACAGATATTTGTTGTATTATTTTTACATTATTCTACATTTTTGAAAATTTTAATAACAAAATGTTAGAAAAATAAAACAAAACAATGAAACTTCCCTTCAAAATTCCATTTAAATCCTGTTAGTTATTTTCTTGAAAATTTTCACACTCTTATTAATTTTGAACTTTACAAAACTGTATTCCTAAAGTGGATAATACCTGTAAGTTGTCTCTACTAGATGAAAAGCAGATTTTCCTCTTTCCTTTTTTCCTTTTTGCAAGATAGGAAAATAGAAACCATTAACTCAGAATAGGCAAATCCATTAGCAATAGAAAGTAGAAGAGTGGTTTGTTTCCAAGAGGCGTGGATGTGGAGGAGCGTGGTTAGGGAGAAACGGGGAGTGAAAGCTAATGGGGACCGGTTTCTTTTTCAGTGATGAGATGTTCGAAAGCTGACTGTGATGTTGCTTGTCCTCCATTAGGTGAATATACTAAAAACCATTGAAGTATATACTTTAAGTGGGTGAATAGTACATGTGAATTGTGTCTCAGTAAAACTATTATAAAAAAAAGTCTCGTTTAAATTTATTAAACAACTGAGGCAAAACAGATGCTAAGTCACTCTCTTGACATCTTTCTTTGCCTTATCCAATACAAACAGTTTATGGTCCCTTCCTATTTCAAAATATTCCCTAACTATAAAATGATAAATATAATTTAAAATGCTTTAGTAAACTGTACAGTGCTACATAGGATAGTATAATTACTTATGGTCAGGGTTAAAGCTCTCAACTGGAAAACAGATACTTGAAATGACCATCAAAGGAAGAGTCTCAGCACTATTAACTCTTGATGGTCATGACTTCCCCCGCCTACTGAAAAACGGGGCTGCCCCAGAGAATTTCCTCAAGGTTCTTTCAACTTTATTTCTTTATAATATTAAGCTTCACCCTGGTACTTAGACAAACGATTTGACCTTTCTCTGTTTTTAAACCATGAAACTAGGAAAGTGATGTAATCCTGCAAGTTTTGAGGGTGAGGAGTGGGAGAGAAGCAGGATCACTATTTCTCCTCTTAGCCACAGAATCATGCCACCTTTTATAGAAGTGAAACACACCCCTCCTGCCACCAATCCAAATAAGCCTACCTTCCAACCTCTTCCCTGCCAACTCTGCTGCATGGGATCCCACAGTTACCACTTGTAGTTTGGCTGGACAGAACAAAGAGGCTGTTGTCTGAGAACAGATGCAAGAGGAGATTTTGCCAAATTGCACATTCTAAGGTGAGCAGGTTTTCACAAATGGAGCATTAATCGCCATTCTCTGACACTATCAATTACCGAGTGCCGACCAAGAATGGATCTGAAAATAAGAAGAGCCCTTTCTTTCACTTCAATTTAAGAACAAAAACATACTGGAAATGCAAAGGAAAACAAAGTGGTTGAAAGATAGACGTCTCCACCATAAAACGTCACATAATATTTTTTATAATCAGAACAAACTTAAACTTTTTAAACTGGATGATTATTTAGCAGAAATACACACACACACACACGCATATACACACACACACATATAATTAAATATATATATATATATTTTGTTTGTTTGTTTGTTTGTTTTGTTTTGTTTTGTTTATTTTATGGCGTTACCTAGAACCTTCCTACCTAAAGTGTGAAATATGGAATTACTTGAGAGCTTGTTAACAAAGCAGCATCACAGGCCCCTTCTCAAAGCTATGGAGTAAGAATCTCCATTTTACTCAGGAGATTTGCCTGAATGTATGAAAAGCATGGGTCTCTAATATAAGTTTCTACAGAGCTGGCAACTTACGCTTGGGCTAACAGGGATCACTCAACATGCTGGGCTGCATAAAGTATAAACAGAGTGTTCCTTTATCATATTATTTAACTTTAAGCATAATACTTTTCCATGGAATCTGTATTATTTCTTAGGGAAGTTCACACGACAGGGAAAATACCATGTGTTCACCAGCAAATAGTGTATAAAAATACTACATTTCCCAGACATCTTTGGCCATGCCTAGTCTGAGTACTGGCCAATGGAGTAGAGCAATGGATGAAAAGTGTGACCATAAGAGTTTCTATGCAACCCTCAGAATTGACTACAAAATTTGTGGGGTCCAGTGAAAAATGAAAATGTAAGGCCTCTTGTTAAAAAAATATGAATTTCAAGATATAACAGCAGAGCATTAAACCAAGCATAGGCCCTTCCAAGTGAGGAATGGATAGGTGTGTGTGTGGGGGTGTGTGTGTGTGTGTGGGGGGCTATGCTACTACACAGGTTGCATGCCATGAAACCCGTCCTGGCAACACTTCAGCTCCTCTCTTCTCTGGCCCTGGCAACTGGCCTTGGAAACCATGTGTGAGATTGTAGCATTATAAGATGCTAGAGTCTCTGTCAGCCTATGTCCCTGAGTGACCATGGGGTGCAGGGCACATGCTAACATATAGTGGACAGATAGTGAATGAGGAATAAACTTTTGTTTCTGCAAACCACAGAAATTTCAGTTAATTTGTCACTCTCTAATCTAGCCCATTTTTGGCTTATGCTTCTGAGTTGTTGCCAATTACAGATGACTCAAATCGAGAGGAAGCAGTTAAAACTTAACTGAGAGACAAAAGGTATAAAGGTAGGAAGAGGTGGCATGGAGAACAAAACCGGAATATCTGAGCTTGTAAGGGAAAAATATTCAAGATAGGATTGGAACATTTAGTTAGAGTTTGAGGAAAAGAGACACGGAGGGGAGGGAAGCTTTAACCTGATACCTTCTTCTTTTCATTAATATGGAAGAAAAGTCCCCTGGTGAGATTCAGAATGTATGGAGATGCATTTTGAAATAAGTGCTGCTGGAAACCTCCTAGGAAACCAATAGGAGATGAGTAAGAGGACGTGTGTCAGAAAAGGTCGAGATGGATCGAGCCTTTGGTGGAGCCAAGAAAACCCAATCACTGGAGCTGGAGGGGACAGAAGGAAGAGGTGGCCCAATATCATGAAGGAAAAAAGTAGTTTGAATTACATTTCACAGAGTATCTATCACCTCTGTGGTTAAGAATTGATTGCTCCATTAATATCAGTCATGACCATTTTGACAGTTTCAAATAGATCCTCAGAGTACACCTGGTGATTGTCACTTGGGTGAGGGCATCTGGCCACTCGGAAAGGCTTCCCAACGTGGCATTTTCTTTGGTAAAATTACCACAGTACAGATAATAGCTGTTATTCCTGCGAACTTAGTGGTTGACATTAGAAGGAAAAATACAAATGTCAGGCAGACTAGGCATCATCACGTCCTCTCCCTCTACTCCAGCTACGCAGGAAGCCCATTTAAAACTAGATTGCTAACTGCTTACACTTTCCTCAAAGAAATAATGATAATTACAAACGCTTACTTACTGCTCACTCTGTGCTAGGTACTCTTCTAAATGCTTTCAGTGGGTTGTTTTAATTCTTACAACAACCCTAAAAGAAAGATTCTATTAAATTCTCCATTTTTCCGGATGAGTATACTGAGGCAGAGAAAGACTAAGTACCTTATCCAAGGTCACAACACAGTGAGTGGCTGAGCGATGAATTGAACTTTGTGCTCTGACGTTGGCGTTTAGAGAAGCAGTTTGTATCATACCACTGGCAAACAGACAGCACTCCCAGTTGGCCCAGCTAGCTGGCCTCTCTCTTCGGTAAGTTCCAAGGGAAGCTATTTCCTTTCCTAAGGCTGCGTGAAGAAGCAGGATTGCATGGGTGTTGGAGTCACACTTCTTGGGGTCACATCTTTGCTCTGCCCTTTTGATCTCATATAATTTGGGCCAATTATTCAACCTTTTGTTTGTTCCGTAAGCTGCAAAATGTGGAACTCACGGGGTAGCTGTAAAGATTAAATGAGAAAGGAAGACTGAGCACAGTACTTGGCATATTAAGAACTCCATGGACATTAGCTATTGTTATTAGCATAGAACCAGGTCAAAGGCAATTATTGATTATTTCATTTGGCCCATCTCATACCATTGTCAGCAAACCTTCTTTAAACACTCAATGTAACTGGCTCCCAATGTTATAGGGGCTGCTTTTTGTCAGTAGGCAAAGCTCTAACTCTTTAGCTTAGCTGGTAAATCCTTCTGCAGTCTCGCACCAGTTTTTCCCCTCCATCCCTATTTTTCGCTCTTCTCCAACGTGAGCTCTTCAATCCAGGCCCTCACGAGCCTTTGCTCGTGTCATTTCTCTTTTTCATCCTTCAGATCTAGCTCAGATCTCACCTTCTCGTGAACTCTGCTTGCGACACCCTGTTCTCCAGTAATGCCCTTTCCCTTCTGAGCTTCAAGAACACCAGTCTGTTCATATTCCTTGTGTTGGTTCTCTCCTATAGTATTTTCTCTCCTCAACGTTTGCTTAAAAGTGCATAGGAGGGAAAGAGCCCCTAGGCATCAAACACTACATTTTAGTGCTGCTGATTAAGCTCTATTATTTGACATGACCACTTGGAGGTAGAGCTATTTTGATGTGTCAAAATGTAAGAACAATTTCTAATGATCCAGTTTCACATACACAAGAGATCTTGCATCCTTACTTCATTCTTCCTGCCTAAGACATTCCTGAGCCCTATTCCATCCTCTGAATGGAGTCAGGGATGGAGTGGGGCCCAGGGAATGTCTGTTCTGCCCCTTAATTTAGACAAAGAAAAATAATTTTTTATTTGATGGCATCAAAATATCGCTGTGGTCAACATGACTTTGTGAAAGCAGCTTTGTTAAAATGACAGGTGTGTTTCATAAAGTGTTCACATCTTATTTGAATCCTTAGTTGCCACCTATTTTTAAATTCTTTCCACAAGCTATATTTTAGCACCTACTATGTGTTAAGGCTCAGCTAGAAGTCCCGAAACTATTAAATGCTCAATTAATGTTTGCCCAAAGAATACATTGTCTGCTTTGACAATGGAATACAAAGGAGTACCTTCCAACTCCTTAAGTAAAATATCTGTTTCTACGTTACCTATCTTATCTATCATCTATCTATCTATCATCTATCATCTATCTATCATATATCATCTGTCTATTTATCTAGATAGCTATGTAGATACACAGATCTTTATGATGTCGGAGTAATTAGCATTAATTTGTGAGAACACTCTTGAGTCAGTGTGCCTGCAATACAGTTGGAAGACATTCAACTTGGAATTACAACGCATGAAAACTGAAAAATAAGCACAGGCAATGAAAAATGTTTTTTTTAAATATCGCATTACAAAAAAAGGAAAGCAAAGTGACCATTAGAGCAGGTGAGATTGATGATTCTCTCCACAGCTTAAATCTTTGTCGATTAGCACATCTATTTTCCTCCTAGAGATCCGTTTGTTAGCACTAAATCATGGACCCATCCATACAGACAAGATATATACTTACATATGCTAGAACTGCTGGGCATTCGGGCTCTGCGCTTGTCTCCAAGAATAATGGCTAAGGCAGGAAGGGGGCCATCAGTCATCTTGAGGCACCCGGTGCCCTCCCTCAGTCTGATAATGGCTCATGCCTCTTTGGTAGAGTAGTTAGTGATGGCTTTTATGAACGTTTATTACTGCTTTCTCCCTTCGAAAGACCCTTCTTTCACCTCTCAATTAAACTAGATGGAACACGCACAGAAAGCGCCAGAGCAGGGAAGAGTTAGGGGAAATCGTATGTTAAACAGGCCTGGGAATGGCTGGGGCGGGCGGACTCAAGCTATTTCTGCCACGAGGTCAGTGGTGACCAGTGGTCACTGGTCAGTGACCACACAGAGCGGCTCAGGTCAGTGGTCTTTCTCCCAGTTTTGGACATGAGGCCACAAGTAAATGGGAGCTGGACAAATCTCCCCCTTTGTTTTTTGTCCCTCTCTGAGGGTCCTGATGGTTCTGATGGTCCTGTTCCTATGACTCAGATGTCCTGCCGAGGACACACGGCCTACTGTGGGCTACAGCTCTCAGATCATCTCTCTTGTCCCAACCAGAGCCCCCGACACCGAATGGAAATGACCTGGGGACTCAACTTCCAATGGCCATGGAGCTAATGTACACTTTGGGTGGCTCTGGGGAGAGGTCAGTTGAGTAGGTGTGTGTCATGCACAGAGGTAGGATATTCTACTTCACAGGCTCGTCTCTGGACTAGGCGGCGCCAGGTCAGGTTTGACGTGTTGGGGGTGCAGTGGTATTCTCCTTTTTGCACTGAGTAACAACGGGACTTTAGCAAGCATATCGGACTTAAGTGTCTTCCTAGATTCACTTGGTCCCATCACTCACCGACCTTACCCATTTGTGGCCTGGAGAAACTCAGGTGACCAGCCAAGCGAGCTTCCCTCAGGGTGAGGACTAGGCTTTGGCCTGGCCTCCATTGTACCTGCTGCAGGGGGAGGTCTGCAAGCTCCAGCACCTGGGATTGTCCCCATCAGACCCAGGAGGACAAGTTACTTTATCTCTCAAAACCTTAATTTCCTTTACTATACTTAGCGAATACTAATACTAACACTAATAATAATATTGCTCTTTCCATAGGGTAGTTACGAGAACTTGGTTCATAAAATTTTAAAAATAAACCATTAGGACACCACTTGGCGTGTATTAAGTGCTCAATATATGTTAACCGTTATGTGATCTTTTTATTTTTTCTCACTTTTGCTGTATTTTGCCCTTTTTCTACAAATAGCCTGCTCTACATTCTTAATCAGGAAAAAAAAAATCGACGTTACTATTTTTAGAAGAAAACGTTCCTTCCCGGTGTACGTCCAAATGGAAGCCAAATTACGCGGGTGGAAACGAAGCAGCCTGTCAGTTGCTCCACTCCCCTCAGCCCCTGTGACGGTCACTGAGTGTGATTATGTAGCCCCACGCGGGCATCGTGAGCACTGGAGAATGAATAAAAAGAACTGCAACAATGATGGTCACCTCCAATAGACTCACTTGTCCCCGAATACGTCCTTCGGTTTTAGAGGACGGCCATCATCATGAAAGGGAGCCTTTCTAATCATAACAATAAAGTAGTCTTCAGCTTGGTGCTGTCATCCTTTTTGTAATCAGTGGAAACTCAATTAATTCAGTTAATTAAACGTTGGTGAACTCAGAATGCATTCTATTAATGAATGTTTCTGTATAAAGACACACCAGACCACACAGTGCTTTCCAGCAAGCTTGCAGGTGGCTGCCCAATTGTAGCTGTCACATTTTCCATGTTGCTGGGGACAGAAAGAGAGAATAAATGACACAGTCATCCCAGGATTCCCAGTCCACGTTCTACAGATGTGATCTCAGGGGACAACGAATTCACTCTAAGAATTTAAACTTGCTTAGTTTCTACTGGGTGCTATAAAAGTAACATAAGATTCTGAATGTTCTGGATGAGGACCGTCAGTGGAGCACTGCCACACAATTTTAGCATCCACACTTCCCTTCGTGCTTGCAATCAGATCAGTTTTGTGGTTAACTTAAGATAGCAGTGTTGACTTTACCTCTTCTGTTATATAAGCATCGGAAACAACCCTCAAGCACTACCTCTAAACTAAATGTAGCTAACATTGTATTTTTCTCCTACTCTTTGGCATGCTTTACAAGTGTTATTTCATTCTGACAACATTATAAGGGTTTGTATTATTGTTGTCAGTTCAGAAGCTCAGAGAAGTAAATTTACTCTCCTACCGTGTTTCCCCGAAAATAAGACCTAGCCAGACAATCAGCTCTAATGTGTCTTTTGGAACAAAAATTAATATAAGACCTGGTCTTATTTTACTCTAATATAAGACCGGGTATAATATAATATAATAAATATAATATAATATAATATAATATAATATAATATAATATAATATAATGTAATATAATACCGGGTCTTATAATACCAGGTCTTATATTAATTTTTCTTCCAAAAGATGCATTAGAGGTGGTTGTCCAGCTAAGTCTTATTTTCGGGGAAACACTGTAGTTCACACAACTAGTGATAGAACTGAGGTTTGAATCTGTAACTGCTTGACTCCAAGACTGAGCTATTCCCAGTATTAGCTGTGATTACAGAGCTTAAAAAGAATCCGATGGGATGGGGTGGGGAAGGAATTTGTATTGTGTTCACAAAATGCCATGTTCCTAATTGTGCTGAAGCCCGCATTTCCATCAAAGGCTGTATACTAGGCTCACGTAAACAAAGAAACAACAACAAGCCAGTGATCGTCTTGAAATAAATAGTTGATTAGCTGACCTTAGCAACACCTAGACCTTTAGGACCACTCTGTGCCAAGGATGTCGCTATATGTGGCATGACCTCAAATCCAAGGGCCATGGGCCAAAAAATCAAACCTGAATCTGATCAGGCCACAGGATGTAACTATAAGATGACAGGACATACAGAGCACAGAGGAATATATTAAACAGCGTGATAAGTATGCAATCAGCAAAATCCAAACCAAGGGAAATCTTACAATAACCTAGTTTGTTTAACAAATACACTGCCAAAGAAAGAAAGAAAAAAACTGAAAATGGTAAAGGGAAACCTATCGATTAAAACTGATATGAGAGTTGCAGCAATCAATCATAACATGTTATTTTGATTTTGGTTCAAACAAACTAAAAATGTCTGGAAGTCTGAATATTAACTGAATGTCTAAACATACTAAGACCATATTATTAAAAGGTGTGGAAATGATATTGTAGTTATGTTGACAAGAAACAAACATACATGAGGACCGGGATTAGTTTCAAAATGACGTAGATGGCCAAGGTAAGATACAGGTACAGTGAGATTTGTCTTGAGCTGCTAATTATTGAAGCTAGGCGAGGAGTATATGGGCTCATTATTCTGTTCTATACTTGTTCAAATTTTCCATCATAGAAAATTGAATAATGTAAGTATGACAAAAGTAATATTTAGTAAGAGTTCACGAGTTTTATAGGGTTTTTACATGGTTTCACATAACATTCGTTTAAACTTGTAACATTGCAAAATAAAATATTTTCAGAACTATATTATATATTTTATAATATAAATGCATGAAACCAATAACAATATATATACAATTAAAATATATACCATACTATACTATACTATGCTATACTATGCTATACTATACTATGCTATACATGTTTTAAAAGAATGACCCTCTCTGCTATCACTGAGATTCTGGCCTCGTGGGATTTGCCCACCAACCGCATTTCCCAATCTCATTTCTCTGTCTCTGGAAATCTCCTTAGCAGCTTTACACTAGGATTTTTCTGATCAGTTATCTTTCCTAGTATAAACAATTCCAAATTCCTAATTATTTTTTCAAATTCTCATAAATCATCTCCTCAGTTCTCCTTTATGTAACAAAGTGTGGCTTTTAAATTTCATTACTCATTCATCTGTTCATTCATTTAACAAATGCATAGGGTTGATTCTTCCATGAATTTGCTATGTGAACACAGACAAGTCTTTGTTTTCATTCTAAATCTGTTTTCACATCTGAAAAATGATATGCTTCGATTATATGATCTCTAAAGACTTCTTTTAGCTTTAAAGTACTACAGAACAGTGATTCCATCATTTATTTCTATCTGGCATGCATTACTTTTATTCACATCCTGGGGGTACTTCCAGTTCTGTACTCTATCAACACTGCAAAAAATCAAGATCAACTTCTTTTAGTTCTCTTTCATTTGTAGCAAAACAGACTTCACTTCAGCCATCACTTTCCAATAGGTCATGAAAAAGGGTTCCACAATCAAATATGTTTGGGAACTGCTACAGAGCAGGTAGCATTGATTTTAATTTGTTACCTAATTAGAGATGGTAAATTATATTATCATGCTTCTCTTTTTTGCCTCATTACTGTTTCCGAATTGAGTCTTTACAATGAAATAATTATAAAATAATTTGTCATCAGAGGAATTTAGAAATCAATTTTTGGAGGGCTCTGCATGTAGAGGTGTCAACTACAGATTCATCTTTTCATTTGTCACAAAGTTTTCGTAGCCAAAACTTTGTATAATCTGGAGTTTACAGCAGTGTGGTACATCAGGGCAAATAGATGAGGATGCTCATAGACCAAAGAAACCAGCCCAGAAAAGGCAACCAGTCGAGAGGCTGGAGGACTCACTATCTAGGCTTCCCAGGAACTCATGCATAGCAAGATGGTTGGGAAGCTTCGATGTCTTTTCTGCTCTGATGGAATGAAAAATATTTGTTGTTTGGACAGAAGACTTTTCAACCTATCTGTCAAAAGACAATTCCTCTACCCAGGAACTCTCATGTTGAGAGCAGTGCAGTTTAGTGGTATGCCCAAGCAGAGATTTGACTCGTCAGTTACCAGAGCTTCGGGGAAATATGGCATTAAATCAGAATTAGGACAAGATTCATGGCTCTATCACCTAAACTACATGAATCAGGATAAGGTTATTCCAAGTAAGCAAATTATGTGCACAACTTACAAATACATGGCTAATCACAAAAAGACTTTTCATTTACTCTGTGGTATTTATAAACAATGACAAGTTCTAGCAGCTACCCAATAAAAATTAATAATCTTGACATAGAAAACAGAGGCCTTCCTGTTGTGAAGCTGTCAAAGTGGTATAATATTGCCTATATGGGGGTAGCGATGGAATCATAGGACTCTTTGGATACAGAATTTCTGGTTTCAAAAAATTTAAGAACGACAAGTCATTTAGTCTTATCCCTTATTCTCAATGATGTAACCTCTTCTCAGCTGATGGGTACTGATTCAAAGGCCACTGATTTAAATGACCAGGTTTGACAACTTTCCAGAAAAATACTACTTCATTAGTATTCTAGAACTTCTGCTACTTCTCCTGGTTAGCCATTATTGGCCTTAATAATTTAAAATGATGTTTATGGAGGCACATGACCTCAACTGTCCTGCGTGATGGCATTTCCAAATAGAAGGACACTGTTACAGGTTGAGTTTCCCAGAAGCAGATTGAAACTTGAAGTCTACTGTGCATGATTTTTTAAAAAAGTAGTGCCCTTGGGACCAAATTTGTCAAAGAAGAGATGGATACATAATTGAACAGGGATTGGAGTTGTATTGTAATGCTGGCCCAAAGATTTCCTCAGTTGACCCAAGATGGAGCGCTGGATCTAGACCTGTACTTAAGCATAGTCAGGTATTGAGCACAGATGGCTAGGCCTTTTTATTGACACATCTGCTGTTCATTGGAGGCAGGCCTTTGGCTGCCCAGGAAAGCATGACCTTGGGCTAGGCAGCCCTCTGGAGCTGAAATAATTCCTGATGGGGTTCACCGCTGATTTCTGCTGACAGTAAGCCCAGCAGTTGGGGCCAAAAGTCCTTCGTTACAGGGAGATCTGGACCATAGATTGCAGTGTCTACTCCAGAAACCATAATGGGGGCTGAGTAGGTTGAATCAGTGGGGTTACTGCAAGGTCTCTAAGTTGGTCTCTTTTCTCTGCACCACTTTCCAATTCCTTTGCCATATGGAAGTCAGAGCATTCCTCTTCAGATGTGCATTTGCTTAAAAACTTTAATTATTCCCCATAGCCTGGAGAATAAATTTTAAGCACTTGAATATAGTTTACAATGTCTCTCTTGCTTACTTCTTTAGGCTCTTTTTCTCAGCCTCATAATTTCACTCCCTAACCTTGGGACATTCTGAATTGCTTAAAAGACCATAAACAAATCGTGATCTCTCTCACCTCTTGGTCTTTGCACAGGCTATCTTCTCAGCCCAGAACACTCTCTTTTTATTCACCACTCTGTTTCCTACTTATCCCACGGAGGTCCACAAACCCTGTGATTGGCTCCCTCCCCATGGTCCCTGTTCCCTCCTTAAGTTTCATTTTCTCCAAGAAGATTTCTTCAGTATTCTAAGTCTTATTCCTACCTTTTGCTCAGATAACACTTTTACTTAATGTGCTGTATTGTAATTGACTTTTTCCTTGATTCCATGCCCCCTACTCAAACTTTCATAATGAACAATCCAAGGGAGGGCCAGAACTGGGTCTTATTCTCCTGGTATCTTCAACCCCTAGCACAGTGCTTGGCACATAGTATATGTTCAGTAACTAATTGATGAAAGTTGTCTAACTGGGTGTTGACTGCCTCATATGTGACACTTTGTAGGATGCATTACAAAGGAAAAAATGTATGTTTGGAAAAATGTAAAGTTACAAGATTTTGGTGCCTTGGCATTGTCTCACGTTGTTAGCCTCACGTGACCGTCTCTATGGCCTATAATTTGGAGCTTGGAATCAACCCAGCATTTGCATCCTTCACTGGTCCACGAAGCCTGGTGTTTCCCTCCTTCCCCACCCACTTCATGTGGGAGAAATGCCTATCATGATGTCTCCGTCTCAGTCATCCAGAGACTAGAGTCTCTTCATTCTCTAACTGTACAATAGACTTCTCTCTGACTTAAATTAAGAGCGGCAGTGACCACACATTGAGTATTGACTATGTAGGACTCGTTGGGTAAGAGCTTTGCTTACATTATCTTGAATCCTCATGACAAGCAGTGAGGTTACTATTATCATCAACATTGTCCATCTGAGTAAACGAGGGATGAAATGACATGCCCGAGCTCACACAGCTAGGAAGTAGTAAAGCCACTCTGAATCTGTCTGCTCTTTCTATTACACTCACATTAGAACACTAAAAAAAAAAAATGAATGTGAGCAGCCAGGAGTCACCAGGAATGAATTCCTTCTGCTCGCAAGGGGCTGACAAGGTAGTTCAAACCGTTGTGAAATGGTTATGAGTTCAGATCTCAGCTTCTGTCCCTAGGCTGCCTCCCACTTGTGCCTGTGTGCAGTTGGTTAGCTCTCTGCTCTAAGAAAGAATAACAATTGTAGCTCCTACCTGGGATTATTGCAAAGAATAAAACCTATATTTCATGCCAAGTCTTTAGCATAGAGTACACAGAGCATAGCCTGGCGTAACTGTAATGACAAGTGACATTTTCTTATTATGAAAATTATTATGAGAGAATTATTTTGTTCTCCTAATTCTCCCAGAAATCCATGTAAGTACTGAGAGACTCAAATCTGTATAACAGGGGTTAAATACTCAGATATGTTTATGAGAACGAGACAGGTGAGATAAGTGAGTAAAGCTGGCCATCCATGTGTTTGACAAGCAGGAGTGGTCGTGGTGGTGGTTTACGGTAGTGTACCTGTCCTCTCCAAATGCAGCATAACTGTTCAGTTACGGCCTATGGGAATAAAGGCTTAGTGTTGCTGAATACTTTGAATTTTGTCAAACGAAGACTGAAATCTGGATTTGATGGGAATTTAAAAATGGGGAAAAATTGGAAACCAATTCAGTTGGTTTTTTAAAAAATATTTTTTAATGTTTTTAAGCAAGAGACATTTAAAATACACTTGTGACCCAGATTCAGTCCTTGGTTCATCAGTATGTTACCCATTTTTATTATTGATTATTCAAGCGTATGACATTATCTTTCATTCAACAAATACTTGCTGAGTTGTGACTATGTGTGAGTCTTTGTCTTCAGAGTAGAAAATACAATAGTTGCTAAGAAAGATGAGAGGTCCTTTTGGACCTTGCTTTATAATATGTGTGTGTCTTATGGTAGTTTATGGAGGGGGTGGGGTGGGAAGCGAAGAGGAGTGTCCTCTTACTATTGCATTTTCATGAAGTCATAAAATGAGGGCAGGATTTCATAATAAATCCCTCTCTTGTCTTATTTAGCCCTATTGCAAAATTCCTCCACAGTTGATATAGAAAGCACACATCCCAATATTTAAAATTTTTTAATATATATTTTTCTAAATCTGTGACTCCAAAGGAGAGTTTATCTTTTTCAGTGCCTGGAGGTACAAATAAGAAAATGATTATAAATCATTTTCAGTTGATGTAAGAAATTTATATCACCATTTTTATGTAGTGCCTAGAGAAATTGAAGTTTTTTCTTTTTTTCTTTTTGATGAATGGTCTAGAGGAAAGGAAAAGCAATAAAATCTGCTGGTGCAAACATAAAAAAATTATGAAAGAATTTAATGGATTATATCAAAAATGGAAAGTAACCAAATGTTAAGAGTATAGCTCAGACTCACGCAAATATAATTAACTGATTTTTGACAAAGTTGCCAAGGCAATTTGATTGAGAAAGAATAGTCATTTCAACAAATGGTGTTGGAACAATTGGATGTCCACATACAAAATATTGAATCTAGGCATAGACTTTATACCTTTTACAAAAATTAACTCAAAATGGATCATATACATAGAAATGTAGAACAAAAAACTACACTTCTGTAGTTTTTGTAATTGACTTTTTACAATGTAGATTACAATGTAGAAAATTACAATGTAGTCAATTACAATGTAGAAAAATACACAGGATAAAATCCAGGTGTTCTTGGATTTGGTGATGAGTTTTTAGACACAACACCAAAACCATGACCCTTGAAGAAAACAAAAATGATAAGTGGGACTGTTTTTAGTTTCCTAGGGCCACCATAACAAAGTACCACAAACCAAGTGGCTTAAAACAATAGCAATTTATTCTCTCACATTTCTGGAGGCTCCAAGTCCAAAATTAAGGTGTTGGCAGATGCATGTTCCTTCTGAAGCCTCTAGGGAGTCATCTTTCTTGGCTTCTTCCTAGTTTCCGGTAGCTGTTGGCACCCCTTGGTTTCTGGCTTGTATATGCATTACAGTCTCTGCCATCATCATTAGATGGCCTTTTCCCCTGTGGGTCTGTGTTCAAAGCTCTCTTTCCTTTTTCTTATGGAGACATCAGTCATTGGATATAGGGCCCACTGTAATTCAGTATGACCTCATCTCACCTTGATTACATGTGCATTCCATGTAATATAGAAACTCTATTTCTAAATAGGGTCATATTCACAAATTGTGGGGGTTAGGACTTGGACTTATCTTTATGGGGAATAAAAGTCAATCCACACCATGGACTATATTAAACATTTTAAATTCTGCTGTGTAAATGATACTGTTGAAAGAATGAAAAGACAAGCCCCAGACTCGGAAAAAATTTTTAACAAAACACATATGTAATAAAGGACTTGTATCCCAAATATACTAACTCTCAAAATTCAACACTGAAAAAACAGTCAACCAACCCAGTTAAAAATAGTCAAAAAATCTGAACAATGCCTCACCAAAGAAGATATACAGATGCCAAATAAGCATATGAAAATGTGATCAATATTATTTTTTTATTATATTAATGCAAATTGAAACAATGATGAGATATCACTACACATCTATTAAAATGGCTAATATTTTAAAAAGTTGACAATACCAATTGCTGGTGAAGACATGGAGCAATAGGAATTCTCATTTATTGCTGGTGAGAATGCAAAATGACACTACTACCTTGGAAGACAATTTGGCAGTTTCTTTTAAAGCTAAATATTATCTTACCATACAATTTAGAAATAGTGCTTCTAAATATTTACACATCTGATTTGAAAATTAATGTCCATGCAGAAAACCTGCATGCATATTTACTTATACTGTATTAGTAATCTAAAAAAAACAAACAACTGGAATCAACCAAAAGGTTCTTAAATAGGTGAATAAATAAATTGTGGTATATCCATACAATAGAATATTTTTCAGTAATTAAAAATAAAGGCATTATGAAACTATGAAAGGTCAAGTGTAAATCTTAAATGCATATTTCTAAGTGGCAGAAGCCAGTCTGAAAGAATACATATTGTATGATTCCATTTATATGACATTCTGGAAAAAACAAAACTATCGAAACAGTAGAAAGATCTGTAATTGACAGGGATTTGGGGGAGGAGGTTGAATAGACAAAGCGCAGGGGAAATTTTAGGGCAGAGAAACTTTTGTATATGATCCTGTAATAGTGGATATATGATATTGTACAATTGCTATAACCTGTAGAATTTACAGCTAGCAAAAAGAGTGAGCCTTGATGTATGCAAAATTTTAAAAATCATTTAGGAAGTTAGGGGAATCCAGAATGAAATGCACATGTGACAAAAGAAATCTAGCTATTAATGTATATGAAATAACCTTATCGAAGGAAGTAGTGGGGGAAGGTGCTGACCAAAGTAACTTTGTAAATGAGGGGAGTTTTTGAGACTAAAAACAAAAGGAAATTCACAGGAGCACTGTACTCTACTTGATAAAATTTTTCCCCATAGGGGTATGTATTAACAATTCTGATACTGTTATACTTATATACTGGAAGTAAACAATTAAATAAATGGAAGGCAAATGGTGCAAGCCAGGTTTCTCACTGTGAGAGTGAGAAACTATAGACAAATGGGAAAAACCTATAATGACGATGGTTGGAGACCTCAGTATGAACTCATGTTTGTATCCATATAGTACAAGTGGATATTTTATATTTGCAGATGTGTATATATATATAGGTTAACACATACACATATGTCCTTGCTCTGTTAGCAGTGACACCCAGTAGCAATAAGCATACCTACCACTGAGACATTGGTTTCTTTTTTCTTTTCTTGTTTCAGAGTAATATATTGCTCCTTTATTAACACTGTAAATAATAAGATCTAGTGGAGAACTTTATAGCCACTATAATTTCTTTTTTTTTTTAGCTAAAGTTTATTGGGGTGACAATAGTTAGTCAAGTTACATAGGTTTCAGGTGTACAGTTCTGTAATACATCATCTATATATCACATTTACATAATCTTTTATTATGTAAATAATAAAATGTATTATTAAAATACATTTTAATAATACATTTTAATGTAAAATAAAATCTAAATGTATTGCTTGCTCAATTTTGACTTGGACAATGAAAAAGTCAACGTTAAGTCTGCTTTTTGGGGAAATTCAAGGCAAGTTCCGATGGGATACTCTGGAAGGGAGTGGTTCTGTTCTCGGTCTTCCTGATGGTGCCACCACAAACATCGTCCCCTGCTTCATCCCTAAGCTCCCAATTCCCACCATGATACAGATGCTCCTGCACTTACCATGGGGTACGGACTCATAAACCCATCGTTCAGTTGAAAACATCGTTAGTCGAAAATGCATTCGATACAGCCTAACATACCAAACACCATAGTTTAGCCTAGCCTAATTTAAACGTGCTCAGCACACAGCATCCAAAAACTGCAGGTCACACAGTCCACCGCAGAGTTTGGGTTGTTTACCCTCCTGATCGCCTGGGTGACGGGGAGCTGTCACTCGCTGGCCCTGCCCAGCATCACGAAAGTAATGCACCACATAGCACCAGCCCAGCAGACAATCAATGAGATCACTTTTGCACAACTGTAAAGTTGAAAAATCGTAAGTCGAGCCATCATAAGTGTGTAGTGCCAGTTTAACTCCCCTTTGTCAGTTTCCATGGCTATGCCCATCTCCTAATTCTGCCTCAGATGGGAGGTGCTGCTATCTATCTCTGTTCTGTCACCGGGCTACTTGGGACAGGGAAAGATGTCCAAAGTGCATACAGGTGAGCACAATCAGTAAGGCCACAGGTTTTGATTGTATAGACCCAGTGAGTGTTGTTTCTCCACCTTATCAAGTGTGTGATCCCAGAGAGCATTCTAAACCCCAACTTTCGTAATACCTGCTTCACGGAGCTGCTGTGAGGATGAAATTGGACCAACGCAGGTGAAGTGCTTCACATAGTGCCTGGCACATGGTGGGTTTTGATTAAAATTAGTTTTCGCTATTATTAGTGACAGATATATTGAATGCATTCTTTATATCCTGAAATAGATTCTTCCATGTCTGATTCAAATGTCACCTCGGAGTTTTGATGGGTTTAGATCAAAAGTCTCTATACTTAGTGCAGAAAACTCCCCGATATGGAAAGTAATACCATCAGAATTCAAACCAACCACTTTCATATTTACTTGGTGGGGGCCCGGGTCAGGGTTGGGGGGTAGAAGAAAGAGTAGGAAGTTGAGAATTAAAGAGCTGAGTGTCAGGATAGGCTCTAACACGGATTCACGTGTTAGTTTGGATTTGCTTCCTAAACTGGTAAAACGGGGTTCCTCCTCCCTCCCCCCGTTAGACTTCACCAGACAGAGCCTCTTCCTTTAAATAAAATAAGAAGAGCAAACAAACAAACAAAAATTCTTGAATTTGTCATTAGCTCTTGCCTCCTTACCCATATTATTCAGCGTTTGTTGTCTGGCCATGATGGATGCACGTTGGTGAACAGACTGGTTATGCCGAACATTCCTTCCCAATCTCCTGTTGTCGCGTTCGCTTATTAGTTCGCAGTACACACAGCTTACCCCTAAGTATCTAAAATAATTTAGCTAACGATTTCCCTACTGAACCTTGAAAGATTGTTCAAAACAAACAAAGCTAAGCACAACTGCATCCTATTCATGTTGCAGAACTGAAATTTGTATTCATGAGGATGTAGCGATAATTTTTATAGCATTAGCATTTATAATGTATCAGAACATGTGCTAATCACTTAGGTGTGCATTCATCCTTGGAATGAGCATGCAAGGAAGATACTCTTATTCTCATTTTATCGATGAACACTATGCTGAGAGAGATTAATAACTTTCCACAATCAAATACCTCCACAATGGTGAGCTAGGTTTCAAACTAAGATCGCTTTGACTGTGTCACTCTTAACTTTTAACTACTTGCATTCTGGAGATTAGGGAAATTAGGAAGGACAGTAAAACAACAACCATCTCTCCCCTGAAAAAAATAAAATAAAATAAAACAAAAGGAGGTCTTTATAATAAGAGCTTACTGATGAATGCAGGGATGGTTTTTAGCTGAACATACATAATTAATTTCCTCTCAAATCAATTTAACATCTAAATAATGCAGCACCAACTAATGGGCTCTCAGCTGGCCAAACGTTAAGAGATGTATTGTCCCCTCTACGCATCATAAAGAATGAAGATGAACAACTTGCCTGGTTACATAACGTTGTTGTACAACATAAATAAAAGATTCTCTTGTTTTGGCGATTGTTCTGTACTGTTCTCAGTTTTGCTAAATCAGACTTCCTTCTAATCTAACAGATGCCAGCAGTTTAAAAGCAGTTCAAGAATCCTTATTTATATCTGGTGTTCAGCTTGAATAAAATGGGCAGGCAAATGCAGAGGGAGAGGGGGGGAAAACATAACTTAAAAATGGAATTTATTTCCAGCCTTCTAAACACAGATTTCCAATAAACATCCACTTAGAGAACCATTTCATTAAGCTAACTGCAGCCGAAAACAAGTTCCCCGATGTTTCTCTTTGAGCATTTTATTTTCTAAAATGAATCATTACTTTCTATGTTTTGGCTTGACAATCTTTCCCCCCCCCCCCCCAGTTGTGTAATTTCACGTTTGTCACTCAAATTGCTTATATTTCCAGAGAATTGTTCCAGGACATTTATGCTTTGGAATGAGACTCTTAATATGGTGGCATGAGTTTGGAGAAGCCTCCAAACTACTACGGTGTTAGAAAAACTGGAGAGGGTCTTGACTTACTTTCTCATTCCAATTAAAGTTTAGCAGCCCTTAAGGCTGATTCTGGGGGTGGCTGCAATGAATTTGTAATAAATGGGATAGATAGCTGTGGCCCCACGAGGATTTAAGGGAAATGAAAACCAGGCCTTTGAAACTATCTTCTGTCTATGGCTTGGTAAATAATCCAGATACTTGCAAACCAATTCTTAATGATTCCACCCTCAAGGGATGCACCTTTACTAATGAAGAACTAATAAAATGTGAGGAAAATTAAAGCAAGGTGTTGGGGGGAATATTTTCGATATACAAACTCCACATATGCAAATGACACTTAAGAATAACTCTCTCAAAAGTCAATTCATTCCAGTAGCATTTGGCTTTGGTATCTTTGGTTAAATAGTCAAACTGAGCAAAAAAGATTCATACTTCATGCCCGGTAATAAGCATAGACAATGCACAGCTAAGAAGGGTATGTTTTATCATATGGAGAACCTCTCATGGCAGTAGCTGCATTCACCCTACCATTGAAAAGATCAGATACTCTAATAATCATTACAATAAGCAAACCCTAGAGCCATTTATTGAACATTTAGTGTATACCACATTTAGGTAGCCATAAAAATGAGTGTTATTATTAATAACAGACATAGTTAACATTTGTGGACTGCTTACCACATCCAAGACAATATACTATATCTATTATGTGGTTATATCACGTGATCTTAAAGTAGGTACTATAATTATCCCTACTTTACAAATGATGAAGGTGGGAGGCAGAATATTTGATCAATTCTCAAGGCTCGCAAATATCCTAATTCAGGTGGTCTAACTCCAAAGTTGATTCTTTTGACCACTGTTCTATACTCTCCCCTTACTCCCTTACTGTTTGCAGATAAGGTGACAGGCGTACAGAGGTTACGTCTCTTACCCAGGACCCATAAGTCGTTAAATGAAGTCTTGGGAGTCGAACACAGATTTCTCTGGTTTGTAATCCAGGGTACCTCTTGGATTAGGCATGGAATTAGTGAAAGCCCACTATATAAATGATGTGCTGCGGAAGACTACAGGTTGGAGGGTGATGACATCTATCTTCAGCTGCCTGACTTCCTGAGAAAGACTGTGCCTAAGAACTCTAAACTCTAAAAAATCACGCAAGTGTAGGTTTCATCCCCTGTACTCCATCTATGCTGTCCCTATAATGATGCCCAGAGTGATGGGATTTTACCCTCTAAACAGATATCGATGCCTTTAAAACTTTCTGTGAACACGTCTCTTTCCTCTTGGTGTGTGTCTTTTCTAAAACCTGAATGTTGTGCCACATTTGCTATAGAGAGAAGTCAGAATGAGTCTTTTTTGTGTTTGTTTCAATTCCCAGATCCTTTTTTCTTACACGTCCTTCTCTTTTCTAGTTGGTTTCCCAAAGCGTCAATTATTTCCTTGGTAGCTTTTTATATCAATATTAAAAGGCTGTTCCTATTACTGAGGATAACAGCTATAATTTATTTCATGCCTATATAACTCTTGTGCTTAATTTCTGCTATGTCTAGTACTCATTACAGATCTGTAAGGTAAATATCATTATCCCTATTTTAGAGATGAGAAAACTTGGGTTTAGAGATTTAAACAACTTATCTAACATGACAAGCCAATTAATTAAAAAAAAAAGCTATTATTGATTGGGGACTGGAGATAGAATTTTAACCCAAGTCTGGATAGTTCTAAATGAGTGAGTTGGATCTCATTCTACTGTATTAATACCGCCTTTTCTACTCAGAGTTAAGAAACTGTAATTATTAGGTTACTGGTTTGTCACTGAAGGAGCACATAAACAAGTCTCTCTAATCATGACAGCAGGTATGTGGCCTCTGCTTATTCTATGTGAGAACATTGTGAAACATTCATGGATCTCCACTATCATTTCCTTTGAAGGTGTTGTCATGACTGTCTTATTTCGTGGTAGATAGAGTACAATAAGCTGCCAGTATTAACCCGGGCAGGGGACGTGCCTTATCTTAGAGCTACAGGTTCGATTATGAGAAGGGTAGAAATCCTAGCGTGCACTACAAGTGACTAGAGTGTAAATTGGCTCTGGACAGAAACAAACAATAATCACGGAAGGGTAGGGGACATCTATTTCTGACTGCCCACGGTACCTCAGAACACTCTCTCTCTCTAAGAGACTCACCCCCAATTTACAGAACACATGTGTTTTGATAGTGGAGGGTGACTTCACTTTCACGTCCAGGAGGTAAACAGTTGACCTGGTTCTAATGAATAAGACTACCCCTTTTCCACGGTTAGTGATTTTTCTCTGGGTTGGGTATTGGGACCTAGTTGGAGCCCAGTAATCATTGAATAATTAAGAAAAAGGCATGCTTTTCCAGCTAAAGTCATTAGGCTACTAGGATATAATCTTGATTTGCTGGTTGCCACATTTGCTACTTCTTGGAGAGAACCTGAGAATGGAGCTGTTCCTCCAGCTGAGCAGCCCATGGATTTTTCCATTATATGAGCTAATACATTTACTCCTCACCATTGCCGTCACCCATCCAGACCCAGTTTTAGTTGGGTTGCTGTCATTTGCAACTAAAATTATCCTGTGTCATTCAGCAAATCACTGAAACTGTATAGGAAGATGTTCCAATCTATTTTCTTCATGAATTAAGATGCACCTCATTATTTAGAGGCTCTGCAAGCAAGCCAAGGTCTAGAAAACCCATCTCTGTTCTTCTTTTTCCCATCCAGACAGAAATAGTACATTAAGATGCAAACATTTCCTGTCTGCCAATACACACACACATACACATGCATAGATATGTAAATAAACCATCACACAGAGCTGCTTGGTGGTTCAGTGAATGCATGGCATATATCACCACTCTGTTTAAATCTACAGTCGGGACTACATTTCTTTTTAACAACATGAGCAAAGAAATTATTTCCAGTTGCATTTTTAAAAATTGCTCTCAATTGTGACATTTATCTTCCTTTTCAATCAAGGGTAATTTGCCAGAAAGACTGCAGAATGTTTCTGCATTTAAAGTGTGTGAGGTTTTGGCGACATTCCCCACCGCTCTCCCCCTCAAGTTTCCCTATCAGGTAGGGGTGGGACCGACATGGTTCAACCAAACTCATGAAGTTATAATGGCTCCCCAAAAATCCCATCTACCACAAAAATAAGATGGTCAATTGCTAAGAAGCTTCACTGGTTTAGTTCACAGTGAATCAATCAACACATCTTGAAAGTTCGAGGCCTGGTTTGATTTCAGGTATCTTAGTGAAAAATGTGTGTTGATGTAGGATGAGCCAATCATTCATTTAGTGGTTGAGAGACAAGAAGGCAGTAGCATGAGTTCTATTACTGTGGTCTGATGGGACCTTGGATTTCTAATCCAGCAGTTGCCAAACCCTGTGCTATGGATCAGTGGAAATCCATGATGAAGTTTTCACTGTGTGTGGCAACATCAAAAAAATCAATACTGGAGAGTGAGGCTTTTTTTTGGGTTGTTGTTTGTTTGTTTCAAAGCTAAATTTATTCCATTTAAAAGGACTGTCCTTTAATTCAAGATTATGTCTCTTTGTCAAAAATTATCTGTCCATGTTTATGTGGGTTTATTTCTGGGTTCTTTATTCCATTCCATTGGTCTGTGTGTCTGTTTTTCTGCCAATACCATGCTGTTTTGATTATTGTTGCCCTGTAGTACAAGCTAAATTCAGGGAGTGTGATAACTCCAGCAATGTTCTCTTTTCTTAGGATTGCTTTGGCTCTTCGGCGTCTTTTGTGGTTCCATACAAATCTGATGATTTTTTCATTCTATTTCTTCAAAAAATGCCATTGGGATTTTGATGGGGATTTCATTAAATCTGTATATTGATTTGGGTAATACGGCTATTTTAACTATGCTGATTCTTCCAATCCATGAGCCCTATGTAACTTTACTAATAATTGTCACCCCAATAAACTTTAAAAAAAAGATTATAAAAAAAGAAAGATTCTAATTCTTTGGTTTAAAATATTTTTTTCTTGGATGAAGGAATGGTGATATTAAATGATGGTTTTGAAATAAATGTAATTGGAAAAATTGAAAATTGGCAGCCCCATATTTCTTGAAATTATATGGGTTTGGCTACCAATCACTGTTCTTGGCAATAATGCTAATGTCAATATTAGGCGTTAGCATTTTTGAATTGTTCTCATATGCTGAGGACTTTGCTAAATGATGTGTGTTTAATCCCTACCTCAGCACATGGCAGAGCTGCAATGACTGTCTGATTTCACAGGCAAGGAAACGAAAGCCTGTGGACTTGCCTAAACTCACATACCACAGTCACAAAGTGGAAGAAGCCAACCGTTTCTGAAGGTCTCGTTCTTCCGAATTTCATCACACCTGTCATTTAGAATGTAAATCTGCCAGATCAGGGATGATGATGGTGAGGTCGTTTTGAGCCGACCTGGCAAAAGAAACCTGAAAATTTTAGCTGGTGGATGCTGAAATGAGAAGGAAGGAGAGGGTTGACGAGTCTCTGATTCCGGATGCCTGTGGCGTATGGCGATGCAGAGACTGCCAATCGGGAAGAGCTGCAGAAACTGAGACTGCTTTTGTATATTATGGGTAAGAAAATGTTATCTGCTAAGTATTCTGGATAATTTGGATAGCAGACACCTTCAGCGTGCGCTTTCTACTATGTTACACCTCTGCTGTGATTTTGTTCTGGAGAAGAGAGAAAGGGCCATCTCGGCTTATATTTTCTCTCACTGCTCGAGAAATTACTCTTGGATAAATTTCCTCAACTTCAGGAGATTTCTGGGTCTCTTCTTTTCCTTCAGACTCTAGGCCAAATTTCCCAAAAAGGCAAGACTCTAAAGCATCACAAAGGCTTTTTTTAAAAAAAATGTTTTTAATATTATTAATAATGGTAAGAAAGGATTGCTCTAGTTAGGGCTAAAACAAACAGAATGTAGCCCAAGGGAGGTGGACAGGTGGTAAGTTGGTGGACATGAGTTCACTTCATACCCTTGTGTGGACCCCTCTCCATGAGTGAGGGCGGCACCTGTGACTTGCTTCCCACCAAATAAATATGGCAAGGATGATGGGATATCACTTCTGTAATTACGTTCCATAAGATTGTAACACTTGTCTTGCTAGAACTCTCTTGCCCTGCGGGCTTTTAAGAAGCAAACTACCATGCTGTGAGCTGCCTCACCTGGCTGTGAGGGCCAGGTAGTGAGGAACTGAAGGCAGCCTCTTGTTCTCTGGACCACCAGCAAGAAACTGAAGCCCTCGTTCCCGCAGCCTGTGGCCACGAAATTCTCCAGTGACCACATGAGCTTGGAAGTGAATCCTTCCACTCTGATGGGACTCCAGCCCTGGCCAATACCTTGATTACAGCTTTGCAGAGGACCAAGCTGTGCCACAAAATATGCACCTTGTATTTGATGCCTTATCATCTGACCTCTAAGACATGAGAGCACTGCTCACCTTACAGAAAACTCATTTACCTCCTCAGCCCAGAGTCGTCCAGGGCTCATTCCACTTTGCTCATCATTCATGTAGATAAGCTGACCGGGCATGGCATGGCTTCTGAAGCAGGGAGACCAGTGCTTCATTTTCCCTCATTTACCACTGTACAGCCTCAAATGAGTTATTCAACCTCCATCCATCTCAGCTCCCGCATTTGTAAAATGGCGAAATAACCATTATCCTGCAGAGTTGCTCTCAGGACTATTTCTGATTCATTAATTTAACAAAAATTTATTGAGTGCTCAAAACATGCCAACCTTGTATGACTTTTTTCTGAAAATTATATTATCGTATCTTCAAAACATGAAATATATCCCTTGTAGAACATTTGGTCGATGGCGAACCATCTATCTAACCCTATCTGCCATTACCAGCGAGGCTACCAAGGCAAGAAGAGTTATTATTGACAATACAGCCACAACACAATTATTGGACCAATAAAATATGATAGTATTTTTAATGTATTAATCTCATACACCCAAAGTATAAATAAACATTCTGGGCTATTTGAATCCAGGGACATTTTCCTAAGTGTGTATGTTTTTGATAGCACCAAATATTAAGGACCACTTGGTTTGGGCCAAATATGCTCATGGTCTTTTTTATTATTATTAAATTAACCGGGGTGACATTGGTTAGTAAAATTATATAGGTTTCCAGAGTACAATTCTATAATATATCATCTATATATTGCATGCGTGTTCACCACCCAGAATCAGTATTCCTTTTATCATCATATATTTGACTACCTTTACCTTTTTCTACCAACCCCAAACTTCTTACTCTCTGGTAGCCACCAAATTGTTAAGTTTTTGTTTGTGTGTCTTCTTCATTTGTTGCTTTCAGTTTTATTTCCCACATTATGAGTGAAATCATATGGTTCTCAACGCTTTCTGTCTCACTTACTTTGCTTAGCCTGATGATCTCAAGATCCATCCATGATGTCGCAAATGGCAGTATTTCGTTTTTTCTTATGATCGAGTACTATTCCATTGTATATTTGTACCACATCTTCTTTATCTAATCATCTATTGAAGGACACTTTTGTTGTTTCCCTGTCTTGGTCACCATGAATAATGCTGCAATGAACATAGGGGGACATATATCTTTACAGATAAAAGTTTTCAGATCACGGTCATTTTTGATAGGTCCAAATTTCAAGGATCCCTTTTGGTATGGATCAAATGTCTTTGTGGACATTTTGGACAGGACCAAGTGTCCACTAAGCAATATACTATACTGCTAAATACGAACATTTCCTATTACAGAAAGAATTTCATGACAGTATCACAATTATTCATGATCCAACTAGATGAGTTCAAGCAATTCTTTGTAAACACATAATTATAAGAAATAGAGGTGACATCTTTTAGGAGCTAGGAATTTGATAACACCACTGTCTGACAGAAAGGGTAGGAAATTAACATCAGGGATAGCTTTTTATGCAACGAATCCTGCTGACCCTGGTGATTTTAGAGAGCACCAATATTTGAATGATTCTCTTCTGAGCCCCTTCTTTCATTCAGAGACAACTGATTTCCATCATGTACTGAGACCATGTGGAATAGACACACAGTTGGCACATTAGACTGAAAAGGGAAATTTTGAACTGCTAAGAGGAAAGAGAAGCGACTTTGGTGAAATAGTTTAATGGAATGTGTGGATGAAAGGCATTTAATCTCCAAGACCACAGAAGTATTTTAGCCAATGCACATTTGTCACTAGTGTGCTTCCACCAATTTCTTTAAAGGTATTTTAAAGGAGAATTGTATTTTAAACGAAAATGTTATTTGAGAGTGAAAAGGGAACTATTCAATAAATGCCTGCTGAATTGATCATTAAGAAAGAGTATCCTTTTTACCTTTATCCTATGTTTAAGTGACATCTTCATGTGCTATGTAGATTTTATCTCCTGTCCTTCCCCCAATGATAAAAGTTGACATATACTGAATGTTACTAAGTGCCAGAAGCTGCTAGAAGTACTGTATGTGCCTCCATGCATTTACCTATGAGGTGTGTACAATGATTAGTCCCAATGTATAGTTGAGGAAACTTATGCACAGAGAGGGTAAGGTATTCACCCAAAGTCACAATGTTGGTAAGTGGTAGAGTTAAGATGTAACCCACATAGGATGGCCAGAGCTCTAGCTCTTAAGCATTATACTAAATAGTCTCTTAAAATTATTAGACAATTGTCTGCTCATTTACTTCTTAATGCACCAATAAAGAGTGCTTACACTAGCACGTGCCCCTCTGCACACGCTTCGCGTCACCACAACCTTCATATTTTATTTTCTCCAAATGGTCTGATGCCCACTTACAGCTCTGGACACATCACATACCACACTCTACTTCCTCTCTTAGTCCTGCTGACTTCACTCAACCCCTCTAACATATGGTGATCTCTTCTGCCTGTCCCCGGGAAATGTGTGGTTTCCTCATTCTTGGGTCACCTATGTGCCTTTCTTTCTCTGGCTCATGCCTACACCCTCTTCTGGACTTAGCTTAAAGCTCCCTTCCTCCAGACACCCTTCCCCAACCCCCCCTATTTTACACTCTCTTTTTTTTTGCAACATTTTGCACTGGTGTGATTAATTATTAAATTACTTATTTATAGACAACCCCATATTGGATGCTCGTCTTCCCCACTCGCCCCCAATATTCACGAGGACGGGGTCATGTCTTCCTGTATCCCCAGTGCTTTGCATAGCACCCTGCACAGAGCAAGTGCTCAGTTAATATGTTTGGGGCCTTACGGGCTGAATTGTGTCCCTCCCACCAAATTCATACGTTGAAGTCCTAAGTGCACCTCAGAATGTGAGTGTACGTGGAAATAAAGCCTTTGACTAAGCAATTAAAGTAAAATGAAGTCATATGTGTGGGCCCTGATCCAATAGGATTGGTATCCTTATAAGAAGAGGAGATTAGGACACAGAAAAAACACAGACTGAGGGACAATCATGTGAGCACAGGGAGAAGGTGGCCATCTGCAAGCCTAGGAGAGAGACCTCAAAAGGAGAAATCTGCTGATATCTTCATATTGGACTTCCTCCAGAACTGTGAGAAAATACATTTCTGTTTGGTATGGCAGTCCAAGCAGACTACATTGGGAATTGACTCTCTGTCAGACTGGCCTTTCTTCAACTCTGGTTTCCATTGGTTCCCATGTGTCAACTAAGACTTCTCCTTTGCGACATTCTATCGGCGAGGCTGTCTTCTTTTTCTCTCTTCTCGACTGGAAGTAATTGATAGACTAGAATAAATATGCAAATGCTTTTTATTGTCTTTATTGGTGTTATTTATTACTCCCAGCAGGCTGATTACAGTGATGTAAGCTCCTTGCAAAGGTGCCCACTTTTGACCTCTAAGTCTGTGCCTACCTCAAACATCCATATAATCTTTTTGAATACTTGTCATGGAAGCTGTTGATGAGCAAATGAGAGAACTTCTCCCAGCTGCCGTGGGGTCCATAAATTCAAGTGAGCTCATTATTTCCTTTTCTGATGCATAATGTCGCTCTAGAAAATTATCATTTAATCAGCAGTAATGACTCTCATATTTCTGCTGCACTGCTTGTTAATCTCCCTACCCAGTATAAAGAGAATGTCTTTAGCAATGCAAATAAAATTTCAGCTTAGAAACACAGCTATGGAGAAGGATGGGATCTTACCCATTCTTAAGTATTGTCATGTCTATATAGCCTTTGAAAGAAACAATAATTTGTACTCCATCAAATGTACTAAAATTTCCCATGGAAGGTGGTCAACAGTAGGAAGTGATTTAATTGAATTTAATAACCTTATATAATACCCAAATGCTTGCATCCCTTGGTCTGTGTCAAGTGCTAAACATTTATCAAAAGCCTGTGATTTCACATCCTGCAAATCCTTACCTTTCCATCCTCGCTGGGCATCACTGTCCCTCTTGGTCACTATGCTCTAGTCACTCCAGTGTCCTTTTAACCCCTTGAACATCGAGCCTCTTCCAACCTCAGTGCCTTTGTACATACTGCTGCTTCTGCCTGTGACTCTTTTCCCATGTTCTTTTCCTGATAACATCGACTTTTATGACTTGTTTCACTGCCACATTCTAGAGGAAGCCACCCCTGAATTCCCCAGGACAAAATTGGTCCCATAATAGGTCCCCAAATATGCACGGTAGTTTTCTTCAGCGCACTGGTCACAAGGACATTTAAACTTTATATTCATAATAAATAACCTGCTAGCTGTGTCCCTAATATTTGGAAGGGCAAAAACATAGACCATTTCTTTCAGACTATCAATCACACGCGTGTATCCAGAGGATGCTACAAAACATTTCTGTCTTGTTTGTGCATGCATCATGCCATATTATAATAATTTATTATGTGTTTGTTTGTGTCCCTTATGTGACTGAATGCACCACGACCAAAGATTATTTCTGTTTAAATTTTTGTAGTGTTAGCACAGTCCTTACCATATAGTAATATTTGCTGAATTTATCTTTGGTGCAGTTTGTACAAATCTTGGAAGCTGGCTTCCTTGCCTGATCAAGTCCCTTGACTTTCATCTTATCTTCCAGCTAAGCATTGAAATGTTAATCTTCTTAGTATAATCAAATTTAATTATTGCAGTTATGTTTCTGTGCCCAGAGGTGAAAATTGTGTGTTCTCAATAAGTCAAAGTAATAAAGAACACAGTACAAGGTAGGACATTTGGTGCTTTGAGAAATAGAAAATGCCCCCATCTTCTCCCAGATTCCAGGACTTCCAGACCAAGTGGGCTGGGAGTCCACAGGGGAGCCACCAGAGATGCAATGTGATCAGGGAAGTAATCCTCAGGAAGTTTACTGTATATGGAATAAACCCTGCTACTTGCATATTAATAGTCTCTCAAACTGACTAGTAGGATACTTCAAATGTTCTCAAAATTGGTGAAATCTGATGGCTTGGCAAGATATTTAGGAAGTAGGGTCCCTAAGTGTTGAGTGTGGATTGGATGTTGGGGAATGAGAGAAATGGCCAGGTTTCTGGCCTTGACTGGTTGGAAGAAGGTGCCAGTAATCAAGAAGGCACACCCTGGAGGAGGAGCCACTCATATCTATTCCCCCAAACCAGGAGGGAGGGCGAAGCAATGGAAGAGAAAATAATGGTTCTCCTGCTTTAAATACACATCTCTTCATCTGGGAACGACAGAAATCCAACTGAAACTAATTTAAGCACAAAATAGGACTGTGTTGGCTTCAGTAACCAAAACTTAATAAGAGTAGGAGTGGATTTGACCTTAGAGACAACTGAAGTGAGAACTCACACACACAGTTTTAGACATACTTAGCATGTGGTGCCATGCAAGGGTATTAACTGTACAGTTCTGAGTAACCCACATTCCCTTCAACAAACAGAACTCTGCCATCGGCCCAGAAAGTACTTTAATATCCCTCTTTTTGGCAACATGTGCCCCTAAAAAACATTTTACAGGAAAAGTATTCATAGCAGCTTTAATCATAATAGTTAAAAACTTCTATTCTAATTTCTAAAACCATGTATTTGTTTTGCATATTCTCGAACTTCATATAAGTCAGATTATTATCATATGTACTGTTTAATGTCTGGTCTCTTTCAACACTTTTTAGAGGTTCATCCAAATTGTTGTGCTTATAAACATGTTTTTTTGTTTGTTTTTGTTTTTTATTAAATTCCCAAGTACTATTCCACTGTATGAATATAGTACAGTTTATCCATTCTCTTGTTGGTGGGATGTTTCCAGTTTTTAGCTATTATGACTAAAGCTGCTATAAATATTCTTGTAAAATGTTTTTTAGGGAGCTCATGTTGTCAATCCTGTTGGATAAAGGCTTAGGAATTCCATTGCCATTCACAGTATAGATACATGTTTACTTTTTAAGAGGTCGTACGATTTTACCAACTCCTACCAGTAGTGTACGAGAGTTGTGGTTACTTGTCAACATTTGATGATATCAGTCTTTTAATGTTAGTCATTCTACTGTGTGTGGTGTTGTATCTCACTGTAGTTGTAGTTTGCATTTTTAATGATGTTGAGCACATTTTTTTGTGCTTATTGGCCTTTAATATCTTCTTTCATTAAATATCTGCTGAAGTATTGTACATCTGTATTTATAATTATGTGATATATGTCAATATGTGTTATATACAAGATTGGGCATTCTTGAATTGTGCCTGATGTTAGGGAAAAGGCATTCGACCTTTACTAGGGAAGTATGATTTTAACTACTCTTTACACAGGTGTCCTAACCTGAGTTGAGAAAGTCTCCTTATTGCTAGTTGCTGAGTATTTTTATAATGAATAAATGTTAAATTTCATTAACATTTTCTTCTCCTGCATTTACTGAAGCATAGCATTCTTTTCTTTTTTAAAAAATCAGTTAATATAGTGAATTACATTGATTGATTTTTTTGAATCATGATTTCACTTGGTCATGATGTAATATTCTTTTTATATATTATTGCACTTGCTGTGATAATATTTTGTTAAGGGTGTTTGAGTCCTATGTTTATGGACATTGGTCTTTACTTATTTTCTTGTAATGCTCTGGATATCAGGGTTATACTGGCCTAATGAAATCCACTGGGATGTGTTCCTTCCTTTATTTTCTGAATTATTTTTAAAAGTTTGGTATTTCTTCCTTAAATGTCCGAGAGAATTCTTCAGTGAAGCCATCTTGTCCTGGAGATTTCTTTGTAGAAAGTTTTAAAATTGAAAGTTCAAATTCTTTAATAGTTATAAGGATTCTCAGATTTTCTATTTCTTCTTTTGTCCGTGTTATGGATTGAATTGGGCCCCCCAGAATTCATATGTTGAAGTCTTAATTTGGCCCCCAATGTGACTATATTTGGGGATGGGCCCTTTAAAGAGGTAATTAAGGTTAAATGAGGTCATAGGGTGGTGACCTTGTAAGGGCTGGTGTCCTTATAAGAGAGAAAGAGACACCAAAGATGCACATGTGCAGAGAAACGGCTACGTGTGAACATAGCAAGAAGGTGGCAGTCTGCAAGCCAAAGAGAGAGGCCTCAGGAGAAACCAACCCTCCCAACACCTTGATCTTGGACTTCCAGCCTCCATACTGTGAGAAAATAATTTCTGTTGAATAAACCATTTAGTCTTGTATTATGTTATGGCAGCCCTAGAAAACTGAAACTGTCAACTTTAGTAAAACTTTTAAAGGAATTTATTCATTTTGTCTAAGTTATGAAACATAGTAGCACAAAATTTTTGAAATATCCTATTGTTATTTTTTATACTTTGTTCTATCTCATTGTCCCTCTTTAATTTCTGATATTGGTAATTAAAATTTCTCGCTCTTTTTTCTTGACCTGTTCTAATAAGGACATATCGATTTTATTAGTTTTTGTAAAGAACAACCCTTTGGCTTTTTAAAATGTTCTCCAACTTGTCTGTTTTTTAGTTCATTAATTTCTGCTTTTATTTTTATTTTTCCTCTCTTCTGTTAACTTTGGGTTTAATTATTGATCTTTTTGAGATTCTTATGGACACATGGGTCACTACTTTTACAAATTTCTTCTTTTTTAATACATTCATTTAAAACTATACAGTTCCCTGTAAGAGCTGCTTTACCTGTAACCTACAAATTTTGATATGTTGTGTTTTTATTTTCATTCAGTTGAAAATATTTCCTAGATTCCCTTGTGATTTCTTCAGGGTAATTTACAATTGATTGTTTAATTTACAAATATTTAATAATTTTCAAAATATTTTTTGTTATTGAGTTCTAATTTCTAATTCTAGTTATACTCCATTTAATTTAAATTCTTTGAAATGTATTTAGAAATTTTTATGACCAAAAAATAGTCTGTCTTCCAAAATGTTCCGTGTGTACTTGAGAATGTCCATTCTGTTGTCATTCGATGCGGTGTTCTTTAAATATCAACTATATCAGTTGGTTGATAGTATTGTTCAAATCTTCTGATTTTTTTTCCTTTCTATTTTATACATTCCTGTGAGAGGGGTATTAAAGACTCCAACTTTGGTTATGGATTTGTGTCCCTCACTTTAGTTTTCCCAATTTCTGCTTCTTATGTTTGGGAGACTTTTTACTAGATGCATAAGCAGTTAAGATTGTTTTGTCTTCTTGTCTAATTGACTCCTTTGTCTTTATGAAATGCTTTTCTTTGTCTCTGATAATACTCTTTGTTTTGAAGTATACTTCTAATATTAATGTGGCCACACCAGTTTCATTCTGCTTTAAGTTTGCACAGTATACCAGTTGTCTCCTTTTACTTTCAAGTGTTCTGTATTCTTATACATTCTTGAAGAATATTTTTATGAGCAATATTAATTGTGTCTTGTGTTTTTATCCTGTCTGATAATCTCTGCTTTTTAATTAGATTCTTTACTCCATTTACGAAATTACTGATTTATTTGTATGTTTAAGTTTATCATCTCACTGTGTGAGTTCTGTAGGTCCCATTGATGTTTCCTCTGTTTCTTCTTTTATGACCCTTTTTTGGTGTGAATTGTATATTTTTTTAGTGTTCTTTTTTATTTTCTCTATTGACTTTTTGGTTATACTTCTTTCTGTTAGTTATTTTTAGTAGTAACTCTATGGATTACAATATACATCTTTATCACCATCTACTTTCACAAAATATTCTACATTTTCACAATCAATATAAGAATGTTACAAATATATGGTCCATTTACTACCCTAATACCCATGGGTCATTAGGGTATACTCTTACATATACTCTAAGCCACACATTATACTATTAAATCATTTTAAAGAGTCAATAGTCTTTTAACCAGGTTTAAAAATTCTATGTACAAGTACACTAAGATTTTTTTAAAGGCTCTTTTACTTACTGACCTATTTACTATTTATGATGTTTTTCATTGCTTCCTACATCACCTGATTTCTATCTGGTATTATTTTCCTTTAGCCTCAGAAACTTTGACATTTCCTGTGAGGCAAGTTTGTTGAACATGATGTCTTTTAGTTGTTTTCTCTGGGAAAAAAAAAAAAAATCTTTCACCTTTAATTTCGAATGGACATGGAATTCTAGTTTGACTGTTTTTGTTTTTGTTCTTTTTTTAGCATTTCAAAGATACTGTTTCATTGTCTTCTAGCCTCCACTACATTTCTGATTAAGAGTCTACTGCCTTTCTTCTTGGTTGTTTCCATAAATGTAACATATCACCTCACTGTCCCTTTCCCCCCACTTCTAACACTTAAGCTGCTCCTAAGGCTTAGGAAGTCTTTGTATTTCAGTAGTTTGATGCCTAGGTATGCTTTTCTTTGTATTTGTCAGTTTGCCGAGATTTATGGATGTATGAATTGACATGTGTGGTAGGCAGAATGAGGTCCCCCAAAGACGCCTATGTGCTAATCTCTGGAACCTGTACATATAAAGATTACTTGGGAAAAGGGAACTAAGTTTGCGGATAGAATTATGGTTGTTAGTCAGCTGAATTTACAATAGGGTCAACCTGAAGTGAGAGACCAGGTTGTCAAGACAAACCATGGACATCTAAACAAGGTGCAGTGACCATGAACAAAACAAGGGTTGAAAAGCAGAAAAGAGGCCCTACTATCCCGGCAAGAGTGTCCAGGGTTCACATATTCTACAAAATATCACGAGGAGTATTAAACCCATAGAGAAATGTTGACAGTCACCTGATGGAGTGAGTGCAGACATGCTTGACTACCTATCCTCAGGTGAGGTGCATGGCCTACTCTCCTGGGTGGGATGGTAAAGACCAGCAGCCATGTTCTCTTCTAGAATGAGGGCAGCTCCTGGTAAGTGATTTTAGCAGGGAATCATTACATAGGCAGAAATCCAGACCTCTGAGAGCTTCTAACCCCTGGGGAACAGCCTCAGAAGCGCAGAGTCTAGGGGAATACTCCAACAGTAGCCTGGGAGTTTCACCCACTTGAAAAGTTTGCTTGGCCAGTAAGATGAGCCACGATGCAAAATAATTACAAAATAATTGATTTACTGCCTTAAGGTGATAATTAGAACTCTAGTTCCCTATGCCTAGCAACGTTGTTGCCTATATAATCCCAGCCTAGAGAACACCTTCCATGCTCTCTGCTGCTGCGCTCGTGGTCACATGCCTATACAGTCTTCAAGATCAGAAACTGTTGCACAAATCAAAAAAATCTCCTTGATTCGTGCTTCCTAACTCCCTCTTCATCTAGATGTACGTCTGTCTGGGGGAAGAATAATCTGGCAACTATAGATAGCTGCGCCTTCCATTCTTTATCATCTCCCACAATAATCTCATTTCAGAAACAAGTATGTTTCTAAATAGCCTTTTTTCTTTCTTTCTGGTTACAAAGGGACTATGTGTTTATTGTAGAAACTTGATGAAACTGGACGGAAAAGTGAAAGTAATGTACTGAGTATTTCCTTCAGAGACAGTGGTGGGCAAATATTGTAGTACTTCAAAATCCTACCTCCCAATAAATAATCATCAATAACTTTTTTCTGTTTGTCTTATTTCAGTTTGACTTTATCAGGATCCCACTCTACATACTGTTTTATATCCTGGCTTTAAATTTAACAATGTTTCATGAAAAATATCCCCATATCATTACTTAGCATTTGTATTCCGTCTCAGAAATCTGAAGCCCACCATTCGACTTATTAACCACTGCCTCTTGACCCTTCTCATCCAGACCGTCCAAGTCTCTCACTCCCCTCAGACCAACTCTCCATTCCGTAGCCCGTCACTTCAAGTCCTTTTTCATCAATATTCTCAACGTCCTAGTCTTCTTATCAATGATTTGATTGTAAGTAGGTCAGTCCAGCAGCATCTTTATCAGTCTAACTCTGATTCTGAAACAGATGGCTTGGTTCAGACATCTGCATTTTGAATGAAGCCAGACCTCACAACCAATGGCACAGAATGAGCTCCCTACAAATGTGATTAAGGGATTTCAGGCTATAAAATACGCTTCAAGTCAGATGTATTATTCGAGCAAACAAGTGCACATTGCAAACATGATTCTTGGCCTCGCATACTTCATGTTGATGAGGTTCGTCTGTGCATATTTGAGAATATATTCCATCTTTGACTACTGTAAACCAGAAGAGTAGTGGAGATTTTGCTGGAAAGAATACAAAATCGGATACAACCTTGCCTTTCCTAACTGCATTTTCTAAAAGCAACAAATTGAAAAATTCTGGGTCTATAAAGAAAATTCAGGCTGTGGATATTCAACTAAATATTTACAGCAAGATTGATGCACATTTCAATTAGCTATGTGGGGGATGGTGGGAGAGGGAGGGAGAGAGAAAGAGAGAGAGAGAGAGAGAGAGAGAGAGAGAGAGAAAGAGAGAGAGAGAGAGAGAGAGAGAATAGTAGAGAAATATTTGTAAATGGTGTTAAGAAATAATGGTACCCACGCTTCAATCACCTCCCTACTCGTTGAGGCCAGTGCCCAAAGATTTTAAATTATATATTTTTTTTTCTGGAAAGAATCATAAGATTCCTTTAGGCATTCTAAAACAGAGAACTAAACTTAATATTGTGAAGTAGACCCAAGAACCTGCCTTCTGTGCGGGCTGAAATATAGTATTTTCCCTTTAAAATAATGTTGAAGGGTGGTGAACCTTTAAACCTGCAGATTTGCAGCTTAACACTGTAATTTATTTCTCCTGGCAACAGTTGCAACGTTCCTAGATTTATGTAGAGAAGAAAAAATATAATTCCTCTATCTGAAATGGACAAAAACTCTAAAAAGGGAAAAAAAAAATGAGGATTTTTGCCCTTTACTGTTAAAAGAGGAAAATAGACTTTGGGAAGGTAGCATTCGTTGTCCAATCCTCTGAGAATTTTGGAAGGTAATTATGGAGGAGCATTTATATATTCAAAGTACTCAAAATTAAGTCTAAGGCTTAGACAGCCCCAATACTACCGAATAAAAAGGATCTTATCAATGTAATAGTAACAGATGGATGCAAAGGTTTAGAATTTGAAGAAGCAGGGGAGGGATGACAGCAAAGTGCTTATTGACGAGCAAGGGTTTGACACTTGGGAAGGGAGCATGCTAGTCTCAATCAGCTTCATCTCTTTGGGTTTTGCTGCAAAAGCCAAAACAAGAGAATTCTAAATTTCTCTATTCTTGAGCAAATCGCTAATTTGTACCTTTGTAAGGTATTTAAATATGAGACTCATATCATATTTCATATGTAATCTGGTGATGCTTATTCATATGCAGGAAAAATGCTGACAGCAAAAGGGGGATAAGGCTGTTGAACCTGAACAAGTATCAACATAATAGTTATTGAGCTTGTATGACTGAAATACGTAATGGCCTGAATTAACGGGTTGGCACTGAAGGTTTTCACTGTGGTCCCTGAGACAGCTCCTTCTTAAATTTAGTTGTTGGCATCTGATTATTGCTCCAATGGTTTTGGCTCCCTAGGGTTGAAGGTAAGGAGAGACTGCTAGAGACCAGATCAGCTTCTTGGATTTCACAAGGAACAGCCAGCGATAAACTTAGAGCAGTGATATCCCTGACTCCCCAGTTCTCATCCCTATAACACAGAGCTGGCTTCTTATTCTAGTCAAGTATTCCGTGGGTGCCAAAGAAATGTACACATTTTAAGAGATATTATCTATGTATTACTTTTCAAAGTTGAATTGATTTACATTAGCAATGTGTAGTATGACATTCACTCACTCAAAACATGGTGTTAATCAAATGAATGCTGGCGTCATTCATTGCATTACAATTTTAATGCAGTTTTTTTTTTCTTTTCTTAATATGTGTATACATGGTTTTGGCACCCTCTGTATTATGCACTTTTTACAATTATGATTTTAAGTTTTTTTAATTATAAAAGAAAATATGCTTACTGTGCAGAACTTGAAAAAATATAAGCAAAGAGAACAACATAAATATCTTTATCTCTTTATTGTAGTTTACCCTGGGCCTCCCTCCGTCCCACCTACTATTTCCCACACACACACATACAAGAGCTAAGATGAGGAGTGAAAATACAGGAATTTTACTTTTTTTCATTTACTTCTGTAGCCGGAGTACTTCCTCATGTCAGAAAGATAGTGCGGAAATGGTATTGTTAATGGCTATTTAATACTGTATTGTAATTTATCAAACTATTTCTCTACAGTTGAATACAGCTAAATACTTACCAAGTCATATTAACCATGGTTTTCTTCATGAACTCCTGTGACTCTAGCTGCCTTGCAAATGTTGATGCTACTTAAAAGTCTACCTTTGGCTCCTCTTCTTTTCTGTTTTCCTCCCTCATTGATTTTGTCCATTTCCATGTTTTTCAAGCCCCTTCTATCTGCTAGTGACTCCCTGCCGGCACAGACCTTTTCCTGACTCTGAAACCCATGTGACAGAGTCATGTAAAAATAGTGGGAGAGCCTTGACTGCTGCCATATTGAAAAGTTTATCCCTCTCCCACCACTTTTTTTTTGGAGATAGCCACTAGCGAGTTTCAGTGACTGGAAATGCCATGATAAAAGCTTTCTGAAAGACGAATCTGGTGAGGAATGTGGGATGGCGCAGAGACAGGAGATGCATCAGAACTGTCTCATGCCCCTGTCAGAACTTCGTGACCTTTCCTCTGCTCTCAGCCCAGGCAGGCATCAGGACCAGCCTTATGCTTGTGACAGTGAAAGAAAGGGCTTTGTCCGGGGCACGGATCCCTTCCCTCATGCTTTGCCCAGAGGCTTCTCTCTGCTGTAGGCACTGGCACTGGTGGCACTCAATGCTAGGTACTCATGCAGGTGCACCCCAGAATTGGGGGAAGCTCGTGCCCCACGGAGCAGATTTGTACCAATGTGGGACAGAAGCCCATACACAAGTGTGTTTCGTTTCCTTCCCTCAGGCAGATGGTGCTGAGAGGTATCTCACAAGACTTCTCAGCTGGCCCCATGGGACGGAACGTGCAGCTGTCTCCTGGACGAGCGGTGCATTTGCTAACGTGCAGCCTTGTGCTGGCTGTCTTGTTCCCCGTGTCTCGTGCCCGCTCCTAAGTAAACTACTCCTGCATGAGCTGTCGTTACAGGTGGGCACTGGGAGAGCCCGTGCTAAGGAAGAAGGGAATACAGTTGCTTTTCCCCAGAGACGCCTTCTCAGTTTAAATCAGACTACCTTCCAATGCATCACACTTGTCCCTTGGAGTAATTATTGCTTTTTTAAATTATTTTTTATTTGTGTGATTCTCTCCCCCATTTGACTAAGATCCATGAAGCAAAGAGCATGTCTTTTTTATTCATTATTATATCCCCAAACCTTGAGAAAAATTATTGAATAAACCAAACAATGGCGATGATTGTAAAGCTTTCCTCCAAATCCCAGATTTCTGAGGTCGAGGCTGTCAGCAGCTATGTAGTCTGTTTCACCTTTGTGAGGGTGTGTGTTGGTGAGTAACATCTAACTTTATTGTTCTCAGTAGCCTTTGAGTTTCTCATTATGGGAGATAGCAAAATATATTTGACATCAATTTGGATAAAACTGAATTTCATTAATCATCTCATTTATCAGATTTATGATTTTCTAATTTCTTCACCTCAGTTTTCTGTATTCCAAGTAAAAGTTCGAGGTTCCCATGACTACAGATGATCTGCTCTGTTTCATGGTGTCCTAAATGAAGCAAGGTTTCTGTGACCACCCCCAAACCCGTGCTCTTTCCAGAGGCTTCTTTGAAGATGAGCTGAGGACAGTAGAAGAATAGTAAAAAAAAAAGTGGAAATGTATTGGGTTCCACTGTGCTCTTTGCAGTGACACACCCAGTGTCATTGAAGGAGGAATCATTGGCCACATTTTACAGTTGAAGAAAATGAGGCTCCGAGAGAGCAAATGCACTGCCCAAGTTCACACAGCTAAGTGGCCTCCTTCCAAAGCCTGCGCTGTCATATTACATTTCAGAGCTGTTCGAGTATGATAAATTTCAGTTTCTTTCGCGGTAACAGTGGGTTTTTCTGCCCTGTGCCGTCATCGTTAATCCTTCAGGGCGTCTGAGAAGTATCTTAATCACGGCCTCTGACCCTGTCATTCATTCTTTTCTTACTCTTCAGTTAACTGCAGGCACCCTAAGGAATGGAAAGGGAACAGCTTTGGACTTCACAGGAGCAGACCCAGCCAGAGAAACTACCCCTAAGACCCCACAGTCAGCCCAAGATAATACCTTTCATGTGAATGTTTCTCTTCTCTCTCTCTCTCTCTCTCTCTCTCTCTCTCTCTCTCTCTCTCTCTCTCTCTCTCTCTCTCTCTCATCCCCGCACCCCCCTCGTGCCCCCTCCCCACCACACACCTTTCTATCTTTGTGTCTACTTGCCTGGTTCCTTTACTTTGGGTGGAGGGATAAGATAAGAAGGATATCTTCTTTTAACTTTATTTTTGCTGATATGCAAGTTTATTTAAAAGTGACCTCTGAGGATTTTCAGGAGTTTTTACTATTAGGCACTGCAACCATTTAAACTGCAGCTTCTCAGCTTTGAATCTAAATCTATGGAAATAAATCATGGTGGAAAGCTCATTATTTCTTAATTACAGGACATATTAGTATCTAGCTTTAAATTCTCCAGTGAGTTAAAGGAACATTTGGTGCAAAGGAAAGTTTCCGTTTAACCTTTCTGCTAGAGCAACATCAATGAAGTATCATTATCATTAGTTTAAAATAAAAATGGGACAAAAAGAAAAACAGACAGGAATGAAAAGACATAATTTAAATTCTTTGGGGACGAGCCAGAAGAGAGGCTTCAATTGCTTCTTGTAACAATTTTCTCTTATTTGGAATAAATTCTAAAGAAGACTCATAAACTACAGTGTTGATTTTATTCCAGGTAGAACTGTGGGTAGGCAAAATTTGTTTTGCAGCCAAAGGTGAACTTAAGGAAAGTTAACTCTGATCTGAGTTGGACTTCAATAAGTAACAGCCGTCTCAAAAAGTTATGATTGTATATTAAATTTTACATATTTGTATAACACATACAGTCTATTATCTAAATCCATTTGAGACCTTCCATGCTATACAGAAACTTAATATACTACAAGTTGAGCTTAGGGACTAATTTAAATGAAAGCTTCCTGTAGCTAGTACTTAGGTCCCTCTGTGTGCGAGCTGTAGGGCTGTATCAAGTCCGCCACCATTATTCCAATTATTCCAGTCCTGGGGAATATGGTCTCATCGCAGCCATTCCTCCTGTTCATTTCCCAAAGCTGTGATACTGCATATTTTGTCTCCTCAGTTCAAGCCGCCATACCAACCATCCATGCCCTTTGCAGATATTTATGGAACAACTGCCATCTGCCAGCATTGTACTAAATGCTGGGAATAGAGTAGTGGGCAGACAGAAGTGGTCCCTGTTCTCACAAAGCTGTCAGTTTAGAGGGGAGAAGACCGTCGAATCAGTGAATTAGAGGGGAAATAAATGTTACCAAAAGTTGGAAGTAAAAGAAAGTAGATATAATAGGGGGAACCAGCAAACAGGACCTTTGTGACTCTGGGGAAATTCACCGTCTTCTTTTGGAAACCCTAGGAAAATGAAGTAGAAATAATAACAATGTTAACAATGGTAGTAGCAATAGCTAGCATTTGTTAAGTATTTATTATCCGCAAGGCATTAAAATAATGCTATAAACCTTAAATGCATATTGCTAAGTGAAAGAAGCCACTTTGAAAACAGTACCATACTGTATGATTCCAACTATATGATATTCTGAAAAGGCAAAACAACGGAGACAGTAAAAAGACCAATGGTCGCCAGGGGTGTGGCGGGAGGGGAGATGAAGAGGTGAAGCATAGGGGATTTTTACGGTAGGGAAACTAGTTTGAATGACACTATGATGGTGGGTGCATGTCATATAACTTTTCAAATTCACAGAATATATAACACAAAGACTAACATGAACAATGGACTTCAGTTAATAATATGCATCACCGTTGACTCCTCTAACATAATGAATGTACCACACTAATACAAAACGTTCATAATGGAAATTGATGGGGCGTGAGGTGGTATATTGTACTGTATTTTCTGCTCTAAAACTGCTGAAAATATAATCTTATTAAAAAAGATTGTACAAAAACAAAACGAAAAACCCAGGAGTCACTAAAATTAGCATGGTGTTTCAGATGAGGAAACAAAGACTCAGAGACTTGCCTGATTTCTCACAACCAATAAGGGAAGGCACTAGGACTTGAACCCACGTCTGTCTGGTTAGGTCCTGTTATAATGCCAAGTAACACCAGAAACGCTTTTTTGGTTCCTCACTCCCATTTCTAACCTGCTCTACCCTCCTCTCTTCCCGTAGCTGTTAATGGTCTCATTATTCTTCTGGGCACTTGGAATAGAACCTCAAAAATCCGTTTGTCTCCTTTTTCTCTCCCTTATACCCCTACAGCTGCAATCATTCATCACGTCCCACGGATCCCCCTTCCACCATGTTTCTTGGCCCCACCTTCTCTTTTCACCTTTTCTAGTCATCTACCACCTCATTGGTCCACACAGTCATTAAGGTTTCTCCACTTCTATGGCCTCTTAGGGACTTCACCTGCTTCTGGGCCAATGGTTTATTTCTCTGGTTTGTTCCTTCATCTCCCCCATACTAACTCCAGACTGATTGTTCTAATAATCATTCAACACCATGCCAGGGTCTTTGACAGTCAGTGAATAGTAAATGCTTTTATGGAAGTGATGACAATGATAATTGTGATAATGATGATGATAGGTATTGAGATACTGTAACTGACTATATCTCTCTTCAAGCTTGTCTCCCAAAACATCAAAGCCAAATTTGGGTGTCAATCTAAACAACTATAGTGGACTTTACTATTTGGGTACCTGATTTGGGAAAGAAAGATTTACCTAGCATCACCATTCAAGGCTGTTTTTTCCATTCTCTTAACCCTGCTCACACCTCCACGTGTAGTCATTTTACCAAAATCTCTGCATTTAAATCATCTGGGTGAATTCTGTGTCCTGCTGATGCGGTTACTGATAGAGAGGATATTCAATGTCTATTTGCCAAACTGATTTAGAATTGGAAAACATTTCTCCCTTTTGTTTTTGTTGCTGTATTTGTTCCATTTAGCATACAAATGATAAATTATGCAACAACAACAAAACAAGTCGAAATGCCTTTCAGTTCTCTGAAATCCTACTTTGTGTTTGGTTTGGAATAGTCTTACTACATTTTCAAGAAAGTATAATTTTCTTTTAAATGCATGATTATTTACAACTTTATTATATTTGTGAGATTTTATAAAAGGTCTGATAGTCATTCTTTTTTCTAAAGAATTATGTCTTAAATGGAATAATGAAAATAAATGGGAAATGTCATTTAAATATATAGATATTTGTTATACAGCTTTTTCTCAGGAACATGTAGAAGTTAAATCATGACATTTAAAGATCCATAGCACTTGCTAAATCCCTTTAGTAGCTGAAAAATTTGTTTTATTTACTCTTTCCTGAAACCAGTGTGCTATTAGAAATGAAGCTTGGTAAACCTTCTATACTTCATGTATTTTCACTGAAATTATTGGAATAAGATTTAACCTACTGCTCATCAAGTGATTTAATTGTTGTTTTCTATGATTTACCTTTGGGTGAATTCACATGCATCCTATCGTTCACATTTTTCTCTCATAGGCACATCTATAGCTGTTACATTAATTCACTTGATCATACCTGTCACTTTAACCATTTTCAGAAAATTTGCATGTGGAAAATTGAAGCCTACTCATCACTGGATGGTTACTTGCATTGCATAGTAAAGACCTTGGACGAGCCCTTTCACCTCTCTGAATTTCAGTGTCCCGTCTGTGGGGTGGGGCTGATAATACCGTCGTATATGCAGAACACATTGCAGAGCATGATGCAAATGCAAGTGGCTACCCATTTAAATCTATATTTAGAAAGATACATTTGATAGTGTTATTTAATATTGTATGGTCTCCGGAGAGTCAAAAGACTCTGAAAAACTATTTTAGCTAGTCTCAACTGGAAGCTCTAATCTTAAAAAATAAACCATGTGGTTTGTATTTGGATAAATTTTTGTCTCAATGATCATAAAGTGATATATATGTATGTATATATATATATGTGTATATATATATATAATTATCATATATATGTATATATATACTACATCATCCTTGGTATCCTTTTTCCCTTTCTTTGGTAACCAATAACATTTTTGCAAAAGAACAATACCCTAAATTGAGCATTTTTCTTTCATGTCTATGGTCCTCAAGAGAAAAATTTGGGAAATATATTCCTGTTTGGTATGACTTTGCTTTAGACAGTTCAGAACTATTATAGTGCATGTGCTATTGTTATTTTAGAGTTTTCAAAATGCAACAGCCTTTCTTTTGAGAATTCTTTTTTTCCAGAAGAATGTTTCATCCTGGATGTTCCTCAACTAGTACATTGGTATTTATGGTTTCAGTGTTTCAGTAAATATAAGAAAACAATATTCACTGGTAAAGCTAGGAGGAGATATGAGGAATATGTGTTTTTAAGTTGACTAAACCCATTTTTCTGTATTGAGATTAACCTCTGTAGCCTAGAGTCAAATGAGGACTATAAAGAAAAAAAGAGATGAGGTAAAATACATTCCAGATAGACAACTGACACTTGGATTCATGCATTATTAAATTGTGGATTATCTGTAGCAAAGTTGTGGTCTGAACTCCTTTCCTCTATTCTTCATATTTTGAGATCTAAAGTCTCTCTTCTTTGAAACAGATAGTACATGATAAGAAAATAATAATAGGAAACTGTATTAGTCTAGAAAGGCTAACTGCTATAACAAGAGCAATAAAATATTTCAAGTGTAACACAATATACCTCCATTTCTCACTGATATAATGATAGTTCAGTGTGGTTGTTTGGGTGGGGCTCTTACTCCATACATTCATTCATGGATCCAGGCTCCTTCCATCTGTGGTCCATCTGCTCTTATTGTCCTCTGCTCTAGGTCCTTGGGGTGATCTCTGTTCAGCCAGCTGACAGGGAAATGGATGAGGATCATACTTTGAAGGTATTTATGGGTCAGGCCAGTAAATGACACATATCAATTCATCTCACATCCACTCTCATGGAATATACCTGACTGCAAGGGAAGCTGAAAAACTAATTGAGGAGTGTTTACAGGAAGAAAAAAAAATGTGTAGTATTTCTTGAGCACTTGAACGTGCCAGGTACTATTCGGAATCCATTTTATGGATCAAGTCATGTAATCTCCAGAACTCTAAGAGAGAGAGATTTTAATTATACCATTTTCAAGAAGAAGGAACTAAAGCACAAAGAAGTTATTTAATTTGGTGGAGGCATAGAACTAGTGAGTGGCTGAACCAGGATAGGGGATCAAGTAATCTGGTTTAAGAATTCACTTCTACTATTACACATTCTGCTTTTATATACATATAGAAGGTTTACATAATCACATACCATTTACTAAATGTAGAAAATAAATACATATTTAAAATTTTTATTTCTTTTGCATATGATATTACCCAGGATTGGCACAGTGGCTGTATAAGGCAGGTCCAGAGAAAAATTTACACCTAAGCTTCAGGAGCCTTTAAAATGGTCTTTCACTTTGGCCCAATTCTACTTTGGCCCAACAATTCTACTGATTTTCTAAGGAAAGTCTCAGGGGAATGCAAGGTGTAAGTATAAAGACCTTTGTCACAAAGTTATTAAAGATAGCAAAATTTTGGAAATAACCTCGCTGTCTGATAGTAAGCATAGGTTAAATAAATTTTGAGATATACAAAATGGATTATTCTGTAACCACTACAGATGAGACTATACATACATACTTATGACATGAAATATGTTTATTTACTATTTATACACGTACAAGTTACAAAATAATATATACATCAGGAAATTTTTTTTATTTTAAAAAGTGTATATTTCCATAGGAAAATCTTGAAAAAGACATAACAAAATGTTAATATTGGTTAGCTCTAGTTGGTAGAATTTTTTGCTTTTAAAAATGTTGCTTATTTTTATTTTCTCATATGTCTATAAAAACACACTTGTATGATGAAAAAGAGAAAGCAGTAAGGCGCAAAGTTTAAATTGAAAAGAAGATACTTTTACTTGACATTGAGGGTGATGGAGAGGTATACAATGTTATAAATGCCACAAAACTTCAGACATTCCTGGGACAGTCAGTTTTATTCACTTTCATTCATTCAATTATGTTCATCCATCACATTACATGTAAAATACCTATTCTGTGTCTGTTCTTTGGCAAGAACGAGTGTATAGGAATAAGAAAGAAACTGAGGGTTGCTAGATGGGCGGGAGGGGTGGGGGGTGGGGGGGAGGGTGAGGGGATTGGAGGGCAGTTGGTGACCACAGGATGGCCACGGGTTTGAAAATTAATCCGGGGAACGTAATTTGGTGGTTACCAGAGGGTAAGGGGGTTGGGGGGTGGGGGATGAGGGTGAGGGGGATCAAATGTATGGTGATGGAAGGGGAGCTGACTCTGGGTGGTGAACACACAGTGTGATCTATGGATGATGTGATACAGAATTGCACACCTGAAATCTATGTAATTTTACTAACAATTGTCACCTCAATAAATTTAAAAAATAAAATTAAAAAAAAAAAGACACAGGCTGTGCTCTCAAAGAACTTATTTAGCTGGGTAGGAAAAAGACTGAAGGTGCTTCTAATTCTGAGAGAATAGTATTTATCAATATGTTTTGCTGGGACGGCGGGGAGGGTGCAGATTTATGTGACATAATTTTGTTCCAATCGTGGATGCAATCAGTCACATTCAGTTGTCATCAACTTTCAATTATTCAATGGCGGAAAGATTAGATTCTAGGTTTGCCAAGTCCTTGGATTCTTTTACCTCAAATGCCTGGGACAATTCTAAAGAAGCTTCTAGAAGGATCTCGTCATCAGCTCCAAGAGCCATTAGGACAGGACAGATCTTATAAAATTTCTTAAGAACCTGTATGGGTTAAAATCTTCTGAAATATTTCCATGGGTAACTTATTGGGAAACCCTGAATTTAAAAAAAATAAAGGCATTTCCAATTTTCATGGTTCGTATTTGAGCTTCTGGAGAGCAAGACAGCAGTTTGATTTAATTCAATTCAACACACATTTATTGTAATTGCATTATAATATTTATTATAATTGCATTACAGCATTTACCATCACTTCAGGAGGAAGCTCAGTAATTAGAGACCTCAGCAGTCAGTCACTTTTTCATTCCCTCAAAGTGTAGGATACCCGTGGGCACTGCCGACCCAGAATACTACACTGTAATTGCCTGTTGATCCCACGAGACTATATCCTTGAGGTAAGAGACTATGTGGCCCCATCACCCAATGGGGTTCCTGGAATATGGTTGGCACTCAATAATTACCTTCTGGGAAAATCTCTTCCTCATCCTTTTGCTCCTTTTTTAACATTTAATTGCTCATTAGTATTTGTTTCAAAGGACTAGCTAGAGAGGGGAAGGATCCTTGGTCAAGTCATAAACATTTAATAAGATAGCTGAAGACACTGCAGTGAGAATTAAAGGTTATAAAATAATTTCATAAGTAGTACTTGCCCTCGTAGAGCTCACACTCTTCCTGAAACGATGCACAGAGACCTTGAAAATACACTTAAGATGTCTAACTGCACGTCTCTGAAAAATGAACACTAATGTATAGATGTACAGCCCCACTTAGTTAATATAAACCAGTGTCAGGAAATGAAACTCTACAAAGCAGGTGAATAAGAAAGTGGTTATTCAGAAGATTAAATGACTTCTTTATTGTAGAAAAAATGGTTTTGCGTAGGCTTTCATTTACGTAGGGAGAACCCTGATTAATTTTAACTTTTATTGCATTACCCTTAGAACTGCATAACTGTATAGTGTGGCATTTACTTGGAGGGTGGAGGGAGGTGGGTGATAGAGGAGACCTATCGTGTGATGAAAATGTGAAGTAAAGAGGGATCAGAGGTGGGTGCAGCTATTCCGGGAATGCAATTTTGAAAAGTTTGAAAGGAGGCAGGAAAAAAAAAAACACATTTCATTTAGTCATTATTTCATTCAACAAATATTTATTTAGTACATATCTGGCAAAAAGGGGAAAGACTGGAAAAGTCAAGATAGGAAAAGGACAAATAAATGAATTTAGGTTCTATACAAATTTTCTTCCCTGAAGTTGACTTTCTTCCCTGAAGTTGACATATTCTGTAGAGGAGTAATAAAACTTCCTGAAATCTCAGAGGACTGAATTAAATTAAAACTTGAAAGTGCTGAATAGTGGATGTCATCATTGACACCAGCAAGACCTGGTTTCGAATCCTTTGCTTGTTGGTTGAGAAAATAAACTCTGAGCCCAGTTCTCTCATTTTATAAAATAGGGATAATAAGGATTATTACATGGTTAAGTGAGATAAAACATTTAATCTCCTCTAATAGCACTCTGGTACATACAGTTGCCCCTCAAAATTACTTCTCTCTCTCTTTTTTTTTTTCCTCACTTAATTTCCAATTTTGCACTTGAGGGAAACTACTTGTGACCTCTAGATGGCGCTCTAACAATGTAAGCATAGTTTGTTGGAGGGTGGCTCTTTGTGAGAAGGAATACGACATGTGTATGATTAGTGCTAATGCCTGATTCCTACATGAAATATGTCCCTGGTCCACAGTTTAATGTCCCAGCCTTACCCTGAGTTAACTAGTAGAATTGGAAGGAATGGGGTTTCGTGAAGATACCCATACTTGTTGCAGCTTTATGAAGAGTTGCATTTTGTGTAAGACTGGTTACAGAGTCAATAAAACTGACCATTTCTTTCATAAGAACAGGAAGGAGTGATCAGAGAGGAAAAAGCACAAGGGCAGGTCATCGAAAGGAAAAAAGATGAGTACTTACACTGACCCTATACTCTGTTACTGGTGGTAGAAAAGAGCCAGCCTCATTCACCACCACCACGCTCCCAGATACTATAACCAGAGTTGTGAGATTCTGGTGAGAAAGAAGGAATATTTAGTAGGATCCAGAAGAAAGCAATAGATAATGTGGAAAACACAAAATTTCTCTCTTTGAAAGGCTGGAACGGTGCTCAGAGAAGTTGAGGCTCTAGCCCAGCAGACACGTCATCTGTGCCACCATCTCTCAATTCCGTGCTCATGGCAGACATTACTAATCAATTATGCCAATTGTCCCTATTGAGGCTGGAGATGGCTACCAAAAACATGCTTACTGTAGCCCTCCAGGCAGCCATTGCAAAATCGCAGGAGTTGACTCATGGGATGAAATCTCAGCCCCAGGCATATACAGCCACTCCACTCAAAGGTGTTTTGCTTTGCTTGTTTGATTTTTTTCCCTGTGTGGTTGGCAATAAAATCTTATCATATCACAAGGCCAAGCTCCATCTCAATGAGGAAGTGTGGACAGTGCAGGAGACATTGCAGTGGTTGGGAATGTATCATTCTCTTATTATAGGGGAGAACGGAGACAGTAATGCAACCTACTACAGGAAATTCCTTCCTTGTGATCTTACTAGGGTAGATAAAGCATTTCATGACCACAGTTGTTGAGTTAGTGCCTTTTAGGATTCTTCCTCAATTGCATGAAGAGAGAGAGAACCTATGACAGCTGAGGTCAAGCATCTTCTAGCAACTTAGTCCAGTTCGCGGACAGTCCGATGATAACCTCTTCTCTTTGGTATCTCACTGTACACTTAATAGCATGGTTTCATTAGACCAGCTAACTTAATCCATAATTCTTAACATGATTTATGCTCTGGCCTTTGTTCACCCCTCTGGCCTCACATATGGATATTCCTCAGTGATCTAGATGAAAAAAAACCTCCACTACTTGAAGTCATTTTTTATTTGCAGATGCCCTCCCACTGCCTGGAATACAATTCCTCCTAAGAAAGACTTACAGGGCTTGCCATATGTGGCATCTGTCCTTTAGCAACATCTAGGTGGTCTATTCATCCCGTTTCCTTTGCCCTAATAAAATCAGATCTTTTAAACCAGAGAAGTGGCCCTGAGTGTCAATCCAAAAAGAAATGAACTAATGTTTCCACAGCATACAGGTGTATTGTTATCTTTAATCCTAATTTTCCGTTCTCAGCAACGTCAGTTTGCATGTCAACTGACGCTGCAAGGAAAGCAGCCACTTCTGGATTTGCCTTGAGGCCTCAGGTCCAGGGAATAGCTGCTTTCAACACCTCTCTGGAGACTTGCAAGCAACTGGAGGAGCAAATGTATCCTATGCTTGAGTCGATCAATGAGTTACAGCTGTGTAGTTCTGCAGAAACTGTCTACCCTACCCCCCCAAAAAATATGCTAGAATCACAGGAGTGGAGGACTGTCACATTACCATAACAGCACCAGCCTGTGAGTCTCCTTTCTTATATTTGACCCTCAGTTACATTTGTATCTATATTCTTTTATATACATGCAATAGTCCCTCCTTACCTGGGGGGGATGCATTCCAAGACTCCAAGTGGATGCCTGAAACCTCAGAGGATACTGAACCCTTTATAGACCATGTTTTTTCCTGCACATACATACACTTTATACTTCTCGTTGGCAAATCCAAATTGCCAGCATCACTACTTTTGTACTTTGGGGTCATCACCAAGTGAAATAAGGGTGACTTGAACACAGGCTCTGTGATACAAGCACTGTGATCTGATAACAGAGACAGTTACTAAGTGACTGACCGGATAGGCAGCATATATAGTGGATGCATTAGACAAAGGGATGATTCACATTTTGGGAGGAAGAAAGAAAGAGAGAGAGAGAGAGAGAGAGAGAGAGAGAGAGAGAGAGAGAGAGAGAGATTATTTACTGCTCCAGCATCCTGGGTGGTCCAAGCAGAGTATGCAATAAAGACAGAGGATAGTCAGGAGTATTCATTTGGGGATCCATCACCCTACAGAGAGAATTTTGAGCAGAATTTGACCTCAACTGTTCTGGCCATGGGAATAAGAAGTCACCTCCTCACTGTAATTTTCCTTCTACGGAATAGCTTAGCTATCTCTTGTTCCTCTTCTCCCACCAAGATGTCAATACATTGATTTCAGCTTAGCAGAGAGGAGAAGGCTATCAAATTGAACATGCTCAAATAAAGTGTGGGGATTAGAAGAATGACAGTTCATTGCTATTGTATCCTCTGAAGGTTCTTAGACACAACCCTAGTGGGTGGTCAAACTGTCCATGAGAAGTAGAACTGTTTAAGCCTGTTATTTCTTTTCATAAACTGTCCTGAAATTGCCAGTGTCAATTTCCAACCATTATTTAAAGCCTGACAAGTAACTATCATGCCTTGCATTGTCCCTTGTTATCTGACTACCTCCTCCAGCATAGGCCAGTGGTAATGGCATGCGTGGGGGCAGCACTGTATTCAGTTTAAAGAATGGATCACCCTTAGGAGCTGCCCTGACAGGATATGCAGGTGTTGCAGAGTATGGCAAAGCTCTGGAAAGACACTGTAATGGTTTTAATAGAAATGTCAAAAAATTGTTTGATAGTCTTCCCTTCAAAAGGTCAGTTCTAATTCCCTGCCTATTAAGTGTGGGTTGTTTTGGATGACCTGCTTCTAATGAATTGTATGTGGAGGAAGTGAAGGTGTCTGATGTTTGACATTAGGGCATATAAGGCATTATGGTTTCCTCCTTGCACTCTTTCTGGGGGAAGCTAGTTATCGCGTCATAAAGACATTCAGTGGACCTATGGAGAGGTTGGTGTAGTCAGGAACTCAGGCCTCCTACCAATAGCCATGTGAGTGAGCCATCTTGGAAACAGAGCCAGGGGCTCCAATCCGAGCACCTCTGGTTGACATCTTCATTAAAAAACCCTGAGTGCAGCTTCATTAAAAAACCCTGAACCACAATCAACCACTGAAGCTGAGCCTGAATTCCTGACCCACAGGATGCTGTGAGATACAACAAATGTTTCTTGTATTAATCCACTAAGTTTTGGGCTTTTTATCACACAGCAATGGCTTACTAATACCGACCTATTTTAGCAAAACTTCAAAAGACTCTCTATTTCAAATAGTGTTTGTTTGTTTTGTTTTGTTTTTAAGAAAGGATAAAACAGACTCACACAAAGAAATTGGTGGGAATTGCCAAAGTAGAGGCTACACGTCTCCTTGCTAGTACCTCCAGCCTCTAATGGACTTTTTTCTGGCATGCCTGTGAGGTCAGGTGCTGGTTGCTGGTGCTGAATGGAGGAGGGAATACTCGGGAGGCCTAGCTGCTCTTACGAACAGCCGGCGAAGCCTTTTTTACCGTTAGCTGAGGCCTAGTATTCTTGCTATAACAAGAATCCTTAAGGTTAAACAACATATATCTTTTCTTGGTTGTGTGTTTGATACATAGAATTATTATTGTTACTTTCAATAAATCCATAAAAATCAATCTTCATGTTCTTTTGGGGAAGAAATACGTCCAATACTGAGATTCAGATCTACTGCTTGGCACTCAGGAAAGACTTAGAAGAGGCTGTTTTCTCTAGGGGACTCAGAAAGGAATCTGTGTGTAAAGAGATAATTAGTTCTTAGTCATATGCAGTAGCTGTGGCTTCTGTGTTCTCTGAAATGTCCCTTACATCATCCTCATTTGCTGGAGGAAATTGTGGAAAGAAACTTGGTCTTGAACTGGCTTGGCTAATAGACCTACTTCCAACCAGAGAGAAATTTGAAATTAAGAAATCACATTTTCTCCAAAGACTTTTATCCCTCTACCTCTTTTAATTCAGTGGAGCCATAGGCTTCTAATGGAAAGATACAGTTTCAAGGCCACTGTACAATAAATAGCTTCTCAGCATGGCAATGATTTCAATGTATTTTTTTGATCTGGAGAATGATACTTTTGTTCCGGGAAGTGATGTTACAATCAAATTACTTTACCTCTGCAATGGGACCAGTGGATGGGAAGTTCTGTGAAGTGCACACCGTTGTTATTAATTTACAAGATAAAGCGCTTGTTGTTTTGGGAATCACTTCCAGAGCTCACTGTTTCCACATAATCTTATATTATGGGCAATTATACACAGACATTAACTTGATAAAGATAATTACAAGAATCTATCATTGCAGGGGTTTTGATTTATTTGATTGTGAACTATCAGGGACTGTAGCTTCGATGATTCACTTATCCTGGGTATTCATTGGTGAGGGCCTGACTAGTTACTAAAATTAATACAGAGCATATTTTTACCTTTTCACAATGAATTTGTTTGATTAACAGCACAGTGTTTATCCCGTTGAGGATCTTAAATGCCAGATGCAAATTTCAAACAAACAAAAAAAAATCAGTTGAACCACTAAGTTCAAATATTTAATGGATCAGTGCAGAAACCATTAAGTGGGAAATTTACTTTAAAAAACAAGTGTGCATTTGTGTATGTGTGTGTGTGTGTGTGTGTGTGTGTGTGTGTGTGTGTGTGTATGTGTTTGAGATAGAAGCAGAATGAGACCCTGGTAGATTTTAACCATCTCAGAACTCATGGTATGGCAGACACATAGATCCCATGAGGGTGATATTTTCAATTTTTGGAAATGTTGGATTCCTTACACTTTTTTTATGTTTGAATTTTTAAAAATTATTAATTTATTTTTCAGTTATCGTTAATATTCGATACTATTTCATATTAGTGTCAGGTGTACAGCTAGTGGTTAGACATTGATATAATTTATACAGTGATCCCCCAGTTCATCTAGTACCCACCTGGCACTATATATAGTTGTTGCAACATTATTGACTATATTCTCTACGCTGTACTTTGCATCCACATGACTGTTTTGTAACTACCAATTTGTACTTATTAATCCCTTCACCTTTTTCTCTCAGCTTCCCAATCCTCCCACCCCTGGCAACCATCAGTGTGTTCTTTGTATCTATGAGTCTACTTCTGTTTTGTTTTTTTGTTTATTTTGTTTTTTAAATTCCACATATAAGTGAGACTATAGGGTATTTATCTTTCTCATTCCTTACAAGTTTTATATAATTATTTCTGGTATGTTAGGAACGGCTCCCGATGCTAGCTGTGCGTAAGCATCACCAGGATTATGAATCGTGCTTCTGGTTTGGTGCCTGTACACCTTCATTTTTATTTTAACACCTGCCCTAGGTGATTCTGATGCATAGCCTGCTTTAGGAAGTACTGTTATGGCATTCCTGTGAAGGTCTGCTCCTAGCTAGAAACGTGACATCATATTAGTTTCTCCTAAAATCATAACAGGAAAATATAAGAAAAGATACAACATTCTCTCTCTTTTCGACCAATTATTAGGCCTTGGCTCCAAACTTTGCATGTTTTCTTTTTTTCATTGCCAGAGTCCTCTATCCACTTCAAGCGATGTCTTTCCCTAGTTTTTTTTTTATGTGAGGAAGGAGACATTTATCCATTTTTTAGCCAATTCTTCCAGGACTGAGATTCAGATTACCCTCGAGGCTATTAGCCCTGCTGATTACTAGGTTTTTGTCTTGCTCCTTGGCTTCTGCGCCCACACTTTGCTTTGGTTTATATTAATGATTTCTGGGTTCTTTCCTAAGTCTTAGTCCTGAGATCCTGTCCAGTAGCTTAGTCCATCTAGGGTTGGAGTTTTGCCTTGGTTTCCTCCCAAGAATGTAAGTCTTGCTTTAAAACCTCCGTCCAGAGGCCAGGACAGTCACCAGCTGGTAGATTTCCCCATGTGGCCTGGCATGCTTTCCTCCCTATTCCTGCTCTGATGGCATGTTCCACCCACCCACCTGTCCAGGTGCTCTGTGTTGGACCTTCTTGATAATCACTGACCCAGGGACTGTCTCACATGAGAGAATAGCTCTGGTTCAGAGTTCATTTTCTGTGTTCTGGTTAGCTAGGTCTGGTCAGGTGGTGTCCTGAGGCATGACCCAGCACCTGGAATATCTATGAACCTGTCCAGACTGTGTAGCATGCATTTTCTATTCTGGTTTCCTTTTCCTCTATCTTTTTCTCTGTCCACGTCCTGGGACGTGAATTTATAGCTATTTACTTTTGTACTGATCTGTAAACCACGTCTGTGTGCCCTTGATTTCAACAAATCAATAACAAGAGTGAATCCTACAGAAGAAAGGATTCAAAGGGGTTGTGACAGTTGTCTTCAAGCATTTGAGGGGTTGTCATCAAAATGAGGACTTCACCTGGATCCAGGTAGCTCCAAAGGGTAGCTGATTATGGCTCAAAATAAGGAGAATGTCCTCCCAATCTAACAAAGGTGGAATGAGCAGTCTCTGAAGAAAGAGGGCTTCCAATAAGAAGCTGAATTACTCTGATAGAAATCCTATGCAGGCAATCCAGGAGAATAGATCTCATACAGCTTTGAGAATCATGAGTCATGAGTGATTGACACGTCAGTAGCTATGCATTCAGGAACATCAGTTATTGCTCCGTGGAGTGACATGTGGGTCCCAACCCAAGAGATTATACTGGTTGGCTCAGAGAGGGTGACAAGCCAGCCTAGTACCAAGTAACATTATGAATGTCCTGATTATGTCACTGGATACAGTTTATTCTTTTGTCTATCCTGAGACAAAAGCACTAAGGCCAGTTGCTCTGCAAAGCTGGTAACAAATCTATTCTGAAAAGATGGCATATCTTAAGATAGGCCCAGGAAATTAAGGCTGATACTTGCTGGTAGGAAATACGATTTTGGAATGACTTCTCAATCATCTTTGGAAGTTGTTTAATCATTAAATTTCATTGAGTCTCTAGTATGGGCAGAGTTGGTTCAAGGAGTCTTGATAGTTCATTATACCACATGTTTTAACTAGCATACAGTTTTACCAGCCAGACAAGCTTGATGCTGTACGGCGCATACCACTCTGTGAGCTGTCCTGGTTCAACTATGCCCTCTGGAATAAGATGGAAACTTTGGGTTCCAATACAGAAGAGCCATCCCCAGACTGGCCGAAGTTTCTGAGAAAGAGTCATTGTCTAAAAAGGGGGCTGGAAAAAAAGTTTCAAGACTCACTCTTGGCTGTCCACATACTCCTACTTGGCTGGCTCTCTAGGCTAGACCACAGCAGAGTTTATCTCCCAGTCATGGCTCAGGATAGAATGCTAGATTTTGATGCCTTTGTTTGCTCCTTAGGTAGGAATTCATACCAGTGACTAGAGTCTGGGATCTAATACTGAAGCTGAATAGATTTTTGCATTAAAATCCCGTCAGCATCCCCTTAAGGTTGGGTGGATGATGGAAGAGTTAATCCCATCTGTCCCTTTTATTATGCATCTGGAAACTGCCAGCTGTGCTCACCCTCTTCCATGATCAACCCTGCATCTGTTTTTAGAGTATGTCAAGGCTCCAGAACTCCATTTACACAGAGTATTGCTCTGAGTCTCCATATTTATCTGACTCAGTCACCTTCGATAGGAAAAAAAAAAAGAAAAGAAACTGAAATAAAAGCCTTAAAAAAGATTCTCTAAACATATCCACAAAGTCAATTCTAGTAAACACTAACAGTTTTGGTTACTGCACATCAGATGCCTTCTCCCCCTTCATCTCCACACTTTTCCTTTTGGTTCATGAGTGTCATGGCAAGGGCATTCGGACTTCTAAGAAGACTCAAGGATAAGTTCTGGCCTCAGAAGCTGAGTCCTTGAATAAAGTCTTCAGGCTAAAGAGGAAAAAACTTCAAAATACTCTCCTAAGTTAATCAGAGCCATGAAAGGTCAGAGAAATTGGGTTTTCTGTGTCCACCTCGATATTCACAAAAGCCTTGAAAAACACACCCCTATCTTCATTTGTTTTATCAACTGTTCTTTTTGAGTTTCTGGGAGGTTGGTGGTAAAGAAAGTGTGGGGAAGACACACCCTCTTGGTTTACCATAAATGCAGGTCAACAGTTGGTCTTATTTCCTCTCCAAGTGGGAATTTAAGGAATATAGGCATTCAGAAGTACGTTACCACTTGAGAAAATGTAAGGAAAGGCCCATTTTTCTTGGGGAGAATTATGTGCACAAGTGGAACTTCAACATATTTTAATTTCTATTACTTGAACACGCAGTCTTCTGTAGGGTTCTTCATGATTGAAAAAGAAATGTTAGGCCTGTGCATTGCAGCATTCGATAGCATAAACGCTCATTTCTGAACGGTGATTGTATATTGTTTCATGGTTCGTGCTGACACATCCTCAGTTCCTGTCACAGCTAGGATGGTATGCTTTCGGTGATTACATTTTGAGAAAACTCTCTATAGAGATTCTAGGCATGGCTGATGTGTAACAGTGAGGCATATACTGTGTGTGTGTGTGTGTGTGTGTGTGTGTGTGTGTGTGTGTGTGTGTTAGCCAGGAATAGATTTCCATCAGATATTTCACTGAAATGCACATTTAAAAAATGTTTAAAGCCATATTGCCGGTTTAGACTCAAAGTTGCTAATAAAAAGAGATGATTTTCTAAGTAAATGTGAGTGCACTTTGCTCTTTTGACTGAACATGGACATGTCTAATGAGCATTAATTTTGTTCCAAGTGGTGATAGAATTAAAGATAAAACAAACAGAAATTGGGGTACAGGGGAGTGTGACTGGCAAATTAATCAGGACCAAAATACACACTGCAATTGCAGGTACTTCTTTGCACAGCAAAATCAAAACCAAAGAGCAGGTAACATGCAGAGAATAGGTAGGTAGGTAGGTAGGTAGGTAGATGATAGATGATAGATGGATGGATGGATAGATAGATGATAGATAGACAAATAGATAGATAGATAGACAGACAGATAGATAGACAGTCACAAGGAATCTATAGTTTCCCATTCTCTTCTATTCCATTAAGGCTATCAGGTGTGAGTAGCATATTTCAGAATAGCAAGGAGCCAAAGAAGAGCTATGATATACCCTCAGTAGGAGAATTATGTAAAATATCTGAAATCCTTTACTCTTCCTTCCCCTTCCCATTGTCTTTAGGAAAAAGTCCAAAGTCCCGCAAGCGGCAATAAAGTCTGAGATGACCCAGCGCCTACCTCCCTCTTCAACCTCATTCGTGCATTCCTTTACGCAACTACTCTGCTTCTGTCAAAATGACCTTCTTTCAGTTTCTTGACCCACCATGTCCTCCATAGAATCTGAACCGTCACACAACCTGGTATTTCTGACTCGATTTCCCTTTTCTCTCCTCCCACCTCAACCCTTTCACATGGCAAAACGCGACTGGTCTTTCGGCTCTCAGCTCGAGTGTTCCTTTCCCAAGGAGGTTTCCCTGATCTCTCCATCCCCCTGATGAGTCAAGTACGTATTCCTATGACACACCAAATGTCTCCTTCATAGCATTTGTCACTGTTAAGTCCACCTGTTTAAAGTCTGTTTTTTCTGTGAGCTCCATGTGTTCATCGCCACGTCCGAGAACCCCGCCAGATACCTTTCACTTGGTGTGTCACCAAATTTTCTGAAAGCATTAAGAAGTAAAGGTGACTGTAGAGGCCCCGGGGAAAGTCTGTAAAATATGAGGAACAATAAGTATTCATGATTTTTGGTGAAATAAGTCACGTAAAGCATCTCCTGAAGTTCCCAGGACTGATCAATTTGTACCTTGTATGTAGCTATGAATTAAGCAGCACAGAAATCACAAATACTTATGTATCTCTACTTGGGCACATCAAAAGTCTTTATATTTAGCAGATTAAAAATTAAACCTAAGATGTTTTTGCCCCAAGCCTTTACTAACATGCTATTCCCAACCTCAGTGGCCAGAAGCGCCATGTCCAGACTGGATAATCATCCTCAACACTTCCTCCCCAGTGACCAATCCTCAACAACTGAGGACTTCATATTTTTTCAATCCATCCATTTCTCTCCGTCTCAGTTCTTCCATGCTAGTCCACCCGACCATCACTCATTCCTGGATAGTACAGTAGATTCATAGGTAGTCTTCTCGTTCCATGCATGCCTTCCCTCTAATCCAATCTTCTCATTGCAGCTAGAGTGGTCTCTTAAAAACTTATGTCTAACCATGTCATACACCCACAACTTTATATTATTAGCTTTCCAATAGAACAACAATAACAACATGTAACATGTTATATGACACCTTATAGCACTCACTATGTGCCAGGCACTGTCCTAAGTGCTGTATGCATATTAACTCATTGAATCCCCTCAAGAAATTGGGATGCTATGTTTAGTCCATTGTAGAGAAATAAGCACAGAGGGGTTGAACAATTTAGAGCAGACCACACACACCACTCTTCAGCCTGTTTCTAATTTGGAGAAGTGTATAGAGTAGTACTGAAGAGCATTGGCTCTGAAGACACACTGCCTGGCTTCAAATCCTGGCTCTACCACTTACTAGATGACACCTGACCTCTCTGGACTCCATCCCTTCATCAGCTCAATGGGGATGCTAACAGCACTTCCTTTATAAGTTGTTGTATCAAAGGAGTACCTACAAGCAAAATGTTCAGAATGGTGCATACCTGGCACAGAAATAGAAGTCAATAAAAGTCATTGATACTGCCTTAGGGTCTATCTATCTATCTATCTGTCTATCTATCTATCATCTATCATTGATCATCATGTATTTGTTTATCCTAAGGTAATTTCAAAAATATTGGCTTTAGTGAAAGATTACAGAAGAAAAGTTAGCGCAAACAGAACAAAGGGGTTTTCACTTGTACTAGGCAATTATAAAGGGAGTCCAAATCCGTATGAATCTTGCTTTCTTTGGAAGCAACTGGCCCGTCAGGCATTTAGTATTCCAGTCCCATGTGGTGGGAGCAGTACGTTGTCTACAGCCAACATGTTGCTTACGCAGGTGTGAACAGATGAAATTGTGCATCTGAGCACAGATGAGATGAAAAAACAAACCATGGAAAATCTGAGCTAAAAATGGCTATATCCATTTGGCATAAGCAAACATAATACCATGGGAAATGCCACAGAAAATTAAGTTCAGCAGTCTAGGACTCAGGTCTTTGAGACTCTGAAGTAGTATGGTGCTTATTCTTGGGGATGTGTACCCTATAGAAAGGTCTTTGCGCTGCATAATAAAATCTCTGGACTTCCACAGAATGTAGATAAGGGTTAAGGTAAGGACTGTTTTACTGAAAAGCTATCTTCAAATGTGGATGTAAATATCAGCCCTTGCATTTCCTGAGGCAGCTCTTGTCCTTTTCACTGGCCCCAATATTAACTGAGTTCGTTGTTATGACTGCATCACCAATGTGCCTCATCCATCGCCCTTAGAGATGAAAAAGTTTGACTTCTTTTGTCATAAAAAGCAATGCATTCAATATGCTCCCTGCAAGAAGGAGTTGTAGGAGATTTGAAATAACAATTGCTAATTTATAAAAGCTGACACCAATATCAAATATACGAGGGTAGAAGGAGAACTGACTTTGCGTGGTAAACACACAATGCAATATATAGATGATGTATTATTGAGTTATACACCTGAAACCTATGTAATTTTACTAACCAATGTCACCCCAATAAATTTAATAAAAATTATATATATACATAATATAATTTTTATATACTATATATATATATAATTTTTATGTATATATTATATATATATATGAGATGGAAAGAAACAAAAGATAATACAAAGTTAATGATCACTTAAGAATTGCTATTTATGAATCAGTTCTTCAATATAGGAAAAATCCCATATGTTTGTTTGAGCAAACCATGTACAGTCATTTGTGATTACAGGAATTATACGGACCCCTCCAAAATATTTGCGGCAAAAATTACAAATCAGAGAAATCTTATTCACAGGGCTTGAAAACATACAATAAAACTAGTTATCCACACCTAACCTCCCGTCAAAATGCACTGTTTATCAGGGTTGTACTGGCACCTGACCCATTTTGGTTGGGCTGCTTTTAATCCCAGGTTCATAGCAGAATTTCCTTTACAAGTATTGCCTGCAGGAGAGACTCATACTATTCCAGTGCTCATGTTCTGGGGTCACCTGCCTTGCCTACCTGGTGAACTTCTCTGTCCCCAGAAAATTTAGAGATATAAGTCTTTCTCGTGTTGTCACATGCTACTCATTTCCATGTTCTTTGTGTTCTTTTGTGCCATCTATCTTTCTATTTTTGTTTTCAATTTTGAGTATAGTTAGCCCTTTTATCTTTAAAATACCCATTCTAATACTACCAGTAGTGAAATTTAGTTAGTCTTATGTCTCTGTTACAAATTTTGGTCCTGGAAAACCAATAGTGCCCATTCAAAACACCATCCAATTATTGTGTAGACCTTTAATAATTTTTCTCTTGTTATGGTTTCTCATTTCCTTTAGAGTTAATCTGAATTCTTTACCATGATCTACAAGACCCTACAAGATCTGGCTTCTGTCGCTTTCCTCCTTTCCCATGGAACTCCAGCTATGCTGGTCTTCTTTTGTTTTCCAAATATGTCTCTTATTTTCTAACTCAGGGCCTTTGCACTTGCTATTCCCTCTAGTTTCAACATCATTACCCCAACCTTCACACGTGAGGCACCCAAATAAAATTGAATTTTCTCAGAGATGTTTTTCCTGATTTTCCTACTTATAGTAGATTCACTCTAATAGCACTTAGTATGATACATGTAATTAACTAATCTTCTTATTCATTTTTGGGGCTGTCTGAATCCCCTAATCAACTGCATAAATTCCATAAGGGCGGGGTCTATACATGCTTGACCATTATCTAGCGTGTCTTGCACCAATCGGTGTTCACTAAATACTTTTGTGAATGTGAGGACATTATGAATAACTTCTTAGCTAAGATCAAGTATTCTTCATTCTAAGAGATAATTTAAGCCAAAATAAGATTTACGAAACAGATAAAGTGTGCCATGAAATCAACATCTTCATCTAAGAAAGGAGTATATACTGCATCCTGACACCTGCCTGCCATCTCAAACACTGCATTTTAATGCTGCTATGCCTCAGACCATCAGAGCACAGGTGCACTAGTCCTGGGAACTAAGGGTAGAGTGGCACCAAACTTGGCCCTTAGTGTGGGACACAAGTCCCTCAGGTGAGGCATGAACTCTTGGCTTGGAAAGTGCTCTAAGGTATGCCATTGTCTTTTAGTGTCTGTTGTATCCTCAGCGCTTGGCACAAGGCTGGCACCTTGTAGGCTCTTAAATATCTGTTGAACGAACAGATGAATCGATAGAGCATCTCACAACCTGCTCATCTTTACTTATACTTAAGCTATTTTTATGACTCAAGTTAGTCATTTTTTTTTTCTTGCTAAAACAACATATTGCCGATTTTGTATCAAAAGTCTGTAGGGAAACACGGTTCACTTTATAGCCAATTTTGCTGAAATAGATTGGCCCTGCAAAGCAAGAGACATTTACACTTTGAAATATGCATTGTCATTTACTCTTCAAAAACACAGTAGTTTTCCTTAGCTCTTTCTTGGCTTAATCAGTCCCCAAAGCTGAATAAATGAAAGAAATGGAAAGTGCGTGCGCATTAAACTACATTCTAGCAAGGTGACTTTTACTTTGTTCATTGTAATGCAATTATTAAGGAACCACTGTTTTGTCTAGATAATTATTTTCCTCATAAATTATTATTGGATTATGAAATATAGTGATTCCAGGAAAAAGAAAAATGTTCCCAGTTTAAAGTCTAATCCAAAACTATTAAGTGAAAAAAAAATGCTATTATATTATTTTCACCTGTTAAATTTCTAAAATTAAAAAAAAAACCAAACACCTAAATAACGGTGAGGCTGACATAGATATGGTGTTCTTAAACATTGCTAAGTGGGAGTGGAAATTGGTGTAATGATTTTGAAAGCAATTTATATGTACCTTAAAAATGTCACTGTGTTTGGAACTGATAGTAATAGCACTTCTAGGAATTAGTAATACAGATAGGGATAGAGTTGTGCACCAAGGTTTCTATACAAGAATGCTCATTCCAGCATTAGTAAAAATAAGAAAAAGGAAACACTATAATATCCAAATATTAGGGATGCAGCAATATAAATAATGACATATGCCTATAATTTAATGTTGAATTGCCATTAAAATTAATCGTTACCTTTAGAGAGACTATTTAATGACATAGAGGAAATGCTCAGTAGGTAAAGTTAAGTGAAAAAGGTAGGAAGTGAAAGAGTAAATATGGAAGAGGTAAAGAAAGGTCTCTTTTTGGTGGAATCTAGCCTGCAGATTTGTTTAGTTTGGCTTGCATGGTGTTAATTTTTTAAATTAGTTGCCAATATTTAACAATCAGGATATTTCACTTTTAAATGAGTGTATTTTTAGTGCTCCCTACAATCCTTGGGATTTGTCAATATGAAAAGCACCCTCCCCCCCCACCCCCTACCCCCCACCACCTCCACCCCCTCACCCCCCACCACCCCCACCCACCTCGTGGAAGCAGCAATCACCTAGAGATGGGAGGCTCAGCCCCTTTAGACCTGGTGCACGAGGTCAGACAATGAAGTTCACAGACTCATCCTAAAAAAATAGCTACATACCTCATTGCTGAATATCACTATGGTCACCTTTGAAGTACTCCCCTTGGGAAGCTATGCACTGATGCCAGAGCCTAGTGCAGCCTTCAAAGCAATTTTGGAACTTTTTTTCTGGTATGGCCATCAGAGCTATCGTTCTATTACCCTTGATATCCTGCATGTCATCAAAATGTCTTCCTTTCAATATTTCCTTTATCTTCAGGTAAAGAAAGAAGTCACTGGGGTCCAGATCAGGTGAGTAAGTAAGGGAGGGTGTTCTGATACAGTTATTTGTTTACTGGCTAAAAACTCCCTCACAGACAGTGCCGTGTGAGCTGGTGCATTGTCGCGATGCAAGAGCTATGAATTGTTAGCAAAAAGTTCGTCATCTAACTTTTTCACACAGCCTTTTCAGCACTTCCAAATAGTAAACTTGGTTAACTGTTTGTCCAGTTGGTTCAAATTTATAATGAATAATCCCTCTGGTATCAAAAAAGGTTAGCAACATCATTGCAACAAGTTTGTGAACTTAATTGTCCGATCTCGTGTGCTTTCTGGTTGGTCACCACCCCCAGAACTCCTGTTACCCCTGACCTGTTGTTGCCTTCCCTGCAGATAGATTTTTGGCTCCTATGTAGCTTGATCCGGTTTTGCAATACACACATACATATGTATGAAAGTTATGAAAACTTCTCTCAGAGTGATTTTCATTTTCTTTCTTATAGTTTTTGTATTTTCATTTTCTTCTCCATAGTTTTTGTATTTTCCAAATTGTATAATGAAAACATGAATTGCTTTTCTGATTAGAAAAGGGTAACTTATTTTTTTAATGTAAATCACTAAACACCATACAGCCCTTTGGTGAAAGATGATAAATGGCAGATGTTAACATGAATCTTGGGGTGAAATTGCATTTCTGAATTCCCTTAACCAAAATAGTGGCCCAGGTTATTGATGCTTTTTTTCATCCACAGTGGTTTTTTTTCCCCATTATTTAATAAAAATACATTATTGAAATCTAAATTACATAGAACAGTCTTACTAGACTAAATTGCTTTTCTTTTCTTTGCAAAGTATTGTAACTTCACCTCAATTCTAAATGAATAATAGCCTCACCTCTAGAAAACCATTTTGCTCACTGTTCGAGTAATAAATACTTCTGATACTATGAGGCAAAGGAATGAAATTGTTATCATTCAGATCTTTGATTGTGTAAAATACATGTTAAACTTAAATTTTTATTAATGTACTAGTGAATTAGATAAATTAATTTTAGTGGAAGAAATATCCAGTATTTCTAAATTGGTGATATACAATTTTCTTTCCAATTGTATTGAGATTTAACTGACATATAGCACTGTATTAGTTTAAGGTGTAAAACATAATGATTTGATATATGTGTATATTGCAAAATGATGCCACAGTAAGATCAGTTAACATCCGTCACCATATATAGTTACAATTTTTTTTTCTTGTGGTGAGAACTGTTAAGTTCTACTCTCATAGCAACTTTCAAACATACAATACAATATTGTTAACTATAGCGAACCTATTATACATTGCATCTCAGAACTTATTTATCTCATATAATAGAAGTTTGTACCTTTTGCCCATCTTCATCTAATTCCTCCAGCCCTCATCCCCTGTCTCTAACAACCACAAATCTGTTCTCTGTTTCTATGAGTTTGCTTCTTTCAGATTCCATGTATATGTGAAATTCTACAGTATTTGTCTTTCTCTGACTTCTCTCGTTTAGCCTAATGCCCTCATGTTGTGACAAATGTCAGGACTTCCTGTTTTTTTTTTTTTTTATAGCTGACGTACACTCACAGGGTTTGTTACATCACACAAACATTATCATGCTTGTAGGTTTTCTCCAGTGAACTGTGTGACAGCAGCTTCTATGTCCTATTGGTCCTTCCATTCAACACTTCAAGCCCAATATTTACTACAAAGGAGGTGCTTAATGCTAAGTATCTGAATGAATAGACATTGAGAGACTTGTCGGAGGGCTTAAAGCCTCTGGGATTTGTGTCTGAATTTCTAGTCCTGTGCTCTGTCCACTATACTATGCAATCAAAATCCACAGACTTCCCTTACATGGTCCCACCCTTATTAAGTTGCAATCTGCCAATAGAAATGACTCCTCTTTACTATATCAATTAATACTTTATAGGTCTCAATCTATATGCAATAACCCATGTTAGAATTTGCCTGTAGCCAAAGAATACCAAAGAAATACATTGATTAAAATCCTATAGGTGAAAACACATTTCATTTTTGTCAACCTGCCATGATTTCTCCCTTTAGCTTTGGAGAGTCTTTTCCCTGTCATTTTTCTTTCATGACTACTTTCATTGAAAACTTGACCACAGCGTCTTTTAGAATTGTATGGTTTTAATAACAAAGGCCAAGAAAGTTCTAGGAGCCTTCAAAAGGTACAGAAAATATCAGAGTCTAAAGCAAATCTTTCAAAATAAACTTCAGCAGGATGACACAGATTCTTGGTTAACTCATGAAATTAAAAAATCTGATTGTGGCAAAATCATATTCTCACCCATCTTGGTATTTATTTATTTTCTATCTATTTATTTATCTATTTATTTATCTATCTATCTATCGTTGCTCAATTGTCAGGTCCCAGTGGAACACTAAACTATAATACTAACGGTCCAATTCCTCTCTGTTTGGGAATGAGAAGAGTGGGATTCGCTGTGGCCATTGTGCCAAGAAGTGAGATGCTCTAAGAGAGGGTTTGCCTGTTTGGTACATTGAATCATTAGCACTGGAGTGAAAGGCAACAGAATAGGCAGTCTGGTGCAGATCAGCATGGTTTTCAGTGCAAATCAGAATTTCAATGAGCTGCAGGAAATGAATAGAGATGATAAATTCAGAAGGCAGCATGCAGGAATAACTTGAATGCAAAGCATGTATTGTTGCCCGGATCCCAGGAAGCTGACTTATGTGGAGGTGTCTTATTTTGCTGTAATAGCTGCCAAGTAGAGAAGCCAGGTCAGTGATTGGATAAGTGGTGTGGCTGCTTCTACCACCAATCACTGAGATAGGACAAAAGTGGAATTTCCTTTCTTGTTCAGATTTCCAAATGCAAAATGGAGATCAGTTTGTGTATCTTTGATTCTGGATAAAGTTTCCGTATCTCCCTATGAGGGTGAGCTAAGTGACAGCTCTTTTTATGAGGCTTCTAACTAAGATGAGCAAGCCTGTTTTGATAACATGAAATTGGCAGGAACTTGAGCTTGGAATTTGAATAAAGCCCGCACTGAATAGCTGCACAAGTTTGAAGAGGCACAGATGATCTTATGCAAATCGTTTATTTAAGAAATGCTCCCACCGGGCACATCTGTAGGCGCACATGCACTGGAAGTAGAAAAGGAGAAACACTTTAGATACTGTGACTCTTGTCTTTTTTGTTTGTTTGTTTCTCCCCAGTAACTAGAAATCAAATTTAAAAATTAATACTATCTAACATTTATGGAGCATTTTTATTGAAATAGGACGAGTGCTTTGAGATTACTTAGAGGTCCTGCTATTATCTTCATTTTAGTGATGAGGCTCAGGTAGAAAAAGAGCTTGCCCAGTGCCCCGCAGCAGTAAGTGGCAAACCGGGTCTCAAACGCAGGCACTCTGATCCCAGAATCCAGTTGCCTAACTTACATTGTACTATGTAGACCTTCTTAGATAATACAGAGTAACTCTGCGGGATTGAATTGTTATTTAATACTCAAAGAGAATAATCTGATAAAAAGAATGAGAAAACTCAGATTCAAGACTTCAAATTATTCATTCTTACCCTAACTTTACAGAATATTCTTTTGGGCATAGGATGGCTCCATTCAATCCCAGAAAATTGAATAGGATACCCTATTAAATTAACAGGCTTTTAAACTTTTGACCATCTAATCAGAGCAAAACAGCATCAGTGAGAAAGGTGGAGAATTCCTATCTTTCTCAATATGATACATACATTTTAACTATCAGTGTTGTTGGGGCTTGACGTAGGTTGCACTAAGGAGTCTGTTTATGGATTATTTGATTGGACCTCCCTTCACCTCTATTTCCTCCACTCCCATGGGGCAAATTTGGAAAGATAAGATGTTGTGCTAGGAGGATAAGAGAAATGCAGGAAGGAGACTTGGGTACATACTGAAATTTAGGGGCTTATAATATCTTAAGGATAACCTCCTCCTGAGTAAGGTTTGGCCAGGCCAAACATGCTGGAATCCTCCCTGACTCCTTTCTTTCTCTCATACCTCACATCATATATCAGCAATCCTAATGAGACCCCCTTCAAAAGATATTTTGAATTTGGCCAGCACCCCAGCCCTATCTTATATCACCTCTCACCCGAACTATTGCAACACTCTTTTAACTAGTCTCCTTGCTTTCCCTGATACCACTGTAGCTTATCCTTCTCACAGTGGCTAGAATGATTCTTCTAAATTGCAAGTCATGTCCCCTAACTCTTCCACATAAATCCTCTAAGTGGCTTCCCATCTCACTCAATGCCCTTCTGATCTCTGTGATTTCACTTCCTGCCACCCTCCTTTTCCCTGCTCTGTTTCAGCCACATCAGCTGCCTTCCAGCATACTCCTGGCTCAGAGCAGTTTCATTGGATCCTCTCCTTGCCTGAAATCATCTTCTGGATCCTCTCAAGACGCTCTCCTCTCTTCGTTCAGATTTGTAAATGTTAACAGAAACACTTTTCCTCATTTCCATGTCTTCCAAAACAGTGCCCTTCCCGATTCTTCATCTCCTTACCGTGATTTGTATTTCTCCTTAACATTAATTATCACATAAGATATTCCATATTTAATGTGTTTATCTATTTATTGTCTGTCTTCCTCAAATAGAATGCAAATTCCATGAAAGTTTGGACTTGATTTATTTTGTTCCCTGCTCAGTGTCTGATGAATGGCTGAATAAGTGACATAGAGCAAAACTGTGGGACTAGTAAAATAGCTTTATGGGGTGTTCTGTTTGGGAAGTTATAATATATAAAAATAGAGGCTAGGAAGCAGAGGATAAAATTAAAGCTAAGGTGTAAGGTAATAATTTTAAAAAAAGGACATTCCATAGGCACCCACAAAATAGGCGTATTCCATACAAATAAACAAAAAATCATATTCCAGAGGTCTCCAATCATTCATAAAGTTTAGGAAGGTCTAAATCAAATTTTGATGGGTAAGTTTCAAAGGGAGGAAGGAAGAGTTGTGGGGAAAAATACTGTCGTCCAAAGTATCTAAGATAGTAGTCGAATGAGTCAGCTGAGGTCAACCTGATATTTGGAGTTTTTGTGTCTTTAAGACACTGCTTAAGGTCCACACCATTTGTTGCTCACCTACTGGGTGTCAAGGACTGTGCTAAATGATAAGTTATCATGTCTAAATCTCATAACAACCTTGTGATATAGGCCCTTATGACCCCCATATGCATATGAGAAAACTGAGGCTCAAAGAGGTTAATTAATATGTCCAAGGATGCAGAGCTGCTCTGGTAACTCTCCCTGGTGAAGCCTTACCCAGCCATCTTGAATCTGAAAGGATTTCTTCTTCCTCCTAGTTGCTGGACCTTACTGGACTCTAACTGTATATGGACATATTGTCAGATATTACAGATGTGTCTCATCAGGACATTGAATTACTCTGAAAAACTGTTGGCCCTTTATTCAAGTACATGTAGACTCAAAAAATAGGACTGGAAATATTCTATGAATACCATATCCCTTTGAATAAAAAGCCAACCAATCTATGCGAAAAGGAATTCCTATTTCTAAGAACAACTGATTTTAAAATTGTTGACATTTTGAAGTGACCACTGGGTTGCACTAGTTATCTTTTATAAAAACCTCTGGTTATCAGTTTAATTCAAGCATATTAGCATAGTCTCTCTCCAGATAGAAGTATGTGACAATAAGCTTTTGTATTTTAATAAACTGAGAGCTGCTTTGGAGTATTTTCGCTCCTATGATTGTGCAAAGTTTAACATTAAAGACCTGATTGATAAATTTCAAAAGTATGAATTTTAGAAAAAATAAGGAAGGGTTTTCTTGCAATTGTCCAATTAATGTTAGCATACAGAAGAAGTCAAGAGTTAACAGTGTAATGGTTAAGTACATTAGTGTGGCCAACTAACTGTGACAACTTGGGGAAGTTTCTGAACAACTCTGAACCTCAGTTTCGTCATTTCTATAACAAGACAATGAGGTTAAAGCATTTACTACAGTGGTTGGCACACAGAAAGCACCCTGTAAATGCTACTGATTACGGTATTATTGTTATTAGGAGGAGATATAATATGGCAGAAGATCAGAAATCCTACCCCAATTACACCCCGAATATTAGCAAAACATGTACAGTAATGGGAAACTGTGCTGAGGTATCACAGAAACCAAAATCAATAGGAGGCAGACTTTGCATCCTTCAATATTATATAAAACAATTTAAGTGTAATGAGAGAATGAGAGTAATTATATAGTTGCACTTCATGCGTGACACACTGCAAACAGGAAATAAAGCTGAAATGGAACATGTTTCTGTTGATATGAAACATTTACCTCCCTGCCCCCCATTGGTTACCCAGGTTCTCTGTTATGTTGTTTATAAACCATTTTGGGGTGTGGTGCTCCTTCTTCTTGACTCAGTCCATTTTCTCAGAAATTCTGCCAAGAGATCTGAGAGCAGATGGTGCCTTATTGTTCAAGAAGGTGGGACTTTTGTTGAGTGTTCGATCACACTTTCCCGTTGGGGATTGGCTTGTCAGCGACTTGTGCTATCAGGATAAGATATGTGCCAAGGAAAACGAAAACGGCGTATTTGCTAAACCTGTCAGAGGGTATATTGACAACTGCATCAAAACCTGAACGCGTGGCTTCCATGAGTGAAACATGGAAAGAGTGTTTTCACTTTGTCAAATAAGTCCAGAGTTTGAAGGTCATGTATGTACCATAATAATATGGAGGTAAGCAATCCACACAGATAGTGACCCTAACTGCTGAAAACACCCACCTAATATAGAAAAGATAAAGATTGCTTCCTGTACTCAATAGACATTAGTGATTATTCACTGTGTCGTGCGCGTGCTGTACATTGGAAGTGAATCAGACGCAGTCCCTAGGTTACGGTGATCCCAGTCTGGAGGGTGAGAAAGACATACACACAGATAACTGAAGCTAAATAACGAATGATATGGTTATTCTTTACTACCCTACCCCATAGATTCATTCTGCCTTTCCTTTCCCTGCTCTGGGCCCTGGAAAGCTGACCCCAATGACTTGCTCCCTTACCAGCTGGCTTCACGTTGAGTTCCACTAAAGGGGTCCCTGGCAGGAGGGTCGGAGGGGTCACGGTTTTCTCTTTCACTTCCTCTCTGCTTTGACATCTAGCTCTGGCATTGGCGGTGTGCCTCCGTGGCTGCTCCTTCCATCCTCTGCTTCTCAGTCAGCTCCAGCTTTCACCGAGTTCTGGGCAACACCTCTTCCTCCTCCCTTTAAGGGAGCAAGCTTCAAACCCTGGATTTATTTGACAAAATGAAAATACTCCTTTCTTCCCACTTCAAGTCTCTTGGTAGTAGTGACTTCCATTACTTGATGCCTCAACATTTCTTGTTTGTTCCTTTAACTGTGCAGTACCTCAGAAATAGACCCTTTATTTAAACTCTTCACTTAAAACAACGAAGTTGAAGTGTGTTTCTTACCAGAACTCTGACAAATGCAAGGACTATAATAGAGATACTAGTTAATTCCACACTCATTCAATCATAGACTGTTTATTGAGGGCCCAGATGTGACAGTGAGTGTACTAGATGCAGGATATAAACTAGAACTTTCCAGTAGAACCTGGTGGAAATATTCTGCACTTCTCAATAAGCTAGCCATCAGGCACGTGTGATTACTGAGTGCTCGAAATGTGGTTAATGTGACAGAGCAATTTAATTTTAAATTGTTTTTAATTTTAATTAATTTAAATTTATATAGCCACGTGTAGCTATTGGTTAATGGCTACTGTATTGGACAAGTATGGACTAATTTTATCAGGGGCCTGAATAATTCTTCTGATTAGATGTAGATATGGAGACAGAGTAGGATTTGTTCCAAGATATGGATTGGGAAGTGACATTTGAGCTGTTCTGTGGATGATAGGTCTTAACAAGGCAGAGAAATGTGGAAAGTACATTCTGGGCAAAAGGAACATCTTATGTAAATTCTGAGAGGCTTTGGCGTATGGAAGGTAGGCTCTGAGTACCACACAGTATTGAAAGTGGTTAGATCATAATGATTAAGAGGGTTGTGTTGGAAAAGGAACTGGGAGCACTGGGTTGGGTCTGATTGTGATGTACCTTGTTTCATATCTACATTTCACTATTCTTTTATACACCATCAGTAGATCATTTTAAAACATGAATATTAAGCATGATAGTAATAATATGTACATATTCCTTTTAAAAAATATTTCACTGAGCTTTCAATTTCAAAAAATATTTTAGTGATTATTTACAGTAAGCTAAATTTTTGCTGCCTCCTTTTCCTTGGGCTTTTACTAGAAAAGTGAATGCCTTAATTTTTGTACAATAGTTCGGTAGGTACAATAGGTAATAAGTTAGTGATCTACCTTGGTTCAGGGATGTACAAGGTGCCACAGAACACAGATGAGGTACATGTAGACAAGACTTGAGAGGATCAGAGAAACATTCCTGGTAAAGTTGTGAAGTCTATTCTTGGCCTGAAGAATGGGTAAGAATTTTCTAGGTGAATGTATGTACCCATGTGGGTTGGGTATTGGAGGGGGAGGGTTGATGTGAGTGGAACAGAGCATGTTCCTGTCAGAAAACATTAAATGTGAGACAGTGACAGGACTGAGAGAATGGATTGGACCTAACAGATCTAAGTGATAAAAGCATCACTCTGGCTGAATGTCTGTGTAGACGGTTTGGAGAGATCTAAGACTGAAGGTCAGTGAGAAGGCTCTATAAGCAATGCAGGGAACACATAAAGGTCTTTGAACACAGGTTCTGAGAAATAGTTTCTCATTCGTCATCTTTCACACTTCCAAAGCTTATTTATATTTCTCTGAAAAATAAAACCACACCTTTGCTTTTGCTCTGGGTAATAATAATAATAGCTGTTAATTTTTCAAGTAATTAAATGTGCAGTCACTCTTCAGGCCTTTACACGCTGTGCGTTAACTCATTCAATCTTCCCCCAAATCCTAGGAGACAGGTCCTCTTATTGTCCCCTTAGTTTACAGATGAATAAATGGAGGCTCAGCAAAATTAAATAATTTTCTCAAGGTCACCCTTAGTAATTTGCAGAGCAGGATTTAAATCCTGGCCATCCGCTTCTAGAACAGACTCATCAAGTTCTACCCTCTTCTACCAAATCCTCATAATGTATCGTATGGTGATACTTACTCACCATGTGTGGATGGAGTTGTCTTTCTCTTTACCTTGAGTATTGAGTTGAACTACAAATAAGATTATCTAATATAGAATACATTTCAGAAAAATTAATACCCATCTTATAGATTGTGAACAGAAGAGGATGGTCATTTGAAGAAGGATGGAAAAAAAAAATTAGTTCCAGCGCAGCCAGTATTACCTCTATTAAGCTGTCCAAGGAGAGTATCCAATTCACTACACTGTGACTATCTTCCTAATATGCCTATTGATCAAAACACTTTTCAGCTTAAATATTTCAATGTGAATAATGTGAAATGTGGGATATAATGATTTTAAAGAGATTTTAAGGGGACATGGTTGACAGATTTTGAAAATATCTTTTCTTTTTATAGACCAGATCATTGCCAAGGAATACTAAAACATATTAAGTTTCTAGATGCTTGCTGAATATTTGTAGGTATTGGGCATCTATCTGTGTTGATAGGACTTAAGATCGCCCATTGCAGTGAAGTATCATTAGCTTTCATCTGGTTATGTCATAAGGAGTTTTCCTGCCCAAAGATAGATTCCAGCAAATTGAATTTAGAGGTGTCCTTGAGACACAGAGCACTGCAACTGCACCATTTTAATAGAAAATATATTGTTCTTAGAAAAATTACCAAAAGGACTTAGTATAGCATCTAAATTTCTTTTCCCTTCAAATATGTTGTGTAAAAAACATAATTTGGTTAGGGATGGGAAGCTGTCTGAGTGTCTCCAAAACTCAACATTCATTTAGCTCCCAGCTTAGACATCTAAACTCACACCACTGTGGCATTCACTATCTTATATGTCCTGGCTGCCCATCCGTCTTCAGATTTCCATCATAGACACATTAGATGGCACTCACTGAAATAGAATATGCCAACCAGCTCAACCTTGTAAACTTTCCATTTTCCCACCAAATCTGACCTCGTATGGATTTCCTCTCACAATCATCTGTCTATCTTATACGTAGAAGAATTCTACTCGTTTTCGTTAACACAGCTAGAAGCCCATCGGATGAAATGGTGTGGAGAAGAAGAGCTTATAACATTGGGCTTCCTTTCCCACTCTTCCTCAATGAATGTTTGGGATCTCATTCTTCAGTTGAGGACCGCATAGAAAGAAACCACAGCACATACTAGTTATTAGACTAGGAACAATAGCAAGTCGACCTGTACAGCTATAACTTCTTTAGATGCAGAGGTGGGACACTATGATATGTCTGGGAATCCAGGAACATTAGACTTGGTTGTGTTGAAACAAAGGAAATGTGGGCTGTTAATGAAAGATGAGGCTCTAAATGGGCGAGAAGGCCAGGACATGAAAGATTTGAATCCATATGAAAGAAGTTGGGTTTTATCCCTCTGCAATGAGAACTGCTGAGGGCGCTAAGCAGAGAAATTATACAAACACCAGAAAGCTCACTTATACTTGCATGATAAAACTGTAGTCCAGAGCTTCGTTATCGTCAAACCTACAGCACCATGGGATTTGGAAATTCATTGCCCCCCTCTGGAGTAATGAATTTAGTTACTGTGTTTCCCTGAAAATAAGACCTAGCCGGACAATCAGCTCTAATGCGTCTTATGGAGCAAAAATTAATATAAGACCCGGTCTTATTTTACTATAGTATAATATAATGTAATGTAATATAATATGATATGATATGATATGATATGATATGATATGATATGATATGATACCAGGTCTTACATTACTTTTTGCTTCAAAAGACGCATTAGAGATGATTGTCCGGCTAGGTCTTATTTTCGGGGAAACGGTATTTAACTAAAGGATGAGGGGGCTGACCTCTAAAACAATCCCAAAGCATTGATACCAGGTTTGGGACATGGAAATGATTTGATTGACAATGAGAATGTTTGGCTGCATTGGGGTCTGTCAGTGGATTTCTGATCCTTTTCCCAAGGAGTTTAGAGCCAAAAGAACTCAGCTGAAAGAGGGTCAAGTTATCATCAGTAAGCTAAAATCACAAGAGTGGCTAATCAACTGTTGTCAAGAGAAAATCCTAAGTCAAACATATGGAAAATGAGGCTTATGAATCAGCACCAGCTTGGCTTCAGCCCTCAGGCGAATGAAACAAAATCAGTAAAAATATATTCTGTAGAAACATGATTTGTTCTAATTCTGTCTAAGCCATCTCAGTTCCAGAAGCAGAGCGCCCTCCACAGACCTAAAGAGAGCAGCTGGTCCTCGACCCCTAGAGTGAGACTGCAAGTTCAGTGTCGGCCGGATCCTCTCCACCTGTGAACATTTTGGATAAGTCGCTTAAATGCTATAGCCTTCATTGTTTTGTTTTTTTTCCATCTTAAAAAATAAAAAGTAAAACTGGCTAAATCTACCTCAGAGGGTCTGTAAGCACTAGGAGGGCAAAAACTACCTCTACCACCTGCACGGCTGAATCCCTATGGAATAGCACAGAATCAGGCACATGGTGGGCACCTAAGGGATGTTGTGGAAGGACTCAATGAGTGAGTGCGGAGAACTGAATGCTCTCTAGTACATTGTGAAGTGCTTTGTTAGCCATAGAATGCTACAGGTGTGGGGATATGATGATGGTTCAGATTCTAAGATCATAAACATCCACTTATGTTACATCCAAAGTATATCACATATGAAATATTTCCAATCACTTTTTTTCCCAACACCGAAAAGTGACAGCTAAATTGTCACTTAGTATTTGTTAGACCATCATGTGCATTTTCTCATGCACTCCTTGTAACAGCTGCAAGGAAAAACTATCATTAGCCTAATAGATAGATGAGAAATCCAGCGTAAGGTAGGTTAAGTAAATTCCCCAAAATAAGACAGCAAGATGTGGCACCAAGACACAAATCCAGGTCTGACTGCCCCTAACGTACATGATCCATTCTAGTTCTCAAGGGAAAACCTCAGACTTTCTTTTTATTCTATTTATTTTATTTTTGGGTTTTTTAGTTTGTTTTCTGTTTTGTTTTTTTTTAAATCAAATGTCAAGCTGCCAGGTCCTATTGAATGAATCTACTTGGTGAAAATGGAATTAGTGAATTAAGTAGGGCATCATGCTTAATTCAGTGGTTGTGTTTTCAACTCCTAAACTCTATAATTCTATTAAAATTATTTCTCTCTAAGGATTCAATTTATTTGGCTTTATCTCCATAAAATATATGTGGGAGAAAAGGTTGGCTTATTCATTCACAGATCTTGGTTTCTATCATTTTTTTGTTGGCAATTCCACTTTTTATCTATCACTTCATTTGCAAAGCATAAAATTCTCCTTGAACAATCAATGCTCGTCTATAGAAGATGGTAATTTGTTCTGTATGCAATTATTTAAGGTATTTTAATTTTAAAAAAAAATAGAGACATTATCCCAAGAAGAAAAATGTAAACAATACTGCCTAAAGGCCGAAGTAAGATATTATTACAGTGAAAAGTCTACTTAAAGTTGTTCAAATGAAGCAAAAGAACAGTCTGTTATAAGTACGTATACAGGGGAAATTCATGGATGCCTTTGCTAGAATTGCTTCTTGTCTCACCCACTTCTCTCTCTTCACTTCTGTTCTGTCTTCTTTAGTTTTACTCCTGTTCTGTCTTCTCTCCTTTCCTGTCATCTCCCAAGTCATTCCTTTACTCATGATCATTCCTTTACTCATGTTGTGGCTGCTCACAACAGGAAAGCCTCAGCTCCTCAATCTGTCTTCTCCAAACCACTCACTCAGCATTGGAGGTATTATTTTAAAACCACGGCCAAGGTAATCTAGTCAAGGGTCCACTTTGTTCCAATCAGCTGTGGCCAGGGCGGTTGGGTTCGTCTACTGCATTGCATATGATGTGTTAAAGGCATGTACAGGCTCTTTAACAAGGGGGTATGGTCCAGAAGAGAGTAACTGGTACCTCTAATATGGAAGGGTGGCTCTTCTGAAAATACAATACAAATGGGAACATTATGAAAACGATGGTTCGCAACTCTATGAAAGAGAGGACTGAGGAGGTCATATCCATATGTCTGGCTCGTATATGCGTCAAAGGAGACTGAATCTAAATTTAAACTTCAAAAGCAAGGTCATTTCTCTAAAATATTAATTTCATGAATAATCCCAAGGTACAACCGATACATGTTATCCTTTTAATGCATTTAAAAATAAAATAGGTTAAAAGTACACTGACCCAAAATAAGTCAGACAGAAAAAGTCAAGAACCGTATGACTTCACTCATGTGTGGGATATAAAACTGAAAGCAACAAAGGAACAAGACAAACAAACAAAGAAACAAAAACTCATGGACACAGACAACAGGTTAGTGGTTACCAGAGGGTAAGGGAGAAGGGGTGGTAGATGAGGGTAAATGGGGTCAAAATGGGGTGATGGAAGGAGAGCTGACTCTGGGTGGTGAGCACACAATGTGATATATAGATGATGTCTTATAAAATGTACACTTGAAACCTATGGAACTTTTCTATCCATTGTTACCCCAATAAATTTAATAAAAAAGTACATTGACCCCCCAAACAGTTCTTTGAACAATGGGAATACCAGTTACTAAATGAATTTGGGTTATTTGACTGCTTACAAAAATATCTGAAGGAAATATTGTCTGAGAATACAAGTGCTGTAACTATATTAAATTTATAATTTGTGTGGACTTTTACCACATACCCTTACTTTTATTTCATCTGGTCAGAGTAGTTCAATTAAACCTTTTATAAGCTGTTGAAGTCTGCTTATCTATTAGCATCCAAACAAGTTGTCAAACAAAATGGGAGCTCATCTAACTATTGTCATTAAGTATTTCTGTCTTCTTTTATCCCTTAGAATCTCTGAGTTTTATTTCCTTTATCTATCAAATGGAGATCCATCCATTTGAAAAACTGATTTTGAATACATAGTAGGTGAAAAGTACAGCACTAGTTACTGAGCAGTGTGCATGGCGTGAGCCTGCAGAGTATCCAAGGAAATATAACACAAAAGTCTTTTGCTCTTCCAGGCAACTGAAATGGAAAGCCGCCACAGGAAGAATCAACTACACAAATAGTGATTAATATGAAATAGCTAATTGGACTGAACCCCTGGAGAAAGTACAAAATGCTCAGAGATGGAGAGGTACATATTGCTCTGTTTGTTCTGGCAGAATGAAAGCCTTTGCTCCGTTTACATTTCTTCTTATTAATATGCTACACGGACTATCAGCATATCCCATTTTATTCTGTTTGCAAGGCTTTATGAAGGTGACTCAGGGTCATCTAATGAAGAATGACAAGCACCTAATATCCGTCAAATGTTTCATTATTCTTTTTATATTAATCTCCCTTTCTGCAAAGATTAGTCAAAGCTCTTAACTGGAGAAACTAGGAGGAAATATGGATGGCATGGAGATCAAATTAATCCTGGGCTTTTAAACAGAAGTAAAGAATTTGGCTGAGTATTGAAAAAAGTAGTAAAACCAGATGCCATTTGAATAAGAGCAATGTAATTACTACACAAAGCAGAATAACCTGCGCATTTGGGCAGCCATGGCTTTGATTGAACTTATGAAGAACTGAGTTTTATAGATTGTGTGGTTCTTCGCTCAAATCTGAACGGGCAAGTAAGAAGTCCTGCACTGTATTATAAACTCAGGTTTTCTTTTTTTCTTTTTTAAAAGAAGTTTCCCTCATTTGTTCTGGAAACATCTCTCAAGCACAGGAAGTAAACTTTCAGCAATTATCCATCCTCATTGGATAGGAAGTTCTGTGCTCCTTCTCTGGGTTCTTATATCAGAAGAATCCAGGGAGCTCTTCCAAGTCTGGGCTATGGAGGCAGCTCCTTTAGGGGCTGGGAAGAGCCCTAAAAAGAGTTGGGAATAGAGTGGACTTAATTTACCCACCTGAACCAGAGAAAGACAAGAACCGGGATCTTGTATAAACTTGAACCTGTTCCTTTTGCACAAGTCTCCAGCCATAATTTGCAAGGAGCACTGAGTAGAAAGAATGCTCTTAGAACAAGCCATTTATTAAGCTCTGACTGTTTGCTAGACACTGATGTAAACAGCTTTACGTTAATAAGTTTATCTAGCCCTCAAGTAGTATCAATATATTTTTACTTTATAAATAAGGAAATTCAGCCTTTGTGCAGGCACAAATCCTGGTTGTTGAAGTAAAATATGATTACTCATTTGGAGGGAAGTCCTTTTGGGACAAAAGATAAAGATTCCAGTAGCAAGACTCTCCCTAGCTAAAGTTCTCTTAGCCTCCCTGAACCTACCCGGTAACATGAACCCAGTAGTTATGGCACTGTCTTGGGAGAGGGGTATAATAGGTGGGAGGTCTTGGATAATTACAATTTTGGAGCAAATGAAACTTTATAAAGTCAATCATCTCTCTCCTATCACAACACTATGACTTGGAAGAATAGGCAATATTGTGCAACTAACAAAATCTTCTGTGTTTCCAGCAGTCAAATGACCCCTTTTCTTTATCAGCCAGGATCAAGGAGCCAACATTACAAGGGGAGAAGTATAGTGGTCTTTCTAACACAGCTTCCATATTCAGAGAGCCTGATTCCATAATGGATTCTTTAAACCCTTGCCACGCTGGGCAGAGTTGGCATTACTAGGAGCCTGCTAGAAATGCAGAATTCGAGCCCTACTCCAGGCCTACTGAATCCTAACCTGTGTTTTAACAAGAGTCCCCACAAGATTAGCATGCACATTAGAGTTCAATGGCATTGCTTTATGCCAGTATTTTATTGGTGTTCAACTCTGGCTAGGCATTAAATTCACTTTGGAGTTGTGTGAACTACAGTCTTGCTAAGCTCGCTGCACACCTGTGAGGTAGCACTGGGCATGGACACAGATGCTCAAGTCCACAAGGGATTGTGAAAGTTGGTTTTGACTTCAGCCTTTGAGATCTTCTAGGAAGGTAACAGATCTGGCCAAGGATGGAGCAACCCCTCTCAGTACTGGGGACATTCCCTGGGTAGTGATTTAGATGGCAACAGCAGAAAACTCTTGTGTTAATTTCTCTTCTGAATTTTAAACACGCCTAAACCTTACCAAAACCATTCGGTTTTTTCCTTTATTATATTCTCCCTCTTTCTTCCAAACTCCATCTATCCACCCTTCACTCATAATGAGAAAGTGGGAGAAGCAAGATAGATAGTAGGTAAGGATAGGCAGTCCTCTAACTCTTTTGTCCTCCTTGAAGCTCTGCTTCTGGGAGAGGAATCGAGCCAACCAGGACCAGACAAACCTTCTGCCCTACCCTCCTTTATGCTTCTTTAAAGCTTCTTCATGTTTTTTCTCAATAACCACTGAAGGTCTAAGTCCTTTGCCTTTTATGCGCCCTGCTTCATTTTTACTGATGATATCTCTGAGCATATTTGGAGGAAGTGAACATATCCAAAGTGGGTTGTTCAGCGATCAAACCCTTCTCCCTGCAAAGCAGTAGAGCTAAAATGTCTCTATTGAAATAATCATGGATTACATTAATTCATAAATCCACATCTGAGCTTATAAACAGGCTTCTGCCATTGCAATGGGTGCTGGATCTGTATTTGTGTCTCTAGCCATTTGTGAGCACTTGGTGTGGAATCTCCTTTTCCAGAACTGCCTCATAAGGCTCGCTTTCCTAAAGAACAGAGAAGAGGCACTAAACAGGAAGACTAAGTAATCGTGATGCTTTGCTTTGGCAACCATACTTTCAATATTTAGCTTTTCTCCCACCCTTGCAAATTAACTCTTGGCAATGTTTATATTAATAGCTATCGCTTCGATAATGTTTATTTTTTGGCACCATGTGTTCAGGGCCTCTGGGCACCTGAACAAAAATTTACTAAACAAAATAATAAAATTAACCAAGTAAGACAATAAGCCCAAATAAAGAGTGCATCAGCCTAACACAGAGAATAAAGGAACACAGGCAAACATAGTAGTGAGTTGCCCCTAACAACACAGACAGAGCAGTCATATTTTGGGGATGCAGCTGTTCGCTTGTGTGTGTCCCCTTGCAGGCTGTTGGGTGGGGATGCCATCATCCAGATCTCCATTTGAGAGTTGCATTTATTCTCTTCTTGGGGAAATGTGTTCCTTTAACGGACAGACATTTTCAATAAGCACAAGGCTACCAGTTAGACATATTTACTACTTGGATGGATTTAAGACTATATCAGTGCTGAGTTCCAAATCTCATGCTGTCACCCTCCATATGTCACCTGAGATTCAATATCCTTTTTCATCTATGAAATGGTACCTGTGTCATCAAGATTGTTGTAAGGAACTAACGACATTTTTCATGAAAAGCCTTGGCCCGTTAAACACTGCAGATATTAGCTATTATCAGTATCGTGATTGTTTTTGTTACTATCCTCTTAGGTGACGGTAAAATTGACAGCAGAATGTCAGGGATCTGAACAAATAAGTGTGCAACTGTAGTGACTCTTTGTTCATAAACTCAGATGTGAAAAAAATATAAAAAATATTCATTTCAGCTAAGTCAAGTTAATTTTGAATCTGTACCCTTATCCCAGTGGGCTGGTAGAAAATGCAATCAGAATCATTTTAAGTTTTCATCCTTCCCATAATGGTACCAGAGTGTTTTGGCATCACCAAAGCATTGGGAAGACCCCCTCAGGCCATTTCCCCTTTCTTCATTCTGGTAACTACTGAGATTTACTCATTGTTCTTGCTCACATAGGACGTGGGGTTGCTTGCTAAAGTCTGGGCTCCTGTGCCAGGCAACAACTTCCCTCCGTGCATATGGTGACCACTCTACCCTTTTGCCAAGCACCTGCCACTTCCCAGGGAGGATGTTGCTGCTCTCTTTTCTTCCCACCTTCTCTCAAATTTCTAACATCAACTTTAAAAAAAATGTCCTGAGACCTTTTACCCAAACAGGAAGCTCTATTGACCTCAAGCAGTGTATACTTTGCTTTCCACCCTGCAAAACTGGCTTGAGACAAGGAAACCAGAACCTACAAAGGGCCTGGCTATATGTTCAGAAGACAACAAAGGAGAAAAGAAAGCAAATACAAATTCAATTAATAAATTATCCTGGCAAAGAGCATTGAAAACACATGAACTTAATCGTGCCTTAGGATATGTGGTGACAATTCACTTTTGAGTTACAGGTACCTTTACTGAGCAGCAGGTAACTAACCACAAAAGAGGCACGTCTCCCACCATTCACAGATGCTGCACTTTTCTGGCGTAGTTCATGCCACGGTTGTTCCATGGTGGATTTCATCTTTGAAGAGGCCTCCAGGGCCAGGGTAGATCACCGAGTCTTTGATTAAACTCTGCTAAGGCCTAATAGTCTGGAATGTTTCATTATTTTCTTGGCAAGACTTGTGGGTTATTTTTCAGCAGGCTGCAGAAAGCAGAAATTGGAAAAAGGTGTATGTCACTGTTTGGGGACCCACAACAAGGGGCCCATTACAGTGCCGTTAAAGAGAACATATTCATTAGTGGGCTTAACTACTTTCTGTGTTGGAGTCTGAATTCCATTTCCCCGCCTCCCCCAGCCACCCACCAAATGTCCACCAACATGGGCATTTAATGGTAACTTCCACTAATTCAGTGCCTATTCTGTCAGTCTTTTTGCTAGAACTTAAAATTCCTCCTACCACTGTAGTGGGTTGAAGTGTGCCTCTTCCCCCAAAACTGTGTTCCCCACAAAGATATATCCAAGTCCTGATTCCTGGTACCTGTGGAAATAAGGCCTTTACAGATGTGTAATGCGTTGAATAATGTCACTCCAGATTCAATTGCACCCAAAACCTCAGAGTGTTACTTATTTGGATACAGAGTTTTTGCAGATGTAATTAGATGGGGATAAAAAAATGAGTTCCTATTTGATTAAGGTAGGTCTGAAATTCAATGACTGGTGTCCTTATAAGAAGAGGAGAGGACACAGACACATACAGACATACAGAGAAAGGAGGTTATGTGAAGATGGAGGTATGCTGTCACTAGCCAACAGATGCTAGGAGACACCAAAAGCTGTAAGAGGCAACGGGGTATTCTCTTCTAGAGGCTTTGGAGGGAGCACGTCCCTACAAGAGCCGTGATTGTAGACTTTTGGACTCCCAAACTGTCATTATAAATTGCTGTTGTTTTAAGCCACCTGGTTAGTGGGACTTTGTTATGGCCGCTCTAGGGAGATCGGAGTGATGTGTCCAAAATTCAAAAACACCAAGATTTGCAGACAGCCACCGAAAGTTAGAGAAGAGGCATGGAACAGATTCTCCCTTAGAGCTTCCAGAAGGAAAGTCTTGTCAACACCCTGATTCAAAACTTCTGGCCTCCTGAACTGTGAAAGAATAAATGTCTGTTGTTTTAAGCCACCAAGTCTGTGGTGATTTGTTACAGCAGCCCTAGGAAACTAATAAAAGTATTTCATCTTGACAGTAACGCTGTGATAAGTAATATTATCCCCATTTTACTGGAAAGGAGATTAAAGAGAACAGTGGTTAAGTAGCCTGTCAGCATCACACAAATTTCAAGTGCACAGCTAGAATTCAAACTAATGGCCAAACCTAGCTCTTAATTCTGACACCTGCACAATTAACCCTTTCACCAAATCCCTTCCTGGTATTTGCTTAGGGAATATACATATAATATGTAATATATATATATAAGACCGGTCTTATATTACCCGGTCTTATATTATAGGATTAGATCAGGTCTTACATTTTACATATAGGATTAGATCAGGTCTTAATTTTTGCTCCAAAAGATGCATTAGAGCTGATGGTCCGGCTAGGTCTCATTTTCGGGGAAACATGGTAATACTTCCAGGAGGAAGCGATGTTTTGAAATGTGAACAGGATTTCTTTATGAAGAGAGGAGAAGCAGAAAATTGGCAGGGGTACGGAGGGCCAGGGCAAAGAAGAGCTTTCTAGACTGAAGGTACAAAGCTCACAGTTTAAAAAGATTAATGGCCCATTTACTATGTGTTTTTCCTTGTGGCCAGAGAACAGGCAGGAAATAGAGGGAGGAGCCAACTCTATGAAGAGTTCTGGATGTCAAGATGAAGTTTATTCTCAAAGGAGAGGAAAACTATGGGAAGAAACAAGAAAATGTAACATTTCAGTGAGGTACCATCTTTTAACAAGTGCTATCTCAGTCCTTCAGATACTTTGAGCTAAGAGAGCAAGGTAGTGATGACATATTAAAATATTCCTTTTTAAACCTGAACTTCATTAATATCTGTCAAAGAGAAATTGCACCACACAAGTGCAACAGGTAAGGGAGACTTTATTAAGACTATTGTAATAGGGGAGACAGATTGAACTCAATACCGCTGAAGGCAGGAGGGTTTTTAAGCAGTGGGGGTACACATTAGGGGAGACGTGCTAGGTCAGTGTTATTAGACCCTGTGTGTTTGCTAATTGGTATTTATCAAAGTTAGACTCCTACTCTCCCACAGAGACTGGGAGATGGGCACACTGTCTCCCTAGATAATTACATGTCAAAGGGAGAACTCGCAGGTCCTCAAGAGCTGGGAAAAGAATTATATCTCAAAGAGGCAGAGAAAGAATTTATAAATAAAAGTTTTCCGAAGACAACGCCTAAGGAAAGGGAGGTCAGGGGCCTATAGTTAGGCAGTAGCCTCTCTAAATCTCAGTCAAGCTTTGGGGAATGTTGAGGCTATGTCCGTCATATGAAAACATTTGTTTGTTTGTGTTTTTTTTCCACACAAACAAACAAAAACACCAATGAATTTAAATCATGCCAATTAGGGTGCCAGAAAAAGCTTGGCTTTGTCAACAGGCAAATCTAGATTCATATCTCCATGCTTCAACTACTTTACCGTGGACACATCACTTGATCTCATGGACCCTGTTTTCTCATCTATAAAACAGATGAGATATTTTATAGATATTTTGTAGAATTGGTTTAAGGATATAGAAATAATGCAAAAAAAGTATTTAATAAATAATAGTAACGTCTGTAACATTTTTTATCACATGAGTATTTGCCCAATTGGGGTAAGTGTCTGGTTGATAGAGAGTTTTAATCTGTACCAGTTGTATAGGCTATGGGGTATCATACTGTTCAAATGAAAGTTCTGCTTATACGTATTTCCATCCTGTGATAGTTTGGATACTAAGGCATTCAACAGCATAATGCAAAGTGAGAGACAGAACACAGAGAAAGCATTTGTTCATTTGGGATAATGCCTTCTGTTTATCAGAGTCTGTCTAGGGTTCAGGGCAGCCAGGTCACTGGCAAAAGACTGCCTACAGGGCACAGTGAGAGTAGCTGGACAAAGGCCTTCTGTACTCAAGTGTAAAGACCCTGGAGATGACAAAAGTGATAGAATTTAAAAACAACTAGGAGGCTCATCGATTATTTCTCTCTCATAACTTTTGTCTATATTGTTCTGATACTCAAAATAGAGCCATTGAAACCAGTCATGGCAGTATATCCATTTGAAATAATGTATTCCAATTGCATCACAAGTTCCAATGCAATTTTTTTTTTTTTCCCAAGGAGAATTTGCAAAGCACAAGCAAGAAGGAGATCAATTAGGGATTCAGAAAGCAGTCCACATGCTGCCCTCAATAGCATCTATGTTCCCAAGGGCCACATTTTCCTTTTCAATCTTTAAACTCAAGTCCCTTTTACTCCTATGCCTTCAGCTCTTCTCATTTTAATGGACTATTTCACCACATCTTAAAATATACCTCTTGAAGATACAACTGTCTGCTTCGAATATTTTCATTACATTTTATTACAAGCTTGGTTCAAGAGAAGTTTTATACCTAATTTGGAGGATCTGCCCTGTCAGTTTCATTTTCCTCCAGGACTTTTATTGGGTTAATTTGATTCAACTACGAGTTCTTTATAAATCCAAAACACTCTGTTATTCCTCTTACTATATATATACAGAGAGTGCCAAAAGAATGTATACACATTTTAAGAAAGGAGAAAACTGTATTAAAATTGTAATACTCAATATATACCGATAACAAAAGATGAATACAAGTCATGTTTGACTTCTGCAATTACAAGAGGTGCTCAAAGTGGTTACCATCAGTGTAATTTTAACACAGTTTTTCCCTTTCGTAAAATGTGTATACATTCCCTCTCTCTCTCTCTCCTCGCTCTACTCCAGCCTTCTCACTCATATTCTTGCAGAATCTCATTTCCTTGAGTTATATAATGTCTAGTTAATCTATTCAGTAAATATTTATTGAGCACCTCTAATGTGTCAGCAATACTAAGATGGTTAAGAAAACATCCCTAATCTGAAAATCATTCTTTAATGGTGGAGGCTGCTATGAAAGCAAATAAATATGTCATTGCACAGGAGAGAAACCAGAAGTTTTATACATGGATGCTAAGGGAAGGAACACGTTACAAGACATTCATAATGAATCTTTGAGTAAATGAACCACTCTATTTAAAATTATGAATATATGCGTAACATACACACAAATTAATACATATTACTCTCAAATTTTGATATCTTGGATTTGCTTAAACTTGGATATCAGTCTCTTCCAAAGCGCATTCCTTTAAAGAGTAATCCTACCTGCTGTTCAAAGGAAAATGAGTTCCATAATCAGATTAAGTTTCAGAAGCAAAGCATACTTTATTGCTGCCATGTGAATGCACAGGCCACATTAGTATTTTAAAAGTTCTTAGTTCAGATATGTGTAAGTTTGGTAACTCAGCATTTTCTAACATACTTGACCTCTGAAACTTTTTCTTTTTGGAACAGCTATTAACATCCTACGAGTAGTGTTTTAAGGAATACACTTTCAAAGATGTTCTTTTACATAACTATTCATCTTAGAAGTCAGTGGGAAATGTCACAACAGTCCAGGCAACCAAACACAGTGAGTTGCTATGCTTAATAAGGCACCTCCCAACATCAATTAAAACTATAAAAATTACTCTTTTTTATCATTACAAAAGTAAAATTTTTGGAAAATATAAAAATGAAAACGAAACTACCAACTGCCTCACCACCCAGAAATAGCTATTATTGCCACAAACTTCTTTCCAGTCATTTTGCTTATGACATTTTGAAACGTATTAGATACAATAAAATATATACAAATTTGTATATATTAATTTTCATGTCTACTTTGCAGACTATAAAAATAACCTATGCTCATTTTGGAGCTACCGAGAAGTTCAGAAAATAAAAGAAAAATCATGTGGAAGCTCCTCATCTATATTTAAGTCATAATTAATACATACTTTTGAATCTTTCATAGAGCCAAAAAATACACACAATTGATGTAAAATATTAATTCTAAATAAAATTTAGGAAGCGACAAGGGCATAATTCTGCTCTAAACTGTTTTAATATATACTAAGGAGAATTCGTGGGTAGAACGGGGTGAAAATCAGATATACCTTATGTTTCCTTACAGAGTGAGGGGCATCAGAGATGCTCTTTCTAATTAAAAGATTTCTGACAAGGAATACACTCCCGAAGGGGTGATCTAAGAAGCTACAGCTGGACCACTGAACTTTAAAATCTTAGACAATTTCCCTTTTCAGAAATACTCCATTTAACAGCCAGTCCCTGTCCGGATTGAGTTTTTCTCTCCCAGGTCTGGTAACCTATATTCATCTGCACGTGGCCATTATTTCGCCTGGCAAGTTAATTGTATTGCTTCTCTGAAATTAGCATCAATGTACCATGAACCATTCCTGGGCAGCACTTCTGTTTGCTACTGTAGCTAGATTTCTCTCCCTGGCCACATTTCACCTTCCTGCCTGATCTGCTTTGGGTTTTCGATTTGCTCCGTGGGTTGGCAGGCACCATTTAGGGGGCCACTGGCTAGCTGTGGTTTCAGGCTACCTCAACCCTCAGCTTTCTAGCTTGGTGCCTCCCCCAGTCCTGGCGTTCCCCAATGTCCTCCTCCATTTCCAAATCTCCCTGTTTGTGTAAACAAAGCCAGAATTAACAGAGTTTGACACTAATCCGTTTGCTGTTCTGTGGGGAGTAGAATGAGAGCATGTAACAGTTTGGAAAAAATACTGTTTGGAAGTAATGAAGCCAAAGAGACTTCAACTCAGCAGAGTGATTCTAATGACCAAGCATTCAGGTCATTTTCATCTGGATTTTAACTTTTGGGGAGCATAAGTGTGCCATGCAGAGAACATATCAAATGAGAAGGCAATTGGATAATAGGAGAGGGCTACTGGGACAATCAAAATACTGGGGAAACCATGGTTGAGGCTGGGTGACCGATGGGGACCAGCAGTAAGATGATTTCTGGGTATAACACATTTAGTTGCCCTGTTGAGGGGGAAACGCCACATCCCTTCCCTTGACAGGCTGCTTCTGTCAAGGAGATGAATACACTCAGGATCTTATAAATCCAGGAACTGTGCGGGATATTTCTACAGGTTATTTCCACTTTTATAACAATCTTACAAGGCTGATGTTATTCCAGTTCCAGAAATGAAAGAAGAAAGAGAGCCTTAAAATTAACACATGAAAGTTTGCAGCTTTGCTAACTGGTAGACCCCAATTCACATGGCGTCTTTATGTCCCTGAACTCCATGTTCTCACCACTTGGTTCACCGACTACTTGAGAACCTTATGGAAATGTTGAATCTTGTGCATGAAAAATGTTTATGGACCACCATTTTTCTTTGGGTTTTACGGCCTCCATGGTTAAGAAGCTCTTCAATTTGCAAGTGTTCATTCTGCCAAAAGAAAGGACAAAGTGAAAAAGAATATCCACTGTGCTATTTTGGGATACATGTGCTTATTTCCCAAGAAAAGTAAGTCCCAGCAGGGCATGAGACAGGGAAGAAACGATGCGAACTGTGGTCAGCCTCCTCTTTGTAGCCATGACATATACTCTCCAAATTTCTCCGGGAATGAGTTTGTCCGAGTCTTGGTCCCTGATAGTACAATGTCTTGTTCTTTCAGAGTGTTGATGCTGAAAAACAAACAAACACAAATGTTGAAAATTACTGTCCTGGTAATAATATAGCTGGCTGAGTCAAAATTATCGGTCTGTTAGCATAATGTACTTTCATGAACATCGCATGTGGATGCAATTTTTTTTTGGTTACCACCCACTTCAGAAAGTTAGGTGAGCATAGGCTGTACACAATAGTTGTTGTCCTTGAAATTTCTACATCTCTTACTTTTTTTCTTTTCTACTTAAAAGATTATGAAATGTGTTTGTTACCAGTCTTGTCACATCCTGTACGAAAAATGAAAACAAGTTTCCTTTCCTATATGTTGTGATTCGTGTTCTAGCTCTGTCCTCCCGTTTTGGGGAAGGCCTTGTAGTACCTGAGAACCAGCAGGTAATACAAGCATTCAGATATCTTCTGAAGGGGGTATACATCACCCACCTGCACTGGAGAGTTACAGGTGATTTCTGGGAAGTTGGTGTGTGACTACAAAGTTTACTCCACAGGAAGTCAAGAGAACCCTTCCCTACCTTGAACATAAGTTATTCATGAGCTTGGGGATGAAAAGCATGTGATGGGCTTCAGAAATATAAAATGTTTAATGTTGTCTCTGTGTCAAGGAGAAACACTTTTATCTTCTTGAAAGAGAGAACAGAAAGGGAATGCTTTAAAAAAAAAATTGTATTTTGCATGACACACGTAGTACAAAATTAGTTGTTTTTTTTTTTTTTCTTTTTCCCTCCCCCTAGTCCTCATCCTTTCCTGCAAACATTGTGGAATCTTAATATTGTGGAGTTAGATTTAAAGAAAAAAGAATGAATTAAATGGGAGACAAAAATCTTGAAAATGTTCATAGTGATATTTCATGATATGTATTTAGCCATTCTAACAAAACATTTGCTTTCCATTTTATTTGGTTTTCTCTGTCCCTGGCATCATGATTTCGTAGAATTATATTCTGGTAAGTAAAAATAACAAGCACTGATATTTATCGATGCCAGGCGCTGTGCTCTAAGCACATTATTTAATTTACTGCTTGGAGCAATACTAGGAAGAAGGAACTGATCCCCATTCTCCACTTTACGGATGGAGAAACTGGAGGCCCAGAGAGATAGGGCACAAAATGCCAGGCCAGTGTAGGCAATCAAACACAGCAAGATACAGTGCTTTAATAGACCCCTTATTTAGGTTATATAAGTCACACCTGTTTGAGAAAGAGAGTCAGAATTTATTCCTAGATCTGGTTGACTCTAGAGTTTATGCAGTAAACCCTTTCCACTGAAGGTGGGGTTCAGGAACCAGGTGCGTCCACATCACCAGCGATGATTCTAGAAATGCAGAATCTCAGACCTCATTCCCAGGGGTGTGCTGCTGCTAAATGTTTGGCATCTTTTTTTTTTTTTTTTTTTTGAAACTTCAACATGTATCTTTGTTGTTTCACTGTTCTATTATTAAAGGAAAATAACCAAAATTCATAGATTAGGCAGAGCGTATGATCAGACATTTTACCAAAGATAGAGATAGCAAATAGACATATGAAAAAATGCTCACCATGAATCCTTAGGGAAATGCAATTAAAACAGAAATAGCACCAAGAGGTCATGAGAAGGTGGATTGAATATAGAGTTGCCAACCTGTTTTCCAAAAAGAGTTGCACATACAGATTTTTAAAAATCTTGAACCATTTTTAAAAAGCTTTAGTAAAGTATACATGTAACAAACTACATATTTATACATTTGATGAGTTTTGACATATGTATGAAGCTGAAACCACCATAGTCATAATGCTGACCATATCTGTCACTGTATATTTACTTCATGTCCTTTTATAATCTCCCTGCTCTTCCAAGCTCTCCAACTAATAATTGATTTACTTTCCATGTGAATATAGATAACATTTAGATAATATAGATTGCATTTTTTAGAATTTATATGTTAATCAGCATACTTTTTTCTGCTTTCATGTTGCAAGAGTAGCTTTTTTTTTTTTCTGAGAAACATTCTCATCTTTGAATATACCACCATTAGTTCATCTATTCATTTGTTTATGGACATTGGTGTATTTCTAATTTTTGACTATTGAAAATGAAGCTGGTAGAAACATTTGCGTATAATTCTTTATATGGATGTATGTTTCGTTTATCTTTTGTCAGTAACTCATAGTGCAAAGTTCGAGTCAGAGGGTAGGTGAATGTTTAGCTTAAAGAAATTAGCAGATTGAGATCTAAACTGATGTACCTTTGCGCATTCTTACCAGCCATGTATGAGAGTTTCAGTTCCTTCACATCCTCATGAGTACTTGGTCTGTTCAATCGTTCTTTATTTTAACCCCTTTTATAAGTTTGTAGTGCTGTTTTTTGGATGTGTGTAGAGAGGGTCCTTTGTAGAGTTTGCTGATTTCCATGAGGTAAATACACCCACCAGGGCAGATTGTAAGCTACCAATGTGGTCACTGACCTCCCAGGACGGGATGTTAACCACCAGCTCTGTCAAGCTGACAGGAGTCAGCTCCCCACACCACTGCCCCTCAGACCTACTGAATCAGAATCATGTCAAGTTCTCCAGGAAATTCATCCATTTCAGAAGCACTGGTCCAATCCACTGCTTCCTGTTGCCTCATTTTCTGGATTCCAATGAGATGTTTGGTCCCAGTCTGGTGTCCTGCTGCCCCTTTATCTCTCACCATGCTGCAGCTTACAGGAAGGACTCTGGTTGGCAGTGCTGGGGCAGAGCAGTGCAGGCAGTTTGCCTTCTGACCTCTAGACCGCCCGAGTGGGGCTCAGTGTAAAGAAAGTGGCTTTCAGGAAAATGGCCTGCTGTGACTCAGCAGACTTAGCTAGGCCTGCTGAGGGAGTCTCAGGAGAGTTGAACAACCAGCTCCTCACCCCATTATGCAAGGCTGTTCCTGACAGAGAAGAGCATGCTCTGCAAAAGTTAGGATCTTTTGCTCTCCTCTGCCGTTGCATAAGCCATTTGGTCTGGCCCAAGTGCATTTATTCCACATGTACAATGGAGAGAAAGCATGGTAATAGGAGGGCTTATATTTTGTCGCTCTGTATAGGCCTTTTATCTGGAACCCAAATAAACTGAAAGCAAGTACATTTTCTTCTTGTTTTATATGTAAGAAAACAGAGATTTATTTAAGGAGGTAATTTATAGGATACAAATTGAAAATCAGATGTACTTTGCCCAATCTTCTACATTCCCTCTACCTGCAGACTGCACTATAATAGCGAATGAATGAAAAAACATTCCAGAGAAGAGAGTGAATTTAAACATAATATGAACAAAAACTCTCTTGTGAGAGATGGGGAAGCTAAGGCCCAGTGGGTTAGAGAAATGAGATAATTGTCACACCATCAAGGAGCCATAACTATTCTAACTGTTGCTGCTTAGACTCCATGGTAGCCCATAGAGCTTACTCTTACAATGCACCTTTCTTCCCCGAACAGGACTGTCCCCTATTTCTTTCCTTCTCATCCATTCCAACGATGTGAATGACTGTCTAAACTGATGAATCACAAATCAATTCTCTAGCCCAATTCTCATGATCCTATCAGACTTCTTCATTTGAATGCCTCATCAATGGCTCCAATTCAATTTGTCTTTCCAGTCTTTTCTTAAGGCAGCTTCTCTCGTGTGTCCATAGCCGTCACATTGCCCCATTAGAGTGCTTAAAATACTCTATTTGTCAGTTTGCTTGTGTGTATAGAGCATAGATTCTAAGCCTGTGATAACAGTGGTAGGTTGGTTCATTACTTTATCTCTAGCACCTCGCACAGTACTTCACACATAGCAGAATGGTCACAAAGTGCCCAGTATAACTGGTGAATGATCCTCGCTTGTCCATACGGCAAAGTATCGCTCCTACTTTGTTAACGGATGCTGTACATGGGACAGGAGTGAGTGGCAGGGCGAGTCACGCGTAGAAGGAGAGAGCCGATACAAAGACGTGTTGTCGAGCTGGCCACCCAAGTGGCTTAAACTAGTCTCAGGAAGAAAAAAGGAAATACTTCCTTCGCTAGCTTCCTTCTCTCGATGGTTATAGATTTGCCCAATGGAGTATTAGTACTTCTTGTCTTCCTGGTTATTCAGAGGTGGCTGTCAAGTGGGGTTCTATGGATTCCCACACCTCACAGTCAATGAGGAAGCCCTGGAACAAGAGGCAAGAGGTGAATGAAATGATATATGGGGTAATGTTCAAATTAAGGCTTAGGGCTTATCCTGGACCTGCCCTCTCTTTTGAATAGTTCCCTACTTCCAATGAGTCAATATAACTTTACCAAAATACCTCTAAAATATATCCTTTTATCTCTTCCTCTACTGCTGTTTTATTATTATTATTTTATATTTTGGGGAGCTCTCTCTTCCTCACTTATATTTATGCCATAAGCTCCTACTTGATCCTACTGCCTCCAGTCACTGCAATTCATTTCTCTGATTCTAATCCTTCAACGATCTCTATTCCTGTCAAGACAAAATTTAATGTCATTAGCATGACTTACAAGAATTTTCATGACCTGCTCCACTGCATTTGACCAACAGAGTATATCCCCTATCCCTCCATACCAGGATAATTAAACTTGGACCAACTGAATGGCTTGCAATGCCCTTCTGTGGTTATGCTCCCTTACACCCTGGGGCTGGCAATGCTGCTTCCCTTCCTTGGAACATTGGTCTTTGTCCAGCTAGTTTCTCTCCATCCTTTAAAACTCAACTCAGGTATCAGAACCTCTAAAAATCCTGTCATGATGCCTCCACTCTAGACCAGTGATTTTTTGGACTTCAGTGCATCAGGACCACCTGGGAGGCTTATAGAAGCACAGATTTTTTTGAGTGGTGGACTAAAAATCTTATTGCCCTATATTAGGTTGGTGCAAAAATAATTGCAGTTTTTGCAATTATTATTAACCTGTTAAACCGCAGTTACTTTTGAATGTTTAAGCATATTCAGTAACTGTGTTATTCAAAGGTAGTAGTTTTATAAAGATTTTGAAAAGTGACTCAAAAGGGTTAACCCTATTTTCGCTTTCATTCTTTTTATCTTTCTGTTTCCTGTGGTGTCTGTTTCATTCTAAGACTTGTTTTCCTTCAGACATAAAATGGCGCCAAAGATGTTATTAATAAACTGAGAGAGAGAGAGAGAGAGAGAGAGAGAGAGAGAGAGAGAGAGAGAAACTGTTCTTCCAACTGTCTAACAAAAGTATTTCCTTTAGTCTCATGGGAATAACTTAGAGTACATGCTAACCTTTGAATCCATCCATGTGATCATAGAAAAATATCAAGCATAAATCGACTTGACTTGTGTCAATTATGGTTCACTTCTGGAGGTAGCACTGGATAAATCTTCACTAAACTGCATGACTATTTTACAGGAAGGGATGGATGAAATAGATATTAGGATGTCCACTACATGTTTCAATATTGTAGCAATACTGACAACCAAAGTGACAGTGATTACTAAATCCCAAAGCACTCTCATGCACACTCTCTCATTTGATTTGCAGAACAACTCTTGATTGATGCGGTTTAAGTAGGAAAATTTCCATTCAATGAGTTAGAACATTGAGGCTCAGTGTGGTTAATTACCCTGAACTCAGATCTACTCTACTTTAACTCCAGTTTCAAAGCTTTCTGGACACTTGATCATTTTGTCAAAATAACTAGTTAATAAGTAAACAATTCAGTCAAACTATACATTTGTCATCATGTTGTCTAAAGTAATTTGCTATATTGAATTTTTACAATTTTGCTGCCTCAATCTTCCAAAATGGTAGTAAGTAACAGTAGACAATGTTGATTATGGGTGTAGAGGGGGTTATAAGTCACATCCACCTGGGTTAGCTTCTCTGTCCTCCGGTAGAACAGTCCTCTAACAGCCTCTCAAACAGGGTCATAAACTCATAGTCTGCTTTCTAGTTTTGCTTTTCAAAGTTTGCTGTTATTTTTCTACTATTGTAATTGAGAATTGTGATATAATTTTTATATTATCCTGATACAGGAGAAAGCCTATATGCCAGGAGAGCTAGATTCCATCTAGAAACTTTCCAGTGCTCATGGGAAGGGTTCTATGTGACAATTTGCCAAGAGTCTCAGAAGTGTAGAAGATTCTTGAATAAAAACTTAAAGGAAAAAAAAAATCTCCAAATTGGGAGCAAATCCTTCATTGTCAGGCTTGTTTACCTTACCTCTCCTGATAAGGCCCCTCCATTATTTACTATGGAAATTGGTGATTATTATAGAAAATGGCTGGACTGAGAAGGAATTATGAAAATACCACAGTAGGGGACTATCGGATCTAGTAATAATTAACTTCTAAAACACGCCTTAATATATTCCATTGTTTGCATTCACAATGCCATTGGATGCCATGATGTCAACAATAAATCTTAAAATTCTTGTGCCCATGTATATTCTCATTTTCTCTATGTTATTTCAATACCCTAAAGAGATTTCAACTTTATGTGCCATGGGCATTGAGAAGGTGGTTCTAGTGATAGTAACAGAAAAATTCAAGGAGTAGAATGTACAAACAATATACATACCCATAGACAGATATTCCTATCATAAAATGAAAAGAAATATTCATTCATACAACAGAGACCAAGGTTTGTAACTATTGGGCAAAGCCCTTTGCTAAATGCTAGCAATAGAGAAGTGGATCAGTTCTACTAATTCCCTTTTAACAAACCAAGCATAGCAAAGGATCAGATATGCAGATAAATACTAAAATATATTGGGATCCATTTAATGATAAGAGTTTACATAAATTCTAAATCCAGTAGGGAAGAGGGGTCTATGTGAGTAAACAAAAATAGCTAACAGACACCTGAGTATAGATGAATGTTGAATATTGGGTGCTGACAATAAATGATAGGGAAAATCAGAGGACAGAGGCTGTCAGAAGAGTGTTCACAGAGGAGATAGGATTGTGTGAAATATTTATGAACGAGAAAGCCCCAGACAGGCAATAAGTGGTGTCGTTGTTAGTGTACTCGTGGTAGGACATATGAGGTTTGTTTCAAGAGAAGTGTTCTCAAGTCTAAAAGTGGTTAAAAAAAAAAAGGAAGGATGGGTTAAAGCCAAATTACATTGATGGAGTATGCCTCCATCAATCCCTTGCCAAACTTACTGCTTGGTGTTCTCTTAGAGCTTCTCTAACTTCCTAGAGGCCATAAGTGCTAGAACTCATGCCTCTTTGCAGTGTGTTCAAGTATCACTGTCTCCTCCCCCAAACACACACACACACACACACACACACACACCCACACACACACAGTTTCTTGGGTTATATCTCCTATTATTCTTACTTCTCTGCTAGTATTTCTAGGCTTTAGATATGGTATTTCCCTTAGCTGGTAACCTCCATGATATTTTTGTGGCAAATCATTTGTGTAGTATTTTTTCTTCCTGATCTACTCTTTTCCGTGTTGCTACACTGTTACCGCAGAATGTAAGTCAGTAATACATTTAGGTAGATAGTTTCTGTGACAAACACAAATCACGACAGAGTCATAGTATGTCCAATTTGCTGTGCACTGTTGGTGTTTGATAAAGGGCTGAATCTGAGAAGAATTCAGCTCCTGCTTTATGCTCTCTTATCGTAGTGATTATCATGGCGATGAAGAGAAACAAAACAAAACAAAGCCTTCATTTTGGGGAAAAAGATAAGTAAATACATCACTAAATACCATCACTAAAAGGGACATGGCATGCATAAGAAAAAATATGCTGATATTTTGAAACAGATTATGTCTAAATGCAAGTCAACATTTTGTTCAAAATCTGATCTATTAATAGTAAATCTAATCTAAAACTTTACTGGGTTTTGAAAAAGCTTAAACACAAAGGCAAGGGTGGAGAGAGGAGGAAAATTGAATGATGGTTTACTTTTCAAAAGAAAACTCTGCCCCTTTATTACTCCACGAAACTCAGAATTCCTTCAAGAAGATGAGTTATGCAAATCCTGCCTGGACTCCTTTCAAGCTGCCCATCAGCATGAGAGGCTGGGGCAGCCAGGCTCCTGTTAACAGTCACCTCCAAAAATGAAAAAAAAACACCACATTCTAAAACCCCACACTTGCCCAAATCATCCTTTTACGAACAAAACTCAAGATAGCAGTAATTGCCCAGATTCGAAAGAAGAGTTGGAACAATAACTTAAATTTTCTTTAGTGTTTCAAAATGTGTTAATAATGAAGGTAATACAGTCATGGAAAAGGCAGAAAATGCAGAAATACACAGAATGACAATATCAAAGCACTTGAGAGCACCCTCTTTGTTGTCAATATTTCACTAGAGTCTCTTCCAGTCTTTATTTTTTTTTACCAGTAAAGGCACACATAATATTCATGTGTTCATTAATTTATTCATTACTTTATAATTGAAGGAAGGAAGGGAAAAAGGAAGGAAGGAAAGAAGGAAGAAAGAAAAGAAGGAAAGAAAAAAGGAAGAAAGGAAAGAAGGAAGGAAAGAAGAAAAAGGGAGGGAGAGAGAGAGGACAAACATACTTGGGGGCATTTTCCTAAATACTGGGAATTTAGTGATAAATAGATCAGACCTAGTCCACACTATTACAAAATCTGACTGTCTAGTTTCTGTTTTTTCCAGAAAACACTATAAAATTATCGAATCCATGATTTTTAATAACTGAATACCATTCCATTCTATGAATACCATATTTATGTTTCCATTTCTTTATTTAAAAAAGCATTAAAAAAAGAGCATTTTGCTTCCAAGTTTTGACTAATAAAAGAATTATTCTTGCTGATAACCCTCATAAGATGATTATTTCCTTAGGAAAGTTTTCTAGGATTACTGGGCTAAACTTTTAAAGGTTGTTGATATCAATTGCCAACGTACTTGGGACAAGAGAATTCAGAACATATATTTTCGGGATATACTGTAATTCAGACCTCCATCTGTCTGTATTTTGAAGGAGGTAGGGAAAGGCAGCTGTCTTCCCAATTTATAAGGATAATAGGTAAGAATTGTGGGTTTTGTTAATGACATTGTTGTGTATTAGTGAAACCAAGTCTCTGCCTGTAGCGGTGGTTGGGAAGGTTGCAGAATTTGAGTAGCATTCAGCTATTTTTCTACCTCATTCACATAGTGAACAAGGAACTAATTAATTCTAACATTTGAAAGGGTCTTTGATGCCCCCCATTAAAATGAAAAAAGAAAAAAAAGGTCCAAAACCATATTTGTGCGCGCGCGCGCGCGTGTGTATGTGTGTGTGTAGTTTTGGAGGGGATAATTCTGATGTTATTTTACTTGGATTCACAGTGTTCAGAATGACTCAGAACATCACTCATACCGAATGTGATCTTGCCTTTGTTAGGAGGCTTCAACTTAAACACCCCGCCCACCTAAGATTTCACCAGGGGGGAAACTGCAACATGATCAAAATACGCTGGTTGGGACCAGCAGATGCTTGACAATGGGGTCAACAGGCCATGCTCAGCCTCTTGCCATCTGGGTGCTAATGGAGAGCAGTAAGTGTGGTTTTCAAATGTGCTCCTGTAACCCCTTTTCTGAATTGGGAATTCATAAATCGCTGCCACTGAGGATGTGTGTGTAGCAGGGAAACGCCAGGGTCTTTGTTTCTGTGTCTTTGAAATCTTCCCTCCCCTCTTCCTTCTCGCATTAGCAAAGTCATACTGAGCTATCAAAGTTTTCTCTATTCTTAAACTGTGATTTTATTAAAACAATCTCACATGGTATTTGACATTGGAGTAAATGAATTGAATATCTGTGTACACATTAAGTTCTTACCACTTTCATTCACGTTGACCAAAATTCTTGTATACATCAATAGAACCTCTCCCAGAGGGCTCTTACTACAGTTACTTCCTACCTGTCTGCTTCTTCCCTAAGTGTTTTTTTGTTTTGTTTTGTTTTTTTATGTATGCATTGGATAGTCCTTCAGCCAGTTACTCATTCATTTAATACATCTTAATAATCTTAACATATCTCAGTCTAGGTATTGTATTAGTGTCTGAGAAAGACTGATAATCTCTGCTCTCATAAGGTCGACATTCCAGGGGGGAGGTGGTTAAGAAACACACCAAAGAATTCAACAAGCTACATAATTAAAGTTTGTTGTAAGTCGTATTAAAAAACCAACAACATGACAAAGATGTAGGAATACAGAGTATTCCCATTTTAGTGTGGTGGTTAGAAAGGCTTCTCTGAGGAGGTGAATTGGATGCTAAGACCTAAAAAATGAGAAGGAGGTAGACAGGCGAAGTGTGGGAGACAAACCACCGCAGGGTGAGATCACAGCATGTGCAGAGACCCCACACTGAAGGAGAACATGGGGTGTCTGCCAAACCGAAATAGGGTCAAGGCTTTGGCATGATCAGTCCATCAGCCTCTCTTTCCCGAAAGCTGGTGTGCACCCTGAGGGCAAGGCTTGTAACTTGAGCACACAGTCTTTCCTTTAGCACCTAGGTCAAATTTTGGTAACCATTAATAGTAGAGCCTCTGTGACTTTTGTTGAAGAATGGAAGGAATAGCTATTTGAATCCTCCATGTAAATTTACATGTGTGGTGGTATAGCTAAGGAACACTCATGAACCACTTTCCTCTCAGCACTGGCCACTGTAGTGGGCTACGTGGAATGATCATATATTAATTTTAGGAAAATGATTCACTCTACTTGTGTTTTTGCCTCTGACTTGGTGACCAAGTTTCCCTTCCAGGTATGCCCAAACACCTACGCTTCAATGTTTCTAAAACTTCTGCTATGGGTGTTCAATGGTCATAATGTTGCCATATCTGAATTGCAGCTATGTTGTTATTACCTACAGGCACACAGACACATCGCAGGTTCCGTTCCAGACCACCGCAATAAACTGAGTATTGCCGTAAAGCCAGTTGTAATCTTGTTGCTGGTGGAGAGTCTTGCCTTCAATTTGTAAAAATCACAGCTTCTGCGAAGTGCATTAGAACAAAGCTCAACAAAACAAGGTATGCCTTTATATGTGTGTGTGTGTGTGTGTGTGTGTATGATTTTTTGGTTTACTTATAAAAACAACCTATCAGAGCCATATACTAAATATTAATGTCTATAAGGTGTTATTATGTTCAATATCACACCTATATTTTTTCTAATACACATTCAAATAAACACATAACTATTGCTTTTTTATAAAAGGCATTTATGTTTTAACGTAAAATTATACCCTCTCCTACTAAAGGACATACTACTACTATGGCACACAATATCCCGTTCCAGTCCACACTGGTTTCAATTCTAGGCTTTTCTTCGATTTCCAACTTGAGTCACCTCTTGTGTGGGAAGCCTTCCTTCCTTTAGTTGTCCAGCTCCTCGTCACATGAGGAATCTCAGGGTGGTGCAGAGTGTGTTCTGTCATCTGTGTTGGGCTGGGTCTGAGAGAAGAAGGAAAAGGGATAGGGAAGAGTGACCAGCAGGCGACTTGACTGCACAAGAATCAGTAATAGGTCGGCTGATTGCGACTTCATTGTATGGGCCTCAATGCTTAAACAGGTGAGATTAGATCTATGAAACTGATGCCGTATTGGAGTGACTATTTACGATATCGTGGTCACGGACCTTTTTAAAGACGTTTCAGGCCCTGAACTCAATAACTCATGTGCATAATGGCACTATGTCTTTTAATTTTTCTCACAATACCCTATTGTACATGCTATTGGTAACCCTATTTTATAGAGGAGAGAAGAAACAGAGAGAGGTTCAGTAACTGGCTGAAGGCCAAACTGCTAGGAAGTTGTTGAGGCTGATTTGGACTCTGGCAGTCTGACTCACTGTCTTCACCATGCTCTTATTGCCGTTCTTCACTAATCATGACGAGGGATGAACAGCAAATTCATTTGGTGAGGGAGTGTGCTACCAGACACTTGGGTGATTGACAACAGCGCCAGATGTTAATGCTACGGATCCTTCCTCCAAAAATGGAAAGCATCCATTCTGAGATACACAGGGAATAAAGAAAGATTCGGAAAAGTTCAGGTGGTAATTAACACTCTCCCCACTTCTTTTTACCCAGAGACCTGCTCGTTTCTGTTTTCTAAGATGAAGTTCAACAAAAAAGGAAAATAAAATTTGCCTTCGTTTTAGTTGCAACATATTCTAAGAGATTACAGGTTAATTACATTGATTTAAAAACAACTTTTGGGTACTACCTCAATTAACCTTCCAGGTGCCCTTGTTATTCTGCCCCCATTCAGTGCTGTCAGTGGGCCAGGCTGAGGGTTAGGACCCCTCACCTTCTCAGGTACAAAGGGAGGATAGCAAATAGCATTTGCTCCTCAGTTGATTAGTGGAGCTCATTAGCTGTCAGATATAAGGCTCGAGCAGTCCATCAGAAGCGAATAGCAACACCAGTGACATTTATTACATGGCCAATGTTCAGAGGCTACTTAGAAACCAATTTTCGTTCTTATAGATTCTGTCCCCCAAATGGGGGACTTCTCTAGGATTCATTAGCAAGCTCGATCAAAATGCCAAGGAAGGAAAAGAGAATGAAAAGAAAAAAGGCTTTCAGAGAATCTAAGCACAAAACTAGCCCCAAACACTACAGTCAGAAATAAAGAAGCAAAGTTGTCAGCTGACTCCCTCTTTACTAGCTGAGCCTGAGTGTTATTTATACTGTTCCAGGAGAGACGCTATTTCGAGTTTTTGTGTGACTTCCCTAAATGATTGGGCATCAGAGCTATTTGGTGGATGGTCCCCACACAATGGAAACCGACAGTGCTTTTCTGAATCGGTCACCATATGCTTATCTGCCTGTTTTCCTGCTTGCTCTTACATGCTTTCAGACAACCAACTTGAATGAGCACTTGGCCTGACCACCCAACAGGCAAATGTTCCACATGCAAAACCTCAGTGCAGTGAACCAGGCAATCCTCCAAAAGCATTTCTGCTCCTTTCTTTTTTTTCACTGTAGTAGTGTATTAAGACATTTTATTATTTTTTTTTAATTTATAAATAAACATCAGCCAAGTAGTTCTTCTCCTAACTGATCTGTGGTTTACACAAAGAAATGGACACAGAGTGAAATCAAATTGGTTACATAACAACTATAGTGGTGAAATCCTTTAAAAGTTGGGCTCTAGTTTTCATGTGCCACCAAATAGCTGTGAGTCTTAGTTTCCTTACCTATGGTGTGTGCTGGACGGTGTTTATAGTCTCTTCTGGACTGAAAACTATGTCTTTATGATTATGGGTAGCTTTGTAGCAGCTTTTGTTCTATTATTTTAGAACTCTATGAACTGTGTATTATTTTTTATCCCATTATTGACAGAGAGGTAAACTGAGGTCCCGAAATGTGAAGTAACTTGCCCAAGGGTACACGGTGGATAAATGCAGAAGGCAGGGGTGAACCACAACAGCAGATGTCAGATCTTGCTGGTTTAACCATTAGACTGTTTCTAAGATCCTTTCTGGTGCCAAGTCTCTGATTCAAAGCTGCAAGTCTTTGAGCCAATGAATTGCAATTTTTCTTTAAATTACTTTGGCTATTGGCTAGCTTGAGGAGATTTTTAATAAAAATAATAGGCAACACTTATTCCCCTACCTTCGTCTCCAACCACTTCTGTTCCCAATGGACAGTGGCAACGGAACAATGCCAGGGGACCACATGATCTCCCACTGCCCACTTGGTTTCTTATGTATCTGAAGAGCAGAGAACTGAACCAGGAAGTAGAAGAATTGCTATATTACTTACAAACAATTTCTATCTTCAATTTGAAGGAAAGATGGGTGAAGAAGTAAAATTTCCTGAAAAACTACCTCAGAGCAGAGGTTTTCCAACTGTGTAAGACATTAGAATCACCCAAGGAGTTGTTAAAAATGTATATTCATGGCAGCCATCACGGAGACTGTGAGCCAATGTGTGGGATTCAGGCATCTGAATTTTTATCAGGCTCCCTAGGTCATCTGATGCAACTAAATAACATTAATGGAAAACTGTTCTAGAGACTCTCTGGAGTCCATGCAGGCTGCTATAACAAATGGAACACTCTAATGGCCTCTTATTATAATAAGAATAAAATTCACGCTCCTTAGCATGACCTGGGTAGTCCCTGTTTAGCTCCAGACATACCCGCTTTCTGTCAGCTGATAGACTGAGCTTTTCCTTCTGTCCAGGGCTGCTGTGCTCATCTGTCTGCAAGGTTTTCCCTCTGATTCACTCCTTCTGTTCTTTTAGATCTTAGTTGAATTGTCACCAACTCAACTTAGTTGACTGGTCTTTGCTCCTCTGGACACTTCCTACCTCATAATCTCTTCCACAAGGTATGTGTTTCCCTCATAGCCTCTGTCTCCATTTACAGTTATTTACTCTCTGCTTCCCCCAATAGAATGTTACCTCCATGGAGTCGGCAACCTCATCTGTCTTGTTCTCCTTTGTACCCAGTACCTGCACCATACCTGGCACTTAGCAAAGACCTTATACTATTTGTTGCATTTAAATCCAATGTTAATAAGTTGTTTGAATATTTCCTTCTTTCAAAATATGCAAAACTGGGATTATGTGGATCAAGGTATAATTAATTTGAAAGGTACAATGCCGTGTGTGGTATATCTCCTTTGTCCCTTAAAATCCCCGACCGCAGACTCTTAATTTAGGAAAACACATCCACATTGATCCCATCCATGCTGATTATACCTAATTAGAGGGAATTTTCCAACTCATATCGCTCTCTTCTCTAGACTAAAGGCAGCTGTTCTCCCCGTTCATGGTCCAGCCCACTGTGCTTATGCTGGCCTGCCCAGCATGGATATAGAGGGTCCATTGAACATAATGAAAGGTACTTGGCTCCAAACAATTACAAAAACAAATGATGATGAACTGTTTCATGTGCTCCTCTGCTGTGAAACTCCTCATCTGGCATTAACTCACAAAGCATCCTGGGGTGGTAATGTGATTGCACTTGGAATGGTTAGATAAATGAAACACGGGTGGATTCCTCTAAAGGCTGCATGAGGCTAATTCTCTTTGCTTAAGTGTTAGACACAAAATGAGTTCAGATTCTTTCAAACAATAAAATGTGTCTCTCCCTCTCTCTTTTATTTTTTTCTTTTTCAAGAGCTCATATTTAGGAATTAGCTCAAGTATATATCTCTTTGAAGGCTGCCACTTTGCATTTTTGAGAGATTTCAGCCCAAGGAGGGGTCAAGTAAAAAAGTAGTAATTAAGAATCTTCTGTATGTTTGGAACTATTGTTAGGTTGTTGTTTTCTTAACCCCGATGCATTTTTTCCTTCATCTGGTAGAACATCTTGATTTTGCATTGGCAAAATGTTAGTCCAAGTGATTTAGCATGGAGGAATGCAGCCTAGACAGAAGAATGGAAACAGTTCACAAGCTGTACCCATCAGATTGTCTCTCTCTGGAACTTTAATCTTGAGTAGAATAACTCAGAGTTTGAAAGTGGTAGTCTGTGATGATGGGCTCAGAAGAGATTTTTCATTGGCTTCCCTTAATAGTAAAGTTTCCAGAGCTCCTGGTTCCTTGTGCTTCCAGAGACCTGGTTCTTGAGACTTCCTTTTAATTGCATGAGATGTTCCGTGGTATTCAAATTGTTCTAGTTATCTACTGACACATAGTAAACCGCGCCAGAACTTAGTGGCATAACATCACAATCGTTTTATTAAAGTCACAGTTCTGTAAGTCAGGAATTAGGCTGGGCACAGAGGAGATGGCTGGTCTTTGCTCCACCACAACTGGGCCTCAGCTTGTGTGGCCACAGTGGCTAAGGACGGCGGGATGGTTTGAGGAGTTTCATATGTCAGTTCTTGCTGTCAGCTCGAGTCCTCGTCTCTTCTCCATATCACATCTCCTGGAATATATAAGATGGTTCCTTCACTCACATAGCTGGTACCTTGACAGGGCTGGTTGGAACAGCAGGGGTTTTCTGGGCATCTTTTTCTCTCCATGTGCCCTCTTGCATGACTAGTTGAGCCTCATAGCATGTTAATTCATGGAATAGTCAGACTACTTACAAAGTGGCTGGCTTCTCTCAGAGCAGGTATACCAAGAGTCCAAGGTGGAAGTTGCAAAGCTTCTTCTAATCTTGCTCCAGAAGTCAAATAGCATTGGTTCTTTTGGATTCTATTAGTTATAAATGAGCCACAGAAGGAGGAGCCCAGGTTAAAAGGACAGTAACTACAACAGAAACATGAATAGTGGAAGACGTGGTTCTTTCGAGCATTTTTGGAGACTAGCTACCACACCAATGAATTCTTTTCAAACTTGCGTTTTGTTTCTTACAACTAATAATCCTAATTCCTCCAGTTTTGTACTTTGTACTGAGGTGCTATCCATGCTGTCCATGATAGCATTTCTCAGATTTTAAATTTCGTGAAACATTATTAAAAATGAAAATACTGGATACCTACATTGGGTTATCACCTTTTTATTTTGCAAGTAAGAATATTAATATATATTAGGTAATATATATATGGTGCCAAAAATTTCATACACGTTTTAAGAAAGGAAAACAGTATTAAAATTGTAATACTCAATATATACCGATAACAAAAGATGAATACAAGTCACGTTTGACTTCTGCAATGACAAGAGGTGCTCAAAGTGGTTACCATCTGTGTCCAGATATTTCTAATTATGGCGAAGTACTGCTTGAGCACCATTGACCAAAGTGTCTACTTGTGTACATTTTTTTGGTACCCCCGGTATATGTGTGTGTGTGTGTGTGTGTGTGTGTGTGTGTGTGTGTGTGTGTGTATAAATCTATCTATCTATATAGATATATCTATATATCTATATCTATCTATAGATTATCTATTATCATCATCACTTAATGAAAGAAAGGAGATTTAACACTAAAATGTAGCAAGGACTTAAATTCATAATCAAGAATAATCTATTTCATTTAAAAACAATTCATTTCTTTTAAATTAAAAAAATCATTTTCTGAAAAATGCACCTTTTTTTTTTTTTTACTAATTTTTCCCCAGAGCAGCGAAAACTTCCACACAGATTGGCAGTAGTCCACTGAAGGGCGTTTGAGAACGACTACCTTCTAGGAGTGAAATGGCAAAGTATGGGATTCACACAGATATTCAGAGAAAGGTACAAGGAGCATAGTGGTCTGGGAAGCCAGCATGGAGGAGGCGGTGAGGCAGCTAGAGGCAGGAGCTCAGTAAAGGATTGGGGAATAAAGAAGGTCACTACAAGGAAAAATGACAAACATTTGTGGATGGTTTGTGGATGCCAGGAGTTTTTGATGTGGCATTTCATTTTTTTCATGGCAGTATCATGAAGTGAGAGTGTATGCCCCATTTAAAGATGAAGATGGTCAGAAAGACTGAAAAGCTTGTTCAAAATCCCCATGCTGATAAGTAGCTGAATCAGCACTTGGATCACATTTGGTGTGAGGCCAAGCATTATTCCACCGCATTGCAGGGCCTTGGAAGTGAGTTAACCATGCAAATACTACTTGCGTGTCTAATATACATTAATTGAGCATCTACTGTGTTTTAGGAACAGAGGATACAATATGGAGAAACACAAACATGTTTACCACCTGGGAATTTACAGTCTAGCACTGGAGATAGAAAGTCAGCAAACAATTACAAGACATTATGATGAGTACCTTTGGGGCAGGTGGGGTGAGAATAGAGGATTCTTCTGGAGCTGATGAGGGACCCCTAATCTAGTTCAGGAGAATCAAGAAAGGCTTGAAAAAATATAGAGGTTAGACAGGTGAAGAAGGAGTGTGTTTAATGGGGGTGCAGGGGTCATCAGAAGGGTTTTCCTTGGAGATATGGAGCAATCTGGAAGTAAAGGCAACAAGGCACCTTTGAGGAACTGCATGCAATCTATGATTACTGGAATTAGTGTGTGAGAGCCTGGCTGGTGGATATAGTAGGAAATGGAGAGTTAGGGCAGGGCCAGCTGGGGACAGACTCTGAAACATCATTGTCTCCCATTCTATCTAATGCAAAAAGTGGGAAATGTTCTGTCGTTTGTGCTTTTGCTGCAAGGACTCCTTTTGGCATCCCATAAAGCAATGATGGATGCCAAAAAGAATATTTCTCAGCTTTCACCACCTTGCTATATATTTCCCACATGTGCTTAAGGGAAAACTGGAATCACCAGAATTATTAATAGGCTTATAATGTAAGCATACTTGAAAAATTCTGAGAAGAGCTGGTCATCCTTATTTCTCTGTTGCAGATTTTTGGAGAAACATTTTAATGTTTACATGACCTTTAATCAAATGTACCGCACATTTTTAGAGCCCAGTAAATTAACTGCCTGCCTGTAAGTACTGGAGTTGAGGTGGGGGACTTAAAAGTACCATTAAGAAACAGATAGTCAATTAAATCCAGTTGATGGATGACTGTTCAGTTTAAAAAAAAAAAAAAAAAGAAAAAAAGAAACAGATAAATATCATCTTTTAATTTTTTTTTCTTCATGAAGCTTTTATTCCTGCCAGCAAAGATTTTTTTTCAGTTGTGCCTATGAAAATTAAGCAGGATTTTATTAGCAATAAAATTTTTCCAAGTTATCTTCCTTCTGGGTCTAGTGTATTTCCTACAGCCCTTCTCAGGTTATAAAAGGACCAGGTTCTTCAAAATCTCTAGTTCTTAATCGTCACTAGCTCATTAACATCCCCTCTCTCCATTCCTTTTTTCTCTTCCTCGGAAGAACGGTGACCCTGACCTAAAAAATCAGGATATATTTTCACATAAGTTTCCAGGTAAAGAAAATTGAATTTTACTAATTGTCATATCCAACTGTAAAGTATGAGAATTGCATTCCTGTATTAACCAGCACTCTTTTGGGTTTCAAGTGAAGAAATCAACTCAACCTGGCTTGAGCATGAAAAGAACATTTGTTCGTCCTGCAACAAAAGAGTCCAGGGTACCCCACTTCAGGCCTGGCTGGGGCCAGGGACTCAGATTACATCACTGGAACTTCTTTCCCAATCTCTTGGGTTCACTTTGCTCTGTGTTAGCTTCAATCTTAGCAGGTTCTTACAATGTGGTGGCTATTTTGTGGTCCGAGGATGCAATGTTCTGACTGACCAGTTGACAGGGCGTATGAAGATAGTAGTGGTTTCATGGAAAACCCAGGTTTTGTTACCAAAATACAGGGGGAGGCTCAACTGGGAGGCAAAAATGACAGATTTGCCTACACAATTACTTTTCTTAATAGTTTTAGGACTTATGAAATCTAAAACATAGTACTAAAAACTATCGTCTCATTTTACAGACATGGTTAAGTAAGGCCTTGTTATTTAGCCATTGTATTTTTGAAGTCCCAGGATTACAAATGCTGTGATACATAAACTTCGAAACTCATGTGAGGAGTTCTACAGTTTTCACAGGGGGATTTTCTCTAAGCAGAGCGAGGTTATTTTAAAAAATTACTTTGTCTCCCTTTCTTGAGCCACATCCTTATTTTCATGAGGATGACACAGTTCTGATTTGGAGAAGACAAGAGTCTGATAAATCTTAACTTTTCAGCTCCGATCTCATTTTCTTAGCAGCTTTTTCTGTACCTAAAAGGAATCCATTTGCTTCATTAAATGCACCCCCATGGAACGCAAGAGCATTTTCTGGTAGGTGCATCTAAAACTCAGCAGGACATCCATCAAGACTGGGGCTCTGCCTATAGAGGGATCCATCATAGTTCATTTCACCTCTCGTAGAGCAGCAGGAACATTTTTTTGCCATCATCACTAATTGTAAGAGTCTGAACATTTCTAATGAAATGCCGACATTTCTGCAGTTAAGCAGTACGAAGGGCAAGTCAAATTCTTTTTACTAAAAACAATGTAACACCCTCATTATATCCTTTGACTTTATAGAATTCCTATCTATATCTTATGGAAAACCATAATTGATGAGTTGAGGTCTTCATGTACGTGAACCAGATAGCTTCCTCCTTTAGTTCCCCAAATTGAGGGTGATTTGGCATCATATGCCCCCGCCTGCCTGCACGTTACCATTTCCTTGAGCCCCTGCTTCTTTGCAGCCAGCCCTGAGCGTTTGCCTCACTTTTTCCTTAATCAAACTTGCTTTTGAAGATGTGATTCCAGTTTCCTGACTGGATGCCTTTGGTCCTGTTCTTTTCAGGTAACATGAAAATAGCTAATTAGCAGTTCTCTTCCTCATGATCTTAGGGTTTTCCATATGGGTTATGGAGAGGATTCTGAATTATTATTATTTTTGAGGTAATTATCCAACCGGATTAGAAAAGAGATTTTAAAATTTGAAAAAAAAAAACAAAACAAAAAACTACTCTCCTTGTTTATTACCCGTGAGTGTTCAGATGCCATCTGGAGCTTTGAGAGAGATGAATTGAGAGTGATTCGGTGCTGTGACGAGGTCACACGGTTGCCCACCGGCACTGATAATCACATCAACGACAGCACATGGGCAGAGGAAATTACCTGCAAGAAGAGGGCAGAACATAGAGTGTGACCATTTTCTACCCTGACCTTCAGCACACAGCCTCTCAAGCAGACAGTGAGGAAACAGGATACAATGAGAAGACCTTGCTAGGTACTGCTGGTTGTAAGTGAATCCCCAGCTCCAGGGCTGGCTCCTCGGGATCTAAACAAACACACATCATACCTGACCATTGTGCAGAGCATAAAAACAACTATCATCTGCTCTGAGTTTACTAGCTCCAAGGTGCAGTGCAATATATTCTACAGCATCCTTGTTCTTTAATCTCATAATAACCATATCAGGTATGACTGTTATCTCCACTTTACATGATAAGCTGAGTCTGACAGATGTGAAGTTCCTTATTGAAATTCACACAGCTGATGAGTCGGAGACTTGAAGTTTGAATCCAGATCCATTTCATGTCAAACCCTGTATTTCTCCAACAGATCTGCCAATTCTAAGATGCCATTGGTAGATGGAACCATCAGAAGGATGGAGAAAAAAGCTTGAGATTCATGGTTATTCGGTCCACTTACTTTCCCTTTATGGGGGACAGTACCAGCTGTCTGAGGGGGCAACAGATGAGCTAGCACATAATAATAAAATACGAAACCTAATGTTTACAATACAACTTTTCAGATAATGTGTCATCATTTGATCCTCCCATCTACCCTCTAAGGAAGGAAGGGGTCTTATTAAGTCATTCGGGAAGGGCTGTCTTTGGTCTAAAACTACTATCCCTCCACTGTACACAAGATGGAACCAGACATGCAATCAAACATGGGTGCAGCGGAGTCAGAGGTCAATGGCGGGGTAATAATAATAGTTCTAGTAAAAAAATAATAAGAAGAATAGTCATCTAATATTTAGAACTGAGCCAAGCTGGGATCTCAGCACTTCACTTAGCTATTTCTAAGTCAGCTTTGCTGAGGTATAATTTCCTTATGATGAATTGCATCCATTAGCAGTGCTTAATTTGATGAATCATGACAGGTGTACATATTCGTGAAGGCACCACCTCAATCAGGACAGAATATTTCCATTATCCCCACAATGTCCTCATACCCCTTTGCAGTCAATTCCATCTTTTATCTTTGTCTTCAGGCAATCACTAATTTGCTTTTCGTCGCTGTAGGTTAGTTTGCATTTTTTATACTTTCATGTAAATGGAATAATATACTGTGTGCTCTTTTGTATCTAGCTTCTTTCACTCAGAATAATAATTTTGAGTTCACTCATTTTACTTTTGTATATAAGTAGATTTTTCCCCCTTTTTACAGATTAGTAGTATTCCATTGTATGGATATGCCACTTTTGTCTACTTATTGCTTATCTATTGATGGGCATTTGGGCTGTCTCCAGTATTTGGCTATTCTAAATAAATCTGCAATGGACATTCACATTTATGTCCTTGTGTGTTTTCATTTCTCTAGGGATAGATACCTGTGATGGAATGGCTGAGACCTGTAGTTGGTTTATATTTAACTTCTTGAGAAACTGCCAAATTTTTTCCTAAGTGGTTGTGTCATTTTATTATTTCCATAAATAGTGTATTGGAGTTTCACTTGCTCCACTTCCTCATGAATGCTTTTTATTTTTGTCTTTCTTAGTTTAGACATTCTAATGATGTAAAATGGTGTCTCATGGTTTTAATATGTAGTTTCTTGATGATTAACGATGTTGAGCATTTTTTTGGATGACTATTCACCATTCATATATCTTCTTTTGTGAAGTATCTGTTCAAATGTTTTGCAAATTTTTATTAGATTGCTTATCTGCTTATTATTGAGTTGTAAGAACACATTATTCTGAATACAATTCTGTTGTCTGGCTAAACTTATTTCAAAGATTTTTATCATTGTGTCTGGCCTTTTTATTTTCTTCATAGTGTTTTTCAAAGAGCAAAACTTTTAATTTTAATAAAATCCAATTTATCATTTTTTTTTTATATTTCATTTGCTGTAGCACATCTAACTTCTCATCAGCCTTACGTGATACTGCAATTGTCCACGTTTCTCGGACAATTAAATTAGATCTCCCACATTATGTGAGTTGCCCTGAATTACATACACACCTGTAAAAATGCTAAATTCAAACCACTGAATGGGTGTGAAATCAGAGGGATGCAGTCAGGGCTTCTTAGGAGGATAATGTAATCAAGAGCCAGAAAAGCCTGCGTACGCAAATGTAAGAAGCAGAAAGTAGGGCAAAATTTTGGATTCTGTCATAGACATGATGAGTCATTTCCTGAGAGGGATTTGATATGAGGATTCATTCAGCCTTTCTTCTTGATTGAGACTTTTCCAGGCGGAAGGACTCTGTTGCATTTGTTTATTTTTTGTATTTTTTTTTTTATGTCTGATGCTTGATGCCCAGCTTATAATCAATCACAAGGACCAAGGTAAACAATGGGTCTCCTTATTTCTAGTCCAGTGCTCTGCCCACACCTCTGGGACGAAAGCCCTGTCATAGTCATAAAACAAAACAAAACAAGTATCATGATTTCACACAGACAGAATCTATGGTTAGCGTAGGTAGTACCACAAAGCTATATTGTTCTTAGAGATAATACAAGACACAAATTTCCTTTTGAAAAACATATGGTGAAGTAGCTTCCTATCTTCATAACAGTCAGAAATGATCGAACAGTCATTGCCCAACATTGTCTTTCCACAGCTCTCGCCAGAGGAAAACCCAGGAAGTCCTCCCTTCCCTCCTCATTTCCTATTATGCAGACAGGCGCCATTAACTGCAATCGATTACTCCTTCCCGCTGCGTTTCTGGCCAACTCTCCCCTCAGACCTGTGTTGGCAGCTGTGAGTTCTCTAGCCCTCTATGTCCCTGGCTACCTCTGAATTACCTCGGCTCTACAGCACTGAGGGTCCATCACCTGAAGGCATGACGAAGAATATTGTACAACTACCACGGATATCAACTTTAAATGGAAATTAGATTCCTTTCCTCCCTGTTTTCATGTTCCACTTTAATTTTGGCAAACTGCCGTTCTAGACATCATGTTCACTGCAATCATCTATCTTTTAGAGAATGCAACAGTGGTCCTGCGTGATTAAGTGCCTTTCATTGTTTATGTCAGTCTTTCTCTCTCTCCCTCTATTTTTTTTTTTTTTAGTAGCATACTCAGCCACAGGGAAGGGCATAATATGCTTTCATGAATCTGGCTGCCCATTCAAGCAATAGGAAACGGGAAAAATCACTTACCAGGCTAATGAAAAGCACTGCAGTGGTCTAGGGGCCTTTAGCTCCAGAATTCTATTACCAGAGTAATATGCATCTTCAGGAAAAATGCCCTGGAGCCCAGAGGAATGTCTGGAAGACTACACTTTAAAACAGAGTAGCTTTGAAAATGTAAAGGAGTGGCAGTATCTATGTGTGTGTTACGTGCTGTTGAGCCGGCCCCAACTCCTGGCTACCTTGTAAAAGAGTGACATCCACAATGTCCTGTCCTCAGCAGTCCTGCTCAGCGCCAGTGGACTCATGCCACTTTATGGAGTTATTCTTTATGGAGTTATTCCAGTATCTATGGGAATACCAAGAAGATAATCAGAAAACCCCTTGAAATAGTTATATAAGCTAATTGAGTGAACCAAATGGCTCACGTCCACCAAAATGTGAACACATGATGCCAGTGTGAACATCTCAGGTTATCTTTTTTTGACAAAATATTCTTTGCATTTATTGTAAAAACAAAGATCTTTTGGGTCAATTTAATTCTTGCCGAGCTTGTAGACAAAGAGTAGTTGGTGGGTTTACTAGTTATTCTTAGTTTGCCTCCGCCAGATAAATCTTGCTCTTCTCTTCCCTGCTCTTTGTCCCTAGAAGGCTGACACTGTACATGGTATGGCCCAGGCTCTTTTGCCCTCTGCTCTGTGTTTGGGATGGACCAGTGGGAGACACTGATGGGAGATTGGAGGGGAGCGAGGGTAAAGGACTTATTCCTTCCTTGGCCGCCCTTCTGCCTTGCTGTGGTGCTGGTGGTGACCATGCAGCCCTTGTATCTACCAGCCAGCCAGTCCTCCGTGGCTCCAGCTCTTCTCAGTCTGGTCACACCTCTTCTATTCCTTGCCCTTCAAGCTTAGGGATGATAATGGATTCCCACTGTCTGACTTTGTTTTCTTCAATCATGTCTACCGTGTTTCCCTGAAAATAAGACCTAGCCGGACCATCAGCTCTAATGCATCTTTTGGAGTAAAAATTAATATAAGACCTGGTGTGGGGACAGAGCCAGGAGTGCAGTTTCCAGGCTCTCGCCCTCACGTGAAAAGGTGCTGGCTCAGGTAGTAAATGGCCGTCAACTGTGATTGGATGGCCATCAGCTGTGGCTAGTTGGCCGTCAGCTGTAACCAGTGAGCCATTGGCCACTAATATAACTGCCATGGCTATGCTAGCAGATAATGGGGGCTAGCAAGAAGATGGTGGCTGAGCCTGCAAGCGGTGGAGTGTGGATTGTGGATTGCAGAGAGGCAGATTGCAGTTAGCAACTGAGGTTGGTTGGCAGAGAAATGGAGGGCGGATTGCGGATTCTGTGGCTCCTGCTTCCTGTGTCTCCAACCCAGCCGACAGCGAGAATATAGTGGTATGACTCCCCTACCTATGGCTCCGTGGGTATTTCTTTTTGGCCTCACCATGTCTTGTGTGGCCTCACCATGTCTTGTGTTCTTATATGGGGAGCGGGAGCTCAGACCCCGCCTACCGCCCTGCATGACAGAAGCTAACCAGCTTCTCTTTTGTATCTCCCAACTCTGCTGTAACACATTTGTCATGCGGGGCAGCCTGCGGTGTCTCTGCTCCCGCACCCCACATAAGAACGCAGGATGTGGCTAGGCCAAAAAGGAACACCCAGGGAGCCATAGGTAGGGGAGTCATACCACTGTAGTCTCACGGGACGCTGGATTCACACAACATGGGACCTGCTATCCACTTTTCTGCCTGCCAACCCACCGACGCGCTAGCTGCAATCCACCATGCTAACTGCAATCCGCTCTTGCAGGCTCAGCCACCATCTTCTTGCTAGCCCCCATTTTCTGCTAGCATAGCCATGGCAGTTATATTAGTAGCCAATGGCTCACTGGTTACAGCTGACGGCCAACTAGCCACAGCTGATGGCCATCCGATCACAGTCGATGGCCATTTACTACCTGACACAGCACCTTTCTATGTGAGGTCGAGAGCCTGGAAACTGCACTTCTGGCTCTGTCCCCACAACATTTTTTTCAATAAACAAGATGCTTGCCTATGGTAAATTAAATACTTGGAAACGATGCCAATTCCTTCAGGGTGATTATTGCTAATTTTCTTTTTTTTTCCTTTTCCTTTTCTCACCCTTCTTTTTAAGAAGTCCCTGATTCAGTGGAATTCCTCTTCAGAGTCATATTTTTTGTACTCTGGTAGACACACTCCGAAAACACAAAAAATACTATCAACTATAAAAGGACACCTTAAAAATGTTGATACTTATAAATGCTTATACACAGGTTCTTCATATTGGCCTTCTGAGGCTGGACTGACGAACACGTCTGCTGGGATCATTGTTAAGTTCAGAGCACATTAATAATGTTAATTACAGCAAAATAATAACTACCTATGTTGAGCAGTTACTATGTGCCAGTAAATATGCTAAACAATTAAAATGCTATATTAGGTTTCATCCATGCAAGAATCCTTAGGTGTAGTCACAGTAATTATTATCCCAGTGGTCGGTCACACAGTTGCAAGGGGTAGAATCAGGCAGGATCCAAGCCCAGGTTTGTTTGACCCTCCAGCTTACGTCTCAATAACTATACTTTCGTGTCTCCAAGTCTAAGACATAACCGTGCCCTAAAATGTGGCAACTAACTTGTTGTAAGGACTGCCTTTTGCTTCTCCCCTCTACGTGTAGCTTATTCCCCAAAGTTTCTCATATGTCGTGCTGGGATGCCAATTCACTAAAGATGTTTTTAGAGGCCATTTCTTTGTGTTTTGTCAAGATCGAAGTATTTGAGGCAAAGAAGAATTTGATAGATGGCCGTGGATTTGCCCAGCTAGTGGATGATGTGAAGCAGTCCTCTAATTTCAGCTTTTCCAAATCAGTGTTATCACTTCTTAGGTGTTGCCAATCAAGAAATTGCTAATGATAATTAAAAAAAAAAGTCCTTTAAACAATCTCTAGAGCTGAAAATGTGCAAAAAGGGTATTTCTAATCTCTTTATTTCAATCAGGCTTTCTCCCGAGTGAAATTCATTCAGTAAATACTAAGTACTCATTATCAGCCCGTACTCGTCATGGCTACGGATGGAAACATTGAAAAAGACATTGTCTCTTGCCCTGAATGGGTTCATGTGCCAGCCATGCAGACATTATGAGTATAATTTGACAAGTTCCACAAGGCATCTTAGAAAATTCAATGGTTGCAACTATTCCCAGGCACAGAGCAGGGTAATTTATTATTTTGCTTAACTATGGATTGAACTGTTCAGGCTTTGGGGTTGGTGTAAGAAGAGAAACAGATCTGTCATCATCTAGACAGTGACTAATACTGACATCTCAGTACCTGTATCTCATCATAGTCCTAATACTCACAACCCACATTAAGTGATAAAAACTTTATATTTTAAGAGAAATCCACTGCTTGTGACAAATGTGAGGAGAAAGCAAAGCAGTCTAAGAAAATGCTGGGTTTTTACACAATGTAGACATGTTGGATAATTTAAGAAGTCACATGTCACATTCTTTATGGGTTTGGATATATGACAGGAATGTGCCACAAGCTTTATATGAGTGGCTTTCAAACTTTTATCCACAACCTCTGTAAAAACATGACTTTTCTTCACAATCTAATAAACACATATACACATGCACACACAAATGAAACAAAATGTCAATAACACAATACTTGCCTTTACTATAGGTCAAATATTTTATTTTCCTAATCCTTTCTCTTTTTTTCTATTTTTTAATGCTGATTGTGACCCACTACATTGACTTCATGACTCACTAATGGTTTGTAACCCTCCGTTTGAAAAATACTGCTCTGTATTAACAATATGAATGAATAAGCAAGTAAATAACTCAGTTGATGAAACTGCTTTAGCTGGTTATCCAGCTAGAATTTATCCTAATAGGATCATGCATTACTTTAATCCTGTGTTTATGGAATCATTAGGGTCTTATGGGGTCAGTTAAATTTTTTATTTATTCTCCACTGCACTTTATAGGAGGAATTACATAATATGGTAATACTTATGACTACAGGGCTTTGCAGAGCTCTCAGGAAAAAGTATAAGCTGTATAAATAAAATGACTGAAGAATGTAAATGAGGGAAGGATTATGTTTGAGTGAGCACTCTAAGAGAGGAGAATTTGCTATGACCGTGAAAGATGAGTAAAGCGTGGCAGATAGAGATGGGGCAAGACAGGTGTGATCTGGTAGAGAGACCCGTGAGAAGTAGGTTGTATCCAAGACATATACAGGACGATACAACGGGGACTAGATAAGTGAGAAGGAAATGTATCAGGCAGCAAATTCAGGGCCTAGTCACATCGTTTATACAATCAAACTTGAAGTTCCCTTCCATTGAATAAATGGACAACTTTCATAGACATAGATTATTTTATTACAATTGGACAGAACAGCTTCCTAGAGTTTCTTTGGGGTTTGGGGTAGAACTTGGGAAGGGAATTAAAGAAATAAATTTCGTAAGATTATTTCTGTCCTAGACTGTAAATTCTGTGAGGGAGTAAGGAGCTCAGTTTGAGTCGTTCATATTCCCCAGCATCTAAGACAAGCTCTGGGACACAGTGAGTAATAGGGATTTGTTCTATATGAAGAAATCACTGGGTGAATGGATAAAAGTGTGCACAGATTTCTTTGGTGATAATCACCTCAACTCTACTGTCCAAGGTCCCCTATCTTCTAATGTAGTTATTTCAAGAGTCTGCATGTATTCTAATTCTAGTAAGATTCTAAATTCAACGCTCTCTTTCTGTCTTCTTCCTGTCTAATCTGTTTTCAGTTTCATAAGCCTCCTTTATAATATCTTACCTTTGTTGACTCTTTTCTCTTAGACTGTCTCTCTAGACTATATTTATGCATCTTAGCCAGCATTTCTCATCCTCCAAATGAAATTTTATCTTCTCCATGAAGCCTTACTTGGAATATTTTAGCTCCTAAGGTGTTCTTGGTTCTCTTCTCATTTAATTCTTTTATTTACTAATTACTAAATAAAATAATTTACTGATTATTAAATTAAAATTTAATACAAACATATATTTTTAATTTAAGAATATGAGAAACGAAGAAGGTATACAATATGAACAAAACAATTGTTTATAATCTTATTATCTAGAGCAAACTCTGTTAACATTTTGTTGCTTGAAGTTACTGACATTCTAATAAATCTTTACCGATGAATAATGTGTGTTTGTGTGTGTGTGTGTGTGTGTGTTAAATTGGGATCAGGAGATACATAACATTTTATACATTGCTTTTCACTTAATAAAATGAATTTTTCCTGAGTTTCTTAAATATTTCTCAAGAACCTCACTTTGATCTCTATGGAATATTCCACAGTTCCATTATATATGAGCATATATTTAATTAAGCTTTTTATATTTCTTGTTGAACATAGTGTTTTTTTAATTTTTTACTTCTAAAACAATGTTATGGTAGACATCCTTATAACCAAAACTTTATATTTGTATGTATTATTTCCTTTGCATAAATAAACAGAAGTGAAATTAGTTAGAAAAAGTGTATGAGCATTTTAAATAGTATTATTAAATGTGACAAATGACAAATTGTCCCCATAACCAGGTCCAGAAGACTACTACAATTTACACTTTCCTCAGTACAGTATGAATGCCTAATTCTCTACATACTTAACCTTAGTCCTGGCATGTTTTAGAGCTTAGTCATTTGAAAGCTAAAAATATGACATGAGCACTAAGTGTGAATTTTTTGTTTTGTTTTTAAAAGGTGGCCTCTAACATTATTGCATTATTGCATGTGTTTCTTTCTTTCCCTTTTTTTTTTTTTTGAAACTGGCTGTTCATGACCTTTAATCATTTTTAACTCAGATATTAATCTCTCTCTTTTTTAAAGCCATTACTTATTAAGAGTTCTCTAAACTTCTATAGCACATGTCCATTTCTCTCAGATAATGTGGACCATATTGTTTTACAGATAGATATAGATGTAGATGTAGATATAGATATAGATATAGATATAGATATAGATATAGATATAGATATAGATATAGGTAGATATGCTAGATTGTAGACTTTTGGGCAAAGATGCCCTTTTCCTTACTTAAATCTCATTCTTTGAAGAGCTCTGTGGATAAATGGAAAGGACATGTCTGTGAAACCACTATAGCAAAAATTTAAATATCAGCTTTTTAATTGGGAGAAGCTCTTAAATCTCCCTATACCTGCTTTTCCCTCCTGAAAAAAAGAGGATTAATGTATCTTTTTTTTAGAAAGTAGTGAGGATCAGATGAAATAATTTATGACTGTGCATATGTAAGTCCCTAGTACAGGAACTGGACATGGTAGAAAGTCATAAATATTAGCTCCTTTTAGTCATATATAATTGTTTTTTCTATAACATTCATCACAACTTTGAAACATACTGGGCGCTTAATAAAAAATAATGAACTATTCAATTCTGTTGAATCGATAAAGTAGTCAAAACAGTGTTTATTACTTTGTTTTTCAACGTAATATTTAGAAAAATTTGGACCAGAACTTGATTTCTCCTCCTTTAAATGTAGTCCGCTTCCATGCCATTTAAGGTATAACTAGCCTAAATACAATCAATTCTCAGTTCTCTTGCCTAGGCTGTAAGTAGACATTTTACAAGTCACATTTTCCCTCTTACCAAACTAAGAAGAACTAAAAGGAAATGCTCTGCCACATCTGAGCCCTCTTCCATGTGACATTCATGATATCTACAGTGGTAGACTTTTGAATGGCTTTTCCAAGATACAGTTGTGGAGTGACCTGACCCAAGCAATTCATATCTCAATTTGGAATTCTGCTTCAAGGACTGAGATGTTTGTGGCAGTTCCTTCTAACAAATCCTTGGCTATGCTCTGACTTCAGTTTCAAGCATATAATGCTAAGAATCACTTTTACTGGGCTATCCACCCCCACCCACCCACCCCACCCCCCTACACACACCATATTGTTTTGTAGCACTATCGTTTAGAGATACAGTGAACTTTGGGGAACACTTTCAGGGAAAGTTCAACAATTGCTTACAACTGCAAGGAAAGTTTTCTCCTTTGACTGATAATGGCTTTGGAGAGCCACGGAATCAAATATTTTGCTTTTATTTATTCTCTGATTTATTTTGATGTCCCTGCACAACCAAAAAGACCATATGGAATCTGTTTCTAACCAATCCCCAAATCCCTCTTTGCATTCGTGGGAATCACTCCTGTTCAGCTGACATTCTTTCTCTTGATTCTTCTGCCTTCTAGGCCAATCTTACCTCACGCGGCCAGTGGCTCCTGTGGAGCCACAAATAATGGCACTTGAACACTTCCTTCTTGATCTAGATATAGCTGAAGTGTGACTCTGTGTCCACTGGTCCCCAAGTCATTTTCCCATCATCCTATTCATTCTCTACTCACTTTCTTCATATGTGAAGATAAAGTGGAAGACAAATCATCCTGCACAGCTGTTCCTCGCTCTTCAATTTACTGACTTAGTTTTTCAAGACAGACAACTTTCTATTTTATGTTTTTCCTTTTGGGGTAGGAAACCAAAAAGATATTCTGTCACTCACGATGTCGCTGCTTATTTTCTTTCCCTTCTTTTCATCTGTATTTTACTTGTGTGAGCTTTTTCAGACTTTAGTCAATCTTCTCACATGCAGTTCTGTCATAGCATTTTTTTGTATTAGTTTTATCAATGTATAATTTACATACCACAAAATTTATCCTCTTTCATACTATTCTTGAGAGAAAAGTGGAATGGAGGAGTAACAGCACAAATATCTTTTCATTTACATAGTTTTTATTTCTGTATTTTATGTATCTTCTCCGTAGTAAAAGAGTAAACTTACTTTTGATGTTTCCATGATGTTTTAGATTAGTTTTTACATTGTTTCTTGCCAACTTATGTTTGTTACCTTTTATATTAGATCAATAATTTCTTTGGTCCATGATGTTCCCTTCTCTCTGGCAAACATTTATTTTTAGTAGTAGTAGTATTAGTAGTATTACCATTATTATTATTATTACTCAGATTTTGGAAGCACTCAGAAAATTTTATAAACTTCTAAAACTTTGCCTTTGAGATATTGGGTGTAATATTAGCTGTACCTTGTATACTGACAGAATATCTAATATAGAGAGCATAGCACCGTAGGAGGCACAGAACAAGGTTAAATTAATATACAATATACAACGTCGCCTAATTACAATATGCACTAGGAATTGTTCATATAGGTAGGAGAAGGACGGTTCCTAGCAAATATTGATTTTAGAGGATAATAATAACAAAATCAACGCTAGGCTTCGTGAATTTTTGACACCACGTGCACGTCAACCAAATCACAAGAGGAAAATGGAATCTCTGCCCCGGGATTCGCTATTTCATTAATTCAGAAACTAGATATGGAGTACTCAGTAGAGCTGAGCCTGCCTCTAGGCACGGGAATTACAGGTAATGAAGACTGACAAGTTCTGCGTTTTTAAGGAACTTATATTCTAGACTCAGGCTGTCTCATACAATACCTGTTACCCACATGGGACTATTTAGTTTTAAATTAATTAACCTAAGATAAAATGAAAAACTGAATTCCTCCTTTTAAACTCTCTCTTTTAAACTCTCAGTAGCCTCCTGGGGCTAATGACTGTCATTTTGGACAGAGCAGATACAGAGCACTTCCAAGGTTCCAGCAAGTCCTATTGAAGGGACTGTCTTTAAGATTGTGTTTTTATTTTTAAAAGTTTAATAATGAATCATCTCAAACACATAGAAAAGCAAAAAAACATGAATACTGTGGGCATCTATGTAATCACTACGAAGATGAAACATGGTGCTATTTGCCATATTTGTCTCAACTGACTTTCTTTTCTTTTAAAAAGATATAAAACATTATAAAAAAGGAAACACCCACATTCTCTCCACTTCCCCTCCATCTCTTCCTAAATGTAACCATTATCCTCAAGATGGTGTGACTCACTCACGGGCATGTTTTTGAACTTTTACTACATAAGAATATATTGATAAACAATATAAACTATTATTATAAGCCTTACAATTTTTACATAAATGGTATCAGCTATGTATAACTTACTTGTTTTCTTGTTTGTTGTTTTCATTTAACATTTTATTTTGAGACTTAACCACAGTGATACATGTCATTCTATACTTTTATTTATCTGCTCTATAATATTTTCTGTACCCTCCCCCAAAAAAACAAAAGAAAACCATTGCGTATTTATCTACTTTCCAAATGAAAACCTATTAGGAGCTTTCCAACGGAAGTCCACATTCTAAGCATTTTACAGGCTCTGTGGGACAACCCAGCTTCTGTCTCAAGCTTGGTAAGAGTTCAGCAGCCCACAGATTCTATCTAAGTCTTTCAGGAAGGTGCACTGCAAAGGACGGGAGAGAAGGCTCTGTCTGTGGTGCTGTTGGATGCCCCACCGTGGCCTTGCTTTAGTGGGGCATCCACTGAGAGGGCTTCTATTTATGCTCTGATAGGAGCATGGGGGTCTGTAACCAGTGACACTGCAGTGCCAGAGGTCTGGCTGAGTTGATGCTCTTCTCTAGAATCCTATTCATTGATTCTTTCCTAAATAAATGGGTCTCTATATAAATCGAATCCTAAGACATAGCTTGTAAAACACATGCACTCATTTTTTGAAGGGAAAAATAAGTCACTGAATTTATGTCAAAATTTCCACTCTACCTGAATATGTTTAGTTGGTATCTTTTGATGTTCTCATCTTATAAATTTAAAAGCAACATTTGGATCCTAGGTAGGGAGACAGGACAGCAGGTCTATTTCTCCTTCCTTTTGTCTTCTCCTCCCAAAGGATTCTTTTACGGTACATGAAATCAGCCTGGAGATCTTTAAGAATTTCAATATAACACTGACTCCATGTTTTCCATCCTGAGTGTTTAAAGTGCATTTTTCTTATATTTTCCTCAGGTTAGTAACCAAACCTGCTTTCACCTACAAGATGAAATGGCTTTTGTACCATTTCAAAGACACAATAACTTTTAAAACATTGATATATTTCATTGCTACATTTCAGGCATTTCCACTCTTCAGGTTATTGGTTTAGAGAAAACATTAGCAAATTGGACATTTCAACAAATTGAGAATTCAGAGGGGGTGTCTAAGATTGGTTATCAAAACAGTCCTGAGGATCATTTTCACAAATTTTCTATTGAAGGCCACACAAAACATTATAGAAAAGTAATTTCCCAACCCAATTCAGTTCAGTAAGGCCATACATATTATTAGGTGCCTCACAATCGTTGAGCAGTTTTTAATTTTTTTTTCCTCCAGCGCATCACTTTTTTTCCAAGTGAAGTCTAATGTGAAGGTACTATGCAGGTGGATGGACCTGGGTAGCATCCTCCCCTTACTCGGCCACCACTTTGCTCCCACAGATTTACAGAATGCAAAATTCCAAGGGACACAATGTTGGTAAGCACTGGGAATACAAAACCCCTAGAACGTTCTTGTTTTTTTGACTTTTAATGGATTGGTTACTCTAAATAACATTGCAACTGTAAACAACTAAATACTATGAAAAAATATTTTAAAATCCATTTTGAAAATATCCAGCACTGATATGGCAAGTATGTACCTGTAATCTGTGTGTGTGTGTGTGTGTATACATACATATATACACATATATATGAATATATATACATACATATATACGTGTGTGTGTGTATATATATACACACACATATATATACATATATATGAAAGAAAGAATGAAAGAAAGGAAGGAAGGAAGGAGGAAGGAAGGAAGGAAGGAGGAAGGAAGGAAGGAAGGATGGGAGGAAGGGAGGGAGGTAGGGAGAGAAGGAGAGAGAGAGAGAGCGAGAGAGAGAGAGAGAGAGAGAGAGAGAGAGAGGAAGAAAGGAAGAAAGAAAGAAAGGAAAGAATCCTGGGATGTAAGCTAGCATTTAAATTAAATTTTACTGCGAGATAAACCTTGTTGACTTTAGGATTCTGTTTTAATAGCTATGCAGAGCATAAGAAAATGGAAATAAAGACTAGGGCCAGTGTCTCCATGTCAATCTGGAGATTCAAAGTGTTACTCTTTCAAAGTACAGGTGAGTGAAAAATAAACTTATTACCTAGAAGAAGACAACATGAAACGCTGTCTTATTTGACCTTGGCACCTGTTGGAGGAGAAAAAGAAACTTCCCTTGAGAATTAGTAAATCACCAACTGTCCTCACTTAGGTTTAAAACCCCAATTCCTGTTACCTTCTATAACTTAAATCATTTTAAGCAGATAATTTCAAGTAAAAGAACTTGAGTTAACTAGAAAAATCAAATGAATATTCTCTGGAGAATCCAACTTTATCCTAGGTTTCAAAGAATTCCTGCAGAAGCTTTCCCAGAGAATATAACCTCACTGTCAAAAATCATATATCATATACGAGTAAGCAGACAAGGCACTGTGCGTTAGATCCAAAGAAAGAACAGAGTAGACTCCTACCCACAGAGACAGCTGCACATGGAACTGACCCCTTTGCTGGGAATGCTACAGGGACCAGCGATGCACCAATCCATCTGCTACTGTGGAAAAAGAAAGCAACAAGTGCCTTCTCCTTCCTCCAGCCTAGCAGTCTCCTTCTAGTGTCCCTTTTTGTCAGAGCCAAACACAGAGCCAGCTGGAAAAGGAGAAATGTGATTTGTAGACTCCACCTCCAGCATCAAAAAACAGGGCAAAGAAAGGGTGGTTCTGAACTGAGAACCAATAAATTAATAATGGATATACTGAGGATTAACTATAAGAAACTATAAAAGAAACTGTAGAATAAGCATAAAGAGCTAACAGGTACAATAATTTGTATCTAATAAATAAAACTAATAAAATTAACAAACCTCTGGAATGATGAATAAATAACTACAAAAACACGATACGGTAGAAATTAAAAATACATATTGAACAATTTCATGTAAATACATTTGAAAACTTAGATGACATGGATGAAATTCTAAAACACAAAACTTATCAAAACTGATTCAAGAAGAAACAAAAAATGTAAATTATCCTCTAATCATTAAAGTAATTGAATTAGTGCTTGAAATTTCCCACAAAGAAAATATGAGGCCAAATGAGGTCAGCCAACATTTAATTAAAAAACAAGTCCTACACAATTTCTTTCAGATAATAGAGAAAAAAAAGGTAATGAATTCTAAGTACTTAAAATTAGTGGAAAAGTGTTGGTAGGGATTGAAAATAATCAGTTAAGGATAGTACATGAAATAAAAACTATACTTCCTTCTACCTCAACAACATATGAACAAATATCCTAAACACTTATAAAACACACAATAGAAAAAATCCAGAACCAACCAAAATATACATTAGAATAAACAGAATGCAATAATGAATTGTGTTATATTTATTTAATGAGCTACTTACTATGCAATAACTTAAATGAATGAACTATGTCTACAATCTAAACCATGGATGAAGTGCTAAAACAAAAGTGAGTAAATAACGTAAATTTAAAAACATATGCACTATGATACACTTTTTCTACTGCCTCTCCATCCTCTTTTCCTCTCCGATTCACCTTGCCTAGCACAATACCTGGCAGAAAGAAAAGCAGATACCCATTAAATATTTGATGAATGACTGACTATGTAATACAAAGAGCTACAATTGCAGGATTTTATTAGTATCTACTGATGTGTAACAAAATTTAGTGGCTAGAAAAATAATTATCTCATATTTTGTGGGTCAGATATCCAATCATGGATAAGTTAGGTCCTCTGGCTCAGGGTTTCTTGTATGACTGCAATTAAGATGATAGTTATTTGAGGTTGTAGTTATCTCAACATTCAAATGAGGGTTAGCCACTTCCAAACTGATTCACATGCTGTTGGCTGGATTCAATTTCTCTCTGGTTATGGCTTGAGGCTGCCTTCAGTCTCTAAGTCCATGGATGGCTCCAATAAGGCAGCTCACAATGTGGTAGCTGGCTTCCATCAGAGTAAGTGATAGCAGTAAAGAGAAAGAGAGAGTATAATAATCAGGATGGAAGTCACAGTCTTTTATAACTTAATCTTGGTAGTGACATCCCATCACTTTTACCGTAATCTATTCATTGGAAGTAAGTCACTAGGACCAGCCCACAGTCAAGGGAAGGAATTACATAGTGTCCACTATGAGTGGTATAAATAACAAAGGCAATAGGATATCTGATCAAAGAAAGATAATTTATGATTGAGGCGATCTGAAAAGACTTCATGGACTTGGCATTGGATTTGAGATTTTAAGAGTGGCTTGCGCTTGCTTAGGCAGAGAATGAGGAGGAGGACATCTATGCGGAAGACTCCTGAAATACAGGGCAGAGAAAAAGAGAACAAGAGCAAAACACACTGGTAACGTTTGAGTGACATGATTTTAATGCCAAATAATTGTCTCTAGATAAATGCTTATTAAGAAGAATGAATAGAAATTCGGTTTCCAGGACCTAGTACAAGTAAATGGATGATAAATATTTGTTAAGAAATGAATAAATAAAACCCTAGGCATGTTTCTATCTGCAGACTTAAAGGATAAACAGATCAAAAAACTAACGTTTTAAATGCTTATTTCCATAACCATCTAACTGACCGTGAGCAGTCAGGGGTCTAGTGACTTTCTGAGACCTGTGCCACTGTGGGACTGGGGTCTGTGCAGCTCTGTCAGCTGCAGATGATTAAGTGAGAGGCCCAGCACAGAGCAACCTGCTAGCTCAGGTTGGTTCAGAGGTTCTGGGAGAGGAGAAGCAGGGCAGGCAAGAAGGGAGGGTGCCAAACGCAAGGCATTAGTGATGACAGAATACGAGAAGATGAGTGTTTCACTGTATAACACATGTTGTCTTCTGTGATTAGCAGGGCTCATTAAATGCCACTTAAACCTCACTAGTTCCTTGACGTAGCATGGAACCACCATATATAATTTCACATATGTCAATGACAAATTTCAGTGAAAGTACCTCAGACTTTGTGGTATGAGAGTCAAGACGTGCCCATTACTTTCTGTTCTATGAACGATGATGAAGCGCGGTGGTGGGGGAGGGGCACGGGCAGGTAATAAGTTGAAGACGGGCGGTGCTGATGGTGGTTGGGCATCACCATTGTCATCATTAGCTTTCAAGTCGCTCTTTCTTTGCCCAGAATGACAAAGTTGAAAGTTGAATGTGTGTGTGTGTGTGTGTGTATGCACATGCATATACAAAAAACGTTTCATGCAAATTTAGAAGTTTTGTTTTCCACACTGAAGAAGTGTAAGTAGAGATTTGGGTGTACACACACACACACACACACACACACACACACACACACACACCTTTACTCCTCTGATGAATCTTGAAGCCTATTCAGTGACCATGGTAGCAAGCCGCAGCTTTTTCCTTGAAGCCGATAAATTTTGAATTGTGTTCCTGAAGGGGCCCATAATGATTAGGGAATTAAAGGAAATGGTAGAATCTGAGGAGCTCTAGAACGTGGATTTTACATGGGATGCTCTGTAGGGTCTATTTCAGCCTCAACCTACACACAAGTAGAGACAGACTGACTGCGAATGTTGGTGCCTCCACAGAGACAGAAGTGCTTCGGCTCAGAGCTACAAACTTTCAGAGTACACCGGAACGAATAATCAGAGCCTCTATGCATGTAAGTCATAAGCCCACATGCCTGTTATTTTCACTTACCTGGATGTGTTTTATTTGCTTGTGTGTTTGTTTTCATGTTTGATTTTGGTGGGGGAGGGGAGGCAGAAGGCAACTATAGGGGCTAACATGTTGCTGCCACATGTTATCTGATTTTAAATCTTTGCCTGATACTAAGATCACCCTTTCATATTTTCTGTTGTTCTGTCTCCCCTATCCCGTGGTGAAGCAGTGTGTTAGCGTGGGGACAGGAAATGCAGCAGTGTGAAGCCACATTCCCAAGACCGCACGGGCCTCCTGGGGAGCAAGAATCTTTGTCTCTCTGAAACACAACCCTGATGTTCCGAGTATGAGATTTAATTAAGTCGATTTTGGAATACTTCCCTTTGCTTTAGGGTCCGTATCAGGGTGGTTAGTTATTGTGGTGAGGTAGCCAAAAGTTTGTAAATAAATGCCTTCATTTTCCATCTCTGCTTATGTTATTACTTAAATCTAGAGAAATGACTTTTCTATAGCTCAAGAAAAGTACCATTGTGTCTGATTAAGTTCAAGATGCAACAATGACTTTATCTGTTGCTTTTTAATGAACCCGCATTCAAAGTGCCTCCTTTTTCTTTCTTTCCCATTACCTTACAGACCTATGAGGGTAGTAACTGGGAAATTGCTGTATTCAGAATTTAGGAGCTTCACCTGCAATAACTTTACTCTGTGCAGCCAAGAACACAAGACTCTAGGGATTTGGCTCCAAAAGCTAAAATAATTCTAGTTGGGCTTATATAAGCAAGGGCTGAAGGATCGTAATTGACAATTTATAGAGGAAGGCCTTACCTGCTATTTTTATTTATTTATTTTTTAAATCTTAAATACTATTTTCTGGATGTGCTTTACTAAATTTGCATGGCTGGCTTTTTTTCTATTTAAAAAAAAATCTGTAAGCTTCGAGGAGGATATTGGTAGGAGTCTGGAACCCTGCATATTTTTTCTAAGTGTTGCTCTCTAATGCTGAGATTATTATCATTTATTGACCACCCTACTATGTATAAAAATCTTCAATAAGGCATAAAAAATCTGAAAATTTCAAAAAGTGTTTATAGGGAGCTTTATATTCACACGGCAACATTAAACATGGGTATTTTTTGATTGACTAGCTACTGAATTCCCAGCTACAGCAATGCCGTTTAAGCCGAGACTTAAAAGATGAAAAGGATCTAGTTAGATTAATCCCTTTAACACAGAGAGATATGAAAGCATCTTTCAGGAGTCCTTCTAATGTCACTTCTTCAGAGAAGATTTTCCTTGATTGTCTCAATCAAAATAATGCCTTCGTGCTAAAATCTCTCCTTCCACCTTTTATTCTACCTTCTTACGTATCATTTATCATAATGTAGTTCTTCATATGTGCAAAGACTGTGATGTCATAATGATGGATGCATGTCATTATACATTTGTCCCAACCCATAGGATGTACATCAAGAGTGACCGTAATGTCAACTATGGACTCAGGGTGATTGGTGATTACGATGTGTCAATGTAGGTTCATTAATTGTCATGCATGTCCCAGTCTGGTGTGGGACGTTGATAACGGGGGAGGCTGTGCATGTGTGGGGGTGGGGGGCATAAGGAAAATCTCTTTCTGTACCTTCCCCTCAGTTTTGCTGTGAACCTTAAACTGCTATAAAAAATAGGTTTAATTAAAAAAAAAAAAAAAGAATCAGTGTCCAGAAGTCAGACAGACAGATCATGGTTTGAATCGTTCCTTTGCTGCTTAGCAGCTACATGTTCTTTGAGTAAATTATTACCCTCCTCAAACCTGTTTCCTCATCTGTATGACGGGGATAATGACAGCACTTAGCTCAGAATGTTTTTGTAAGGATTCTATGAATTCAGTCACATGAGGCACTAAACATAGTGGCTAACGGATGATGACCTTGAAATAGATACAATCATTGTCATGACCGTTATTTAATTACACTCCTAACCGGTCTCTGAAACCAAACTTCAAGTCAAATGACTTTGACAGACATTCAAATGTAAGGCCCCAAGTGAGCTCGAAGAGATGGGTAAGCTATTTTACAGGAAAGACTTTCACTGGAAAACCACTCCTTACACAGCCTGTCTTCTGCTCTTCCGGTGACACACTCAGAGCTCCCAGTAGCAGGAAACTGAAGGGATGCGAGCTGAGGTTCATATCTGTGTACAGGACTAAGACCTTGGCCTCAATGGCTGAGAGGAGTCTCACTAGGAATGTACTTGCGTGCACCCAGGTCATCTCATGTAACAGGGGTAGGAAGAGCTTACTGTTGGTCTTCAAGGGATAATTCAGAAAAATTCCTGTTTTGATAACTGGGAAATGTGCTGACGCACGAGAGATCTTCACATTGTAGCTCTAACTAGATGGTTAATACTGTTACAAACTTGAGCAAATTATTTCAATTTCCCCATGATGCCTTGCTTATATTAAATAGTATTCTCCATGTTCCTTTTGCAGAGGTTTTCCCACTGTAAGAATTAACTACTCATTATAAACAAGTAGGAAAATACAGAGAAGTATGAAAAAGAAATACAACCACTCCAAGTCAATCTCCCAAACAGATGCACAATTAAGATTTGGCTGTAAATTCATTTTTTTAAACAATTCCTTTATTTGCCTACCATGTGCCACTGTGATTTCAACTTTGCTACCTGTATATATATTTACATATATAAAATAAGTATGACTACATTTAATTTCTTATCCTCTCTTTTTCCCTTAAGCCTGAGCCTCATAGGCTTGGCCTTGGGAAATATCTTTTTCACGGAGTGCATCACAGGGCATCAATTCAGAGGCTATACAAGAATTATTTTAATTTATCATTCCTCTCCTGGTGGTATTTAGATTGCTGATTATATGTCTCTTCATTCATATAATTTTGGTCTCTGAATATTTTCTTAAAATAGTTCTCCAGCAGTTATCTTATTGGACAAATCGACTTGGGCATTTTTAAGGCTTCTGCTAACTTTTCAAAGAGGACATATCAGTTTATGCTTCCTCCAGTAATGTATGAATATGGCATTCTCCCAACTCTTATTTGTAACATCTACACGAAGACTGTTAGGATAAAGTTAGAAATGACCATGCAGAACAAAGTAGCAGGTTATAGCCTTTTCACTCCTGGAGTGTACTCTGGAGTGTTGTGGGCTGACGGACACCTGAGCTCATGGAGCATGAAGGGTTTTGCTCAGGTGTCCTGAGATACTCTCATTTAACAGGCATCAGGTTTCAAGGCTCTTGCTCAAGGTAGACACTTCATCAACGTTGCTGATGAATGACTGACTGCTCAGAGCTGATGGTATAAAAGTAAACACCGAGTAAGACAGAAAGGAAAAAAAAAGAAAACACAGAGCAGGGCTTTCTTCCATTTTAGACAGACCTTCTCTGTGCTTGACTATACAGAGGGTGCCCAAAAATGTATACACATTTTAAGAAAGGAAAAAACTGTATTAAAATTATGCTGATGGTAACCACTTTGAGCACCTCTTGTTATTGCAGAAGTCAAACGTGACTTGTATTCATCTTTTGTTACTGGTATATATTGAGTATTACAATTTTAAAGCAGTTTTCCTTTCTTAAAATGTGTATACATATTTTTTGGCACCCTCTGTATATACCCTATTTCCATTGAACATGCAACATTTTGGTTGGCGTGAAAACCTATGTCAGGAAATGCCGCTAAGAGAACAAAATATGTATCAGGTGATAATGGGCATTAATACTGGAAGCAACATTTGTTTCTCTCTCTCTTTTTTTTTTTCTGACTCTGTCACTCAACCACAGTAAATTTTGATATGTGTGTTGCGTTTCCTGCAATTGATATAAAATGAAACTCTTTGGGGACGATAACACCCAGTGTCCAGATGATTTCATGCTGCAGTCTCAACTTAGTTCTAAAGCTAATGTCAGTTTCTCAGACAGTCTCCTGGGGAGATGTCAACAGAATATGCTGGTTCAAAATGAATGTGTCCCTATGATTGGTATTTTTTATGGACCTGCTGTGCATGCTTCTTCTCTCAGAAATCACCCCCTTCTGTGATCACAAAAGAAAAAAACACAAACAAAAAACAGGCCCATCTTTTAAGACAGAAAAAAATTTTTGCTCCACTGAGCACTGTTTCTTAGAAATCATGTTTAGGTTTAAAATCTATTGATTAATCTTTGTGTCATAGCTTATTATGCAAAAATGTGCAGTATAATTTGATTCCCAAAACAGGCCCTGAGATGAATGGAATATGGTTTGTTCTTGAAGCTTTTCTGAAAGCTTCAAGATAATTATTGAAGCTTTCCAGATAATTATTTTTTATTTTCTAGTCTTTTTTATTTTCCTCCCCCAGAAAGGAAAAAAAATGCATTAAAATTATGCTGATGGTAACCACTTTGAGCAACTCTTGTAATTGCAGAAGTCAAACCATACAGAGGGTGCCATAAAAATGTACACACATTTTAAGAAAGGAAAAAACTGTATTAAAATAACGCTGATGGTAACCACTTTGAGCACCTCTTGTAATTGCAGGAGTCAATCATACTTTTGCCCTTTTTACTATGTGAGGGTTGAGATGTATACTTGAAGGTGCCATGAAATATGCCATCGATAGACATCGAGAGAGTATATACTTGGTCTACGGTAACTAGAATGGTAGAGGGTGTCAGACCATGGTCTATGAATGGCAATTGAAAGGACCATTCAATTGCTTGGATAGGTCCAATTTGAGATAGGGGATAGGGTGGCAATGCCTGTCTCCAATGAGCTCTTCAGGTGTGGTCAGGTGAAAATGTGAAGCTACTTCTCTTATGTAATCCAACAAAGGAAACTAGCTTCAACTAGTGGGCTCAGCCTCCAAAATCTCTCTGCGATCTTTCGAATTTTCTCCATCTCAGTGCTCCAACACTCTAGTCTAAGCTATTTTCATCTCTTGCCTGGACTATTACCACAGCCTCATCACTGGTCTACCTACTTCACTTGTGTTTCTTTCCAATGCATGTCTTTCCCCGACTTTATAACCCTTTGATAGCTTCACATTATTTTAGATAAAGTTTGAGTCTTCGATAGCTCATATATCCAGAATAATCCTGTTTTTCCTCTCTCTCTAGGCTTATCTCCTTGCCCCTTGGTTTTTGCTTCAACCACAGTGGAATTCTTTGAGGAAGATGACACTCAAGTGTCCATGTGATTTCATGCTGTAATTTCAGCAGCATATTCAAAATTTTGGAATCTTCAGATATATATTTTGTCTTTGCTTGGAACCACCCTTCCTTCTTCAAGAACGCTATCAGCTCTCTTCCTTGTCCTCTCTAATACCTATTCATTCTTCAGACTTCACACATACTCCCTTCTGGCCCAGTGTATGTCCCTTGGTTATCATTTCTCGTGGCAACATCTATTTTCTATTGCTTTCCTGGTAATTACGTACAAATATCTGGTTTTACAGCTATCCTGAACACTCTGTGGAGGAAGAGACTGCTTCTCTTACCCACCACTCTATTGTCCCTCATATTTATTCCAGGGCTACCACATTGGTTGACACATGGTAAGATGCTTACTTTATAAATATGAGGGAATGAAATGAGAGAATAAAGGGAAGTTTATTTTGCCCTAGATACAACAACTCTAACACTGAAAGTTGTCAGAAGATAAATTAGACTATCTTTGTGTGGCGGTGGGTGGGTGGGTCCTCCATACTGGAAGTATTCATGTAGACACGGGAAATCCTCTTAGTGGGGGAAGTAATACAGTGGCGTACGAAGCACCAAGTGAGATAATGGGATTAAAACCCTTAGTTGCTCTTTCAAGCCCATAAATTTTCAGTAATTCTGTGATTTGTAAATTATTTTAAAGCTTTTTTTGGGAGGGGAAGAGCAAGGGGTGGGGGGAGGAGAAAGTCATTCTGATGTAAAGGTTAGTAAGGAAGAGGTTACTTAAATCTTTGGCCAAAGATGAATGTTTTGGATGTCCAGTGTACACGGAAGGCTTTGTGCTTGTGTGAATGCTATGTCCCTGAGAGTAGCAGAGGATGGCATTCGTTCATTCAACAAATCTTTCCTCTGCTGGAGACACAGCAGAGAACAAGAAACTGAGGTTCCTCCCCTCAAGAAGCTTCTAGTTTAATGGACAATTAACATACATGAACAGGAAAAAAAGTAATAATAGAGGATGATGAAAGGAGAGGGAGGATGGAGTACTCTGGATAGAGTACTCAGAGAAGCCTGACCTTAGACGGGGACTTTTAAGGTGAGATTTGAATAATAAGAAGGAGAAACTGTGCAAAGTTCTGAAAAAAGAGAAGGAAGGGCAGATGGACCCCTAGACAAAGGACCTAAGGCACAAACAAGCTTGGCCTGTTGGAAGGGGGGGCATGAATACCAGTGTAGATGGTTCAGAGTGAAGAAGGAAAGAGTGGTACAAGGTCAAGTTGCAAAGATGGGTGAGACCAGGTCAAGCAGGACTTGTGGCTACGGTGGGGAGACTGAACTTCATCCTAGTGAAATGGGCAGTCATGGAGGTTCTGAGTAGAGAAATCACCTCCTCAGACGTTGGTTTGCCCCATATTCTGATGGTAAAGCCTTTTAGCCCTATCTACCCTGGAATTCACTGTAGTACCTTCTGATTTTCCTCACACATATTTTCCCTTCTTTCCTAGTTAGAGGAGAGCTCTGCTGGTGCTACCCAAAGCTATTCCAAATAAATATCCTTAAAAATATTGGCTTAAAGAAAATTATTTTTAGAAGCAGGAAACATTGTGCAAAAAAGCTCATAGTTTAAAGCAATAACAACAAAAAGCTATTTAACTAATGTGTCAACTTATATACTTAAAAATTTCCTACCCTCTTTTATGTAATTATAGAGAAATTGTGTTTTCTCCCTTAAGGCCTTTTATATAGAAAGTAAAACTCATATAAAATAAGTCAACTCCATCTTGTACAACTACAAAAAATCCAACCCCTCTAATTTCTGAATATTTCCAGTGAGTGCTTACATGTCCTGGTTGATTCTCTCCATTCTTGCTTGGGACTGTTGCTTCTGGCTTCTCCCTCTGTCACGTTTGAATATCTTGTCTCCACCTCTCCTTATCATTTAACTTCTTCCTTTCGTGTGCCTTAAAACATTGACACAGCGCCTTCCTTCATTACCAATACAGTGCTAAGAAAGGGTAACACCAAGTTCTGGCGGATAATAAACCTACAAATTGAAGACATTATAAAGTCATGTTAATTCAGATGAGGAGCATTTGGCTCAAAAGGAGATGTCACTGCCCCCTGAATTAGTCATCCACCCTCTGTCACAGAAAGTCCCTGCTTCACTGTTGCTCAATGGGCTCAGACTATTGTCGTGTTCATAAAGCCCTCTCCTATTTTTCTCATTTAATCTTGTCCACCAGTGTCGTGACCTCAAGTTTTGTTTCTTGGCCTGACGAGGGAATCTCCAATGTGTTTTTAGCATCTTTCTTAGAGGCAGAATTGTGTCCCTCCCCGCCCCCCCATTCATGTGTTGAAGTCCTGGCCCTCAGGATCTCAGAATATGAGTGTATTTGGACATATGGCAAAAGGGAGTTAAAATGAGATCTTTAGGTGGGCCCTAATCCAACACGACTGGTGTCCTTATGAAAAGATGACATTTGGGCACAGACATCCACAGAGGGAGAATGCCATGCAAACGTGAAGATAACCTTCTGCAGGACGAAGGAGAGAAATCTCAGAAGGAACTGCCCCTGCAACCACCTTGACCTTGGACTTCTAGGCTCCAGACCTGAGGAAAACAAATTTCTGTTTTTAAGCTACCCAGTCTGTGGTACGTACTTTGTTACCGTAGCCCTAGCAAACTAAAACAACCCTCCTGCCGCCTCCCCATACCTTTGCCATTGTTTTCCCATAGTTGGACTCTACCTAGGTAAGCATTCATTATAAAACCAGACACTTATCATCACAGCCTGCAGTATTTGTATTACATTTTCTCAATACATAGCCAAAGTAGCTAATATCAAATAGATATTTGAGTGGAAGTAGCATAACCAAAAATTCTCTCTAAGTGATCCTTTGCAGGAAAGGGAAGAATGTGCCCTAAAAATTCATTCATAACTCCAAGAAAAATTTTGGCATTCTTAGAGCAGCCAGATTGTCTCCTGTTTCTAGCCATCACTGCCTCAGAAGTATGGTCGTTTGGTCTTACAGTACTCCACTGATTTCCTAGGCTTGAGTTAATGCTCTTCTTGAGCTCTGAAAGCACCCATTTACAAATATCGATGTCCTTGGTGTGACAGCCAGCCCAGAGTTTTTCACACCTCCCTGTCAGTGTCCTCCAAGATGGCCAAAGTCAGCCCAGCAAACTTGTGGCCAAGCAGGGTGCCAGAGAAAGACACAGGGACGCATGGCTGCCCTCTCTGCTTGCTCAGCGTGTGTACCATGTGGACCAGCCCCTAACATCACACCCATCCAGCCGGGCCAGTCCAATTCCATGCGTTTACAAAAGCCTTCTAGAAATACTTCTGTGCTCAGCCTTATGCTGAGTTCTTTAGATATTTTCTCCCATTGGTTCTCGCCATAACTCTAAGATGTAGGAGTTACTCCTTTTTACGGATGAGGACATGGCCGTTTGGAGGTCTTCAGTGGCTTACCCAAAGTCACAGGAAGTAAAGGTTAGTGCTGGGCTCCGGTACCCAGGCTCACGTGCTACTAAGGTCCTAGGTTTTCATCTTTCTGTAAGGCTTAATTGTACGCGTTTCGAGAATTCTTCAGCCTTCACTCATCACTCACTTCTCTCGACTCCTGTAGGAAATGTTGTAGTAACCACTCAGCAGCACTAAACTATGGCTCATTTTGAATTGCTGTTTATTTAATGTGTGCTTGTCTAGTGTCCCCAGGTATAACTCTTCAGTGACAGAAACTGCATTTACAGCTCTACCACATGCACTGCTGTATAGTTTCCCTCTCAGTGCTTCTGATTTCCTAGGAGCTCAGGGAAACCTTTTTGGAATTTTCCTTTGGAATCCTCATAAAAAAAAACAACACACACACACACACACACACACAAAAAAAAAAAAAAAAAAAAAAAAAAAAAACAAAAACAAAAAAAAAACAAACAAACAAACAAAAAAAAACCACCAAACAAGTAATCCTTTGGTGGAAATTACTTGAAAGGCAACATAATGCAGAGTTAAGAGTTGTGTTCTAATACTCAGAATATCACAATTCTGGTCTCTATGCTTAACTCTTGCTAGCTCTTTGGCCCTACATGAGTTAGTTTAACTCCTTAGTTTCCTCATCTGTAAAATGGGGATGATAAATGTCACCTCATTGACTTGTTGTGAGAATTGAGGGCCGAGAATAGGCCTGAAGATGCTTCATGAACTATGAAGTACTATTTGTATACAAGAGATTATATTCTTCAGCACTAGTAGCTTTATTATCAGTCTTGACCAACAATGAATGGCATGTCTCAGTGATCTTATTTTCTCCGTGGGAAAAGAATGTGGTGGTCTACAAAGTTTCTTTTTGTTTTAACACTCTGAATTTCTCCTTATGGCGATGGTGAGAACGTGTGGGATTGGCCGTGGTGGCTGTGTGGGCAAGACCTTCCGAAGTGAGAACTGATGCTTTCCATTCAAAGGGCTTATCCCTCACATCCCACTTGCCAGCAACGGGATCACATCTCCTGTGGGGGCTGTCTGTGTCTTCGGGAAAGAGGTGGTGTGGGTGTGTGAATCATGTTGTCACCAGATGGAGAAATGCCACTGTCCATGAGTTTACGGTTCCAAAGACTTCTTTCTGTACCACATATGCCTACGTTAACTCACAACTGCATGCTGATGTCTTTGAACTCATGTCCTAAAGGGAAAAAAAAAAGCTGAAGGTAAATATTTTCTCACATTCCTTTCTTTCAAAGTACATTTTTTTCAAGATGCACCCCAGAACACAAATCCCTTAGTATTTCTCTCTTCTGACACACACGCAAAAGTGTGAATGAGGGCATGTTAAACAGAGGTGGAAATGGAACAAATGTATTCACAAACTGACTGATAAAATGCTGTTTTATTTAACATGTAACCGAAGCTCTGAGGGTGCTAAAAGGGTCTGGAGATTTCTCCCAATAGCATTAGGCATAAACATAAAGGTGTTGGTGAGTCTGTATCCCTTGACCTTGTTGCAACCTAACATGTAGCCAAGTAGGCCATGAGATCACAGAGGTTTGGCTTCTTCTCTAGGAATGGTGACACTTCCAAAACATAATTTTAGTACTAAAGTGCTTAGAAAGTGAAAGTCTCTTTTCTTCAGAGAAAATTGTTCTTAAATATTTAAAAATGCTTAATTTCACCTTAGATCCCCAGAAATGTAGAAGCTAAGTAGAAAGGTCAGAAGAGTTGAAATGACTTTGGGGACCACAGCCCTCCTGGTTACCAGTTATTCTTCTCTGAGTTATCTTTGACACACAGATTATTCAATGTGTGGTCCCCAAACTGCAGTGGCTCCAAAATGTTTATGGAAAATAGTTGACATTCCTTGGTCTGTATCCCAAGATCCTCCACATTTTGTCTCTAAACTGTCTTTGTGGTCATATCCCTTTCTCTAATCCTCTAGGTATCCTGTATTTGGGCCATACAAGTCACCTATCATTTTTTCCGACTATTCAAGCAATTTCACACCTTTCATCCCCAGTGTTACCCCTGCTTGAAACAATCTTCTAGGCACTGAAATCCTTTTCATGTGTTAAGACCCCAATGGAATGCGACTTTCTTCACAATGCTCTTGACTTCCCGAGTGGAATATTCACCCCATATTTAATATTTAATAGTTCATTATTTATACCATGATTATTTCATTCTGACTTGCTTAGAAGTTATGAAGTATCTGCCTGCCCCCCCCCATTTTTTTTTTAAAATAAAATTGTAATAAAGCAGGTTGGCCTACTCATTCACTCATTTATCCTTCTAACAAAAAAATGAATCAATCCATATTAATAAACGATTGTCTCTGTGTCTTGCTTAATTCCTACCCAAACATCTATTTGCAACAGCTATCTTCCCTTTTTGATCCTAAGCAACTTCAGAACAAAAATCACATGTTATTCAGCTTTAAGTTCCTTAGCCTCTTTAAGTGGTGGATGCTTCCTAAACATGTAGTGAATGGATGGGTGAATTAGGTAATAACAGAAACCGATGGGATAAATTATGAAATCAGAGTATTACCTTCACCCTGCCTTAAGACAATTGCTTTTGCTTGGAAATACTGCAGTGTGTAGGTTGAATATCTGTTACTTTTGTTACTATTTTTGTGTGCTTCATAACCCTTCACTTGGGGAAATGTCTCTTACTCATTCCGTAAACCTGCTTGGTCATGAGGCTCAGATTCCCAGATTTTGGCACACAATCCAGGCCTAATAGAGTATTCCATTCACTTGAGTGCAGGGATTGGTTCAGGGATGGAAACAAGATCCAAGCAGGAACAATGAGACTTTTCCTAAGACATTCAACAAAGTTAGTGGGGGAAACCTCTGTTCTGGGAAACTGTGAGTATAAAGTCATGTGAGCTGGAGCTGCAGCAGGCTTTTCCCCATCATCAGAGGAACAGCTTATATAAGAAAAGAATAAAGCCAGGCTGACAAAAAGTAGAATTCAGGGATAGAAAGAGAGGAAAAAAATTGCAGATGTTGTGTTTGAATTATGAGATTTAGCTAAGCCTGAAGCCCACTTTTCAGAATGTGAGTAAATATTCCCTTATTTGTTATTTTTTTTACATTAGTTAATAATCAGTTATTGCTGCTTGGAAGCAAATGAATTATAGGAAACATAAGAGGATCTAAAGAAAATGCCCCAATTTTATCACTTTTTATAATAAACATTTGCATCTCTGAGGGAAAAAAACGCTATAATCAATAGGAAATTTAGTCAGCTACTAGGATATGGGGGAAAAAAATCCCTCCATAATTAACACATATAAACATTTGTATTTCTATGCCTGCCCCTCAGCCCCTTCCTTTTTTAAATGAAAACTTTCTTGCTTTTTTCCCACTTTTATTGAGAAATAATTGACATACAATATTGTATTAGTTTAAAGTATACAACATAATGATTTGTTATACGGTTATTTTACAAAATGATTACCACAATAAGTTTAGTTAACATGTATCACTTCACCTAGTTACAATGTTTCCAATGGCGAAGTCCTAGGAGTCCTTTTTGACTAAATCTTCTGTTTCTTTCCCAAATGCGTCACTTACTTCCCTCTCCATAGCCACTCCTATGACTCAAGCCACCATTCTCTCTCCCCTGCCCTCCAACAATAGCCTCCCAACTAGACTCTTGTCCGCTAATCTCTTCACACTTGATTATCTGCCCAAACCCAGGATGGTTTCTCTAAAATACAGTATGTGTCACGTCCATCCTTTACTTGAAACATACCATTGTCTCTCATTCCTCTCCACAAAAAAAAAAAAAAAAGTCCAAATCCTTCAGCCTAATTTACAGACTCTACTTTTCTGTCCATTTTGATCTCTTTCAACTCTTACTCCTCCTTCCTTCAGCCACACTGAAATTGTTTTTAATGCCTTGAGTGTATCAGACTCTTCATTCTAGGACTTTGCATAGTCTGTTCTCTTTGCCTGGAATGCCCTTCCATCAATTATTCTCTAAAATAGTTTCTTCTCCTTTGTAGTGGGTTGAATAATGTCTCTCCAAAATTCATGTCCACCTGGAACCTTAGAATGAAACCTGATTTGCAAATAGGGTCTTTGCAGATCGAGCAAGATAAGGATGGAGATTTATATTGGATTAGATTGGGCACTAAATCCAATGAGACTGTTCTTGTAAAACACAGAAAAGGACTTACAGAGATCCAGAAAAGAAGACAACATGAAGATGGCATCAGAGACTAGAGTGATACATTTCCAAGCCGAGGACCACCAAGGATTGCCTGCAACCACTGCAGGCTAGGAGAGATGCATGGGACAGTTGCTCTCTCAGAGGCTCCAGAAAAAAACCTACAACTGTGGACAACTTGGTTTTGGATTTCTGGGCTCTTGGAACTATGAAATTACATTTCTATTGTTTTAAGTTACCCAGTTTGTAGAACTTTGTTACAATAACCCTAGGAAATTAATATGACTTACTTTGGATATCACTGTACATGGTACTTCCTTCGGGAAGCCTTCCCTTATACCACTGCTCTGAATTACATGTCCCTTTGATGTATTGTCTTAGAATTCTCTACTTTTCCCCTTCATTATGTTTCAATCCCCTGTTTGCGTTCCAATCGGCTATACTAAATAGCTATAGTACATAGTCTTTCTCAGCTGTGTGCCCAGGAACTCTCATAGAGGCCAGTATGTAACAGGTTTCCATACGCATACTTTGATGGATTTATTGTATCTTATCCCCCTCGGGTCCTTTTGGCACCTAGTAAAGAGGCTGCTACATAACAAATGCGCAGTAAATGTTGCTTACCCCGTGATGGCTTCTGTCAGTTGGCTTGTGTTAGTAGCAGAGGCACAGCTCATTGACTCGGGCTCTCACTGACCCTTCTCCCCACTAAAGAGTGTAGAGTGTGCCCAGCAGGGGTTCCAATTCCGAAAGCCTTTCTCACGCATAATTGCAAGTGATTGTCCAAAACCCCATGAAGCATGTTTAACAGGTGTTCTTATTTCCAATTTTAGGGAGGGGGGAGTCTAATTTAATGACGAGACAGTCACAGTAGAACTGAGAAGTTCTGGATTCCATAGTCATCATTCCTGCCACTGTATCATTCAACCGTTATTAATACTGGGACTAAAACATCCCAATCCTTCAATTATCTATTTAAACAAAATGCTTTTAGTTATCTTTGTGATAAGTAAAGAGAAAGCTGTTGGGAGAACTTAAACAAGGTAACAGAAAGTGTGGGATTCTAAGGCCATATGTCCCTGGAGAATCTGAAGTGATAGCAGATAGCCACAGTTGTCATATGTGCTCTTATTAGCCTTCCTGGTCATTTCTAAACACGTCCTGCCTCATTAGAAACATATTATGAAGCCAGCAAGCTAGTACTCCATGTGAAAACTAAAGGGAAAAAGAGGTAGGAGAAAGACTAGAGAGCGCATACCTGTTCTGAATAAAACAAGAGGAAATGCGATTCTGCATTACAATGAGTAGGCATCTGCAAAAGCCATGGAGTTGGCCAAAGGTGAGGGCAAGAGCAGCTCAGAGGGAAAAGAGAGGACCTGGGAATAGAAGAAGCAGTGAAAAATAGCAGAATGTTTTTTGTTTCCAAACTCCCACGTGAGGAGTATTTGGAGGCTAGTCAAGCCTGGGATTACTCCTGAAATAAATAAATGATGTTTGTTCTCTTTGTGTGGAATAAACTCTCTCTCTCTCTCTCTCTCTCTCTCTCTCTCTCTCTCTCTCTCTCTCTCTCTCTCTCTCTCTCTCACACACACACACACACACACAATTTCCATAGTATATCAGCTGAGAGAAGAAGAACTTTTTTATTAGTAAGACGGAAACACAGAATCTGTTGAAACAGTATATGCTCACATACTCTTTGGGAATGGGAAAACACATGGCAGTGTGTGTGATACGTAGGCTCAAAGAAGACGAACAAAGGAGTCTTTGTGCATTTACTCCAGGTGGTGTACTCTATGGTTAAATGCATAGGCTTTGCAATTACACTGACTTGGTACAACTCTTGGATCTATTACTAATTCCTCCGTATAATCTTGGACGAGTTGTTTCTTTTCTCCATGTCTCAGTAGCCTCATCTATAAAATGGGGACAAATAACTTACATAATTCATAGGGTTGTCATACGAGTAAGAGGAATTATGATATAAATGATGTAGAATATTGGCATAGCACACAATGTACATTTAATAAATGTAAATCCTTCTTTTTAATGTGTATTTTACATGGATTCAGCAATAAAATTAGAAAGGTGAAAGAAATATACACAATAGTATAACACAATGAGTATATAGTTTACTCATTATAATATACTATAGTATAGTATATACCGGGGGTACCAAAAAAATGTATGCAAGTGCACACTTTGGTCAATGCTGCTCAAGCAGTAGTTCACCATAAGCAGAAGTGTCTGGGCACTGATGGTAAGCACTTTGAGCACCTCTTATAATTGCAGAAGTCAAACGTGACTTGTATTCATCTTTTGTTATCAGTATATATTGAGTATTATGATTTTAATAGTGTTCCTTTCTTAACATGTGTATACGTTTTTTTGGCACCCTCTGTATATGTACACTAATATCTGAAATACTATACTAATAGTGTAATACAGTATAACACAATGGGTATAACAGCTCAGGCTGTAGGGACAGAGACACACTGCCCCTTGTTGGCTGTGTGCTATTAGATAGTGATTTAATTTCTTTAAATCTCATTTTCTTTTTTGGTAAGATAAGACGATAACAGTATCTTTCTCATAAGGTTGTTGTGTCATAGAAAACATTTACTTGGTTACCTGGTACATAGTACAAGGGCTACAAATGGCAACTGTTTCCATTACAGAATTGGATATCTTATACATTGGCGGTGAGAACTGATGGCTTTAGTAAAATTCATGTAAAACAGTAAAGTTTTTCATTCTGTGGGCCATCGAGAGGAAAAGTTCGTTTAATTCAGCCCTTTAGACAAACAAACAAACAAACAAAGGAAATAAGCTTGCTGAAAGAAGATACTCAATTTTTAATTGTAGTGTAAGGCACGTTTCTGTTGTGTGTATGTGTGTTTTCCTTGTAGGTACCAAAGTGTTCCTTTGCCCTACCTTATTTGGGGATAGAATAAAAACTCAGGTTGCACGGACCTCCATTATATACCTTTGGGATATTGTCCTTCATCAGGAGACCTCTTGATGTCCTTCAGAGGCAGCTCAATGGATGTAGCCATGAGCTAGTGTGGTCACTGGAAGCCGATACAATTCTGAAAAACTTTAAGAGGAAACCATGGGAATGGAAGAAGACTAAAATGTTTCACATTTAGCTTTCAGTTCGATCTAAAAACATAAATGTAATATGAAACAGCATAACTAAGCATCAGGGTCTGGATGGCTGAGGTCCCTCCATTAAGGACAGAAAGGTGTTCATATGGATACACTTGGAGGTGGCTTGAAAGCTATGCCAAGGGTCAGAGGTGAGGAAAGGTAACTAGTGTTTCATAATCACGTGTGTGTCAGGCACTGCACTAAGTATTCTCCTCCATTTAATCCCTACCATAAGGCTCTGAGTAGTAACACGGTGGGCATTTGAGATCAGATATTTGGAGTCAGGTAGGCTGTGGTTCCAATCTCAGCTCTCCTACCCATCTAGCCATGTGAATCTGGTCACAGTAAGTCTCCATTTTATCATGGGGCAAATAAATCTGACTTCCTGTGCTCTTCTCAGGATTGTGTAAAACAATGGATGTAAAGATCCCAACACAATGCCTGCCACATAGTAACAGGTCAAAAAAAGGAAGTTATAACTCTTGTTGTTATCCTCATTTTAAAGAAAAGGAAATTATGGCTTAAAGTACAGCAAAAACTGGCTATAAGTAGAAATCTTAATTAATGGAGAATTTGGCAAGAAGATATGAAATCCATGTTATTTATAGGTACGCCAAGTTTCTCCACAAGCCATGCTTACGGAGAATTTCCTCAAGAGCTCACATACCCATCTCCTCATGCTGTCATACTTAACATTCTTCTTCCTGATTGTAATTACAAGAATTACTGCCATATGTGTCATATTCACCACGTAGCAGTTTTTGTACTAAACTTCTTGTATACATTATTTCATTTCATTTCAACAAGAAACTGTGAGATGGATATCATTGAGGATGAGATAAGTCAGGCATTGAGAAAACAAATAATTTTCCCAAGATCTCATAAAATAAGAATATTAGCAAACAAGGATTTGAACTCAGCTTGTCAAACTTTAAAGCTCATGTCTTAACACATTACTGCCAACATTAACCTGTAGCTTCTGCTATTTCCCCTTGGATCCTGCAACATGGAAATAAAATTCAAATACAGAGGGTGCCAAAAAAATGTATACACATTTTAAGAAAGGAAAAAACTATTAAAATTGTAATACTCAATATATACTGATAACAAAAGATGAATACAAGTCACATTTGACTTCCGTAATGACAAGAGGTGCTCAAAGTGGTTACCATCAGCATCCAGTCACTTCTGATTATGGCGAACTACTGCTTGAGCAACGTTGACAAAGTGTCCACTTGTATACATTTTTTTGGCACCCCAATATATGAATGAACATTGAGTGCCCTTTTTAGGATTCATAGACTCAGTAAATACAAGCTTGACAAAATGTGACACATAGGCCACCATAAGCCCCTGCTTTGGCACTCCAAGCATGGTACTCTTTTCTACTGAGTCTTGATGTAGCCTCAGAATTTTTTTAACACAGGTTCAGGGAACTTCAATTACAGTTAATAAACAGGATGCATATTTTTTGCAGTCTCAGATCTATTTCAACTGGCTCCTTTTATACAGGAGGACATTCATATCCTGAGAAGGAAAGTTACTTTCCCAAGATGTTCCCCAAATATTATCAGTTGTCTATTATAGTGATGTTGTTTTGCTAATTTTTTGTAAGTATATTATTATGAATAAAATTGTTATATTATTTATATAACTATAAAAATCTGACTTCCTTGCATTTCTACATGCTATATGTTGTCTTCATTCAGCATGGCGGGTGGGTGTAATTGCATGTGTATGGATTCACATTTGAGTAAATTTGTGTTTAAATTTGTTTTAGGTGTCTTAGGTAAAAAGTGGTAGGACATAAATTATTGAGTTGTATGTTAGTGCTTGAAGTTGAAGCAAATTAGAGACCTGAAAGAATCTGGGTGAAATGAAGTGAGTTACATTTTTCTCTAGGACTTTTCAATCTATGGCTCCTTCTCTTTCTTAGTAACAGCCATGTCTCTGTTTACTTGTGATCGTGCTATTCCTCTCTCTCCTTCCTCTGTTTTGGTGACACCACCATTATGCCTACGGGAATGATTTCACCCACTCCTGATGCCCCAAATAGGGTCCTGTTCATGAAAACTAAAAACTTGCAGATGATGTCCCTATAAGTACATGGCCCCAGAGAAATGGAATGTAGGCAAAGGTTTAGGTTAGGAACTCTTGGGGACTAGGATAGATTCTTGTTTAACTGTCTTCCATAGAACCTGGCAGTGCTTGCACATAGCAGGCCTTCTATGAGTATTTGCCAAAGGAAATTGATCTGAATTTCTTTATTAATTATAATCTACTCTCCCAGGGATTGCAATATTTCATTGTTTTCTCTCTCCAAATAAATTTTCAAAATATTTCAAACAGAAAAATTAAAGGCATCTCCCAAAATATTTGGCACTATTTAATGTATCTTGAGCAACATAAATGAAATGGCTTCCTGTTGGCTTTTGGTTTAAAAAAAAAAAAAAAAAAAGTAAATCCTTTTTCTCTGAGGAAGCAGTCCACTATGAGCTGTAAAAGAATGAGAATGCTATTTGGGGGAAGGCTCCAGTGAGCTGGAAAGATGTGCAGGTGACTGTGTAAATAGATTCTACTTGACAACCTTTCCCACATGGGAGAGTTGCCTTCGAAGCACATTATTGTGTTATCAAAGCTTGCCAGAAGCAGTATGGCTGAGGCAAGACTCAGATAGATTTCAAACCCTCTGATTCAAACCAGGAGGATCGCTGCGAAATCTGGCTTCTGACTGAAGGTTTAGGGGATCCTAAGCCTTCCCTGGAGTCCAGGCTGAGGCAGGCCGAGCTGATCTTCAGAGTCCCCTTAACTTACCTCCTGAGTACTGCTCCCTGTGGACTGTGACTAACTTTCCCCCTCCCATTTCCTGCCTGTGAGCTCCTGCTAATTTGAGTCACCTACTGATTTAAGTTTTGTTTTTTTTTAATAAAAACAATCTTTATTTCTAATACAAAAGTATTTTATTGTCAAAAAATTAGAAAATAGTATAAATAAGAACAAAAAGAATACCCATAATCTTACCAAACACACAGACACACACACACACGTTTGCGTACACGTTGCATGGTAGAATTATGTGTATTAATAGATGGTTAACATGCATAAACACATAATATACATATATATTAATCTTAACTATCATCCTGATAGTTGGAAAATAAACTGTAACTAATTTGGCTCATCTCCTTTTTACTGGTCTTTAGTTTATTTTCAATTTAATCAGACAGTTAATGACTAATAAAAAAAGTCAAGGAGGGATCTCAATTGAAAGAATGTGAGGCAGTCAGACAGATATTTGGGAGGCAGATATTGCCTAGAAGTGTCCAAATCTCATTCCTTTTTGTAAGCACCAGTTCTTTCCAAGACACTTCTCCTTTATTCCTACTAATTAATTACCCTTAACAAAAGATTGAAGAAGATTCTACAAAGATATTCCCAACTCAGAAGTTCACAACACTTCTTTTGATTTTTCTTCATCCTAGAGTACTGCTCTTTTCCCTTGATTCCTGGAGAATGTCTTTGTTGAATATAGATGCAATTCCTTTCAAATGCTCCTCATTATGGGCAGAATGTATATGCAGAAGACATGTACCCATTTCTCTATGGAAAAATACCTAAAAGCAATAGAACTGTTTGTCATTTAAAGTTTACTTATAATTCAGGGTCCATTTGGCTGATTAATATCTAATATATATATATATATATATATATATATATATATATATACACACACACACACACATATATGTATATAATCTCTCACACATATATCTCACACACAAATATCACACGTGTGTGTGTATATATATGTGTGTGTATATATATATGTGTGTGTGTATAATATATATATATTAAATCACATACAGAGGGTGCCAAAAAAATGTATACACATTTTAAGCAAGGAAAAAACTGTATTAAAATTACGCTGATGGTAACCACTTTGACCACCTCTTGTAATTGCAGAAGTCAAACATGACTTGTATTTATCTTTTGTTATCAGTATATATAGAGTATTACAATTTTAATACAGGTTTTTCCTTTCTTAAAATGTGTATACATTTTTCTGGCACCCTCTGTATGTATTATAATCATGTATGTTCAAAGCGAATGAGGGAGAGAGTAGGTGACTACACTAACAGTAATACAGAGACGCTATTATATGCATTGTCTCAATTGATAGCCTTCCATTTCCACCTCATGTCCTGTTTTCTAGTCTATTTTAATCTGCCATCTACCCTTGCAACACCATGAGATCAGCTCTCAGGAAGTCACTGATGCCATCCACGTGGCTATATATCCAATGGATACTTTTTACTTATCCAATGATGGCAACCTCTTCTTTAAAGTACCTTAATGTTTCATAACTTCCCTCCTCCATTTCGAGATGCTTTTTCTAAGTCCTTTTTGGGCTCCTCTGTCTCTCCTAACCTTTAAAATTTGGCATTGTTCAAGGCTAGGGCATATACTTTGTGCTCTTCTCACTCAATAATCTCTTCATGAGAAATATCAATCATCTTTACCTTGATGTCTCTCAAGTTCATATTTCCTTCCGGATCTTTTTTCCAAAGGTCAGACCTGCATATCTAACTCTCAATTCAAATTTCAATTTGGAAGTCTCACAAGATGCCTCATTCTCAATACAGTCACAACTGAGCTCACAGTCTTTGTGCTGGCAATACTTCAACTCACTCCCTCCTTATCTCAATGTCACATTTGCCTAAGTCATCCAAGACTCTTCTGTCTCGCTCCACTGTCCATATACCTCATAAATCCTTCTAGCATTATTTGGTTCCAGGTACTGTCCTCTCCTCCTGGACTATTGCAGGTCATCTTCTAACTGGTCACCAATCCATTCTTACATAGCAACAAGAGTCATCTTTAAAAGCAAATCTGACCTTGTCACTCTCATCCCTGCAATGTTCCCCCTCCTTTGTCCCCTAACCCCATTTCAAGTTAATTTCTTATTAATTTGTACTTATTAATGCTTCACAAAAGTTAAATAAAACACAAAAAAATCTTTCCTGACCACCCAGTCTAACTCTCCTTTTAATCACTTTTAAGAGACTCCACCCTTTCTTTATGCCTCTTATCACAGTTGCTGTGGAATAATTTTGAAAGGACTTGTTTAATGTCTCTCTCCCCAGTTAGAACTCCAGTTTAATGAAGAGTAAACATGTCTGTTTACTTTTCTGTTCTATTTCCAGCTCTTAGTCCAATACTTGGTACATGGTACTGTGTTTCCCTGAAAATAAGACCTAGCTGGACAATCAGCTCTAATGAGTCCTTTGGAGCAAAAATTAATATAAGACCCGGTCTTATATTACGTTATGTTATGCTATGTTATGTTATGTTATGTTATGTTATATTATATAAGACCTGGTATTATATTATATTATATTATATTATATTATATTATATTATATTATATTATATTATATTATATTACATTACATTACATTATATTATAAGACCCGGTCTTATATTAATTTTTACTCCAAAAGACTCATTAGAGCTGATGGCCCAGATAGGTCTTATTTTCGGGGAAACACGGTGTATACCAGTAAATGTTTGTTAAATTACTTTGCTGCCCCCTCCAAATAATATCTCCTTCCATTCTCTGCCTAGGTCCCTTCACTTAGTCAATCCTTCTAGTTTATTAAGATTCACCTCATACATCACTCATTCAGAAAGCCTTTTCTGTTGTCCCAGACACCCCACCACTGTGCTCCTATGACTCTCTTTATATTTGTATTTTATAAATATTATCATATTTTTGTTTTTTTCTGAGTACCTATATTCCTCACCTGTGAAATCCTTGAGGAGAGGAATTGTGTCTTTCATGTACTTATGCCCAGGGACTGGCATAGTAAGGGCTGAATAGATGTTTATTAAATGAATAAATGAGTTAGTAAGTTGGGCTGATACTTCCTTTTGTAGGTAAAGAAATCAAGCCTCAAGGAAGTTAGATGATTTTCAGAATATCTGACATTGGAATCTAACATCTTTTCACTTTTCACTGCACTTTATTCTTCTTCTTGGCCCTAGGCAGTGAAATTCTAGATAATTCTCAAGGCCCCTAGCTCATAGAACCTCCCTTGTTCAACATCTTAGATGGTCACAGGCAATAAAATTACCAGATTCAAGGTTTACCTACTTTCTTATACCTTTTCCCATTTGGGGTGGAAATTCTAATACTACGTATTTTTAGGACTAACAGTGGAATGAAAAAGAAGAGTAAAAAATAGCTTTGCCTAATTTGCTGATGGAATAGCATGCCTGGCATAATTGAGAACAGCCTGGGTTTTTAACATGCTTAAAATCTCCACGAATCAGGAGGCATTTGCACTTGCATGAGTGAAAATGTCAAGGAATGATTTTGAAAGGCCCCGTCGGAGGGTGAAATGTTTCTGCGTCTGAAATCCATTTTACTGAGCAAACTACAGTAGTTATAAAGGCTAAGAGGCTTTCATTTCCATAATTTCATCAATTTTTTTCAGGAACAAGTAGAAAAATCCAGGCTTATAAATTTGAAACTTCACAGCTCAGCAAGAAATATATTTTAAATAATAGTTCCAACTGGCTTGACAAAAAACAAAACAAAAACAAAAACAAAACATCTGTGTCAACTATCTGTGAGGTGTCTCATGAAGCTTCATCCAGACTCTTGACTGGATAATTGCAATACTGTTGGAATTATGTCATGTTGTATAGTATCTCTAAGCTTTTTTTGCTTTCTGGATTCCCGAGAACAGCAAAAGATTCAGTTTACTCATTGAATTCATTCAACAAGCTCTTATTCAGAACTTCTACAGGTTAAGGAATTTTCTAGAAGTTAGGTAAACAGCAACAAATAAACCATACAAAAGTCTTTGTCTCTGTGGAGTCAATGTTTTAGTGGAGGGAAGCTGACAATAAACACATAGGTAATTAGGAAATAAAAGAATAGTTAATCTTTATACATAGAGAAAAATAAAGCTGGATATTGTGGTCAAAAGCCTCTGGGGTAGGAGAAAACTGAATTAGATTTCAAAATAAAATAATCAGAACAGTCTTCACTGATATATTATCATTTGAGTAAAGATCTGAAGGGAGCGAAGTAGTAAAAAGTGCATCCTATGAAATACCTTGCATGCAAATTGGAGGATACTTGACAAAATAAGTGGACAGTACTTTCAAAAGCTCAAGGTCTTGAAAAACATGAAAAGACTAAGGAATTGTCACAGATGGGAGGAGACTAAGGAGATATGGCCACTAAATGAAATCTGATAACCTAGGTTGGATCCTGGAACAGAAATCAGGGGGCTTGGTGGATGAACTGGTGAATTCTAAAGAAAGTGTGAAGTTAAGCTACAGTATTACACCAATATTAATTTCTTAGTTTGATCATTGTGACATGGTTATGTAAGATATTAATATTAAGGGAAACTGGGTGAAGGGTACATGGAAACTCTACTATTTTTGTAACTCTTCTCTAAGTCTATAATTATCTCACAGTACAAAGTAAAATTAAGTGCATACACTGTGGAAAAAGCCTTCAGAAGAGAGGGAATAGCTAGTGCAAAGGTTTCTAGCATTTGAGAAAAGGATCAGAGACAAGTGTGGCTGGGGCTGAGTGAACCGTGTGGGACACAAGCAGGATATCTAATGGGGGCAGGAATGGTAGGGCTCTTGGGCTGTTACGAGGATTTAAACGTTTACCCTAAGTTACATGGAACTGTTTGAGAAAAGAAATATGATCTCATTGCGATTTTAAGAGAATCATTCTGGCAGCGGTGTGAATGAGCTAATGCAGAAAGTCAGGGGAGAAATGACGTTGCCTGGGACGAGGGCGTGACAGTGGAGGTACATTACTGAACTGAGGCCATCAAGTCTGCCTATCAGACAGAAAGTAGAGCCAGTGGTTCTCAGTAAAACTGTAAAATCTGTGATTTTTTTTTTCCTTTTCTCCGGTTTTCCCTTTTAATGATCTTCCATCTTATCCATCTATGCTTCATTTTCAATTCCCCCCCCTGCAAAATGGGGAAGGGACTTGATGGAGATGAGTATCCCCTAGGTTTCTTTTAATTCTAAAGGAAGAGGTACTCATAATATGCCTTTTTCTCTTATCATAGAGAAAATTAATAGAATCGATTCTTTCACTTTAAGGTATTAAGAATTTGACATGTCCCCTTTCCTAGGAAATGTTTAAAGGCGACCAGTGAGAGAGCAACATTTATTTAAAGGAATGAATAACCAATTGTGGCTGATACATCAGAGGGAGAAAGGAATGTGTGTGTGAGGCTTTTCTTGCACTCCTCCTCCTCCCCTTCATTCCACAGGTTCTCCATGAGTCTATTCCAGGTGCACTCATAGAATGCACCACTAGGCTGTTCCTTTAGAAAGATCTAGAACACCCTCAGGATTCACCATAGCTGCTGAGGGGAGGGCTTGCTTTGCCCAGAGAGCACCAGCAGTGACTACGGATGGTGGGCCACCAGGGCCTAGCCATTTCTACTAAAAATGGGGCTCCTCCAAAGGGTCACAGTTACTGGGTGCTCTCCTTTGGGCTGGCTGAGACTTACTCAGATGTGCTCATGGTCTGAGGCTCAATCTTCTTTCTTCCTCTCTTTTGTTTCCCAGGTATCCCATATGCATTTTCGTTTGAAGACTAACATTCAATCCTGCCTCCTCCCCATTCTGTCTTTTGCAAGCATACTCCACTCCCTTGTACTCCTAACTCTGTTTCAGTGTCTTCTTCCTGGAAGACCTAACTAAAATACTGGACTTATCCTTAAAATCAATTCTATTTCTCCTGTACCTCGGCTGTCCTTTTCCATATTGTATGCTCATCAAATCACATAATTTCTGGCACACATAGATACCTGATAAATGCTTGTTTAATAAAATCCAGTGTATTTGAGTCCTAGTCCAGCTTTTCTACAATTATTCTGTGTGACAGCACAATGAATATTCTCTTCCTGGCTTTTGTTGTCTCATCCCTATGATAAGAGGGTGGAAGTAAATCTCCTGAATATCTTATCAGCCTGAAAACACCAAATCCTTAAGGAAGAGCCCCCACTCTATGCTTCCACATTCCTCTCCAGAAGAGTCCAAGCCTAGCACCTCCAGAAACATATCTGGTGTGACAATAGATTGATGCCATCCCACTAACAACTGTGTTGAGTTGCTTTCCTCGAGGAGACAAATTTGGCAGCAAAGGCACTGCTGGCAGAATCACCAGGAATTAGTCACTGTGAGGTTGGGTAATGAAAAGACAGAAGAGTCACAGTCAAGCTTTCTAAGGCAGAGGTCCGCAGATTTTTCCTAAAATGAGGCAGATAGTAAATCCTTTAGGCATGGTGGGCCACATATGGTTTCTGTGACATACTCTTCATTAATTTTTACAACGCTTTCAAAATATGAAATCCATTCTTCAGCTTGAGGGCCACACAAAAACAGATGTGGGCCTGATTTGGCCGTCAGGCCATAGTTCGACAACTCTATTCTAGATGACAGTCCTTTGGAGCTACAAAATACCTTGGGTGAACACGAAAATACTACTGGCTATTGTGTCCTTTGCATTGAATGCCAACTCATGGCTCCACCTGCACCATGCCCTCAGCAGACAAGCGTCTGGTCTGCAGTATGTGGTTCTTTTCCCCAAGATGACCCTACTTTAGTGGTTTCCAAAGTAGCTCCTTGGGAACTTTCCAGAAGTGCCTTAAGGGTTCATCAGGGAGGAATCAAGCAAGAACCATATCACCTCCTCAACCGGCACCAATCCAGTCAGAAGCTCTACACATGTACTGTACTAGTGAGTTGCCATTCCACAGAACCTATTTTCCTTCCTTCCTCCTCTACCAACTTCCTTCCATTAAGATTTTTGGAATCAAAACTGTTTTAAAAAGAATTTCTCTTGTATCAAAAGTGTGTGAGAAAAGCCATTCCTGGAAGTAGTCATGATTAGAGAAAAGCAAAATGTAGGACAAGTGGGCGGGTTCTGGAATCAGGACCACCTGGCAAATGAACCAGCATCCCTAACCAAAGAAACTGTTCTCTGGCAACCAACGGGGCATTGTTTGTTACAGCATTCAAACCATTGACAGGATCCACTCGACTAAAGGAACTGATGTGACTTCCCTGATTACTTAGTCCATTCTTAGAAGAAAACAGAAGAATCAGGACAGGAAGTCCAAAAACAGAGACTTGAGTCCATGGAGATGGACTTCTAGGGGACAGGAGCAATTCCAGGCCAGTCTTATTCCCTTGCATCCACATTCACAGATGACCCCATTTCCCTACAACATACTTAAATACCCCAGGTATATATACCATGTTCATTAGGAACCTACAAATACAGGGAATAGGGTTAACACTCATGTGAATTATCAGTACTGAGAGCTAAATCAAAGTGTTTTCAGCTTGAGCCCAAGGTAACTTGAATTGCATGAATTCTCTGGACATTCATGGCTGAAGCTCTGCCATACCATGAATGGGGAGCATAAGAGTTGGAGCTGCTCCTCCAACATGATTCCTTTTCAGTCCTTCAGTTGGAATTTTATGAGGCTACTATGAGATAATTTATGTAAAGCACTTAACCCAGAGCTACACTCAACTAGGCACTTAAAAATTGGTCATTATCATTTTCCTGAAATTCTTCTATTGCCACAAGTTTTCAGTCACTCACAATATCTAACAAACAAGGCCACCATCCATATGAAGAGTTAAGATGACGACCCCCCAAAATAATCTAGAATGTCATGAGCAGCGAGCTTGTCAAGACGAAACACATTTTGTATTTAAGATGTTTCTCTTAAATATGTTAGTATTTTGATGCCATTTAGGTATGAGCATAACTGTTACATAAAAAATAAAGTAAAATTACAGAATGCCAAAGTTCTACAACTTTAAAAATGTACCTTTCATGAGAGGAAAACTCTGATAAATTTCAGTAGAAAGGAATGGTTATCATTTGTTGCTTAAAGATAGGCAAGAAAGAGCTACTGGGATCAGACAAGTCACCAGTGGCCATAGGGATGTTAGTAACTTCTCGCTGACCATCGCAGACTATACTTAGTTTTCTAAGTATATATTCTTATCCATATCTTTGTGTTTAATTTTTAATTTGGACCATTAAACCCCTGCGCCAGAGAGTGAATCTTAAACACCCTGTCCCATCTTTTCATGGTTAATTTCCCATGGCTGCCTGGGAGTCATGGAGGCTCTTACCTGGAGTTAGCCCATTGGAATAGCGTGACTTTAGTGGTACTAATAACAGCCAGATATTATTCTGGCGTCGCTTTCCCCTTACAGGATTCTGATAGAGGTTGATCTTTGTGTTGCTTACTTTGCCCCTATTGCCTTCTACAAAATGGGTTGGCTGCCTTTGCAGCCCTCATTCACAGCCTCTTAGCAATATGTCAGTTCTGCCTCTCTTGACCTTTCTGACCTGTAATGTATCCAGATAAATTGACGGGCCAAGGCATTTGCTTTGACAACTGGAGTGAAACAAGGGTCAACAGACCTAAATCCATGTGTATGGCTGAGCTGATACCAACGAATATTAATTTGTTTAGTTTATCTACTTGTTACCTAGAGAGCTAGGTAGTGGTTCTGAGGGAGGACCTTTCTGATCAAAAATTCTAAATAAAGCCTAAAAGCCATTGGGATTTCCTCTTCTTCACCAAAAGCTAATTAAACTCAGATGAACTCTTTGATCTAACTTCAAGTTAAAAACAAATACCACCACCAACAAAAATATTATGTGAATATTACCTGTTTAGAACTATAGTATTTCACATATACAAAACAACCTTTCTTATCTAGACACATGGCAACCAGTTTCCAACTCGTTTTTCCCTTCACCTCTAATCACTCCTACAAAAAGCTTCAATCCCATTCCTAATAAGACTTATTGGGGTTGGCTCCAAAATATATTGCATTATCAGTACCCTTCTCTTTATATCCACTGCTACCAGCATTAGTTAAACAACCATTGCCCCTTACCTAGAACATTGCAATAACCTCTAACATTTCTCTCTGCTTCCTCTCTTGCACTTGCAACTAATTTTCCATAGAGAAGCCAATGCCATATCCTAAAAGTATAACTCATTATTTTCTTCTGCTTAAAATCCTCCAGTGAGGCCCCGTTGTAATTTGAATAAAATGGATTAATAGTAGACTACAAGGCTCTCAATGATTTGGCCTCTGCCAATTTCTTTAATGTCTTCTATAACACTCTTTCTCTTCCTTACCACGCTTCAACCACTCTGACCTCTTCCCATCATTTGGCCATTCTAGAACTATTCCCATCTCATAGCCTTTCACCAGAAATGCTCTCCAGTTATCTCTTCACATGGCTGCCTCTTCTTCATCATTCATATCTCACCTCAAAGATGGCATAACCTAAATACTCAATCTAAAGTAGCACTCTTCACCCCAATCATTCGCCATCATTTAATTATGTGTGATAGATGGAATTATGGGAGCCAATTGTTCATCTGCCCTGAACCTCTTTCTTTTCATAGCTTCTTCTTTGGGCAAAGTATACATCTTTGCTCCTTGACTTTTGGCTCGTCCATATGATTTCCTTTGTCCAGTGGCATATGGGTTTAAGTGACAGATTGCCAGTTCCAAACCCAGAACCTGAAAGTCCTCCCTAGTTTTTGCTTGCTTTCTTGCACCCCTGTCATTGCATTTCAAGGAACATGCTTCAGACACCTTTGGTTCAAAGAAGGTAAGAAACCTATACAGTAGATCCACCCCATCTGAAAATCTACACCGACCCCTCCAGCCTGAAGCCAACCTATCTGAACCAAGTCCTAGTCAACTGAAGCCCAGACCACTCCTAAACGAAAATGAATTTCCTGAAAGCTACTCAGTTTGGGAATGATTTGTTGCACATCTTTGTAGTTATGATAGGTTACTTGTATATTTTTTTTCACAGCCCTTATTTTAAAGTTATTTTCATTTATCTTTTCTCATGTATGTGTCTTTACCATTACTAGAATGTAAGTTTCATAGGAGCAGGAATCTCATCTGTTTTATTTTCCCTGAACCCATAATAAATAAACAGGGTCTGGCACACTAGTCACATACTAGATGTTCAATTAATCTTTGCAGAAAGAAGCAATGAATTGCTGAAACAGTTTTACTGAAGGGCCTAATTAGCAATGTAGAAATGAGGTAAAAACTGAAAAAACAAAAACACCACAATATTCACATAGCCATGGTAAACAGAATAATTGGAGTATAATACTCTGAGGAAAGGTTAAAATCTATTGATCCCAATTTTCCTATTAGCAGTTAGGCTTAGAATATCAAAGATATGAGGTTATGTGGAGGCAAAAGGTGCAATGTTAGTAGAAAGTGTAGGTGATTTTCAAGTAATTGTAACGTGCTATCTTGTGATAACAGCCCTCAAAGCTGAACTTGAACAAAATTGAATTCTCAAGAAATAATTCTCTAAATCTAAATGTTCCCAGTATCACCATATCTCCCAAATAATGTACTTACTGAGTGTTGTGTGTGAGAACATATATTAGTTCCCAACTCAAACTAATTTAAACAGCAAAAAAAAAAGGAATTGTTCATATTTTTAAAAACAGCTGAAAGAAGAGCACATTTCAGGAAGAGTACGACTTAGCAATTCAAGAATAACATGGAGGACCTGTTTCATTTTTTCCAGTCTCCACTTCTATGGTCACTGCCATCCTAAGGTTGATGTCCCTCATTGTGACCAGGTGACTGCCATCAGCTCCCAAGACGACCCGGTTCATGTTTATTGGTCTGTGTCAAACTTTTTATCTTTTTCTTCAACTTTTGAATGTAAGTCCTACCTTCCACTCTGCCTTCACCAACTTAGTCATGTGGCCACCCCCAAACCAATCACCATGGTCACAGGGATGCCATATGCTAATTGGCCTCTTTTTTGGTAGTATTATCATTCTTGGAGCTAGAGGTACATTAATCTCGTTCAAAACGCACAGCCTTCAGGCAGTGAGTGAAGTGGGAGGACAGAGTCACGGGGAACTCCCAGGGTGCTGACCATCTTCCTCCCTTTTCTTGTATCTGCTCTTCTGTGAACCTGGCCCACTGCCCCGCCTAACCTGGAGCTCTATTCAGCAGCTTTAGTTCACCCTCCCACCAGCTCCTGAATCTACCCTGTCCACATATGATTTTTATACTTATATGATTTACATATCTAAGCTACCTTTTTCCTTTCGATAGCAGCTATCGTAAGCAGAATGATACACCCCACCAAAGATATTCACGTTCTAATCTGGGAACCGGGAACTGTTAAATTATGTGGCAGAGGGCAATTAAAGCTGCGGACAGAATTAAGATTGCTAATTAGCTTACCTTGAAACAGGGAGATTTTCCTGGATTATCCAGATGGACCCAATGAAATCACAAGAGTCCTTATAAGTAGAAGAGGGGGGCAGAAGAGTTAGAGAGAGATTTGAAGATGCCAGGCTGCTGGCTTTGGAAATCAAGGAATGGGGCAACCTTTAGAAGATGGAAAAGGCAAGAAGACAGATTCTTCCCCAGAGCCTTCAGAAGGAATCTAAGCCCTGCGGACAACCTGATTTTAGCCCACTGAGACCCATTTTGGACTTCTGGCCTCTGGCATCGTAAGATAATAAATTTGTGTTTTTTAAGCGACTATGTTTGCGGTACTTTGTTACAGAAGCAATAGGAAACTAATACAGAAACAAACATACTTGAATGCATTTTCTCTTTTGTCCTTGTAAGAAAACAGGCTCCCTAGAAGGAAAATGACTACAACTAAAATTAGAAGGAAATTAATAAGATGCAGACTCAACATGAGACCTCTACTTCTGAACCTATCACGAAACCCTACCAGTAAGTTCCCACGAGAATCTCAGCCAATCAGAAACTGGCTTTCTGAATCCACTCTTTTGCTGCTGCTTCTTGTTTCAAGGCTGTGCTTGATGTCGATAATGGGCCTTCCGTGCCTAGCATGGGCGCTCCTCAGACACTTTGGTTCCAGATCACCGCCTTGCCTCTTGTAAGTTAGGTGTCCTTAATGGGTCACTTAAGCTTTCCAGACGCTGTTTCTTCATCTCAAAATGGTAGCGAATGACACCATAGAGGGAATATTAGTTTGGTAGGGGTGCCATAACAGAGTTCCACAAACTGGAGGGTTTAAATAACCAAAATTGAATTTCTCCCAGTTCTGGAAGCTGGAAGTCTCAGACCCAGATGTCGGCAGGTTTCATTCCTTCTGAGGTCTTTCTCTTTGGCTTGAAGGATGGCTGTCTTCTCCGTGTGCTATTACGTTTTTTTCCTTTGTGTGTGTGTGTGTGCATCCTTGGTATCACTCTGTGGGTCCTCTTTTTATAAGGATACCAGTCATATTGGATTAGGGTCCACCCTAAAGACCTCATTTTAAATTAATCACTTCTTTAGAGAACTTATTCTCCAAATACAGTCACATTTTCAGGTACTGGGGGTGAGGACTTCAATATGTGAATTTGGCAGGGGCACACAATGAGCCCACGACAGAGGGATTTTGAGAGTGAGGAGATATGATCAATCAGAAGCCCTTAGCAGAGTGCCTGGCTCACTGTACATCTTCACCTTTTCTTTATTACCTTTCTTTTATGATAAGACTTTTTCCCCCCAACAGTTAGATTTCTGAATCTGAGCCTCTTAACAACTGAAAACTGGGGAAGAAACCCAGAAGGGCCCCAGCTCAGTGGTCAATAGACCAGGACATAACATCCGTGTTTCTGGGATCCAATTACACTGCCTTAGAAACACAATCCAGTTTTCTAGCTGGCTTATACAAAAGATATATGTGTTCTGCAAGTCCAACTCATTTGTTGCATGGAGAGAAATACTCTTCAGAGGCAGGTGCAGCTAAATATAGCTCATGCTGCCCTGAAGGTCCAGCTCCCAGCTTCAACAGCCTCTCCCAGGTCTGCAAGACTTCCTAGACCTCAAGGTAGCCAAGCTAAAAGTCCAACTACTCAGCTTTGGTAAAGACTAATATAACTAATGGATATGCCCTGATGTCTCAGAATTTGATTCTAGTTAACATTTAAGGAGTTCAATTTGGAGAAAAAAAAACTATTAATAATGATAGATAACCGTAATAACACCACATAATCATCTGTTTGTAGTCTTACAATATTTAGACACTGTGTGTAGTGACTTATATACATTATTTACTTAATTCATCCAATACATATTTACTGAGTGCTTACTATGGGCCAGGTTGTTCTGATTCCTGGAGATGCTGCCGTAAATAAGACATACAGGGTTCATTCACCAGGGAGTTTATGTATTAGTGGGAAATTAAAAAGATTAAATTTGTATATAGATGTAAATAACATAAATACCTTAAATTTATATGTAAAAATATAAATAAACACATTAAATTTTACACACACACACACACACACACACACACACACACACACACAGTATGTCAGTTGATGGAATACACTGTGGAGAAAAATAAGGCAGAGAATGTGAGTAGAGGGGTGCTGCCATGCTATACAGGTCAGGGGAGGAAGGCTCATTGAGAAGGTAACTGTGAGCAAAGACTTAAAGGAGGGGAGGGCCTGAGCCGTGAGGCTGTGTTGGAGGAGAACACCCCAGGAACACGGGAGAGCATTTCAAAGAATGGAGGTGGTCACTTGCTTACTAAGCACATTAATTAGTACACATATGGTGTCTGAAAGGAAGGGAGAGAAGGGGAGACACAGAAGATAATCAGAGGTAAGGGAAATGCACTGATTAGGTAGGGTCTTATCAGACCTGTAAGGACTTTTAATTTTGTGGAGATGGAGAGCCACTGGAGGGTTCGAAACAGGGTAGTGACACCAACTACCTTACACTGTAAGTACGTCACTCTGCTTCTCTATTGAGAGTCTAGAGGGGCAGATGGGGTGTTCAAATCCAACCTGTCTAACTCCAAAGCTGGGTCTTCCCTATGCTTCCCCCTTGACAGTTTACATTATTTGTACAAGTATCTCTGGGCGGTGGAGAAATTGAAGATGCAAAAGAAGTATCCTTTTTTCTTTTTTTTTTCTTTTCCTCAGGTGCTCACATCCGCCTCCTTATTCAGGTCTGCCTTTTAATCATCCTACTAAAAAGTTGTTGAGCTCAGTCCGTAGGAGTTCAAACTCACCTTCTACTCTCATCCTGAGACGGACTCATCTCTTTATTCATATTTATCTAAAGTTACTGCAACAAGTGTTTGAGGAGGACAAAGGAGGAACGCCAGCACCCACCACCAACATCCAACGATTATTTTTGAGAGCTACATAATCTTGCACTGTCTGTGCTTGTATAGCTTTTGTCTACATACATGACAATGGCCAATAGCAGGAATGGGATAATAACATTGCCTCATGGATTTCTAATTCACTGGTCACTTCCTATCGGTCACTGTGGCTAGTTCCTCCTTTTCTTCCTAAATTCTAATTCTTGTGGTGACACAAAGTTCACATCTCTATATACCCTCTCTAGGGAATCCCATCCCAAGCAAAGGTTTTTAAATATCATAAAGACCTAGTAATACCCAAATGCAAATCTCTAGCACCATGTGAGTAACAGACTCCTATGTCTAGTTCTCTGAACTTCAGTTTGTAGAGTCATCTAATTACTTGACATTTTGTCTTGCATGTTTAAGAGGCATCTCAAACATAACTTGTCCAAAAGACAGTCTTGATTCCCCATCTCAAAATCTATTCTTCCTCTCTGGACCCATTTAGCTCTTTGACCCAGGTTCTTCTTCTTTCCTCACACGTAGTGTCTGATTACCCAGAAGTCCTTTCACCTCTACCATAAAATTATATCCTGAAAGCAAGAATTTACATTGGGGTAAAGACAGTCTGTTCAATAAATGGTGCTGGGAAAACTGGACAGACTCATGCAAAAAAATGAAGCTGGACCACCTCCTTACGCCATACACAAGAATAGATTCAAAATGGATTAAAGATTTAAATGTAAGACCTGAAACCATAAAACTCCTAGAAGAAAATATAGGAAGCAAATTTGCAGACATTACCCTTAGTAATACTTTTACTGACATTTCCCCTCGGGCAAGGGAAGTAAGGGAAAAAATAAACATATGGGATTACATCAAATGAAAAAGCTTTTTCACAGCAAAGGAAACCATCGATAAAACAAAAGGCATCCTACCGAATGGGAGAAGATATTTGTCAATGATACATCTGATAAGGGGTTAATATCCAAAATTTATAAAACTCATTCAACACCAAAAACACAAACAACCTAGTTAAAAACTGGGCAGAGGACATGAAGAGACACTTCTCCAAAGAGGACATACAGATGGCAAACAGACATATAAAAAAATGTCCAACTTCACTAATCATTAGAGAAATGCAAATAAAAACCACAATGAGATACCACCTCACCCCAGTCAAAATGGCTATCATCAATAAATCAACAAACAACAAGTGCTGGCGCGGATGTGGAGAAAAGGGAACGCTTGTGCACTGCTGGTGGGATTGCAGATTGGTGCAGCTACTATGGAAATCAGTATGGAGGTATCTCAAAAAACTGGAAATGGAACCACCTTATAACCCAGCAATTCCACTCTTGGGTATCTATCCAGAGAAATCCAAAACCCTAATTCGAAAAAATTTATGAACCCCTATGTTTATTGCAGTACTATACACAATAGCCAAGACATGGAAACAACCGAAATGCCCATCGATAGACGACTGGATTAAGAAACTGAGGGTTGCTAGATGGGAGGGGGTGGGGATGAGAGAAAGTGAGGGGATTAGAAAGCACAGATCGGTAACCACAAGATTGCCACGGGGATACGAAAGACAGTTTGGGGAATATAATCAATAATGCTGTAAAGATTTTGTACGGTATCCGATGGACACTTGTCTTAATAAGGAGATAACTTCAGGGACGGTGTAGGTGCCTGATCACTGCTCTATATGCCTGAAGCTGAAGAATAATGAATGTCAACTATAATTTAATATATATACATATACATATATATATATATATATGTATATGTATATATATATAGTCACAGGATGTGGAGTACAGCGTAAGGAATAGAGTCAGTGGAACTGTAACAGTCATATACGATGTCAGAGGGGTAGTAGAATGGGGGAGGGGGTTATCAATTTGTGAGGTGTATAAATGTCTAACTATTACTTGTTTTCTACACCTGAAACTAATAAAAAAAAATTATGCTGATGGTAACCGCTTTGAGCACCTCTTGTAATTGCAGAAGTCAAATGTGACTTGTATTCATCTTTTGTCATCGGTATATATTTTTACAATTTTAATACACTTTTTTTCTTTCTTAAAAAGCATTATATCCTGAAATCCATGTTTCTTACTATCTCTGTCATGACCATCTTCATTGATACGGCTGTCCTCTTTCACACTGACTACTGCAAGAGCCCTAACTGCTTTTTTGTCTTCCGTTCTTTCCTAACAGTCAGTTTCCCTTCAGAAATCAGAGTGAGATGTTAAAAAACAAATCTGAAAGGCAACAACCAAAAAAAGATAGATGCAAAACAATTAGAACTCACACATTGCTAATGAGGACGGAAAATGGTGCAGCTACTTCGGAAAAGAATTCAGCAGTTTCTCCTATGTTTATACACACGCTCATCACATGACTTAGTAGCCCTACTTCTCAGTACTTACCCAAGTGAAATGAAAACCTATATTCACACAAAAACCGGGGTGAGGATACATAGAGCAGATTACTTTGTAAATGGGGGAGGAACTGGGGAAACAATCTGGGCAAGTTTAAATTGTAATTTTTTAAATTAAAGTTTAAACAGATAAATTGTGGTACGTACATTCGACAGCATGCTATTCAATAATAAAAAGGAACAAATACTGATACATGCAATTTCAAATGTATTATGCTAAGTGAAAGAAGTCAGACTCAAAGGCTACATATATGATTCCATGTACATGATCTTCTGAAACGGCAAAATATAATGATAGTAAAAAGATTTAGTGGGAGTGACAGTTACCGCAAAGGGACATGGGCAATTCTTTAGGGTGTTGGAGCTGTGTATCTTGACTGTGGTGATAATTAACATAGTTACACGTGTATGTCAAAATTAGCAGACGAGTAAATTTCACTGTACGTGAGACTACACCTTAATAATTAAAATAGAAAAAATATAATCTGTGGTCAATGTCCTGTTTAAAACACGGCAGTGACTTCCTATTAGACTCAGACTAAAGTCCAACTCCTAATGTGCCTCCCGCCTGTGCTCTGACTTCAACCTATTGTTCTGAGAAGATGTGAAATCCATTCTCACTTTAGGACATTTGTATTTTGTTTCCTCTATTGGGAAAGCCCTTTCCCATGGCTCACTACTTTCCGAATGCAGGCTTTCTGCTCAAATGTCCTCTCTGGCTTCTCAAGCTAAACAACATTGTCTATCTTCTTACCCTATGTTTCCTTCATAGCATTTAACACAATTTAATATTTTTGATTATTTCTTTACCCAATTAGAATGTAAGTCCCACTAGGGAAAGAACTTAATCTGATTTGATCACTGCTATCTCCCCACCACTTAGAATGGTGCCTCAGGAAAGAGGGTAATTAATACATATTGTTGATATATGTTGAATAATTTGATAGCTGTTTGGAAACCCCAAGGTTGCACAAGAGTATATGCCCAGATACTTGTAAAATAACTACTAACTTGACATGCATTATCTTCTCTGGTTCCCATGGTGCTGTCCCGGAATCAAAGCAGACATGAAACCCTTTCCTACTTTTCGCACACGAGCTGACTGTTTATTTAGAAATATAGGGAGTGTTAACTGGGAAGTCTGGTGGTTAAGATCTCAGTAGTTTAATATTGCTTCTGTGTCTGTCTTCTTGTGTGAATTCTAGGAACACAAGAAAAAGTGGGATCAATTTACCTCACAGGATTGTACAGATGTAAAATAAATTAGATTTTTCTGTTTTGGACAAAATGAGGCACTGCTTCAGTTTTTTCCCTTCAGTCTTTGATTTTTCTGATTTTATAATTAGGTTTCTCAGATTCAGTGCTTATGGTATAATTAGGCTGTGGCTAACAATGCTTGTCATGGACACATAAGCATGCAATTCAAGAGTTTAAGCATTGCCGAGATGTGTGTGGATGTTATTTAGCTATAGAATATACTTAACAGCTAATATGTGTAGAGTAATTATGACTCAACATTACATATATAGCCTTGGTAAGATCCAGAGCGTTTTTGTTTTAGCTTCAGATTTCACAAATTCTAGAAATTTCAAGAAAGCCAACCTAGAAAACATATAATTAAGTTAAAATTGGCATAGGAAGGAAAAAGAATAATCTGCCATTGGTAATTCATGTTGGTGTGTAAATGATGCTTCTAAGTGGGCAAGGATGCTAAACATACATTTAAATTCGATTAGACTCTTCCTTTGTACTATAGACAATTACTTAGAAACAGATGTATTCACCAAGGGAGCAAAAACAAACTTCAGTTGATATGAATTAGCTAGAGCTCTGAATAAACAGTGCCACCTCAATGATTCGATTTTATTGAGGATAGAGTCAATAATTGAACATCGGTATACTACCCCTCCCATCCAATCTGGGAGGAGATAAAAAAGGGCTGTGGTGGAGGTGGTGGTGGGATAATTGGCTGGGCTCAGTTAACTCCTAGGAGAATCCCTAGGACATCGGAGAATAAAAATAATTCTATGAAGAGTGTTATTTCCCAACTCAATGCTTAGCTAACATCCAATTATTAATAACTGGCAGGATTTTAGATCTCCAGGCATCGCCTCTGGATCAAGGGAAGAAAAAAGGAGAAAGAGTAACTTCATTTCTTTATAATATTTATTCATTGCTCTAGCCAGGAATGCAATCATTTCTAAATAGTTATAGTGTGCTTGATTGGTCTTTACATGATGCCAAACATCTGAACAAAACCTGAAAATCACATCCAAAATATCCTTTGTTTTCTATGACTTGCAGATGAACACACCATTTCTTGATAACTGAGCATTATTTGAGCTTCCGGGTGTTATCCAATCTGGCTCTTTATCCACTGGGGGGCACCAAGTTTAAATTGCCTTATCATTGGCCTTATTTTGCACTTCTACCAGTTTGGTTATTTAGACCTTTAGGTCCATCTCAAACTCACTCCTAACTCAAATCAAACTTTATTTCCTCTGTTCTTGTGCTGGCTTTGAAATGCCTGTGGGGAAGATTTTTTTGTTTTTGTTTTTCATCAGTTGACCTCTGTTACATGCCAGGCATTATGGTAATCATTTTATAGGTAATATATCATTTATCCTTCACACTGCAGAGCGGAAATTATTTAAAGTTAGGGAAACTGAGCATTAGAGAGTCACAGTATTTTTGGAATAATGTAGCCAGAGAGAAACAGAGAAAGGATTCAGAGACGCTCCGGTCCAAAGTCCATAGCTTCCCTTCATATTGTGCTTTCACACCCCAAACCTTAAGTCAATCAACAAACAAATTAACCAGTACTTTAGAAGCTCCAGGCTCTCTCTGATACAAGTAAAAATATTCAAAAACTGGCTTTTTTGCTTCATTCTATTCTGCCTAATTCCATTCTTATTCACATGCTCACCCACAGTTAACAAAAACTATTTAAGAAGCTTTCAAGCCATGAAGCATATAGCACTGGTTGCTAATGGAGTTGCAAAAATAAAAGGTAGCTGTTTTAACTGCATTTACTAGTTTGTTCCAATCTTCACCTTTCTTTGTCAGGCACATTGTTGGATTAGAACACAAGTGTTGAATTTCATTCACTTTGTATTAGCCTCAAAGGTCAACCCATCCAATTTTATCCCAATTAGAATTTCAGGAAGTTGGTTGGCTTTCTAAGTATGTGAAAATTCTAACCCATATAAAATCCAAAAGCTCCTCCAAGAACTAAGGGGGAAAAAATCATATCAAAAGGATTTAATGAGAGGTAAAAGTAAATGCACTCATCTTTTCTATGCTGGATTTTGTGGTCATACTCTTCAAATATTGTAAAATCTTAAAACTGGAAAAGAAATTCAACATAATCTATCTAAATGCCTCATTTTACAGATAGGAAAACAGGATCAAAGTTCACGGATATGATATAGTACCATTACTGTTCTCATTTCACACAGTTCACATAGCTAGTAAAGTAAAAGACTCAAAAACAGTTACTATATATGGCATTATTACACATTCAAACATGTCTGGAAGTGTTTTATTTTATGAAATTCTACGTAAAAAATTAAAAAGAATCATTTAGATAAGGGTTCAATCAAGAAAACAGAACTATTAACGAAAACTTCCTTTTCTCACTTCAAATTTCATGTTGTTTTTTACCCAGGGCCAGCACCTCAGCTGATCATGATGGTTTTTATGTGGGCAGATCCAAGTCTCCTTCCTTGGAAATCATGTCTCTGATGGGCTGCTGTGACCTTCTATTATCACTTACCTCTCTACGTGAAAGTAGACCTTGATAATTCTCTTGGAACCGGACACATCCAGACTTACTCCTTTACGTGACAAGCACTTATTTCCCTTGTTCATTGGGATTCTTCATTGCACTCTATTCTTCACCTATTGATCTGGTGGTCTCAGGAACCCATAACATTCAGGTGACTCTCAACTTCTGGTCCTTTGGAACCATGTTGTATTTCCTGGTGAAAGAGACTTTGTTTGTTTGTTTGGCTTTTGACCTTGAGAAGCAAGACCTCACAGAGCCCAAAGGTGAAAAAACATGCAGGAACAAAATGCAAAAGGTTTGTGAATGGACCATTAGACAAAATAGTAAGACTACCTACTCTTATTTCCACTCCTCGTTAGATGCAAAAGACACCAGAGATGTTCACTGGTTCAAAGTACACACCACAACTGACAGAGTCAGCTTCCCAACCCTCCCAAGTGTTGTCATCCAGTCGGCACTATAACTGAGCCCCTACTAGCATTTCCATGTTTCCTTGAGGTCTGTAGCTTTTGGATGATGGAGTACATAGAGAAGTAAATCACAAAGGATTGAGCTCATTGCCTGACTTCTTTTGGCTGTAAAGAGAGTTCCTTTGTCAGAAGCAGTGATGTGTATGAGCCCATGGTGGTGAATAAAGCATTAATAAATCCATAGATGGGATGTTGAGGAGAACATTGTGAACAGTGAAGGGAAATTCATGTTCATTTGGGACAAATCACAACGAAAGGGACTTATAAGGGCAACCTGCCACCAGGTAAATGGTAATACATCAGTATTGGTCTCTGTTGTTAGCAGAGGAGGCCGTTGGCACCCCTGGGGGCCCAATCACTCTTGGTGAGGGAAGTCCCAGGCAATGCCTGTTTGTGCAACCCTGGCTGCTATAGTCATAAACCCAAGCACTGAGTGGCTGAGGAAACAGAATGTGTGGCACCCACAAAATGGGTCATCTGGAACATCTCATTATTGAATTCTTCCATGAAGGGGATGGATTTCGATAAGCATCCAGGCGAGATGTAAATATTCTCTCACTCTACGCCCATTCCACGAGGTCTAGCCACAAACTCTTCTCCAACCTTTTTTCTCCCATGCGCCTGACCATCTCATCAAATGGTTAGCCACTGCCTTTATATCACTACAGACTATGCTCTGGCCAGAAAAGGTACCCTGCTCCATGTTCTGCTCGCTGGGAGTGTTTCCGTTTTACAGTGCAATTTAAGGCCACCCGAGTGGGGTTTTACAGCTGTCTGTTCTTAGCCAATGTCAGCGTATCATGTAATATACCCGGTAATGAGTCTCCAGTTTTTCTCCCTCAGTAATCTGGTCAAGGGAAATCTTTATCATGCCATGGGTGTAGGTTAATGAGAAGGTGACAATGTAGTAGGAGTAAATGCCATGAAAGTCAGAGTGAATAGCTCAGGCAACTTACTTGCTCCTTGAGGACGTACCTGAGCCTCTCCTCATATATATTACCTCTATTTCATAAGAAACAGGTTTTTTTGTTTTTGTTTTTGTTTTTTTGCATGCTCAAATTTATGACCAGTAAACACCCAGTTAATGATTGAAAGCTTAGGTTACAGAATTGGTTGCGAGCATTCATTTCTACCAGTGCCAGTGACCAGCAGAAACTATTTCTCAATAGAATAGTAATTTTGTGATATTTTGCTCTGACCTGTGGGTACCTGTGTTGTGATTTTCCTGTCAGCATTTCCCAGAAACGCAGTGGAGCATCCTGACCAGTAATAGACACTTGAGCACCATAAGTCAGGTCATTTGCCCAAATAGAAAAACAGCTTAAAATTCAGCCTGGTCCAATTGAACGAACTTCACTTAAAACAGCCAATCTTACAGATCATTTAATAAATGGCCTGAAGAAACACTTTCAAATATGGTGTCTATTGATCTAGAATCTAAAGAGGTCATCCAAGTATTGTGCCTTTTTTTTATTCAAGCAAGTAAAAGGTGGAACAACTTGTTTTTCAGTTTGGAAGGAATGCATAGATACGCCCTAGATCCAGTGGACCCCCCCAAATCTCACTGAGGTCACAGGCCCCTGGATATTTTTAGATTTTTATCTTTTACTCTCTGGAACACCTGTATCAGATCTATTCCTGCTGAATAAGTCTGATTGGCATTTTATCATCCATTTATAGACCAATATGATGCCCTGTGATGATTAAGATTCCTACATGCCTGATTTTGACAGAAAGCCAGAAAATTGTGAAGTCTGAGCTAAGACAGTGAAGTAAACTTCTTTTTCCATCAGGGGGAAGAAAACTGTACGTCATGGATTTTGCTAATTGGTATGCAGTACAAAAGCATTGCCAGATCAATAGCTGCAAAGCAGATGCTAGAGTCTCTGTGGATTTGCTCTAATAAAAAGACAATATTTGGAACAGGAGCTGAACTTGGAGTTCCTACCTGACTATTATATATGAAAATCCAATCTAATTCTCTAAGACGTGTCATCTGTATAGGCCAAAAAGGTAAGTTAAATGTTGTAGGCATCACTACTTCATATTTTACATCTTTGATACTGCCAGTAATCTCGGCAGTTTCTCCAGGAATGCAGTATTGCTTTTGGCTTACTATTTAGTGATTATATGTGTACGTGTGCTTGGGAGTGGTGGGGCAGTTCTAAAGACTTCCAACTGGTCCTTCCTACCATAACTGATTTTACCTCATAGGCAGAAAGTGCAAGTAGGGATTCATTCAATAAGCAAGTATGTCTGTTCCTACTACACATTCAGGGATGAGAAATGACCACTGTGAATTCTTAACCCACCTGGTCCTCTGTGTGATGGACGTAAGTAAAATCTTTATTCTTAACCTCGAGAGGACTCTTCCTGGTAAACCAGAGTGGAGTTTTAATTCCTCAAAGATTAGTGTAGTTCTCAATGCCCATATTGAATCATCTCTCAAAGGTTTGAGTATTTCCCTTTCCCTTGGAAATGGCTGCAGGTCCCTTTGAGGAAGAATGGGTGTAACATTTGGGATACTGAGTTCTTCAAAGGGACTTGGACTCACTTTCATTCAAGGGATTCGAAATCTGTGAACTGGTTTAGGTCTGAGAATTGGGTGAGGGATTATGTATTAGATTATATGATTTTCAAAACTCCACTTTCACAAGTGGAATAGAATGCTTGAGTGAGCTTTAACAGCACACTTTTACCCCTAGAGTCAAGTTCCATGGGAAGCCGAATGATCAAAAGATTGGATGGGGAGCATGAAGTCAGAAGAGACTAATGTTTAAAGTAGATTGGTTGTAGTATCTTGTGACCTTCTGATTCAGTACAATTACTACAAGGACAACCTTCACAAAAAAGTCATATACACTGTTCCTACCACCTCCTAGCCGTGGTTTCAGTTACCAGTGGAAGACCGAGGTCCAAAACTATTAAATGAAAAATGGCAGAAACAATTCATAAGCTTTAAATTGCACACTATTCTGAGTAGTGTGATGGAATCTCCCGCTGCCCAGCTCTGTTCCACTTGGGATGTGAATCATCCCTTTGTCCAGTGAATCCATGCTGTCGATGCTCCCTGCCTGTTAGTCACTTAGTGGCCGTCTCCATTATCAGATTCACTGTCGCGGTATCTCAGTGCTTGTGCTCAAGTCACCCTGATTTTACTTAATAATGTCCTCAAAGGACAAGAAGTAGTGGTGCTGGCAATTCGGATATGCCAAATAGAAGCATAAAGTGCTTCCTTTAAATGAAAAGGTGAAAGTTCTCAACTTAAGAAAAACAATATATGCTGTGGTTCCTAAGATCTATGTTAAGAACGAGTCTTCTGCCCATGAAATTGTGAAAAAGGAAAGAAAAATTCATGCTAGTTTTGCTGTTGCACACCAAGCTGCAAACCTTATTACCAAGTGCATGATAAGAGCTTACTTAAGGGGGACTAGGCGTTAAATTTGTGAGTGAACGACAAGAACAGAAAATATGTTCCAATGAATGGCAATGTGGTGAGTCAGAAAACGCTGAGTCTATAGAAAGATATCAACAAGGGATCCCTGAAACGAGTTACACCAAGCTCTTTACTGCAAGTAAGGGCTGGTTACCCATTGTCACCCAGAAGGTGACAATATAGTAGGAGTAAATGCCATGAAAGTCAGAGTGAATAGCTCAGGCAACTTACTTGCTCCTTGAGGACGTACCTGAGCCTCCCCTCATACATATTACCTTTGAAATTTGGCTATTTCATTATCTCACATCACCTCAAGAGGAAGGTTGAGTATAGTACAATAAGATATTTTGAGAGAGAGAGAGACGACATTCATATAACTTTTATTACAGTATGTTGTTGTAATTGTATTTTTATTAGTTGTTAATCTCTTACTGTGCCTAATTTATAAATTAAACTTTATCATAGATATGTATATATAGGAAAAAACATAGTATATATAGCTTTTGGTCTGTCCGTGATTTCAGGTATCTACTTGGGGTCTTGGAACCTATCCCCGATGGATAAGGGGGACTAGTATGTATAAAGTTATCTGCTCTCAACTAGTATTTTTGTAGACAAGCCTTATCTGGGTACTGATGAAAACTTTCTTTATATTCTCTCATGTCTGGCTAATTATCTCTGTAACCTCGTTTATTTTCCTCAAACAGGTTACCCATGCATTTCATTAATTTATTTGCTCTTACAAAATACCTTCTAGTCCTAAATTTGGAATAGTCCAAAATTTTTATTCACACTGTTAGAAACATCCTGCTAATCTGTTCCCACAAATGGATTACAAACCTAATATGATAATTTTATGACTTTAAGAAAAGGAAAGTCACTTTATTTCTAATTTAGTGTTGAGTATGCAGGAGAGGTGTCCCTGTAACTGAATTTCAATAACCATCAACAGTCATTATTAGCTAGATCTAAACAAACAGTTATCGAATACTGTCAGAGCAAAAGATTTGTGAGAATTGTGGATCAAAACACATTTTTTTCCTTCTCCATAGTAGGTGAAGCCAATCTCAGGACTTAATAGTCTCAGGATAATTTTTCTCTTTCCCTAAGTTCACAGAGCTAAGTTTGTCAGACTTAAAAATGAATGAAGGTGGAATGAAATCCACATCTTCACAGCGATCTATAATAATGGTGACATGCTCTTTGTGCAAACCTATTAAAATGAATAATGGTGCCTTGATACACCATTCAAGTCATTTTACTATGGGAAATCATTCATCAAAAATGCATATAAATATGGAATTCAATTAGTCATCTCACACAATGGGTTACTCTCTTGCAATTTTTATTCTAATACGTTTTTTTCTTTGAATAAAATGTAGTTGTCACTAGAAAAAAGATCAAACCAGTACTTTTTAACAAATACATATGGATTTGTAATTAAACCCAATAAAATCTACAATGGAACATTAAACATTAGAGAGCTAAAATCCAATGAAAACAATGACAGAAAACAATACTAAGTACTTTTGGGCAGAGCACAACACATTTTGATTTTTTAACGAAACGTGGTATGAGGGGTTTCATAATGAAATTTAACATGACACTTAATGGTGCATTCAGTGACTAGCTGATGGCAAGAAAAGTGTAGCAGCTATTAGCAAATTCCAATGGTGATCTAATATACTTTATTAAAATAGTCAGGCATGCTACATGTTGACTAAATACTTTATGGACCTAAAAGAGGAGATGGTGGCTGGCAAAAGTACGATATAGTGATGCTGCAACTGAACAGCTAGACAATTGGAAGCAAATAGAATTAATTATCAAGGTTTATGTTTTTGCGGATGGTCAAATATTGCTGCCAAGTGAATAACTGATTAAAAATATTACTGAGTTTGAGAAATCTGGCAGTACTGATTTGACTTTCCCTGTTCTTTTCTGTTTGATGTAATCCTGATGCCAGCTGAATACACTGCACTATCCAACTAATTTACACACAAAAAAAGTCCATTGACCTCAAGTATAATTTATAAAAAATTCTGATACTACTACTAATTGCTTGAGTCCTCTTGGTTTCCTTAGACTAAACCTGACTCAAATTTATTTTTTAAAACTATTGTTGTTTTAAATGCCTCTTCCAATGAGCCAGCGGAGAGAACGTGTTTCGGTGGAGTCAGTTCTAAGTGGCACAACAGATCACAAGTAAGAGTTACATGCATCCATACCCACTCGCTGTCCTCTTCTCCTATTTTCTGAAGTCCCTACTATATGAGAAAAGCTGATATACTGTCTGTTTCCTATTGTTGTTATAATTACCACAAATCGAGTGACTTAAAGACACACATTTATTATCTTATAATTCTAGAGGTCAGAAATCCGCAAATCACGATGTCAGTAGGACTTCATTATGTCTGGAGGCTCTAGGGGAGAATCTATCACTGTTTTCTTCCAGCTTCTAGAAGCTGCTGGTATTATTTGGCTCATGTCCCCTCCCTCCATCTTCAAAGCCAATCTTCCAATCTCTTTCTTTCTCTGTTTCTCTGTGTCTCTTTACTGCTTCTATTGTCATACCTTCTCTGACTCTTCTGTATCATCGTATTGCTCTCTTTGACCTGCCTGCCTCTCTCATAATATTCTCGGGCCCACCCAAATAATCCAGGATCATTCCCCAATACGAAGACCATTAATTTAATCACATCTGCGAAGTCCTTTTTGCTGTGTAAGGTAACATAGTCACAGTATCCGGGGATTGGGATGTGGATATTTTGGAGACAAGGGGCATTATTCAGCCTACCATAGGTATTATAGGTTCATGACATCCATTTGTTTTATTTTCGCTTTCCTATTCTTGGAAAAATCTGCTCAAATACTCATTCATTCCGTTTTAGTATGTTTGGGGTGAGATCAATATCACCTTGCAACACTGATTCATTAATTAAACAAAACTGGATTAGCCCTTATAGGCTGAGCACTGCACTAAGTGCTGGACACACTCCATAAATATGGCAGACAGATCCATGCTCTCAAGGAGTTTATAGTGTTTCAAGGAAAAGAGCCAAGTAGATAGGTAATTGTGTCATAGTTTATTAAGTGCTTTGAGATTAGCAAGGTCAGACATCTAATACAGACTTCAGAATCTAGGAAAACCTGCATGCAAGGTTGAAACCTGAAAGATAAGTAGAAAAAATGGATTGTCGGGACCATTCCAGGCAGAGGGAACAGCATGTGCAAAGGCCCAGAGGCAAGGGAGAGCAAAATGCATTTGAAGATGTTCTGGTTACAGTCCACACAATGTATTATAGAAATAAAACAAGATTGGGGGCAGAAACCTAGTTTAAAAGAGTGCTAGAATCTGTAACTCCCTGGAAATGTCTAGAAATCATATTTAAGATGATCTCTCCAATTCTATCTTAAATCACTGTCGTGCTCAACTTTTAGGTGTCTTTCTTTCCTTCCCTTCCTTCCTTCCCTGTTTTCCTTTCCTTTCTTTCACCAACACCTTACCTGCCTCAGGGCTCTGATGCAAATTCTACCCTCTGCTTACAATGCTTTTCTCCCTGTCTTAACTTGGGAATCTCACTGATCTGCCTGGCTTACTCTTAGAAGTCACTTCTTCAGATACATCAGCCTGGAACTTCCGAAGACAGGTCTTCTGTTAATGACGTCCGTTATGTCTGGTGCCTCTTCTTTGTGATATTTATTATACTTTTTATTAATTTTTATTGTCTGATAGATTATAAATCCCCCCAAAGGTAGGGTGAGTGAAGTCTTGTTTATTTCTCTAGGGCCTAAATTCATGCCTTGTACTTTATACACATTCAACAAGTATTTGTTGACTAAGTGAAACATAGGAAGAATTTTAAAAATTAGTGAATGAAATGGAACACAGATCAATATTGTTTCAGTTAAAATTATGAAAATTGAAACTCACAATAAAGTAATACTTGGCTTCTACCTTTATTAGAGTATAACATGCAAACATAAAATGTTCACATCAGAAATGTGTCTCTGGATGAAATTTTATACATTGAATAAACTCACGTAACCAGCATCTAGATAAAATAAAAGAATATTTTCAGACTTCCGGAAGAATCCTTCCTATTGCCAACTTAGTCAATACCCTTTGCCGGCAACAGCAACCACTATCCTGTTTCATAACATACCTTACTTAGCTTTGCCTGTTATTTCTTCTGTCTTTTTCCTATAGAATAAATTATTCCATATGTATTTTTTTTTTGGTGTGTCTGGTTTTTTTTCCACATGATTATGATGAGATTTAACAACATAACCATAGGTTGGTTGTTTTACACCTTTAAAAACCTTTATTGAGACATAATTCACACACTACACAATTCACTGATTTAAAGTACAAAATTCAGTATTTTTAACTAAGTTCACAGGATTGTGTAACCATCACCACAATCTACTTTCAGAACATATTTGTCCCTTCAAGAAGAAACCCCTAGCAATTAGCAGTCACTCCCCGTTTCTCCCCGAATGCCACTCCCCAATCCCAGGCCGTCACTAATACTCTTTGTCTCTATAGAGAATGGACTCATTTGAAAAAGAAAATTTCAACACGAAGAGGTGATTTTTAAAAGTCAGTAAAGAGGGTTAAAAAAGTAAGTGAAGCTATTTAGAAGTTGAAAAATATTCTGGTTGTGGTGATTATGGTAACTTAGGGTCTTGGGTATAACTGAAGATCAGATGTATCTGTTCTCTAAAAATCTTGTTACAATAAGCACTAATTTTCAATGAGTTCTAAACAGTATGCTAAGTGCTTTGCATTCATCGTATTTAATTATTCCAATCCTGTAAGGGAAGCTTTTCTTAAGTCCATTCTAAAGGAGGAAATTGAGGCATATTTGCCCAAGGTCACACAATGGGACTAAAGACAGTTGACTCCACAATCTGAGTGATTAATACCACACACTATAGAAAAAGACCAACCAATCTTCCAAATACACAGAACCACTGATGAAAAAAAGAGATTTAAAAGAGAGAAAATAGATCCTAAAAGAAAACATGAAATAAAATTAGTGTTACTTATCTTGAAGAAGAAAAGTTTTTTTCTACATTAATGCTTTTAAGGGAAAGAAGAGTTTTTAGGAATAAAACATCCTTGAAAACTATAATAAGCTATGGAAATGGACACATACTGAAGTATGGAAGATTTCAATTGTTAACAATAACAGTTTCCCTGGTAATCGTTGATAGCACTTCAAAAATTATTGAGCGTAGCATTCAAAGTCCAACCTCATTACCTTATTGCTCAATATTTTATTCAGCCTCCTATAAAAGTCTAATGAATTGCTGGGCCCCAAATACACTTCCGTGGCTCTCTGACTTTTTGCATACACAGAATGGTTTATCTCACCTTCTCATTTGACAAATCCTACTTCTCCTATAAATCTTATTTAGATATCACCTCCTCTGTGAAGTCCTCCCCAGTTTTCCCTCTGTATCCAGGAAAGTCTCCTATCTCTTCAAACAAGCTTTGATTGAAACACATATCATGTGCTGTAACTGAATTAATTATTTATGTATTTATCTCCCCCACAGGCTTGAGAGCTTTGATGGGGGAAACGGGTCTTTCCATCATTATCTATAGCTGATATGTAGTAAGTGCTTAACAAATGTATATTATTGAGTTGATGTCAGTGCCACAAATGTTCAAGAAGTTTGGTATACTGGAAGATATAAAAAGCATGCTAGTACCATGATATATGGCAGCTGACCCTTGGCTCAGTGCCAAGGGAGAAGAAGGAGGTGAGGAGTCTAGTGAAAGGAGAACATCCACCCAAACTAAATAGGACTAAGTCTTGTGTTCTGGCCAATTGTTGCTAAGATAGAATGCAGATGCCATATTGCCAAACACTGAAATTTAATCGGATGAAGCTGAAATCCAAGTCCTTCCATCCATGCATCCTTCCGTCCATCCATCCCTCCACCCATATTTATATGTTTATGTGTATGTGTGAAATTCTTTGTTTATATCCTGCTAATCAATTTTTAAAAATCATTTTGCAAGCCAAACAACAACACTACATCTGTAGGTCAGATTTGGCTAGCATGTCTCTGATTGATAATTCCTGGCACAAAGAATATTTCTGAATATCTAGTAATAAAAGATGCTGCTACAGCCGCTTTCCAGGAACTTAGGAAAACAATTGGAAGACCTCTAATAAAACGAAGGAAACTACAGCCTAGAACGACCGGGAGAGAGCTACTTGTCAATCCCTCTGAGGTAGCCTACTCATTAACTTTAAGCATCTTAAGAGACATGATCTTGTCGGAGACCCCTCCCACTTGGAGATCTGACAAATATGAGCTAAGTCACTGAAGAAATATTCAACTAGGAAAAATATGACCCCTCAATATACACTTTCTGTTTTATAAAGCATTCCAGATTCTACAAGGGCCTTATGGAAACACTATGTGTACATAGGGGACTTTTGGGGGGACCTGAGGGTTGACACAGCATCAATGGTGAATTGACTTATTAAGTACATAGCTGGTTTCGCCAGGGAAGACAGACCAATAACAACAACAATAAACTCACGTCGTCCTAGTGAGCACATCTCGTGAATGCTGCTCAGGACCTTAGTTCAACTTAACTTTCAGGGACTAAAGCAGAGGGTTCCATCTTTCCGTGAATATGTTTAATCAACCAAAAAAAAAAAAAAAAAGAAGAAGAGCAACTCTCATCAGGAGTAAGCCTATTAACTCTTGATGTCATAAGATTCATTTATTAACCAGCCTCGTGGAGTTTTTGTGAAGATTAAGTGGGGATTCTAGAAAGAAAGCATTCACTTAATGTTGCCCCCAGGAACAGAGTAGTGGCTACATAACTACTGGGAATTATTTTACTTTTGTTATTAAGCAGACAGTCAGACATAAAACAATCCGAATGTTTAAAATAAATGGTTACTATCTGTTTATGTGTAAGGATGATTGTGGGAAAGTTTCTCCTGCCAGTGTTGATAGAGTCCTGTTTCAGGATGGTTAATTGGAAGACATCAGAAATGGCCATGTGGGATCCAGGGGTGCGCAGGCTCAGCTGGAAGCTCTCTCACTCCCATCTGAATGCCCGGATCATTTTGCTCAAAATCCCCTGATGATCTAAATCGTACACTCCCCATGCCCCCAGTGAATAGGGACTTGCTAAAGTACTTGGAGGGAACGGGAATCTATTTCATATATTCACAATAGGCTCTAAGCTGAGAATTTCAGGTACTATGTCCAGAGGAGTATCTGCTATATTATAGAATGACCCAGAATCTATAATGAAATATGAATTAATGGTTTAAAAATAAATCTTTGCATTTTTGAGTGGGGAAGAGTACAATGGTATTTAGAATTTCAGGGTTAAATGTAAATATTAAAAATGTATTATAATTTTTGAAATTCTATTTTGGGAAGTCTTCATTTATTAACATACCAGGTTACTTAAATAAGCCATGTGGCCTGGACCTCTCTCCATTTTTGAGAGGGTCTGTTGGTCTTTTTCAGACTTTGTTTGATGGTAAGCTCCTTGAGATGTCAGATGTTCAAGTCTGGGATGGCTTTATTTATTTTATTCCCTCAAGTGGTTCACAATCATTCCTCTGAAGACTCCAAGAACAGATAATAACAGCTACATTGAAGGGTGCTGAGTGGCTCCATTGGTTACACTGCCTTAGTTTACAATAATGTTAGCAGAGGCAATAAAGAAAATTACTTTTCTTTCTAGCAATTTTGGTGATATTTTAATACACAATTGATGTTAGAGGTAGAAACTATGCAATCATTTGGAAAAAATGAAGCCATTTCAATAAAACGAAAAGTATCCTGATACTCTTATGTAGCATGACTGGTATATAAAACATTCTGAGATGTTATGCTTTAGTCTTTTTCTCTCCATGTACACATACACATCCACACGTATCCACACATCTTTGTGTAAATGGGCAGTAAACTCTCACGGAAAGGATGAATCACTGAAAAGAAAAATGCCTTTAGTCTTCTCTGAGAAGTGCAGAGGGCATTGTACGTGGAGTAGCGTTGCCAGATAAAATATAGGATGCCCAATTACATTTGTATTTCAGATAAACAACAAGTAATTGTTTTAGTATAAGTAGACAGAATCTATGTACTATAAATATATCCCATATAATGCTAAATCTGGCAACTCTTAAGTTGGAGATAAAGAACAGAACCACACTATTTGGAGCAGCCATGAGAAGAGTAGGTGAAAAGAATGCATATGGAAGTGAGGCACGTGCTGTAACTGACACACAGTAGGTGCTCAGTAAATGCTAGCTTGGAAGACTCCTCCAGGTGGGCAGGGTAACTGTGACTTTCTTCTTTCAGATCCTTTGGGAGGATAATAGAAGCGTGGGAAATCCCAAAACAAAGTTACAGATCTTTGGTATAGCTCAAATATTTACATTGAACAAATTAACAACTTCAGCACTGTTAAAACCCAGAGGTGATATATTATTTAGAGCTACAGGATTCGATTTTTAATATTAATTCACAAGGCTCTAGACACTGTGTGGTTCGGTGATGGCTACAAGTTTGAAATTGGCGGACAAATTCCTCTTCCAATACTATCAGTTTACCATTTTTTACTGTTAACTTCACTTGGCCCTTGGTGAGTACAGGGCCTGGGTCGGTGATAGGCTCTATTTCCATGTGACGAATGAGGAAACTGAGGTCTAGAAGTGTAGTGTGTAGCTGAGGCCAGAAATGGCGGCACGGGGAGCAGAACATGGGATCAGGGCCAGCTTCATGCACGGGCTGAGACCTGTGCGGTCGCACACGGCCCCATGTTCAGAGGGGTCCTGGGCTTGGGGTTTAACGCTTTGCAGTCACTGTCCTGAAATTCTTAATCATTTTGTTTGAACTTGTGTTTTATAAGTTTGATGGGACAATGGACCATGCCCTGGAGGCTTACAGCCTCACCTCACGCTGTCTTCCCTCCTACTGCCTTCTCAGAAGGGGTTCTTGGCTGCTTCCTCTTTCACCCCTTGGTACCCCTAATCTCCCATCCACTGGCGCTTTCCTGCCTCGGCAGATGCCTGGGTGCTGCCGCAGAGTAAACACAACCTTTCAGTATTGCAGGGGGGGCATGTTGGTAGCTGTCCCCAGCCTGGGCTGGCAGAATCATGGCCAGAAGTCACATCTCTATGAAGACCAAGACTCTCTCCCATCCACAAGCCAGGTAACAAGGAGTCCTGGCATGGAAGTCGCAATACCCTTGGGGGACACTACTCCCCAGGGTTTTGGAGCACTGGGTCTGTGGGAAGGGGACATACCTGCCTCAAATTCTCTAGACCCTGGCCCCCACTACGGTACCACCTGTCGGTCTGGTGGCTGCCAGGACAGGGAAGTCAGCAGTCTTCAGGCCTAACTAAGTAAGTCCTTATGTGCCCCACTGTGGGAAGTGGGGACCCTGGGCACTTGTCGGAGTCTGTCGTTTCCACCTGAGTACTAGGGAGCACTCCTTTTGGCCCCCTTCCCGCCTGGGTTGGCAGGAATTATCTCCTCCTTCCAGCCTTCCTGAGTCTTGCCTATGTTTGTTTCTTGTGTCTGCTCAATGTACTCTTCAGGGAAATTTAGAAGTTATATAATTTTCATGATTTCAGATATAAGTTAAATTCACTGATGTTTGTATTTAAAGCTGGCATTTAACAATACAAAGAGAAATCGTGAAATTCATGCTAACAATTGAAAATTTTAATGTTTCTTCTTACTTAGAACGACATTGAATAGCAAATAAGAAAACAACCATGACAAGTTGAGAAAAAAACTGCCAATGATCGGGTAAAACGTTTTATATTTTACTGCCTTTAACAGCACTTTTTCCCCTACGTTTTGCACAAGGACCTCCACATGTTACATTTCGTACTGCGTCCCACCAATTATGTGGTCACTCCTGCTTGGGATTCTTGATTCAAGGCTGAGTTGGCAGTCCAGCCTGCAAGACCTCCCATTTACGGGACTTCTGGTTTCATTGTCCTTCTCTCTCTGCCCTGCGTAGATCAACTGTGGATTTAATGCATTATGTATAAAGAGAAAATGTTTTCTGAACAAGGATCGGCAGCTTTAGAATGTCACAACAAGACTAAAGAAAGTGGAACAATCCTTTGGCTGTTTTGGGTACCCTCAGGTTATTGGGTAAATTGCAGTGTACTTTAGAAGGTGGTCCATTCATGCTTAAAGGTGTATCTTATTCATTTTCACTTTGCATGTATAGTTGTATGACACACAGAAGGGGCTCAGTAAGGGTTAATGAACAGAGGAGTAATTTGTAGGAAGTGATATTGTGTGGTGAGTATAAAGGATTCCTTTAGAATCAGCCAGGCCACTACGCATTTCTCCTAAGAGGCTATTGCACACTGGGTGGAAAATGAGTGTAATATAATATCAGAATTGTAGAAAAGGTACAGTGGAATGAACCTCAGCATTAGAATCATACGGGCCCGCTCCATCAATCTCTACATGTGTGAGTTTGATTAATCACCCATCTAAGTCAAAATGTTGTCGCCTGGAAAATGGAGAATATAGCTACTCCTGGCCATTTTGCAAAGTAAGTGAGATGACATGGAAAGTGGTTGGCATTCAGCAAGCTGTTGTCCCCTAAATAGTACTTTGACTTCTTTTGCCATTTACAAACACTTATTAAGCATCTGCCATGTGACAATCACTGTACTGGTGGCTTGGTTACATCCCTAAACAAAAACAATGAAAACCCCTGTTTACTGGAAATCACATTCTAGCCAAGTTTTTATTATTCTGGCAATTTTCAAAAATACACTAAAGTGGAAGGAATAACATAATGATCAACAGTTTTACTGAGGGACCATGTTCAGTGATTATCAAAATTTGCCAATCTTGATTTCCAGATCCCTCATGCTTGTTTGTTTTTATGAAGTATTTTAAAGCAGATCTCAGGCATCATGTCATTTCATATGCAGTATACAGTACACTTCGTTAACTGAAATATATATATATATATACACATACACATATATGTATATATAATACACAAAGTGTAACCAAATATACAATAATTCCATAAATAATCAAATATCCAGTCTATTTTCGAAATCTCACAATTGTTCTCAAAAATGCCTCTGTTGTAGTTGGCTTGCTTGATTCAGGTTCCAAACAACTCCCATGTATTGCTTTTGATTTTTATGTCTCTCTTGTAATACCATTGATTTGTTGGAGAAATATTTTTTGTGTCCTGTAATATGTTTCATATTCTGGATTTGGCCTCAGTTATTAGCTATTGTGGCACCTGCCTGTTGTGGTGTAGCTTGAGACCACCTAAAGAGGTCAAAAGGTGAAGAAGGGAATAAAGTTATTTCTTGTCATCCTTATATGATGATGATTCACAAATCTTATCTCCAGCTCAGACCTCTCCACTGAACTTCAGACCCCTAACATCCCACTGTTTACTCTTCCCTTCCCTTACACGTTCAAAACAGAGCCTGATTTTTCACCTTCTCTCTAAAAGTACATTTGCAAAATTCCTAATTTAGTAAACAGAAACTCCATCTTGCCAGTCCTTCAGGCCAAAAACCTTGGAGGCATCCTTGACGCCTCTCTTTCACACAAAACCCTAAATATTTTCCTGCAGCAAAACCTGTTCGTTCTACCTTAGATCTTTTCAGAATTTGAACACTTCGTAGCACCACTGTCATCAGTCTGACTCAGGCCACCACCATATCTCTCCTGGATCACTAGAATAGTTCCAACTAGTCTCCCTGCTTCTGCCCTTTCTCTGGCATCTATTCTTGACTTACCTTGTTAAAATGTAATTGAATCAGGTCATCCCTCTGCTCAACACCTTCTTATAGCTTCCCTTTTCAGTCAGCATAAAAGCCAAAATTTGTACTCTGAAGTCCCAAGAACCCCAAGCTTTACCTTAACTGGCCTCCCATTAACTTTCTGACCCTTTCTCACAATTTTTTTTTTTTGGCTTTGTCCATTTTTTTCCTTAAGCTACACTGCGTTCCTGTTGTTCCTCAAATATACCAGGCATGCTCCCACGTGAATCTGCTAGGCCCTACCTGGGATGCTATTTCTCAGCTGCTTTATTGCAGTCCTCATGGAAATATTAACCCCTTCAAGACTTCTTATCTCCCTTCCCTGTTTGATTTTTCTCTGTAGATCATCACTGTGTTACTGCTATACTGAATGTCTGTGTCCCCTCAAGATCCATATGTTGAAACCTAATGCCCAATGTGATGGTAATAGGAGGTGGGGCCTGTGGGAGGTGCTTAGGTTTGAGGGTGGAGCCCTCCTGAATGGGATTAGTGCCCTTATGAGAAAAGACCCCAGAGAGCTCCCTAGCCTCTTCTGCCATGTGAGGACACTGAGAAGTCAGCTGCCTCTGAACCAGGACGCAGGCTTTCACCAGACACCGAATTTGCCATCACCTGATCCTAGACTTCCCAGGCTCCAGACCTGTGAGAAATAAATGTCTGTTGTTTATGAGCCACGCCATCTGTGGTATTTTGTTACAGCAGCCCAAACAGACTAAGACGATAACTTATCTTGTTTACTGTCTCTCCCACTAGAATGAAAGCATCATGAGGGAGGGATTTCTTTTTCTATCATACTTACTACAATATTCTTAAGCACTACAAACAGAACTGTATATAGGAGATAGTCAATGAGCAGTTGTTGAGTAAATGAGGCATAATTGCTGTCTTCATCATCAACGTCGTCATCTTCAATGTTTTCTGCGCATGTGAGAATTTTTCTTGAATTTCTAACTTTATGGTGCCTCACTTTTTATTTATGTTCCTGCTTCTCTTTACATTTTACATTTTATCCTTTTCAGAAACAGACTGACAAAGAACCTTAACAGCTTCTGTGTCTTCAGTTGTTTTCCACCTCAGTGGTCATTGGGACAGGAAGTATGACTGACTGCTGTAGCTATAATTACCTCACTAGGAAATTATTTCTTTAGTGTGCAGAACTGCTTCTGTTCCTGGTCCTCCAGGCACAGAGACACCAAGAAAACAAAGTTAATTAGGTACTTTGGAGTCTAGACAATGGCCTGACAAAATCAAGTTGGAGGATTTCCATTTCACCCTGAAGGTTGGTAGAGTTAGTTTCTGTGAGAAGTGCTTCAAAAATGCCCTGGTAGAAAATGATGCTAATCAAGCTATCATTGAAAGGCAATTCAGCCATGAAATGGATGGTCTGCTGTTCTTTCTAGAGTGAAGACTGCTGACTTTCTGTTGATGATTCTCAACCTTCCTGATAGAGGATGGCCTGTGCCTTTACCCCAGGAATTTCTTCTGCCAGCCTACTGGGCTTTCAACTTGGCAGGGGCTAAATAAATGGGAATGAGGTAAGTTATAATATACATACAACAGTGGTTTTCAACCAAGGCCAATTTTGTCTCCAAAAGTAAATTTGACCATGCCTGGAGACAGTTTTGGTTGTCACAATTGGGACCATGCTTTTGGCATCTAGTGCATCGTGATCAGGGAAGTTGTGAAACATCCTACAATGAGCAGGGTCGCAACAAATAATTATCTGGTCCAAAATATCAGCAGTGGTTTGGCTGAGAACGCTGATGTACAAGAATCATACGTTGGGTCTAAAAGTATTAGTTGTACCATTCTATGCAGCATGTAAGAACAAGAATCGCCATTATCTTCACTTGGCTTTGGGGATCACGCCTCTCCTGCTTATTGTTTTATTTCTGTCAGCAAAGTTTCTGAGTCTCCTTGGCTATTTCTCCTTATATCTCAGAACTCTTAAAGTTGCCATGCCTCAGGGCTCAATTCGTGAACCTTTTTACTCTACATATTCACTCCCCAGGTGATCAAATACATTTTCATTTTAAACATCACTGACGTTGTTAACCTAAAATTAAAAAGCCAAAATGAGAGGCAATGAACATTTATTTGGGAATCAAAGAATTACAATTCTGGAAGGACAGATTTAGGCAGAAATCCAAACAGTGTCCTGATCACAGGGTGAAGGCAGCAGGTTTTTATGAGAAAAAGAAAGGAATAACTGTAAAAAGAAGAAAGATTTCCTATAGGTGCTGATAAACTGAGCTATTCTTGGTTATACATAATCGGTTACCGATTCTATCTTCAGATAGAGAGCCCATAATCCTCAGTGCTTATGGTCAGGATGTCCACTTTCCTGCTGGCTTTATGAACAATTATTTATAAGATAATTTGGTTTGGCCCAATCCAAAGGTCTGGCCCAGTTCAAACAGTCCAAAGGTTCAAAGAACAAGGTATGCAAGGCAGTTCCCCGGAATGACAGCTCTGACTCCATTTTAAAATGGTCCCACTTATGTCAATTTTCACAATATCAAAGACTCCTAAGTTTATACCATCCCAGACTTAGAATTCCAGGCTTGTATATCTAATTGCCTAACTGACTTCTCTATTCTGTGCCGATTAGACACTCCAGACCTAATATATCTAATATTAAACTTCTAATCCTCTCTCATAGTCTAAATCTGTGCTATCCACAGTCACTCAGTTAATACTCAGGTCCAAAATATTATGGTCATATTTGATCTTTTTTTTTTCTCATGCCCACAGTTCATCTGCCAGCAAAAACTGACCCAGTATTTTAGCCCATTTGAGTTACTATAACAAGACACCACAAACTAGTGTATAAACAATAGAGAATTATTCTTCCCAGTTCTACATGTCTGAGATCAGAGAGCACTGCCGGGTGAGGCCCATATGCCATGTTGCACACTTCTCTTTGTATCATCACATCGTAGAAGGGGCTAGGGAGCTCCGGGGATCTATTTTTAAAAGTACCAATCCCATTCATGAGGGCTCCACACTCATGATCTAAGGATCTCTCAATGGCCCCACCTTCTAACACCATCACATTGAGTGTTAGGATTCCAACATGAATATTTGTGGGTGGGGGGTCGGGGCGGCCAGGGCACAAACATTCAGACTACAGCAGCAGGGTCAAGCACACTTCATTTGTTGCTTATGTGATTGCAATAGTCTTCTTACTTCTATGGATCACTATCTCGTCCATTGAGGTTGAGAGGGCTAAATATCCCCCAGGATTCAGAAATATGTGTGGACTTATACTAATAAGTCCTATACAAATGGGGTTTTTTCCTACAAAAACAAGACATAATTATCATTGCTAATTGTACTACTTTCTTTTTACTGGTGTAACAAATTCCCCAAAACTTAGGTTTACAGAACACAGATTTATTTTCTTATAATTACGTAGGTCAGAAGTCCAACATAGGCCTCACTGGACTAAAATCAAGGTTTCCACAAGGCTGTACTCCTTTCTGGAGTTTCTAGGGGAGAATTTTTTTCCCTGTCCTTTTCCAGACTCTAGATGTAGTCTGCATTTCTTGGTCTGTGGCCTCCTGTTCCTACCTTCAGAGCCAGCCAACGGTGAGTCTAGTCTTCCACATATCACTTCATCATATTACTCTGACCTCTACGTCCATTTCCTTTCTGTACTTGTAAGGACCCTGTAATTACATTCGGTCCACCTAGATAATCCAGGAAAATTTCCTTATCAGTTGATTAGCAATCTTAATTCCATATGCATCCTTAATTTATCTTTGCATTTTCATAGTTGATGAAGATGACGACCTGGATACCTTTGGTGGGTGGGGGTGAGAGATATTTCGACTACCATACTAATCAGAGCTTTTCCTAGTCTAGCTCTAAAGTTTTGATACTTCGTGCTTGGCTCCTCCAATTTAATTTAATTAGAGCAAACACTTGACATTATGTATTTACAAAATAAAAGAATGAAGGAAAATAATTTATCATTAATAAAATATTGAAGTTTAAGCCAAATAGTCTTTCATGAGAAGATTTCTTTATTTAAAAAATATTATTTTCATGTGGAATCTATTCCCAAACCAACTTTTCAGGGCAACATCAATCTAGAAAATTGAGTAATATTTCAACTTATTTCTTCTTTTATCAATTCATTTGCTTCTCCACATATTCGTTTCTTTGAGACAATAGTAATAACAATAATTAGCTGAGTTCCTGCTTTATACCAAGCTCAGTTGTGTTTTAACGCATGATTCATTTAAGCTTGCATAGCATTTGAGAACTATTCTCTTCTTATAGACAATAGAATTGAGGCTTAGAGTGATTTGTCTGTCCTAATAAGAGACAAAGTGGGCATCTGAAATGAAACAAGAAAGCCTGAGAGGTTTAAATGACTTTACATAGGGGACCCAGAAAGCCAGTAGCAGAAACACATCTGGAATTCACAAGTCTCAAATTCAATCCAGTCATTTTGTCACTAATCAGGCAAAAGATTAAAATTATGCTAAGTGGCCTTTTTTTAAAAGGCCTCTTCTTCCTGGGAGAACCTTCCTTCTTCATAAACAAGCATTTTTGAGAAAAGCCAATTTCCAGTGGGCATGTTTACTATGTTCTTCATTTGGAGAAAGCATCCAATTCCAGAAATATTTTTGCCATCAATAAATTCACTTTAACCGGAAAAGTTACAGAGGATTATCTTAAGTGCCTGCAGTGCAGAAATGACAAGTCAGAGGAACCATCCATTATGTCCACTGGTAATTGGATACAAAGTGCTGACCCTAAAAGATCATGTTCCAATAATGCAATTACTTCCCAAAAATCTTAATAAAAAGCACATTTCTTCCCCTCATGCTTTTCAGAGCCAAGCCACTTTGAAAATCCCAACTAAGGCAAATGCAACGGTTCAGAATACTTGAGGTTTTGGTCACATACCTGCTCTCTGATCTTATGCTAAGAAGATGACTATACACAGTGCTGTCAGGACCAAAACATAGCTAAATGTGACACCATAAATCATCTCCATTAGTAAATGCAGTGTCAAGTTCTCGTATATTTTGGACTATTTTAAACTCACACTCCATTATTTCATGATATGCCTGAATGAATCCTGGTAGTTTGATACAGCAAGTGAACCAGCAGTCAAATCAACTTGTCTTTCCTGGCTGAACTCCCGGAGGGTTCTGCGGGCTGGACTCCCCCTTTCAGCTTGCATCACCTTACCTGTTTCCCCAACTGTGGGACTTATGGGCCCCCTTCTCTTCTTCCACAGAAAACTTACTTTACCTTTTCCCTCATGGGGGGGTCATGAGGGGAGGTACGAGGTAAGGCTAAGATTACACATGTATACTTCACTGGTTCTACCATCACATAAGGGCTGGCTGGCCATCTCTTTTCCTAAACCAGAATGACAGTATGACCTTTTCCTCCAAAAGTCTCTTCCTTCTTTAAAAACCCTGATTTGCAAAACCAAGTTTTCTTGCCTTTCATGCTTAAAGGTTGAGCTCTATCAGGGGATCTGAAACATAAGAAGCTTCAGGGTTCATAAATCCTTAAAACTGTATGCCAGATTTTATGTGTATGAGGAGAAATATATATTTTTCAGGGGGAAGAGTTTGTCAGGTAAAAAGCAACAACAACAAAATAAAATAAACAAACAAAAAGGTCCCGCGACCTAGCCCCCCCTTGAAAGAGGATTGATAAAGGCTTTTCCTCCTCTAACGATTGAAATATTACTCTCTGAAGGTGTTGATGTGGAATTTTTGCTTTGATAGGCACTGATGGTTATTCAGGCTGTCCCACGTCAGAGATGATTTGGAACAAGGCTACTATAAACACATACATAAATAAATAACCAAACAGAAAAGCAAACAGATAAGTTAGATTCTTGTGATAGGCAATTAGGGGGGAAATAAAACACCTTCCAACTCACAAAGTATTGTGAAAAGAATGGGGCCGCCCAACACAGACCAGCCTGACCTACGTTTCATGCGGTCAGAGGCCATGGAAAAGCACCACCTCCAAAGCTTGCCATAATTAATCATGGCAGTTTCCTCCCCTCTCTACTATTTCCTCTCATGTATGAACCTCAGTGAAAATATGCAAGCTAAGAGGTACGGTAAGGTGAAGCACAGAATGTTCCCAGCCGTGACGAGGAGCACCTAACCTCGTTTGAGGAGAGGATGGGTGCAGGAAGGCTTTTCAGAGGAGTCAAGAATCTAAGTTGAATATTCAACTGTAAGGTCAGAATTAGCTACCCAGAGACCGGATGTCAGAGCTATAGAGAAAGAGCATTCCTTGGCAAAAAGAATAGGATATTCAAAAGTCCAGGGATCGGATGGACCGTGTTACCTTTGACAAACGGAAAGAAGTTGCAAAGGGCTGGAAAACAGAATGGGAAGGCCTGAGCCTTGTATGATCACACTGTCCGAGTAGCCTGCTCTCAAGCACCAGTGAATTTCCACATCAAATTCCTTTCTAGTACACATTGCCATCTGCAATTACCTTTATTCACTCATTCACTCAGCAGGTATCCACGAAGCACCTTTCATGTGTAACAGTCTATTTTTCTTGTTGGGGGTAGAGGAGGGAACAAAACTGGTACTATTCCTGATCTCATGGAACTTAGCATTTACTTCATTTACTCATTTACTTTTTATCTGTTTCCTCCACACCCAGTAAAAATGTCTGTTCCATGAGGCCAGAGACCTTGCGTGCATTCTACATTATTCTCTGCCCAGTATATAGAACACTGCTATTTTAGGGAAGAATATAATATGATTAGACTTGGGCTTAGAAAGATCATTCTGGCTATATTATGAAAAATGAGTTGGTCTGGAAAGACTGAAGACAGAATAACTGTTTCACATCAGTGCTTCCTCCTTGAAACACTTTGCTGTTTGGATTCCAGGTCACCATTATCTCCCGATTTTTCTCCTATCTCAGCTGCCATTCCTGCTGCTCTCTCCTCCCTGCCCCCTTAACACTGGAAAACCCCATGGCTGTTCTTGGACTTCTCTTCTCCATCTTACTTCTCAACCTCACTCCATCCTTTGATTTTAAATACAATTTATGTTGACAATTCCAAATATTTATCACCAGAGGGACTTCCACTTTGAATTCTAAATTCATCTTATGGATTTCACATAAGCTGTGCCTTCTGTCTGGAATGTTCTTTTCCGATAAATTCATATTGTTTCTGCTCTTCATCTCTTTAAATCTTTGTTTAAATGTCACCTTCTCACTGAGGTCTTCTCTGACCTCTTAGTTTAAAATGGAACCCTCCCCTTCATTACTCCCTAGATATTTTCATTGCTTTTATTTTTACCCAGTAATTTATTACCTTTTAACATGCTATATGATCTACTTATTTATTTTGTTTATTATCTTCTCCCCCAACTATAATGTAAGCTCCTGGAGGGTAGAGATTTTCAACTATTTTGTGCTTGCACATGTGTGCACACACACACACATTCATGCATATAAACACATGTACCTAATGATACTGAATGATCATTATTAACGAATAATCTACAACAGAATTAACAACAAAATAATAAAATTGTGGTGGTTATAAATTATCGAGCACTATACTGTGCCAAGAAGACTCCAGACCCTGAGGGTGTAAGGATAAGTCATCCATCCTTGGTGTAATAGACCTTCTTTGTCTCTATCTGTATGTATATACATTCATTCCAACAGCAAATAGTAAAATAGGTGCTTGATAAATATTTTTGACTGACTCATGATTCAAAATATGCTTTTACTATTTTTCAAATCGGACTATACACAAAGAAACTCAAAAAGCGAGGTACTTCACAGATTTTATGCAGAACAACTTAAAAAGGGGTTGGGGAGAGTGTGTGTGTGTGTATGTATACGTGTGTAAGTGTGCAGAATTCCTACATTAAGTGCAATAAGAAAAAAAAGAGCTTTAATTTCACTCTTTCTCTTTTTGGGTAGTTCCACATAGTGGTGAAGCATTAGAAAGTCTGGATTTTAATTCGAACTCTACAGCTGTGTGAAGTAGGGCAGGTAACTTGACTTTTCTGAACTTTAGTTTTCTTCTTTATAAAACTGAAATAATGATATCACCCGAGGCATGTACTTTATGAGGGAATGGAAAGGACTAAATGTGATAATATTTGTAAAGACCTTATGGTGAGTGATTGGTGGATGCCGAGTGAAGATTTAGTTCGATGACATTCAAAAATAACTCATATGGGTCTACTAAATATTTGGCACTGTCTTTAGTTTTGAATATACAGTGATACTGAGCTGGCATGTGTCCCTGCATTTGTTATTATCATTGCCATAATTAACAGGTACTATCTTCTCATTAACCTTTGACTTGTATCTCTCCCTTCCTTTTCCACTCTGGCAACATGATCCAACTAAAGAAATTCAACTCAGAGAGCACATCAGCTGTGCTACTCTTGGATGAAAGTCAATTCAGTTTGGTTTGGCCCCTGTCTATATCCATATTCACTTGACTGAGAACCACATCCTAGTGGCCACTGTCAGTGACCTGGAGCCTTCATCCAGCACTGGCATTGCCTTCTGAAGGGAAAGTAATGTGGGAGTGGTTTTTATGAAATGGATTCAGTCTCTTGAAGAATCCATCCATATTTTTCAATCTTGCAAAAGTCAAAGAAGAATAATAGTCCAGTCCCTGAGGAGGCACCTTCTTCATCTCTGAGATGACACGTTCTGTAATGAGAAGACTTTGGGAGGGCAGGGGACTAGGGTGGGCCAGCTTCAAGGAGGTGGAAGTCTGCAATTCTCCTGCGCCACTGCCAGGCTAGCACTGATAACAATTGCTTGCTGAGTAGCGGAATCAACGTGGCCAAAGACAAACAAACAAACAAAGGCTCTCTGCCAAGGAAATAAAATATTGGGTCTTAAAACTCAAATCTCAAGGAAATGCTTCGTGATTATCTGTCTTTAGCTTAAAACAGTCAGTTTACGCTCCCTTAATTCTATTCCAGCCTAGGTTACTCTTCCCACTTCCTTCCTAGGAGACAATAGTGACAATACATATACCTGACAGAGGACTTATATCCAGAATTTATAAATAGCTCTTATAACTCAATAAGACAAGCAATCAAATTTAAAAAAATGGACAAAAGATTTGAACAGATACTCCACAATAGAAGATACATAAATGCCCTCTAAGCACATGGAAAGATGCTCAGCATCATTTGTTAGAAGGGGAACACAAATTAAAACCACAATGAGATACTGCTGCACACCTTTAGAACAGCTAAATGACACTGATCATAAAGTGATAATATTGAATGAAGGTGAAGATATAGAGCAACTGGAACTCTTGTACATTGCTGGCAGAAATGTAAAATGATCCAGACACTTTGGAAAACAATTTGTCAGTTTCCTACAGAGGTAAATATGCACTTATGTAAACCAGCATTCCAATACTTGGCATTTACACAAGAGAAATGCAAATGTGTCTCTACATAAAGACTCGTGCAAAAATGTTCATAGCAGTTTCATTCATAATAGCTCCACACTGAGAACAATCCAAATGTTGAACAAGTGAATGTATAAACAAACTATTATGTATTCACACAATGGTGTATTGCTCAATAGCATAAATGAATAAATTACTAATGTACAAAACAGCATGGATACTTTTCATAAACATTACAGTGAATGAAAGAAGCCAGACACAAAAGGCCACATGTTGTATTATTCCATTTATATTAAACTATAGAAAAACCTAAACCCACTCTATAGTATTAGAAAGCAGATCAAACGTTGACTTTGGTGAGCAACATGGAATGGGATTGTCTGGAAGGGGGCACAAGAGAATTTTCGGGGGAAAACAAAGATGTATTCTATATCTGATAGAGACGGTAGGTACGTGAATGTATAAGTTTGTCTCAACTCATTAACACGTATACTTAAAATGATTGCATTTTATTGTATGTAAATTACAACTCAATAAAGCAGATTTAAAACAATAAATAAGACAATTAAATAGTGTAGCATAAGGTGATGAATGGAATAGAAACAAGTAAAAGTGTATCATGCTAAGGGTGAACAAGACTTCTGTGGATGGTAGGTAAGGTTGTCCTTGATGACAAAACGACCTATTAGTAGAGACTAAAATACCTGAGGAAATTTGCTCCGTGGGTATTTTGAGCAAGAATGTTCCAGACAGAAGAAGCAGCTCTTGCAACAACCTTAAGGCAGAAACATGGCCAGCATGTTTAAAGGACACCACGAAGTCCAAAATGACAGTAGCATGAGATCAGATCAGAAAAGAATGATGTGGGGATGAGAAGTGTCAGGCCATTATAAGGATTTTTAGGACATTTTCTTTTCCTCTGTAAAATAGGAAGCTATTAGAAGGTTTTATGCACAGGAGTTACACTAGTTGACTTATAAATTAGTAGTATAAGCCTAGCTGCTGTATTGAATATTGTCTATGATAGACACGGATACAAGCAGGAAGACCAGTTAGGAGGTTATCAAAACAATTTAGGTGAAAGATAACAATAGTGTGGAGAAGTAGCCATTTTGTGGATATATTTTGAAGACGAAGCCAATAGGATTTTCTGGCAGATTGGATGGTGGGTATGAGAGGAAAAAAAGAAGTCAAGATTCATTGAACATTTTGGCTGGAGTAACTATCGTGGACCGAGATGTGGAAGGCAGTAAGTAGATGCAGTAGGTCTGAAGGGGATGAGCAAGAGTTCAGTTTGGAATGCGTTTAGCTTGATACATCTAATTATGCAACCAGGTGTAGATGACGAGTAATTTAGACACATGAATGAGGAGTTTGGGAGAAAGGTCTGGGCCGGAGGCATAATTTTGAGAGTCATAATATACCAAGGATATCTAAAGTCATGTGATAGGATAAGAATCACTAAAGGAGAAAGTGTATATAGAAGAGAAGGACAGGGGATAAAAAAGAAAGTAAGAGAAAGAACAAGAATAGAGAAAAAGAAAGGAGAAGGGAAAGACTGATCCTGGACACTCGACATTATAATGATTGGGAAACGGAGAGAAATTCCCCTGAGGAACTGAAAAAAAAAAATGAAACAGTAAATGAAGAGTGTGATGTCCTGAGCTCAAAAAAAAAAAAAAAAGAATAGCACATATATATCATATGCTCCTGATAAGTAAGGTGAGACTATGATTGTAGTTAGCAATGTGTATACTATTGTTGACCTCGACTAGAGTACTTTCGGTTGAATGATAGGGATAAAAAAATACAGCGTGAGCTGAGGGAAAAATTGAGGAGAGAATTTGGAGATGGAGGAAGTAGAGGTAACACTTTAAACGTGTCTTGAAGCAGAGAGGAACAAACACAAGGTTTAGCTTTTGTAAGATAACAGAAATAACAGCATGTTTAAAAGTGATGGAAACAATGATGTAGGGGAAAATAGGAGTATTTCTGGAACCATATTCTTGAGTAGGTGACAGGGGCTGAAATCTAGTACGTAGTGAAGAGACTGGCTTTAGAAATGAACGTGAGGAGCCCACCTGTGTTAACAGATGGGAAGATAGGAATGAGTGTATGGATACCACTAGATAGGAAGATAAAAGATTTCACTGAACCTGTATACTAACCGAAGACTTAGAAAGCATTATTTAATATGTTGCTTACTCATGAGGAGCCCAGTACATCCATCCATTTCTTTTCCCTCCCTTTGGCATAATCTGATCCTATGCTTATTTTATACCAAGATAAAACCTAGGGCCTCTACGTCGGAAAAGATCTAAAAGTGTAGAACAGGAATGCTCTGTATAACATCCTTTAGAAAGTTTAGAGTGTTCGCTGGAACACTCTCCATGACAGGCAGCTCACTGCCCTGAAAGGCCGAGATGTGGAAACAACTAAAGTGTCCTTCGACAAATGATTGGATAAAGAAGTTGTGGTATATATACACAACGGAATACTATTCTGCCGTAACAAGAGATGAATTGGTACCATTTGCAACAATATGGATGGATCTTGAGATTATTATGCTGAGCAAAATAAGTCAGACAGAAAAAGTCAAGAATGATATGATTTCACTGATATATGGTATATAAAACTGAAAACAACAAAAGAACAAGACAAACAAATGAAGGAACAAAAATTCATAGACATAGACAATAGCTTAGGGGTTACCAGATGGTAAGAGGGTAAAGGGGTGGTAGATGAGAGTAAAGGGGATCCAATATATGGTGATGGAAAGAGAACTGACTCTGGGTGGTGAACACACAATGTGATATATAGATAATGTATTACAGAATTGTACACCTGAAATCTATGTAACTACTAACAATTGTCACCCCAATAAACTTTAATTTTAAAAAAATTCACTTTATTTTGGATTTTGACAACCCTACTTGTCAGGAATCTTTCCCAGATTTGGAGTCCAACATTGTCATATTCACTGCTGACTTTATTGTCTCCTCGGTAGCAGCAAATCTAAACCAGCTGAGGGCAGAACTTCCCAAGTCATGTTTCTAAACTACGCTTCTCGGAGATGTTGTCTGACATCTCAGAAATAATGAGTTCTGTTCCTGAACGAGTGGAGGGATGTCTTTATACACATTATCCTATACAAGGTTCTGAGAGGCCCTGTACTAAAAAAAAAAAAAAAAAATCTCACTGTTGACTTAGTGTTACAAAAATTATTTACACATGGGATCACAATCGCTCTCATTAAAAACAAAAAGTATATTTAGCACAGTGTACTAGCCATCTGTAAAAATGTTCTGAAGAGCAAGGTTTTGCACCATTGACTTACAAGATGACAGTCCTGGGAGCACTTACCCTTTCACAGATTCAAGGTCTAGAGACTGCTTCTCAAATTGTGTTCTGTAGAACTGGGGGACTTGTTAGACATGCAAATTCCTGGATCTACTGTATCAAAATCCCGGGGGAGAGCCCAGGATATCTGGATTGAATAAGTGCCCTGGTGATTTTTTTATATACACTAGCATTTGCAAATTGTCTCAAAGAGTGCTCTAGGGATCATCAGCCTGCGCGTCATTGGGAACCTGCTAGACATGGAGAATCTCAGGCACCATCCCAGACCCACCGACTCAGAATCTGCACCTTCACAAGATACCCCAGCGCGTCTGTAAGCCCGTTTAAGTTTGAGAAGTACTGTCTGAGTGCTACTAAGCTCTCTCAAGAAAAGATTTTTTTTCAAATTCTTCAAAAGTGAATTCTCTAATTCTCATGGTCTTTTTTTTTTGTCATTCCAATCACCCAGTTAAGTAGATATAATCAGGTGCACTAGTGGGCCACAATGTCACTTAGAATCACAGCCAGAGAACTCTTCAAGTTCACATGGTTTTGAGAGTAGGATGATGGCAGAAAATTTATTCCATTGCCAGGTACCAAAGCTCATCTTTATTAATTCTTAACAGAATACTTTCAAGGCATATACACATATCCAGAGTGATAAACCTAAGAGCAGATTATAACAACAATAAGAATTTTTAGAAAGTTAATAATAGTGAGCTTTTACTCTGTGCTTAGTGCTGGTGTGTGTGTGTGTGTGTGTGTAAGTGAATGTATAACAATGTATACCTGACTACAACCCTAAGAGGTTGTTATTATTATTATTCTTGGTAGCTTGAGGGCATACTTTTTGTAGAATCCATTACTGGGGAAAATGAACAAAGAGTTAAAGAAAAAAACTAAACTATCTGATTTTTTTTTTTTTTGGACAAGTAGTTTAGAATGCAAGAAAGGCTTCACTGTAAGTGAAGTAAAATCCGAACCATAAAACTTTCTTAAAAGAAAGGGAATTTGTTTTACAGTTTAATTGATTTGGAGGTAGAAATTGCCGAATGGGTTCTGATTACCTTGCTGAAGACGTGAGCAATTGCCAACAATCATACCAATTACAACAAGCCATTTAAGCAACCTCAATTAAATTAGTGGTAATTCTAAACTACTCCATCTTACACAGAGATTGCTTTAATTTTTATGTAAATTCAAATTCTGGTTGTGCAAATCCTAACTGTCTCCCAGAGTAGCAAGCTAGATTATTTTCATTTATCTTTGTGGAAGTCTCAAAGCTGCATTCAGAGCTCTGGTAAGTGTACACAGAGATTGGAATCCTCCCAGCAAGAAAGTCTTGCAAAGAAGATTCAAAGATCAGGCCCATTTTGCTGGGTTTCCTGGGGGTCTCTACAGGCAGACTGTATGAAGGAAGCAGAACGTGACAGATGGAAGATCACCAGGATTTAGGAGCACGACAGAACAGAAAATACACTGCGCTGGGGGTCTGAAGCCCTGACTTAATTTTGATTCTGCCATCTACTTACTGTGTATCTCCAACTGTGTAAAGACTCACTAAGAAAGTCTCTTTCTATTAGTTAGCTATTACTGTGTGATACAGAACCACACACTTTCCATGGATTAAAACAAGCATTTCTTTCTTACTTAAGAACCTGGAGGTGCAGGTTGGCTGGGTGTCGTGCGGGGCGGCCTGCAGTGTCTCTGCTCCCGCTCCCCACATAAGAATGCAGGATGTGGTGAGGCCAAAAAGGAACACCCACGGAGCCATAGGTAGGGGACTCATACCACTATATTCTCGCTGGCGGCTGGGTTGGAGACACAGGAAGCTGGAGCCACACTGTCCACAACCCGCAGTCCCAACTGCAATCCGCGCTTGCCAGCCACCATCTTCTTGCTAGCCCCCATTTTTCTGCTAGCGTAGCCACAGCAGTTATATTAGTGGCCAATGGCTCGCTGGTTATAGCTGACAGCCAAGTAGCCACAGCTGATGGCCATCCAATCACAGTTGATGGCCATTTGCTACCTGAGCCAGCACCTTTTCAGGTGAGGCCGAGAGCCTGGAAACTACTCTCTGGGGCTCTGTCCCCACACTGGGGTTCGGCTGATTTTGGCTGACTTCACCTGGACTTGGCGCCAAGCTATTGTTTGAGTAAGGTTTGCTCCACTCCACACCTCACTCACTCATCCTCCTTGGGTCAGCGTTACCTAAGGCACATTCTATCCCTGAGCAAAGGCAGGAATGCTAAGGGGCTAGCTTGTTTCAAGGACTGGTGTCATGTCTGCTTACCATATAGTTGGCCCAAGCAAACCACGAATCATCCCTAAACGGAAAGGAGAAAGAAGACTACTTCCTCACTCTGAAGCCATGACATGGACGTGGATGACCAATCATTTATCGTATTCTCTTCCCTTTTTCTTTGGCTTCCACATCCATAAACCAAGGTAGGTGGATTTCATAACTATCAGGACACTTCCAGGTCTTAACATCGTTCTGCAAAAGTAGGAGAAATTGCAGGTGATTCTATAGGGCTATTTATAAACTATTGCCCTGTAGGCAGGATTCAATCATGTTTTAGTTTGTCTGCAGAGAATTTTAAAATAATTTTAATTAGTCGAAAATATTTTTGCAACCAGGGTATTTCACACAAAAATCCAGAATTCAGATTTTTCTTGAAGGCTCAGAATATTTGGCAATGGAGATTTTTAAAGAGCAGCTGCCCCCTTTACACAGGGCACAGCTCTCCAGATCATCACTGCTCCCCCACCCACACACACAGCTCCTATTGTCATACACCCAGCCCACTTCACTTATTTATATTACTTGCCTGAACACTGTGGGCAATTTTGGTTTCTATCCCAGGATTTCAGGCTTGAGTTCCTGCTCTTCTTCTATCACCAGTTACTTACCTGCCTTAACATAACTGGGTTATGCTTTTCTCATTTGCAAAGAGAGAAGGGGAATTCTGGGAGTCTTTAAGGGGCTTTCTTGCTCTACCATTCCGTAATTCTAAAGATGTTCGATCAGAGAGTATGGTCTATTTCGAGACATCTCATGAGGAAAGGAAAATGGTCTATTTCAAGAGATGACCGAGTGACTCTTCCAATGAAGATATGCGGACTGAGTGCTGGAAACTGAAAACTAGCAGGGCAGTCAGGATTGGCCCCCCCTGTGGGTCTGAAAGGGGCCCGAGACAGAGGAGGAGCAATTAGAGAAAAAGAGAAATTGTTGAGTTAGGCTGAATATCAGCAAGCTTTTCTTAATAGGCAAGTGTTTCCCAACTAGCTTGCTTTCCCAGAGGAAGTGGCAAGGAGTTATGTAACACAAAGCCAAACAAAGCATTTCAATCACCCACTGTAGACAACATTCTCACTTACACCTGGGCTACAGACTCAAAGATAGGTTGTTTCTTTCTCTTCATTTTGTAAGATGATTCAGGTTCCAATTGAATAAATAATGGAAAAGATGAAATGCTGGGTGGGATAGGGGCTGGCAGACAGACAATTCCAAGCCATGCTCACTTGCCTTCTGCAGGCCTATTAGTTTAATGCAGATACCGTGTTTCCCCGAAAAGAAGAACCTAGCCAGACCATCAGCTCTAATGCTTCTTTTGGAGCAAAAATTAATATAAGGCCCAGTCTTATTTTAATATAATATAAGACTGGGTCTTATATAATACAATACTGGATCTTATATAAGACTGGGTCTTACATTAATTTTTGCTCCAAAAGATGCATTAGAGCTGATGGTCCGGCTAGGTCTTATTTTGGGGCAAGCATGGTAGTTAAGGAAGCTCAGAAATGACAACCTATTTTGCACCAGCCACCTGGGTTAAATAAGCACATACAAAGCATGACTGTAGATATATTGTTTGGCACATTGTCGTCAGTTTGAAGTTTCAGGCTGTCACCCAGTTTGCCCTACAATAGGCAGAGCTTTTTGTTTTCCTCCTTACCTACTGCACATCTTTTTTGGAGGTATTTTGGGATAATAGTGTTTGCTATTCAATTATTTAAGACAGTGGTTGCTGACAACTCGATATTCTGTTTTTTTCCTCTCTTCTCGTTGAATAGCACTGTGCACAATGGGTAAAGGAAAATAACTGGCTTGGGAATGGGGGGAGGGTGAAAAAAAAACTAACAAACTAAAGGAAGCAAGCAAAGCTCCCCACCCCAATCTCATCAGCCAAAGCATTAAGGCTGACCAAGGAAAAAGCTTACAAAAATATTTTGAAGTGCCACATCAAATACGCGCCAGCTCTCTAGAGGATTAACATAATGAAAGTAGGCAGGCCCCTGGAACCAACTCATTGACATAAAGGGCAAATTTGATTAGAGGCATACAAGAATGTGATCTGATTACATTTGTAATAATCCCTTATCCAAAGCTCTACCACATTCATTTATTGGATAAACATTTACTGTGCCTCAGAGTTACTCTCCCCAAAACTGAAAGGATAGCAAAGGTTGTTTCCTATGTGCCCCAGCGCCCCCCGTTCTGTTTCCTATGTGCCCCAGCACCCCCCGTTCTGTTTCCAGGCCCTCAAATTCAGTTAATTCCTGTGGCGTTCTTGTGTTGCCAAGCATCACCCCACATTCACCAAAGTCATCTGATAAATGTGTTACGGATTTAACAAACTGGGCCTTATGGATCTAGAGAAGGAACTGGGAGTATAACACAATGACGTGCATCCTTATGAAGGACCATAGTGGGGAGGATACAGGTGGCAGGAAGACGATTTCAGGGGAGGATAGCATTTTAAACTATCAGCGTCTTCTCTTGCTCCACAGAAAGGCTGTCAAAGAATAAGTTCAAGGAATTCCTAACAAAAGAGACACAAACCACCAAAAAGTATAAGAAAAGAGGTGTACCTCACAAGTCTTCAAGAAAGTATTCAACAAAATATCAAAAATACAATTTAAATCTATTAAATTGGAGAAAACACTATAAAGCATAAGAGGAGTTGGGAGGAACAAAAGTACTGCCACATATGCTAGTAAGATGGTGGATTAGTTCAGGCACTCTGGAGGGTACCTTGGTCACATCTGTTAAAATGGTAAATGCCTACCCCCTATGACCTGACAGTTTCACACCCCAGAATCCACCCTAGAGACATTCACTGGCCTTTCACAGAAGGCATGTTCAAACACTGTTACATTAGTTAAAATTTGGAAAAACTGAAATAGCCATCAATGAGGGAATAGCTCAGTGTAGATTTGCCTCTGGAATCCTCCGATTTAAAAATATTGTCAACTAATCTAAATCTATAAAATAATAAACAAATATGCATACAATAAGCAAATCACCATACAGACCAAACAGAATGTTCTGTAGGAAAAATGAATCCCAAGGGCCCTCAGTATACAAACTCTGTTTCAACAATTACTCAGATCCTTTATATTCTTTAATTCAAAGTGTACCTTTTTAAAGTGAATCATACTAATTAAGTGTAACTTTTTTGTGTATCTATTAGGTGTCAGTTACTATGTCTAGTGTTTTATATATATATATATATATATATATGTATATATATATTTTTTTTTCTTGTTCTTGCAACAACCATGCACAATAGTTATTTTTTCAATGTTGTAAGTGGGGGTTGTTTGTGAATTTCCATCCATAAAGGACAAGATGTCGCGTCTTGAAAGAGAGTCTCGTCAGAGTGGGGCTGAACTCAACTTCCCAGAGAATTGGGTCCAGTTTCAACTCTTTTCACTGAGCAAATCCAAAAAGATGCTAGAACCATTTATACGGTTGCTTTAGCAGAGCACAGAAAAGACAGTGCTTAGGGAAAATGTTCAGTGCTTCTCATATTTGTTGACCAAGACAGCTTTTTTTTTAATTAAAGTTTATTGGGGTGACAATTGTTACTAAAGTTACATAGACTTCAGGTGTACAAGTCTGTAATACATCATTTATATATCACGTTGTCAAAAAAAAGTGAAAACATTTATCTGCAAAGATATATGTGCTCCTATGTTCATTGCAGCTTTATTTACAGTGGCCAAGACATGGACCAACCAAGTGTCCTTCGATAGATGATTGGATAAAGAAGATGTGGTATATATACACAATGGAATACTATTCTGCCATAAGAAAAGATGAAATAGTGCCATTTGCGACAACATGGATGGATCTTGAGATTATTATGCTAAGTGAAATAAGACCAAGACAGCTTGAACATTTCCCTCAGCTTGAGTAAACTTAGGCTTTTTCTTGACTGGAAGCACTGACCTTGCTTTTCTTGAAGAGTTTTCTTTAGAAAACTTGTAATTAAAGTTCTTTCTTCCTTCCTTCTTTCTTAAAAGCCTCTTGCCACTTAGAAGTGTCTTTCTCAAGGATCTGGGAGTCTTTGGCATGTAAACGTTATGGGAGATAGCACCCCTGTCTCCTAGTTTTCAAGGAAGAGCAGGACCCTAACTTTGGTGTGTCCTTTGCTCCAATCTGTAAAACTACCTCCTGTCATGAAGCTACAGGGAAGTTTACTTTTCCTCCTGGTAAGGCCAGTTAGCAAACACAGCAGGCCTGTGACAACCCACCTCCCCTTCCCAGTTCTGAAAACCTCTTCTTTTCTTTGTTTTAATAGAGTGGATTTCAGTCTCAGTTTTGGCCTCTCTCCCCTGTTGCAATCGCCTTGATTAAAGCCTCCCTTGCCTGTTGAACTTGCATGCAATTTTTGCTTTGACATGATCTCTTTTGCAATTTTTCAAGTGATTGGGGGGACTCTAAGGAATGTATTACGGAAAAACTGGCTGAGGGAAAAGGATAGAAGAATTCAGTTAACATACAGACGGCAGTGGCCCACTCATATCTCTCGTGTTAAGAAAAAAACCCAAAACTCCCAAACACATGTATTTAAAGACAAGTCTGACAGGCTATATATAATATATATATATATATATATATATATATATATATCTTACATTTGTTTAGCATTTAGTATTAATTTGGTATTTTTTGCATTTTCCCCTAATCTTTGTTTGACTATTCAAGTAGCATCCACCTTTTAAAACCTCTCTTCCAATCAAGACTTGTTCTTTTGCGAGTGACCTAAGGGCCAACTCAAATGAGCTTAAATATCAAAGTAATTTATTGTATCAATCATTAGAAACTTTTGGGGTGTTTACAGAAGGTGGTATCTAGGTGCTCAACCACGTCTTCAGTGGTTGTTTTCTCTCTCTGGGCCCCAAATTCTTCTTCCCTGCTTACGTTTTTAAGCTGGAGCTCCCCTTGAAGCCACAAAGGTAGTGGCCATCTTCAATGTGCTATCATAGCCATTGGGAAAATGAGGACTTTCCATTAGCAGTTTCATTCAGAGGTCCAGCATTGGCCTCTGATGAAACACATTTTTATCGTGTGAACTTGCTTGAACATGTAAGGCAGGCAAATGTTTGAAATGGCCAGATCTGAGTCAGATGGTATCGCATTAAAGTCACAAGTACTAAAGGTGAGGAACAGGGTTCCTCCAGAGAAAGGCAAGGTATGTTACAAAGGTATGTAAGGGAAGAAGACATGTAAACTATACCAATTATACCACACCGACAAATTTCCACTGCAAATGGTTATAGTCAAGCTCATCAATAAACAGTACGGTCTGCATCTACTCAACACCCACAGTATTTTAGCTGTACTTTCTTCAAAGCATGCGGCTCCTTTGTCTGCGTGTTATATTATAATTCAATGTGGTTTCTTCAAAGCCAAGTAAAGTTTATCTTTTTGTCCCCCCTCCTTACTATATGTTTGCAGCAGGCAAAGGGTGAATGAACCTTGATAAGTTAGTTCCTCAATCTTCCTACACCCCAATTTTTCATCTTACCAGAAAGCAATCATACGAATTTCTATTCAATCATTGATTTATTCATTCAAAAGTTATTTATTGCTTCCAATAACTAAAACTACAACCATAACAACACTAGCAACTAACATTTATTAGGTGCTTACTATGTGTCAGTAAGGATTTTAAGTACCTTCTGACTCCCCTCTCTCTCTCATTTTATTGCTTCTAATATAAAATTGCCTATAATTTCCCTGTTACTTATTGTACTCTAGCTACACTGGCTTTCTTTCTGTCCCGAGGCACCCAGAGCTCATTTCTATGGCAGAGGCTGAGTGAATGCTCTGATTAGAATGTTCTTCCCTTAGTTACTCACCTGACTAGATCCTTTTGCCATTCAAATCTCACCTTAAATATCAGATCAACAGAGAAGTCACTGAGCTCAACGACTCAAGTATATTGAACTCCATATGCATTATTCACATATTGAAACTCACTCTTCACACACGAACCCTTTTTCTTCTCCTTTTAATTTCACTTATCATTTCTTATCTCAGGTACTTGTTTCTTTTTTCCCCCTGTGTTTATTCTCCCCTTGTGATACACATTTGTGAGAGGAAACACCTCCTCGGTCTCGTTTCCTGCCACATCACCAGTATGTAGGGACATGTTTGGAACATAGCTGTCAACACTTTGCTTTATAAACGCATCTCTTTTAACCTTCATAATGATCTCATAAGATAGATACTGTGCACCATCCCCACTTTATAGATAAGAAAACCAATGCCAGAAAAGCTAAGTGCCTTGCACAAAGTCACACAGCTAGTAGGTAGCAAAGCTACAATGTGAACTGAGGAATTCTGGCTCCGGTACTCAGCTGCTAAGCCAGGATACTTAACTTCAGTGGCTGGATTCTGCGCAGGACACTAATCACAGAGAGGTGAACACAACAGATAATGCTCCATAACTCATGAGCTCGCAGACTGGCGGTAGCTAGACTTCAACAAGTAATTAAACAAATAACTGTAGAATTACGATTGCATAATAAGCGATAGAGAGGAAAAGCACAGAATGCTATGAGGAATACATAAAACCAAGATCGAATCTATGAGGGAGTCAGTGACTAAGACTTTAAGGATGAGTAGCTTTTATCCAGGGGGAGGAGAGTGGGAAGAGAGACTACAGATGAAAGTGGAACGACATTGGCAAATTCCTGAGACATTTACCTAGTGCCACGCAGGCAAAACCGGTATATGAAGCATGATATTAGCAGGAGACTTTAAAAGGCTCTTCAATTTTGAAAGATCAAAGAGGCTATAAATAAATTTGAAAATGGTGAAATAAAACAATTAATTCGGTTGATCTATAGTTATATATTGAATTCCTCTATCCTACAAACTGAGAATAGACCCTCTTTTAAAGACCTATCGAATATTTTCAAAACATTGCCTTGTATGAGTCCAGAAGCATAATTTGAATCAATAAATCAAGAATCAAGAAAAGTACTGTTACAATTCCCATTCTCCATAGTCAATGCCATAAAGCTACAAATTAATAACACTAGCATAAACAAATCAATTCAAATGCCTTGGAAATTAGAATAATAATAGCTAACATTTACTGGATATTTAACTACATGCTTTCAGCGTGCTGAGATTTTTGTCTTAATCAGCTCATTTAATCCTCACTAAATCTTTATTAAGTAGATACCATTATTATTACCATTTTGCAGGTGAATAAGTTTATAACATGCTCAGTTACTCAGCTAGTAACTTATATACATGGGATTTAATCCAAGCAGTCTAATTACAGTGTGTGTGTGTGTGTATGTTTCTGTAATACATCATCTATATACTGAATTGTGTGTTCACCACCCAGTCCGTTCTCTCCTTTTTGCTATAGATATTTTCATTCAAATCTCTTGTGTAAATGGTTACCCTTTATTAAATATTTACTATTAATTCCATGTATTACTGTGTTTAATTCTCATAACAACGCTATGCAATAAATATGATAATCTCCATTTCACAGATGAAGGGGGCTCAAAAATTTTCAGTAACTAACGCAAAAAGGCCTCAGCTAGGAATGGAAATTAGAGTTTGAATCTTTTTTATTCTGAAGTCCTTATTCTGTACACCATCACATGACTACCATTATGTAATTATACAGGTTTTGATGATAGGGCACTTTTAAACTTATCTTTAAAAATATTTATATCCTATATCATCTAACATAGCACCTGTCACAGAGGTGGCTCTTAAATATTTTATGATAAAAATGAGGGAGAGAAAAAAATGAGGAAGAGCTGACAGGATAGTTCTTATTTTTTTACATAAACAGTATCGGGGGATTTAATCTCTTAAAAAATAAACTACTAATTGACTTGTCGGAGGTTGAACAGTTTATTTTTGATGGGTTAGCAATGCAGTCCAGTTATTTCCAATTTTGTGCAATTCTTTGAACAGGAACTATTTCCTTCACTGACTGTGACTACATGATGGAAACAAAGTGAGGCTGAGCAGAATAGAAAACTCTGTAAGAGTTCAAGTCTATGATTTTAAATTTTCCATTAATGTTTCATATCCCTCTGAAAAAGTTTTTATTTTCTACACCCATTCGCCTTCCCTGGTGTTGGATAATCTCTAAAACGTAGAGTTCATCTTTGGTTTCTTCCAGGTAACTGATGAAATCTTTGTGAAGTAAAAAACCCTTAAGGAATAGCCTTAGAGTCATTCTTCTAAAGGACTTAAACATCTGGTAACTCACACATCATTTTACCCACAGCCAGAGCAAGAATGACTGTCTTTTTTTTTTTGCTAATTTTTCTGTAAATTATGTTGATGAAATTTGGATCACCTGCAAGTTTAGAAAAACAGCTTAAAAATTAGACTGTCAATAAGACATGATTTGCTCATAAGAGATACCTTAGTGGGCACCACTTTTCTGTGCCCTCACAAGCGTGGTAGTAAATAAGCTACTTGTGACCTTTTCTTTGTGATCAGAATTAGGTTTGTTGTAGTTTTTGAAATCAATTTAAAAATACTACAAAATATTTATCTGTACAGTGCTCAGTTTCTGATAACTTGTCTACTTTGTAAGATTTCTCATGAATTCTGAAAGGCATTTCACTCTTTGTGAGAATTAAAAGAAAACAAAGCCATTTATCAAAATGGAATTCTTTTTTACTTGCAATCCTCTCATACCATATTCTTTTCATGATTATCATGAAGACTGGCTAGCATCACTTTTTTGCCTTAAATCCCCAAAATACATGCTTCAAGTGCCTCCTGTTTTCCTACATCCACTGTAATGTCTATTTCATGTGATGGTAAATGTCATTTGAAATATCTTCGTTTATCTCATTTTGACACATTTCTCTCTTTCAAGATATATCCTGCAAATATGTGCTTAAACTTTTGTTATGGTGTGTGCAAATAACACTGTGGCCTTTAAGATATGTACTAGCATTTGAATGGCTTTAAAATGTTTAAAATGCTACCTTGTTCCTTATTAATATAAAAAGAATTATAATACCAACCCAACTAAAAATCCTTTATTGATTCTATTAAAAGATTTGAAAAATTGAGAACCATGCTCTAGCATGTATCTTTTATTTATTTTATCATAATTTGCAACTGCTACAAATTTGAAACAATCTTAATGTCTAGCATTATAATGTATAAAATTATAGTTTATCAAAGTAATGGAAGTCTATGTAGAAATTAAGAATAATGAGTTCTCTCTGTGTAATGACATATAAAAATCTCTATGTCATAGTGTTGAGTCAAACTGAACCTGTTGAAGAAGAGTAAAAAATATGTATTTGCATACCTGCACATATATGTGTGCGTATACATTTAAATAGATCTGAAAGAACTAAACCCAAATCTTGGAGGTATAAAATTATGAGAGAGGTTTACTTTCTATCATCTAAGCTTATTTAAAAAAAAAAAAAAGCTGAGTATTAGGAGACAAAGGAATGGAATCTTCATAAGCAGGTATTCTGCAAACTTTCCGTGTGCATCTTTTCATGGCTGAACACACTTCTAACTAAGCCACTTAAAAGATTTCTTAAACCAGTTTCTATTTGAACTCATCATTCTTAGGATATAGCCGATTAAATGGCCAAAGGATATTGCAAAGAGACCAGTAGAGTCTGACTTTGAATCTAAGCTAACCAGTCAATGTAGACGCCACTTACACAAGGAATGCTAAATTGGTAACAAGGATACTAAATGTTTTAAAGAGAAAAAACAGAGGCAACCAGAAGCAATGCTTTTCTGATGTAAAGCATTATGTGATCCTGAATTTCTCATTTTTCTCTCTACAGACAGCATTCAGAAGAGTAGCAAGGAATGTGATTTTCAGAAAGGAAACAGCACGGGATTTTTTTTTTTTTTGACCACTCTGTGTCTTCCTGATAATCATAGAAAGAACGTGGCATTACAGGGTTGCAAGTAAAAATGAATTCCATTTTGATAAATGGTTTTGTTTTCTTTTAATTCTCACAAAGAGTAAAATGCATTTCAGAATGCATGAGAAATCTTACAAAATAGACAAGTTATCAGATAAATATTGTGCCAGGTTTTAAAAATTGATTTCAAAAACTAAAACCAACCAACCTGATTATGATCACAAAGAAAAGGTCACAAGTAGCTTATTTATTACTCTTGTGAGTGCACAGAAAAGTGGTGCCCACTAATGCACATGTAAGTATTCAGAATTATATTTTTGAGAGTTTTAACGCAAAGATTTTTCCTATACCAGAAAACTATGCATTTAGTTTTCTGAAAAAAACTAAATGAAAAGTGTTTTGTTTTTTAAGATCCGAGACTTGCTTATTTCTGCAAGCAAGCATTTGCTTTGATGCACATGTGAAGCTCTTTTAATCCTATGAAAAGTTAATCAGTAAAGAAATAACTATTTCTCTTTACCACCTTAGCCTCTTAAACAAGTGAAAATTAAGGCAACTAGAGGTCGATCAATTTACCAGCAGTCAGTCTCCAACTACAGGTTGTTCACCACTCAGATTTGTTACATAAAAACACTTTATTTAGTCAACTGATCCAGATTTGTGTTTGGTTTTGGGTGAGGTTGAGGAAATGAAGAACGTAGCACTTGGATAAGCCATCAAATTGAAGTTGTTAAATGCTTTTTCTCTAAATCTCAACATTTTCTAGGAATAAAATTCTCACCTTCAAGCTGCTAACTGAGAAATTATTTCACACCTTCAGTCGTCAGTATCAGGAACTCCCTTGCAAAGCCTCCATGGTTCCCGAGGTCTGAGCTGGTTGCCTGACCTGACAATAGGAAGAGACATTTAAGATCAGCTCTGTTAGTGTCTTGAAAGACTTCCAGCGGAGGAGGCTTTTCAAAGAAAAATATTCTGATAGGAAACCTGTAATAGGAGGCTTTTCACATCTTGCACGTAAGATCCATTTCTCTTCATTCTTTATGTTCATTTCCTTAGGACCTTGGAGATGAATTTATCCATTCAACATACAGGCTTCTAATACCTGCTGTATGCTAGGCATGTACAGAACATATTCTGGATGCTTCTGGTTACTTCCCGCTAATCAGACCACCCTAAAACTGAGTTGTCTTCCACAAACCATTTATTATCATTGCTCAATCCTGAGGGTTGACTAAGCTCAGCTGGGTGGTTCTCACCAAGGGTATCTCATGTGACTGCAGTCCGATAGCAGCTAGGGCTGGTTGAGCAGCCAGGCCTCAACCAGGCTGGAATCCCAGATGGCTTCTTCTCTCACAGATCTGGCACCCCTGTGGTGCTTGTCCTCTTTCCTTTTTTCCACATGGTTTCTCATCTTTCAGGGGCCTCTCCACATGGCTTGGTCTTCTGACAGCATGGTGGTCTTAGGATCATCACGCTTCTTATTATACATGGCGTTTGACTTCCAGGAGAAAATGAAAGCTGCTGGTCCAGTTGAAGGCTACACTCAAAACGGGCACTGTGTCACTTTGGCTATCTTCTATTGTTGAAAGCAGTCACAGGGCCTGCCCAGATGCATGACTGTGGAGTGATGGACTCCGTCTCTTGACGGGGGAGTGACAAAACCACATTTCTGAAGAGCTTTGGGATGGGAGATATTATTACAGCTACCTTTGGAAAATGCAATATGTCACATTTGGAGTCTCAGGCATGGAGAGCAGTGTCCATATTTTAGGTTGTATTTTCAAATCCATAATGCCACTAGGAATGGTGTTTCTTTCCTGTCTCTGCCTTTACCCCTCCCCATTTCTTTTCCAGAAAAATTTATTGAGTTCCCACAAAAGGATAGCCCCTCTGGTAGTCACATCATTAAACTCAGGTAACAGTCTTAGTTATGAGTTGTTTGTACTCAAAAGTTATCTTTTCATGGATTCCTACTCTTCTTTTTAGTCAAAAATGTATGGTTAAGATAGAAGAGAAGAAATAAAACAGAAATAATCCTGCCATGTGAAGGAGCTAATCCCTGCTCTTGGTAACACTGGTTCCACGACTGCTAAGAAGGATTATCCATGTATTTATTTATTCATGTATCTGACGCTGCTTAGCGCTGGAGACACAAAGGGGATGAAATAGACATGGTCCCTGCTGTGGGTTGACTTATGTCCCTCAGATTTATATGTTGAAGTCCTAATTCCTAATATATCAGAATGTGACCTTATTTGGAGAGAGGGTCATTGCAAAATGTAATTAGTTACAATGAGGTCACTGGGGTGGGTCTTAATCCAATACGACTGATGTCCTAACAAAAAAGGAGAGCTTTGCCCACAGACACAGATATGCAAGAGGGAAGATGATGTGAAGAGACACAGGGAGAAGACAGCCAGCCATGTACAAGCCAAGGAGAGGCCTGGAGCAGATCCTTTCCTCCCGTCCTCAGAGGAGCCAACCCTGCTGACACCTTGGTTTCAGACTTCTAGCCTCTACACCTGGGAGACCAACATTTCTGCTGTTGCAGCCACTCATTTTGTAGTGCCCCTAGTAAAATAATAGAGTCCCTATCCTTGCAGAGCTTATCAACTAGACCTTAATCAAATAATCCCAAATAACAGGTGTATAATTACAAAATTGAGCCAAGTAACATGAAGGAAAGGAATGCAATTCTTTGAAAGTAGAGACCAGAGGAATCTTTCTTAAGCTGGCATCTCAGCGCAAGTTTCCGTAAGGAAGTGATGTTTGAGATGAGATGAAGAGTGATGAAGAACAACTAGAAGAAAAAGCAAAACCAGCATGATTGGGTTGGGGGTGTGGTGGTGTGGGGGTAGCAAGTGCAAAGGCCTCTGTCAGGTGACAGCAGTAATTGAGAAACCAAAACAAAGGTAGTGTGGTTTTAGCGTAGAAAATGGGAGGACAAGACACGCAAAATAAGATCGGTAAAGTAGGCAGAAAAGCCTGTGCCCTTGTAGACCTTGTGCAAGATACTTTTCAGTCTCATAAATCAATCAGAACCTCTTAAAGGGTTTTAGCAATTAGATGGTGATTGGAGCTTTGTGTGTGGTTGAGATTGCTAAGAAAGAGAGTACAAACTGGGAAGAGAAAGAGGCCTAGAACGGAGAGCTAATTAACTACAACATTTATTTGACTTTTCTCTTATTTTGCTCCTATTTCATAAGGGAATGATACGAAAGTTTGTATCCCCGTACTCCTCTCAAAGCATTTCTTTAAAAAATTGAGGCCTCTGAAACAAACTCCATATCTCCAAGTTGAAGTATAACCATGGGCAATTGTCAATCATATGTTTTTTTATTAAAAAAAAAAAAAAGACATTGTAGTTTGGTTTTTGTACTTCAGATTATAGAAGGGAAAAAAAAACGTTTTCATAAGTATTTTAGATAAAAATAAAGCAAGAATTGATTTAGCTTTTCATAGCTTAAAAAAAAAAAGGTATCTTTAAAAACACCCTACTGCCCACAGGCAGAAAGAAGCCTTATCTGATTGAAATGGTGATTGGATTTTTTGTACATACTGACATTTGGTACAGGCCCTATCTTTGAATCATTTCATTTCTAGCACCATTATGACATTGTTTGTAAGTGGTTTATTGCCTCTGTTAAAATAGAAGGACACGTTCATGGGCTGTTTCCCTCTTAAAGGAAACCCGCTGGGGCTGTGCCATTGCATTGGCCCTCGGAAGTTGATAAATTGTGTCTGTGTTAGTATGGAGAGAAAACATAAGCCTGCTTACTTCGCCACACCAGTAGAAGTGCTCTTAGCAAGTGTGTAGATGTTCACAGCAGCTAATAGCTGGGGACAAAACAGAGGTCTGGCACAGGCTTTCGACAGAGTAGGCAATGAACTCAATCATCAGGATAGGATGGATGGTCATCCCATCGGGTGAAATAATGATGTGAGTCTCTGTGTCCTCTTCATTGTTTTAAATAATGATACCCCTTGACAGGGAGAGTAGTGGGAAATGCTCATTCTCTAACTTCTATAATAACTTTCTTTAACCTTGATTATATGTCACTATATCTTAAAAATCTGCATATCATTTGACCCAGCAATTTTACACCTAGAATTTTAAGAAATTCGTCATGAAACTCTAAAAAGTTTAATCTACAAGAATGTTAATCTCTATTTAGCTCTTAGAAGCCAAAACTCAGGAACAATTAATTACCTTTCCAACCATAGAACACAGGTTAAAAATGGTAAGGTCCATCTACATGATGTCATATCTTGCAGCTATTAAAATTATGGTGTGGAAATATAATGAAGTGTAGAAATATAAGAGCAGTTTACAAATAAGTATATGGAATACAACTTTTATGCATGTGTTTGAAATGGTTATTTATTTATAAAAAGGTTTGAAAATGTATGCACTAAATCCTTAATCCCTTAAGTCTGGGTGTTACATATACAGGTGATACCTTTTCATTTATGTGGGTTTTTTGTATATTCCAAATTTTTCTCAATGAATGCGACTTTTACATGGATACAGCAAACAATTAAAAAATATGATTAGCTTATCCAAAAAGATGGCTATACCTCATCTACTTGCTAATGTTTGACACCGTAAAACTAGAGAGTTATTCCTCTTCAATCCTATAAAAATATGTCCTTGATAAGAGGATTTACAAAGCTGTATCAGTCACTTACACCTCAGTCTTGAGTAAGCTCATTAGGTCCTCCCAGTGAGCAAAGTTGGATGGTTCCCAAGAAGGATGAATAATAGGGCAACCGGGCATCCAAGAAAGGTGAAGAGCACCCAAGAAGGCTCCTTCTGCTCCTGGGAACCTCGGACTTCTTTATATTCTACCAAACTTGGAAGAAATCGACAGCAATTTAGTAATTTTATGAACTCTGCTCAAGGTCTTGGCATAGATGAATAAAAATGTTTGGAGTCAAATGTTTGGAATTTATGATTTGTTTTTAGGCAGATTCAGATGGAGATTTTGCCTCTATTGCCCCAAATGTGTAAATAAGTACAGCTCTGAGGTACATTCCTATATTGCATAGGCTCTGGCATGTTAATTCTGCTGGTCTTCATATGTTTAAAGTAACCTGGACTATCCTGAATCTCTTTCTTCTCTTAGACATTTTCTTCCTTTCTTTCTCTCTTTATTCTTTCTTTCTTTCTAGTCCTCTGACTTCCTTCTCAGTGTCTCTTCAGCATTTGATAAAGTGGATTGCTCAACCTACAATCTCGCTCCCTTTAAAAAAATTGACTTCATAGTTTAGAACACTTAGATTTACAGAAAAAATTGAGAATATAGCACAGAAGTTTCCCATATGTTCATCATTTATTCATTGCCATTGGGAAAATTCATTTTTGAGTAGGATATTATTCAAATACCCAAATATTAGGTTTGGACAGCAGATTAAAATAGAATTAGGCTACGTTATAAAAGAAAGACACCCAACTTCTTCCAACATTTTTATTACCACTAACACTTCTATGAAGGAGGAAGTATTTATTGATCATATCCTATGATTCAGGTACTTTATATAATTTAATTTCATATTAAATAATTTAAAGATATTTCTATAAATTGATTTAATTATAAAAGCAACCCTTTATGGTCAGTGATTGATTCTTGTTTTACCAATGAGAAAACCGAAATATAAAGATTTCAAACAACCTGCCCAACTTCACGCAGCTAGGAAGTACAAAACTGGATTTCAACCTTGGTCTCCTCAGCTCCAAGGTCCCACTTTCATCCCGTGTGCTATGCTATCTATCTAGATTTTTAGAAGAAAAACAACAGAGACCCTATCATACCGCTGCTAACAGTGGACTCACTACTGCTGTCACCACCAACTGGAATGTGATGTTTACCGCCATTTTTAATAATAAAATACATCTCTGTAGCCAACTTAACTGATTGCCACTCTCAGTTCATTTTAATGACAACAACTTGAAGTTAATCACAGAGTGTATGATTCCTATCTGTGCTTTTTAAAGCACTCAGCCCCCAAGTCACTCAGAATTCTCTCACAGCCATCTCCATTTTTCTTGACAGAGCTGTCACTTCACACATGAGTTTATTTTCCACCATCTATCCTCAGAATCTTTGCAATCAAGTTATTTTAGACAATTGGTGATCAAGTAGCACTCCAGTCACCATTTCGGATGATTTGAGGCCCTTATTTTATCTCTTGGTAGATTTTTATTTGTATCCTGTAATCTTATACATGTAAGAGACAATGACAACCTGAGTATATTTGTACTTCACTTGATGAGCTCACTGGACCAAAAGACCTCTAGACGGAATCTACATGCAGAAATGTCTAAATTACTTAAACATATATCCTCTCAATCAGAAATGTGAGTTCTCACAAGGCTCATTGAATGTAATTGGCCATTTTAGTTGAAGGCCGTTGGAAGGAAAGAGAAAATAACCTTTTAAAGGATAGATGAACAATCTCATTGATGTCATATTTGCTGTCTCAGACAGGCACTTTCTGTTGTAGACTTGGTAGGACTGAGGGAAAAGCAAGAAGAAGAGTGGGATACAGCCAAAGGGAAAATAGATTTATATTATATTTTTATATATAGTATATATTATTAGGTTGGTGTAAAAGTAATTGCGATTTTGCAATTATTTTTAATCTTTTAAACCACAATTACTTTTGCACCAACCAAATACATGTTAAATATACATATATACTATATATATCAGCGGTACATGTTTCAAGAGATGTTATCTATGTATTACTTTTTGAAGTTGAATTGACTTACTGTAGCAATGTGTAGTATGACGTTTGCTCAAAAGATGGTGTTAATCAAATGAATGCTGGCGTCATTCATTGTATTACAATTTTAATACAGTTTTTTTCCTTTCTTAAAACGTGTATACATTTTTTGGCACCCTCTGTATATATATTTACATATGGCAAATGACTTAGTTATTCTCTCAAAATATCATAATACCACTATTTAATGAATTTTTAAAAGTACAAGGTATATGACAAGCACTTTATCAACAACAAATAGCTAACATTTATTAAGCACTTATTATGTACCAGGCACATTGTGCTACACACACACACACACACACACACACACACACACACACACACACTTGTATTTATATAATTCTCACAACGGCCCAGTGAGTTCTCATTTTATAGGTAAGATACTGAGCTTCAGAGAGTGTGACTAATGAACTCGTTCAAATGTACATTGTCAGTAAGTGGTAAAGCAGTGAGATTCTAAATGCAGGTCTTTGGGCTTCACAGTGGGTTACTAATCTATATATTATGCATCCTTCCTAGTGGTATCCTGACAGGTAGCAGAATTTCTCAAGTTGTAGCCTGATGCCATCTACATCAGATTCACCTGGGGTACACGCTAAAGCACAATTCCTAGGCTCTATCACTGACTTTTCAAATTGAAGTCTGTGGGAGGCTATGTTTTTCATTTGCTCCTCAGGTGACTTTTTAAAAACGCAAATATTTGAGAGCCAGTGTGGTTACCAAGGAGGCCCACGACTGTGAGAGTCATACAGTGGCAAGACCGTGGTGTCAGAAGTCAGGGGACCTGGAGTTTAATCCCACCCTGCTAGTAAGTAGTTCTGTGACTTTGAACAAGTCACTTCACCTTTCTGGGCTGTACAATGATGATGCTTGATCAGATGCCTACTCGAACATTTCGTAAATATTTTCAGGAAACACCCAGAACACGGGAAATATTAATCCTGTTCTGCTCTGCACTGATCAGTCTACTTACATGTTCTGTTTGCTGGGCCAGCCAATGTAATTCAGGGAGACTTTTACTATCTGGAGTAGATTCAAGGCTGCCAGCCCCAGAGCCAAGAAAACTGCCCTGGGGGGTGAGAGCACGTGGCTCCTCTCTGGCATTCAACACTCTTCTAGGTATAATGAAAGACAGATGAGTGAGTACTGCCATTCCAAATGGGCTGGGGTTGAGACACAGAGGTAGTTTTCTCTGACCAGCAGCATATTTTCCTGGAAAACAAGCGATATTTCCTGTTTGAGAGAGCAGGGGCTTTTACAACGGACAGCAACAGCTCCCTAATCTATTTCAGCCAAGAGGTAATCATTTCCAGTCTCCCAAATTATTCTTGCAGATCCAACAGCATGCATTTCATTTGTGGTCCACACAACTGTACTGGCCTTCACAGGAGAAGTAAATATGTCCTCAGTGGCTGCTTTGTATTTGCAATTAACTGATCTGTTGGCAGAACCTGGCATCTGCATATGCAAATGCAGGTTTAGCAATCCACCATAGAACACAGGGACACATGTCATTTTGCAGGCATATTTTGGGAGCTTGGAAGAAAATGTGGTCTGTATTTTAATCTGCAGTGGCTTGTCCGGGGCTTTCCATACCAACATGTTTACTAAATGAGTGATATTTATATTTCAAAATAAACAGCTAATGAATATTCATGTCTATTGAATGCAGTCAGAGAAAAAGCCAAGAATAGAACCTCAGTGTGCATACTCCTACTCCCCATCTGTAACCATTAGGATAACGGGACCACATTGTCATTAGCTAGGCATGGAGTTATTCATTCAACAAACATCTATTAATTGCAGATTATGTACAAGTCATTGAAATAAACAATGGAAGTTAAACAAATGGAAATAAACAATTTTTTTTTAATTTCAAGGAGAAAAAATTACCTGCAAGTAGAGAATAATGGTTAAGAGTATCCATTCAACAAATATTTATTGAGTACGTATTTCATAAGAGATGTTGACATAATTCATTGCTTCAAGCAATGTATTTTTTTAAAAAAAGTGATAAAAATCATTTCCCCTACAGAGTTATTGGTTAGTTTCAGGAAGGCAAACAAAGAACAAATGAACATAAAATATACAATATGATAGATGGTGGTAAGCACTATGCAAAGAATAAACACATAAATAGAGAAAGGAGTAGGGGGGTACTGGTAAAAAGAAATGGATTTAAATAAAAAACTAAGGAAAGTTTTACCAAGAAGATAAAATCTGAATACAGATTTGATGGAGATAAGCCATGGGGGTATCAGTTGGAAGAATGTTCTAGGCAGAGAAAATGTTAAGTGCAACGTCGGTGAAGCAGATGAGCGCCAGGTAAGTTAGAAGAACGCAAGGGAGGCTAGTGTGGCTAACACAGAAGGAACAAGTTTTAAGAAAGGAGTCAGAGAGACAAGAGGATGCCAGATCATTTAAGGCTTTGTAAGCCATTAAATGTCTTTGACTTTGAGATGCGAGGCCATTCGGATTTGAGCAGAGGAATGACAGGACTGAACTTGTATTTCAAAACAGTGACATTAGCATATGAGTTGAAAGTAGACTATAGTTGGCCTCACAGAAAAAGGAACCAGTGGGGTGATTTTTGCTCTTAACAAGTTAATGAATAACGGAGGCTTGGATCAGGGTAGGAATGGTGGAAGTGGTTGGACTTTGGATATTTTGAATTGGAGCTGATGTGATTTCTTGAACCATCTAACTTTTCATTTTTAAATATAACACACATGCAGAAAAGCGCACAAACAGTAAATGTAAAATTCACAAAATAATGTAAAGCAAACACCATGTATCCACAACTCAGGTTAAAAAATAAAACACTGCCAGCACTTCAGATGCTCCGTATATTCAACACGCTGGAAGAAAGATTGAATGTGTTAAGTACAGGCATGGGAGATATAAAAGAGACCCAAATCAAACTTATGGAGATGAAAATGATAATGTCTGAAGCAAAAATAAATAAATAAATAAAAAATAAATAAATCACTAGATGGGATGAACACCGGAAGAGACATGACATTTCAGAATAAAAGATTAGTGAACTTTCCAAGATGACGTCTTTAATTAAAACAATGGAACAATGTTGTTGAGAAATATGATGAACATCGTCCAAGAGAAGTAAAAGCTGTTCCTGAGGGCTCTGTCATTCCCAGAGGAAGTGTTCTCTTCACGGCAGAAAACACAGTGTAAGTGGCTTACAAATTGGACTGAACCTTATTCTTGATCAGTCCTGGTATCCAGTCCCAGTGGCCACACATTCTAGAGAGCAGAAGAAAATATTGGCTAAATATTTGTTAGAAACTTCCAATAACCTAGATAGTCTGGCATACAAGTTACATGATTTTAGCTACGGAGGAGTCTCTTTTGAAGAGACTCCTGGCATAGGAATGTCTTCTCATTTGGTTAACTTCGATGGAACAGATACAATAGCAGGAATTGCTTTCATTAAAAAATACTATGGAACAAAAGATCCTGTTCCTGGCTGTTCTGTTCCAGTGGCAAAATACAGTACCATGACAGCTTGAGGGGAAGACCACGAAAAGGATGCTTTTGAATATGCAGTAACAGTTTTCATCAGTGCCTGTATCTGTCATCGGGATAGCTATAGCATTTATAATGTGTATGAGAAAATGGGGGGAGGGGAATCAAAGATATTTAACAGTATCAAACTGTATAGAGGCACCAGTAATAATCACATGTGATTCTTCAAATCCTCTCAACACTGTCTAACGATTCTGGCTATTTTAAGTAAGAAGTTCCCTGTTACTGAGAAGTCAAAGAGTTAAAAGTTGCTGCGATCTTATCTTAGAGTTAGTCAAGGGGGTGGCAGATGTAATAAATTACAAAAGGTTGTAGAAAATATAAAGTAAAAAACAAAAATAGAGTATTGAAAATCTTTATTTTGGTTCTGGGGGAGCTTTGCTCCAGAAGTTAAAATATCTCTTGAATTTTTTTCTTCAAGTACAGTTATGTTGTCACTAACGGTTTTGGGATTAATGCTTTGAAGGACCCAGTTGTTGATCCCCAAAAAAGGACCAGAAAGGATTGATTATCTGTACACAGGACACCAACAAAAAATTTTATTACACTTAAGGAAAGAAAAGGATTCCTTGAAAATTTTGGTCGTGATCTTCTCCATACTGTCTTCAAGAATGGGAAGATGACAAAAAGCTATTCATTTGAATGAGTAAGAAAAATGCAAAGCTGAATATTAGGTTTTGTTTTCTGAATGTGTGTGCATGTGTGTACACGTGTACACGCATGCACATATGTGTACACCTGTGTGTGACTATGTAATGCATAATGATTACTGTACAGATTCATTGTGTTCCTTTGTATTCTATACTACATTACAGCCCAATTATGTGTTGGTTTATGAACATACTGCGCTTTAAATTTTTTTTCTTGTTTTCCAATGTTTAAGTGATCTCCAATTAGAAAATGCATTTAACCATGTAAAAGATTAATGCTAAAGTAAGCTTTGGAGGGCTTTGTGCCAATAGATAGCAATTCAATCTGATATTGATCTTTTCATGAGCAACAGAACTGAGAAACTTTTATATGTAATGGAAGATCACATAAAACAGATTTTAATGAAATAATCATAATTGCTCTATGTTTATATTTAACTTGTATTTTTATACAAACAAAATTGTGTATGACATATTAAAGTTTGAGTAATTTAAGAGTCTTTCCAGCTTTCTGTGATTTCTAGGAATGTGATCTTCTAAGAAAATACTTAAAAATAAAGTACACTGTCTTTTGTTCATGAATCAGCAAATAAAATATGGCCTTAACAAGTTGTTTGTATTATTGTACAATGTGAAGATGATCTCAGGACATACCTTATAGGATTTCTAACCTTGCAGCCGCTTGTAAAATATGTATTCATCATTCTACATTAAAGAAAATAATAGTTCTTACTGAAATGTCTAGGCACTCTACAGTGATGACATACCTTGGTCACTGTATTTTACCAATGACATGCCAAATTTGAAAGGCCTGTATTGCAGTTTTATGTGTCAGACATTTTTTGTGACTCTACTATGTACCTCAGGAATTCAAAGAGATAATGTCTTTAGAGAGAATCTCTGCTCCCACTATAAACTATATGATATACATAAATGTAAAATTTGACAAAAGTGGATATGGTGCATTTTAAAATAATTACACTCTGAATTTTTTTTTTAATATTTTATAGTTGGTATGACTTAATGATTTAAATGAAATACTGGAATGGTTAGTAAGCATACTTATTTTAAATGTTTTGGTTCTGTTATGTTTTTCATTATGTTTTTAAAAAAATTAAATTGGATATTAAATTGTAAAAAAGATTAGTGAACTTGAAGATACAGCAATAGAAATTATTCAAAATAAAACAGAAAAAAAAATGAAAAGCAACAGTGAGCTGTGGGACAACTTCATCTATCTTAATATATAAACATTTAGGATTATTCTCCCAAAGGAGAAGAGAGAAATGGAAAAACAAATATATTTGAAAACAAATGGCTGAATTTTTTACAAAGTTGATGAAAACTATAAGCTCACAGATCCAAGAAGCTCATCAAACCCTAAGCACAGGAGATGCAAAAGAATCTATCTTTGTTCATCTGTGTGTATATGTCTATTTGCATTGGCTGATGTTAAGATTTTATTTCTTCACTGGTTTCAAGCAGTTTGATTACTATGCAACTTGGTTTAGGTTCTTTCATAGTTCTTGTTTGTTATCAGTATTTAGCATAATTAATTTTTATAGTAACGATTATAGAATTTTGTTCCCCAAATAGGTATACTGAAGTCCTACTCTGCCAGTAACTGAGAAGGTGATGTCCTTGGAAACAAGGTCTTTATGAAGGTAATCAAGTTAAAATGAGGTCATTAGAGTGGGCCCTCCTCTAATATGACTGATCCTTATAAAAAGGAGAAATTGGGACACAGAGATGGAAATGCACAGAGGGACGACAATGTGAAGACACACAGGGAAACCACCCTGCAAATACAGAGGATTACAGTGATGCATCCACAGCCAAGGGATGGCAAAGATCGCCAGAAAACCACCGGAAGGTAAGAAGAAACCAGAAAGGATTTGCCTACATTTCAGGGTAGCATGGCCCTGATGACACCTCTTTAATGTCCCCAGATATTTGGGGACCTCATCATTGTTCTGAGACAGTGAGACTGAAGCCAGTTCCCCAGGCAGCCTCCAGAAAAGTGGGATCATTGACTGCTCTGTTCGACTCTTTCTCTCCCCACGGAGTAGCTGGGAGCAGAGGCCTTTCATCTAATGGCTCTGTGCTGAGCCAGGGGGAGGGACTGCTATGACCAGTTGCTGTGACTCGATCAACCAACATCTGCTCTCACTAGCCTTCAGGTGGCTAAAACATGCTGGGTTCTGTTAGCACTCAGACCAGACAGAAGCCTATCCTTTGAGAAGCCCCTGGAAAAGTTGGAGCATTTGTCATGGGTTCCAACTCTTCCCTTCCCCCAGGGAGAAGCCAAGAGCTGGGATTTTTCATGCCCTCACTCTGTGCTGAGCCATAGTCCCTCTGGGCTATGTATGGCAGTTGACAGCCCAAACCACCATCTTTGTTTTCCCTCAGGTGGCTAGAGTATGCCAGGTCTAATAAGCACAACATGCCTGGAAAAAGAGAAGTTTGTCATGTGGGGAACTCCTGGAAAACTTGGAGCATTAGATATGCTGTCCAGCTCTTTCCTTCCCCAATGAGAAGGTGGGTGCTGGGGAGTTTCCTCTTGATCATATGGCACTCTGCCAGACATCGGGGTTCTCGCACTGGGGTGTCTTGCATTGCTCTACTGGCTTCAATGTGTCTTGTTTCCCATTTGTCCAAGGTGCAGGAGCCTCTCAAGGAGCTTCTGGATTTCTCACAAAGGGAATTTTTCAGTGAAATGTTGAATTAGAGTGTTTGTGGATGGAAGGAGAGTCCAGAGCTGCTTCTTCTGCCATCTTGCTGTCATCTTCCAAGAGCTAACGAGTTCTTGAGCAGGTCTAATTCACCACACAGAATTTTCAGAAATACTTCAGGAAACTATGCAATGTGCTAGGTGTCCCGAAAAAAGTATTAGCAAGACTTTTGAAGTCTGGAATATTATTGCCAATGTTTATCATTCCCCATCCTGTGGATACCTGGAGAAAATCAGTTTGCAAACCTATAACGTGGGAAATGTTGGGAAAGGGATGAGTAAGGCAGGCTCATTGATTAAGTCCTAATTATGCAGCATTTTATTACACTCTAGTTGGTGAATATGATTTACAAAAATGCCTTTATTTTCCCAAAGGAGGAGACAATGGCATGTTGGAGCCAGCTCATACTAACGCCCCAGAATTGATTGTATGAATCTTTTCCCAACTCCACTTTTCAGTGACATCACATTGATGGCTTGAAATCAGTCGTGATGGGAGTACTACACCATGGAAAGTGAGAAATTCTACATACTAGGACTTTTTGCTTCTGAAAAATCAGTTGTTTAACCTTTACCAGTACAACATTTGGAGGACTATACACCTAAAACCCTATGCATTATGGATATTGAGACAGAAGGCATCTTAGGTGTGGCCCCCAGGGAGACAGACTCTGAAATGAAAATTTCTATGTACGCAGTTGTATTAACCATGTCTTTCATTTCTGAATCGTGATGCGTTGACATCTGGAGACTTGCTGACACTGGAGGGACTGCCCAGTTCCTAGAGATAGTAAACAACTTGCCCACATGTGTGCTTTTCAAATGCAAACCAAACAATGCAGAATCCACATCCCCAACCATACTTCCTATCCACACCAGGGCCAGTATCCGAAGACTAAGAGCGGCCGCGATGTGCGAGAGCCCACTGAAATTATCACAAACTAGCCCATCGTGAACTTGCTTACCCTGCGTCATTTGTTCCTTCTCTTGGTGTAATGATGAAAGGAGAGGGACATGCTAGAGAGGGATTAATTGATGTATGTAGCAATTTCTAATCAATTTAGCTAGCAGTGTACAATAGTAAAAGTCAAAGGCAATCAAGACAAAGAATATAATCACAAGAATGTGCAATGACGGTAAGATTAAACTACACACACCTCAATAACAATGTTATGCCAAAGAAGTCCACCGAACCATGGGAAATAACCCTGGAAAGGTCGGGAACCAGCCAGATCTCACCAGGTCCATGTCTCCTGATGCTGTAAGCTGTAAGCTACATACACATTCCAAAACATAGAATGATGACAATTCACCAACAAAAGAACCCTCTTTCTCTCTCTCAAAGAACTCAGGTCTGTCTTATATATCCTTTCAGACATGCCTTAGAGCCAAGCTCCTTGTTCCTGACTCCCCCTCTGGGAATGGCCAGTTCTGGGAAGGTTCTGGGAGGGTCCGGCAGTTACTGATATGAATGTTGTCCATCCAGCCGAAGGGCCAATTCATCCGGAGAAGCAACAAGGTCTGGCGATGTGTCTGTCACGTCATCCTGACACAACTTAGCTACTTCTTCACTTCATCTGCTGATGTGGACACAAGAGACAGAAAGCAACATCATCTCATATCTCCCCTGCTGGGAATGAGGCCAAAGGGGGAATTCTCTCAACCCCTGATCACAGAATTCTTTTAACCCTAAGCTAACCATCACCTCACATGCAGTAACAGACAAAAACTAATAGACAAAAGTTAACATCAGCCAAGAGGGCAAATTTTCTTAACATCTTTCCCACACTTGGATATCACAATAAAGGTGCTCGCTCACAGTTCCTCGTCTCCCTCAGCCTCCTGATTCCAGTGCAACCCAGTGCTGCCCCCCATGGTGTGCTATGCCCCCTCCTCTTGAGATCAGTAGTAAACTATTTTTTTCAATGGCAATCAGCTCCCGATTGGTGACCTTAATACCTAAATACTAGTAAAACCTATAATAAAACAGAAGTTCTTCGAGGTATTCTCTCAAGATCAACACATTGGAGTAAGAGATGGAAAGAGGGTTAGGGAAAGAGAATATTTACCTATGAATTAGTCCCCAAAAAGGCCTCAGTCAATCTCGCAGAAACGTGATGGCCCTTCCAAGTGGTTCCCTTAGGGTAAGGGGCCCAGCTTTTGTAACCCTGCATTGATCAGGGGTGGGTGTGTCCTGACCCTAGTGAGAGGCATTGACCTTGGGCTTTCAAGGAACTCTTGGGCTGAGAGCATTACCCAGAAAGGGACTCTGCTAAGTGCTGTGAGCACCAAAGCTCTCAGCCAGGGAAGGGAGGGGTCCTCAGTTCTACAAGAGGGCTGGAAGAGGTGTACCTCTGAGTGTACTAGATAACAGTAGGATAAAACCAACTGCCACATGCTGTCTAGCTTATATTCTATGATTCATGATCTTTCTGATGGAGTCAACATCACTGAAGAGAATAAATGCAGTAGATGAAAAGGTGCTGAAAGTTCATGCCAAATGCAGTCAGATATGTCTCTTCAACCCTGGCAGAAAAATAAATGTAAAATAAATTAGCCATTTACAACTTTTCAAAACCCAACACACTGTGAAGATTTGTCAGGTGGACCATGAAAGAAAATTGACTGTCTTCGACAAAGCGATTAAAAATAAAAATTGGTGCAACTGAAGTCCAAATAAAATTAGCTTCAAGACTAGAAGAAAAATGGGGGTGGGGGGGAAGAGTTGGTTAGATTTCTCTCTGCCTCTCTTCCTCTTCCCTCTCTCCTCTCTCTCCTTGATTTGGCTTTAGACTTCCATATCACTTTGTAAAGGTGGTAACTGGTTGAACAGCACAGGGCCATTGGCAAAGGCTGATGAAGCTCCTTATCCTCCGAGATTACTGTGCACAGGGCATGTAGCCTGTGGATTCTGAGTGGCAACAGGGTGACTAAGAAAATCTTCTGTTTGCTCCCATCTCTTTCCTGTCATTAGAGAATAAAGGCTGGGCAATCTACACTTACATTCTCCCGTTGTTCTAATAAACAAGGACCATGATACAATTTTAAAAACATATGGTTGCGCCACAGTCCTATGGATTATTCTGCCAAATGGATGGGAAACAAACAAACGAGAATGGGTTGCATTCAAAGAAAGTTAGAGAATTTACGTAGGAAAAGCGAACGCCCAGAGATTTCCTAAGAATTCAAAGAAACTGCGGTAGAAGGGGGCAGGGGACAGCAAGAAGTAAAGCCCACAGGCATTGTGAATAGGTGACTATGTGGAGTTTTCTCTAGGGACGTATCTTCTTTAACACATGTTGTCTGCGTGCATGGCTTAGTTGCTTCTTGATGCTTTCCCTGGGTTCTACTTGAAATATCTATACAGCTGCCCTGTCCCTTAGTCGGTTCTGTACATCCAGCACATTTTATTGTTCTGGTCCTCTGCCTGATACAGTTGAAGATACATAGGAGACTATTAATAATAGCTAACATATTTTGAGAACTAAGCATGGATTGCATTCTATATTCATCTCTTTAAACCCTTATAGCAGCCCTTTGGTGAGGAGCTTATTATTATTATTTCCACTCGTAGATGAAAAAACTGAAACTCAGGAACATTATGTAACTTAAGGTAGGAGCTTGGAAGGTGGGTAGAAAACACCAGAGGCCATAGAAAGACCAGAGTCAGTCTGGTTGCGGAGTTTGAACTTGAAATCATCCTATCTACTGTCTATAAGGAGGAATTCGTGGTGACTAATAGGATTCTAGGAGAAAAGAGAAATTGATTTTTACCTGGAAGAACCAGTTGGAATTGGGTAGTTAAAAATGGTAGTTATGGAGGAGGGAGAGTTTGCACAAAGAAACTGATTCAGAATTTTGTAGGATATCTTTGGGGAACACAAGTGAGTGATCTGTCAGGAATTAGTGTGAGATAAGGTTGGGATAAATTACAGAAGCTCTGGATTCCTTTTCATGTGTAAATGGACCCCAGAAGTAAACAGGTAAGTGAAATGTTCACATTTGCTATTTAGAGGGATAACTGTTGTCATTGTGGAGACCAGGTTGCCGAGGAAAGTAAATGTAAAGAAGCCACTTAGGAAACCAGGAATGTAACCCGGATGCAACGGAGCCTGTATGGGCCAGGTCTGTCATATAGATCTAACTGTGAATATGAGCTGACCTGGAAAAGCTGCGAGTGGCCGGAAGTCACACTGCAGTTGTATATTGATGTGAAGGGCTCTAACAACCACGTATTTCGCCTACAATTACCACTACATTGCTCTCCTGGCATCACTTGAGAACATAATCATGTCTTTCCTTGTATGTCCCATCTGTAGGATGGAGCGCCATATGACATCATAGGTTAAGGGCCTGAAGAAGTTTCAGAGGGGACGCTTCCCAAGGGGCTGGATTTAAATGACAGCCTGTTAGAGACGAGATAGTTAGACGACGGTAATGGTGGCATTTGTGCTCCACAACGACAACAGAAGTGCTGTGGGCCTGTCCCACACCATCTGCTGCACAGTCAGCGGCCGGTGGATACCTGATTTTCCTTTTAACGTCATGCTCTTCCTCTCCTGGTTCTAGAGCCGAACAGGCTTTCGCTCTCCTCAGGCTCCTGGTAGTTCCTGGACTATTCCTTACACGTACTCTCTACCTTATTAAATCCTTCTGATTTGGGGGTCCCAGCTAAAATGAGCCTTCCTCAGCTAAATCAGGTATTCCACTGCAGACAATACTATTTGTTCAGAGACCATATCCTATTTTGTGTTTATGTATATACTATACATAGATGTAATTGTTTCACGTATGGCACGTCCCACTAAAGTAAGCTTATCAAGGGCAAGGACTGTATGTATTTGTTTACAGCTATGTCCTGGCAGAGTGCCTGGCATTTAGTAGACATTAAGTAAATGGTTTATTTTTCAATGAAATGATGTCTTGCATTCCTTATTCTGTCCGCTAGGAAGTGGCTGAGTTAAGAACCATGTGAATAGGAACTAGTGTTTTAATAGCAACTGAGGGCATTCTTTTTCCAGACACTCTGTGCATGTGCAGTAACATTATTTGCATTTTTTCTACGTGCATCCTCCCATCTGACCCTCGGTGCTCTGCAAGGGGCTGCTGGGGCAGAATGGGAGGACCCACCGACCCATGAGCCCTGCCCTTGGCCTTTCTGCTGTTGCTTTCTGAACCTGACGTGGGTGTTCTGGCTAAATTAATTATTCTTTTCCCGTCTGTTCCAGCGCTTTTGAGAAAGAACTGCTGCAAAGCCTGATGAATTCTGGAAGATGAAAACAAACATGGGTTCTGTTGTGGACTTGTCGGGCCCCATCTCCGAGCTCCCTAAACGATGGCAGCTTTGGCATTTGATCACTCTCAGCGCAGCCCTGAGGAGGCATCATCTCAACTGTTCTTTTAAAAACAAATTATTTTAAATAAAACTTGCTGGCTTCAGTTCCTCCTGTCCTTGCCTTTCAGTCCTGTGAATAAACCCAGTCAGACTCTGGCCAGCCCATCCTTCCCTGTCCTGAGGATGCCTCTCAAATACTGTTACTGACAGACAAGTGAGAACAGACACTGCCCCATTTTTCCTCTTCTTTCTCCTGGAGCAATAAATCATCGACTCATCCCAGGTGATTTCCACAGACAGCTCACTTAAATCAGTATTTCATGATTTCACAGATACCATGTTTCTTCAACAGACCATTTCTAACCATTCATCCTGTGTTCCATGGACAACTCAGCTTTTGTTCTCGTTTTCAAATCGCCTAAAAGCCAACTGAATGAAGTTCTTAGGGAATATGGTCTATGATTTGACATAGTGGATATTTCTCCTAATCGCCCATCTCCTAATCGCCAAGGAAGAGTATTTCTTTACAAACAAAAGAGCAGTATTGGACTGGAACCCAGACCGTTTGCTGAGTTGCAATCTGCCAAACCAGACAACCTGTTGTCTTACGAAGAAATGGTGGCTACCCTCATGTGTTTGCCTTTTAAGTACATAATGTCTGTGAAGTGAAATTTGATTTGAGATTGAAAGAGAGGCTTAAGTGGGTGTGTCCTTGAATCTTAGCTATTTAAAAACAAAATCTTACTATGTCCATTGACTTTAAGGAAGACTCATTTCTGCAGGTTGGCATGCAGGGGACTTGACGTTTGCTTTTCTAATGAGTTACACATACAGATTAAGGGGTGCTAGGAAGCTTTTATGTGAGGAGTTTACTCAATGGGCAAGCACAGCAAAATATATTTTTTTTCAGTTTGCCTAATCTGATTTTATGTTAAAGCCTTTAATTTAATTTTTCCATTAATATCCAAAGTTTGACTGTGCACAACATGACATATATTAAGGGTGGCTTTTACGGTATTTAAATTATCTTTCCCCTCTTCTGTCACCCACTGATATCGTGTTTCCCTGAAAATAACACCTAACCGGAAAAGAAGCCCTAGCACGATTTTTCAGGATGACATCTCCTGAACATAAGCCCTAATGCATCTTTTGGAGCAAACCTTAATATAAGACCCGGTCTTATTTTCGGGGAAACACGGTATTAAGAGAAAATTTTCAAATTAAGTAAAATACAATGATTAGTCATAAATGAGACATAGAGACCCAAACCAAAACAGTGTCACTTGCTACTAAGAGTCCCCCAGTCTGTCACAAACTACAATTTCTCTTCACTGCTTTTGGGGATGAGAGAATTAAAACTTGCAAAGGAAATTGTCATCATATGTGCCAAAGAGGGCTTCTTCCAATTTACTACATTTGTGCCAGGCACCCTTTTGCGCTGTCTTAAATCTCACTCTCTGAATTCAAAAATCTTTTTCAGTGTTAAGGTCATTAATTTTAATTAAATGGGAATCTTTTTTTTTAACACTTGCAAGAAAATGAGGATTAGTCTCAATAACTTCCATTAAATAAATAGAGCAAATTAAAATTTATAATACATTCCTAGATGGATATAAAATGGTCTCATCAAAAACTTATTAGTTCACAAGGAGGGAAATGTCTCAATGGGTTAGGATAAAAGATGTACCTAGAATCCAGAAAAAAGGACCTGTTTGCTGAGCTAGTATCTGCAGTTGATTTTACTCCAACATTGTATTACGCTTCCATTGAGACATTATAGTATGGAGGTAACGATAGCATCAACTTTACAGGCTTTGGTTAACATTAATTTATTGTAATCACAAATCTGTATTTGTGTTGCTTTGGGCAGCTTATGAAGTCCTTTTATACATGTCACCTCTTTTTGAGTGATTAATAAGAAATAGTATATGCTCCAGACATAAACATTCTGGATCACAATTCGATCTTTACCACTTATTAGATCTCACTTCAGGAAAATCAACTCTCTGAGCCTCAGTTGTCTTATCTTTAAAGTGCACTTATTATGTGCCAGTGCATTTGGAAAATTCTTCCTTCCCTCCTCCCTTTCTCCTTCCCTTCCGTTTTCTTTCCTTCTTTCCTCCCTTCCTTTCTTCCTTATTCATTATGGGGAAATAGTTTCCCTAAAGCTCCCAGTGACCCTGCTGGTTCAGTCTCCTCTCCCAGGGCTTTCAATGTGCACTATCTTTTTCCTTCCTTTCTACTGTTCCTAGGTTTTGCCACCATGACATTGGCTTCATTTCTAAGGACATTTCTCACACAGCACGGTCCCCTCTCCTGGGTTGCGTTCCATTTATCAACTTCCTATCCAACATTATCACTATATCAAACAGCTCCTTCTCATCCATCACATCTCGACTTTGTGATCTTCCCCCACGAAACTGGTCCCCCTCCTTTCTTATCTCATGAGTATTATTCCATATTAAAAACAAACAAACAAATAAACAAACAAATAAAAAACTGCCCTCAATTTGAAATAACAATATTTATAGCCACTTGGGACCATGGGCATTTAGTTCTGAGCCCAGATATATTTCTCATCTATCGGGGTCAGTATGTGATAATATTGAAAGCAGAAATTTGGCTTCTGACTGCTTGAGTTCAAATCCCCACTACTTCTTATCAGATCTGTAAGATTAGGCACCTAACTGCTCTCTGTGAGTTTCAGATTTTAAGAATGTAAAGTTGGAAGAGTGATGTTAGTTGTCTTAAGCAATCATAGTGAGAACTAAATACGTTAATTTGTATAAAGCACCTTACCTCTGTTTTGAGCACATGATATAAGTGCTCCGGGCGTGGTTGTATTTGTTAATTTTAGAAATATGTGGGATTGGGTCTGGCTTTTCCATTTACAAGCAGTTAGGCTTTGAGAATGTTACATCATTTCCCCCTAATTTTTAAAACAGAACCTAAAAATAGAAATCACCTAACAGGGCTGCCATGATGACTAAAGGACATCATGCTTAAACATCACCTAGTCCGCTTCTGCACATATGGCAAGGTTTCAGCTTACACTGGTATGGTCTTCCATGTCTCACTGCTAAACAGACACCGGTTTGTGAATTTAGTGAAAGGAATTAAAATGTTACTCATGAAAGATCAACATTAATATTCACAAGTTCAGCTGTTGCCATCTATTTCACAAAATACTTGAGGAATTTTGAAGGGAAGATAAAAAATTGGATGGTGAAAATAGATGGACGACAATATCTCATTAATTGACGTTTAAGACAAAAGAGGAAATGTTTTAAAAGTCAATATTCAGACATAACTAATGTATTAAGTTCTAGTTGGCATCTTTTTTTAATTATTATTTTTTACCATTACTTTTGAAGCTATTAAACCCTCTGCCTGAAGATGTTGCTCTTTAAGCACATTTTGGGTTCATAAACCGAAATTAAAAGGGGCTGAGATTTATCCACCTTCTTGGTTTGGAAGTTTCCCTATGGTTCCTGGGTATGAGTGTGACCTCTAGGCTGGAATCCACCTGTTAGACCTTTTTGGAGTAGAAGCTAAAATGAACTGTGATATAAGTTCCACAAAGCAAGGCACTTTATCTGTTTCTTTACTGATGCATTCTCAGTGTCTATAACTCTGTCTGGCACATAGTAGGTACTTAAAAAAATCCAGTGAGTGGATTTATGGTGTGTAACCTGCCTTTTATGTCTGTGGAGCCTGTGATCACAGCTTACTGTTATAATGGATTTAAATCTAACCTGGATCAAATGGGGCTTCCCTATTTAAACACACACAGGAGCAGACACACGCATTGCGAAACCACCAAAGGCAGAACAGCTAATGTGGGCTTTTGTACTTTGCTTTATAAAGAAGCCTCCTCAACTTCCCTTTCTCTGCTGAGCACAGTGTCTTGTGCAAAGCTGATGTTCAAATAGTATTTGCTATATAATGTAATGAATTAAAACTAGGTATCAAAATTCACAACAACCAAAAGCATTAACCAAAGCTAGATATGTGAGTGGATTTTTTTTTTTTTTTAAGGGAACTATATAAAGCAGTTCAAACCCTCTCAGACAGGATTTTTAATGAAAATTTTCGTTAGGACTAAAATTGAGAGATAATTAATCACTTGTGCCTCTGTTTCTTCATGCCTAGATGGAGATATAAATGCTCATCTATTTCACAGAATTGAAATAAATGCTAAGAGACAAGGTTAAAGCGAAACGTTGCATATAAATACACTTTTAGACATAGCTATTTTCTTCTGATTTAGAAATTTTTTCACATATATTTTAAATAATAAATTATAGCCATTACATAAATGAGGGTTTCTGTTTCCCTCCAGATTATGCTCGTCAGTAACCGAGGGACATGATTCTCTAAAGAGGTCAATGGTTTTGGAATCTGTGAATGGGTAAACACTCATTTAGTAGCAGGATATGGACTACCTGGTTTAGAAAGAAGCTAGAGAAACCACTAATTTCTCCTCAGCATGACACCATACACACATCCTAAGTAAATAAATTCTGTTAAATAGATAGACATTATAAATGATCCAGGTTTGTAGTTGGAATTAGTCTCTGCTCTTTCTACATAGCTCCATTCCCCCATTGTGTTCGGTATTAAAATCACAAAATTGGCTTCTGCTCTGGTGTGAATTCCATTTTTCATCAAAATCGCCCCAACCCCTTTTATGTAATCAATAAATAATAAAAACAAATGACCATACAGTTCATTTTTCACAGTTAAGCTTTCATCCATGTGATCTTTTACCACAGTTTTTCAAAATGTATGTATGTGTGTAAGTGTGTGCATGTAAGTGTGTGTCTGTGTGTGTGTGTATATGTATTCTAACAGTTTAAATTATTTTTTTAAAGAAAGAAATTAAGAGTTATTTGGAAGTTTGCCCCTTCCTTTTCCTCATTTCTTTCTAAAATGCCACAACTGAAAATAGAAGGGACTATAACTAAATTTATTTAATCAATTTTATGAAGACAAATTGTCTAAATCATTGCTTGGATCTGCAATCAAATCCAGTGGTTTTGTTTTTTTTATCTATGATTGCTTTGAAGTGTTAAAGCCACAGTTTCTACCCTGGTGAGAAGCAGCATTGTACAGTTGCCTGTGGAACAGATAGGAAATTATACTTTAAATAAATAACTCGAGGATCTTGAGGAGCTCACTTTTATGTCAGAGGTTTTCTTAATTATAGCATCTATTTCTGGCATATGAGAAGGAACCTGCTGCCACCTTTACTGCATAGCACATTATAAGATAATTTTGATTTTAACCCTTTCTTAGAGCAGTATTCCTAGCTCACTGACTTGGAAAGAAAGAACAGGTATCCTGTTTGATGAGTCAGAGAAAGAGTTAATGAGAATGAATCTGGGAGGTAACAGAAATAAGCACAGAATTTAACTGGTGAAGTCAGGAAGAGTTTATAAGAATAAGTCTGGGTCTAACAAGAACACGTTTAAAGATTAACCACTTAGCTCTGCGTCCCCTGGCTAGCACTACACTTGCAGACTGACAAACACCAGGACCGCTTTCGGAGGAAACCAAGTGGGACAACAGTTCTCAGAAGGGGTCAGCAGCAATGATAAACAACTGCAAGATGACTAGCCCGCTGCATCCTGCATAGAAAAGTATAAAACCTCAGCTAAACAGCAACTCGCCACAGCTGTCCACTCGAGACAGCCCCCGGCAACGCCCTCTGCCAGTGTTTTTCTCCTTACTACCCGGGGCAGCTGTCTCCTTTAGAATTTTTGCCACGGGGATTCTCTCTCTGCCCAAACTTCAATGAAACTTTCTTTGCTTTCCTACTTTTCTGAGTCTTGTGAATTTTTTCACTTTCTGCAAACGACCAGGGGTTAATTCTATGCCAATACACTATTGATCAGAAATTTACCTAGAGGCACAGCCAATGAGTGTTGTGGTTTCACGGTTTACCAAGAATTTTCGCTCTCTGCTCATATCCTTTGGAGTATATGTTGCTAAAAACTGTGTTTCCTTTCCTAATAACATCATTTTCCTGTTAACTTTAAGTAGATAATAATAACAAGTGACAGTCTAAATACTATACATGTGTTAACTCATTTAGTCCTCCCAAAGCCCCATGAGATGAATAGAATTATTTGCCTTTTGTTAAAGATGAACAAAATGAGTCCAAGATTATGTTGAATAACTTAGTGAGCATTACCTAAGGAGTGATTCAAATCTGGACTGTCTGGCTGCAGAGGCTGCACATTTAAATATCATGGTCAGGAAAGACCATATTGAGGAGTTGACATTTGAGCAAAGACATAAACAATGTGGAAAAGTCAGGCATGAGGACATCTGAGGAAATGGTATTCCAGGCAGAGGGAACAGCAAGTACAAGGACCTTGAAGGAAGAGCGTGTTTACGCGCGAGAGAAAGTGTGTGGGATAACTTCAAGGATTTTTGCCTAATAACTGGAAGAGTTGCTATTATCTCAAGTGGGGAAGATTTGGGTGATACAGGTTTGGTGGGACAATCAGTAGTTCAGTTTTGAGCAGGTTAAGATTGAGAAATCTATTAAATATTCAAGAGAAGATGTCAAGTAGGCATTTAGATATCCAAGACGGGGTTCCGAGGAGATAACAAATGAGGGTGTTGTCATCCTTATGGGTGTACTTAAAGCCACGAGACTCGCAAAGAGCACCAGGAAAATAAAAATGGGAAGGTGGTCCAAGAACTAAGCCCTCCATCACTCAGAGACAGAAGAGGAGGAGTCTCTAGTGAAAGGAACTGCGATGGAGCAGCCAGTGAGGCAGGAGAAGTGGGAGATTGTGGCGTCCTGGGAGCCAGCTGCAAAAGGCCTTTCACTGAGGAAGAGGTAATTAGACTCATCAAATGTTGCTGGTAAGAGAAGGACACGAGGACTCAGAACTGAGCAATGGATACAGCAATGTGAATTACATCCATGACCTTGACAAGAGAATTTTCATTGTAATGATCAAAGCAAAAATCTAATTAGAGTGGATTTGTGAATGATCAAGAATTTTTCCCAAATCATACAGCTAAGATCTGTCAAAGAACTAGTCATTTTCCTTATCCTTATTGATTGCATCAAACAGTATGTCGTTCTATGGAAATTATTTTACATGATGCATACTTTCCGAATAAAATATAGAATTCAGTAAACAAAGAATAATAAAACCATGCAAAGAAATACTGAGGAGAGAGATTTAATAGAGAAGCACATCCTGAAAGAATGGAATGGATACAAGGTGATTGGGTCATATGCTTATATTTGGAAGTGCCAAACACTCAATTCTCCTGACTTAGGAAAAATTGGGGTGGGGGGGATTTATTGACCAACATAACCAAAACGTTCAGGCAGAGCTGAATCAAGGAGCTCCATGTCACTGTCTGAACTCAATGACTTTTCATCTCCCAGCTCCGCTGTCCTCCAGGTTGGCTTCACTTTCAGGCCAGCACCCCAGTCATGCTGGTCACCAATGGCTCCAGGCTTACCTCTCATTGTCTAGCAATCCCTGTGGAAGGGGCCTTTCCCCCCACAACAGGACCTGTAAACTGTATGTATTGTATCTGATCAGCATGGCTATTGTGCTATATATAGGTCAGTAACCAGTTACTGTGGCCCTAGGGTGGTTTAGCTAGCTTTAGGTTTCACTTCCACTTCTTGCAGTTGGCATAGGTCAGCTTTTCCCAAACCATGGGTATAGCAATGAAGTAGAGAGTTATCCACAGGAAAAGTAAGGTTCTAATACTATAAAAATGGGGGAATGGATACTGGGTGCATTAAAAAAAAAGATGTCCATTATAGGGGAGAAGGAAGAAGATTTGAGAGAAAGAAGACTGGAGCAAGTAGCTGTGTAGCATTTGCTAGGTACTTCGCCTAGACTTGCTTACATTTTCTCATTTAATACTCATAACAACCCCAAAAAGTACTTATGTTGTTAAAATCTGAGAAAAGGGAGTGGATCTCTAATAGTTGCTTCAGACAAAACTTGCCCATAGTACTAAATTATAAACTAATATTTCAAACCTTATGATATTTGTATTCATAACCACACACTGAAAAAATAAATGCATGGCTCATCTGTTTAGCATTATAATTGGCCATAAAGACAAATCAATATATACAAATAAATGTAACAGAAAGTTGTAGTCATACAGTCTGGCACAAGTCTGGAGGTTGTCTGGTTTAATTTCCCCTGCAAGTGAACTTCTGAGGGTGAGCAAAGAGTGGTTACACAGGTGTGAGAAGTGGTGGAGGAGCTCTGGTGTGGGTTAGGGTGATGGGGTAACTAGATCTCACAAGATTTTTAGGACAGTCCTCTCAATTCAGCCTCCAGTTCCTTTACAATTACACAATAGCTCTAAAGATGGAAACTGTCTGAGGTACTGGGGCTAACACCGGCTTGTTGCAAATTGACTGTTCACTCTTTAGGCACTAGATTTCAGCTTCATGACCTCTGTTAACCATTCTTCCATCCATTCTCTTCCTTTGTATGCTATTGACAACTCTCATCTAGGATCTTCTCCTCTGTCACTCTTTCTTTTTCTTTGTAGACTTACGTCTCTATTTTTTTTCACCATCATATTTTCCCACTGCTGTTTTGAGAAATCACAAGCATAAAACATACATGTACATTCAATCTACCTCATTTGAACAGAGGTCCTTTCATCCATTTCTACATCATCCATTTACGTCTTTAATAATTGATCATGTTAAGCCTGCTCTTATCATCCCTGTTGGTAGTTTATAACCCCACCTCTCAAGTTCAATAAATCTTCCCATTCCCCGAAGGGTATATATACCAACCTCTAAACCTTACTGACATCCATAAATTCGAACGTATTCCTTGGCCTAAGTACTACTCTCATATTTATTTGGTCATCCTATTTTTAGGTTGGTTTCAACTCTGAAGTATCATTATGTATCAAACAGAATTTGCATTCTCATCATACTGTAGTTAAGATGGCAGAAAATAGATGGCAATGTTTAGATAAGTGTTTTGAGCTGTGGTCACCCAGGTTTCCACGCCCTTAGGTAATGCAATTGATCCAAAAGGAAATTCTTGTTCTATCTGGAGTTTTCTAACCCACCATGGCAAAGTGACATCCCCAATTGCCACATCTTTGTAAGGCACAAATTAGACATAATGAGAGATCATCAAGCAAGGCATAAAGTGGGGCTGAAATGAAAATGCCAGGCGTCTCTCCATGAGGCTGTAATATCTCAGGAAGAATATATGTCTGGGAAGAAAGGACACTGAATCACAGAACCAGAGAAAATGCAGCTTGAAGCCGCCCATTTCTTATAGCTGTCAGTGAGTTTTTGGTTGTTGGTTTGCTTTGTTTTATAGCTTTCTTTGGCTCTATAAAGTATCTTGACGTACTGCCTGAGACCTCTGGCTTGCTATCTATTCCATTTTTTTTTAGAGTAAGTGAGATGCCATTTTGAAAGGCACTGAGGCATTCCAGTTAAATTACACCCACTGTATGTGCAGACAGCCATGTAGTGAGCTCACTCCTACTTACTCGTTCAGCTTTAATTTATTTTTAGCTTAGGAGAGCATGGTGATCACCATGATATGCCAGACTTGATAGTCAGCTACATGGGCATTTTTCCTATAAGGTCTATTTATTACTCCATATTTTACAGGTTAACAGTTTTACTGGGAATTCAGGTATTCTATTTAAATGAGAATATGTTATAACTTAAAACACAGCTTAATAACTTGGAATACTGACTGACAAATAGATGTTCAATAACCGTCAGTTTACCTCATTGAATATTCATTGCCAATTCCTACCTAAGGTCTTTGTCTTATCTGTTCCACTGCCCTAAACACCCTTGTTCTAGATCTTAGGGTGGATTGTGCTTCCTTATCTTTCCAGCATCAGCCTGAATATGCCTCTTTCAGAGAAATCTCCTCTGATTATGCCTCTAGAATTACCCTCTTTCAAAACACCTTTAAAAAAATTTTTTTGTACTCACCAGGACTTGATATCTCCTTGACCAATAATTTGCTTATATAATAGGAAGATATAATTACATTTTGTCCTTTATTTTATCTCTAGTGCCTAGAACAGTGCCTGGAATATAGTAGGCATATGCCCATGTCCATATTATAAAAAGACAGCGACCTTATCTGGTGTGTTCATTGTGGGAGCTTTAACACCTTGAATATGGCGTGGCCTTCATATGTGCACACGTAATTAATGAACGACTTTCTTCTCTAGCTTAATGCCTAATTGTATTGGAATTTTAAAAGTAAAACATCTCATTCTAGATATTTACCTGAGGCAAAAGAAAACTTAGATTTACACACACTCGAAAAGTAGTGGCTTTAGAGGCTTTACTCATAACAGCTGAACACTGAGAAAAAAACACAAATTCTGGTGAATGAAAAAAGAAACTGCTACATCCATTCGACAGCATACAGTGTTTCCCCAAAAATAAAACCTAGCCAGACAATCAGCTCTGATGCATCTTTTGGAGCAAAAATTAATGTAAAACATAGTCTTATATTACATTTTATTATATAAGACCCAGTCTTATAGTAAATATAAGTAATATAGTAATATAGTATTATATATAGTAATATAAGACTCCGTCTTATTTTACTATAAAACCGGGTATAGTATAATATAATATAATATAATATAATATAATATAATACCGGGTCTTATATTAATTTTTGCTCCAAAAGACACATTAAAGCTGATTGTCCGGCTAGGTCTTATTTTCGGGAAAACACGGTAGTATTCAGCAACAAAAAGGATCAAACTAGCAAAAAACCACAATAATATGGAGGAGACTTAAATGCATAATGTGAAGTAAAAGAAGTCAGACTCAAAAGGCTCCATACTCTGACTCCAGTGATATGACATTTTAGAAAAGGCAACCCTACAGGTACAGAAAATCGATCACTGGTCACTAAGCCATGGGGTTGGAGGAGAGGCTTACTGCAACGGGCAGTATAAGGGAATTTGGGGGTTGAAGGAACTGTTTTATGTCATGATTGTAGTGGTGGTTATCTTATTGTATGTGCTTGTCCGAACTCACAGAACTCTATTCCAAAACCCATGAGTACTACTTTATGCAAATTATACCTCAATTAAAACAAAAAGTACCTTGTTTTTTTAATGTCTCCGTTGACGAACATTTCGGTTTACGAACGTCATAAATGTTATGGATCTTTGGTATCATTAGATAGTAAAATTCATGCTAAATTTGCAGTTTTAGGGGTTGATTTTAAAGGTCTGGAACAGATTAATCCATTTTGCATTACTTTCTATTGGGAAACATTGCCTCGGTTTTCAAACGTTTCAGAACTCGAACGGTCTCGGGAACAGATTATGTTCGGAAACCGAGGTACCATTGTAGATGATACATTACAATCCACTATAGTTCAAGGAACTACAAGGCTGTTCTATAGCTGCCTAACTATTTTCCTCTGACTGACACTATGAAAACATGCCAGGTCATTTTACTCCTCCAATGCCTTCCCAGCTCAGTTCTCAGAATGGCCTAAAAAGCCCTAGCTGAACTGCTAACCCACTGCTTCACTGACGTCGGCATCTATCACTCTCCCCGTCTTTCACTGTGCTCCAGCCCAAGCAGCCACTTTATTGATCTTCGAATACATCAAGCACCATGGGGTCTTTGCAGTTGCTGTTCTCTGCCAGGATGCTACCTTCTATATCCATATGACTCGTTCCTTTACTTCCTTCAGCTCTTTCTGCAAATATCACCTGATCAGAGATGTTTTCCTTGGCCATCCTATATAAATAATACCACCCTCCTTGTACATTGATTTTCTTTTTTCTACAGAAAGTTTTATTTATTATTTTTAATCTGTATGCCTTCATTAGGATATATGCTTCATAAAGTTAGAGATTATGTTTTAATCATTACTGCTTCTCCATATTTTAGAACTGTTTCAAGTTTTAGCAAGTGCTAAATACATATATGAGTAAATAAATACACTACTTAATTACCATATATGTTTTGGCAGAGACTGGATACTCGTAAAACCCATTTTTGCTGTCTGAGCACATAGCTAACCCTCATTTCCTAACTACCTTGTATAGAGAGGTCATGTGCCTATTTCCCATCAATGGAATGTAACGGGAAGAGATACTTCATTGTCTGGTCTAAGCAGCTATGACCAATTTACCTTCCCTTTGATCTCTTTTCTCTCTGTTCCCTCACCCTGCCAAATGGATGATACCTATGTAGTCAAATTCTTGAAGTCATTTGATGAAGACATATGAGGCACAGCATAGTCTGAAGAATGATGTAGCATATCCCCCTCCACTCCTACACCCACCCTGGATTCTGTAACATTCATAAGAAATAAACCTTTATGGTGTAAGGCCACCACACTTTTGAGTTGTTTGTTACAACAGCTAGTGTTACTTACCCTAATTAAAACACACAAATTTAGAATCAAAAGACGTTTCTAATCGGAGGTTTGCCACATCTGGCCATAATTTATGTTAGGAAATGATTTCCAGAATTTGTACACTGGGGACAGTAAACACTAAGCACTTCGTAGGATGAAAATTCTCTAATAATCAAAAAAAAAAAAAAGGCACAGAAAAATAATTTATGTTTTTTAAAGATTTTCACAAATGCAAGATTCGTAAAGTGCAACTTCTCTTACTTTGCTGATTCAGGTTCTATGTTTTCCAAACAGTCCTTCACTAACTTCTCTTCCTATTCATTCTCTCAATATTTAACATTTATTTAACTAGTATATTCTCCGTGCCAAGCACTGTGCTGAACAAGAAGGACAATATTGTCTTCACAATAAATGTGTAGGAAAAATAATAATGAAACAATTAATCAGGATGTGAAACTACCTCCAGATGGGTGTCTACAGACTGTTATAGGAACACAGAATAGGGGAACCTGCCCTGTACTTAAGAGATTAGGGATGGTGTCCCAGAGGAAGAGACATTAAGTTGACATTGTAATGATTAGGATAAATTTGGGAAGTTAATGGGATGGTGGGATTTGAGGGAGAGTGTTCTTCAGCGTGCTTGGCATTATCAAGGAATATAAGCAAGCTAGAGTGAATGTAGGGTAATGTGCTTGCGGGACAGAAGCAAGGAGATACGAGTGCAGTGTGAGGATAAGACGAAGTTCCGAAGAGCTCTAAGCCTTATGTAGGGTGTTTGGTTTTTATTGCAAGAGAAGTGGAAATGACTAATGGGCTTAAAAATGGAATAATAGGATACTATTTGCTTTTTAGAAAGAGCGATCAGGCTAAATTATAGATACTAGATCATGGATAAGGTAGGTACAAACCTGGGGGTGGCATAGTACTGAAGGCTGTTGCTGCAATTCTCAAGGCAAAAGAAGATGAAAATTCCAACTGGGGAGATTACAGTGGGAACAGAGAATAGTTTAAAAACTAGGAACTTTAAAAAATTGATACAGTCAGGACATTGCTATTATAATTAATTGTGTGGTTGAAACAAGAGGAAGAGGCATGGATTACTTTTAATTTTCTAGTTTGGTCAAATTCTGCAGCTACAGAAATTCTTCAAAGTCCTCTCCTCAGTCATCATTTTGTTTCTCTCTACATTTTCACCTGTGACCTTACTGTCTCTAAATGAGTCAATCCTATATCACCAACTTTACGCTAAGCCATGATCACAATCCTCTTTCTCTCACTATGTATATCATCTATCTATCTATCTATCTATCTATCTATCTATCTATCTATCTAATTTTTCCCTTTGCCTTACTATCTTGTCTGGGACATCTAATAAAGTTTGGATAGAAGTAATGAATATTGGCACCCATGCTTGTTTTCACCATTAAGTATAATATTAAACATTATTTTGAGTTGTCAATCAATTGAGGAAGTTCCTTCTATTCTTAATTAGCTGAGATATTTTTCATAATAAAAAAGTACTGAATTTTATTAAAAGCTTTTTGTCTATTATTTCCTCAATATATGGTCGATAACATTCATTGACTTTTGTCTGTTAAACCAACCTTGCATTCTTAGGATAAGTTTTCTTGGTGATGGTGTAATATTCTTTGCACATGTTGATGACCTTGATTTGCTAATATTTTTTTAAGTAATTATGCATCTATGTTTATGAGGGATCTTGATCCTAAGTTTTTAAATCTTCTCACCATAAACAACTAGAAGAAAAGTGAATATATATCAAATAACTATTCTAAAAATTATATATCACAGATTCCATGAAAAAAAGGAAAACACATAAAGTGAACCCTTTGAGAACCTTAGATTTCTGCTTTGAGTACTTTCCTGAGCCTTGTGTAGGGAGGGGTGTCCTAAGCGGAGCACGGACATCTTGCTGAATTAAGGAAAATGGGATAAAATTTCAGAGATGCTGAGGCTCTAAGGAGAAAGTCGCTACACAAGGAAAGAGCTCCATAAATCTGCATAAGACCCTTGTATGTTTTCCTAAATAGTAAGACATACAAGTCTAAGTCCAGCTGAAAATTGTTTTTTAGATATAATCTACATTCTTCTCTGTTTAATGAAATCTTTGGCATAATGTTGATTCAACCTTGAGTTGTGGCTACTTGACCCAAACTGATTAAGTTGAAAAGTATAAAATTAATTGAATTTGTTGATTGTTTTCATATGTCCAGCAAATTTGTTTTCCCACTGAATTGGTGGTTTCCTTTGTTCTGGAAGAAACAGAAGATTGACTTCCAGGAATATCTTGTTTTAGCAAGTAGATAGATGAAATGATCAGGCATGGTACGGTCCTTTTCCATTTCTAATTTCAGTGATGATTGCTGGCAGAAGGCAAGCAATATGTAGCCTCTACCTCAGGTGTGTTAGCATATTGCAATTAAGTAAAGCTACTCTTAGTCACCCAGGGTGAAAGTGATTGATCAAAGTGTCAGATGATTTATTTCCAATGTAAACTACAATTCCCTGCCCAAAATACTACAAATTATTTAATAAAAAGAGGGTATCATTAAAATCCAGACACACGGTATTCACAAATTGTGATCTATGAGAATGTGAATGGTGTAATTATTCTCCAACAAGTAAACACATTTAGTGGCTTCTCCACATCCATTCTTATCATAAATAATACTTCCAATTAGTGTTATCCAAGTGCTATGCGGAGGCTCTGGTAAAGATGTAATTTAAAGCAATGTAAGTAAGGTTATTTTTTTATACCCTGTGAAATAAATCCAAGTCAGGCAAAAAAGGAGGCTCACAGAAGAGCAACAGAAATGCAGATGGCAAAGCATCTTGAACATTACATAACCAAATGAGGTCGAGAAGAAGAAGAGTATAATCTGGAGGCGAGTCACTCCAATTATCATTATTGTCATCAATACTTTATATTGAGCGACAATGAACAATGACCCCGAATCACTAGTTAATTTGGTTTGGAATCAATCCCAAGACTTGACACTTCCTTGATTGTATAGTGTAGACAAATAATAATTAGGTAGGAAGGACCACGGTGTGCTCCTCATAGTGGCATTGTGTTTGGTATTTTTTTTCAAATGCTATTTAATTTGAATTTATTTAATTTGAATTAGTATACCATTTTAGCTTCACATTGAAAATATAATATTGTTTAAGAGCTTGTGCTCTGGGGCCAGAATGCCTTGAATTCCACTGCTGACTGAAATGTAACCTTTGCAAGCCTCAATTTTCTCAGCTGTGAAGTGTGGGCTAATTAGAGGGCCTACTTCTTGGGGACAAGGAATTTTAATAACTACAGTTTCGAAGCCGGCTGGGGATGGAATCAGGATGCAAAACACAACAGTCAGCTTCTGGAGTCTGCACTCACACCATCATTTGTAACCCCTGCCCTAACCATCATGCATACTGACTTTCTCCTTTCAGGGGTTTGTGACAGTGTAGCAAAACCCCTACACAAACCCCTACATTTGTGACCCCCATGCATGTGGGGGGCACTTAGTCCACTGTTTGGTGTGCAGCATTCAAGGACAAGTAGTTAGGAGGTGGAGGCCAAGAGTTAGAAGGAAAGGAAGTGGAAGAGACTGGCCCCCATAACTAGATTAGGGCAGGGGTTACAAATTTTTACTGTAAAGGATCAGATAGTAAATATTTTAGGCTTTGCACAGTATACATTCTGTCTCAACTACTCAACTCTGCCATTGTAGTTAGAAAGCAGACACACAAAAAACATAAATAAATGGCATGTTCCGATAAGATTTTACTTACAAACATGTGTTGGGCTAGATTTGTCCCTTGGGCCATAGTTTTGTATCAGAAAATGAGGATTTGAATTCAGTCTGTTTTTTCTCTCCGCTTTATTGTGGTAAAATTGACAAATGTTGAATGTAGTCTTTTGAGGGAGTCTAGTATTCTTTTCACCCTCTCCCAGCTGCCTCCCCCTGGCCAATTGTATCATTGGGAACATTAAGGGAATGAGATCCTTATGACCTCTAGGCTGCTTCCAGAACTGATGGTCTAAGACTATATAGTGCATTCTCTGAAGATCATTTAATGACTGTCAACTAGAAAAGAATTAAGCAATTACATACTAATTCCGGGCACGGCGGGCATGGCTCAGGCCATGGCAAAAACTATGCCTGTGACTTCACATTCTCTGCTCAAATCAGAATTACGTATTTGTTCAATGGGAGAATACATATTTCTACCTGGAACCCTTCATGCTTTTCAGTCACTGGAGAACAGACGTCTTTGTTCGCCTATAAAAGCCCCGATATATGGCTACTGTGGCTATCTAATAATTATTAGCATCCTTTTCACTCTTCTAAAAGTATCCCAGTTTGGATGAAAATACAAGGTCACCCTATTAATAGGAGATAGAACCCAATTCTACGGATTTCCACAACCGTTGGAAGCTACAAAATCCCACCCCCACCTTTCACCCCCCTACTCCCAGGGGTAGAAACAAATTCTCATGTAATATTCCCTCTATTTTAGCAAACATTTATTGAGTACTTAACATACTCCATGTACTGTGAAAGACATTGAAGATAAAACGCTTGCTCTAATATTTTCATTTTATTTGGAGACAGATTATCTGTGAACGTTTATATGAACTCATTCTCCAACTGAAATCTTTCAATTTCACAGGCACAGGCTACTTTTTCACATATTCCCTCCACTGTTACGTATTCCACATGAGCCAAAGCTACATGAGAGCAGAAACAGGGTACATATTTTTAACCCCATGACTAGCGTCTAGTCATGCTTGTGTGTATTCAGTGAGCCCTAAGTAAGTACTTGTGGAATAAACAACTCAGTATTAGTCAAAGGCTCTTTCACTAAGCATTAATTTTTTTGCTCCCACGATGCACTGACAAAGGGAAGTGGGTTGTTATAAGGAATTTAAAAGGCTTCTATGAGTAGTTGCAAATACTTACCTTTATATTTAATACATATTATTTATTTAGAGCTTCCTATATGCCTGGCTCTAAATTAAACTTTTATATATTGTATGGCACTTAATCCTCACAACCACCTTATGAAGTACGAGCTATTGTTTTCTCTATTTCGTGGATAATAAAGCTATAACTCAAAGAATTTAGGAAATTTACATACTATAAGGCAACAGCTTGTAAGCAATGGAAATGGGATTCCATCCCACATTTGACTCCCATGAAGACTGAATTATTATGAAAGCTGTTAGCATAATACAAGTTAGATACGGCTATAAACACTCATTGATAACCTTGACTAAAGAGCTCAATTTAACGCTACTAGTGTCACTACTACAATGTTGCATGGGCAATACTTGTATTAAAAATTATTTGCTGTTTCTCTGAAATTCAAATGTAACTGGGTATACTGATACGTATTTGCTGAAGCTGGCAACATTATGTGTTGCTCATCCTGTGAAAGATGACTCGTACGAGGAAGAAGCCCTCATGCAGTCTCCACCTCAATAGTTTTATACCCCATCCCTGACTTCATGGTGCTGGATATAAGTGGATATAGAAAACATTCCTAGTACAATGATGACAAAGAACAGCGAAGGCATTACTTCTCTTCCATCCCAGCTCTCAGGGTGTGAATTATCCGATCTCAGGCAGAAATCCTTAAGTACCCAAATGTTCCTGAAGCGGTCAACATTATTGAACCTATTTCCCCACAGCACAGATTAATCCCCGAGAGTAAGTCGTCTAGCTCCCCTTCTGTGGTGATGAGATGGAGCAAAGTGTCCAGCTGTCCAAATGAATGACCCTACAGATTACAATGGCCACCAGCAGGCAGGATGGGAACCAGCCGGGGGCCTAGTATAAGCTGCCTACTGTGAAACCTACAAAGAAAGCCCAAGACCAATTTCTCACTTGAAGGTCCTGCCATCTCCTTGCAGAGAAATTGCTGACACCTGGAAATGATTAAAACAATTACATACAAAATTCCTTACATAGAGAATGATTATTAAGCTTCGGGCCCCTTAGACTTCTAACTCCAACTTCCTAAAAGTCTCCCCAAATTTCCTCTGTAAAATCACCCTTTCTCCATTTTACACCAGATTTGTTTAAATCAATGGTTGTAAAACTTTCCACACCCTTGTAACTAAATGATCTCCTCAAGGAAAGACACATGATCTGATTCCAGTGAGATAAGAGACATTTATTTCTGGAGAGAAAAGCATCTTATCTATCCTATAGAAGCAATTATAAGAAAGCTTCCTTCTTCCTGCAAATGTAGTGGGTTGGGGGCTTTGGATATGTGGTTGCATTTTGCTTCTGTAAGGAGAAAGGGAGGTCGGAAGCTTCATGGGCCCTTTTTGTGAGGTCGGAGCATAAAGCTAATGCTGCGGAAGGCAAAGAAAATGACTTACAAAGTAGTCAGGTTCTGGGTTGTATAATTTGAACTTCTGGAGCAAGCTTCAGCCAAAGTCTCTAGATTCGTCTCTACATGAGTCAACAAATTTTCTTTGTTGCTTAAGCCATTTTAAGGTGGGTTGTATTTTGTCACTTTCAATGCAAAGACTTCTGACAGATCTATCTTGTATATATTCATTTGTATTTCAATTTGCACCTATTCTAGAAAGAAATACATAAGGAGGTTTATTAAAATCCACAGAATACAAAAAAGAAAAAAAAAAGATTAGAACTGTGTGATAAAGAAAAGGTTTGTGTGGGTGGAGAAGGGGAGACATTTGGATGTGAAATAGAGCCAGAAATGAGGCTCAGATAAGAATGCTTATTGTGAAGTCTCTGCCCTGGCCGTGTGCAGCCCAGAGATTTCCAATAAGCTTCCTAGCATGTAATTCAAAGGCAACAGCTTGTTCATTTACGCACATTCACAGTGTCCTTCAGCTAAATTCCAAGGAACTGCTCAGGAGAACCACGAGTTATAAAGATCTAAAAGTAGAAGTTAATAGAGAGGAGAATGACCACTTTCGGGTGGCACAGTTAAGTACCCTACATGAGACTTAAGCAGAGCCATGAGATGGGATGGGATGTATCTAAGAAGGAGAAACAACATTCCAGAAAGGAGAACCAGCGTAAGCAAGCTTATACATGAAATAAATTTGCGTAGCGGACTGTGAGGAGTTGGGCATGGATAAAGTTGAAAGAAGTTATGTCAAGATGCAACCAACAATTATTTTAAAACACAGGGCCAAAATGTGGAGCAGCATGCAAAAAACAACCAAACAACTCACAAAAAACAAAAACAAACAAACAAACCAAAAAAACTACTATAGAGTAAAATTTCTCAAGCTTACTAAGGACTGAAGTTTCTTAAATTTTAAAATATAGCTTTGCCAGTAATTTTGGTTTGATGCAAAATGGAAACAGTCTACAAATAATTCAACAAAAAATAAAACTGATAATAAACAAACTCCCCTGCAAAAAATAAATAAGATATTGAGCTTAGTTCTCCTGTTGTATAAATTAATCCCTAGGAGTAATTTAGGTAACTTTTACTCCCTAACCCAGAGATCTAAATCTTGACTAAAATAATTCTCATTTACACCCTATCAGGATCACATATCAGAAGGTTTAGTATTATTTTCTTAATCTGGCAGGATGGAGGGTAAAAAACTAATAATATCATTCCATACTTATATGTAATAAACTCTTACAGTCATCGTTCTAGCTAGAGTGCTCTATTAAGTAGCTCGGTCACATTGATAAATTACAATATCCATAAATCATTCAGAAATCATGAATTATCAGTGGATCCTTTGTAAAAAACACTCGCTGAATAGTTGTGGATTTCAATTATATTTTGACATAATTACCGTACGAGCTCTGAGACCCTGAACAAGTGAATTAATCTCGTTAAGCCTTGGAACCCTCATTTGCAAAATAGGCGCAATAATAACTATCTATTAGGGTTTACGAGGATTAAATGAAAAAGTATATAATAAGTGCCTACTAGGAGTAGCCATCATTTGAGTGATTCCTATGCGCCAAAGTCCTAAGGTCATTAAATGAATTATTTTAATTCTCATTAAAACCTGATAGAGATTTTTCACTCTCTATGGTTGAGTAAACTCAGACACAGAGAGGTTTTACCAGCTTACTCAATACCATCATTAAAAATGTATATAATACATATAAAAGATCACTCTATTACCACTAGCATGCTAAATTAAAAAACTTATTTTACCACTATTTCTAAGGAACCAGAAAACTTTTACATTAAAATGAAATTGCTGGTCCTCAGAGAGCTCTCTAAGGCAGCTGAAGTCATATATTATTGTCTCTATTTTACAGACAAATATAAGAAGTGACAGTGAAACGTAATATATTAAATCAGTGGTTTATTATGGGAGAAATTATCTTTATTTAATCACTATCTATTTCAATGCCTCTCAAACTTTAGTATTTCTAAGAATCACCTGAGGAACTTGTTAAAAATCAGACTACCGGGTCTACTCTTCAGGGATTCTATGCTGGAGAGAGGTCCAGGTCCATTTTAAGAATCACTGTTAAAATTCTGATGTAAGTTGTTCACTAGCCACATTTTATGGAAACTGATCTAGAGTTCAGTAGCTCTTTGAGGTCAGGGGCTACATATGCATGCATAACAAAAGGGTTGACTGGAAATTAAAAAAAGAGGAAAAAAGAAGGGGTGGAGTGTCTCCTTATTGTTTGCCTCTACTACAACAGTACAGAATTCTCTAATGGGCACTCATCATTTTCTCATTCTCATTTCATGGTTCTGGGTAGCACCACGCCACCCTACCTCCAGAGTGATCATGTGATTCAAGTCCAAGCCAATCAGCACACCAGATTCCTGCTGTATACCATGACTGGTTCAAGCTGGACAAAGCATGTCCAATCAGGGAAGATCACAGAACCACTACAGCTACCAGAAAAAATGATCGGTCTCCGGCTGCAGTGAGAGTCTTAAGGATGTTGAAACCTGCAGACATCTTGCTGCTTCTTGGAAACTGAGTTAAAGCTAACATGGCACAATTCAAGTCCTGAAGATATTGTTTGAGTTCTGAAGCCAGTCATGCCTGAATGCACAGGAGGAAGTGATTACCATAAATTTACAGGCATTTAAAACTCAAGAAGGTTAACTAACTCTCATTCGTGAATCAGGACATGTCAGAGCAGTTACTATTTGCAACTTTAGCTAAATATTATGTCTATTTTTATAAATAAACAAGGCAGAGAGGACCCGTGCTTCCTCATATTTAGGAGGCCATTTGCTTGTGCACCAAAAGTGCTACCTAGATTCAAATTTTCTCTTGGCTATTAGACTGAAATCCAATGCACCTCAGGACTTCTCAATCTTATGAGTCAGTAAATTACATTTTGACTTGAGACAGTTTCACTTGCAACTCATAGAGATACAGATGATTTTCACCAAAACTTAGGTATAGGACAGATAGAGGTTCACAGGGTGGCAGGTTTTAAAGAGACGACCTCCTAAAATTGCCTAAAAGCAGTCTTCCTGGGTCTTACAATATGCTCATAGTAATTCAGGAATTTTTTTTAATTCTTAATTTTTTATAACTTACTGAACACTTACTATGCTAGACGCTATGCTAAGCACTATATATACCCTTTCATCCTGAGAGCCAGCTTCCGTGGTTGACACTATTATTACCCCAATTTTACTTATGAGAAAAATGAGGCTTAGAAATATTAAGAAACTTTCCTAGGTCATTCAGCTTGTAAATGGCAGAGATGAGATTCAATTCCTGCGTGTCTGACTCCAAGGACTGATATCTTAACCACTGCAGTATATCACCTCTAAAATATTTGGTTGTACTGAGCTATGTAACTAGGCTTGCCCAAAAAATAAATTACCTTGGGGAATTCACTTGTTTTGGACTTAAACCTCTACTCTACTCCTTTTTTGAGGGTAAGTAGATTTATATGACATTAAACCCACCTTTCAATTACTCATGGTTGGCAGGTCACTATTTATCTCTGTTTTTTCCTGCTTTCTAGCTGTTTAACATGTTTTATGAGGAACCTGGACTTTTCTTTTGGAGCTGTTGCCTACAGCGTGGAGGGAAGGCAAAGGAATGGAAGTGGGGGACAATGGACGCGATATCCAAAAGTTCCAAGTGGCATCAGCTCCTCCGCTTCTATCTGCTAATTAGATTGATGCTCTTCCTCCCTTTATTCAATTCATTTATCATCACCAGCCTAGTCCATGTTTGGATTTATATCCAAGGATCCATTCAACTAGACAGCAAACTTGCAAGCCAACAGTGCTCATGTTTGGGGCAGGCTGATTGATACAGAGGCACACGGCTTGCTGTTACTCTGGATGCCAAACATGACATCTGTTTGTGGTACTGCCGACTGCCTCTTGCAGCAGGACCTTTTGCTGCTGCAATCTGCCACTTTTAGTCTGCATTTAGGTTGCTAAAAAGCAAACTGGTTGGTTTTTTTTTTGATCACCTGGGCTTTGTTTTGGACTAGTTGGCACACTTGTTGTCATCTTCAAATATGATAGCATCTTAGAATGTCTGTGTTAAACTGTTTGAGGTCACAAAAGTGATGATGATGAGAAATAATCACTTAAATGCCAAACATTTGCTTGTGTATTTCACATGTGTTATCTCATTCATAACAGACCGAGAGGAAAGATACTATGATTGCTCCCATTTGACGGTCCAGGAAATAAAGTGGTTTGGTGAACTGCCAATACTCATAAAGCTAGTGAGTTGTGAAGCTTGGGTCAAATCCATGTCTGTTGGATTCTTAAAGTCTTAATCATTATATTTGAGTATCTAGTCCAGTGGTTCTCAAAGTTTAATATATCAGAATCACTTGGAGAGCCTGTGAAAACACAGATGGCTGGGCTCCTCCCAGAGTTTCTGATTCAGTAGATATGAGGTGCACCGTGCTAGTTCATACTTCAAACAAGTTCCCAGGTGGTGCTGAGGTTGCCCATCTGAAGTCCACACTTTGAGAACTACTGACCTCGTCGACTGTCTCACTGCAGAGTTGTCAAACCAAAACTCAGAAAAGGAAAGATTCCCAACGTGGATTAATAGCCAAGAGAAAATTTGAATCTAAGACCTTTGTGCTCAAACAAATGGTCTCTAAACTGTGAGAAAGCACCTGTTCTCTCTCCCTTTTGTATGTTTTTTATAAAGAGACACAACATTTGGCTAAAGTTGCACAATATTTGGCTAACTGCTCTGACATGGCCTGATTCACGAAGGTGACAAGTATTCATGAAGGAGAGTTAATTAACCTTCTTAGAAATGCCTGTAAATTGTGGTAATCAATTTCTACTGTGCAGCTCTGTCATAAAGACTGGATATAATTGAAATTTCCCCCACTGGACTATAAGCGTCATGACGTCAAGTACTTTGTTTATCTTTATTCCCTGCTGCATTCCTACATCCAGGAACACTGCCTCACGTGTACTAGATATTTATAAATAAGTTTTGAATGATTAAAAATAAATACCTGCTACGTCATAGGAACTCATAGATTTTATTGTTATTTTAATATCGTCACCACCACCATCCTCATTAATTTACAGAGTTTCCTGATTCGTTTCTTATCCTTTTTTCTTTCTTTCAGATTTTTCACACTCTCTGTACCTGCCAAGCTCCATCATATTTTCTGGTAATGATGTTTCCGTTTTATGGCTTCTGGAAAACAGGCCAGATGTTAAGTTTTGTTGTTGTTGTTGTTATTGTTATTCTTGCAGCAACTTTGCACTGTAGCCATTGATACCCTGTTCTCAAATGGGGAGCTCTAAAGTACTGCAAACACTCTGCTTTGGCTGTCTTTTAAATCTTGCCCAGCTGTCATCTCTGAAGGGGGGTGACCATTAGTCATTTGGGACATGTTTTAACCCTTTGGATAACAGTGAGACTTCTCCTCCTGCAGTGTTGGAAGTGGATCCTCACTGCCCCATATGGAGTTCTCTCAACTCAGTAAACTGTCAGGCAAACAGGAAAGAGACTTTGCTGAATTTATTTTGTAGTACATTCCTTGAACCTAAGATTGTCTGGCACTGACTATCCAAGCTCTTGTGAAAGGAAGCATCCATGTGCACTGACATAGGTAGTAAGACAGAGCTTTGAGCAGTGAAGTTTCTGCAGGAAAACAGTGACGGAGGTGGAAACATGTCTCGCTAGCTATAGACCCTTGGTTCTCAATCCTGTTTGCTTTGTAGATTCATTAGGAGAGCATTTTAAAAGTCCCAAGGCACAGACACCTTTCCCAACTATTTGAGTCAGTCTCTCTAAGGGTTGGGTTCAAGGTATGTGTAGTTCTGAAAAGCTCACCGGTTGCTCAATTCCCTCCAAGAACCAGTACAGAGTGTTTCAGAAGTTTTTCATGGGTCCTCAACACAATGAGAAAGATGAAATCAAAGTAGCAGGATTTTCATAATCTAAACACGGTCCTTTGATAAAGACTGTCCTTTATTATGAGAGCAGCCATACTCCTTAGTATTGCTTGAGAAAATCTTAATCGCCATGAAATAAATAAAATGCCACACAACTCAGCTTGGAGCAGGTTGCAAATCCCGAGAAGAAGCAAGATTGTAATCAAACCCTGTCATTTAGAACATCTGCCCTTCTGGCTTCAATCTGGGGCTCACATTTGAAATCAGCACTGTTTCTTCTAACAGAGGCATGTGACAATCTCAATATACACTGCCGGTGTCCCCTTGTCAGCTGCTCAGGAGAAGGAGTGTCTATTGCTTTGGGGGGTCACTCAAGGTTCCCAATGCTAACTTCACGTATGACACTCAACCTATACTTTAAATCAGACTGTCTTAGACGTATACTAAATAGTCTGAAGATCCATATGATAATTTAACTGAAATGCATAAAGAGACATATAAAGAACAACTTAATTTTATTTACATAGATTATGTCCTTCCTTGCCTGTTTTGGCTTCAAACTATTCTTTTAAAAAATGACAGCTATAATAATTGTAGCTTCAAAAAATTATACATTTACTGTAATAAAATAAAAAATGTTGGTAACGCTCTTTCTGGGAGACTTGTTAATTAATTTATTTTTAGTTGTACTGGTTTGTGTAATCCAAAAGTCTGGGGATACCACACTATGTGATAGAAAATATCCAGAAAACAGTAATCTCCATCTTTGTTGTTTTGCCGGGAATCAGTGATGACTTTACTATTCAAATGAGCTTTTTGAAGAAGGTTCCCATTTTCTCTTGGGCCACCAGAAATTAAGAGACAACCATTTCTCACGTGTCCAGTTCTCATTTCATACAATTCTGAGGACTCCAACCACTTCCGATATAACTGAGTTCAGGTAGCAAATGATAACAGATAAATATGTGAGAAGGACATTCTTGCTACAGCCTTGAATCACTCCTTAAAATGATATCTTTCCCTCCTGTAACTTTCTGCAGCCCCCATCAGTCCTCATGACTGGCATTTATCACTTACTTACTTGAGTTAGACATAATTACACACAAGCAGAGCTTGGCATCCTTGTGATTTTAACATTTCCAGTTTCAACTCCTTATAAGTGACCCTGAAGCGTCCATAATTTGTCAGATTGTTGTGGTATGAATTTAAATCACACTCAGTTTGAGCTGGTGTTCAAAAAAGTGAATGACTTCGCCAGTGCAATAAGCCTGGACTATCACCCAGCATCTCCCCTCTGTATAGATCTGTTCTCGTTTTCAATTTTTAAGAAATCAAAATTTTGTGTTTTTGTTGAAACAACTAAGAGTATTTTAGTGCAAACTGAAATAGTAATTAGTTGGTGGTATAAGGCTGTTTTGTAGAAAATATTTGATAGAAATGAGATTCGGAAAAATAATAACAAGAGATAACACTGAGTGCTTACCACGTGCCTGGCATCATAAAAATAGCATTATATTCATGATCTCATTGGATCCTGACAACCTCACAGTTAAGTTATATTATCAAATCCATTCTTCAGAAGAGGAAAATGAAGTTTAGAGGGTTTGGTTTAAAGTCACATAGAAAGAGCCAAGATATGAAAAAAGATATGTTTGACTCCCAAATATATTTTTTCCCTTTAAAAAAAATTAGATGTAATTGTCATGCAATATTACATTAGTTTCAGGTATATAAAATAATGATTTGATATTTGTATATATTCCAAAAAGATTAGCACAATAAGTTTAGTTAACATCCATCACCATACCTAGTTACAAAATCATCTCTCATGTGATGGGAACTTTTAAGATCTACTCTCTTAGCAATTTTCAAAAATACAATACAGTATTATTAACTATAGTTACATTATATCCCCAGGGCTTATTTTATAGCTGGAAGTTTGTACTTTAACCCCCTTCATCCATTTTACCCTCCCCACCCCCTCGCTTCTGGCAACTACCAATAATCTTTTCTCTGTATCCTTGAGCTCATTTTTTTAACTAAAGTATAATTGACATATAACATTATATTAGTTTCAGGTGTACAACACAATGATTTGATATTTGTATATATTGCAAAATGAACACCATAATAAGTCTAGTTAACATTCATCACCATACATAGCTACAATATTTTTTTCTTGAGATGAGAACTTTTAACGTGTACTTATTAATTCCTATTGGTCTTTATTCTACCATTCTTCCCCCATCACTCCACATAATTTTTCATATCGCTTCTATGTTATAAGTTCTGTTTGGCCAGGAGTTTAACTTTATTTAGATATTCCTTGGAGCACCTAAAACAAACTTTTTTGTACCAGGATTTGTTGCATACAGATGGACGGGTGAATGAATATGAGAATAAATGATGCATTTGCTAATTTCATTCACTTGCCTCATTTTTACTTCATCAGCAAAATTAAATGAGAACAAATACACTGCCATGTGCATTTAGTCCATGTTCTCCAGTAATGCTACAAAAATTCTGAATGTTAACTAAGAAGAGATTTCTCTGTATTTAAGGGGCTCCGAGGTCACAGAAAGTAATAAAGTATTTCCTTTACTAAAGACATTCAACACTATGAGTCAACCTTTATAGCTCGTCTGATTATGTCCCACTGTCATTTAAGGGTTTTCAAGGGAGATCTGACTTGAAACCAGAAAGTACTTGCTGACTTTACTTTGAGAGAAAGGGAACAATACATCTCATTCCTTCTGATAAAACTGAAAGACTAACATAACACATAATCAATTTCTCCATCTGTATATTAGTCAGGCAGCTCCAGATAAACAGAAGCAATAGGAGATATATATGAGATTAATTATAGAGATTGGCTCATGTGATAAAAGAGGCTGAGAAGTCCCATGATCTGCCATCTGCAAGCTGAAGAACCAAGAAAGCTGGTAGTATAATTCAGTCTGGGTCTGAACCCTAGGAACCAGGGTTGCTGATGGTGTAAGTTCAAGTCTAAAGGCTAGAGAGCCAGGAGCACCAATGTCTAAGGGCAGAAGAAGCTGGATGTCTCAGCTCAAACAGAGAAAGCAAATTCACCCTTCCTCTGTCCTCTGTTCTATCCAGGCTCTCAATGGATTGACTGATGCCCACCCACATTGGTCAGGATGACCTCTTTTACTCAGTTTACCAATTCCAACGCTGATCTCTTCCAGAGACACCCTCACAGACACCGGCAGAAGTAATGTTTTACCAGCTTACTGGGCATCCCTTAGCCTGGTCAAGTTGACCCAAAAAATTAACTATCACAATTCTCATATATTGTCATAAAATGAATTAGAGAGTTCTTTGTTCTTAATTATAATGAACAGCAAGAAGCAGAAGGACAGAGGGGCTATGAGGGTACCTAGCAGGCGAGATGCTCTACTTGGGAGGAAGAAGGAGGGCATCTGGGAAAGCTTCCCTTAGGGAATAATATATGAGCTGGAACTGAAAGAGGGAGGCAGATAGCTAAGTTTAAAAATGCATTCAATATGCATAGGAGTTGAGTTGTTGAAACAGGGAGAAGAGCCCAAGGCAGATGGAACAGAATATGTGAGGGTTTACAGCAGAAAGGATGAAGAAGCCCTTGAGGAAATTAAAAAAAAAAAAATGTGAGTAAATTTTGGTGATTGAAATCCTGAGGAAAAAAAACTCTGAACTTAAGAGCCACAGTTCAGTTAATCATGTTGTACCAATGTTAGTTTTCTGGTTTTGATAAAGACTTACAATTATGGAAGATATTATCATTAAAGAAACCTGGGGGAAAGGTTCACATGAACTTTCTGTACCACTTTTTTCAAGTTATTTTGAGTCTAAAATGATTTGGGAAAATAAATGAACATTTGGAAAATGACCTCGGGGTCTCACCTTGAAATTGGGACTTCATGTTCACGGATTTCAATAAAACGATACACATGTCATGATATTCTTAAAGTTATCTGCTGTGTTCTTTTGACATGTGGAGTGCTATATTGCCTTAATTTATTAGTGGTGCTGCACATCTGACATCTCTCCTCCAGGCAGTGAGGATAGTATTCTTTAAGGCAAAGTATAATCAGGATTCTGGGCAGGAAAGGATGAGAATTAGCTGTCTACTTCTCTACTTGTCTTCAAATGTCAGCACTCTGCTCTGGAATATATGGTAAGTAGGCACCTGTGATTCCATGTATTAGCTTTGCATTGAGGCTCAGGGAAAGTCTGATTGAATCATACTGCATGACAATGTAAGTAGAACATGCTCATGGAAGGTCAAAAGAAGTAACACCTACAATATTGTGTAACAGCCAAAATGACAGCCATGCTTACTTCTAGACAAGACTTTTCCTCCGTCCAGTGCTAGTTACACTACATAAGACATAGAACCAGGGAAAACAGGACAGTAAGCCTCACAATTCACTGGAGCTGAGCTAGGATTGACTTACTGTCAATAGCACAAATGTCATTCCTCTGAAATAACTGTGGCACTGAGCACTCACATCTTCTATTATGTCAATTCTCTACTCAAAATTCTATAGCTGTTCCTGATTGCTCACTCGATTAAACATAAATTCCTTTGAAAGATGTTCAGGTCCTCCATGATTCAGTCCCTGTCTAGTTGTCTAACCTCATTGCTTTTTGTTACATTCCAATATCATAAATTATTTTATTGAATCTTTAAAGACCCTAAGCTCCTTTATGCTTCTAAGCAACTGGTTGTGTTTTCTTAACCTTTGTGTCTTCTCTCAAACCCTCCTGTGCCTGTGAAGCCTTCTTTTAGCTTGCCCAAACTTAGAGATATCTTCCTTTTATTTTCATCCACCCTACACGTAGCTATATTTAGCAATTGTCATTTTGTATTGAAATTTGTTTCCTCACATGTCTGTCTCTCCAAAATTGTGGGATCCTTGAGTACAAAGTTCTCCCTTTCTGGTGTCTTCAACACCTAGAAGGTTGGCTGATACAGTGTAGGCACTGATTGAAATTGTGGTGAATAAATGGAAACAAAATTGCTTGAGTGATACTTGCCTTAATTAAGAGAACAAAAATGCTGGAATGGTTTCCAATGAGAATCATCACTATTAGTACCAAGGAGTTTGATGTGCATGGCTCTGAAGAATCAATAAGAGATCAGGCTATGGTTGCTCCACAGGGATTTGCCTACCATCATATCCCATGCACGATGGCTGGGAAGCCACAGGGTGAAAACAATGACTTATCTCAAAAATCAGAAAACGCAACCATAATTTTTGTAATACTATATTGCACAAAATTATTCTTTAACAAAATAGAGAATTCCTCTTTACTTAGCCTACCTGGATATTATGGGGTTTTGTTTCCATTTTAATGAAGTTATTTTTGACAGTAATAATTTTTTTCATCACCTCATTAAGCCTTTTAGTGAAAGGACGATGACTCTAGGTAAAAATGCCAATGCTTAAAATGCTTTTAGGGAGACTCTTGAGTAAATGTTAGTTATTTCCTTTCTCAGGTCACTGCTGCAAAACATCACAATTTGAGAATAGGACTGAGTAAGAACAAATATATGAAGGTGACACATAAAACGAAGCTATGACCTTGTATGATATGAGGTTTGCCAAAAATATTTTAAAGTTTGCAAAATATTTATTTATTCCAAAATATTCCAAAATTAATGTGTTTCCAAACATTGCAAAGTATCCCAAAATATTTCACAGAAAAGAAAAAAAAAGGCAAAGGGGGATTTAAAAAGTAATAGAAAGATCTGTAAACTGAACATTGACAATACTGAAGAGTTACATGAATTCACTGGCTGAAAGATTTTTGATATAAGATAGGATTCAAATAAATGTTTTGAAATGTATAATCCAATTTAATTAAATCATCATTTGTGCTAATTACACAGCAGATGCTTTATTATCCTTTGGGTTAGTGTGATCAATAAAACATGGACCCTGCCCTTGAGGGATTCATACCATGTTTCCCCGAAAATAAGACCTAGCCAGACAATCAGCTCTAATGCGACTTTTGGAGCAAAAATCAATATAAGACTGGGTCTTATATTATTATAGCAAAATAATATAAGACCCAATCTATATACTATAATAATAATATAATACAGGGTCTTATATTGATTTTTGCTCCAAAAGACGCATTAGAGCTGATTGTCTGGCTTGGTCTTATTTCCGGGGAAACATAGTAGTCTAGGAGGAAGCAGAACAGACAGTGAGTAAAGACCCACATTACGGATTTCATGGTCTTAGATTTGGATACCACAGCCTCAAATTATTAGCTGTGTGACAGGGGCTAGTTCATCTCTCTACATCTTAGTGTATTTGCCTATAGAAAGCAGATAATAATGATAAATCATAAGGTATTGTGAAGATCATTTAAGAAAATTCCTGTTACATGCTTGGGAATGCCTGGCTAGCCGTAAAAACAAAAATATAGTTCAGCTGAGAAAGTTAAATAATCATTTTCCTAATTTACGTTTGTGTAGGTCCAAGGTCTAAAGGCATAATAGGAATCCACAGTAATCTAAGAAATCAGAAGACAGCATATCTTCAACTTTAAAGATAATTTTTAATGCATCACTGAAAAATTGTAACTCATTTCTGAAGAAGACGAAAGGGTGAAGTAAAGATTCTATATGGTTCCCCTGAAAGGTAGATACAAAGAAATAGTTTTCAGTTCAATTTCAGGAAAACTCCACATTCATCAGAATTGTCCACCCAAAAATGGAATGAGTTGCTTCATGAGTTAATATAGTCTCTGCCATCAAACTTATCAAACATCATTGAAGAACAAATTGAGATTGTAGAGAGATTAAGGTAAGTAATAATTTAGGAATAATTAGTAATAAGCAGTTGATCCAACCAGATGCTATGAAAAGCCGACAACACTGTATCAACAGCTTGACTCACACCTACTTCGCGCAGAGAGAGGGCCATAATCAAGTTTTGGCTGTAATTTTGCCAATCAAATTAACTGTGCTTCGGTTAATAATGAGCTCATTTTAAAGCAACTTCTCACCACGCTGCAAAACTATTGACTTCCCAATGATTGGCCATCGTTTTGCTTTTCTGGTTCCCGAAAATCAAATCAACAACATGAAAATGATGACAATTCATTGATGAAAAGCCTGTGCACTATTATTCCACAATGAGTTTTCCCTTTCTTTGGATTTGTTTGTGAAGCTCTGAAAATAATGCACTTTTCCCCATTATTGCGGACACTCATGAGCACATATTTTGTACTTTTGCCAGAATAAAACAATTGGTTGAAAGGATCGTCACTGATGATGACTAAAGACAGGCACTGAAAGCTGTCATATGACATTGAAGATGATGAAGTTTGAAATCAGAACGACCAAGACGGGAGCTCTAGCTTCATCCAGTATGGCCTTGGGGAAAGGTAACCACTTAGACACAACTTCCTTACTGGCTACAATACTTACTGCACAGAAAATTTAGGGGATTAAAAAGAGATAATAGTATTTGGCATCTTTAAGTAAAAAAGAAAAATTAATTTCCTTTTATTAACGTATCACCTTATTTCCACACCTTGGTGTTTCCTACCATGTATTAACCCTTATACACTACAGAGAGGGCTGGAGACATGGAAATCAGAGCTGAGATAAATTAAGAAGTTATTTACTTTAAGTCTCTCCTTCTATAGAGGAAAAAACTGAGACCCAAGATCCCATAGCTAAATAAGAGCTAAATGAGCTTAAGAAGAGCTAAATGTTAAAGGATGCATACCCCATCTCCTATGTCCCAGTCCAATGTTCTTTCTACAACACGTTATCTCTGATAATGTCACAGGTTTGAAAGAGACATTTCTTTTATCTTAAAAAAACTAAGTACAGCATCAAAGTGTAAAAAGTACAGGAGCTTTGGAGTCAGATCATTCTAGATGACTCTGAGGTTTGCCACTGGTTGGTTGGGTGCCCTAAGTAAATCACAACTTCTCTGACCCTCCATTTTTTCACCTAAATTTGTGGCTAATCATGTGTGCTTTGTGGGGCTTCTGGAAATGTTTGAAATAAAGAATACATTGCCCTTTGAACAGCATTTGCCACATTAAGAATTCTTGCTACATATTAATTAATAATAATGACAGTAAGAGGTTTAGGTACATAACAAGTTCAAGGAGGAGACAGGAGACAGGAAGTGCTCTTGGTTCTTCTCCCCAGGCAAGTCCCATCAGTGTCGTGGTTGTTCTTGGAACAGGAATTAGTTTCTACCACAGAAAAACACCAGTGTATCATGTCTTTCTCCCCTTCCAGAAAAAAGCAAACTTCTTTTTTTTTTTTTTAACCTCTGCTTCCAGTTTTTCCAAGTTCTGGTTCTTTTTCCACTCATAATAAATATTTTCCTCAGAGAGCACCCGCGTAGCCCCTGCAACGTGCTCAGTTTCTGGCTCGCCTGTTTCTGAGGTGCATGGGTACCTCTGAGAGCCACGCACCCAGACTGAACCATCCATCAGAATCTCTTTTCAAGGACTGTCGCTGTCTCCCAAGTCTGTTCACTGTTCTGGTGAATTAACTCACACCCACAGCTAAGCCTAATCCTGCCAAATTCTTCAAGGAATTCAGAGCTCCATGGGTTTAGCTCTCTAATCTCTCCTCACCTCAATGCTACGTGCAACCAGGAACAGTGTGAACAATTGTACAGCACATTCCATCCAACTGCTTCTTCGTCGGTGGATTTAATGTCCTCCACTTCCACAACTTTGCTCTGATCTATGGTTTTACTTCATGGAGGTATTTCCTTGTGTGCTAAATATTTCTACGGGATAAGCTGGCTATCGAGGTCTTCATAGAAAAAAAATGTCTTGAGTTTTATGATATATGCAAAGATAAGTTGACACAAGGATTAAAAAAAATATATGCCCCCACAAGGAAGTCAAAACTTTCAGTTTTGGAAAACAACTAACTGATCTGTGTTGTGCCAAGCATGTATAGCGATTTCAGAACGTTCCTTAACTCTAGTAGCCACTGTCTGCTATTTTCTCTGTCATCCTTTCCTCATTTATGAATCGTCTGGTTTTACACTTCTTCTTCTTTACCCTTGGTACAGACTTCAACATGCAGACATGTTTTGTATAAGGTTATGGTGAAGAACTCCATTTTGCATTCAGAAAGACCTGGTTTGAATTCCAGGTCCTTAGCTAAACTATCAACCTCCCCAACCCCAATAGTTCATATTCCATTTCCTTGCTTGCTTTTTCTCCTAAACTCTTATCACTATTTAACAAATGTTGTATTTTAATTACTTCCCCTTCTTATTTATGTCCGTGCCCTTCTGTAAGTTCCATGAGGGCAGTAATATTTGTCCTTTTTAAAAATTCATTGCTGTGCCGTAGCCCCTAGAATAGCACCTGAGCTAAAATACTTGTCAACTCAATAAGGGAATGATTAAATGAGATGATCCATGCCAAGCCCTTAGAACAGTGTGTGACACCACTTCACACATTTTCTTGGTTTAGACAGAATGGAAAAGAGGACTAGAACTCTTTCTTTTTATGCCAAATATTGGCAGATCCATGGCTTCACAATATCTTAAACATGTGCTGCACAAACTAGAATACAACTGGAACATCGCCCACTAACGTCTGTTTTGGAAAGGCATGTCATCCATATTATCATGGGGATCTTTTGTCTGAAACCAAGTGCTTAATGGCTCATTTTCCCATCCACTATGACATGAAAACTAAAATAAATCAAAGTAGCAACCTAACAGTCCAGAACAGCCCTAGACCAAAAGTGTAAATGAATGTGCTCAGTGATGAAAGAAAAAAAAATCAGGTAGAGAAACATATTTCAACTCCTGGTTCCAAGGGATTTTGTATAAACAAAACCAAAACAAATTTTGTACCAACCCTATGTCAGGATGCTCTTTTATTTATTACTCATAACTGCCAAAAAGTTAAATAAGCATTTACCAAACTTCATAGGCCCTGAAGAATCAACTGTATATTTATATATTTTCAATCACTAACTTGTCAAAAAAGCCAAGACATCAGCAATAAATAAGCAAAGTTTAGATGAAAAGCAATTTAGCCCAGGGTGCTTTTGGCTTTTTCTATGTTGACTGGGACCAAAGACTGGTGGTGAACAGGGATCTCCATCTTTGATAGATATAATGAAGTGTGAATGAGTTAACAAAAGCTTTCTTGTACTACACCACAAGTACCATTTGATTTCAGAACACATCAGAACATATTTGTGCAAATTGATACTTTTTGTAGATGTGAACACTGGGATGACCTGTTGCATATCAATATACTGTTGCCATCAGGTCATCAAACTTTCAGTATCACCTTTATGAGACCAAGTCTGCATTCAACTCTTCCCTTATGCATCCCGTATCTGATAAAATACGTGGGGAAGTCAAATGGAATTGCAAATTCCCTGGGATGATATCTCTAGTGGATATTTGTTTCATTTTTAACTCCCAGCTTCCATTACCACCTCTGCTAATATACTCCAATACTTTCTTGGGAAATGATATCTCTTCTTCAGTGTGGTTAATAGTTTTACTATTCAAGATGGAATGGTGAATCACTTGGACTTCACCTTCTGAGGCTTCAAATCTTACATAGAATAATAATATTTACTGCTTTGGCATGTGTATTGGCATGGATCTAAAACCCTTTGGTGTCCCACAACAACCCAATAAACTAGATACTATTATTATCTCCACCTGACAATTGAAGCAAGTATCCCAAGACCAAGGAGCCAGTAGGTAAGGAGTGACATGGAATTCTCACTCAGATATGCCCCATGGGAGAGCAGATGGTCTTCAGCACTAGGCCACACCACTTCTCCGTGTATAGGGATTCAGGAGCAAACACACCCGTTAGAGCTGATTCGCCTCAGTTTCCTGATGAAATGATTCATCATTCCTCCTGCTCCCTGGATCCCTGGGGCTACCTGAATTTTAACTTTTCTTCAGATGTCATTCATTTGTATGGCTAAACCATAGCCTCCCAATAAGTTGACTTTTTGCTTAAGATATCCGGAACTGGTTTTTGTTTCTTGATGTGAGTGTATCTTACTTTTTTTGTGTGTGTTTTTCTTCCATAGTCTCTGTCTGCATTCAACTCTTCCAAGAGGATATTGCCGTTAAGATCCGAACATCTGTTTGTTTTCTTGAAAATCTATTTCAAGGGCGACTTCAGGCTATGCTAATCTCTCACCATGGGCTGATTATATTGTGGGGCGAACTACTGTGCGTTCCTGGTGTGTGATGTCCTGCTATTCAAGGGCAGGGTCAGAGCTCTGCTACAGGATACAAAAGGAGTCAATACTTTAGTTCTCTCCACGGATCCCTTTCTGGGTCAAAGGGATTGTTTGATTTCCCTAACTTCAAAATCGTAAGTTTGCTTAAACCTTGACCTTGTTACAAAATCCCAGCAGAAGTCCACATCTCATCAGTTCATAAGTTGCTGTCAACACATTTTGACATCCTAACTGGAACACTACAGTCCAAGAGTGACCGACCTGATTAAGGAATGCAAATTTACCAATGCCATCAATGAAGAGATATCGTTTTCTCTCTCAGCGTTTATGCCTGTAAAAAATATAGTGACTATTTAGTGCTCTTATTATTTTTACTTTTAATAACCTGGTGTTACTTCCTTTTAAGAACCACACTTCCTCCATTCCATGTGCTATTGACAAAGATATCAATCAATCCAGTGTCCTAGTTTATAGCCACAGGGATAGGCACCTAATCTGCGTGGCCAATTAGAGCACCCAATCCAGGACAGTTAGCAAAAAAGAATAAGTGTTCCAAACAGGACCAATCGGTGTTCCTTTTTAAATAATTGATGCAGCCACTGAGAAGGAGAGGGTCCCTGGGATTATGACATGTAAGACTATAAATCTAGAGAAGCTTATAATGTCTATGCAACAGCGAAGCGAGATCTGAAAGACAGAATAATCTAGAGGAAAGTAGAAAAGGGAGCGAAGGGGGAGACTGATGGTACCATTTGAACCTCCATATCCTACACTGCCTAAAGCCATAACTACTTACTGTCTTGATTTCCCTGTTATAATATTGGTTAGTGCTTTCACCATCATTCCTTTATCCATTTTTGCATTAAGAAGTTTGAGTTGGGCTTTTGTCACTTGTAACTGAATAACTCTCTGTTAATTTTGTGTGCCTATAAACCAGAATATATATTTGCGATTTTCAAGCCGGTTGCTTATTATTTTGTTTTTCCTTACAATACCAACACAGTTTATAATATCTATCTATTTATCTACACATACATACACATATGCTCATTTTCTATAAGACCCTAAGCAACTGAAAGAAAAATTTTAAACCCAGCCATTTAGAAGCATGTTTTAAATATCGGTTTTCTACAGAGAAAAAACTGATGGTTGCTAAATGGGAGGGAGGTTGGGGGATGGGTGAGAAGGTGAAGGGATAAGAAAGTACAAAAAACTAGTCATGGGAATGTGAAATACAGTATGGGGAACATAATCAGTAATGTTGTAAAGACTCTACAGGCTGTCAGATGGGTGCTGGACTTAATGGGGGGATCATTTCATAGATTATATAAATGCCTAACCACTGTGTGTACACCTGAAACTAACATAAAATAATACTGAATGTTAGCTATATATATGTGTGTGTACATATATAGTCACAGGGTGTAAAGTACAGCATAAGGAATATAGCCAGTGGTATTATAATAACTAGGTACAATGTCAGAGGATTAGCAGACTTGGTGGGATTATCACCTTATGAGGGGTGTAAATGTCTAATCATTATGTTGTTTTGTACACCTGAAACTAATAATAAAATTAAAATAAAAGAAATATATATCTATTTTCATGTGGTTCGAAAATCCTCAATTGATTAAAATTTATGTCTTTTGGATTCTTGTCATGAAATGCTTCAGTATTCTCTCTTACCTAGTTGATCCATCTCTTTATCATTTACTTGCTTCCATGAAGACATCTAAGGCGATTCTTTTCCTCCATGATCTAAATCACTTTTGCCAATAATTCAATGGGGTCATCCAATATTTTAATTAGTTTTGGATCTCTCCTCTCTTATAAGATTTAGAAGAAGATCGTCTCAAAAGTAAGTGACACTTGCCTACCTTCATTCACTGAACGTGTTATAAGTGCATGAAGACATGTTCACTGGACAGATTATTAAGACAATTTCCAGTAAGAATATCTTCCTGTAATTGTAGCATAGACATTTTTTAGATACTGTCACATGCATTACCTCATTTGTTTTTCAATGGACTTACCTTACAGTAGGTAGGTACATTGAGATTACCACCTATACTACAGAAGAAATTAATATTGACAAAGAAAGGTAGCCTGCCCCAATTTACCCAGCGATCAAGAGTCTGGATTCAAATAAAAATCTTCTAGCTCTAAATCCAGTGATATCTTCATTCAGAGCAGTTGTTGTTTTGTCCGAGCCATGTATAGGGGTTCTGGTTACGTTTTATTAGAAAAACAGTTGCTGCTGTGTTAAAAAAATTTTTTAAATAACTGTATAATTGCATAACTTGTATTTTTTTTTCAAACTCGAGGAGACAGTGTTATGATGATATCCTAAAGACATTGATCATGAAAGATGCATTTCTTGTCTGAGTTTCAACTTAGAAAAAACTTCAGTTTAGGTATTACTTCTTGGGAGTGGGGCGAAGGGAAAAGCTTCTCTCTTTTCCAGCATGTGGTAATTGGTACAGACTTTCCTTATGTGTCGTCTATCATAACAGTTAAAATCTTTTCAGTGTAACCCTGCTCATGTTAGGTTATTCATGCTGCCCTTTGTGATAGAAGCCACTTTGATTCCTAGCCATGTCTCTATACAATGGTTGTTGTTAAGAAATATGTGAATTAGCTCTGAAACTAAAAATACATCCATCCTCTGCTTGGTTAAATCGGTTGAACTCCATCTCTGTGAGCAGCTTTGATCTAACTTTATCTTCCATTATTTATTAATATCTGTGTTCTGTGATCTCCAGTCACCCCCACTGCCCATGTATTCATGTTACACAGTAGAGTTTGGGGCCAGAGCTGAGTTCCCTAGGTAGTCCGTGGCCTGACAATAGCTTCAAAGTCTCTTGCCTCTCAGTAAAAAGCAAGAAAATCTATCAGAGGCTACATTCTTTTCTGGGGAACAGGATATAAAAACCTTCCTGCCATTTGTCATTTTCAGCATCCTCCATGTTACACATTAAATAAATCTGGTTTAATGCCTCTGGCTTGTGACCGTCTGTCATCTGTTGCAGAGCTACATGTTTTTAGGGGGAGTTTCATTGAACTTATGTCAGGAAGAGGTCATATTGATCTCAGTGGGGGATGCCATTCATCTCACCCTTTTCAAAAGACTCAGAAACAATGATCAATTATCTGCAGTAAACTGCTATGCATTTATTATCTAAGGGTATTCACCATAAATCATAAAAGTTTGAATTTTTCTATTCAAATTACTTTACAATGATATTTGAATTTGAATTTTGAATATAAGTTTCTTCCTCTAGTTCCTTCCTAGGTTCTAGGGTAATGGAGAAATAAATATAAAAGCAGCATCTGGTTTTGGATTATATCAGAAATGATGATTTCTCATATTCTTGCCATATCATATCAAATCACTATTTGAATTTTAGTTCTTACATCAAGGTAGAGAGAAAATTTTAAGTATGTGTATAATAGCCATCCTATATATTTTGCCATTCCAACATCCAATAGTTATTTTAAGCTAGAACCACCAGTGTTACCATTTGGGGGACCACCACTTCACTCTGACTCCATGTGGTTCAGTTCAAGTTGATTTTATCTCCTATTCCCAGGAGAGGAGTATAATTTAAGTGCGGCCTATCAGACCACTGCAGCTACCCTGGCCTCTATGATGACCTCTGGAAGAGCATACAATCAAGGCAGGCCAATGACATTCAATCCCAGGACTTCTTGTGGAACTTTAAGTGAAGCTGACTTTCCACTCGCGTTACTGAGCTGGTAGAATGGAAACCTGGAAATGATGCTATTGGTTTTACCATCCCAAAGGCAAATCTTGCCTGAGAACAAGCCAATATGAAAGAAAGCAAACCTGAGAAATTGTGTGAGTCAATCATTCTCATGGGGCCCAGAAACACAGGTTCCCCCTAGCCAGCAAAGCCAGGCTCTCAAGGGGCATCCCAGGTAGACTATACAAGTCCACCAGCTTCAGCGGTATGCGGAAGAGCTCTGGGTGGGACAAGCCCACTAGCTTTAGCAGGACCAGCAGATGCTCAAATGCATTTCTGCCCATTTGGATAAGTAATTATAAGGACAACTATTGGGTTTGTGCAGTTATGGTACTGATGTTTCTGCTGTGAGAGTGTTGCCATGAAGAGTATTAATATCCTCTGAGATGCTTATTGTTATCACACAACAACCTATACAATGGATAGCGATATTCTTTCAATTTCCTACATTAAATGTATAGTCTCACATCGAACCAACCATTCACATCTTACTTACACTGTGCTAATGTAAGGGGAGCTTTCTTGACTTTATCTTTCACCAATATTTACTTGACTATCTCATCAATATACATCTTCTATCAGAAATCTGTAAATATTCAACAAATTAACCTCTACTATGTCCTATAATATGCCTCCTTTTAAAGAAATCTTATCATTGTCCCTAGTAATACTTCAAGGCTCATGTCAAGTTTTGTGACCCTGGGACTTTTGGAACTCTCCTCCAATGTGAAAATTTTATCCTGAACCTTCATATGTGTTCATTATTTCTACATTATTACCAGTCTTTTATCATTTTATATGTTCATGACACAAGTTTGGGCTATCTTAGTAACTCTTTTGGTGTGCCATATATAAAATATGACTGCATTAAAAACAGCACTTTAAAAGTTAGATTTTAAAAGTGTGACTTTAAAATAATAATAGAGTCCAGATTCCTAATATATTTAATACTTGATTGCATGGCAGTAAACAAAATTACTGTGAAGTTACAACTGACTCATAAAGTCCTGAAGTAGTATAGCTAATACCACTACAACAGTTAAGAAGTTAGGCTTACCCTTTATTAAAACAAACAAACAAAAAATCTATTAATCCCTTTAACATTTGTAGCAAAAATATACTTATAGCAGAAATATTTTAGAAGAGAAAATTACTCAGTATGGTCATTGCCCATAATCAATATCTAGTTTTATGCTGTCACCTGAACTACTCAAGTAGCATATACTTAAGTCCGAACTAAAACAACTGTTTGAAAAAATTAATACAGTAAAGTTCTAGGGCAGTTTTCTGACCAAGACTGTGAACTTTTTAAGGGCTATGACTGTGCCATGTTTGCCTTTTACATTTTTGACCTCCAGTTAATTACTCAGATAATTTTTAAAAATTTAGTCCAGCAGTTGAATAAATAGCAAAATGATATGTTCCCATCTCTCCTGTAGCTAGTGGATGTATTCAGGACCATGGACAGCAAACACTTCACCACTTCTCAATTAAGACTCCAGCATACTACTAATTAGCTGTGAAAATCGAAGGCTTATCATCTCTCTTTGGTTACACTGAAAAGAAACTCTATATTTATATCATTAAAAGTAGTACAACTTTTTCTGTTTGGAAAGCAATGGGCTAACTGCTTCATTTAAGGGAGATGTCTTCTTTCTCCACAAATGTGTAAGTTCCCCAATTGCAAGGACATTGTCATGTTTGTTGCAGTATCTTCATTGCTCAGCAGTGGTGTAGGACATAATAGGTTGTTTAATAAATGATTCACGTGGTGCCTCTGGTTAAAAAAACCCTTATTATTAAGCACAACAAACAACAACGACGAACAAGTTAAGATTTGTTCATAAGAAAGCCAGTAATGGGACTCTGAAAACTGACAAGACTTATGTAGTCATCTTCATTCAAATTAAAGTTCAACAAACTGCTCATAAATTCTACATAACCAACAATCTATTGGGCTCTTAATTCATAAATTCACTGAGACCATTTTGGATAACTAAAATGCTTCTAAAGAAGAACACCATTACAACTATATATTCTCAAAGATTTATAAGTATGGCTAGAGTAAAAACGATGGCAGTATTCAGAAACTATGGTAGTATAAATATAAGAAGATAAGTAAGATGCATGGCAATGTGTCATGTCATGAAATGTTTAAACCTCCACATGGTGCAGAGAGGCGGTAGGGATTTGTGTGCTGGCAGAATTGCACTCATGCCACTGGCATGCATTATTGTAGAATGACTACAACTATACAATAGATATCGACGACTAGAAAAAGATGGTGTGTTTCAGCCTAAGGTGCAAAAAAAATCAAGAGAACGTTGTCACATGACAGGTCTTTGAACAGCCAAAGGGGAAAAACACACTTTGGTAAAGCTTGGCAGACTAAAAGCATTCCACATAGCTAAAGACTGGCAATAACTTGGACATGACTAGTTGCCTTGCCCTAAGCTCACAGCTGCTATGAACTGATATTAGTCCTCTGAATACTAGTCTTGAAAGTGAAAAGAAAAAAGATTATGAAAATATACTGTCTCTTTCTGTTAATATTCATAGCACTATGTAACTCTGACCTACAGAATTTCAAAGCAGATCTAAGAGACCAGATATAGAATGGGTTTTCTTTTTCTGATACAGGACCTGAGTGATTTGGGGTGATGAGGAGATTAATAGCCTCCTCGCTTTCCAGACAGTGGCTTCAAGTGTCTCTCTAAACACTGATGAAATATGACTTTGGAAATGCCGGCTGTAGCAATTCTGAATGAAAATCATAGGCCCTCCTCCCAACATGCAAACACACACACACATCTCCTGAAAAAAAATTTGTTCTGTTTTTTAAACTGTGTAAGGTGCCCTTTTCCTAGAATAAAAATAGAGCCTATCTAGAACCACCTCTGGTTGAAAGTTTAAAAATCAGCTGGTCATTTCCTGCTTCAGTGTCAATCAACTGGTATCACTGATTATTTTTTTCACTGAGCTATCTATACAACCCCCAAACAGTATTTTATAAAAAAGCAAACATAGTTAAATCCAAACAAATCGCCAGTTAGATCATCACGTGTGACAGATTTAATTTTCCAATTAACTTACACTTTTTGGATGGACTTCCCTCATATTGTTGTTTTAAACAGACCTCCATGTAAAAGCATTGCTGGAATTAACTGGCTGAATCAAATTCCAGTGGACAAATCTGTATTAGTCATCATTTCTACACGTAGTATTAACTTGGGACAAAATGGGCATTAATCCAGAGAAATGAAGGCATAACTTGTGTCACAAGACAATGACTTCATTGGTCAGTAGACAACAAAGCCAACATTTCATTTTCACACCATTATCATATTTTTGAACGGCAGCAGTATGGAATCCAAAAAGAGCATAAAACTAGCTGAATTGCTAGCTTTAATACAGGTGGGGTTCAAGGTGAGACCAGGCCAGTGAGCAAAGGCGAAATGCAGAACATCGTATTTATCATGACAAGGAGATAATATTTTATCCCAAGGCCATTGAGAAGCATCGCTGCATCATGTAAACAGAAGAGCATTTTTTATCAGATGGACAGCAGAGAAAGTAACTGGAAGGCCATTGCAGTAGCACGAGTGACAGATGATAGGAACCAGCTCAAGGCAAACATGCAAAACTCATCATTATCACTGCCTCTGTTAACAGGCTTCTAGGGGCTCTGTGCAGACCCCACCTTGGGTCTTTCAGCATCGTTTGGAAATATTTATTTTTATATCTCTCTTTTCCCCCAGAAGAAGTGAGTGTCTAGAGGACCGAAAATTATCTGAACTATCTCTGGACTTTGTTTACAACATTACACTCTCCTCTCCAATTACCTCCATTTATCCCCTCTGTCCTGGCAGCAAAAACAAAACAAACAAACAAACAAAAAACAAAAACAAAAGCCCCCAAAACACAGGGAGATAATTTGAGAAATCAAACGCAGTACTTAATGACAGGATCTAAGGAAACCACAAATGATGGTGCAGCGTCTCAGGGCTAGCAACACTGGGGGACAATAACCACTTCTCAGCCTGAAGGAGCAGGAAGAGGAAGTGAAATGTAATTCAGAGAAAGAGGGAGAGCTGAGTGGAGAGGCTGTCTCTCAGGACTTGTTATTTTGGTCAAGAGATGAGCCAGAGGGGCCCTGTAAGAGGGATTTAGGGCAAGAATACCCCAATTTCACGCCTCCCTCCCTCCAATATACTGCCGGGGCCCACTGTTGTCCAACCCAATAGGAAGCTAGAATACAAGGGAGCATGTTGATTTCTTTCCTACCAACTACACAGATCAGCCTCAGCCCTGGAGGCACAAGGTAGGGTGGAAGAGAATAGAGAACAGGCCTGGAGGTGCTCAGAGGCGTGCCCTTCACAAACTTTGTAATGTAGGTAAAAACTGTGTTTATAACATAAATGCAACTCAAGACCATATCCTTCCATGAGGACATTCTCTGAGCACCTGTCTGTATAGAAATGTTAGGTCCAGCACTATTGCTGGTAGTCCCAACATTCAAAATGGCAAGATTTCACTACACATCTGCTTAGTCAAGTTTTATATTAGTAACTTAAAAATATAATTTGCATTCTTTCTTCTTGATGCATTCTTCTTTGCATTCTTTCCTCTTATCTCATATTACTCTTCTTCGCAATGTACTCCCTTGCATAATTTTTGCCTTATATTTTACAGATGAGGAAACTGTGAGAGAGCAGAGTTACAGGAAACTAAAGAGAGGTCAAGTGACATGGAAAGGCCACCCACCCTGATCTTGGGGTCAGGAACCTATTTCAGGTCTTCAGACCTCACATGAGCAATAACATCTGTACAGCGCCATACCTGGGGATTGAGCAGCTACCTTAAAGAGGAAGAACGCTATCCTGGGTCTGCATGATCTAATTTAACCCTGACTCTCAAGTAGACCACAGAACATCCTGCTCCATTGCAGGTGATGCTGTGACCCACGTGGCACCACCTTTCAAAGAAAGACGATGTCTTCACTTTGAAGAATTGGCTATCGGGCTAAGAATGGCACATGAAGATGAAAAGGTTGGTGCTCATTTAATTCTGAAAATACACTAAATCTGCTTTAATGTGAACGAATAACAGACATTTTTATCCCAATGTATTGTAGGACTGTCATCCAAATAAATAATAGATGACGATAACGTGGCACTTTCAAGATTCTTTTCTCATGTTTGAAAGATGAGGGTCATCAGAGATAATAAGTATTGCAAATCAGCCTATGAAGAGAAAGATAAATATTAAGATTGCAAATTGAGGAAATTAAAACTCTGTATTTAGGGAAATAAAACACGGGAGTCTCTCTTTTCCTCTAGATAAAGTAAAGTAATTGTGTAATATGAAAATTGGAGCAGGATATAATGTGCAATTAGGCAATAAGAGGAAAACAACCAATTCTGTGTATGTGTGTTTGGGGGGGCAGTGGATAAATAAAATTAAGGCTTAACAGACCAAACAATTAATTATAAGTAATTATGTGCAGGTTAAGGTATTTTTTTTTAATAATATGCTTTCCATGAAAAATTAGCATACCACAACAGTAAGACATTTTAGGAACGGTTCTACTAAGGAGTAATCTGAAAATAAGAACCGGGAAGCTTAGGAACAAAGTATGTCAAAGAGATAAGGTTAATGGAGGTTCCGGTACTGGCTTAAAAGCAGAAATGTCGGCTTTGTATTTCTGTATTATTGGTAGCAGTTTCTGTCAGGTCAGGATAAAACCGCTGACAGCATGTTCTTGATTCCTTTCACTGGTGAGGTATTTATTTCGGGACGGATTTTGTTTTGTAGAACCCTTACTTTCATTATCCTTCATTAAACACAGCCACTAAGTAAATTTTCTCTATTTTTTCCTGCTTGCTTAATCCCAGATAAATCTCAGATAATTAGCTTGAGCTTTGGAAAATCGTGTTGCCTGGTATAAATGAAATGAAGTTTTATGCCGTGCCAGAGGAAGTTACAACCTGTTGTGGGAATAGAAATGCTTTATTGGGAGTTCCTTGCCTGTGGTTATATATGAATTGAAGAGAGAACAGAGGAAATTATTCAGCTCTGAAAATCCTTTTTCAGCCAACAATAATTTTTAAAGAGTAAAATGTTTTATTTTCTTTCATGCACTTTCTTTGACATCTTACACCTCAAATCATTATTTTGGCTATACCGTCAATACGCCAATAAAAGTGATTATAAGACAAAAATGAAGAATGGCTATCATCAACAAGACAAATAGTAACAAGTGTTGGAGAGGCTGTGGAGAAAAAGGAACCCTCATACACTGTTGGTGGGAATGCAGACTGGTGCAGCCGTTATGGAAGGCAGTGTGGATGTTCCTCAAAAAAATTACGAATAGAATTACCGTATGACCCCGCAATCCCTCTCCTGGGTATCTACCCAAAAAATCTGAAAACATCTACACATAAAGACACGTGTGCTCCAATGTTCATTGCAGCTTTGTTTACGGTGGCCAAGACGTGGAAAAAACCAAAATGTCCTTCGATAGATAAATGGATAAAGAAGTTGTGGTATATATACACAATGGAATACTATTCGGCAGTAAGAAAAGATGATATAGGAACATTTGTGACAACATGGATGGATCTTGAGATTATAATGCTAAGCGAAATAAATCAGACTGAAAAAGTAGAGAACCATATGATTTCACTGACATGTGGTATATGAACCAAAAACAACAAAAGAACAAGACAAACAAATGAGAAACAAAAACTCATAGACACAGACAATAGTTTAGTGATTACCAGAGGGTAAGGGGGGTGGGTGGTGGGAGATGAGGGTAAGGGGATCAAATATATGGTGATGGAAGGAGAACTGACTCTGGGTGGTGAACACACAATGGGATTTATAGATGATGTAATACAGAATTGTACCCCTGAAATCTATGTAACTTTACTAAAAATTGTCACTCCAATAAACTTTAATTAAAAAAAGACAAAAATGTAAAATTCAGACAAAATATGCACTTCAGCTATATCTCCTCAGGGTCTAGCACAGAGCCTGGCACTCATGGATAATTGTTTTATGAAAAATAAAAGATAACGGGATCCACTCTCTGAGAGCATTCGGTAATGATACTTTCACTCTTGTCTTCTGGATCCCAAACCTCAACCCTGTATTTGTTTCCTTTCATCCTCATTACAGAATTGATCAGCTGCATGGATTTATTGTCCTGTGGCATAAGTTGAATTTCTGAGGAGCAGAATAACAAGTGCAAAAAATTAGGCCATAGTAACTGCGATAATTAATTTTAGGTGTCAGTTTGGTCCCAGGGTGCCCAGATTAAACATTATTTCTGGATACATCTGTGAGGGTGTTTCTGGATGAGATTAGCATTTGAGTCACTAGACTCAGGAGACTGCCCTCCCGCGTGTGGGTTGACATCATTCAATCCACTGAGGGCCTGAAGCGAATAAAACGTAGAGGCAGGAAGAATTTGCCCCTGTGTTCTTCCTGTCTGCCTGTCTGGTCTGGGACACAGATTTTCTCCCGTGCTTGGACGGGGATTTACACCGCAGGTCCCCTGGTTCTCAGGCCTCTGACTTGATCTGGAATTACACCACATGTTTCCTTGAGTCTCCAGCTTGCAGATGGCTGGAGATCATGGGACTCAGCGTCCATAATCGTATGAGCCAATTCCTCATAATTAATCTCCATATATACATATGTAAAATATAGATATTAGTTATAGAGAGAAATTATATCTCTGTAATACATAGTCTAAAAATATATAGCTATATGTCTATAACACATAGAGATATATAGAGATATTAGCACATATATAGCTACAGAGAGAGAATATATATGTCCATGTAATATAGTATATATTCTAGATATAGGGAACATATATAGTTATATCTATATCAATATAGAATATATTGTATATATAGAATTTATAGATCTATAGAAAATAACTATGAAAATATATTTTAATTATATTAAATATAACTACTTAGTCTAATATATGGGATATATATATAGAGAGAGAGAGAGAGTGAGAGAGAGAGAGAGCGCCAAAAAAATGTATACACATTTTAAGAAAGAAAAAAACTATTAAATTTGTAATAGTCAATATATACCTATAACTTTTTTTTTTTTTCCCTCATAGGGGTAGATAATTACAGTGAGAAGGGTAAGTTTTGGGCAGAGAGGGGAGGTCTTTTGGGCGGTCGCATTCCGTGGATTACGCAGGAATGCAGAGACCTGATGCCTATGTCCAACTGCCTGCCTTGTTGTTCCCTTGAGAGACGTGATCCCCATAAAATGTCTATGGGAAGTTGAGGGACAGGAGGTCTGTTCTTCTGTATCTGCTTCCTGCTGGGCAGGAGCATAGAGCTGTCCCTACCTATGGGGGGATTCACGGAAGTCTCCCCCTGTCTGATCTCAGATGAGAGGAAGGGGTCTCGAGATCCATCTGGAAGACCGTGTTGGGTTCTTTGGTTGGGACTGGTAATCTTGCTGGGGTATCCTCTGCATCCCCAAGGCCCCTGAATGAGGAAAAATAGATTTTAATTAATGAATCCGTTATCTCTACAGAGCCTGTGGCCATTCAACCAGTCATTCAGGCGGCGTCAATCGTCCAGGAGCTGGGCCCAGCTTGGGTTGGAAAGAACATTAGGCGTCAATGATTACAATCAACAAGTACACTGGTCTGGGGGAATGTTAAAACCTATTTTGTCTCTGGGATGGAATTATCCAAGAGTTAGGTCCAGAATGGCTTGGGGGATGTTGGGAAGTCACAGGCTTTTAAGGAGTTATCTGAAGCAGGCATGACAGATATTTGGAGATTCAGACTAGAAGCAATCTTTAGTCTAGAATTCAGAAACTGATTAGAAGAGTAATCAAAGCCAGAGGCTAAAGAGCTAAGAAACTAGGGAAAAGGAGACTTAAAATTCCTGTATTTCACCAGCTATCTATTTGTGCTGGGGGCTGGAGGGCCAGCTGGTGCAGGACTGCTCCCTATAGCAGTCCTGGTGCTAAAGTCTGGGATAGCCTCCATCTCACCCCAAAGCGCTCTGATGCGCTAGAATGCAGCTTGCTTCTCCGAGTCTAGGTCTTCTGCAGTGACTCGGAAACTCAGCTCAGGAGGTGTTGGCAGACTCAGAGGGTCCCCTCGCCTGCACGACAGAATAGAAACCTTTCGTTTTCGAGGCCTGGAACTGTCACATGTGGGTGAGCAGTCTAGTCCCGGTTTGCTCCTGCCCCTTTATTCCATCTGTGTCCTTTTCATTCTGGCACTTCTGGGAAAGCACGGAAGCCAAAGAGGGAGAGGAAGGACCCTCTTGGCTCACTTGTTTTGAGCATTTCTGGAACAGCCGAGCATGGGATGTGGCTGGACCCCTTGTCCTCTGCGCTGGTGGGAAACCTCGGTGGAACTGTATTAGTTTGTGATGGCATTTCTTCTGGGGCAGGAGCTCAGCAGGGAGGTCTGTGATTTCTTGTTGCTCGTGTTTTCTGAGATCTCTGCACCGAGGATTCTCTGCATAGGCCCAGGCCTGGGCACGAAAAAAGAGTGGCCTCCCTCAGGGGCCTAAATGCAGACTGTGCACCACCAATGCCATCCGGGTTCCTTCCCTGATTGGCCTGCTTCTCTCTGAGTGCAGGGTCTTCCTCCTACTAGGCCGCCCCTTTGGTCCTCAACAAGTTCTGTTCAGTGCAGATGTTGTGGGCACACCCGGGTGTTGTGTGGGTGACTACCTGCTCTTCTGCCACACAGTAAGTGACTTTGCCCACTGGAGACACTGAGCTGCAGGCCATCTTTGAGTGCAGAGCAGACAGCACTGCTTTCCTACGATGGCCATGCCTGCAGATTGAGGTGAGGAACCCGAGAAAAAAGCGCAGCGTCTACAAGATCTTGGAATATCGCCTCCGAGATCTGTGAGAAAGCACAAAGGCAAACTCACCAGATACTTGCAGTTTGGCCTGTGAGAGGAGAGGACGGAGGGGCATGGACCGCTGGGTGACACTGGCATCCCAAACGAAGGTGGCCAGCAAGGCGAGTGCAGCAGTGCTGGCCCTCCGGTACCCGGGGTGGGGGTGGCAGGCAGATCCTGCCCAGGTAACTACCCATGGGGCGCTTGGGGAAGGTCTGTCCTTGGAGAGAGAGCAGGCTCCAAGCCAGCTCCTTCAGCTGTCAACACGGCTGAAGGCAAAGTGCCCACCATTGGGCCTGCTGCCTGCATGCACTTGCAACACGCTAGCGAACAATGGGCACGCTGCCAGGAGCATGCGCACCGAGAGTCACGGTCAAGGGGGCGTGCAGAGGATGTGCAAGGACCAGGGGCTAGCAGAGCTGTGGACCTGCCCAGGATGCTGAGGGGTAGAGGTGTTTGCTTGAGGGCCATGAGCATGAGCCTGCTGACAGGTAGCAGCTCCTTTTCCCTGGTGGCCACACAGCTGCAGAGAACTAACTGTACAACAGAGGGTCCCTCCCGGCAGAAAGTGAATACCCTGAGGAGCATGGTGCCTGGCCCAGCAGTCCCTGCATGAGGTGGCAGCTTTGGAATCAGCACCTGTGTGTCCTCCTGCCCTTTTCTCTGGAATCACCCCAGGGTAAATGTATCTTTTAAATAAAATGTTTTATTAAAAAAAAAAAAAATGGGGTATGTCCGGATGGCTCAGTTGGTTAAATCGCAAGCTCTTAACAACAGGGTTGCCGGTTCAATTCCCACATGGGCCAGTGAGCTGTGCCCTCCACAACTAGATTGAAGATAACAAAATGCTGCTGAGCTTCTGGAGGGGCAGCCATTTGGCTCAGTTGGTTAGAGTGGGAGCTCTCAAGAACAAGGTTGCCGGTTCAATTCCCACATGGGATGGTGGGCTGTGCCCCCTGCAACTAAAGATTGAAAATGGTGACTGGACTTGGAGCTGAGCTGCGCCTTTCACAACTACATTGAAGCACAATGACATAGATCCTGGAAAAACACCCTGTTCCCCAATATTCCCCAATAAAAATTTAAAAAATACACACACACACACACACACACACACCGATAACAAAAGATATGTACAAGTAATATAAGTAATGTGTATACACTTTTTTGGCACCCCTGGTGTGTGTGTGTATGTGTGTGTGTGCGTAGAGAGAGAGAGAGAGAGAGAGAGAGAGAGAGAGAGAGAATATATATATATCAGCATATCTATATCTGTCTATCTATCTGTATGCTATGGGTTCTGTTTCTCTGGGGAACCCTGACTAATGAAGTAATCAGACACACACTCATGTGCGTGCACACACACACAATGCAGGACACAAAAATAGGCACTTGACTCAGTCACTTCTTCCAACTCATGTAGAAAAAATATCAGTAATAGGCTGGAGTATGCATTTTTCCATTATCTGAAAATTGGGTATTAAAGATATGCACAGCATGAGGTAAAAACAGGAAATACATTTTGAGACAACAGACACAACCTTTGCCTTGGTTTATGATTGCTAATGTCCTTTGGTTTATATTACGTAGGTCAGTCAATCTCAGAGGATGGTACCCACCCCCTCAAGAGCAGCATCACCTGGAAACCTGTTAGAAAAGCAACTCCGACTTGCTCAACCAGAAACTGGGTGTGGGCCCAGCTATCTGGGTTTCACGTGAGTCATCCCTGTGAATCTAATGTGGGTTCAAGTTTGAGAACTTTTCATCTAGATCATCTCCCACAGGACTTGGTCTCTGTTACAAGTGCAGTCTGTTATTTAGTAAAGCCTCCCTTATTTTAAAACACGGGGGATACACTATTTGGGGAGGACGTGTTCATATGGAAATAGCAAATAAAAAGGTGAGGCAAAGTATACTTTACCTTCTAGGTTATTTTTACATTTTGCACTTCAGTATAGATATAGCTACTCCATCTTCTCTTAATTATCCCAGCTTTAAATAATGGCAAATGTTCCAAGCCTGACCAAGACGAGTCCCTGCCTAGGATTCTTTTAATGGAAACTGGAATAAGAAGCTATCTTTCCTCACTAATTTCCTGAGCTAAAGGGGTGTGAGTTAAGAGCTGCCCTCAGCCATGTTCCTTGTTAGGAGGTTTTATTTATAATGCTGATGCACCCAAATCTCTGTCTTCGGCATAGAACCCTTCAGTGAATATTAGACTCCAATGGCTATAGACCACTCATTATCTCTCTCTCTATGACTGACGGGCGTCTTGAACTTAACACATCCAAAACTGGATTCTTGGTTCCTCCCAACCACATTCTCAAAGCTTCCCCTCCCTCAATTGTTCCCACCCCAATAAATGGCACAGCTAACCACCCCTTCCATCACCCACCTGCTCAGGGAAAGATCATGTGAATTGCATAGTTCATGTCTTTCAAAGCAGCCACTTCCAATCCATTAACAAGTTCTTTTAACTCTCAAAATATATGCAGAATTGAACCATTTCTTGTCAACTTTACAGTTTTCACCCTACTACAAACCATCATAACTTCTTACTAGGACTGACGTGACTACCTCGGAGATAGATACTTTGCTTCCACTCGACCTCTTACAGCCTGTTCTCCACTAGAAAGATATTTTTACAGATTAAATCCGATTCTTCTAGTTTCTGCTTAAAATTTTTCCTTGACTTCCTGCTACAGCTAAAATAAAATCGCTGGCTTCTTACCATGGACAATTAGGCCTTAGACAATAGATCCTTGCCAATTCAACATCTACTTACTTTCCCCATAGACCTCTTTGTCCCACTCAAGTCAGCCTTGTCCCCGCCCTTTTCACACTCTCAGATCATTTTCATTTCAGGGTCTTTATATCTGCTGAGCCTTCTTTTGGAATTCCCTTGCTCCAAAATTCTGAATGACTGCTTCTATTTCACCCCCCCACCACTTCCGAGAAGCCTCCCCTGACCACCCAATTGAAAGTAAACCACTGTCTTCTCCAGCCCAGGCATTGAACATTACTTTATCATGCATTGATTCATTTTTTTTTTTTTTAGAATGTATAGTAATACATTTTGAAATTTGTGCATCAACTTGAAATTGATTACATATGAACTTATGTTTAACTTAAATTCTGTCTTTACCCTCAGTGAAAGAGTATGAAGGGTATGAACCTCTTTACAAGGTCTGACAATTGAGTTTGAGAACTTGTGGCAACGATATTGTTAACCTTTTTGATATCAGAGGAATTATTCACTATGAATTTGTACCAACTGGACAAATAGTTAACCAAGTTTACTATTTGGAAATGCTGAAAAGGCTGCATGAAAAAGTTAGACAACCTGAACTTTCTGCCAACAATTCATGGCTCTTGCATCACGACAATGCACCAGCTCACATGGCACTGTCTGTGAGGGAGTTTTCAGCCAGTAAACAAATAACTATATTGGAACACCCTCCCTATGCACCTGTTCTGGCCTCCAATGACTTCTTTCTTTACCTGAAGATAAAGGAAATATTGCAAGGAAGACGTTTTGATGACATTCAGGACATCAAGGGTTAAGCGACGGCAGTTCTAATGGCCATTTCAGAAAAACATTTCCAAAACTGCTTTGAAGGGTGGACTAGGTTCTCGCATTGGTGCATAGCTTTCCAAAGGGAGTACTTCAAAGGTGACCATAGTGATATTCACCAATGAGGTATGGAGCACTTTTTCTAGGATGAGTTCGCAAATGTAACTGTCTGACCTCGTATGCTCATGGGCAGAGCTGATCTGACTTGAGTACTATTCTAGGCCCAGAGCGTCACATAACATCTGTCACATATGTAGATACTCACTAAATTTTTATGGGATTAGTTAAAGACATAGATGTGGTACAAACCCAAATACAATAGGAAGAATCAAGTCTGTATGTCGATAGAGAGTAAGCGAGGAACTTGATGGTATTCAACCTCTAGGATCCATCCTACACAAGAATTTCTGTTCCTCCCCTTTCCATAGTTTGGCCATATAAACCAGTAAAAAAGCAAAAATACAAAAAAAGGCATGATTTCATTTGAATTGGGTTCCTACCTCTTACAACAGAAACAGGTAATACTTGCTTATCCATATGAACAATTTAGGGACAAAGATACCTAAATTTGTTCCTTCTTACATGGGGAAATTTCTTGAGGTCCTTCCACATCTTGGAAAGTGATTAACAGAAAGTATTGTTGATTAGAAATGATTTAGCCAAAACAGTACAGAATAAAAATAGAGCCCATATAGAACAACCTCTGGTTGAAAGTTTAAAAATCAGCTGGTCATTTCCTGCCAGTGCCAAGCAACTGGTATCACTGATTATTTTTTTCACTGAGCTGTCTAGACAACCCCAAACAGTATTTTATAAAAAAGCAAACATAGTTAAATCCAAACAAATCGCCTGTTAGATCATCACGTGTGACAGATTTAATTCTCCAACTAACTTACACCTTTGGGATTGACCTCCCTCATATTGTTGTTTTAAACAGACCTCCATGTAAAAGCATTGCTGGAATTAACTGGCTGAATCAAATTCCAGTGGACAAATGTGTATTAGTTATCATTTCTACACGTAGTATTAACTTGGGACAAAATGGGCATTAATCTAGAGACATGAAAGCATAACTTGTGTCACAAGGCAATCACTTCATTGGTCAGCAGACAACAAAGCCAACATTTCATTTTCACACCATTATCATATTTTTGAACGGCAGCAGTATGAAATCCAAAAAGAGCATAAAGCTAGCTGAATTGCTAGCTTTAATACAGGTGGGGTTCAAGGTGAGACCAGGCCAGTGAGCAAAGGCGAAATGCAGAACATCGTATTTATCATGACAAGGAGATAATATTTTATCCCAAGGCCACTGAGAAGCATCACTGCATCATGTAAACAGAAGAGTGTTTTTTATCAGATGGACAGCAGAGAAAGTAACTGGAAGTACAGAAATGCCCAGCCCTGAGTTTCTTCTAATTGGTGACGAATAGAAGATTAGCTACAGTCTGCTCAACCAGGCCAATAACTACAGGCTAATTTCAGATTCTTATGTAGCAATTGGTTATTGAGATTGCCAGAAGAATACGTCCCCAAGCAATTAGACTGAATAAACATTAACTTCAAGTGACCACAGCTAGTCAGGGTCTTGGTGGCTTTTTCAAAACTAATATATTTTGCTCTGTCATAAAAATATTGGATTTGTTGAACTAGCAGTAATCTTCAGCTAGTCTAAATGGAATTATAGGAACAAAGCAATATTGAAGTCATTTTATATTAGATCCTTTCATATTCTTATCTTGTACTGTAAAAAGCAAACAAACAAACAAAAAGTAAGTCATGGTCCATTATTAATTCTCCTCCAAACACATTGACCTAGCGATTCTGGGATACCAAAGTTTGCTGAAATCTCAGAGCCTCTGACCTCTTGCTGACCTTACTGTGTGAAATGTCCTTCCTCTACTTTTCTCATGGATGTTTTCTGCTCATCCCACAGATATTGGCTTAAATACCCCTGCTTTTGAAAGAACTTTCTTATCCTCCCTAACGAGATCTCCGTTATTGTCTGCTTTAGCTGCCTTATTCTTTTCTTTTTATACCTTGTCACAATTTAAAATTATTCTCTTTATTTGTCCACATACTTGTCCATGATCTTTTACTTTCTTCTAGGAGGAAAGCTCATCGAGGAGAGCAGAGACCATTTCTATTTCATTCATCGTTCTATCTCCAACACTTGTCTCATAATAGGCACAACAGAAATATGTGTCAAATGAATGAATGAACCTATTCCAATCAAAATGGGAAACTGAGATACGGGAATAAGTCCAGTAGAAAATAGGGTCTGCATTCCCTTAATAGGTGTCAATGCAAAACTGTCTTCTGTAGGAAGGACTTGCTCAAAGTGGTACCAACACAAAAAGAAGTCACTGTTGAGCCAGGAACGTGGGGGTAGCCCCTGAAAGCTCTGCTCTGCTTCACTGAGGGTTGCTCAGTGATGAGAAGACCAGGATTGCCCACTGTACAGTTTTCTTCTCGGGAGATAAATGAACTCTCTTTTCCTCTTGCCCTGGCAAAGCTTACTGTCTTTAAAATAATTGCTACCAGCCATTTTCAGTGAAGTAGCCATTTAAGTCAGTGCCTTATCTCTTCTAGGGTTGGAACTTGAAGCTTGATCAATAAAGTACAGTGGTTAAAAGTAAGCCCTACGTAGCCACCATATCTATGGAGTCAGTCTTGGCTGTGTTAACTTTGGGCAAGTTACATAAGTTCTCTAAATTTCAGTTTTCACAATTGTAAAAAGGAGGGAAACTTGCAGGATTGTTGTGAGGATTAAATGAGCAACTCAGTACTTAGACTATTACTTGGTTCAGAGTCAACGCTCTTCTCTTGATCTAAACCCTCTCCTGTCTGTTCTCATCTAGTCCCACGGCCCTAACTGTCAGCTCTGTGCTGATGAAGCCCAGATTTCCTTCCTGAACTCAGCTGGCATGCCCACCTTCTAGGGCACCAAACAGCCATCTCAGACTTCACACATTCAACACGGAGCCACCCTTTCTCCCATATGCTAGCAGCAACCCTTGAAGGCTTCTTCAACTCAATATGGTCATTTCACCGTTTTAATTGCTCAGGCCAAACACTCTGCATTCACCCTCGATGCCTCTCCATCTCCTTTTCTGTGTACACTCCAAACACGAATCTATTGATTCTTCCTCTGAAATGCATCCAGAACCTGACTACTCCTCTCCACCTCCACTGCTCTAACTATTGTATAAGCCTCCTTCAACTTTTCCTTGCATATTACTAAGACTCTTTTAATAGGTTTCCTGTTTTCACTTGTCCTCTCTAGCCAATTCTCCACAGAGACAGTAATATGATATTTCTAACATATGAGTTACATTGCATAACTTCTTTAGTTAAATCCACCAGTGACTTCTCAGATCACTCAGAGTAATCTCTCAGAGTAATCACTCAAAACCCCAACTTGTTACGGTGGTTTACAAACCCCACATAAATCTGGCCCCAGTCACTTCTCTGACTTCAAATCCTATTACCATCCCCCTCTCTTACTATACTTAGTCACACGGGCCTCCTTGCTGTTCTGAAAACACACCGTGCCTGCTGCTGAATTGGGTCTCGTGTGCTTGCTGTTCCTTCTGCCTGGAATGCTTTTAACAATGCCCTTCATGTTTTCCTTACAGTGGCACCCTAAATGCCACCTTATTTGAGAGGCCAACTCTCACCACTTTGTATAAATTAGCCCCCATTTCCACCTAATCCCACTTTAGTTCTCTTCATAGTACTTAATGCCACCTGGTGGGTTTTATACTTGCCTGTTTATTTTCTAATTTTCCCTTTCCAAGGTAGAAAATTCATGAGAGCAAGGATTTACAGTTTGTTCACTGTGATTTCCTCAGCACCTAGCAGAGTGTCTGACATGTGATAAAACCTAAATATTTGCTAAATAGGTATATAAAAAACTCTTATTACATTTTTGTTGCAATATCCTTTCTCTAGCAACTGAAAGCATACTAGGCCTCAGAAAGTAGTCAGAGGAAGTTATTTAGAGGATGTATAGGGTCTTCTGAGCACGTCTGAAATTACACACAAGAAAATATGTCCTGGGTATATTAAACCCCACACATTTGTCCCAGTACTCTTACCAGAACTCTCCAAGTTCAAATTCTTAAAACATAAAAAGCAGCAGAGAACTACACACACATACACACACACACACACACAAATGCATGTAAAACTGGTGAAATCTGAATAAAATGGGTGGATTACCTCAATGCCAACTTCCTGTTTTTGCTATTATGCTATAGCTATGCAGTAGGTTATCACTGGGGGAAACTGAGTGAAGGGAACACACGATCAATAGTTTAGTGGTCTGTTCTGAAGCAGGGTATCCCTTCCGTTAGAATTTCGGGAGGAAGGAAACAAAAATAAGAGCCAAAAGCTAGAAAGGTTTAGGTTTTAAAATAAATTGAGGAACTTGTATGTCATGAATTCCCCATTAGAGATTCACCCATTACTGTCAACAAAGACGCTGAGACGCTCTTCAGTAAAACTTTGTTACAGCTCTTGCCAAACTCACTTGACTACTGGAGATGAGGGTATCTTTGATATCTCCTCTGAGGAAATAGGGTAAGATTTTTATGACAAAGGAGGCGACATAATTTATGACGACCCATCAAGACTGTGATACCATAAGAGAGCCGGGAAAATAACATACTAGGAGTATTCTTCACTCTTTTTCGTATTTTAAAGAAATTCTGTTTTGAGAGTAGTTATAGGTTGACAACAAACTTTGTTAAACTTCAGAACCAGTGGATGGCTGCGATTTTGATTGTGGCTACACTGAATCCATAGATCCAGTTAGGAAGAACTGACATCTTGAAAATATTAAGGGTTCTTCTCCATGAATTTGCGAAGGTATGTTTTATGGCCCAGAACGCGGTCTCCTTTTATGTTGGTGCATGTCCCAGGAGAGGTTGGGCAATACGTGCATTCTGTTGTTGCTGGATGAAGTAGACCCTGTGGTGGTTTCTTTTCCCAAGTCTCTGTTCTGGGAAGTCATGGCTCCCTGGATTTGCCTGGCTTTCTCGCCCAAAATGGGGGCAGCGGTTTGCCCTGCGTCCTCCCCCCTCTTACGGATCCAAGAAGAGTTCTTGATTTTTTTTTCAGTCTGTTCAACTTGTTATTGTTGTGGGGATGGAGTGAAAATGTCTATGATCCTCACCTGCAGAACAAGAAACCTTTTCTCCACTCTTTTCAGGTGTTGGGATGCTGTCCTAACAGCTGATACCAAGTTATCTTGTCAGAAATAGTACAAGGATAGAAAAGGAAAAGTGTTTCGAATACAGCAGCTTGATTTTTAAAATAAAGGGTTTTTCTGCTTTTAATTTTAAGCGTATCCTGATCTTCATTTGCTCTCCAGAGTATCCCAGAAGGAGGTCCCCCATTCAAGGAAATAATAATATTAACCTAGCTAGATAAACAACTCCCAGAATAATATTTTAGGTAATAAATTATTACCTTGTGAGTTTAGTTAATGTATTTCCCCAGAACTTCATCATTGTTTTTTACAAATGTATTAGGTTGGTGCAAAAGTAATTGTGGTTTTTACAATTATTTTTAACCTTTTAAACCGCAATTACTTTTGCACCAACCTAATATAAAATCTAATCTCTGAATGGGCCAATGTTGAAGGAGCTCAGACTCTGGAGATATCATAAACCCGCCTTCCCTCACCCTGATCATCACTACCAGCACGTTTATGAAAGTTTCCAATATCAAATGGCTGTGCCTTTGGCACTTAGCCTCAGGTTTTAATGAAGAATGCCCAAATGAATATGTCATCCTGGTGATTATCTACATTTAAATATTTTAAATTGCATGTACCATTTGCCAGGAGCTACTATCCCAACAATTTAAATCCACCTTTATACCTCTGATACTTCTCAGAACATGTGGAAATGTGATACTTGGGTTTACAAAAACAACCTCTGAATGACTACCTATATATATGGTCTACGGTGACCAAACCTGCCTGGCATTTTGGCTTTGGGATCTTTTATTTATTTCCCCCATAGAACATGAGCTGATATATATTTATTGGAATGACTTATAGATTCCATTCCCAGAAAATTTCGAACCATTCCTGCTGTGAGCTGGAAAAGTTGTCCCTTATGTCCCATGGTTGCCACAGCCCAATACCTCCAGCAACAGTTGGACAATGATTCCGCGACTTGACTACTTTGATTGGTTCTGACGATTACATTTATCTCATTTGGTGGGATTCCATGAGCAGTAAGCATACTCTTCTTTTTGGTCTACCAGTCACAAGATTCTAAAATAAACAATTGTAAGCTGACAAACTATTAGTATAATATCATTTGGTCCATTTTCTAGGCACAACAATCAATTAAATAGTTCTTTACATTTGAAGTGGCTTTAAGGGCACATATACAGTAATATCATAAGAAAACTAACATTTTACATATTACAATACAATAATGAGTTTCTAGGGAATATTTAGAAATGAGTTAAATATTGAGTTCCTGGTGGAAAATAAGCCATTTTAATTGAAGACATTGTAGACGCCCTGAGCTTGTGTCAATGTTCCAATGTCATTGTATGAATCAGTAATTACATTTTTTTTAAAGTTCCAAAGTGTTTCCTTTAATAATATAAAAATCTGTTCTTTGCTCTCACATGGGTAAGTTGTAAAAAAGAAAAGAAAAATAAATTGGCCATACGAGCCCGAGAGAATTTACTCTTATGTCTGAAAGTCTTGGCCTTGACCTCAAGTTTCACTTCCAAATATAGTTTAGAAAATACATTGCATTCATGAAGTAGTATTAGAAAATGAGATTCAAAAAGCATAAATGGAGAGCTCTGTGTGAAAATTTATAGGCAATTAATCCTAGCAGATGTCACATTTCTCTCAGCTTTGGTCAGTTTCAAAATTATAAGCATTTCCAGCTGTCTTTGCAACCTGATGTTCTCAGCTCCACACTTGGCAGTGCTTGCTTTCTCCTGACACAATCTCCCATGGATCCCTTATCTATCACCTTTCATTTGGGATGCTCTGAAATCCCAGACATACAGTAAAAATTAAAACTCCTCATCATCCATAACTATTCACAGAACCTTCCTTCTACTTCCTGCCATAACCAATCCCTGACTTTCCACTGAGGATGCAGTGTAGGTGTCGTGTTTCCTGAGAACTTCTTAGGAGGAACTACTCACACCCTCACACACCTCATACCTTGAGGCCAGGGAGTGGAGTCCACCTTTCCACTGACCTTCACCTCTTGAATAAGCATCCCAGATCTTTATAAGCTCAAGTCACAATGACACCACCCTTGGCACCCACCCTTCCTACCATGTTTCACTGAAAATAAGACCTAGCCGGACAATTAGTTCTAATGCATCTTTTGGAGGGAAAATTAATATAAGACCTGGTATATTATATTATGTCATATTACATTATATTATAATCATATCATATATATAGTAAAATAAGACCGGGTCTTACATTAATTTTTGCTCTAAAAGACACATTAGAGCTGATTGTCCAGCTAGGTCTTATTTTTGGGGAAACACGGTAGGTGGCTACTACCGATTTCTTGGCCAGTCCTCAGGGACTGGCCTGAAATTGTATCCCCAGGGAAAGCCAGGCTGGACACACGCCGGTGGGAGGAGAGCAATAACCTTACTGACACTTTGGTTTTGTTTGCCCATTTGTCTCTAACTCTTGACTTTGTGGTTCTTGATGGCAGGTGCTTTGCCTAATTTGTCCTTATTTTCCCAGTGACCCAGGTTGTGGCACTTACTGTGGAAAGCATTTGATAAAGCGTTGTTGGAAGGATTAGTGAATGGCAGAATCACATCACTCTTAATCTGCGTTATCATAGCCAGCTTTTGGGGAGTCCTTTCTACATGGCAGGTATTGTCCTAAGCAATATATGTGCATTGGCTCCTTTAAATCTTCACAATAACCTTAAATCAAATACTACTGCAGATTAGGAAATTTAGAGCATTTAAGCAACTTAACTCACTCAGTTCATATACAGAACTGGAATTGGAACGGAGGCAGTTCTTCTCCAAAGCCACAATTGTAAATACTGCCTTGAAATATTTGTTGTGGTCAGGGTGATGCATGATGAATGGGTCTATACCTGGAAGAGTCCCAACTCTCCTTTGGCACAGAGGATGTGTGACTGAAACCTGGGCATCCACACCCTCCTGACAATATCAGCCTTGGAGAATGGAAGCTGGCATGGTGGTGGCCAGATACCCTGGCCCCACAGAAAGCAGCCAGTGTCTTCAGGATCAGGGAACAACTGTAGCCAGAGTAGCCATGAGGGTAATTTAAACTTTTGCTACTCGTCACAGCCTGAAAAAGGAGGAGGAGGAATGAGAGAAAGGAGACAGGAGGCTGAAAAAGCATAAAAACAATATGAACAAAACATCAAAAGCAAATAATATAAGTAACATTTACATGGGGGAGGATAAGCTGAGAAGAAATTTCAAATAGCTGAATAGTCAATGATCACAGAGGGAGAGACTGAAGAAGCAGAGATCCAAGTGAGAGGGCAAGCGTCTGAGCCAGGACAGAAGGAACAGGGGAAAGCAGGGCCTGGGCGAATGGGAACCACATGAGGGCAAATGTATGTAGATGACAGTGAGGAATTTAAGCGGGAAAACCTACACAAAAGTGTTTGGGTCCTGAACTCAGTGCACAAGCAAAAATCACTTGGGGTCAAGTTTATCTTTAAAGGTTCCTAAAAATTCTCCATAAACACATAGAAGATTGACTATATTCAACCCTATAGAAGTACATGTGTATCGACTATACAGAGTAGCATAAAATATAATGTGCACGGATGAAAGTATCATTTCATACCTTCATACCGTGAGACAGAGGGCTGAGTGCATGTGATTTAACATATTTTAAATGGTACTCTATTTATGGCATATCTTCTGAAAACTCCAAATACTTACATATATTATACTCCCATTTGAAAATACTGGTATCTACTGAAATATACATCTTGTGACAGGAGACAAACTCCACAATATTTGCTTAAAATATGCTTCACTCTTGACTCACTGGGTAGTAGGAGTTTTGCCACCTGTTATGGAGTGAATGTGGTGTTCAGGTCTCCAGCTTGGGGAAGGTGGTGTATCAGTGCAAAAGACAGCTAACACTCGTCGTGAACCCTGAATGCCAGAGAGTTTATATGCAGAATTATAAAGTTCTGAGGTTGGTAAGGTTTGACATTGATAACTGTTCAGCACTCGAAGTGTGTATGCAATTTCAAAAAACTACATACTACTAAAGTATTATTTGAATTTTTCTTTTTTTTTTTTTTTGCAAACCTCTTTCAATATCAGCTTGTTTACTGCAAATTCCTGGAAGCTACAAAGTGCCATCTGTTTCCTTATCAAATTTCACCCCACAATCACAGGCAAATATCGTTGCTTTTTTTATTTGGGAGGTTGCTTAGGAACAATGTGGTTACATTCACAGGTCGGTTGTGATTTGAGTGTCTCAAGATGGGCCTGGTACAAATATAAAAAAACACACACACACTTGTCTGAATTCTGAAAAACAGCCTGAAAATCAGCTTCCAATCCACATTCATGAGCAAACTCCCCATGGCAGCATCTCACACAGAGACACACACATTGAAAATGATGTCTTCTTTGGACTCTATCATCAAAGCTATGTGACCTGATGGGGCATTTTCATGTTAGTTGGAAAATGTAGCAGTGGGCTCCCTTTGCCAGTTATTGTTAATAAGCATTAGCAGTATACAGTGTGCTTCTGCAGCCTCAGAAGATTGAGCTGACTATAAAGAGTCCCCCCAAAATGGATTTCCTGAGCCAAAAATAGTCAGAGCATCACTCTGCCAACCCACCAAAGGAGAGTCGATATTCCATTTCTATTAGCTTCTGTGGAAATGGAGAGAGATGTGAACAAACAGTGCAGAGAGTGGCAGAACATATCCTACGAGAAAGGTGGCCTCTCTGGGAAAAAGCAAAAGCAGGAAAGAGAAAAACAAAACGAAACGAAAAAAACAAAAAATGGTGACTCCTATGATTGTGTTTATTCAGAGAAAAATAAGGTTGAAAAAAAGAAAAAGAAAAAGTCAACCCAATAGCTATTCTGTAGCATTATTTTGCCAAATTATTGGTCAGACCAATCTATTCCACTTAAAATGACCAAGAAAATCTCTCACAGCTCCCCAAATAGAAAATAGTTCATGCATAGTTTTAAAAGTGTTAGTGTGGACCTTTGATGACATAAATGCTATTCTAAATATCTGGCACAGAATTGAACTAGCAACAATGAGCATGACATTTATTTATTCTGAACAACCGACCACTTAGGCTGAGTGCTAAAATTCTGACTCAGATACATACATCCTGCTAACCAATTATGTCCTTTTGAAACATCATCTCTATACAGGCCATCATGCTTCCCCCATACCTTTGGTATCTGGCTTTCTACTTGAATTTACTGACTTTCCAAAGCTACTTTGAACACCTATTATATGCCAGAGACTACACAAGATGCTTCACGTAAGGTGAATCTCCCTAATGGCTCCATGGTACAGTTCCTTTTTTTTTTTTTCCCCCAGTTGCAGATGAGCAAACTGACACTCCAGAGTGTGAGGGTTTTCTTCACATTTGTTTGATGACAAAGTAGATGGTCTTCTCATCCCATTATAGAACAATCCATTTATCAAGGTGCTTAGTAAATAAATGCAGTCCCTGCGCCTTTTAAAGAGTGTAGCTCAGGAATTTCCAGTTGAGTAGTAGCAGCAGAGTGAGTCAATTAAAGTGGAAGACAGCTCGAGGTGAAAATACACACCCGAAGCTGCTACACCCTGGGAGGAGTGTGCATGGGGCAGGTTGCCGAGTGGGGTTGACACCAGATCAGAGACTGCTAGAGAATTAGACTCACAGGTGACCAGCAGAGAGAAACAGGCAAAGCAGGCCTCTGATACCGGCCGAAATAAACTTCATTGGCTCCCTATGACACTAGTCCCGACTCCACTCCCTCTGCCCATACCTTCTACAGGCTATCAAATGGGAAGGAGCAGAGGCATAGATGTTGGCTTTCACATACCAAGTCTGAATTTAGTACAGTTTGTATTTGCACCCAGAATTGTTTCATGTTTGTCTCAAAAGCTGCCTGTAAAAATACGGTGCCAGCATACATTGTTAGGGATTCTAGAAAGAATGAATGCAACTTTAATATTACAATGCTCTTTAAAATGCACTGGGGACAAAGCAGCTGATCTCAACTACACTGTTCTGATTTATTTTTATTTTTCTCTGTTTCTGATGGGCACCGGTGGCAGGGAAGAACTGGTTCTTCACTTGTAGGTATTGCAGTTTGATGTGCCAGCATTCGAGAGGCCTTTTGTTTTGAATGTTTTAATTGTCTGTTTGGCCAAGAAAGAAAACATGATTTGTTTTCCCAGAAGGATCTCAAACAAGATGCATGGTCAAAAGTATGTTGTAGCTTTCTTTATGCCGACCAAATCTCAGGGGTTGTTAGCAATGGAACAACCAGCTGTTTCTTCTCAATGCGTAAGTGTGTTAACCCCTCAACAGTCAGCAACCCCCAAAATGGTCCGATGCCTGGGCCTTTGCAACCCTGCTGTTATGGCCTGCAACGTCTGAAAGGATCTGAAAAGAGAGACCCTTACTAGAGAGAAGCTAATTAGCGTGTACTCATCCTTCATCAAACACATATTCTGTGTCCCTTGCGTGATACTAAAAGGTGACTCTTCCTACAGGACCCTGTTGGTTAGTGTAGGTGAAGTTCAATTTGATGACATATGGAGGATCCTACACCTTGGTCTTTCCTTCAATGTCTTTTTCTATTTCTCTGTCATTTTCCACAGAGTCTTATTTTCATCTTCCTACTGGCCTTCGTGTTTGAGCTCTCAAGAATCTCATAAACTTTGAGCCCTCCTATTCTTTAGAGTGGAGCATGTTCAAGATACACAAATTCTTCCATTGCTGGAAGTGACTGTCTCTCATTCTTTCATAATAAGGCATAATAAGGCACCTCTTTCCAGAAGGGAGAAAGGCAAAGGACTAAGGAGAACTAGGGACAGAGATTTCTGTCCTACCTCATTTGTCCTAACCCTTGGGGTTGTGTCACTATAAAGAGTATGATGTCTAGGCAGTGTGTGTGGGGGTGGATGGAGGCCCCCCGGTCAGTGGTCCCAACAAAGAGTCTGTGGAATCAGCAAGGAATCGATCTGTGTCCCCTGGTAGCTATGGGCTACATTGAATTGCATGACAGCTAAGTAAGTCCAGGGTCATATGTAGTCATTCTCTTGTGCATTCATTTATACATTCTTTCATATATTCATTCAACAAACATTTATCAAGTGTCTACAGTCTGCAAGACAATGAGCCAAGTGCAAGTGAAATAATAATAAACAAGAACAAGCAAGAAATAAAAAGCTAAACAATCTGAAAATTCAACACGTTTTCTTAGATCCATTAGAAAAGTGAGGTCATAAGGCAAAAGGCTGTCCTAAAGACTGGAGACACAGGTACAGAGGATCCCAAATCTCCAGAGCAGAAATAATGGGCAGAAACCTCTGTGGAACTAGTGCTAGGGTAGAAAAACTGAAACTGTAATTGGTACATTGCTGCAGGCTCAGTGAGGACAAGTCTGAGAGAGAAAGACCTCAGGAGGACTCAGTCCCACTTTTGTGACTTTTACCTCAGAGAAGACTATCAGGTCCTCAGAGTGATTGGAGAAAAGCCCCTTCCTGCTTCCAGGAAGCAGGAAATGGAACCATTTTCAAATACATCAGAGTATTCATCTTGTAAACAAGGCCTGCCCTCAGGAGAAACTATGTTACCAGAGCTTAATCTGGAGTATTATCAGAGTTTAAGCTACTTGGGGGAAGGGACATACGAAACTCCAGCCTCTGTCCTGCCTAAGAGGGGAAAAACCAGAAATACTAGAGAGGCTCACAGTCTAGGGTATCAGGCTCACCAAACGACAGATCTAATCATAGGATCATAAGAATGCTTTCCCTCACCCCCTCATACCACCATTACATTCCTCAAGTATTGACTATAGTTTCTTTTATCTAGTACATCATGCCCACCTTTCAACAACAAAATTGCAAGGCCAATAACATAATTTGAAGATACTGAACAAGTATCAGAAGCAGATTCAGATATGCCAGGGATGTTGAAATTATCAGGTGAGGAATTCAAAAAAACAAACCAAAAACCTGATTAATATGCTATGGGCTTTAATGAAAAAAGTAGACAATATGTAAGAACAGATAGATAATGTAAGTAGAGAAATAGAAATTCTAAGAAAGAACCAAAAGGAAATGCTAGCAATCAAAAACACTATATCAGAAATGAAGATTAGCTTTGGTGGGCTCATTAATGCACTGTGCATGGCTGAGGAAAGAATCTCTGAGCTTGAGGCTATAACAGTAGAAACTTCCCCACTGATAAGCAAAGACAAAGAAGACAAAAGGAAAGAGAACAGAAACAGAACAATTCTATGCTCACAAATTTGATACCTAGATTAAATGGAACAAGGCCTTGAAAGACACAATCTGCCAAAACTCACACAGGAAGACATAGATGATCTGAAAAGGCTTATAGCCATTAATGAAATTGAATCAATAATTAATAATCTTCTAAAACAGAAAGCACCAGGCTCAAATGGGTTCACTGATAAATTCTATAAAATATTAAAGTAAGAAATTACACCAATTCTCTATAATCTCTTTTATTGCCTACCCTAAAAGCAGAGAACATACTAACTCATTCTATGAAGCCAGCACTACCCTGATACCAAAACCAGGCAGAGACTTTTCAAGAAAAGAAAACAGACCAATATCTTTTATGAATATAGATGTAAGGACATTCAAAAATATTAGCAAATCAAATCCAACAATGTATAAAAGAAATTATACACCACAACCAAATGGAATTTATCCTGGTTATGCAAGGCTGACTCAACATTCAAAAACCAACTAACGTAATCCATCCCATCACTGGACTAAAGAAGAAAAATCACCTGACCTATCAATAAATGTAGAAAAAGCACATCCATCCATGATAAAAATAAATTATCAGAAAATTAGGAATAGAGGGGAACTTTCTCAACTTACAACTAACATCACACTTAGCAGTGAGAAACTTGAAGCATTTCCATTAAGATTAAGAGCAAGGCAAAAATATCTCTCACCATGTCTTTCTAATGTTGTACTGGAAGTTCTCGCTAATGCAGTAACACAAAAAGGAAATAACATGTATACAGATTAGGAAGAAATAAAACTGTCTTTGTTTACAACCACATTATCATCTATGTAGATAACCCAAAGAATAAAAAATAAAACAAAACCCTAGAATTAATAACCAATTATGATAAGGTTGCAGGATACAAAAGTCAATATTCCTACATCTCATCAATTCAAAATTGAAATTAAAAACATAATATTATTTACATTAACTTCCAAAAAATAAAATACTTATGTATACATCTAACAAAATATGTGCAAGATCTACATGAAGAAAACTACAAAACTGTAATGAAAGATATGAAAAAAATAAATAAATAAATGAAAAGATATTCTATGTTCATGGATAGGAAGACTCAATATTGCCAAGAAGTCAGTTCTTCTCAACTTGATCCAGAGATTCCATTCAATCCCAACCAACTCCCAGGAAATTATTTTGTGGAAATTGACAAACTAATTCTACAGTTTCTATAAAGAAGCATAAGACCCAAAATAATCAACTCAATATTGCAAGATAAAAACAAAGTTGGAGGACTGACACTACCCAACTTCAAGTCTTACTATAAAGTGGCAGTAATCAAGACATGTGATACTAATAAAAAAATAGACAATTAGATCAATGAATAGAGAGGGCAGAAATATACCCTCATAAATAGAGTCAACTGATCGTTGACAAAGGAGAAAAGGCAATAAAATGGAACAAAGATCATCTCTTTAACAAACTGCTGGAACAATAAAACATCCACATGCAAATATATATATATGAAAAGAAAGAAAAGAAAATGAAAAAGAATCTAGACACAGATCTTACAACTTTCACAAAAATTAACTCAAAATGGATCACAGACCTACAGATAATATCCTAAACCATAAAACTTCCAGAGGATAACATAGGAGAAAACCTATATGACCTTGGGTATAATGATGACTTTTTACATACAACACCATTAAGTATGGTTCATGGAAGAAATAATTGATAAGCTGGACTTCATTAAAATCAAAAACTTCTGTTCTGTGAAAGACAATGTCAGGATGATGAGAAGATACAGACAGGGAGAAAGTATTTCCAAAAGACTGATATAATAAAGGACTATACAAACTATACAAGGAACTCTTAACACTTGACAATAAGAAAATAAACAGATTTTTAAAAAAAGGCAAAGATCTGTGCAGACATATTACCAAAGAAGATATACAGATGGCAAATAAACATATCAAAAGATGCTTGTTCCACTTTATATGTCATTAAGGAACTGCAAATTAAAATAATAACTGAAAATAATATAATGTTTTATGTCAATTATATTTCAATAAAACAAAAATGAAAAAAACACAACATGGAGATGTTACTACACACCTATTAAAAAGGTCACAATTCAAAACACTAATAGCATCAGAATGCTGGCAAGAATGGGGTATCCTGGCCAAGATTCAATTACAATATTAATAGATCTACTGGGTCTGCAGACATACCGGATGATCCTCCCGCAGGTCTCAGAATGTATAATTGAGGTGAAAAACTCATAGCTGGCACAAACTCCACATTCAGTGCCTGATTTGAGAGGTAAGAGTGATCATCATGAAGAAAGCCAAGGAGAAGTCTTAAAATAACCACCTTTAGCCAAGATAATAAATTTTAGAAAAACTATAGCACATCCTGGTAGTTCATGGAAAGGCAGGAATTAGTGCCAGCCTCAAGGATCTATAAAGTGCAGGGGTGGGGGTTTCCATCATATTACTGTGTATGTACCAGTAGAGCCCCAGCAGCAAATGTATAACCCTGGAAGATAACTGCCCACTACTACAAGTATTATGGGTTGAATTATGTTCCCTCAAAAGATATTCTGAAGAAGTCCTCACCTGCAATACCCCAGACTATGAGCTACTTGGAAATAGCTATTGAGGAAGTAATTGGTTAAATTACTTAAAGATGAGGTGACCAGAGTATAGGAGGCCCTTAGTCCAATATGGCTGATGTTCCTATAAGAAGAGACAATCCTAGAGGGAAGGTGGCCATATGAAGACAGAGAGACACACGAGGAGAGAACACCATGTAATGATACAGGCAGAGATCCAACTGCTGCCTTCAAGCCCAGGAATGTCAAAGACGGCTGGAAAACCAAGGATTCTCCCTTACACGTTACAGAGGAAGCATGGCCCTGCCGACACCTTGATTTCTGACTTCTAGCCTTCTGAACTATCTTATTCTCTTTCTTCTGTGACCCCGTTAGAAAGATATAAAATGGTACTAAAGAATAAAAATGGTACTATATGCACAAATAGACCAATTTGTCCAATTTGAAGTGAATTGAAAAGGCCTGGAAAGAAAGGTGTAAATGAAATACAGGAAAGTTGGTCACTATAGCCAGTATTCACTCAGGATTTTGCAATTGCTTTGGCTTCTTCTGCACATGAAAAAGAAATTATATAAATTTAATTTATTAAATATACACCTATCTCAATTTTATAAATTTTTGCTTAAATGGCAAAAACAAAATAAAAATGAAAATAAATGAAGGCCATGACCTGATGGAGTTCATTATTTGTACATTTTGTACAGCAGTCAGCTGTACAAAAGGCACATCTGGAAATGTGGGAACTAGAATAGTCACCAGTGGTAAATTACATATATGGATCAGTAGTTTGATCCACAAGGAGGCAGTAATACAAATAAACTAATCTCTCCCATTCTTCCTCCCCCAACCCCCTGGCATCCACCATTCTACTCTCTGCTTCTGTGAGTTTGATTATTGTGGATTTTATATATAAGTGAGATAATGCAACATTTGTCTTTCTGTGTCTGGCTTATTTCACTTAGCATAATGCCCTCCAGTTTCATCCATGTTGTTGCAAATGACAGGATTTCATTCTTTCTCTTGGATGAATGATATTTCAGTGTGTGTGTGTGTGTGTATGTGCGCGCACGCGCACCACAATTTCAATATAGGACATGGAGCTTTAGTCCATTTTATATTTTAATATGAATTTAAAATGACTTTTTAAAATTTATTTTGAACTGTATCTTCACAATGCCACAATAAATTGCGTTTTTTTCCTAGTTTTTTCAACAAATCATTTGAAGTCTTATTAATATTCATTAGTATCTCAGAAATAGAACTTCAGGGTGTTTAAAGAGTCAACTGTAGTAAATTGTCCCCTAAGTTTTCTGATGCAAAACATGCAAATTTAAAATAAAACTCACAAATTCCCATTAAGTAGGGTTTTGGGCTTGAAGTTTTCAGACTGGACAAAACACACACACACACACACACACACACCCCTGGTATAAATTACTGATGATTTTTAGGGGTTAAAATAGCTTCAATGTGACTTGACCCAGGAGTCAAATGATATGACCCCAGACCCATTTTCTTCTTTTAGTCTCCTTCTTTTCTTAGCAAGACTTCCTACTTTCTCATGTGTTCTCTCTCTCTCTCTCTCTCTCTCTCTCTCTCTCTCTCTCTCTCTGTCTCACACACACACACACACACACACACACACACACACACACACACAAACACACAGCACATACCATTTCTCAGCAACATGTTCTCAGAATTGACTCCTTATTCAGTAAGCCTCTTTTCATATGATCTCAAGATGGCTGTCAGCACGTCCGTAGCACATTTCCTTATCCATGTCCAGTTGGGGAAAAATAATCTCCTTTCTCATAGTGCAACTAAACATCTTTAATTGAGTCTCATTGACTTTTATTGACCTATTTTGGGTCTTTTGCTTCTGAGTCTATTGTTATGGCCAGAAAGATAACATATGCTGATTGACTTAAGAAAATTAGGACCAAATAATGAAGATGGAAATAAGATCAATTCTACTCGTCCACATGGCTGAGAAATTTGGAGTACTGCTAGGAAGAGGGACAGGAAATGAATGTTAAAGAGGCAAACATTAAACGTCCTTTGAAATATGGATGTGGAAGTTTAAGTCAAACACGTGGAAATAAAAACTCTCACCCTGGCTCAATCCTTAGTGCAGAAAACCAGAATTTTGTCTCTGAAGATGGCATAAAGGGTCTACTTGGGAAAACTGGCTTCTAGTCAAATGTCATCTTCACAGGACAAGAGCAGTCCCCTAACGTCACTTTAATTTTTTATCAATTATTAAACTTTTGATTGAGTTTAACTACATGTAAGTAAATTACTTACTATCAAGTGTATTTGAAATAATACATCATTTTCCTGCTTGTGGAATCTTTGCTAGACTCTCTGGCTAGAAGCCTAGTGATCAGGCAAAAATGGACTTATTTTGGATCATGCTGAACAGCCTGCATCAGATTACTATGTGAAAAAAAAAAAAGTAACTCTCTGATTTAACACTGGCATCAATTCTGGGCATGTGCCTCAGAATTGTTAAGTGTTAGCTGAAGATAAAAATCAGATACCTGACATTTATACATAAAAATACACCCTATTGGGAATGCAGATTAGTCCAGCCACTATGGAAGGCAATGAGGAGGTTCCTCAAAAAATTACGAATAGAATTCCCATATGACCCAGCAATCCCTCTCCTGGGTATCTACCCAAAAACTCTGAAAACATTTATCCATAAAGACACGTGTGCTCCAATGTTCATTGCAGTTTTATTTACAGTGGCCAAGACATGGAAACAATCAAAATGTCCTTTGATAGATGAATGGATAAAGAAGTTGTGGTATATATACACAATGGAATACCATTTGGTGGTAAGAAAAGGTAAAATAGTACCATTTGTGACAACATGGATGGATCTTGAGATTATAATGCTAAGCGAAATAAGTCAGACAGAAAAAGTAGAGAACCATATGATTTCACTGATATGTGGTATATAAAACTGAAAACAACAAAAGAACAAGACAAACAAATGAAGAAACAAATAGTTTAGGGGTTACTAAAAGGTAAGGGGGGAGGTGGTCTCTAGAAGAGAGTAAATGGGGTCTCATATATGGTGATGGAAAGAGAACTGACTCTGGGTGGTGAACACACAATGTGAGATATAGATAATGTATTACAGAATTGTACACCTGAAATCTATGTAACTTGACTAACAATTGTCACCCCAATAGACTTAAAAAAAGTACACCGTGTATGAAATTCCTCCTGCCCTTAATCAACACTCTTATAATCTGATGGAGGAGCTAGATTTACTTACCTGCAATAATTTGAAGCTAAATACAAGCATGTTTAGACAATGGTTTTGAAACTAACAGAACCAAATATTTCACCTCTATAGGAAAATCTCTTGGAACTTGGGCAGATATGATACAGAAGTAATTTGTTGTTGACTAACAAATATGCAGAAGAATGTGTCTATCTGGGCAAAAATTGGTTTCAAAAAGTTCTCATCTTTAATTTCTTCATTCACTTACTTACACATTAAGTAGTTAATTAATTCCAATACTATTTCAAATGCTTCCTTGTGGGGGGTACTGGGAATATAGAGATGAAACATAAAAGCACCTATCCTCCATTGGAGTTGGATGACTGTCTTTTAAAATAATTCTAACTTATTGGGCAACTAGTATTTCTCATAATAATGGTAATCATGTACCCAGTTCAATTTTCTGTTAAAACTTACGTAGGGTAGAATCATTTTGTTAAGATTATTAGCCCTGAACTCAAACTGATGCGGCAGTTCTTCTCATCCCACTTCCTACATGAATTCTGTACAAATTCCTTAATCTTTCCAACCATCAATTCTCTCTTTTGAAAAGAAAACAAAAATGCTTCATTGAAATAATTTTTTGTAAAAATTAAGTAAGATATAATTTTGTAAAAATTAATTTTGTAAAAATTAAATAAGATATAATGTAGGTAGACAGCTGAGCCAAGTTTATGGTATAGAGTAAGTGTTCAATAGATGTTAGATATTAAAATTTTATTTTATATAATATATATATATATATAGACATATAGTTTTTCATAATTACCTGGCCACATAGAATATCTAAACTTTAGGCACTTGTTCTCTTATCATTAAATATAATATTAAGCTTATAGTATCAAAATACTAAACTTATGCATCAAAATATTATATAGTAGAAAGAATTTTCATAGAAGGAGGCTTGAAGTACATTCAGCTTGTTAATTCCTTCATATATTTTTTGAATCGACCTAGATGGGTAGAGAACAGCATACCTAAAATACATCGTCTTACTGGTCATACCAAGGATTTTTTTGGGGGGGGGCGGTGAATTGTACTAGACATAATTTTCCTTACCTTTATTTAGGCTCAGTGTAAACTATAGCAATAATACAAGATATAACAATAATTATACATTTTGTCATTGTACCTCCTTTTAGAATGTTGTCAGATACAATGTTCATCATACCTCAGTGTCCACTTTACAATGATGGTCAGGAAACATTCCATCTCACTGATTATGAAGGAAAATTGTGGCTCCCCCCTAAACAACATGTATATGTTTATACTGTGGGCCCTGCAATTTGTGTAATTGATTACTTTTCCCTTTGCCAAAAGTTTAGATCTAAATTTTTCATTCACTCATAAGTGATAGCAAATTATGTGTTCTAAATCCCCCTTTTCTGTCCCCATTGAAGATACCACTAGCCAGACCTAGCACTATTGCTCATGAAATGTGGATTCGGTGTCCTTCTTAACATAACTCTTTGGACAACAACCACCTATCTATGTGTGGGAACAAAGGATGAAACCCATTTGACATTCTTAGAACAAACACCGTGGTTTGCATTCTAAGCCTTATTTCTGGCAATATTTCGTTTTCCTGTTTCTACTCTTTGAACTTCCATTATCTTTCATATATTCACATTTACCAATCACTTTAAATTCCGTTTAGACCCATAACGTGCAAATCAATCAAAACACTCCTATTCTATACCTTCAAGAAGCTCCCAATATTTTAGGGATTGCGATATATAAATAGGAAAATTACTCAAAGTATGAAAATTACTATGATAAAATAAAGCATGGGGTAATTACAGGGGTATTAGAAGAGGCGTAGAACCTCTTTTTACTTGATGGGGTGGCATTAGACAATTAGTGAAGGAGTTAGTGATGAGAATGATGTGAGTCTAGGCAATGAAGTGAAGGTTGGCAGAGGGAACTCGTTACTCGAGGTACATTGAGGAGTCTAGCGCATGGTGTAAACACTGTGTTATTCAAGTTATGCCTTTGCATCACAGCAGTGTTTTTAAAGTTGAGATATGTGTACATCAGTGAGATGATTTTAGAAGTCACTGTTAGGGATATTTTAGTTTCAAATGGCAGGAAAAAAACCCAACTCAACATGGATAAAAAAGAGAAAGAGAATTAATGAGTCACATCTATGATAAGTCCAGGGCTAGTCAAGCTCTATGTATGGATGGATTAGTAATTCCTGTTTCTGAGTGTGCCGATATATTTAGGAGAAATTGAGGGCAGATGTACTGATAATGTAGATCAAGCAGAGTAAAAATCATGGAATAGCATGGTGCAATCTAGACAATGCAAAGGATTCATGGCTTCTCCATTCAGGTCTGCTTCCTGACTCATTCTCTCCTTTCTTCCTCCCAACCGCACAGCGCAGTAGCCTCCCTTGTCTGTGATTTCAATTAGCCATGGTCAACCACAATCTGAAAATATAAAATGAAACATTCCAGAAAGACGTGTTTCGTAAGTTTTAAACTGCACCCATTCTGAGTAGCGTGACGAAATCTCATGCCATCCTGCTCCCTCACACCCACAACATGAATCTTCCTTTGTCCACATTTCCACACTGTATATGCTAGCCACCCACTCGTCACTTAGCAGCCTTCTCAGTTACCACATAGATTGTTCCAGAACCGTAGTGCTTGTGTTCAGTTAACCCTTATTTTACTCTAACTTGGTCTCATCACATAGGCATTGTATCATCTCACATCTTCACAAGAAGAAGGGTGAGTACAGCACAATAAGACATTTTGAGAGAGGGAGACCACATTCACATAACTTTTTAATAGTATATTGTTATAATTGTTCTATTTTATTATTAGTTATTGTTGTTCTTCTCTTACTCTACCTAATTTATAAATTAAACTTTATTATAGGTATGTAGGTATAGGAAAAAAACTTAGTATATAAAATGTTTGATACTATCCATGATTTCAGGTATACACTGGGGGGTCTTGGAAGGTATTCCCTGTGGATAAGAGGCAAGGGGGGAAGTGGTGGAATACTGTACTGAGTTTCTATGCCCTTAAAATAAAGTAAATAACAACCTCTAAATCAGGTTTTCTTTGGCCTTTTGAGTTGTAAGACAATTCAGAATGGATCAAAAATATACCCTAGATAGAGCTTATAATATTGCACAAGCTCAAGCTCCCACTAAAACTTTGCTGCTTTCTGTGACATTCAAAGAATTGTAGAATTTGATGAGATATCTTGGTCCCCAACGTTCAATTGCCAATCATGCCAGAGTCCAAAACCAGGAAATAAAGAGCAGGGGTCTGCCTTCCTATGTAATTTCTGCAATGAAATATAGCAAATTCTACTTATTTCGAGGGATTTTACATGTGATATAAAGGAAAAAGTGCTCTACTGAGGCGTGACTGAGCAGTTCACTACATGTGTGCAGAGCTTCAGTTTACTTTTTACTACCCAGAATTTCTAATGTAAATCTCACTGGAAGGTAAGACCTTCACGGGATGAATTGACCTGAATAATAAACTGCTGCATCTCCTTTCTTTAGAATGGGGCCTGGCAGACTATATCAACTCAAAAAGCATTTGATAATCAATATGTATCAGTCAGGTAATTTTGGCTGTAAATTATAGAAAACTCAACTGAGACTTGCAAACTGATCATTTTGAAAGGCTAGAAATCCAGAGGTAGGATGGGCTCTAAGACTGACTTAATCTATGGTCTCTGGATCAATTTTCCTGCTAGTCTCTTGGCAGCGTCCTCTCCTGTAGGATACTGTCCTACTCTGTCCATTAGCGAGACAAAGGACGGTGCCCAGAGGAAAAATGGGATATTCATTAGTATTGGCCAACAGTGATTTCTGGTTTCTTCTCTGGCACATGTAGATTTGCATATCCCTGCTGCCTTGATGTTAAATGTCACGTGTCTCACGTGTTAGTGAGCTATGACTAAAAGTGATGTAAGTCCTTTATGGGTATTTTCTGCTGCTAAAGTGAGGACAATGTTCTGGATAGTGGCTGCTCTGCCAGCCCGTGTCCTGGGGAGGGGACAGTGCAGACGAGAACCCCCATCCCACTCGTGACGGCAATCAATGTGCAAAGTATATAAACCTTTGTTAATGGTAACCCACTCATAGCCCAACCTATCCAGACCGATACAAAAAGAAAGCCATTCCTGAATGGTTTTTTTAGAAAACCAAGGATGACCTTAATATGAATCCCCCAAATCCTCTCCTTATAACTCATTGGTGGGAATTCCCATTACTAAGTTAATCACTGTTCTAAGACCAAACAAGTCAACCCCTAGATCTTGGATTCAGATTCCCGTGAGTCTCATGGGATACACAGGGGTATAGAAAATCCTGAATAAAACAGAATTTTTTAGGTAAGATCAAGGAAATTTCCATTCAAGGCAATGTCATTTTTTCTTCCTTCATTGGGTTTAAGAGGGTGCCTAACAGTGTGTCTCCTGAAGCACAGCCAGTAGAAACCTCCTTTTGCACATTTTCCATAATCTCAGCTGGACTATTCACCATAGAGAATCACCATCACAAACAATGTGTTTATAGGATTCTACCTCCCTCTTTTGAAACAAGAGATAGGGTAGAGAGAATAGAGGAGTAATGATAAATTCACTTTCTATCCATGTGCTTTTATCTAACTCACTTTTTATCATAAAGGCATAGGTAAGAAATATCCAAATAATTAATTCCAAGTAACTGAAAAAGTCCAATTGTCTTCACTGAATTCACTAGTAATACGTTCAGTGCATTAAATGACGGGGGTAATCTATGTAATTACTGTTTGTACATTTTAAATTATAATTTGTCTCGTACAGTCATTTCCTAATGACCAAAACAGGACACATTCCCTACCACAAAAGATCACTTCAAAATAAAAAACTTGCTGTAGAATAAAAAGTGTAATAGAATGTTTTAGTCCTCTGACCACATGTGAGTTAACTCATCCCAAGTTTCAACCTTCGAATGAGTTACACAGAGAGTAAGTAATTGTGTGCTTGATCCTAAAAGTCTTCTCCTAAAATCTTTATCAAGTTGCTTAATAACCTCTGCATTTATTATTCTCAAACACAAAAGAAAGTAAATCATAGCAAAGTATGCACAATACATCCTGAGGATGTAAAGACCTTTTTAAATAAAATTATGTAGCATGGTGAAGTTACCCTAACTCATTTTACCTTGAGTCTGACTTATGGGTAGTAGCACCTCCAGTATGCATGTGAATTAGAAATTACTGAAAAGGCACAGAATTAAAACAACACTGAAGTCCTAACCACAGACAATTCAGAAACTGCTAAGTTTTTGTCCCCTATTATCTTCTTGTTAGCTCATGGAAAATCTTCCAAAACTGTTACACCAACCAGGAATCTCCAATACATTTGTTCATTTATTCATATATGAATGCATTTGGAGGAGTGAGAGAAGAGGAGAGAAAGTCTTGCTTGCACATGTAATTAATTGGATAAATACTACTGTGCCCAGTGTGTATAAGGCCCTTGGAAATGTTATACCCTAGATTAGGTCTTTGAGTAATGCTGCTCATTTTATTTCTCCAAGATATTTTCAAAATGGAGCTGCAATTTCAAAAGATGTAACTACCTGCACCCAAGAAAATAATCCTTATGCCAGGGATCAGTGTCTATAAAAATTCAGGGCAGCACACAAACAATTCATTTCCTAACTCATTTCACTGCATGCCCTGTAATACAAAACGCAGTCTTAACATCTGATATAACTTACCCTCTATGCCTTGAAAGGAAGAGTAGGAATGATTTAAAAATTTAAGACACTGCAGCAACCTGAAATTACATTCGAACCTTGGTTAACCATAATTCAAGAAAATACAACCTTAAAATAAGCTAAGAACCAGAAGTAACTCTAGGGGTCATTTAGTCCAACCTCCTGGTGACACAGGATCTCTCAATATCCTTTTATCAGTGATCATCTTATCTCTGCAAATATATTTCCAGAAATGGGGACTTACTTCTCAAGATTATCTATTCCGTTCTCAAAGTTATAATCATTAGACCATTATTTATCAAGATTGAGGTGAAATCTTTCTTCCTCTAACTTGGCTATAGTTGTTCATTCTAAAATGACAAAGAATAAGTCTTATTTTTCTTAAATTAATGTGAAGTCTAGTGTTAGACAGAGGTGAAGAAAGGAGGAGAAGTGAGTCATAAAAAAAATAGAAATCGATTTTTAAATTATACAATCAACATCTTGGCTGCCTCATGCTACCTCTCTAGACTTCTCAATTCTCATTCCTACCTAGAAATCAACGATCCATTCATACAAAATGTTTTTGAGTCCTTGGGAACGATCTCTCTCTGTCTCTGTCTCTGTCTCTGTCTCTCTCTCTCTGTGTCTCTCTCTCTCTCTGTCTCTGTCTCTCTGTGTGTGTCTCTCTCTCTCTCTCTCTCTCTCTCTCTCTCTCTCACTTTCACCTCCTGAGATTCTCATTGTTCTCTCTGTCAAGAACATTCTTTCATGCCTCTTCCTCTGCATTACTAATTCTGATCTCACAGCAAACATCTCTCAGAAAGCCTTCCCTGAGCATCCAAATTTGAATTTGATGCCTCTTCCACAAGGTCCCATGGCATCCTATAAGTCTCATTAACATGGCCCTTGGTATATTGCAAGTTACTCACCAGAACTGGAAGCTACACGAGAGCAGCAGCCATATCTAACTCATTCACTATTTCAGCTCTTGTCTCTATTATAACGCCTGAAACACAGTTGATACTCAATGAATATTTGTTGGGTTTATGAATAAATGATCAAATATGAATAATAAATGTAAATCAGTGCAAGGTCACTTATCTAAGAACAATGAAATTATTTTCAGTATATCTCACCTATCAAAGCTGAGAGTAAACTAGTTTATTTTGGAAAGTTTCCAACAACCAAAGAGGATAACAGAAAAAAATATTTCTAGCTAATTAAACTGTGAAAGTCTGTGGTTAAGGTCTATATTTTATAATTAATTCTGACAGTCTTTGGCACGGGGGTAGTTGTTCAGTTACATCTTTGCTTGTGGATTTCTTGAAGTCTTGTTTTATGATGAAATTATGGGACATGTTTATAATTTTTTTTCTTTAACAATAATTTTGAAAGGTTAACCCAGAACCAACAATTATACTCAACAGTAGAAGGATATAATGACTCCCAATCAATGGTTTTTTTCCTTTAGGAATGAGTGAATTGGATTGATGACAAAAAAAGGTTGTTTCCAACTCCCATAACTAGAGTGAGATACTAGGTCACTACACGTTACCTCTTATAGGATAAGATTGTAAAAAAGTAATTGAAGCAGGAGTAAAGAAATGACAGAGATGGTCAATTTGGCTTGTAAATCTTAAGCCATATCCAGTTTTCCTTATTATCTACCCAGTGTGGACCTATAAAATAGTGAGCCTGAAAGAAACCCAGAGCAGCATTCTATGGAAAAAATGCCATACGTTACTGCCTGGCCCCATTGCACAAGGGTTGTTTCGACCTTGAACATGGCCTTGTGTTTGAATATATCACCATATGTTCCCAAATTGTGCAAAGACTGATTGTTCCACACTCTCCTGTTAATATTTTGCTTGGACATAATATTCACTTTTATTTGTCAGCATTGTTCCAAATTGCCAAGTAATTTTTAAAAGTAGTTGTTAAATTTTGCAAGTGGAACTTGCTATTCTATGACTGAATTATACAGTAGAAAGATGTGAAAACATCGTAATCTGAGTTAGGATGGTATAGTACTGTGTTTCCCCGAAAATAAGACCTAGAGGGACAATCAGCTTTAATGTGTCTTTTGGAACAAAAATTAGTATAAGACCCGGTCTTATTTTACTACAAGACCGGGTCTTATATTATATTATATTAATATTATAGTATTATAATATTATATTATTATATAATATTATGTTATATATGTTATATATATATAATATATATATTATTGTATTGTTAGATTATTTTCAAGGAAACATAGTAATATACAGATGACAATTGTTACTTTTCAGCTGAAAGATTTGGGACTGGAATCCCGGAAGAAGACTTCAAATGTATTTCTTTTTATTCTTTCCGTTGCCCTACTCGTCATACTCAGTGCATTAGTCTTAAAGTAACACAGATGAATGATCTTTTAGGGAATTTAAATCACTTGAACAATCCTCATTCCAGAATTTCTGGAAAGGGTAGCATATGTTCCCTAGTAAAATCTTTAATATTAAAGGATTCAATTTTTTTCTTTGTTTTCTTCAAGGGCACCATCAGTGTGACTTCAGAACTCAACAGGTAGAAAGGACTAAATTGAAGAGGACTTCACCCTCCTCCTCCTCCCTGCATGAGCCTGCCTGTCCCCTTCATTCTATTCTTTTCCTAAAAAAGTAGCAGTCAAGAGTCTATGACAAATGTGAGCTAGGAAAATCATTGAGCAGCATACTATTAGAAGCAACAACAGAAGAAAAAGCTCTTTCTCTCTCTCTCTCTCTCTCTCTCTCTCTCTCTCTCTCTCTCTCTCACACACACACACACACACACACTGCAATTTTAATTTTATAATAGCTTTTTGACAAAATATGAGATCAGGGCACAAATTAGACATCAAAAATGCCCTTCCTTTAATCCTGCATTGTCCTATCACAGCACTCAAAGTACTCTTTCCTGATTGGTCTCCCTCTATAGATTCTCCCTCGAGGAATAAAAGCTTTGTTTGGTTGTCACTTATGTTTCTAGTCCCCCCTGAGGACTGAAAGGCATAGTGATTAAAAACTTGAAGTTTGGAATCAGACACACTTGGATAGGAAACCTTGCTATACTGCTTAATAGATGTGTAATTGCAATTTTCCACATTTGCAAAAGGGAAACATAACAGTGCCTATTATTCAGAGGTGATATGAGGGTCAAATGACATTTACATATAAAATGCGTAGCGCTGCACCTGACTCCTAGTTATTACTTAGTAAGAGGGCAGCCATGATGATGATGAGAATGAGGATACTGAGGATGAAATACCTTGGCACATACACACTGGTAACTTCTACAGGATATTTTTATAGTTTCTCAAAATAAAAAGTTACACACTCAGCAGATGGGTTCTTATCAGGGTGATCACTTCATAAGTTATATAACTATCTGGTAACTGTGCTGTACACCTGAAACTAATATAATATTGTATGTCAACAATAATTGAAAAATAATTTTAAAACAAGATTTAAGAGTCAAAACGAACAAACAAAGAAGTTACATATTCAGCCTATGTCTGAACTGAGACTTAGCTATTTTTAATATATTCCCCAAGATCAGGCATTCAATTAGTGATGGAGCTTAGATTTAAACCAAGATCTGTCTGATTTTGCAGCCCACCTTCTGGATTGAGCTACCTATTGATACCTGGCTCTATATACCGGGAAAATGACTGAATCTCTAGTAAGAAGATAAAAAAAAAAAACCAAACACCTCATTCTAGGTCTTCGCCTCATATACTGGCACCTTTGCTTGGGGTAAGCATATTTTATTGCCAAATGCTAACCATGTGACCTTGAGCATAACCTCTACTTCCTCAGATGTATAATGGGCATCATGATAACACTAATAACTCTTCTGTAGGGTTAAGGGGACTAAAGAAGTGAATGAGACTCAAGTGCTCAGAGCCTTGCCTGTCATAGAGTAAGCAAGCACTACCTGTATTAGTTTATTTTTATTAGCTTATTTTTATTAGTTTGTTTTTATTTTTATTCTTTTTATCATGATTGTTACTTAAAGCATAGAATGAGTAACAGACATCCAACTGGAAGTGACTTAAGCAAATAGTGAAATAGTTTTTCCTCGTGGAATAAGAGGCCTGGATAGGGGCAGCTCTTGGCCTTGGTTCTGTGGCCCAATGATACCCACAAAGACCAAAGTTCTTTCTTTTTACTCCTCTATGTTTAGCTTGTCGTTCTTTTACGCGCACAGCCTCAGAATAGCTGTTAGAGATCCAGCATTAACACTTAATTCGGAAAAGGAGAAGGGGCATAAGAGGTAAGGCAAGTGATGACTATCCCTTTCATCAGAAAAGTAAACATTTTCTCAAAGGCCATCCCTTCATTCTCAGAAGACATCCACTTATGTTTCCTTAACAAAATTACATCACATGGCCTCCAAGGAAGGCTGGGAGGGTGCCTTTTTAGCTATTTTAGGTTCTATAAGAACACAGAATCACTCTTGTTTGCCCTAAGGACAGAATCTTCAATCATGTGAACAATTCAGACGTGGAGAGTGGGGATGGCCAATTGAAAGGTATTTATCGCAGACATTAACCAAACTCTGTATAGACTGAAATTCAAGAAAAATGGAGGGAATATGCTTCCCGTTTGTCCTCTGTCTACTTTCCCCAGTGCAGAATCTATTGGTCCTCAATTATATATATTCAATAATTTCTTCCAACCTTTTTCAGTATACAAGGGTCACATTTTTCATATACTGCGGGTGCCAAAAAAATGTATACAAGTGGACACTTTGGTCAACGTTGCTCAAGCAGTAGTTTGCCATAATCAGAAGTGTCTGGACACTAATGGTAACCACTTTGAGCACCTCTTGTAATTGCAGAAGTCAAACTGACTTGTATTCATATTTTGTTATTGGTATATATTGAGTATTACAATTTGAATACAGTTTTCTTTCTTAAAATATGCATACATTTGTTTGGTACCTTCTACATACATATAAATGATTGCCTACAAAACACAAAGGGTAAGAAATTATAATTTTTCATTAAAGAGGCTTTCAGCATTTCCATATAGTATATGTTCTCCTCCACTAGTCAGAAAAACAGCCTGTCTTTTGGATGAGGCACAGAGACTTGATACATATAGTTAACGAAGAATAGGCACATCTGTTCATACTGTCCCTTCCTAGAAAGGAAAAAACATCATCGCGTGGAAGTCTCAGATGTCTCCTAAATATCATGCTACCTACGGAGACTGTGGCTTTTTAAAAAATATTTTCTCACACTTTCTCTTTTACAGCATACATGGGAAAGGAGAATACTCTATTGTCTCTGGCGCTTATTACTTTTATCCCAAGTTAGAACACTAGCACATAATCCATTTGAAATATTTGGTGCAGGTCAATATGATTGTTGGTACTGATCACTGCCCAATTAATATGGCTGATGGACCCTGGCTGTGTTTATGCCAATCCATTTAATGAAATGTATGTAGACTGGGTCAAAGATGGCAAAGGGATCCAAACACTAAATAGTTTTAATAATTCATAGCCAAAGCTTCCAGTTAACGAAAACCGGATCTTATTTGACACCTACATTTATCAAACTTATTGAAAACTGCCTAGTCCTCCACTTCATATTCCTTCTGTATATAACTGAATTACATAAAGAACATGTCTTTTCAGTGACTCAAATAGAGTATTTTAACTCAAAAACTCTATGGAGACTTCCTTCTTAAAAGTCTATGGTGTTTAGCATGCTCTAAGACAACATACCAGCCTTTTTGAAAGTATGACAATGTGTATGGAAAACCAACACATTTTTAAAATAAACAAATTAATAAATCTACATCTTTTCCTATAAATTATCTTCTCATAATAGTTCACTAAAGTGATGCGCTTGTAGAACAGATGTTCATATATTCATATTCCAAACAGGTCAAGTTAATCCACACACTCACTACCATATGTCTAACCAATGCGTTTGGGTCATATTTTGGAAAAGTTCCTGCCTTCAATAAGAGAAACTTTTGACTTTCTGTAATTGGAGTTTGTGTCATTCCATACACTTAAAATAAAGTGACTCACTGAAAATATTATCTTGATTATTTACTGTTATCATGGTAGTATTTTATCATAAAGGTACTGTTTGTTTATTTTGAACAAGAGGAACATTTTCCAGATAAACTTTCAAGATGGCTACCTTTATTACTTTATTTGTTTGTGTGCTTGTAAATAACCCAAGGATTTGTATAGTTAATTGAGAAAATTTCTAAGAAATATGGACATTTTGTAATTTGCGTATTTTTTTTTCTGCTTAAATCTGATACATCACAAGGCTGACATAACTGATAATTTATACTGGACTAAGTAAATTACCAACAAACCCATCAAATAGGGATATTAAATGGCAAAGTCACTGATAGTATATTTACTTGTAGAATACTATGTGTCGATGGATATGAATCATCGTGAAAATCATACCGACTATTTTAAACAAACATGCTATGTGTCATTTACTATTCTAAATGCTTTTAAACTCATTTAGTCTTAATATAATCCTATAAAATAGATACTATCATTATCCCAGTTTTATAGATGAGGACACTGAAAGAAAGATTAAGGAGCTTGCCAACATCCCACAACAAATAAACAGATGGAGCCAGGTACTGAACCCAGAGAATATGACTCTCTAGTCTGCACTCTTATATTCACCTCACTGTTCATGTTTTATCACAGAAAATATCTGTGATGTAATGTAAACCGAAGCACTACATTTGTGTATAAAACGCATGCGCTGACTGACCATCATGGTGGCAGAAGAGCTATTTCTGGGAATCTTTAGGAGCAAATGAGTAGATTAAGTCTTTTGTTTTACTGTAAACGTGATTTTATGTAAAACAGGGAATGCCTTCAAAAATTTTTTTTCAGTTTAAATAGCCTAGACGGTAGAACCCAAATATAGTGGCGATATTCTAATTTCTTCTTTATGGGTGAGAGCTAAGGGCATGATTAGCTTCTGCAATGTTATCTACATAGAATGTGTAAATTAACTATCTCCACTCTTTACTTTTAGGGCACAGACCTGCTTTAAGATAACTATAACCCTAAAATGCCTACTATTTCATCGCAAGTGTATGAGAAACTTCTTTGGTGACTTGACTTAGTCCTGCAGGGACTCAGTGGAAAAGGATACTCCTGTCCAACAGGAAGACAAATGTTTCATTTATTTAAAAAGATCGTTGGCATCTAAATCTTCCCAACTACCTTTCCTTTGTTGAATGTATGACATTCGAAAGAGAGTGTGAGCTGTTTTCTTTGTTAGAATTCTCCTTATCCTTTTAGAAAATCACTGTAACACTCAATTCACAGTACAACTACTAAGGAATCTAATGGAAAATGTTTGAAACTGTATTTTTCATTTTAATTAGAAGACGTGTTTTCCTTAAAGTGACAGTGGGAAGAGATTAAAATGGTGATGTCATTTAACAAATGAAAATCTTTGTCTCTTTTTCTCCCTGTCTCCATGGAATCAATAAATGTCCCCAGACAGGTAATAAATGTCCAAATCCCAATGGTTCAAAATAGGTCCAAGGATTTCCAAAATATTCTTTATTTACCTAAAATCTTAGTCAAGGCTACCCATCTCTTAAGGAGTTCCTCCACACTCTTGATTTCTTCCCTGTTATTTCTGAATTATTTTTACACCAAAAATTTCAATCACATCAGTAAATTCCCCATTTTACTGACATTTTAGTGTAATTTGAAAGCAAATAATAATAATAATAATAATAATAATAATAATAATAATGTGAATTGTTCTTTTCCTTAACTTTTTACGTCTGCTGATTTTTCTGTATACTTTTATATTGTTCAGTATAAATCCTAGTGAACTTTAAAATGAAATTAGGCACATATATAAAATATATGTGATTCTGCAAAACGTGTTTCCCACAATGACTCTTCTCAAACTGAAGGGAATATCTGAAATCTTCTGAAGCACATTTAGGAAATATTAAATTAAGATTCTGTTCATACTTTTTTGCTATCTACTGGAAACATCAATAAATTTCTACCTACACATCAATTATTCAATAAATATCTATCAGCATTTATATAAACATCTATATAAAAGGATGTGTATTGCCTTAATTTATTAAGATAGTCATATGCTATAGAAAAATGTTTTCAATTTTTTCTATTTCTTTCTGCTGTAAAATTGACTTTAAAAAATAAGTACATTCTTTCTCTGCAGTCATAACAATCTCACTACATTATGAGCTCTTTGAATGCAAAGGCAAACCATTTCTTACTAAATTTTTGTTCCAACTTTCTAAATTTCTATATTCAGACCTCTCAGTTTTTTAATGTAAGAAACACTGTTTGATAATTCGTGGAATAATCTCTATAACTAGTAGAATAAAGAAGCTATTATTGGGACCACAGATGAGATGTTGGTACTAGGATGATAGGAAGAAATGTACATGAGAATTAGTGAGAATTATTTGCATTCAGACAGACCAGGGCTTAAATCTCAACTCCTATCTCTTACTAACTGTGCCCCTGGGCAAATTGGTAAATCTCTGCAACCTTCAAAGGCTTCATCTATAATATATAAATAACAATCGTATCTGCTTCATAGAGTTTTAATTAACTCAATTGACATGATGTTTGTACAAAAGTCATCACACTGCTTGGCATACTTAATCAATGCTGATTAATCATTTTAACCATTACTGTTATTAGATTAGCCATTTGCATTAATCAGCTATCAGATCGTTTGTGATGCTAAATGCCTTAAATCTTTACTTACGTATTCATTTATACTTAAGATAACTCTTTGTATTAACACAACCAGAACTTGTACACTGCAGAAATGTTGAGAACACAAGCAAAAGAGTTAAAAAAAAAAAATTAACAATAATAATTAAAATGGTACATTTCCACCAGTCCAAGATCACTGTTGATAATATCTTCAGCTCACGTCTTTCTGGATTTTCTGTATGTGAGCATGCTCATGTACACATAATTTTTTTCCTATTAAAGTGAGCTCATATTGTATGATGTAATACTGTTCTATAATCTCCTTTATTACCAATTAATTTCAACTTTTTCATTTTAGTAAAATTTTATCTCTGATAGCTAGGTGATATTTAATTTTTCCTTACTGGCCCCAAATATTCTTTATATCTTGTTATGTATCCCAGCATCTAATCCAAGACCACATCCTACGTCTAGGTGCTATGTCCCCAAACACTCTTCCAATCAAGTACAATCCTTTCTTCTTTTTTAAATAAATTGACTCATTGCAGAGATAACAATTTGATTTTTTCCATCATTTTCTCCTTTTAAAAGGGGCCTAATTCAGTAGTTATGGTCTCAAAGTTTATGTACTAGAAGGAGAGAGATATAGCCTGTCTCCATCTACCATCCTCAAATAAGATAGCTTACCTGTTTTCTACCTCTTTTTAAACTATTATCACAGATACTAAAACTATCATCACAGATACTATTTAACTAGATAAATCTTAGATGACTTCATTGGGTATACAATATATCCAGAATATTGGAGCGATATAAGGTCTTTGCCCAGCCCTGACTCAGCTAGAGAAATTTCACCAAGCTTTATAAATGCCAATACTTCAGTATTTTATGTAAATCTCTCCTATTGCATATATGTCTTCCTGACATTTCATCCTCCCTCACATTAATGTGTCGGGAAAAGATATAAACTTATTGTTGTCCAAGTCTCTTGTCTCACCTTGGATTTCCAGGTAAGCCACAATCAGACACTAGATAACTTACGGGATACCTTAAAAATCCTAAATTATCTACATGTTTAGTTATAAAATAGCACTGGGGATTCTCTATTTCCTGATCTATATGTATATTCATGGAGACCTAAGACTAACCTTTAACTAAATTTACACCAACCCTTAACGAAAGTATTCTAATATCTAACACAGCCAAGAAGACAGAAATGCAGTCACTACAGAAATATCCACACCGAGGAGACAATGTCTCACAAAGAGGGAGGGGCCACATGTTTTACTATTTCTATTTCTCTAAAGTCTCTTCCCTTTATGTTTTACTAATATAAAGGGAAGAAAACTCAGTGATTAATATCGAGATGCTGGATAGTTGATTATATGATTCTTAAAGAGATATTATCATTCTCTAGAGCAACAGCCTTTCAACAGCCAAGTGCAAGAACTGAGGCTGACCTCCATGTGGAGGACCACAGTAAAATGGATTAAGTGGTCTTCGTGAGGCAGGTACACCAACATCCCAGGAGACCCACAGACTACAAGTCGTAAATGGGCTATCCTGATCACCTCTTGGAATTTCTAACAATTAACTGTCCCCAGCTTTCCCTCAAACAAACAAGTTTACATCATTTGTAATTCTACTGCACATAATTAAGCCAAAATTAAAAGAATAGAGAAAAATGACTAATAGAAAAAAAGAGTAACTGCAAACATTTCTGAAGCAAACCGTATCTTTTGACCCAGAAATTCTATTGCTAACTACACACTCAATAACAATGCATATGTATGCACACCAAAAGACACCGTACAAATATCTTCATAGCAATACTATTGGAATCAAATAATTTTCAAATTTTAAACTGGAAACTATCCAAATGACATTCAAAAGTAGAATAGAGGTTTTTAAATAACAATATATTCAAATACTAAAATATGCTAAAGGCACGAGAATAAACAAGCAATAACTATACACAATATTAATAAACTTCCTAATTATAATACTGAGTAAAAATAATCAGAAACAAAAGAATACATATCATGTGTTTCCATTCATATAAAGTAAAGCTAATCTATCCTATTTAGAAAACAGGATATGAGACCCTCAAGGGAGAGGTTAGTGGTTTGAATGGAGCATAAGAGAGATTATGTGGCACTAATAATATTTTGCTTCTTGGTCTGGGCACTGGTGACATAGGTGTATGAAAATCTATTGAGCTGCACAGTTATGATTTGTGCATTGCTGTATATCATATATCACGTGTACATGTATAACATATAATATATGCACGGATATATGTTATACTTCAATAAAAATGAAAAAAAATATTGCTTGTTTGTTTTTCCTTTTTTCATCCCTTACAGCTCAGCTCCAAGTTTTTGTCATCTACATAAATAAGAAGCAGTCTGTTACCCTGGGAAACACATGAACTTGAATTCAGGAGACATGGATTTTTAGCTGTGTGACACTGAGCAGGTAACTGCTCTGAAACTCAGTTTTTCACCTGTAAAACAGAACAAATATCATATAAGATCACCATGAAGGTTAAATGAGATGATGCATGGACGCATGATAAAGTTCTTGTGACCTATAAAATGTAGTATGAATGTATTATGCTACTGGAGTACAAAGCACTCAAGAAATATTTTTCATATGAAATGAATGGTCTCTGACACAATGTTATGTGCAGAGAAAAATATCTGGATCTTTTCTGAGCAATGAATGAGCACTGCCAAAATTTATAGTATTGAGGAGGTGCTATATCATGGAAGGTTGTGGGTACAAAATTTCAAATTATTGATTAAAAATTTCATTCATAATTTAGCAAATATTTATTGAATGTCTACTACATGCCAATCATTCTTCTAAGAAGAAAGTAAAGTATTTTGCATTCATGAATCATGCATTTGATGAAAGGGAGGTGAGATTTGTGTCTAAATCTGAGTTAGGCCATTTACTGCCCCTGTTACTCTTCCTTTCCAAGCATCAACATCCTTACCTGTACAACAGAAATGCTAACAGTGGATACGTCAAAAGTTACTGTATTGTAAGAACTAATGTCTGTAAAAGTACTGGTTCACAGTTTAGCGTTCAATGAATGAATGCTAAAGTTATTATTACCACCACCATGGGTCTGCCATTCATGGAATCATAGGAGATACTCCCTTTCCACTGTAAAGAAGCATGTCCTGTTCCTTCTTTAATCTACCCTTCATAAGACATGGCAGCTGTCTTGATTTGCATTTGCATACATTAAAAATAATTTAATTCAAGACCCAGAAAAAAAAAAATTTATGTTGACTTTCTAGTCAGCCTGAATTTTCCAAAGTTTTCTAGTCCTGGCAATACTTGACTCATCAACATGTCATCTGTACCACCAATATCGCTTCCCAGGGGTCTTCTCTGCCTTCATTTAGTTATCTGACAATTCTTTTTGCATTCCCTCTATCAGAATGACCAAACCCAAAACAAAAACTGAGAATGTCACTTTTGTCTTCTACCCTTTGAAATTCCCCATCTCCTATAAGACAAAGTCCCAGCTTGTTAAGATAACATCCAGTATCAAGTATGATTTGGCTGCCACCCAGCTGCCTAATTTCATCTCCCAACTCCATACTCCATGCACCATCATGTGGGACTCCTAACAGTCCCACAGACACTCCACAGCTTTTCTTGCTAATGTGCCTTTTCTAGGACAGTCCACCTACCCGGTGTGTCCTTGTAACCCTTCTGTCTGCCCCTATCTACCAACTCAAAGGGGCTAGTCTTTCCCTTCCAGAAAAAATAAAAGTAATAATATGTAACCAGCCTAGTCTGTTTAAGTTTAGTCCCTCTCCTTTCCCTTTTCCTCAGTTTTTCTATAATAAAACAATATGCTAAACTCTAATATATGATGTGGATAGGGGTAGAAACCAGAGTTTCCTTCCTGGCTCTTCCATCATTTCCCAGAGGCTTCAGAAACACTGATCAGGGTGAGCAGACTTTGCTGTAAAGATCCCTGCTATGGCTACTCATCTCTGCTATTCTAGGGCGAAAAGAACCGTAGAAAATATGTTATCGGTTGGGGGTGACTGTGGTCCAACAAAATTTTATTTACTAGAAAAACAGGTTGTGGACCAGATTTGACCTGCTGGGTTTAGTTTCAGGAGCCCTCGTCTGCAGATGATAGTCACAAAGATGATGATGGTGACTCTGAAGCCGGTCGCTACAACTTTTAGAGCATCCCCATATGCCCGGAATTGTGCTGACTGTTATCTAATTTACTACACCAATATTATACGATACATATTGTCATTTTATAGATAGAAAAAGTAAGGCTCAGAAAAGTTAAATATCTTCCCCAATGTTCTCCAGCTAGAACGCGTCTGACTAAAGCGCTTTGTGCTTCGTCATGCCTCCTTACTGACTAGAGGATTTCCCAAGGCCCTTGCCAGTTACAATACTGAGTCATTCTCTGACAACTACTGCAGAAATCAGTTTGCAGCAAATAGTCTCTTCATCCCTATTTTGGGAAATACGTACCCAACGTCTCATTTCATCATTGGGGCTAGAAATTATCTTTACAAATACATAGCACCCAAGTGAGGAATCCATCTCAAATTCCAGAACCTTCTCAGTTTGCCGATGCTGACTTTAGTAGATGCTAAATTGAAATTCCTTATGATCTCTGAAGCAGATGGGCCTGTTAGCAGGTTTATTTGCATGGGAAAAGCCACTGCATCTCTAAGGAGACTGGGGCTTTGCATGTCTTTGTACAGATTTGGAGACCATACGACCTGAAAAGTTGTTTTGAAAATAACTCTTTTCAGGGCAGCCGGATGACTCAGTTGGTTACAGCTCGAGCTCTTAACAACAAGGTTGCTGGTTCAATTCCCACACGGGCCAGTGAACTGCACCCTCCACAACTAGATTGAAGACAACAACTTGACTTGGAGCTGAGCTGCACAACCCCCCCCACACACACACAACTAGACTGAAAAACATCGATTTGACATGGAGCTGATGGGTCCTGGAAAAAATATTGTTCCCCAATATTCCCCAATTAAAAAAAAAAGAAAAGAAAAGAACTCTTTTCAAACATTCCAGATATAGATAAGTGACAGAGTCTCCCTGAGGTTTTTTTTTTTGCTTTGTTTTGTTGGGTTTTTTGCAATAAGGCTAGTAATAAAAGAAGCATTTAGTGATTGTAACACTTCTTGACACTGACTAAGACAGAGTGTCTGACGTTGATTTTTTTTTTCAGTTAATATCAAGAGCGAATAAAAATAATTATTCTCGTTGCTCAGGGCTTGCTCAGAGTGATGAATCCAGCCAACCAAAGCCACATCTGAGGCTGGCTGCATCACCGTAACATCCCAACTCAACTTACCGCATTTCTACCTCTACTTCTCTCATGAAGTGGTGGGCTTTGCTGAAAGTCAGTTTCTGGCTTTACTCAAGTCTAAGAAAACAAGTCAGGGGAAGCAATAGTGAAGGGAAAGAAAAGAAGGGAATTTATACATGCAGAATGTCAGCTAATAAGTGACAGGGCATAGGTGTCATTTAGTGCATTCCTAAACCGAAAGTTCAGAGTCTCCAGAAAAATGGTGAGGTTTTCTAGCTTCATGAGAACGGTGATAAAAACAGTGTTAACTAATCCCTCCTCTTTAATCTCATTATATTCATCACAAGTTCCCTAAGCAAGTGTATATCTCATATTCTAGATCCGTGACATGTACCACATACTACCTTGAATTATTATTTGTGTATTTCTCAGTAATACAGTGGATACAGCAAAGCTCGGTGATTACACATATGGGTTTCAAGGTCAAACAGTTGTTTGAGTACTGGTTTAGTCTCTTATTAGCTACAGACATACCTCCAAGATATTGTGGCTTTGGTTCCAGACCACTGCAATAAAGTGAATGTCGTAATAGAGCAAGTCACATGGATTTCCTCATTTTTCAGTGCGTATAAAAGTTATGTGTACAATAACCTGTAGTCTAACAGGTGTGCAGTAGTATTGTGTGTGTGCACATACATACAGAGGGTGCCAAAAAAATGTATACACATTTTAAGAAAGGAAAAAACCTATATTAAAATTGTAATACTCAATATATACTGATAACAAAATATGAATACAAGTCGTGTGTATACATTTTTTGGCACTCCCATTGTGTGTGTGTGTCTCTGTGTGTGTGTGTGTGTATACCTTAATTAAAATATTTTATTGCTAAAAATGCTAACCATCATCTGAGCCTTCAGTGAATCATATGTAATCTTTTCGCTGATGGAGGGTCTTACGTTCAATTTGTAAACAACACAGTATCTGTGAAGTACAATAAAACGAGGTAAGCCTGTATATAATTTAGGAAAAATCACTTGCCTTCCCCGATCCCCAGTTCCCTTCCTGCAAAGTGGGGGTGACAGCACTTACACTGTAGGGTATTTGGGAGGATTAAATCAGATCATGCATGTTTTAGCACAGTATCTGGGATATACAGATCAATAAAAGTTAGTTATTATTGGTATTACTGTGAAATCAGGAGTTTACATAAAAAGTTATCCTAGCATGTGCTCAGCAAATTATTTATCTGTATATATTCAATGCTTCATGGGGCACATGCATCACACTGCCACATCGGGCAGGGACTATAGGAATATTTCTAACATGGCGGGTTTCCCAATGCTCCTTTAAAATTGATGCTCTATTTCTATCAGTACGTATCCTTTCTTCTAACTTCTCTGTAGTCCTTTTGAAACTTAAGACCGTCTATTCATCTACATAATAGATAGGCATGGATATAAAAGATAAACAAAGGTTGTGAAAACAAATTTTATTCAATAACTACTAGGACTACCAACTTCAATAACTACCACTGACAGTAGGGGAAAGAAATGATCTTCATTCCAATTTAAACAGAGGTGACTGGGCATCTTAAAAGAATAATGAAGATATAGTGAAGGGGAGCGAGTGGAGACTCAAGTGAAAAAATATAAAGGGTTATCGGTGTAAAAGTTACTAGGCCAGTTGGGTCCACTTGCTGGCAATTTTGGAACTTAGGGTTCTATCCTCCCACAGAGACTAGGAGACAGAGGCCATATCTTTCCTGATGATCACATTTCAAAGGAAAGGCTGTCGTGTCTTTGAGAAAGACTCTCCTGACTTATAGAGGATACACATACATCTCAAAGAGAGAAAGAAAGGACTCACAATTAAGTCCGTTTTAGTAAATACTCTAAGAAAGGGAGATCAGGTGCCTACCTTCCGGAGAGGGCTAGAAAGAAATAGGAAATTATTTTGCTAGCCCTGAGTTTTGCCAGACAGAAACTCAGAAGAGGGCTAGGTTGTCCCAGAACATGGCCTTAACCTGCTAGAAGCTATGTTAAGTCTGGGCAAGTCTGTTAGTGCAGGAGTTTGAACAGAGTGTTCACCCCAAGAGTTCTGTAACTCCAACACCACACTGGTACCTAGGATTTCTCACTCCATTCCATTGGATGTCCTTTAGAGTAAGGAGAGATCATGCTGGATCCAAACAAAGACAAGGACCAAAGCCAGAGACCAAGACTGACTACAAGATGAATTAGTCCATCCAATGCAAAATAGGCATTCTATTTTTTTTTTAAATAGTATAATGATCTTATATTAAGCTAAGCTAAGAGTCTTCAGTGGTGGTCTGATCAGATGATTGACCGATTTATTCATCCTTCCATCAATTATTTTTTAAGAGCTTACTACATTCCAAGTAGTGAAAATAAATGTACAGTCTCTCTGTCTTCACAGAGCTTAAAATATGTTAAGGGAGACAGGCAGCATGTTACCTAAAATAAAGTGTGTAACTTGTGACAAGGCAGATGTAGACTGCTTTGGAATCTGATAGCAGAGAAATACAAGTTAGTGGAGGACTGTCTCTTGGAAATGGCCAAGTTTCCTTTCCCACATTGCCCTTCCTCAAATGCAGGCAGGAAGCTGGGCATTGAGAGCCTGCCTAGATCTCAGAGAGAGGATATGTCTCTTAGATGATTCTAGACAGACATAATAATTCCAGATAGATTCACGGTGATTTCCTTACTCCATTGTGATGCTGAAGGAGATATATTCCTGTGGGACCAAAACTAGCACGGAGTGAACATTAAATGGTGATTAGAGACATCTCCTTAGTGACCTACGAAGATGACTGACCCAGGACCACATGGCATGATGGATTACTGGTGAATATCTGTGTAGACAGATAACATTAAGTATCAGTTGTACACTACCCTGCCACACCTTGGCAATATACAGTATAACAGAACGATTAAATGAATGTTCTCCAAATTCAGAGTGTCTGGCTTTGCATCCTAACCAAACGAAAACTACTTAACTCTCTGTAATTTATATTTCTCTTCTGTAAAATATAGATGATACTAATATCTACATCCAGGATTATTATGAAGATTAAAGATGCACTTGATGATAAGAATGATGATGAAAACTCTTTCTAAGAAAGGAGAAAGGATCAAATGGACTGAAACTAAATTTTCACTTTCATTTCAGACTGGGGAGTAAAGATAGAAAATATACTGAGTTATTTGAAGAAATGCATATTTCTAGTATATCTTATTTGTGGAGTAAGATTAATTATTGGGCCACCAGTCGGAAGGTATGGGGAGGAGGAGTCAGGGAATGCCTCCTAGAAAAAGAAATGTTTAAACTTGGAGATCTAATGAACAAGTAGTTGAAACTTTTCAGGAAATTTAGAAAAGACAGTATATGTTAGTTAGAAAGGGGACTGTGTGAAAGTTCATATACCTAAGAGAACATAGTATATGCCCAGAACATAGATAAATTTTGGTATGGCTGGAATAACACGCGTAAATCTAAGAGTAAGATTTTGGAAGGGTCATCTCCATAACCCACCTGGTTGTTCATCCAACATTATAAATAGACAGATAATAGAAGCACAGATAAAGATATAAAATTTATATATTTGTGTATCTTCATGACTGATCAAGATGGACAGAAATCTAAAGTCATATATTTTCAGACTCAGGAAGATGGTCAAGGAAAGCTACCTCTTCGATTTGTTTCACATGTGCTGGTTCTAGTTCTCCAGTGGGTTTCTAAGTGTCAGAGATGATGCCTTATCTTTCTTAGGGATCCCACATAGCATTTAGCAGCCATTGGAATCAATAAAGACTTGTGGGTTAATTGATTTTAGTATTAATGGTATCTATCAATTCTCTACGGCACTTGGGGTTTTCACAGTACTAAAAGTAGAATGAACTTAGGTAATCATTCTGTTAGGTTTCTATATAAATTGAAACGATTCAAGCTTTATCAAAAAGAGGAGGAAGTAGGTTTGGTTTTTTGGGGTTTTTGTTGTTGTTGTTAATTAGGCATGACTTTGGACTAAAGAAATCCGAGGGAGAGAAAAAGGGAAAGGCAGGTCTTTCTCAATGGATTCAAAAAATTGGCTGCACAACAGTAAAGAAGGGAAATATCAGTTAAACGTGTGTGTGTGTGTGTGTGTGTGTGTTAGACTGCCACTCAATAAATCAAAGCTATCTCACATAAATCTTTATGTCGTATGTTATATGTGGAGGAACAGATAAGGGTGGGTTTGGATGACTGATCACCACTTAGTGACTAGAGACATAGGAGACGATATCAGCATGCTGTCGATTACTATGTATTATTTATATTTCTTCTTTGAGCAACAGACACTATCCTTTAACAGATAGGGCTTCAGCTTTTCTCAATATTCAGTTCAAATGGTAAAATCATGAGTACTCAAGTAAGAAAGTTAAGGTAGATGATAGCTACCTGAGATATCCTAGCAGGAATACATGAGAGGCTACCATATCACACACAGGTAAAGGAAATAATACTTCATAAAAAACATTTTTAATGTTAACTCTTCTAAAATATGTCAGTGTTAATTATTTTTGAATAATGAAAGGCCTGAGTATAACTGCCTTTTTAAATAAGAGTCTATGAACTAAAAGACTAATTCTGATTATACAATGAATTAAGCTCTTTTATTTTGAAAAACTAATATATCATTTTGCTAATTTGCATATATCATAAAATCACACATGTCTGTAGTTTTTCAAGATAGAAAAGGTAATGAATCTGCTCTATTAGAGTAGAACATCGTACAAAGAATATATCACATATTAATTAATAAGATACTATATTAGACTATCAAAGGCTATACCTAATAATCATAGGGAAGATGAAAATTATTTTCGAAGAAGACAACAAAAACTAAAGAAATTTAAAATGCTTTTGGTAAAAGAATAGCAACTTATTAATAGAATTCTCATAATAGTGACTATATGCGAGGTAAGTACCATAGTAAAATATAAAATCCAGAAATATTTATGTAAATGTCCTTATGAATGAAAGCTCCATTGGGAAAATTGAATAAGAGTGCTTCTGTTCAAAATAAAAGCTGAAATTGTAGAGCTATAATCTGGTGCCAAATGCCCGATGCAATCATCTGATAGGATTAAAATGGGGGAAAAGTTTCTTCGTATTGTCAACTAAATGTTTTGAAGAACATACTATAAAATATATCTTACTAACAATTACATTTAATGTAATATTAATTATTTTAATAGGTGATTTTGAAAAACTCCTTGTCATTTATTTATATAAGTGTTTTCAAGTAATAAATGTTTCTCAAATGAATAAATAAAGGAATGAATGAATGAATGCAATCAGAGCAACAAGTACATGAACAACATTCCCAGTAAATAGGTATATCTATCCCAGCAGGATGAAAAACTCATATAATAAGAATGACAAAAAATCACCTTTTTACATGTGTGTGGTTGGCAAGACTGAAATTATGAGCTCCATCTTCCCAACAAAAAAACAGATCCATAGAAGTAAAGAGACTTCCCTAAAGTCACACAGTAAACATGTGACAGGATTGGATGTTAAACCTGTATCATCTAACTTTAAATTTAACTTTCTCTTTATATAGCATTTTGTGCCTCACATCTCATGTCCACATAAGTTCCTCATTTGAACTTCATGGCAACATTGTGAGGTAAGCAAACAAACGGGAAACAACAGGCCAAAGTCTGAAAACATGGTCAAGTTTGAAGATTGGCCTCCTGAGTAGGCACAGCCAGTAGGTGTCGGTAAGACTTTCTGTGGGAGTAGTGAAGATGCAAACCATTTAAAAATAGTGCTAAGCGAAATAAATTAGACAAGAAAAGTTGAGAGCCATATGATTTCATTGATATGTGGGATGTAAAACTAAAAGCAACAAAGGAACAAGACAAACAAATAAAGAAATGAAAATTCATCGACACAGACAATACTTTAGCGGTTACCAAAGGGTAAGGGGGAAGGGGGTTGGTAGATGAGGGTAAATGGGATCAAATATATGGTGATGGAAGGAGAACTGACTCTGGGTGGTGAACACACAATGTGATATATAGATGATGTATTACAGAATTGTACACTTGAAACCTATGTAACTTTATTAACCATTGTCACCCCAATGAACTTTAATTAAAACAAAAAAATGGGCAAGATTGTGATGGGCCCTGAAATCCAAGAAGAGAGGCTTATATCTTTCTTGTTTTTATATCAATATACATAATTTTCTGATTCTAGATTTATGCATTAATTAGACAAATTGCTAACAGACTGTTCCAATCCTAATATTTTTCAAACATTTGATGGATCTGTAGAAGAGGCTATCTTACAAGTATTCAAGAAAGTAAGACATAAGTTGTCAACTCAAATCCAAAGCTGATTGAATTTCCCAAGTATTTTAAGAAGATGGCCAAGCCAAAGAAGGAATAATGTATAAATTAATAATAAATATGTTACAATTCAACCTGCATTTAATTACAATATTGTAAAAGACAAAACTGTATATTTGATTAACATTTTACTTATGTTTTCCAATTTGATTTTCATAAACCACCTGAGAAGGGTACAGAGCAAGCATTAAAACCTTTAATTAATAGAAGACAGAGGTTAACTGCCTTTCCCAGTGCCATGTAACCCAGATCTACTAACTAAATTTACCAGTCTATCCACCATTCTTCAGCTTCCCCTTGTGAGCTCTCAGTGTCCGAAAGATGCTTGCTTTCACCAAAAAAAAGATGCCGGATTTCTCCAAATCAGTTCACTGTAATTACAGGTGGTCCCTTGGGTGTCCCCAGGTCCAGCCTGGAAATAATACCAAATACTCTTGTATTTGGTGGCCTCTGGCCAGAGGCAATTTTCCAGATGCCATATCACTGACCCACTTAAAATCTTTGCCTCTTGATCTTTATGGTTTGCCTCTGATCCACTCCTATTTTGTTTGAACGTTTCATATTCTTTGGCCATCTGGATTTGCTCTTTGGATTCTTGAGCATCTATTTCAGATCAAAATATGATTCTTTAGCCTTTGTATTCCTCTGCTTCCAATGAGATATCTTTATGAATTCTCTAATTCCTATAGTCCCTGAACCCTGTCTTTGGGCAGTAAGGTCCCTGATCAATAAGAGATACCACCCATTTCCTAATGGACTTGAAGTGAACTACCTAGTCTTCCACTACTGACTCTCAAGTTCAATAGGAGGGCTTTCTGAGCATGACCAATACCTGGTGGAAACCATCCTACTACAAATCTGTGCCCCTCCAGAAACCTGGTTCTCCTGGCTTATTTCTCCCAGTCTTCCATTCCTACATCTACAATTGAAGCTCTCTTTAGCTAGAAAAACCTTAGTGGGTAGCCTAAATTTGCCGAGCCTAGAACGAGCCCACCTGGGCTGGACCAGCAGGGAACATCCATTACAGAGACTGCTCTGCATACAGCTGCGCGAGCCATTTCCTGCTTGCAATACTTTCTTCTTTATCATGTTTTGTTTTTCTGTCCTTTGGAAAATGTGATCAAGGTGTTTCTCAGTGATTCAACTTCATTGCTGACTTGAAACAACAATGTAAACGTGAGAGAAAGAGATGGAGGTGGCGGGGGCAGGCAGGCAATTGAGTTTTAAGCTGTTGAACCACTTTCTGCAGCCAAGAGAAAATTCTGAAATCCTATTTAGCATGTTATTCAGTAAGACACACTGTAATCTGGCATATAAACATATACACGTAATTATCACAACATTGCCAAGTATAAGTCAATAGGCATGTGAGATGGCACATAAGGATAAATGGTACAATCACCTCCCCGGGAGCTAAAAATACAACACTAAAATCTACTCAAGTGTGAAATATCTTTTTACATTGGTCTAATATTTTTCTGGTTTTCTCCAAGCAACAAAACTGGTATGTTAAAACCAGACAGACTCTTCAGTCTGAATTACCCAAAGCACTAAAATGTGCATTGGGAAGAAAATAAGAGGCCAAAAGTGTCTGAGAAAACTTGAGGTATATCCTAGGCTCTAAGGTTTTTGTTGTCTGGCAAGGGAGCACGTACTTAATCCCACAAGTCAGAAAGGACCTTTGCCTTTGCTTCCTTTCCTTTGTTTGTTCGGATCTAATTCATCTTCAGTCTTGGGTCTAGCTTGAATTTCTTACTCTCAGAAGCTACCTGACCACAGAGCAAATTTGCTCTCTCTTTCTCCCCGCATTTAGTTGGCAATTCTCTGTCATCATTTTGTAACTGTTTTAAAAGACAGGTCTCTACTAACTGGATCATCCCGCAGCTATCCTTCCCCAAATTATCATGCTGTTGAATGATATCCAACTAGCCCTTTTACAATTCTATCTTCTCCAACATGTAAATATTTACTGCTTAACAAGCGCTCTCAACCATATATTTGCTAAGACAGAGAAATAAAGAATTGTGGCTCTCTTCAAGGAGATGTAAAGTTGTAGCATTTGTCAGGTTGCCATTAAGAATTAAAGGGAAGACATCAATTCAAGTATACACTAATTATTCAGCATCAACAATGCCTAGAATTGTTCTGGGTGCCAGCGCGATTTACAAAGTGCCCACTTGAGAAGTAGAATAGAGGCATTAAAATATCGTCTTGATGCATTTTCCAAATACAACAATGAGACTATCTTGGAAAAGAAAACCTATGTCATGAGTGTAACCACATTCATCCATTTCCAGGTCAGACATCACAAATTGATTACTGCACACTTTACTTCGGAGCCCAGGTAAAGTCCATTTCAATCTGTCAACAGCACTCCAAGCAACCAGTGCCTCATGAACAGCGTTAGCACATGAGATGAAACCTATTCTTGCATAGAGACTGCAATTTTTCCAAACACCATGCAGTTTAGACATTCTAAATCCTTTAATAGTCAATCTAATTAAACACTAAATATATATTAATATTTGTGTAATGAATACATACATTCAAAATACTTCCTCTTCCAAATGTTTGTACACTGCAGTTACTAAAATGCTTTTAGTTATTAACATTCCAGTGAAAAATTATCAATCTTCTTTCACCTCTTTCTTCACTGAACACACCTTTATTGCCATTGGATTTATCTGCCCCCCACCCTGGGGGTTTCTTTATTGTTTAGTTCCAAACTCTTTGTTTGCAGATGGATTATAAGCATCTGAATGGATTATATGCCTTCAGACAAAGGCTTCCAAATAACACTTGCATTAGATTTCCTTGGGGAGTGTTTTAAAAATAGAGATCCCACTCCAAACCTAGCAGACCAAAATCTCAGCAGGAGACTGTTGAAGTGTGTATGTATGTGGAGGAAGGTAAGTAAGGGGTATGTAGTTTTTTAAATATGGCATGTGATTCTGACATGCTGTAAGGTTTGCATACTACTTACGGCCCGCGCTATGCCATTGAAGATTTCATTGCTTTCTTGCCATTTTCTCTCCAGAAGTAGTTGAATCTTAAAGAACAAACCACTATGAAATGAACCTTTGCTATGTATATTTACTGTTTCTGAACTTTGATTTCTTGCTTACTGTCAAATCCACATACATTAAATAATAGTGCCTTACTACTAACAAGTTTTTATTCCCCCGACACATCTGATCTTTTAAAAACTCATGCTTTCTGCCTAATATGGAACTCTGTTCTTTGGATATGGCATGCTACCAAGGGGGAAAAAAAAAAGGCTTTCTACTCGAGAGATTTTTATTTAAATTCTCCCATTCTAAACAGAGAAACTTTGACTTCTAAAAGTACACGATTGTACTTGAAAAAGAACGTAGCCTTCTTTTTCTCCACCTCTAAGCAAATAATTCTGTTTCTTATATAGTTGTACTTGGATTATGTCTGGCTTGACCACTGTTCATGATACAATGATACTAATAATTAAGAAGCTGGACTTCACGGTGCATATATTTAGTGCATGGCATAATATATTTTTTAAAATAGTTAAGACATGTGCCAATTCACATATGTTAATCTGTCTATTTTCTGTAGACATTTGATTTTGTGACCTCTAGTCTAAATCGTACACTGACTGCCCTTTCAGCAATCATCTTAAAGGGTTGCTTGAAATAAACTGAGAACTGGTCATTTTAAGTGTGAAAAATTGAAGCCATCGATAATATTTCGTATCCTTATTTCACTTGGACTATTGCACACTTATCCTATATTCCAACTTGGGACAAACATAAATTTCCACAGAAAAATATTCAAGGTTCATATATAAGCAGTTGACTAGGCCGCAAACACTTTAAAAACATGGCTTTTGGTGTGTCTTGGATACATTGTTTCCTTTCCACATTTACCCTTTTCAGAGTTTAATCAGTTGAATAATGAGGGAAACTTCCTAAATTATGATTTCAAGAGGGAGAAAGAGTTTACAGAGTCTGGGTCATTTATTTTTATTTGGGGATGTTCAGTGAAGATCGATTGTCGGGGGTGGGGAAACAACCTGATCTAAGGGGCTGCTATTTCCATGATTGTTAGTAAATAATCTGTAATGGCAGGCTTAATTTCACCAAGGGACTAGTAATTACCATTAATTTATCCAACAGATATTCACTGGGTACCTGGTATCCACCAGGTACTATTTTGGGTGATCGGAAAAAAATAAAACATCAAGCAGTGTAAACCCCCTACTCTCATAGTGTTCACTTTATAGGCTCAAAAATAGGGACAAAATGCCTTTCTCATAAAGGACCATAGACCCTGAGCTATAGTTTCAGTGTCCAGAATCATGGGCACCTGATATGTGGTGGTAAACACAGGTAGTGGACAAACATTTCAGCTTGTCTGGTATTGGTTATGTCTGTACTATATTCCTACATTATAATCCCATTAAAATGCATAGAGGAAAGAGAGTAAAGAAGGATAGGAGGAAGGGATTTGACTGTTGAAATTTCAGGCACCAGAGAATTTTTGCATAATTGCCTCTAATAAGAGCCTATGTTAATTTTAGAGAGGTTGGTTTCTAGCATAATAAGATCTGTCAAATGCAAGCCATCTCATTGTTCCCACAATATGAATAGACATTCATATCATCTGGAATATAGCAGATAGATATTGCTATTAGGTGGAAAAGAGAAAAGGTGACAGGGATGTCCCATTTCTTGGTGTGCTCTGGTCACATTTCATTTTAATGTGATTAGAGGCCATTTGACACTTTAATCATGGTGATATCTCACACGTCTGGTACACTTAGCTTGGGACAGGAGACTGAACATTGACATTTGTTTTCTCCCTATGTCCATTGTATCACTGTCACTCCCAACTGGTGGGTGCCAACAGGTGTGTGGAAAAGAACTGTGGCTAAAACATTTCAGTGAGTTGTGTGTTTTTTAAGATTTTTATTAAAATATAGCTAACATACAATAGTATGTTAGTTCCAGGTGTACACCATAGTTATTCAACAGTCCCCACCTGGCACTATGCAGTTATTACCGTATTATTGATTATATTCCCTATGCTAATGAAGTGATCACCATGATAAGTCCAGCAACCATCTGACACAGTACCATGCTATTACAATATTATTGACTATATTTCCTATGCTATATCTTACATCCCCTACACTTACGTGTTTTATATCTGGAAGTTGAACCTTTTATTCTTCTTTATCTCCCCACCACTTTTTAATGTTTCAATTAGAGTTGACATTCAATATTATTTTATATTAGTTTCAGGTGTACAGCACAGTGATTAAACAATTTATATAATTTAGGAAGTGATCACCCTGACTAGTCTAGTACCCACCTCGCACTATACATAGTCATTACTATATAGTGAGTTCTTGGTCATAGGCCAGATGACATATATAGCAAAACATTTTTTTTTATAAATATACTTCTTGATGATTAAGCCAATTCCACCTTCCTTTCACGCTGTTGTTGGCTATTGGCTGCCTCCCTATACTGAAGCAAGTCCCCCTGACTGAAATCTAGTGACATATGCTATTTAAGATGCAAATTCTTTGGGGCTGATACTGAGGTCAATTTTGGACAACATTAATTGATGGTGCAGGTACCAGGGTAGTATTTTTTTATATATAATGTCACATTTAATTGTCATTATCACACTTACAGATAAATATTTCATTCCAATTTCACAGATGAGGAAACAGACTGAAAGATATTGAATTGCTTACTTGAAATCATATAGCTTATCAGTGGTATGGGAACTGAGATTTTCATCTTGTGTCCTAAATCACTGGGAAAATTGAAGGAGCGATAAGAGAACTTCCACAGATGTCCTTCACAGGTCCCCACCTCCCAATATCTGAATCCACTTACTCTGTTCTCCTGTCTGTAACCACAGACAAAATATCCGCACTTCTCCTTAAGGCTAAACTTTCTACTTGCACACTAAATTTCACTTCCTCTCACCTACTTAAGAACAACTCTCCAGAAACTGACCCTCCCTGCATCATCAATTTTTCACCATTCTCATCAGTACACAAACATGGTATTATTTCTCCAATCTTAGCAACCTTTCTTTTTACCTGTTTTTCTTGCCAGTTTCCAGCCCGTTCCTTAACCACCTGCTATTGCAAAACCCTTCTAAAAACACATCTATACTCATTGTCTCTGATTACTCGCCTCCTATTCTCTTGTAAACCTATTCCAATCAGACTTCATCAAAACTGCTTATATTAAGGTCACAAATGATCTCCATGTTGCCAAATGTGATAGTCTATTCTCAGTCCTCATCTTAACTGACTTAGCACAGTGTTTCACATAGTTTGTTATTTTATGTCCTTGATGCATTTTCTTGGATTTTCTTTGGATTCCAGAATAACACATTTCCTTGGTTTTCACTGATCCCTCCTTCACAGATTCATTTGCTAGTTTCTTCTCTCTAATTTCATAATATTGATGTGTCACCAGAGTTTGGTCACTGATCATCTTCACTTCTCTATGCTCTCACTTTCATGGAGAACCCAACCAGCTCAGGCTTTACATATCACCTCTCTGCTGATAAGTCCCAACTTTGGACTTCCTGGCCATAACTCTCTCACAAATTCTAGATTGGCAAATTCAACTACCTACTCATCATCTCCACCCGGATGGCTAATAAACATGGCAATTTAAGATATCAAAACAACACCCCTGGCCAGCCATCAATCGTGATCTATTTTTGGTTCACTGATTGTCACAAGCTTTTAGGATAGAGCACCGAATAGGAATTCAACAAATAATTGTTGTCTGAATGAATTAAAGAATACGTGCCTACTGACTTGTATAAATGTTACAAAATTTGGATTTGAATAAATGCTTTTTGAGTAAATGAATGAGAATCAAAGAATGAAGTAATGGCAGGTCACGATTTGAATCCTAGCTCATTCTTTCCCCTTCAGATCTAATTTTTACCTGTTTAAAATGACAAAGAATTACTTATGAAATAAAAATTACTCAGGTGTGCCCTGTTTAGAAAACATTCCTCATCGCGACATCTAAATATTCAATCTTCTCCCACTCCTAACCCCCAGTCAATGTTGCAACTGTGGAATTTCCTACTAGCAGTTATTAGTCTCTGTAATCAGCTTGTTCACTTAGTTATTTACCTGATACTTTTTGTCTGTTCACTGCCTAGACAAGAGTGCTTAGCACACAGTATGGGCTCAATAATTTGTGTCCAATGAATGTGATAAGGGTAATCTTTAAGAGTTAAATTGGATAGTTTGGATTATAAATGCATTAAGGTATTAAGGGAGGAAAAGAGAAACAAGAGCTGAGATTAATAAATTAAAGTCATTAGAGACCAGGCATAATCGGACCCAGCGGAAAAACTGTCTATTTGTACAGAGACAAGTTTGTAACACTATGTGCACGATAGAATTTCTCTATATGCTAACCCATCCTCCATATGTTCTCTTTCTTTTTCCCACTATAAATGGGTAACTCTACAGCAGTGTTTCTCAAGCTTTTTTTTTTTTCATTATTCTTCACTGAGGAAACTTTATCCATTTTTTTCTAGTTCCTCATGACATTTTAATATCACAAACATACTGTATACCTGTTGATGGATCATATGCACATCTGTGCTTTATACATTAAAAGAGTAAGATTTTTTTCATCCCACCCCAACCAAGAACTAATTTTCATTCCCTTGTGAGAGACATCACTCCCACTGAGAATACACACTCTGTAGCACCAGCATTTACTAACTTCTTGATGGTATTAAATTCTCTTATTTCAGACATCATAGTTTGCATATAGGTACTTTTTTTTTTTTTTTTTGCCGTTTTCAATTTTGGTCTTTGTTTCCTTAGCTGCACTGATTTTTCATGTAGAACAAGCCAGTGATAGCCTAGTTGTTGGCCCCTCAGCCCCTTCCAGAAACGCTTCACCATTTAGCTTCTGCACAGATTTACCAGGGTGATTGGATTCTATCTTGACACCCAAATTAATCATGGTTCAGGAATTCATGTACATAACCTAATTAAAGACTGCCCATACAGTAAAAGTACAGCCCCATTGGCTCACGTAGCCACTCACACTCATTGATGTCTTTTCAAAGCATGGGGTCTTTTTATCTTCATTTTTCCTTTCCCTTCATGCATTTCTTTTCAGACCTTTCCTCATTGATACAGTTTGGACAAGTACATCTCTTTTACTTTCTTCTTAATATCTGGCTTTCTATGAGTGGTAAGAGGAGTTTGTGTGCGTGTGTGTACGCACTTCACTCTTGCTTTGATAAGATAGCTCATGACTGGTCTATGTTGGTTTTTTTTTTTTTTTTTTTTTTTTGCTTCCTTTTCATTTCTGCTTCTCTAAATTTTCTTTAGAGCTGCATTCTTTTCTGTCTCCCTGCTCAGCATCTACTGATAGTCCCTGACTGGGAACTCACTCTGATGTCGCCTGCAGAAATAGCCAGCTGCTTAGTAGTAATGGCATGAAGCAAAAGGGATTGTCTCCCAAAATGTTTGGCAAGGAGCAACCACTAAATGCCGACACATTCTTAAGAGCCAAGTTAAAGAACAATTAGGAGAACACAGGTGGGTAGCTAAAAGTAGTTTCCACGGTGCTAAAGACACTCATTCTATCTACAGGTGCTACTGTATCCGTGTAGTTACAGCACAGTAGGTAAGAGAGAGGCTTCTGAGTCAGAACCCCAGCTATTTCCGTTACCCAGCTATGTAGCCTTTGGAAAGTTACTCGACTTCTCTGAGGCTCAGTTTCTCTTTAATTTCTTATTCATACAGTGAGAAAAATCATAGCTACTACATAGGGTTGTTATGTGGGTTTAAAGAGCAAACTAGTCAATACTCCATAAACAGAATCTATTATTAGAAACATTAACATATATATCACATATATAGACAGCCTGCATATATGTGTTTGTGCAGATATATGATTTGCATATATTAATATATAGTAAATAATATAAATATGTAATTATATATAATTTATTATATAATGTTATTTATAATATACAATAAATTATATACATATAATTTATCTGACTTACGGCTTCTACCCCAATAATATAAGCTCTACAAAGGCTAGCAAATGCATCTAATTTGTTTCTAACTCTACTTCCAGCCCCTAGAACACTGCCAGCTGCATAGTCAATATTCAATAAATAGCTGTTGAGCAAGGATTTATTCCAGCAGCCTCAAGCCCCTCTATAAACTTTTATTTCACCACTTACCTCACCACTGTGAATTCTTACCTAACATTTTCTTTTTGTTTATTCCATTCCACTAGCTTATTATTCCTCACACAAGTCAAGTTCACCCATATCTCATGACTTCGCTTTTTCTACTGCCTGGAATAATCTTAGCCCCAGAGCTGACTCTTTTGTAATTTTTATATGTTCTAGGAAGGAATTCTTGAACATGCTCCATCTAAAGAGAACACCTAACCTCTTCTCTGGCTTTATTTCTCTTTTCTACCTTTTCACTGCATGACATTGCATTACACATACATTTTTGCCAGGCTCTCTGATTATTTACCAACTGTTTTTTCACTTGAATGTAAGCTCATGATGGGAAGAATTTGTCTTGCTCACCTTTGCATTTCCAGTGCGTGGCACATAGTTGTATCTATTAAGAATTTGTTGAATAAATACAACAAAACCATTGTGCCCAGGTAACATTAGGTACTGATGACTCAAAGTTAATAACACCCACTAGGCTAGTTTTGTGGGGAAGATTGAAAAGTGAACAACTAAATTAGTGTATGATAAGTTCAAAGACAAAGGTAAGAACAAAAATCTTATATACTTTTTGAAATGGTGACTTAAATGTAATGGTGCCAAATTGGGGGGAAATATGACCCCTGTTTTTTTTTCCTACATACCACCTCCCACCCTATTGTGTCCCCTAAAAATCCTGTCTCACCCTGCACTGTACACTCGTAGTCTTTAAGATGCTACAGGGAGAGACACTGATGCTCTTGCCACGACCCCTAGCAATACCCAACACTTCCCTTCAGTGAATAAATTAGGGAATTAAAAGCCGTCATTACGACACTGGCAACCCAGGACTCAGGGTTCCTCTTTTGGAGGTGATGGCTTCAGAATGTCAGAAGAGAAACACTTCATGGTGTCATCACAGGATAAAGTCACAGTGTGAAGACAAAACGGTCAGAACCAGAAGCAGCCCGAAAACTTCCTCATCGCCAGCACACACACTCCCACCAAACAGTCCCCCTCTCTTTGATCAAACCTGGTTTGGGACAGGCTCTTAATGCCTCGGCATTAAGAGCCAACAAAATGACCAGACAAGCAAAGTGTGGTGACTGAGAATGGTCGAGTCAGGTAGCATCCGTGTCTGTACCTTGCTTGGCCCCCTAAGAGTCCAGTAACAGCGGCCACGTTGCTTATTTTTTGTTAGATTCACAATCACATCTATAAAATGGGGCCAGGATAGCATTCTCAAAGGGCTGTGATGAATACAATAAATGTAAAACACTGGTCACATTGTAAGCACTGAACGATGAGTAACAACTGTTATTTCCAGGCTACTGTATATGGCTCTCATTGTCCAACCCATCCTGAGGTCTTTGATTTAAGGCTCTCCTCTTCCTCTCCTGGAGCCTGCTACCATATTCCACCTGTTTCATGCGTGGGAATGAGTCCAGCAGAAGCAGCCCGTCATTGTTTCTTATTAGTCTTCAGGGAAGAAAGGCATTTCCTCGGAAACATATGGGAACAGATCTAAATGAGACATTAAAGATTCCTCAGCCCGATTCCATGATTTTTCAGATGAAGAATGAGTCTCTTGGGTGGGAGAGGGCTTTCCTATGGAAGTACATATTTTTCTATGGGTCTAAGCAGCCCTTTCCAACAGAGAGAAGAGTAGAGGATGGCTTAGGAGAAAAGGACTTTATGATTGAAACTGTTCTTAGTTCCAAGACGGGATTTTAGACATCCCTAATTATGTCTATAGCTAAGCAGTAAAATAATTCAATTTGTAAAGGAACCACCAGTGAATTATCTCGCCTTACCTAATGAAATATTATAGAAAGCATTTATAAGCTAGGCAATGTAGCTGGAAGATGCAAAGTATCACCTGAAGGCACAGAGGGCTGGGCCCACAGTGTGATCCACTGAGTAATAAACACACAAAACCAGCTTCTTGTTTAGAGCAGGGACTGAGATGGGGAACAAAATGTGCTGTGGAAAAATCTCATAAGCTACAAGCATTCGTAGAGCACGCACATTTATCCTCTGAATGAGTGTGACATTTTTCTTGCATTCAATCCCACCCCTCAAGAAGGGATTCCTGATGACCAATCGTGGGGCTAACTGGTTTCCTGAAATGCAGTTTCAAGATCTCTGACAACTTATGAGTAGTATTCCACAGTGAATTCTCAATGAACTACGGAAATGATTTGGTGATCAGCTCGCTTGGAACAATAGGAGCTACCCAATTTTGCCTCCACTTGGCTTTTAGGGTTAAAGACTAAAAGGAAAATCCAACACCGTTGTCTCTGCCAGAAAGAACCACCAGAAGACTTGTAAGATGACAGTGGCAATCAGAATTTTCCCAACAGCCCACTATCAGGCAGTCGGATTCTGCAGTTATAAAGCTATTTTAGAACAAGAAGAGAGTCATATGTTTCCCTATATTTCCTCATGTCTCCCCAACATCCAATTTTAAGAAAAAAACAATTAAATACCGTGATTCCCCTTCAAGAAAGGACTTGCTGTCCAGCTGCCAGGACTCTGGTTAGCTGACAGCGTCCAGCTGGTAGTTCCTACAGGTCTGCCTTGGCGTTTCAACCATGTGTGGTCCAAGCCCGTGACTAGGCAAGGCCCTGGTACAAGGGCCGAGCCATTTATGTCCAACACAGGAATCTCCTAATGGGTAATCATTGCTCTGAAGCACCCCTATTGCGCCACTAGAGGCTTTTTCAGACCTGAATGGTGTTCTGATAGGTCTCCCGTCGCAATCCTATCTTCTCCCCTTTCCTTTCACATGTCTTCTCCCCCAACACATTTTTTGTGTGCTCATAACTCTCTCAGAGTTTGTTTCCCAGGAGTCTCTCAATGACATACCTACAAACAGCTTCAGTCTGGGAGGAAAATAGCTAAAACTGAAAGACCAGAGAGCTAAGCCAACATTCTTAAACGATTTATGTAAAGGGAAAAGTCTACTACCAATAAAAACAACCAAGTAAGTTGAAATACGGGTGCATCCTGCCAGAAGCTTATAGAGGTTACTGAGTAGCGAAACTAATATAATATTGAATGCCAACTATACTTTAATAAACATTTTTATAAATAAATAGAAATTGCCCAGAATAAAACCGATTATAATAAACGATGAGTCTTCTAAGGTCTTTTCAGGCAGAATAGAGAGTCTAGCTGCTCCTGGGCAGCTGGCACTCAGGCCACGCTGAGGACTCTGCTGACAGCCACGTGGAAGCCGTACACTAAATCTCCTCTACATGAGGTGTGCCAGCCTCCAACAACAGCGATACGGCAGGGGGATGGATGCAAAGGTTTACGCATCATGGAGAGATGGTTTGCTAAGCCTTATGCAAATTGGTGCGTATTTGAAATAAGCTGATGCTCACAATGTCATGTTGATCTAATAACAGATGGCATTTTCCTTTGGGGGAAAGATGCAATGTGATGCTCTTCTATCCTTGATGGACTCCTCTGGGATTGGCAGAGAACTCGATATTAAAATAAATAAATATATATATATATATATATATATATATATATATATATATATATATATATATATATATAACATGGAATGTAATGAACCACAAGGAATGTTTTTGTTTGTTTTAATTCTATGGTCTAGCCTTCTTGCAACTGTGGCTTTTTGCTGCTGCTGACTTTGCCCTGAGATGAAGAAATACATGGGCACTTTTGCCCTAGCAAGAGTTCCTGAGCATCTCCAGCTCTGTGATGGAAGATCTCTGTTAAATATGACACTCTTCTTTTATGGAAATATAATGAAACCTGAAATTCTTTAAAGGTCCTAGTGTCCTCAAACTAAAAAGTATCTTTTTCTGTATAGAGCTATGTGAGTTCAGCTCATTGTTACTTTTGAAGAAACCAAATTAGGCTAAAGTTTTCCATCCAGATGTGGCACCGTCAGATGTCAATACAGAAATCGGCCGTAATAAGTGTTATAAAATTGATAATTTGGTGAGTGCTCACTGTGTTCCAGGTACTCTGATAAGTGTTTTGTAGAAAGCATCTCAATGAATGCTCACATCACTAATACCAAATCATTTTTCTTGTCTCCATTGCATTATGAGGAAACTCGCACAAAATTAATTATACAGGTAGCAAGCAGGGAAGTGGGGATTTGAACTTAAATATGTTAAACTTCAAAACCTGGGTTGTAGAAAGGTTAATAATGCAACTGTAAATATTGAGGCATTCAATGACTACCTAACAATAAAGGAGCACCTGCTGCGAGCTGAGAAAAAGAGAAATAATGCGCTCTTGTGGGCAGAAAGTCTGCCTAACTTCATATTTAAAACGACCCAACATCAAGGACAATGCTTGGCACTCACTGGCTTTACAGATAGTTGCCTAACACCCAGTCTTGAATTGGGGTTGGAACACTGGTATATATGTAAAACAGAGAAAATAAAAGAAAAATGTTGTGCATATGATCCTCACATTATTCTGATATCTTGAAAAAATTCAAAATGGATACTAGACTATAGCATAAGCGTTAGCAGAACTGGCAGCACGAGCATGTGAATTTGGCCTGAACTCATGCTTCAGCTTTGTCCTGTATTAGCTGGGCAAGTTACTTAATCTCTGGGAGCTTCAATTTCTAAAAAAGAAAAAAATATATATAATAATAGGATTTATCCGGATAGGGTTATTGTAAAGATGAAGTAAGATGATGCTTAAAAAGTACTTAAAATACCATCTTTCAAGAATTAGCCCTTGATAATTGAAATAATTTTCCTCCCTAGGCTTAGCCATGAGAACTTTATAGCAATGTATCATGAAGTTCCACATTAAACTTATTGTTTTAGTTCTGGTCCAATAATTTTGGTCATCAAATCCATTGACCCAAATAGGGTGTTGAGATATGCTCAATAGCTTAACTAACAAACACTGCAATTAAACTTTCTGAATCACAGGGGCTTTATGTTGTTATTGTTATTCTTCCTCCGCAAGCAAAATGAGAGAGGTAAGACAACCGTATGAGCAAATTTGGAGGCCATTTCCTCTATCTAATTCCTCACATTTATAACTTAGTTTACATGAGCTTTCATCATTGTGACTTTATAAAAATGCTGTGAAGCAGGTGTCATGCCTATTTTAACCAAGAAAGAGACTGAAAAGTAGAGAGCTAAAGTCAATTGCTCAAAGGCCCCAAGATTGCCAGAAGTAGAGCTGATTATTTGGTTTTATATATTTATTTGGTGTTTCTTCTTATGTGAATTTCCTATTCACTTTCCATGCCCAATTTTTACTGGGGTATTCAACTTTTGATTACGAATTTGTAAAAGCTGTTTATACATTGGTAGCATTAATTCTTTATCCAATACACTGCGGCATATATTTTTTCAAGTTTGTCACATCTTTTTAACTTTGTTACTATTTTTCTACATAAAATGTTTAAACTTTTATGAGGTGAGATTGATCTTTTTCATTACAGTTTCTAGCTTTGGTGAAATACTTAGAAAGTCTTCCTTTATCTCAAGAGTACAGAAATAATTACCTAACTTTTCTCTCATCCATCTGGAAAAATCCAAAACAACCTAACATCTCATCAATATTGGAATGATTAATATGTCTGGGTGGGTGGATTATGGGTAATTTTTCACTTACTTCTTTAGATCTTTGTGGTTTAACTACATCAGGACTCTTCCTCTCCCTTTAAGTCCATTTAAACTGTCTACATCAAGAAAATGAATTTACTATCTGCCTTGTTCAGTAGTCTCTCTTCAGGAGAAAATAATTCAGGGCTCATTGTAACCAGAACCGGGTTTACATTTGGGCTTTTTCTCTTCTTTTCTGTTTTCTTTTTTTCCCCTGACATTACGTTATGTTTAACGGCTCTACTTCTGTTTCATTCACAGATACCATTTCACTAATGGTAACAAGATGTCTGTCTGGCAGTGCATGGGGAGGGAGGCACTGTCATTGTAGTTCCTTCTAAAGAAGTAGGCTTACCTTTAACCGGAAACTTTGGTTTCTTATTAGTTCATTGACACCGGTTATGTCACGTATGCATCCCTGATCTAACCACAAACGTCCTGGGACACTCCAGTTGCCTTAGGGCAATCAAGACCCATCCCTGAAGCTTAGAGTGAGATTGAGCTCACACAAACTATACTGCGAAGAATAGCATAAATTCCTTAAAAGAGACACACAATACAGTTTGACAGGAAAAATGAATGGATGCCTGTGATACAACAAACAAATAACCCTCTACAAATTTATCTTCATTATTCCTGGTCGGAAAAGGGTAAATGCTCAAACAAAACAAAATGAAAATGTGAATGAAGTAGTTTTCTTCTCAAACCCAATCAATGTCTTCCCAGAATAAAAAGAGTAGTTATTTCTGGAAGTGCACATTCTAAGCCATCGTATCCAGCATCCCTGGCTTGGCTGTCAACCAAACATGTTACTAACTATGTGGTCCTCGGAAATGTCATTCATCTGCTTAATTAGCCCTAAAGGAAGCCCTGTTTCAAATTAGGAGCCAGGACATTTCTGAAAACGATATAATAGCGTTAACAATGGCGTCTTGTTTAAGTAATAGGGCTTTTAAGGCTGAGTTTTAAATGAGACTGACTAAAGGCAGAGCTATTTTCGCTCATTTGGTTTCCCAGACCTCACAAGCATGCAGAGCTTCCTCATCCCAAACCATCGCTACCATCCTCGCTCGACCACCATCATCTCGGAGGAAGTTAGTTCTGCAGTAATTGGTTGTCTACTGTTACAACAGCAACGTTGTGAGAGTATTGCCATCACGAGTGTGATCTTAACACATACCTATCTGGGCTTGGTGCTTCCTTAGGATTTAGACAAGTCCAAACTAGTTTCTGTAACAGGTATTTCCAAGCAAATATTCACATATGTTTGAAAAAAAATAATAATTGAGACAGAAGGGAAAAGAGGGAAGTTAAAGTAAGAGAGTAGGTTAGTTGACTCTAAGGCGAGAAATATAACTTTTCACTATTTGTTTAATTCAAATGAATTTAATAATATCTCTCCCTAAATGGTTAATAGTTTACATCCAGCTGACTCAACAGGGGAAACTGCAAATCTCTTTGTTTTATCTTTCCAGGTCCCATTGTTATTACCCTGGTTTTCTACAAATAAGCTTATTCGATCTTACCTTTGTGCTTTGGTGTATGGTGATTTGTTTACCTCAATATACCACTATTCCCAGGTACTCCAAACACTTTGAGGGAATAGGTAAATTATTCATAGGTGACTGCATATGTGCAGTGAACATGTGCTGTTTGGCCAGCCAACTTTTATTTGGAGGACAAAATTTCCCTATGCCATACTCTTACTAATGCTGTCAATCTTAGATGTTGGGTCAACCTCCAGGCACAAAAAGGAACACATGACTGTGGTTGGTGGTTCATCAGTACCCCAGGATCCTTGCAATGAGATTAGCCCAATGGTGAGTTGATCTACTCGTATGCAAAAGCACTGGAGGAAAGCCTCTCTTTCTGAACATGATCTGTAATGGTACAGGCTCTGGTGGTCTCTTTTCCACAACATAAAAACGTATTGCCAGAGAATGCAGATGAATACAGTAAATGCCCACAGACGGAAGCAAAACTGAATGACAGAAAAAGAGAGCCAAGACCACAGTTTTTAGATTCCTGGATTCAAGAGGGCCTAAAGGCAACTATACTGCTAGATTCCCTACGTGCATATTTTTTTTCTGCTTAAGCCAGAAAGAGTTGGCTTTGTGTCACCATGAAAATACTTATGACCGACACCGCATCTCTACGAAACATCTTTTTCTTATCTTTTAATGGTTCATATTCAGCTCCACTTAATTTGTACTTAACAGCCAATTTGTTGAATCTAGGCTAATAGCAGTTCTAAATCAGAACTGTGTACTAAACAGAATGCGGAAAGAGCCACCCATGAGGATGTAGATCATGGTGGTGATGGTGATGGTGGCTGGATGTAAGTAAGTGGCAGTAAGGGACATAAAAGCTTTAGAGGATGAAAAAGTCATTAGCAATGTTGGAAGAACTTGTCTTCAAGACACATAGCTCTGCCTCTAAGTCCTTATCCACCTTTCTCTTGTGTTGCCAATATACTTGCAAAAAAAAAATTGGGGGGTTCATCTATGTAAAGAGATTTTTCTTTTAATACCCCTGTTGAGCAACATGAGTAGCGTATCTAGATAGAGTCAATTGTTTGTGATGTGGCTTCATGGTTGAAAGTCAGTCTTCTCTCATTATTAAAGATTTCCCCACCACCCACTCTGGCCACCACTGAAGGGCAGGACCATTAATTCCTGACTCTTTTCCATTAATTAAGATTCAAACCAGCAGGACTGAATATGTATGTTATCTAGCTCACCACAGCTACATAGGCCCAGTTTATACCAAATTATATACCTCAGTGTCCTGAAGACAGTGTTTTGGAGACTTGGGCATTATAAAAATAATCATCTTCATAGCAGCCTAAAATACCACAGCGGCAGAAACACACAGTGGTTGAAAGCACTGCCCCTATGTTAGGAGCTTGGGTTGAAGATTCTTCCGCACACTCTGGTGACAGGTTAACCATGAGTAAGGCAACGGGGCCTGCCCAAGCTTAATTCCTCACCTGTAGAATGAGAAGGATAATAGCAGCTCACTCAAGGAGTTCTTGTAAGAATTACATGACAAAATGCCAGAAAGGCCTCTTGCCAGGGTACTAAGTTCTGCCTAAGTGCCTGACTATATAAACGTGGATGTGTGCACGTGGTTTTGGTTTTAGGAGCTAATATTAGATAATGAAAACTGTAATAAGGATAGTGAACACCATAAGCTTTCAGTTTACTAAGGCTCAGAGTGAAAAAGACTGCGGCCCAAGGTAGTACACCCTGATGATGGCAGAAGAGCAAGGTCCAGTTTCTTCTAATTTCCACCCTAGGGAGCTCGCCACTGAGTTGGAGGTCTTTCCTCCAGAGCCTGTGGGCATAAGCCAAACATCCCCCTAGGTACCACCGGTAGGTGATAGCTTATCTGCAAAACCACATACTCACGCACGTATACACACTCACATTTTGCTATTCTCTAAGCTAGTCTTCTTAAAACTAATCACTCTGCCTTGCCATCACAGATCTCTCTTCAATGTAACCCTCACTCCTCTGTTTTGTGGTCTGCCTATAGAACCCTTCCCTCTTTCTCCCTCTCTTTCTTCCAACCTGCATGTGTGTTGATGTGTGCATTATTTCAGTGGAATTCATGCTTTTTGTTATGCATGCACTGAACACAGAAGCACCACACGATCCCAAGGATACAGTTAGGTCTCCGGTGGCCTTGTCACATCAGCTTTATCCCAGTGGGATTAGGAGTCTTCTCCACAATGCTTTTCAATGCACTGATCCCCACCACACCCCATCCCCTACAAAGTGTGATTCCTGAGTTTGTCATCACAGAAAAAAGCCAGGTGGGACACTGAGATTATAGACCACAAGCTCCTGCTTTCAGAATTAGAGCACCATTATCCAACTTGCAGGAAGTGGGGCAATAGCTTCAATAGAGGCTCAGTTTCCCCCCACCTCCACAAATTTGGATATTCATTAAATTAAATTTGCTTTTGGGTGGTAAATATTTTTTTCTTGTAAACTGAATACCTTATCTCAGCCTGGAAAAAAGCCTTTTCATTTCCTTCAAAATGTTCTGTAATGATGAGGCAACTCACTCTTTTTTTTTTCTCCTTTCCAAAGTAATTGGCTTTGATTCACTTGTGATTTGTTTTTTTTATTGTACTTAAAAAGCCCAAGCTCCTGAATCAATAATACAGGACTGAATTTTCTGTACTCAACAATCATTTACAGAGTGTAGTAACACTTGTAATTTAACATGCCACTTAGGCAGTACAGGAGTTGAGCTGCTTGCCTTTTAACTTGATGGAATGGGGATGAAAGAAGTCACGGTGGACTGGGGGAAAAAAGTCAGTTCATGATGTACTAGTATTCGAAACATCATCACTTTAGGAACCAGAAGGAACTTCTCAGTTTGGAGGATATGGACAGAAAGCACAATGTCACAGCATCAGGTGTATCGATAGGGAGAACATCAAACCACACAGGGACTGAAACATGTTAAAATGTATTAACAAGAACAGACAGAAGTACAATTGTGGAATTGTTGGTTATCATAAAAAAAAAAAAACATGGTACAGCTCATTTGACATGGATATTCTTCATCACATCATGTGAGCAGTTTCTCACTACATTTATGCATCAGGTTCTAATTGCCAGTTAACAAAAATATCTCATTGTCTAAAATTGCCGTGGTGAGGAGCTGATGCAAGAAGATACTATTAATAGAAATACAACAGGAAAACATAATAGGGAAAGAGGGATAAAAATACCTATATGTGGACCAGAATGTCAGAAGACTCTTAATAGAATACCTGTCCTAAATGCGAACAAAGTCTTGCAGGATCAAAGCACAGAGCTTGAAAATGTACTTCATCTCTCAAGTAAAATATGATATGCTGATTTAGCTTTCCTGGAGTGATATATTGAGAGGGCTTCTGAGGCTGTTCCTATGCTTGATATAACCTATTAATAATTTTTATGATAGTTGTGGAAAGGGCAGAAATGCATGGCGGTCCACGAGCCACATTACCAACTTTTGTTCTGGATCCTTCCGTGTCCTTAAGGCCTTCTCCATGAGCTAACACTCAGTAACCACTCAGTAAATAGTTGCTTAATGAGTCTGTACGTGAACCAAGGACTCTACCTTGTTATTCTCTCCCACTCGAAATGCCTTATTTTGAGTCTTTACTTATTCCGGGGCCCGCAATACGTAGACTGGGTGGTTTACCACACGATGAACCCTGATTCTCTGATTGTCTGACTCACTACGTCACTGCATTCAAGCCTTTGTCAAGTACCATCTTACATGGAGGTCTACCTGACTTCCCTATTTCGTTTGCATTCATCCAATCTCCTCTTTTTAAAATCGAGTTCCCTCATTCTCCACAAATAACTTCTTTATTAACACTATTGATGTTGTCTGTCTCCCCAGCTGGAATGTAAATTCTACTAGAGCAGGAATTTTATTTCATCCTAGAGGCCTAGTAGACTCTCAGGAAGCATTTCTTAAAGGAATAACTTTTCACCGGTACCTTTTCCACCCGACGACTTTAGTAGCATCACAAAATTGAAGGCTGTATTCTATTTCTTTTGCATTTTCCTGGGACATCTAGCAAAGCACTAAGAACAGGCACTGTATGGAACATTCCTAACTGATTTGACTTGACTTAATTTTAACAAGCATTTTATCATGCTATGTACTGCTACTGAAGTAACAGGAAATATTTTTCAGGATTGAATGTGTACCAGGCACCACGCCAAATGATCGACATACATTATCTCATTTAATTCTCACAAAAATGCTATGAGACAGGTACGGTCGTTATCTTCGTTTTGCAAATGAGGAGAGTGAGGCTGAAGGAACTACATCATGTCTGCCGAGTCAACACCGCCAGTGACAGAGTAAGGGTTGCACTGATGCCACCTGACTTCAGAGTCCCAGCATTTAACCAGGATACTGATCAAGTATGGCTTTGGGGAGGAAGTTGAAGGCCACCAGACTGGAAGTTAGTTTCTACCTGATTCTGCTTCTACTTGATGCTGAGTAATTCACTTCCTCTCTTGCCTACTTTTTCCTACCTAATCCTGAGAGATCATTTCTGCCAGGCTCAGAGAACTGACCAAAGTAAATAAATAAATGACCTTCACCTGCAGTGCTCGGGATGTCTAAAAAAATGCTCCTGTAGATGTCTAAGGAACACAAAAAAAAAATATTAGTTTAGGCTATTAATATTCTGTCGTTGCAGGAAGAATGGATTGCAGTCAGCAGAAAAACAACTCTTAAAAGGTCCCAAACTACAACTCAGTGAGAATCACTCAGACTCCAGGTGGAGGGCGCCAGAGCAGGAAGGTGTGTGCAGCCAGTGCTTTCTGGGTGAGGGCAGCCAGGGGCCAAGCTGGCGGAGGCCGAATTAATCCCACTCAGCTGGAAGGGCGACAAACTCACAAAATCCAGTATTATTTTTGAAGCTAGTTCTCCTGGTGGTATGGTATTGAAAAAGCAAAGATACCCTTAAATGTCCTCTACGGATATTAAAAAGAAAATACAAATGTCAGCTAATAAGCATTAACTTCCAAAGCAAGGAATTCATCCTGTTTCTCTTTCTGTCACCCAGAACCATTTGAGCAAACCAAATCATTCATTTAGCGAAGGCCTGATTCGTTGCAAAGAACAGAGGCTTACTCAAATGCTCCATGAAAAGAGACATGTTGTAAGGAAAAAGTGTTCCAATTTCTCCACCACCACGCCAACACCTGTTATCTTTTGTTTTTTTTGCATAATAGCCATTATAACAGGCATGAGGTGATATTTCCCTGTGGTTTTGACTTAGACATATATGTGATAGAACGAGGAGATCCAATATTCTGTCTGTTAGGAATTTTGGAAGAGAACTGAATATAGTAGGACATATTGAGATTAAGGAGAAGATGTGGGTTAGTAGAAGAAAATAGAGAGAGAGGTAAAACAGTCGAGAGTATAAGACCCGGCCCTCCCTTCCTTTGCTTCCTGTCAGCTTTCTCCTTTCAGTAATGTTTTACTGGATGGTGGTTTCTGTTATGATGATCTTTGTATGATGATCTTATTTCTTAAATATGCCTCTTTCATGGATGTCAGTAGAGAAAAAGAGATACAGATTTGGGGTTATAGGCACATGGCTGTTAAAGGAAACCAATGGGATGTCTGAGGTCACTTCCTTCATAAGGAAAGCCATCTTCCCAAAATACCACTTTTAGAAACAGAAGAGATCTTGGAGGTTATTTAGTCCAATTCTCCTATTTCTCAAATGAAAAAAACTACCCAGACAGAGGAAGTGATAGGACCATACAGTAACTGGCAGAGAGAGAAAGGCGGGGAAGGTCAAAATTCTCTCTCCCAAATGCAGTCCAGCATCTTCATATAACGCTATGTACCTACTTATATTGCAGTATTAGCATTTCCCATAAAATAACCTGTCACATAGCTTACTTTAATTGTATGAAACAATTTCCTGGTGTCTAAAAGAGCACATGATACCTATGGATTAGTATGGGAATACTAAGTGAGTAAGATTAATTACCATTTCTAAAAGTTCTAGTTCTTGTTATGCTATTAATTAGGATAATGAAGCATTCGTTTAGATTGAATATATGATACTAGTAAAGTTTTAATTTTAGAAATCAATATCTCATTACCAAGTCATTGCTGTATCTACAGGCATCACTGGATTCATGTCCTAGTGTAAGCGGAGCAACATTTCAAATTGCAGAAACAAGACTCACATTCATGAGGTGTTTGTGCTTTTAGTTTATTTGAAAGGAATATATTTTCACCCTACAGGAAATGTTACTCTGGTTTTATCCCTCCTTTTGGCTCTGACAAATCTAAAACACGGTCTCTTTCTTAGCCGTTATGATGATGAACATATGTGAGCCATTTAGTAATTATGATTTTTGCACAATACAACAACCACAAAAATAAATAAGTTTCCAAAATGGCTCATGTTTTTTCATCTCTGTTCTTCATGGCATGTCAAGGAATCACAAAGCTTTTCTGTGAGGGAGCCCAGGATTTTTATCAGTCAGTGAATATGACATCTAGTTCCCGTCTAAGGTGTGGGAAAAAAATCAAAATGACTGTCCAGTCTTAGAAAACTTCAAAAAGTAAATCAGGAGGAGAGTTTAGGAATACTTGAAAGAGCCATGTCACGTCTCCAACGTTTTCTCCTGCCTTCACTGTATTCGAGTCACACTGATCATTCTGCCTGCTGAGTGTAGCAAGCTCATCCTTGATCCGGGGCCCCTATGCCAGCTGTTCCCTCTGCCTGGCATGCTCTCGCCTCAGATTGCCCCACAGCCAGACCATTTCCATCATGAAGGCACGGGCGTGAATATCGCCTTCTCAAAGGCACTTCCTGACCAACATACCTAATGCACAGCCCCTTGTCCTCAGTTATTGTCTGTCCCATTTCCCTGTTCTGTTTATATTTACGGTAGCCATGACCTCTGTTATGAAATGATCATTTATGGTTTTTTTCTGTTGTTTCATTTTGTTTTACATATTTTCCCATCTCTCCCACTAGAATGGAAGCTCCATGGGAGCAGGGACTTAGTCTGTCTTGTTCACGGCTGTACCTGTAAGTCAGTCGGTGCCTCGTGCCAAGCAAGGCTCCATCTATCTTTTTAAATAAATAGATCTAGCCTATCTCCTTCACTTTATAGTCCAGCCCCTGTGGCCTACTAACCAATGATAATGCTGAGGAAAGAACCCCATTTTTTGTTTTTCTTTTTCATTTGAAGTCAAGAACTTTTTCTGTCTCACACACTATTTTAATCTATCTCATCTGAAAGGATCCTCCAGAGGGCATTTAAATATTTTTGGATAATTTATAAATAATAACAATAACAAGATGACTGATAACATTTACTGAACATCAGTTAAGTGCCAAGCATTACACTAAGTGTTTTATATGCTTTAACACATTTAATATTTGCAGTTACTCTAGGCTAGTAAATTCTAGTCTTAGACTTAGAGAGACAAACAAAAACAAAAAGAGACTCAGAAACATTTAAATAATATGCTTCATTCACAGAGCTGGGCTTTTTTAATGATTCCAAACACCAATATGTAATTATTTTGTTACGTTATGTTGTGTAAACTTTATATTTTATTGGGCATTGGAGGAATAAAGCATCCTCCAAGAAAAGCAAAACTCAGGACACATAATATCACAGCAAATCATACTCATGAGATGTGTATTCTTTGCAAGTTTTAATGTGACAACATCAGCAGGAGGCTTCACTAGGTTATATCATATTGATCACTAGACCACTAGGCTGCTAGAAAGGTCCATGGCTTGGGCTTGCTGACAGACTGTCCATCATTAGAACTTCTCAAGTGTTTAATGGAGAAGTGTCAGCATTTGGGCCTCACGGATAAAAAGATTAATAAAACTCACAAGCCCATATTTCACACGTATTTTTCATACTAAAATAAAATTAATCTAAAGCCCACATTCATCTTATTGACTTTACTGTGTGTTAATGCCAGAATTTACAGATTTCCTTTCAAGGTCCTAAAAAGCTTCTAAATGTCACAATAAATAATAGATATAAACAGATTATTTAGTTTAGAGAAAAAGAGATAGAGATTATCTTTAAGTTCTTATTTGAACAACAAATCTATTATTTTCAGGGTTGTACACATTTAAGAAATAGAAATCATCTTCCTCTCCAAGACTGAAATGGGAAAGGTGGTAATTTATTGAGTCCTGCATTATTTGTAATTAAGAGTTAAACTAGAGCAATTAAGATTATTATAAACATTTATATTGACATTGACTTCAAACTTTGTTGGGATTTGTTTCAATATCTAAAAACAAATAATGGAAATAATTAATATCAAAATAATATCTTAGCTCCTTCTTTCAAAGAACCTAACAATCTCAGTGCCCTTAAACCCATTCTATTTCCTTAGTCCTTAAAGAGAACTGAACATCTTTCTTGTCCAATAATCTTTTTTCAATCTCCTTCTAAATAATTCATTTATGATTTCCTATTGATGGTTCACTGACCTGACTCCATTTAAACTGGTTCTAATCTATTAGGGATAGATAGTCCCATCTTATTAGATGTAGGAAGGATGGCAGAGAGGAGGGTACCAGTTACAGTCTTCCTGGGTAACCTTGGAAGAGATGTTACATCTTGCGGTGCCTCAATTTCCTAAAGTATAAGAACACAGAAGTTGAAACGATAAACTCAAAGACGACTTTCTCTCTCAGTTGGCCTTGGCTTTGAACTGAAGAACCTCCTCTCCTGTCATCCCATGCAAAGACCTTGAATGCTATTCAAAAGGTCAGGGGGAAAAACTGAACATATTTCAAAGCATGTGCATGTGCATTACCATATTTTTATTCTGGGTTAAGAGACAACAGTATATCCTGTTGTATTCTAAAAAGAGTTTATGACACCTCCCCTGCTCCACTTTTAAAAGTCACCATTTACTTTCTAACTCTATGTATAACAGACTATATCTTATATATTCTGGATTCAAATTCTTGGATTTTATTCCTACTCTTCAAAATACTAATTTTATGACCTTGTACAAGTAATTTCTTTGTACATCAGTTCTCTTATCAATAAAAAAGGAATAATAATAGAATATTCTTTATAAGTTTCTTTTTAAGACTTAAGTGAGATTTTGTGGGCAAAATGGGCAGGCCATAGTGAACATTTGATACTATTTTTTTTATGTTTTAAAATAAAATAGCCATATGGATGCAATCATGTGTTTACCTTTCTAATATGTAAGTAGAAAATAATGGTTTTAATAAATACTTGTGAAATGAATGAATGAATGAATGAATGAACTAAAGCTTTAGAGTAGGTCAGTAAATATCTAACCTTAATCAAAATCAGAGATGAAGTACCTTACCCCCAAATTGTGCTGAACAGTGAAGGAATATTAGAAGGAAACACTGAAAATGCTTGTCATTTTTTTTCTTTATGCCATTTTTTTCTCCAGTACCAGAGCTGTCATCCAGTCTTACCATGTAAACAAACAGACTGCTCAGATTCAACTTTGTTTTATTTCTTACACCCACAAATATATTTCCCCCAAATTATTAACCTAAATATTCTGCGAGGTAATAATTTTTAAATAGCTTAAACTAATATCTCCAGTAAATACTCTATTTTGAAGCTTTTTTCCTCCATTTCCTCATTCAGAATGTTTATTCAAGGTGCCACACAGATGCATTAATAGCTACAAAAAAAAATTTTTTAATGAGGATTTAAAAAAAGTTTTCCGTTTGTTCTTATAGACTAATTGCAGCACTCTTGTTACTATTTCAATTATTAGTAGTGTTTAGCCGACATCTGGAGTTAATGCAGAAGTTTTAGGTGGTTGTGTTCTGTAACAGTTGGAGATCTGAAATAATGATCTGTGAATACTAAAGTCACCTATGAAGTGTATTTTGTATGCAACCAATTTGAGGCATTTTTCATACATCTTAATTGTTCCAGACTTGAGACATGGTTTTGGTACATTAGAAAGAGCCAGACTCAAGGTGGCCTTCGTTGTAATAACTCCTCCCCCACTAATTAGCCATGAGACTTTGAACAACCCTTAAACCCTCCAGGCTTTGGCCTCCATATTTGTAAAATCAAGTGTGGGAGGACTTGGCTAGATGATATCCATGTTGATAGCGAAATAATGCTGTGATTCTAGCTCTGTAAAGAAATGAATGTTTTAAAACACTAAGTCTGACTGAGGTGTTCCTGCTAAGTCACCCTGGAAAGTTCAACACATTTTTTTTCATTCATGATTGAACTTGGAAGACATAGCATAACAATGCCAAATGTCACTCTTAAGTACTTATTCAAAGAAAGCCTCATGTGATGCAAGTAAGAAAAGAATGCAAGGGTATGTACCTGACCCTTTTCCTTCTACCTTGATTCACATTTCTATCTCTCCATCAAGCATTTGATGAGAACTCACTCTAACAACCACAGGACATCAAAACAGTCTCAGATAGCCCCAGCCCTTAAGAACCCACAACACCAGGGATTTAAAATAAGACTCTCAGGTGGACAGCAACAAGATGATGGAATAGAAGCCCTAGGCCCTTCTTCCCATACAGAGACCTTGATTCAACAATACAGGGACCAAAATCCTTTATGAGAAATCCAGAAAACAGTTAAGAGGCTCCTGCACCCCAGGTGAGTGTGTAATCAGCCACATTGAAGCCAGTAGGAAAATTTGTGGTACCAAATCACCAAAGACTCTCCCCCAAGCTCAGCACAGCATAATTGGGAGAAAACTGCCAGCTCCACTATTCTCGCTAGGAAGGGAAACAGAAGACTGAAACACATATGCCATGTTCTTGGCTTTTCACAGGCCTTCCCAAAGAACTAGTTTGTGTCTTACCTGAATCTAAGCACAGGCAGGAAAAGTGCCAGATTGGAGGCTACAGAGAACAGAGACAAAGTTTTAGACTAGCATGCCCTATTCACCATAGCTCATACCCCTAGTTAATATGAAATGAGTCTGGGAAAAACACCCAACTCCCACCCTTTTCCCCAAGGATGGAGAGAGTTGGAGCATTACACTCAATAATCCAGCTTTTTAGAGGGTTTACCTAAAGGACTGGTTTCTGTCCCACCTATTTCAGAGAGCTGACTGACCAGGTATACTCTAGCTGCTCGGAGGCTGCTGAAGACAAAAGAGAGCAGAGCCAGCTTGTCTCTGGTACAGCAGACAGAGGATGATACAGCTCAGTGGCCTTTATCAGGGGGGAAAGAGAAGAGTGGAGAATGTGCCCAATGTTCTGGATTTTCAGGATGCTGCCTGACAAACTGGTTTTTGTCTTGCCTGTTGGAGCAAGGATGGGGCCTGGCTAATCAAGAGTCATGAGGACCACCAGGAATAGAAGAGAACTGGGTGGCAGCACCACAGAAGCTGCAGGACGGCACATAGACACCAAAGAGGACAAGCGATTATTAACTTAGGAAAGAAGAAATGTAAATCTCCCTAACTGAAAACTTACATGCACAAGTCCAGAGATGTAACAATGGAAATATCTGACAACTCCCCCACCCCAAATCTTTAAATAGGCTGAATGGTGAAGGTCTTTCCCTGAAAAGAGCCGTCTGTAAAGAGTTGAAGAGGAGGCTGTTTTTTCAAAAGTGCGGATCCCAACAAAATGTTATAAAGTACATGAAGAAATAGGAAAACAAGGCCCAGTATAAGCAATAAAATAAACCTCCCAAAACCAGCCCTAAGGAAATGGAAGTATATGAGTTACCTGACAAATAATTCAAAATAACCATCATAAAGATGCTGCATGAGCTCAGAAAAATGATACGTGAACAAAATGAAAATATCAACAAAGAGAAAATATTTTAAAAAAAAAGAAATATTGGAGCTAAATACAACTGAGTTGAAAAATTCACTAGAGAAGTTCAGCAACAGATTTCATCAATCCAAAGAAAGAATTAACAAACTCAAACACAGATCATTTATATTATCTATCAAAGAAGCAAAAGTAAAAGAATGAAAAGGAATGAGAAAGCCTAAAGGACTTATAAGGTATCATCAAAAAAACCAATAAATGCACCATGAGAATTGCAGGAAAAGAGTGAGAGTCAGGGGACAAAACACTTATTTGAAGCAATAACAGCTGAAAACTCTAAAACTGGGAAAGAAAATCAATATTTAGATTCAAGAAACAAAAAAAAACTCCAACTAGAATGTACCCAAAGAATTCTACTTGGAGATACATTAAAATCAAATCATCATAAGTCAAAGAAAAAGAGAGAATTTTGAAAGCAGCAAAAGAAACTGACTTATCAGAAAGGAACCCCTATAAAACCATGAACAGATTTATGAGCAAAAAAACTTGCAGGCCAAAAGAGAGAGGCATGACATATTAAAAGTGTTGAAATGAAAGAACTACCAACCAAGAATACTATAATCTGTCAAACTGTCTTTCAAGAACAAAGAAGAATTAAAGACTTTCCCAGATATACAAAAGCTGGGGAATCATCACCACTAGATCTGCCTACAGAAATCCTAAAGAAGTCCCTCAAGTTGAAATAAGATGATGCTAGAGAGCAACACAAAAGCATATCAAAGAATAAAGCTTGCAGGTAAAGGTTAATATATAGACAAATACAAAATACTATACTATGGCAATGGAGATAATAAAATCACTTTTAATTTTAGCATAGGAGCTAAAAAAGTATAAAAAATTACTCTAATTATAAAAAATATGTTATGGATACACAATATAAAAGATGTAATTTTGTGAAATCAATAAATTGGGAACAGGGAGGAAAAGAGTAGAGTTTCTGTATGCTAATGGAGTTGTTATTAGCTTAAAATAAGATGCTTTAGGGAAGCCCCATGGTAACCACAAAGAAAATACCTTTACAAGATACACAAAAGAAAATGAAACAGGAATCAAAGCATGTCACTAAAAATAAATCAATAAAATACAAAAGAAGACAAAAGGAGAGTAAAGAGGGAACAAAAAAAGTTGTAAGACAGAAAACAGTTAACAAAATGGCAATAGTAAGTCCTGACCTATCAATAATTACTTTACATGTAAATGGTTTAAACTCTTCAATCAGAAGACATACAGTGGCTGAATGGATGAGAGAGAGAGAGAGAGAGAGAGAGAGAGAGAGAGAGAGAAGGAGAGAGGGGGGGAGAGAAACAGATGAAAAAATGTGCTCCGTACAAATGGTAACCCAAAGACAGCAAAAGTGGCCATCTTACAACAGACAAAATAGACTTTAAGTCAAAAATTGTCAAAATAAGATGAAAGACATTATATAATGATAAAAGGGTCAATTCATGGGGAAGATATAATAAGATATATGTACTCATATCAGAGCACACAAATGTATACAGCAACAAAGACAAAACTGAAGGGAGAAATAGCCAGCGTTACAATAATAGTAGAAGACTACAATATACCACTTACAATAATGGACAGACCATCCAGACAGAAAATCAATAAGGAAACGGAGGACTTGGATAACACTAAAATAAATGGACCTAACAGAAATATACCGACCATTGTACTCAATAACAATACACATTCTTTTCAAGTACACATGGGACATTCCACAGAATAAATCCCATATTAGATTACAAAACAAGTTTCAATAAATTTAAGAATGAATTCATACTATCTTTTCTGATCACACTGAAATGCAACTGGAAATCAATACCAGAAGGAAAACTAGGAAATTCACAAATACATGGAAATTAAACACACACTTTTGAACAGCCAATGGGTTAAAGAAGAAATCAAAAGGGAAATTAGAAACTATCTTAAGACAAATGAGAATGGAAACACAAAACATCAAAATTTATAAGATACAGCAAAAGCAGTGCTAAGGGAAGTCTATATATGTAGTGTTAAATTCTACATTTAAAAAAAGTCAGAAAACAACCTAACTTTATACCTCAAGGAACTGAAAAAAAGGAGATAAAAACTACGGCCAAAATTAACAGAAGGAAGGAAATAATAAAGACTGGAACAAACTAAATGAAATAGAGAGCAAAAAGAAAAAGAAAGGAGCTAATTTTTTGCAAATATAAACAAAATTGACAAACCTTTAGCTAGACTCAGAAAAAAGAGAGAAGACTCAAATTACTAAAATCTGAAATGAGAGGAGACATTATAACTGATCCCACAGACATAAAAAGAATCATAAGAAATTATTCTGAACAATTATACACCAACAAATTGGATAACCTAGAAAAAATGGGTGAAATTCTAGAAACATACAATCTTTCAAAATTGAATCATGAGGAAACAGAAAACACGAACAAACCAATTACAAATAAGGAGATTGCATCAATAATCAGAAACCTCCCAGCAAGGAAAAGCTCAGGACCAGATAACTTCACTAGTGAATTCTACCAAACATTTAAAGCGAAATTAATGCCAATTCTTGTCAAACTTTTCCATAAACTAGAGAAAGTGACAATACTAAACTCGTTTTATGAGGCTATAATTACCCTGATACAAAAGCCAATAAAGACACTACAAGAAAAGAAAATTACAGACCAACATCCCTGATGAACATAGATGTAAAACTCCTCAACAAAAATACTAGCAAACTGAATTCAACAGCACATCAAACAATAATACACCATAACCAAGTAGAACTTATCCCTCAGATGCAAGGGTGTTTCAACACATGCAAATCAATAAATGTGATACACTACATTAACAGAACAATGGCCAAAAATCATTTGATCATCTCAATAAATGCAGGAAAAAACCTTTAACAAAATTCAAAATCCTTTCATATTGAAAGTGTTCAACAAACTCGGTATAGAAGAAATGTACCTCAATATAATAAAGGCCATATACGATAAACCCAGAGCTAATAGCACCCTCAAGAGTGAAAATTTTAAAGCTTTTTTCCAAGGTCAGGAACAAGTCAAGAATGCCCAAACAGTTAGAACTAATAAACTAATTGAGCAACTTTGCAGGATACGAAATCAACATACACAGATTAGTCATGTTACTATAAACTAACAACAAAAAAATCGAAAAAGTAAATTAAGAAAACAGTCCCATTTATAAGTGCATCAAAAAGAATAAAATACTTAGCAATAAACTTAACCAAAGAGGTGAAAGAAATAAAAGGAGGAACAAATAAATGGGAAGATATACCACATTCATGAACCGGAAGACATAATTTGTTAAAATGCCTGTACTACCCAAAGTTATCTACAGATTCAATATAATCCCTATCAACATCCCAATGGCATCTTGCAGAAACAGAAAAAAAAAATCATAAAACTCATATGAAATCACAAAGGTCCCTGAATAGCCAAAACAATCTTGAGAAAGAACAAAGCTGGTGGCATCACACTTCCTGACTTTGAAACATATTGCTAAGCTACAGTAATCAAAACAGCATGGTATCTGCATAAAGACAGACATATAGATTAAAGGAACAGATTAGAGAGACTGTGTTTCATGGAACAGAGTAAGATGAAATATGGTGCAGCCACTATAAATAATGATGTAAATATTTAATGACATAGAAAGATATCCATAGTATTTAACCAGTAAACAGAATATAAAAATTTATATAGTATGGGGAGTATAGTCAATAATATTGTAAAAGCCATGTATGGTGCCATATGGGTACTAGACTTATTGGGGGAATCACTTCATAAATTATATAAATGCCTAATCACTATGCTGTACACCTGAAGCTAATATAAATTAATATTGTTTGTCAACTATAATTTAAAAAATATATAATCACAGGATGTAAAGTACAGCATAGGGAATATAGTCAATGGTATTGTAATAGCTATGTACAATGTCAAATGGATAGTAGACTTGGGGTTATCATTTTGTGAGGTGTGTAAGTATCTAATCATTATGTTGTTCTGTACACATGAAACAAATAAAAAAACTTTTCAAATTGTATCCTTCACTGTTATTCACCAATTGTGATAATTTTGCATAGTTTAGTATACCTTCTCATATACAAATATACACATATACATTTTAAAAAATTACAAATAAATTTGCAGATAATTCTACCTTTGTTTTAAATTTTTTATATATAGAAACATACAAATGTATGTCAGAAGTCTGGAATTATACACACAAAAATATTAATACTAGTTTTCTCTGGAGGGATATGATGGGGAAGGGAGGAGGAGGAGGAAGATGGAAGAGGAGAGGGAAGAGGAAGCGGAAGAGGAAGATGAAGAGGAGGCGGAGGAGGAGGAGGAGAGAAGGAGGAGAAGAAGGAGAAGAAGAAGAAGAAGAAGCCTCCTCTCCTCCTCCCTCCTCCTCCTCCTCCTCCTCCTCCTCCTCTCCTCCTTCTCCTTCTTCTTCTTCATGTTTTTCTACATTCTTTATTTGTTACAATGAACATACATTACTTTTAAAACTAGGCCTGCATGTGTGTTGAGGGAACAACAATGCTGTATAGATTAATACCCATGGTCTTACGTGAATAAGATGATCGCAACAGGAACACCTGTGACATGGAGGAAACCCTCCTTAAAATTCTGTCTCGCCTCCTAGTTTTCAGCTTTATCTCTCACTCCCCTTTGCTTCCACAGATGCCTTCCAGGGAGCCCTAAATCTCTGGGGTCCTGAACTCTTAAGTTTTCTTTATATCTGTGGCATTTACAGTTTCCATGTCTCGTGTGCACTCCCCATCTGTTATCATTTGTTACCTTGAGATATTAGCTCTCTCTTACATGCCTATTAACTAGTCTGTAAGTTCCCTGAGGACAGGTATCCGCGCCTTGCATGAGGTTTACTCAACTGCTTACGGATTTTTAACATTATTCCTCTACTCACACTACACTTGTTTTCATTCACATGCAATTATTTTCATTCTCTGTTCTTAGCAGGTCATTGACTTGCACCCTCTGTGGCAATGGTGTTCCCTCATCCTAGAAACGTCCCTCCCCTCCCCTTGTCTCCCTGAAAGATTTTTAATGAGCCTTCAAACCCAAATCAAATATTACATCTGCTCTGTAACTCTCCTGGGCTTCCCTAACGTCCTCATCTCTGCTCTGAAGTTCTGTGTCACCCTTGTCACAAAGCATAATTATTTCATTGGGTGAATGTGTCCTCTACTAGACTGACAGAAATTTGAGAACAAGGTGTCATGTCTCTTCACATTCCGTGCCTCCTATACAGTACATGTTCGATAAATGTGTTTTGAATTGAATGGGAGTAGGAAGGTACCAAGACTCTGATAGAGATACGCTATGCATGTTTTAGACCAGCACTTGGCCTCTCTGTGATGTGACTCTGTATTCTCAGCAGTGAATCTGAAAGATGAAATAATTCTGACTTGGGAGACTCTCAGGGGAAATAGTAAATATCCTAGTTTTCACAGCTCCTCTGTTTTTGTGTGGTGAATCTCGGTCTGAACTGGTAGACTATCAGGCATACACCTGTGTTCAAATTGCTGCATCCAAGTTCACTCCAATGCCAGGATGATCCTTGAAAAATCTGCTGTTTTCATTTAACCACTCCCTTTCCCTAGGAGACATCATTGAATACTGATGCTAACCAAGACGACACATAAAGTATCCCCAGAAGATCTGGAAGCATGGAAACACATGAACTGGGCTCCCTGTAGGTGTCCTGAGAACTACCATTTTACCAAGATGTATTTATTAGATGCCTGAGACTTGCTAAGTGCTGTCAAAAGTCTTTTAGAAAGAAGCACTGTGTGGTCACGTCCCCCATGAGAAGGACGATGCCAGAAGCAATACGGCTCGTGTCATTAGTGTGTGGCGAGCACATGCTGTGAACCTCTCTGAGCGGTTCGTAGGAGAGTGGCCCTGCAGCTGGCAGAGGGTCCTCTTTCTCATTACTGGAAATGCCAAGCAGGAAAGGAAGTGGGTCAGCTGGTCCCTCGTGTTCCTTGAGATTACATCATTGGCAGTTTCTGGCTTTTGTCATTCAATGACTGTTTTAATTTCCCTTACGCTGTGTGAGCCGTATGTTACATGACGCTAAGTGGTACATGTACAGACCAGAAATCCTTTCCTATTTCCTTCTCATTAACCTGCTATAAAACATAAGGACTCTTACTTTGGCCTGCATCTTGCCCCTGTCCTCTAATTGAGTTTTCTGAGCAAGAATCAGGTCGACAGCCCATGTCTGCCACTGTGCCTCTTTGTCTTTACTCCCGATAAAATGCAGCAAGAAGACATTGAATTTGCAGAGGAAACTGATTCTGAAACACTCAATGACTGCAGGACGTGGATCACTCCTCTTGGGATGTTTAATTCTTTAAAATATAATAAAAATCCCACCCCCGCCCACTAACTTTCCCTCAAGATTTCATCTTAGAAATATTTTATCCAGAGGATTTTCCAAAACTGATTGCTAGGCAAAAGACAATATGATTACTTCTCAGGCAGTCACCACATCTCAGAATTGTAGGGCTGGCAGGGAACCTAGATATAATCTTCATCAACTCTTGCACTTCAAAGATGAGGAAGGGCCAATTTGACAAGCTAAGTGTCCTGCCCACTACCACCCCATTAGTTAGTGACAGGACTCAGTGTAGAACTTGAACCTCCTAACTCTGAGTAGGGGTTGCGTGTTTACATAGCCTTTTGTGCCAAAGGAGAGAAAACTGTTTAATTGAATAACCAAATCAGTAGAATCATAATATGCGTCTGATTTTAATTCGCCAAAGCAGACAAAATAAACACATACAACCCAAAAAAAGAATAAACACTCAATTTTCCAAAGAAAAACAGTGAATGTCCAAATAAACCCTTCAGGCTAATGGTAGGGGTCAAGTTCAGAATATTGGTATGTTGCACATGTTTTGATCCAATAAATGATTCATTAGATTCAATTATAGTTTGTTATCGACGTCATGCCAAAAACAACCACTCAATTCAGTAAAACTGGACAAATCAGTGAGAAAACAATTCCAGATTGGTCTATTCAAAAGAATTAAATGCAATGTGTAACTAGATATTGTCAGAAAGTAAATGAGCAAAGGGAAAATGGGGAGCATTGCACCAGAATCCTACCCTGGAAAACCACAGACATAGGGAGGAAAGGAAACCACCTGGAGATATGTTTAGACAGCACAGTTTTTAGAGTGCACGTCTTTGCATGTGTCCCTTTAATGGTCTCATTCCAAACATGTGACATGGATGTGGCTCTTGGCACGAATGCTTATACACCTTGACCCATCCTCCTAGCCATTGTCAACTGGACCAGAGCAGGTCACCTGAACCAAGCTGGGACAATTAGTACTATCCTCTAGGAGATCGGAGGACAAGAAGAGTCAGTCTCACTGGGTGACTGAAATCCTAAAAGGTAACAACGAAGGACCTGGACTGCATGTGAGCTCAGTAGCAAGGAGAGCTGGTTGACTGAGGAATACGCAGATGTGTGGAAAACAGAGTTCATGATTGTAAAAAAACGTTGTGAAAAAACATACACAATACCCTGTGACAGAGCATAATGAACGAGCATCGTCATTACAGAGAATGGTCAGCGACAGCCTCTCTGAAGTGGCGATTTTTAAGTTGAGACCTAACGGATGAGGAGCCAGCCATGCAAGGAGCTAGGTGGATGGCATGTGCGAAGGCCATAGGTGGGAAAGCTTAGCACTTTTACAAAACCGACAGAGGCCAGTGTGATTGCAGCAGAGTGATTGAGGGGGATGGAGAGTGAGTTTGAAGACAGCATGGAGTTAGGGGGACCATTTGTTCCTATGCGCTCAGAGCCGTACGAGTTTGAGCCTGTTGCCCAAGCATAAATACTCATGAATTCCTTTAACTCTGAAAGTGTCCTAGCATGGACAATGAATTATATGGCTTCTTACCCGAAGGTAAGAATTTATATTTTCCCCCACATGCATGGGAAAATGAGGCAAAGGTTTTCGAACTGAGAAGTGTCAAGATTAGATCTATATTTGTGAGAGATCTTTGTAGTAGAGTATGAATTATTAATCAGGAAGCAAAAAAAAAAAAAAACATGGGTAACAGGGCTTTTGGGATAGCTGGGTACTACTGGGTTTTGCCCTATTCTGGTGCTCTTTATGTAATCAGGGACAGAAGTTCCCAGACAGGTCTGTGAATAGACACATGGAGGTGTCCGGAAGAGTGTCTGAGTACACAGCTGCCACGAAGGACGGAAGAGTACACAAAAGATTCAGGCCACACCAATACAAAACAGAAAGCGTCCAGGAGCCTGGATTACCGATACAGCCGTCTCAATTCTCCTCCTTATAGGCACTTCCTCCAGGCAATAACAAGAACATTCACTCACTTCTCTTTAATGCTGTCACTTAAACGTAATTCCTCTGGGGGAAAAACATGCAAACACAATCCCAATCCCAAAGCCCAATCAGAGAGGAAAGAAAAGATTATGTGAGAAGCCAGAAAAGAATTCCACATACAGCTGCCGAGCTCTGAATACAATCAAAGATCATTTTGAAACACCTGAAACAGGGTGTCTTTAAACAGAAGGCTTGCCTGACAATCATCATTCCCCACAAATAAACATCATTATGAGGCCAGAAAAACTGACAATTTAAAAAAAAAAACACATTGCTGGCTTTCAATAATACCAGAAAGTATGAATTAAGACAAAGTTGGTTACCTCTTTAAAATGAGAGACTCCTCTCCATGTCACCTTCTTGTCTTGGGTAGTTATAAACAGTGATGAGGAATTGCTTTGACAAATAAGCATGACTGAGAGCTTATCTTTAAAGAAGGAAGAAGGTCAAATCTGGTGTGATGGTTGTTTACACAGGAAGAAAAGGTCTAATATTGTGGTGATTTTTAAGGTATCTCCATATCACGGTGTTCCAAATCATGGTCTATTTTCCTAAACCCAATTTATAGGTGTGAGTTATATTAGATGTGCATCCTCTGCTGAATCCAAGATCTCCACTCAGATTCCTCACATCCTGCCCTTCAACAAAAGAGACAATCGATTGCTTCCCCAATCACAGCTACAAACCTATTCATTTTATCAAGATCAACTTTCTTGTAAAAAGTAGCATTTTCCCCAGGGTTGAGGTGAGAGCAAGAGAAACGGCAGAATTTCCATGGTATAAGCATCATTAGAAGTGCATGAGCTCCATGAGCAACGTGGGAGGAACTTAAAAAATATTATGTGGTCTTGAGATGATGGCATATTTTGGGAAAGTATCTGTAAGGAAGAGAAAGAGGCGGGTAAAACACATATGTGTGAGCCAGAGAAAAAGCCCCAGTAGAGACAAAGAAACTGAAGTAGTGTTTGTCACAATGTGATCCAAAGGTCACCTGCCTCAGAATCAGTAGGGTGCTTGCACAAACGAGGTCCTCAGATCCCTTTATGAGCCTAATATGTCAGATTCCCTGGGGATGGGGTCAAGAATACAAATAAAATTATGTCCTTCTCCTGCTAAAAAGCTTCCAAACAAAATAAGAATAAAATGCAAACACTTTATTAGGACCGACACGTGTCACCTGCATGCGTTTTCTACCTCATCTCCTATCCTATCCTATACCGTCCCCCTCACCACCACCCTAAATGGACACATCGCTCTTCCATCAGTCTTCAGTTACCCTGGTATTCTTTCAAGTTCTCAAATGACAAACCTTTCCTATAATGTCCTCTGACCTACTCATCATGTTTCCTCTTTGGAAAGTTGTCCATCATCACCCTAGATAGTGGAGCCACCCCCCACCCCCACCACCACCGCTGCCGTCTATATCACTAACCTACACGATTTGCTTCATAATAATGTATTAGTTTCCTATTGCTGTTGTAACATATTTCTCCAAACCTAGCTGCTTCAGACAACACAAATGGATTATACCATTTTCCCCCGAAAATAAGACCGGGTCTTATATTAATTTTTGCTCCAAAAGACGCATGAGGGCTTATGTTCAGGGGATGTCCTCCTGAAAAATCATGCTAGGGCTTATTTTCCGGTTAGGTCTTATTTTGGGGGAAACAAGGTAGTTACGTAGGTCAGAAGTCCAACACACGTGTTCCTGGTCTAAGATCAAGGGGGAAGCACGGTTGCATTTGTTTCTGGAAGCTTTAGGGGAGAATCCACTTTCTTCCCTTTTCCAGTTTGCAGAGGCCACCCGCAATCCTTGGCTCATGGCCCGTTCCCTGCATTTCAAAGCCAGCAATGTCCCATCTCTTTGGTCTTTCTTTTGTAGTCCTGTCTCCCCATCTGCCTGCAGCCAGGAAAGGTTCTCAGCTTTGAAAGGTTCCTACTATGGTATTGGGACCACGAGGTCACTGCAGGGTAATCTCCCCGTCTTAAGGTCCTTGGCCTTAATGACGTCTGCCAAGTCTCCTTTACCACGTAAAACAACATCTCCACAGACGCTAGGCAGGAGGACACAGACATCTCTGGGGGCCATTACTCTGCCTACCACATATGCCTACCATTATCTGAAAGGACCTTATTGATTTGTGTCTTTATGCATGTATTGTCTCTATTATACAGCTGAATCTAAAGGTCACCGCTGATTCAGAGTGCCTAGAAACTAGCCTAGCATATGATAAGATATGCAGTAAATATTGAGTAAGTGAATGGTTGAAGGAATGACAGGCTTTCATAGCAAATACCTGAATGATTATATATACTCTTTTATTTTGTAATCATTGTGCCACAAATTAATGAAGCTGTAGTCATCGAGTGCACCTAGCTAGTCTAATTTCCAGTTAATTCCAAATGTACACAGTGTCCTCTACACTACATGGCTGGAGCAGCTAGTCTATTTGTAGTATATTCTAGAAATGCCTTTCCTTTATTGGAAAGTGCCTATAATGGAGGAATGTTTTATGTCTAACAAAAACCCCTTTTATTGCCACTGAAGCTCCTTTCCTCTACTTGGCTTTGAAGAACAGAAAAAATACTGTGCTTTCAATACACTTCAAGAGATGTAAAATGAAATGATTACAGAGGGGTGTACAGGTGATAGAAATGAGTGAATCTGGAAGGTTGAAAGACAACATGGAGTGGTGAAGATTGCGTTTCCTGTAAAATGCATGCTGAGCCGAAAGGAAGAAGGATTCTGTGTTTTTCATGTGAAAAAAAATCTGAATTTTCATGTTAAATGTACTGATGTCTAAAATAATATGCAGGTAAGAATTCTTCTGCTATAACGGAGTAGCACATCTCACTAACATCAACTAAAAATTCAAATCTCTCTTACACACACACACACACACACATACACACACACACAATCTGCTTGAAGGCACAGTAAAAATGCGAATGCAGCCCGGATTTGTGAGATTAATATCTCAGGAAGAGGGAGCTTACTGAGGTGAGGGGTATACTGTAAATACCACTTTTCTGTTGGGAGAATTTGCCATTTTTTGCAGAAGATGAGAGGCTAAGAAGCCAAAAAAGCAGGGAGGCAGTAACTGCAAAAAGGAAGAAAAGTCATCAGAGAGTTTTGGCAGTTTCCCAGGACTGGGGAGACAAAAATTGAAGTTTCAGTTTGCCAAGGTTGTTAATGTGAGAGGAAACAAGATTCCTGAGAGAAAGGAGGCTAGAGACATAAGCTTAAAAATTAGTACGTTTTCCTTTGAGGCATTTGCCAGTTCGTAAGCTGGGCCTTATGTTATGTCTCACACAAATCCATTTTACTGCCACTGAAGCTTCTTTCCTCTATTAGGTGAGAAGAACAGAGAAGAACGCATTCTCCTACTTGATTTCAGGAGATAGACATCAACTGATTACAGACAGGGACCATGCAGCTGATGAAAATGAATGAAGTTTGTTGGGTGCAAAATAATCGGGAGTGGTGGAGTCTGCCATGAGCTGGAAAGTGCAAGCTGTACCTCCAGAAGAAAGCAGTCACTGAGTATCAAACAATTTTTGCCTTTAAGGAACAAGAATTCTGTGTGTACAAAACAGGCCAGCTCTTTCAGTAGCTCTGAGTAACAAAATTGGAATTCCAGATCCCAAGTAGAAGGGGCTATAATAAGAACTACAGGCTCTCAGTTGGAAGGAACCCCGTAGACATCCTAGGATTACTAGTCTTTATACTGTACTTTAAAGAATCTGTGTCCCTAATCGTATTGAGTGTATACACCCTACTCTAACTTAGAGTCAAAGGAGAGGGTAAATAAATTTCTTGGGGAATATAATATCATCGAGAACCTCAACGAGTTTCCTACAAATATTTAATTAAAAATTACCAAGCATATCAAGGAAATGACTAAGGGAAAAAAAGGCAATAAAAACAAGCCTTCAGGTAACCCTGATAGTTCAGATACCAGGCATAGACTTTAAAATAACTATGATTAATATATGCAAGAAAATAGGGGACAAGATGGAGAATTTCACCAGAGAACAGTACTCTAAAAAAAAAAAAAAAAAAATCAAACGGACATTCCAAAACTAAAAAATATGATAACTGACATTATCAGTGAACCAAAAAGTAGGTCAGGAAGAAAATCATATATATGTATATGTGTGTGTGTGTGTGCACACACACACACACTCTCTCTTAAAAATACGGAAAATGTTTAACATACATGTTACTGGAGTCTCAGACAGGAAAGAGAATAAGATACAAGAAACACTTCAAGTCAAATGGCTGAGAATTTTCTACAACCGATTTTTAAAAAAGCAACCCGTAGCCTCAAGGAGCTTAGCAAATCCTAAGAAGGGGAAATACAATTAAACCATAGTTTAGGCACATTAAATTCCAAACTGTAGAAAACAAAACAAAACAATGCAAAAAAGAGGGACTTTTAAATGGAGAGAGAAGAAAAGGCATTAGCCTCAAAGTATCAACAATAAAACTAACAGCTAGATATTTAACAGAAATGGTGGAAACAATAAGATAATAGAAAAATGTTTAACCTGCTAAAGGAAAATAAATAAATAATAAGAACAACAAAAATAAATCATTAACTTGAAATTCAGTACCCAGTAAAATATTCTTCAAATATGAAAGTTAAATAAAGATATTTCCAGAAAAACAGTAACTTAGAAAATCTATCACTAGCAGACCCGGAGGCACAATGACATTAAGACTTGATTTTACTCCATTTCATGGTTCTACCTTCCTTTCTGTTGACTTCCTTTTGGGTTGGTTCATTACTAATAGTGACCCCAGATTCAAGTTTATAGTTTTATAATTCTACGTTGAATAAACAAAACGAGGTCTCTTTCAGCAGTTCAAAATAGAAAGGGGCCACCTTTTTAAACTAATCACTAAAGCCTGAAGATTCAAGGTTATGATTATAACAGGCCGTGGAGCACATGGAGCATCTAGTTAGAGGTCAGGTTGGTTCTCAAATCACATGGAAGAGATGGTTCTCCCACTAAAATAGGGGTTCTGTTATCACAAAACAGGGAAAGATGAAAAAGCAAAGACAGTAGGGAGCCATGCTTTTCACCTGTGACACATTTACAGGTTCCTCTCGGGTTCCATACATTCTCTTAAGTAAATCAGAAGCTCTGGAAAGTTTTAATGAGTTTATTAAGCCTGGTATTTCCAATCATGTCTCATATACAAATTCGAAGAAGACAGCCCAGCTTACTCTTAATTAGTTATGTGTATCTGCAGGTGACCGTCTACTGGTGTGTAATAATCTGTGACTTTTGAAAACCCACATTCAGCTGCCTCTTTCTTTTTTCTTTTTTTTTTTTCCATCCCACTTCAAGTTTATTGCATGTGATTCTCAGCATGCAGTGTACTTTCTTGGAGAAAATTTTTTTGTCTCAATTCACATTATAAATTAATTCACAAATATAAAATTAATTTTTCCTTTTCCTTCCTCTCCTCCCTCCCTCCCTCCCTTCTTCTTTCCCTTCCTTCCTCCTTTCTCTTCTTCTTTTCTTCCTAATTCCCTTCCTTTCTCTCTCTCTTTTTTTTTCAACTTCCAGTATCATTTATTTTTCCTAGAATCTATATACAATTAACTGTGGCAAGACAGTGTTCAGTATTACTTAACCCTCGTTTACTTTAGGCTCTTTGAACTACCTCAGTATTTATTTGTAAATGTGAGAATTCACATTCAAGTAACTGAAAAACTAAAATTTGACATACCAACAAATTTACTCAACATTGATGTTAACTATACAAAATTTTAGATGCAACATGTGGACTTTATTACAGAATTTGGCCTTTGTAATCTAGCTTACACATCAGCAGTTACTCTTTGCTTCTCTGTCCTAACCTATTAATAAGTGTTGCACCACCAGACCCCCTCCCATAGCTTTTTACTATGTAAATAGATGATTTCTCCCCTTAAAACAAGGTGAAAAAAACCAAAGTTCCCACCCAGAAAATGTTAACCCCAAATGATCAAATTCTAGTTTCAGCAGATGTAACACCAGAAGTAGGTTATGGGCAACTCGAAGTCTTACCTAAGTAGTACTATGGGAAGTTACAGTGTTGACCAAAAGAACACACAGGTTTCTCATTCAACTTTGTTTTAATGGGTCTCAAAATTCTGTGACAGATTTTTGGTCAAGTTGTTTCCATTAAAAAGTACTGATTTTAAAAACTAATAACTTAAAAACTGCCACACAAAAGCAAATGGTCCACAAAACATTCTCCTGTCCTTCTGAAGGTTTTACGATGCATTGTAATCATTAACCAGTCTTTTACTATTACACTTAAATGGCCAATTGAGACAAACAGTTCTGAGACCGTTCTTCCACCACTGATTAAGACTGGGGTGGCAGGTATTGGGGATAATATTCATTTAGCCTTCTGAGCTTTCTGGGCAGACTTGGTGACCTTGCCAGCTCCAGCTGTCTTCTTGTCCACTGCTTTGATGACACCCACAACAACTGTCTGTCTCATGTCACGAACAGCAAAACGACCAAGAGGAGGGTAGTCAGAGAAGCTCTCAACACACATGGGCTTGCCAGGAACCATGTCAACGATGGCAGCATCACCAGATTTCAAAAACTTGGGGCCATCTTCCAGCTTTTTCCCTGAACGACGATCAATCTTCTCCTTCAGCTCAGCAAATTTGCAAGCAATGTGAGCTGTGTGACAATCAAGCACAGGTGCATATCCGGCACTGATTTGGCCTGGATGGTTCAGGATAATCCTTTGCCATGATGAACATCTTTGACAGACACATTCTTGACATTGAAGCCCACATTGTCCCCAGGAAGACTTTACTTCAGTTGTGACTGGAGCAAAAGTGACCACCATGCCGGGTTTGAGAACACCAGTCTCCACTTGGCCCATAGGGACAGTACCAATACCACCAATTTTGTAGACATCCTGGAGGGGCAGACGCAAAGGCTTGTCAGTTGGACGAGTTGGTAGCAGGATGCAATCCAGAGCTTCAGCAGTGTGGGTCCACTGGCACTGCCATCTTTACGGGTGACTTTCCATCCCTTGAACCAAGGCATGTTAGCACTTGGCTCCAGCATGTTGTCACCATTCCAACCAGAAATTGGGACAAATGCCACTGTGTCAGGGTTGTAGCCGATTTTCTTAATGTAGGTGCTGACTTCCTTAACGATTTCCTCGTATCTCTTCTGGTTGTAAGGTGGCTCAGTGGAATCCATTTTGTTCACACCAACAATTAGTTGTTTCACACCCAGTGTGTAAGCCAGAAGGGCATGCTCATGGGTCTGCCCATTCTTGGAGACGCCTGCTTCACATTCACCAAGACCGGCAGCAACAATCAGGACAGCACAGTCAGCCTGAGATGTGCCTGTACTCATGTTTTTGATAAAGTCTCTGTGTCCTGGGGCATCGATGATGGTCACGTAATACTTGCTGGTCTCGAAATTCCACAGGGAGATGTCAATGGTGATCCCACGCTCGCGTTCAGCTTTCAGTTTATCCAAGACCCAGGCAGACTTGAAGGAGTCCTCTCCCATCTCAGGAGCCTCCTTCTCAAATTTGTCGATGGTTCTTTTGCCGATCCCACCACATTTGTGGATCAGATGACCAGTAGTGATAGACTTGCCGGAATCTACGTATCCAATGACAACGATGTTGATGTGTGTCTTTTCCTTTCCCATTTTGGGTTAGATTCAGCGGTGGTTTTCACTACACCTGTGTTCTGGCGGCAAACCCGTTGCGAAAAAGCTTCTCTCTCTTTTTCATTCATTTTTTCCCCAGCTTTTTATCCTGCATTGATTTATACAAGATGGCTCCCTCTAAACCCAAGATTTTCTTCTGGAAACTTTTCAGAAAAGTGGAACTTTTTTCATTATTATCTTGGTATTTCATCCTGAATGTATGAACAACCTTCTTGAATTGCTACATGTCTATAACGACTTTCATTTTCCAATATTTTTGATTTCTACTAAATGTTGTTTCATCTCTCTCCTATAGGCACCTCCTTCTTCACTCATTATTATCCTAGCAACCTCCTACTCACCTTCAATACCTAGAACAAATTTTTATTCTTTAGAGAGGACTTTTTTGCATGCCCTAGGCAATCAGGTTTATATGTACACCTTTTATCTCATTTATCAGATAGCACTGCAATTGTATGATATTATTTCCTTTTCCTAACATATTTTGATTACCTCAGTGGTAAGGGCTACATCATATTATTATATTTGCAGTACTTACTACGGTCCCCATCACACATTACATGTTTGCTGAGATGCGGGAAAGAACAAATAAAGGATTCTAGACTAACTCTGTGAAGCAAAAGTTCTTATTTCTTCTTATTTCTCTAAGATTTTTTGAGGTTTTTTTTTTTTTTTTTTCTCTCCCTTCAACTCTCTCCCTCCGTTTCGAATAGCTTTTTGAATTTGGGGGAATATAAATTTATGAAGTAGTATAATATGATAGTGAAGTCTTTTTTCTTTCCTATCAGATTTTTAGACCATTTAAAAAGTAATTATATGAACTCACAGTGTTATTAGTTATGTTTATTGAATTGACATTTCCATTATGAATCCATTTTTAATTACATTGGACACATTTCATCAATATTTTTCTGAGAGCCGCAGAATGTATAACAGCACATGCAGCAGATTAAATGGAAAATTCTATACCTGAGCAGTTATGCGGCCTCCAGTTATGACTGGAGATTTGATGAGGCCTTTCAAGAATCTTGCCAACTTCAATATGGTCTACTCTAGCAAATAAAAATAGAGAATTAATTACTACGCTGATTTGTAGCACCCCCAAAAATCTAGAAAGTATATAGATGGTTGACCATGTTTCTCAGTTTTCTTCGTTAGTACTATAGGGGAAAAAACACAGATTGAGGGGGAACTTCCCCTATTGGAGGCCTGCTGCCATTACTTGAGAAAGAGCTGAGGAAAGCTAGGGTACATTGCATTGATAGCGTAGGATGTTTGTATCAGTCAAAGACCCTTTTGGTTACAATGGTCAGAACCCTAACTCAAGTGCTGAAGTGGCTTAAGAAGAACAAAGGGAACTTGTTGGCTCATGTAAATGAAAAGATAAGGGGTACATCTTGCTGGACCTTGGAGCTTAAATAAAACACATCTTGACTTTTACTGGCACTCTAAGATTTACCAAAGTCTTTTCCATAAAGCATCATATAATAAATATTTTAGGCTGTTAGAACCTCACCAGGTCTCTATCGCATATTCTTGGTTTTAAGTTTTACAGCCCTTTAAAATGTAAAAACAATCTTAGCGCATAAGTTATATAAATGCAGGCCCTGGGAGAGACTTGGCTCACACACTGTAAATTCTTGCAAAAATATATTTTACAATCATTTTTCTTCCATGTGCAGAACCCAATTCAGTATAATACATGGTCTACTCTAGCAAATAAAAATAGAGAATTAGTTACTATGCTGATTTGTAACACCCCCAAAAATCTAGAAAGTATATAGATGGTTGACCATGTTTCTCAATTTTCTTCATTAGTGCTATAGGGGGAAAAATACAGATTGAGAGGGAACTTCCCCTATTGGAGGTAATGTCCTTTAAAATAAACATTACTTCAGTTTCTTGCTTTTTAACCTTCATATTTTAAAAAAGTACATGCTACTTATTTTGTACAGTAGCTCTCAATTTGGATTTGTCTAATGTTTCTTCATAACTAGATTAAGGTTGTGCATTTTTTTATAAGACTAGCAATGAAGATACATTGTGTCCTCAGTGTATCATGACAGGAGGCACATGATGTCAATTTGTCTCAAAATAGGTGATATTAGATGGTAATATCACCATAGATCACTACATTAAGGTGGTGTCTGCCAGATTTCCTCTCTGTACAGTCACAATTTTTTTCCTTTGTAATCAAAAAGTCCTGTTCCTTATCAAACTTACGCCTACAAATTTTAGTTTCCATTGATGATTTTTCAACATATATATATATAACCTATAATTCCACGGTAAGAAAAAGCTTCCTTCTTTCCTTCCTTCCTGCCTGCCTGTCTTCATTTCAGCATAAAATCATGTAATTCTCACTTTCATTAATGGGTTACAATTTATTGCTAGCATTATTTATTTTAACACTCAAAGTAGTCATGATTTGATCACTGGGAGCCCATTCAAGTCAGATCCTGTGTCCTTTGGACATGTCTCTTCCTTAGTTTTTGATAAAATAAGATATTCCTGGCTCATTTTGCCCCAATCCTGGATCAGCCATTTCTTCAAGAAATCTTCTTGGTTCCTTTTGTGCAGAATGTATATATATATATATATATATATATATATATATATATATACACATTCATATACTGTCATCCTTTGCGGTGTCAGTGCAGGTCATGTGGGAACAGTCAAAAGTCATCTTAAACCCTTCCAGTCATGGTGATAGCCAAACAAAAGCCTGATGAGGAGTCTAAATTTCCACCCCCCGCCGAGCAATACTGAGATATGACCTCACTCTGAGTGTCCACCTCTATCTGACAGAAGTCAGGTGGTGCTTTAACTTTGTCCACTGTGCAGTGTCAGAGGAAACTGCTAAAGCAGAAGGTTTAAATTAGTTTAGGAGTCTCGTAACATAATACTCAAAATATCCAGGATTCAATTAAAAAATCATTCATATTACGAAGAAGTAGAAAAATATCAAAAACAGAAGAACAAATGCCAACACTGAGATGACAAAGATGTTAGAATTAAGTGACATGGATTAAAGCAGCCAACAAAAGAATGCCTCAATGAGCAACTTTGAACATGCTTGAAAAGAATGGAAAAGTAGAAAGTCTCAGAAAAGACACAGAAAAATAAAGACTGAAATAAAAATTTTATAATTTAAAAATAACTAAAATTAAAAAAACACAACAACTTATAGATAAGCTGAACAGCAGAATGGAGAAGACAGAGGGAACCTCAAGACAAGACAATAGAAATTATCTAATCAAAACAATAGATAATAATAGACTGCAAATCTACACAAAGAACCTCAGAGACCTGCAAGACTATAACAAAAGATCTAACATTTTTGTCATTGGAGTCCCAGAAAGCAAGGGGAAAGAGCACGGTGGGATTGAAAAAATATTCAAAGAAATGATGGCTAAAAATTTTCCAAATTTTTCAAATGACATACGGAACAAACAGATGAGCAAAGCCTAAGTGGAAACTCAATCAAAGATCATTTGATGAGTAAATATCTTACTCAGATTCAAAGGACTTTAACTGAATAGATGTGTTAGTGGCCGCATACTGTAGAGGCTCATGTTAGGTGTCAGTAGGCCCACTGGCTGCCTGTAGCTCAATGTCAACAACCTGTAGCCTGGAGACAGTGGGTCTGATGGTTCAAAGTGTATAGATCTATGTATAAGGAATCCCCTGGGGCTTTGCTGGTCAGAGACTCTAAGTCTATAAAGTCTCTCTGAGAACCATTAAAAATCTGTCATAAATTAAAAATCAGAGTTTCCTGATAATCATTGAGTTAAAGTAAACAAAGTTTTGCAGGTTACTTATCACATCCCTTCTGACTAAGAAGCCCTGAATGACACTGTTTGACTCTTGGATGCCTCTCCTTGCAGTTTCAATTAACAGATTGATCCCTAATGAGATAGGCCTCATGTTAATTACAAGACTGATGTCCAAGGAGATAAAAACAAGGGTGCACACAGATATTCTTTAGGAAAATGATGAGAATAAAGGGAATGTAGAGGGAAAATGAGGTCAGAAATTGCAAAATCAGGAAAAATTATAATGCTTATTAAGAATACTGCTCATCTCTTACTTTCAATTTTTTTCGCTCTCTGTGTGTATTCTTGTACTATTTCCCAGGTGGGTGGTTATCGATGTAGAAGAATAATTGAGATATTAGTAATGGCATTCAGTCTCAGTGCTCCTTTGGGAGCAGGAAGTGGGCAGGGAGGCATTGCATTAGAAATGTGGGAGAAGAGAATGGGGAGAAGAGATGAGGTGAAGGTTGTTCCCTGGGTTAGCCTTTCTTCTCCCGTAGTACGTACGTCCTATTCTCATCTAGGACACTGAGGCAATCCATAGGATACTCCCAAGAGTGCCATTATTCTCAGGGACTCTGCAGACATTACTGTTATGGAGGAAAACCACTCTCCTGAGGGGGAATTATTTTTGTCCATTCATTGAGCATGACTAACAGAAAAGTTATAGAAAGAATATCATCAGCTAAGGTGAAGCTGCTCAACTCTTTTTGGCCATTAGACAACTGCATTTTTGGCACTAAGTAATCTACTAATAGATGGAAAGTTCACTACTCACTGAAGGGAGAGTATGTCTTTCAGGTACGTCTTTCAGATTTTCCCATGATAAAGACATAATATCATATTATGTACAAAATGGTTGCTAAAAATTAGTACTATAAAACAAACAAACAAAAAAAACCCCTGAACACTTCTTATATGTTCGACACATGCTAAAAGCTAAGACACATGTCAGACAGTGCTAACAGGTTCCTATTGACCTCAATCATTATTATGTAATTCAATAAAGTAGTTAATACTATTTTCCCCACTTTACCTATGAGTACACTAGGCCATACAGGCTATAAGTTGTGGAGTCAGGATTTAACTTTGATTCCATTGTCCAAAGGGTTTTAAAGTCACTAGTTGGGGCCAGGCCAAGAGGGCTTTGAATAACAAAATAAGGAATCTGTGTTTTATTCTCCAAACATTTGGGAATTAAATAAAGGTTTTAAGCAAAGATGTGACGTCATTAAAATGATATTCTAATAGGATTAACGTGAGCACAGTGTACAAAACAGATTTAAGGGAGAAAGAAGAGATATTCAAAAAAGCATGAAATCTACCATTTATTGAGCACCTGTTATGTATCAAGCACATGCTATCTAATTAATGAAAGATATAAGGCCTGGAATAGAGCAAAAGGAGAGGGAGTCAAGCTCAATGGGCAAGTATATAGAACATACAGTAAGTAAAATCAGTAGAATTAGCAATTGATTACCAAGAAGATTCAGAGTGTGATATCCAGAAAGTTCTCAAATAGATTTACAATATCTCCTTCATTATGGCAAGATTCAAAGGCCCTGGGAAAACAGGACATCAACCTGTGAAATAATCAGCCCTATTTCCTGACAAAGGCCTTCATGTGTTGAAACTGGTTTTGTGGGTCAGCCTTGGCCAGACATACAGAAGTTAATGTCTTTGGCTTTTATTTTGAATAATTTTAAATTTACAGAAAAGTACAGTGCAAAGAATTCACATACAGAGGGTGCCAAAAAAAAAAATGTATACACATTTTAGGAAAGAAAAACTGTATTAAAATTGTAATACTCAATATATACCGATAACAAAAGATGAATACAAGTCACGTCTGACTTCTGCAATTTCAAGAGGTGCTCAAAGTGGTTACCATCAGCGTCCCGACACTTCTGATTACGGCGAACTACTGCTTGAGCAACATCGACCAAAGTGGCCACTTGTATACATTTTTTGGCACCCCCAATATTTCACAGCATCAATCTGCTTCACTTACAACACAGGACTATAGCATACACTTTATCAATCAGTAAACATAATTTATCAAGAGCTCATAATGAGTATAGCCCTGAATCTGCTGCTATATATCTATTCTAATAGAATGCCCAGAAAGCAGCAAGTACTACATCTCTATCATGAAAATAGCATATATATGTGTGTGTGTATGTGTGTGTGTATGTGTATACAATGTATATAACACCATGAAAATATCTATACAAAACTTCAGAGCTCACCTCAAATTTGTTCAAAGAGTTTTTGGGGTTTTTTTGCATCTGTGAATCTTGCAGCAATGGGGCTTTGAAAAAAAAATGTTCAAATGTTCAAAATTCCAAAACTTCATGAATATCTTTAATGTAAAGGACTTTTTAAGCGCACTGAGCTGAACATATTGAAATATTTCATTTACTGTTTCCATTTTAGGGTTGATCCTAATTTACAGGAGATGCTGGCACGATATCAGTCTTTAGAAATGAAACTAAATTCTCCACTGATTGTTTTCTTTGCCCACCAAATCTCCAGTCCCAGCTCTTCCCTTATTGTGCACCCCCTCACTTCCACAATTTTTTCCCAAGGATTGAAAATGTGGAAAGAAAGATGCCTTTCAAGTGGAAAATTCAACTGTGAACGAAGGCCTAGAAGAAATATCTTGGATGAGAAAGGAGGGGTTGGATTGGCTATGGGAGGAAATGAATTATCTGATTTGATTAGAAAGGAGAGTGATGAGAAAATGGCACAAAAAAAAGAAAATATTCATTTATAAACTATGAATGATTATTTGTTAACTATTTGCTGACTATCCTCTAGAAATGAGCACGTAGTGCGTATATATCACTGCCAGGGCCTCTGGGACCTGCTTGTGGTTTGGAAGACATAAAATAAAAAAAAAAAACTGGTTCTACAATGCAATGCCCTTTCTGAGGTTACATGAGCTAGTTAATTTTACATGGACCAAAAATCAGTTGAGAAAATGCACAACATGAATACAGTATAAAAATGTTTAATAAATTAGTCTGGAACTTAACAACAAAATTTAAATGTCCTGTGTTTCATGGATCACCCACTATAAGCGAAAGTTGCAGCTGTGCCAGGTACTGGATATACAAACTTGAATAAGGCAAGTCTCTCCTTTCAAAGGGCTTATGGTTTTATTGATGGATAGTGGGTGATGGGATGGACAAGTAAGTAAACTTCTTTAATATAGTATTATAGAGAAGTATATGTTATGGCAGCACACAGAATGGATACAAAACCATATGCAGGAGATCAAGTATGTTTCTCAGAAAAGATAATATTCAATCTGAGTTTTAAGAGACCAAAGTAATCAAAGAGTTGGGACTGACATGCAAGGCAGAGGGAGCATTCTGGTTGAGATGACTGTTGATATCCTGGAATAAAATAACCCAGCTATTCCAAGGTTTTCTAAGCTCTACACATGACTCTCATATTGATGGTTTTTAAAACCCCTCCTGCCAACCTTCGAGACAATTCAGGCACGTTTCCGAGAATAATTAACTGTCACACAGAAGGGCTTGTCTTATTATTGAGTTTAAAGGAAACACCCCATTGCAGGTACTCTCTATTAATCTTTTTTAATCTAATTTTCTTTACAGTACATATCACTTTCTGTAGCTCACTTACGTATTTGTTGTCTAACTATGTCCACTAAAATGCAAGCCCAAAAGATTGAGGACCTAGTAGTATATCTTATTCATTTCTATATCCCCAGTATCTGGAACAGTCCCTGTTATACTGAAGATGTTCAATAGATGCTTGCCTTCTATACCAACTGGAACAAAGGTTAAGAACAACCGCTGTATGTCTACCCTGGAATTTTAGCAGCGTATTAATGAACTACAGTCCTTGATTTTAGTGACTACTGAGTCTTAAAACAACATCAAAGAATCTATTCTGTCACGTTAGAACTTTATTATAGTGCAAGTATTTGACAAAATATAATCATTGTCATGGTGTTAAGTAGTTTTATGATAGCAATCAACAAATCCTGTGCAAATATCATGTCTCAATTGATGAGGTTTATACATAGAGACACACTTTATATGTTTATGTATCTCACACTAGAACAAATAATACAAAGGGAAACCAACTCAATTTATCAAGTATTTGTTGACTAGTTTTTATGTGACAAAGCTTTTGGGTAAAAGAATCAGTGATTACTCCCTGATTTAAGCATGGTTTACAAAACAAATCTGAATCCTTTTTGGAAGACCTACTATAATTAAAACACCTTTCCAGTTGTAAACCTGCCTCATGGTACGAGAATGGATTTGAACTCCAGGGAAATAATATTCAATTTTGAATTGTCCCACAATGTTCCCATCTTCCAACGTGCTATTTCAGTGATAATCATAGTGACAAAAAGCATAACCACAATTAAAATATATCAAGACTCACAGTAGGCTAGGCCCTGTGTACAAGGAACATACCTATTGCCCTCAGGACTATTTCATGGACTATTACCATTATCTCTGTTTGGCTGTGAGAAGACTGAGACATAGAGAAGTTTGTTCTGAAAAGTCATAGAGCTATTTTGTCAAGACCTATACAAATATCTGACCATAGAGCTCACCTTTCTAGTCACTATACCATATGGCACTAAAACACTTGCATTTTTTCCTCAAACAAAATAATCTCATTTAGGGCTTACCTGTTGGGTTAGAATTCCTATTAATTTCTGTTATTAAGAGCCGCTTGTCTGTTTATCTACTCGATCATCGACTTAAACGTGCAAAGAATCAATGCTAAATTCATTTGCTATTGAGCTGGACTCTTACTTTCATTTCTGTGGTTCCTGTGGGGACCTTTGAAGACACAGCAAAACTGAAAATGATAGACATCGTAGGGCCCTGGCTGTGTCTCAAAGCAAGTAAAGATCAGAAGTCCTCACAACTCTTCTCTTGATGACTTTTCTTAACCAGCAGTTGCTATCATACTCATATCATATCTTGAGTAAGTTCATTTGAGATAGCGCAATGTGTTTTCTTCTCGCTGTAATGCATCCTCTCAAATGGAGTGAAAACATTTTGCTAACCTACTTCATACTTTTTCTCATTTGTCCTCTTCCCAGGCTCAAGTGACACTATATACAAAAATGACGTAAGTGATAGTGAGATCTATAATCCCGAACTGATCTGGCTTTGAGTTCAGACCTACCTGTTAAAGAGGCTATTTGTGTATAGTGGAAACCTCAAAGAAATCAGCCCTACACAGATCTTTGTTCCCTGGTGGCCCTGCCTCTTACCATGTTTCCCCAAAAATAAGACCTAGCTGGACCATCAGCTCTAACGCTTCTTTTGGAGCAAAAATTAATATAAGACCCGGTTTTATTTTAATATAATATAAGACTGGGTCTTATATAATATAATATAATATAATATAATATAATATAATATAATATAATATAATATAATGTAGTATAATATAATATAAGACTGGGTCTTATACCAGGTATAATATAATATAATATAATATAATATAATATAATATAATATGCAATATAATACCAGGTAATGTAATACCAGGTAATATAATACCAGGTGATATAATATAATATAATATAATACCAGGTCTTATATTATTTTTGCTCCAAAAACTCATTAGAGCTGATGGTCCGGCTAGGTCTTATTTTCGGGGAAACACAGTATCATCTATATGTCTTAGGGCATGCTGGTTATTCTTCTTGGTCCTCTTCTTCTTCTTCTATTAAAAAAAATTTAAATGCTATACCACTTCTCAAGGTTTTTTGGGTTTTTTTTCTTACTAAAGATCATACAAGCTCAATGTTAGCCATGAAATATGCACTTAATAAACAGTAATATACTTCAACGACACAGCCAAAAACAACCTCAGCATGACTCATCATGGTAAAATTTCCATCACCCCTGACCCTGGAGTTAGCCTACTGAACTACTTACTGTAGGATAGGAGGAAAGAAAGTTGAGGACCCAATGAATTTAGCTCGTTTCCTGGCAGACTCTGATTGCTTCTTTAGTTACCACAGTGGTTTCACTATAAGATTTAGTCTCCTTGCTCCATCTTGTGCTGGACAAAATCAGAGTGTTTTGCTTGGGCTTGGAACCATTCATTCATTCATTCATTCATTCATTTATTCTTGGCATTGAGGAGCCAGGAAACTCACATGTACCCAAAGTTGATGAAGGATAGACGGCAAAATCTAAGATCTAGGTACTGATTCCAGGAGCTACTTGACCAGTGAGTGATTAAGGGGGAGGGAAGGCAAATTTGAGCATCAAGATTTCTAGAATCTTCAATGCTTTCCCATAGGTAGAACTTATTCACAAACCACCTAGTAAATACTTGTATTGTTTTCTTAGAGGATGAGAACTTGATTATATATATATATATATATATATATATATATATATATATATATTTATATACATATATATTTTTTATTCTATGGTATTAGAAGATAAACTATTTAGTTGTATGTGTTTCTCAATTAAAAAAACAAAACAAAAAACTTTGAACAAATCTTATTAAGATCTTATTTGGGGAAGAGGAATAAATATCTTCCTATGAGTCTAGCCCATGTGGAAACAAATTGGAGAAAACAACAACAACAACAAAAAAAACTATAAAATATTCTAAATCAGCTTTCCTTAAATGTTTCGAATAATTCATGGCCATTTCTTTTAATCGGTACTCCTCTTTCAAAAATCATTAGTTATAGTGCTCTCTCCATTGAAGCAGTGTACATTATCTGGTTTTGTGTCCTTGTACTGAATTTGGCAGAGCCAATGAATTAGAAAGAGGTTGGTGACTGGGCCTTATTTACATATGTAAATTTGAGAACTTCTTTGGGTTCCCCAACAGTGTGGCCACAAAGTCTCTATCTTTGCTTTCAGATCCAAAATGTTGCCTGAAAATGTGAAGACAATCCAAAGGCACAGGTGACAGAAGGGAGACCAGATGACTGCACTCTGGGAAGGGAGCAAGGGTTTTGCTTACAAACTACCAGGTTTTGAATAGTGACAATTTTTTCTCTTCAAAACCAGATTAATTTTGTGAGCTGCTTGTTCTCCAGTGGCTCCCTTTTTTATGGGCCAAATAACTCATTAAAAATTTAAGATTTATCCATTTTTACATTTTTAGTCCAAGGAGTCATCTGGGACAAAATGTGCTCCATGAAATACGTGCACACAACCAGACCCAAAACCCCTTGAATTAATACAAGTTGTGAAAAACATGCAATCCATAGATGCAAATCACCCAACTTCACTAACTCTTTACCTTTCCTGAAAGCCTTCTTTGTCTCACTCACGCTGGCCCCACGCCCTCTGCATTCTCATACCAATTCCACTTCAAATTTCAATATCTGAAGAGCTATTAAAAAGATGAGGATACAAAGTCCTAACCTTACTTACCCTAACCAAATTCCTGTCTGTCAAAATGCTTCACTCTTGACCTTCCAGTCAGAAATTCCACTAAAACATTAAATTCCACTAAAACACTAAATTCTAATAAGTTGACCTATTACACAATTTGATTCAATCTTCTTTGTCTCTCTAATTTTTAATACACCATGTGATATAGAGTAGAAGTTTATGTTATATTGGTGGAATAGATGAACAATGTAAGCGTTGGGAATTTTGAATAATTTGGATACATTGCATGTGGATTTATTCAAAACTAACATACAGACACTTTAAATCACCAATTTCATACATAAATATAGCCATTTATTGTGTTAAGTATTAAGCAAAAATAATAAATAGAATTCTACCAGAAAGTCTCTGACTGCCTCTATACTCCTGCCCCAGGGCCTTGGTTCATACTCTTCCTCTGTCTTAAAGGAGTTTCCTCCTCCTATTTTGCCTGGTCCAACTCAAAGCCCACCTCTTCCACAACATTTTTGCTGCTTAGTCCAGCTTTTGTTGAGCCTTTCTTCTTAGGAATCTGTCTGCTTTCATCAAAGCAGAGAGGGTCAAGATACACTTAGGTATCTTTTTAATTCAATACTTACTAGGGTGTTGTCTACTTTACTATTCTGCAACCTCGGAGAAGTTTAAATAACTACATCAGAAGACAAAAGGAGCAGAAACAAGAAGGGAAGTGTGGGGGGACAGACAAAGGTAATGCAAGCTTTCCTTTACTTTGTTTTCTATGCAGGCGCCCTGCCGTTGTTTAGGAAAACCATCTACTTGCAGTGATAAATTACTTGCAAATTATATCAACCCTAAATTGCTTCTCAAAGTTTCTAGCTGCTGACGGCAGCAATGTTTTATAGAGATTTAAACAAGGTGATTTGGCAAAGGAGCATCAACTTACACTTGTACAGCCCTGAAATGAGTTTTGGTGGCAGAGAGAGACTGAGAAATGAGGTAGATGTTCCGAATACTTAATTTGTCACTTTGTGTACTTGTGCTGCTTGAGGTAACTGCAGTACAAATGTTTGATGGTCAGAGATATTTAACCTTCTTTACTGCTTGGGGGAGCATTTGCCTATATTGTTTTAGGCTAAAGAAAAAAAAAAACAGCTATGCAGAAGGCTTCTTACCCTCCTCTTCAGTGGACTTTTACTGCTTTGCAATTTTGTTTAATGCCATGTAAAACTGCTCCAGGGAGAATGGAACAGTGAAAAGTGAATATTTGGGTCTCTCTCTCTCTCTCTGTCTCTCCCCACCCCGCCCATGCTTGAACACCCAGCTTCTTTTTTCAGAGCGACAGCCTAATAAAAATTTAAAGGTTTGCTTCTATTGAACCAAAGTTGAACTGCAATCACGTGACATTTCTGTTTTAAAATGAGATGTAGTCACAGTGCCAGCAAAATATAAGAATTATTATACTTAGGAATCAAACAGCACAAATACTTGTCTGGTTCTTGACCCCGCCTCTTGTCTTTCAGGCACAGGTTCCCCCATTTAGCGAAGTATTCAGCTTTGTCTCCGGTGAAGGGATTGAGCTGAACAGCTTGATTCCGACCACTGCAAGAACATCTCCTTCAAAGTTTTTTATCAACAAAACATTTGCAACTTTTGGGATTTCCTCGAAATCCTTCAAGGGTACGTGGCTGCTTTCATCAGAAACTGCCTGGCTCCTGAATGGAAGAGGTGGGCATCTGGTGTGAAGACAGATCATTCCCAAGGAAACCACCTGCCTGGTGTAGCACAGATGCTCAGAGAGCAGCTTTACAAACTAAAGCAAAACTCAATTTGTGACGAGAAGTGTTCCAACTCACAGAGCCCTGCAGAAGTGCAGCAGTGATGTAGGTGATGTTGGATCTGCTGGCAGTTTCTGAGTGTGGGCCGGGATCATGTCTCGTGAAGCCGAAGAATGGAAACACGGACCAGGGAGAAGCAAAAAGTTTTTAAAAGAGGATAGTTTATTAGAGGCAGGAGAAGAGGTTGCAGCTCCTGAGCGAGCGGTAGGTGGTCCCGAATGGGGGGTGCCCCATGACTGAGGCAAAAGCTCTTACTTTTATACCTTCCCTTGCCTGCTTGGGGAAGGGGAGCTGTTTGGAGAAGGGAATTGGCGCCTGTTAATGAAATTCGTCTACCAGGTTTGTTCTGCTTGCCCATCCTGGAGGAATTAGCAAAGTAACCCACTATTATCTATCAGATCTGCTCCATTTGTCAGACCAAAAGGAATTTTATGACTAACCTCAAGGCCTTGTTACATTATGTCCTGGAGCGAAGGAGTGATTTCACAACCTGGAGTTTTAGGATATGGCTGTCTTTTCTTTATTCCACCAGGGAACTCCCTGTCTACCTAGCAATCATACTAACTAACCTGTCTCAGCAGAAACCCAAGGTATGTCCAGAATTCACAAATGTCGATCTTATAGTGCGTTTCACTGGCCCCTTGCTCTCCATTCATTTATTAAATTAATAAATATTCTAGAGTGCTTACTACTAATGCCAATGCATTTTGTCAGACACTCTAGAAACGCAGTGGATATCAAAACGACAAAATCTCTGCTCATAAACTTACATTCTGGAAGAGGAAGTACACATACAAAAGAGTCTTTTGATCATTATAAGCGCTATAAAGGAAAGAGACAGGGGAAGAGATACCATAAAACATGGGGTGAAGTGGGGCAGCATTAGAATGACTGATCTAAGATGCTCTTTCCGGGGCTCTGAAGGGGGCTGCATTTCAGCGGTGACCTGAAGAATGAGAAGACATGGGATACCCAGATATGCAAATAAAGCAGAAGAGGGAATTTGGACTGAGCTTGAGGTAAGAGCTTGTGCACCAATTTAAGGACATTGCAGAAGTCCGGGAGAGGGCAGCACGACAACAATTTACAAAGATAAGCAGGGATCATACAGGTCATTTTAAGGAGTTACAATTTACTTATTTGTTTACCCTAAGAGCATTGAAAAGCAATTAGTACTTTCATTTACAACTCACAACTAAGGAGTTTTGAACACTTTTTCATGTGATTACGGGTCATTTGTATATGTTCTTCTGTTAAATGTATGTTTGATACTTTTGCCTGTTTTATTATTTTTTGTCATTTTACTATTGACTCGTAAGGGTTCATATATTCTGGACATAAGTCTTTTGTTGGATTTGTGCATTTTGATTATTCTTTCCCACTTTGTAGCTTGCCTATTCATTTTCTTAATGGTGTCTTTTGACGAACAGACATTTTCAATGTTAATGATGCCCAATTTATAAATTTTATATTTTGTCATTAATGATTTTTTTGCTGTAAAAGCAATCTATAGCTAGCCTCACATCACAAAGCTCTTCTCCACTGCTTTCTCCTAAGTAATGTCATGTTTCTAGCTTTTGTGCTTAGATCTATGATCCATCAAAAATTAAGTTTTGTGTGTGAAGTATGGTAAAACTCAAAATTCTCTATTAACCATATGTTAAAAACACAACAAAACAACAACAACAAAAACTTTCCTGTCACCACTGACTTCACTTCGTGCCTTGATCGTGAATCAACCATATGAAAGTACGTATCCTTTCTTTCTATTGCTTTTCTGTTCCTTTGATCTACTTGACTATCTTTATGCCAATAACACCCTGTATTAATTGACATAGCTTTATAATAAGTCTTGAAATCAGATATGGTAAGTCTTCCAATTTCTTTGAAGGATTGTTTTGGTTTCTCTATACACTTTGCAGTTCAATATCATTTTAGAATCAGCTTGTCAATTTCTAAATAAAAAAACTTACTTGGATTTTGATTGAGATTCAATTGCTACCACAGATCAATTTGGGGGAAACGCACATCTTAGTAACATCAAGTCTTTTAATCCATGGACAGCGTATATTTCTCTACTAACTACTGCCTGTTTTAATTTCTCTCAACAGTGTTTTATCATCTTGAACTCCTTTTATTATATTTATTCCTAGGTATATAATTTTAATGTCATTGTAAATTTTTTCCTTTTACTTATTTTCCTATTGTTCAATGATAGTATATTTAATACCATAATTTTTATACATTAATCTTGCATTTTGTGACTTTCCTAAATTTATTTACCATTGCTATAATTTTTTTGTACATAAGATTTTCTAAGTACACAGTCACGTCAGCTGTGAATAATGAGAGTTTTTCTTTTTCTAGTCTTACTTTTCTACCTTTTATTTCTTTTGCTTGTCTTTTTACACTGGCTAAGACTTCCAGAGAATGTTACATAGCTGTGATAAGATTTGACATTATTGCTTTGTCCCAAGTCTTAGATGAAAACATTCAGTGTTTCACTATTAATTAAATGATGCTAACTGGAGATTTCTCATAGATTTTCTTTATGTGATTGAGAAAGATTCCTTATATAACTTTCAAATACTTTAGTTTGCTATGTATTTCTAACATGAATTCATATTAGATTTCGTCAAATGTTTTTCCTACATCTATTGAGATAATCCTTTGATCTTATCATTTATTATTTTAATGTGGTAAAGTGCATTAATTCCCTTTTGAATGTTAACAAATAAAGAGCAGCATTCTTGAATAAACCCCTTTTGATCATGATACTTTTAATATATTGCTGCATTTGATTTGCTAACATTTTGCTAAGGACTTTTGGCCCTTTTCTTCTGAAGGTTGTTAGGCTTGTGTTCTATTTTATTTTGGTGTCAGAATTATGCTGAACTCATAAACCAAATAGAGAAATGTTTCTTCTCTGTTTTCCAAAATGAATTTTTGAGTAAGATTGCTATTACTTGAAAGTTTGGAAGAATTCACTAGTGAAGGCATTTGGGCATCAAATTTTCTTGGTAAGAAGGTTTTATTTTTGCTCTTTTTGTTTTTGTTGTTATAAATTCAATGACTTTAATAGATAAATGTCTTCCTGTGTTTTCTATATCATCTTGCATTAATTTTTTCGTGTTTTTCAAAGAATTTGTCCATTTCATCTAAATATTCAATTATTTGCATGAATATCCCCTATCTTTTTAATATCTAGAATATAAGCATGTATATCAATAAATTTTCTTCTATATGTATTTTAATATATATTTTCTGGTGATTTATTTTATGATTCATGAGTTATTTCAAAGATCTCGTTGAATTTCCAAATAATTGAGGATTTTCTATATATCTTATTCTTCATTTCTAATTTATTATTATTGTGACCTAAAATATACTCTGTATAATTTCTATCATGTACAATTTGTTGAGACCTGATCTGTGGCCCACATATAATCTATCTTGGTGAATATTCTATACACTTTTGAAAAAAATGGTATTCTGTAGTTTTGGACTGTAGTGTTTATAAATATCAAATAGGTCTATTTATTGGTGGTGTTAAACCGATTAGTACTGCTCCATTTGCCTCAATTGCTCTGGTTCATTTTTTTCACTTTTTTTTTTTTTTCTCCAAGTGCTTCCATTTGGACAATATTGAAACTTCCTGACACTTTTCTGTTATGTCCAGTCTTCTGTCAAGATCTTCAAATTAATTTTCATTTTTCCTAACAAATGCTTATTTGTACCCTTTCCATTTGGTACTTTTTATAGTTTACTACTCTGCTGAAATTCTCCTGGACAAATGGAAATAGGGAAGATACTTCACACTTTCCAAAGTAATGCTCAAAGATTTTTTTTTGTTTTTTTGTTTTGTTTTGTTTTTAAACACTGAAAATACTACGTGCTTTGTGATCAGTAGACACTCTTTGTTTATTCCAGTTGAGTGCTAATGTAATTTGAATTGGTAGATAGGAAGTCAACAGTTACCAGATCTCATTAATTTGCCCGATAGCCAAATTAGAGGAGTATGAACAGGCAATACCTCCAGCAACTGTAGTACAGGTGAACCCACACGTCCACATTCTTCATTCAAGTAAAGGCCATCCTCATCTTTTAAAATAAATGTAAACAAATACAGTCAAGAGTTCCCTGGGTGCTGCTGCTGGAGAACACCGATGTGCAGCTATTTCACTACAAGCTTTCTTCATTTTGATATTGAGATGGAGGTCAGTATGTTAATTGAAACTTAGAATATGCTAATGTGAACATCAATGAAGTCTGGCAATTCTGTAACTTCATTAACTCTTGATCTTTTGCATTTGGGAAAACAGATTTCAATATTCTTTGTACGTCAGTCCTTGAGAGATACACGAAACCCACTTTGAATTCTCTAATAATAATATGGTAACAGAAGTGTACCGTTGTCATCTCCCTTTGAAGAGTGGCTATCACAATTTCAAGTGTATATGAATCATTAAGGGAGGATGCTAAAATGCAGATTCCGCGGTCTTTCAGCCCAGAGATTTTAATTCAGATTACAGTGAGGCCCAGAATCTGAATGTTAAAGACCGAGGCAAGACTTATGTGAAGTAATGCCTTATAATTAAGTCTCAAATGTACAAATTTACAAAGCCCAAGTGACTCCTTATACCCTGATACGGGCATGACTTATCTACCTGGTCTCCTTTTACTTTACTCTCCCCTGACTATTTCAACTTCTGCTAAACTGCCATTCAGTTTCCATAAAACTGTATGCTCCTTTCTGCCCTTAAACTATCACATGTGCTGTTTCCTTTACCTGGAACCCCTTGTCTTTTTTGTCTGATCAACACCTTCTCTTTCTTGGGCCTCAGCTTAAATGCTTCCCTAGTACACAGATTAGGTGGGCCTCATTTCTGTAAACCACTCTCCTACTCCAATTAGAAATTTCTTTTAAAACTTTCCTTCTTCACAGCTATTTACACAGCTGTAATTAGCTGTATGCATTACTTAAAAAGAAAACAACAACAACATTAAATCACTGCCTTTCCCACTAGAAGTATAAGCTTATTGATCTTACTGATTCTGTTCAGCTATACTACATACTGACTATCTCCGTGACTGGCACAAAATAGGCATGTAGTAACTCCTCATGGACTGCCTTACTTCTCATGGGTGCAAAAAGAAGCAATGTCAACCATCAAACCTTTGTCCTTCCATATTGCCTGTTTGTTGTTCTAGCCAGGCATCATCCTTTCTCTTCTTTGGGGGACAGATCCTTCTAATTTTACTCCATCCGCATGGTTACTTTGGGTGCCATCCTGCTACTTAACTCTAAAACCTCTCCTCCTGAATACAGTTGGTTTGTCCAAGCACAATTATACTTTTTGTACAAAATTTTTGGAAGTAAAGTCAAAATAGAGAAGAGATTTTTCTGGGTAACTGGTCTATGAGATAAAATAGTCAGGAACTCTCGGGAGCTCTTGTTCAAACATAACTGGAGAAGTAGAGAAAGCCGGTCTCCAAACAAAGAGAATGAAGCAGATAGGCAGAGACGTATGTGGGAAGATAACCCTGTTTTCGTTCTAGGCTGTGTTTGTTCCTGAGGCCCAACCACTTTCCTGTCTTTGACTTCCTGCAATTGTTCCACATATCAGAAGTCTGACTTGGGTTTCACTGGGCGAAAATCAAAGTGTCTGCAGGGCTGCTTTCCATTCTGCTTTTTCCAGCTTCTAGGAGCTGTCCACATGCTTTGACTCACGACCACTCCCTCTGTCTGCAAAGCCAGCCATGTCACATCTCTCTAAACCACCTGAGAAAGGTTCTCTGCTTTTAAGGACTCCTGAGATTCAGTTGGGTCCATCCAGATAATCAAAGATAATCTCATTTCAAGGTCCTTAACCTTAAGTCTGCAAATCTCCTTCTGCCAGAAAAGGGAACATATTCACAGGTTCTGGAAATAAGAACATGGACATCTTTGGGATTCTCTCGTGTGCATAAAGTAGGTTATACTGTATTTCTATAACAAGAGAACTCCATAAACCCTCTTGTGTTTTCTGTCTATATTGATGGCAATACAATTCCTAGGTTAGAAACCCAGAGCTTTCCTCAATGTCTTCTGCTGACAGCATACACATCCAGTCATCCAGTGATTCACTGAGTTCTACACAATTTGCCCCTAAAATGGATAAACTTTTTTTCCCCATTTTCATTCTTTTTTCCCCCCAGAGTCATAGTAGCTTAGAGTTTAAATCCCTTTTTACCTGTACTAATACAGCCTCCAACCTGAATTCCCTGCCTGTAATTTCTTTTCCCAGCTCCTCTTCTCATCGGTAATGGTATTATCTTTTACTGTTATACTTACTACGTAATCACATAATGCTACAAATTTCCTAATAAAAAGAATTTGATGGTTCTTAAAGTCTTTAAACTAAGCTCAGACTTTAATAACATGATCTAATTTAACTCATGATATGTTTATTTTTGTTTTGCCTTCTTCTCCTACCGTGCCACATTCTGAGTTCCTGTAAGTACTTAATGTTTGTGGCATGAAATGCTTGCTTCATCCATCATTCATTTATCCCTGCACTATATTAGCTACTACGAAGGATAGGAAGATATGAAAGTATAGTCTAAGAAAATTTATGAACGGTTATGGTGTTGAAGGAATTTGAAAAATAGGAGAGAAATGGTACACAACAGAGGACATAGGCAGGATGTTCTAGGCTGAAGGAAGACTTGATAATAGGAAACATAAAAATTGCTTTTTATTAAAATGTGTCCGTTCCTTAATTCAAGTGTTTTTAAAAATATTTACTATCATTCTATGTTCCTAGGAAACAGTGGTGATAAAATGCTCATCCTCGTCGAGTTTATATTTTAGTGGAAAGACAATTAACAAGTGAATTTTTTTTAAATACACAATTTTGGATAGAGTTATTGCAATAAAGAAAATAAAGCAGGGTAAGAGGTTAGAGAGTATGGATGTGAGCTGGAAGCTCTTTTAGATTGGGTTATGGGGACAGTCTCTGAAAAAGTGACGTTTAAGAACTGAATGATAAGAAACACCCTACTATATGGAAGCCTAAGAGAAGAGAATTGAAAGGTGGGGACTAACTGTGCCAAAGCTGTGTTTTGGAAATAAACTTGGAGTATTTGAGAAAGAGCAGCAAGGTCAGTGTGGCTGGAACAGAGAAAGCAGTAAAAAATAAAATAAGAAAAGGAAGGGATTGCAAATATAAAATAGCTTTGTTCACTATGTCGATGTAAGAAATGTCCAAACCTGTAGAGAATTTTAATAAGTTTGAGCCAAACTAATGACAATTGCTAGGGAGCAAAATCTCAATGGATTAACAAAATGCTCTGGAGAATAGTGATTTTGAAGCTTATTTTATAGATTAGAATCAAAGGAGGAGACAGAAGGAAGGTTCCATGAAATCCGTTGGTGGTAAATTAAGGGGTTGGGAGAAAGCAAAGGAAGGAAGTCTCTGGGATTAGATAAAAAGTAAAACAAAGAGACACATACTTCTTTTACATTGATGAGTACATGATCGTTAATAATTAATATTTACAGTACATAGAGATGGTATTCGGGGAACAAAATAACAATGAGGGGTTCTGTGGTTTCATGCTTTGGTGAGGTAGTCTGTGTCCTAAGGAGTCCAGAAAAAGGGATTACTCTGATATTCCCAGGGTGTTATCTTAGATGCAAAAAGCCAATAAACAGGCTCATTTAAGGTAAAGATTAACTTTAGTCAACAAAGTGCAAGCCAAGGATGTTACTACCCACCATGATCCGCTTTTAGTTAGGAATTTTTATGTTCAGACCATCCTGTGCGGTTAATTTCAGTCTCTGAGTTTGTAGGGCCTGCTATGCTGGCCTCCCATGAGCTTGTCAGGTTTAGTATGTGGCCCCTTTTTCATCCACAACCATGGAGTGGAGTTTAAATTGTATTCTAAGTGCAACAGGAAGGCACTGAAGGGTTTTAATCAGGAAATTCGCAATCTGATTTGTTTTAAGAAGTTCACTTTGTCTGCTATGGAGGGAATGGATTTTAGGGGAGCAAAAAAGGACAAAGGGAAACCAATGTAGATGCGCTAGCAAAAGAGAATGGTCTCTGGGACAAGGAAGGTGGCAGGAGATGTGGTGAGAAACCATTGCACTTGAGACATGCTGAGGACTGAGTTGCCAGGTCTTAAGGAATCGAGTGTATGGACAGAAGAGAAGAGGGCCAAGGACAGCCCAGGGTGGCTTAAAATTTGGGACATTAGAAAAAGTCAGCAAAGGAGATTAGTAAAGCAGAACCACTAAGGTTGCCAAAAGAACAGGAGAATGTGGTGTTCCAGAAGCCATATGAAAAGAGTGTAAAGAAAAAGAGAGGAATCCACCACATATCAAAGGAAACTGACAGGACAAAGACCAGGACCAGTTCGAGGTCATGGCTAACCTTAATAGGAGCCATTTCCTTATCAGGACAAAACCCCTATTAAATTAGTTTCAAGAGAAAAGAGGGAGTGAAGATCTGCAACCAACAGGTATAGCCTACCGTTTCAAGGAATTTTCTGTGGGAAAAAATAAATAGTAGATAAAAGTGGACACAGGCTTAAGTGTGTCTTCTTTATAAAATCGATTTAAAAATGTTTGTATGCCTGTGGGATTTCTGATAATAAGCTATGTTATAATAAGGTTGACTCTACTACAAAAGTCACTGACATCCTGGATAACAGTTCTCTTCACAATTCTCGTATTATCATAAGCAGCATACATTGTAATTAAAACGTTAATGTATGGTAAATGTTGGTAAATGTCTGAGCTTAGACGAGTTACTTAAGGTCTCTCAGCCATTATTTCCTTATCCATATAACGGGGATGACAATATATTTTGGGGGGGAAGGAAATATGATACTATACCAGGAGTGCCTAAAACATGTATGTAAGTGAACACTTTGGTCACCGTTGCTCAAGCAGCAGTTCGCTGTAATCAGAAGTGTCCAGACGCTGATGGGAACCACTTTGAGCACCTCTTGTCATTGCAGAAGTCAAATGTGACTTGCATTCATCTTTTGTTATGGGTATATATTGAGCATTACAATTTTAATAGTTTTTTTTTTTTTTCTTGCTTAAAATGTGTAGACATCTTTTTGGCACCCTCTGTACATAAAGCATCTACCACAGTGCCTGAGACATAGGAAAGCACTCAATAATTGAGATGAATTATCATCATTACTATCTTAGTGCTTGATAGTTAATACTTCTCCCGTCAGTGAAAGGCCTATTAGGATTTCAGTTACACTAAAGAGAACAGTTTCTGTCTTGACTTCCTCTCCCTCATGTCCCTCCAGTTCCAAGGCAGACCCTAATGCCTTTCCCCATTTCAAAGCACGGTAGGGGATATAGCCTAGGGGACAGAACAGCTGTATGCCAAGCCCTGTATAGAAACCCAGTGAGTTAATGTCATTTTAAACATGGTCTTCTTATGTGTAAATTAGCTTGCAGATTTGCGAGCTTCCTACCACTAATTACTAGATTAGCTAGAGTTACCCTGCAGGGAAAGCGGCAATGAGGAAGACAAACATGGCATTCTTCTGTGCATGTTCATTTGCATAGTTCATCCCACTCCAGGCTTACAGAGAGACAGCCCCCTGCTTCTCCCAGTTAAATCGAATACGACATTTACAGTTTTACACAAGAATATTAGGCGACAAATTAGCCCAGAGCTGCAATTAATCACAATCCAGAGCCAACCCAAGGGAACAGAGAACTAAACAAACAAATTTCTTAACATTTAGCTCTCCTCTTGATTCATGCACATTGGACAAGATAATTTTCTAACTCAAGAAATGCTGGTTGAAATTACAGCAAAGAAGCTTTGGTAAGAAAGTTGTGAAGTGCACAGTTGCAGATATATAGTCCCTTGAAATCAATACCTGACTTCAAATCTCAATTCTCACTAACTCCTTGCATTGAACAAACATTAGCCAAGACAATCCTGTATGCAAGGAAGAGAAGGACTCCCGATTCTAACAATTTAAACAAATATATTGGTACACTTAAAGGAAATGCTTTGGGATCAAGACTTCCTTCCTGCGTGACTGGATACAAGGGTTCAAAGGACATTATCAGTATCTATCTGGTCTCCCTCTTCCCTGTGTCACAGTTCTGCTTTCCTCTCTGTGCATCGTCTATACTGCTAGCAGTCCCACAAAAAAAGAGGTTCTTTCTTAACAGCTTGAAAGCATCCCTAGAATTGAGTAACATGCCCACCCTGAGCCAATCACGGTGACCTGTGTTGTTGTGCTGATGGGCTAGGCCTGGGTCACATGTCTAATTCAGAAACCAGGGAGGAGTCATCTTCACCCAAACCGCACCAAGAGAGAACATTGGTGGTTTTGTCTCCCCCCCACCCCACCCCACCCCCGCAGAAAACAGAATGCTATTACCCTAAGGAAAGAAGTGAGTTGAAGCTGGAAAAGAAAATATAACAGATGCTCACTATTGCAAATGATTCCACCACTCAAAGTTTCAGTTTCTGTAATTGTAAAAATATAAATAACAACTATTATTATAATAGTATCTACCTCTTGGGATTATGAACAATTGCATAAATTAAAGGCTAAATAGTGATGTTTTATTATTATTCCTTTCTCAAAACTATTATGTATATGTGTTGCTATTGGCCCTAATAACCCATTTCACTTTACCCTTCCACTACTGGAATTACAAATGCATTATATTTTATAAGTTAATTATGTTATCCTGTTTAGTAAGTGGTTCTTCCAGCATGAGAAGGGAACTAATTCCAAAAGCCACACAGTATGTTTTTGGCATGGTTAGTTAGCCTTCCAGTCACTCAAGCTCAGAGATACATGGCTCTCCTTAGACGAGTAAAGAAACTTTTGTTGGATTTAGGGAGGTCAAACACCAGGATCCATCACCTGTAAAATCTCTGATGATACACTCACATCAGGGTCAAGTATAGATATAGTTTATTTTAGAAATATCAGTTACAGTCTCTGCCCAGATCACCTCTTGAGAAAAGGTTTTCAATTCCTTGCTGTTTATGTTTGCTTAAAACAATTCCATATTTTATAGTATCCCACAGAGGGAAAGCAATATTTCCACAAACACTTCCTTGAAAATAATATACACATTTCCATTATTGTTAGATAGTTGAAAAATTACAAGAGATTTTTATCCTCACTCTAACAATCTAAACAAATGCAATAAATTATAAAGTCATAATTCATAAAACCATCGGAGAGCTCGGGATGCAAAGAAATCTAAATAAATTAAATTCTAGAAAGTTACAAGCTTTCATAGAGAAAATATAGGTGGAAACTATTAAAAATAAGAAAAATAAATGTTTGAAGTGAAAAATTTGATATTAGAAATGGAGAATTCATTTGGTAGGCTGAATAGTACACTAGATACAGCAGGAAAAAAAAGGGAAAACTTGAAGATTCGTCAATAGAAAGTATCTGAATAGAAACAGCAAAAAATGAGGGAAGGGGGTTAAAAATCAGATGTCTATGGAATAATACCAGTTGATCTAATGTATATGTATTCAGTGTTCCAGAAAAAAAAAGAGAAAGGGGGCAGAAAATATTTGTATTTATAATGACCAAGGACTTTCTAAAACTGATAAGAGACATCAACCAACAGATGCAAGAAGCTCAGTGAAAATGAAGGAGAGGGCCGTCCCGGTGGCTCAGGTGGTTGGAGCTCCATGCTCCTGGCTCCGAAGGCTGCCGGTTGGATTCCGACATGGGCCAGGGGGCTCTCAACCACAAGGTTGCCAGTTCAATTCCTTGAGTCCTGCAAGGGATGGTGGGCTCCGCCCCCTGCAACTAAGATTGAACACGGCACCTTGAGCTGAGCTGCCGCTGAGCTCCCGGATGGCTCAGTTGGTTGGCAACGATAAGGTTACCGGTTCGACTCCCACAAGGGATGGTGGGCTGTGCCCCCTGCAACTAGAAAATGACAACTGGACCGGGAGCTGAGTTGCGCCCTCCACGACTAAGACTGAAAGAACAACAACTTGAAGCTGAACGGCGCCCTCCACAGCTGGGATTTAAAGGACAACAACTTGACTTGGAGGGAAGGCCTGGAAGTGCACACTGTTCCCCAATAAAGTCCTGTTCCCCTTCCCCAATAAAATCTTAAAAAAAAAAAAAAAAAAAGGAGAATAAATACCTAGAAACTTGCATCTAAAATTACCATGGTCAAACTGATGGAAACCAAGGACAATGAGCAAATCATAAACGCAGCAATAGAAAAAAACGAAGATAATTTTTTTTCAAATGTCAGCAAATCCAATACATAACAACCAAATGATGTTTATCCTATGGATGCAAGTTTAGTTCCACATTTGAAAATCAATGTATTTTATCACAGTAAAGAATAAGTGATAAAAATCATGTAATTACATCAATACATGCAGAAAAAGTGTTTGACAAAATTCAGCATCTATTCATTATAAAAACTCTCAGTAAATTAGCAATCAAAGGGAACTTGCTGATCTGATGAAGAGCATCCAAGAAAATCCTGAAACCTAGCATCATATTTAATTGTAAAACACTGAATACTTTCCTTCTTACATCAGTAATGAGGCAAGAATGCCTGTTGAAATGATTTCTATACAATACTACACTGGTGATCTTGCCCAGTGCAATAAACCTACAGGTTACAAAGAAGTAAAAATGTTTATTTGTAGGTGACATGATTGAGTATGTAGAAACACTGAATGGACTCTAAGAAAATTAATAAATGAGTTCAGCAAAAATGGAAGGTACATAGTCAATATACAAAAATCACATGCATTTTTACATATTAACAAGAAACAATCAGAAAAATAAACAACAATTATCATAGTACCTAAAATATAAAATACTTAGGAACAAATGTAATAACAAATGCGTGAGACTTTTAAAAATTATTTAAGATTTTTGCAATATATTTGCAGTATTATGTTATTAATTAAATAAGACCTAAATAAATGAAGAAAATTTATTAATTCATAAATTAATAATGTAATATTGGATCCCAACACAAAATAAAAGCAAAATAAGTAAGTAAATAAATAAATGGGGGAGAAAAAACAAGTCTTGCTTACAGAAGATACTTGGGATCCAATATTACATTATTTATGAATTGGAAGACTCAATATTGTGAAAATGTCTTTTCTTCCTAACTTGATCAATATACAATTAGTATCTAAATTCCAATGCACCTTTAATGAGAAAATTGTCAGGTAGATTCTAAAATGTGTATGAAAATGCAAAGGATCCAGAGAGCTAAAATATTTTTGAAAGAAAAGACAAAGATGGAGAACTTACATTATTTTATTTAATAACTTACTATAAAGCCACAATAACAAGGACAGTGTTAATTTGGCCTAAAGATAAACAAATCCATGGATAGCCTAGAATTTATAAATAGGGACACTCTATGGTCAAAAAAGTTTCGAACAAGTTTTGAAGTCAATGTCTTTTGCTTTTATTTTGAATAATTTTAAATTTACTGAAAAGTACAGTGCAAAGAATTCACATATACAGAGGGTGCCAAAAAAATGTATACACATTTTAAGAAAGGAAAAAACTATTAAAATTGTAATACTCAATATATGCAGATAACAAAAGATGAATACAAGTCATGTTTGACTTCTGCAATTACAAGAGGTGCTCAAAGTGGTTACCATTAGCGTCCAGACACTTCTGATTACGGTGAACTGCTTGAGCAGCATTAACCAAAGTGTCCACCTGTGTACATTTTTTTGCCCCGCCCCTCCCACACCACCACTGTACTCCTCACTCAGTTGCCTCTATTGTTATCATTTTCTACTCCCACGGGGTATTTGTCAAAACTTTAAGAAAACAACATTGGCACATTATTATTCACTAAACTCAAATCTTTATTTGGATTTCATTGGTTTTTATACTACTGTCCATTATATTGCAGTGTCAGGATCCAGTTCTGGAAGCCAAATTGTGTTTAGTCATCATGTCTCCTTAGACGCTTCTGGTTTGTGACAGTTTCTCTGTCTTTCCCTGTTTTTGATAACTTTGCTATTTTTAAAGAGTACTGGCTGGATATTTTGTTTGGGTTTGTCTGCTTTTGTTTGTTTTTGTTTTTTTTTCCTCAGGATTGCCTGGGGTTGGAGCTGTTTTGGAAGAATATCACAGATGTTGTACATCATATCTCTTGTACATGCTATCAACATGACTTATCACCAAGAATATTAACTTTGATCATCTGGCCAAGGTAGTATTGCCAGGCTTCTCCACTGTTGTTTCCCCATATCATTATTCTTTGGAAGCAAGTCACAAAACCCGTCCCATAATTCAAAGGGTGTGTGTGTGTGTGTGTGTGTGTGTGTGTGTGAGAGAGAGAGAGAGAGAGAGAGAGAGAGAGAGAGAGAGAGAGAGAGAGAGAGAGAGAGAGAGATTAAGCTCTACCAGCTGCAGGGGGAGTATCTACATAAATTATTTGGAATCTTCTGTAAGCAAGACTTGTTTTTTCTCCCCCATTTATTTATTCACTTACTTATTTTGCTTTTATTTTGTGTTGGGATCCAATATTACATTATTAATTTACATACAGACATTGTTGTAGCTTTGGCCATTGGGGTCTCTTTCAGGTTTGCTCTTGTGCCCTTTTACAAGCCCCCACCCTTTGGAGTTTGGAGCACTTTCTTACATTTAAGCACTGCAAGAAGCTCCAGGCTCATCTTGTATTTCCCCTTCTTCAGTCCTAGAATCAACAACTTATCTAAGAGACCCAGGTACCTTTTATTGGAGAATGGTATCTAGAAACCAAGATATGGGCACTGGATATCCTGTTTGTTACTGGAGCATCACTACTTCTCAGCTCTCTTTGTGGACCAAGCTAAGAAATTTATGTGTATATAGTAACCCATGTATGCATACATAACTATAATTCTTTCTGGGTCTCTCCATCTGTATCTATGGTCATTTAAATATGTGTTAACACTAATATCTCCTACTCCAATCCAGTACCACATAATTAATTCTAGCCTTCCCCCTTTGTATCTATAACTTGGCTCTCCAACAGTCAGAAGCCTATCTCCTACCACTATCCATATCCATTTAGTTATTTGTTTGACCTCCGTGTACAAGGCATTTTCAGAATTATTAACCTGTACCCTGCACGATAAACAAATTTACCAGAGTACAGGGTTTATGTTTTGTAGATTTTGTCTTTAGCTTTATAGTCGTTAGTTAAAAATCTATTTTCCAATGTTACTTAAGTCAACTCCTATTTCCTCATCCCCTTCAATGAAGTTATATCATACATATGCAATACAGATACTTTTGTCATAGTCAACATTTCATCCTGGGATTTCCTCCAACCTCCTCATTGATTTTTCATTTAATTTACATACATTAAAGTTTACTCTCTGAGATATAAATTTCAGTGGCTTTTGACAAATTCATAGAGTCATGTATTCGCCATCGTGATACCATATAGAATGGATACCATATAGAATGGATCCATCACCCTAAAAATTCTTTGTTTCCCCTTTGTAATTAACCACTCTCCCGTCTCCTAACCCCTGGCAAACATTGGCCTGCTTTCTGTTCTTACAGTTTTTCTTTTCTATAAATGGAATCATACAATATGTAGCCTTTTGAATCTAGGTTCCTTCACTAAACAAAATGCATTTACGATTCATCCCTGTAGTTGAATGAGACCGTGAATCAATAGTTCATTCCGTTTTACTGCTAAATAGTATTCCATTGTATGGATATATATACATCCATTCACCTATTGAAGTGCATTTTGGTTGTCTCCAGTTTAGTGAAATTATGAATAAGCATACATACTCAGGTTTCTGCATGAAGAAAAGATTACAGTTCAAATGGGTAAATATTTAGGAACGTGGTTGCTGGATCATGTGTGAAGTCTGTTTACTTTTATAAAAAACCCTTGCAAACTGTTTTATCAAAGTGACTATGATATGCATAGTCATGTATGATTATGCATTTTAATCAGCAATAAGAGAGATTCCCTATAGTTCTATATTTGCATCAATATTTGGTATTGTCAGTTTTTTAAACTTTCTCATCCACTGTAGGGATCTGCAAACACGAATAAATGTAATTCCATGCCTGGGATTTAAGTCAGACTGCACTGATTAGGACAAGTTAGGAAAATGCCAGTCTAAATTAGTGTTAGAAAATTTGCTTTATAAATGTTTTAAGAAATTATATCCCATTAAGGGGAAGTAAAATGATTTTGGACAGAAATGACACAATGGTTCATCTCATGTGAACTCTGATTAATTGCTAGAGGTTGGCTGGGTGCCCTCCATTGAGAAGAATTCCGAGGCTACATCTGACCTCAGTGAGAAAGAATGCTGTGCACAATTAGGAATGTCTGTCATAAGCCAGGGACAAGGCTCTGGGGTACAGGAATATTTAGCCTCTAAGGTTGGGGTTAATTCAGATAAATGGTGTTCATCCAGAGGGACCTACTGCGTTAGGTAGAATAATGGCCTCTCAAAATGCCCAGGATCCCAGGACCTGTAAAGGCGTTAATTTACATGGCAAAGCAGAATTAAAGTTGGGGATGGAATTAAGATGGCAATTAATTGACCTTAAAATAGGGGAATTATTCTAGATTATCCGTATGAGCCCAATGGAATCACAAGGGTCCTTAAATGTGGAAGAGGGAAGCAGAAAAGTCAGTGTCAGAAAAATGGGATGGGAGATAGACTGGACTGCTGGCTTTGCTGGCTTTGAAGATGGAATGAGACCATGAGCTAAGAAATCTGGTGGCCTCTAGAAACTGGAGAAGGCATGAAAAGGGATTCTTCCCTAGAACTTTCAGAAAGAAATGCATCCCTGTCACTACCTTGATTTTAGGCCAATGAGACGTGCATCAGAATTCTGACTTACAGAACTGTAACATAATAATTTTTTGTCATTTTAAGCCACTAAGTTTGTAGCAATTTGTTACAGCAGCCATAAAATACAAACACACCTACTTTTGTAATTGAAAAGCAGATGTTGAAAATTAAAGTGTTACCTTGTTAGCATGAAAACAAAAAGTTTAAAGATTCTGAAGACATCAAAATTCTTAGGTGGGTTAGATAGTTTCTCAGTAACCAATTTATTTCTTAGACAATTGTGAAAAAGCACATTTCAGACGGATTCCTATCCATTTACAACTAAGTTAGAGTTGGTACAGTATAAAATAATGAGATTTTCTTACACTACCAAATTAAGCCATCTAGACCAACTGAAAACTTCTAGAGACATTCTGTCAGAGGAGTCTGCAAGAACAGGGGCCAGATGTCAGTTGAAGAACACTGGAAAGATGGAAACCTTGTCACTGTTGCCATGGCATAACTATGCCTATGTTGATGGAAGAATCCATGTACCAGGCGGGACTCCATCTCTGACTCTGTCCCCAGCTCCCAGAGTAAGAACAGCATGTAGTTATGATTCAACCAACCCCGCCATTCTTTTGATAATCTCTACATCTTCTTTACGACTCTGGGCTGTGCCAACACATAATAAATGCTGCCATTATTTTCTGATGGGCCCACTGTGCTCGTGGGTTCTACTTGCCTCATATTAATGACGAATTCTCCATCCTCCCTCACCTCTCATTCCACACCTCCTTACCTTTCCCCTTCAGATGGCATCAGATGTGAGGGGAGAAGTGGGATCATGCTGTGAGCACATTTTTCTCTTCTCATCGCGGTGAGCTGTATCCTTTTTATTAAATTCAAAATTGTGCTTAGGGGAATGAATGCAGCGTCATGGATGGATGAAGGAGTTGCTGCTTCCTTCCCATGTAATAGAAAATCTCATGAACTATGCACACCAGTAAAAAGCACATCCTTAGGGAAACATTAGAAAACCTCAGAACAGCCTCAAAATCACAACTTGAGGCTATGTCCAAGAAAAATAAGTTATTAAGTAGATAGTTAAATTTTAAAATAAAAGGAATGGATAGAAAAGAAGCAGGATTTTTTTTTTTTATTCCCTCCAACATGGCTAAAAGAGTCTTTTTCATCTCCAACAGAGCCAATCAAGAATAACAGGAGCATTAATGTAGCCCCAAACCAGGAATCAGGGCAGCACTGGAGAAAACATCAGGGGATCCCCATACCCTTCTGGGAGGCAAGAAGGAGTGGGAGCGCCTGAGGGACAGAGGAGCATCCCACAGAGATCTTAAAAGCTGCTCTCAGAAGTAAAATCATCTTTTGATCTTACAGTTTATATTCAAAGGGATACATGTCTACCTACTGAAAACTTTGATATCTGTTGTTTTTTTTGCCAATAATATTCATGGAAAACCTTTACCTTTATTACAAACCTGGGTTTCTCACTGCTCTTTTACATCGTTAATGAGAAATGACTGCTGTTATCTCACAGCGATGTCGTAAAATTTACATCGTCATCAAAATATCTAGATATAGTGCTTATTATACAGTAAGTGCTCAATATTTAGAAGCTTCAAGTATATCTTGATTCCATCTCCCCAAAAGCAGAACATCCAATCATTTATGCCCTGTTCTCAATGGGGTATTCTAAGGGCCTTAAAATGTCATGGGAAGAGGGAGTCTTCCTAAGGTCTCACGGAAAAATAAAGTAGGACATGATTGAAAAGGAAATTTAAACTTACAATTAAGTACGTATTGGTTGACATTTAACAATATCTAAGTAAAATAGTGTAATTTTCTCATTTTTCTGATTCTGTCGGTGCAATCAAGCCACGTGTGATAAACTACAGGTATGGAAGGTACATACACAAAGACTCAGACTGGAATTACAAGGCTACTTATTATTAACAGAATGAATTCTGGCAAATGGCGTAAACTCTCTGAGCCTCTGTTTCCTCATCTGTAATAGTTTGTGAAAACTAGTGCGAACGCCTCCTAATAGGCACTTAAGAGTTATTGAATGGCTGAATGAAAAATGAATGGATGAATTAATAAATGAATGAGTGTAGAGAATTACAGATTTTCCTCCCAAAATTGCTCCACTCGTAGCCTTCCCCACCGTCTCAGCTGACAAACATGCTGTTGATACATTTCACATCAGATCTGTCAGGAAAATAAGAGGATCTACAGGGAACTTGACCGCTTTTCTCCATCCGCATCGCTATCGTCTAGTCTGAGCGATCTCTAATGCCCGGACTAACTTTTTCTCCAAGTTAAAAGACCTTTTAGAGTATTTCTTTCCACAGATCCTGATAATATGCGTGCTGGATTGAGTGAGACCACTGTATAATGCTCTCATTGTGGACAAAGAGGCCCCCAAATTTCACTGGGATGAGAATTATCCAACAGTTTTGTTTCTAATGAAGATGTGATCAACACAGTAATGACCAGCGCAGGTTCCTGGATCAGACTCCCTGGATGCCTTGTCTGACTTTGGGAAATCACAGTTTTCAGTTTTAGGCCATACGGGATAGGGATCCTATAAGGATAAAATTAGGTAATGTTCATGAAGCTCTTAGCACAATGCTTATCACTTAGCACATTTTCAGTTCTAGTTTGTGCAATACTCTCTCCTGTTTTGTAAAAGAAAGACTTAGTGTCTTAAGCAATACGCTGCCAGTACAGTGCATTCTTTGGTCCCAAAGAGCCACTCTGCAATGGAAGTCGCGGCGGAAATGTGCTTAGTAATCAGATACCATGGCCTTGGGCAAGTGACATAAACACGATGAAACTTGGGCTCTTCATAAATTAAATGGGGATAATAACACATACCCCATAGAAGCTTACAGTGGAGATAAGGCATAAAAGGGCAGTGCTTGGCACAGAGGAAATGCTTATGAGTTGTGTTATTATAATCATGCGCACTAAAAGAGAGTTCTGCGACTCTCTTCCCACCTCTTCCTAAATACAAACTTCTCTTCTTTCCTCCTTTCACCCCTTGTGAGTTGTTGCTGGACCTCTGCTCCTTCTGATTCATTGCTGGTTGGGTCAAGAGTTTCAGCTATTTGCCCTTCTTCTCGGCCCTTTCAGCAACACTACTGCTGCTTGCAGATCCCCCAGCTCTTGCCCGAACCCCAAGCTTCACTCCACTCAGAGGGCATTCCTGCTCTTAATTCCAAGTCTTCCTAATCAGGGCAATCCCGTCTGTCAAGAAGCATGGGAGAATCTGCGTCTACTTTACCTTTATGTCCATATAAAGATTCATCATCAGTATTTCCAGCAAACACTTGTTACATGTGCCTGCCCAGCACCCATTTCCCTTTATTTTGGTAACAAGGTGTACCTATGTACCTGACAAGGGTACACAGATGGCCTCAAGAGCACCACCTTTCCTGTGAGGAGTCACCTTTCCTCCACTACTAGCCTTGTGATCTGCGTGGGGACATTTCCCTGCCCCCTGTGCCAGGAGGGGCTATGTGGTTGTTTTAATATTCATACAAGAAAAGGGCTTGAAAAGAGAGCAAAGCAGATGGAGACAGAGCGGAGAGATGGAGAATCCAGCCCAATAACACTGTTTGAGCTCCTAGATGAAGCCATGTCTGAAGCTGAACCACCCCTCACTTTGTCAGTTATATCAGCCAATATGTTCCTTGATTGCTTAATACATATTTAATTGGGTTTGCTGTCATTTGCAACTGTATCTTAATTCTCCATCTATGTGCAATTCTTCTTTGTGTACTGTGATATTTATGTTTTTATGGGGTCACAGGTCCCTTTGAGAATCTGATGGAAGGTATGAACCTATCTTAACTCAAAAGGTATATAACAAAGAAACACAAATGTTGCAAATATTTTCATGTTGTTTAGAGCTGCCTGGAACCCCAGACGCAGAACCTCATTTCCGCAGGTGTGAGGGAAAAAGAAAATGACATAATAAAGCTTTTGAGAGTGAGATAATTATTTCTTAATTATTTGGTGTTGGATGGGTAAAGATGGGATAAACTGGAAGGTGGTGTGGTGTGGTTAATCCCCTTTACAAAATCTATAAAAGCTGTATACTTGAGCCAAAGATAGAAAATAGAGACAGGGAAAGCTCTGAGATTGCAATCTGTTCTGCGATGGGTCGATTAAGATACGTAAAAATGAAGTCAGATGCAGAATGAAATTGCAGCTAACTTTTCTTTGTTATTCTTGCTTTCATTTAATTTTTATGGAAAATCTTTGACACATACAGAATAGACCAAAGGGTCTGAATCCTCATTTACCCATTATCAAATCATGGTCAATATTTTTTCACCTATATCACTACCCACTTCCTTCCTCCTGCTTTTTATTCTTTATTTTCTAATTGAGGTGAAATGCACATAGCATAAAATTAACTGTTTTAAAGTGAACAATTCAGTGGCATTTAGTACATTCACAATATTGTACAACCACCACCTCTAGCTAGTTCTAAAACATTTCCATCACCTTCAAAGTAAATCCTGTACCCACTGAACAGTTGCTCCCATTCCCTACTCCTCCTAGCCTCTGGCAACTACTTCTGTGTTCTATCTCATTGGAGCTATTTATTTTGAGTATTGTATAAAAATGGAATCATACAATATGTGACCTTTTGTGTTTGGCTTCTTTAACTGAGCATGTTTTCAAGGTTCATCCACGTTACAGCATACGTCAGCACTTCATTACTCTTTATGGCAGAATAATATTCTATTACGTGGATATACCGTCATTTGTTACCCATTTATCATTGATGAACATTTGAGCTGTTTCCACTTTTTGACTATTGAAATATTGCTATGATGAACATGCATATACATACAATTGTTTGAACCGCTGTTTGCAATTCTTTTGAGTAAATATCCAGGAGTGGAACTGCTGGGTTATACAGTAATTTAATGTTTAACTTTTTCAGGAACTACAAAACTGTTTTCTATAGTGGGTGAACCATTTTACATTTCCATTAGCAATGTATGAGGGTTCCAATTTCTCTATATCCTCACCAACACATTTTCTGATTTTTAAAATGTTTATTATTATAGTTGTTCTAGTGGGTGTGAGGTGGTACGTCATGATTTTGATTTATATTTCCCTGATGATTAATGATGTTGGCATTCTTGTCATGTGCTTGTTGGCCATTTGTACATCTTCAGAAAAATATCTATAAAGCCTTTTGTCTATTTTTTAATTGAGTTGTTTGCCTTTTTGTTGTTGAATTGTAAGTCTTCTTTATATAATTTGGATCCTAGAACCTTATCGGATATATGACTTTCTCCTATTCTTTAGGTTGTCTTTTCATTTTCTTGATAATGTTGAAAAAAAAAAAGTTTTAATTTTGATAAAGCCCAATATAACTATTTTTAATATGTTTTATATATAGTTATGTAATATTCTCACATTTATAAGGATATGGATCCTGGTACCCTGAAATTCTTTTGCTCTTCATACTTTTCCTGACATATGTAAGAATCTGTTGCCAAATCCAAGTGCATAAAGATGTATCCCTGCTGTCTTCTTCTACTAGTCTTATAGTAGAGGTTTTTAATTAGTTACTGTACACTCTTCAATGTGTTTTGTGCTCCTCTCCAGTTTTAAATACTGAGTTAAATGACAAGGGTACACAGATGGCCTCAAGTTCTTCCTGTTCTAGAGGGGAAAGTCAGGGAGCCAATCCAAACTAAGAAACATTCTACCACCTATAATGATATATAGACCCTGAAACTTGCACCCTGGGCCTGCAGCATCTCTAATTATATGGTAATTCTCTGTTGGCACTCTTTGATCATTATCCACCTTTCCTTTCCCTTCTCTGTGAGCCAGAGGCTGACATTTATGGACTGCAACACCCAGGACCCTTTGCCCTCTAGATTCCCCTTGGGTATGACCAATGAGAGAAAATGACAGAACATCAGAGGAAGGGATTGGGGCATTTTTTCCCCTGGGCTCTCTTTCTGCTTCAGCATTGTGCTGTGGCAGTGGCCTCATTCCTTTATGAACACAACACCTTTGGGTAGTCTGTCTTTCACACTCCAGCTCTCATAGGCCACTGGTAATGTTATTTCCTCAATTGCCTCTTTAGGCCTAGAGATAGAACAGAATGGGTAATAAAGAACTCCAAGCACAGTGATTTTTATCTATAATGTAGGTAAAACAAAGTTTGAGATGCAAAAACCTAACCATAATGTTTGACATTGTTTCTATGGGAACTGATGTTCTGGTTCTCAAACAACAAACATTACAAACGAGCTTCTGGAGGGAAATCTGTTTGTTATTCTGGAGTTCCTCTGTTATTTCCTTGTATGTTTTTTCTCTCTCTTAGTAGCTTGCAGAAAAGTGTACACTGCACTTTCTCCAACAATAAGTTGACTTCAGACAATGAGCTTGAAATATTTCATTATTTTATGGAGTTAGAAGCAACTGTAGTTAGCACAGCTGTTAACTTGGGGCATTAGCTTGTTCTAAAATTAATAGAACTAGAAGAAAATATGATAAATCCCGCTAAAATTTGTGAGTACGGAAAATTTCTAACTATGAATCAAAAATCTAGGAGCCATAAAGAAAAATAAGTTAAACTATGCAAATATGTTTTAATTTTTACACAGAAAATAAAACAATGCAAGTAAAGAGTAAAAGTATATGGCAAAGTGGGCAGAGGGGAATGACTGCAACTTACACTAAAATAAAGAACTAACCTCTCTGATATATAAAAAGCTGCTAAAAACCAAGAAACAAAGAATAACAACCTGATAGCAAAATGGGCCGGAATCATAAACAGACAGTTCATAGAGAAAGATGTTCCACCTCATTCATAACAAGAAAAATTAAAATTAAAATCCACTAAAATCGATTTTTCTTTAACAAAGAGATTGGCAGAAATCCATAATCATAACAATGGACTATTTGAGCAAGACTACTAGAAATGTGGTAAACTGTTTGGAACGATGGCCACTGTCAGTTCTTTCCTTACAGCTGCACCTCTTTTCAATGTGACTCCCAATGAGATGTGAAGTCCATTTCCCTAATTTGAGTTGCCCTTGTGACAGAATTTGACAAACAGAATACAGGAGATATACCCTTATGCCTGGTCTGTGCTAGGCTTCAAGTAGCTTTGCACGCTGCCACTTTTTCTCTTTGAACTCTGCTCAGACACCACGTCAACATACCTGAGCTAGCTTTTTGGATAATAAGAGACACTTGGCCTGGTCACCACCCTTCAACCCAAACAACAGCCGATCTACCTCTGAAGCTGACCTGCAATTGACCTCAGATCCATGACAGAGCTCACCTAAGAACAGGACTGTGCAGTTGAGCCTAGACTAAATTACCTACCCACATAATTACATACTAATTAAATTATAGTTGTCTTAAGCAACTCAGTGTTAGAGTGGTATTTTATTCGGCACAAGCTCATACAAGGAAATAGGCACTCTCAGACTTGGTAGGAGTACAAAGCTTCCCTATGAAAAGAAATCTGGTAACATCTAACAAAACTACATTGCATTTACACTTTGGCCAGCAATACCACTTCTAGGAATCTATACTAAAGGTGTACTTGCAAAAAAATGAAATAAATTTTGTATTAGGTTATTTTTTGTGACATTATTTATAATAGCAAAAGATCGGAAACAACACAAATGCTCATCAAGAGGGAATTGGTTGAGTAAATGATGGTAGAAACATACATCAAAGAGTTATGTAGTTGTAAAAAGAATGAGAAAGCTCTCTTTGTTACTGACATGAGGTGAATTCCAAGATACAGTTAAGTGAAAAATGCAAGATATAAAGTAGTCTGCATTTTCTATAAGAAAAGAGAGGAGGTAATATGTATGCATATATGCTTCTGCTGGAAAAAAGAATCAGTGAGAAGATAAATCAAAAACTAACAAAAATGGTTACCTATGAGAGGTGGGAGTGTTGGGGTGAAGGAAACAGGGAAGAAAATGAGAATTGCCTGAGACTACCATTTAATATAGTTTTTGCTTTTGAACCACGAAAATATTTTATATATTCAAAAAAATCCAAAGTAGTAAACAAAAATATCACAATACCACAGATGGAACAATCATTTTGGATGCCTTTAGAACACAATACTTGAACTGAACATATATAGTGAAATATATACTAAGATCCAAAAGAACTGCAAAAGATAAAATTCATTCAGTAGTTTTAGTATAATCTAAAAATGTTTTATAGACATTTTAAGAAAATATAAATAAACACACAGATCCATATGCATATACGGAAATTATTTAATGGGAATATATGGGTGATAATTTTTTTCTCTACTTCTCTGTATATTTAAAATATTTATAATAAAGATGTATATGTATATATATTTGACTCATATATATATAGATAGATATAATAAAGACATAATAAAGAGTGAAAAAAGGTAATAGTGCTATCATACAGTACTAATTCTACTATACCTTTTGCTAGTTCTAAAATTCCACCTCTGAGGAGGTCATATAGTGTAGTGGTATAGAATAAGATTTAGCTTAATACTAGCTCTGTGACCTTGGATGAATAAGTTAAATTTCTGATATGGAGTTTCTCAATTTTGAATACTCTTCATAGGATTCATTAGAGTTAAATGAGGTAACACCATGTGCCTAGCACACAGTTAGCATTCAATTGATTTTAGCTATAACAATCATCATCATCCTCGTCAGCACCCTGCCAACTGCGTCTTCCACTAGATGTGCTATTTCACATGTCAAATAGATAAATTAAAAAAGTGGCTGCCATTTTAAAAAGTGGCTAAATTTATCTCTAATTCTCTAGGCCAGTGTTTCTCAAATAGTATTCCCCATAAATCCAATTTTTGGAGATATTAGTACATGCATCCCAAATCAAAACAATTCTAAAACAAACAAACATTTCAAACAAACAAAAAATCCTGTGTTTAAATTAGTTTGGGAAGAGTATCTCTATGTCTCCTCTGAGATTCACATTTCATATTATTATATTAGAGGCTCTAAGAAGTCTGCAATGAAGAAATCCGTACATTTCTGCGTATTTGCTTTGACTCATTGTTTTCAAACTTATAAGCATGGAAACCTATTGTTGCAGAAAACTGGCGAGGACCGAGAGACTCAAGAGGCACGCAGAGATCAGGGAGAACACAGCTTTATTACGCCCGCGGGCTCAGCGGAATTGTTCCTAAAGACTGAGCACTTACTGGAGTCGGGCGCTTTGTTTTATAGGGTTAGGCCTCTGAGTTGGGGGGAAATCTGGCCAGGGTGCCAGGGAGGTCTGTCCATAACAGCTGTGATTGCTCAACACTGTTTTGATGGGAAAGCCTCTAACTGCTGTGTGCACAGGAAAAAAACCGTTCCAACACTTTCTGCACTGCTTATTAAAATCATGAAGGACAGTATTCTGTGAGCACCAATTTGAAAGATGGATCCACATGAGCAACACATGAGGTACACAGAGTTTGTTACAACTGAGATTTTCAGGGGGTTTAATTCTCTGGGTGCCCGTTACCTACACAGCTTTAGCTCCTGGCATCCATTAAGCTGTTTGCCAAGACCAACTATGGACTTGGATCCACTGACTTGTTCATATTGTGCTCTTATTTTCTGTTAAGTTTTTAAATTTATTTCACTTTTATTGTTAATTTGTCATTTGCAACAACACTTAACATATACCCTCTTAACAAATTTTTAAGTCCACCATACCGTATTGTTAACTGCAGGCACAATGTGGTACAGCAGTCTCTAGAAATGATTCATCTTGCTTACCTGAACTATATCATGGAGCAACAACTTTCCATTTCCCTCTCCCTCCAGCTCCCGGCAACCAACATTCTACTCTCGCCTTCTACAGGTCTGACTATTTTAGATTCCTCACGTAAGTGGAATCATGCAGTATTTAACCTTCTGTGACTGGCTTATGTCACTTAGCATAATGTCCTCCAGGTTCATCCATATTGTTCCAAATGGCAGAATTTTCTTCTTTTTTACTGCTGACTAACATTTCACTGTATGTATTTATTACGTTTTCTTTATCCATTCATCCATCGATGGGCATTTACTGTTTCCCCGAAAATAAGACCTAGCCGGACCATCAGCTCTAATGCGTCTTTTGTAGCAAAAATTAATATAAGACATGATCTTATTTTAATATAATATAACATAACATAACATAACATAATATAATACCGGGTCTTATATTAATTTTTGCTCTAAAAGACACATTAGAGCTGATGATCTGGCTAGGTCTTATTTTCGGGGAAACATGGTAGGTTGTTTCCATACTCTTATTTTTAATCACTATCCAAAACAGCTTCATTTCCTTTATTACTATGTTTATTTTATAAATTTATTTATTTATTTATTCATTTATTCATTCATTCATTCATTCATCACCTTGTGAATGTCCATCACAAGCCAGATGCTATACCAACAGGTACCGATTGAGCTTAATATTCTGTAACCTTGGTTATAGGGATGTATTATTATAATCATACATTCCCCTTGCCCTGAAGGAGTTTGCAATCCTGTTATTTTCACCCGATTAATACCCTATAAATGTTATTTTATTTTAAACATTATTTTTCCTCCCCTAATGTATATGAATTCATTGGGTTAACAGTTAGTTCAAAATGCACAAAATGCACACAACAAAAATCGAAACTCATTCCAAGCCCAGAAATGACTTTAATATTGAAATATAATCAACAGTTGATTATCCTGGCAGAATGATCCATTCTATTTTGTTGTTTTAATGAGCAAGGTAGTTTGTTTTATGTTTATGTAACGGGATCTGGGAATTTTTCCCAACAATTTATGAATATTTTCACAACATGTAATACACATCCTAAATGTACTATTGAGCGCAACAAAAGGAGAATATACCTCCTCGCTGAATTTCAAGCTCAAAAACAAATCTTTGAATGCATCTGCTTTCAACCAACAAGCCACACTACCTCACAGCTCAAAAAAGAAGAGGGAAAGAGAGTTATTTTTAAGTTTTCCCTAACATTAAATAGTATTCTTCCACTGACATATGGTATAGGTTATGGGCAGATTAGGAACAGAAAGTCTGGGATTTAAAATTCTAGGAAAACACCACAAGTCACTCCAGAGAGGTCATTTCAACTTTTTGTATTTCTCAGTTTAGCCATCAAATTGATAAAATCTAAAATTATATTGATAAAAATTGTAGTTCAGCTATATTTTCTGTGGAGGCATTTGCTACAATCGTCTAAATCTTCCATTGGTCTGACAATAATGATATTAGGGTAATAACAGAGTTACCCTCATTCAATCTAATTCTATTGTTACAGAATTTCCCTTACAAGTAGCTACTTAATGAATTCTCTTTGAATGAAGCATTTCATTGGAGATAGATTCTCAATTTTTAATTGAAATTTAAAGGCTTTATCCTAAAGTTAGAAGATGATAGCAAAGCTGATGGTAAAATAAAATCACAACTGGTTTCAAGATAGATAGCCCATCATCAGCCAAATGTTTCTTGTAATGTTGGAATGCAGAAACTCATCATCAAACAATTTAATTTTCATCAAAATACAAAAAATAGTGTACATCAGGTACTCATGTCCTAAATGTTTGAATAATATGCATAAACCTTCATGAAGTTTTATGAATATTACACTTTTAGAAAACAAGTTTTGAATAATTGGAGATTTTCTATTTTCTATTAAGAGAGAGAATATTCAAGGTATGGGAAGATTTGGGAGAAGACTTGATATACAAATGTGAAAAAGCTCTTCATCAATACAAAATATATATATTTCTGAGTTTTCTGTGTCTAGTAATCCTCATTTAAATCCTGTAATAATTGTACAGTATAAAAACAAGAGGAAAACATCTGTTCTGGTGAATACAGCTTTGCTTGTTAACTATATCATAAATACCGTAGCTTTCCTCAGAAGAAATGGTAGAGAAGAAAGGAATGAATATACACCCACCAAAATCTTACTATGTGTCACATAATGCGCTGCAAGTTTTACTCCTGTCCCATTTAAAGAAGACTTCTGTGCATTTCTTGTATATAAAATTATAAAGATAAATAACATGCCACACTTTCCTTTCTCCTCCCAGGGTCCTATTCTTAGCAATAAAACACACACATTTAAAAAATGCTAGTAATACTCAGGATTCCTTTTGAAGTTGGTAGAATTTCCTGGACAGATTTCAAGGGACAGACAAGACATTGTGGAAATTGGACTAGGATATATGTTGAGAAATGGTGAATTCCAATATAATGCCAATCAAAAATGAATTTAGAGTAAAACTTTTAAAGATTCATTATAATTCAAATGTCTTTAGGATCAATCTAACAATCATATACTATGAAAACAACATGTCAGGAAAGAATACCAACTGCTTTCCAGCTCTCATGAGGTGAACATGAATTGGAAGAGTGGAATGTTTGACAAAATTTCCAAACCTGGGCTGCAACCTCATACCCCAGCATTACTTCTGGTAATGCACTCAAACTCCAGGTCACTGGGCAGGTACTGGCCCAAGCACAGAAGATCATAGTATATTCCTCCTACCCTCACCACGGTTGTTGGGCCAAGATGTGGGAATGTGGCCTAAGCAAAGCCAATCAAAATACTTGCCCAGAATTTTCCAAAACAAGCTAGGTTTGGGGAAACTCTCCCTGAACAGATGACAACATGAAGCCATGTTCCCTGTGATGTGGAGAACACCCATCAACAGTAGAAGAGATGAAGAAGTTAAAGTGCAGAGATCAGCAAAGAAAGGAGAAAGAAATGTTCATTAAGTCCTATTCTGGATGTCAGTTCTCTCCTATACAAACCTACATTAACCCAAGTTATGTTTGATTTCTATCACTTGTCAGCAATAGCATCCTAATACACTCAGCAGTTTAGAACTAGTTGTCAATATTGGCTACATCAAATACAGAGTTGAAGCAATTATACAGATTTTTCACAAAAACTGGGACTTGAGTCATTATCAGTAGTAATTACATTCACAGAGAAATCATACAAGTCATTACCATCAAAGCTAATTTTAAAAAATTCAAACCATAACTCCCATTTTTATCTATGTATATTTGCTCTTTTTGGTTATGTTTGTAATTACACTTATTATCTCAATCCTCCATTCAATCTAATTCTTTTCATTGTAGAGTCTTTTGTTCACTCTGACCCATATCTTTGTAATGCGACAATTAATATTATAATAACATAAATTAATTATATTATACCATTAGTAGCAGGCTAGTATATTAAACATTAATTATGAGCTAGATATTTGCCAAGCTCATTTCATGCCCTGTTTTGATTGTTATCAATACTCTGATAAGTCAGCTACAATTATAATCCCATCTTATAAATAAATCAAGGCATAGAGAAGTTAAATAATGTGCTGAAAGTTACACAGCTAATAAATGTGAAGGAGCTGGGATTAAAACCCAGGCAATTTGACTCCAAGTTAAAGGAGGGCATATTCAAACATAAAACAGTGCTTATAAGATTGATGCGCTCTGAAGTCACAAAGTAGTGGAAAATTATATTTATAACAAATGAGGCAGAAAGAAGAATAAAGGGTCCACTATCATCATCTCCTAGCTGCACTCCCATCCCCACTGGAATTGTCAAAGTGATGATGTGGGCAGTTATTTCAAATCCCTCTCATCCCCTACACAGTTTCTTCACTTTCATAGTATCTGTAAGCGCCTGGCATAGTGTCCAGGACATAATACCCAATAAAAACTAAATGAATGGAAGAGCAGAGTCATTAAATGAACAAATGAATAAATCTAGGGGAAAATGAGAGTGGAGAACAAGAAGGTGTAAAGAAAGATCAACTAGAGGATCTGTGAATTCAATGAAGGAGATTGCAGACAATGAAAACCCTCCAAAAGAACCCAGAATCAGAGTGCACTCCATTCCGCCACCAGCCCTCACTGCAAGGTGACGACTGGGCTATTTTCCCTCCCCTTTGGGATGCTGAAGAGCTTCAAGGCTACCAAGCTCCTCCCCACTCCCTCATCTTGCCCTCAGCAGTTCTTTAGCAAAGAATGGCTATGGAAATGCAGGATGCCTATTTGAGCAGGTGCCTATTTTAGACACTGTTCTCTGGCTTCCCAGCTACAAGCTTCTGAAGACCAGCTTGTTTCCTGCACATTTAATAAAGCCCACAGGCAAGTGGAAAAACAACATAGAAAGGAGGTCACGTAGGGATCCCTTTTAGCATCTCCCCTTTAGCATAGTGTGTTTTAACTGCGATAGCTAAGAGATAAGTGAAAACTGAAGGTGCAGGGTCCTTCTGTATTTCCCTATTTTAGCTCCTTTGCCAAGAAGACATGTTTACACTGAGAATCTGTTCACTGCTGGGCTTCTCTTTTTCACTTGTCATTGCTGGGACCACAGAGTATCTTGGGTTGGAAGGGGGGTGTGGAGGGCAAAAAGACTCTAGTCCATCACTAATGTCTCACGTGCTGTCTTATTCTGAATTCCATTACCGAAGGGAATTATGTGTAAACTGAATTAACCATTAACTTCCCTGTCTTCTGCTGGCTGGTCTAATGAGGACAAGTGATTTTAATCTCCTAGGTCAGAACTCACACTGGTGCCCTGTGCTCTCAATCTAGTCTGCAGATGTGTTTTATTTTCCTGGTATTGACTTAAAAAAATATTGAGCCAACGTGTTAAAATTGAGAGTTTTTTCCCCACAAAGATGAGGTATGAGACCAAAGATGTCCACTCCTTTTCAACATTGTACTGCAAATCCTAGCTAATGCAATAAGACAATAAAAGGAAATAAAAGGCACATAGATTGAAAAAAATAAACCTGTCTTCGTTTGTAAATGACAGGATTGGCTATGTAGAAAATCTGAAAGAAACAAAAACAACAAAAAGAACCTCCTGGAACAAATATGAAATTAAAGCAAACATATAGGATATATAGTTAATAGCCAAAAGTTAATCACTGTCCAATATGCCACAGTGAACAAGTAGAATATGAAATTAAAAACACAGCAGCATTTACATTAGTGTATAAAAATGAAATGCTTAGGTATAAATGTAATAAAATACGTACAAGATCTAAATGAAAAAAACTACAAAACTGTGATGAACAAAATCAAAGAAAAACTACATAAATGGAGAGATATTCCATGTTCATGCACTGCAAGACATGATATTGCCAAGATGCCAGTTCTTCCCAACTTGATCTATAGATTCAATGAAATCCCAATCAAAATATCAGGAAGTTATTTTGTAGACATTGACAAAGTGATTGTAAAGTTTATATGGAGAGGCAAAAAATTCAAACTAGCAAAAACAATAATGAAGGAGAAGAAGGAAGTAGCAGGATTGACACTACCCAACTTTAAGACTTATTACTATAAAGCTCCAGTAATCAAGACACTGTGGTATTGGTAAAATAACAAATAGATCAATGAAACAGAACAGAGAACCCAGAAATAGGTCCTTACAGACAACTGATCTTTGACAAAGAAATGAAAGCAGTGACATGGAGCAAAGATATTCTTTTCATCAAATGGAGCTGAGACAAGTCAACATCCACAAAAAAAAATAAAATAAAATAAAAAAAGAATCTCGACACAGACCTTACATCCTTCACAAAAAATTAACTCAAAATGGATCAGAGATCTAAATAAAAAACACAAAACTGTAAAAATCCTAGAAGATAATAGGAGAAAACCTAAATGATCTTGGGTATGGCAAGTACTTTTCAGATGCAACCCCAGAGGAACAATTCTTGAAAGAAAAGCTTAAGCTGGACGTCATTAAAATTAAACGCTTTTGCTCTGCAAAATACCATGTCAAGAGAATGAGAAGTCAATCTGGGAGAAAATATTTGCAAAGGACACATCTGGTAAGGGATGGTTATCCAAGATATACAAAGAATTCTTAAATCTCAACAATAAGAAAACAAACCAACTTGATTTAAAGAAAACAGGACAAAGAGCTAAATAAACATCTTACCAAAGAAGCTATACAAATGATGAATAAGTCTATGAAAAGATATTCCACATCGTAGTTCATCAGGGAAGTGCAAATTAAAATAACAATGAGATACTGTTACACACTAAAATGGCCCAAATCCAGAACACTGACAACACCAAATGCTAGCAAGAATACGGAGCAGTGGGAACTCTCATTAACTGCTAGTGGATACGCTAAATGATACAGCTTTTTTGGAAGACAGTTTGGTGGTTTCTGACAGAACTAAACATACTTTTACCATATGATCCAGCATCACACTCCTTGATATTTACCCCAAGGACTCGAAAACTTATGTTTACACAAAAACCTGCACACAGATGTTTACTGCAGTTTTATCCATAATTGCCAAAATTTGGAAGCAAACGAGATGTCCTTCAGTAAGTGAATGGATAAATAAAATGTAATACATCCAGACAATGAAGTATTATTCAGCATTAAAAGTAAATGAGCTATCAAGCCATGAAAAGACATAGAGGAAACTTAAATGAATATTACTAAGTGAAAGACGCTAACATGAAAAGGCTATATACTGTACAATCCCAACTGTATGACATTCTGGAAAGGCGACACTATGCAGTCAACAAAAAGATTAGTGGTGGCCAGGGGTTAGGGAGGATGGAGGAGTTAGTAGGCAGAGCAAAGAGGATCTTTAGGGGAATGAAAATACTCTGTAGAATATGATACCATAATGATGGATAAATGTCATTATACTTTTGCCCAAAACAATAGCTTGGACAACACCAAGAATGAACTACAATGTAAACTATGCACTGACTATGATGTGTCAGTGTAGGTTCATCAATTCTAACAAATACGCCCCTCTGGTGGGTGATGTCAATAAGGGGAGAGCCACATGTGGGGGGGGCAAGAGATATATGGAACATCTCTGTAGCTTGCCCTCAATTTTTTTTTTTACTTTTATTGGGGAATATTGGGGAACAGTGTGTTTCTCCAGGGCCCATCAGCTCCAAGTCATTGTCCTTCAGTCTAGTTGTGGAGGGCACAGCTCAGCTCCAAGTCCAGTCGCCATTTTCAATCTTTAGTTGCAGGGGGCGCAGCCCACCATCCCATGTGGGAATTGAACCAGCAACCTTGTTGTTGAGAGCTTGAGTTCTAGCCAACTGAGCCATCTGGCCGCCGCTCCGGAAGTTCAGCGGCAGCTCGTTGTCTTCAATCTAGTTGTGGAGGGCACAGTTCACTGGTCCATGTGGGAATCAAACCAGCATCACTTGTTATTCAGAGCTCATGCTCTAACCAACTGAGCCATCCAGCTGCCTCCTCTCAATTTTTATGTGAACCTAAAACTGCTTTAAAAAATTATATGAATTAAAAAAAAAAATGAGGTCACACATAAAATCCCCAAATTCTAATTCTCTATTAAAAAAAAAAAAAATCAAGGCTTTTTTTTTTACTCTTCAAAAAGCCTAGCAATGCTTGGTCCATATTCCTACAAGGCAACAAGCACCAGAAACTAAAGGTGGCTGCTGCTCTCCCTGAGATACTGGGCTCAGAGTCACTTGCCATTTGTTATTGAGCTCACAAGGTTGTTTTTCTCAGAAGAGCAAAATCCCTCTATCAAAAGTAAGACAGCAAGGGCGAGGTAAAGAGGGCAACATGGCTCCATATGTCTATACAGCTTTACTCATACGTGTATGCTACCTGCTGGCCCCTACAGACTTCTGAGTTTATGAGCCTTAGAAATGGATTGTAAAGCGATGCCTATTCATGGAGGAAATATAGTAGTCACAATGACACTTATAATAGAGAATGTTTAATTGAGCACTTACTCTTTACTAAGCGCTTTATATAAAATGTGCATTAAATACTATTATAATACTATCATTTTACAAATGAGGAAAACAGAGGTTAAAAAAAGGTACTTAATTTTTTAAGGGCATACAGCTTGTAGTAGTTGATTCAGGAATCAAATATATATATATATATATTTACTAATATACTAATATATATATGATCCCTGATATCATACTAATATATATATGTATATATAGTATATATATATATGTATATATGTATATATATATATATATATATATATATATATATTTGATTCCTGAATCAACTACTATGAGCTGTATATGTACATATACATATATATATTTGGTGTTTTGTTTTTTTTTACAACCAAGGCCATACTTTTCAACTAATATATACGCTAGCTCCATAAAATATAAAATCGTCAACTTAATAAACTATGAACTAGTGCTCTTTGTAATCTTATATTAATGATTCTTAGGACTCTCCTTATTAGGATTTCTATATGGACATTTAGAGTGACAGTCATCCAAGCTCATCATACATGAAAAACATAAAATGTAAGAAATACATACTCAACAATTTTCCAATATTAACTCTTTTGCATGATTATATACAGGTTAACTAGATACTTACTGGTTAATTAGATTTGGTTAATTCGTTTTACTAAGATATGTTTGATTGGGTTATCAACAACTTCAACCTGAATTCTAAATGGCTTTTCCAGAGCTATAAAATTCTGGGATAGTACTTGACATGTGGTTAGACTTCTTGGGCCACAATCCATCAGCTGAGTCTCTGAACACTACAGTCTTAAACAACCCACCAGACAATATAAAAATCCACACCTCGTCATCACTCGGGATCCTAGAAAGAAATAGATGGTATACACCAGTTGGATAATCTGAGAAGAGTCATACGTGTAGGCAGAGTATTGGGAAACCAGGTACTACATCATTACCTTTCCTAAGATGAAAGGTCCAAGTAAGGGACCAGTTACAAGAACCTGGAGACAGAGCCGTGTGGAGTCACCTGAAAGCACTACAGCTTTGGTTAAAGGATGCAGTCAAGCCATGGGGATGTCACAGGGATATGGAGTCATGGAAATAAATATCAGCACCATGCTCTTCTCCAGGCTTCCAGGCTTTGCTGGTTCTTGGCATAGGGCAGAAGGAAGATGTAATCTATGCAGGTAAGTTCTTCCAAGGCACAGAGCAAAGTGGGAAAAGGACAGAGAGTGTATCTGGAATGGAAATGGAAGATATGCAGCACACCTATCCTGGCTAAAACAGCCAGGATTTTCAGGCTGAAAGAAATATTTTCAAATATAAATCAGGGTAAACCATTAAGTAACCTGCACTGAACTGAGTAAGACTTCAAAATAATGAAAAAGGCTCTCACAGAATTTTAGGAAGATGGATGCGGGGACAATTTATCCCACCCAGACCATCTAGATTTAGAGTTAGGAAGAGCTGGTCTCAAAGATAAATCAGGGTTCTATCGTTCCTAGAAGAAGGAGAAATGGGTACTGGGCAGAAAAAGAAAAAAAAAAGATGTCCACCACACTCATTATGAGAAAACTCTTCCAAAATCTTCTTCTTGTCACATGCATTTGTCTAGCTCTACCCTGTGTAGTCATCTGGAGATTATTTACTCCCTCTTTTGCACAAATCTCTTCATGTATCTGAGAACATCCCTCATATTCCTATATCGCTCCAAGTCTTCGCTAGTCAAAACACCACCGCCAGCCTTTATCTGCTCTTCATGGAACATAGTTTCTACACCTCCTGTCATCCTGACGCTCTCCTCTGTATTCTGTGCAGCGTATCAATGACCGTCTTCAAGAGAAGGGCCCAGAGAAGAACACCAATGGGTACCTCACAGAAGAATAATGAAAGTTAACATTTATCGGATACTTTGTATTTTCTAAGCACTATTCCAAGAATGTTATATATTTTAACATATTTAATCCTTGCATACTATTGTTATTGCCACTTTATGAGGCACACAGAGGTTTAGTGACTTGCCCTAAGTTACTTGGCTAATAAATAGAATATTGTAAGTTCAAACCCAAACAATTTTGCTTCCCAAGTTTGTATTGAAAAGGCACAGAAATGGTACATAACCCTTTAAGGGGAAAAATTTTCAACCACATTCATAAGCAAAGAAATGGAAAATCTTCCAATTTAAGAGGCCACTTTCAACTTTCAAATTGGTGTGTTTTAATACTAATAACGAACAAAATTAGTCAGGGAGAAATACAAACTCTCTTCTGCTGCTGGTGGAAGTTGTGTAACAATTCTTTAAAACAATTTGGCATTATGCAGCTACTCTCAGAAACATATATTTTGTTGGAAATATATGGCCTACGGATGTATCAAACCTGTAACTGCAATAATGTTATATGCTATGAATAATAACAAACAGCAGAAACAATCTAAACACTAAGCCGTGAGAGATTGGTTAAATACCTTTGAGACATCCACCCAATAGAATACAAAAGCAACCATTAAACATGCTAAGATACAATGTTTAACAATAGATAAATACGTTTATTCTATTTCACTGAATGAGCACACAAGAAAATAAAAAGTAAATTGAGAGAAATTGGAATGGAAGAGGAGGGGCTCATAATCTCTCATACAGATGTTCAACAGAATTTATTTATACAGTAAGCTCCCGTAACAATTCAATTCACAGAAATTGGACTTTCTCAACTCTTTCTAGGAGCATATCTATTACGGAGGGTCAGTGTATCTGAGCTAACCACGTGAGAGTTATCAGTGCCTGCACCCCATGCATTAGCAAAGGCAATTATTTATCAGACTGTGTTACACACTGGTGGATACCAGCAACACTAATAAAGGTTCATTCTCTATCTTGCTTCAGCAGGTCTATGTGAGAGAAAATCTACGTTTTACGTCTCCCATGCCACTTTGGGGCAGAATTTCCAGCTTCCTCATCTCTAGTCCTTTTAGAAATAGACATGTGGAGGCATAAAGGAAATGATTCCTGTCTTCACTCCTATGAGATCTTCATTTTTCTCTCTAATTTAGTTGAAAGACAAAGTCTCAACCATATGCAAGGAGTCTTTTCCCCTCTGCTTTGTATTAGTCAAGCCATAGAACTAGAAGCACAACATTTTTGTATACAAAATAATATTGTTCATTGTAGAAGATGTGAAAAAAAATAGATTTTTTAAATGAAAGAAAATAATCCATAAGCCTACCACTAGTTGTACCACTTTTAACAATGTGTGCATATATTTCTAGAATGTTCTCATGGATGTTTACATACATGAAATCACACTCTGTGTCCTGTGCTATAACCCTTTTTCACATCCTGAAATAGCGTAAGTGTCTTTACCTATCATTGCATATCCTAAATCAGGATATTTACCGCAAAGATGTGAATTTATTGTTTTAAAAAAAGTAAAGCTAAGCGTTCTCAAGTGAAGAAAGCAAGACTTCTTTGATGCTTTTGGTAATATTACATTTGCCACTAAAAGCAATTAAGAATGAGGAATGAGGAAGGAAAAAGAAGGAATCTAGTATTTATTACTAACAAAACCTTTTACTAAGTACTTTACATTCATGGACTCATCTCAAACATAACCCCTTGAGAGTGGAATGTTTTTCCCCATTTCCCACAGGAAGAAGTTGAAACTCAAAGCTTCTATGCCTTTCCCAAGGTTGTGCTGCTAGAAAATGGGGACCCAGGACAAAACTCGCTTGTGTCTGACTCCAACCATAAAATGGGAGAACAGGGACACTCACTCATTTATGCCTGACTCCAATTTTTTCATGCTACTTCCACTTTATGACTGCCTCCTGGAATTTCTTTACAGACAAAGTTCATTGAAGTTTTGGACAAATATTTATTTTTTACTATTTTCCAGGCATGGGGTTAAGAACTGTGCATACAACACTAAACTAAGCCAGGAAAGGTCCTCTGTTTGATGAACTTTACGTGCTAGAGGGAGAAGATAGGAAATGGATGCGTAAACTCATAAACAACTAATACCAGCAAATTGGCCCTCCCACCCAAATATCCCCATAGGAAATGCGGTTCAAACTTTGGGCTTTCCTAGAAGGGGTCTCTGAGCCAAATGGCTGTGTCCAGGAACCATTAGGCATCAGGTCAGTTCAGACTCCAGGACCCTCATCTGGAAATATATTTTTCTCCTGACCATAGGAGGCATATACAAATCAGTGGCCAGAAGCTCTGATGTCCCCTTAAGAGGGCACACTTGGAGTGTGATGGAGCAGTGGGTGGGAAAGTGACATTTTAATATGTCCTGTGATTGTAAGTTTAATCATAGTTAACATTTTATAGGATTTTGCCATATGCTAGGCATCGTGCTCAGTTCTTTTTCACTTCATCTCATTTAGTTTTCAAAACCATCTTCCAGATTAGATATTATTGAAATCCCTAGATTAAAGTTGAGAAAAATGAAATTTAGAGAAGGTAAATAATGTGTTCCATATCACTCAGGCAGTGAGTGGTAAGGCCCAAAGGATGCTGAGATGTACTTGACTCCAGTTAACATAAAGTAATTGATATGCTAGCAAACTGAATTTTACGTGCAGGTATTAGAAGCAACTGCTCCCATGATGTTTCCCCCACTGCAATATTCATTGGCTCATTTAAGAGGTTCATTGTTGAGTGCCTACTATGTGTAATACTATGGGGATTCAGCATTGAACATCATGGGTGAGTCCTGACCTTACTGATTGTACTTTCCAGTAGGGACACAGACAATTCACAAATACACAAATAAACTTAAAAATGCTATCCAGAAAAAAATGCAACATGGTAGGGAGTGAAGAGAATTGCAGACTGTAGGAGAGGGATATCAGGAAAGACCTCTCAGTAGAAGTAATACTTGTCCTATTTTAAGACTTGGATGCAAGGCAGAGATACAGTAAGGTAAAGTCCAGAGGAAAATGAGCCGGGAAAAAGTAGGAAGTGCAATGTCCTTGAGGAGGGAATAAATTTGGCATATGAAGGCACACGAAGACTACCTGTGTCGCTGGAGTGTGGTTAACGACGAGGAAAGATGAGGAGAGATGGGAAGGATAGATGAAGATCAGAGAAGTAGTTATCCTACTTGCTTACAGCTTGGAAGGAATGCTGGTTCACGATGTCTTGCTTTTCTCATTTATTAACAATAAAGTAGTTGGAGGTGAGAGGGAGAACAAGTGCACTGCTGAAGGTAAACATTTGCACTACCACTGCGCTTTAGACCATGCAGTACTATAATGATGTTAAGTATTGATCAGTCTAGATTGGAGACCATAGTCACAAACTCACACTATGATCATAGGATAGTACGGTTCTTCTAAGCCTTAGTTTTCTCATCTGCAAAATGGGGCTAACAATAATAGCCTATCCGTATACGCACACGGGATCCATAGCACCAAGCTGCAACATGTTGATAAAAAAACCATTAAAACCAAAAAGATATTTTTACCCCCATGTTCATTGCAGCACTATTGGCAATAGCCAAGATATGAAAGTAACCTATCAGCAGATGAACCGACAAAGACTATGTTGTAACGAGTATATATACAAGGAATACTATTCAGCCTTAAAAAAGAAATCCTGCCATATGTGACAACATGGATAAACCTAGAGGACGCTATGCTAAATGAAATAAGCCTGTCACAGAAGGCAAATACTGCACAGTCCTACTGATCTATCTAAAATGGTCAGACTCCAGAAGCAGAAAATACAATAGTGGGTGCCAAGGGGTGTGGAGTTATTGTTCACTGGGTATCAAGTTTCAGTTATACAAGATGAATAATTTCTAGAAATCTGCTGTACAACATAGTGACTGAGTTAACAATACAGAATTTCCCACCTCAAAATTTGTTAAGATAAATCTCATGTTGAAAGCTCTTAACACACACACACACACACACACACACACACACACGACACAAGGAAACTCTGGAAGATGCTGGATATATCTGTTGCCTTAATGATAGTGATAATCTCCTGAGTGTTGACATATGTCCAAACCTGTCAAATTGTATACATTAAATATTTGCAGGTTTTTGTATATTAATTATACCTCCGGAAAGCTGGGGTTTTTTGGGCTCTTTTAATAAAAAGGACAGCTAGACAGTTTAAAAAAAATCTGCATTTCTGAGATAGTGTGGTGTTAACCTATACTTTGGTTTCTGCACTTGCACAGCAGCTGAGAAAACTGCCTGCCTGCAAGCGAGTCTTGTCCTTACGGGCAAGCACGACTCAACAATACATGTTCAAGGCATAAATCATTTTCTCTTTACCTTTTCTATGCTTCGTAATGATGCTAATAGCTAAAAGGCCACCAATTTCCTGGCTGTTTATAGTCAGAGGGTTAATTTTTTTCAACTGGTTAGAAAACATCCAGCCTGTCAGTAGCATTATTCACTTCATTAGCTAATGTAGTATAATTTATTGTTTGGGGGATTAAAGAAAAGACATATTCAAGAATACCTTGGAAAAAGATAAAGGATATTACTCAAAAGGGAAATTCTTTGCTTAAATTACCATCATCACTACAGCTGATTATCTTTTCTCAGAAAATGACCCCATATGTCCATATGTCAAATGACCATATATTTTCCAAATAGCCCTAAGCCATGATTTAAAAAACAACAACAAAAACACTTTAGAACCATTATATAATCATTTCAATGGCAAATATTTATTAAGCCCTTAATATGTGCAAGGCTCTGAGATGAGCATTTTAAATAAATTGCCTCACAGAATTACTCGTTACATTCTCACGGAGAAGAAACTAGTGCTGTCATTTTGCAAATGAGGAAATGGATGCTTTGAAAAGTGTAGCTGGGGGAAGCTCGCCACGTATCTGAGGCCTCACCTGTTGGTGTGTGGCACAGGACCTGGCTTGGGCTGGCTCTTGGCTGAGGCTTCAAGTCAAGGGAAATGCTAGTTCATGGTTCAAATGACAATGAAAGAACGTGCTATCACTCTCAGCTTTGCTCCCAGCATTGCACCAGCTTTGCATCCAGTCTTCCCCATTTCACCCAAATCTATTTTCCTGGAAAATTAACCACTGAGAGAAAAAAGATTCCATCGCTTTGGGATCTCCCTACCAAGATCCCATGTGAACGCACTTCCTGAAACCTTTCTTTTCACATGCCTTGCTCCTGCCACCCTAGCCTCTCCCTCGTATGTGTTGCAGTGCTAGCACATAGTGGGTACTCAAGAAAAAAAATGTTAAATGCATTATGACATCCGATCGTTGAAAAAGGGAACCTGTGAAGTTACCTGTAATCCTCTAGTTAAAACAGTTTCCAGAACTGTCTTTTTATCGCTATTTGAACATCACATCCAGGGCATAGAAATTAATAGAAAAGAAAAGCAAAGTGCAGAATTTGCTCAGTTACTGAAGTAGAGTTTGTTATCTGACATTCTGAATGAAAATTCATTCTCTGCATAATGCGACAACAAAGAAAGGATAGACTTAAAATCAATAGAAAACAGACCTGCATGAAATCTTCTCATGATGCAAATTTAGAGCTGCCTCAAAAAAAGTCAAATAATTTTCTTACTACTTTTACATAAGATTGCTAGAATATCATAACAGGGCAAAACCATTCGATATCATCATTCACAGGAGAGAAGTAAGCAAAAATAATACAGTGTTAGAGAATGGTATCATTTTAACAATACTTTTAGTAGGTTAGGCGAATATTCCAGCAACATTTGTCCTATTTGTTCACTAATTATTTTTTTTTCCTGCTGATAAAATGCTAAGTCTTAAGCTGTTGAAAAAATAATTCTGTCGTATTTTTCATCAGTGTTATTTATAGTCCAGTAAATCTAACACCCCAGAGCTGATGCTGAAATGTTTGTCCCAATAAAGCAACAGGCCAATTCCCTGCTTTTACATCCTGTGCTGTGAGCAGGGGCTGACCCCTCCTAACTGCCTAGAGGTAGCAAACCTCATAGGATGGGATAGACACCAAGGTGGCCATGAGTGTGCAAAGGAATGTTGGGAAGAGAAATTCTGCCCATTTTACAATTTTGTCAAATGTTAGCCCTTGGAAAAAGTTTATGGCTAGATCCACGAATAATCCACATTAAAGATAAACGGAAATTTTAAAAAAAGAAAAAGAGCAAACCCTGATATGCTGACATGGTGCCTTGTGCGTGTTACTGGGAGTCCAGCAAACCTGGAATCTAGATACCCTCTTCCATCTATCAAGCATGAGGCTTAGGAACATAGTTTAAACTCTCTAGGCCCCAGCTTTCACCTCTGTAAAATGAAATAATAATAATTCCACCTTAGAAGCATTTTTAGGGACAAACAAAACAGACTATGAAGGAAGAAAGTTCATGGAATAAAATGCCCAACTGCTCTTTGAAGCAGTTTCCAAGGCAATTAAAAGAGACTAGATTGTTGGTCCATTTTGGTTGAAATCCCAGTTAGTGAGCTGACTGCCTTTGGGCAAATGACTCTTGCTCACAGAACCTTAGTTTTCTTATTTGTAAAATGGGAACACAACAGTAACTCTTTGTGCTAGGTGTTTCCTCCTGCTCCCTCACAATCACTCTCCATGCCCAGCTTGCTGTCACCCTGGGGGATGGCCTCTGTGAAGTAGATCAACAGGCTGCCTTGTATCTAACTTCCGGTTGGATGTAGCCAATAGAAAACACAGCTGAACAGAAGGTGGGAGAAAGTAAGGTGAGGATATTTATTCCTCTGGACCCCTTCCTAGTAGGTCTCAGTGGCTTGCCTGCTACTTTCTACCCAAGCCAAAGCTCCAGTTACATGGTCCTCTCCTATAACCCCAACTATTCTCTCTGCATTCAGCCAACAATCCCTCTCCCTTGCCCCTTCAGGCCTTAAGGTGGTAACAAATAACTCTGTTAGCAGTAGTTAGGGTGGCTTCACCACCCCTTGTTACCTTCTCTTGTGCTGGATCACACTTTGTAAATGGGTGGTTTATTAACATTTCTTTAGCCTACGTGAATGTCTGATTTGTTTCCTACCAAGACCACAGCTGATACAACAGTAAGGGCCTGAGGAAACAAGTCTTCCTGATGGAATTTTGAGAGGTTGCTCATAGATTTGAGGAAGGCATCGACACTTTCCTTGTAGGAGGTAAGTGAAACCCCAGTATTTCCTGTGATGCGGTGGCATTATAATTACTTGAGTTATCACTGGAGATGACCTGGCATGAAGTGCAAATGGAAGGCAAGCGACTGGAAGATTAAGTGGCTGTGGCACTTAGTTTCTATGGTGACAATATTGAACAGAATGTTTTTGGGGGGTTAGTTAGTTGCTGCTGACAGTGCTGGAGAGCTGGCAGACCCCCAGAGAAAGGACAAATTGGCATCTTTAACTATCTAGCTCATAACTCAAGTAGAAAATCAGGAAGCCTTAATGATAACTTTGCAGTGGTGCTTTTTCTCCAATAGTTACAGGCTGATATGTGATGGAACCCAAGGCCTGATTGTAAGTAATGCTGAGTTGGGATACCAATTAAATGCTCACCTCCAGCAGATCTTTTATGTAATGGCTCTGATGGAGGAGGAGTGAGACCCTGATACACGAGAAGCTACATTTGGGCAGAATAAAGATGATGCTGAGAACTTTGCACCTGTGAATCTCCCTAACTGAAGCAGGTATACTGAATACAAAAACAATAAACGGTAAACCTGAGCATATCCAAGGCTGAAAATTCAACGCCTGGGAAGAAATAGGATATATGCCGAAAGAGCTGCGGGGCACTGCCGATTTACATCAAGAGGAGTAAGCTGAGGTGGCACGCATGGGAGTGGACGCTAATGGTACTAGACCAAAGATAACAAAACGTCAAACTGCATTCAGGCTAAATTTATTGATATCGGTACGCTCACCTCACTGGGAACAGAATTAATAGTCTGCTTGGTTGGATAATTAAACTTGGATTAAGGAATGGGGTAAGGCTAATAAAGTGAAGATGTCAGAACTTCCCTGGCACGCATATTTATTTATACACACACGCACACACACACCGTGTTTTCCCAAAAATAAGACCTAGCCGGACCATCAGCTCTAATACATCTTTTGGAGCAAAAATTAATAGAAGACCCAGTCTTATTTTACTAGAAGACCAGGTCTTTAATATAATAATATAATATAATATAATATAATATAATATAATATAATATAATATAATATAATACAATGTAATACTGGGTCTTATATTAATTTTGCTCCAAAAGATGCAGTAGAGCTCATTGTCCAGCTAGGTCTTATTTTCAGGGAAATAGGGTGTGTGTGTGTGTGTGTGTGTGTGTATATATATATATAGAGAGAGAGAGAGCCAAAAAATGTATATACATTTTAAGAAAGGAAAAACTGTATTAAAATTACGCTGATGGTAACCACTTTGAGCATCTCTTGTAATTGCAGAACACAAACATGACTTGTATTCATCTTTTATTATCAGTATATAATGAGTATTACAATTTTAATACAGTTTTTTCCTTTCTTAAAATGTGTATACATTTTTGGCATCCTCTGTATATTATATATAATATATATTTATGTATATATATTTTATATATATATATATATATATGAATCAAAAGGCTCAGGGAGATGGGAATGGTAGAACAGACGTCATATACATCATCTATTCAGCCACGCCAAAACCACCATGATGTGAAGAAAACCCAGAGGACACTCCTTTCATCTAAATCTTAAAAATATATCCACGAGGGGCACTGATATCCTTTGAAAACAGTATGTTGGATGTCTTCCTGTGCTAGAGATGACAGATGGTATTGCAAAGAGAGTTACTTTCTTGACCTCAATGGAAATAATGGGGAAATAATGGGAAATAAGTGTTTTGATGTACTGAGATACAACAGCAATGGTTAATGGGCTATTGAATTGCTAGGAATTAAATACACAGTAAACGTTTTAATTTCAACTTGACATATTTAAGAAAATTCTAGGTATTGGTGGTGTGGTGAGAAACCTAATTAAAATCTTTGGGGCTGATCTGCTCATGGTCTCTTACAGCGTTCAGATTCTCTTGATCATGGGGGAAGATACCTGCCTCTGAGGACAGCCTCAACAAGTGACCATCGATATAGCCTATAATTACCTCCAAGCCTTCCTTGAAGGAATCTGTGAACAGTTACCAGACTTTCTGAGAGCTATTAGATACTGACTCTGTACTGAAATGGATCCCCTGAGACCCACAATATTAATACTACTAGGAGTTACCAGTCCCAAAAGGAAGTCAGCTGACAAATGAATTCCTGCCTCAAGACCGTCTCAGAATGGGTGTAGTGGGAAACTGACCCATGTTGTTTCTTCCTGTAATCCTAGAACATACAGTGGGAAAAACGGAGAGCTCCCAGTTCTGTTCCTTGACCCACTGACTGAGAGCTATCATGTTAGAAAAGACTTAGTGGAAGCTCCCAGAACTATTCCCCACTCCAACATATGCTGATGTACTTTATCCATGGCGGGGCGGGTAGCGGACAAAGACTGGGGGTAAGAGCTTAGGTTTAATATCAAAGACTTTAAAAATACAGGTGAGTGTTACTGCCTCATCTGCCTTTAAACTCACGTTTGGCCAGAACTAAATCTAGTAAAATTATATTTAAATTCACAAGCATGTGCAGATATCACAACATAAAAATCATAGCAACGGTAACAATCATGTAAATCGATGTGGCTTTTTCACTTGTCACCAAGGAATCATAACTTGGGTTAGTATCGAAAGGAAATCAAATCAGCCAATTAAATAGAAGCTTATATTGTGAAGGGTAAGGAAGGCGGCTGAAAATATCTTATTTCCAAGATGTGTTCAAAGAATATGGACTCATTTGTGACCGGGGCCAATAAAGCAATACTCCCTTTGCAATGCTAAGCCCCACAGTCATCACAGAAGGACCTTCCCTAAAATGATCTTCCTTCCTATGATCTGATTTAGTTCTTATATTAAATATGAAACCTGAGGAGGAGAACTACGATTTTTAGATAGATTAAATGATACTTAATTGAATTCTTCAGATTTTTTTAAAATTTCACCCAATGAGAGATCTAGGAATTCTGATATTTGAGATCTACCAATATTACAGGAGGTGACCCACCCAAATTTGGAGTAGAGTTTCATCGATAATCTAGAGGCTATCTAATAGCTCCTCGTTTTTGCCCTGGGACCTTTATTAGCACATTTTCTCTGGTATTAAATAGCAATTAGATTTAATTTCATCCTCCCCTTAGTTTCCCAATCTGCAAAGTGGATTAATGACTTTTGCAACCAATATTTGAGATTAGTGAAGATGTTCCTTTTCCTGATCCCCCACCGTCCTAGAAGACTCTGTCTCAGGGTACTGCTGCCTTGGTCTTCCCATGAGTCAAATGGGCTCAAAACAGCTGACCGATAATTTTCTGGTAAAGTCTTGGTTTCCAATAAGTATTCTTTTTTTTTTTTTTTTTTTTTTTTTAAAGATTTTATTGGGGAAGGGGAACAGGACTTTATTGGGGAACAGTGTGTACTTCCAGGATTTTTTTTCCAAGTCAAGTTGTTGTCCTTTCGATCTTAGTTGTGGAGGGCGCAGCTCAGCTCCAGGTCCAGTTGCCATTGTTAGTTGCAGGGGGTGCAACCCACCATCCCTTCCGGGAGTCGAACTGGCACCTTGTGGTTGAGAGGACGCGCTCCAACTAACTGAGCCATCCGGGAGCTCAGTGGCAGCTCAGCTCAAGGTGCTGTGTTCAATCTTAGTTGCAGGGGCAACTGGGAAGAATTCCCAGATACCTGAAATTATATTCCTTTAATGCCCACCATCCCTTGCGGGACTCGAGGAATTGAACTGGCAACCTTGTGGAGCCCGCGCTCCAACCAACTGAGCCATCCAGAAGGCAGCTCAGCTCTAGGTGCGGTGTTCAATCTTAATTGCAGGGGCAGAGCCCACCATCCCTTGCGGGAGTCGAGGAGTTGAATCAGCAACCTTGTGGTTGAGAGGCCACTGGCCCATGTGGGAATTGAACCAGCAGCCTTCGGAGTTAGGAGCAGGGAGCTCTTAACCACCTGAGCCACCGGGCCGGTCCTCCAATAAATATTCTTGAATGGATCCTGAAATCATCTGGAATGTCTCTGAAAGCACATGCCCTGTTAGATAATCCTTGACAAGTCTCAGGTGTAGCAACAGCGAAAAGGGATAGCTTTGTATCTGGAAGGGAAATACAAAATAAACAAACAAAACATTCAGAGTCCTGGAGCTAAACCTTCTAAGATTATAAAGGAATATAATTTTAGGTGACTGGGAATTCTTCCCAGTTGCTGAAAATCACAGGTGACGGTCAAAAAACAGGTCTGGACATAGTCCACAAGGTAAGCATAACATCAAATGCTTTCATTTATATTGTCCTACAGTATCCAAACAGTTTTTAAAACCTATCACCTGAGTCCCATTAGAAATTAGGAGAGGAGGGGAAAGAAGTCATCCATCTAAGGAGAAAGGTGAAATCCCATTAGGGCAGAGAAAATGCTAATCTTGGCTACTGGATCTACCAGTGCACAGCATGGTGTTTGATACACAGTACGTGTTTAATACATGTTGCTTGAATGAATGCATAGAGAGAAGAGAACGAGAGTAGGCTGAATATTTTTGGAAGACATTCCCCACCTAGATGATTCATCATCTCTCCCCATGAACTGAGCTTCAAGCTATCATGAGCTACTTCATCTGGACAAATGCAGCTCTTTCAGAACTCTTATTTTGCTTACCACTCAAGAGGTCACAGAGTCAGCATGCAGGATCAATTACTATCTTTCACGATCTGTCTTAAAACAACTGTGCTCCAAGCATCCTCTCTAGGATTTCATCCAGAAGGTGGTTTATTTGTCTAATATATTATTATATTGCACAGAAAAAAAGCTTAGGGAAATACGTATATCTTACTGAGTGTTCCAATTATATTCCTTGGCATATTCAAATAAGCTTCTCCTATCCTCTTTCTTATCTCCTTTCCCTTCCTCTTTTTTCTTTCTTTCTTTCTTTCTTTCTTTCTTTCTTTCTTTCTTTCTTTCTTTCTTTCTTTCTTTCTTTCTTTCTTCCTTCCTTCCTTCCTTCCTTCCTTCCTTCCTTCCTTCCTTCCTTCCTTCCTTTCTTTCTTTCTTCCTTTCTTTTCTTCCTTCCTTCCTTCCTTCCTTCCTTCCTTCCTTCCTTCCTTCCTTTCTCTTCTCTCTCTCTCTCTCTCTCTCTCTCTCTCTCTCTTTCTCTCTTCCCCCCATATCTCTCTCTCTCTCTCTCTTCACCAATACCAATGATATCAACCCATTTCTTTCCCTTCTCCATTCCTATTATGTGGCAAAACATTTCCTAACTCTTCTGCTTCTTTGATTTAAATATCATTCATATTTCCTTGATGTAACAGTTTAATTGCTCTTTCTAGAAAAAAGCCTTATCTAATCTTAATTTCCCCCCTTCCTCATAATTAGATAATTGCACATTTGGTCGCTTCTTAATCAGTGAATTGTGCGTGTGCAAAAACTGCTTTAATATGTTAAAGACACTAGTGTGTCGTTAGTAAAAGAGATTAATGTTGGGGTTTAGAGGATTTGTGAGTAGATTACTTTATAGCGTCCACATTCTATTAATGGCAACTGGGGCCAACACAACTTCTGTTCTTAATGAAGGAATGGCTTCTTATAGACAGACTTTGATGCCTAAGGAGAACTGAATGAAATGTATTTCTTAAAAATTAAAAAGCCTGTGCTTTTACTGGCATGGGGGCATTGTGGTTGATGTTGACTCAATTGTCCAAAGCAGCCATAACCGCTGTGAAAATGGTGGGAAGTGTATAAAAAACAGCATCTCTTAACAAGTTCAAAGACTTGCTCAGGCCCTCATTTTTGAAGGTTCCTTATTAAAGCTTCATGATCGAACACCCTGGGGTCTGGAAGTTAATTCCTAGTTATTTTTTTTCTATACACCATGGGTAAAACATATTATCAGAAATTTTTAAATGGATCCTCCCAGCACTAACGTTATACACTAAAGAGGTCATTCTGTAACCACCCACTTGGGCCACCCTCATCATAACCACATTCCAGCTCCCGGGACAGAGCTATGTCTAAGAACAGGCAGAGGAAAATGTAGCCTTCCCCTCACCGTAACCAATAAGATATGTCAGGGCACTTTAGCACCCTGACCAGAGCCACATCCTCAGCTTATGGAAGGAAGACCTCCTCATTGGAAATAGCCTGGAATTGAACAGGTATTTTAAATGCTAGCTCTTAAAACCTCCTCAACTAAGTCTTTAACATGGGTATACATGGTGGTCCCTATGTTTTTCCTGATTCACCCAAGTGTTCTTTTTCTCTAAAGGTGAAGAAAACCGAAATACTCTAAAAGCTTCCACTCTTGTGACCTACGTGTAAACTCTTTCAGATGCAGCGATGGTTACACATCACAATTTCAGGCTTCTGCCTGCTAGCTACTTCATACTCTTATTATTTGGTCATGTATTACTAAAAAATGCACACAAAAAAGTCTAACACTGTCCCCTCTTACCTGTCCCCCCCCCCCCCCCCCCCCCCCCCCCCCACACACACAGTGGATCAGAACTAAAGGGATTATATGAAGAGGCAAACCATGCTTAGGCCACTTTTCCCAACATTCATAAGCATATAAAATAAAATGATGAATAATGATAGCCACAAAGAGGCAAATACTCTGAATATCCTAGCCCAACACCATGAATCTGATATTAATGTTTGTTAGACTGAGACAGAAGAAAATCCATTGAGGGACCAGGGTTAAATCCCTTTGAACCTCTCAATATTTATAAGCAAAGAGACAAAGATCCAAGGCAGAACACTTTGAGGAGCTGAACACTAATTGGCCTCAATCAGTCAAGTTCTGCCCGGGGCAATGGAAGACACTTTGCCAACTGCACTGAAGAAAAAGGGGCTGCTGACTTTCCCTCCATCTATCTCCTCTCTGTTACCTCACCGTCCCCTCAGTTCAATCAGGAGAGGATCTATTTATAGACAGAATATCATGAGCAGACCAGGATGCTTAAATCATCAAATGTCTGGATGGCCTGCAGTGGCAGTTGAAGAATGACACTAAAAGTAAATCAGCAAATTAACAAAAGCAATTCAATGAAAGATAGACAGAATGTTTCACAAATGGTGCTGGAACAATTGAATATCCATAGACGAAAACCAACCAAACAAAAAATCACACCTTAAACAAAGCTTTGAGTTAACTCAAGATCACTTGCATGTAAAATATAAAACTATGAAACTTTCGGGAAAAAAAGCATAGGAGAGAATCTTCTGTGTGTAAGGTTAGATAATTAGTTCTTAGACTTGACACCAAAAGCACAATTCATAAAAGAAAACAAAATGAAAAAACTGGACCTCATCAAATTTAAAACCCTCTGCTCTGTGAAAGACATTATTAAGAAAATAAAAATATTTGTAAACCACATATTTGACAAAGGACTTTTATTTAGAACATATAAAGAACTCTCCTGCACTTAACAAAGTAAAAAGTGTCCTCTTTATGATTCCTAACTCTTCATTCCTCCTCTATTTAATCTGAATCACCCTTTAGACCACGGGTGTCCAAAATGCGGCCCTGGCCCGCAATCCATTTTTAATTGGCCCGCAGCAAATTCCAAAAATATATTTAGTTTACTTAAATAAACCAGGTGAGGCAATACGTACTTCACCTCGAGTGAGTGGCCCGGCTGTTTGTGTATTTTACCGCATCTGGCCCTTGGTGAACAACGTTGAAAAAAGTTTGGACACCCCTGCTTTAGACCTTTGTGATCCAAATCATTTTCCCTTCCTCTCTCACCCCTGTATAAAACTAAAACACCACTTCCTTGCAACTCACCACTTGACATTTCCCCTCCCCTTCCATATCCTACCAACTCAGAAAAGATACAGCTGCAGCTGTTATATTGAATTTCTTGTCTCTGCTCCCTGACATCTCCTAGACTCCAGTTTCCTCTTCCTGCTAGGACTACAGCTCTGTTCTCTGCTTTTCTCTGCACGGAACGTGACTTTATCTCCTGCAGCCTTCTGCTCCAGATTTTCACGGATGTTCCTGGGATTATCAGAGCCAATGATGGGAAAAGTGAAGACAGTCCACTGGTATTCTCTTGGCTCGTACGTATGTGTCCCCTGGGAAAGATCTTTCTTATCAGATACCTTCTCTTGTGCTTTCAAAGGACAAATGGAATGAGTTGAAACAATTATGTAGAAACACCAGACCTTAAGAGCAACAGCTGCTACTGATAATGAAGTAAGATTTTGTTCAGAATTATGTCGCCATTAATTACATTTCCTAGATAAGTTCTTGACTCTCTGCTTGGCCTCACTGGAAAGAGAGAGAACAGGACACAGAGTTGGGAACAGAGAAGGCAGTTAATTCAGTGACTGCACAAATCAATTGAAGTTGCTTTTGGATTTCAGCTTCCGAATAGAGCAATGGTGATTGATCACATGGAGTCATTCATTTATCTAATAATTACCAAGCTGAAGGACAGCTATGTTTCTAGTCTGTTTTATCTTGGGCATTTCCTTAACCTCCATGTATGCAAAGGATTTTTTTTTCTTCTGAAAAGTAAAATACTGAGTGAAAATCTTTGTGAAGCAGTTCTAACCCGGATTAATTATTTAGCTACTCCAGAGAAAGTATGCTGGGGACCTGGAATTGCTTGCTTTCTGCACTTTGTGTGATTAGAAATACCCCGTACTCAGGGCCAAATCTCATTCGGCATTCTGTTGCAGCAAAAAGTACAACTGTGCAGATGACTGTACACTCCGCTTTCTTATTGGCTAGACCTAAGGACCCCAGCAAGAAAACTTCAGTTTGGAGTCACTTGCTCATGAATCAGCCACTTGCTAATAGTACAAGTCACACATCTACATTGGGAATAATTGTTGTGGTCACAAACTGCTAAATCAACACCATCTAGGCCGGTGTGCTGAAGCTTGGCTCTTAACATACGGCCCTTGTTTCTATAAAGTTAGAAGGAGAGGGATGGGCCTGCAACAAAAACATTGTCAAACTACGTATTAGGATAGAAAGACAGTAAAGAGAGAAATACAAATGTTATGTGTAATTAATTTTTTAATAAATATATAATGAAAGCCCCGACACTACAATACTTATTGGACTTCAATGCAAATTTATTGATCACCTAGTAAAGTATCAGGCACTACTGTAGGCACTGGGGATGGCGTCAATAACAAGACAGGCAATGTCGATCCTGCATGCAGCTCCTATTCTGGGGATAAGCCAAATATACAGGTAAATACCATGCAAATAGAACACTTCAGGAAATGATAAATAGTATGGAGATAAATCAGGGATAGGACTGAGAGTGACTAGAGTGGGGAAGGAAGCAGGGGCAGAGTAAGACCTCTACAGAGGAGACATTTGAGCTGGCATCTTAATGACTAGAAGGTGATGCCCATGGACAGCTGCAGAGAAAGGTAATTCCTGGTAAAGGGAACAGAATGTGCGAACACCTTAAGGTGGGAACAAGCTGGGTGTGTTCCAGGATGAGAAAGGTCAGAATGGCAGGAGGGTACGGTCACAGCAAAAACTGCACAAGACAAAGTTAAACAAGTAAAAAGGCATGATTCAAGGCCATAGCAATAAGGAGTTGGAACTCCCCACCACTGAAACACAGAGCAGAACTTTTAAAAGCTGGGGTGGGGACGTTATAGGTCAACTGTGTTTGCTAATTGGCCTTACCCACAGTAAAAATAAACTTTGTCCTCTCTTCATGACAGAAAGTAGTTTTAGAATTTGGAGAAAGTGCTCAGTGAAGTTAGGCTCCGGTGCTCCCACAGGAACTGAGAGACACAGGGTGCTGTCTTCCTTGATTACATTTCAAAGGGATGGCTCCAAGGTCTTTGAGAAAGACAATCCTGGCTGTAAAATTGGCAGGGGACTTTTAAAAAAATTTACACCTCAAAGGATCAGAGAAAGACTTTACAAGTTTTCTAATGAAAATGCTCTAAGAAAAGGGGAGGTCAGATCACAGAATCAGGAAGAAGCCCATCTAAAGTTGAGTCAAGATGACCGGAATGTTAAAGCTATCTTGGCAAATTGAGAGCAAGGGAAAGAGTAGGATGAGATGAGCTTGTGAAGACAGGCAGGTGATCACTGAACAACAGGGTGGTGGTGAGAAGTAGGCTTTACTCCAAGTGTAGCAGGAAGCCACAACGGTATTAAGCAAGACAAAAAAATTATCCTTGGCACTCCCATTTATATAGCTAAAATATTTGGTGTAGAGGGAATTAACATATATAAGCACTTACAATGTACAGTACGTGCATTTTTTTAATTTAATCCTTGTAAACTTGATATTACATTGAAAAACAAACTACGTAATTTTAGGAGTTGTGAGTTAATTGGCAATTTAAATATTATCCTCATTTTGAAGTTAAAAGGATGAAAGCTCAGAAAGGCTAAGCAACTTGCCCTAAGTTACCAAGTTACTAAGTGGCACCTTATTTCCCCAAGTTCTTTTTTTTATTTTTTATTAAAATTTATTGGGGTGACAATGGTCAACAAAACTACATAGGTTTCAAGTGTACAATTCTGTAATACATCGTCTATATAGTATTTCATTATGAATTCACCACCCAGAGTCAGTTCTCCTTCCATCACCATATATTTGACCCCCTTTACCCTCTTTTACCATTCTCCCTCCTCCCTTACCCTCTGGTAACCGCTAAACTGTTGTCTGTGTCTACTAGTTTTTGTTTCTTTATTTGTTTGTCTTGTTCCTTTGTTGCCTTCAGTTTTATATCTCACATCTGAGTGAAATCATATGCTTCTCGACTTTTTCTGTCTGACTTATTTCACTAAGCATAATAATCTCAAGATCCATCCGTGTTGTCACAAATGGCAGTATTTCATCTTTTCTTATGGCAGAGTAGTATTCCATTGTCACTTTTTGCAGATGACATGATTCTTTATATAGAAAACCCTAAAGACTTCACCAAAAGCTATTAGAAACAATAAACAAATACAGTAAAGTTGCCAGCTACAAAATCAATATACAAAAGTCCATTGCTTTCCTAAATACTAACAACAAAATTTCTGCAAAAGAAATAAAAGAACAATTCCATTTGCAGTTGCAAGAAAGAATACAATACCTAGGAATAAATTTAACAAAGGATGTGAAGGTCCTATACACTGAAAACTGTAAGACATTCTAAGTGAACCTGAAGAAAACACAAAGAAACAGAAAGACATTCTGTGTTCATGGGTTGGAAGAATCAACATAGTTAAAAAGGCCACATTACCCAAAGCAAAATACAGATTTAAGGCAATCCCCATCAAAATCCCAATGGCATTTTTTAAAGAAATAGAACAAAAAAATCATCAGATTTGTATGGAACCACAAAAGATCCCGAATAGCGAAAGCAATCTTAAGAAAAAAGAATAATGCTGGAAGTATCACACTCCCTGACTTCAGCTTGTACTGCAGGGCAACAATAATCAAAACAGCATGATCTTGGCAGAAAAACAGACACAAAGACCAATGGAATAAAACTGAAAACCCAGAAATTAACCCACACAAATATGGACAGATAATTTTCAACAAAGAAGCCAGAAACATACAATGGAGAAAAGAAAGCCTCTTCAATAAATGGTGCTGGGAAAATTGGAAAGCCACGTGCAAAAGAATGAAACTAGACTGCTGTCACCATGTACCAAAATTAACTCAAAATGGTTCAAAGACGTAAACATAAGACCTGAAACAATAAATTGCACAGAAAAAAGCGTAAGTACTAAACTTATGGCCCTTAGGTTCAAAGAGGATTTTATGAATTTGACCTCAAAGGCAAGGGAAGTAAAATCTAAAATAAATGAATGGGACTATATCAAACTAAAAGGCTTCTGCACACAGCAAAAGAAACCAACAAAACAAAGAGGCAATCAACCAAATGGGAGAAGATATTTGCAAACAATGCCTCTGGTAAGGGATTAATACCCAAAATATATAAGGAACTCATACAACTCAACAACAAAAAGACAAACAATCCAATTAAAAAATGGGCAGAGGACCTGAACAGAAACTTCTCCCAAGAAGACATACAAACAGCCAATAGATATATGAAAAAATGTCAACTTCACTAGCGACTAGGGAAACGCAAATCAAAACCACCATGAGATATCTCCCCGAATTCTTAATATTGAAGAACTTCAATGATTTCCATTTTCTATCAACATCCAGGTCACTGGTGACCGCCTCCAATCTCATGACTTTAAATGTCATCTGCATGCTGGTGACTATAAATTTCCACTTCCAGCCCACACCCCATCCTCACAGCGAGGTGAGGACAGGTGATGTAGGTATAATCACTGAGATATAGAACAATCTTTCGGGGGGTGGGAGTCTGAAATAGAATTTCTACTCTGGTAATAACAGCGAGATGTATGAGGATAACTTTCTGGACCCCCTCATTCTTTTCTTTTTTTTTTTTATCATTGTTGGATAAGGATGTGATGACCACTATTATGTGATCCTAACCAGCACGTGGAGGATGAAAGGAGTAGAAACATGGGGACAGCCTGGGTCTTTGATGATTATCAAGCCAATAACACAATCCAGGACAACTGGTCTGCAGAATTTTTCTTATGTAAGAGAATATCAAATATTAGTTGCTTAAGTCTCTATTACTCGGTAAGTCTGTCACTTACCTGAAAGCAACCTAGTCTACAGGCTGTCACAATAATTTATCAGAGTCTGTGCTCCCAATCCAGCTTTCTCACTATTCAGATGACTATTGTACAGTGTACTGAGGCACAGTCCAAGAAAATCCAGCTGTTTGCCATACTCAAAGCCCCCTCTGGCGGAAATAACATCAAGGTGATTGTTTTTTCTATGTTCACTCAACAAATATTGAGCATCTGTTATATGCCAGAAACTATTCAAAGATCTAAGGATACAGCAGCAGAGAACCAAACAGGCAAACGACCCTGTCCTCGTGGAATTTACATTCTCTCAGGGAAAGACACATCGTCGTTTGGACTTCCAGAGCTTGCACACACACAATTCTTCTTTTTGGCCAAACACTTACTGATACCATGTGACTAGTTCTGAACAAGTCCTGCTAATGCTTTGTGAGCAGAATACGTGCTCTTTCTGGGCCCAAACATTTCATTTTCCGTGCAAAAAACCTCTCTTCTCCTGTCTCCCGTGCTTGAAGGAATCTGTATGGGGATGGATGAGCCACTCATGGTCTGGATTTCAAAGTCATCTCTTGGAGGACAGATGTCCTAGAGAGTCATCCCTGCCCTCAGTGCACTTTGCATGAAAGAGAAAGGAACTTTACGATGTTTGATCACTGAGATTCTGTGATTCATTTGGATTGCCTATCCTAACTAATATAATGTGTTTGATAGCACATTTGACTATAAATCTCTGTTTTAAATACAGTTTTCTCACATTGTACAGCTTATACAGGTTCTAAAAAGCTTATAGAACCATTTATAAATTTTTCTCAGCTACGTTTAGAATTTATCCTCTCTAAACAGCATGAATCATTTTAGTTTCAGTGTGTGTAATACACAAACACATACACATTGAACAAAATTATTACAAGTCCAGTCATATTCTGATTCCTATTAGTCATTGATCACGACTTCCTTTAAATACATTTTCTCCTGTTCTGAAAATCACAAAGTAACAATTATAAGAATCCATACAATTAAAAAAAACATATAAAAAACATATACAAAAAAACATATTCATACATTTAAAAAGATATATATTTGTATATGTGTGTGTATACACACACATACACATATATATTTATATCTATAGATATATTTGCATAAATATAAATTTATGTAAATATACATATACACACATAAAGCTAGAATAAATTAATTGATATTTAGAACAAAAATTGGAACCAAATACAATAGTGAATTCAGTCTATTTGCAGTAAATGATGAGTGAGTCTGTATCATGTTTTTTTTTTTCCTGTGCTTTCTAATATGACTCTCTGAATGTCCCAAGAAATTAAGCGCCCATCTGTCATCCCAGGAGACTACTCTGTTATGAACAGTGTTCCTTTTCAGCTGTTTTCCAAGATATTTGCTCTAGAATTTTTTTTTCTAATCCTAATCATTTACCACTGAAAAATTTCAAGTAGCAAATTCATCATGTCATAAGATGTTTCTAAAATGGTTATTAGACTAACTCTCAACAAGATATATTTAATATTATCATTTTTCATGTGCTGATAACCAGGATCTCCTTCTACCTCTAGGAGGTCTCTAGGGAAAGATGCCTTTGTTGCAAAAATGGATAAAAGTTTTCGTAAACTCTCTTCTGGAGTTTTTGTCACAGGATGTCCCTTAGGAAGATTATGGGCTGTGGCTTTATGAACACAGAGACTATGCCTGCATCATCCACAGCTTTATCTCCAGGGCCTAGCTCAGTATGTGTACATGGTAGGCATTCAATAAAACTTGATACGATATTAGCCCATCTCAAGCCCACATAACTGATTATTTGCATAAATACCACTATAAAGTATACATAATAATGCGTAATGTGTTGAATGAAATAAAAAGATGAATCAATGTATAAATGTATGTATCTCTCTGAGTTGGAAATCCATTGTCATTAGTTTGATTTTTATGACATCGTGGCCCCACTTTTCAAAATTAGTAGCATTTTAAAAAATAATAGAAATTTAAGTAAGAATCATGCTCCACACCCCCGCAAAAATTATGATATAAAGGACTTCATAAATGATAACAGAAAATCCAGATTTATCTACAGATCTTGATTCATTCATGCTTCTCTGTCTTGTCTATTATTTCTTCCTTCCCACTGAAGTTGCAACCAGAATTGCAACCAAGTTGCAACCAGCAAGAGAGCCAGAGCAATAGTAGACAGAATAAGGGAACCTATAGATGTCTACATCCTAATCCCCAGTACCTGAGAATACATGGAAAAGAGACTTTGCATATGTGATTAATTTAGGATCTAGAGGTGGGGAAATTGTCATGGATTGATTATCCAGGCGAGTACAATGCAATCACAAGCATCCTTATAAGAGAAAGAGGGAGGCAGGAGAGCCAGAGGAGATATGACAACAGAAGCAAGAGTCAGGGTCAGAGACACAAAGTCACTGTCACTGAAGACAGAGGAAGGGGCCATGTCGACAGAAATGAGGGTGGCTTTTAAAAGCTGAAAAACGTCAATGAAATGGATTCTCTACTGCAGTTTCCCAAAAGGACACAGCTCTGTTGAGACATTTGGACTTCTGTTTTCCACACTGTGAGACAATAAATTTGTTAAGCCACTAAATTTGTGTTATTTGTTAAAGCTACAATAGGAAACTAATACAACTACCATTTCAACTTCTCTGTAAATTTAAAAATTGTCAAAATACAAAGCTGGGAAAAATTACTGAACTTCACATTAGCTAGAATAGCAATCATTTTTAGTACAAACTTTCCAACATTCTTTCCTTAATGAGATATACTTTACATGAAATAAAACTGATTATAAATATACAATTTGATGCCTTGACATATGTATAAATCTGTGTTATCATGACCCCAGTAAAAGTATACAGCATTTCCATCAGCCCAGAAATTTGTCTTGTGCCTCTTTACGAGTTAATCTCCCCAGCTACTCTTAAGATTTGTATCATTGTAGATTACTTCCCTGTTTTGTAATTTGTATAAATGAAATTATACTCTCTGTGTCTGACATTTTTCAGTCAACAAAATAATTTTGAGATCCATCCACATGAGTAGTTTATTGTTTTGCTGAATGGTTCTCTAGTATGTGATTATACCGTAATTTGTTTTTCCCTTCACCTTTTGGTAAGCAATTTAGTTATTTTGGGCATATAGCTATTATATACTGAACTGCTAATAATCTTCCAAAGTCTTTTTGTGTGTGTGGGAACATGTTTACATTGCTTTTAGGCACATAACTAGCTCTAGAAGTGAAAATGCTGGTTATAAAGTAGGAGAATATTAAACTTTATGAGAAACTAAATAGTTTTCCAACTGGTTGTTGCATTTTTACATTCCTACCCGCAGACATTTTTCTTATGTCTCATTTTGTGAAGTGTCTTCTCAAGTTTTTTGTTCTTTCTTTACTGGATTATTTTATTATTAAAATGTAGGAGCCATTTAAATATTATGGATGTAAGGCTGATATCAGATAAACATTATATATGTCTATATAAACTTTGTTATGTTCTCATAGTTGGTGGTTTTTCATTTTATTTTTTATTATTTCTTGTTTTGTTTGTTTGTTTTTTAATTTTTATTGGGGAATATTGGGCAACAGTGTGTTTCTCCGGGGCCCATCAGCTCCAAGTCAAGTAGTTGTCCTTCAATCTTATTGTGGAGGGCGCAACTCACTGGCCCATGTGGGAATCAAACCGGCAACCCTGTTGTTCAGAGTTCACGCTCTAACCAACTGAGCCATCTGGCCACCCCCATTTTATTTTCTTAACCATGTCTTTTAATTATCAGAAATGTTTAATATTGATAATGTTCAATTCATAGTTTACTTTGTAGATTGTGCTTTTGTGTCATTTGAAAGATATCTTTGCTTATATTAAAGTTGTAAAGACTTTTTTCTTCTGGTTTCTCAGAGGAAATTTATGGTTTTGAATTTTACATCAGGTCCATGATCCATCCCAAATTTATTTGTTTATGGTGTGAAAAGAAGTTTCTTTTTTTCTACTTTGCTGATATTTGCTCTTCTTTTTATGATTTCTTCAACATAGGTTGAGTTTCATTTTCTTTTTATTTTCTAGTTTTCCTGAAGTCAGAATGGTTCATAATGCTCAAATCTTCTACACTATTATTGACATTTTTGAGAGAGGGGTATTAATATCTGTACCCATGATTGTAGATTTATCTATTTGTCCATTTAGCTCTCTGAATTTTCTCTCCATGCATTTTGAAGTTCTGTTATTAGGGGTCTACACAAGATACTGTTTTCTTGATGAATTTACCCTTTTATAATTATAAATGTTCCTCTTTTTATCTGGTAATATTTCTTGTTTTGAACTCTACATTTTCTGACATAGCTATGTCAGATTTCTTATAGTTCATATTTGCACAGTATATTTTTGTATCTATTCCTTTATTTTCAAATTATCTGTTACTTTATATTTAAAATACTTCTTTTGTAAATAGCACACATGTGGGATTTCCTTTTTATCCATTCCAACAACCTCTGCCTTTAAATTTGAGGCTTCATCTAATTTCATTTAATGTAATCATTGAAATGGTTGAGTTTCAATCTGCTATCTTTGGGTTTTGTTTTGTTTTCTATCTTTGAACACTCTGTCTTTGTTTCTTTGACTGCTCTTTTCTGATTTCTTTGGGTCTAGTACTTTTATTACTTATTATATCTGCTTTATAGGCTTATTAGCTATATCATTATATTATATTTTAGTGGTTGCTGTCAGGATTCAATTTGCATCCTTAACTTTGTGCTAGTTAATTTATAAAGAAACTTAAAGAAAAGGAACATTGTACTATTTACTGTATAAGAAAAGAATATTCAAACAGAAATTCCAATCCCTTTCTCCTTTCTTTTGTATTATTGTGGTCTTATAGTTTACATCTACAAATACTAATGTTTTATTTATTTTTTATTTTACTTTATACATTAAATTGTCTTTTAAAAAATGTTAAAGAACTGAGAAAAAATATCTTTTTTATTTACCCACGTAGTTGTCATTTCCATTCATTCTGAATAACTTCGTTTACAAATTTTTCCCTCAGTTTTTATTTCTCTAAAGTTTTTATTCTTTTGTATTGACTTCGAAGAATATTTTGCTGAATATTTCTATGCAATAATGTTTTCTTTCTAATTGTTTTATTTTACTTTAAAGATGGCTTTCCATTGCATTCTGGCCTCTCTTGCTTCTGATGATGTCAGCTATAATTCTTATCATAATTTCCTTGCATGAAATGTATATTTTTCCTTTGGCTGTTGTTAAAATGTGTTCTTCATTTGATTTTTAACTGTTTCACTATGATGTATCCACATTTGGCTTTCTTCGTATTTATTCTGCTTGGGTTTTGCCTCCTTTTTTGAGTATTTTGGTATTGAGTATTGAGTATTGAACTTTTTATCTTTCAATTGATTTTTTTAAAAAATAGCTAATATTTTCTCAAATATTTTTTTGTTCTACTTTCTCTTTCTGGAGTCCTATTACATGTATGTTTAATCACTTGACAGTGTTCCATGATCACTGAGGTTATATTTATTGTTTTCAATTATTTTCTTTTATGCTTTAATAATTTATATTGACCTACCTTCAAGTTCACTGATCCTTTCTTCTGCATTTTATTATCACCATTTAAATCTGATCACTGTACTTTTTATTTCGGGTTTTATTTTTTTAGTTCTAGAATTTCTGCCTGGTTCTCTTTTAGAATTTCCCTATCTCCCTTGACATTCACATACTTACTTTCATGTGGATTCTTTTACATATTTTCATTGTTATTTTAAAGTCTTAGCCCAGATGTTGAAATTAGTAGGCAATCTGTGAATTTGCTCCTAAGGTTTATTTCTCCTTATAGTCATATTTTGTTGACTTTTATTGTCTGGTAATTTTTGATTGTGTACTAAACATTATAAATCATACATTGTAGGTAATCTGCATTATTTGTAGTCCTCTGAAGAGCGTGGAATTTTGTTCCAGAAGAGAATTAAATTAATTCTGGATCACCTTTATCCTATAGCAGCTTTGTTTTAGGCTTTACTAGTGAAGGTCTTTTTGGGTTTTCCTTTAGTCCTAGGGCACAGACCTTAGTTCTGCCATGTAGTTCTCATTCCTGAAGCATGATCCTTTTGTGATTTTACTCAAAAGTCCAAGGTGTTTACTAATTTGTTATAACTTAATGAGGACTGCACCCTACACTATCTTCCCAACACAGAGAACTATTAAATTTTCAGTTCTTTCAGACTGCCAGCTTTTGAATTACTTGAAGCCTCAACCCAATTCAAGAGTATATCAAAGACGTAGGGAGAACATATATTCAGATTTTGAAGTTTCCACCCTCTGTGACTTTCTTCTTTTACTAGATTCCCCTTTCAATTTCCAGCCATTCTCACAACTAGGGAAATACCATTTAAATGTGGATTGCAACTATTATATTTCCCCTTTCAAACATTTTATTCCCTTAAGTTTCCACCTGCACTGTGTCACTGTTGTGTTTTCAAATAAATCTTGTATATACTTATTTGACATTTACAGTTGTTAATAGCAAAAATAATTAGTCTTATAAAATGTGCACCATCATTTTTCAAAGTAAGACATCCCTAGGGAAACTTTTAAAAGAAACGTTTGAGGTGTAAAACTGAAGCAAAAGTAAGTGAAAATAAATGACATACACTACAAATGAAGACGCTGAATCTAACCAAGCCTCTCTATCAACCTACAAGCTTACAGGAAAAAGAAAAATAAGATAAGCCAAACCACAAGGGAACAGATAAATTCATAATGTGCAACATTCTACAGGACAAGTGATCTAATTTCTCCAGCAAATCAATGGCATAAAAATAGAATGAAGACCTACAGGATAAAACTAAGGATACTTAACAACTAAATATTACAATAGCTTCCGGTTTAAAGTTTGATTATAAAAAAATAACTATAAAAGGACTTTTTTTTAGATAATTAGAGAAGTTTGAACATAGACTGAATATTAGATGACATTAGAGAACTATTATCTTTATATGTAACGATGGCACCGTGGGACTAATAGCATAACTTTATCAGTTAGAGATATGTCTTGAAATATTTACTAATAAATGACACCCATCAGCAATATTTTAAAATTTAACAGGAAAAACAGGTGGGGAATGGAAATATCAACGGACATTGGAAAAAATATTGTTTTGTGATAAGAACATAAATATTTATTTTACTCTTTCTTTACTTTTAGGTATCTTTTACATTTTTGATTAAACATTGGTCAAAACAATAACTGCATAAGAATGGATTCAAGATCTTTACTTAAGTCAGGCATGGCAAAACATGGTATGTGTGTTACTACTCCTGCATTCTGTGCCTATGGAAGGCACATTTCCTAATAAGCAAGATTAATTTTCTCAGCCAAGCCCGCTGGACCATTACAAAACAATGAATTGACATGGAAGATAAAACAACCCTGGAAATGTCCCTTCCTTCCATTTTATTTTTTCTTTCACTCTTTATGAGCCAGCATGTTCTCTGATTTTTCCATGAAGTTTTTAACATGTAAACCTACCAGTCTACTGAGATGAAGAAAGTTGTGGAAGAAAATACTAGAGCTCTCTGATACCCATTTTACATCTGGACCCCAGAAGTGTCTTCTTGTGTTGAGTTGATGGGGACAACAAAGGCAAAGCAACTTATATTTCTGAGTGACCAGATAGAGGAAAGATGGCCTGAGGTGTTGTTTGGAACCAAAGAAGATTTTAGGTCAACAAGGAATAATATTTTGTTGTATTAAACCACTGATATTTGAAGGGCTTACTGTTATTACTGGCTTGCTTATAGGCCTAGACTAAATAAACAAGGGACTAGAAATGGTGACAATTGAAAGTATGGGATAACAAAATATGGGGTGTTTTTAAATTGTACACTATATTTTAGTGATAGTAATAACTGCCACTTATTAGGTGCTTATTAATATTAGGAACTCTGCTTAGTGTTTTATAAAAAGTACCTTATATTCATTACATGAATTACACTCATAAGAATATAGAAGGAAGGTGTTGCATTTTCCAACAAGATAATTGATGCTCAGAGTTAATAAATAATTTTTCCATGTTCATGTAGATAGGAGACCCAGAAGCCAGAATTTGCAACTAAGTCTGTATAATTTGAAGCCTGTGCTCTTAATCACTGCACTGTAGGCTCTTGGAGGGTAGAAACAGGACCATATATTTTTATTGTATCCTCCAGTGCACTTGGTAAAAATATTGAGTCCATATTTTATTCATCATGAGTTGGATACAACAAATAAATACATTTTAATGCAGGAAGTGAGGAAGATAGTTCTAGGAAACAGATTGGGTGAAGGAATTCCACTAATGAGTAGTTCTCTCTTATACATATCTTTAAGTCATTCATAATAGGTTAGAAGTTGAATGTATAATTGTTACATTGCTAAGTATGCCTTGTTTTTAAAGTACTTATAATTTAAACAAGTAATGTATGTGTGAAGGTGAGAAAGGGCTCAGGAATACTAGGAAGAGACTCTTTACTCAGTCTTATTATAATGCAGTTTACAAATACAGAGAGTGCCAAAAAAATGTATACACATTTTAAGAAAGGAAAAAACTGTATTAAAGTTGTAATACAATGAATGGCGTTAGCATTCATTTGGTTAATACCTTTTGAGTGAATATCATACTACACATTGCTACTGTAATTCAATGCATCTTTGAAAGTAATACATAGATAACATCTCTTAAAATGTGTATATATTTTTTGGCACCCCCAATATTTGTTAAGTATTACAAGTATTATAGTAATAGAATCATGGCTAACATTTATGGAGCACTTGATAATGAACCAGGCAATGTGATAAATACTTATTATATATTTTCTCATTTAAAACCCAAGCAGAACTATGATCCTAGCACCGTTGTTACCACTTTAGAGATGAGGGACACGAGACTCAGGGAGGTTAAATGACTTGCCGAAGGTTACCCATGAGTTAACTGGTCCAAACACTGATCTAAGTCCAGAGTATAAGTCCTCTACTATTACACACTGTCTTCACTATCACTCATTTTGCTTCTCTCTGCCATCTAAATTAATGGCAAAATCATTTTGTTAAAAAGGGAAATATTTCTGGTAGGAAGTTAGAGTATGCAAAAACCATGGAAGCTCTTGATTTATTCTTGTTTAGAAAGCTATCCTTTTCTTAAAAAGTCACTCCTTGCCATTTTCTCTTCTGCCAAATTTATGGCTTCTTCTGAAATTCTAAAAACCATGTCTGAGTTTCCAGAAGCATCTCAATTGAGATGAGTAAATTTTAATAATTAAGGTCCCCATATGATTTAGAGATTTGGGGAGGGGCGGTCCTCTTACAACCAGGTCAGCAAAGTTAAGACTGAAGAGAACACTGACACTGTCTTCCCATTCAACTTGAGCTTTGAACAGGACCTTTCTTGAGCTTCTGTTGTCCAATTCTGACCTTTAGAAAGATTAATTGGAAGCATGAATAAAAGATTTAAATATAATACCTATGAATCATAGTATTGTAGACTTACAAGTCACTTTACATTATCATCTGGTCCGACTCCCTTATTTTACAAATGACAAATCTGAAAAGAGCGTTTTTGAGACCAAAATCTCAATAGAAAATTAACATTTGTCTGACACACAGTCCAGTGCTCTTTTCACTTCATCACAAGAGAGGGATGGGGAGACGGGTTGTTTAAAGATAAACAGGCTGAGAAAAGGAAATATCTATACGAGGCCCTTTTCATCAGTGAAGGATACAACAATAGGCAGCAAGCTTTAGCTTAAGCATTGGAGGATTTCAACTAGAAAAAAAGACAAACTCCAGTTATTGGGAATGAATGAGTTCTGGAGATTTAATGCACAGCATTATGAATACAGTTAATAATGCTGTATTGCACACTTGAAATTTGCTAAGAGAGTGATCTTAAGTGTTCTCATCACACACACACACACACACACACACACACACACACACTTACACAATGGTAAGTATGTGAGGTGATGCATATGTTAACCGGCTTGAGTGTTGTAATCATTTCGCAAAGTGTATGTATATTAAAAGAGCATGTTGGACACCTTAAATATATACAATTTTTATTTGTCAAGTATACTCCAATAAAGCTGGAAAAAGAAAGAAAATTGAAGTATAGTCTGAGACACACACCTGCACATAAAAGAAAACCCTATAAGAATTAGTTAAAGAAGAGAATCGATAAGGAAAAGAGTTAAATAGTTTCCTTCTCTATAAGCCTGGAAAATCCAAGTGATTTTCACCACTATAAAATGACATCCTTATAATCCTTACCATAGCCAACAACATGTAATCCATTCTTCATAAATATTTATGTAGGACTTTTGTCCTGTCCAATGTCTTTGAGTTTAAAGTAATAAACTACACAGAATTCTTTAACCATACCTGCCCTCATGAAGTGAGCTTTTTATTTTAATGAGGGAGGTAGGTAATTTAAAAGTATACACATCGGGGCCGGCCCGGTGGCTCAGGCGGTTAGAGCTCCATGCTCCTAACTCCGAAGGCTGCCGGTTCGATTCCCACATGGGCCAGTGGGCTCTCAACCACAAGGTTGCCAGTTCGATTCCTCAACTCCCTCAAGGGATGGTGGGCAGTGCCCCCTGCAACTAAGATTGAACACAGCACTTTGAGCTGAGCTGCCTCCTGGATGGCTCAGTTGGTTGGAGCGCGTCCTCTCAACCACAAGGTTGCTGGTTCAAGGTTCAACTCCCGCAAGGGATGGTGGGCTGTGCTCCCTGCAACTAAGATTGAACACAGCACTTTGAGCTGAGCTGCCTCCTGGATGGCTCAGTTGGTTGGAGCGCGTCCTCTCAACCACAAGGTTGCTGGTTCAAGGTTCAACTCCCGCAAGGGATGGTGGGCTGTGCTCCCTGCAACTAGCAACGGCAACTGGACCTGGAGCTGCACCTGACACAACTAAGACTGAAAGGACAACAACTTGACTTGGAAAACAGGCCTGGAAGTACACACTGTTCCCCAATAAAGTCCTGTTCCCCTTCCCCAATAAAATCTTTAAAAAAGAAAATAATAATGTTTAAAAAAAAAAAATAAAAAAAAAATAAAATAAAAGTATACACATCAACAAGATAAATATGCATTGGGATGTTTATGAAGAGCTTAATAGGGCAACGGAAGAGTATGTGGGGAGGGTCCAATATATACTCATAAAGGGTCATCAAGGAAAGTCTCTTGGGCTGAAATCTGAAAAATATAAACATGATAACTAGGGAAAGTGGCAGGAACAAAGCATTTCAGGGGGAAGGGAAGAGCAAGTTCAAGCAAAGAGATGGCTTGTATCCATAAGGAATATGGTTTCCTGGTCAGCTAAGCCACCACGTACATTTTCCTCTGGACTCACCGAATGCTGGCATTCTCACCCTGGTCTTTCCATTTCCCTACCAGTATTGGCTTACATTTCTAAAATTTATTTTTTCCCCTTGAATTTCTTTAGTGCTTTTATGTAGGTGACCATCTGGCCCAACTTAAAATCTCTCAGGAGATTCTAATCTTGTAATAATCATCAGAGGTTTCTCTGCACACATTTAATTTCAGTACTTGAATACTGATCAATCTGATTTCTGACACTGGCAAAGAGCCAACATCTCGGAGTGCATAGATAGATGGAAAAGAAATGTCGAATATCCTACCCCACGCAGTCTCTTCAGAAATTCCCTGACGACCATAGCCATGGGACAACAAGAATAAGGACTTCATGATTTCAGTGCTGTCGTGATAGAACACACTCAGCATGGTTAGTGTGTGTTGTCAGAATGTCAGCGTTGATTTTCCACTCTGACAGGCATTTAACTAGTATGAATGGGCCTGTGCCAGATACCATACAGTGTACAGAAAAACCCCAAAATCGTGGTTCCTTTCTTCCTTCAAGATTATAATATTTTTCTTCTCTGGGGGTACAGAATGGGTTTTAGACTATTCAGAGCAACCCATATTTTCCCCCTTAGCATAAATGTTAATTATACTTAAATATCCTCATGCATAATTATTTACTATCCTCCACTAAATGTTAAGTTCCTTGGGAATAAGGGGCAGATTCACCCTGTTTATCATTGTATCAGTGATAGCTTTCACAGCGAGTAACACATTGTAGGTACCAATCAAATCCCCTTGGATGTATAAATGAATAAACTCATTAAAGTATAATGAGTTTGTGTCACTTACAATCTAGAAGGGTGCTAGTCGGTTTGGCTTTGGAAGAGGAAAAACCTAAATTGATGAAATGACTAGAAGGTGAGGCAGTATTCATTCACTCCATTCATTCATTCATTCATTCAGCAAATGTTTGAGTAAACTACTATGTGTTTGGCGTTATGCTGAGGAAAGTCGGTGAGCGAAATCAGAAAAAGTCTTTGGTTTCACTGAACTGACCATCTGGTTGTAGAACCAGATGCTAGTTAAATAATCACACAAACAAATGGAAAGGCACAACTCAGACAAATGCCATGAAGTTGCTGTATAGTGGCTCATTTAAATTTCAAGAGCTCTAAAAAAATATATAAAAATAATATAAATAAATAAATAAATAAATAAATAAATAAATAAATAAATTTTAGGAGCTCTAAGCAAGGAATTGCCAATGGAAAGGTGAGGACAATCGCGCACAGTCAGGCCAGTATGGCACTGGCTCTGATTTGCCTCATTACTATTAACGGCTTCCTCTCTGTGCCCACAGGCAACATAGAACCTGTTACTACATCTCAGGCAGGCAGACACTCTTTTCAGACCTTATGGCCCACCATCCTTTGGAATCTATCTTCCTGATTTCTATCCAGCTCCCTCACTCCTGGAATCTGTGTCTTCACTTGGTCACTTTCGATAGATACCATAGCTGGACGCTCCGTTTGGTTTGGACACTTTGGCTAGATATCATACTTGGACTCTACTTCTTGGTATCCTTTTCTGGATCCTGGCTTGGCTAGTCTTAATTTATCCCAGCAACCAACCTACAGCCCAGAGTACCAATTTCTAGACTTCTGTTTGTGCAGCGGGGGAATTGAGCCCTATCTATACTTCCCTGCCTCTGTCTATACTCTTCCACCCATTCTTCCTAGTTTATCTAAATCCAATCCAAATGCCCCAGGACTAGCTCAAGCCGAATCTCCCCTAGTAGGTTTCTGATCACTCCACTATCTCTGTACTTTGCAGTTTTCTATTATTTCCTTCAGAAGTAAAAGGTGATACTTTTAAAATGTAAATCACGTCCTGTCACTCCCTGCTTAACACTCTCCAGGGGCCTCCTTTCCTACTGAAAATAAAACCCAAACTCCTTACCTTGCCCTGCAAGGTCCTACTTGATCTGTGCCTAGAGCCTTTCTGATTACATCCAGTATTTTCCCATCATTCACACTTTACTGAGCTTCTGCACATTGAAGCTAAAATGTGTCAACCTCATTCCCACCCAATGGCCCTAGTGCTTGCGGTTCCCTTTTCCTACAGAACCTTCTCAGTATCTAGGATATTTCCTGCCTGGCTACTTCCTGTCAATTTACTATTACGTGCTCTGAGAGATCTTTCCTCAGATACAAACCTTCCCTTCATCCACTCTCAAGTTAGTTCTGCCTTACCCTAGTCAATAGTTATTAAATTGTTCTCATTTAACTTCTCCATGACTCTTACCACTCTCTCAAATTGTCTTGTTTACTTATGAGGTTTGATCAAAAGATATGATGAATGTTTAAATTTTAAAAAATTATTACAGTAGAAGACACATTGGCATTAATCCTCCTCAAAATACTCCTCCTCGCTGAGAACACATTTATCCGGTTGTTCTTGCCACTTTCTGAAGCACTTCTGGAAGTCCCTTTTCATGCCTTTACTTCATCCTCCGTCATGACAACGCTCTGTGTCACACATCGCTTCTGGTATATGGCAATTTCTGTCAAATAAAAACGTTAGGGTGTGTCTTCATCCACCTTATTCACCTGATCTGGCACCATGTGACTTCTGGCTCTTTCCCAAAGTCAAAATGACCATGAAAGGAAAACATTTTGAACCGATTCAGGACACTGAGCCAGCCACGACAGAGCAACTAAAGAGACTCACGAAAGAGGACTTCCATTACTGCTTCAGAAAGTGGCAGGAACATGAGATAAGTGTGTTCTAAGTGAGGGGGAGTATTTTGAGGGGAATTAATACCTGTGTCTCTTACTATAATAATTTTTTTATTTAAGCATTCACTGTATCTTTTGATCACACATCGTATATAAGAATAATGGTACTCTAATAAGTATCTAAACTGTCCAGTCAATCTTGGTTACTGAGGAGTATAAATGCATCTCTATTGCAGCTGACCATTTACTCCTTCCTCAGACATGGCAACTGTTGCCACGCAGCAGCCTACCCGTCTGTCTCCATGTACCTGCCCTAAAGCAAGGAGAGTCTGTGAGACGGATCCTTTCAGGGACTTTGCTTCACCTTTGTGCTTGCACCTTCTGTCCCCTGTTTGGTCCCAGAAAGATGGCTGGTCAGCCAGTGACGAGTAAGATTCCCCACGGGAAGGGGGGGGGCACCCTAAGCCAGGGGGAGCCGTGTGGGGACCAACAGGAGAATCTGTTGGGACGGTTTTTTCCTGCGGGTACGGCTAGGAGCTCCATCCCCCTCCTCCTATATCTTATCCGAGCTGTCTCTGGCGGGCACGATAGTTAGAGGCCTCCCCGCCAAAACAATGTTGAACGATCACAGCTGCCAGGGACAGACCTCCCTGGCACCCCGGCCAGATTTCCCCCCCAACCCTGAGGCCTAACCCTATAAAACAAAGCGCCCGACCCCAGTAAGTGCTCAGTCTTTGGGAACAATCCCGCTGAGCCCGCCGGTGTCATAAAGCTGTGTTCTCCTTGATCTCTACGTGCCGCTTGAGTCTCTCGGTCCTCGCCGCTTTTCCGCAACAAATCCACGGGGTTCATAGAGGTGGGCACAACACCCACCCCAGCCCCCCAAGGAGAGCCTCTGCCCCTGTGGCTGCATTCCTTCCCGCAACCTGCAGGGGAAGTGACTCAATCATGTGCTCTCCATCTATTCATATGCATAAAGGTTTTGTCCCTTGGGGAAGTAGTACATCCTGAGACTTACGGTTCCCCTGCCTGCAGGCAAGGGTGACTGGCTTGAATCAGTTTCCTATTATAATGTATGGGATTCACAGATCTTGAGATTGACAAGCTTTATCTCCTTTACTTCCTCACCTAACTGATAAAAGCTAATGCGTAGGCCTGATTTGGGGCTCAGTCCTTGAGGCTGGAGTCCCTTGGCCCCGCTTGCTCTCTATTCTTGGCCACTGTCTTTCTTAACCTTGTGCCGCCCTCCTCGCTCCCCACAACCCTCGTCGTGCGGGACGCAACAGGCATCCACTGGTACATCAGGTTGTTTCTTCTGAGGTCTGTGCAATCCAGCCCTCCTAGATAGGCGTTATGTCGTCAGCCCCTCCCCTGTGTTTTCATGCACATTCTATCCATGGGGAATATTTAAATATTATATTGCTGAACAAACTTGATGTCTATAGGCCACTCAGTACTCCCCCTCGGTCCACTGTCGAAGCCACAAGCCAACCTATCTTTCACTTTTTGGATTTTCTAGGAGGAATCAGACTCAAGTGTACTGTGTTCCCCAAACTAAAATGAAATAATATTAAACTCAACGGGTCTCCTTCAAAACCTCTCTTAACTTGAGATGAAGGGGGAAGCAGTCCCACCCATCCTTAGGGAAGGGGGTAGCACTCACGTAATCCCAAATGCTCTCAACAAAAGTCCTCTTCTTTTATGTTCAAATGCTGACTTTCAGTTATTATGCTCACTGCAGGTGAGGGTTTTAATAGATGTAGAAGTGGATTTCAACACCTCTTTGGAAACGTTTATTTCATGACCTCACATTTCACTTTGGAGTATGGTATTTATCATCCAGGCGTTTCATCCATAACTTCCATTTCAACATCATTTATTAAATATCTGTATGTACAATTGTATTCAAGAGCTTTCACAACCAATACGGCATAAGACCCTACCAATCAGAATGGAAACTAGCTGAAAACAACTGGCACAGCCATGCTACTTCAGAACAGAGTGACAGCAGCCTCTCTCTCTCCTTCCACTAGAATCTGCATCCTCTGAAAGCCAGGCACTTGTGTGTCTAGTTCACCACTGTGTATCCTTTGAGCCAGAAACAATACCTGGCACAGAGTTTCTGCTCAGAAAATAACAGTTGAATGAGCTGAATGAATAAACACTTACTAGGTGCTAGATAACACTGATAAAAGTTTTATATTAAAATACACAACTCAAAAATAATTATTGTTCTTTGTTAGATAAAAGAACGGAGGTTGAAAGCAATTCAGTGACATGTCCGAGGTCACATATGTGAAAGTATCTAAGACGGGATTCGAATCTAGGCAGTCTGACTGCAGAACACTTAACTTTCTTTACAAGACTATTAGGTGCAAAGCTAATAGGTGCAGTATGCTGCAGCCCTCGAGAGCTGGAACTGAGGTTGATGTTTTTTATATCCCAATGAAAAGAGTGAAACAAGGCAGATGACTATAGTAAAATGTAGAATATGTGTGCAACAAGAAATACATTGCTGTAGAATTTCAGGAGAAAGCATTAGCAAACTTTATTGGGCAAGATGCACTTTCATAAAAGATTCTTAAACATGATGGACTCCCGGATTACTGTGAAAAGATGTTTTCCATTTTAATAGTTGTAGATGGGGAGTAAAAGCATTCTAAGAGAAAGAAAGGGGAATATTGCAGTAGGAACAAAAATAAAAGAATCAAGAGGAACTATGAAGCCAAATCTATTAAACTTGGTAGCTGATCAGATATTGTGGATAAGGAGAAAAAGGAATTGACTATGGATATAAGCATTTAGGAGCTCTAAATTGAAATAAAAACGACAAAGAAATTGTCATTGCCATGGAAAGAATAGGAAATTAATGATGATCTAAAACCAAAGCTAAAGGGAACATGGCAAGAGTCAAGAGTCATAGGATCAGATACATAAATAAAAGGACTAGCTAGAATCCTAGGGGGTCCATCCCAGGTACTGGGCTTTGCAAATTTGTAATGAACCCAAATAGCGTCTTTCAAGAGATGTAATAGCTCTGTTCCAGAAAATGGAGAAATTGGTTAATTAAGCTATCTCTTTCCACAGAAAGATGATAGATGGAAATAGGGCCAAAACAGTCTTTTTGGTTCCTGATAGGCCTTTACTATTTCTGTGCCCTTCACTACAGAAGATGCTCCCCACAGAATGGGTTGAGAATTACCCATCCTTCCTGTGGACAATGTGAAACAGACAGAGGAAAAGCCATGAGCAGTAAGGTATACATGTAATATTTAACTCTTCACACAATAATAATTTTCCAATACCACCCTCAACTGAGATTATAATTAAAAATCATCAGATATTTGTGAACTTTTATATATCTATCTATAACAGTAGGTATGCTTACATCTATATCTATTATTCTTTTCCCAAGATATCAAACAGGGATTTATTCCTTAAAGTGCTGACTCATGTGAATATGTCCAACCATAGAAAGTTTTCTGCATCACCGAGCACACAATGAAAGGGATAAATGTTGCTGGATTGTATTGTGGGATTCACCTCAGGATTTCTAGTTCCAGAATAAAACCATGTTTCAGGTGCTAAGTTCCCAGATCCAAGCTCATTTGTTCAAATGGGAGCAGCGACCTTTCCCCAAGTTTGGAAGAGATCTCAGCATGTTTACAGCTTGTTTGAAGGTTGGGAATTTCTATGTCATTCTTTGGCAAGCAGCAACATCTGTCCAAATTATGTCTATGAAAACAACAAGGATGTAAGGAGAAATGGCTGAACCCAACGTTGGGAGGCCTCGACCTCACTTGTGCCGTATCAGAAAGATGGAGTGGAGAGAGCAAAAACAGCAATGACCAAATGCAAGTTCCAATTCTATGCCTGCACGGTAAGAATGATAGTTTTTACTCTGCCTGCTTCCTGAGACTGTTCTGGGAATAAAAAGGTTATAGCGGATGCAAAACATCTCAATAAACGGAATAATTTCATCCACTCATGGATTCATTAAATAAATATTTACTGACTATACATTTGTGCCAGACACTGTACTACTCTCTGGGTAAACACTGGTGTGAAAACAGAAAATTTTCCTGTTTTTATACATCTTACTATCTCATGTCATAGCCATGTAAGATGTTAGTATTACGCCATGATGGCTTTATTCTAACCCAAGCATCCAAAATAAATGTATTTCAAGCTCTGAATCCAGTGTGTGTGTGTATTTGAATCTATATATGTATATTTGAATCCAACATATACATATGTGTATTTCAAGCTCTGCTCAGGGGTTTTTCACTTGGGAGGTAGGATTAGAATTGAAGTCAAGCAGACCTGTGTTTGTAAGCAGGTTCCATCACTTACTAGTTATCATCTGGAAAATTTACTCCATTTCTGCTATACTTTGGAGTCTTCATATGTACAATGAGGATTAAATAGTTGCTCCATCCTAGCATTGCTAGAATTTAATGAATTAAGGCTTATTAAGCACTCCACATAGCACCTGGCACACCTAGAATCCTCTATACACCATGGCTTGCGAATTTCACTTGGAAATGCTCTTTTGGCCATGCAGCTGCTGGCGGATAGACATCACTCCTCCCAGCTCTCTAGGTGAACCTTGTCACTGAGGGCTACTCTGAGAAATTGCTACATAACTGACGTGGCTAGAGGTGGGTCTACACTCAGGTACAGGTACCTATTTCAGCCTGCCTGATTTCAATTAATTTCTATGCCAGGTTCTCAGGCCCTGGTGCCCCCATAACTAACCCAAAGTGTGGGGAAGATACAGCCCCTCAAAGATTTCCTGCCAGCTTAACGGGAGTGCATGGCTCCTGCAGCAGCTGGGAGTGGAGCCACATGAGCCAAATTCCACCGCAGGGAAACTCCGAAGGAAACATAACTACTCCACTCCAGAGGAAGCAGCTAACCTTCCACAGGCCAATCTCCAGGAACCTGAATAGGAAAGGGAAATCTGGTTAGCAATCCTCTTCCCCACAGCCCACCTAAGAGGCCGTGGATGGAACCGCTTGCTGCCTGTGAGTGCGTAAACAGGCCTCCAGGACCAAGGGTCAATGTGCTGTTGCGTGACAGGCCACCTCAGAGGGCCAGTTAGGAAAGCCACCAGGTCTAGTTCCAGAAGGATCCCTAAAGTAAGTTGCCAAGATTGTCAGGAGCTGCTTCAGCAGGGAGCATGTGCCACTCTGTCAGCTCCTGCTAGTGGAAGGTAATTGAAGCAGGTGCTACGTTAATATTTATCCTTCTTCCTTTAAACAGAATTTGATTTGAGAGTGTGTAATGCCACACTCAAAAACTTTTCCATGGGCCCGTTCTCCAGCGTCTGGCTTCTCTCAGTGACATTTGCTACCTGAAAACTGGAGTCTAGAATTTCCAGTTAATTAGAGGAGGACGTACCAGCCCTGAACTAACAGGGTGCAGCTGATGAAATGTCCTTTTCTCATAGGTCTATTTGGAGGTTTTGGGGTTTTTTCCTGCTGTATCTCATCAATGGTACTACCTTAAAGTGTTAAAGGGTATATATTAGTTTCCTAGGGCTGCTGTAACAAAGTACCACAAGCTAGGTGGCTTAAAACAATAGAAATTTATTCTCGCCTACTCTTGTAAGGCGGAAGTCCAAAATTAAGGTGTGTACAGGGTCAGCTCATTCCGGGAGCTCTGGAGGAGAATGTGTTTCGTGACTCTGCCTTAGCTTCTGCTGGTTTCCAGCAATCCTTGGTGTGCTTTGGCTTGTGGCATAGTAAATCCAATCTCTGCCTCCCTCTCCCCACAGCCTTCTTCTCTATGTGTCTCCTCTGCGTCTTTGTCTCCAAATTTATCTTCCTTATCAGGACACCAGTTATTGGATTCAGGGCCCACACTAACTTAATATAACCTCACCTTAATGTTATTCCAACTATAAAGACCCTATTTCCAAAGAAAGTCGCATTCACAGGTCCTGGGAGTTAGGACTTCAACATTTTATTTTTTGAGACATAATCAAACCACAACAGGGCAAAGGAGAAAGGACCAGCCAGAGGTCTGTTCTATGCTTAGAGAAGTTTCTTTAAAAAGTTTCCTTATCTTCTATGTAGTATGTGGTGGAGCTAGAAACCATAATTCAGGGTCATGGCTGTCCACTCAGTGACCAGAGAAAATCAGGAAAATGATACATCAATTTTCATTACTTGTGGTAGTTATGGTCTATAAAGTAGTCATAAATACAGAATTAGCAAATATTCAACCAGCACTCCTAGGAGAAATACAGGGTTAGGTTCCTGTGAACCTCTGGTCACAACATTTTTGTCAACCAATCAATACATAACCTTGTGTTTTGTGTCTTTTCATTTCAAGAAACCTTATTTCATGTGTACTTTTGCTAACATTGAACTTGTGGCCAACAACACTATAACTCATGTCTGAATGAAGCTTTTCTAACACACACATTTTCTCCACAAGGCACATCCTAGCCTTTTTGTGCTGAGGAACAGTAAAATGGGGTCCATTTTAATCAGTGAAATCACCCTCAAAAAGCTCAAAAATGTGAAAAACACAACACTGCATAGACTCAGAAGGACACTTTGCAGTACGAGAACTGAAACAAGGCAGAGTGTCACCTTGTTCAACCTCAACTGGGAAAGTGTGTGTGAAGCAACTCAGATTTTTCACTGCTCTGAGCATGTCTCTGTGTGACCACGAAAGCACCATGGCTATTGATTTTAGATCATAAATAAATTACGGCAAATAAGAAAGTTCACCAATATGGAATCTGAAAATGAGGACTGACTGTATGTAGCAGCCAGTCCCAGTGGGTTTCACGTAGGAGTGCACCCATCTCAGCTGTAGATGTCAAAATGGATGGATTGATTTTAGGACTGCAAATAAATCACAGCAAGTCAGCAAACTCACACATATGGAACCTATGGATAATGGGGATATATTGTATATTGCAGCCATTTCTAGCAGGTTTTATGGTAGAAGCACACCCAACTCATCTGCAGGTGCCAAAATGGATGGAGGCTACCAGAGAACGTGACAGCATTATTGCATATCTTGGTGGGTGCCAGGGTAGATGGATCCAGACCAAGCTACGGGACATCTATCCCCACAAATACTGTAATCTTGAATAAACCCAACGTGATAAAATCTACACCAGGGAGGATGGAACGGAGAGACTCTGAATTTAACCAACTTTATCTATAAACATCAAAGTACTGGAGTTACCCAAAGTAATCAAATTATATTTTTCTGCTGACGGGTAAAAGGGAGACGTGACATAGATTAAATTGAGTTACAGAGAAATAGTTAATTTTTCGTCTCTCCTGTGTGTGGACTATGAATATATACAATACACAACAAATATTTATTGAGTACCTACTGTGCAACAGGCACCATGCTTGGGGCTGAGGATGTAAGAGTGAATGATACAGGCAGGGCCTTAATGAGGAAGACAGACATTAAAAAGATAACAATGGATACTCAGTATTTACAAATGCATGCCTGATACTTCGCCTACTCCCTGGCATATAAGAGGTATTGAAAAATATGTTGGAATGGAGGTGCCAGTGAACAAATCCTTGAAAAAAATGACATTTAAGCTCCTATCTTAGGATGAGCTATCCTCACAGTTTAGAGGAGAGTGGTATTCCGGCAGAAGGACCAACGTTTGTGAAGTCCCAGAAGCTAGAGAAAACAAAGTGAGTTCAAAGAATGGAAAGGTCAGTGGGACGGGAGTGCAGTGTTTGAACATCAAGAATACAAAAATCGGAAGGAGAACTGACTCTGGATGGTGAACACATAATGAAATTTGTGGATGATGTGATGCAGAGTTGCACACCTGAAATCTATGTAATTTTACTGGGAATTGTGACCCCAATAAATTTAATAAAAAAAGAGAGAGAAAAAAAAAGAATACAAAACTCATAACTACAGAAGAAATATACAACTTTAACATAGACAGTGAAGATGTTGAAATTGTTAAAACATTGTGCTTACCTGGGTTCAGCCATTGATTCAAATGGAGACTGCAGCCAAGAAAGTAAGAGAAGGCTGAGACTCGGGTGGGCAGGAATGGAAGAATTAGAAAAGATAACAAAGAAAAAAGATGTGTCATTAGGAACCAAGGCTAAGATCACTCACATCCTTGTATTCCCAATTACTATGGACAGATGCAAAAGTTGGACAGTGAAGAAGGCTGACAGGAAAAAAAGAAAAAGAAAAAGAAAAAGAAAGGATTCATTTGAAATGTGCTGGAGGAGAGCTCTATAGATACCCTGATCTCCCCGAAAGATGAACAAGGAGGTCCTAGAGCAAATTAAGCCTAAGACATCATGGAAGGCAAAAATTACAAAACTGAAGCTGTCCTACTTTGGGCACATCATGAGAAGGCAGGGGTCTTTGGAAAAGACAGTTATGCTGGGAAAAACAGAAGGCCGCGGGAAAAGAGGAAGACCACATATGAGATGGACTGACTTTGTAAAAGAACCTATAGGCACGAGTCTACAGGAGCTGAGCAGGGCTGTTGAGAGCAGGTTATTGCGGACGTCACTCGTTCATAAGGGAGTCAGAAGTCAGAGCCACTTCAACAGCATATGACAAGTGTAGTGTGCAAGAAGGAGAACAGTTCAAAATGAGCCATTAGAAGCACAAAATAAAAAATATTAGTGTCGGCAACATTAAGACGTATGGCGTCAGATGTGTCTACTCTAAAATGCAGGGTAGTATCAAGTTCTTCAAGACCCAAGTGACTTGATGTAGAACATCAATGCTTCCCTGAACACTAAAGTCCCCAAAACCCTTTAAGGGCACCCGTGAGATCAAAACTGGGTTCACGGTAATACCAAGATAGCACTTGCCTTTTTCACTGGGTTGACATCTGTACTGATGGTGTAAAAGCAATGATGAGTAAACTTGCTGGTGCCTTTGCACGTATCAAGTCAGTGGCACCAGACTGTCCTGATAGGTAATCATTGTATTCTTGACCACCATGCACTTATATTACAAAATAAAAGTCAATTTTCCCAAAGGATATCCTCATTGACACAATGTAAATTATTAATTTTATTACATTTCAATCCTGAGTACATGTTTTTTTAATATTGTATGTGATGAAATGGAAAAGATACATAAGATGTTACGGCTGCACATCAAAATATGATGATTGTTTTGAGGAAAAATGCTTGTGTGAGTGTTTGAATTGCAAATTGAATTAGCTAATTTTTTTTTTTTCATGAAATGCAAACTCTGCTCATTCAGACTTGGAAATTTGACATAAAGATGTTTTCTTGAAAATGTCTTGAGAATAATAAAGTGAGCTTGTCACTTTAAGGAAAACAGCCGATATTTGTTGTTAAAGATAAAATTTGAATGGAAAATGAGAATTGAGAAGTTTGAAAGTGCCGTGTCTACAACTATGAACTTGATAGCTTCCCAACACATATGGACTTTTCTGATGAGATTGATGGTGCCATTAATAGATGTGATTTTGTTGATTCTATATAATAAAATGTGACAAAATTCGAAAAATCTTCATAACTCAGTGAATCAATATTTTCCAAAACCAGAGCACGTTGTCATAAAATCATGCATTGGTAAAATATTCATTCAGAATGCAAATAGACCACTTTATTTTAACATAACCAAGAATAAAAAGTTCATTGAAAAGGGTTGAGATTGCACATTACAACTGGTCTTTGAGAAATTATCTCTTGTTGAGTTTTAGTATAGTATCAAAGAAAAATATCCATAATTACCTATAAAAGTTATTAAAATATGCCTTCTTCTCCAACCACATATCTCTGCGTGATCAAATTTTTTCTCACTCCTCACCCAAAACATCATCTTACAACAAATTAAATGCAAAATAAAATGTGAGAATCCAGTTGTCTTCTATTAATCCAAATATTAAAGAGATATTTTTAAATGTACGAGAACACAACTCACAATTTTTTCTGAAAATATAATTTTTAAATAAAAAATATACTTACATTACCATAAAATGGGTTTACTAATGTTATTTTAAATGAAGTAATAATATTTTTAGATTTACTCAGATTTTTAAATTCTAATATGGTAAATGTCTTTAGATATAAATCCCATTAACAGAAGAATTTTGGGGTCAATAATTGGGGATCTAAGGCAAAAACATTTAAGAACCACTGATAGAGGGGAATGATACGGGTTTCATAACATCAATGGCCTGGACTCCATTTCTTCCTGAATCACTAAGTAGGAGAGTGATCAATAAGTAACTGAACTCCCCAAAATCTGGTTCTTCTTTCATAAAATGAGAGTAATAATAGTCATAAATGCTCACAGAGTCACTATAAGGAAGAAGTGTGCTCATATTTATGGAGGTACTTTGTACCCTCCAAAACACTATACAAAGGTTATTTCCTTATCATTATCCATGACTTTAACCATTTTGTCTAAATTTTGATGAATCATGTTAATAATAATAATTATCTTCCTGTGATAAAAATGAAAACATAGATGCAAAACATTTTTATCTCATCCCTAACACAGGTTCAATGTTTGGTTTTTCAAAATCTTTAGAAACCTCAGAAATTCTGATTATAGATGTGATTGGTTGGTCTGCTTGCTACAGCTTGGTTTGATAACAGACCAATTTGGAAAATGGTTTCCTAAATACTTATTTGGAGTACATGTGGGACTTGCAGCAAAACTCAGGAAAAGGTGTGCGATGATCTGAAAGAAATGAGTGTGAGTGTGGCTGCAGGGACCGGCACTAAAGAGATCCAAACGAAAACACAACTCACGTCCTGCTGCTAGGAGAAAGGAACGTTAGTCAGAAGCATCAGTAGCAGCCTTCTCAGTACATGACTCATCGAAAGCAAGAATGTCTCCTGAAAACCTCTGAATGTATCCAGTCTCTGCTTAATACTTCTAGTAGTTGGAGACATACCACCTCCTAAGGCAGTTCGTTTCATGTATTACAATTGTTTTTCATTATGCACATCTAATTACACAAAAAGCTAGTGATCTTCTTGTCTTTATAACCAGTTCCTAAGGGATGCTGATACTGCCGTCAGGGACCACACTTTGAGAACCACTGACCGAGGGGTGCGGGCACAATTCCTCCTGTGGCTCATATGGTACCATTTCCGAGTTGCACGCTACTGACTTGCGACCGTGCCCATTCACGGTCTTGAGACTGTCTAGATGGTGAACTCTGAATAAATGTTTGTGAGTAGGACAGCAGTGGTGTGAATAATCCACTACTGTGGATAATCCCAAAAAGGCATTTCAGCTTGGTTTTGGAAGGTGTTCAAGTCAGATTTTAATTTTGCAGGAGCACTGGATTTGCCTTCATAAATAGGTTTTGCTGAGGCCAGTGTTAAAACTGACTGACTGCTCCCTGGGTAAACATATGCTTTCCACGGGGGGAGGCAAACTAGACAGCTAAGCATGTTGGCCATGGAGACAAATGATAATTCACAAAGCAGACAACCTCCGCAAAGGATAACTGAGAGCTGAGTCCACATAAGACATTTTCAAAATCGTCCTTACTAAGAATATTCATGAGAGTTGGGAAGACTGGGGGAAAACTCATCAGTTCTCCTTCTATACAATCCTCAAACTAATGAAACTGATGCAGCTTATGGCATTCAAACTATTTCCCTTGTACCCTGTGCTCAATCCCTTATCCCTCTCCCCCGCAAAAGAAAACAAAACCAAAAAACTTGAGAGAGAGAGAGAGAGAAAGAGAGAGAGAGAGAGAAAGAGAGAATGAGAGAGAGAAAAAGGGAGGAAGGAAGAAAAGAAGGAAGGAAGGAAGGAAAGAATGAAGGAAGAAAGAAATGCATGTTTATGGTTTTGCCTTCGGGAGCTCAGAAAAGAAAAATGCCATCCAAAAGCTCACAAATCCCACTGTTATCACTGATAGCCATGCCGAAGCTTGTGGTTAGAGATAGTTTTCGTCTATAAAAGTAGTCTCTGAATGTTGGCTTCTGGACAGGCTGTATCAGAATAACCTGAGAACATAAAAAACACACATCTAATTCCTTCCCCTCCAACTCATCTGAAACTGTGTTAGTAGGTGTCTTTACTTGCTTTCCTCTGACAGCCTAAGTTTTCCTCTTCTACATCAGTGTCTCAAACATAAACAGAAAGAATCAATTATTGCTAAACCAACTTGAGGGTATTTGGAAGAAAATTCATTGAAGGGCTCTGTAAATAATCTTCCTCCCCCAGAAATGCAAAATAATCTCAGAAATGGAGAAAATAACATCATCTACCAATTTTTGAGTTCTTATCTGAGGTCAGATATCATGAATTACTTTACTTAATCCTCACAAAACCCCACCAAGTAGGTCCTTTCCTTGGCTTCATTGTATAGGAGAGAAAACTGTGGCCCCAAATCATGTATTAATAGCTAGAGAGCGGCAAATCAAGGACTAGGATCCTCCTTCACCAGGCTGGTAGCCCATTTTTGTAATCACTGTTCAATATTGTCCCCCAAATGGGCACATGCTAATTACAGTATTTATTTAAGAAAAGTGCCTCCTTGCAAATTAACTTGCATACCACACACTTCCTATGTGTCACATCAGATCTTCTTGGGCTCCTCAGTTCCTGGCCACTTGTCTCAGCAGCAGCTACCGGTGACCTACTTACTAGACCTAACTTCCCACAGACATAGCTCCAGAGCATCGCGCACCTTTCACCTCTCTCCTCAGGTCTTTCCTTTCAATGCTGTGATGACAGATGTTGCTAGGAACTATGAGGGAATTCATGGGGTGCGGAGAACTCCGACCAGTGACGTCTGCGGGAGCAGATACATGTCTCTTCTTCCCTCGCATGAACTCTCTGCAGAAGCATTCCATAAACTCCTGTGAACACAGTGCCCCGAGATGGAGCTATCGCTCCCATACTGAGCAGTTGCTAACTTGGGAAAGTACTTCTTATTGGCTCACTGGTTCTCACTCCTCCCCTACCTCACACCCCTTCTTCCGTCATGCTCCCTGGAATGGCATCCTCTTCATAAAATGGTACCACAAAAACCTTTTCCCAGGCTCTGCTTTGTGCAAACGCAGGCAAAGACAATCTGGAACTTCCCAGCTCAAGGATACATGCAAGAGACAATGTTGCTTTTAATCCCTATTGGGGATAGGGCAAAAGAGGAAGAAGAAAACTTGGAAACGAGACAACTATAGGATTGTTTTGTCTCCCTTAAAACCGTTTCTGGTAAAAGCCTTCCTTGGCTGTAAGTCATTCCAGAGGAACATTGCCGCAGCTTTACAAGCAAGGAGGGACACAGTCGCAAACAGGCAAATAATAAATGGCTTGTCTTTCTTTTCTTACAGGGAGGTTCTTACTCTTGGTCTGCCTCCAGGCCTGAACAGAACGCAAAGTCCTGGGAATCCAGTCTATTGAGGCCGTGCCTTGTTAAAGGTCCTCCCCGTGAAAGGAGAGAGATGAGCCTCCTGAAACCAACCTCAGAAAACAGAATGACCCTTTCAGGCCTCCCTCCAGGTGGCATTGAAAAATCATGGCGATTTCCCCAGAAATGAAGCAGTCTAGGGAAGGTGTGGCTCTGAGCCAGAGCTGGAAGTGAGCAGGTGTGCCTCAGGAGACAGGTTTTCAGCATCCTCTCCAGGAGAACAAAATTAACATGTGTTTCCTTTCTCCTCCATTCTAGGAAAATCTGTCCAACAGACCCAGAGAAACAGAAAAGATAGAAAAGGAAAATACTTAGTTCAAAAATCCTTAGAAAGCATGTGTCTATATAAACTGAGTGTGTAACATATGTCTAAATAATACAGACTCCGTATATATCAGCCTTGAATACGTTTTCAGACGTGAAAACACTAGATAATTGTGGTATTTACTGCATGTTCCTATACTTAATGCATTTGATAGCATATGTAAATTTACCAGAGTTCTCCATAAGCATAATGACCTAAGTGCTGAGCTACAGATCAGACAAATGGACAGTTTCCAACACAGTCCTTGCCAGGGGTAGAATAATGCTGCAAACCTGTGTGTGTGGGTGTGTTCGTACGCGTGGCCAAACACAATACTTGTTTTCTAAATGAACAGGTAATGGGTTTACAAATGGATGCTGGACTATTTTGAGATTAAGATTCAGAAAATATATATTAAGTGTGGACAACATGGCAAGTCCTATGCTGGGATTATTTTACAGTAATAAGTCAGCGTGCATAAAACATAATCCCAACATTTAATGAACTCCCAGACTGCTAGGAGATTGGGTTATTAGCGTTGAGATAGTAATGGTTGCTAACATTTATTGAACCCTTGCTATTGTACTGTATTTCTTTGCATATGTTTTCTCATTTAATTCTCATAACGACCCAATCAGGTAGATATAATCATTTCCATGTTACTGATGAGTGAACAGACTTGGACCATTTAAGGGTCATATGTAGGATCCCATAGCTAGAAAGAGGTAGAAGAGGGACTGAGTTTCAAACCTGGATTTGGTTTTCTACAGAGCTGACTCCACTATGCTCTCTTGCCTTTTTAAATTATCATTTGATTCCCATAATCATAGGTAAAGAGGACAGCAATCCCTCCCATTTTACATTGAAGAAACAAAGCCTCTGCAGGGTTAAGTGATACAGTCCTGTTCACACAATTTAGTGGGGGAACTACCACTTGAACTTTTATTCCTTATGATTTCAAGTTTTGAGCTCTTTCCCTCACAGAAGCATGCTCCCATGGAATCCCAGTCTCCAATTCTACTCTCAGTTCCCATGACAAGTAGCTTTGCAATTTTGCTCCACTTTCCACTTTATAATGGAGGTGTTAGAATGGAAACCTATGGAGGTGATGACCAAGTACCACCCTTCTCCTTAGCAATCTGATAGCTGAGCCCGCTCCTGCCCCTATGGCTACAGTTGATTCACCTATAGGTAAGCAACGGACTCAAGCCAAACTAACCGATTCCATTACCTGAAATGTTTGCACTTAGGACCAGAGAGAGCCAGGGGATTTTCTTTCTGGAGATTAATGACACACAGATACGAAACTCAGAATCTATTGATACTTCTCCTTTGCTCCCTGAGGAGAGAGCTTGGCTGCACTGAGAGATAATGAACTTGACTCCCTGGAAAGAAGCAGTGTTGGGAGTCCGGGGGAAAGAATTGGTAGCACTCTAGCTCCTAGATCCATTTTTTCTTGAAGTTCAGTTGCTTATCTGCCCTTTGTTTGTGGTGTATTTTTTCAACCCTTCCTTGAACTCTGTGAGTTAATAAATACCCTTCTTGGACTGAACTCAATTGAAGTTTCATTTCTCTCATGCATCACCAAAAATAACTCACCCTAATACAGTGTCCAATGAGAAAACCAACCAAAAAAGCCACTTAAAAAGCACCAAGTCGGTTATGAAAATATATGCTTATTTTATTGGAACTTCTCTTTGAGACCAAATTGGACCCTGACTTGCTGTCTGACTCACACGTCTCAGCCCCGTCCATCAGGCAGAGCCCACATGCCTTTTCTATGTGAGCGCCTTCCATCTGGCCACTACAGGACAGCACTCCCTGCTCTCACGCCAACCTCCTCAAGATGCATTTTCAGGGCCATCATTTGGGGCTGAGGAAAGAGGTCTGCTTTGGCTCTCTGATGACGGGATACACACCAACTGCTGCCATCCTGCCATCCCTGCCTGGAAACTTCCTATAAGACCCAGACAAAATTTTGGGATGAGAAGGCATCTCTCCTATCCTTTCAGAACTGCTAAGGCCTAGACAGGAGAGTTCTGTGGCTGGAGGCTAGAGAAAGTGTTATCTTATGCCAGGTCCCCTAGAGAATTCACCGAATTCAAGCCTAAAATAAGGACTTAGAAGCTCATGATTTATGGAGGGAGGGCTTTATTAGATACCTCATCTATTCCCATAGGTCAGGCCTCTTGGATGCCATCCCAGCCTGGCTGCCCTTTAGAATAATTAAGTTCGTCTTGTTTTTGATGACTAAGTGTTGCCTGCTAGCCTCCAATCCTCTGGGATCCTGTGATCCCCACTGCTCTCGGGCACCTCAGTTCTGTACCAGCATTCCCTACTGTCAGTCTTGGCCTGCACTGGCAGCCCCACTCAGCACCTCAGGGACTGTGTGACGCTGGACCGTCCTCCCCAGTGTGCTCCTTATCAGCTTGGTAAAGGAAGCATGGGGAGGCCTCTCCCCAGAGAGAGTTAGCTGGTGGGTTCTCTGTTCTTGTACAGGGGACCCATTCTAACATGCCATTTCTCTGAGCCTTCTGATGACTTCTGCCACTGTCTGCCAATGGCATCTCTATGCCATTTAATGTGGGCCACCACTTTACCTAAACTTCCAAGGCTTATCCCAGAAACACAGGGGGACCAGCTCCCCGAGCCCTGTCAGTGTGTTAACCCTGTGGCCCCTGTCTCAAGCTGTCCATTATCCAGGTTGGTATTTTCCCCACCTTGACTCTGCACCTGCAGCCTAGGTAGGCCTACTCTGCATTGCCAGTTAGTACACAGTAGCTACGTCATGGGGCCCCTTTGGCATATAATTCCCCCCACATTTCAGCAATTCCAGGCCTGGTGCCATCTGCCCTTATTATTGGTCTGGCACCCGGGAGAGGAAGAGGAGGAGCCAGATCCTGAAGACCAGCTTTGTCTTATAAGGCACTTGTCTCATTTGAGATTTCTCAATAGCCTCAATGAAAAGGTAAGAGTAGGTAGGCACAATGGGCTCTATCTTTCAACAAGGGGAAGTGAGACACTTCTGCAGGCCCAGAGGGGTCAGGGGGATCTGGAAGTTCAAGTTGTTCAAGTACGTCTACCCATATGTCTTCATCCCAACCTCGGGGCCACACTCTTCCTCTATCGGCGCTGACTTGGCAGAGGCGACTTGCCTAGACTGAGACTTTCAGCTTTCTTCAAAGTTCTGCCAATCTCCCAGTTGCGTTATTTTCTCTGCATAGTCCTCAGCTCCTCTGCTCTCCAGCTGCAGGTGACAAAGCGCTCTTTAAATGCTGCCAAGGAGCCCTCTGGCCCTCGTGCTTTACGTGAAATTGGTTATTGAGTCTCCTGAGCTTATTTTTTTTCTGTCTTCAAAGCATCAAGAGTGGTCAGCACAATATCATATCATCATTGTAAGTAGTACCTTCCTGCATCTAGCAAATGCTTGAGGTATCGGGACACCCCTTCCACTTGCATCCTGTACTAGTGCAACTCAGGTCAAAGTCTCAGCTTAGCTAGTGCACTGAGCTTCATGCTGGGAGCTTCTGCTACTCCATTTGCCATCAGTGACGGTGTCCTCATTGCCAACAGGTGGTGGGTGATCCGACTCCAAAACTCCACCCTATTGCGCTGCTTCCCACGACCACTCCTGATACCTATTCCAATAGGCAGGTTCCCTCGCAGCCGAAACTGAGACAAAAATTCAGGGGGGCTGCCTGACGGGCGTGCCTTCTGGGTCTCCTCCTTTCTGGGCATGCTTCTGTATCGCCACTTCTCAACATGTATCCCCTAGATTGCCTCCCTTCCTCCACAATTCCCTTCTCCTCTCTCTCACTCTCAGGGCATGTTTCCTCTATTCCTGTGTGCCCACAGCCCAGAATGACAGTCAGAAACCCACTTAAACCTCTTCAAATAACAAGTAGTCTTCCAAGTATCACTGACATCTAATTCCAAATTCTCGATTGAGAAAACGATCTGATTTACCTGGCCATGGTAAGAGCCCATCAGCTAAAGCCATGGGAGGTGGAGAGGACATGGTGACATCGTAAAGACTATGTCCTTCTTGGGTCTATTGCTGTGGGTGGCGGGAACTTACTTAGAAGACACTGGGAGGTCAATCAAGCACTCCAAACTTTCTATTAGAACTTCCTTCTCCATAAATAGACCTGCCAGCTTACTGACATGAGAGGTAGCATAACTTACAAAGTGAAATATCCCAATATTTCTGGCAAAATGTTCCTTCCTACCTATGAGAGGTAGCATTAACCTTGTGTGAAACGAATGGAATAGAAGCTCCGTGAGAGAAGGGATTTTGTCTCTTTTGTTCAGCAATGTATTCCCAGCGCTTATAAAGTTATCTAGGTCATAGTAAGTTGTCAGTAAATTTCTTAAGTGAATGAGTTAATTAATGCCTGATGTTAAAAAGGTCTGTTTTACAGTCCTAAATCCACACATTGGGTTCTGTCGGGCTCAGTTTTCTTGTCTGTAAAATGGAATAACAGTAACACCTAGTTTACAGTTATTTTGTGGGTGAAGTGAATATTGATGTTATCATATTTACTATAGTTCCTCACACACAGTTAAACATTCAGTAAATGAGAGCTATTAAGAAAGACTCATGCCAAGACTCAGTAATAGCTGCTGAAATGAACAAAAGCCCACTGCACTTGGCAATGGCTCTGCAATGAAAGCAAGCCATCGAATGCAAAGTAAGTAACATTTTCTCAGGGAAGAGATGCATTTTCCTTTTTAGGTGAATTGAGAAAATAATACAGATAAGTAATTAGAGCGGAACGAAAGGCAGTCATCCCTGCAAAAGCAGATCCTTCCAATTGGTCAGAAAATTTAACTAAAACCCACAGCAGCAGCAGCAGCGACAATAAAACTATTAGCACAATACCTCTCCTGACAGGGCTACCTCTTGAGAACCAGTGGTCTTTGCCTTGCCTTCTCCACAAAAACTGTTACATGTTTCTGTGGGGAGTGATTTGAGACAAGCAACACATACTATCAATGCTGTCTGTACATGTAGGTAAGAAGACTTCAGTATACAGGAACACAAGTCTGATTTTGAGCTAATCACTGCTAGAATGAAGGCTGTGTCAAACTCTCTTCCACCTGCTTTTTTTTCTTTTTCTCCCCGCCCCTTGCAAACAGCACAGATGGGGAGGAGAGAAGCAGATGATTCAAACTGGTACATTACGTGGGCACAAACAAGTTAGGGAAAAACATCTTTGCATGGTGAGAAAACTTCCACTCCTTTCTTGGACATTTTCTGAAGTAACGGAAACCATGGCAACATCTGAATGTAGCCAATGCATTGTACATTTTCAGTCTGAAACAATAAAAGACAAACTTAATCTATTAAAAAAAAGCTAAAAGTAAACATAACTTGGACAACAGACTTTAATAAGCTTCTATTCCCTCTGATGAAAACTTATGAAAATCGGGAATTTTGAAAGAGAAAGAGCTATTTAGATTTAGTTTATCTAATACATGTATACATATATGTACATATATAGGTATGTGTATATATAATGACACACATTAAATATGCATTACAAAGTATATAGTAATACATATGAATATTGTATAGTATATAGTAATGCATACATATATTATACATTCGATTATATTACACATATACTATATTTTACATTATCACGTATTATACATATACATATATCATTAATTATACATTCCATACTATATATATCCACATTTACATAGTACACATATCCTCAGGGCTAAGAACGTTCATGGAACATAGTAGTGCTGAGTAATTATAATTACATATTTATAAATACAAGTGTGTTAATAAATATATATAATATACAATTTTATCAATCAACAATACCATGTATTAGGGAAAGTCTTGGCAGTAAGACTATAGTGATAGACAAATACGGTCCTGCCCTCTTGGGGCATACAGGCTAGTGGGGAAACAGAGATGTTAGTCACACAACCAACAAAATACACAATTACAGATAGCTCTTGGTTCAATGAAGGGAAAACATATGGCAACATATGTAAGTATCACAAGGGAACAGGAAAATTTAGAAAAATAAGGTACTAGATTTTGGTAGCATGAAAAACCATTGTGTGTACTGTTTCGAAATAGTTGTAAAATATTCCATGATGTAGAAAAAGATATTCAATTAGAAAAAAAGTAGGAAGAGAGACTGATCCCCACCTGGACTTCATTCGAGAAAGCAAGCAGAGGGATCAATTATTTCTAACAAAGGAAAGAGAACAGTTATACCGGGTCACCGTTGCAGCATGGAAACCTCTGCTCAAAGGCTTGGAAAAGATCATCAGAATCATTTGGCAGCAGAACAAGTTACCAATGGAATCAGCTTCTCTGGGGATGCCAGAAGTAGTGGAAGAAAGAAAAGTCACTTGAAGAAATCATTTTTTCTTTTTCTCAGATCATAACAAAAAAAATGAATTTGCTCTCAGAATCATGACAGTCATTTCATGAAACCCTGCTCCAAACTATCCGGCGGACTCATGAGCCCATTAATTAAAATGCTCTGCCATCTTGTTTTCCTTATCTTGGTTTTAGATCTCAAAGCCCAAAATAAACTTTAATCAAAATCCCTCTCTCACGAGGGGGCATTATTAATTGCATTTTTTGGAAGAAATATAATGAACAAATGTTTTCGGTGGGTCATTCAATAGACTTGTTTGTTGGTCCAAGAATAGAGCTTATATATGAACTTGGACTTTCATGTATTAACGGAGACCACGTTTCTTAACCTACATTGGAAATGAAAAATTTAATACTGGCTTGAGAATAAAATAAAATAAAAACAGCAACTACACCATACACTTGAGAAATTATCTTCACATTATGTTGAGTTGTTCACATCCTGAAACAGCCCGTTCCCTACCTTTAATAAGTTTGAGTTTGCTGTGCTCAGCATAATTGGACACAGCTGCCTGCATTTCTGCCAGGGTGTGAGGAAAAATGGAGTTATTATTAGAGCTTGGTATAGCAACCTGCCCGGCCAATGTAAATCTCAAGATTCAATTGTTTATTGGTTGTGAATTTTCCATTGTAAGGACACCTAGGAAGTCTCTTCACTAATAGGGGTCTGGAGAAAAAGCTGAAAAGCTCCCAGTATCCAACCAGAAAATTAATTGGTTGACCCATCTATAATCTTGGAGTCGACAATAGAGACATCAGACCACAAAAAAACTGGGTTGTCCTCAAAATGAGTAACTGCAGGCAGCAGTTTCCAAGACTTGCAAGAGAAGCTTGCGATGCTTTAAGTAGAGGCCTTTGTGAAAGCATTACATTCACGAAGGAGTAGGTTTGAACTCAGTCTTGGCTTGGGTTTCCCCAGAAGCACACTCTGAGATAGGAATTTGAGTACAAGTAGTTTATTTGGGAGATGCAGAGAACACCGGCAGGAAAAATGATGGTGTCAGAAGGAAGGAAAGACAACTACTAAAGATGCATCATTTAGCCAGCTATCCCATTGAGCAAATGAAGGTTAACGTCAGGGGGAGACTCTGGGAGATTTTGTTAAAAATGCTTCATAATTACTGAACCCCCAAGACAAGGGAGCTAGAGTATTTATACACTGACTCCTGAGGCTGCTCCCAGGGCTGCTAATTCCTTGGCATGTCTAGCCTGCCATGAGTAGAAGTGCTACCTTCAGAGACTTTGCAGAAAGCCCTCAGGCAGAAGACATGCACATATTGGCAGAGGAAGTCAACTAGGACCCACCAAAAGTTCCCAAAGATATGACTGGGACAGTAATAGAGACTGCCTCAGAATTCTTCTGAGTATGGCTATTCCACACGAGGGGAACTTGGAGGCTCAAATGCCAGCTCCACTAGATTGGTAATGACTTCCAGGAGTACTTCGCTGATGCGGGTCCTAAGGCATATGGAGAAGAATTCTGGAACCCATTAAAGACGTCTGTCACGGAAAAGGCAGAATAGAATACTAGCACACAAGTCACATATGTGCCATCCTTGATCTACATTAGATTAGAGGTCAGCAAACGTTTTGCGGAAGGAGCCTGAGTAATATTTAGGTAAATATTTTAGGTATTGCAAGCCACCTATAGTCTCTGTCACCCACTCTTCTTTGTGGTTTAACAATCCTTTCTTTATAAATGTAGAAAAACATTCTTAGCTTGTGGACTGTACGGAAACAGGCTTCTGGCTGAATTTGTCCCATAGGTCATAGTTTGCCAACCCTCTATCTACAGACTAATAATTTCTAATTGTTTTTCCTGTATGAGGACCCCCTTTTATTAAACATTATCTCAAAAAGCCAGAGTACTACAAAATAATGTTTTACATATGATTCCTAAAAATATATATATTTAAATATAATTGTGAAGGTCTCAGAAACTGGAGCTGCTCTCCCACCCTGCCCCAGAGAGAGGTTCCTGGCACACAGACTGAAATCCACTTACCTAGTTCACCTGTCTTACGTTTACAGAAGAGGAAATTGAGGCCTAGAGAGAGAAAAAGACTTGTTCACCATCAAATGCTTAGGGGTTCACAACCAAATATTGGTGAGAGGGTGATAAGGCCCTTACTAACCCAGAACATGTGAAACTATAACAGAAAATCCAAATTCTATCACGTATAAAGTACACATTTGAGCCTGCTAGGAGCCTAAAGGAAAGAGGGAAGAAATACAGCATGAAATAATAAGAAAAGGCTTTACGAATAAAGACTCTCTTAGGAATGGAAAAATCACTTTCGTTTTCTACATGTTCAACAAACATGAATTGAGACCCTAAACTGTCAGGTAACATGTGGATAGAGGGCACAGCATTCCAGGGTACAGGTACTATAAAGACAAAAGAAACGGAAATGAACATAGTGTTTTTGGTTTAGATGTAGATTCATTAACACCCAAAAGGATGCTTTGCACACAGACCTCAATTAATAATTTTGCAATGAGTGAATAATGAATGGTTCCAATAGCAATTTTGGCTCAGAGGAACACATCCCAACTGCCATTACTCATATACATTAATAATAGAGTCCTTTGTTGTCTTTTACGTGCCCAGCGTTTATGAATCTGTTAAGTTTTTAGTGATGCCTGACACCTAGAGAAGCAAACTGACATTCTTAGTTCATAATATGGTGTATAAAGGACACAACCAAGTAACTGTATCCTGGCTCAGAAACAGAGCCCAAGCTCACATTTGTCATTATTTAGTTTCGTAGGTCTGGCCAGTCCTCAACAAATCTAGGGGTAGTGAGAGACTTATATAGTCAAGAAAGCTGGCCAATACACCGTTACATAGAGCCTAAAACCTCAGTACAACAGCAGCAATTCACACCGGTTGCAAAATAATCAGGGACGAGTATCATGATTGCCAAGACTTGCTGGGCAAGAAGCCAAGAACAAACACGCAGCCCACTGAGCTCAGCAGAATATAAACATGAGATTCCATATTCCTGTGGTTTTCTTGGAAGCAAGGAGCTGTCCAACAGGCCAATTCCTTTAAACACTTAGTCAGCTTAATATGCAGCACCCTCTGGTGTGGGGTGTGTAACATATAACCTATTTAATTTGTTCAACTAAACAGCCCTGAAGTATTTTTATCAGAAAACAAATGGCCTCAGGATATGGGAGTATAGGCTTAACTATTATTAGATCCCTTTATTCTGGTTACTTTAATGGCATAAAACCACCACCACTTATTTTGCTCACAGATTCTGTGAAGCAAGGATATAGACAAAGCACAGTGGGGTTAACGGATCTCTGCTCCACATTGTTGAGTCTAAGTGGGGAACACTAGAATGCCTGGGAGTGACATAAACACCTGGGACAGGAATCTTCTGGAGGATTCTTCATTGACAGGTCTGACAGTAGAGCTGGGACAACCTAAAAAGCTAGCATCAGCTAGAACTGTTAACAAGAGTGGCCTACATATGGCTTCTCTAGATGGCTTGGGTTTCCTCACAGTTTGGCATCTTCAGGTTAAGACTATTTTCATGGAAGTTCAGGCTCTATGAGCTGTGGTTCCATGGAACAAGATGGAACCTTCATGGCCATTTATGGCCCAGTGTTGGAAGTCACATAAGATCACTTTCATCAAATTTCCCCGATTCAATAAAAGAGGATATAAAGCCACATCTTTCCATGGGAAGACTGTCAAAGAATGTGGGACCATTTTTTATTTGTTTGTTTGTTTGTTTGTCTATTTATCTATATTTATTTATTTTAAGATTTTATTGGGGAAGGGGAACAGGACTTTATTGGGGAACAGTGTGTACTTCCAGGCCTTTTTTCCAAGTCAAGTTGTTGTCCTTTCAATCTTAGTTGTGGAGGGTGTCATTCAGCTTCAAGTTGTTGTCCTTTCAGTCTTAGTTGTGGAGGGCGCAGCTCAGCTCCAGGTCCAGTTCCCGTTGCTAGTTGGAGGGGGCGCAGCCCACCATCCCTTGTGGGAGTCGAACCGGCAACCTTGTGGTTGAGAGGACTCCCTCCAGGCAACTGAGCCATCCGGGAACTCAGCAGCAGCTCAACTCAAGGTGCCGTGTTCAATCTTAGTTGCAGGGGGCACTGCCCACCATCCCTTGCGGGACTCGAGGAGTTGAACCGGCCACCTTGTGGGTGAGAGCCCATTGGCCCATGTGGGAATCGAACTGGCAGCCTTCGGAGTTAGGAGCACGGAGTTCCAACCAACTGAGCCACTGGGCCGCCCCCATGTTTTATTTTTATATTTTAATTTTCATTAAATTTATTGGGGTGACAATGGTTAGTAAAATTACATAGGTTTCAAGTATGCATTTCTATAATGCATCACCTATACATTGCATTGTGTGTTTACCACCCAGAGGCAGTTCTCCTTCTGTCACCATATATTTGACTCCCTTTACCCTCACCTAGCACCCCACCCCCAGCACCCACTTACCCCTTGGTAACCACTAAACTGTCATCTGTGTCTATGAGTTTTTGCTTCCTTATTTGTCTTGTTCCTTTGTTGCTTTCACTTTTATATCCTAAATATGAGTGAAGTCATATGATTCTTGACTTTTTCTGTCTGACTTCACTTAGCATTATAATCTCAAGATCCATCGATGTTGTTGCAAATGGGGCTACGTTTTAAAACCAGCAACCCACTATTATCTGATTTTTATATAATGGAGTCAAATACTGAAAGACAGCAGAGCATAGTGGCTAAATGAGTGCTGAGTACAAACACCAATGCTACCACTTATTGCCGATGGGTGCATTATTTCAACTGTCTCTGTCCCAGTTTCCTTCTCTATAGGAAAGGGGTAATAATTACCTTACCTAATCTATGAGGTGGTTGCAAGGATCAAATGAGTTAATAAAGTTATTGGCATCTGAAACAAAGCAATGTCAGTACTAGTATATGAAACAAAGGAAACAATAAATGTTAGCTGTTTTATATTGATTCATTCATCAAATACCAACACAGTAGGCAATTGTACACCCTGTCACTGTGACAGTCTCTAGGGATACAAAGATGAATAACAGATCATTGATACCGATGAGCTCATACGGAAATTAGAGAGGAAACTCAAAAAAATTATAGGGACATCTAACATGTATATATCCAAGGTAAGGCTGTGTAAGGAGGAATGCTGATTTTAAAATCAGAGGTGAGAATTCAAGACCAGAATCTGGTAATTTCTAGCTGTCACCTTCTCAATCACTCAACGTCTCCAGCCCTTATCTTTTCTTACCTATTGAGTGAGAATAGTACAGAATTTTCTACCCATCTCAGAGAGTTATTGTGACGATTTGTGAAACCGAATTGTAAAAGTTCCTCATAAACGCTAACGTGTTGTGCAGATGGGAGCTACCATCTTTGCCCAGGCAATGAAAGCTGAACTTATGTGTTGGAATTTAATCACCAAGGGATCAGTCCTGGAGAGGGGCTCCCAGGCCCTGCCTCCAAACCAATTTCACAAAGGAGGATCTATAGCATTATAACATTATAAATCCCATATTTTAGTATGGCTGTTTAGTTAAAAAATACTTTTGAGCTAAATATTTACAAGCTATTTCTCTCTTCTGCTATACACCAGAGATTGAATCTAAATTCCAAGTCGAATAATGTGCCAGATAGGAGGGGATATTACAAGAAACTATATGAGTTACTTGAGAGATGGCAAGTGTCATTTTTTTATTTATGCTCAGTCATAAAGGATAGGTAAACCTCAGAATGTGATTCCCTGGGACTGATTAAAACTAAAAATATTTTAAGTTCACTTCTTTGTACTGTTTAAACACTTGCAACTCTGGAATGAAAAGGGATGGGATTTAAAATGAATATACTGTTATCATGACAGGAAAGGCTGAAAAGATACCAAAACCACAAAAGGCATACCCTCCACTCCCCAAAAAAAAGACAGCTTCTGGTTACTCATAGACATGGGAAAATAGAGGGAGGAGATTCCAAAATTCTAAGCACCCAAACTAAGAATCTTGGGTATATAATGTCTATAAGGTGGTTGAGGAAAATGTTGAGATCTCTTCATGAGGAGGAAGTACTCAAAATGAAAGATGTAGATTCAAGAGTCATCAGTCTGGTGATGAGGGCTGAAGCTTTAAGGATGGATGAATTCATCAAGGAGGAGAATATGAAAGGAAAAAGTTCATGGAAGCATCAGAGATCTTCGGGAGAAGGAAAAATCAGAAGAGCTAATAAAGCTGGTGAAAAATTAATCAGACAGTAAGGAGAAACAGGAGAAACTATGACATGGAAGGCTTACAGCCTAATGGCATGGGCTATAAAGAGATGGAGGAGGATATGGACAAAGTTAAAGATCCCAAGATGTGTTGCTTTCAAAAGAATTAGTTTAGTAGAAAAAGTGGAGACTGAGGGACGGGCACATGGTAATAAAGAGGATATATCATGTGTAGGCTACATTCTCCAAGCAAGGAAGGATTTGGACATATTTGCCATCCGAGGAAAAGGAGTAGAAATAACTGATGTTTCAAGGGAAGAAAAAAATAACTGATAAATCAAAGACCCAGAGAAAAAGGAACATGGAATTGATGGAGATCTCTTAGCTAGCAGGAAAAAAGAAAGAAAGAGGGAAGATAATATAATTTGGAATGCAGAAAGGAATCTGACTCTGGGGAAGATCACATTGAATCGTCTTGGTCTTCTGAGGTCTTAAAGTGGTTAGGAAAGGTCTGGAACACATACTGTGTATATTATCACAGCTAAGAGATTAACAAATGAGCGCAGATTTTTGTAAAATACATTATGTAGTGTGTGAAGCATGTGCTATGTATATAGTATATAATAAAAAATATAATGTAATACATATATATTACAAAATATCCTACAACACATATTCCAGACAAGCACTAGTACCATGTTCCCACCCTTTTAACCATGATCCCCCATTTTTATAAATATTTCATATAGATTTTTTAATAGGGAAAATTTCCCACCAGGGACTGAAAAAAGAAGGTGTTAGGAAAAAAAAAATCGAGGCATTTCTGCTAGGTAATCTTCAGGAAGTAACAGAATGCAGGTAGAATGGGAGATTCTTGATGGCCTCTGTCATGACAGAGAAGGCTTCCTGGAGAAGAATTGAAGGACTTCTCCACTAAATTCCACTTACACCCCCTAAATAGAGATGAGGAAATGTAACACTGTAGGACTCCACCGGTGAAGGGATGGTATGAGGCAGGACTTTCTCCCAAAGAACAGGACTTCAAAAGGAACAAGGTATCCCGACTGAGACACCCCTCTAACATAACAATAAAACAGAAAAGCATTTTAAAAATTCTGATGTTGTGGTCCCCAAAAGATTAAAGAGAACATTTTATCTGTGAAACTGGAGCTAAGCATTTATTTTGAAAGATAACTTCTAAAATAAGTAAATACTTATAAAGCTTTTTATAAATATTGGGATAATAAACAGCAGACTAGATACTCCCCATAAATTAATAATAGACAAAAATATGTTATAATCATTTTCATTTCAAGAATGAAAAAAAATCTCACATATAAGTAGCCAAAAAGAAAGAATGTGCTACCCAAAACTCTCTTCTTGAAAAATAAATTATTTGAAGATGGATAGCAGTCTTCCAGAGATAAATGAAAATAAATATCTCTCCTCAAAAAATTACGAACAGAATTACCATATGACCCAGCAATCCCTCTCCTGGGTATCTACCCAAAAAATCTGAAAACATTTATACATAAAGACACGTGTGCTCCAATGTTCATTGCAGCTTTATTTACAGTGGCCAAGACATGGAAACAACCAAAATGTCCTTTGATAGATGAATGGATAAAGAAGTTGTGGCATATATACACAATGGAATACTATTTGGGGGTAAGAAAAGATGATATAGGAACATTTGTGACAACATGGATGGATCTTGAGAGTATGACGCTAAGCAAAATAAGTGAGACAGAAAAAGCAGAGAACCATATGATTTCACTGATATGTGGTATATAAACCAAAAACAACAAAAGAACAAGACAAACAAGTGAGAAACAAAAACTTATAGACACAGACAATAGTTTAGTGGTTACCAGAGGGCAAGGGGGTGGGGGGTGGGAGATGAGGGTAAGGGGGATCAAATATATGGTGATGGAAGGAGAACTGACTCCAGGTGGTGAACACACAATGGGATTTATAGATGATGTAATACAGAATTGTACACCTGAAATCTATGTAATTTTACTGAAAATTGTCACCCCAATAAACTTTAAAATAAATAAATAAATAAATATCTCCAGAAGGGAATGGTTATTATATGAGGCTTAACTATGTGCAATAAAATGAAATTAAACAAGGTAACACTGAGATAATTTTGTCAATATGGCTTTAAATTTAATGTAAGAATCCAAAATGATCTTAGGCTTTGGCATATCATTTAACAACTTATAATTAACTGATAATAATTTGGGGTTAATATCCAAGATTATATGAACAAATATTGAGAAGAGTGCAAGTAGAAGAGAGCATTAAAAATTGTACTACAATTTCTATCCCCCACAATCAACAGTCAATGTTTTATTTCAAAATAGATCTTAGTAAATTCATTTTTTTTAATGTCTTGATTCTCCAAGGGACATGCTTAAAGCAAGACTGGGCAGGAGCACTCCTAGCTTGGGGACCTGGGGTTCTAGCTCTCAGCACTCAGATCTTTTGGTTTCTATAACCACCACCCAGGAAGCCATTCGCACCCACCTTCAGAGGTGGGTTCCAGGCCACCACCTCTTAGACTCAGAAACACGTCCCTCTTCCTGGAGCAAATTCTTTTAAATTGTTACAACACGACACTTCTGTTCATACCCAGTGTCCCTAGACAATGAATTTCTTATCTAATCTCTTCGGGAAGAGCCCCCTTAACAGCTCCAGGGTGCCTGACAATTCTGAGAGAGGCCACCCTCAGAGATTCAACATTGGTGTGACTCTCCAAATGATCTGAGATGATTCTTTATCCCCTCCTTAAAAGAAAGAAGCACATATATGAATATTTGATATGATCCTATTATAGATGTGCACATATACCTCTCAAATCACTATAATAAAAGCAAAAACATGTACGTGCACGTAAGTGTGTGGGGGACACATAATAAAGATATGGAAAGAGAAAGGACATCATCAAGAAAGTGAAAAAATCATAAACAAAGATGACTGTAATAAGACTAAACTTATCTGCTATCTGAATGAATGTAAATGAATTAAACGCCATACTAAAAGAAAAGGATTTATAGGTGATGGGATAAGGATCCAAACAAAACAACTTATAAAGATACATCAGGGAAAAAATTGAGTTGGGGAAGTATCAAAGAATGATTTAATGTAAAAATATAATATAGAACAAAGACATTAAAGATGTGAGTCATAAACCCTTAAGTAAAGAAAATAGAATTGAAATACAGTCATCAAAATCTGTCAGAATTACAGAAATTGTCAAAAACACAAATGAAGTGGGGAAATTTAATATACCTTCACAGCTTTTGATAAAACAAGAAGAAAAAATAATATATGCAAACAATATATAGAGGTTTTAAATATAATACATGGTTATGTATAGAACAGTTTTTTACATACAAAGAATCCACATTATTATCTAAAGATTATGGAACATTTATCACAATTGGTTACATTCTGTGGCAAAAAAAGAAATAAATTCTTGAAGACAGAAATTATATATCATAACTTTCTCTAATAACAATCCAATAAAGGTAGAATTAAACAATAAAAGTATCTTTTTAAAACCAACCAAAGAGAACTTTTTAAAAAAGGAAAATCAAAACCATAATTATAAGCTATTTAGAGAATAATGACAATAGGATTACTGTAATACAGAAAATGGCTAGAGCTAAAAGGAATTCGCACTTTTGAATTACCTCAATATTTTAAAAGAAAGGAAATAAAACTAAACTTCAAGATTTAGAAAAAGGACATTAAAACACATTTGAAAAAGCATTTGAGATCTTGCTTCCCAGCATGCCACCAGTTTGGTTCAAATAAACTCTTATAATGTTTTTCTATAGATTTGGACATTCTTACGTTTACAGCTTTTAAGCAAAGTAATGAAAACAGTTGAGCAACATTATGAAGAATAAATTTGGAAGGAGGTGAGATGAAAAGAGAGAAGCTCTACCTTAAATACTTCAGGAGAAACTTCCTGACAACTAGTATGAAAGACCTCATTAATATGTTAAGTGATCAGATTGATTGTAATGTGAAAAATACCAGTCTGAGGCCATTTTCCTATAACCCACGCATGCTTAGCGCTCATCGCTACTATCTACGACTTTCCTACACAGAGGGATGCGAGGGTTCAGAATGAGTCACCCTAAGATGTGCCTCTGTGGGGGCAGGTTGTTTTGATTTGAGCGAGAGGCAACCAAGACCTATGGGCTCAAGAGAAACTTTTGCTCCCACATAACTACCTAGCAGAATCAAATAAACAAACAAAACACATTTGAGGAAAATTATTAATTAAATACTTCCTGAGGGGAAATACAGAATTCCCCTTCCTGAGGGGAAATACATACTGAGGGGAAATACAGAAAAATACATTCAAACAAACAATAGCAAAGAACTGATATATGACTCCACGGCATGGTTTTTCCTGAATGCAGAGAGATCTTAGGTCTGATGGAATCAAGAAAAGAGCATGAAACAATTGGAGAAAACAATGGCCCCGCATTGAGTATTTTGATCTTTATTTATTTATCTGGACATATATTATAGAAGTAGACACAGTCTGTGCACCAGTATACACATATAGACTATATAGTAGTAAACACATGGAAAATTTAAAGAGGACACATTCTAGAAAAATAAAAATACCAAAACTTGCCTAAAAAAAAAAATAACCTGAAAAGAATGACAACATTGGAAATAACAGAAAAAGATGTTGAACAATTGCTTGTAAAATTATTCACTGTGCTTAAATGGTTTTAAAAGTGATAATGATTGACTATTTAAGACAAAGATAACTCTGTCTCTCCATCATCTCTCTAATAAAATACGAGGGGAAATACAGAACTTTCCATTTCATTTTTTCATTTCATTCATAAAATAGCAATTATACCAAAATCATACTGATGTATTGAAACAGATTTAAAATATTTAACATAATGTTAGCAAATTACATCTACTCGTATTAAATCTATTCGTATTAAAATAATAAAACGGTGGGTTAGGAAGTCAGTCAGCGTGGTTTAAAACTGTAGTTCACTGTTTATACTAGTTTCTCATAACTTAACCTCAATGAGTCTGCATTTCCTCAACTGTTAAATTATTAATAGTACTGACTTAATACATTTGGGATGAGGATTTAAAAGATAATACATACAAAGTATCTTTTCTTACTGTTAGCTGCTTAAATAGATTTCTTTGAAGGATGCAAGGAAGATTTAATATTAATGTGTACTAATACATTTAATTGCATTATAGACCAAAGAATAAAAATTGTATGATCTTGATATATTCTAAAACAGCATTGATACATTTAATATGTATTCTTCATAAAACACTGGGTCTCCCAAATGACAGATGCCAAGAGGCATTTTATAAATTGAAAATTGATTCATGGAATAAACATAGAAAAATGCTTCTTAACCACCTTTTGCTTGAAAATAAAGTCCTTCAGTGAGCATTCCAAAAGCTCTCTTCTAAGCAATGATCTAAAAACAATAGAGAATATGCACATTCCATTTTCAGCTAAATAAAGAGACAGCTAAAGCCTCAAATCTCAAGACATGTCAAAGGACTGCCAAAACCATGGAGCGAAAGCAAGAAATCACGCAGGGAAGGACTGGAGCAGTGCTCAGGTACTCTCCGATGGGTACGAGGAGGCACGCTGGTGCGATCCTTGACTCCCCAGTCTACACTGATCCAAAGGGGATCCGGGGCTGGTAGCAGAGCTTCCCCAGATGAGACTCCCATCAACCAGCCAGAGACAGCAGCGCACACATAGAAAGTCATCAAATGAACAAACCACACGTTCAGAAATTAGCCTGTCTCTTCGGAAACAGATGAAAGATGTTGCATTCTGAAACTTCTCTCCACTACTTGGTCCAAATTAAACTACTCCCAGTTGAGAGTCACAGAGCCTCTAAAAAAATTCTTTTTTTTAATGAAATGAATATAACTGATACTAAAAGTTTGGAAATATTGACAAAGTGAGTGTATATACCACCCCATTTATAAATGCCATTTAAAAATTCTAAGTAAAATATTAGCTGACAAAATCCAGCAATACATTAAAATAATTATGCACTCGATGACCAAGTGGATTTAGTCCCATAATGGAAGTGCAATTAAACTTCAAGATGCTTATTAAAATGCACAATATACCTACAAAGAAAAAGCTATGTTGATCTTCACAGATGCTAAAAATGTTATTTCCTAAAATTCAAAATTATTCCTTAATAGAAAAATGATTTAATAAGATAGGAATAAATGCCTTTTTTTTAACATCATAAACTATGTCCATCTCAACACTCAAGTCAACCTCTCACCGAGAAAGGAAGCACTTGAAGCTTTCTCAGTTAAAATCAGGAATAAGACAAAGGTGTCCACAGCCACCATTGTTACTTAACATTGTTCTGGAGGATTGAAACTGCAGTTAGGAAATGCAAAACTAGAGACACAAAAAGAATTGGAAAGAAGTTAAAATTACCATTATTTGCAGAGGGTATTATTGCAAACAATGAGATTATAAGCAAATTAACTGGAAAACAATTACAAACAATAAGAGAATTTAATAAGAAGGCAGTATACACAATTAATACAAGGTATCAATCGTTTTTATATACAAACAACAAGTTAGAAGTTTTAAAGGAAAAATAAATCCCATTTCAAGTTGCAACTCCCCCATTCCTCCAATAAAAGATATAATACCTAGGAATAAACCAAGTAAGAAATGTGCAGGATTTATATGAAGCAAATTTAATTATATTTATATGGATAAATCTTAAAAATACAGTAGTGAATAAAAATATTAGAAATGAGACTGGTCCTTAGCAGGTCCAATAATAAATAATTTGGAAGACATACAATTTCTTATTGTGTGACATTTATCTTATAAGAATATCCATATCCAGGGTCATATATTAGACATCTGAGAGTGGGTTGCTATGTGGGTTGGTGGAGGATGGGGGTGGAATATAAGTGGAAATCAGGAATGAGAAGGCCCTGCAAATTCTGAAATGAGAATGTGCCCTGAATTCTCTGCGCCAGAAGCTTTTTAAAAAAATCAGAAAAATCTTGATGCAAAAGACAATTTAATGTCATTAGAATATGTGTACAATAAAATTTAAATGATCAAAACAGAATAAAAAATACTACATATGGATTATCTTAATTTTTGTTTACAGTATGTTATGAATGAACAAAAGAGTAACAAGGTATTCACAACAATGTTATCTCTGAATCTTGAATGGTTTTTGATTCTTTCTTTTGACTTTTTAGATTTTTCATATGAAGCTAAAACCTTTGATTAATTATATAATAAAAACAAACAGTAACTGATAAAGGTAAAAATGTGAAAGAGCACTAAGGGACTAGAAAAGAACACCAGGTTTCAATTCCTAGCTTTCTTGTTTATTAGCTATGTGATCGGGGACCTACATTTTTAAACCTCAGTGTTTACATCTAAAAAATGGGTGTAGTAATGCATTCATTGTCTCTCAGGATTATTGTAAGGATTTCTCAAGATAGCATAGGTGAAATTATTTATAACCCATGAAGCTAAGGGTATACAGGTCCACTGTTCTTTATCTGACATCTGTGGTTGTATATGCTTCAGAATTCTAAACTTCTCTGTTTTAGAGACATAACAGTGTAGGAAGAGCATGTTATGTGTCAACCCAAATAGGGTCAAAGAAATGATCAAAGGAAATATCAATCTTCCATTAAAAAGAATCAGTAAATAAATAGCCTCAGGTCAGTTCAGGTTGTTGGCAAATTACTTCAAGCCACATCAGGTTTAATATAAGCCACCAAGTAAATTATAAAATCATTTGATTTTCAGAAATTTTTTTTTTTTATACTAGAATTGCACCTCAGGGATTAAAACAATCTTATTATCTCATTTATGTAAAAGAAGAAAAGAACAACTCAGCAATTTCACATAAATTGATCCATCTAGAAACCTAAATGTTTCACAAAAATGCAAAATGGACTTTACTCAGACCTGGAGGTTGGCAAAATGGATTGGGGAAACACTGGAGGTGAAAACTATGACTGGAAAAAAAGAGCACGCAGCCACGCAGAGAGGCACGAGAACCTGGGTAGGAAAGGCTCGATGGCCTTAAGATTGTGATGAGGTCCTTGAGGTTGAGACTAGGTTTCTTGGGGGGAAGAGAAATGGGAAGATTGTACTGAGCAGGAATTAGAGCGATAGCCCTGGATGTGTGTAAATACGAAGGAAGTCCGTTCTGAGCTTGCCACTATCTCCACTGTTCACGAGCTCTCTCAGCCATGCTTCATGGTGCGTTTATCCTCCCAACAGTGAATCCTGGCTCCTCCGTGGAGCAACGTTGTCAACTGTCACAGCTGCCAAGCCAACAGATGGTGTGGGCCTGTGTCACCAGCAGTTTCCAAATGTAAAAATATAGTCATTTAGATGTTTTCTGTGTACACCCATTTCCCCATTAATCTTCTAAGTGCAGCTGCAAATGGATAATTTCCATGTGAAACATAGTGGCATTCTGGCCACTTTCATTCACATACTTTCAGACCACCTGCCGTGTCCCCAGTGCTATGCTACAACGGAGGCGTGCAGAGAACAAAGGACAAAGTCCCTCTGGTATTTTTCTCTTATTATTTAGCGAATCTATGTTTTATCTCACCAGCCATATATATATATTTTATTAAGGAGTATTGGGTGACAATCATTAGTAAAGTTACATATGTTTCAGGTGTACAATTCTGTAATACATCATCTATATGTCACATTGTGCATTCACTACCCAGAGTCGGTTTTCCCTCCATATTTAAAGCTCTTTGAGGACAGCACCCTATACTTATTTTTAAATTTTTTGCAGTCTCAGGGAACACAGGGCAACATTTATCACATAAGAGTTAATGACTATTTCTGGGAGGCAGGGTAAATTGGGACAGGTTGGTAAAAGGTTACAAACTTTGAACTATAAGATGAATAATATTTGAGGCTCTGAGGTATAACATGGTGACTATAGCTGATGCCATTATTATATAATAGAAATTTGCTAAGAGAGTAGAACTTACATGTTCGCACTGTTATGTGATGAATGTGTGAATTAACAGATGGGAAGAACCCTTTTACAAGGTACACGTACATAAAATCATCACAATATACACCTTAAAATCTTACAATTTTATTTGTCAATTATACCTGTCAATAAAGCTGAAAAAAGAGTTAATAAATATTCCTTAAATTGATTTTAAATCATACCTAATTTGTAAGAAGTGCCCATATCCCGCTCCAAAGAAAGGCACACATACCAACAAAACAAAAAGTGAAAGCTGAAAGAACGACTCTACAAATTGTACAGCCAAACATAAATGGCTATTGAATTGTTCACTACATTTGTTTTGTAATCACTATTAAGAACAATTGAAAGTTATAATCTGTCCATTGCATCTCACCTGGAGGCTAGCAAGAGTCTCAAATTAGAACGTATTCCACTAACGCCTTCTTTCACCAATTTATCTTAAAAGTTCTCACCAAATTAATTTCTTTCAAGTACATACCCAATTTTTCCAGCTTAAAACTGTACAGGATTTCTATTACCTATGCAAAACACATTAAAAAATCATGGCCCTAGCAGTTTTTTATTATCTGGTCCCATATTGTCATTCCAATATGGAAGAGATGGCCACCTCTCGTTACTCTCCTGGTTGATCCCTGGGCACCACGCTATAAGCAGTTATTCCCTCCTCCACTGGCAGATAACATTCCGTTCCATGTAAATACATTTGAACATGCAATTCCTTCTGCCTATGCCAGTTCCCACCATCTTTGAGGTCTACCTACTCCCCATCTCTCTGAGTACTCAAATGATCCAGGCTTGGCCAACCATGGAACGCCTTCCTAGCAGTAAGCATTGGTTCAGTGACACAGGAAGTACCTTCCCCAGAGACTTTTGTTGGAACTATTAGGGAAAAAACACACGTTTCACAGAGATTATATCTGTAAAGTCCACGTAAGCCTACAGCTGTCAGTGGCCACATTTGTCCCATAAAGACACCCCAAAATTAAGGATTCTTTTTCCCTTCAATTCCTTAGCTGCTGAGAATGAGGTTAGTATGGGAAAGTAGAGACAAGTGACGAAGCAAAGTTAGAAGGATGATAAACCAACTTTGAAAGACAAAGACGCCAAATTTTTGAATCCTGAAGTGGTTTTTGATGTATATTCCAAATGCTCTCCAAAAATATCTCCCCACCAGGAGAGAACTCATATACACGTACAAACACACACTGCCTAATAACTTTAGTCATCTTCCTTGACTTTCAAGTTATCTTGTCCTTGAGTTTGATTTTAGGACCTTGGATCTATTTCTTATTTCTAATCAAAACTTGAGGGTCAGGTTTTACATTCTGTCACATATACTGGTCTATATAACCCTCAGATCGAACTTACCTGTCAACTAGGTTGCTTCATAAAGAGATCTATGCAAAAATGAGGACTATATGCCCTGGGAAAATGTTTATACCTCTTTTAAATCTTCTCTCCTTTCACTCGCTCACATCTGGCACTCCAAATTTTCATTGTGGTGCCCAAGCAAACACATAATATGTGACAATATGTAAGTCTTGCTACATCCATAGACTTAAATCCCTAAGATTTCCAGATTATCAAATTCCAACCTTAGACTTCATCTGGAACAATTTATTGTGGATTCAGTCAGTGTAGGTCAAATCTCACTTTCCACTTCTGCCTCTCTGAACCACAAAGAATCTACATGACATAGATACATCTGCTAATTCAACCAAGAAAACCAGCCAAATTCTTCTTTTATTGGCTTAATGCAGGTTTTAAACAAACCACTGACTGATTCTCCACTTTCCATGAAGAGCTGTTTTCTCCATGAATAGGTAGCCCCAGCCTTGGATGGTTTTATCGGCTATGCAGTGATTTTGAAAATTGTCCTGTTAAATAATTCTATCCTGCCATGTTCCTCTTGGGTATGCCAAGAGAAGGGTTGAGCTGGAGCTGGGACTGAGACAGAGGTGCTTTGGCAGAAGATAAATGTAGACAGGTGGTTGGCAGAGAGGGATGCTACTCAGTTGGCAGTGTCGGAATAGACAGGTGGGTTGGTCTGGCTATCATCACCAGAGCTTGTTGGCTCTTGGCCAAAACACTGGGTGGAATTTTAATGCCAGAAGATGTCAATCCAGGAGGTGAGCCAACGGGACTTGATTTTAGGACCCTGGATCTATTTCTTATTTCTAATCAAAACTTTAGGTTCAAGTTTTACATTCTGTCACATATACTGGTCTACATAACCTTTAGATCAAACTTACCTGTCAACAACATTGCTTAATAAAGAGAGCTATACAAAAATGAGGACTTGGGTGGCAGCCAACCATGGACTCTGCCAACGTTAGTAAGCTGAGAAGGAGCAGGACCAGGTAGTCTGAAGGGAAACAAAGGAGCACAGAGCTCTGCCCATGAGGAGCAGTTATGGGCATTATCTTGATAGATGGGCATAGGGAAATGGGGAGACTGCACAGTGGAAAACATAGGATTCTATATTAACGAACCGGTGTTAAAGCATCAGCTTCACCAGCTTCAACTTGGTCAAGCTATTTTATTTCTTTTAATAGCATTTTCTTCATCTATTAAATGACAGGGTAAAGAACAGTACTTCTTAAGGTTGCTGGGAAAGTTCAATGACAAACTGTATGCAAATGCTCCATGAATGATGTAATGTTTGCAAACAAATGTTAGCTGTGTATTTGTCACAGGCAAAATCAAGTGCATTTTAAAATAGAGGCAGAATAAATGGACAAATCAATATTAAAAGCTGGAGACTTCAATATCCTATTTTCAATAATGGACAGAACTTCTAGGCAGAGCAGCAAGGAAGTAGAGATTTGAGTGACAATACAGACTAAGCATCTATAGAGCACTCCACCCAGCAAGAACAAAATATACATTCTTCTCAAGAGCACATGGGTGGTACAGTCTTCAGAACAGATCACTTGTTAGGCTATAAAACAAGTAAAAAGTCTCCATAAGTTTGACATCATACAAAGTATGTTCTCCAACCACAATGGAATGAAATTAGCCACCAATAACAGAAGGAAATTTGGAAAATGCACAACTATGTGGTAAGTAAACAACATATTCTTAAATAACCAGTGGATCCAAGGAGAAACCAAAAGGGAAATTAGAAAATATGTTGAGATGAATGTCGATGAAAACATAAGGCATCAAAAGTTAAATAATTCAGTGAAAACAATGCTCAAAAAGAAATTTATAGCTGTGAAAACTCACATTAACAAAGAAGATGACGTCTTGGCTATTGTGAATAATGTCGCAATGAACATGGGAGTGCAGATATCTCTTCGAGATAGTCAAGACATGGAAGTAAACTAAATGTGTATTGACAGATGAATGGATAAAGAAAATATGGTATGTACGCACAACAGAATATTATTCAGACTTAAAAAAGAAGAAAATCCTGCAAATGTGACAATATGGATAAACCTTGAGGACGTTATGCTAAGTGAAATAAGCCAACCACAGAAGGACAGAGTGCATGATTCCACTTACATGAGGTAGCTAACAAACTCATAGAATCAGAAGGTAGAATGGTGTCTTATTCTTCAAACAAGAAAATTATTCTTCAAATGTCTTATTCTTCGAATAAGATAGGATTTTATTCTTCTTGTAACTCAAATGTAAGATACTTCTATATAAGATCTATAACATGTAGACCCTTAGACATTATCCTAAGTGAACAGGCTCTGTATGATTAAAACTCTGCTCAAAATTGAAGAGAATTAAGCTTAATACCATAGAACTGAATTGTCCAAGGACTCAACTTCAGTCAAGTAAATGTTACCCTGTTTATTTAAGTAAACCATTACAAATATTAAAAAATTTTAAAACACACTTCTAAATTACCCATGGGTCAAAGAAGAAATCACAATAAAAATTAGAAAATACTTTGAACTAAATAAAAATGAAACCACAACATTTTAAAATTTGCAGATGCAGGTAAAATGATGCTTAAAGGAAAATTCATAGCATTGAATGCTTATATTAAAAAAGAGGGGTCTCAAATCAGTAATCTAGGCTTCTACTTTGAGAAACTAGAAAAGAAAAAAAAAATAAACCTGAAGTCAGCAGCAGGAAGGAAATAATGAAGAGCAGAAATCAATGAAGAAGAAGACAGAAAAAACACGGAAAAAAATCAATAATACCAAAATTATCAATAAAATTGATAAAGTTTTAGTCATACTGATCATGAAAAAGAAAGAAGGTACAGCTTGCCAATGTCAAAAATAAGAGAGGTGACATAACTACAGATATTAAAAAGAAAGAATGGAACTATTATGAACTGTCAGGTTAACAATGGATGTGGAGGCACTAGAACTCTCAAATATTGCTGGCAGAAATACAAAATAATATATAACCTCTTTGAAAAATGGAGTAGCTTTTTATAAAAATAAAATATAATTACCATATGACCCAGCAGTCCCACTCCTAGGTATTTACCAGAGAGAAATAAAAATAGATATCCACACAAAGACTTGTATGCAGGTGTGCATAGGAGCTTGACTAACAATGGCTCGAAATGTGAAGCCACCAAGATGTCCATCAACTGGTAGAAGAATAAACCAATGTGGCATATAAATAGTAGGGACTACTACTCAGCAATAAAAAAGACTACTACTACTGAAACATGCAACAGCATGGCTGACTATCAAAGCATTATGCCGAGTTATATAAGCCAGACACAAAAGACTACATGCTGCATGATTCTATTGATATGAAAATCCAGAAAAGGCCAAACTATAGTGACAGAAAGATTAGCTGGTGCAAGAGTCCCTGGCAGGGGTAAGGAACTGACTTCCAATGGGCCCAGAAGAACTTGGTGAAATTACAGAATCGTTCTATATTTTTATCATAATGGTAATTACATAACTATATTAAATTAGCAAAACTCATTTAATTGTACACAAAATGGTAATTTTAGTGTTTGTAACCTCCATAAAGCTGATTTTTAAAAACACTACAGAAAATATATTTCTGCAAATGGATTATACATTTAAAAGTAAGGGAGAAAAAAATATCCTGAAACAAAATGGAGTAAAAATTGTTAAAGATGTATAAATAGTGAAAAACTGCTCCATAAAGGATGCCAAATTACCAAAAACTTAAGAGACTAAGACTATTACTCATTGTCATATTGAAGAACCTGTTTTTAGCCAAATTAGAGTTGGTCAAAGTCACCTGTTATTAAGAGAAATATTTTAATCTTTTGCAAAATATTGAAATTATGGATGATAAAGGATGACTTTCAAAATTACAAAGGATAAAATGTCTTTGCAACATCAAAACATTTAGCCAATTCATGAAAACATTTAGTCAGTGAGGTTGTTGGAATATTACCCATAAACAATGCCCCAGGTGAGTAAGGGCAACTTGGAACAAAATTCTGGCATCATAGGAATGTTGATTGTACGATCGTGTGGTAAAATTGCAGAGTACAGAACTACATATGCGTGCTTATGCTATCGTTGTTAGGTAAATCAGGTGCTAATCCATCAATATCTACGCCACGCTGACTGAGAGGGGTGGTGACATAAGTAGGACAGAGTTAGAAATAGACAATGAACATATGTGTAAATACCCAGCACACAGCTGGCACTCACTGAAAGTTTATTGAATGTAATCAAATCCAGTCAATGACATAAGACACGTGTTTTTAAAAAGTACAAGAATTTGAGTTCGGCCAGGAAAGCTTTCCCAATTCAAGGAAAATTTACGATGGTCTTTGAGGAACTCAGGCCCTTTAAATAGGTAAATAGAAACGAGAGAGAGGAGAAACTTGAGCAAACACCCACCAGGGAATTGACATTGCACGATCAGGATACAACAGCATCTTACACTCTTTTCAGGGACACAAATGGAGAGGCCTCAACTTGGCCTTGAGTAGAAGCATATCTGAGCCTTCAGGACTCTTCACCCTTCTGGCTTCATATGCAAGCAAAGGCAGGCTGGGAGGCCACTCCTTGTCCTTTCCCCTTAGCCATCCCCTTCATCCTGGAAGCCTGAGTTTTATAGTCATCCTCAGAATTCTCACTCAGAGAAGAGAAGGCATCCATAAAAATGAGCCTTAAAAAAATAAAATAAAATAAAACCCAAGAACCTAGAACCCTATCCCCTGCAGTCTTGCATCTTACATGTCCTGGAGATTACCTAAAATAAACAGATAAAGCTGATTTGCAGTACTTTGGGAAATGTCACTCTCCAAATGAAGGGAAAATGCTATGTGTCATCTCAAGCTCCTTAAAAAGAAATATATATTACCCCCAAATCACCAACTATCCCATCCTCCCACGTACATTAAGAAGGGTGCCTTTTGGTGTCAATCTTTTCAAAAGTTCTCTATTCTCTACGATATTCATGGAAAACATCTCTAGTCACTTCCCGACACTTAGGATTTTGGGGAGAGGATGGTAAACTTCTTGCCTTTGAAGATTCCAAACCGTCTAATTTCTGGATGAGTCCAGATTCTTTCCCTTCGGGGCCATGAAAAGCTTTAGGCAGCAAAGATAAGGAGGATTAGCCAGGATGCCCCAAAACTATTAGCAGTGCTAAATGAAACGAACAAAAGGAAGGTTTATAAGCGTAGGTCTGGGCATTCACGTTCATTAGGCCTTAAGGAAATTTTCAAGCCCCTCAAGATAAAAGGAAAGGTGTGAGCGAATTCTAAAAGGCTTTAGCTTACCTGTGTGGTTTACCTCATTCTGTGCTATTATTAAAGCATCTATCACCTCAACGCAGGTCTACTTATGTGTCCTATAAGGACCACCTCCCATGTCCTTCCTAACCAGTAAGAACCCTCTGGGGTCAGATACAAAGATTGATAGGACTCAATCTGTCTTCAAACAGACTCAACCAAAAGCCCAGGAGACAGATAAGTAGGTGCTGGGCTCTGACAAGACAATTTATCCTTTATTCTCCTTTTATGCAGAGTAGTAAGGGCCTTTATTTCACCAGGTGACATGAGAGCACAAATGAACCAGACCAGGTAAAACAATGAAGGCTTTGGGAAGCAGGGGACATGTGAGGTCAGATTGCAGGTAAGGTAGCCAGAGGAAGACATGTAATTAAAAGAGGGAGAAAGAACTAAATCAAGCAGAAGAAATAGCATGGGAAAATAAGAGTGGTGATTGTGAACCTGCTGCGTTTAGGAAGAGGTGGGAATTCTGTAAAGCTAGATTGGAACAGCCAGAAGAAAGGTTGGGAGACAAAAAGCCTGGGTGGACAATGAAGACATTTATGGAAACAGGCAAAAGAGAAGGAGCAATTTGAGAGGAAGGTGAGTGGCACAGTAAATATGAAGAGTTCAATGCTGATAAATATCATTTAGCAAATTTGAATATAAAACAGCTTTCCGGAGGCAAAACTTAATATTCTATTTGTTCTACAGAGAAACAACTTAATGTTTTCCTTGGGGCTGTGTGTCTGGACACCTTAAAAATATTAAATTCACTGGAAAGTTTAAGTACAGCACGGACCTGTTATTGTAAATTCCCTGTTCTGCTAATATTGGCAAGCTGTTTTACAACTGTGTTGACTTTTAAGAAACAATTATGAACTGTTCCCCATAAGGTTTGTTAATTGAATTATTGAAAAACGCTTCATACAAAGGTCAAAATCAGGATTTTCTACGCACAACATACACTAGTTTCCATTGCTTGGGCAGGACAGAATTATTCAGGTGCCCATACTACAACAAGGAACTACCAAGAAACTACAACTTTTAAATAAGTAAATAATATAATAATTCAAGTCAATAGATACATAAGGGACATGGATCATCTTCTCCACATTTCCCAAAGACACAAAAGCACCCAGATGAAAGGAATTCTGTTGAAAATATGGAACATGTTGAGAATGTAGGACAAAAGCTACATTCCCAGAATTTATACATTGTCGTCTCAGTGCACTGAATTTGATAAGAAATGAGAAAGTAACACAACCCATATGACAAAACTGTTTGGAGTTCACAGAACACACAATGGCCTCCTAGCTACAGAGACCATATGTTTCTCTGTGTCAAGAGCAGCTACCTGTCACGTATAAAGCAAAGGTCAAATGTGCAGCAGATTTCATGCTAATCATTATCCTGTAAGAGATGATTTTTCATTGTTTTTTGGAGGGAAATTGATCTCAATTTGTTTTTTCTTTAACCAAAATGTTAAGCCACACACATCTTTGAATATATCTTAAACTTGTCTGAATAAAGCAATCCCTCCAACATATTTGTAGCATTTTGCAACGTCAGATGTTGCTTCCAGCTGCAAGACAATTTATCCTTTATTCTCCTTTATGCTGTAAGCAACTTAGAATGTTTACATCTACAGGAACAGTAGTTTCACGTGGAGTTCAGCACCCAAGAGATGGTTGTTTCTATACACCATTGGACTGTATCAAAGACAGCATTGTCAAGTACGTAATGGTTGGCTTTTCATGTGGGGCCCAACATTTCAACAGAGCTTTTATTATTCATACCAATCTGGCTTCAGTTCATCTTCCACAGACACTCCAGATTAAATTTTCTTCATTATCATTACAGAACTAGATGAATAAGTGGCACATCTGCTCATGAAGTGGTTTATTATCTGTTAGGATGAAGTTGGGGATGAATAGGGAAAAAAAACTAGGGAGGAGACAAATGCACCCAGGTTTATGCCCACTGTGAAATGCAGAACTAGCTATGCTATCTGTCAAAATCCATTGGTCTCCCTGTTGTACTGAATGGGGAATTATCACCAAATGAGTGGATACAATTTCCCATGGGGAAAATGCAAAGCAGACAGGAATCAAACCTGGCATGTGATGAAGGCCTAATGAAGACCTTACATTGTTCCATTCAATGTACAGCCCATCCTTCCACAAGAAAATTTGAAGATCTGTAAATATTTTACCAACAGTCCCATACCAGATATTTCTCATGCAAAATAAGACTGTATAAATAAATCTGTTGATTAGGACGACATCAACACACTACAGCTGCGCCATTCACATGGGGTTTACAATCCATTTTTTTCTATTACTAATAGGCCTGGAGCATCCATTCAGGACTAGCACCAGGCCTATACAGTACAAACAGTCTGCGCCGTTCCTGGATTAGCTCCGACTGTGCTTACATTCAAGCCTCTGTCTGCAGAATAACTTGACTGTATCTTCCATTTTCAATAGGCTGGCCACATAGCTTAGTGTGGCGGAGGATATAGGAATGAGTGATTTATTTCTGCCAATACCAAGATAACAACAACAATAAAAACAAATAATAACTCCTCAAACTTTAATGTACAAATCACCTGAGAATCCGGTTAAAATCCAGATTCTGATTCAGTAGGTCTGGAGCGGGGCTTAAGAATTCATTTCAAATAAGCTCCCAAATTAGCCGATGCTGAGGGCGCTTGGAAGACACCAACATGGAGACAGACTTATGATGTTAAATAATGCTAGCCACCGTGGCTGTGGAGCCCTCAAACACAGCTCCCCAAATGGAGATACGTTAAGTGCAAAATTCACACCAGATTTCAAAGACTTAGCACCAAAAAAGGAAAATAGTTCATTAATAATTTTTATTGACTAAATATGTAAAAGATAGTTTAGCTACATTGAGTTAAAAATATACTATAAAATTAATTTCGCCTGTTTATTTTTCCTTTTTTAATTGTGGCAACCATAAATTTTTAAATTACATTATGTGGCATGCATATTGCTACAGCACTGAGATAAACAATTCACGAGATTGGTTACATATGTGTGTGTGAATGTATATATGTAATATAGATATGATATATATACCATATATATGTATTTACCTATACATATGGTATGTAATACGTAGCTATATCACCACACCTGATAAAGAACCTCTTTGATATGCCTGCATGGAGGTAGAATACCTCTCTAGTCTTGCCACTAACCAAGGAGATGAATCCATTAAAATGCTTTTAACTACAAGAAAATCAACCTGTTTATTAAGCTTCAGGAAAAGTATCTACTTGGAAAACTGAGTAAAATAAGAGTCTACAGGGCTTAGTTTAGGGTCTCTTACTCCATTTATTTTCAAGTCTCTTAGCTCTGATTCAATGCCCAGGCAAAATGGCCCAGTGACAAGTGAAGGAAAAAAAAAAAAATCCAGAGAAAGAGACAATTCCCTTCCTATGTCTCTATTTGAGGAACAAAGAAACGTTTCTAGAAACCACAAGTGAACTTGACTCTCATCTCCATGTTCCAAACAGGCAGATTCCCAATCCTGAACCAATCTTTGTGGCCTGAAAATTTGACATGTTCTTGTTATCTTAGACACAGTTTCCTGAATCAATCACTGGTAAAAGCAGTAGAATTAACAACATAGGTTTGGACTAACCATGGTCCACTCCCAGGAACGTGAAGACGATCCTATAAAATTCAAGGCTATCACTCCATGGGAACAAAAATAGTATGGAGGAAAATAAACTCAATGCCAATAACGGTAGGTGGGACCCCACTCCTGTTTTAATATGTACAGGATTATTATCTTGGGAAAATAATACCTGATAATGGCGAACATTTTTAAACTCCCCAAAATATGTAAAAATATTTACAATAGCACCCAAAATTGTATCACTTAGTAATAGTTCCCTTCAGATACATCTTTAGGTGTGAACATATACATAAGTTTCATACACTATAAATACTCAACTCTAACCTTTTTCTCTCATACCATCTTCTGTAGACATCTTCTAATACCGACACTTTTAGATCACTTTTTTCTAGCTGCACATCTTTCATTGTACGTATATACCATAATTCAGAATTTTGCAGCAGGCCATAAATGGGCTTCGGATATGCTCCCAGGTATGAATCTACTTGGTCCCCAGGGCAGCCAGTAGGGCCAGGGGTGAGATCAAGGATCTGAGGACACTGCTCAGGACAAAGTGTGAGAAGCACAGCCATTAACTCCACTATTTGTAGATATGTATGCTAGTTTCAAACTTTCATTATTAGAAACAAATTATTACAGACATTGTTAGACACATTTATTTTCCCAGTTGAGGGATCTGATGATAGAATTTTAAACACTTGTGTTTTCAGCAGATTTTTAAAGGCCGCAAGAAAAAGGGAGATGTAAGAAAATAGTGGTTTTCACCCCCTCAGCTGCATGGTCATCCTTCCTAGGCCTGCAAATTCACAATGCGGCAGGATTCACAAAGATCGGGCATGTTCCTTTCACATCACTTGAGTAACAATTAGAACAATTAGTGGCCTGTGTTGCTAGGCTCGCTGGTATTTGTATATCCTAAAACAGTAAAATAGAGTTAGTCAAACCAAGAGAGAAGTGGCTTTCCTTATGTTCAGCTCACAGGTGGTTGCTTTGAGCCAGTATTTGATCCATGGATAGCAAAGGTGTTGGCATTCAAATTTCCCAGTGCTGTGTGTACGCGTGCATGTCTGCATGTACACATGAGAGTGGAAGAGAAAAACAGATCGTAGGCAGACAAAAAAAAAGTAGACAGACAAGCAACATTTTCAAAAAATTTAGCTAAAGTCAAAAAAATTTTCCAAGTTAGAGACCTAAAGCAATATTTTTCCATAAGCAGGCATGATTAGCCTTACTTTTCAAAGAAGGTAAAGGAGGCTCAGAGAGTAACACACTCAGAAAGTCTCTAGAGCAATCTTTGACTCAAAATCTCTTGTTCCTTTTTTGAAGCCAGCACTACCCTCCAAAAAGGAACTTCTAGCATAGTCTCTCACATGCCATTTTGGGAATGCGTGGTTAAAAAAAAACACAACAAAACATAAATATTGGTTTGGATGAAAGCTGACCCTGATAAAGCAGAACAATTAGGTAAGTTCTCCCTGTGTAGGGAGCTGTGTGATGAAGGTGCCTGATCCATATTAGCCTGACACAATCACAACTGACGATGAAGATAGCCTTCTTTGAAACTGGCTGTGTTCATGATTGTCCACTGACCTGTTTAAGTTTTGGGAAGAGATTTGCCAAGAATATTCCCAAGATACCTGACGAGCTCAGCACTGGGTATTGCACAGCCTGGGTCTTCCATGGTGCTTGTCATCGTCTTATACATTCAGAATATGGAAGGGCTGCCAACAACCAGACATAGAATCAACTGGACCAACATTTTGATGTTAAAAATCTGCAGAAAATGATAAATAAGCCATGAAGTTGTAATGACACATTGGGATGATTAAAAACATAATTTTACGCATCATTGATTTGATGCTGTTTCTAAAAGGAACCCATTACATACATTTCATCTGAAAAAAACAATTTTTATCTCTTAACAGTAAATGGATTCATTTGAATAATGGATCTCGCATGAGCAAAACATGCAGAATAGAGATATGCATCAACAGTAATTTCATCGTGTATATATTGTCAGCCTCTTGCTTTCTGAATCAACAAAGTAGCCAAGGAGATCTGAACTTTCTCTCCATAATTACAAATCTGTGGTCATTTCTTTCCACAAATCTTACTTTAGGTCATACCACGTATTGGGCATGTAATAAGGATGCAATAGTGAGCGAGACGGACGTGGCCCCTGACTTTAAAGAGCTTGAAGGCTAGAGAGAGAGAAACAAGTAAGCAGGCAATTGCTCCACAGTGTGCTAGGAACTCTGGTTGGAGAAGGGCAGGGCCAAGTGGCCCCAACCTAGACATTGGAGGAGTGACATCTAATCTGAATGACAAAAGACTTAAAGGAAGGATGGTCTGAAGAGAGAATGAGCAGCAATATTAAAAGGTTCGGGAGGCTAGAGAAAGTGTATGTTCAGGGATCTGCAAATACTCAGGCATGGCTAGAACGCAAAGTCTAAGTGGGGAATGGTGTAAGAAGAAGTTGGAGAAGTAAGCTGTAAGCAGATTACAAACTCTAAAGCAAGTGAAAGAACTTGGACTTCATTCGGAGGGCAGTGAAGAAGAGGGTAGCCAGACAAAATACAAGAGGCCCAGCTAAATTTGAATTTCAAATAAACAGTGAATAATTTTTAGTCTAAGTATGTTTCAAATATTTCTGGAACATACTTATACTAAAACAATATCCACTGTTTATCTGACATCCAAATTTAACTGGGGACACTGTATTTTGAGTTGCTTCATCTGGCAACCTAAATGGGAAGCCACTAAAAGTTTAACAAAGGGAGTAACATGATACAATTTAAGCTTTAGAAAGATGCCACTGATGTGATATAGAAAACAAATCCATTCATTCGCTTATCGATTACAGTGTTTTTGAGCAGCCACATTACATACTAGACAAAGCTTTGGATAAGAAACAAAATTTCATGATTCCATGTAAAGTTTAAGGCAGGTGCCTTGAATGGCACCTTCCTTCTTTTAGCCACATACTTCTTTCTGTATTGCTACTTAAGAGGTAGTAGAGTGACTAGCGGAGGAGAGTAACATTGAACTATGGAGCCCCAGTGTCTGGATTCAGTATTTGACTTCCCTACTTATGAACCGTGTGACACTCAGCAAGATATTTAACCTCTTATTCCTCAGTTTCTCACCTGTGAGGTGGGAAAATAATAGTATTTTATGGCAACTGTGACGATCAAATGACAATCAAATATATGTAAAGCCTGACACAGAATTTCATAAAAGCATCAACTCTTCTTATAATTACTGACAACTGTAATTACTGACATTATTTTCTTCAAGTAGAATCATTTGAACTTGAGCTGACCTAAAGGCAATTGAAAACCAATTTCATTTACCATGAATATTGGGTAATTTTAAAAATAAGAAGAACAACAACAAAACCATCATCTTGGATTTATATATATATATATTTTTTTTTTTTTACAAAAATGGCAATTAAATGTATTTTTAAAATCTAATCATTGCATTTTACAGAAGAGAAAAATGAGGACCAGTAGGAAGATATTTGTCTCAGGTCATAGAGTGACTTCAATACACAGAGGAGGATTATATCTTCGTTCGCTAACTGTTAATACAGAGATCCCTCTAATATATCCATGGTGGCCCTAACATATGCCTCTAGCATACACACCTCCAGAGTTGTGTAGCCTTGAACCTCCAATTACTCTAAAAATCTTGTAGCTGTAGTCTCATGACCGAGTTTCCCATCTCTGAACCTTTCTTTATCATGGACCATCTCTCTCTCCACTCACCCTTCTCCCTCCTCTCTAAAGGGTAGGTGCACCAATGGTTGGGTACACCACCTCAGGAACAGAGTTCTTTAACTGGAGTCCCAGTGGCCAAGGGGGGATAGAAGCCTAATGGAGAAGGTGCAGAAAGAGCTTCTACACACACACACACACACACACACACACACACACACACATACATTACTATGTCTCTAACTCCTTATATCTCTGGTAGGACCCCAGGGTCCAATCCCTCTCTTTGAGCAGTGGATCCCTTTTTCCTTTAGCTCCCCTCTTTTTTACTTCCTCTTGTGTTCCTCTTTTTTATAGTTTTTCCTGCTTCTGAGCCTCTGGATTAAAATAAAAGAAGTAAAACTCCATTAGTCAACTTACTACAAAGATGGAAAAATATTGCAATTGCCAAAAATCAAGATATTTGTTCACGAATCACCTAAAATTTCCTGCCGGACACACTTCAGAAACCTCTGCCTCAAAGAATTCTGTGCACGATTTTAACAGAAGCAAAAAGAATCAAACACAAACAAGAAATAAACAGCGCAAGTCCCAGTCGTCTGATACGGAGAATGCAACACCTCTCCCAGCAGCCAATGCTGATGACAAAAGACACAGCTTTCATTTTTCTGTGGCAAGTCTTTTCTCATGGAGTGATGATTTATGAGTTCACAGAAAAAGCAGTGCCCTAATAACGTGTGTACACATGCTTAGCACCATTTGGCTTTCTGTATTTATTTGCTAGATTTCACAAGTCAAGGCGGCCCTCATACGATTTTGATACAGAAATGTGATTCATACCTGGATGGCTGCAGAGAACATTTAAAATATAAAATTCATTTAGTACCGATTAGCCTTAGAACATTATTTATGTAATTTGTCACAATGGCAGATATTAGAGAGAACATTTTTCTCTTTCCTTTGGAACAGTTTATCAATCATCCTTGCTACTGCCAAACCCTGAGGAGGAGAGCATTTATCAGGGTGTATTAGAAGACTCTAAAAATAAGAGCTGAAACTAGTGTTTATAAGGAGAATATGGGCTGATTGCAAAGACTTGAGAAAAGAGCATTTAGTCTCCAAGTCACAGCAGGCAGTGGGAGAAGTCTAGCTTGCTGAGAAGCATCGGTCCTGCTCTAGAGTAGAGGAAAGAAATCTGCTGGGGGATCCTTACAACTTGGAATGTGCAGAGATGAGGGGGTCACACAATACCGTGAGCAATTCCTGGCTTCCAACAAGCATTAGCAAATGTATTGGTAATTTGGTGCTTTTCAAATTTGCAAATGTCACAGAATTCAGGTTACCTAGTGGAGTCAAACAAGTAACAATATCTTTATATGAGAAATGATAATATTTAGTACTTACACAATGTTGTGCTGTTCATCCTGACAATGGAGAGGGAGCCGACTTTCGCCGTTAGAATAGCAACTTACAGGAGTCTTCCACTTTGGTCAGTTTCCTCTTGGAAAGTCATTTAATTCCTCCAAGGCCTCCATTCTACTTTGGGAAAACAGTTACCAGCTGTAGTCTCCAGGAGTCGACAAGCAAAGTTTCTCAATGCTGGCAGCATATGAGAAGTACTTTGGAGGCTTTAAAATAGAATTACTAAATCCCACTCCAAAACTAAATACTATTTTTAGATGGTATTGGTTCAAAAACAGGTCCCATACACAGAGAGTGAGGAGAGACTGAGGACAGGTACAGAAACCCTCCAGAATGGTAGAAAGTAGGTTTAATAAGCAAAGGCACTTCCTCACGATGCTTGCCTTGGGCATCCACAAGTCAAGTAGATCTCGACACCTACTGGTCAGAATCTTAAAAGTTTATAGGGAGACCTTAACGGGGTTCAGTCACAAACACCGCCCAGGGGGTCTCCACAACACCTTGCTCTCTTAAAGCTGCGGCCTGGAAAGTAGCTCTGGCTGTGGGAATGACCGGGGGTCCACGGAACCACAAAAAGCATATTCCAAGGTCAGGGGAGGGGACGAGGAGCCTTGTGTCGCCAGAGCCCCGCCGAGGGGGCAACCGGCAGTGCCGACCTCTCCGTGCCCACCTCCAACCTTTTATCCCTGGTAACCGGATATTACAATGTTATACTCCCTCCTCTTCCACAGTAATGCTTTGCGAGTCATCAAGGGCTTTCATTAGCTGGGAGGCAGCTCATCTGGCGGCTATTTGGCTGCCTTGAAGGCAGATGCTACAGTTACAATGTAGGCACCTGCAAGAGGAAACACAGATGAAGGTAATGATAACCAAAGTAAGTTTTGTTGTTTATTTCCCCACTAGAGTCCCACGATTCAAACCACTGATTTACTGAGTCCCTCAGGCTAGGAGCTGGATCACTTAGGGTGTTTACCTGTGTCCTCATGCGATTCAATAAAGATGCTACATTAGCAGACTCATCAGGTATGAACAACCACCATTCTGTTAGAATAATAACAAAGTTTCCTCCTTGTGAGGCAGTAGCAATGTCCATGGCCATCTGTGATATGGTGATTTATAATAAGAAATATATATTTGGTCTTCATCCTGTTTCTGGCAAAGAGCTCCTAAAACTCTCCTTATTTCCTAAGTGATGGGCCTGGAGGGAAAGTGCCTTTTGTTATGTGAATGAGGTGACTAGTACTTCACTTAAGGACGGGAAACAACCACTTGATCAGAGCTTTGGAATTTCGTTCTAAGTTCCACCCACCTGACAAGGAAGAGAGGCTGAAGGTTGAAGCAGTCGCCAATGGCCAAAAATGTAATAAATCATGCCTATGTAATGAGCTTCCATAAAAACACAAAAGAATGGGGTTTGGAGAGCTCCTGGGTTGGCGAACACATGGAGGCACTGGGTCAGTGGTGCCCTTGGAGAGAGCATGGAGGCTCGGTGCCCTTCCCCTTGCCTCACCCTATGCGTCTCTTCCATCTGGCTGTTCCTGAGTTATATCCCTTTATAAGAAACTGGTGATCTAGTAACAGGTTTTTCTGAATTCTGTGAGCCATTCTAGCAAATTAATTGAACCCGAGGAGGGGATCTTAGAAACTTCTGATTTATAACCAGCCTGACAGAAGTATAGATCACAACATGGCATTTCGAACTGGCCTCTGAAGTACGGGGCGGGGGAGCGGCCATGTAGGACTGAGCCCTTAACCTGTAGAATCTGATTCTATCCCTGGGTAGATAGTGTCAGAACTGAGTTGAATTGTAGGACATCCAGCTGGTGTCCAGCGAATTGCTTGTTCATGTGGAGAAACCCCCTACCCCACATTGGGCTGTCCTACTTTGGAGGACAGCTTTTCTCATTAGAGACATTTCAGTGCTCGGCAAAGACAGGCTTTGCCAGCCATTCTTTGAGGTTTGTTGGGTGAGTTTTGTAAGGGCTTCTATACATGCTGTATGTCCTCCAGGACAATGGAAGAGATAAAAACAGTGGCCAAATGATCAAACCAGTAGACCATTGATCTTGAATAAAGGGATGTTGGCAAGTTTTGTGACTGTGAGCCAGATTCTCCTTTGTGCCCAGGGAAGACCCAGGGTTCAGGAGTCCAACCATGCAGGTGGGAGACACAGCCAAAGATTTGTGCCACTCAACTGTTGGGTCCCATTTGGGGCTACCCAATAAATACATGGGCAGTGTGACCAGTCAGTAAAAAATTAGTTGCTGTCTTTTAATGTGACAAAATGACTACCCAGTTCCAGTGATATTCATCCCACATCCCTGGGGAAATTAGGTTGGTTCTGTTTAGAGTGATTTTTCTGTGCCCAACATAGGGGTGCCTGGGTGCTCAAATGTCCATAACCCAGGGTGAGCCACATGAACCTATCCCAAATCTGAGTGTAATTACCCCTGGCGCTGATGGTGGTATTTTTAGGACCCTTCTGGTCAGCAGTTTGATGGGCTCCCTGTGTAATTTGACAGGAAAAGAATACCCACGCCCACTGTTATTGATAACGTATGGCACAGTCCCAGTTTCTGAATCAGTATTGGTAATATCAGATGAATTAAGCATATTAGTTCTAGCTTGTTCTTCTTTTATGTACAGTTTTCTGGCCTTCTGATCTCCCTGGAGTGAAAATATTCACCATAGCAATCCTGAGGAGCTAAAGAGGGGCAGCTGCCCACAAACCTAACAGTTGAATTGATTCCTTTGCCAGGCATATGAGTGGGCCCATCGTAGAAAGATATTTCCATCAGGTGCCCATCCTGTCAATGGATGTCACAGGAGCAGCAGAAGTTTAAGGCTGAATAGACAGATATTTACGAGGAGCTTGGATGGGAAGTTTTGTCCCTTCTATAAGAAGTACACTGTGGACTCTTATGTGTTAATGGGGCTGCAGCTTTAGGAGTCTGACCTGGTTGTGCATACCATTCACGTTAGCCGGAGAAGCAGTACTGTCAGGCATGAGGAGCTGGATGGACAGGGAGGGCGTGAGGGACTTTTGATTGCCCAAGTCCAGCTTGCAAGTCAACTGGCAGTCACACGATGACCTCCTCCAACAGATAGTCAGACCGACACATTCTTTATTTTATTTTTTGTATTTAAACGTATCGAGTGATTCTGATGTCCAACCAGAATTTTGCTACATATAGGGAAGTTTTAAAAATTCAAATGCTCAGGTCACATTTAATACCAGTTACATTAGAATATGTGGGGCTAGACCCAAGCATCAGTATTTTGTAAAGATTCCTGAAATGATTCTCATGTACTGCCAAGTTAGTGGATCAGTAGTCTAGACCATTGCATCTCAAACTTTAATGTGCATATGAATAATTTGGAGAGCTTATTAAAATACAGATTATTATTCAGTAGATGACACCTGATACTCTGCACTTCCAGTAAGCCCCCAGGTGATGCTTCTTCTGTTGCTCTGTGAACTGATTGCATTTTGGGTAGTAAGAGAAGTCCTACAGGAGCAAATGCAAACTTCTTACATAGACATTCAAAGCTCTCTATAACCATCAGAAAAAAAAAAAATGTTCACATTTGGGCTAAAGAGCTACAAACTCATCTCTCATGAAGAGCTAGCTACCTAAGGCTCTTAAGCTCTGACATGGTACATTCTTACCCTCACAAAATTATAAATGTTTTATTCCAGTAATTTTCTACATCCTTCTGCTTAGAAGATACAGGAAAATGGAGATGAGTATTACAAGAGCAATTTGAAACCATCATTTGCTGTTCAGTCATACTTCCTGCCTGGATCCATCCACTGACTAGATGGAAATAGAAAAATGTCCTATGTTACTAAAGTCGAGAAGCTGTGAGCAACCCAGTCTTGAGACTTGAGTCCCAAGAGCTGCAGACTACAGGAACCAGACTGAATTTCCCATTCTAAATGGCCTGAGAATCAGACATAAAAAGCTGTCCCAACTTACATGTTGCAGTAATAGCAGAATTGGGTGTCAGAAAATCCTTAGAGTATAGAACCATGGCAAGAAGTAGATGAGAACACCCAGATCTTCAAAACTTGTTATAGATATTTCTTATATTTCTTTCCCTTCTTTTGATTTTCACAGTAATCATGCTTGTCCCAACTTTTTTTCTTTTTCATACCCCTAAGACTAACGAGTACGTTGATTTCCTCACTGGCCTCCATTTTCCTTTCTCTTACTACTCCATTTCCTCCACCAAATTGTTATGCAAGTAATGTTACTAGCAGACAGCTTTCATTATCATGCCACATTTAAAAATCATCAATGGTCCCCACTGCCAGTAAAGTAACCATTTTTGGATGATTCCAGTGGTGGGACCTCTGAGGAACCCATAGCATGTTCCAAGAGAAAAGAGTCAGTTAAGCTTCCAGTGCACAGAGCGCTCAATGTTGGAATAAAACTATCTCAGCTACTGAGAGGCGTAGAATCTGTGACATCCCAGTAGCAATAAGCACACTGAGCGCCCAGATCCTGGTTTCTAACACTATTCTCCAGTAGATGAAATCAGGGCTCCTTGAAGAAACGGCTAATTCTCAGGTCAGGCCAGGGAAAATATAAGATGAGCCTAGAGGCTCCCTTAGAGTGTGAAAGTAAAGAACACTAAGAAATCAAAAGGGTAGGGGCTTATCAAAGGGACACAAGAGCCAATTTGAAAAAGCTACCAATGGCCAAAGGTGGAACAATTAGGCAACAAAATAAATAATGAATGCATTATTATAACACAAAATATAAAATAAATATACATGAGTCCATACTGATATAAATGGATAGATGATAGATGACAGATAGATAGATGATAGATAGATAGATAGATAGATAGATAGATAGATAGATAGATAGATAGATAGATAGATGATAGATAAATAAAGGTAGAGAAGAAACAAGTCTCCTTTACAAAAAATTCCAAATTATTCATGTATAAACACCAGGAAGTGAAATTTAGCACCTTCTTCCCACCTCTTCAAAGGTGGGCTGGACTAAATGACTTACTTCCAAAGAATAAAGTATGGAAATAGGGGCAAAGCAACGTCACAATGCAGAACCTGGTGAACACGACTTTGGCCAGATAATCAAGATTAACATCTCCGGTAGTACGTCATGTTCTCAGCACCTGCCCTGAGATGATATAATAAGAAGGGCACTTCATCTCTGTGGTCCTCTCAAAAACTCCATTCTAATAATGAGAAAAATATCTGACTCACCCAAATGGAGGGACACTGCATAAAATACCTGACTAGTACTCCTTGTATTTATAAGTAGTATCTTGGATGGGAACCTAGAACGGAAAATGGACATTAGGAGGAAAACATGTGAAATCTGTACAAAGTGTGGAGTTTGTGAATAGTAATGCAACCATGTTGGTTTCTTAGTTGTGAGAAATGTTCTATATGGTAATATAAGATGTTCACATGAGGGAAACCATCAGGGTGAGGGGTGTATGAGCTCTCTGTATCATCTTTGCAATTTTTCTTTAAATATAAAACTATTTTAAAATCAAAAGTTTATTTTAACAAATACCATCCATGTAAGAAACTGCACTCTTTCCCTCATTAGCCTCCACCACACCATGAGCCTCATACCGAAGCAGATTATAAATGTGGAAGGGGATGGGACCAAAAAGAGTACAAGTTTTCCAGCTGCACAGAGCCTGGCACATAAAAGTTACTCAATTTTTTATTAAAGAAAAAGCAAAAGGAAACAGAATGAAAGATTATGCGAAGTGTTTTGGAAGGAAGGTGCAGAGATGGAGTACACATACACATATATTCTTAAACTGATGTCACTTGTGGTCTGACAGCAAAGATAAGATAGAGGGATTAAAAACTATAATACAGAGAGAAAGTGAATTGTGCCATCAGTTCTCTTTGAAAATTTAGAGACATATGTTGTAACTGGAAGATTCAGATTCGTCACTTTAATGCAGTGTCACGAGAGTTTTCAGACAGATGTGGGTATTTCCATTTCATAGTTGGGGAGACTCAGACACGGGGAGTTAAAAGGCTTCACTGAGGTCTCCTAGTGTATTTGAATAAAGATGTTCGCAGATTGCAATGAAGGTGAATTTATCCTAGTCCCATAACTCTAATGGAATGTAAATAACACAAAATCACCCACCTCCAACACCTACAGATGTATTAATTAACAAGTGTAGAAGTTGCCAGATTGTGTCGCTCTAAATGACAATGGGTAGGATCTATGAGTTATGCCAGTGGAGAGTGTTAAATCAATGGGATTTCATAAATAATTGTGTAAATGTGATCATTATTACCTAACAAGGCAATCTCAACGCCCAAGCTTACTTATATCCATCCATTGAGCCAAAATCCCTAAACCTTCTCTAGACCACAACTCAAACTCAAGCGTTCATTTCACTGCCTTCTTTCCCATCTAGCATCTCATGAAAGACTGTTGGGTTCTCACACAGTTTATGATTCACCTCCTTTGAGAGGAAGAAGAAAGGCAGTGAATAGGTGGAAGCAAAGCTCGCTCTTGCACGGTGAATGTCAATTCTTGAGCCCTGCTGCTCCACAGATCAGTGCCACATCTCTACATTGTCCCTGTGCCCCTCCAGGAGGCACACCCCTGGCCAAGGACTTCCTGAGATGATGCCACAAAAAGGGGCTCATGCAGTTCTGGTCACCCACCTTGAAAGCCGTTCAGGTTAACTGGCATTCTAGTTTCACCGATTTAAAAAAAAAAAAATCTCTTTTGAGACTAGGTACACTTCCCCTATGAAAAATGTAAGCATTGTCTCTCCTGCCTCAGGTCTTCTTCTCTCTGAGTTAAAATGCTGGCCTCTTTATTGTTGTAATCATTGTCTAGAATCTCTCAGTACCATCATCATCATCACCATGATCAATTATAGCAATCTTTTATTGCGGTTCTGCCCTGTGTGAGGGGCTGTACATGAGGTCCGTGTGTATTATCTCCTTCAGTTTTACAAATATGTCCCTATGGGGCAAGTGCTGTTATTAAGAACCCCATTTTACAGAAGGAGAAAACAAGACTACCACCAGGAAACAGCAGGACCCTAATTCAAACCCAGATTCAGAATCTATGTTCTAACCACTTGGTAAATATGCCTTCAAAATTTGGGAGAAAAATTTGTATGCTCAGTTCCCCACCTGGGTTAGATTAGATTAGATTAGATTCCCTTTCAGGGGCTTTCTTACTTTGACAACAAAATGTAAACTCTACTACAGCAGAGTTGTTTCTTCTTATTTTTCTCTTTTTCCCTGCCGTATCCCAGGGCTGGACAAAGGACTGGCACAGAATGGGCACGCACTCACTCTTTATTGAATGGACAATTAATAACGTTCTGTTGAGCCAGTAGAATATATTGCAAAATCTTGGAGTCATACAAACTTTTCTATTTACCAAGTGCATTAATTTTAGGCAGATTACACAATCTCTCTGAGCCAGGAAAATGAGCAAAGTAATTCCTTCCTTGTAGGCAACTCTTGAGGACTAATGAGAAAACCTACACAGAACACCACAGAGTTGGCATATTGTGAGATTTTCCTATTAGTACAGGTCAGTAGATGTTTCATTTCATTACCTGGTTCTGTCTTCTGACTCGTTTTCTTATTATAAACTATGTGTGCAAATTCAAATTAGCCCCTTGATAAAGTCTGTCTTCCTCATTCATTGGTCAAGCCCCATCTGTGAATATTCTAGAGAACACTTTTGGCTTCTGGTTTCATAAACAAAAAGAGCTTTGCCAGAATCATCAGTGGTATCTGTCTGAAGGCAGATGATAAGCCAGTGTGATGACTCTGACCAGTGGAGAGCGGAGATGGGTCGGCTTTCATTTTAGGTAAGAGGGGACAAGTGCATTATGGGAAACAGAAGTTATTGGTTTGGAGAAAAGAGATATTGCAACAAAAGAGGCTATTACGGTTGACGACATGTTTTCACTGTAAAGTGCCTCAGAGAGTAGGCTCCTTTTTTTATTCCTTGAAAATGAAACAGCGTGTGCCAGTTGGAGCACTCAGTAGAAATGTGTGTGTGTATGTTCCAATCTAAACTTTTGGCAAACGAAGAAAAACAGTTTCAGCACAAATCACAAGACCAATGTTCTCTAAGGAGGGGAGAGATAGCTAAGTTTTCCACAAAGATCTTTTTTATTGCCAAGCTCATCCAGAACCATTTGCCTTCTCCTGTTCCAAGAATTTTCTCTGTTCTTCTCGGCACCAGCCCAGGAGACCTGGAAACCGATTTCCCCATGGTCAGGAGCTGGCACTGTAGGTGATCATTGTAATCCAGGCTGCACATCACCAGGCAGTTTGTCGACTTTCAACAGATGTTGCAAAAGGCGTCAGATTTGCCATCCTAATCCTGGCAGCTTTCCTATTTGCTCTTCTGAGGTCTGATGTTTCCTTGCAGCACACAGTGTCTGTCTGAGCAGCAGATGTGTTCAAGAGAGCTATTTTTCTAAGCTAATTCTCTGCTACTATTTGCTGATTAAATCCCAGAATGTTCACTGCACAGGCTTCTCACAAAAAGGAGGGAACGGGACTTATTCAAAGCTGACTATCATCTGACAATTTGAAATTATGTATTTGCTTTCCCTGGAAAAAAATAATGAAAGCATTTCATTTCACAGTGAATGTTGTTCTGCTGATAATGCAGTAAGGGGCACAAAATATGATTTGTCTATGGCTGAAAATGCTGAAATTGGTCTGAACTACCTTTAACTTTGGGTGCCTTTAAAACACACTACATATGCTATGTCCAAAAAAAAAAAAAATGGCAGATGACATACTTTGTTCAGACACTGATTGTTCTCTTTCAGTGATGCTTTCTGGCCTCTGCTAACATACTAGCTCTAGAAATGACAATATATAATTTCTCTGGAAGGCAGACAGTGGAGAACATTTTCCACGTTCTTCAGCGTACCATCCAGAAGTGTGTTCATGGATACAAGACAAACTTGAGAAGAAATCAAGAAGCAGTATCTTTACTACTTCACAGAAGAATCTGGGTGACTTCAGTAGTAATGGACAGAGACCCAGTCAGGCTGTCTTGAGGAAGGGCATTTACCGTAGGGATAGACATGGCCTGGAGCAGGAGAGCGGACTGGTCCAAATGCAAGCCAGCTCGAGGGGCTGCCCACTCTCCTGTACCCCCCTCGGGCTTCTCAGCCTCCACCTCATGATAACTTTTCTTCTCTCTGTATGACTCCGCCCATTTCTCCCTCTATAGGACTTTCCCCTGTTCTCTACCTCAGAGCCAAGTTATGCCTGGCTTTGTCTTACGCATATTAATCTCTCAGTGCTTCACACGTCTGCACAGAAGGGAGCATAAGATGGGTGCCCTGAAACTGCTGTTCGCTCAGTCAGTTTCAGTTTTTTGGTGCCTTCCATACTGTGATCCTCCCTGCACCAACTATAATTCCAGTATTTAAAGATACATATTTTCAGTAAAACATGGTCCCTAAATCAAGCCAACTAACTGCATCTGATGCTCTACTAAAGAAGCAGTAATCTGTTCCAAAGCTAAAGAAAAATCATGCAATGTTGAGCTTACCAAGAAACAGTATGCTGGTTCCCCACGTGGCACCTTTGTGGGGATTTACAAGGGTAAATTTGACTGCCTGTAACACCAGCTGCCTAGAGGGACCAGCCTCCAATACATGACTCTGCTGTGTTATCTTTTATGCCTTCTAATAACTCTGGGCCCTGATGCACTCCCGCAGTACCTTTTTGCCTTCCACATAAGGTCTCAGCCTCACTACTCTCAATTCCAAATTCTGAAGGAGAACCTGACTGGCTTACCTCATTTTTTAATTGCAGATAATAGACCATAGTTGACTGACCAGCATCAAAGTTGCTTGTCCATAGATGAAGGGTTCGTTTCCAGTCCAGTTTCCTGGGGTGTAGGGAGCGAGGCATGGATATGGTTGCCTGAGATGAGGAATTGTAGACAGGGCCATTTTCTATAAAACATATGTGAAAGGCACATGTGATATCACGAGCCAAAATATTTTAGTATTCAGAAGTGTTTAGTAAACCACCAATAAAGTGGATATAAAACCACCTTTAAAGGTAGGTTGTATGTTTATTTCATAGAAAGGTAAGCAGCTCAAATCATCATGTTCAATGATTCCATTGATGCTGAGAAAGAAGCTCAGGGAAACAGTAAAATGGTTTTCATATTTAAGTGCAAATTAATTTATGAAAGAACTACTTAATTTGCAAGTCAGTACTAGATGCCATAGAGAATATAGGAAGTATTACACATGGAACATGTCCACAAAGGTTTCCTTTTCTTTTCCCTTCTTTCCTCGAATTTCAGAGGATGATGAAGCATGTGTTAGAGATCAGTGCTAAGACAAAATAGAACCTGATAACCATGCCAACAGAGCTATGGATCAGATGCTTTGGGAAATTGGAATTATGAAGCTGTAATTTCTAGCTGGGAGGAATTTGGAAAGGAAGTAGTCATTGAGCTAGATCTTGGAAGTAAGTAAGAACCACATTTGGAAAGGTGGAGGAGAATCCAAGCTAAGTCAGTACTGGGAACCGTTAATACTGGAGCACTGAGTGGGTAAGAGAGAATTGAGTAAGATGAATTCGGGTTGAAAGTATCTGAAATTTTGAAATTTTGAAAGCCCAAAGAGGCAAAGTATTTATACTTTTCTCCAACAGTCCAGAGGAGCCCAGAGCAGGCAAGCAGTGGGATAAGAACCATGCTCTATGGAGATAAATCTGGAAGGAATGAGAAAGACAGATTTGAGGGGCCAGAACGTAAAAGTGGCCAAAGAAGTTAAGAACTTACTGAAATTTTACTTCAAAGGAATTATCCAATTAAAGCACAAACCAAGTGTATATAAACACTTATCGCATTTTCTTAGAGAAAAAAGAACAAATCACTTAAATGTCTATTAATAGGGGAATTTTAACTGAATAATTATTCTTCCTTGCAAAAAGGATACTATATCACTATTAAAAAGAATGAGGTATTCTGATATAAGGACAGGTATCTCTGATCTATTGTTAAGTAAAAAGAAGGACCTTGCAAAATAACAGGTGTAATGTCATCACAAGTTTATTTAAAAATTACAACAAAGAGTAAAGTTTGGGGCTCTGGAGTTACCAGGCAAATTCAATCACTTATCAGATAGTACAACATGGTCTGCATGAGAAAATTTACGTAAAATGTGTAATCTACTGCTGGCTCATAGTGATTTCCCAAATATTACCTAATTTGTGATTATTATGAATATATTGATATAGACATATTAATAGATAAAGGTACATCTAAATATACGTGCATAATAAAATCAGGAAATAACTATTTTAAACAGTTCTAACAGTTGGACAGTGGGATCAGAGAAAAGGAAACTTTCAATATTAACTGCATTCACATTGTTTTGTTTGAATTTGTTACCCAAAAAAGCATGCATTATTTATATAATTAAAAAGAAGTTGAAGACTATCTTTGAAGAAAAGAAATTATGATATGAACTTGAACTTCAGTGGGAGAGGAAAAAGATATATATGAAATATGCCTCTAAGTGGACTCAAGAGAAAGCACTTACCCACTGATTGAAAACCAAAGGCAGAGAGGAAGAAATTACAGATGACATGGACGCTTGGAGCCTGGATGCCTAAGAGAACAGAACTTCTTCCTAACAACAAGGAGGAGGAAGAGTTTGGAAGCAAAGACACATTAGTTTTGCGCTTTGTTATTGGATGGTTATGCAATGATTACATAGCCACTTATGCTCCCTGTGAAAAGTTCCTCTCACAGGATTTTCACTCCGTAACTGATGATGAACCTGGAGTAGAGGAGAAAAACATTGCTAATGTTAGTTTTTCTTGTCTTTTTTATTCTTGCCAGTATGTAGTGTCAGTGTTCTGGACTTTGGCCACTCTAATAGGTGTGTAGTGGTATCTTGTTTAATTTGTAATTCTCCAATGACATAGGATGTTGAATAACTTTTTATATGTTCATTTGCCATCTGTATATCTTCTTTGGGGAGGTGTCTGTTCAGGTCTTTTGCCCTTAAGCAGGTTGTTTATTTTCTTGTGGTTGAGTTTTAAGAGTTTGTCATATATTTTGGACAATAGTCCTTTATCAGATATGTTTTTTGCAAATATTTTCTCCCAGTCTGCGGCTTGTCATTCTCTTAAGCCTTTCTTTCACAGAGAAGAAGTTTTAATTTTAATGAAGTCAGCTTATTAATTATGTATTTTTCAGCTTATCAATTCCTTTTTCTGGTGTTGTATCTAAAGTCACGGCCATACCCAAGGTCATCTAGGTCATCTCCTACATTATATTAGGTTAGGTTTTTATGAAATGAATCTTATGTTTTCCTGGAAATATTTTAAAGAACATGAAATCTGATTTTGACTGAAGAACAAATTATTTTTTTAATTCCAAAAACTTTTAAGTTTTTATACAGATGATGTTGATTCACAGACTTGTTTCTATTAAATGAGCAAGGCCCAAATCTTGAGAGTGGCTGTGTTCATCAAGTCAACGTGATATCAAACATCTAAATGTTTAAAAGAACATTCTGTCAATTAGCCAGATGCTTCCAAATGTTCAGCTACTTGGTATTGTGTGTACAGCTGGTTCCAGAACCATATAATTGATTGATAGAGCCTTTTTACTTTTTGTCCACATGTTGGGTGTCAGGTAAACACATCTACCTTCACTTTAACATCTTGACTAGTTCTATGCATATCATCAAACAAATGAGAACTAAAGCTGCAGATTAAACAATGCAGGTCTGATTTTAAGTAATCACAGATGCTATTTCTTTAAGCCCATTAAAAGATCTAGTGAAAGAACAGATTCTTCTAGATAGAGGCAAATAAGAAATCTTATTATCAGCTGCATTGTTTTTTGGGGTTTTTTTGTATTGCTGTCACTACAGTGTTACCTTCTGCAAGTCTGCACTCAGATTTTGAAACTTTTATATATTATGTCATCGCTTAGCATGCCAAGTGATAGTAACAATCTCATTAACAATGTTTGGCTGCAGGTGCTTGGAGCCTAAATTTGTCCATATAATAGACATGTAGTTGTTGCACAGGAGTAAACGAAATACAGATACCGAATGAGGATCTCGTCCTTCCACTGCAGTAGATTACAATATAGTTGACCTATATAGCTTTAGTCTCCACACCGAAGTCAATTACAATACAGTTGACCTATGAAGCTGTAGGCTTTACAGTGAGTTATATTAGAATACAGTTGATATATAGAGCTGTTAATCCTCATATTAGACTAGATTACAATACGGCTGACCTATAGAGCTATAATCTTTGCATTGGATTAGATTTCAACAAAGACAAAAGAATTAGACATTATGTGAAAAAAACATAAGCCAGCATGTAAAGATATAGTGTGATTCATATATAAGAATTGAACAAATACAAAGTGTATTAGTTAAGGTTCCCCAGAGAAACAGAACCAATAGAGATAGATAGATGATAGATGATAGATAGATAGATAGATAGATAGATAGATGATAGATAGATAGATAGATAGATGATAGATAGATAGATAGATAGATAGATAGATAGATAGATAGATAGATAGATAGATAGATAGGAGATAGAAGAAAAGAGATATATTATAGGGATTGGCTCATCCAATTATGGAGGCCCAGAAGTCCCACAGTCTGCTGTCTGCAAGCTAGAGAATCAGGAAAGCTGCTGATGTATTTCAGTCTCCGTCCAAAGGCCCGAGAACCAGGAGCACCAATATCCGAGGGCAGGAGAAGATGGATGTCTCAGCTCAAGCTGAGGGAGATAATATGCCCCTCCTCCCCCTTTTTGTTCTATTTGAATGCTCAGTGGATTGAATGAAGCCCAGTCACATTGGGAAGGGCCATCTGCTTTACTCAGTTCACATAGTCAATGCTAATCTCTTCCAGAAACACCCTTACTGACACTCTCAGAAATAATGTTTTACCAGCTCTCTGGGTAGCCATATAAAATGGCTTGACACATAAAATTATCACACTAAGAATTCTAGTAAGTAAGTTAGAATTCTATGACTCATGTTGAGGTAATGGCGGAGGGCATGGAGCTTGGAAATATGGCAAGGTGTGATGGTCAAGAAGACTTGTAAGAGAAGATGCACAACTACTTAAATCTAAAGAGAGGTCTTCATTTGTCTCTTCTGGCTGCAGTATGTAATTGAAAACTAGGAATGGAATTAACGTAAAATTAATTCCATTTATTTATTCCAATTCTAAGCTGCCCTGGCTCACATTGCGATTTTCCTAGAAAATCAAAGAACACTGGGTCTGAACAGTAGCCCCTAACCCCTTCATATTTTTACTCCACTGCTGCTCTTGGGTCCCTACATTACAGTTTCTCAGTTTCTACAGCTTGAAACTAATTTTGACCAGTACAAGTCTGCTATCCCTTCAGATGTCTATTGCTCAGACTGTCTGAGACAATCTAGCCTGGATAGGACAACTGTAAGAACCATCTGGAGGTCCAAGCAATTGAGGCTCATTGCCTGCCCCAGTGTTCTGGCCTGGGGGAAGGTTAATGCTAGCATTTGATTTATCTTTCCGGGGCACTACCTGCAGTGACAGTAAAGTCCACCTATAGATCCAGGAGCATGAGAGATAAACTGAAGTTTAGTTTACCTCTGGTGAGCTAGGTCCCCTGGTTTAGCCAAACCAGCAAAATGAGGAGCAGCTGCAAAGAGCAGTGGGCCTCTTCAGACTGAGCACAGTAGGGAAGATAAATCATTAGCAGCATGGACATACTCCAGGAGAGCAAGAAAGCAGTCATCTTCTGTGGCGTGGCGTGACATTATGATGCATTAAGCAAATTGTACCATTCAAACAATCAGGCTTCTGTGCAAGACACAGATGTAGTTCAAAGATCAGAAAAGGGTTCTTCCCAGGTGACTATAGCTGCCGGTTAGTGAAAAGGTCTCATCCTCTAGAAATCACTATAGTGGAGAGTAGATAATTATCCTTTTGATGTGAATAATACCCTCTGAACCCAAGGTCAACCCTCTCTAGAGCAGCCGTAGAGAGCAGACCATCCTATCCTTGAATGTTTGCTGAATAAAAGCTGACACAACCTCAAAACAAAACAAATGAAAACAAAAAATCCCAAAAAACTCAAGGGCAAAGGTAAATGTAGATCGATGAAGCAGACATGGGAGGGCATATGCAGCACCTGCCAAGATGTGAAAATAAAAATAACGAATTTTTTGAGCTCTTAGCATGTGCCAGGCACTGTGCAAAATGCTTTACATAAAGCATATCATTTAATTTTAAAATAATACTGCAAAGTAAGTACAATTATGTTCCTGTATAGATTTAAAAAAAAAAAAAAAAAAGCTCAGTTTAGTAATTTGCCTAAAGTCACATAAAATTTTGGTTTTGTAGTGTCAACTTAGCTATGCTGGAACTACATTTTCCAGAATTCCATTCCTTATATAAGTCCAGGTTAGAGTTGTCCACAAGAAACCTTAGCTATACTTTTGGTGACAGAGCGACAACAGCCATTTTACTGTAGAGGTCACTGTTGGTCAGAGAGAGATGCAGAGGTTTCCTATGTGTCCTTACTTCTCTCCAGTCTAAGTTCAGTTCTTCTTTCTGACTGGGGTCCAACAACAACGCCAGGCCCACCACTGATGCTTCCCTGAAATCTCACAGAAGCAACACCCACAAAGAGCCAGCGATCACATAAAATTCTATGCCAGCGCGTAGAAGTCAACTCCAGAAACAGTTGACTCCAGCAGCTGGACCAGCCTCGCTTCTTGCAGGCTCCAACTTACCCACCTGCCCCACACTGGTTCACCTGTGCCAGTGACTTTTCTCTAGTTCTTGTTGGATCTTGTGTTCTCCAGGCCCACCCACGATTGGGTAGGGTATACTTCTTATTCCTTAATACTTGATGGTCGTTCTGTGTCCCTAATTAAGGAGTAACTGATACACAGATTTAGCAAATGGTGGAGCCAAAATTCTAATATGGAGCCAAACGGTTGGGCTCCAGGAACGCCAATATTAGGTACGATGCAGCTTTCGAAGGATATTAGGACTTACTCCTTAGAATTCTTCTTTATTTTACTAAGGAGAAGAAAATAGACAGTATTGATAGCAATTTCCTCCCAAGAACACCTCCTTATATATGAAGCTTCCTAATGTTTCTTATAAACCAAAGGGTAAGAGCAATATATTGGTAAATAAGGATATAAAATGTACAAGCGAGATGCCATGGAGTGAACTGCATTTTAAGATTAAACCTTCCTGAAGCGATATAAATGGAAATGTGCTGCCTACAGGAGAGCACACACATATGATTCCATTCACATAAATCAAGTTTCTCTTCCCCCCAAGCATTCATGAAGGTCTCATGCCTGCAGTCATAATGCTGAATGCTCTTACGCACAGAGAATTCTACTGTGCTTTGCAGAAGTCTCCGAGAGCACTGGAGCCCCATGGAGGCTGGTAGGCAAAAGCAATGCGAGAAGATTTACCTGTCATTTACAAAAGGCCTACATTCTCTCCCTTCACTACCATTTCCATGATTGCCAAAGCCAATTTTTCTGATGACACTGCATTTCTTACAGCCATTGCCTTCTCCTCTTTTCTGGGTCTGAATCATAAAGAAGGATCCTCGGGTCAAGCCCTCCTGTGTTCTAGGAACACGACCCTGCCTGGCAATTGTGTTTCAAGCACACGCTTCAGATCCTTTCCTTTACCCCTAAATTATCAAAGCCATAAACGTTATTTTGTTTTAAAAAGGCAGAGATAGTAAACTATATTACCTCTTTAGTCAAGCGTAGGTGTGATTAGAGGAAATATGAAAAATAAGAGAAAGCATTGTGGATAGGGTACAAGAGAGAATTCAGTTGTTTATACTTGGAAATATTTTGATTTTAGAAGTGGTTGGACCCTCACTCACCTGTCTAGGGACTGACTTCTTTGTTGAGTATGACTGGCCGATATAGTAGTCAGAATAATACCAAAAGACAACTGATGGAGATAGAATTCTTGCATCCATTAAATAAAGCAATCTGGGGGAGATGGACAAGAGCACTTAATGTAAAGCTTGGTGTTCTACATTTTAAGAGAGACCTTTAAGGTCCATCAGTGAAACTTTTATGTTGAATCATAATAATAGCTATCATTTATAGAGGTTCTAGTCATTTGTGAGGCACTAGCTAGGTGCTTGAATAAAACTTGAGTAGCTGATAAATTTGAAAAATGGAGATGTGCTCAACTTAACAAAATAGCTGTAAGAATAAGTTTCCATAGCATCCAACAAGGTTGTAACCATCCAAGAAAACAGGCATTGCCATTGCTATTTTTCCCACTTACAGATAAGGAAACTGAAAGTGAAGCTCAGAGACATTTACCTAGCTATCTGTCAAGGCACCATAGTTCAGCAACAGAGATTTGTCTCAGCTGCAGCTTCTCCGACTACAAAGTCCACACTCTTTCCATGCTTATCCCCTGTCTCTAGAAATGCTCTTATTAGTTGGGTTCTCAAAGACTCAAGCGTCAGATAAAACATTTTATTTGAAAACTAAAATTTGCAAGCTGTTGTCAGCTTCAATGATATCCCTGTTGGTGATTCTAACATTCAAAGCTATAGAGAAAAAGATAGCTCTTTAGCTTAAGAAATTCCTAAAAGGGAATATACACAAGGTTGAACACATGAGCACTACAATAATAAGTTATTAAGGAGTTATCTCTGCCAACAATATCATGTTTTCTCTGCTTTTCAAAACTCCCTTTCTCAATTGTCTGGTGCAGTCCACTTTAGCTTCACCATTCCGTTTAGATTAGCTGCTCCAGTGAAAATCATGACAACTATTATACTAGCTTATATGCTAATAACTATGTAAATATTTCCTCAGACAAGCAAATAATTTCCTCAGACAAATAAAATTCTTGTGAAGATTTAGAACAAACTTTTATAAAATACAATGTGGAGAGAATGAAGATCATTTAATGTCAATATGGTGAAGCAATATTTTCTATCATTTAAATATCTGATCTGGGCCTTACAAGGTCTAATACAGAAGAGTCTACTGGTCATATGTCAACAATGAAATAAAAAGCACAGAATAAACATTGCAGCATTCTTTAAAAAATATAACGGTGAAAAGTTTGACATAGAATTTGTAACAGGACAGAGGTCAGTGAACTATGAGATTCCTGACGGCAACTGTCATGTCTTATCTCCGTATCCTCAGATATATGGTAAATAGTGTATAAAGATTTGATAAATAAAATGAATGGGATTTTAAATAAAGAAGTTATAACATCTGGGAGTTAGGGAGGCATTTAAGGTTCAAAAACGACATTTCACCCTATAAATTAAATAGAGCATTAGAAATATGTGAGTTCTTTATTTTCATCACAGGCAGGCAGAATGACATGATGAGTCAAAAAAAAAAATTAAATTAAACTTTGGAGTCTGAAAGAACTGGATTCAAATCCTAGCACCACCACTTACTATATGTAAGTTTTTAGACAAGTTACCCTGTCTTTAGATCATCGTGTGTAAAATGAGAAAATATGACCCCCAAATACTGGCCTCTTCAATGTATAAGAATTATGTGGACTGGTCACCCTGAGAAACCCACTAACTAAGTCCAATTTGGAAAAGCAACTATAAGACTACTTCATTATTCCTGGATATCAAGATTTGATTAAAACTAGGCAAAGCATAGTGTATCACTTTGTGACTGTCATACCAATAACCAATCAGAAGCCAGTTGGCTTTGAAGGTATAAATGATGTATCTAAAAACACTTTTCCTAGTTGCATTGAGTAATAGTTTATGGGTCACTTTAGTTAGTTTATTATCCAACACACCCATCCACAATACAACAATGTCTCAATAAAGCAGATTCCATCCTAAGTTGGAGTTTGACAAGACCTAGGTCTTAGACTTTATCCAATGCAATTTTGTTGTTAAAACTCCAGAAAGAACTTATTATAAGGTAACTTTTTTTTCACCTATAAAGCAGTCTCACTGCAGAGAAACCCCAGAGATCTTATAGACTTATCACAGATCTTACAGACTTATCACTGAAAAAAATTGATTCACAAGACATGCAGCCACACCACTAACATCATATACAAACTAACCATCAAAAACAATAGGCAACTGAACTAAGGACATTTAGACAAGCTAGGGAAAAGGATTCCTATAAATTCAGCAAAATATCTTCCCAGTTGTATTAGATCTATTGGAGAGAAAGAGTGTTCCCTGCAGTATCCCAGAAAATAGTGGCTATAAACAAAGAGATAGAGCAGATTGAAATTGGACTCTGTGGAAATTCATTTAATGACACTGCAAGTTATTTTCAGTAAATTGGCAGATGTGTGAGTTCAATCAATCCTTAACAGGGGAATAAGGAAATACCAGTTTCTTGACTTTCATTAGTAACTCATGAGAAAGCTTTTTAATAGAACATATCACTTCCAAATCTTTGCCTTACTGACAGATCTTCCTTCTGCCTTTTCCTTATCGCAACACTGTCAAATAACACTTGTTGAGCCAGATTCTCCCTGGACCTAAGCTACTCCCTGAAGAAAAAAAAAAAAAGGGAAGTCTGGGAAGGTGCCAAGCAGGCAGCCAGGTGGTCCAGCTGATTCCAGGCTAGTAATGATCACAGTAGCCAGACAGCCTGTGGTTCCTGTGGGTGCCGTCACAACTCAATCAGAACCACAGAATGCCTTAGAAAGGCTCAGGTGGGTTATGCATTGTGTACACAGTTTATGGGGAAAATTTCTGGAGTCAGGTTGTCTAAATTTGGATCCCAATTCTATTCCTTACTAGCTGCTTGAAGCTAAATGAATTGCGTAACCTGGAACATGTCTCCATTTTCTCATCCATAAGAGGAGAGGTTATAATATTATCACATGAGGTTGTTGTGAGAATTAAATGAGATGATAGATTCTATGGCTTAGCACAGTACCTGGTACATTGTAAGAGCTCACCAAAGGTAAGCTGTTTGTAGAAGTAGTCGTGATGGTGGTGAAGGTGCTGGTGGTGAAGGTAGTCATGGCAGACGCCATGGCAGAGGGGGTGGTGATGTTGGTAGGAATACTTAGTAGAAATATGTTATTGAAGTGCTATGACATAGCATTAACTATAATTAAAAGAGTAAAGATCTAACCAGTTAATTGAGGATCCAAAGCCCCATTCATTCAATCTTTTAAAAACAACTAAGCATTTTAATGAAATTGCATAGCTTTTGATAGCCTCAGACTTAGCATAGTGGTACTTAGTACTCCTCTCAGAAGATTATAAAGACTCAACGAATTTATTTATTTATTTACTATTTATTTATTTTTATTTATTTATTTATTTATTTATTTATTTATTTATTTTAAACCCACATTTTTCTTCAAGGTAAGAAACATTCTGGAACTCTATCTTTTTTTTTTTTCAATTTTTATTGGGGAATACTGGGAAACACTGTGTTTCTCCAGGGCCCATCAGCTCCAAGTCATTGCCCTTCAATCTAGTTGTGGAAGGCACAGCTCACTGGCCCAGGTGGGAATCGAACCGGCAACCCTGCCATTCAGAGCTTGGGCTCTAACCAACTGAGTCATCTGGCCTCTCCTCAATGAATTTATTGATTACCTATTCTACGACACATATTTTAAGTGTATCATCTCATTTAATCTTTACTATGATCCAGCAAGGTATTAGCTCCACTTTATGAATGAGAAAACTGAGGCTCTGAGAGTTTACGTGATTTTTCCCAGAGTCACAGTAGGAGGATATGGTAGGTTTTAAACTCAAGATGATCCTGAACTCTTCAGCTCCTGAACTCTTCCTGTCAAGCTGCCACTCAAAATCCTTAATGTACGTAAGAGTGCCTAGTACAGTGCTTGCTCATAGTAGTCACTGAATAAATACAAGCTCTCTGCCCTAACCCTATGTTACCCTGGGGGTCTGGGCCCATGGAGGATTTGGGGAACATCCAGATATGCTCATCACAGTGCACTGTTACCAGACTTTCTTGCTGCACGTGACAGAAATCCATTTCACACTCACTTTGTCTCTGGCGTGTTACTTCTTATACCTTGAAGTTCTTTTCATATTTACTTATTTTATGTTTACTTTGTTTTGGTCTTCCTCCCATGGTAAAACACAAGCTTCACGAGGGCAGGGACTTGTCGTTTGCTCTCACCGATACCCCTAACACCTAGCATAGTACATGGCAGAGTAGATGCTCAGTAACTCTTGGTTGAATGAGTGAGTACATATTTTGAAACAGCATTTAAGACCAATGGCAACCTTTTTTCCAGGTGACCTATAGGCAACACTATAGCTGGACAGAATATGCATCACAAATTTAAGCGCCTTTGTTGACTTCTACCTCCAGCAAGAAATGGTGAGGAAAGCCTATAAAATGCTTGCAAAATATTGGTTTAAGTAAAAATAATCCACCTTGAGTATGGTTCTTAAAATATAAGGTCATACTCTCATCTCTCTACTATGTTAGAATATTTTACCCACCTGGCATTGTACACCAGGCAGTTTCTCACATTCATTTTTTTTTAAGGTCAATAAGCAGGGTAGATGCATGTATACAAACCCAACTCCAAATTCGCTCATTGTTCTTTCCTGTTATTAACATAACTGATTTTCAGTCTTCGGCCTTACAGGGAGAAAACTATTAGCATCAATAAACCTGGGCAGTGTATTTATAGAGAATATCTAATGTCTTATGGATACTATCTTCCTGTGGATCCATTTTGACTCCCAGCAGTCAGTTTACTGTAGAGTTCACTCAACTTGATAGAGTGCAAGTAGGTGAGTATCTTCAGATGATTTGTCAATATCAACTGATGTTTTCTTGTCACAGATAAACAGCCTGTGCCATGAATCAATAGTGTGTCAGCAATGCTGTCACAATCCCCCCTATTATGTGTGCGGCATATTGACAGCAGATATATTGCCGTGAATGTCTGCAAATGCTAAACAGCTTAGCTTCTGTGTGCCACCACTCCATGGCTCTTTACAAAGTAGGGCATTTGTTTCAGTGACATCCAGGGAATGTGACTGAGGCTGGTCTGCATGCACAACAGCAAACGGCCACGTTCCATCCCATTCCAACTGCAAGTTTCTGCTGAATGAATTAGCTAAAATCCGTCTAGGCTGTGTGGCTCTGATTGCACAGCTGTGCCCAAAACAACACACTGAGGTTCTCATTCACATTAAAGTTGTACAGTATCCTGAAGCACAGCCCTCAGAAGCAGCACTCACTCTGTATATCCCAACCCAACTGGCAACACCCAAGAGGAGCCCAGGTGCGCCTGATACAGGAGAGTTAGCATGTCCCTCGGTAGACAGGGAGGTCCCTGGTGGAATAGACAAAGACAGCCATATCCAAAAACTTCAGGATGTGAAATCACTCCTTTGCTCCAGGACATAATGTAGCAAGGCCTTGAGGTTAATCATAAAATTCATTTTGGCCTGACAAATGGAGCTGATCTGATAGATAAAGAGTGCGTTACTTTGCTAATTCCTTTAGGATGGGCAAGCAGAACAAACCTGGTAGACGGATTTCATTAGAAGGCGCCAGTTCCCTTCTCCAAAGAGCTCCCCTTCCCCAAGCAGGCAAGGGAAGGTATAAAAGTAAGAGCTTTTGCCTCAGTCATGGGGCACCCCCCATTCGGGACACCCTCCTGCTTGGGAGCTGCAACCTCTTCTCCTGCCTCTAATAAACTATCCTCTTTTTAAAACTTTTTGCCTCTCCTGGTCCGTGTTTCCATTCTTCAGCTTCACGAGACACGATCCCAGCCCACACTCAGAAACTGCTAGCAGATCCAACATCACCTACATCACTCCCAGTTCAGACTCTGGGTCAGACAGATTTTTTCTAAAGGGCTCTGGACCCGAGAGCTATCAGGACAATTTCACTCATCCCAACAGAGGAGCCAACAGCAGGTGAGTGTAACCTGGGACCGGGATGGACATCTTCAACAATGTAGCGGACAGTACAGTGTAATCATTTACAACTTGAGCTTTGAAATTAGACTAACCTTGGTTCCAGTCCTGTCACTCAGATCCTGAGCAAATTGTTTTTAGAATGAGCAAATTGTTTCTGATTTTAGAATGGGGGCGGGGGGTTCATAATCATAGAACCTTGTTATTATGAGGACTTAATGAGATATTACATGTAAAAATTTAGCCCAGGGCCTGGCACCAAATATATTCTCAAAACCTGGAAAGTATTATTAGAACAAAATGAGCCACATGAAGAAATGAGAAGGCAAAATTGCAATGAATGAATGATCTTTCCCATTGCAAGATGGAACGGATAATGTTGGTGTCATGTGCAAATGAAGAGCCAGCCACTTACGGGACAACTTTACGGGTTAAATGCTACCTCCATATTACTTTGTACAGACAGTAGAATTTTTATTTCTTTAGGATATCTGTAAGGCAAAGTATAAAACCCTTCTAGCATCCTATGCATGAAAGCCTGTGTTAACAGGAATTCCTAGCTGATTAACACTTGATATGTATGATAATAATATGTCTACTTACTTCATTCTGATTCCTTTGTTAATATATACACAGAAAAAAGAAATCTAGGCAAGTAGTAAACTATTATTGTAAAGGCTTATGCTCCTAAACCAAGCGTTTACCAAAATTATAACTATATTCTGAACAAGGGCATGCAAACACCCTGTCTTACTTTTCTCAAGAACACTGAGATAAGTAGAGCAGGAAGTAATGTTCCCATTTCTCAAGAGAGAGGAGCAATTCTCAGAAACAAATGACTTGCCTAAGCGCTTGTACATAAAAACTGCCCTCACACCCAGGTGGGAGGGGGCTCTGCTCAGGCCTTGGGGGGACCTGCATAACAAAAACACACACAAAATAAATTTAAGAATGCATAGGTTCCTTGCCACCCAGAATTCAGCACCCAGACCCGGCACAGTGTGACCTTAAATCCTAAACATCCACTCTCCTGATTAATACTGTTCGGGCCAAAGAAACATTTCTCCACCTCTCTTGCCCTATTCCCTCTAAAAACGCAATTATGTCCAAAAGCTGTGAAAACATTTGTAGTTGTCTGCTGCTGGTGTTGGCTGCTTCAGAGACTGTAGACTTTGAACAGCAGAAGTACTTAGGTAAAAGGAAAGGCAAATTAACTCATCAAATCTTTTCTCTCAGGTACTATGAAAGCAACAGATTCCTGCAAACAAAGTATTCTTTCCCCAGAGTGTGTCCATTTTCTCACTTCTATTTGTTTTCCGACTCATAGTTCCAGAGGAACTTAGAAATTTCGTAATGTAGTATTTGCATCTTGGTGGGCAGAGAAATAGTCTGCAATCTGAAACAACTCACGTTACTCTTAAATTCCAGTTGTATGCTGCTGATTCTTCCCATGTCAACTAGGTGATTGAATGCTAGAATTGTAAATAGTTTAATTAACATAGAACTATTCAATAAGAGGCAATCAAATTTTCAGTTAAAATTGTCACAAGTTCTTAAATTTAAATAACAATATATTAAGTGTTAATGGTCATTATCAATAATTCAAGTTTTCCTTTTTAATTTTCACCATTTTCCATAAGTTAGAAAAAAATGACTGAAAACACATGAAAAATATTTTCACATTTCATGACTTCTTACATTTACTATAATTTACTTTTTTTGAGGAAAATATAATAAAATTGTAAACTTTTTGGATAAATTTATATTTTTAACCTTTAAAGAGTTACTGTTACAAAACCAAATCATTTGGGGAAATCTTATCACAGCATTGTTAGTGCTTGGACTGAAGTAAATCAAGGGAAAAATTGAGTGAATGAGTAATAATAATTAATTAGTTATGCATGTCTTTATTTTATTACTCATTCAGATATTATTGACCTTGTAACAAAACACCAAGACATATGCAAGAATAATTAAATTCAGTCATCTTAGATATTTTGCAGACGTTTGGTCATATAAAAGCCAAAGCTTTATACAATTTTATTTTGTCGTTATGAAGGTGAAGTTAGGATGACAGAATATATTTTATTTAACAGTTTTTAAGCTTTTTATTATCTCTCAACATTTCGACATATGGTGTGCTGACTTCCACGTGTACTCTTGCCCTGAGCCTTATAAATCTTAGGGGTGGGCCTGAGTGCACAGTTAGCACCTGCCTGAACGAGGTCTCAAACCCATTACATTTGAATTTGATTCCAGGACATTTTTCTAGCATTAATTACATATACCAACCAACTACACAGGTGCCGGGCCCCCTCATGCTATATGTTTTTTAGATTGTTACAGGTACAAAAGTCACAGTGCTGTGAGGTCTAGGCAGGGGTCCAAAGGGGTGGCAGATCTCCCCTAACGCTAGTCTCACCCTCCCCCAGCCTGTGAGAGAGAGGGTAGGGAGAAAGGCTGGGGGTTCCCCCTTTGTAAAGGACCAAGACCCCAGACCCAAGACACATTGCTTCCTTTCAAGTGGCGTTAAACAAAGTCACAGCAGGTTCTGGACAAAGGACCATGGAGCCCATCTCCACCCCCTTTGGACTCACCCTCTGAACTATGCATCCCCACTTTATTCTCTGTGTTCTTTAAACCAAGGCAAAACACATGTAACTTGCCCCTTTAAACCCAAATCTTCAAACTTAAGCACCAAGTCCACACTTTTTTTTTCCCCAAGGCTACTGCACGCCCTACCTTCCTACTAACAAACCACTGAGCTGCTAGCATGGAATTTAGATGTAGAATTCTAAGCTTTCCGTGGAGGCCCTGTTCCTGTCCTAGTCCTACGACCTGGGACCAGTTCCCAACCTCTCTGGGCCTGGCTTCTTGCCAAGCCCAGAGCAGGTTTGTAAAAATCAAAGGATGTGATAAAACCTCTCTCTTAAGCTCCGAGTGGAGACCAAACCCTGCCAGGTGGTCCTTCTCCACAGGAATCCAAATGCAAAAGAGCTCCCAATCCCCCAGGGATCTGCTCTCTGAGGGACAGCTAATCTAATAAACTAACACAGTGTGTTAATATGTGCTAATATATTCACGCATTTATTGCTCCCAGTAACATTTGCATTCTAACAGGAGCCCTGGAGGCTTTGACAGGAGGTGTGATTCTAAGGATGGGGCATTTTGGCAGTTCGTAGGTGTTGGAGGAAGGGGGTGCTGGGGCTTATAGGAGTCTAAAAAGCGGCAAGGGACGGCCTCTAAGCACCACTAATGTCCCAGAGTGTCTCCCACCATGAAGTTTCTCCCAAATTTACCACTAATACTGAATTATTCATCCTCCCACACTGGGATCATTTACTCTAATTGTTGAGAATCTCTGGAGAGTATTTCAAAGAGGAAATGTCTCTCCTGATAACAGGAGAGAGGCCTCTCTTGACTTGGTGGAGGTTCTTAGCTCAGTGGCACTGTTAGTGACTGTATTTACCCCCATCTGCTTGCCAGAGAGCTGGAGAACCCCCTGCCAGCCTGATTTCTGTCCCAAGGTCAGGATATCAAGTCCCCAGTCTCTCTTGTTACATCCAGAGAATTTTTATTCCAAAGGAACTTGGTACATTTACTTCATAATTGGTACCTAATAATAATGAGTGAAGTCATTTCTAAACAGCCATTTCTTACAAGTGAAATTATATATATATTTTAGCATGAGTATCAAAATAATAATAATGCTAAAAAATAACGCTCAGCATTTATTAAATGCCTACTATTCTTCCAATGCTGTGTACATTAAATCAAGAAATGTTCACACAAAAACCCATGTATTGTCTATTTTACAAGTTGAGGAAACAGGATCTATGGACATGTGACAAATAAAAGCCATCAGAACACTTACATTGAAGTCCTGGCCCTACTACTTTCTAGCTGAGTGACACTGGGCAAGTAACTTAACCGCTCTGAGCCTCATATGTAATATGAAGATACAAATATCTACTTCATTAAGCTATGATGAGGACTAAATAAAAGAAAGTTATAAAGATATCTAGTAAGTAGTAGATTCAAAGTAAATATTAATTTTCTCTCCCTCTCCTTTGTTTTACAAATAAGGGAGAAAGCGTTCTAGAGCTATTAATTGACTTGCCCAGGGTCCCCCCAGTGAGTGCTGAGTGTAGCCAAGAGAACCTGGGTTCCCTGACCCTCCCTTCTCACTGTCTGCGCCTGCTCAGTGTCATTTTCAGCAGAGTGGCTCTTTCTCCCAGGACCTTCCATCTGACCTCACAAGGAGCTTAGGTGGTGTCTGCCAAACTGCCTCTTTGGAATAATCAATTTATTTGTTTCCCACAAGACTGCCGTGGTTCATATTTTTTGACTAATTTCGGTGTACTCTAAATATATGTGTGCTCCCACTCAGTTTGAATAATGTGAGTTTTATACCCCAAATCACTGTAGAAAGAACTGAACTATCATCTACCCTTCATCAAGGAAATTGCCTTATTCATGAAGAAAATTTGTCAATGGCTGTTTATCTGCATACCTGTTTAGAGGCCTAATCTCAGACTAACCCCTCCCCAACACACACACACACACACACACACACACACACACACACACACACACATACTTTTCCACTCATATCAGCATCTCAACCTCAGCTATTGACATTTCAGACTGGATAATCCTTTGTTGTTGGGAGCTGTCTCATGCATTGTAGGATGTCCAATAGTATCCCTGGCCTCTACCCACAAGATGCCAGTAGCAAGACGATCCCCCACCCCACCTGTGGTGACAATAACATTGCGAATGTCCCCTGGGAGGGAACGTTGGACTCAGTTGAGAACCACTGGCTGACGTAATTGCAAAGGGCCTCCTGAGTACTGGTATTTCTGTGAGTATCCACTAAAACCGAGAGCAGAGTGGAACACAGAATGGAAGCTGGATGATACCCCTTGTATGTTTTTGTCTTGGTTGACGTTTATTTGTAAATGATAAAAGAAGAGTACAAACTATGGGGCACAGCTGCACTGATCGTGTTTCTACGCTGTCTTGTTAAACTTTTATTCTGCTCTATTTCCAGCATTTCCTCAAAGCCTCATAAATTTCAATGCTAGGTGCTCCATAGCTGTACAGACCCAAGTGAAGTTAGGGAAAGGATGGCTCCGAGAGGAAAAGGATGCGATCCTTTCCAAGTCCTGAGCTTTTGCTTCTGCTTTTGGAAACTTCCGCTGAACAAGCATACTCACTGCGAATCTGAAGGTGCACGATGACAGTGTGGACTTTCTCCCCTCGTGAACATAGAAACCGGGCTTTGCAAAGGGACCTGCAGGTAGCAGCTCCTTGGAGATCGAGATAAGTGCCATGCAATTGATGTACTCCAGCAGAGAAAAGAAAGCCAGAAAGCAAAACCCCTCTTACACCTCAGGTACACAGACCTGAGTGCTGTCAACCTCTCCTTCTCCGCTTTGATACCCTCTCACAATTTTAAGGTTGTGTGGCAGAGAGAGTCGAGCCTCCGTCTCCTTCTATGTAAGAAATCGGACAGTTTGTTATTTCCAGGTGCTGAGGGGACACTCTCCCAGGGGCAAGCGAGAGGAAGGACAATTTACTGCGAATCGTGGCCCTTCCATCTCCAACTCAAATCACTTTACTATTTATCCACCTTTGCCAATCCCTTCCCATCTAGCCATGGACAATAACACGGGAATTCACACTGGGCTTGCTGAAACAAAAGCTGCCACTCTGGGTAAAGCAGGAAACGCGAGACTAAACCTGGGCACATGGGGAAATCAGCAGGAAAAGGGTTTGGGTATCCACTTCACCCCCTGGGAGGTCCATTGTCAGAGAGAAGAGGGAGGACAGCCTATCCATTCACCATAACTTTGGGACAACAGAGTGTGAAGTGTCCACCAGCATCCAACTTACCTCCTTCTTGTCCTTCGTTCTCTCTTAGATAAACCGGCTGTCTCCTCTCAGACTTCTGAAATGGTCAATCTGTGGGGCCACCAAAGCCTCCTGCGCCCCCTCCCACACACCCCCCTAGGAGGGAGACTTGGTGGGGCCAAGATGAAGATTAGGAGAGAAGAGCGATGGCAAAATGGTGCATAGCAGCATCTCCTCCAAAGTCCTTATTTATAGATCAGATGAGGAAACTGAGGCCTAGAGAGAAGTGTGGGGGTGGGGGGTTGGGCATCAGAGAAGGGATGCTGTGGTTTATTAAACATATTTACTCTGCATATCAGACATACACAGAGAAAACAGAGTAAAAAGAGATAAATAGAAATGAAGAGATGTCAACTTGGAGGAGCCAGGAGAGACGGAGAAAAGAAACGCTCTATTTGTGTCAGGGGCGTGATTCAGTGTCTTGGAGACAACAGATTTAATGGCTTTACATCCACCAGGGAGCAGAGGCTCAGACAGCACCTTGGAGCCCAGGCCCAGCCCCAGAGGAGCAGCAGTCTAATTCAATGTACTGGCTATCCTCAAGTTTCTTGTCACCCTAAAGACACATTATATGGTGAGCCAGGAGAAAGGGGAAAGGAAGCCGAAGACTGATTTTGGTTCCCCGACTTTCTTTTCAATGCTCCCACGACATGGTTGCTGAGATTACACTACAGCTCCCTGGATGTACCTGGGGCTCTCAGGACATCTGAGCATTTGGAAAACCTGCCCTCGGGGCCTTGGATGCTGACCTGTTGTTATTTTTAAGGCTCACAAGGTGAGTCTGGCCTATTTGAAGCTGAAGGTGTTCGGCCTGGCCAGGGGCTTGTTACCCGCCCCTATTGGGATAAACACATATAGTGACTTGTCTCAGTGGCAGCTGTCATTGGGGTCAAGATTTAGCATGGGAGGGAATGCTGCCTTTGGTTTGAAATTAGAGGGGAGGAGAGAAGTATTGTCTGAGAATATAGTGGTTTTCCCTATTTCACTGACCTCCTTCCAAAAACGATTATCCTGATCAAGTCCTGTTCAACTCAATTTATCAGGATGAGTTTTTTGATGGTGGCTGTTTGCAGTCACTGGTTCTTGGTGACTACAGTGCTGAGATGGATGACGGAATATTCCATCCAAGTCTCTCCAAAGAGCTTGACGGGGAGTCTTTCTGATGATCCATCAACAGTGTGTTCCTTCTTTTCCATCTGGGCTCCCAGGTAAGTAGGGAGAGTGGCTTTGCGTCCTCACTACACACATTGCAGAGGTTCTAGGGAGTATTTGTGGGACCTTTGGTTTTGGAGAACCGAGCTGCTGTACTGGGGACAGATAAATTCCTTGCTGTTGCTCATTCTTTCAAGCTGCAGCCTATAAGCCTGCAGCCAACTTTTCCTCTTGATGTTGATCCTTGATGGTCTATATTCTGGAACAGTGGAGGCAAAGCCTTTCCCTGTGACCTGCATCTAAATGACAGTTCGGCTCTACTTAAGTAATTTCTCGGGCTCTGGAGGTCACTGACTTCACAATTTCCCAACACAAGGTTTTTCCAATTTTTTTTTTTCTGTTTTTTTGACCAAAGCCCACGGATAACCATATAAGAATTCCAAGGAAAAATTCCCCGCCGATTTCGTCTTATTTCTAGAGTGGGCTGAGGGACAGCATGGCCCAGCATCTGTGTCACAGTAGTGTGTATCTCTAGTGAGAGCTACAGAGGCCCAAGCAGGCCTGCATCTGCTCCTGGACTATCTCAGGGGTGACTAAATCGGGATTCCTGCGCACTGGGTCCTCACCTTGCTCCTTCCTGGCCTTCAGTACCTCACGGGACTCTCACTTTGGGTCTGCACCGGCAGGACAGATGTTGTGAATTTAGAAGAGTTTTTCAGAACTATGCTGTGACTGTTGTCAGTCTATGCAAGTGTGGTGAGGGAGGAAGTGTCCTAGCCTGAGGGATAGAGGGGGTGCTAGACCCAGGACCACCAACCACATCTGCGAGGCATCCCCTCCTCTGTCTGGGTCTCAGCTTTCCCTCCTGTACAAGGAGGACATTGACCTAAATTAGCATTTCCCAAAATGTGTACTCCAAAACTAGAAGCATCCTTGTGAGCGAAGTTTGGGAGATTCTGGGTTAAAGAAAGTTGGAAAGTACCTTTACTACATAATTCCCAGGGCTTTAAATAGGATAAGGAGCATTTTAAAATTACAAAGTGGGGGTTGTAAAAAGGTCATATTCCCAGATGGTACATCACCCAATTCCCTTCCCCTTTTCAGCGCATGTCATGCAACCAGTGTTCTGCCGAATATACCTCACAGCAGCAAAAGACGGAATTATTTCCAAAGCCCCACCAAGTGGTAGTATTCTCTTTTTTCTCTGTATAATTCTCTCTTTTGATTAAAAAACAGACTGAGTGCTTAGCTCTATAAGCAACGCCCTAAAAAGCTAAAGAGAAAACCTGTTGAAGCCGAACTCCTCTTTAAAAACGTGCATTTTGGATAATAGAAAGAAGAATGAATGAATGGGGTTATTAAGCATTTATTAAATGTACTAGATACTGTGCTAAATGCTTTACTCAGATCATCTCATTTAATTTTCACAGGAACCTTATTAGGAATCTTATTTTTATTCTCTATTTACAAATGAGGAAACTGAGGTCTAAAGAGGTGTGATAAACAGTGTAAAGCCACTCAATTAAGAGACAGAGGCAAAGCCTTGACTCCTTGTAATCTCAGCAAGCTGGATTGAGGTGTAAAACTTATTAAGTCTCTCTTTTTATACCTCAAGCTGCCAGCTGAGGTATATCCAGCAAGCTGCCACAACGAACCAGAAATAAACTAATTGCAATGGTAATTACCTTTCATCTAAAATTCTTGAGTTAGCATGAAATAATGTTGAATCATCAGTCTCATGTATACTGAAAAAAAAAAATATATATATATAAGACAACTAAATGTTACCAAATGATTTATTATGGTCGGTGCTAAATTACAATGTATATGAAATGGAGTCATTTATGGAAACACATAAAAAATAGTTACCTATTTCTGTAATTATATTCACACAAGAATCTGAAATATAGTTTCTGGTCTGCCTTTTAAAATATATCCACAGAATAACTTTTGTAGTTTTCACCACACAATTTTACAATACTGATACTGTACCTGTATCATTTACCATATTATAACAACTAAACAGAATATGAAAGCAGTTAATAGCAAATTAATTTTTTTTTAATATCCATCAATGATTCCAAAGAAAATAGTAGTTTGTTCCACTGGCAGTGAGTCATTAGCATTGCAGATATTGCATACATAGATATGTATGTATACATTTATATGTTGCTCAGGGCCATTGTTCCATCAATAGGCAGTTGCCTTGTGGGTGGACCAATGATTGCCAAAATGGTGTGCAATTCCATTGGGACAATTAGTAGTGCTATCTTTTACCATGTTTCTCTCGTAAAAACAAATAGGTAAGAAAGAAATACAGCAGTCTAAAATCTACAGTGTTACATACCATGGTAATAACAGTTACTGGATTATCAGAGTCACAGCAATTTATGTATATTTGCTATTCACAGACTTTTTGCTGAATAACCGAGCGGCTGGGAGTTGACGACATGTAGACATGCAATCCTGTGAGTCCATAATTAGCGATGTTTATACTGTAATAAGCACATTCATTTTAACACCATTCAGTAAACAGATTCCTTTAAAGTTTGAGCTAAATCTGCTATCACAATTACACACAAAGAGGACCTGTAAACAATTTGACATTACACTTATGTACAAGCAAACTGCATTGGGAAGGAGAAGAGGTAATTTCAGTGGGTGTCACTTGGTGTACATCAATGTGCAGCAAACTGACCCAAGTCATCAAGCATGTGAATGAGGCCAGGAAGAAATAACATGAGCAAAACGCCAATGGATCACCACTCAGTGTTAGGCCCAGAAAAATTCAGATTCCCCTATTTGTGGTGACATTGCATTCAAAGCATCAGGGATGGATGTCAGAGGAGCTTGATGCCTAGAAAACTGTATTGGAGATTTCCAGGTCAACCTAAGCAACAGGGTCTTCCTAAGTGTCCAGGATGAGGCTGATAATATTTAAACATGTTGATTTAATGTGAACCAATTATTTTGTTTGTCAGGTTTGACCCAGTGCTCTGCTGGTTCTGAACGATGAGAGGAACAGGAATTCAACTGAGATGATTAGTTCAATGCCTTCAGCCAACACAAAGATTCTTGATTTTACAGACTAAGTTCCTATAAGAGAAACAAGCTGGATGCCATCACTAATCTAAGTGGTGACCCATTTACAGGAGATCCCCTTAACAGCTGTCAGTGGGACTCTCAGAAATGCAGCTCCCCTAAGCTTGTGTTTGTGTGTTTTCAGTAGGATACCACTCCACTAATTCATGAATCCATTTTCTTAGATCAGAAACAGGGTAATGAGGGGTTTGGCGTCTCCACTTCTCCACCCCCCATGACTTACAAAAATACATGTATCTGTTCTTTGCTAAACTAAGCAGAATACTCTAAGGACAGTTCTCCTGATTTAAGATTCTCCTTTGGAATTAAAAATTTTTTAAATGAAAGAAAATGATAGAGGAACTTGAAGTCAGGGATGATGTAAAACATCCCCCTTTGCTTCAAAATTTTAGGGAAAAACAACCACTCCTTCAAGTATCCTGAAACCTAATTAAAACATTTCATTGCTTCAAAATTAATTTTCTTTTATATGCTCTTAAGATCACATCTGCAGGGAACCTATGGAAAAAACTAAATGACCCTACTGGATTAGAGTGCAAATGCTTCCGACTGTACAATTGTACGAGCAAACTTGATAGATCCCTGGGAGGAAGACTCTGTGCTTGGACTCGCAGCTGAGCCCTGGGCTGGGAGCCCACGTTGAGTTTCTGATGGTTTGGGCTTGTGTGCAGACACACTGGTCCCAAGGAGCACCAGGAAAGCTCTGTTTGCATAGGTAGACCAGAAACACTTTTCACATTCCCCACAATATACGAAGCACATAGCTAGGATGAAAGCATAACTGACTGTGTCTTTAAGAGTGCCCAAATTTTAGTCTTTTGGTCATTATGTCTATAGGATGCCAAAACATATAGTGGTTTTTTTGTGTTTTTTTTTCCATTTCACTTTCTATTCTTCCTTCTTTGAGCAACCATTTTGGTATCTGTAGAAACAGGCTTAAAGGGTTATTTGCTGGAGCCTAGAAAGTGTTTGGTTATTACTACAATGTGCCCTTGAGCTTTAGTATATATTTACAATGTACATATTATAAATTATTTACTACCGTATAGCCTTAAAATAATTAAAGAGATAACTAGCTCGACCTACCAATCCTGTGGGGCCACAGGGACCCCCATGAATGAGGAAGTGAAATCAATAGCAGATAGTAAACTGACCAATAAGTAGGGGAACTTCCATCAGCAAGATAAACATTGGATTTGTACCACCACAGACCTACGCTTTCTTATTATTTTCTTCTGAAACATCATCACGTTCATTTGGTGAGGTTTTTCTGAATGAACGTGTTGGAAAACAGATAGTGTGAAATTCCAACAAATGATTCAAATAAGAAAGCCAGTTTTTACAAGTGTGGCTTTTCCTTAAATGCACTTTTGTTTGGTTTGTATCTCTATAGATGTTAAACCAAGGTATTTTAATCATATTTTCTGCACCATAGATGAATAGATACACTCATAGTAGAAGGGAATTTTGGAAAACGTAACTGTACTAAACTATCTAGGAAACCAAATAAAAATCACCATCATCATCATCCCTCAAACTCAAAATTACTTCCAGTTTCAAACTATGAGATTTGTTTACGTGTGTATACATATGTATAGATATAGATATACATTTCGATAGATGTACAAACGTATATACAAATATGCACATTTTATAAACACACGTACATAACACATATATACACACACTCCTGTCATACCCGCTCACATATTATATTTCAAAGCAGTTTCTTTTCTGTAACTGCCTCTCATTTTTCCAACTTAGAACAGCAATGATGAGATGCTGAGGGCAGCCAGTCATATTTGAATTTCTGACCTGTCTTGAACAAAAACCGAGATTGTTTAAAAAGCCAAAAGGTGAAAATAGCAGATACAAGCATATATACACATGGTTTAACACCTAGTTTACTTCTCACGAAATGTGCCCTGCTAACCTGTGAACAGCATAGCAAGCCGTTGTAGCTGCAGTCCTCTTGACACGGAAGCTATCTTGCCTCTTTGGGTTTCTTAGGGTATCAGTACTCACCAGATACTTAGTCTACAATATTACTGCCCTTCGGTAAGGCTTGTGCCATAAAGCACAGTCTGTTAGGCGAAACTACCCATCCAAATCTGCCTTTCCTTCATCTCCTGGGGAGATGCCTGTCCAATGGAATTTGCAACTCAAAATAGCTAATAACTTCCAGGAAGGATGTTCAGGCTGGATTCTCTCTCGCTACCTTTGCTTGCAGTAGAAGACATGAGTAACAGGTGAAATATAGAGAATAGAAGGATAAGTTTATGTAGTGATTTGGTTAAGCCATCAGCCTCTGGAGTCCAGTAGCCACAAATGAAACACTGGGTCTGCCATTGTCAACTTGTGTGCTGCTTTACCTATCTGAGCCTCACTGACCTCGTCTGTAGAAAGAGGGCAGTAACTGGGCCACTTCATTGGGTTATTTTATAGGATTAAATGAGATAAGGCATATAAAACACTTAGTGGCATTTCGGGCACATAATAATAATTCCTTAATATACGTTATTTATAACTTAATATTTAAACTATAAAACTAAAATGTTGATTAGAACTACAGAACAAAATAATGCGAGTCTAGGATTTAGGTGAGTTGAGTTCAAGTTCTATATCCCAACTTTGTTTCCCTTCCAGAATCTCACCACAGTGACCTCTACATGCCAAGCACTCGACAAATATCTGCTGAATGAATGAATGAACAAAAAATGAATGCTGACTTAAACTCTCGGGGTCCTTGGTTTCCCTTGTAGACAATGGGGATAGAATGATAGGACCTTTGGTCTATCACTGGAAGGTTGGCATGATAAATTAGAAGAAAAATGCCAAATTATGTAAGACACAAACATGTTTTGTGTCCTAATAAAGTCAGTACATGCACATGATATAATAAGTTTCAGTAGTCAGGGCCTGTGCTTAGACTTGTTCCATCTTTGAAAACAAAGCCATAGGGGCCTCCTGTGTGAAACTGAGAATCATATTTTCCAAGATCTAAGTGTCATCTTTAGGGAGGGGATATTCTACCTAAAGAAACAAAGACCACAATGAGCAGTTAAAGATAATGAAATCATTGGCCTGTTCTAAATACTCGTGCTCCCCCTTTCCTGTTTCACTTCTGAGAGAGCACCTTGTTGTCTACTCTTGATAAGCTTGAAAAACATGTCAGGTAGGGTCATGTGAACTGAAAATGCTTCCGAAGTGCTTTCTGATGAACACATGTAGCTGTTAGGTTGAGGACTTCACTGAAATACCATTTTTCAGAGGCAGAAACAGACTGAAGCAGAAGACAGAGACCCACACCACAGGCCTGCCATCACTACTGGAACCCTAGAAAAAATGACATATTTATTTCCTCTAAATCTCAGTGTTCACATCTGTATAAAGAGATAATTGTATTTAGCTTCAAATAAATCCTCTACAGATTTAAGGTGGTACTAATTATTGTGGTTGTTCCATTTCATCTGAGCTCTTGACCCAGAAGGTCTTGTCTACATGGGGAAAATGCCTCGAAAAATTGGAGCCAACTCTTAACTCAGGGCTTCTTAGCCTCAGTGGTATTGACATTTGGGGCTGAATAATTCTTTGTGGGGGGCTGTCCTGTGTATTGTAGGGTGTTTAGCAGCCTCCCTAGTCTTTGCCATTGGATGCTAGTAGTATCTCTCAAGTCACGACAATCAAACGTGTCCCGAGACATTGCCCTGGGGGCAGACACACTTGGAAGAGCGTCCCTGCCTTCAGTGCAGATAACCCACGCAAGTCAAAGAAGAGAGAGAGTCTCCTGGAATTGCTTCTGTATCTCACGCACCAGGATAAACCATTGACCACTGGCTGCAACTGAGAAAACTGCTAACAATCCTTGTGAATCCTATGTGTATTTTAGATTTCAAGGCATTCTTTTTTCTTTTTTCTCCTCTCTCTCTCTCTCTCTCTCTCTCTCTCTCTCTCTCTCTCTCTCTCTCTCTCTCTCTCTAATATATCACTAGTGACTGTATGTACGAAAATGAGTTTGATTTTTACCCCAAAATCTGTGATGTTTGAATTTTGCATCAGGAGACTAGCTTTACTCAACATTTTCAAGGACTGACAGCCTCAGTACAGACAAACAATTGTGCTGAATTAAAAGTTGTTAAACTTTGTAAGCAGGATGGTGAACACACAATGTGATATATAGATGGTGTATTACAGAATTGTACACCGGAAACCTATGTAACTTCACTAACAATTGTTACCCCAATAAATTTTAATTTAAAAAAAAAAACTTTCTAAGCAAAGTTTAGACTTTTTCCAGGCACTCAGATAGCATTACACCGACATTAGCCACTGACTCAACACCAATCTAAAACTTGCACGTGTGTATGTACGTACACTGACACACACACACACACACACACACACATAGATGTAATTAGAAAGCAACCCTTCTCTACTGTTTCCACTTGTGATGGATGGAGCCCACATCAGCAGGGAGAGAGTCTGAAGTAATGTTGATTTTTATTGTGCAAATGCAGATAAATTAGCTAAAGGTCAAGTCTAAGAATAAACTGACAAGATGGAAGAAGTTGCTGGGGAAAAGAAACTTGCTAAATCTTCCACATGGCATATAAGTGCTTTTAGGAGACTGATGAACAGGAAAATCACCACCCCCTGACCCAGGACCCCTTGATAGTGGCTGGGCCAGGGAATATTTTTCTTTAGCCTTGTCAAAATACATAACGCAAGGATGCCAGTTAAGGAGCTAAAATTTCTTTACCCAATAAACAACACAATTTGTTCACAAACAAGAGGAACATTTTTTAAAGGTTCGGAAGCTAGGGCAGTAAAGGGATTCCACTTGGAAAGTAGAAGAGGAAAGGTGAGCAGAATCAAATTTAACATTTGAAAAAAAATCTTGGCCAAGTAATCTTAATTAGTGGCTCAAGTTCATTTGTTTCATGAACCATTTTGCACTTCCTTTTGGCAGCAGTCTTACTTAAATATTCATTGATGATCATGATAAGTATTAATTTAAGTCATTCGTTCTCTATTTCTTATAGAGTGTGGGAAATTGGTACCTCTCCAATGATTCTGTTATATGAACAGGACCAAATGGATCGATGAAAGCCTCCAAAATTTTTCTATCCGAATAATCATAGTACAGCCATCTCCCATGATCAGAGCGGCTAGAAAAATACAGAATTTTGTGCCATTCCACATGGAATATGACTACTATTTTGAACTTACTCCTTATCTCTTTCTTTTGTTTTTATTCTCCCTCATGGGTTTTGCTTGAAGTTTTTAGTTAATGTTGGGGTTCAGGATCTTTGACTCTCTGAGAGCTTCATAGTACTCCTGCTTGAGTCAAATTGAACCAACTTAGCAGTTCAATGACTCAGGATTTTGTTGGTGAAATATGACTAAATTCACTGATGACCATTCCGTATTCATTTTGGTGATGTTTGTATATGCAGTTAATGGATCCACCTTTGGGGCTTACACGTCATTAAATTATAGATCACAAGTTCCTCTAACTCCAGCTGCATAAGGGCCTGGAGAGGAACAATTCTCCTTGGGCAAGGTCATTATTTTTATTCTGTTGGGCATCATTAGGATGCATCTCACTCAGAGATGTGCTCCCGTCTACCCAGGGATAAAACTATATTGATGCAGGCTTTCAGTTTGATAAAAAATAAATAAAAGGCACAAGCACATACCAAATGGAGAAGAGGTCATGGTTGACAGACAGATAAAAGGCAAAGGAATCACGGGAATCTATTCTACCTTAGTCCTGGGATGGTCTTCTTCGGGCCTATTCTCTTAAGTTAATGAATAATGCATGTTTTGACTTACTTGTAGTGGACAGAAAATGAGAGGAAGTGAGACAATGTTACATTGTCCGTAAACAGCAGAGATTCTCAAAGCGAGGTCCACAGAGCATCCCATCCAAATCATTAAGGGTGCTAGCCCCAAGTGAAGATTACTTGGCCCTACTTGAAGTTTCTGAATCAAACGCTTTGGGGATAGGGTGAAGGAATCTGCACTTTTACAAGTGCTACAAATGATTTCTGTGTATGCCAAGTATTGAAAAACACTGCTAAAAAGTTTGCAATGGAGATCACTGGAGAAAAGAATCTCCATTCTAGTATATACGGCAAGATGGGAAAAACAGACATTTAAAACAAATAAGCTCTGTGGTGGCATCACAGTGCTGTGATTATTAAAGTTTAAGACTCTTTTCTTTTAGCAGGGGTAGAGAGCAATAACCATTTCATCTAAAACCAGAATGATGAAAGCAATATAAATCAAACTCATTCCAGCAGGTTTCATTTGGCCTAATTTCTCTGCAGATATTAATCATTGTACAGTCCTGTACAAATGACAGCTAACTCCATTTTAACTTAGAACACAGAACAGTCACTCTGATTCTTTCTCTAGTGTGTTATTTTGACAATATAAAAGAAAATAAATAAATTGGAACAGTGGGCCATCAAGATTGCACGACACCAATATATCAAGACATTAAAAAGAGAAATGGTCCATGCTAAACCTATAACCCAGCATGCAAATTGGCAAAAACATTTATCTGCCACAGACAGAGTCATGGGGGGAGGGGGAGCAATAACTGCCTTCATTTTTTTTTGCCTTTGAAAACTGCTATGTCAGGTGGAGGTGGCAGAGAATTCTTCCTGAAAGTTCACAGAAAGTGTCTTATTAATTCTAGTAAAGGTACCTAGAAGACCAAGGTTAGTCAAATTCCATGGCATATTATCTTCCAGGGCATGGCAGAAATACTAGCACGTAAGCCCTCTGGGTTAATCCACTATGATAACTACAGAGTTGGAAGGTTGACGTGGTGGCAAAGGAAAATGTGTGAGAATCAAAGTTTGGCCTCCATTATGGGAGATGGCATCAAGTAATTTTGCAAAAGACCATATGTGCTTTTAATTTTCTCACTAGAGCATGTTTTACTCAATACAGAAAAAGGATAAACAGAGGAGTCTAAAAACCAGAAAAGCAAAAGTCATCCAGAAGTGCAAGCAGTGGCAACTAACAGGACCTAGAATGAACGCCACACGTCTGTGCCTACGGATAAAGACGTCTCCAAATGAAACAAGGTCAACTGAAAAGTGAAAAACTCCATGTTGACTCCCCTTTAATAAATCTGTCCCCCCAAATCCATTGGTTGGGGGTAAATATAGTTATAGAGGAATAAAGAGCGAAGGGAACACTTAGGATTTGTGTATTGTTCCCCTTTTATTTTAATTCACCACACATGCGTTTCCAGTAAGGTAACTGTGCCTACGATTACAAAGGATAACATCACTGCATATATGGGAAGCCACTTCACTGTATTATTTTATGGCCACACCTCAGTGCAATGTTTTTCTTGGCCAGGGGAGGGAAGGCACACTACCACACCGACCTAACAGCTTTGTTTTCCTGGCTTCCCATTTTCGTGATGAGTGCAGATCAGTTCTTTTTTGATAGTGGGTAGGAGAACCTTATAAATAAAGTTTCTGACTTCAGGAGAGCCACATGCCTGGAGGGAATGACCTCCGCAAGCTCCCTGCATTTTAGCACACAGGATTTCCCGGGAGGCCACCATACATGTAGGGAATCTACCCGTACGATTCTGCATTCATCCGATTCATCGATAGACTCACTGGATGCACTTAGTGTCTTTATATCACCAACTTATGGCCCATGTCATAACTAATATTCAAGAGGCGAGCCACACATATAGTACTGCCCAGAATTGAACTAAAAGTTCTTAACACAATTTGAAGTCCAGGGAAACAGGCCTGAGTCAAACTGAGTGCCAGGACCTCGAGAGTATTCAATTGTACAACTCACTTACCCAGAACTCATTTCCAATGTTGCCGGCCGCAGAGATGTCACTCGATAACTCCACTCAAACTAGGACTGAAGATTTCCATTTATTCAGTGCCTCCTCAGGGCTTTTAACTGACCAGGTCTGTATTCATCTCTATACCAACAGCCAAGCAAATGAACACTGTAGTAACTGTCTGAGCTCTCTGGACTATTTGGGGTGGCTGTCAGTCTAGAGTTGGCCCAGATGAAAAAATGTTGTTTTAAACAGATTTCCTACCACTAGCTTTGTTGACTGGGGGATAAAGAATGCCTATGCAGAAAATAAAATTCATGACAGGTCAAGGGACAGAGAAATAATGCCATGAACCTTTTCTTTGAAGTGTTTAATTTCCTATTTAAAGTAGATAGTTGAAGTAGTGGGTTGACTGCCAGCATACTAGTCCTCTAATTCTTATAAGTGTGTCTCTATCCTGATTCCATTAAAGGCAGGTCTGAAATTTAAGGTAGTTGTGACTTTGGCCATTTTATTTAGGCCCCAACTCTTTGAAAGCACTTCCAGTAGGGTTACAAGACTCATTTGAGCAAAGTGAGTTTGGGGATGTTTTATGTGATTTTTTTTTTTTTTGCAGGATCTTCTATTATTAGGAGACTGGTATTTTGATATGGTGTTCAGAAAACACTGAAAAGAATGAAGACAGACTGGAAGGCTTCACAAAGCTATGTTGCAGTTAAGATCAAATGTCTGCTAATATATTGATACATAAAAGAAGAACACCGTTTAAATTCGTAAATTAGAATTCTCTTGACAACTGAACTCCCCAAGTAAACTTCCATTTTCACTTACGTAAAACTTTAAACTCCATACAAATCATCACAAGAAAACAGGTTTAAAGGCAAGAATCACAAAAGTTCAGAAAGATATCCACATACTAACGGGCACTGATAACAGGAATCAAGACTGAAACTCTTACATAATAAATGTGCACCAATGAAAGTTTTCAAAAAGAAGCAATTGGTAATTTTTTCCCTTCCTACAGACATCATCCAGTTGCCTTTATTACCTGTGACACATATGCACACACACACACACACACACACACACACACACACAAAAGAAAAATTAGGAGTGCTTGGCACACAGTGATTGATTGACAAATTATTTTTCAGTTCCCATTGAAATGCACGAGGAATGCAAAACATAAAACCTGGTCTCTTAACTCTTCATTTACCACAAGTCTACGAAAGATCTATTAGTACATTAATAGAATACAGAGTCACACGGCTGGATGGCTATTAACAGTTTATTTTTGGCTGTGTCTATACAGGTCAAGGATGTTATCGAGAAAGATAGTTTAGAAAGTCCAAACCTTAACTTTGGAGCTCCAGTTATCTACTTGGGTTGTTCACAGACATGAGAGAAATGAAAGCCAATCCTAGTACGGACACAGCCAAATCCCAGAATCCCAAAGGCAAACACAATTGGCTACAAGAAAGTAACAACGTAGCACTGTGGGTTAAAAAAGTTATGAGAAATTATTAGGAGGTGTGTAGAGTAGAATTACCTCATAAACAAAGAAAAGGCTGGACCCTGATCCAAGTGTGAACTGTGTGGTGTTCTTACCTCCGTCCCCATGTGAGAACGCAGAGAACTTAATGTGGATTGTGTGGAAAGGCCACACCAGTAAAACATGGGCAGTAAGAACTCGGAAAACAGCGAGAGAAAGAATGTTCAACTAGGGGTAGAGAAGGCTGCGTGGGGGCGCCATTTGGTAGTGATTTCTGTGGATAGAAATGTTTGTTTAACACGAAGATGTTTGACCAGCTCTTCTCACCCTCTCTGAGTGCAGAGAAAGAGCGATGCAGTACAATGGAGCCTGAGGATGTTAATTGTGAAATAAGGAAAAGGATTGGTCGATGATGAGCGTTATTTGATGTTAGAAAGTGTTGCCGAGAGAGAGGCTGGGAAATCTTCCCAAAAGGATTTTAACAAAAGAGCAGAGGCTCATCTGTTGAAGTGCTTTGAGCGAGTGCTGCTGGGGGCAGGGACATACCCCATCGGAGGCCCAGCCCTGGGGTCATGTGCACTGTGTGTATCTACAGACGTGGCTGTGTCTGTGCTGCACAGATCCTCATGCATACAGAGTCCATATAAACCGGCACATGACCGATTGGAGTGCAAAGTCATATAAATCTGCCATTCCCCCACTTACCCCAGAAACCAAGGGAAAAGGAAAATTCAGAAATCAAACATAAAGCCATTAGGCCAGATCTCTTTCTACCATGTTCTCCTTCAAATGAGGGAGGTAGAAGATGAGAGAAAACCCAGTTTGGGATCAAGGACTCCCAAGGCCTTGCAAGGTACTCTTACATAGCTGGCTCTCATTATATATAAGATACTCAGCACATGGGATCAAGATAAACAAACAAACAAACAAACAAATAACCAAAAAAAGAAAAAAAAAGAAAGAAAGAAAAAAAAGATTTTCTTATGCTTCCACATCCGGAAAGAAATCTACCCTGTGGATTTCTGTGTTAAGGTGAATTAGGTAAATAGGCAGTAGTGTATCGATGGGCATTGTGTTCTAACAAAGGTGTATTGTTAGTTGTTGTTTTTCTTTTCAAATAGGAATTTCTTTTAGGAGGATGCATTCAAAATGCTTCCAAGGTTTGTTTCCTCTCCCACCCCCCAGCCCTCCCCTATAGATGATACTTCCGTAACAATTCAGATTGCCAAGGATGTTTTCTCTCAGGGAACCGATCTGGAATTTTGATCTTGAGGAAATCCTGGATGCATTTTTCCAGCTCTTCCTCAATGGAGAGCTTTTCCTTCACGGCCTTTTTTTTGCTGCTCATGTTCGACTCCCTGGAGCCCGAAGTTAGAGTCCGGAGCAGATCGCTTTTCCGCCGCATCTCGGACTGTTGGATCTGCTGCACGGGGCCCTTCTTGATGGGACGGTCCAGTGTCTGGATGTTGGTCTGGCGTGTCACGGGCCCACAGATGACCGTCTCCTGGGGAGAGCTGGCCTCGGACTGGCTGTCGCAGCTGGAGGTGGACAGGTCGTTGCAAGACGTGCCGCTCTCCCCTTCTTTGTCACCCTTGCCGTTCTTGCAGCAGCAATCGCAGTGCGAGGACGACCACCTAGAAGGCTCACCTGCAAGGAAGCACAGGACCCAGTGATTAATGCCAGCCAGCGCAGCCTGAGGTAGCAGCACAGCCACTGAACACACGCACACAAGCATCCACAGGCATGGCTTTAGAAGCAGCGGTGTGGCACTCAGGATGGGCTGCAACAGGAGCACACAGAAGGCACCTCTCCTGAGGCGAGGAGGTTAGTCACGGCACGTGGTGTAAGAGGAAATACAGTAGACTGCTTATGCCCACAGGCACTGGTGTCACAGAGCCCTGGGTAAGGACACTCAGCTATCCCAGTTACTAACCTTGTGAAGGTGGCAGACCCTTACATTCTCAAAGCTTCGGTTTCCTCACCTGTGACATGAGGATAATAATTTTCCTACTTCCAGGAATTGCAGGTGAGAGGGTTTAGGTAAGTCACGTGACGTTCTTAATACACAGTAAGAATTCAGTAAATGCTAACCCGTTTTACTGTGGCGGATGTTAAATCTTAATCCAAAGCTCCACGCGATAGCAGTCAGGTCACAGTGGAATGACTGCTGTCAGTCAGGGAGGACTAGCTTTGTGCCCGTCCCCATGTAAGCTCTTCACACCCATCAGCTTGTCAGATCCTCAGGAGAATTCTATGAACTCAGTAGCTCCAGACAAGCGAACTAAGACCATGAGAGTTTAAGTGACTTGCCATACTTTGCACAAATTGTAAGTGGCAGAGCTAGGATTTGAATTCAGATCTCCGAAATACCATACCCAAGGCAATGAACCAGTTTTCTTCAACATTCCTGTCTATACAATTCCTGCTTCTCCTTTCCAACAACATTCAAGGTTTACCTTCACTCTGAAGTTTTTATTCACCTCTACTCAGAAAATATGTCCTTTTGCCCCTCCGAATTATAGTTGTGTTTTTTTTGTTGTTTGTTTTTTGGAAGTGTCTCTATTATTGCACATATCACATTCTGCTGTAATTCTTTTTTACCTTCTGCATCTCAGCTACTATATCATGAGCTCCCTGACATGAGCACCGTGGAGTGTCTATTGCTGTAATCCCAGCAAATAGGTCAGGGAACAGTATAGAAATTCAATAAAAGACTGTATCCGCATAATGATTCTAAGTACTTGGATCCAGCCATACCTGAAGCTATCAGGGGACTTTTCAGTTACATGATCCCCTGAGTTACATGTAAGCCACTGTGAGTCTTTCTCTCCCTATTCCCCTGAGTCCTGACTCACTGCACTGAATCCTACTTTTCGGAGGCAGAGCCATTTGTCAGATACACAGTTGGTGGCTCCTTGAACTAGAAAATTCACACTCGTGGCACAAAGACATTTCCTAAATATCAGTCACTGCTCCCAGCCTCCCACCCTCTAAACAAACACAGTCTTTTTGGCGTCATGAACCCGATACTATTTGCTGTTCACATATTATGCACTGGGCCCTTCATTATAGTCCATTGCACTTAAGCCATAAAAAAGTAAAGGGATACAAAACCCCTTTATGATACTAAATCAGGGACAAGGATAATGCAGCATCTTTATATGTTTTATAGAGACCCAATTTTGACGTGCACACTATCTTATTCTCATAAATAATGAGTCACTTTATAATAAGATTGCACTTTATTGCCATTTCACATATGGTCAAAGTAGAGGAAACCTAGGGTGGAAAGTATAAGGAAAACTATGTCCTGTTTTCTGGGACAGTGCCTGCCCTCTACATATCTAAATGATTTAACAATTTATAGCAACTTCCCTTGATACAGTTTTCCAGAGGGAGTAAAACAAAAATGTCCCCATAAATTACAACTCCAAGAGTATCTCTAATGTATACCCATTCTTCCAAACCACTTCTAAAATGTGGCTAAGTAATCACTGAATTTATATACCCATTAAATGCAATGCGACAATCCATTTAAACAGAAGGAATCACCACGGCACTAATGTGCTAGTTATCCTAGGCTATTACAAATCCATATCTTCCATGCAACAGAGACCATTCAACATGTACCAGCTGGTGACTGAAAATAACAGCAACAGGGGATGGCTGCTGCCTGCCAGCCCTGGGTTTGAAGAGATCATTTGTATCCTTTAGAAGGAGAATCTGCTTCAACCTCTCCGTACCCGGCCTTCCCCATACTAATACGACCCGATGGAGAAATGGCTCCAATGAATTGGGTCAAGAAAACGTATTTGCACCAATCCAGAGTTGATTTCGTTTGATCCTTTTTGAGGAAAGATCAGATACGGAACTTAACCTTAAAAAAAAAAAAAAAAGAAGAAGAAGAAGAGGAAAAGAGGAAAGACAGAAAAGAGAAGGAGGAGAAATTTATGCTAGGATATGCCTGCCTATTACCTTAAACAAAAAAGACAAAATATGTTGGTCACAAACCCTGCTGAACCAACAGAAATGCCAGCCCTGTGTTTTTCTGCCCAACAGCTACCTTCCCTGTGGTGAAGTCATTCCAGTCTGGGGACTCAGAGGGAAACCCAAAGCTTTTCTAAAAGCCATTGAGCAACACAAACACCATCGTGGGAGGGAGCCCCGTGTATTCACGTGAAACTGCACACAGCCCTCCACTATACATCAAGCTCACACCCTGGCACAGGTGCAGCTCTCTCCTCCATCAACAGCTGGGATGGTCATGGAATTAAATGTCAGCTGGGGTCCTCCAGCTTCCAGGCAAAGCGAAGTCTGACTATCCACATATACTAGGCGCTATCACTATTAAAGGGAAATTGAATAACTTAATTCTAGCGGGGCCTGTCATACTACCACCTGCTTCAATATTTTATGAGAACATCTGAATGTTTTACCATTTTGGCAAGACAATTCATGAGATGGCTTCTGAAGTCTATATATATTATGTTGAAATCAAGGGAGAAGATGGGATTAACACAGCCTCGCTGGAGGTGCTGTGTGAAGAGCTATAGTGAAATCTGAAAACTAACAAATGTGAGAAGATAACCCCCTATTTCTTTTCTGGAGGGGGTCTGACTACCCTCTCCCCAAGAACTCAACCACAAGTAGAAGATTTTAAAAACCGGAACAGAGAAGTAACACACAGAGAAGTAATGGACAGTTTCGCCCTCTCAGTCCCACTGAGATGTGCCCGCCAGTCCCGGAAAGTATAGAAGAATCTATGAAAGGTAACTCAAGGTATTCAAGAATCCCTCCAAATTATAGCAAATAACAATCTCACGAATACCCTGGTACTTCAAATTGCAAGATACTTTTGCTCCCTGTTTGCTGATACTGCCCACAATAATTTTCTCCATTTGAGGAGAAAACTGGACACAATTGATTAGCCAGGTGTGGGGAGAAAACCATTTCATTCTAAGAAAAGTCTGATTTATTGATATTAAAACAAAAAACAAAAAAATCTATTGCCTTTTTGGAGTTTATTAAATAATTGCTGGTCAAAGGGCCTAATAGCTCCACCTTATTTTAAAATAGACCATTGATGAATTTGTTGGATATTATATCATTTTTGGTACCTGGCACGTAACAGAAGTTTGATAACTGTTTGGTGAATGAATGAATGAATGAATGAGTCAAACACACACATTGAATTATATCGAGTTGATAACATAGCAGGGCAGACTTCAGGTTCCAGAGTCAGGACCCACAATTTGTTAGCTTGGATAAATGACTTCACCTCTCTGCCTCAGTTTCCTCATCTGAAAAATGTAGCGTCTTCCTCACAGGGGTTTTTGGAAAATTACGTGAGATAGGTCATGTAAAGGTGATTCGTGGTTTGCGGCCTCCAGTCAGTATTCCGTTCATTCATACCTATCTGTTCTAGTATAAGCCAGACACTGATTACAGAAGCAAAACAAATCAAGAGCTCGTTAGATATGATTATTATGTGTTTCCACAACCCAGTCTAACGTCTGGTTGGAGTATCATACGAGGAAGGACACTGATGCTAGAACTGGACGCATCAGGAAAATGCATACTGAGCATTCAGCCATGTCTGACGGTGGTGCAGGAGCGGAGACCAACCACAAGCGCGTACAGCGTCTGCCACACAGTGTGTGACTGGGGCATAGGTAGGGAAGGGAGGCTCCTTTGCAGTGCAGTGCTTCGAACTTCACAAATCAGATGGATGAGTCTTCCAGGATAAAGATTTACCTGAAGACATATCAACTAAGTTGAAACCCAGAGCTGTGAAGAATTTGTAGTTTGGATTAAATGGGGGAGGGGCAGGAAACTCACTGGCCTGAAGTCCTTAACGCCCAAATCTTTCAACGTTTTACAACTTGGAAAAACTGAGGACCAAACAGGCAAATGGTACAACTGGACTTGGTCCCTTTGCACTGCAGCTCTGACTGTGGAAGTCCTTACCGATAAAGAAGAAGTAAAAGATGAAAGACTACAGTTCTCCCCTGTGAAAAATCCGAGCTGAGCTGAGCACAACATGACTTAGCAAACTCACAAAGTGCTTATGCATTTTTAAAAGAGGCAGCTCTGCAATCTACCCACACTTCACGTTCCCCACCTGCTACTGGTGTACACACAATGCACATCATTTAGAGCCACAGCTGTAAATGTCTTCTCTGTCAATGATGTAGGAGCCTGCCCGTCTGGGAGCTAGGTGGCCAGATTTAATTTATTGGGGCTGCTGAGAGACGTTCTTAGCATCCCGGCTGAAAAGTCAATAACGGCCAAATTGATGTTTTTATAATTCTGCTAACCTTGGAAAAGATATTGCATACTGGAAATTGGGAATAGACTGGCTGTGCAAGCTTCCGGGAAAAATGCATCTGCCAGCTTGACAGTCATCGTTTTTGCTTGTGGTTGACCTTTTCCCCCTCATGGACATTTGGCCTTGAAGGGCCCAGCGGGGGCTTCTCATGAAGAGGGGCAATTTGGGGCAAGAGCCAACAGTTAAACCATCCATGTATCTGTCAGGACCAGTGAGGAAGACAGATACTGCACCTGTTCCTTAACAGGGAGAATTTAATGGAAGGAACTGGTTCAATAAATATTGGAGGAGTGAAAATGCGAAAAAAGAAAAAAAAAAAGGTGCCACTGAAGAAACAAAGACAGTGACAGCAGGGGGCAGCTACCACTCTTAGTGCTGGTGAGATAAATAAAAGGCTTGCAAGAGTTGTCCTGTGGAGGTGGCACCCAGGTGTCTGAAGAGCCTACGCTACCAGTTAGTGCTGGTATTTCTGAAGGGGCCTGAGGGTATAGAACAAAACAAAATCAGGGACTGGGACCAACTGCTTCTGGGGGAAATAAAAGATGGGTTGATGCTTATGAGCAGAAGGAGACGAGGAGTCCTTCCTCGTTTCACGCATCACAGCCTCACTGTAGCATTCCCTATGGATAGAACCTAACGGGAAGCCAGCTGGGCAAACGAAAAGTGTGGTTAGCTGAATCCCAGCCCCAGTGTCACACAGCACAATAGAGAGGGGTGGGTTTGGAGCTGGGAGACAACAGGTGAATAACTGCACACTCACCTTACCCGAGATGCAAAAAAAGAAAGGCAGAGCCCTGCTGGAACAGGTACTCCAATGGAGGCGTTAGGAGAAACAAAAGAAAGCTATCGCCCAAGTTCCTGCCTGCCACCCTTTCTTATACATACTGTAGGGTTTTGCATTTGTTCTTCCCTCTGCCAGTAACACTTATTCTTCAGATTTTCATCTGTTTAGCTCTTTTTGTCCTCAAGAGCTTGGCTTAAACCTCACTTTCCCCCAGATCAGCCTCATCTAGCTATCCCCCAACCCAATTCAGCCAGTCCCAGTCTCTGGCCCGTTTCTTTCACACCATCACCACATGTAATTATGGATGTGTTTTCATATTTACTTGTGTAATGTCTGTTTCCCACACGATACCGTAAGGCCTGTGTCTGTCCCCTTCTGAATCCTAATGCACTCTCCAGGGCACATACAGGCCAGGGTTCCAGCGCACCTAATAGATGCTCAGGAAATGCCTGCATGATAAATGAATGGGAGGAAAAAAAACCAAATGATGTATATAGAAAGTCATTTTTGGTTTAGAGTGTGTGTGATAGACAGTGAACCTCCCACCAGAAAAAAAAGAAGGATTGAAAACTCTGACATGCAAAGATCATTGGAATGGAAAACATTTAGGAATATCACTAGACATTTAATACGCATGTGACAAAAACATGCTGGCCAACAGAGATAATGGAAAAATCCATAAGCCTATCCAAAATTGAAAAATTGCATATGTAGTATGTATGTATGTGTATATATATATATTTTTTCCATCAATCATCACTCATAATTATTTACTGATACATATGAAACAATCCCTAAAGGCATTATGCAACTTAAGTCAAAATTAATTTCCCTCACTATTCAACATATCATCTCTGGTCAGATAATTTTCCAATTTGGTGATGCTTAGACATACCCTCCCAGCTCAGGTTTCTCACCTCTGGGGTTTCTCTCTAAATACAGCAATGCAATGGTTAGTATAAGGCAATACACTGTGACTTTTGACTTCCGGGTCTACTGCCTTGCTCTTTTTAGTGTTCTTTGATGACACGTTTATTTCATTTTTCTGCCCTTTTCTTGCTTTCTTCCTCCTCATTGTACCTCCTTCTCTTGGTCTCAGGATTCTTCAGCTAAGATCCTACTTGATCACGGCTGCTCCAAAATTCTCATTTGCCTGTTTTACAGGGAAGTTCCACGGTCCACCCTGATCCCTTTTCCTCTCCTGTCCTCTTCCTCTGGGCCACTTCCTTTTTCATTATTCTTCACCCAGTTTTCACAAACTTGAACAAGTCCCTTACACAACCAGTCCCCCGACAACTCCTCTCAGCCAATATCTAAGGGTGTTTTGTGTCGTAGAATGAAATGTATATGTAATTACTAAAACACCCTTCTTGTTCTTTAGGGAACTGCCCTTCCCTATTCCATGTTGTCCCAAAAGGGCCATCAACCATGGTACCATGCCGAGCCACAAAGGGAGGACATATGGCCCAGTTTTGAACTTCCCACCTCCCAACCAAAGTGGGTGATTTAGGCATGGGCGTGTGATCCAAGCTGGATGAATCAGAGTCCTCACTGGGACTGTGATTCTGGAACTTATGGGTAATATATGTTCTATGATGTGGGAGGTGGCTCAGCTAGGATGTAAGCCCAGTGGCCATCTTCTGTACCAGTTGGAGGACATTCATTCAGAAAGAAGCCAAGCAAAACAGGCAAACCTGAGAAATAGTCAAGAGATAGAGACCTATATCTAGTAGTGTCTCAAACTGGCCCTGGTCCTTGGCTTACGGTTTTATAAGCCAGGAAACTCTCTTCTTGCTTAATCCAGTGAGAGTTGATTTTATGTTACTCACAACAAGGGTCTTGAGCACTTGTGTAATTCTGGCATGAAGGTTGGCCAGTGCTTTAGAGGGCAAGCACTACTACTTTGCCAGGCTAATTTATAGATGACTTATTTCCTGTCTGGAATGGCAGCCTCTTTGCTGCACTAGTCCCAACAAATTTGACTAACACGCTTGAGAGACATACTAAGGCTCTCCTGCCACCTGTCATATATAGTGATCCCAGTGGTAAATAAGGTAATAGCTGTCCCTCTAACACCAGAAACTTAGCATAATAATAATAGATATCATTTATTGAGGACCTCCTATGTGCCTGTTATTTTTGCTCTCCACTTTGCCTAACTTAATCTTTAAAACAATCCATTAGGCACGTGTTATTCTTCTTTCCTTTTTATGGAGGAGGAAACTATAGCTCAAAGTGGTTAATTATCTGATCCAAAGTTATAAAGTTGACAAATTACAAATTCAAATCCAGGTCTCTTTTAATGCATGATCACAGTGCCTAGAATACATCCAATGCCCAATGAATAATGGGCTTTAAAAGATAACTGATTACTTTACTCAAAGGGCAACATTAACATTAATCATAATATGTGACATATTTGAAAGGCAATTTCAATACAGGTAATTATATAGGTAATCTGTTGTTTCTTCTACTTTTCTTTTGATAGACAGTTGACTTAAAGCCCACCTTCATAAATATCTCTACTTTCAACTCTCATTATGGGCTGTCGACCAAAGAATTGATCCCATTTGCATAGATTGGTAATTTTAGGAAAGCATCCTAATGTACAAATCCATAATATATGTCTTCCTCTGGCCCTGGGACAAGGATTGCCATACTTGACCTGCAGTGACTTTAAGAGCAACAAGAATTGCTGAAAGGGAGGAGGGGGCAAATTGTGCACTGTAATGATAGTTCACTGTTACTCCTTTATATATGGTTTTCCTATTTTTGTTAAATCACATTCACTGCACACAAATACACAACCTCATAAGATTGCTCGACCACCCTTCTCATACAGGGAGAAATATCCTTCAGTTGTGGCGCCCACCATCACACCTCCATGCTTACTTCACTTAAAACAGTCATCCAAGTAGTTTGACGGATGTATTCAAAAAGCAATAAAAGCAAAGGGGTACAACCAACATAAATTAGCGCTAATGATTTCCAGACCAGAGGGGATGGGAAATAAATAGTATGATCCCTGTGACAACCATGAGGAAGTCAGATCGAGACATTTTTGGGTTCTGCATTGTTTGGTTTTTGGTTATTAAATATATCCTTCTCTCTGCACTGATAATTAGACCATTAGTAACACACTCTTAATTGTTCACATTTGAAAAGTAGATGGAAAAGAGCTTTTATAAAAGAGAACCAAAGAGAGGTGTGAGATGAGAGTTCAGTTTCATTCTTTTGCATGTGGCTGTCAGTTTTCCCAACACCATTCATTGAAGAGACTGTTCTTTCCCCATTGAGTATGCTTGGCTCCCTTGTCAAATATTCGTTGACTGTATATACAGGGGTTTATTTCTGGGCTCTTCACTGTGTGCCATTGGTCTGGGTGTCTATTTTTATGCCAGCACCATACTCTTTTGATTATGATCACTTTGTAGTATAGTTTGAAGTGAGGAAGTACGATCCCTTCTGTTTTGTTCTTCCTCAGGACTGCTTTGCCTTTTCAGGATCTTTTGTGGTTCCATACAAATTTTAGGATTTTTTTTTTCTGTTTCTTCTTCTTCTTTTTTTTTTAATTAAAGTTTATTGGGGTGACAATTATTAGTAAAGTTGTATAGGTTTCAGGTGTACAATTCTGTAATACATCATCTATATATCACATTGTGTGTTCACCACCCAGAGTCAGTTTTCATTCCGTCACCATATATTGGATCCCCTTTACCCCCATTTACCACCCCCTGTCCCCCTTACCCTCTGGAGGATTTTTTTTCTATTTCAGTGAAAAATGCCATTGGAATTTTGATAGAGACTGCATTAATTAAAAATGGATTAAAGTCTTAAACATAAAACCTGACTCCGTAAAACTCCTAAAAGAAAACAGGAGAAAAGCAACTTGACGACTGGTCTTGGCAATGATTTTTTAGATATGACATCAAAAGCACAAGCAACACAAACAAAAATCAATTAAGTAGGACTACATGAAACTGAAAAGCTTTTACACAGCTAAAGAAACAACAAAACAAAAAGGCGACCCACAGATATATGATACGGCAAATCATATATCTGACAAGCGATTAATAACTAAAACATGAAGAATTCATATAACTCAATAGCAAAAAAAAAAAAAAGATTTGATTTAAAAATGGGCAGAGGAACTGAATTCACATTTTCCCAAAGAAGACATACAAATGGCTAATAGATACATGAAAAAGGTGCCAGGAAGAGGAAGAGGCTGGGGAGGTGGAGTGAAGATGAATGACATGAGTTCAGATGGGATTCCTTATGGGCCTACAGAATATCCAAATTGATAAATCCTGATCTCTCTCCTCACAAACACTATTGCAAATTCCTTTTTTTCCATGCTTCTATTCTACTTCTGTGAAACTCCCCTTGTTTCAATAATTCTATATGACATACATGCATCCACATGCGAGTAGTTGTACAGAGTGGCGTGCTGTAAAACAGAAACCTTAGCAAAATGAATACAGGGCATCTTACGATGTTTTTAAGAAATGTAATTTTACTTTTTGTGCTAATTTTGTCTTTCATTGAATTATAAGTTTTTGGAAAGTAAGTTCCCGTTTGATAGAGTTCCTGGCTGAAAATTATGCTTACTCCACTTTGATAAAGATTTGAGAAGAGCCATGCCTTAGCAGGTAAGAAGATACTATAAAACCTAGTATTTGTACAATACTTAATATAGTATAAAACCATTTCCATTCATGATACCTCATTTGACCTTAATATTGATTAATATTGATTAATATTTATTCACTCAGCACTCAAATAATATTTCATTGCTTTCTGCTTGATACATCAGATGCAAAGATCCTGAGGTCAGAAGAAGATGGCACATGCAAGGAACAGAAAGAAGATCTACGTGGCTTGAATGTGCCAAGAGAGGAGCAATGGGAGAAGATGAGGTTAGAAAGAGAGAGACAGGGGCCAAATCTTACAGGGCCTCGAAGACCACATTCCGGGATTAGAATTTTATATCAGGGCATCAAGAAAGATGATATTAACAGGGGAAGTACATGATTTGTCTTTATTGCAAACTTACTCTGACTGTTCTCTAGAGAACAGATTATAGGTGAGCAAGAATGAAGGCAGGGAGGCCAGTTAGGAGGTTATCACAAAATCCTAGCAAGAGATGATGGTGACTTCTAGGAGTGGAGATGACGAGCAGGGACTCCATGAAGTAGATTTCCTCATTTCCAGTTTATAAATGAGAAAAGTGAGGCTCAGAAAAGCGAAGGATTTGTCTAAGCTGAGTATTAGAGTAGAGTTTTCTGTTTTTAAGTCCAGTTCTTCCCCATTATTCCATACTTGTGTCAATGGCTAAGGCATCTGAAAATATTGATTTTTTTTTTTTTTTCCCCGAATCTTCAACAACCAATCAGTTTTTGACAGAAGATGCTCTCGCTGTCTCCGGCTCTATCCTGTATAACAGAATACTTACTTGGTTAGTCCTCCTGCTGATCTGCACCTGCCGGGGTTGTTTGATTGACTTCAAAAATTAGGAGCCTGGAATTTAATTCTACAATCAGGAATCATTATCTTGTTTGTAAACAATGACAGACGATGCTAAATATGCATTCCAGTTCATTACTGCCTTCCCGTGTACCGTCTTCACTTTCTCATTTCCATCATCTTGTCACATCTTAATACCTGATTGTGTGTTCTCTACAACAGGGAGAGAGAACACAGCTGCAAAAACATAGAAATGCAAGAAGACAGCCCTATATTCTATTGGGTTCTTAGGAACAGGAGCCAAACCTGAAGTTCAAACACTGTTGAAAATTAACAGGCTCTCAGTATGTTCAGCTTTCTATCATTTTTTTGGTTTGTACACTAGGTTTTTATTCAAGGGACAAAGTTTCTAATAGATTTCCATTACAGCCCAGCCCCTGAAGCTACATAAGTAAACAAACAAACACACAACCAAAAAACAAAGCAGTAAGCCAAGTTCCATTAAGGTCTAAGACATTTGGGTTTTTCTTTTCTCTCTCTTTCGCTTCTCTTTCGCTTCTCTTTCTCTTCTCTTTCTCTTCTCTTCTCTTCTCCTAACAGCAGGACCAATGAGTAGTTAGTAAACATCATGGGTTGGGGCTTCTTTATCTACAGAACAGCAGCCTCTACAACAGAATTCTTGGAACAGAGAAAGAAGGCTCCATGTAGCTTATTAAATACCAATAATTCACATATGGCGTACTATAGGCATTGTATAAATCAAGTGGCAGTACATGAGAATGGCAGATTCACACGGTGCTGAAGAGTTTGGGCCATGACATCAGACAAACGTCAGCATGAATCATGCTTTTACCTAACACTTGTGTGACTTGAGCAAGTTGCTGAGCCTCAGTTTGCTCACCTATAAAATGGGGGCAATAGCAGTACCTGCCCCATGGGGTTGTTTGAGAAGTAAATGCAAAGTGCTCTGCTTGATGCTTTGCTCCTGAAATAAATATATTTGTCACTGTTGTTATCAGTTCTTCCTCTTATTACTAATAACATATAGTAAGATATATTATTACTAATTATAAATAATTAACAATTACTCATGTATTTTTACTAATTATTATGAATTATTCCTTATTCTTTTTCTCTCATGTGAAGAGAATGCATTATACATTTTGAGCTTTGGATCCCTACTGCACTCTACCAAACAGAAGTCCATCTGACCAACCCCACTGGTGAGAAGATGGCTGGCCTGGATTTCAGGTGATGGCGAAGGCTTTAAGCAAAGGTGCGTCGGTGACACGGCCAGGCAATATACTGCCCCAGTCACAGTCCAAGGCTCACATCCCAAGCTCTGATTTAGTACCAACAAGTTACATGGCCTTGGCCAAATTCCTGCAGTTCCTGTATAGTTCTCACCCCTCATTTTGAAAGTAGCATTACCCTTCTTAGGTAGTCACCTAGGAAGGTTGCTAGTTGAGCTCCATCAAATGAGAATATTCACAAAGACATTTTGCAAAATAAGACTGATAACATAGCATATAAAATTTGAGGTAGAATTCGTATTTTCGGTATTATTGTCATTCTATTGTCCGTCTTCAGTTTGGTCTCAATGGCACTGGGTGATTCTCCTTAGCAGGACAGAGAGCCTCTTGATCTGCTATTTGATTCTCTCCTTAATTTGGTCTCCTTCCACTGCCTAAATGTATTCCTTAGTGTGTGTACATTAGGTGTCTTGCCTCATTGACTTGCCTCAGATTGTCCCTTTTGCCTAAAATGTCGTTCCCATCCTCTCTTCCCTTTGCCTGGGTAACTCATCAATGAAGAGTCAGCCTAGTTGTACCTTCTCCGGGAAGCCTCCTGATTCCACCATGCCCAGCCCTAAATACCCCTAGAGGTTGAGTTAAGGACCCTTCTTCTGCCGTCCCCTTTCACCTGGGGCATATCTCTCTTGCACTTACAGCATTGTGTTGTCTCTGTGAGTGGATCCCCTGTATGAGACTCTACGAAACTTTATCCGCAGGGACCATGCTTATCTATCATCTATCCCCACAGACAGTGAGTAATGCGTTTTGGTCCTACATTACGGCAGCTACTGTGTCACTGGGCGATAGGACTTTTTCAGCTCCATTATAATCTTATGACGTTATCATTGATCGAAATGGCGTTACATGGCACATGACTGTAGATCAATGATTGCTGCCTTTCTGTTACCAGTTTGTATTTCATCTGGGCAGAGCTTAATTTGGTTCCTCAACTACCTCACTAGAAGCTTCAACTACTCTTTTTATCTGTATCTATGTACATCTTTTATTTAGAATATTTCTGCATTTCCCCCTCCTCTCAGATCTTTAAATACCGATTTTAAATAAAAATAGTCTGCATAGCATAAGATTTGTAAGAGACGATGGAAGGAAAGGTAATTTCAAAGTGTCTATCTTTTTAAAATACTCATCTTTACAGTTATTACAAGCAGCTGTATTTTATTTGTTTTGCATCCACAGAGAAAAAAAAAAACAGAGAGAGATGTGATTTAGTCTCAAAAACAGTGTTACCAAAATGAATTCAAAAGCCTAGGTCTACCCAGCTATAAATGTATCAGTCAAAAATATAGTCACCTAAATGAAGTCACTGAATCATGCTTTAAGGAAAACGAATAGTAAACCTGAGACCATGGCAACTTATCTTCCTGGACTGAAAGAAAAATAGGCAAGAGAAGTGTGATACGCAAATTGCATTGTAATATGCCCCCTAAGGAGTCTAGCCTGGGATAAATTGTGTGTGTGTGGGGGGGAGGGGGCAAGGAAGGAGGGGGAAGTGGGTGGAGAGGGTATGATATGAAAGGAAAGGAACGAAGTGATAGACCAAATCAGAAAGAAGAAAGAAGCACATAGTGAGTTCAGAGACAGGCTGTGTTTTCAGTTATAGCTAATTTTACTTGAAAGAAAAGCATGCATGTATTTTAAAAGTTATACTCTTTTGTTCGTGTGTGGGAGTAGACACATAAAAAGAATTTAAAGTAGTGAATGTATATAAAGAATTATGTGTGCCTTTTTGGATATACCTAGAGAAAAGAGTTACGTTCCAAAATCATACTCCTGTTCCTATTATTTGAGGATGATGTGTACCATTTATTTATTGCTATGGGTAGAAGATCATACAAGTTTGGTACAATTTTCAATGACATGGCATGAGACATGGCGATAACTTGCAGTTTATCTTTGGATCAAGTTCACATTTTGAGCACTTGCAATGTGAGACACCAGTTTTCCTTCCGTGATGCTGTTGCAGAAGAATCAGGCATGCACTCAGGACACCAGGACAACTGTTCCTGGAGAACCGCAGCTGGGTTCAGGTATTCTCAGACTGATGCTCTCCCAATTTATGGAAGTCCCTTTCTTAAAAACAACAACAAACAAACAAAACACATAGCCTGTCAAAGCTTCCACTTCAATGCTTAATTGCTCCCTTTGAACACTGCCAGTCTTGTCGAGAAGTATTCCTCCCCCTTCCTTCACCCAGCTGCTCACCGTTTAGGTGGCTACAATGTCTGATTCCCCTGCTCAACCATCAAAGTCACCCCCTCCTCCCAACCCAACTGTCTCCATCCCACTACTAGTTCAACTGATGGTGCCCTCATCCCATTGCTTAGTCAGAGGTAACCAGTAGCTGGGCCTTGTCCCTTGACTCACAGTAAACTAACCAAACTTTCTTCTCTGACTTCTCTTGTCTATCTTCTCTTGGTCTCCAAATCATCTGCCACTGTGATCTCTACCACAGCCAGAACGTGCTCTATTATGTTACAGAAACTGGATGGGCCTTCCTCTTGTCATATGGTGTTGGGGTACCACAATGAGTTTATCCATTAAACAGGGAAGTGGATTCTGGCTAAAAGAGGAGAAGGAGTTTTGCACTTTGGAAAGGAAGGAGCCATATAGAAACAAAAGAAAGTTGAGTGAGACACTCCCACTTGCCTCTCTCCCACCTGCGCGGGATTCAGGGGTGTGCATGCTCCTTAAAGCCGCCATGTCCAAGAAAAGAAGGAAGGGCCAACTATGACTCACAGGGAAAAGTGGGAGCCGGTGGCCTTGAGAACCTTCCAAAACACCAGTTTGTACCAATCACTCAAAGCTTAAGGCCCCTGGTAGGCTCTAGATTGTAAACTCCATGAAACCAAAGGATTTTGTCTCTCATCTACTGCTGTATGTTCAGTGCCTAGAAAAATATCTGCACGTGGTAGACACCAACCCAAAGTATCTGTTGAGTCAATAAGTGTACTGTACTGGCTTGGGCCATTTATGTATCTCTATCCCCGTGCTCTGGTTTCAGGAAAGCTTAGATCGAGTAGCCTTTTACAGGTTTAAATTTACCCCAAAGAAATCACCGGATATTTAATACTTTTCCCTTCCTTGCAAAAAAAAAAAAAAATGGAATTACAAGTAGTAATTTTCCCTAAGGTTTTCGTGAGGATAAACAAAGATCTGTGTACACCTTTCTCAGAATGATGAATCCCACATTATTGCAGACATAGAAATAGCCAATACTCTGAAAGTTTGTAGGAGAAGTATGTTGAAAAGTTTTGCCTGCTTGCCACGGAATGGTCCTCCTGAAGAACAGAGGGCGTGGTGCCTCAGGTGAGGCAAAGGATCTCTGAGTGGATGCTGTTAGCGCTGAGCAAGTGCCCAGGAGCAACTATGCAATGGGTGCGGACTCTTTACCCCAGCTTGTGAACAAAATCTCTGAGGGGCTGGGGTGCAGGGTCCACATTATCTCAGATATTTGAAAAGAGAAAGGAGGAAATCTCAAGCAGAGGGTTGAAACAGCTGTGGTGACTTCAGAGTGTGGTAACTTAAAAATGTGATCTTACAGCCTTGGGAATTTTCACAAAAGGGCAGCGCAGTCAGCCCCTGGCTGGTCTCTGCTTTTTTGGTGACCTGAAACTTCAGGCCTGTTGGGTTTTTTGGTTTGTTCATTTCCTTGTCACTGTGAGTATCTCTCCATCAAAACTACGAAGACTGGTCTAATGCTTTTTTAAAGGGAATTAAAATGGTGGCCTCATCCAGAGAAAAGACATGACCCTGACTCATGCAAACAATCCGCATGAAGGCATTTCACACCTCTAGGGTAGGGAAGAGAGTATGATATGAGAAGGAGCTTTTTTCTCAAACTTGAGTTAGCCATGAGGGATCTTTACACAGGGAATCCCAAGACTTCCTGTAGAAACTGTAATGACTTTAAAAAGCTTGAGTTCTATTGACTCATTCTTGATTTCTCCAGCATGGCTGGAACACTAGTTAGAACAATGGTGTGCCAACGTTCTCATCAAAAGAAATTTGAGAGATCAGTACTCCTTGATCCCAATTCGTGTCTCTTCCCCATCTGCTAAATTTACTGTTTGATGGGCTCAATATTATACTGACAGCCTTTCCATGAGGTCACATTGGAATCAAAAGGAGCCACCTTTGAGACCTTAGAGAAATTAACTCTTGCAAAGGGTTGGCACATTTTAAAATTTCAATCCAAGATTAAGTCCAGCCTGAAATCAGCAGAGTTAATAGCTACTACAGGATATGATATTAGGATTTTGATGGAAGTACTCTCCTCTTCTGCCCAAAATAATTATTTTACTGGCCAGTCAAGAATTCTATCATGAAAATAAGAACACTAACAATTACTCAATGCTTAATAGTTTATCAGTGGGCTTTATATAGCTATAATCACATTTTATCCTATGAAATAAATTGTGCTTTCTTCCATTTTCCAAATTAATAAATTGGGATTCATCCTAATTAAAGATATTTCCCAAAGCTCCACAATTAGTGTGGACTCAAATTGGGGGCTTCTGACTCTAATCTCACCACCATTTCTCAAAGCATTTTGTCTTCAAGAGTCTCCTATGAAAATCCATACACACCATAAAGACATGATGAAGTAAGGAGAGACTGACAACTTAGGGTGAAACAGCTTCTTTCCAACATGAAGGTGAGAGGAAGACTAGAGGAGAGGGATATATTTCAGATCCCTTTTGATTGAAGGAGGGAAGGTGATCAGACTAGGAAGGGAAAGCATGCTGGTTAGGGGACTTCAGCAAGGGACTTTGAAGCATCAGAGGCTGCCACAGGCACAGGGAGCCTGGGCATCACCTCAGAGGAGGAGGGATACGGGCACTAACTGGGGGGAGTGCAAGGATGCAAAGACAAAAAGCTGTCCCTTCACAATCTGTCTAGGATGAGTTTGAATTATAGATTATCTTCCCAACAATGCAAAAAAAAAAAAAAATGCAGATAGCTCTGTCTTCAGGGCAGAAAGAGACTATCAGGACCAAATTTACATTGGGCACATTTTAGATGCCTTCTCCACCTCCTCCCAGGCAGCCTTCCATTGTAATTGTGTGGCAGCACCAGACTGACTGATTTTTACCAGCTAACTCCTCCATCTCAGGTATGATTACTGAGATAGGCTGAGGGTAGTCTATACTATTTCTCAAATAATAGGCTGGGAAGCTTGGAACTTCAGAAAAAGGAGCCACTGATGTGAGCACTTGGAAAAGGTCCAAGGGTTTTTTCCTATACTCTTGGGGTGCTGCTTGTTTTCCTTATTCCCCCCTCACTTAGCCTTTATGTTATCTCTATCATCATGGTGATGAAAGACTCTATTTCAGTTTGGTCCCGTTTTGGCAAATGACAAAAGTCAACTAGTCGTTTCCAAAAGCTCTAAGTGGATATCCCAAAGTTAACTGCATACTTTTAAACCTAGACACTACTTTCCTATAGCGATGCTATTTCTCTTCCTTCTCCTTCTCTATCTTCTTCTCTTCCCTCCCCGCCCTTCAATCATTGTATTAACACTTTCCAGGCACATCTTCTGTTTGATTCATTCCCTCCCTCCTTTCCTCTGTCTGGAACAAAGATTATGTGCCACTGGATAAACTGCCACCCTCAAGTCCATACAGTATTTAGGTTTCATTGTCTTCCTTGATTCACCAATCCTGTTCCTTGAGATGGGTTAAATTTTACTTAGTATGTTCAAGCTCAGATTATCTGAGAATTTGCCACATGTTCAATTTCAGTATTATGATAGAGTCAATGCTCCTCAGTACATTTTGGATGGTGAAGAGAATGATGTGTCTAAACGTGGAAGGGGTACATCTTTCCAATCACTCTGCCCAGCAGGGAAATATTTAGAACCAGCTTTAAGGGCTTAGATGGGAGATAAGAGAGAAGTGTCCATGTGTTGTATCAAAGAAAACAGACCCAGAGAAATTGCTAGGCTGTGACTAATCCAGTTTCACTCCTAAGTAGAACACACGTTTCCCTCCCTCTCTCCCTCCCTCCTGAATATTCACACGGCTAAGGGAGATGTCTGAGGTCCTTCTCACCGTTAATGAGTCAAGATGTTCAAGAGAAGTTTCTCAGAATACCTGCTTCTGAGCCAGGGTGTTGAAGTGATGAAACCCCAGTTCCAAATTGCCTCGAGAAATGCAATGCATTCATGTTCCAAGTACAAAGCCCCTCAAACTCACTTTGAAAGTTTGCTCAGAGTCTAAATAAATCAAACCGAAAGACTTAATTATGAAATCCCAGAGCTGGTCAGGAGGACAATAAAGTGCCTGGGTTTCTGTTTTAATAGACGTGTTAATATTTTAGCAGCTCCTAACTGCCTGTGTTCTATTTCACAATTCGTGATTAAAGTTTGATTTTAATAGAGCCTCCAAAAAAAAAAAAGTGAGATTTATGTTTCAGTTCCTTGTTATTGCACTGGTTTGTCCTTCCTGAGATGTAATTAATATGTCCCTCTTAGCCATTATCTCTTGGGGGGGGGGGCATAGGCAGCACAGACACAGCTGAGCCCCCTGGGGTGACCTGATCCACACCACACAAAACCGGACGCACGATCACAAATTGGCCTTTCCTGTTTTCTCTTGTGCCATCTCTCCCAGGTATAGGTTGGAAAGTAAAAATAATAAATTGACTACCCTGCTCAAAACAAAACAAAAAACCTTCTCTGTCTTAATTAGGAATTAGAACTTGAGACCTCTAGAGAACTGAGAAGTGAAAGGAAGCAAGTGAAGTTGCTTTAAGAGACTCTTTCGGTTCTTCTATTCAGATGAAAAACCCATGGAAAGTAACAGATTCTACAAATCCCTTGATAGTCATGAAAAAGGCAACCTCTACTATCTTAGAGGAAAATTCTCGAACTACACTTAACATCTTTAAATGTACATAAACATATGGACAGTTATTATAAGAACATTAAAAAATCAGATTAAAACATTGAAAAAAACCTTAAAACCATCCATAATTCCATCACAAAGAGGTCACTATTTTTACTAGTTAAATGTGAATCCTTTCAGCCTTTATATCATCATCTTTCCAAACTGCAAAGATGAATCTTTGACATATTTTTAACAACTTCATGATGGTTCACTGGTTGTACCAAAAGTTAATTTTATATCAAACCAAGATGAGTTGTTTGGTGTCTACTGGGACCTAATATGACACAATAAAAGCCATTAGAAAGAAGTGGTTTTTCATTTTTTCCTAAGGGTGGAAGCATTAAGACCAGGAGATTTGATTAAGAGAATATGGAGACAAATCAAAATCTTTAATCCAGGGCTTAGCCTTTTGGAATCATGATTTAATCTCAAACAGGACAGCTTCTTAGAGCTGTCATTTAAAAAATACGCTTGCTCTTGTTTCTGATGCTGTTTTAATGCAACCACTGATAAGAATCCACTCCTCACAATACCAGAGCCGGACCAAGCATATTTTAAAGTGGCAGGTCTAATTTCCAACTTCAGCCTCAGTGTTATGAATATAAATCATTACCCAGAGAAGCAAATACCCTATAGAGGTCTTTGTCAGCAACTCATTCTTCTCAATAAACTTTCCAAAGACCAAAACTTACTCTCCAGAAATTCACAGGGATAACCAGAGAGAGAGCTGAAGGCTCGCCTTCAAGCAGGAACTAGCTCATATTCACACACAGTTAGGGTTCAACTGGGCACAGTATGGAGAAAGAAAACCTAAATTTACAATGACTCCACCATTTCACTTGCCTTATGTTAAAACCAGAGACTTGTAGTAATAATCTTTAGATATGCTACCTACAAGTTACATGGTGATTATCAGGTAAATAGTCATTTTAAAGGGGAGGGATAATTCTAGGCAAAGAGAACAGTACAAGCAAAGAGACAAGAGAGGCAACAGGGTAATGAATTGTAGTACTACGAGTAGTTTGATATGAACAAAGCATAGGTTATGTGTGGGCTTGTCAGGAAATAGCAACATGGAAAGATGGAGATATAGACAAGAGCCAGATCAGATTGCAAAGAGCCTTCTATTCAATGGTTCTCAAACACCGGAATCACCCGGGGAGCTTTAAAATATATGGATGTATGGTCCCACCCTGAGTTTCTAATTTAATTGGTCTAGGGTACAATCTGGGCATCAGAGTTGTTAAAAGCACCCCAGGTGCTTCTGTACTTATAAAAATAAAATAAGAGATCAAAAGGGTTCTAGAGAAAGTGAGAAATATCAAAGCTAGGCAAAAAACACATTCAACAAATAGATAATAGGCATCCCTACAGAAGAAAACCAAAGCAAGGCAACAAATGCTAAAAATTGTAACTCAAGAAAATTTAATTATTTTATATATGTATATATGACTTTCAGGAAAAGAAAAAGCATGTGGCTTATTAAGAAAAGAATATTAAATTATCATTAGAGTTTTGACAGCAATATTTTATGCCAGAAGAAAATAGATTATCACATTTAGGATATTCAAGGAAAGAAAATATAAGCCAAGCATTTTATAACTAGCAAAACTAACTTACAGGTATGAATGGCACAAACTGTTATCAACTGTAAGAACTAAGGGAATATACTTCTCTTAAGAGCTTTCTGGGAAACCTATAATAGAACAAAATTTAGCTTACCAAAATGACTAGGGAGGTGTCAAGATAAAGACTTATGGTTAATATATTACATATATATATATGTAATATATTATATATATTATAATTATATCTATATCATATTATACATATATATGGATGTGGTTACAAAAATACTTGCTTTAGAATAATTTATTGTTGTGCATTTTGTTTTGAATAGTTTTCTACATTAATTTTTTTTATATATTACATAAATAAACAACTGCTCTGGAAGTAGTGTGGAGAATATTGGATTTCAGCCAAATGAGGTTAGAACCAAGCAGAACAGATAAGAAGCTAGTTTAAGAGTCAGTGAAAGTTGGGGGTATTTACGAAGCTGCCTAAGAGGCAAATTAGTAGGATTTGGTGACTAACTGGATGAAGAATGTAAGAAAGAAGACAACTCACAGGTTTATTGCTCAGGTGAGCATGAGTTAAAGAACAGAGGAAAAGCAACATTCTTCTCTCCACTGACAGCCTTTGATATTTGATTCTTCCTGCCCAAAAGTCATTCTGACTTGGTCTGATAACAGAAACAATATTTTCTTGGTGACCCTCCTTCTCAGTCCATGGGGTTCAGATGGCTGTCTCCAACTGTGTTCCAAGGAGTGCCAGATGACCCAGGCCTGGCTAAGCAAAGCATAATGTGCCATGCAACAGTGACTGGTGCAGGTATGAGCACATGACCCAAGCTAGATTTGTTTAGAACTGAGGGGCTGACACCATCTTTTGTTCTCCTAGACTAGGAGGTACAAAGCTTGAGACTTACTTAAACTACTGTGGCTGCCACAAAGTAAGCACATGCCTAGGAGTGAGGCCAACACAGCAGAAAACAGAGCACAGAGATGGACACACACAGAGTCCACAATGTGCTCATACAGAGTGTTAATGACATCGATTAGGCTCTCGGATCCAGTCAAGTCTGAAGATAGGCTATTACTGTACTTTTCAGTTATGCGTGAGTCATTATATTCCAATTACTCCTCCTTTTTTAGAGCAGGATTGAGTTGGGTTTCTGTCAATTGCAAATTAAAATATCTTAACTAATACAGGGATCAAAGAACATTAAACTGTTATCACAGAGTACCCAATTATGTAGCTGCTCTAGCCTAACATTAGCCAGTAGAAATACAATGTGAGCTACATATATAATTTAAAATTTTCTAGTACCCACATTTAAAAAAATAAAATATACATGTATATGGGTGGAATTAATTTTAATAATTCATTTTAGATAACCATATATGTGTATTATATATAAAACACCATTTCAACATGTAATCAACATTTTCAAAATTATTATTAGAATCCATTCTCTTTTTTTGTACAAAGTCTTTGAAATCTACTATGTCTTTTACTCTTAACAGTTCATCTCAATTCAGACTGGCCTCATTTTAAGTGCTCAGTGGCCACATGTGTGGGTACCTGTCTCACTGGGCCACAGAGCATGAGGCCATTCCGTACTTTTTCCCAACAGAGAGTCTCTGCCTTCTCCTGATTCCCATTCGGAGTATTTTAGAATTGTCAGGTACCTTCAAAGTCATGTGCTCATTTTACAGATGAAGAAAATAATAGTAGTGCTGACTGATGAAAGCAAGTTAGTTTTAGAGCTGGAATTCATAAACGGCAATAAGAAAAATAACTATCAGTGTTGAATGCTTTCTGGGTGTGAGTGCTGATATTGATGGGCTAGGTGTGTTAGTATTTGTATTTGTGTTTGGCTATGAACTCCTTCGTATCTGGGAAAATTAATCATATTAAGAATTAACGACTAGTGAACTTATTATAGGTCAGATAATGTTCTAAGAACTTGACACATGCCAACTCATTCCATCCTCAGAATAACTCTAATGAGGTCTGTATCGTAACCATCCCCGCTTTACCCACGAAGCACAAATGGCTTCAGTAGGGGGGTGAGAACTTGAACCCAGGGCGTCCGGGTCCCAAATCCACACTATTAATCACTCCGCTAATCTTCCTTCGTGGTCTGGTTGGAGGCAGCATCACATTTCCCATTAGAGGCCAAATGAGACAGTCACTCCTTCTCCTTGTCCCTGGCAGCCTGGAGATGGGTACTGAACTCAGTCTTGACCGATTGATTACTCCCACTCAGACATTCAAGCCTTGGGGAAATGGTGTAAGTACAGATGATATATACAGATTTACTCACAGTGGAAGGAAGCCAAGGGCAGCCGCTGGGAAACCCCAGCCAGATTGTGCTGTGGCCTTGCCCACTGAGGACCTGAATTCCTGCCTATTTTCCAGAACTGAATCTATAGCTTCCTGTTTCTCTGAGAAGTCCTGACGTCTTCACAATATCTTTTGCTTAACACACCCACAGTCAATTTTTATTATCTACAATCAAGAACGTTGACCGAAACCTGTAGGAGATATTATTATAACCATTTTGTACAGGAAGAAACTAAATCTTTAAAAAGTTAAATATTTTTCCCAGTATTGCCTAAGAAGTAGTTGGCAGAGTAGATTTTGGACCCAGACCTCTAGTCTCTTAACCACCTTCTATCCAGGAGGCGAAATCCGTCTCTTAACCCGAAGATCAGTTTTCTTTCATAATGGAAAGAAAATGTGGTCATTTCTGGAGGCCACAAACAATAGCCTTTTTAAGTGAGCACAAGGGGTTAAAATAAAGTGCATGGTTTTTCACATGGTCCCTAAAAATTAAATCCCAAGAGGCGAATGTTGAACACTACGGCAGAGCAGTGTGAGAAATATTTAGGGAACAAGAGAACCATAATAGGTGGTTGTCAGTCAACTCCATTTGCCACCACACCAGGTCTACAAGTCCCAGAGGGTAAACATTCATTAAAACTCTGCAGGACTTTAGCTTTTGGGCAACAGAGAGAAAGAAAAGAGTCAAGACTTGGACAGCTTCCACTTTGGAGTCACATCTGCACAACAGGTCACCTAGTTAAAACCAAAGCGGTTTCCATGGGGAGCTAGACTGAGCAGGGCCTAGAAATATATTCCTGCAAACACAAATGCTTTGTGCCCTTTGGGTGTGTGAATGGCTGAAAGCACTGTGCCAGAGAGTGGAGTCAAATTAAACTGTAACACACACACACACACACACACACACACACACACACACACACACACCCTACAGAGTACTCACAAGCACACAATTACACAAAAGCAATAGCTACCACCTAACAAAATTACCTCCATCGATGCTTGCAAACGTGTGGGGAGAAGGGAACTCTCAGATACTGTGAACAGAAGTGCAAATCAACTTGACTGTTTTGAAAGACAATTGCCAATATTTATCAAACTTTAATACAGAGATCCCTTGTCCTAGCAATCCCATGTCTGATAAGATGGAGGGGTATATGTACAGGATATTCCTTGCAGATTTCGTCATAGCCTAAAAACAGTAATAATGCAAATATCCATTACAAGGGACTGATCGTTATAGTGCATTCACATTTTAGAAGAGAAAGCAGACTTGAAAAGAATGAGACAGTTCTATATGTAAGGACCTGGGATGATCTTCCTGATAAATTGGTTTAGGGAAAAGCAAGCGGAGGCATGCTATTAGCAGGCCCATTGGCTCAATGGACAAGTAGAAACACTGCTCTGCAATGACACTGCTATGAGCTCTTTCCACACAGTAATTCATTTAAACCACACAACAAACCTACGAGGGTGATTCTACGTGTAAAGAGATGAAGTAAGTTACAGAGAGGTAAACTAGTTTAACCAAAGTTGCAACTGTTCAATAGAATGGAGAGTGTGAGAAGCCAACCATCAGTTTTTCCTTTATAGACTACCATATGGTTTTATTTATCTTCAATGAACCTACCTTGTATTTGTTTGTTTGTTTTTGAAGCTAAAAAAAGTAAGGAAGAAAGAAAAACAATACTATAAAAATCTTTTTAAGAGAGCCAAAAAATTCTGGACCCACAGATTCTCTTACACTTACCTGTAGCTACCGCCCACCTAACCCCCACAGCACATTTCTCGGTGCTATTTTTTGTACGCTTCCCTGATCCACTTCGAAATGACAGGAAGAACTCCACTCCCCTCATTTCCCCAGAGAGACGGGCCCACCAGTCAATAGTCTTCATCATGAAGAAATACGTATTGATATTTGGACTAAGGGCTCCTTTGCCCAGTTGCATTCTAAGATGTGTGCAACATTAAAAATGCAGAACACGGTACTTTGTGTGACCTATTTTACTACCACTACGATCCAACTGTGCTATGATATGTATTTTAGGTACTGATTAGGCCAATATCCTAATCACTTCAACTAGAATGAAGAAGTTGGCTTTGGATGATTCCTTCAAAACATTATCAGGTTTGTCCAGTTGCAATTAACATCCTGTACCACATCCAAAAGGGTGTAATGCATAGCATTATATCAAAACTGATTGGAAAACATGGGTTTAAGTAAATGAGATGAAGCATAGGGCCAGTGGAGCTTAATCTTCCCTCTCTCTGGCCTTTTAAGAGGATTACCATAATTCATTTCAGCAATAGTATTCCATGAGCTACACATTTCTCCCTCATTTAACATCCACATGTGAATATTATGTTTATTAATATTGTTCTGTCCTCTGTGAGATACATTAATTTAACTATTAATTCCTGTACCAATCATAAGTACCTGATTACTTCTAATATCAAGTAAAGGGAAATCACTTACTCACTGGGCAGTGGATTTTAGGTTGTGAAATAAGAGATAGAAATCACCTATAAAGGTAGAGATGGCTTCCTGGTGAATTCACACTTTAATTTTGTCTGAACAGTAAACATTTCTTTAACCACCTCCGAGAAGCTGTCACAGGTGAGTAATCTCCCAGCTCAACAAACTGGCTCAGTGACTAGGTTTGTTTCATTGAAGAAAGCAATTAAGTTTTAGTGTGCTGGAAAGTGGGAAACAATTTCACAGATTAGTAGAGCTGAGGGTTCTGTCTGCTGGTGATGGTGTGTGGCAAAAACCACTTCCCACCTTCTTTCTGGGCCAGCGTAATCAGCAGGTGGTAACAGGGCACTCAGGGGCAGCTGCATCCCCGGACAGACTCTTAAAAACAATGACAGAAATGACAGTGGCTTTGAAATAACACTGTGGGGACAGAGTCCCAGAGAGCAGTTTCCAGGCTCTCGGCCTCACGTGGAAAGGTGCTGGCTCGGGTAGTTGATGGCCATCAGCTGTGGCTAATTGGCCGTCAGCTGTAACCAGTTAGCCAATTAGCCACTGATATAACTCCCGCGGCGGCACTGGTTGGGGTGTCGGTTGGTTAGCAGGCAGAGAAGTGGATGGCAGGTTGCAGGTCGTGTGGATCCAGCCTCCAGTGAGACAATAGTGCCACCAGTGAGACGATAGTGGTATGACTCCCCTACCTATGGCTCCATGGGTGTGCCTTTTTGGCCTCACCACATCCTGCGTTCTTATGTGGGGAGTGGGACTAGAGGCCCTTCAGGCCACCTCGCATGACAAATGGCACAGCGAGCAGGGTGTGGTGTCCACCAAAACTCTCCGGAAGGTACTGGAGCAGTTTATACATATGAAAGCTCAGTTTCGTAAGCAGAGTACGGTGCAGGCCAAAACTTTCTGAAGGATGGTGGAGCAGTTTATGTGTGTGAGAGTTCAGCTACGGGAGGCCCATGAGGAGCGACGCCGGGAGCGGGAGGCGCGGTCTGCCTGGGAGACTCAAGCCTCCAGCTGGCACACCACCCTCTTGGCCATGGAAGACGTTGCCTTCCTTTTGTTGATCTGCTGCGGCCTTGGGCTCCTAGAGTTGTGGACATCTTACGCGGAGGCCTCCACCCACTCAGACACCTGGCACGGCCCTATTCCGACCAGGTAGGAATGGAGTCTGACTCTGGGCAGGACAGGTGGCCCCCACACAGTGTGTGGTGCCTGGTGGCCACTGTTCTCAGGAGTTAGACCCCCAAGGAGGGGTGGGAGGACGTGGACGGCTCTCCGGCCAGCGTGGAGAGGGCCCTGCAGGCTCTGGCTGAGCGGTTGCCGGAGGAGACGAAGGCTACAGCCGGCAGCATGGGCTGGATGTTCCTCACGGCCTTGAGTCTCAATACAGAAAATGTGCCTAATGAAATGGCCCAGGTGCCAGACCAGATGTTCCAGTTGGAGGCGCTGGAAGCTCGGGTCGCTTGTTAGAAGAGGGGCCCCACAGTGGAGACTCTGAGGCAGAGGCGGAGGAAGCGAGTGGAGACAATGTAGCTCCCAACCCCCAAGCCCGGCCAATCTTGAAGCAAAAGGTAAAACGTGAGCAACCTTTGGGCCCCAGGGGTGTTGCTGCAGGCAACCCAGCTGGTCTGAGTTCACAACCTACACCCCTTACACTCCCACTGAGTTGCAGGAGCTGGGGAGGCGGTACCAACAGCACCCTGGAGAGCCAGTCTCGGCTTGGCTACTACATTTATGGGATGAGGGAGCAAACAACATTCTCTGCTCCCCGGGTGAGATGGAAAAGCTAGCCTTGGTGACAGTGCATCCGTCCCTGCAACAAAGGTTACAGAACTGCCATAGTTTGGCCCAAGACCAGGGCAACCACACTCTAATGGAGTGGCTCACTGCTGTGGTACGCACAGTATGGGGACAGGCTGGCGAGATGCCAGACACTGTGAGTCAATGGCAGTCATATATGGAACTTACTCAAATCATCCGTGAAATGGGTATGAGACATGCTATTTTCAACCCTAACATGCAGGGGCTGGATGACGAGCTTTTTACATCCAGCATGAGAGATCTGGTTTTGGATACTGCACCTGCGAGTGCTTTTGGATCCTTGGTTGCCATTCTTATGCCCTGTGTGGGGCGACGGATCCATGAAGTTACAACTGCCATGGCCACCCTAGAGGATGTTGAAAGCCGGAGGTGAAGGAAGTTAAGACAGGAGGTCCACGCAGTTGAGACCTGGAAGCCCAAATCAAAAGTAAAAGGGTGAGGTCGCGGGCCTCAGAGAGTAACAAGTGCACAGATGTGGCGTGATCTCGTGGCAGCAGGGGATGATCGGGTAAAAATAGACAGAAAACCCAATGCACTCTTGTTGGAACTTTGGAAACAGTTGCGTCCGAAACAGCAAGTCTGGAGAAGCCTAAAGGAGAAATCTGGGAAAGCGTAACCCGTGTCCCTCCAGGACTTCATGCGGCCACTTGAGGCCGACTCCTTTCAGCTTGATTAGGTACCGGGTCAGAGGGTACAAGCAGGGACAAGAGGCCCCATGTGGAACTGCCCATACATTGGTCCCCCTTCTAATGTGCAGAGGGTTTTGGCCCTAGTTGACACTGGCGCAGACTGCAGTCTTGTTTATGGGAACCCAGAACTGTTCCCCCAACCAGCAATCTGCATTGATGGCTACGGGGGAAAGACTGTGACTGTGAAAGCCGTTTCCTTACCACTGGGTATAGGAAGGCTTCCCCCTCGTACCTACAAGGTTTATGTCTCCCCCATTCCGGAGTATATTCCAGGGGTGGACGTGCTACATGGCCTCAGCTTACAGATGTCGGTAGGAGAGTTCCGTCTCCGGATCTGGGTGGTGAAAGCGGTGACAGGCAGGCATGCTCGCCACCCTCCTCAAGTGTTGCCACAGCCCCGGCGCGTGGTTACAGTGCGACAGTACCGCCTGCCAGGAGGGCAGGAGGAGATTGGTCGTACAATATTGGAACTGGAGAAGGCACATATTGTGAGGCCAACGCACAGTCCCTTTAACTCCCCAGTATGGCCTGTCAAGAAGCCAGATGGGACCTGGCGAATGACTGTGGACTGTAGGGAGTTAAATAAGGTGACACCACCCTTGCACGCTGCAGTGCCTTCAATACATGATTTAATGGATCATCTGACTGTCCGCCTGGGAACATATCACCATGTAGTGGACTTGGCCAATGCTTTTTTCTCCATTGACATTGCACCCAAGTGTCAAGAGCAGCTTGCTTTTACTTGGGACAGGCGGCAGTGGACTTTTCAAGTCCTTCCGCAAGGATACTTGCACAGCCCCACTATCTGCCACGGGCTCGTGGCCCAGGATTTGACACAGTAGGATTACCCATCCTCTGTGGCCTTGTTTCATTATGTCAATGATATCTTGCTAACATCTGATTCTCTTTCAGATTTAGAGCAAGCAGCTCCCTCTCTTCTCTGCCACCTGAAGTCACGTGGCTGGGCAGTGAATGAGGAAAAGTTTCAAGGCCCTGGCTTATCCGTAAGTTTTTGGGTGTTGTGCGGTCAGGTAAGACAAAGGTCATACCTTAGGCGATTACTGACAAAATACAAGCCTTTCCCCGGCCGACCAAGGTCTCCCAACTGCAGACGTATTTGGGTCTGCTAGGATATTGGCGGGCGTTTATACCCCATTTAGCACAAATGGCAAGGCCCTTGTATAACACGATAAAAAAGGGGGCCTCATGGGATTGGACAGAGGCTATAGAGCAAGACTTTGTTGCCACAAAACGGGCAGTGCAGCAGGCACAGGCTCTGCAAGTAGTGGACCCTGGCCATCCATTTGAACTTGATGTTCACGTAACCCAAGAGGGGTACGGTTGGGGCCTCTGGCAATGGCAGGAGCATCTCCGGTTGCCAGTGGGATTTTGGTCCCAATTGTGGAAAGGAGCGGAGGTTCGCTGCTAACACCTACCGCCACATTGTTTGTCATAAGCAAAAGGGTGTAACGCAGTATTTAGATCCGGAAAGATAACGATTTAAGGATCTCAAACATCATAATTGAGACATGCCAACTCTGCCAGGCACACACGGAGGGACAGCAGAATGTAACAAAGCCAAGGTAGCAAAAGCAGTCTCCTTGGGAAATCAGAAGAGCTAAATGCTGGTTTTCTATTAATTTTTAAATGTCAAATACGTTATCATGACAGAGGTAGAAAACAAGCGGTCTAGAGACTTCATTTGGTCCACACACGTTTTATTTAGTTGACACTTCAAAATAAAATTTAAAAATCGATAAGCCAATTTTTAAAAATGAGATGTTAACAAAGAAATCCAGAGTCCCAACTTTTCTTGAAAACTCAAGAAACCTGGTTCAGCCATTGGCTTAAGAGGATAAATGGCTGTTCCTCCCAGGAGCGCAGTTCACTGCAGTCTGCACCACGTCCTATGGCTTTTCCACACCTGAGATGAATATCAGTTGTACTTAATCACTGCACTTGGCCTATTATTTTCTAATATCAGAGAAGAATTTCTGTTACACAGGCCTGTTATACAAAGTGGGAAAACAGAAGAGTAGCCAAGAGAGCCAAAATATTTCCTTTTATTACTCCTGACCTGTTACACTCATTTTCATGGTTAATCTGGCTTCTGTGGGCGTTTGAGTTTGTGACACCTGCTGTAGCTGGTAAGAAGCTATAAGAACAGACTTTCCAAGTCAGACGGATTGGGAACAAATTCTGGGTCTCCCACGTCATATTGTTTGGCCTTAAATAAATCATTTGATCTCTCTACAAATCTGTTTTTTCACGAGTAAAATGGGAATATTTACAGCAATAATGTCTATCTCCTATATGAGCAATGAAGATAAACTACAAAAGGCAGACAATTAAGTTCACGAACTCATCCTAGAAAGAGTGCTACATACCTCATTGCTGAACATCACTATGGTCACCTTCGAAGTACTCCCCTTGGGAAACTATGCACCGACACCAGTGCCTAGTCCACCCTTCAAAGCAATTTTGGAACTCTTTTTCTGTAATGGCCATCAGAGCTGTCGTCATATTACCCTCGATGTCTGAATGTCATCAAAATGTCTTCCTTTCAACATTTCCTTTATCTTCCGGTGAAGAAAGAAGTCACTGGGGGTCAGATCAGGTGAGTAGGGAGGGTGTTCCAATACAGTTATTTGTGTACTGGCTAAAAACTCCCTCACAGACAGTGCCATGTATTGTCGTGATGCAAGAGCCATGAATTGTTGGCGAAAAGTTCAGGTCGTCTAACTTTTTCATGCACTTTTCAGCACTTCCAAATAATAAACGTGGTTAACTGTTTGTCCAGTTGGTACAAATTCATAATGGATAATCCTTCTGATATCAAAAAAAGGTTAGCAACATCATTGCAACAAGTTCGCAAAAGTAATTTTGCGAATGGTATGTACAAGTGTGTGTGTGTGTGTATGTGTGTATTGCCATAAAATGAGAATATAAAAAGTGGTAGAAAAAGAAAAATTGGGCTAAACTTAGAAGATACTTTAAAATTAGATTAGATTAGATTAGCAGTGGAGAGCAATTTGGATAAACTGAAGAGTCTTATTAGTGATCTAGATTTTTTCCCCCCCAAATAGCCAGGAGCTTTACATATATTTGCATAATCAGGCTTTGTTTTAGTGCCACTGGGGTATAAATCTATGCCAATATAAACCATTCTTTCTGGTCCACATGGACCCTGACAAATTATAGTTACTGATACATGAAGTTTTTCTTTTCCAAAGTAATCATTTCAGTAAGACCTGATAACATATGTGGGTTGCAAAAAGCTCATTAAAATGTTAGGTAAACACATATTTCCGGTTCTACTGGCTACTAGGTTGGTGACTTTGAACAATGACCTTCACTTCTCTGAATCTGTGTCTTCATCTGTGAAAAGGGTGTAACAATTGCTTCTTAAAGGGGGTTGTGGTAAGGCTTAGTCAGCACAGTATCTGTAAAACACTCATCAGTGTTCCCAAAAGGTAAAAGGAGCAGAACTCAGTGATTGCATTTACTTTTATTCTATGAGTCATGTGAAAAGTATCCTACTCAGAAAAGAAAAAAAAAAAGGTGCTGTTGGTTTTATTTTTAAATGAAAACCAGAGACATTTCAAACATTGAAGAAATGGCACAAAGATTATCTAATTGTACATATTATCAAAAGCATCTATTTGCAAGTTGCATGAGAATGATAGAAAAAAAAAGGGGAGTTACATCATCTATTTCATTTTTATTGAATTATAGAACGCACACAGCTCCTTTCACAGGATTAGAAAATGAGCAGCTTAAAATGATCAACATATTGAAAAAACATCATATAGAAAATTTCGTTGTGATTCCTAAGACATATGGCTTGGTGTTAACATTTTCCATTACTTCATATATTATAGTGTGCAATGCGCTGCAAAATGCTTCTGAGCCCGGGCAATTTCCCCACGATTCACTAACGCAGGAATAATTCAAGTTAATGAGTGCATATTAAGTACCTATTTTGTGTAAGGCATTGTGTCAGAATAAAACCAAGATAGGATCTTTGCCTCAAACCACGTCAGTAGTGCAGTGTTTCTCAAAGCTTTATCCTGGGACCATCTGCCTCAGAATCACCGCACCCCAGAATGTTTTTAACACCCGTAGTTCTTGCCTCCTCTCATAGCCTTAGGGATTCAAAATTTTGCAGTCTGGACCTGGCAATCTGCATTTTAACAGGTCAATGATTTGTATGCGCCCTGATGTGGAAGGCTACACATCTACTAACACCAGCTGAGTTAAAGAGCTAAACTGGATTCCATTAGTAAATGGTGAACTGGTGAATTATTTAACTATCTACTCGGACATGAAAAGCAATAGAACTGATACCGACCTTAAGAACTCATTCATCCAACCACCTCACTGTACTTGTGAAGAAACTAAAGCAAGTCCTTTCACCTCGCTAAAGGGGCTGACTACCTAACTGAATTGCTGTCGTACTTAAGTGAAACAACTAGTCATTTTAAATAGAAAACGTTTTCCTGATTTTCTTGTTGCTGAATGGACTATACATTTTATATGTATGTGCAGGTGGGTGGCTGCTTACTTTTGACAGAGGCAACTTCGTTTATTATTAGAGCTGTTTTGATTGGATGACAAGGTAACATTGCATTTAATATCAATTACATGATTGGTCTTCAGGAGGACTATAAACCCTCTAAAATTTTACACAAAAAAAGGGATATTTATTGTTTTTCTTTGGTAGGTGGTCCATGGCCATGAATTCTCTTTTGCTCAGGGAGAAACCTCTTATAGCTAAAGGAACCTGCAGAAGAAGAAAGCAACCTGCAGAAAGAGAAAGAGGGCATAGGGAGCCCAGCTTTCTTCTCGTCTCTTTAGTATTTTGTAAGCTATATCAGTATCCTTCCAATAAAGTTTATCTTTTGCGTAAGGTTGCTCAAGCTGGATTTTTGACACTTTCAACCAGAAGTCCCTGACAAATACACTCATGATGCCTCGCCCCAAATAAGTGCTCAATAAAGATTTACTGATGGGTTTTCCTTCTAAGTCAGTCTACTCCGTTTTTCTCATCTCTGCCCCCTTAGATTTTAGCTTCCTTCCTGCCCAACCCGGTTTCCTTTCTGTTTTCTCCTTCAGGAGAAGCTCTTTTACAGCCATCTGCAGCAGGTGTTTTCATGCAAGGTGTCAGTGGCAGGTAGCATGCGGAATACCCAAGCCAGGAAAGAACATTTCAGGAAAAAAGAAATATTATTCTTGTCAACTGATGTTGGCAGAAAACAAAAGTTGGGAGGGAGAAGGAAAAGACATTGTGTTCAGCTAAAGAACAGCCAACACGATCACTTAGGAAACAGCATCTGCTCTTCTCAATGGGCTCGTCTAGTCTTCCAGACCAGAACTGTTGTTCACTCAACTTTTCACTGTGCTCATGTCACTGGTGCATTCCTTCCCATTCCACAGGCACCTTGGGAGCTTGTCTCCCTTTGGGAAATGATCACGTTTTGGCTCCAGCCTCCTTGACTTGCTATTTCTCCTGCTGTATCCCGACAATGGAGGAGTAAAGCTTGAAAACAATATTGCTTATTATTCATAGAGTACATAAAGAATGGCTTGCCTTGAAATTTTGAGATAAGGTAATCCTTGTAAAATGTCAGTTTGATTTAAGTCATTCACTCAGGCGAACATGGTTCTTGGAACACCCTGCTGAAACCACACAAGAATTAAAGGTCTTGTGATGGATGAGGGAGCTGGATCTAATTGGTGTTTTAATAAATGTATTCTGACTTGGTAATCTACCTAGATTTATCAACAGAAAATGCCCCTGTCTAAATAAAATTACCAAGTTATGGTATAAAAACAATGACAAATGCCTTGTTATTGGCTGTTATGCAAGGGCTGGCATCAGGAAGACAAGCAGGATATTGGTGTCTAGAACTGCTTTCAAGGTGCTGAGTAACAGACAAGCAACAGAAAAGGATGTTGACTGTTATGTTGTCTATTTCAAATGGTCTTGAGTCACAATAGGTAGCAATGCAAGCTTTTATTTTTACTGAGGGAGTTGTACCTGGGGTGCAGAGCTTTGGGGGATACTGCCAACTAATTCAGCATCCTTTCATGTGTTCTAAGGAAGATGAAAAGACCTCTGTACCTATAAATGAAGCAAACACAGCCTTAGTGGTGCCACCTATCAAGGGCTGTGAACATCCCATATAGAGGTAGACGAGGTCTGCCAATTAAGTTCGTGAACTTGCCACTGTGCGCCTACATGGGCAGCACTGTACAAACAGCTCAGTAAGGTTTCATAACCTTTGTATGTGTGTCTCACAGCTGTGTGCGTGTCAATGTGTGGCGGTGTCTTGCTGAGGGGCGTACATTATTGTTGTTGTGTTTTTGTGTGCCGTCATGAGAATGTCTGAGCTTGAATTAGAGCAAGTAACAAATGTTAAATTTCTTGTTAAACGTGGCAAGAGTGGAAGTAAAATCAGGGACGTGTTAGTGCAAGTTTATGGGGATAATGCCATGAAGAAAACGGCAGTGTACAAATGGATGGTTTTTCTGAGGGGAGAGAATGCGTCACGGATGAAGAGAGTCCAGGGCGGCCAATAACAAGCAGAACTGATGAGAACATTGCAAAAATTTGTTGAATTGTGCATCAAAATCGTCTGCTAACTGTGGGAAGCCTAACGGACCAAATAAACATCGATAGAGAAACAGAAAAATATTAACTGAAAATCTTGGCATGAGAAAAGTGTGTGCAAAAATGGTCCTGAAGGAGCTCTTGCACCATGACAATACACCAGTTCACACGGCACTGTGAGGGAGTTTTCAGCCAGTAAACAAATAACTGTACTAGAACACCCTCTCTACTCACCTGATCTGGCCCCCAGAGACTTTTTTCTTAACCCAAAGATAAAGGAAATACTGAAAGGAAGACATTTTGATGACATTCAGGACATCAAGGGTGATACAACAACAGCTCTGATGGCCATTCCAGAAAAAGAGTTCCAGAATTGCTCTGAAGGGTGGACTAGGCCCTGACGTCAGTGCATAGCTTCCCAAGGGGAGTACTTCGAAGGTGACCGTAGTGATATTCAACAATGAGGTGTGTAGCACTTTTTCTAGGATGAGTTCACGAACTTAATTGTCAGAACTCGTATATTAATTTTTGTAACCCACCTTTCACTTAGCATGACACTATGAGTATCTTCCTATGTCATTAGATATTCTTCTTAAACATGTCTTCATTTTAAATGACAACATATTCTTCTATAGGATACCATAGCCTACTTAATAAATCCTCTGTTGTTGGGTATTAGCTTGTTTTCTACCACCATTAAATAAGCTCCTTTATCATTCATTCAGTAGAGAAAGATGATGGGTGAATTTGACTTTTGATGTTGTTCAGTAGTATCACTCATTTTCCCCAACGAAACATTCAAATTGAACACATAGGGCTGTACTATTTGGAGATAGAGCTTGGATGGACCTGTGCCAAGCAATAAGAATAAATAGCACTTGCTGAAATTTTCCAGTACAGCCTGTTGTATTTTTCACGGAAATAGGGGAGCATAAATACTTCCATTTGTGGATCTATTTGAAATTTTTAAAATGTGGATGTTCTGACTTTCAAGCTGCCTAAGTGGGAAGATGAGTACATGGCATACCACACAGATTCCCAAATCAACACACAATCAAACAGAAACATTTAGATGGAAATCAACAGCTCAGAGAGCTTGGTCCTGGCTTCTCTTTCACAAACACTAGACCACAACCTCGATGATTGTCAGCTCAGCAAAGTTAATGGCACTTTTGGATTTTACATACAAAGCAGCCCAGTGTTTAGCCAGACAATTTGTTCCTAGTCTCCCATTCTCTGCTTTGTTTCTCAGAAAACAGAGATTCTAGATGAGATGTAAGAGTCAGAGAATGTGATAAGTACACAAGATTGAAATTCTACCAGGGGACACACTCCAGGTTTCTGATTAAACTTTCACTGCACATGTAGACAAATGTTTTACTGCCTGGACTTTTATGGCTAACTCAATATCCCAGGCCCCACATGCTTTTCAGTACAAAGGGGTTAAGATTACCCAAACCCTACGTAAGTTTTGTCTACTTATTTTAGAAGGCTTCAGACCCTCCCTATCAGAGTGTCTCTCAGTTACTTCCTGGTGATCCCCAGGGTTTACTCAGGGGTGCTCAAGAACAAGTCTACTCAGGTTTTTTATTTTCGTCATTTCTAATGTCCTATGCTAGCCCTGGATGTGCCCAAAGTTGCCAGCTGTGAGAGTAATTGCAATGTATGTACCATGATTGAGACAGTGGCCATCTTTCTGCCACACTCTCCCATGTAAGCCTTTGAAAACAAATCCCTTCAGCTGTCTCACCCTCTTACTCCACTGGCATTGAAACCGAGTCCAAGGAGCCAGGTGGAGTATTCATGGCATGCCATCCTGTCTCATTGCTAGGCACATACAAGAAAACCTTCCTACTCCTTTAGGCAACACACAGCACTGCCCCCTTAGAAGTCAACCCATGCAAATAAATGCCTGGCTGACTCTCTAGGCCAACAGAGTCATATACAGCTCAACCGTAAATCCAAGTTTGCACTCAGAGGAAAAATACCCTCTCAGGACATGTCATAAATCACCTCCTTGCAGGGAGAAGCGAGGCCATGGAGAATCATTTGATTGGAGATGAAATGGTTTGTATGATTTTGAGACGCTAAGTCAGGAAATATCCTCATTGAATCATCTGGAGTTAGGAACAAACAAACAAAATTCTTTATGCATATTCTGAACAAGATTTTCTATGTAAAAATAGATGACCGAGATGTATGTGGACTTGTGCTATGGCCAGCCACACCGCAGCTGGGGAAAGGTCTGAGAAACCAGAACAATCAAGGGCAGCTTTAAGCCACTAAGGTGGAGAAGGAGCAGAGAGATGTTTGAGGAGATCGAATAGAATAGAGGTCAAAGCAGATTTCCCTTGGTTTGGGGATGATTTACACCAAGCATGAAATTCACATTCAGAGGGCAATCCAAACCGACGCCGTGAGTGAAGATTTTTGGAGGGTTATCAGGGAGCACAGGACAGCTATGTTGGCCCTGGTCTCTTTCCTTTGATAGAGGCCCCAAGAATATGGCCTTCCAGCATAGATTAGGCTGCTATAAGCAAGGCATTTTCTCTGTGGTTTTTATCTTTCAGTCTTCAAGCATCATACATATCCACGTAGGATGCACCAGGCTCTTAAAGCACAGCCCCTTCCCAAGATGGAAATCTTCCTGAGGAGGCCCAAAGATGAATTAAGTTCTCAGTCCCCACAAGAAAACTACAGCTGCTCTGTTAACCATGATATCTGGAAGAGGAAACACACACACACACACACACACACACACACACTTTAAGAACTCACTTTGGAGCCATCTTTGATTCCTTCTTCTCCTCCAGATCCAACCAGTCAGCAAGTTTTGGCAGGGGATATTTTGGCCCCTTCTAAATATCACCATAATCTGCTTCTTTCCTCTCAATCCCCATCACTGTTGTCTTAGTTCCAGCTATAGAATCTTTCACGAAATTATAGCAGCAACCTCTTAACCAATCCTGCCCTCTTCAGCAACCTCTTAACCAAACCTACTTTGTAGCCAGATATGACAAACAAATCTGATCAAGATAAAGTTCTGCTTAAAACCCTTCAGAGGCTCCTCAGTACCTATAGGATGGAGTCTGTGCTGCTTAGAATAAAATACCAGATCATGACCTGACCTCTGCCCTACCCCCAAGCCACAGCTCTGCCCACTTCTCACCTCGTGTTGCTCACTCTGGCCAGATCGGGCACTGGAATTTCCAGACACACCATGTTTTCTGCCATTGCCAAGTCTACATAGGTGGTACCCTCTGACTGGAATGTTCTGTCACCTCACTTAGTCCTCTTCATAACTGTCAAAATTTGAATAGCTAAGAGCAGCAGAAGTGTTTTACAAAACACTTCAAAATACATTTTCAAGTTTGATCATCTTAATAAGCCTGAGAAACAGGACAATCTAGGTTATTGGCCCCATTTTCACAGAGGTATTTGCCCACAATATCACAGTCAAGAGTTTGTCCATGGGCCAGGATTCTTTTCAGTATTTCTCAAAGCTTGCCATGGGCTTATTTCTATGGACGTGTTTTCTGTGCAAATGACAGAAAATGCAACCCCACGTGTCTTAAACAACAAGGGAATTCGCTGGCTCATCAAATTGATAAGGCCAAAGGAAGGTCTAACTTTAGAAGTGGCTCAAACGATGCCACCAGGTCCAAGTACCTCCCCATCCTTTGGCTCTGCTTCTCCACAGAGACTTCATCCTAAAGCTCCGTTGATGATAATATGGTTGCCAACAGCTCAAGACCATTCAACCTTCATCTTAAGCCCAGCTATAAAGCAATGTGTGCCTCTGTCTCTCAGCAGAGGGTTTCAACATAACTGGTCCTCATATCTATCCCTGAACCCGTTACTATGGCCACAAGGACACAATTCTCTGACTAACTGGCCACACCTAAGTCACATTCCTACTCTTCTGGCTGGTAGAAAAGAGACTTCAACCCAAAACCCACTGACAAAGAGGTGAAGAGGGAGTGATACACCCTAGAAGAAAATTGGGATGTAAGTAAATGCTGATCAGCTAACCTCAAAAATGTCTACTGTAGTGTTATAAATAAAACTTTCCAAAGTTAAATTAGCTCAATCTTTTATGCTAGAGGTCATGTACCCGGAAGATTTTGATAATTACTCCTTCATTTATATAAAAATCATATATTAAGTGCCTACTTTAATATGAGGCCTAGCGATTCAGTGATTAAGAAGATATTGTCCATGCCCGAGTTAAACCGATAAAGTGAAAATTTCCGTTGGATAGCTTCCTACCTTCACGCCATTAGGGGCTCCAGCTTTCCCACTGTAAAAATAACATGAAACAGTTTGCAGGGACACAAAGGCCATGTACTCCTCGTACACTCTACAGGATAGAAATGTCACCAGTTGCCATGACAACCCATTTGGGTTCTGAGGGTATGTAGCATTTTTTCATACGATCAATCAGAAGGTAGATTTATTTTACAATACTCTACAACATTGACTTCCTGGAGAGGAAAATATGGATGAAATAACTAGAGGGGCATTGAAGAAATCACAGTTTAATACTGCCTCTACAAACACCTTAAAATTTAGAAGCAGAGCTAAATTTTTCTACAAACTAACTTCTATAATTGCAACTGAAAAGATTGCTTTTCAACCCACCAAAAAGTTGTATAGGTGTGAAATGTTTTTCAATGACATATACCCACGGGGGACACAAACTTACATTGTATGTTAAGTTTATAATGGGCCTCCCACGGTGGTCTAGGACAATCTTTTCAGCTCACAGACGAAGACTGTGAGATCCACAGAGAACAGGTAGAGTGCCCAAGGTTCCACAGACCTAGTGACGGACCTCAAACCAGAACCCGTCTCTCCAGATTTCTACATCAATGCTCATTCTACAGCACCACCAGTTAAGCCACTGATGACTGTCCATTCAAAGAGTACTTACAAATTTTGTAAACTATCAAGTGCACATTTGCGCCAAAGGCTATGATATAATTTCAGCTCACAGTTCTCCACCTTGATCACACCCTACAGATGGGATGATTGACTAGTGTTATCATAATAAATACCACAATTCTTGATAATGGATTCATTTGTTTTAATCCTTCCTATATTCTCTTATTTCCTACCACAAATGGTCTTGTAGACTGATCAGGGGAAGCTGATAACATTCTTGATAGCAAACACTAATACTATATTCCTGAGAAATGCATGTAAACATTTTCCCCCAAATCAACAGAAGATATACTAGCCTAGTTCATAAATCAATGAATTACATGTAATTTTCAATGTATTCATTTAGAAACAGGGATAGAGCTTGTATGAATTTGTAAGGACTTCATAACAAAGTGCCACAGACTGGGTGACTTAAACAACAGAAATTTATTTCTTCATAATTCTAGAGATTAGAAGTTCAAGATCAAGATGTTAGCAAGATGGTTTCTTCTGAGGCCCCTCTCCTTGACTTTTAGATGGCTGTCTTCTCCCTTTGTCTTCTCCTGGTCTTTCCTCTGGCATGTCTGTGTCCCAATCTCTTCATCTTATAAGGACACTCCCTATATTGGATACAGGCCCAGCCACAAGACCTCCTTTAACCTGAATTACCTCTTTAAAGGTATCTTCAAATACAGTCATATTATATGAGGTAGTTCACCATACTGTGTGTGGGGGTGGGGGGCACAGCCTCCAAGTACTCAGTCCATAGCAGAATTGTGTTTACATTTTAGAACAAAATTTCAAGTTATCAGAATTTTACAAATTAGAACAAGGTAACTTCCTTTGTGTTCACAGGCATAATCAAAATTTTTAGAGAAAACAAAACCTCTGAAGTGCTATTTTCCCAAGCACTATTTTAGTATATTGCCTACTGCCCAATCCCTCATACCATGACAACATAGACATAGAACCTGGAGAACTTGACACATCAGACCAAGCAGGATAAAGACCAAACGTCACAAAACGAATGAATAGGCACAGAAGGCAGTCATTGGGAACTGGCAAAGTTTGAAAATCTATTATATTATCTAGTCTTATTTTCTATATTCCATGAGGAAACACAAAAAGGAACTTCTCTCCAAGTGGCCCTCTGGATTTATCCCAGTAAAAAAATGAAGCTATGTGTATAGTATTGTCATGAAAGTCAAATGAAATAGCAGGGCACTACTAACCTTCTCTCTGTCTTCTGCGGAAATAGATTTAATAGGCTGGTGTCGTGGAACGGAAAGAATTTAATGGCTGCATAAACCAAACAATGTGCCCCATTCTGGACCTTGTGTCTGAGAAGGCACTAATGAAGGCCTCCCTCTTTAGGAAGCACAGCGCTCAACAACCTAAGACGACCTCCCCTTGACTCTGCCAGAACCTTCTGCATAGCGATGCTCAGCTACCTTTTTCAATCATCTCTTTGCAGCCTCTGCTCCAGCCAGGTTAACTGCACGACTCACTGGAAACATGTGCTTTGTCTCCCCCCACACGTTAGTGCCTCTTCCTGGAATGCCCCCCTCATCCTCACCTGGGTAACACTACCGTCTGGTCTTGTTTGAACTATCACAGCATCATGGATGTCTCCCCGATGTCTCATGTTTGCACTAGGTATTCTGTCAGTGGGCCATCATAGAACGCTCCCCCATCGTGGTACTTATCCCTGTATTGAAATTGCCTGTTGTAATTAGTGTCTCCTGGAGAATGTAAGAACCTGGAGGGCAGAGGTCTGGCTCATTGCTGCATTACCAGAGCCTAACACTGTGCCTGAGTCTCAAAGAATGCTTGTTGACTGAATGATGGGTAACACAGTTGTTCCAAAAACTATGCCAAAGGTTCAATCAATGGGGACTGTTTACAGATGTAAATATGATACACTTTTGTGGAAACAGTCTTCCATGCACGTAAAGTGACACAGGATTCAGTGAAGCACAACCACTGTAAAAACTTGAAAGTCATATGTGAAACTAACTTTAGAAATCTGGTTCATATTTTTTCATTTTACAAAAGTGAAGCTGAGGCTTAGAGACTTCTCAAAATTAACACAGCTTAGTAACTGGAGGGATGAAACAGAACATAGGTCTTTTGACTTCCAGTTTATTCAACTATTCAGTAATATTAATTAAGCATGTCTATGTACCAGTCGCTGGCAATAGAAGGGTGAATAAGAGAAGGAAGAACCCTGTCCTCATAAATCATATGTGCTGGTGAGGGAAGATAGATAATAGACAGGTAAGAAAGGAATTATTAAAAAAAAAAAAAAAAGATGCAACAGAGAGCTTGATAAAGTGGTCAGGGAAGGCCTCTCAGAAGAGGTGGTATTTGACCTGAAGTTCAAGAAAGTGTCAGCCATGTGAAGATCTAGGAGAACAATAAAATGGGAAGGCTGGAGCAATGGAATAAAATAAAGGAGGTGAGAATGGTGGGACTGTAAGGAACAATGAGGATTAGCGTGTAAGAGGAGGTTGAGCGAAAGGCAGGGACCACCTCATGGAGGGCCTGGTAGGCCAGGGTAAGCAGCATGGATGCATTCTGAGTGCAACGGGAAGCTCTGAGAACGCGTGACAACTGATCTGTCTTGACCGGCAAGACCTTTTTTAACCAATGTGCAGTGTCTCTGCTTTTCCCAATCATCATTGTTAAACTGATAAGGGAGGCAGGGTGAAAAATGTAAGAATGAATATAGCAAATGAGCCAAGGACTCATTGGTAATGTATTTTTTAGAAACAAGAGGAAGTTTTGTAGTTATACATAAATACTTGTATAACTGGCATGAAAATGCATTCTGAGAGTAATCTGACTGGACCATAGGTGCCCAAACCATACAGTGAGTGAGGCCTTGCAAATTCAACCAAGGTACAGTATCTAAAATGGTGTTACGGTGAGGATTCTCTTTGCCAGGGCTGTGCCAAGCAAGTGATCGATTACAAAAATTACTCAAATACCAGCCCTTCTCCTCCTGGCTCTGCACGTGACTTCAGCAAATCCATGTGCAGAAGAGCAATGGTGAGAAAATGCAGCTGAGATCTTAATACCTTCCCTTAAATGTACCCGGTTGCTGAAGTCCCCAAACTTTTGCTTTATATTAAACGTGCATTTAATGAGTTTAAGTGGTGAATTTCTAAAGAAGCCCAGAGTGAAACTGTTTTCTGCCTTATCAATTCTAATATTTTCAATCCAAAATTTGGTGGGATAGGAAGGAAAAAAAAAAAGAAGAACAACATTAGGAGAAGCAGGATGAAAAGTCTGGAGACTCTGATAATGCTACAGGTGCCATTTTCCAACTGCCTCCCTTCCCCTGACCCTCTCCCATCAAAGGCATGAACTTAACAGTGAAATGCCTGCACAAGGGCCCTGCCTCAGCTTTGCCAAAAGCCTTCTGTTGACTCACCTAACCTCAGGGCCAAGGGAACCAAGTTCTACCTTTAAAGATCAGCTAAAACTCCTGTTCTTGTCCCCTATAAGAGACATCAAACAGCATTTAATGACGAGTGATTGGTCATTTGGAAGTGGATCAGGAATAAGATCATCTCAGCCTCCAAATCCTGGCAAGTCCCAAGTCTGAAAATGACCAATGAGTTTTCCTGCAGTAGAATTTCATAGGTGGCAGGTGAAGGAAATCTCCTAGGAGAAGCTTGCATTGGTTGGCACATTATTGGCTTAATTGGACTCTCCCCTATCTAAATTCCCTGCCTTTTTCTATTTCTAACAGCTTTCACCCTCCATCATCATCAAACCGTACTTGCCCTGCAACTGGTCGCCGCTGAATGAGTGTTGTTGGCCAGCTTTCGTGAAACAGGTGCCTGCTTGATTACCTGCACCAATGTGATGTATGTGTTATTATGAAATGAGATGAACCATAACTAGTGCATCTGGACCCAGGATAATAAGGAGGTGGGGCGGGAGGGGGGCGGAAATCATGTCTTTTGACAACTGGGGTAAAAAATAAATAAATAAACCCAAACTATCACTTATAAATGGAAATTTTTAGAACCCATCATTGGAAAGGCATTCAAAAGATACCCTACCATGGAATTGATTTTTAAATCCGTTCCTCAGTTCAAATCATTAATACCTACCTGACCTTTAAGGTCTTTTTTTCCCTTCTTGGCGTATTGTAGCAAACTAATGTTCTTCAGTGACAATAAATTTGAGACAAAGTAAGGAACTAACCAACTGTGTTTCTGATGGGAAAACATCAATCACTGCCTCTCAGCCACTGCTTAGGGCTGGAACAACCTTTGTCCACACTAAAACACTGTGTGCGTGGTATGGGTTTCCTTTTATTAGGCTGAAATAGTGTTGGGAATTCTCAGGGTGCTTTCTCGTTATCTAATTCCCACTGTGGTTAGGCACAAGGCTGGGAGAGTCACATCATTTGTTAATGCAGGCAAGCTTGTTTGCAGGGTAACTTCCAACACCGTTCAGAAGAACCAGCTCCCATATTTCACCAGGATGAAATAAAGTATCAATAATTTTCCTCTTTGTAAGCAAATCTGCTCTATAAATAGAATCCAGATCAGCTTTGTTTTTCATCCACTCCGTGGGAAACTCAGATTTCAGCAGGGTATCCCATGGAGCTTAGTAGCTTCCAAATGTCTGTTGCAGAGAAATAAGACTCACAGCCTGAGCAGAGAGCTCTATTGTTTGGGGTCTTTCCAGTCATTCTGCTAGAGATCCCCACTGGTCCCTTCTGCCATCCCAATCAATGACGTGAAAAACAGAGCTGTTTGCCAACAAAAGGACAAGGGACCCAGCTCCCTCAGGGGAGCAGCCCCCTGCAGAGGTGATTCTTGTGAGAATACCTGGTCCTGGAGTTAGGAGTTCAGAGCTCCCTGGTAAGCTGTGAAAAGCAGAGAATCTAAGTCCCCACCTTAGCAGGAGGAGGCTTCTCATGTGTTACATAGAAAGGAAACTAAGACAGGGGTCCAAAAAGTGTCTTCAGGCACAACAAAGGCTTATTTTGTGGAAATAGTTACTGGCAGGTGTCCGTTTCTACCGAGGACAGATCGAGGGGAATGAGATTCCTGCTGTGGCCGCAGTGATTAAGGCATCCTGAAAAGTAATTTTCTAAACATCACAGGGTCCCAGAAAAGTCTTTTCAGCTCATGACATTCCCATTGGCCTCAATTCACCCCAATCTCCAGCAAAATGTGGTCTGTAGGAAACCATGCTTAAACTTTCTGTTGATTTTACCATAATTTCCAGACTACATTTTAGAGAGGAAGTACCCAGACCCAATGGGTGTTACTTAACATGGACTACTAACTTCCAGAGGCAGTTATAGTAAGGGGTTTAAAACTTGGCCTTTGGAGTTAGAAAGCTGTAGATTCAAATCCTGACTTCGATATTGTCTATCTGTAATCTTGGGCAAATGACTTAACTTCAGTTTCCCCATGAAACAAATAATAATGTCGGCAGTGCTTCAGAGAGCACCAGCTATCCTAAAGTACGTAATAAATCTTGACTAAGTATGATTTTTACTATCACGATTCATTTCGGAACTCTGCTCATGACATAGGAAAGCGCTGTCTTCATTCTTCCCTGACATAGCCTAGAAGCCAAATGGCTGAATTTACTGACAGTATTCTATGATCTGGCCAGTGCTGCATCTGCTGTAGTGGAGAGTAGTTCAGCCACGAAACAGCTTGCATCCGGAAGTGTCGATCATATCCACACACCAGGAAGACATCCCTACCTTTCTCTCCAGTGTAAGTTTCTCCAACCACACAATGAATATCAACCTGCCACCTCTTTACCATAGTGAGATCTATTAACACAACACTTCCGACATGCCATGATGCTAAATTCTCTGTTCTGGTTTCTCAACAAAGAAGGCCCACTGGTTTTGCCTATTCAATTTTCCTCTGTAATAGTACGTTTCTGCTTTTGTCTCTCCAAAGCACATCCCTGTCTGCCAACTCAGAGGTATCATGGTTTTAGTATCCCTGTGACACAGATAGGAAAGGAGATGCTGTGTAAAACCAAATTATCATGGAGGGACAGTCCCCATTATCTGAATATTTACCAACCAGGTCGTATATGTCTTGTCCAAATGAACAGGGGGAAAGTATTCATTGAAACTGAAGGATGGCCAGGTAGTCAACCACTGAGAGTGTAGGGAAAGGCAGAATGCAGCTGTTAACATGATGACAATAATACCATGTTTCCCCGAAAACAAGACCTACCCCCAAAATTAGCCCCAGTTAAGATCATCAGTCAGACAGACACATTTAATACGTTATGACGATGTTCCAGAGGATGACATGACTGTAATTTGAATAAATATAGATTGTTGCACATGAAAAAATAAGACATCCTCTGAAAATATACCCTAAAGCGTCTTCTGGAGCAAAAATTAATATAAGACCTGGTCTTATTTTCAGGGAAATACGGTTTCAATATTCATTGACACTTACTGGATGCTTATTACTACCGGTGGAGGCAGGGGCTTCTCCCCATTTTGCTCTATGTTTCCATATCATTCCATAGGGAACAGCATTTCTTCCCTTCTTCCAACGGGTGAGGGGGTTGTTACATAGGAAGTTTCTAAACTCCTTTACTCATCCTCACTCTCTTCTCCCATGAAGAAGTGTTGTTGTTAAATAGATCCAGTAGAGCCTGAGACATTTTTCAGGCTCTGTTTTTAAATGGTGAGGGAGAACGCTGTGAGTTAAAGATTGGGTTCTACTCTATGCACTTTCAGGTTACATTTCACGCAGTAAGGTCCCAGGGGTGCACAAGGCCTGCCTCCCAGGCCTACGCTCCTGCGTCTTGTACTATTTGAACTCATGCACGTGGTGGTGTCAGTGGATCCCGGGCTGGCTCTACCAACTTAGAGTCAGGGTGGGATTTCAGGAACCCTCACTTACCCTTATTTATGCTTTGGTACTGCTTACTAGTGAGTCCTGTGTTGGAGGGGCAAGGAGGAAGGATCGAACCTTAGGTGTGGTAGGTAGGCTAAAATAATGGTCCCCTAAAGATGTCTATGTCGTAATCCTCAGAATCTGTGAATATGTTATCTTACAGAGTATACTAATTTCCTAGGGCCACCATATCAAGTTACCACAAGCTGGTGGCTTAAGACAACAGAAATTTATCCTTTCATAGTTCTGGACGTCAGAAGTCTGACATTAAGGTGTCAGCAGGGTGATTCCTGCTTGGGGGCTCAGAAGGAGACTGTTTTATGCCTCCCTCTCAGTTTCTGGTGGTTGCTGACAATACACTCTTTGGCCTTCTTTGGCTTGTAGACACATCACTCCAATCTCTGCCTCTGTTGTCATATGGTGTACTCCCTGTATGTCACTTCTGTCTCTGTATCTTCACATGGCATTCTCTTCTGTGTGCCTGTGTTCAAATTTCTCTTGTCTTGTAAGGACACCAGTCATTGGATTAGTGCTCACTCTCATCTAACTGTGACCTCATTTTAACATGATGACATCTGTAAAGATCTTATTTCCAAATAAGGTCACATTCACTGGTACCGGGGATTAGGACATCAACATATCCTTTTAAGAGACACAATTTAATCTATAGTATGTAGTAGTAAAAAAAGACTTTGCAGATGTGATTAGGGACATTGCAATAGGGAGATTATCCCGGATTATCTGGTGATGGCCAACGTAATCACAAGGGTTTTTATAAAAGGGAGGGCAAAAGGGTGATAGGTCAGAGAGGAGAAGAGATTGGAATGATGCAGCCACAAGCCACAGAAGCTGGAAGCCCCCAAAGCTGGAAGAGGCAAGAAATGGATTCTCCTCTGGAGTTTACAGAAAGAATCAGCTCTGTTGACACCTTGATCTTAACCTCTTAAGACTCATTTAAGACTTACGACCTCCAGAACTGTAATGGAATATATTTGTGTTGTTTTAAACCACTAAGTTTGTGGTAATTTGTTACAGCAGGAATGGGAAATGGATGTACTAGGTAACTTTAAGAAGTATAATTCAATATTTTTAATTTTCTATTAATATCTGGGGACACAGTTCTCTTAACAAAGGGAAAATGAGTAATTGGTAGAATTTGAACATGCAAACCATAACAAACATGTAAGAACTAGGTTACACTGTTGACCTAAGCCCTCTTGAGGGATGAACTCTTCAAAACAGCTCCTTGCAGTAGGTAATTTTATTATTCCTAATAAAAGGCTGAGAAAATTCACATCAAGACATAGTAAATAATTTGTAGCTAGTAAGTAGTGTAGTGAGTATGTGAACCCATATCAATCTGACACCAAGATTTATATTTTCCTTTATTGCTAAGCCATCCTCTTCTCCCACCCACATGTAGTCAGAGAGAGAACCTTACTGAGCACTGGATATCAAGCCTGGGCTACAAATGCTGCAAAAGTGCCACACTTGTCATTTGTCTTCCTACAAAAGAAACAGCCATTGTTTACCTGGCCACCTAAGGGGAGGTGGTGAAAAGCAGGCCAAGTAAACATCTTCCTGCCACAAACGCTTTTGTGAGGTAATCAATCAGATGATCAAAGCCTCGTCTAAAGCCAATGAACAGTTAATGGTGCCAGTATCCAATTAGCAGAGGAAGAGTAACAGCCTTGGGCGCTGCACATGCCAGGGGATTCTGGCTTGCGCACCAAGCTGAACTGTTCTTCCAAAAACTGAATATGAGAAAATCATCGTCTCTTCCCCATATCTTTGGGCTATTTCTGAGACACCGGAAGGCTGTCCATCATGGATTGCAAGCTCCATAATGGCACCATGACTGATGTCTCATTCCTGCTCTTAGGGCCTAACACAGTCTCTGGGATATAGGTATTCCACAGATATTTGATAAATGAAAGGAAGAAGAGCCGACATGCTTAGACCCAGACCCCATTTCTATCACCTACCAGCCGTGCTAACTTGAGTAACTGACTCACCTCACTGAGCTTGTTGTCAGATATAGACTTAAAATCTGGGCAGCAAGGACTTAGTCTTATAGAGCATTACAGAGCTCAGCAAGATGTTCTGCACAGAAGTTACTTCTTAATAAATGTTTCATGACTGAGTACATGGATGGTAAAGGTAAGTTGGACACATTTTTGTTGCCCCTAAATGATGCAAGTATTGCAAACATTTGTCTGTCTGTAGAGTGCCCAGGAAGTTCTGCCTGCTCCCATTGCTCAATGCTGTTGATGGACTCAAGATGGCCTGAGGTTTCCCAGGGACCTCCCGTTTGGTGAGAGTCATGTGGAAACAAATTAAAAGTATGATTGGAACGATTTTACCTCCTTTTCACACACATTACTTTGTGTGTTTCTCTGTGTGTGTATATGTGTATTTGTATCTGCGTGTTCTTTGTGTGTTTCAGTCTAACATACAAATAAGTATAATCCTATACCATGTAGAATTAAGGATACGATGCAAGTTTTCTGTATTTCCTCCTCCTCCTTCTTTTATTTCTTATCAATATTTCCGTTAAAAATTTCATATGATTGGTGTTATAACCCCCCATTATGACAGGCGAATCAATGTACCCTATAAGAGTTTAAGTGAACCCACCCCAGGCAAGAGTTTGAGTGTGACCCTGAGGCCAGAACAGCAATCAAGCCCAGCCTGTCACTAACCTATTTGGATCAAGGTATTTTGGTTCTTTGAGTTTCTACTCCTTTATCTTTAAAAGGAAGAATTGACACTTGATCTTTACCTAGGCCTACAGGGTTTCATGATGTGGCCTTTACCTGCCTTTCCAAACTTTGGCCAACCACTCTTCCCTTCACTCACTCTGCTGCAATCACACTAGCCTTTTCTCTGTTTCCAAACACATAAAGCTTTTTCACAGCTCATGCATGGCCTTTGGCACGTGTTCCCTCAGCCTGGAGATATTCTTCCCTCAAATTTTCATATCACTGGTTCCTTTACCAAGTCACAGTTCCGATGCCTCCATCTAAAGGGTCTTCTCCAATTGCCCAATCTAAAGTTGCCATCCAATTACTATCCTATGACCTTGTTTAGTTTTCTTTATAGCATGCATGGCTATCTAACACTTTCTTGACATCTGTTTGTTTATTTACTGTTTGCCTCCTCTCCTTAGACTGTAAGATCTGTGTAGATAGAGAACTTACCTGCCTTGCCCATCACTGAATCCCCAGCACCTAACACAGTACCTGGCACATAGATGGTGGTGAATGAGTGACTTCTAAGATTCCCTCCAGGTGTAACGTTCTATATCATGTCATAATCTACTGCTACTCATCCTACATCTCTATTCACTCAAAGTACTGTGATCGATAGTAAAACTAGACATTGATGTGTTACATGGGGGTTCATGTGGTGGGAGGTTCTCTGCTGCAGCTCTGCCCTGGATGAGAGGTTGTGATTCAAGTATTGGCTTTGGAGCTCTTCCTAATTGGCTTCTGGAGAATTCCAGCTGGCCACCTGCTCCCTCCCTCGGTCTCTGGATCCCTTCCTTGTTCCACATCACACTTACTGGAGTCAAATGTGTGTGAGCTTCTCTCACAGAGGACACCCTTCTATTTCCGTTCTTCCCTGCAAGGCCCTTGCCCTGTCCAGGGGCTACCTACTCCCACAAGTACTCTAGCCAAACCACCTTACCCCTGTTTAGAAAAGAACCAAGAGAAACTCCTCTTGTTATAAACCCAAGGAGAGTTTGTATTATACACTGAAAACAATAAATATATATTTAGAAAGGAAAAATATTGCAAATGAAGAGACACTGAGATCACAGCTGTGTCTATTATGGCTATGGCTTTATAAATGGAAAAAGTGGGAGCATCAGTTAAAGGAAAAGCTGGAACAATCAAAGATTTGAACTCAGATTTACAGATTCTCAAAGGAGAAGTTCTGGCATGCAAAATTCCTTAGTTCTCGTCTCTGGGATCAGGGATAGAATCAAACTTAGATCTTTTCTTAGGCTGAGATTTAGAGCAGAGAGAACTGCAGTATATCTTTGGTGCTAGAAGGCCACAGTATGAGAAAATGAGATGAGCATAAGAATATCGCAGTAACTGTTGCTATATTCATGGGAAACTCATTTCTATGTATGAAATGCCGTCTGTTCATCTGATTTATCAATCAGACTAGGGAAGATTGCAATGAATGTATTTCATAGACTGGAGTGGCTACTAATGAAACATACGTCAACATTTCATTAAGAGTTCTAGAATGAGGAAAATGTTCCTATAGTTTCATTACCTATTCAAATGATTGCACCACAACACACGTACTAATAATTGTTATGGCAGCCCTCCTCCCCGACCCCCCCACAAAAAAAGGCTGAAAACTGATTATTTAGAAATGATCAGAAAGAACAAAGTACAAAACCAGAAAAGCCTACTTACTGTCTTAACAAAAAAAAAAAAAAAAGTGGTCTTCTGACTTTGCACTAATGCTATAGAGTCTAAAAAAGAAAAAGGAAAGAAAATTCCAGGAGCAAAAACTCCCAGGTAAGGGCGAGCTGCTTGTAACTCAGGGAATGGAGAAAATAGCAGTGACTGAGGTAACTTGGGGGCACAATATAATTTCATGTGAATCACCTTCTAGGTGAGAGAACTCTGATAAAACAGGTCCTCTGATAAAAATCTAGGTCCTGAGCGTTTCTAAGGTTCACTGTGCACAGCAATGGTATCGCTTTAATCTTCAGATGCCCCTGGCACCGGGCATCATGCTTCACACATAGTAGGAGCTCGGCCAACATTGCCTTCAAAAGACCTCAAACCAACACCCTGCTCCTCTGTATGTGCAAACTTGCTGCCATTTCTCTCTGGCGCCTGCAGTCGAGAAGCACATGGAGATTTTAAATCACAGGAACCAACTGAGAATCTCCTATTTCATTCTTCCAACAAAGGTTTTAAAAAGTTATGGCATATCGGACATAACTCGTAAATGCAAGGAATAACTGAAATCAAACAACAAAAAACATGGTTGTTTATACTGCAGACCTTTCCTAAATCTTGAACAAATAAATATATTCTGAAAAAAAATAGTACAAAGACATAGATAAAACAGGTAAATCTATACCAGAGTCTCTGGGGGGCGGGGGGCGTGTGTGATTTTACGGAAATTAAATGTGTGAGTGGGTGGTGGTGGTGCTGGGGGTGGTATGTGATATATTCAACAGTATTTATACCAGGAGCTTATTTGTATGAACTACTCTAAACCTTTTTATAGAAGGAGGCATTTTTGCATCTGGTCAAGATTAAAAACTTGTGAATAAATTTTAAAAAGTACTTGGGGATATAAGATAACTAATATTTTTAGAGCTCATGCTGAAGGGACTTAATGGGGAATTAGCCTCGAAGGAAAGAAAATTCTCACTTTCTCTTAACAAACTGCCTTAGACTCTTCCTATGTAAATTAGCCTGAGCTCATAATCATCTCGGGCTAAAATAAATCCGACTGGACATAAACATAAGAAGATTGAGGAAAATCAGGATTTAAGAAAAATTAGTTCAAGTATACGAGTATGTAATAGCAGATGCAGGCAGTTCTTCTCTTTACGACCTCATATGTTACCACCATTCCACCATAAATATGAAAAATAGTAGTAAACACATTATTGAATATTTTAAAAAATTATAAATTAGCAAAATACCTCGTCACTCCTAGAAAATACAAAGCCGAGCAAAATACTGTTGATAGGGTTTGCTCTGGGATATCCATTTCTGGCAAGGCACCAAGTCAGTAAGTTCACCATATAGTCCATTGGATTTAGGTATTAAGAATACAAAATAATCAAACCCATGGTTTCATGGTTCCGCCATTTTCATTCCTTGTTCATCAAACCAGCTCACCTGCACGGTGATGTAACCAGTTGTCAGAGTGAGCGCTGTGATTTAAGGTCTCATATGACATGTTCTAACCAACTGGTCATTTTATGTTTTGGATCATCTCAAGGGGAATCTGAGATATGATCTCCCTATTAGCACGGGGGATCAATTGTTTCTCATGGACCATTTGTCTCTGTCATTTTCAAAATAATACCAGACAAATACTTCTAAAAGTGAACTCAACAATACTAAAAATGCATAAATAATAAACAAAGTACTTGACTGGAGGTTGTTTCTCAGAGGTTGGAAAGCAGGCTGACTATTCTTCAAGACTTAGGAGCACTGATCAGAGTGAAATCTATCCTGAACCTATTGGAAAGAGGCAGAACAATGCTTGGGGTTTTTGGTTTGTAACATTAGGTTTGATCAGAAAGCCCGATGTGAATTTGCCAAGTGACTGTAATGTATTATTTGGGCAAGGCATCTATAAATGATCTCAGAAAGCTTCTATGCTTATCTCTTTAAAGTAAGTCTCTGACCTTCAATGATCAGTTATGCAAGAAAATATCAGCTCAGTTTTAATTTAGTGTCCACGAATAGCTTCCCCACATCTCTCCCAAATCACGATCCAGTCATTTCAATTTTATTTAACAATCTAAACACAAATGTCATTGGACATAAATCACGAGTTTTGGCCAAGGGCTTCAGGTGGTAAGAATCAGACACCAAAAGGAGGTACTAAACCACAACGGTGTGTTTTTCACATGGGTGTCCAAGACCAGCTTTATGATTCTGGGACTCCTCACTTACCGGGGTGCCAAAAAAAATATATACACATTTTAAGAGATGTCATGCCTGCTCAAGCAGTAGTTTGCCGTAATCAGAAGAGTCTGGACACTGAGGGTAACCACTTTGAGCACCTCTTGTAATTGCAGAAGTCAAACGTGATTTTGTATTCATCTTTTGTTATCAGTATCTATTGAGTATTACAATTAAAACAGTTCTTTCCTTTCTTAAAATGTGCAAACTTTTTTTTGGCACCCTCTGTACATCTAGGCAATAAAGGCATTGAGAACTGGAAAATAAAGAGAGGATTTCTACAAAGATTTCTTGGAGAGTGGCCACAATGTGGCTACCTTCTTTCCTTAAAGGTAAGATATAGGTGGGGGTGCTTCAAGAAGACCACACAGAGAACTTGATAAATCCATAATTTGAGAGGAAAAGTGGACTAGGGTCTGAGTTCCTATTTCCTCCTCCTGCTCCCTTCCCCTCTTCTCTCCTTTCTCCACCTCCAGAAATCTAGAACAAAGGTTGGCAAACTTTTTCTGCAAACAGCCATATTGTAAATATTTTAGGTTTTGCAATCCCTGTAGTTTCTTTCATGTTGTAGTGCAAAAGCCACCATAGACATACAAATACAAATGGGTGTGGATGTGTTCCAATAAAACTTTATTTAAAAAAACAGGCAGTTGGTCCGAGTTGGCTCAAGGGCCATCATTTACCGGCCTCTGATGGAAACTGACACAGCCTGATCTAGAAGCTGACAGATATCTCGGGCAGCAGAGCCTAGAGAGTGGCTGCTGAGTTGTGGTCAGTCTACTTGACCACAGCTCTTCAGCAAAGATGCTGGAAGGTTTCCCATGGTCCAGATTAGGATCATGTTGGGAAGAAAAAGCCCACCTGAAACAGCTTGAATTCTGCCCAAAAGGACTCCCATGGGAGGGTGCTAGAACTCCAACAGGGAGTTAACTGGGGAGGCAATTGCCAGAAGGTAAGGATGTAAACAGGGAATGCAAGCACTGAGTGGGGAGCGTGTGCCTGAAGAACAACAAAGAAGCCTAGTGGAGGTTCCCACTGCAGCCAGGCCAGCTGGGGTGGACAGAGCCCCGAACAACTGCCCTGAAACCTCTCTGCTCAAGACAGGGAAGGTCCTCTTTCAGGGAATACATGTTAAAGCAATCTCAGAAAACGAAAATAAACGTGCATTTTGATGACATTCTGGAAGTTATTTGGTTCACTATATCAGATACAGAAACACCTCCTCCCCATGCCTACATGAGAAAAAGGAAATAGATCATTGAACAACTATCTGGGTTATCGACCCAATTACATAACACTCCCGTGACTGCACCAATTCAACAATATCCACGTTAGTTTAAGTCAGTGGTTCTCAAACTTGAGCTAGCACCAGAATCACCTGGAGAGCTTCTTAAAACACAGACTGCTGGGTCCCACCCCCGGAGAGTCCAATTCAGTAGGACTGGGGTGGACCCTGAGAATCTGCATTTCTAACAAGTTCCTAGGTGATACAGATGCTGCAGGTCCACGGCCACACTTTGAAAACCCCGGTGTAAGCCAAACCTAATTTCCAGCTGAGACTTGTCATCTCATCTCACCTTCTCGTGCTAGCTGGACATATACCAACACTTCACTTTGTTCACATGGGTCATTTGTCATTCTGGATCAGTTTTCAGAGAACTGCTACAAGACGATTCATCTGTGTTGCCAGCACCATCCATCTCTCATGGTATCATGGACAACTTTGCTCAAGGAACCTGGATTTTCTGGACTTGTCTTTCCTTTGCTCATATATAACATAAAGGTAGTTTCCTGCCAGTATCAAGTCTTTTACATAATGTCACCGATCTATCCAGTGCAAAAAAAAGGATATTGAAGGAGTTTACTGACATATTGTCTGACACTGTCATGATCCATGAGTGGCAGAAAATAGACACCCAGGGAGTAGGCAGATTTCCATCTGGCAAGAAGATGGCTATAATGAGCACCAATGTAAAATGACAAATAGTAATAGGAACTGGAAAGTCGGTGGGAAAATTAGCTTTCCTTATTGCACATCTGCACGACAGGGGGAGCTGCCAATCACAGCCTCCAGAGAGAGAAGCTTATCTGGGTTCCCAACCACATGCAAAGACATGTTCTCCTAAGTTAAAAAAAAAAAAAAAAATGGGGAAAAAAATAGAATCAGTCTGTTAGAGAGCTTTAAACAAATGTGGGGCTGCAAAACAAGCTGTTGCAAATTGGCACAAAGAATACAGAAAATCAATGTGAAATGAAAGCTGCCTCTCCCAACAAAATAAAGCCAGCAATTAACTCTTCCTATTCTTGCTGCAGCCTACAAACCATGTAAAGCCCAGAAGGCAGGTTGCTAGGGAATGCTTTAAATACACAGCCTACTCTCTCCTTTAGCATGGGTGGAGAAGTGGGTAAGAAATAGGCATGCAGGTGGCAAAGAGGAACCAATTTGGCACATATATATATAATATAATATGTATATTATATTATATATATATACACACACATATATCATATATGTTTTATATATACATAAATATGTGTGTATATATACACACACACATATTGAATGGGCACATGAAACTAAGAATAGATATTTGAATCCCCCTAATTATATTTGTTCCCTTGGTAGAGTTGAAATGACTCAGGGATAGAAAAGCATCTTTTAAGAGTTTTAATAATATTCACACAGAGAAACATACAAATTCACCACCACAAATAAGAGAATATAACAATTCAAACCTTCCAGGTGTCAGATGGGAACATGTCTTATTAGGGAAACCACTTCATGGACGGTGTAGATGCTTGACCACTGCACTGTACACCTGAAGCTAAAGTTGAACAATATTGTATGTCAATTATAATTATATATATATATATATATATGGTCACAGGATATGGAGTACAGCATAGGGAATAGAGTCAATAGAATTGTAATAGATATATATGATGTCAAAGGGGCAACAGATTGGCGGAGGGGGATTATCATTTTGTGAGGAGTGAAATGTCTAACTAGTGCATTATTTTGTACACCTGAAACTAATTTAAACAAAAATCAATGCTCTCACCTCTTAACCTTTAGATAGAAATTCTCTTGGTTAAGAATGATCTTTTCCATACTTCTCTTTATCTTCTAATTATATCTTAAACATTCTTTAGGTTTCTTTCTCCTTGAAGACTTTCTTAGCTCCTAATTCTCCTCCTATATGATCTTACAACACCTGTACAATCCCTCTCATAAGCTCTGTGAATGAAGGAACCAACTGTATCTCCAAAGCAGAGTATTTTGTCATTTTACTTAAATATTTAGAGTAAATGAATGTGTTTGGCAGGAAAAAAAAAACACAATTCAAACTTCCCATCTATTGGGCTGCTCAGCTCTGTTCTGAATGAGATACAAATGATAATGAGTAAAAGGAGATAACTAAAACAATTACAAAAGTCCTGTAAAGGCATTCCTTAAAAGACCAGGCTATTGATATATTTCACTAATTAAGGTTACAAGAATACTGCTCTGAATCAGAATACTGTATAAAACAAGGACAAGAGATGAGCTATAATTCTGCCATCAGGATTTAAAAGGGTCATTCATTATAGCATCAACATATTTGTAAAACTGGAAAGTTTATCTGAAAATTAATTTGTGTGCTTATGTGTAAGCACAGCACCAGTCAAGACACTTTCTGCTGCAGTAACAAATAGCCCTGGAAATTTCAAAGGTTCCAGGCACAACAAAGGTTTACTCTTTGCTCACACCACCGTGTTTCCCCGAAAATAAGACCAGGTCTTATGGTAATTTTTGCTCCAAAAGATGCATGAGGGCTTATGTTCAGGGGATGTCATCCTGAAAAATCGTGCTAGGGCTTATTTTCCGGTTAGGTCTTATTTTCGGGGAAACACGGTATATCCAATATTGGTCATCAGGGGTCTCTGTTAATCATAGTCACTCACATGGGGGCTCACACTGACGGAAGCTCCACGCTTCCACATGGACAAGTGTTCCCACGAACAGCAAGGAGGAAGATGGGAAGACAGAAGATCACACATGCGTTCTTCAAATTTCTGTCCACAAGTGACACAAGTAACTTCTCAGTTTCATTGACCAAAGTAAGTTGTGTTGTTTTTTTCCAAAGTAAGTTTTAAAAAGTTCATACCTAACCTTAAAAGGAGTTGAGGAATGAAATCCTACTGTGTTCCCAGAAAAAGGACAGCTAGAAATAGGCCGTGAATAGCACCAATGACAATGACAATCATCCTGATTTTTGTGCCTGGACTTCAGCTATAAACTCTTAGCCAGTCTGTTTTCATTTAGGTCTGTATCTAACCTATTCACATAGCACCCAGAAAGAGAGCAGTCTTTTTTTTTTCCTTAACATAAATCTAGAAGTCCTATCAGTCTCATGTTTTGCATTGAGCGGCTTTGCATTGAACTTACAATGCGACTGAGCGTCTTAAACACGGGTTACAAGGCTCTGCATGATCTAGCTCCTGCCTACATCTCTGGCCTCATCCTTCTACCCAATATTTGATCCAGTCTTTCCACAACCCACCTCACTTGTAGCCACATCGGTCTCCTTTAAGGTTCCTGAATTTATGAAGCTTCGTCCAGGTGCTTTTCTCTGTGCATCCTTCTTCCTACTCATTCCTTCAAAACCAGGCTTTCACTCTCCATCATTTCTCTCTCATAGACTTCATGTTTTTCCCCTTCACAGCAACTAACATGATTTTAATTATAAATGTATAATTATAATAGTTACTTATGTGTCTATTTAATATTTTTCTCCCATAAATTCCCCCAAGGGAAAGCATAATGTTTTTGTTTTTCCTTTTTTTTACCATCTAGACATAGCACTTAGCACACTACTTGCCATACGGTCGATGTTCAACTACCGCATGAATAAGTACATTTGACGCAGTTCTACCTCTAATGTCTAATAAAGAGCAGCAACTCAGTTGAAATGTGTACAGCAGAAAGCCACTAATCTGGGATTTAAAGTGAAAATCCCAATGTCAGAATTAAACATGCCTTTATGTCTATGTCAACAAGACAGTGTTTGGAAAGGAGATTCACGTCCAGTATGACAAACGATCCTCTAAGTCCACAGTAGGGAGGTCAGTTCATGGAGATACCATCTTACAGGGAGGAAACAGAAGTTGAGGGAAATGAAGAGATCGCCCAATATCCCACTGCTAGTAAGAGGCACAGAAGAGGACGAATAAGAGACTGCTGGCTACATCTGCTTCACTTTCCACACACCAGCCTGTCTCTGGATTGAAGAAGGTCAGCCTTAGAAGTATTCACGTGGGAACAGTGTTAATGAAAGGAAAAATATTAATATAACACCTGGGCCGGATTCTGAAATAGATATGCAGAGAATGACCTTCCATCTCAGTTCGCATTTCAGAATCTCTGCCCTAAAGAATTGATTGGGCAAAAGAAGAACTTCATCAAAGGTGGTTCAGCTTTATAAATATATCTCTTCCTGACATCCCTAAGGACCTTGAACACTCCACGTAGAAGGCGTGTTTCTAAGAAGACTTTATGAAATACCTGTGGTGTTTGGTAGGGGTTACATATTAAGCTGTGACCGCATTTATTCAAGAAATATATTCTGATCACCTACTGTAGGCCAGAGGCTTGCATGATGCAATATATCAGGTTAGCTGGGAATAAATGGAGTCATGAGGCTTATGTTCTAATGAGAGTGAAAATCACAGTAGAAGTGCAGGGTCGTTCTTGGTAGAACCCCATGCGAGAAGACAGAGGGAAGAAATGAGCAGTAATTATTGGGAGTGGGGGTGGGAGGAGGCTCACCAAGGCACCAACTACCTTTGGAGCAAAGAGAAGAAACACAAAAGGAGGGAAAAGAGAAAAGAAGATGAAAACACAGAAGATAAATGTCTCCATTGTGTTCTTAGATGTGACTAATTGACTGGATCCTGGTTTGAGAAAAACACTGTTTATAGCCTGTTTGAGTTTTTCTCACGAATTTTACGTAATGACTTAATGACTGATTTTGCAGCCACTGTAAAACTGAGCTCCACGCCCAACCCCATGCCTAGGCCCTCCCAACACCGATTAGAGCTGGACCCTCTTTTCTCTCTCATTTTCCTCATGGGTTCCAACTCCAACCTTCCCCTTTTTCCTTGGAACACATCACCGTTTCCAGTTCTTGCCCAACAGAGCACCCAATGCACACTTCTCCTTATTCTCAAAGAGACAATTTCAAATCACTCTGAGGTAGGGCTGAACTAGACACACAGCAATCCACCTGACTGGGTAGACGGCCATGATCACTTATCACACACAGAAAAGGGTACTAAATAGTTAGATTGGCTAGAATCCCGTTCACATCCATATAAAAGAGCTACATAAAATATTAACTGTGTGTAGCCACTTGCTTCAGAGATAAAGGATAAGATTCATTAGTCTTGACAAAAGGATTTTTTAAATATGAGATTAGGTAATGAATATCCTCGAGAGGCTCCACAGAAGATAGTGCACGTTCAGAGACAGTCTATATGCTGGAATCCAATTTTAATTACGTCACTGCTTCAGTAATAACTGAGACCTTTAGAAGAGAAACTAACTTTTTTCTCACCCGAACAAGGAAAGGCTCAAATCACTTCTGAACCTAAAACTTTCATGACCAACACAAAGGGCAGCTTGATACAATCAAGAGAATTTTTATCTTCATGCCTGTACATCATACTCTCCACAGACTTCTTACAATTCTCCCGGCTACTCCTTACATGATAATTTCTGCCTCCGACAATCAATTATTTCTAATGACTTGCTTGCACAGCAGGAATTTCCATCTACCCTGGGATCCACTTACTCTGTTGCAGTAGGCAACCCCAGAGAGAACTTGCCTGTTGGGAAGCGGAGAAGGAAGCTACCTTCAGAAGGTAACTTTGGAAGCTCTCAGAGCGGTCCTCCTTGGGACCCCTGGACAGAATACCCATACACATCCATCACTCCTTATCACTCTAACCTACCTTTATTTTTCTCCGTGGCATTTACTGCCCTTCACATACTTATACATGCACACATGCATACATGCACATACATTTTTAAAACCTATTTATCTATTCACTCTACCAGAATGAATATTTCAGGAGAACAAGGTCTTTGTTTAGTTCAATGATGTATTCTCTGTGTCTTGAACTGTGCATCCGAAACATGGTAGATGTTCAATAATTATTTGTTGAATGAATAAATATTTTTCCCCATGTTGCTTCCTCTCAGTATAGCTAGAAAGAAGAGACAAAGTAACAGGCTAAATAAACAGCCTAGAATTCCATTCTGTGTGAAACCAGGGAGGCTGAAATGTAATGGAAGACCTTCTTATGGTTTACACAGGCAGCTGAGACTGCATAAATTACAGTTCTAGGGTTAGAATAGAAGTTTGCTTTTGCACTAAATGGTAGCGAGTCTATCGTATCCAACTCTCAAAAGCCTAAGGTTGAGATGAAAAAACTCTCAAGAAAATGTATTAAATCCAAGACTATATTCAGAGTGAATTAATAAAGAAAAAGGTAGAGTGTTAATAAAAGCAACGATACAAAAGAATTTCATTTATTTTAAAAGCTTGCTCTATGTTAAAACTTGTTTTGTTTTCTGATTAATAATAGATAATGAGTTCTATATAATATTTGACGTAAAAAAGTGAGAAACATTGATGGAGAGAGTAGAAATGCTAGCTTTGCTTTTTATTAGCATTGTGTCCTTAGGCAAGTTACTGAACCTCTCTGACACCAGAATTGCTGATTGGTTAAACCAAATGGGAGGGGTCACTAATAAATTCCTAATGTTAGAGTTGGTGCTAGAGTGCCAGCCCCTTATAAGCTGGACTTAAAACTTGCATCCACTTGGTGACAAAGCTCTTGCTGGGTCATGTTTTGAGTAGTAAAGAAATCCACTCTGAAAGCTATACCTACAAAGTCACTCATGTGAGTGACAGAAATTCTCACACTCCCGAGCTCTTTAATCCCTCAGCTTTCACCAGAGACCTCCATGCCTCGCCTGCCGCTGACGCACAACTCCAGAACCTGCGGGTTGGTTGATTTCCTTTCTGATGAAGCGAAGTAGCACCTAATTCTTTCTTTATACTTTGAATAAGTAAGAAGTATCATTGCTCATTAAAACAGAAGGTTACTACCCTGGGATACTTATTCTAGTGTGGAAGGAGAAGTTCAGACTTACGTTCAGAAACATTGAGCTTGAACTGTGACTTCAGTATTAAATATGTGACCAAGAACCAACTATTTTCTCTCAATGAACTTGTTTCATCTGTACAATGGAGATAACAAAATAGCACCCTCATGAGGCTGTTAAGAAAAGTGATAGGGATACTAGCCCTGTTTCCCCGAAAATAAGACCTAGCCGGACAATCAGCTTTAATGTGTCTTTTGGAGCAAAAATTAATATGAGACCCGGTCTTGTTTTACTATAAGACCGGGTCTTATATTATAATATAATATAATATAATATAATATAATATAATATAATATAATATAATACCTGGTCTTATATTATGACTGGGTCTTATATGAGACCCGGTCTTATCTTAATTTTTGCTCCAAAAGACACATTAGATCTGATCTTATAAAATAAGACCAGCTAGGTCTTATTTTTGGGGAAACATGATATATATGAAAGTGCTTCGCAAATGGTGACGGGCTCTACAGATGTAAACTACTTTAGCTGGGTGAACCTGGAGTTGTCTTTTGTGATAACAGTAATTAATATCCCTTTACAGCTTAATCAAGTACTCTCATGTGCATTAATTCATTCCAACTGATGTAGTCTGAATTTCCACGATCAGTTCTAATACTTTGAGGAATGGTGACATTTTCATTTCCAAAGAAAGCTTCAAAAGGACTTTAGAATTTGTCTGTTTTCATTCCTTCCTTCTTTCGTCCACTGTGTATTAACTGATCATCTCTGATAAGCCCTGTATTAAGCCAATAAACCTAGGGAATATACAAAAGGAAGGCATGTCCCCTTGTCTTTTATAAACAGACGTATTCATTAATTTAGCAAATGTGTATTGAGCATTTACAATGGACCTCACAACCATATGAGCAAATAGAGTTCCAAGCAAAAAGAAGTTGTGTAAACGAAAACACAACTGCGACCACAGTACCACGGTACTACCACAAAATGGTCAACATCTCCCTAAAAACGATAAGAAATGCATTGATTTTAAATCACCAATCATTAGTCTTTTTATAATGCCTAGATATCTCCAGAAATATACGTTCAGAACCCCTTCTTGCCACTAACTTCATGAAGGTTTTACTAGAATTGGTTAGAATGCAGCCGGGATGCTTCAGTGGTAGAAGTGCCATTCAGAATACACGTAGTATGTAAGGTAGCCACCCTAGACACACACTCAGTTCACTACAGAGGGCCTTCTACAATCAGCTGAGAGAGAAAGTCAACAGTTACTCAGCTCTGTCAAAGAGAAGAGATTAAAAACTATTTGTCTTGCTCTTAACTGAATCTTTCTGCCAATCCAGTAGACATACCCATTTTATTATTTTCAGTCTATACACATTTCTAGAAGTACTATCTCTCAGTGACAGTAGATGATGTGGAAACCTTATAAGAACAATCCTTAAAATCCCAAACAATGATTACTAATAGCCCAGCCTCACGTTCACCAACAATATTTTTAAGGAAGTACAGATGGCATGTGAAACTCTTTAAAGGCAATCTTGAAGACTTTTTTAAAATAGACATCACTGTTAGGCCCTATTAGGTATGCATATGAAGCAGTGACACTGCACTTTTAGAGAACCACTTTCCTTTTGCGGGGGGTGGGGGGGACCTGTCCCCAGCCCACATACACACATACCCTTATATGATTTGAGTAGGAACAGCATTTCTGTGCAACATGAGCACATGCGTGCAACAGTTGACTGGTTCCGAGCTTTATACGCTTCCAAATTTGGTCCAGAGGTTTATATTCTTGCAAATTTGGGATTGGGGTCAAGAGTTAATTCAGTCAATTCTGCGCGACTGGACAAGAATACATGAACTGGGGAGCCGATGGTTGCCATGTTTCCCATTGTGAGAATGGGAAGCAAAGAAAATCATTCTGCAGTACTGGAGCGGCAGGAAGCAGGTGTCTGGAGGAAAAATAGAGATTTGATGTGGAAGAAAGATGACTCTATTTGGTCCACTCCACCCACTGTCAGTGAAGGTGGAATAACATTCCAAACAGAAACAGGGAGTTTCGAAACGAAGGGAAGGAAACGAAAAACAACTCCCTCTGGCTTGACTCTACATATATTACACAAGACTATTTACAACTAACTATGGATAAACAAGTAACAAACACACGCCATGTTCCTTCCTGATTACATTTCTGGTATCCATGATTTGGTAATATCATGCCATATATTGCCTTCACTGCAGTCATCAGGACCTCACTACCTATGAGGAAATGAAAATATTTTTCTGCATTTGTGCACCTTATATTTTATTGAAAGGTTATAGCCTCAATCAACAGTTCCCTTTACTGACAGCTATAATCAAGGCAGATCATTTTAAGCTCACATATTATTATTTCACAATGAACTGCGAAAGGAATCATGATTCATGAATTTGCTGATTGTTTATTCCCAGCTGCAGACATCGTTTCCTTCAGCCGAAACACAAACTATAGTGCCCCACTTATCTGAATGTCAGACTTTCAGCAATGAGTCCCTAAAGGCAATGAGCTTCTAAACAGCCAAACTAGACATCACAAAATGTCTACACTTTGTTCCATGAAAGGGTTGATCCTACAATTATGTTGACTTTTACTTTACATGTCATCTTATTTTATACACCTGATTATCTATTTATCCATCCTAAAATTTTAAAGAGTAGTCAAGTGACTATCATGGGGGAAAAAAAAAAAGCTGGAAGCCGGAAACACAACCCTAAAAATTGCCCACAATTACCATGAAAGTCCATTCGTTTAGTAGCATTTAGTCTCTACACTAAATAAATAACACTGCAAACATTTGCAATGCCTACACAATTATTGAATGTTTGTAAAACTCATACTGAGTCATCAGAAAAAGGTCAAATTATGTTCAGCATATTTTGTCTTAAGATGGTATCAAGGTGGATAACAAACATTGGAAGATTTATATTCTAAGTGGAATTTTATTTTAGTTGCATAGAAAACATCTTTATGTTGAAGACATCATTGTGAGGTATTAATACATTCAGCAGTAATGCAGCTGGTGCTGCTGTTTCCAGCAGCTATTTGATGGAGACCACAGAGAGGATTTCAAGTACAGACTGGCCAATCTCCTTTCCCACCTTCTTCCTTAGTCTCCAGGTCTGAAGCCTTACCTTTGCCTTCTTACCAGCTTTTCAAACCTTCAAGGATGCTGAAAAGTACCTAAAATTGTAATGTGTATTACAAGAAAATGATGGGTACCCATTATGCAAAGGTTTGAATGTATTTGGATATGAGCCATCATGTGCTCCCTGACCAGCATGGGAGAGCATGAGAGAAGAGAGTGAAACACAGAAACTCCATCAGAAGCCCTCTCTCCCTTCATTGGCTTTTACTCAGACTAAAAATCAAACCCAGTTTTACTCTGGGGGAAAAAAAAAGTGCTATTTATTTCACTGCACAAGGACAAATAATAATTCATTACGGGAAAACATCTTTTCATAACTGTCAACTCATAGCTACCACATTTACTAGTTTGGTTTCTCTGATCAAAGAGATATCTGCGACTCACCATTTTTAATGAATAGATTTTTACATATATTTATCAGAGAATTGTTTTTTAACCCTGTGTTTCAATCCCATCAGAACTGCTGCTAAGCCTCTGGTTCAAATGGTCTTGAAAGCAGATGATATAACTGCAACCAAATATAGGATGAGGGAGACAACCCTAGGGTGGTCACCATAATACATTTGAACATTTCTAATATATGACTCATTCAGCTCGATCATGAAAAACTACCAGCCACCATTTGCTTTGCAAACACTGGTCCTGGAGCCTCATGGGCTTTTGTAAAGTAAAATTATATATATATATATATATATATCTCCTGAGAAAATATTGAAGTTTTAGGAAAGCAATGTTTTCAGCTGCTGTAATCATTCTAATTACTTTAGAATGTTTCTTTATTTTTTTCCCCTTCACCCTCTAGGGCCTTTTTGCCTTCAAATCAGCTACAGAAACAAAGCAATTCAGCACAGTAAAAAGCTTATTAACACATGATACAGTTCAGTGGCATGAGAAAATGCTGGGGAGAAAACAAAGAATCCATCCCATGAAAAAAGGCAGATCTGAATATTTCAAATAAAGGAAGCTGAGCTGGGGAGTGACTAACTCAACAAAATATGTGAAGAAAGGTCAAAATGGCAGCTTTGACTGCCGCTGAGAAAACTCAGCTCCATGGGAGGAAAAATGGCAGTTTAATTCCTTAACTTGCTTAAGAAGTGCAGATTACAGCTAAAGTAAAGCATTTTCTAAATCCTCATTTATCATTTAAGAGAGTCCCAAGGTTCTCTTCAACTGTGGTTGCTTCTGCTTTTTTCAAACCTATCTTTGAGATACCAGGGATGGTGAAGTGGCCCATTTATCTGTGGAAAATGAATTTGAAGGTTTCTGTTTCTCTGCAGAGGTAACAGTCAGGAAGGGTGAGGGGAGAGGTAAACTACCAAAGCTGTTTTGTCAAGTAGAGTAAGGAAAACAACATGACGCTATTACCAGAGAATTCTGAGTACCTGGGTCAGAAAGGAAACAATGTATGGAATAGTGTGCAAAATATACCCCCACATTGGACAGATTTAGTGGTGACTTCATCGTCAAAGTCTCATTTTCTGGACCCAAGTAGACTGCACCTTGAACAACTCAATGCACCTCCGAAAAACAGTATAAGAAAATTCTGAAGTAAAAGACAAGAACATCAAGAGTCTTGCAGTGGATACAAAGAGGCTTTGAATAGAGACTTTGTCTTCTCAAGAATAACCATTCATTTGTCCACCACTTGTCTTTTGTGTATCTACTATATGTTGGGAATGGCGCCAGCTGCTGGACGTGCGGACGTGAATAAAATAAATTTCCAGTTTGCTTGATACTCATAGTCTAATATGGCAGAAATACAAATCTATTCCATGTTTGTTCATTCTATACATGTTCATTGAGCAACTAAACGCAGTAAGCTCAATAAGAGGACCCTAAGTATGATGTCAGGGGAGACTTGGGGCATGGGATCCAGGAAGGCTTCCTGGAGTCGCTGGTGTCTGAGCTGCGTTCTAAAGGTGAGTTCTATATTCTGGCCAATGGCATTCTAGGCAGATGCAACCACAGTCACAAATGCATGTAGGCATTTGGCACACTGCTGGGGCATAGAGTTTGTATATGAGGAAAATAAGAAAAATTAAGCATATAGACTACTTTTATGATATTGTACATATAAGTGCTGGAAACCCTTGGATGGTTGCTTTATTCTTTTATCTACTTTTTTATTTGCTTATAATTTCCTTGGAATACTTCTCAGGGCAATGATGAGGATATGAAGCCACAACCACGAATTCACTCTAGCTAAAATTCTTAATATCAGACACTAAACCTAGGGGGAAAAGCATGGGTAATCATATGTGGTGCCTTTTGCAGGGGCTATCTTTGTGGAACTTTAAAAGGATGAGTAAATAGTCCCACACTGGTATTTTCTGTCATACCTATACAAAGAAACCTATCTGAAAAATTGTCAACAGTATTATCTTTGAAAATAAAATAACGATATCAAGGTCTATAGCATGCTCCAAATCCCCTAATGAATTCCTTGTCTCTAATCTAGCAGGATGATGTATTAAAGCTATCCTCCAAAAGTATGTCCCTAAGCTTCCCTGAGTAATGCACTCTTCTCTCTTATGGCCCTTATGGTCACAAAGCATCCTTACAGAACACCTAAATTCATCTTACTACACCTCTCAACCCACCTCAGGTAAGTTCCTCTTCTTTTAGGACACGAGAGAGCTCTTTATTTACTAATTCCCCCATCCTCATCCAAAATCCAACCCAATGTGTAAACACAGCCAAAAGAGCATCTTTCCCAGGACTTTCTTGACATCAGTGGAAACATCTGAGGAGTGTAGCAATGGAATAGTCACAAAAATGGGAAAACCTAACAGGCAGGAGAGAAAGAAGAGGTGAATAGTGGTGAAAATCATGTACCTGCCTTGAACATGTCATGAGAAACTGAATCTCCTTTTGAGCGTAAACATACGAAGGACAGAAAGCAATACCCAAAGTATGTACCTCTCTCTCTGTGGGTTGTAAATACTCACTCAGAAGCCAGGCACCTAAGAGAAAGCTGGCAATTAAGACAGCAAAATCCCATTTCATGGACGCTTGCATTTTTCCCTATGATGAATGCTACTTTAAGATCAAGGCATTGTAAAAAGTCATCTAAGACAAAGCAAGCATGTGTCCATATGCAGGGAAGCAGAGAAAACAGGCCAAATAACAAAATGGTCCCGCTCAATGTATGCCTGCTACATTAGCTGTTTACTTGAATAATTTAAAAACACAAGTCTATTCTACTGCTTTGACCAGAGCTAAACCTAATGAAGTTAATCTGCCATCGGTGACAAATGTGACATGATTTTAATGCACTTAAAACATCTTATTTAAATTACACATAAAAGTAACAAAGGCATAGGAATGACATAGTCAATAAAATTGGATTCCAAAGCTGTTAAAATAAAGAGAAAACACTGCAGATTGGTTTTCGCGTATCTGCACACATCTGAAGCTAAGTAATTATTTCTCTAACTTTATTACAGGAATGAAAACTACTCTGTGATGAGCTACATACAAGCTTTCACTAGAATAAGAGCTTATAATGACTCAGATGTAGTATCTGAGCAATGGAGTAATAAGATTGATTTAAGTCCTATAAACCACTTATCAATGATCTGACAAAGCAAGAAACTAGATTTGGTATATTTTTACTTAATAATATATATCGATTTATCCATATACACATCAGTCTTATTTCACTCCTGTGTTTGGAATTTCTTAGCTATAAGTTTGTCTATTCCTTTTCACTACAGATTTTTCCTACAGCTCTAAACACACCTTCCCACCCCAGCCTCACAGCTAGTAGTGTTTCCTCCCCTGGGAACAAGAGGCAGAGCAAAGGAGGGAAGACCACATCCTTTCAAATGCATGAAAACATCTTTAAAACTCCAAACTATGCACAGACTTTTGGATAGATGAGGAGTGTTTAAGTTCTTTATTTTTTCAAGGTTAAAGCCACCCCCTCCCCCAGTAGATTCCATGTAATGATACATATGCATGTGAGAGGACATATAAAACACACACACATATTTTCACCTAGTTGTAATGGAAGGAAGAAAAAACAAAGTCAGTTTAAAGAGATGGGAAAGACAATTACCCGTTAATTGCACATAACCCTGGCCCGTGGAGAGAGAGATTTACCAGGTGTAGAGAGACGGCGGGTTTTGTTATTCTTGTTCTCCTTTCCATGTCCCTACTCTTTCCTGAGTTTGGGGACTTAGTGACCATGAGGTGAGGTGACACTTTTAGCCCAATAGCCTGCAGGAGACTTGTCAGCAGGATGTTTTCTTTCCACTATAAAAGGGTTGATTTCTCATTAGACAATCTTCCTAGAGGCCTAAACTTTGGGAGGGCTCCTTCTCTCCTTTCTTCAACTTGAAGAATCTTAAAGGTGTGTGGCGTGTCAGGGGAGTTTAGAGAAGACAGGTTAACCAAGTGTCACACACTGATGAACTCTGAGCTGGTTCTTGCCCCACAGATGGGGGCGAAATGTTACCTTTTTAACATTGCACAATGTAATAAAATTAGTAAGTAACACATACAGTTCCTAATTTCCATACAGACTCACCAGTTTGCCACAGTTGTCACCATTCTTTATAGTCTGAATCCAGTTACTTCACTCCTGTGTGTTATATCCAGCATCTCCATAAATACATAATTTAAAGATGTTATGCTTAAAATAATCAAAGAACCCCCGGGGAAAATAAAAAGACAGAAAGTTCAATAGGAGATATTTCAACTTGAACAGAGAATGGCTCCGTGAAGAGTGTCTAACATTGGAGAGCTAAGATTGAAGGTCTGTTGGAGGAGGTGGGGTAGGAAACGAGTTGAAGAAAGTACAGAAACCACTGCCTGAACTCCACCACGTCATCCAGCGTTACCCCGAATCTGAATGGGCCAGTGTATGCACTCAAGCCTCCTATGAAGCCTATTCTGCTGGGTTTATTCTGCAAGCTCGAGTGGCTAACAGACTGTTCAATTATGGATGGCCCAGGAGCCTAGCGTCGTAATCACACCCGAACATTAATCACCTCTCATATTCCCTTTGTTAACTCCCGATTTTTAACTTTCAACATCTCGCCATCGTTAACATTCAACGCAGCCTTTCAATCAGCCTCTCCTAGAATGCCAAACAAACCAAGAATATTGCAGGATGTAAGTGAAAATTAGGGCTCAGAGGAATGACTCACATCCTACTGAATACTGTATGTCTCTTGGAAAGAGATCTGTGATACATGACTCTTCTCTCAAGAATCTCTGGATTCTCTGTAAATCAGTATCCTTACCTCATCTTCTCCTGCTCTTGTCCCCGTGTGAACCAGAACCCTCTGCTCCTTCCTCTCGCTCCATTATTATAGAGTAGCAGCCTTCTTCTGCATGAAACCTGGGTGCCAGATTCACACCTGGAACCCAGAGGCTCATTTCTCCCATGAGAGTAAAGTCATCAAAGCATTTTCTCAGCAAAGCCTGTCATTCACTATAAAAGAAGCGCTAGACCAGCTACCAAGATTATAACATTTTATCCATGTCATTACACATGTATTCAGTGTGTTTCTTTTTGATAAAGATGGTACCTTCTATACATACAGTGTAAAATGAATGCTCCTGGAGACATGTATCTATAATCAGTTAGCTTTCAACCTGCGGAAGCTAAATCATAAATGAAGAGTATTGGGATCCAGATGCCCCAAGGAAGGAAAGAGAATTTATAAAAAGAGAAGGAAAAAAAAAAAAGAAACAGTAGAAATGAGTCGGAATGAAGAGCGCTCAGCTAAGAAAAAGGGCTTGATTTGGCAGTCGTAAAATACTGGCCTTACAAAGCACCTCTTGGGGTTCCACTTCTCCGTTTTCAGAAGGGAACAGTAAGGTAAAGTTCTCTGTAACAAAAAGACACACAGACATAATTGCTGAAATAAGGATTTTCTTTTCTCTCACACAACAGCAGGGGCAGTTCTCATCCATGAGCCCTTCCAGAACTCAGGTTCCATGCGTCTGGTGGTTCCACCATCACGGAGGGTGCTGTCCTCTTCTGTAAGGTCAGCACGGCATTGTCATGCCCATGTCTCTGATCATGACAAGTGAGAAAGATAGGAAGTCCAAGCCAAGCATTTTCCTTTTACACAAGTGACTTTTTATCACGCAAGTGACTTTTTATCACGCGTGCTGAAATGGGTGAGAATAAGGTCACATGTCCTCCCTGAACTGCAGAGAGATGTGTGATTGTAGTCTCCCATCATTCAGCTGAAATTCTATTATAATGGAAAAAGAAGAAATACTTTGCAAGGGCTATGAGCAGATTGGTGCTGATATCAAGAAGGTAAGATGCTTGCCAGGCATCACGTGCTATCCCAACCATGTGAGGGTCCTAGCAACGGACTCTGCCATCTTCTCTATGATCACTCTCTTCTCAAAGAGCTAGGCAAAAAATACCATGGGCCGGGAAGAAAGGAAACCTCAGGAAGTGGATGAATGGATGCCAAATTCAAGCCTTCTCTAAGAAGACCAAGGTTGGCCCATCTGGATGTAGTCAAGGCTCTCGTCAGCACTGACGTTTGCTATACAACTCACCCATGAGGTGGTGCATTGAAATACACGCATTATTGCTGAGAGGCGATGTGGAGAGCAGTATGGACCAGGAGACAAGAGCAGCCTCAGAGTGCAAACCCCTGAGAAGGAGACTTCCCATGGTTTTCATTGGGTAGAAGCTAGAAAGGGGGAGTCAAAATACATTTGTCTCCAGTGCAAAGCCTAGCACAGAACAGAGATTATGGTAATGAGGCTTACAGGAATGTCATTCACATTAGCTGAGTAGAACTTTATCAGGAAAAAAAAGCTACTGTTGTTTCTTGGGAGAATATAAAGACCACAAGACTGGCCACAGGCTGTTGAAAGAAATAAAAGTCAAAGGAGTTATCATCCAACAGTCCTCTGCTTTCCTGTCTCCCACACACAGGCAAGCTCTACTTCCATGAGAAAGAAATGAAAAACTAAAGGGGCTAGTGTGAAATCTCATTCTAGTAAGAGAAGTTGTATCTACAAAGAGATATAAATTCTTTTACCCTCTCCCTTCCATTTAGTCTGCATCACAACATTTAGCAGACGATACTATTTTATCATGTGACTCTTTCCACCATTTCCAATATTAACCTTGCTATCCAGCCTCACTCTTACTCCCCCCGACCCCAAATGCTAGTTTTATTGTCTTCAGAGGTTGACGTTATCTCATAACCTCTACTATGTCCCAGAGTACCTAGAAGAGAGCATCAGCCATCATCATCACCATCTCTTTCAAAGCCTCAGGATACAGGTACAGTTCTTAATTAAGGGAATGCTTCCAATCTCAATCATTTCTTAACCCTATCAGTTTTGTTTTTAAATATTTGCTGTGTGGTAGGCTAAATAATGCCGCCCCCCCCCCATGATGTCCACAAACGAATCTCCCAAACCTGTGACTATATTACCTTACATGACAAAGGGGACTTTGCAGGTGTGATTAAGTTAAGGATCTTGAGATAGGGCTATTCTCCTGGACTATCCACAGGGGCCCTAAACGTAATCATAAAGGTCCACATAAGAAAAAAGCAAGAGGGAGAATGTGATGTGATGACAGAAACAGAGATTGCAATGATACAGCTGGGTGCCACAGACCCCTGGAAGCCTCTAGAAGCTGGAAGAGGCAAGAAACAGATTCTGACCTGGAACCTCCAGAAGGGACCAGCTCTGCTGACAATCTGATTTCAACTCAAGACTCATTTTGGACTTGTGACCTCCTGAACTCTGAGATAATAAATTTGTGCTGTTTTAAGCTACTGAGTTTGTGGCAATGTGTTACAGCCCCAGGAGGAAACTCAGACATGTATTCTCTCAATTAGCAATGTAATCAATGGGCTAACTAATCTTATCTTACCAACTATCAGATTTAAATCAAACAGGAAGCTTTGATTTGCCATCTGTACATGGCTGAGCCAACAGCTCTCTACATCTAGGAATACTGCCTAATGATATTTACACGATAGGATTTCAAGCACCCGTTTAAAAGAATGAGAAAGCTCCACAAATATTGACCTATATGCTGAGATGTACATAGATGATATATCATGGAAAAGATAATAAGCAGCAGTGTTCATGCAGCAACTGAGTATGTCTCTCTAGCAGCTTGGAAGAATACACACCAAATTCATCAGTGTGGTTATCTCTAGACGGTGGCAGCTCAGGATGGACTTGCTTTTCTTCATTTCTGTGTTAGTCTATTTTCTCCTTTACCATGAACATGTATTATTTTAACTATCTGAAAATCCGTGGAGATCTTTCTACATTGGACAAAAGAAAGGTTTTATTCACCCACAAAGATTTCACGCAGCCCATGACTTTCCAGGATTGCTATCCCTGCCACCCCTGTCTTGGTCTCTTCCACCATTCTTCGTGCAGGGTACTTCTCCTCCTGTCACATCAGTACCAAAAGCACCACCAATCTATTTCAGGGGAGACATGAAGGCAAACTTAAGAATCAGAAGTATCACAGAATTTAATAGAGGAGCCTCCATTTTCTGCCTAACCCAGTTCTGTCTCCTGGTTTCCCCTATTTCAGTTAATGCCACCACCACCTACCCAGCTGCCTAAGCCAGGGCGTCAGGATTGTTTTCAGTTCCTTTCTACATCCCACACATCCCATCAGTCACCAAATTCTCCCATTCTATTCCCTCAGTTTCTCTTGAATCTCTTCCGTGTTCTTCGTTCCCATTATTATTAGTAGTAAATTTAGATCAGGTTCCCTGACCATTTCTTCCCCAGACTAATGCAATACCCTTCTAACTAGGTTCACTGGCTCTATAATGTGTTTGCCCAACTCTCCTCCTCAGAGGCAAAAAATAAAACTGTGGCCCTCCTTCCAAATCTTCACAGGCTCTTCATTCTGAGCCAAGAGCCCTCCAAGAGCTTGGCACAGATTTTCAGGATCTGGTACTTGCAATATATCTGTCTTCTTTTTCTTACTGTTCCCCACCCAGACCTCTTGGTCCAAGTGTTACAATAACGCAGAACTTCTCCTCCCGGAGCCAAGCCTTCACACACACAGTTTCTCTGTCTAGCATGCCCACCTTTTCTATCCAGTAATACCTCTTCATCCTTTCAGATTTGGCCTCTAGGCTGCCTCCTCTGTGAAGACTTTCCCAAATTTGGCTTCTCAGTCCCTAAACTCTCGCAGTCCTCGTAACATGTCCTGGATGCAGTTGCAGACTGGAGCCATTTGCCATTGCCCTGTAATTAACCACTTATGGAATCTGCAGCGCTGCCTTGATCTGACCAATGTGCTCCTACAGAAAATACTGCACTCTGTGCATTTCCGTATCCACCAGCACGTGACACAGTGCCTGGCACAAATAGGAAATTAATATATGGCTGCCAAATAGATTAATACATGAAGGAATGAATGCTAACTTTTATTGGACGCTTCCTCTGAAATAGACATACTGTAAACATTTCCCAAATGAATGCTTACAAAAATCCTATAAGATAGGTGCTACTATTATTTGCATTTCATAGATAAGGAAACTAAAACACAAAGGGGTTAAATCAATTTCCCAAATGTACCCATGTAGAAACTGAGACAGTCTGGCTCTAGGACATCAACTTCTACATTGAAATAAATGAATGAACGGACGAATGAATGAATGAGCAACTTCCTGACCTTTCCCATTAGTGTCCAATATGTAAGGCTCTGGCCTAATCCTTAACCTGCCAGTGAGACAGACATGTCCAATCCACTGTCCTTTATTCCTTCTCGCTTTGATAATGGAGTGAGAAGGCGAGGCGGGTGTGATTAAACAGAGCATAAGGTGAGAACCCACTGACAACTGTGGGAAGAAAGGAAGGAGAGGCTTTGGGTTATTAAGTAGTGTTAATTATTCATTAATAGTACGTTGTGGCTCTTGCCTAGCAGCTATCCTGTAAAAGACATGACAGGAGAAAAGAGAGAAGAGAAGAGAAGAGAAGAGAAGAGAAGAGAAGAGAAGAGAAGAGAAGAGAAGAGAAGAGAAAAAAGAAAAGAAAAAAGAAAGAAAGGAAATGGTTTTGATCAAATATTTCTTAGGTCTAAATTAAGAAGCCAGCCTGCAAGGTGAATTTCAATTGCTCATCACGTGATTAGCTTCCTTGGAGTTTTTCCATGGATATCAATGGCATGGAACCTAAAGAAAATGTGTTAATTCCAGTGGCATTCACTTGCCACTTCTGCATGGTGCCATATATGGAACCAGCAGCGTCTGGTTGCCGTGCGTGGTGTCTAGGGACAGGGAACATTCAGGAATCTTCCCTGCTAGATACGCGGGAGAAGTAGAGAGTATATCCTCAAATTACAAGGGAGAGACAGAAGGCCTGAGAAGCTGTCCTTTGGGCAAAGTCCCATGGCGATTTGGTGTGTGGCTCTCAAATCCCCAAATAGTCTTGAACTACATGCCTCTCAGTCACGGTAGAAATGACAAAACGGGGACAATTTCCATGATGCCAAACCACTGAAATCATTGTTTCAGAAAAATGTTGGAAAAAAGAAAAAGAATGCATTTCCAGAAACATCTCAAAAGCTGAGAGAAAAGAGTAGCTATAAGGTTAGTATGCCCATCTTGTCAAAGCAGAGTGAGGCAGAAGTGTTTGGTTGCAGGTGGTTAAACCCACTCCAAACTGTCTTAGACTCAAAAGGGAGAATTTAAAAGGACATTAGCACCAAACAGAAGGGAGACAAAGGACAGGGCAGTCACAACCAGAGACTCAACTCCAGTAGAACTCTCTCCATCTTTGTTTTTTAAATGAAGGCATCCACGAGGAAATGGAATGCCCCGTTTCTATTAAGATTGTGATAGATGGCTGATGGAAATGTTGGGGCAACATTTGTGTTTTCTGGAAAAAAAATATTTGTTTCTGAAGTATAATGGAGGTAATGCCAGTAAGCAAAGGTAATGCCAGTTAGCCAACTCACCTTCCACCTTTACTGCCTTATAAAGACAATTTCTATTCCCATAAATAAGAATCTGTGTAACATCTACTCTCCCAATAGATGCCCAAGGATTAGTAGCAGATTCTTCCCTTTAAAAACAATGTTTCCTATGAGCTAAAGAATTCGAAGCCTCTTGTATATGGGAAAGGCAAACATGGGGGAAAGCGCAGCAGAAAGAGTATTATTTTTAACAGAACGCAGTCACACACTAAGGCAGGTTCCCTGGCTTATGGAGTTTTCAAAAAACCTCCCATCAAATATCCTGTCAAACACCTTTTAAACAAAGTTTTACTAGGGCGGATACACTGAAGAGCAGCTGCCTACTCTGAGCATATATATATTCACTGCAAGTGGCTTTTCAACTATTTAAAAATGTTAAACATGTAACATCTTTGTAATGGTTTTTAAGACCAGAATGATGGCACGTAAGAGGAAGCAGCAAAAAAGCAAAGGCGTGAGACTGACAGAAAAGAAGACAAGGGTCCGAACCCTTCCTCTGTCTGTTCCCTACTAAATAACGCAGAGCCTGAGGTTAAATTCTTTTTCTGCCTCTGATAACGTAAGCATCAGGGTAAGTACATCTGAGGAAGAGTCACAGACAGGGATGGGGCTCCGAGCCTTGACATCAGCTATCTGCGCGACCTTGGAGAAATTAATTTCTCCATGTTCCGCGTTTCTTGTCTGTAAAATGATGAGATTAATCTCAGGTCTCCCCTGGCACCAGCATTCGGTGAAGACTATTGTTCTTTCAAATGGAGCCAAAGAATATTCTGCCATCATAAAATAAATAAACGAATCTTTCAGTGCACAGCCTACTTGCAGGTGAAGCAGTTTTGAAAGCCACAGTCACTCTCTTAGGCCAATAGGAATCACACTCATTTTTCCTTTGGTTTGGGTAAAACTAGAAAGAAAACAAAAGTTAAAGGCAGCCGCATTTGACGTGAATGCTCTCAAGCTTCTCCGTCAGGGGCCTTTGATGTCATCTACGGAGGGTCCTCCTGGCCTTGACATTCACCTCTAACCTTTCCTCATCTTATTCCTCAAGGGACCAGGATCTTTTTTTCACTTCTGTTCCCTTAATATCCTCTTTGGAACTCATCTGATGAACTGAGAAGTCACACTAAAGCAGAGAGTCCCAGATACGTGTCACCCACAAATTGCTTTCAAACTGTCTATCTTTGCACTCCCTAAATACAATTATCTAATTAATATTTTCCTTTCAATGGACACACTACTTGTACTTATTACCAACTTTAGCCTCGTTAAAAACCATGCACATCATGTGCTATGTGTGTTTTCTTGTTAATTCATCTTGTTAATGAATTTAAGATGAATTCATCTTGTTAATTCATCTTAAAAACACATAACTATGAAAACCGTATGTTCATCTGTGAATCGCCTAAAATCATTTCACGTACCCCAAGTGGTGTGCGGGCTACACCTGTGAGCTGCTCTATCGGAGTATGAACGACACATGCCTTTTTCCAGAGGTATTAGATTTAGAGCAAATGAAAATCTCTAACATCTTTTAAGCTACGTGCTCTTTGCTCATAACAATGTGCATTTCAGAGATGTCACTGGCTGGATGACAAACAGGAGAAAACATTTTACAGGACATCAATCTTAAGCCAAAGGATTGGAAAGATCCTTTACTTGTGACTCCAGACATTTTGGAAGCAGGGAGCTTCTTCCTTCATGCTCCTGAAATAATCATATAATAATAGCCATTGTGATAGCAAGGATGACAGCTGCATGCTGAATTCTGACTATGGGCTGGGGTGCAGAGAGCTGCCCTATCTTCCTTTTACCTAAATTCCTGCCTGCACTACTGGCTGCCATAGCGTACAGACCACCTGGGAGACCTTTTTTATGTCTGCCCTTATTTCATCTCTAAAAACAAACAGTAGGGGGGAAAATAGCCAAACCAAACTCGATGCACCGTGTCTCTCAGGCATCAGCACAAAACCCCATTTCATGCTCTGAAGCCTTAACTTTGACATGGTGCTCAGGTTGCAAAGCAGGGTGGGAGCTGGGCCCCTGAGGAGCTCCAGCCATGGATGGGGAGTCTAAATGGCCCCCGTGGAGCAGCACAGCCTCTTCCTGCAGGTGCAGAGCTGCTGTCTGGTTCCTTTTTCTCTCTCAGACAAACAAGCAGAGAGGGGGTAATATGCGTGATACACTGGCATAATGGCCTGTGGGACTCACTGTACCTTCCAGGATGACGGGGCACCCCTCAGTTCAGGCTGGTCGCATTTTAACATCTCAGTTAGTGAACGACTTGGGTTTGGGCCTCTTGCAGAACAAAAGGCCTGGGTTCAACTCCTGCTTCTGCTAATTACTAAACTCTATTATTCTGAACCAGTTACTTAACCTTTCTGAGCTTAATTTCCTGATATGTATGAGCTGAGAGATGCAAGAGTCTCTACTTCCTAGGGAACCTTGATGATTCTAGTGGAATGATTAGAAAGCGCTTGGTACTGTGCTTGGGGCACAGCGTGTCAGTTTCCTATCGCTGCCATAACTAATTATCAAGACACAGTGATTGAAAACACCTACTTATTATCTCAGTTTGCATGGGTGAGAAAGCCAGGCATAGCGTGGCTGCACAAAGTTTTCTGGTCAGGGTCTCCCAAGGCCAAAATCAAAGTGTTGGCTGCACTATGTTTTTATTTGGAGACTCTGGGAGAGAATCTGTTCCCAAGTTCATTCAAGGAGTTGGCAGAATTCAGTTTCTTGTGACTATAGATTCTGATGTCCCCTTTTTCTTGCTGGCTGTCAGCCAGGGCCACTGTCGGCTCCTAGAGGCCACACATTCCTTCTCCCAAGCCCTCTCCATTTAGAAACCAGCAATGCCACAGCGGGTCCTTCAACAAGACTCTGAAGATGATTTTTCTGAGCACTGATGATTTCAAGCAGACAAATTTTTGATAGGATACTTGGGATTGTAGGCGTCATTACAGTTTCTGTCATGGGCCAGCTTTTAGATGACTGACTACAATAGCAATAATAGCTCATCTTCACTGAGCCTTTATTAGTATCAGGGACTCCTATGATCTATGTAAATATATATGTGGACGTATGTATACATTCTGAAAAATAAAACATGTATATGTAAAAATAGATACATAAATTAAAAAGTATACTTCCTCCCATCCCAATGTTATGGTCCCTTCCCAAAGGCATACTTTGCTACAGTTTCTTGGGTATCCTTCCAGCAATAATGTTGGTATCAACAATCACGCATCAACAGCCCATTATTTTTATACCGGTAGCAGAATACTATTCACATAGTTTTTACTCTACAATAGACGGAGAATGTCCTTTCATCTTGATAACAAATAGCAAATAAGTAAATTCTTTTAAAAATTGCGTGTTTAATATGGTTTCACCTGCTCCAAAGCATCTAATCCTTTATTGGGTTGTCCATTGATTGAAACCTGGTGCAGACAAACAAATTCATTTATATCTCAAGAAACTCCACTATTCTTTCTAATTGCTAGTCACATCCCCCTGCCTTGCACATTACGTGCAACACAAAAATGTTTTCAGGAAAATAACAAGTTAGTGTAACCTGAAACAACTAATAAAAAGTATCGATCCTTATTGGTTTAGTTCCTGAAGATGCAAGCAATTATGTTACCTGAATTTCAAATGGGGATGGGAAACAAGTGGGAAAAGGAATGTTCACCTCACACGGGTTTAATTAGTTTACAACTGTCTTTTTTTTTTTTTAAAACCAACTTGAGAACAAAAATATGCTTCCTATTGATCTAATTAGAAGGAGTGATTAAATAAACAAATATTAAAGCAAGAAATTGCACATGTGTAGAACATAAGACAGTTAAGAAGACCTGCTTGAGTAAATGAATGATCTTTCTCTACTGAACCCCCTCCAGTACCAAATAAATTAGTATAGCAAATCAGAAAATCCCCAGGGGAAATCTTCTAAACCCTCTTTTAAAAAGAGTATCAAAGAACAAGGAAGTTTGGGTATAAAAAGAGTCGTCCTAGCAACTATTAAAAATAGCCAACGGAAATGCTGCTAAGTCTGATAAGCTCACTGCAGCGTTTGTGGTAATGACAACTTGTCATCAAGGAAACAATTAAAGGAGATGCAATAATAGTAATAATAAAATAATAATAATAATGTTTTGCTCTGTTCTGAATTAACTTGCATCCACTTTTGAAAACAACTGCTAATAATAACCACTAAGTAGTATTTATTCCATGGAAATTATTCTACTACCCTGATTATTTAATGTGAAATAATAATAATAATAAAATAAATAAAAATAGCATGGAATTTGTCTTGCTATGACTGCAGGGCTTCTGATAGCTAGCTAGCATGGCCTTTCAAATGAAAGATGCATGTGGTTATCTCCAGTTATTTTACTTGGAACAATTCCTTTCCCAAAATAATTATAAAGCAATTACTTGTCAGTTTTTCATTTTATTGGTTACTACTTTTACTCAAAGAATAGCAATTACTACATAATTACAGTACATGGTTATCTGAACAGTCTCAACTGGGCTGACCAACAATAAATTATGCAGTCAGTGCAGTCTAATTATCTATAGGACATGAATATGTAATGACTGTGTAGTTACATATTAATAAGTCACCCTTCATTTTTCAGAGCTTCGTACAATAAAATGCCATCTGATCTACTTCCGTGTGGGAGCCTCCGGGTCATGCCCGTTGTTCTGCTTGGCTTTCTGGAAGCCAACAGACTACAACGTGCATTCAGTACTTCCCACCAGTTCTCAGTCTCATCCATGTACACTCACTGGGACAGAGAGAAAATAAGAGAAGTAAGAATGTGTTTCTAACCCTCCTTTTTTAGCATGTGTCCTTTTTGATGGAAATGCAGCAGCTGTGGCTTAGATCCAAGAATTGCAGGTGCCAAAGCTTGAAAGTGTCACTGCGGCCTCACCTACACATAATCATTGCCCGCAAAATACCTGGATTGAAAAGCAGGAAAGAGGCTTGAACTTGGTCTTGGACTGTAAATTTGTTGTTTATGATCTTAGGATATTATTTGGGTTCCAAAAGTCACCATAAGGAATCAAGTATCTGAGAACAAAGAGTTTAGAAATGCAATCCTCTAACAGACGTTTATTTTTACACTTCCCTTTATAGAAGTCGATTTCACAAAAATCTGAATTGCACGAAGTCAGTCAGTCACCACCAAACTGGAGAAAGCCCATCAAACTGCATTACACATGGGCTACTGCACACGAACAATGAATGGCAAGAAAGAGCTTGAAGGAGGCAGATGACAAAGGACGAAAAAATGGCTCTCCCAGCAGTTTCTGATGCTCTCTGCGAGTTGTTGCACTGAGGGACAGACCCTGACATGCACAGGTGAGGTGAGAATGAACTCACAGTGGAAAACTTAGCAACATGCCCTCCTACCTTTGGCCACATACCTGCTCCAGAGGCTGTCATTCTCTGAAAACCCTCTCCTTTACCGTTTGCCTTTGATACCCATGGAGCAGAGATGAGGCTGACTTGTCAAGGGGTCACCTCAGAGAAGAGCTGTTGCCAAGGAGCAGGAAGACATGCGGGCAGAGAACACGAGTGTGGAGACAGGTAGAGAGCTGAGGCCACTAACACTGGGGCCACCACAGCAGAAAGACGGTGATGGGGTAAATCAGATAAAACGTGGGGGCTAAACTCATTGAAGACTGGCCGTGAGGTCTGGATGCAGTGTAATACACAATAAACATTTTATTTTAATGACTATATAAGTAAATGAGTGAATAAGGGGCTCTAGAGAAGTTTTCCGTCAACGGACAATATAAATAAAATGAATTAAGGATTAAGAAAAACAAAAACTTCTGAAGAAGTTTTTAGTCTTTAGTCTTTGCACTATCGTCTTTAATCTTTGCAAGAGCTCTGTGTGGTGGGTATTATTATTCTCACCTAACTGATAAGGGTGCTGAGGCTGGAACTGATGAAATCCCTTCCCCAATATCACACATTGTGTAAGTGGCAGCGCTGGAGTTGTACTCCAGTCTACCAGACTTTAATCCTCCATGCTCATTCAACTAGGATGCCCACATCCAACAACACTTGACAGAATTAACTTTTAATAAGCACTTACTGGTGCTGGGGCTTTACACACACCATTTTAGTCAATGCTGATTATTAAATAATTAGTGATAATTCTATTCTCACTTGTAATCCACAGATGAGGAAACTGTGCCTTAATGAAGTGAACTCTTTCGCCTAACATGACATAGTACGTCCTAGAGCTGGGATCAAACCCTGATCAAATAGCAAAGCCTGTGCCCTTAGTCACCACCCTCTGCCACTCTCATACCAGAGATCCAAAAGGAAGAGATCATTTCCTGCCCAACAGAGGTTGACAATCCAGTGGACGACCTTTGGCCATCCCACAGGAATCATGGTTTCCCACAGGAATTCAATACTGAATTGTGTTCCAGTGCTAAATGAGCCCATTTTCCTCTCCCCGTCTGGGTCACCTTTCTCGTTCCCTCGGCTGTGCTTTCACCTCCACACTCCCATAGCAGTCTGGATATGGACCTGTGCTCTTCCTATCATGAGCCCTGATACTTCTGAAGTCTCAGAGGGTAATTCTTATTTCTGTACCTGCAGGGTCGTGTCCAGGACCTGGCTGGGAGCAGGTGCTCAAGCGGTTTGGAAAGACGAATGACTGGATGAATAAATGAATGAACAAACATGGAATTCTAGACCGCAAGGGACTTTAGAGAAAAAAAAATTTATTCCAACTACCTCATTTTACAGGATTATTTTCCTAGATTCAGAAAAATGTTAATTGATTTGCCCAGAAGCAATTTCTAGATAAATACGCAACACACACACGCATGCCTCATAGTAAGAGTCAAGTATATAAAATGTGCCTCTTTTGCAGATTTTAAATTTCTTACAGGTTTTTAAGCTATATAGGCCACAGATTGTGATGAGAACACACCCTAATTTGGCAAGTGTCTCGTATCCATAATGAGATTTTCTGAATGTTATCTGTTTTCAGTATATAAAGATATCATAAGTAAATATTTAGTGTGATTGTGGCACTTGTCATGTAGTCTTTCCTCCTCCTATATCCCAAAAGGATTCCGTAGCCTGCAGTGGCAGTCAGTAAGGGGTGCTGTACATTGGTGTATTTTTTCATACATGGATGTTTTTAAATGTATTCTTTAGACCTCAGCCATGAGGACTTCATGAAATCACAGGGAGACTTGAAATGGATGCTCTATATCTGTGTAGTGACCTGGTAACTTAACATCCAAACCAGGACTGGACACACGTGTGAGAGAAAGGACATGCTATTAATAACGAGGTCTGGCATGTCCCAAGCACCTCTGGACAGATAGTCACCCTGTTCGTCTGTACTCATTGACAGAACAATGCCAAGGAAGTTTTCAATGAGGGTAAGAGGCATGGTTGGGGAAGAAAGCAGTACAGAAAACATGCTTGGTATGGGAAATGGCAGGGACAGAGTTTTGTGACTTGTCGTCACCTTTGAGGGATTTGAGACTCAGATGGAAATCACAGACCCTCTGCCCCAGACAATGTGCAAACACATAACATTTTGCAAAACATTTTTGGGGGGTGTCTATAAATTTTATCCATAGACTCCTGGACTACTAACTAAGACCCCTGAATTAAGAACCCTGGTCCTAGAGCGGGATTTCTCTACCTTGGCACTATTGACATTTTGTGCCAAATATTGCTTTCCCACTGGGAGTTGCCCCTTGCAATGTAGGGTACTTAGCAACATCCCCCATTTCTGCCCACTAGATGCTAGTAGCACCCCATCACCAGTTATGGCAACCGAAAATGTCTCCAGGCATTGCCCAATGTCTGTGGGGGGCAATACTGCCCCCAGTTCTAGAGAACTGCCCCACTCTTCTAGAGGTAGGAGCGTGGAAAATCTCACATAAGGAATAAGAAGTAGACATAACTAACTGGTATGCAACACACAGCAAACTAGAGTTAAATAAAAAGGGAAGCAGCGCGGAACAAAAATTGCGACATTCCCCCCTTTGAATCTGTCTGTGCTCCTAATTCACGACAGGTATGACCATTCTTTTCACACAAGAGAGCTAATGACACCTACTAGGAGAAGCTGGCTCCGCTGAAGAGTTCCTGGGTCACCTCATGCTACCGTCTGACAGGTGCTGAGTGGAAATCATTCTGCAAAAAACATTCTGAAGTGTTTGTAATAAGGAGAACTTGTCACCTAAACTGGGAGAACCATTCTGGAAGGCTGTTCCATTTATAATGAATCCTACAGAGACAGAGCATAGTAAGCACCTGGAGAAGTGTAGTTTCCAACTGAGTAAGTATTTATTAGGCACATTCTGCCTCGTCAGCTCGTCCTCCTCGTTTGGAAAATGAGGAAATGGACATATGATCTCAAAGAGCCTTTCAGCCATAACATTTTGTGATTCCACCATGTTTGCGAGATACAAATATAGATGATAGAGATAGAGGCAGAGATAGAGATAGAGATGATAGAGATGAGATAGACACAGAGAGACAGAGATAGAGATAGATATATAGATACATCTCTCTCTCACTTTCTGAACCTCCTGAGCCTTACTTTCCTCTGTATACTGAGGGCTAACAACTACACAGCAAGTCCCAAATGAGGGCCTGCAAATCAGCAATTGGCAAAATGCGTAAGATGCCCCTGAGGAATTTGTTTATAGGGCTAACGGGGGAGGGGACAGGAACTTAGAGTGTCATTTGCCCCAGGGCCGCACATTTGCAAAGGGCCTCAAATGTTAACTATCTGGGCTATCACCAATTGGGATTATCTATCTATATGTCTATATCGGTATCATCTATATCTACATCTGCATCACTTGCATTAGTAGAATCACAGAAGTTTGCACATGTATTAAAATAATTAATTTGCTAAATGTAAGCATATTAAAAATCACATATTTGGTCCCCCTGTTGTGGCATTTCTTCAATTTCAATATGCCAGGATCTTCAAAAAGTGGAAGCAGCTTAAACCCCTCACCACCTCTGCGTCTCTGCTTATTATGAAAATAAATGCCCGTGCCCAGCCCCTACAGGTTCCATCTCAGTAAGTCTGGAGTATAGCCCAAGACTCTGCATTTTAACAAGCACCTTGGGCAATTCTGAGAATGTCCTGGGAACACATAGGGCTTTATCTAAAGCGAGGAGAAGGAAAAAGGTATTTTTCCCAGGATATTAGACAAAGGGGAATACAGAGAATTGTGAGTAACTTTTAAATGTAAAGCTAAAACATTTTCCTTCGCTTCCTTCTCACCTAACAAACCCCAACTCTTATTCTTCAAGGCTCAGCTCAAACACCACCGCCTTGTGAAATCCTTTAGACAATCCCCTGTTCCATCAGTCATCGCAACATTCACTGCACTGTGAGCTCCCAGAGAGACAGAGCATAGCTGGGTTATAACTTATGTATTCAGTGCCTGGCACTCGACATGTTCAGTAAATTTGATAGCCACAGTGTTTTATTTCACCATTTTATTCCCGGTTCCAATTTGTCCCAGAAGATTCCAAATTTCAAGAAAAGGCCGTCGACTGTGACCCTACATGGCCTAAGATTACATTCTGGAGCAATACCTGAGACCAGAGGGAATTGTCAGCACGGTCAAGCGAGGGCTGCCTTCTGGGTTGCAGACTTCTTGCTGTATCCTCACTTAGTGGAAGGGACTAGAAACCTCTCTAGAGAGTCTTCTATGAGACCACTAATCCCATTCATGAGGGTTCCGCTCTCAAAACCTAATCACTTTCAAAGGGCCCACATTCTAGGGTCAGGATTTCAGCATAAGAATGTTGTGGGGACACAACATCACACTGTATAACCCATGCACATTTTACTGAGTAAGGCGAAGGTAGTGCAGTCTCACCATGTTAAGTTACGTGGTAATTATAGAAGTATAAGACGTGATCCCTGCCTTAAAATTGTTGCAACCTTCTTAGAAAAAGGACACTCACATATGAAACAAGAGTGCAATAAACTCAGAAGAACTGAGAATTTAATTGTGTTCTACAAGCTCCCGAGAGGGAGGTCACAAAGGACTAAAATTTCTCCTTTCAAAGTCTCAGAAGCTACAGAGATATTTCTCCCAAATGGGCTGACCTTACTAGGCTTAAGCTGATTTAGAAAAATAGATAGGATTTTAATAGAGAGAACAGAACAGGAAGGGCATTCTGACAAAGGGGAATAGCTAGAGAAAAAAAGAAAGATAAATGAAGCCCAAAATCAGAGTGGTGTATCCCTAATACACACCTAAGACAGGCCTGAACAAATCAGGGGTGAAAGAAAGGAAGAGGCAGAGTAGATAATGGTTATAAAGGACCAATTCTCAGAGACTACAGAAAAATGATAGATTAAAAAAAGTAAAGGGAAAAAACAAAGATAGGTATGAGGACACATTAATTTGAGAACTATAAGTGGAAGTTCGATTATATTGCTGCCCACCATTTTATGGGAGGAAACGAAGGCCCCCAGAAGGTGAGAGACACACTGTGCCATGGGTCTTCTGATGACCCCACCATGTCCACTGTCTGTCCCTTCCCAATGGGTGGCACTCCTCTGCAAGTTTCACATTTCCTGACATGAAAATTTAACTTGAGAGTTAGTTTGTAGATTTGATAGTCCTCAAATGTAAATAGCCATTTTTGGAATATTCTTTCTACAAGCCTCTGAACTGAATAGAGAGAACATAAATTTAAAAAACACAAACACACTTTTTTCTTTTTTGATACAGTTTATACTTTTGCTTTGATCGGCAAATTTAAGGCCTTATGAACAGCAGCTAACCAGAGACCTGGATCTCAAAAAATATGTTCAATATTGTTGTCATGCAAAAGTGCCAATCTATAGAATGGGTAGAAGGCAGACCATAGACATAGCAGAAGGTTTGTTTTCTGACTCCAGAACTTTCTAGATGTGTGACATTGGGCAATTCACTTAATCTCTAGGAATTATGTTCCCTCATCCATAAAATTAAGTTGATAAAATCACTTAAGCCCTGGAAGTTTTGTACAGCCCAAATAGGACAAGGCACGAAAAGTACTTAATAAAGAGCCTAGAACATGTTGAGTCCTCAGTAAATGTTAGTATCATTCGCTATAATACCTTCAAATACATAGTGCTTTAAAAGAAGATCTGAAAGTTATACCCTAGAGTGGCAGAGTACGTACTGATTTGTAAGTCTTACATGAAATTCACTTAGCAACTCACTTTGCTTTCTGGTTTACAAGTGAAGTTTATAGTATTTGTATCACAGAATAGATAGACTGAGCACATGCTTCAGACCCAGAAAAGCAGGAATCCCCATAAGTGACATCATTCTATTTCAATGAGTAGATTACAATTTTGCAATCATACTATCTAAAACTAAGATATTTTAATTTCAACATACATTAAAGCTTTGTGTTTTACAGGTTGCTATTGTTTTATGTGTGATTACATATGTCAGATAGTATTTGCAGAGTTTAGGGGCTCCAAGTGTCTTAATTGGCCATAGGTGGTGAGTGGGAGGGGCTGGGGGTGAACTCCAGAGGTACCATGAAGCCCCTGAAAGTGCATGTAAATCTTGGATGCTTGAAAGGTTCTACAGCTATAATCAGATTCTCAACGGAGTCCATGATGATAAAAGCTTAATCGACTGAACAATATCCGTAAGAGAATGATAAAATCAATGATTGCACACATAATAGACTAATCAGTGGCAGTTCTTAGAACTGTGTAGATCTATATAGGTAATGACATTGATAAAACATCTATGATATATTGTGATAAAAGCGAGTTACAGAATTATCTTTTTAAGTTGCTGGCTGTGTTTATAGGTCATATTTTTATATATACCAAGTACATGTAGTATTTCTAAAAAGACATCATAAATAGCATATGCAGTACATGTTTTTATAAAATAAAATTAAATTGTTTATACACACACACACACACACACACAGAATGCCATAAAAATGTATACACATTTTAAGAAAGGAAAAAACTGTATTAAAATTATAATACTCAATATATACTGATAACAAAAGATGAATACAAGTCACGTTTGACTTCTGCAATTACAAGAGGTGCTCAAAGTGGTTACCATCAGCATCCAGACACTTCTGATTACGGCAAACTACTGCTTGAGCAACATTGACTAAAGTGTCCACTTGTATACAGTTTTTTGGCACCCCTGGTATATACACGTGTGTGAGTACATACTATATACATATTTTAAAGATATTAGAAAATATATTCCAATGGTTAATAATGGTTATCTTTAGGTAGTAAAACTGATATATGAGGCATTCATTTTTAACTACCCTATTTTCTCAATTTCAGTGGTTTTTTTTTACATTTTAATATTTATGAAATCAGAATTCACCATATAATCATAATATGCACTTAATTAAGTCTTTCTTTGCTCCTCCCTTTCCAAGAAAACCCTTATAATATACGACAAGTCTTGCAATTGGGGGTGAGTTCAAGTTACGAAGATATAGCATATATATATATATATATATATATGTGTATATATATATGTGTGTATATATATATATATGTGTGTGTATATATATATATATATATATATATATATATAGCTTAAATGTTTTACAAAAAGCAAATATGTATTTTAGGACTCCCCCCCAAAAAGCAACCACTGAAATAGATAGTTTTAAGCCCCTTACTTTTATTTCATATTATTATGCAAACAAACTAGGTCACAGGAATGTGTATCTACTTACAGACATTCAATATTTGCATATATTTGCCTATTATTCAGTATCACTAAATGCTGGTTCCTTAAACCTAGAAAAGCTCTCCGGGGGTAAAACAGCATGACCAAGAAGTGTTGGAGCTAGTGGACTCTTTCACCTCTGTGGTGCTGGAGACCCTGCTTGCTGCGCCATTTGTCGTGAGGGGCAGCCTGCAGGGTCTCAGCTCCTGCTCCCCACATAAGAACGCAGGATATGGTGAGGCTAAAAAGGAACACCCACGGAGCCATAGATTGGGGAGTCATACCACTAGAGTCTGGCTGGCGGCATCCACCTCTCTGCGATCCCCGCTTGCTAGCTCAGCCACCATCTTCTTGCCAGCTCCCATTGTCTGCTAGCGTAGCCACAATAGTTATATTAGTGGCCAATGGCTCACTGGTTACAGCTGACGGCCAACTAGCCACAGCTGATGGCCATCCGATCACAGTTGATGGCCATTTACTACCTGAGCCAGCACCTTTCCACATGAGACCTAGAGCCTGGAAACTGCACTCCTGGCTCTGTCCCCACAACCTCTCAAATAACTTCGCATGGATACAAATACATGACACTATGGACAGTATTACAGTCCTTACAATATGTGAGGCAGTGCTCTGAGCACTTTACATCATTATCTTATTTAATTTTCAAAATAATGGCATAAAAGAAGTTCAGTATGTGAAGCCCAATTGACGAATGAAGGAACCAGGGCTTAGAAAACAAAAAAGATGCTGAGCCCAAAGCTGGTGTGAAAACAGTGGCAGGCACCCTGCAGATCTCAGCCTGCCTCTAAAGCTTCATTTTTAACCCTTGCATTACTCCTTCTCTACCTCTTCTCCTAGCTCCATGCCCTCGACCAAAGAACTAATTTAAATGTACCCGGAAATTATTGTGTTCACCTGTGATTAAGGTGTGTGTTTCCCAAACAGGGGAAGAATGAGCAGTGACACAGGACAGACCAGTGTAAAGACTTTATTCAAGGATCCTGCAAAAGTAAAAGTGCTCAGCATGCTCCACTTCCTCCAGAATGTATCAGGGTCTGACTGTGGCCCTTTGGAGTAGAAACTGTTTCCAAGGATTTCGCCAGGTCTGGCAGAAGCAGGTGGCAAACATTATCCCTGGTCTACATCTAATTAAGATTTTGTCAGATCTGTTCCTATTTAGATTGCCAAGGTTTGTGCAGCTTAAAAGGCATGTTACCTTTCTTCAAAGCTAAGTGGAATGAACAAAGCCTAATTAAATGTGATTTTTCCAGTGGATTCCGTATTTATAAGCAGACAGCTCACCGGCTTCAAAAGTGAGTGTTGGTAGCAGCAGAGCAGAGGATGTTCAGAGAGGTTAAAAATAAATGACTGGAAGATGAAGCTCAAAAACCCGTTAGTGCCAAGTCAGATGATTTATTTCCATAAATCATTCCAGTGTTCCAATTTCACGTGTTAAAATAATTCAAAAATAATTCTGCACTGCCTTTTGATCTGAAATCATAGTGAGTGCTGCCATTGAAATAGATTAAAATTAAGTGTCTCCATTTCTTCAGAAACAGAGCACAACCAAATCGCTCTATCATAAATTTTAACACCCACAACTCAGTGCCTTGTAGAGACTGTGCTCAATTTGGTAGGTTTTGCTACCACAGGAAATGAAGAGCAATTAGCTACGGGATAGAAAATTTGGAACGAAAGTTTTGGGGACAGAAAGGACAATCAAAAAATTTTTCCAAGTAGCCCCAATGTCAAGGGTGAGAACAAGCATGAGTGTATATGCACGTGTCACAATTGTTTCGCGTGGTAGGGGGATATCAGCTGACACCATCGATCCCCTTATATTTGCTTAGCTATCATCCTTCGCCTGTATTTCTTTTCTTGGTACCTAGTATGAACGTTAAAGTTTTCTATCATCTGCAGTCCCTTTACATTTTCGCTCTGATTACCTTCCTCCTAGATTGGATGTCAGTAGATGGAATCAAAGGCCCACAGTTATTTATTTGTCATTGACATTATTATATTTTTAGGAAGTAGACAAGATCGTATTCTGTTCCTGCTTTCAAATGTTTGCTGCCTCCTTCCTAGCTATAAAATAAGGTACTAGCATGGCACAGACGAGCGTTCCCATTTGGTCTTATTCTCCATTTCCAGAGTAATAGCTCACCATCCTTTATCAAGACATTCCCTCCTCTCTCCCCATAATGAACAACACCCCATTCTCCAAACATGCATGTTCATGTCAGCAGATCGTTCGTTCATGTTATTCTCTCTGCCTACGGTTCTCTTTTCCCAACCTCTCCTTCTGTATCTGGTAGAGGCCCAGTGTTCAAGGCCCAAGTCCAATATCAACTCTTTGGAAAAGCTTCCTGGAAAAGAATGAAATGGTCCCTTTCTTTGTCCAAACGGCACATGGATCATGTCACATCTCTGTGCTTATTACATCACACTGTACTATTTGTCAGCCAGTATGTGTAGGGCCTGTGTTCATTATAGAGAGGATGTCCTGCAGTCAGTGACCCATGGCTGACCTGTCCCTACACGGTACTGCACCTTGCAAAGGATGATCAAGATATGCCTATAAATGAATGAAAATGTGAGAGATGAGGACAGAGACAGAGAACAAAGATGAGGATCAAAAATCTTTTCCATAGAACATTTTGAGTGGAAGTAACATGAGTTGCTGATCATACGGCTTCTCATCTATTAACCATCACAGACACACACCTCTATTCCACTTTGAAACCTATTTTTCAAGCTTATTTGACTTCAGCGGTATCCAGACCTTAATTTTAAATAGAAATGCACTAGCCTTGCTTCTTAGCAATTAATGTTTCTTACATACGGGGATTTAGGGGCAGCTGTACTTAGCATGAAAAATTTATGCAAGCTGCATGCCATTTGGAATTCTCTAATAAGCAAAGAAAATACTGAGGGCCTCAGCACAAATTGCCACATGTAATAGAGGAGACTATAATAATTGCTGCCTGTGGAAATAGCAGGAGATTTTAAAGAAGAAGAAGAAGAAAAAGAAAACTGTACCATCCATGTAGTATTATCTGAAAAGAGAAATACCAAAATCTCAAGATTATGCTTAATACTGCGAGTAACGTTTTCTTTTCCAGGCATGTACACCCTGAACTCTGAGTACCAGGATTCAACAGCCCCACATGAAGTGGCTATAATTAAGAAGTCCTCGTTGACTGGGGATATACTGCAATAAAGAGGACCAGCATGGGATTAAAAACTCTACTACTTACCAAGGAAATGAGGACAAGTCACTAACTTTGCATGTGTGACTCAGATTTTTGTAAAAAAAAAAAAAAAAAGTATGTCAGCATGTTTATAATTTTAATATTGAAACTACCTTATAATATGCATCTCTGTTCTATGCCTTCACCACATCAGAGCAAACATCCCAAGAACAAGATACTATCTAGCCTTCTTCTCTTCAGAACAACAAGCAGTCCTTGTATTTGGTGTTCTAGACTCCTTGCCCTCAGAAGCAGAGCATTTTTTGTGGTCTGAAAACTGAAAAGAGGCCTCGTCATGGTGAGGGTAGGGAGTAGGGTACCGCACACTAAAGAAAACCTTCAACCAGGCCTTTCTTTGTTGAGGAAGATCTGGACTAGCGTTTAAAAATTAAAATACCTATAGGGGCCATGACATGCGTGTGTGAGTTATTCTGGGTGTAAAACAAAAGATCTTGGTTGAGCCCCGCGGCCCAAACTAAAGATTCCAAGCTCTGTCTGAAGGCATTGAAGTTCACATCTTCTAAAGTCACCTTACTGACAAACTGGGCTGAATTTGTCATTCTGCTGCTTGTGTGGAGTATTTGCTAAGTCTCATCAAGGGGAAAAAGCTGGACTTCCCTGGAGGGAGGGGTTGGAAGTTGTCTGGCTGTGAGGTTGAAGAGGGCCAAGGTGCTACTTGTGTAGGACAGAGTTTGTGAGCCCAGGAGCAGGGTGTCGGGATCCCATGGTCAGAGAGACCAGGACCCCTGAATGCAGTAGATGGTGATAGGGAGGAGATGGTGGCTCAGGTGGGGGTGGCTACATGGTAGCCTTGGACCAGGTGATAAGGCCCCAGTGTGGGCAGTGGCTAGTGGACAGGAAAGGACCAGCACTCAGTGTGGCAGGCATAATGGGGGGGATGATAGTGACTGACACACACTGAAGCCTCTCTCAGGCCTCTCTCCATCTTCTGAATGAGGTCCTGGGGCAGCTTAAGATACAACGGCTTGAGGAGATCGATAAAAGTATCCGCTGTTGGCCTCTGTTCTTGGGAATCTTAGGGAACGAGGGCTCACATTCAATTTAATTTGATTTAGAAAAAGGAACAGTTGTGACATTCTTACGTTAGATAGCATGCCATAAACTTTTCAGAGATGATAATAATCACTACCACTTGTCGACACCTCATGAGCGTCACATACAGTACGTCATTGACTACTGAACAATACTACGTGGTAAGATTCATTACTCTCCCCACTTTACAAGCAAGGGAACTGAGGCACAGAGTGGTAGGCTTGCCCAAGGTCACACAGCTGGCTCAGAGAGACAAGCAGAGGTTAGATCTAGGCAGTCAAAACACAGAGGCCACACATGTTAACAACACACTGCACCACCTCTCAGATGTAACGATAATTCCTTGCTCCCAGGATGTTTTGAGTGTCGATGTATATGCAAGCATTGGAGAGATGTACAAACATGTTCATTAGTTTTAAGCTTTGGGTCCATAAATAGGACCACAGTCTGATCCCGCTAGCCCAGATGGACTTGACAGTCCACAAACATTCTTCCTGTGAACCAGAGCCTCCCGATGGACCAGAAGAAGAAGTCCCAGCCTTCACCTGCACACCCCCATGTTCACCTGTCCTGTGGGATTTGTCAGCTCTCTGCAGGGGGCACTTCTCCCTTCTAACCTCTGGACACTGCCCTTAAAAGGAGACAGTGGGGCTGGTAGCTACTGGTCAGGGTTGATGGAGGAAGGGTCTGCCTTCTCTGAACAGGATAGTGGACTAGAATAAACAAACAGAAATCAGTATTTCTCAAGCTCGAGAAGTCTATAAAAAAATGTCCTTTGGAACCCAAAAGTCCTCTATGAAACTGTTCAAGTTTAGTGTTTTACTATCAGTGAAATTTTTAAAAAAATAATAAAGCATGTTCTCAATTATTCTGAATACCACCTCATAGTAACTAACCAGAGCCACTCGCCTGGTGTGGCCATTTAAATTTAAATATATTAAAATTAAATAATTCTCAAAGCTCAGCTCCTCAGCTGGACTATCCATGTTTTAAGTACTCAGTAGCCACATGTGGCAAGTGGCCACTAGATTGGACAGAAAAATCTTTCCCTAATCTAATCTAATCTAATCTAATCACATTACAGCATTTCCATCATCACAGAAATTTCTCTTGGAGAGTGCCGATCAAGAAGGTAAGTTTCATTGGAATACTACCCTGCCATAAGAAAAGATGACATAATGCCATTTGCGACAACATGGATGACATGGATGGATCTTGAGATTATCATGCTAAGCGAAATAAATCAGACAGAAAAACTGAAAACAGCAAAGGAACAAGACAAACAAATGAAGAAACAAAACTTCATAGACACAGACAACAGTTTAGTGGTTACCAGAGGGGAACGGGGGAAGGGGTGGCAGATGAGGGTAAACGGGATCAAATGTGATATATAGATGATGTATTACAGAAACGCACACCTGAAACCTATGTAACCTTACGAACAATTGTCACCCCAATACATTTTCATTTAAAAAAAGAATAGCTTTCATAAAAGCAGTACCCTTCCCTATCTTGCTCACTGCTGAATTTTCATTGTCCAAGACAGCGACTGACATAGATAGGTGCTCAGGAAATAGCTTCCTCACAAATAAATGAATGAATCAGGGGAAGGAGAACCCCCAAGATCTCACATCCGTTCTGGGTAAGAATAAACCAAAAATAATGTGGTTGAGGAAAATGGGCTTGCAGACTGAAATCACCCAGGAATTCTCAATACCTAATCTGCATGCAGCCTTTAAAACTTAATGCGTGACATGTGTGTTATATCGCATTTTCTGCTAATTAAACTCCTTGCCATAATATAACTTTGTGGCCAGTCCCATAGATCAGATATTCCCAGGAGAGCTCTGAAAGAAAGGTAAAGGCAATAATACACGACTAGAAAATTTCTATGAAATGACTTACATAAGAAACTTCATGAAACCGATTTATGGATCCCATTGTTACACAAATGTGCGCTATTAATGGGAGGCAAAGAATGAGAGACTACAACTTACATTCCCTATGGGGCTAGGTACACTCTGCTTATTCATTTAATAAATATACGAGCATATGTTACAGGAAAGTGGGAATACCATGATCGCTAACATCTATACTCTATGTCCTACCATGGCTGAGAAATATGAGCTCAGAGTTGCAGAGGTCCCTCTCATAATGCATTCAATCAACCAGTTAGTAGTGGGTGAACTTATGCAAGCTGTTCTGCTTTTTCAAATTAAAGATCAACAATGTGAATACTCTTTTGAAGGTGCTTTTGCTTGTAATGAAACTAATCCACTCTAACACAGAGTCCTGTTCATTGCAGATGTTCAGATCGCTGTTGTGAGAATTGAAGGCCTTCTGTTGTGTCCTCAGTTCACACTCGAGAGGCGTCCATGGGTGGGCAGGCATGAGGAGAAACGCCTTTTCAGTATGCACTGCCCAGTCTCTATCAGAACGTCCCCTGATGTGTGTGTTTCATTTGGAAAATACTATTTCTCGCAAGTGAGCAAGGTGGGTGTGGGGACAGAGCCAGGAGTGCAGTTTCCAGGCTCTCGGCCTCATGTGGAAAGGTGCTGGCTCAGGTAGTAAATGGCCATCAACTGTGATTGGATGGCCATCAGCTGTAACCAGTGAGCCACTGGCCACTCATATAACTGCTGTGGCTACTCTGGCAGAAAATGGGGGCTAGCAAGAAGATGGTGGCTGAGCCTGCAAGCGGCGAAGTATGGACTGCAGATCGTGTGGCTCCTGCCTCCTGTGTCTCCAACCCAGCCTCCAGCGAGACTATAGTGGTATGACTCCCCTACCTATGGCTCCGTGGGTGTTCATTTTTGGCCTCACCATGTCCTGCGTTCTTGTGTGGGGAGCGGGAGCAGAGACCTCGCATGACACCCTGCACGACACATGGTGCAGTGAGCAGGGTCTCCCGCGTGACAGTGTGTGTCCTGTTATCCCCCTATCCCTTCAACCCATGCACCCAGAAGCAAAAAAGGGTGCTGCCTGTTCCTGTTAGCCATTCACAGAAGTCGTCTAGTCATGCTGCTAGCGAAATTTGGACACACTCAGGCACTGAGTGTGAAATTTGGACACTGGGTGCTTCATGCCCCAGAGCAGCCTCTTGGGGTCCTCGCCAGGCTCTCTGTCTAATTCTGGCTCTCAGATCCAGATTTGTAAGCATGGCCATAGGATCCCACCGGCCCTGCTTCAAAATGTGTGGTCAGTGGATGGAGCAGAATGGATAAAAATCACCCAAAATCCCCTCTGTCTTCATGTTAATCTTTGGTGCTGCCCTTCCTGCCCAATAGTTGGGTTCTGCTTGGGATTTGTGTAAAAGGCATCAGTGAAAGCATGACCTCACTAACTGCTGAGTGAGAAATAAGTGTGGAGCAGAGGCCCAGGAGGTGTGCAGTGCAGCCTGACTGTGGATCAGAACCACGTTTTCATTATATGCATCTCGCTGTGCATTTTATCTGTACCTCTAGCACCTAGCGCAGTATAGGGTAGAGAACAATCATATGACAAATATTTGTGGATGGAAGGAAAGGAAGGGGGAGAGAAAGAGGGAGGGGAAAGAAAGCAGGCAGTGCTTCCCATCTTTGGGGGTGTCAGCTAAAATATCCTGCATGTATTTATTCAAGTCCTTGAGGGCACTGGACCACACCTGAGAACACCACGCATTTCTTAAGTGCTTTCTGCCAGCATTGCATCAGGCATTACGGAGAAACAGAAACACAGAGAAACAGAACCACTCAGCAGAATGCTTGGCACACTACATGTGTTCCACAGATGTTGAGAGATTGAATGCACAAGCCAGACCTTGGGCAAGGGCAAGAGTAGGCGGGGAGAGGTGAAGAGGAAGGAAATACCACGGGGAAAAGGAGAGAAAGCAGCAATGGAACAGTAGTTGTGCCAAGTGTAAAGCTAATGTCAGAGACTGCACAGATCAGTGGCTTTGGAAATAGGCAGTCCTGAGTTCAAATATGTCCTCAGCACTTACTAGCTTTGTAAACTCTTCAAGACTCAGTTTCTTGATTTTTGAAATGAGAATAAAATGAGCACGTGCTTTTTAGGGTTATTGAGAAAACTGAATGAGGTGATGTATGTAATATAGAAGGCAGAGCACCTAGTACAGGTTAAGTGTCCTGTCAACAGTAAAGGACAAGGCCAATCAAATGTGATGCTAATCGAGGTGGCTCACAGTTGTTCTGTGGACGTGGAAAGGATTCCTCTGGCGTAATTCTTGTCTCACATCCCACAGGATGGATCATGGGGATGGTCTCTCTTCTGTGTGTCCTAGAGCACAAAGCTAGCCTCTCTCTTGTGAGCCACCAGCAAATTGCTCTCTGCTTTCTATGTGCCTCTTTGCCCTGGCTCTACAGGCCCTAATATAAGTAATGGGAATCTCAATGCATCTCAGAGAGCAAGCCCTTGGCCTTCCAGCCTCAGAACCAAAGCCTGACTTTTCGGTTCATCTTCCATCACTCTGAAGCCTCAGCCATCGCATTACTTGAAGTGGGTGGTTTTCACACTATATTCCCCCATTTGCCTGCATATTCCCGTGAAGAAGTCTTGTTTCAGGTCATGCTACTGCAAATGAAGATCTCTCTGTGTCACGTAAGGACCAGTTCCAACTCACTTGTTCTCTGAAGCATAATTTTTGTCTTTCCTCTGGCCATAGCCGTAATCCCACTCACCTGAAAAACAATCACACATATCTTCTTTGCAATACTAATTATTATAACTTATTGAATGTTGACTGTGTGCCATGTACATAATATATGCATATACTGCAGACACATACACATATTCATAGTTCCACTTATTTAATTCTCTTGACACCTTTCAAGGTCTGGATTAGGCTCAGAAAGGTCAAGCAACTTGCTCAAGCCTACACAGCTAGTCTATGATCGAGGCTAGATTTGAACTCAGGCCCACCAGTCTCTACCATCCATGTTCTATCTACTATGCCATGCTATTATTTAACATACATGTTTATTTCTGACCTCTTGATGTAAAGCCTCTGGAGCACTGACTTATTTTTTAGTATTTTCACCCTGGATAGAATAATTTAGTGATTTGATGTAGAAGATTCTTGATCAGTGTTCATTAAAGTATGAAATAGGACCGTACCTAGCAAGAGTAGGACTGGGAAGAAGGTCAAAGTTTACTTCCTGATCTTTTCTGCACCCATTAAAAACTCAGGTGTTATTTCCCATTGATACTTATACTCCAAAAACAATAGTAATAACTACATTTATATAGTTCTTGCTTTGCCAGGCCTGATTCTAAGCACTTTCCTTATGTGAATCCTTTTCGTCCTCACAACAGTAGATATCATTACTATTATCCCCGTTTCACGGTTCTAGACCCAGGTAGTCTGGCCCTCGAGCTCTTGTTCTCACCTATCTTCTGCCTTCACTTTATACAGCAAGGTCAGGACTGCTCTCTCGAAGAAGCTGGCATTTGAAAGAGAACTGAATGAGGAGAAGGAGGAATTGTGTAAAATGGGGAGAAGAACATTTCAAGGAAGCAAATTATTACTGTGCACAAATGTCTAATATGACATGCAAGTGGTTCACATCTACACCACTTAAGATCTCATTAAAGTTTATGAGAAAAATCCACAGACACTAAACATACAAACGATGTAAACGAACCACGTACGTAAGAGAAAATGGAAAATGTTCATTCTTCCTACTAATTGTGGAATTTCAATGGAAAGCAACTTTGCTCTACCATTTTACACCTAATGGATTCACAAAACAAACAAACAAAAAATCTTAAAATCACAGCACACTATTTGAGAAATTCTGGTGAAATTAGTATGTTCACACTCCTACTGTGACATAAAAATTTGTACTACCTGTTTTAGAAAGCAACATGGAAATAGCTATTAAAAGTTATAGTTTTTCATAGACTTTGCTCCACTAATTCCTCTCTAGGACACTTATTCTGGAGAAATTATTTTGCAATAACAATGCAAAGATATCTATTACAGATTTGTTTATAATCACAAATATTTAAAATGGAAATGTCCAAAATTAAACTACAAATAAAGTGAATTATGATACATCAACCAATGCAATATTATGTAGGAGTCGCTAAGACAGTAATTATGAAGACAATGAAGAAACTTGGGGAAATGTTTATGAACATTATCTGATGAAAGCAAAATGTAAGGTTATATATACAATAATAGTTATAATGTATATTAATATGAATATTGACACCCACCCACACAGACCTCTCTCCTTTCCTGAGCTTGATATAGCTGAATTCCTCAGATCTCCGTATCCTTCCATGTAGTTTTGAGAATACAAGGGACATGTGTACGTGTGTGTGGGTTTGTATGTGGTATGATGTGTGTGCCAGGATAAGTGGGCGGGCTGCAAAGGGAAAATAGGAACATGTAAGTGCAATGGATCCATAACACGCGAACAAGCACGTTCTTTCTTGGAACCCTAGTAGAACAGTAGTATGTCTTTTTCATAGAGAAGAAATCGTAGAAACAGGTTTTCCAAGAGCCTACTTTGGGAACCTGGCAACTGCTTTAATTTAAAAAGGTGGAGAATTCCCAGAGCTTTAAAATAATGCCCTGGATGTAACCAGAGATAGCAGTGATGAATTCCAGGTCATCGGTCAGGTATGGGACCAGGGGAAGAGCAATGTCTGGAAGTATTAGGTTGGTGCAAAAGTAATTGCGGTTTTTGCAATTGTTTTTAACCTTTTAAATTGCAATTACCTTTGCACCAACCTAATATTTTCAGGCTGATAGAAGCAAAAGATGACATTAGAGGGACTCCACAGTGGCAGCTTGCTTCCTAATTCACAGCATGAAAATGTAGGTGGATGCTCTTCTTGGCTGCGAGTTGCCTCGTTCTCTCACAACCTGCTCCAATAGCAGACGGTGCACATTGTGGACTGGGGTTCAGGCTCACACACACCTTTACGCTTTGCTCATTGCCCATACTGCTGGTACAGATGCCAGAGTCTGAGGTCAGCAGCTGTGCCAGGAGCTCGCTCCTTCGGCACCGACAAAGGGGAAGAAGAATTAGAAGGCCTCAGAAATAGATTTGCAGCAGCTCTGCATTATTATGGGTCGGTGCACAAGACAGCCTGTCTGCCTGTGTTCTGTCAGTGGGGAGATACCATGTGGCCACACAGGAAGGTCCTTTCAGCTAGACGGATGGCACTGGACAAGTGGCATCCCCACTCTGACTCTGTAGTCCTACTGGAAAACAGGCAAACCCTGCCTGACGTGGGTACTGCAGCTTTTTACCATTTTAACTTAACGATGGATGTTTTTAGATTCTTAAAATCGATGTTTCCCGTTTTCTAAGCAACATCGCCACTTTCTCAGCATGGCCCTTCATGATCTAGGCCCTGCTTGCCTCTGAACATTCTTTTTTCCATCGCACCTTCACCCCTTAACTCTATCCTGCACCTGCTATGACCTGCTCATGTCTCAGCACTTTGCATGAACTAGAATAGCCTTTCCTACGCTTCTGTTTATTTATTGTTTTCTTTCTGAGGAGTTCCTTCCCATTCTTTATGATTCAGCTCAATTGTCACCTCTTCCACGGAGCGTTTCCTAGCTCAGACCCGGTCCCCATGTGCAAATCAAAGTCAGTTGCCTTATGGAGGTCTCTGCTAGAGCCCTTTGCCATGTTGTATCATCATTGTGTGTGTGTGTGTGTGTGTGTGTGTGTGTGTGTGTGTGTGTGTCCTTCATTGGAACCTGAGCTCCTTGACCGCGAGGCTTGTCTTACTCATTTCTCTATCCCCTGAATCTTCCTCATAGACTTCCAATAAATGATTGTTGGGCAAACAAACAAAAGCCATTTTCACGTGTATCATCCTCTGCCCTTCACCCATGCTGGCTGCACACCGTTTACTCTCTTTAGGCATGGACCACATGTTTGTAAGTCTTTTTCCTCCTTCCCATTCTTAGCCCCTCGCTTTTAGCAGCGTGACAGACAACGAGGTCAGCATTCTCAAAACACAGTGAGTGCTTAGTAAAGATTAATACTAGTACCATGCCTTCTATTTAATGCAAGCTGCTGCATCATGGGAATTAGTTCTGGGGTGAACACTCTGGAGAGTGCAGAAGCTTCCAGCTGTACAAGATTGCCACCGTGTACTGCATGAGAAGGGTAATTAAGAAGACAGGCTCTGGAATCGGACTGTCAGATCCCTTTCATGACACTGCTTTCAATACCTATGAAACTGGGTAAGTTACTTGACTCTTCTATAACTCAATTTTCTGTAAAACAGGGATAATAATATTAACTTCCATAGCATTTCTCATTAAGATTAAATAAAATGATGGAGGTTAAGAGTGTTTCTCGTAGTGCCTAGCACGTAATTCTCAGCAAATGAAAGCTATTCTTTTTGCTGTTAATGCTATCACAGGGTAAGTTCAAGTTGTTGCCATTTGTAACTGGTCTAGAATTTTATACATTTAGATAAGTATCATCACCCATTTGTGTCATTTAATTAAGCCTATAAGATAGGCTTTCTTTAACAAGGATAATCACCATACTTTCTCCAAAAAGGAAGCAGAGTCAAGTGATTGTTCAGGGTCACTCAATTTGATCCCTGAAACCAAGTGCTGAGATATCTTCTCCACCAGGACCCCACCCTATATGCAGTCCAAGGGTTTGGACTTTGAAGATGGATGAGAGGAAACTCCAAAGTGATTCCATTACTTCAACGCTGAATGGGGATTTGTAAATTCAGTCCCGTGTTGATTAAATCCTTCAAAACCACACTTCAAAGAACAGGAAGTCTATTGTATACACTGGTTCCCTTCAACCTCTAAAGGATTCCTTTTTATGTCACTGGCTTTCTGAGGAAAATATATTCTGCTTTCACGCTGAGTTGTATATTTAAGTAAACTGATACAAAAGCTTGAGGTCCTTTAAGCCAAGAGTAAACTGTTGGGTAAAGGTGAACCCAAAAATCTATACTCCCTAAATCAGAGTGAAGTCCAAACACAAAAGAGAAATGAGGGGATAAAGTGGAGCCAGATGTGACAGACAAATTGAATTGGTGGACCCACTTCTTCATCTGGCCTTGACTCTGGACTCAGCCATGGGTCTTGCTTTGGCCACGGGGGGTCAGCAAGTGTGATGTGAGCAGAGACATGGAGTCTTGCTTTCACGCTTGCTCTTCTACCTTTGTCATCAACATGCCCAGACTAGACTGCAGCAGGATGACACATGAAGAAGAACTGAGTTGCCTACAATATTCCCAACCTGAACAATCCTAGACTGGCCAACATCCAGCCACCCCACCCCCAGCCATGCAGACTCACAGAGAACACACAGGCAAAAACAACAGGGCTGCCAGGCTCCCCTGTAGCTGACCACACACAGAGGAGTTGAGGGAGTCCAGCTGACACCACATTAACCACCTAGCCCACCTGCACACTCTTAAGCTAAACAACCGTTTACCATTTTAAGCCATCAAGTTTTAAGGTGGTCTCTCATGCAGCATTATTGTGGTAATACATAATTGACACACCAGGGACCAAGTAGGAAGGACAAAAGAGAAGCCACATTAAGGGAGCAAATATGAATTATTTTTCAAGAGCTTTGCGCTAGGAAGTCATAAGTAGACGCTCCTTTAGCACAACTGCCCAGTGATTCCATGGAATAGGGGACCAAAATATTCTAATATTAACGATCGCACCCTGGAAGTCCAAAAGTACACAACGCAATTACTTTTAACAATCTTCTTGGTTAGGAAAAAAGGGCACATGGCATTCTAACCTATTTACTCACAGCTTTTACAGTAGTAGCGTGATCAAATGGAGACCTGGCTATTTCTTTGGGGCATGTCAAGTGTTAGTATTTTTAGTGTCCCTCTAGTCCTCATTGGGCATTATTAGTCTCTCTAGAGAAGAATCCTCCGATTTCTTGGTAAGCTATTTAGAGTTCTGGGAGATATGCAAAGGAGAGAAGTTGAGGGTCGTGTGAGTCCATGTGTAGATTTTAACTTCACTCCCGATTTTAAGTGTAGTATTTCAGCATTGCCCTCCACTGGGTTTGTTGTTTGAGTCCAAAGCATCCCTGGTTCAGTTATCTGAAGAAAACCTTCCCTGCACCTGCAGGGGCCATGGCTTATCTGGCTGTACACGGTGGGTGATTTACTGGGTAGCCTAAGGGCTCCTATACAGCCTTTCAGAGGATGCCTCTGTTTTCAGCGCCGTCTCTTCCGATGTCCTGAGCAATCTGGAATCTTCAGTCTCTCTGGCCTTGCCAGGGTCACAGACTCAGCTTCTTCGTCTTATCTTTCCCCTCCGTGTAGGTTCAGCTTTCTCTTCTCTACTAAGTCAGTTTTCACTTGTCCATCCACTTTCTAAGTTCCAAAACGTCGTTGGCATTTCTTATCTGGTGCCATCTTCTGGTTCATTCTCTTTGTCTTTGTAGTTTTATAACATTTTATTCCTCTTTTGTCTTTTTAAGGGTGTTTAATAGGAAACAGAAGGGGGAAATCTTGTGTATTCAATTTGCTATCTTTTACCAAAAGGCATATATATATATATGTGTGTGTGTGTGTGTGTGTATATATGTATACACACACACATACACACATATATATTTCCTCTAAAACTTCTTGGCATCTTCCTATAGTCTTAGTGGTCAGAAGGTCACAATTACATAAGCTCTGAGGATAGGAATTATTTTTTAATCTTAAAAGGCATAGAGGACTTTCTTGCTTCCTGGATAAAACATAAGAGACCGGAACTTTTCAGTTCGAAAACATGAGCTGCATTCAACTACACCAAAGCATTTTTACAGACAATGACATTCAACGCCTTCCAGTAAACTCTAGGACTTTCCCACCGCTCCTTCATAATAGGGAGCACTCCTGGGATGTTGTTAGGATTTTCTCAGACTCTTAGTGACATGATGCCATTATTGATAAATGACAGTAACATTGCACCTTCAATTAAGAGACCTGAAATTCTTCAAGTCTGTTTGAGAAATGGACAGACTCTCCACCTGCCCCCCACCTTTAAGGAGATAGCACATCTAGGGTATCACGTTGTTTGACAGCTGACAACTCTCATTCATCTTGTTCCTGGGTAATTATATACTCCCTGCTTTTCAACCTATGCTACTGTCTGTCCTGTGTGAATTAGATGAAGACTTGAAGTCTTCTTTTTTTTGCATATTGAAGTAGCAATCGTCGCATTGTGAGAGCTGATAAATAGTAATGCACTGAAATTCATCAGCTCAGAATACTGCTGTGTGTTTTTGAAACAACTACTCTGGTGATGGTGTTCTTCTCTGTGGTCTCATTACTGCAAAAGTTTGAGATGCCCTTTCCAGCTTCAAGCAAGAGTAATGACGGGACCATGCCAGTATCGCAGCATGACAGTCAACACTTCAAGCAAATGAAACAGTACCATCAACTCTATGAGGATTCAATAAACTTTTGGTAACCGGAATACTCCCTACGCAGCCCAAAGTAGAAGTCCATGTTTTTGTTTTCCTTTCTTCCTAGAATGTCTTCTCTCCTTCTTTGCCTAGAAAACTTCTATGGCAATTTTAATACCCAAGTTAGGTTTCGTCTCCTCGAGTCCTCTCTAATTTTCCTCACTCTGTGTTCCTACAACATGGCATCCATTCCTTGGTTTTTGAACTTGCCCCAGTTGATTGCTGAGTTTTCTGTCCGGGTGTCTGTCTACCCCAGACCATAAGCCAAGGAGCAGAGACTGAGAAGGAAGAGTTACAGAGATGCTTTCGTTCACACCAGTCTTTGAATGGCGTGCAGGCCTGACACTTACTCCTGTGGTTGGATGTGAGCCTCAATGCCCTTATCTGGAAAATAGGGATAATAAAAGAACCTATATCGTAAGGGGCTGTTTTAATTAAGTGTTATAATGTGTCTTAATTGATTAGCACATTGCCTGACCCATCATAAGCTAGCATCCATAAATATTATCTAATATTGTTATTCTTCTTCTTAAAAGCACAGCTCATGTGTTACTCATTTGTGTATCTACCATAGTACCATGCCTGGTATGTAGAAAACACTCAGTAAATTTTAAGTGAATAAATAAAGGGGTATATAAGTAATCCTGTATGAATCAGATTGTTTTTATAATCCAGGTAAATAAAGCCCTAGATGTCTTTTTTTAAGAGGCTGAACTATCCCATGGCTTGTGCATATTATTATTGACTGTCTTACAAATGGTGACTTTATTTTTCATTGCAGATGTTCAGCCTACTACTGTGATGTTGGTGGATTTAGAGTGGAAGCTGGTAATTTTTGAAGCCACAGAGTGTAACACAGGAGAGACCCAAAGCCACTCATAAAAATTTCAACCTCACATCACTCAACTTCTCTGAACTTCAAATGCCCTTATCTCTAAAATGGAATGACTATGAATTATGCCTGACCATTCCTAGGGTTGGTGGATTGAACATATGATATATGTTCAAAGTATTCTGCAAACTCGGTGAGACTTATGCAAATATTGATGTCTGTGTGTTTGTTTATTTGATTGACTGTTTATTTGTAGAAGCCTATGTCTTGGCACCACCTGAAAATTTCTATCCAACTTCACTAGCATCCACACTCCTTCAAATGTATCTAACAGATTGATTCAAGGCCACCAACAAAATCTGTTGCTGTGTTGGTGCATAATAGAGATTTGTGATTTTTCTGTAGTAAAACCCAAGAGGGCCAATAAAATGTTTTCATTGATTGCAGTGTCAGTTTTAGATGCTGCAATGGCTGCGAACAACAGTCATCTTTTAGCACTCTGCTTTGGATTTACTTTTTATGGTCCTGGATAAATACGGCTAGTGGGTAAATACTGGCTTCGGCATTAACACTAACTTGAACAGACAAACCTCTAAGGAAGACCATCTCATCTTTATGCTTTTCCAACCCTGGGGCCATAAATCCTATCAGCCTGAAGAGAGGAGGCATCCGAAAGCTTATGGAGGCACAGAGGTGTTCTTTGAGTGAGCCAAGCTAATAAAAATTAAAGTTCAAAGTCACTGAGTAATCTAAGGCATTCATTATACCTGCATTGAGCTAGTCAGTGTTGATCAGCCAAATAGGCATCAGCCCGGTGAACAGTCGGGAGAAAGTAGGAAATACCTCAAAGATTCACCATGTCTCCCCACAAAGGTGTCAGCATTGTGGAATGCACACAATATTTCAAATAAATGTACCTCGGAAAGCACTGGAGGTCTTTAAAAACTGCTCTGAGTTTCTAGGCCAGAATGTAGATGGGTGGCATATTTACAGTTCATCCACTGAAAAAGGGGGTACAGATTAAAAATCACTATGCAGCCAATCTGAACTGAAAATGATTGGCATCAAAGAAGGAGGCAACAGGCTGGCAAAACCAACAATAAGTCTCCAGCTGTCAGGAGTAGCAGGGAGTGACTGGGAGTAGTGGGTCACACACTTGAGGTCAGATGATGGAGGGCCTCGGTGGCCAGGCTGGAGCGTTTCGGGTCTATCTGCTAAGCTCTTAGGATCCACGAACAGTTTTCACCTGCATGATGTAATGCACATGAGAAATGACAGGAGGAAAGTGATGTTTCAGCACTTAGTCTGCTTGGGGCAAAGAAGAGAATATTCACTCCTCTCTTCTCGTTCCCATCTACACATTCAAATCACCAGGCAGCCTGTCTGCTGGCCCCAGGAGACAGCCTCCTCTGAGAGAAAAAGAGATATAGGTTGATTCTGGAACTCTCTCTCCTTCCTTTTCTTGGGCCTCTAAATAAGATGGATGAGGAGATTGTCTAATTGCCTGGTGACTTCACGACCGCACACACAGCTTTCCATGAATTATCAAAAGTGTCTGAGTGTCACATTAATGAGTGACTTTTATATCACCTCTGACACAACTCTGACGGTGTTAACACCGGCTAACACAGGAGCCGAACATTTCATTCCTCATTTCTTCCTCTGCAAATGTATCGAGCATTGTGCTGGGTGTTTCAGGGATCAAGAGATTAAAAAGCACTGCCCTACACTCAATTTTCTCACTTTCAAGGTGGGGGAAGAGAAAAATAAACCCATTTTTATATACAGTGTGCTGAGGTTGGTGGGAGACTAACTGATGTGAAGCGTTTTTGTAGAGTTAATCCACCAATCTGAAACAGGCACCTGCCCCGTGCCCCTGAAATCTCACTGGAATGTATCCTGAAGACATACTCACAGTTCACCAGGGGTTCCCCACTGTGGTGTTTGTAAAAACAGAAAGCTGCAATAAATCAAAGTGCTCATAATTGGGAGCCTGGGTAATTATAAATTATAGAACATCCATAAAACATAATTATTAGGTAGCTGTTTGAAAGAATGAGGCAGGCCTATATGTGTTAATAGAGATAGATTCAAAATACAGTAAATAAAAAGCAGGGTGGTAAAGATGGCCTAAAATAGGACCTGTTATATGTTTTTGTAAAACCCATGTTTATATTTAGTTACATGTTCATCAGCAGTATGCAAAATTTCTGTTTTATGGGGGAAAAAAACACGAGGAACTGTTAACAGTGATTATCTATAGAAAGAGGGATTGAGGTATGTATATGAAAACACCATATAAAATTAATTACTTAAAAATACAGTGTGGCAAGCATACACAGCTCTCTGGTGGATGCCATGGAAACACAAGAAAGGGTTCTTGAATTCTAATGGGAAAGAGACAGGAAAGTCCAACAAAGCCATATAAAAAAAGATAACAGTTGAAGAGAGAGCCAGTGTTACACTTGGAGGAGCAGAGGTCCCAAATGCATTCGAGAAAATGTATCTGGATTCTAGAAGATGTATCTTTGGGGAACTACTGAACTTTCAAAGCAAGTAGATATATGTCTCTCACAGCCAGAAGAAGGGCTCAGTTGGAAACAAATAATTTCCAAAATCTATAAATCACTACAATATGTGCTCTAAGCTGCAGGTCATCAATGTTATGCAGTTTTAGAAACTACCACATAGTTCTGTCTAAGGAAACAGTATCATGCATGGACCTCGAAGCAAAATCACCATGGCCCAAATTGCCACTTCCTGCTCTAAATGCTTTTACATCCGTGAATAAATTCACAGTGGATGGTTTAATTCCCTCACTCTATTATCCTCAGTTTTTCCTCAAAACTCCTAAACTTTCTCCAAACTTCCTCATACCCTAAGCACTTCAAAAACGTCAAAGGCTAACCATGACATTATACTATGAGAACAGGAAAGCTTTTGATTATAGGCCCAAATTAACTGTTTTGTAGAATCTATTATTACTGAAGTTAAAGATTTTAAAACATATTTTGTTAAAGCCTGTTTGCTGAATTCTTTCTTGGGATAATTTATTCTCCAAAAGACAAAGACTTAAGACCTGGAGGCACATGAAGAGACCTGAATCTTATTCTATCTTTTTCTGTGTGAATCCAAACTGATTTTCAAACCAGGTAAATGTCTGGCTTAGAAGTACCCATAAAAATTTCCTTGCAGTCATCTATAGTCAAGAAGAGAATAGCAGGCAGAATTGAAATTCAGAAGCACGGTAACTTACAAGGTCCAATTTGATCTGTGACACAAGTGTTTCCATTTCAGTTTTAATACTGCGAGTCACACGTATTGAGTGGAGTTTGATAAGCTAGATGGCAAAATATTTCAACTCATCACAAACTAGCATACTTGATAGATAAGGCTATAAACATTTTAAAAATCTTACAGTATAGATAGATGTGTTTGTTCCTCCATCAGATAATTATTTTCTGTTTTTCTCCTGCCAGTCTCTGACATCCATCATCTCTGATTACATTGATATTCTGTATTTACTGTTACTCTCTCAAAGTCAATTTACTTCCTAGACTTTATTGTTATAGACATTGGCATCCATCTTAGAGAGGGTGTTTTTGAAGAAAAGTATCCCATGGTAACTGATGGGAAAAATTAGTCACATTTATAACATTTGGTGTCTTCCTTTTAACAACTGCAGAACATTTATCAAATATAATGACCTATGTGAATGGCCTCAGTTCTATGACAGAACAGGACATTTCATCGTATCATGAATATAACCATATTAAAACCGACTTTATTGAATTTCTTATTATCAACTACCATGTTTCCCCAAAAATAAGACCAGGTCTTATATGAATTTTTGCTCCAAAATATGCATTAGGGCTTTATGTTCAGGGGATGTCATCCTGAAAAATCATGCTAGGGCTTATTTTCTGGTTAGGTCTTATTTTCGGGGAAACATGGTATTAATATCCTTCTGATGGGTTTATTTATGAAAAGTAAATGGAATACACATGAAGTCATTCATATATTGCAGTCTCTCCCTGAATTGTTTTATTATTGAATAAGCATTGACTGGATGCCTACTGGCTGCCAACCCTTGTTCTAGACACTGGCAATTTGGCAATGAATAAGTCCTAATTCCTCAGTTCATGATCTTCATAGGTGAAGGGAGAGGGAAATCAGGCAAATCAAAAGGCAGTTACAACAGCATAACAAGGGTGAGGGGAAGGGACTGGGAGCTCTGGAAGCTCCCAGGCAAGGTGATTCCTCAGGATGAGCTGCCAGTCAGTGGTTCCTAAAGCCTGGGATGTGCAAGCTGAGACTTAAAGAAGAACAACATACAGCTAGGTTGAAAGGGAAGAGAGAATGAGAAACGAAGGAAGAGAAGAGTGTTCCAGTCCAAGACAAGGGTTTATTCAAAGGCCCAAGAAATGGGAAAGCACATGACATGTAAATTCAGTGTGGCTGGAGCATGGAAGGTGGGAGGAAGGGGGAAGTGGGAAGAGAGCATGAGGAGAAGGAAACAAAGAGCATAAAAGAACCGCTGTGTAGGGCTTACACAGTATCCTGAGGATGAGGAGGAGTCACTGCAGGACCAAGATCTCCCACTACACAGGGGGCAGCCCGACCAGGGCCACGGGGGCTAGAGAAGAGGCCACCACATCTTCCTGAGCGATACTGGTGGCCTGCACTGTTATATGGCACACCTCAGAGGCACTGCCGGCTTGGCTCCAGACCACCACAATAAAGCAGGCATTGCAATAAAACGAGTCCTAATCTTTTTGCTGGTGGAACATTTTGCCTTCAATTTGTAAAAAACATAACATCTGTGAAGCATAATATGGAAAAGTGCAATACAATGAGGTATGCCTGTAGCGGGAGGGGGTGAAAAGAAGTGTGTGTGTGTGTGTGTGTGTGTGTGTGTGTGTGGGTGTGTGTGTGTAGTATAATCGCCATCACTTTTCATCCACATAATCAAAGGGAAGAGATCCGGTCTGTAAAACTCTGCAATTGCACCCATGAATAGCACATAAAAGCAGTCTTTTTGGTAAGTGCTTTAAAAGTCCCATCGACTGGTTACTGATGGTGAATGCAACCCTCAGACCGCTCCATAGGTGGAAATTAAACATGCACGTTGTCGCCCAGGCTACTCAGAGAATACCAGCTGGAGCCTGGAGTCCTATTTACTTACACTGCAGCAAACGTAGTAGATGGGAGGGGACAGTTGAGAGAGAAGACAGTGTGGTCTCCCGTGACCGTTTCTCTATAAAGCATTCCCACATTTCAACCCAAGGGAAGACACGGACTTGGGAAGCAGGTGAAAAGGAAAAAATCACCCAGAACTCATTTGTCACTAATGTGGAGAAGCAAATTAGAGCACCAACTTAGTATCCTGAATTCCCAGACGCAGTCACTTTCATTTCAATGGTAGTGAGGCCTTCCATTCTATATACAACAGGAGGATATAACGGGGAAACATTAGTGAAGGAGCCCTACAACTTGATGTCACCGGGACAACCACTACAGGATATATCAGCAAGTACAGGAGAGACTGAAGCACTATGCTTCAAGGAATAATCATCTGGCTATCTAAAGCTGTGGGGAGAGTTTGAAGACTACGTAAATATATGGCAGTTCTCATTGTTCTAAACTTGACTCATGATGTATCAAGAAGAAAATAAAGTCTATTAGTAACAGAAAGTAAAGAATTAGGCAAAATGCAGATATGCTGAGTCTCTGCCATTAGTGTTCATCTAGGAGACATGGAATGTCAAATAAAGAGGCTTTTAGTTACTTAAAAAAAAAAAAAAGAATTAGGCAAAATGGCAATCATACAAAGCCCAAAGAAGTACTCGTGAAGTGAGAGTCAAGCGAACATGGATGCTTTGACCAGAAGAGAGCTTGAAAAACTGTGATAGAAAGGTTCTTGATCACTGCATGATTATCATAGATGATAATCAATTTTATGGTTCAGACTTGGTTTACCACACTAACACTAGCCTAGACCAGTGGTGCTTTTTTTTTTACCTTTTGAGGTTGACTTGTTTTTTTGGTGTTTTTTTTTTTATTAGTTTCAGGTGTACAAAACAATAGTTAGACATTTCACCCCTCAAAAAGTGATAATCCCCTCCCCCCATCATATATATCTATTATAGTTCCATTGACTCTATTCCCTATGCCGTGACTCCATATCCCATGACTGCATATATATGTATTAAATTATAGTCGACATACACTATTATTCAGCTTCAGCCCAGTCTACCGATGGGCATTTCGGCTGTTTCTAAGCTTGGCTATTGTAAATAGCGCTGCAATAAACATAGGGGTGCATATATTTTTATCAAATTAGCGTCTTGGATTGCTCTGGATAGATACCTAAGAGTGGAATTGCTGAGTCATAAGGTAGTTCCACTTCCAGTTTTTTGAGATATCTCCATACTGATTTCCATAGTGGCTGCGCCAATCTGCAATCCCACCAACAGTGCAACAGCGTTCCCTTTTCTCCACAGCCTCTCTAGACCAGTGGTGCTTAAAGTAGGGTCCCAGAGAAGTGCTCAAAGTACTCCAAAAATGAAAATCCTTTCTTCAGTTCGTGAGCAAATGGCACACCCTTCGAAATTCTTTTACATATAACTAAAGAGGACTTACTGATATTCTGTTGTGGGAAAGAATTAGGAATTAATAAAACCTGGTATTCATAAACAAAAATGAACCCACTATTGGGACTTAGAGGCTGGGGTTACAGATTACATTGCAAATCGCAAAGCTCCTGTTCTGCACAGAGAGCGAGAACTGCCACAATTTTAAAGTGGAACGCTGTGCTGTCAACATGCCAAAATATTCACTGAGTGTTTACTATGTGCCAACCACAGTGCTCAGGGCGAGTGACACAGTGGTAAACTGCCTTTATGGAGTTTATGATCTATTGGAAGAGCACCTCACTATTGTCTAAGTTGGTCATGATTTTAAATAATGTTATTCTTCATTATAATAAATTACTATCTGTTAATCTTTAGGATCAATTTATGTTCTGTTTACTAATGAAGCAAATTTTAATTGAGATTGGACCTTTGATTTTTAAATAGTGGACTAATTCATGGTCAAATATAAACCATTCGTTCTCCTAACTCTAAGATGTATATTCTGTACATAATCCACCCATCAATCTCCATAGTCAATGTATTTGATAAAGTAAAACACATTGTTTTCACTGAGTTCTTTTTCCACTGGAGAATGGCAATGAGTGGAGTAGAGAGCCATGAAGATCTTTGCTTCTCATATTTGAGAGTCACCATTGTGGATAGGAAAAATAAATTATCAGGTTCTGACCATAGGTGTGTCATGCTTAGTGGTCCTGAAACATCAGTGGAATGCAGGAGAGTGATTCCTAAATCTGTGTGATCAACAGAATCCATGGACCACTTTATACCACTCCAAATTCAGGTGCCCTGCCTTATAAATACTAAGTCAATCTCTTGGCAGAGAAGTCTGGGAATATTCATACTTATCAAACTTCTCAAACATTAAATTTTGAGAAGCACTGGTAGAAAAGTTTAGCATGATTAGAGAAAATATGTGAGTAATTTGAATCCCTAACTCCATCTGACAATAATGTTTTTCTCACCAGTCTCTCCTTTCCCCTCATTGATATGGATGCAAGACTGCTCTGATCCCAAACTTGGTTCTCCAGTCATGCTGATCTATTTTTTGTTTTTGTTGCTTGTGTTTTTGATGTCATAGCCAAGAAACCACTGCCAAGACGAAAGTCATAAAGCTTTTCCCCTATGTTTTCTTCTAGAAGTTTTACAGTTTCAGATCTTAAGTCTTTAATCCAGTGAGTTGATTTTTGTGTATGGTGTAAGAAAATGATCCAATTTCATTCTTTTGCATGTGGATATCCAATCTTCCCAACACTATTTGTTGAAGAGATTGTACTTTTCCCACTGTGTATTCTAGGCACCCTTATTGAAAATCAATTGACCGTATATGGCTGAGTCTACTTGTGAAATCTCTATTCTGTTCCACTGATCTATGTCTGTTTTTATGCCAGCAGTATACATACTATTGTAATTACTTTAGCTTTGTAACATCTTCTGAAACCAATAAATGTGATGTCCCCAGCTGTGTTCTTGTTCAAGATTACTTTGGATAACTGAAGTCTTTTGTGGTTCCATATGAACTTTAGGATTTTTTTTTTCTATTTCTCTAAAGAAGGCCATTGGAAGATTTGATAGGGATTGCACTGAATCTGTAGATTGTTTTGGGTAGTATAGACATTTGAACATTATTAAGTTTTCCAATTCATGAATATGGGATGTCTTTCCATTTATTTGTCTGCTTTAATTTCTTTCATCAATGTTTTATAGTTTTCAGTGTACGAGTCTTTCACAGCCTTTTATGTTTATTCCTAAGTATTTTATTCTTTTTGATGCTATTATAAATGGGATTGTTTTCTTAATTTCCTGTTTTGATAGTTTATTGTTAGTATGAAGAAACACAGCTGATTTTTGAATGTTGACTTCTATATCCTGCAACTTTACTGAATTTATTTATCAGTTCTAACAAATTTGTGTGTGTGTGTGTGTGAGTGTGTGTGTGTGTTTAATATATACATAAAATAGTGTTGAAAAAACTGGATATCCACATGTGAAAGAAAGAAATTGTACCCTTATTTTACACCATACACAAAAATTAATGTATTGTATAAAAGACTTAAATGTAAAACCTGAAACTATAAAACTCCTAGAAGAAAACACAGAAGAACACTTCATAACTTTTGTCTTGGCAATGATTCCTTGGATATGACACTAAAAGCCCAGGCAACAAAAGCAAACATAGACAAATCAGACTACATCAATCTAAAAAGCTTCAGCACAGTAAAGGAAATAATCAACACAATGAAAAGGTCACCTACAGAATGGGACAAAATACTTACCAACCATATATTTGATAAAGGGTTAATATCCAAAACATATAAGGAACTCCTATAACTCAAAAGTGAAAATGCAAAACAAAATAAATGATCTGATTTTAAAAGTGGTCCAAGGATTTGAATAGATATTTCCCCAAAGAAGACATATCAATGGCCAACAGGTGTACGAAAAGATGTTCAACATCACTATTCATCAGTGAAATGCATATCAAAACCATAATGAGATATTACCTCACACCTGTTAGGATATCTAATTACCAAATAAACATAACAAGTGTTGGTGAGGATATGGAGAAATTCGAACTCTTGTACACTGTTGAGGGGAATGTAAAATGGTGCTGCCACTATGGAAAACAGTGTGGCGGTTCCTCAAAAACTTAAAAATAGGACTGCCATAGGATCCAGAAATCTGGGATATATCCAAAAGAACTGAAATCAGGATATCAAAGAGATATTTGCACTTGCACATTCACTGCAGCATTACTCACAATGGCCAAGATATGACAATTTCTTAAATGTCCATCAATGGATGAATGGATAAAGAAAATGTATATGCATCGAATGGAATATTATTCAGCCAAAAATAAGGATTTCCAAAAATAAGGAAATCCTTCCATGAGATGTCATGGATGAATCTGGAGGACATTGTGCTAAGCAAACTAAACCAGTCACAGGAGGATAAATACTGCATGGTTCTAATATGAGGTATCTCAAATAATCAAATTCATAGAAATAAAGAGTAGAACGGTGATTGCCAAGGACTAGGGGCTGGGGGAAATGAGGAGTTGTATTCAATGGGTATAAAGTTTCAGTTATACAAGACGAATAAGTTCTAGAGATCTGTTGTACAACATCCTGCCTATAGTTAAAAATATTGTACTGTGTATTTAAAATGCGTTAAGAGGGTAGATCTTGTGTCTAATGTTCTTAGCAAAATAAATGAAAATAAACATCTATGAATAACCAAAATAAAAATAAAAGTAGAACATGGAGTGCTTTGCCCAGAGGACTAGTTAGATCCCTCCTCCTTTTTATGGTAATGTATTGCCAAGCTAGTTTTATGGCTTTTATAGCCTCCTATGAATGGGCTACAAACAATTGATTAACAAGAACCTGATTATTTCTGAGGAACAGATACACCTACTCATTTAGTTAACAAATGTTACTGAGTGTGTTCTAAACTAGTGCCGTGCTAGGCATTGGATTTAAACTAAAAGCAAAATCAGACATGATCCTTGCTCTCATGTGGGGAAAGACGACCATTGATCAAATATGAATGAATGTATAATTACTAACAGAAGTCCTAGCTATAAAAGAAATGCAATTTTATGACACAATTCTTGGAGGCTATATTAAAAAAAATAACCTTCACTCGACTGTGGGGTCAGAGAAGTCTTACCTAATTAATTTATTCATCAACTGAAACCAGAAGGATGAGTAGGAAGCAAGAAGATAAAAGATAGGAGGAGTGGGTAAAGTAATCAGATAGAGGGAATGCTGAGTGCAAAGACTCGGGAGTAGGACAGAGAAGGATGGCCTTTGATGTAACAAAAGAAAATGAGACAGATTGGAAAGACGAGGCCCAAACTCCTAAGTGACATAAATTAGTCTTTCCAGATCCATTGTTCAGATATAGTCTCTATAAATATGAACCTATAGCTAAAGGTCTACAAATAAACCTAATCATAAAGTATTCATGTCTGTTATCATCAACATCTTCATCTCATCACTAATGATAATGGAGCACTTGCTATAGACCATACATTCTGCTAAGCATTGTGTATCATTTATCTCATTTAATCGTCATAACAACTCATGAGGTAAAAGCAATTGTTATCTGCATTTTCTGTACAAGACACACTGAAGTTAAGTGATTTGCCCATGTCCATATAGCTGCTAAGCAACAGAAATAAGATTTTAAAAGGGCTTCTCTGATTCTTAAGTCCATGTTTTAATCACGATGCTACGTTACACGGATAATATTTGGAAGAAAGTTTTAGTATGTGTGGTGGCCATAAAAATCTGCCTCACAGACCTCCAACCACAGGTTGCACAACTAACCAAGGGCCTCAGCTTCTCCATTCTGAAATCCATCATTGTGTACTATAGACTGAATGCTTGTGTGCCCCCAAAATGCATGTGTTGAAACCTATCCCCAATATGATGGTATTTGGAGGTGGGGCCTTTGGGAGATAATTGGGTCATGAAGGCGGAGCCCTCATGAATGGGATTAGTGCCCTTATAAAAGAGACCCCAGAGAGCTCCCTTTCTACCATGTGAGGGCCATTTATGGACAAGGCAGCAGGTCCTCACTGGACACCAAATCTGCCGGAGCCTTGATCTTGGACTACCCAGCCATCTGAACTGTAAGAAATAAATTTCTGTTGTTTATAAGCTACCCCATCCATGGGAACTTGTTATAGCAGCCCAGACAGGATAAGATGCTGCGTTTGTGTACTAACTCCACCCTTTCCATGGGCTGCTCCCAGCCCAGGACTCACAGCAGTAGCCAGGCTAGGGCAAGCCACTTCCTACATTGGGACTCCTCTCACACCTGACTTTGACTTGAGGACCACCTAAAAGCTTTGCAAAACCTAGGATATTTCTACCCAGTCTTTCTTCCTCTTCCCTTGCCTCGGGGTCAGACTTGCATCATAGTCTAATTGTTCGCTCAAGGTTTTTTTTTGTGTTTTTTTTTTCTTGGCTTTCTCCCCATTTTCTCTCATGGGGATGTTTCCTTAATAAATTCATGCACACTTTATCCTGTCCTGGCATCTGTTTCTTGAAAGACCCAGACTAAGATGGTATTCAATCAAACATTTATATAACTGAAAAAAAGGCTGATAAAAAAGATCTCAAGTCTTTTTGGCACTTGTGTTTCAGACGGTTAGAGTCACTGAGGTTACAGATTATAATGCATTTATTTTCAATCTATCCCATACTATCAATCTCATTCTCTCTTAGACAGTCTTGGTTTTCACCTCCTCTCCTGTCATAATAGTCCTTCCTTTCCCCTCTCAAAATTTTGTCTACTGAAATGATGATGTCTGAGACACTTGAAAAGAATGCTGGGGGTGGGTGCATTGAAGGGTTATGATTGAGGCAGGACTGGCCAATGGGTTGATGGTGTTGGAGCTTGGTTATAGGTTCATGGGTGTGAATTATGCTCTTCTGTTTAGTTTTATGTAGGCTCAATATTTTCCATAATAAAAGGATAAGGGGGGAAAAGTATTATGATTGGAACAATACATTATATGGCCACCCTACCTCTAACACAGGCCAGCTAATCTGTTCCACTGGTCACAATCACACAGCTAATCTGTTCCACTGGTCACAATAAAGACTTGGAAGGATACCTGCAAGACTCAGTACAAACCCATTCCCGTTCTTGGAAACTCATGAGTTCAGAAGGTTTAAAATTGTTTTAAATGTCTGTTGTTGCTGCAAGTGATAGAAATGGAACTCACAATGGCTTAAGCAAAAAATAGAGTATTTTGATTGCACAGCGATAAAAAAAAAAAAAAAAAAAAAAGTAGGTCACTTTAGGCTAGGCTGGATTCAGGGACTTAAATTCTGTCACCAGGAAATGGTCTCACGGTCCCTCCACTCTTTTTTTCTATGATGGGAGACTTTCATTTTACGGTGGGTAAGATGGGTGTCAGTTTCTCCAAGTTTATGCCCCATGTTCTCAGTACATATCTTTCTCAATTGCTCTGGAAACTCCTAGGATTAGCTCTGATTGGACCAATTTATATCACATATCATCTTTAAACCAATCACAATTCACAAGAGGATGGAATATGCTAATTGGTCGTCCTGGGCTGACTGTCCAACTATGGATGTTGAGGGATGTTCCCACATAGACTAAAGGAAATGGTTATTCTGCATCAGGGTGTTAGCACCAGAAAAAGCAAATACATACTGGGTGGGCAGATAGAACAGGTGTCTACTACCTTCTCTTCTGCCTAGGTATCAACTGCTTTATCATCATGTAAGTAAGGAGCAGAATTTTTTTTTTTTTTTTTTAAGCGAAGATGACTAACTAAGTCTACTCAAAAATTCAGGCTAATGGGAAAAAAAAAAAAAAAATCTCTACTGGGGCTGCCAGTTAGCTCAGTTGGTTAGAGTGTGGTGCTCTTAACAACAAGGTTGCCAGTTCGATCCCCACATGGGTCACTGTGAGCTGTGCCCTCCACAACTAGATTGAAACAACTACTTGACGTGTAGCTGATGGGTCCTGGAAAAATACACCTAAATAAAAGTTTAGAAAAAGAAAAACAAACTCTAGTTACAGAATTATTCTTATCCCTTGAGATTCATTATAACTGATGGAATTGCACAAGATTTATATTGCTACTATTCTTTCTCCTTCTTTATCAGAAAAGACTTTGTTTTGATTTACATGTATTTTTAAAAATAAAATGAAATTGGATTTTTACCTCACTAATTAGGTGCAATACACAGCTAATCGTGCCACAAGGACTAAGTTAAGAGCAGAATAAAGGGAATATTTTTCAATACATGTATCATCCTTTTTTTCTCTGAGAAGACATGCTTGAAAATGAATTTTAAACATTTCATCACTGGTGAAACAAATTAATAATGGCTCAGACACAGAGGTGCTGCATATTATTCATGATCTTGAAATTATTAATGTAACACTAAGCCATTATTACCACAGATTGCCATCAGAATAATTAACACATCTTATCTAATAGAATAAGGCTGTCAAATCAAACTAAGAAGTAATTAAGTTACATAACTACACAGCTGATGCAGAAAGATGCATGTCAAATGAATTTTAAAAACTGCAGCTCGGGGCGGCCGGTTAGCTCAGTTGGTTAGAGCAAGGTGCTCTTAACAACAAGGTTGCCTGTTCGATCCCCACATGGGCCACTGTGAGCTGCGCCCTCCACAACTAGATTGAAACAACTACTTGACTTAGAATTGATGGGTTCTAGAAAAACACACTTAAATAAATAAAAAGTCTAAAAAAAAACCCCAAAAAACAAAACAAAAAAAAACTGCAGCTCACCTACGTGGTTCTGAATAGCCAAGCAGGGTGATTTGCTATTTACTGTCTAGTTTACCACTGATAAGTTATTTCACTGAATCATGCCTCAATTTCTATGTAGTCTGAAGAGGTTAGAATAAAGTGATTACCAAACTCTAGTGTTTATAAGAATGACCTGAGCTTCTGAGACATCTACACTCCTTGGTCTCCCTTGGAGACACTAATTCAGTTGGTCTACAGTGGAGACCAGGAATATGTATTTTTTAACAGCCCCTCCCTCACAAGGTGATTTTGAAGTTGGTGATCCATGACCCACATTTTGAGCAATTCTAGAAAAAAGATTTTCAAAGGTCCCTTCCAGTCTTAATGACCAATGATGAGATCACTCACTATTCCTAATATGGTAGGGAGGTTTTTGTCAGGAATTGGCATTTGCTTTATATATGAAATGCCCATGATCCCATTATCTACTTATGGTCTGACCCTTCTCTTCTGTAAAACTAGCATGGAAAAAATATAAAGAGCAACTAAAGAGAAAAATAACCATTTTCAGCTTTCAAGAAATGCCACTCAACTCTGAAATTATTCCAAACCATAACACTCATGCCCTATGCTAGGTAGTAAATGAGTCACACAGAAGAAATTATAAAGTGAGGTACAATTTATAATTTTAAGAAAACTATAACGTATTTAGCGCTCTGATTTCACGGAGTAAGAACTACTCCTAGAAAATGCACATCGTCTTAAATTTTAAAAGTTTACAATCATGGTAAATTAGAAGAAGCTACTGGTATCCTGAGATTTCCAAGATATCTGTGAAAGGCATTCAAGAATGAAACCAGGTTTTATTTATGAGGTTGTGAGACTTCATCAATATTTAGCCCGTTGCTACTGTCCTGGTTATAGGTCATCATGCCTGATGCAGAACAGACACACTACAAATGTAAAGCAAAGGGTGGGGAAGGAAGGCTTTGGTCAATTTAAATGTATAATTGTTTAGCCATATGAGTGGAGTAGACAAATATCAATGTATAACATTTAAGTATGCTTTTATATGTAAAATCACCAACAGAAAATAGTATAGCAATTTTGAAAAACTCTTCTTATGTCACTGTTAGAGTCTTCACGTGCACCTTTGACATTCGTGTCTTGGTGACCATCAGAGCCATTTTTTGAGTCGCGCAGCACAGTGGTCCAAAGCACAGTGTCCAAAGCAGTGTCTACTGCCATAAAAGTCGTTTGAGATTGAGTACTGTTTAGGTCAGTGTCTCATGAGGTCCCTTGAACCTTAGCGTAAGCCATGACATGACATTCGCATACCGTGGACAGTGAAGCTGAAGAGGAGTACCAGAGAAGAGGTAGAAGAAGACACTAAAAGCCAGGCTTTTCAGGGACGTTGAAGACTTCACAAAGTACACGCGGTTCACCTAGGCAAGCTCCAACATAATTTATCAAAAGTACAATCTTGGCAGCACACTCGTAACAACAGAGCTAATTGAGCTAACCTCTAATGTGTTAGAATATTTTTACCACCTTAGGGAACCCAGGTGGAACTGGAAATAAAAATGTCATTATCTTTTAGTATCTATTATCTAAGGGTTCATAAAAGTACACTTAGGGTTTGGTGACAGAAAGCAGACCTAACACCACTAGCTGTGTAACTTTGTATAAGTTATTTTCTACACCTTAGTTCCTTCATCTATAAAATAAAGATAAAATAACAAATTACATGTTGAAATCAAATGGGATATTGCATGTAACACTTCCAGCCCAGTGACTGGGCACAAAACAAGCATATAATGAATTTTCATTATTGATTCATTACTATTTTTATTATTCACTCATTGATTACAGTAAATATCTATTAAGCACTGATTATGTATCAGGAACTGTACTATATCACACTATGTCCACTGTTTAGTTACTGAAATATCACCTTAATTATTTTAGCCATTTCCTCAACTACCTTTTAATACTATTTTCTTAGATTTTTTTCTGTCTTCTTTTTTATTAAGGTATAATTGGTGTAACATTCTATTAGTTTCAGGTGTACAATATAATGATTTAATATTTGTACGTATTGCACAATAATCACCACAATACATCCAGTTTAACATCCATCAACATACATACAGTGGTCCCCCTTATCCACAGGGCATACATTTTAAGACTCTCAGTGGATGACCAATACTGCAGATAATACCACATTCTACATATACTATGTTTTTTCCTTTTCATACATACTTATGATAAAGTTTAATTTATAAATAGGCACAGTAAGCGATTAACAGCTAATAATAAAATAATTATTAAAATATATTGTAATAAAAGTTATGTGAACGTGGCCTCTATCAAAATATCTGATTGTACTGTACTCACCCCCCTTCTTATAATGATATGAGATGATACAAGGCATACATGATAAGATGAAGTGAATTAAATGATATTGACATTCTGACGTAGTGTTAGGCTACTACTGACCTTCTGATGATATGTCAGAAGGAGAATCATTGAGCCATGATAATGTCATGTCTTCCACCCACAAGTTTAATGCCTTTTCCATCTTAACTAAGCACTTATGGCCCTAACTTTTGCAGGTTGAGGTGCAACAGCAAAACTAGCATGGCTTTCTTTTTCCTGTTCACAATTTCGTGGATAGGAGATCTGTTCTTACCATAGATCTTAGGAACCTCAGCATAAGATTTTTTTTCTTCCTTATTAACTAGAGAACTTTCACCTTTTCACTTAAAGGAAATACTTTATGGCTTCTCTTTGGCATATCCAAATTGCCAGCATTATTACTCTTGAGCTTTGGGGCCATTATTCAATAAAATAAGGGTCACGTGCACACATTGTCTGTGATACTGTGACAGTTGATCGGAGAAATAAGCCGGCTACTAAATGACTAACAGGCAGGGAGTGTCTACAGTGTGGACACGCTGGACAAAGGGATAATTCATGTCCCGGGCAGGATGGAGCTGGACGGCGGGAAATTTCATCATGTTAATCAGAACGGTGTGCAAATTGTTTGTTTCTGGAATTTTCCATTTAATATTTTGGACCGTGAAACTGGAAAGCTAAATGGCAGTTAAGGGGGCGGGGGGGACTAGAGTAGTACAATTTTTTTTTTCTTGTGATGAGAACTTGCCAGATCTACTCTCCTAGCTACTTTGAAATTTAAATTTTCCTTTAAATTGACTTACTTCAATACTTGCTTTGGCCTCCCTCTAAACATCAAATCTGTGAAATCACAGGTTGGATGTGCTAGTTTTATTTTTCCTAATACACATTAACATAAACATATACAATTAAAATTTTGTATATTTATCCGTAAACCACCTAAAATCATCAGTCATGGGCACATCTCACTTTGGAGACTATAAAGACAGTCTCTCTGTCCTCAAAGAACTTTTCTTTCTTTGCCGTGCAATTCTTCTATCGCACAGGGCAGGCCTTGGCTCTTGCTAAGAAGCATTTAGGGTCGAGCTGTCGGGCATGGCCAATGAGATTCCTGCCTTGATGAAAAGGTGACCGCAGGGAAATAGCTCTGAATGTCAGCAGGATTCACCCAACTGAGGGCAGAGCTCAGGCTTCCCCTCAATGAATCTGAAAGTGGCAAGGTAATGCAATTACCTTCCTCTAACAGAGAGTATGTGCTGTGGTACCCCACGCATCACATTATGCACACAGACCACTATCTGCTGAGAATACATTACTTCTAATGAAATAAACCCATACATTTCAGCATCACCTGGCTGTCACACAGATGGTCCCATTATTGCATTATATCATAGTCTCACTGGCAACGTACTGTGAACAAGGTACCACCCCCATCAACCAAGTCAGATCAAAGTCTGCGGTAATATATACAGAAAATCCTCCTCTGAGTTCTCACCTGCAAAAAAAAGGACTAACAAAGGCTTGAGCCATCAACCCAGGACTACACCTTCGATCCCTCTTTCAAGGCTAGAAAGAGATTTTTCAAGAGCATGGCCATTGCAAGAAGCTTCCTTCTTCATCTCTCCAACCCGGGGTTGAAAGGAAGCCTTGTAGTCAGGAGAATGCATCACCGCCGCCAGAAGAACGCCCGTACCTCCAGTCTCAGTGTGGTGGGAGACTGAGTGGAAAGCACCCTTTCCCCAGATGTTTTGTTCACTCACTTAGTAAATATTTGTTGAGCATCCATATTTGCCAAGCATGGGGGTAGGCTCTGGGGAAATACAGATGACTAAAACCCCATCTCATCCCTCCTGGATTTCACACTGTAGCAGGAGTGACACACAAGCGAAAACGTCACTGCAAATTGGGTGATGAGCGCTAAAAAAGAAATACAAGGTACCCTGCAGGCAGGACAATGAAGTCAAGGTGAAGGAACCCCTCAGTTTTAAGAGATAAGAAGTCCAGGAAGGGATCAGAGAGAAGAGGGCACAGGCAGGGAGGATTTGAAGGGGTAGGGAAAGAAAAGGTGAAGGAGCACATTCCAAGATGCAACCAGGCCAGGCGAACTGACATCCTAAGCAGCGTGGCAGGATGAAGCACAGTAGGTTGTTTGGCTGAAAAGAGAGGCAGGGGCCAGGCTGATAAGTGTGGGCTTTCTCCAAGACCAAAAGAAAAAAACGGAAGTTCTTAATGCTGGATTTATGCTTTTAATTTCTTCAGTTCTGTTTCATTTTTCTAGTGTCAGCCCAGTCTCAGGAGAGTGTCTTTAGAATTCCTAGGGAATTCACTGTGCTCTTTAATGTTCATGTTTTGAAGATTTGGTTGCCAAGGCTAATTGAAAGCACAGAGGTCTATGAACTTACATACAAAAGATGCAAAAATTGAAAAAGAATGGATAAATAGGCTTTGATAAGTACGCCACCCCTGGATATAAGGGACATGGGGAAGAAAAGAAACATAATCCCTTCAATGAGTAACTTCTGCAGGGGCGCTGCTCAGCATGCTTGATAACTCCATTGTAATAACTCCATTATAAAGAAGCTCTCTTAACTGAACCTGACTTTACCAATGCTCCAATAGGTTCTATTTTCCTCTGCAAAAAATTCAGGCGGATGCCCAGGGCAGTGCTGAGTGCTCAGAGCTAGCAAGCCCCAGGCACTCTGACCTCACCTGTCATACTGTTTGTTAAGAATCAGTGGTTTTCATCCCCAAACTGGTTAAGGCCAGTTTTATACTTCTTGTTGTAATGACCCAGTTTCTTTTAAAACTATACAAAGTAGTAAAATACAAGAACAACAACAAAACAAGAGGTGCTTCCTCTATGAAAACTAAATTAATTGCTTTGGGAAGACTCCACAGAGGAAGCTGTCTTAAAAAAAAAATGAGACTCAAGAATTGAAGAATTTACCATCCACTATAAAGTTAAAACTGGTGAAAATTATATTATGGGTGTGGTTTATTTAAGAAAAGCAAAAGCTAATTGGTGTAGCCATCCTTAAGTAATGGCCTTGGTGTTACATCGATGGTTAGGAAATTAATGTATAAATGATGTATATTTAAGTTAAAATTAAATAATAAGGTGTGCATAGTTCATTGTTCATGATTTCTTTCTTTAATGTTTTGGTCCTTTTCCTTAGTCCATCAGTTTTTCAACATGAAGTTTCCAAGGTTTAAATATTCTATTTTTTCAGTGTGTGTGTGTGTGTGTGTGTGTGTGTGTGTGTGTACCCTCATGAACATGTATTAAGACCACTTTAACAGATAAATATAACAAAAAAGCTTTGTGAACTCAGATAAAATAGCTTTTCTACTTTTAAAAGAAGTGCAACTAAGACAACAGGTAGGCAGATTTTTTCCATATATAATTCTGACACCCTTCCCATGTCTCTCCCTCAAAACAAAACAAGCCCTAAGTGTCTAACGTGATACTACCATATTCCCCCGAAAATAAGACCTAGTCGGACCATCAGCTCTAATGTGTCTTTTGGAGCAAAAATTAATATAAGACGCAGTATTATATTATATTATATTACATTACATTATATTATACAAGACCCAGTCTTATATTGTAGTAAAATAAGACCAGGTCTTACATTAATTTTTGCTCCAAAAGACGCATTAGAGCTGATGGTCCGGCTAGGTCTTATTTTTGGGGAAACAGGGTAGTTGGGTGGTAAACCAAGATCTGGCCACAGAGTGCTCGCTGAGTTTGCAGTCCGGTCTTTAGCAAGTTTGTTTTTGGGCTTTCTGACCAATGCCTCCTAAGCCAGAGTAGAGTGCACACTTTTGTGTGGTCTTCACCAAGCATTTAGTCTTCAATAACAGCAAGTGACATAGCCCAAAACTGTGTGAGAAATTTCCTCTGCCGGAGCTTTCATTACTCCCAAGACAGTTATGTGCTGTCTCAATTTGCAGCGGTTGAGCATTGCCAATGTTCCAAAGAATTCCTGTCTCCCAGTCACAAATAGGAAGGAAGAGGAGAGGGAGCATAGGAGAGGGAGAGGGAGAAGGAGAGACGGGCGGGGAAGAGCAACAGCAATGACAATAATATTTGTGTTAGTCATCAGTATTTGCTAATAAACCTGCTAATTGCCAAATCTCTTTTGTTCCCAGTGAAACGAAAGTGAGAGCGAAGTTACTCAGACAATTCCAGTCTCTCTCTTGTGTGATTCCTGCAAATGTGTGTTTACATAGTGCCTGATATTAGACTTCCTAAGTCAAATTCCTCTATTTATACCTCAGTATGGTCTTAAGCAAATTAACTGATCTCTTGAAACCTCCGTTTCTGTTCTGTGAAATGCAGAAATAATAAGAACATCTACCTCAGTGGGCTGCTGTGATGACAAAATAAGATAATACATACCAAACACGACTTCCAGAGCCCTTTCAGTGGGAAAATAGTTGACGGTGTGTGACAGGTGGGCTCAATAAATGTGTATTACTACTTCTACTTCTACTACTACAACTACTGAGAGGTAAAAATGTTTCTGGAGGCTCTGAATATTCCAGATTGACTACCCACCTGGATCAATTTTATCACATAAAGTTTTAGCAAGCCCCTATGAGGACGTTGTAATCGTAAAGAAGGGAGCCATCACTCCCTGGTTTTTCAACAGGGGAGGGTAGTACTGTTTGGGAAATGTAACTACATCTTGGGTGCCATTAAATTAAAGTCAAAGCATTCAGAAATCTGAAGCAGTTGTTTCTGTTACCATAATTTTTAAAAGGAAGTATAGCTGTACTTTCTAAATCCTGATCTACTCTGTGGTAAGAAAACCTTACGGTGGGTTTAATGTGTTCATGTCCAATCACAGGTGACAGTCTGAGGCTCATTCATGCCACAGCGTGTCCCAAGATCACAGTAAAGCTGCTTACCTGTATCTTAAGACACTGCAAACAGGCTGTGTTTGGCAGAAAATTTCTATTGGCAAAAGTTGAGATTTTATGAATGGTTATGTCTAACTGCAAATGGATGTTCTATGAATCTGACCCGTTAATGCTAATGTGCTGCTGTTTTTTCATTTTAGTATATTTGACCTTTTTGTGTTTGGTTGATCTCTCATCTCATCACATCCATATAGAACAAAACCCCAAATATCCCCACTCACTTTCATCACCAATTCAAAATCCTATTTTGTCAGCTTTTTGCAGTCTCCTAAAAATGCCCTGAATATACTCGTAGGCTATACCTATACCGCCATGCTTTTTATACCTTTTTCCCTTCTTTTCTCCTTTATTTACCCAACCTTCTACTATCATTACCACTCTTACCTCCCTTACCTACAGTTTTCAACTAACGCAATTGGTGGAAGGATAGTTATTAAAAACTTCCTTCCAAGACTGCTTAGGAGAGACAAGTGTGACAGCTTTTCTTAAGAATTCAATCAAGTGTCTTTTGCCTTGTCACTTCCTGTCGCAGATTGTTGCCATTGTGTTTTTACAGTGAGTTTCAACACCCTCCCAAATTACAGGAGTAGCGCCAGGGAAAGGGATAAACAGGAACCCTTCACATCTCTTTCCAGTGAAGGTTTCTCTAGTGCTTTGGCCACAAGGCATAATCTAAGAACAAAATCAAGACAGAGAACTTTCTCTCCTCTTTTGCTGTGTGCTCATTCTAAAACATTTACACTGCAAATGGTATTCCATTTTGAGGACATACCAACGAAGTGAACAAAATGAACTAAGCATCAAAAATAGCTTTGGCTTTCTTCCACAGGTGGAGGCAGCTCCTGAATTCTGCATGTGAGGGGCTTAGGGATAGCTATCTGATTGGAAGGGGAGGTGAAGGACTTACCTCGAAGCTGCAGTGAAAGTCACTTTTATTTTTACTTTGAATTTATATGTTTAATCAGGGTGACAAGTGCCAACCATGAAGGCTGATGGACATTACTGATGGGGCTGAGCATCTGGCCAGCTGCCTTTGGCTCAGCCACTGTGCCCAGGGTGACATGCGGAGGCAGAAGCCTCAGATCCCAACCTTGTTAACAGAAACAGCCAAGTCAAATGCATTTCCCTTTGCTTTGCTTTGCTTTGCTTTGCTTTGGGTTGATTTGATACAGTCTAAACACTAAGAGAGCAGACTACATACGCTTTTGTGAAACATCTAGCAAAGTATCTGGCTCCTAGTAGGCTCATTATCAATATTTGCTGAATGAAACTGAATCAGGGTCTCAGCAGAAATCTGCAGCAAATGGTTTTATATATATATATATATATATATATATATATATATATATATATATATATATACATACATACATATATATATCCTGTAGCTTTAAAAGTTATATAAACAATGCATGCTCATAGCGAAAAGATTTGAAAATGCTTATTCATAGAAAAGAGAAAATAGAAACCATCTTTTAAGGTTTGAAAGTTATTTTTCCCAGATATTTGTTAACACTTTGTAAGATTAGAAGTGATTTTTTTTTCTTTTCTAATATCTGTATTTTTTTGTCTTAAAAATACAGCTAAATATGTATTACTTGTATAGTTTTTTAAAACCTATAATTTTTAAAAAACATCTCCTGGTCCTTTGAGTGGATATCCTCTCTGTCTCCACACACCTATATTTACATTTGTATTTGTAGTGGTGTCTATTTCTATCTTTTGAAAAACAACCTGTTCTCGGTGGAATAATATAAACTGCTTTTCATTTCACTAAATACAATTCTACTATATTAATTTTTAATGGCCTCAAAGTATTTCTTGGAATGGAGATTTCATTGTTAATTATTTTTGGACAATTCTTAGATAATTAGGATCCCAATCATAAATAATACTATGGTGAACATCTATCTATATCAATGTATCTTCACATGTATCGCTAATCATATTTTAAGCATACTTCCTAGAAGTAGAATGTCTAGATAAAAAGGTGGGAGCTTTTTAAAGGACAATAATAACCCTTTAACTGAGTGCCTACTAAGTGCCAGGTATTTACTATATAATAACTCAGTCTTGACAACAATCAGTGAGTTAGATACGGCTACTGTCTCCACTTTACAGATGGGGGAACTAAGAGAAACTGGTACCTCGAGAGCCTCAGGCACATCTCAGAAGACCAAACTGACCTGCCCTGTCCATATCTAAACCAATCAACGGCCAGGGGGATGGAATTACTGTGACTGACTTGGAAAAGGTCAACCTCCAATGGACATTGGAGAAATCAATCACAATGCACCCTCCAGTACAATTGTAAAAGACCTAATGCTACTACCGCAGTCTTGTAAGGATGAGTGTGCCTTGGCACTGTGGGGCATGCACCATGCACTTTCCTACTCCCCAGAGCCGCTCACCAGGGAGGGGCATTAGGTGGAGGCAGGGGCAAGGGTGGGAGGCAGAAGCCCTGAGGTCTTACAGTGCATTTAAGTTTGGGTAATTTTCAATTTTCACTAGCCAATGCAGCATAAGCCCCTCACAGCCACATAAAGTGGGAAGCAGAAAACAAAGAAGCCAACTCAATGAGCTTGACTCTAAGTGTATGGAACTCCTCTGTATAGTGGAAGGGTCGGTCATGGGTCAGACTTGAATGGCCAGTGTTAATCATTAAGATGACGAGCACTGTTTAAAGACAAAACTTATGTTTTTGCTGGCTTAAGACAAAGCATACTTAGGAAGGAAGAAAAAATGTCATAAAAGACCAAAAGAGATCTCACACATTTTTTCTTAAATATACACAATGACACCATACAGAACAAAAATAAACTGTACTGTATCCAAATTTTTCTGTTTTCCTCTCTCCTCTCACCCTTTTTCTGCTTCCGTGTCCTTTAGTAACTTCCCGAGGGGATAAACTCTTCCAAATAACTGTAACTGTTATTGTATTTCCCACTAACTACACCCTAAAATAGTATATTTCCCCTTAACTGCACCCTAAAATGGTCCATTTCCCACTAACCACACCCTAAAATGGTCTATTACAGGGATTTCCTTGGGAGTCTCTTGAATTTAGGGGCCAGTGTGTGAGTTATTTAAGCAGCCCCAGCTTTGTAGGTTGGCTAAGCAGATGCATAACCTCCAGGATATACCTCTGAGGTCTATTCTGCCATCTGTATCCAGACCTCCAGAGGATTAAGTACTAATATTTTGTGCCAAAACAGTTAACAGAAATTTGTCTGGTCTCAGGACTCTGTCATCAGTATTACAAACGGACCTGGCCCATTTCCCAATCTAACAAGGCTTAGAACACTCAAATATTAACAACCAATGAAGACTTCGTTCAAAATATGCCAAGAATGTGTCAACCCACATCGCACCTCCTGGGTTTTATATGCAATTGGCTTTACTTTGAACCACTATTATCTTTCCTGCCTGAAAACTCTCAGAGGAGATGTGAATGCCCTATGTGTCCAGTCAAGAGGATGTCACTACGGGTGGGTAGCTTCCCTCTTGGAGTTTTAGGACATATTGATCAAGAGGCTCGTATTTGGCTATTCTAAAAGTACATAGAGTGCTTTGGGCAGTTTGGCCCAGAACGGTCCACTAAACACAGCGATGAAGGAGAATGTATTGATTCCTTCTAACATTCACCCACCTCCTCTCATGACTTATTGGTTTGTTTCAGAGAAGAGGCAGTGTGAAGTGTGTTGAGAAATATGACAGCTCATCACAGCAGCCAGAGGTGAGCATGAGGATCAGAGAAGCCCGTGTTAGGTCCCAACCCACCATTTACAATCTCTGTGAGTTTAACCATGTTACTTACTCTGGCTCTCAGTCTTCCCTTCTGTGAAAGGGGGACAATAAAACTTATGTCAAAGGCCTCGTGTCAGGACTCAGTGAGTCCCTGGGAGAATACTGCCCAATGCTGAATAAGGCTGACTACTAGTTAATTCTCTTCCTTAATAAAAAACAAAAGGGAAGAAGGAGAAGCTGTCACACTTTGTCCTCTATTGCTTTCACTATTTTTTCCTTTATTAAGTTTCTTACTCTCACCCTACTCCACCCAAAAAATTGAGGATGGAGACAGATTTATCTATCTTTTGTCCGTCTAGGTTTGCCCATTAAGCTAGAATTGACAGATGATAGATAGATAGATAGATAGATAGATAGATAGATAGATAGATAGATAGATATCAATATCTATATATAGCTAAATATCTCCACAAATAATAGGACAGGGCATTGTCAGTCAGACCAGTATAAGATGGAATTCACCAAGACCCCAGAACCCAACCAAATGGAACTTGAGTTTCCTGTTGGGATGACGTCAGCCTGGAATATTTGGATGCCCTAGCGATTCAAACAGTCCAGTCACAAAAATCAACACCTGCCCACCAGCCTCAGGCAGGCTAAATTTTGCCGGGTTCAAATTAGAATCTACCCACTGAGTCAACAGAAATAAAGCCAAAGGATGGCAAATTTCTTCAGCATATTTGCTTACCTGACTGGTTGGTGGTAGCCATTTTCAGTGCTATGTGTGAAACTATAATGGGGAAGCATCTTGGGTGTGGGATCAGAATGGGAGCATAGATTTTAAATGGCAATGACATGGGGATGGGCTGAGATAATAGAAAGAAAAAGGTCAATGTCCTGGACAAGCAGAATAAAGGCAATTAAAATTTCAAAGAACCGAACCTATTCTTCTAGTTACTCTTAAGGCTGCCCCGGTCCAGTGTCTAAACCTGTATCTTATATTATTGCCTTCAGATTACTAGGTACACAGCAGTGAGCTTTTGAGATAGGAAGAGTCTGTTTAAGAGGCCCAGCCAGGCAGACCATCTGTCAGCATGATTAATGTGCTGGTTAACATTCAGCTGTTCTCTCCTTAGCATGGCAAATGCACCCAACATATCACCTTTGTTCAGCTACCGCATGGCTGGGCCAAGATCAGCAATGCACTTCGATCCTTAATAACGCTCTGGGCTCTTAATCTCCCTGAACCTCTATTAGGCAGCCTTCCTGGCTGGGAATTACAGAAAGAAGTTGGTGGCAGCAGCAATAGCTGCAGCAATGGGCAGTCATCACTGGGGGCTGTTCCATGGGTCTGCCTTAACATAAGTTCTTGAAATGGAAAGGCTGAGTCATCCAAATCAATTAAGCAGGCCTCTATTGAGTGCCAAAAGGCGACATCGTACACTAGGATTGACAAGTCAGGAAGAAATGGGTTCAAATTCTGCGTCCACCATTGGCAAACCGTGTTAGCTTAGGGAAAGTACTCAACCTCTCTAAGTCTTAGGGGTTTCAATTAAAAAAACAAAACAGTATTGCCTATTAAATAAAATAATGTAGAGTGAGCACTTAGCACACAGCTTGGCACATAAGAAATGCTCAATAAATGATCATTACTATTCTAAAAGCACTGGATGGGGAGTGGGGGATAGATCCACGGGATACAGGATGCTGTCCCGGTCCTCAAGGAGTTTAGTGGAGGAGTTCAAAGATGGATAGAATTTAAAGAGATGGCGATGAGAGGAAAGGGCGCTTTGGGTGGAGAGAACAGCACGAGCAAAGGCATGGGAAGTGATTGAACAGCAGCAGGTAGACTTGAGAGGCTGGCATGTGGTTATGGAAAGGGCCAGAAAGGGGGTGGGGGACTGATTAGAAACCTTCGGGTTCCACACTAAGGAATGGGGCTTTATTCTGTAAGTAGTGGAAAGCCATTAACCATTTCAGGGTAAAGGAATTACCTGCCTAGATGAGAATGGACAGGGACAGAATTTTTCTTTGGCTCTGGTATGTGTTAAGGATAACTATGTAATTGAATAGGTTTGCCTAGAACACGGCAAGGAAGTTCCCAGAAGGGAGAAACTCTGACCTCCATAAATAACAGCTGGAGTATCCAAGCCTTTTGGGGGCCTTTAGAAAGGTCCGTTAGCAAATGGGCGACATCCTGAGGGGAAGTGGAGTTGCAGCTAACAGTTGTCCCTGTACCACCAGGCAATCCCAAGGCAGGTCCCCACAGCCCAAGCCAAGCAGAGAACTGAGGAAGCCACATGAGCAATTCAGGCCAAGGGTAAGTCCCTTAGCCCTTACAGGTTCGCGTAAGCTGAGAAGTTTGTAAACCTACTTCATGGTAAAGCCAGGCCCAGTAGCAATCACTGGCATAAAGTCAGTGGGAACTTATTCCTGAGCACTACGGTGGTAATCAGAGGGGGAAGCAGAGAGGGTAGGTAAGGCTTTCAGTGACTGCATTTCTGCTCGGGAGCAGTGAGGATGGTTCTAGTGGGAACTCCTAACAGAGCAGCCAGGGTTGCCAAAGCACAAACCTGCTATGACTTCTCCTTCCCAGAAGTCTCTACCCCAACCAAGTACATATCAGCGAGTGCTCAGAATGATCTAGGAGCAAGGCTGAGCTGCTGCTTTCTTCCAGCCCTAGGAAAGTGCTATATCCGGATCCAGTTATAAAGTAGCAAACGAAGGCCTCTAGCTCCTTTCTTACTGTTGATATAGGTCATGATTATAGTGACAGAAGATTTCTTGGGATATCTGCTCAGCTTACAATAAACACTGCTTCTCTGACCACCAGTATTATTGTGTTTCCCCGAAAATAAGACCTACCCCAAAAATAAGCCCCACTTAAGACTATCAGCCAGATGGATGCATTTAGTACGTTATGACGATGTTCCAGAAGAAGATGACATGACTGCATTTGAATAAATGTAGATTGTTGTACATGAAAAAATAAGACATTCCCTGAAAATACACCCTAATGCATCTTTTGGAGCAAAAATTAATATGAGACCCGGTCTTATTTTGGGGGAAGTACGCTATAAGACCTGGTCTTATTTTCGGGGAAACGTGGTAGTTGGCTAGGGCTGCCATAACAAAACACCACAAACTAGATGGCTTCAAACAATAGCTTATTGTCTCACAGTTCTGGAGGCTAGAAGTCCAAGATTCAGGTGTCAGCAGGTTTGGTTTCTCCTGAGCCCTCTTTCCTTGGCTTGTAGATAGGTACCATCAAGCTATGTCCTCACATCATATTATTTCCTTCATGCAGTGCGCCCCTGGTTGCTCTGTGTCCAAATCTCCTCTTCTTGTTAGATCAGATTAGAAGCCCCTACCAACCTCATTTTACCTTAATTACCTCTTTAAAGGCCCTTTCTCCAAAAAGAGTCATATTCTAAAGTATTGGGGGTTAGGACTTCAACATACAAATTTGGGAAGGGGAGTGGGGGACAATACCATGCATCCCAGAATACCCCCTACGCTGTCCCAAGAGAGACATAACAGAATCTTCTTCCTGGGAATTGGCACCGGGACTAAGAGATGATCAGTCACTTTGATCTCTTGCTCTACGCAGCTCTAAATGCAGTTTTATACCTTCCAGGTGAACCAGAGAGAACAGGGGACCAGGAGTTTAAAATGAGGTCTTATTAGCCCAGAGAGGCAGAGCTCAGGAAAAAATAATAATAATATTTAGAGTGTCTTGGAGTTTCCTGTTCCTCCAAGAGGAATGCAACTTTGGCCCTTGCGTTCTGTGCGACCACGTGTTATGGTTCAGGGAGGTAGCCACAGGTGGCGGCAGTGGTGTGAAGGATGATGGCGACGTCACTCAAGACGGTCTCAGGTTGGGCTGCTCAAAGGTGGCTTTTCACCTTCTGGATGACCAGGTTAATCACTTGCCTTTTCTCTAGCTAACGATCCCCTGGGACAAAGACATCGTACCATCTCTCAGTACATCTTTCTAGCATTTTGCCACCTGTGCAAGCTTTTGCTCTTCCTAATGCCCAGTTATATCTCCATTACTTCCATTTAAGGTCACTTATTCTGGCTAATGTCTTCACTCACAGGCAGGAAATGGCTTTACTTTCTCACCATGCAAACACGTACTATCCTCAAAGAGTAATCACCCCAAATTCTCCCCTTCTCTTCTCCAGGCTGACCAATTCAAATTTCTTTAGCCTTTCCTCAGAGGAAACTTTTTACTCTTTTAAGCTCTGGGTGCTTCTTATCTTTTTCATATCCCGTTTTCATATCTGGACCAACTCTCCTATAAGGAAGTTCAAACCAAAGCTGAGTACAGTGGGAAAATGACATACTGATGCTGTGTGACATGTTCTTCAGGTAGCACTTCAGAATTATAGCGCCATTTCCCTTTCCCACACCAAAACCACTCACATTCGCTCTTCCCATTCAACTTATATTTAACTCTGACACCCTGGTCTTTTTTGGTTCTCTCTAAACTAAGTCTGTTTTTAGCCTCACATAATTTGATTTGTTCCTTTTTTTTACTGTAAGGCATTTCATTCAGGTCTTTCATTTCCTCTTTTTCTTTTGAAGAACCAGAAAATTGAAACCAAAAATAAAAAGTGCGAGGGTAGATCATACAGCCTAGGAATGGTAAACTGGCAGCTAGGGGCCAAATATTGCCCATAGATGTATTTTCGGTGACAGGATATTTTTAAGTGTGTTTAAGGCTATAACGTCTTTACGCCAGGTGGACATGCACTCTCCAATGGTCACAGACCTCATTTCTACCTTTTGTCTTCTATTTTTTTCTCCAGGCCTCTGATGGCATTTGGGGTTAAATTCCCGAATCCAACCAACTCAGATGCAACAGCAGATGGGAGCTGGAGAGTTGAAATGACTTCCCAGGGTCGCAGAGATACTTAATAGAGAGCCTGATCCCCACCCTGGAGCTCCTCGTTTCCCACCCCAGCCCCGTCCTGCCATTAGCATGTTGATCACCTCATTACAATGGCCACGGGAAACAAAGGTTCAGTAATGAAGAGTTTGGGGTATTTCAACTGATATTCTCGATGACAACCAAACACGTGCAGATCACTCTGAGATACTGAGCAGAAAAAGTTTAATCACTTTTGAAACTCTTATTTTGACAAGAGGCTCAACCTTGGACCATTTCTATAACCCTTGCCACACAGAGACCGAGAGTTCTTTTTCTATCTCCGAATAACCCCGCCTCACCTGGACATCCTAAAGAATCTTAAAAGTGCTGAGATTTTGATAAATCATAACAGATGTAACATACCCCTCAAGGTGCTATAAAACCACGCTTTGCTACCAATCTAGAAGAAGAAGCACTTCCAAGGCTTAGGTAACTAACGGTCGGTTGAAGCTCAGATGGCGTGCATCTGAAATAACACTCCAATGATATTTGCAGGAAAAAAAATGGGTTAACTAGAGAAAGCCAACGACCCTGCTGTGGAGAGAAAGTTTGCTTGCATGCTTCAGTCTGCTCTCCTTGACATGTCTATAAAGATCGCTAATGACCAGCAGTAACCTTGTAAAAGGAGGCACTGGTGTTCTAAGGATGCCAATTATATAACTGCATCCTAAACAAAACAGGCGAGAGGAAAGACCAGATGAGTGATGGATAGAGGTAATCAGATTTCCCCTCTACAATACAGAAATGATTTCCATATTCCATAACACCCTGTTTATTCCATAGACTGCATTTCTTTTCCACTGCTTATAGCCAACCCAACGGGATCCAAATTAAAAGAGACAGAACAATGAGGAAGGAAGAAGTGACTGGACTTTTTCATCATTCTTTCTGCATCAAATATAAGTCTATCCCTCACATACAACTGTGGCATAATCTCTCATGTTATTTTAGAATAGCTTTTGTACACCAGAGCTATTGCTTTTACTGGAAATGAAAATCTCAAACACAGAATGAGAAACACAGGCTGCTTTACAGTTAAGTTCTTCTTTCCTTGATACTGTATTAGTAGAAGAAGGAGAAGCATTCAGGAAGCTAGAGTCATTTGGGCTGATTCAAACCAGAAAGGAAAACCAGTGGGTGAAGATTTATGAATTTATTAACAGGTCCCGAAATAGCCTGGGAGTAAGTAAAGCTGCAATCCACAAAAACGTTTCTACCCTAACTGTACAGTTCTTCCGTACCAAGGAAGAAAGCCATGGTTAAGGGCCCTCTTTCACTACCTGCCATAAAATCCTCCCTTCTGTCTGTCTTTCATATTTCATTTCATTCAAACTGTATTTACTAAACCACTTCCTGTGACAGCATATATTCTTGTTTTGAACTCCTGTCTCTTGTCTTTCTCTCTTCTACTTCTTTTCTTCCTTTCCGTCTTTTTCATCTCCCTGAAGCCTGCGCAGAGTCTCTCAAAATCCATAAAGACACCACATGATGCTGTTAAGGTCCCAGGTCTTGGCCACATGTTATGCTAAATCTGCCTGTTCTCTTTATTTTTTATGGTGGTGAGTGTGTTTTGGGGTCAGAAAACCTGGGTTCAAAGCTCTCCTGCCTCTAGCCATTTGGTCTTAGACAAACTACTTAAGCTGTCTATACCCCAATTTCCTCATTTTTTAAATGGGATAGTAATAAAACTCTCATAGCATTTGTGTAAAAATTAAATAAGTACTTAGAAGAGTGACTACTGCAGGGTAAGTATTCAGTAAATGAAACCCATCATTATTATTAGAGATGACAATAACAAAATCAAATGAAATAATGATTTTGAGATTTCTTATTTCATCTCTATGAATCCTAAAAGTATCCAAAACTTTAAAAGCCTCTATGTTGAAGATCCAAAAAGAGAGGGTTTTTGATGACAAACTTCTGGGCATTTGGTTGCCAAGGGAAACATCAAGATAATTTCTTATTCACAGAGTGATTCATAAAGTAGTAATTTTCATGTTAAAAATGACAGAGTTTTACCAAATATACGTTGTTCACTGGGTCAAGACTACACTGTGCACATACATTTTTTAAAGTAGATATGGATTTCTAATCTAATCATCAGGCAAGTATTTTCCAAACATCTACTATGTACTTGGGTTGTGCTAGAAACAAAGAAAGATATAAGCAAAACACAACTTATGCTTAATAACCCACAAGGAGCTTAGAGTTTTGTAGGAGTCAAGACATACACTCTTGTCCAGTTTAAAAATTCATCATCTCTCTTCCTACCTATTTAAATTGCCTACCGTTGATCTTACCTCTGGTCTTACTCCCTTTCAGTTCAATCTCCATGGGGCTCTGATCAAACCATTTCTAGCCTAAAATTCTTCAGAAAAAATTCCGCCTCCTCTAGCATTGCTTTCAAGGTCCTTCATCATCTGACTAATTTTATCTTCCTTTGCCATCTCATCCCATCCTCGTCACCATGTACTCTGGACAAATTCCTCAGCATTTCCTGCACATGGTTTGCCCTTAACTCTGTATCTTCTGGGTATTCCACTTGGCATACCTTTCTACTCTTTGTCCTAGAAAACTCCTGCTTAGTGTTTATGATGGAGTTTCTAATAGTGTGAAATGCTTTAGGAGAATTCTGCTTCCCCCAACACACTGCATATTAATTATGAGCTTATATGTCTGTACTTTCACCATCAGGAGTTTTAGAGTATGCGTTCACACTCATGTGAGGCCTTCCCTAGTGGAGTATATCTCTTTCCTCTCACATCCCCTATAATTACCATGATGTCTGCAGTAGGTTGAGTCATCAAGTATTCATTGCATGATGGAACGTAGAAAGTCAATTATAACTGACATTATATATTACATACATATAATAAATTATACGGCAAAATACCTTGTAGATTTCAAGAGGCTTCCTGCTACATTATCTCAGTGAAATAGTACAAAGCATTGTGTACCCTATTAAATAGTACAACTGGTATTATTGCGAAACTTATCAGCATTCCGGAAATGTTGCAAAGATTTGGGGAAAGAGATGTAGAGTAAGGATTTGAAGGGTGACAGTGAGGCAGAGATGTTTTGTGATGTCAGACATACAATATCTAGATCTATTTTGGCAAAGGAGTAATTGGCGATATCAGGAACCCAACAGACTTACTTCCTTACACTTTCCACATGAATCCGTATCTTCTTTGATTCAATGCCCTTCCATTTGAGAAGTTGAAAACTGTTCTGGTAATAATACAAGTGTGTGCTCAGGTCCTACCTGAGTGCGGCTGAGTGATTCCATTCAAGTCAACCACAGCCACTAGGCTTGACTGGTTTGGAAGCACTGCAGTTATACTGATCATGAAACAAACTACATTGATGTGTAAGATACCCAGCGATGAATGATTACCAACCAGGTTGTAATCCCTTCATTTCTCCATGTACAATAAAACTTCATTTTGTACTGACAGTACCAGCCTTATAGGTTTCTTATTTTTCTTGTGAGACAGGTAAAACATGTCATTGCATTTTTACGTTGTTGTAAAAAATGAAATTCTAATTTTTGTGTTACGCTTAGTTGCAAATTCCTTTCCTTCCTGTTTAAATTCTCCCCAAACCCTCTGTCTCTTCCTTTATAGTATTCTAATCCCAGCATATGCACATTATCCAAAATAGTACGCCAAAGGACATGGTAGTAAAAAACCAAAAGTTTACCACTTCTCAATATTTGTACAGTTGGGAAAAAATGGGACACTTTCTATTTTTCAGTAGAGGATTCTAATGAATAAGATAACCTACTGCCATATGAAAGCTTTGCTTCTAGAACATGAATTTCTTGAAAAGAGGACATCCAAATGTGATTACATGTTTTCCAGTGTCATACTCCAGAAAGATGTTGATATAGCCTAATATTATGTTAGGGAGGGCTTATTGCTTAGGACCAGCTGTGTGACTTGAAACAAGTTATATAATCTCTTCAAACCTCTTACCTAATCAATAAAAGGAGAATAATAGTGTAATAGTAATGTCAACGTCAGAGCCTTATATAAAGATTGCACAATATAATTTATGTGAAATGCTTAGTATACCAATTTTTTGCCTACTATTTTTATCAATATTGCCTGAACTCAAAATAAAACAAAACCAACTTTTTGATTCCAATACATAGAGAGAATGGCCCCAATCTGTCCCGTAAAAAAGTACTGTTAAGCAGGCACAGACTTGGAGAGAGAAAAATCTGAAAACTCTCCTGTTTGCCTGCTGTTCCTTTATGCCCACACCCACTATGCCTTCTGTGTCCTGTACATTGGTGTGTGTCCTTGGTCTCAAGACCATTATCGAGAGAAATTGACCCAGACTTCTCCTCCGGGCATTCTTTCGGCTAAACCATAGCCGGCAAAGGGGTCCTCCTTCTACCTTGTTATATAGAAAACAAATAAAAACCATTCCCCTTCTCTTCACATGCTCACTGTTTTCCAATGAATGGACATCTAGCTCTGAAGGATGGAGCTTTGGCCTTCAAAGGAAGCCCATGGAGGTCCCAAAGGCGACTCAGAAGCACATCTCTCTGTTTAAGATGTAATTGTCCTAAAGCAGTTCAAGATCTGAGTGAATGAGTTTTCCCTTTTTTTTTAATGGTAATATAATGTACCTGCCATAAAGGGACCTGGATTTTCTACCCAGCTTCCAGTGTTATTGATTGTAATACTCCTCAAAGACATAATCAGCAGTGTTGTCTCCAAAGTACAGGGCGCTCACTAGCTGACTTGTTTCTACAACTAAGTGTCCGAGTACTTTACTTTAGACAATACACAAAACATAAAGTTAGAAAACTAATAGTGGATGGAACCAATTCTCCTTTCAAATCTAGAGGCAGCTGCAAAGTTAGGCAAGTAGCAAAAGAAAAATAAAATCCCAATGGCGTGCCCATTTATATAAGCAACATTAAAACATAGCATAAAATTTTGAAAACAAATATGAATTCCACTCTGTCTGGTCACCATCACCCATGAGCAGAAAGAAATTAAAACCACTGTGAGATAATTCCACTTCTGGGTATTTATCTGAAGAAAATAAAAACACGAATTTGAAAAGATATATGCACCTCTGTGTTCATTGCAGCATTATTTACAATAGCCAAGCTATGGAAGCAACCGAGTTGTCCATGAATAGACGAATGGATAAAGAAGACGTGGCACATATATACAAGGCAATATTACACAGCCATAAAAAAGAATGAAATCTTGCCATTTACAACAACATGGATGGACCTCGAGAGCATTATGCTAACTGAAATAAGTCAGACAGAGAAAGACAAATAACATATGATTTCACTTATATGTGGAGTCTAAAACAAAACAAAACAAACAACTAAATAAATCACAACAGAAACAGATTCATAGATACAGAGAACAGAATGATAGTTGCCAGAGGGGAGGTAGATGGAAAACGCGAAGGGGAAGAAGAGGTACAAACCTCCAGATATTAAAAAATAAACAAATACTAAGTCACAGGGATATAACGTACAGCATGGGGAAAATAGTCAATATTATCATAATAACATTGTATGGTCACAGATGATAACTAGACTTATCATGGTGATCAGATCATAAGGAATATAAATGTCGAACCACCACATTGTACACCTGAAACTAACATAATGCTGTATGTCAACTATACTTAAAAAGAAAAACAAACAAAACAAAAAAAAAACCCGACTCTGAGCTAGAAAATAAAGAGTATGTTTAAAATTAATGGGATCTCTTCCTTCCCTGAAGTTTTCCTGAATGATTTTTTATGTATGTTATAGGTGTTATGCTCATAGAACAAGGCTGTCAGTAAAGCAGGAGTGGATCCTTATCATAAATGGCTCAGTGATTTGCATTCTTGGTCTTCTCTGGAAAAGGAGGCTAAAAAAGGTTGAAGGGTTTTGCCAAAGTGCTAGCAGTCCATTGTCTAGGATCTCTAGGCAACATGAAATAGCCCAGTGACAGGAGAAAAGAAGAAGGCACTGCTCCATTTTATTGATTCAATTTTATTCCTTGCCTCTTCAGAGAGTCTGTGTTAGCCTGCTCTATTCCTGAGACACCACTATGCTGATCAGAATATTGGATGAAAAGGAAAACTGAAAGAAGACTAGACTAAATTGATCTATATAATGAAGAGCTGCATCTGAAAGAAGGGCAGGAAAAAGGACTTAGAGATGGGCAGGAGTTGGGGAAAGACCCCAAGTACAATAGGGAGCAGTTGTGACAGTGAGGGAATTTAGAGAGGTGGAGATGAATGAGAGATGAAGAAAAATCTGTAAATGTTTTTCAGTGGTATACAAAATCATTTCCTTGTGTCTGCCTTGAGAGACTTATTAAATCCTTACATGCTTCCATACTTGTTTGGATATTGGACTGGTGTTGCAGCTAGGCATTAAGAATGCTTACACAGCCGAAAACTGTCTCCCAAGGAATTAATGTCCCAGAAGGCACCTTGAAACTGAGTGCACTTACAGACACCATCCTTAGCACTTAGCAACAGTATCTCATTCCACCCCCACAACAATCGGTACCTATAGCCAGGGTTGTGCGTCCAATAGCTATCACCATCCTTTCATTTTTCTCCTTGTTGACAGAGCTGGCCTCCCACTATAATAAACTGTAAATGCTGTTACAGACATTTAATTCCCACGCCCTCTTTGCTTCTTGAATATGGCATGAGATCTAATCCTGGCGAACGTGGTCCAGATAGAAGTAAGCTAGGGTAGTGCAGAAACATTTTGAAAGGTTTATTCCAACTCACTGAAGTAAAATTCTTCCTCACTAAATGAAGTATATCTGGATATAATGTATGAACCTCTGCAGGTAACTTGGGACTGTGACGAGTCATTGCTGACATTGTTAGTCGAAATATGGAAAGCACCGGAGTCCTCAATTGCATCACTGAACCAATCCTGGACCTGCCCTGTCTCCCAACTTCCTTTTAAAAGTAATAAACCCTTTATTATTTAAGCCTATTTTCGTTGCATTTGCTCTTCCTTGCAGCCAAATGCATTCTTACTAATGAGGAATTTAAATCTAAAAGGGCACACTCATGGTGGAATAGTTCTACTCTTCATACAACAATAAAAGTATTACTAAAAATTTTAGTGGGGGAGAAAAAAGAAAAGGCACTCCAAATTGATGAAAAGGGGAGCTAGAGTGAATGGAAAATTGATCTGACACTTCTAGAAGCATCTCCCAGGCTGGCTCCCATAATCTCATCTCCAATTTTACTAGATTTAAAGCATCTCTTGGGTTTAGGTTATCTGAACATGTAAATTATGAAAATCATGTCCCAAAATTCAGGACAGTAGCAAATTCATATCTATTATGTTTGATATTCTAATCAGCTTTCTTTCTCTGACTCTTGAATACATAGGCATGGAATCAATCACTCACATACAGATTTTATTCTAATGTAGCCATAAGAAAAACAATTCATTTAGGATTCTTGCCTAGGAACAAAAGGTGAGGACGAGAAAGTAGGGAGGGAGGAGAACCACAGAAACGTGGAAAATATTCCTCTAGGCTATTTTTCTTGAACTTGACTTCTCAAAACATTTGCTTCTAAAGGCTGCTCCTTTTCCATTTCTAGGTATATTTGTTTTGTTTTTCTGCCAAGCAAGCCAAATGCTCCAGAGGATGATGAATTCTCCAGCTGGATAGTTACGGCAGTGTATAAGTCAGGTGCTTAGAATGCAACGGAATTCTCCAAAGAATTGTTGCATTTTCTGGAGGCTTACTACAGCACAGACATAGATTTAAAGTTTGCTTGTTTTTATTGTGCCTATAGAACAGTTTTACTTTTCTAATCCACTGACCCCTTGGAGAACCTCAAAACAAAGAGAAGGCATTAAATGTAGAAGAATGTTTTGACTGCCAAATACCCTATTTAAATGGAACTGACAACATGCCTACCTGTGACAAGAAGCCATTGCTTGTACAACCTCTCTGCTTCAGTCATTTACAAATTTGTTCATTTAGTCATCCATCCATCCAGTGAACAAGTACTTACTGAGCACCGTAGCAAACACTGCTGGTAGCTCCCCAGATCTCCTGGGACCCCTTTTATCATTTCTGAGTTCATTCTCCTCTGGTGTACTTTTGCCTCCCATTGCTGTACCTGCAAATATTCTTTGGAGAACCTGTCAGAGGCAACTGGAGTTGCTTTGCACATAAGAGCAGAGCGCAGAGAGCCTGCATTGCCTAGGAGTGAGTTTATGCCCCCATATTAATTTCCTACTGCTGCCATAATAAATTACCACAAATGTAATGGATTAAAACAACACAAATGTATTACCTTACATTTCTGTACAAGTCAGACACAGTTTTCACTGGGTGTTTGACAGGCTGTGTTTCCTTCCAGAAGCTCCAGGGGAGAATCCATTTTCTTGCCTTTTCTAGCTTCTCAAGGCCTCCTACATTCCTTGGCTCACAGCCCCTCTTCCAGCGCTTTCAAAGTCAACAATATCACTTCTTTCTGACTCTTCTTCTATCATTATATCCTTCTCTGGCCTTAGCTGGAAAGGTCTTCCACTTTTAAGGACTCATGTGACTAGAGTGGGCCCCCATGGATAATACAGGATAATTTCCTTATCTGAAAGTTTATATCTCTAATTACACCTTTAAAGTTCCCTTTGCAATGGAGGTAATACATTCACAGGTTCCAGGGATAAGGACATGGAAATCTTTGGGGGCCATTTTACTCTTCACTATAGTTCCCCGTGATGCTCTTACTCAATGACTGACAGTCACAATGATTGGCACCTCCCCTGTCTCAGGTTGGGACTGCTCTGGGGGCTAATTTACCCTGCAGAGTCTCCGGAAGCATCCGGTCACCTCCACTGGAGTTTGCCTGAATCCCACCCTTCCTTGGCTTCTTCTGCTTTCTTGTTCTGCGTTCCTCAATTCTTTACCAGCTTCTCCAGGGAGAACTTCCTTAAAGAATTATTTACACAGAAATTCTTACCTTGGAGTTTACTTTTGAGGAACCCTACCCATGACAAGAGCCCAGTATGTGCTAGGAAGCACGTTAGGCACTGGAACAAGACAATAGTGGCTGGTCAGGAGACTTATAAACTAACAACAATAATAATATTAAAAGTATCTACCATTCACTGAACCCTTACTATATGTCTGACACTTGGCTTAGTACTTTCTTGGCTAATATCAGTTAATTTGCATAAATGTATATGATATATGCTATTGTTATCCGCCATTTACATGGAAGCTCCATCAAGCCAAAGACCATGCTTATCCATAGCAGTTTACACAGTGCCTTCTATATAGTAATTTCCCAGTTGGTAGTTGAACGGGGCCTGCACAGAACGGAGAAAGCAACAGAGGTGGGAGAGGTTAAGTTAGCATGTGTACATCGTGAATAGTAAAGCAGTGATTAGAACCCAGTTGTTCTTAGATGCCACTTGTCTTTCTCTATCTGACTTATTTCACTTAGCATAATAACGAACTGAACAAACAAAACAGAAACAGACGCATAGATATAGAGAATAAACTGATGGTTGCCAGACGGGGGGTGGGGTTGGGGGTCTGGGTGAAAAAGATAACAGAATTGGGAAGTACAAATTGGCAGTTACAAAAACAGTCAAGGGGATGTAAAGTACAGCATAGGGAATATAGTCAATAATATTGTAATAATTATGTATAGTGCCAGGTGGGTACTAGAGTTATCAGGGGGATTCACTTCCTAAGTTATATAAATGTCTAACCACTATGCTGTACACCTGAAACTAATATAATATTGAATGTCAACTGCAATTAGAAAAAATAGTTCTGTCAACTCCAAAGCCCATGCTCCAACTGTACTATTTTGCCACCGAACCTAAGTCTACTTGTTCTATTCAAAAAGAAAACAGGGTTGAAGACTCTACATGGGTGGAATGAAGAAAGGTGTCCTTCCTGAAAGTAACTAAAAAAGGATTCTTTCACAGCTAATGGGCTTTAAGACTGATCAGGAACAAGCATATTTATGAGTAATTCTATCAATTGTAGATGGATTTGCAAACTTTGAGTCAGAGAATCTGATAATGTAGTACCAGTAAGTAAAAAAAAAAAAAATTCTCCCCCATAACAAACAATAATGCTCACGTACAAACATGCCTGCACATACCCGAGTTAGGCATCTGGGAATGTGAAGGTCAATGAACATCTCTATGCGTCTTAAAAAATATGTACATCTTACATCTCAGACATCTAATTAAAAAGCAAGCTGCATCCATGAAAGAAATAATTGATAAGCTGGACTTCAGTAAAATTAAAAACTTCTGCTCTGCAAAAGATAATGTCAAGCCACACATAGACTGGCAGAAAATATTTGTAACAGACAAATCAGATAAGGAACTGTTACCCCAAGTACACAAAGAACTCTTAAAAGTCAACAATAAGAAAATAAATACGCCAGTTACAAAAATCGGCCAAAAACCTGAACAGGTGCTTCACAAAAGAAGAGATACAGATGGCAAATAAGCATATGAAAAGATGCTCCACATCATATGTCATCAGGGAATTGCAAATTAAAATAATGAGATATTACTGCACACCTATTAGAATGGCCAACATCCCAACAATACCACGTGCTGGTGAGAATGTGGAGGCACCAGAAAGACTCACTCATTGTTGGTCAGAATGTAAAACAGAAGAACCACTTTGGAAGACAGTTTGATGGTTTCTTACAAAACTAAATATATTCTGACCAGCAACTGTGCTCCTTAATATTTACCCAAAGGAGTTGAAACCTTACGTCCACACAAAACCCTGCACACAGATGTTCATAGCATCTGTATTCGTAATTGCCAAAACTTGGCAGCCGTCAGGATGTCCCTCAGTAGGTGAACAGATAAATAAACTGTGGTACATCCAGACAAAGGAAAGTTATTGAGTGCTAAAGATAAAATAATAAAATAAAATGAGCTATCAAACCATGAAAAGACCCAAAGGAACCTTCAACGCATATTAATAAATGAAAGGAGCCAACCTGAAAAAGCTACATACTATATGATTCCAACTATACAACATTTTGGAAAAGACAAAACGATGGAGACAGTGAAAAGGTCACTGGTTGCCAGGGGTTGCGGGGAGAGAGAGAAACAAGTAGAACACAGAGGATTCTAGGGCAGTGAAAACACTCCGTCTAATACCATAACGGCGGACACATGTCATAATACATTTTCCCAATGCACGGAATGTACAAGCTTAGCGTGAACCCTGATGTAAACAATGGACTTTGGGTGATTATGATGTAGATTCATCAACTGTAACAAATGTACGAGTCTGATGGGCGATGCCAACAATAGAGAGGTTATACATGAGGTGGCAGGGGACATATGGAAAATAAATCTCTACTTTCTGCTCGATTTTGCTGTGAACCTTAAACCGCTCTAAAAGAATAAAGTCTTTTTAAAAGAGTAAAGTGCAATGAATTATAGAGTTATCAGCATATCTTTGATAGGCATCAACTAAAAGTAAGTCAATAGCTATTAAAAAATGCATGATAATCTGTTTCAGGTTATTCTGTCATTTTTGTTTCAGTGTCAGCAAAAGCAAAATACGATATGACATTGGTATTCATTTTTAAAAACCACAGTTTTAATTTAAGAGGATTCAGGGTTTATATTCCACTTAAATTACCAGATAATCTTCTTAAAAACATTCAACATTATATGCGAAATGGAATTGGCTTCTTGTTTAATTACATAAAAACTGACTAATGAAATGAAATGGATATTTCGATTTATGAAACTATACTTTTGTGGTTAGTTCATCACTGAAATTGGCATGGACCTGCGGGGAATTGGTATTCCAGATACAGCCGACTAAGTAGGTTGCCATCTTTCCTGCTTAATATGAATGTTTTTTGAAGGTCTCCATAGATAGATCAAATTTCAGTCAAAATTATAAGGTACTTCAAAATAAAATTTCAGCAATGGATGGGGCCAGAGACAGCAATGATACATAAGAATGCAGCTGCACCGCACCTTTATAAGAGCAAACCTTTATAAACACAGATTTAAATTTCTAGAAAAGCCATAGCAAAAAAATTATACAAATGATAAAGGTGGACCATTAAATGGCAGGAGGTAAGTCCAACAGCAGACACCTGTATGGTTCCCTAGACATTCGTGAAAGGAACAAATCGGGGGAGCAGCTAATTGTGGAGGTTTGAGGGTTTCTGTATCGTGGTTAAAATTTTCTTAAAGCTTGCAAGAATTAGTACAAGACTTTACAATTAGACACGTTGGAAAAGAGCCACAAACTATGTAACAGAGAGAGGAAAACCGTGGAAAGAAGGGAATGTGATGGACGAGAAAAAGGAACTTGAGAGATCAGCCAGAGAATAGCTTCAGTAGAAACAAGAGGAGGATTGGATGCTGTGAGAGCTGTAAAAAAATGTGGCCAGTCAAGAAAATAGCCAAGCTCTAATGAGTTAAGTAGCAATGTGTGTGGGTCTTGACCTTCGATGTCACCAAGCTGACAAAAAGGCAAAGGAATTCCGTGCCTTGAGCTTCATAGTTTGAGGCCAACCTGGGCCCTTGGTCACTGCTGAACACTGGCCCTTCCTGGATAGCACAGCTCTCTCCTAAAATATGTGCAACCGAGGAGTCCAGGTTGTCCTTTGGATCCTGACTCCACATAGTTAAGTGCTGGGCAGAGATCCCGGGTGGCTCTTGAGAAGTAGGAAACTGAGAACCTTCTATTGATTCTGATTCTTCCTGCCTAATTCTCAGCCTCTTCTCTCATTCTGCTTTTTCCATTAATAAACTGCTTTTGTTCTTTGTATTTCACCTCATCTCTCTGTACTGATAGCTTTCAAATCCCCAGCTTCCCACTGAAATTCCAAACCAACACCTAAACCTACCAGATTTTTATGCTAGCTCAAACACAGTATAACCAAAACTGAACTCTTGCTCTTTCCCACCCAAAGCAGCACTTTGAAGGCAGCTCATCTGTCACAGTTTCTTCTATTTCACTTCTTGTGCAGGCCACGCAGCATCTTCATCTCAAATCCTAATGGCCACCATCTTCGACTGGGTCCCCTCATCTCATACCTTGGCTAAAATAGATTTCTAAACAAGTTTGACTCTCCAACACATCCCATGTAGAACAACCAGACCCATTCTCCTAAAAGAATGATTTCATCACACCAAGATCTACTCAATAGTATCCTGGATTACCCAAGCCTCCAATCCAAAATTCGTTACACAGCAAGGACATCTTCACCATATCCCCAAATACCTCTCCCCTGAACTGTCTCCTTTCAGGGACACTGGGCCAACATCCCTCACAGGCCCTGCCCTCAATGAGCTTACGATTCAAATGCTCCTAACCATTTTGGTGCCAAATATCCCTTCGGCAGTCTGATGAAAAGTCCAGGAACCTTTCTCATAAAAAGATTTTTAAATGTATAAAAATAGTTCAAATAGTCTTTTTTTTTTTTTTTTAAAGAGTTTATTGGGGAAGGGGAACAGGACTTTATTGGGGAACAGTGTGTATTTCCAGGCCTTTTTTTCCAAGTCAATCTTGGTTGTGGAGGGTGCCGTTCAGCTTCAAGTTGTTGTCCTTTCAGTCTTAGTTGTGGAGGGCGCAGCTCAGCTCCAGGTCCAGTTGCCGTTTTCTAGTTGCAAAGGGCACAGCCCACCATCCCTTGCAGGAGTCGAACCGGCAAACTTGTGGTTGAGAGGATGCGCTCCAACCAACTGAGCCATCTGGGTGCTCAGCGGCAGCTCAGCTCAAGGTGCCGTGTTCAATCTTAGTTGCAGGGGGCGCAGCCCACCATCCCTTGCGGGACTCAAGGAATTGAACTGGCAACCTTGTGGTTGAGATCCCACTGGCCCATGTGGGAATCGTACCGGCAGCCTTCGGATTTAGGAGCATGGAGCTCTAACTGCCTGAGCCACTGGGCTGGCCCTCAAATAGTCTTTTAAATTAATATAGAAATATAAAAGTATACAAGGACCTGCATTGATGCATTAAAGAGCAAGATCTTATAGTAGCAGACTTATAATTAGCCTAATTGGGAAGGAGGACCTTAAACAACATTTCAAGAATCTGAAGAAACTGATATGATACAAAAACATTTGTGATTTCTATAGATGCCAAAGTCAGAGATACTACTGATATTACACCGCTTGGTGTAATTCATAACAAAATAAATATTACATTTAAGATGATGGTTAATGAAAATATTTTCCAACCAAGTTCCCAGATTCCCAAGTTATTTTTGTTGCTGTTTTCTTTTTTAAATCTCATTTTAATCATCCCTTATCTAGTGATTTTGAGGTACTCCTCACTGGAGCTCCTAGAAATAGACACAATTTTCCTCTCTAAAAAATGTACGTCTGGCTTATCATAATGGCGATCACTTCTTTAGGTATATAAATGTTGAATATATAATAATTATGGTATACACCTGAAACTAACATAATATTGCATGTTAGCTATATTTTAATAAAAATCTTTTTTAAAAGCATATCTTAGTTTTCAAACATGCCATGCTCAATGAAATTCAATTTAAATATTAAGCAAACAGCTATTTACCATATATAAGGCATGATATAAAAGACATAAAACCTGTGTTTAAAGACTGCAGGGCCTACTGGGTAATAGATCTCTCCACAAATTACAGAAGAACATGCTGGGTGTCATATTAACAGTACATGCTAAGTTCAAAGGAAGTACAAGGAAAGAACCATAGTCTGTCTGGGAGAGCCGAGGAAGATACCACCGGGGACAAATGATCTGAGCAAAACGTCTGGGTGTGTGTGCACAGGCAGGGAGCTGTGTCACACTGGCATGGCAGGAGTCTAGGGTGCCTGAAGGAATGACAGTTTGCACTAGTACATGAATACATTCTGGACATCTAATGCACAACATCGTGATTACATCAACAATACTGTATTGTAAACTTTAAAGCTGTTAAGAGAGTAGGTGTTCATTGATTTCCGCACAACAAAGAAATGATAATTATGTGAAGTGATAAAGGTGTTAGCTAAGGTTACTGTAGTAATCACATTGTAATATACAAATGTATCAAACCAACACAGTATATACCTCAAACATAGACAATGTCATACATGTATTATATCTCAACTAAAGAATTAAATAATTAAAAATCCCCTTAATAGTCTGGATTATACACTATGCAGTAATTGAAAAAGAAAATGTCATTCCTTTAACCTGTAAGCAAGGAAGGAAGGAAGGAAGGAAAGAAGGAAGGAAGGGAGGGAGGGAGGGAGGGAGGGAGGGAGGGAGGGAGGGAGGGAGGAAGGGAGGGAGGAAGGAAGGAAGGAAGAGAACAAAAATAAAAAACAAAGGAATGACTAGGGGAGGAAGGGGAGATCTTGGTTTCAGCCAGATAGTATAAACTTGAGAATGCCAAACCAGGAACCATCAAAGGGTTTTTAGGCGATCCACGCTGAATTTCATTTCTTTGCTCATTCTGCTCCCTCAGCTCCGAGAAACATTCCTCCTGCCCTTTCCTAACATATATACTGCTACTTTTTGGTTTTAGATCTATCACCTTTCTTCTCTAAAAAGTCTTCACTGACCACGCAGCTTTTGATGTTTCAAATAATTTTAATGTCCTGTATTATTATGTTTTTGTAATCCACATTAAAATACTTTTGGACCAACATGGTTATAAATAAATTAATATAATGCCTTGAAATTGGTGTGGCTCTGTCTGAACAGAAAGACAAGTGCTTGGCATGAGGTCAGAGGTCAAGGGAAGCTGCAGGCAATGACACAGAATACTTCGAGGATGATTTCCAGACAGGAGCTGAAATTACTGACTGAGAAAATCACCCTTCTTGACAGGCATTAAAAGAAAATAAAAACAGGACTTTTTTGGAGGCGAATGTCTTGGCAATGTTACATTGCCAAAAGAGAAACTTTGACATCTGTTTATAATGTCATTGATGGATAATCAAAAGGAAATATCTTATTGATATCAAAGAGCAAAGGATCTTTGAAAAAGAAGTCATGGAAACTGCTTCTCCCTGGACATTGACTATGCTATAAATGAGAGGCATTCGGCTCACTAACTCAATCATAAACATGCTTAAGATGAATACATTGAAGAATATCTATGACTTTAAAAGAAAATTCCAGTACAAAACAATAACAATAATGGATGTTAGCATATCTCATCTGGTTTAGTCCATACAGAAAAAATTCCCAAAAGGAATATTTATGATAGAGGTTTTTATTGTTTAAGGTTTTTATTGTTTGATTTTATATGCTTCTTACATGTTTGCAATAAAATTTCCACTTGAATTTTCTTGTCATTGTATTTATTTTTGATACCTCTCTTAATTTTATGGTATAGAATGCATTTGCACAAACTAAAGTTTAATTTACTATATTCTGCCTATGGGAAACAGGGCTCAGGGTTAAAGAGAGTTTAATGTGTTACCATAATCTGGTAACCAGTTAGGTCTCAAGAAAGGGGTTGCCTCTATCTCATCGATCCTCATTGAAATAGGGCATGCATGACCCTCAAGATAAAGAGACTGAGGCTGCGGGAAACTCAGGGGTTTTATCCTTTCCTAATATCCTTGGCTCAAGCACATAAAATAGAGGAGAAAAGCACCCAGATAGAACCAGTAGAGGGAATGTGTGTAGCAGTGCCCAGTCTTGGACAATCAGTTTCCTCCTCTCCTACCAGATGGTGTTTCCCAGGCAAAGGACGAGTAATGTGAGACCAGTATGAGTAATCTTTATGGACAGGGAGGCACTTCACAGCTTTAAACCTAAGTCCTTTTAAATCCATAGCACAGGAGCATTCAAGCTGATCCCTGAGATTTGCTTTCATGGGATATAGGACCATTAGATATCCCGCAGCGAAATGCAGTAGGATGCAAGTTCTAGCACATTCTGGCTCCCACCGGAAGCTGGAGGAAGGGGCAAGCATTAAATGAAAATTTTCTTCATCTTCCACAGCTCCCTGACTTACTATCACTGTTAATTTTTCAACAGGGCCAGTAGTAACGCCAGGAATAAAGGAGGGGAAATGCCTTTTCAAGGATTCCATTTTTAAGCCACCCACATAACCAGGATGCTCTCTAGAGACATAGTGTGACTGACTGAAGAGCTGGAGGAGAAATTAACTCTGTGATTTATTGGCTACTTGAAAGACGTTCCTTTCTACCTCACCTGGATTCAAGGACAGATACCAAATACGCTCAAATCTGAAGCGCATGACATTCCCACAAATAGCCAGGTCCCCCGACCATCTGGTGACACAATCAGAGAATGATACTATTGCTGAGGGCACGGCTGCCAGCGGGCACCATCCTAACAGGCACTTGGACAATGCTCCCCAGATTATCACGCGATGCTTTCCCATCTAGTCCAAGGGCAACTCACAACAACCTGGCGAGCCCTACTGAGTTCATTGGTGCTGTTATTATCATCTCCGCAAACCAGGCTTAACAGATTTAAGTAAGCTACCCAAGGTTTTACAACTAGAAATTGGCACAATCAGAACTGAAAGCACTCTTTTCTGTCTCCGAGCCCAGTACTCTTTCTCTACAGTAGTGTGTGTGCAAGTTTGATTCAAAGATGATTTGGAAAGGATCACTAGGGAAAGACCTTAAAAATGGAAATCTTGGAAGTCTCGCCCCAGATATATTGCCCCAGAATTTGTAGGGTGAGGAGCTATTCATCTGCTTCTCCAATAAGTCCCAGGGTGATCTTATGTAGGCTCAAATTTAAGAATCACTGCTCTACATTCTCATAAGGTGCTTCATAGTTTGTAGATCATTGTAAAGAGTTTTGTGTTAATAGTATCAAAGACTATTAAAGTATAACCTTGCGAGTTGATCTAGCGACTAAAAGCACAGAATCTGACACCAGACTGCATGGGTTGGGATCCTGGTTCTGTCACTTAGGAGTTATTAACCTTGGGCAAATTACTTAATGTCTCTGTTGCCTTAGTTTTCCCATCTGTACGACGAAGTTGTTGTAAGCCGTGGTCACCTTGAGAATGCATCTACAGACTTCCCGCCACAGGGACTGTAAGTGATCAGCTGAGCAACGACCCTGACAGCTGTGCTCTGAAATCCACAGCAGCATTTGCACCAGTGCCCCACCTTGCCCAGGCTTCTCCCTACCAATGACGGGACACAGGAAGAAGATTAAGGCAGGCCCATTTCTAGAAGACATGAGACTCCTTTAATGGATAATTTTGAGTCAAGGCCTCCCTGCCCCTCTTGCCTAATCTGCCTCAGACTGACAGCAGTCCAGGATACTTCCACCTGACCTCCCCCCTACCTCTTACTTGAGGTGACACTTGCATCGTAACCTGACAGACCTTCCAGTCTCTTCTGGCTCCTTCCCCATTTTTGCTCACAGGCATTTTGCCTGACAAAATACTTGCATGTTTAATCCTATCTTGGCATCTGCTTCTGGGAGGACTTAGAATAATACAGAAGGACAAAGTGAGGTAAACCATAAAATATATTTAGAAAAATACCTGGCACGTTGTGAGTGCTCAAGAAGCGTTTGACATGATATTATTATGCTTACTATTGCTATTACTACTGTCATGACCACAATTTCCATGGGAGCTAGATTTTCCTCATTAACCATGCTGAGTAATTAACTCACCATCATATTATTAATTCAATTCTAGGTAACTCAAGCTACATAAAAAAGATTTTGCAGATAGTCTTAAAATTAACAATAGAAAGGGAGGCAAAATCCCCGCTCATAAAACTGTATTTTAGAGGAAAATTAAATGACAAACTCTAAGGCACAGTGCAGATATCTAGGTGTAATAACATCTATTTCCCCACCCCCACCCTTATCCGTAGGGACAATGTCTTACTCATTTTCACAGCCCCAGCATTTCTCACAGTGGCTGGATTGTGGTGAGTGTTCATAAGTCTTTGCTGAATTAAATTGTTAAATTGGGGGCCGGCCCGGTGGCTCAGGCGGTTGGAGCTCCATGCTCCTAACTCTGAAGGCTGCCGGTTCGATTCCCACATGGGCCAGCGTGCTCTCAACCACAAGGTTGCCGATTCTATTCCTCAACTCCCTCAAGGGATGGTGGGCTGCGCCCCCTGCAACTAGAAAACGGTAACTGGACCTGGAGCTAAGCTGCGCCCTCCACAACTAAGACTGAAAGGACAACAACTTGAAGCTGAACGGCACCCTCCACAACTAAGATTGAAAGGGCAACAACTTGACTTGGAAAAAAGGCCCGGAAGTATACACTGTTCCCCAATAAAGTCCTGTTCCCCTTCCCCAATAAAATCTTTAAAAAAAAAATTGTTAAATTGTACAGCTCAGTCTAAAGCTTACAGTATAAGATGTAGAAGAGTAATTATTTGTTAAGAGTAATTATTTGTGATTTATTTTCCGTCACAAATCTTGGAGCCCTTTGAAATCGGACACACACTTTGATGGATTAAGTACAACTGGATCCATTTCCCAAAATGATAGTGGAAGTCGCAATGACATCCCTGTTGGAGAAGCTATAGGGGCATGAGGACGTATGCCTGCTCCTTCAACTCATTACGAGTGCACTGGGAATAAAATCTAAAGATAAAGATGTTTAAATTTTTAGAAGGAAAAGACACATCGTCACTCACACACTTACGATGTATATGATGTTTGACTACGGTCACAAATAAAGCATGCAGAGATATAAAGAAATAAAGACAGCTATCTAAAAACAAAACAAAAATCCTCAGGCCTCCAGATTTTAGGTTAAATTAAGCCTGGCAATTGGCAATGATTCAAAACAAAATCAAAAACGTTACTCCCCAAACATCAAGTGATGGTGCAAATGACTTAAATCCTTTATCAGAACATAACAGCCATTTATTATCCCCATTAGCAGAAGGCTTGAAAGGGAGAAAAATAGATTCGAGTGACAGCCACTATATTCACATGTTTCCACTCAGGCCTGTGGCTGAAACACAAAACTTCTGTGCATCTAAAAATCATTCTATCTGGTATTCTGAGTTTTGAAGAAATGGGCAAAAACTTACAAAGGGATCGGTCCTTTGCTGCCATGTCAGATCATCAGAATACCAACTACAAAATACTACCCTTTGAAACCATAACCCGACGTTTACAAAATAGACAATAACATAGAATGCATTGTTTTAATTAAAATAGAAACGCTTCTTTCATGACCCAGGAGTTCTAGCTTTTGGGGTGAAATAGCACATGGGAACATATACACCACAAAAGTATTCTGGGTAGATCCTCGTGGAAAAACAATCCATGGTATATTGGTGCTGTGCTCAAAAAAAGAAAAAACTCAAAGTCATTGCCTTCTAAAGTAGGTATCTGGAACATACAAATCATACTAAGGCACCTAGGCTCTGCAAAAGCCAGAGCTGGGGAAAGAGGGGCTGCAACAGGAGGGACTGTCAACGAGAAAATGGGAACAGTAGCAGAATTGATGGAAAGAGAGAACATTAAAAAAGCTGTGCGTGAAAGTTTCATTCTGAGATGTTTTCAGACAGTACACCAACTACACCCCATGTCAGACTTTGAATAAAATATCAAAGCATTTTGTTTCATTATTGCCCCTTTTCTTCTTATCCCAAAGAGGTTGAGGACTAATTTTTAGGCTCTCAGATTTTCTCAAGTGCTAAATGGTCACCCTGGCAGCTGCAGCAGGCCAAGAGACTTGCCTAAATCTCTGGTCTCTTTCTTAGTTCCAAGGAAATTTTTCTCGTGATGCAGCTGTTTCAGCAGCAACCACATATGACTCCTTATGGCAACCTTCTCCACACCTTCCTACAAACAAACTCCGCTCTGATGGAGTGTCAGGTGGAGACTCAGTCTCCTGTGAAGCAATTTTGTCTCCGGGTTGCTCAGCTCCATACCTCTGTTGGCAGCTGAACAGAGGTGGTGCTTCTGCAATGGTGCAATTCAGACGAATGCTTAGGAATTCTGGCTGTGACACTCTGAATCCCGAGCAAACCAGTTTATGGTGAGAACTATGGAAGTCGAGAGAGAAACATCCACAACTTCAGATGACTACCATCTTCTCTTTCCAAACACTGTTCTTCAACCAACATTCTGCTTTTCATTCTTAATGATTTTTTTCCCCTTAACTATAAAGATTTTTGACATTAAAAAGTGTATCTGATATACTTTTTAACTTGAAATCTGTTCCCTAATTTATATATATATATATATATATATATATATATATATATATATATATACACGCACATATATATGTGTGTGTGTATATATATATACATATATATATATAAATACACACACACACACACACACACACACACACATATAAAACAAAATATAGCAAGTAGCAATTAGTGAAAAAAAGAGGCATGACCTGTCTTTTGTATATGCCATTCAATATTACTGGAGAATGGCACTTATTATACATGTCAGTGCTAAAGTCAGAGACTACAAAAACTCAGCATATTCACTCACTCCCCTGGATTCAAGAGAATTGCTACTGTTAGTGTTACAGAAACCAGCCTTTGAGCTCTCCTTCTCACACAAAACAGGCTTCTACGCCACACTGTGAAAGGTTTCTTTTCAGAGCTTCCATCCTTCTTCAACTTCGCCTACATAGTGGGTAGCTCTTGGTTTGGCTTTCTAGAATCAAGGTCTTCTTGTTGTGTTCACAGGCCCTCAAATTTCCTCTGAGATTTGCTCTTTCCTTACTTGCCATCTGCGCTGTATCAAGGGCTGAGCCAACTTCCTGGTTCCAGATCTCAGCCTGGACAATCAGGATAATAGTCATTGGTTCAGAGGTGACAATATAGCCCAATCCAGGCCAATCAATGTGAACTTTGAAATTTCAACTCTAATTTTGGAAAAGCTCCTCCATTTGCTGGAGTTGCTTTGAAAAAAGATTATAAAATCTGGAATTACTAGTGACCTTGCCACATCCTGGGAAGAATGTGCCCCAAAATGAAGCCAACAGAAACCTATACAAACCATGAAAAAGAGGAAGACAGATTCCTGACTGCAAAGTTTGAGTAACTGGATACAGCCATTTCTTATGCCATATTACCCCCCGGATTTTTAAATACATTTCTTTTTAGGTTAAGTCAAATAGTGTCAGATTTCTGTGATCACAACCGAAAGAGTGCTTACTGATACAATCTAATTGATTTATATCGTCCAGGTAATCAATGTTCTTATTTGTTTTTCATTTGATCAGGTACATATATTTTCATGCCCTACCGACACATGGTCTTCAGAAAACAAGTCTTAGAATTCCTGTCTATTTCCATCAAGGAATTTTAGTTCTCTATTTTTGTTTCCTGTATCTCTGGGTTATGCTCTATGCTAGTGATAATCTGTTAAACTGATTAGAATTAGGTAAATGCAAAATTAAAACCACAATGAGATACCACTACAAATTTACCAAACTGGCTAAAATCTAAACACTAACAAGTGCTGCCAAAGTTGTAGATAACTGGATCTCTTAGTCAGGTGGAACTACAAAACAGTACAATTAGACTGGCAAACAGTTTGACAGTTTCTTATAATGTTAAATATATACTTACTATATGACCCAGCAAACTCAACTCTAGTTGTTAATCTTTCCACTTCTAGTTATTTACCCTAGGGAAACAGAATCTTATGCTCCCATAAAAATTTGTACACAAACATTTACAGCAGCATTATCTGGAAGCACCAAAAGTTAGAAATAACCCAATTGTCCTTCCGTGGCTGAATGGGTAAACAAACAGTGACGTACCCATACAATGGAATGACATTAACAAATAAAAAGAAATGAACTTCTAATACACTCAACAACAGGAATGAATTTTGAACACATTATGTAAATAAAAGTAGCCAGGCTTAAAATGTTAAATGCTGTATGCTCTCATTTATACAAAATCCTGGAAATAGAACTACTATTTCAGAGACCTGTGGTTGATTGAGTTTAGGGACGGAAGTAGGGTTTGACTGCAAAGGCTCAGCATGTAATTTTTGGAGTAATGGAACTGTTCTCTATCCTGATTGTGTTGGTAAATTTGTCAAAATTCACAGAACTATATACCAAAAAAAGAAAAATAACTAAATTTTACTGCATGTAACATTTAAAAAGTAAATTTTTAAAAGCCTGATTAATAATGTTGGCCCTGACAATATCTTGCTGAGTGATTGTGGACAGGATGTATCCCCTCTTTGAGGTTCAGTTTTCTCAGATGGAATATGAGGGTATTGGTCTAAGTTCTTTTCCAAGTTGAGCCGTCTATGATTGAAATTATGCCAGGCAAATGCCTATCTATTCTCTAATAGAATTTAACATGCATTCTACAAAGGGAAGTCATTCAGAGTTTATGATGTGTTTTTCCTCAGCCAGGGTTCTGATCATCCCACTGGGGCATCATCTTCATCACCATCAGCAGCAGCAGCTTTGAGCTATCTACACTGTCTGAATTCACCAGATAATTCAATACCCCAGACCAGGAGGCTCACCAAAGACCACAAATAGCTATACAATTGCAAATTATTATTCCTGCCCTAAAGGAAACTTTCCAAAGAGAAATAAAGCACTTAGGGGTAAATATACAGAGTGAGTTTTGCACCCTCAGGGAAGAATATAGAATCTATGGATATGCTGCAACACTGAATAAATATTAAGTCCATCACTCAGAGCTCTGCTTCACACCCTGTGATTTGCACTGTGGATAAAATACAAGATATGACTGTCACGGTGATGTAATTTCTTGCAATATTGTTATTTTTTTAATTACACAGATTTATGGAATAGAGTTTCAATAGGGAACAAGATCTCTCCTTCCAGGAAACCAGAACCTACTAGTCAAAAAGGACTGTTTCTAGATCTGTGCCAGATACAGAGGGCTAAGAGAAAGGGGCAGATTCTTTGAAAAATTAGGATCACAGCTATTCCATTTCTAAGTATCTACCCTAATATGAGCCGAAATGCAAAAATACTCCCTGCAGAATTGTATGTAATAGTGAAAAATTATAAGTAATTTAAATGTCTACCATTAAGGGACTGGCTAAATAAACTGTGATGGAATCATGTGATAGAATACTAAAAGCAAATAAATGAATTAAAGCTACAAACATCAAAACTGATAATCCCCTAAGAAATATTGAGAGACAAAAATCATATTATAGAGAAACGTTATTTCTTTTTTAGAAAAGACACACAATATTCTATATAGCATCAATAGATATCTATTAGAATTATTTTGAAGGGTACTTACTAAATTCATAGCAAAGGGTGACTTTTGAGAGAAGAGCAGGGGACTTGGTTTAATACAAAAGAGCTCTTGGAGGAAAATGTATTCATGTATTACTTGTATAACGAAAACTTATTTTTAAACAGAGGATCCAGTGAAGAGTACCACAGAGACCTATTGCATCAGGAAATTTGCTCAGGCCACTTAGAAGGGCCTTAAAGACATGTCATCTGGAGAAATGGTGTCAGAGGATGGAACGGTCAGCTTTGCCAAGAAAGCCTTCTCTCAGGGCCCAAGCTATTTTAGAATACTAACCTGGGAGCTGCATTTTAGGAATTAGGAGTCCATTCTACATTGTTCTTAAGAAATCAAACCGTCCTGAAATGATCTGTAACATTAAATGCTGCAGTCTTTTGCTCAGAGCACTATTTAATTTCACACCCACCACCCCTGACTCCCAGCCCACATCTTTCACCATCCAGTGGCCCCCAAACCACAGAGCGATACATATTTAGTTTTAAATTTGGAGTGAATTAAAAACAATTTTGTTTGAGAATCCTGTGATACCCTTTGGAATAATGAGAAGGACCCTGTGGTGTCACAAAAGCAGAATTGGGAAAGCATCAGCTTGTGTCGTTGCCATGGGGATCTGCCTCCTGCAACAATCCAGTTCTAGAGAAAGCAGGAGAAATAGGGGGAAACCTTGGAAAGGCTGTGAATTAGAGTCGCAGAGTAAATGGTAGCAGTGGGTCAGGAGCTTTGCCTTCCCCAGTCTGTCCTGGCAACATGACCATGACGTGTGAGGAAGGAGAGAATGCGTACTCCTATCAGGTTGCAATGAGTCCCTTCTGCTCAATCCACTTTGCAGAATCAAGTGCAGATGGAAGAGGAGCAACTGAGAGGTGGGAATCTTCTCCTCTACCGTTGTCCAGACCTGGTCACTGACCCACTGTGTGATTACAGTGCAGGGGGCCTGGAGCACTGCTTTCCTCTGCTGTTTCCAGTGTCAGCCCCTCCGTGGAGGTGTATTATGTTTCCCAATTTTAATTTTAGCATCCACACTTTGGCAATTTGCATTTAAATGTGTTGTCAGAGAACTTCCAAAAATCGTTAATAGGAAGACCGATTTGCATTTTAATATGCTGTTAAAGAATTTCGAAATATCTTTTTTTAGTGTTGAATACACATTACCAGAGGAATGTCCACTGTTAAAGAAATTATAATTACCTAGGTACAATTTAAACGGAGCTGGCTTTCAGAAGCACCTTGGCTTGGTAGGACTTTGTTAAAAGTTCTTTGAAAATCAGAAAGTCTGAAAGAAAAAGGAAACCTTCTGATCAGGAGGCCTTACAGGTAGAATTGATACCACTGGCACAGAAATCCAAACAGAGAAGTAAGTGATTCCCCAGGGCTGGGGTAGTTTAGTTCTAAGAAAGGAAGATCCTCTGAAAAAGGAAAGGGGAAGGTAGAATTTCTTGGTTGTTCCTTGCCAGCACACCACACAACTATTTCTTCTCTACTGAAGTTGGAAGGCTGGATTCAGAGACTGGTCAAGTCCCAATCACGCAGAGAATGGATGTTTCTACCCACTCTCCTCATTTAATATTTTCACAAAAATAATCATGACCCTGAATGGACACTTGAGTTTTTGTGGATTCTGGAGAAATACTGATGAGGTCAGAACATCACATTCAAAATGATGAAAAACACTTAGCACATCTCTCATTCCCTCTGCTCCCTCATCCTCAGTGACTCTGAGTTACCATAGCATAGACTGGCATTGCAAGCTTTATCGAATCTGTCCTCGACCTACTTTTCCAACTATTAATTGCCCCCATTCTATAGTAACCTTTACCCTAGTCAAACAGTCCATTCCTACACAGCTTGGCCTTAGCTCACTGAGGACTTCCCACCACAAATGCCACACACTCTGAGATGTAGTAAAGGAAGAGATGGAGAAGGATGTAGAGAAAGGAGAAAGGAAGGAGGAGGAGGACAAAGAGAAAGAGAAGGAAAAAACTTTGAAAGAGAAGGAGAAGGACCAGGAAAAAGAGCAAAGAAGGAGGAGAAAACAATCCAGAAATTCTATCTCTTGAAAAATTTTTAACCTTTCTCCTTAAAATGCCCATGTGGTTTTAAATAACTTATGCTCTTTTTAATTGAAGGAAGTTCCCTTTAGAAGTCTCCTGATGAGTTTATTTTGCAAATACTGCTTTTGTATTGTTTAAAAAAACAAGACCTGGCCCAAAATGGAGTTGCTTATGCTAAGCCCGACGTCACCAAATGAAGAGTTTGGATCTCTCCAAAATGGAATCTTAAACCAGTCAATCAGGAATTGCCTGATCCGCACTAATAGACCCCTATCGTCCCCTAAAGCAAAGAGATCTTGTAATAACCAACCTGCTTTTTTGCCTAGGATAACTTCCTTGCTCCCACTCCCTTCTGCCTATAAACGTTTTTCATTTTGTACAGCTCCTCAGAGCTCCTTTCTATCTGCTAGACTGGATGCTGCCTGATTTGAATTAATTTTTGCTTAAAGTCTTAAAATGTTTGATATGCCTCAGGTATCTGTTAACAAGCAGAAAAGTAAAACGTCAAAATCATGTCAGCTCAAATTGATCACTACAGATTTGAAGTGATCAAACTGGTCACTTCAGGGAAAGAATGGCATCTAATTTGACAAACTGCCTCTTTGTTTTCACCTCTTCCAAGGGTCCTGCGCATTCTCTGTGGGAATCTTGCTCAGCAAACCAAGGATAGGTGAAGAGGACAATACCAGCCCTTCAACACAACCTACAGTGAAGGAAAGGAGAATGAGAAACAGAGAAATACACAGAGGGTGCCAAAAAAAATGTATCCGCGTTTTAAGAAAGGAAAAAATGTATTACAAACGTAATACAGTGAATAACGCTAGCATTCATTTGATTAACGCCATCTTTCGAGCGAACATCACACTACACATTGCTACCGTCAATTCAATTCAACTTTGAAAAGTAATACATAGATAACATCTCTTAAAATGTGTACATTTTTTTGGCATCCCCGGTATACAGCCACAGCTTCAGGGTAGAAAGTCCAAGAAGCAACTATTCATTTATTCAATTAATAGAGTTTTCACCGTCTGCATGCCAGGTGGAAGAGCCTCACATAGCAAGTGTGTTAAGACAAGGCAGGATAATTGAGGGCAGATGGCTTTTTAAGGTACCTCCCAGGGACTAACCCTGCGCTCTAAGTGCCTTCCATTTTTTAACTTAATCTTCATAGGAACCTTCCTAGGTAGGAAACAATTGCATCCACAGTTCACAGGCAAGGAAGCTGACACACAGAAGGGGTAAAGAAGGTGCTCAGTGTTACACAGCTCACGTGTGGAGCAGCTCAGAGTGAAACCGGGCCACGGACCCAGAGTCCACACTTTTATCATTAAATCCGACCCATCCATCTTCTCTGAAGATCCACCATCTTTGGCAAATACCTAGAATGTGTTCTTGGGAGTGATGATGAAAATTCATCAACCATCCACATTTTCTTTCCTGCTTCACTTGTGACTAGAGAAACTGACTTTATGATGAGGGCATGTAGGAATGTATGTCACGAAACACAAATCAGTGGATGAAAATGCTGTTGGGGAGATTCATGCTTAATGATGAGTAGATGGACTGAAATATCTTTGTCATGGGACAGGGAACATGTCAGCAAAAAGGTTCAATAAAGAAATGATTCAATGACTTCCTCCCGGAAATGAGCACAGTGTCCGATTACCGGCTGTTAAAGAGAAAGAAAAATTAGAAATCTTGAGGGCTTAGCTGGGTTCGTGTACAGTTAGCATGACACTGAAGCTGAAATTTTACACACCAGGTGACAATTACAACAAATTTATTTGTGTGCTACTGAGTTTTTTCCAAGAAGGAAAAAACATACTGAGGTTGAAGAAGGGTGTCTGGTCAAAGCCTTGACGTTTTTCTATTAAGAATTTTTTTTTTTAAAGCCCATTATATTCTCAGGCTTTTGAGACGATTGTGCACTTCTCGATAAAACATTACCCAAGTGAATTATTTATAAAGCTGCAGGAAACTGCAAACTCTGGTGAACAAATCTTTTTGATGTCCGCATCTCCTGCAGGGCTGTTTTGGTATTACCCTCTGCTCCCTTCTGCAGCACATATTCTGGGCTCTCTTTGGCTACAGCTGCCCACTGTCCTCAGAAGTCAGTCCAGCTGCCAGCTGCCCAAGAGGCAAAGGATGGATGGGAAGGACGAATTCAGTTATCTCTCTGACTCCCTAGTTCCCCCAGCTACCAGATGGGTGAAGAGAGGTCAGGCAGTGACAAAAGAAAATCGAAGACAATTAACACATATACATATGCATATACATATATGTCTGACAATTAAGTTCGCAAACTCATCCTAGAAAAAAGTGCTACAAAGCTCACTGCTGAATATCATTACGGTCACGAAGAACTCCCCTTGGGAAGCTATGCACCAACTCCAGCAGCTACTCCCACCCTTCAGAGCAATTTTGGAACTCTTTTTCTGGAATGGCCATCAGAGCTGTCGTCGTATTACCCTTGATGTCCTGAATATCATCCAAATGTCTTCCTTTCAATATTTCCTTTATCTTTGGGTAAAGAAAGAAGTCATCGGGGCCCAGATCAGGTGAGCAGGGAGGGTGTTCCAATACAGTTCTTTGTTTATTGGCTAAAAACTCCCTCACAGACAGTGCCGTGTGAGCTGGTGCATTGTTGTGATGCAAGAGCCATGAATTGTTGGAGAAAAGTTCAGGTCGTCTAACTTTTTCACACAGCCTTTTCAGCACTTCCAAATAGTAAACTTGGTTAATGTTTGTCCAGTTGGTATAAATTCATAATAAATAATCCCTCTGATATCAAAAAAGGTTAGCAACATCAGGGCAACAAGTTTGCAACTTAATTGTCAGACCGCGTCCATATACATAGTCATTTTCTAAACAGAGCCTAAAACTTTTAACGTTGTCTGTCTGTCACTCACCAAAGGCTCTCCCCAACCCATTAGAGGCAACTCATTGGGAAAATCTGTTTCAGAATCCCAGGAACACACATGGATTCTTTTTTAGGTTTTGTTTGTTTGTTTAAGTAATGTTACTATCATCAGACCACACAAAAGAATCTGAATCTGCACTATTGGTGTTTTCCTTGTTCATATACGAAGCCCTTATTGAGGTGGTATAACTCTTTTCCATTCTGTAGGAGAAAAAAACTGAAGCATTGGCCTCAGACATACCCAGCTTTGAATCCTACTCGCATCACTGTGTGAACTTGACATATTACAGTGGTGCCTCGGTTTTCAAACATAATCCACAAGTTCTGAAACGTTCAAAAACAGCCGACAGCTAGGCCTCAGGATCTTGCACTCAGTGGCAGCCGTGTGTGTGACATGTTCGACTTCTGAGTTATGTTCAAAAACTGAAGCATTTACTTCCGGGTTTACGGCATTCATAAACCAAAATGTTCGTCAATGGAGACATTCGAAAATAGAGGTACCACCGTACTTAACATTTCTGAGCCTGTTTCCTCAATGAGACAATACAGATAATAACTACTGCAATTGGTGCAGCAAATCATAGCACCAGACACACCTTGGGTATTTAGAAATAGTAGCTATTGTGATGATGGCTCATTCATTCAACAATATTAAAGAGTCTTCTAAGAACTAAGCACTGTATCTAAGGCACAGAGAATACAGGCAACTTCATGGAATCCGGGTCTTCGTGGAAACTACGGTATTTTAAGTTGAGGGTATTCAGGTTGAACGGAGCTGGTGTGAATGGACAGGGGTTTGTTTTAAGATCATGAGTTATCCCTTGGTTTCATTATATTTCCTGACAGAGTGCTCTTACAAGATCATATAATCCCAACCTCTCTCACCTTATAACATCAAAATCAAGTGATGGTGCAGTCATTCTCCTGAAGAGAGAAATCCTTAGGGAGGGAGAGCAACGTGAAACTGTCAGCGGAATAGCAGGTCATCATATTGGTGTGGAGTGGTTGTTATTGCTGCCGTTGTAGTTATTGTTTTCTAACCATCTTGCCTGTTTGTGATTAAGATAATAATGTTATGCCTTGCTAATGTTTCGCTTTGGGAAAAATGTAAATAGATATTGTCAACACCTGTACCATTCTTGTAAGTAAATAATTTTCTCCCTACACGTGTTGGCTTGGTATGGAAATACAGCCAAAGCCATTTCCTCTCACTGAAAATGAGAACAGCTCAATCTGCTAAGTTTTCATTCTTCCCTAGTAGAAAGGTAAGTTTTCAAAGAGCTGGAAAGTATGTGTCTCTAGCAAGTAGGAAAAGCAGGGGCTTAAATACATAATTTTGAAAAGGAAACTTCTCTCATTTTAACTGATTGAAATTGTATGAAATTTTATTTAGTAAAGATGTGTCTTAAATTACTGGATAAGTGTGGGGCTACATATTACAGGTATATAAATTTCAAGTAACTTAAACTTTTAAGTATATAAGGGAAGGTTTGATACTTAATATCATTCTATTGTTCATTGTTTTTAATAAACAAAACCATATCCTTTTAATTTATTTTACGTAAATTCAGATTTACGTATGTATTAACATTTTGAAATTCAAAATTGCATTTCTAAAAGTACAAAATAAGAAAGAAAAAGCTAACACATTAAATGCATTTTTCCCTGAATTGTGGTATTCTGTGTCTTTTACTTTTTAAATATCTTTATACCATTATGTATTTTCCAGGATCATATTCCAACAATAAGTATGGATAATTTTATAATGAGAAAAGATAAAAATAAATAAAAGTAATATATATGTGACATATTTATTTTCCTAAATCAATTTAAATTAATTTCATATGAATATTTTCCAAAAAATGGACCCTCAAGGTAGGTTTAGAAACAAGGCTAGAAATCATCTGATCTAGTTTCCCAAACTTCAGTCATTTGCACATCAGCTTCATGCTTTTTTTGCCAAAATCTGTGTATGACCTTTGTCATATATATTTTAAATCTTGTATTTTTCACTTCAAAAGATTAATTGAAAATGAAATTTTATATCCCCATCCTACCTGGAAAATGATCATAATTTGCCATGAAGAAAAGGACAGCATAAAATAAATATAATTAACATAATAATATTAAATTCCAGCCAAATACCATTTCCTATTCAAAGGTTCTGATCCTGAAGTTCATTCCCTTTTCATTTAAAAAGGAAGATTAGCAGGAGTTTGAGGGGGTTAAAGATAAGCTAGCATCAAACTGAGAGTTTCTCTTGGTAATAATTAGAAATGCCAAGGTAGAATTGAAAAGGAATTATATTATGAAAGTGTGAACCTGTATTTAATCTTGATACCCTTGCTACTCATCATCATTTGCTCTGTTAATAAGGCTCCCATGCTTTGGGAACCATTGGTCTAACCCAGCCCAGACAAATGAGGTACCAGTGCCTTCTAAAAAGATCTCCAGAATTGGAGAGTTCATCATTTTGTTCATAATTCTATACAGTGATTATCGAGGTAACCATACATCCCAGTTCAGTGTGTTCAATCCAACTTTACACTGCTGTCCCCGACAACATAATCATTAATCACATTCCCTTTTACACTCAAATGTGTCCTGATTTGGGACAATCCACTATATAGTCACTAGGCTGATTGCTCATCTGTCCCTCGTTTTTTTGAGTACCTACTCTGGACCTGGCTCTGTGATAATGACTGGAAATACAAAGATGAGTTAGATGGTTCCCAGCCCTCAAAGAACTCAGGAATAGATGATCAGGGCAAGGAGGGGAGGGGACCTACTTAATGACAATACAAAGTGAGCCGAGTCTCGCATAGGTCTATGCCACATGCTGTTGGGATCACAGCGGAGGACAGGTGAATCAAAGGGACACTGCAGGTTCCTCACTGGAAAGGGCAAGACCACCAGCTAATTAGTGATGGAAGAACCAATGCCTCAGCTCTGCAGAGCTACAGGTCTTTCCTTTTTAAAACAAGGTTTTACTTTGTGTTCCTGCATGTGCCATTCTAGCAAGTACGAAAAGCAGAATTAAAGTGGGAAGAACCCATACAGTTTCCTACTTATATTTCCTCGGTGGCTATAAGGCATAAGAAAACTTGCCCTGCCTGACGAATCCTGTAATACGTAGAGATAGATAAAAATGTTTGCAGAGGAAGGATAGGCTCCACAATTTACCAGTTTTAAAACATAAATCAGATCATGTCACCTCCTTGTTAAAAAACCCTTCACGGATGGATCATTGTTCTCAGAAGAAAATCCACACACCTTCCCACAGACCACAAGCTCTGCCTTTCCTCTGCAGCCACATTTCCTGCTAGCCTCACTTGAGCTCACTCGAGCTTTAGCCATCTTCAAAGATGCCAAGTTCTCTCTCACGTGAGCCCCTTTCTCTTCACGGGTCCCCTTGCCCGGAGCCCTCTGCCTCCAGTACTTTACCAGTCTGACTTACTCTCGTGCTCCAGGCCTCAGTTCAAATATCACCTGTTTAGCGAGGGCGGCCCTGAGCCACCCGTCCCCTCCCACCCCACCCAGCTCCCCAAGTGTGTCATCATCTCAGCACTGACCACAGTGTTTCTGATTCCTGCCTACTGGCTTTCCCATGAAGGGCGGATCATGCCTGGCGCGCTTCCCCGTGTCTAGCATGGGGAGTGGCAACAAAATAGGAAACGCTTCAATAAAGATTTGTTGACTGGGTTAATAGAAGAGCTTGGGGGAACACAAGAAAATATAGCCAGCTACGTTTTGAATCAAAATGATTCATAAAAACAAAAAAATCTTTAAAAACAGTCATGTTAGGACAGTTAAGACAGGACAGTTAGGACAGGAAAGAAGAGGGCTGAAGTCTGGGTTTCCAGGCTTATGGGTGCTCGGTGAGGCTGAGGAAAGGCCAACTGGCACATGCACTGTCGTAAAGACCTAGGAAAATTATCCGTCCCTCCAGTGGTACTTGCAAAAGGAAGCAATGAATCTGGATCTGCAATGAGGCTGCCAGGTATTTTTACACTTTGAACATCCATTTCCAGATGACACAGAGGACTTCTCCGGGTGACCTTGAGTAAGCCATCTAGATAAATTTCTGCGTTACTTAAATGAATCACCTCTGTAGAGAGACGTGATGATGAGGCTTGTTAATTTACATTTGTAAAAGCACTTTGAAATCTCTGGATGAAAGAATTTCTGCAGAGAGGTGCAAAGGGTGAGGTGATTGTTGGGTAAAATTCTACCCTTTAATGGAAGCAGAGAGGCAGGCCTGAGGACACTTAGAGGGAGGCTCTGGCACATTATATTTCAAATTAATCTTCTAAGAAAGCTCCCTTCTTCCAGCGCATCGTGTTTTAATCACATGTGTAAGTTATTATTCTAGTAATTATTTTCCTTCAACATTTCTCTCCTAAAGTCTCAGCTTTGTGTAAAGGGAGTCTTTAGAGGGATTTCACTGGGAGGTTTTCCTTCTGTTACACTTTAGTTTGTTAATTTTTACCTTACATCAGTAATACTCAGTTCCCGAGCATGACAGTTTCTGTTGCCGAGCTGACTGGGACCCACACGGGGTCATTTCATCAATTCAAGATAGATATTTACAAGCTATAGTCAGAGATTAGAACAAGCTCAGGAAGGAGGGAAGAGAACATTTCAAAGAAAGCTGCCAGTCTATGAGTTAATTACATCCATTTATAAAAATGATATGAATAGTTCCTTAAGAAAAAGTACCCATAGAACATTTTCTTAGGATAATGATCTCTTTCACCAAGGCAAATACAACTCAAAGATAAGACATGTATTGTAAAACTGTCAAGGCAAAAGCTGAGCTTAAAAATAAAAGAAGAAACAGGCGACCATCTTTTTCAATATGCTACATCAATTATACACTCGTGACTGTGCCCACATGACCATATAGCTTTCTTTATGTTTTCCTTGACCTTGTCATTTTGCTTACGTTGGGAGGGAAGTGGGCAATAAGTAAGTTTGTTACATATTCTCGGGAATAGGAAGGGTTTATTTGCTTTACTGTGCCTTCTTCTTCCTGAAAGAGAACCAAGCTCCTTGACCCTTTCTGTGGATCCACACAAGAGGCTTGTCCTGACAACTGCTCCTTCAGAAGGCTGCAGAGCTTGATGTTCTTTCTGTGGTCATCGTATGTCTTTGGGACTTTGTTTAACTGCTTTACCTCTGAAAGCTCTCCTTCCTCCAGAGATAGCTGGGCCCCTTCTAGCTGCTCAGAGGCCATGCATAGCTGGGTTCTGTCCAAGTCCTGCATGCTGACAATGAACGCAGACCAGCCCGTGATGGGGTGCGTCCTAGCCTGGGTGCATGCACGATGCTGGCGATCTGAAGACTGCACATGGGGCCACCGGAGAGGTCACCCACATCCAGTCTCAGACTCAGGACTTCTTCTTGTCTCCTCATACATGAACTGTGTGAATGGAGGGGGCCCAATCTGCTCACTGGCCATTGGGTGTCCTGGTCCATATGTCCCTCAAAGTTTTCTCAGCTTTTGAACTAGTCATCTTAGGCAATGCCTATAGCTTCATGCTGGCTGGAAAGATGGAATGCAAAGCCCCTAAAAACTGATTTGTAAACTGCTGGCCCTCTGATTCATCCCCTTGACAATATACAAGTATAGTAGTGAACATTAGAATACGATAGAAAATAGTTGCACCACTGAATTACTCTGGGCAAGGCCTTCTAACTAGAAACTAAGAAAAGTTTGGCATTTCAAAATAAGGGGTCTTTTGCTGACTAAAGGGTTTTCTCTAGCTTTTGACAGGACATCTATTGGTTCTCTTTGACTGGCAAAGAGCCTGATGGTCTTGACTTGAAAGAAACTCAGGGTACCATCACCATCACCTACTCAGCCAACATCAACTATTTCTTGAGCATCCACTGAGTACGAAGTGTGGTACACTCATACATGCTAAGAAAACACATCTTTCTCTTGAAGGGAAGGCACACTTTAAAGGATGCATTCAAACAAATGGAAATACGTAGTCATTTTTCAGTCACTCACATGAGCACAATGCCAATAGACAGGTACGGGGTGTCTAGAAGGGCTAGTGACAAGGTCTGCAAATAGGCCCATCTTTGCATCCACCCCCTGGCTCTGTAAATTTCCTCAGAATCCCGTACATTTAGAAATGGCAACAAAATCCTGCAGAGACTATAGAAAAGAGAATACTTGTTTAGAAGAGCATCTCAATTGGATGCCGATCAGGCAGCATCTATGTTCACGTCTAACCTGCTAACCTGGTGACTGTTCCCATAATGATATGCTTCATACCCTCTATGGCTCAGCAACAGTCTTCAGGGAGGAGTGTGGTGCAGTCAGAGAGCAGGGCTTCCAGACAGACAGACTGGGATGTGAGTCCAGCTTCACCACTGACTTAGAGTCGTCTCTCTGTGAGTAACTGACTAAAGTTTGCTTCCATTTCCTCATCTCTAAAATGGGTACGACAGCATTGAATTCATACAGTTGTACAGGGGGAATGAGATTGAGCATCAAAAAGAATAGCTGTAGTAAGCTCAAAAGTAGGAACTATTTAAGAAATATGAGTAATTTCCTTATTTCCCTCCCTTTGAATTAAAGTCTATGTGTCAGTGAATGCAGGACACAAAGACTGTTAGCAATTGTGATCTCTTTCTCCTATGAATTGCTGCAATATTGCACTTAACGTTCATTTTAACTTCATGGCAACTGTATACAGCTATCTTCTATCTCTTGTGTTATTTAATTCTTTAATCACACTATACATTGAAACATACTTGTCTCTCCAGCCGAATAAAAGGTACTTGAGCTTGTCAGCATCTTTTATACATGCACTTTTAGGATGTATTTGAAGTGTACCATATGCATTTTTCTAATAACTGACTTGAATAACATGATAAATGCCTTTGATCAAACCATGATACCTATCTACTCATTTATCAGTTTTTTGGAAGGCAGGAACTACAGTGTATAGGTACTTACTGAAGGTCCCATGTGGGTAGGACATGTCTCTATACAGCAGTTCTTCTAGTCTCATTGGCCACAAGGTCTTGATCTTCCTCATTTTAGCATTCCTAAAATGTAGCATCGTGCCTTCCTGCACAGAGAAAATACTCTATATGCTTGATGCGTAAAAAGAACAAATAGTATAAATGTTGGTGAAATTGAAACATTGAATGCAACTCTGTGCATTAAGTGGATGTACATAGAGTCAAGGGACAATGTGGTTACAGGTAATCTAGGTCGTATGGAGCTCTTCCAGCGTGGGAAGGGGGGATGACAAATGATGCTGTGTCGTCCCAGGCGAAGTTAGTCCCAAACACTGTCCCACGCATCGTGATAAGCTGACCCCCAAAAGTCTAACAAGAAAATATGCCTGAACGGCTGCTGATTAATCCATGGGATAAAAAGAAGAGAAATGGCTGTTCGAAATTATTTTAGGGTTTGCATACTTGAAATTAATGTTTGTCTTTGTAATTCAGTACCTATAGGAGTCCTCAGTTGAATTGGTCCTACTTCGCAGGTCAAAACTGATTAGTTTCACGATTCATGAACATCTGAAAATAAGCTTTTTTCTTACCCTTCTATAAAATAGAGGCCCCTCTATTGTGGTGGTGGTGGGAATGTTTTAGAATGAACACAATTCCTTGAATTTCATTGTTCAATAGTGTACTTTAGGGGATATCAGGGTAAATAATGCACACATCCCTGCCCTCTAAGAACTTACAATCTAGTAGAGATTCAGATAGATGTATAAGTAACTTAGTATAAGACAAAGTAGAATGATAAGTGAGGCTGCCCCAAAATTTTAATAATCATGATCTAGGTATTACTTTCCAAAAAGCAAAATTTATTGCCATGTTGTTTACCTTGTATATTTTGATTTCTCACTACTGCCTACTCAAAAAGACTATTAGTCGCTTAGAGATTTTTAGGGTGTCACAAAACACCTTCTGGAACTCTGCACGGAAGATGCTGACCACACCTAATTATCTCAGTCCCTATCTTATCTAATATATAATCCCACTGATACTCCTACTTGTCACATGCAATAGTATGAAAGTCCGCAAGTGTCCAGGAAACAATGATGTTCCTCTAGCGACATGATGCATGACCTCAAACTTCCCATTTTGGCCACTAGCCCTTGGAGGACATCTTGCTGCTTTAATAGTGTTAAGTCACTCGGCTTCATCTAGCCCCAGGGGAAGTCAGGCAGCCAGACTATCACTATTAAAAGATTCCTTGGGGACTTTTTGGTGGCCTCAGCTGCTAGTCTTTCCTGATACTGTCCTTCCAAATGCAGCACAGGAAATAATGAACTTATGGATGTAAATTTGTTCTCAGTTCCTGAAAGCTAACCTATGGTTGGTTCTTTGTGCAGAACCCTAGACAGACTCACCTCAAATAGGTGTGCTGACAAACTTTCTCTTAGTACCAGACTTGGCAGTCTCATTGATCATTTGCGTTTCTTTCAAAAGGAAAATGAGAGAGAGAGAGAGGAGAGGAGAGAGAAGGAGAGAGAGAGAGGAGAGAGAGAGAGAGAGAGAGAGACACCAGGAAGTCAATTGTTCTGGCCAAGATCACAGTGTTTAAAGTAACTGAAGAGTTTCTTTGGTTTTAGACTCCAGATAATTGGAATTGAATGTACAATGTGATGTTTGTATCTCTGCAAAGACCCATCGTTGCACCTTTTTTTTTTTTTTTTGTCTAAATGATTCTGGACCTATGCCCATAGGCAAGTCTTGATCAGTGAACAACGGAGGGGCAGAAAGGAGGCATCTAGATCCAGAATGCTTGGATTCAAACCCAGATAATAGCAACATCATGGCCTTCTTATCCAACGAAGGCTTGAAGGAACCCCAGTACAATTTGTGGGAGCCAAAAATGGATGACTGTGTATGAGCCAGGAAATGACTTCTGGAGACCTGCTCCTGCGATACTCGTATCCGGATGACCTGAGCCACATCACTTATTGCTCCAAATCTCCATTTTATCATCTGTAAAAGACTTCGACATTCTCTAAGGATTTTATCTGCTGAAAATCCTAAGATTGGTTTAGGGTTTCCTCTTTGCTAAATGCTGGTTGATAGTTTTCCATGCCCCTCGACTCTCTGAAACAAAATGAAGTAACTGCACAATTGAACTCGGAGCTCTGGGTACTACATTTTTTCCATAGTCAAAGGCATTTTGGCTCCTTTACTCAATATCGGAAATCAGTTGGAGCAAGAGTCAATACAAACAAAAGAGGAAGAAGACTTTTCTGGTTGGGTTGTGAGCCTATTCTCAATCTCAAGGAAAGAGATTTGCAGATTAATATAGTGAGTATTAGGATATGCATTTGCCTACAAGATTGGTTTTCTCTAGAGACCTAACCAGGTCTTGGATACACAGGTCAGTAGACAGCAGGTTGTTACCCTAGAGACGCCCATAATTAGCTGCCTACTTCTTCCCCAAGTCCCATGTGGGAATGGATGTGATAGTGATTCGGTAAAAACATAGCAGGCAACAACACTTTTGCGAATCCCTGGAAAAAAAACAACAGGAAATTTATATATATAAAAATAAAATTTTTTAAGTTCTAAGTATAAAACACACTTGCAGTTTTCATTAGCATTTAATTTGGTCTCGATGTATATGTAAAAAATTCACCTCCCTCTTCGAGGCATTTAATCGCTCAGGGCTATTTGAAGTACCTTCAAATAGCCATGATCTCAAACTGTAATAAAAGACACATTCTTCTGTAAAGGAAAAAGCCATTTATAAGTCCCTCTCCACTCAATAAGTATAACATCTTTAGAAAACTACAGAAGGTACCCAAATGGTCCTCTTTTTTTAGAAAATGTTTCTATTTTCTATAGCCACAGATCTGCAACAAATTCATTTTTGAATTAAAAAAGGGAAGAAGGTTTCCAAATAGTAAAATTATACAAAGTGGTTTCCTATTTTGGGGGGAGGTAATAAATTTGAGACATAGACAGCTTGATGAGCAAACTTGTATCAAGTACCTGCTTGTGCTCGTCACATTTCTGGGGCTCACGAAGCTACAAGAAGTATCTTGTCTCTGGTGTGGGGTTCATTACACTATTCTAACTGCTTTTATAGATGTTTGAGGATTATCATAATAAAAAAAAAAGTTTACTGATCCCCAGAATCCAATATTGTATGACTAAAAGAGAAGTGATATACAGGATAGCTATCTGAAATGTACAATTATGTATTCCATAAATGTGTAATATATGGATCTATCTATACGTGATGGGGTGGGAGGAGAAAACATGCTTAAGGATAAAAAAGTGACAATGAAAAGGGGGTACAACGTGGGCCATGGTGAGATGACCATCGATCTTCAAGCATAAACTATCCTGGATATAGCTGGTACTCCCTTCCCAAGTGTATTCATCTCAATTATAATACTCTTCACTCTACCATCTTTATTAAGAGAATTAGAAATGGCTCCCAGTAGGTCTGGCTCTAAGTAATAGGTCATAGAAATGACCTATTGATTCCCTAATGGTCACTAACCAAATGAGGTCCTAATATTAGAGACATCAACTCATAGTGAGGAAGGAAAAGAGAGAGAGCAAGGGCAGGTGGGTGGGTGGGGAGCCGGGAGAAAGAGAAAAACTAGACAAAACAAGATGAGAAAAAAGAACGTGCCTTGGGCTGTGATCGCCATGCTCTAGTCACTGAGTTAGAAATAGTTAGATACGAATGAAACTTCCCGGATTCTCAGCCTCTGCCCCTCGACTTGCCTTACGTAGCATGATCTAGTTGCATGTCTTTTCCAGAAAAATGTTCCATTAAGGTTTTCTGACGTGAGACTTGTTATCCCAGAAATCCAAAGAAGTCAGTGAAATGGTTCTTTGTGATCTGGTTGAATGCCACTGAGAGAAAAATATCACCTATGAGACTACAGAGGCCAAATGTCACCCTGTCCTGTACTAAGCAAAGATGAGGACATTGACTCTTTGAGTTTTTTCTAGGAAAGTGACTCTCCTATTTATTACTCATCTACTCTGAGTTTTCATGAAAAGCTTTAAGACCACCTCTCCAATGTTTGTACCTGATACAGGGCTCATATCAGATGTGACTGACACACTGAAAATGAATAATAGCAGGTTGAAATATCTGTAGATTTTCTGAAAAGGCAGAAAAGAAAAAAAAATCAAGATGAACTCGGATTTGCCTTTTGGTAGCCCTCTCCATAGTGCTATTCAGAAGATAAAATTTATGCAGTCTTTTGCTCACCCAAATAAATAAACACTTGAATTTAGAAAGATAATAAATGGGGTGGTGATCTCTTTTACATTTTAAAAATAAATTAATAATAGCATTTTTCTAAAGAAAAACATGGCTTTTTGCTTAAAATAGTCAAGTCATAAAAACTAATGTATACCCAACTTTTCAGGAATAGATTTACTGCACACACTATATTGATACACCACAAATTACAAGCTGCCAAAGGCATGTCTGTCTGTATATGTAAAATTGTACCTGCACATGCCACTTTATACAGAAATTCTTACAGTCACCTCCAGTCAGAAGTTGACTGTAGAAATTGTCAGGACACTTGGAGAAAATCCAAATCTTTGGGGATTGGAGAAGAGGTTTAAAATGTCACTTTTTGTGGCAATCTTTATTCAAAATTTATCATCATGCCCATTTTAGTTATAAAATAACACAGAAATAGTTGTCTTTTGTTTCTGTTACTTGCAAATCAACTATTCATTTCTGTTAAAAGAAGAACAACCATTTACGTAGTGTTTTTCTAGGTTCTCAGCTAATAACGAACCTGTAATACCTCCCAATGCTCATCATAAGCCTGTGATGTGGGTCATGTTATTACAAATGAGGAAACTGAGGCAGAGAGACATTATATAATTTGCCCAACATCATGCAGCAGTGAACAGCGAACCTGGGGTGTGACCCCAGGTCAGTGTGGCTCCAGAGCTCCTTTGTAAACAGCACACCAGCCCTCACGATCTGCCCACACCTGTTGATTTACATACAGATTCCTCAGTTTGTCGCTCAAAACTCTTCAAGCTTCACCTTAGTTGACCATTCTAGATTTACCTCTTCTTATATTTCAAGATTTTTCCACACAACCCCAGACTCTCACCAGCATGGGACGGGCCGCTTCCCCACACATCCTGAACTTTCTCCCTTTCACAACCTGACTAATGGTGTTTCTTCAGTGTAAAATGCAGTCACTTATTAATAGCAAAGGGAGAATTGAAATCGAGAGAGAGAGAGAGATATATTAATTACAAAGGTTAACATTTATTGATCAATTAGCATGTGCCAAAAACTGTGCTAATCATTTACATAAACATATCATGCATTCAATTACGTATAACAATACATATAGGTATTGTTACCCCAATGTTACAGATGAGGAAACTAAGTCTCAGGGAAGCTAGGTATCTTGTCTAAAACAAGTTAACTAATAAGCAGTAGAGTCACAACCCAAACTCTAACTCTGTCTGACTCCAAGGATCAAGCTGTTAACCACAGATTCTAGTTCTCATTTATTCTGCGTCTATTCTAAATTATAATTTGCATTATAGTTGTTTGAGAGTAAGTCTTTTATCTCCCTACTAAACTGTACACCTCTTAGAACAAAAGCTAGATTTTGAATCTCTGATCACTCTCCCATGCCCCCATGCACACACAGTTCTGAGCACAATGTTTGTGGAAGTGACATAAGTAACTAAAGAATTCTAAAGTAAAACGTCAATTTCAAGGTTTCTGGGAAGTCTTCAATCCCTGGGGGACACACCCTCCCCCATCCCCTTGAAGCACTACTTCTGTTAAATGTGCTCTATTTTTGCCCACGGGTAGACTGACAGGAGCAGACTTGCAGAAAGAGTCCGTGCGTGGTGGGTCTTCTGTACAGCTCTGCCAGATCCTAGGTGGAAATGGCTCACAATCCCTCACCTTGCCATGAACGCTGTGGAAAGTGGTTTGTGAGCAGATTGAAACGAATGTTAATTCAGGCTTCTCAGAGATTATAAAGCCCCCAGAGACTGTAAAATTAGGTAAAATTTGTAAAAGGAGCATAGGCCCTGAGAGGTTTCTTGTATTCCCAGTTATATTGCCAGCAGTCAGTCTAAGAAATATGTATGTAAATTAAAGAAGGTTATTTAAACACACCAGAGGCGGAATATATTAATAAATCTGATTTTGGTTCTAAAAATGGACAAAGACTGGAGTCAGCAAAATTTGAGACCACTTCTAATTTTATCTGACCCATTTGATTACATGCTGCTTCTTGAGACAATATCAGTGCCTAGGGTATCATAGAGAACGAGCACGGTATATGGAAAGAACACCAGATTCAAAGTCAAGAGGCATGGATTCAAGGTCAGGTCAGACTGTCACTTAAAAGCAGAGCAAGCTTGAGGAGGTTCTCTGGTCCCAGTAAGCCTCATTTGCATATGTAAACTGGGGATAGCCTGACCTACTGATTTTGTACAAAATCCCACATGAAATACTTTGCAATTTGTAAGGTCTATGACATAAAATACTTTAATCAACGGAGGCAAAATTGTAGCCAACATAATGACAATATTTGCTATATGTTTTGTATTTGATTATAAGAGAGAATAGGGTTTTCTCTCTCTACCTCTTTTCTTCCTACCTCTATTCAATTATTTAACAAATATTTACTAAGTGCCTAATGTGTGCCAGACACTGTATTAGAATGTGCTGAGAATACAGTGGCAAAGGAGTCAGATAGGATACCTTGTGAGGGAGGGGAGCAAAAAGACAATTAATGAGTGTGCAAATTAATGAATAATTTTAGAGGATGAGAGAGACTATGAAGATAATAATAATGATAACGAAATAACTTTCTTAGGAGATAACACACAGGTTGCAATCTGAATGATAACACAGAGTCTCTGGTACAGAAGAAACAAAAAAAGTAGGAAGAGTATTCCAGAAAGAAAGAACAGTAACTCCCGCTCCCTAAAATCAAAATGATCTTGGCATGTTCAAGACTCAGAAATAAGGCCGCTATATAAGTATATAAGTATTATATATCGTTTAAGTAGTATATACTATATAAGTAGTATAACGAATGAAGAAAAGGAGGCTACAGGTAAATTGGGCAGGTAAGGCGTGTAAGAAGGGTCTTGGAGATTGCGGTAAGGAACTTAGATGTTACTCTAAATGCAGTGAAAAGCCATTGGATAGTTTTAAGTAGGAGAGTGATTTAATCTGACTTGCAAGGTCAGAATCTTTGATAAGACCAAAGAAAGAGGCAGAGTCTTTGTTCATATTATAACACTGAATTTTTTTTGTTACAAGCGGCAGGCAATATGTAACCTTTGAAAACGTTTTTCCATGGCAGAGACTAACAGGCATCTCAAACTCAGCATGTTCGGTCGTGACACTGAAAGTACACACAGGAAACACTGAGAACCAGTTGGGTAGTGGCGTGCTAAATTGCACTGCATGGGCAAATAGACAATCGGAGAGTTTATGTTACGTTGGTGCTTGTACAATATAAAGAACAAGCATAAAACAGGCACATAAAGGAGAAGTGGGTGGGGGTTGCTGTGTAAGTCATGGAATAGGACTGATTGGCTGCTCGCCACCCGCATTTTTATACTTCCATGTAGGACATATTCTCTGGTCACATTGATATGTGACACAGTCTATCTCAATTTTAATAAAATAAGCCCTTTAATAAATTAAACCTGTTTTTGTATGAGGTTGGAGAGATACTTCTATTTTTATATATCTTTCCCCGTGGGCCTTAAAAAGTGGACCTGATTTCCAATTCCTCACTCTCTCTTTTCAGATTTTCTAGGAGCCTTCGTTAGAATTTTAGCCTTAAGTTTGTGTCTTGTTAACTCTGTGGCATTTTGAGCTTCGGATTCTTCATTAGTAAATGGAAGGAAACGTAGAAACGAATGTGAAAGCTCATTGAAAGCCGAAAATCACATGTGAATTGTTTATTATTAGTATTTTGCGGGGAAGGCATGTTATCAGACAGTGAGCCATGGAGATAATGATAAGATTGCACAGCTCTGGATGTGGGAAGATGATAATATTCTGTTAAAAGCTGATTGAGATTCTCAAAAACCCAAATTGTTATTTTTTGTGTTTACTTATTCATTTTAATATTTGTTCATCCATTTACTTATTTAACAAATAATTTGTATCTTAAATGGGCCTGGCACTGTGCTGGATGCTGGGGATTGGAGAGCAAACATACACATAATCTCTGTCCTTGTATAGTTTAGTGAGGGAGATAAAAATAATCAAAGAATCAGACTAATAAATGTAAAGTTACAACTGTGATAGATACTTGCAAAACGAAGTATCTATCAGTATTGTGACTTGACAACTCTGTTATTACAAGAATGCATGAGGAGAGTTTGACCTGTTAAGCGAGGTCAGGGAAAATGTCCTCAGGAAGGGATGGTTGCTGTGGGATTTGAAGTATAAGAGTTAGCAAGACACATGGAGGAGGAAGTAAGAGTATTCCTGGGCAAAGAACTACCATTGGCAAAAGTCCTAAGGCAAGAGGAAGAATGGCATGTTCAAAGACCTTAAAGAAGTCTAGAATGTTGGGGAAGGCAGGGTGCAAAGCAGATGGGGTTGAGAGACATGTAGGTCCAGACCTTGTGGCCATGGTAAGAATTCTGGCCTTTATCCTAAGGAAAATGGGGGAGCCATTGAACAGGAATGATATAATGATGAGGACACTGTATCCCAGAGATCAGGTGATGTGTGGGCAGAGCTGTTCTTCATCAGGCTTCATATCTGCTAGTTGGGGCCTCTATTTTCTATCATTATGTTTACAGAGAAGAGTAATTTAATGTGAACTCTTCAATACAAAGAAAGATTTGTAAGTGTTTGCCTAGGGATGCATTATCAAAAAAGCACTGAATATAACTCCAGATAGCATTAAAAAATCATCAGACTATGTCCATTTACTCAACGAACAAATGGTGGCTACTTTGCAAAAGTCATTAGGATAAAATTTGGCTTTGAATTACATCCACTAAATATTCATTTAAAGAACAAAATATTGGTATATCCAAACAGTCAAATTCCTTCCTCAGTTGAGAAGATGAATTTCAGTAAAATCTTAAAAGAGGCGAAAGAGAAAGCCTTATGGCTATCTAGAGAATATATTTTGTGCAGTAGGGCCAGGAAAGACAAAGGCCCGAGGTGGGAGTAGGCAGGAGTGTTCAAGGAGCAGCAGGAAGGTTAGATAGTGAGTCTGGAGCAGAGTGAGTGGAAAACGGGCCAGAAATGTGGGAAGACAGGTAAGTGGGAAAGATGTCATCGAGCCTCCAAGGATATTGTGAGGACCCTGACTTTGACTCTGAGATAAGAGAAATAACGGAGGGTTTTAGACAGAGAAATAGTATCATCTATTGTCTCCCACATCCAGAGCTGTGCAATCTTATCATTATCTCCATGGCTCACTGTCTGATGACATGCCTCCCTGCCAAAATACTAATTAATAAACAATTCACATGTGATTTTCGGCTTTCAATGAGCTTTCACATTCGTTTCTACGTTTCCTTCAATTTACTAATGAAGAATCCGAAGCTCAAAATACCAGAGTTAACAAGACACAAACTTAAGGCTAAAATTCTAACCAAGGCTCCTAGAAAATCTGAAAAGAGAGAGTGAGGAATTGGAAATCAGGTCCACTTTTTAAGGCCCACGGGGAAAGATATATAAAAATAGAAGTATCTCTCCAACCTCAAACAAAAACAGATTTAATTTATTACAGAGATTATTTTATTAAAATTGAGATAGACTGTGTCACATATCTATGTGACCAGAGAATGTATCTGATATGGAAGTATAAAAATGCGGGTGGCGAGCAGCCAATCAGTCCAATTCCATGACTTACACAGCAACCCCCACCCACTTCTCCTTTATGTGCCTGTTTTATGCTTATTCTTTATATTGTATAAGCACCAACTTGACATAAACTCTCCTATTCTCTATTTGCCCACGCGATGCAATTTAGCACGCCACTACCCAACTGGTTCTCAGTATTTCCTGTGTATTTCTCACGACTGAAATAGAAATAGGTAGGAAATACAGTGTTTCCCCCAAAAAGACCGGGTCTTTTATTAATTTTTGCTCTATTAGGACTTATTTTCAGGGGATGTCTTATTTTTTTCATGTACAACAATCTACATTTATTCAAATACAGTCATGTCATCTTTTGGAACATTGTCATAACGTACTAAATGCGTCCATCTGGCTGACGTCTTAACTGGGGCTTATTTTCGGGGTAGGTCTTATTTTCAGGGAAACACTGGTTCTCAGTATTTCCTGTGTATTTCTCACGACTGAAATAGAAATAGGTAGGAATTACAGTGTTTCCCCCAAAAAGACCGGGTCTTTTATTAATTTTTGCTCTATTAGGACTTATTTTCAGGGGATGTCTTATTTTTTTCATGTACAACAATCTACATTTACTCAAATACAGTCATGTCATCTTTTGGAACATCGTCATAACGTACTAAATGCGTCCATCTGGCTGATGTCTTAACTGGGGCTTATTTTCGGGGTAGGTCTTATTTTCAGGGAAACACGGTATGTCTAAGTACAACTCAGCACCCCATGCTCAAGAGTCTTACGGATCATTTGACCCAACCACCTCTTTTTACAGAAGTCATCGGGTACCAGTCAGTCCCAAAAGCTATGACTGAGAAGCTGAGCAGAGATTCTGAGTGTTGAGTTACGCATAGAAAGAGAATCCTGAGTCCACCAAGGGATGAGAGCCCTGGAAACTCCCCATACGTTGGTTTGGGTGCCTCCCAAAGAGCTATACACCATAAATAGACCAATCTTCACAAGAGCAGAAGTCCTACATCAAGTCACCTCAGTCCTTGAATTTGGGTTAAGGTAATCCAGGACTTCCAGAGGCCCCTGACTCCTGCTACAGACAAAAATAAACCCTCTCTAGAAGAACACCATCTTACACCTCACTTTACCATGACATGTTTTCAAATACAATTTGGAATTCAATAACAATTCAACCAGGCAGAAGAAGAAATAAGACAATGGGATCACAAACAAAGAGGAAAAAAGGCAATGCAAATGAATTCACATCGGATACAAATAAAAAAGTATGAGACACCACCTATGTTTAATATATTCAAAGAGATAATAGGCATAACTGAAAATTTGGACAGGGAACTGGAAACTATTAAAAAGAACCAAGTGGAAAAATTGATAACTGAAAAATATAATAACCAAAATTAAGAACCCATAGGTTTTTAATAGTACCATAAACCCAATTGAATAGATAGTTAGTGAAGTGGAACATAGGCCAGAAGAAAATATCCAGAATAAAACATAAAGAAAGAAAGGCTTTTTTCTTTTTCTAAACCAACAACCAAAAAATCCAATCATATTACAAATGTATGAAAAAAACCTCACTGAAGACAGTAGAGGGAAAATGCTAACTTTGGAAATGAATGGAGTCTGTGAGAATAAAAGCAAAAGAAACTGGTCATAAGCACTGTTCTTTGATAAATTTGTATCCCACATAGTACAGGCTACCAATTCTGGATTTGTTGTACATGCGTAGTGGAACTGAACAATTCAGGAAATGGATGGTAGATGGTTGGAACAGGTTTCTCACTGTTGGAGACGGAGTTTACCAATAAACAAGGGGAGAAAGCCAGGACAATCCACGTGTGAACAGATTAGAGATATCAGTACGAACTCATATTTAGCTTCATATAGATATAGATGGTTACACTACCTGTTTAATATTTATACATAGACTATGTACTCAGTATACACACATATATGTGCTTGTTCCGTCAACTGACAGAAACTAGAAGCAATGTAACCCCAGTAGCAGTGAACACACTTAACCCCAGATAATGATTTCTATTCCTATTAACCAACAAAAGAAATCAGCGTTCGTTGGGGATGGTTGATTCTAGGACTGGGGCAGCAAATATTCCAAGTAAGCCTGAAAGATCTTATAGTACCAGAAAATAATGAAGAATGTTAAAAAAGAAAAAAGAAAAAAACAAACAATAACAACAACAACAACAAAAACCCACAAGAATGGTGGCATGTCAAAGAGACACAGGAGCCAAATGAATGAGTTCCTAATGCCTAATGGCCAAAGCTTGAGCCACAAAATAAAGTTAAAATGTAAAGTAGCACTATAACTCAAAGTATAAAATAAATGTCCACAACGTAAATAAATTATTGAATAACAAAATAAATGGGAAAGAAGAGACAAATCTCCCAAACAGAAGAATTCCAAATAATTGACATAGATATTCTGCCCTTGAAGAGGAATGTAACTCTTACTTCTTACATGTGGGCTGTGTATAGTGACTTCTTTCCAAAGAGTACAGCGTGCAAAGGAGAAAAATGCGTAACTTTATCATGGAGAGACCTGACAACCACTACCTCAGTCAAACGATCAAGGTCAACATCAAGAGTGGTAAGTCACACTGATAGAATGTACCCTTGATATGACGTGATAAAAACGGCACTTTATCTCTGTGGTTTTCCTCCCCAAAGCCGACAACCCTAGCCTAATCATGAAAAAGAATCAGCCAAGAGGCACCTAAGGAGATAAGACAACTAAATGTAATATGGTATTCCGGATGGGATCACAGAACAGAAAAAGGACACCAGGTAAAAGCTAAGGGAATGTGAATAAATTATGTACATTAGTTAATAATAACGTATCAGTATTGGTTCACTAATACTGACTATATAAAATTATTGTGTTGTCCAGTGAGATTTAAAATATATGTAGAATTAAAATATATGACAATTGCAGCATATTAGCTGGCAAGTTGGCAAATGCATTATCCTGGGGGAAAAGTATATAATTGTCTGTGGTTTGTTTTATTTATCTGATAATAATAATAAAATTTTATTATGGAGGAACACTTATCATTTTCTATAAAAAGCCACCTGCTGAGAATCATTAGTCTTATCTTTATAGATAAGACTAATATGACTTCTGTTTGTAAAATAGAACGTTGGTACGTGGTCCCTAGGTAAGTAAGGAGTTCCTTGTCTTGGAATTCCAAGCAATGAATCTTGCTTTAATGTCTCTTAATACTCACAATAATATGCTTGAAAAACATAAAGCACATTGCAAAAATAACCTTCCCTTTCAAAAAAATAACAACAAAAACCAAAAAACCCAAACTCTGTAGGTTTCCAGTTCTGTTTCTGAATTTATCAATTTCAATTTAAAAACAACTTTAGAGAAAGTGGGATGCACTTGTGTACTGTTCCTCCCAAGAACAGAATGGAAATCTGAAATTCTCACTGCAGCACAGTTGCCATATCGTATCACAAACGTGGCACCAGTGAAATGAAGCAAGATACTGAAATGAGATTGTTTTAAATATTTCATAGAACACAGAGATTTTGTGGGTTGTTTTTCCCCCCCTGGGGGGTTAAAGATTAAATGTAATATTTCAATCATACCTGATAGAACATGAGTTAATATTTCACAGCTACTTAATACACTCATTCAGAAACAGTAATATAAATGTTCAAATATTTATGCATCGTAGGCAAAACACGGTGCCTTGATTTATTGCATTGTGCTTTTTGCTCTCTTATGCCACTGACTTATGATTCATTTCAGATCAGGTAACCAGAAAATCACTGTATTCAACAGGGGAGCACTAGCGATAAAGTCTTTATACTCACAATCCTTTCCTTTTTTATTCACACACAAGCCTTATTTGCCTCCTGAATAAAATTAAAGTATCTACCAAAGTCAGTGATTAAGGAAGGGATTAATACTGTGTCTATAACTGATTGATCTGATTGCAATTTCCCATCTACATTACGTGGAAAATTCAAAGGCTCTTGTGAGAAGAGTGCTTCGACTGTAATATCCTGTTATTCCCAGACACGAAGAGTGCCTTCAATATAAACTTTCCACCTCAATCATAATGGAAGTTGTACGTCAGGTTTCCAACCCCATCTTTTAATGCTTCTGAAAAGTGTTTTGAGAGCATGAATAAGGTCAGGGAGGAAGCACGTTATTTGGAATGCTTTTTACTCATTTGGTGCCCTTCTTTCCACTATCACTATCCCCAACATATGGAAGTGGAAAATGAGGTTCAGACAAAAGCTTAGACCCTTCAGAGTGAATTTCAGAGTGAAGAAGGGGAGCTCAGGTACCGTGAATGACGTGACAGAGGAATCCATCCTGTTCTACATTGTAGTAGCTTGGGAGTAGGGAAGGTAAGATAGACACAGGGAAGAGAGCTCATCACCTCCCGCTTCCAAACCCTGTTCTCTTCAGAGACACATTTCCTCTTTTATCACCTCACTAGCCTAAGCAATGCAGTAGCACTGAGGGACTTTTAAAACCACATATTGTCATCACGTACACCTTGGTGCGAAGCACTGAGAAAGACACATCACCTCTCTGGCATCCTTCCCAATAATGCATAATCTCAATCGAATCATAAGAAAACATTAGACACACACAAATGGAGAGGCATTAGTCAAAACAACTGGCTAATACTCTTCAAAAGTGTCAAGGTACCTGAAAAACAAGGAAAGAGGTACTGCCCCAGACTGGAGGTTAATATGAAACTGACTACTAAGTGCAATGGAGGATGGTGGATTGGGTCTTTTAACAGGAAAAGGACATCAGTGGGAAAACTGATGAAATCGCAGTCAGTCCTGTGCTTCAGCTAATCGTATTGTACTAAGGTTATAACTAACATATAAGGTTACAACTAACCTATAAATTCATGTCTTGGTTTCAGTTAATGTTCTATAGTTATGTCAAATTAATGTTCTATAGTTATGTCAAATGTTCACATAAGGAGAGGGCACATGATGGGTACATGGGGACTTCGTACTATTTTTTCAACTCTCCTATTAGAATGACCTTAAAATTTTAAAAATTAACTGTTAAAAAGAAAAAAGAAAGAAAGCCACCACATATTATGATGAAGGAAGAACGGGAGGAAGGAGGACGATTCAAATTTAAAGAGGTATTTGGGATGTTTCAAAAATGCTGCTAATTTCTCAGTAGACGTGCATGATTTATTTGAAACCCTTCTGATGCCCAGTCAGAGGTGGCATAATATAGTGGTGAGTAAACCTGCACTTTCGGACCAGCTATATCTTAGTTTAAAACCCGATTTTGCCACTTATTAGCTATGTGTCTAATGACACATTACTTAATCTCTCTTTGAGCCAATTGTCTCATATGCAAACTAGGGAGGTGAATAGTACCAATGTCATAGGATTCTTCTGAGGATTAAATGGAGTAGTACACGTAAAACTCTTAGCATATGCCTGGCATAGAGAAAGCGCTTAATAAATGGAAGTCATTAAATTCTCACAGAAACTGGCACTATTCACTCTATTAATTTCCCAAGTGTAAACCTTTCCTTTCATGTGGAAACATTAATAATGCCCCCCATTCCCTTCAGCCTGACCCAAATTTCATCCATCCTCAAGTGCCAATGGAATATCAATGCCTTCATAAGCCTATGATAATTTTTCTACCCCCCCAACTTTGCATACAATTTATGTACTGTGTCATTCTCATTCCCCGTCACTTTATGTGTGGTAGCCATGTTCCAACGTGTACACGAGAAGATGCTCGGTGATAAAGACCACCTTGTCTCTTCTTATATTGTCCCTGGCATCGATGTTGAGTACATAGTAGGCATTTGAAAAGCAAGGTAGCTAATGATTATGTTATTTCTAAATTTTCTAGAGGAATCGACTGACCCCATGGATTTAATAACTGGGAATTTAGAGGTTTGTAAAATATGACTGAAGAAGTGTACATCTCCTTAAAATCCCTTTAAAAAAGAAGTAAAAGCCTTTCAGAATCCTCTTCACTGCCACTGCAAACTAAATTAGATTCTTCACTGCTGTCTCTGGGGTCTATGTCATGTGTTTTTGTCTTGTAAAGAAGACACTTCACAACAGTCTCTCAGGAACTTCCATAGACACATTTCTTTGGCTGCAATCTATTCTCTCAGGAAATTTACCCAAAATTCTTAATAACTTCCACATTCAGATACTATGATCACACATAACACCAGGAAGAGCACATCGTTTCTTTGAACAATTCCCAATACAGCATTAGGGTTTCTTAAGTGCTTTTAAGTATATTATTTTAAATGATTCTCATAAAAACTCTAAGAGGCTGTCTGGAAAGTATTATTACCCCCAGCTTGCAGATAAGACAACTGAGGCCCCCATGTGCCAAAACTCACACAATTAGTAAGTTGCAATTCAGCATCCGTGTCTCATTCAACAAGCATTTATTGAGTGAGTCCTGTAGGTCTCCCCTGTCCTGGATGCTCCCTCAGTCCCACATGCTTGCTCCTTTCATAGCACTGTGCTTATCATTAAGGGTTGTAAACATCTACCTATTTGTCTAAATTCTCCCTGGACTATAAGCTCCATGAAAGCAAGCATATGTCTTGCTCAAGTTGAATCCCTGACAACTAGCACCATGAAAGAACTAACTGAGCACTTGGGGAATAGATGAAAGGGAACAACTCAAAAGTTGATGCCAAAAGAGCTCAAATTACTCATTTTGGATTACTGCAAATTACATTTTCCACATCTTAGCATCTTACAACCCAATTCTTCCCAACAGAAAGCATGGCTGTTGGGAAATTAACACTCTATACTCTTGGGGAAGGAGCAAAGCCTATCACTGAGATGAGTCAACAAGACCAGGTGATCATGGAGAAGCATTTCCCTAATAGCTAGTGAAGGTGAGTGGTGAGCATTTTTTCACATATATGTTGGCCATTTGTATGTCTTCCTGGAAGAAGTGTCTGTTTAGGTCGTCTGCCAATTTTTAAATTGGATTGTTTGGTTTCTTGTTATTAAGGGCATGAATTCTTTATATACTTTGTATATTGGCCCCATATCAGATTTATATGGAATCACAAAAGACCCTGAATAGCCAAAGCAATCATGAGGAAAAAAGAACAAGTCACACTCCCTGACTTCAAATTATACTACAAAGCGACAATAATAAAAACAGCACGGTACTGGCAGGAAAACAGACCAGTGGAATAGAATTGAGAACCCGGAAATGAACCCACATATATAAGGGCAGATAATTTTTGACAAAGGAGTCAAAAATATACAATGGAGAAAAAAAGCCTCTCTAATAAATGGTGCTGGGAGAATTGGAAAGCCAGATGCAAAAGAATGAAACTAGACTGCTATCTGTCACCATATACCAAAATTAACTCCAAATTAACTCAAAATTAACTCAAAAAGACCTAAACACAAGACTTGAAACAATAATGTGCAGGGGCCGGCCCGGTGGCTCAGGCAGTTGGAGCTCCGTGCTCCTAACTCCGAAGGCTGCCGGTTTGATTCCCACATGGGCCAGTGGGCTCTCAACCACAAGGTTGCCAGTTCGACTCCCACAAGGGATGGTGGGCTGCGCCCCCTGCAACTAGCAACGGCAACTGGACCTGGAGCTGAGCTGCGCCCTCCACAACTAAGACTGAAAGGACAACAACTTGAAGCTGAATGACACCCTCCACAACTAAGATTGAAAGGACAACTTGACTTGGAAAAAAGTCCTGGAAGTACACACTGTTCCCCAATAAACTCCTGCTCCCCTTCCCCAATAAAATCTTTAAAAAAACAAAAACAAAAACAAAAAAAAATAATAAAGTGCATAGAAAAAAAAAACAAACATAGGTGCTAAACTATGGACCTTGGGTTCAGAGAGGATTTTATGAATTTGACCTCAAAGTCAAGGGAAGTAAATGCTAAAATAAATGAATGGAATTACATCAAACTAAAAAGCTTCTGCACAGCAAAAGAAACCACCAACAAAACAAAGAGGCAACCAACCAAATGGGAGAAGATACTTGTCAAACATTCTTTAATAGGATGAGAAACTAGTGCCAAACCAACGTGGATGGAAATTATTTTAGTGCTTTATGTTCACCTTGATTAAGACCAAACAGAGGCATGTAACTGCAAAGCCACAAGCAACCAGACCTTCAGAGTAGGAGAAACATTCTGGGTAGGGCCAAATACCCCAGAACCTAGGACTCATGAGAAGGGACACTGGCAGAGAGAGGCAGAGAATCACGGTAGAGATCTAATAGTATTTCCATCTTTTCTAGAGCTGGTCACTGGTACCTAACCATCTGACTCACAGTCATATGTTAGTCACAGGGCATCTTTTAGTGGGGCGCAGGCAAGCCATCAAAATATAGTTCAGTACTGAGATAGCTATTGCCAATATGATAAATCCTTAAATTGTGAGCCTTTTAAGATCACCTCATCCAAAGCCCTTACTTTACAAATGAGAAAACTGAGGCCCACACGGTTAAGCAACTTTGCCAGGTTACCACCCAGTGACTAGCAGAACGAATCTCCTTTCTCCCAGGCCAATGCTTATGCCTTGGCACCTCCCCCAGCGTTGCAAAAGCTAAAGGCTTGTGCATAGATCTTCTCTTCCTTTCCAAATAAAGTCATGTGCTTTTCCAGCTACGCACCCTGATACCGTTCCTAAACTTCCCTGCCTATCTTATTATCCTAGAAGCAAGTTTCTCTAAGATGGTATCTTCCATAATCTTCAGCTGTATTTCACGAACTATGAGTCACGCATATTTTATATGATCTCTACGTCACTAAGAAGGAGCTATGTCCATGATTTTTAGGTTAGCGCAATTAATAACACAATCTCTATCATCCTTTGCTCTAGGCATGCCAGACTAACCACCAAATCCATAAAATTCCACGGACCCATCCCTTTGATGGTCTGTGCCTTTGCACATGCTTTTCCTTCTGCCTGGATGGCCCTGCCCCCATTCCAGACCCCCGTCCACCAGCCCAACTCCTGTTCGTGTCCAAAGACCCGACTCAAATGTTGCCTCTTCTGCAAAGTTTTCCCTGACTTCATCCGAAAGTCAAAATCTATTTTTCCCTCTGCATTTTCACTGCACCACAGATTCAACACTTACAAATTATCTGCTAATTACTTGTATTTGTGTTTGTGCCTCCACTAGAGTATTAATACCTCATGGGCACAAACAGGGTTTTACACATCTTTAGCATCTAATAGTTCCTGGCATGCAGGAGAACCTAGGTAAATGTTCTGTCGTCTAGTGATGTCAATGCTATAACAGACTCACTGCCAAGATCTAGGCCATTTTCTCTTGTACTAGCCTCCAGAAATTGACAATGACCTTTGGGTATAAAACTTATCACGCTCACTCAGTATTGGGTCAGTACTCCTAAAGTGTTATAAGATTTGTGGGTATAGAGAAAGAATGAGGATGTTTATACTCTCAAGTTATTTAAGCACTTACGGTGGCTTTCGTGTCTTTTAAGAATCAGATATTAAAATGTTTCCAAAGGGCATGACACTCATTCCCATAGGCATACATTTTCCGTAGTGACTCTCAAAAGACCTACCTGAAGTCTAATGAGGAATAGAAAATATTATACTATAATTTTCTAGCTAAAAAGCTAAAAAAAAAACAACAACCCTCATTTCTATATCAACAAACATAAATAAAAGTTAATATTTATTGAGGGCTTACTATGAGCCAGGCCCTTCATGAAGTACTTTGAGTTCATAATATCATTTAACCCTCTCAGCAATACCATAAGGTAGATACTGTCATCATTTCCATTTTCTAAATGAGGAAACTAGGCAGCAAGAGTTTAAGTAAGTTATGTACACAAGGTCAAACAAGGAATAATTCATTGGTACAGTGAGGGTTTGACCCAGTCAGACTGACTCCACAGCTCCTGCTCTAGTTAAATACAAACCGTGCAAATTAAGAGTTCACCAAATTCACCGAAGCTCCCTGGGCTAGTCAGGAGATAGAGGCCAGTCAGATATTTAGACTCTCTTAGCTACGGACATGGAAGCCACACCCCTGAGAGGGGCACTGGAACCTCTAAAGAAAGGGGAAGCATGAGACTTTTATCAACCCCGAGGAATGAATTATTAAAAGGTTGAAATCACTGAATCAGTCGACTAAGCTCTGTGCATAACAACCAGATTATCACCCATGCAAAATGATTCCCCCTAAAAGCATAAACTGAGAGCATTTTATTCCATCAATGGGATACTTTCATAGGGTGGAAACAGTGCGGCTTTAGTGAGGCTAGTGTATATAGTATTTCCTGGCAATTATTTGTCTATTGTGTTTTTGGACAGCTTTTAGCTTTCATCCAAAAAGACAGTTAGTGATGTATTTCTGTTTTCATTAGGAGAGAGAGGAAAAGGCTGAAGTCCCTTTAGGGAGAGAGTTGTTTTAGGCCCATCTTAGTAACTCATTTTTTATCATAATAACTTTTTGTCTGTACAAGAGTGGGGGGATTGTGATGTGTATGTTTTATATGTGAATTAACACCTTCTTTGTATAGTGATTTATGTTTGTCAAGTGTTTTCTTATAGACATCACCTTAGTTGAGCCATACAACGACCTGGTGAGGGGTTGGATTTGTTCCGATTCTTCGTAGAAAAGCCTGACTCTGTTTGCCCAATGGCTTGCCTTGGCTCACAAAGCAGGTAAGTAGCACACTGAGGTATGAAACTCCAGCTTTCAGATCCCAAGTCCAAGATCTTCCACTAAGCAGACCCTGTTCACCTGTCTTCCTGGTCTGAGTGAATTTGCTTACAAATTACCTTTTATGTCACCTAAGTAACCTGTGATCCCAGGGATGGAGAAGGAATAGGCAGTAAATATGAGCAATTTCATTAAGACAAACTGAATTAAAAAAAAAAAGTGTGAAGTTTTATATGTTATACTTTTCACAAGAGAGTTAAAATTTGCCCTTTCTCTTGTGGAGTGAGGCTGGAGAACACCGGCTTTAGAGGTAAATGGCCAGAGTCTCTACAAATAGGGAGGTTTGAACAATTTATCTTGACTTTTGAAATTTGGAATATTCAGAGGCAACATCAAAAGCAAAACTAACTCATTTCCTCCCCATTACTGAGACTTGTCTGCTAATATGGCACCTGTTTGGCATCAGATGACTGGGAATGCAAATGCTTCTGTACAAAAGGAAAATACAATAAATGAAGATTATATTCTTTACAGTGGACCACTCCTCCTGCTGTTATTTATTTTCTGCCTAAGCAGAAAATATTATGATTGTGTTTTAATACTTGGAGACGTTCATCTAATAAATACTACGGTTTCCTAGGTGCAAAGCAGATACTGCAGAAATTAAATGGAGAGTACTAATGAGTGTTTTTCAATTCTTCCTCTTCTCCGTTCCCTTCCCTAGGACTGACGGAGAGGACAGGAAAGGATTTATCACAACCAGATAAAACCAAACCGGTCAGCACAATTCAAACACTTGGGCAACTCTGCCTTATCTTCCTAGGTAAGCTGGGTTCTTTTATGTTTAGTATCTGTCCTGTTTATGGAAGATCTAAAAGGTGGAAAACAAGAAAAACCCAACTATAACAATGGATTCCATTTAAAGTGCAAATAGTATAACAGCAAGGTCCTTTAAGGATGGGACTATGATGGACAGAACTTGAAGCCATTAACACTAAACTTATTGTCTTTTACAATAAAATAAAATAAAAATGGGGCGAGATGGAGAAAAGAAAAAAAGAACTGTGAGAAAAGCTGACATGTAATCTTCAGACACGTTTTTTCTTTCTTCTTCTTTTTCTCTCTCCCAGGCTTAGAAAGAAAGCTCTGATAGGTTAGACTCCCTATTGGTTGTAAAGTTCGGATGGAACAGAGTTGACCTTGATGGTATCAAGCCCTCACAATGTAGATTTTAACATTATAAAGGTGCTGAATTTAAAATGATAGAATCAAAATTTCACCGGAGATTGAGGGAAAATGACAAAGATCACAGCTTTCATCTCCACCTGTGTCTACAAGAACAACAACAACAAAACCAGTAATTTTCCCAATTGATGTCACTTGTTTAACAGTTGATTCGGCTTCCTTTATGAAACTGAAGGCCCACTCAAGCTGGAAATATGGCAGGTACCTGCAAAGCACTTCTCAAAATCTAGAAGACAATTCTACTATGGTTGAACACTGGTTGCTCTGCCTGAAACAAAGGTTCCATGTTTCCAATTTTGTATTAAAAAATAACTACAAAGTCTCAGGATCTACTGATGAATCTATACATGATGTCAGGGATCAACTTGTTATGTTAAGTGAAATAAGTCGGACAGAGAAAGACAAATACCACATGATCTAACTTATATGTGGAATCTAAAAAAAACAAATGAATGAACTAATCAGAAACAGTCTCAGAGACAAAGAGGAAAAATTGAGGGTTGCTAGATGGGAGGAGGGGTGGGGATACGAAAGTCAATCTGGGGAATGAAATCGATAATGTTGCAAAGATTTTGTAGGGTATCTGATGGACACTTGTCCTATTAGGGAGACCACCTCAGGGATGATGTAGATGCCTGATCACTGCACTGTACTCTTGAAGCTGAAGCTGAACAATAATGAATGTCAACTACAATTTTATACATATGTATGTATTTACAAGAAGTGGAGTACAGCATTAGGAATAGAGACAGCGGAAATGTAATGGCTGTGTGCGATGTCAGAGGGGTAGTAGATGGGGGAGGAGGGTTATCACTGGGTGAGGGATATAAATGATAAATGTCTACTACATTGTTTTGTACACCTGAAACTAATTTAAATAAATAAATAAATAAATAAATAAATACATAAAATGGGACTGTCTAAGGCTTCACTTTCTAAGACAGTGGCCACTGAGCACTTGAAATATGGCAAGTGTGACTGAAGGACTCGATTTTTAAATTTTATTTAGTTTTAATGATTTTAAATTTAAAAACTGAACCAATGGAATATATTTAGAAATACATCAAAATGATAATCTTTTTGATATATTGGGTAAGATAAAATATTTTATTCAAATTAATTTTATTCTTTTCTTTTTACTTTTTTTCACGTGGCTACTAGAAAATTTAAAATTATATACACAGCTTGCTTAATGTTTCTATTGATGAGCGTTGCTCTAAAGACTGCAGAATCTACCTTAGGGAGGAATCTACTTTAGATTCCATCAAAAGGTGTTTAATTGCTAGAAAGAAAAGACCATTTGGTAGCTTGACCTTCTAGCATTATAGTCACATATCACACACAGATTCTAGAAACTCACAGCTCAGGTCTGAATCCCAGGTTCGTTTCTTAGTAGCTGTGTGACCTGGAGCAAGTTGCTTAGCCACTCTGAGCTCATTATTTTCAGTGTTTAGATAGTGGATCTAACATATTAAGCATGTAAGCGCCCAGAATATTTAGCTATTACTAATGTTGTAATCACTAGCAAAAGTTTTGTTATTTGCACATCATTAGGAGATTATCTGAAATTCCAAACATGAATTTAAGAAAATTTATGTGTAAGAAAATGGGCCGTATATATGAATCTGCAAGGGAATAACAGTCTATCCTTTGGCAAACCATCAAGTCGCAAGAATATTCGAGACTTGAGAATAGTTGCCTCTTCTTAATGAAGAGTTAGATATGACTGAAAACCTTTGTCTTTTCTTCCTGTGGTGCTTCTATTTCTGGAAGACTCTTGACACTAATAGGGAGCAAAGCTATAACAGAGGATGGGGAGTGACTTTGTCAGCTTCTGTCTAGTTCAGCCTAATGCAAATCCTATAAGCAGTATTTCTGGATAGTGATTTAAGCTTATACTATGTTGGCTCCTCCAACCTCCAGAGTAGGAATAAACACTATAGACTCTATCACTAGATTAAAACCTAGTTAGAAAGATGAGACACAGAAAAAGATTTCCATTAGAATGAAGTAGCAATTAAAGATAACATAATTTGTGTGTGAATTTGTCTATCGATCTTTATTCCCCACTGGAATGTAAGCTTCATGAGAGCAGAAACTTGGTTCTCCCTGAGTCCCTAGTACGTGAAACATATCTGGTAGAAAGTAGGTGCTCAATAAATACTTATAAATACAGAAAAGTATACCACAAATCATAATCAGATATCACAAGGTGTTACATAAGCATTGAACAGTGATGTGAAGTGAGCTACACTCAATTTGCGGTGAAAACAGAAGGCAGGCACTGATAAGAATGTTTTGGGGTTACTAGCTGCCTACAAGTATCCCCACCTTCTAAGATAAAATCCAGTAGCTTAGCATGTCATATATGGCCCTTCACCATCTGCTCTCTACTTAGTTCTCTAGACAGAGCTTTCATCTGCTCCCTGCCTCTAAATTCCAACCATGAGGTTCAGAAGACAAGCCATAATCTCATTTCCACGCCTTGGCATCTGCTTGTCCAACTACCTTTAACACTATTCTTTGTATTGTCTGCCTGATAAACTCCTCATTCCTTAGACTCTGCTTAAGAACTGCCACTGTAGAAAAGACATCCCTAATCATTCCATTGAATTATTTCCTTTTCTATTTTTTCCCGATACCTTTAGCATTTCTATATTATAAAAGTGTCCCCTATAGTCGTATGTAATACATTCCTTAAGCCATGTTGCATAAATCAAACTGTAGGTTTACACTTTACATGATAGGTACTGCCAAATAAGAAAAATAATAATAACACACCTAATTACACCTCCCATTTTAGACAATATCTTTAAGAGAGAGTTCCTAGATTTCATATCTTTTTTTTTAACTATGATTTTTTTTTTCCCCTTCCTAATTGAAAACTCATGCAACTGGCTTAAATCCAATGGTATCCACTGGAGGCTAAAAATTTGGCTTTTTCAGCATGCTTCAAGATTTCCATCTTTGTCTCAATTATATTAAGTTTATGAGATAAATGCTTCTTATCACCAATATCAGCACTCTCACTTTCTATTCTCTACTCATTTTTTTTATAAGATAATAAGAGCAAGATGCAATAAAATATTCAAATAATTATTCAAACATGTTCATACTGACAAAGATGATAATGCGGCTGGAACTGAATTCTCAACGGCAATTCCATACAATACTTTTCATCCTTGTAGCCCTGGAACATGGAACCGTGCAGTGTGTTGGGGTTTAGTAGGTGCTGAATAAATGTGTGTTGGTGAATGACAGATTTCCCGGACAAATGACACAAAGCATTTGAAAGTCCCCCAACCCCTTTTAACCAGACAAGGCTTAGAGGGAGCAAAACATTCCATACGTAGAAGCCAGTGTGTGTGTGGTGGGGGGTAAGATAGGAGTTTAATAAATCGGATTCAAATCCCAGTGTTGATACCTCCTACCTTTGTGCTCTTGGACTTATTTACCAACTGTTAGCCTCAAACGTCCATTCTAAAATGAGGCAAACAGAACCGTTATGAAGTTGAAATAACATAATTCTTGGTGCTTCCAACGTCTGTGTAGATGATTTTTGAATACTCCCAAACCCTGTCTCTTCCAACAGTCATATCTTTTACCTTCCCTTAGTCATTAACTGTCAAGGTTATACGTTGGACTGTGTCATTATTAATTGCCGGACTGTCTGTGAGCTCAGTTTCAAACATCCCACCATCTCCTCCTATCTTTCCAATTTTTTTTCTCCAGGACTAGATCCCAAAACCCTCTGACTCCATAGGGACCTTCAATCCATTCATTCTACACCTTTTTATTTTCCTTCACCTCCTTCATGCCCTCACTGTATTTCTTTCCTAATTTAAATTCAATAGTCAAGATTTTAATAACTCTTCTTGGATACATCGTCAACTCTTCTGTCCCCACTTTGCAAAAACCTCATGCCTGTTGGTTAGGGTTAAATCTGGGCCTGCTTCTCACCTGCATCCATGAAGCTGGACGTGGTTGGAGAAAAAAGTACAGTCATGCTGACTGATCTAACTTTAAATTCATGGCCACTTGCTTCAAATGCATCCTTAATGCTTCCGGTCAATAATACATTTCCCTCATTCATTCACTCTCCCACAGTCCTAAATAACTATTTTATACTGTGTTTCTCTCTCCAAACCCCAAAAACTTCCTTCTCCATCCTCGGTCTTTCAGCTCCTTATTTTACTAAGCAAATAGAAGCAATCTAAAGGCAGCATCAACCAGTTCCCACCAAAGCATGCAAACTGTGTCTTTACCCAAATATTCTATTACTACTTGTTTTATATATGTATGCATATGCATATATATGTATGTATGTATATATATATATATATGTATGTATGTGTATATATATATATATATATATATATGTATTATACACACACACACGGTACCAAAAAAGTGTATACACACACATTTTAAGAAAGGAAAACTGTATGAAAATTATAATACTCAATACATACCGATAACAAAAGGTGCATACAGGTCACGTTTGACTTCTACAATTACAAGAGGTGCTCAAAGTGGTTACCATCAGCGTCCAGACACTTCTGATTACGGTTAACTACTGCTTGAGCAACATTGACCGAAGTGTCCAGTTGTATACATTTTTTGGTACCCTTGGTGTGTGTGTGTACATATATTATATTATATCTTATATTACATTTACATATATAATATACATGTGTGTATCATGTTTCCCCAAAAATAAGACCTAGCCAGACAATCAGCTCTAATGCGTCTTTTGGAGCAAAAATTAATATATGACCCGGTCTTATATTATATAAGACCAGGTATATTATATAACACCGGGTCTATTACATTATTTTATTTTATATTATATTATATTATATTATACCCGGTCTTATAATAAAATAAGACTGGGTCTTATATTAATGTTTGCTCCAAAGGATGCATTAGAGCTGATTGTCCGGCTAGGTCTGATTTTGGGGGAAACATGGTATGTTTATGTGTATGTGTGTGTGTAATATGTATATATATATATATATATACATATATATATATATATATATGTACTATTACTATATCTATTACACGTCTATTCTGTATTCATATATCCTATTACTATAGATGAACTCACAAGACTCATAATGAAGAATAAACTCTTTATGCACTCGAGGCCATTCTTTCTTACTTATCCAAGGATATGACTCCATCTATCTCCTTTTCTCTCTTCTGTATTGTCAGTTTTTCCCCACCTACTGGAGTCCTCCTATCAGCATACAAAGATGCTAGTTCTTCTACCATCTTAAAAAACTTCCTCTTTTGATCTTAATTTCTATATTTCTAATTTCTATATTTCACTTTATAGAAAATGTCTGTGATCTATAGACAGTCTGATGTAATTTAGTAATTAAAAAGAATTTACAGTCTTCAGAGTCAGACAGACTTGACCGAAGTCTGAATCCTGATTTTATTATTTACTAGCTGTGAACTTGGGTGAGGATCTCCCCAAGTCTCAGTTTTCTCATCTGTAAAATGGAAAAAATAATCCTCACCTAAGGTTGTTCTGAAGAGAGAACAATGTAGTATCTGCAAAGCACAGTGCCTGCCATGTGATTTGTACTCAATCAGTAGCACTTATATTATATTATATTAATATTATATATTTATATTTATAATATAATATATTTATATTATATTATATTGTAATATATTATATATGATTATATAATATAATATGTATATGTTATATATAATTATATGTAATATATATTGAATATATAATTATAATATATATTATAGATATTACATATAATATATATTATTATATATATTATATATAATATATACTATATTATATATAATATATATTGTATATATAATTATAATATATATAATTATATATATTATATATTATAATGTGTATTATATATTATATAATATATTTATATTTATAATATAATATAGTTATATTAATTTCAGGGAAAAGTAAACAGTTAAGTAGAGAAAAACAAAAACTCTAAGAAATGGGGGGAAAACGAGATTTTATACTTCCCCATCTTTAGGGTTCTATGATTTTCATTAAGATTCAGAAGGGAAGGGGGTTGAGAGGGTCAATTGGTTTTAAAACCCAAGAACCACTTTTTCGTTTTCGTTTTGGTTGTAGCCTTGCTGTTGCTATAGCTATGCCTCTACGGTCATGGAAAGGTAATTCTAAAGTAACATAAAATACTTACTCCAAAATTATATTCTTAAGTAACTCTCCCCAAACTTAAAACTAGCCAAGCTTCTAAAAGAGGAGCTCATTTTTGGTATATTTTATTATTAAAACAGAGTTTTGGGTTAGTCATAGATTCATGCTTAAATATACCTTTTCTCTGGAGATCAACAATGCCTGTCAGGGCATCTGTATTATTCTTGTTTGAGACTACTTCACTCATCTCAGGTTTGCTACTGATTCTAGAACTAGAAACTGATAATATACCTTTGTAATTTATCTATTTTTTTTCTTTTTATTACTTTTTTTCTCAGGCATTTGGTGGAATGGAGGAAGACACAGAAAAATCCTTCCCATTCCATTTCAAAGGTTTCTTGACATTTTTTTGTACTATGAAATCTTATGCCTTTTTGTATCTGTGGTACCTAGGAAATCAAATTCTTAAAAATAATTCTGTGTAGGAGTTTCTGGGAGAAGAGATTGTGTCCCAGAAGTTCTGTGTGGGTAACCGAGGACAGATTTGCAGATTTCAGTCCAATCTGGTTCAATTTTTTGAAAGCTGAATCATGGGGAAATCATGTTCATAAGGCTTGAAATCTGAAGGGGAAAAAGGGAAATCAGCCAGCACCTTCTGCCATCCCACCCCTGCTGGAGTCTGTATGTGGGTTCCTCACTTAATCTTGGGAGGTGGTTCTCTTGAAGAGCTGCTTTTGGCAGTTTGAAAAAGATAGCACTGCCATCTGGTATTTCTTTGGTATGGCAGTTAAGCGTGCCAGAATTGGGGTTAGGGCAATTGGGGGTTGAATGCTGCTTAGATCATTTATGAGCTTACATAGCAGTTACCCAGGTTTGTGGGGTAGGGAGGGTTATTTTAAAGTTCAGCCACATCCATCAGTCACCCTTGCCCTCCATCAGTGCACTGTCAACCACCATTCTTGATATTAATGAGTGAACTTTTCTGAAACTTAACACTACTAGGTTCTTCCCCTACAGAAATTCTGAAGCAGCCAGTAACAATGACCTTGAACAAGTGAAACCTCTGTAAGCCTCAGTTTCTTAGTGTGGAGGTTTCATGAGGATTCAATGAGAAACACTTGATGTGATACCTGACATAGAGTTCAATAACGGATAGCTATTATTGTTAATATCTCAGTTTAAATACATACCACTGCATACCTACATTTTAGTTCTGTATGCTTAGGAGGACTTCAGCAGCAAATTAAGATAGCAGTTATTTGATTACATTGCATTGGCTTGTTTGGAAGAAAACTTGTTTTCCCATAAAAGGAAGCCAATTACCAAGGCAAATCACAGGCTGTAAACAATATAAAAATATAGCTATGATAAAAAGAAAGTGTTCCTGCTGTTTTTATACAGAAGAATATGGCTGGTATGAAGGATTATTTGCAAACACCCCCAAAATAGATTTTTTTGTTTACAATTAATTCTTCATGTCAAGATAGAAAGCACCATTTCAATCAGAGATTTTATCACAGTCCCTTAAGCTCTGTGGAGGAAATATACATTATATTGATCTAACAGAATAATATACTAACCTTAGGCTTTATTCACAGTATAGAAAAGTCGGTTGTAAAGACCATCTTCCATGCTTTCTTTCAATAGCTATAACTACCATTGCTTGTGTTGTTACAAAGAAAAAAATGTAAAGCGGATAATTAAGGTAACTTTCTCTGCAACATACCAAAGATGGAGGCAAAATTAATTTAATTTTGCTCATTACTTTTTTCTAATAATTGCCTCCAGTTCATCACTGAGTTCTGTCCTGCATACTAAATGCAATTCAAATGAAAATAAAAGAAGTGGGAAGGAATACAAAGCTAAGAGCCTGACCAATAATGTAAAAAGGCAGAAATTCACCATTTGTTTAGAATGTTCGGGCTAGCATTTTTCAAACAGTGACACTGAGCCTAGGGTTCCTGAAAGTTCCCCAAGGGCCACCAGAAAAATAGGAAGAAAGGGGGAATAAGGAAGAATATTTTACTCACACGCAATTCCCATTTCAATCAAAAACAACACTACTTTGAAAGATTGTGTAAGTTGGCTTCTACCTAAGACTTCATTTAAAGCTTGAAGACTCTGAAGACTCAAAAAGAGGAAACAATCATGCAATACTGAGATTCCCCCCACCTCCCAGGATGCTCTGATTTTACAAATCAAGTTGGAACTCTATCTTGAAGGATATGCTTCATGCTCCCATCCAGCGTTACAGTTTATGGAGCTCCAATAAAGGGTTCCTTTTTATTCATTTAATCACTATCTTCACACCATAAGTATATGATCATTACACAAATGGAGGAGACCAAAATATGCCCAACACATTTTTGATTGTATGCTACTCAATCTTATCTAATAAGAGAGCTGGAGCTGTAGTCCCATAAAAACCTGTTTGCTTATTGTGACCATTGGTATCTAAATGCTTTAACTACTTTCTAAATGAGCAGATTTAATCTCTCTTCTTGGGTATAGTTACCTTTCCTTAAGATGTCTCTGGATGATCACTCAAACTAAGATAAAATCTGCCTTAAGAGCAGACATCTAATCAAGCAGCACAGTCACTTTATATGTGTCATATTCTTTGCTACTCAGTCCTATGAGGCAATTAGATAGCTTCCCTATTAGTGTTACACAACTGAGGTACCTGAGGATTGGAGAAGCTAAGTGACTCAGCAAAGCAAGTGTCCCCACTCTCGTTTACATCTTTTATCCTCGCCTTCATTCATTTCTACTATACTAGCCAGAGCTCATATATATATATCTATCTATATCTATAATCAGTTGCCTTCACCATGAGAGGGAATCCTACTATTATAATTTTACATGGTGGGGTGGGGAGATTAGAAAACAAAATCACTTATGGAGTACATACTGTGTGCCAGGCATTGTACTAGGAATATAAGACAGGAGGACAAATATAGTTCCTGCATCCCTATACCCATGAAGCTTAGAGGAGAGAGAAGGAGGAAGAGGGGGAGGGAGAGAAGGAGGGGGAAGAGGTGGGGGAGAGGGAGGGGGAGGGGCAGGGGCAGGGGAAGAAGGAGAAGAAAGTAAATCACGCAGGTAATTACACATGTGAATAGGGCTATCCATGCTGGAAACAGGGTGATGAATAGAGAATGACCAGGAAGGCACTGGCTACTTCAGCTACAATAGTAACAGAAGACCTGTGCAAGGAAAATACACTAAAGCCTAACTCTGAAGGATGAGTAGGACTCAGAAAGACTAGGAGTGAAAGGAAGAGTATTGTGGGGAGAGGGAATACAAGCGCAGTCTATTGCAGTAGGAAATAGACTGGCCTATTTTAAGAACGGTCAAAAGGGTGGTGTGATGGAGCACTGTGGATGGACGAGTGCCTTCAGAAGGGGCAAGAAAGGAGCGCATACAGACTGAACTATAGGAATGCATATTATGTGATGTGTTTTTCCTTTCTTGAGGTCATGCAGTGTGTATAGGAGTAGTCCAGAGTGAAACCAGTGGGCAGCAGCGTGAGTTTTGTTTCAGTAGTGGGAGGGTCACCACTATCGGATCCATAGTCTCTCAGTTTTTCCTTCCAGGTCCAAACACACTCATTTGTAAGATGAACTAAAAGAGCCTGGCCATGAAGTGCCTGGCTGTTGATGAGACAAGCTAACAAGATGGTATGGCCTTGGCTTAATCTTCACAACACTGCCATGAAAGAAGCTTCCCCAGTCTCCTTTCCCTGATGAGTGTTCTGAGGTGTAAAGAGGTTAAGACACTTGCCCAAGTAGGCCCTGGTGTGACAAAACGAAGGTTTTTATCCAGATAGGTCAGATGTTGTTAGTCCATTTAACCATATATTCACTCTCGCTCACAGGATGCACCCATGCTCAAAAGTAAAAAACAAGTAAAACTAAGGCAAATTTCATTCACTCTACATTTCACATTTTCTTTAAAATGTGGTGTTATGAATGTATGCACGTATTCAACAAGTGTTTATTAAGCAGCCCCTGTGTATTCAGCACTGTGGTAGTTATTGCAAATGAGTTGCATGTGAGACTGACAAGGTAAATCAGAAATCCTCAGTTAAAGTTAAAATAATAATGACACACAGCATTCTGAGAATCATTATAAAAGGAGACCACAGACAATCATAAAGTACCTTGAAGGCTATCATTTGGCTTCTGATTTTGCACTTGTACTTTCACAAGACAAAACTTTGAATGGAAGAGGGGACTGAAGAGGTTAAAAAGGAAGATATTGGTTGCTGGAGTAACTAAATTATTCACACAGCTATCACTGGAAAAAATCTAATTCAACAAGAAATGAAATGGTTGCAAATTTTCTTGAGGTTCTCCTACGCCATCATAGGTATAACTTTTATGACTCCATCAGCCAGCTAGTATCTTAAAGTCAACAAATGCATTAAAGATTTAAGCATTTTCTCCTCTCTAAGCATTAATATAAATTCTAGTTTAATCTTCTGACTCCCCAAGTTCAGATTAGGAGCTTCCTCTCTAGTCACATGAACTTACGCTTCCCATCATACTAGATTGGAATTGCCCACTTACTAGTCTAATTTCTTCTAACACAATGTGCTCCATGAGTACACTGACCACATGCCTCTTGTTCCCAAGTGACCCTGAAATTGCATGCAGTCTCAGGTACACAGTAGGTGTTCAATAAATATTTCTAGAAGGAGTGCGTGAGCCAACCATTGCGGAGATGTCTGGAAACTTAGCACACACATAAGCAAAGGGTATAACAGGGTCACAGTGCCTGGCACTTACTCGTAGCCAAAAGGCTGCAAAAAGAGAGAGAGAGAGAGAGAGAGAGAGAGAGAGAGAGAGAGAGAGAGAGAGAGAAAGGAAGGTTTGAAGTGCCTGCAGTTTCTAATCAATGAGGTCTGTGACATTGTGAATCACTTCCCTGGCAGACTGTGGAGAAGTACTAGGAAATCATTAACATAAGGACTTTGTGAATCAAGATCTTGATTCTTTGCGTACAGATATTCTATTTTCTACCCACCTCAATTGGACAATCCTAAAAAAAAAAAAAGTTACTTTATCTAAGACAGGTCCTCCATAAGTGTGAAGTAGTCAGATCTTTTCAAACAAATATTTTATATTATTGAGCATCCATGGGCCTAAACATGGCCTTTAAAATGTTGAAAGTATCACACGTTGTAGCGTCCGTCATTACTGCTCCATGCCAAAGGAGTAGCTACCTATCCAGAAAAGCCAAGCAAAACCACTCATTTTCTAAGGCACATTTTTCTTAAGCAAATAGGAATTAACACCTTTCTGTTTCACTGCAGCTTGACAAATTGCACAACTCTACATAGGTATGCCTCTGTTTAAAGCAAACAAGATACTTCACCTCGTTGGCTAGAAAGCAAATTAATGAAAAACGAATTCTGTATTCCATTTGCATTACAGTGTAAATTTGCAGGCACCTGCCCGTAGGAAAATTTCTCTACTTGATGCAACTGAATGCTTAAGCTGTAAGAAAATTAACCATGATGCTTGACCAGTGCTTGATGTGTTTTGTGTTATAGGCCAGCTCGTTCTGTTTGGGGTATTCTCAGAACTCAGCATCACTTCTCCAAGTATATTCCGTTGGTTTTCATTTGATGCCTCTGCCACCCTCTGACATCCATCTGTTCATTTCCCTTATCCCTGCCACTAGAATTTCTCTGCTGCTCCAAGGTCCCCCTCACAAAACAGTCACCATTACCAGATCCTAGGTATCCTCTTCTCTATTTTGTTGCCTGGTAGTGTTGATCTGGACAGTCTGCAATATTATCTAAAACACAATATACAACTGTCTGAAAGTCTCTGAAATATGCTATCGTTGTGTATAATGGGTTGCCCCCTGTTTTCATCTACGTAACTAGTTCCCAATCATATTATATCAATATACTCAGAATAAAAGGTCTCTATAAATTCAGGTGGGGAAATTACTAGAATGTTCTGCTTTGGAATGGGACTGATGAATAAAAGTTGAAAGGTATGAATTTTGTCACACGGGGCGTCTTTGGAATGGGTCACATGGTAACAGTCCCCATTAGCACTCGTATTTCCTTTTAATGTCACAGAGCACAGCAACTCACAGTGGGAAGCAAAATGTCTTGTTTTCATTTCTGGAACAATTTTAATGATCCTATTGTCAGTGTCATACTCAATAATCATTCCCTGTCACCATAAAGGAGACTACTCTCTAGGCTGAGATTCATAAAGGTTATTCTAAGTCTACAGTGACTATGTCATTTAAACTGTAATTCTTAATTTTCAATTCTGCCACATATTCTCCTAGGTTCTGGAAAAAAAAAACACAGTTGGAAAAACAAGGTGGTGGGGGGGAAGTCACTATTAATGACTTCCGTTATGCAATAGCCAGGGGGAAGAAAAGTATCACTAGAATTCGAAGTTTTCTGAGAGGTTTACTTTATGTTTATTCAGATTTAATTAAAATAAATAGCTTGAACTTTCTCTTAAAAAGCCACTTGTAGAAGTGTTTGTTTGTTTGTTTGTTTACTTGTTTGAACATGCATAGAATCAACAGACTGGGCAAAGTATCCACAAGGACTATTACAAAGAATCAAGTATATTATTTAGAGGAAGCACCTGTGTCTCATCCAGTATTCCCAGAGGTCCTCGTAATTAATTTTTTTTTCTTTTGGTCTTCATAATCATTTACTAACACTTCCATGGCATGGACGAGGTCCCAGGCACTGTCATGAGCACTCTATACATATCACCCCATTTGATTCTCCTAACAACCCTGTGAGGCAAGTACTACTATTGTCAATTCCATTTGACAGGTGAGGAAACTGAGACACGGAAATAAAATCTTTTGCCAATGATCAAATAGCTAGGGATTCAAACTCAAGCAGTCTGGGTTCCAAAGCTCAGGCTCTTAACCATCATTAGTGCCTTGGGCATTAAGGAATGACCATTAATGATTACGGCAAGGGAGGGAAGAAGGAAATGGAACACGGAGCAGGAAGAAAATGAAGGCCACCTGGCAATTCTCACAGCACACTTTGCAGTCTAGTAGACTTTTTTTCCCACTGGGGCTTTTGTCTCAATTTTGTAGCACTTTATTGAATTCTGAATCCTTCCTGGGTCATTCCTTAAACTCAGGCCTCACCCCAATTTCAACGTGCTCCTGCTTGGATGAACCAACTAAAAGAAAACCACAGGAGATTTTGCTGCTGGTGTTTCTTCCACTCCCTTGAGCTAGAATCTCTGTGCAGGTGCTAAGAGCAGAGAGAGCATCTTTCCGTGAGAATTCCAATTTGCATGCAAAGTGCTTAAACTACTGGTACCTACAGTACTCAGTGGCATTAGAAAATACCACTATTGTTATTTAAAGCACCATCACACTGTCACTTCTCTCCAGTTCTTCTATTAAGAGATAATGTAATGGTATATTCAAGACAGTGTCACCATTCGTGACCATAATAGAACCCTGCAGTGGGCATTTATTTCTTATCCCTTTGAGAAATATTTACAGAGTACCTATATTTTTGCCAGGTACTACGCCAAGTGTTATGATGAACGTGACAGACACAGTTCCTATCTTCACAGAGCTTATAGTCTTAATGCTAGAGAGACCGTTAAATAAGCAAGTAAAATACAGTGTTATTTGTGCCATAGTAAAGAAAAACAGGATCCCATGGGGCAAAGATAAGGAGTTGCCTAATCCAGATACAGTAGGTTAGGAAAGGCTTCCCAGCAAAAGTAACCTCTAGAATGGAACATAAAGTCTTTAATCAAAGCAAGTGGAGGCAGAGTTCCAGGGGACATCACGTACAAAACTGAAGAAGGAAGTGTATGACAGTACTCCAGAGGTCATTTCATGAAGGGCAAGGAGTTTGCATTTAACTCTAAGAGCAACTGCAAAGAATGAAGAACTTGAAGCAGAGCAGTAATATGGTCAGACTCACGTTAGAAACCTCACCATGTTAGCAGCAGGGAGACTAGATCCAAACAGGACAGCACCAAACATGGAGTGGAGAGGACAATTTAAGTGTCTGCAGTAGTCTAGAAAAGCAAAGCTGGTGGTCTGGGCCAAAGCAGCATCAGTGGAGATGAAAAGAAATGGATGGACTTGAGAGAGAGGAAGAAGAACCAATAGGACTAGTCATAGATTGGAGTGAGGGGTTAGGAAGAAGGAAGAGTCAAGGATGACCAACATTTCATTCTTCCTTGGGCAACAGGGTGATGATGGAATTGCCGTTTACTGAGATAAGGAACACAGGGAGAGATGAAATTTGGGAAACACAGATGAAGAGTTCCATGAAGCTTCAATACAGTTGAAAGAATCCAAGAGTACAAAATTAGAACAGCCCAGAGGAGAATTTTCCCACCCAGAAGAATTCTTCCCACCCCCCGTCACACAGGACCCTCCCCTTAGGACCCCCAGTGCACTTGTGGGTAGGCTCACTGCAGCCCTGATGGTAGCCACCATCCCCCACCAGCCCCCAGTCTAATGATGAGAACAGCAGTGGAATACTAGATAGTTCTTGAATGGCTTGAACGAAAAATAGGTATCTGCTATATAAAATAGATCCCCATTGCTATTTATCTATATGATAAATATGAAAAACTAACAATAAAAATATTCTCTTCCCTTGCCTTCGTAGTATATAGCATTTCAATTTGTCAAAGCAAATTAAATGTGGATTTGCCATCATTTATGATGATTTCTTGCTAGAAATACTGAACTTGAATCTGATCAAGTCTCTAGAATCTCGAGTCTAAATCTAACAAATGTACAGAAAATAGAAGGGTCAGGAAAAAAATGTGTTTATGACATCACAGAGATCATAGCGATGGATCAGCAAAACTCAGAATACAGGACATTTAACATGACAAACAACTTGGTTTCTTCAGATAAATTGGAAAAAAAGAGAGAGAGAGCAAGACAGGAGAGAAGGTAGGAGGGAGGGAAGGAGAAATGAAAAGATAATTAGGATATACATTTTGCCACTTGGTTGCATGTAAGTTATATGCAACTGTTTTTCTTTAATTTTGAAAGAGTATAGAAATAGCAGCCAAAGGTAATGAATGGATCTCATTTGGATCTTGACTCAAACAAGCCAACTTTAAGAAAATATTGTGAGAAAAATCAAAGCAGTTTGAACACCAACTGCATATTAAATTATATTTAAGAATTACAGCAAGTCCTCGAACAATGTTGTGTATTCAACGTCATTTTGTTACAACATTGATGAGATGTCATAGGAACTTAAGTATTGTTTCTATCAATCAGCCTATGGTAAAACTGGTTTCGTTATACAAAGATTGGCCTAAAGTCACAGAACGTTGAGGACTTACATATTAATTTTGTATGTGACAATTGCCTTGTGTTATTTTTTTAGTTCAAACATAATATACTATATTTTAGAAACATATAGTATAGCATTTATGGATGAATGAAATCATTGCTGTCTGAAATTTACTTCAAAATAATCCAGTGCAGACAGTAGGGAAAGTAGGTAGGAATATATATGAAACAAGATCGGTCTTGAAATGATAATTGTTATTATTGGAGCTGAGTGTCTCGACACTTGGATGCATTTGAAAAATTTCTGTACTAAAAATGTTTAACTGACTTGCCAAGAAATCCAGTATTTGAGGAAAGTTATAGCCAAGACCAAAGAAAAAGAGCAACAGTTACGATGCAGACACTTATTCATCTATCAATTTCTGAAGGAACTGCTTTCTGTGCACTGGACTGGCACTGACTCCTAACACAGTCACTCCTCTCCATAGTTTGTATTTGGAGGGGATCCAAATGGAGCTTTGTGGCACATTAGCTGCTAGTTCCATTTCTAATTCCTTCGATAAGATCCAAACCTCATTCGGCTGTCAGTAGCATTTGGTCTTCTCTTTCCAGTTGTACAGATATTTTTTTAACGTACCAAAGCACTTGTGGGCAATCTGAGAGACCTCCCTTTTTTGTCCACATATTGACACTTGCTGCCAAATTCATTCAGTGAGGCCACAGACCGAGGAAGGGACTACTTGAATCACCTTCCACAAGGGATTGGGCTCTGGTAACACATCGTGTTTGGCATGAAAAAGCAAACAATATAATAAAATATCTTGCTAACATGTTTCTATCACTGTTATATTGAACCCAATGCTCAGAGCACAGCATCTTAAAGAGATAAGAAAAAATGCCATCCACCACCCCTATCCATTATCATCACCATCACCATCCAATGTCTGCCCACACCTGGGTCTAAATCGACTTCTTGATGAAGTCTTATATTTAAGTTGTGCTATATATTGTTTTAGTTACAAATTACGGCACTTCGAGTCTAAGAACACTGCCTTCAGAATACAGTTTCCTGATCCACAACTATTAAACTATTAAACGGTTTCTTCTGTACAAAAACCCGTGAGAAAAGTAACACCGTGCCTTAAAAGTATGCTAAATATAATGACAGAACAGAGTTTTTACTGACAACAAGTCTTGATTATAACATGGAGAGAAAGAAGAATATCAAAGCAGGAACACAAAGCAGAAGAGGGAAAGAGAGCATCTAAGGTAGGTAAGACAGAAAATCATCCCAGAAAGTGGAGATGTCGGTGGTGGTAGAGGCCACGATTCTGTCCTGTTGGCTTCATTTTGAATGCACCAACATCATATTTCCATGGGTAATAAGCATTGACATTTTCATTGGTATCTTTCAAAGCAACCAGGAGAACTAGAGCTGGAATCATTTCAGGATCCCCACCTGTTTTCCTATAAAAACACACTCACTTACTGAAGTTTTTAAAGTCCACGTTGGGTAAGTTAGTCACAGTGGCCAGACCCACATATCCCTTCCCAATACAAGGCCATGCAGCCGAATTCTAAGTGAGAAATCCTTTTCTGATTTGCTTTTCTCCAACACCTCATCTCAGTCCACAGCCCTGAAGATATATACTATGTACACAAAGCAAGTTAGAGACTTTTGTGGCAACAGCGCTTTAAATGTAAGGAAAAGAGGTAAAGAGAAGAAAGGCTAAAACGAACCTACATGCAGCAATTTGTTGAAAAAGTGATGAATTGGTATCTCTCTCTCTGGAATTCACAGAGCTCAGAGTAAGTGTCCTATGAATTAAACTCCCTACTTGTGGGCATGTCATCACAGTTTCATTAGAGGCAAACGCCTTTCAATCGGAGTGCTTTCAGGCACTTGTCTGAAGTAACTCACTCATGAGTAGGATTGAGGAAATGTGCAGAATTCTCTTCCCACTTTCTCAGGCATTGGAAATGGCTCTAAATAAGTGGTTCATTTATTTCCATGCACCTGTGATTTTGTTTCTAAGTGATGTGAATGGCTATTGAGTGTCTGGATCAGAACTTCTCTTTTCCAAATTACTTAGCTCCCATTTCATTTAGAGATGAATCAAGAAGGCATTCTCTGATGTTTATGATATTACCTTCTCTCTACAACCCTTGAAGGAGGTAATTATTTATCTAGCCGGGTGGGAAAGAAGGAAAGGTACCTCCTCATTGGTTGAAATTGAAACAAAAAACATACCTACAATACCATTTGTGAGGTAATCCCAGGACAGATATTTCTTTTGTATGTTCCTGTATCACTCACATTTTCTTGGTTGCTGGGAAGTGAATCATAATCTATGGTATCTCACATGTCGTATTTTGATGTGTAAGCAATGTAGACACACATTGCTTACTACCCTCTCAAATACATACAGACACCTGTTGATTTTAATTGTTCATGGTTCACAGTAACTAAACACACAGTTCAAACTACCTGAGGCTGGTCATGAATTCCAGGTCTACATGAAGATTAAATGAGGCAAAAATCTAACCACTTAATAATTGACAGACAGATTTTGGGTTAATTTCCCCTTGGAAAACTTCTAAGAAAATTAGGCAAATAGGAAGAAGTGGTCTCTCCCCAAGACTGTCAACCACCATATGCAAGGTATTAACTTCTTGCTGTTTATTTTTTACTGTGATATGGATCCAGGGAAAGTGACTGCATTATCCCTGGGTAATTAGAAGAGTGTGATTGCTTGGAGTTAATTTCTTGGATCTATGGAGTTTCTCTCTCTCTCTCTCTCTCTCTCTTTCTCTCTCTCTCTCTCTCTCTCTCCCTCCTTCCCTCCCTCCCTCCCTCCCTCTGTCCCTCTCTCCCTCCCTCCCTCGCTCCCTCCCTCCCTCCCTCTCCATATATATATATATATATGTATGAATTTGAACTAGGAGGAAGCTGAGTTCCTCCACAAAGAGCATCCTTTTTCTGTTGGTTGGTTGGTTGGTGGCTGGTTGGTTGGTGGTTGGTTGGTTTGTGAGGATGCGGGCTGTGTGCCGCCCGGAGCTGTGTGCTGCCCCTTAGAATCCGGCTGGCTGCAGCTCCTGCCCTCTGAGCACTCTACTCCACACTGCACACAGTGGCCAGGGACTCGGTGGCTCTGAGCTGGGCTTAATGGGGCTAGCGCTCGCTTGCTGAAGATTGCAGACAGTCAACTGACGCTTTAGAGCACCTCCCACAGTTTTGGCCCATTAACCCAAGCACAACAGTTTGATGAATTAATGCTTATATAGGCACAGTTGGCAGCTTCTAATTAAATAATTATGGCTAAGCAGCTGTGAGGAAGCTGTTACACACCCTAGAAAGCCAGCTGTCAGTTTGATTGGTCCTAAGACAGAGGAAGAGTTAACACTGAGCCATAGACGTTGGGCACTGAAGGGAAGCTTATCATATGAGGCATATATGCTGTGCGATATGAAGTTGCTCTGTGTTTATGCTAGCCTATCCGTGGAGGGATGGAGGGCAAGCTGCCCCTTGGCAACCTCTCTCAGCAGTCCAACAGAGAAGGAAGCAGTCATACGATCAGGAGAACAGAGCCCCTCCAGAGGGCACAGGGTTAGATACATGAGTCTTCGATGAACCCAGAAATGTCACTGAGCTAATAGGCATGTCAGGTTCTGAGCCTCATTTAGGTGAGCAAGTGATTAGAAATCCAGTGCAGTCTTTTGGGGTGGGGGGCGGGGGGTGGCTGATATGCTTTCATTTATTTGACTGAAGCTTTTTAAAATGCTGTTTTCAAGTATTAGAAATTGGAGAACAAGGTACATATCACAAAGCTAGATTGGAACTCTCCCTACGGTGCATTTTCTTTTTTTCCAAAAAGGAAGGAAAAGATATTTGTTCTACAGAATCACAGATAAAGTCAGAGTCCTTTACAAAAGGCTAAAAAGCTAGAGTCTTATCTCTCCACTAGTGGGAAATTCACCAGAAGAAAGAAAGCAGTATCAGGTGACTGAGCTCCATCACACTGTAAGATATAGATTATAGATAAAGGCCATGAATAGGCTTATTGGACCAAATCATGCTTGTTACTGCATGTCAATATGATCCTGAACTGATAGCTGATTTTATTTTTCTCCATAGGCTGTCCTTTTTATACATCCCATGTATCTTCACTTCCAAACACCCAACGTATGAATAACCCAGTACGGAATAATTTGGCGTCCCACTGGCCAGTTCACCAAGGTTCCCGGCACCGTCTCCAAAGGAATCAGCACAACAGTAGGCAAAAATCAGTCTGAGGAATTCATTTGTACCTTTATGTTTAAAGGAATTTAGCCATTTTAACCCCCTAAATATATGGGTCTGCCTTAAAATAAGAATAGAAGAAATCGAACGTTAACACCGGAAAAATATTCCTTATGGGATTCCTGTCCCAATTCCCAGTCCTGTTGAATATCAGCAGTTAAATCAAGAACTCAACTTTACAGACTTATTTACTGTTCTCCCGTCAGAGGTCAATGGATTATAGATTATCTAGAATAATGCCATTTCAAGAAAACAGGCAATCTGCACCATAAGTTGTCATCTAAGCAACAGAGGACTGACCTCTAAGAAACCCTTATTTTTTTAAAAAGCTTCAGTACAATAGTTTTCTTTCCTTCTGGTTACCTTTTATGTCAGCAATTCTATCACCTTAGCTGTCTAGATGTTTGCATGTGATTGACAATTCTTAAGGATCTAGCTCGTTTTAGATGGATCTTAAATGAAGTTCAGCTTAATTAAGTCTGCAGTGCAACTCAAGTCTCACTACAAAATGCTAAAGAGTCCAACAGCTGATTTGTAAAGCCTATGAAAGCAAATTTCAGACTCGGGTTGGGGGTGGGGGTGGGGGGAGGAGGAAAGGGGTCTTTCGTCAGTCTCTACTGCCATCTAGCCAAGATCACGTCACTCAGTACAGCACCCATTTGTAGTTTCAAAGCCCCCCGATGAAACCAAGTCTTCAGCAACCAGCTTCAGAGACCCCAAAGTTCAGATAAAAGAATAGACAGCAGCCCTTCATCCACTTCAGTCTACCAATCTCCATGGACCAACAGCCCAGTTCTAATCATTGCCTTATCTTCACAATTCAGTATCTGGCGAACCGATATACGTGTCTATTTTCATTCCACATATTACCTATACCAATATCATTTGCATCTTGTGATTTTTTGAGGCCTTTGAATAGTCTGTGACTTCATTGGAAAAGTAGATAAAAGTTGCCTTCAGTAAGACGAGAGCTGAATTACAACCTCTAATGCTCTATACCCCAAGAGTTAAAAAAAAATCCCAAAATAGCATTCCTTAGACATCGACTGAACATGCAGACCATATACATCAGTAAAGAGAATCCATACCCATGAAAAATAAAAAGAACGCTTTGCACTTACGGTAGAAGACATATTCAGTATAGCTTGACCAGATCTTGTCATCTGTATATTGGTTGACAAAAGATGCTGTCACAGAGGAGTTACAGGCCACCATGTGGAATCCACACTCTGACAACATATCAAAAGCCCTTTCCAGATGCTTGAATTTGAGATAAAATCTGGAGGTGTATCTCTCTGGGGCTCGGTCAGGGTCTCTGCTCTCATTCAAAGTGTCTCCAAAGACCTCCTTTGCCAAGGAAATCCTTCCACAAACCAAAATCCGGGGAACTCTCCGAAACTTGGCATCTGCCTGCCCCTCTCTGCCCATGGTACAGGACCCCCTGTAACCCACAGTAATAAAACCCCACTTGCGGTCCACAGGGAGCAGGGAGGAAGGGGGACAGATTCTCGTGTCGCTTCCTTGGGAGGCATCTTCAAAGTCACTATGGCAGAATTCCTCGGGGCTTTGCTTGATTTCATCCGGAGTCAGGAGTTTGACCAAGTCTGGCAGCTGGAAGTACTCAGCTTCCCTTTTCAGTCTTCCTCTTTCTGGAAAGTGATCAGGCAGGACCACCTGCCTGTCCCTGAGATAGTCCAGAATATAACGGAACAAGAATCCATCTCTGTCGATGAAAAACCTTCCCTTGGAGTCCTTGGCGAGGTCGTTAGCCGTGTCTCTCTTTGGGGAAAACATTTTCCACAGGAGGGAATGAGGGATGCTTGTTAATGTGGAATGGCGAGTGAAATAAACTTGACCCCCCACATTCAGCTCCACGACCTCAGGGAAGGAGTTGGGAACCGCAGCCCCTTGTTCTCGAGGATAATAACGACTACAGTTTCCACTCAGAGCCATTGTCCCTTTCTTCTTCTCTTCCTAGGTGGCTATGAAGGTGCAGTCCAATGGAGTCACAGCCTTATCCTTTCCATCAACTTGTCAGGGAGGCTGGAAGCTGCTAACTTGTTAAAAACAACCTCCTCTTATCCCAGTGTTTTCCCCCAAGAAAGCAAAATTTACAAGAGTCCACAGGTGAAGTAGTTTAAACCCTGGCTGGTGGTGAGCTATTACTTCACGGAATATCATCAACTCATCTCCATTCGATCTTCCCCCAGGCTCAGTAGACAAGGCAGGCCAAGTCCCCAGTTACTCAGAGGTTTGTCTGAAGGAAAAGAAGAAAATATTTCCTCAAACCCAGGCATGAGTCAGAAAAAGAGAGAGCACTGGAGAGAGGAGAGGGACTGAGAAGGAAGGAAGGAAGGAGGGTGGGAGGGAGGCAGGGAGGGAGGGAGGGAGAGATTATTTTACATAAGCAGCCCTGGAATTACTGATTTCAGCCATTATTCAACTAAATCCTAGCTTCTCTCAAGCGATTTTGTGCCTGCATGTTTATCTGTCTGCCTCTGTCTCCAGAAATGAGTATTAAAAACATTTATATTTGTATTTCTTCATTTAAAAGGAATATGCAATTTTCAACTCCTGAAAAGGGATGTCTTTTTTCAGCTGGACAGGAAAATCAATAAGCCTCAGAACTTACCTTAGTGAGTGCTGGAAACCCAGTCTTGTGAAGAAATACCCATTTGCAAAGCAGTCAGAATCCACAGCCACACTGAGCCTTGAGCTTGTCAAATCCCACAGAGGTAAAGGACAGAGGTATCAATGAAAAGTGCCAGAAAGATTGCTCTTAGAAAATAACAATATTATATATATTTATATAAATGTATGCTTGTATGTATATATGTATGTATGTATGTATTCACTGCCAATCTCAAGTTAAAACAAGTCACACAAAAGTTAAACCGTGATGACAGGTGATTGGGTTGAAGAAGCAAAGCTGAGAAAAATATTCAACCAAAGCGTCGCCAGGATTTAAAAAAAAAAAAAAAATCCAACCTTCAGCAAGAATCCTTAAAACAGAAGAGAGTTGCCAGAGGTACCGGGACTTAGCAGCTTTTCAGAAAGCCCAGAAGCAGAAAGAAAGACAGGGGTGCCCTGCTGGGGTCCCAGGTAGCCACCCCACCTGCCAGCACGAGCGGACGGGCTCCCATGTTCCCAGCCAGGTGGGAGCCGGTGGGAGCCGAGAGGAGCGGGCGCCGCCGCAGCGCGGAGATACCGGCGGGGGCTCGGCTCGGCTTCCGCGGGCGGCGGAGCTGGGTGGTTCCACAGTTCCCAGCGCAGTTGGGCTGCTGTTGTTTCAGCAGTGCAGGCAAGAAACCATCCAGGGAAATGACTATTACATCATCTTAAAGGAATAGGGCTTGGAGAAAGCGGAGGCAGCTCCGAGTCACGTCCTCCTCAGTGACAGGTCGCCAGGACTGCACGGGGACAGCGCGCGGCAGCCGTGGACACGAGCCGCCCGGGCGCTCTGGCCTCGGGGCGGGGACGCGGCACCGGGCATCCACTTCCCTCCCTGCCCTGTCCGGAAGTCTGGAGTTTCCCTCCAAGGGCCTTGGCTTTGCCCTTTCCTCTAGAGGTCTTTAGACCTCCATCCCCCTGCCCCGAAACTGTCCCCCCAGCCCAGTGATGAGATAAACCCAAGTGATTTTTCACTTGACAAATCTACAGACAAACCCTTTGCACATGCACTGCATTTCTGCTGAAGGGCAAATTTCCCCTCTGAAGCTTGTTTAAGAAAAAAATAAAAAGCACACCGAATGACCCCACCGTTCAAGCTACAAAGCAGCTTTTTCAATCAGAGGGGATTAAAACCATGTTTCTCTCAAATGCTCTCTTCTTTTTTTCTACCTTCTCCATCCGTCTGCCACCCCACCCCCGCCAAATAAATAAATGATAAATAAATACAGTTTCCCTGGAATTGATAGCGCTCTTTCAAAAGAATATAATGAAGCACTGGGACCCTCAGAAAGCCCGCAGTTCACACAAGTTCGTCGTTATCTCCCTTATCTTCGCTTACCTGTAAGAAATGGTAACCTGCAACCTCTTTCGGGGCCTGTTTCCTTACTGAGCCTCTCCTTGGGTGTGCCCCACCCCCTCCCCACGCATCCCAAGAGGACTCTGGTGGAAGACACGCCTGCAAAGAGACATTTTACTCCTGCCCCAGAAGACTCCCTTAAGTGCATCATTAGAGTTTCAGGAAGGCATTTCCAGGGCAACCTAATCCACTAACAAAGTGCTTCCAGTTGATCCTGCCAGTCAATAATGGCCCAGCCAACAGTTTACAGTAAGTCAGCTATTTCCACTTTAAAACACCCGTTATCTTAGGACTCACATCCTTAATAGGACTATAGTACTTCATCTATGAATAATATATGTGAGACACACTCTATCCCAAACAATCGCTATTTAAAAATAAATAAATAAAATAGAAAGAATGAATTAGATATATACCGTTTATTGCCAATTCTTACCCCAAGAATTAGCTTGAAGGTAGACTCAGCAGTAGGATAAATTAATGTCTAATTGTCAATCTTTTCTTTCAATAAGTATCAGGTTTACTGAACACAATCAGAATATTAGCTAACAGTCCAACACCTGATTATATTTGACTTTGTTTCTTTAACTAAATGTATTAACCTGTTCTGGCCTCAATCATGGGGATTTTAATACTGAACCAATCAAGGAAATGTTTATTATTTGATGCACTTATATCGCCATCTACTGTCCCCAAGCGATCAGTGCAGATCTAACCTGAGCCGCAAGTTTAAATCTTTTCTCTTATTTTAAAGTTTTTATAGTGGCTTGAGTATTACCAGAAACACGCTCTTCACCATAATGACAACATTTAGCTGCCACCAGGTCAAGGGAAAAATAAGTCTGAATCTATGCCTATTAAGTATTGGGTTTGGTTGTAGTTAAAATAAGCAAATGTTTTATTTCTAACAGAGTAGGCCTGCGCACCATGACAATAGCTTCGGAAAATAGATGTTAAAGTATTCTGGGGACAATTTGGCAGGAAAGTGGAGAATGGGAGGAAGCAAAACCATTGCCTTTTAAAAGCTAAAGGAACTTGAGAAATGGAAATCACCATCTCATCTTAGAGAAACTGAGAGAGGGAAAGCATTTCCAGTCACAGAGCCATAGAATAGCAGGGTGGGGTTAGACCACTGCCTATTCAGTAGGATCAATGTCCCATGTATAACCTTACATATTCTAGAATAGCGATAGAGAGGAAGTAAATTTAAAAAAAAAAAAAGAATTTCAAGATTACTACACATTTGAAACAAAAAACATCAGTCATTTAAAAGAGTTTTTAATATTAAGTTAAATTGCAAGACTAAAGAATTTAACAGTTTAAAAAAAGTAGTCTTCTGAATATCAAAACCCAGGAGCTCCGTTCATTGGTTTGGCTATTTTCTGAGACTACTAGTTCATAACCTTTTTTAAAGAGTGGACTACTTGGAAAATGTTATGAAATCTAGAAAATGAACACACAAGCATAAAAGTTTGCACTCTATGTCAGAGGCAGAGCCACTTAGCAAGGCTGAGTAAAGAGAAACCAGGGAGGCCACATGGCCAGGGACCCACATTGCCAGCAATCTGCAAATTTTTACTATAAAACCTTCGCTCTCTCTCTCTCTCTCTTTTTCAGGAGGGCTCAGCTCACAGTGGTCCATGCGGGGATCGAACCGGCAACCTTGGTGCTACCAGCACCGCATGCTAACCAACTGAGCTAACTGGCCACTTCTATAAACCTTCTTTTTGAAATGAGATTACACATACACTCACAGAGAAACACTCTGGGGGTTGGAAAAAATAAAACATTCACCAGACAGCCTTAACCTGTGACCCATGGTTGGACCACATGACCTGAAAAGAGCACTCTGAATATGCATTTTTTAATAAACACTACACATATCCTATTCTTTACACAGGATTGCTTTATATTCTTTGTGCTAAAATGTTCATTTATGATAGCAAATTGCTAAAATAAATAAATAAATAAATAAATAAATAAATAAATAAATAAATAAACATTTTTGCTAGCAGCCCCTTTAGGCATACTTACTTTTAATCTACCTGAAACCTCAAGAAATTGAGAAGTTTGGGGCCTTTCTCTCACCTTTCTGAGAGATCAGGGATTCGGTTCAAGATTGGTTAACACCCTCTGCTCTATACTCTTTCTTGTTCCTTTAGTCTCTGAGAGGTAAACAAATGAGAAGTGAGATTAGAGAGAGAATAGGCTTGAAGGGACACAGCAATACACTATAGAGAGAGATTTAAATAGTGCTAGTAGCGTAAGCGAGAGTGGCTCTGGGAGGTTGTCAGTAAGCCAGGCTGTGGCCTCAACAAGAGGCAAGAAGCCGAGTCTAGGCTGTAAGTGTATCCCTGTCCTTCGTGTCAGCAGGTAACACTGCCAACGTTATGACTCTCTTCCGGCTGCTCTGCGCTGAAACCTTGCAGGTACACTTGCCCGAAGGCTGAGCATACAGCAACAGATTTCTCTTAAAGGCAGAACAAGGAGAATGTTCCATCCTGTTCTTTGTAATAGTCAAACCTATACAGCACATCAAGACACACCATGGGTAAATTGTGAAATTGATAAACGGGTCTTAGCCTCTGTTCCTGTTCCTAACTGTCATATCCCCCATAGCTGAATGTTGAGGAGTAACGTTCTCAAAGGAACAATTTTCATTTAGAGCCCACGTGATCACTTCCCAAATCCTCACCCCCAACCCATCCTCAAGTTTCCTAGCTCCTCGAGCAGAGATAGCCTTTATGCTGACTGTCTTTGTTATCACGGAGGGAGGAAATTAATCCCACAAATTGACTGTTACTAAGACGCTGTACACTCATTGTGTTATGTGCCCCAAGGCCTTCTGCATTATCCTAATAGCTACTGTTGATGGAGGGCTGGCCATCAAGCACTCAGTAGTCATTACTCCTCTCCCAGCTCTGGCTCTGTGACATTGGACAGGAGACTCGATGTCTCTGAGCAGGGTAAAATGGGGATAATGAGACAGGCCTCCAGGTGTGTCATCAGACTCAATACTATGATGCATGCCAGACCCTAACACATTCCCTGGCTCTAGTTGAGTGCTTAATACTAGCTTAATAGTGGTAGAAGAGGCTGTATTTGTTGTTGTTAGACTCATGGAAGCATAAAGAAGTTAGAAAAAGATACCCAAGCTTGAATAGCAGCTCTACTTCTAAAATCTTTGCTCTTCCCACTGAGTGTTCAAGTAAAGATCATGGCTTGTTATAGATGTATTTTGTTAATAATGGGGAGATTTCAGGCTTTGGTGGGGGAGGTGGGGGTGGCAGCATGAGGAACTGAAAATAATCAATTCCACAAAGGTAAAAAATGAAAATGCCACTATCTTCTGCTAGACGAGGTTATATTCCTGGTACCACATAGATTTATGAAGTATTATACCTATATCCAGCATAGTGCTGGGTACTTAAAATGCAAAGTTGAGTTCTATACAATCTCTGAACTCAAACACTCGCATACAAACACACACTTATACTCAAAATCATACCAATGAAAGACAGAGATTGAAAAGTTCTTGATTTTTGAGCACGGCCTCTTATTTGCAGAAAGATACTTGAGGCTGTGTTCAGCTGTTGGTCCTACATAGGTCACATACTCGTATGATTTGGACAAACCACTTACCTCAGATGGCCTCTGCCTCCATATCTATAAAATAAAGTTGTCTCCTTTTATAGAGATACCATGACTGATGGCAAAATAGAGATAAAATACACCTGTCAAATCTTCAGAGACCTACTAGGAAGTAATTTGCTAGGTAAGAAACAGAGGAAGAAAGCAGCAAAGTGATCTTTCTTGGTAACAGAAAGCCGTACAAAGAAGACTTTGGATTAGACTTGTGTAATCTTAAAGTTAGAAGGAGAGAGCCTTAGAGGTCACCCACTGCGACCTTTAGGTCCACCTAAAAGTCTGAGGTAATAGCGAACACTCAGCATGGTCATTTCTCTTACAGTCTCTCCCTGAAAATACTCTTGAACTCTACTCTCATAAAATAAGAATAATAGTGAAAGCTGTCCGCATCACCATGACACCTCTGAAAGGAAGCCTGCAGAATAAAGTTCTTCCAAGTGAACTGTCATTTTGGGATCTGAATTTTTAAGAACGTTGATGCTGATCTGAGAAAAAAGTAGTGCTTTTCAAGTATGAAGGTGACATTATCGACTGCTTAGTAGGGTCTAAGGGTTTTTTTATGTGTGTGTGTGAGGAGGGGATGTATAGATTTCTGTAGTAGGCACAGATGTGCAGTCACCTGTTAGATTTCTCTTGAAAACAAGGAAACTTTTCTGGAACAAGTGGTCAAAGTTGGGAGGGCATGATTTGGCCATGAAGTTGGGTGAAACCATCCTGCACATACGTGTTTTTAAACTGAGATCTCATCACTACGGAACCTAAGCAACAGAAACACAGACTCTATTTCGTAAAATGGATTGGCTAATGTGGAAAAAAATAGAATATAGTTGCCCAACTATCAAACAATTGGTTCCTGCAAACACACACATACTATTTTAGAAATATCTATAATAAACAAAAGAGGTTTACCCTGCCTCCCCCTACAGTTTTTCTCCTAGCAGCCTGCTTAACTATTTTGTATTATTCACTGTATGATGATTGTTACATATGCTGTCTTATACATGTTGATATGGTACTTATTACGTTTGCTATGTATTATGAAGTATACCTCTTGGTAAAGGAGTAGGGTAATTTTAGACCAGAAATTGTCAATCTTTTATCTCCTACCTAGGAAACCCATTTTTCAAATCACATCTTTGTCATCAATACCAAATATGCAACAGATACCAGCAATATCAAGTCAGAATAAGCTTAGGTGTTAAGTTCAAAAACGTGTATTTAAAAAGCTACCTGTCATCACTTCTCGGCCTTTTGGCTAAGATCAAGTGTAAAAAGCTACCTATGAGAAATGCAATAATGTGTCAGTGATCTTTGGAGTGTACTTCTTCTCTAAATAGTTTTATATATGTAGAAGTAGAATTTATGGAACCCCACCCCCACTCCCACCCCGAATCAACTTGCAGAAGATAGAGTTTGAAAATCCTGGTTAGAATGAAAAGGAACAGGTTTTGGTGTCAGGCAGAGCAGAGTTTGAAAGAGTCTGTATGATCAGGAGCTAATCACTTTATCTCTCTGAGGATGGTCTCCTCCTGTGTATATTATTAGAAGTAAAAACATCCACTTTGCAGGATTGATGTAAGGATTAGAGATAATGTTCTGAAAGTGGTTGGCACGTAGCACATGTTCAATAAGTAATGGGCAATGTGATTATATTTATGCTCGGCTCCATCACCTCCTCTGTCCCTCTTCCTCCACCCTCTGCCCATACCCCATGGGTTTTTGTGAATGAGTGGATGGAGGGGTACCACATTACTCATTCATGCCGGTGATGGGACTGACCCTTTTTCTGCAAGTCAGCTTCTCCCTGCTGGGAGGGGAGTAGAGAAAGTGAAGGATACAGGAACTCTTGAGAACATTTGTCCTTGGAGATGGATAATTAGCTCATTTAAAAACGTGCTCTCCTACCTTAGACAGTAGCTGTGTCTTTCAAAGGTTGATGAACGGAGGAAAGTGAATGTACAGGCTGGCTCATTCAAAACATCTCACATCATTTTATAATGATTCAACGCAGTCACTTTGGTGTAGCGATTGTTTGTGGAAGGCATTTTTCACAACTAAATCCAAATATGCCATACTCGTAGGTTGAAATGAATCTTACCAATGGCACCTGCAGATGGGAAAAGAGTGGACGAGAGAAGGGCAAAGGCCAGATAACACACGGAAGGATTCAGCGCAAGGAACAAAACTGACCCGTTTTACAAGAGAACTGGAGAATTCAAAGCTGGGAATTTCAAGTATGCTCTGAAAACCACTTGGTATGCAGACACTTTTTTCCTTACCTTTTGAGTTATTTGCTAGAAATTCATGGACCAGGAGTTGTTTTTTTTCACATTTTGGTATCCCAGGTAGCACAGGGTCTGGCATCAGGAAGGTGCTCCATAAATGTTTGTTGAATTTAATTCATGTTGAATTTAATTGCAGGAGCAAAAGAGGTATCCTCAGAACAACTCGACAAAACGATATATTAAGAAGTTGGCAGCAGGGTTATGTCAGAAGGTGCTGTTGGTTGAGAATACAGGATAGTCGATTTCAGTTTATTTCTCAAAACATGGAGTTCTCCTTGCTAGCAGGGAAACTTTCATGGGGTCAGGTCCTAGAGAAATGCACTGAATGCAAAAACCAGCCTTTCTTAACTCACCACTGCAGAGAGGTCATTCAAGTACCCAGGGTGGAGTCTAACTGGAATGGAAAAATGAAAGACTATTAAAACGAACACCCAGAAGAGTGAGGAATCGCAAAGTTCCCAGTTTCAAAATTTCACTGACACCAGTTTCCATGTCTGTGTCTGTGCCGAAATAAATTAATAAAATTAACCAATAAAACTAACTCTAACTGGAAGACATTATCTCTTTTAATTCCCAAAAGAATCCTCAACTGTTTGCGTTGTAGGGAGAATAAAAGATCCTCCAGTAAGTTAAGTAATTAGCAATAGGTCACACCCAGCCTGTCTAATCTCAAAGCCCCCTTTTAACTACCTGAAACTTATTCAGCTATATAGTTCCTTTTATTAAATATTCTCAATATGCCCCTAATATTTGGATTTGGCATCACACAGAGCAACAACACAGTTGTAGCAGATCATCACTTATCCTCAGTCCTAGTTCAGTGCTTGGCCGAAAAAACACTCCACAAGTATTTGTCAAAGGATTGTTAGAATGAACAAGTGAGTGAATGAATGAATGAGTGAGTGAATGAATGAACAAACGAATAAATGAATGAATGAACGAACAAAATAACGATTGGAGTAATGATATCCAGAAATCTTAGCTGGATACAGCAAGAGTCTGATCTCACGTGGCATGTCTAACTTTCTTTACTCCTGAAATGTTGGTCCTAAATGCGAAAATGATTCCAAAGATGAAAACTAAAGTTTGTAATCACAGCATCAGAGAAGTGGCCCTTCATGAATCCAAAAAGAAGGGTAATATAGAATTATATACGTTCCTGAATTTAGAAGCTTTTAGATATCAGAAACTGAGACAGAGAAATCATAGACAGTCAGGGACATGGAAACGGTGGAAGGAATTAAAGCCGAGACCATAACAAAGCCAGAGGAAATAACTTTATTCAAGCTACAGGATCAGTCAGAGTAAAACTCAGGTGGAGAGGGGGAGGGCCATTTAGCTTGTAACAAAGCCATTCAAACCACAGAGCCCGCCAGATTAACTGCCCAGGTAAAGGGAAGGGCCAATCAGCTTATAGTTAACAATTTCAAACTACAGAGAACATGCACAGCCTGAAGAGATAAGGTAATAGCCCCTTGTCAATCACAGGTGTCAATCAAGTGATCCCACACCTGGAGAGGAACAGCCCCTCCCAGATAAAACCCACAGGCTCCTGCGAGCCACGCCTCTCTTGAGCTTGCCTTTGCAGGGGCTGGGGGGCCACTCCAAACCCTTCAGAGTGTACTTTCCTTTCTAATGATGAACTTTGAGCCTTTTTGAGCCTTGCTTTCGCTCGGGGGCCTACTCCAAACCGTTTGGAGTGTACTTTCTCTTCTAATAAACTGGTTTTTCACTACTTTACCTCAGTATCTCGTTCAATTCTTTGCTCGAGATGTCAAGAACCTGAATACCGCATAAACGTGGGCGCATTCTCCAGTAACATAGCGGCTGAGCTTCCCAGAGGCCCGGGTTCGACCCCCGGAGCCAAGCTCGGACTTCTCACAGAGAAGGGCCCACTGTCTGGTAACAAAACCACCACTTTTGGAATAACTCTCCCTTAGAACAATAATATCTTAGGAAAAACCTAGGGGTTTTTTTTGTTTGTTTTTTCAAGTGCTTAAATGCTAAAAAAAAAATATGATTTACTTTAAAAATATTTCTTGCAAAGGTACCAGGCAATTTTAATCCAGCTATTTCATGTATCATTCACTCTGCATCCTTCCAAAAATACATGTGAAGTGGGTTTGGGGTTGGAAGACCTGGTAATGTTTGATCTATACAGACACATATACGGGGCACAAGATTTAAGGGGCCGAAATACAGGATTCAAATAATGCTTTTGCTGTATAATGCAGATTTGCATAGCTCTGCCAAGGAAATTGCCTGCTATGGACAATGATTTGAGTCTCAAACACATGTCAAAGTTACCCTAGGGTCCTTCAAAATGACAGGCTGGGTTGCAAAGCATAGTTCCACTGGCTTCCAGAGGATATCAGGCAACTGTTTGAAATGGAGCCAGTGGTGTATATCTTACTGATAAATCTGGTTGCCATTCATCAGAAAATAAATGAAGTGACCCCAAAAAAGATTTGTGTACCTGATAGAAACTGGATTCAACCTGGTGTGTCTTGACCATCCCCTTGAAATTTTCACATATTTAAATGAGATCTTGAGAGTTGTTACATACGTCTATGTTGCTGAAGAACCATTATACTGGACACAGAGAATAAGATTATCCCTCGATAGAATATTAAATACAATCATAAATTAAGATGAAAAATTAGATAATGGGCTAGAGATAGAGATGTGATGAACTTCTTATTTGCACCAAAGAGAGTAAGAAAATGCACTCATTTTAATGCCATTTTGCCCAAGGACAGTTGTGCCTACAAGTATAAAGAAAGAAAAAGAAAAATCACTGCCCAATGAACGTGACTGATGGAGTCTCCGTGGAGAAGAACATCTGGGCTTCACAATTATAACTACCTCTTTCCAAAAGTTTATCTGCAGAGCCACTGGCTCATCAAGCCACTACCGAGTCCTTCCCCAATCAGTAGTAACAACTAAGGTTAATGGAGTCCAATAAAAGAAGCTTTGGGCTACTTTAAAACCCCTCTTCCGCTCCATGTCTCTTATCATCATTCATTTACCAAACATTTACGTATCTATTTGTACAAAGAACGGTATTAGACACTGTAGAGAATCAACAATTTACCAGACACGAGATTTGCCCTCAACAAACTGATAATGCAGTAGAAAAGTACTCACTGACTCTGTTTGGGGGTTGGGAATAGATAACTGATGCACAGAAGAAAGTGGTGAATGCTGCTGAAGAGCTGGAAAAAGTTCTATGAACGAGGCATGGAGCTAACCCAAACAAAGTCATTTTTTGAGGTTCTAAGGAACATCCTACCAAGCCCAAAGTACCCATTAGTAAGTTATTGATGGACGAAAGAAAGTGCCACCGTGCATCACTACACATTTCCTGGCCATGTATATACCCATTACGGTACTAATTCGTACAGCTAATTCTTATTTGGTTCTCAGCCAGTGAGGACTAAGAGCCATTTGAGTGGCTTCTCTTCCCAGTCATTTATTTGCTCCACCAGTGCCCTCTTTCTGCCATTACTTGTGTGCCAGTGAACACTTTGGTTCAAGATGGCTGACAAAAGATATGCTAATAATAGTGCTGAGGAATTTACAAAGACCAAGGAAGATAAGGGATGACAGCAAACAGAATTCACTGCAACAGCTACAAACGCCTCCAAGAAGAGGATCAAAGAAACCCGTATTAGCAGACTTGGTGCCTGATAGAAATCCTTTGACGTTAAAAGGGCAGCATAAGCCTCATTGCAGCCCAGAAAGATGGACAAACAGCAGTAGGAAGGACAAACACAAGAAATCTACGTCCAGAGGCATATCACACCTTCAGAAGACTTGAAGAGAAATAAGAACAGTTGCCAAAGGAGGACATCAGTAGCATATCTCCAAGGTATCATGCTGCAGAGTAATCCATATGGCACCAATTTAGTTGATGTGATCACTTCCAGGAACAAGTTGCCACAATAAACGGGTATGCCTATAATGTAAGGCTGGGGGATGGAGGTGGAGGAGGATCCAAAACACTGCTTCTATTTCGAATACCCTAAGAGCCCTGTAATTAAGGATATCCAGAGGGCTTGGGGAAGTTGACTTTCTGTGAGCAACAGCAGTTCTTCAAGGCAATTGTGCAACATAGAGGAGATCTAATAAAAGAACAAAAGTTATGTTTGTTCAGCATGAAAGGACAACCTTATGAGTAATTGTAGTCACCTTTCATTACTGCTAATCAAGTTTGCCTGATTTATTAACATAATATCCACAACTTTGGGATGGAAAGAAAGATGCAAAGAAATACTGAAACAAAATTTAAGTACTAAAAGTGATTATTTCCTGTGCAGGGAAGCATTTGGGCATCATGGTGAAAAGTATGCTTTGGGGTCAGCCATTCTAGGATCGAATCCCAGCTCCATTATTTACCATCTGGGAAAGTAATATTACCTCGCTAGCCAGTTTTCTCATCTGCATAATGGGTAATAATTGCAGTTCTTTATAGAGATCTTGTGAGAACTAAACAAGAGAATGCATATTGAGTGCTTAGTTCATCACCAAGCCCAAAGTGAGTGCTCAAAAAATGTAGTTTTTTTAGTAGATTTTTCTCCCAAAACTGTTTGAGATTATTTGCTCCCTACATCAGAGGGTAGAGCTACATCGTTAACCTTAGTCACTTCTCACTCTGGACCCCTCACACATTTGAAGGGATGGAAACTGAGCAATAATAACCTCCTTTGGGATGCAGAGCTTCCTCCTACTGAGAGTGTTTTGGACAGGTCAAAGGGTACCATATGGCAGTGTTAGAATATTCCTGGTCTGGATAACACACTCTCGACCTGCCAGATTGTTGTGTCATCATCTCTGGCCTCATGACGCTTTAGCCCTTGCTCCCCATTTGTTAGATATCACTTACTCCCGCATGGCTTTTTGTACACAAGAATGTTTGGGCAAAAATCTGCACATTTTAAAAGTTCTCTTCTTCCCCCAATGCATGCTCTCCCTTGCTGACCTGATTCAGTGTCTGTGGACTATCATTATTATGAAAACAACCCCAAAATATAAATGTTTGGCTTTGGCCTCTTTCCAACTTCTATAGACCTGCTGGGTAGCTTCATAAGAACTTACCAGCATCTCACATTCAAGCCCAAAGCCAAATATCCGTTTGCCACTCCCATCCATTATGTTCCACCAAGTTGTCTCTGAGTTAATGACATCACTAGCCTTTTTCTACTGTCCAAATAAAACCCCATCATCTGATTCCTTCCTTTTCATTGTCTCCTGATGTCTAATAATTGAATCAATCCACTTTATCTCTACTATAATTCTTTCAGGAATCACATGTCTTCTGTTCCGTTTCCATTAGTCCTACTCTTGTTTTTTAACTTTTACCCAGATTCATATATTCAACAAATAATTACTGAGCATTTACCATGAGCCAGGTATAAGCTCTACATGTAGGAGACCCAGAAATGAACAAGGTAGACAAGATTCTTGCCCCCATGCAACTTCCATTTTAGGCAAGGAACACAGATTTTTAAATAAGTTAACAAATACATGAGCACAATAATTTCAAATAGCGATGTAGGCTATGAATAAAATAGAACCAGGTGATATGAGAATGTTTTGGGATGGGGGTGGGGAGAAAAGGGAAGAGGATGGATTACGACATGTTGGTACCAGAGAGGAAGTGATATTTAAGCTGAGGCGAGAAGGCAGCCCTGTGAAATTCTGGGAACAGTGTGTTTTAGGCAGGTGGAATGGCAAGAACAAAGGCTCAGACTAAGTTTGGCTGGTTCAAGGAACCAAGAAAGCCAGCGAGTTGGAGCCCCGTTAGTAGAAGTCAGTGTGCAGGTCTGAGAAGCAGACAGAGGTCAAACCACGATGGGCTAGGTGTGAATTTCATTCGAAGTGTGATGGGAAGTCATTCATGCTTAAAGTTAGGAGTGACATGTTCTAGTTTACTTGTTTTTTAAAGTTGGATTTGGCTGCTGTGAGGACAATGAATGGTAGGGGAGCGAGATTGGTTGTAGGGCAATCAGGGATGAGAATGTTCCAGGGATCCAAGAGACAGATGCTGGTGGCTCGGACTAGAGTGCATTGTGGAGATACTGGTGGCAGTATTACTATATGGATCTGTTAATGTTCTCCCTCTTTCCAAACTTTTTTATCTCTGTTCATTCAACACAAAGCTGACAGTGTCATCCTTCTAAAGATGCTATCCTTTGCCCAGATATCTTAATTGGCTGCCCTGTTATGTATAAATTCAAAGCCCTGTGCTATCTGGCCTCAACTTTAGAGATGCATAAAAGGGGGCTTTTAAGGAAAGGAAAAAATAGTTACAAAGTCATTCAAAAGTTCTAAGATAAATCATGTCCCATACAGTGCTATTCACTGAAAGTGGTAGTGGCTTTTAATAAGTGAAGAACCAGCATTCACAGCTCTTTAACTGTTCTTCCTCTGAGAGGTTCTAGTCCTAAATGAAAAATCCCCAATGCATCAACTAGTGGTTATGCTTTCACATCCAAGGGACGTCCGAGTCACTAGAAGGAATTAAGTAACCCCTTAGGACATGCATATGTAGATAAATGAATTGGTTAATTTTGTTATGATCTTTGACTTCATCCATTTCCCTGAACTGTAATATCCAATTATAATGCAGTTGAACTAATACCTCACAAGAAAACTGAATGGTCAAGTTAAGTATAAAGGAGAACTTGATAGAATAAAATCATGCCTCCCATTGAATATGTAATTTCTTTTTCTCTCTGCCTTAAGCACACATTACCTAGAAATCGAAAATTCGTGTCAGGATCATCAAACCAGACTTGAGAAGTCATTGGTATTAGCAATCCAGGGGAACAGAAGGGGGCAGTGTAATCACAGTCTCTTGCATCGACTTGAGGAGAAATGGAAAGTTATGCAGAGTAACACTGCTCATTGACTCAAGATCCGGAAGTGAGTCTCAGTTTTATTGCTTGTTTTTCTTTTTCACTGGTTGAGTCTCAAGCCCCCAAACAACGTTAGCAATGAGTTCCATCCTTGGCCTACCACCCTGATGTGTCCTACCAAGCCCTGTGAGAAATGACGCTCTTCACTGCAGTCTCAAGAAACACAAGCCCAGCTCTATCTTTACATGAGTTGTTGTTTTTGCCTTTTACAGAATGGATGGTGAAAGAAATTCACCTGTACTAACCACATGAGAAAAATACTCTATATTTAACATATTATCATCAGACAGGCACTACAGATTTTTTTTCTTGTACCACTAGAAAAAGAAACATATGCAGTTATATATCCAGAGACTTATTCAAAAACATTTGCCGAATGGCTGGTATACATAGAAAAACAAGGAAACAGTCCTAGCTCTTGAGACAATTTAATAGAGAGAGCTCTATGCAGAGGAAGGTTGGTAATCACCCCCAAAAGAGAGGTAAAAATTCTTAAAGGAATCTGAGGAAGAACTCAGCTGGCCGCCTTCAGCGTTTAAGGTGGTGGAATAGGAGAGGAATCACAGGAAATATCCTGATGAGACAATGTCATAATTGCACCTGGAAGAGCAGTAGAATCTAAAAAAACAGAAGCTAAGGTTCTATGCAGAAGGAAAAAAATGAGTTGAAAAAAATGTGTGTGTGTGAGTGTGTGTGTGAATGTGTGTGAGTTGGGAAAAGAACACTGAATGCTCCCATTCGGCTGGAGCCAAAAGCACTGTGAAGAAACGAAGTAAGGGAGTTGCTGAGGAATTTGAACTTCAATCTGTAAACATGAACCTATTATTGTTAAGTTTCTGAGCAAGGACCACGGCAAGTTTTTCAATAGCAGCCACTTCTGCAAGGTAATAGAGAACTCCTCCACCTTTTTCCCTGCCGTCAGCTTTCTCACTTCTCAGAGAAAGGACTTACCACTCAATGATTTCCATCAATTGCCCCACTGAAGGGTGTGGCTTTGACATTGAAGTTCTAATCATTTTGTTATCACAGAGAGGGCCCTCCTTGGCCCCGTGTCCAGGTTCTTGGCATCTCGAGCAAAGAATTGAACGAGACACAGAAATAAAGTGGTGAAAGAGTAGTTTATTAGGAGAGATTGTACACTTCAAAGAAATAGAAGCGGACCTGAGCAGTAGAGAATGGCTCAAGAGCCCAAGGTGGCATTATTAGGAGCAAAAGTACACTCCAAAGTGTTTGGAGCGGGCCGAGCAAAAGATCAGGCTCAAAAGGCAAAAAGGCCAAGGCTCAAAAAGGGCCTGACTAGAGAGGACTTGGAGTTGTTATCTTTTTCTCTCAAATGGGCTGTTCCTTTCCAGATGTGGGACCACTTGATTGACACCTGTGATTGACAAGAGGCTATTACCTCATCTTTGTAGACTGCACAGTTGTGAGTGGCCGGTTTGATCTAGTTGGGTATCTTGTACTCGTTTGTTTACAATGAAAAGGGGAAGTTTTGGACAGAGAAGGGAGGTCTTTGGGGCAGTAATGCAGAGACCCAATGTCTATCTCTAACTGCCTACCTTGTTTTCCCCTTGAAGAGGTGATCCCCATAAAATCTCTATGGGAAGTTGAGGGACAGAATGTCTGTTTTTTCTGTATCTGCTTCCTGCTGGGCAGGGGCGTAGAGCTGTCCCTACCTATGGGGGGATTCAGGGAAGTCTCCCCCTGTCTGATTTCAGATGAAAGGAAGGGGTCTCGAGATCCACCTGGAAGACTGCATTGGCTTCTTTGGTTGTGACTGGCAATCTTGCTGGGGTATCCTCTGTATCCCCAAGGCCCCTGAATCAGTAAAAATATATGTTAATTAGTAAATCCGTTAGCGCTACAGAGCCTGTGGCCATTCAACCAGTCATTTAAGTGGTGTCAATATTCCAGCAGGTGGGCCCATTAGGCTTCAATGATTACAATCAGCAAGTATACTGGCCTAGTGGGTCTGGAATGGCTTGGGGGACGTTGGGAAGTCACAGGCTTTTAAGTAGTTATCTGAGAGACATTCTGTGATGCAGGCTAGGAGTAATCTTTAGGATTCAGAAACTGATCAGAAGAGTAATCAAAGCCAGGGACTAAGGAGCTAAGAAACTAGGGAAAAGGAGACTTAAAATTTCTATAGTGAGGGAGCTCCCATATCAATTTCAGTTTTTACAATACTTTTGGAAAATGTTTCCCCTGCCCCAATCATGGAAGAAAGAGAAATAAAGTAGAAAGCTGATCTATGACCATTTGGCAAAGTGAAGAAATGCGTACATTTAATGCATAACATTGAGGAACAATCAGTGAGGCTCACCTACAACTGAGTAAGAATGTTTTGTGTGTGTGTGTGTGTGTATCCCCATTCATTCATTTATTCAACAAATATTTGTTGAGCATATTCTATATGCCAAGAACCAACTAGGTCTTAGAGATACAGCAGTGACCTCGTAATAGCCAAAGCCCCTACCTTCGTGGAGCTTACATCCTAGACAATAAGCAAATAAATATATCGGATGTTAGATGATGAAAGTACAAGTGTGAAAAATAAAGTAGGGTGAGGAGGATACCAATTACCACATTACTGGGGGGGTGGTGTTAGCAGCAAAGGGGGCAACGGGGGCAAGGAAAGAGGTGGAAGGAATGTGTGTTGTTTCGGAGTTTATGTTTAGTAGGATTGCGGGGGGCAGGTGAACCAGAGGGAGGAAATATATTCAACAATCAACTATAGTGATAATAAATATGAGCACTGTTTATAATAGATACTGTCTAGTGACAGTTACTAGGATGTCACTGTGCTAAGAATTATTTCATTTATTCTTCACAATAAACACAAAATGTTATTAGTGTGATACTTTTAGGTGCAAATGAAACTGAAGGGAGGGAAGGAAGGGAGGAAGGAAGGAAGGAAGGAAGGAAGGAAGGAAGGAAGGAAGGAAGGAAGGAAGGAAAGAAGGAAGGAAGGAAGGAAGGCTTAGATAAGTTAAGTAGCTTGCCCAAGTGGTCCTATTGATACGCATAGAACATGGATTGAACACAGACAGTCTGACTCTAAAGCCTGCCCTCTTAACCCAGACACTGGATTGGGGTACACAGATACATAAGTTACGCACTCTGTCTTGGAATTGCTCATAGTCTAGAAAGAGAGACCGACTTGTAAACAAATGATTCCGGAGCAGCAATAGGAGCTATAATCGAGGTATAACAGAGTTAAGGAGACACAGAGGAAACAGTGACTAAGTGTCCGCCTGTGGGTGGGGTAGGGGTGTCATCAGATGAAGACATTCACTTGTGTTTATGTCATTAATTGCTCTCTCTGGGCCTGGTTACTCACAACGAATCTGCAGTGCAAACCTCTTTCCGGTGGGTTTTTCCCCCGTCTGCCTTCACATGTTGTGGTTAGTCAGCCTCATCCTGTGTGCAGTCAGTCGTTCTGCCACAGGGACCGCATCACATCTTGAGAGCCATTCTGGGGAAGGAATGCAAATAACCAGATAGCAATCTCCCTTAACTACCCTCACAAGAGGGTGAGGAACGGGACAACCAGGTGAATTGAAATGCAATGACCTGAGCCATATTACAATGGAAGAGAAAGGGGAGAGGATGCTGGTAACCCACCTGAAAAAACCCAGGCCATGTGCATTGTGGCCAACAGTCATTCAAACAGGAGAACTGTATTCCATGAAGTCCTCACGACCAAGCATCATTTGCTTTCAACATCGAGTTCTTAAATTCGATCCATGGATGGACTGGACGAAATTCCTGAATCTCCTGAAATTGTGTGTAAACCTCTATGTATGTGTTGTGCATTTTCTAGAGATTCCACAGTTCATGCAAATTTCAAAACAGTACGTGTGCTCCAAGTAGGTTAAGAGCTATGTATTAAATACGTTCAGAGCTGTTATTCCAATAGATTTCAGTGTAATATAGAGTCTGGCATAATTTAGAAAGTCCGAAAAGTCTAAGTGAATGGTTTGATACCATTCCCTTTTATCAGGTCCCCACACATGAGAATAAAGCCTTGACATAACTTGGGGACTTGCCTCTGATTATGTTGTGTGTAGATGACTTTCTGTCTTCTTTTTGGCACTTCTGGATGGGAGGATTCGCTTTTTAAGGCTGTAGATCACTATTGGTTCTCAACCTCTGCACCTGTGTGTGGCAAAGGCGGGGGGATGAGTATTTGATTGGGAAGGACAGTATTGATCACCCATCTGGTGTTTTCAAGCTAATATACCCTCCTATTTGTCTCTTCACCTCCAACCTCTATTCCAGCCCTTCACTGATGCTGCCCATTGACAGATTTGCTGGAGGTTGAAACGTCCTGCCTATTACATCAGTCTGGGCTCTTTTGGTTAAGTGTCCTTGAGGGGTTAAGAAAAGTTTAGGATTAGAAATCTCACCTCCAGATGCATGACTCATAAAATCCACCAAAAAATGGACTGTTAAAACTAAACTTCATGTTCTCATGGTCTTTTTATTGAACGGAGTAAGAGAAAAAGTAAATCTAAGATGAGAATTTGCCCTTGATGATTCTCTACTAATGTTCTCTAAATAACATTATTCTCTAAATAACAGTAAGTCTGGGAGTGGTTCAAGGCAAATATTGCTAGCTCTTCAGAAGTGCCAAAGGGAAGTCTGCAGTGAAGGATCACGTCACTAGAAGAACCCAGACAAAATCTTAAGATTTTGACAAGTTCACTATCAACCAAAACATTTGCCTAATTTCTTCTACATAGAAGCAGCCTTGCTGTTGTGACAAGGAGCGAGAAAGCTATAATCGCTGCAGGTTACCCTATGGCTACATGCCTACCCTGGTAAAACATGGTTCCAGATATATAAGTTCTCAGTCCAGCAGTATGCATGAGCTAGACTCAGAGGGAAGAGTGCTGCTAAAACAGCCACACCCACTTCCAGGGTGGCTGGAGGGGTGGTGACCTGCGCAATGACTTCTGCAAATATATTTTCATGAAATCACAGCCTGGGGAAGAATAGCTTCTGGCAAAATACTATAAACAGGGCTATTGGCTAGCACTCAATACTCTCGTCCCTTCAGCCGAACTTAAGACACATATGGAAACTGTAGGTAGTTTTTACAGGTTAAACCAAAACTCTTACAGAAGATTTAATTAATAACCTGACTTGTGGTATATGAAGCAATCCAGAGATCAACTGCCAAAGAGGAAATCCAATAAACAATAAGCAATTATAAGGTCTACCTCTTCTTAGCCTTGGGTTATCAATGAACCAGTGAAGACATCTCATTTCACATCTTTATGTTCTATCAACACAATTAAAATATGAAGGGAAGGGAAAACACAAAGGATATTGTATTAAAGTTATAAGGATAAAAAACACATCCTCTCTCTCTCTCTCTCTCTCTCTCTCTCTCTCTCTCTCTCTTTCAATTTTGAAACTAATTTTATTTGAAGAAAATATAATTGATATCACAACTGCTATTATAGACTTAAGGATAAGGCACTATTAATTTTCAATCGCTCCCTGTTAGAAAACAAAAAACAGTTTTAAGAAAGGGATGAAAATGAAGACTGAAATATTATCTGAAATAATGCATTCAATATGCATAGTAACTATTACTACAATAATGAGCCAGGACACAATGTATTTTGTCATTCACAGGTAGAAAATTGTCATGAGTGGTTTGCAAAATCCATGACTAACAGTCTGGGGAAGAAGAGTCTAAGAAATGAAATGAGATTTATCAGACCTCACGTATAAACACATGAGACCATCTGTTCTATAAACTATTCTTTTACATTTATGTGTACATGGAATTTAGGAACTGAAAAGTCCTAAGGCGTCCTTTGACTATTTGATGAGTGATAATTTGAATCAAGTTTGTCATCTCTAATGACACTGTACCCTCTGCAAGGACAAGACACACATCTATTTTTGTTTGCCACCATAGCCCATCCCCAGGATGGGCCCAGTGTCTAGCACAGAAGAGGCACTCAATAAAGAAATGTTGAATGAATGGATGAATTGATACATCTCCATTCCAGTTTTGTCTTCATTTTTCAGTTGAGGAAGTTGAAGCCAAGAAAAGCTAAAAGGCTAATATCACACATCTAGTGATAAAATTGGCACTGGAACCCTCTTTTGCCTTCTTCCAATTCATTAACAAGAACTGCCAACTTGTGCAATTTTTTTATCACTCACTACATTAAAGTAGGATGATGCTAAGAGATTATTTTTAAAATCTCTTAATTTTTTGCAAGATATTAAAACTTTAACATTACATATCTTTGGCATATTGCCATTGAAGCCTTTTCTATTGCACTTTTGAAAAAGAGCTTGGTACTTGCTTCAGCAAACTAGTTAAACACTCCTGCTTTTGTTGAAAAGTTTTTAGAGGTTCTTTGCAGCTATGTTTTTTTTTTTTTTTACCTGCAAAACTAAAATGTTACTAAAGTTCTTATAAATAAAATAGCCAATGCTCATGATGATGAATGATAGGATATTTGTTTTAAACTTTTAATCGCAATACCTTAGACTCTGAAAAGGGACTGTTGGCCATTTTTTTTTTCTTTAATGTTAGTGTCTAACACAAACTTGATACAAAAGACTACGTAGTTATACTTTTTCCTTATCTATAAACTTTAGATGCTGTGTTAGCCTTAATTGTTAAGAGTAAGGTGGTTGGTCAAATGAGGGCCCCTGATGTCTGCCCTGACAGTGAACATCAGACTTTGACATAAATGATAAATTCTTCTGTTTCTTTTGTGAGCTTCAGTTTCTACACATGACAAGCACCTCCTTTACAATGCAATTGGAGAAGACATTCTACAGCCGGCCTGCGCAGGTGAGAACTTTGGCTGCATCACTTATAAACCAGGTCACTGTGAGTGAGTTCCTGCGTTCTCTTCCACATACACCTAGGCACTTCTGCACCTCAGTTTTCTTATCAGTAAAATGGGATGATAACATTTGCCCCACAGAGTTCTTGTGAGGATTAGTCGAGCAATATAGTAAGCACTAAATCAATGTTACCTTTTTTATTTCTCAAACCATTATCAGGAAACAGTTTTTAAAAACATTTTGCTTGCATATTTGTTCCAAAAGGGAGAAAAACAGCCTTCACCCATTCCCCCAATAAACCAATAAAATATGAATGGATGTCTAGTAATACTGCATGGGGACCACCCTTTCCCCACTCTGAGTTTCTGTGGCTTGGGTCATAGTGATGCCATTCTTTTTCCAAGTGTGGATCCATGACTCACAGTGTGAGGGTGGGCTTCAGGGAATCAATAGTGCAGTTAGGCTGAGCTAGTTTGCAGTTTGACTCACCACAGGGCTCACTATCTAGCTACCTGTAATTAGGCTTTGTTTGCAGTTTGATCCATCCTGATATTCATCTGTTTTCTCTTTGTTTCTCCTCCCACTGATTAACTGAAGAACTCTGTTTGTTCCTTTTTTCAAGGCTACCCATACCTTGCTAATTAACAAACATCCTAACCTGAAAAGAGCAGCTTCTTTAATCCTCAGGCGCCCGGATGTCGGGACCCAAGATCACAGTCCCCTAGCAGTTTTTCACAACTCCCTAGCAGTTCACAGATGGCTACGGACAATGAGATTTAAGATAACATTGAGGCAGACCCATCTGAGGCTTCAGAAGACACCCGGAGATGACTTCTCAACTATTAGTCCTGAGGCCTTTGTTCTTTCCATTTACCTGCCTGCAAAATCTCTTAATCATTTCGTCTCAGGGAAGGTGGTTTTTCAGACAGGAGTCTGCCACCTTCCCCAGCTGCCAGGACGCTTTTCTTCTCACCAACCTTTGTCATTCTAGTTGTTCTGGACTGTTTGGGCAGCAAGCAGCACCAAACCTGAGTTCGTAACTACAGAGCATCCGTATTCCCTGCCACCGAGGTTATTTCAGCAATGGGCAGGGGGCTCAATCAAAGCCAAAGAGATGTGACTTGAGGATGTTTGCTGAGGTCATTGGAGATATAAAATTATTTAAGCCTCTGGATTCAAATATATCTGAAGCTAGTTGTACCCTAGCCATTCATGGGGGTAATGAATTCCTTCTTACACTGCAATCAATTTGCACTTAATTTGTTGTCATCTGCAATCCAAACTTATACAGAAGAGGCATTCAGGAATACATCAGAAAAATGATGTGTGTGATATTTTAAAAAGAAAGATTGAGCGGGTGTCAGGGAGACAGAATAATTAAGTGCACAGACTCTGAAGCCAACTGTCCAAGTACAAATCCTGGCTCTACTGTTCAGCAGCCATGTGACTTTGGACAAGTCACTTACCTCTCTATGCCTCCAAGTCATCTTCCGTAAACTGAAGATAGAAATAGTATCCACCTTACAGAGATGTTTTGAAGAGTAAATAAGTTAATGATGTAAGGAACTTAGAACCATGCCTGGCATACCATGTAACAAGTGCAGATGTAATGTGTTAGTTATTATTTTATTATTATTCAGGTCTTAAATAAATGGTGATACAGTGTATGGGAAATGCCTCTTAAGTTGCTAGCTGAGATTTTTCTGTCTACGGAGGAAGCCACTGATGAATTAAAAATGACTTTTTGTATCAAAGTACTTGAATAGACATTTCCCCAAAGATATACAAATGGCCAACAAGTACATAAAAAGATGTTTAACATCACTAATCGTTAGGGAAATTCAAATCAAAACCACAATGAGATATCATTTCACACCCATTAGAATGGCTACCATTAAATAAACAGAAACAAGCGCTGGCCAGGATGTAGAGAAATTGGAACCCTTGTGCTCTGTTGGTGGGAATATAAATGCATCCACTGTGGAAAACAGTATGGCAGCTTCTCAAAAAAATTAAAAATGGGGCGGCCGGAAGGCTCAGTTGGTTAGAGTGCGAGCTCTGAACAGCAGGGTTGCCAGTTCGATTTACACATGGACCAGTGAGCTGTGCCCTCCACAACTAGATTGAAGGACAATGACTTGGAGCTGATGGGCCCTGGAGAAACACACTGTTCCCAATATTCCCCAATAAAAATTTTTTTAAAAATGTAATTACCATATGGTCCAATAATTCCACTTCTGGGTATACATACATAATAATTTAAGTCAGTCTCAGAGAGATCCATGTACACCCATGTTCATAGCAGCATTATTCACTGTGGCAAGAGGTGGAAACAATCTAAGTGTCCATTGATGGATGAAAGGATAAACAAAATGAGATTATACGAGTACATACCATGGAATACTAATCAGCCTTAATAATGAAGGAAATTCTGACAAATGCTACAACATGGATGAATATTGAGGGCATTGTTAAGTGAAATAAGACAGTCACACAAAGACAAACACTATATGGTTCCGCTTATATGAGGTGTCTACAGCACCGTGTTTTCCTGAAAATAAGACCTAGTCAGACCATCAGCTCTAATGCGTCTTTCGGAGCAAAAATTAATATAAGACCCGGTATTATATTCTATCATATTATATTATATCCATTCTTATATTATAGTAAAATAAGACCAGGTCTTATATTAATTTTTGCTCCAAAAGACACGTTAGAGCTGATTGTCCAGCTAGGTCTTATTTTTGGGGAAACACGGTAGTCACATGTATAGAAATAGAAAATAGGCTGATAGTGGCTGGGGCTGGGGAAACAGATAACGGGTAGTTGTTTAATGCATACAGTTTTAGTTTTGCAAGGTGAAAAAGTTCTGGAGATTGGTTGCACAACAATGTGAATATAAGTAACATTACCCAACTGTATACTTATAAATGGTTAAGAGGATAAATTTTATGTTATGTGTATTTTACTATAATTAAAAATAAAAAAACTTTAAAATGTTTTTTGAAGTACTTTTTTGTAGCCCTATAGGTAGCACGGTACCTGATGCAGCTGGCACTAACATTGAATAAATAAATGAATAATAATGTAATAAAACTAATGACAAAACAAGTGAAGGGTAAGGTGGTCCAAGGAGCTGAAATATTTGTGGAGTAAAATGGAATCAAGTATCTAGTGCTACGTGAAGATTTATGATAAGAATCATAAGACAGACACAGTAAAATGTGTAAGGCATGGAACCCATAGATATTTGTTCTAGTCTTGATTCATTCATTCCTTTGTTTTTATCATTTATCAAATATTTACTGAGCACCTTTGATTTGCCAAGCACTGTTCTTGTTCATCAATGAACAAGACTGTCCTGCCCTTATGGGGCTTATTTCTAGTGAAATAGGAAAGCAATATTGAATTCCTAGTTCTAGCTGGATGTGTGACATCAGACAAGTCCCACAAGTTTTCCGGGCCTTAATTTCCTCATCTATAAAATGAGATGCATGGGTCAGCGGGGACAAAGTGGTACTTTTCCTTCTTACATTCCAAATGATTTGAAAATTGAATGTAAATGTGGAATGAGAACATAAGCCACCAGGGGGCAAAATGAGCATGGCATAAGCATTCTACTGAGGTGACATTCTAGAAAAAAAAGGAGTCATCCTTTTGCATCATGAAAAAAATAAGTAAACAGTAAACGTTGTGTATCATTGTAGGTAAGGAAAGTGCTCTATTGAATAGTTATCCAAATGTGCTTTATCTATGAATAAAGTGTTTGATTTAGAGGTCATGTTTTTTCCAAGAAATAACGGCATGTAAGAAGTAGAATACTTCCTTAGTAAATGAATGGCATCTCTAGACACATACAATAATGACTGTGGCTACAGAACCATGAAACACCAACCAGCATACTCAGTCTGGAACTAGCCCTTTACTCACATGTCTGGATCTAATGGGTATTTAGAATTCTTTCATTCTCTTTCACTTCATTTCTTCAGTGCTATTAATGTGTATCAATCTATCTGATTACGAAAGAAAACATTTTTTTTTCTCTTGCGTCCCACTGGGAAATGGTAGTTTTTAAAACATGTAAAAAATCTTTGCCAATCTTTTATGAAAAGTTGGAGTCTAATTCCATTTTCGTTGAATATGGACCAGCTTTAGTGACTTGCTTCTAGCCAATAGAATACATCTCAAGTGATGCTGTGTGACTTTCAAGGGTGGTGTAGAAATGATGATACAGCTTCTGGCTGACTCTCTTAGGACGTTTTTCCTCAGAATCCAGACCCTGTGTTTTGAGGAAGCCCGGGCCATACGGAAAGGCCCTGTGTAGGTGTCAGCTAAGGTCCCAACCTGTAGCCAGCATGTGAATCAGACATGTGAATGAGCAAGCTTTCCGATGATGATTCTGATACCCCAGCCTTCAAGTCCCGAGCTGAAGCTCTGGGGAACGAAGGTGATCTGCCCTTGCCAAGCCCTGCCCAAATTACAGATTTGTGAACAAAACTAATGTGATCATTGTTTTTTTTAAGCCATCGAGTTTTGAGGGCTTTTTTGTTTGTTTGGGTTTTTGTTGTTTTTTTCTTTATTTTTTGTTGTTGTTTTTTTGATGAGTGCTTCTGTGGATTCCCACTGGCATAGTTCCATTCACCAATGCCTTGAAAAAAATTAAGATTCTCAAGATACGCTATCCCTCAGTGTCTGATCCCATGTTCACTCAGTCCCAGAAGTGTGGTGTGTTGGAGACTAATAAAGCTTCTCATTTAGGGGTGACATCGTCGCTGACATTCACTGTCAGATGACTATAAACATTCTCTCCCAAGCAGCAGGTCTGCAAATGAGAGCCTTTTCCTGGTCTGGACCTTCCAGTCCACAAACAAGGAATAGCAAGCCTGGCCGGATGGAAACTCAGCAGTGACTGCAACCAGACAGAGGCACTTGGAAACAGGGGCACTCCTGCTCCAAGGAGACGATTAAAGATGGCTAGCTTGCATCCAACCTGCAGGGCAGATGGGAGAACCAGACTTCTCCAAGCTTAAAACACCAAGAGGCAGACACAGAGTCTGTTTGTTGTATAGAGTGACGGGCACATGATAAATTCTCAGTAAGCATTTGTTAAGTAAATGAATAAATACCACAAACACAGCATTATTCTATACCCTGGAGTTGGGACACCAAGTAAATATAACATGACCGCTATCCTGATAGTTTCCAATGTAATTAGGTGATCATTACTCACTTATTTACCATCTCATCTTTGTCATCTACCATCTGAACATCACAAAAAGATACAGTGACGAATCTGACACCAACCATCTTAGTAAAAGTGATCCAATGCCTTGTTCTGTTCTCTTCACCCTGTTGGTAAAGGAGGGAATGGCTGAACATATGACACCTAACACTGGACAGATGAGATTGGCAGTTTATTATTAGGTTGGTGCAAAAGTAATTGTGATTTCTGCACTTTTTTAACCTTTTAAACTGCAATTACTTTTGCACCAACCTAATAATTCCATACAGCCCTTGTGAGGAGGACATCACAAGCCATGCGGGGATATATGGAGGTTGTACTCGAGTGGGCCAGCAGGGGTCCTGGGAGGCAGACTTTGTAGTATCAACAGGGTGGGGTGGTCCCCAGTTCCCATGGGGGGAGAAGGGGGAAATGATTTGTTCGAATCATTTCAGCAGCTTGTAGGAAGGTAAAACCAGTTAGGTTGAGGACCCTCGGTGGGCTATAGCTTGTGTGGCTGATGGGTAACTATCCTGGTGGGGAGCCTTTCCCAGTGGGTAGGGGCACATTTGGCAAGAGCAGAGGAGCCTGTGGCTGGGTGGCTTTGGGGGCCCTATGAGGGTCAGAAATGTTTTCGAAGCAGCACTTGAAAATCAGGTTTTAGAATACATCCCTTCACTTCTCTTGGCCTTGGATCCTCATTTGTAAAGTCAGGGGTGGTGAACAAATGTTTTCAAAGTTCTTCTCCTTTTTAATCTCTGTCATTTTCGCATTATATGAAGCCAGTCAAAGGAGAGGTGCTTTGGTCATTTTCTGAGGCACTTAATGTCCTGATTTGTCTGTAAAGACTAGTCTATTTTTGTTCACTCTAGAGATATCTCAGTGAATTCAGGTTAATCTCCTAGGGCCCTCTCCTTGTTTTAATGTGAAGCTGAGACATTTAATTTCCAGGGAGTGGGAGGGGAGTGTGTTAACATTTAGTACAGAAGTCAGTTTTGGAGTTAACAGGAAGAGCTTTTAGAGCAAGTCCAGGAAATAAATGGCATTTATGAACCTAAAATCCACTAGTCTTTTATGTGGTATTAATCTTTCTAAAATGAAATCTTAGCAAGAGTCAAGACGTGTATATTTACTTCCAGAGGGAAAAATTCATTATCTCAGACAGTAGGGGATTTGTGAATGTCATTCAATTCTGCAAATTTAGGACTGCAGGAGAAGAGTCAAAAACATTTTGAGTGCTTAATGTAAACTCAAAAGGCAAAAAATGTGTGTCTTTGACTTCCAGATCCAAATTTGCAGAATTTAATGAAAATCATGTTTGATTTCACATGCCTGTTTTAAAATAAAATCCTCCTCATTTAAGGAAAAGCATTATAATTAGTACTATAATTAGCTGTCGTAATAACAAAAAGTCAGGTCTAAGGTCTAAGTACATGAAAAGTATTATGGTTAAGATATAATAACCTGTTCTAATAATTGTAACAGTAATCATTCTCTTTTTAAAGAATGTACATTCTCCAACATTTAGAAAAGAAGGAAAGAATGATACAGAGGGTGATTGGGAAAGTTATCCCTTTGTGAGGGATGTAAACGTCTAGCACGTTGTTTTGTACACCTGAAACTAATAAAAAATTAAAAGTATAAATAAAAATAAAAAGGGTATACTGCTGCTGCACAGGAGTGACAGTAAGCCGGGCCCCACGGCTCCTACACAGTCACCTCTCTCATGTCTAGTGACTCATCTCCTACTCAGGTGAGACATTATTATCAAGGCATTAATGTGAAAATCCGATCAAATGAAAAATTAGAATTCTGTAGAAGTGTATACTCTAAAAGACAAAATACAAAGTTAAAACAATTTTTTTTTCAACCAGTTAATCTTTTAGTCGACACAACTTTCAGAGTTTTTTCTGTACATCGATCACAAGGTAAATATTTTTAAAGCTTTACAAAAATGGAGTAATGCCATATATATGGTTCTGCAATCTTTTATTTTTTTAGTTTTACAATGCACCAGACATTTTCCCATGCAATGAATGAAAATCTGCTGCTGAAACAGAGGGCTGCAGCTGGATAATGAGTGACCCTACAGCAAAACATTAGCCTAAGTTTACAGCCCAGGGCCTGGCAAATGCCTGCGGGGACACTACACAAAAGGAATGTCTTCAAAGCCCCTTTGTGGGGCCCTGCAGCCACCCCTGAGCTCCCTTGGGCCCCTCGGGTGGAAAGGGTCCTGCAAACTTTTTTGCATCCACATAAACCCCCCCAATTTCTGTCTGGTTTTCTTCACCTCATCTTCTACCCTAGCCATCTCATCAAATTCTCTTATCATCTCCTCATTGCTCAAATGCATATCATGTATGGCCTCCTTGTATTCCTTGAGGCACTGAGCCAGCCCCTTGTTGGTTTTTCTTTTAGCTTTCTTGGGTATATCATCCCCAGCTGGGCGCTTTACTGCAGCCCTTGGTTCACTGGCTGGTTGTTCTTCCTCTTTTGGCTTTCCCTCATTCTCTGGTTTTCCCTCATTCTCTGGATTTCCTTCTTCTTTTGGTTTTCCCTGGCTCTCCAGCTTCCCCTGGCTCTCTGGTTTTCCCTCGCTCTCTGGCTCTCCCTCTTCTTTTGGCTTTCCCTCCTCTGGCTTATCCTTATCATTAAGTATTTCCTCATCTTCTATCTTTCCCTTGTTTTCTATCTTTTCCTCTTTTTCTAACTTCTCCTTGTCTTCCAGAGTACAAGCCATTTCTGGCTTTCCCGCATCCTGTGGCTGTTCTTGGTTTTCCATCTTAACTTGGTTCTCAGGTATTGCTTCACTTTCATTGCCGAGTTTGTCCATGTTGAGATGTCCCCTCCACGCAGACCTGAAAGAACAGGGAGCAACAATTAGGAGCTTGCAGATGGCTCAGGGTCCGACAGCAGCAGAGGGCGGGCACCTGGACTGGTCAAAACAAGAATGTTTTAAGTTTGTATTTAAATTTATCTGGCTTAAAGCTCCCAGAGCAGCAATGTCTAGCCCTAGAAATACTGTTTTCTATTTTTAACATGACATTATAACAGCAAAGAGGTAAACTGTAATGATAAGCAATGGTAGCTTGGGGTGTCTGTAACTGAGAGGGTCATGAAGAATTCTAATCGAAAAATATAAAAGGTAAATTGCCTAAAGGAAGCGTAATAACTTACACACTTTTAGTAATAGCTAGGCTGCTCTCTCGTTAAGTACAATAACACCTGGTCCCTGTATGATTTTTAAGAAACATTATATATTAAAATTTCTATGACAATGGTTTTACATGGCTAGGACACTGCAATTTTTTTTCTTTGCAAATAAACATATTTTCCACAACATAATTCATCTTATGCACTGTCTCCTGGAATATTAAATCCCATGTGTTGGGGAAACAGAAGAGAGAAAGGGAGATGAAGCATAAAGATGAGCACATTTTCTTTAGTGTTTGGAATAATATAAAACACACCAAGAAAAATCAAATATGCGTAGCACTGTTCACAATTTTCAAGAACAACGGCTCCAACGTATGAGTGGTTCTTAACCTATAGTGTCTGATACCAAAAGATATTTGTGAGACTAAAATTTACAGTGTGACAAGCCCAATTTGGGAAATCTGGGACAGGAGATAAAGCAAGCATATTTTTAATATACTCTACTATATCAAAAGGCAAATAATACAGAATCTGCAGGGAAGTATCAGAGTGAATGTATATAATTGTTTGTTCAAGTTCAATCATTATAGTTTTTTAAAGGTCCATTTCAGTTGCTAACAAAATCCTATTGTTTCTGTATCTATATAGATTCAGCAGTGATAATAACTGCCAACATTCACTGAATACTTAGTACTCAGGCACTGAGACTTCCATGCATTATCTCGCACATGCCTCCTTGCAAACATGTCAGATGAATCCTGGCATTGTCTTGGTCTTGCACGTGGGAAACGTGAGGCACAAAGACATTAAGTGACCCACTGAAGAACCATGGCTAGTAAGCGGAAGAGAATGTAAATCCAGGCAGGGGCTCCAGAACACGCACCCTTAACCACTACCCATTATTAATTAGATTACATGATTAATATGAGGTGAACTTGAAAATTAGGTGTTTTGTCATGTGCCCAATGGGAAGATTACAAAAATAAATTTTTTTATCAACTTGAATATATACACATTTGGGGATGTAGACACAATTTATCAACTACTGCAATTTTAGGGCACATATATACACATCATTATATATATCATTATGTATACATAACATATATAATGATTTCTATACATATATAAAAATCACATTTTAGGTAAAGTAGTGTATTCATTAGAAATATTGCCTTTTCCCACAAGGAATCAGGAGCCAGACTGTCTGGGTTCAAACCTCAGGTCTAGTATTTCCTAGCTTAATGATGTTTGACAAGTTATGTAATGGTTCTCTCCTCAGTTTCATCATGTATCAAATATACAGTACCTACCACATTGGGTTGTTAGGAAAAGTAATTGAGTTAAAAGGTGTGAGGTGCTTCGAGCAGTGCCTGGCATGTACTAAGTATACACAGGTGTTATGTTTTTCAAATGCTTCACTTCCATCTTTGGCAGGAAAGCTTCTGCCATCACTACAGCACAGTCCTCTGATGCTGTTTTTCACACTATCCCTTCTGTTAAGTTATTTGAGATATAGAACTTCCAGGACTGTCACTGAAATTCTAATTTCAAACCACAGGAGCCATTCACCTAATATTAGAAATGTCTTTACTTGTTATTTAAGAGGGTATTTGTGATCTCTACAATGAAAATAGAGCATTGCTTTAAAAATTATCTTTAAAAGATCATTTTTTTTTTTTTTGGCAACATGATGCACTTACAATATTGAAGTCAAAGTCCCAAGGTTAATTATTAAATTGGGATAACTTTCTTTGCCTCTTAAAAACCAGTTGTCCAAAAGCATCCAATGATGCTACAGGCAAATCTGTCTTCCCCAAATAATAATTTACTGTTCAAAGTAAAATAATTGAAATAACAGAAGGAGAATTTGATGAGGAAACTTCCTAAGGAATAAAGGGTAATTTGGGGGAAATATAATCGTTATATTTGGGATATGGGGTTACATAATTAATATTCAGGGGACGTAGAAACAGATCTTTGGCATATACAATAGTATTTACCATAATTATCAGGTTTCATTGTGGAACTTGACATGATATGTTTAGCTACCAAATTCTTACCTTATTTCATACGTGGATATAGCTAAAAGTCGGGGAAAACTAACCATGTTCTAACCATAATTTTCAGGCACAAGTCCCTATGACATATTTACTATAAAACAGGTGAAAAAAGGCAATTCTAAGATATTTAAGTACAATTTCACTGCCATCCTAAACATTTTTTTTTGCATTTGTGAAGTATGTAAAAGTTAGAGGGCATACTAGCATGATTGTAATTAAAAGGTATTACATGTGATTAAAATGTTGCTTCTTTTTTTGTTACAAGTTTGGTAATTGACATACTAGGTTCCAGGGAAAGACTGGGCAGCTGTTACAAGCCCACTTCCTGTTCTATCATCTCTTGACCTGGTTGAGGCTTTCAACTCCTAATGAAGCCAGTTCTATGACTCAACAGAGGTCAGAAGTACATTTACCAAGTACTCCAGTTTCCTTTACTCTAACTTGCTGGAGCCAGTCCTGGGGTGGGAGAAAAAAAGAAAAGAAAAAAGTTTCCAAAAGAAAGGCCTACCTGACTAGCCACAGAATTGACTGATCCGCTCAAAGTCCCCAAGGGGTTTTGGCAGGATACCTTGGCTTATGTTTCAAAGCCAAACAATGTGGAAGATTTAATCTCGTAACTCAATTTTCTTGCTTGGCTTCTCAATTGAGGCAGGGGCTGGAGAGGAAAGAAAATCCAGTAAATACAGCAACTGATTTCACAGACAGAAGCAACTGAAGAACATCTATATCCAACAATTCATTCCTAAGTAGCTAATTTTTAATGCTTACATTCTTGTATTTTATTCAAATTTGAGAGTAATATCTCTTTTGGATAGGAAAAACAGAAGAAACAAGAAAGACCAGAATTTTTTTTTTCAACCATAAGGTCAATAAGTAGATAAAGTAATAGATTATTGCATATTGTTGATAACTAGAAACTCAGCTTTCTAGGTAATGTAGCTTATAGAGAGTACAATTATATAATTTGTACTCAGGAATATTTTTGAGAGTGAAAAGGAAACAGTATTAATTATGCTGGAACAATTAGGCATAAAATGGGATAAAGGGCTGTCTCTAGCAAACCAAGATATATGGTCAGTCTACCTAGAGTCGTGCAGATGGTACCACATCAATAAATTCTAAAATGATTTGTAAAAGGTGGTAAATTAAATATTTGGATGAGCAATTTCAGAAATTCTCCGATATAGTAGAAAACCTCAAAAGGTAACTGCCTATTTATCTCTAGAGCAGTCCTTGGTTTTTTGGTTTGTTATGTCCTTTTGCTGTTGCTATTGTTGTTTCAAGGGCAGTATTTTTTTGTTTTACTTTTACTCGTTTGTTTCATTTTAACCAGTGAAATTTTATCATTCCTTTGGAAACTGGTCCCAGAGCAATGGCCTGGCTTCTTTTGTCAGGACCACAGGATTCTGGTTCTGCCATACAATGCAAGGTTTACGGTATAAATTTTAGTACTAGAAATCCTGAGGACAATTCTGCTCATTGATTAATACCATGGCATTTGGAGTTAGGGTAGTCAGGATTCTTTCACTTTGAGAAAGTGATTTAACATAATAGCCACAAAAATCTTTCTTTCTTTCTTTTTTTTTTTTTTAAAGAAACAAGCTCATCCCATTCACCAGTTTCCCTCTTCCTTTAGGACCAACACCAACATCCAACAAGACACTATTTCCTGGTCCTTGCCTGTAGCTCCAGCCTCAACTCCTTTGTGGCTTCACTCACTTGCTCCTCCCATCCCCCTGGCTTCATTTAGACCCGTGATTTCCAAAGTCTGCTGTTGCCCAAAGGACATTTTGAATTGTCTGGAGACATTTTTAGTTGTCACAAGGTGGACAGGGTTATGCTACTGGCACCTAGTGGGTCGAGGTCAGGGATGCTGTTAAAAATCCCACAGCGCACAGGGCAGCCCCGTACAACAAAGAATCATTTGGACCAAAATGTTAACAGCGCAGAGGTCGCGAAACCCTGATTTACACCTTTCCTTACACAGTGTTTCCCCCCACCCCAGGCCTTCCTCGCGCAGGCTGTTGTCTCTGCCTGAAATATTCGCGCTCTTCACCGCCCCTCCTTTTCCCTTCCCTTTTCCGGTTTCCCCCATTTCTCTAACTCCTCGTCACCCTTTTGATCGATCATCACCTTCTCAGAGTGGTTCTCCAGATGCTTAATCGCAGATGAATACTACACCTTTCCAAAGAATCATGGCGGACGTAAGAATATCGGTAGGAATTTCACCTGTGTTCGTACCTGATTACCTCCTCCTTTATCAACTCCAGGTGGGCAGTCCCCTCTAGTTTGTATTCACTATTGGAACCCCAGTAACCCCCGCAGTTAGTACAGCTAGAACTAACATGGCAGTCAATATTATTACACGAACATTTAACAGCCTCACTCATAAAAGGAGAATAACACAGTAACCATCTCATTCCGGTGTAACGATAAATAATAAACTTTAGCACCGTGCCTGACTCACAGTGAGTCCGGAGAGAGCGAGGCTCGGTAGTTGGTGGATCAGGAGGCAGGCTCCGTCCGTTCCACTTCACCACTTGCACGTCTTCCTCCAGGCCCTCCTTCGACTAAGGAATTCTCCTTCCTCCCAAACCGTGACTAACAACGACTGCGCCTGTGCTTTTCCGTCTTTTCCGTCTTCACCGCTAAACAGCTACCGGAAGTATTTTCCCTCTTCCCATTGGTCGATACTGCGCATGCACCAAATCAGGTTCTCTGCCTGCCCCCGCCCATCGGTGCTTAACCGGGAGCGCAAAATCTGCCAACACGCCTGCGCAAGCGATGGTGCCCCGGAAGCAGTTCTTTGGCCTGTAACACGTAGCAACCCGGCCAGTTCAGAGTCTTAAGCCGAGGGTGGGGCGTATTTGGGGCTGCCGGAGCTACTGCCACCGCCTTTGCTTTTGGTGAGTGACCCAGGCCCGTGGCACACTGTCCGGCTTTGCCCCCCACCTGTGCAGCGCGGCTTAGTGCCACCTTTCGGCTCCGCGCCCGGTCCTTTCCTCGGACTCTCGTTCCCTTTCAAGCCCTTGCTGTGACGCGGCCCCTGCACCGCAGGCGCGGCCTCTGGGGAGTCTGCACTTACCTGGCAGGCCCAGGCCTTCTTTTGCAAGGTGGCAGCGGAGTTGTCAGTTGTAAAGTCCCGCCCCGAGGTGAGCAATCGTCTTTGTGGTTGATATTTTAGGCCCCATGCAACCGCTCCTCCCACGACCCTGCTCCTAACCCAAGGCATATCAGTACCTTGAAGTGGAGGTGTCTGCCCAGGCCTTACCTTAGAGAGGACACATTTCCTTAGCACCCTCGTCCCCGACCCACCCTCCAAATGCTGCTTCCCAAAATTTCCGAAGAAATATTTGCTGCCTTCTGGGGGTATTTGCTTAAGCAAAGTATCAGGAACGAATTAAGGAGGACATGGGCGTAAGCAGTATTTGCCATTTCTCTTCTGTTGCAGATCGTTTGCAATGTCAGGCTTTGATAACTTAAACACGGATTTCTACCAGACAAGTTACAGCATCGATGACCAATCCCAGCAGTCCTATGATTATGGAGGAAGCGGAGGACCCTATAGCAAGTAACTTTTCAACTTTGGCAATTTATTTAGTCAAGATATCTTGGTATCCAGAATGTTTGGGTCTGCCTAAAACTGAATGTGTGAACGTGTCCCTTTTCAGGAATGTGATTTTTCGTAATCTTCCTTCCTCTGGAGAGAGCTGGGACACTGGTTTAGGTTTGAAGGGCTTGCCCTATTTAGAATTCGATGGCTTTTGCAATATCTTCAGATGTGTTGTGGGTGGAAAAGTGGATTGCTGAAGAACTTTTTCTAGTAAAAGTATTTCTACATCATTTAAGGTACAGATAGGAGTTCAGGTACCTAGAAGATAGGCGGTTTAGTCCACAGGACCAGTTAAAAATTAAAATCCTTTAATGGTTTTTTTAGTAGTTAAAATAGTCCAACTTTGAGACTTTCTCAACGTTAATTGAAAGTGCTCAGTGACACTATTTAACAGTGTAAGCTTCCTGTTATGAATCATCAGGTGATTTTCATGGAGCAATTGATGGTCATTTTTATTATTATAGCAAAAGCTTATGGTCAGTACACACAAGTTGCCAGTTGCAGAAAAGGGGCACTCAAAACCTTTCAGTCTTGAACTGTTAAAAAAAAAATGACTTTTTAAATAATCCCTGGTATTTGTGGCAAAAATACAGTAACTAAAGGTTTTCTACCAATCTCCTCTAGGACATCATACCCTAAGTTTCTTAGGACCTTAAAGATAATCTTACCAGCTTCCTATCCAGTGAAGGAGTTTCCTATACCTGGGTTGCTTAACCTTTTTTAGATGGTCCGCTACCCCTTTGAGAATTTAATGAACTCTGAGTGGTGAACACACAATGCAATATATAGATGATGTATTATGGAAATGTACACTTGAAACCTATATAATTTTACTAACCAATGTCAGCCCAATAAATTTAATTAAAAAAAATCTAATGAAAACTCTGGGCCTATTTCTGAGAAACGTGCATGCACTCAGACATCCCACGTAAATGTGCATATAACTTCAGACAGTTGATGTGTCATCTGATATTCATCTATGGGCCATGAATTAAAAACCTCATGAAGACTATCCCAGGATGAGGGCAAGGAATGACTGTACCCAGTCAGTCGGAGAGAAACGTGTAGTACTAGAACATCTTTGAATTAATAAATCTGAATGGAAGTATCCAAGAATTTAAAAAACAAAGCAGAAATCAAATTCAGACCCGAAGTCTGGTCTGTCTTAGATAGGTTATACTATTTACAACTTACCCCTTGCATCTGCTTACTTTAATATGTTCTAAGGCTTTTTCCCCCTTCCTAAAACTTAACACAGTGAACTATAGGAGTGAGTGTAAAAAATTCTCTCTATAAGTCACGTTCTTTCTGTGATATTCTCAACTATATATCATTGAGGATTTATCTCTTTTGGTCAGTCAATTGGGCAGAATTAGAAAAATCATGTTGAGAAATTTTCATTCATTTATTTACCTAACTATATATTTTTTGCGATTGTCCTGTGTATGAAAGGGCAAAGGAATATAAGATTGGACAGAGTGCAGCCAAAGGGCTTTGGAAAATCTGCTCTGGGTGCAACCCTGTTTTTAACTAAATTATATTGATGTTTGGAACAGCAGAACTATTCCATTTAGATTGCAACCTCCTAGGTTTATCTGTCTCTGCCTTTCTTTCCTATTCTGTCCATGTTGGCATCACTTAAAGGTGTAACTTATCATTCCACTTAGCTCATTTCAGTTTTCCAGAGCAGTTTACATATTCTCTTGCTAACTATTCTCACAATTCCATTCCAACCAAATTATGTACCAGTAAGCATTGCTTCAGTGCTAGTAAAGATGTTTTGTTCCAGGTGCTAATATAACTGTTACTGCCATTTAATGAATATTAGTTTATAGATGATGCTTAGGAAAACAAAACGCCTAATGTATTAGCCGTAATAGCTGGGTTTCTGAGTTTTTTTTTTTTTTTTTAATTTGTAGTTCACTCTGGCTTCTTTTTTATTTATTTATTTTTATTTTTAATTTTTTTTTTTTTTTAAGATTTTATTGGAGAAGGGGAACAGCACTTTATTGGGGAACAGTGTGTATTTCCAGGACTTTTTTCCAAGTCAAGTTGTTGTCCTTTCAGTCTTAGTTGTGGAGGGTGCAGCTCAGCTCCAGGGCCATTTGCCGTTGCTAGTTGCAGGGGGCGCTGCCCACCATCCCTTGGGGGACTCGAGTTGTTGAACCGGCAACCTTGTGGTTGAGAGCCCACTGGCCCATGTGGGAATCGAACTGGCAGCCTTCGGAGTTAGGAGCATGGAGCTCTAACCCCCTGAGCCACTGGGCCAGCCCCATCTGACTTTTATTAAAAAAAAAAAAAAAATTGGCCTCTTCTAATTCTGTATGTGCCTTCAATTAGATCTGCAACCTAATCGCATTTTAAATGTCCAGCTCAGTTTATCAAATAGTATTTTGTTTGTATTGCTAATTTGGTAACAAAGATCAGCTGTTAATGAAAATCTAGGTTCGACTAGCATATGATTTGGATTGTCTTCAAGTTTGACTTATTATTAGTCTATAGTTTTGCATTTCCCCTGTGAAGTCAGCTTTAACATTTTACATAGTTTCCTCTATGGGTACTTTATAAGTATCATTCATATATTCATACAAAAACAACAAAAATACAAAGAAAAAATTAAGGGCTGTTTGATCTTAATCTGTTGAGTTTTATGAATGTCATATTTGAACAGGACCCACACTGTATTCTAGATATGCCTATAAAATGCATACTGATACCAATTACATAATTTTTTAAAGTGTTGAAAGCTAGAATTTTTTTTTCATCTTTGACTTAACAGATAATACCTTTATGGACTATCTAAGGATTTTCATGAGCTTAAGTAGCCAACCCAATATGTTAGGAGGCTTTGTGTTTGTTGTTGGTACTGAGTGCTACAGCAGGTTTACTATGGGTATCTGCTGCTTTTTCTGCTGTTAAAATGTTGATTTAGCCTATAAAGATCATGTCAACTATGCTGTGTTTTAATTTAAACCTAGCAGGGGTGACTCAGGAATTTTCCTGACCAGGTCATGCCAGAAAAGGAAAATAGTAAAAATTCTGTGGTATTCTTTCTCACCTTGAATCTTGAAGAAGGAATAATAGAGCCACCTTTGAAGCTGTGATTCGCTTGCTGTATTTCTCTTCCTGATGTGAGATTTATGAGTCTGTATCAGGGATTCTAAAGTGTGGACTGCAGACCCCAAACAGTTCTTGAGACCTTTCAGAGAGTCTTGAAAGTCAAAACTATTTTCATTACAAGACTAAGACACACTGATAATTGGAAAAGCAATGATTGGTAAAACTGCTGGTACCTGAACGTGAATTAAGACAATGGCATCAAATTGTTCTAGTAATCATTGTATTCTTCATGGCCACGCCCTTGGTGGTGGTGGGGGGAATCAATGTCATTTAAGGATGCCCTTGAGGAAACAGTAAGAATTATCATTGTATTCTGACCGTTGAATACACACATTTTTAAAATATTTTCTGCGATAAAGAGGGAAACAGTCAGAAAGCACTTCTACTTCATGCTGAAGTACAATGATTATCTCTAGGAAAAGCCTCTGTGCGATTTGTCTCAAACTCAATCAGCCGCTTTCTCATGGAAACCTTTTTTATTGGAAAGAACTGACCTACAAATTATGGTTATTCAGTCTTGAGTATTTGGCAGATATTTTCTCAAATATGAATGAAGTGAGCCTGTTAATTTAAGGAAAACAATTAACAGTATGTGTGGCCAATGATAAAATTAGAGTTTTCAGGCAAAAATGAGGATTTTGGAAAACTTGCATCCATAACTGTGAACTTATCCGGTTCCCAGTAATTAACCATTTTTTTCTGGTGAGATCAGTAATGATAGTAACAAATGTGATTTTTAAATTTATGTATGTATTTATATTAAATGTGTCAATATTTGGAAGATCTCCATAACTCAGTAATATTTTCTAAATGGCCAATGTATGATTTTACAAGTTGTACATGAGTAAAGAAAAGATCCATTCAAAGTACAAAACGGATGTATTCTAATGCAACAGTATAAAAATTTCGTTAGTATTGCTCCAGTTTCCATGTTGCAACTTAAAACAACTACCACTTTGCTTTGAATTTTAATATAGTATCAAAAGGAATATTCATAATCTGAAAAGTTCTTAAAAATACTCAATTTCCAATTGCAAGTCTGCAACACTAGATTTTCTTCAGATACTTCAACTAAAACAATATATCACAACAGATTGAATGCAGATAGAAGAATTTTTAGCTATCTTCTGTTAAAAGAGACATAAATGAGATTGTTAAAAATATAAGCATGCCACTTATCTCAGTAATTTTTTAAAAAATAATTTTTTAATAAAAATGTTTATGATAACGTAATAGATTTATCGTTACTTTAAATGAGTTAAATATTTTAACGTTTCTCAGTTTTAATTTCTAATATAAATATTGATGGATATAACCCACATAAAAAACATATGAGATTCTCAGTAATAAAGTTTAAGAGTATAAAGGGGTCCTAAGAGTTTGAAAAATCACTGATCTGTACCATTCTTTTTGGTTTTTCTATTGCATATACATTCACATTTATATTTTCTTGGCCCCCCCCACTCCCCATGAGCAAAAAATAAAATACAATCTGTTTATGCAGATTGTAGAAACCTTCATATGGCGCTTTTCTAGCTGTTTCATAAACTCAGATGGGGATTTAGGATATATCCAAACAGAGATCAACACAATAACATACTGTATTAAATCAGAAAATGTGAGTTTTTGTCTTAGTTCAATCAGCTATCCCTGTGGGGTTTGTGTGTATGTGTGTAAGTAAATAGAAAGCAACATATTTGCATACCAAAATGGATGGGGAAATGCATTTACAGAAAAAATATTACAGCGTCTCTGTAAAGTGGGATTTGGGAGTGATTTTTATTACAGTTGTTATGAGTTGGAGTCAAAAAGTCTAGTTTTTAATCTACCACATGGGTAAATCATTTTAATCCAAATATCAGTTTCCACATCTTTATAATGGGAAGGATGATAAAATCAACTTCTTTGAGTTGTAATGAAGATAATATGAAATAATTCACATTAAACACTTATAACAGTGCTTTAACAATAATCTTCAAAAAGGTCATTAGTTATGGTTTGGGTATTGTCAGTAGTTGATAGATACCTATATATTACATATAACATTTTAGAATTAATTTTAATAAATTTTAAATGTACATAATTTTTAAAGGTACAAAAGTTTATAACGTGAAAATTAAGTCTTCTGTTTCCTGTTCCCAGGTCCCTTTACCTATATAATGATATATATAGATATAGGTATATAGATACAGATATAGGTAATATCCTAAAAAGCACAGTCACAATGGGTGTATATGATATATACTATTCTGAACATTGTTTTTTTTTCTTTCCACTGAATATTTCTTGATTATCATTCCTTATCAGCACACATACAACTGTGTCATTTCCTTTAACAGGTACATAGTTATCTATGCCCATATCACAACTTATTTACTATAGTTTCCTTTGTTTTCTGGTTTTTGCTATTAAAATAATGCTTCAGTGAATTCTATATTATTTTATAGCCAGCAAAATAAAGAGTGTTTTTTTCCAGCATGGATTGGACTAGTGTGGTGAGTCTTGAGAACCCCATTGGAATTTCCAGAAGGCTATGTATGTGAGGTTGAGAATTTATCATTGTTTTGATTTGCTTCTAATCAAGATGTGCAATTTAAAATTTAGATTTATTTTAAAATCTCAAATAGCATTAATGGAGGTCATTAAATTTTTATATTTATCTAAAAGGGAACTATAAAATTTTAAAAGGTAATTAGACTAAAAGCTCTCTAAGTCTTCTCAGCTCCATTTTAAAAATACCTTACTTTTAAAGTAATTACTTCTGTATTTCTTACTATGTAATTAGATTGGTCCCATTGATAGATGTCATATTTTTTCAGAACATGGTGAAACAATTGTTTAAAGATACTATTTCAATATCCTTCTGTTCCCTGTTTTCATCACTAAAGTAGCCATGGTAAGGTCTCTCCCTCTAAAATGCAGGATTTTAGCACATAATAAATGAAACAATAGATGTACAACTTTGAAAGATTAAAAACACTATTCAGGGCTGGCCCAGTGTCTCAAGTGGTTGGAGCCTGGTGTTCCTAATGCCAAAGGCTGCCGGTTCGATTCCCACATGGACCATTGGACTCTCAACCACAAGGTTGCCGGTTCGACTCCTCGAGTCCCGCAAGGGATGGTGGGCTCTGCTCCCTGTAACTACGATTGAACACGGCAGCTGCCGCTGAGCTCCTGGAAGGCTCAGTTGGTTGGAGCCCGTCCTCTCAACCACAAGGTTGCTGGTTCGACTCCTGAAGGACTGGTGGGCTGCGCCCCCTGCAGCTAACAACGGCAACTGGCCCTGGAGCTGAACTGCGCCCTCCACAACTAAGACTGAAAGGACAACAACTTGAAGCTGAATGGCACCCTCCACAACTAAGATTGAAAGGACAACAACTTGACTTAGAAAGAATCCTGGAAGTACACACTGTTCCCCAATAAAGTCCTGTAAAAAACAAAAAACAAAAAAAATATTCAAATTCAAGGCATACTAATAAGGTTTTGTTATATCCAGAAGCTTTCACAAAAAAAGAAGCTTGATTTTTCCACTCTGGTTTGAAATTGATGGTTGTTCTTAAAGACCCACTTGTAAAAAACAACATACTACAAAGAGTAAAGAAGAATGATTTTTTCATTCAATAGAGATCCAAATTACAATGGAAAATTACATAACGTACAAAGTCTCTTAGCCTTAGTTTTCATTCATAGTCTTAGAGATAAATTTTACTTCACAGCTATCTTTATATTATATATACTCACTAAGGGGGAAAAATAGACAAGATTTTTAAGTTTTCATTTGTTGGCCTAATGTTTAAAGGTTGAATAATTTATAAAATGCTCAAGTGCTGCATGAGTGAGTGTTGGCATCATCAGGAAGATTCTCTATGAAACACAGACTACTTATTGTAATAGATAATCACCTTGGTTCTAGTAATCATTTCAGCCATCATTTACAAAAACTGGCAAAGTACACATCCTAGGAATTGCATGACTAAGATTTTCTAGCTGTCAGGGATATCAGCTGTTGGGGGTTGACGTAATTCTGAGAAATGTAACTTACTTTGATTTACAGACAGTATGCTGGCTATGACTACTCGCAGCAAGGGCAGTTTGTCCCTCCGGACATGATGCATCCACAACAGCCATACACCGGGCAGATTTTCCAGCCAGCTCAGGCATACACTCCAGCCACTCCCCAGCCATTTTACGGAACCAACTTTGAGGATGAGCCACCTTTACTAGAAGGTAGGATTGGTTGCGACATCTGATCGTACTTTATAGTATCCAGCTGGTCAGTGAAAATAAACCTTAGTTTGGAGAAGTTTGCTTTCCTTTAAAGAATAATGTAGAAAATGTTTTCTAAGTGACCCAATATGAATAGATTGTGTATAAACCACATTGAGCCAGAGGAGAACAGATTTGTAATAGATCTTTAAAAGTGACAATAAGATATGTCAATACATTAGCGTTGACTTTTATTTCATATTATCAATTAAAACCTATCAGTGGAAGAAATGAAATAGCATGGTATTGATTAGTCACCATGGAAATAAGCTGACAAAACTAGTAACATCCCTGTAAAGTATGGTGGTTTTCAAATTGTATTCCAAAACCCTAGAGCAGTAGTTTAGAACATTTTTTTTTTTTAGTTCGATACCCTTTGAGAGTCTAATGAAAGCTATGAATACGCTCCTTAGAAAAATGCACACATATGCATAGAAACATAGTTTTGTATAAAATTTCGTGGGGCCTCCAGGTGTTCCTGAAGCCCCAAGTAAAGGATCCCTTACTATTAGCCCTGCTCATATAGTCTTTTCTATGCAGTACTAGCTGACAGTGTCTGTGCCATCATATTCATACCATTTTCTAACACCAAACCAGAAATCAGATATTTGTGGAATAAACACCACAGTCAAAGAAGACTGGTGTTGAGGACTCATCCAAATAATATCATCTGGTATTTCTGGATCGTCTTTTGATGCTGGGTGTTTCATTTTGTCTCCTGTTCTAGCATAGAGTCTGGTAAACTAAAGGTATATTCCAAGTCCTAATTGACTTCCTTATTTTCTTTTCCTTTAGAATTAGGTATCAATTTTGACCACATTTGGCAAAAAACACTAACAGTGTTACATCCATTAAAAGTAGCAGATGGCAGCATCATGAATGAGACTGATTTGGCCGGACCCATGGTTTTTTGCCTTGCCTTTGGAGCCACGTTGTTACTGGTAAGATTTTAGTTTCAACTTTCAGTGTGAGATTACAGAACAATCTTGAAATGTTCCACCAAGAGCCATCTATGAGATTGCTTATACAGCAAGTCTTTGAGGTGTTTTGAATAGTGTTGAGTTGCTTGAATTTATACCTATTCATCACTTCTCCATTGATAACAATACAGTATGTTAAGAAATCATTTCTTGTTCCAAGAAGTGGTCCAATTGTTAGGGGAAAACAAAAAATAAATAATAAATAACGTGTGGCTTTGTTTCTTCATCAAAATTCCTTCTTTTAAGAGATTGACAAAATTTTTTAGTCTGTTGCTTTTTTTTTTTTTTTAATTTAAATATCCAGACCGTGGATAGTGTTTCCTTGTAATGGTGGTGGTGGTGACTTTTCTGTACATTATTTTGACTTTTAATAATTGAAATATTAAAAGACAAGAGGTTTTAGTCCCTATCCCACCTCCCTAAGAATGTTAAAGCATATTGAAAATGAAAAGTTGTAAAGACAATTGTTAATATTTTTTTAAATTTTATCTTATATCTGTAAATGGATAGAACATGGGGTTTTTAGTCAGAAAAGCTGGGCTTGAGCTCCATGCTTCTACTCTGTCCTCGAGGAATCTTTTAATCTCCGCTCCCTCTGATAGACAATTCTTTGCTTGCCCCCTAACAAGATTGTTTTGGACTTTAAGCAAGACAGTTTCTGTGAGAGCACTTTGAGAAGTTTAAAGCACTGTGCAAGCATGAGGTTTTATTATTACATGAGTGAATTATCAATGAACTCAGCTGAGCCTTTCAAACTTCGGTATTCTCAATCAAATATATACAAATAAACATTGAATCTTAACAAAATCCCAAGGAGTTTTCCTTTTAACAGAATTTGTGGAGGCATTCTCGTGACTGAGCTTTATGTCAAAAATCTGGCAAACCAGGAACGTTTTGAAGGTTTCTCTGTAGAGTGATTTTTAATGATAGTGGACCTGAATACAGTGATACGATGTTTGTTCACATAACTTTACTAATGGTACTGTGACTCCAATTTAGCTAACCTGAACTGTCCTGAGTGAGGGTGTGTGTGTGTGTTTATTTTTGGTCAAAGAACTTTATAAATCAACACACAATTGGGAAAAAAAAGAAAAAAATACCTTCCATTGTATTCCTCTTGCCTGGTTGTTACTCAGTTTTCTTTTTTCTCCTTCCCACAAAACCCTGGCCTCCTGCTTATCCTGGCTTGCTTTCTCCTAACTCCTCTAACATGTAAAGCGAAATCACAAAGTGATTTCTGCTGTTTAAAAGATCATACCTAAAGATTATAGCTACATCTGTTCATGAGACTAACTTGCTCTGAGGCAGTTTTGGTGGAATTAGGTGCTTTCAAGTGATACTAGCTATTGTCCAAACATTCTGAATGACTTTCCATCTTGTCTCTGTAGTTTATTTGCTTAAAATCAGCCAGATTTCTTTTTAGAAATCTACTACTTTAGGTGATTGTACCACGATTTTGTATCTTTATTTGTTGAATTCCATGCCAAGCTCAGATGCTAACTGGAAAATGAAAAAACAAATATCTTTGTGTTGGGAGGTGATACTTTAAACTTCTTAAGAAAGACGTAAAAGTCAGTCTGCTCAGTGTTCTACTTCTGCGTAAAAAATGGATATCTCTGGAGACTTTGATGCTCATAAATTGAATATCTTCTACATGTACCATTTTGGGTGAAATAAGGCCAAAAGTAACTTATTTTTTTGCCCTTTAACCTGTAATCTTTTCTTTACCCATAGGCTGGCAAAATCCAGTTTGGCTATGTATATGGGATCAGTGCAATTGGATGTCTAGGAATGTTTTGTTTATTAAACCTAATGAGTATGACAGGTGTTTCATTTGGTTGTGTGGCAAGTGTCCTTGGATATTGTCTTCTTCCCATGATCCTACTTTCCAGCTTTGCAGTGATATTTTCGTTGCAGTAAGTACTGGTTTTTATTTTGGGTGTCAATTGACCAATTCTGTGTAGTAGGATTTACCTTCCCATCAGTATGGGAGGAATCACTGATCCAGCAAACGTCAGGCCGTGACTTTTGTGAGTGAGGCTGCGTGCGTCTCAGTGATGAGCAGTGGACCGGAGAGTAAACTTGAACATCTTGTATACCATCTCAGCTTCTACCTAGGAAAAAGAATTTCCCTAGTTTTGTGTTCATTTACCAGTGTCACTAAACAAATTGAACAATGGTGATTGTTAACTTAAATTTAGCATGGAAAAAGTGAAGTTAAAAATTACACTTACTTTCTTTTTGATATTTTTCAGATTAGACTATATCTGATTTCTTGAAGATGTTGAGCATGTAGTAGTGAATGAATAATAAACAGACTCTCTATTTGGCAGTTTTTTAACTGAAAATGAAACTTTTTTTTGGCCTGAGGCTGTTACCGGCCAATTGTGTTCTCAGATATAGTTGTAAGCAGCTTTAAATATGTATGATTTTTAGAGAAGAACTTAGGTAGGGTTAAAAGGAAAGGTGAAAATTACTGCTGATAGAGTTCCCGCTCCTGGCCAGTGCGAATGTGCTCTCAGCAGTCAGGCTCCTCCTCGTGGCACGTGCTGGACACGGCTTTGTTACACTTACAAAGCTGAAACGGAGGTTGGAGAGAAGGGCATATATCAACTATATGATACCAGAGATTTGGCAAGGTGATGGCTTTACAGTGTTCCTACTTTCGATAAAAATGCTTCAGATTTCTAGTGTAGAAACTGCTTCACTCTTTTCATTTGTTGAGATTGATACATTTACATTTGAATTCTACAGAAGATATTTTCTACTAAAATACTTGTTTCCAACCAGGGGCGATTTTGCTCCTAGGGGACAATTGGCAATACCTGGAGACAAATTTGGTTGTCACAACTGTCGGGGACAGGGGTGCTACTGGTATCTTATGGCTAGAAGCCAGGAATGCTATGAACATCCTAACAATGCACAGAAACCCCCCCACAACAAAAATACGTCCAGCCCATATTTGAGCAGTGCGAAGGTTGAGAAATCCTGTGCTAAAAGGCACAAAATGTATTGATAAATGAGCTTTTATCACATGGAATAATTCAGCATCTTCGAATTCACTGTAAAGTACATTTGAACATTTGGGGAGCAAAAATCTTGATTAGTTCTGCAGATGTCTACATGTGGATTTAAAATGCTTTTCTTTAGAATTGCTTATTGTAGTAAGTATTTTTACGTAACTAATCTTTTTTTGTCCTTTTTCCTTGTTGGTTACAGAGGAATGGTAGGAGTCCTTCTCACTGTTGGAATCATTGGATGGTGTAGTTTTTCTGCTTCCAAAATTTTCATTTCTGCATTAGCCATGGAAGGACAGCAACTTCTAATAGCATATCCTTGTGCTTTGTTATACGGAGTCTTTGCCCTAATTTCCATTTTTTGAACTGAATTTATCTGGGATGTGGACATTATTGGGCCAAATACACGAAAAGGACTTCGGACTCTTAAATTGGACCAGCAAACTGCTACAGTGCAACTCTCATGCAGATCTAACATTTGACTATTGGAGCCATGGAAGTAACTGTGTATCTTTTGTTCATTTTTATAGAACTTTTGAATACTGTGTTGGATTTATCTGCAGTATGACTAGCTTTAAGTGTTTGTGCTTATACAAATAAGAAGTGCTATTTCTTTCCTGTTCCTGCAGCCTTTAAAAAACAACTTTTTTCCTCATAAATTATGTTTTTGATAGATTTTTATCAACTGTGGGAAACTAACCACAGAGCTGATAATTTTTCTTAACAACAACGCAGTCATAGTAAATGAAGATACTAGACTTATTGCAGAAATATTTTTTCCAAGGAATGAGGAAAGAATAATTGCCTGTATTCTCAAGTCAGATGCACTTCAAGCAAAAAAGTGATCCCAATGTAGAGTTTATGAGTTTGCACTTCAAAAATTTGACATTCCTTTCAATTATCTCTTGGGATTTTTGCTAAAATTTTGCGATACAAGAAGCTCACAGTCTACCTTATTGTAGACATGAAATGTGAACACCTGTTCCTATAGTAGCATTGACTAAACTACTATGACCTAGACTGGCTGCATTAACGCTCATAGTTGAATCTCCATGTTTCCCAGGAAAAAAGAAAATCACTAACATTTTCTGAGAAAAATACTTAAAATGTCTCAGTTTCAGTATTGCAGTTATCAATGTAAAGTACATTTGATGCTTATTAATTAAAATTTTCCCAGTTAATTTTAATTGTGTTGTTGAGTTTACTTTTGCTAAATCACTGTTCTCAGCGTCCTGTTTTCTTTAACTAGGGTCTGATTTTGATTTGCATTCCCAATTTATCCTAAATTTTAAGAATAGAAGTCATCTGGTTTAGAATCAGAAAAAAGCGATTCAATGCAAAGTAGTTTACTTTGATTTAAAACATTATTTCTTGTATTAAGTTTATTCGGTTAATACTGTTATACTCTCTTGCCAGAGAATCTGTAAGAAACTACTGTGTCTTATATGTTGATCATTGGCTATTTCTGAAGAAACTGCCTCTGATTCTGGACAAAGTTCAGTTATAGTTATAAGAAAGGTGCCATATGGGGAGGAAAATGTTGCCTTTCTTAAAAGAGGAGAGTTTCAGACTAAAAAAGAAGTGCCAAGCTGACATAATAGTGATTCTTTTTTAGAGCGATTTTCAAAATAGTGATTTTCAATTATAAAAGGAGGTTAAAATAATAAAATATATTTCTTACAAGAAGATCCTGATTTCTAATCTCTGGAACCACATAAATACGTTTTTCTTCATTAAGAATCTGCTGGAGGAATACACTCATTACTAGTTAGTTTTTGGCTGGGTTTTCAAACTTACCAAATTGTTGTAGAATATGTTCATTGTGATCCTTGGATAGTATCTTTTTTGCTTTTTTCAATTAATTTTATAAATATAAGTCTTGTTAAGGCAAATGTAATGAGTGCCTTCTGTTAATACTATTAGTTCTTCCTACTGAATGGGGGAGATGAAGATTTGGAAATTAAATTGCCCCACTGTTGCTTAGACTTACCGTTACTCTTCAGCCAGATTCCCAAAATGGATCAAATTGTTTTGTTTTTTTGCCTCCCCCAACAAAATAATTTTTAGTTTAAATCAATATTATAGAGAGTTTTGTTCTTGGTTGTCTTTTATTTAACTCCAAATGATCAGGTCCAAAACTATTTTATGTTTAATTGTTACTCTGTCAAAACAGCTATACAGTAGAGTTGCATTTGATGGCAATTGTGTAGTTCTAGAGTTTGCTTGGTTACATGAAGAGTCACATATATGCAAAATTTTCCTTATAAAACTCTCTTAAATCAAAAATACAGTATATGTAGCCATATTTAAGCATACTCCAAAAATTGATATACTGTGTCTCAAAAAGTTACTATGTGATAACTTTTTTCTTTAGCATTGGAATAAATTTCTGTTTCTACAGTTAATACTAGGTAGAGCATCTGACTTGCGTTTAGGGCCCATTTTATACCAAAAAGATACATGTACCTTTAAATACTAGAAACACTGTCAGCATAGTTAAAAGCACACCAGTGATTGTCACTGAGTAACTGAAACTCCAGTTACTGTGTTATTTATGTATCCATGCATGTATACCAAGGATGTGTATGGAGTAAATGTAATGTTACCAGTGGATGTTTTCAAGAGCTGTATAGCTAGGCTTGTAGAAGTAGGCACTCTTTTTCCAGATACAGTTATATATATAGATAATGAAAATTCTGTAAATCTTTTTTCTAGTTTTTAATTTTTATTTATTTATTTTTATTGGGGATCAGTGTGTTTTTCCAGGACCCCATCAGCTCCACGTCAAGTTGTTTTCACTCTAGTTGTGGAGGGCGCAGCTCACTGGCCCATGTGGGAGTTGAACCGGCGAAGTTGGTGTTATGAACACTCTAACCAACTGAGCCAACTGGCCGCCCCTGTAAATCTTAAAATGCTAACTATCCTCAGATGCCGGCCATCCAATCAAAAAGAATTTTTAAAAATGTATCTTATGACATGATTTTTGGTAGATTTTAAGCACTGTGCATTTGACATTTTGCAAGTATGTATTTTTAAACTTACTAGTCACTGCTCAACTCAAATATACTCCAAAGCTAAATAAGGATAGTTGTTTTTAAAGTTAAATTATATAATTATGCTTGTAGTACTCATTACCTACAGAAAAAAGAGCCTTTCTGAAATTATATACTTTTCTTTCTCCATATAAATAGAAGAATGTATAAGTTTGAGCAAAAAGAGAACTGTAGTGTTGCCTTACAGCTGCCAAACCGTTTGTTCCCCCCGCGCTCTTCCCAGAATTTCACAAGGGAGTGCCTCTGCAAACTGAGGCCCGATGGAGAGATATCGGAAAAGCTCCTTTGAGGGGAAGTCTCAGCAAACTGAGACCCGATGGAATCATATCGGTCCCTCTCCTTCAATGGATTCCTTGGAGATGTGTGCGTGTGTGTGAAGGCAAAGTACAAGCTGGAACACAATGGGAGCTTTCGGAAAGACAGCCAGCAGGCTACAACACACAGATCTTGAGATTAACAATCATTACCTCTTTAGAAGTTTACCAATAAAAACTACGCCTTGGCCCGATTCGGGGTTCAGTCCTTAAGGCTGATCCCCTTGGCCCTGCGGTTTTCATTCTATTCGTGGCTACTGTCTTTTCTTAACCCTGCGCCTGCGCCCTTCTCCCTCCCCACAACCCTCATCGTGTGGAATGCAACACTGTAGAAATTACAATCTTATCCTATAGGTTACTCTGACCCAATCGTGGAGAATTAGGGGAAATCAAGACCACATTTGTAAATTCTGCCATACAGAGCAGACCTAATGTAATGACTTAGACAATTTTCTTAACTTCTCTGTGGAAGGAAAAAAAAGAATATTTATGACCAAGTGTTTAGCTTTCCATAAAGTAGTACCAAAAATTTTCAAAAAAATGTCACATGGTCCAGATAGAATGAAGAATACTTACAAAGAATAGCACTGGGCCTTTAAAACGTTAGCTACAGCAAGCTTCCTACCCAAATAATGCCCCAAGTTAAAGATCTATCCTCACAAAGAATCACTGATTCATTTTGTCATGTCATGTCAAATCCAACTACTGGTTACCAAATAATAACCAATTTTTTAATAAATTTCAACTTATTTGGAAATGAAAGCTTGAATTATTTCTCAAGCAATTTATTTTTATCTAATGATATGTTTGTTTCAACATATGAACTTCAAAAACAAAACATTTAGAATGAGGCAAAAACATAAGAGTTATGTTTTAAAGATAGTTAAAGTAGTTAAGGAGAGTTTCGCTTTTTCTCTTTTTTTTTTTAGGATTTGAGGGAGGGAGTGGCTGTAACAAGATGTCCTAAGGAAGAACTGGTTCCTGAGCTTAAATGAACAGATAAGTGACCTGCCCTTAGCTTGTTAAGCAAATAGTGTTTACTTTTGAACAGCCTACAGAAAGCCTGTCCTCCCCATTATCTCTGCAATCTGGGCTGTTATTACTGTATACCACCAATGAAGAAATAATTGAGGTTTAATTAACTATACTTCTGTTACCATCCAAATTGTTACTGTTTGAATTTTGGTACAACGCTATTACTTGAATTTCAGTAATTTACTTTGCTCATTAATAATTAAAATACCCATTTTATAACTGGGCAATATGTAAATGAAACAAATATTGATTTCTAAGGAGTGGCAGAGTGCTTAGTCAAATAGGTGTTATTATTAACGAATGTGTAGGGTGACCATAAAACCTGCAGAATAAATCTGGTCGTGTGCAGTTCTGATTTTTGCATCACAGATGAGAGTATTTCTTCTACTCTTGTGCACAAAGTTCCTACTCTAGTTAATGAAGAACATTATCTGCTGATGGAGCACAATGTCCTGTGTTTGTGCAAATAAATTAAAATGATGACATACTCAAATGAGGACTAATTAAATGCAGAGCTGTTCTTCTCATTTAAAAGCACGAATACTTTCTTGAGCACATTAAGTTCTAAAAATCGGATATTACATATTTTGTGAGCTTAACTAATTAAGCTTACCTTGCATATATAAATTTGGTTTATTTCTGAAACTACCACTAAATCTGCTGATAGCTTGAAGGGTGATTATTCATTAATGTGTTTTAAATAGCTTTTCAACACTTGCTGCACAAGAAATTTTTTAAATGAGAAAACAAATGAGGTACTCAGTGGAAACATTTAAGGTGCTTGTAAATTTATACCTACTTGGTTTAACTGATTCTCCTAAAAGTAGAAAAAGCAATATGGTTATCTCTTTTTTTTTTTTTAGTTGGGGAATATTGGGGAACAGTGTGTTTCTCCAGGACCCATTAGCTCCAAGTCGTTGTCCTTCAATCTAGTTGTGGAGGGTGCAGCTCAGCTCCAAGTCCAGTCGCTGTTTTCAATCTTTAGTTCCAGGGGGCGCAGCCCACCATCCCATGTGGGAATTGAACTGGCAACTTTGTTGAGAGCTCACCCTCTAACCAACTGAGTCATCCAGCCGCCCTGTTATTTCATTTTTTCCCCCAGCTAAATATAGTTTAAATGAGTGTTTGTGAAATTTAGTCACACATTTGCTAACAGTTTTCAGTTTTGTGATCTTTCATAATATTATAGGACTTTAGAGTCTTTAGGCAATCAATGGTCCTAAAAGCTCTATTATGTTTTAATTTTCAAAATGAGAATGTCTTTCCTTTTCCTGTTACACAACATGATTAAAATAATCCCTCTGCACAGCAATAAAAAGGAATGGATTATTATCTCAACATGGACGACCCTCAAAAAACATGCTAAGTAAAAAAAAAAAAAAAAGCCAGATATGAAACACCACATATCAGATTCCAATTACATGAATTACCAGAAAAAACAAATGTAGAGAGTCAACAGATTAGTAGTTGCTGGGGGAGGAAGTGGGTATTGACTACACATGAGCAGGAGTTACATAACGGTATGTTTACTAAAATCATTAAAGTGTACACTTGAAATAAGTAGATTTTATATGTAAATTATGTCAATGTTTTAAAGCATGGAAGGAGAATCGAAGGTAGAGAAAACTGTTAGAACATCTGTATTTTTAGAGTTCAAGAGAAGAGAAGGGTTTCAGGATGGATCGTAATAGAGGAAAAAAAGTATAGTAGTTTTACCCAGAAGGGAAAAAACACAATACCAAGAAGTGAAATTGCTGTCCCCCCCACCAATTTCACTCCCCGCATAACTCCCCTCAGATTGGTGTGCATTTTATCAGACCATATGAGTACTGTTTTTCTTTCCCCCAGTGGCTTATATATACATGAACACACTCATGCACGTGCCTCTTAAATTTTTATTAAAATTCATATAACATTTTAACAGTTTTAAAGTGTACAGTTCAGTGGTTTTCGTGTATTCATAGGGTTGTACAACCATCACTATCTAATTTCAGAATGTTTCCATCACCCACCCCCGACGGCCCCCCAAATCCCTACACCTCTCAGTTCCCCCATATACCTCATAAACCCTGGCCACCGCTAATTATTTTCTGTCTCAGGTTTTGCTTATTCTGGGCATTTCATATACGTAGAAACATAAAATGTGGCCTTTTGTTTCTGGCTTTTTTCACTTATGACAATATTTTCAAAGTTAATGTTTTTTGAAAAACTCAGCAATCTACTATGGGCATCATTATAATACATTGAACATTGAAATTTACTTTGTTCTTTTTAGTAGCTCGTTATCATATGAGCAGAGTCTAATTTACTTCAGCAGTGCCCTATTATTGGACTATTGGGATCTTTGTACCTAAGAAAAAAAATTATAAATAGTGCTGCAGTAGTATTGTCACATTTGCTTTCTTTTAAATTATTTTTTTCAGTTACAATTGACATTCAGTATTATTTTATATTAGTTGGAGGTGTACAGCATAGGGGTTAGACATTTATTTAATGTTTGCAGTGACCTCCCCCCACTCCGCCCCCAATTAGTCTAATACCCACCTGGCACTATACATAGTTGTTGCAACGTTATTGACTATATTCCTTATGCTGTACTTTACATCCCCATGACTGTTTTGTAACTACCAGTTTCTAGTTCTCAATCCTCTCACCTTTTTCACCCTGCCCCCAACCCCCTCCCCTCTGGTAACCATCCCTTTCACATTTGCTTTTAACAGTGCTCAAGTTGATCATTATATAAACTCAATTTAAATTCAGAAAATTTTGATAATTTTATTCCCTAATAGCTCTATTTAGTGTAAGTATAGTTTTCTGTGCGTTGTTGAAACACACATGTCATACCCATGTCTGTACAAGTCATTGCTCTTTGCTTCTCCATGGTCTCAGCATTTTTATGCTGTTAAGCAGTGGACTGTGAATACTGCAAGGATCACGTCACACCCACACCTCCAAGTATTCCTGCCTCAGAAGGGAAGACTTCATTCAAAGTGAGCTGCCTTTTGTTTCATGCCCATTTAGAAGACTCATTCCGACAGTGTCTTTAGGTCACTGTTTTTACATCACTTTTAAAATAAATTCTGAGATGTGCCCGTTTTTTATTTCTCCTTCAGTAGGTCTGTATGGCCATAGAATTTAGTCATTTCAGGACGTCCCTAACATTTAACTCAATTGGGCTTCAATTGTATTAATACTCATTGTTAGAAGTAAGATCAAATGTGTAGGATGGTCAGATAGTGGCTCTGCTCAAATGAGGCCTGATTAACTATTTTGTTCCTAAATTCCCAAGAGTTTAATTTTATCACAGGAGCAGTTAAAAAGAAGACTAAAATCACCATCTCTAATTCAGACATCTGTAGAAATCAGTTTATACATTTGTATTGAGATTTAAGAGTTTAATTTCTTAATAAAATGGTTTAAAATGTTTTCCTTCTGCTTTTTTTTTTTTAAATATATATTTTGTTGTTTGGGTGGGGTTGTTTGTTTTGAGGTCATTTGTTTGCTTTGGCATTCGTCTATTTATAATGTTCTACGTCTGTGTAAGTAGGCTTGCTTTTTAAATGTACTTTTTTTTTAAAAAATCACCATTTCTGTATTGTTCAAATGTGTAGGTACTTTACTATATGAGCAGGCACACTGAACAACGTCCCCTAGCTTAATTGCCAGTGTCTGTCCCATGGTCATGCTTAACCCAGGCCCAAGTTTTACCATCTCGTCAAACCATATTCTGTTCTGACTCTGGTCCAGATCACAATCTTCCCGGTAGGATAACATGGCTTTTTCTATAAAAGATTCAGTCATTTCTGTGGTTTAATAAGAGATTAATCTGCATCTCCAATGTGGTGAATGGTGTTTAAACATGGTTATCTTTGATCATCTACTTTGAACCAAAGATAGAATTTAATATTTGACATGAGTCGCACTGATTTTCTATTTATATTCATATCATAAAAATAAGAGGGAATCATTTATGAAGAAACTGTGGAACCAGGAGCCAGCTGGAGGCAGAATGGGAGCTCAGTTAAGAGTATGAAAGTCAAGGCTGGTGATGGAGGGGAATCGGGGGCCTTCAGAGAGTCGGCAGAGGGACAGATTGTGCTAAGATGCGCTAGGGAATTGTTTCAGTACTGATACTGTGTTATATAAACACTGATAGAAAATTGTCAGCATATCAAAATAAAGCCTATTTACATGATGTAAAAAACAGTAAGTACTTTTAAAAGTAAACCAAACAGGAAAGGTATTCATTCTTTAAATAAATTTTATAAAGAAACTTAATTCTGAAGTAGGTTTTAAATATATGAGATCTGACAATTAAGTTCGCGAACTCATCCTAGAAAAAGTGCTACATACTTCGATGCTAAATATCACTACAGTCACCTTCAGAGTACTCCCCTTGGGAAGCTATGCACTGACGCCAGTGCCTAGTCCACCCTTCAGAGCAATTTTGGAACCCTTTTTCTGGAATGGCCTTCAGAGCTGTCGTTGTATTACTCTTGATGTCCTGAATGTCATCAAAATGCCTTCCTTTCAATATTTCCTTTATCTTCAGGTAAAGAAAGAAGTCACTGGGGACCAGATCAGGTGAGTAGGGAGGGTGTTCCAATGCAATTATTTGTTTACTGGTCAAAAACTCCCTCACAGACAGTGGCGTGTGAGCTGGTGCATTGTCGTGATGCAAGAGCCATGAATTGTTGGTGGAAAGTTCTGGTCGTCTAACTTTCACGCAGCCTTTTCAGCACTTCCAAATAGTAAACTTGGTTAACTGTTTGTCCAGTTGGTACAAATTCATAATGAATAATCCCTCTGACATCACAAAAGTAGCAAAATTGGTGCAACAAGTTCGCGAACTTAATTGTCATTCCTTGTATATTACCAGGCAAATCTTGTTGATATTAACATGTTTGTAAAACCTCTCAGAGATCCAATTCAAGCCTAGGGTTAAGAAATTTTTCTTAACCACTAATTTAAATTGCTTATGCTGCAAGTAGAACTTGGGTCTTGTTCTCTCTTTATTAGAGATGGCATCAGGTCACCATCCTCTACGATAGAGCAGGGAAGGGAACCTGTGGCCCCTGGACACAATCTGGAAGGTGGTATCCATTCACTGCCACATCAACGGATTTCATTTCATCTGCCCCCGAGGCTGAGCATGCTCTGGCTGCTGGTCACTGCTCCAAAAATAAATTCTTCCACATTGGGAATTATACTATCTGATTCAGAGCAGAGCCTATGAATTGAAACAGTTAAAAGAGCTATAAAAATTAGGCCGTTTATCAGGCATTTCAAAGGGTAACAACATAGCTAAGGCCCAGAGTACGGTTTCTATCCCTACCTCTCTGTCTACCCATTTGGTGTCTCAACCTAGGCTTCTGTTTATGTCTGTTCAAACTTTATTTGACTCCAGAATAGAAATGAGATGTATTTGTAGTATTTGTTGTGCTTATCAAAGTTTTATGTTGCCTTTTCTCAGTTATTCAACAAAAGAGTAAATGAACCAAATAGCAAATAGTTCCTCAGTAAGTGATGGGGAAAATATATTGGATATCTCTCTCTCTTTTTTTTTTTTTTTTTGCAAAGGATACAAGGAGGAATGAGGCCCTTTCTTGCTTAAGGTTTTCCTGGCTCAGTGGCTGGGGAAATGTTTCCTAGCTTTGCTCAGTGAGTCTTTCCCACTGAGTACAGTCCCAAGCCATTAAGCGCCTGCTGTGAACCAAGTCCTGCTTTTGGCTTCCTCCTTACAAGCTGAATACTCTCTGCTTTAATGCTTTTCCTCACAACTCATTTGCTTTTGCTGATTGCCCTTGGACTCTTCTCTTAAATCTCTTCCAGATTCTTCACATCTTTCTTTAATTGTGCAGCCCAGATCAGGATATGTACATTTCATGTGTCTGATGACAAGTTTATAATGGTGACCTCACACTTACTTCTTTTACATGTGACTAAGAATGACAAATTTCTTGCATACTTTTGAACTGAGAACTGAGAGTGAAAATACATATCTTAGCACTAGCCCTGCTAATGATTTGGTGAGACCTCGATTACGTCATTTTAGCTTTTGTTTTCTCTATAAAATGAAGTATTAGATTCTCTAAATCATTTCAATTCTGAAATATATATATATATATATATATATATAACTTTTATATATAATATGGAACATGTGTTATATATACCATGTTATACACAAAATACATATGAATATAACTTTTGAGGTAGTAATACAATCTCAGTTATATTCAAAAAGAACACATTGACAAGGGAACATATTCCCTATATTTATTCTAATTTTATCAGGCTATGTGAAAGTATATATAGAATGATATCTTCTTTGTTAAAAAAGCATTTATATGTGTGTATACACACACACACACACACACATATATACACACACATACACATAAACACACATTTCTCACATGGCACAATATTTTACTAAGTGAGAAAATTAATAACTAGATGCTCTTTTCCAGACGTCTTGAAATGATTGGAAGTAGTTTTAACTATTCCTTGTAAAGAAAATGTGATTTTGCCCCAATAACTCCTAATGTAATTTTGGCTTTTAAATATTTTGTCCTTCTAATCTAAGTGCATTGAAAAACTTTATTAAGCAGGTACATCACCCAGGAGCCAGAGTTTGTGATTCTACCAGTAGATGGTTCCTTCTTTTTGGTTCGTCAGTGCCCTTCTCAATCTTATAAAAATAACCTAATTCACTCTCTGATACCAAGGACTTCTATATTAACACTGGCTTCTTGGGGTGTAATATATCTTTTCTCAAAAAATCCAGTAACTATTCCTTAGTTCAATAACTAAAATATCTTGGACAAAATAAAAGCTTTGCTACTTTTGAGGAAAGCAATTATGTCCATTTCAGCAACACAGGAAGTACAGGAAAGACGAGCATGGCTTCAACAGGCAATGCCTATAAAGGAAAGGGAGTTTCTTGGGTTTTTTATTAATAAATTTGATATTTATACTTACAATATGCAATATACCTATACAACGAGATTTTTAAAAAAATACAATACATACTCATGTACCCTGCCTGTAGGCTGAAATGTAAAGACGTTAAGTATAGTTGAAATACCCTGTGTGTATTCTGATTGTAGCCTGTCTTTCCAGTAGGAGTTACCAGTGTTCTGAAATTTAGGCTTATCATTCTCAGCATTCCTTTGTATTTTTAATATGTGTGTGTCTAACCTTAAACAATGTAGTATTAGTTAGCATACTTTTGACTTTCATGCAAGTGACATCATGTCGTGTTATTCTTCTGTAACTTGCTCTTCTCACTAAGTTTGTGAGATTTAGCTATGTCAATACTTCGTGAAGCTCTGCTTACTAGTATGTGGTATTCCGTTACCATATCACAATACATTGATCCATTTCCTGCTGATGGACATTAGTTTTGTCTCCAGTTGCTGGCTTTTACAAACAATGGCCTATAAACAGTCCTGTGTGTGTCTTCCTGTGTACATGTGTGCAAGGGTTTTCCTAGGGACCTACATCTTTTCCTTTATGGTTTGTGTCTGTCTTATCCCAAAGCCATAAAAGCAGCCTCAATATTTTCTTCTAAGGATTTTAAAATTTTGCGTTTAAATATTTAAATATGTTTCATCTACCTGGCATAGGAAGTAGGGACCCAATTTTGTTTTTATCCCTATGCATCACTAGTTCCATCACCATTTATTTCATCGTCTATCCAGGAGAGGTACTGTTAAGCTAACCACAAGGCATTTTTCTAGGTCAGTCCTAAAAAAAAAAAAAAGGAAGGGAAAAACTCTTTTTCCCCCCTTTAAAGAAAAGAATCTCTCTTTAAAATTTGTGTACTTTTCCCCCACTCCTCTAGCGTCAGTCTCTCTGTTCTCACCTACATGGAACTGACTTCATTAACAGAAAATATATTAGATGCCTTAGAAGAAGCAGTACCTTGGAATAGTATGATTTATTATCTTCTAAATCAGAGGTCAGTAAACTTTTTCTGTAAAGGGCCAGGTAATGCATATGTTAGGTTTTCGGGGCCAAAAGGCAAAATCAAGGATATTATGTATAGTATATATAATATGTATGTAATATATGGTATATAGCTATGTAAATGCCAAGACGAAAAACAAATTTTCACAAATGTTTTATTGATAAACTTAAAAATATAATAATAATTGAGTATAATTTTAGATAATGCAGGTCTGCTAATGTGTAGAATGGAATTCTTCCTGATTATCTAATTTAATTTATTCCTCCTAACAACCCGATGAGGTAGGTATTGTTAATCCATACGTTTCATTCATAAGGAAAATGAAGTTCACACAAGGTTACCCTGCTAGCAAATGTTGGAGCCATAATGTGAGCTTAGTTCCAGATGGTACTCTTAACTTTGATATCATTTTCAAAGGGGAATTAATATTTAGTTTTATTTAAAAAATGAAGAAATGGAAGCTCAAATGGGGTTAAGTAAATTGGACAAGGTAACACAGATTGCTGTAGGGCCTTGTCTGTCTAATTTCAAAGCCATGCTCTTACCTTTCTACTGTGCTACTTCAAGACTTCCAGTAACCTCCAAATCATGGATTATAGCTGCAATTAGCAATTCGGGTCCCAAGTTATATTACCATTTTAATTGAAATATTTTAGTACAGAAATCAACAGCTGTATACATTTTTTTTAATTATAAAAGTTATAAATGGGCATATTAAGAAAAAGATCACACGGTACTGAAAGGTAGTTGGTGAAAGGTATAAAGTGAAATTCATTAATTCATTTTTTTCTCTCCTCACCTCATTTGCTCTCTCCTTATTTCTCTCTTATCTTTCTCTCTTTATTTTTCTCTCTTTTTATCTCCCTCCCCCTTTTTAGTGCCTTATGTTAGCAGAGCTGCTCAAAATAGAATAAAGGCAGTGCGTGCCCAGAGGTAGAATTAAGATCTCAGAGAAATAAAAGTTCCCTTATTGACCAAATACAATGGGAATCTCAAAGCCAGTATCAATTCTTGGATGAATGGTTTTTAGTTTCCTGGCATCAAATCAGTGTTCAACAACTGTTTACTGAGTGACTGCTTTGTGGTAGGTTCTGTGAGAGAATACAGATGTGAACACCTACCTGTGCCTTCAAGGAGCTCACGGGCTAGTGAAATTCTAACAAAGCAAATGGGAGAGTATAAAGAGAAAGCCTGAGAAATTCAGCCAGGGCAGAGATTGTGCCAATGTAGCTCTAGCACTTTACATCCTTTATTAAGAACAATGTAAATTAATCAGTGATACCAGTTCCCAGTTGAATGACGCCTTTGGTTGGGCAGTAAATCTGATTAACTTCAATTTTAAGATAAAAGCATAATCACTATTTGTTACTTGGCATCAAATATGCATTTAAAAATGCTTTGCAGAGTGAAATCCACAACTAAAATGTACTTGTCACATACCCTATGTCAGGCACCCTGTCAGAATGTGTCACATGTGCATCTCATTTAAAGATTACAACAATCCAGTGAGGTAGGTGTTATTATCATCATCACTATTTTAGATTATTTTAAAGACTCAAAGTATTTGCCCAGTTGTTGCACAGCCAATATTGAGGATAGCCATGATTTGACCTAGAGAGTAGTTATGAAAACTTGAAAATGTGGTTACATTTTGAAAAGAATCCATGCTGCCTTGTAATTTATTTTCAATCCCAAGGGCAAACTAGAAAAAATAAATCATCTATGTAGCATTGAAATGATAAATGCATTACATTTTTGCCTCTTCTCCCCAAGCGCTTTCTTTTTCTTGGCAGCAAATCAGGAGCTGAGCTATCTCCGAGGTTTAGGTTAGTGGATTTTGGTTCAGTTCTGAAACAAACTGAGGATATCTGCCTCTAATTCTAAAGTCTAGATTACACAGGAACATAAAAGCTTTGTCCCTACCAGGTGTTACTCACTTTGCTAACGGGCTCCTGGGGAATTCTTTTGGGTACTGCAGTTATGTTGTATATCCAGTTACGTATATATTCCATGTACGTTCCCTCATGTGGAAGGGCCAGGCAGAAGTGGAAACCGCTTGGCAGAAGGTCGAACACCAGATGCTACCTCTGGCTCTGCCCCGGACCCGTCATATGGCTTTGAATAGTTAAGTTTTATACTCCCTGTAAAATGGCAACAAAAATGGTTTCTCCGCCCACTTCACTGAACTAGAGGATCAAAAGAGGCCATTTATGTGAAATACAAAGTCCAAAGGGCTCCACGTATGTGGGACACTTTTTTTTAGATACAAACTTGGCTGTTGTGCTCATGAGCTGTCTGTGTTAACCAGAGGTTAGGGGGAAAGCAGAGCCCAAAGCAGACCTGCTGAAGCAGAGATCTGGCCTCATTCCTACGAAGACGAAGGACAGGTTACTTAGCTGTATTCAAAAGTCCCACTCAAACGCTCCACATTCCAAATTCCTTTTTGTCAGTAGAAAATATACTGGGTAAGAGCCCCGGCTTTGTCATCTGACAAATGAGAGTTCAAAGCCAGCTTCCCCACTAGAACCACATAGAAATGTCCTCTCTCAGCCTGTTTTCTCATCTACGGAGCAGGCATATAGTAACTACAGCATCTGCGTATGAGTCTTTCAGGATAAATTAAGCAAAGAATGCTAAGGACTTAATGAGGTGCCTTGTAAACTGAGAGCAGCCAATGGTAGTCAGTACGATCTAATATTTTGGACAGTAATAGTCTCGGCAGCATTAGTGCAGCAATACCATGAGAGGACTTGGACAAACTTTTCCTTGCAATTGTGAATGTACTTACTTAGGACCTAATTTGCATGTATTGTGCAAATAAACAGTGGACCAGTGGTCTCACATATTATTTTCATGTGTTTTTGCTGAACAAGAGGTGCTGCTTGTTTTTGGTTGCTTTTTTTTTTATTTAAAAAAACAGTTATCTCTAAGACGGATTTTTTTCCCTTTTATGCCAGATGTGTATTTCCTTTCATTTACATATAATTCATCATTATCTAGATCTGGGGGCATCTATGCCAGTCAAATGATGTGAATCTTGGCCATGGCTTTCATTCTGTAAGACTTACTCATAAAGTCAAATAACGTGTGCACCTCGTTGCAAAGACTTTTTAAAAAAAACGCATTTGCCATTGGCATATTAGTTAACATATTCATAATAAAATTTATCCAATTTGGCTCAAGTAAAAGTACCTGTTTACGCAACTTGATACACACATCTGAAAATCAATGACATCCACTATTGGAATTATCTTTGTTTTGCGGAAGTTAATGCAGCTGAAGAATAACATGAATGGTTAAAAGTCCTAAAGCATAATTTGAAGGAATGTCAACAAGCCTATATTTATCATAACAGTACTTGGGCAATATCTCATTTCCACTTAGCTTCAGAGCTATAAATAGTTCTAATTTGTTTTCTTTGTACACTCACTGAATTAATTACAGTAGAACAAGCCAAGTGATATTATTATAGCAGTTGGCTAAATTTGATGCAAACATGATAATTAAAATGATTGCTTTTTATTTCTCCCCTTTTCAGTAATTTAATGGGTTGCATCTACAGTGTTATAAGCCTTAAAAGAATTTGATTTGAGATTCACTGGGCTTTTCTGCCAATGGGTTTTCATTGTTGACAGTGGATTTCAGTGTTGTTGGGAGTTTCCTTCAGAAAGGAAACACCTGGGTTCTGCTTCCATGCGATAATCTGCTTAGTAAAAAAAGTATATTGTTTCTATCACACTTGCATCACCATGGAATAATCACGTTTCCATTTACCTATCTAAGTCAATGCTAAGAACACACATACGCACAGGCACGCACAACACATACATACTCTATCCTTGATAGAGAAACGATTTCCTCTGCCATCAGTAAAAGTCACATGTGTTTATTTCAACATGTCCTCCACCAAGCCATTCGGTGCCTCAGCGTTACCTAAGGCAACAATTGTACCGAGCTGCTTACCCATCCTGTCTCTCGTTTCTAGATGTCCGATTATATCTGGAAAGGTACTGTTTTTGTAAATGTACATGAAGTGGACCGCTGGGAAGCACAGAAGTGAAAAATGGTTACTGCCAAAAGTGTAGTCCTTTCATCCTAAAAAGGTTCCCGGAGCCACTCTTGGTCCTCCCATTATGTTCCTTCATGGTTTGCCAATTAACGTTTCCCAATGCTCAGGGGTCACTGATCTGGACAGCATCCTTTGGTTTCCCCTCCCACCGATTCCCAATAAAGCTGTTCTAAATGCACTGTACTTTCTTTTTTATTTTCCCTTAGTGGCTGGGTTGCTTTGTGAGAATTTGATGCACAGGTTTAAACAACCTCTTTACAAAGTGGAGACAAACCAAAAATACAAGGAAAAAAGTATAGTCAAATGGGCTAGAATGAGAGCAAACTTCAGCTGCAAACTTTTTAATTGAAGTACCTGGATTTTTGTTGCTGTTGAGAATTTTAAAAGAGAACACAACTGAGAGATGGGGATATTTTATTTCCTCTGTGTATCTCAGAAGGATTTTCCACTTCATATCTGACTTTGAACATCTCTCTATACAGTCTACATTTAAAATGTCAAGTAATTTCACCGGGCATTTAGTAAAGAAGGGTTCAACTGGCAATTGGAGAAGCTTATCACCTGCAAGTTTCTCCAGTGTTTCCCAACACTTTTTGAAATAGTGGACACTATTCTGCGTCCTCAGTTTTCTGTCTTTACTTCCCGTCCTCCACGGCAGATCATTTGCTTTCACAGATTCAACTCTTTATCCAAATCTATATCCCAGACACTAACTTCTCACTCAGGCTCAAATTCTTATCATCAGAAATGTGCTTGCTAGACATTTCTTTAAGATGTTCTATTGTCAGTTCAAACTCAGCATATACACAATGAATGGAACGTCCCTTTTCTCTCCTCTCCTCTGCTCAGATGGGCTTCCTCTCCATAATCCACAGTTCTCTTTCTCTCTCAATCAGTCTCTCTCTTCCCTCCTCCTTCCTTCCTTTTCCCCATCTCCATCTCTCTCTCTCTCACAGGTATCCCAGGAATGATCAAGACTGCAGAGTTGTCATTTGATTCCCTCTCTCCCCAACTTCTTAACGTCTATGGACTAGATAAGTCTTCTGTATTCTTTCATGTCTCTCTTCTGCTTTCTTCCTCTACAATCTTGTGACTAAACTTCCAGGTTTAAATAAACAGTCATTCAGTCAATGCTTATTAATCATCAAACCTTGCTAGCCACTGTAATAGGCACTCCGAAGATTTGATGTTGGCAAAGAAATTGCCATGGCAATTGTCATAGCAATTGCCCCCGAATCATTGCAACACTCTGCTATTGGTATCTTGGAAGCCCATGTCTCTCCGTCTCCAATAAATCAGTCCACAAATTAACCTTCCCAAATACAACTTTGATAATATGTTTCTCAATATCATGTATTTAACTATCAGTAACTCTGCGATATACATTATGATAGAAAATATGTGGGACTCCTCATACACTGCATCATAGGGCACTCAGCTACATTTTGAATCATGATTGTGTGTCCAAGAGCAAAATGGAAAGCCGTCTCACCTTCACTTCCCATCCCTGTTTCCTCCGAATACCGCAGTGGACCAGTTCTCGTGGGGATGCCGGACAAGGACCTAGAGTCTCATATTGCCAGAAGCAAGACTCCCTAGGGGAGAATGGACTGTCCAGGCTAAGGGATCCATAGATTAACTTCCCCATTGAAAAAGGGAGCACCATTTGGTGCCAAAGCCACTGTCTGTGCCCCTAATGCTAGATGTATAACCGAACAATACATATGGGATATTTGTACATAGATTAGTGCAGGTCAACCATACTCTAGCCTTAGGGCGTCAGGGAAAACCTTCCCGATGAAGTGACATCCATTTCTTTATGTTTCAAACATGTCCTCTTTTTTATTATTACAGAAGCAATGCATATGTATTGTAAACCAATTCAAACAGTACAAAAGTATACGAAGTAGAAATTGACAGTTCCTCCTGTGACCTCCACCCCCACAGATCACGAGTGACGTGAGGACAGCATGTTGCACTGACATTCTCACTAAAATGTTCAGTCTTCTTTGTCATTTCAACATCTCTCCTTCCTCAACAGCCCCCATACAGACGTAGAAGTGAAAAGCCAATATAGCTGACTCATTCTGTCCTAAATTTCTGCGCTCTGTGACATTCCCAAAAGTGGGAGAAGAGGCGGAAGCCATGGAGGGCACCCAGAGCCTTCGGTGACACCGAAGTCACACCATCCCCAAGCCCAGGGTGACAGTAATTAAGCTCATCCCACACCCCAATTGAAGTCTACACGACCAGCGTGGATGCACTTTCACCACTAGGTGGGTCTGTAGCCTACTGGATGCAGGTCCCACTTGCTGGCTGAAGAGAAGAGCAGAAACATTTGGGGTAGGATTCCTATTCCCACAGCTTCCCCATCTATTTCACATTTCACCCACTCTTTCGTGTCCAGATAGAATTTGATCATGCAGTCAATACACCCAATCTCACCAAGTCTGCTGTGTGTTTCCTGTTGAGGAAGAGAAGGGAGCCAGGGTCAGGCTGAGGCTGCAGGTTGCTTCTAACTATGGAGAGAGACGAGAGGGTTTCTGGCTTGGCTGCAGCAGGAATGGAAATCTCATGCTTCATTGACGGCTCCACCTCTACAGCATTCATTCGTTCAACACACACTTACTGACACCTGATACAACCAGGGAACCTTGCTAGATCCAGAAGATAGAGAGAGACTGGGATATCTCATCCTTGAGAGCTTAACAGTCATGTAGGGATCAACAAACCAGTTGCTTGCCCATCACCCATCCTCTCTTCTCCTGGATCTCAGTTTTCCTCTGGAGAGTATGTACCCTCCTTCGTCAGTCTGTGGGTATCAGGTGTATGACTTCCTGGTGGGGCGTGTGACTCCATCCTGGCCTGAGTTTTGCATCCCTGCTTACACTGGTTCAGAAATAAGCATGCGGACCGATCCCATGTGAGGCAACCTGAGACATTTTGCTGGGACTATTGGAAAACAAGGTTTTTTCTTCTATATCTTGCCATCACATGAAGTCTGAGAATGAATCTAGTGCAGAGGAAAGCAGAGTTAAGAGACAGAAAGAGACTGGGCCATGGTGATGTCATTTGAGTCCTTGAATCAAAATAGGCCTGAACTTAGATCTACTCCTGAAGTGTCAGTAGATTTCCACTTCGCTTCATCTTCTTTGAATCAGATTTTCTGTCACTTGTACCAGATATAATAATATACAATATGTGTAATAATAAATAATGAGATAATTACAGTGTAATGTGATGATGAGTGATATAATAGAGGTTAGTACAAGCTGTTATTGCAATAAATAGGAGCGAGATCTAACCCAGGGGCAGGGATGTCTTTCTTAAGACATATCTGTATAAACATTTATTTAAGAACTAATATCGAACACTGTATTAGTTTACTAGAGCTGCCATAACAAAGCACCACAGGCTTTGACTTAAACAACCGATACTTATTTTAGTTCATTTGTTTATTTTCTCACAGTCTGGAGGCTAGAAGTTTGAGATCAAGGTATTATTGGCAGGATTGGTTTCTTCTGAGGCCTCTGTTCTTGGCTTGTACACGGCTGTCTTCTCTCTGTGTCTTCACAGGGTTTCCCCTCTGTACCTATCTGTGTTCAGTTTTCTTCTTTTTATAAGGATACCAGTCATATTAGAGTAGGGCCCACCTTCATGACCTCACAATTTCCTCTTTAAAGGCTATCTCCAATACAGTCACATTCTACACTAGGGTTTAGGACTTCAACACATGGATTTGGAGGTGCGTCATGACAAGCACCTAATTTGAAGGCAAAGACAAAAATGACTTATTGTTCTCAATGACCTTACAATCTACATAAGACTGACGAAAATAATCATAATACTAGCTAAACAAATGAAACGTGCATTTATTGAGCACACTGCTAGAAGCTGCGGATGAATTTATCATTTCAGATAAGACAATATGCCTGTGAGGATGTATTGAAATAATATGTTAACGTAGGTTGCATACATTTCTGAGTTTCATTGAAGAGGTCACTTTCAGACAGTGTGGTATTTGAAAATCCCTTTGAACAAGGGTGGAAGTTTAGTAGAGACAGCCCAGGTAGATGTGGGAGGCCCTGACAGTGTAATTGCATTTCCCCAAATCACCCAAATAGGCTGAGTAAGTCACTGTTTACCATCTCTTCCCACCTTCTTTCCTGTGAGGCACTTTTAAAAAATAGTCACTTTGTTTAATCCTTGACAACAAAGCTGAAAAAGCTTTTTCCTTTTTATGCATGAAGAAAGAAGAGCTCAGCGAGCTCAAGAAATTTGCCCTCTGAGAGCTAGAATTGGAATACATATTTGTCTGAGTCAAAATTAATCTGTAAAATCACTGCCACATCAGTTGGAGGAATAGTTGCCCAAGGGCCAGACCATATCTCCTTGTGTAGTGTGTTTAGTTGTGTAGACTGGATTTAAGCAAGTGTTTATAAAGAACCACCGAGGGGCGAGGAAGATGCTGGATGCTTGTGACACGGGGCATAAACAGGACCCAACGGCTTCCTTTCTATAGATTCTTGGGTGAGGGTAAGATTATACCGTGTTTCCCCGAAAATAAGACCAGGTGTTATATTAAGTTTTGCTCCAAAAGACGCATTAGGGCTTTTGTTCAGGGGATGTCATCCTGAAAAATCATGCTAGGGCTTATTTTCCTGTGAGGTCTTATTCTGAGGGAAACACGGTATGATTTGGGAGCAAAACTGAGTATTTTTCAAAAGTTGTTCATTTACACTTTTAAAACTGGCTTTCTTACATTTTGAGTCTCCTGTTTTTGTTTGTTTGGTTGTTTGGGGTTTTGTTTTTGGTTTTGGTTTTTGTGGGGGGTTTTTTTTGACAGTCAATGACCTAGAGTTACTTAAAAACAGGATTCCCCACCTTGCATTGGGAGATGGGTGGATTTCTCAGGGCAGTTAATTTTCTGTAGAAGCCATCAGCACTTTACTTTATAAGTATTTTCTTTACAAAAACCTTATATGGCTATACACGAGTGAGTATATGTATGTGTGTACACATTATTTAGCCATATCATGCAGTAGATGCATATAAACTCCATCTGAAATAAGTGACAACTATTTCATCATCTCTCTGTGCCAGGCACTGTTCTATAATAGATGCTGAAGAACTAGCAGTGATCAAAATAAAATTTAAAAAGTGCTTTCATCACCTCTGGCATTCTTCTCCAAAGTTCGTAACCTCAGTCTAATCCTGAGAAAACATCAGACAAACCCAAATTGAGGGATATTCTGCAAAATATGTGACCAGTATCCTTCAAACCTATTGAGGTCATGAAAAACAAGGGAAGACAGAGAAACTATCACAAACTGGGGAAGATTCAGCGCCATGATGACTAAAAGGCAAAGTGGATCCTGAATCAGAAAAATGATGTTGACAGAAAAAACTGGTGAAAGCTAAATACAGTCTATGGTTTAGTTAATGGTATTGTGCTGATATTAATTTCTTGCTTTTGATAGACCATGGTTGTGTAAATGTTAATACTGGGGGGACACTGGATGAAGGGCAAATGGGAATTCTCTGTACTGTTTTTGTAGTTTTTCTGTAAATCTAAAATTATTTCAATTTAAGATTTTTAAAGAAAATCCATGCCTTCACAGAGATTAAATTCTAGTGGGAGAAGTAAAACAAACAAAATACAATAAATTGTATGTCAGTATCAGGACTGGATGATTTTGAAAATCCTGAGACTCTACACGGGAAAAGATACCAAAAGTCAGAAACGGCTGCCAAGACAGTGGTGTAGACAAAAGGCTGAGCATGTGACTGTACAACCTTTTGTTAGAACCTCAGCAAGATAAAAAGGTCCGAGAATTCGGTCACAAAATAGCTTCTTTGCTATTTGGTTCATTGTGCATTTTTGGCATTACATTTGATTTTTTTAAAGAAAATATCACATTAAAATCTTATTTATCTTTACTACTGTGTGTTGGGGCGCCCCCTGCCATTTTCCTCCAGGCAAGGGACTCCTTTACCTCTCACACAGGTCCCGGCACATCTAGAATAAGCTCTAGATGTTCTTAATCCATATTTCACAGTTAAGGAAACTCAAGCATAGACAGGTCAGTACTCTTGGGCAGGACCACACAACAGCGAAGCAGTCAAGCTGGAATCCAGAGTCTAAACACTGTATGAACACTGTTTTGTCTTTGTACTGATCACTCGTAGAGACGAATGTAGTACTGCCCCAGACAGCAGACTCTGGTGACTCCGTCACCTCCACTGTCGTTGCCTTATCTGAACATGCAGCTTCTCACTCCCAACATTTCCAGCAGACCTTCCTGACTAACTGCTAACTGGCTGACCGCGGTGGTAAAGCAGTGGGCTTCTTGCTCAAGTCTCAGTTAGTAACACTGTTCCATAACTTCATAGCTCTTCTCTAAAATAAAGGGCCTCAATTGTACATTACCTATTTTGTCTCCTACTCTCTTTTGTGTGAGCTGCTTGGTTGACTATAAATCAGGTGGTGAAAATAGCAGTGCAATGCCAAATAATGACACATTACTGATTGTGAACCCTGAATCAATCCTAGAGAAAAGTTCTGGCTTGTTTATGGTTAGCCATCAAGGATACCAACAGTACATATTATAATAGCATCATTCAGTGTACTGTGAAAGGATTGCATTTTTTAAAACAGAAAAAAATAACATATTTTTGTTTAGGGCAGAATAAAAAAAATACTAGGATTTTGTTAGGGATTATTGCCATAAACAATTTCCAAGTGTCGCCACCTCCTTCAGGGCTGAAACATACACGGGCACACTTGAAAGGTTTCTCAAACCAACCTTCCACTCCCAACATCCACAAGTCCTTCCCCACCTACTACTGACTGATTTCTGAGAGTCTCCGAGTACAAAGCCTTTCAGTATACAATAGGAGTTAAATCTAGAATGCAAGTGCCCCTGAAAGAGGAAGCACATGATTTAAATTCACCTCAATTACTAAATAGAAGCTATTAGATCCTTTGCAAAGAAAAGAAGAGGGTGGGGAAAGTGAGTGTTATGGAGTCCAAATAGCAGGCTAGGTACTGCCTTCCTTCAAAGCATTGACTGTGGCTGTTCTTACAAAAGAACACTTTTGTAATGCTCCTGAGAGCATTTGGGTGGTAACCCCATTAGTGAGGGTTTGCAAAACATTCTAGCAGCGTGTTCTTCACTGGAATATTTCAATAATGTGCAAAAAAAAGCTTTTGCGAGTGTGAGAGGTCCATAAGCCCATGTGGAATTAGTCAAGAACTCTAGAGAAGCCTCAGATGGCAATACTGCTTTTGTAAATTAATCTAGAAGGATCCAAGTCAGGACCTTGTCAGTTAGAGCCTATCACAAGTTGGGGGTAAGGATAGAGAAAGGAAGTTCCCTTAAGCAGAGTTACTGTGAAGCTTTTACCTCCAGTATGTCCCTTTCCTGGATGGGTTCCCTTTGTCACTGAAGAAGCCTGACATTTCCATGGCCTGCAATGTCCTAGTCTCTCCAGCCTCAGTCCATGTGACTGCCCAGTCCCTCACTGGTTACGTTTAGGTTCTCAAATACCTAGCTGGCTTCTTTCTTCTCCTTAGACCTGTCTTGCCCTGTTCTGCCCCTGGGCCGCTTGTACTCATCCTTCAGATACCAGCTGTCAAATAGCACTTTCTCAGGGAAGCCTTCCCTGACCTCTGGGACCATCCTAAGGCCGTCTAGTCTTGAATGCTCATACTACCCTGCCCTCCTCCCTTCCCCCTAGTGTAACAATACTGAAATAATTATTTGTATGATCATGAATAATCATTTGCTCAATGCTTACTTCCATCACAAGACTACAAGTTCCAATAGAATAGAAACTTTGGTCTATCTTATCTACAGCGATCCAGAGAGTGCCTAGCACATAGTAGATGCTCAATAAATATTTATCAGATGGATGAATGAACTAAAGGTAGTTTATTAGACTTGGAAAGACCCTCGGAGAGCCTAGTCCAAACCCTTAATTTATAGAGGAAGAAATTAAACCCTAAGTAGATATGCTGCCTTGCCCAAGGCCCCACGCATGAGCAAAATCGGAGTTAGAACCCACAGGTCTTCACTATCCCCATATACTGTTCTTTTCTGTCTGGAAATTTTGAAATCTCGTGATTCATCACACTGGAGGGAACAACACGTCCACACAAGTTCTTCAGGGCCTCACCGAACTTGCAGGTTTGTGTTTTATTTAATACTTTATTGAAAATGCGTCCATAGTCGATGTTTATTTCCCCATTTCTCAGTTGCTGGATCAAATGTTAATTGTCACAAAGAAGAGATAATGTGGCAGTTTGGCAAGATTCTGCTGAACTAATGAATGTTTAACAGGATCACAGATGGAATCATTTGCATATGGGAGGGATTTTTTTTCAGGGTTTTGTGCCAGTTAAAAGTTGCAAGTTCAAATCAGGTTACCTGTTCCAACGAATAGAAGTTTGCACATTTTAGAGCTTGACCATATGCCACTCTCTCTTCAGTATATTCACCTCTTGATTTTCCCACATTTGACAAGCTGAGAAATATTTCATAGTTGCTAGGTTGCTGAGTAAAAGAGAATAGTTACAAGCTTATTCATGACTGCCCCTGTGCATTGGACAGACAGCCTGTTTTAAGGAGCCAGTAAAAAAGAAACACTCTTTTTATTTCTTTTGCAGCCTGTAGTAATAGCTCGTTTCAGATAATCATTAAGTGAGTGCCTTCCTTATTTCAAGCACTGTGTTCCGTGCTAGGGATGCAAAGAAGAGTAAGGCATAGTTCCAGGCCTTGAGGAACTCCAGAAAAGCAGGGGTGAGAGGCACAAGATCATTTAATTCAAGTGCAAAGTGCAAACTGCAGGGATAGACATGTAAAAAGAACGCCTTTTGAGGCTGGAGGAAAGGTAATAGAGAGTCCTCCTTCTTAGATGACACCTACTATGCATGATTCAAAACTTAAAGGACCCGCAGACGTTTTCCAAGTAAAGAGAATGGAAAAGGGTTTCTAAGCCAAAATTAGAGCAAGAAGGCAGACATGGAGTGGAATGTGTAAAGAAGACCGACTGAGCTATCTCCAAAGACATCATACTGGTAAAATAGAAGACTAATAATAATAAACAAAGCTATTCTGAACTGTCAAGCCTCTGTCATCTTCAAGGTTTGTTAGTTAAATTGGTGCTTCCCCAAATTGCATTTACATTCCATCTTCACAATTCTTTTTGTAATTGCATGCTACCATTTCTATTATTCACTTATTATTTTTTTTTTTGAGAAAAGGTAACATCAAGAAAATGTTTTAATTAAACTATAGAAATAGTGGTTCACTGAATATTCTTTAAATTGACCTATTTTCACTTCATCCTAAACAAGATTATTTATTAAATCAGTGGATTTATCTGTTAGTTACATTCTTCTAATACTTATTAAAATAAGTACATAACTACCAAAATATAAAAGTATGTCTCATCTGGAATCATCTTAAATATAACCAGGGTCAGGCATACCTGACTTTGATTAAAAGATTAGAGTTGGAGTAAAGAAGAGGCTGACTAGTCCATAATAGGTACTTCCAGCTCATTGGAATGATTTGATTAGGGAGTGTGATATCGAGCTGAATTTAAGGTGTGATCAAACAGGTCACCAAGATCAAGTCACCATCAAGATACTCAGTGATGGCTTGGTTTAGTTTTCCTGTTTATAAATTAATAATATCGCTCTGGTCTGAACGTTTGTGTCCTCTCAAAATCCGTATGCTGGAATCCTGATACCTGTGTGATGGTGACGGTGTCAGGAGGTGGGGCCTGTGGGAGGTGCTTAGGTCACGAGGGTGGTGCCTTCCTGAATGGGATTAGTGCCCTTATGAAAGAGACCCCATGGAGCTCACTAGCCGCTTCAACCATGAGAGGACACACAGCAAGAAGTCTGCAATCCTGAAAAGAACCCTCACTTGACCTTGCTGGCACTTGACCTTCTTGGACTTCTAGCCTCTAGAACTGTAAGCAAAACAATGTCTGTTGTTTATAAGTTCCTCAGTCTGTGGCATTTTGTTCAGCAGCCTGAACAGACTAAGGCAGACAACAGTAACAATGATACCAGTAGCAGCTCCCATAGGCTCCGTCCCTGGTATGTATCCGGCATTGCACTTGGTGCTTTTCATTCATTTACTTCACTTGTGTAATCCTCGCAACACTCTGCAAGTTCTATTATTATACCCATTTTAACAGGCTCATGAGGCCAAATGTTATATCAGAGTTCTGGCCTTTTGTTCAGGAGAAAGGATCACAAGAAAGCTGCCATATGTAATTAAAAAAGGCTCCAGAGAACAAGACAAACAAATGAAGAAACAAAATTCATAGACACAGACAATAGTTTAGTGGTTACCAGAGGGTAAGGGGGAAGGACGGTGATAGATGAGGGTAAAGGGGATCAAATATATGGTGATGGAAGGAGAACTGACTCTGGGTGGTGAACACATGATGTGATATATAGATGATGTATTACAGAATTGTACACCTGAAATCTGTGTAACTTTACAAACAATTGTCACCCCAATAAACTAAGGAGGAGGAGGAGGAGGAAGAGGAGGAGGAGGAGGAGGAGGAAGAGGAAGAGGAAGAGAAAGAAGAAGAAGAAGAAGAAGAAGAAGAAGAAGAAGAAGAAGAAGAAGAAGAAGAAGAAGAAGAAGAAAGAAAGAAAAAGAAAAAAGGCTCCAGAGGCCAGGGCTTTGTTCTCAACCCGTCCACGGGTTCACTGTGGACTTCAGAAGAGTCTCTTAAACTCTCCAAACTGCAGGTCCCTTGGGTAAAGCATTTGTACTTGATGATCTTTAAGATCATTTGCAAGCTCGAGACTCTTCCTAGGTCTGTTTCCTTATCTGTAAAGCAGGGCTAATAATATGGTAAAGATTAAATGTGGGTAAAGTGCCTAGCCCAAGGATTGACACATGGTAAGGATACAATAAACGGGATTATAAATAAAAGTATTGTTAACCATAATAATCCTGATAATCTTGATAATCCCTCAGCAATCTTCAAAATAGATAATTTGCCCATCCATAAATAAGAGTGAGTTAATTATACTACCATATTGAAATGAGTATGCAAGCTGATTGTCATTTTAGGAAGATCAGTGTCACATCTCTATGCTTCCATATCTTTAAGTCAGAGACTAAGAACATACTCTTTGCTGGTGTGATAGTGGGCCTCCAGGACGGTCTCCATGATTCCACGTGCCCTTGGTAGTCGCTTCCCACACTGAGAAGGGCCAACTTATATAGATACTAAGATATTCTGGAAATTATCCTGTATGCCTTCTGAGGCTAGGTGCTAAAAGACATTGTGGTTTCTGCCATGCTCTCTCTCTTCTATTGATCATAAGGACATACAAGCAACCCTGAATGTCCCACGTGATGGGACATGGAGAGTCCCACGTGATGAAGAACTGAGGTCTCCTATCAGCCAGTGGGGAAGTGAGGCTTTTTTCCAACAGCCGTGTGTGTCAACCATCGTAAACGTGGGCCCTCCAGCCACAGTCAAACCTTCAGATGACTGCAGCCCCATCCGACATCTTGACTGCAACCTCAGGGAAGACCCTGAGCCAGAATCAACCAGCTGAGCCACTCCCAAATTCCTGACACAAATTCCACAGAAACTCTGAGATAATAAATATTTGTTGTTTTAAGCCACTCGGTTTCAAGGGAATTTGTACTGCAGTAATAGATAGTGAATACAAATAAATCTTTGCAAAGAATGAAGAAAACATTTTAATTGAAAGCATATAGCCACATTGGCATCGTCTAATTCAGGCCACTAAGGAGCTATGAATGTTTAAAGGGAAAGAAGAAAAGCAGGGGGAGAAGAGAAGCATGAAGGAGGCTGGAGGCTCAGCACCATGGAGATCCATGAGACCATCTGCCTAGTAGCAGGGCCAGCAGAAAATTTCACCAAGCATTGCTCACCAAGTGCAAGGGCTCATTCAGAAGCAGGAGTGATGGCAGCAAGGGAGATGCACCTCCAACACACCAAATCCACCAAACGCCTTTCTCACAGTCAGAAGGTCCAAGGCAGTAGTTTGGAATGGGTCTCAGTTGAACAGCGAAAGCTTCGTCTATCTCACCAGCTATTTAGTCCTTTTGAACAGTAAAAGTTGTTAGTTTTTCACTTAGCAATAATCAGTCATGAATGGGCAATGTTACTATTCGTGCTTCTCTGTTAAAAAAAAAAAAGGCTCATTTTCTTGCTTTGATAAAGCACATTGTATATTGTGAACATGGATTTGAAACATGGCAAAACCTGGTTAATTCTGTAGCACTTTATACTGTGCCAATTTGTAACAATGCCTCTTAGGAAACTGGCCTGAGGATATTAGTAAAAGATACTTTGAGGAGGGTGGGGAAAAAGGCCTTGCATCTGCTCTCTTTCTTTCAGCCCTGGTCTCTACTCTATAACCCTAGTGTCCACTGACTGGTTCTCCCTTGTCTATTTCATCCATGTAAATACCATCCTCGGTCTCCTGGTTTGGGAACTGTTTTCCTCTAAAATGTTTTCTAGGACAGGGAACATGCCTTATGTACATTCCTGGTCAGTGTCATCTCCATCCCCTTGCCTAGCTCCTTTGGTCACCATTTGTGTGTGTGTAGGGGGGCTGGGGGGTAGGGGGCGTTTTGCCAAAACCTCAAAGCCCCACTACCCTCCAGGCTGTTGTGTATGGCCAACTTGTTGTTTATGGGGATAATGAAGACGTTGTCTCCTCAACTTAGAAATATCTCATGTTTGTCATTTAAGTTTCACCTTAAATGTTACCTCTTGAGAAAGGGCTTTTAGGACCCATCTGTCAAAAGTGAATCCTGCCTAGTGCTTCTCCACCAAATTACTTTGCATACGAATATGCCTTTCCTGCCATTCACTATAACCTATAACTGCATTTATTGGCAAACCCTAGAGGTAGACCACTACGTGGGTGCCAATCCCGTCCTCATCATTCACTGGCTAAGGGGCTTTTAGGCAAGTTATTTAACTTTGTTTTCAAAAAAGTTTGGCATCGGTAAAATAAGGAACTCATAGTATTATTGTTAGGATTAAAGGAGTTAATACATGTAAAGCACCAAGAACAGTGCTTGGCACGTATTAAGTGCTGTATAAATACTACCTATTGTTATTAGAGCCCCAGCCCCTAGCACGTGACCTGGCCCATAGTAAAAGTTTCACTACCAGCAATTAACCTGGAAACCGAAATGTTGCTTTTCTCGGTAATTTCCAAAATCCCCAACCTAGGAAATATCTCAATGGCCATTTTTCTCCTTGGGAATCCACCTGCTGCCACTTTACTCTCTCCCCTTCCCCCCACCGCCAGACGCAGATGAAAACACACATATCTTGTTGTTTTTTTAAGATTTTTATTAAAATATAGCCAACTTACAATATTATATTAGTTTCAGGTTACACCACAGTTATTCAACATTTATATATTTAAAGAAGTGCTCACCGTGGTGAGTCCAGTAATCACCTAACACCACACCATGCTATCACAATATTACTAACTATATTCCCTATGCTGCACATTATGTCCCCATGACTTACTTTTTTTATAGCTGGAAATTTGGGTGGGGCTCTGGTGCAGGCCTGGGTCACCCACTGCTTGTGACTAGCTGGGACTACCTGGTAGGAGCTACAAAACAATCTGCAGTTGTTTGCTGCCTGTGCTCACCCTGGAGGCACATGGGAGAGGCCACGCTGTGAACCAAGGACGTCTGCCACCAGTACCAGGCCTAGGGTAGCTCCGCAAAATGCCAGGACATCCCGAGGCCTGCTGTCACCTGCTGGCTCCCTTAAGGTTCAGCCACTGATAAAGCCTCTTGCAGTAAGCGAGTTGCAGGAGGCGGGGTTTCAGGGAATCCATAGAGTGGGAAGAGTTGTCAACAGGTTAATGTAGACTCTGATTTGGTGCCAGGGCTGAGCCTGGAGCTACTCAGCAAAAGTCTCAGAGAGGCCAGTCACTGCTGCCTGGGCTGGTGGACTCTGATAGTTTTCTAAGAAAGAGTGCAATGCAATTTGGGCTGGCTGCTTGAGGAGAAAGTGCCTCCAGGGTTGGGGGAGTTGGATGGGGTGGGATCTCAGTGAGTCAGCAGGGCAGAGCTTCGGATCTCAGCAGGCCAATCAGATTCAGATTTGGCCGTGGTGGGGGCGGGCCAAACACAGGAAAGATGGCGCCTGCCTGCCCCTCACAGGGCAAATGGCGACTGTCCTCTAGCCCTCACTTCAAAGCCACACACCTCAGTCTGTCCGCGTACGTCTCCGACGGCCCTCTGAGTTACTGTCCATCCACCAGAGCCTAAGGTGAGTGCCTGCGAGTGAGAGGGTCTGTGCACGGGCTGTTTAAGAGGACGTGTGGGTTTCCTGCCACCTTCTGCACCAACCAGATGCTCAGAATCCCCACTGTTTTTCACAGTCAGGTGTTGTGGGGGCTCCTCTTCCCAGCACCAATACTCTGGGCGGGGAAGGCCGCTGTGGGCTGGGGTCTCTCGCTCCTCTGGGGGGAACCTCCGTGGCAGAGAACTCCCTCCCTGTTCTCAACCACCGCCCGGAGGTTTGGGGTCAGCCTGTTTCGTGTCTCCGCCCTTCCTACCAGTCTTGACGTGGCTTCTTTATATTCTTAGTTATAAAACTTCTGTTTAGCCAGACTTCAGATGATTCTCCAGGTTGACTGTGCTATAATTTAGTTGTAATTGTAATGTGTTCACGAAGGAGGCCAGCAGAGCGTTTATTTACTCCGCCATCTTGGACCCCAAAACCCCCCACATGGCTTGTTGTTTACTCATGCGGGACGGTTCTCGTTTTCAACTCTACCTTAGACTATTCTCCCTGTCCAACTTTGCATATCCAAATCAGGCTTTTTGATGATATATTGACTAAGGAAACCGTCCATATCATTGTTTCCCAAACTGGGATGAGCATTAGTGTCACAGAACTAGCGAAAGAAAAACTACGTGGAGCAGAAAAAAGTTGTGTTTTAAAATCTTATTCGTTGCCAGTTCAAAGGTGAAGAATCATGGTGAGAATCATGACCCCCTCATTTTGTAGATGAGAAAACCTGAGATTGAGGGACATGAGAACCATCCCCAAGAACAGGCAGTGAGCTTGGGGTGCCTGTTTTGTTCCGCTGGGGTTGCTGTATGTAAGGGCTTTCTTGCTGCTGGACACTGAAGGCTCTTTTCACCCTTTGGAAAAGAAGCTGGTGAACACAAATATAATAGGTTGGTGCAAAAGTAATTGCAGTTTAAAAGGTGAAATAATCATTAACTATCTCAGGATTTATCATTTGACTAAACAAACAAACAAAAACCCTCAGGCTCTCTCACCTCTGTGCTTTATTGTACTCAGAAATCCTGCCAGGCCCTGCAACCATGGAAACACAAACCCTACAGTCCACACCCGCTTTGAGGACAGCTGCCCTGGACTTAGAGAGCACACCTCCTGATGCCTGGTGGAGCTGTGCTTCAGCATTGTTGTAGGTGTTTAGGAGCCAGGCTTTGAGGGTCAGCCTCTCCTGATTCAAATCTCGGCCCTGTCACTTACCTGGTGTTTGACCCAAGGTGACCCGCTTGTTCTCTCTGACGGGCTGCCTGCTCAGAGGCTCTTTGTGAGAGAGAAATGGGATCATTCCTTTCAAGTGTAGGTCCAGAACCTCACACAAAGGAAGTGCACAGGCGATATTGGGGAGTCGGTGTTACTGAGCATGACCTGTGTGCTAGTCCCTGTGTTGGGTGAACGGTCATGGAAATGAGTAAAGCAGGCTCTATCCCCTCTACAAGTTCAGTCACACGAGGGCGAAAGAGTAACAGATGATGATGTGGTACGTTGTGGCATCCCTGACCTGGCTGCCTGGCTCACAGGAAATGTAGACCTGACTAGGAGCCATAATCCCAACCTGTCTGCAGCAGAGGCAGCTAAACACTGGCTCTGAGACACACCTCTGCAGCCAGCCTCGTGCGACCACGCAGCCTGCAGGCCCAGGTGGAAGCAGCCAGTCAGCACCGCAAAGGCTTGGCTTTCTCCCACCTCACAGACAAGGTTTGTTACTTTTCCCTCTTTCTCAGACCTCATTCCTGCAGAGCCCAGACTCTGCTGGGCAGTAAAATCTTCCTACTCATTGCTTAATCTTAGTGTTTTACTCTGTGTAATTTTCCCTAAGTCTGTTTTCCCAGGATATTGTATAGGGGACACAAACTCATACATCCTGGGGGCTTAGAGAGAACCTATTACCAGATGACAGGGGAACAATTTTTATTTTATGGAGTCACCATTTTGATTCCCATAATGTGAGAACACGGTGCACAGAAGTAAGTCGTTTAGCTACTGAGTGACTGAACTTTCCAAGCACCCAGCATCCACAGGTCATGACACCTTTGTTAGTTTCTACTTATTTATGGAATTTATCACTGACAAAGAAAATGGATAGATTAAGTTTTTCAATTATAGTTTATGTATTTGACATATGGATTTGTATGTTTTTGAGGTGGCAAAATATTTGTAACTGCCTGCTGTGTTTTCTCTGTCATTTTCTGTGAATCCCTTGACTCTTCCCTAAATGGGGCCATCAAGCTAAGAGATTGTCTCAGGGCAGAGGAGACAGAGCAAACATTTCAAATTGCAGGATTTGAGAGGGAATCAGGCATAAAAACGACAGGAGAAAAGCTTCCTAGACTGGAAAGTTGCTCAAATGCAAAGTAGGTGAGGAAGAGAGGGAAGAAAGGAAGCTTAGACTCAGAAATATATCTGAGAAAATGGCTCTCTAACCTGTCTTTCCTCTTGCCCATCACCCCTGCCAACCTATGACCAGGTGGATGAAATTCTAATAGTGGGGTGACAAAAGCCCATATAAGATTGGGAGATATGAGAGAAGAGAGGAGCTACACCCAGCTTCCGATTCTGCCCTGGGAGGGGGTGAGACCTCAGAGTAGAAATATATACATGGAACTTCCAGGAAGATGGACCCAGGACAGGGAAGGACAGAGCTCTGGCACAGTTTGAGAAGAAAAGGATGTTTCCCACAAGCCTGGCGGGGCTCAGTAATCAGAGACAGCATCAAGGGAGCCCTGGGCCAGGAACAAGTGCCACCCAGCAGTGCGTGTGGCACAAGGGCTTGAGAACAGGTAGGGCTGAAGGCATCAAAGCTGCTAAATCCTGTCCCACAATGCCCGGACATTATATTACTCCTTCTCTGTAAAATAGATACCACCCTCAAAAAGATGATGCACGCTGAATTGACTGAGAGTGGATTTCTGCCTCTTGATGGAAAGAGGCTCATAATAGGAATTAAGTTATGGAAAAACAGTTCAGCTTCTTACACACCCGAGTTTGTGCACTGAGATTCATACCTGCTGTACTTGGTGGCATTTATCCAATTCTCAGATAATCGTGATAGTACCGGGGTATCTCTTTTGTGAATGTCAAGTGTCTGCTAGTTCTCCATGTTGCACAGCATATATCATGGGGCTAAGCACTAAGAAAGCGATATATAGAGATTCTTAATGTGTGTGTTTGTGTGTATGTGTGTGCATGTTGGAGGCTTGGATTCTCTTCTTAGAATAACATTTTTAAATGCATAAAAAATACAGGATTACAAAGGAAACCAATTATATGGAAAAAGTCATCAAAGTATTTAAAAAACAGATGTGTGATGTAGTAATCTTTGTGGTTCTTTACTCATGCATTACAGAACAAGATCTAGCAGCAAGTCTAATAAACGTTATAATATCAAAATGGTGATAAGTTTAAGCAATATTAAGAGATACCTACGACAAGTAATATGATATGAAAACACCTGTACTGATGATAACGTCTCAGATTTTGTTAATACTGTTGTGGCTTATTACCTATATGCATCCTTGGAAAAAAGGATTATTTTCAGTTAGAGGTTAATGAAAATATGTAATTTTTTCCCATCCATGTTCAAAGATCTTCTGGATTCTAACCAGGAACCCTTGGGATCTGCAGAGCTCTCTACTATATAACTACTTTATTGACAAAAGATGTAATCTGAACTTTTCAAAAACCCCACCAAACTCCATTTCAGTGAGAAAGGTTAGGAGTTGCAGAGATGGTGTTGTTCCCAGAAAACGGGTCCTTGGTGTTCATCACAGGAAAGAATTCAAGGATGCACTGAATAAGCCAAGCAAACAGTAGATTTATTTGAAAAAGGATGGTACACTCTCAAGATGGTGAGAGCAAGCAGGCTTGGAGAAGAGCAGTTGCCCCAAAGACAAGTGCACTTTGGGAATATATTACACTTAAAACGCTGGCACGAATTATTCAAGACATGGGTGGTATTACCGGCATTCCTAGGCGGGTCCTTGCTGATCACTTCCTGCCATTGGGAGGAGGGATTTTTGTCCTTGTTTGGCTCTGTTGGAACTGTCATGGTGACATAGCAGTGGAGATTTTCCTAAACCACAATGCTAATAATATAATCCATTATAATCAGGTAACATTCACCTGGAGGGACTAGATGGTGTCCTGGCTCTCCCCTCGGCCACTGAAATCTAGCTCTGGCTGGCCTGGTAACTGCACTTTTTCTTAAGGACCATCTTATCTCCTCCCTCCTTGTCTCCCCTTACTGCCTTCTTCCTTTTCTCCTCTTCTCTCCCTGCAACCCTATTCTTTCTGCTTATGTTAACAGTATCACCTACAATAATTTCCCCTTAACAAAGGGTTGAGGACATCTAGGGGTAGTCAGTTCTCAACAGATCCCTCTACAATCATTATTCTCCAAGGTCCTGAATTTGGGAGATCATGATCCTAGGCAAGTGTTGGAGTGTGGACAAAGTGTACTCAAGTTGGCCAGGCGCTTATTTTTAGATCACAAGTAATTCTCAGGCCTTGTAAGAAGGACAATCTTCCTAAAGAGAAGGTACTATGTTCCCTGGTGTCCCTGAGGCAGGAACTAGAAAATGGGAGAAGGTGGACAAATGTTATTTGGATGAATTAATTAATTGATGGATCATGCAAAAACATTGAATTTCAGTCTGGGTCAAAGAAATGGGCTCCCAAATATAAATTCCTTAGCAGTGACCTTGGCAAAGGGAAAGAGCTTGATTATGGTCAGCTATTGTTATTTTTAAGTCATAAGCATGCTTTTTGCATTCTAGTATCTAACTTAGTCACCTTAAACAAATAATGTAGCTTTCCAAGGGGCTTCTTTATCTCTAGGGTTTGGATAGGAATTAGGTAAGATTATATAATTAGGTAAGCTATATATATAGTGCATATGGCATAGGGGCTGGTTAATCAGTAAGTGGTCAATAGTTGCTGTTATTCCTATGATCTAATGTAATAAATTTTATAGCTTTAGTATTATTAATATTAATCAAGGCAGTGAGTCAAATTTAGTAACATATTAGAATCACATGAAGAATATTTTAAAATACTTATTCCCCAAGATCTCACTGAATCAGAATCTCTGGGAAGGGGCCTGAAATCTACCTTTTGAAAATGCTGGCAAGGGATTTGGAAAGGAAGCTGGGAGGGGGAAATTGGAGCCCAGAGGAAAACTGAGTCATTAGGACATTATTTCTATGTAAACAGTGAGTACTTGTCAAGGTGTTATGTATTGATGAGAGAAATACAAGAATACATTTAATGTATTCATGTGAGCACTAACAGAATGACAAAGCAAGTTCCAAAGATGGTGTGAAAAACTGAGATTTTATAGGGATAGGGAAAAAGTAAGTCAGGCTGAGAATAACAATCTCATTTGGATACAAAACTGGTGAATGTCCTTTAGGATAATAAAACCATAAATTCCCTGTTTTCCCAAAAATAAGACCTAGCTGGACAATGAGCTCTAATGCATCTTTTGGAGCAAAAATTAATATAAGACCTGGTATATTATATTACATTATATTATATTATATTATATTACCCCTAGTCTTATTTTACTATAATATATTATAATAAACTAAGACCTTGTCTTAAATTAATTGTTGCTCCAAAAGATGCATTAGAGCTGATTGTCCGGCGAGGTCTTATTTTCAGGGAAACACAGTTTCTGGATTATTTTTTTTTTCTGTAAGACAGAAGAGGAAATCACTGACTTGATCATTCATTTTTCTGTAACGTCTAACTGAACAGAGTTGTACAATGTCTGTTTCCTTATCAACAGTAAATGGAAACTCAAAAAAAAAAAAAAAATTGAGTCCCTGAGTAAAAGCTCATTATGGGCTCCTTAATTGCCTCTGCAAAATCAACCCATCAACCAGATTGATTTTCTTCATCTTGAAAGTCTGAAGTACTTACATTATACTCAGGTATAAAATACAGGCCACATTTTGTCTTTGATGTGATGTTTTAGTACTGGATGGTGGAGTAATAATTAATCCTTGTGCCACCCCTCAGAAAAAGTTGCTGTGAAGTATTCCATTAGTCTTCCTGTTCTGATGCAATAGCCTCCCTGTCCTGCTGCGGTTTGAGGAGTCACTGCAGGGTTCTGCCTTTTGCTCACCAAAATTATCACCACCACCTCTGCCTGTTGACTCCTGAAATGCATTATTTAAGATTTATTTTCTTAGGCTCTTTCTCTTCCTCTAAAATTCTCCTTTTTTTTTTTTTTTTTCAAATGGAAAATACCCTAAAAGGAAACACTGATGGGGAATAAGACAGTGTGTTGTTGTTTTTTTAAATAAAGCTCTTCTCTGTCCATGATTTCAGCAGAGACTTAGCTTTTCCTCATTGCCTTACAGTTAGCAATATTATTTTCTCCAGAGATTTAGAGAAGGGAGAGGAGAAGAAAGCACCAGCTGGAGCGCTCCAGATGTTGTGAACATAATATCATCTCACAGCTTTAATCACATAGAGGACAGACGCTCAGAACTGGGGTGCTTCACACAGAGGTCTTTGATGTGCATCGCAGTGGATATGCAGGGTCTGACTTTTCTGATTTCACTTTGTCAGTGTTTTATCTCTGTGCTGTCTTTGGAATTAATCCCTGGTCATTAGCAAAAGGTGAAAGAATTCACAGCCTCAGAAAAGTAGGGGAGCAAAGAAAGTTTTATTCAAGAAGAAAGACTCCAGCCGAGAAGCCGGTGGAGGGGGCAGTCTCAGAGTAGATAACTGCACCTAACTTTAGGTTAGCTTTTTCTTATATCGGAAAGGGTAGGTACATTGCCTTATAGCAGGAGATGTGATGTATAGACTGAGGTCATTTAATTCATATATGTTGGTTATATAACTGGTTTCTTTCTGCGCATGCTCTTACCCAGAAAGCATACAGGAAAAACCCAGGGGGGAGGCCAAGACTTAATGTTTATTTTATTTTGATTGTATTATAATGAGGCTAGAGTTCAGATACCAGCTAGGCTTCAGCAGTTTGCGCATTTGTCAGGAATCAGCTCACTCCAGATAGGGTCTTATTTCCCCTTTTTAGGGGTGTTTGGACATCTTGATTGATCTCTAGGGGATGAGCCTGGGTGGTTCCTGGGGAGGGGATGCAGGCCTGGGCAGTCCCCCTTCAGGTTCACTTTTATTAACTCTTTTTCTGCCTCATGAATCTCCAGTGTATGGAGGGTGGAGGTAATTGGGACCATGGCAGAAACATGTAGGAAGAAGGGGGTATGTGTATACATTGGCTAGATGCATTGTTTTGTCTGCTCATCATTTCCACACTACATCTCTACACAGTGTTCAATGTATTCCATCTGTCATAGTTTATTGGTCCAAGGGAGACACGTGACCCAAGTTGGCCTATCAGAACATTTCTCTGGGAATTTTAGACTTGGTCATAGATATAAAGACACTCTCTCCTGGAGGTAGGTGAAGCTGTAAGCCATAACATTTGAGGAATGTCAACAACCATACTTCTGTTATGTGGAAAAGACTATAGGCAGCAACAAAAGCAAAAGATGCAAAGGAAGAGCAGACATGGGAATTGGAGGGAAAGCACTGGGCTGTGTATATGATCCTAGTTTCAACTGAGACTCAGATTCATCCACTCTAGGTTCACAGTGGCCTGGCAGTGTCACACAAGTGCCATCAATTGTTCCAACCCAAGGGTAGCTCAATGGTAAAGTCCTTTAGAACAGGAAGCATTTCAAGACTAGTCACGTGGTTGTCACCCAGTAAAACAATATACTGAAAAAAATTTGGGGATTCTATCAAGTAACAAGAAGACAATATTCCTAGTTCCACTTATAGTCCAGAAGGGGGAGAAAAGAAGCAAACAAACCCCTTTAATGAGTGAGAGCCCAAGCTGACAATAAATCCATTGTATTTCTCAATGAATCTACCTTGCTACCTAAAGAAGCAAATTGAAGGAATATGTGATAGGAAGATGAACCTTGAGTGAAGAATTATTTTACTATTGTCTTTAAGTTGGGGAAAAGGTGACGACAAGCTTGTAAAACTCACCGTCATCTAGTTGCTGTTTAAAGGCACCTGAATCATAGCTGCTACTTGGTACACAAAGCTATGGATAAATTTCTTCCTCCTGTCACTGTAAGCTTTCCTATGAGGGGGCTGCTTGTGTACTCTGGGGGGGCTATGCTGGGAGACTGAGCCTGCTGATGTAATATTAGAAGTTTGGTAAACACCCAGAATTTGCCAGATTCAAATATAAGGAAATAATCTAGACTCAAGATGGAGAAAGTGATCTCTTCTGTCTTTGGATCCAAAATGGGGCATTGTCTCTTTCCCACTGAAAAAATTTCCTCAGGGATTTTTTTTTCACTCTGCATTTATTGTTATTATTTATTGAGTGCATACTCTTTGCCCTATGTTATTCTAAGCAATTTGCATTTATCAGTCAGCTTATTTCTCACAATATCCTATGAGATCGGTGCTTTTAATATACTCATACTACAGATGAGGATCCTGAGACTCAGCTGTCACAGGGTAGAGGTGGGATTTGAACTCGTGTAACACTAACTACGGCAAAGCCAGAATGTTTAACCACTGCACTACCGTGCTTTCCCGAAAATAAGACCTAGCCAGACAATCAGCTTTAATGCGTCTTTTGGAGCAAAAATTAATATAAGACCCGGGTCTTATATTATAGTAAAATAAGACAGGGTCTTATATTAATTTTTGCTCCAAAAAGATGCATTAGAGTTGATTGTCTGGCTAGGTCTTATTTTCAGAGAAGCATGATATATGAATCAAGCATTCATTGTATGCCTGGCATTGAAGATAGCGTGGTAAGCGAAACAACAAAGAGCCCATCTTCACGCAGCTTATCCTGTGGTGGGGAGATCAATATCCATCAAATAATCCCAGAGATATGTAAGCTGCTAAGTGCTGTGGAAGAAGCACTGGGAGTTCTCATAACACATGCCTGGTTGGGTCTGGGGATCAAGAAAGGCTGTCCTGTGTGAGTCAAATGAGAATTGGGAGTAAGCGAAATGAGGAAAGAGGAGGGGAAGGAAGAATGGGCCAGACCCAGGGCAGAGCACGCACCGGGCTCTGAGGTAGGAGGAAGCCAAGCTTCTTGCCATTGGAGGGAAGGTCAGCAGGACTGGAGCACAGACAGCTGAGTGGGCAGAAGAGGCCAGAGAGGGCCTGGAGCGGGACGCAGGGGGTAGAGCAATCAGGGCCTTATAGGCCATGGGAGAGTTCAGGCCAATCCAAGGGCTCAGAACCCCAAATGGAAAGACTAGCGTTTGCTGTCCACATCGCACAGTAAGGCAGGTAAAATGCTATACACAAGGGAATGTGATGAGCCTGAGGTTGAGATTTACTTCTCAGAGTTGAGGCTTATGCACTCTCAGAGCGGGAGGCTTCCTGGGGGTGAGTCCCAAGAGAAAGCAGGGTACCAAGCTCCAATTTCATCTTCATTTTGTGTCCTGCAACACCTGCAAGGACCGGAAGGCACAGGCCTGCTTTGCTGGTCAGGACCACAGAGCCAAGTCACGATCTTATCGGTCTTTTCTTATGCATGTTAGACACATTGGAAAACACAACAAGGGACTCTTCCAGGGGTTGAAGAGTGGAAAGGCCACAAGGTTGAAGGGGACAGCAAACCCCTCCGGCCACACGAAGGGAAGAGAGAACAGTCCCCTTCTTGGAAGAGTAGTGCAATGGTCTCAGCTTCCCTCCTGCCGTGTTTTCCAGACAGCAGTGAACCTCATGGTCCAATCACACCCCTTGAGGGGTTCTCCATTTACCTCAAAGGAGGAATGACTGTAGTGCGTGTCTTTTTTATTTGTTTAATTTATTTTTCAATTACAGTTGACATACAATATTATATTAGTTTCAGGGGTAGTATACATCCTTTGATGTGCACACCCAGTTCACAACTATTCCTTTTATCGTTCCCTGATCTAAAGCGAGTTCCCTAGAGCCATGCCTGTCCCCAGGACTCTCCCCAATGCCCACAGACACAGATGATTAATGAAGGTTAGCACTGTAGGAGGGGCAACACTTCTTCCCCAGGCCTGCAACTGTCATCTGGCTGGTAGGACCTCTGCTTTCCTTGGTTTCCAGCCTTCTTCACTCCTCTCTCCCAGGGAGAAGGAGCCATCACCTGATTGGTGAGTTTAGGAGGAAGCCCTGACCCAGGCTTGCTTGACTCAGCCGCTCCCTCCTGCTTCTTCTAGGTGCTTTCTGTCCACTGGGAGCAATTGTTTTGCCCGACTCCTCACCACTTGGATAAAGGCTCCTGCCCCCTTAGGAAGCGCATTGTTGCAGCGCATGTAAGCCTCCTTTATGGATGATAAAGTTGATAGGTTACTTCTCCTTCTCCCTATTCTTTTCTCAAGTGTTTTACAATCTGAGTTGGCAAGAAGGTATTTGGGGGTTGTTGGGGCTCTCTCAAATCCCAACAGGCCCATGATACAACTCAGGCCCATCAGACCCCTTTCTCCAGGAATGTGGAATTAGGACAGAGAGCTAGATTAGGTCTGTCTGGGTGCTGAGCGCAGACACAGCAAATCGGAAGTTGGGTGCAGTCACATTCTATCTGCCAGGGGACCAGAGGTTCAGAGGAAGCTGATTTGATGAGAAAGAGCCAGGAGCCATGTGAGCACATCACACAAAGAAGCCGAGGTGGGGTTCTGAGGATTCTGACTTGCAGCTCAGCCTTTCCTGACTGCCGGCAACTCAAACCGCCTCAGGGCATCCACAAAACCCTGCTGTATCTTGAAAATTCATTCATCATCTGGAAGTTTAGGCAAGTAGACTTGGTTTCTGTTACTTGGCGCCAAAAGAATCCTAATACCCCTGGCAAAGGTTTTTTACAAGATACTCCCAAGAAAAACAATTAAAATCTTCTTTCATTTTAAAAAATGTCTAGAAATAATGTACGTTTCAGTAGAGTGAATACCTGTGCATATAATTCACTCTAATTTAGTGTGTTATAGCTACAGATAAAAGACTGAGAATTGCTTCATGAGGGGTGTCAAAGTTGTGGAAATGTGCTACCTGCTCTGTTCCAGTAACTTTTATTTGAATTCAAACTAGAAAGAAAAATGCAACTCGTTAGGAGTGGCCTCTTGCCCTTCTCTGTCACCCTATTGAGCCAAAAGTGAAGATAAGGGTCTGATTTTCAACAATAACATTAACAACAACAGTAATATGCTAATGATCATTTGTTTTGTGGTTTACACAATGCTTTCCTGTCTATTTTTCTGGTTTTGTTACTTTTTTACTCACACTCCAGAGAGCGGTAATGTGAGGCAGTCATTATTAGCTCCATCTCAGAGAGGAGAAAATTAAAAGTTAGATGAAGTGACTTGCCCAGGTCTCTATGGCTGTAAAGTGGCACTACTGCCGGGGCCGAATTCAAAACTTGTAACCTGACGTGTTGTGTTTTCTCCAAAACCCTGTGTTGCTACAAAAGGGCTCTCTCCCAGGCCTGCATTAAGACTGTCCATCTAGAAGGAAACGTTACAGAGGTGCATCAAAGAAGGTGATTCAACTTTCTGTAGAACCAGGAGAATCTCTCCCACTGTATAAATGCACTAGGCACGAACTCAGACACGATTTTCCTTGCTCGTTGCTGGGTTCCTGAACGAGAATCGGAAGGTGGTGGCAGCGCCAACAGCAGGCTTGCTGGTGGGTGCAGGCAGAGGAGAGCTTGTGTGTTTGTACGGGTGCTAGTGCCTGAGAAGGGGAAGTGATTCTTTTGAGCCTGACTCTTGGCTGAGTCAGTATTTGGAGTGGGGGAGGGCGAAAGGGGTGTGGTGAGCAAATCAGGATGAATACCCTGCAGATCGCTGTGGCCTGGGGTCAGGGAACAATGACTGGATTATCCTTTTCAGCTTGCCTCTGCAATTTTAGTATTAATGTCAGTGAATTGAGTTTCTACTGTCTGCATCTGAGTATCTGGCCATTGCGAGGCCCTTCCCCACCTCCTCGCCCTGTGACACCTTCATCATCAGTGCCGCTCAGCTTAGAGCCAAGCTGCACCTTCTCTGGGAAGCCTTCCCTGACTCCCTGGGACATTTGCCCGGCCTTTGTATTAATGTCCAGTTCATGCCTCTGATTCTGCCTTCACCGCGGTGTGTCCTGGTAATCACTGCACGTGTCCCATAGTAAGCATGAGGTCTTGAAGGGCACAAAGTTTTCTGGGTGCAGCAGTTCACATGACTATAAAGAACTTAGGGGCATTTGGGGCATATCATGAGTTACATGTTTGGCTGGATGAATGACTGAGTGAATGAACAAATGAAAACAAATGGAAAGAAAAAAAATCTATTAGTCTGTAAGCTAGGAATCTTAACCTTAGAGGAGTTCGAATGGGCTTCAGAGGACTCATGAAACCTCTGAAATTTGACTTAAATTTCATTTATGATGTACATTTTTTCTGGAAATAAGGTCTGGGTTTCATCAGGGTCTCAAATAGATGACTGAGCCAAAAAGTTAAGTGTCACTGGTATTAATTATAAGGGGTAAGCAAATGTAATAGAAGAAATTTTCCTTTTTGTGACCAGAGAAGTACATTGTTTGGACTGAGGAATCAAGCCCAGCCATGGGCTGGGTTAAGAAAGGCTATAGGGTCACTTTCTTGGTACACTGAGGGGAAAATCAGTGAAAGACTTTTCGGATTGTATCACACAGAGAACGCCTACAAGTCAGGCCATTTCCACCTTTGTTGTAGACTCCTGAACCAAATTTTGAAATGAGATAGTAGGATTTTGGTTCCTCAAGCCTTTGTTTAAATTTTATTTTTCTAAAATAAGCTATAGCCCATCCATTTGGAAGTTTCTGGGCAATCTATCCTAGAGACAGAAGACTGGGCCTAATGAACTATGGGACTGCCTTTCATATTGGTAACATAATGTAAAGATTCTTGGGGCGGCTGGATGGCTCAGTTGGTTAGAGTGCAACCCCTGAACAACAGGGTTGCTGCTTCGATTCCCACATGGGCCAGTGAGCTGCACCCTCCACAACTAGATTGAAGACAATGAACTGCCGCTGAGCTTCCAGAGGGGCAGCCGGATGGCTCATTTCATTAAAGCGCGAGCTCTCACCAACAAGGTTGCCGGTTCAATTCCCGCATGGGATGGTGAGCTGTGCCCCCTGCAACTAAAGATTGAAAACGGTGACTGAACTTGGAGCTGAGCTGCGCCCTCCACAGCTAGATTGAAGGACAACAACTTGGAGCTGATGGGCCCTGGAGAAACACACCATTCCCCAATATTCCCCAATTAAAAAAGAAAAAGATTCTTGATAGAAAATGCCCCTTGCATTGGGGTTCTATATGGTGAATTACATCTTGTCGTTATGGTAACTAGTGCTCTTAATATAGCATGAAGGAAAAAAGAGTCTCACTTATAAGACAACATAAAATTGTTATGACAACAGTAGTTTTAATGCTTGTGTGTTTCTTTTTCTTTTTCTATAACGAGTTTTATATAGTCTTAGGCATGAGTCAGACTTTCATCCTAACTGATAAATACAAAACCAAATATAAACAGAGTGAACACACTTTGAAAAGTTCTCTCCTTGAAGAGAAGAATCATTAAATCAAATATATTGTGTATATGATAGAATATATATTAACCTAGCATGCATGCTTTGTACGCATGACTAGAGAATATCCTGCATAATATATACAAATATATTAATATGATATCTCTAGGTGGTGGTATAACTAGTCACACACACACAGCTAATTTAAAAAAAATTTTAATTGAGGTATAGTTCACATACCATAAAATTTACTTATTTAAAGTGTTCACTTCAGTAGTTTTTAGTATATTCACAGAGCTGCGCAACCATCACCATAGTCTAACCATAGAAATTTTCACCACGCCAAAATGAAACCCCATATCCACAGTGGTCATTCCTCTTTCTTGACTCCCTACACCCAACCTAGTCCCTGGCAACTACAACTTTACTTTTTATCTCTGAATTTGCCTATTCTGAACATTTCACATAAATAGGTTCGCATAATATGTGGCCTTTTGTGCTTGTCTCTTTGGGATGTTTTAGGAGAAAGGGCTCCCTGCTACTCTCGCTCACTACGCTGTATGTTCTGATGTCGATTGCGTTTGCCTAGAGAATGAGGCATCTTTTTCTAATTTTAACAAAAGTACAGAATTAGCTAGTAGAAGGCCTGCTTTCAGTTGAATGCAATACTTCCTTGCAATGAAAGTTTTCTAATTTGTTACACCATTCATCACATTTTCTTGTAGTTTGCTGTGTAATTTGTATGCCACTAAATAGTGAACTCCATGAGGGACGGGACCAATGTATGGCTCAATCCATCCTATGTAGCTGGCACATAAGTAGATGATCATAAATGCTTAATGACCAAGGTAGATGGGAATTTTTATATTCAATTAGTGCCATTGCAGGCTATGCTTACAAGCTGTCAAACATCTGGATACTTGAGAATATCTGGATGGCTGACTGAAAGTTTTTCATCTTAATCGGGATGTTTTGGCATCAAGTAATGTAGCCCTGAGCTTAGCCTGAAAAAATCAGGGCCCTCATTCTTTTATTCTCAGATGTGGTGAGATGCTGAACTGTCACACAGACGAGTGATGGTTATTTAACACACTGTCATCCTAACTCTTAGGGAATTTCCTCCAGGGGGGCAGAAGGCAGCCAAGAGTCCTTTGGGAAATCTTTCTTCATTCCAGATGTTAAGAATATGACAAGATGTGTTCTAGTGTGTTATTGAAGGCTTAGACTCTGAAGAGAATTCAAGAAAGGAAATTGGTAGCTAAAGTCAAAGTTCCTTTATGGGGTCACAGGCATCTGACAGATGTTTTGGTGTTAGAATAATTGTTGACTTTTTCTCTTGCGTTAACCCTGGAGCATTTTCTCTCCAGACCCCTATTCTCAGATTGGCTGCGTAACCAGAAAGGAACAAGAGGGTTAATCAAAGAAGCTTAAAAGAGAATGGAAAGTGTTCTCATCATTCTTAATTGGCTTATTACACTTTCCCTGTCCTAAGGGCGTTTTGATTTAAAATTCTAGTTTAGGCATCTTTGAAGATACAAATTCATTTTTATCACACTTCAAATCAAATGTATGTATCGTTTTACATTTAGTAGATTATCATATTACCTTTTCTCTTGGAGTTTCAAATTCAATTTTGAAAACTTAAATTCAAGCTTGCAACATTTTAGAGTTGAAAACAAGTAGTACAGAATCTTGTTAATATGAGGGCATTATTTTTGTTGTTGCAAGTGGTACTCCACAACTCGATGTGACTTAAGAAAAACAATGACGATTATTAGCTCATGGATATAACTAATACAAGGGTTAGTCTAACTTCAATTATGGCTTCATCCTGGGCTTAAGCACTGTCACCACGCTTTCTCCATTCTAGGAACTTAATTTCTAGGTTTCTCATAGTAGCAAAATGGCTGCAACTGCTGCAGCTCCTGCTTATTCTCAAGTTCACATCCAGTGAAAAAGAGAAACTGTCTCTCAACCCAAGGATTCCCAGTCAAAATTTCATTGCATCTCATTCTTCTGTTAGGTTCATATGCTTATTCCTGAGTCAATCACTGTTAACATGGTACTAGGAGGTACTGATCAGCATTTGTTCCACAGTTGAGCTGAAGGAGTGAAGAACATGTCCTGAAATGGGGGCAGGGATAATTCCCAAATTTACGTTAGAGGCTTTATGTGGAATAAGCAGGAATGGAGTTGAGAAAATAATAAATGTCCAGTGAAAATGCACTTTAGTTCCTTTATTTTAATGTAACAGATGACTGCAAGGTTTAACAAGAAAATAAGAGGCCTAGAATCCAACACAATACATAGTATATATTAGTTGGCTCAGTAAATATTGATTGAATGAATGAATAAATGAATGAATGAGTTATTGAAAAGAGTATCACACCCCAACCCATGTGTCCTCCAAACTCCAGGGAAGGTAGCAAATTCTCTGTATGGTCCCCTTGGAGTCTCCCTCTTTCATTTGTTGTAAGATGAAGGCCAAGCACCACCACCGCACCCCCCACCCCTCCACAAATTGTAAAGAGAAGAGGCCCACAGCACCATGTTACCTGGATTGTTTCAATTTCACTTCCTTTAGAACCTGGAAGGGGAACGGCTATTTTTCAGTGACCTCCTCTGCCAATCCTGTGGAGCACCATGCACTGGGGTTTCATTCTTGGCCTTTGGAGCCTCAGCCAGAGCCCAGATAGAACATCTTGTCAACACGGTGTTACATATGTTTCAATACATCCACACATGCTGTAAGTCCTCACTTAACATAGTCCATAGATTCTGCAACTTTAAGTGAAACGATGGGTACCGAAACCATTTTTACCATAGGCTAATTGATATAAACAAGAGTTAAGTTCCCATAGCATCTCATCAATGTTATAACACAATGATATTGAAGCAGATGACGTTATTCGAGGACCTGCTGTATAAAGGAAAAAGCACACATACAGAGGAAAAAGAAAAAGAAAGAAAGAAAAGATGGCACCTGCTGGCTAGAGCATGAAGATGGCACCTGCCATCTAGAACAAGAAAGGACAGCATACAGAGTGCCTGTAGGAGAAAAGAGAAAAACATAAAAAAATTTAAAAAAATCAAGTGTTAAAAAAAAAAAAAGAGGGCACTGGCTGGTTAAAGTGAGGCAGAGAAAGCGTGAAGACGGTGAGTGCCAGCCAGCAGGCTCCTAGATGTGTGAAAAATTAGATGCACCTCAGGTGGGCACTTTAAGGTTAGCACATGAGCATATGCTCACGTAAAGTCTGGGCTCCTCTAGCTAAGTTACCTCTGCGCTGAGCCCTGGGGCAGGTGAGTGGGGCAGGTGAGTCCTGTGGCAGGTGAGCCCGCAGGCCCTGTAAGAGCTGTTTCTCAGGTCATCATGGTATGTGGGTCTCCTTGACCAGAGTCCGTTGGTTCCCTAAGGTAGATGTTTTGGAGGAATTGTCTCTCAGGTTCAGGTCCTAAAAGTTGGAGTGCCTGATGTAGGGTTCCAACTCTTCTCTCTTGAGGGAGAAGCTCCAGGTTTTGAGTTCCCTCCTGACTGTGGCTCACCACGCCAGGGATGGGGTTTATGGTGAAAAGGTGTCGTAGCCTCTCTTCTATCTGCTTGTACATAGCTACGGATTCGGTGTGTCTGTGGGGGAGGTGAGCACAGGATCCTACTATGTCGTCATCTTGAACCCCTCACTCTCTTCCTCTTTGAGCTGGGACATCCATCTTCTGACTTAGGACTTCAGAAACCCAGGTTCTTGGGCCTGAGACTCTGGGTTACCCCAGAGGTCCCCCGCTTCTCAAGGCCTCAGACTTGGCTTGAATTACACAGTGGCTTTCCTGGGTCTCCAGCTGGCAGGTGGCAGATGATGGGACTTCTCAGCTTTCATAACCAATTCCTATCCCCTCCTCTTAAATGTATGTGCATCTATATCCTATCGGTTTGGTTTCTCTGGAGAATTCTGACTCATACACTGCCATAAGAAATTAAGACACATTAGTGAATGACAGCAACACTCGCTTATTATTTCACAGTTCGGTAGGTAAAACATCCAGTGGGTTTGGATGATTCTCTGCTTTGAATCTCAAAAGGCCAGAATCAAGGTGTGGGCAGAGCAGGTTCCTTCCTGGAGACTCTAGGGGAGAATCTGTTTCCAGGGTTCCCTCTTGTTGTTGAGAATTAGTTCCTCACATCTGTAGGACTAGGTCCTCCTTTCCTTGATGGCTGTCAGCTCAGGCCTCCCTTAGCTCCTAGGGTCCAGTCTCCAGAACTTGCATGGAACCTGTATAGCTCAGAACCAACAATGGCATCAGATCCTTTTCATGATGCTGCCTCATTTCTGTGCCTCCTCTTCTCATCTCAGGGGCTCATGTAATTACATTGGGTCCATCAAATAATACAGGATAATCTCCCCATTGTGAGGCCAATTGATTAGCAGCTTTAGTTCCATTGCAAAGTCCATTTTGCCACGCCAGGAGCAAAAGCCATAGAGACCAAAATCCTGCCTACTGGATGTGTTCCCTTCCCGAATGTTTGTATCAGTTCATGCTGCCTCCAGCATCGGATGACAATGTCCATCTCCTCGCTCTCCTCAAGCATGGGTCTTATTATTAAAGCAATGAAAATTGCAATTACTCACTTCACATTGGTAGGTGACTAGGCATCTCAGTGTTGCTTGAATTGTGTTTCTTAGATTATGAATGAAGTGAGATTTTAAAGGGCATTCTGTGAAATTGTCAATTAATGCAGTTACACAGAGATCCATACAGACAGGGGGCTGTGTGACGGGAGGGTAACATGGTTATTTCTCTGCCCACAGCCTGGTGTGGAGGAGGAGCTGCCCATGATTGCAGCGGGAGACCAAAGCAGATGGGTAGCAGCTGAATCAATCAGGAAGCGATGGCCATCGATGGTAAGTTCACCAGGATTGCCTTTGCCATAGCTGGCGTCTGTTTTGACACAACCCCCTGTCTTTTTGTTTTATCATCTTGTGCCAAATGTGCCATAACGTACTTCACAGATTACCTATTTCTCACTGGAAAAAAAAAAATTAATGCCAGATTCAGGTTGCTCAAAGAATGTGAGAACCAAAAAATTCAAACTGTAGGATGACTGCTGAAGGAAGAAAAGTGAAACATATTGAGAAGCCAAAGCATAGCAAGGCTTGTTGATGGTCTGTCATAAACTTGGTAAGATAAATACATTCACTGAAGCAAAGTCCTGTATTTTATACGTACAGTTAATTTCATGAAAAAGATTGTGATAGCATCTTGATAGTCAATTCAGAGAGACTAGGAAACTGCACATGGATTTGGATCTTATCCACACATGTGTTAGGGAGGCATTTGGCTCAAATGACCTGGATTAGGTAACATAAAGGCTATGAATTCAAAGCCTTTCCCTTGGCTTTGTTTGTATAGACAAAGTGAACGGAAAACTTGGCCAAGACTGTTATATAAAACTCTGCTGATAAATTGTCTGAAATATCAGATCAAGGTTCCTAGCAAGGCAATTATGTATGTATACTTTGTCTTTTAGCAATCCACAGTTTGCATTATTGTAACTAATTCATACACAGGCGGTATTTATTTGACTCATCAGTTTGACCTTACTTAGAAAAAAGGTAACAGAAAAGTGTGTACAATAGTGCTTAATCTTGTAGGGGTGGTTAGTTACTGGAAGGGGCTTCTGGAATACAAATAATGTTCTGTTTCTGGAACCGAGTTCTAGTTATACATACACGTTCAGTTTGTGAACATGTGCACCTATGCACTTATATATGCACTTTCCAGAATGTGTATCATAATTAAGTAATATGTTTAAAAAGAAGGGTGTGTGTCAGCGGTGGGAGATTAAGTTTGAGAACATTTTTCAGGTGTTGCAAAATCTCTAAAATTGGGGGCAGCCAGATGGCTCCTTTGGCAGTAGAGCGAGCTCTTAACAACAGGATTGCCGGTTCGATTCCCATATGGGCCAGTGAGCTACACCCTCCACAACTAGATTTAAGGACAACGACTTGACTTGGAGATGATGGGTCCTGGAAAAACACACTATTCCCCAATTAAAAAAAACAAAACTCTAGAATTGCATGTTGTTGTATTATAGAAAGTAGTCCCATCCATTTTAGAAGTTATTAAATTGTGGTTTGTATGCCAGGTTCAAACCCGTGGATGTGTTTGGTCCATGGTTTTGAACAACAATAAAATTAATTGTGAACCATTGAAAATGGAAGGAATTTACATCAAAATCCAGATTGCAAGCTTCCTTTGAAAAGTTAGCAGCTCTCGTAGCACTGGGCTTGCACGGCCATGTGTCAGCTATCTAGTGACATAAAGTAGGAGCTGACTCCCGTCCACAAGGCCTGAGCTTCCCACTCTGCCACAGTCTCCAGCATTCCCTGTGGTCTCTCTGACAATCTTTTTTTACCTTCATTTCCTGTCAGTCAATCTGGTTGAATGTACAATTACCGATATTCTGATGGAAAATTACAGTGGGTCACATAGACCCGAATACTGGGTACTTTTTTTATGTGGAGTGAAATTTGGTTTATAAAGAACCAAATACTGGGTAGCTTTTTGATGTGGAGTGAAGTTTGGTTTATAAAGAACACAGTGAAGTATGGATTTGGTCATTACATGGTTAACCACATCAAAGAAGATAGTCTGTGTGGAAAATCTGAGTTTCTAGATCTGTCTGATCTGTGCTTTGTAGAGATAGAAAAGGCCTTCATCACGGCTTAGCCTCCATATGTTCTGAAGACCACTAGGTGCTGCTTTTGAACTAAAGTCAGAGGGACGAATTCCAGATGAAGCCAACGCATATGTTTGGAACAACCATAAAAACAGATTTTCAGGTTGCAGCTGTAGTCCTTTTATTAATCACATCTTCAGTCCCTGGGATGTAAGCCTTGCTTAAAAATGAAGTGAGGCAAGAGTTGGAATTGTTGAGCGTTGTCCTGGAGCAGTCCTGAGTTGCCTGCCCACACAGACCGCTTGAGGAAAGGCGAACTGCTTTGGGATGGCTGTGCAAAGAGCCTCACTGAGGGCAGCTGTGGTTCCCTGCCTCAGCCACCAGACAGGGAATCTGGGGACTCAGCCTGAAAATACTTATGGATCCTGGCTGTCGGCAACACCAGAAAAGCAATGACAACTTGGTGTGTGCAGATGACAACACACATCTTACTTATCAGTGTTCTCACAACAACTGTTTCCCCAGCAATGTTCTGGCTAATGTGTGAACAGGTCCCAGTCCCTGCTCATTTACAAAGAGGGTGGGTGTTAGACTGGAGCAGATGCCTGCAGATCTGTAATGACCAAATCCAACATTTTCAAGTCCTGTGAGTCCCAGAATTTGTCTTAGTTTACTAGCTATTTTAGAGCTGATGACATTTCCAAAAGGCCAGCCACTTGGCATTGGTGTTCCTGTCCCATCTTGATTTTAAAATACTGTGGATTTTATATGTATCTTTGACTTGTTTGGGCCCAGCTACATTTTCAGTTCTAAACTGGGCCTTCTCTAAATGGTTCTAGAGTTTGAAAAGTGGAAATGGCCTGCAATACACCTGGACAGAATTCCATTTTATTTGTGCTTGTCTGAGAGTCCTCACAGCAGGGAAAGGGGGTGAAGGGGATAGAAATGAGGCTTCGTCTGAATAGAACTCTTATAACTGGAGAGGTTGAATAGTGAAGTGCTGACATTTGCCATTAGGTCATTTAGACTCTAGCACACAGAGAATCAAGTCACTTGCCCGTGGCCACAGGAACAGTTAACAGCAGGAATGAGACGAGAACCCCAAGCCCTCAATTAAATCAGCCTCTCTTTTCCCAAGTAACGTGGAGAATTAAAACAACAATCTAAATTGTTTGGTCCAAGGACCATTTGGAGTATGTCAACAGGGTGACAAATATTTCTACAAAAAGTGAAGATTTCTATCAAAATGCAAATGTTTCCAAATATTTACATGTTTGGTGTCAAGTCGATCACATCAGTTGCTTTCTTCTCTCTATTTTCATGTCTGGGTTAAGTGTTCATTCTTTGCATTAACCCAGCACCAAAAACATCCTACTTCCACTGCCTGTAACAGTACTTCTTACCCTGTATTTAAATGGTCTGTTTACTTGTCTCTGTCTTCAGTAGGTGGTAAGCACGGAGGGCCTGCACCACAGTGGTATACAGAGCTAGGTCACAGCTGCTCACAAAAACCAATTGTCACATTTTCAGAAATTTTGCAAGCCATTTCGCAACAAGTTGGCAGTTTGCATTCAGCCATGGGTGAAGTATTTACACCATAGACGTTGGCAAAAGTTACAAATCAGGGCTCCCTGCACCTCCGCAGAGCCAGTTTTCAGCATTTACCCGCATTTCTCTGGTCAGAGAGCGTATTTGTTTGGCTTAGCATTATATTGTGCCTGGTACACAGTAGGCACTCGGTAAAGGTTTGTTAGAGGAATTAATGATGCTTGATGAAAGGCTGAGTGAATGAAGGCCTGTCTCAGTTTCTTCCCAGTCCTGATTTCCTATAACTCGTTGAAGGCTAGAAGGGGCATTGCATGGGACTATCTTAGCACATGATAGTTCCTGGGAGAAACTGGAAGTCCTTGCCCTTGGAGAGAAGTGGACCCAGATTTGAACCCCAGCTCTGTCATTAGCAGCTATGAATTATAGGCAAGTTATCTTTCTTCTCTGAGCCTCTGGTATTTTTTTCCTCTTCTATGAAAAAAGGTACAATAATACAACTTGTGGTATTGTAATGAGAGTTAAAGATAGTGCTATCTGAGGCACCAATGCACAGACATCCAGCCTCTGTACCAAGTCACCTCCTTGGACTCGTATCTCAAATACCATGTACATTTGCCTTCAGGTCCAAAGTGTTTCCCATCACAATTCAGCTTTCATATATTCAAGGTACCTATGATTATCCAAAGTGACTTGTTTACTTATTTATTGTTTGTCTTGTGTCAACAAAGTAAATTTCAGAGATTAGGGTCCTTACTGTGGTTTGCTGCTTGCTATCTAAAGCCCTGTGTGATGCCTGACACACGTAGTCACCCTCAATAAATATGCCTTGAATAAGTAAATGAATAAATGAATAAATGATATTTCTATTTGTTAGGTGATCCTCTACAGTAGGGTCAGAAATTATAGCCACAGACCTGTTTTCAAAAGTCAAGTTTTATCGGAGCATAGCCATGCTCCTTCCTTGATGAATTGCTATGGTAGCTTTCACACTACAACAACAAAGTTGAGTGATTGCAACAAAGATCATATGGCCTGAAAAGCCAAAAAGATGTACAATCTCTCTCTTTAGAGTAAAAGGAAAGGAAAACCTTGCTGGCCCCGGTCTATAAGAGCATCTCTGAAAGATACTAATTTGAAGCTCAGAAAATTGAGGAGTTTTCTTAGCATCCCTAAATAAATTGGTGGTAACAGAGGATGGGGAGTGGGTCCAGAGCACTGAAGCTTCATGTCCTAAGACCTAAGGAGATGAGGAAGGCATCAATCACCTCCCTTCTTCCAAGCAAAACATCTCAGCTCTCCCAAATGGTTTCAACATATCTCAATGCAGATCTCTTTCCTCTGAGTCTGCATGATGATTATATTTTTCCATAGGTTTTTTTATACTGGCACCAAAGGAAAATATGGGGAGCTTCCAAATGAGAGGGTAGAGTTTGAGATGGCAACAGCATTGTGAAAACATGCCCGGCAGAGCTCCAAACTCTCATCATGACAGCAGTATCTAATTATTGCACTAAACTTTGAGAAACCTGATATTATGCAAATAAACACCAGCTGTATTTTATGACAGCACATACAATTTTTATAAAAAAAAGTTTGAAATCCTTTTTATATGGAAAAATATCCTTCTCTTACAGTATTTAGAATTAATCAAAGATACAGTCTAATAGAGTCTAATAGCTTAATTCAGTACAAATGTTGGAGTACATAGAAATGCTCTTTTAACTTAGGGAAAAAAAAAAGAATTCTGTACTTTGTGCGTGTGTGACAGAGGACAGTGTTTGCTGTGGCTTGCCGTTTGGTGGTCGTGGGAGGGCTGTGTACTTTGTTACACTGGAATGTTGATGGTGGTGAGGGTTCCACTCTCCAAGGCAGTACTACAGGACTTGAAAATTAAGGAATGAGAAGCAGGTAGCCAGGTAAAGCAAGGTAGAAATGTGTTCTGGGCAGTGGGGAGATCGTTTATTAAGACTGGAGCACAGGGAACAATGAGAAGAGAGGGCGGAAGGATGCTGGGAAGAGAGACCATGGCAGAGAAAGTCAGCCTCTGTAGAGCTCCTATTCTGCCAGGCACTGTTGTAAGTACTGTGCACGTATTAACTCGTTTAATCTACACAAGAAACTCATGAGGTGCGATTATTATTCTTACTTTGTAGGTGAGGAAGTGGAGAAAAAAAATAGTGGGAAAACAACAACGACAACAGCAACAACAAAAGCTTTGCCCAGTGTTGTACAGCTACCCAGTGGCGGAACTTGAATTTAAACCCTTGAATCTGGCTCAAGAAGTGATACTCTTAACCAGTGGGCATAGTGACATTTGATTGTCGAGGTCCTTGAGAGCTTCCTCGTATATGATTCTCAGAAGAATCAATAAAAAACTATTAGAATTAGTAAAGTAGCAATGTTACTGGTTAAAAGCTCAATATATACAATTAATTGTATTTCTACATAGCAAAAAATAAATCAAAGATAAAAGTTAAAAGAATATGCTCTCATCAAGTGCACTGATACTGTCTTCTAAAGTCTGGGGGAGAGACAGAGAGCTAAGAAAAATCCGGCTGAGTCACATCAGGCCTTCACTGGGTCCATTGCTGCTATTCTCCAAAACTGGAAGCAGAACAGAGGTAAAGAAAGATTCTGAGGTGTGCAGAAAGCTGACGTTGTGACTAAAGAGTACAGAGAACTCCCCAGTGGCCCTAAAAGCTGGCAGCCAGGCTGTAAAGCAAAGTAGGATCTCCCACAGCTCAGAAACCTGGTGGCTTCACTCTAAGGCATAAAGAAACCTATGGCGTCTGCTAAGGGCTGGATCCTGAGCCTTCATAAATGGAAGATTCTAATCCCTCTCTTGGAACATTTGAATCTGTGATGAGCTGACCCTAATTCAAGTGCAACCCAGCTAGACTCAGCTTAACTCTACATTGAATTCCTCTGTCCCCCTTGCTGGCAGCCTCTCAGAAGTGACATGGCCTTTCTAGGAATTCATATTTACTTCTGTTTATACTACCTTTTAACATATAAAAACTTGAGACACATAATGGAGCAATAAAATGCAAGCGATGGCCTAAAGGGAAAAATGATCATAGAATCAGACCGAGAAATAGATACTATGTTGAAATCATCAAGCTGGAAGTTCAAAATAACTGATATATATATTAAAGGTTAAAGGGACTTTTCTTTTAAAAAGGGCAGAACAGAGTTATACACATTGTTCATGGATTAGAGGACTAAATATTATAAAGATGTATATTCTCCCCAAATTGTCCTATAGATTTAATATAATAACAAATCAAAATACCATCAGGTTTTTGTTAAGACTTGACAAGCTGATTTTGAAATTTGTATAGAAATTCAAGGGACTAAGAATAGCTAAAATAGTTTAAAGAAGATAGGTGGGAGAACTTGCTTTACCAGAAATCAAGACCTATTGTTGTTATATAATTACTGCAAGGTGGTATTGGATCATAGTAGATTAGTCCAATAAAACAGAATAGAATCCAAGAAAAGGCCCACACATATGTGGATAGGTAATTTACAACAAAACTCTCATATACTGATGGATAAGGTGTAACTTAGTTCAGCCTCTTAGTGAAATAGTTTAGCATTAGCTGTTGAAGCTGAAGATACCCATATCCTATGAAGTAGCAATTTCTGCTCTTAGGTTTATACTTAGGTTGCCAGGCTTAGCAAATAAAAATACAGGATGCCAGTTAAATTTGGATCTCACATGAAGAACAAATGAATCTTTAATAGAGGTATGCTCCATACAGTATTTGAGACATACTTATAATAATAATAATAATAAAAAAAAATCACTGTTTATCTGAAATTCAAATTTAAGTAGATGTCCTGTATTTTATGTATCAATCCTAAATATACTCCTCAGAAACGTGTGCTGCACAGACTCACCAGGAGGCATGGACAGGGGTGTTCATAGCATTACTTGTGATCACCAAGACCTGGAAATAGCCTAGTGTCCATCAAAAGTAGGATGGAGGGGCCGGCCTGGTGGCTCAGGCGATTGGAGCTCCGTGCTCCTAACTCCGAAGGCTGCCGGTTCGATTCCCACATGGGCCAGTGGGCTCTCAACCACAAGGTTGCCAGTTCAATTCCTTGAGTCCCACAAGGGATGGTGGGCAGCGCCCCCTGCAACTAAGATTGAACACAGCACCTTAGGCTGAGCTGCCGCTGAGCTCCCGGATGGCTCAGTTGGTTGGAGCGCATCCTCTCAACCACAAGGTTGCTGGTTCGACTCCCGCAAGAAATGGTGGGCTGCGCCCCCTGCAACTAGCAACGGCAACTGGACCTGGAGCTGAGCTGCGCCCTCCACAACTAAGACTGAAAGGACAACAACTTGACTTGGGAAAAAAAAAAAAGTAGGATGGAAAAGTAAATTGTGGAATATTTATACAATGGAACATTATGCAACAACAAAAAGGGATGAACACTAATAGCTAGACCCAAACAAGTAAATGAATCTCATTGACATAATGTTTAGCAAAAGAAACCAGACACCATAAGCATCCATACTGTAATTTATACGCAATTTAAAAAACTGGTGTTTTAAAAATTTACTTATAAATGAAACAAAACTGGTGTTCAGGAAAGTACGCTTAGATGGTAAATTGTAAAGAGAGGTTCATGAAAGTCAAGATAGTGGTTTCCTTTAAGTAGAAGAAGGAGACGATTTTTGAGAGGGACCTAATGGAAACTCCAGCAGTGCTGTTGTTTGACCTTGGGCAGTGGTTACTCAGGTGTTTGTTTGTATCTTATATTTCATTTTAGGGACTTAAAAATGGAGGAAGAATATAATATCCTACTTATCTCCTACCTACCTACCTATCTCTTTTATAGTAAGTACTTTGTAATACTGTCTCTTTTCTATCCAGAAATGACATTCACAGATAGTATAACTTATTTATATACTTATTAACAACAGCAAAAAATTAAAATGTCTCAACTAAAATATAAAGAAGAAATAAATGTAATTTATTATGAGATGCTATGTATTTTAGCATGCCAAGTCCTTGGGCCTATTGTCACTTGAAGACATAAAGAAATAGTTGATGCTTCCCTGTGTACATTGAATCATCATGAATACGGCAAGGAAGTTGTAGTGGTGATGCAAATACCATGAGCAGTTGCTGAAGGCTGTGATTTTTCTGAAATGGTGAACAGCTCTTAGTAATGTTCTGGAGTGAATAATTAAAAAAAAAATTCTTCCCTCAATTTGCATAGTAGTTGCATTGCTAGAAAATTGTTTTATATCAAAACTGTGCAAAAAAAAAACCCTTTAAATTTATGTGAGAACAAAGATTCTATGATAAGACAATTATAAATAAGTTTTTCAGTTACAGAATTGTTCTTTGGGAAGATGTAAAACAATGCAAATCTTGGGGCAATTCTTCCTTAGGCTGAATTGTCAAAATTGGCAGGATGTCTAGCACCCCAGCCTCCCTGAATGTAAGCAGACCTTCCAATCATTGTGTAACCAAAAGAACCCCACAAATTTCCAAAACTCCCTTTAAAGGGCTGTCCTATCTCTATTCAGAACTACTAGCCCAAATCTCTAATATCGTAATAGTGTTAGAGCAACAGGCATTGCTACAGAATTAGACTCTTAAGTTTCTCTAAATAGCTTTGTGTTATTTCATTTCTTAAAAATTTTGACAGCAATATATGCATATAGATTAATGAAATAAATTACTATTTGGAGCTTTACCTGGTGGTCTTAGAATTAACCTAGAAAATTTGGCTCTCACTATGCATTTCAACTTTTTTAATTCCTAGAAGAGAGGGTACTGAATGGTACAGTCAAAAGCATTTGTTTAAGGTACTCACAGAAATGAGGCAGCCCACCCACTGCCATCTCCAACCAACCAGTGCCTGGTCAGTCTTCTGCTTTTCTGACCTTCTTGTCAAAGTCCCATCTGGTCATCACTTTTTTTTGGAGGTAGAAGGTTTTGGGGCGAACCAGCATCCAACTACCAGTGGACAGGAAGTCCCACCTCCTTCCAGGACTCCTAAGGATGTATAATGGGGAAGAGACTGGTGAAGCAGGCTGGACAGGTTCTAGATCTGGCCAACAGCATTCAGGTAGGACTTCGAACATTTTTCATATGAAATATTATTAATGTTTTGCAGTGTTTCATCATCTGGAAAATTTGTTACTTATTTCTTAGACGCTGGGAGTTGGAATTTGATGCCTCCAACTCTGATGAATAGTAGTTAGAAATACGATTGATTTGAAGGAGAGTGGGCCCTGAGCAGTTTTGGTATTTTGTGGTGGGGGAACACAGAAGGAGTGAAGATGGGAAAGGAAATTGAGTTATTTTCCAGTATATGTACTTCTGGCTTATTTTTGAGATCCAAGGACTATAAATCCTTGGAAGAATTTTTGCTTTTTCTTCCTTGGGAGGGAATGAAGTTCGGGTGTGAGAGGTTCTGTTACATATTTCTAAAGAAAACAAAAGGTTGCCTTTACCAAATGCTTTCGGAAATTTTTCAGATCTTATATAGGTTGTAATTATAAACCAGATTGTCATCTCCCTGAGTGCAGTGTCTGTTTCATCTTTGTAGCCTTCTTGCTAGCTGGATATAATTTGTTGAATGCATAAACTAATGAACAAATTTACCTTCAGGCATTGCAGAGGCTGGGAGTACATTCATTTGTCAGTTAAAGGACAAAGTACACTTTCTGAAGTTGACAATTAAAAGCATACATTTACATTTTATTTTCTATTATTCCTTTAATAACTAGTAATTTAAAGAATATCATTCTTTCGGTCCATAAAATTTTAATGAGCATCTACTGTGTGCCAGGTATTGTGCTAGGCCTTGAGAATATGTCCCTCTTTTCATTGTGGATCCTGTCGTTCAGTGGATATTTGGTGTATGATGTGATAACCTGTCTTTACATTTCCTTCATAATAATGGTTCAAAAAATGGACAGCCAGTCCGTAGGTCATGCAGACTTCCACCTACTTTATTGACCTACATGTTGATCTTTTGAAGTAACCCTTATTAAGAATTTGGATGAAGTAGGTCTATACCTATTTCCTGCATTTGCCTTTTAATCTGGACCAACCCCAAGTCCAGGTCTCCCTTAGGTGTCACTTGCACTCAGTTTTACATTCGCTGACTTAAAAAGTAATATATGTTTAACGTTATCACATGTTCATATCTCAATCTCTTTCTGACCATCACTGACCACCTTTCACTGGCAACCATAATCCCACCTGAAAGAAAAGGATTTGAAGGGGGAGGGCTTTCAAACACAAAAAAATCCCCAAAGGAGCTAACCCATTGCAGGATGAACATTGATATACTTATGACCAAATGAGAACCGAAACCTTGAAATACCATTTTATTGCTCTGCTGACATTTAGAACCACTGAGTAATGGAACTTTCGAGTTGGAGGTATCTTGAATGTCATGGGGAGATGGAAGAGAATGGTCTGAGGAGCTCACTCACCAGGGAGGCTTGTTAACGATGCAGGTAGAGGCACCCAGTCACAACAATCCGCATTTCTAATCTGGGAGTTCTTCAGAGAATCTTTACTTCATGGGTAGGAGTTCTGAAGTGAGTTCTAAGGATACAGCACCTTAGTTGGTAGAGGCTGAATCAGAACCAGAGGATCTGATTCCACACCCAGAGCTCTTATCTTAGTGCTACATCATGTGACAGTGAAATGCCAAAGTAAAACAAATCAAGTTCCTCCCCTTTCCCAAGTCCCCTTCTTTCATTTGGGTCTTAAGGTAGACCAGTCAGTGATTGTAAAGGATAAGAGGAACTCTATCCCTTTTTTTCCCCTAACATGTGCCAAATAATTTTTCCCCTGATGAAGCACATATGACATTTAAATGCCACGTATTTCCTGCCCAGATGAGAGACCACCCTGTGCTCTAGACCTCCACCAGTCTCCACGGTGGGACCTGGAGGGAGGTCTGATCTGTCCCTGCTGTACTCACAACAGGCAGCTGCTGAGTGTGGGTGCTGCTTTGTGGGCCATCCATGTATTGGCTACATCTCTGTGAAACCTATGCGTATTTGGGGATGGTGAGGACTTCCCAGGTAGGTTGTGGCTTCTTCTGTCTTCTCTTGCCTCTATCCATCCCAGCCCAAACCACATACTCACAAGCCCATGAATGTGCCTCGGGGTGGAAATGGTTAGCAGCCAAAGCTGATATGTGTCCTTCCACAGGCTCATTTCCATGCTCATAAAGACAGACCCTGGCCAGGAACCAAGCTATTAGGGAACAGAACTTTATGCCTGAAGCCCCCCAAAGCTACTGAAGCTCATGCTAATTGTAAGAACCAACAGCGCTAAGGCACTTTGGCGGCCACACAAGGACTCTGTGAAAAGATACAATGGCACCAGTGGACAAAGATGAAGCCCAGAGTCAACCGCTCCAGCAGTCACTGACTCCACATCTCGTTACTTAGTCAGACCCTTCACAACGTGGCTTCTGTGTGGTTCACGTGAGGTGCTGACTCTAAAAGCCCCTCAGACTAGACGCAAAGTATCCCCCGCAGGGCTGGGGCTGCTTGGGCACAGAGCAGCCCCACCTACAGACACTACGTGTCCATGGGGACAGGGATGTGATGTAGGCAGGGGATGAACTGTGTTCTCTGTTTGCTCTTCGTCTGGGGATGGGTGGAGCCTCTGGGTGAGGGCATTTGTTTTGTGCCTGGGTAGAAATGCTGGAATCCTATCTTAATACATTTAATAATAAACGATGCAATGCTAATTGTATATATGGTAGAAATGCTGCAGATTGATTCATGTTACAGATATCATACTGATTATTGGTTATTTTTTTTGGGGGGGAAGGGACAGTAGCCTTCTCTGTTTTAAAATTAGATTAACTACAGAATCATATCATCATCATCAAGAGTTAACATTTATTTGCACTTACTAGGTGTAAGAAGTGCTTTACTTTGATTATCTAATTTGATCCTCATGACTATCCTATAAGGAGAAAGGAACAATTATCCTCATTTTACAGAGGAAAACAAACGAGCCACTAAATGGTTAATTCACCTAACGTTACATATTCAGCAAACGGAGGAGTTGAGATTTAAATAATGAGAGTCCAGAGTCCATGTTTTTAATCTAGTAACACTATAGCCTCCCTAACTGGACTGTTAATGTGCAAGAAATATGGTGGGTCTACAACAACAACAACAAAAAGTGTGGTATTAAATACACAAAGAAAAAAAAACAAATATGGTGGGTTGCACTTTGTTCATTTGGTCTTTCTTTCAGTGCTTCCTTCTTTTCTTCCTTCCTCCCTTCCTTCCTTCCATAAAAATGAGTACCAATTCAACATGAGACATCGGGCTTTGTTATGAAGATGAATAGGACAGTTTCTGCCCTCAAGGATTTCACTTTGTGGGAAGAAGACATGCATCTAAATAATGATTATAAACGAAATGTGATATTATAAGAAAAGCACTTCCAATGTGTTTGATGAGGACAGAGAGAGTTGGGAAAGGTGTCCTGGGGCAAGCTATTGATCCTGAAGGGAGGAGGAAGAGAAGAGATGAAGGAAAGGAGCAGCCCAGGCCAGGAGAATGTCCATCAAACAAGGTCCTGCACCGGCTTCTGTGAGGGACACACACACCAGTGTCCTCCTTTCCAAGAGCTTAACTGAGTGTGAGAGTTGTGTCAATAAATAAGAATGAAGAGTGTGTTCATAGCAGAGATACAAACAAACCTCTCCGGAAGTATAGAAGAGCTTATTTCCTGCCCTGGGAGGAGGGGAGACCCGGGCACCTCTCCATGGAGGGCCAATTTGAATCAGGCTGACAAAGATGCGAGTTTTTCAAAATAGAGAAGTAGAGGACTAAAGGAGTGTGGGCCATTTAGGGAACAAACGACCTGTTATGAATGGAACAGAGGCACATGGAGGCTGGCAGTGGCAGCTGAAGGCACGGTGCCAGTGCTTGGAAGGCCTGGATGCCACGTGGAATGTTTTGAAAAGCACTGATGAAATGTGGACACTCTTTTCAAGCAGAGGTATTGCTAGGGACATTAGAGTTCATCCAAAATCAGTCATTTCCATACTCACTTTTAGCTACAGAACCTTTCTTTCAAACATAGTTTTCAATAAAACCCTAAGTATTAAAAGGGTTAAGAACAGAGCCTGTCTGGTTAGCATGGGTTGGAAGCGGCCCAGGATCCAGACTGCTCAGCCTCCACCTTGTGTTCTGTGCAACAGAACTTAAAATCCTCCTACAAATGAGAGGTCTGAAACTGGAGAACAGGGTGTTTGCAGCCCCAGTTTCCAGGCTGACTTGGTAGACCACCAGCAGGCACGCTGGTACTGTTGCTGGCGCTAAGGAAACACCGATGGTAGCTCTGGCCTTTGGTATTGATCTGATTTGTACGTGAACCACAACAGCCATTCACAGCTGATCAGTGGGTAGCTAAGTGTGAGTCTGTCCACACAGATATCCACACAGCTGAAATGAGGCTCTTGGACCAAGCTATTTGCTGTTTATAGGATTCCTCTTCCGGAGATACCGCCTATGAATTGGAATCCTGGGGGCTTGAAGGAGTTAACGTAATTTCAGAATTGCCTCTCTCTTTCCCACAGAAGAACTTGCCCACTGGGAAAATCTGGCTCCATGCTGAGGACTCATTGCCAGAAAGTGAAATGAAAGCCGTCACTAGATCTATGCACCTGGGTACCCTCAGGAGAAACGAGTGAGGGAAGGGATATTTCATTTTCAGAGTTTCCAAATACATATTCCAACAGGTCAGGCTGCAAGGAGAAACAGTGATCCCTAAGAGAAATAAGCCAGAAGAGGCCCATGACTTGTCAAAAAGAAGACTTCCAAGAGAATGGGTCCGATAAAAGATAGGACACCTAATTAATTAAACTTGAATTTCTGATAAACAATAAATAACTTTTTAGTATAAGTATGTCTCAACTGTCACACGGGATATACTTATACTGAAAAAAAAATATTTGAAATTCAAATTTAACTGGGTGTTCTGTATTTTTATTTGCTAAATCTGGCAACCCTACCTTCAAGCCACTGCCCCTGTGGAGATGTGACCCCTCTCTACCTACCCTTGAAGAGAACCTGGGCCCAGTTTTTGGTCTGGGGTCTCACTCCAAACCTCTATAAGCATGAACTCAAACTTCTCCACACCACAGTGGCAGAGGCCTTCTCCAGCCAAGGAAAAGGGACTGCACCCTCCAGAGCCCATGTTTCCCCCTTTGGAAGTCCTGGAGCGTTGGTCAGAGGCCAGCAGGATTGGGGATTAAAGAGGCCTACAGCCTGATGAATAAATGTTTACAATAACCACATTCCCGCCTTGACTAGCTGGGGAGTTTCCATCAGAGCGGCGTTGCCATTAGGCAAGCTGTTTGCTTTTTTGTTAGAAGTAACTTATTGGTGCATTGCTGCTACAAACAGAAAACATCTGTGGAGAGCCCACAAACAGGAAACTTTGGAGGGGAGTGGGGAAAAAACTCACATTGCCTGTTGACCCTGCTTTATGCATGTTTGAAAGAGAAGAATGTAAGTTAAATCAACAACCCTCCAGTACAAGTATAAGCCAGGGCCAGAGTGTGACCAAGACTGAGTGGCACTCAGCAGGCTTTTGTCCCATGTTTTCTTTTTTATCTAAGCTGGGTGCATTGAGAAAGGGTTCCTTTCTCCAGCTAGCTCGAATGCTCCAGGGAACGTGGTGGCTGCCAAAATAGTCTTTCTTTGTACCTGATATGCAAGTGCAGCAACCGCAGAGGGACGCTGTTGTAAATTGTAGACGGTCTGTCTCAGTGGAGCTTCCAAACACATGTCATCCGGAATTGCTACAACTAGAGTAAAGCAAGCAAAAGAATATACATGACAAGTTTCCCACAGAGGAAGCATTTCACCTTCACGTGTCTGGGCTCTGCGGATGACTTCCAGTGGTTTGCTTTTCTCTGTGCTAGGAGGTTGAGAATATTTTTAAGAATAAATGTATGGTGTCCTAGAAACAGTGAGGTGCCAGGAACAGAAAAGTATGGCTGGAGGAGGGGAAACAGGTAAGAAATCTACTCTCCCTCTTTTCCCTGAGAGAAGAAGGCAAAGGAAGAGGAGGAGGACGAGGGAGGACGGATGGAGAGAAGCCTGAGAGGTAGAGATGTAGACATGCAGCCCAATTCCTTGGTCTGGAGCCAGCTTGCATATCCCGCAGAATTTATGTGCCTGTGGGGCTGTATAACTCATCCAGAGGACCTGTGATTTCCTTAACGATCTAGACTAAAGAAAAGCTATTATAAATCCAACCTTGACTAAATTTCCAGTGGGCTATAAAGATCAGGGACAAAAGTAACCCCAAGTCATCATAAGAATGTGACCTGGATAGGTGGTGAGGGTGGTATGAAGTTATGGCTTATGGTTGGCAGTGGAAGAGAAAGAGAAAAAAAAACAATCTGAAAATGGACAGTTAGCAATTCTGATAGAAAGAAAAAGCAGGTGAGCGTGAGATTTGGCCAAGACATAGCCCGTATTCCTGCCATATAATTTGATTGATTAACCTGTGGTTCTCAAAAGTCAGAGTACATTAGAGACACCTGGAGAACGTGTTTTTTTTTTTTTTTTTCCCCTAAAGAACAACAATTCAGGGCTCCACTCGCGGATTCAAGCTCTGCAGGTAAATCTGGTACAAGCAGTCCACCAAATGTAGTTCCAGAAACAATACTCCTATTTAAAATGTGTCTGGGTAATTTGTCTCTCTCTCTGAGTAACCAGGTAGGGTACTATTCTTGGCTCCTGGATCAGAGAAAAAAGAACCAATACAGTGTCTAAGAGAGGGTTTGGGAGTCAGTCAAATTTCAGCTCCACTCTGAGTCTATTACTTGCTAAATGATGATCTCCAATAGTTACTTAATCTCATTAGAACTCAGTCTCCTCATCTGTAAATTCAGGATGTTATAATATATACTATATATAGTACATGCCTCCATCGGTGATGATAAGGATAAAATGAGATGATGCATGGAAAGGACTTAGCAGAGTTCTCGCCCAAACAAATGTAAGCTGCTGCTACCATTGTTACCACCCCCATTACCATCGTCACTGCTGTCACCGTCAGTAATAGATTTGTCCTCTTATTGAGGACATGCTCTGTGCCAGGCAGTGAGCTCACAATTCTACTCTTTTTAGTATTGGTTTGGTTCTTACAATTAATGTAAGGGACAGATTATTTTTCCCATTCTCCTCTGCCCATTTTTTAAGATTTAAAAATCTGATTGTTTGGGTTTTTTTTGCTGTTGAGTTGTAGGAGCCCATGTTTTTCAGTCTCTTTTCAGAATGATGATGGGTAAAACAATATCAGTGTTCTAAAATTTGCATTTTCATGATTTCTTTTGAGATTCAGCATCGATTCATGTTTTTATTGACCAGCTGTATTTTTTCTGTGACTTGTCTGTTCATAATTTCTATCCATTTTTCTACTATGTTGTTTGTGTTTTACTGATTTATAGGTATTCTTTATGTAGTCTGGATATTAATCCTTTGTGTATTATCTTGCAAATAATTTCTTCAAGACTTTACTTCTTTTTAAACTTTGTTTATGATTTATTTTTCATTAAGAAAATTTAAATTTTGGGGGTTTTACACCTTTCTAACCACTATATTTTTAAGACTATTACCATATTTTTTTTCAAATATTTCCCTAGTTTTATATTTTATGCTTAACTCTTAAACCCATAAAGCATTTTTATTTGTATATAATGCTTGGTAGATGTTTTATTTTAAAAATTGATAGCTAATTTTTAGCACCATTTAATAAATAGAAAATCATTAACCTTGATTTGAAATATCACATTTATTTTAATCCAAATTCTCTTACATATATGAATTTCTGTTCTTTTCTACTGAGCTTGTCTAATCCCATGCCATTTCTACACTATTTTAATATTTTTGTTTTAATCTTTAAATTCTTATTTTTTTAAATATCAGAAAAAAATAAATCTTCCCCCAACATTCTTTCCTTTAAAAAAGTTTTATTAGATATTGTCACTTATATTCTTCTCTAGATAAATTTTAGAATTGACCAATTAAGTTTTTTTATCATTTTGAAATTATTATTGAGACTGGGTTGAATTTGTATATTTATTTTGAGAAAATTGGTTTCTTTAATATCATACAGTAGTATGTCAGTCTACTTATTCAGATTTTCTCATATATTTCAGTTATGTATTACTTAAACATGTTCTTGTACACTTTTTGTTTGGTTTACTGAAAGGAGTATAATAAGGTTTTATTGCCATTATGAATGAGATTTTAAAAATCTATTATATTTCTTAATTGTTATGACTTGTGAAAAGAAACACTATTAACGTTTAAAGTTTATTGACATTTAAATACTACTATTGCTGTAGTATCTGGTCACCTTTTAAAACTCATTTGTTAGTTCTAATAATTGGCCAGTTAACATCCTGAGTTTTATTAAACATATAATTATTGAGCAGCTATTATGTGTCAGATGTTGGAGATATGGCCAGATCTATGTCCACAGAGACTTTGCATTTTACTGGATGAAGATGAGTCAAAAAGGAAACAGACACATAAACACAATAATTTTAGTGCTACAAAGGAAATAAAGATAAAAGAGAATGATGAGAGAGAAAGAGAGAGACACTCTAACAAGTATCACCAAGGAAGTCTTCCCTGAGATGGTGCTGGAGACCAGAGACTCAGCCATATGAAGAGCTTTCCAGGCCGAGTAAACGGCAAGCTCAAAGGCTCTGGTGCTGGAAAGAGCTTGCCAGTCCAAGGACCAGAAAGTGAATATTCAAGTAGGTAGAATACAGTGGACAACGTGGCAATTCAGAGAGGTAGATACAACCAAGATAACATGAGGATGTTTAGGCCAGGGCAGGGAATTCAAATGTCATTCTAAGTGCAGTTGGAAGAAGCTGCACTTAAAATAATGGTCAGAATAGTGAAACAATCTGATTTATGTTTTAAAGCCACTGCTCAGGCTATGTGGAGGAAAAGCTTCCAATGAACACGAGCAGAAGTAGGAGGAGATTGTAATGTAGGCATTGAGAGGTGATGGTGGCCTAACGAGTGTGGCAGCAGTGGATAGAAGCGGATACATTCAAGATATATTATGAAGTAGAATGAATCAGACTAACTGGTGCATTTAGTGAAGAGGCCTTGGGTGGTTTGTGGTGCCATTTACTGAGATAACAAACACTGGGGAATAGTGGTTTGTCAAAGGGGAGGGAAGATCAAGGATTTTGTTTGGGAAGTGTTTATTTTGCAGTACATAGTTGGCATCAAAATAATATGTCAAATAGATTGTTGCATAGATAAGTTTGGAGCTGAGGAAGCAATCAGTCCTAGAGATATAAAGTTGGGAATCAGAAGCAGATAGTTTAAAGTTATAGGACCATATAAGATAAGGGGGAGGGAGAATATAATTACAGAAGAAGAACCTACTACCAAACTAAGGCAATGTGACGTTGAGATGTCAGTTATAGGAAGGGAAAGTGAGGGAGGAAGAATATCAGGGTACAATGATGTCACAGACACCAAGAGAGGATGGAGTTTAAAGGAGACAGCTCCATCAAGAATTTTATCAAGAGTTGCTAAGAGATTGGGAAAGAAGAGGTGTAATTCACGACCTTAACAAAAAGTTTCAGTGAAAGCTAAGCCATGAAAACCATATTGGCGTAAAATCCAGGTTGTAATGGGTTGAATAATGAAAGATGAGGAGTGGAGATAGCTAGAGTAGACAGTTAATTTCTTTAAGAAATTTTGCTGTGGCTGCAAAAGGAGTGAAGAAATAGAATAGTAGGAGAAAGAGCAGAGGGGGTCAAGAAAAATTTGCTGTTCAAAAGATTTTTAGGTGTCAGAAAATTTTGTCTGCTGAAATGAGTAAATAATCCAGGAGAAAGGGAAAAAAATCAAAGGTGAAGAAGAGAGAGAATAAAAAGTGCATGAGCAAAGTTCTTGAAAGGAGAGAAGGGGTGAGACCCAAAGCCTGAGTGGAGGGATGATCTTTGGTACGGACCGAAGCATCTCCTATTGGAACAGGAGAGAAAATAGAAAGTCTGAGGACTTCCACAGATAGGTTTTTAGATTTTGTTGTGATGAAATGGAGAAGTTCCTGTCTGAATTTGTAGAGGGGGCGGGACTCATATCAATTTTTCATTTCTTGGTAAAGGATCAAAATATGTAAAAATAGTTCTAGGATTGCCTCTTCTTTTACAAATAAATGTCTTATTGCATTGGTATTACCTCCAGTCCAATACTGAATGGCTTTAAAGGAAATAATTCTATCACCTACTACTAAATAAAGATACTTATGCTTATAGGTTTCTGGTGCATATACTACAGCAAGTAAAGGATGTTTACATTTTCTAAGATTGAATCATGCTTGAGATGGTTCATTTTGGCATAACTACATGATGGTGATACATCTTTTTCTTTAAATGTACTTTTTGATTTGTGTTGCTAATAAATATCTTATATAGCTTTTAAAAAAATCTATATTCATAAGTGAAATTGGCATAGAGTGTTTCTGTATATGTGTTATTGTAGGTTTTGATTTCATGGCTATTTGAGTTCCATAAAAGGACCTAGAAACTTTTCCATCTTTTTACTAAGCTTCAGTACATTATTTTAAGGAAGGAAAATTATGATATGAAAGAAATCTCTTGTAAAACCTTTTGTGTCCAGTGATTTTTTTTTTAAAGGAAGTTATAATACATCTTTAGTTTCTTCTACAGTTATTAGTTGATTCAAATTTTTTACTTCTTCTGTGGCCAGTTTGGGTCATTTTTTTCCTAGAAAATACTCATGTCATCCCAATTTTTAAATGTGTTTTAAAAGTTATACATACTATGATATTATAATTTTTAAAGTCTCTGTATCTGAAGTCATGTCCCCTATCTCATTTCCAATGTGGTTTATTTATTTCTTCTTTCATTTATCCTTGATCAGATTTGCCACTTTGGGTGTCAAATAAGATTTATTTTAGTGAACAAATTTTATTTTTATTTTATTGAACAATTTCTAGTTTCTTTGTAAATTTGAGGTTTTAAATAATCATTTATTTCTGCCTCTGTAAGTAGTCTTTTCTTTCTTTCAGTTTGCTATGTTCTTTTGGTACATCCTTCCACTAAATTCTAGTTGATTTATTTTCATTCTTCTTTTTAGTAAATGCACGAAAAGCTATAAATTTTCCACTGAATATCACTTGGAACATAGCCCATAAATTTTGACATGTAGTGTCCTAATTTTAAATCATTTTCAAAGAGCTTGTAATTTTAATTTAGATAACCTCTTTAAGACTTATTTTGAAGATTGGTCTTAATTTTCAAGTGGTTATAATTTTTGTTATTCTCTCATTATTAACTTCTAATTTTATTGTGTTATACCCAAGGAAGATACATTTCAGTATTTAAAAATTTTTGAGATTGTAATTGTGGTTTAATATACAATCAATTTTTGAAATATGTTTAATCTATATTTTAAAATGTTATGAATTCATTTTGAATATACAGACTTTTAATATATGCATTTTTAACTAGTTTAAGCTTAGTAATATTTTTTTATGCCTAGTTAAGCTTAGTAGTATTTAAGTCAAATATTAGGTTGGTGCAAAAGTAATTGAGGTTTAAAAGGTTAAAAATAATTGCAAAAATTGCAATTACTTGTGCACCAACTTAATATATGTTCTTATATTTCTAAGGATTTTATAATACCTTTTTAAATTCTAAATTAGACTCATAGAAAATGCAGACATTTTAAAATAAGGAATAAAAACATCCAAAGCCCTATGAATCTAAAGATAAATATTGATATTATTTTGGCATATATTTTCTTAACTTTTAGTCTTCTTACAAAGTAAAGATAATGATATACATACACAATTGTATCCTGATTTTTTTTTCCTATTTAGTCTTAGTACTTCTGCATGTCAAATAATTCTTCATAATTGCTATTTTATTAGCTAAATAGTACATAATAAGAATCTACTATGATTACAAAGATGTTTACATATTTTTCTTTTTTTTAATTTATTGGGGTGACAATTGTTAGTAAAATTACATAGATTTCAGGTGTACAATTCTGCATTACATCATCTATAAATCCCATTGTGTGTTCACCACCCAGAATCAGTTCTCCTTCCATCACCATATATTGGATCCCCCTTACCCGCATCTCCCACCCCCACCCCCCTTACCCTCTGGTAACCACTAAACTATTGTCTGTGTCTATGAGTTCTTGTTTCTCATTTGTTTGTCTTGTTCTTTTGTTGTTTTTGGTTTATATACCACATATAGTGAAATCATATGGTTCTCTGCTTTTTCTTTCTGACTTATTTCGCTTAGCATTATACTCTCAAGATCCATCCATGTTATCACAAATGTTCCTATATCATCTTTTCTTACCGCCGAATAATATTCCATTGTGTATATATACCACAACTTCTTTATCCATTCATCTATCGAAGGACATTTTGGTTGTTTCCATGTCTTGGCCACCGTAAACAAAGCTGCAATGAACATTGGGGCACACGTGTCTTTATGTGTAGATGTTTTCAGATTTTTTGGGTAGATACCCAGGAGAGGGATTGCTGGGTCATATGGTAATTCTATTCGTAATTTTTTTGAGGAACCTCCACACTGCATTCCATAACGGCTGCACCAGTCTGCATTCCCACCAACAGTGTATGAGGGTTCCTTTTTCTCCATAGCCTCTCCAACACTTGTTACTATTTGTCTTGATGATAGCCATTCAAACTGGGGTGAGGTGATATCTCATTGTGGTTTTTATTTGCATTTCTCTGATGATTAGTGATGTTGAGCGTTTTTTCATATGTCTATTTGCCATTTGTATGTCCTCTTTGGAGAAATGTCTCTTCAGGTCGTCTGCCCATTTTTCAATTGGGTTGTTTGTTTTTTTGTTGTTGAGTTTCATGAGTTCCTTGTATATTTTGGATATTAGCCCCTTATCGGAGGCACTGTTTGCAAAAATCTTCTCCCATTCAGTTGGTTGCCTCATATTTTTCTATTATAAATAATTCTGTAGAAAATGTATTTCTATGTAAATGTTTTCCACATTTAAGATTCTTTTTTATAGGATGAGCTAGTAAGGAGAAATTAAGTCAAAAATTATGTGCATTGTTAAGGCTCCTGTACTTACACGCCTTTTTCACATATGTAAAGCAAAAGGAATCTATGCTCTTCATAGAAAGTATAAAGTCCAAAGTACCACTAAACATCATCTCCTCAAGCTGCCTCCTATCGTTGTCTTACTCCACCTACCTCCACTGCTTTAACATCCAGAGAAGAATTCATAGTTTGCAGATCCTTCCAGACCTTTCTGTATATGTTTATATACATATGTCTGCATGTGCCTGTTTAATGTTTATGTGTGTGTGAGAGAATACATGAATACATAAGTGCATAATACACACTAAGCATACATATTTTACACAATTTGGAGATGGTATATCCAGAGGGTGCCAAAAAATGTATACAAATTTTAAGGAAAATACTATTAAAATTGTAATACTCAATATATCCCGATAGCAAAAGATGAGTACAAGTCACGTTTGACTTCTGCAGTTACAAGAGGTGCTCAAAGTGGTTACCATCAGCGTCCAGACACTTCTGATTATAGCAAACTACTGTTTCAGCAACATTGACCAGTGTCCACTTGCATACATTTTTTTTGGCACCCTCTGTATATATATGCAGTATATATACCAGGGGTGGCAAAAACTGTGCACATTTTAGGAGATGTTACCTATGTATTATTTCACGAAATTGAATTGACTTACAGTAGCAACGGGTAGTAAGACGCTCACTCAAACGATGGTTAATCAAATGAATGCTGGCATCATTCATTGCATTACAATTTTAATACAGTTGTTTCCTTTCTTAAAATGTGTGTACATTGTTTTGGTACCCTCTGTATATACTTCTTTTTAATGGGCTAGTTCAGTAAGAAACTTTCACATTTTCAGGTGCCAAATGATTAAAAACATGCCCCCAGAGTATGGACTCTCTTATTTCATCGCTAACACTTTCTTTTAGGAGACTTAACAAAATAGTGAACCTCTCTGACCTCTCCTTCATTATCTTGTAAATAATTGTCAACATTCCAGTTTCTTTATCAAGTTCAAGCACTGGTGAAAGGTCTTGCTACTCTTGCTTTAATTGACCTTTAATTAAGAGACAAGAGAACTGAGACAGAGGGATATCTTCTCCTTGGACAATCAGATCAGTTAAGAGCAGGGCAACTTCAAGAGGTTGGCTCCCAGAACAACGTAGGTGTTCCTCAGATGTAAAGAAATGGAAATTAATTGGTACCCACCAGATGGTTCATGATGGCATACTAAAAGACAGGTTTACTCTCTCCCTTTGGATTGCTGTTACTGTTTCTTTTAGGGGTAAACCCCCCAATAGCTAAATAGTAGCTTGACTATTTAGGCTACAAGTTATAGGAAACCTCAATTTAAATTGGCTTGAATGCCAAAGAAGATTCATCATTTCCTTTAGTAAGAGTTCTCCAGGTAGCTTTACTCCAGAGTTGATTAGTCCTGTGGATCAAAACGTCATTAAGAGCCCTTCCTTCTCCTGTACCATCCTCAGCCTGTGACAACCCTCCACCCCCACCCCGTGTTCTCAGCTAGTTCCTTGCCTGTAGTCCCAAAGAGACCCAATATGCTTGTCAGTTTCAGCTGTCCCATGCACACATTGAAAATGTCAAGCAATGAACTCGCCCTTATGACAACTTTTGAGAAAGGAAGACCGTTTCCTGAAAGTCCCATGCTGACTCCTATTCCTGGCTCATTGGCCTGCCTCACAAGCTGATCTAAATCAGTCATGTGGTTAACGTAGATCAATCAGCATGCGTTCTCCCTGGAAGCAAGTGACCCTATTAAAGAGGGTGAATATGCAAACAAAATCAGCCTTCTAGTTGGAAGGAAGAAGTTGAGGGAATATATATCATGTAGGCAGCCAACTGTGCCTGCAAAAATGGATAATATTGCCCTATTAATATCAATTAAACTATAGTGATATCCTAATAACTAAATAAATATTAATTATAGAAATATATATTAACATTAATTATGTAAAATTGTAGTCTATACTAAAATCTGTTAACTAAACCTGCTTTTCATTTTAAGTCTTGATAAGCAAAGCTATGTTATCTTTAGGAAAGTTCATTCTTATCAAATATTTAAATATCTCCACGTTCCTTTTTGGATTTAAAAAATCAAGTCACCCTTTCAGATGCCAGAATCATCCTCCCTTACCAGAATTAATCACAGTAACATGAGAATGTGGCCAGGCTGGGAAACAGTTACAATAAATCATATCTATTTATTTGTAACATGCTCCGCATCTTTAAACATTGCAGTATTTTCACCTTAATAGTTTGGGGTGTATTTTTAAAACTCTTTTGATAGAGGTTTTCTTCCTCTAGTTTTATGTGATTGCACCATAAATTTTTGATGATGATATCATTGCAAACCACACCAAATATAAGGCCATTAAGTAATCTAAAATGTTAATGAGTAAGACTTAAAGGCTTATGGAGAGGAAACAATGTTTACTTCTCACACAAAGCAGTACCAGGATACTGTATTGCTTATGAAAAGTTGAAGTGTATAATCCATCAAAATGTTACCTTTTCCCTGAAGGCCTTTTAAAAAGAAGAATGATAAATTAAGACCTGAGGTATCCCCAAAATGATAAGACCTAAATATTTGATTTATTTCCAGATGATAGACAGGGATGATGAATGAGTCATAAATTTGAGAAGTTTGACTTCTGGGTAAAGGAATTTTTATATGAATTTATCACATGGCCATGAGTCATGGTCACGATCATGATTTTAGGGAATCAACGTTGTTTATGTCATATCTTTACCCACTTGTTTGTCCATGGTAGGATAACTAGTCTACATTGTTTCATACTTGGGGAGACTCATTCATTTCCAGATTTTGACTCACTTTATCCTCCCCCTCATATTCCAAGTGTGGAAAGAAAACAAACATCTTTGGATTCAATATAATTATTCAGTACAATTATGTATAAACTATGTGTGCTGCATCATGCTATATAAATGTCATGAATTGCAATGACTAAGACTGGCTGAATGCTTTTCTCAGAGAAAATAAAAACGGGGGCGGGGGGAGGGAAGATATAAGAAGTCCCCTGTCCCTTTAGCAAAGGGATCCACTATTGAGTATTAGTGTGAGAACAGGGAGCAGATCCTATGCTTCTTTATTTCCCTAGTGGGCCAGGTTTTACATACACTAGCCACCCAGTACATGCTGGTATTGAATGAAGATATGTGAGGTAGCAAAACAGATATCCATTCTGCTCACACTTCAGTGAGAAATCCTAAACGCGACTACAGATCTTCTAGGCCAAGGGTCAGAGAGGAAATATTTTTAGTTTTTGTGGGACATACAGTCTCTGTCACAACCACTCAACTCAACCATAGGTAATATGTAAACAAATGGGTGTGGCTATGTTCCAGTAAAACTTTATTCACAACAAGAAGTGGTGGGCAGGATTTGGTCTCGGGGCCATAGTTTCCTGACCCCTGTACTAGGCTGTATCATACCAGACCCTTCCTTGGAGAGATACTTTCAGATGCTCCATCATGGCAACACTCTCCAAAGGTAGGTGGTAGAGCAGGTCTCATGTGGAAATGATGCAATTTCAAAATCATGCAGAGAACTACTGGAAGAGAAAGTATTGCCAATTAGAAAGGAAATTTTAGCTGTATTTCTAGACAGTCAGGGCTTCTAAGCCAGCAATGAAAGTTACTGACTATTTCTATGGAGAAATTAATTGGCCTAAATCAATTGCTTAGACATGTTTTTTTCTCAAACTAATGAAATTGACTGGCACAGAATTGGGAAGGGATAGAGGAAGGGCAAATATCATGGCAGTGTGCTCAGTGGCTAAGAGGGTTACTATTTAGCTATTAGCAAATGGTAGAAACTTTTCGTCATTGTTACATAATAGAGAAGGAGATAGGAAAGATAGACAGATAGATGGATAGAGAGATAGATATCCAACATATTTTAAAGGACACATTAGCTAAGCAGCATTAATATCTTAATTTTCACTTGTTTATTTTCTATAGAAAAATTTAGTTGACGGATGAGATGAAAACATAATACAGTAGCTGTCCGTATCAGCGCAGCAAATGGTGGGTATCTCCGTCTCTGTGTGTGGTCAGCGTACTTGGTGTCTTGGGAAGCCATGCCAGCAGAGCTTATGCAGTTAATCATGTTGTGAATTGCGAGTAGAAGATGGTGGGCGCTGGAGTCAGACAAATCTAGATTTGAATCCTGCGGTTCACTTCCTGGATGAGTGACCTCGGGTGAACTAACTAACCTCTGTAAATTTGGAATAATAATGGGGTCAACCTCACAGGGTTGTTGTTCAGATTAAGTGAAATATTGTATGTGAAACTATTGGCACAGGGTCTGGCCCATAGTAAATACTCAACAACTAATAACGATTATGATTACTGACGGGAAAATCTGAATACTACTGCTGGATCTACCAGTGACTTCCTGTGGGGCCTTAGGTGAGTCATTTCTCTTACTAGGACTGTTCTCCTTCCGTATAATGAGGGGCTAGGTCATCCCTAACGTGCTTTTGAAAGTCTAAAGCTTCCAAGATAATTTGGCAAAAGCCCCTGCTGCACCTCAGGTGAAGTGGAACTAGACTATGTAAGTGGGAACATTGCTATTCAATGGTGGATTCTGCAAAGCACAAAGTTGTTCAACGCTGTTCAAGTTGGCCAATTAGGACTTGAAATGTTCCGTAAGAAGCCACTGGCCTTTCCAGCATTTACTATCTGTTGGTGTTTACTCATGCATCTTTGTCTTCTTTTAGTCTAATCTTTCCAAGGCAGACAGATTTAGAAAGACTGGAGCTCAACCATAAGGGGCCTCAGAAATAATTGAAGAGAGCACACTAGACAAAATAAGATCTTTCCTTCTGATGGCCCAGAAACCAGAAATGACATGACCACTAAATAATTAATGACCCCAGCTTCTGTAATGCAGGGACTTCGCACTCCAGTCTATGCCCTGCACTGACAAACTATGTGTGATCTAGGGCAAGCCAGTTATCCTTCTAGGAGAATTCTAAAACAGGCAAGATCATCCCAACTTCATAGGAACAGGTACTCAGTTAGAGTGAAATGAAGAGGCGCATCTGTCAGGGCCAAGCCCAGGGCAGGTGTCTGCTGCCATCTAGTCATACTAGGAAGAGTTTCCATAGCAGTGATAGTGACCAGAGAGAGCCTAGTTCATGTACATGGCACAAGATGACATCCCAGAGACATGGACGAGGAACGGCAGAGCTCTGTTTCCCTGGAATGCCCAGCGTATGACCTATTTGGCATTCACAGTATTACTGGACTTAACTCCAAAGGTGATAGAAAACAGATGGTCCTAGCTCTCTATGTTCTAGACACATTCCCTTAGGGTTTCCTTCTAGTATAAGGATCAAGAAGTAAGATGTAGAATGTCTATATACAGAATTGTAAATCAGTGCCTTTAAACTCTTTTACCTGTTGAAATATGAAATACCCCGGGCTCTTGGAGTTACCACATTACCTGCAATCCCCTTTTACAATACAGTCCCGCCTTCCTCTGTGCGCCCTGGCAGAACCACACAGTGGGCTGGGGGTAACACTAGCAGCTCATTGGCAGTTCCCCGGCATCCTTCCCACAGGGGATTGTTTTTCAATCATTATAGCGATATTGACTTCTTAAAAATGGGTGTCCATTTAAAGACTTTTAAGCAGGGGTTCCACTGTTGGATTACTTTCCGCATTTAGTCTCTGAAGTAGTCTCCCCGTGTGGTTTCGGAGACATTCTGAATGTAGGTCCAGGATGACCCATGAACTTTTCGGAGCCTATAGATAGTGCTGAGCTTTGCTGAACACCTTTGTTCATTCAAGAAATAGTTACTAAGTGTGTCTGGGCAATGAATGCAAAGAAGGGGCTATGAATTCGAATAAGGTGTGGTTGGTTCCTGCTTTCTCAGAGCTTACAGTCTAGTAGTGAAGCAGGCAGACACGCTATAATCTGGAAAGGGGTATTCTGGGGGCAGTCTGCAGATTTTCTATAACAGAACCGAGAACACAGCATTGGCACCACCTGGAGAAGCCCTCCACCAGGTGCTGCCAGGTGATGAAGAAAGACTTTGTTCAGCTCTGATGATCATCTGTCTTTGGAAAACCCTTTGGTGGAGTGTGTTGAGCAGCTGTGTGTACAGTACACAAGGTGAAGAGTGCAGCACTGGCGGGCAAAGACAGGGCGATAGATGTGGGGTCGTTATAAGTGACAGGATTAAGGGGTTAGGGAAAGAAGTTACAGTCACAGGAACTGTTTACTTTCTAACTGATGGTCTGAAAGTCCCACCCAGTCTGAGGATAGTTGAGTTTTAAAGTAGTTGTAAACTTTTTCTAATGGAGTGGTTTCACATAAAAAAATCCAGATTTCTGGCCTTGAAAAATGGGAAGAGCTGTTGATACTCCTTTTACTTTCTTTCCCATATAGCAACAATCTGGGTGAGCTACCGTGTTTCCCCGAAAATAAGACCTAGCCAGACCATCAGCTCTAATGCATCTTTTGGAGCAAAAATTCATATAAGTCCCAGTATTATATTATATTATACCGGGTCTTATATGAATTTTTGCTCCAAAAGACGCATTAGAGCTGATGGTCCAGCTAGGTCTTATTTTCAGGGAAACACGGTATATTGTGGGGGCATCCTATGGTTGGAACATCATTGGAGCTGGTTCTCTCTAGCCCCCACCACTCCTTGGTCTCACCCTATTTATTGTCTAACTCTGAATTTGTGTCATCCTCTATCCATTAAGAGTCCTGCCCCCTGGTTATATTCAATAAAACACAGATCTAGGTACTGTTATGCAGGGATTTTGCAGGTTCCCTGTCCCTATTGATCTTAGGAAACAGGTCACCTAGGTGGGCCTGGTCTAACTCCATGAGCCTGAGAGGTAACTGATGTGCCTTTGCTGCTGAGGATGGAGGGTGATCATGGGTGACAGGGAATGCAGGTGGCCGCTAGGAGCAAAGGTCAGACTCCGGCTGACAGGCAGTAAGAAACAGGGACCTCAGTCCTACAGTCATAAGGAACTGGTTTCTGCCAACAACCTGAATGACCTTGGAAGTGAGTGCTTCCCCAGAGCCTTCAGGTAAGAGCCCAGCCAGCATACACCTTGGTTTGGGCCTTGGGACAGATACCTTGAGCAGAGCCCAGCCAAACCTACCAGGTCTAGCAGAACTATCAGAGCTGTAAGAAAACGGATTTTGTTTACACCACTAAGTTTGTGATAATTGGTTGTTCACTAATAGAAAATGACTCCTGAGCTTTGGAATCAGACAAATACGCATTTGCATCCAAGAACTCTCACTTGCTATCTGTATGATCAAGGGAAGGTTCCTTAAGCTTCTTTCCTCACCTGTAAAATAGGGACTTGAGTAGAACTCACCCCATAAAGTTGTGAGGATTAACTGAGATTACAAAGTGTGGAACAATTAGCCTGGCACATAGCACGTGCTCAATAAATATTAGCTCCCAATAAACATTTCAGTTTTCTGGGTATCTTCAGTAAAAGCAGAATTTCTGAAAATTCGTAAAAAGCAAATCATCCAAGTAGAGAAAATACCACACTGCTTGCCTGTTACCATAGAGACCAAACCTGTTCATTAATATACTTTGTTACTGCCTATTGTGGGATTTCTTTTGGCCACTACCAGCCTATTGCAGGATAAAAAAATCCATACTTGAAAAAGGGCAGAAAACTTGGATTCCTGTTCCTAGTCCTGTAAATAGTCAAGGGATCTTGGGAGTATTCATCCATTATTCTGGGCTTAATTTTTCTCATCTGTACAATGAATGCAGGCTTGCTAAAGTCCCCAGGAACCTCCTCACTTTGCTCTTTTGAAAAGTTATAGATGAAAAAAAAAAAAAAGTGCTGTCTACCTAGTAGGAACAACTGTGTGTCCTTGAAAGCTGGTGGGGGGTGGGGGCGAGAGGAAGGAGGGGCCAGGGCGCAGAGGTGAGGACCCAGAGTTTTTAATTTCACTGGTGGTCATTATCTCACCACTTACTTATACTTCATAAGGGTTTTGAGAGCTGAAGAGAACCTTGGTGAATGACAGAGCAACCCATCTATCCAAAAGACATCTAGGATTTGCCAGACATTCATTAAGTTAGCGTCTTGCTAATCTGTACACAGTAAAAATTACTTCCAGAATTAGAAGAGAATTAAGGTAAGATGATTATTAATATCTTCATCTTGTTACTTGATGTTCTCCTTCATACATTATGAAATCCATCTTTGCAATTATCAGTCCTCAGTAAGCCTCGCCAGGTATTATTTCAGCGAAAGCACAGTGATGAAAAATACTAACTCTAGCACTGGGGAAAAGCTTTGCAGATGAAAACATTGGCATTTGGGACCATTTATGCTGCTTTCCAATTCTGAATGATTGCTGGTGTTCATGTTTATTCAGCAAAGTTCCTTAGAGAACTGTTTGAAAGGGCACATGTTCCCTGAATAGAGAAGACAAGCTACTCTGCTCTCTGGAACAAAACGAGGGACAAAGAAGAGGTCATCAGTGACCTCAACTTTCCGCTGCATGTGCACTACTGCTGTGAGTTTATTAATGAAAACCCCACAGAGGAGATGGGAAACTGACTTTGTTTTACTGGCTGTGTACGCTTGGGCAAGTTACTTGACCTCTCTGGGCCTCATCTGTAAAGTGGGTATGGAGTGACAAAGAGTAGACTCTCTCACCAATTATTCCTTTTTAAAATGTCTTCCACATTATTAGAGTGTAAGGAAATTCATCTCTATTTTTCTAAATCTGAATGGATCCCATTTGTCAGGATTGACAAGAAATCTGTATCAGTCATTATTGGGGTGGGGTAGTGGCATGGCTAACGTTCAGGAGTCCTGCCGGGTTAATGCAGTCTTGAGAGTATGAAGAAGGGCCTCTGTTCTTCAGTCTGTTATGCTGCCACTGAGATTTCACTGCCCACATGAGCCATTCCAAAATGAGCAGCTCCTCTACTCATGGCATCCATGCCCTCAGTGCCCAGCCTTTCAACAGGTCTCCCAATATCACAGAGCATGGGCTCGAGACCCAGGCAGCCACGCTCTGTGCCCACCCTGCCTCTTGTCCTGTGTGATTGTGGATTCCTGGCCCTCTACACCCCTTCCCCCTTCAGATCTCTGAGAATCCAGCCTCTCTCCACTGGTCAGACTACTTTTCCCTCCTCTAACCTTGGGGACACTCCACCGTGGGTTAAGCAGCTCCATATTTCCGTAAGCCTAGGTTAGGGACCACAGTGGATTTGCGCATAAGGACGAATGGCGGCAATCACTCCGCCTTGGGGAATGCAAGATGAACTGGGAAGGACTGCAGTGAACTCATGGCCATCTGAAGGAGGAAGTTACTACTCAGTTTCCGGTGATTTATGTCACATGGGAATAGAAGCCCAGAACTGTAGGGTTGTTGTTTTTTAATGTTTCGGGAAAAGCAGAAATCCTGGTTTTTTTCAGGTGCAATTTCCTGGCTTTAAAACGTTGGTACAATTGAAAACTAAAAACATCATGAAAGCCAAACAGACCACATCTGAGGATAGCCAGTTTGTAGCTGTATTAGTTTACTAGGGCTGCCATGACAAAGTGCCACAAATTGGATGGCACAAACAACAGAAATTTCTTATCTCACAGTTCTGGAGGCTACAAGTCTGAAATCAAGATGTCGGGTTAGTTATTTCTGAGGCCTGTGAGGGAGAGACGTGTTCCAGGCCTCTCTCCTTGGCTTGTAGGTGGTGATCTTTATATTCCTTATATATTCACATCATCTATCCTCTCTGTATGTCTGTGTCCAAACTTCGCCTTTTTATAAGCACATCATCATCTTGGATTAGAATGACCTCATCTTAATTTTACTCATCCTTTTGAGACGAGAAGCCACGATCCATTCTTCAGCCAGGTTATCTGCTTAACACACCATCTAGCTCGTGATAGATTCTCAATAAATATGTGTTGTATTGGGGTGATTTGAAGTTGACCAGAATAGGGAAGAGGAAAAAAAAAAGGAGAGGCGGGGGTGTAGAGGTGAGCAGAGGCATTTAAAGATGCTTCTGGCACGAGCTGAAGGCAGTCCGTCCTACGTGGTAGGATAGGAGCCCCACCAGTTTGCAGGGGCCATCAGAGACACCTGCTAAGAATCAGGCATCTCCTGGCTTAGAGGAAAAATGCAATAGCTTCTAACAGAATAGAACAGGTCTAACCTATATAGAATTGGGGACTAGGGAGGTTGAGAGACTTAGTTTATCAACACTGAATAAAAATGGGAAAGTGAATCACAGAATTCCTAAAGAATTATTAGTGCTATAATCCTACATGCTCGTTTCTCTTTTTGTCTCCCTCTGTTTGCTTATTGGCGTGTGTTGGCAGAGTAGGTAATTTCTCCTTGTCTGATGAAGAATGCATGGACTTTGGAGACAAACCTCGATTCACATCTGACTCACATCTGCTCTTCCCTCTTATTTGCTGTGTGCCCTTGGCCAAGGTAGCAAGCTTCTCTGCGTCTCAGACTTCTCATTGGGAAAAGATTAAATTGTACAAATAACAGGTCCCTATCACAGGACAGAATGACACTACTTCCTTCTTATTTGGATAAGTCTCCCTTCAGCACTTTTTCAATCAATTTATCAATTTTGGTTTTTTCGCCTGAGTTTATTTTGTATTATGAAGTATGTTCAGTTACCAACCTAAACAGACTTAAGTACAAAAGAAGAACAAAGCAGTTTATCTGCTGAGGCAACTGGGAAGCCAAGCTTGGTTGTTCCCAGAAGTTCAAATGATATCATTTAAGTTGTCTCTCTGTCTTTCCATCTCTCAGCTCAGACTTTGCTTGGTTTTATTCTCAGAAGACTCTCTCTTTGTAGTAGGGAAAGGATTATCGATAAATAGCTCCATGCTCACAACAGTTTTATAGCTTTGAATTCAGGACAAGAGATAAAAATCTCTCTTTATGGCTCTAGAATTGAAAAAAAAAAAGCAAGTCCAGAAGACTTTGATTGATGGGGCTTGCATCACATGTCCTTTCTTGAGCTCATCGCTGTGTCCCTGACTGGCTAAGGCTGAGACTCGTGCAGCAGCAGGAGGAAGTGGGCTAGCTCTTGACTCCTACACACGTGGAATGGGGAAAGAACAATTCCTCCAAAGGAAGGGATGCGGGGCAGATGAGAACATGTCCACTGCTGTGGACAATGGTCTCTGACTTGATTCAAGTTACTTCTTAAATCTTCTAACAAATTTTCAGCCACTGATTATTTCAGCCTGATAAATATGTCTGACCATGAACATTGATATTGTGGCTGGACATACATAGCAGACTGAAAAAAATGACAAGCTACTAAAGTGAGTAACGATGTTTTGCTTAATACCAATGGTGTGTGCCTGCACACATAACACACACACACACACACACACACAGAAAAGACTGAATGGATATATACCAAAAGGTTAACTCTGATTTATAACTGTCTCTGGTTGGTGAGATTGTATGTAATTTTTCTTTTCTTTTGTTCCTTTCCATCGCTTTCCATTCCTTTTCATTCTTTTGGGGACAGCGTATCTGCATTTTCTTAATTTGCTATAATTAATGTTGCCTTTATATTTTTAAAAAAGGCCCATTTAAAAAAAACAAAGAAACAAAAACCTCTCTCTCCACTCTTAAACTCCATTTTAGAATCCAGCTCTCAGTGGAGCCATTTCTAGCGTTTCCTCCTCCTACACTTCCTGTCAAATAATGAGGACCTTTCAATCCCCTGAACTGAGGCAGCGCCAACACCTCTGCAGGCACCAATTTAACCCTCGCCAAATGCTGGCTATCGGTTCATTGTACCCAGCCTGGGTCCTTAAATTAGTCCCATAATGGTTCCAACTCTTTTAATTCAATTAAATTTAATAACTTTTGATTGAATGTCCAAGTGCTGTGCTGGGCTGTGGCCATTTGTACATACAAAGGTATAGTTAATGGCCCCAGCAGGAGCGCTTGAAATAAAGAATGAGGCCACCTTCCTCTTTTAATCCATCCTGGTGCTCCCAGCTTCTGTTCCACCCCACCCCCATCTACCTGAGGCCTGACCCCTCTCCAGACCTAGGTCCCTATGCCCTGTGTGTTGCCTGTCCTTTTGAGTTGACTCATTCTGCCTCTTCTACAAAGGTTGGGAACAGCCACTCTGGGATGCGCAAAATAATTTATTAGGAGGAAGGAAGGCAATATCAGAAATTTAACTTACATTTACTTTCAACCTAAAACAAAAGGGACGTGAAGCTTTGCCTGTGTTTCATGTTTGTTGGCACATCACGCTAACCAGCTATACATCAGATGAATTGCTAGTACTAAAACTGGCACAGGTAACTAAATTCCTGTTGGAATCTCAGTCCGTATATGATGAAACTAGACCAAGATGAATCAAAAAAACTTTCTTTAAGCCTCGTGCATTTCTGGTGGGATTGCAGATTGGTGCAGCCACTATGGAAAACAGTATGGAGGTTTCCCCAAAAAACTAAAAACAGAACTACCTTATGACCCAGAAATTCCAGTTCTGAATATTTATCCAAACAAATCCAAAACACTAATTTGAAAAGATATATGCATCCCTATGTTCATTACAGCATTATTTACAATAGCCAAGATATGGAAGCAACCTAAGTACCAATCAGTAGATAATTGGATAAAGATGTGGTATATATATACAATGAAATATTACTCAGCCATAAAAAAAGTTACTATTTGTGACAACATAGATGGACATAAAGGTATTATGCTAAGTGAATTAAGTCAGACAAAAACAAATATCTTATAATTTTACTTAAGTGTGGAATCTAAAGAAAGAAACAAATGAACAAACAAAACAGAAACAGACTAATAGACATAAAATAAAATGATGGTTTCCAGCTGGGAGGGGGCGTTGGGAGGCAGGGTGAGAACGGTGAAGGGATTAAGAAGTACAAATTGGTAGTTACAAAATAGTCATGGGGATATAAAGTAAAGCATAGGTAATATAGTCAATAATATGGTAATAACTATTCATAGCGCCAGGTGGGTACTAGACAAGTGTCGTGCAGGGCTTCCAGTGGGGTCTCTGGTCCCACTCCCCACATAAGAACACAGGACATGGTGAGGCCAAAAAGGAACACCCACGGAGCCATAGGTAGGGGAGTCACACCACTATACTCTCGCTGGCGGCTGGGTTGGAGACACAGGAAACAGGAGCCACACAATTCTCAACCCTCACTGTGCCGCTTGCAGACTCAGCCACCATCTTCTTGCTAGCTCCCCCATTTTTTGCTAGCCTAGCCATGGCAGTTATATTAGTGGCCAATGGCTCACTGGTTACAGCTGACGGCCAACTAGCCACAGCTGATGGCCATTTGATCACAGTCGACGGCCATTTACTACCTGAGCCAGCACCTTTCTATGTGAGGCCGAGAGCCTGGAAACTGCTTTTTGGGGCTCTGTCCCCACAACAAATCAGGGGGATCACTTCTTAAATTATATAAATGTCCAACCACTATGCTGTACACCTGAAATTAATATAAAATAATATTGAATGTCAAAATAAATTTTAAGCACAAACTATAACCTGTGGGTTAAATCGAGCCTGCTGTCTGTTTTTGTAAATAAAGTTTTATAGGAAAATAAATAAATAAATAAATAAAATTTAAAAACTAAATACAATTTTAAAAAAGAAATTGGTATTTATAAAAGAGTCACGGGATGTAAAGTACAGCACAGAGAATATAGTCAATAATGTTGCAACAACTACGTATAGTCGCCAGGTGGGAACTAGACTAATCAGGGATCACTGAATAAATTATATAAATGTCTAACCACTGTACACCTGAAACTAATGTAAAGTAATATTGAATGTCAACTGTAACTGAAAAATAAAAAAATAAAATGTATATAGCATGTAAAAAAAGAAATGCTTTCTTTAAAACAGTTTACCACCATTTAAAAAATTACAATTCTTAAAAAAGAAGTTTAATATGTCCTCAAAATAATAAAACAACAAAAGGAGTATTTGAAGAGGAAGGACTCAAAGGAAAATATTTCGAGTTAGCTTATATCCCTCTCATCACCATTTCTCAACTAGAGTCATAAAACTTTCTCAGAAGCTGCAAAAAATTTGTGCTAACAATTATAACAATTTAACACTTTACTATTGTATATTATTATAATAATTTAGCAGTTATAACATTTTAGGATTGCATTCTAAAAAATAAATATATTCCATTTTCAATGTTCATTAGTTATATTGTATTGGTTTATATTTAATGTTTGGATTATTTTTGAATAATACTTTATTTTATTTTATCTGTAAATTTATGTTTAAATAATGTATGTTTTTATTTAATTTTTTATGAATTTGCTTTAACTTGTTGCTTTTTAACACATAGTTTTGTATGTTTGCAATATAGTGAATATTTTACTGACTTTCTATATTATGAATTTTGAATATATAAACTAAGAAAATACCTAAGTGGATATCCATGCTTTTACGAAATACAAAATGCTTTATTGTCATTTTGATTTTTTATACTTGGAGGAGTTGGTTAATAAAAGGGTGAACCCAACCCATTACAATTAGGAAGATTTTAAAATATTATGCACTTTAACTTTATTTCATCCTTTGAATGTTTCAAGTTTTTAATGCTTTATAATGAAAGCAATACTTAATAGTAGTTCATTCAGAAAACTTATAAATAGGTGCAAATGTTGAAGGTGGATGTTTAATAAGTTTTTACCAATGGAGAGTACAATTTTTTTAAAAAAAGCTTGGAGGCTGTTTACTGTAAAAAAAAGCTAATATATTTATGTTGTTGGGATTTTTTTAAAGAAAAGTTAACATTCAACAAATAAACACAATCAAAACTACCTAAAGATCTGAAAAACATTTTTTGGGAGACTTCTGGAATTTCTGAATTTATCTCCATGCTATCTCCTGCTTAAAGTTGAGCCCACCTCCTTCTCCCCAGGATACTAGCGAGACCCAAGGGAAGTCATTTGACTGCTTCCATTCTTCATAGCATCTTGTAGCATGTTAATTCAGGTCATTACTGGAAGGGGAAAATGAGAAAATATTCCTTGGCTTTTGTTCCGGAGATGTTTCACTATATGTGTCTGAATAGCCTTCCCTGAATATCTGGTCTATGAGATCATTTGGCTGAAGGCTTCCCAGTCACACGGTGCATGGAATAAAACTATCAGAACGCAGATAGAGCCAGTCTAAACACTCAGTGCTCTGTGTTGTCTTAAAGAAACAGGGAGAGCCTGTATTCCTAAAGAATGAAGGATTATTATGTTTTGGGGAATATCCATCTGCAGGTGGGAAAGGGGCTGATTGCTGGCATCAGGTACAAACGATTTAAAGCCTCAAGTGCCAAGAATTTATCACATACATGAAGTCCAGCACCTTCCTTACCCACATCAATGTTTGTAACTTCAAAGAGACACTGTGTCACTACAGGCAAAGAGAGTATTTCAGTTACATTGGCAGCCTGGATTTTGTGCTAAATCCAATCCCACTGGGCAGCAGTCTTTGGGCAAACATGGGAATGGTGGTCTTGATTGTCAGTTCTAAAGGTATGCCTTCCTTTGTTGGTTTACAAACGGTGTCTCCATCCTTTCTGTGGAAGCCTTCTTCACATAGGACTCACACTTAGACCACATGTAAATTTGGATAATGATTGCTTGAGTGTTGACAGAGAATTTGGCACAGTGCCTTGCAAAACCAATAGAACTGCAGGAGAGACTTCTTTTATCCTTAGCATGGATCCAATATAGACATGAGAAGGAACATGCCTTCCAAGAAAGATTTTCTAAATCATTGCTGGGGAGAAATGCAATTGAAGGGAAATCTGACATGTGACTGGAATATATTAGGTAATTTACTCAACTTCATAATCGAAAGCAGTTGTCATTTGGTAGAAGACCAAGGAGGAAGTTGCTTTGTTCCACTACACGAATCCTTTAAAGTTACGATCACCTGTACCTGGAAAAAAAAAAAAAAAAAAAATCCCAACAAAGACCATATGTTAGTAGGCCATTTGATTGTGATTTAATTTCTTGTTTTAAATTTAAGAGTCTTTGAAGAATGGTGAGGGGAAACAGGAGAAATTAATGGAAAAAATGAATATATAAGAAAGCAATTAACTAAGATATTTTAAAGTATACAGTAAATTTGATTCATGAATGTTTTACTGTCCCGTTGTTAATGATTTTCTTTTTTCTTTCTTTTTTTTTTTTAATGATTTTCTTAAAATTGTGGCTCAGATTCTAATGGAGGTAGAATCTATACTCATGTAATGTTTGATAAATTGAATTAACCAGACTCGTAGATGAATCTCAATTTCTCTGGGATTATGATATTTATAAGTCTTGACCTCATGTAACTTTCTACCCAGAAGGTAAAATGGAAGTGAATATAGATAACTATTGTTTCAAAAATATGCGACACCTTATTTATCAATGCATTTGTATTGGCCTTATTTATCATGTCTTTGTATTCTGTATTTTTGATTCTTTGATATCTTAGAGCCTTGCTAACCCTGGAGGGACTGACAACCTCCCCAAGTGCTAGCTCATGCCTAGAGATAGCAAATAACTTGTCTATGAATGTGCCTTTCACACGCGAACCAACTAATCCAGAGCTCGTACCCCCAACCACAGACTTGATTGAGTTCTTACACCCCATGCCACTATCTCCTTGCCATAAGCATCCCAGCGCCACATACCAAACAACTAGAAACAACCCTTATCCCCTAGAGCCTGCTGAATTATTCAGACTAGCCTATCCTAAACCGGCTTGCTCTTTCTCACCAATTTCTTCCTGAAGAATCCCCAGTAAAGGCTCTTGGCACGGTATTCCCCTCTTTTTCTGCCTCCTGGCACTCCCCTCCCATGTCATGGGATCTTAGATCTCCCTCCTCTTGGGATCTATAAGTATAACAAACTATCTTCTTTTTAATTGAGGTAAAATAGGTATATACTATGATATGTTTAAGGACATTATGTACAACATTATAATTCAACATCTGTATACACTACAAAGTGTTCACCACCAAGAATCTAGTCACCATTCATTATCATTACACTTGACCCCCTTCACTCATTTGGCCCTCCCCACCCTTTTCCCCTCTGGTAACCACCAGTCTGTTTTCTGTGTCTCTGATTTTGTTTTTGTTTTGTTTGTTCCTGTGTTTTGTGTTTTTTTTTAGACTCTACTTGTAAGTGAAATCATACGGTATTTTGTATCTGTATGTGTGTCTTTAGCCATTCATCCATTGCTGGACACTTAGGTTGTTTCCATATCTTGGCTCTTGTAAATAGTGCTACACTGAGCATAGGGGTGCATATATCTTTTCAAATTAGTGTTTTTGTATTTTTTGGATAAATACCCAGAAGTGAAATAGCTGGATCATCTATGGTTGTGCTAGTCTTTATTTTGGGGGGAATCTCCATACTGTTTTCCATCGTGGCTGTGCAATGTTATGTTCCCACCAACAGTGTATGAGGGTTCTCTTTTCTCCACAACCTCTTCAACATTCATTATTTCTTATCCTTTTGATAGTTGCCATTCTAACTGGTGTGAGATGATATTTCATTATGGTTTTAATTTGCATTTTCCTAATAATTAGTGATGTTGAACATCTTTTCATGGGTCTATTGGCCATATTTATATCTTCTTTGGAAAGGTGTCTACCCACATCCTCTGGCTATCTTTAAATCAGATTGTTTGTTTTCTTGTTGTTGACTTGTATGCGTTCTTTCTATATCTTGGATATTAACCCCTTGTGGGATGTATGGCTTTCAAATGTCTTCTCTCACTCAGTAGGTTGCCTTTTCATTTTGATGATGGTTTTCTCCACTGTGCAGAAGCTTTTTAGTTTGGTGTAGTTCCATTTACTTACTTTTGCTTTTGTTTTTCTTGCCTTTGGAGTGAGATCCACAAACGCATTGCTAAGACCGATGTCCAGGATACCTCCTGAGGGTGTCCACTAACGTGTAGTGCCTAAATCTTCAGTTTCAGTTGGCTTTACTTTATGTAAAATATCTTATGTAAAACAGGAGACTGAAGGCAGAGCTTAGAGCTTGCCCAAAGTGGGAAGTCACTCTCATAGGACCGGATATCCTCAAAAGTGTTAACCTTGGTTGATGAACTAGAAAAGATAAAATCCCACAAACCAAGTCAGTCGTGGCTTTGGGTTGGGGAAGGGGAATGGTTGGTTAATGGTCTCTCTGGAGGATTCATAATATTAACCCTGACTTCAAATACATTGGGGGCTGGAATTCACGATGTCTTTGTATCCCACCAACACCTCAAACCAAGAAATTTCTTTAAAACGGTCCAAGGTAGGAAGAGTAGGCAGGTGCCTGGATGAAGCAAATAGAAATCATTTCTAGAGAAATGTACCTTCAACCTTGGTCTTAAAAATTTCTCACAGACAAAATTCCAAGGAACTTAAACTCATATAAGAACACAAACAAACAAACAAGCAAACAAACAAACAAGTGAGATAGAAGCTACAATGTTATAGCTGGAAGCGAAGTATTGAGTACTCTAAAAATAATGTTTGTTAAGTTAATTTTCAAAATAAAGAGCCTGGGCTTGATGATCCCTGAGGTCCTTTTAACTTGCACAGTTCAGACACCTACAATGCTAAGCAACATGGAACAGCAAAGAATTACTTGAAATGCATAGCCATGTGAGAGGTGGAGGTTGAAGTCGTCAGGAAGACAGCGCAGAGGAGCTGACTCAGCCTTGATCTTTTCCAGGCTCCTCCTCTCCTGGCCACACGCATGGGATATGGGCATCCCTCTCAAGTCTGGGCCAGCGTTAGTCATGCTGTTTCTGGATGAGAAGGAGGATTTCTTTTCACATTCCCTCGGAAGCATCAAAGCATGTCTCTTTACTGCCTGCAGCAGTGTTACGACCACATAGAACAACCAGGAGACCCGTGCATGACAGACCATCTCAATAACTCTGTGCAGAGTTCCCATGCAGCTGGAGAGAGTTGTTCAGACACACAGAAAGGCCACGGGTCTCTTGATTCTTTCTCTGCCTCCTCCTCACATCTGCCACTTAATATCTCTGAAACTATGGCCGATTTACTTTACCTCTCTGAGTTTTGCCATCCTCATTGACAAAGGAGGCAACGTATTAGGATTGCTGTAAAAATTAAACAAGATAATCTGCATAAAGCACTTAGCACAGTGCCTGGCATGTTACGTGTTCTAAGCTTGGCAGTTGGGGTCATTACTTTCCCAACTGTGGAAGATAAAATTAAGAGTTTAATAAGCACATCAACCCCTAGGCCTGAGGAGAATGATCAGATCATTCATAAGTGTGTGGCTGCAACTGAGATATCTGAGAGGTCTAGAAACTTTTGCACATTGTTAGTACACACACAGTTTTCCAACCGTGTTTGAGAAACGGAGTTTTGAGCGGAATCAAATGACATGTTTGTTTGTTTATTCCATAGCAACTCCTTATTCCAAAAATGGTTTGAAACAACCAGAAGAGAAATACATCTCATGCAGCAGGATATAAAATTAGATGTGGCAAATAAATTTCAAAAGGAAAACAGAGGTAAGAAAATCAAGATACACAGTATATGACACAACAAAATTTGCAACAGAGCCTTAAACATCTACTTGTCTGATGCGTTTTGGTTGTGCTTGAACCCAGTGGAACTCGATCTGGAACAGAGAGAGAAGGGCATCACAGCTTTTGTGTGTATCCCCCAACTCATGAGCTTATCGGCGGCTTAAGACAAAGCCTTCTACGGAGGAATAATGACACGCTTCTCTAAAAGATGGCCAGATGACACCTTCAAGCATCCCAGAGCTTCGAAAGGACCTGCACAATTCTTTTGCCAGCCTACAGGTCCCCACAGTATAGCTAGAGGGTCATAGTGTTGGGCCCTACTCGGTAGTAGGAATTGATGATGTTTTTGTGATTCCTCATTGCTCTTTCAATACCTATCTTGTATTTGTGGAAATTCTTGCCTTATGTCTCTCCAAAATAGAAAATTCTCCTTTCCTGCTGCCCTCCTGGCTCTTCTGACACAAGCTACACCAGTCAGATAGACCCATGCGAGGCTTTGAATCAGAAGCAGCAATGGTAAGGAGGCAGACACCATGGAAACCCCACTTTAGTTTTGGCAGGGGCTGTGGCTGAGGCTGCAAAGTCCAATGCCTGGCCTAGGGATAGCATTGGCATTGCTGGAGAAGCTGGTGCACTACGTCAGCACCAGACACGGGGACAAAAGTGGTGGAGACGCCAGCATCTAGGGATCAAGAGCTACGGTAGCAGTCCTGTCACACCAGCTCTGCTGCATGGTTTGGGGAGTCGTTTATGGAACCTTGCGTCAAGTCCAGTACTCCAGCTCTCCCAAAGACACCCTTGTAATAAACACCCTTTCTGCCAGGGTCATCTTCTTTTGCTTGAAACCAAGAACATTGGCTGATAATCGGGTATTTTTCTCCACTTGCCTCATGCCATGTTCATACAAGTGGATATTTTGTTTATAAAAGCCATAGTCTGGTTCATCTGCTTTGTGAGTCGAGATGATTCGTAGGGCATACAATTATGGAAAAGAGTTCTTTTAGGGTTTTTTGTGTGTTTTTTTCTGTTTTTTTTTTTTTTAACCTACACATAATTTGAATTTGTTTTAAGGAGAATAAATTGCTTTATTAATTTTAAAAAGCTTAAAATGTTCAAAATTCAAGTTGTGGTCAGGATGATTTTGTCTATTGTGCCATCAGGCTACCTGCTGCGAGACTGAATATACAGACGGACAATATATAAAAATATATAAAAATAGAATTCTGACCCACGAACTGGTCCAGGAAGCCAAACAAAAACCCTGTAGCAATCAGCCCCCAATAACCTGGATTTGTTCAATGACTGGCAGCTTCCCTCATTTTTGCCTCTATTTCCAATGTAGGGCCAAGCAGAGAAAGGCAGATGCTACCCTAATCAATCACATAGTATAATTCTGCTCCCAATTCCAGTGTGTGCGTTTTTTCCCCACAGCACCAACCAATTCTTCAACACCAGCTGAGTGTCCTACAGTTCAACTCAATCCTGACACTATCTACCCAGAAATAGCATCAGGGGCCACAGGTTAAGAGTTCAGTCTTATCAGACTCCTCCCTCCCCGCTTCAGAAGCCAATCGCAAGTCCGGGTTGTTACCTGTGCCTCTGAGCAAGTGGCTGTAGACTATAGATGGGAGGTTCCAAGGACACCCCATCCCCCACACCCCCCCACACCCCCCCGCTTTGGGTTTGATTAATTTGCTGGAGGGGCCCACAGAACTCAGAAACATTTCACTTCCTAGATTCCCAGTTTATGATAAAAGGTGATAACTCAGGAACAGCCAGATGGAAGAGAGGCATAGGGCAAGGTGTGGGGAACGGCACGGGGGCTTCCGTGCTCTGTGTGAGGCACTCTCCCAGAATCAGCTCATGTCCACCAACCCACAGGCTCGCTGCACCCCATCCTTTGGGGTCTTCTTCATTGTAGGCATAATTGATTGACTCATGGCCATCAGTGACTAACTCAATCTCCAGTTTGTCTCCCCTCCCCAGAGGTCAGGGGAGCAGGACTGCCAGTTGCAACTCTCCGATCACGTGGTGGGTTCCCCTCGCAGCCAGCCCTTAGTGCTTTTCCCCAACCACCTCATTAACATAACAAAAGACATTCCAACGGTTGCAGGAGCTTTATGGCAGAGATGGTGATGAAGACCAAATATTTATTTCTAATTATAAATTACAGTATTACACATAGGATGCCCCACTTCTAGTTAGCCTGCCTTCAGCTCCCCCATGCCAACAGCCTCCAATTGAGGCATTATCTGAAGCCTTCCCTTTTTCCATTGTAAAGCTTTCCCACTCCTCTGCCCGCTGTTGAGTCTCTGCTAAACACAAGTGATGGTGGCTGGCCCCCTTGATACAGCCAGTTCTGAATAAACAGGCTTAGCTCGTTCCAGTTTGGGTGGTATTCATTTATTTCCACATTGCTAAGGCCTTATTTCAACTAGGGCATGTTCCTGTGGGTAGTGGATTGACGCAAGCTGTGAGCGTCCCGTATTCTTCACTTCCTCCACTTCTGTTCCCGCCACTCTTCCAACTGAGCGCCATTCCTCAACAGGGTACCCTGAGCCATTCAGTGAAAAATGACAGATGTGGTGGCCTCTCAGGGAGAAGCAGTTGGCGCTAACATTTGTTCCTCTCTTCATGCTGTTTTTGCAGTTCCTAAATCTGATTCTAAGAGAAAAATTATTGTGTTTTAGATTATAGAGATTAAGCATAATGTAAGGCAGCATAGTATAAAAACATTAGTCACAACTAATTCTATTATTTTAGGACTGTTTAATGGAGCTTTGTAATACATGCGGCAATGTTTCAGTTTTCAAAATTAATTCATAAAAAGAGGCTTTTATAATATATATTCTCAAAATAACTTCTATTAATTTGTTCTTCAAATGTACATAGGTTCCCGTAAGGTATTAAATGAACAATGTATAGTTAATTTTCTAGAGTCACATTTGACTAGTTCTCTAGTTATTTGGGTATTATTAGATTGCTATATTATGAAGAACTTAGTAAAATAATTCCATTGTTCTCGTTCATTGTTGGAATTAACATTTTCAAATGGACCATCTACCTATACCAAATTAATGTTTCAGACTTCTCTGCAGTCTCACATACTCTTTTCATTTCTCTTTATCTCTCTAAATACCTACTTTAAAAGACGTCATTTTATCAAAGCATGCAGTGGATTGTCAATTAAAACAGGAAAATCCAAACAATATCCCTTAAGTATATTTCTTGCTTTGGACTGCGTTTTTCTTTGCTGCTTAAAAACTCATCTTATTACTCAATTTTATCAATTCTAGGTACATTTTTTTCACATTTTGACATATCTAAACTATAAATATTTTTTATAATCAGTGCTGTTGTCTTAGTTTATTCGATCTCATTTTTTATTGTCTGATGAGGCACAAAATGATAGCATATGTTAAAATCGATACATCTTAAATCCAGTGAAATGTGACAGCAGACTTTTGTTAGGCATTGTTTTCTGGGTCTTCTATACCATAACAGGATAGGCGCTGTAGAAATGCAACAGCCCTGACCGAGGGCATTAGCTTTCCAAATGTGCCCTGTGAAGACTGGGGTTTATTGAGAGGAGGGGAGCAGGTGGGTCACTAGGGCAGCAGCTCTGTCCTTTTGTTTCTTGTTGCTTTTGAAACAAATGGGACTTCTCAATAAATTTTTCGTAGAAGAGAGTCTGTGTTGCTAAACAAAACAGAATTTTGAAAATCAGTGAGCAGGAAGATTGACTACCTGCAGCAGAGTAAAACTAGTGGCATCTTCTTGAGTTCCTGCTACATGACAGACCCAGAACTAGGTACCATACATGTAGGGCAGGGGATTTTATTGAGGTGCTAATTTGTGTTTGGCTGTCTATAATTTTACCACTCCTCACTCATTTCTAGCACGTAGTGAGGTTTGTGTTCTTTACTCACAGGAGGTTTGTGGCAGGGCCAGAAGGAGGAATGGCTCTTTCTGTTTCTTACAAATGTTTCTTACAACTCCTTAAAGATGATGCTGGTTCTCCTCCATTCTGCCCCTGCCCCCCAGATTGGTAAGAGGTCTAGGTCTGAATCCAGCTTTGGAGTCCCATCTGTGCAGGTGGCATCAGAAGATGGCTTGATTTCAGATACACCTAGGAAGGTGGGCCCCGGGAATGAGACTCCTATTCTCTGTAGTATCTTCACAAACCCTCTCCTTGACCAAATGTTAGTCAGGCTCCTCTCAGCCTCCTTTTTGACTGGTCCCAAACTTGGGCTTCCTTCTCTATACTTTTAGCAAGTATCCTGCTAAGTCATTTCAGCTAGAATTCCCCCATCTTCAGTATCTGACCCATTTCCTCACCCCCCTGGTAATATCTAGTCACTCTGGGCAGCCTTCAGTAAAAATCTTAGATCAGTTTAGCAAGAATTACCCTACTGTCTTAGCAACTTTCCATCCACTGACCGCTTCTCCTGTTCTGCTCCTTAGCTGTAAATCCCCACTTTGCGTTGTCATGTTTGGAATTGAGCCAAATCTCTCTTCCCTACTGCAAAACCCCATTGCAGTAGGTCCCACACCTATCACAACAGTGCTGAAGAAAGCCGGCCTTACTATTAACAAGTATCAGAATATGCTTCTTTGGCAATCTGCCCTAGGAGTACCAAGACAGAGCAGAGCCACCAGACGTGCAGGGACAGTCAATGTCTCCTTGGCACCCAGCATGGGAAGAAGTCTAAAGGAATCTTCGATGCTTTGATGGGTATAGGACGAGGAGAGGAGAGGAGAGAGCTCTTGGGACAGCTGTGCATCAGCCAGGTAGGTGGAGACTTGGATATGATTTAAGTTGATTTAAGAAAAAAAATTACACATTTCTTACACGGCAAAATTCGGGCTTGCAAATTTACATCAAGACACATATTTTATCCATTCAACTTCACAACACCTGGAAGGTTAGTGGCAAACCTGTTTTGCCATTGAGGTCTTGGAAGTTCAGAAAGAAAAGAGATTTGCCCGACTTTTAGAGTGATCCAATCAATACAGGACACATGAGTGCTACAAGGAATAACAAGGGGACCCTATTGTCTGGCATAATTATTTAATTTGCACTTGACAGTTATTTCCTTGTCTAGTCATTTCTTAAATATATGCTTCCTGGTTGATTTCTTTTTGAGAGTGTTGAGTCATTCAGGACAGGAAGACTACATTTGAGGAAATATTCTCAATTATACCCAAAATATCTGGATACCAAGTAAACAAACAAACAAACAGAAAGATCAAAAGGAAGCATTCAGCTTCATCTAGAGGATTAAGAGCCCCTAGTGGACGTGGGAGAAAGATGAAAGACATTAATTTACATTGTGGTGCAGTGTCTTACTTTGTGGGAGGAGGACCTAGTGGAAGGGCAGTAGGATAGTAATAAAAGCTCAAAATTTTATTACTGTAATAAAAGTTATTATAGAGATGAACTAGGTCCAAATTCTGTTTCTTGTTTTCGGGGATCAATTAGATAACCCAATTAATATGATTAGCAAAGTGCTAACAGATGGCAACCCATAATTTTTTCTTTTTTAACTATGTCAGCGAGGAAAAATTTTCTACCATTCTAGGTTCTTCTGGCTCATCTAATAATTAAATTGACAGGAGACAGAGGAACAGGAGAAAAACAAAATTGCATACAGACGGAGGCCCCATAAGAATAGGAGACCTATAGGCATTTAGGCGTTTGAGGCTTATATGTCATTCTGAGCTAAGGAGAAGGGGGTAAGGGTCTGGAACATCAAACGGGAGGAAGATAATTATAGGAAGATAAGAAAACCAAGTGTTTGGTAAACAAATGTTTGCTCTGCCATGCAAAGACAATGGGGACACAGATTGGACTTTGAGCAAACAGGCTGGCCCAAGCTCCCTTCCAGTGTATCACACCTAGCTTATATTCTTCGTAGTTATCTCTGGTGATAGTTCTCTTTCCGGACCAAGCCCTCCATCTAAATTCTTTTCGGTAGTTAAGGAGGGAGTAAAAAGCTCTTCCTGAGTCCTTTGGGCCTCAGTTGCCTTTAAGTTAACATAAAAGTGGCACATTCTGGGGAGACTCATTCTATTTAGAAAGGCTGGACACAGTCAGGAGTCCAAATTAGGCTCTTCCAGTTAGCAGCTGGGCGACTTGGAGCAAGTCATTTAACTTCTGAGCATCAGCTTTATCTTCTGAAAAACAAGGATCATAACAGAATCTACCTCATGGGTTGATGTGAGGATGAAATGAAATGACGGATATAAAGCTCTTAGCCCAAGATCTTCCTGTGATAAGCACCCAACAAATGGGTGCCATTATAGAAAGTATTATTGCAATAACTGCTGCTGTGACTGGCACTCACACGTCAGCAAGTACTTTGAATTCAACTCAGGCAGCAGACATTCTCTCCTCCTCCTTTCTCCTTCTTCCTCAGCTCCTCTGTCCCTCTTTCTCCTACTCCTTCTTCTAACATGACTTAACTGAGCTAATGTCAAAGTGTGAGAGCTCACAGCGTGAGCGTGAGAAATGAGAGTTTCCCAATCTTTGTCTAAACTCACTTGGGAAAAAAAGCTCAGATCTGGAGAAGAATGACTAATTATTATTACAGTTCTATAAAAACTGGAAGGTAAATATTGGCTTTCTAGATGCAAAGCGTTACATGTCTTCTAAAATTTGTATAAAATGCTTTCCCACTAAGAATAGAAAATAGATGATTTTGTTTTGAGAGCATTTATTATTATGCAGATTAGATATTAAACACCCAAATATCTTATTTGCTAATTTGCCATTCATGAGAAAATTAGACATGCTAAAAAGTTCTCATTTTTAGAGCAAAGAATCTTTTATATTCTCAACTCAAAAGGAGGTCTACCATTGTCAAAAAGATATTTAAATATATGCAGATAATCTTGAATTCAGATGAAAAGTGTAATTCAGTCTATAGTGCCCCTGCTTTATGTCAAAGCACTGTGGATTCTTTCTTGTTTCTTGTTTCTTTTTATACATATATATATATGCAGAGAATCATGGTGAAAGCAATGATTAATTTGTAAAACTGACAAATTGAAAGTTCAGCCACTAAAGAGGTATTGCGGTGCCTCAGCAATCATAGCATTGTGTTTCTCTTTCTTAATGGGCCTCAACTTCCTGTGTCCTTTGTTGCTAGGAAACTAGTCTCTACTGAATTGAAAGCCACCTTTCTGTTGTTATTGTTGACTCTATGGAGTCTGAAATGAACCGGGCATACCTTGAATCTTTTAGTATTAACTCTTAGTAATGTGCCTATGGATGATGTAAAAAACCCTGAACTCAGTATTTTCTGTAGAGCTATTGCTAAAACCCCAGGAGCAACCCAATGCCCTTATAACTTCCCTTTGGAAGTCATATGAAAATTCCATTTCATATCCCATGTGAAGCCTCCCAGAAGTAGAAAGATAAAAGGAACTGAGCTGTGGTCCATTTGCTCTCATTTCCATATTGAATTAAGGTACAGACCACCTTAGGAACCTGACAGATGTTCAGAGAGGTAGAGCTGCAAAGGAACAATGCATTCCTGGGCAAATTGCAGTCTTTCAGCAGAGTCTTTTTTGTATTCACAGTTCAATCCAGAATTTGAATGCATGCTGGAGGCTTTTAAGCTTCCTTTGCGGTATTGCAAGTGATGAGAGCTACCAAATCGCATTTGCAAGATGAGTAACTGTTTTTTTGTTCAGTGGAAGAAGATAGTGAATGTGATTTGCAACCTTGTTTTCTTCACAACCCAACTCAGGAACACAGATTCCTTTTAACACCATTTTGATTCTGATGTAATTCTGAGTGTACATTCAGAGGAAGAAGTCATGTTCATAAGATGCAAATCATATGACAGCAGAAGTAAAGGTTCGAGGCAAGTCACAAGGCAGCCCTGAGATCCAGTCTAACCAAAAATGGACCATTAGCCAGTGGTGGGAAGGGGTTTAAGAAGCCCCTAGAAGAGCTAAAAGACTGGCTGACTCTATTCTTTGAAGCTTTTCTTTCTAGTGTTCAGAATAGTCCTTATTAACCCAGCTACCAGCCAGCTCCTAGTTGCTAGGCTCAGACACACCAGCTCAGGATTCCTACATCTCATGGATCAAAGGCACTGATTACCTTTCTTTCCCCTAATCCCTTCCCAGAGGACTGGGCATTCTCCTTTTATAACCCCCAACAAAAGACCTGATACTGCTTCCTTTCCTTGGCAGTGGGGGGGCCATTTGCTCACCCTTCAAACATACCCACTCTTTAAAGGAGTCCTGCCCTCGATGACTCAAAGGAAAGTTACTCTCCTAAAGGCAATTTGTTAAGTGCTTCCAAGGAAACTTTCTGAGATACGTCTTCTCCTTGGTAGGAAAACAGAACTCTGACACGGCAGCATTCCATACTAAATAAGGATAAAACCATTCTCCCATTTCAGAAGTTCTACTTGCCTCTTGATGGTAGGATAGTCACAATAGGGCAATGTTTCTTAGTGCCATAAGACCTTGGGTTTGAAAACAAGCCATCTGGGTTCAAATTGTATTCTGCTGGGGGACGTGGGCAATTACTTTACCTCTGTATGCCCTATCTAGAGTGGTTCAACCAAAGAGTTAGAGGCTTTCATTAGGATTTTATGTTCTCAGATATTGGTAAAAGCAAGAAAGATTTCAGGCAATTTTCTTAAAAAATTTGCCCCAAATCTACTCTTACCTCAAGTTTTAGAAAATTTCAGGTCAACATTTTTCTAGCTTGAATGATCTGGATTTTTGTTTGTTTGCTTTTGTTTTAGCTTCATTCTTCATACTTAAAGCCTTTTTTTTTTCTTAAAGAAAACTACCGTTATTTTAATTTCTTTGAAGAGCATTAAAGCTTCTTTAATGAAACTGTAATTAAGATGAGAAACTCTTTCTCATGGTCACAATACTACTAAGTGTCTAAAAAGCATAAACTTTTAGGCTCAGATCTGAGTCCTGCTTCTATCTCCTCCTGTCCTTTTCCCTTTGGGAAAGTTAGAGTCCCCTCTAAGCCTCATTTTTTTATCTTCAAATTGGAAATATTTATCCTTCTCTTTTTTTAAAAAAATAAGACTCTTTTTTTAAGAGCAGTTCTGGATTCACAGCAAAATTGAGAAGGTACAGAGATGTCTCATATATTAATGTGACCATACATGTACAGCACCCCCACCATCAACTCTTCACTTTTGAAGGATAACTTTGCTGTGTATAGAATTCTAGGTTGGTGACATTTTTCTTCCAACACTTTAAATATTTTACTCCACTTTCTTCTTTCTTACCTGGTTCCTCGTGAAAAGTTTGCTGTAATTCTTATCTTGCTCCTCTTTAGGTAAGATGGTTTTCCCACTCCACCCTCTGGATTTTTCCAAGATTTTCTCTTTGTAGTTTGTTTTCTGCAGTTTGAACATGATATGCCTAGGTACTTTTTGTTTTGTCTTGTATTTTTCCTACTTGGTGATCTCTGAACTTCCTAGATCTGTTATTTGGTGTCCACCATTAATTTTGAAAGTTCTCAGCCATTATTATTTCAAATATTTCTTGTCCTCCAGTCTCTTTCTTTCTTATATTCCAATTATGTGTATATTGAAATGATCTTATGGTTTTGAAAGTACTGGCTTGTTTTATTTAGTTTTCCAGTCTTTTTTTCTCTTTGCATTTCTATTTGGAAAGTTTCTATTGACCTATCTTAAAGCTCCTGGATTCTTTTCTCGGCTGTGTCCAGTCTATTTCTGAGCCCATCAAAAGCATTCTTTATTTCTGTTACAGTGTTTTTTTGTTTTTTTTTATTTCTAACATTTTCTCTTGATTTGTTCTTAGCATTTTCAACTCTCTGTCTATGTTACCCACCTATTTTTTTTTTTTTTTTTTAAGATTTTATTGGGGAAGGAGAACAGGACTTTATTGGGGAAGAGTGTGTACTTCCAGGACTTTTTTTTTTTCCAAGTCAAGTTGTTGTCCTTTCAATCTTAATTGTGGAGGGCACAGCTCAGCTCCAGGTCCAGTTGCCGTTGCTAGTTGCAGGGGGCGCAGCCCACCATCCCTTGTGGGACTTGAGGAATTGAACTGGCAACCTGGTGTTTGAGAGCCCGCGCTCCAACCAACTGAGCCATCCAGGAATTCAGCGGCAGCTCAACTCAAGGTGCCGTGTTCAATCTCAGTTGCAGGGGGCGGAGCCCACCATCCCTTGTGGGACTCGAGGAGTTGAACCGGCAGCCTTGTGGTTGAGAGCCCACTGGCCCATGTGGGAATCGAAACAGCAGCCTTTGGGGTTAGGAGCCCGGAGCTCCAACCGCCTGAGCCACTGAGCTGGCCCTATGTTACCCACCTAGTTTTGCATGTTGTGCATTTTTTCCATCAGAGAGTGTGACATACTAATTATAGTTATTTTTAAATTCCCTCACTGATAATCCCAACATCTGTATCATACTTGAGTCTTGTTCTGATGATTGCTTTGTCTCTTCAAACAATATTTTTCCTTACATTTTAACATGTCTTGTAATTTTGGTTGAAAGCCAAACATGTGCATTGGATACTAGGAACTTTAGGTGGCAGTTTATGTTAATTTGTCTAGGTTTAATGCCTGCTGTCATATAGGTGCCAGAGGCTTCAAATTCCTCAAGCGTTCTTGTTTTCATCTCTCCACTTGATTTTGGGCTTTCCCCCTTCTTAGAGAGAATCTGTATCTTGTATCTCTTTGAGGTGTAATCCACTGTTATTATACGAAAGTCCTGTTATTGTGATGGCAAAGTGTAGGAGAGGGAGAACCTTCTATAATCCTATAATTAAATTACAGTCGTTTAGTAAACCTGTGTCTCTGGACTGCAACCACCACAGGTGTTTCTTCAGAGAGGTAGCTTTCCCCGCCTTGTTCCCCACACACTTTCCTAGCTGTGGCATTCCCAATCTATTATTTTAAAATCTTGACCTCTGTTGACCATGGTATTCCCCTCTCTCTATCCTCTAAGTGAGATAGAATTGTTAGAGGGGGATGATTGCCAGCTGAGATAATTCTGGCAAATCTTTTTCTTGGAAAGTAGACTTTTATTATGGTGAAGACTCTTGAGACTATTTTACCGTGATTACTCTTCCCCTCCTCCTGCCAAAGCCAGGAGAGGATTTTTCTTGGATCTTCACTATGAGAACGTGGTAGTGTTCCTAGAGGTAAAGCTCATGAAAATTTGAGGGCCCATCTAAGACCATAGCCCCCCATAAGACTGTTTCTTGTTCTCATGCTAGTACATGCTCAGTCGTCATCAGTTCATCAAAATCACCTTTTAGTGTTCCTACCAGCATAAACTTTTAGTGGCTTTTGCTCTCAGTAAGCAGTTCTGGCTGTGATTCTCTGTATGTGCCTGTTCCTCTATGTTTCAGGGTGGCTGTTTTTCTTTCATCTCAGTTCTCTGATGGTTCCAGGAAAAGTTATTGATCTTTAGATTTCTCAGCTTTTTTTGGTTGTTGTTATTGTAAGGACAGGAGTGATAATTTACAAGCTCTTCCCATTTTAGAGCTGAAACCAGAAGTCCAAGTTGGGAATAAAAATAGTTTGTGTGTCAAATTCCTTTGGGGAAGATTCGACAAGATAGTACATGTAAAGTGTTTGGCATAGTATCAAGCATAGAGTGAAGGTTTAGTAAAAATTAGCTTTTTATTATATCAGAGAAGGTTTAGAATTTTACTCATATATATATATATATATATATATATATATATATATATATATATATATATATATAAAACCCTAAGTATTTTTCCACCATGAATTCTTTAAAAAGAAAAAAAGTCTGAAATAAACAAAACTATTTTAACTAGACTATGTGAATCTAGCCAAGTAGTACAAGATTAAAGCTGAACACCATCCAAATGCTAAACTATACCTCTAGTTCCAAAAATACACAACAATTCAGTCTGGTCATGCTTCACTTATCAAAGCACACTTGCCATTGGAAATAAACATCTCAATTCCTATGATTCAATGATTATTTTTTAATGTACATTTTATGTGCCAGGTGCTATGTGATATAAAATTGATTTTCTCTGTGTGCTTTCTCTGGAATTGTTCAAAGTGTAATGAGAGTGACAGCCAGGTAAATAGCTAATTGTAATACAGTACAATGAATATGTGGTAAAGATACAAAAAGGAGTGTTACGGAGTTATTAAGGCAAAGCATTTGAACTCAGTCTAACTGCATTCAACTCCTGGCTCTGTGACTTAACCTTGCAGTGAGATCATGAGCAAAATGTTTAGCCTCACTCAGCTTTGGTTCACTCATCTATAAAATGGGACTAATGACACATATATTATAGGATTCAATGCATGTAGAATGCTTAGCACACAGCCTGGAGCATACTAAGTGTTTGGCAAACTTCCCTCCAACAATTAGCTATAAACGAAATGCTGTTAGGAAGACTCACTTAAGCTTGATGGGAGGATCTAAGCCTTGTTTCTAAGCAATCCCAAATACTTGGCACATAGTGAGTTCTCAGTACATCAGTCTCATCAGTGAATGATTGAACAAATGAGTAAGCAATTCAATCTGCAGGGAATTATGGAAGATGTCCTAAGGTAGCATTTGAACCTGGTTTTGTAGGCTGAGGAGAGTTTCACCAAGTGAAGTAAGGATTAAAAAAATATATTGGGGGGGAAGATATCTGTCACAAGAGAGGAAACTGGGAATTATCCAGTGTCTCTAGAATTTTGCTTTAACTTGAGAAATAAGCTTTGAGTCTGTGACTCCAAAGTTTTAGTTTCCTTTTCTTAAAATTGCCTGCTCCATCCTTCCCCCTCCTTCCCGCTCCCCCAAAAAAAGAACTGAAAAGAAAACTAAAGGAACCAGGTAATGAAATTAGCATTAAATACTATATTTTTTTCCAAAGATTTTTAGGAAATGGAGAAAAGTTTATGTTTACAGTCAATTAATTCTACTCCTGTGGTTTTGCTATCTCAAATACATCCAGGGAGCTGCTAAAATTGAGATTCCAGGCTCTCCACCAGACATATTGATTCAGGATTTCTGGGTATGGGGACTAAGAATCTACATTTTAGATATCTATCTCAGCTGATTCATTTGCATACTAAAGTTTGAGCACCATAAGTTTCCACGCAAGGATCTCAAACTGGTGCCCAAGAGCTAAACACATATTTGATTATTTCTGGTATCTTGGCTTTGCCCCTAAAACACATCTCCCTAACTCTCCTATCCCTGGACATACTATGTTTGACTCACTATTTATTCTTCCAATGTTAGTTTATTCATTATTTTTTATTGAAAATGTATTTCACAAACAGGGCCTACTATGAGCCAGACAAGAAGTTGTCTTTAATTTCCCTTCTGTAGGGTAGGTACCCTTCTTGTGTTTTCCCATGGCACCCTGTACTTTTCACTCTCATAACACTTAGGATACTATGTTGTAATTACTTGTTTACTTGTCTCCCTCACTATGAAATATGTTCCGTGGGAGCAGGAACTTAGTTTTGCTGTCTTCCTAGTGCCTTCCTTGCACATTGCCTCACAGATGGTTGATTCTCTGTAAGTGATTTTTGAGTGAAGAATGGATGCATGCATAAATGTATCAGTCAGTGATGACTGTGTAACAAGCAGCTATAAAAAATCCTGATGACATATGACAATAAGCATTAATTTCACTTAAGCACCTGCAAGTTATCTGAAGGTTGACTGATATAGACAGAGATTAACTGCGTTTGGTTCCAAGCTGTAGGTTGGATCCACTGCCTGTCTCTCATCCTTCTTGGACAAGCAAGCTAGCTGGAACATATTTTTCTTGTGGCAGAAGACAGGAACACAAGAGGAAAAGCAGGAACATTTAATACCTTTTGAAGACTAGAATCAAAACTGGTACCCTGTCACCTCACAGATTTGAGGTGACACTCTATTTGCCAATGACAGAGGGTGTGGATAAAGAAGAATGAAGGTTTAGGACCGATAACTCAATCAGTTATATACACATTAATAAATAAATGGAGTATTAAGTGAAGAGATTTGAAAGAAAGGACATATAATTCACCTAATTCACTTGCTTCCATGTCCTAGGACACTTGGGACTCTGGAGAAATGTAGTCATGATAAGGAGCCACCCTAGAAGATCTAGTCCAACTTCCATTTGGGGATTCACTAGAACCTATTAAGTTCACATACTGAAGAGAAGAGATTTGGTCTTTACAAATTACATAATAATGGCACCCATGTGTTTCTGCTACCCCAAACTTGAAAGGCTCCCTTGATGTGCTGAAAGTGAAAACACAAGTCCTGCACACACTCCGCTTTGTTTTCTCTTCTACTGGCTGTGCCCAATTATTGCGGGACACACTGGATAGAGGAGAGAGGTTTGGGGATGAACCTGGAGGGTCAGGGCCTGAACCAAGGTCATAGCAGAGGAAGTGGGCAGGAGGAAGGATGGGTGGGGCTTGTAGAGGTTCTATTTCTAGGACGTGTAGGTTTTCATCAATCATTACTGTTTGTTTAAAGTGGTCACATCAATATTTCCTTTTGCTTTCTTCAGATTTGTTTTTTCCTGTTTCTACAGAATGAAAGAACCAAGCTTAAGCTATTCACAGTGAGTGACAACGGATTTAAAGCCATCAGTATTTTAGCATAATACTCTAGGGTCAAATTTTTCTCATAAAAAGAAGAAAAACTGGATTACTGGGCATTGAAGCAGCGAACCGAGGCATTGAAATCCATCCAGATTACCTGGACACACATTTCTCTGAACTCCTACCATGGCTGCTAGATAATTGTTACCCCACCAAGTCTCTGTGGCTGGATTTGCAGCGCTGCAGATTTTGATAGTAAAAGCAGAAACTCGGGTGAATATTCCAGATGTTTCCAATGATCTAGACGCCTGGTGTGATGGCAAGTCCTATCCAGATGGTAACTGAATATTTAATCTTCTGCCTGGATGTTGGCTGCCATCTGTACACCCAGGCTTAGAACTTAACAGGCGTCAGTCAATACTGTGTTGTCTGTTAATTAGAGATTGACTTGAGAACATTTTGTCCACTGAATGCCTGCTGTTTCAGTAATCTTCCAGCCAGACACATTTACCTGAATATTCATAGTCACTTAGAAGACACACAGCAGTCACATGCTGACTAATCATTTAATTTCTCCTACCTACCCGTCAGCGTCCTGATCTTGCTGTCTACTCACTAAGCTTTTATTATTTTTCTTTTCAAAATTTGAAGATCCCTGGAGAGAATGCTGCGAAAATGATTTGGTGGCTGTCTAATTTAAATGTTATCCATCTGAACAATTTCTATTTGCTGGTGAATAAAGTCACCCATCATGTCTTTGCTTGTATGCTGTATGGTAGTCTCCTGTTACGCACTCTTGGGCATCTGTCCTGCATTGGAGCAGTCAGAAGATCTTTTTAATGGTTCTTTAGGAAAAAGCCTGAACTCTTTAGCATGGCTTAGAAGCCATGCAAGATCATATTCTTGATCTCCCTTTTGCTTTTGTCACTCTTGCTTTCTTTGTTTCTAAAATAGCATTTCTTCTCTGGGATCTAAACCTTCACACATTCCTGGGTCCCACTTTCCCTTCTCTCTGACTCATTAAATCCCACTCAGCTCTGAGATTAAACCTCTTTTGCTCAGAGATGATGTCCTGAAAACCCCAAACAAGGTGAATCTGTCTTATCTGCACTCCTGTAGTATACTGGCATCCTTGTTTTATAACTCACCTTTTTCGTAATTATTTCTTGGCAGTCTACTGCCTACATTGTACTATTCCAAAGGTCAGCAACTATGTGTGTTTTTAAACGCACATCCCAGTATCTGGCACATACAAGGCACTCAGTAAATATTTGCAAATTAGTGAATGAAAATGAAAGTAGAGGTTTAACTTGGCAAGTTTAGGAATAATGTAATAATGTAACAATATCGGATCTATTTCAATTGAATCAACAATTTAATATCAATGAATATCTTCTTCAATATTTTTCTTACTTGTCAGGCACTGTGTGTGAGACGGGGGTGGGGGGGGAGTAACATAGTTTCTTTCCCCAAAGAATGTATTAATATCTAGTTAAAATACTTGCTGGTTCGTGACTAAGATAGTAATGCATAACTTTTGCAAATTTAATCTGTAGGCACACAGTGAGGTTAGGGACCAGATGAAGTATTACCTTTCTTTTTTTTCTTCCCCTTGTTGATTTCTCCATGACGGTGGTTTATATATATATCGAGATTTAGGGTATCAGCCCTCAGACTTCTCTTTAGGTGTCTAGGTATTGTAAGGAGTAATTGGTCCTTACTTGCCTTCATTGCCTCCAGCCTAAGCTTCTATCTGCAGCCAGCTCAGCGGTTCTCCTCTCTTCTAGGAAGCATGGCTATGGGACAGAGAAGAGCGAGGAGACTCTTCTCTCCTCTTTCATGGTGCGTGAGTCCCAGTCCTGCTGACCACTTCCTTCTTGCATTGAAGATGATTGGAGGTGATTGATGATAAGGAGGGATAGGTTGAGATCAGGCTTTGAATTGCCCTGAAGCCAAGCACCTGCTTGGGCATGAAGAGAAGATTCCTCTGTGGTCAGTTAGGTATCTGGTGCGGTGATAGAGGCATTGGAAGAACTTTGTCATGCCTCTTTGGCTGGTCCAGCACTTGCTTATGGTCCTTCCTTTAAAGTGTTATTTTTCAGCTTGAATCCCATGTTAAGTTCTGGTTTTTTTTCTGGGTAGGTTAAAACTTAACATCTTCACATGAATCCGTTTTTCAGGTTGATTTCTAAGTAAAGACTCGTGTGAAGTTAGAATCAGATCATACTCGAGATGTTTTGTATCGGAAAGGGTAGTATAAAGAGAAATACATCACAAGATATATGGGGATGTCTGGAGTGGACTGGGGAGAAGCAGAAGGATGGAGTGGGATTGGGTCAGGGCTCCGACTCGCAGCTGTGGTGTGAGAGAAAGAGTGCTGGCCTTGACGTCGGACAGGCCTGGCTTAGTCTTGGCTTTGCTGCTGAGCAGCTGGGTGACCTTGAGCACTGCATATCCCCACCTTCCTCCTCCATTAAATGAGAAGAATATTCTCCACTTGAAAGGATGGTGGTGAGGCTCAAAACAGAAACTATGAATGTTTTTTGTAAATGGCTGTGCGTCAGTCCATCATTGAGTGGATGGGCTCTGGAACCAGACGGCCTGGATCTCAATCTTGACCATACCTCTCACTTGCAGCCTCACCTTGAGTTAGGAACTCCATTTCTTTATTTGTAAAATGGGGGTGCTAAGTACATGTACTTCGTAAGACTGTGAATTAAGCAAGTTAATGTATGTAAGCTTTTTACAACAATTCTGAAAGGTTATGCGTGTTCAGCGCAATAGAATTTAGGTGATGATGGTGGTGACGGTGGTGATGGTTACCATCTCAGTAACATAGAAAGGCATCGAGTGGTTATGAGCAAAGACTCAAGAGATATCCAGCTGAGTTCAAATCCTGGTCCCCCTATTAGTATGAACAAGGTGCTCAATGTCACTGCTTCTGCCTTCTCATCTGTAAAACAGAGATCAAATAATGCCTACTGAACAGAAATGTTTAGAAGATTAACATAATTCATATTTAGCACACACAGTGCTTGGCACATATAAGCTCCCAATACATTTTGGCTATTATTATCAAAAAGTTCATGTTAACAGAGACTCAGAGTTAACAGGCCTGGGGAAAGATGAGCATAAAGCCATGGAAATGTCCCTGAAGTATGTTCAGAGAACGTCCCGTGTCTCCCAGCTTTCTCTAGCCTTTGGGTCTGAACTCAGCAAGTCTCCCGGCTGCTGCTGCTCTTCCCCAGCTTTTCCATCTCTTCTTTGTCCATGTAGGTGACATGTTTTGAATGTTTACTGTGTTCTAGCCATCAGATTATCTCATTTAATCCTCCCAATACACCTGTACTATGACCATGATTCAAGAGTGAAGGGCGTGAAACACAGAGAGGTTTAGTTACCTTGTCCAAGGTCACAGAGCTAAGAAGAAGTGCAGCCTGGATTAGAATCCTGGCCCTGGCAATGCCTTACAACAAGGCCACACTGCTTCTCATTCCACAGTCCTCTGGAGCGTGTGACCTTGTGAGGGCCATCTTCCAACTCAAACTTCAACAGTGATGTTTTCTGCTTGTTCCCCAGTATGGCTTGCAGCCTCTTAGAGGTATAAAAGCAAGACATCTAGATTTAGGCCTTGCCCAGAGCCACGGTAGGTGCTCAGGTTGACTGTTTAATGACGAAGGCACGCTGGTGTTACAGAGTGATAGTTATTCCATTAGAAGGCAGAAGTGCACAGTGCTCAAAAGAGTTCCAAAAATCAGACAGCCCTGAGGTTGCTGTGGCATTGCAAAGGTAAAGAGTACTGAGCCTCAGTTTCTCACCTAGAGAATGTGGGTCACAGCACGAATAATTCCTATCCTATGGAGTAGCTATAATCCCTGAATGATGTATTCTGAGTAAACTGCTTATGTCCAGGAATACCAGCATTTACGAGGCACCCATTTCAGTAGAACCTGGCAGCTCAAGGTGAATTTTTCTTGCTACCAGAGAGTCTACATGACTGGAAATCCAGAATTTGACCTGGGTCATGGGGTTGGCGTCTCCCTGGTGGGAGGCACTGTGGAACTTGCAGCGTTCCCAATTTTTGCTTCTTAGCCCCTGGGCCTCTCTTCTGGTTCAATGAGGAGGCTCTTGCATCCCTCCAGGAACGCTTCTAGAAACACTGAAAATAAAGAGACCCCGTGCCACTGATTCAGTGTGGCTTCCTGGGGGAGTCAGGCCTTCTTCAGAACCTTGTGCAATGTGAGCAGTAGAGAGTGGGTGTGGGAGTCTGGAGCCTGGGCGAACCCCAACTCAGCCACCACCAGCTCTGTATCATACATCTGTATAGATGTATACATCTGTATAGATGTATTCCCCCATCTATGAAATGGACTTTGAGACAACAAAAACCATCCGAGAGTGCTTGCAAGCAGTTAACTCTCAGCAAACATTGACTGGGCACCTATGTGCCAGACACTATGCCAGGCACAGAGACACAAGCATACATGAGGCATTCTCTGCACAGTGGACCGCAAGCTTACCTTCGGTCTGGAGGGCAGCCCCACAGAGAGCCTCCGTCCCTGCCATGCCTGTCGGCTCACACCTAAACTCATATGTTAAGATTATTTAGCACGTGGCACAATAAAGCAGCTCCGTGGGCTTCAACATGGCTTTAAACTTCTCTGTATCCCAGATAATTCATGTGGAATTACCACCTCTCTCTTGGAGCTTCTGTAAAAGCTTTGGGAGATAATGTATGTTTTATAGGAACTATACGTTTTAAATGATGAGTAAGTTTTTCCTTTCAGCCTTTCAGAGTGCAAGGCCTTCTCTGTTGTTGAATGGGGCATCTATCTTGGGAAGTTCTGGAAAGGGGGGGAGTGAGTGTGGGGAAGGAAGTATTAGAGTTTGTTTCAGAAAAACACACACAAAAACAGGGTACATTCAGCCTATGTCACGCGTAATAAGGTTATTCAGACAGGCTTGACTGGCTTCCGAGGTGTTGCCTGAACACTACCTAAAGGACTGTTTACATTATTACTATTAAGCTCTAAAGAAAACTGGAACACAAGTTGTTATATTTTATTCCTTAGCCAAAGCACTGGGCCTTGAAAGTAAGACCAGATAAGTTATAGACAAACTGAATAAGCTGTATTGGCTCTGCACTTCTGGTTTGAAAGCTGAATTAAATTTGTGCCTAGCACAGTTGTGGGAACATAGTAAATAGCTACAATTATTATATTTGCTGCCTAAATTTGTAATAATTACAGTAGAAGTATACAAAGCAAAAACAAACGAACAAACAGAAAAAACAATGCATAGTTCGAAAGCCATTCATATTTCACTTTTTCTGGTAACACACAAAGTAAGTGACTTTAGATGGAGAGCTCACTGCAGACAGGACTGTGCCTCATTCATCTCTGCATCTCTGTCACCCAGCCGAGTCCTCAGAACAGAGCAGGCATTAAATCATTCAATGAATGAACAAATTCCTCCCTATGTGGGCCCAGTTCTGGAGAAGCAGAACTACCGACCTACCCAACTTACGGGGCATGGTATTTGGTGGTTACAACAGAAAGAAAGCAAACCCGTGGTGGGTGGGCCGAAGTCCATGAACTAGTTGTGTAACCCTGGGCAAGTTATTTAATCACTCGGCACACCAGCAAAATGGAACAGATTATCTCTCAGCCTCACAGGTTTGTTGTGAGAGCTGAATAAGAACATTGTATTTATAAAAGCAAAAAGCATGCTAGAAATATAAAATGCTATTTATTCCCCCAGAAACCTTAAGATGAATAGGCCACCTGTGGAACTCTGAGACTTGGCTGTTGTTTCATTCCCGGGGGGGACAAAGGCATTTTAAGAGATTATTTCATTATTCTTCCCTATCTATGATTTTGATAAGGTTTAGTCTTGACACCTGTTTTTACTTTTATTTTTTCGTAAAACTGAGTGATTAACCCCCCAAGAGAACCCATGAAATCAGCTAGAGAGTAGGATTTGAAATAATTTCTCTTATTTTTAATCAAGACTTTATTCTTATTAAATGTTCCTAAATTTCTGGCCTCAGTTGGCTTCCTTTAAGACCAGAATGAAATGAGTTTTATGACTTTATGACAAAGCCAAGTGTCTATTCTTGAAACTTCAGTCAAAAACAGATGAGGCAATTTGAACAGACTCCAATGTAGATGTGGGCCCAGAACTAACCGAGTCCAAACCTCTGCTGACATCCATGTAGCTTCTGCCTTCTCAGGGTCGATGGCTCAGCTCCAATGCCATTGCGTATAACAACAACAAGCAATAACAGAATTCAGAAATTTCACTGTGAAGCAGAGTAAAAACAATGGAAGGCCTCTGAAAAGCTACCCTAAAATCAATGCGAGTGAATTATTGATATGCATCCACGCTTAACGCCTCCCTTAGTTCAACTGTCTCTCCCAAACAGTCTCTCTAGCTCTCAACTAATCTGTTCCACATACTGGTGCTTCAGGGATTGCACCAAATTTTGTTGCATAGATTATTTTTTTAATTAGAATTATAATTTTATTTATATATTATATATAATTTATATATCATATAAATTATAATTTTTATTATAATTTCTTTTTTTTTTACTTCCTAAAATCTATTTATTTTTCTACTTTTGGGTTTCCTTTGGAGAACCTCCTGTGTCTACCTTTTCAATCCCAGTGGTTTGGGTGAGCTGGACCCCAATCCTGGATGCATATGGGCGTGTGACCTAGGCCTGAGCTCACCCACACTTCTTTCCCTCTGGCTCAGGGTTTGGTTCAGGTATATGTGCATGACCCAACTTGGGCCAATAAAATCCAGACCCTTGTCCAAATTGTTAGGAATAGAAGAGAGAAGCATTTTTTTTTCCTTTGCTATATTTGAATCTGGGAGGATTTATGCCTGGAGCTGATATGTTACCATGTGAGGTTTGAGATTAAAACCAGCACAGGGTGAGAGGAGAGAAGGAACAGAACCAAGAGATGGAAAGAGACTGTATTATAGTGATCTTTGAGCCTCCAGATCCAGTCATGCCAGAGGCTACTTGCCTTCCCCGCTACACAAGCTAATGCTTTTCTTTTCAACGGAGCCAGTTTAAGTTCAGTTTCCTGCTGTGAAGGATTTTCCCATTTTGGCATTGAAAGTCCTGCATCCCAGGAAACCCCTCTGTCTTGGGCAAACTGGGATAGTTGGTTACTCTAGCCACTGCCAACAGAAGAGCCCAAGCTGATGCAAACGCACATGGTATGATTCCTTACCAGTGACGCTATAAGATGTCATAGTGCATATTGAACTAAGTGCTTCGAGTGAGAGGGGGTACGCTCTGGCACAATTTGAGGTAAGAAATAAGATGGTAGAACAAAGTCCATGAGGGCAGAACAAAGTCAACACATGAAAGAAAGATTGCCTCTTCACTGGAATGTCTGAGGACTTTGCCTCTGAGTCTAAAATGACAAGGTCCAGGCAGTAGAGAGTAGTGGTCAGCCGGCAAGCACTGAAGTGCTGACAAGGTCATGCTAGTCTTGTAATGTGTTTCCATACACCGGCAGACATTTTTTCCTGCAGTCTCCTATCGCCGTTGCTGCTTACCTATTTTAGTGCTACTTGGAATCTTTCTGTTGAGCCATTAAACGTGTGCCACGACAATGAAAGTATACAGAATGATTGGCTTTATCTTACCACTTTCTCCCTTGGTGTAGTTTGTGTATAGACCTTATTTTTCTCTTCCTAATATTAAGACTCTTAAAGGCAGACAAAACTTTTGCTGATCTTATGTCCTCCTTCCACACCAAATTCAGTTTGAACATGGGTGGCAGTTTAATATTTTTGGAACAAATTCATCTGAACCTGCTTAGGGCATACATAGTAATTTTCCTTAAAGAATCAGAAGGAGTTTATAACACTCTATTGAATGTGGATTCTTTTCAGTCATTAAATTCTTGGGATGGTTTGAGATGGCTGGATCACATTTGCAGGGGTCTGAGTTAACCAATGGGAAGCCAGACAAGCTACAGGGGGTTTTCAGTATTTGAATCTTATAGGTGCAGAGAAGGTTCGTGTCTGCAACAGAGAAGCATTTCAGAAGTGGTAGATTTGTTTGATGCCAGTGGGGGTGAGAAATGTTAGGTAAGGGAATTATAATAAGATTTCTTATTTTGGCGACAGAAAAAAATAAAGACGGCTAGAGATCCAGAGAGGAAAAGAGGAATAGTCACTTTATGAAAAGTCAAAGATCTCTCTTTCTATTCTTATCAGGGCCAATAGATGATTCTGAAAGTCTGCGACTGTAACCCTATGGCTAGAGGGTCATTTTATTTTTTATCTTTACTGGAATTTAAATGAGTCAAGAACTCAAAACTTTTAAATTTAACCTTGTGTGATATTTGGATTTAAGAATTCCCACAGTGCTATACACACCCACACAACTCACAGCATAAGGCGTCTATATATGTTTAGGATTATATACATCCATTTATAGAAGTGTATTTTCATATAAATACATGCATATGCATTTAGATGAATTTTAAGCAAATGCCTATAGATGACTGTATTTAAAGGCTTAACAATATGCAAATTTCTTCAGTGTGACTCAGTAGTATTGACTCTCTCTCTGATTCCAGCAGCTCGCTCAAAGGCCATGGAGACTTAGAGTCAGATAATTCTGCACCCTAGGGTTTCAGATCACATCAGGATTTAACATCAGTTCACATGGGCAGAGGCTGTGCCTTCTTCAAAGAAGTATGCCCTCAAGGTTCTTCTGTACAAGCCAGGCTAGTCATTCCTCTCTGTCTGCCATCCCCTTCTTACTGAACCTGTCTTTGCCTCCTTCCCGAGATTCTGCTTCATAACTGGAAACAAGACTGAGGTGGCCTAGTTAAGGCCATGGGGTCCTGGGCTCAAATTCTCGTTCTCCCAGGGATTAGCTCCATTATTTTCTTATATATTTTCTCGTTTCTTTATCTTATTGGCCCTCATTTTGACCTCAAGTGAAGTTACTCATAGTCACCACATTGGGGTTGTTATGAATTAAGAGGATTAGTGCTGGGAACAGTACTTCTCATACAGTGAATATTAGGTCCTGCTCACATGGCCCCAGCACTGTCCCCTTTAACCACAGATGACTGGATCAGGAGTGGCTACCTCGCTGGGCAGAAGGACTTGTCATGCAGGATAGCAAAGTCACTTAGCAGAGAGCTTTAGACCTGAAAAGGGGCTTATAAAAATCAGAACAGAGATCACTATGCTTGAGTCCTAATAAACCAGCAGAGAAAGCTTAGCTTGAAGTGAACTTAATAGTGCAAAGTGTTGTACAAACCACTTTACATGTATTAACTCATTTAGTTTTTAAAACAACTGCATGAGGTAGATACTATTATGGTGTACTATTTTACAGGAGAGAAAACTGAGGCACAGAATGGCTAGGATTCACACCCAGGAGGTCTAACTCCAGAGTCCACCCTCTTACCTGCTCCATAGACTGAGTAAGTGAGTAAATGAGTGAGAGAGAGAGAAAGAGAGAGAGGCATAGAGGGGGGAATAGAGCAAAAGGGGTACGTGGGGGGCTGTGCTTGTCTGCATGTCTCATTAGGTCGCATTCCTATTCAGGGATTCAGTGAGATACTATTATAACATCTCAAGAAGTGAAGAAATGTACTCCTTCTGCTCTGTCTAATCTGAATGGCTTACTCTTACTTGCTGATTCATGATTCAGACTTCTTTCTCCTTGTGACAAATGGAGTCTGAATGGACCAAGGGAATACCATAGTGACACAGCAAACTGCACCTCAGGTTCCTGGAGCACCTGTAGACTGTTAAGCAAACCTCCCACACGGGATGCTGGAGGAAGAGCTCAGGTGCCGGGCAGAAGTATGAAGTGAGGTTCAGGATCCATCCATCCGGCCACAAAAGGAACAAGAGGCACAGGCCACTGTCAAAGAGAAGATGAAATAGTTCCCTCCATGTTAGAACTAAGGTTTATTGAGAAACAGACGGTACCAAGACGCATTGTTTGCATCTCAATGTCACCTCAGGTAATTTACATTCTAGCTTTTTGGCTTCTCAGTGCCAACTTTCCCTGTTAAAGTAAATGGGTAGCTTGAATCGGGCAGACGATATTTTAAATCAGGAGTTCAGGCATCTCCATGGTGATCCAAATCACCAAAATAGGTCAGAGCCGGACTATGTTTAAAAAAAAAAAAGCCCTGGGACGTTAGGGAAAAAGGAGAGAGGCTGCTGTGAAGTCCCAAATAGAAAGAAAGGAGCGGCAGTCTCTTGGTTTTTCATATGAAAATGTGATTCACTGAACACTTTAAAGACTTGAAAACATTACCTCCAGTGACCTAACTGCTTCTCAGTGGTGACATATGCCATATGATGAAATGCCAGAAGTGAAGAGGACTTTACATTTGACCCAACAAATATAGGTCACCATTGAAAGGGAAACATTGACACAGGTTTCTGAGTCCTCAGTGTCCTCTGGCTGCCCCAATATTTTACTTAATTTCTTTAGTTTTAGCTAAGCTTTGCTCAAGTCCTGGATGCACTGAAAAGAGCCAGATTCCAGGCCTGCTGGCAAGGAGCTGTGCTTCATTCCTCATGTATGAACTCAGTTTCAGAATGAATCTCTCCCAGTGGAAAGAAACAGGAGAAAAAAAAGAAGTGGAAATTTGTACAGCTCAGTTCATGTGCAGATTAAGGAAGATGGGCTCTGTGAATTTGGAATTACAAGATGGATTTTGCCCCCACAGGCAGTATAAAAAAAGATGAAATTCATGACCACAATGTCAAGCTAATTAGCTACTACAAAGCACCATTTTTCACTATGTGTCTAACCCAAGTGAACAACACTAATTGGGAGAATTGTCAAAACATCAAAATGTAAACACCCAGGGATTTTTAAACTATGAGTGGCTGTTACCTCCCACAAAGTGAGCAAGCGCTTTTGTTTTCCTATCTACCATACTTTGTATCCCACCCTTATTCCTCCGTTTTTTAAAGTTCCCAGCTCGCTCTGCCCGTTATTCACTCCACTCCAACATTTTTCCTTTCGCACACTGGATGAGAGTTGCATTTGGGGTTGGAATGAGGAGAGAGAAGTCAGTTTTGAGGGAAGACCTCAGGTGAGTTAGAGAATGCCTGGGAGACAAAATGAACCCAGAGGCTCGAGAAGAAGGACCTAAAGGACTGCAGGAGCGTGTGACCTATGCATTCACCCAGGGCCCTATGCTTAGAAAGGACCCACCCTTGGTTTAACGCTCTGCTCTCACCATCTTGAAATTCTTAATAATTTTAAACAAGGATCCTTCCATTTTCACTTTACATTGGGCCCCACCACTAATATAGCTGGTTCTGAGACTCAGTGGGAGAGGAATTTCCAGTGAGATATCCTGAGGAGTGGCAGGGAGATAGCAAGTAGAAAGGTTTCCTAGAAGATTATGGAGAACAGCATTGACATGTAAGCTGCAAGTCATCCACTCAGCAGGGCTCAACTCCTACAATCGGAAAAGGGAAAGCAAGAAGCAGGCAGACCATGGAAGTGTACGTGGTCCGACTGGTCCAGCCTGGGCAGCTACTACTCCTCCCTTCCTCCTCCATCCAATTCCGCGGATAAAATTAAATTCCTTTGGCTTAAGAGTTTGCCTGCTCTTAGAAAAAAAGTATGTGATGTAATTAGTCATAGTAGTCATTTACATTTAGTCATAGTAGTCACTTAGATTTATTCAATCAGAAAAGACATATTCATTGTGTATCTACTATAGCAAGTCATTTTTCTGTCTGCTAGTGGTAAGACATACAGAAGGTTCACACTCAAGATTACATTATAGTGAGGAGACAGAAAATAAAACATATAACTAAAAACATTAAAATGATAATATGTGGTAGGGATAAGTGCTACATAAACAAATAAAGTGGTAGGTAGAGACTGGATGGGCTGCTTGCTTTAGGGTAGTCTGGGGTGGCCTCTCTGAGGAGGTGGCATGTGAATTCACAGCTGAGTGCATAGAAGGCAACTCTGTAAAGATCTGGAGAAAGAATGTTGCAAGAAGAAGAAGCAACACTGTAAAGAAAGGCTCTGAGAAGAAAACTAGTTTGGTGTGTTTGAAGGGCAGGGAAAGCCTGTTTAGATGAAAACTGGGGGTGAGAGAATGAGGAGGGGTGGCCAGATGGCTCAGCTGGTTAGAGTGGGAGCTCTTAATAACAAGGTTGCCGGTTCGATTCCCACATGGGATGGTGGGCTGCGCCCCCTGCAACTAGATTGAAAATGGCAACTGGACTTGGAGCTGAGCTGCGCCCTCCACTACTAGATTGAAGGACAATGACTTGACTTGGAGTGGATGGGCCCTGGAGAAACACAGTGTTCCCCAGTATTCCCCAATAAAAAAAAAATTAAAAAGAGAAGGAAGAAACACAAGGAAAACAAAATCAATAGAGCTCAGATCACCTTGTATTCCAGAGGAGAAATTTAGATTTTATTCAGTTTTATAGTAGAGTAGTGACATGATGGAATTTTACATTTTAGAAAGGAAACTCTGCTTATTGTGTAGAATATGGACTATAAGGGGTATAGTGGCAAGAATGGAGTCAGGAAGATGGCTTCGAGGCTATGGAAGTGACCCAGGGGAGACATAGGTGGCACCACCAGAGTGGTAGCATGGAGATGGTCAGAAGTGGTCGGATTCTGAAGAAGAACTGACAGGACTTCTTGATGAATTAGATGTAGGATGTTACGGGAAAAGAGGAAGCATGGGTGACTTCTACATCATTGGCCTGAGTAACTGCTTCGGTGTTAGCCCCATGGCAGGCAGGTTGCAAAGAAGAGGGTTTTGCTGTTTTGGGGGTGGGAGTGGACAGCAAGGATTCCATTTCGGTCTCTTTACATTGGAGAAGACTCCTAGGCATGTAGGTGGAGGTGTTGGATAGGCAGTTAGAGATGTGAGTCTGGTCATGAGAGAAGAGGCCAGGCCCAGGGCTATAGGAGGGTTATCCGTGTACAAGTGGTTTGCGAAGTCATTGGACGGGATGAAAATTACCTTAAGGGGAGAATGTAAGTAGAGCCGATGAGAGGACTAAGGACACAGGCATGGGCACACCGAGAGTAGAGGTCTAGTTTGATAGTAAGGGGAAGACAGCAGGAGAACGGGTGTCACAGAACCAGAGATGAAAACATTTTTCAAAGGGGGAAATAGTTGACTGAATAGACATGTGAAGGAAATTCAAGATAGAACAGAAACATTGGCCACTGAATGTGGCAAGATGCAAGTAATCGATGACCTTGAGAGGCACCATCTATGTATAGTGGGGTTAGAGGTGGGGAAACACCCAATAAGAATGGATAGCAAAGAATGAAAAGGGCAGATGGGCATGCAGACAGTGAGAGTGTGGACAGTTCTTTTGGGGGGAGAGAGAGAGAGAGAGAGAGAGAGAGAGAGAGAGAGAGAGAGGAGAGAGAGAGAGAGAACAAATGGGAAGGAAGAGGAAGAGAGGAGAGGAGAGAAGAAAAATAGGATAGTAGATAGAGGTACACAGGGCCAAAGAAGCATTCTTTAAAAACATCTTTCAAAAAAAGACTATTTTAAGGCATATTTATGTAGAGAGGCAACTTACTTAAAAGAGAGGAAGAAATTGATACCGCGGATAAACTAGGTACAATCGAAAGTCTCTTCATCAGCCTGCACTTCTGCCAACTAAATTGAGACTGATTAGCTGTCCTTCTCCATTTCTATTGTAAAGCAAGGACCCCCATGGCTGCTATTTACGCTCTGAAATTTCAAACTGCTGTGTTCACCAGTGTGCTCTCCTGTTCACAAAGAGGCAATTGTATCCATCCCCAAACATGCTGACCCCTAATTTAAGGACTGAATTGTGCCCCAGACTCACAATTTACACGTCGAAGCCTTTAACCTTCAGTGTGACTGTAAATGGAGAGCCATCCTTTAAGGAGGTTATTAAGGTTAAATGAGGTCGGAAGGGTGGGGCCCTAAGCCAATAGGACTGGAGTTCTTGTAAGAAGAGGAAGACATCAGGAGTGTGGACACAGAGAGGAAAGACCTTGTATGAACACAGTCACAGGTGGCGATCTGCAAGCCAAAGAGAGAGGCCTCAAGCAAAAGCAGACCTACCAAAACCTTGACCTTGGACTTCCAGCCTCTAGAACTGTGAGACATAAATTTCTGTTGTTTAAACCAACCAGTCCATGGTATTTGTTATGGTAGTCCCAGTAGACTAATGCAGCCTATTGTACTTATTACTGTCATTAATGCAACTTAATGAAATATATAACTAAAGAAGTAATGCAAAAGTTGTTATGAAAAATTACCTCAATGCTTTGGAAAGACCTTTTAAGAAGTTGCTAAAAATATTGTGGTTCTGTTGTTATCAGCAAGAAAACTAATAGATTGAGTGAACTTGTAAAAAAAACCTAGGACGGTGATCACAGACCATCTCTAAGCATTTTTCATTTCTCACTGGACTTCGAAGAAACCAAAACTGAAATTCATAGACGATGCAATGTATGCAAAAGGTGAATTGGAACTGCAGTCTTTGTCCTGCACTAGAGTGGCAAATGAATAAATATGTATATGTTAAAATTATTTTAGTGACACCCAGTTTTTATTAGCATTTTTGATTTTCAGATCAGTTGTGTCAGATGAGAAGACTTTTGCCTCAAAGTACTTAAGAAGGTGAGACGGTGTGGGATCTGGGGCTGATCTTACTGCATCATTTTCCCCTGTGAAGTCGGAGGCAAAGACACCAACAGAATGGAGGGAGAAGGATGTGGTGGAGATCTGGGGAAAAGGAAAGCATGAAAGAGCTGTCTTGAAGAGTGGGAATGTTACTTTACGAGAGAACTGTATAGAATCATCTTGCAGTATTGACTGCTCATCTGAGGTTTGTGACCATAAATTTGAACTGAATCCGGTTAGTGTGGTTGCCTACTTTTGTCCAATAAAATTAATCTGCGTAGGAGACAATGTACATTTAGAGTATATTTGATAGTAATTATGGTTGGTGTTTGCCAGGCAGGTATAACAGAAGGAGCGTGGAGCAAAGAAGTTAAAGTGTTTTAAAGGAGATTATTTTAATGGAAAGTTAGGACATAAATGAGTGACAATTCATAAAAAATAGTAGTAGTTGTAAGGTGATAGAGAACTCAGGGAGGTGAAAGGCGTGTTGAAGAAGGAGTATTCGCATGGAAAGTACGGGAAGGATGACCAGCAAGTTCAAAATTTGAAATGGAGATTTTACAAGTGGCACAGTTTCTGGCGATAGAAAAATCTAGGAAGTGACCATGAATGGGTGACTGAGGTGAGGTGGAGAATGGATCATTTGAGCTGAGGGATTGAGAAGCCACAATGGTGGCCATGATGTTGGGTGCTGAAGTCAGCAGTCATGATGACAGAAGTAGCACTGGAGGAGAGGGAAGTCGGGTGCCCAAGTCACTGATGAATGAGGAAGAGCTACAAGAAGTTCAGAAGATAACAGGAGGCGTAGGGTTGCCAAGTCTGACAGTTTCAGTGTGAACGATTTTTCAGAACTTAGAGGGGATTTCAATTTGGCGTGTAAAAGGGGAGTGTGAGAGCCTCACAGCGCTGGGCTGTGTGAAAGTGCCACTTAGGACCAAGCCAGCATGTGGAAGGCAGGGGGAGGAGTCATTGAGGATAAACTTACCTACGTGTGGACCAGGAGACCAGCAGTGTTTAATCTTGTGTGTGTGTGTGTGTGTGTGTGTGTGTGTGTGTGTGCATGCAAAGGCACTCCTGCAGATGACAGAACACAGGTAATGAAACCAAATAGTTCACTAGATAGAGAGAGTCCACTCAAATATCCCAGCCCCAGAAAGTCTGCCTCAAAGCAATGGTGAGGCATCCACTGAGACGGTGATTCTCAGAGTAGATGGGAACTGCCACCCCTAGCTGTTTAAAGCCGGGCATTGGAGGGTCTCTGAGTTTGAGCCCAGATTTTGGGCTTCATCTGCAAAGCCTTTCTTTGCCTTCAGCATCTTTGTATGATGCCAAGTGGCATCTGTGTCAGCCCACATTCATAAAATAAGAAAAAACATCCTGATCTGAAAGCAAGATGTAGTCACACTGGGAGCCTTCAACCAGAAAATTAGAGGCCACAGTATAAATTCTTAGGTAAGCAAAGGGACGGGGCCTCTGTGTGACATTTAGTGTGAAATGCTAACCAGGGCAAAGGACAGCAATACAGTGATATTATAAATATACAACATGTAATTATAAATATACAAAGAAAAATTGAAGCAGAAGCTTTCTCGATCAAGGCAAGTTAGTCAACAATTCACTTAGGAGAAACTGCTTAAGGTCAAATTTGGAACAATTTGGATAATACAGTTTGTATTATTACCAAGCTTGGCTCTTTTCACCGATTCTGTTTGAACTGTTAGATATTGTGTCAGTGAAGGTGACAGAGACTGACAAAAGTGAAGAGCCAGGCCAGCTTTTCTCAGGAAAGTGACCCACAGACTGTTATGTCTACTGTATTCTGGAATGGGTGTTTGGATGAGTTTCTCCAGTACGTGAACTGCTAATCACTTCCGTCAGTTTATCATGAGTGTTCAAACCAGGTGACATGTAGACAAAACATCTGGTTAATTTCATGTTTTGTTCCATATTTGTGGCAATATGCAGGCCCAGGATGAGTTCAGCTCTTTGGAGGGATTGGAAATCGAATGTCAACATACAAGTTCCCAGTGTTGACTTTGCATATATCAGATGCATGGTTGAACTAGAAATTCTTTAAAATCCTACCCAGCCCCCATATGCCAGGATTCTGATTCATGGTAACCCCAGGGCCCAAATTTGCATATCCTTACAAATAGAAGAGGACGGGAGATAGGCTAGTGCGTGTGACTTTAATTTGAGATGAGGAAAGCATTTGTATTGCCTTCATGGAGTATGGCTGGGGCCTGGGGAGAAGACAGACCCAATCTCACGAGGTAATTGTGGTCGTTCAGTGAGATATTGCCTGCAGAAACTGAGGCTTAAAAAGAGTGTAGGACTCCCATGGATCACTAGCCAGAGCAGAACTCAAATCCAGGTTGTTTGCTGTGGCCAAGGCAGAATCTACTCTAGCTAGTTTAAATAGAAAAGTTACTTATTTACGACGGCTAGGTAACTCCCAGACATAGAGACTACACAGATAGGAGAAAAGTCGCAGTTAAACCTGTGACCGCTGCCATGGCCTCCCCACTACCGTAACCGCCAGGCACATTCCAGCAGCCTGCTTTGCCCGTGGGCCCTCCCTGGAACCTCCTCCTCTGCTGTCCCTGGAAGCTGAGCTACACAGAAGGAATTCCTTCCTCTCTCTGCCTGTTCCTTTGTGCCCCTAGCTTGCTATCCAAGTCTTACATGGGAGAGTCTGATTGGCGAAGCCTAGGTCTCTTGCCTGTGGTCCAACTGCAAGAGAGATTTAGAAAGTGAATTTCCAGTGTCTGCCTTGGAGAGGAGCCGGCTCAAAAGGTGGGGGACTCTTCAAACATAGGGAGAGCCTTCAAAGGGTGCTAAATGCCTAAAATAATAAGTGTTTCCTAAATGTAGGGCTTTGCATTCGTAAAGCTGACAAATCATAGCTTTCATATTCCTTTCATTTGATTCTTTGGGAAAGAGTAATAGTAAGTAAGACAGCAGCTCCATTTTCCCAAAAGGAGAAACCACTTTTCAGGTGTGGGAACCCTAATAAATGTGACGGACCGAACATGAAGTCCTGCAGCTAATGAGGGGAGAACCAGTGCTTAAACGCAGAGGTCCTGGGTCAGAGGTCCTTGGTTATCGTCACGGGCCCGCCCCTTACGTAGTCAGTATGGTATTTGCCAGTGACCAGTTACAAAGAGTGTGTCTTTTGTTTTCTTCTGATTTTAAAACTATGGATCATTATTATATAAAATTTTTAAGGTCTGAAAAATTTTAAAGTAAAACAAAAACACATCTGAATTCTTACCACCCAGAGATAACCACTGCTAACACATCATTATCATAAAAATTGAAATCAAACTATAGGAAGCAGTCTGTTTCTTGCTTTTTCTCTTAACATTTTATCAGGGAGGGACCTATCTTCCTTTCATAAAAGAAATCTTCTAAAACATAATTTAAAAAACATAGTTTGAAAAGTATTCCCAAACATAATTTAAATGACTATATAATAATTTCATTATACATATAAAATATAGTTTATTTAGCTATGTCTTAGTTCTTGGACACTTATCACTGGAGTTTTGCTGTTATAAATAACAGTGATAAATATTTTTTATTATAGATAAATTTTATATGTTATGTGTAAATTTATACACATATATGTTATATGTAAATACATATAGATGCTAGGTTATATATATTACATAATTATATGTAATCTATACAAGTCATCAATTATGTCCTTAAATTAGAATCTTAGAAATGCAATTCCTAGGTCAAATGATATGAACTCATTTGCTGTGTGTGTATGTGGCTGTTTCCCGGAAACGTCAGCAATGCTAGGTCAGATTGACTTTTGCTCCTTGTAGATGACTTGCTTTTGTTTGTTTGTTTTTATTGTTTTTGCTTGAGCATTTTTGCCAGATTTTTTTCTTTACCTGGGTAACTACCAATATTTATGGAGATTTGTCTAGACATGGACTTCATTTCATTGTTACAGGGTGGTACTTAGGGGCATCCAGACCACCTGGCATCCCAGTCTCACTATTTGCTTCTTTGACCTTGGGCAAGTTACCTAGCCTCTGTGAGTCAGTTGCCTTATCTGAAAGTGGAGACCATAATTTTATATAGTTGTTGTGAATTAATGAAATTAATATGAATGGAGTGTTTCAGTAAATGCCTGACACAGTAAATGCTCAAGGAATCTTTATTATTATTATTTTCCCCATTCATTTCTTTCTTTTTTCTCATTTAGTGTGACTTCTTTTTTTTTTTTTTTTTTTTTTTTTAGTTTCAGGTACACAAATCTTCCCTCATCTCTGAAAATTTTCCTTTACCCTCAATTATTTTTTACCCTGATACTCCAATTGTTCTGTCTTGCTCCTTGAGAATTCTCAGGTATCTATCTGTTCTTTCTTATACACCACCTTCCCTTTCATCATTTCATATTTTTCTTCTGCATCCTCAGAGAGAATTACCAAGTGCATCCTCTGTATTGCTGATTCAATTTTCTATACCGACAAGCCTGATTTTACTATCTCCAATACAGATTTTGATGACCTTATTACAATTTTAGTCTCTTTGCAATTCTTAATCATATTATCCAGCTCTCTTTTCATCTCAGCTCACTACCTCTATACCACATCCTGTTTTCATCTCAGCTTATTCTCCTGATAACTTTCTGCTCCAGTTTCATTTAGACCAAATCTTCTAGTATCTTATTAATAATGTCACATGATATTCTAAACTTTTCTTCTGAGTTCTGTAGTAATCAGGTTTAGAAGTCTGTTTTTCCCAAACTTCAGAATGATTTTCACTTTCCATTGTTTTGCAGTATTTTTTCATAGGCCCCTTGGTGGGTTTTAGATCCTCTTTATTCATGCTCAAACTAGGGGATAGGTTTTGGAGCCTGGTTTTTGTCCATAGATGATTGTATGGATCTCCTCTATCCCTGTCATTATCCTCGTGGGGGCTGATAAAATTCTCTTCTACATTCTCTTGGTGGTTGTTTCTAACCTGCTGCTCAGCGCTGAGTGTCAAATAGACATGCATCTAGTGTCTATAGACATGCTACATGACTAACATTTTCTCCCACATGCACTGCCTGGTTCTTTCATAATAATGCAGTATTTAAAAAATAATAAAACCCACAATTCCTAGCATGCATTATTCCTAGGGTTTTTCTATCTTTATAGGAACCATATCTCAGGATGCAATGTAACAAAACCAGTCCCAACCACTCCTTTCTAGCCAGTTGTTTTATGAAAGTTATTTACAAACGGATATAGAAAGTGGGAACAAAGAGGATCTTCACAAGTTGTAGCCATTCATTAAAGACTGACCAGTTTTCCACCTGGTGGAGATTCCAGGTCTTTGAACCAAGTAGCAGGCAGTGGTGGAAGGACTGTTCTTTCTGCCATCTTTCTGTGATTGAAAAGGCTGTAAGAAGAGATGAAGTATGAATATAGTTTTTCCTAATTGGGTTTCCTACACTAGCTCCATTGATTGTAGGCATAGTGGAAAACCATCCTGGATTCCAGCCATGGGCCACCTTTCAGTATTAGTCCTCAATATGGCTACGTTTCATCTTTTTCAGTCTTCATAGGTACCAAAGTAGGGAGTCAGGATACATTGTATCAAGGACTGCTGGCCACACACTTTTTATAAATGAAAGTCTCATCTGTTTATCCTTAAAATGTTCAATGCAAAAACTTGTTTTACATGGCAATCACCTTGGTTCAGCAGTGTCCTCTGGCTTTTGGTTTTCCCTCTTTACCACACCATCACATTTCTCTCTAACTCTCATTTCTCTCTATGTGTGCCATCTCCCACCAGGAATTGAGCTCCTTATAGGTAGCAGTGTTGCCTGGGTCATCAGGGAGCATTCACTGGCCTGCCTTGCAGGGAACAGTGCTCTGGAAATCTCTGCGTGAGCAATGACAAGGGAGCACAGAGAGGCTCTTCAGGGATGTACCTGTGTCACAGAAGGAACGGTTGGGTATCAGCTCCCAGTAGGGTCATATTAAAGGGCTTTAAAATCCATTTGATCTAACACAACTGCAAAACTATGCATTGTGTTGCCACTACATGCAAGGTATTTGAGATCCCACGATGACTAAGCCTTGTCTGCTGGGTAGAAAACAGCCCGCACGTGAAAAGCTCTAATGGAGGGCAGACCATGGTCATGCTTTACTGGAGATTCAAGTAAAGCATAGAACTCAAATGAACTGGATTATTGCCACTTGCTCACCCAACACACATGTATTGAAGACCAACTCCAAGGCAGTGTGATAAGCACAAAACTAATTCTGAGGCAGACCATGTCAGAAGGAGCTAAAAGATTATACTTGATTCGCCAAAGTCATGGAGAGGAGCACCCACATTCCTTTGTAGTTACCCACTATTGGGAAACCTTTGCCCTGGATTCTCAACTCACAACTAAGCAAACAATGCAGTCTGGAATCAGAGGTCAGCTTAAGCAAATCTATTTTTTTATGATGTTCTCTGTCTGCTTCCCACTCATCCCACTCAGTTACAAAAATGCCTGTTTTTTTTTTTCCCCTTAGAAATGGTAATGTTTACTACAAAGAAACTAAGGTGACACCCAGGCTATCTATCTTTGTGTGTTACCGGAAATGCCTGTGCTTTTTTAGTTATCACACAGTTTTGTTGTTGGAAACAGCTTTGCCTATTTTTCTAATGCCACAATTTGCTGTGTTTAACACTTAGCTGATTTTTCAAAATTATTTTTTTCTTATTAAAAGGTAAAACATTTTCCAAGAGGCCTAACTCTAGCTAATAGTCTAAATAGAAAGAGTCATCAATAAAATTAGGGAAACAAGGCATGTGAATAATATAGTAGTTTTTAATCATCCTGCATGTGTGTAAAGGAAGCAGGAAGTGCTTTGTCGCCCATTTTAAAGATCAGTAAATCAAGACAGAGAGGAAAAGTACAGGTCATAAATGAGCCAGTAAATTAGAAAAATGAGGTCTCATGGCTTTTATTTCACACTCTTCCAACAGCATTATCTTTTTTCCACCTTTGTTATGTATACCACACAGTTTCTGAAGGGCAAGGATACACAATATTCTAACAGTAATAGTAGTAGCCAACTGGATTGATTTCTTACAATATTCCAGGCACTGTACTAAGTGCTTTTTGTACATTATCTCCTTCAATCCACACAGCAGTGCTGTAAAGGAGGCATTATTTCCACAGCAGCCAGACCAATTTTTCCGAAGCCAAAGTAAGATCACGCCCCTCCCCTGTTCAGAACCCTCCAATGGCTTCTCATCTCAGAGCAAAAAAACCACAGTTCTTCCAGTGGCCTTCGAAGCTCTACAGCATCTGCCATTTCCTCTACGCCCCCTTCCATGTCCTCTCCCCCATTCACTCTCTTCCAGCCATCCGACTTCCTGTTTCAAACATCCCAGTGCTCTGCCTGAGGTCATTTGCACTTGCTGTTGTTCCTTTGGTCCAGAGGTGTACTCTAATATTTAACTACCACTCTCAGGTATGGACCAGCCAGAGTCCATCACACTGGCCAGAGGGCAGGAGCTGAGTCCTGGAGGCCCTCTGCGATGCGAGGAGTTCATCTCTTAGCCATTGACTACCTGGGGAAGTGGTGTACCAAAGAGTGCAGACATATGTCAGTATTTTAACAGCCTGTTTGGCCTTACAAAACTCATGGATGAACATCAGCTTTGGCTCTGCTCTATTTTCTCCTTTTCTAGAAACCCAGAGTTTAATCCCTTCTCTCCTTCAGGTCTTTGTTTAAATGCTACCTCTCTGTGAGTCCCATGCCGGCTTCTCACCTCCTTATCCAACTCCTCTAATTTCTATTTCTTTATGGAACTTACTGTCTTCTGACATACATATATTTTGCTGACTTATTATTGTCTATCTTGTACAATGGAATGTAAGTTGCATGGGGACAGGGTTTTCATTGTTGTTGTGTTTTGTTCATTCGGCTTTGATTTGTTTTTCGTTCTGTTTTATCACCTGCTGTGTTCCCAGCATCTACAGCTGTGCCTGGCACAATGGAAACACTCTGAACATTTGTTAAACGAGTGAATGAATGCTTTCAAAGAGCTTACGGAATGGCTGTGTTTACGTCTGTGAAAACAGTCAGAGGAGTTCTAAGCAGCCCCCATGCTACAGGAACTGTCATTCTCCGTGCTCTCATCTGGCACGTTGAAGCACAAGCCAAGGGAATATGCTCCCTCCTTCCCACCTCCCACCTCCCCCCACCCCAGAGAGCCAGGTGAGCATGACAGACCCAGAATGGGTCCTTGCCAGCAGTTCCCTTTGTTTTTATAATTGTGAGTAAAATGGCTTTGTGACACAATCCCAGCATCCTCCTTTGTGGCCAAATAATTTTATTTCTGTTTTGTTAGGTACGGTATTGTTAACAATTGGTCTTGTTTTGACAGCATGGGGCTGTAATTAGTTTTTACAGGAAAATGTACCAATTAACACAGTGTTGGAGCTTCTTGGTTTGAATCTACATGGGGATTGGAAGACGCTAACTGAGAAAGTGTAAAAAGTGTTTCATTGACATGAGTAAGAAATTCACCTGCCAAAGGATAAAGAAAGCTGTGTGAAAGCTTAGTTACCTCTTAAAGCAATGGTGTTCCTTTTCGTCTCAACTCCCCAAGATATTGTATTGATACCCATCCCTTCTGTGATCTCCCTTTCTCTGAAATCCTCTCGTATTTATGTTATCACTCCTCATACTCAGAAATAGGTACTCATCTTTTGTAACTTTTGGTATGTTGCCCAGATAAGTTAAAATTAAAAAGAATTTGTAATACTATGCAGTAGATAGATGACAGAGAGCCAGATAGAGAGAAGTCGTGAGGGTAAGTTTAAGTGAAAAAAAAAATGAGTTTGACGAGCCGTGTATATGACATCTTTTGTTCTATACAAGGGGAAAAATAAGAATATATATTTATGTTTCCTTATACTTGCATAAAGTGGCACTGGAAGGATAAATAAGAAACTATTGATGAGATGGTGATCTGTAGGGGTGAGGGGAACAGGGAGAATGGGGATGGTATAGAAATAAGGCTCTTCCAGTGTCCCTTTTATATCATTTTGATATTTGGAGCAGGTAAATATATTGCCTATTCAATATTTAGGTTATTGCTTTACAAACGTACTATGGTGTACCTGTGCAGGACCTAAGGCAATGCTGGGGACACCAAATGTTCAATAAATGAGGGCGATTGATTGCAAGAGGAGCAAAAGGACACGTCCAACCTGTCTACTCTATGTTTGTGTGAACACCTGCCACAAAAAGAACTTATTTATTGTGTTTGTTGAGATAGCCTTTTTCAGCTTCTTATCATGCTGAAGCTGCCTTTCATGCCATATTGCCTATAGATTATAGAAAAGCTAAAACTTTCTGCCATGTTCTTCCTCTTAAAATAGTGATTAGGGTATACAGTGCTTCACAGTTTCCATGGCTCTTGTGTAAAATTGTTTCTTTGCACTGTTACTTAGGGAGCCCAGACCTTTGTTCCCTTAGTCTAAGCAGTGAGGTGTCTTTGAAGCTCTGGGTGGCCTCAGAGGAAACATGCAACAGAGCGTAATTGGCTAAGTGAACGGGTTTTGAATGAGAAAGACCCTAATTGGAATCCCAGATGCATCATGTGACTGCTGTGTGATTTTGGACAACTTATTTACATTTTCTAAACATTTGTATCCTCATCTATAAAGTAGGCGTAATCATTCCTACCTGTTTGGATTGTTGTAATGCTTCTGTAAGGTAAGAAAAGTCAAATGTATAGCATTATGACACATCCATGTGAGTGAGTGCCTAATAAATATTAAGAATAACTTATTATTAATTACATGTATTCATTTCCAATGCTTCTGGAAGGGTTCCCCCTTAACCCATCCTAAATATCCCTTTCTTGCTCTTTGGCACAATGCTCACTAGAGCATTAAAGATACATTGCTTTGGGTTAAGTCCATGCTCTGCCAAGATATTCTCATTAAAAAGGCACATTTACTTAGCTTAACTTCATTATTTTCCCAGGATGACTAAGAGCAGGTACCAAATAGAAGGGAAACTGGAGAGTCAGCAAGAATAATTTCAGAGAATGGGCTTCCTCTCCTAGGAATAATGGACCAAGGAGGCAGAGCTGTGGCAGTACAGGAACTCTGCATGGCCTTGGAGATCGGGCAGGAAGGAGTCACTCAAAGCAGCAAGTACAGTTGAGAGCAAAAGAGGAACAGGGGGCTGAAGGGTTTGAGGGACAGTTCTGGTCTAGAGACCCACCCCACCAACCCACAGGCACTACACTAGGAAACATGTCAGCTCAGACCTTTGGCACCTGCATCTTTGCCTGTCGGAGCTTGGAGTGTGAGTGGGTGCTACAGTGAGATACGGCATAGCTCCCTTCCCCCTCATAAATCACCTTCGGGCTTTGGAGCATGAGTATGATGTAACAGAATATGCTGATTGTTTTGGTAGGATGGGTTGGAGCAAAATGAGACTAAAAGCAGAAACAAGGATTAGAAAGTGCTTTCCTAATCCAGGAGTGAGGCCAGGAGGGCCAGGTAGAATGGGATATCTTTGCCTTTTCTCCAAGGGTTACACAAGTGGAGGGCAATGTTTCTGCACGACCACCAAGTCTGTGTCCCAACATGGATTCACTGTTCGCATCATCTTGAGAATTTCCACATAATAATCAGCTTGGCCTGGAAGTTGTTCCATTCTGGTGTTTAGGGTTGATGGCTATAACCCACAATTTCCCCCAGTTAATTTAGTCTTATAGTGACATTAGACACATGCGTCTCTCCCTTCCTGAGCCAGCAGGTGTCACTGTTGATCAGTTGGAAGTGAACATGGTAGCCTCACCATGGTAGCAGTAGATCCCCGTCTGACTAGGAACAAAATGAGTTTGGCATTTCAGGTTAAAGAGATACATTTCCAATCCACTGGCTTCCTGGTAGACAGCTGAATTCTCAAAAGAACGTGTACTTCTTCGTCACTGACTACCTGCAGGTGCAAGGCAAGTAGAGGTCTTCATGAAGAATGGAGCTGAACAGACAGTTGCCATGGCTCCGCTTTCCAGTACCAACGCACTGAGAGTTACTTACAGCCAAGTTGTCCATATTCTTTTTTGTTCTTTTTATAGCTAAATGTAGCTAATTTCTGATTAACTACTAAATGAATCTTCCATGGTAGATTTTAGCTCCAGAATGGCTTTCTTTTTTTGGTCTAGTTCTCATGTATTAGACTTGATTTCAGAGAAGTCTATGCCAGAAATAATCAGCTGTGTAATGTAGTTCACTTTTAAATTTAAGACGTAAAGTCGGGGAGAGATATTCTTGATTATACATCATCCAAGGCACTGTTCTCTTCTCCAACCCAGAACTCAACATAGGACAGTTTGTTAAATGCATTCATGCATATACTTTTCCTCCACAAATATATACTGAATAATTGTATGCAAACTCCTGTGTGCTTCTTGGTGAAGCCTCCCCCAACCTCCTCCTCCTCTAGAGAATTAATTCTCTTATATAAGATTCCTCCAACCTTAATATTTATTATCTTTCAACATTTCTCTTATGAAGTTTGTTGTATGTGTATTTTCCTACGGCTAGATTGTGAGGTCTAGATCATTTTTGGAAAAAAAATACATGACATATTATCTACCCTAGATCTTCTTCATTTCACATGTGGGTTATGACAATAGTTAGCATTACTTGATTCATTGTTGCAATTGCAACACCTAGAATAATGTCTTGCACAAAAGAAGTACGCAATAAATATTTGGATGTCAAATATTTCAGTGATGCAAAACGTAGACTCCTTCTCTGACTCCTCAATGAGAAGCTTATAGTCTAGAAGGGGACATAAAATATAGTCACAAATAGGACTTCCTACCTTGTATTGTCCTATATAGTGCACATAAAGGGCATGGGGAACTTGGTAAGAAAATGTGGCTGGTTATAAAAGATCTGTGGAAAAAGTGATTTTTAATCTAGAAATATATGTGCAGAAAAGAGAGGGAAAGAAGAGGGAGGTAAAGATATTTGGGAAAAAAGGAAACAGCAGAGCTGAGGCATAGGGACAGAAAAGCCTAGAAGTTTTATATAACTATAGTATATATGTCGGTCAGTTGGATGGAACATTGACTAGGTTAAAAAAAAATTATAATATATCACAAGAAAAATAATTTAGGTTTTGAACACATTACGTTTTATGTAAATAGTAAGGTTTTATTGAGTTTGGATCAGGAAAATAATATCTAGAGAACTGGGTATGTGATATTTCCAGTTTTTAGAAAATGCAATGTTATAATTTAATATTTTGAATGGCACGTTATTATCACCTTTGAAATTCTTCTGGTGCTTCCAATAACTTAACTCCTTTGAATAATCCTAGATAATTGCCTGGGGAAATGAAAAACCTTTCTATTCAATATATGCATTTTCAAAGATTTGGGGGGCAAGAATTTCAGATAGAAGAAAGAGAAAGTGCAAAGACCTTAAGGATGCTTAAGAAACAGAAAAACAGGTCTCTTGCTGCAGTGACGGGAGCGGTAACCAGAACCTCGGCTCGAAGCGAAGACCAGGGGTCGTTTTAAGAAAATGGCAGACAAACCCGACGTGGGGGAAATTGCCAGCTTCGATAAGCCAAAGTAAAGAAGACAGAGACGCAGGAGAACACCCTGCCGACCAAAGAGACCACTGAGCAAGAGAAGCGGAGTGAAATTTCTTAAGAATCTGGAGAACTCCCCGCCCCCCTCATCTTGGAGAGGCCCATCGTGATGTGGAGAAGGAGCCAGCTGCTAGAGGGACACCAGCGACAAGCTGCACTGTGAACCCAGGCACTCCGCACTTATGCCATCGGCTTGTGGGTCTCTGAGGGGACCCCCCCCCAATCCGACTGCCAAATTCTCCGGACTGCCCTGGGATAGTGTAGAAAATTGTTTGTATGATTAATGAAAATAAAACACACCTCGTGGCAAAAGATAAGAAAGAAAGAAAGGAAGGAAGGAAGGAAGGAAGGAAGGAAGGAAGGAAGGAAGGAAGGAAGGAAGGAAGGAAGAAAGAAAAAGAAAAACAAAGCAACCATTGACGGGAAGTTGGAGACTTACACTTGAAAATGAGAAGGAAGTAGGAAGTACAGGAATGGTCTTCTGAAAAGGAAGAGCAGTCTGCCACGGGGCCACCATCCGCAGTTTTGGGAGGGAGCATCTGATTGGCTAGGCTCTGGTCACCTGTCAACCTCCTGGCTGAGCCAGAGTAATGAGAGGGAGAAGCCAGGAGAGATGGCCTCTAGGGACTTCTCTGGGGCTCTGTTGGGGGTGGTGTCGATTTACTATTTCACCACAATAATACCCAGTGGGAAAGAGTTAAATTCCCAATAGACACTGAAGTATTTTTAGGAAGAGGGAAGGAATTGCTGAGTGGCCTCAGAGCAGCAAGTACCCACTTCAGCTCCTCCCCAGGGCAGGGCCACATCGCAGTATGACGGGTTCGTGTCCCGCCTCCTGATTGTAGCTCCAAGCCCCTGAGTCTGGGCTGAGGCACGTTCCCCGGGTAAGCTCTCCACGGCGGGGACAGGGACACACGTTGGACCTCACCACGGAGGACTACCTGCAGGCTTGTGGAGCTGCTTTGCAGGAGTCCGGACCGCTGCATGTCGTGCTGGCAAATGAAGCCTGTGACGTGGACTCCATGGCGCCAGCTCCCGCCCTGGCGTTTTACCTGGCAAAGACGACCGAGGCAGAGGAAGTTGTCGTGTCAGTTTTAAATACGAAACGTTCAGAGCTACCTCTACGAGGGGACAACGTCTTCTTCCTTCAGAAGACTCACATTCCAGAGTCCCTCCTGATTTTCCGGGACGAGATTGAGCTCCATGCGTTGCACCAGGCTGGCCGTCTCACCTCACCCTTGTTGACCATCACGTCTTACCCACAAGGGATGCAGCCCTAGAAGCAGTAGCAGAGGGGCCAGACCGTCGGCCCATCGAGCAGAAACGCTGCCCTCCCTGCCATGTTTCCGTGGAGCTGGTGGGGTCCTGCGCCACCCTGGTGATGGAGCGGATCCTGCAGGGGGGCACCAGAGATCTTGGATGGGCGGACCGCAGCCCTTCCCCACGGAACAACCGTCCTAGACTATGTCAACATGGACCTTAACATTGGGAAGGCAACCCCAAAGACAACAAACGTGTGGAGCAACTGGAGGCTCTCTTCCCAGATCTGCCCAAGAGAAAAGACATCTTTGATTCTCTGCAAAAGGCAAAGTTTGATGTGTCAGGACTGACCACCGAGCAGATGCTGAGAAGGGAACAGAAGACCATCACCAGACAAGGCCTCAAGGTGGCCATTAGTGTAACACATATGGATTTGGAGTCCTTCCTGCAGAGGTCTGGCCTCATTGCAGACCTTCATACTTTCTGCCAGGCTCACAGCTATGATGCCCTGGTTGCCATGACGATCTTTTTCAACACTCACTATGAGCCAGTGAGGCAGCTGGCTATTTTCTGTCCCCATGCAGCCCTCCGAATGACGATCTGTGGAGTCCTGGAACGCTCACACTCTCCCCTGAAGCTGACCCCTGCCCCAAGCAGCCACCCCAACCTCCAAGCGTACCTACAAGTTAATACCCAGGTCTCTCGGAAGAAACTTCTGCCTCTGCTCCAGGAAGGCCTGTCAGCGTATTTTGACTCCATGACAATCCCTTTGGGGCAGCCTGAGACAGGGGGTGTGTCCAGGGAGCAGGTGGACAAGGAATTGGACAGGGCAGGTACCCCACTGATTCCTGGACTGAGTCAAGATGAGGAGGAACCCCCCACTACCCCTCACACCCATGAACCGCTTGGTGGACGACTGCCGTCTGGATCAGGGGCTGCCGACCCTCTCTGCGGAGGCCGTCTTTGAGAAGTGCAGTCAGATCTCGCTGTCACAGTCCACCCGTGCCTCCCTGTCCACGAAGTGACTGTTGGGACAGGAGGGGATAGTGAGAGAGGTTGCTTGAACCATGTTTTGAGATGTTTCAGCAATTTCCTTCATTGCTCCAGGATCTGGTGTATTGTGATCATGAACCTGGGAGGAGAAAGAAGTACAAGAAACAGCTGCTTCAGGAATGGCTTTCTGCCTTACTGCGCCCCTCCCAGTCTCTACCAATCAAATTTTATTATTTAAATTAATTCTTTAAATCTGCACTGACTCTCCTACATCTCATTTGCCAGGCGCACAATGATTGTGTGCCCCAAAAGTGCCCTCCACGATGCCCTTTACCAGTGTCTCATGGAACCACACGTTTACGGTCTTCATGTATTCACTTATTCTCTGGTTAAGTCAAGTATTTATTACTGAGCACCTACTTCAAGCTAGGTAGAAAAATAGAGTGCTTCGGAAACTCATTCCAGTTTTCAGCCATTAGCAGATTTCCAACTTCATGACCCCTCTCTCTGCCTCCAGTTAGGTAACGATGTCTGATTCCGAGATGACTAAATCTCTGCTCTGAGCTTGTGACTCTTCTGGCATTACTGGGGAGCAGGGTAGAGGCAATTATCTTCTGTCCTGATTAGGTGGCCCGGCTCTCGCTTTCTTTGGATTCCTCTGTCCCAAAGCTACAGGAGCCTGAGGAGACCCAACAGACCCTGATTCTGGAGTGTTCTGGGCCTAAGACTTCATGGACTCTTCCCAAAAGCCAGCAGACCTGCGTTAAGAGCCCGGGCTCTGTCCCTGGCCTTAACAGGTCTGTCAGTTTCTTGTCTGTGTCAGCCTCTTGCTCATGTTAAGAGGAAGCCTGGAGTTCTAACACCAGCTGCCATGAACCATGTGTCTTTTGGCAACACTTCTTCTCTCTAGGTCTCATTTCCCCACCTATAACACAAAGGACCTGGATGCAAAGCTCTCTCATGTTCTGTAATCTGCCTCTTGCCACCATCCTTTCTCTCCTCTGTGTCTGAATATTTTTTGCTTTTGTTTTTCTGTTTTCCCTGGGAATGCTCGGCATCACCAGACTGTATTTATACATGCTTGTGCCAAGGGACTCGGCCTCATGCAGCATGTACAGAGGTACATTTCAGACCTTAGTGACCCGGCTGAGAGCTCCCTCCCTGACTTGTTGGGCGCATGTAATCTCCTTTTCTCTTCAGACCGACCTGTCCCCCTTTTCCCACCCCGCAGCCCTATTCCACATGAGTTGCCGACAGTTTCACGAAGTAGTGGGGTGTGTGATGGTTTTGGCATGGCGTCTTCATTGTGATGGGGGCGGGCTGACTTCCCTGTGGGCATGATGTGTGTAGCCATTGGAAAGTGAAAATAGTGGTGTGATTACTGAACCAAAGGAATTTATGGTTTGTAATTTGGGTACTTTATTTTGCATTTTGTTAAAGTATTAAATATTTTTTTTTCCTGGGGAGAAACACTGATGCTTTCAACACAAAGAAAATGACTAGTGAAAACAGCTAATAAAGAGGAGTGAAGTAGTCTTTTTTAAAGATCGGATTACTCAAGAACCATATGAAAGGATTTTTGACTTTCACCTGTTTTTGTCAAGACCCTCACAGTCCCGGTGTAATCAGATTTCCACTGAGGGAGACATAAAGTATGCTTTTTGGCATCATGTACATTTGAAGGGTGACGGTAAAGAGGGACTTTGTAAGATCAAAGAGGAACTGAATAACCAGAGTTTTGAGGAAATTCAGAAATAGTGACAGTAGTGTGGGAATACCATGAAATGATAAACCTTGAGCAAGTTATGTGGATTGCTGATCCAGAAAAGAGCCAGAAGGTGTTAGATAAATATCCAAGTACCTGACCACTTCAGCTATTTTCTCTTCCACTGTTGCCTGTGGAATGGGCAGCATTTAGAGGCATGGCACATGATTGCTGACCTAATACCCTGGAAGAATCTTCCCCACCTCCTTTTCAGGGTTCTAACACTCATTTCAAACCAGACCTCTTATAAAATTACCTAAACATGCATGCCTGCATATTGCCATGCTTTTACACACATGATTTTTCTCTTAGTGTCAAAAACCTCATGTTGTCCAAATGTCACCTTCTCTATGCACTATTCTATAATTGATACCATCAGCTAGAAGCTATTTTGCCTCTAAATTCCTATAGAATTATAAGTGCCCCTGCCATAAAGTCCTCACTAGATATTTTTTTTTTCTAGTTAACTTTTTAACTAGAATAAAAATCATCAGGGACAGACTAATTGAAATCTATACTTAGGAGAAATTTACGTGTTAACTATGTAAGTGTACATTTCTATAGTATATCTAACTTCCCTCAGTAAACAGATGAGTCAGTGTCCCAGTTTGAAGCATCTGCATTCAGGTCAGCTATGACCTTAGTGTCTTTTTTTTACAACCATGAAATTGCATCGGGTTCACTTACGTACCCATTATGGTGACCTCCCCAAGGCAAAGTGAGTTCCATAGGTGTTTCCATGTCTCGTGAGGGAGAACTGCCGGCGACTTTTAAATAACACTTTCTCTACCTTTGTAAACATACAAGTGTATCCTAGACTGAAGCTCCTCAGGGATGTGGACCGCATCTGCACTGATTCTACCCGGTATCTGCACAGTGCCTGTGTGTGGTCGCTACCAGCGACTCAACTCAGAATTGATGAATGAACAGTTCCTGGCGTTTCTGAGGAGGGCTCGTCATTTGTTGTGGAGTAATCAGAACTTTAAGCTCTGTCTCAGGATGAGGTTAGGTTCAAGTAGCAGGTCCATTAGAAGCCTGAGGGTATTAGAGAAGTCCCTGTGTAGGGCTGATGGTCCAACCTTGTCTAAGGAGGTTGAATCCTTCCTGCTATGTCTTTCTGGAGAAGACTTTCAGAACTGTTAGGTTCCTTTTTTTTTTTTTTTTTTTTTTTAGATTTTATTGGGGAAGGGGAACAGGACTTTATTGGGGAACAGTACTTCCAGGCCTCTTTTCCAAGTCAAGTTGTTGTCCTTTCAATCTTAGTTGTGGAGGGTGCCGTTCAGCTTCAAGTTGTTGTCCTTTCAGTCTTAGTTGTGTCGGGCGCAGCTCAGCTCCAGGTCCAGTTGCCGTTGCTAGTTGCAGGGGGCACAGCCCACCATCCCTTGCGGGAGTTGAACCGGCAACCTTGTGGTTGAGAGGATGCACTCCAACCAACTGAACCATCCGGGAGCTCAGCGGCAGCTCAGCTCAAGGTGCCGTGTTCAATCTTAGTTGCAGGGGGCAGAGCCCTCCATCCCTTGCGGGAGTCGAGGAATCGAACTGGCAACCTTGCGGTTGAGAGCCCACTGGCCCATGTGGGAATCGAACCGGCAGCCTTCGGAGTTAGGAGCATGGAGCTCTAACTGCCTGAGCCACCGGGCCGGCCCCAAGGTTCCTTTTTAAGTAAAGCTCTACCGGTGAGCAGTGCTTAGCTATCACAGCAGACCATTCATCTTATTCAGTCTGAGCATTTCCTGCACTTGTTTTTGTTACCTGGGTGGTAGACAGCATAGGTAGGAGACTCATGGGCTTCTTAGCTTAGCCGGCTCTGGTGAGCTATCAGATTCGAATGTGATTTTGTGTTGAGAGCCCGAAGACATTCCTGGTATACAAAACCACTTTATTGTAGCTGGTGCTTCTGAAATCCCAGTTGTCTCTAAGGGGGATTTCGAGGGAGACAGGTCAGTGACAGACAGACCACCAGCCAAAGGCCCCAGGCTCAGATTTTCTCTTTCTTGGGTATGAGAAATATGTGTGTAAAACAAATAGGAGACGTATTTGTAGATAGTTGGTGAAAGTTCTGTAGTCAGACCTGGGTTTGAATGCTGGCTCTGCCATCACTTACATTGAAAAAAAGACTGTCTTTCAGCCTCAGTTTCTTTGTCTATAATATGAGGATGATAACATTAGTATCTTCTTCCCTGGTTTGTCATGAAATTTAAGTAACATAAATCATATAAAATGTTTAGCATTGCGCTTGTCAAAGGCTCAGTAAGTGGCAACTGTTGATGTTGATACTGCTGTTACCACTATGATTATTCCATAACCACGGAGAACAGCCCTGTATAGTGCACTTCGGTGCTCAGACCTTTATTTACTTCATGGCAGCTTTCACACGTGGATTCCCTCCCCCTCCCTCCTTCCTTCCTCCCTTCCTCCTTCCCTCCCTTCCTTCCTCCCCTCCTTTCTTCCTGTAATATTCTCATATTGAATATCTAGCTAAGATATACGCTAGATGCCAGGAATGCAATGATAAACTTAAGGTCTGTCCCTCAGGAGGTCACAGGCAAGTAGAGAAGAGAGATGCACCAGTAAGTTCTTACAATGCATTGTGATCATTACAATAGTGGGTGTACAGTGTATGACGTAGCATGAAAGGAGCAATGAGTAATTGTAACAGGGAGAGAGTGGTCACAGGTCAGGATGAATGATGGTTTGCCAGGAAGAATGAATGATGGGAAAGGCCATTTCAGCAGAGAAAATAAACAGGCATAAAGGTACGGTGGGTGTGCTACCTGGCACCTTTGGGAAATCAGGACCAGTTCCATAAATGTAACCCACTGCGTTCAGAGGAATATTAGGACCTGAGGCTGAGACCCTGGCCCAGGGAACTCTATGTGAAGTTTGGAATTTAGGGAAACAACATAAATTACTACGTGTTAAAATAATCCCTCTGGCAGGAGCGGGGAGAAGGAATTATTTCATTCCACATATTTCTTATTAACAGATATCTCCTCGTTCGACTGGCCAGAACTACATCCCACACCTATTCCTGAACCAATCACTCGCAAGGGGGAATGCAAAGACTATGATTGCTTAGACGAGCGAGGATTCACCCAGTCTCCCCTGAAGCACATGCTCACTCTGTACTTGAACAAAGATGGAATTTTCTCAGCAAGAAAGAAGGAAGGACAGAAACAGCCGTTGGGTGGACAATCAGCATTCTCTGCCACAGGAGTCAGACAGGCCGTGGTGATAAGCAGCTTGTCAGGGCTGAGGCATGAGAGATGACTCCCAGGCGTCTGGCTTAGGCCTCTCAAATCATTCTGTTGAATAATTATCTATGTAGACGTATTTCAATAGGTATGGATTCAGGACTGTTACTATCGTCCATTCATATGTTTCAGAGGGTTAAAAAAAAAAAAAAGCCGTGAAATGTGACTTTATCTTACCTGCTCTATGGAATTGGGTCTGTTTTGAGTGAAAGGTGAATATTCACTAAATTATTGCCCTAAGTTGAGAACATTTGGGAACAATATGTATATGTCCAGTGGTTTGATCTCATTTGTCATTAAGGTAAAACTAACTATGAATGCCAACATTTAATACAAAATAAAATATTCTGCTTAGAAAGAAAAGATTTTAAGGCAGAACAAATGTGAGTTTTCATTTATATAGGTTTCACAATAAATGCTGGGCATATTATTTCCTCCTTATATACTTAGTAAAAATTCTTAATCTTGAAACAGTTTACTTACCATGACTGAAACATCCAGAATTCTATGTTCAAAGCAATCTTTGCAGTCACTCTCATCAGAGTAGCTGAAAAAAATGATCTTCAATAAGGGCACATTTGGTCTCTCTCTATGGTGGGAGGCCTGTCTATTTCTAAAAATACGTTGCTATGTTACAAATGCACCATCCTGGCACTATAGGCAGGAAGATAGCTGTTTGAAATTAGCCTATACAAAGCCAATAATGGGAAATAATAAATCCGGGGGTTCTAAAAGCATCAGTCCTTGTTCACATTTTTCTTCTCTTCCTTTCCAGATAAATATATTTGTTCTTCCTTTGTCCTTTCTTTCCCTTACTTTTTTTATTTTATTTTTTTTTCAGAGAAAACACATTCAATGTTCTTAGGTAATTTGACCTAAAGAGAACTAGATGATTGAATAAATTTCAGTTCAGAAGCCTTCCTATATTGTGACTTTTTCTACCCCATTTTAAATAAAAAGAAACTTAACTTCAGTACTTTGTAAATAAGTTACCTCCAGCAACATGTTAATTTCAATAGGCAGTGCAAACACAATATGTGGTGCAAGGGGCATTCTGAGTATTGATTCATGTTGGAGGCAAACTCCATTTAGTGTAAACAGGGTGGAGATATTTGACACTAATTTACAACAAGGACGTTAAACCTTAGAGGAAACACTGAGCCCTCTAGAGTAACATTACCGTGACAGCCTAAAGGAGCAGTGATGTGTTCAACACGATTCTGAAGTAGAAAAAAATGGACCAGATTCCACCATATGTCTGGCATAGAGAAAAGAAGTTATAATCATATAGTTTTCAAATTATATAGCATTCTAATCTACTTTGTAGAGTATCAGGTAATCTTAGAAGATATTCAATTTGGGATATTTATATGTATAGGCATAAAGGTGCTTCTTCCCCGCAACAGACATTTCCCAACTACTATGCAAATTTTTATCCCAACAGCATATAACCCCATATCTACTGCAGCAGTCTCCTGGTTGGTCTCTCTGCCTACCTTTTCTCTCCCTCCCTGCATCCATTCTGCTCATTATTATTATAGGGCAATACTGATGATATCACTTAGATGCTCTGTCCTTTTGTGATGCCGATACCTGCCTGATAAAGTCCATCCTCTGCAGCCTGACATTCAAGGTCCTGTGGTGTATGGCTCCAATCTCTTAGCCCTATTTGTCCTTGTTCTACTTTTACCTTTTGCATCAATGCCCTCACTTGAACAAGGGGTGAATCATGCTACCAGATGTCTGCTTCTTTGAGGATAACCTATAAATAGGGGACCGTTTGTTTTCTCTATCTACACTACATATTCTTCCTGCCTCTGCATATGTTTCTTCTTTGAGCAAGGAGGAAATCCCCTTCTCACTCTACCTCCATCTTTTCTCTCTGTTTAAAGAAGTATGGAATCTCTGCTGTCAGACCTAGCAACTCCTGTGTCTTGTTTCCCCAACAATAACTATGGAGTTTCCTTACTTGTGCGTCCTTTACTCATATTCATCTTTATGGGACATCTCTGGCTGGTACTTTGAGCAGAGAAGAACACTGAGAATGCATTGTGTCAGGAAGGTAAAAATGGCTCCATGTGACTCTTCTGTACACTTGGTAACTGACTGACAAAAACAGGAGAATTCCAAGAGACCTGCAAATATATACCCAGCTCACTGCCCATTTTTAGAAGAAGAATATGAAACAGAGCTTCAGAGTTTGGTGTCTGGAATCATACAGACCTGGGTCAAACCTGGCTCTACCATTTACGCCCTGTGTGATCTCAGGCAAGTTTTTAATGCACTGTGAGCCTCTATTTTCTCATAGAGGAATGGAAATTGTATGGTTACCAGAAGATGGTGATGTGATTGATGGAAAACACCAATAAAAACACTTAAAGGATGTAACGTTTATGGAAAAGAAAATAGAAAATTATGGAGAAGTGCCATGGAGAGAAACACAGCAGGGTAAGAGGGATGGGAAACATGGAGCAGATAGGACATTGCTATGCTGTCTTATATAGCACAGACAGAGAAGAGCTCCTTGAGGAGGTGGTATTTGATCGGAGGAAGTCTATGGAAAGTAAGAGATAGAGCTGTGTGTTACATAAAGTGGGACACGAGGCAGTTGGAGATATTGACGTCTCAGGTCTTCAACTCTTCATGAGGTCATAAAAATTGCCAAAATTCTACCCACGGGAAGAAGATTCTACAAAGTATGAAGCTTGCTTTTACCATGCTCATAGAAAGTTTGCATATCTTCCGATGCCTTTTCTACCCTGCTTCTGTCTGTCTGCTCACTAGTTACAAATCATGGGTGCAAAATAAACTCAGCCCCTTTCTAAGTGTTCATTGTGATCTTAGATAAGCCATGTCCCTTGAATATTTCTGAGATCTATTCCTGTTCTAACACTGCCTACTTCATTGGCAGAGGAAAGGATTAAGTCAGATAATGCATATAAAACACTTAGCATGGTATTGGGCATAGGGGCAGTGCTCATTCAATCATAGCTGGAATTATTATTTTAGTTTTTGCACATTACATTTTTTTCCCTCCAACGTGGGAGTCAAGTGGATTTAGGGTATGTTGTCCAAATCTTTTGTCAGATGGAACTACATTGAATTTCCCCCCAAGTTTTACCATGACCAATGGGGACAATAGGAAGGAGAATGGAAGGAATAATGTTTTTAATATTTGGAAATACATATTCAAGAGGTGTATAAAATCAGTGTCAGTTACACCTGCCTCTGGAATGAATAGTCTCTTTATTAAGGTGGAGCCAGAAAGGAGTAGAGATAATCAATAAAGGGAGAGCAGTTGTGATCTTGTAATTTATATATAGTTGATCTTCATCTCCACTCTTGCTCTTCAATCCATTCTCTGCATAGGTATACTTTATAGTTAAATGTAAGCCAGGTAATTCATTTCTCTGCTCACATCCTTCCAATGGGTTCCCATTGAAATCACATAAAAACCAAAAATGCCATATAGGATCTGGCTTTCTGATTGCATTTTCTCCCACCTTTCCCTTACTCTACTCCAGCCATACTAGCTTCCGTATAATTCCTTGACTATGTTGAGCATGCTCATATCTCAGAGCCTGCAAAAGCCTTCCTTTTGTTTATCATACAGCTCTATCTCTTACTTCCCATAGACTTCCTCCAATCAAATACCACCTCCTCAAAGAGCAATTCCCTGACTGTTCTATATAAGACAGCATAGCAATGCCCTATCTGTTCCATGTTTTCCATCCCTCTTACCCTAGTGTATTTTTCTCCATGGCACTTCTCACCATGTGAGACATTGCTTATTAACTTGCTATGCTGGATTTTCTTTTAGCCCCTTCAGATTCACTCTCTACTCCTTGGCCCCTGCTCTGTGCCCTGGGAGGCTGACTCTTACGGACTGCAGCACATAGGCATTCTGGCTCCTGGCCTTCTCAATTCCAGTTAGGTTCAGCCAATGGCAGACACTGGGAGGAGATGGGCCATGAGAGAAGGGCACTGTTGGAGTGTTCACTTCTGTCCCCCTTCCTGCCATGCTGCTTTTTGGCAGTGTCTCTGTTTCTCCTCACAGGGCCGCAGCTTTTACAGGACAGCACTCTCCCACAGCTACAGGAGTCTCTCACTGAGTTCTTGTGCCTGCTCCCTTCCCCTAACCTTTGAGGCCTAGAAGCGCTGTGCTGTTGTAGCCCCAGGCTGTCTCGCCATACCTTATTGGTTTCCCTTAATCCTGTAGCATCTTTATCATTAATTCCTTCATTAAACTCTCTCCAATCAATTACCCTGCTTGACTGAGCCATCTGTTTCATGTGGAGACCTCAATTTGTATACTTGTTTATTGGCCACACACACACACACACACACACACACACACACACAATTCCTCAAGAGTAGGGATTTTGTGACTAGTACAATACCTGTTACATGGTAGGCAATTGATAAATTTGTTGATACATGAATTAATGTGTTCTCTTTCTTATTCTTAGAAGAAATTCATGACATAGGAATTATTGTCTCCATTTTGCAGATAAGGAAATTGAGGTTCAAAGGGAACTTGCCTAAGATCATGCAGCTAGTACCAGACAACACCGATTAGAATCAGTGTGCTGGGTTTGCATTGCTGCTTTGCATTATTTTTTTTATTAAATCACATAATATCTTTCATATTGTTATTACATGAAAGGTGGTTAATTTTATTATCCTTGTCCCATGATATTAGATTATGTCACGTAGTTTGTGAATTCTTCAGCTGCCATGGCAGTTAAGAAATATCCACACAGAAAGGCCTTAGCTTTCAGCAAAGAGTAGAAGGTTTAATCACCCATCAACCAGTACAAAGAAGATATTTTAAATCCCACACATATATTAAATGTAAAGCACATGCAAATGTTCTTGGCTGATAAGACTGTTTCTCCAGCATACTGCTAGAACTATGTCAGCAATGTTGCCTCCAGTCTCCAATGAGATGAGACACTGGAGTCTGGGCCAGAGGAAGGGCTGATTCAGAGCCAGCTAACAGGAAGTGCTTTCACCCTAGGGGAGTCTGCTGATAGAAGCAGAGAGGGACCCAGTTCCCACAATGGAAAACAAGGGCTCTAGTCTTCATTTTTCACCACACTAGCTGACTCCAAGAACCATGAGGTACGTTCCTCTAAAATTTCACCTTCTTATTCCTCTAAAACCTATAAACAAAGAAACAGAAAAAGCTCTCGTCTGTTTTATCCTTCTCCATAACAGCTAGGCCTCTGAAAGTGTTGGGGTAGGAAGAAAAATGTCCTAATCGTTTAATGTCTTCTGAGGGAAGTAGATGAAGAAAATCATAAACAAACAAACAAAAACCAGGCAACTACTGTGCATGCAATTTCCAAATGAAAATAAGCAAAAGGTCCTTGTTATAAAGGGAACTTAGTTTTCAGGTTTAGAATGCTCTTCTAGGACGTGAGCATTCTAAGCCCATTAAAAGGTGACTTGTTTTCTCTCATCTGTCCCATAAAACATAAAGGAGTCATCATCACAGCATCTTCTCCAATGGAATAAAAGCAGGCTAGAGGGAAGCTGCTTGCAGTTAGCCACCCAGCTGAGTAGCTCTCATGTCCCAGGTGGTGCACAAGGTGCAGAGGGTACAGCGGTGAGCTAGACCTGCATGGACTCTACCCCCTTGTGATCTAGACCTGCATGGACTCTACCCACTTTGGGCTTAGATCCTCCCAGGGAAAACAGATGCAAAATGAGTAAATAAGTTATTTCTGAATGTGCAAAGGGCTATGATGTGGAAGTAAAGAGCGTTGTTAGAGCTTTTACAGGGGAAGCTCACTGAGAAGCAAAGCCAGGAAATATCCCTGAGAAGGATGAGCCTGCAAGGATGCGTACATATGGGAGGCAATGGATCATGCCTGTTGTATTTGTAATTATAAACTCAGAACTAGCACAGGACCTTGCAGATACTCAGAGTTTGGGTTACCATTGCTGTGTAACAATCCTCTCCAAAAATTAATAGCCTAAAATTATAAAAAAATTATTATTTTTCATAATTCTATGTGTTGGTGGGATTCCACTCGGGATTATTCTGCTTCACATGCCATTGGCTTGGGCTGCAGTAACGTAGGGGCTCAAATGGGCAAGAACATCCAAGGGGGCTTGCTCCGATGTCTGGTACCTTGGCAGGGAAGGCTGGACGGCTTGGACTCGGAAAGGATGGCCGGGACCACTGAGTCTCTCTGTCTGAGCAGTTCCGGGGGCTCACCTACTGCATGTGGCCTCTCCACGTGGTTTCTCCAGCAGCATATCTGGACTTTACATGACAGCTAAGATATCCCAAAGTGCAAACGTGGACGGCATTGTGGCTGTGTAAGGCCTCGGCAGGGCTCTGGAGTGGAGCCTTTATTGCTTCATCCTACCTGTGAGTCCCAGGGCCAGTCCAGACTCAGCGATGAAGACCACAGAAGGTTTTGTCTATCAGGAGGTGTGATTCAGAGACTAGCTGCCCCTCTGGGTGCTCAGTAATTTCATTTTCAGTAATGGGGGAAGAAATGAGTAGGAATCAGTGAACACGGAGGGAGAGGCACAAGCAGCATCTTTGATGATTGGAAGGCAGATGCAAGGATGTCTCATTGAAGGCCGTTGGAGAGGCTCAGGTCCGCTGGAGCACAGAGAGAGGAGGAGAGGCTGCATTGTGAGCTGGGAACAGGCTGAGCTTGGAGCCTGACTACCCCTGAGCTTTTCACTTACGTAAGCCAATCAAATCCATTTCTTCCAGTGCCAGTTTGAGCCAGTTTCCTATCTATGAATCAAGAGGCCTGACTAATAGTAGGCAGGCGGCAAATCATGCTGCCCAGGAGAGGGAGGCCCTGGAGGTGACCCTGCCATTGAATGAAAGCAAAGCCGTTTGGAAACAACCTGTTCCGTACAAATGCTGAGCGCTCTGATCGTCCCCGATGTGCAGTTGCACAGTCACCCTGAGTAGGATGGACTCTGCCCCTGACATCAAAAAGAGAGAGGTCTGTGGGTGGAGGTTCCTAACAGCTTCAGAAAGTCCTTTCCACGTGCATAATTAACAGCCAACAGCCAGCCACAGCTCAGTATTTCTCCAGTAACTGGTCAGACACTTCAAAGACTCTTGTCAGATTCCCACGAGGTGAATTTGCTCGTGTCAGTCTCCACCAGCCACAATTCCAGCGTTCTGAATCCTAGACCCACAGTGCCTTGAGGGTTCCTACATTACAAGTTTGCGGAGCAGAGTCAGTAACATAATTCCTACCAAATGCTCAGCACGGTACCTAGTCAGAATCTCATAAAGCCCCAGTAAGCATTAGTTTTTACTTTTATTATTGTTGGTTGTCTGATCGCATTTCTGGAATCCCAATTACTTTGATGAACGTTGTTTAAAAAAATACGTCTCTGCCTTTAGGCCCCCAAAAGATCCAAAAAGATAGGGAGAGCTAAGTACACTGGAAAGAGAGCTTCTTTAGGGCCCCTCCCTAAAACCCACAGATAACCATCATTTTCGACTCAAGGTCCTAGAGGGCGTCACAATAAGGGGTTGTACGGGCTATCCCTCCCAAACCTCGGGGATGAAGCAAGGCAAGGCCTACGCAGGGCATTGGAGACCATGACTCTTGTCCTCAGTGGGGGCTGCAAGGCCCGCCCACGTGACCCAACTCCGGCTCATCTCCTCCTGTGTGTTCCTTAGGTGTGCCATACGGCCTCCTGCCAGGTGGCCTTTGCACATGCCATCCTCTCTGCATGGAGTCATCTCATCTTCACCACATTCAGATCACACCTCAAGCTTCACTTCCTCAGGGAAGCCTTCCTTTCCCGCAGTCTAGGCCCATTTACATTCCTGCATGTTGTCTTATCACTCTGGTCCTTTGTTTGTTTGTTTGTTTGTTTATCAGCTCTGCACCACAATTTGTTAACATGCGTCTATCAGTGTGATTCTTTGATTAATAATGAACACCCTCACTTAACTGTGAGCTTCAGGAAAGCAGGACCTAAGGGACTTTGTTTGTTTTCCTTTCTCTTAAGTACCCAACACAGGGCCTGACACGTAATACATGCTCAGTAAATTATGGTTGAGTAGATGAAGAGAGAGGACAAAGGCTACTTCTATTGGGATTAGGGACTGAACTCAATGGTTTATGCAATTGAGCCAGGCCATTCCAGAAAGATCACTGAGTTCAGTTCCCAGAGAGGTGGGAAATAATTAATTCCAGGACACCAAGGGGGAATGGTCCGTTGCTCTTTGTCTAATCCCTAACTCAGTTAATTGTTCTTTGAGAATTGATTTCTTTGAGGAAATATTTCTCTCCTTCAAAGACGACTTTCCATAGAGGAGTAGTTCCCACTCGCAGGAGAGATATGTGGGAAGAGGCTACGACTTTTTTCCTCTGCCTACAGCCAAAGTGTACAAAACAAAGCCCGCTGTACACTCACCACCACCCACAGCCCTTTTCTGAAGCTTTTCTCTGAAGAGCCTGAGAAAGAGGCATTATATAATGATTAATAAACCCCGGTTTAAATCTACCAGGTATCTGAAAGGGTCACTCATTTGGGGCGGTTGCATTTAGCTGCCAACTTCGAGGTAGAGGCAGTGAGCATAGTGGTTTAAAGAATGCACTTCAGGGCCAGGTGGAGGTGATGCAAACCCAGAATCTGGTCTTCACTATCCACGCGACCTGACGCAAGTGAACGTACCCATAGTTCCCTCACTCATAAAACGGAGATACTGACTTTACAGAGGTGTTGGGAGGATTGAGTGAAGTACCGGCTATGAAGCACTCAGGACCAGACATACAGTAAGGGCTCATTTAGAGACAGTCGTGTCTGTATTCTCCTGAATGGTTCTCTTTTTCATACGTTTGCCAAAAAGTGGTGATGAGGTTGTAAAAGGAAAACGAGGATCACTCAATTCCCTCCTAGGCTGAAAAAGACTCCCCAAAAACTAAGAAGCCCTTCTATGGCTAAGCTGGAGTTCTTGCTAGTTAAATTAACCAAATTAACCAGTCACCATATCCTGAGCTTTCTGATACAGTTATAACCATAACAAGCCACGCTTGTTTCTTATGTCTATGAGAAAACTTCTGTTCTATTTTATGTCTGGTGATTTAAATCATGCTCTTTTGCAGTCAAGACTTTGTTGATTCTGATGTTTGGAAGCAGCATGTTGTTATGGAAGGCTCCTGGGTTGGAGGCAGAAAACCTGAGGTCAAATTCTAAGTCTACAACTTGGTAGCTGTGTGACCTAGAGAAACTTGCTTTGCCTCTCTGAACATTGGTCTCTTACAGAAGATTGGTAGAGTGAAGTGAAATGGCACAGATACAGTGCCTGGCATATAATATGGAGATGCCTGGGGTATGGGTATTGGTAGGGGCTATCTAATTCACATTTTTTCATAATAGCGCTACCTAAGGCAAAGGCAGATCACTCTACGGGAACCAAAGTAGTTCTGGCCTACCTAATGTCCAGGTATCGGCTCTGTAAAAATCTCTCTACCTGCTGATGGTCCAACCTCCAGTTGTGCTCACCTTCCTTTCATTCATCCATTGATCAATCAAAAAATTTGCTGTCAAGTGGCCACTTAGAACTATGTGCCATACACTTTGGTAGAAACAGAGACAGAGAGAGGGAAGACATGGTTTAGTAGAGAACAGCCAAGGAAACGGGATTTCAACATAATATTACGACATAGGTTGGTAATGGTTGAGATGGTTACAACATGGGATGGTAAGGAAGCTATGGGATTAAAGGATGAAGGTAGAGGACATTGTCTCTTGAGCTCAGACTCAAAAGAGAAAAAGAAGAGGAAAGGAATGTAAGATGCCAAGGCAAGACTGACCACATAAAGATATGGCACAGTAGTAGTTCTGAAAGCTGAATGAAAGGTAGCAAAGGTATAATCAACCTTTCTGAAGAAATCCCCACTATCCAGTAATTGCCACTTTCTAAAACATCCCAGGAAGGATCAGCTCTTTTGAGCAAGCAAAAGTCTAGGTTTTGTTTTTCTCTTGCTAGTTTACCCAATCAAAGAAAATTCAAGATAAACTATTTAGAAAAGAAAAACCAGCTGACAAATTTTAATGATTTGGTTATTCCATTGGTTGAGATAAACAATAAGACTCATTACATATTTGGAACATAATATGGGGACTGACCTCCGAAATGCATAAAACCATTTTACGGAAAGTTTCCCTCAGTTTGGCATTTTTCTTCAGCTTTGGGCATAAGCCTAGAAATGTTATGTGATCAATAATTACTTTGCACTTGGTTCCTTTCAGTGGATAGAAATATGAACATGTAAAATTGTAAAGACCATTTTTCAAAAAAGGTCTTTTTTGAAAAGACCATTTTTCAAAAAATAATAATAATAAAGTGAAAAATAAAGCTCAGCTTATTTCCCCATAACCACAACTTAGTTTCAGGATCCAGGGAGCAAAATGTTCTGATGCCAATTCCTGAGAGACCTCCATGTGGGCCACACATTAAAATGCTTCATTAAACCATCAAACGCGAGTTGACCTTTTAGAAGCAAAGATTATCTTGTACAGGAGGCTGAGACTTTGTGATCCCAAAGTCACAAATTATTCAAAGAACACAATTCTGACATCCAGTAATATAAGTTAATATGAATTGTATTCTAATGCCACTATGATCATGTTATAAATACATCTTTGCAGGACACACTTGATTCTGTTTCTCAAAGAGTGGTCTGTGGAACTATTTCACCAAATTTAACAACTATTTAGCCCCTTATAGGCACTGTAACAGGAATATGAGGTATCCCAGTGACCCAAACAGATACAACTTCTGCCCTCATGAAGATTACATTGTATGTGAGGAGAGATAAACAATAAGTGTAGACATTATAAATGAGGAAACAATAGTATTTATTAGAAATGAAGCAGGAAAGGGGATTAAGGGTTCCAGAGGCATGGCATGAGGGCTGCAGTTTTCAGTTGGGTAATGGGGTAGGTTTTATGGAGAAGATGGCATCTGAACACAGAAAATGACAGAGGTACAGATTCTGCAGAAAGACCCTTCCAGGGAGAGGGGACCGTCCTAAGGCAGGAGCAGTGTGACAGAGACAGAGAAAGTAACTTGGGAGTAGGAGGAGATGAGGTCAGGGAGGTAATAGAGGGGTGGGGAGCATATTATTTAGGACTTGTAGACTCATAGGTAAAATGAGGAGAAAATGGTGGGTTTAAGCAAAAAGATGAGAAATCTGATGAGTTTTAGTGTATGGCTCTGGTTTCTGAGTTGAGAATAGTATGTGACAGGGAAGATGGAATCAGGGAGACCAGGGAAAAGGCTGTTGCAATGATGTAATAATCCGATTGATGACTCAGTTAGGGCGGTAGACGGGTGAATTAAAGATGATTCGACTCTCAGGATGGTCTGGAAATCTTATCAATACAATTCAGTGATGGATTAAATACGGGATATAAAAGGAAAAGGGGTAGGAAGAGGCATCAAGGATGACTCCATGGTTTTGTCCTGAAATACTGGAACTGAGATGCCTTCAGTGGAGATGGGGAAATGTGTGAGTGGAGAAGATTTTGGAGGGAGGGAAGGGTACATTGGTAGTTCAGTTTTGGACAGGTGAAGCTTAAGACTTCCAATGGGAGATGTGGCCCAGGCAGTTTGATATATGAGTCTGGAGTTCAGGAGACAGGTTTGGCAAAGAATTCAAATTTAGGGAGCTTTGGCATAACGATGGTACCTATAGTCATGAGAGTGGAAGAAATTATGAGAATGAGTATAGAGAACGAAGAAGACAAAAGCCCTTTATCATAAGTTTATGTGTGTTAGTTCTCTATTGCTGCTGTAACAAATTACTACATATGTAATGGCTTAAAACAATACAAATATGTTATTTTACAGTTTGAGAGGCCAGAAGTCTTAAATGAGTCTCACTGGGCTAAAATGAAGGTGTCAGCAGGCCTGTGTTCCTTTCTGGAGGCTCTAGAGAAGTCTCTCTTTTCTTGTCTTTTCCAATTTCTAGTGGCCGCCTGCATTCCTTGGCTTGTCACCCCTTCCATCTTCAAAGATAGCAATGGCCGGTTAAGTCTTTCTCATATGGTATCACTTTTACCTTGACTCTTCTGTTTCCCTTTTCCACATGTAAGGGCCCAGTGATTACATCCGGTCCATCTGCATAATCCAGGGTAATCTCTCCCCGTCTCAAGATTCTTAATTTAGTCACATCTGCCAAGTCCCTTTGCCATGAAATGTAATATATTCACAAATTCCGGGGATCGAGATGTGGACATCTTGTGTGTGTGTGTGTGTGTGTGTGTGTGAGGGAGTGGGGGGAGGACAAAGAGGGGGCATTATTCTGCCTATAACATTGTGGAAGCCTATAAATAATGCAGAATTCTGGGCTCCATCCCAGACTTACTGAATTAAAATTTCTAGGGAATGGTGTCCAGGAATGTGTTTTACTCACAAGCTCCCTAGGTGATTCTTCTGTACTCCACTGGCTTGGTGATGAATCTAGGTGGTGATGTAAGGGCAGGAATGAGCATCTGGTCCCACTCTTTACCAAGACCCGGGTCCCTGTGGAGCAGGGAGACCCTACGTCTAATCAGCCACCGTCTCAATGCCACAATCCCTGGTCATCCATGTTACATGGCAGTACGGGCAGTTCCGAGCCACGGCCAGGCTACAGCCCAGAACCTTAGTGGTTAGAGGACCAGGCTAGAATATGGCGGCATGCTCTCTGACTCCTTTCCCAACGAACACAATGGTACCTGTGGAGAGCTGCCATTTCAAGGTGAACTCACCAAGACACCAGTTCAGGCTGGCTTGAAGACAAGTGACATTCCCCTGCAGACACTTGCTTTCAGGACAAAGGCATTAGCATCTGAGTGAGTATTTGTCTTCACAAACGTTAGAGACATTTCCAAGCCATGTGATATGATTCAGAAGCTAAATTAAACCAAAATAAAAACCAAACAAAATAAAATGATTCATGTCCAGCATAGGTGTGAATGATGAGTAACCCTAAGACAGGAATGCTTGGGTCTCCAAATTTCTGGATTTTTCCTTCAAACTGACTTCAAGAATTGTTTTTCACTCCCCCCTTTTTAAATTTTTCAATTAGAGTTGACATTCAATATTATTTTAGATTAATTTCAGCTGTGCAGTATAGTGGTTAGACATTTATATAATTTAGGAAGGGATCCCCTGACTACTCTAGTACCCACCTGGCACTATACATCGTTATTACCATATTATTGACTATATTCCCCATGCTTTACTTTACATCCCCTTGACTGTTTTGTAACTACCAATTTGTATTTCTTAATCCCTTTTTTACCCTGTCCCCCAAACCCCTCCCATATATCACCCCAAAAAATCTAGTACCCATCTGACATCATAGTTATCACAATATTATTGACTATATTTCTCACGCTATGCCCTATATCCCCATGATTACTGTGCAACAGCCAATTTGCACTTCTTAATCCCTTCCCCTTTTTCACCTATGCCCAAACCCCCTCCTGTCTGGCAACCACCAAAATGTTCTCTGTATCTATGAGTTTGTTTCTGTTTCATTTGTTTGTTATGTTCTTTAGATTCCACATATAAGTAAATCACATCGCATCTGTCTTTCTCTGTCTGACATACTCCACTCAGCACAATACCCTCCAGGTCCATCCGTGCCGCCGCAGATGGTGAGACCCCATTCTTTTCCCTGGCTGAGCAATATTCCCTTGTGTATATGTACCACCTTCTCTTTATTCATTTTTCCATCAATGGACACCTAGGCTGCCTCCACATTTGGCCCTTGTAAACAATGCTGCAATGAACATATGGATGGACACATCCCCTTGAAGTAGCATTTTGGGTTTCTTCGTATAAATACTCTGAAGTGGGATTACTGGGTCCTTCTTTGTCTCTTGTTATAGCCTTTGTTTTAAAGTCTATTTTGTCTGGTATAAGTATTGCTACCCCAGATTTTTGTTGTTGTTTGTTTCCATTTTCATGAAATATCTTTTCCCCATCCCTTTACTTTCAGTCTGTGGGTGACTTTTGATCTGAAATGTGTCTCTAGTAAGCAGCATATGTAAGGGTCTTTTTTCTTATCCATTCAGCCACCCTACATTTTGACTGGGGCACTTAATCCATTTACATTAAAGGTAATTATTGATAGATAGGAAGTTACTGCCATTTTATTATTCATATATATAATTTTTTCATCTTAAAAATGTCCCTCTAAGATTCCCTGTAATTCTGGTTTGGTGTTGATGAACTCCTTTAGTTTTTTTCTTGTCGGGGAAACTCTTTATCAGTCCTGTGATTCTAAATGATAGCTCTACTGGATAGAATAATCCTGGTTGTAGGTCCTTGCTTTTCATCACTTTTAATATTTCCTGCCAATCCCTTCTGGCTTGCAAAGTTTCTGTTGAGAAATCAGCTGATAGTCTTATGGGGTCTCCTTTGTATGTAACTAACTGCTTTTCTCTTGCTGTTTTTAAGATTCTCTCATTGCCTTTAATCTTTTGCATTTTAATTATGATGTGTCTGGATGTGGGCCTCTTTGAGTTCATCTTGTTTGGGACTCTATGTGCTTCCTGGGTTTGTATATTTATTTCCTTCTCAAGGTTAGGGAAATTTTCTTTCATTATTTCTTCAAATAGGTTTTCAATTCCTTGCTCTCTCTCTTCTTCTTCTGGTACCCCTATGATGCAAATGTTGGTACACTTGATATTGTCCCAGAGGCCTCTTAAACTGTCCTCATTTTTTTGGACTCTTTTTCCTTTGTTGCTCTTCTGATTGGATGTTTTTTGCTACCTTATCTTCTATGAGGTATGATCAAACAATATGGTGAATGTTTAAATTAAAAACAAAATTATTACAGTAAAAGACACATTGCCATTAACTCCCTTCAAAATACTCCCCCTCTCTTTGAACACAGTTATCCCTTCATTCTTGCCACTTTCTGAAGCAGTTCTGGACGTCCTCTTTCATGAGCGTCTTTAGTTGTGCTTGCTCTGAAGTGAGACAACTCAGTTCCTCCCCATATGTCCTGGAGCCTTTTGAGCTGCTGCCCCGGCTCAGAGTGAGTGAGCCCGTCAGGGAATATGTCCCTGCTTGGGCCCTTTGCAAGGAGCTCCTGGGACTGCACCACCCTCCATCTCACTGAGCCATCATATTTGCTGATTTTCGCAGCCCGAAGTTATGAGGACTTCTCTCCCCAACACTGAAACCCTGGACTGGGGAGACTCGTGTGGAGCTGGGATGCCTCGCTCCTCCAGTGCGGGTACTGCAGCTGAGATGTCCCTCCCGATTTTTAATGATTACTCCTGGGTGTGGGACCAGTCCATTCTGCGTTTCTGCCCCTCCTTCCAGTCTCGAGGTGGCTTCCTCTCTGTGTTCTCAGTTGTAGGGCTTCAGTTCAGCTAGACTTCATGCGATTCCCAATGAGGGTTGTTCTGTAGTTTAGTTGTCATTTTGATGTGGTCCTGAGGGGAAGAATGCACTTTGTTCACCTACTGCGCCATCTCAACAGGCAGGCCTTCAAGATTTTTTTTTTTTTAAGTTTTGAGGTTCCCAACTGAATTTTTTCTCGTAGGAATTCAAACATTAAAATTTGTTTTCTACATTTTTACTATACATGGAATAGAAAATTTTATTTCCATATAAAAAATTTAATTCAGACACATAGAGAACAAAGCATGAAAGTCTTCTTTCATTTCCTACCTCCCTGGGGGTAATTACTATCAGAGGTTTGGAGAACATCTTTCTTTCTTTCCTTTTATATATTTACCTGCATATGTATGCATGTGCACACATTTATCTTTTATATAGATCGGAGCATACTATCTTTTTTCTTACAATGGTGTCTTAGAGATTGTTCAACATAGTTTTACCTTATTCTTTTAAACTATAATATTGTACTTCCCAGTTTGGATCAACCACAATGTGTTGAGGTTTTTCATATTGATGAGCATTTAGGGTCTTCCTCCTGCTTACTGACTGTGTGACCTTAGGCATGTTACTTAACCTCTCTGGGCCTTAGTTTCCTCACTCTAAAATAGGAATAATAATTTTACCTACCTCATAAATTTGAGTACGGTTTAACTAGGTAGAATCCATAAATTATTTAGAGCAATGCCTGGACTACAGTAAGTTTTTAATTAATGTTGACTACTTTTAATATTACAAACAATGCCTAACCAAACATTTTTATACATATTTTTGGTACATGTGTAATTATTCTTGCATGATAGATTCCTAGAAGTGAAAGAGCTTATCATTGTGCATATACATTTAGAATTGTCTTTGGTTCCAAAGCCAAATCAAATGATATCTACTAATTATAATTATTAACTTAAATGTAATTTTTAAAAGGAAAGAAAAATAATAAATAAGGGTAGTCTGAGCTCAGGCTGATATCATGACATGCCATAGATCCTGGTTGGTGGCTTAAAACAACAGACATTTATTTTGTCATATTTTGGAATGCTTGGAAATTGCAGATCAAGATGCCAAGAGGTTCCTTCCTGGTAAGGGCCCTCTTCTTGCAGATGGCTTGCAGATGGCTGCTTTCTCTTTGTGTCCTCAATTGGCAGAGAGACAGAGAGAGCGCGCGCGCTCTGGTCTCTTCTTATAAGCACACTAACCCCATGATGGGGGTTCACCCTCATGACTTTATCTAAACCTATCACCTCCCAAAAGGCTCACCTCAAAATACCATCATATTGGAGTTAGGGCTTCAAAATATGGATATGGGAAGGGACACAAACATTGAGTCCATCGCAGCTAGATTGTAGGATGCAAATCCTGGAGAAGCTTTTGAATGTATCCCCAGCTGACCAAAACAATTTAAGTTCCTTAACTTTACTCTGCATATATTTTAACAATGTATTAAATTAAAGCACATTGGTAAATGCACTTTAATAACAAATATCTAATTCTTTAGTCAACTTTCAGATTTCCAAATGAAATAAATTATCTATTTACATGCATCACTTGACCATCTGGTTTCGTGTGAGGACTCAACACAGAATCAACTAATTGTCATCCATGTTTATTCATCATTCTCATTTTCTCATAAATAATGAAAATCTAAGACCTTTAGCAGACAGTCTTCGCCATTAGTTGAAAGCTTGGTCTTCTTAACTATATAAGGAGCTTAGGACAAAAGAACTCAGCAAAATAGGCACCTAAGAAAATTAATTACTAGTCAACTCCATTGTGCCATTCCCATTTTACAGAGAGGGACAAAAGGGGGGCCTTATGGAATTAGAACCAGAAGTCAGTATTTCAGAGATTTGAGTTTGTTGTTTGGCAATTAAGTTCAATTTTTCAAGGGAATCCCTGAAATTCTTTGTTCTGGATTATGTCTCTTCCCATCTTAGAATCCAAGAGTCCTCTCGACATTTGCACGCACTGGAATTATTGAGCTCATACTTAACTAAATAATATGTTGATGGGGTGGAAAAGGTGCCAAAAATCCAGAACAACCAATAACTTAAACAATATAATTTTTATTTCAATTAAAATTATATGCAGAAAAAAACCAAATGCTTAATGCCTTACAAAAGCACTGTTTTAGCAAAGACCGAGGTGAAAAATTATTTGGTCATGCTCTTTATTTAATGAATACAAGCTTGGCAGTATTCAAAGCTACCTCCTACTCAATTATTACCTTAAACATCACTTTTCCTACCCTGGGCTGATTTAGTTCTCCTTTCTAAACACATGATAACACCTTCCACTTATTTGTGTAATTATTTATAATTATGTATTTTGTGATTATACTATAAGTGCCAAGAGAAACCGTGACCTCTGTTGTTTTCTCATCAGATAAATGGTTCTCAATAAATATTTGTTAAATAAAAGAATGGGACAGACATGGCATGTCTTCCTGGAGTAAAATCTTTTGCTCAGAGAGTTGCGGTGTTTTTAAATGAAAACAAACACAGATGTATTATGAAATGAAGTGCAAAATTCATGTGGACTTTCAAAATAGATTTGAAAAGTTCTCCCAGTGAATGCTCACTCTCCTTTGCTAATTTATTTCAGAGGGAAATTTAGTGACAGGGTGATGTAGGGGGAGTTCAGTGTTAAGCTCCACAGATCACGTAATGGAAGCGAACCGTGTTCAGACATTTCATTGTGAAAGGAGCAGGGACTTCTTCCCTTCCATGGAGAAAACAAGAAGAGTCAGGGTGATGAGGTGCAAAGTGTGCCTTCGACGAGGTACTTTAATGCCTCAGATTTTCCAGCTGTAGAATGAAAGCATTAGATTGGCTGTTCTCCAATGGCTCCTGAATCACTAATATTCCGTTGTGTGCAACCTTCTGGTTTTTGTTTTTGTTTTTGGTCTACAATCATTCTTACTCCCACAAAGAGGAAACCGGCGGGGAGCAAAGATCATGATATGTCTTTGTCCTTTGTGAAGCTTCTAAGCTTCGCATCTGTCTTTTGAATGATATGCGTAAATGCTCTTCAGTTGTTCCTTTCCATTTTTATCAACTTGTATTCCCATCACGTGACTAAGATGGAGAGGAAATGTAGAATCAATAGCAACCCACAGGAGTACATCTTTATGGATCAACTCAGACGTCATCTGCTGAGATCTTCTATATTTCATCATCACAACCAGATAGAATGGAAAAACACTGATTTCAAAGGTCACATTTAAAGAGGGATCGTCTACCTTATAACATCCCTTTCCCTAGCTCATCCTTTCATCCTCTCTTTTTTTAGGCTTGACATTTTATGTGTGTATCAAAAAGTTTTGCAGGGCTGTAACATGTAGAAACTATTATAATATGAATACGATCCCTTCAGAGTGGTTAGATGAGATGGGTGCTATGCCTCTACACCAAGCAAGGATTGTCTGAATACAAACAAAAGCCAATAAGTCAATGTCAGTGCCATGTCAAGCACTGATAAAAAAATCAGTGGTTGATATCGCAACTAAAGGAAACCAATGGAAAACAAAAATTGTGTTATACGTTCCCAAATCTGTGTGTATGGCTCTGTGGTTGCTTGAGTCTAAAGCTCTACAAAAAGAAATACTTGTTTTGTTCTATTATATTGTCTCATAGCATGCATTTAATATGTAATTTGAGACAATATGCAATATTACATATTGTCTCAAATACATTTAATATGTATCTGCTATAAATGGGACTTGAATATATCAGTGCTGCTTATATTGTGCTCCCTGTTAATAATAATAAAAATGCCTGCCAATCGCTTCTATGATATTAGGTTGGTGCAAAAGTAATTGAGGTTTAAAAGGTTAAAAATAATTGCAAAAACTGCAATTACTTTTGCACCAACCTACTATACTCCATATCCAACATAAATGCTGGCAAAATAAGAGATTACAATCAGGACTCCTAAATTAAAAAATCAGACAATTTGTAGTGTTTGTAAGTCTATTAGAAATGGGAACTTTAGTACACTGCTGGTGAGGAGTATGAAAAGATACAGTCACTTGGGAGAGCAATTTGGCAATTATCTGGTAAAGTTGAAAATGCAAATGCCTATAACCCAGCAATTTCACTTTTAGGTATTTAGCCTAGAAAAACACGTATACGTGTACACAGGAAGTCCTGTTTGTAACAGAAAAACACGTGTACGTGTACACAGGAAGTCATGTTTGTAATAGAAAAAATAGTGGCAGAGGAGCGCTAAATGTCATTGACAAAGGAGTGGATAAAGTGTGATATAGTTTAAAAACGGAATAGTATATAGCAGTTAACCTAAATAGATCTTATGTATTACGTTGGATAGATGCCGATTTAGTTTAAAAATGCAATTAGCAGAATGCACGATATAAAAAAGACCATTTTTGAAAAATTTAAAATCACAAACAGTAATATAATATTTGGTTTCTGGCTTGGAAGGATACTTGACAAGTTTCAAAGAGAAACTTCATCTGGGGAGGGAGAGAAGCAGAGAGGAATATGGCACAGGTGAGAGATACAACATACTTCAGCTTTCTTCGTAGTGCTTTCTTTTTCCTTTATTGAAGACAGTTTTAGAAGCACATATGGCTAAATGTTAATAATAGTTAATTCTGGGGTGTGGACACCTGGACGTTTTATATGATGAAAACCCAAAACTTTAGTCACTTTTGGTCACTCGGTGCAACTGGAATACTGTATTTCTTGAATTTAAGGAACTATGACTCTATATTTAAACTGTTTAATACACTGTCTCTTATTCATTTACAGTGTTTATACTGATGAGTAAACTAGGGCCTTTGGAAGGCTTTCCATGGAATTTCAGTTTAATTAGATCTCATTTATATGCTTAGTAAATGTAGGCAAACTCAAGTTTTAAACATCTGTTTATACAAGGTACACAAACCAGAAAGCATTTGCTTTGGTTTGTGCATATTATGCTATGCCAACGTGAATGTTAGCATCACTTCACAGGATTTTTCCCACTGAGAGATTCAGGGTTATTGTTGCTATGTAAATATCACGTGAATCCCATTTTGGAACAATTTATACATCCATACAAATTATGGAAATGAGAGAATTTTAGTACAGAGGGTCTCATTTAACTATAAACAAAGTGAAAATCACTTTTCACGCTGTGGAGTTTTAACTCTCATTCTCTGGTATGTTTTGCATATGCAAGTCTTGTCTCAGCCCCAGGGCTGATGTGGACAATTACATAAGACTCCGCTAGGAACTAGAAGAGGACCTGGGGGAGGAAGGAAGGAAGGAAGGAAGGAAGGAAGGGAGGGAGGGAGGGAGGGAGGGAGGGAGGGAGGGAGGGAGGAAGGAAGGAAGGAAGGAAGGAAGGGAAGAAGGAACTTTGGCCTAAGATAGACATGTGCTCAACGTCTGACATCATTTACTCATTGTGTGACTTTAAGCAGACTACTGAAGTTCAGTTGTAAACCAGGGATAATATGAGTGATGCCTCCTGAAGGGTGAGGACTAAATGGGGTCCCGTGTGTACAGGTCAGAGCTGAGACATGGCATGAACATGGGTAGTTGCCATTGTATTTATCACTGTTGTTGCTGTCACCACTGTAAGCTACAGGGCCTAAATCCTGGTTTCCTTTTAGCAGATGCAAAGCCAATTCTACCTAGAGTAGAGTTCAAGTCTCTGCTTCTTGGATACACCTGCTGCTGTGCTATCAAGGGATAAAAGGCAAGAAGCAGTGGGAGCCTTGTGGGAAATATTAGGAATAAGTCTTCCCAGGTTGGTTTTTTTCTGTTTAGTTTGAATTTTTTTGTTTTTATTTTTGGGGGGTTACTCTTTCAAGTTTGTTTGTTTGTGTTGGTGGTGGTGGGGGAGGCTATTATGTTTTAAGAAGGCAAAAAAAAGAAGAGAAAATTATCCTTGTTGCCATTTCTCTTTCATTTCTTTCTGCCCACTCAGAGTTTCATCCTCCTCGTTCTCACTTTCCCCTTCTAATAAATTGATCTCATGTTTCACTACAAAGGACCACTTCTTTTATTCATACTCAAGTTTGGAAAGCAATCTGGTAGACTAGTCCCTTCCTAGATATTTGCTGATGGAGCCTTAAACCCGTTCTCTTTTCCAGAATAAGGGAAATCATTGTATTTTAATAGTGAAATTCCACCCCCCCCCAATTTTTTCATCGTGAAAGTACTCAAAAAGTCTTCATGAATTGTTAATCCTGTGACTTCCGTATTGTAACAGGATGGCAAACTAGTGACTTTTGTGCCAAAAACCTTAACTACTTACTCACCATTCAAATAATGCTATGTAGATGTCAAACTCTTCTGTCTACGTTAAGATTGGCCTTGATTCTTGCTGCGACTCAGGTGACGTGCAAGTGGTCATCTCTCCTTCTCAAGCCCATAGTGGACCTCACTAATTGACCACAGCCCCCTTTCTGGCAGAACCAGGCTGTGGCCGACAATCCTTTCTGACATAGCGCTCTGGGTAGTAATTTGCGATCTTAGCTGGTAAGGAAATTGAAATCTATTTGCCCTATTGGCTTACAATGTATTTGTTTCCCAAGTTGAAAAGGAGGTTCAAAGGGGGTTCTAATTCTTCTGTTTAAAGAAGAATTAGAAAAATGTCAAAAAGAGATTATGGGTTTTCCTTTAGTTTTATCTAGTACCCCCCACCATTCAGGACTGTAGAAGGAAGTTAAATGTGAAATGAAATAATCATACCCAAGTAATACATGTTCTTTATTAATGTTGGAATAGGTATTGAATGATTAAGATAGTAAGAAGGAGGATTATCTTTGATTAAAAAAACCAACCAAACAAAAACAGATAATTGCAAAACCATTTGCTCTTCCCAATGAGTTTCTTTTATGTTTAAGATTAATTTAAAGCTAGAAATAGAAAACTATTCCTAACAGAATGTCATGCTGCATTTATTTCTGGCCTCATGAGTTAGTCACCAGGAGACCCTCTCAGATACCTTCTTGGAAAGAATGAAACTAGAGTAGGTTTAGAGCCCAGCAAGGAAGACTGAGACATGGCTGAACGATACAAACTTTCATGATAGTTTGGCTGTGGAAGGTAAGGACCAAATAAGCAATGCAAAATGATCTTCAACTTTTGGGTCTTGGTGTCTGGGAAAACAGTGGATCCTAGTAGACGCAGGAAAGTCAGTAGGAGAAAACAGTTGTGCTAGGGGACAGATAAAATGTTCATATTTAGACTTGTTAAGTTTGAGGGACTTTAAAACGGAGAACATCTTGTTATTTGGCATCATAAGCCTGGCCTTTGAAAGCCTGGGGATAAAGATTTTGAAATTATTGGCCTCGAGAGGATGGTGGGAAGGAATGTTGATCCATTTTAACTTTTTCTTTCTTTCTTTTTTTTTTTTAAATTAAAGTTCATTGTATTACAGAATTGCATTTGCATTTCATTTTATTACCTGAAAGATATTTCGAAGGGTGCCAGACATTGAGAAAAGGCAGGTTTGGTTCTATGCTGAGCCTCTGGGATTCTGAAGAAATTGGAGAGTGTCAGGGCAGAATTTCCAGATGGGGAAGGGGAGGCCAGTTACAAGTGGGAGTCTGGTTGACAGGTGGGGTACTAAGCTTGCGTACATGGTTGTTCACAACAGATTGCACAAAAATAGATGTTTACTTTTAGAACGGGAGAGGGGAATGATGATTCTGAGAGGGCTTCTAAGGAGCTACCACTGCCTCATGTACACACTGATTAGGTGGCAAGGAAGTCCCTGTAGACATTTCAAACCATTCAGGCTTCTCTAGAACTAGAAGCCATTTCTGTGTAAAAACTCAGTCACTGAAAAGGAATGATCAGAGCATCACTGGATTCTGAGCTGATGTGTACAAAATTGATAAAGGCAGTTCAGCCTGTTCGAAATTGGCTTGAATTTTTCAGTTATATTGACGTTACTCCGAGCTGAGAAATAAAGATGTGTTTATTTTAAAGAAAAGGTGACATACCTTGACCCGTGTTCTTTGGAGACTCCAGTATTTACCAAGGACATTTAGCAAAAATAGCAATGAGGACACACGTAGATCTGTGCGTTTCGTTCCAAGCCCAGCGAGGAGTGTTCTCATCGAAACCACATGATCCCAGCACAATGCAAGCCGTTGAACCCTCTCAGGAGGCATGGGATTTGAATGTTGAGGAGTGCTTGTTCAGTGATGACTCATATTCGGTGCAGAATATGTGAAATGGACTTTCCTTTTTAACACGTTAGATACCATTGACAGTTAAGCCAATCACAACAGTGATTTCAATGAACTCAACGTATGGTGAAATAGATTTTTCCTGGTTACCCAGAGCATGCTCACACATAAACTGTCACCAAAGTTTTATGAAACCACCTTTAACTGCACCGTAGGTGCTACACTTTCATATTGTTTACTCTTATTTCCTTTTCTCAAATTTGTTAGGACTCTCTAAGTTGATAGCATGACCCACAAATAAATTATAACTCAAAGTTTGTAAAACACTGAGTTGCACAATAGTATTCTCTTATTTATGGTCTTTTTTGATCTCCTTTTTTGTTAGCTTTATGTATTCTCAGAAATAATAGCTAACTCTGATTCTTTTTTTTTTTTAAGATTTTATTGCGGAAGGGGAACAGGACTTTATTCGGGAACAGTGTGTACTTCCAGGACTTTCTTTTCCAAGTCAAGTTGTTGTCCTTTCAATCTTAGTTGTGGAGGGTACCGTTCAGCTTCAAGTTGTTGTCCTTTCAGTCTTAGTTGTGGAGGGCGCAGCTCAGCTCCAGGTCCAGTTGCAGTTGCTAGTTGCAAAGGGCACAGCCCACCATCCCTTGCAGGAGTTGAACTGGCAACCTTATGATTGAGAGGACGCGCTCCAACCAACAGAGCCATCCGGGAGCTCATCGGCAGCTCAGCTCAAGGTGCCGTGTTCAATCTTAGTTGCAGGGGGCGGAGCCCACCATCCCTTGCGGTACTCGAGGAATTGAACTGGCAACCTTGTGGTTGAGAGCCCACTGGCCCATGTGGGAATCGAACCAACAGCCTTTGGAGTTAGGAGCATGGAGCTCTAACTGCCTGAGCCACCAGGCCGGCCCCCCAACTCTGATTCTTAATCTCAGCATATGAGAAGCTGTATTATTCCCACAGCTATAGTGATTTGTTGTACTACGTGGATATTAGCTTTCCAATAGTGGTCTTATATTTATTTGCAGTTTTTCTTTGCATATAAGGTGATATACTTACCACAGTGGACTTATTGCAAAAGGCTAGAAAATATGAGTAACCTGTTGATTTGCAGGTGATTTAGTGATGATTGTGATATAATGATCAGAGGGGATTTAGTGATTACTAATACATAATATAATGGAATTGTATTGGTAAAGCTCTCTGATTCCATCCCCTCACCACCTGCACTGATTCCATGTCCATGGCCCAGACCTGGCCAATGAGCACAATCTAACTGGTTATGAGAGGGCTCATTGGTGAGTGGTTCACAAATAGCCTCTTAGCCAAGTATAGTTAATCAGACCCATTTTGGGGACCTTTATTAGAGCTATGAGGAAAGAGAAGTTCTCTTTCCAGCTCAGATTGCTTAAATGTGAGGTGGAACCCTGGACCTGCTGCAGCCATTTTTGCCACCAAGAAGGTAAAACCTGGCTGAGAATGGAACCAACATAAAAACAAACAGAACCAAAAGTTGGAAAGCCTGAGCAGGCGTCCTAAGTACATTATTTGAGCCCCTGGATCTGGTTATACCTGAGGCATGCCATGTCTTAATAAGTGTCTGCCATTTATAATCAAGTGTCCTGATTAAGAAGAACAAGAGGACTGAAGAAACACTGGTATGTGTATTTGAGTGGTGGCATTATAGGTGATTTTTATACGTTTTAAAAAATAGTGTAGATGTGTTGCTTTCATAATCAGAGGGTTAAAATAAAAGGAAAGCATTTCTGCAGACACTCTTTGGAAAGTTGGATGTCTGAGTCAATCTTCTTTGGAGATAATATTCAAGCTACCACCCCAAATCTGTATTTATAAAATGCTGAAAGTATCTAATTTTATATTTGGATCATGCAGATTTTGCTTCTTTAGTTCCATTATCCTCAGTGTTTCTATGAACTAAAATTAAATACTGAAACTTTTGTTATCACCTCAGCATGCATTTTCCAGAGGGAACTTTCGTGAATTATGTGGAAGAATTTTAATAAAAGCACTAAACAGAATCATTAATGTCTCCCGAAACTTGTGAATACGTATTTTAAGTCAGACTTGGTCCCGGGAATACAGAGGGAGAGCATTCTGCAGTAATTCCAGGTTTTCCCCAGGAGTGTGGGGTAGAGGAGAAGCTCAGGGAAAGGACAGGAGGCAGTGGTCGCATAGTCATTTTTGTGTGCTTGAACCACAAGTATTTTTAACTTTTTATTTTGAAATAATGATAGATCTGCATGCAGTTGCAGGAAATAATACAAAGGGATCGTGTAAACCGTCCTGTGGCCTCCTCCCCCAGCGGTGATATCTTAAACCTAATTATACAATATCACAACCAAGAAATTCACACCCATCAACCTTATTTTGATTTCTCCAGTCTTATATGCACTTGTGTGTGTATGTGTGTGTGTGTGTGTGTGTGTGTGTGTATTTAGTTTTGTGCAATCTTATCACATATGGAGATTCTTGTAGATCGACAATTACTACAATAAAGACACAGAACAGTGCTGTCACCACAAGCATCCTTTTATAGCCACACCCACCTACCACGCATCCCCCAACCTAATCGGCTCCCTGTGTCTATGATTTTGTCATTTGAAGCATATTTTTACTACCTGTCTCTCTTGTTGTAGAATATTTAGAAGACCTGAATGGAAGTTTTCGAAGGGCCCTCGCAGCCCTGTGGTTCACCCTCTCTTTACTTAGAGAAATCTTTTGACAACCACCGATGCAGCCTTTCTCCTAAAAGGGGAGGTGGTGGAATTCTCAGGGGGTGACAGCATAGTCAGTGATATCCTGGCTCTGCTGTGTTCTGTGTGATCTCCAAACCCCAGCTGCCTCAGATGTAAAATGGGGTTAATCATTTCAATTATCTCAGAGTGGTTTGAAGTTTAAGTGAAATAATGCATGTCAAATGCTGCATCCAGTTAATTAAAGAGAGGACCCACTGCCACACCACCTCAGACAGTTTATCTCACAAATGTACAACCAGAATTGTTAGAAAGTTATTTCCTCCTGGGGAGTTGGAATCCTTCTCTCCCAGATTCTACTCATTGGCCTTAATTTTATTTTCTAATAGCTCTCAGAATAAATTGAATCCCTGTTCCACTTGACAGCATTTTAGCTCGCGGAAGCCAGATCCTACACTCCTCTATTCTCCGGGCCCTGCTTTCTTAACTTATCCGCATGTGATTCCTGGAAGACAGGCCTGGGTCTGTGATGTCTAGCACTGTGTCTTCATCTCCTGGAACACTGCCTTGCTCCCAGTCCATGCTGAAAACGATTTGAATGGATGTCACGCTTTAGCATCCCGTGATCATCATGGTTTCCCCATTCTGGGCACTGTCTAGTTGGCTAATTTCCCTTTTATTAAGTAACGGTACCCCCAAATGACATTTATTAATCTTCCTTTATAAAAATAAAGGTCACACAAAAGGTGTGTCATTTCTGAGCTCCAACAACAAGTGGAATTGTATAGTTTTATTTTGAACATGAGAACAAAATAATAAGCCTATGTACCAACTTCTGGAACTAAAGTTATTCAATAGTAGAGGAAATTCTGTGTTTCTGGATAGATATGTAATCATGCTTATCGAGAGAGTCTCAGTTAGCTTTTTTTGGCTGGCTAGTCAGCTAAACCATTAACACTTTCATTGGAGCAACCACCATCGCATCAATCTTTTTTTCCATGTTGGTTAGAATTAAATGCAAAGAATGCGCCATCTTACTTTCTTTACTTTTTTGAGAAAAGAAATGCTATCAAAACACATGCAGGACTATCACATATTCTATTTCCAAATAAATGAGACTCCCAGAAAACGCTTGGGAAATTGATTCCATTTCTTTTTTCTCCAACTCCCCTACCATTTCTCTAATTCAGCTTTCCATGATCTCACCTAAAAAATTGGCAACACTCTCCTAGCTGGTCTCCCAGTCTCTGTTCTTACCCTAGTCTTACACTATTCTCCGCACTGCAGCCAATATGATCTTGCGGAAGCAACAATCCCAAAAGTCCTTCTTTCCTGTGACTACATTCTCATTGCCCCTTAGTTCCTATGCTCTCTCCATTTCAAGTGTCTTTTAATGCCTTAATGTATCTGTATCACTCTTTGATTTTCAAGGATGTATCCTCTCCCTAAAATAATTTTCATCCAACTATAGCTTGTCCCTCAGCTTAGACGTTACTGGCCCAAAGGTCTTTCCTGATTCTAAGACCAGGCCAGATACTGCCTCTCAGGGCACCTGGACTTCCCCCATTACAGCACTCATCACGCTGCATTGTAATCCCTCGTTTCCTCACTGTAGGCCAAGGTAGGGTGTAGGCCATAGCTATAGATATAGCTATAGATATGGTTTCTGTATCTACATCTATATCTATATCTGTATCTATATCTACATCTCTATATCTGGCATAATATGAGGTTTATAAAAAAGTCTTCATCTTTGAAAATTGAAGAAATAAATTGTGAAAATATTCTGATTGTCATATTTATATGATGAGTGAGGCAGGTGTGGGGAAAAAAACCCAGTTTGTTGTAATTCTATAATATTCTAAAAAGAAGTGTTTCCATTATAAGTATTTTTCATAAGCATGCATTATGCTTCAAATTTTAGCTCCCAAACTAGTTTTAAGAATCCTTTCTGTCACACAAACACTTTGAATAGAGTGCAAACAATTTCTGTACCCCTGTGGGCTTTCCTTATACGGAGTAAGAGCTGTGCATTATCGGTATCCTTTCCACTCCGATTATAGATTTTCTGTGGCAGGTATCTGGGTGTTCAACTCTCTCCTCCTATATCTCGGAGATTCAAGGAGTTCTGAGTTTGTGACTGGCAAGAGGGATTGTGCCTTAAAACATACATCAGTCTCAAATAGAATTGGAACATTACATGTTTTATTTATTTTGTAGTAAAACAATTTTTTTCCAACAAGGAACAGTTGCCACTCAACTCATTCTAAGACTCTATTTATATATTTCTTGAACATAAATCTTTTATTTTTTTTATTTTGATTACTTTTCTTTGATGATGTGCCCAGTACCACAAAGTGAAATTAGAAACTTTTTTTAAAGTCTCATTTCAGTTTACATTATAAGCAAAATTTCACGTCCTCTTAAAAATGAGTTGAAATGCCTCATATCCTTATTGGGGATCTTATTTAGTCCAGAATAAACTCCTGTAAGATGAAAGAACTTCAATGAAAAGAAGTCACAGCAGTTTCTTATTTCTGCCATCTCTGGCAGTTTACGGGACAGACAATAGAACATTTACAAATGCACACACACGAGGACATTTACTGAAGCATAGCTCTCATAATGCCAAAGAACTGAAAACCAGAATAGCCATTAAAAATGGCTTAATATGTTATAGCACGTCTACGCTATGGAATATCGGTAGCCATTAAAAAATTCAAGTTGAACTCATATCCACAAACCATGACTTATTATGAAAAAAATAAGACTTCAGAATAATGTGTATAACACAATTTCTTGTGAGGGAAGCATGGCAAATTGGGAGAAATTCTGGGCGGCGGGGGAGAGAGAGACAGAGAGAGAATGATTTGTATGTATTATAGTTTTGAGAACACTGATAAAAGACTGGATATCCTAAGCTGTTGACCTTGGTTATTCAAAAAGGTAAGATTGGAAAAAGGTCATTTCTTTATATATCTTTGGACCATTTCATTTCTTACAAACGACATGATTTCTTTTGGAAAAAAAAAATTATCTAATGAAAATTTGTAACAGAAAATAAATGATCAGAAAAAGAAGAAAGCAAAGAGAAGCCATGAAAAATCAGAGCTATCAGTCTGTTTATTCTGCATTCTATCAGTTGGGGCACAGCGTGCCTGTGGTCAGTGCCAGGGGCAGATACCATCCATAGATGATGACAGAGGAGGAAGAGCAAAGGGGGAGTGGAAGGGAAGATGTGAAAGAGAATGTTAAAGGACGGATTCCTGATAATGCCAGCCATTCATTTCATCAAAATGCACTGAGCACCTATTAGGTACCAGGCTTTATGGGGCGCTGGGGATAGAAATGCCAGCAAACACACAGGCCCCACTAAGGTCTATAAATGACAGCACAGAGCTAGGGTTCTGAATGGGGTGAGGGTGGGAGAGTGGGTTCTGGTCCAAATTGTCATGGGAGCAAGGACATATTCAAGAACAATTTCATTATGGACTAAGGGAGAAAAGAAGAAAAAGCAATCACTAGATCGAGTAAATTGCCAATTCTTTTCCTGGTTTTTACTAGGATTTTTCATCTGAAAGATTTATTGTCAACCCGCTTTCTTAACAGGTAAAATGCTTACCATAAATCAGATTGTAGGGATGCCGCTAGAAGAAAAAGTTGACATAGTCATTGTCCAGTAAGTTTGAGAAATATCCTTGTAAAAACGATATTGAAACCATGATAATATATTGTAAAAACATAAAATAGAGCCATTTTATGTCCTGCTAACTGTGTATTTTAACCTGGGTAGTGATTACATGGGTGCTTCTTTTATGATTATTTCTTAAACCATGCATACACATTTTAAATACTCTTTGTATTATCATACATATAAAAAAAAACAAGAAAAAAGTAAATTATTTTTGAGAAAAAGTTAACATTTCCATAACATACCAATTTAATTTGTATCTCAAACCTTCCTAATGACATTTGGCTAAAGATGTTCAATTTTTCTTTCTCCCTCTTTTCCCACTAAATTATGCTATTTCTACCTACAATAATTCATTTAGGCAAACAAAGCATTATCATTTATGAAGTCTCAGGGAAATTTTAAACAAAAAGCAAACATTTAACATTAATATAAGTTGATGTCATGACTCCTCTAATTTTATACATTGAGACTATTTTGCTTCAACTTAGATAAATGACAATAAAAATGGTGAATATTCTAACAATGTCAAAAATTTTTGAATATTTAGCCTGACTTCTGTTTTCTTTTGGAGTGGGGAAGGGGTGTCAAAGAAACCTTCCTGGGAAAAGTGACCAACTTTCCCCTGATAGATATTAAATGTTGGCCCCCATAAAATCCACAAAATACCACCAATACCACCTGTTAACAAAGCTGAGTTTATTGCTTGGTGCAGTGGGGAAAACACCTCACTGAGACCTTGATAACATCTTAGGGAGAGAAGGACAAAGTTGTGATATACGAGTATATTGAGATTTTTAAGTCTTGTTTTAGATAAGTCTTTCAATGCAGCAGGTTTAGCTACGATTGGATAAGTATCATGATAAAATAGTTTAAGACTGGTAGGAATGCAGGGTGAAGATTTTGAGGCAAGGGTTTCAGAGAGTCTTAGGATATAAACTGTTATTTGATTCTTTCTATGCAAGAATGGATGAGTCTTTCAATTTCTGGAATGAACAATATATTTGGCAGCAACTTTTTTTCTTCCTGGGCAAGTCTTCTGGAAGAGGGAAATTATGTTGATGAAGACAGTGGAATAGTAAAGTCATGTTGATAATTGTAGACAGTAAACTGTGTGGATGGTTTCCATTCTCAGTGAGGAGAGAGACACAATTCAGATGTGCCCATCATTGCATCCACACAGCTAGACACGGGGCATCATTTCGCCCGTGCCTGAGAAGATGGGGTCAGTAATGCCAAAAGGAAGTCAAAACTGCTCTGTGGGGAGTCATATGGTGTTTCATCGTCATACCCTTTCTCTGGTACTCAGTCTGGTCCTCTTTTTAATAACACTAGGACCATTCTAAATCATCCTCCGGGTGCTTGCATTCCCTGACTATAGACAAGTGGGAGATGGCAGTAGATAAAAGCAAGAATGATGCAGGTTCAAATCCCACCTCTACCACTTAATGGCTGTGTGACCTTGTGAAAGTTGCTTAACTTCTCAATGTCCCAGATTTCTTATTTTAATAATAGGAAGAAGAATACAACCGACCTTGCAGAGGTAGCTAAAAGAATGTTAATTCAGAATAATTGCTTATATGTCTGTGGTGGTTGTTATTATTTTTATTGTTATCACTCTTTGGTGTTAGAGAGTTCCTTTAAATGTGGACCACTTAAAATATTTTAAGCTAGGGCCAGAGAATTTTGACCTATCAGTTAATCCAGTATGTGTTTCTATGTATTAAGTTCAAATAGAAAAAATAGCAAAACATATCATTGAGAACTCCTGGTGCTTAATGTTACTAAGGTAAACATCAGCGTGGGCTTCGACACAGGTGACCTTAAAATATTAAAGTCACTAGTTTAAATTTTTAGGTGATATAAAACTATCATAAAACAATTTTGAGAAAGGAGATTTTTTTTTTTTTTTTTAGCCCTTATAACTTACATACTGGTATTTAATTGTTGTGGATTGAAAATGTGGTGAGTTTATTAACTGGTCTGGTTTTTCTTTCTGTCATAAAAATAAGGTCATTTCTGTCTAATCTTCACCAGCCAGAGTTGGGACGGTAGAATTTGGTCAGTTTGCCAAATTCCTTTCTCCTTCTGCACCCAGGACTCTTAGCGGTCCAGCTGGCAGGTGTACCTTTGTTTGTTGACTTGTAGAATCGCGGAACCTTTTTTACTGCCTCTACAAGTGTCTGAGAGAGCAGCATGAGGCACTTCCTGGTACTTCCTGGTATCACAGGAACGCATCACAGTCTGGCTTGCTTCCTGAATGTTGTTCTACACAGAATAGTAGTGGAAACTCAGAAAGAGGGTTAACATTGAAAAGCAAATCACAGTTTGGGGTGAGTCGACATCCTAGAGTAGCTAAATTTAAGGGGATATTTCCACTCAGGCAACACAGACATCTCAGCTCCATCTATTGATGGCTAGGTCTAGAGGCTGGGTTTCTGTTGTGAATTTGTCAAAGAACCATTTTCACCATTCAGAAGGAAAACCAGCTGAAACACAAAACAAGTGTCTACGTCATGATTCTTTGTATATGTGACCAAGCTCTAGTCTCATAAATACAGTGGAAAAAACATTTGAAAGAAATATGCAGATATGTTTTCTTATAAACCATCAAGACAATTGATGTAAAACTTATCAAATAACTAAACTATATTATTATAAACTATTGGCAATTATTTAGTTAAATCTTCCATCCACAGGAGAAATGACCTCTATAATAACTACCCAGAGTTTAGTTGAACATTTATTTCTACTTTTAATAAACTCAACACTTTGCAAGCAGCCTCTGCTCTTATGAGCCAGTGTTGGAAAGTTCTTCCTTATATTAAACAGAATTTGTGGCTTCTACAATTTCTACCCTTACTCCTATCTCTACTTCTCTGAGCTGCACAAAACGTATGTAATCCCTCTCTAATTTCCCCTCAAAAATCCATTCCACAGATAATTACTGAATATTTATTTTATGCTAGGATGCAAGGAGCTGGGAGAATAAAATGGAGCTGGGAGAATAAAATAGAACATGGAGTTTGGAGGTTAATACCTTATCTTCACCAAGTCTCTTCTTTTTCAGGCTTACCACTACTAATTCCTTTTTATTTCCACCATATAACATATTTCTTAGCCCAGGTCAGACACTTCAAGCAAGAAACAAAAAAACTATCCATACACATTTTTTCAGACGTAATTTGATTCTAATGCAGAGTTTGGTGGTATTATTAACCAACCTATCTTTGTGTCACTCTTAGCATTGAAAGCAGGTCTCATGCACAGTTGAGTTCTCAATAAATATTTATGAAATGCTCTGGACACTTCACACTTTTTCACGTGGTCTCAATTGTTTTAGTTATTCTATGAATTTCTCATGTGTGGACGCAACAATACAATATGCGTGATTAAAACACATGCTGGGAGAATGAATAATGAACCACATATGACTTAGAAGTTAATTTCTTAAGGAAGAAATTAAATCCACCTTACAAAATTCCTATGAAAATATTTGCATTCAAGTGAGTCTTCTGCCACAATGAAGGGAGGTTTTTCAGCCTAAATGGTTACTGTTTTCAACTAAAATAACAAAGATATCCCTACATGGTTAGGTGTTTCAGGATAGATTTTGTCTACTATCTGTTGACTACACATGGTTGTAGTGAATTAAGTTGATCGGGTAAAATAATTTTTAAAAAAATGCTCCCCCTCTCACTTTGGTTTTAGGAATTGCTACAGTCTCTTAGACTACACATACACTCATGCATGCGCGCGCGCACACACACACACACACACACACACACACACACACACCGTATTGGAACTAGACTTCTTTCCATGCAGTATTTCCCATGCTTAATTATGTCTCAAAGACTAATCTTCAAAGAGGACAAAGACTCCATCGTAAAGACAGTTGCAAATGCCTCATTTAACTGTGACCAGCAATTAAAGGCAGACAAGTGTGAAAAGGACCTTTGCTATGGTAATGTGATTCTTTTGGATTGGTCTTACCAAAGACTCCTCTCTATCCCTCTATTTCCCATCCCAATGCATCCAGCATTTATGTTTAATTCAGTCCTTCTATTTTCCCAACGGTAGTGTTTATACAGTTAATCTTAGCTTTTACAAATTATGATCTTTATGCTTGTGATTCTTACCCACAAACTTACGAGTTTTTCTTTTCTTTCTATGGTGAACTTACTTAGCTTTAATACTACTTTGAACCTCTGTAGAAGCTCCAAATCATTTTTTATTCTCTGATGTCAGTGGTATCGATGACATTTTGCAATATGCTGTCTATAGGCTTTTTAAACAACGTGTTGATTCTTCTTTACAAATCATTTACAATATGGGCAGAATCAGAAATCAGCTCACCCATCAGGATCCTGTGAATGTCTTTTAGTCAGATGGTGTGTTCTCCTCCAGGGCAAGATGTACGAACTTTCACATCTTATAACCAATCCATCCGTTACTGAACCATCCGTTATCGAAACCTGTGATCACCAGTGACTATGCCTTCAGTTAAATGGGCCGGTCACGCCAAGTCCACTCATATCGCACTTGTAGACATGATTTGTGCTGAAACGACACATTTTCAAAACCCAGAAACAAGTGCTAAGGAACAACAGGGATAAAACGAGCCTTTGCGTTGGGAGTCTGTCCTCCACACAGATGAGTCTTTGAGACATAATTACGCGTGGGACCTTCTGTATAGAAGAAATTCTAGGTCTAGTAGCATGACAAAGAGCCTGACCAGCAGTGACCCCTCATCTGTTAGACATTAATAATCAAAATGATTATTTTAGGAACTAATTTGTCAAAAAGACAAAGTGTTTATAATCCTTTTGAGTTTTGAAAAAGATATATCAGTGAACAGAAATTGTTTTTAACATTTCTTTTTTTAAATTATTGAATGGCTTTTGTTTCTCCCACTCAAAACTTTATTATAAGCAAACCTCTGCCAAAGAACTTCTGTTTTCTATTTCCTATACAGTCCCTGTCCTGGCACAGTAATATTTTAAATTAGCCTGTGTAATCTCACCGCTAAAACAGCATTTTCATTCGACAGAGAATGCAAAATAGTTTTGTAATTTTGCCCTTCTTATTTCTAGTTTGATTCTATCTTTAAATTCACTTTCTATTTGCAGTTGCTTCTTGTCGCAATTGAGCAATAGCTCTTATCATGTAAAAAAGAGGATAACCATAATTTCTGATAAATTTGGATTCAGACAAATATAAATTGTTTTTAAAGCAGCCTGTCCATGTGACTAAGAACTTCATGGAGTTATACTCACATCAATATTGGTGCTGATGGGAACTTAGGGTCCCCTTGGGCTGGAGGGAAAAACAAGGAGATTCGGGTTAATGCACATTTTCCCGGTTAACTTAGGTTGGTACAAAAGTAATTGTGGTTGTTGCAATGTTTTTTTTTGTTTTTTTTTTAACCTTTTAAACCGCAATTACTTTTGCACCAACCTAATACAAGGATCCAACCTCACATGAGCAACAGGAAATGCCTCTTCACAGAAGAAAAGTACAGGTTCAGATTCCTCCTTAGTTCTGAAGATAACTTTAGGAGTTATCAGGTCATCACTTCATTTTGCTTTTGGCAAAACTGAGGCCCAAGAAGGGGAAGTGATTTGTCCCAGGTCCCACAAATGGTTAGATACAAATTGAGACTGTGACCCAAGTCTCCACTCTCCCGGTCCAACACATTTTCTACTTTGTAGTTACCTGGTCAGGACAATGACCCATAACATATAACACAGTGTGGAGTTTTTCTTTCCTAAAGCCCCGGTGCCCATAAAGGCTCAGAAAATGGGCAGCAGAATAGAAGATCATCTTTCTGATATAACATAAAACACCTGCATCAGTCAGAGCCTGGCCTTTAGCACATTGAAAACCAAATGTTTCAGACACCACTTTAGACAATCCTTTAGGAGCAAGCCAAAGCAGAGGGTAAATATATTGCATGCCAGTTTCTTCAAGGCAAGGACCAGGCCTTCTCTTTGGGTTTCACCAAGAGGGCTTAGAATCGTACAATATATAAACGATGGACACTCATGGCATGCTTATGAACACGAAATGTTGACCAGATTTTTTTAGCATTTTATGCTCTTAGAGTCACATATTCTAATCCTGAGGTTGGGCTGCCATTAAAAGTTGTGGAAGAGTTGGGTTTAAAGAGTGAAGGATAGAACTGAGTTCCTTTGGCCTGGAAGAGTTTTCTCATCTTAGTTCTATCGCAACTACTGTCAAGCTGTTCTGTGGAGTTGGAGGTTGATGAGATAACAACAGAATTTCAATAAAAACCACCAGCACCACCTATAATAAGGCAACTCTAACTTCCCCCTAATACATGTTATGGAAGATGGTATGGTATAGCCTTAAAATCAGACTGATCTGGATTTGGAGTTCAGGTCCATCACCTGCCATTGTGACCTTGGGCAAATGACTTAAGCTTCCCAGCCTCAAAATTGATTTATCTATGAAGTGGGGATGCTAATGCCTAGCTGATCAAATTGTTGTGGAAGGAAATGATGTGCATACAGCATTCAGCCCAGGCCACATTCACAATGTTTGTTAAGTGTTAGCTCTCACTGTTTTACGATTGAGATAAGTGAAGACTGATCTCGTAAGTCATTGTGAGTCCATAATAAAATGTCACCAAATAGCAGTGATGTTATTAGCATCTCATGAAGGCTTCACGTGAGTCCTTTTAAGAAGTTTTCTGTTTTATATATAAAAAAATTAAAGCATAGAGAGGTAAGAAACTTGACAAAGGTCAAGGTTCTTAAGTGGCCGAGCTGAGATTTGATCCAGGGCCTAAATCGCCTTCAAAGTCTGTGTCTTTTCCAATATGTCAGCTTCTCTCTCCTCAGCAACACGTCTACTTGTTTCCATGGAACACGTCAAACAGCTTTCTATTTCTTCTACTCCTGTCAGATTTTTTTTTTCCAGGCATAATAGAAACACTTGGAATAAAAATAACAATATATTAATTTTGTGTGTGTGAAAAATATGAGCATTTTGGACCATCATCTAAATTGGCACATTTCTTTAGAATTCTAAATTCTCCCCCATTTGTTCAATTAATATGATACATGTTAACGGTTGTCAAGTAAGGCTATCTCTAAGTTTCTTCTGTTTCTATGATAACGTAGAAACAATAAAGGTTATGAGAACAGTTTAGTCCTAATCTAAGCCAAATACATTTAGATAACTTTCAGTTAACCTAAGACAAATATGCAAACTGAAAAAAATCAGTACCTAAGAAATTCATGGGATACTTAAAAGTAATAAAAATAAACAAACAAACAAAAACAAATAAATAAACATAGCTGCTAGCTGCAATTGGCCCCATTTTCCTGATGAGGAAAATTTCTGATGGTTACACTAAGGAATGATTTGTGGGGTTTTGTTTTGTCTTTCACAGAAGCACAGGGCAGAGGTAGGGGTTCAGATGCAGACTCTGGACTTAGAATTGAGGCCAGATCCTGAACCTCTCAATTATTAGCTATGATCTTGAGAAAATTGGTTATCTTTCTAACTCTCATTTTGTCTTGGTAAAATTAATTCAATGAAAGCATTTATATTATAAGGTTTACATAAAGATTCAATAAGTTGGTTCTTATAAAGTACATCGTGCAGTATCTGTATCAATACACGGTAGCTATTATTTTTATTATGCCATGTACTCCAAACATTCCAAAATCTCCTTAATTACAGAATATGGAATGCAATTCCATGATCCAAAGGTACATTTCCAGTTCAGTAAACCAGTCAGGTAATCATTTACCTGGGTTTTTCACTTTTCACTTTTACACGATGCTATTTTTAAATTGTGTCTTTAGCAGGTTAGACAAAGAAACCCATGAGCCATGAAGATTGTTAGAGGACTTGTGTCAATGTAACACCAAAAAAGCTACTCGAATTGATGAATTTAATCATCCAAACATTCACTTCAAAACCAGATTAAGAACTAAACTGAACTTGAGCAGTAAACTTGTTCTGAGCAGTCCTCTGGTTGGCTAGACTGAAAAAGGCCAAACAATTTTTTATTTTGTCTGATACCTGAAGTAGAAACTCATCTTGTCTGCTTTTCCTTTTGACAGACTAGTCTGAGTATGTAAAACGTGTTGACTTTACACATTCTGTGGGATATATCAAATTCTGTGGAGTATATCACATCACCATTAAAATGCATCCATACCTAAGGACACCATGGGTTGTAAGCACACGATGTAAAGCATTAACTTATTCTTACCTCTCTGCTCAGAATGTCAGTTTAATGGCTGGGTCACACACTACCTGGAAACATGGGTAATAGTAACACCAGCCTCTGCCTCCCCAAACTGGTCCAGGGGATCAGGCTCCCTCTTTGCTAAGTGCACACGGGCACTACTGCTTCTCTTCGACCTCCCCGCTTAGAGCCAGTGGTTCCTGAGGGCAGCACAGGAACTCTGTCCTAAGAGAGGGAGGAAGGAAAGGTTGTGCTCAGGGCTGCCAGCAAGCCCGCTTTCTAAACCTCTCTGAAGTCTGTATTCCACGGCCTCTCCTCCCCATCTCCATCACCGCCTCCCTTATCCAGGCCCCTTCAATCTGTTCTGCGCACTGCAGCCAGCACGAGAGCAGTTAAAATGCAAATATTTTCAGGTCATTTCCCTGCTCCAAACCCCTTAGGGGTCTCCTGTTACTCTAAAGATCAAGTTCAAACTTCCACAAGTGACCCCCCTCTCCCCAGACTCTTCCACATCTGAAGCCCTACCCACGCAGAGAGCCTGGATTCCACCTCACCCACAGCACGCAGGCACACTGCCCACCTTTTAGGTTCTTACACCCCTCGGGGTGTTGACAGCACATTCCCTCTGCAGGAATGTTTTCCTTCCCTGCACACCAGCTTGCACACCTATGGGCCTCAGGTCAGCCATTTTCACTTCCAGTGAAAGCTTACCTGATGCTCCCAGACCAGATCGGGCAGCCTCTTACCCAGCTGTACTTTGAAACTCTTATCACCAGTAGTCAGTTGTATGATAATTGCTCAATATCCATTTTGCCACCGGAATGTAAGCACCCTGACTGTCTTTGGTTCTCCTCTCTGTCCTCAGCTCCTAGCACAGCTCCTGTTTGGTTCAACAGCCAGCACACAAATGCTCACCATGTTCAACAAGACTTTGCTAAGTGGATGCAAATGAATTAATGTGAATTAATGAAGGGAGGGAATTAATGAAGTGAATTAATGAAGGGAGGGAAGGATGAAGTGTGTCTTACTGCCGGGAGCTGCTTCTGTCTGCTCTCCCAGATCCAGAGTCAGAGGTAGGCTGCTCTAATAGGGACTTGATTACGGGGTGAGTTTGCATAGAGATGCAGCAGTTACCGCAAACAGCCTGGCAGCTGGGTCATTTCATATTTGCATCCCCCTCAGAGCTTTTCTCACAGATCCCACCATGCCCCTCCACTATGGGCTGACGTGTGAGTACCCTTCTATCTCACCATGAAATCTTTGTGTCCCTTGGGACACAGACCAAGCAAGATTCAGATTGTTTTTCCCTCGATGGCACCTAGGTCAGAGATTTGCACAGAGTCAAAATTAAATAAATATGTAATAAAATACACAGTTGTTTTTTTTGTACCCTTGTGAAGGATATAATAGCAATTCACCCTCTTGGACCTGCATTATTCATGGTCTAGTTTCCTCATTACTAACCTGTTAACCTTTTTCCTTTCCAGTCAGGCATTAAACAGACCCACTCCCTTCCTTCTATTGATTCAGCTACAATGTTTCTGAAGCACATTTAGTGCTTGAGAAGAGAGGGACAATATATATAAGTATAATCATTATGAATATTGTGACCTTTCTTTCAAATCTTCTTGAATGTAGGGTCTTAGAGCAAATACTGTAAAGTATATTGCATATGGATTTCAAAAGTTATTACAATTTCAAGACAATTCCTTATTCATTTCTAACCATTCTATATTGTATTAATATTTATTTTTTAATGCAATCTGGGCATTCCTTTCTCAACTAAGCCACCTAATTACATGAGACAACCATAAAACCAGTAAAAGCTCAAATATTAAGCAAGAAATTCAGGTTAAAACATATTTGTTTCCCGCCTATTTAAACATCATCAGAACTGTGTTGATAGACAGCATTTATCTGAGATTATATAAATCAAAAGAAATATGTGCTGTATTAACAAATCATTGTGAAAAGTCATGACTAAAAAAGAAAAAAACCCAGTGCATTTTAGACTTCATTTACCATCTTGAATTTGACATTAAAAAAAAAAATGGTAAGTTCTCAACTAGGCATGACTGTTCGAAATGACTGTACAGTCATTTTCGAAATAAAGAAATGAACTTAATTTGGAGGGGAAAAAAATGCAAAATAAAATGAAAGTGTAGAAGTTGAGTCAGTGTGAGTCTACACACACACACACACACACACACACACACACACGCACTCCCGTCCACACCTCACCATGGTAAGACCTAATCCCCACCATAAACAGCAAATTCACCAAGCTTTGTGCTTAATATGTTCTGGTGCTTTCTGCTGGAATCCAGGAGAAACTCTGCTTATTTTCTCTTTTATTCATTTAAACTATGGCAGACTTCAAAAGGAGCCCAGGAAACTGTGAAACCCTGAGCTTGAACTGAAAGAGGCAGGATGAAAAAAGTTTTTTTTCCACAAAGATCAAGGAAACTAAAAGCACTGTTTACATAACTGGGTTCAAACTCGGCTTTATTCTCGAGTTCACCCCTGCTATCTTGGCTTGCAGTCAGCACGGAGGCTTTCATCATGGGCCATGTTCTCATGAATCTGAGCAGCCACTGGCAGAGAGTGGAGTGTGGACTCTGGACAGAAAGGAGACCACTAACCCACTCAAGGTGACTGCTTGGTGACAGTGCATGGCAGAGCACTTCATGTCAGTTCATGCTTTGACAAGATTCATATTGAGGCATGCACATGAAAATCATATATGCAGGGATCACAATGCTTTTATTGGGAACAGCATGGCTATCCTTATTAGAGAAGCTCTTTAAATAGAGGCCCTTTAAATAGAGGAACAACATCTATCAAATGGAGCCCAGGGCGAGTAAATAATACCCTGTGGGTGTCTCTGCTATCTATGTGAGACCAGGAAATGATGAGCAGGAAGGGGGCAAAAGAAGGGAGAGCTTATAAAGTGCTCACTAAGCATGATCGAACTGCTTTGTAAGCATTTTCTCATTTCATCCCCCTCACTGCTATGGAGTTAGATTTACAGTAGCCTTATTTTACAAATGAGTAAACTGAGGCTCAGTTAGGTAACTGCCCTAATACACCTCTAGAACAGAACCTGGTATACTGTAAGCACTCAAATATTTGTAGAAGGGATGAAAAGAGGGAGGGAGGGAGAGAGGGGAAAGCAGATAAGGAGGATGGTTTTTGTAATCAAAATAATGAGTAAGGCAAGTCTAGCCAAGAGCAATGACAGTAATATCAGAGAAGCAAATAGATTTTCATAAGGTATTCGAAGAAGTAATATTATAACATTAATAAAAACAATTATTAATTCAGTACTTGCTATGTGCCAGGCACTAAGTGTTTTACTTATATTAATGTGCATTAAATTTTATTTATTTATTACCTATATTAACATTTCATTCTCACAACAACCCCATTTTACTAATAAGCTCAAATGTCTAGGTCAGGCTTCCCTGAAGTAGAGCCTGAGTTGGGTTTTCTTGGGCGAGCGTTTTACTGAAGAAGTGAGAGAAGCGAGGGAGCCTGTGAGATCCTAGAATATGAATAATACCACATGTTGAACTAATATGAGGCCTGAGGCTGGTCATTGATACTCTCCATCAGGCTGCAGGCTGAGGTTGGGGTTCAGGGAATTCTCTGGAAAAAGGGCAGTTCTGAGCTGTTAACAGCCAACACTCATCATCATCTTTACCATCATCACCATCACCATCATCACCATCATCATCCACATCAGCTGGGAGATGCGTGCACCTTCCTGAGGAACCTGGGGGAAGCATCATAGGGTCCTCTACATCGAGTCATGTGCTTCAGGTCACGCACCTGGTCCCAATGCCCTGCGGGATAGCCAGGCTATGCTGGCTTTTCTAACCTCATCTTCTGCTTAAGTCTCAGAATTGTTTCAGAAACTCACTGCTCAGATCTTGTACCTTAGGTCTGAGTGGGACGAGATGCCAAGAACAGAGAATAGAGGCAATGAATTTAATCAGGGAGGCCATCCTCCCGACACAATGTCTGAGTGTAGGAAGGAGTCTGGATTTTCTTCTTTAAAGATAAATCTGATCATGTTAATCCTCGTATGAAAAATATCATCAGCTCCCCATTGCGTGGGATAATGGCTTTACATCTTAGAATGGTGTCCAGAGGTTGCCAATATCGGACTTCAGCCCCCAGACTACCTGCTCCAGATATACACACACATGCTTTAGGTCCTGCCACATTGAACTGCTCACTGGTCCTTCAACATGCCATACCTTTCCTCACACTGTCCCTTCTCAGAGCGGTGCCCTGTCTCAATACCACATCCTTCCAGGATCACCTTCTCTCCACCATTGGGAATTCTACCTACTCTGCAATGCCCAACTCCAATGCCACCTCTTTCTTCATCGTAGCTTTCCTCAGTGTTGTTAACTGGAATTAATCATCATTGTTTTATGCCCCCTGAGTGATTCCTGCAGGTCTCCCCCATGCACATATCACAGTCTTCCCTCCTCTACGTTATGCATCTCCTCACTGGATGGCCAAATTCTTGAAAGGAATAAAAGAGTTCAGGCTCTTTTAGTTGCAAGGAACAGAAACTCAACTCAAACTAGCTTAAGCTAAAGAGATACTTTGCTGGTTCCGAGAACATGGAGGTCTAAGATGAGCAGCTAGCTCCAGACATGACGGAATCCAGGAATTAAAATGATGTCAGGTCTCCCTCTCTCAGCTTTGGCTCTGTCCATATGCCAGTAAATATGGTCACAGCAGCTTTGTGTTTATCATTCTCACAACTCGTGTTCTCACAGAAAGGGGTGAGCTGTTTCCCTAGCAACCATATAAATCTCCTTAGCTAGTGGTTCCAAATAAAGCGTGCAGCTCTCTTTTTAGAGCCCTGTTAGTGCTGCATCCATCAATGCCTGCTCCTGGACCTGCCATTAGTTCCAGGGCATGGTATCCTGATTGGCTGGGTTGGGTCATGTGTCTATCTTTACTTGATGAATAGCTTTACCTAAATGACATGGGTGGATTACCCAATGGAAAAGAGAGGTCCTGTACAGAGAAGAGATGATAGACAAGCAAAACCAACAGATATTCACTCCAGTTGTCAATATTATTACCCATGAAAGAAGGGAGGGTTTGGAAAGCCCCCAAGAACAAGGAAAAAGAGAAGGAGAGAGTATGGAGGATAAATGGAGTATAGGAAGAGGAATGTCAAGGGACCCAATGACAAGCTTGACCAATTCTCATCTTGCAGGAAACTAGAGAATTAAGTCTGAGGTCTGTAAGTCAGTGTCCTTGGGGCCTTCTTGCTCTGCAGAGGGTCAATAAAAAGCTCAGTCCTGTTTTAAGACAAATATTCTTACTTTGTAGGGCTCCAAAATAAGGAATGTCATAAAACTTTATGGGTATGAGAAAAAAAGTCAGAGGGACTTTAGGTTTAACAAGCAGTTCAAATATATTCTCTTCAATCTTTTGGGAACCTAATAAAAAGAACAAGAGCCCTAAAAGAAGAGCATGCCATACGTTTTCCCTTTGTGATTAAGTTTTGACTAACTGACATTAAAACAAACAAACAAAAAAACCCAAAGCAGTCAGTTCATGAAATTAATAGAGTACCGCTTATTTTGTGTCTGAGGTTTACTTTTTCCTTGCTGAGTTTTTTGCTTTTCTCTTTTTCTAAAGAGTTCTATTTTCCCCCAAACGTTGAGGCAATTTTGTCTCTGTCTTAACGCAGCATTTGCATTTAAACAATATTCTCAGTTACACTGGGACCTGGTCACAGAAACGGCAACGCTGAGCCTTTGTCCACAAAGCTGACACTGGCAATGCATCAGCCGTATAGGCTGGAGGCTCAGGCCTGTTTTCTGAGAAGCAGAGTAATAGGCTACCCAGCCTCCAGGACTAAGGGAACTCATTCGTGACAGATCACCGGGGGGAGGATGTTTTCATCACAGACATAATTGGTTGTACGGGGAATCACACCTGCAGTTTGGGCCCTGTCACCTTCATGATACAAGGTTATAAATGTCAGCCCTGCATGAGTTAATTCACCTTCTCGCTGCCATCATCTGATGCTGGAGAGCCACTATCTGAGTAGGAGTTGGCAACAGTAATGGCACAAGGGGTGTCTTGGGGATGCCCTTTTAATCTTTCTCAACTCCCCCAAAGCCAACCCAAATAATCAAGTTTCTGAGACTCCCTTCCAACCACGTTGCTGCCTCCGAAACCTCTTCCTTTGGAAATTCTAGAGTTGGAATATTTTTTCATAATTTCTTCATGTGTTTTTTTTCATAAAAGTGACTCAGTACTACCGTGCCTGCAACTGTATTTTGAAATCATATTTCTTATGACTAGAGCTTTGTTCAGAAGTAGAGTTTAAATACATTTTAATTATATAACACTTCTTTAGAGTAACCTTAGAGTATCTCTTATAACTAGCTCTTAACAGGGTGGGCCATTATCTAGTTTCTTTCATGAAAGTTCACCTTCAGTGTAAAGAATTGCTTTCCCATCTCAGCCTCATTCTCTTAAATTTGGTGTCCAAAAGTCCTTGTCAGTGGCTCTCAAACTTCAGAGGGCATAGAAATACCCCCAGAGAATTTGTTAAAAGTGCAAACGTAGACTTAGTAGGTGTAAGACATACCTCTGATCTATAAATGTAGCCATCACCATCAGTGATTCTAATGCAGCTGGTCACAAAGCCAGGACCCCATTGTGAGAAACGTACAGTGTTAAGAGGGAGGGCTTGGGAGTCAGACAGATATAAATTAAGTTTTGGTTTAGCCTCTAACTGGCTGAGTTCACTGAGCTAACTACTTAACTGTCATATGCTTCAGTATTCCCTTCTGTAAAATAAGGACATTAACACTTCTTATCTAACAAGTTCATTGGGTGAAATCAATGAAATTATGAAATCAGTTAAGCATAGCTCCAGATGACATGTAAATGCTCATTACAGTTTACTATTAGAACAGAGACTGGTATATAGGAGGCACTCGATAAATGTATGCAGAATATTGAATAAAAGAAATTATGTTAGTACAGCTAGCTTTCCAGATAGACAAAATGCTATGCTAAGCCTCCATTACAATAAGGGGTAACAAGAAAGAGAGGCAGCTTCTGCAGGCATTAGAAGTAGGGCTGTCATAAGAAAAGATGAAATATTGCCATTTGCGACAACTTGGATAAATCTTGAGATTATTATGGTAAGCGAAATAAGTCAGATAGAAAAAGTCAAGAACCATGTAACTTCACTGATATATGGTATATACAACTGAAAGCAACAAAAGAACAAGACAAATAAAGAAACAAAAACTCACAGACACAGACAACAGTTTAGTGGTTACTAGAATGTAAGGGGGTAGGAGGGATAATAGAAGAGGGTAAATGGGGTCAAATATATGGTGATGGAAGGAGAATTGACTCTGGATGGTGAACACACAATGTGATCCACAGATGGCATATTACAGAATTGTACACTTGAAACCTATGTAATTTTACTAACCGTTGTCACCCCAATGAATTTTAATTAAAAAAAAAAAAGTAGGGCTGCTCAAGAGAGGAGACTGGACTAAAGAAAACACACTGGCCACTTTAAGAAACAAGAAATATTCATTCCAAGTCACTTCAAAACATCGGCGAGTGGCAGAATATTTTGAATATAATATACAAATATAGTTTGTAACTCTCAGTTCTAATCAGCTAAGACTAGACCGATACAGAGAAGAGGGCTAAGGAAGAATTTTTATATACAAATTAAATTACAAGGAGGCAAAATACCATTCAGATCAGAAAGAGACCACGCATCACAGATTTAAAACACAAACCAAACAAAACCCCCTGGAAGATTATCAGGAATGTCGTTGGGAGTAATGAGGCATTAGTGGAAATAGCGATCAGTAAATAATGACAACTATAAGGGGCTGCAAAAGGGCATGACTCTAATTTGAGTTTGTGTGAATCAGATTTTGCAACAGTTCATGGCTTGCTTTTCTTAAACTCTTGAGGATTGTTATTCTTCAATAAGGAATTTAACTATTTTCCATCGATGACCTGTCATAACTTTGACTCTTATTTATAATGACCGTGTATTGAACACTTACTGTGTGCTAAACATGTGAATGCTCATTATTTTAATTAATATTCATAACAACTCTCCAAGTTAGGTAGTCACCATTTCTACAAATTATGAAGTGAAACTCAAGACTCAGAGGAGTTTTCTGACAAGGTGACCTGGAGCTGACAGCGATGTGATTTGAACCTTTGTGTTTCCCAGTGATGTCTTTCCACTTTGTTGCGTTGTCTCTCAGCAGTGACTAGTGAGTGTTCTCACCTAATGACCCAATGGGGCCAGGGACTGCTGTTCCACATCTGGCCTGCCCCACACCATGGCATTTCTCCATGGAATCCTTACTTTTCAGCTCTGTCTCCTTATTGTGATTAATCAAAATAGACGGTTGCCCAGTTTATACATGGCTTTGGGCAAATTATATAATCTAATTATTCCAAAGTATATGCAGTGACCCAAAAAATTTGGACAACAGGAGGCTTATATCTGTGGCTATTATTTTCATATTTTCTCATGTATATTAAAAAGTGATAAAAAGATTTGGACAAGCTTGTTAAATGTTAGGAACTACATTAATGATAAAAGTGGTTAAGATATATTTTAAATATCTATGTCCCAGGCATTGGGCTAAGCATTTTACATGTAATAACTTATTTAACTCTCCTCACATTGTGACGAGGTATTATCTCTTTTATTAAGAAAAGTAGATAAAGATGCAAAAACCTTAAGTGACATGACCAAGACCTCACAACTGTAATGGTGAAATCAGGATTGGAAGCCAGGACAAAGGGGTTCGTGACTTTGTAGGGAAGGAAGTTAACACAGATGAGTGGAACAGGCCAGGAAGGGGGCATGGCAAATGCCAGAGTGCACACACGTTTGCAGGGATGCCCTCTCCGTTCCAGCATGTTAAAGCTGTGCAGGACTGTGGGTCCAGGGCTTCGGATTTTTTTTCAAGTCAGTAATCTGAATATTACTGATGTAAAATCATCTAATTTAAAAATGCCAGCATCTATTTACCTCCAATATGTTTCTTGAAACATTTGGAGCACCTGACAAGCACACCTGTCGGCAGGGGCTGGTCCTGATCCTGGATGCCAGCTCTGAGGACTTGTGCTCTCGGTCCTCAGGCTACAGGAGTTCCAATCTCTCCTTAGGTCATCGCCGCGAATAGCTACCTCCATCCACTTCTATCATTTGTTAGATCTACAGCCTCCTCGTCCTTCAATGAATGGAAAACCATTTCCAGCACTTTCTCTTCCTAGGAGCGGACTTCCACTGCTCTGGCTCCAAGACTGAGAAACGTTTGTGTCTTCCAAAGGTACAAAGGCTAACTTTTTATTTTAAAAAAAACATGGTGCCCTTTGAGAGTTATTTGCCTTTTTACTTGAGTGAGATTAAACAGATATACTTTCTGGGGCAAAATCACTTCAAAGTTTGGGAACTATGACAGTATGCGTGGTGCCCTTGAAGTTTTCATTTTCCTGAAAGCGACCTGCCTCCTGTTACGCTGATGCACCCAGTCGTGATAGCAGTGCTGTAGCATGGAAATTGGCTCCATTTAGGTTTCCATCTTGGACTCCAAAATCTTGTTCCCATTGACAGCTTTGCCCTTTAGGGGTTGTCCCTAAGACAGCTGGGCTCCCAGCATGCCTACTCTTTGCCCATCTTCAGCCAGAGCAAAGAGGGAAGCTCCACAGGCTTGAAAAGGCTCCGCCGCAGCACTTTATGCAGTTATTCCCCCTTCCCACTCATGTTTATTAATATCTGAGCAGAAATGTGACAATGAGGAGTTTTGATGTGCACGAGGAGGGTGGCTAGAGCAAGTAAGGATTCTTAGTTTAATATAGTACCAACCAAGTAGGCTGTGCTGAAAAAGAGAAGGAACAGACATCTGAAATCTATTTGTCGGCAAGGATTTAGATCCGAAATCTATTTTGCACAAAATAACCAAATGCTGGCTTGAAATAGCAAATAAACTACAAAATAATGTAGAAAACTAAGAGTTGTGACAAAACATTGCTCTAAGCCTGACCTATGGATTTATCAATGTCATTTCTTTCTGGAAAGTAAGAGTTCTTTGGAGACTGATATCTGCTGCTTGAGAAATAGGATTTTGGTGGATCCTTAAAATGTACGCAGAATTTGAAGACCTACTGTAGTAATGCACAGCGGTCTTTTTATTACTAAAGGGACAAAGGTATCAATCTGTGAGTATCCTCCTCTCTGCCTGCAAAAGAGATTGGATTTTGCCTACTTCCCTTCTTCATCCTCCACAGGGGTTCTTCCACTGGGGATGCTGAATTAGGAGACTACATGAAGGGAAAGAAAGCACAGAGGAAATCTCACTCTCTAGTGAACCCTAAGCAGAGTGTGGAGACGAGAAGAGGTGGCTATCCAGAGGGACAACAGAGGTTGAATGGAGTAGATGATGAGGGAGGTGGTTCTACAGAGAAGGATGAGATGCTCCAGAGACTTCTGAGAACATAGGCCAGAACAGATGATTATAATAATGTTCATGTTATGTTGCTTAAAAGATGCCACAACTCATTAGAATTCCTATTTGGATGATATATCTTTGAATTTCAAGTTTCTCATTGACTGAAACACCTGGGTCATCACTTTAACAGGGTTACAACTGGAAATGGCATTGCCCGTTTGCCCCTCCTTTCCTCTCTATCAGGCCCTTTAATTATTTTCAAAGAAGCAAAGATGCTTAACACAGAGGCACCAACACATGTGACTTGGTGTTCTGAGCCAGGGATGAGGGGCCCTTTCAATAAATGCAACACCATTTCTAGATTTCAGAATAATTTGTCTGTAGGAAGTTAGGGGTCAGCATTTAGTGATAACTCAGAGAAGTTTATTGTAATCTTGTCAGGGGGACAGGCAACTATGTGACTCTCTAAACCTCTTATTTATCCATTTAATCAGTAAATATTTACTGACCACTTACCATGTGTCAGGCACGTGTTCTTTGTTCTAAAGATGCAATAATTAAAAAAAAACAATTACCCCTCCTGCACAGAACCTACATTTCTTTCTACACATATCTTTTTCTAAGGAAAATACTCCTATTCAGGAGACAAAGGAATATGAGTGTCAGGTTATGAACTTGATAGTTAATTCACTGGGAAATTAAATCATATCTCAGAATCTTCATGCTAGAATTATAGGGAAATAAGGGTTATACCAAATATTTCATCCTTTATCCATCCAAAAACAACTTATACCCTCAATTTAGCAGAGCCTGGTATATGTTCAACAATTGCAAGGAGACAGGGAGCTGCAGGGTCCGTGATGTAAGCTGAGGTCCTTTGGGCCGGACCTGAGTCCCAGCTGTGTGTTTTGGGCAAGTTGCATAACCCAAGTCTTCATCACCTGTACTATGGGGTTCATAATAGTATCTACCCCATTGGGTGTTTTGTGTGGATCAACTGAGCTACTTCACGTAAGGTACTTAGCTCGGAGCATGCCAGAGAGTGAGTGCCCAATTATTAGGGTTACCGATTCTCATTCTTTTGTTTCCTTGTCCTTAAAATATGGGCTGGAGGAGTTCCGCTACTCTTAAGGCAAAACTCTTTTCCCAAAAGAAATGAAAAAAGAATTATGGATGAGAAAGCCTTACTGACAAGCAAAGAGAAGCATGGAGCAAGTTGAATAATGATATGTAAGGGTGGTGGCAGGTCAAGTTCTAGAACAGACAGAACACCCTCAGATAAGAGGCTGTGGTTTCTCAACATAACGTGTGTGTGCCTGTCTCTCTCTCTCTGTGTGTGTATAGCCAGTGAAATAATTTTGTATTAACCACAATTAGCTCTCTGACTGCAAATGACAGCTTTGACAAGCTTGTATCACCAAGGAGACAGCAAAACTCGACCAATACAGGTTCCATGACCTAGGAGCTGTTTCCAGCTCTCCAACTCTGAGAAAACTCCCCTGATAGAAGAAATTGTTATATGAATGACCTGGGAAAACAATACAAAATGCCAGTGTCAAGCCAACAAGGTAATTTCCTAGGCAGAGGCCTCCTCATTTAACAAAGAATCACATGACATCTTTATACTCTAGTCTTTCCAGGGCTTGGATCAATATCTGGGTTTTCAAGTAAAATTTTCTCAGTCATTCTGTTTCCCTAATTTATCTCCAAACTTTTTAATGGGAATGTTGCCAAAGGTCAAAATCATCAGACGAAAGGTTGCATTGCGTAATTTCTACAGTGGTCTAATTCTGATATTCTCTATTAAATTGTGGTTTCATCTCATTCATTTCAGTGATGGTCCCTTTCGTTCTGAGGCAGAATCTGTCTTCATTCTCGGTGCCACTCTGCGTATCACCATGAAGCAGGATGGTGCAGTAAAAGGGGCACCAAGAGGTCAAGTGGACCTGGGTTCAAATCCTGATTCTGCCATATACCAGTTATTTGATTGCTAGCTGCTCCCAGAGTCTCAGATTCCTTATATGTAAAGTAATATCCATCCCGCCGTGAGGCTGTGAGCATTTGAGATAATCTCTGCACACTCAGTAAATGTGACTATTGCTATGATTTATTGCTCAGTCTTCCCCCATTTCTGCTTCAGCATCTTTCTTATTTCCTCTAGAAATATGCATTTTAACGGCAGCATTCGCAAAGACAAACTGTACAGCAGGGATTGTGACGATGTTCTTCGAAGCCAAACTTCCTGGTTCTACGACTGAAGAGCATTTTACTGTGGGCTCATTTTTTAACTTCTTGTGCCTCGATTTCCTGATGTAGAAAATGAGCAATCAAAACTACCTCAAAGGGTTGTCACAAGGCTGAAATGAGTGCCACGTGCAGAGCTTTTATACTGTAAGCTGGTATTTTTTATTAGTATCTGAAAATTGTCTAACACAGGATCAGCATAGAGTCATCAAGTCAAGTAGGAAAGAAATATGGGACCTGGGGACAGAATATCAGAGAAAGTAAAGTGCCAACTCTTTACTCCACATCTTGCACATCCCAAGTGAAGTAGCAGAGGACTGGAGACCTCTCACAGAGTTCACAGGATTCAGCTCTCCTCAGAGTGAGCTCCTTGAGGAAAACAACCATTCCTTGCTCATCTATGTGCCCTTCGTGGCTGACCCAGGGAAACACTCAGGAAATATTATTGGAATAAAGAAATCCAGGACCGAAAAGGAATATAGAGCTTTGAGTTACTGCCAGGCTCCCCAGCCCTCTGACTTATGTGATGATCTGCACGGTTACAAACGGTAACACACAAAGTAATCGAAAGTCCTTTACCACTTGTCAGTAAGGGACTTAGAACCAAGTCTGCCTGCTCTGGCAGATTTTCAGGACACCCTTCAAGGCCATTAAAATACTTGGAGAGGCCTGACGGAACAGGGCATCTAGTCAACTGAATAAAGCATATGCTCTTGGGCACCGTTGCCACAAGTAACCTAATCCCCTTGCTGCAGCAAGGATTCTTTGGGATCATTTTTTTCTGACAACAGGTGTCCTCCCCGAAGGTGAGACTGTTATCCACGTGACCTCTCAAGATCCATTTCTCTCCTGTGATGCATGCAGTAACCTCCTCTGGTGCAAAAATTGTACCCTTGAGCCTTGAAAGGGTTTTTCTCCCCCTCCACCTTCTTCAACATGAGTCATCTATTTCTTCTTGCCAGTAGGATACTTCCTTTGTTCATTCCCAAAACACCTCTGTAAAGAAGGCAGTAAGGGTATAAAAATAAACCCTGCAGAAGCAGAAATGGCTCATTGGGTGTCTGCCTGCCTGCTCCAAAGCTCTGTTCTAATACTACCCTACCAGGACACGGAGTAGAGAGTTGTTTAGAATGGCGGCTCTGAAGTCACACTGTCTCAATTCATACCCTTGCTTTGCACTTGCCAGCTATGTTACCTTGGGTGGATTATTTAACTTGTTTCCATTTTCTCTTTGTAAAATGGAAGTAAGAATACCTAGTACCTAACTCATAGCATCTTGTGAGAACTGAATACATTAATACAGGTAAAGCATTTGGACAGGGTCTAACGCATGGTAAGAGCTCACTACAAATTACCTAGAATTATTTCTGGGGTCACTGTAGATTCTCAGCATGGAATGCATGTGTGAACAAATGAAAAGTGCAGTCAAATGACTTATAGAAACGAGTAAAAATCTGTGACATTTCATTCTATTTGTTCATCCTTTCCCGTCTAGTTATTCACTAATGTCAGCAGCTAGTTTTGAAAAGGAAATTCTTCATTTGTTTCACTAAACAATGTCATTCCCCCATAAACAACTCTGAAATGAATTCAAATATTCCATTTTCATTTACCTTTAACTCTGAGTCATTGTCTATTTGCCCTGATGTGATAGGTTGATCCTTTGAGATAGGATTTAGAAAGAGAAAGAAGGTAGGTACTGTGACAGTTTACTTCTTGTTTTAAATTGTGTCCTTAAATAACGTGCCCTTGCTTTCTTGCCTTGGCACCCAGGAGTCGATTGGCATAGAGCCGTGGACCTAGTGGAGAGTGCTGAGCTGTCAGCATGCCAGTGTAGTTTGTGCTGCCTTCCCTTCCTACTTGAAGTTGCAAATGAAGTAAATTTTTGGAAACCACTCACCATGTATTGACATCTGTGAATGGAGACAGAAAAATAAATAAATAAATATATATACATACATATATATATGTATATGTATATGTATATATATATATACATATACATATACATATATATATGTATGTATATGTATATATATATATATATATATATATATATATATATATATATATATAATCATCACCCACAGAGTACAGTATACTAATCTGAGATTTTTCAGGAGAGAGCGTTACATTTTATAACTTTATCTAGGTTCTTCTGATTTTACATTTTTCCTACTTAGAAAAGAACTGGCAGGACTGTTTGACAACTAATGGATTCAAAAGCGCTTGGCATTTGTTTCTCAATCACGTAGGTGGCAGAGGTGAACCACCTGCATTTTCCTGGGTTTCTGCTGCCATGCGCACTAAGGAACAAGGAAAAGGGGAAGTAGACGGCTGAAACATTAGCTGAAAGTTTCCAGCAGCAGTACTGGATGGAGAAGATTGTAGAGATGTCTATGACTGTTTTCTACATGGACAATCTGCTACATTCACTTCGTTCAGGGCACACAGAGGTCCAGGGGAAAAGATGAATGAGGCGCTTTCTATTCAGGTCTGTTCCCTGGCAAAAAAAGCCCTCCATCAGAGAATACAGTATAGCTCCCTCCACTCTGAGCAGTTTGGCAAACACATTTTCTAACCAGTAATGGTGCCAGCAGTTTGCAGCAGCCTCCGCCACAGCAAATCAGCTGTGATATTCAAAAGAAAAATAGCCTGGCAATATGGAAATGATCCCATCCAGCAGTATTCCCGAAACAAGAGGCTTGATTTTGCTGCCCACATGAGAGTGACAGACTGATTAATCCTTTATTCCAAATGCCATTCTCCACCATCAAATTTTGGTTGTTTATTTTTTAATCTTTTATATAAAAAGGCAACGTGGTGACTATTTAACAAGCCCAAGCGAAGTGAAGATTTGGCAATTGCACGGTAAATTTAAGCCAGCCAAACTAAGAAGAGAAGAAATTAGGTCATGCAAGGTAAAAAAAAAAACCAAAAAAAAACAACAGAAAAAACTCCTGTCCCTGAACTTTCTGGATTGGTTCACTCTATGGTGAAACCATGTTCTTTTCTGCTATAGTAATTCGCACAGTCATCTGGATAATTTAATCTACACAGACACCTGGTCTGGATGCTTCTGGACTCAACATGGACTTTTTTTGCAATCTGAATAATCTAGAAGGCTGAAAAAACAAGAAAATGTCCAGCTCTTTCCTCAATTTTGTGCCAGACCACTTTTGTGAGGAGCATCACGAAGAGAAGGAACAAGGAAGAGGTCGGCACATGTAGCTGTTTAGCACGTCAGCTGGCCAGGTGCAAAGGGGCTTCAAATGGGACAGGAACGTCATGTGTCCATCCCTCGGCTCTCAGATCCTGTAGGAGCTCGATAAGCATATGCTTTCTTTCTCCTTGCAGCAGTTGCTGCTCCCACACTTGGACTCCGCAGAGTTTTGTTTACTAAGGTGCCAGTCTTCATTCACAAAGGTGAGCCTCATGTAGCTAAGGAACCACTGAAAGGCCAGTTCACCCATGATATCTGGGCTCTCTGATCTCTTCACCAGAACTTTCTACGTAAGGAGGGTAGCAAGAGCTAGGACCATACTACTTCAACAAACAACTAACTATGCAGTCTTTAACTACCTGAGTGATTTTTGGCAAATTACTTAATTTCTTTGAGCCTCAGTTTCTATATCTATAAAGTGAGCGTGATATTGGTACTTATCTCATAGGATTGATATGAGAATTAAATGAGATAATATATGTAAAGCGCCTAGAAAAGTGCCTAGCACAATAAGCACGCAATAAATAAAAATCATAACTACCATTTATTGAGCAGTTACCATATGCCAAACACTCTTGGAACTTTACAAACATAGATCGAAGCTCTTATGACAAACCTATGAAGTAGGTATTGTTATCCTATTAAACAATAAGAACAACAAATGATAATTAAAAGTCAGCTGACTCTGGTAGTTGCTTCTGATGCAATCACAAATCAATTAATAGACAACTGTTTGGCACACTGGATGATGACTCAGGGCTCTGGGCTCAAAAACCCTGGAGTTTAATCTTACTTCTTCCACTTAGCAGCCAGTTGACCTTGGACGAATGACTTAACCTCACTGTGTCTCAGTTTTGTTATCTGGAAAATGGGGCTAATAACCGTACCTACTAGAGTTGTTGAGAGGGTAATTCAACAATATAAATTAAGCATGTTTAGCCAATAATACTGATAATAGTCCCGTTGAAAACAGAGTTGTGATTAGCAGCACAGTTTGTTCTGAATTCCTGGCCATACCACTTACTAACTGGGTGACTTTGGACAAACTACTTACCTCCTCAGGCCTGGTCTCTTCATCTGTACAATGGAGAGGCCATTGTGAAGATTGAATCAGTTAAAGAGCCCATAAAGTGCTTACTTGGTAAATGTTAAATAAATAAGTACGTTTATAGACATAGGTTTTCATAACCGACTAGGTCAAGCAGGAAACCGAGCATCAGACTGAGATCCAAGGCAGGAAATGCTCTGAGAGTTCCAAGGAGGAAGAAGCGGGGTGTTGAGTGGTGGTCAGATGGTTAAGCCTGAGTTGAACCTCCAGTTCAAGTCCCTGTCATGTGGCAGCCCCCGTAGTACTAGGCTCTGGGAACACACACATGAATACGGGTGTATCTGCTGTGTGGGAGAGCTGTCTCTCTAGACCAGGGGTGTCCAAACTGCGGCCCGCGGGCCAACTGCGGCCCACAATCCATTGTTAATTGGCCCGCAGCAAATTCCAAAAATATATTTAGTTTACTTAAATAAACCAGGTGAGGCAATACGTACTTCACCTGGAGTGAGTGGCCCGACTGTTTGTGCATTTTACCGCATATGGCCCTTGGTGAACAACGTTGAAAAAAGTTTGGACACCCCTGCTCTAGAGGGATAGATGGATTAGGAGGCATCTGTATGTGTAGCAGGTGTTACACTAGAGAAAGGCAGACGACAAGGAGAAGCCAAGTTAGAAAGATGGAAGGAAGCAATGAGCTCGACCTGGGGGACGGCATGAGGCTCAGATGAAGCAAAGAATGAAAACTGGGTAAAGATGCTCTGTATGGATCCACTAAGCCACCATGCTGTCTTAAAAGAACCCACATGCCAAGGAACATAAAAGGCAATATTGTAAAAAATTGAGGCTGCTATGAGATGATAGTATTGTGTTCTTCCCTTTGCCAACTGTAACTTCAGGGTTCCAGATCATCCTGGTTTTCTGAAATTTAACTTAGCTAAGTTGTCCGGGTTCTGAGCTAGGAAATTCGAGTTCTGCTCTGTATTTCTGTATTAGGCAAGACTTTTTTTTTTTTTTTTGGCAAGTGACAGAAACCTATTCAAACTGCCTTAAGGGAAAACAAAATTGAATTGATTGGCTCTCTTAACTGGAAATCCAGGGCTATTTCTAGTGCAAGACAGATCGAGGGCCTCAAACTAGACAACTATGGTCACTCTCCCTCCTTATCTTTCAGCTCAGCTTTTTTCCCTGTTGGCTTTTTTTTTTTTTAGGCAGACTCTCTATTTTACCAACCCCAGAAGAGAGTCCTTTTACCAATAGCACATGCAAAAGTCCGGTATGTTTTCATTGACGTGGCTTGAGGCACGTGATCATCCCTGAACCATTCACCCAAATAACAAAGGCCATATACAATGTGGGCTCTTCCGTATGTCATGTTTGGTTCTCAAAGCTGCATCAGTTTGGACCTCCTGGTGTATTTCTACTGAAAGATAATCGCAGTGGATTATTCTATTCCGATTTTGAACGCTGGGGACTCTGACCTGGAGTTTGAGAGTTTGAAATTTCAATCTCCATCTATCTTTCTCCTTCCCCGGCTCCCTCCCTCAGTATCCATAACCTTGAAGAGTTCAGATCTGCCCATGTGAATCTACAAAGGAGGGACCTACAATCCCCAAAGCCTCAAAGTCTTAGTCTTAGCTGGTAGAGTTAGCCCCCAGAAACCTCACTTGGTTGTATAACACCCCTTGCAGTATAAACTTTGCAGCTTCTTTCAGCTTCTAGGGAACACTTCTGATGTCTAGCCTCTGGCCATGCATGGCCCTGGCTGACTTGTGCATGTGAATTTAGAATTTAGTTCCTCTATGAGCACTTGTATTCAATAAGCATTCTAGGTAGTTGTGGCTGAAACTTATTTCTCCTGAATTACATCATTGTAGTTCTCCACTTGGTAAGTTGGGTGCAGAGCAAAGAGAAGCTGAATTGAAGGAATGACTCTAGGGCACAGTCCACAAGATACTGTTTTCACAGCTTAAGAGTGTCCACCATGTGGTCAGGCTTCTGATGAGTTGTCTAGACACCTGGCCATTAAGGCTGCCATTTTTCTCTGATTTATGTTGGATTCTGAAGGGCTTTATTTATGACCCAAAGACACTTACACACACACACACACACACACACACACACACACACACACACACACACACCAGAAAGAAGAGGGAAACCTTTAAAGGGATTTCTATAAATGGTGATGTTTAGTGGACATGGTGCTTCCCACGGTTCTCTAGGCTCTGTCTAAATGGTTTAATGTTTTCACCTGGTCACTGTATTTCCTGCATAAACAGAGCTTAAACATCTTATTTGAGAAAGACTCTACAGCTGTGCAAATACAGTCTGCTTGAACATTAATCCATCTGTCAGGTAAGATTTCCTTCTTCAAATAACAAGAATTCCAAGTGGGGTGGATTGGTGTCTGTGCTATAAAAGTTCTCAGCAATGCAAAGCTGAGTTGTAGTAATATCCATTCAGGATCCTCTGGGAATTTGGATTCTGGGTTTTCGTGAGAAACAATGGAGAGATCTCTCTAAGCCGCTTGGCTCAAGAGTTTCAGCAACATATTTAATTCTGATGCACTCTGTGAAGTGTCCCTTAATGATTCTAGCCATCGCTTATTTAAATTCAAAAGGTGCTTATTGTATGTCAACCACAGTGCTGAGAGTTAAGGGACCAAAGATGAACAAGAATACCTACCTTCAAGGAACTTGCAGTCAAAGTGAAAACAGATATTTCAACACAGTATAATACGTGCTTTGTGACACAAGATAAAGTGATACCCACAAAGGGGAATGATTCACCTTTGGACAGGTAAGTATGTTTCAGGAAGCCTTCTTGGAAGAGAATGTACCTGAGCCTGGGAATTGAGGAGCAAGTATGAATGATGAAAGGTAGAAATTCCAGGCAGAGGGACCACCGTGTACAAAGACATCGTGAGGTAAGAGAACTGTGGAAAGGAAACCCAGAGTAGCTTAGGAGGACCTCATGGATGGAGTGTGTGGTAAGCCTGACAGGACTCAAATCATGCAGAGCTTCTGAATCATTCTAAAGTGTGGACTCTTGGCAGCTTCTATCAGAGGAGTGATCCGAGCGGGTCTGTCTTTCTGAAAATTTATTTCTGGCTCTAGTATGGAGGATGGCAAATCACTTTGGACTTATTTTCTATGTCAAATTATTAGTAATGTATAGAGCTTATCTGCTTTATCCGTCTATTCCAGAGATGGCAAATATATGCTCCAGTTCCCCCTTTTCCTGCAGCCATAGAGATGTAGCTTATCAGTTTTAGAATCTTTCTCGCTAAATCCAGATGCAGACTAAAACTCTTTCTTCAACCCTAATAGTCGGGTGTTCACTATCAACTCCTGGGACTTGGCTCTGAGTTGAGTCGTGTTCTCCATCTCTGGCCTGTGGCTTGCACAGCCTCATAGCTCTATGCCATTTTGATGTCTGTCTTCCTCAGACACTTGCCCTGTCCTCACTGTAAGGCAACTCACTGCCAGTCCTGCACGGTCCCTCTCCTTTTCTCTTTCCTGTTCCCTCTCTCAGCTGTGCTGCCTGTGGTTCTCAGCTTTCTCTGGCATGAGGGATCTCAGTCCAGTATGTTCCCCAAGTCCAGGAGACATCTATTTAAGCTCTCTAGTGGTCCTCTGAGCTCCCACTGGCTTTAGGTGAGAGGGAAGCACCCACCCGCTGTCATGGGCTGGATTTCCTGGAAGCTGACTCTGGGACAGAATTTCGTGCGTAGGATGATTCTTCAGGAGAGCCGGTGGGATCAGCGCTTGTGGAAGGGAAGCGATGGAAGCAGATGTGCTGCCAGAGAAGCAGATCCGCTATGGGGTCTCGTTACAGCCTCAGCCAAGTCCACGGGAGTTCTAGAACTCCACGAGCCTTCAAGTTGTCCCCAGACGGCTTGTCCTTCATCCACCCACATCAGCCAGTCACTGGATGTGGGCCCCAGGAAGGGGGATGACCTTGGATGAGTCAGTTCTCCGCAGCTGAGACAAACTCGAAAGAAATTCTCTCTCCCTCAATCAGTCTCTCCAACCTCAACTGCTTTCAGAACCAAAGGGCCGGTAGATCTGGTTTTAGAATTTCTCAGCCTGCTGCAAAGAAGCGCTTTGATGAGAACTTTTGATAACATAACTTTTGTTTTCAGGTTTTGGGCTTTCAGCTATAAACTAGTACACAGGGCTCCATTTTGCTATTCTGCTACACACAGTAACTTGTTCCACTAGATAGATTGCAATATCTGGGTGATAAACACCATGACTTACATTCCTATATTCCTAGTCCATGGCCTAGCAGCTATGAAACGACTCAAATTTCAAATGATCTTTTCCGTGATATGATACGCCCTAGTTTTGGGCTTGGGAAATGTGGTCACGGTATACAAAGGATTTCACATAAGGCTAGGGCACGTAAGTGGTACCCCCAGACCTTCAGTGCAGACTCAGTGGCTTTTTACCTTAGCAGCTGTGATTGAGCTAATCAGTGAGTTTGACTTAATGGCGGCTCCCAGGGCTTATGGCTTCCACACACACTTCTGGGAGGAGCCTCCTCACGGGTCAACTCAGCTCTCCGTCTGCGCCAATTACAATTTCTCTCAGTCTTTAGAGGAACCTGTTACCCTTTTATGTTCTCAGGATAAATAAAACAAAATCAAATTGTCCTCCGTCGTTCTTTCTGGTGACTGCCCCAGAGGAGTTCCTACAGAGCATGTTATGGCTGCCACGGGGGTCCCAAAAAGCATCTTTCAAGATTAGGTTTACCTTGCAATTCTGCTGATACCAAGCCAAAAGAGAAAACAAGTATAAAAAGAGAAAAGTAGAGTAAATGAAAGAAACACACCAAGAAACTGGGAGACTGCTCACCTCTATCAAGATCTAGATTTTAAGTCAGGAAGTTTTTGTTCCTGGTTCAGGCTCTAAAATAATCTTAGACATGTTACTTCTTCATGCTCTCTTCCTTGGTTCCTTTTTCAATAAAAATGAAGAGACTGGATAAATTCTTATTCTGTCCAAAATTCTCGTAATTCTGTATAGAGAGTTCCCTGAGATTTGGTCAGCCTGTGTCTGATAGAACACTGAGGTTCACAGGTGGGCAGAGGAATAAAGGCTAATAATAATAATAATAATAATAATAAATAATAATAATAGGAAAGTATGACCAGAAAAGTAGGAAAGAAACTAGAAAAGTAGAAGGTCATGAAAAGCAAGAGAGGGTCTTAAGAAGAAAAGATTAACTTAACAGGTTCAATAGTCTTTAAAGGTCAAATTATATAAGGATTGAAAAGAAATGGAACCAGAGGGTAAAGGGGGTGGGGGTGGGAGACGAGGGTAAAGGGGGATCAAATATATGGTGATGGAAGGAGAACTGATTCCGGGTGGTGAACACACAATGGGATTTATAGATGATGTAATACAGAATTGTGCACCTGAAATCTATGTAATTTTACTAACAATTGTCACCACAATAAATTTTAAAAAAAAGAAAAGAAAAGAAATGGATATTAGATTTGTGACCAGTAAGTCATCTGAAGAGTGATTAGATGTGAAGGTAGAGAAAGGAATAGAAGGAAGCACCCAAAATATTATTACTGGTTCCCTTGGGGGAAAAGGAGAGTACTGGAGAGGAAAGCAACTTAAAAAAAAAACACACACACCAAAAAAACAAAACTCATATATTATTTGACCCTGTGTTACTTTTGGAATTTAAAAAATCCAAATAAAAGAAAGAATGAGAAGTGAAAAAGTAGAGACAACAGTTGTAAGCTATACTTCCAAGAAGGTTGTCTAATATGTACAAACGTTTTACACAAGATTTTGTGCCCAAAGAAAAAGAGCAAAAGTGAAAATTTAAAAAAAAAACTTCACATTTGACTCAAATTTTACTATTCCACTGCCATAGCTCTTCTCCAAGTCTTTTCACTGACAGGAAAAAGGAAGAGCCACTGAAGAGAAAACAATAGAACCTGATACATAATAAACTTCACATTGAATTGACAGAACTCATTCTGGAGACTGAATTTGTTCTACTCACAGATTTCTCCAGACTGACTTGTCACTTCAAGTATGGTGTATGGAACTCTAACCCAGGTTGGTTTTGCGTTATTGTCGCAGCCCTGAAATATTAATGAGGTGCCTCAGAAGGCCATGGACAGATGTAAGCCAGCAGCCTCCCTTAAACCAATCTTTCTAACCACCCCGTGTAGCTTCAAAAGGCTTTACAGCTTGTCAACTCTGGATGTGACGGGATCTCTCACCCGGGCCCAAATATTGGACATCATCCATAAACCCAACTGAGGAAAGATCTAAAGATAAGCAGAAAGAAACTACTATCTTAAGGCATGTTTTCAAAGGATGTTTGGCATACTTAAAAACAGATGGTATTTTGTCAATCTCATATGACAACTTGAAAAAAACGTTTTGCTGTATAAGTGTGTTTGGAGAAAAACTAAAGAAAAACAAACAAAAAAAAATCCTTTTGAGATCAGGAATGAAAGACCGTATTATAAACTTGGCAACTGCTAGAACATTGAAAAGAATGATACAAAGAAATAAAATGTGGGGGAGTGGGGTGGGAAGGAGGTGGGAGAAGGAAACCCAGTTACTTACGGTAGTAGTAGAATTTTCTCATGTTCTTTTAGTGAAATGATGAAAATGTTTTCTCTAAAGCTTTGTTCTGTACAATATGAGGTAAATTGTTCTCTCTGGTCACAGCAATGCGTCACATCATCCAAGATGCTTCTTTTTATAGGAAACTTTTCTCTACCCAAACTTTCCTCTACTGGATGCAGCTCACACACTGTGGCTGAAATCTCTAGTGTTTAAAGTGAGAAAGCAGTTTTTAGGACACATGCAAACAAGAATGCATGCAACAAATGAGAAATCAGTAGAATGAGGAATAATAAAGATGATAAAGTATAGTGAAAAGCTATAAAGAAGGTCATCCCTCAGCTGATTATCCTACCGCCTACTTCACAGAAAAAATAAAAGCTGTCAAGGATGAGCTCGTGTAGCTTTCCTGACTGCTGGCTCTCAATTCATACTCACACTTAAACTTTGCTCAGTTCCCTCTGCCCCATGGGAAGAGGTGCTGTCCTACTCAAGGCTAACTCCTTGCTCCATTGTATTCCACCTTCTTCAAGGACTTTCCCCATCACTGACTTCTTCATTCTCTTGTATCTTTAGCCTCCGCTTTTTCCTTTATTCAATGCCAACATATTCAAGTTCCCTCCAACTCTTTCTCCCGCCTTGTTCAAACATAAAATGGTCCAACCATTCTACACCTCCAAACTCTCTTCCTATTCCTTCTTTCATTACCAGACTCTTCCCAAGTTGTCTTCTTACTTTTTTAGTTCCCTTCTGCCCACTCAGTTATCACGTCATCAATGACCTCTGAATTGCCAAATGTGATGGGCATTTTGCAGTACTTGGTAATATCTCTGTGACCTTAGACTCCAACCCTAATTCCGTCTTGAAAGTCTGCCCTTCTTTGTATGTTTCATCATTAAGCAAACTTCTCTTTTTCATCAAGTCCATCCCAGCCCCTTCAGTTCTTTCTCTGTGCAACCTTTCTCTGGGTGATCTCATCATCCAGACCTAGATATTCCTGTCTACTGGACATATCCGCTGACATGTCTCAGAGCCTCTTCAGACCCACTATGATCAAACTAAACTCCGACTGAACATGCTTCTCTTTCATTCGTTGCTTCCCTATCTCATTAAATGGCACCATTGTTTCCCAAGGTGTCTTATTCAGAAGCCGGTAAACCATCGCCAAAACCTTCTTCCTCAACTTCTTCTGTCCTAATTTTTCCTCCTTAATAGATGTCCATTCAACCCAGCTGCCTCCACCTGGGAAATAATTTTCCAACCCAACCACTTTTCTCTGCTCCTGCTCCCACCATCATGTTTCTCCTGGATTACTACAACAATCTCCCTGCTTCCAGTCCTGCCCCTCACTAAGTCATCACATGGCAACCCATAGTGTACCTTTACAAACCCCTTTGATATCCATGGTCTGTCCAAATATGTACCCTTCGCTTCGCTTAGGCCACTCTTCTCCTTCTAGTCAGTAATTATGTGATTTTTGAGTTCTCCCTGTTCTGGGATTCTCCAAGGTGTCTATAGCTCTCCTCTCTACCTTTTTGCCTCTTTTGATTGGTCCTTAGGGTCCCTTCCATCAGGACATCTCCCTAACCCCTGAAGGCAGTCAGGTTGAGGTAGAGAGGGATATCCCCCCTACTCTTCTCCTGTACTCCTTCTATTACTCTCACCCCATTTATTGTCATTATTTGTTTCATCTTCTCTGCTTGGGTATAAGCTTAGAAAGAGCAAGAATAATATTTAACTTGTCTTCCAAGGTATCTTCTGGGACTAGAGCAGCGTTATATTCAATTAAGTTGCTCTCTTTGTTTAATAATGGGTCAATGAATGAATAAATGAATGTCCTAAAATCCATTTGCTCATGGAACAATGGTTTTTGGTCCAAGTCATTTTTCTTCTAAAATAAAATCATGGAAATATTTTCTCCTTTTTAAGAAAAGCTGATGTCTAGGGTTTTCTTAAGCTCAAAGAAACATGTCATAAGTCTTCCATACCTGCTACCAACCATGGAAACAGTACTGCATTCTACAGAGGCTCTTGAGGGCCAAGACAAGTTTCAGCATCCCAGCTTGTACTCATTTCCTCACTCCTCCTCTCTTGGATACCTTCTCTCCCTACTCAGACCCACTCCTGCCCCTACCCCCACTCTGCTCCACACAGACATCTAGCCAGCAATGCCAATGATGGTGGAAACACAGCCTCTAGCCCTAGCTCTGGCACACGGCTGCAGAGAACCCAAAGGAAGGATGACTTTCTGTAATTTGTGTGCCCAGAGTGAGTCCTTTTGCAACTCACTCAAAGGCTGCCCAGAATGCTAACAGATGGCCATGTGCTACCTGCCTTTAATTTCTTGAATTCCCAGTTCAAAACTCACCTTGATTCATGGAAATAGCCAAAAACTGTTATTTCCAAACTGGTTTTGCTACCCCATTTTCTAACACAGATGGCCCAAAAGATTGACCCCACTGTTTCAACACATTTAAATCAGTCCCACTGAGGTGTTTTGAATGTGGGTTAAAGTGTTATCTTCTTTTCAGCATTCTTCCAGTGGCAATTTTAGTAGAGAAACCATTTCTGCCTTAGCAAAGGCAGCCAACGATTTGTTTACTGATTTGTGGAGTCAGCTACTAAAGCTGTGTAGTTTTAGGGGTGCGACAAGAGGGGCAGCAGAAACTTTGGCCCTAGGAATTTAGCTCAGTGACCCAGCAAGTTGGGAATGTACCTGGCCTACTCTAAGGAAGCATCTAACCATCACTGTGTTTTTCAGTTCATTAAATGTGGTGCAAATCATGCCGTTATTTTTCTTGATTTTATAGACTATTGTTTTCGGTCTTTAATTATTTAAGTGCATTTTCTAGATTGTGTTTCTTGGGATGTGACAACGCACGGCATGGGGGAGAACAGTGGTGCACACTGGATTTGAGAAATGCTAGATTAAGCACCATCGAACAGGTTTCTTTACAGCAGGATTTACTGAAAAGTGGATCACACAAAAATAAATTTAGGATCTCCAGGGGTGGGAGGCTCTAATGTTCTATGCTCCCAGACACATTTGGCCAAGAAACCCTGTCAAAGTACAACTCTGCATGGACTGGTGTTCTCCAGAACCACTCTGGGAAGTACAGGTCAAAGTGTTGCCTTCCAGATTTGCTTCTGCAACGTTCCCCACCAAGCCCAGCCCCCAAGTTCCTGGAGAACCAGCACAACTATTTTAAGATTTCTTTTCAATCACCATGGTATAGAATCAAACCAAATAACATTTTGAAATTTTAATTTCATTAAAAATTAGAAATTAATTCCCTCTATGTGATGGATAGAGACACTTAGTTTTGGGTATTCAGGCACAATAGAGTTTAAAATCTAGATGGATCTAGGTAGATTATGAAAAAAAAAAAAAAAAAGCACTGGATTTGGAGCCCTGGCTTAGGTAGGACATTTTTTGTTTGTTTGTTTTCTTGTTTGTTTTCAATTTTAGGGTTTGTTTCGTTTTGCCCCCAAATGCTCTATGTTGACTATAATTGCCTTTCCTTCTTCCTCTCCTAATTTTTGGAGAACTAATTTTAGGATCACCTCTAGACTTCTGGTCCTTGGTTTTCAAATTTTGATGTGTTTTAGAATCTTGGGTAGGGGTAGAGTGGGGAGGAAAGTTGGAGAGTGTAGTTAGGGATGGTGGTTTAGACATTTTGATGCCCAGTCTGATCTCACACCAATTACATCAGAACCCCAGGGGTTTGGAATCTCAATTCAGTCCCCTACACACTAGGTCTCTGTGATGATTAATTTTATGTGTCGACTTGTCTAGGACATGGTATCCAGTTTTTAGTCAAACACTAAACTAGAAGTTGTTGTGAAGGTATTTTTTAAATGTGATTAAAATTTAAATCAGTAGACTTTGAGTAAAACAAATTACATAATTATATAGATAAATTATTTTTTTGGCTATTCATACACACACACACACATACACATTACTCTTTACATATCTGTATGTATGTATGTGTGTGTGTCTATGTATATATACATTCTATCAGTCCCGTTTCTCTGGAGGACCCTTAGTCTTGTTATCAAGCATCTCACCTAATTTTACCAGGACCCTCTCCTCTCCAACATTCTTCTGCATCCATCTTTTTCATTACAACTTATGAGTAGAATAACTGTTTTTACAAAGTAATGTACTGAATTCAAGCAAAACAATCCTTTCTTTTCTTACCACTGCAGGGGAATCTACAATTATCTCAAAAGGCTACTACCCCCACCCCCAAAAGAATTCTTTATATTTGAGCAAGGAGAATAACAAATCTTTACTTGACCAAATTAGTTTCTTAATTGATCTTGCTCTTGTAGTTAAATGTATTATGTTAATTCTGAACATTTTTAATAAGCAGATTTATATTAGAGACCAAGTGTTAAAATTGTTTAAACTCGAAAGGCCCAGTTTGCAATGAAATGAAACAGATTCTGGTAGATGTTACTGAGCTGCCAATAAGGATTAATTGAAACTCAAATGTTCTTTCTTATTAGTTAATGATGTAATTGTTATTCATCCAGCCTTCTTGATTTTCCATGTTTAATAATCATGCTTGTATTTCACTCTAGCCTTTCTGTTTAGTTAACCAATTAATTAAGGATGGGGATATTCTGCATTTATTAGCATTTTAATGGGTAGACTGATTCCCTGTAGCCCAAACATCTACATATGTTCAATTTTTGAGCTTAGCTTTATCTCCTTTTAAGTGATTATCATCCTTAATTGCAGATACTAGAAATGAAAAACCATGCTCTAATATACCCCGTCCAATCCAGCTCATTAAAACTGCCACTTGAAGACAAAGTGCAAGTGTTGGTATAAGCAGTAGAAAGGACTTGAACACGGCCAGAGCAAGGCATAACTCATCACCAGCCTGGGGTAACTCGTCCTGAGGTCTGGGCCGTGGCTGTCCTTGAAATCCCAAGGGCAGTAACTTTGTAGGAGCATCCATTGGCCTGAGGTTCACACACATCTAATTCTTGTTTTCTTTTCCAAAAGCCTTGGGATCCAAAGCCATCCAACATTCATTGAGTTGGATGGCATCGAATATTGAAAAGTAAGACATTGTCTCTGAGTCAAAGACATATCATCCATTTTTTAAAGAACCTTTGGAACATAAGCTACAAAGCTTTGCATTATATTCAATTAACCACAGCAAGTCAAATACTGGCAAAAGAGGGCTCTCTGGGTGCTGACTAGGAGAAAACCATTTGAATCCATAGTGTAGGTAGATAGAAGGATGGTTAGTTGCTAGTTATGCATTAACGCCTGCCTTTCATTTGGGGAGAAGGCAGAACCAGCTGCATGATTTGCAGGGCCCAGTGCAAATTGAGTGGTGTATATGTATGTTGCATTTCTCTCCTCGGCTCCCAAGTTCACTGCATTGTCTCATTGGTCTTCTCTTACAAAACACAAGTTCAAAGATTAAATTATTAAGAATTTCAAGACAGTGACAGCAGAGCATTAAACCAAATGTGGGTCCTTCTGAGTGCTGGTCCCTATGTAACTGCACAGGTCACACATCCCTGAGTAAGGGTGAGACTCTTCATCCCTTTATGTTGGAAGAAAGCTTTGATATGAACCTTTTTGTGTGCCAAGGTGGGTTTCTTTGGAAATAATCCTTTTTATTTAAATTCAAAGAAAGCAAATCTATCATCTCGATACACTGGCTCCACGTTGTCAGATGTTACAAAGTTAACTCTGGTATCATGACTTTGGCTTCCCACAGTGGATCATATCCTATGAAGAGGAAAATTTAAGACTAGGACTGTAGGAGCTGCGGTGGAAATGAAGCAGCCGAGTTTTGGATTTAAGAATATGGGCTCCAGAGCAAGAAAAGCTGCATTCCAACCAAGCCTTTTTCATTTCTAGTTGTGTGACCTTTAGTAGCTTTCTTAATCTTTGTTTCCTTTCTTAAAAATGGGGGGAGGGATCATTAGGCTCCATAGGGTTGTCGAACAGATCAGATCCAACCTAGCACACAAATATTCATGCAGAGAACTTTGGGGATGTCACTGCGTTCTTGAAGATCTAGGAAGTTTGACCCCTTATTCCATCTCAACCCATTCAGGGTCTTTCTTACTGTTTCCTTGAACCCTCAGAGAGCTCAACTTTTCATGGTCTGCTTTGGCTCTGAGATCCTAGTTGTGCTCAGTTACTTCAGTAGAGTTATAACCTCATTTTCCCACAGCGCTGTCCCTGGCTGGAAAAGTCAGACATGGAGGTAGACGCCATGTCTGGATTTACACATGCACGTGCACAAAAAGCTCACCAAGACCTTTGTGTGTGTAGCAAAAGTATAAAGGTAGGAAGGAGGAGTAATTTGCATTGCAGAACTGGGAGAAAATGCTGTTAAAATATTCTATATTTTCCCCAACTTGGTTTCTAAACCAACCTCCAGGTGAGGAGAAAAATAAACCTGAAACTAAATAAATCCTCTCCTGTTTTCTTACTCAGATCAATGGAGGCTTCCCTTAGGTTCACAAGTTCTTTCCAATCTAGACTCAACCCTTTTGCCATACTGAAGTGGCCCTTTATAAGGTATTGTCCTAAACAAAGATTATTTTTCATTACGGTTAACATGGTAACATTATATGGATGAGGAGACTAAATTTAAACATTTTGTCTAAGATCAGACAGCTAGGAATTGGTGAAGTTAGGATTCCAACCCACATTTTTCTGAATGGGGAGTCCAAGTACTTATCACTACATTGTGGTTATTTTCAAATTTGAAGATATTTATTATTTGTCAGTCTCTGTGCTAAGAGCTTCACATAATACTTAATCCTCACAACGACCTTGCTAGGTATTATTATTGCTATCTGACGATGAGTCATCCGAGGCATAACAAGATCAAGTAATTTGCACAGCTAGTGATGGTAGATTTGAACTTCAAGTCTAGGTCTGTTGGATTTGAGCTTTTAACAACTACTAAGCCAATACAATGTCCAGGAGTATTTCCTCCTTACTTGGATTGACTGTATAGGTGTGAGTTCACTCACATCTTCATCGATTGTAGCATATCCTCTCTTCTGTGTCCTTCCTGCCTATATAATTTCAGCAGTGCAGTCTTATAACCAGGATATGTACCAAAGAGTCAGAATAATTAATAAGGGAAGGAAAGAAATGGAAGAAATGAAATCAAATACTGAAGAAAATTAAGGTGTGAGGTAGGAGGAAAGTAAATTAAGAATATAGGATTTTAACGACATTTGAAAGGGTTTTAATTTATTTTGGTAAATTTGTTTGAAAATGACGTACACATTTGAATAGGTCATTTCAAATGAGAAGGGAATGAGATGAGAAGGGAAAGATGTAAAACCACTGATGAAAGAAAAGTGTTTTGTTTTCTTTCTTTGATTTCCAGAGATGTAGAACAAGATGTGAGAGACCCAAACACTAAATCCTGTGTCACATGAGCACTTTCATCTCACACAAAATAGCTGCTGTATCTCAGGGAACATCGTTTGCTCCATGATTGAATGGTATGTGTGCATGTACTAATATATCCTTCAGATTTAGGAGATCTTCTCACAAGAGCTTAGACTCATTATTCTAAACGAAGTGGATTAACAAATAGAATACTGTTTTAGCTTGTCACTTTGTCGTAACTTGATTTTCCCACCATTCACTCATCCAGTCAACTGTGTCAGGCACTATTCTAGGCTCTGGGGATACAAGTCAAGTGAGGTGTTTCCTCTTATAAAGTATATTTTCTACTGCAGGGTGACAAGAATACTCAAATCCCCAATGACACAAGTAAACAGAACAAGGTAGGGCTAGATAGTGCCGGGGGTTACTTTACACTGTGGTCAAGGATGGCCCCTGTGTCCCCCTTAAGCAGAGACCTAAGGGGTAAGAAGAGGTCAGGGATCTGGGGAAGAGCATTACAGAAAGAAAACAGCATGTACCAAGGGCTGAAGGAGGTCACACAGACAGTTTCTTTTTTCCATACATATAATTTGTCCCCTGAAACGTCCTTTGATGTCATGACACCTGGGAGGGCCGCTAAAATCTTGGTAGACACAGCAGAGGGTGTGAGTACATGCTCTACAACTATTCATCTTGTCCCATCACTCTCATCAGGGCTTCAAAGGGGCCAATGGGCCACAGATCAAATTGCGGTAACAATGAAGAAAACGTGGTAATGAATGTTAACAAGTTACCACAGAACTGACTTTTCCTTCTTATTTCTGTTTGTGCTAGTTTCAAAAAAAAACCAAAAACCAAAAAACACGTGATTAGAGAATTTTGAGTATATCTAAGACAAATAGAGGCTTCACTTCCCAAATGTGTGTGTGAAACCAGCATACTAGGTGAATTACCTGTCTTCATTGTATAAATAAGGACTAAGGATTTTGGAAGCAAACAATGATGAGACTGGATGGGTAGGGAAGTGAGGAGGGTTGTTACTGGGATAATTTGATTAGGATCAATTATAATATATCTAATGACTTCTTCAGAAAGAACTGGCAAGATGTTATAATCCCATGCTCTCTTCTAGATAAAGTCAGTGGAAATAGACTCCTACCAAGAAAATTCAGGAACCTGATTAAAGAAGAATATATATGAAAAATATATATATATGAATATAGATAGATAGATAGATAGATAGATAGATAGATAGATAGATAGATATTTCATTCAATACAGTAACTGACTCACTATTTCCAGTGCCCCTCTAGGATAGTTCTATTCAGTCCCACTCAGAAAATCCAAATGTTTTGGAACTCAGTCACTAACAGGACAGCTACCAGACATAGCAATTAATCACCTGTAGGAAAATAAGAGGAGCTGGATCCTGGACACCACAATGAAGTTCACCTACAGCCAAGTGCGAACAGCTCTAGAACACTTAGAGTGATGGGATATTTGAGTCTGCAAAGTCCTAAGAGAATGTCTTTGCACAACTCCCAATTCCGGAGATCACAGACTTAGCCGTCGTGTCTCCCGTGTCTACTTGGGTGGAACTGAGAGCTCGCCAGAGGGAAAGTGCACATATCAATCGATCAGCACAGTTTTATGAGATGTTTCAAAATCTTCAAGTTCTTCTTCATTTCTAATTAATACAACTACTGTACTGACAAATTGAGATATTACTAGGAGTTGAATCACTTTGGTCACCCTAGGAAAAGTTGGTTTATGGCATTGTGATATAATCAGAGTTAATTTTGCCTTTCTTTAACCTAAACCAGGTTTATCTATAGTGATGTCTGTTTTCATCACTTTGCTGGATAGTCTCTGCTTCTCCCTCCAAGTCCCTTTTCCATCCTTCCCCCACGCTACTCTCCGCCCCAGAAAACTGACCCCTGCAGCAAGCAGGCTTTACTCTCAGATTTCAGGTCTGGTTTGGCTGATACAATTGGTATTAGCTGGAGATAAGAGAGTGGGAAGACAGAAATGTTGAGGTGTTTATTCTCCTGGTTCCTTCCCTGCCTGGGCCATAACTCCTGTGGAAAGGAACCTCTCTGGCAACTACAGCCACACCTCTCCCCAGGTTTCTGTATCTGTCTCCTTCCCTTCCCCCTTCTGGCTGAGAGAGGATAAGAGCTCCCTGCTCCTGCTAAGCCTGGGGTGCTTTGTTAACCCTTTTTGGTTTCCCTTAAACTCTCTCATACCTTCGTAAACAGTCACTTTGTTAAACTCTCTTCAATTACCCTACCCCATCTATTTCCTATTAGAATCCCGACTGACAGACTATTTTATCTTCAACCCATTTGTTCCTGGGCTATAGCAGGCATATAGCTCAGTCAGGACCAAGACCCCTCTGAGTATTTCAAATTGGAAGGGATCGAGTACATGTATGTACAGAATCTTGGGAAGAACTTGGGAAGGAAGGTCAGAGAAAACCTTGTTCGTTTTCCTAAGATCAGGAAATGACAGAAATTTCTCAAAACAGCAGGCAAAGCTCCCAGCAGTATTAAAATGGATGAATCACATTAGAGGGTTTGCCCAAACCTCAGCCAAGCGCCTGCACATGTGGCACTGATGCTGGAGGAGACAGTAGCCTCTCTTCTCGTCCACCTTCTGAATCTCACGTGGTGCCTCTCTAGCAGGACTTCACCTAGAATCCTCCTCTCCAGGCATTTGGGAAAATGTATCATTCCCCAGCTTGTTCCATGGGAGGTAGGGTATCCAGGCAGGGAAGAGAATGATGCTGAGCTGGCAATAACGAATCTAGAAAGCGAGCACTCAATACATATTGTACTCACCTTGGAAAATTTCCTTACCATCCTGGTACCTCACTTTCTTTTTCCTTATAACGAGGGATAATAACAGTAACTAGTACCCACCTCACAGTGTTAGAGTGCAAATGAAATGAGTAAGACATATAAAATACTTCCACATGAGGGAGAGCAGATGTTCTTCCCTTTTTGTGCCATGCATCCCTTTGGCTGTCTGGTGAAGACTATACATCTCTTTTCTCAGGAACAACAACAACAAAAACAAAAAGTTCTGAAATTTAAAATAATAAGCATTCATAGGAAACCAATTATATTTTAACGACAATAATCAAAATAGTTTTTTAGACTGTGATATAGTAACACACATATTAAATGACAAACTAGAATGGCAGCACTAGTGGCTACCATAATTGCAAAGACGTGTGTTCAGCATAAATGATATTCCTTGCTATCTAAGCACCTGAAATATGGTGTCAAAATATCTGAACTCTGTTGGTAACAAAATCAAGGTACTGCTTATACTACCCCGATTTGTTGTCTTTGTCTGTAATTGAATGGAATGCTAAATTTCAGTCAGGCAAGAGTGAAAATAAGATGTTACTTTTTTCCATTTACATTCTCAAAACCCCAGAATTAGAAAAATCAATGCTCCCATTAGTAATAGTGGGACTTTCTTAGAGAGCTGGGAGCATGCAACCCTCTCCTTCAGGCACCCAAGCCCGGTGTCTTCCTAAGGACATGGAGTGGAAATCAGCCTTCCCTCTTTTCTTGCTCCCAGGGGTTTTCTTCTTCCATGGGGCAAACTTCCCACAGAATTGAGAATCACTTGTAAACCTTAAATGACCCAGCTACCAGCTGACACTCCTGGGCTGCATCAACATCAGAAGAAAACATTTGGAGACAAATGGGAACATGATACAATGTTAAACACCGAGGCAAAGAGTGAAACATCCAAAACATGACGCTAGTTGTGAGTAGATAAGGTGACAGCGGGATCTCACCAGGAAGAGCCCAGGCTTGAGTGTCAGACACCTTTGGGTTGCAATTCTCGCTCTGTCACTTCTAAGTCTGCCTTGGGACAGATGACTTCATGTCTCCAAGCCTCTGTCCTCACCTGCAAAACAGATACTAATAGTACCTACCACATAGGGTTACCATGAGGATTAAATCAGGTAAGCCTTATGAAAAGATTCAGCACAGTGTTTGACGCAGAATAGGTGTTCAGCTAATGTTAGCTTTTAGAAGTAGCACGACTATGGAAATTCTTTTCTGTGTTGTTTTTCAAGTTGTGTGGGAAAGGCAGCAGCTGTAGCCTATCACCTGTACAAACACGCTGCTCAATTACCACCCTAACTCTACTGAAGGGAATCAAACGCAGGCTCACGCTACCTCAAATGCCAGGATATGAAAGGGAAGCCGGTGGGTGTCCCTTCCATAAAAGCAGAGTGTCTAACAGAGGTAATGGCTCATTGCAAGACTTCAGTCACTGGGCTGAGTGACTGCATTTTTGTTCTGCGTTAAACCTGTAAAATCCTGTCATAGCTGTCTGCTTTGCAAATAGAATTCGGTCTACTGCCAGACTCCGAAATAAGATGCTCAGTAACTTTGCCCCAGCTGTTCACTTCAGTTAGCATACGTCAATACAAGCGAGGTCTATTATGGTTCAGTGATTTTCCATCACTTGTCAGTCAGCGCAGCCTCCTCTGCTCCCCTCTGTCTCGTGGCTCCCAGATTTCTTAAAGAATTTCTTACCACTTTGCTCTGTTTCTGTTTCCCTGGCATCTTCCTTCTCATTTTCATTTTGAAGGTTTTGTGAAAAACAGGCAACAAGTCTCAACACTGGCCAGAAAATGAAACGCATACAAACTTAGGAACAGGAAACGACACACGGCTCCCCCGCAAGAGTCTCAAGCCTAAAAATTAATCTCTGAGAAGCTATTGTTTACTTTCCCAGTATTAATTAAGCTAATAAATCTACCACTTTCCCAGCTAACAATTTTTAGTCCAAGACATATTCCAAAACAAATTCCTATGTGAGGCAAGGTATTTGCAAAGTAAGTCCGGGGATCCACTGCCTGGAAAGTGTCAAGGGAATCTGAGAGCCTTTGTCTTCGATGACACTTACAGCCCATTTTAAAATGACATGGGTGACTGCGAGAGGTGACAAGGGGCCACATGGCAACACCCCAAACTAAAGGGTAAGGCTTAGAAAATTGCTAGAGGGTAAGGCTAAGAAAATTCAGGATGCACAGGAAGCAAATATGGTCTGGAGGGCGCCAGATTCCCACAGAGAATCATACATTTATATAGCATAATTATGTAGGTTTTGATTCTATATTTTTTATTTGTTCCCTTGAAGACTTATGTAGGTTGAAATTATTTGAGCCAGTTTAGAGTCCAGAGAACTGAAGACTGGAGAGGTTAGGCTCTGTCCAAAATCACTTGTTAAAAACGGTAGATTTCTTTATTGTGGCACCAAGGAGAAAGTGAAAATCCTGTTAGATATAGTCCGGATAGCTGTGTAACTCAATTAAACCACTTTTCTGGAGCGCCTATCCTGTTTCCCCGAAAATAAGACCTAGCCGGACAAGCAGCTCTAATGCGTCTTTTGGAGCAAAAATTAATATAAGACCCAGTATATTATATATTATACCCTGTGTTATATTATAATAAAATAAGACCAGGTATTATTATATTATATTATATTATATTATATTATATTATATTATATTATATTATATTATATTATACCCGGTCTTATATTGGTAAAATAAGACCGGGTCTTATATCAATTTTTGCTCCAAAAGACACTGTCCAGCTTTGTCGTACTTTCGGGGAAACACAGGTATCTACAGCACTTTGCTTTTTGTTTTGACAGAAGGCAGTCCATCATCAAAACAGGAAAGCCTCAGAACTGATCATCACTGACACAGCAGAGCAGATGTTGTAAATTTGGATTTATTCCTGGAATACTTCTACCTTAGCTCTCCAGACAGCTATTATCTATCAATTCACATTGGTCCAAATGAGATAAACCTAGTGCTTTTTACTAACTAGTCCAGTGCTCTTTCTACAACACATCATATCCAGCTGTAAACGGGGAAAAATTTTTTTAAAGGAACTACTTTAAGTTCTGCATAAACTATTTCTATCATTTAAAAAACAGCAATGACACTTCAGGACACAGATAACTATCTAAATGATCTATCTTTCCGTCAGCCATGTATTGGTGGCCCTCGTGCTCATGGAATCTTAACTATAAACTAGATGGCAGTCTTTTCTCTTTCCCACGTGATTTCAGCCTCTCTGCCTATGACACCTGGTATAAGGCAGCAGGGGCTGCAATACATGACTAGTTATGGAACATCTGTGTGCCTTATACCCTTCTAAGAGTTGGGCATGCAGCAGTGAACAAGATGAGATCTCTGTTCTCATACAGCTTACATTCCAGAAGAGCCAGACAGACAATAACCAAATAAAAAACAAACACACAAGATCACTTCAGCAACTGAAATGAGCTGTAGAAGAAATAAAATAGCACCAGGTGTTTGTTAAGCCTCCCAGTCGACCCTTAGTGATTAGCAAGAAACGGATTCACCTGACAGCGTCTTGCGCTTCCGCTGTAGTTGAAGTAGGTTTAGTCACAGCCAGAGCTGCCTCAGCGTGGACATGATGGTCAAGTTACTCTCACGGACTACCTAGTTCTCCTGGCAAGAAATGGCTTTACCCGACAGACTTTTTAACATCTGCTATATTTGAAGTATATTTAGTCAGAACCGTTAGCAAGTAAATGTAAATTGTCCTTCAAAAAAGAAAGAAAGAAAACAGGATGAATAGGATAGAGTGGGCTTTGAAGACCTCTCAGAAGAGATATTGGAACTGAGACCTTAATGATAAGAAGGTGTGGGGACAGAGCCCCAGAAAGCAGTTTCCAGGCTCTCGGCCTCACATAGAAAGGTGCTGTGTCAGGTAGTAAATGGCCATCAACTGTGATTGCATGGCCATCAGCTGTAACCAGTGAGCCATTGGCCACTAATATAACTGCCGTGGTTATGCTAGCAGCAAATGAGGGCTAGCAAGAAGATGGTGGCTGGCAAGCGCGGATTGCACTTAGGACGGCAGAGTGCAGTTAGCAAGGAGTCGGTCGGTTGGCAGGCAGGAAAGCGGACAGCAGGTCGCACGTCGTGTGAATCCAGCCTCCAGTGAGACTATAGTGGTATGACTCCCCTACCTATGGCTCCCTGGTGTTCCTTTTTGGCCTCACCATATCCTGCGTTCTTATGTGGGGAGCGGGAGCAGAGACCCCACAGGCCACCCCACACAACGAATGGCACAGCGAGCAGGGTCTCCCACATGACAGAAGGGATCATTATTTGTGACCTTGGAGCAAAGCATGTCAGCCTACACAGAACAGGGACAGTATACGTGGGCACTGAGCCAGCGTGGTGGGTCTGAGGACAAGGGAGAAAGCCACGTTGGTGGGAGCCGAGCGAGGAAGGCGCAAGCATTACCTAAGGTAAGACCAAAGGGCTGGCCGGGCCAGGTTATTTAGTGCCTTGGAAGCTGTGGTAAGGAGCTTGGGTTTATTTTACATTCATTTGAAAGTCATTAGTGGGTTTTCAGTAGGAGAGAGACCTGAAGTGATGTACGTGTTTAGGAAGTCATGAGAATACCGCGCAGCTGCTGCCCCCAAGCAGCTGACAAGCAGCAGCATTGTGACACAAGGCGGTAAGTGCAGGGTGAGTGCCAGGCGCTCAGTATAGCTGCTCCGTGGGCTCCGGCAGCCTCGGGTGTCCAGCTGGTAAATGGTGTTTCAATCGCACCACATTTATAGTCTAATACCAGGAGTTTGGAATTAAGGGGTAAAATTAGTTGGAGCCTTGGAGCTCAAGGGGAAAGAGTCATCGTTTTAATTTGCCTTGTGAAATGCAATCACTGACTTTCAGAGATTCCAGTAAGATCTTTTCAGTCCCTTTCAGAAGGGGCTTGTGAGGTACAAGTCCCGACATCCAAACTTTCATCTCTTTGATTTGTGGACACTGTGCATTGAGAAACAGAATTGAGGGCAGTTGGATTTGGGACCACTAGCTATCCTGGGCTTTAGAGGAGTAACTATGCAATGTCCCCAGTTGGGCTTTGGGACCCTCATAAGGGGTGGCAGACAGTTCTTGCACCCGCTATTTGTGGTCTCCACAAACATTGTCATTAGCTTGCATTGAGTGTTTGAATACTGAGAGGCTTATCAAGGATTATAAAACCTGCTTCAGAGAATTCCTGATCCGTCTTCAAAGGTAAGACATAAACACATGAGAAGTTAAATAATACATTGCAAAGTGAGTAATGTGATATGCCACAAGGAGTTGCATGATTGATTTTTAAATGAAAAAAGTATGAGAAAAATAAATGTAGGAAAAACTGAGCTCATAGCTACAGAGGGATCTATCCATTTATTTATTTAATTTGTTTAGTCACTTAACAAATAGTTATCATGTGCTCACTTTGTGCCCAAAACTCTGCTAGGTGCTGGAGAGGAAGAGGTGAGCCCACGTGGACATGTGGCTGGGTTTACATGTCAATAATTAGAATCGTTGGAAGGGACTCATATCTGCTTACGTGTCAGATTTCTCATCTTTTCCATTCGCCCCCAGAATGATGTGCGTCGATCAAACTGTGAACTTAGGTTATCAGAATTTCCTGTGACTTCTCCCAACACTGGCAGAATTTGAGAACTATCCAAATATTAGCTCCCTATTACCTTTCTCCACTGTTCCCCACAGAGGTCACATACCCTGGATTCTAATGCCTCTGAGGACAAAGAGCTCTTTACTTTGACCGTTTTTATCATTGTATGGCTATAGCAGTTACCCATGTTTCCTTCATAGTGAAACAGACTCACTGACCCTCTGCTCTTTTTCTACAGTCATCTGCCTGTTCACAGGGAAAGCTGTGGGCTCAAGCCCCAAAGGAAACCTTGCAGACCTCTGCTGGGCCCAAAGAAACACTTAAAACACTGCAATATCAAAGAGATAATAATATTTTAAAGATAATAATTAAACTACTTTGTTACCTTTCAACATACACGGTAACATAGCAGGTGAGGTATAGACAGACTGTTTCAAGCTTCCTTAGTTCTAGTTATTCATTTAGAAAAGATCACTACCTCAGTCTTTTTGTATCACAGAAAGGTGTTTAATTTTATAAGCAGAACATATACTCACATTAAAGCCAAATTTCCAGATTTAAATGGTGGCGTTGAATTTCAGAAGTTATTTCCTAGAAGTTTGTCTTAGCTCCTGCTCAATTAGGATGACTTTGGCAATCGTAGAAAATGATGATTTGCATAGTGGTTTTCCATGTTTGCTAGGTCTCAGTGACTTCTGGGACCCTGAAATGTATGTATAAACAAATTAAATCATTGGCATATTTTCAGAAATTCTTCTTCTTGCACCACTTAGATTTACATCTTATAATGACTTTCGTGACAAAGCCCTCTTCCATTCATTAATCCAGTGTCTGTTATGTGGTAGCACCTGACGTGTACCTGGGCCCCACTGGTCAATCGTCCCCATTATTGCAAGCGATAGACACCCAATCAGTGGGCTCCGAGCCTTGACTGGCTCTCACAACTGATAAGTCCAGGCTGCAGGCACAGCTGCTCATTCAGGGGCTCGTAGCATGTCCTCAGGACTTGGTCTCACTCTCTTCATCTCTCAGTTGGTCTTCCCCCTGGTTGGTCCTGTACGCAGGTATGTTTCCTTCGTGAAAGCAAGGTAATTACCAGCATCTCCGGGCTACTGTGTCCTTTTAGCAGTGCCAGAGGAGAGAACTGCCATCCCAACAGTCCACCAAATTCCTGTAAAGAATGCCATTGGCCTTGATTGAGCCATATGCCCATTTCTGGATCAGTTCTAGATTGTTCCAGGGGGGTAAACCATGCTGATTGGCCAAACCTGGGCCATAAGGACACCCGGGAGCAGGGGCTGAGGCTGCAGTGGGGTCATCCCACTGAACCTAGTAATCACTTGGACATAGAGTGAGAAGGAACAGTTCTGAAAGAAAATTGGGGAGTGGATGCTTGGCAGGCAAAAACAGAACAGGTCCTTTGCAGAACCCTTCTGCTAACGCAGGGTTGCGTAATTTTTGACTTAGAAGAGAGGATGTTTTAGATGGGGAGATAAACGAGTGCTGATCTTTGTATTTAGCTAGTTAGTAGCAGGACCTAGGGCAGAACCAAAGTCTTCTAGTCCAATTGGTCTTCAGTAACATTTCGTTTTATAAAGTCAGTCACATAATGTGTGGCATCCATTGCAAAATGAAAACGTGACACCCCTTGTTCAAAAATGGAAGCCGGCTGGTGTAGCACATTAAACCAAGTGCACAGATCACACTCCCGTGAAGCCGGCCCTGGTCAGGAAGTACCATTCTCTGTATGCAGTGCACAGTACTTGTCACAGTACACGCATGCAAAGAATTAGAAGCTATTCCCTTCAGTTCTACCCAGCTTTCAACCTATTGTGGAGATAGAGGTTACATAGACACTAACAAATATACAGTGGCTTTAGAGAAATACATAAAGCTGGGTTCTCATGTCAACCAATATGCTACAAGAGTGAATGTTATCTTGGGCTGTGTAAATAAAGGTATTCTTTCCATAAAGAGAGAGCAGATAGTCCCACTCAGCCAACGTTGGTTAGTTCTCCCGTCTAGTATTGAATTAGGTTTTAGCTGCCATATCCCTTAAAGACACTTTTAAAAGATTTGAAACCATGTCATTTGTCCATAGTACCAGGGTTTTGTTTTAGTTTCTGCTGTTTATGTAAGTACGTGTTATGGATTGAATTGTGTTCCCCCAAATTCATACGTTGAAGCCCTAACCCGTAATATAACTATATTTGGAGATAAGGCTTTTCAGAAAATCATTAAGATTAATTGAGGTCATAAGAGTCATAAGGCCCTATTCCAAGGGGACTGGTGTCCTCATAAGAAGAGGAAGTGACACGAGGAACATTGGACACACAAAAACGGCCATGTGAGGACATAGCAAGCAGGCAGCTGGGCCAAACTAATACAACGTCGGGTAAATAACCATTTAATGAATAAGAGGAATGCTTAGAGAAACTGAGTAACCCAGAGGAAATTTAGAAGTATTAGAATTATCTATGGAAGAAGGAGTGTGTTCTGTGTGTCCCTAGAGGGAAGACTAAAGGCCAATAATTGGAGGTAATGGAAAAGTAGGCATTACATCAACGAAAGGAAGACTTTCAACAGCTAGACATTATTATAATTCCTCCAGGGAGAGTTATTATAATTATCACAGGCTTCTAGAGTTTAATAGCATCTCAGAGGGAGTCCAGTTGCAAGGAAAATACTAGTGAGGAGAGACCGATAAAAGAAAAGCTCAAAGTGTGAGGCTTTTTCGGACAGGAAATAAAGGACGATTTGCCTCACCAGGGTGGTTACTGCCTGATGTTCTAGAGAGAGAATTCTTTCTGAAATTCAGGGAGGAAAAGGGAAGGTTGTGTATTTCCTAACTGAATAGTGGGTAATAAATCAATTTGCAAAGGAAATTATCAGAGCTGAGACTGGGCTACTTAAAACTGTGGCTTAATGTAAATTAATTATAAAGCAATTAAAAAAAAAGTGTATCTCAAGTACTTGGCAGAGTTTACCTGTTACTTTGCTCTATATTTGGTACACTTTTATTGATAGTTAATAAAGAGAACCCAGTATACTGCATTGCTGTGAATACATTTCCACAAACACACACATGCTACTGGGATATTTATTTCCCTGAGGGTACTTAGCCATTAATCCTACAACCCAAGTCTACCCTGCTGTATGACCAGATACTAGAGAGGAAGTAGTATCCGTTCACCTGACGATGTCAAACAGTGCAGAGGGGACAACCCAGAAGGGAAATCAGTGTATCGTTTTAGAATGTGTTTCAACCCTTAATAAAATTATAACATCCTACTAACCACTACTGATGAGTGAAGAACACAATAGCTACAAGAGCATGAAACATAGCAGATCATTTCAGGTGAGGTCAGGACTTACCTATAAGGCACTGAGATTAATCCCATTGTTGCCTAGTCCAGAAAGTACACATTAACCAGCCTTTTGTTTTTTTCTAACACTCTGCTTAATGCTCTAGGTCAGTGTTACCCAATAGATATAACGGGAACCACATATGTGATTTTAATTGGCCCGCAGCAAATTCCAAAAATATATTTAGTTTACTTAAATAAACCAGGTGAAGCAATACGTACTTCACCTGGAGTGAGTGGCACGGCTGTTTGTGTATTTTACCGCATCTGGCCCTTGGTGAACAACGTTGAAAAAAGTTTGGACACCCCTGCTCTAGGCAGTAGACCCTAGACTGTTCCCATACTCCTCACCCAGGGAAACTGAGATTAAAACAGTGCGTGTTCTTTTAAGCTGCTAACTTTCTGGTGATTTGTCATTCAGCAAGAGAAAATGAATACATTCTGTTTGTAATTATTTGACGTATGCAAATCTGAGAGGTTTTATAGGTGGCACAGGAGCACACTGAGCTACAGAATCAGAAAACGATGGAGATATTTCCAAATACCTATTTTCCAAATGCTCTATCCAATACAAGAATTGTTTTGGTCTCCTCCCCACACATTATTAAAATGTTAATTTTATAATGAAGGGATACACTGGATTTTAATACTTCAAAAATGTTTGCCAAGTGAACTAAAACTGATAGGCCCTTGTCATTAAAGAAAAAAATCAGCAAATTTTGCATTTTTGTAAGAGAAAAATATGTATCTTTAAGTTCCACAACACTTTTAGTGAACCCCTAAATGGTCAAAAGAAAGTTGTCAGTTCTTTATAAAGTTTGGATATTAACTCCTTATCAGATATATGATTTGTAAATATCTTCTCATTCAGTAGGTTGCTTTTTCATTTTATTGATGGTTTCCTTCACTGTACAAAAGCTTTTTAGTTTCATGTAGTCCCATTTGCTTATTTTTGCTATTGTTGCCCTTGACCAAGGAGACTAGTTCAAGAAAATATTGCTAAGACCAATGTTAAAGAGCCTATTGCCTATGCTTTCTTCTAGAAATTTCATGGTTTCAGGTTTTACATTCAAGTCTTTTTTTTTTTTAATGGGGTGACAATTGTTAGTAAAATTACATAGATTTAAGGTGTACAATTCTGCATTACATCATCTATAAATCCCATTGTGTATTCACCACCCGGAGTCAGTTCTCCTTCCATCACCATATGTTTGATCCCCCTTACCCTCATCTCCCACCCCCCACCCCCCTTACCCTCTGGTAACCACTAAACTATTGTACATTCAAGTCTTTAATCCATTTTAAATTTAGTTTTGTATATGGTGGAAGATAGTGGTCCACTTTCATTCTTTTGCTTGTTAGCTGTCCAGTTTTCCCAACACTCCTTATTGAAGAGACTGTCTTGTCCCCATTTTATGTTCTTTCCTCCTTTGTTGCAGACTGATTGCCTATACATACATGGATATATTTCTGGGATCTCTATTCCATTGATCTACGTGTCTGTTTTTGTGCCAGTACTATACTGTTTTGATTACTATAGCTTTGTACTATAGTTTGAAATCAGGGCGTGTGATGCCTTTGTTCTTTCTCAAGATTGCTTTGGCTATTTGGGGGTCTTTGGTTGCTCCACATAAGTTTTAGCATTCTTTGTTCTTGTTGTGTGGAAAATGCCATTGGTATTTTGATGGGAATTGTATTGAATCTGTATATTGCTTTCGGTTGATGGACATTTTAACAATATTAATTCTTCTAATCCGTGAGCATGGTATATATTTCATTGCAGCACTGTGTACAATATCCAAGATAGGGCAACAACCTAAGTGTCCATCAATAGATGACTGGATAAAGAAGACGTGATACACACACACACACACACACACAGAAGAATATTACTCAGTCATAAAAAAGAATGAAGTCTTGACATTTTCAACAACATGTGGTCCTAGAGGGTATTATGCTAAGTGAAATAGGTCACACAATAGATACAGGAAAGACACTGGTGGTTACCAGAGGAGGGAGGGGACAGGAAGCAGGTAAAATAGGTGAAGGGGATTCAGAGGTACAAACTTCCAGTTATAAAATAAATAAGTCATGGGGATATAATATACAGTATAGGGAATATTGTCAATAATATTGTAATAAATTTGTATGGTGACAGATGGTAACTAGATTTCTTGTGGTGATCATTTCATAATGTATACAAATATTGAACCACCATAATATGCACCTGAAATGAACAGGATATTGTATGGTATGTCAATTATACTTCTTTCTTTTTTTTAAATTAAAGTTTATTGGGGTGACAATTGTTTGTAAAGTTACATAGGTGTCAGGTGTACAATTTTGTACTACATCATCTATATATCACATTGTGTGTTCACCACTCAGAGTCAGTGAATCTATCATATTTTAAAAGTCTTGGTTTAATTTTTTTAATTAATTTTAAATTGATCCCATCAGTGCAGTTATTTGTTCTTTTGTGGGTTTGACTTCTTGCCTGTATTAGTTTGCCTATGAATGATATAACGAATAAATTTCAAGTTTTGTATTATCTATGTAACATCCCAGAAACTTCTTAAAAAATTCATACAGAGGAGCCACTCTATCAGTGAATATATTTAAATATTTTTTGAAGAAAGTATTGTTTCAATTATAGAAGTTATTTACTCTCAAAAATATATCTTCTTTGGTTATCTTTCTGTTAGTGACACACCAGAAAAAGGCAATCCTTCATGTTGTTTATTATTAAAACCTACTGTAGAAAATAGCATACTCGTACATCAAGGCATGCTAGACTCATCTGTACTTTCGTCTTGGCTGCAGAACAAAACTTGTATCATGTATCATCTGTTCTAGAAGTTGTTTCTTCCAATCTTCAGTATTTTTTATAAATATTCCAAAAGTGATTTGCTGCTGTGACATAATAAAAATGTACATAGTTCTGTCACTGAGCTCATAAAACCTTTGGACTTTCCTGAGTGACAGAAGTGTCTTTTGTCATTCATAACAGCCCCCCTTCTGATCATACCTGAGTTTATGCTAATGAGATGACTAAAGGCAGGACCCCTAGATAGCTTCAAAATGGTAGTGAGTCACCAGAAAGACCAAGCATGTGATTAGAGTGTTGGAGCTTTCAGCTCCCGTTCTTGATCTGTATGGAGAACAGGGCAGGGCTAGTGATTGAGTTCAATCACCAATGACCAGTGATTTAGTCAATCATGCCTATATAACGAACACAAACTCTTAAACAATGAGCTTCAGTTAGCTTCTGGATTGGTGAACACATCAATACATTGACATGCTAGGAGAGGAACATGGCCTGAGAGGGTATAGAAGCTCTGTGCCCCCTCCCACCTCTTCCGTTTGAGTGGTCCTGAGTTATATTGTGCAGTCCCATAGCTTGCCCTCTGCGTCTCTTTCATTTGGCTGTTTCTAAATTGTAGCTTTTATAATAGAATGGTAAATGTAAGTAAAGTGTTTTCCCGCGTTCTATGAGTCATTCTAGTGAATTATTGAACCTGAGGCAGGTCATGGGAAGCCCCAAATTTGTAGTCAGCTAAGCAGAAGTGCCTGTAGGCTGGCCCCCCTATTTGCGGCTGGTGTCTAAAGCAGTCTTGGGGACTGAGCCTTAACCTGGGGAGTTCCTGATAACTCTGAGTAGTTAGTGTCAGAATTAAATTGAATTGTAGGACTACAATATACCTATATAATCTACATGTAAATAAACATATTCCTCAGTATCGCTGTCAACCAATACTGAGTGAAATCATTTAGCAACTTGACATTTTTCTAAAATGGAAGTTAGGGGACTAGTCAAACCTACGTATCTAGTAATCATAGTGTGCTGGGCTTGAAAAAAAAATTCAGGGGTAAGTTTCTATTCCTATTAATGACAGTGCATGTGTTAGGTTCCTGAAAAGCTTCCTCGTTCATTTCAAAAATATATTATTTAGCAGTTATTTTGTTCTTGGCTTTGTGCTAGATGCTGACCATAAAAGATAAACAGGACAAATATGGTCTCTGTTACCAGGGATCTTTCTTTCCCTTATTTATTCTCATCAAGGAAATAAACAAGGAGTTGGACAGAGAAAGATCTAGATCTGTTTTAGGAACAATGGCCTTGAAAGGCTTCTTTTGGAGGTACCATTTAAACTGAGACTTAAAAGAAGAGAAATGGTTAAGTGATGCAAAAATTCAGGAAACACATAGGTAAAACTATATGGTTGGAAAGAGCTTGGCATGCTTGAAGTATTGCACCAGTGTAGCTATATATACTTGGTGAAGAGGAGAGTTTTGTAAGATGAGGTTGTAAAAAAGGAAGCAGGGAGTAGATTATTTAGGGCCTTGTGGCTCATTTATGTGCAGTTGGAAGCCACTGGGGGCTGATTTCCTGTTTAAAACTGATCTTTTTTGATGCTACCTGGAGAATGGTTGGGAGAGGGCACAAATGGATGAAGTCATCCAAGTGAGAGATAGCAATGGCTTAGACTTAGGTGGTGCCACTGGATAAAGCAATAGTGGACAGGTGGGAGGACTCAGAGATGAAATGAACAAGATTTGCTGGTGGATTTGATATTTGAAGTGCAGGAAAAACAAGAATGAATGATGTCCATCAGGATTCTTGCTTGAGTAACAATGTGGAGGGTGGTACCATTCACTGATAGGAGGGTGAGTGAGCGAGGGTGGAATCAAATTTGGGATGGAAAATCAGGAGTTCCCTCTCATTCATATTAAGTGTGAGATGCCTGTGAAACATACAAGTGGAGAAGAATGATAAGATCAAATTGAATATGAGTGGAGCTTAGAAGAAAGGTTTGGACTGGAGGTGTAAATTTGGGAATCATTAGCATAAACATGGTATTTAAATCCAGGGGGATTAATAAAACACCCTCTGTTTACTCCAGGATCGAGCCCTGAAAACCATAGCTATTAGATATGCAGGTACCAGCAGTAATATTGAGAATGAGTAGTTTATGAAGTTGAAGGCAAACCAGGCAAACCGATATAGTATCATGAAAGCCAAGAAGGGATAGTATGTCCGAAAGGAGACTCTTATTCTGAATGCTGCCGAGAGAGTCACTAAGACGAGGATGTTGCTTTGGCAGAAGGGAAGTCACTGGAGACTTTGAGGAGAGCAGTTTCAGTGGAGTAAATGGGAAGAAGCCAGATTGTTAATAAATAAGAGTGAGTTGAAGGCTAGAAAGTGGGGTCAGCATGTGTAAACAACTCTTTTGAGAAGAGTCATATAAAAGGGAACAGAGAAATGGGGCCGTGTCTAAAAGAATATGTGGGGTCAACGGAAGGTTTGGGGTTTTGTTATTTATTGGTTTTATGATGGGAGATACTGGAGCATGTTTGTTTGCTGAGGGAAATGAACCAGTACAAAGGAAAGAGAGAGACTAATGGAAGGAAAGGGGATGGAACATAAAGCTGGGCGTAGCGGGTGGGGTGGCGGGGAGGGGTTGGCTTTGAGAGGAAGAGGGACTTGACCCCACTGTGACTAGAGGGAAATAAAAGAGGATTCCAGATTGTAAGTATAGATCGGTTTGGTGCTTTGGTTGTTGAAAGATGAGGAAGTATTCCCGGGTGACTTTTAATTTCCTCAATGCGGCATGTGTGGGGCTCATCATCAGTGGGGAAAGGAACGTGGGAAGCATGTGGAGATGGAGGAAGGCAGGAAATAGTCTTCTCAGAAAATGGGACATCCAATCTATTGGAGAAGCAGAAGCATTGTTGGAGTGCATTGAGTACCTCATGGACGTATACTATGAATTAAAGTGAAAATAGCTCCGTTTGTGAGTTTAGCTGGTAACACTCATCTGCTCGCCTGTAAGCCGGGAAAAGACAGATGATGCTCATCTGGGCTGATGTTTTCCCAGCAGAAGATGGAGAAGGAAACGGAGCTAAGTGGATGTGTAAGGCAGTTATTATAATGATGGATGATGGAATCAAGACTACATAAGATGGTAAATGAAGCCAGGAGGGACTTTTCGGGAGGAGGGAAGGCTGTAATAGGTTATTGCAAATTTTCTGAAAGATGAAGGGACTGACCTGAATCGGTTGACAAGTCAAAAGCTTAGACAATAAAATGGTAGGTTTTCCTGTTCAGTGCCATGCACCTGGTTTGGATTTTTCTTGTCTCTGCAGAGATTGGCTTGAACATTTATTTATCTTACTTAATCCTATCAGTAATTGTTTAGCCAGCGGAGTTTGGTATTTTCCCCAGTCATTTCAAGGTGAAGCTTCTACTTTTGTTATATGAGTAATGGCTCTGAAGTAAGACTCCTTTCTTTGCTTCCAAAAAGCATTTAATTTAAAATCACCTCGAAATCAGTAATTTTCACCTTTTCCACTTAGTGTTTCATGCGGAGAACCAGGAGTCAGGTGGACGAAAGCAGACCAGCCCCGTTGCTGCTATGCACCCTCCATGACATCCAGGATATTTTACCTCATTAGCCCATTTATAGTCTCTGTCAGCAAATAAAGTGACAACACACACCTGTCATTAGCATCTAAATTAAATCGCCCAATGCCATATGGCTGGCTTCTTAGCATGAACCATGTCTAACCACACATATTCTTTAAAGGGCAACAAGTTTAGACTTTGGTGGTTCTGCAGAGGCAGCTGAAAATAAAAATGGCTTGGTGATCAATTATTTCTTTTTTTAATTTCTTTTTAAATTACAGTTGATGAACAATACTGTATTAGTTTCAGGTGTACAACATAGTGCTTAGACATTTATATACCTTACAAAGTGACTGCCACAATAAGTCTAGTCATTATCTGTCGCCGTACATAGTAACTGCAATATTATTAACTATATTTTCTATGCTGTACATTATATTCCTGTGACTTGTTTTATAACTGGCAGTTTGTACTTCATAAAACTTCTGTTTTGACAGAAGTCCAAGATTTGAACTCGGACTTCATTCAAAAAATGGAAGGTCAAAACTTATGGAAAAATATAAATATCACTTTGAGTCTGGGCCTACTGAATCACTTTAAGTTAAAAGACCCACTCTTGCATGATGCTGCCATTATCACATAAAAGTCATCCTCAGATATCCACATTGACCTGGCCCAGCTTATGTTTTGCTCCCTATGTATCCTCACGTCTCACTTCTCTCTTTTGCATGACATCTGGCACTATTTACCTGGCTTCATCTTTTTGCTGTTTCCCTCAGCCTCAAACAGATTCTCCCTCTGGCCGTGTCATGTTTTGAACATCTTGAATAATAAGCATCCTCTCTAGTGTAGTGCGGCCTCTGGAAGCTTAGATGTTGACATAGGCCTTCAGAAGCATCTCAGTCCCTGGATTTGCCTTGACCACAAATGCAGACAGTATGTGCTTTGTCAATACTCTTAGTTGCTGAAATGGCAGGTAGCAAGTCTCATGTGTCTGCCAGAAGCCAATCTTCTATGCACAGGCCTGTCTGTCCTGAAGAAGCCATAAGAATAGCGCTCACCACGCAGAAGCCACTCAATGAATATTTGAATGCATAATAACAATAGATAATACATAGAGACTGTTGACTTTGTGACAATATTACCTGTACCTAGCATTGTTGTGTAAAATGTAATTTAACCCTGAAGTAAGTACTATTATACCTTCCATCATTAAATTAATACAGTATAGGGAAAGATTTCAACTCAACCTCCTTCTGTACCCCACTTCGGTCAACGAGGAGACTGAGTTTTCAGACAGCTCTCAGTCTCATCATTATAATTGTAGCATCTACGGCAACATTCCTGTTCCCAGCCCTAAGCAGTGGGCGCAAACACTAGATTCTGAAGCCAGACCAACCCTCTGGGCACCTAAGACCCAACATGGATAGCTAATGTGCACTGGTCATTTTCTATAAGCCAGGTCCTGTGCAGGTACTCAGCATGCATCATCTCATCAAACCCTCACTACCTCCTCTAGGTATTGTCCTTCTTCTGGTTTTTCAATGAGTCAGTCAAGGCTCCAAGAGGTGAGTGACTCATCCACAGTTACCCAGCTAATAAGTGGTGGAGCCAGACTCAAACCCGGGTCCGTCTGGTCCTGAAACCAGTGCTTTTAACCACTGTATTTTCCTAAAGGAGTGAAACTTTATATTGCAAAGTCATGTATCAAGACTGTTTTATCTTGAACTTTTACAAAAGCTCAATTGACCAAATGTTTTCCTAGGGTACTGCCTTATAAGGTCTTCTATTCGGTCAAAGTTGAAGAATTGATTTAGAAACTGCCTCACCAGTTAACAGCTCCCTTTCTTCTCCCAAATGTTGTCAGTTCTGAGAAAAAGGAGACATAGAGTTTTTCACACACACACACAAGGGAATCCTCCTCTGGAGTGGAAATGGGGCCATTGTTTGACCCTACTTAATGATTTGTTGAACTTTCCTTCCACTCTTAATGTGAGTTTTAGCTGGGAACTGAGATAGCTAAAGCAAACTCTGAAACTTGGTTAATATAAGAAAAGCAAAACTGTCAATTTAGGTCTTTAGTTTTGGGGATAAGGGCTTCTCTGGAGTGAGTGGGCTGTCTGACCTTCCTCTCTGAATGAATCAGGCTCTTCTGCTTGGGTTTCATGGCCATCAGAACTTGTCTCTTGCCAGTCTATCCAGTTCCAGCCCTCACACTTCTTGATGACCAATAGGCCAATCCCCACTTCTCTGTCTCTATTTATGTTTTTGCCTTCGTGTCTCCCTCCTGCTCACTTACTGAAATTTGCCTGTGATATTGTCTAACACCAGCCATGATCTCACCATCCCTATAAACTCTTACCCGACAGGTGTGCTGACCAAGGGTACAAACTTTGAGGTTCAGAAGGCCTGAGTTCAAATCTCAGAGACTCCACTTACTGTGTGCCATTAAGTAAATTCTTTAACTTCTCTGAGCATCATTTTCTTCATCTGTAATATTGTGAATAATCAGACCATTTCAGGAGTTGTTAAAAGAATTAAGTGACATAGCACTTGTAGAACACAACTCACGGTCTGGCGTGTAGCTAGTGACTATTAAATGTGATTTACCTTTATGCTTTCCACTAAGAGGCCTTTATCCGAAGCTGTTGGCTCAAAGTAAAATGAAAGATTCATAATATTCATTTGGGGGTGTGCTGCTAGAATAGGAATGGTTTCAGAAGACAGTCTATTGTAACTTGTCTCCAAGAAGGCCACCATCAATCCTTTCATTCCTATACTCACATATCACTTTACCATCTATAGGTGAAATCCTTTCCTCCACCAAGCCTTTGAACCTAGCTAGCAGTGACTTATTTGACCAACAAGAAACGGCAGAAATGACATTCTGGAACTAACAAGGAGAGGTTCAGTGAAGCCTTGCAGGTTCCTTCCAGGTCTCTTGGAACACTTGCTGTCGGAACAATCACTCAAAGAGAAGTTGACATCATGTAAGAAGTCCATCGATTCTAAAGCCGCTGTGCTGTGAGAAATCCAAGCTGCATAGAGAAGCCCAGGATGATAAGAAAACACAGTGAAACGTGAATAGAGGCAGACACACCAAGGAGCACAGACTCCACTCAGGTGAGGAAAGAAACCATCTTGGAAGTGGCTCCTCCAGACCCAGCTACCCTAACTGATAAGATCTGAAACCATAAAACACCTAGAAGAAGACTTAGGGGGAAAGATCCTTGACATTGGTCTTGGCAATGATTTTTTTGGGATATAACACCAAAAGCACAGACAACAAAAGCAAAATAAACAAGTAGGACTACATCAAACTACAAAAGAAGCAGTCTATAGAATGAAAAGGCAACCTGCAGAATGGGAGAAAATATTTGCAAACTATGTATCTGATAAGGGGTTAATATCCAAAATATGTAAGAAGCTCATACAACTCAATAACAGAACAAAACAAAAGCCCGATTCAAAACATGGGCAAAGGATCTGAATAGATATTTTTACAAAGAAGACATGCAAATGGCCACCAAGTATCTGAAAAGGTGCTCAACATCCCTAATCATCAGGGAAATGCGAATCAAAACCATGATGAGATACCACCTCACACCATTAGTATGGCTTTTATTAAAAGACAAGCGATAACAAGTGTTGGCAAGGGTGTGGAGAGAAGGAACTCTTTTGTACACTGTTGTTAACATTAATCAGCACAGGCATTATGGGAAACAGTATGGAGGTTCCTTAAGGATAGAACTACCATATGATCCAGCAGTACCACTTCTGGGTATCTATCCAAAGGAAAAAAAATCAGTACCTTGAAAAGATATTGCACTCCCATGTCCATTGCAGCATTATTCACAACAGCCAAGATATGGAAACAACCTAAATGTCTGTGACTGAATGAATGGATAAAGAAAACGTGGTATATACAAGTACAATGAAATATTATTCAGCCATAAAAAAGAAGGAAATCCTAAATCCTACCATTTGTGACAACATGGATGAACCTGGAAGTCGTTATGGTAAACAAAATAACCCAGACATGGAAAATCAAATGCTGTATGATGTCACTTATGCGTGGATCTAAAAAAGTCAAACTCACAGAAACAGAGACTAGATTGGTGGTTTCCAGGGACTGAGGGGGAATGAGGAAATGTTGGTCAAAGGGTGTAAAATTTCAGTTATACAATGAATGAGCTCTTGGGATCTAAGGTACAGCATGGTGATATAGGTAATAATACTGGATTATACATTTGAAAGTTGGTAAGACAGTAGATCTTGAGTGTTTTTAGCATACACACACAAAATAGTAATTACGTGAGGTGATGGATGTGCTAGCTTGATTGCGATAATCATTTCACCATGTATATGTATATCAAATCATCAGGTTGTACACTTTAAATTACACAATTTTTATTTGTCAATTATACCTCAGTAAAGCTGGAAAAAATTAAAAACATATTTAGAAAGTGAAAACACTTAAATCTTAAAAATGAAACCACTCAACCAAACTCTACCCAGATTCCTGATCCAGAAAGCTATTGGCAGAATAAAATGGTTGTTTTAAGCCACTGTGTGGAGGGTAGTTGGTTAGGCAGCAACAGATCCTCGAGCACGGTCTTAGCCTTTTGAGGCTTTCATGGAGGGTGGGCAAGGCAGTGGTACAATGACGTGGCCTTTGGTGTCTGGTGTGGGAAGCAAATCAGCATTAGGTACCCCTGGAGACTGTCCCAGTCAAGCTTTTCTCCTGTTCTTAAGACTGGCCTGGGAGTTACCTCTTTGTTATATAAAGAGGGTTTAATATGCTGGGTGGCAGAAGGTAAAATAATTAAAAAGAAGGTTTTGGAGTCTTAAAAAAGTAGGTTTAGAGCTTGTCTTTGCCACTTACTATCTGTGTGACCTTGGACAAGCTGCCTAACATTTCAGACCTTCTGTTCCCTCATTTGTAAAATGGGATAATACTTACCTCTCAAGGTTTTATAAAACTTAATTGAGATAATGGACATAAAGCACTCAACAGAGAGCTAAGCCCAGAGTAAACGTCCCATAAATAGTAACTATAACTATTAATACACATGTATTCACTCTGATGATTCAGCTTCTCTTCATGATTCCACAATAGAAAACCTCAAACTTCATACCCTACCTTTAGAAAAGCTAGCCTAACTTCTGCCAAGTAATTTGTGTCATGACACCCAGGCAATATTTACTTACACTGCCAGCTTTGTTCTCACGGACAATGATTTTTTTCCAATCAGAACAAGGGGAGCTGTGTCATTAGGAGATAGTTCAATTGCTGATGGGCTGAAATCAGAATATTCACTTTGTCGGAGGTCAGGCTGCTGTTTTAAGGGGAATATTAAAGTGACAAGTTTCCGCTTGCTATTCACACTTCATGCCACATTTGGACTGCCTTTATTTGCACCCAGATAGGTTCCTGTGATTATTGCTTATGGTGCTAGCCAGCGATCGCAGAGTACAAAGGGTGTGCGATACTATATAATGGGCCTTACCACTCTTACTGGCTTGTTGCACTCTGCCTCCATGGCTCTGCGGCACCTTCTGAGCATTTACTGGCTCCCCCAAGTCCACAGGTGGGGCCTGAGAGCCCCAGAGGTAGCCTGGTCTCCTAGTTCACTAACGTCATAGGGCAATTACATCTTGATGTTGGCTTGTGGGTCCTACGAGGTTAAGAAGGAAGAAACCTACTTTTCAAAGACTGGAACAAGATCGTTTCTTAGGATATGGAGAAGAGAGGTCCCAAAGGACCGATATTCATTTATTCCCACGTTGTTATTGAGGACCTCCTATGTGCCAGGCACCAGGCTAGGTGCCGAGGCTCTAGCAATGAAGAAGCTCAATTTACACAAATAACCACAAATAATTTTTCAGTAAGGCACTTTTAAAAACTCACTCAACCTTTACCTAAGTGCTATGAATAGTGAGTATTAGGGTGCTGACGGTTAACCAGGGAGGAAGACTGTGAGGCCAGGAGTGTCTCTCTGGATAAAGCCCATCTAAGCTGTGGCTTGACGCATGAGCAGGAAGTAGCCGAGAGAGGAGGGAGGAGCTAAGAAGCAGCAGAATGTGCAAAGGCCAGGCCCTGTCTCTCTGCCGGATCTAGGACAAGAGTGCAAATGGAGGGCCCGGGTCCGAAGTCCATCCCTCTTCCTTTTATTTTCCTTCTCACAGGCCTTCGTTCTATACTGTGAGGGGATTCATGCTCATGTATGTGGAGCACTCTGTGACACGGGGTACCCCAGAGATGGCAAACCCTGGGTAACAGGCTCTGAAAGTGGGTTCCGGGTCTCCAGAGAGTAGCCTAGAATTACATGCACGACCTAGGCTCCAGGCAAGCACATCTTCTTCCTCTGTGGACGCTTTGCCCCATTGTGGATCGAAATAAAGCCAGAAAAAGGCCAAGTGTGTCTTTATAAAGTACACAGCCTGGCAGGTCCCTGATTGCTGGGCTTATGGGCGATACCGGCACGAGCTTTTAACCTGCAGACACTATGACTTAGAAGTCTGGAGATGCATCAGAGAGGCTTCCTGGAACCTGATTCAAAGTTATATGTGACCCCTTCCATGTGTGCATGTATCTGGGAGGTGGTTCCCAGTTTTCCTTCAGCCTCAGGCCTCATGAAGCCCCAACCCCGCCCCGTGTTAACAATCCCCACATGGCTTTGAGGTCTCCTTGAACCCAGAAACTCCTTGATTTCTAGACAGTCTCTACTCATGAAATTGACTTTAAATCTGGGCCCAGCTATAAAGAACCTAGGGGGAAAAGGATAGATAAGAAAATATTTGAACATTAATTGAAAATTGTATGTTCTTCACATTCACATATGACTGCTAAATATTTCAGAAAAACCATACATCAGTCCAGCGGAGAATGCATCTCGCCTGCTTCCGAAGCACTAAATTTCTCAGCAGCTAAGAAAGAACATCACCAATATTTTATTACTTCTCCCGCAGTCTAGAAAGAAAACATTTTAGGTGGGGAAACAAAGGTACTTGGGGCCAGCCCGGTGGCTCAGGTAGTTAGAGCTCCATGCTCCTAACTCCGAAGGCTGCCAGTTCGATTCTCACATGGGCCAGTGGGCTCTCAACCACAAGGTTGCCGGTTCAACTCCTCGACTCCCGCAAGGGATGGTGGGCTGTGCCCTTTGCAACTAGAAAACGGCAACTGGACCTGGAGCTGAGCTGCGCCCTCCACAACTAAGACTGAAAGGACAACAACTTGAAGCTGAATGGCACTCTCCACAACTAAGATTGAAAGGACAACAACTTGACTTTGAAGAAAGTCCTGGAAGTTCACACTGTTCCCCAATAAAGTCCTGTTCCCCTTCCCCAATAAAAAAAATCCTTAAAAAAAAAAAAGGTACTTGGTGGGGGGGAGGATACATAAAAAGCAGTGGTAAAATATAAAATCAAGGCATCTATTTCATTTAGGAAAATCTATTTTGCTGACAGAAAATGTCTTAAAATATTGGTGGTTAATAGTGTTTACCTCCATGCCTTCATTCTGTTACCGAGGGGGACTGCTTGGAGCTGTTCTTGGTTTTATCTTAAAGTAAGAGTTAAAATAATTTTAGAAAATTAAGAGATTATGAGATTGTTCCAAAGAGCTAAAGCAGCTTTGGGATTTGAGAATTTGATTATCCTCCATAGATGCTAATACAGTACGTTTATAGCTAAGGATAGTGGGGGAGGGGTTCTCTTTTCCTAGGTTTATATGTTACAAGAAAGTCATGTCATCACAATGGACAGTAGCTTTTCCAGACAAAGGGAATCATTCTTACAACCACTTCTTGGTCTGTTCACCACCATTACTTATGAAGCAGGCTGTCAGGGTAGAGTTAACATTTATTGAGTGGTTATTATATGCCAACGCTCAGCTGAGCCTTTTATGCATGATAACTCCCTATTTCACTGATGAGAAAAGCAAAGCTCAAAGAAGTTCAGTCACCTAGATGCTAAGGGGTAGAGTGAATATTTGAACCCAGGTCTAATTAACTACAGAGTCATTGCTCTCAATCTCTGTGGGGAGATACGGAAGAAAGAGGCCCTCTTTAAAAAAGGCAAGCTCATGCGAAGAATACTGGGCGAGCAGAAATGCATACAGGGCTCAGAGTGTACAGGAGCACCCAAAAGACAGGAAATGGGCTCATTAGTATCAGATGGGGCCCGTCAGAGAGCGTTTCATGTGCAGTCCTGCAGGGGTGAACGTCAGAGTTTCTGTCTGAATGCACAGCCTCGCTCCTTACTGCACTTCCCTATACTGATGTCTCCTTTGGAAAAAATTTGCCCAGAGTGGTTTTCAGGCAGGGATGAGGTTAGTGTGTGTGTGTGTTGGGGGGGGGAGGTGCGGTGGGCAATCAGACAGATGACCATTCTTTCAAAAGATGAACTGGAAAACATCAAGTTGAGAGAATCCGATTATGATAACATAGCACAACCTTTTCCTTCGGCAATCTAAAAAAAAAAAAAAGGCAGCTTTGGCATAGTAGCTACTGATTGCAATAATAATGATGACTGACTTTTGTTGACCTTAATGCCGTGCCATTGTAGGCACTTTATGTGCATCCACTCAAGCAATCTGCACACAATCCCAAACCGTGGGTATCCCCATTTTACAGGTGACAACCCTGAAGCTAAGGAGGGTAAGTGGCTGCTGGCCAAAGTCACGTGCTAGAAAGCGGCAGAGCTAAGATTAGAAGCCAAATCCTGTTCATTTAGAGCCACAGTTGTGAGCACAAGCTGCCTCATAATGCCTAATTCCTGACTATTGTGAGACTATGTGATCTTTCCTGATGAAATCACAAGGCAGGGTGACCACTTTGGAAAATGGAAGCATGCGACCACAAGGGGTTACTTACAACAAAATGCTACCAGTTTCCTTTTGAAGTATTGCCCAAAAGTACAAAGAAAACAGATAAGTCCCTAAAAATCTACATTGTTATTCATAGAGGATGATGCTTGAGGAATTTTTTAATGGAACTGGGGAAATCATAGGTATTAAAATGGGCTCCTGCATCTCATTTTACGTGTTTACCTTATTAAGGGCCCTCATTGATGATAAAGCAATAGTCTGACACCAACCTCCTATAGTCATTCTTCCAAGAAGAAAAGAACACCAGAAATGAAGATCTCTCCACTCACCCTTTTCTATTAATATCCTCCCTATATTTGCAAGAGGAGTCTATGAAAAGTCTCAACCCAGAATCTTGGTATATTCAATATGTCAGCCACTCACTGAATTATTTCTGTGTCTAGCACTGGGCAAGGCACTTCGGGACACACACACAAAGTATTTACATGCTTTTGATACAATTTTTACTTAATATAATTTTATCATCAAAACAGCCTTTGGAGGTAATGTGACCTGTTTTCCAAAGGAGGAAACTGAGGCTCAGAGAAGCTGATTAAGGACTTTAGGGTGACCACATAGCAAGCGACAGACCTGAGAACTGAAGCCTTCAGCATCTGCACTCCTGTGGCATCACGTACCTGAAAGCACCATAAAAATGTGGCCCCTGATAAGGAAAATGAGACTCGTGACTGGACTCTGACCTTCGATGGGTCTGACCGCAAAGCCTTTCTCATCCCGAATGGTCCCTCCTTCAACATCAGTGAGTATCTGTGAGCTCTGTGCACTGGAAATCAGCCCTTTGCTACAGCTGACCAATCTAGGGCCTGATTCCTTCAGAAAATGTGGAGGGCACTCAGTCTGCATGGGGGTCTTTGCCTGAGGAGTGGTTGAACAGGAATGGTTCAAGTTTTAATTTGACTTTAAATCGAAGGATAAACGTGTTCATGCATCCCGACTGCAAATCTAAGAAGTACCAAGATGGGTCGTAGTGGCTTCATCTCAGTTTTCTAAATGGCGGGAATATCAACCATGTTCAGCACTCCAAGTAAACATGTTATGCTCATTGTTCAGGACGAGGCCTCCAACGTCACCCAGAGCTGACTCAAGGCGATTTGACATACATTGTTATAAAAATGCTCTTCAGTGGAGCTCAGTGAAAACAACTTCTGAGACTTAATGAAAGGACCGAAAGTTTCCCCCTACTTTGACAATAAGAACTGAATAACATGCTCCAAAAGACATTGCATAGGGTTGGACCATATGCCCTCTAACATTTCTTCCAATTCCTGGAGCTTCGGCTTTGTTTCCCATTTCATTTAAAATTTGTCTTCCATTCACTGTTCCCCACGTTGACAATGCTTTATTGAAGTGTACCATGAATTAACCACGTTGAGATCTCAACTTTAAAAACTGAATTTAAAAGTGCTAGTTTATAGCAAATAATCTAACTTCATATAATTAGAGTTAATGGGAAACAAAGAGTTGGTATGACATTGTATTAGCACAAAAGTGTACTTCAGTTCCTAGAAAATACACTATTTAAAAACTTACCTAGTTCTCTCGAGTCCAATAAAAGTTTGCACCCTGCTGTAAGTAGATCCCAGATGTTTCTCATTAATATTTCCTAAATATCCTGAGATGTGCATCCGTTTTCTTTAGCAATTATATGCTCCCATTTCCACTGTAAGTTGAGCATTGTAGACCAATGAAGAATATTTAAAATGCAAAATAAAAACACGACCCATTTGAAATAATCAGGGCTCATGGGTAAAACATTTGCTTATAAGACATGACTATAATATGTGTACCTATTATACTTATGATACTATTTTGTAAAAAGTGCCTAGAGAGCAGACATTCTGTTTCACTGGTCCCAGCCAGTATTTGCTATATTAATCATTCCACCTTGTACATTTATGGGCAATTAACCAAATTCTTACAATGTCTGCCTATTCTCTAGGAAGAGCTAAACACAGTACTAAGCATGGAGTAAACATTCAACAAATACTGTCAATTGGTTGCTTAATTGGACTGGAAACTGCTGTAAATCTTTCTGGAAACGAGGGTGCCAGCTAGCATAATGGATCAATGAATGACTAAACATTACTAATGCTGAAATTTACTTAACAGGGACTTGGACGAGGGCTTACCTACTGCTTGGAGATGAGTTTAGGCAAAACACTATCCGGCTTAGCTGGCATTAAGTACAGGTCAGGATGAGCTGCTGTATCTCTGTGTGTGTGCGTATGTATGTGTGTATATGTTATCATCACAAAGTCCGTAATTTCATATACAGGCCAGAGCATCCAGATTGACGGTGAAGAGCCAAGATAGAGGAAAGGAGTTTAACGGGTTGATTTAGAGAATGGCTTATTTCTAATACTGAGTCTCTGCACGTGTTGCCCACACCCTCCCATTTTTATGCCTTTTCTTTGCCAATAGTCACCCGTTAAAATTGCTAAGATCCATCTGAAAACCTTTCATTTCAAGGAAAGTTAACGTCTACTGAGTGCTACTGTATACCAGGCTTTACATGTATTATTCCACTTGATCTTCAAAATAGTCCTCTGTGGACATGTACCAGCATCTGTATTATAGATGAGGACATGAGGCTTAAAAGAGGTGAAGGTGACAGAGGTGGGTGATGGAGCAGCATTTGAATCCGTGGCTCTCTGGTTCCAAAACCTGTGCCCCTCATTGCTTCGGAGCTTTATAGGACGTACCCAGTCCCACCAGGCCATACCTTATTCTGCATCCCCTCAAAAGAGCATTTAAACTACAAACCAGAGTTACGTACACATGACTGAAAAGCCCTTCTACTTGTTTTGTATTAGTAAATGCTGGCTGCCCAGATAAATGCTAAGGTCTTCTAGAACAGGAACTTGGATTTCTGCCTTCTCTATATTACAATTTGTATGGTGGGAACCATACTATCCAAGTTCAAATCCTAGACCCACCACTCAGTAGCAGTGTGACCTTAGGGACATTACCTTATTTCCTCACCTGTAAAATGGGTATAAAAAACATGCTTACCTTATAGGTAGATATTTTGCATGAGGATTAAATATAATACATGTAAAGCCTAGGGGATATAGTAAGCACATGCGGTTGTTAGTTACTGTTCTCCCCTACCTACACACAACAGTGATGGGCACACAGCAGGTGTCCAGTTGTTGTCTGGCCAATAACTGAGTGACCATCGAAGTAAACGAGGGATTTTATCAGAAGGTGTAGGGTCCTATTTCATTTGGGGAAGACTTTGGCTGCCCATCATATATCAGCGCCTGGCTCAGTCCCTAGCATATTGTGCTCAATACATAATTGTTGAATAAATTATTTAATGAACTAACCAACCAACCAATCAACCGTTTTTTGTGTTTTTTTTTTGTTTTGTTTTGTTTTTTGTCTTAACCTACCAACCAATTCTAGTGTTCAGCAGATTTTCTTCTTCTGTAATGGAGCCTTCATCCTGCACACGGTAGCTCTTCAGTGCCCACCAGTTACCTTGTTTTCAGCATTGTGATCATGCCCTAATATAAAATCCCTCACACCAAAGCAATTGTTATCCATCATCTATGGCCAACGGAGAGTTGCTGCGGCTATACCTACAAATGAAAAGACAGTTATGACCAATGCATTTTGCAAACTGAATGTTAGCCAGCCAAAAGGGCAGCTGAGTATGAGGGAGGCTAGATTTAAAATTTCCAAGTACTATTTAGCATTTACAGTTAGGCTTTTCTCTGGGGGCAGTGTAAAGAAGATAAATGTCTGCAAAACTGGTGGTTCTACTCTGTAGACCTTTATTAAATATTAGCATACTGCTGCCAAGATTGCTGTGCTTGTCTGTGAAAACTTCCAAAACACATGATTTCTATTCAAATGATGTGAAGTGTAACATCCTTGATAATGGCTAATCTTCCTGGATCTGCTTATCCTGGAGCTGATGAGACAGGCCAAATGTTTTGATTTGGGGCACAGGAATGATATAAATGAATCAGGCTCTGTGCCATGTTTATTATGAGGTTACAGGATCAGAGGGCTATTCCACTGGGAGGATTTTATCACCGTAAACAGAATTAGATACATCTCAGAGGTGGATATTCAGAAAAAGCAGTTTGTCTTATTAGTCTTTGCAGAAAATTGGTTTCAAAGATCATGGTTGGCCATGTGTCATGAGTTGGCTTTGCTGGGAAACTGTGTTTATTTTCAACAGCCAGCACAGTCGCTTCATTGTTTTGCTGTTAATTAGCTAAGTATGCAGTTTTAACTGAGACCAAAGTATTCAAGTTGCAAGGCATACTTAAAAGAGAAAAATGTCGAATGATCTGCCTAGTATATAACTCCATTTCTTCCTAGGCAATGGGGATAACACAAGGCAGACGTCAGGTGTGCTTACTTGTTGCCTAATTCTCCAAAGAAGGGGACTGAAGAGCTTTTCTGGGTTATTAAGTGACAGTTACAGCAGCTCGGGACTGCATATATGAAAGCAACAACACAGGTATGGGAAAGTGTGTTTCATGCAGAATGAGAAAGGATTTTTGAATAAGGGGTTCTCCCTAAGCTACCTGAAGTGGGCCTCGAAAATATTTTTTCCCTAACGATAAGAGATTTACTGAATTCTCTCCCGCTGCTGCCCCCCACCCCCATTTTTGGTTCAGAGTTGAAGACAGTGAGAAGAGTCAAAATCATTCATTACGTTAAGAAAGTATGGTTGGTAGGGGTATGTGTGTGTTCACATGTGTGAATTACTAAAACACACTGCATGTTCTATTGGAGTGGGGGTTGGGGGGAAACCCGCAATCACGTCCTGGAGCTGGAAGAGCCTGAAGGCCACTCACACCCATTTCTCCTTGGTCCCTTCAGCAAGCCTTCCAGAATTCGCTCTTCCTTCTTTCCTATTTCCCACACACTTGGAAATCACAAGCCAATTATTCCAGCTGTGAACATTAGCATGGATCTACCTTACCAGAATATGGATAGGGTTTCTTTAAGAAAGGACAGAGGGGAGTTTTGCTTACCAATCAAATTTGTAACTCACACGGACCAAGGTCTTCACAGTGCATTAGGTTTGGGCACGTGGAGTCAATTGGTTGGAATGCTCATTCAAATACTTTCCTCTCCAGGGCAGGGACTTATCTGTCCTGTTCTCTGTTGTGTCTCCAGCTCCTGGCAACGCATGGCTTCTAGTACCAAGGCTGTAAATCCTGTCAGATACTTTATGGATAAATATTTTATGAATGAATACAATCATGTGGGGGTCAAGTAAAATATTCAAATCTGTTTTTTTTTTTTTTTAATAATTAACAATAGTTGAGCCTAACGTTTGCCGAACATGTTCCAGGCTCTGTGCTAAGAGCTTTGCCAGTGTCATGATCATGGAAGGTCTTGTCACAATTTGACCTGGAACTCCTTGGTCGTGAGATCACATACTCTGTAGGATGGAAAGAACAGACAACAGGGGGAAAGAGACTGAAGGAAGAGACTTGGAGGATGGGTGAGAAGTAGTACGTAAATCCAGCATACTTCACAAAGACTGACCTCTCACCTTTTCTGGCTATTTATTCAGCCACCCATATTTATTTAGCTCTCTACTTGGCATTCCCAATGGCTTGGCAGTCATGGAAGCAGAATTACTGATTCAGATGTGTTTTATTCAGTCAGTCAAAAAATTCATTTTTTAATTCACTTCACGGAAGAAGTTTTTCAGTGCGTGCCATAGGCCAGACATGGTCCTAGGGATTCAGCAGTATACAGGAACTTGTCTTCTGTGTGTGTGCCTGTCCCGGCAGAGCTTCTGGTCTGTAGGGGAGATTCACAAACAAAATAAATTTTGTAAATTGTTCAGTGACAGTGAAGCCACCACAGTAAGAAAGATAGTGGGAATTGGTGAAGGGATAGGCACATAAATCACTTGCACAGAAGAGAGAGTCCAGATACAAATATGCCCAATTGATTTTTTAAATAAACTTGTTATTTTGAAACGATTATAGATTTATAGGGAAGTTGCAAAGACAGTACAGAGTTCCTGTATACCCCTCTTTCAGTTTCTCTTAATGTTTAAATCTTACATTTCCATGATACATTTTGCAAAACTAAGAAATTAACATTGGTACAATACTTGTCACCAAACTCTAGGCTTTATTTGACTTTACCACAATTTTTCCACTAATATCCTTTTTGTACCCCATGTTCCAATCCAAGATACCACATTGCAATGGGCCAGTTCATTTTTTGCCAAAGGTGTAAGGGCAATTAAATGGAAAAAGAATAGTTTTTTTCAACAAATGATGCTAGAGGAATTTGCACTTACATATATAATAGAAAAAACTGAACTTAAACCTTACACTCTACATGAAAAACTTAATATGGATCACAGATCCATTTACATAGATCTAAATGTAAAATGTAGAGCTACAAAACTTTCAGGAAAAAAAATTTGAGAAAATCCTCATTATCTAGGGTTAGCCAAAGAGGTCTTTAAAAATAACACCAAAAGCACTATCCATAAAAGAAAATATTTGGAGTTCATCAAAATTAAGAATTTTTATTTGCAAAAGACGCTGTTAAGAGAATGAAAAGACTAGGAGAAAATATTAGCAAATGATACATTCAAAAGGACTTATGTTCAGAATATGTAAAGAAATCTCAAAATTCAACAGTAAGAAAACCACCTACCCATTTAAAAAGTAGGCAAAAGACTTGATCAGACATTTCAGCAAAAATAATATAGGAATGACCAATAAGCACATGAAAAGAAGTTGAACGTTATTAGCCATTAGGGAAATGCAAACTAAAGCCACTGTGAAATATCACTGCACACCTATTAGAATGGCTAAAATTAAAGAGATTGACAATACTAAGTGCGGCTGAGGCTGTGGAACTGGAACCCTTCTATACTGCTGATGGCAATGCAAAATTGTACAGTTACTCTGAAAAAGTTGGGCCCCTTACTATGAAGTTTAAAAAATACCCATCATATGAACCAGCAATTCCACTTCTGGGCATTTATAACAGAGCAGGGACTGGCAAACTAGGGACAACAAGCCAAGTCCAGCATTGCTTATATTTGTAAATAAAGTTCTACTGGAGCACAACCACACTTACTCCTTTATGTATTGTCTGACTGCTTTCACACTATGTAACAGAAACTGCAGTGTCCACAAAGCTAAAATATTAGGTTGGTACAAAAGTAATCGTGGTTTAAAAGGTTAAAAATGGCAAAAACTGCAATTTTGCACCAACCTAATATTTTGTATCTGAAATATTTACTATCTGGCCCTATACAGAAAAAGGTGACCATCCCCTGCTCTTGAGAAATGAAAACATATTTATCCGCCAAAACATGTACACAAATATTTTTGTAGAAACTCTGTTCATAATTGTCGCCCGAAACTTGAAACAACTCAAACACACTTCAGCAGATAAATGGCTAAACAAATTGTGGTCAATCCATACAATTAAAGTATTTAAAAGAAACAGTATTTAAAAGGAAACAGTATTTAAAAGTATTAATATAGGCAACAACTGGGAGATTCTCTAAGGTGTTATGCTGAGGGAAATAAACAGGTTTCAAAAGGTTACTTACTGTATGGTTCCATTTATATGACATTTTTGAAAAGACAAAATTCTGGTAAGGGAGAAGAAAGCTCAGTCTTCACCATGGAGTATGGGTGGCAGGAGGGCGTGATTACAAGGGCAAAGCAGGCGGAAGTTTTATGCAGTGATAGAATCATCCTATATCCTAATTGTACTGGTGGCTTCATGAATCTACGCATGTGTCAAAATTCACAGAACTGTACACCATGAAAATAAATTTCACTGTACGTTAATTTGAAAACTTAAAACAATAAAAATTAAACGTGAAGCTACCTGTCCAAGGCCGCACCAATAGTCGGCAGTAGACTTGCGATTCTCACCTAACTCAGTGTCACTCCATTACCTTCTAACCCAATGCACTCAGAGGGCTAAGTCATTTGACTGCTGTCACTTTCTGAACAAGTCATGGTGGCACTGTTACAACCTGGATGGCCCTTGTTCCCTTGGGTGTGGGTATCTCCTGAGCATTGTACCTGGGGCCGAAGCCCCTTGCCTGTTTTCTAGTGTCATAGCTCTGTACCTGGCTTCGTCAGTTCATTCCTTTATGTAGTTTGGGGTGGAGACTTGAGTGCGTAGACCTCGGGGTACCCCATCGGCAGCCAGGCTGCCACCAACATCATCATCACCACACTTACTACATCTTACACTGTGGAGTCCTAAACGTTTTCAAACAGCTCTCACTTTCACTTAAACCTCACAACCACCCAGGTAGAGAGATGGGTGGGGCAGGAATTAGTTGTCTACATTTCATAATGAAGAAAGATTAAAGAATTTAATCTTTAGCCAGATTAAAGAATTTCCCCAACATTACAAGGTCATATGTGGCGGGAGGTGTGTCTAGATGTTAAGAAGTCTGACTCCTCGCACACACAGCTTTTTCCACTGCTTAGCTTTGTATACAGGCCATTCTTGACCTTTGCTGATTCAGATTGTTCAACTGTGGGATGAAGGCATTCATAAAACTGCCGTGTAAAATGTAGCTTAGAAGGAAACCTCATTGATAAACAGGTGTTTTTCTGAGTGTATCCACCCACCTGTGTTTTCTAAGGTCTGCTGAGGCCAGAGTTCATGGGCTTTACCCAAAACTGAAGTCATTTTAGATCTTTGTCATCTGGCACTGAACTCCATCTTCCTTTTTAGATTCTTCCCTTCAGCAAACACAGGCCACAGCAAATAAATGTTCTGTGACCCACAAATCCTGAAGAGAAAAGGTGGGTCATTGGGACAAACATCTTGGGCCTGCCTGGCGTGTCTTGATAAAAACTGCCGTTCAGATTATTAATTCGGTTTAGTCAGCATGTTAAGTCACGTGATTGCTCACCTGGCCTTTTCATTGTTGTTCATCCCCTGCCTCTCCGATTTATGTTTAAAACAGTTTTCCCTAAAGCGTTTGAGTCTTGAATTCGAAAGCATGTGTTTCTCACATATTGAGCAACAGACACTTACATGATAAAGGTTAGAATAATTTGAAGACAGAAAGAGTATTTGACGGTCAGCTAAGTTAACCTAAATGTTTTTTACTCGGAATAGGAAATAAGACGAGGAGGTGCCACCCTAGTCTAATTAATAGGCCACAGAGCAAATCCAGGCGAATGTCATCAACTCCCATTCTTTCCTTTCCCTCTTGGCTTCCCTTCTCTTCACTTTTCATGTACCACGGAGAAGGATGAGCTGACACAGGGAAATGGTGCAGGGAGAGGAAACTGTGGTGTGTACTTGAAAAAGCAGGTTTGCTCCAAAGAGAGGCTGGCAGGGCCGAGTGAGCTGTGCTCAGTGAGCCAGACGGTAATTCTATCAGCTCGCTGCTGTCTTTGAAAGTGCTGAATTTCTGCAGCTTCCCCTGGGCAGGTGATTCAGCACCTTCTACATCCAGAGACAGATCTGACTGAAATTTCACTCTTGTGTAACCAGATTATTGTTGCTGAGTCAAAAGGAGACCTGATGCTGTGTGTACATATCAATGTGCGTCTGCATGTTTCTTGGCTGGGATGTTTATTTTTCCTCGCGTGCATGCTGTCCCACTCAGCCTGCTTTCTGTGGTGGCGTCTGCTGCAGAGTTTCTGAAAGATATTGGTTCATTATTTCTGACTCTCGTGACATTCATCCCTAGTATGCACCCTTAGGAACCTGTTTCCACTCATTGCTGGAGGTGGAACCAGAGAAGAATAACACACGCAAAATGATTTCTGGTTTTAATTTTAATGGCAACTGCAGTCTCTCTACTCCGTTATTTTTCTTGGAAATAATTCCTGAATGTCTAGTTGCAGGGAGAAACCATCACCAAATAAACATAATATCAAGTTTGTATTAATGCAATGGGATGGCATTTAGGACTATCAAATCTTGTTACTATGACTTACAGCGATGTGTCTGAGAAGGAATGCAAATTCACTAATTACTGTAAATTACATGGAAGAGGAAATGTGATTTTGTCTAAATATGTAAAATTTGGCCTGTGCATGTATAAACATCCACACATGGCATGCTGTGGGGAAAACGAGACCCTTCATACATGCTTATTCACTCAGTCAGCCAACAGAAGAGCATGGTCTGATTAAGATGTTTCCACGAGGCTGGCCATGGCAGGGCAGCGGCTGCAGGTGGCGGAAAGTTTGCCAATGCCACAGCATATAAAATGTTGTTCCTCCTTGCAGCAAGTCCTTTTCTGAGCATCTATTATGTACCAGACACTGAAAATACAGTAAGGGGCAGGCAAGATCTTTTCCCTCCTGGAAGTTTTATTCTAATGGAGGACATTCATTAAACAAAGAAAGAAGATAATTACAAAGAGTGACGACTGTAATCATGAAGGAAATTAATAGGGAGACATAATCAAGAGTAATGAGAGAAAAACAGAGGGGAGGATATTTTAGGAAGGGTGGTGATTGGAGGCCTACGAGGTGACACCTAAGCTGAGAAGACAGGACCTGCCTGTCACAAGGAGAGTGCAGGGAAAAATAGTCCAGGCAGAGAGAGCATCAAGTGCAAGGACCAAAGGCTGGCTTTGGAGGCACAGAACGGGGTTCAGGTTGGTTGGAATGTGAAGAACCAAGTGGGCACAGGTGTGCGATGAGATTGGAGTCACAGGGATGTGTAGACCATGGTGAAGGGTTGGTTTATTCTAAGTGCAATGAGAAGGGTTTTAAACAGGATGGTTCTGTGATCTAACAGCAGCTCGTTCTGGCTGCTGGGAGGAGGGAGGAGTGGGAAAAAGATGGAAGGAGAGAGAAAGCAGAGAGAGCCATTAGGAAACAACTGTAGTTTTCCAAGCAAGAGAGATCGTGAATGGTACTACTTAGTAGCAGAGGAGATGGAGGCTAGCAGGTAGATAGATAATATGGAAAAACAAAGGGTCTGCTTATTTACTGGATATGAAGGATGAGAAAAAGGGAAGAAGTGAAGATGGCTCCTGGGTCTACTGTGGCCATTTAGGTGAATTTCAGCAGAGGCAATGCGATGTGTTCCTGAAGGAAGTTGCGTTTTATGGTGAACACCTTGACTTTTTCCTTAGAGAAGAAAAGTGGCCTGGCAGGGGGCCATCATACAGGACTTAAGAGGCCAAAGTCGTAGTTTAGCTGTGTGATCTTAGACTAGACACTGCTCCTCTCCGAGCTTCAGAATTATATCAACTGAGCTCTTACAACCCTTGAAGATGCTGAGTTTTTCAGTGGTGTGGACTGCACCATTTAATAGCCATCCCCTGGGTGGAGGTAGGAGCATGCTGAGAAGAGTAACTGAGCCAAACAAATCCATTGATGCAGTGCATCCCTCACGGCTACCCTGTTGTCTCCAGGGAATCTCCTGATTGGTGCTCTGTCTATAGTTCATCTTTGTACCTTAATGGTATCACTGGGAAGGTCAGTGCATGGGGGCAGACCAAAATGCCACCACCAGAGGGCAGCATCGAGCTATACACGCCCAGATCAGCCCCTGAGGTCATGAGACCTCTGAGGGAGAGGACTCTACAGACTAACCTCGTCCTGGAGAAGAGCAGCTCTGGTGTCAGGAAGCCCTGGGGCTGAAGCAAACCAGGAAAGGAAATGTTCCTTATAGCCAAGGTACCAGGAAGAACGAGAGTTGCAAATAATGACAAACTCTAAATGCAACTGTAGCTTACACAGGCCAAACAAAGATAAGAAAATATTTTTATCTTTAGCTGCCATGCACGGAGTGTCGTTAAATATATTATCTCATTTAAGCTTTACACCAACCCTGTAACCTATATAGCCTGATTTTTGTCCCTATTTTTCAGATGAGGGAACCAAGTAAGATAATGATATCACTGGTAGGGGCAGTTGTCTGACTCCAAAAGTCTGTTTAGCTGCAAAACCTCCCCTCATGGGTGCCATACACCTGATTATTATTTTTCCCAGTATTTTCTGGATGCTCTGGGTATAGAAATGAAGTCTTATATAAGACTTGAGTCTTGACCTGAAAGTATGTACTGTCAGAGTGGAGAGAGCCAATTAAGCAACTAAAGAATAATACAAACAATTGTATAGGATCCAGAGTTTAACAGCTTGGTAAAACTTTGTCTTCACATCTCTCCAAGTGTTTTTTCACCCATACCACACAACTGCTATACACAGAGCCACCTTCAAATTTAAAAAGGTGGATGCTAGACAGTGAGGTGTAGTCATTCATTTATTCATTGTCCAAATATTTAATGAGTATCTCAGATTATGACAGAGACTAGACATTACACTAAAAAACTACCTCGTACTTGTCCTCGAGGAGATTACAATCTAGTTTGAGGGGGTGAAAATTGGATAATAGCAAGTAAACCGACAAAAAAAAATGGAGGGTTACAAGTATACATACCATAAAAAGGGTCCAGTGGTGAGCTATTGACAGGTGACCTCAGCTCTTGGTCTAACAATTTCTTGACCTTGATCCCTCTGACTCACCACTCCAGCTGCCCTGCAGCTCTGCCTTAAGCAGATCTTCTGTTCTGTGATCCTGACCCATCGGAATCCCTCTGTGATCACAATCTCACAAACGTTGTCTCTCACACTCCTTTGGACCTAGTCAGCCTTGCTATGTTCTCAGGCTGCATTTCTTTTTCTAATTTCTCTTGCCCCATCTGGACTCCATGGAGGGTCAATTCAGCGATGCCCTTGTTCCTGCTCTAAAACCCCCATGCCATTCCTTAGAACCTTTCTCCATGTGTGCCCATTTGTCTTTTGCTCTCCAAGCAGAATCGGGAGTCTTTTGCCCCTGTAGTCCTGCCATAGTCAGGGTGGATGGTCCTGGCAATGGAGCTTGTAGAGCTGATTCATGAATGCAAGCATACATGCATGCCTGCATTCCCGACTTCACTTCACAGCTAGGTATTGACCTCCTGCTATTTTCCAGCTTGCAGCTGGCACTACAGAGCAGTCTAGGATCAGAGAGGAGCCTTCTGGGTGGACTGAAGCATATGGAATGGAAGAAATGGGGTGTCTTGGTACAAGACGAGGCCAGAGAGGTGGGGCCTTTATCTACACAGTCTCAAGGTCATGTTAACATTTTGAACTTACTCTGAGAGAGAAGGAAACAAAGATTCTGGGAAAAAGTGTGACATAATTTGATTCGCAATCTCCGAAAGACCATTTTGGCTGCTGTATGGGGAACAGACTACAGGGGGGCAGAGCAGGAATGGAAAGAACAGTTAAAAGCTGGTGTGGTGACCTGGGTGAGAGGCCATAGCTTCCTGTGGATAAAAGCTCCACGAGTTAAACACTGAGTTCTCTTCAACCTCCGAAGCCCTTGGACTCTGTGATTCCTCACAAATGCCTCAAGGCTCTGGCTCCAGTCTCCCTCCCCTAATTTATCTCATGCAGAGAGCCTTGCCCCCCATACTGTACGCTATGCTCTAGATGAAATGAACCTCTCTGTGTTCCCTGAGCACTCTGGCACATTCTCCCCTCCAGGCGTTGGCTCAAGCTGTTCTCTCAACCTGCATCACCCCACCCCCACCCCTCCCTTCTGCTCCTGTGTTCTAGTCTTTTATAAAGGCTGCTCTGATCCCTACAGATAAAATGAATCCCGTCCTTTTCATAATTTATGTTCGTAAGTTTATTATGTCACTATTACAGTACGATTTGCGTTCTAGTTAGTCCATTCCTGCGGTCCCCTCAGTTGCGACTCTTGTTGGAGCGGGAACATATTTTATTAGTATTTTTACTCTCTTTTTCAAACCCATACTGCCTTGCTCAGTGGGATATCTTAGTGGATATTAAACGTTTGTTGTAGCACATCAAAAGAATCCAATTCAGTGTAATCCAATGTGATCCAGTCCAATCCAATCCAATTCTTTGAATATGAATTATTTCCTTTACAGGTGTAAGTCCCTTACAGTGAGGCACTTGCATTGTGCTTCTTTGTGTGTTCTACCTGGCTCACACAGTAGGCACTCAACAAATGGTGACTGATTGGCTCACTTTAAATTAAAGTCACTCCTTGATAGAAGTGGAAGTTGGGCTTGGACCGTCATTTCTATCTTATAAATGGTGAAATCGCTTTCCTACGTCAAATATGGCATGGGTAAGCTTGAACGTTATAATTCCATGCAACTAAATGGGCAGAAAATGTAATATGGACTCTTAAGGAATTTCAGTGCGGGTCTAATAAGATAAAATTCGTTTAGGCAGCTGTATGCAAAAACATTAACATATTACATTATTCTGGATGGGCTCAGCTTTAAAAGAAAGCAAAAGTCATTACTGAAGAGGGGAGGGGATTGTGGTGATGGTGATTGGGTACCACGAAGAACCTCCCTCTAAGTCTCCGCCAAAGGGAAGTCTCCGATGATGCTCACGGGGAAGGTGACCTTGGTTTTCTCCTAACCTCTCCAGACATCCTCTGTGACTCTAGGCACCCTAGAGACCCCTAACTTGTATCAATTCAGATCTAACTCATTGGCGCCACATGCAGAGCACTTTACAAACAAGTCCAGGCTCCCTTCCCAGCCTCATCTTTACGGGAAAACACTGCGCACTCCTTGTGTAGTGGAGACGCCCTCGTGAAGGAGGCCATTTTAAAGAGTGTGATAAAATAGTCATGACGTCGATACTTACCATTTCAACTATTGTTAAGGACGCAGTTCAGTGGCATTGAGCACATTCATATTGTTATGAAACTGTCACCACCATTCATCTCCAGAGCTGAAATTCTGTACCCAGTTAGATTTGTCTTATTTTTTAAATTATAAAATGTCTTGTAATGATAGGAAATTCAAACACTATCACAGTGTATAAAGTAAAAAAGAGTGAGTTCTTTTACATCCATTCCAGACCCACTTTTTACTACAGTGTGTTATATATCCTCTGGATCTGTGTGTACGTACACACATGTGTGCATGTGTGTGCACATCTCACACACACACACACACACACACACACACACAGGTCCATAGAAATATATTGTTTTATAAAAGTAAAATTATAGTATAGGTACTGTGTTGCTGTTTTTCATTTGACGGAGTATTGTGGATACTCTCCCACGTTCTAATACAGAGCTATGGTCCAGTCTTTTTACTGGCCATTTAGTATTCCACTATATACACATACCATAATGTAACTATTGCACAAATGATATTTTTTTTATTTTTAGATACAGTGTTAAAAATCCTGGTCCACTCAAGCAAACATTCCTGTAGGACACATATCTAAAGATTAAGTTCCTAAACATACAGGTTTGCATATGAGGAAAATCATTTGATATGTACCAACTACCATAGGACTCTGCACAAATGTTTTCACTAATCGTTTCCCAGTAATGTGTTGTGAAGAAGAGGGTCTGTGCTTAGCAGCCATTATTAACTCACATCTTAGTGTGTGTTGTCTTGAAGTCACATTCCTCTTTGATGGGACTCTAGATCCTCTCAGAGGAGGAGCCAACTGAAAAGGAGGGAAGCCCCCAACAGGGCAGTTAATTCATAGAGCGTGGTGGGCCAGTCCCGTGTAGAAAGATGAGAGATGCATACAAGCCCATGTGTGGCCTTCTCACTTCGCTAGGCAGCGCAAACACATGGGGCGTGTGTCCTGCCTCCTGGATTTAACTCTTCCTCACAGTCAGCCTTTCATCCCCACTCATCCACATGAAAATGCTGGGCTCTGAGCTAGACATCAGCACGTCCATATTCATAAGTGGGGAAAGAGCTCTGCCTTTGAAACACATAATACTCAACTTTGATCGATTCAGATTTTCCAAACATGCAGACAGCCTGTGGAAAAGAATGGCCTAGTTGAGAACTGAGCTTGAAACTTCTGAGCAATATTTTCTGCTGAGCGTTAGCAAAAATCCAAAGCAGAGCTGCTACCATTTGAGGTAAAGGAGACTTACAGTTTTTTTTTACTGCAGTACTTGTAGTAATGCGTGGCTCTTCGGTATTTGCCCGGCCTAAGCTTACATCCATTAGACAAACATGTTGTTCATGTGATTTTCCACTAAAATCAGTGGTTTTAATTAAGGAGAAAATTAATGAAATCTGACACTTAGAGGGGCGATTGGTTTTGCCAATAAAGGACCATGCTAAGTCCTGCAAAAAAGAAAAAATCTGATTTTCTATAATGAACTCATATGCAATTCATTTATTAGAAAGGCAGTCGTGTGTACAAGCTGAAAACCAGACTAGACTACAGAGCTGGAGAGTAGCTGGACTCAGAAAATAACTGTTGAAGAGCAGAAAAACATCAAGCCAGTATTTTTCCTGAGATTGTATATTTCATGGCAGCTTTCCATAGCAACTCCGTGAAAGGGGCCTCTTATTTTAGTGCCAAGCCTATCTGAAATGAAATGATTCTCTTAAGAATAGCATTTCCATAAGCCCAGGTTTTCCAGGCAAGAATATCTGATCTCACCCTCCTCATGACTAAGTCAAGGAAAGAGATTGAAAAAAACTTGTTCTGTGGTTATGACTTTGAGTATTTAAGAAAGCAATAAGAAGCTTTGGTAATAGATAAAATATAACTCCTTAGTGTATCAACACTGAGACACAAGGCATTGCCATCGTGGGCCTTTCTGTTAAGTTGGGAATCTTTCAAATATGAACAAGAACTCCTCTTAGATGCCTACCAACAAGCTGGCGCGCACTGCAGTAGATTTTTAGATGTCTCTCCCCAACTTGCAATGACCTCTACTACTGTTCTTTTCTTCGTGAGTGGTGGCTCCCTGGCCATCATTTTATGTTGTGTGACTCTATTGGCCCTTCCCTGCCACTGGCTGACCAAATTCTCTTACCCAGAAATTTGTTTTTGGGAATAAAATAACATGATTGAGACTGGGCTGGTAAATGAAGGACATCTGTCACGAATTGTGGAATTACCATGTACATGGAGAAGTGGAGAGAGGAGAGAGAGAGGGAGAGAGAAGTAGATGTAGAGAGAGAAGCAGAGAAGACAGATGGAAAAATAGGAGCTTTTGTGGTTTCTGGTTCCGGCGATTTTCTGAAGCCTGGCTCCGTTCTTGATTTTGGGGTCCTCATGATAACTCAGGATATAAGGGTCCTTATAAAGGGTCCTACACTTTGGTTTATGTCAACCTGAATAGAATTCTGTTATTTGCAACAACATTTCAACTGGCAGGATTTCATTCTTTTTTTATGGCTGAGTAGTATTCGTGTACATATATACCACATCTCCTTTATCTCTTCATCTATCAATGGACACTTAGGTTTCTTCCAAATCTTGACTATTGTAAATAATGCTGCCATGACCATATATCTTTTTGAATTGGTGTTTTTGTATTCTTTGGATAGATACGCAGAAATGGAATTGCTGAGACATATGGTAATTCTGTTTCTAACTTTTGAGGAGCCTCCATATCGTTTTCCATAGTGGCTGCACCAATTTACAGTCTCATCAACAGTGCACAAAGGTTCCCTTTTCTCCACATCCTCACCAAATAGGACTTAATCAGAGAAGAATGAAGTCTTGCCATTTGCAACAACATGGATGAACCTATGATAAGTGGAATAAGTCAGCTAGAGAAGGACAAATACCATATGATTTCACTTAAATGTGGAATCTAAAAAACAAAACAAATGAACAAAACAGAAATAGACTCATAGATAAAGAGAACAAACTGATGACTGACAGAGGGGAGAGGGCGAGGGGGTGAGGGGAAGGGTGTGAAAAAGGTTAAGGAGAGTAAGAAATACAAATTTCCCGTTTTAAAATAAGTAAGTTATGGGATGTAACGTACCATACAGGGACTGTAGTCCATAATATTGTAATAACTTTGTACAGTGACAGATGGTCACTTGACTCATGCTAATCACTTCATTAGGTATATGAGTGTTGAATAACTATGTTATACACCTGAAGCTAATATAATATTGTATGCTAACTATATTTTAATTAAAAAATGTTACAGTTCTAACTGACACATGTTGAAGCATATATTTAAGGAGAGGTCAGCTGGGTATAGAAGACAGAGAGGGAAAGAGGAAAGAAAAGAATTATTGAGTACCTTCTTTGTCTCAAGCAATTTGCTAAACACTGTAAATGTTATCTTATTATCTGAAAAAAATTGATGCATTTCCCCCTATGTTTTCAAGTAAGGGATGTGAATTTCAGACGCTCACCTTTGAATTACCCAGCTGGCTGGTGGCAGATCTGGGTTTGTACTCAGATTCGGTCATCCAGGGCTGGGCTCTGGTCTAACCTTGATAAATGACGGTCACCTTGATATTTTATGATCTTGAGAAGCCACTTCACCCTATTTGGACCTCTCTTTTCCTTTTTTGAAACAGAAGGAGTTTGGGTAAATATAATTTTCTCTAAGGTCCCTTTCAAATCTAGTGGCGTGGTATCACTTGAAAGATTCACTTAAAACAATGCTTCTCTATCCAAGTGGTTAGTTGGGGCAGGAGGGCAGTGGTGAGTTATATCCAAGCTTCCTTGGGTGCCTTTGCAAACTATATCCATCCTTTATCCCATACCCTTCCCCAGAAGATTCTGAGAAGTTTTTCTGCGAATGGGAAAGTTATAGGTAACAGAGCTGGATTTGAACACATGGCTATCTTATTATTTCATTATGCTGATTCTCTTTTATTATACCTATTGGAACATAGAAGAATCTCATTATTTTTTTCCAACTGAATTGGATTAATATTAACCACACATGACTAATGTGTCCTTTGCACATTTTACAATCAACTTATCAATTTCTAATAAAATTCCTGCTGGTAAGATTTTTTGGAATTGCATTGAATCTATAGATCAGTTTGGAAGTACTGCTCTCTTACTGTTGGGTTTTCTAATATGTGAACATAGTTTACTTCATTTTTTTCAAAGGTCTTCTTTAATGTCTGTCAGCACCACGTTACAGTCTTCCGTGTAGAATTTTCGTATATCATTTATTCATTTCTGTCTCGGTATTTGGTGTCCTTGAATGCTATTGCTAATGTCTTATGTTGTTTATTTTCCAATAGGGTGTTAATAGGAAATAGAAATACAATTGAGGTTTCACATATTGACTTTTATTTCTTATAACCTTGTTATACTAGTCATTTGTTAATTAATGACATGAGAAACTTTGAACATGAAAAGTTCTGCTTTGAAATTCAAGTGACAAAGTGTCCCCAACGTGTAGGCAGAAGAGTGCCCCCACCCCCAAAGCTGTCCCCGCCCTAATCCTCAGAACCTACAACTGTGTTAGGATCCCTGGCTAAGGGGAATTAAGGTTCCAGATGGAATTAAGATTGCTAATCAATTGATTTTAAAATAGGGAGATTATTTTGGATTATCTGGGTAGACCCAATGTGACCAAAAGGGTCCTGAACAAGGGAAGAGGGAGGCAGAGATCGAGGGATACAGCATTGTTGGCTTTAAAGAGGGAGGAAGCGGCTATGAGCCGAGAGATGCTGGCCGCGTCTAGAAGCTGAAACAGGTAAGGAAATGGATTGTCTCTCGAGCTCCAGAAAACAAATAAACAAAAACCTGTAGACCTGCCTGCACTCTGGTTTTAGCCCAGTGAGGCCCCTGCTGATTGGACTTCTGGCCTCCAGAAATATAATAAATTGTGTTGGTTTAAGCCATTGATTTTGTGATAATTTCTTACAGCAGCCCTAAAAAACGAACACAGTGCAGTTCAGAGTTAGAGAAAAGACAGTTCTGCCTCCCCACTTTCCGTTCATGGAAACTGCCCCATGCTGGCATCCTGCAAAGGGACAGCTTTGGGAAGAGAGGCAGACAGCAACATTTGCAGTTTGCCACCACCCAGGCTGAAAAGCTGAGAGCTCTTCAGGAGGGTTTGATAGTGGATAACAGATAATCAACAAACGATCTGGAGCTGGAGCGTGAGAAGCAAACTTGCTACACACCACATGGTAACTGCAGTTAGCCAGAGGGATTTGTGGGCATAGGTGAAGCACCACTTTAGAGGCTGACTTTCAATGGGGACAAATTGTATTGTGAGGAAGTCGTCTGAAAGACATAGTTTTTGTGAATCTGACCCTATTTGTAGCCTCCGGCAGGTGAGGGCAAGTGACTTGCATTATACTACTAATAATAGTTATTTATACTGATACTTGTGAAGTTTCTGAGGTTGATAAATGAAGTGATTTTAAATGTAATTAGGGAAGCTTGAAAGTGGCCCCTATAATGAGGTCCTCCTTGCATGCTTGTATTCCAATACCTGGAATGGGAGAAAAGGAGGTAGAATTGGAAGGGTTGTGCTGCGGATTGCGCGCTGCCCTCATGCGGGCCTCTCTCTGCCATCTAAGCCCCACTCAGCACCCCCTATGGATGAATCGAGAGGTGGCGTGGTGATGGATTATTGCCTGTGTCTAAGTTGTGATCTGAGTCTCTTTCTGCCATTCCTTTTTTATTTTGCCTAGATCTATATTTTTAATAAAGAATAAGACAAGGACAGATGAGGAAAATAGAGTGTATTTTTATCTTCAGTGCATGTCAGTGAGAATGAGGCTATGAAGTTTCCATTAATAACCAAACAGAAGCTGCAAAGACCATTTGCAGGGTTACTCATAGCTACCTATAAAAATGTGTCAATTTCATGTGACGTGTAATATTTACCTCTAAAACAAGTTAGGTCTGTGCTTATTCTTCAATCTTATAATTGCTCATCTCATTTTTATCATCTGTGGAGCAAAAGTCTAAAATTAAAAGTTTAAAATAAAAAAGAATACCCATATATATTATTTTCCTTATCGAATGTCAGTTTGGGGATTAAAAAAAAGGTCAATTTTATAACTCAAGTCCTTATAAAATACTTTTATTAGTTATTCCACCCAAAGAAATCCATATGCTGTTTAATCTCTCACCAATAGAAAAGATATGGATATGCTCATGGAAATGACTTCCTTCATTCGAGTTTCTGAGTTAAGGAAATAAGGTTGGAAAAACAGCTAATTTACAGTGGCCCCAGCAAATTTCATTTTCCTTTCTTGCTTTGCATTAATTAATATTTACGGATGGCTTTTATGGTACCAGACACTGTGCTAGGTGCCAAGGATACAGAAATGCTTAAAATGCAGTCCTTTTTCTCAAGAACCTCATGCTATGATGAAGAAGGCAAACAAGTGCTTCAGAACAAAATGCAAGACTATAGGGCACCAAGGAGGGAGTAATTTATTTTGCCTGGAGAGAAATAAAACCTTCATAGAAGGGGTGACATTTGAAAGGGCCTCGAAGGAAAATGAGAAGGTCAATAGTTGTACATTTTAAACAATGAAACAGTGTGAAAACTCTAAAAGAAAGTTGTTTGTATTCTGTCAGCTGCCTGTGTAAATGGGACTGAGCAATCATTCTGGGGAGAGGGTGGCAGAGGGGACCAGACAGGAGGGTGGAGGAGAGCAAAGGCTCACCCAGCTCCATCAGCCTCATCTTTCCAGGCCAAGCACCCTCCATCTGTGGGAAGAGAGAATGTGACAGACCTCTTCCGTGTACAGCACCAGGACCTCTTGCAAAGTCTGTTCAGCATTCCATGTTTCTGAGAGGGGGAGGGGAGAGGAGAGAGGAGGAAAAGGGGAGGAGAAAAGAGAAGTAGAAAGGAGAAGAGAGAAGAAAAAAAGAAATGAAAAACAGAAATAATAGCAGGGACTTTTTGCCGTTTCCTGGCTCTAAGATGGTGTTAGGGGAGTTACTTAAGCTTTAGTTTCTTTATCTGTAAACCATAGAATGTAATCCCTCCCTCAAGCGTTTTTGTGAGGATGGGAGATGCCTGTGAAGTCCCCAGCACATCGCCTGACCGCAAGAAATGGTAGCACCATGCTAGTGATGACTGCCGATGATGTTGGTTATGATGATGACGTTGATGATGGTGGTGATGATAAAGAATGGGCCTGTTCTCTGGGCTTCCATGGGAAGACTCTGAACATCCCGAGAGGTGGGCAAGAACACCGTGATCCGGGCTAACCTGGCTCTGACCCAGAGCCACTTCCTGCCCATCTGCACTTCCCTTGCCGTTTTTTCCTGTGGCTCAGGTGGTGCAGGCAGCTGCTCCAACTGCTGCTGCTGGTGCTCTGACAGCTGTGGTGAGCCAGGCAATGGTCTATTAACCCAACCTCAACTGGAAACGCTCAGCCCTAAATAATCCCAGCAACAAGGTCTCCGTCCTCCCCGGCCTACCCCCATCCTTTCATTCACCGACTCTCATTTTTGTCTCATCATTCCATCTTGATTGCGTTCCATCTTCTTTGACCCTTTGCTGTCCCTTTCCCTCTTTCTTTTCTCCCTTTTTCTCACTCTCTCACTTGTCTTGTCCTTTTTCTCCCCTGCATGCTTGCTCCTCCTCCAGTTCCGGGTTTTCAGAATGGTGGGGTAGAAAAAGTCCTGGATGTGAGGCCAGGAGGCTCAGAGACTAGTCATGCTTCTGAGATGGTGGGCAAGCCACATACCCCTCCTGGGATGTGGTTTCCTTATCTGCAGAAACGGGGGGGTTGGGTCAGAATAAATCTAGAGTGTTCTTTCCGCTCTAAGCTCACATTCTGTTACCTTTTATTATGTTTGCCTTTGTGCCTGCTTTTCCTGTTTCAGCTGACTCATCTGTCCACCTGCATCTCTCATCTGCATCCTCACCACTTTGGTCCCAGCCACCATCATCTCTCACAAGGTTCACTACAGTGGCCTCCTGCCCTGAGAGGTCTCCCTGTTTCTGCTCATATCCCCGCCCAATGCATTATCCACACAGAAGCCAAAGTGACCTTATGTTCCTCCCAGCTCCTTTCCAGTCATCATCCATCCCATTACCGTGCTTATTCTCTTCAGAGCAGTTCTTACTGCCTGAAATGGTCTTTATTTCCTCACTAATAGCTGAATGCTTATGTGCTTATTATTGTCTGTCTTCCCCACTAGAATGCAGGCTCCATGAGAGAGGGAGCTTATCAGTCTTGCTACCCTCAGGTAGTATTCTCTCAAAAAATATTGATGAGAGGAACCTCCCTTTGCCACAGAACCCATCTCTCCCCCTCTTGACACTATGTGCTAACCACACAATTTTTCACTTCGAAATATGTCTGCCTGCCAGAAATCTGACCCATCCTTCTTCATTAGCTCTGAGACAATTTCCCTCATTGACTTTGCTCAGCCAGCCAGGCCCTGTGTTTTCATAGGATATGGGAGAGAACAGTGGCAATTTTGAGTTCTTCTCCCACTTCAGTTTCAAATTGTGCTGTTGGATAAAAATAACAGAACTCTTAGACTCTGATCTAGATAGCTCTTTCCCCTCATGCCAAGAAGGAAACATCTTCAAGAAAATTTATCAAAACCTTCAAAACTCCGTGCTTGGCTCTTAGGAAGATGTTGGGAGTACCCAGATTCTTTAAAACAGTTTTTTGAGGTTAGTAATGCGCACCTGTCCATTTTGCAGATAACAAAACCCGGGGATTAGGGAGGTTGTGCAGCATGGATCAAAGTTAAAGAGCCAGTGGGGCGTGGAGCCGGGCTGTGAACTAGGAGAGTGCAATGTCAGAACCAGCCACCTCGTCACCGTGGTGTCCCTTCTCGCTCTCTAGATTAGAACAGTGTCCTGCTTTATTTTCATCGCAGCACTTGCCAATATCTAATGTTGTCTGATTTATTTACTTACCTTTTTTTTGTGGCTGAGTCCTTCCATCATAACATGAGCTACATCAGGGCTGATACCAGGGGCGTGCTGCTCACTGCACTTTACTCCATACTTGCAATAGCACCTGGCACATAATGGACGCTCAGTAGCTATTCACTAAATGAATGGATGATTTGCATGTTAGAAGATGAGATGTAATAGAAGGCTTGATAATTTTGGATATAAAACTCAGTCTTTGTTGATGGAACTTTTTCAAAAGTATTTCCAATGGTGGCATATCTTTATCCTTTGAGAGCATATTTTGTTTTTGCATTAGTCAAAGCCACTAAAGAATTTGTTTTTCAAGACCGATATATGGTCACAAAGCATTATGGCTACTTTTCTTTCTCAGAAATTAGACCTGTTTGCAGGCAGACCTAACTTTCTGTGTGATGGGGGCTTGTGGCACTCTGGTGAAGCCTCTGTACTCCATCACAGAATCACATTTTTAAGAGCTTAATATAAAATATGTAGTATTACAAAGGAACCAATTGTATTGATTAATGTTTTCAAAATATAAAAATATGTGGCATAGCACTATAATTTCTTCTTTATTAACACATTACCGTATTTTGCCATGTATAGTGTGCATTTTTTTTTGCCCAAATTTGTGAGGGAAAAATAAGGACACACATTATACACGGGTAGTACTAATTCTGTATCTACATAAATGTTTTTAATTTCTTTCTTTGTGCTTATGCGTTAAAAGTGTAACTCTAGAAATCAATAATAATATTAATATACAAAATAATGCCCTGGAATACAATAATCCGTTTTGTTGAACTTACGACGAACTTGCAATGACGAAGAGTTCTTGGCCTTCTGTGATGTGTAAATATCATAAATCTGTTACCGGTACATAAAATTTCTTGTACCTTGTATCTGTTTTTGTGTTTTGTAATTATTCGTTACATGACATTTCTTGTACCGTAATATGTTAAAAAACAAATGCTAAAATTCCTTTACAATACAAAAGAAAAGTACCTACATATAAACAAATAAAAGTTTTAATTAAAAAATTACAACCAAAGACTTTTATTTCCCTGAAAGTTTGGGCCAAAAACATGAGTGTGCGTTATACATGGCAAAATCTGGTAAATAATAACATCTAAAAAAAAAAGTCTAATATCTACCTGCAAAAACTGAAACATTATATGAAAATAATGGAAAAAGATCCAGGATTTCTATTAGTGACAAACTCCTAGGAATTACTAATGCTTTCATAATTAAAGGAAATGTTAATTTTCCTAAACAGATTGACAAAAATAAAGATAATTTTCCCCTTATAGGCTCACAGTCCCCCTGACACAGACTCCACAGACTCCATGGACTCCGAATTTTAAAAACTTACATTAGAGGAATCCAAAATAGGCTCAACAATGGCAGCTTCATTTAAGTAAATGTATTACTTCTAAAGGTGAGCACTACAGAGGTTATTCCTCATGTGGTATATATGTTCTGACATAGATGATTATTTTCTAAATTCATCCCCACAACACCTTTGTAGCTATTGATAAAGGGCATCATTACCATCATTTAAATATGTTTACTCAGTACCTCTCTATACACATATGAAGTGATAGTCTGAAATGTTAATCCTTGAATGTTGTGCATTCATAATTTTATTTATTGATTTTAAATATTAATTTTAAATAGTTAATCCATTCACATGATTCAAAAATTCAAAAACTATGAGAAAAGCAGGTCTCCCTCTTACCTCTGTCCACCAATCACTGAGCCTCCTCCCAGGCGACAACCAATATTATCAGTTGCTCATATATTCTTTCAAAGATGATTGATACATACATATTCTTTTACATATGCATTTACATATTCTTTTCCCCCTTAATAATACAAATTGTAGCATATCATCCATACTGTTTTCCACATTTTTTTTTCATTTAAAATATGTCTAGAAGATAGTTCTATATTGGTGCATTAAGAACCTCTTTATTTCATTTGTGCCTGCATAGTGTATTGTAAGGATGTACCATAATTATTTAACCAGTCCCTCATTGTTAGACATAAAGGTTGTTTCTAAATGATTTACTATTATGAATAAATAAAAAAAAAAAAAGAGCGGCAGCAAAACATAACATTTAAGATGGACATTTTGTCGTGGATACCTACTTATGTGGGTCTTAGAGTCATAAAACCCAAATATGAATAGTCAGTAAGAGATTTTTACCACATAGAGGGTACTATATTGCGAATTACAACATAATGGATAATTCACCACCAGGGTTGCGAGGAAAGACAGAGATGTGATCAACACTCTTCTCGCAGTCTAGGAGGAATGTAGTGGTTTTTAGGACAGCAGAGGTGATCATTAGGATAGGGAAGATGTCCCAGGTTTGAGAGCCTGCTTTGGAGAAAGCTTGGAAGTGTTAAATAAGCAAACTTGCTTTGTTTTTGTTTACTATAGCTCTGAGACACAGTTCAGAGTAAAAATGCTCTTTGATTCATGGCACAATATCATCATTGGGCCATGAAAGTCTCCTCCCTTACTGTATTTATTTATTCACTTCCATTTCCCACTTCCATTCCTCCACCTCAGTCCTTCTAGTTGGATGTGTTTAAAGTGTGTATTTTTCTTTATATGCAAAATGGATATAATGACGTGTGTGTGTGTGTGTGTGTGTGTGTGTGTGCATGCATGTGCAGGCACGCGCACGTGCTTTAGATTTACATAAATGATACCGGGTTATAACTCATTCCATTTCTTCTTTCATAATCACTGTGTTTGATGGTCCCTCCTCATCACTACACACACATCTAATACTTTGCTTACAACTGCCACATGGTCTCATCTATCACATTGTGTCCACCTGCTTTCTCAGGGATGGACAGCCAGATTGCCTCTCTCTTTGCCACCACAAATAAGATAGTTTACATCCTCCTACATGGCTTCCTCTAGATCTGTGTGAGAATTTATTTGGTATTTACACCTGGAACAGAATTGCTGCATCATAGAATTACATATACTTAGTTTGACTAAGTAGTGCCAGATTACACCCCAAAATGGCTTCTTAGTCAGCAACACCAAAACACCTGAGTTTCCCAACTCCATATTCCTGCCAGCTCCTAACAATATCCAGCAATCTTAATCTTCTTCAGTCAAGTGATATATTATCATTATTATGTCTATTTGCATTCATCTATTTACAGATAATTTTGAGTATTCTTCAGTGTGTGGGGGTCTATTCACAACCGCTATCCTTTGTTCTCCTGGGGTTTCTGTCTTCTCCTTTATGGTGTTTAAGCGTTTCTTTTATAATGTAAATAAAAATTTCTTGTCAGGTTTAGATGTGGCAAATATCTTTTCCAATGTTGTCATCTGCCTATTAACTTTGCCCTACATTGAACAGAAATTCTTACTTTTGAAGCAATCATATTAATCAGTTTTTTATTTCTTGTTTTCCTTTTTTGCTTTATGGTTATGCTTTTAAGGTGATGTTTTATTCAATAAGTCCTTGCCACCCTAGGTAACAAAGGTATTCTTCTACATTTTCTTCTATTACATTTATCATTTTATCTGGTATATTTAAATGCATCTGAAGTTCACTTCTATATATGTTAGGAGCATCCAGTTTCTGAAAAAAGCAGAAGGTGCAGGGTGTGGAAAATGGAAGAGAGGAGGAAAATAAGATATCTGAATCCCAGAGAAAAAGGACATAGAAGCAGAGTCCAAAGCTTCTGTCTGACCTATCCAAGGAAGTGCCCCTCTATCTGTGGTCTGTAATGAAATACTGAAAAAGTCAGCATAAAATGTACTTCTCTTACAAATAAAGTCATTTGCAGGAGGAATTCCCCAGCACCACTGAGCTTCCGGTACACGGTTTTAAAAATATACTCTGTACACAACAGAAGGAAGACTTTCCCAAATGGGAGGGGGTAAGTAGGGAGAGAGGCAGCTGCCAGAGGGAGAAGAGCCAATGGATACACAAGCAGATAGTTGAGAACCGATTGTGCTAAAGATGGACCGGATGATGGAAAACATTTCTTGCTCTCCAAGATGGAAATTCACCCATTGAAGAAAGGGAATTGATTCCTGTCCAGTGTCTACGTCTTGAACATTCTTCTATTTCCAGTTTATTATCAACTGCTTGTAGTCAATCCAAGTTCCTATCAAAGAAACAAAACACAGTAGAAAACAATCTAACCAAATTATAGACAAACGGTTGATATGTTCAGGCATATGTTATAAGGAACCCAATGTATATTTTAAGCTTTCTCCTTTGTAAATGGACCCAGTGGTTAGCCTTTCATTCTTCTGTGGATTTCTCACTGTCGAGGATCCCATCATATCTGCAGGGAGGCTGTGAAATTGTCCTAAGACCATAGTTTTTAAAAGGAGAAGGAGAAAGAAAACCTTGGGAGAAGAAAAAGAGCGCATTTCTTTTTCTCTTTTCAAATCTATAAAAATGGCTCTTAAGAGCTGGCATTTTCTTGTCCAGCAAAAAAGCAATGATTATGCTGTGGGAGGAAAGAGCAGAAGGCAAGTTAAAGGTCACAAGGAGAATTTTTTGCTTGTTTGTTTTTGTTTTTGCCCTGAATACATTTTTCTCATGCAAAAAAAAAATAAAAAATTCAAATCACTGTCTTTTATCTGTCTGATAGGCTTGCTTTTACTACCTCCCCTGCAAAAAGAATATACTACCTGATACCGTGTTTCCCTGAAAATAAGACCTAGCTGGACCATCAGCTCTAATGTGTCTTTTGGAGCAAAAATTAATATAAGACCTGATATTATATTATGTTATATTACATTACATTACATTACATTACATTATATTATATTATATTATATTATATTATATTATATTATATTATATTATTATATTATAAAGACCTGGTCTTATATTATAATAAAATAAGACCGGATCTTATATTAATTTTTGCTCCAAAAGATGCATTAGAGCTGATGGTCCGGCTAGATCCTATTTTCAGGGAAACACAGTAGAAGGCATCCTCCAGGTTCTTCACAAAACTCACGGTTATGTAAAATATCCCCAACTTTGAAAAACTCCAGCAGGGTGTATTAAAGCATTATGACTTATAAATAAAAGTCACATGTAAAGACACACATCTTGTCTAATACATGGCTTCTGTATCCCATGTGGAAAGTTTCTGGGACTCTGGGGTGAGGCAGCCTGAGTTCAAATCTTGTCTCTGAGCCTTACAGAATGTAAGGCCTACCGTGATTTACTTAGTCTCTCTGAGCCTTGGTTTCTTCACTTGCGAAATTGAGACAATAATAGTACCTACTTTATACTGCTATTGAAAATTATATGTCACACATCTATTGAATGACTAAAATTAAAAATTAATGACAGTGCCATGTGCTGATGAGGATGTGGAGCAACTGAAGCTCTCACCTGTGTCTGGTGGGGACACAAAATGGTCCCGCCAGTCTGGAAAATAATCTGGTAGTTTCCTATACATACACTGCCATATGGTCCACCGATCCCACTCTTGGATACGTTCGCCCAAGTGAAATGAATTCTTACGTATTTTCACACATAAACTGTATGCTAATGTTTATAGCAGTGGTGATCCAAAGAAACAGGAATGGGTTTGGCCAATGGAGGAGAACTGGCTGTGTTTGGTTTATGGAGATCCAATTTGGTGGATTGTCAAGGGTAATTTGGGCTCTCTGTAACATTCACCGTACATGCTGATAATGATTTAAGATCAGCTCTACGGCTCAGAGATCAGGAAGCCAATTGATGTTTAATCTAGGCTGTCATATATACCTGCTGGATTGACTACTTGGAATTGTTTATAGTCCCCATGCAGTGTTCCTTGAAAATGTACCAGCCATTATAATAGCTCAATATCTGGACAGCAGAGATATTTAGAGCCATTAATAAATGCAGGGTCTATTCTCATGGGTTCCAATCTCCCATAATTTCGATTTAATGGAAGGGAGCTAGTGTAATGTGTAAGTCTTGACCTAAAAGAACTTCTCTTTGAGGGTATCCAGAATCTGGAACATACTCTTTTCATTGCTAAGAGTCCACAAATTCTTCATCTTTTAAAGTTGAATTTGATTTCTAGCAAAGCAAATGTTATTTTGAGCTAAATCTTGTATTTAAGTAAGATAATTCTGTTGTAGATACTAATTTTGATTTTTTTTTTTTAAAAAAGACATTGCTACGAAGCAATGAGTTGGTTTTGGGGGGCTCCGGAACTACTTGAGGCTCATATAGACTGGAAAAATGTTAACAGCACATGGGAAATTGTCTTCTAAATGTCTTCAGCTCAGATGTGTTAGACTCTCAAGTTGTCTTTAAACAAGGCAATATTAATTTGAAAGAATAAGTTCTAAAAATGTGATTAGGTCTCATGTTTCTCGAAACCTTGTTTTGTTCAGAGCACAGCATTAATGTCAGTGCCAGAGGTGTTTGATTGAAAGAGCCAAGTTGGGTAATGCATAGGCTTGCATAAAAACAGAATACTTCTAATATTTGATTGCACTGGAACCATGTGCATGGCACTCTTCTAAACATTTGACAGTATTATTTAATCCTCACATCATCTTTATGCAAAAGTCTCTACTTCTATACCCATTTTAGAACAGAGGATTCGGAGCTAGAGAGATTAAGTAACTTGCTACTTGTGCTCAAACAGCTAAGGTGCAAATCAAGGCTCCCTGACACGGCCTGCTTGACACTAGAGTGACTCTTTCCCAACCACTGTGCTAAGCTGCCTTCCTGAGTTGCATAGGAAAGGATCAGAATGATAGCACAACCGTCTAAGCCAGGAAATGAGAACCAAGAGAGACACAGCACAACATAACTGGGGGTTCAGAATGAGTTGAGCTTCAAAGTAGCTAAAAACTCCTTGTTCTGACTCTCTCCAATACTTGAAATGTTATCCAGAGTAGTCCAGCATTTATAATTTCACCCAAATATTTCATTTGTTAATTCACTGAACAAGTATTATTGATCCCCTATTATGTGCTAAGCTCTGAATTAGCTAGGCACGCAGAGTTGAATCTAACAAGATTTCCGATTTCAAGGAGCTTTTGGTCTCCTCTGTGGATTATATTTTACGCTAAAATACTTTATCACAGATAAATTACGATACATATGGGAATTACAGATACATATGTGTTCATCTCCACCCTCATCCGAAGTTCACACTGCAGGGTGCTCACCCAGCCCTCACTCATTAGAGCCACACCCCAGAAGTGCTGCTACGGGGGTTTCAGCTCTCTTTATCTCTGATCAACAGTAGCTCTTGCTTATCAGCCTAGTGGATGGCAGAACGTCATTTTCATTAGTGAAATTAGGGTGTTCAAGGTATAGTTTGGCTAAAAATAGTCTAAAGACACACTCCATCCTTGTACGACAGGGTATGAAAAACTTCTGGCCTCAGTGGTCTTTGCATTTTGGTTGAATGCAGGATATTGTGCATAAAAACTTATGGAAGTTCTAGATAATATCTTTCACCAGAGGGTCGACCCTTTTCTCCGCTGGGCTGATAGATGAGGACAGGGCACTGTCTTACTCAAGCCTGTGACTGGGCGGGGTCTGTCTCGGCTTTGCTCTTGCTCATAGGATGGGGCCATCCTCTCCAGTGAGAGCCTGATGCATTGAGCAGGACTCAATCCTCCAGAAGGTCCTTGACGTCTCAGTGCTAACAAAGTACAGAAAATTCCACTCTGCTTTCCAAAGGTTTTTGATTTTCACTCTCTGAAGCTTTAGAGCTCCGCAAATTTCTTGAGGGGGAAACCAGCTGTGTGCTTGAGGTCCCTCAAGTCCCCAGTTGTGTTATTCCAGCCTCACAGGAATGCCAAAGTTTCTGGTGTCCTATCCTCCAACAGTGGCCCTCTGCTGGGCCAAGCTGGATTCTCAGTTCGGGTGACACTCGGAGTTGGCCCGTGGTGTTCCCAGGGTAAAGGCCACTGCAGGCAGAGCAGTTCACACTGCACTCCCCCCACCCCCACCCCCAGCCCCCTGTTAACCAGAGTTCCTCCCCCACAGGTCAATGTCTCCTCAGAACCACGAACTTAAGGGAAATTCTGTTCTGCTTTTCAGAGATTTTTCAGTTTAGCTTCGAAGTCTCTCACCCTGCACAGCTTCTAAATTCAGCAAATGTCTTAAAGGGGCCACTAGCCTAGTGTTGAGGCCATTCAGGTCACCAGTTTGGGTCACCTCAGGGCTGCATACCCGCCACAGTCTCTGCTGATGTTTCCATCCCTGCATGGGCCTTTGCTGGAGCCAACTTAGGCTTCTCAGCCTCTTGGCCAGACCCAGAACTGGCAAATGCCCCCTGGGGAAAAAACTGCTACAGATCCTTTATTCATCCCTCTGGGAGTTTTCTTCTGGAATTTTAGCCCATCTAGTCCTCATTGCTTTTTCAGGTCTCTGATGCCTTGGAACAGATTTTTAAAAAATTGTATCAGCTTTTTAAATTGTGCTCAGGTGAGTGTTAGGCTGCCATAAACCACTCCTTTCTAACTGGAAGTCCCTACCTGCGCCTCTTAAAGTGACAGGCAAAACTGGGTCCATTAGATCACTGGCTTGGAGGACTCTGTCTGATGCCAGCCATAGGCTTGACTGTATCTTGACCCAGAATATTATCAGCTTGTGTCTGATGAGACTTTCGTGCAAAGTATGATACTAAAAGGACAGAACTGGGATTCAAGAAGATTACCAAATGGGTTGTAGACTGTGTGCTGCCTGCTTTCTGATAAATACTGCAAGTGTGGAAGGTTTTGGTTTAAGACTTGTTTTCATTTGAACGGGGTAGCAAAGTTGTAGAGGAGGGGATCTTTGACTGTAATTAACTCTACGTTTTTGAAGGCCACCAGTTCTAAGAAGACCCTAATAATTGTGAGTGACCAAATGGGTTTAGATCCATTCTCAACATGCCTCATATAAAGACCAATTTATATTTTTTCAACTTATATTACTTCTTGAGTAGTAAATGCTATAAATCAACAAAGCAGTATATAAAGCATGTATCCTGTTTCTTTTCATTCTAACTTCCTGTCCACTGAGCAATTTAATTTACCTGCTTCTAGAAGTCCACAAGTTTGTAAATGCATTTATTTTTCACCTCTGGGCCCCCTTCGTTGTTTAAAAAACAAACTTCAATCCTAGGTCTTCTCAGTCTTGCTTTTTCCTGAGTGCCTACTTTCTCACCTATATGTTTACCAAAATCCCTAATTCTGGATTATTTTAATTGATCTTTTCTGGAAACTCCTTCTCCAGTGCTGTATTTCTTTATTCGTTCATTCAACAAAGATTTAATCAATATTTCTTTATTACATCTACAACTATGTAATATTGGATAGCCACACTGTTGTAGCAGAGGAAAACGGTGATATTTGGGTCCCTATACGTGAAGGTAATTGGTAGTTGTGTGATCACCCTTTTCACTAAAACAGAGAGTCTGGTGCAATGTACACCTTTGTTCAGCACTTCATCACCAAACTTTAACATACCATCTTGCACATAGTGTGTATTTAGTAAACGTGACATTAATAAATTAGGCAATGAATAAGATAAAGGACTCAAGGCCAGTCCTCTACATTATTTATGTAGTGAGTAAATAAAAGTACACACACAATTTGTAATATCCTCCACTTTCTATTCTTGAATTTTGTCTAAAATAAAAACCCATGTTACAGAACCAGAGATCTGTTTGGCATTTTAGGACAAGGAAAGTAAGAAAGCATCAGAAAAATTAAAAAAAAAAAAAGTCAGCCTTTGCTTGTTTTGAAAGAACAGAACAGTGAGGCTAGGAGGTTCATCAAAAGAGAAAGGCTCAAAACCACTCTTAAAAAGACAAATAAAACAGGTCCAGGTGAAGGTTTCCATTCAAACCAAGAATGACAAGGGCATGAAAAGGCAAGACTATGGAGGTGTTGAAAGGTCCATTTAGAGTAAACAAGACAGGAAGTTGAATTGACTTTCTAGGTAAAAACTACAGGAAAAGTTATACTGAGAAGCCCTGCAGCAAAAAAGAAGGAAGCTCATTTTACTAACTCTTCTTTCAGACACTAATGCATCTCGTACACTACACCATTTGTATTATACATTCTCAGTGTTCTAAACACTGCGCTATAAGGGAAAGTGGAAAAAGAAAGTGTGTGTATACATTTTGATATGTATGAAGAAACTATTTCTTTTGCCTGTGGGCCTTTCTTTCTTTTTCTTTTTTTTTTTAAATCATTTTAAACAGAAAGAAAAGGAAAAAAAAATGAATGATTTCTAGAAACTAGTTCTCAGATCAAAGCATTTGTCTCTTATCTCATCGTCACTCATATTCTCTGGGGAGCACTTTTCCCCAGGTCGATAGTACAATCCAGTGTGGTAGGAACACGTTTAACATAATGGTGGTTGGTATGTGCAACATGCCCGATGCAGGTAGACTATGCGACTTGGTGAATTGAAGATAGCTCCAAATTCCTTTTTGTGTAGGTGCAGAGGATTAAGGCGAATGCCAAGTACAGAGCAAACACTTGATAAATACAGTCAAAGGAATGAATCAGTGAATGGACAAAAAACAAGTTGAACCCCTAGGTTCTCTGCTGGGTCATAGATTTATTGTGTCATCAACAATTTATTGCATCAACAAATGAATCCGTAAAATGAGTCCAAACTTGCTTTGAACATCTAAAAAGTTGCTTTCTGGTAAAGGTGTCTCAGCGTTAAAGAAAAGGAGACGGAACCTTTAAGTCTTATTCTGTATGTCGACCATGATTACAAAACAAGGAAACAAAGTAAACAGAAACACTATTCCATCTAATTGGAACATGTAGTGAAAAATGAACGACTATTAGGCCTCAGGTTGGATTCCTGCTCCATCTCAACTGTTTAACTCACAGATGTTATTTCACTCTGTTGAGCCTATTTCCCCATCTGTGAAACGAGATCATAATACTTACTTGGAAACATGAGTATTAAGTTAGTAAATATACTAAGTTAGTACAAGAAGTTGTGGGTCGTTTTCTTTTGATAGGGATTTTCCATTTAGCTATTTTCCTTTTGAAATCTGGTTACTAGTGACCTTTTAGATGCTGACTACAAAGTAATGTGCTCATGTCATTTTCCCAGAGAAATGGAATTTTGTTAGGTTGATTAGGAAAGCATGCAGTAAGAATATGGTAAATGCATTGATACCAAGAAAAGATTTCTTCTTATCTGATTCTGGTTCTTGTTTTCTTAGGACATTCCATCTCTGTAGACCCTTCACATTCAGCCTAGATCCAGATATGACATTCCTCTGAAAGAACACAGATAGAAGGGGCCTCACAGAGGTCTGATCTTTTTGTACCAGGCCACTTCTCTTCCCTGACAGCTGTGCCAGCAGCCTAGAAATTTCTTTCTGGCTAACTGTGTATGGTCTCTCTAAACGCGTTTTGATTGTTCTATTGAAGAACACCACCAGTCCCATGTTCATAGATAGATTCAGAGATGTCTCTCATGTCTTCATTCTCTTCGAGCAGAGAGCCTCGGATGGCTTTAAAATAAGGCTAAGAGATCCTAAGGCCGTGTAAAGCAGTTGGGGCTAGAGCATTAGTTCCCAGAGTTCAGCCATTTTAATATTACAGCCATGACTTTTGTCTCATTGGCATCCCAACTCCTATTATACTCATATGTTTATCATGATTGCTTCATATTTACTTAACAGTCTTTTAAATTACCTCCCTTTGCCCAACATTATTTAAAAGGAAACTTTATATTATTATTTTAATTGTTAAAAAAAATCACTGTAAAAAGAAATTTTAGAAATGAAAGTTTAGCTAGTCCGTTGCCTAGGGTTCTGAGCTTGTGACTCGCTCTTTTTAGATAAAAAGGAAGATTATGAAGTGCAAAAGATGCGTTCAAGATTTAATAACTCCAAGCAGACTTTCTGCTTGATGAAATCAGTATTAAGAAAGTATTAAAAAAAAGAATCACTTCCTCAGTCTAGTCCTCAAGGAGGTTTTAATGCTTTATCTAAGGACTACCAGTAAGTAGGAAATATATGTTACAAATAGGGTGCTAAGGGCAACCCCATTTCTCTGGTTACAGGGACCTGTAAACTCAGTGGGACCCAAGGAAAGTATCTTGGCGTCATGGCCAACATGCAGAGATAGTGGTGAATACACTGGCCTATAGCAGACATTTAACAAGTGTTCATTTCCTGGAAGCCCCTCCCACCTTCCTTCTCATCCTTATAGGTTCCAGCTTAATAAAAACAATAACGAGTTTTTACTGAGGGCTGTGTATTACCGAGGGCTAAGCAGTTCCAGATATTACTTCAACTTTCAAAACACTGTTATAATTTTTTTCAACACTTTTATAACTGAATAACTGAGGAAAGTTTTGAAATATATAAAATACATATAATTGGGTAAAATCTTATAATCAAGAATTGGAGGTAAAGCAGCTTGCCCCAAATCACTTGGCAGCTATAATTAACATAGTGTTTGGGTTTTATCACTCCAGATATAATTGGAACTAAGAAAGTTACTCAGCTAATTAAGTCAAACAGACAAACCACAATTACCCCAATTATCTGAATTTTGGCTTACCATTATTAAAGTTTGGCTTAGAAGTTATACTCTTCTTTTTTTCTAGGAACGGTTTTATTTTGATATTGGCTTGGGATATCTGGCTGATTGCCTCAGTTCTCTCTGCTGTGACTACCCCAGTATTGTTCACAGAGGCATTGCATAAATATAGATTGTGGGAGGAAGTCATGGGAGAAAGGAAGAGAGGGAGGGAGGAAAGAGGATGTGTCTTTGTAAACAAACTAACTCAAAATATACACCTGAGAATTGCGGTCCAAGCCAAGTGATTGCAAATAAGCCTCACCACTGTCCATCATTTTCACCACTTTAGAATGTTCTAGTCCTAAAATGGAGCTCGTAGCACTGGCCCTACTCTCCTAACAGGGCTTTATGACAATCTAATGGAATACTTTCCCAGAGGTACATACCCGTGAGCATATGGTGTTTTGCTTTTTCCTGGAGACCCAACTGGATGCTCTGCCCTTATAGTACTCTGCAGCTCTGCAGGACTCGTTTGTTACCTCTGGCTATGGCTAAGAGATGAAAGTAAATAAGAAACCCTCGATCCCGTGTAATTCTCCAGGTCTTATATTTGCAAATGTAGAAACCCAGAAACATGACTCCCAGCATCCATGTTCTATTAATAATATTCCTGCAGCCCCAAAACAATTCAGTGACTCTGAAGATTTAAGATACCTTTGCTCAATTACTCAAATTTAGATATTGCCTCCCTAAAACAAAACAAGACACATTTGCAAAGCGAACATGTTTCACCTTAAGTACCTGATTTGACAGTTTGGGGGTAATAATTAAGTGAATGAATGCCTCAGTGGTCGCCTTCATTTTGTCTATGTGTGTGAGTACCCACAATATAGTCATATGTATTGACTATGGAGATTTTTCTCCAACATCTGATTTTTAAAAATCCAGTCCCTGCTGAAATTCTGTAATACTTGTAAACAAGATTATTTGGCCCTTGGCACTTTTCCATTTCGTTAAAAAAAAAAAAATCTCAGGAGTAGTTTAATAGCTATTCAATTTGTGTGGTTTTCATGTGTTTATGAGCATGTTATCACGGTATAACTTTTACTTCCTAGTTATAAACAATCTTTTTAATTGCTCTTTGAACCTCCACTCAGATTTATGGGATTTATTTGTTTTCAATCTACAGGCAGAAGCACTGAACGAACAAAGGTCATAGGTTTGCTGAATTTAGGTTTTCTCAACTCCCATCCATTGTCAACATTAAGTAACACCCACCAGTTTGCCAAGGAAGGAGCTTAGTACTGCGGCTTGCAGGTTAATATTGTGTGTGTCCCAAGCCTCCCCAGGAAATGATTGTAAGAAACAACACCTCCCAAACTGTCCCACCAGGAGGACGAACAACTGAAGAGTGAAAAGCATGTCCTTGAGGGGCTTGGGGACGTAGATCAAAGCAACTCAGAGTGCATACAAAATTACAGACTATATTTATTATATGAATCTACTGTGTTTCCCCGAAAATAAGACCTAGCTGGACAATCAGCTCTAATGCATCTTTTGGAGCAAAAATTAATATGAGACCTGGTTTTATTTTACTATAATATAAGACTGGGTATAATATAATATAATATAATATAATATAATATAATATAATACAATACAATATATAAGACCGGGTCTTACATTAATTTTTGCTCCAAAAGACGCATTAGAGCTGATTGTCTGGCTAGGTCTTGTTTTCGGGGGAACAGGGTATGTGAATTTTGCACACATAGCTGGAGTTGAGTACATGACTACCCATATATACTCGAATCCATCTTTTTGTCTTCATCTCCAGGACTACTGCTCTAGACCAAGCCGTCCCCTGCAGGACAGCAATGCTCTCTTCACCCCACTCTCCTCCCCTACATTCCAATGTCCACATATCAGCCAAAGTGATCTTTGAAAACTCAAATCTAATCATGTCACTTTTCTAGCTTAAGGGGAAAAAAAATATAGTGATTTCTCAAAACTCATAGAAGTAAGACTGAAGACCTCAGCACTGGCCTTCCTTACCTGTCTGATTTTCACCTCACACCACTCCTCTCTGCCTCCAACCCCTGTACAGCAGTTACTCCCACCCTCTGGGACGCTTCCCTCCTCTTCCTCACCAATATGGAAAGCAGCAGGGTAGCGGTTATAAGGACTGGTTCTGGGAAATAGTAGGTAGGGTTGTATTGAGGATTCAATAGGTTGCCACATGAGAAGTGCTTGGGACAAAGCCTGGCACATAGGAAACACTCAGTAAGTGATATTACTCATCCTTCAGCTGTCAGCTCCCATGACACTTCCTCAGGGGGCCTACTACAGTTCCCCTAGATGAAGTCAGAACCACCTACTACGTGCACTCATAACTTCCTGCATGTCTCTGTAGTACTGGTCACAATTTGTAGTTATACATTTGTGTGATTATTTGATTAATTTATGTCTCTTCTAGACTGTAACTTGGTGAGGTCAGGAACCATGTCTATTTTGTTCACCACTTCTTTTTTATTTTTCAGTTACAGTTGACATTCAATATTATTTTACATTAGTTTCAGGTGTACAACATAGTAGTAAGACATTTCTATGATTTATGAAGTGATCCCCCGGTACTATACATAGTTATTACAATATTATTGACTATATTCCCTGTACTGTAGTTCACATCCCTGTGACTATTTTGGAACTGACAATTTGTACTTCTTAATCCCTTCAACTTTTAGGGGCTGGGTGTTTATCCCAAGCACCTAACTCAGTGCCCAGAGACTACAGGGTGATCAGTATATATTTATCAAAGGATGCTGAAAGAATGAAAGGAAAGAGGAAAGGAGGGAGGGAGGGAGGGAGGAAAGAAAGAAAGAAAGGAAAAAAGGAAGGAAGAAGAGAGGAAGGTAAAGTGTTAAACTGATAAAGATAAGGCACCAACAAAGTTATTAGAGGTCTCAATACAATGTGGATGCTGTGGAAACAGAGACAAATGTTGGGTGGTAACATTACCCATTATTTAAAGAAAGAGAGTTATCTGAGATTTGTTTAACAACTCTTTACTCCCTGCAGAAGGTAGCACTCGGGCTGGTCCTCATGGGGTAAGCAGGGCTGCAGGAAGACAGTGGCTCCGGAGAGGCCTCCCACCCGAACGCTACAGAGCACAGATCAGGCTTGAATTCTACCTCCACCCTCCTGAACTGACAGCAGAGAGCATGCTACTTCACACCTCTCAAGTCCATTCTTATGTCCTGTAAAATGGGACAATAATAATGCCTCCTCACAGGGACTTTACGAGGTTTAAGTGAATTTTGAATGTAAAATGTTCTGCTCAGTGCCTGGAGCATAGTAATAGGAAACTGCCACACTGGACCCAATCTGAAAATATCCAAGGGAACAACATAGTTTGTGCTGCTGTGTTGCCAGGGGCTGGGGTAATTGGAAGTGAATCGTAGCCCTGGAGAAAATCTGCTTCCACTCCTGCAAGACAGGACACAAAGCGGTCGTTATCGTAAAGGGACATGTTGCTCTATCTACCTGGTGCCTAACTTCCTGTTCCCTCCTTTCACCCCCTGTTATGAACCCATGGTCCTTAGGGGCTTAGCTGGTGCTTTCACTGTTGACAAAACTAACTTCCTAATTATCTGAATCACTTGAATTACTGTAACTTGAATTTTTTTTCAAATATGTGTAATTCTATAGAGACCACTAATTCTTTTTTTCTTAATAAAATAAAATTCAAAATAATCTAGTTGTTCTTTCTCCCCCTGGGCCCTGCCAAAAAGAATGGGGAACATGTACTTTGAAATCACCTCATGTCTCCTTGATTTCCTCATTCACCAGAAGAAAATTTAATAATGAACGTAGCACAATTCACAGTGGGGGGGAGAAAATTCCTCACACCAGTCCTTGGGGGAAGAGACAGGAGACCGATTATAGAGTGAAAATTCAATAGCTGCCTGACGTTCTAAAGAAAAGAGGGTCTGAACCATTTGAACAGCTGTGTGTTTAGAAATGGTGATTGTGTTATCCCTGCTGAAAAAGGACATGGAGCCAGGTTTTCCCTCTTGTGTTCAAAATATGGAGGAGTGCAAAGCCACCCAGATGACAGATGACAGATAACACAGAAGAATCTGCCTTTCTGTGAAGGTAAAAAATAAGTTTGGCTTGGTGATAATACAGGTTGGGTCAAGATGGCTGGTAAAAAATTAGTTTTTAGCTTGATGGGTCTGAGTAGTAAGGTTTCCATAATCTAGACAGACCTTAACTTTCACCAGAAAAAGTCCTAAATCTTTTAGAAATATTCATACATATGGGCCTACGATTCCCCCCATAAAATTCAGATAATTCTAGATCTTTAGTAATTCTATACGTGAAAAACTAATATTATCCATGAAACGACTTTTCTCTGACTAAGAACAGATAATCCCACTGATTGAGTAGCATAACTCATTTATCTCATTTCATTTCGCAGAAACCCTTAAAGGAACTGCTCTTAGCCTTCCTCTGTTGCTGATAAGTGTCACTTCATTAGCAAGTGGAGGACGAAGGATTCAAATTGACGTCTTTTGGATGCCTAAACTGCCCTCTCCCGCACCCCTCGCCTCAGTATTGCCTTCCCAACATTCAGGGCATTTCCAACAGCACAAAGGTTTTTGATGTCCAGAAGTTTCTACCCCTTCCCAAAAATCCATTTAGACAATTAAAAAGGCATAGGATTGGAATATATGCCTGGTATTTCCACAGTAAATTTTCGTTTAAAAATGTTAGACATTCATTATGCGACTTAATCCTCACAACAACCTCTGAAGTAAATATCATTTTCCTTATTTTACAGACGGAAAACTGAGGCTGGCAGGGGTCAGGGAACCCGCCGTGGCTCCCACAGCCAGTAACTGATAATTGGCCCCAGATTCAAACCCAGGTTTTCTGTTTCCACAGCCCTCCCTGCCTCTGCCTTACCATCAGTTCTCAGACCTCGAAGGCACAGCTTCTTTATTTTCTCTGCCTTTCCTGTCCTGTCACACAGCCCTTGTGTTCCCTTGCGTTTCCTGATGAAAGATCCAAGAACAAGTAGGCAAGTGTTTGATAGCACAAACCTGCGATTCTGGGCAATCTGATGCAATCATCTTTCTGACCGTCTCCTCAAGGAATAAATCGCAGGAGAGAGAGCCGCTCGGTTTTTTGTTTTGTTTTAAGCAATAATAGATGTGCAAGTTGCTGTAGTGCTCGAGGTTTCTAATCATCCCAAACTGTCTACTCTATAATATATGCTGACCTTCTAGGCTGATAAACCTGCATAATTATCGACTTCTGCCGAAGTTAGTGTTTGCATGGGGACATGGTTCTGACAGCATTGGGAACAGCAAGTATGAGAAATCATTACGGGGCAGGCTGCCTGTGAGAATGGTACTTTCAATTGTACCAGGCAAATAGCAAGCAGATGAGTTTATATCAAGGCTAGAAGGAAATTTAGGTTTTCTGTACACACTTAGCTTCGAGATCGAATAAAACAGCAATTTTTGTATCCATCAATTAGGGGAGCCAGTCTTGAAAGGGTCACAGCTGGTTTATTTGCCATGTCTGTGACAGTAATTGTGCCAACAAAAGCTGATGTACGTCACCCATTTAAATGAGAGTGTATAGTCCCGGTTTTATTTGGTGGGACCTGTCGTCAAACTAAAACGTTAAAAATCAATCAACTGTTTCTTTTTGTGTGTCATGGCAAACCAAATAGTTTCCCCATTTGTTTCAGAATTTTAACCTATAAATTGACTGACCATTAGTATGGCACCTGATATTCATTCATTTAAGAATATTTGTTCACTACCTACTATACGGAAAGTACTGTATATATACAGTTACGTATAACGTAGGTGATACCCCTACCCTCATCGGGTTTACATTCAAGAAAGAGAGACAGAGAAGTAAATTAGTAAAATAGGACATGTCCTTGAATGCCCAGGGAAGGCCTCTATGAAGGGACAGTGTTGGATTCTGCACTGTAGGATGAAAAGAAACTGTTTATGTGATGACCTGAGAAAGAGCGTGCTAAGTAGCAGACAGGGTAAGTGCCAAATCCCCAAAGCAGAAGGTTCTGGCCTGTTTGGGAAACAGAAAGGAGGCTCAAATAGCAGCCAGATGGTTAACAAGTATATAGGTATGACATGCGGTAGGGATGAGAGAGAATGGGAGAGGTAAGTTTGGAAAGGTAGACAGGCACCAAATCACTTAGGGCCTTACATGCTTCAATAAAAAATTGGAATGACAATGAAAATGATGTCTTAGCCTGCTGAATTCGGTCAGGTGTGCGTCACTTTATCCACTTCCTCTACTTCCCTCCAACTCCAAGGAGGTTCTACTGGGTCTTTCATGTTTCTCCAGGTCTTCTCAAAAAGGACTGGTATTCTGTGGAGTTAAGCACAAGTCATTCTGGTGTGGAAGGACTTCAGGACACCAGGATTTGAAAGTAAGCTCCACTACGAATACTGGAAGAAATCTCAACTTTATTAGATTTCTGTCTCACAGGGAAAGTACCTCCAGTTGTGTTTGTTTTCTGTTTTTCTATCAATTTGGCAGAGAAATGAGCCTTCCTTTTGAGTAATGTAACAGGTAAGTATATAAATGACATGACTTCAGACATATATTGTTTGGCTGAATGATACAGTCATGATGGCCCTTCCAACATGAGAAAAAATTCACAAATAGAATATATTGGATTTCACAATATTGAGTTTTATGGAATCTCTATAGTTGAATAAATTGATAAAAGTCCAAAAACCCCTGGGGCAGAGTTGAGCATTCTCTCTGAGTCCCCCAACTATGCTGGCCAACTTTTATTCATTCTTCAGGTCTTAGCTGTGTCTTCAGTAACTTGTCAGACAATGGAGAATGTCACCATGTCACCAGTCCCAGATGTGCTATAGACAAAGGGAGGCAGGCTGGCAGTAACTTGAGAAATTTCATCAACCTTATAGAGCCAACGAGCCACAGCAGAGACAGATTAGGTGTTATCTCCAAACTTTCTTCACTTTTCCCCAAGGCTTATAGAGGAAAAACAGAAACATGTTCTTTCATCTCAGTATCATACATCTTCTCTCAAATTTCGCACCCTCTCTGCAACACAACACCATAACCCCCACGCCCCAACTACGTGAGAGGGCAATGGAGTAAAGATCATTAAAAAGATGGGGTATGTAAGCTAGCCACTGCAAATTCCCTTCTTTTATCCTAGAAGGCCCCATGAAGTCTGTGCATCTCATATAATCAGGACAGCTATGATCCTCAGTAGACACCCGTAAGCACTAATGCATTTGAGCTTGACAGACATCTTGGGCCAAGGCTCCTTGGCCAGCTCTTGATGAGTAGATTAGAATACCCGGCATCACCTAGATTTTACCGATAAGCTCAGGCATTATTCTCCCAAATTGCCATCATTTGCTTACCACCATCACATTCTTACGTCATTTTACCACCTTTATTCCTATGTACTAAATTTTTCTTGAAATTGACTCACTTTTTACATTTCCATCAACTGATTTAACTAAAAAGGAAAATTACACTACTGATTATGAATAGAAAATCAATATCAATGACCAGAAATAGAAGGTAACCGTAGAAATAAATATAATGAAACAAAATAATGTTATTAAAAGTTTAGCTATACACTTCTGCTTCCAGCCAAGATGGAGTGATAGTGATTGTATCTCCCCTCCTGCATCAAACAATCAAAAATGGACACTGAATATCAGGCAACAAAGGGAAGTGACTTCTGAGAAAGGGAAACAAATGTAGTGAGCTCTGCAATTGCTCCAGTACATTGTCTAGAGTTTCTGAACAGCAGTACAAGAAAGAAACCCAGGTAAAGCCCAGGGCTCTCTCTGCATTGAAGAAATGTTGCTGAGGATCTATGGAGAACAAGGGGCTAGAATAGAGAAGACAGAGACAGGAGAGAGGGGCACTGAAAGAGTATCCCAGAGATATGCAGACGTTCCCCCTTAAGTACTCAGCAGAGTGCTGACCAGCGCTTGTATAGGAGAAATCTACCTGAGGATGGAGAAAGAATCGCCTAAAAGGATTAGAGGAAATAGTATTTAGGACTCACACAGAGCCAAGTATAGTGCCTGTTCCTATTAGCCTAATAGCCTAATAGTTCCTATTAGAGTGGGAAACCTCATGATTCACAAGTTATTGGGTAGACCACTCTGATGATCTTGCCTCAGGAGTGGTGAATAATTACCTTCAGACTGATCACAGCTCAGGTGTCATCTAACAAATCTTAAAAGCAAAACCCAAAAGGATCGGACTGTTTCCACATAACTTAATTGTGCTTCAGAACAAAAATCACTGATACTTACAAGAATACAAAAATATCACCCAACAAGGTAAAATTCAGTGTTTGCAATGTATAAAAAAATTACTGGACATGCAAAGAAGTAGGAAAACACTCCCTATGAAGAGGAGAAAAATCACTCAATTAAAACCAACCTCAAATTGGCATTGGTGTTAGAATTTGCAAAAAAGGACATTGAAACAATTGCTATAACTATATTCCATATTTTCTAAAACTTAAGTAGAGACTAAGAAGATATAAAAAACATCATACTACAATTTAAAAAAACCATAATCAAGCTTTTAGAAATGAAAAACACAATTTTTAAGATGAAGAATATATTAATGGGATTAGTGACAGGTTAGACATTAAATAAGAAAAGAATCATGAAAAATTTAGATGCAGCAATAGAAACAATGCAAAATGAAACAGAGTAAAGAGATTTTTTTAATGAAAAGAGCATCTGTTAGCTATAGGACAACTTCAGGCAGCCTAATATATGTGAATTTGGAGTCTATTAAGGAGATGAGAGACAGGAGAGGTCAGAAAAAAATATATTTAAAGAAATAATAGTCACAGTTTTTCCAAATTTGATAAAAACTATAAACTTACTGATCTCAGAAGCTCAATGAGAACTATACTAGGGGATATTATAATCAAATTGCTAAAAACCAGTAATTTAAAAAAAAAATTCTTAAAAGCAGTCAAAGGAAAAGTCATGATGCATAAAGAGCAAAAATGAGGATGTCTATAGATTTCTCATTTGATACCATACAAACAAGGAGACAATGGACTGCCATGTTTAAAGTGTTGAAAGTACTATTGCATTAACCTATAGTAAAGGAAAATAACTTTCCAAAATAAAGGCAAAATAAAGAGTTTCTCCAGACATACAAAGCTTGAAAGAATTCATTACCAGCAAACCTCCCCTGTAAGAAATATTACTTGAAGTCCTTTAGGAAGAAGAAAAATACTAGGTTGAAATCTGGATCTACACAACAAAGTGAAAAAGATTGGAACTGGAATAATGACCTAAACCAACTGTGAAAGGTACACTGCTTATGGGTTGGAAGACTTAATCTTGTTTAAAAATCAATTCCTCTCAAATTAATTTATAGATAGATTCAATGTAATCCAAGCAAAATCCCAGCAGGACTTTTCATCGAAATTGATAAGCTGATTCTAAAATTTATATGGCAATGAAAAAGGACTCTAGAATAGCCAATATAAGGCTTTGGTACCCAAGACAAGATGGTAGTGGCATAAAAAATAGCCATATAGATCACTGGAATAGAATAAAGCCCAGAAATATACTCACACATATGTGGACAATGGATGTTTGAAACAGGTCTGCTGGTAATTCAGTGGAGAAAGTGCAATCTTTTCAATAATGGTACTGGGTCAAATGGATATAAAATAAAAAACAAACAAACAAAAATAAACTTCCATTCATAACCTTACACCATAAACAAATATTAACTCGTATCATAGATCGAAATTTAAAACCTAAAGCGATAAAATTTCTAGGAGAAAGCATAGGAGAAAAATCTTTGTGACCTTAGCTTAGGCAAAGATTTCTTAGATTAAAAGGCACAAAAATTACAGTACTTAAAAGAAACACAATTGGTAAATTGGACTTTGACAAAATTAAAAATGTTTGCTCTTATAAAACAGTTAAGAAAATGAAGACAAGCCACAGACTGGCATTAAATATTTGCAAATTGTATATATAATAGAGTACTTATATCCAGGATAAAGAACTCTGAAAAATAATAAGAGGACAAACAACCACATTTTTTAAAAATTAGCAAAATATTTGAATAGAAACATTACCAAAGAAGATAAACAGATGGCAAATAAAGCATATTAAAATATGCTCAACATCATTAGTCACTAGGGAAATGCAATTTAAAACCACAGTGTAATATGACTTCATACCTACTAGGATGGCTAAAATTAAAAAGACTGACTATAAGAAGTGTTGATGAGGGCATGAACAAACCGGCACTCATACTCCTCTGGTATGAATATAAAATTGTACAACTGCTTTGAAAAATGACTTGTCAGAAAAGTTAAACATACACCTACCATGTGATTAGCCATTCCACTTCTGGATATTTACCCAAGAGAAATGAAAGCATATGTTCATGCAATTACTTAAACACAACCATTCGTAATAGCTTCATTTGTAATAGCCAGAAACTGAACTGTGCGAGTGAATGGATAAACAAATTGTGGTATATTCATAAAATGGAATACTACCAAGCTATAAAAAAGAATGAACACAACCAGGTGGATGAATGTCTGAATAAATATATTGAGTGAAAGCAGCCAGGACAAAAAGAGTATGTGTTATATTCCATTTATATAAACCTCTCAAAAAATCCAAGCTCATCTACAGTGACAGAAAGGGGTCAGTGGTTCCCTGGGGATGACGTGGAGAGAAGGATCACAACGGGTCACAAGGAAACTTTGGGCGGTGATGGAAATACTCATTATCTTGATTGTGGTAATAGTCTCATGGGTGTGTACATGTGTACATGTGTCAAATCATTTCAAAGTATACCCTTTAAATATACAGTTTGTTTTATGTCAAGTATACCTCAATACAGCTGTTTCAAATATTCTGTTGCCTGAGGCCTGCTCTTCTGAAAAGCAGATTAGCTCAGGTTAGAAAGGTGTTGAAGGCACACCAGCCCGAGGCTTCCACCTTGGCGCACCCAGAGACATTGAAGGAGAGTTCCAAAGGGAATGACTTTTGCCTTCTGCAGTTCAATGTTGTTAAACGTTCTGTCCATGAGCCACTTGAAACAATCTCATGTATCACCAGGCAGGGCACGTATCCATCCCACACTTTGGGAAAAACTGGACCAGGAGAAACCTTAGACAAGTATATTACTGGGAGACTGTTCAATAAGTGTTGAATGGATGCTGGAAGTTTACAGCCTTGCTTAATCTTGAATCAACAATGACTCTAGACAAACCTGCTTAAGTGAGGAACCCACGATACCCTTCTAGATTCTCCTAAGCTGAGTGATTACAGCTTCTTAGAGTTTCTTCATACCCTCCAAATTTTGCAGATCTTAACAGCCCACTGGCATTCTGGCCTCTTTCCCCAAACGATGCCTGATTTTAAGATCATATCCACAGTAAACAATAAAATGTGAAAATATGAGTTTCTAAAGGAAGTGGAGAATGTGTGAGATAGCCAAGAAAAAGGAATTATTGTGAGCAGTACTCTAACAAAATCATAGAGGTCAAATCTTCTTCCAGTCTTTTGCTGCTTTTAAAACATATATGGTGTGCACTGATGTGGAACCAAATCATGACATCGGTCAGAGGGTTTTCTTTCATCTTTGGGAGGAAGTGGTCTCACTAAGCATAGAAAGCCAGCAGTCTTCAAAAGTTGACTTGAAAGTAAGAATCATAACTCACTTGAGGTAACACAGGTCAACATAAATTAGCCGAGGCTGAGAAGATGCAAAATGAAATACTGCAGAAGGTTTATCTGAGCTACGACACTCTGAATTTGCTTGCCCTAAAAAGAGAGAAAATCGCAAATGTCACTGTATTCGTTTTCTATCACTGTTGTAACAATTTGCCACCAAATTAGTAGCTTAAGACAACACAAATTTATTATCTTATAATTTTTAAGATCAGAAATCTGATGTAGGTCTTACTGTGCTAAAATCTTGGTGTCGGCTAGGTTGCATTTCTTTCTGGAGGCTCTAGGAAAACATGTCTCTATTTCATTGTCTTTTTCTGGCTTTTTCTCTAGAGACTGCCTACACTCCTTGGCTCATGGCCCCTTCTTCCATCTTCATATCTAGCAATGATTGAGTTGAGTTTTCTTCACGTTGCCTCACTCTGGCCTTCTGTTCCCTCATCAAACCTCCCTTTACCTCCCTTTCGCCTCCCTCTTCTACTTTTAAGGACATTTTTTTTATTACATTTGGCCCACCCAGATAATTCGGAAAGATCTTCCCATTTCAAGGGCCTTCTTAATCATAAATGCAAACTTCCTATGGCCTTGTAAAGCAACATATTCACAGGAAACTTGGGCTTAGAAAGCGAACCTCTTTGAGGGACCTTTATTCCATCAGAGTCAATGAATCATTGCGATGTGTGAAACCATTATCTCTGTGGGGAAAGAATAATGATAGGACTTTATACAAGGGTCCCTGGGGCAAGAAGAGAAAGCAGGCTCTTTCATGGTGTCCACCAAAGAGAGCAAGAATATTGGTGGGAGAGAACTGATGGAGAGAGCTCAGATTTTAATTATAAAATCATGAAGGAAATAAGGGGTGGAACTTAGCAATGAGAAAGAAAAGGAAGAAAAGGCTGCCTCGGTGTGCATGCTTTTTCAAGATCGTTTGTCTCCATGCTTTTGTAGATGAAGACAGCAAGGTTGAGAGGTTACCTTCCAGTTGATTTAAGGATGGATTCAGGCCAGGTTTGTTCACAGATTTGTGCTGAAATCTCACCCCCTGCACAGTATCACCACTTCCCCTAACCGATCAGTGAACTATCACAGGCACCTTATTACTTACTTAACATTTAGGCTTTGGGTCTATTGAAATGCATGTCCCCTCTGGATGTGATAGAGCTTTGAGCTGTCATCGTTGTAGAGAAAGGTCTTTCTCTCTCTTCTCATTCCCTGTTTGATTTCCACCAGCCCCAGGCTCTGGAGAGGAGGAGTTACAAATCTCTCAGATTCCAGAACACAACTTGAGCCACATTTACTAGCAAGTGGAATCAATATGATTTCAAAAGCCACATACCCGATGAGCAGCTTCCCTTCTATGCAGAATTTGTAATCTGAGCCAGACTCCCTTTAGAGCCTTCCTTCTTCAGATGAGCCTGAACATACCTTCACATCAAGTTCTTATGCTAGGAGTCCAAGTAGAAACGTAATAAGATCCAAAGAGCAAGGCCATATGTTCTGTCTCAGCTTTGCCAGCAATCAGGACCCCACTTGTAGTTTCTCACATGTCTTTTCCCACCCCTGTCTTTGAAACTCTTTTAGGGAGTCAACTCAACACACACACACACACACACACACACACACACACACACACACACACTGCCGAATCCCCCTCCATACTAAGTAACTGAGACTAGACAAGGGGCAAGTTACTTAACCTTTCTGTGGTTTAATTTCCTCACCTATAACACAGAGATATCGTGATATATGCATCTCATGGGATTTTCTTGAGGGCAGTAACTATGTCATGTCTTTCTTTTTACCTCCAGCATTGAGCGCAGTGCCTGACACACAGCCGCACAATAAATGTTGAATGAATAAATAAGTCACTAAATGAGAAAGTTAATATCCAAATTGACTATCTAGCCTTTTTTGCTATAGAAAAAAACAAAAAAAAAGAGTGAGAGAAAATATACCAGAATGTTGAGTGCTTATCCCTGGTGGGTGAGATGATATGTAACATGCATTTTCTTCTTTCTACTTTTCTGTTTTTCCTGTAATGAGGGTGTGGATATGGGCAGAGTGTGTACACAACAGAGCTGCTCTAACCAGACAGTCTCAGGGATTATATTAGTGAAGACGATACTAGTTGCACGAACAGATGAACTTGGACATTTTAGTATGTTAACATAATTGTAATGTATTTCTTGCTCACATGGTGAGTATGCTTGTGTGTACTCCATGCAGTCATTCAGGGACCCAGCCCCATGGAGGCTTCACCATCCACACAGGGTTGCCAGGTCTCCCTGGTGTCTACATCTGACTGGTGGACTGAGGAAGAGAAGGCATATAGAGGTTCATAAGGGAGGCTGCACGTGGTGTACCTCACTTTTACCCACATTCCCTTGGTCCAAATTCAGTAACATTGCCACACCCAGCAAGAAAGCCTGGGAAATGCAATCTAGCTATACGTCCCAATGGAAAGGAAATAGGTTTGGTGAATAGACAGAGTGAGTTAGCTTTCTTCTCCCGTGTTCTCTCCCAATGAGCCTGTTGACTCAATCTCCTGACTCACCTCTTGACTGGTCTCCCTGCCTCAAGTCTCTTTCCCTTTTAATTTAGCTTCCACACAGCTGCCAAAGTGACATTTCTAAAGTAAATATTTGACATGTCACTTGCCTTCCTTAGCTTCTTATCATCTAAATAAAGTTCAAATCTCTGCAAGATAAATCTCTCAGTCCATAAATTCAAGTGCACAGGTAATATTTCTGTCTATGACTGAACTTAATTTCAATGTCGAGCTCCAGGCTTGCCAGGCAGTAAAAGTGTAACCTTCATTCAGAGTTTCTGTCCTTTTCCTGGGGTAGAGTCTAACTGCTGGGGGAGATCACTCAATGCCAAAGCCTTGAGCAGGCATAACATCCTCAGTGGGCATCTCGGAGGGGTTTTCTGAATGAAGGCAAAAGCATGTCCTGCCCTTAGAACACTCCAGGAAACCACGTCTTGAGACTCTTATTCAAATAGTCAGTGCAAGGAAGCAAACCAAGGCCAGCAGTACTGAAAACGAAATAAAATAAGAAAATGAGATATCACTATGGGGATTGGGGGAACTATTAAAAAGAATTGATGGCAGAAATGGAAATCTCTTGTGTACATATCTTTATAAAATAATAGAAAAGCAACTTGAGATCAGCAGTTCAGTATAGTAGGCAGCTGGCTAGTATATAGTGTAAATGAGTGGCTGCATGTTTTTTAATGCTTTTGATTGGTAAATTAATTGATCTCTAAGTGCCATATTTATATATTCGTACAGTTCCATTCAAACCAAAGTACAACTTGAACTGTAATTTTTACTGGCATGCAAAACAATTCTATAAAAGGATATATAGACATATGATTTACTGAATTATAGTCAAATGTATGAAGGAAGAGAATGTGTCCAGATACGGAAATGATAAAACGTTACACCTAGAAAGAATTCGTTTCCTATATGGAGGACATAGGGGTCTATAGAAGCAATGGCTCACCCAAGATCGTGTGACTCAGTGACAGCTAGGACCCAGATCCACACCCCACACCTACTCCCACCCGGTACAATGTGAATGGTTAAGGAAATTGGCCCACGTAGAGCTCCAGAAGCCTTCAGAGCTACTGGGAAAATACGTGTCCATGCATAAAGCAGCTAGAAAGTTAGTCAGCTGCTGACCTTCCCTTGTGTGCTGAACACCTTTCACCTTCTTCTAGCCTGAGCCAGGACTCGCGTCCAGGCAGGGCTCTAAATCTCGAATGGCTAATGTTGCTTCTTGCCCACACATATAGACCCAGGTCTACCATACACATTCCCCTCCTCTGGTCACAGCGTCTCAGTTTGCCCTGGGGGAATGGCCCCTCCTCAGCACGTGCAGCTGTGGGGGACAGTCCTTTACAGTGTCTAGTGTTCCTTGGTTGAAAGAGTCCATATGATCCATAGGCCAGATTCCCTCTCCTGGAGATGCAGATCTTGGTCACAGTGACACACAGATGAACAAACAGTGGGAGCCAATTCACCCAGTGATGATACCCTGAAGAGATCATCCATTACTGCACTGCTCCCAAGATACCCCGCACTTCCCTAGTTACCATCTTTCCGAGAATTGGTTAGTTAGCTTTTCTTTCAATTTCGTGTGTCATCTCAGATCCCTCCAGTGAACCTTTCTGTGCCTAAATGTGTTAGAATTGGTTTCAGGTACCTGCAATCAAATAACCTGAACTGATCGAACATACAGTGGGCAGTCCAACTGACCAACCGCCACTCACCTGACGTTTTATTTACCTGGCGGATTAACTGGTACCTCAGAAAGCTGATCACTAATATCTAGTCTGCCTGACTTAGTACATCCACGCATTCCTTTTAAGTTCTAAACGTACAAAGCAGCATCGTGTTTATTCCCAAATCTGTTCATGCCAATTATACAAATTATTGCAGTTTCAGAACATAATTAAATTTCAACTAAACTAATGAAAAGTGAAGCCAAAAAACAGTGTTTATTCTTGTGAAAAATTAATTTTTTGGAGTTTTGATAATGGTAAACAACTGAAAAATGCTTCAGAAATTAGGTGTTTATGAGAACACAATCATAAAATGGTACAAATTTATAAACTCTAGAAGGATTTTTGAAGTTACATTGCTTTACAAAGAATTTTAAGTTCTTGCTTCCCTTAAAACAAATAAAAACTAGAAATCAGAGAGATCCTAATGGGTGACTCCAATCAGTAGACCCAAAATCTTTACGTCAGGAAAAGGTTTTGGCCCTATGAAAAATTTGGAAAGAAATTAGCATTTATATATGTTAAGTTAAAGATACTTTAAGTTAAATACTTAAGTTAAAAATATATTATTCATTATGATTTCTTGGTTTAACTATATTTTTGCAATTTAATTAAGTGATCAAGTTGAATAGGTCTTTGTATACAGAAACCCAGAGGCAAACTCTTAATGTCATATATGAGATTAAGTTTGCGAACTCATCTTGGAAAAAGTGCTACATACCTCATTGCTAAATATCACTTCAGTCACCTTCGAAGTACTCCCCTTGGGAAGCTATGCGCCGACACCAGCACTTAGCCCACCCATCAAAGCCATTTTGGAACTCTTTTTCTGGAATGGTCATCAGAGCTGTTGCCGTATTACCCTTGATGTCCTGAATGTCATCAAAATTTCTTCCTTTCGATATTTTCTTTATTTTCGGGTAAAGAAAGAAGTCACTGGGGGCCAGATCAGTTAAATGGGGAGGGTTTTCCAATAGTTATTTGTTTACTGGCTAAAAACTCCCTCACAGACAGTGTCGTGTGAGCTGGTGCATTGTCGTGATGCAAGAGCCATGAATTGTTGGCGAAATGTTCCATTCGTCTAACTTTTTCATGCAGCCTTTTCAGCACTTCCAAACAGTAAACCTGGTTAATTGTCCAGTTGGTACAAATTCATAATGAATAATCCCTGTGATATAAAAAAAAGTTAGCAACATCGTTGCAACAAGTTCAGGAACTCAATTGTTAGGCCTCGTATATATGCTAAAGTGTTAGTACTTGGTGGTACTGGCCTGTCTTGAATTTAGGGACCTCCCCACAATGCTTTGCCTCTCAAAAGATAAGAGTTGCAAAATATCTGAGGGATCATCTAGTTCACATCTTCTCTTTACTGATGTGGAAATTGAAGCCCACACAGGGGAAGTGACTGTGCTGAGTCACTCAGTGGTTGATGGCAGAGCTGAGACTATGACCCAGGTCTCCTTAATGTATGAGCTCATCCTGAAGCACAGCAATGTGGTCCAACAGACTTGATCCATTTATTTATTCCTTTGTAGGCACAGCTTTAATACAAAAAGAAATTATTGTAATAAGATAATGTGCAATAAATTATCAGATCATTTTAGAAATAGTATCCACTCAAAAAATATGAAGCTCATTATTCAGAAGTGAAGGAAATGGGAATGAATTACTCTGGGTACGCTGAATAAATCACTATTAACTCATTTGCAAACATTTTAACTATCGGAGTACTGATGATGGCCCATGTTATCCCTGGTCTGCTTTCTCCTGTGTATCACAGGTTCCCACATCCCCCGCTCACTTTACCTGATGCAATTTTATAAATGAAGCAAGAGAGCTACATTTTACAGTTAATGACAGACTGGAAAGGTCTTTTCCTTAATTATCCCAGAGATAAAGATGTCCTTTCACCAAAGTAGATGTGAGTATGAAGGTTAATGGTTGATCAGGTCAAAAAAGGAGAATTGGCTGATCTACTTTCCCTGGCTGATTTTTTAAAAAATAATTGGCTGTTTTTGGCTAGAATTGACAAGACTGAATGATGGTTTAGTGTTGGGAATTCAAGGACAAAAAGAGTTTATTACCCACCTATTCTAGAAGCCATGTTGGCCATAAGCAAGGTCAACACTCCCCTCCAATTTTCTCTCCTCCTCCCGCTCCTATGAGGATGGTTGCCATGTTTTATTTCACTCCTTTCAGGGACACCGCTGCTCAAAACCAAAGACTTGACTAGGGCAGACTACGAGAGTTGGGGTGGGAGGGTGTCTGCTTCTTTGCTGGATTTTATTTTCTAGGAGTCTCCAGCAGTCTAGGCCGTACCGGAGTTACAAAGTCAAACACTACAGAGCTAGACCATTAATATATGTGATGAGGTACATGAGCCTGGCTGAGGAGCTCTGTGTAAATAGGGGAGTCCATGACTAACTAAAGAGGCAGCCCCATGCAGGTCCAGCCTCCTGGAAGAAGGTGGGCCCCATCAACCAGATTTGCTAACTCGTTAAGAGAGCTAGAAATTGAATTATTTTATGTAAACTCTCTTGGTTTTAAAATTAGTTAAAATTTGAAACACAAAGCCAAGATATATATATACATATATATATCTATCTATCTTTGGACCAGCTACTGTCCATGAGCCACCAGTGGTGACCCTGGCTTCTCCAGGCCTCTCACTGGCAGGTGTGCTCCTGACTCGCCAACTCCATGTGGAAAAGGTAAAATCTGGGGATAGGGCCTTGAGCTTTGGAGAAAAAGGTGAAGCTTCAGCATGCTTAGTTCTAGACCACTTGAGCCAGTCTAGGCTCCGAAGAGAATCCTTCCTGTGACCTGGCCTATCGTGATCAAATCAACATTAGCACTGGAGGTAAATCACACCATAATAAAAAGTATCCATGTTCCTGATGAATTTTCTTGTTTTTCTGTTGATGAATTTCCCCCACGGTCCTCTGGGATAGTCATAGGGCAAAAATGAGTGGTTTAAGATCCCATGTCCTGGCCATCTATCTTTCTTTTAATTATCTTCAGGTAACCCTGTTATAACCTCCAAAACGTCCTTTGTTTGTGTGTGGATGAGGGGAGCAGGCAGAAGGTGAGGCTCAGTACATCCTGATCGTTTACACGCATCACATTGACTGTATTATCCATTTCATGGATTCTGCAAAGACACACCAAAAATTTGGGAAGACCCTACTGCAGTTCACTATTAAAGCTACACTAATCGTATCTAATAAAAATACTATATTTACTTTCCACCGCTACTATTGCAGGGATCAGGTATTCGTGTAAGTAAGTAGAATTCAATAGGACTAATTGTTCATTATAGAGAGATCAAAATACTTACGTAGCCTTTGGTTCCAAAGATCTGTACATGGAATTAAAGAATTACCAAATGCCATAGTTTGGCATTTGGTCTTCCTAATTATTTCTGTTCTTGGTTAAAAAGTTTTTCACTGAACATTATCTCAGTGAGTGAAACTACAGTATGTTAACCGAACCAACCAAATAGTCTGATATTCATCAATAATGGTGGGAGAAGCCAGAGGCTTTGGTGTGTTGTTTACGGAGCACTTGTATGCAGATCTGTGTACTAATAAGAGTAACAGATTAACTGATCCATTTCTTCTGGAGAGTACCCAACAAAGGCACCATTAGGAAGAATCTTTGGGCTAGATCAGCGACATTTATAAAGTAAGTACGATCACAGTTCCTTTGTTCTCTGGACCTGTTCCCCTTGTGGTGATGTGGGAGCATTAAGTAGGCTATTCTCTAAAGGACTTTACCAGCCCTGACACTGAAGACGGTCGGACTCTGGACCCTAGTGTCTGGACTTGAGTCCTTGTTTTGCCACTCACTCACTGAGTGGTGTTGATAAGTCCCTCTTTTGGCATCAAGTTTCTCATCTGTTAAAGGGGAATAATAACATGACCAGCCTCATGGTGCTTGTAAGGATTAAGTGGGATAACACATGTGCTTGGAAGAGTGTTGGTTATGTAATATGCACCCCAGAAAGGTTAACTAATAATATTTCCACACTAAAGTAAATACAGTTCTTTAAAAGGAAGCTCTTGGCTCCCTGAGGAGGAAGCCTGGCTTCTGGTCCCCGCTCTGCAGTTAGTTGATCTGGCCCTGAGTGAGGAGGAATTCTGTCTTGCAAGGCCCCTGGTTCTGCGTCTGTAACGAGGAGGTCGGACAAGCATCGTTGAGTCTCCACAAGTCCTAATTGATAACTTCCCAGAGGTGAGCTCTAAGTGCTCCTGGCAGTTCTGAAGTGTTTATTTCTATTTAGGTTAACTAGCCTCAGCCCTAGGATGTGGATTAAAATGAACAGATCTATCACAGTGCCTAGGGTGGAGTATTTTAAAGCCAAGTACAGACAATAGAACAGTTTTTGTATTTCCCTAGGCAGGGTAAGTATGGGGGAAGCACTTGTGCCATTCGCTCCCTGCTCCCTTCCTCCTTCTCTTCCTCCTCTCTGAGCAGCTGTGTGAGTTGGGGAGAAGGGCTGGGCCTGGGACTCAGCACTCTCTCAGTCGGGAGTAGCCTCGCCTCCACACACTGTGCTAGGTGGCCTGCCTGACAAGAGGCCTGCAGCTGTTCCTTTGCCCTGGCTGGGGGCTGCAGGGTTTCATTCAGAGAGAAAAGTGTTAGTGGTTGCAGATCCATGCTATGTTCCCACTCAATTTCATTGGTAAAAGCTGGCATGTGGATCTTGGGTTATCTCATTTCCAGTGATATATTTCTCAGTAAGGTCTGAAGCCGGAGGGGGAAGTGAGCTGGGTTTTTTGTTGTTGTTGTTGTTGTTTTTATGTGGCCCCTGAGTCCCAATAAATATCGTGGGGTCTGTTTGAATTTGCTTAGAAGAAAAATGCTCAAGTTCAGTATGGCTTGTTTATACTATGATGCCAATTCCCTAGCAAGGCCAGACCACAAGGATCCAGAATCTTCAAGGACCTAGAAACAGATTTTCCTGATTAAAAGGTGCGAGTCCTCAAACTCTAGCTCACCAACCACTGCTTTCTGAGCCAGACCTCCCTGTTGAGCACTTTCTCCTTGGAATGTGACTGCCCTCCAGTTCCACCCTGCATCAGCTAAAAGCCTCTCTGTCCCAGCTCTGAAATCCTGAGGAACTATCCATCTTATTCTTATTTAAACATTCTAGCCCAGAAATAACTTGCAGGATGAAAGGGGGTCTTATATCAGTTATGCTTGTGCTGTTTCGCTGGGTACATGCATTTCCTCTTTGCTCTTTTTCAGCACTCCCTCTACAGCACTAGTCAGAAGATTCTTCGTCCCAAAGTGTTTCAGCATTGATGCCAGAGGAATTATATCTCGTGTCCTTCCACACTCTTTCTGCTGGTCTTTGCAGCTGAGTCACGATAGATTTGACATTTTCTCATAAGGAACCTATTAAACTGTCCAGATAATAAAAGTAAAACCAGCGTTTGTTTCCCTAGAAGAAAAATTAGTGCCCAGCTTCCCCCTGCATGTAATAACCACGTCTAATTGCCAGTGTTATGCATTTACTTAGAGTGATGCCCCGGGTTGCCGAATTTAGGATCCTTCTGATTCAATTACCTGATGGTATTGAGGGTATACATCTCTCCACTACAGTTGACAGGCTTTGCCGGGCATCCACTGATTCCACAGATGATTTCTTTTCCAGATGGTAAAAGGAACCGATAAGCCATTTCCTCTAATCACCACAGCACTTCAGGCAGAGCTGGATGGCTCCCGTATTGATCCACTCTGTTCACTTTCCACCCGCACTCCAGCCCTAGGCAAGGCAGAATTTCCTGTAAAACACTTCGAAACACTCCACATAATTCTGGTGAGGTGCAAAGAAGTGCAGTTCTTCCCCTTGGATTTCCTTTTCTGTCTTTCTTTCTCCTCCTCCTCCTCCTCCCTCCTCCTCCTCCTTCTCCTCCTCTTCCTCCTCCTCCTCCTCCTCACTTGGGCTCTTGCTGTAGCAATGGAAAAGGATGATTAGCCGATGTGGAAAGCCAGAGAAATAGGGGTCTACCTGCAATGCTGTGTTTGAAAACAGGGAGATCTCAATCTACTTTCAGGGAATTAACTCCTTCTAAAAATACAAGCTAAATTTGCAGATGAGACAAATAGGAACAATGTCTGAGTACAGAAATGTCTCATTCAAGTTGTTTTATATTTAGATAGTAACCCACCGTGTTTCCCCGAAAATAAGACCTAGCCAGACAATCAGCTCTAATGCGTCTTTTGGAGCAAAAATTAATATAAGACCCAGTCTTATATTACATTACATTATATTATATTACACCTGGTCTTATATTATAGTAAAATAAGACCGGGTCTTACATTAATTTTTGCTCCAAAAGACACATTAGAGCTGATTGTCTGGCTAGTTCTTATTTTTGGGGAAACACAGTAACATTTATCCTAAAATATGAAACAAAAATAAAATCACTACAGATGAATCATAATTCTAAAATATAATAGTATCTCCCCCTGAAACTGGATTGATACTGCCTTTTTAGGGTGTTTAATATATGTGTATCTGAGCAGAATGTGGCCAGAAAAGCCTTGTCTAGACTGTATCAAGGTCTAGCCAAACAGCTTCCAAGGTGCAGGTGGAGAGGGAAGCCTCCGCTTATCTTTCACAGGCCCCCAAATGATTTAGTTACAGGAGACCAGTACCCTGGAGGGCGAATGTCTGAGATATTTTTAATGAAAAACAACAACAACAACAAAAAAAACTATGAGTTTGTCCATTTGTTGTGTTTTGTTTTATAACAGACTCATAGACACAGACAATAGAAGGGTGGTTACTGGAGGGGAAGGGAGCTCAGAGGAAGATGAAGAGGGTCAAATATATGATGACGAAAGGAGACTAGACTTTGGGTGGGGAGCACATACGTGTATATACAGATGATGTGTTATAGAATTGTACACTTGAAACTTATATGTTATTAACCAGTGTTAGCCCAATAAATTTTAAAAAAAAACAGCTCTATTTACAAAGGACAAAACAACAAGTGCTGATGTGTGCACCTCTCAAAATGGACATTTTCCAATATTTACTTCAAGAGCTTTTTTTTAATAAATAAACACACGTATTGCAGAAAAAGTTGACACCTCCTCTGTTCCATCCTCCAATATATTTACCTCTCCCCAATACCTGAAGCAACTTTCGTTCTCCGTATAGAGTTCGTCTAGTTCATGTGTTTAAACGTTTGCTGTGAGTGTGTCTGTCTCTACTTACCCTTAACTGCTGTGTAGCATTACCATGCTCACCATTTTTAGTTTAAATAATGGGTATCAAAGTGTAATTTGCTTTTTCTCATTCAATAGCGCTTTAATATCTGTCCATACAGATATATGAAGGTACTTCTCATCGGTTTTAGCTGTGGTACAACATTCCATCGTTATCAGTATATCACTATTTATTAATCCCCGTTCTCTTACAGATGAACATTTGAGTCATTTCCAATTTTTTGTTATTAAGAACGATGCTGCAGAACATGCTTTGGCCTCTCTCCCTATTGCACATGTGTAAAAGCTGCACGAGGATATAAAGCCAGCAGTGGAATTGAGGGTCACAGGGTTAGGGCATTGTCATCTATACTTAGTATCACCAAATCACTTTCCAAGGTAATTATACCAACTGGCACTCCTCTCAGCAGGGTTTACGAGTTCCCTTTCCCCACCAGCACCTGATATTAGCAAACCTCTTAAATTCTGCTGATTTTCTGGTTGTCATCCGTTTTTTTTAATTCCCCAAATCTAGTCAGGCCGAGCATCTCTCTTCATATGCTTATTGGCTGTTTGGATTTCTTCTACTGTGAAATTTCTCTTTGAATCTTCTGCCTATTATTCTGTATGTTGTTTTGTCTTCTTATTGATTTGTAGGAGTTCCTTATGTAGAGTGCTTAATAATCCTTTTTTGTATTAAAAAAAATCATACATTGCAATGGAAGCTCCGCTCCGCCTTGACAATTAATTAAGAGTTGGAGAGTCACATACTCAGGGCCTTTTCAGAGCCTAAAAGGTTAATCTAAAGAATTTATGGAACAATGATATTAAGAAGCCACTTGGTCTGGGTATGGCGTGCTCAAAAAGACCAATGGATGGTGGGGCAAAGGATAGAGCCTTAGAGGTTTGATGAAAAGGCTTAGGGAGACAATTCTGTCATGATCTCAAGAGTATACGGTTATGACCTACTTCGAAGATTTTCTCAAAATAATATTTAATTTGTTTTTTCAGTTACAGTTGACACTCAATATTATTTTATGTTAGTTTCAGGTGTACACAGTGGTTAGACGTTTATACAATGTAATCAGTGATTCCCCCTGACTAGTCTAGTACCCACCTGGCACTATGCATAGTAGTTGCAACATTATTGACTATATCCCCTATGCTGTACTTTACATCCCTGTGACTATTTTATAACTACCAATTTGTACTTCTTAATCCCTTCCCTTTTTTCACCCATCCCCAACCCCCCTCCCATCTGGCAACCATCACTTTGTTCTCTGTATCTATGAGTCTGTTTCAGTTTTGTGTGTTCCATTTATTTTGTTCTTTAGATTCCACATATAAGTGAGATCATATAGTATTTGTCTTTCTCATTTTGACCTATTTCACTTAGCATAATACTCTCTAGGTCCATCCATGTTGTCACAAGAAAATAATTAGAGTTTTAGCATTGTCACCACTCCAAGCATTTTTAAGCCATGCTCTGAGAATTGCTCAAGCTTTGTAAATAGATGCTGATATTTGCAATACAGCAGGTCCTCAATTAATGTCCTTTTGTTCAATGTTTCATTATAATGTTGAGATACTATCGGAACTTAACTTTTGTTTATATCGATTCATCTGTGATAAAATTGGTTTTGTTATATGTAATATCACTTAAAGTCCCAGAACCTGGTGACTATGTTAAGTGAGGAGTTACTGCGTTTATGTTGGTAGCTTTTTCTTTAAGAGAAGGGAGACTACCCAAGGGCATGTAACAATGATTACCATAAATGATATTCCACCTAAAATTTGCTGCTGCCGAGTGAGAATGTGGGATTTCCCTAAGCAGTGTTATCTCTGAAGTTCTTGGACTGATTATCAGAAGTGTCATTTTGCATAAGTTGTATTTCTAGGAATTTCCTATTGTCTTTTTTATTGACGGGAGGGCTCTTTCTATTTAAAACTGTAGGAAGGCAATTCAACAAAAATTAAATTTAAAAAATAGTAAGTAAATAGACAGAACCTACCCACACTCCTAAATGGAGGAAGAGGGGATTGGAGGCAAAGGTGGGAGGAAGAACTAGGGAACCCACCATTAGAAACTGCTCCCCCACCATGGATGAAAAGCTTTCCAAGCAGCTCTTTGGGGGAGGTTAAGGATAAGTGTGACACCATTAAAGGAAAAACCCAGAGGGGCTGGCATCTCCTTAATATAATGGAGCTCTTCCAAGACACTGTACAGCAATAAAGAGAACAGACAGAGACATCAAGTACTGGCCATGAAAGCTTGGCAAAGCCATAAAAGAGACATAGAAAAGTGACTCCGGGTTCCACTTTCTCACCCAAAACAGGAGGAAAAAAATGGTTCAGAGATAAAGTGTTTTTTGGGGGCCTGTCCCCATTCCCAAGGAGCTGGGGAGTCACTGAACTAATTGTGGGTACTCATACCAGTGGACCTTCCAACACCAGCATTGCAGAGAATAGAGTAACATGGTTTAGGTATATGACAAGGTCCACTCAGAGTTGCCCACCTGTTTTAGGTTTAATAAGAGGAGTAAATCAATCTCTTCAAGTTCAAGGGTGGATAAACAACACAAAATCTATAAAAACAGCATTCTGAAAAATAAACATAGAAAACATTTTAATAAAGAAAGAGAAAGAGCATCCATCTGAAAAAAATACTACTTTAAAACAAAAATAAAGTTCTGATAACATCTGCTTTGTGCTCCACAATAAAATTTTACAAAACATAGCCTCTGAGATAAAGAAAGATGATAATCTCAGACTGAAAAATAAAAGGAACTACGTAGATAGTGAAGAAATATGAAGAACTTTATTATTACTATAACTAAAATTTTTAATTGCATTGTAGTCAATAAAGAGTAGAATCACTACTGTAGAAAACTGAATTAGTCATGTAAAGGAAAAGATTGAGTCACTCTCCCAGATTGAAAAGACTGATGAAAATGAGAGAGAAGCACATGAAATTGAAATAAAAGTTAGACGCAATAGAAAAGTACTTTCCTGAGCGGAACATCTCAATTTCTAGGTCAAAGGTATTTATCATGTAGCAATCAAAATTGTTAAAATGAGATTGGCACTTACACATACCCTGTTTAAATAATTGAATTTCAAAAATAAAGACAATTTCCTACAGAGAGCCAGGCAGAGAGGGTTGGGTTCTATCAGGAGAGAAGGATTACTTATAAAGGAAAATAATGAGCTTTCCCTCAGAGGTCTTCTATACAACATTAAAAGTCAAATAGTGAGAAAAAAATAAAATATTTAAGATAATGTAAACGAAAATAAATTTAAAAACCCACAAGCTTCTGAAGGCAAAAATCTTCAGGACCAAAAAAAAAAAAAAAGAAATAAAAAGAATCAAAATGAAGAGCTCAAGAATAAGTAAGTTATTTAACAAAAGGTTTTTAAGATTAATAATATTTCAGTGTAGAATTGTTCACATAACATTTTTATGAAACCGCATGAAAACTGAATAATTCTTGAAAAGGAAAATGTGTAATACTGAAAAAAATTTACAATAATAAATTTTATGTCAACTGTCCCAGAATACATAAAGAATACAAGAAGGACATTGGGGTTGTTAGAGAAATGGGTAGAGTTTTGAATAGGGAATGCAATACATAAGGTTTCGTTCATAATGTTGATAACTACATTTTTACTATAATGTCAGGGTAACAACCATGAAAAATAATTAACTAATTAATTAATTAATTATTGTTAAAGTATACTGTGTTTCCCCAAAAAATAAGACCGGTTTTATATTAATTTTTGCTCCAAAAGACACATTAGGGTTTATGTTCAGGGGATGTCATCCTGAAAATTCATGCTAGGGCTTATTTTCCGGTTAGGTCTTATTTTCGGGGAAACACGGTAGTTGGCATACAGTCTCAGTTTCAGGCGTACAACCTAGTGATTCGACATTCTACCTCACAACAGTCAGAACATCTATTTTCAAAGGTCAGCAGATATTAGGTGGTGCAAAAGTAATTGTGCTTTTTGCAATTTTTTTTTTTTTAACCATTTGAACCACAATTACTTTTTGGACCAACCTAATAGCAAGTGTTAGCAAAGTTGTGGGGAGAAGGGACCCCTGGTGCACTGTTGGTGGGACTCAACTTGGTGCAGCCACTGTGGAAAACAGTACGGAGGTTCCTCACAAAACTAAAAATAGAACTAACAACCAGAAAAAATTTCCATCAAAATGCATGCCATTCAAGTTATTGGAAGGAAAAATGTTAAGTGATGCTTCCTCTCCATCCTTATCATGGGCCAGGCCAAAAGCCTACTGTCACTGAGAGAATTAAGCCACACTTCATAGTAGTTTATGGTTAACAACATGTCCGTGAGAAGATACACAACACATTAATAGCCATACTAGATATTTGGCATATGGAAGTCATAGCAAGCTATGGTTTGGATTAAGAAAAACCCTTTGGTCTTCACAAGCAAACACAATGTAAGTAGAAAAACATTCCTAGTGCTCTTTTCTGAATTGAGATGAATTTAAGGCTTACAAATTTACTTGGCTTCCACTAAGGTTTCAATGAGTTTATATTCTTTCTGCAGTTAACCTGTCAAACTCCTGGCTTTGAATTTTATTTAGTCAGAATTTCTTTATTAATAAAACTATCCCATCAGTGTCATGGGCTGAAATTTCATTTAGGTCTTGAGAGTCATAATAATTCCAGAAGGGATAATAAATGAACTCTCAAGTAAAATAAATTTTAACTGACACACCCTCCATTAAAGAAGACTCAACCACCAGACCCTCGGCTCCATGTCCGTTGATATATATTCAATGTATTTTGCTACCTAAGGAGGCTCTGAATGTGTCTTGTTTTTTGTTTGTTTGTTTTTTCAATCAGTGAGTGAACTTTACATTGTCTTACAAACAGAAGTATAAGGGGAAAACATTTTCATAGATAGAGAAAAATAAATAAAAGCTAAAGGAATGGGTTGATGGAAAGTTAACGGCTGAATTTATAACCTATGCTGACAGTTCCAGGTAAGATAATGCTACAAAGATGGAATCTAAGGAGGCAGAGCTAAACTTGAGAAATATTGAAATAGTATAAATGTCTTGTATTGGGGGGCATGGCAACCTCAAACTTTTCTTCCTCTCCAACAACCTATGTTGTTCAGGTCCAATATAGAGCAACAATCTCCTTTTGACATGTGACAACACAAGCTTTCCCTCCCCCTGTAGAATAAAAAATATTTTAGAAAGTTGGAAAGAAGTAAGAAACTGGAAAGATAAACTCATGTTTTTAAATCTATTTTTGGTTAATTAGCTCCAGTCATGAATAATGAAAGAAAGCAATCTTGATAATAGGGTAGCTGAGAACTATAATAGATTTATTTATAATAACTATACAAAGGGAATGGACTTTATTTTTGAAATTAATTTTTAATGTAATGGTGTGCTATTTCAACAATGAGCATATCTTTGACCTAAGAATTCATTGATTATAATAGTTGTGATTGCCTGCCTGAATATGCCAGGTGTGTGTGACCATCACTGGCCTTTTCTTCGTTACAGTTTATAATTTTATGTCATAGCAGCCATCAGTAAATGTGGCTTGTTCAAGTTAGTGAATAATTATCCTTTACATTAGAACTGTAACTCTGCTAGTCACTAATGTATTTGCTAATCATTATTTCTTATTATGGACATTAGCCCAGTTTAGCAAGGATCTTGAGTGTCGAATGAGGACCATTTTGCTTCTATTCTTTAAATGGTGGTGAGTGTGAAGAGGCAGGAGTAAAGGGTTGGAGCCAAGCCCAGTTCCTGGCATGTAGTAGAAGATAAACACGAGCTGAATGTCTGGGATTCATGTTTATTGAGTGTCTACTATATGCCAAGCAATCTAATCCCCCCAGTCCTTGTATGCATGTATTATTATTCCCATTTTTCCAATAAGTAAGTAAATGTTTGGAGAAATTAATAAACTTGCCTTAGCTTAGCTGTATTGCTAAAATTTGACTCCGGATTCATTTGACTTTAGATCACAGCCCTTTCTACCACACTTCTAATTCCTAAACATATGTATCATTGAAAATTACTCACAAACTATATGACATGGGTTTGAAAATTTCTAGCAAACTCAGTTCAATGCCGAGCAATAATACAATGATTTACAGTTCCGTCATTTCTTTACAGTGAAATCATTTCTAGTAAAAAATGATACAAGTTTATATTACATTGGAGTTGGCATCAATATTCTTTTGAGAAAATCTTTAACAGAATCATAGAGGCTAAGGATCTGAAGGGACTTCACATTTTATCTAGTCTAATCATAGTTGGAAATTTATGTCTGTTGCTCTAATTAGGATGTTGAACACTTAATACATGAAGCTAGAAATTCTCCAGGCATACTCTTTGCTGAAGAAAGAGAAACCATGGTCAGAGTGAGTTGCCAGGAGATCCATGGCAAGTGAGGAAGACAAATTGGGTGAGAAATTGAGAAGTAAATTTAATACCTCACTTTCCATTTCCAGGCTTGAAAACCAATAGAAATAAGTATCCGAATGCTGCTAGACTAGATGAAACCTGATGTCCCTTTAGACCATGAAGGTCTGCGATGATATTAAAGGCCTTTGCAGAATGATGATGATGTTGTTGTTGATGGAAAAACCCAACGTAAAATCTCATGAAGCTGACAGGATGGGGAAACAATGTTTAAAGACCGCACAATGGTTGTGTGTATTCAGCTGGGAGGGCGGTGATCTAGGAGCACCTACAGTACATTTGGATCCAATTGCATTTCGATGCCGGTAGTAGGTTGAACCGTGGCCTCCCAAATATGTCCGTGTCCTATTCCAGAACCTGTGAATGTTACTTAATATGGCAAATGGGACTTTGCATGTGTAAGTGAGGTGGGGAGTTATTCTGGATTAACATGGTGGGTCCAGTATAAACACAACATCCTAATAAAAAGGACACTGGAGGAGTCAGAGTCAGAGATGATGTGAGGAAGGAAGCCGAGATTGGAGTGATGTGCTGCAAAGATGGAGGAAGGAGTCACAAACCAAGGAATATAGGTGGCTTCTAGGAGCTGAAGGCAACAGCTCCTCTCCTCAGATTCTCTTCTCAGGGCCTCCAGAAGGAACCAGCGCTGCAGACATCTTATCATTAGTACAGTGTAACTGATTTTGGATTTCTAACTGTCCAGAACTGTGAGAGAGTAAATTAGTGTTGTGTCAAGCCCCTACATTTAGGGTAGTTTGTTTCAGCAACAATAGCCATCTCACTAGCCAGAACAGAAATCACTGCCTGAGCCCTTTTTCTTCGGACTACGCCTTCAAGGAAACATGAGTTTTAGAAGACAAGTCACACCATTGACGTGATGCACTTGTGTCTGCAGGATTCACAGTATGACTCTCTTTCCTGACACTTCCCAGTAACATGGTTGGCTCCAGGCTGTCCACGGCCTGGCTGTCCTCGTGTGTGGATAGGAGGGCTCGTCTTTAAACCTGCCCTCTCCCCCAAAATCTAGACTCACATTTTGTTGTCTGCTAGGCACGTCCCCTTGGATGTCTCACCATTAGTTCAGGGTCAGCAAACCACTGCAGTCTCATCTTCTTCCTAGGAAAATGCACAGACGATGTCCTGCGATTATTCCTGATCCTATGCAATCTGCTTGCAAAAGTCATCCCTCTGTCCCCTAGGGCTCCTCACTGTCCTTCTGATTAATAACATACCATCACCCAGACCAAAAATGTCATGTCACCTTTGGCAATTCCTTCTGGGCTCCTCTCTTATTTAATCAATTACCAAGCACTGTCGTATCTGTTCCCTACTTTCTACTCCCACTGTTCTGTTCAAGTTTAGGTTCCAGAGACCTTACTGTGAAGGTAATGGTCTCCTTGTGATTTTGGATTTCAGTCTCCAATGCTTGACTCCCTCTTCCCAGATAAACTTTCCTAAAGGAATACCCTTTCTAATCACGTCATTCCACTGCTTTCCTTCATCTACCACTGCAGGGAAAAAACTCCTTAAGTTCTCCTCCTCCTTCGTATTTTATTTCCCCCCTCTTCCCCTATTGCCCTATCCTTACCCTACCTTCTAATCTAGGATACTTGCTATTCTCCAGGAAAGCTTGTCTCCCTACCTGTGTGTCCTTACTCTGTATTTGTTCTCTGCCTAGAAGAGTCTCTATTCTGCAGTCCCATCCCTGCATGCCGAAATATTGCTCATGTAAGATAGGGTTACAAGGTATGATAGTTTTAAAATATGTCCACAAATTCTTTACTAGGTCTTTCTACAAGAGGAGGAGTCTAATTCTCTTCCTCTTAAATGTGGGTTAAACAAAGTGACAGCTAAATCACTCCTGAAGTCCTAACCCACAGCAACTGTGAGATAATACGTGTTTATTGTTAAAAGCCACTAAGTTAAGATAATTTGTTATACACCAATAGGTAATTAATACAATAGTCAATTTTTTTTTTCCAACAAGAATTTCTTGAATACTTATAATGTGTTGGATTCCCACCCAGCGACCAGTGATGCAGGAGTGAACTTGCAAGTCTGGTCTCTGTTCTTATGCTAATTATAGTCTGTCTGGAGAAACACACATTAAACAAGCAATTACCCAAATAGTTATCTAATTATCATTATGACAAGTTCTATAAAGTAGAAGACAACTGGGCTATGATAGCATAAACAGATCTGCTCTAGCAGAATGGAGGAAAGGTCTAAGCACCAAGGAACTAAGCGTTCCCATGTGACGATCCAGGGCTTTGAAGAGAACTTTGGGCCGCAGTAGAGTCCAAATTTGGGAAGGTGAGCTCTAGATCCAACTGCCTTCATCTGAATGCAGTCTCTGCGCCTTATGAATCGCAGGATCTCAGGCGACTTTGTCACCTCTCGGACCCTCAGTTTCTTTACCTGAAAGTAGTTACAATAGCAGTACTCCTTCATAGAGTTTTTAAACAGAATAAACCAGCTGATACATGTGGAATAGCTATAACAGTGCCTGGCACATTGCATATGCTCAGTTGAAATTAGCTACTAATTTCTATTTGGAGTTTCTCTGTCTGGTCCATCACTGGTTTCTAAATCAATGAAATCTGCTCATCATTCTTCTATTCTGGCTCCATCCCTCTACGAAGGAGAATTGTGAGTCCTGTTTTATTAACCCTAAGCTGTGAGCAATCAGCTTCTCAGAACATAACTTTAAGATTACACACCAAATTGACTTGGGATGGAAGGTCATAGGGTAGTAGAAGCAGAAGGGCACTTATGAAGTCCTCAGAGAAGCTCTCGTACCACACCACACAGGAGTAGATATAAACCTATATAATCAAACATCATAAACTCTTTGCCTCCAGACTTATACTATTTGTACAACTTCTAGTCTAATACAACTTAGGCTCATAATATGGCAGGGGCCTTCCATCAGTATCCAAGTAGAGGCCTTTTACCGCCATCCTTGCATTTTCCTCTAAATACTTAAAACATGCTTGTCATAAGATGAAATGTAATAGGGCCCAAAAGGAAAAGGAATTGGTTACAAACATTTTGGCCTATACAAATGAACTACAATTTAACAAAGCTATATCCAGACAAGATTAAGTCTCACAAGAGCCTAGATATAGTGTATGAGTCCTCACCACACAAATAATATGATGGTAAACTGTGTATTTCTTAACACATGAACCAACCGTGCCTGTAAATATTATGAACTGATAGTGGATATGTATGGCCATGGCTACAAAGTGAAAACACACTAACACATTAAAACACACACACACACACACACACACACACACAAGAACAAAGACGAGGGTGAAAAAATCAGCCAACTTACCTTAGTGTTGCACAGACCACGTGTTTGCTTTCAGTGGAGCTTAAACCTTTTCTATGTCTCCTACCCTCCCTCAACCATGCCTCCTACCCTGCCAGTTAAACAAGCCTTTATCAGAAAAGCATTAATTGAAAGGCAATCGAAGCTCAGCTAGTACTCCGTGCCTCTAATTTGCTGATGTCCCCTCCCCCCCCCCGCACCCATTGTTTGCTTGTTTCTCTTTCCATTACCTCTTTTAGTGCAAAACACGCTTTGTGTTGAGCAGCGAATCCTGCCTAAAACATGATCCCACATAATTGTTCTTGGTGGGACAGGGAAACACTGGAATTTTTCTCCTCAAAACAATTTCCAGATGAACCTTCATAACTTATGCTACAACAGCATATCCAATACGGTTTTCTGGGCATTTGTGGCACCAGAATTGATGAGAACGATGCTGAGACCATCAGGTGCACCCAGGTGTTAGCCGAAATGAACCACACCACCACCCAAAATGAACAATATTTTGTTAGCTGGCTCACTTTAAGGGGAGCTGACTGTCGTGCAGGGGATCCTGCTGACTTCGCCATGTGTCATGCAGGGTGTCATGCGGGGTCTCTGGTCCCGCTCCCCACATAAGAATGCAGGACATGGTGAGGCCAAAAAGGAACACCCACGGAGCCATAGGTAGGGGCGTCATACCACTACACTCTCGCTGGCGGCTGGGTTGGAGACACAGAAACCAGGAGCCACACAATTCTCAACCCTCACTGCTCCACTTGCAGGCTCAACCACCATCTTCTTGCTAGCCCCCCTTTTTTTGCTAGCGTAACTACAGCAGTTATATTCGTGGCCAATGGCTCACTGGTTACAGCTGACGGCCAACTAGCCACAGCTGACGGCCATTTGATCACAGTCGATGGCCATTTACTACCTGAGCCAGCACCTTTCTATGTGAGGCCGAGAGCCTGGAAACTGCTTTTTGGGGCTCTGTCCCCACACTGACATTCTCTTTAAGAAATTAGAGCTCGCCTTTGACCAGCCTTATAAGAATGAGGGGGAACTAAGCCAGTCAAGAGCCATGCTTTCCAAGTCGCAGTGGCCGTTGTGCATAGCTTTACACGCAGGGCACCCCCGGAAGCCATGAGATTAATTCTCACATTATGAATCTGTCTCAATGAATCCCAGTAAAGCACAGAGACAGTATCTGTGGTCACGTCAGCATTTATATAAGCAAGACTTGAACCTGTGCTTCCTGAGCTGATGACAACATTTAGAGTGGGTGTTTAAACTCCACGGTGATGTGGAGGTTGGTGGTCTGCTACAAAGTACACTGAATCCCGGCAAGAAGTTGCTTTCTTTCTCTGATGCACAAGACTTGTATTAGTGAAGACATCCCCACCCCTTCCTTCCACCCCAACAATTAGTAGAGATTTCAGTTGGCTTAAGTAAGAATGGAGGATTTATGTTGAGAACACAGGATTGACTTAAAACTCAGGTCAAGATGCAGCCATTTCTTGAAAGAACCTGGGGGCCAGGTCACAGTCTCTTTCCAATCCCAGCTGTGGTAGTGCCTTCGTTAGCGGCAGCTGCATCCAACATGCAGTTTTTCCGACATATGGGGAACCCTCTTCACTGCTCCCCCATTGGTACTTCAGCCCCAGCAGTTACCATCTCCTCCTTAGAGTCCAACACCAGCTCCAGGGAGGCCCCCTTCTGAGCTCAAAGAGGATTGAGCAGCTCTCTCTCCTCAGAAGTCTCAGTTGCAGCCCCCAAGCTTCTAAATTTTAATAATTCCAGCCTCTTCCATTTGTTCCTACAGTTCGGGATTGATAGCTGCTCCCAACAGTCTCTATCTTCAAGTTTTCTCTTTTTATCTTTTTGGTTGCAGAGTTGACAACTGTATACCTAGTTAACAATTCTTTCAATTAAATTATTTTTGTTCAAATGTTAATAATTACTGGGTCTGCTGTCTCCTCATTGTACCCTGAATGGTATTGGTGTGTATTATTGAACTACTTGATTTTCTGCAGTCCTACCACCTTTAAATTTTTCTAATATACAAATGCACTGTGGTAAGTCACAAGTGTTACACAAATATAAGAATAGTTGGCCATTAATGGCAAATGACTCTACACTAAGCACCGTGATAACAGGTTTCCTTTATGTTTTCATTTTGCACTCACAGTAATCCTATAAGGCACATGATGTGATTATCCTGGTTTTACTGAGGAAGTAACTGAGGTCAGCAATTGCATAACCTTTGTAAGGCAGAAGGCTGGTGATAGAGCCCAGTATGCACGGCTGGTTCTTCTGTTTGCTCCTTTCGATCAGCTGTTGCAGCACTTCCAGCGTGGTCTTTTCATGGCAGTTCCCCTTAGACTGTACAGAGAGCAGGGTCTTATTTAGAATTGTATGTCTAATGCAATCACTGGTATAGAAGAGTCTACAAGAAATGTCTGTTGAATTGAAGTCTGAAACTTGAAGAAACTCGTTCAGCTGATTTGAAAAGACAGGATGATTCATGAAGGGAAGTGAAGGCCTAGAGCTATTTGGGCAGCCAATGGAAATGGCTTTCAGAGCAGATGCAGGACTTGGCATCTAACTGGTATGATTGTGTGCCCAGGAAAGGAGAATTCAGTGCAAGATATACTGTATATGCAGAAGCCAAATGAGTACTCCAAGATGGCTGTCAACTCAGGAAGTGTGGACCCAAATTCAGAGAGAAGGGTTACTTCTCTGTGACCCTAAAGCTACGAGAGATCTCTGGTTTGAACGAAAAACTGGACCTGATATTAAATTGAGGATAGATATATAACTTGCCTAATTCAAATGTAATTTTTGTCCTAAGATGTCCTCGCACTTTAAAACAGTTGGTCCACTTTTACATGGCCATACAAAGGCCTCCAGTGGCTCTACCTTTATAGGGAAATCCTTATTTTTGGAAAGTAATAGCAGACAGTTACCCTAACTATAGAGATATTAGTAAGAATCCTCCTAATTAAGAATTACCCAGAGGTTTTACCCAGTTATGATGTGCCATTTCCTCTTGAGAAAATTATTACAATCTTTCTATAATTTGGTTTAACGACTTTACTTTTACCACACTGGTATGTTGGTATCGTACTTGGAAATTTAAATATTTCAAATTTAAAACACCAGAGAATCGATTAATTTGTCCTGCTTTTCAGTGAAAATTTCCTGTGGTTTCAGGGGCACCAAAATGCTTATTAACAGAAAGAAAGACAAAGACTTAGTTCAAAAAAAATTTAGAGCCTTTCGTATTGAAGCACTCGGGAAATCATTTGCCTTTCCTGATGTACTCAATTTGTTTGTTATTAACAAATGCTCAAGCACTCAGCTGCTCACATATTTTTTGCAGCTGTTTGCTTGAGAATGTTTCAAGGTTCAACTTAATGTCAAGCTGTTGGAAGTTTCCAAACTCAATTTCTAGGCATAAAAGACCACAGTCTCTCATGCCTGGTATTGCAGAGTTTTTTTGCTGATATTTCAATGCAAGCAATTCACTTTTTATTTTGTTTTGTTTTACATCACCAGTAGATTATATTTTATTATCCATTAACGTATGAATCTCTAAGAGGAATTGAAAGGCCATGAAAATATGAAGTCTTCAATTTGTGTTACAACTACAACTTCTTCTTATGGAAATATATGTTTCAATAAACTTACAAAAACTTAAGCTAGAGTAGCATACCCACAATCTGTTTCAAATTCAAGTAAACTAAAAATCTTAAAGAATCTTTCTAACAATCTGGGCCTCGTTTTACCAATGGATATAGAGCAGGAAGCATGAAATAATAAATTAAAATTTTGACAACTTTCTCTCCAAATGCCACGTGGGCTTCCACAGAAGATTGAAACTCTGCACATGAGAATTTATAAACATCTGAGATCCCACCAGCAGGCGTTAGCCTACATGGCACTATGTTTTAAGTAACAAAAAGAAATTAGAATTTAGTTCAATATTGTGATATTATGGTAGAAAAATCTCAAGTACTCTATCTAATATTTAGAGTTTATTAGCTATTAAATAACCCTCCTTTGAGTTTCAGTTGGTTACAAACAACACCTGTGATCCAGATCCCTAGCGTCCACAAAAACATAAAATCAACACATTATTTGGTTTTACAACGGAATATTTTGATATTAGAACTAGAGTAATGAGCCCAATTATTAAAATCATCCTAAAATGTTTTCTCTGGAAAAAAAATGCAGTGTGTTAGCCCCTTCTTCTCTTTTCTGCCAATGATCTTAAACACTAGCCTGCTATAAATTAGTACAATCCCTGACTGCAGCTTGAAGTTGGCAGCAAACTTCCCTAAAGTAATGACTTTATAGTCACTGTCAAGTATGCTCATTGGTAAAAAGTATATATGTATATATATGTGTGTGTGTGTGTGTGTTTGTATATACACACACACACATATATATATATACATATGTACATATATACATATGTATATATGTTTAAAGGAATTCTGTTGCTGCTTTCAACAAATTAAAGATGGAAGCTATGAACGTCCTTTAGGCAAATAAGATACTTAATCTTTTTCCCCCTTTTGTTCTTACCTATAGCAACTACAAACAAGGGGACATTTGAAGATATCAAAAGTTAGATTCATAAAGTTGTCCAAATGATTAAGTAGTTTTGCTATTAAGTATAATGAACTGCATTAGAACAGTGTGTGTATGTGCATTTGCAATGTAAGAATACCAATATTAACAAGGGCTGGAAAAATCCCTTGGGAGCCTTCCAATTCTAATATTCTATGTTAGTCAATATCTTGTCATTATTGACCAGATTACCAATTTGTGCTGAAATTCTCAACTAGAAGAATGGTACAATTAGGTAAGCAAATCATTTCCCAATAAGATGCTGGCTCACTAAACTACTTGGTATGAAAAAAATCCCAAATTACTAATTTTATAATTTGCTGATCACTGAGTTTCCATTTCCCAAAGGGTCAATTTGACCCTTATGTTAGGTCAAATGGCCACAAGAATGTATCCCTTCCCCACCCCGATCTCACACACACGCGCGCACACACACACACACACACACACACACACAGTATATACTTCCTCCTCACTGAGGGATAGCCTTTTACTGGATGATGTTAAGACAACTTTTAACCTGCTGCTGCTTAAATGAAATGGTTTTGGTTTGGTTCTCATTAGTGGCTGGCTTAAAATACAATTAACACAGAACAATATAGAAGGAGAGGGAGTTTTCAGTAACATTGCCAAAAAAAATGTTAATGCACTCAATTCTCTCAATTAAGAGCCCAGATCTCACATATGTGGATTATGCTTATTCATCTTATCTGTCTTCAAGTTTGATACTCACAGCAACCCATTCAAAAGTTTAGTGTGTGCCTGAGATGGAAGGAAATAAACTTGACATTTATTCGGCACCTCCTATGAGCCGGGCATTGAGGGTGTTTTCCAAGACAGTCTCAATTAATAAACCCTCCAATAATCCCTTGCAATTGGAATTATTATAACATCCCCTATTTTACTAATAAAGAAACTGAGACTCAAAAACTAAATGCCTACTTGATATTGATAGTAAGTGGCCTAGATCGATTTTTTATTAAGAGAAACAAAATCTGATTCCTGGGCCGTCTGCTGGGAAGATTCAGAATAGTACCCAAATGGGTAAGTAGTCAGTGGGCATTTTGTAGTATACAGCAATTGATGGTTGCGGCAGTTGGTAATTATTTGAGTAATTATTTCTTTAATATTTGCTCTCCTGTTTTCTTTTAAGTTCCATAAGGAAGATGTTGTTTTTTTGTTCATCACTATATTTCTAGTGCCTAGCACCTAGTAGGTGTTCAGTAAGTATTTGTTGACTATTGAATGTGCTCTGTCTCTCCTGCTAGCTTTCTCAGAGATATCTTTTAAGGAGGTTTGCACAAGAACAGAATAATCATCGCTATGCCTACTAATACATTTGCCCATCAACTTTATCCTGTGCCTAACCAATGGTCATTCTTTTATAGAAGCAGACTATGGCCAGTTTTTAGCTAATTGCTTTCAAATCGATTAGGAGTTTTCCAAGTAGAATAATAATATGTTTAACAATTATTGAACCTTTGCTATATGCCGAGTGCTTTATGTACACCATCTTACTTAATTCTTACAGCAGATATTTTCATTCTCTCCATTTTAACTGTAAAGAAATTTTGGTTTAGAGAGCTTAGGCTACTTTCCCTAGAAGGAAGAATTATGAAGAATGAGAAGGTAAAAAGCAACAGAAAGGCACACAGCTGCTCTGGGGATGAAGGAGAGCCCAGGAACAGGGAGACTCATTTCTCAGCCTTGCAACCATAGCACTGTGACCTCTTCCCCCGTTTCCCGTAGCAGCCTGGGAGGTCCACGCCCATAGAAAAGCCAGATCATCATGATTTACTCTGGCCCACTTGCCATTTCGGCTGCCTTGAGCATGATGCCACAATTCTTTCTCTTTAAAGTGGTTCCTTTTCCCACAGAGCAATATTCCAGACTGCCTAAAACCATAGAAACTTCAAGGCACTGCCAAACGGTGCCATATTCCTTGTGTTCCCCCTGCTCCACAGCCCTGCACTAGGTTCCACCGGCATATGGAGAAAATAACCTGTAGTGAACTCAGACCTATGCTGCAAGGCTTGTCTGAGGAAGAAGCAGCAGATTTCCTTCCTTTCACCCCTAGGATCTACCTATGTTCAGGCATCTGCACATAAAATTTTCTTTCTCCAACTCTCTCACCATGAAATAGATCTCTGGGAGGCACATACATTGACAGACAGATTCCTGGTTTAGGCTCAGCCTGACCCCTGAAACATGCAGATCCACTGTCAACAAATATCACTTTTACTTGTAAAGTGGAAGCCATCATGTTTTCTTTATTTATTGCTACATAATCAATGCCCCCAAATTTAGTGGCTTAAAACAGCAACCACTTTATTATTATTGCTCATGATACTGGGACTTGCCCCTGTGGTTTTTCTGTTATTCTTCCTTCGATTCATTCTCTCCTGCAGCTCTAGTCAGACGGGAGCTGGGCTAGAACATCCCTATGGCTTCACCCATTGCCTTCTTTCTTCCCTTTGCCCTTCTTAGGAACTTTCCACATATCCTTCAGGTCTCAGCAGAAGTGTCACAGCCTTCAAGAAGATACCCCTTGCTCCAGGAATTGGTCCTTTCCCTCATACCCTGAAATCCTTCATCAATCTCATCGCACCTGTAGTGTCTGGTTTGTTGTCTATCCCCCCTACAGCTTATGAACTTCATGAGGACAGAAATATGACCACTGTATTCATCACTGTATCTTCACTGTCATATCCAGCACCCCGCCTATAATAAGTGTCCAATAAGTAGTTCAAGGAATAAACAAATGAATGACCACTTGGAAGCCATCTTGTAATGTTCAGAAGTTGCCTTTTCTCCTTTATCCCAAATATATTGTTTTTTTCTTGGTTCTATAAAGTAGGTCTGTACGTAAGTGAAAAAGAAAGTTAAAGTACAACCTGAACTATGCCCACAATAGCACAAATAAAACACTACATTCTCAAATATAAATTTCAAATGAAATTTGTGACTATTATAAGACTATCTGGATAATTCCTTCAATTAATGATCTGTTCATTTGATTATATGTATAAACAGAAAAATAAAAATTCTTACACTTGATAAAGTTGGGTTTTTAGACCTATTATTCACTCCATTAGCAGAGTATTAGGAGAGTAAGAAAAATCATTGTGAAGCCTCATGTCTTTGTAGGCTAGGGAAAATGTTTCTTTTAAAAAATAAAGTTTCTTAGCTTGTTGGCTTTGGCAGTTTCAGGCTTTGCCTCCAGAAATAGAAAGGAAATGTTTAATTTGATGTTTAGTGATACAAATGCTATAATCTGCTTTGGGAGAACAGGCTGATAGGGAAACTTGACTTATAAAACAGGTTTGCTTTGATGATCTGAGCCAACCTATTGATTTTTTTTTCAAGGCTTTTATTCAGAAAAAGCTTGATACAAGAGATAAAGTCAAGCAGATCAACAGTTATTCAAACCACATTATTACCCAGGTTTGTTGAGTTTCTTTGCTGGAGATATTCAGATAAGCAGACACCATCTTTAATCTTTGTTTATATTGGTACAAGTTTTCAGTCCTTATTGCCTCTTAAAACTAAACGTTTTTTATTTATTACTTTTTATTTATTATTTGGATGTGTTTACTGACATTCATTTCAAGAGGGATTTTTCTTTAAACTCTACCTAGAAAATATCGTTATAATGCAGTTACAGTGAACCCCAAGCTCAACTCAACAAAAATAGTCATTTCTGCTTATCAAGGTCTAATTCATGAAATACAGAGCTGAGGACTGAAGAAATACAAATGAAGTCCCAGGAATCTCTTACTACCTGATCCAGAGAGTTGCCTGTGCTCACCTGTATCTGTATGTGCTTTAATTTCACAGTCTTTACTATTACCCTTTTTTTTCCCTTCTCTCTGCTTCTTTTCCCTGTCTCTCCAAGATGGCTGCATTTTTCTCCTCTCTCCTTTGAGGATTCTATATTTGATTGTGTAATATCTATTGTTGTACTTCTACTTTGAATATATATATACACACACACATATATATATACTCTATACACACACCCCTGTATATGTATATGGGAGGTGCCAAAAAAAAAACCACATAACTTGTATTCATCTTTTTTTATTGGTATATATTGAGTATTACAATTTTAATACAGTTTCTTTCTTTCTTAAAATGTGTATACATATTTTTGGCTCTCTCTATATCTATCTGTATGTATATATGTATTTATACATATATATATATTAGAAATGGCATCAAATGTTTTATTGTGTATTCAATTTATATATTAGAAATATATTTAGAAATTTATATATTAGAAATATATATATTAGAAATGGCATCAAATGTATTATTGTGTATTCAATTTAATACTGACAGAAATTTAGGGAGCCTAGTCTGTTTTAGTCTGCGCTATATCTCCAGTGGCTACACTGGCACCCAGTGCATTGTACGTACTCAGGGCATGTTATCACATAAAGAAATGAACAGAACACAAGTGAAGGTTGAAATGTGTCCACTGTCTGTTTTAACAACTTTGCAATTATGTTGCCAAAAATGTTTGCTCTGGCAGAAATGAGTGAAAACATTCCATCGTTAAGTGTTTGTCATTTGTTAAGCGAACAGATTGATGGTACAGATTCTATTGGCCCAATGAAACATTTAGTGTTGAACATTCGGCAGTTCGTGTGAACTCTGAGAAATCTAGGTAAAGGGAATAGAAAGAGTGAATTTCAGCTTAGGATTCACTTTGAAAGAAAGAGTTGATAAGGCCCTCGTATTGATCCTTGAGTGTCCATGTCAATTTACTTCAATCCAGTTTAATTTCTAACGCAATTAGCCAAAAACATGAACAAGGGCAGGAAGAGATTTCTGGTTTCCAGAAGTGAACCCTTGGGCTACAGCCAAAGCTATCACCTCAGATGAAAATAATATGATTTACCACAAGAGAAGAGTTTCTATCTCCTTTCATCCAGAGTGAGGAATAGGGGGCCATGTGTGACCAGTTTTGCCAGGATTCTAATGACTGCCATCAGATTCTAAGTCGCAGGATGCAAACCGATGGTCTGAAGACCAAATCTGGCCCACAGATGTATTTCATTTGATCTACACTATTTTTTTTCCATTGAATTAGTTGCCAATATAGAAAGTCAGGAGAATCCACATAAAACCCTGTTTGTTTGTTTTTTTCCCTTGAAAAATAAAAAACAGAAGATAGCAAGAGTGAGCCTACAGTCCCAAATGGTAGCAAGTTAGCTGGTGTGGAAGCCCACATTCCCATTACTGCCTGTGTTCCTGCCACTGTCCTAGCACTGCCTATTTTCACTCTGGTACTGAAAATAGTTTCAATTTGCCATCCCTCATCCTCCAGCACTGTTTTGTTTCTTACAGCCTGCCTGCCTCATACATTTCCTTTATCCATTTGGGCCCTGTGTGTACCTACAGTCCTAAACGGTCCCACCAGTGCTGTTGCTATCTTTCCATCCTTCTGGCTGAGAGTGACTAGGGCAGTGTTCTGACTGCGGCGCTACCTTCGTCCTTCCACATCGGCTGGAAGCATCATTCCGTTAGTTCCTCCAAAACCTGCGTAGGCATGTGGTCACTGAAGAGGTGGGGGCAGGATCAGCAGAAGGACTAGGTGAGTGAAAGAATCAGTCATTTCCATGACTGTAGGTATACACACAGGTTCCTAGCTGAACGCCTCATAATAATCCATGTAACTTAGGTAGACTTAATATGCCTTTGGCAAAAGAGAAAAACAGGTTGGGTTGTCCAGAGAAGAAGACTAATCTGAATGGGTACACTGCACATCTTTATTACAGCATGCATTGTATATTTACGTGTACATCTAATGCTACATATACATACACATATATATAGTTATACACAAAATCATATACACTGTTCCCCGAGGGCCACGTAAGGGGCTTTTGAAGTAAATCTTAGCTATATAATTTTTCCTTGATTTTGTTTTTTCAATTTTTTTATTTCCTTCGATTACTTTTATTATAATAGTACCTCAATACTATAAACATAAATTAGAAATGAATAGTAAATTTATACAGCTCCTAACACATTTATACCCCAAATGCATTGACTGTTAAATGCCAACCAAAGAACACAGACTATACAATTCAAATGGCTAACACCAATTGAACATGATAGCGTCACTCTGCTGAAATGAGCTCTGACAGCATAAGGACACCTACTACATGACACAGGTGTCTTACAGCCACCATACCTGATCTGACGTCCTTGGGAAAGGATATACTGCAGAATTTTGAATTTTTCCTATTTTAGAAAGGGGGAAGTCCCCGACAATCAAAGGCACTAATATTTCTATGGTATACTCTATGGATTTTACAGTAAATGGGATAATTTAAAAACTATGAACAGATTCATGTCAGTGCAGATCAGGTTTTAGTGCCAAGTGAGTTTGTCACAAACTTACCAAAACATGGCTGGGCCATGTAATGAGTTCTACAGCCTTGGGAGAGTTATTTGAATTCAATGATCTCATCTATGAAATAATTTAATTAGACTAGAGAAACTACCCCATGACTTATAGCCAGAAAGAAAAGGATGTTTAGTCCTGACCATCCAAAAATTACAGCATAATTTTTTGCTGCACTTAGGTGTGTTCTTTTATGAAGTAGATAAATACCAAATAATTATAGTGTGCCAAACTCTAGGTTAAAACAAGAACCCAGAGATAAATGAAGCCAATGTCTGGACTCAAGGAGCTCTCTCTCCAGTAGGGGAGACAGAGATGAACACATGACAGGGCAGGGTGATCAAAGTGACAATACATGCATTGGAAAACGCAGACTGATTCTATAAATTGGGGGAGGTTAGGGAACACTTTCTTGGTCAGCAATACTGATAGCTAAGTGGGTTTTGATGGATAAGTAGGAATTCATCCCACAGTGGGATATTATTAAAATTGCTCTGACCTTTGGAGACAAATTAAATAACATTGTAGAGGGCACTTGAGGAGAAATCGATTCTGCTTTGATGTTTACCAGCTTCATCATTTATAGTCTCTTCGGAAACACTGCTCAACCCAATCTTAACACTTGCCTGCACTAGTCACGAAGTCTGAGCACAGATCGGTTTGTAGCATCTCTGCTCTCTTAGGAGGGAAAAATACACAGTTCTCAGGTCCCTCGTTGGTCCTATTTGCTTTCTAATATTGAAAATGCTAAGTGAACAAGATTCTTATCTATTTATTAAGACATTCACAGGGTTCTCTAAGACATGTGGCTTCTCCTCCCCCTCTCCTTCTTCCCTTTTAACCCCAAACCAGTTCCTGTCAGTGGGAACTTGAAAATCATCAGACCTAATTTTTTAAGGCTGTTCTAAGTCTTGAACTTCTCAGTGATTGGCCTGTCTCCAAAGGGATGGATTAACAGGAGTAATTTCTTCAATGCATGTGGGACCATGGCTTGTAGCTGACCGGCACCCAAGAGGGGCTCCATATCATGGTCCACCTTCCTGCTGGCATCAAGACACCTGTGGGCCTCACAGAAGAACTGATAATTAGCATACGTTAACTCTGGCCCCCAAACGTGTCTTCCTCCTACTGCAAAAGTGAAGCCCTGCAGAGAAATGGGATCAAGCTTTTAGGTCATTTGGTGATCATCTAATGTGACTGCACATGTCCCTACTTCCAAGTGGCTCATTAGAATATGCATGCAACTATGTACAGTGGACTCCTGCCTGCCTGACACAGGTCCAGGAAACTATAACTGTCTTCATATTGTTACATGTGCAGTGCATTTGGGGGGAGCCTTTTAGTTGGCACCATAGTGACATCCAGTCTGTAAGGATCAACCCGAATCTCTCCTAGAATCCTGTGAAGAGGGCTTCCAAAGAAAGCAAGAACTCCCCGTGCCCCCGTTAACCATACCCTTCAGAATCAAGGCAGGCTTATTACCAAACCCCAGTACATTCTTTCTGAGAATGGAATTGTGTAGTGACTTGCTGACTGATTAATCCCTTTCTCAGTTCTAGTGACAGAAAGATGAGTAGATCAGCGTCCCTGACTCACATTCTAGATTTGTCCCTGGGCATTGCAGTTTGACTGAATTCCCAACGGTAAAGTGAGAGTAACATTATGGTTCTTTTCCACGTTCACTTTAAGAAGTTCAGGGCTGTGATGTGTCAAGTGTCAATCCTGCTCAAACAGCATGGTGGTTTAGGGGGATCAGGTGACTCTGAGAGGCAAGAGAGGGGTTTTCCTTGGCGACACGTTCCTGTTAGAGCTAGGAGAGGGTCTGGCATGCTGGCTTGGGATCTGAAACTTAACGTGAGTCTGTATTTTAGCATCTCAATCAGTGATCATCTGACTGCTCTCTTCGCAGTTTGCAGGACGATTCGCCTTACCCCATTCACACCTGTCTGTGCAACATGTCTGCACAAAGCAGAGTGCAGTTTAAAACTGTGGCAAACTTCATCCAGATCCTTAGAGCTTGCCCATTTGTCTTCGATTTCAAAGCCAGTGAGGAGAAAACCCATGTCTATCTCTAGTTCTATCTGGATGTAAGCTGTAGAGAGACACATCATTACAAAACAAAGCTCAAGAAAAAAAGGAAGACAAACTTTCTTGAAAGTACTTAGTCTCAAATTTTCTCCGATTTAGGGATGTTTTAAATCCAGAGCAGTGTAAAGGAAGGAGGCAAGGGCAGGGTGGGGTAATGAAAAAGCCTGAAGACATTATTATTTATACAATTGGGGACAATGTAAATATAATTCAACTCCTCTATATCACATTGTTTCATGTTTGCGCTGAAATAATGTTGATAGGAAAGCAGAATTGTTTCTCAGGGCTCTGGAGAAGTTTGGGTGGGTATGACCTGGGGTGGGGAACGGTGGTGGAGGACGAAGGGAAGGAAATGTTTTTGGAGATGTAGGTGGCAGGCCCAGAGAGTCTTAAGAGCCCCAACCTGAAGGAGTACAGTTTTATCCTAACGGTAGAGGGAAACTATCGAATGGTTTTAATTAGAAGAGTGACACTTTTTTTTTAACAGCTGTCATCATATATATGTACAATGATTATCCTGCATTCAGTATAACAGCCCATAAGTGTTTTTCAAGTGAATACAAATGTGATTTTAATGATGGTCCACTAAGATAACTTATTTAATTCCTCAACTGCTGGAAAGTCTTATTATTCATCATATATTTTTAATTATCCATTTACTTCTCTGTCGACCCTTCCAGACGGGGATGCCCTTGGAGACAAGGTCTGAGTCTTCCTTCCACTTGACCTTGTCCTCTAGTGTAGAACTTGACAGAAATAGAAACTAAACCGGGCATCTTCTCACCATGTCTTCCAAAGGCCTTGAGGATTCTCTTTCAAATATTTTTAACCTAGGGAGGCAGCCTCACTTCTTTACTTCTTTAAAGTAGTCAGCTGCTGTGATATCCTCAGCCCCACATATAGTCAAGCAACCAGTTTTCCAGTTCAAATCAACTCTAAGAATAGTTCGGACTTTGAACCACATGACAGACATTCAGCTCAGTACTTGGTTTACAGAAATGAAAAGTAACCGTCCTTCTTATTCACACACAGCACACAAACTGTGTGGAAACAAATCTTGTATGTGATTAAATTACAGGCCAGCAGTCTGGTCACTCGATTCAGTTTTACCTGTCTGAACGTATCAATCCAACTTCATCAGGGAAAGGCCGGTCTTTCATTTCCTTGTGCCACCCTGGGGCTGATGCTGAGAGAGTGTAATTGTGTAAAGCTGAAATCAGGCTTGCTCCTCCTGAAAAGTAAGAAGTTGCCTGTGGCTTCTTCTAGCATTTTCCTTCCTTTTTCTCTGTTTAATTCACAGAACTTCCTCAACCTGAGCCACCCGCAATATGGCACAGGGTAACCCAGTGCGTAAGGATCGACTCTAATCTCTCCCAGAATCCCAGGAAGGGGTTTTACCAAAATAAATAATATTAAGAAACCCCACATTTCTATTTGTATTCTGAATTGAAGCAGATTCACGCCTAGGTTCCAGTATATTCTTTCTGAAAAGGGAAAAGCCACACTAGGAGGATTACAATTTACAGGAACTAAGGAGAGGACTATTCTAAAAAGAAAGAAAGAAGGAAAGAAGGAAAGAAGGAAAGAAGGAAAGAAGGAAAGGAAGGAAGGAAGGAAGGAAGGAAGGAAGGAAGGAAGGAAGAAAGGAAGGAAGGAAGGAAGGAAGGAAAGAAAGAAGACAAAGAGGAAGTAAGAGAGAGAGAGAGAGAGAGAGAGAGAGAGAGAAAAGAGAGAGAGAAAGAAAGAAAGAAAGAAAGAAAGAAAGAAAGAAAGAAAGAAAGAAAGAAAGAGAGAGAGAGAGAGAGAGAAAGAAAAAAAAGAAAAAGAAAGAAACTGTTGGAGGGACAAGCGATGCCCAGAGAGAGGAGGCACATAAATTAATTTTGTCCTGGCTGAGGAAAATTAATTTTGTCCTGTTGATTAGAGGGAAGAGAGTCTCAAAAAGGGAAATGAAAGCCAACGTGCTTGTGGCTTTTGAGGTGCGCCTCCTGAGTCAACTACTTACCTGCTAGGGGATTGTGAAGTGAGTTGTGAACTTCTCTTACTTCACGGTGAAAAAGGGGGGAGGGTGGGGTGAGGGGCACCCCTATGTGACTCTATTGTGAGGACTAAAATTAGCTTAGGAAAAAATCGCTGAGATATTGGGAAAAAAGAGAAACAAAGCCCATCTACCCCACAGTAATTAAAGCAGGAGGACTGCTACCTTACAGAAAAATCTCTAAGCTGGCCGACGGAATCATGATCTGGATCCTGGACAAGCTTGGGTCGGATTTCTTCCTCCTTCCTCCTTTTCCTACCTTTCTCCCTTTTCCCCTTTCTGCTTCCCTCCATCTCTCATCCAACAGGTAAACATCTGTTATGTCCTAGGCACTGGGAACACAGAATAAGACATCCTAGTCACAAATGACATTCATTTATAATGAGGGAGGAAATGCTCAGCAAATTTATCTTCGGAAAGGAACTGTATTTGTCTCAAGAAACCATTCTTGATGAGTAGATGGGCTAGAAAGTGATACCTTGGAAGTCCCAGATGGCTGAGAATCACAGAAGAGTGAAGCCAAGAGAGCAATTTTTGGATGTTACAGAGAGGAAGAGGGGGAGGAATGGCGCCATCAGGATAGGGAAAAGTCGTGCTCCCCAATGTGACCCTTCACCAAAGTCACAAAATGCTCAATGTAGATTTCTTGTGGAAACCAGTAAAGGGGCTAAGTTCTATCTTACAGGGTGTCACAGAGCACAACAGAAACAGTATGCAAGGGACCAGCAGAGACCGGAGAGGAACCAGAGAGCAAGATGAGAAAGATGCCATAGAGACTCATAGGAAAAGCTTTGTACCATCACAGGCTGTGTAATTGGAGTCCAGGCTAAGTTTGACCAGCTTTGCAAGACTCGGGGTGCTTTTAAGCTACATCAGGGTTTCACATTCAGTTGGTCATAGGAGTATATTTGAAAGTCCATAAACCCATCATCTGAAGATGGAGGAAAAAATACACTGCCAAGCCCAATGCACAGGATGGTGGATCCATAACATGATAATACATGGAAAACACTTTATATCACATATAATCAGGGCCCAGGGGCCCCAAGCGTCCATATACTGTTTCCCCGCAAATAAGACCTAACCAGAAAATAAGCCCTAGCATGATTTTTCAGGAGGACATCCCCTGAACATAAGCCCTAATGCATCTTTTGGAGCAAAAATTAATATAAGACCTGGTCTTATTTTCGGGGAAACACGGTAGGCATAGATAGGCTTCAAAGAAATCCATGAACTCTCTGAAATTACATGCAAAATATTGTGGGAGGGAAAAAAATACACACACACACACACACACACACACACACACACACACAGAGGATGCCAAAAAAAAGTATATACATTTTAAGAAAGGAAAAGCTATTAAAATTGTAATACTCAATGTATATTGATAGCAAAAGACAATATATACCAATAATAAGTTATGTTTGACTTCTGCAATTACAAGAGGTGCTCAGAGTGGTTACTTACCATCAACATAATTTTAATACAGTTTTTTCCTTTCTGAAAATGTGTATACATTTTTTGGCACCCTCTTTGTATATCCCCAAAATAGTTATCAGTGAAAGTAACTAGCATGTCTTGAGTGTTTACTATGTATTATTGTACTAAAAACCTAATTCATAATTATGCTCATAACAACTCTATAATTAAAAAAAAAAAACACCCAAAAACTGAAAATCAGGGGCTTTGAGTAACCCCACCAAAGTCACATCGCTAGTGAGTGGCAGAGCCAAGGACCTGAACTCCTGTCAAAGTTATTAGCCTGAGTGCGCAAATGCCTGCCACTGATGTGTCCTCTGCACTTTGCTGAATCCTGAGTCAGATTTTGTTACCACTTCAAATGTTGTTTTCCCCAGAGAAAAAGAGTCGAGAAATGGACTTAGGTGTCTAGTGGGGCTCAGGTGCGGTGCTATTACTATTTTCCGAGGGCCTACACATTCCACGCATTTCCACGCGTAATACGCCATTCCGTCTTCTCCTGCCATCCCATCCAGAGCAGTAGGTGTGACTATCTCTGCGTGACCATCAGCAGCAATGACTTCAGAATGATCCGGTCCCACTGCTTTTAGTAAGTGGCACAGTGCATGTGGCACCCAGGTCTTCTACTCCACCAACGCATGACCCAGTCTGAGGCCAGCGTGGTAGACTCTTGGGTGGAAGAGTTATCCAGAAGACCAGTTGAACTATTATTTATGAGATTCATCAAATCAAATTGCAGTTTGAATCCTGCAAAAGAAGAGGCCTCAGAAGCATGGCGTTATTGCTGGGAATAGAGATCTATAGAGTATGCACAAAGCACCAGGAGAGAACAAAGTCACTGGAGACTTTTGACTCTGATCTTGCCAACTTTAACCGTACCCAAAGAATTGCCATCACACCCTGTATGGTCACCCTGCTTGCTTGACCTTGGCTGGTGTTCTTTCAGCCTTCTGTGGGAATACACATGTGCAATGCTGCGGGAAGAAGAAAAGGAGCTGAAGTACACCCTCTTTACACAGAAGTCTGTGCTCATGCCTCGAGTGGGTGTAGATACCCCCAAAGTGGCTAAACCCCAGAAGTCCTAAGAGACAACTGCAGGGCCATGAACATGAAAGGAAGGCCTATGCAGACCCCAGTTGGAATTCCATCCTTAAACAACAGAAGGAAGGAGACATGAGGCCTGGACTATTTCCTTAGCAGCTGGGTGGACAGAGGTAATTAAAAGGACGTTTTTGCGAACCATTGCTTCATTGTAATAGAAACACAGTACAACAGCTCAGCATTTTTAAAGCAAAGAAATGTAGAGCAGAAGAATTCTTATGAAAGAACCACCACAAAGGGGAACAGTCCTTCCTGCTTGAGGGGAAAAGATGACATATTGCAACTTCAAATCCTACAGAAGTAGCACCTGAAGACACCGAAGGACTGGCTTAACAACAACTTCCTTGGCCATTTGTCATGTACTTTTTTGCCAAGCAATGGCGAAAGGAAAAAAGAAGCTTTTCTAAGCTGTCCTGGGGGAATAGGGAGACCTGCTAGAGACACAGAATCAGACTTCCAGAAAAAGACCCAACAGCTAACCCTAGTGCTGTTGTTCTCAGAGTCCAACAGCAGTGAGCAGCTGGGAACTTGTTAGGAAGGCAAATTCTCAGGCCCCGCCCCACACCTACGGAATCAGAAACACTGAGGGTGGAGCCCAGCCATCTGTTTTCATAAGCTCTCCAGGGAAATCGGAAGTGTGTTGAAGTTTGAGAAGCTCTGCTTTGGAGCAGAACATAATAGAGCATAATAGAGAAGACTCTGGCTCAGGGTCAGACAGATACAGATTGGGGGTCCCACCTTGGATGCAAACTCATGGTAAAACTTTGGGCTAGTTTGTTTTTCTTTTTTTTTTTAAGATTTTTTAATTAAAATGTAGGTAACATACAATATTATATTAGTTTCAGGAATGCACCATCATTATTCAACATTTATATACCTAAAGAAGTGATCACTATGCTAAGTCCATCAAACATCTGACACCATACCATGCTATCACAATATTATTGACTATATTCCTCATGCTGTACATTACACCCCCATGACTTATTTGTTCTATACCTGGAAATTTGAATCTCTTATTCTCTTTCATCATTCCCCCTGTGTTTTTTTAAATTTTTCAATTACAGTTGACATTCAAAATTGTTTTATATTAATTTCATGTGTACAACATAGGGGTTAGACATTTATATAATTTAAAAAGTGATCCCGACTAGTCTAGTATCCACCTGGCGCTATACATAGTTATTACCATATCATTGACTATATTCCTTATGTTTTCCTTTGCATCCCCATGACTATTTTGTAACTACCAATTTGTACTTCTTAATCCCTTCACCTTTCTCACCCTGCTACCCAACCCCCTTCCCATCTATCAGCCCAGTAAATCTAGTACCCATTTGATACCAGACAGAGTTATTACAATATTATCGACTGTATTCCTTATGCACGGGGACCCTGCATCCCCATGACTACTTTGTATCAACCAAATTGTACCTCTTAATCCCTTTCTGTTTTTCATCCACTCCCCCCAACCTTCCTCCCGTCTGGCAACCATCAAAATGTTCTCTACCTATGAGTTTGTTTCTGTTTCATTTGTTTGTTATGTTCTTTAGATTCCACATATAAGTAAATCACATCGCATCTGTCTTTCTCTGTCTGACATACTCCACTCAGCACAATACCCTCCAGGTCCATCCATGCCGCTGCAGATGGTAAGACCCCATTCCCTTCCATGGTCAAGCAATATTCCATTGTGTGTGTGCGTTTGTGTGTGTAACCTCCACTTTATCCATTCATCTATCAGTGGACACCCAGGCTGCCTCCACATCTTGGCCATTGTAAACAATGCTGCGATGAACATATGGATGCACATATTCCCTCAAAGTAGTGTTTTGGGTTTCTTCAGACAAATACCCAGAAGTAAGATTACTAGGTCCTTCTTCGTCTCTTTGTCTCTTGTTATAGCCTTTGTTTTTAAAGTCTGTTTTGTCTGGTATAAGTATCGCTACCCAGCTTTTCTTCTTCTTTTTCTTTTCATGAAATATTTTTTCCCATCCTTTTACTTTCAGTCTGTGTGTGTCTTTCAATCTGAAGTGAGTCTCTTGTAGGCAGCGTATGTCAGGGTCTTTTCTTAGCCATTCAGCCATTGTATCTTTTGATTGGAGCATTTAATCCATTTACATTGAAAGTAATTGTTGATAGATATGTAGTTATTGCCATTTTAGTATTCATATTTTTTATCTTTTTTATTTATTTATTTTTTCATCTTAAAGAAGTCCTAACATTCCTTGTAATACTGGTTTGGTGGTAATGAACTCCTCTAGCTTTTTTTTGTCTGGGAAGCTCTTTATCTCCCCTTCAATTCTAACTGACAGCTTTACTAAGTAGAGTAATCTTGGTTGTAGGTCCTTGCTTTTCAGCTTTTCATCACTTTAGATATCTTGTGCCAATCCCTTTTGGCCTGCAAAATTTCTGTTGAGAAATCAGCTGGTAGTCTTATGGGAGCTCCTGGTGTGTCCCTTGGGTGGGTTTTCTCTTCCTGCATTTAAGATTCTTTCTGTCTTTAACCTTTGTCACTTTAACTATGATGTGTCTTGGTGTGGGCCTCCTTGGGTTCATCTTGTTTGGGACTCTATGTGCTTCCTGGGCTTATAGGTCTATTTCCTTTGCCAGGTTAGGGAAGTTGTCAGTCATTATTTCTTCAAATAAGTTTTCAATTCCTTGCTCTCTCTCTTCTCCTTCTGGTACCCCTATGATCGAATGTTGGTATGTTTGATGTTGTCCCAGAGGCCCCTTAAACTATCCTCAGTTTTTTTTTATTTTTCTTTTTGCTGTTCTGAATGGGGGTTTTCTGCTACCTTATCTTCTAAACCTCTGATTCGATCCTCTGCTTCATCTAATCTATTGTTGATTCCCTCTAATGTAGTCTTTATTTCAGTCATTGTACTTTTTATTTCTGATTGGTTCTTTTTCATGTTTTCTATCTCCATTTTTATGTTTCCTGTCTCTTTGTTGTTCTCCCTGAGTTCACTGAGCACCCTTATAACCAATGTTTTGAACTCTTGCATCTGGTAGATAGTTTGTGTCCATTTGTTTAGCTATTTTTCTGGAGTTTTGTTCTGTTCTTTTATTTGAGACATGGTTTTGTTTTGTTTTGTTTTGTTTTTGTCTCCCTGTTTTGGCTGCCTCCCTGTATTTTTTTTCTATGTATGGCTGCTATGCCTCCAGATCTTAGTAGAGGGCCTTATGTAGTAGGTGTCCTGTGGGGCTCAGTGGTGCAGTCTCCCTGGTTACCTGAGCCAGGAGCTCCTGGTGTGTCCCTTGTGTGGGTTGTGAATACTCTTACAAATTATTGTTAATACCATAATTTCATTACATTAAAATAAAATTCTTAAATATACAAAAAGGATTTTAAATGTAGATATAACAGTTACTAATATGAAAGTGCAATGGTCCAGGTAAAATCTCTGGCCCTTTAAGGGCAAAAATCTATTATTCTGTATTTCCAGATATATGGAGGATATGCAATTAGGTATAGATGATTATTTGATTATTAATTTAATATATTGGTTCTCACTTTGTGGCCCGTGGGCCAACAGCATCAGCATTTGTTGGCAATGCAAATCTTCAGACTCCATCCCAAATCTAGTGAACCGGAAACTCAGACTGAAATCAGCAGTCTGGGCTTGAAGAAGCCACCCAGGTGATTCTGATGGCCCCTGAAGCATGAGAGCCACTGATTGAAGATTTATTTTAATTGGAGCAAATAGCTTGCGAATAGGTTTGAGCAATTTTTCAATCCTGATGTTCTTATGTTATTTCCCCCCATATCTATAGGTATTGAACTAGAATAATGGATCCCACAACCAACAAGTAGGAATGTGGTGGTCTAGATGCCAGCAACAAGGTGGAGGTACAACCGACTAAAACTGCCACTGAACAGAATCCAGGCACATTCTGCAGGTAAGTGAAGGACCATTTTGCTTATTTGTTTATTCATTCGTCATTTTTAGTGCCTGTTGATTATATACATTTTATTGGGTAGTATCAGGTTAAATGGTTCAGAAACATCTTGTTTAAGCAATGATTTGGCGCAGCATGACTTACTTATGTAATCCTTCCTATAATATCATGATAACATCATCAGGGGAAAAAAACATACTCTTGACTAAAAGGAACCATCCACTTAATTTTTTTTTATAATGTGTGTATTTCATGTCTTTATCTTTGAACATAGAAGGGGAATGATTTCATCAGTTTCTTTCTTGGTGTGCAGGAGCAATCCATGTCTGCAGTATTCTGTTTTGCTAATGCCTATTATTTGGGGATAATTACATTTTTTGCCTTGTTAATCTACAGTTGTTCTCTTGTGATCTTAAGAAGGTAGCCCGTTAGTAATCATTGTTCTCATATTGTACCTGAAAGAATTAACTACATCTCTAGAGCTTCAACATTGGTGTTCCTTTCTGGCACAAGTATAAATGCTTAGAATTAGAACACAATGTGGGCCACTGCCGAGCAGTGATTGATTTGTGAGCGATTATAAATTGGTTGCTAGGCATTCTGGGTGACATGTAACAGGAAGGTCCTTGAAGGGAAACTCAAAACACAGAGAATATTTTCTCCCATTTATTGCAAAGTCGCTGTACTAAGATATGGAATTTAGGCTGTTTGTTCATTATAAATGTTTACATGTCCTCTCTTTGGTCTCTGCTAAATACGTGAATCCAGTTCTTTTCTTTACAGTTACACATGCAAATAGCTTATATAATCAAATAGATATGTATGTGTGTAAACTAATTATTTCAAAAGTTTACAAAAACTGAACAGTTTTAAGTGAATCACCATGAATTGTCCTTGATTTTAAAATTCTCAACCAAATGATAAAAGTTCATCAGCATTCATGAGATCTTCTGAACCTCTTGGATTTTAGCAAATTTACCAATCTGCTAGAGGTAAGAGTTAAAGTCTTTGAATTTTACTCTAACCCCAGGCCTTTCCTTATTATACATGCGGTACTTATGAAGAGTCTTGCTGGAAAACGCTGGGTCATGAAAGTCAGTACAAGTGTCTTTTTCACTCTTAAATCTACATAAGAATAACTGCAATTGCTTGTGTACACAGAGTGGCTCTTTTTCCTATAATCTTTGGCTATCAAGTAAAATATGTGCTTCAGTAAGGAGGATCTTGCAGAACAGCTTTGCTTTTGAATCGAAGTCAGTCCTTTTGGAGCTGTTTTGAATAGTCGCATACCAGGATGCCGTCTGATAAAAGTGGCATATAGTAAGGGGGTTTGCTGTCTGTAGAGAATTTAAAACCAGTAATAAAACCAACCAAAATTGGTCTGCTTTTTATTATGACTAATAATATGCACTAATAATTCTAAACAATGTCAGTAATAAAATACTCTCCCTATCAGGGCAAACTGCTCACACAGTCTACCACCTTCATCCCCCAACCCAGTTTGAAACTCTGTTAGATACCTTAAGTACGTAGTAAGGACAGTTTTTAAGGGCTTTCCGTGTAACAGGAGATGTGCTTTACCAGGAAATAGAATTACAGAATTTTTGAGCATGCGCTGCCTGGGAAACTGAACAAGAGTTTATTATTTCTGGCCTGAAAAACGGAACCAATAATTCCAGGAAGGCTTCATGTAAGAGCTTGTTCTTAAGATTTTAAAAGGACCTGAGCAATATGATATACGTAAGAAAACCATTCCGTGCATTGAAGAAAGAGGACAGCAAACTCCAAAGCGAGAGGTGAGCCAAGCATGGGAGATAACCTTAGGTAGACTCTAGTACACCGCAGGTCAATGACATTGGCTTGCACAAGACTCAGACGACAAGTGTCAACGTTCTGTTGTATTTGGAAGGAAGTTATCAAGTCCCTATGAATCGTAATACCACAGGGTCAAAACAATGGTTGTGGAAATACAGGTATACCCTGGAAATACTGAGGGTTCAGTTCCAGACCACCGCAATAAAGCAAGTTGTAATCCTTTTGCCATTGGAGGGTCTTGCATTCCATTTGTGAAAAATCACAACACCTCTGAAGCACAATAAGCAAAACACAATAAAACTAGGTAGGCCTGTGCTACCAATCATCTGTGAATATTTAGTGCCATGGTTTGGGGATGGAAAAATTGGAGGTACCTCAATGTAATCCCTATGGAACACATGATTAGCGGTATGGTTATGGGTTTGGTAGACAATGACTACAGGGTCCGTTTACTCGACACGGTGTGTGGTTCTCCGCTTTGCAGTCGTGTGAGGAGTTTTGAGTGTGTTGACCTGTCAATAACCAGCCTGAGCCCAGGAATGAGTTGTGGGGTGGAGGTGGGGTTTTGTATTATAGATACCAAGTCACACACCATTTGACCTCTGCATTTACCTTTTTAACATTCCACTCGCTCTGGGTTTCGACCATCCGTCTTTTCATCACTGGACCTCATACTAATGAGGTGTCATTTAAGACCGACACCTCTCTAATGTGCAGACCCATGTCAAAGCATTTACAATGAAGCATGTGGGCATTTGAGAGGGAGTATGACTGTTTGGTTCATAGACACGTAAGAAAATTTAAGAGATGAGATGGGATAGAGAAAAATGAACATTCAGTCCGCCTTTAAATAATGGGATCTACTTAGATATCTAATGAAACCTCATTTGCCATGGCATTAACTATAGTCATCAAAGTTCAACAAGAACGGAGAAAAAAGGAACTCTACTTCTCATCCCTGAGTATTGTTTATTCGTCCTCAGTGAGCTATGATTTCGTGTATGCTGCCATGGTGAATAAGCTACCATGTCATTATGTTGGCCGATTTCAAAATAGGGGACTTCAATAATGAAAGTGAGCTTACTTCTAACGTGGTCTTTCCCCTACTGCTAATACATATTGCAGTTCTTTATAGTATAGGTAGAATAGAATAAAGAGTCTAGATCTAATTTGCTGTTACGTACCTTCCTCCACTTGAGGCCCAGTATTAGGACTTCCTTGGCAGGGAGCTGAAAGAAATTTACCTAACAAAATCATTCCAATCCCTTCTGTGCCAAGCAAACAGACCAATGTTTGTCAAAATCTTTTCTCTTAACTTTTCCTTCCGTTTCTTTCCTTCTTTTTCCTTCTTTCTTTCTTTCTTTCTTTCCTTCCTTCCTTCCTTCCTTCCTTCCTTCCTTCCTTCCTTCCTTCCTTCCTTTCTTTTCTTTCTTTCTTTTTTTTTCAAGTGTGGCTTCCAAAAGCGGGGCCAGAGAAACCCCCCAGGAAGGGCACTTGCAGAAGTGATGATGGACAGTATTTGTTATTAAGGGGGTATAGGGTGGTAAACGGGCCCTACGTTTGAGCCAGAATTGCAGTTCCACCAAGATGCCCACTGGTGGGTCCAAGGATCCCAGAATGCAAGGTTGAAGCTTTTTACACTAAGAAATGACAAAGCCCTCACCACTCTCTAGGCAGCCAAACTTGTAAGTAGAATTTTAAACACACTTTGGGCAAGTTTCCAAAACCCTTAATTTAAAAAAAAAAAAAAATCCATTAAATAAAATCCTTTCAGTAGATCAGCATTTCTTTTAGCATTGCTGAAATTTTTTTTACTGTGCTTCTCAGAGGCATAAACAATCAATGTAACCATTAATTTGGGGGCCTTTCTTTCTGTGGCCCAAATTGAAAACTAATCATCTGAAAGACATTCTGACTAATCACATGGTGGGTGGGAGGGTGAGCAGTGTTCCTCAGGTCTAGCCAGAGGCTATGTTTTGCTGTTTTAATTTAACGGGGAAAAAATATGAAGGGAGAAAGAAAAAACAGAAAATGTCAGCACTGCTTTTTCCAATGGCACTTTGATAAACCTTGCCAATGTGATATTTTTATTGGATTTAAATATCTGTGGGGGAGTCTTACAATTTATTGTCCCATTTGTCTTTTGTTTTTATTTGTATTACTATTATGTACATACATATATTACGTTTACTTTTTTTTTATTAGATAGAAAGTTGTATAAGTCTCCAGCTCTTGGGTCTTATTTATATAAGTACTTTTCTCAATTTCTGAAGCTGTATCATTACATTGTAGAGCTGGCCATTTTTTTTAAGTTGCTGGTTATCATGCAGATATTCTGCCTCCCAGTGAATCAAGTTATGGCCACGGTGTATCCTTTGAAAGGGAGCACTCTGAAAACACTTCTACATTTTCTCTGAATCACACTAAGACCTCTCTTCCATCCCAACCCTGGGTTTCTCTTTTCTGGGTGCTTACTAACATTTTATAAGAGGCTAAATGTATGAAATATTTTATGAAATAAACTGCACCAGCTAGAGTTTGGAAGTATATACAGCATTTTCTCAGTAATTCAGAACAGTGTGTCATCTTAGACTACTTTCTTAAACATTAGTAAAATCACAACAGTATCTACTCTTCTGTATTAGTGAAATGCCTAGTGGAGTCATAACTAGTATTTTCTTTTTCAACAAAAAAAGTAGAGGAAGAGGGAACTGCTGCAATTTATAGACCAATAACCCATTGAAAGCTCAGACCATCAATGAAGAAACAGGGAAATTAACGTTGATTTCTAAGACATTGTTGAGCCATGAGACCATAAAATTCATCACTTATAAAGCCACTCTTTATTTTCTAAGTTTGAAATATCTTCAAAGCCTGGGGTTGGTGGATGTTTTGGCTGTGGCTCCAGTCCTGCCACTTAGTCATCAGCAGACCTTATTTCCAGGACCCTTTCAGCATTTTGTGGTTGCCTGCTCCAAGCTCTTGGATATAGCACGAGGTCAAGCCCTTAGTCTTGTGGGCTTTTGACTCTCCATCACAGGTTGAGAAGCCTCATGATGAGTCATGACTCTCCTAGCACAGCTTCCCATTGATGACAGGCAAGTCCTTACAAAACACCACCCATCTGACATCTCTGCCTTAGGGTGGTGATTTTGTCACTTAAGCTCAGTGGTGATGAGGAAGAGATTAACTCAAATGACTCTCCTGATGGAATTAGCCTGCAGGAGTGCCTGGGATCCAGGAGGCGGGAGTTGCCTCAGCCTGTCACTCATAGCCATGCCCAGCTTTGGAGTCTGCAGCCAGCAGCCCAGACCGAGGCCCCCCTTATATGGAGCATTACCCACTCTTTGTTCACATAGTATTTATGTGTTCCCAGAAGCTAGATCGTATTGGCGTGGCCACCATTCAACCCTGGGTACTCCTTTGGGGCAGAGTTCATACCAGATAATTTTGGGGGCAACTAACTCCATAAGTGCCTAGCGTGACTATATAAGTTATTATCTAAACCAGGACACTTTTGAGAGGGAAAAGGGGGTAGTATTAATAATTATGCAGGGACAATAGCCTAGAACTGTTCTGGGAAAACCAAAATGTCTTGTCCCTTCCTTGTGACTTATGTATGGGTGCCATGTGCCATATATCACTCCCTGTACCAATTAGCTGTGGTTAGTAGTGGGCTGGTTTCACTGAAAACTTAAGTTATTAGTCATATAAACTTATAGAGGAAGGAACCTGTTTGGGAAATTCACTATGAAGGGGGAAACCTGGATACGAACCCTAAAATCTCCTTTATTCAACCAATTACCAAGTGTTGTTGATTCTATCTCCTGAAGATCTCTCTCATCCATTCCCATTTCTCTCCCCCTATTCTCTCACCTTGGTCACAGCCCCCATCATCCTTCTCCTAGATTATCGCAATAGGTTCCTAAATGTTCTCCCTACTCCCATCCTTCCCTCCTCCAATCAATTCTCTAGATATGAGACAGAGCAATTTTCCTGAAACCAAAACTCGGCACTGTTCTGGGCACAGGGGATCCAGAAGTGAATGACTATGTCAAGGTCATGCTTCCACAGTACTTCTAGCAATCGAGACAGATGACAAATAAGTAAACTAATAAATAATCATTTCAGACTTGGATAAGAGCCATGGAGGTGAGCAACAGAGTGAAGTAATGGCGGGAGTAACGGAGATAGAGAGGAGGCTACTTAAATTAAGGTGGTAATTTAATTTAAATTAAAGTAAATTTTGGAGGGAAGCCTCTCTGGGAAGGTGATGTGGGGTTAGATCTGAAGGATGAAATGAGACCGCCATGTTGAGAGCCTGGGGAAGGACCTCCCAGGCAATGGGAAGAGGGATGTTAAACATACGGAAGGAGGATGAGGTAGAAGCAGAACAGGAGGCTTGTGTCACTGGCACACAGTGATCAAGGGGCAGAATGGCTTACAATCACGTTGGAAGGTAGGCCAGGGCCAGGTCACCTACTACCTTGTGGGTGGTGGTGAGGAGTTTGCATTGCTCTTTGAATCAAAATCCCAAACCATTACGAAGTGTTAAGCAGAGGAGCTGATGGAACCAATTCAATTATCTATTTTATTTAAGCTGACTTGTTTCTGTATGAAGACTAGACTAACTCGAAGCTTAGAATCCTCCTTCAGGTGAGAAAGGATGGTGGCTCTGGGAAAGGAGTGAAGCTTTTTGATATTTTATCCTATTGGTGGCATTTGTGACTACTGAGATAACCTCTTACAATTAAACATGTACTTTCAAATGTATCCCACTCTCCTTTTATTATTATCTTGAATGCATAATTATTGCCATACTTTTATTTTATTTTAGCATTTGATTCCTTAAAGCTTTGTCCTTTGAAAAACAGATCTTTTATTTGTGTTGCTTTGTTCATGTAGCCTTGTATACATGTTTGTACTAGCCAACTGTGAGGCATTTAATTTTAGAGAATGAATACTGAAAATCTGAAAATGACTAAAATGTCTAGAAAATGGCCAGGGACTCTGTCTCAATGAGTCTAAAACTCAGCTCCTAACACTGATTTTAATTTGGAAAATCATGACTATTTAGACCCACTGTTCTTGAATGTTTAAGTCGTTCCCCAATTGCAGTTGTAGGCGCTTTCTGATTGGTAACACAATGGAAACTTTGGGATAAATAATCTAGTATTCCAAAGTGATGGAACTATGCTTTTCAGTATCTGGTGAAGTTAGGGATAACCATGTCCGATGGATGGACAGATGGATGGATGGATGGATAGACGGAGATAGCAATATGAGTACAGAAACTAGGGATGTAGGTGCAGATATCCATATATCTACCCATCCATCCATGTATAGCCTCAAATATGCAAATACATGTCACAGGGAGTGTGTGGTCTATTGCTTTTACAGACTGTTAAAAATGTAAAGTCCTGCTTACCTTCCATGTTTTAAAAGTTAAAACCTATATCCTTTGTATATTTGCTTGTTCTCTCCAAGGAGCATTGGCAGTTAATACTTGGCTGATTGAATCCTAGATTGATTTCATTCGAGAATCAGGCATTTGCTTGTTTGCAGAGCAACAGCAATGCTTTTCTTATTTGTCCTGATATGTCCCTGAGTACGAGGAAGACACGTGCGATACAGATGTGTCTGCCCCCATTTTCTGCACGCTGGTTGTCGGAAGTCTGCGGGAGGAAATACCTTCTTAATTAAATTCTCTAAGGCTGACATTTGTTGTTGTTCAGTCTGCTGAATAATTTCACATGTGTTTTTTGCAGAGTCAGAATTCTTTCACCATGCATGTGGATAGTTATTTTCTTGGTTGCATGAAGTTCTTTTGGCCACTAGGGTGGAGAAATTATTTTAATTGTGTGGCTAACAGGCAATTTCAGTTAGGATGAGAGATGTGTTACCTCTTGGTCATTTAAAATACATTTTTAGGTCAAATAATTATGACATGAGGAAAAGATTGCACCATTATTTAATGAAGTTCAGATTTTTGCAAGTGTTCTGATCTCCCCTCCCATTTTTCTTCCTAAGGAACAGCTCTGAAATACAGTTTTGAAAATTTCAACTCTCGTACCCGGTAGTCCCCTAGGATTCTGCCTTTTTGTGTGCACATTGTATTGACTCTACCTGTAGATCATCTTCTCAGGTTGTGTTTTCAATAGATATGCCCCTGGGGAAAAATACTGTCAAAAAAAAAAAAAATAGTCCTATTCTAGACCCACCCAGGATGACATAATACTAAGTGTTTTCCATATTCAACAGTAATACTGTTTTGAGAATTCACAGCCGGTTTGAGTTTAGTTAAGTCCAATGTTTTCTTTCTCTTTTTGGTTCATAATTTCCCAGGGGCCTGCTACCTTTGGGCTTAGCTTGAAATGTAGCATTCTTCCAGCCCAGAACACTATCTGGTATATTTAAAGCAATTTAGAGTCCCTGAATGAGAAGCTCAGTTACAGACAAAGATAACAGATCAGATTTTTATTAGCTGTGGAAATCTGTATTTTATTAGAGATAAAGTTTTTACAAAATAACTTGTTACAAAGTTATTTTGTAAAATGAAAACAAGAAAAAACATCTTTCATGGTATGGGTCCTATATTTTGCCTTTAGCCACCCTTAGCTATCATTTCACTTAATTCTCTCAAAAACACTGGGTTGCACATTCTTACCCCTATGTTAGTTGTTTGTGGCTGTGCTGCAAATATGATGATCAACTTGGACTGAAGTGTTTCTGGGATTTAGGACTTTCAGTGTTAAAAGTGGGCAAGTCCAGGGCAAACCAGGACAAATTGAATACCCGAGAAACCATCCACCTACTTAAACAAAATGGGGCCTTAAACAAAATGATCACGTCCCATAATTCTGTGAGCTGACTGAGTGCTGGGTCTGCTATTCTCACTAGGGCTCTCCATGTGGCTGCCAGGCTAAGGCTGGATAGGGTAAGATGTCTGGGGCCTCAGCAGAGCTGGCTGGGCCTCTCCCTCCATGTGATCGTGATCTTTCATCACAGCATGGAGAAGCCTCAGGGTTCTGCAGGAGCAAGAGTAGAAGCTACCGGGCCTCTTGAAACCATGTCCAAGAGTCACGCATTGCCACCTCTACCATCTTTAGAGCTCAAGACACGGGGTCAGCCCAATTCAAGTCATAGGAAAATAGAGTTCCCTTTTTGATGGGAGGAATTGCAGAGAATGTGGCCTTTTTTAATCCATTACAACACATTCCCCATTATATACATTAGGATTCTGAGATTCAGCAAATTTAAGTAACTTTTCCAAGACCGCATAACTCCTAAGTGGAAAATCCAGGATTTGAAACTAGGTCTGGATGCCTGAAAAACCCATGAGTTTTTTATGGGTTTGAGTCACCATACCCTGATGGAGTATAACGGTATCATCCAATAATCCAGGGAACAACTGGGCATTTTCCTGCTGTTCGGGGTGGGGGAGGCAGAGAAGATGGGATGGAGAAGGAAGGAGACAGAGAAGCAGCGATCTGTGACGTCTGGATAACCAACATCACAGAAATTTGTCTAATTTGTCTTGAGAATATAATTCATATCCGTCTGCTTCTGTAAATATATTTGGGCTCCTGCTATCCTCCCTTCCCCACACTCGAGTACAACCATATTCCCAAAGTAAATTCTCCAGTGGTCCTCAGATTTACTATATTCTTGGTCTTGATGTTTCTCTCATTCTCTTATGCGCTGGCCTCACTCTTTTTCTACATTAGCGTACGGATCATCTTCTACAGTTGAGAGTTTGAGAATATGAACGACAGTTGCGCTAAATCTGTTGTTTTCAAAGTGTGGGGGGGCCCTGAGATCCTTTCAGGGAGTTCATGAGGTCAAAAGTACTTTTATAATATTTAGTATTTGTGGGTTTTTTTTTTCCATTCTCATTCTCTTTTGAATATAAAGTGGAGTTTTCTGGAAGGTACATGATGTGTGACATTGCAATAGATTGTAGCAGAAGCAGATACGAGATTTCCATTCTTTTCTATTAAGACAGACATTGAAGAAACTTTTTTTTTAATGTAAAGCAATGACATTCTTCTGTTTTCCTTGGTTTTAGAAAATAGTTATTTTTTACTAAAAATGTTATAGAAAGTGTTTGTAGTAATTTTTAAATTAATACACAAATATCTTTAAAGTTCTCATTTAATTTCTCACATGTTAAATACCTGTTAATAAAATGCACATAAACTAAAGTTCTTTGAGGCCCGAGAGCAAAAAATTTAGAATGATTTTCATGATCATTTTACCAGCTGCCATTTTCTGAGCTCCTACCATGCCCAGGTCATTTCTTACACATTCTCTTTTAATCCCCCCAGCAACCCTATCAGGAAGGTACCCCATTGAATTTCCAATCCCCAGAAGCATAGACTGGTGCTCAAAATCATTGGTCTCACAGCTAATATGTTATGAAGCTAGAATTTGAATCTAGTTCTATCTGACTCCAGAGTCAGACTGAGGAATAACCTCCAAACATGCAAAGTAACTATCGTTTTGCAGGACAGAGAGACAGAAAGAAGCAGAGGTCAAGAGGACTCAGAGGGATTATCTGAGATGGCTCAGGCAGCCAGAAACCATGACTTTCCTGTCTGTCCCATGAAGAGTCCATTGGTCAGAGTAACTTGTCTTTTCAAATTGCAACTTTTGGAGAAAGGAATTCCTTCAAATACGAGTGATATTCTGAACCTGGTGGGTTTTTTGTTCCCCTTTGTAAGAGAGGCATTTCTAACAACACATTATGCAAACATCTACTGAGCACTCAACAAGGATGAAACATTTGTCCAATTATCACATTCTAAACTGCAGAAATAAATGTTCACTGCCTTAACCAAATTTTCCAATTACTTTACAGATCCGCTTAGGCATTTTGTTTGTTCAAGTCTCTTTTCTAATAGTAAAACAATTGCAGCCATTTATCGAGGACATCTGTGTCAGGCAATGAAAGAAAGACTTTATATCATGATCTCTGAGAACCCTCCAAAGAATGCGTGGAGGCAGGTAGGGTTATCCCTCCCTGCTTACAGGTAAGGAGCTGAGGCTTGAGAAGTGAAGCTTCTTGCCTAAGGTCACCCAGCTAGTAAATAGGTGTTGAGTCAGGGATCAGACGTGGGTCCAGGTGGTTCCCAGCCTGAGATGCTGAGCCAGAAGGCTCTGCAAGCCACTAAAAGGCAATGTTAATTTGTCTGTGGAAAGGAGTTCTCCAACACAGATGTGAAGTCGCCCAGATAGATTAGGAAAGGGACACTATTTCACCTTCAGAGATTTTTAAGGAAACACCAAGAGATGCAACCTGTTCATACAATGAGAAAAACCGATACAGTTCTTTAGTTTTGTTTTTAGCTTAACCCTTCACTAACACCTAGCAGCTAACAGTGCACAGAAAAAAGGCAACAAAGGTTTCCAACTATAACCAGGACTGCCCAGGGGCATTTTAAAGGGACCACCACTGACAACTGAGTTTTGGTTTCAGTTGTGTCAGACATATCTTTCTTCTGCCTGGAGGGGCTGTCCTCCCTTCAGTATTAAAATGTTATGATCACACCAACAGTGTTAGAAGGGATGGGAAAGCCGAGGTTCCACGTGTGTCAACAACAGATGTTCACATCCCCTGGAACACTGGAAAAAGAGAGTGATAGTATTTCCCGTAGGGCTGCACTCCAGGTGCACTGGGAGGGCATGAGGACAAAGCTGTCATGATTTATATTGACTGCTGAGCCGACCAGGTGCTTTCAGCAAGCGCTCCAATGGCAAATATGGGTGTTAACAACCTTCACAACAACCTTCTGATTCCTCGTAATGGTTCAGGTTGCTGCTACTGTCGTCAAAAGCCTAGAATTTTAGGCATAGAAGAGGATCAGCCTGTTACATAATTTGAATAGCATTTGTAAATTGTTTAAGCAATTATTCGGAGGAATTCAATATACTGCGAAGACGTATCTGACCAGAGCAGCTTGTTGTTGCTTAGGAACCTAATATTAGAGACACGAAACAGACAACTTTTGTCATTCTAAATCCATGCACTTAATTATCTCCACCCGAAATTAGCCACAGTAACAAAAACAAGCAAATGTGTACAAATCTGGATCATGTAGGCAGATGACCAGAAAGTGAGGAATTGTGCTTGTGAACTCCTTTCTGCCACTTTCTGCCCTGTCTCTGTTCGCCTTGCCCAGGAAGGTAATACGTCATCTGAGTGTTCAAGGACCAGTCTTGCTATCTGTCTGTTGTTTTTTCAAAACAACAGCGCCTGTGAGTATCTCTTTGGCATTTTGTTATCTGATCTATTTTATTGAATCCTCTAATATTTTTTTTGTAATACTTACTGTAATACTTTTATGGTACTTAAAACCGCAATCAAAGACAGAATTTATGCATTCTTCTTAACTCCGCCTCTAGAGTAATAAGATCAGAGCTGAGTTCCTGTCTCTGTCACCATAACGCCACCACCCGAAGTGCCTTGCAAATGATACATAAGTAAAAAATAATACAAGTGATAGCGGTAACAGCTACGGGGCTCTTACTGTATGTCAGATAGTACACCAAGGGCTTTATCCGACTCCCCTAAATAGTAGATACTATTAATATCCTCATATTATCCCCATTTTACAGAATAAGGAGGATGATCCAAGGCTGGGACCGCACTGCTAGCAAGCAGTGGAGCCTGTGCATCTCACACTGGTACTCTCCTGCTTCCAAATACTTGTTGACTGAATAAGCATCTCTGTAATTCATATTTTCTTCCCCCTTCTTCCTCTTCCTCTCTTTCTGTCTCTGTCTTCTCCGTGAGTCTCAGCTTTCTGTCTTCCTTTTTCCTCAGAATTTACTGGCTGGTTTGGGAGAGTCAGGAAAATCATCTTTTTGTTCGCCTCGGAAGTCTTCAGTTACTTTCAGGTTTGTCAGTTGAGCTGGAATCATTATTTTGTGTCCACCAGTTCATTGGGGTACTAAAATACGCCCCCTCATCTTTCTACCAGCACCACGGCTGAGTCCATTACATATGGGGACACCTCAGTCCTCTGTTCCTTTCTGTTAGTTTTGCTCTTCTGTGCCCAAAGTCAAGAAAAAATGGCTTTGTTTGTTCACCTTCTTACATCCTTTCCCAGGTGAAATGAGCCTGGGGAAAACCAGGCTTTTCTTTCCTTTTCTTTTTTTTTTTTTTTAAGTTTAGCTTTGTTTTTGTTTCGGAGCCATGGATAACATTTTTCAAATTCTGTTTGTTAATTTCAGATCTACTTAAGTTCTTAAGTGTTGGCCAGGCAAACATTTCTCAGCCCTCGTGACAGCCTTGAGGAGGAGCTTGGAGGGCAGTCAGGCCAGGGTGGTAAAGAAGCAGAGGCCAGGAACACTGGAGAGCAGGTAACATGATAGACACACCAAAACATACTGTAAACTGTGTAATATTTCAAGGAGAGACTGGGGCTGGGTTAGTTATCTCCAAAAACAAAGAAGAAACTTCCAACTTGATTCACGTGAGCTGCTTTGGTTGCCCAATTGGGGAACCCTAACGCAGATCCATGAGTTTAATTCAAGGGGATCTCGAACCCTAGAAATCTCATTTGAGAAGAGTGTGGGAAAATCCCTATTGACCGTAACAGCCATGTGACTTAGCCAACAAGTTAATCTACCAAACCTCAGTTTTCTCACCTATAGAAAGGAAGCAGTGGGCGCTCTCCCCACAGATTCGTTGTAGAGATTAAATTAGAGAAAACATGCAAAGCACCTAGCATGTAGCTTGGTCCACAGTACACAACCGAACATGGGACCTATCTCTGCCGCTGGCCTGCCCTACCATTTGACGTTCCCAGCATGAGAATCGCTTCTATGAGTTTAGGCACTGCCCCTTATTTTAAAACGCTCCTCCCAAGACCATATGTAAAGGATTCCTTTAACACATTGTTGCATATTATTTGTCAGCATCAGCAGATGAATGACTGAAACTCTCCAGGAGCAGAAAATAATAATAATGACTGTCATTTACTGAGCACATACTATGTTCCAGGCAAGAAGCTAAACACACTATGGCCAGTATCTCACTAAGCCCTCTCAACAACCCTATGAGGTACTGTTAAAAAGCCTGGGACACTGAATCAAGGTTATTGGACTCCAAGTGGTGGAATTGAAATGATGATGCCAGCACCCTGTTATAAGGCTTTCTGACCCCCCATGTGCTTTAATGGGGGTAGAAAAGGTCCAGAGAATGCCAAGGCAGGCTGGGTCTCTTCAGAGTGCTAAGGCAAAGAACTCAAGGTCACTTGGCAGGGGGGAAATATAAGGGTTCAAGCAATAGGATGGCAGTGGGAGATACAGAAGAGAAAGCTCACAGATTGCACTTTCTCAAACGCCCCTACCTGAGCTCCCAAGTTCTGCCTGCTGTCTCTTTCCCACCTGTCTCTGTGCCTCTGGCCTTTGTCTTGGTCCCACAGCACACCGCGTTCCTCTGGATCTTTGCATATGCTCGTTTGTCTACCACCAGACCCTTTTCAAACAGCGGCCTTATCCTTCTTGTATAGCATTGATCCCCAACAGCAAGCCTGATTCCTGGCAAATTCCAGGGGACCCATGTATTGGAATGGACAAATGATAAATGAGTGAACAGAGAATAGGGCTATTTAGAACTTCATCTCGTGCTGGCTCTCACCAGCTCATGTAGCCAAGATCTGCAAGTTGCAATTGCTCTTTTTCTTGTGTCTTATAACCTCATTTAAACACCCACACTCATATGTTTTTGCTGTTTAAGCATCTGTTCCAGCCTAGTCAACTGGACAAAGGGAAGAAGACTAACGAGGCTCTGATGCCGCCTTCCTCCCACCAGTATACCTTGAAGAGTCGACAAGAGTCAGGCCACTCCATGAGGCCTTCTGCCTGTCAGTCTCCCACTGCTTCACTTTCCCGGAGTAGGATTCTGTACCTAACGAGAGATATTGGAAGTCTTCAGATATCAATGGGATTATGTACTTGGAATTCTATGGGAGAAAGAGTGCTCCATGAGCAGGAAGCTCAGCCAGTTCTGGGTTCCATGCCCTAATTGTGGAAGGTGACTCTGCATCATCCGAAATGCATATTGGATGGCACAAGATAAACTATTTAATTTAATACAGATAAATACAAAGACAACAATAAGTAGAGTTCACTCACTCTCTCTGCCCAGATGGCTTCTGCTGTTTTTTCTTTTTTAAATCAATATGGGTCAGGTCAGAAATTTTTCATTCTGATTTTTGACTAACACTTCCATTTTCAGAATTATGTGGCATCAACTAAGAATATACTTTTGTTTGGAGGAATTGCAATTAGTTTGACTGATTATTCTTGGTAATCAAAGAACAGAGCAGGGCTTGAAGCGGTGGACGGGCAGATCACTGGTACCATACAGCACTGACGAATGCTGTCTGGACCTGTCTGCTTTCTCCCTGGCTTACCATTGGCTGCCCAATATGACGATGCAGGTTCATTCTTTCTCCCAGAGCTATGGGTCATGTAATATCTAGAATCAGTCAAGAATCATATATTAGTTATACTGTATAGCGGTATTACCACAAACTTCACAGGTTCAAACAGTATATATTTACCATCTCATGGTTTATGGGGCTCAGGGATGAGAAGGTTGAAACAACAAAAAAAGAGGGAAGGCCGATGCAAGGAAGCATTGTCAAGTTGGCACCTGTTGTGGACTTCTGGGGCTCAGTTCCATCATGCCTCCTGAGGAGTCTTATGGAATGCATTTCTGAAGGAGGAAGGGGAGAAGCATGAACCCATATCCTCATTGCCTGTTGTTCAGTGCTGGATCTACAGGCATTAACTCCCCTACCACTCTGGGTTGTGCATCTGTGAGTCAGAGTGGCTTCCCACAGACACCCATGGGCCAGCATTAGAAAAGGCCCAAGGCTTAACCAGGTCCTCTGCAAGGCTGAAATCAAGGAATCGACCAGAGCTGGGTTCTCATCAGACATTTTTCTGAGGAAGGATCCACTTCCAAGCTCACGTGGTTGTTGGCAGAATTCAGTTCCGTGTAGGCTGTCGACTGAGGGTTTCTCTCAGTTCCTTGTCATGTGGTCCTCTCCATAGGCAGCTCACAACACAGAGCAACTTGCTGCTCCAAAGCCAGCAAGGGAGAGTGTCTCCTTGCAAGACAGTCATTACAGTCATAAGTATTAAAAATCACTTACATTCTGTATCCTTAGCCATATTTTATCAGTTAGAAATAAGTCACACTCTATGGGAAGGGTTTCCACCCTGGCAGAAACCTAGGGAGCAGAGCCGTGGGGGCTACCTTGGAGGCTGTCTGCCAGTGGCTAAGAGGATGCAAAGGTATGAGGTCAACGGGGCCAGTATGAATTTAGTTGATGAATAGTATTAGTGGCTAACCTGAGCTAGCATCAATTCAGTTCTGTGCAAGCTCCTACAACCCTAAGAAAGCAGTCAAGTTTTTAAAAAACCGGATATACTCTCAGTTATCAAATACCCCAATCTCCTCCTTAACAAAAGTGTTTTTGTCTTGTTTGGATTTGTGAATCTGAAAGATATACCTTCCCAATGCCATCACTTCTAGCATTTAGTTTCCCAAAGGATGGAAATTGAGTCCCTTTTATGTTTACCTTCTCTATATAAAATTGTTCCATGGCATTTTCCTTAATACTTCAGTGTTTGGCTATTCAGCATAACTTTATGTAGAGCATTAACAAAACTGCACAAATATACTAGCTAAATCAAATCGTTGAAACTTTAAAACATAACAAAACAAAATCGATTTCCTGTCCCTGGATTCCCCCTTTAATTAGAACTAGGAGAACCACGGTATAGTACACTTATTTTTAATAATGTTGTTTGTGAGAGCGTGTTTATTTTTCCTTTGTTATGCTTAATGTGGTACATCTTACAGATGTTGAGAATATTTCAGGATGTCTTGAAGAAACAATGAAAGATTGTGGTTTAACAACAAAGCCTCTTGCAGCGCGGAGGCCTGTGGGTAACAGTTGGGTTGTTGAAGTGTAAGATTCTCGGTTAGTCTTCAAAAGGAATGTGCTCTTGGCAGGGGAGAGCTGCATATGTTTGTGTGCACTTCAGTGTCCTTTATGGTTAGTTTCCCCAAAGGCTTATTGTACTTATTGCATCATTTATTTTTATTTGTAAGAGTATTTTGGAAGCTTCAGAACGGTTGTAGAGTCATTACCGTTGCTAGCTGTAAATGGTTATGACTGCTTGTGGAAATCGTGTTGAAGGCAAACAAAAGTAAATAAAAGTCCTTCTTCTTTACCTTTTTCCTGTATCTGCATTTCCAAGTACTCTGAGCTGGAGAACCCAGCTCTGTGGGGTTACACAGGGCCAAGCTTGTTCTGATTTATGACATTTGTCTCCCAAGAAGGACTACATGGAGTTTTGGATGTAGGTGAACCACTTGCATGAAAAATTAAAGCTGGCATATTTATTTGGAAGGGCAGAGTGGAGTTAATGACCCTACAAAACTCCTGACACATAAATTTATTTTTCCCATCCTTCAGATGAGGTAACAAAGCAACTCTATATCCAGTCCTGGGGAAGTTGATGCTTCTGACTTAAAAGTCTATAAAACGGGTAGCCTGCCAGGGCACTGGAAAAGCAATCTATCTTAAGAAAATGGAATTAGTTTTAACTATTATTAAGTACCTTAAATTAGCCTCCTGGGCCCAGCCAGTTAAGCACCCAAATTATTTTTCAACATGCTTGTGTTTCAATTTCTAATACCAAATAGAACTTGAAAGAGAGAAGTCTTATTGTTCAAAAAAATGTATTTTTCTCGTAATATGCAAAAACCATTGATGGCATCTCCTCTGGTACTCTGCATGCAGTTTTGCATGTGCAGCATGGTGAAACTGTTATTAGTTTTGTTTCTATTTATGTTTTGTGGTGTGTTGTCACTTACTGTTGGTTAAACATTTATTGAGTATAATGTGTTGGAGGAGGGACTGTGAGAAAAGAGAGCAAATCCTTTTCCTCAGAGAGCTTCCAGTCTGGGTAAACTCATAACCCTGACCTTGAATCCTCACTGGCCTTTGGAATGAGATTCGCTTCCTAGCCAGAGAGCTCATAGGATTCTAGAGAGTCTGGCCACCACCTGTATTACATTAGAAGCTTCAACAATTCAACCAGACAGGTGTTATTATTCCCATTTGACAGGTGCAGAAACTGAGGCCCAAAGAGAAATAAATAAACTCACAAACTATTCCCAGGTGGCAGAAGGGGATTCAAGGCCAGAGCTGATATCCCCTAAACCCTTGATCTTCTTTCCCTCTCCTAAACTATCATTGCATGGTAACACAACCAACAAGTTCAGTAAGATGACTCAAAACACGCATTTTATGAAATCAGCATTGTACAGCAGCCTCAGTTCGAAAACACTAGCTGCAACATGAGAAGAGCTAAATCGTACCCCTGGCTCTACATAATTAGCTATGTGATCTTAGAGAAGTCAATTTACCCGACTTCCTTCCCTTATAAAGTGATGAAAATCTAATAATAATTTCTAGGCACTATTTCCCAAATCTGATCCAAATAGTCAGGGATTCCTGCAAGTTTTGGGTCCATACTTGGAGATTTGCCATGTGTATTGGCAAGTTAAAGGCTCCATGAGGTCCCGCGTGGAAAAACATGTTAACATAGCACTTTTTAACCTCATTTGACCCCAGGGCACTTAGTCATATCACCCAGAGCTCATGTTCCCCAGAAAATAATTTGGGAAATAATTTTCCAAATTCTCTGTGGGCGCTAAAATCTGATGGTTGACATTTTGCTTGTGAACTGTTCCATGCCTACAACCCATGTGTTCTCTTTTATTATGATTTCCATATGCCCCTCCCCTTGGACTGAACACCGTGAGCAACAAATAAATGCTACTGCCTGATTTGGTCAGCTCTTAAGGTTAATGTATTCTAAATGGTGCTTATTTAATGTTTGGCAAAATTTAGCCTAATGTAGAACAGTTCTGGGACGGGAAGCATTGTGCTCTGAAAACTGGGTAAAAACCACCAACTCTCCCTGGAGCCTGCCAGAGAGATGCCAGATGACATTTTAGTACCATTCATCTATGTGAGCTCCATTCAAATGCAAAAACAAAAGACAAATTCTGTCTCTGGTTAGCAGACTTCTGATCTAGCGGTCCTGCCTGGGTTTGGTCTTGGAAAATCAAAGCGTTTGGTGTTGGGTGTCATTGAGCAGTCACTTTGCTGTCACAGCCATTTTTTTTTTTTCATCCTCTCCACTAGTTTACAAGATAAGTTGGCTCGGGTGGATTCTCCCAGGGAGAAAACCCTCCTTTTTACCCCTAGAATGCCACTTGGTGTCTCCTGCAGCAGTAAATTACCCAATGCCACCCTCGTGGTTTGAAAGAGCTTATTCACAATGAAAGTACCAAAGAGTTTCCCAGGAGTTGACTAAGTGACACTTCATATTTGTGTGAGCCCAAGAAAACAAAGTGACTTTACTATTCAATATAATGTACAAAAATGGAGTTTTAAAAGCGACAACTATTCTTAATAAAATGTCTTAAAATAGCATTGCTTTTTATCCTTTGGAAAGCGTGTGTGTCCAAGTAATTTAATATGGTAATAAAACTTTTTGCAATGTACCAAAAAGCATAAAGAAGCATAACACCTTAAGAGCTGTGTAACTGTACCCGAACTTATGAAACTTAGGAACTTATGAATGAAAATATATATATTTCACTTGTTATAAAAGCTTATTTGAGCCAAACTGATGACATGTGCCAGGGAGCAAGATGCTCCCAATGAAAAATATTTTTTATCTTTGTTTAAAAAAAACTAAAACCAAAGATTTTGTGTAGATTATGTGATACAAAAATAATTTTTGTATTGTAGGTTCATAACTCAAAACACTGAGAAAGATGTCTACATTTCTTCCAACTTTTGTAATGCAAATAATTGTCCAAAAAAAGCCTTTCCTTCCTTCTGAACATATTGCATAATGGTGCATATAATGCCGTTGTATGTAGCTGAAACCTGTAGTATAGAATAGTGATTAAGATTAGAAAATTGACTTTGAGGCAGAACCAGAATGTGGATTGTAGCTTTGCTATTTATTAGCTATAAGCTTTTTAAAAAAATTCGTCTGTGAGCCTCAGTTTTCTTATATATAAGTGGAAGTTTACCTTCTTTCCAAGTTGTTTCAAAGATGAAATGAGAATAAAGTCCGTAAAACACTTACCCAATGCCTGCCACATAAGAAGCAAGTCATAAATAGTTATTATTCAATGGAGACCTATGAGCTCCTTTGACAGGAGGACCAGACGTAGGGTTGCTTTGGCCAAGGAGATCATTTCCCTGTGATCCTCTCAGCCCCATTCCCCTCTTGTTAGCTTCATCTGTAGAAGTTCTGGGCCTATCATTCATGCCCAATGATTCCATCTTAAAGGTCTTGCCCAGAAACCACTGGAAAACTCGGTGGATCATTGGCCCACATCGGTCACTGGACAAGTTGGGGCTCATGGACCATGGCATTGACCCATGGTCAACACTTTGAATTCTGAATAATTCAATGCAACAAATATTGAGTTCAACCTAATGCTTGTCAGGCAACTGTGCTAGGCTTTGACATTAAAATGATGATTTAAACCAGGGGTTTGACAAACTTTTTCTCAAGGGTAAAATCAGAAGAATTTTAGGCTTTGCAGGCCAAGAGGTAAAAATCAAGATTATGTGGGAATCATATACCCATATAAAATGTACCCATTAAAAATGTGAAACAATTCTTAGCTTGCAGGCCATACAAAAAAAAACAAAAACAAAAAAACACTTGGCCCATGGGTCAGAGTTTACCAATCCCCAATATACACAACTCTGCTTCCTAGCTTCATGGAACTTCAATTTATACAAAGTGTGACATGATGTGTTGACATTTATCCCCTCCCTCACAATCCCCCTTGTCATTTGAATGAAACTGAGCCTATCAGTAAAATTATTTGTCCAGTATCACCTACTTATTCACCAAATCTAAGAAATCACTAGTTAGGGGAATGTACCAAAGAGAAGCGGTTGAGGATATTCTTCTAGTGTTTAGTTTAAGTTTGTAGCGTGAAAACTTAGCCACACCAGGTCAGAGATTCTTAAGAGCTCAGTCTCAAGGGAGAAAGCGTTAACCAGAAAATTGTTTCTTCAAGTACTGTCTTTAAAAGATCATCACAGACCCATGGAAAAAGAGCTAAACAGCGCTATGCATATATAACAAGTCCTCACACCTACATGGAAATGGGCTCTTGTGTATACAAAACCAATACTCATTCGCCACAGAGGTTTCCCAAGAGACCATGCAATACACACTCTCGAACCATATTCCACATCTGGGACCACAACGTAAGCTTATCCCAGACTCTTAGTTTCTGTTGGAAGCAAAGCTGCTCCCCAACAGGTAGAAGGATGGGAACATGGCAGAGAGTGTGCTGGCACTTCTCAGGGCCCGTTTAAAAGATGTGCATGCTGAGTTACAGACGACGTGGAAGTTTGCTCCCAGCTCAGGGCTCAGCCATCTGCTTTCCAGTAAATCTATGGCTTCTCTCACATAGAAGGAGATTAAGCCATTCACTGCCTAACTTTGCCCGCTCTGTTTTGCTTGGTTTTTCAGCTTTATCCCACTCTCACTGCCTTTAGGTTTTTGGAGCCTTTTGTGTGTTAAGAATATCATTTGGGTATTGAAATCTGTGAAAAAGATCATGTTGCTATCATTCGTCAAGTGAAAAGCAACGGGATAACTGGCAGCGCTGGTGCTGCCAGTCAGACAGACTTAGCAGGTTGTAGTTCATTTGAAGTAATTCATAATCATTAAACCAAGCTGTTTTAATATTTTCTGTCCCAAGCACAATATTCAAAGTACATGAGCCACTCTTATTAATTCTACACTGACTGATTAAGTATATCCCAGAGATCTTCACATTTAAAGACAGGAAGAAAAATAGAACCTGGAATCTTGAGCTCATTATCTGCTTGGTCTTTTGTCTCTTTTTGCCTCGTCATCAGCATTTAGGACCCACGAGTTCACAGTGGTGTGTGATTATCTCAGTGGGCCAAACAGCATTGTTTATTTACTTGTTTGTTTGTTGTATAAAGTGCTACAAGCTCCTAAAAAGTGAGGCAGAAATCAAAATAAATAGCTCTCCATGATTGGAGAAATAAAATTTAAAAAATCCAAAATGACCCAAATATACAAAACCCCCAATGTCTTCCACAGCATATCCATAGCTACCCCACCATGAAAGTTCTTTTCTAATTTTCTATAGCCCTTAACCATTTGGGTTTTAAAAAACGGACTATTCGATAACTTTTCTAATTGAGTCTTGAGTCAATGAGTCTTGCCATGCCCCTAGAGTGTGCATTTTCTCAGGGTAGAGCATTTAGTTTTCTGTAAATCTTGTGTTTACTGTACATTTTCAGTGATCATTTTCATTTGTCTTATACAAGGGTACATACCTTGTTTCCCTGAAAATAAGACTGGGTCTTATAGTAATTTTTGATCCAAAAGATGCATTAGGGTTTATGTTCAGGGGATGTCCTCCTGAAAAATCATGCTAGGGCTTATTTTCCAGTTAGGTCTTATTTTTGGGGAAACACGGTACATATCAAGCAGTAAAGTAGCATTTAAGGGCTTTGAGTCAAATCTGTGGGCTGAGTTTTCTCATAGGCATAATGGTGATAATAATCACAACTACCCTTGTTCTAAGGACCACGCATATAACGTGGGACACGCTTGGTACAGAGTAATGGTTCAGTACGTGGCTGCCGCTGTTTTCTTTGCTAGTGCTCTTCAATTCCCAGAAGAAGACCCTTAAAAGTTGAGTAACAATCTGAGGTTAAGACCATTTGGGATAAATAACAGAGTAAAACCTGATACTAATCCTAGAAACAAGCCTAAAACCAGTGTTTTCTCATTTTCAGAAAAGCCGATAGGGAATAGTCCAGGGTGGCCTTGAGAATAAAAATTAGAGAAATGTTTCAGTTTTCAAAGGAACTCAACATATGGTTCCTGAAACAGTTTGCTCTCTGAGTCCAAAGTCTTATTCACACGCTGGTTTACATGGACAGTGTCCAGCCTGAGCCTATACCTACACCAGTGCAGGTCTCTGGGTTGCCTTACTCCATGGATCACACCCAGGGAAAGCTGCCATGTGTATGCTCCGCTTTATAGGGACACAAAAGCATGTCACTGACTGGCCTCGGGTCTGGGTTTCTAATTAGTAGCAGAGTATTTGCTAGTGCTTTTGTACTCTCCCTTTGAGCTGCCAAAGTGGTTTGGGACATTTTCCTGCTGTATTCTGCAAGGTTTGGACAGGCAAGCAGTATAACCTATTGGTGGCTCAACGGGGTGACTCTCGCCAGTTTCTGCAAGTCTGAAACATGCATTCTGCTGGTGGCAAGAGACAGAAAACTAAACGCAAAACCAGCTTAAGCAAAAAGGTGAATTTAGTGACTCACGTCAATGAAAAGTCCAGGATTTGGGAGGTTTCAGGGGCTTGAATAATCCCTCTAGGCCCTGTTTTTCTTTTCTCTCTGTTGCCTTCCATGAGATCTGTTGCAGTTGCCCTCTCAGGTATGCCCTGATGGCCCCTGGAAGCTGCAGGCTTCTGTCCCTCCAGGATAAAGCACAACCTGAATGAATGAGAGAACCAGGAGTCTCAGTTGGACGGCTGTTGGCCTAACCGGAGTCAGTGCCCCTCCCTAAACCAATCACCAGAACTCGCAGAAGGGAAGTCCCTGGTGTGCTTAGGCCTGGGCCTGATGTATATGCCTAGTGAACCATCGGCAGTGGGGCCACCTCTACTGAAGTACTTGGGTTGAGAGTAGAGGTAGAGTTATCCTCTAATAGAAAAAAAAAATGGTGACATAATTTATAAAAGAACACTTATAACCAAAAACTACGGGAAGGAAAAGTAGTGAGGGGGAGCAAAGTCAGAAACGACCTATGTCACCCTCTGGGTGCTGTGGGTGCTGTGGGTGGTTGCCGTGTTGTTTCAGTAGCCCCAACAGTTACAGTAATATACCTGACATCTGTTGGGTCATCATGCCCTCTGGGTGACATCATTCCTAGTGAGGAAGACTCGTTGCCTGCCAGGTCAGGAGGATTTGGAGAGCACAAAAGCACCTATAGGTGTCTCGTGTCATCCTGCTCATCAGTCATTTCCTTTCTTCACACTCATTTCCTAGAATTGCCGCCAGTGCGCAGAGCTGTCCACACGCTAAAATTAGTTTTGGGGATGAGCAGAGCTTTGGGGGGTAGAAAGGGGGCATTAGTGGTCAGTGTAAAGGAGGGGTCTCACCTCAGTGCTTTTGAAGGTGTTTTCTGTAACTTGAGATGAAAACTTCCAGGAAAGTTTGGCCATTGAGGAGGGAGAAAGATGAGTCTGGGTATGTCACACCCTGTACTATCCCATGAAAAATACAAAGGCAATGACTCTCAGATTTTCCATAATTTAATGTTCTGTTCAAACTACACAAACAAGATGCCACTGATCTGTGATGCAGAAAACAGGTGCAGAGTTGTTTTCACAGCCATGGAGGCTGATGGCTTTGACCCCTGCCCCTGTAACAAATGACACACGTTTTCAAGTATTGCCATCTCTGAAAACTGTGTTTGGTGCTGTGGGTGGTTGCCTGTGTTGTTTCAGTAGCCCCCACAGTTACAGTAATATACCTGACATCTGTTGGGTCATCATGCCAAGAGCTTTACATGTATCACCTCACTTAAGTCTTATAACCATTCTTTGAATTAAGTATTATCTCCATTTTACAGAGCAGAAACCTGAGGCACAGGGAGGGTGAGCAACTTGCCCAAGCTCACAGGACATTAGAGGATAGTTTGGTTTCCATGCCGCTTCTGTGTACAACCGCCACGCTACCTCGCAGTGCTGCCCCGACTGTAGCGCGTGACGTAGCTGACAGTTACTGAACACTCGCCCCCTGCCAAATGTTATGCTCACAACTTCAAAGGCATGCTCTCTTTTCACATTTACCGTAACTCTGTGATGACACCCTAGTTGTATCCCCACTTTACAAATAAGGAAGCTGAGGCTGGCATTCACTTAGCAATCCACTCAAAGTCACACAGTTTGAATCCAAAATCGGGCACTCAAGTTCACGTTCCTCACTGTGAGTCAATGCTGGCTACGCCCTTTAAAGTCATCTCACTGTGTCATAGTTACAGGTTGGGCTGCCAGTTTCCCCCACTAAACAGGGAGATCCTTGAGGGCAGGGACCCTGCCTTAATCACCTGGCTCATAGCAAGTGCTTAATAAATGTCTTATTTGTTTGTTCTCAGTGCCTCACACATAAAAGGTGTGAGTGAATAAAGAACAAAAGAAGGGCTGAGTGATGCCTGCAGAGGTCTAAAAGAATAATCTTCCTCCACAGACTGGAAGTCAGATAGTTAGTCTCTTGGGAGATTGAATCTAGAACTTGTGCTTTGCAAAAGTCAATTCAATCTGAGTGACTTAGTCTCAAAGTTGAAATGATTCAGCCTTGGCCAGTCCTCTACAATTATCACAGGACTTCAGTCACTTCCCTGTTGCTATAATAGCTTCTATTAAAAACAAAATAAAATAAAACAAAACAAAGACTCAGGTATTGTATAAATTCATCTAATACAGCAAGACTCAGTCCTCAAGACAGTTCTTGCTGCCTAATCTTTGCTGGGTTTCAGCTCCTTTAACATTTCTCTCTACAATAACTTCACAGATGTCCCAGACAATGCCATTAACACAGTAACTAATTCAGTCTCCTGAGAACGAGGGCCAGGTACTAGGCACTCTGAATATGTGGAGAATAGACCAAAGAAGCAAATGTACATTTTCCCAGGAGGGGAGTTCCTTCCAAAACAAAAAAATAAACCCTGAAGTAGGCGATTAAAGGAGGTTGTGGTTTCCAGCCAGCTGGAGAGGTAATGAATGCAAATAACTAGAGAGATGTTTGGGAAGAACCTGTTTGAGAACCCGAGGTGAGCCCCATATGGTATCAGGTCCCTACTTGCAAACCTCAATTGAATCAAATCCATATTCAAACAATTGTGGTTTCTTCGAGCTCAGGAGACAGCTGTCCAAAAAAATGACTCACCACAGAGGCGAGATGTATTGTAGATGTTGCCTTGAGAGCAAGTTATTCACATGTGGGAATGAATTATTCAACCTGTTATGGAAGCAATAGATGAAATTTGCATTAAATCAAAAAAGAACTATGCAATCAACAATGTTCCACCACCACCAAACCACATCCCAATGGGAGGATTTGCACAGTTTGTTTCTCAGCTCATTTCCACCTTTCATATTTATTCTCTGAATATCTCGGGCAGACATAGCATTGTTTTACCAAGATCGTGGCCGTTACCTTAGCTGCCCAGCTCTCAGCCTTTCCTATTTGCCTTTCTTGCTGGCAGAAGCCTGACTTTTTTGGGGCGTTCATTCGTCATGTATGTGTGCAATTCCCAGGTGGTGAGTGTTAGCCTAAGCCAACCATAGTAAGTTTAATATCCTTATAGACATTGGTGTAAACAAGCTAATCTAGCAAGGAGATATAAGCAGGTAGCAACTGTGGGCCATAAAGGTTTTTTTCTTCCCTAATAGAAAGGCATGTGGGAGGAAATATCCAACCTTTTCAGTTGCTAGATACCTTACATCTTGTCTACATTAACTCGAGGAACCATTGCAGCCATCTTGCTACCTTAAGAGTGAGCTCTCCCGGCTGTGGAGAAAAAGGAACTCGCATACACTGTTGGTGGAAATGCAGATTGGTGCAGCTGCTATGGAAGGCAGTGTGGATGTTCCTCAAAATATTAAAAATAGAATTACCATATGACTCAGCAATCCCTCTCCTGTGTATACGAGGTCAGACAATTAAGTTCACAAACTCAGCCTAGAAAAAGTGCTGCATACCTTATTGCTGAATATCACTACATTCACCTTCGAAGTACTTCCCTTGGGAAGCTATACACTGATGCCAGTGTCTAGTCCATCCTTCGAAGCAATTTTGGAACCCTTTCTCTGGAATGGCCATCAAAGCTGTCATCGTACTACCCGTGAGGTCCTGAATGTTATCAATATATCTTCTTTTCAATATTTCCTTTACCTTCAGGTAGAGAAAGAAGTCATTGGGGGCCAGATCAGGTGACTAGGGAGGGTGTTCCAATACAGTAATTTGCTTATTGGCTAAAAACTCCCTGACAGACAGTGCCGGGTGAGCTGGTGCATTGTCGTGATGCAATAGCCATGAATTGTTGGCGAAAGGTTCAGGTGGTCTAATTTTTTCATGCAACCTTTTCAGCACTTCCAAATAGTAAACTTTGTTAACTGTTTGTTCAGTTGGTATAAATTCATAATGAATAATCCCTCTGATATCAAAAAAAAAGGTCAGTAACATCGTTGCAACAAGTCACGAACTTAATTGTCAGACCGTGTATAACCCAAAAATCCGAAAACATTTATCCGTAAGGATATACGTGCTCCGATGTTCATTGCAGCATAATTCATGGTGGCCAAGACATGGAAACAACCAAAGTGTCCTTCAATAGATGATTGAATAAAGAAGATACGGTATATGTACACAATAGAATACTACTCTGCCATAAGAAAAGATGAAATAGTGCCATTTGCAACAACATAGGTGGATCTCAAGATTATTGTGCTAAGTGAAATAAGTCTAACAGAAAAAGTCAAGAACCATATGACTTCACTGATACGTGGGATATAAAACTGAAAACAACAAAGGAACAAGACAGACAAATAAAGAAACAAGAACTCATAAACACAGACAATATTTCAGTGGTCACCAGAGGGTAAAGGGGGAGGGGAGATAGTAGAAGAGGATAAACGGGGTCAAATACAAGGAGAGCTGATTCTGGGTGGTGAACATACGATGTGATATACAGATGATGTGATACAAAATTGTACACCTGAAACCTATGTAATTGTACTAACCATTGTCACCCCAATAAATTTTAATTGAAAAAATTAAAATAAAATAAAATAAAATAAAAAAGAGTGAGCTCTCCCACATCCTGCAGACAGCAGAAAGATGGCAAGTACCTGGATCCTTGATGACAATGTCATATCATTGTCATACCACTAAAATCATGAAATTTGCTCACAGACCTCTTGCAATGTGAGGTAACTTCTTGCTGCAATGAAGCAGTCTTTGGCTAGGTAATTTACTTGCTTACCTGATACAGGCAAGTCTGATCCCTATTTCAAGGTAAATTTTTATTTCTTAAAACTTCCTGTTTTAGTAATCATATCTTGTTTCTTTTGAGAAAGTGAGGCTAACATGGTAGAGAGCTTTTTATAAATGAACTGCAACATCCCAAAACCCATTAAGACTGCATAGTCTAAAGCAAGAGTTGATAAACCTTTTCTTTAAATGGCCACATAGCCCTTTACAGACTTTATCTTTACTGGCCGTATACTCTCTGTTATAACTACATAACTCTACCATTGTAGTATAAAAGCAGCCAAAGGCAATCGTAAATGAACAAGCATGGCTGTGTTTCAATAAAACTTTATTTATAAAAGCAGGCCGAGGGCCAGATTTAGCTGGCGGGGTGCAGTTTGCCAGCCCTAGTCTAGAATTCCCAAAAGATGCATTCCCCCGCATCGTGAAAAATCCTCTGATGCCTTCCTTCCGTGACTACTTTTCTGACTTTATCTTACACCACACCAGCTGCTCTGGCCTTTCAGTTAAATTGCCAAGCTTTTTTTCCCCCCCTTACCATTCAGGAGTCAACACATTTTCTCAAAGAGGCTTTTCCTCAGCACGTAATCTAAGCATCTCACTTTCCCCCAGTCACTTCCCTGTCCTTCATCTGATTTATATTTTCCTTTGTATTTACCACTGTCCATATCCATTTCTCCACCATCAACCCCTGCTTCATTTAGAAGTTGTTTCTTAAGGGCGAGGACCTGGACTATCTTGGTCGCCATTCAATTCCCCAAGTCCAGAAATGAAGTCGATAGCACATATTTGTTGGTTATGGAGTGAATGAAACTTTTGTGGGCTACGGCTGGCTTAAGGAAATGTTTTAAAGAGTTTTCACATATTTTCTTTAATACAAAAAACTGTTATTTTCTAATCTTACAGGATGGCTCATGTACGACTCCATTCAGAGTTAAATTTTATCTCTTAGTAGCCAAGTACGTTGTCACTTGATATGTTACCTGATGACCAATAGAAATGTTAATAATTATTGGCCACATGATACCTTGAATGAGTCAAGAAGTTAAGAAAAAAGTGTGTGGGTATGAGGGAGGGGGTAACTTTCTTATTTCTTCTGCGTACAGAATAATTCTGGAAACACTAAAATGGCCTGTTTGTCACGTTGTGGGCTCCTTAGAGGCTACCTTCCCATGGCAGTCAAAGAGCCCAGATCCAGGTCAAAGCCTGAGCCCACATTCTGGTTAAAACTTGAGCTGTTTTGGGAGCCAGGAAATATCTGCTTTGGTGAATAATACAAATAAAGAAGAGGCGATTCCAAGCTTGGGTAAAAGATCCTTTTGCTTTATAAAATCTCACATGGGGTGATTTTCAACCAGGGGTCTGACCATATGAAACGATTGCTGTACTCTGCTTACCGATAAATGACTTCAGAAAACCTAACATCTGCTTACAGATCAAATTGAACACCATTGGAGGGGAAAGGGAGGAGCAGGGATGGGAAGTTTATTTGTTTGGGGCTGTTTCCTACTGTGAGTTAATACTAGATTTTCCAAAGTTTTGGGTCATCTCCACACCCCTCCGTGTGTGTCATCCCACCCTTGGCGATTGCCTGCCTGGCTGTAGGCCACTCACTGGCCTTTCTCAGACCAGGAAATCTGGTTAAGATATGATCTCTGGCACCTGATTGAATTTTTTAAAAAGTCCTTTTATTAATATCTGTGACTTAGTGAGACTTTCTCCCAAATACTTTTTAAAAAATCCCCAACGTACTCAAATGGAGAACAAAAATATCCTTTAAAAAAGGGAAGAGTCACACAGAAGGAAATGAGAACAACAGCTCTCTCATTAATGTTTTGCTTTTCATTGATCTAAAATGTATTCTCCTACCTTCAGGTCACTCCCAAGTGTTCTTAATGTTTATGTTTTCAGTTGCCAGTGAAATCACAAAATATCTTTTTCACTCAGGGAGCAGAGATTGAGTCAACATATACATGAACTTTGGCCACTTCAGCTAGCCACAGCCAAGTCTCCTCTGTTTGTGTGACAGGCGTCTTGAGCCACCATGAAAAAGCCTGACTGTTTTGGTCCCGCCCTAACTCCGGCAGAGAGAGCAAATCAGAGTTTGCACAAGATAATGTAAATGAGTGCCAGGGCCAGGTGGGAATTGCATGCAACTTGGGGCAGCCGCTGCTAGTTCCTGCCAAGTATGACCACATAAGAATGTAGGCCCAGAGTTGCCAGATCTTCTGGTGTTTCCAAAATATCCAGAAACCTGGATGACTCTTCCAATTTCTAAATGTTGGGGCAACTAAAAAAAAAAGAAGAAGAAGAAGAAGACCGTCGCAAACCAAGTGTGTCCACAGGCCAAATTGGGCCAATGATTTGCCCACCCGAGGCCACTGTGCCGCCGTCCCAAAGTCCATACAGTGCTGTCAGTGAGCTGGGGTCATAGAGCATCATCAGCAACATCCAGCCTAGGAGCAGGGTTCATAGCATGGGAAGATGCGAGTCCACAGCTACAGCTGTAAGACTTCTGAGTCACTGCTTCATTCTTGACCACGACCAAGAAGGTTCTCTGCCTTGCTATTCCTGAGCTTTGTGGCACATGAGAGCAGTTTATAAAAATGAGGCTCACTATTTGAAATTGTCACCCTCTTTTCTATCACGGTTGATGCCCTCGCAGCAGGAGGGATAAAAACCTGATTTTTATCAATGAAGAATTTTTTTCGCCTCTATATTGAAATGGTAGGACTTCTTTGTCTAAATTTAGACTTCAGCTCACATCCCTTGCATCTTTTATTTTTTCCTTAGACTCTAGCCAAACATGAGCTTCAAACTAATTATGGTTCATTTTTTCAAATTTTATCCCTGGTTCCCAGAACCAGAGGCAAAAGGCAAAATAAAAATGAAGACCCAGGAATATCTTTTGTTGGCATAGCATATGCTTTCCGTTAGTTGGAAGTTCATGTTTTCCTTAATTAAATTTCCTTTAAAGAGCTATGGTTTAAGTTAAAGACAAGTGAGTTTTGTGCAACTAAAGAGTGATTTAAAATATTTCTGCACACGTCATCAAACTAGAAGTGCCACCACATTCTTCTTTGTCAGTGTGCCTCTGCTTCCATCGAGCTTCCCTCTACCAGTGCCTGTGTCCCTGTCTACTCTTTGTGTTGAGAATGGAAGTCCCTCCAGAGTGCAGCATTTGCCCCTGGAGGGCTCCCTGCAAGGATGGTGGCCCCTGTTGGCATGAATGAGTCTAGGATACAGCACGAAGCTCTGCTGTGCCTGCTGAACTTCACTGCCCTTTCTCCGACCTCTAGGGAGTTTTGTCACATGGCTCGTGTTTTGGGACACCCTCAGGTACACTTGGTAGCCTCTCTCCAATGTACAGTTATTTCAAGCTGGTTAAATGTTGCTTTTGCTTTGGGCTCTGTATCCCCTTGTAGATATATTTTAAGTTCTTTTTAATATTTATCTCATTATTAAAAATATGGAAAACTATGTAGTGGGTGGGAAGTGGATTGCCAGATTTTAATCTATATTCAGATGTAACCACTGTACACCTTAAGTTTATTTTCTTAAGACAGTTAAGCATAGATATGATTTTTTCTTGATTCTATGATACCATCTATTGTAAAACATACCAGAGATTTCATTTGTGCTTTTAGAACTTAATGAGGCTGGTTCCTTCTTGTCATAACCATGTTAATTCAGATGTCATCACCTCAGATAAACCTTCTTGATGACTTTTTCTAAGCTAATCATATACCCTCCCAACTCCCAATCTGTTGCACTCTGTCACACCCCCTATTGTTTTATTCTTAGGACTTCATACTAGCTGAAATAGTCTTGTGCCTCTACTTGTCTATGTTTATGTATTAACCCCCACTAGAACATAAGCTCAGGACAGCAGGAAACTTCTCTTATTCACTGGCATATATTCATAGCCTAGAATAGTGCCTCTGCTCTCTTCTAAAACCCTGCTAAAATGACAGTACAAGGATTTTTTTTTTTTAAGATATCACTTTGCAAGGATAGAAAGAAGGGGATCAAAGAGAAATGGGGTGGAGGTGATAAGGGCTGGTGCTAGAGAAAGTAAGCTTAGTGCCGATATGTTCGTGTGGCAGTTCCTGCGTGGTCCTGGGAAACTCATCTTCCCACAGTCTACACCCTAACTCTGATTAAATACCTTTTTATTTGGGTGATGCTGACCCTGGCTTTGGTCCAAGAATCATGAGCTTAAATATATTTTCCTACCAGTAAAAAGATGAAAGTACCAATTCCTTTAACTCCATCTTTTCAAAGGTAACTGTTGTTAAACTTTTAGAAAACTCACAGCCTTGTTTCTATACATTTTTTTTTTAACATAAGTAAGATTGCACTAATCTAAATAGATTCTGATCTTGCTGGAAAACTAATAAAATAGTCTTCATGTTCTTGCCTGTTTGATCCACCAAATAGTATACTAAATAGAAAGGTGAAGTCAATAATGTTAAAAAATAAAAAATACAGAGGCCAAATGGAAAACTGGTAAAGTTCCTATTAATTTATATTTTTAATATTTCTGATCCTTTGTGTCTTATTACAAATGACATTTATGTGATTAAAAACAGGTCATTTCCTTATAGCCCATCTCCTCCTATTATATATTTTTCATCTGAATGTATTACTTCTCAGCTTGTGGCACAAAAGTTAGTGACTGTGGAAATGATTATAATGTCATTGAAGATTGTGGCTTTAGAAGGAAAATAACCAGAAGGGACAGAAACTAAGCCACAAAGTTCCAGTGTTGCTGAAAATCTCATTAAGAAGAAAAGAAAGGGGGCAGGGTAAGGCTATGTGAACTGACCTCACAAATGTGAGTTGGTTCTCTCCCTTTGGTGCACATTTCTGGATCTACATGCTGGGCACCCAGAGGGAAACAGTCTTTGAAGTAAGTCAGGGATAATTTCGGGAAATGGGTCTACAGCCAGATGAATTTCAGAAAACCAAACCCTATTAAATTAACTTACTTCTTTTGTAAGTTTGAGTGTGGTGATTTTAGGATGGAATAGGTAATTTTTAAGTAGTTGTGATATTGCTAAGTGAAGAGGAAAATGTTAGTTGTTCTTCTTTAAGAGAATGGCTCAGGCTTAAGCAATTCTCATGTGCATTCTCAGTACCTTTTCAATAATGAGGCTTCCTAGCGTGTCCCACCTTTCCACATTCATAATGAATAGTGATATGAATTGCCTTCCTCTGGGAAAGATGGAATAAGACCTAGTTGGATGACTTCCCTGCAGAAAACAACTTTAAATCTTGACATAATAACAAAAGCTGGAGATACTGGAGGGTGAACAAAACGAGACACTCAAGGGGTACACACTTCGGGGAGGGTAGTAGGGGAGCTGTATCAGTTATGTCACAGTGTTCACAGCTCAGGTTAAGTGCAGTTGGCACAGGATACACAAGGCAGCAGAGGTGCTTGTGAGAGAAACACAGTCTTTCTGACCAGGGGAACCCAGACACACTGAAAAGAGTGAGGGAATCACCAAAAGAAAAAGATCTAGAGAGAGATCTAGGGAATCTCCAAATTCTGTTTATCCATATCTCTGACTCTCAAACTATGCTGCATGGGATTGGCTAAAAACAACTAAGCTGAAGAAGAAAGGGATGAACGGAGACTGCAGCTGTCACCCAAGAAACAGGTTGGAGTTTAAGTCCGTAACGTAATTGTCAGCTCAAATGAAAGAAACGGCACTTGTTGGAGGAAAGCAGCATCCGGAATCTCCACTACTTCATATGTGCAATGTTTAGGATACAATCCAAAATGACTCAACATGCAAAGAATCAAGAAAATGGGACATGTTCTCAAGTGAAAAGAAAATCAACTGAGTGTGACCCTAGAGTGAACCAGATGTTGGAACTAAAAGACAAGGATTTTAACGTGGTTGTCATAATTTACCTAAATGCTGTGCATGATGAATGAAAAGGTAGGAAATTTCCTTGGAGAAATAGAACAATAAAAAAGAAACAAATGAAAATTCTAGATCCCCGAAATACAAACGCTGAAATAAAAAAATTTGAACCGACTTAAGACTTAAATGGAGATGTGAAAGAAAAGAACAAGTGAACTTGAAGGTAGAGCAATAGAATTAATTATCCAACATGCATAACAGAGAAAAAAAAAGATTAAACAAAAAATAAAGCCTCAGAGACCTGTGAGATAATATTAAGTGGTACAATAGATAGGTAAATGGAATTCCATAAGGAGAAGGTAGAGAATGGAGGAGGGAAATATTTGAAGACTTCATTACCAATAAATTACTAAATTTTATGAAAGACCAAAATGTAAAGATACATGATGATCAAAGAAAAGCAAGCAGTATAAACCTAAAGAAGCCCTCAGCAAGGCTCATCATAGTCAAACTGTTGAAATCCCAAGATAAAAAGCAAACCTTGAAAGTAGCAAGTGAACAATAACATGTTACATGCAAGGAAACAGTGATCTGATTATTGGTTGGTTTCTCAGTAGAAACTATGAAGGACAAAAGTGGGTGGAGCAACATCTCTAAAGTGCTGAAAGAGAATAAAATTGTCAAACCAGAATTTATTAACCAGAAAATATATCCTGCACACCAAAGACTGAATCATGACATTTTCACATAAAACAAAACTAGTAGAGTCACCAGCAGACCTGAACTGCAAGGTATACTAAAGGAAGTTCTCCAGGATGAAGGGAAATGATACAAGATGGAAACTCAAATCCTCAGGAAAAAAATGAAAAGCATTGAAAACAGTTAATATCTGGGTAAATGCAAAAGACTATTTAAAAATATATCTTTTTCCACTTGACTTACATACCATATAACTATTTAAAGCAAAAATTATAATATTGTCATGTGGGTTTTTAATGTAAGTAGCTATAATACAAATAATCACATTAGCATAAAGGAAGGGAGGATAAGTATGGATCTATATGGATATGAGTCTTCTATAGTTTCCATGAAGTGGTAAAATATTAACTGCACATAGATAGTAAATAGTTAAGGATTTATATTGTAATCTCCAAAGCAGCCACAAAAAATAATAATGAGAAATACAACTAAAAAGCCAATAGATCCAAGATATTCATCTTAGGAAAACATAGAACTCAATGCCATTCTTGAGTGATGTCTTCTAGTCATTCCTTAAGCTTTAAGTATAATCATAATTATTATTTATTAAATAATTATTATTTAAATATTATTTAGATAGCTTGTGGTAAAGGCAAGGCAGGACACACACACATACACCCTCCATTTTAGAAAGAAGAAAGCAAACTATACAAAGAAAATAAATTGATTATTTCCAAAGAAACATTGCCAAAAAAATCTCATCCAAATCCCAGTCTGTGGACCTCAGTTGCCTATCTGGAATGGACTAGAAGAACCTTTTCTATTGACGACCACACTCAGGAAGGCCAAGTTTCAGGGAGAGAAGAGATTGTAGGCAGAGGGGCATCAGGAGCAGAGAACATTCCTGTGGATCATGTGCTTTTGCAGAAGAATGCTATCGACACTGCATGCTAGTTGATCATGCTAAATTTTTATTTTCTCAAGGCAAAATTCACAACTTTGAATAAGGGAAAGTCATCTCTCAGGAAGGAGATACAACTATTTACATCAGGACCTGGATGCCAGAAAGCCTCTTTGGCCCACATATTCAGTGCCATCCAACACCCAACACTTTGGGGTGGCCTTTGAGAAATCTCAAAAGAATTTTGCTATAAATGATCTTCTATTCGTGGCAAAGAATAAATTTCTTTCTTTGTTATTTTAAGCTCAAATACATAGAGGATTTGTGGGATGTTTTGTATGGCATTTTAGCCCCTAATATGCCAAGTACTAAAATTCTTTTTAAGTAATCTATAACAATAGATACCATTGGAGCTGGCCACACATTCTGTTTTTATGACTCACTGTGATTTGATTGGGCAGGGGAGGGAAATGACTGTGGAGGGGAGGATTTGATTCTAGTTTTCAATAGATTAAACTTCAACTGTTATATTTTGCTATAACTTTTAAGATAATTAGGTCACCAAAATAGAATTAGTTACCACTGATAAAGAGAGGAGAAAACATGGGAACAGTAGTAGAGCCAAAATGTGGACCCAAATCTACCGAACTCCAAAGCCCACCCTCCTCTTCTAACTCATTTGCTGCCCTTTTCTTTTGTAATATATACTGTTATTGGCCACCTGACACTTAAAGGAATCTTGAGAACCTCCACATTGCATTATAACCACCTTAGTGATGTGTAAGAAAGGTTCAGGGGCATTTCAGAATTTCAATTAAAAGACACATCATTTGAAGCGCTGGGTGTCAAGGTTATGAATGCCCGATTTATTGAATATGCCCATATTAATACAGATTGCCCTCCAAGAGAGGGCAGTCTATGCTTCTAGATAGTAGGCAGATCCCTGAGTTTTTTAATCGCCATAATGTCTAGCAACATGATGTAATCAGGAAGCTTCACAAATATTGGAATAAAAATGAGCTGGGCATTGAAGGGCGTGTTTGCTAGGTTGTTGACTAAATTAAAGTACAATTAAATAGAACAGTTTTTTTCAGACTTCCTATCCCATAACTTCTGTTGAAAATCTTTGCCCTGTTGTTGTCATCTCGTACAGCAGGACATTTTTGTTGTTTGTGTCAGTGGAAAATGTTTCTGTCTGAATTGCTGACAGATGTTGCTTTATGCCAATGGTTCTCATCATCTCCATCAAAACCGAAGTCCACTTTTATTTAAAAAGCAGTTTGTTTACCATCCTGTATAGAAATTCATAGGTTATATAACTCATATGAAATTTAAAATGAAATACAATGTTGTATATATCACATAAAGGACATAAAAGTCACTTATAGTAACATTTCATCGGTAAAAATCTCAGGCATGGCAGCAGTAGAAGACATTTTTAAAAAGACACAATGTATGACCATGGATGTCACTATTCCTAACGCTGAGAGTAGTGTCACCATGGATGTGGCAGCCACGTGCAGCCTAAGACAGGTGTGTACACTGCTGATTCAGAAACCACTTGCTGCATTGCTATCACTGATGTGATTTTTTTAATCCCCACAAATGATGAAAACCTCTTGGTAAAGTTCCAAACAAATCAAAATGCAACCTTAGTTGCATTCCTGGAGAGTTCTAGGCTGCGTTAAAACTGTATAAAAACATTTCATGATTAGTCTGGGTTGGTTTTAATCTTCAGGATATCTGCCAGGACCATTCTTTGTTGTAGGAGACTGTCTGATCTAGGCGCCCCTGGGCCCCGCTCACTGAAAGCTAAGCTCGTTCCCTCAATCACTGAGGCTAGCAACAATCACCCCACAAATTTCCAAAACATCTGTGAGGAGGTGGTATCAACCTCCTCGAAAACCACGGCTATCGGCAGCCCATTGAGTTCCTGAAAAGCTTTGTGCACATTTAATTTTCATACCTGAATCTGAATTTTCACAATAGTAAGTTTTTGTAAAATGAGATGCATTTTTTTAAAAATACAAAGTGGTGTTTGTGGCATGAACCAAGGTGTTTCTGATTCACTATAAGGAATATTCTTGGCTCACTCTAGGTGGTGACATGAGACACCATTCACTGATGTAACTCAAGGGAAAATGCAGAATTAACTTCTGTGTGTACAGAAGCTAAGTAAACAAAGAGCAAGTGGCCCGAGAGCATGATAAAGATGCCAGGTACGAGCATCTGTATGTTCAGCTGACTCAAGGACTAGGCAGAGGCCCTTGGCTGTCTCACAAGTTGATGGGGTCAATTCAGGTGAGCCCAGGGAAAGGTGATGTTGACCGTTGCTAGGAGGCTAAAAGTTTGTGAAGGAAACAAAGGATGGAGTCAGGGTAGATATGAATGTACAAAGGTAAAGGAAGGGTTAAGGATTGCGGTGATATCCCAGTCATCCCAGGTAAAGATGACCTAGGGTCTGAGCTCTACCGGGCGGGTATTGCTTCTTGAATTACATACTCTTGCATCTGGACGTTGAACTGGAGGGAGCTATGGTAGATGGCACAAAACTATCCTGGAGTGGAGGCAATGCATGGTTCACGAGCTTCCTCACCCCACTGCTCCCAAGACACCTTCTGCTACGTGGAAATCTCCGGAAGGCCAGATGTCCAGAAGGCAGACATCTGGTCACCACCTTGCACGGGCCATAGTTAGTGTCTGTTTCTCTGTCCCTTTGGGAGGACGAATGGCAGGCATGACTCCACACAGAAATTCTGGCAGGCCAATAAAGACAACCTTTCAAGTTCCGCAGGCTTGAGTTTCCCTCAGGCTAACCAGGCACGGCTCAGCCATGCTATAGTTCGCATGCCCGCCTAGATTCCCGTCTTTCAGAAGGCTCCAAAAATCAGGCCCAGACTCCAATGCCTAATCATCTGAAGTCCACGAGGCAATGTGCCTGCTGTCATTTGAGCAAGCTGTTTGGCAGGCTTTTTTTTTTTTTTTTTTTTTTAATGACATGATTGCCCAGCTTTCAAATCCCATTATGAAACTTTTTATCCTTTACTCAGAGCATTTTTTTTTATTTTAATCTGCCATTTTAGTTGGGTAGAAAGAGATGCTGAGGAGAAATATTTGGAAAATTGCTCTGTGAGGCCACATGATGCAGTGAGTCATGAGCACTGAACACATTTGGGGGAGCTGTCATTGTCCCACTGTTGCCTGTCCTGAAACTCGTAATGACTGACAATGACTGACTGGCTATCAGGGAAGCCATCCTTGGCATGGATAGGAAGAGGATAGGACTAATTCCCAGGGCAGCCTGGAGCTTCATTAGAAGAGCTGTAGGGAACAGAGGCCCACCCAAGCCCTGCCATAGGGCCACTTGCACCATTGGTGACAGAGAACAAGGAGGCCCCTCGTTGCGTGCTGCCATACATTCAGAACCCTGCATGGATGCAGCCTGTCTGTTGTTAGAAACAGTTACCAGCCAAGCAGTGTTATGCCTGCTGCTTCACTATGGTTACACATAACTTCAGGGCTCCACATACACATAACTATGATCCATTTACACGGACGGGACTATACAGTACATCATAGGCACCCTAGTTAAAAATGAGGACCTCAAAATTGGCTTTCAGAGAAACAGTTATATAGTTTCATGCACATTCTCTTAGGTGTGTTCAGGTGTCAGGGCATTCTTCGATCTTATCAGCTTATCTAGAGAAAGCTGCCGGTGATGTATAGCAAGGTGCCCACATCTCATGTGGTCACCCACATTTGGTTTGCTGGGAGAAGTAAGGTGCAGGATTCCTGGGGCACTTAGCTTCCTGAGAGCCAGACAGTTACTTATCTTCACAGCTATAACCTAGCATCTAGTGTGGGACCTGGCGCATAGCAGGAATGAATAAATATGGAAGGCATAAACTGACTGAAGGGATAAGCCTTTCCTCTCTCCTCCCACCTCCTTCTCTCTCTGTCTCCCCCATCCCATTCCACTCCGTTTCTTCAAAACGCTGGGTCAAAGTCAATATCATGTCTAGTCATGAGACAGAAATAGTCAGTGTGAAGGGATGAAGAGAGAGAAGCGGTATCCATATTGGCTAACAGTATGGATTTGGGAGTTGGGAAGAGCTGAATTTAATTCTGATTCTCTACTTGTTAGTTGGGCGACTGTGGACAACTTGTTTAATATCGCTTAGCCTTTTTCCTCCTTTGGAAAGTGGGGCTAATAATAGGACCTACCTCACACATTTGTTACAAGGATTAGAGATAATGCATGCAAAGTGCTTAGCACCATGCTTGACACGTTGGCATTCAATAGATGTTAGCAGCTTTTATTATTTTTCCTCACGCTCATTAACACAATGTGGGAATCTGCCCAGCTCAGTGATCATAGTTAGGCCTGCGCCTCTCTGGGGAAGATTGCTGTCTCATCCATCTCTGGAGCACCGGGAATTATTCTTTGTACCGATTTGACCATTGATTAGCTTGGTTGCTATGGTTACATTACTTCGCCTGTTGGGTTTCAGCTTCTTCCTCTATGCCCACACACAGATAACCACATGTGAAAATGACTGGAAACGGTCCTAAGGAGTGACTATACGTTTGGGGTTTATGCTGCCATCTGGATGTCTTAACGTTTTAGGATTTGGTTAGGGAGTGGGAAGGGTTGTAAACGCCAAGGGCACCGCATCATGTATGTCCGTCCAAAGGTATTTATCCCAAGTTTACTGACTCACATGTCAAAGAATTGAAGGATTCACGGTTCATAACAATGGTGCCAACTGCTCTAGCTGTGTGTAGCTCAGTGAACATGTCTTCTTTGGAAAGCTAAATAAGTCACATGGCCTCGGTTTTTATTCCAGTGATGTTGTACGGTGTTTTTCTTTTGTTTTTTTTTTTAATTTTTTAGGGTTAGACAGTTAAAAACAAAAGTCTCGGACCATGTTTTTTTTTTTTTTTTAGCAGTATACAGTTCTTTCATTCATACAGAGTAAAGCAAAATCACAAGAATGGAAATGAAATGACGCAGAAGGGAAAGGAAAATAGTGCATGCAGTCATTTTCATGATTACGTGAGTGTTATCTGAGCATACCATGCTTAGCACTTCATACTACATCATCTCACTTGATTCCAGCCTTTAAAGTATATACCATTGTCTCCATTTTCCATAAGAAGAAGAAATTAAGGATTAGAGAACTTAAGTAACTTGGTTAGTCACACAGCTGTGCATGGCAGTGCGTTGCCTTTTTTCAATGTCTGCTTTTCTTGTTTTGTTTCCCCAAGGATGGTTGAGTGTCACTGACCACCAGGGGTCATGCCCTCTGTATTGACAGAGCATGAGGTGGAGTGACACTTAGCGCACAGGGTGACTCAGTTTGCCTCTTGAACTGGCAAAAATTCTCCTCTTGAACTGGCAAAAATTCAAGAATGAGCTTGTGCCAGTGACACTTAGTCTATGGAATCCCATACATTTGCCTCTATAGCTATAGGTCTGAGTCACTCTGCCGTGACAGAAGATTCTACTCCGCTTACTTACCATCAGTCCCTTAATCCCTACAATGATCTGTTTGATGAACTTTGATCCATTAGCCTACTATTCAGTTTCCTTCATCATTATTTATGGAGCATGTCCTATAAGTAAAGCCCGTCCACACTCGGTATGTCGGGTCAGGAAAATGAAAAAGATTGTCCCTTTCCTCCAAGAGCAACTGCTCTAATGGAATTGATGTGAATAACTAACTAAGTAGGTAGGTAGACAGACAGACAGACAGACAGATGAAGTAGTATATAGAATAAAGGCCAGAACACTGTGCTATGTGAGCAGGGATAAAAGGGTGACTAATTCTAGCTTAAGGCTGGACATCTGCAAAGCCCTCTCAGAACACATAGAATTTGATCTGGGCTTTGAAAAACAGGATGAGGAGTGAATCTGGGAGAAGGATCATGCTAGCAGGCAAAGAAGACTGTTCTTGACTATCAAATGCAGATATGGCCCTCTTGTCCCTCTTTTTCACAGAGCCCAGGAGTAGTCTGAGTCCCCTTCTCTCTACACTAGCCCAAGGGATCACCCCCAATTCAACAGAACTCATTGATACATGGGATGAGTCCTCTTTATCACCTCCGACTTACCCATCTGGCAGCTCCAAAGGTAGGAATGTTAAGACAAGTAAGAGGGGAATAGTTGCAACCCTATAGATGCAAGTAGATGCCATTTGAGTTTAGAGAGGTCTTCCAATAAAAATAAAGCACACAACACATATAAATACATACTTATAGACATGTCCTCAGAACCTCTTATCTCATTTCCTAACTTTCTCTTGTCTACACCTCTCTTATGCCTTATTTAACAGAAACATTTGCTCTAAACCTATGTGTTACACAAGGTTCTTTGGTAGGCACCATACAAAGATTTATAAGATATGACTTCTGTATTCAAAGAGCCATCAACTAAGGAGAGTAACAAGACTAATTTTCAGAAAACTCTACACAAGTCCATATAATCCAAATATCATACGCCTAGGCATTTTAAGATTCTCTACTACCCCATCTACAACAAAATGAAATGGCTTGAAAAGTTCTGTCTCTAAAATGTAAAGTCTCTTCTCAAGAAAAAGAGACCCACACAAAAAGATGACTTTTTGCTCTCAGGCTTTATACTTGTAAGCTTTTTTTCCATCTCTGTGATCCTACATTCAAATTAGATTTTTGAGCTGTATCCACAATTTCCCTTTGGATTGGGCAGCATTATATCTTATTAATCCCCGTTGATCATCTTATCCAGATAATGAGCCTGTAAAAGTAGTAAAAAACCATAAGACCAAAATTCCTCTCAGGTATTAATGTTGGAGCCAAATGGAATAAATGTCTTTTATATCTGACCCTGCACGTGTAGAAGAATACAGAGCCTGTATCTTCAATTAATTTAAATATAAGATCAAATTGAAACAGAAGCCAATAACTAAATTAGTGGCCTCATCACAAACAAAATGTAACCTACTTCATTATTGTAATGGCAGACATCAATGGAGTAGAAAATTGACCAGTCTTCTTATAGTAGGGAAAAAAAAATTGATGCTTGGTTGCCAAGGAAGCTCTGCTAATATTAGCCTTGACTACATCCTCGGTAATGTATTAGAGCCTTTATGGTCTCACTGACACATCACTAATATACATTTTTAAAGCCATATTAAATAACATAAAATGTTCCGGTACTGTTAATGTGGTGAGAATGAGTATTAAGAGATCAAATTTGCCATTCAGTGATTTTTAAACTGAACCCATGTGGTTTTGAAGATATTTGACAAAGAATGTGAAATCACAGAGAACTATATCCAAAATTCAATAGCAAATTTGAAAGTAAATAATGTAAGTCAAAGAAGGAAATAGTTACCTCTCGTACCCAAAGCAAGATGTGCCAGCTAAATCCCTGACCGGTCCAGTTATGGGTCAAGAAGTTTGATCCTAGCTTCATCAAATTGGATGACAATGAAGACTCTCATGTATAAAATATGTGTTTTAAATTATATTCATTAAATATCTTCCTTTTCACATAGTGTGCTATCATCATGTTCACTCATTGTGATTTAAAATCTTGCAGTGATATAAATTAAATGGAGTAGAGAAAGTAGAGAAAAAGAAAATTACAACATGGAGAAAAAGCGTACTGAACAGCGGGAGCATGCCTGGGGGTAAGACTCAGCATGCGTGCACTCAGATCCTGTCTGGTAAAACGGAATCTGCCACCACAGCATTCCAATTCCTTTTCCAACCTATAATTAATGTGTGTTTCCTTTGTGGCATGAAACTAAAAATGTTCTCAGAGGTGACCGACAGGCATTTCAGAGCATGGCAGAGGCAATGGCACAGGTCTGTAAGGAGAACGGGAGTAGACGACAAAAACACCATCATTTTCTTTTCTCACCCAAATGACATAAGCAGAGCCATCTCCCAACAGGCAGGTATTAGAGGGTATGGAGGTGCATTTTAGATAGAAAAAAGGCCCCGGATGGATATGTGTGTGGTAGCTGCTGAGTTACATGTGTTACTGTCTTTTCTCTTAATTTGTTTCAGCCCTTGAATGTTTTATTATCATTAATACATTCATTTTCTGTACTCGTGCCCAGGAGCGTATTGCAGTGGGCATCATTTTAAAAATTGAAGAAATTCATTACACAAATAATTAGTTTAAGTTGATAAAATAGCTTAATTTAAATGATCGAAAACACCTAGTGCCAGTTCTGAACAAAACAATTCTTTAAGAAAAACACCACACTTTGAAAACTCCAGTCTCAGATTGCCACCCGATTAGTCTAAAAATACAAGGTTGGCACCAAGCCCAGGAGGTTGGCAAGTGGAGCTTTGATCGACCAAGACAGACAGGGGATTCCAGAGCTGAGGGCCCCTGGCAAACATACCCTGTCTCCAGTTGCCCACTGTCTAAATTGGGGATCCATTAGCAGAGCCCCACAGTGGATTTCAGCTGTCACGATATGTGTATGAAGAGAGAGCTTAACTTTAGTTAGGATGGTGACTTAGTTCCTAAGACTTTCAACAGGTTGGGATTTTAGATAGAATTCAAGCTGAGAGGAGAAAGGGAAAAAGCTTAGGTTAGGGTGGGTGGATAGAATGCATGTGTATGAGTAATACAGGCATAACTGTAGTTATTGTTCACCTTCTTTCTTTCTAAAAGTCTGAGGAACTGGTTTCTCATAGATTACTGGGTCATAGAATGTTGAAAGGTACATATCACTTATCTCCCTGTAACCAAGTGAGCCTGATTTTTGCCAGCCAGATAATCATGGATGATGGATGACTATAATATCATTCACTTGAGACACTTTGTCTTCGTAGCTGTCTGTCTCCTATAACATTGTTGTCCATGCCCTTAATTGGATAATAAGAGTAGAGTCTGTTGTGACCTGGATCCCTCTCGATCCTATGCTTTTTTTTTTTTTGCCTGTGCAGAAGTGTCTTCATGAAAGCTGATTTGTCAGCCACAAAAAAAGTGAAATTAAATATGATAATGTTTGCAAAACATGTAAGTGCAACATAAATGTCGATGGTTTTATGCAGATCAAAATTGGTGCATTAATCTAAAGATGCAAAACAATGCATTTCACTATTGAAGTCTTATAAATTCAAATTGGTACTATGAGTTTCTAGTATTGATCTATTTCAGATTTTGCATATTCAGATTCTGATGACCACAGTTATATTTAATTCATTTCAACGGATAAACAAGTGTCCTTTTTTCTCTTCTTCTTCTAATTTGCTTTACCCTCATTTATTTATTTTTTGGATTGAATTTAAGACAGACTAGTTTTTTAAAAAACAAATGCTTTCTAGATTCTGTTGCCCATACTTTTCATAACCCGAATTGCCACAGAGAGGACCTTCTTATTTAATTTATCATGTAATTTGGACCTTGAAATTATTAGATTATCCATAAATTGGGATAAAATACCCTCTCTGCTTTCTTTTTCCAAGTAATGTGAGACTCAGCCCTTTATCAGTCAAGAAAAATCTTTAAAATATGCAGAGCCTTATCGTTATACAAATGTAATGTGATATTATTTATTGCTAATGTATTTTTTAATGACTTTCATGTGTTCAGGAGTTTTACTAAATATTATTATGTCATATTTTCTCAACGGTTTTATTTCAGTAAAAAAGTACCAGATTTAAATATAACTGAATTAAAACTTGGATGTTTGTTTAGTAGAATTTATCCATAGTATAGCTATCTGTGCTTCTCCTCTGTGCCTATTCTCTCTCTTCATTCTACTATATATCCTTTGGATTTAGCAAAGTAAGGATAGAAATAATAAAAAGAGGCCATAGTCAAGCATTCTGTTTTGTGGGGTGACAGGTGGTCAGGAGGAAACAAATCTCCAAAAACCTCCAGTCCTGTGTTTCAGTTTTGCCTAGAAACAGCTGAGAAAAATGTGCAACCCAATTCTCTAAGGATGAAAGTTTATGTTCTGAGCTTTTGGCCTCCCCAGCAACAGAAAAGTGCACAACAGGGAGATGAAACTAGAGTCCTCTGGCCCCACTGCTTTGTCTCTATCAGTAGGGCTTGGTTTTTTCCATGTTGTTGGGTACAAGAACCGTAAAGTGCTCATCCTTACTGAATGCTTGAAGAGCAATTGGTCTGGACACAGAATGAGGAATTGGAGTTCAAACCCTGCAGAGCCATTTCTAAGAACAACTCCTTCCTAATGATGCCTTTCTTCATACAGCTTCATAGAGTTCACAGAGTCAGCTTCAAAAGTCGCTCCCACAGGTAAATGGCCAGCTGCTAGTACAAAACCTGTTGAGAAGTGAAGTGGCTTTATAAAAGATACTTGTTTTTGCTTAGGTTCTAAAACATCTACAAGAGAAAGGAAAAGTTACAATTTAAAGACAGAAACTTGACTGCCTTCTTTTTGCATGCTAAGGGAATGGCGGAATCTGGCTCACGACAGGTAGCTTTGTATTCAGGAAAACACTTTGCTAGGTTGCTTTAAGTGTGATAGGTGAGCTCCTGCTTCCTTTTTCAGCAGTTGTATTTTAGAAGGAGGAGGAGGAGGAGGAGGAGGAGGAGGAGGAGGAGGAGGAGGAGGAGGAGGAGGAGGAGATTGGGTAGAAGTTGGGTCAAGTAAGGCCATCTAACTGAAACTTGAGAGCTGAGTAGCCGTTGGCCAAGCTAAGAGGGAGATAATAAATATGTCAAGCTTGGGGGAACTAGAAGCTTAACAATCACTTAGGAAGCTATTCTAATGGTCCAGGCAGGTTCTTGATTTCCTCACCTACAAAAATTTAGGGGTTGGTCTCCAAAGCCACCTATAGTTCTGAAGTTCTACAGAAGTAAGCATCTACTATGTTTGACATTGTTCTAAGATATAAGATAGGCATCCCCAATAGAGTGACTGTCCAACAAATTGGACATTTGGTGCAAGTTTAGAGAGTTTAGCTTCAGGTATATATTGTTTTACACAGCCTTAACAGAATTCTTATAGCACAATTATTTCTTGTTGAAATGGTAGCACCACCTACCCCTCCCCAGGGCCCAACTTCTGTTTCTTAAGTTTCTTCTTTTCAATGGACTCGTATTTGAGGCTCTCCAGTCACAAACGATGAACGATGATAGATAGGTAGGTAGGTAGATAGATAGATAGATAGATAGATAGATAGATAGATAGATAGATATAGATAATTTGAAACCTACAATGTGTAACACAGTGTTGAACAGCTGGTAGGACTGTACTGCTCATCTGTGCAATGGAGATAAAAAGTGTTATTGACCATCTGAATAACTGCCATGTAATTGACGACTACCGTTGAGTTGCACAGGCAGCGCCTTCAACATAAAAGGCACTCAAATGGTTGGACGGATGAATGAATGTACAAGGATGTCTGCTTCAAAGTGTTCAACTGAGAAACTGAATCAGATGTCTGCCACAAACTCCCAGGGGCTGTGATCACATCGCTGTGCTCGTGCTGCTGTCCTTGCGTGCTTTCACTCACGTGACGGACAGAAGGTAGGAGCTGTTCCCACCCTTTCCCTGCCCACTCAAAATGATTCTTTTTCTGCCCAGGCAGTTTCTCTCCCTACCCTTGGTAAACTCCAAAGAGCTTCCCTCCCTGTTGTTCAGGGCTTTTATATTCAGAACTGGGAGAAAGATGAGTAAGAAAGGTGAAAAGGTACTCAGGCTGGGGTTGAGGAATGAGTGGGTTGTTTTCTTGTTTATGGGCCACCCTTTCAGTAGTAATTCTGACCCTTTGGCATAAATAAGATCACATCATAAATCCTATTTGTATTGTGGGTACGAAAAATGAACTTTGTGTGTTTGCTGATTTCCTTCTTTGGCACTCCCAAGGAGAGTTCATGTGTCTATTTTCCTATCTTTTTTTTTTTTTTTTTTTTTTTGGAAGAGTAAGGTACTGAGCAGCTGCAGTGGGAAGGGAAGAGGATAGGAGAAAGGAAGAATTTTAAGCAGCATTTCTTTCATACATGAATCCTTTTTGTGGTGTCTAAAGAAAGCCAGGAAAGGAGATGAGCTATTGTGAAATTCTGTCTTGGCTGCTGGGCTGTTCGAATAATTGGGACAGGGCTCAGGTGGGGACTCGGGGAGGGACTGCTCCTCTCTTCAAGTAAGGACAGATTCTAATTGCATGAGTATAGACATGGAACCTGGGACAGCAGGTCTCAGCTAATGAGTAGAAGTTATAGGAAGGCATGTTTAAGCTCAATACCCTTAAATTTTTTCTAACAGGTAGAAATAACTCATTAAAGAGTGGGGACCCTATCAAAGTGTTAACAGCATTGACAAAATAGATCTCATCCTGGGTTTGACAAAACAGATCTCCTCCTGGCTAGGTGGTTACACTAAAGAACATCAAAAGGTCCTCTATGTTGCTAAAATGCCTCTTACTTAGATACTCACTAAGTGCACATTCAATGGAGAAATGCACGACCTCTATGTAAACACAAGCTAGAGCCCTCCCCCTGGCCCCCATCTCCAAAGCCCAGAGCACACTGGCTGCTTTGCAAGCTGCGTTCTCAATAATTCTAATGGGAAGAATGTACTTTCCAATTTTTTCCCCCACATACTAAAGAGACTCTTTTAACTTGTTAGCCGCCTGCTACTATCACTAAACTCAGTGTCCAGGTTTATTTTAACTATTTAAAAAAAATATTACTAAGATTTGTGCCATCCGAGTCCAATGTAAATGAACTTTGTTATAGGGTGGTTTAAAGTGTTTGGGAAAGTCTTCCTTCATATCCCAGAGAGGCAAAAATTCTGACAGTAAATTCAAATTGAACGCCTACTAGTCTCCAATACTTTGGGCATGGCAGACAAAGGCTAAAATACAAGATTATATTGAGAGCAATAATCTGATGCTAATAACTAAAGTAAATTGTTCACTCGCTATGTTCCAGGCACTGTCTCTTGTAACTCTTGCACTGACCCACTAGTGAAGGTGCTGTTACTCTCACTTTACACACGAAGAAAGAGGAGAGAGGGAGAGGGAAGGAGGGCGAGGGAATGAGTAAGGAAAGTTCATCCAACATTTCCCAGTGAGTATACAGTAGTGCAGGTAACCAAACCTGTTTTCAGCAACTGGGCTGTGCGTAAGGAAAGAGACATTAAAAAAATGTTATTTGACTATGGATGGAATAGACCCAGAAGTAAGGGGATCCACCAGAGCCTCCTGGAATAAACTTTGGAAGGGTTCATGGAGAAGATGCAGTCACCCATTTCTGAGTATATGTGGGTTCCAAATTGGCCGGAGTCTTAGGGGATAAAGAATGAGAGTAATTGTTTCTGCTCACAAACAGCACTGGCCTCTCTCAATGGGTGAGTGTGGCTGGGAGGCAGTGGACAGGTCTGAACTCTTTGGGGCCCCCCATCTGGAAGACAGCTGAGTCAGTGGTGCCAAGGAAAAATGTCCCAGCTGGAGTGCATTGCCGGGATGTCCCCAATGGCTTTTTCTTTCTTTCTTTTTTCTTCCTTCCTTCCTTCCTTCTTTCCTTTCTTCCTTCCTTTGTTTCTTTCTTTCTTTTTGTCATTTGGCCCTCCGAACAAGTCTGTTGTTTACACCAATAGCATAAACAATAGATCAAATTTCTACTTCAACTACAATTATCATGCATTAAAGCAACAAATATTGTGAATATTCAAATAATGCATGTACTTGTTTGTTGGAAGCCCTGATTAATATAAATTTTAATTGTATCCCTCTCTTCTAGGGCCCTTTTAGACAATTTAGCTAATTGCATTTCTCAAAGCCAGTGTTTCTTAAAATGGAGTCTATATGCCATCTGTTAGAATCATCTAGGATGCTTCTTAAAAATGCAGATTCCAGGACCCTATCCCAAACCTACCTACCATATTGATTAGGATAGGACAGGTTAACCTCAAGCTCTCAGTGACCTGACAAATCCAAGGTTAGTTGCCCCTCACATAAAGTTTGCTGCAGTTTTGATGGTTCTCCATTGTACTCCTTTCAAGTAGGGACCCAGGATCCAGTCTGGTTTTTTTCTGGTTCCTTTATCTCAACAAGGAAGCATGGAGAAGTCACACGACCCTACTACTCTTTGGCCTGGTAGCCCATTGTCATAACTAGTGCAAGGACCCACCTTCCTACAAGGTACTGGGAAATGCAAGGAAACACAGGACATAGAGTGGGCAATAACTACTATCTCTGCCATTTTTCCATCCTGTGTCCCTTTTTTCTCCATAGAGAACATATGCAGGTCCTCCATAAGAAAGACAACCCAAAGTCCCATCTAACAGATCCTAATAAACCCATCTAGGATTTCTGGGTGGTGGCCAGCAGTCACTTACTGGTCCAGATGTGGCTCCTCTTGGACTTGAGAACTATGAATCTGCCACTCCCCACATAGAGTGAAGGAACAGGGACATGTTAACTGCAATTTGCACTACCGTTTGGAAAAGGGAAGAAATGGAGACACACCACAGTCACTGGTTTGTTGTAACTCTGCAATGTCCCTGGGCGATGGCTGTGGTGACTCCCTACCCTCATGTAGAGGAGGTTCCTTGATTAGCCCCTCGTTCTGTTCTCTGGGAGGAGAGGAGACGTCTGTTATTCTCTGTAGCACCTGGCTCCACCCTCAGGGAAGTTCTTACTCTTCTCTGATTTTTCTTTGCTACATCTAAACTGGATATGGTGGTATGAGCCCTCCTTAAGGGCTTTCTAATCAAGGGAGTTGGAGGGCTAGGGATCATTTAGTCTCTTCACTTGTAGACAAAAGTGAAGCTTTTTCAAAGGTTCAGTAGAGTTCCAATATATTTGCTTAAAGCAGTCCCATGTGCCAGGAATGCTATCCACATAACTTGTTGAGACATGGCTTTCAGAACTGGCTTATTTCATCATTGGTTTCTTCCCACTGAATGGCCACGCACTAAATCTGATTTTTGCCCTGAATCATTTGGATCACCTGTGTTTCTGGACATTTGTTACCACAGCCTTTTATAGCATACTTCTCACAGTTTGGGGTCCAGTTGCAGTGGGTTTTCCAAAATGTCAAGGCATTTTCTGCCAATTCTTTCTAGAGCGTATCTCCTTCTTTTTTCTTTCTCTCTTTAGAGCACTTTTCTCATGGCTGTCAATAGTGACCAATAGACACTATGGAGATTGTGTTTTCTAGGACTCTTTCCTTATTAGAGCTGTCAGGCCAATACCCACCTGGTCTCCCTCCCAAGTTATCAAAAGTGAGAGTTTTAACAAAATTCTTTTCCGCTGAATAACATAATCTCCATATATCTAATCTCCATGATCAATTTCCTCACTGCCTGTCACCTGACTCCTGAGCCAATGCTGTACATGTTAGGGTTTTGTTACAGCAGCACCCCACTTTGGGTGTCAAATTCTATATTTGCCACAAGCTAGCTATGCTGCAGAAACAAGTCCACCTCCAACAATCTGTTGCTTAATGTATAACAGTTTATTCTTTACTCAAAATCTACCATGAGTCTTGTGAATATGACATCTCCCTTCCAAGCAATGATTCAGGGATCCAAGCTGTTTCCATCTTGTAGGTGTGCAAATGGAATGCATGGTTTGCAGGGTCACCAGGCAAAGATAAAAGGGAACTTGGATGGTCATATGGTTTGGCAAAGTAGTGGCACATGTCACTTCTGCTCCCTTGCCAAACAGCACTTGCCTCTGCAGTGAGCAGTAACTGTCTCTGGCACACCCACGTAATTAAATTCTGAGGGGAGGGCCTGGAATCTGTATTTTCACATGTATCCGGTGTTTGAGAACGTTGGTTTGAGATAAGTGCTATTCCTGTATAACTCATAATAAAACTGAAGCTTAGAGGTGCCGCAGGTTACCCAAGGTCACACAGATTTAGTGGCAATGCTGCATGTGCCACCTAGTTCAGGCCAACGTCAAACCTCTGAAGTATAAAAGCCCCGTCACAGTGTAACTCACGGTCTTTGTGCAAGAGCATAGACTGAGGAGCCATGTTTTTTCTTCTTCTTTTCCTGGGGCCCTAAGAGTTGAAAGAAACAGTGTAGGAAACAATTTAAAGCAGTGTGTTAGCAAAATCAAACAAGCGAAAAGGACAGAAGTAGAGGAGGGAAAACTGTTCTCCCAAAGAAGAGGCAACAACTCGGTCAAGCGTACGTTGCTAATGGTTCACACCCATGCTGAAAAACAAGTGAAAACCCCTGATTAGATCCCTGCAGTCCTTAGCTGGACCAAATGACAGGGTCAGAAAGATGCGTGATGTAGCCAGGTAATTACACGGATCCGGGATAGCGCTTTGCACTTCTGCAGAGGCAGTTTCACCAGTCAGATTGTCCTCACAAAAAACCTGCTCCGTGCATCTGTAATAAGTGTTCACATTTTCTGGAAGCAAGAATACTATTCTGTCAAGGTGAAGGGGTACGCTTTGGACCTGAGGGAATTCACTTTGGAATTTACACATTTTATCCTTGAATCAAACCAACGAAGAAAAAATAAATACCATGGGTTGAGGGAGAGGGAAATTCTTCTTTGCTAAGAAGACAGAAATAACTTGAGCTAATTATATCAACCTAAAAATGTAAGTGAGAATTAGTGAGAAAGAAGAATTTTAACTCTGGAAAGTGTCTCTTCTGTGCAATTGAAACTCCATACCCTTTGGTGGAATAAGCTCAGGCCAGGAGCTAAGCCACCAAAATGAAATTCTAGAAATAGGGAATGCTTCAGGCACCCTGAGTCTTTAGCAAGATAGCTAAAGATCTTGCAGTATTTTCCCAAACTTTTGGATTCAGTACAATATAATTCAAATTCTGCCTCAAGCCTTTTCTTTTGGAAAACCATTGGCTTTTTTTTTTTTAACAAATGTGGATGTTTCTTATTTTCTTGCCCTTTAACTCATTAAAGTGTTATTTTGTAGGAGTCCTTTCTTGGGGAAGCAATCTGATTCTTTTGGGAGTATCTTTGAAAGCCTTTCTTGTTGATATCAGAAGCAAACTTTTGCCTTGAGTGTATACATTCAAAGTGAACTGGAAAATTACAGAAATGATCTGAATCAAGGGTTCTCAGAGTGTGGTACCCAGACCAGCATCGTCATTATCACCAGGGCACAGGGCTCTTAGAAGAAGTATCTGGTTAAAACTGATGCCATCTTGAAATTCTTAGTAGTGTTTTCTTGTAGGTAAAGTCCAGTGGGACAACAAGACGATGGACATTAGAGTGAGCAGAGGAGAAATGTCAGTTCCTGCCGCTCTATTCACAGCCCCTCTTGAGCACTGAATTCCAATGGACCCACACGTGTGGGAGTTCAGTGAGATTCAAAGCAAGTATAAGATAAGCATGTCATGTCTACAGCTGTCTAAACTGGGGTCAGAGACAGAGATGGAGGGGGCACTGTCCGCCAGAGAAGTGACCCTTTCTATTTGAATCAGAACTTTCTTTGAACCCAGAACAAAGGCAATGGCGTCCTGAGAAACACAGATCACTAAGGAACCCTATCATATCCTTTCTTACGTGTGAAGTAGCCAATGGTTTACACTCAAAGAAGGAAAGGGAAAGATAGGGCCACCCTTGGTTCCTTATCCTTCCAGTACTTCCTTACTCGTCGGTAATTCAGAAGCAGAGAAAGTTGATAGAATGCATGCACATCAAGAAGTGAAATAAAAACAACTGAGTTTTTTGTAGCCATCCTACTCATCTGGTAAGAATGAAATACATATATATGTATATGTATATGTATATGCATATGTATATGTATATGTATATGTATAAGCTACGAAGGATGAATTGTAAAATTTCGGTGATTCCACAGATGAGCGAAATGCTCTTTAAGATTGGCATTGTGCAACTTACAGATGAATGGTAAAAGTCATGCTAATAACTTACCCCTTTAATTTTTCTTTACTTAGAACATTAAATAGCAAATAAAAAACACCATCATTAGTTGAGAGGGACCATGGAAGAACGGAAACTTTTTAGAACCTTGTTTAATGGTACTTTTTTCCTGTTTTTTGAATAAGAGACTCTATATTTTCATTTTACTCTGGGTCCAGCAAATTAGGTAGCTTTTTCTGGGAACTTGTCCAAAATGCAAATTCTTAGTCCTCACGCCAGACCAATAGTCAGAACTTCATTGGGAGGGAGTTGTGGGGAAGCAACATGGGTTTTAGCAAGCCCTCCAGGTGATTGTGAACGATGGTCAAGTTTGAGAACCACTGGTCTGAATCGTTTCAGCTAGAAAACCCCATGGCTGTATTTATCCAGAAGTTTCAGGTCTATCTGATTGCCTTATGTTATCTACTCTAAGAGGCATTAGAAGCACCACTGCCTTCCTAAGTAGCCTCTACATGTCTGTCCCATAGCGTGTGTGGTCTCTGCTGCAGTGTCAGTTCAAATTGTGGTAGCCATGCAACTTTGGGCAAAGCTCTCTACCTCTCTGATCCTCAGTTTTCTCAGCTGTAAAAAGGGGAAGGGGGAGTTAGAGGAATTAAATGAGCTAATACCTGTAAAGTGTTTGGTACAATGTCTGGTCCGTGGTAAGCACTCAGGAAAAGGCATTGCATCTAAATTATTATTATTAATAATTATTATAATCTGTGTTCCTATTGCCGGTCCTATTCGCCCCATCCTAGACAAGTTTCTGAGGCATCACCCTTGCTTTACTCTCTCGGTTGCCCTGTCTGCTTCAGGTTGAGAAGTAATTCGCAAAAGAAACACACAAAAGAGTGGAACCTTTCTTTGTACTAGTGGAGGGGAGGGGATGAGAAACAGAATAGGCTGTGTCTTCTTCTTGGTTAGGTATTTTCTTGTCTGAAAAGTTCTGCCTTCTTAAATAAGTTTGCCTTCCAATGTTAAAGCACGAAAGGAAGTACCTGCCCTCCTTGACGGAATACTGTGTAGAGAAAGTGGTTTCATAATAGCTAAGAGCCTGAGCTTTGGAGTCTCCTACTTGCTGGCTGAGTGATCATGGGCCACCTACAGATGGGCTCAAGGTCTATTTCTTCAAATGCAAAAAAGTACCAACTCTGCAGTGCTGTGGGGTGGATTAAAGGAAAGAATGTGTGTAAAGCGCACAGCTCAGTGTCTGGCTCCAGGGACTCCATACGTGTGTGTGTGTGTGTGTGTGTGTGTGTGTGTGTTTATGGTGACTGATTGTGAACCAGGGTTCACACCAGCGCTTGGCACATCTCCTGAGGCTGAGTTGCCTGCTCTTTTCAAGGCTAGACTTGTAGAATCTAGCAATGTTGTGATAGTTGTAACGCTGGAGGAGTAATGGCCACAGCAGCAGTTAATATCTGAGAACTTGCGATACCAAAGGTCCTTGTATGTATCTTCTTTAATCCTCACAACAACCCTACAAGGCAGTTGCTATTATTATCCCCATTTTCCAAGTAAAGAAACCAAAACACGGGAAATATTTTAAGGGACCAGATGACACTACTAATGAGTGGATGTGTCCACCCTTTCCCACTCCCTGCCCCCGCCATGCCATTGGCCCTCATGATATATATAGAGTCATTAAAGGACTCCCTGTACTCAGGTGGTTACAGAAAACACCTGAGCAGTGACGGGGTACATGGCAGCATCTGGCATCCCTTTACATCCTGAGCGCAGGATAAAGACGTTGGAGGGAAAGTAGGAAAGCGTCACTGTTTTGTCAACAGCCTCTGTGCCATCGGAACTCAACACCAAATCAAGGGGCAAAAATGTAAAAGTAAATAACATAAATGAGGGCGTCCGTACGAAAACAATGGAAGAACTTATCTGCCCCTCAGTGAGCCTACTGGATGGGGTCCAGAAGGCACTTCTTGTCTGCGTCTCAGCCCTGGCACAGAGCTTGGCTCGGGGATACGTTCACCTTACACTATCAACAGATTAATTAATCCATCCACTGGCGACGGCCCCCCTCTGCTCAGTAGAACTAATGGAAGTTGTAATTGAGTCCTTTCCCCAAACAGAGGAATGCTATTGAGAGCAACAGGGAGGACATTTAACTGATTTCTTCCCCACACGCTGCCAGGTGGGACCCTCCATGCTCGGGTAACAGTGTGGCTGTGAGCTCCAGCTGGAGGCAGACAGACCTCGATCTAAATCACATATCTACCAACTGCCACTCATGGAACTTTAGGAGAAATTCTCAACATCTCTGTACTTCAGTTTCCTCATCTGTAAAATGGAAATGCTAGCACCCACCTCACAGAGCCATTGAGGATTAAATAAGATAATGCACGAGAAGTGTTGAGCATAGTGCCCAGCCTAGGGTAACAACAATACACGTCAGCTACATACACATGACCATGACATCATGCCCTTTGCCCATGAAGCTGAGGTTGGCAAACTTCTTTTGTAAAGGGCCAGATAGTAACTATCTTATGCTTTGCAGGCTATATACAGTATCTGTCACAACAACTCCATTCTGCCAAGGTAACCACAGACAGTATATATAGATTCAAATCTCATATCATTTTAACATGTCATAAAATATTGTTATTCTTTCTTTTCCAGCCATTTGACCATGTAAAATCCATTCTTCATTCACAGACTGTATGAAAACAGGCAACAAGCCGTATGTGGCCCATGAGCCATAGTTTGCTACAGTTAGAGGGGACTAGAGAAATATACAGAATGTGGTAGTACAACATGTTTGTTCAAAGTGCTGTGAAGGGAGGCATTTGTTCTGCCCGACAGTGAAAAGAGGATTAAGAATGGCTCCAGAGAGGAGAAGATATTTGAGCTGGGCTGTTGAGTGTGAGTAGAGAAGTTCACCAGAGGGGACAGAGAAGAGAAGGAAACAACAATTAGAAAAAGAATGAGCAAAGGGGGAAAAAACAATCTTTCAAGGGAACCAACCAAAGTTCACTACTGTACAGAAAGACCAAATCACATGGAAAGTAAAGAGAAAGGACTCTGGGTGTTTAGCTGTTTGTTTTTCTCATTAATTTGATTATTCTCTGAGGCCAGTATTTGGTTTGAGATGATATTGCAAAGACCCCTGGAGTAGACTTTGCAGTTCTGTTCAGTTTTCATGGTTTTACCACCAACCCTAGTCACTGGCTTTCTGAGTGACTCTAACAACTTTCTGAAAAAGTTCTTTCTAAAATTTTCTAAAGAAGCATCTGTTGAAAGAGGACACAGCCTTTTCTTTTAGACAATTTTCTCATTCAAGTCCAAGAAAATGTGAACATCTTGAAATAATACTACTATATTGTTCTTTTTTTAGTTAGTTAATCAGTTCCCTCTTCATTAAATGTTTACTGAAAATGCATTTTTATTGCGGTGTAATTGGCACATAACATTATGTTAGTTTCAGGTGTACAACATAATGATTTGATATCTATATTTATTGTGAAATGATCACCACAGTAAGTCTAGTTAACATCCATCACCATACATAGTTACAGAATTATTTTCCTTATGACAAAAACTTTAAAATCTACTGTCTTAGCAACTTTCAAATATACAATATCATTAACTATAGTTTAAAACTTCATTTTTAAGTAATTTTTAAAATATTGTTCTTTGATATCCATGGTAATCTCACTATGAAAAGTGGCCAAGTCTTCTGTCTATAAAATTATATTTCTGACATTTTAAAAATCAGATACAAATGGATTGGCTTGAAGAAAATAGAGATTATTTGCAATTGTGTTGAAATCCAGCTGCCTGGAATCCAAAAATGTTTTGTTTTAAATATTTTAAATATAGGGAAATTAGAATTTGACCCATGATATCTTATTGAACAGTTTTAAAAGTATACGAGCATTCACTAGCTATTAGGGAAACGCAAATCAAAACCACAATGAGATACCAACTCAAACCTGTTAGAATGGCTATTATTAATAAGATAACTAATAACAAGTGTCGGAGAGTTTGTAGAGAAAAAGGAACCCTCATACACTGTTGGTGAGAATGTAAATTGGTACAGCCACTATAGAAAACAGTATGGAGGTTCCTCAAAAAATTAAGAATAGAATTACCATATGACCCAGTAATTCCTCTTCTGGGTATCTACCTAAAAAATCTGAAAATATTTATCCATAAAGATATATGTACCCCTATGTTAATTACAGCATTATTCACAATGGCCAACACATGGAAACAACCAAAGTGTCCTTTGATAGATGATTGGATGAAGAAGATGTGGTACATAAATGCAATGGACTATTACTTGGCCATAAGAAAAGATAAAATACTGCCATTTGCGACAACATAGATGAATCTTGAGATCATTATGCTAAGCGAAATAACTCAGAAAAAGTCGAGAACCATATGACTTCATTCATATGTGGGATATAAAACTGAAAACAACAAATGAACAAGACAAACAAAAAAACACTCCTAGACACGGACAACATTTTAGTGGTTACCAGAGGATAAGGGGGAGGGGAGTGCTAGAAGGGGTCAAACATATGGTGATGGAAGGAGAACTGACTGAGTGGTAAGCACACAATGCAATATGTAGATGATGTATTATAGAAATGTACACCTGAAACCTATGGAACTTTACTAACCAACATCACCCCAATAAATTTAATAAAATTTTTAAAATGTCTATGAGCATGAAAATGTTCTATTTTAGAACAACTCTGATTTTTCAACCCTTTCAGCATCTGAGGCTCAGGAGACTATAGAAAATAGATTATTTGTTCTTTCTTTTATGCAAACATGTATTGAGCACCTACTATGTACCAGGCACTTTGCAGGACAGTGAGTGTGCACAAGACTAAGGCACATTCCCTGCCTTCACGCGGACATAAAGGAACACAGAGCCATGTACGGAAGCAGGTCCAAGGCAGAAGTTGTACAAAAGGGGAGGTGTTCTCCCAAAGTCATGAGTAGATCATTATGGGAACCTCATATTTTCAGCCAGAGGCCCTTTTTCTGCACTCTATTCCATCCAAATGGATAGTAGCAATTTGTAGCAGTAATAAAAGTAATAGCCAACAATTATTGACTACCTACTGTGTGCCAGACTCTGTGCTAACTGCTTCACTACACTATGATATCAAATCTTCACAAAATCTCTAGAGGTGAGTACTCTTGTATCCCCCTTCACACACCCAAGATCACACAGCTGCTGAGCACAGACATCCTAACCCGACCGCGTCGACCTCATTCCAAAGCCCATGGTGTTTCCACCGCACTGCACTAGTGGTATTTTCTCTGGTGTTCGCATTAGAGGTTGAATCCTTTTCTAGGTAGGAACGTGCATAGCAGCTCCAAAGCTTGTAGGCTTAAGAACACCTCCAGTTGGTTTTACCCGTGGAAAGGCATTAGCAAGTCGCTGACTACTTCATTTTTACATCTCTAGATGCTCCAGTCATCTGAAGAGAAATAAATAAAGGAGTGCTAAGGGGTGCACAGATACGCTTATACGTACCACCAGATGAAAAATACCAAAGGAGGGGCAGAGGTGGGGAGGAGCTATTTCAGACCATTTCAGTTGTTACCCTCCAGTGTTGTTTCTGAATCCATTCCAAGGCAATTAGGATTATCTTTACCTTATCACGCCTGAAAGTGCAAAGATGTTGCTCACTCATCACTGATCACTGGTGTCCTTGGATTAAATAGTCATCCAAGACAAGTTAAGTTTAGCGGGGCATTGGAGATCCACACTCCAAAGCAAGAGAAAGGCAACTGGAAAAGGAGGCCTGCAAGTTGGAACTGCAAGAATAGAAGAGTTGGAGGAAGCTGAATTGGTTATCCGTGCTTTCAAATGCATGAATACCCAACAGAATTGCTACAGCGAGAAGACTTTCATAACCCAGCTGTCTGGGAATCAGACCAGGGGTTGGCTCTTCATTGCTTGTTCTCCAAATCAAGCCAGAATTTACAGAACCAAGAGAAAAGGATGTGGACCGAGAGTTATTTCCCTCTGTGGAACACGTCCCGTCTCATGCCTTTCAGTGTTTGTGGCTGTCCCAGCAAACCATTCAAGAATCAGCCTTACCCATGGCAGAGCGACAACGACACAATTTTTCTGATTAAATTTGTTTGCCAGTGAGTCAGCTGAGTATCTCTAAGAGAGGAAAAGAACATTCATTCTTTTTTCTTTAATGTTTTCTCTGAAAAGTTTTATTACCAAGAATCTGAACAAGCAATACTAAGTGAAAATAATAATCAAATCTAAAGCAGACCCATTTGTCATAGTAACATATCTGATCCTAGAGCCTGGTCCAGGAAGGAAAATAATTCATAGAAAGGAAGCCCACAGATTCTGAGAGCTTAAGAACCTGCATTTTATATTAGAAGTGTGTTTGCTTTCTTCATTCGAATTTATACTTAGTGGAAATTGATCAATGATATCATTTTCTTTTAAAGGATATTTTAGGAGAAGGGAACAAATATTTATTATGAGATTCTGATACATCTGCACTGCTACTGAGCTGAACCTAATTCACCATCGTCTCTACCCAGACTGTGGTAATGGCCTCCTGTCTCCCCACTGTCCCTCCCTCCCCCCAAAATGCCCCCTCTTGCATTCTTTTTATGGCTGGCTCGGTCTCACCTGTCAGGTCTCAGATTAAGGCCACTTCATCAGGGAGACCTTTGCTAGCCACCATGCCCACCACTTACCATCTTATTTTACTTTCTTCCCAATTACTTTTATAACAATCTTCTTAGTCTGGCTTACTTGCTCAAGGACCATGTCTGCCTCATTTACTGCTGTGTCTCCAGCCCTTAGCTTATAATTGCTCATGAATTGGCTTCTTGCGCATAAATGAGGACTGTAGCCTACGCACAAGCATAATTTATAGGGTCCTTTCAGTTTGGGTATCCATAATATTCAGGAGGTGCCTGCACAGCATGAACACCGGAGTGTAAGCAATATAATGCACAGGCATAACACATGTGTATGTGTATGTATATGTGTGTATGTACTATATGCCCACACACTATATTTTAAGCATAGCTGTATATATATATATATATATATATATATATATATATATATATATATATATATATATAAAGAGAGAGAGACAAAAAACATATACATATTTCATGAAAGGAAAACTATATTAAAATTATAATACTCAATATATACCGATAACAAAAGATGAATACAAGTCACGTTTGACTTCTGCAGTTACAAGAGGTGCTCAAAGTGGTTACCATCAGTGTCTGGTAACCATCACTTCTGATTACAGTGAACTACTGCTTGAGCAATGTTGACCAAAGTGTCCACTTGTATACATTATTTTTGGCACCCCAGGGTGTGTGTGTGGGTGTGTGTATAAAATGATATCACATATATATATGACTATATCACACTGGAAAACTGAGTGTGGTCAAAGTTTATTACCAAGAAACACAATTAGCTCATTTAGTCATTAAATTCCCTTTACATGTCTGTTTCTGATCTAGTTATTTGAACCAAACTTTTAAAATTTTAACTGTCATGCGTAATGTCAATAGTGTGTTTGTCAAAGTATATCTGAGGTCTACTCAATCTACTATGATCTACTTTCATTTCATAACCCAAACCCATGAGTATCTTCATTTATTTGAAGCCACATTGGATGACATTAAAGTATCATTTAAAGTGCAGTCCCCACAACACTACCAGCAGCACACAAGACGATTTTGGTGGTATGCTCCCTGCAGGGATCCAAGATAAAGATGGGAATCACTCTGCCCTCAGAGTGGAACCAGTCTGCAAAGGCCAACCTTTCCTTGTAGCATTTATTTATATGGCTACGTTCTGTTGATGTCAACTGATACTAGTTTTCCATTTGTGACAGTGAAATTTAATTTCCTTTTTGGGCAAATATACTTAAAGAAAATCAGTTCAAAAGTTTTACATACATAATTGTACAAGTGGTATGCAGGGTGGCAAAAGTATGCAAGTCGTGTGCAAAGGACTGATGGAAAAACCTAGTGGAGGCAACAGAGGTCTGGGAGTCAGAGTTCACCATTTAATAAACGTAAGTTCATAACCTCAGTTAAAAATAGCAGCGGTAATAGTAGCTTTTGTTTGTTCAGATGGAAAATAAATCAAGTGGAACATAGCAGATGCCAAAGAAATGATCTTTGTAATGATAACTGCTTGTATTACTACTGTCATTAATGAAATGACATACGTGAAGCATCTAACACAGAACCTAGGATAGGCTCAGCAATTGTGGATTAGCACTCCCTGAGCTTCCTTCCCAACAAACTTAGAAAGAGACGTATGCTTCATGACTCAGTTTTAGCTGATACCAGTCTAGGATGTGAATGGTGAGTGGCCTATTTCAAGATGTGAGCTTAAAGACTATGCTGTGTATGATGGGTGTGGCATTCAGAATTCTAAATAAAAAATTATTAATCATCTGTCAGGTTGGAGTTGTAAACTTGAAGTTTAAAACTGTGCCTTGAACGGAATTTTTAAGTCCCTTCCAAGAAGGAATTACATTTCAAAAATTCAACCACAAATCCAACACAAACAAGCTTCTCCGGAAGAAAAATTAAGATGGGCAACCTGAGAGGACTCAGAAAAAAGACACAGGGTCTCATGTTATGTAGGAGCATGGGAAAATGGTTGTATTGATATGATTCCATCTGTAGACCAAAGTGAGAGACCAAAGTGAGAAACAAAGAGAAGCAGATCTTCCTCTGAAATGATGTACTTTTAAAATGTTTCATGGGAATTTTTGAGAATACACGGGAAAGTAAGTTAATAATCTTCAGATATCCACCACCCAACTTCAACAGTGATCAATATTGTGCCAATCTTGTTTCATCTAGCCTTATTTGATCAGTGGGTGGGGGACATGGGGAATGGGGCTGGAGTATTTAAGGTAAATCTTAGACATTGTGTCAACCCTAATGGCATAAATACTTCAGTATGCATTTTAAATGATAAGGAATATTTTACATAGTTACTATGTTATTATCACTTCTACAAAATTCACAGATTCCTTAAGACCTAATTTCCTGAGTTGTTTCAAAGATGGTTCTGTAGAAAGTTGGTCTAAGTCAGGTTAAAACATGGTCCATAGAATGCATTTGGTTGTTTTATCTTCTAAGTCTCTTCTATAACAGTCCCCCTTCTCTTTTTGTACAACTGACTTGTTGAAGAAATTGCCGTCTGTCCTATAGAGTGTTACACATTCTGGATCTGATTGCTTCATGGTGTATCATTTAACTTGTTCTTCTGTCACCCATATTTCTTATCAATCATGCTTAGATCTAGAGACTTTGTTAGATTCTAGTTCATGTTTTGTAGGAAAGAATACTTTATAGATGGCATTGTTCACTGTCTATTGTATCCTAAGGCACATACTATACTGTTTGTCCCACTTTTAGGGGTTGAGTGCTGAGTTTATATGCTTTCAGCCTGATCCCTCCTTTATAAACTTTACCCATCAACTTTTCACATAATTTTAACATTGCTTAATCCATTATTTTATTAAGGTTGCAAAATGGTGATTATCTCCATCTATCATTCCTTATTAGCTGGAATTCTTCTACGAAGAACTTTCCCTCATTTACCATTTGGTTGCACTGAAATGCAGTTTGTACAAGAAAAGCAAGATAAATTCTTGATTCTTTTCCTTTATCAGTTTTCAGAGCAATAAACTGGTGCCCTAGAAATAAGATTTTGCTTAATATCATTGTGTATTTGATGGATTTCAATCCATAAGTTGATATTCAAATTATCCTGTATTAGCACAGTAGGAACGAACACCCTATATAGTTAGCTTATGTCTTGTGACGTTATCCCTATTAGTCTTTGATGTCTTCTTTGCTTTCTGGCCCAACAAGATTTCCCAGACATATCTCATTCATTCCCTGCTCCAAACCTAGAATCAGCCTTTTCTCTCTTTTTTCCTTTTTCCTCTTTTTTGATTTTTTTAAAAATAGTTATGTTTTTTTTTCCAGTTCCAGTTGACATACAATATTATATTAATTTCAAGTGTACATGTGCATCCATAGGTTCATTGCAGAATCAGCTTTTTCTAAGAACTCTGGTCCCTTTTAGAAACACGTAGCATTTTGAAACACAAACTGGGTACTAGGATTGCTCATTGCTCCTAGATTGCCATTGTTCCTAAGCCTTTTCAGTAGACAAAGCTAGGACAAAACAATATTTAAGAGGGAAACAATTATGAGTTCCTACTGACATTTCCAAATAATATTTCAGAGAAAGGGATTGTTTTTTTACTTTTTTTATTATATAATTGTATGCATTTTCTTTTATGCTGAAATCTAGGTTAACAATATAATTCCTCATTTTAATTTACAATATACCTATCATAACTTCCAAATAAGATTAAAATACTACCACTGACAATAGGACTCCTAAATACAAAAATTTTGTTTTGTTTTAGAGAAAAAGGCAACATTAATAACATACATGGATTAATTTTAAAAGCTATTCATAGGTATCGATCGGTCTCTGAATTTGCCATGTCATTAATATGAAGTATATCAGTCTCAAGGTTTGGATACTTGGTGTACTGGTGTTTAGAAGACTTCACCAAGGTATTTGAAATTAGAAATTAATGACCAATCTTATTTATTCTAACTGCTTGGGATTCACTCCACTGCCCTCTAGTCCCACCTGGTAACACGACAACACATCCTCCACAAAGGTACGATCAGGGTCTTTTATTTACCAAAGATTATACAGTACCTAGCACAGTGCTTGTAGTAGTATACATGCATGCACGAATCAATCAGTCATCCTACGTGTTCTAGGGGAAGTCACCGGAAGGGCAAATTTCGCTCCAGATCTGCTGAGACAGTCTAAGTGACAACACAGTGACCACCTATTTCTTCAGCTTCTACCACTGTTTTCCAGGCAAAAGTCACAAGTGTTATTTATGGACTAAGAGCTAAAAAGGCTCTGAAAAGCCTAATTCAGTCCCTTGATTTCTCAAATAAGAAACTGAGTTAGCCAGAGACTCAGTAGTTTACCCCAAATCACTCAGCAAACTCCTGGCAGAGCCAGATGAGTACCCAGAGCCCTTCTTTCCTGAGCTGGGATGCTTTTTACTAAGTTCCATGGTTGTCTTCTTTCTCACCCATCTGTAGCCTCCTCTCTGGACTAGCACTGATTAAACAAAGCAGATGAAAGTTAAATAGTTAAGTTTAATCCCTTTCCGAAGATTTGGATACAGCCTCTTCATTAGACCCAGATTATTGAAAATTCAGCCTGACTTGTTATTGTCTTGTTCTAACTAAAGACATTAAGGTTGATCTAACAAGTTGGCCCAGACATTGTTTTGTCCATCTCTAACTTCAATTTGCATTAGAATGCAAAATCCAATATTGCTAGAAACAGTAATAAATTATTACTTTGTCTAGCCCAGGGAAAATTCAGTGAATTAAGAAACCATTTGACCAGCATCTACAGATTTCATATTTGATTGAGTCCCTAATTTTATATTTTAGCTATAAATTGAAGTTTGCTTATTAATCTTTGTTCTTGATTACCAATTGTCATGTGACTTCATAGCATAATAGAGGACTGGCTGTTCTCCCTTTTCATTCATTAAGTCCAAGTTGAAACATCTGATCATTATTAGAAGGCCTTACATAGAGGCATAATAGCTCCATAGCAGTTCCATGCCCAGAGAAAGCTCAAAAACGCTTTTAAATCATAAGATTTTGAGCAACGTGGTAACTGCATTTTGTGGTGTACTTATTTTGTATTTGAATTTTTAAATTTCTTTCCTAGGACTTCACAGAAAAAAATACCAAAATTTTAAGCCCCCTTTGAACCAAGATTACAGAGTAATTATATGCTAATTAGGTGGTACTGTCATTTGAATGGTAATGAAAGTGACAACGGTGTAAAAAATGGACTGTTCTTTAAAAATCAACTTCCATCTATAATGCATCATATTCAGTAACTTGTTTTCATTTCAGCCCCCTATAAAGTCTCAACATTTCAGCCATTTCTAGGTAATCCACTGTAATGGAAAAGTTATCACCTTCAACTTCTCATGTTAGCACTGCCTTTATGACATTTAAATTTTTACTTTTTTTAATCATAAAAATTATATTTTTAAAATGAAAACATATGCATGTATAATAGGTTTGTTAGTGATATTGCTTGGGGAAGAACCATTTATCTTGAGGGGAAAAAGCTATATTTCAAAATTTATCCAGTTGGTTTTTGAAGCAAATGTTTTTGAAAAGAGACTACTTCGGTTTTTAAAAACCAGCTCACCACTTAAATATATTTCACAAAGATTGGAGTTTTTGTTCAGATAAGTGAGGGTTTACATGACAAATTTAACATTTTTAGCAAGTCAACATTTATCTAGAACAATACTTGCTAGAAGTACAGTGCAGCAAAGGATAAAAACTCTTCTTTTTATGAGAAATCCAATAAATATGCATTGTACAAAATTTCAAAATCAAATAATATATAAAGATATAAAATGGAAGATAAAAGGCTCCCTTCCACAACTCCCAAATCCCCAGCCCCGTGTGTCAGAGAGAATTTATGTTTTTACAAAAATGGTATGTGTATATGCAAGTATACATCTGATATCTTAATTTTTAACAACTCGGGTAATACTAATTTATTTTTGCTTTTTCAACTTAGTATATCTTGGACATATGTATTTCTCTGTTAATACATCTAAAGTGATGGTATATTTATTATCTTATTGGTGGATATTTAGGTTGTTTCCTGTTTTGGCTGGAATGTTGAAGTGAAGTGTGTGTATTAGATAGATAGCGATATGGATTACACTTTGCACAGGCAAATGAGTATATTGATAGAATAAATTTCTAGAAACATAATTACTGGGTTAAGGAATTGCGTATATTGAAACTTTGACACATATTCACAAGCTGACCCCTGAGAAGGAGTTATCCCTACCAATAAGGTATAAGACAGCCCGTACCTCCACACTCTTGACCAGATTGTATACGTATTAGACATTTTCATCTTTGCCAATCTGATAGGTGAAAAATGGTAGCTTATTCTTTTGTCTTCCCTTTGAGTGAATTGAATATCTTTTCATATTTATAATCCATTTGTTTGTTATAAAGTTAAGTTCATATCTTTCCCCATTTCCATTTTTCCTTGCATGATTGGTCTTCATCTTCTTGATTTATGAGTTCTTTTTTTTTCCATTTTTATTTATTTATTTATTTTTAATTTATTGGGGTGACAATTGTTAGTGAAATTACATAGATTTCAGGTGTGCAATTCTGTATCACATCATCTATAAATTACATTGTGTGTTCGACACCCAGAGTCAGTCCTCCTTCCACCACCATATATTTGATCCCCTTTACCCTCATCTCCCACCCCCCACCCCCCTTACCCTCTGGTAACCACTAAACTATTGTCTATGTCTATGTGGGTTTTTTTTTTTTCTTAGACGTTTATCATTTATATCCCTCACACTGTGGTCCCCTCCCCCCATCCACTCTCTCTCTAACATCGCACCGAGCCATCCCATTTCCACTATCTCCACTCCCAATGCTGTACTCTGCCTCTTGTAAATGTATACATTACTATATATACATATATATATATGTATATATAGTATTATAGTTGACATTCATTATTGTTCAGCTTCAGGTGTACAGTGCAGTGATCAGGCATCTACATCTTCCCTGAGATGGTCTCCCAAATGGGACACATGTCTATCGGATACCCTACAAAATCTTTACAACATTATTGATTACATTCCCCAGATTAATTTTCAAAACCCCGTGGCCATCTTGTGGTTACTGATTGTTTTCTAATCCCCCTGGTTGTCTAATCCCCTAATACTGAATGTTAATCAGTTCTCTCAAAACCATTTCTTTAAATAATGCATTTTCCTCTCTAGTTTGAAAAGTCTGCCTTTATCATATACTAAATATCCATTTGTGTATCCTTACCCCCACCCCGCCCGCCCATCTAGCAGTTTTGCCTCTTTGTCTCCAAAACTGTTTCTGATTAGTTCATTCACTTTCACTTATTCTTTTCTTTAGATTCCGCATATAAGTGAGATCATATGGTACTTATCTTTCTCTGTCTGACTTATTTCACTTAGCATAATGTTCTTAGGTCCATCCATATCGTTGCAAATGGTAAGATTTCATTCTTCTTTATGGCCAAGTAATACCACATTGTATAAATGTACCACAGTTTCTTAATCCAGTCATCTGCCGATGGGCATTTCGGTTGTTTCCATGTCTTGGCTATTGTGTATAGTGCTGCAATAAACATAGGAGTGCATAAAGATTTTTGGATTGGAGTTTTGGATTCCTCCGGATAGATACCTAGGAGTGGAATTACTGGATCATAGGGTAGTTCCATTTTCAGATTTTTGAGATCTTTTAATAAGAAGAAAATTAGCTCCTTTTTATTATGTGTATTAAAAATATTTTCCCTAGTTTTTCCTAGTTTCTGCCATACAAAAGCTTTTAATTTTTATGTATTTAAATTTATTATTTATTTCCTGTCTGGCTTTGGTGTTCAGTATCTTGCTTAGGAAGGACTTCAGTATTCTAGGATTTACTTTCTTTGTTTGTTTTCTTCTAGTAATTTATCAGTTTCATTACTTAAATATCTATATATAGATATATATCTATATATAGAAAGAGAGAGAGAGAAATGTATACACATTTTAAGAAAGGAAAAAATGGTATTAAAATTATAATACTCAATATATACTGAAAACAAAAGATAAACACAAGTTATGTGTTACTTTTTTTGGCACCCCCGGTGTGTGTGTGTGTGTGTGTGTGTATATATATATAAAATTATATGATGTATTTGAAACTTTGAGCTGTCTAATGGAAGAAGTGGTACAACTTTATTAATTTCCCAGAATGTTAATCAGTTCTTTCAAAACCATTTCTTTAAATAATGCATTTTCCTCTCTAGTTTGAAAAGTCTGCCTTTATCATATACTAAATATCCATTTGTGTCTACTTAGATATTTAAGCTTATTTCTAGACTGTGCCATTTATTGATTTATTTTTCTGTGTATGCCAGAACAAAACTGTTTAATTGCTGTGGTCTTAAATTTTAATTTCTGTATGCAGTAGTCCCGTCAATAGAATTCTTATTTTTCAGCATTTTCAGAGTTCAGCCTTTTAAATTTAATTTTTATTTTATTTATTTTCCATATGGACTGTCAAACCAGCTTGTCGAGTTCTGGAGAGAGAGAGAGAGAGAGAGAGAGAGAGAGAGAGAGAGAGAGAGAGAGAGAGAGAGAGAGAGAGAAGAGGAAACTTATTGTGGTTGAGATCACCTTTAAATGATCAATTGAGGATGAATATTACCCGCCACAATATTAAATATTTCTACCCAAGCTAATGGTGTGGTTTTGATTTACTCAGGTTTTCTTTTATAAGTGGAGCTTTAAAGTTTTCTTTGTATATCTTGCACATTTTTTGTAACCTTATTTCAGAAATTTTATTTTTGTATTTTTTAATGAATGGAGTATGTCTGATTCTTATATTTATAGGACTATAAATGACTTTTCTTGTGGCAAGTTATCTCGACAATTTATTAACAATTTTTATTGGATACTGAAGTCTATCAAATGGATTTTCGGCATCTGTACAAAAATTATCAAATGGCTTTTCTTCTTTGACCTATTACTATTGTTAATTGTATTAATAGATTTACTATTATTGAGCCACCCTTGCAGTACTTGGATATATCCTACTCTATTAGGATATATTATGCTGTGTATGTCCTGCTTGGTTCTATTTCCTAGTGTTTTAGTTGAGAGCCATCCCAAATTTTCAGAATAAGCAAGAGCCGTATCTGTTTTATTCCCCACTTCATATCCAGCACACAATACATGGCCCTGTATCTGAAGCAGAGAAAATTCTCAATAAATATTTGTGAAAGTAAGGGCAGTTCCATGACTCATTTGATTTGGTTCTCTCTTAACTCTGCTGGCTTGTTCTAGAAAGAGAATGCATGACTAAGAGTAGCAGAAAAGTCAATGAGTGGGTCATGTGAGGTTACATCCAGGTCCCCTGAAGACTTATTTGCGTGTTCACATGAACTTTTTGATTACTCATAACCTTCTCGGGTCCTTTCTCCCCTGTTTTGACTAGGTATGTTTTTCTCCTTGAGGAATCTTCTAGACATCAGCAAAGCATTCTCTGACATGGGCAAGCATACCTTTTCAAAGGCACAGCTAGGGTATCTGGCCTGTATCAAACCCATGTAGGGCTGAGAGAAGAGCTTGTACCTATGTGTACAGCACTTCAATCACACTGACTAGCCAGTTGAAAATTCTATTTCCAATTTCATCTGTCATTATTTCTGATTTAATAAATAAGAGCATATTTAAGGAAATAAGATCGAAACACTAGCTTATTGACTTCCACGTCATCAACTCTCTTATAGCTAGTAAAGAAGCAATTGATACTGTTGAATAAATGAATAGGTTATTTGATAGTCTAGTGCAGTGTTAATTTTCTTTCTAGGTAGAAAACCACATAGACGCTAGGGCAAGTACCCTTATAATCTGGAATATTCTGAGGTTTCACTGTGTTGACATCTGTTTGGGGACATCACAGGCTAAGCCTTCGTCTATGTAGTCTAAGTGAAAGGCATTATTGAGTTGGTTATTGGGATAATTAAAGCAACAAATGACTGTTACAAGGAGCGTTCTGATAAACTGGTGAATTCAGAGCCAGAGTTATTCAGTCTTTAAAACTCTTTTGTTGAACAAGAATTATCTATGTATTTGTTCACGTGGGTCACGTTAGCTGAAAGGGTTCCAAATGTTTGCTTCACCTTGTGGTACAGACTGGGCACAGGACTGCTTAGCCTGCTTCCCCTGCTTCAATTCACGCAGGATCCACAACTAGCAGATGATCCTTGTTGAGTCACTCCTGCTTCAAAGATGAAGCCTTGCTGTACGGCACCAGCTCTCACTTTTTCCACATTACATAATCCTCTATGTTCCCCAGCATTTCCATGTGGCCATCTTATAAGTGGAACCAGGAGTGGGCTTTGGTTAATGCTTCATGTTGATATCGATGGACTAGGGAATAGCAGGTCCCCTGTTGCCTAGCAACCAAGTAAAGTGCCTCAGCCTACGGACCTCAGTATGGGTACCACTTGCACAAAAAATCCTCCATCACTGAATGGATTGTTGTTGCCTTGTTTCTGATGCTCCCCAGCCGTATTTCGTGCTTTCAGCCCACCCTGATGAGGCTTTTGGTTTTGTCTAATTATTGTGCTGCTTTCCCCCTCATACTCTGAATTTTAATCATAAAACAAGTGCCATAAATTAATCCAAATGTTCTTATTTACCAACTGTGTTGTCACTGGATGTAGGACCAGACAGCTTGATGTAGAGTCACTGATGGAGAATGAAAGACTATTTGCTCATTATCCTAAATAGAGGCATTAAAATATACTTGGTACAGGTTATTTCTTTTTATGCTATCAATTTTCTGTTATAATTGTCATCAAATTTAAGTTTCCACAACAATAAGAACAATTGTCTTGTTTACTTTGTGCTAAGGATAATATATATTATCCTTTTTTAATAATCACAACAACACTATGAGAAAGATATTAGTATTATCCCCATTTTTTAGATAGGAAAGCTGAAGTTTAATGAGATTTTGCTGTTGAGACAAAACCACAAATGCAGTTATCTAACAGAGCTGAAGCTCAGATGCAGGTTTACTTGATTCTAAAGCATGTATACATTATATATTATATCAGGAGGTTAAGAACCAGTGACAAAAATTATACACTTATTTCTGAAAACTCATCCTGTTTCCCAAATCAAAATAGTTAGCATTACCAGTGGAATTTTTCAAGTTCTCAACTAACAATGACAGCTTATAATGACAAACCCTGAAACACATCAGGCACCTGAATAAAGTAGAAATAGGTGAGGGACTTCTGTGAATGTATTGTTCACCTCAAGAGTAAGTCAAATCTACCTAATAGGAATTCAAATTTACTTAACAATAGTTATCAGTAATGTTATCGACTGTTTACTATGTACCTAATCATCAAAACCCGCCTCTTCTGATGTAACTAGTTTGTTATCCACATGTAAGGTAAGAATTAAGTGGGAGTTTACTTGGAGAAAACTGAGACTCAGCAACAATTCCAAAGTTACACTGTGAATAAACAGTAAAATGGGGATTTAAGTCTAGGATTGTTGAACTCCAAAGATGGTCTCTGCGCATTTTGGATTTACACTGCACAGCATGTATAAATGAGAAAAGAAAACAGAAATTGCTGGCGGAACACTTCAACGCTATTCAAGAGGGAACCTTAACACTCCTGAGTTACCTGTGCAACCACAGGGTGTTGCTACTAATCGTAGCAAGTATAACCATGGGGGTTAACATTTGCTGAGTGCTTTCCTGTCTGGATCCCTGATCCACTGCTGAGGACTTTGCACATGTCATCTCACTGAAGTGTCGCAGACTTCCGAGGCTGTCGGTGCTGGTAATATCCCCATTTTATAGCAAAGGGAACCTAGATTGCCTCAGGGCACGGGGAAATAAACATGGAGTTTCCAAATCAGTCAAGGGCAAACCCCAGCTTTCAACCTTGACCCTCCCTTCTGCTGATTGCTGGGAGATCCATGGGGTCCTCCAAGCCTCCCTAAGGCAGTGTAAAAATATTTTTGGCTCTTTGTGCTATTGAAAAGCCACTTCTCTCTCAAGAACACTTTTGTCCACGTGGATCCATCTTAGCACCGAACACAATATTGGAAGAGAGAGAGTGTGTCTCTGTGGGTAGGGAACAACCAGAGAGAAGCAGCCCACGCTTACGGACATTAACCACAGAGGGGGCATTGTCACACTCGGCAATGCCATCACTTTCCCTGAAGCTCAGATGAGTAAGACTGAGAACGGGCTAGAGGGAGGGAGGAAGTTAGACACCATGCTCTCTGCCAGACCCATCTGCAAAACACAAGTTGGCAGGTACTTCCTGATCTAGTTTAGTAAGGCCAAATGCAACATGCAACTGCACAGCAACACAAGCTAAGCGTACTTACTGCCCTTGCAAACCATTACGGTTTAAAGTGGAATGAAAATTATCCTGGGAACACTGACTCTGTTACTGTGAAATCATTTGTGCCTGACTCACTGAAGAAGGCTTAAAGGTCCCAGAGCTAATGACCAAGATTTATGTCCCAATCTTTCTGTCCCTGCTGACTGGAGGTGAGAGACTAGAGCAACAAAAGGTGACATTATTTTCCAGGGGCCAGAGAGTACCCTTTGTTATTTTATTGGCTTGGGATGGGGTAGCCAGATAACCAAGCTTATTAAAATTGATACAAAACCAGAAGGGGTTTCTGGGTGAGACCTAAGGAACTTCCGTATTAGTTAAGTATCCCAAGTTCGCTGCTAGGACGCGGTTCCATCTGTTTTGTTGCTCAAATAAATTTTATGCTTATTTCTGGATTCTCCTTTCTAGTTTAAGACTAGTGGTTTCAAATATGCTCCTCAGTTCGCAAGAGCTCCGGAGAGATGCTTAATGGGTTTCTTTGGGGTCAGGGTTGAAGAAATGGGGTTCCATGCAGGTCCCTGCTACAACCAAAGCAGCAAGCACCTCCTCTGCCCTGAAACCCATTTTAGGAAATGGGGATCAGTCAGAGGCACCTGTTGTTTTACCACCTTTCTACTGGTAAGAGCACCATGATTTTCTTCTAGAAAACCACCACCCCATTGTCTATGAGTTTTGGGTGGTGTGGACTCCCCTGTCAGATGCAGGAGTGGGTGTGTACAAGACTCAGACTTAACCAACCAGAGTCTCCCATCCATTTCATTGCAGAGGCGGTCCCAGAAAGGGCACTTGACCCAACTGGGACCAGTGAACTTGGGTTTCCCAGGCCCCAATCCTGGCCCATCCCTTTTCAGAGCCTCAGTTTCCTTATCTGTAAACTAGGGACGATGCTACTTACACTTAGACTGGTTCCTGGCAGGTAGTATATATTTTATAAAATACGAGCCATTGTTTATGAACCTGTGAGGGCAATTCATCGTTCATTTTCATTAGATTATTTTTTTTCTAATTTTCCCATTTAACAATCACTCCAAATATCCATTATAACATCCCCTGCCTCTCAATAAAAAAATCACAGCATCTTCTCATTTTCAAGCCGACCCTCTCTCCACCCACTCAAATCCCTATCAGGTTTGCTTTCATTTCTTTTCCTATCTTTCTCATTCCTGTTCTCCGCGCCGTGTGCATCAGGGACCAACAGAACGTTTGCCTTCGGCTGAACATTCGATGCTCACAACACCAACCTGCCCAATGCCGTGGTTCTTCACCTTCTCGTCCACCTCCAGGCTCAGGATGACGTGCTCCATGTGTAACATCATTTTGCAGGTATAACCACAGTTATGTACAATGCCCACTTCCCTGGCTTAAAATCCATGTTTCCAGCATTACCTTGGATTTACTTCAGTTTTGCCCTCTGCACATTTTCCGAGACCTCTCCCTCAACCTTTTTATCCCCAGCCAGTTGATGGGTCCTTAGTATGTCCTTGGCTTAGAGGGCAGAGAAACAAAACAAAACAGAAGCCATTTGAAGACAAGGGCTCCTCCTGCCTTATAAAAATGGAAACTCTCTGAGAATGTGATGTTGGTACCCTGAGAAAGAAAGAGGGAGGGCAGACAGAGGAATGCCCTTGAGGATGAGGCAGGAGAAAGGAGACACATCTTTGAACATGGGAATGGGAAAAGTCAGATGGCCATGGTAGAGCCAGAATTCAGTGTCACGCCACAGAGATGGTGAGAGTTGGAAGGGGAAGGTGGCCTGGTACATCTGAGGAGGCTGACCCTGGGCAAGCATTCTCCAGCGTTGGCAAAGTCCCCGTCCATGGGTGGGACACAGGAGTAGAGAGACTACAGGACTTAGGAGAACTCAAGGCCCAGATAATGAGGATGTCAACAGCAACTATGAACGGATGACTGGGCATGATTTTAGGCAAAGAGAGGAGGGCCCCAGCAATGACTGAGGTTAGGCTTCCTGCCATACTGGCTGGTAGGATGGACACCACAAGTCAGACGTTCATTGAATAAAGCGTAGGAAAGACATGAGGCCTGCACTTCAGTTTGTACACTGAAGCGTGCCCAGAGATTGATACCCACGTATCGGCAACCACAGCTTGCTGTGAAGTACCAATATGTATGAACATTTCTGTGAAGGGCTGTATCAGAGAAGGCCCCAACCAGGCATGTGGACACACAGTACCTCTCTCAGATAAAACATCATCATCAGAGGTCTCAGGATTAGCTCTCAGTGTGGGCAAGAGTACCAATAGCCAAAATACCTCCTTTAGGAAAAAAAAAGATCACTTCCTTTCCCCCAGGAAATTCATCCAACATCATCCATCCGGGATTTTCTGAAGCCAAACCCACTAATCAATGTCAAAGACAGAATGAGAGGAAACTTTTTGAAGAAACACTGTCTCATCCTCTCTTGTCATAGGTGAAAAATGGCCCGCTTTGTTTTCTTTGCTTATGAAAAAAAAAGGGAAAAAAAGGCAGATCATGATGCTTAGTCTCAAGCATCTTCATTTCCAGATGCCTTTATTGTTCCCAAGTTGTCCCATCAAATTGAGTTACAGCCACATTAAAATGCCACACTCAATGTTTTTTGTCTAATGCCCCTAATACTCCAATCGTGGGCTATCAGCACACACGTCAGGAAGCTCCCCTCTCCCGAGGATTTGGTTGGGGTTTATTCTGGCCAGGGAAAGCAAGGAGAAATAAGGAAAAGAAGAGAGACTCAGAAGGAACACGGGGGCTGGCAGCGGGGAATCGCAAGCTTTGTGAATTCAGGCGGTCTCTTGGTCTGGTAGCCATTCAGGTTGCTGGCATTACAGGCAGGCAGACAGGTGGGGGCCCGGGGAAGTGCCATGTTGAAGGAGAGCCCATTAGCCACCCAGGGGAGGAAGTGAAACCTGTTAACCATTCCATGGCTCCTCACCGGGGAGAGGGGGAAGGTCGCCCCAGGGTGACTCAACCCAGCAGATCCTGCCCAAGGACAATCATGGAATGCAAATATTTATAAATCCCGTGGTTGTTTAACGTCCTTCAGAGCACTAACATGCGCTGTGTCCTCAAACCAAGATAAATGTCCTGGTTCTGAAATTCCCTGACCTGAAAGACTAAAAGGAAAGAAACTGGCACACAAGGGTCATTTCTTTTTCCAATTTTGTGCTTAGAAATCTCTGTCAAACATACATTGTTTTCTGGTCCTCGGTGTCTGTCCTCTTCGTGGAGCACGTGGCTTTGTATATGGGGAGTTATCTGTGTTTCCGTGACTCTCGGCGTGGCTTTCCTTGGAATTTAAGGAGGAATAAGAGGAGGAAGGGAAAAGGGTTAGGAATTTCCACTGGTTCTTCTTTACTGCATAACTCCCTAAGGCAAAGGACGTATTCCAGTCCCTTTGCATCTCCAGAATAGTGCCTGGCGCCTCTGCCTGCTAATGTGAGTTGGGTGGCAGAGGACACCTGGTGGGGTTAGAATAGATGCCAGGTGACGGTGCTCTGTTGGAAAGGCAGCTGCATCCTTGAGGTCACTAGATTTCCTCTGAGAATCACCATGTTTTTTTTTTTTTTAAAGGAAATACAGAATATTAAAATTCTGAACAATCAAGCATTTGAAGGGACAAGTAAGATCCCAATATGTGGCTAAAAACTACAGGAGTTCATAACACAGCTGGCTGATACCCTGGAGTTACTGGGAGATTTCTTTTCTGGTCAAAGTGAAATAGAGAAGGAATTGAAAAATCACCTGGACTCTTGAGTAGAAATCCTGAATGTACACCAGGGCCTTACCTATTGTGTACCTAAGTGGGGAGGAGACAAAATGAAGCAGGGGAAAATATCCAGCTAAAACACCTGGCCACAGGAACCGAAAACATGACACACCTGTGGCTAGAGAAATGGTGCCTCCGTCCAAAGGTTACAAATATGGAAATATGAATTGCAGAAACAAAACAAAGCTCACGGACAAGGTTCAAAATGGGTGATCTCCATCACGTGCTATAATTGTAATAATTGCTCCTGGCGATTATGTCTCCACATCTTGCCCATGCCATCGCCCATAAGGTCTCCACCGGCAGTGCTCTCTTTCTAGCCTAATCTCTAACGCGGTTGCCTGTGGATGCACGGTCTGAGATCCAGTGCCCGTTATGGTCCATGTAATCACAAAATACAGGATGTCGGGATAATTGAGGATCAGGGTGCAGTAAAAGCTATATGACTGAGTCATACTGTTTTAAAAAAAAAACGTAAAAATCTCAGGATTGACAACCACGCAGTTAGCTGGCAGGATGGGGTCAGAGCCCAAGGCTTGACTATGGCAGTGGCTTTCGAAGTGCGGTCCTGGACAAGTAATATTAGCATCATCCCCTGGGATAGAAATGCAAAGTATCAAGGCCCCCGCCCCAGCTCCTGTGAATCAGGGACTCTGGGGGTGGAGCCCAGGACTCTGTGCTTTTACAAGCCCCACCCCCCACATGATTCTGGTGCAGGCTAAAGTCTAAGAGCCAATGGACTAAGCATGGAGGCTGATTATCTCAGGAAGATAACACAACTTCACATCCCGGAGAGTGTGGCCTACTAGGTTTTTTGTTGTTGTTGTTGTTTTAACGAAAGCCAACTAACACAGCTTGATTACCAGACTCATCTCTATATATCTTTTGTCAGGTTTTCAAACTCAAATTCCACCTCAGACGACAAAGGTTTCTGTGTTGAAGGTGTGCAAAAGAATGTGCTTCAGGTGATTAACTCTGATGTGTTTACTATGACTTTGAGCTTCTTGTGACTCAGTCTGTTCTCGGTATTTTTAAAATTAGTGCACTTACCTGGAACAGTCTGAGAATGTGGCTCTTCTAGGTAGGATGGGACCCACCTACAAAATCACCAAGAATAACCCGATGTGTTCCAGGAGACACCAGATTGTGGGTCAAAGGCCAGATACACCGAGAAATAGATGCATACATCACCCAGGGCTGCTCAACCTGCATGATTTGGATTATGAGGGAAGTTTTGACAGTAATGGGTTATGAAACAGCTGCCAGGTTCTCACATAGATATAGCAACACAGTAGGGGCAAAATACCACTGAGAGTTCATGGGGTAGTTTGGGGAGCAAGATGTCACACAGGCTAATAGAGCAAAATCCCACTCCATTTATTATGTCTATCAACACCCGGTTTTCCTATTTGGACACATCACAGTGTTTCTCAATGACATGTAGCCTGGGTAAAACTAACATCGGGGCACTATGGAGAGACTGGAACGACCCAGTGCAGCGGCCTCGTGCCACCGGGGTCGGCAGTGTGCTGGATTTAAGTAGGTGTTTTCACAAAGCTCCTGTTAAAGCAATCATAGTTGCCATGTTTTTTAAACTTCCGCATGTGGCTGCCCCTTCCCATTTTTGTGACAGCCAAATGGGTGAGGAGAGAGTTTTCTGTTCTGATACTGACCCGGAGCCTTAATTAATTTCTTTGATGGTCCAAGATTTACACATTTGCCGAAATTTCAAGTCATATAAGTTTTATATGTCCCATGTCCCTGTATCCCATTGGGGGAATATTGGGAGTAAATGTTATTCTAAATCAATTACTTAGGGAAATAGAATTAAAAAAAGAAAAAACTAACAACTAAAAAGTGATCGTTCTAACACCTTATTCTATTTCACCTTGAGGAACCTCAGCAAGGACTAGTAAAGAGAGCAAATTCAAACTTGATTTGGCCTCCTGATTGATTAGACACTGTGTTGGTTAGAAGTGCATTCAGCTCAATTAATGGCAAACTGACTGATAGTCATTTAAACACATAAAGATGTGTTTGTCTCTCATATAAGAAGCGTACAGAGAAGTGGTTTGAGGTCACAAGCATGCCTTCAGGGATCCAGATTTCTCTGTCTTCTTGGTCCACCATCCTTGGTTTGTGCCTTTTGACCTCATGGCTACAGAGCTGTATCTCCAACATTGCATCCACGTTTCAGGCAAAAGAAGAGGAAGTTCTAGCAAGAGCAAGCTTATGCTTATATCTCCCTGGCAGCACTGACACATGGCCATATCTGGGTGAAGGAGAGAAGAAAATTGGGCCAATTAATGTAGTGTATTACAGACATCATAATAAGTAGTAGACCTCTGGATTAATATGACTTCATGTATCTCAGCAAACATGCTCAGAGGCCTTCTGTTACAGGTTTATATATGCACCTAATCATGATACAATGTGATAAAAACTGAACACCAGCTGTGTAAGTAGAGCCTTTTGTTTTGCTGGAGAGGTACAGGGGAGATTTGGTCAGTGCTTCTCAAGTTTTATGGGATGTTTTTAAGTGCAGATTCTGATTCAGTGGCTCTGGGTGGAGTCTGAGATTCTGCATTTGCAACAGACTCCAAGGAAATGCCAGTACTACTGGTCCACGGAGCACACCATGCATAGTAAGGGGCTAGAGAATGTTTAAACAGAGCCTAAAACATGTCAGAATTTGCCAAGTGGATAAAAGTAAGGAGGGCACCTAAGGCTAAGGGAATAGCAGGCACAGACGCATGTTCACCTCCCCATGTATGCGGTCCTCTGCCACCCTGTTTCTAAATTCTTTTCTTTAAAAGTATATATACACATATATGAATGGCTGTGCAGACGGACAGTTAGATAGGCAGGTAGGTAGATATACAGACAGATATATATAATAAGTAGATGTATATTTAACCAGCTGTACTCTGTACTCAAGGCCAGTGAGTGTTAATACAAATTCTCAGCCAGTGAGCCCCTTACCATACTCTTCTAATTCAGTGTGTTGGTTTTTTTCCTCTTCTGTGGCCTTTCCTTCTGCCATTTATGTTGTATTCTAGGAAACAGGTTTGACCCATATGGTTAGGAAAAGACATGCCAGTGTTAGTCCTGGAGCTGTCCGAGAAAACACAGGAAGAATATTGTGTTAGATGTAAAAAAGTGAGCTTAACATTTTGAGTCACTTCAAAAAATGGTCAAAGGCACAAACAATAAAGATCATTCCTGAGATGTTATGAGATCAATCATGCTATAACTGCCACTTGGGATGATTGACCAACAATTGTGTGACCCATAGCCTGGAAGAAATTATGGTCAGAGGGATGTCATGACTTGAGTATCTGAGAAAATCTGAAGAGCCATTGCCAGTGTATTGTGTCAGACTCGTGTCTCTGGAGAGGCCATGCTGAAATGACCCCACATTTCCACTTCCAGGAGCTCATCCCCCACACTAAGCGAGGAATGGCATTATGGAGCACACTTAGAGACTAGCAAGTAGTCTGCTATCCTGGAATGCAGGACAGGAGAGGAAGAGTGGTAGCAAATGAGACTGCTCTCATCTCAAAATTAGATTGTTTTAGCCATATGGAGGTCTACCATAACCTCTGGGGGCAATGCGGAACTGTCAGAGTTCATAAAAAATGGAATGGCACAGTCACATTTGGGCTTTAGAGAGATAACTTTGTTGACAATACAGTGGATGGTTGCAGAGAAAGGATACCAGCTAACCTGGAGTTAGGGAGATCAGGCAGAAGAAGAGCAAAGATGACACCCCGAACCAGAGTAGTGACTCCAGGGATAAAAGGAGCCAGAAGTCATCATCACGCCAAAGGTAGGCTCAGTTGGTCAGAGCAAAGTTTAAGATGGATAGCTAAGGGGACAAGAGAAGTTGAGGATGACACTGAGACCAAGGCAGCAGTTTGGACGAGCATAATATATTCTTTTTACATTTCCTTTTGAAGGCCTTCAGTTGTTCACAGCTCCTCTATATCCATTTGCCTTATGCGTGGCCGCTTCTCGTATCTTTGACACCTGCCAGAGCCTGAAAGCTTTTGCGATTGAGCACAAGAAGTTTTGTCTTGGCCAACAGGATGAATGATAGAGCCTGTAACCAAAAGAGTTAATAGAGGAGAGAAGCAAGTCTGCCAGAGGAAGATAATTCAGGAGAGAGCTTTACCAACAAAGAGGAGAAAGCGGTGTGGCACTCATGGATGGAGGGCTAGCCTGAACCTTGATTCACTTTTTCTGTGACCTTGTGCCAGTTCCCTTGGCCTTCCAGTAGCTATAAAGCAGAAGAAAACATCCACCGCCCTGTGAATAGCTCCCCAAAGCTACTAGGCTCATAACATTGATTCTGGCCCAGTCCACAGTAATCAGTGTCATGTCTTCCACCTCACCGGCATCTTTATGAGTCCTCGTTCCCCTACACAGCTCTCTAGACTCAGAAAATATGTGGCGATAACCAGACTCCCCGTGTTTCCCCACAACAGTGCTGCCCTGTGAAATCAAAACTGAGAGAGGAGAAATGACAAGCCTGGGTGTATGAAGTTTCTCTGAGACCCACCACCCAATTCTCAATTCTCAGTCTATGCAAGAATTTTTAGAAAAACTTCAGTGTTTATTTTCATGGTTGTGCTAAAGACCTCTGGAAATACCGTAGATAACCACAGCAGCAATAACTATTTAATTTGTTACATTTGCACATGCAGATAGAAAGAAACCAATCTTGGCATAAAGGCAAGGGTAAACAAACGTAAATTACATATCAGGCAGTCAAATTAAAGTAGGAAAGACTGAAAACACGCCTGATGTATTCCCTTTCCCATGTAGCATTGTTATCCAATTCTTTTACTTTTTATTTCCACTAATCCAAAGTCCCTCCTCAATTAATGAGTTTTTCTGTCTTCTCCTTATGCATTCAATTTAAAAAAAAAAAAATCAGGCCCTGGGCCAGGCACTGAGAATGCAAAGATTGAATAAAGCTCTCCCCCTTATCAAGTCACGGCTTAGTTCTATGCCTTACGGAAAGTTAAGGTGTAAAATAATTTTTAATGGACTAGTAAATGGATTATTTTAACCTATTAAATGTCTCAGAATCTTTTGGTGGGGGGAGGGAAGTTTACTCTTTTTCATTAATACAAATGTCTGAAGAAGATACAGCTGAAGGTAGAAAGAAATGAAGTTCTGTGCATACCTTTTATGTTTATGATCATGAATTTTGGTCTCTGATTATCTCACACATCCATTTATTTCCTCAAGGTGGAGGATCTTGATTAGGTCAAATGTATAAGTATGCGTATCTAAACCAGAAGCAATCGAATGATATATTTCTTCCAATTGGCATAGCTACTGTTTCCCTCTACCCTAAAAGGAGTGGTCTCAGTAGGTTTAGCTAAACTAATAGACTTCCATCTAAAATCAGAGCAGTGAAACTAGTTTGCTTTCAGCTTCCTCAGACCCTACACCTGGTCCATGTGACTATCTCTCCCACTCAGACCAATGTAAAAATTACCTTTACACCCTCTCTTGCTCTCTCCATCCCATTCTTCACGCTACAAGTAAAGCAGTCTTGGAAGCACAAGCTAATTCTGGTTAACACAGTGCTCAAAACCCTCCCATTGCATGTGGGGTAAATACCAGAATCCTCAGTATGGTCCTATATCCAAAAAGGTCTCCACACTCAGCTTGTACCATGTTCCACTTTCCCCTCTTATTGGCTCTCATTGCACCCTACATCTCTCTATGAAGCAATTATCACAGGTGTCATTTTTGTTCTTTTAAAATTACTTGATGACGGTCTCCCTTACTTGATAAACAGCAAGAGAGCAGTGATCATGTCTATTTTGGTTCATAGCTACCGCCCTAGTGGGCAGCTTAAAGCCTCGCACACAAAAAGCATTTAGTAAATATTTGTCACATGAATGAAGGAGTATGTGAATAATGATCGATTGTTTGCTCAATCGCCAGGTGCTGCTTTTAATAGTTGGAAAATATTTCAGGAATGAAAACTGCCCCTTTTGTTTAATTCTACAGTAAATTTCACCTTCTCAATATTTCAAGGCCTTGATAGTAAGTTATCAAGGTAGCCTGTAAAAGGATTTGTATTTCTACCATTCTGGAAGAGTGGAGGGAAAGGGGAAGTATAGCTGTGATCTACTATCTCTGAAATTCTCTGTGATTGGCTGTTCAGTGAATCCTTATCTCTCTAGGAAATCACCATCTGTAGAAATCATCATATATATATATATATATATATATATATATATATATATATGTATATATGATCAAATCATTTTACAAATAACGCTGTAGAAAACATTTTTGCTTGCTTCAACTTCATTTATGCATCGGCCCACCTTTTGTATTTCAACAGTTACAATTCTGAACATTAGACCACAAAGATGAATAAGATACGCCCACTGTTCTTAAAGAGATCTGAGCCCAGCAAGGAGCAAAACACTCTTAAACAATACAAAGCAATAAGAATTGTAATGTAAATATGTGCCAGTCCCAACTGAGAAGGAATTGATGTGATAGGAGAGTCTAGAAGTTTGTTTTGAGGTTTATACGATCCTTGACTGTATGTTTACCACCTCTGTAAATGACTTTTTTTTTTTTTCAAGTGAGCACCCAATAATCAACCTTGGCTACTCTGACACTTTTGCCTCCTGGAACATAGGCAGAATCAACGGCTGAACTCCTCACCAGTCCTGTAATCCCCCCACTCCTCAACCCTTGACATGACTTGTACATGCTTATTATCTGGAGAGAGAAATAGACATGGATACAAATAAGCTGCAACACTAGTAAAAGCCAACAGCGTGGGAGGAGAGGCCATGTAGCATGTACTCAAGAACACGGGCCTTAGAACAAGAAGGCTGAGTTCCAATCTTGGTGCCATGTCTTGTTAGCGGGCTGAAATGAAGCAAGTCTCTTAACCTCACCAGTAAAGGGAAAGAATAATGCCTGTCTCCTAAGGCTGTAGAGCAAGTATTAAACGAAGGGATTTATGGAATACATTTAACATGGTGCCCGGTGGGCACACAGTAAATGACAGATGTGACAATGATGAACAAAAGGATCATAAAGACATGTATAAAATGCGATGGGAAACCAAATCAGCGTATGGATAACTCTGCTTAAGAAGGGGTTCAGTGAAAGAGATACATTTGAGCTAAACCTTGAAGAGTAGAAGGAAGCCAGGAGGAGACTGGGAAGATGACATTTCTGAGACAGGGAATATCATAAACTAAAAATAAAAGGTGGATTTAAGGCTTAAGAGTGTGTAGAGGAAATAAATGAGAAGCTGACTTGAATCAGGGGCTCTGAATCAGGGATAACAGAACAGAAGCCGAACTAAATCTTGGAGATATTCCCTAGCATGGGTTTCACAGTGATGACATAAATTGTATTAGAGTATTTTGTGTGTCAAGTATGTGCAATTAACAGATTGGACTTCATGAGACGAAGCCGTTATGAAAGGCTCACCCTCTTCTTTTCAGAAATTTATATGGAGAGCTCTAAGTGTTTTACCATCATGTTTATCAACTACTTCTGTTGTTGAAAACTCCTCTTGGCATTTTTTAAAAATCAAAGCGTACATTTGCAAGGTCAAATTAGGAAATCAAAGATATAGACCCTGATCTCCCTTTTTACTCAGAGATTACATTGTCCATCTGAGCCTAGGAAAGGAAGTTCTTCCTAACTCTTCCAAAATATGTTTTTGGTCATTAAGTTCAGATAGAGCATTCTCCCAAAAGCTTGCATTTTTGCATCAATGTCTGTCTCTGTCTCCCTACCCCCACACCCCCTGCCCCCACTTCTGGCCCTTCCTGTTCTCTTTGTCAGTTCAAGTTCTTTCATGGTTGACACCCTCACAAGTGTCAAAATGCCAGCAATTTGGTATTTTGCCTATGTTTGCTTCTTGCCTTGCATATTCTATAAATCACCCAAAACTTTGTATTCCATTACTACTGAGCTGACACTTGAGAAACACAGTTTGCTATTTTATTTTCCTCTCCCATTATTCATCTAGCCCCTCCGTACGTATTTTTCTTACACATGAGCCTGGTACTAAAAATACACATCAGTGGAAGGTTCTGCCAAAATACTTAGTGAATGAGTAATCCAACTTGTCCCAGACCAAAAGAAGTGTGGGGGTTCGGAAATAAATCCCTTTGAAATGAATGAACCAATTTGTCTAAAACCTGACTTCATTAGACATTCTAAGTGTACGACTGTGGGATATAAAGTGACTGGGTCAAGCTGACACTCAGTGTCAGGAGGGATGACCCCATGTCATTCTTCAGGAATTGACATCTTTCCCCAAATGTCCCAAGTTCAGCCAGTGTCCTCATTCACGGCACAAGCACGTTGTAGTCCCTGTTTTCTCTTTAAAATTTCTTCATAGCTCTAATCTTTATCTACAAGCATCATGTTTGTTTGTTTCCTTACTTGTCTCTATCATTCCTCTATGTCATCGCAACTTCATGAAGGAAGAAGGGACTTCTCTGTGCTACTTCTCACCATGTCCCTAGCACTAACTCAGTGCCTTCCACAGGATAAGGGCTCAAGTTTGTGGAATCCATTTTCAAGCCCGAAGTCCGAGGCCAAACTACTAACTAACTTCTTTTTTGGTTTTGCTGGCATTGCTCCCGAGAGTAAAACAATACTGATGGCTGTAATTTATGAGCGACTGCTGCATAGCTAATACAGTGCTAGCACACTGATGCAGACACTGCAGCATCCTGTGTAATCCCCATGGCTACCCTACATGAGCTATACTCAGACTGACTTCACAGGTGAGACCATCGGAGCTCAGAGAGGTGAGCTTGCTCACCTCAGGTCATCGAGCTGCGAAGCAGAAGCCTTCAGTCTTGGACCTAGGACTGCTTGACCACAGCTTCTCAGTTTATCACACTGCTACTCCTTAGCACCACGTACCATGGCTCTTGTATTTGTCAGTTTCAGTGGCTTACTACTCCTTTTCTCAGCTGTTGGTTATAGGAATGGCTGGTTCCAGGATCTCTTTAACTTTGGTTGTAGACACAAGTACTCATCGTCCTGCTTCTTCCTTATCCCTTCTGCCTACTTCAGTCTTCCACGTCCTTTGGGAAGAGCAAAATAAAACCAAGCCCTTTCCCCAAACTCATCAATCTTTCCCAGTTACTTTTCTAAGCAAATCTGGAGGGACCCAAGCCTCACAGGAAGGTCCCACCATCAAATGTGTCCAGACAGACGCTCTCCCTGCTCCTGAAGGATTGTATAATCCACCTGAAGTGTTTGACCAGCTACATCAGGAGTGGCAAATTCTCCATACCAAAGCAAGCAGGAAAGGAAGTGTGCCCTTTGTCTGCCGCCTGGCATTTTTCCTTCTGGATCCCATTCCAAGCCTCTGCCTGAGACTTTGCAGGAGTCCTGGCTCCTACACTTTCTCCAGGGAGCCTTGGGTCACAGCCTCAAGGCAGACAGAGTAAGGCGGACCATCGCTTTATTTATTTATTTGCTTTAAGAAGGGGGGAATCCCTTGAGTTCATGTACACATTTTAAATATGTCTTATCCTTTTAGATCACTGTTGCATTTGTCTTGCCTTTGTAGGACGGGGTAAATTCTAAAGCATTTGGGGGACTTTAAAATTCACTGAATTTTCCTGCATTGGTATTTTACTCTCCTGCAATACAGACTCCAAACCACTCTTCCAGACCCAGTAAAGTATAACTGCATGCAGTATTTTCTGATTATTGAAAGCAGAATTAATATTCCATTCAAGAGATCTCAAGCTCTACAGTATCAATGATCACCACACAAAATAGTTATCTATGTACCTGTTGTTTAGCCATCGTAGACTGTAACTACCCTGTGGTCAGGAATCACAGCACATTCATCTTTACGTTCCTCACCAATCACCTGGTATTTGTTAGATCCTTGATAAGTGCTGAATACACACAGGTCATTCGTCCTCATTTGGAACACTTTGAATGACAGCTCATTCTTTCAAGATCCTGCCCCTTTTATTGTTGTGCAGATGTAATTATTATCAGGTCACATGTCTTTGTGTTGAACTGAGCTCAGTGTCCCTGACATGTCCACCTTTCGTCCTGGTTTGACCTTCCGTACCCACCCAGAGGAAGCGGGCTCCCCTTTAAGCGTCTGAGGACAGCCAGTGTGCCCCCTCCAGATGGCACATCCTACCTGCCTCTGTAGACGGCCTTCACAGGACAGTTCCGATACCTCAGCCATCCTGCTCCCTCTTCCCAGGACAATTTCTAACTATCAAGGTGCCACTGCACGAGGGGTTCCATGTCACATTCCAGACGTGGTAGCAGCACTGAGGACGATGAGAGTCTACTGAGCTGGACACTGTGTTTTCGCAAATAGACTTAATAACCTCACACTGGCAGTGTGCTAGCAATCCCCTCTCAGGCCTTTTTCTATTTCAACTGTAGGGAAGTCAGATTTATAATGACCTCAGCTACAGTCAGTTTTATGACCTTAAAAGTAAAACCTCCTTTTTGTCATTGTTTAAAGATATCTTGTCTATTTGGGATTTCAGGGTGCTTAGGTCTAGAAGACTGAGTACAATCATGTATTTTGTAGTTAACTGATACCCTCTCTACTTTGACAAGCCTATAAATGAGTGGGTTTTAAACAGTCACATTCTGAGTATATTTCCAGATAGGTACTGGCCTTATTTCATTACTCTAGGTGGGTGCCAACTTCTTTTTTGGTTTTGCTGGCATTTCTCCTAAGAGTAAAACAATACTGATAACAATACATGACAAAACAATAGCAACCAGCCCTGAGTGCCAGGCTTCACATGCATGTCAGCTCAGATAGGCTCTGCATGATGATAAACAACCCCAAATTCATGATGGTTGAAAACAACATTTATTTTTTTTCTGTCGCTACAGTCCAATGTGGGAAAGAAGGGCGAGGGTTTTGCTCAACCTCGTCAGTGGAGAGCTGAGTGAATGGAAATTCTTTCTCACTATGTAATTCCTCAGCATTATGACAGAGGAAACATGACAAAGTTTCTTTCCTGTGTTGGTTCTTAAAGTCCCTTCCCAGCAGTAACACATGCCATTTCTGCTCACATTTCATCAACCAAAACCAGGAACATAACCATATCTAACATCATTTTTAAAAATTTCTTTATCTAGCCTTTAGTACAGTGCTGGGCCCAGAGTTGCCAAGAAAGTTTGTGTTGAATGATTGATTGAATGAATTGAATTGAATTGAATTGAATTGAATTGAATTGAATTGAATTGGATCTTGAGTGAGTATGTCCCCAGTCCAAGAAACCCCAGCTCCAAATGTCTTCAGACATGAAAAAACTTATCTCACGTACTGAGAACTTCTAAAGTGGGCAGCGCCAGAGCTGAGTGATTCTGAGGCTTGGGAAAGACATTAAGGGTCCAGATCCTTTCATCTCTGCGATCCCCCAAGTGTTCCTTGAGTGTGTCCCCTTCCCCCATGGTCATAATGTAACTACAGGAGTTCTGGAGTCATATCCAATGACAATAACATATAGAGGAAGAAAAAAATAACTTTTTCTGTGGGATCCTGTCCAAGAGGAAAGCTTTGCCAGAAGCTTTCCCTGCAGACTTCCCCTCATGTCTCTGTGGTCAGATTTGTGTCACACGATCATGCCTAAACCAGTCACTGGCAAGTGACATGACACTTCTGTGATTGACTGAGTCCAGTCAGACCCATCTCCAGGCTAGGGGTGGGATCACTGTCCCCTGAAGTCCATGCATGTGAGGAGGGTGGACCCCTGAATACAACTGGCGTTTTGTTAACAAGAAAGAAAGAAGGAATGGATGTTGGGTAGAGCACATCAGCATCCCCAAATCTCTTCTGAAATTAACTGCTCCTCACCCTCATAGTTTTGATCCCTCCAGCTTTCTGGGTCTATTGATGACCTTCTGAGCTTTTCTTTCATTTATTTCATCACCACCTCCACGGGCTTTGATTAGGTCAGAAGTCTGTAGTAGGCTTTGGAAGGGCCAGGTTCACGTATATAAAATAACTTGGTGTTAGCTGCATAAAGTAAACCACTTAACATATACAAGGAATAAATCAATACAGTTTCTCCACAGAATCATTGTAGACCACCAGTCTACCAGCATTTACACCATCTTAGTTTCCACCTGGGCAGGGAGAAATTGTTCAGTGATGTGATGAAGACCATTAGAAGAAAAGACTGGCGTGCATTCTCCACTGCATTGATCCAGAACTGTTGGCTGCCCCATCTGTGCTGAGATGAGATTGCAGGCTTACTTCCAGATTGTTCTTCGACTTATCAGTGTCTCTCCCTAGAACCCGTTCCTCTGTCTCATTTCCCACTTCTCCTTCCACTTCCCTGTCTGACTCCTAATCACCCTTTGGTTCATCATTTAAATATTGGTCACCCCTATAGGCACAGTATGTACCCTGCTATATCCTCTCAGAACACCTAAAGACTGCCTGTCATGGAGCTTATCACACTTTAAAACCACATCCGTGTGTTCACCATGGTACCCCCCGTGCTTAGTACACTGATCATTTGAGGTTTTTATTATTTAATGAGTGAATAACTGAAGAGCATGTATCAACATTACAATACCCCATTCTCTCATATCATCTGCCAGATTCACTGTCCTTAACCATACACCACAAATTGTAAGTTTTCATTGTCTTCCCATGATCCATGGCACTGGGGCTAAAAAGAGGCCCATCTGATTTCTGATGGGAGAGGGTTCCCCAACATGGTTTATACCCCGTTGTTGATGCCCACGATGATTTTAACTAACAACTCTTTTATTAGTTTTGTGCTCATTTCTATGGTGAGCTTCTGTTGATTGCAAATAATACTTGTTTTCCATGTTCAGTAGTGATTTACTTTCTGTTTGTTTCCCTTTTTTAAAAAAATATCTTTTAATTAAGTTTTGTTAATAGCCAAAAGCTGGAAGCAATTTAAATGTCTATCAACAATTGAATGGATAAACAAATTATAGTCTGTCCATACAATAGAATAGTATATTAATGATAATTTAACAAAAGCAGTAAAAAGGAGCAAACTATTGATACATGCAACAGCATGGATGAATTTCCAAATTATTATGCCCTGTCAAACAAGGCAGGAAAAATATTATATAAAGTTCATATATTTATATCAAATTCTGGAAAATACTAAATAATATATAGTGACAGAAAACAAATTAATGGTTGTTTGAGTATTTAAAAGGGGCATAACAAAACTTTAAGGAGTGATGGATATCATCTTTATTTATTAATTCAAGTTGTATATTTTAAGAAGGCGCAGATTATTACTAATTGCTGATACTTTGGATTGGTCAGATATTTTTCCTCCTAAATGGGTAGGAAGGTCAAAGCTGGACTGAGGAGACCACACTGATTTTAGTGCACACTGAGTAAGCAACGAGCAGAAAATGGTGAAGCAAATATCCCTCTTCCCACAGTTGATTGAGGAAGAAATCACCCAAGAGGCAGAGCAGAGAACCATTAGGTACTTTCTATATAAAGTTCACCATATAGCACCTGTTCTTTTGAACTGTTCTTTGAGAGGAGATAGGTACCCACGAGACTTGAGGAAGCAAATATATGTTCCAGTCCTTTCATACAGGATGAGAAAGGAGCCAGGACATTTGAGACCTGGAAGTTGGACTCTGATAGCGAGTGAAGATCACGGGAGATGGATGAGGGATGAAGTCACACCCATGTGGTCGAGGCTTGCCGTTACCATGGAAGAGAGCACAGCCTGTCTGAGAGCCTAAGTGGCCATGTTATTAGGAGATAAAGCATGAAAAGAAATGATCAAACATCAAAGATAATCAAACACTGGGATTTAAGAAACTCCTAAAATCTGAAATCACTGTCTTCAGGCCCTTGAGTTTAACTGTTAATGATGAAAGATTAAGAAGAAAGGAGGGATTGACTTTCTCCTGGCAATTGCAACTTGTTTCTAAGGCACTTGAAAGCACTTGAAGAAGCACTTTTGAACTATCTTAAACTTATTAAGTTGTCACTGACAGAACGTTTTTTCTAATACCTGACAGCCAGGATACTGCTCTGGCTGAGGTAGAAATTTTATACATTATTTTATCTCTCACTTCACTGCGACACTGTATAAACAACCTGGCCAAACCAGATATGTTGTCGACGCTAGGAAGTACCTCTTAACCTTCCTCTCTGACAGGAAGTCACCACTGTTGATTTAGGTAATAGAATTTTTCCTTGGTTCCTTTGACACACAGCGCTGGAAGTTGTGCTTTGTCCTCTTCTTCTGAGGAGTGAGACTCACATTTAACATGGTCACATTCAGGCACATTTATGAAGTGCCTACTGTGTGCTGGAGCAGAAGCATTCAGGTGGGGGTGCTTTCTGGCGAAAGGAGTAAGGGTGTACATGGCACATGAAGTGTCTGCTTGTAGATAACAGTTGATTAACTGCGTAATTCATGGAATCACATCTCTATCCATGCCTGAATGAGAAAGGCAAGAGACATACTTTTAAGTCTAACTTTAAGTTAAGTACAAATCTAGTTGAAAGAGTGGAACTTTCGAGGACCTACTTCAAGCAAAAGAAGTAAAAATTAAACTATAGTTGCTTCTGAATTTTTCAGACCCGGGAATTGCGACCTGTGGTAGTGTTGCCTCTCAAAGGTTATAAATTCCTAAAAATGATGGGAGGTGTCAAAATTGTTCTTCGTTCAATGCCCAAAAGATATTTTATTCCTGGGAAAACAAAGACATAGACCTAACTGCAGATAGAAGTCAAAGACTGCCCTTAAGCTGGTTACTCAGAGTCCATCCTAGCTCTTCTTGTCTCCCTCACTGAGAGAAGATTTAGATGCAAAAGAAGTTAATTAAAATAGATTTTTCTCTGACCTCTGTAAAAATACAGTCAGAAAATAAGAAACTAACTTATGTAATTCCGGGTCATTCTCTAGTTTGAAATAATGAAAACAGGAGTTCCACAGTAGTGGGGATCTTTGTATTATTCCCTACTGTATCCCCCGTGCCTGGCATCTAGTAGGTGCTCAATAAATACTTGTGAATGAATCCAAGAAAATATATATTCCTGCTTGTGTCAAAACAAACCAAAAAAACCATGAATTTCTGGAGACATGTAAGAAACAGTAGCTACACCTGGAATGAAGTGATAGGAGGGAAGGATTTTATTTTATATCGTTTTTCATGTTTAAAATTTTTATTGTGAGTTTGAGTCACCTTTATAATTGGGAGAGCTAAAAATAAATCACTCTTGGGTTCCCTTTAAGAAATGGTTTCCTTTTAAGGAAAGGTCTTTCCCCTTGAACTTGAACAGCAGCCTTGCAGAGTGCCCTCCGGGGGCTGAGCTCAGAACTACCGGGTGCAGCCTTTGAGTGAGGCATATAGGTTATTCATGTCAAAGCTTAGGGTTCTCAATCCCAGACGCAATGCTGAGGAGAGCAACTTGGAGGGATCTTTTGGAGTTGTATAGATATGTCTGCTTAAGAGACAAAATAAAAAGACCTAAGGCGTTTTGCATAAAGAGTGAGGAACCTGGAGGCAGGTCGCCTGCGTCTGAGCCTTGCCCCTTCACTTACTAACTGTGCAATTAATCTTGATCAGTTAATCTTGCGAGGCCTCTGCTTCTCATCTGTGAGACAGAGATGAGAATAGCACACAGTCCCTGAAGTTGCTGTGAAGATGGAACACGGCTCAGTACTTGAGGGCACCAGGAAAATGTCTGGCATCATGATACAGGCTCAGCGCACATCAACGTTTACACATGTGCAAAAACACGGGGGAAAAGAAAGTTAAAAACCACAGTGTATGTCGACGTAAATCCATATGCATCACCTGTGTAGGTTCTTGCATATGAATACAGAGATCTAATAATACCCTCTTTCTTTCCTTTTGTGCATATTAAGTTGCTCTCAACTTGACATAGGTACCATTCCATTTTTCAGCCTGTATGTAGATAGGACAGCCCCAATGGTGAAAAATAAGAGATCTGATGGTGAAATGAGAGTCTTTGCATGCAAGCGGTCATTGAAATGTCTTCTCATTTTACCTCCAAACAGACACGTTTAAGAGGAAAGACAGGAGAGCAAACATCCAAACAGGAAAAAAGCGGCTGCACTCACATGGTGCAAATGGCTTGGGCTGTGTTTTGTGAACACGCCTATGTTTGTTCACTAAAAGACAGATAATAATATAGATTTCAAAAGAAACTGCAGGACTTACTCTGAATGTGCGTGGCTGGGTTGATTTCAGAGCATAAATCTTCAGTTTCTATGATCTGCCCACTTAGAGTAATTGAAACTCCTAGCCCAATGTCCATGATGGTCTCCCAAAGGCAGTAACCAAAGACCAGGCAGGTCGGTCCACCCCTCATAGGGAATGAAATAAACTGGATGCTTTCTCTGTGTCTCGTTCGTTAAATATACTTTCTCTGTCTGCCATTCGCCCCCACAGGCAACGCGTTCCTGACAGGTCTTCAATTCATCTTTTCCTTCACTTCCCAGTAAAAAGCAGCTACTGAATTCAAAGTAAAATAATGATTATGGGTCAAATCATTCTAAGTGACTTGAAAATCAAACTCCCCACAGAAATCTTCATTGGGTATCAATTTTGGGCTTCTGCATTGGCTGTTTGCATTTGATGCTAATCAGAACCACATTTCTATTGTTGTTTAGTCTTAGTGGGAAATTTTCTTAATCCTTTTTTTCCCCTCTAACTTCTCACCACTGATTTTTTTTTTCCCCACATGAAAGCATTTGGTTTTTGTTTTATTCCTGCCAAGTAGAGACTTATTTGTACGATGACATGTGATGTGTAGAATAATTAAAATTATCTGGCAGATCTCACCCCCATCTTGTGTCCTTCCAGTCGCCTGTCCCTTGCCCCCTGAGGCTGACTCCTCTCTCCAGCCTGCCCAGCACTGAGGTACAGCCACAGAGCCCCAACCACACAAGCTGAATTTACCCTTTGACATGAGGTTCCTGCTACCCCACTGTGACTAATGACCTGTGTGTCCCCTTAATAGCTGCCCCAGAGAGAAAGGGAAAGGAAGAAGTCAATGTGCAGAGCAAGAGTGGCTCAAGTAAGCCACAGAGGGGCCCCGTCTATACCCATCTGATATGGTGACTTGTCCCAATGTTAATCTTTGTTTCTCAATGACACTGTTTCAACGTCCCATGAAATCAGAGACCCTTGGACTGTTAACCTCAAAGGATTTAAGCAGTAACGTCAACTACCACTTAAGCACTTTTGGCAAACCAGGCACTTTGCAAACACTCTAGGTGGATTGATTTGTTCAGTCCTCCCCGTAGCCCTTCACGGGTAGGTATTATTATTACCCTGGTTTTACAGAAGAGGAAATTGAGGCTCTAAGACATTAAGTAACCTGTCCAAGGTGACACCATAGTAAGCTGAGGCCCTGGGAGACTAAGTAACCAGCCCACCAGCAGAAAATAATCCCTCCATTGAGTCTCTTCTAACGTCATCCACCCGTGTTCCCCACCCGGACCCACTCTAGTAAAACTGGCAACTCTGTGCTTCCACTGTTCCCTGTACACACTTCTCGTCTATCGTCTCTACAGTCTTTTCTGTGCTTATCTGTTCATAGTGGGTCTCTCCCTGCTGGTGTTCACAGATGGGGGCCCTGAGGTACTGATCTGTATGTTCCCAGTACCTAGCATATCCCGGGCACTTAATCCCACTGCGGATGGTTTTCTTCTCTTATATTAATGCTGCTGATTAATTGGTAGCAAGTACCCTGTGTAGAGGGTACTTCTGAGGAAGTCCCTGCAATCATTGGGGAAGGAGTGGCAGGACTGATAAATCACGGCCACTGTGGGAGGGACAGCGGCAGTACCTGCATCACTTATTCTCCATCTCTGGTTGCAGGGGTCTGCCCAGGGCCCACAATAGTGCACACTCAGTACATTTGGTGATGTTGTGACCAAATGAGTATTTTGAGTTCGTTCCAGTGTGCTTGTAGACTCAAGAATGTTTTACCCATAAATCCCAATGCTTTCAGAAGTACTGCTGGGCTGTGATTTCAACCAAATCAGCTGAGGGGGGAAAAGAAATCACCATTCTTGCAAATCCATTTGATCACGATATCTGGAAATCTCACCAAACTGTAGCAAATCAGAAAAACACTTGGGCTATCAGCAGAGATTTGAGAGCCTCTGTGCGTGGGTGCCCGAGTAAGTAGATGCCCGAGTAAGAGATGAGCCCAGAGATAGGTGGCACACCATCGGGGTAAGTGTCAGGCAGACAGGCAGGAAGAGTCTGGGAGGGCCGTTTAGGGAAGTCAAGGGCATGAGAGCTTAAGACAAGTGTTCACTCAATCCAGGTGCTGCAGAGAGCATACTGGGCCCCCGGAACAGAAAGGTCAGTGAGACGTGGCCCCACAGCGCTCCAGGGAACAGGGGGTGGGAGCATTGTCTGTAGAGAATTGAAAAATAACAACAAAACCAACTAAAAGCTCATTGCTTTTTATAAACAACGCCAGGGATAAAATACTCTTTTTCAAAAAAATCTCTTGTTGGTCCAAGTTCAAGTCAGTTGCTGCAGTTACTGTTGAGTTTTGAGAATATATATGTAGGATTTCTGTTAACAGATCTTTGTTTCCTATCTTTTAGTGAACACTATATTGTACATGGGAGATAATTCAGAGAATTCCCAATTATATAATTGCTACCTACATTTATTTCTAATGTAAGTTTAGGAATTACGGTCTGGAATTACTTGAATGTACTTCAAACTCAGTATGTCTCCAAGCACTTCGTATCATGTATTTCTGAGTTTTAACAGAAGATATAAAATTGAAAATGATAATGTGGCGATGTAGCGGTGAAGAAATACAATGTGAGTTGTTGCAACGCTGCCATTCTCTCTGAACGCATGGGGTTTTATTTGTATTTAAAACTCCTTGACCGTAGAGCCATTTGAAGGCTGCTAAAATCGATCCCAAATAAACAAAGACATGGACGTTATTGCAATTTCTGGAATTTATTGTCACGTGGGATTTTATAAGTGTCTGTCAAACTTACATTTTAGACTTTTCCTCTATAGCTGTTGTTTTGTGTGAAAGACACTTTTCAAAATTAAAATTTTTGAAAATGTGTTCTTTAATCGACTGTAAGAGAAGATAGATTGACAGATCTGGTTATCCATTGAACATGAATATGTGAAAAGAGCTGTTTTGATAAAAGCATTGACAAATGTGCAGAGAAGTTAAGCAAACAAATTGCAATACTGGCATTCATTTTTGTGGCAGTCCAATAGTTAGATATGAGTTTTTTTCCTCGTGTTCAAAAAATATAGTAATGTAATTGTAACACATTAATCCATTTTCCTTTTTGCATTGTAATACTATATTTTTAACCAGCATAAATAAATATATGTGTGTGTGTGTGTGTGTGTGTGTGTGTATATATATATATATATATATACACATATGCTCTACCTATTTATATCTATGAGACACAATAACAGAAAATTTTTGCTTTCTGCATTTCTTTTCTGGCCACTAGTATTCATTTCATTTCTTGATTATTACTGAAAACAATGCAGTCATATTGAGGTAGGTTTTCAGAGATGACCTCCTCAGGGTGTCAGATGTGCTGGGTATGCCAGGGGTAGGCCCCGCCCTGGAGGTGCCTGTAGCCCTGCAGAGAGAGACCCAGCACAAGCAGGTAAGATTAATAAAAGGGTGCAGGTGATATGAAAGAAGTGTGTGCAGGCAACTGTGAGAGCACAAGGTTGCCAGTTCTACAGGGGTAAGGATTGGGTGGGGAGTTTCAGGAAAAACCTGGCAGAGGGATTGTTAGCCAGCTGTAGGAGTTTCGGTGAGTGCCAGAGCTAGATTTCCTGTGAAATGGTGAGATTTAAAAGGCAGTATGGCCCTGTGGTAAAGGGTGCACTTTCCTCCACGTACTAGCTGTGAGCCTTGGACACGTCTGTGTAATGTCTCTGGGCCTCATCTGTAAAATGAAAAACAAGGGTAATAATAGGATCTGCCTTATTTGACTGTTGTGAAAATAAAATGAGAATAGGGCTTAGAACAGTGCCTAGGCAAAAAGGTCATGCGTCAATAACAGTTGTGAAGAAAACGTAGAGTAATTGCAGTGCTGTCATCCTGTAAAAAGTAAAGGAATGAGTGGCAGCAGGGCTTCAGGTCCCAGTGGATCCAGCCACACTTCCTGGAAGTTTGGCCCTGAATGGATGGAGATGCTACAGAAGGTGGAGATGTAGGAAGGGGAACAGACAATATGTATCCCATCACACTTTCATCCCAAGCTCCAGGCTATTCTAGGGCGCTCTCTCCTGTCAATCTCTATCAATCCCATCGCCCTGTTTTATTTTCTGTATCGTGCTTCATGCTATCTGACATTGTCTTGTTCATTTATTTGTGTATTGTCTTCCACACCATCAACCCCTTCTACCCCAGAATTTAAATGCCCTGATAAAAGCATCTTGGTTATCTCGTCTACCTCTGTGTGTACAAAGTCTAGAATTGTCTCTGCTCAATAACATTTGTTAATTAATAGTTGAATTAATGCCACGTAGCCTCAACCCCACGTAAAGGGGCAATGTGAGCTCACTTGTCAACAGAGAGAAAGAATCCAGCAGTGGGGGAAATCTTAACAAACCAGAGAGCAAGAATTGTTAGGAGCCCAGGATGAAAAACACAGGTGGAAGGAGGAGCGTGGAAAGGATAGAGAATGTTTCTTGCCTTGGATATTGGATTTCATGTGGAGCTGACGAATATCCCTCTAGCTTTCACTCCCAGACAGCTGGGCTCTGATATCGTGTGATTAAGCACATGTTGTAATTTATCATCTTTATAAAATAGCTCAGAGGATTATACCCACCAACTAGCCATCCAGCCTTGTTATGGTCCTCACAGCCTTTCCTTTACGTGTTGGTTTGCTCCCTAAAATAAGCAGACCTTTTCTTACGCTTTTAGCAACTCTAAAAGATGTAGGTATGGTTTGTGTGTACCCTGTATGGAAAACTCCATACACACATGGAAAGAAGCCTTTGGCTGAGATTAAATAGATCATCTGAATGTACTCAGCAAGTGAGTACTCGAATCTCCAGAATGTGTTTAATAGAAAAGAAAGTGTCCACCTGTGGGGAAGAAGTTACAGCTCTGGAAAGGCTAGCAGGAAGGAGAGAATGTCCCCGACTTCTAAGCCTTAACACCAATAAGAATATACTGTAAAGAATAGCATCATGCCTGCAAAGAAGGCTACTCAGTGTACTCTATAGTTTAATGTATGCACATAGGGATAATACCTTTCTTGTGACATTTGTCTTCAGTATAGTTATTTATCTTTGGAAAGGAGTCTCATTGGAACACTTGACAAAGATAAAATTCAGTCCTTTGTGACCACTGATACAGAAATGCAAAAAAAAAAAAAAAAAAAAGCATTGATCAGCAGAAAAGCCAAAACTACAGATGACCACAAGGTTTTTCCTCCATGGCAATGGTAAAGAATACAGGTACCCACCCGCTTTTCGAGTTTGCTTTCCGCCACTTTGCTTTTATGAAAGACCTGCATTAGCACCTGTTTTCGCTATGTTGTAGAGGCAGCGTACACCCCCCAGTAGTGAGAGTAGCCCCGCCAAGCTCCTTCCCCGGGAATCACACTCAGCATCTCAGCATCCAGCGTTGCAGCTCTGACCTGTCTCTGTGAGTGTCTGTGCTTTACCTGGATTTATTTTGCATCCGTTAGCAAGATGTGTCTTAACGTTATCGCTTCTTCGCTTTATCCCATTTCTCTTTATGAAAGGTTTCATCGAATGCTCTACTTTCAGATGGAGGCGGGGTGGGGGAAACCTTTATAAATTAAATTTATTTTTCAGTGTGATTATTATTAGTAGTGAAATTACGTCATTTGATAATTAAAATAGCACAAGTGTTTTCACAGAGAAGTTAAAAGAGGATATTTAATAGAGATTTAAAAAAAGTTTCTAAAGGCATCGCATTGGAGTGTTATTTAGTCTATCTAAGGCAAAGGATTCAGACCCCATTTGCCTTTTTTTCATTGTAATATTATATTTTTACACTATTTAAAACTGGCATGACCATATAGAGGAAATACAATAACAGAAAATTGTCACTGTCTGCATTTATTTGTTTCCAATAAATATTTGTTTAATTACTTAATTTTTGAATTAATGCTATGTATCCTCAATCCCATGTGATGAGCTCATTTGTCAGCAAGGGGAATCCAGGAGTGGGGAAAAGCTTGACGATACTGGGATGCAAGAATCGTTGGGGGCCTTCATTCCCAATGTTTGCACGCATTCACTCCACCGACATTTATCAAGCTCCTCTCCTGTGCTAGGCATTTTTATAGACACTGAACATAGAAGAGTAAACAGAAGACTCTGCCCTTCTGGACAAGCTCATCTAGAGAGAAGGTCGATATAGAGAAGAGAAAAGCTGAAGACAGTTATAGAGCACAGCATTTAGAATCTGGCAGAGTAGCAAAAGCCAGGCAAAGAGACTACAAAGTAGTACCTTGTGTGATAGATGAGAAATAAGAGAAACTTGGCATCATGAACGCTTTCAAGTTCATGGCTTTGAGAAGGAGGGCATGGTCAACCTGGGCGATTGCTACAGCAAGAAACCATGTATAATGAAGACAAAAAATTGGCCACTAGATTTGGCAAGATTTCAGTCAGTGAAGATGTTGAAAAGAGCAAATTCAGTGGTGTTGTTTAGGGACAAAAGCCATCTAAAGAAAGATGAGGAGAGATCTGGAAGGTGAGAAAGTGGAAACACTATCTTTAAATAATTCTGTTAAAGAGTTCTGATATAAAGGGAATTTTAAAAGTGAAGCTAGTCTGAGAATAAATGAGTGTACTTCAGAAGACAATAAGTCACAAGGACGTGGTAAAACTAGAGACCCAGACCACGTCTGCTCGGCTCAGCTTCCTCCTGGTGTGGTCATACAGAAATTGAGGCCTGATGTGTCAGATTTTCAATTTTTCAAGAAAATCGAGAAGGCCATATCTTTTTTAAATCTCCCCATTGTACATGTTGATTCGATTTATTTTAAAAATTTATTGTGACAGTCAAACAAATCACATCTGTAGGCCAGATGGTTCAGCAAAAAAAAAAATCCCTGGTCTGATTAGAACTAGAAGGGAGGAACGATGCCTGTCTGCTCTCAATTCCACCGCTGCTCTCCTTCTGAGTAATAGCCACCTCACATACTCACTTGTCTATATTCTGTTCTAAAGGGGAAAAAAGTTTAACCACTTGATTTTTGTCTAAATGATACCAAATAACTAATTTTACCTTTTCTAAATTGAATTGATGTGTTTTAATTCATGTAATTAACTCTTTATTAAACCAACAATAAACAAATAGAAAAGAATAACATTAAAAAGCAATAACATTTACGTTTGTTGTTGTTGTTGTTGTTTGTTCTTTTTTATGGTGAGAACATTCAAGATCTACCCTTATAGCAAATTTCAAGAGCACAATACAATATTGTCACAATATTGTCATATTGTCCACTATGGTCACATGGCTGTATACCAGTTCTCCAGAACGTACTCATCTTGCATAATTGAAACTTTGTACACCTTGACCAGTATTCAGTATTTCCCCACTTCCTCCTTCCCCAGCCCCTGGCAACCACCATTCTACTTTCTATTTCTATCAGTTTAACTATTTTAGATTCCATATATAAGTGAGATCATACAGTGTTTGTTATTCTGTGACTGGCTTATTTTACTCAGCCTAATGTCCTCCAGGTACTTAATCCATGTTGTCAGAAATGGCAGGATTTCCTTCTTTTTTTTAGGCTGAATGATGTTCCATTGTGCTGTGTGTGTGTGTGTGTGTGTGTGTGTGTGACATTTTCTTTATCCATTCATCTATAGGTGAACATTTAGGTTGTTTCCATATCTTGGCTATTGTGACTATTTCACATTGTATACATATATCAGGTCATCAGTTTGTACACCTTAAATATATACAATTTTTATTGGCAATTATACATTAATAAATTTGGAGGGTGGTAAGAATGGTAAGGTATCACCTATAGCATACATACACACTCCATGTGGATAAGAGGACAAGAGAAACTGTGTACCTGGGAAGCTGCTGGGCATTCCAGCAAATTGAAGATGTTCTTCTTGTGTGTTGTGTCCCCTGCACCATTCTATAAAGCTAAATAAGTGTAATATGAGATTTAAAAAAAAAAAAAGAACATTTACAATAGCATAAAGTTAAACACAAAATACCTAAAAGTATAAGTCTAACAAAAGACGGGAAAAACCTCTACACTAAAAAAAACCTATACAACATTATTAGGTGAAAGCAAAGATGATGTTAAATAAATGGAAAGGTATTCCATGTTCAGTGGTTGGAAGGTTCAGTATATAAATAGTATCAGTTCTCTCCTAGTTAATCTATTGATTCAACAGCTAACCTTGAGGTAGGCAATCCCAACCAAAATCCCAGAAGGCTTTTCTTGTGGAAATTGACAAAGTGACTGTAAAATTTAAATGGAAATGCAAAAGGCCAAGGATGTCAAGGTAACATTGAAGAAGAACAAACTTGGCTATCAAGAGTCATTGTAAAGCTACAATAATTAAAGCAGTATGGCATTGCATAAGAGTAGACAAACAATGTAACAGAATAGAGAATATAGGAATACACCCCAGCATATACCAGGCGTCCCCCAAAAAAATGTATACACATGACTTGTATTCATCTTTTGTTATCGTTATATATCAAGTATTACAATTTTAATACAGATTTTTCCTTGCTTAAAATGTGTATACATTTTTTTTGGCACCCTCTGTATAATCGTTTGAATTATGACAAAAGATGGCCTTTGCATGGTGATGAGACAATTAGATAATGACTTTTGACCTGGCCATACACAAAAATCAATACAGTTATCATTTAGATCCAAGTGTGAAAGGCAAAACAATAAACTATCTGTAAGAAAATACATGAGAATCTCATCATGACTTTGATGTGGTCAAAGATTTTTTAAAAAGCCACTAAAAGCATTAAAGTGCCATAAAATAAAAGATTGATTAATTAGATCACATTAAAATAAGTTCTTATTTATCCAAAACTACCATTAACAGAATGAAAAGGCAAGCTACGGAGTAGGAGAATATATTTAAATTACCTATATCTGAACAAAGTACTTATATTCAAAATATACAAGGAATTCCTTCAAAGAGAAAAAGGACCAATAAACTAACTAAAAGAAAATATGAGCAAAAGATTGAAAGGGCACTTCACACAAGAGGGTATTCATATTACCAAAAATATATGAATAGGTGATTGACATTATTAGTCATCAGAGAAAGACAAACAATGAGATTCTACTAGAGATCCACCAAAAATGGCTACCACTTAAAAGACAGAGAATTCCAAGTTGTTGGCAAGCATGAGGAGCAACTGAAACTCATAGACTGTTAAGAGGAATGTAAATTGGTATAACCGCTTGGCAAACTGTGGTAGTTCCTCCTAATGTCCAACATATGCTTGGGGAATTTCTAATGACCCAACAGTTCTATTTCTTGGTGTAATTCCAACAGAAATTTGTACATGTGTGTGCCAAAAGACATAGTCAAGAGAATTAATAGCAATATCACTTTTAAGTGCCCCAAACCCAAATATCCATCAACAGAAGAATGAATAAATTATGGTATAGCCATATGTGGTATTGCTATTTAGCAAGAGAATGAACAGATTTAAACAACATGCAAGGATATGGGTGAATCTCTCAAGCACAGTGTTGAGCAAAAGAAGCCAGATGCAAATGAGTGCATACTGTATCATTCCATTTACACAAAGTCTAAAATCTAGCAAAACTAGTCTGTGGTGATTGAGGTCAGGATGGTGTTTACACTTTTAGGGGTAGTGACTAGAAGAGGGCTTGAGGGTCTTCTGGGGTGCTAGTGGTGGTGGTCACGTCATGAAAATTCATCATGATGTGTACTTATGATGATCTGTGCACTTACCTACATGTGTGTTTACATTCCATAAACAGTTTTCCTTTAAAGATACTTATTAAGCACCTTTTGCTGCACCAAACATGATGAAGGTGTAGGGGACATAGCAATAAACAAGAGGAACGTGGACCACCACCTCATGGGACTTAGTCCAATGAGGGATTAAATAAGCTAGGTGGGTTTTTTGTTTGTTTTTTTTTTTTTTTGTGTGTGTGTGTGTATGTCTGTGTGTGTGTAGAAACAACAGACCATCTTGAAGTTCAAAGATAGATGTACAGACAGCCAAGTTTGGTGACTATTCCTTCATTTGGATTTTTGTAAGAGGTTATGAACCTTTACTTTCCCTGAAACTGCATTCACCATTTCCTCCTTACCCATTCACAAACATAGAGGTATTCTTACCCTGCCAAGGCTCATCCCTCCACTGCTCCTCTGAGCTCTGACTTCCTACTTGTATCTAGATCTTTGAACACATTGCATTATTATTTTTCATTTACACAAATGTTTCCTCCACTGATTGAATTTCTTGAGAGAGATGAGTACTCTCACTATTCTTTAATCCGCATGGCTAGCAGAGTGCTTGACCTGCAGTACATACCCTTTAGATACTAGCTGGCTGACTGGCTGGCTGGTTACAAATACACAACTTCTATGAGGGATACTTATAGTCTTTCATTCTACTTCTGATGTATCTTAAAAATATATTTGAACAACAATCCTTGAGTCAGTTCCTTGTCTGTCGATTGAGGGCTGAGAAGAAAAAATATCTTCTGGTGATATAAAATGTTCCTTTCTCATAAGTTCAGCACTGCCCAATACATGACAGCTGAATTGTCTCATGTGCCAAATGACTCCAAGTGACTCCAACCTGTGTGAACTCATAACTACTAGCACAATCAAGCTACTAAATTTATCTAAAGTAAGTACAGTTGTCCCTTGAACAGCACAGGGATTAGGGGGACCAACATCCGCATATAAATTTTGATTCCCCAAAAACATAACTACCGTCATCCTTTAGTATCCACAGGGGATTGGTTCCAGGACCCCTTGCAGATACCAAAATCCACAGATGCTCAAGAGCCTTATATAAAGTGGCATAGAACAATGCATACAGTTGACCTTCCACATCTGTGGATTCTCAACTGTGGATCAGAAATACTGTTTCCCAACTGTGATTGGTTGAATCCGCGGATGCGAAATCCTAAGGATATGGAAGGCCCATTTTATTTATTGAAGAAAATCCATGTGTAAGTGGACCCATGCAGTTCAAATCTATGTTGTTCGAAGGGTCAGCTGTACTTTACACCTCTCAAAATGTTCTTTTTGGTAACCAGTACTACTTTACTACAAGTTCTTCAATGTGAACTTTCATAGCAAAATAAATCCGTGGCAAGACAAAAAAAAAAGTGAATTAGTGACTTGGCAATTAAAAATAGCATCATCTGTAACCTAGCAACCCAGTCACTTGAGTTTGCCAAAAGCATATAATACATACTCTTGTTTGGAATACCTTTTGGAGTTTTTTCCATATCCTGTCAGCCCTGATGGACCCTCAGTAGTCATTGGCCACTACAGGACCCCATCCCACTGGCCACTCTTGACGGGACAAGGGCTAGAAACTGGGCAGAAGCTGAGCTCATCAGAGATTCTTCTTAGAGAAACCGAAATTAGAATCAAAGGAAAGAGACTTAGTCTCTCTAGTTGACTAGTCTTGTGATATTTGAGTTTGAGAGCCAGGGGCCACCAGTTTCTACTATGAGGCCTGGGGATCAGCAAAAGCAGGTCTACAGAGAATAAGAACAAAATAGAAATATGGAGAGAAGCAGAGGCAAGAAATAGGGAGGCACTATGACCTGAGTTCACAATGGTTTTCCACTTCCAGATGTTTCTGAGGCCCATCTGTGTGGGTCCTGCCATGGGATTCCCCAAGGTAAGATTCTCTTATAAAAAGATATTCCTTTAGGTCTAGCTTGAGTTGGTTTTTGTAACTTGAAACCAGGATGTCCTAGTAATATAGGGTTTTATTCTGTTGTCTTAGAAGGTGACATTAATGGCTCCTAAACCTTCCATTAGGCTAATCTATTTTTAACTAATTTTGATTTTTATGTGGTAAAAATTAATCCATGATCATGACATAAGTATATGAACAGAAAAGTAAAAATCTCCCTTTTCTCAATCCCTAAATAACTATCCTTAATATATACCTTATATATCTCCTAAGACATTTTTTAATAAATATACAGGCAAATGTATTTATACCTTATTTTTTTCAGTTTTTTTCTTTTTATTTTGATACAATTTCAGACTTACAGAAAAATTACAAGAACTATACAAAAAATTCTCAGATACCCTTCACTCAGATTCCCCAAATGTTAACATTTTACCACATTTGCTTTGTCCTTCTCCCTCTATATCTTATTTTAATAAATGGAATCATTTTATAAATGTCCTGCAGCTTATTTTTTTCATGTATTACAATAGCATGCCTATGACATACTCTAATGTTAGAAAATGTAGATCTATCTTATTATTTATAAAAGCTAATGATATTCAATTGGATGGAAATAGTATAATATATTTAATAAAGCTCCTAGGATTTAGGTTATTTTTAGTTCTTTAGTATTACAATCAATGCTGCAATGTTTTCTCTGTGTATCTTTGAGTACTTTTGTGAGCCTATTGAAAGTATGAATTCCTACATTGTAATTGCTGGAGGCTATGATTTAGGCATTTTTAAGGTCAATGAATATTGTTTAATTCTCTCCCCAAACCCTCCTATGACTCTAACTTTGAAGAAAGAGCATTAAAACCTCCTATAAGTATGGCCAGAAAGGGTGTGGAATAGTGAGACAGATGAAGCTCAAAACACTGAAGTGTGAAATGGAATACAGTTTTGTGTGACAGAAGCCAAAAGCTCTTCGATTCTTCCTAATCTGATATAACCAAGGTCACTGATATCTTAACAAACCATATTAAGTCACTGTATATAGATTTATATTCACCCACATCCTGCCTGGTAGAGTGAGACGTGACTACTAAAGCCCAGTCCTTCTGTAGTTGAGAATTCATGAACTCAGGAGATATTTGGAGATGGGAATTCTTTTGTCTTTCTGAACAAAACGGAAAAATAGTATGGAGTTCTCCACTATCTAGAGGTTTACATGGCATTTAGTGGTTCAGAAAGCACATTTTAGTCCTCATGGGATACGGCTATAACTAAATACCCATTTTATAGATGATGAAACTGAAACCCAAAAATGTTTGGTGACTTTCCCACAGTAATAGAACCAGTAAGTTTTAGAGTTTGGATTCAAACCAAGGGTTTCTGGTTGCAAAGCAGGCTGCCTTTAGGCTCTGCCACTTAGCTATGATAGAATAACTAATTTTGACCCGAATTATAAGCTGTTTATTTGTAGCTTGTACAAGCTGTTTGTCAAGCAATAATTAGCTTTTCAACTAGGTATTTGGGAATCACGGAAACACAACTCCAGGGAACCAGCAGGGACCTGTTATGGTTTGAATCTTTGAGGTTCCACTCTCAAGTTAGTGGGTCAAAACCCATCACATGTTAGAAAAGAGCAAACTCCACTTAGCTGAATTTATTAAGCATGAGCTCTTAGGAAATGGATGAGTAAATACTTCTGATAATTCGTCCAAAAGTCCTAAATTAGCAAAGCTTTCTGAGAAATTTTGACATGTTAGGAAACCCTTACAACTATAGAACTGGTTTTCTGCAACCACTTACCACTCTCCTTCCACCACCACCCCCCTCCATACACACACACACCCCACACAAGCTACCAAAGGTCATTCTTAAATTTCCTTGCGGTTTGAGTTCTGTTGCCAAATCAGCAGTAATCAGTGTTGGCACACAGGGGCACTACACTCTCTGTGTCCTGTTGCCGTGGGTCTCTGTTGGGAAATACAGTTCTCTCAAGTGACAAGGCCATTGCTTTGTAATGATGAGTGTTAAAAATAGATGTGTACCAGCAAGAGAAACAGCCATGGGAAGTGGGTTTGTCATTTCCCTTGGTCATGTGTGCATCTGCTACGTGCCAACTGACTTCTGAAATGTGATTGCAGATAGCTTACAGTAACACGTTTTATACCAAATACCTAATTAATAAAAATATGTGACTCTCCAGAGGTACAAATGCAAAGTATGGTAAAGAATTGAGGAAACTATCAGGATGATTCAGATTCTAAAATAAAATAAATCAGCATAGATTATAGGCTTAAATATTCAAGTTGTTTGCCTCCCTTCCCTCTACTCTCTTTAATCTATCGTATTTCCCCAAAAATAAGACCTAGCGGGACAATCAGCTCTAATGCATCTTTTGGAGCAAAAATTAATATAAGACCCTGGGTCTTTATAAGACTTATATATTACTATAAGACCGGGTCTTATATAATATAACATAAAATAAGACCAGGTCTTATATTAATTTTTGCTCCAAAAGACGCATTAGAGCTGATTGTGCAGCTAGGTCTTATTTCCGGGAAAACAGGGTATCTGCTTTCTATCAATGATCTCATTTAGAACCATGGAGTTAAGTACCATGATATGCTGGTGATGCCACAGCTCTAGGCTGGTGATGCCTAGACCTCTCCATTGAACTTGAAACTTGTATAGCAATCTACCTTGACATCTCCAAATGATTGTCTGACACGTGTCTCAAACTTAACATAAGCAAAGCAGAACTTTTGTGTTGTTTTTTTCCCTCAAGAATCTGTTGTTTTCCTGTTTTTAACCCAAAAGAGTAAACGGTCTTTTTTTTCAACCAGTCATTCAAATTCACCCTGAGGAATCATCACTGGCCCCACTTTTCCCCTCATATCCAATTCACCAGGACGTCAGTCTTCGTCTTTCCATATCCTGTAATCCAAACCTCCATTTCTCACCTGGACTATTAAAATATCCCTGCCACCCACTTTCCCCTGCTAGAACCCTCCATTGTCTTCCCATCACACTGAGAATAAAGTGTAAGTTCCTTATCGAGACGTGTAATGCTCTACAGGGTCCAGCTCCTACCTACCTGTCTGACTTAGCTCGTTCCACTGTACGGGAGCTCACGGCACTGCAGGGGACTTATTTCCGTTCCTCAAACGTACCAAGCTTGTCTCTTAGGGCAGTTGCTTCTTCTTCTTCCTGGAATGCTCCTCACCCAGATCTTCAGAGGGTTGGTTCCCTTTGTCATTCAAGTCCCAATTCAACCACCACTTCCTCAGGCCTTCCCGGAGCACCCAAATCTACATTCCTCCTTCCACCCCTAGTTACTACCACAGACCTCACCTCACCGGGTTTTATTTGCAACATGGTTCTGATCACTGCCTGAAATTGTATTCTCTTCTTTTTAGTTTTTTTGTCTCCTTCCTTAGAAGGGTGAATTCTTTGAGGACGGGGGACCTTGTATGTCTAACTCCTCGCTGAATTCCCAGAGCCTGACTTCAGTTGAATGAACCCCTTTACTGATATGATAGATACGGGTGAAGACTGTGTGTGACTGTTGACCTCGGCAGAATGAGGCTGCTTACTCCAAATGAGAAGTGTCGTTGTGTATCCAGTCTCTGCTTCATCTAGGAATTTCTTCTGGAGAGAGAAGTGAAGCTTCCAGCCAGGTCTGCCTGATAAATTGACAGTTTTGTCACACACTGTATCTAACTTGCTGCTTCATGTTCCCAGACACATAAAGAACCAGAAAGCTTGTGACAGATTCATGTTTTCCTTTACTCTGCAAATATTTATTGAGTGCCTACTATATGGAGACACTGGGCTAGGGAGTAAGAATGCAGTGCTGAACAAGACAGAAATAGTCTCTGCTTTCGTGGAACTCCTCGTCTGGTGGAGGAGACGTGGTTAACAATTAACTCCACAAATAAATGTTTGATTATTTCGTGAGGGGAATGAGGAAGAAAGCACAGGATGCTAAGACAGGAAGACCGATGTATTCTGGGGATTCATAGCTAGACTCCCTGAGGAACCACCACGCTGGGTTGGCACTGATGCAAACTGATAGAAAGAACCAGCACCACAGGCCAACACCTTGGTCCTGCCTCATTTCCCTTCTCCTTCCCTCTATTGTCATTCCCTTACAAGAAAGGTGGGCACTTTCTCTACATAAGCAGCACAAGGCGGGGGAGCCGGCTGCATCTGACAGTTGGTCTTGTAGAACCTGCCTGGAGAAGTAAGGGGAAAAGCAGACAACCTGCTTGGACAGCTTCCCTTTGAAACGCTCACCCTCGTCCTTGCACATACTCACTACACATCAGCATGTAGCCACGCACTTACCCAGTTGGGACGATGCCACCAGGACAGTCAGCACTGCTCCTGCTCATCATCCTCACTGGCTCGCATTCCCCTAGAGCTTCGTGGGGACCAGCTAGCGTGGGAAGCATTTGCTTGCCTGATCTCCTTCCATTTTAGCCACTCATTGCGGTCGCTACCACCGTTCATGTCCCTTTGCAGATGAAAAAACTGATATAATGGGGATTTCGGTACCTTGCCCAAAGCCAGACAAGAAAATGACAAATCCAGAATTAAAACCCAGGTCTGTCAGCCCACTCTGAGCTACCACTCTTAGGCCACTTCTCTATGGCAGAAATCAACAAGTGGGACTTTCTCTAGAGCAACCTCATTTGCTCAAGCGGTTGTATTAGATATATGTAGGGTCCTATGGTCCCTGAGATAATTTGGAGTAGGAGGAGAAGTTTCACTTATGTTCAAAGCTTTGTGTTACTTCATTTTACCGGATGTGAACTCTCCAGGATAATCTCTTTACTAGTCACATTTTGTACTTTCAGAGCATAGTGTACTTTAAGGATGTGACCTCATTTATTCTCAGAAACTTGATTTGAGTCAAAACCATTGTGACCATTTTGCTGATAAGGTAACTGAGGCAGAAGACTGACAAAATTAATAGGGCCCAAATTTCATATGTTGTATCAGAAGCAGATGACAAATTGCAGGTCCCATCTCTTGTGGCTTAGGCTGGCCACCCACCATCTCTGAGCTGCAGCTTCTTAATTCACAGCACGAGGGACCTAGGCAAGGGCTTCTCTGAGAGCCACCCTCTACCCCAAATTCAAATGCCCCAGTGTTGGGTGCCCCAGTTAGCTGTCTTCCCAACAAGCATGCTCTTTTCTTTTGGTGCCATCTTGTTAATATTCCTGTAGGGAACCACCCTTCCTTGAGAGCTCAAGAGCAGCTCCCCACTCAGGGGAGGGCAGGGCATGTGGATCAACCCCCAACCCCACCCTCACCCCCGCCTCCAAAGGGGAAGGCGTGGTTTCTCAAAGGAAAAAGGAGGTGTCATTTAGTGGGCAAAACCCACCGTGTCCATTACAAGGGGCTACTCCTCCATGTGCTTGAGAACTTAAGCTTTCTCTAAACCTGGATGCGAGAAGCCCCAGCCCTGGGTTCAGTCAGTAAGAAAAGAGAGCCCTTGAAACAGGAAAGGCAGGAAGGGCCTTGAGGGGAGCAAAGGACAAAAGTGGAGTTGAACGATTTATTCAAGGTGAGGCTCTGAGGAAGGAAAGAAGACCGCTTGGCTCCTATTCCAAATTGCCTTCTAACCCCTCTGTGCCTTTGCTCCAAAGTCTATACCAGGAGGCTCCGTGCTCCCATTGTGAAAGAAAGACTTGTTCTTTTTTTTTTAAAGTTTCCAAAGTTATTTATAAGGAAGATCCCTAGTGTTTCTTCCTCCATGAAGGAACGAAGCCAAAAATTCTGGACGAACTAATTTCAGGCCACTTAGGTGAGAGGAAACAAATGTGACACCAAGCCAAGAAGGAACTGGTGAGATAATGGAAAAAAATAGTGGTAGTACTCCAGACCAGAAATAGTAAAGGTGGCCTGAGGACTGATCCGGGCCCTCTAACGTGTGTTATTCAGCTGGGACAATGGGTCTTTTTAATTGAACTAATTGCCAACATTTAAAAAGTTGGAATATTACATATAAAAAGATGTTGCAATGGGAGCATTAGGCTAAAAAGTGAGGAGAGCCTGTCCCCTCTGGACTCCGTATAAATTCTCTGTCTTCCATGTTTCTCAAAGCCTACTCTTCGTTAATGTTAACTGCTAGGCTCCCAGAGTCATCTGTATTTTGCAACCTCTGCTCTAGATAGTTCTACAGCTGCCAGGAGCCAATGAAGACATTTCCCTGAGTTTTCATGCCCACCACCGAAACTGAGCTGCTCCTAAGTATGTTTTTAGTACTTGCTCTGTTTATCTTGTCATGATTTGTCAGCCTTCACTTTGAGGACAAGAACCTAAATCAATACCCAGACTAGGAGAAAAGAAGCTCCATTCCAGATGGGGTTTACATTTCACTTTGGCTTCTGCTGTCAGACCCAGGAGCTTAATAGCCATGGCTTAGAGGAAGGTGAGTCAGTGAGGATGGGATGGGATGAAATTAAGAACTGCACACTGCCAAAGAAAGATCTGCCAGGCAGAGGACCCAGGCAGCTTCTAGAAACTGCCTAAGTGTGGATGGGGCAAGGTGGAAGAAAGGGTGGTGGTGAAAAATCTGAGCCCTGCAAAGCAACTAGAGAATACTACAGAAAAATAACAGGAAAGGTGTCTGAAGTGTATTTAGAGGCTCACTTCAGAGATATTGTAGAGTCAGTTCCAGACTGCCACACTGAAGTGAATAGTGCAGTAAAGGGATTCACATGGTTTTTTTGTTTCTCAGTACATATAAAAGTTTTGTTTACACTGTACTGTATTCTGTTAAGTGTACACTAGCACTGTGTCTAAAAAAAACTGTATACACATATATAACATATATATATATGTAACTTAATTTAAAAATACTGCTAAAGAATGTTAACCATTATCTGAGCCTTTAGCAAGTTGTAATCTTTTTGTTGGTGGAGGGTCTTGCCTCGGTGTCAATGGCTGCTGACTGATCAAGGTGGTGGTTGCTGAAGGTTGGGGTGGCTCTGGCAACTTCTTAACATAAGATCACAATGACGTTTGCTATGTGGATTGACTCTTCCTTTCACAAACAAGCATGTGGTGCTGTGTGATAGCATTTTACCCACAGCAGAACGTCTTTCAAAACTGGAGTCAATCCCTTCAAATCCTGCCACTGCTTTGCCAACTAAGTTTATGTAACATCCTTTGTTGTCATTTCAGCAATCTTCACATCACTTTCACCAGGAATAAATTCTATCTCAGGAAAAAAAAACACACCAGTTTTCTTTGCGTATCCATAAAATCAACTCCTCGTTTGTTAAGGTTTTACATGCGATTGCAGCAATTCAATCATATCTTCGGTCTCTCCTTCTAATTCTCGTTCTCCTGCCATTTCCACATCTGCAGTTACCTCCTCCACTGAAGTCTTGAACCCCTCAAGTCATCCAAGAATGTTGGAATCAACTTCTTCCAAACTCCTGTTAATGTCGATATTTTGACCTCTTACCATGCATCACGAATGTTCTTAAATGGCATCTAAAATGGTGAATCTTTTCCAGAAGGTTTTCAATTTCCTTTGCCCAGATCCATCATAGGAATCACTGTCTGTGAGACCGATGGCCTTACGAAATGTATTTCTTAAATAATAAGACTTGAAAATGGAAATTTCTCAATCCATGGGCTGCAGAATGGATGTGTTAGCAGCATGAAGAAACAACAGTAATCTCACTGTACATCTTCATCAGAGCTCTTGGGTGACCAAGTGCATTGTCCATGAGTAGTAGTAATATTTTTAAAGAAATCTGTTTTCCTGAGCAGTAGGTCTCAATAGTGGGCTTAAAATATTCAATAAACCGTTTTGTAAACAGATGTGCTTCCAAGTTGTTCCATTTCTAGAGCACAGGCAGAGTAGATTTAACATAGTTCTAAAGGACCCTAGGATTGGGGGAATGGTAAATGAGCATTGGATTCAACTTACAGTCTCCAGGTGTATTAGCCCCTATCAGCCTGTCCTTTGAAGCTTTGAAGCCAGGCATTGACTTCTCTCTAGCTGTGAAAGTCCTAGACGGCATCTTCTTCCCATATAAGACTGTTTTGTCTACATTGAAAATCTGTTGCTCCGTGTAGCCACCTCCATGAATTATCTTAGCTAGATCTTCTGGATAACCTTGTACTTTTATGTTGTGGAAACGGTCTCTTTGCTTAAATCTCGTGAACCAACCTCTGCCAGCTTCAAACTTTTCTTCTGCAGCTTCCTCACCTCTCTCAGTCTTCATAGAATTGAAGAGAGTTAGGACCTTGCTCTGGATTAGGCTTTGATTTGATCTCCTATCCAGACCACTAAACTTTCTCCATATCAGCAATAAGGCTGTTTTGCTTTTTTCATCATTTGTGTATTCACTGGAGTAGCACTTCTAATTTCTTCAAGACTTTTCCCTTTGCGTTACAATTTGGCCGTTTGGCACAAGAAGCCTAGCTTTCAACCTATCTCAGTGGTCAATATGCCTTCCTCACTAAGCTGAATCATTTCTAGCTTTTGATTTAAAGTGAGAGATGTTCTTCCTTTCACTTGAACCCTTAGAGGACATTGGGGAGTCATTAATTGCCCTAATTTCAATATCGTTATGTCTCAGGGAATAGAGGGGCTCAAGGAGAGGGAAAGAGATGGGGGAATGGCAGAAAGAGATGGAGCAGTCAGAACATACACAACATTGATCGATTAAGTTTGCCATCTTATTGGGCACAGTTTGTGGTGCCGAGAACATTATAATAGTAACATCAAAGATCACTAATCACAGAAAAAATATAGTAATAATGAAAAAGTTTAAAATATTGTGAGAATTACCAAAATGTAACCCAGAGACAAAGTGAAAAACAACAACAACAAAAAAAACACAATATCTGTGAAGCGCAATAAGCTAAGTGCAGTGAAACGAGGTGTGCCTATAGTCATGCGAGGGTTTAATACTTCTACTTATTGGCGAATTTAAGCAGTTATAGAAAGTTAATGGGTCAACTTTAGACCAGAATTAATTTTATTTTTATTTAATAAATTAGTTCTTTATTCATTTAGCAAACATTTATTGAACACCTACTGTGTATCAGGCATTATTCTAGGCTTTGGAAAGTCTCAGCATGGGAGATGAGCGCAAGCTTAGTTTTTCCCTGTTATTTTTACTTATTTTAGTTTATTGATGTGAATTTTGGCCTAAGTTTTCCCTAAATCTCTGTTATGACAGTAATATCCCAGAACAGTAATTTTGGGGGCTGAGCCTCTGACACTGGTAACAGATCCATAGCATGAAAGGAAAGGCCACCCTATCAGTAAAAAGCTTTCTAGCACCAGCCCATATATGTATATTTGTTTATAAATTATGCGTATAATGATATAATGTATAATTATTATGTGATACATAATTATTATATAATATATGTATATATAATTACGTTATGATTATATATGTCAGCGTATATTTTCTAAATTATAAAATATATACAGCAGTGGATATTTTGAAAGGAATGAGATTTTTAATTTAGTTTTGTTTATTTACTATTTTGAAAACGAGAAGTCCTAATATTTTCCTGCCACCCTGCAATGAATTGTCTTGTGTACTTTCTGGGGTGTGCCACCCCATGGTAGAGACCAGTGGATTAAGACGCCCGCCCCTAAAATTGTTGTGGGGACAGGCTCACATCAACAAGAATTTGGATGGTCTTCATTGATGCAGTGAACTGACAGCTCAGCCCCTGCCCAAGGCTGCTAAGGTCCCAGGTGATTCTCTAGCCCACTTCACTCACAGAGCACAGGGTGATCTTTCCGAAAAGTCAGCCTGCTTGTGGAACTCCACGGCCTGTGGCCTGTTGGAGGCTGTCCTTGCACCAGAAAACCCGGAACCCCCAAGGTGTTCTCCAAGGTCCTGACCTGCCTGCCCCTGAAGCCAAACCCCCTCCACCACCCCCATTGCCTCTCCCACCCTGACTTTCTTTCAGGCTCTGCAGCTACAGGGCTCTTTCTGCCCCAGGCCCCTCACGCACCTGTTCCTCTGCCCTGAAGACCCTTTACCTGTTCTTCACCTCGGATGTCACTTCCTCAGGGACCCTTCCATTCTAAGTCCAGTGGCCCATTAATAGTCTTTCATCACATCGTTTTGATTTTTCCTTTACAGGACTCACAATAATTTAAAATCACCAATGCATGTACGTGTGTGCTTTCCCTGTAACTACTATCTCCCCGATAGACTCTAAACTCTACAAGGAGGATTCCTGGGCATTTGTAGCCGCCATGTGTGGTCTGACCAAGTGGATGGCATTTAGCTAATGCTCATTAAAGATGTAGGAGAGGAATGAAAGGAAATGAAATAAGAATAAAATTGAATCCTCCATAAGTATATAGGCACATGCATATATTTTTCAGAGTTTTGAGAAAGAAACAGAAATTTCCTAGGAAATAGATCTGGCAAACATGTCAGTGAGATTCCATAATAATACCTACCAGTGATACAGATCACTAAATGTATCTGTAATTACAGGAAAAAGAAAAAAATGTCAACTGAGCTAGGCCAGCAATAAGTGCTCAAAAGAAGTAATTCAAGTGTCCTTATGTTCTGGGTTCATGATAAATACTAAAAACAAATTGTTGAAACACTGAATGAATGAACAAATGATTGAACAAGGTATAAACAGGCCAGAAAAATGATTAAATGATAAAATAATAAAAATAATGTTCAGTAATGATAAACTAGCTAAATAAAAATTGTAGGAAAATAAAAGTGAGACTACAAAGTAGTAATACATTAGAAATATAATAGTAGTTAATATTTATATATAAGTTACTTTGTGTGAGGCACCACTTCAGGAACTTTACATATATGAACTCATTTAATTCTCACAACCACCCATATAAGATAGGTTCTATTGTGCCCATTTTATAGACAAGAAAACTGAGGCACAGTTGGTTCATAACCTGTGGCTCTCTTGTAGCTGATAAGTGACAGACTCAGAATTCTAGCCCAGGGCACCTGGCTCCAGTCACTGAAGTGTTAACTACTGCACTGATCCTGCTGCTTTTAATTAAATGAAAATATGTGCACACACTGGGACAGCTGTTATTTCAAAGAGCAAATTCACTCTCATCCATGGCCCATAAGGAGATTTATTCCAAATTTTTATTTTTATGATATCAGAAAAATGGCTGTTCATCTTTAAGGTTAAAAGTGTGTTTTGAAAAGGGATGAATGCCCTGACTTTCGAGGGATGGGTGGATGAATGCTGCCCATGGGTTATAAGTCTTTATAGAAGGGAATCATCTACTCAGCACATTTTCATATGTACTAAGTTTGAGTCACTGCTGGGACCTGGAGATTCAGCAGTGATCCCAATAAACATAGTCCCTGCCCTCAAGGAGCTTGTAACTGAGTAGAGGAGAGAGACCATAAACAAATAACTCCTCATGAATTACTGTTGTGAGAGCGGTTAGGGAAGAAGGGTCAGGGTGCTGTGAGCAGGGAGAGGTCTGCCCTCATGAGCAGTTCAGAGTAAAGGGAAGCTCTGGAGCTTTTATCCCAGCCCCCAGCATGTGTCTGCCCCACCAGCCACAGAAGATCCTTCTTTGATCAAATCCGGCCCCTCCCCCACTCCCACCCAATGTGTGACCTTGAGCAAGTCACAATATCCCTCATCCTCCTTTTTCACATCTGTAACATGTGGATAATAGTCATACTCATCTCATGAAAGTATTATGAGGAGTAAATGAGATAATAGTGGTTATAGCAGTTAGAACTGCAGAGGTGGTAATCAGCACTGAATAAGTATTAGCGGCCGTCATTATTAGGAATATAATATTGTCTCAAAACCAGAAATCTGAATCTAATAAAATTGGAAAGATATTAAAGGGGGTATCTATAGGAGGGAATACTTTAAACTCATAACCAAGATGAATTTTCAGACCAAATCACTAAAGGGTTTGCTGAAGCACCTCCAAGATCTGCCAAAATGGCTCTCCTGAAAGGGTCCCCGTGTCTCCCATGCTCACCCCAAGTCAGAATTCCCAGAGCCAGAGAGAGAGGAGTCTATTTGGCTTTTCCCTGACACTTAATGGAGTGTAGCTGGTGTCCCAGACACTGCATCCTGATATTTCAGAGTTTCATAAAGTTACTTGGGGTTTGTAGGAAGGGTCTTGGGTTCCCTTCTGCCTTTTGCCAGTTTTTGTTGTACTGTTATTACGTGATGGTAACCACAATTATAATTCTATATCCTTTCAAGTAAATTAAAATTTTTTCAACTTTAGTGCTTATCATTAATTTAAAACACAACAAAACCATATTCAAACCAATCCATAGTACTTCAGTTTCCTGGTGGCCAGGTCACACGTTGCCTTGAATTTTATTTTGCATTTGCCAGGTTTCTAGAATTCCAGTGTCAGAAAAATAATTCGAGGTTCATATTTTCTATATTAAATAGAAGACGTCATAATGGAGTGAAACTTCTTGGGAGTGTCACCCTTCCTGCCCTTGTGGTTTTCCAGCAAGTTCTCAGGCCTATCACTTATGGGAAAGATGGGGAAATACCCATCTCAGGGACTTACAAGGAGGTAAGGGTAGGAGAGCAGAGGGAGCTGAACAAAGGGAGAGAAATATTTATACCTCTCATGAGTCATCAAGAAAAGTCTCTCCAGCATGCTCAGAGGGCCTCCTGAACTTTGAGACTTGGATTGAGTCCAGACACGAAATATGGAAAGGCATTCTCTATGCAATGCTTTCATCACCACCGCCATTCCTCCTCTCTTTCATCTCGGTGAAGAGATAGAAGACAGGTTCTTGTAATGGCTCCTTGTGATTGCCATGCTAACAAAATTGTTTACATGGAAATTAGGAAGATTTTGGAATCAAAGGGCATGTGGACATTGTAATAATCAAGAAACACCTTTATGTCCACAAGACGGTGCCCACATGTGAATGATTCCATTTAGGCGCCAATTCTAATTCCCGTCTGTCCTAGTATGTTGAATAGGGCTCAGTGTTGTTGACTGTTTAGTGAGAAAGAGACTGTTTATATGAGGCCATAGTGTTGATTGAGTGAGTGACCAGAAAGATCATTCACAGGGATTACAGAAAAGAGATGCACGCAAGCAGACTTCAAAAATCAGATAACTTCAAAAATCACTTACATTTCTGATGAGGAGACTGCCAATTCTAAACCAGTAATCCCAAGCTCCCCACATGGACAGATGTCTTCTTAGCAGCTGGGCTCATGCCATCCCCGTCCCAGAAAAAGGGGCTAGTACCCTGCAGAAAACAGATTTTACCCTGGAAACTAGTCTGTCCTCTCAAGGTTCTTTCCCCTTGAAGCAAATCTTCCCCACAAAAGAAAGATATGTTTATTTGTATTTTCAGTTAAGTTGACTATTTATTCACATTTCCTGCTGATGAGTCATTTATGCAGTTTACTGAAAGAAAGAAATAAATTGAGAACTACAGCCCTGCAAAATTAAGGATCAAAGACGTACAACTGACGTAAGCCCCAAATAGGTATGGGTTAAGAATGTAATCAGCAAACAGATCACTCAGCACACAGGACAGCACTGCCAAGGAGGCTACGTTTTCGGATTTTTCTCTCCTGGCGTCAGCACAAGCCTGCCTCTGAGGAGTGCCTCTGCTAGTTTTGCTCACCAGATACTTAAAAACAAAGCACACACTGGTATTTGCTCAAGGAACCAGACCGCATTTGCCTGCAGTCCATGTGAGGAAAGGCTCGGGCTTGTTCCACGCGGTTTTTGTGTGAAAGCTGTATATGTTTGTCTCTGAGCTGAAGGCAGACCATAGGGAAACTGCCCCATGTGTACCGTGTGCAAAGGCAGAGAGTGGCAGCAGCCCTCAGCTGTGCTTCTGGGGCAGCAGACATGAGATCCCCACATACGGCCTAAGAGGCTGGCTTGGCATGTCACACACACACTCTTTTGTCCTTTTCTACTCTCGGGCTCATTTGGCTGCAAAGCTGGAGGATGAGTGTTATTTTCATCTCTGCTTCTGGACACATTTTATCCAACATTTAAAACAATCAATCAGAGAAGCAAATATACAGACACAGACAATAGCTTCACTAAAATATCCAGGGTGATTAAAACCATCACCAGGGAGCTTAGACATGGATTAAAAATAAGGTATATATATATATATATATATATATATATATATATATATATATATATATATATATATATATATATATTTAGTGAGCATGTAAGATGTCATGCTCTACATGTCTTAATTAATCCTCAAAACAATCCTATGAAGGGGTTACCATTGTTATTCTCTTTTCATAGATAAAGAAATTGAGATGTGACTTTGCCAATGTCCACAGCAAGTAAAGGGTAGTCTATTTTGACTCCAAGTTCAAATTCATAGCCGCTACTCTGCTGTCTCCCTTTGAAGTTTAATCAAATCTTTCTGCATCTGAATGTCATGTCATATGAAATCCTTCCTATTTTGCAAAGAACCAATTTTCCAAATTAAGAGCCTCTTAATACCACTCCAAATCCACAATCTATACAGCACACCTTTGAATTGTCATGTACATTTTCTCTACAATGAACAAAGAGAAAACTTTTCATTCAACCAGTTGAAACATTGACCTTCACATGTTGCGTAACATAACAAGCCAAGTTACACAATCATTTTATAGCTCCAGTCCTATCTCTGCCATTATAACCTCCATCTTTTAAAGGACAGTCCCAAGGTTCTCTGGAACTCACACAGTTCTGCATTCACCAAGCACTCAGCCATGTCTATATTAGGTACATTCTCACCAGCCTCAGGTGTCCCAGATGTCTTAGCTCCCCTAAAGGGAAAATACATTCCTTCTCCATTCTCGTTCTCCTTTACTAAACTGCTTTCAAGTATCCCCTCTGCCCACCGGCTCCCACAACCTCATTCTTCTCAGAGTTGCGTTTCAACAAGTGCAATTGAACTGTGGTGAGGACTCCACTGTGGTCCTAGGTCAGGTAGCCTCTGACTTCACCAAGGCCTGAAGAAGAGGATCTGCGTTAGAAGGCAGCCCCTGTGTTCTCTCCCCGTCTCTGCTGTCTGCTCGGGCACCCTCTGTGCTCCCACTGTCTGCAGACAATGACCAGTCAGTCCTGAAAGTGAGATAGTAGAGTGACCCACATGCGCCTTAATTTTCTACAGCTCAACTGACAGGATCTGAAATGGAATCAGTTTGCAAGCCAATAACTCATTCTTCTTAAACCTATATTCACCCCCCACCAGGCCTCCCCAATAGAGCACTTTTATAATCACTCGTGGGATCACTCTCTTCTACTCACCGGGACTCAGGTGCCCATCTGTAAAGTTAAGGAGTGGATTAAACCATTTCTGACGTCCAGCTCTAAGGCCCTGGGATTGTAATCCAGATTTCCATTTTTCAACACTGGCGTTTCCTTCCATCCACTTATTCATTCATTCATTTATTCATTGCAAAAAAAAAAAAAGGTATGTAGGGAGTGCCTAATATGCATTAGATATTGTTCTAGGCAGAAGGATTAAGTCATAACAAGCCAGATGACATCTCTCCCCCATGGGGTTTATAACCTCTCTTTCCTCTCCTCCCGCAAGTATAAAGCCCATGGTAGAGTTAATCCAACAACGTCGCATAATGGAGTGAAACCTAAGTTCAAATCCCCTTACTACATGTAAGTCACTTCTGCTCTCCGAGACGTTCTTTATGTAGAAAGCTAGAGACTAAAGCCTACGCCATGGAGACGTCGTGAAGAATAGAGATGTGTGCAGAGTACCTAGCACGTGGCAAGTGCTCAGTCTGAGTAGAAGATACGGTGGTTATTGTGAGCAGCAAGAGCTATCAATGCCCCCAAGTTGTCCCCCGTAGGCTACCCTCCTTGTTTGTGTTTAACTGATGGGATTTCTGCCACAAAGGACATCTCCTTGCATGTAGTCAGGACTCCCCTACCCACCTCCCCTGTTAAAGTACATAGAATTGTAACCTAATGACCCAATGGAATGGACCCTGTATTTATTTTCTATTGCTGTTGTAACAGATTACCACACATCAGTGGCTTAAAATAACACGTATTCATTATCTTACAGTTCCGAAGGTCAGAAGTTTGAAACAGGCTTCATTGGGTGAAAATCAAAGTGTCAACAGAGCTGTATTCCGTGTGGAGGTTCTAGGGGAGAATCTGTTACCTTGAGTTTTCCAGTTTCTGGAGATCTCTCCCAGTTCTTAGCTTATGGCCCCTTCTTCTGTCTTCAAAGCCAGCTGTGTGGCGTTTTCAAATCTCTCTCTGACTTCTCTTGGACTTCCCCCTCCTCGATTCTGAAGGACCTTCGTGATCACATTGGGCCCACCTAGATAATCCAAGATTCTACATCCCTATTTTTAATACCATCTATTGGCAGTCTAATTCCAGCTGCAACCTTAATTCCCCATTTGCCTAACATAACCTAACACATTCACAGAGTCTGGAGATTAGGCCATCACATCTTCGAGAGGTCAGTATTCTGGCTGCCACCACTCCCCTCACGTTGCTCTCATCCATGTCCATCTTTGCATTCCTGTTATTACCTCCCTAACTGTGCCTCTAGTCCCCACCCTGGGCACGCAATACCAGTAGGAGCTCTCCAGGGGAACAGACCTGGTCGCAGACCAAGAGCCATGGGGGCCTGAGCCCTGGGCAGACCCTGGTTATCAGAACCAATCTGCCCTGTTCCCACCCCACCGCACCCCCATGTCCTTCCCAACTCAAAACTCCTCATTGTCTCCTGCTGCTTCCTGACTAAAGTGTGAACACCTCATCCTAGCCTGAAAGGACCTACTTCCATGATTGCCCCGCAGATACCTTGACTGTGGCACCTGTCACATACTACAGTTGTGAGTTTACATGGCTGGTATCCTGACAATCCATGGTAAAAGTCCTAGTGAACCAGGTCTTTAACATCAGAAAACTTGGATTCAAATCTCAGTTCCGCAACTTATTGTGATCTTGGAAATGTTATTTAGCCTCCTTGAACTTCTATGTTCCATCTATAAAGTGGGGGTAATACCTTTCTCAAAGGGCTGCCATGCAGATCAAACAATGTAATGTACATAAAGCCCTAGCCCAGAGACTGGCACATCATAAGTGTTTAATTACTGGAAGCTATATAGTAGGGATCAGCAAACTTTTTCTGTAAAGAGCCAGATAGTAAATATTTTATACTCTGTGGGCCAGACAGTTTCTGTCCCAAATATTCAACTCTGCCACTATAGTGTGAAAGCAGCCATATGCAAAAAAAGAAAAAAGAAAAGAAACAAATGGGCACAGCTTTGTTACAATAAAACTTTATTTACAAAAACAAGCAGAGGGCCATATTTGGTCTATAGGCCAGTTTGCCTGTTATGTGGGCATATATCAAAGGTGCCCAATTAACGTTCATTGACTTGCTGTTGCCAAAGTGAATTAAACAAATACAAATGTTAAAAGTGTCAAACTCTTCCATAATCTGCACCAGGCGTTGAACTCAGAAACAGAGCCCCTCCCTGCACTTGTCTGACCTCGGAGACTTTTTTAATATCACATATTAATTCCTCTGCCAGTGTGGTAGGCTAACAGTGGCCTCAAATTCTTTGTTCTTCCCTATTGAAAGCTGGTATCTAATTCCCCTTCTCTTGAATCTGGGTTAGCCATAGTGACTTGCTTGAACAATAGAAGGTGGCAGAAATAATATTCTGAAACTTCTGAGGCTATCCTGTAAGAAGACTTGAAGCATAAACAAATATAATTTTAAAAAGAGATATAACCACAAAATAACGAACCCTTGAAGCTTCTTCCCAGACCTCCTGGAGGGCTCCCTCTGTAGATGCCACATGGGCAGGCCAGTGAGCCCCCGCTGAGCTCCCAGCCATCAGCCACCATCAATCACCCTCCATCCAAGCACAGGATCCCATCATGTGAGTGAAGAAGCCCCAATGACACGACGTGAAGATGAACCAGCCAGCAAAACCCTTCCTGTTAACGGATATACAAAAGTGTGAGCAAGATTAAATGGGTGTTTTAAGCCACTAAGTTTTTAGGTGGTTGGTTACATAGCAATAGATAATCAGAACAACTGGAAATTTAACTCTGCAAGCATAGCAATTTTTGCCTCATTTGCTCACTGATAATCTAGACCAGCGCCTAGCAATAAGAGGTAGTCAATAAATAATGGTTGAAGGAATGAACGCGTGATGAATCCATTTTACCTTGCTTTGCCTGGCTAACTTCCCTGCAAACTTCAAACCTCAGCTAAAATATCACTTTCTCCAGAAAAGCTTTCTCTGACTGCTGACCTGCCCCACCCCCGTTAGGTCACATTCCTCCATTCTTTGCCTTTTTCTTTATTATGCTAATCTCTATTACAATTCATACAATGATTCTTTTACGCATGTATTTGATGCTTGTCTGCCTTCTGGAGCATGAGCTCTCTGAGGGCAAAAGCTGGGTCTGTCCTGTACCCTGCTCTATCTGGCACTAAACAAATGCCTCGCATCAATGAGGCACAGAGTAAACATTATTGCATACACGACAGAGGTTGTTATACAAAACTGATTTTATCTAGAAAGTTCTGTGGCTTTGTATAGAGCCAGTTCAGACAGCAGCATATATCATCAATTGTGTATGAAATAGAGGCCCCCACCACCACCACCACCAAATTTAAATCTCCTGCAGAGGCTTTTTCCTCTTGACCTTTACAATTTTTTGCTTGACTGCCTGGCAGAGGTTTCTGCTTTCCCCACGCCCTGAGCCTCCCCACAGCTGCACACTGAGCACAGACTTATTCAGAGAGGCAGCTTCCTGTCACGTGGGGTACTCCGGAATTCGTTTTCTGCCACAGCCGAACCGTCTAGAAGGGCCTGAGCCCACCTCTGCTGATCCTCTGGCTGATGCCCGGGTCCACACTCTCAAACGCTGCTGCCTTTGCAGGTTCAGCCCTGGCTGCCAAGTTGCCTTCTCCGCAGTGGGAAGGAGACAGTCTGGTTCTTCACAGGCCTCTGCTGGGAATGGATGAAGAAGAGGGCCACTGACAGGGGCGCTGGAACCGAGCTTTCTACATGGGAACCTGGGAGAGCGGCCTAAAGCAGCGTCGGGAGCCTGAGTGGGGATGTAGAGAGCTCACCGGGGGTTCAAATAAAAGCAACACCTCATGTTGAGTTCGGCACTTTATATTTCCACAGCATGTCCCTCCCATGCCAAGCTTCCCACCTCTACCCAGAGGTGGGTCACTGTATCGCTGGTATTTAGGGGTTCATCCAGCCACACTGAGTCACAGGGTCCTACCTTGGCCACTTCCTGGCTTCCTCATCGAAGTTACTGAAAAGCCCTGAGCCTCAGTTTCCTCACTGCGGAAGGGCCATCCTGCCTACCTGATGGTGCTGTGGTAGGGGTCCAGGATTCATAAACGACAATAATCACAATATTGATAAATAACAATATGTGAGCTCTTACTATGTGTGGACATTATAAGATACGCGTCAGATGTACCAAATCATTGAATCCTCACAACTTGCTTCTGAGGGATCGCCTCCTATTATTCCCATTTTAAAGATAAACCGAGGCTGCCGAGAGGTCACCTGCCCAAGGTTATCTGGCTGGTACACTGTGACAGGACCCATATGCCTTTCCATTACCCTAGAGGTGCAGAGCCCAGACTCTGGAGGCCGACGGCACAGATTAAAATGGAGGCTCTGTAGCGTCCTTGCTGGGTGACCTTCCTCGGTTCACTCACTCATTCCTCAGCCTGGCCAAGCAGCTCTGTGGAGAAAATTTGCAAAGAAGCACCCTGCTCACCTTGGTGATTGCCCAGACCATGTGACAGGGTAGTCATTTCTGATGAGCTCAGTTGAGTGGGAATATAGGCACATCCCTAAAGCTTTCACTTCTCCCCTCTGGATATACAAAGGCAGTGTTGCAAACTAAGCCTTTAATAAATACAGTCCACTGTTCCCCATCCTTCAGACACAAGAAGCTGAATACACTTTTCATACCTGCCCTTGTTATTCTGTCCTTCTAAAGAGGACCCAGAATGTGGGGGGTGGCTCGCTGCAGCCCACAAAACGGCCAGGTTCTAACGCCAGAAGGGTTCTCGCTGTGGTGGCAGGAGAATTGGGAGGACTATAAAGTAAAATTGTCCCCAGTGGTAAAAATCAGACTAAATAGTGCCGGCCTGGGTGTCTTCTCAGTAAACAGTCTGAAATCCTGTTTCCCCTGGAACTACAAGCTCATTGAAATTTGCTTTTGGTATTTACCAGATACTTTGTAGACAGGGATATGCTGCAGGAAATGGAATCCCTCTAGGATGCCCCAAACTACGCTGCCCCACCCTATCTGAAATCCAAACTGCCTTTCACCTAAAACCCAAGACATTTCTTAAGCCAGTAAAGAGGCCTTTGCTGAATTTGAAAAGGCATAGGAGAAGGAAAATTCTGGACGAGATGAGAATTTCAGAGCGATTCTGCTTAAAGAATAAACAGAAATAGTTTTCTTCAATATGTTTACAACAATACAGGGAGAACGTGGAATGTGCTGTGCTAGGTGTCCTTACTCCTACAGCAAGTGACGGAATTGCAGAATATGCTCCTTATTTGCAGAGAAGGAAATAAGGCCCAGAGATGTCGAGGAACTTGCCCAAAGTCACACAGCCTGGGAGGGCAGGTAAGACTCAGATCTAGGTCTGTTAGACTCCAAAGGCCAGTCTTCCTCTGTGTCTCCCTGAAAGCTGGATTGATTTCGTCTCTTGGGCTGAGAAGTCCTTGGGCCCCCCTCTCCACTCTTGCCAAGAAGCAGCTTCAAAGATTATTTGAACAAAGGAGAAACTGACAACTTAATTTAACAACAGGACAGCGCTGTGCACATTTTCCATTATGTTTTTATAAGAAGGGATGACTACTGGTGGAAAAGAGGACACTAGTCTAATAACTAGGCTTCTTGTCTGCATGACATTATGTAGAACTGGTTTGGCTGAAGTTGTCCATGAGGTGCGCGGGGGCGGGGCCAGGGACAGGCCCAGGTTGCAAAGCAACTAGTTTGTAGTCAAAGCAACTAACTGACTGAAATTTGTACTTTTCAAATTGTCACTGTGACACCCTGTGTTCAGAACCAAGATGCTCAGTTCAGAGGTGGCACACATTTGCATAAGCTTTGCCGTGGAGCTGGCCTCCTAGAATCCTAGGTTTGACTCTGCAAGATCCAGCTTGAGTCCTTCTCCCTCATGGGGACGTTCAGAATGCAAAAGGTCGCTTCTGCTCGGCTGACATTTCCCAAGCATTCACGGCTTCCCCGGAGGTTATATTCCTGCCTAATGCCTAAGGTGGTATTTGGGATGCCAGTGAAATTTAAAGTGTCATTTTTGTGTCTTAGCAAGAGTTTTACATGAATACATGCTCAGTATTAAAAAATTTAAATGACATAGCAGTATACAAAGTAAAAGATAATATCCCCTTCCCCATCTTATTCCCCACTCCCAATCGTAGTCTCTTCCCTAGAAATAGCTGCTGTTACCAACTTGTTACACATCCTTTCACGCTTTTTCTAGATAGATAGATAGATAGATAGATAGATAGATAGATAGATAGATAGATAGATAGATAGAGTGTGTGTGTGTGTGTGTGTGTGTGTGTGTGTGTGTATGTGTGTATGGTTTTTAAAAGTCATAGTTGGTATCAGACTGTACAAATTATTCCACAACACACTGTTTTACTCCACAATTGCTTTCCATTCAGTATATAAAGGTCTATGTTATGCTTTTAAACAGTTGCACAGTATTCCATAACTTATTTAACCATCTTCCTAGAATCAGACATTTAAGTTATTTATAATTTTCACTATTACAAACAATGTTGTAATGAACTTATTTATACATTTATCCTTGTACATTCTTCAGAATGTATCTGAGGACAGATTCCTAGAAATAGAATTGTGAAGTCAAAGGATGTATATTTATATGTCCATTTTTTGTTTTGATGGGAAAACTGCCAAATTACGTCTCTCCTCAAAAAAATAAACAAATAATAAACAATTTCCTCTCCAACCAACAGTATGCCGAGAAAATGTGGAAATTTTGCATCACCAAACTTCTCAAAACACTGCCTGCCAGCTAACTGTCATTCTTGATACCAGAACTGCCTGGTAGCTGATAAGCTCTCTGGTGCCTGGTTCTGTGGAGGCATTTGGTGAGCTTCCCTTACCCTACCTCAGCTAGAAGGGCAACAGCACTCCATTGCCAGCTCGGCCTTCCACAATTCTATGTTCTTCACAACACTCATCTTCCCATATTGTAACTTATCTACTCATATTCTTGCTCCTCAGCTAAGAAATAAACTCCTCTAGGTAAGAAACCAAGCCTTAGTCACCTTTGTATTCTCAGCTCCTATCATGGTGTCTGACACTTGTCAGTGCTCTCTGAGCTGCTGTTTGAATGAAAGGCAGGAGGGAGAGAAGAGGGTAGAGAGAGGGGGAGGGAGAGAGGGAGAGAGGGAGAAAGAGATGGAGAGAGGAAGAGAGAGAGGGAATGAGGTAGTCCCTGATAAAGCTGTGAGTGTCCCAAACCCACTGAGATTTAATAAAGCTCTATGTGAAATAGAGAGAGAAGAGGTTCTGCCATACCCTAGAAATCTGAGCATTTGGAACCAGAGAGAATGCATTTTATTTCTAAGATATCCATCTCCAATCTAAGAACTGCAAGATAAAATACAGGATTTTTGAGAGAGGAAAGCCACATTCATTTTGTCCTTATGAATTTTCCATACACACTTCACTCTACTTTTCCTGCAGCTGTATGTGACACTGACCAAGTTGTGTTTGGAAAAATGAAAATCGGGAGTTTCTGGTTTGACTCCAGTCTTAACTCTTTCCCAGGATCTGTCCCCGTAGCACTCAGGGGCCTTCCTACCACTACCCTGCCTTCTTTCCCACTTAATTTTCCAGACATCCTGCAAGCTTCCTGCCCACTCCATCCTGCCTTAACTTTCTTTCCTACACAAAGGAGCCCCCGAAGGGAACCCTATGCTTATTATTTAAACAGCTGGAAAACTGCTTTGTCTTTTTTCTGCCCACACGTTATATCCAAGACCTACAGGACATGTTTTATCATTGGCTTTTGGGCTGACTCAGGCAATTTCCAGGAAATATTAAAAAGTTCCAGAATGCAGTCAAGTTCAAGGAACTGCCTAGAGCTGAACTTGTATAAACCATATTTAAGGACCCCAGCATTCGATGATCTCAAGTTTAAGAGGAAAATCTTACATACATCTCCATACAGGGGAAAGGAAAAAAAAAATTAAAGGAGAGCTGAGAAGGAAGGAGTGGAAAAGATCTTAAAAGACGGACCTGAATGTTGTAGTTCAGGACCTGGCCGAGGGTAGCAGGTCTTATTTGAATCAACTAAATGATGGATCCGCAGATACTGCCTTCTCAGGGGGACCCTCTAACATACTAGTTTAAAGACACTACATTCATGCCTCCAGCTCCCTGGGTGACTGGAACACTTGTTTTTCTGTTAATGACCAAAATGTTTATTGCATCTACCAGTTACTTTAATACCCAAGGCCTCTGAGATGGCTGCAATGTGTCAGCAACATTGGCCATTAGCTTCACAGGTGAGGCCAGCAATGTTTTCGCATTTCCTGTCCAGACCTACCACCTACTTACTATCCACAGAGCTTTCTCTTCTCCCAGCAGTACCTCTACTGCCACTGTTCCTGAATGGATAGCTTGATGATTGGAAGACCTCTCTAGTAACTCCATGTATTCTAGAGCCAAATATAAGTACTTCATCATCTAGTATTTTCATTTTCATTCTCTGTCTTTTGTCTCCTATGCTGTGTGTCACAGCCGCTCCCACCACCCCAATCGAGGGGCCACTTTCTGAATGCGATAGCTTGCTGTTTGATTATATATATTTATATTTTACATATTTATATATAACACTACATTAGCTAAATAGGTAATAATATTATTATAATAGTTATTGTGAGCATATCCTTATTTATGTCATTTGTCAAACTAGTAATGTATTTGAACTTCCAGAGGTCCTTTGCCACAGTGTTGAAAGACTAGTGATGTGTATCGGTGCTTTTGCTGGCAAGTGTCCAATACCAAATTCAAAGTGTGTTAAACAATGAAAGGAATGTATTAGCTCCTATAACTAAAATATATAAATAAGTAGATACCTGTATACATATATGTTACACGGACGTTAGGCATATTTTTATATGGATCTAGCTCCTTTGGTCTGCAGTTCTCAGCTCTCTGGCTTTATCTCAAGCTGACTTCACTTAGGGTAGTGAAATGACAACAGCAGTTCTACGTTTCCCAACCACACGGCACCGCATCTAGAACTTCTCTCCCTCACCCCATCCCTCCACCCCAATCATCAAAAACACAGTCCCACCTTTCTCTCCAGGGAAACAGGTCACATACCTGCCCTTGAACCAAACAGAATGATAATGGGTTTGCTTAAGTCACTCCGAGCCTACTCCTGGAGCTGGGGACGAGTCGATATCAACCTAACCCCACAACTACTGCGCACTGTGGGAGGATGAAATGGGGATAGAGAGGCTGGCAGCAGCACAGGGCCGTGGAGAAGATGGAGGACTGGTAACTGCTGAGCTCAGACTTGTACCTAATCTTCAGAGTAGCTTCTGAGTGTCACAATCCCGACGTGTCCTGGCTAACAATGAGAGTGGGTTGAGCATGTGAAATATTATCAAATAGGTATGACTCAAAAGATTGAGAACCTCTGTACTAAACCATCAGCTACTCAAGGGCAGCAATTGTGTGTTAGATATTTTTGTCGCTGTAGCGTCCAGCAAGCGTGAACTGAATTTACTCCTGGTCCCTTTTACCGCCCAACTGCCCGCCTCTCTTTTCTCTCCGGTTAATATCCTCATGTTTACCGTCTTCTTTCCTAGACCTGCCTTCCGCCTCCTCAATGCGGGGCAGACCTGGAGCTGCATAAGATAGGACTGTGTTTTTGATGGTTGGGATGGATGGATGGGGTGAGGGAGAGAAGTTCTAGATGCGGTGCAGTGTGGATGGAAAACCTAGAACTGCTGTTGTCATTTCACTACCCTAAGTGAAGTCAGCTTGAGATAAAGCCAGAGAGCTGAGAACTGCAGACCAAAGGAGCTAGATCCATATAAAAATATGCCTAATGTCCATGTAACATGTATGTACACAGGTATCTACTTATTTATGTATTTTAGTTATATTCTCATGTCTACCGTCCTCTTTCCTCAACATGCCTTCCGCCTCCACAGAAGGTCCACCAAAGGGAAAGACAAGTCCACTGTCCACCCTACCACCCCTTTTCTGGAGAGTGTAATTTAGAGAGAGGAAACAAAAGAATATAAATATGATCACATGAGGTAACTTCATTGAGCGGGTCAAAGAGAGAATAATGTTTTTCCTGTGTGAACAGCAAGAAAAGGCACCCATCCATGCACTTAAATGTCATTTGTCTGGGGAGCAATGCGGGGCAGACCTGGAGCTGCATAAGGCTTTGGTGCAATTGGATTTCACAAAATAAAAGGCTTTATTTAGGGTGAGCATGTGCCATTTGTCACGTGTAGAGGTGATACTCTGGCCCACTGTTTTAGGATGTGCATTTCCTATTACTCACTTAGAGGTGATGAGTTAAAGCTGAGCTGCAGATGCTTTTTCTCAATTCCCCCTTGGGACAGGCACTTTCAAAAGATCTGTTTGTATAGTCTGAAGTATAATCTCTGGCCATGGATCAGGATTTCTTCTACTCAAAGGGAACTGGTTTAAACAGAGCTGAGTTATGACATTTAGAAAGATTTAGAAGCACTGACAGATCCTGGTGCCCTCCCTTCTATAATTAAAAACAAAGCAGTGCTTAACTCTAAAATACAAAATTTACATGCATGCAGAAATCAGAATAACTTCATTTCGGCTTTAGAGATGGCAAAATTCTGAATAAATTCAGTTCATCTGAATTCTCTCTTCTTTTAGTGCTTTTGCTTTGCTGGCGGGACTTTACGTACATGCCTATTCTGTCTTTTGAATACTCTTGGTCCAGGAGGAAATCAGATAGCTACCTTTGCTCAATGAATTTCACTGTTCTAACCTACTGAGTAAAATTTCCCTGGCAAAAAAACAAAACAAACAAACAAAATCCAACAGCTAGAAAGCCTTAGAGCAGCTTGGTTCTAGCAAAAGCAATGTTAAGTTCCAGCCTCCGACACTGAACACTCCAGCTGCTGGTGTGGTGACCTCCTATTCAGAGAAGTACCTACCCTCTTTGACCAGAAACGATAAGAGCTACTCAAGAGCTCATTTCCCTCAGCCCCACTGATGGACAACATTTTATCCCATGCTCCCATCTAAAGCCAATCCTTCCTCTTATGTGCACTTGACCCGATCCTTTCTAGCCACTCAAAAACAAAACTTCAGTTTTTCCCTCCGTTTCCCACATCCTCAGAACTTTCCCTCCCTTCCAGGATCATTCCCATCAGTCAACAGACATGCCATTATTTCTCTTATCATTAATAGTAATAGTAATAACCTCCAAATCCCCCCACAGCTACACCCCATTTCTGGGCAATAAAACTGAAAACAGTTGTCTCTGCTTGGACATTCAAGTTTTTCTGCTTAAGTCTTAAATCCAGTCCAGCCAGGTTTCCTCCCCTCCCCCGTACTATCAAAAGAGCTCTCTTCAAGGTCACCAGTGACCTCCATATACTAAATTCAATGGTCAATATTCATCATTTTCTTTCTTTCTTTCTTTTTTTTAAGATTTTATTGGGGAAAGGGAACAGTGTGTTTTTACAGGACTTTATTGGGGAATGGTGTGTTTTTCCCAGGACCCATCAGCTCCAAGTCAAATTGTTGACCTTCATTCTTAGTTGTGAAGGATGCAGTTCAGCTCCAATTCCAGTTGTCGTTTGGGGGGAGTGCAGCCCACCATCCCTTGTGGGGGTCAAACCGGCAACCTTGCTGCTCAGAGCTCACACTCTAACCAACTGAGCTGTCCTGCCACCCTCAATATACACCTTTGACATGGCTCCATAGGACAGCACTCTCTCCTGACTTTCCTCCCCAGGCATTCCTGCTCAGTTTCCTTTGGTTGGTCCCCCTCTTTTTATAAGGTTAGAGTGCCCAGGGATTCCATCAGTTCTCATTTGATACTCACTCCCTTGGTGATCTCACTCAACTCATGACTTTAATCTTAGGCTGACAATTCCAAAAATCCTGTCTCTCTCCTGAATCTCAGACTCATAACCGACAGCCAACCTAACACCTCTACTTGAATATTTAATAAATATTTTTTTATTTCAACATGTCCAAGATGGACTTTTTCCCTGCCACTCACTCCCATCCCTACCAAACCTGTTCTACCTTCAGTCTTCCTATTTCAGTTGATGAAAACCCAAAGTTCTTTTTTGATCAAGACTCTAACCAATCCATCATTATATCCGTATCTTGAAAATAGAGCCAGAGTCCATCCTTTCCAGTTATTAATACAGGTCCAGACCTTGCCAGGATTACTGGCCACCCCACTTCTGCCTTGCCACCTATAGGCTACTCTCAACACAGCGGCCACACTAATCCACAGAAAACGCAAATCAGATCATGGTCCTCCAGTGGCTTAGGGTAAAAGCCAAGGTCCCACGTATTATCCTTATGCACATGGAAATGCACTGTACCTTTAATTCACTTGCCTTTTCTACTCCACATTATGTTTTCAGTATTTATCTATGTTGATAGATGTAGATCTAAGTTAATTATTTTAACTGATGAATAGCATTCTACTGAATGAATAAGCCACGGTTTATTTATGCATTTACATGTTGATAGACAGTGAGCATGTTTCCAAGTTTTTGCTATTACAAAACCTGCTGTAATGAGTTCTCTTGTACATGTATTATTATGTGCGTGTGGCAACTTCCTCTAGCATGGTGTATGTGTGTGTATATATATACTTACATCTATGAGAGAACTGCTGCCACCTAGGCTGTGCACATCTGTGTAGTTCAACTTCTCTTGACATTGTCAAATGTCAACGCGCACGCACCAATTTACATACCCACCAGCAGCGTGTCAGGATTTCCCTACATGCTCGCCAACAATTGTCAGACTTTGAAAACGTTTCCCTGTCTAAAACATGCGAAATTGTCCTGTTAATTGTAATTGTCCAATTCCTAGTGAGGTTGACCATCTTTCCATATCTTGACTGGCCAGTCTCTTCTAGAAATTACTTGCTTATAGCTTTTGTCCTTTTTTGTAATTGGAAAGTTTGGCTATTTCTGCCTCATTTATAATTCATTAGATAATCCAGAAACAAATTCTTTGCTCATTATAAGAAGTGAAAATATCTTTCCCAGATGATTGCTTACTTATTTAACTTCATTTAGGGTGCCTTTGTGAAAAAAAAAATATATATAGAAACTGATTTAACGTAGTCAAATGTATTGACCTCTCTGAGACTTTCTGCTTTCTGAGACTTGTTTGATAAACTCCCTCTACCCTGAGAGGATTCTTGGAAGTGATTTGGAGGCACCAAAGGAGAGAGGTGTGAAGGGGCCAGATTCATAGGCATTTCTGTCTCTGTTCCACTTAGAATAGCATCTCCTATGTCTGTTTTCTATTTGCACTCCTGCATAACTTTGCATTGAAGAAGTTGTCTTGCTACTTTAAAACTTTTTTTTTTAACTTTGAATATTATTATCTTTGCTCTGAGATTCCTGTCCACCAAGACAAAAAGAGAAAGATGATGAGTTCCATTAACTCATAAGAGACAATAAAGCATAAATATAATGCGTCATGTAGCTCTTGTCTGCTGGGGAAAGGAGGAATGACCAGTTTTCTGGGAGAAGGGAACCCTTAGCACTGAGTGCTGGGGGCACTGTATCACATGGGCTCCTGTATAAAGGAGAGACACAGTGAGCAATAGCACAGTAGGTTTCAGACGGTTAGGAAAGATTCTCATGTGGCCCTGCTTACGGAACTAGAAGGAGACAAGGAGTCCATCTCAGAATACAGGATCCTTTCAAGGCTCTATTGAAATAAGAAAGTATGTGTGTTCTGGCCATGTCCCAGATCTGCTGTGAGCTACACATAGGAGCTCTGATTGGGGCTTTAGCATCTGGTGAGTCAAAGGGAGCATTTCTCCCCTCATCAGGCATTCATCCTAGTTTTCAGCCTCTGCTCTCTTCTCTCTAGTAGGAATAAGAGGACATACTACTTGTGGAACTCAAATCCTTCATGTTTTGAAGGAGGTGCATCTTTGACAGCCTGCAAAGATGAAATAAACGTACACAAATCACTGTTACCTTCCAGTTTATAAAACTTTTCCCACCCACAACTTCACATGTATGAATTTAGTGCCTGTCACCAAATGGGGAAACTGAGCTCCTTTATTGTGGAGATGGCCAGATAGCTCCTATTAGCTGGAATTTCTCGTTTTGAAATGAAACACAACATACCTCCAGAGATATGGGTATATCACTAGCAAAACTACAAAGGTAAAAGAAATAAAAATTTTACCTTATTATTAACTTGGCTTCCCTTTTAACTCTTTTACTCTTTTCCACGTATTTCTATTTTTTCCCTTTTTTTCTTTTTCTCTGTTTGGTTCATATTATAGTCTCATTTTCTTCACCAGGGTTCCTTGGTTATGTTTCACTTTGGTGTGTGTGTGTGTGTGTGCGTGTGTGTGTGTAACCTGCTTAGGTTTAAATGATCTGTTTTCTTAAACAGGGTTAGCACACATGATAATATGTTTCCTGGCATTCTGCCACTGCCCCACCACCCAGCTTTCTGAATTTAAGGCTTGTTTCTTCAGGAATGTGCAGAACTGTTCTGAATAAAGATAAAGGAAAGAATTCAAAACTCTTCTCCCAAGAAAGGCATGCAGAGTGGTTTTTCATACCTGTACAGTAAAGAGGTTGAGTAAAGCATTTCCTTTAAGCAGTAAGCATATTAAAATGAAATACTCAGCCAGATTTTTCTACCCCCACCCTGGAGTATGTATCAGTGGGACTTCCACTGTGTGTCAATCCATCGACATTTCCCCACAAAGTCTTTGTTTTACAGGTCTGGGAATTAAACCACGTAAAAGAACACGTAGATTTCTCCCCAAATTGTGAAAGATCTCTAGGTCCAGCTCTAAACAACGACATAGCCAACACACATGCAGTCTCAAGTGTTTACTCAGAAAACGTCATGTATTTCAACTTATATGCCTTTCAGAGAACAAAGGAAATCACTACCGTCAAGGTGCTGGCAGGCAAGGAACAGAATTCCACTCATAGGTTTTCCTGAAGAAACTTTAATAAAGGAATTATTTATAGGGTAAATGGAGCCAACAAAGGATGATAAAGCTTCAGGGACCAGCAATAGCAGAAGACATTCCCACCTCTAGAGCTAAGAAGAAAGAGGAGGACACCCAGTGAGCGTAGGAGCTGGGAGGACAGGGCTGTCTGGCAGGAGTTTGGGTCTCAGAGGAGTGTGGCCAGATGGCAGTGGGGGGACACAAAAGGAGAAGGCACAAAATATTCCAGCCCCTCTCCCTTCCTGCCTCTTGTCTTCTGCTTCCATTGGCCAAACCCAACCAACGAAGCTAGCAGGCTAGGGAGCCGATCCGAGGGTCAGCCAACTGAGGCACAGAGAAGGGCAGAGGAGGACATAGCAGGGAGGGGTGGTTGCAATGGGCAAATGCAAACAACTAGCACTGGGTGAAGAGTGACCAGGTTTGAAATTTGCTCAAGGACAGTCTGATTTAGTTCATGAGACTTGGAGGGTTGATAGATGGTTTAATTTATTGTGAAGAAGCACCCTGGTCTTCTGAGTGATCTGGCCTTGCTAAGACATCTGAACTAAGACCCTGCTAAGAGAATTCTACTGACCTCATGGAGTGATCAAGTGTTTCAGCTGGAAGGGATCTTTTAGAGAGCATCTAATTCAACTGTTGCTCTTTAGAGGGAAGAAAAATGAAGTTCATAATGTGCCTTCCTCTCTCTCTCCCTTCCTTCCTCCAAACCTTCATAACAAGACAAATATTTATTGATTGCCTACTGTGTACCAAGCTCTCACGATGAGAATTCAGCAGTGAACAAAACAAAACTTTGGTCTCATGGAGCTTACTTTCTAGTAGGCAGAGAGAGACAATAAACAAGAATAACACACACACACACACAAAAAGCAACAATAACAAAATCATATGATAGGTCAAAAGGAAATATGTACTATGAAGAAAAAAAGAACGCAAGATAAAGGGTGAGAGAGTAAAGGAGGATAAGGGATGGGGTTCTCCTTCGTACAGTAGACATGGAAGACCTCTCCGATTGGCACCGATTGAGCAGGGACCTGAGGGATGAGCCCTGTGGACATCAGGGAGAAATGGGAAGTGTACGCGCCCTGAGTCAGAGCATCCTTGGTGCAAAGCTCAAGGACAGCGATGTTGGGTGATTGCAGATGAGGTGGGCAGGGCCACCTGTGAGCCAGGGCTGAGGCAACTTGCAGGCTGTGTGGAGCTTTCATTCTCAGAGAAGCCATTAGAGGCTAGTGAGCAGAGCAGCGATCTGACCTAGGGGTTAATAGGATCCCTCTGGCTGCCGTGTGACAGTAGACTGAAGGAGGGCAAGGGCAGAGCAGGGAGACCAATGAGGAAGCGGTTGCAGTAATCCAGGGGAGGGAGGATGATTGCTGGGACCAGAGTGGAAGTGGTGGAGGTGGTGAAAAGCGGTCGGATTCGGGATATATTTGAACGTCCAGGCCACAGGATTTGCCGATAGAGGAGATGGACGGTAGTGAAGCAGAGGAAGCAAGGATGACTGCAAGCTTTTTGGCTTGAGCATCGATAGATGACTGGATAAAGAAGATGTGGTATATATACACAATGGAATACTACTCTGCCATAGAAAAGAGGAAATAGTGCCATTTGCGACAATGTGGATGGATCTGGAGATCATTATGCTAAGCAAAATAACTCAGACAGAAAAAGTCAAGAACCATATGACTTCACTGATATGTGGGATATAAAACTGAAAGCAACAAAGGAACAAGACGAACAAATAAGGAAACAGAAACTCATAAACACAGACAATAGTTCAGTGGTTACCAGAGGGTAAAGGGGGTTAAAGATATGGTGATGGAAGGAGAACTGACTCTGGGTGGTGGACAAATGATGTGCGATACAGATGGTGTAATACAGAACTGTATGCTTGAAACCTTTGTGATTTTACTACCCATTGTCACCCCAATAAATTTTAATTGAAAAGAAAAGATGGAGCTGACGTTACAAGCTGAGAGAAGAGATGGTTTGGTGGAGGAGGGGGATAAATAGGAGTTAGGTGAGGGACTTGCACCTAAAGGCCTATTAGATGTCTGTGCAAAAATCACTACATACATGCATATACATGCCCACACATACCTACATGTATACACACGTGTGTGTGTGAATGTGAAGCTCAGGAGAGGGGGTGAGACTTGAAGTATAAATTTGGCGAGTATTTAAAGTCATGAGAGGATGAAGGCATCTACAGAGTGAGTGTATCTATTAAAAAAAACAACAACAAAAACCATCCCTGAGCCCTGGAAAATAATAACTAATAATATTAATATTTATTAAATTTTATTTTTATTATGCTAACATTTATTCAGCGCTAAATATGTGTCAGGCATCACGTTAAACACTTCACATACTAGATCTTATTTAATTCTCATACCAACTCCGTGAGAAATTCACTGGCATCCCCATTTACAGATAGCAAAACTGAGGCTCAGAGGAATTAACCAGTCTGCCAAAGTCACACGGCTAGTATGTGACAAAGCTAGAAATCTAGCCCAGACAATCCGACTCCAGAAGCAGCAGCCAGCCCAAGCTTACATAGCAAGTTTGTTTGTGGCAGAGGATGTGTGATAGGCTTCTCTAAGCTACACTGCCCCGGCTGATAAGTTCTTTCACTCTTGCAGAGTTGCCCAAAGTGCAGAATGGCACTTGAACATATAGCATCCAGACATGAAGCACACCCAGCCCTAGTTTACACATGTGATTTCATCTCTTCCTTGAACAGTATGAAGCACTCAGCTCTGTGCCGAGGCCCAGGTTCTGAATCATATATCTTGTGTGTCTCTGTGTACTCAGCATAGGACATTGCCCATGGGAGACGCTCTCTGGTTATGGACTGACTTCTATGGTTATGGACTTATGAAGTCCACTCTGACTTCACTAGCTTGTCTGATGGTGAGAAAGAATGAGAAGGGAAGTCTTGTCCTCGTGGCTGAAGTTGCAACTTAGGACCAAGAAGAAACCCACTTTTTGGGAGGCACAAAAGCCAGAGGCTGATACAATGCCTTTTCTAAGAGAATAATCAGGACCGAGGACATTAACTAGGTGGTCAGCCTCCATTCTAGAGGCTGTGTTTGATATCCACCTCCCCTGGGGAATGGCTGTGCCAGCCCCAATCAGGGATCCTCTCAAAGAATGATATTTTGCAGTGTTTTGTACCCAAGCAGGCAGCGCAGATAGCATCACTTTGGCTTTCCACAACTAGTTTTCAGAGATGTGGCGGAACCATAATTGGAATCTTTCAAAGAGCTATTTGGATAGACAGACTGTCAGTTCTCAGTTATATAAATAAACTGCTATCAGCCATCTGAAAAAGACAAAATGATGGCAACGTACCGAAATGCAAAGGGACACACACCTCAGAACTCCCAGCTTTCCAAGACCTGGTATGAAATCTGTAACTTCCACCACCTCTGTTTCCCAAATCGATCAGGAGCACAGTATAAAGAAAATAGCTCAGGCTTCGGAGTCACGCAGGCCTGGGTCTGACTCTAGCTCTGAGGTTCTCTCATGGTGGTTGTGCTGATGGTGTAGGTGGTAGTAGTTATGGTGATAAGGATGGTGATGATGGTGGCATTATTATGTTGATGGCGATAACGAATGACCCCAGGCTTCACTCAGTTCTTGCCTCATCACAGTGAGTTTACTACCTTATCGTGGACCTTTGTTCTGAGAGAACTAAAACTGAACTGTGAAGGCCAAGGATCTCCTTGATATACTGCCCTTCCTCTCTTCTTTCCTTCTCCCCTTCTTTCCACAAATGCACCAGGCATTGTGCTAACCCTAGGCCACACAGCGAAGTTCATGTGAATCATGCCAAGACAAGATGGTTCAAATGCTACGAGAATGCCACCGTGTAGTTAGTTGTATGGCTTTTCATGATTTTCAAAGCCATTTTGCAGCAACCCCATGTGCTGAGTGCGTGCCCATTCGACAGAAGGAATTCAGGCTCTGAAAAGCTCATCGGCATTCAGCTCGTAAGCTATAGAGCTGAGACTCAAACCCAGGTCTTAATACTTTGGGTTCAATGCTCTTTTCACCACTGATACTACTCACACCTAACAGGGCCTGGCACACACTAGGCGCTCAAGAAATGTTTGCAATACATAAATTAATAGAACATTGCCTCTCAAAATGACTAAAATCATCTACCATTAACATTTCTCCTTCAAGGCCAAGAAAACAAGACCTCTCAAGAATCTCACAAACCTAGTGCTCAATGAAACCAACAATGCCTGAAATTATCATATTATTTTCACCTAAAGCAACATATGAAGCTAGAGGGATATAAAAACAAACACCTCTGCTGAGGCAGTAACTACAGATTTCCTAGGTTTGTTGACATTCTTCTTTGCCCAAGGACAATCTGTTAAGAAGAAAATATTTTTCCCTATCTCCTTAAAACCACATTCCAAACTCGAAGTCCAATATTGGATAGTAAGTAGGAGAGCAAATTGCTTCATTGTCTCAGGTTCTCTCTCCTTTGGTGAGGTTCCAAGTCTACCATAGAGAGGGTCCCAAGAGCCTCCTCCTTGGTTTGTTTGTTTGTTTGTTGTTTGTTTGTTTGTTTTCAGTTTTTGTTTTTACAATTTGGTGGGAGATGCATGGAGAACAGTGGGGTAGGGAAGCTTCGGCTCGGCTTGATTCATAGATAAGTACGAAACATTGGAGAGCGATTCAAGAGCCAAGCCTGTGGTTTGACCTTCTCTGTTGGAGGCCTGGCTGTCTCCACCCCTCCCCTTGGAAGGGTCCGAGTGGATGCGCTGCCTGAAACCACTTTCTGATCTGGTTCACCACCACTCCACCCCTGCAGAAGGCCAGGCCAAAGTCGGTTCTCCCTCTGGAAAGGGCACCCTGGATGCTGGAAGGCAACAGAGTTGCTGTGTAATTCACCACGTTCCCGGCCTCCTCTTCCTTCTCTACCAGTTGTCTCTCCTTGTCTTTATCCTGTCCCACCACCTCTCCACCATGCCCAGAATTAGCAGGCACATTGGTTGGTGATAGACAGCAAGAGTGTGGACCCTGTGACATAAAGGATATAGAGCTATAAGGGTGTAAAACTTATTTTATACTTAACCCTCTGGCCCAGTGTCGTTTCCATTCTTGTTTCCTTCTCTCATGTTTAAATCAGCCAGTGCATCCCAAAGTGTCATCACTAGACCAGCAGCAACAACACGACCTGGGACTTTGTCAGAAATTCAGATTTTCAGGTCCCACCCCAAACCCACTGAATCTTCCTGGGTGGGGGCCAGCCATTGGTGTTTTAGCCAGCCCTCCAGGTGAATGTGAAGCACGCTCAAGTCTGCGAACCACTGGTCTAAATAATTTCTTCCCACTGGGTATCATTCTCCTAGACCCCCCTCACAGCTCTCTATCTTCTCATATTTATCTAAATGGACAAAGATTTTGTGATCACACTGCTAAGAGAGTCGTCAAACCCTAATCTCTGAGATGAGGGCAAAAGAAATGTCAACCTCTGAAAACTCAGCTAAAAGCAGTAAGGTGTGGTGGAGAGAGCAATGAACTCTGATAGCAGATGGCTCTGGGTTCAAGTCCAACAGAAGTTCAAATCCACCACTGCTGGCTGTGGGTTTTAGGCTAATGAGTCACACCTTCTGGACGTTGTCCATGAAATGTGGGTAAAGGACCAAAGTTATGGGGTTATTGTGAAGAAAACTGAGACAGCCCATGTGAAGTGATGATAATACCCATTAGCCACTCAGGACACCGTCCCTTCTTCCTTTTCACCCTGTTTCCGACAAAATCACAATAACAACACACACACCTGAGCTTGGTGTTCCTCTTGCCTCTCCCAAGGCTTTATTAAGGAGCTCAAGGTATCTCCTGAGGCCCATCAAAGAGCAAAGTATATCTTAGTCTGTTGTCTAATCGAGAAGCCCAGCCTCTCTCCTCAGGCTTCAAATGTGGCCAATATAAATAAGTCATAACCTCGTCCTTTTTATTTGGTCTAATCTTATGGTGACTATCGTTGGAAGAGGGTGGAAGTGGGTATGAAACCTAGAGAATGGAGGAGACTCAGTGTGAGAATTTGTTAGTATTCATCCAAAAGTATCCAACAGGAAGAAAGTGATAGATAGATACTAATGATTTTGGCCCCGAAAAAGGAGGAGAAGTAGTTCAAAGTTTTCCATAGTCTGGGTAGAACAGTCCTTAAAAATATTCTTTTCCCTTTATGCTGAGTCTGAACTAATAATTTGTTATTTATTGACTTCTTATTAATTGTTTGACCCTAAGCTCTTAAATGATTCATAGGCATTAGTGCATTATATCGGCAGAAGTAATTACTATTACCCCCCACGCCCAATATACAGATGAGAAAATTGAGATTTCGGAGCTAAAGCCAATTTGCCTGAGATCACCAAGACCCGAATTCAAACCTGAGGTTCTACTCCGGAAGCTGAGCTCTTAACCACTAAACTCTGAATTCCTAAGTCAGGGCCCAGGTGGCTCGATACAAGGGAGTGGCTCTCCAGAGTAAAGCCAATATTCTACGCATTGGAAAGTTAATGCTCCCACTATATAAATCAGTCAGTTAGCATTCTGCTTTCTAAATCTGTCTCCAGTTAGTTTCCTTATGAGTCAGTGCCTGGGAGCTTGATAAACTCAGGGACAGCTGATTGGATAGTGTCTAAAGCTACAAAGGTGAGTGTTCGGTCTTGTCCTGAAATTACCCCACCGAGGAATTGCCTTGCTGAGAAGGCCGGCTGGAGACAGCTAGCCAGCCAGTTATTTTCTTTCATACCTCCTTAAATGCAGCACAATTCAATCACAGCTATATAAGACTAGACAATTCAGAGAAAATTTTAGGATGATTATGTTGGAAGAAGCAAGCTTCTAGGAGCTTTAAGAATATAGTGAAGTTAAGTGCTGCCAGAAACTCTAAGTTAGAGATGACAAATAGGTTTCATTTTAAGTGACAAATTCAATCCACTGGTGGGGTGATTGCCTGGGTCCCTACATTAAGAAGGATTCTGAGGCCACTTCTGGGCTAAATAGAAGAGATATCATGAATGATTAGCGATGTGTGCCATGACCACAGGAGCTGGGCATGGGGACCACGTGCCTTATATTTATCCCCTCCCTAAGTGCTAGAATCTCCGTTGATATTGACAATTATATTGAATGGAGTGTCCAATTACATTTAGGTTGAAATAACATATTTTGTAAATATTTACCGATGATGAATTGCATGAAATCATGGCATACATTTCATACAATACAATATGAAATCATATGGGAGGGTATTTGCTGGTATATGTGCAAACTTGAATTTACCTTTCAGCACTTTTGTCCCCCAAAGATTAGTTTCCACCTTAGCATGGTGAAATATACAGGGGAAAAATTCTTTCAGTGTAAGTAATTTGGGGTTACTTTGGGTTCTGAGTTTTCTTGTGAATAGGCATAGATGTTGCTTTTGGGACATGGGTCTGTTTATCCCACATAATCACAAAATAATAAGTTAGACAACTTAAGGGACTAGAAAGCAATTTGGTTTTTATTTTAATACTGTGATGAGAGAAGTATCTATTTTGTAAATTGAAAGTATAAGTCCCCCAAAACTGCATTTTAACTATCATTATTTGCAGATAATATGATTGTGTACACAGAATTTTTTTTAATATACAGATGGGGTATTAAAATTAATCACTGAATTTAGCAAAATTGGTGGATACAATGGCAATGTGCAAAAACATCAGTTGTATTCCTGTGTGCCGGCAACAATTAGAACATGAGAATTTAGGGGATCAAATATATGGTGATGGAAAGAGAACTGACTCTGGGTGGTGAACACACAATGTGATATATAGATGATGTATTACAGAATTGTACACCTGAAATCTATGTAGCTTTACTAACAATTGTCACCCCAATAAACTTTCATTAAAAAATAAATAAATAAAATAAAATAAAATAAATATCCAACATAAACAGAAAAAAAAAGAAAATGAGAATTTTTAAATACCATATATAATAGCATCAAACAAACATGAAATAAGTAAAGACAAATCTAGTGAAAGATGTATAAGACTTCTCTACATTAACAACTACAAAACATTACTGAAAAAAATTAAAGAAGACCTAAATAAATGAAGGGCTCCACCATGTTCATTTATTAAAAGACTTAAGATTTTTCTCCCCAACTTGGTCTACAGATTCAATGCAGTCTGAATCAAAATCACAGCAGATTTGTGTGTGTGTGTGTGTGTGTGTACACACACACAAAATTGGCAAGTTGTGAGTGAAGATAAACTTTAAGAAGAAGAAACCTGGAAGATTTGGATTACCAGAGCTTAAGATTTATTATAAAGCTGCAGTAATTTTAAAAACTACAGTAATGGCATAAGAACAGACAAATAAACCAATGAAATAAAATCCAGAGACAATTCCCACATATACAGTCACCAGATTTCTGACAAGTGTCATTCCTCTCCAATGAGAAAATGATAGCCTTTACAACAAATAATGCTGAGTCAGGTGGATTTCCACATGGGGTGAATAAGTGAATCATGACCCCTACCTCACACCACTCACAAAAATCAAATGCAGATGTGAAAAGAAAAACAATAATCTTCTAGACGATAACATAGGAAAATACTTTCATCACATTCGGATGAGCAATGGTTTCTTAAACAGGGCATGAAAAGCACCAACTCTGATCAAAAAAAAAAAAAGATAAATAGAACTATATTAAAATTAAAAACTTCTGCTCATCTAAAGATACCGTCAAGAGAATGAAAAGGCAAGCTGCCGAGTGGGAACAGCTATTTGCATACATCTAACAAAGGACATATATCTATAACACATATATATATTTTAAACTCTCATAAATCAGTAAGAAAAAGACAGCTAGTGCAATAGAAAAGTGGGCAAAATAAGTAGGCACTTCGCAAAAGAGAATATGAAAATGGCCATTATAAGGAGTCAACAGCTTACTCAACAGCTTACTCATTTTAAACTTAAATGCAAATTTAAAAGCCCAAATAATATACACTGACCGTCCTCACTGGTGAAAACAATAATAGAAAACATTTATTGAGCGTGTAATACGAGCCAGACACTGTGCGAAGGACTTTACATGACCGCTCTCATTTAATTCTCACATGTCCCATGAGAATCGATCCGAGTTTTATCCCCATTTTACAGATGAAGACTCTGAGGCTTGGCAAGCCTGTGGGACTTGCCCAAGTTCTTACAGTTAGTAAGAAACACAGCTGGGATTCCAACCCTCGTAGTTTGTCAAATAGAAAAAAAATGGAATTCAAATAATGTTTCTTTAAAAAGAAAGAAAGAAGACAAGGGTGTGCGTCTCTGACATCTGGTCCTAAATGCACTCAGAAAGCTGCCCACTGGGTACCCACCTAGCGGATTCAGCCCCAGCCTCTCAGGCCCAGCAGAAGGATGCTGTGAATTGGCTTTTCCTTCACACGTCGTCAGCCTGCAGGACTGCAGAGAGGCGGGTGTGTTTGCATTGGATCTCAGGGAATTGCTGTGGCTGTGGCTGGCACTCACTGGATTTCCTGTAACTGGAACAGAGTGATGTAATGGTATTCGACCAGGGCGGAAAACAGGCCTCACCATGAGCAGTGTGTGAAGCTGCCTTCTGTCCTGCCAGGCCCCACACAGGCCCTCCGCCGGTTCTGCCATGCATCTCTGGCACACATACACCTCCTCTCCTCGCCCCCTGAGACTGCTCTCTTCTAAGAAACCCGTGCCTGAAAATACTCACATTTGGGTCATTTCCAAGCACCGCCTTGAGTTGCTCATCAGCTAGAAATGTTTCCCTGGTCTGAGTCGGATGGTACGATGGGGCATTTTGCTTAGAGAAATTCTGCAGAGGTTTTTCAGAGAACTCGTGGTGAGTGGCTGATGGCTGTCATTTCTTCAAGACTGTAAATAAACCCAAGGAGCAGGAGGCCGTGAGGCACCAGGAGTCCGGGGAGCGTTCTAGCATTTGCAGATCAGGAGCCTCTTTGGGGCATGTGGAGAAGTGGGAAGCAGACCCAGGAATGGAGACCTTCGGCTCCCCTCAGAAATATGAGCATGACATTTGAACAACCGGGGGAGACACAATAACAAATGAGGAGACCCCGCTCTCTCCCTTCAGGTACTGACCTGGCTGCCCAGTTCCCTTCCTCCCACAGCATTCCAGAGTGATTCCATGAGATCCTGCTCTTCCCAAGAAGGCCTCAAGTACCTAAAATAAGTTTTACCAATATTTCTAGAAAAATCACCAGCGCCCAAAGATTCTCCTCAGTTAGTAAATTTCCATTGGGTTGCCCTGTACTTGTACTACGTTGACCCATTCTCAACATTTATCCACTTACATATATATTTCTTATCAATTCATTTATTGGCTTACTCTTTCAATCACTCATTTAACAAAGGTTTATTGACTACCTACTATGTGCTCTGGGGAATCGGCTGTGAACAAGAGACATCTTCTCTTTCCCAAGTCACACAACTAAGTGTTCCCAATTCAATTTTTATATATTATTGTACATCTCGATAGACTTTATTGAGCACCTGTTATGTGCTAGGCACTGTTCTCACCATTTTATATGTATTAATCTTATTAATCCTCACAGTACTCTAGGGGAAATGTCTATTTTATAGATGAGAACACTGAGATGGGGAGCTGAAAATAATTTTTGTTAGTCCCCCTACCTAATAAGTGACATAGCTGGGATTTAAGCCAAACAATCTTATTCCACAGTCCACGCTCTTAACCACTTCATATGTTTATATCGATGAATAGAAAAAAAAAACTGGAAGGCTATAACCAAATGTCAATCAAAGTTATATTGTTATGTGGAAGTAGAGAGAAGGTAGAATGACTAGCGATCTATATTTTATTCCTGCTATATAGTCTGTCTTCTCTCTCTTGTGCACGGGCTCTCTCTCTCTCTCTCTCTCTCTTCCCCTCATAATTGTATTTTACTTGTACAGCGAGAAAAAGTCAATCAGGTTTTATACGCATTTAAAGAGCCGGTTTGTAGGAGACAGGCAGTGGAAGGAGTGGCTGGTGGGCGGCAGCTCACATTCAGGCCCAGAGGTCTGACCGATGAAGCTATCTTTCCCTCAGGAAGTACCATGCAGGGAGATGCATCTTCACCTCCTGATTCTTTCAGCTCCTCAGCCCAACCTGTAAGCCTTTTTGGTGACATTGCCCAGTATTTGCAACTAGGAAGATTCTAAAATAGGGACGCTTTTCAGTGACCGTACCAGCCGCATGGGAACAATGTGTGCTCAGGGAACAAACATGTTTCATAATCACCAGCCCAGAGAAGGTTAACTGCACAAAAATACCTGCTTCAGAGTAAGGCTTGGTGTCAGCTCAGTCACTATGACAAGTGACCAGTGACCCAGGCTGCAGATGACTCCTTGCCCCAACCATTACCCTGCTGTGAAGTAAACAATAATGTTATTCTTATTTCAGTGACATTCTCGTATTCCCATGTGAGTACGTCTGTTTATTTACCACAGTAAAGGATGAGTGCTATTTCATTTGCTCAGAAGGAAGAACCCACAATTCAACATTCATGTTGTGGCAGGTATTTTGCCTGTTTAGGTCGTTTAATCTTCAAAGCAAATGTATGAAGTCAAATACGACCCCCCCTATTTTACAGATGAGGAAATGGAGACTCGGAGAGGTTAAATAACTCATCCTCTAGCTATTTTACAGGAGATAAACTGATGATAATTTTTAAAACAAACAATCTTTTAATATCTTCTTAAATAAACTTAAGAAAAATGTTGATAACAAAATGCATCACCACCCACCCACGTGGATGTTGATAATGAAAGCGTTGGTGTGGACACCCATTCTTTTGAGAATTCATCTGCTTTTCATAAAGTAGACCTGAAAGCTTATTTGGTCACCTAATGATATATTCAAACCAAAATCCTATCTTCTGTACTCAACATGAGGTTGTATTGGGAAGTTGTATTTTAGTCGTATTTTAGTCGGAGTGCAACGGGCAGCCATTGAAATGTTTGAGGCAGGGGCTGCTCTGATCTGACTTGTGGTTAAAGCTCATGCTGGCTGCCGAGAGGATACTGGATTGAATGTCTGTCTCCGTACCTGGACAGTAGACCCTATTCTGATTTGCTGTTTATTCCCTTAGGCCTGTCTCTGCCCATTCAAGCATCAGCTCCATGGGAATAGGGACCTTGTCTATTTTCTCACTACTGTGTCACTCGTGGTTGTAACAGTGTCTGGTCCAGAGTAGGCTGCTGATAAATCTTTGTTGAATGAATGAGTGAGTGAATTAACACAAGAATAAGCAAATGAATGAAGGGTCACACAAATGAACAATAGAGTGTGGTGAGTGCTGTGAAATGAAAAGGGGAGAGGGCCACGACAGCATGTAGGAGAGTTTGACTAGGGGTGGGAGGGTGATAATGGTTGTAGCGTCGAGGCAGAAATGAAGAGAAGTGAGTGAAGGCATATCTGTGACATAAATGTAATGGAATTGCTGATGTACTTGATACGGGACGTGGGAGGTTTGGCGAACGCCCTACATGTGAAGGTGAGCTTCATTTCCTTAGCCCTCTGAACTGGACATCCGATTCAATTCAATTTAAGATGAGTGAGTGACTGTTTCCCAAGTTGTTTATTAGCTCGCTGTGTAGAAAACCTGCCAAATAGCGAGCTTGATTTTCTAAATAATGAGATTCTCTCACTGAAAATAGGGGAATAACAGTGGTTATTTTTTATAGTAGCTACAGGAATCAGTTGGTAGCAGTCTCTCTATGATGCTTTCTTCAACACTCCCTTCCTTAATCTCCTGATATTTCTATAAGGTTTCCATGGCTAGGTTTCCATGACACCACAACAGTCAGTTTCATCCATATCAAAAAAAAAAACGGTCAGAAAGAAAAGCCTTTTGCTCTTTTCCTTCACCTGAATGAATGTACCTATTCTCCACCCACTGCCCAGACACACACACACACACACACACACACACACACACACCCTCGTGCCTAGCACAGAGCTAGGTACACAGATATTTACAACAACCATCAATTGACTTACCTACTTGGGTTAAAATAGCTTTCATATCTCAGAGACTTTTATGGACCATCTGATTATTATTTCTAAAGAGCAATTTCCAAGTTAAGTGTTCTTCCACTCTAGACTCTGAAAGTGATTAGTTGCTGAAGGCAGACACTATTGTTTTACAAGTTACAAATAAAATTCCTCTCATGTTATTATCCTCAAAGACCTGCTGTTATTTTATTATCTTCATTTCAAAAGCTAGTAGCCAAGGGGATTATTTTCATATATATGTATGAAGCATAGATTTTCCTTTTCCCTTCAGCCTCCTTGCTCAGAATTTGTTGGCTAGACCTGAGCCTTCCTAGCTTTCCCTGTGATGGACTTTATTTGCAATTTCTATTTCTTTGACAGGAATGTTTTGGCTGAGCTCACAGAGGGTTCATTCACAAGTTTCAGGAGGGCTTCACTCTCCAGATCCAAGACGTGCTTTTCTGCAACACAGTGGGCTATTGCCTCCCTGATGGATTCATGTCTCTATTGATATTTCCAAGTCATAAAGCTAGGATGACTAAGTAAACAACATGTGGATTCCATCACTGCAGGCTTCCTCCCTTGACTGTAGCGTGTTGACTTTTCTTGGGTGGGTGCACCTGTCTGTACATGGTGGACAATTTTTTTGTGAAAACCATTGAGAGGCTGGGCTATCTTCTCAGGCCAAATGCTTCTGCAAGGTAGTAGATGCATAAAACACATCTTAAGCATCAAAACCTTTTGGGAGTCAAACAACAGAGTGAGCATACCATGGCTTCTCAGACACCAAAGATGTTGTTCCAGGGTCTCAGAAATGTCCATAGTCTGCATCCTTCTGACTCAGTTTGCAACACATCCAATTTCTATGGATTTCCCCATTTGTCTCCATAGTTGTCAGGTTCTACCAATTCTATAAACACAATGAAAGCCCACTGAGCTACAGGCACTGAGCTACAGCCTTATGGGTCCAGATGGGAATTTTGTACCTTCTTGATGTCTGCAGGGTGGTTAAATACTTTTATGTGTCTCAGTTTCATGAAGGGCTCAATAAAGGAGTGCTTTGATGGACAGATCACAAAAATAAATGAACCATTCATTTTTAAAAATATCTCTTTGGGAATTGTTCTGCTATGGTTGTGCTCAGAACCCTGAATAAGAATTTGAGACAGTTTTAATAGAAAGGTGTCTAAAATACAACACAGTGCCCCAGTGGCTTTTGGATATATGTTTCCTTTTTTTAATTTTGTGAATAGAGAGCATTGTTGATCATGCTTAGAACTCTTCCAAGTTTTTTCATTGCATTTGTTTCTTGCCATAACTGACAATGCCCAGCATATTTCTGGACCTGGCTTTTCCTCGTTTCATGCTTAGTCATTTGACCCTGTTTCTCTGTATCCAGCCACGTGTCATTTTTACAATTCCTTAACACCTTCATCTTCCTTCCCACTTTAAAGCCTTCATACCATATAGTTCCCAGTGCTGGACAATTCATACCACATATGCACGCGTGCACACACACACACACACACACACACGTGCACTCACCAACCCTACGCACTCATCCATCACACACCCTCTTCTACCCAGTTATCTCCTAGTCATCCTTCCTATCTTAATTCAAGCACCACTTCTGCAGGAAAGCCTACACCGAGCCTCCCAGGTTAGATTAGGTTCTTATACATCTTCATAGAGCTGATACTTCTCCCTCAGAGCACTTGACTCAGTTGGCAATTATATAATCACTTGGGTAGTTCTTTGTCAATGGCAGTCTTCACCCTAGATTTTTGTAAGCCCTGTGAGAACAGAGACTGAATCTGTATTTTTGCTTACCATTATAACCTCAGCCTCACACAGAGCCTGGCACCTAGTTGGCCTGCAATAAAGATTGGATGGATGGATGGATGGATGGATGGATGGATGGATGGATGGATGGATATGCATGAGTGCAGGTGTGTTTCTGTCAGGGCATAGGAATATTGCTAATGTAACTTTAATTCAGGCAGTTCTGATAAACAGAAAGTAGAAACGACAATATTTTTCGTATGACTCAACTGCTTTGCTAATTCTGCTTACAGAATCAGCATTCATTCAGTCACATAAACACCATGAATGATTCATGGGCCTCTGGTTAGCATTCAGGGAAGAAAAGTCTATTTATACGACTTACGAATATCATAGAAATACCATGTCTTGTTAACTATGTGTCTGTGTTCATTTCAACTTAATCACAGAAACAGCAATTACTCCTGTCTAACGCCATTAACAGCCTCCTAATGTGCCAGAGATAAATTACTCAATAAACAAACGTGTAAATACATTAGCAGGGACCGATTGCGTGTCATGTTACACACTCTGGACAGTCAGCAGCCGTTGCCTTCCCTTTGTTTTCCCTTTCCCTCTTCACCTCCCCACAGTGGAGCAGCCTGTGGTATTTGGGACAGCTCCAAAGAGATAGGATGAAGAGTACACTGAAGCTTAACGAGAAATAATATGGGAAGGCCCCATCACTCATTACTGACTGGTACAATGAAGCTGGGAATGCATTTTTGATCATGTACCAGATAATTAAAATAGTTGCAGAATGTAGAAAGGTTGTTAAAAAGCACATGGGGAATCAGAAGAGCTTAAAATAGTCAAGATTGCATACCAAGGCCAGGTTTGAATCCTAGCTGCTAATGGCCCGTGCCCATCCAAAGGCTGGTTTGGGGAGAAATGGTCATCGTATACTGTTGCTGGTAAAGTTACATTTAAACACAGAAACCGAGGCCTTTTAGAATTCCCTTATACTTTGGCTTCCCAGTATGTAGCCTAGTCTTGCCTAAAGGGTCCAACAATCCATGGACTCATGGAGAATGGGTTTTGTGGTTCATGAAAAATGCTCTCTCCCAGGACATAATCCATGAGGACTACATGGGTGAGGTCCAGGGCCATAGGCACCAAGTACCCATAATGCAATCCTGAATGGTAGCTTCAATTTTCTTTTAAAATTTGTCAAACTTAAAATAACCAATTTTTCAAAACTTACTTAATTTGATGAATTTGCCATCAATAGAAGTCATCCTCCTAAATGTATTGTTTTGGGTGTTTCGAAAAATAAAAGCAATGCATACCCATTCGAATCTATATCTATATCTAGAGACATCTATGTAGATACATAAATATAGATACCTGCATAAAATAGTACAGATATTTATAAATTAAAAAGTAAAAGTCCTTCATTTGCTCCTTCTCCTGCTACAAATCATATCCCGTTCCCCAGAGATACCCAGTGCTAACCATTTGATATATTTACTTCTATTTTTACACAAATAGGATCCTACCATATATACCATTCTATGACTTCCTTTTTTTTTTTTTAATTTAAGATGTATTTTAAATGTCTCATTGGGGGAAACTGGATAAAGGGTCCATGGGACTTATTTTGCAACTTCTCATGAGTTCATAAATATTTCAGAATAAAAATTTTTTTAAAGCAACAACATTTTCACTATTTGAAAAATGTCTCTTAGCTATAGTGCCACTTTGGCACAATGCAACTATCTCATTCTGTTGAATGGGTTACTAATATTTTATTATTAGGATATGTGGTAATTCTTTAAACTGGTCTCCTATTGATAAGCATTTAGGTTATTTCCCAGTTTTTCTGTACTATAAAAATGATGCTTGTGCTTTTACCCGCAGTTGTGATACTTCGACAAGCTAAGTGCCTTACCGGTTCCGATTGTTCTGTATGAGGCATGTAGCTAAACTTCACAATTTCAGGTAATTGTGTCAGGAAAGTTTTTGTATTCATACATTTGCATTTTTGTAAGAAATAGCTAGCCAGAGCAGATGCAAGCAAATTACTGAAAGTTTGTATTTACTCTCCAAAAGTTGCCTCTGCTTTTCGCCTGTGGCTTCTCCTGGAGGGGGGGCACGTGTTCACCAAATCTTTCCCACGTCTTCGGCGGAGACTCTTTCTGAGGCCAGCATGACTGAGCAGCCTTCAACCCTGACACAATCAAACAAACCAAAACCATCTGCAAGTTCAACAGAGGAGAGAAAGAGCTACTCCAATTGGTTGAAAACAAAAGAAATAATGAATTTCTAAAAGCAGTTGCTTAAAACTGTGCAGTTGCCAGGGCTCCAGTGACAGAAATTAACACTTTATCCCTAGGATGAAACCAATTCATCAAAATTCATTACTTCATCCCTAGGATGAAGCCAGACTTGCTTTGAATGTTAATATTTGTCACGGTAACACATACCCATTTTAATATTTATTAATGTAACAAATTTAGGAGCCTCTACTATGCGCAGGGCACCATGACATATATTGAGATACAAAGAAAAACAAGGCACCCTCTGCACCCCCAAAAAAGCACTCTGTCCAAACCAGTAGTTCTTAGTCTCTTTTGCAGCCATGGACCCCTTTGAGAATTTGATGAAAGCTGTGGAACTAGGAAAATGTGCATGTGCACATACAGGAAAAACCCAAGTGACCTTAGCTAGTACTCCAACTTGGAAACTAATCATTAAGCTATGGAGCTAGGTTAAGATCACTTGGTCTACTAGGAATTCAAAATAGGTAACTGGAAAAATTAGAGAACATCCAGCTAAAAGGTTCTCTAATGAAGAATGTACCTTATAATACTTCTCATTTACAAAGTGTTTTCTTCTGTCAACATCCTCCTGTGTAGTAAGCCAACTCCATTTTTGTCAGATGAGGTAGGAAGCTTGGAGAGATGATGTGGTTACCCCAGGGCCCACTCAGTTATCAGCTGGAAGAACTCTATCCAGAATCCAGGTCTATGACATGTACTCTGTTTTGCTAAATGGGGTAGATGACTAATATGAAATGCCATGAGCAAGGTTTAAAAAAAAAATCCTAGTGTCCACCATACAGAGATGAAAAGTTCTGACTAGTCAAAAGGATTACTTTTGTATATGGGCATATTTAAATTTGATAAAGTATTTCTCTCTGTCTCCCTCCCTCCCTCTCTCCTATCCTCTCTCTCTCTCTCTCTCTCTCTCTCTCTCTCTCTCTCTCTCTCTCTCTCTCTCTCTCTCTCTCACACACACATTCTCACTTAGTACATATTTGTTTCTGCAGTCAGCTCCCCCTATTAAATTATGTATTCCTTGAAGCCAGGGACTATAGTTGGTTTATTTTCATTTCTTCGGTGCCTAGCAATATGCCTGCCATAGTCAGCACTCACTGTCTGTTGAGTGAATGAAACTTCATTGCACAAAGAAAGAAATTAACAAGATTTGCTTCTACTAAATATGTTCCTCAATTCATGTTCTGCCTTCAAAGTTCATCTCTATGACATGAAGTGTCATCAGATCATTGACATACTACTCTTCGTTTATCCTACATTTTTTGTTCTCCCTCCTCCCCATTTTTTAAAACCGGCTGTGATATTTGATAAGTGGAACCAAGCTGGGTTGAGTCTAGTTTAAACATTCAACACTAAGCAGTCTTGCACGTCACATAATCAAAAATGTCCATATTATGTGCCAAAATAGAAGAGACCTTAAGCAATCATTTAATTATTTAAATTAGTTACAGGGTTTGGATACTGTTTTAGCTGAAAGCTTATTGGGAAGAAAAAAAAAGAAAACAGTAAAAAGCTAAACTGTAACTTACCACCCAACCCAAGCCAAACAACAACTTTGGAAGCAATGTTATTGCTAAAATGAATGGTTTAACCACTCTTGGGTCTTGGAAACTATAGCCACCCTTGCCAAGAAGGAGTAAGGGAATAAGTCTGTCATTTAACCACACTGAAATCCTTGAAGGCAGGGTCTATTCCTGATCCATCTTTGTATTCTAGAAAATTGTCTGGCATACAGCGAGTGCTCGAGTCATTTTTACTAAATTAAATTGGATTTTTGCAAAATGTATACATACCTGTAATAGATGTTTATATGTGTGGATATATTGTATAAATATCCTCTGTGGTTGAGTAGCCTAAAAGGGCAGGCTATGCCCCATATCTTCCCACATACAAACTGTAAAAAGTCCACAGCACTTATTCGTATGTGACCACAGCTAAAGTCAGTAGTGTTATAGAATTCCACCTAGTATGTGCATATTCTATGTAAAGCCACTCTCTATATAGTAACAATTCTTTATAATACAGTCTCTGAGACATTTTCCTAAATATAAAGGTAAAATGATCCATTATGCTATATACTTAGTGTATACTTTGAAATTCAGTACTACCCTGCTTCCGCCGGTCAGCTTCCTACACCACACAGCCCACCCTCCCAACCCCAGGGGGCTCCACTGCACCACCGTAAGCTGCGTGTGGTTCAACTTTGTGGGTTGTGACGGCACATGAATGGCCTCTTCCCGCCATTCATTTTCGCCGTAGTGGACAGTTCTGACCCACAGTGGCTGACACAGCAGGCAGCTGGTGGAGCTGGGCTCTTAGCAAAGAAGCTAGGGGAGGGCAAAATGTGATGCTAAAATGCCAGTTTTGTGAAGACTCAATGTATTTTTAAGAAAGTGGTTGACAAAACAGAGGGTTAAGATCAGCAGGTAATCGCGGATTGATAGAAGCTGTGCAATAGTAGCAAGAGCCTAGAAAATGTCGCTGTAGCTTGGGAGCATGACCTGCAGCTGGAAGCAAGTAGGACCCAAGGTAAGTCAGGGCTCACAGGAATAAAAGGTACCACGACAATAATTATTAAAGCACAGACCCAGGAACATACTTTAAGAACATACTCCTTATTGAGCAGATTCAGTCAGAATTTTCAGGAATACATGGCATGCTTATACCATGAAGTTCTTAAGTTTCCTACTACTTAGAAGCACCTAGCCAGTACAAGAACAACCTATGACTCAGGAGAAAATCCCAACCTACCTTCTTATCTACCGTGTTTCCCCGAAAATAAGACCTCGCCGGACAATCAGCTCTAATGCGTCTTTTGGAGCAAAAATTAATATAAGACCTGGCATTATATTATATTGTATTGTATTGTATTGTATTGTATTATATTATATTTATATTATATTATATAAGACCAGGTCTTATAGTATATTAAAATAAGACAGGGTCTTATATTAATTTTTGCTCCAAAAGATGCATTAGAGCTGATGGTCTGGCTAAGTCTTATTTTCAGGGAAACACAGTAAGTTACCTTTGCCACAAGGAAAATTAAATTGAGGAAAACACTTGAGACCACTATAACAGTCAACACACAATAATTCCACTTACTCTAAAAACACCTCTCCCCATTTTGAGAGAGAATCCTGCGGGCTCTGAGGAAGGAGGCAGGACAACTCCACCCCTCTCTTCTTTGTGCCCTCCAGACCCACACTAGCTGGATTGAAAAGTGGTCACTCTTCACCAGCACCTAATTTAGCACCCTGGCACTCAATAAATATTTAACGCTATCAAATGTACTTACCGGAAACAGCTTGGAAATGAATTGCCTCGTTTTTAAGCAACGGCTTAGAAAAGGTGCATTTCGCAAAAACCAAATTAACTTGTTAATAAAAGCAAATGATTCCATGTGTTACATGATATTCTTTTGGTGTTTGTTTCAAAGCCACATAACCCAGAAAATAGCTCCCTTACTAAGAGGAAATGACTCATTTTTTAAAAATTAAAATGATGGTGGTATTCATCTAATCATTCAGCAAATATCTGAGCACCTATTATTTGTCCAGTGCTGTTCTAAGCACTGGAAATGCAGTGGTGAACAAGGAGACAAGCTTTCATGGTGATTGCATTCCAATAAGCAAACGTAAATACACAAATAAATAGATATATAATGTCATGTAGCAGGAAGAAAGAGGAAGTAGAGAAAGGATGTAGAGAATGATGAGAGATACTATTTCACAAAGAGTAAAAGGCATCTCAGAAGAGGTGACATTTAAATCAGTGATCAAAATGGAATGAGAGTGCAAGGCATCTAGAGAGTTCCAGGTAGATGGGAGGGAGGACCTGTGGCAAGAACATCTTTAGCCAAACTCAAGAAACACTAAGGAAGCCCATATAGTTTGATGAGTGCGAAGGAAATCAGCGAAGGTGAGGTTGGAGAGGTAGCAGGAAGTCAGATTTTGCCAGGCTTTGCAGGCCATGGTGAGGACTTTGGATATCATTCTAAGTGTGAATGAAAGTCACAGCAGGCCTTTGAGTAAGGCATGATCAGATGGAACTTTGGATTAAATACCCCCAAACAACTTTAAATCATCCAAGTAAAAACTTCTGTTTCTAGTCAAACATGAACTAGATATTTAGTGAACCCCTTTCTCTAAATGGCACATCTAAAAGTGATGGACACACAAGTGTATGCTGAGCTGGCAGAAATGGAAGAAAATTCCTTGGAGACTAAAGATATAAGTCCAGAAGGGTAAATAAGCTTTGCAGTGACATTTGCCATGGGATTATCTGTCAATTCCTGGTGACTTAGAATCTTAATTTTAGAAGGTTTTTCCCCTAGAAGATGGAAGCAAATCTTGAGATAGTAGGTGTGACAATTAAGTTCACGAACTTGTTGAAACCATGTTGCTAACCTTTTTTTATATCAGAGGGATTATTCATTATGAATTTGTACCAACTGGACAAACAGTTTACCAAGTTGACTATTTGGAAGTGCTGAAAAGGATGTGTGAAAAAGGTAGATGACCTGAACTTTTCACCAACAATTCATGGCTCTTGCATCACGATTATGCACCAGCTCACACGGCACTGTCTGTGAGGGAGTTTTTAGCCAGTAAACAAATAACTATATTGGAACACGCTCCCTACTCACCTGATCTGGCCCCCAATGACTTCTTCTTCTTTACCCAAAGATAAAGGAAATATTGAAAGGAAGACATTTTGATGACATTCAGGACATCAAGGGTAATGCGACGACAGCTCTGATGGCCATTCCAGAAAAAGAGTTCCAAAATTGCTTTGAAGGGTGGTCTAGGCGCTGGAATCAGTGCATAGCTTCCCAAGGGGAGTACTTCGCAGGTTACCATAGTGATATTCAGCAATGAGGTATGTAGCACTTTTTCTAGGATGACTGTTCGCGAATTTAATTATCAGACCTCCTATAAGCAAAGTAGGACGCTAGATCATGAGATTCATAGTTAACACCTCATTGGTTAAAAAAATAAAAGAACCATCTGACTGAAGGAGACTGTGAAGATAGAAGCCTGTTTGGGTTAAGGCCTTAAGTGACACGTTAAAAAATAAGGAGTCCATCTGAGAATTCTAAATCTAATACTGCAGTTATATAGATATGGGACCATAATTCATATAACCTTTGTGGCAAAAGAAGAAGAAGAAGGAGAAGGAGAAGGAGAAGGAGAAGGAGAAGGAGAAGGAGAAGGAGAAGGAGAAGGAGAAGGAGAAGAAGAAGAAGAAGAAGAAGAAGGATGAGGGGACGAGGGAAAGGGAAAGGAGAATGAGGAGGAGGAAGAACAGGAAATTTAAAGTGGTATTGTGGCAGGAGTTTCCTGGAAGCCTACTTCTGCAACACAAATCCTCTTGGGAATAATATATTTTTAAAATGGAATAATATATTTTCTAGATGCCTAGAAAACATCTCACAGATAAAGTGTACACATAACATTAGATGACCATTAAAAATCAATCAATGCATGAGGAAATAGGCAACCACGAATGAGAGATGATAAAACTACAAACTACAAAATCAGCCAACCAAAAAGTTTACGTATATTCAGAGTATCAGCTACAGAACATTAAAATTTTTAAATAAATGTTTAAATAAATAGAAGATGGTACCAAAGTTATAACCGAAGAAATAAACTATCATAATTGAATAGGCAGATATGAAAAGGAACTAAACATATTTTCTGGAAATAAAAATATTAAAATTAAAATTAGAAACTCAGTGGAGGAATTAAAAAGTTGGTTAGACGTAACTAAATAGAAAATGAATGAACTTGAAATTACAACAGAAGAAAATATCCAGAAAGAAGCACAAAGATGAAAAGGATATAAAAATGATAGTGGGTAAGAGACAAAAGAAACAGTGATAAAGTGTATATATACATTTCATTAGAGTTACAGAAGAAAAATCACAGAGAGAAAGAAAATATTTGAAGAGGAAAAGGGCTTAGAATTTTCCAGAGTTGATAAAACAGACACTTAAATTTAGAAATTCCAAGCATGATTTAGAAGGAGGAGGGAGGAGAAGAAAAAACAACTAAACAAAGGAAAAGAAAGAATACATACTTAGACATATAGTGGACAATGTATAACTGAAAGTAAAGAAAAATGTCTGAATTGTGAAGTTTTTAAACGTAAGGATAGAATTAAAATAATTTACAACAATAATATGGATGCCACCTCTGCTAAGGCAGCGGTTAAAGGGAAATGTAATGCTTACATTAGAAGATAAGAAAGGTCTTAAATTATCTAGGTAAGTGTCTACTTTGGGTGTTAGGGAAATTTTTTAAAGGATAGAAGCAAAGGAATAATAAAGATAAAAGTAGAAATCAATAAAATAAAAACATTCAATAGAAATTATCAAAAGAGCCCAAAAGTTGACTCTTTGAAAGGACTAGTAAAATTTACAATACAAAAAAATAATTGGCAAGATTGATCAAGGTTAAAATAAAAGAAGGCACAAATAATATTAGAAATGCAAAAGAGAAACCTAATTAATATATGGCACAGACATTAAAAAGATAACAGTGTCTGACAAAGGATTTGTATCCAAAATATATAAGAAACTCTTACAATTCAATAAGAAAACAACCAAATAAAAATTACAATGCATACTCATGAATAATAGGAAAATGATTTGAAGATATACTTTGCAAAAGAATATATATGAACAAGGATAGGAAATGATACTCAACATCTTTGGTCATTAAAACCACAATGAAATGCACCTACACATACACTAGAATAGCTAAAATTCTTTAAATTTGTAAAAAGAAAATCTGATGATTCCAAGTGTTGATTAGTATGTGGGGCACCTGGAACTCTCCTATATCACTAATGGGAATACAAACTAGGACAGCTGCTTCGGAGAATAGTTTGGTAGTTTCTCAAAAAAGTTGAGCTTATATTTCCAATGTGACTCAGGAATTTCACTCCTTAGTAGCTACCCAAGAGAAATGAAATCATATGTTCACACCAATATGTTCACACCGTATGTTCGTAGCAGTCATACATAATAGTCAAAAAATGCAAAGAACTCAAATGTCTATCAACTGGAGAATGAATTTAACAAAATGTGGCATACCCATACAATGGAATACTACTCAATAATAAAAAGAAATAGACTACTAACACAACAACATTTATGAGTCCCAAAAACATCATGCTAACTGAAAGACTTAACACCGTATGATTTCATTTATAATAAATTCTGGAGAAGGTAAAACTAGAGGGGCAGAAAAGAGATATATGGTTGCTTGGGGCAGGGATTGAACACAAACAGGTATAAGAATTTTTTTTTGAGGTGATCATTCGAAAGCATGTTGTCTCATTTGCATGACATTTACCTAAACTTGTTGAACTTTCCACTTAAAGTTGATGAATTTATTGCATTTAAATTATACAATAAAGCTGTAAAGATGCTAAAAATAAAACAAGATGATAGAATATTATAAACATCATTATGTCAACAAATTTGAAAATGTATATAAAATGGACTATGAAAATTGCCAAAACCAATCCTAGAAAAAATAGAAAACTTGAATGGTCCTATCACTATTAATAAAAGTCAATCAATAGGTATAAATCTTTCTTAAAGAGTACATAGGATCCAGACAGTTTTAGAGGTGAGTTCTATCAAACATTCAAGGAAAAGAACATTTCAACCTTAAACAAACTATTTAGCAAATAGAAAAAAAAAAAAGTAGGAAGGGAGATACTCTCCCTTTTAGAGGCTCAGATAACCCTGATAGAGAAAACTTGACAAGAAAGGAAAACTATCCTCCAATCTCATTCATGAACATAGATACAAGTCCTAAGCAATATATTAGCAAACCAAATTAAGCAATGTATTAAAAAAAAATAACTCATAACAAGGTTTGAGCTTATTCTCAAAATGCAAATTTACTTCAAATGTACAAAATCTGTTAAGGTAGTTCACCACATCATCCAGTGAAAGGAAAAAAATACACGTGATCATTGCAATAGATGAAAAAAGGATTCAATAAAACTTAACAACCATCCATGATAAAATCTCTTAGCAAACTAGGAATGGAAAGGAATAATTTTAACCTGATAAATGGTATCTATAGATACCAGGTATCTATAGAAACCTGGAGCCTCTGTCATGTTCAATGGAGAGACACTGCAAGCATTCCTACTAAAATCAGGATCAAGACAGCAATTCCCTCCGTCACCACTTGTACTCAACAACGTATTGGAGATCCTAGCCAGAATAGCAAGAAGAAAAAAAAAGAAATGAAACATAGAAACATTGAAAAATAAGAAATAAAACTCACAAGTGATATAATTATCTACATAGACAGCACAAAAACACTTACAGAAAAATCCTTAAAATTCATGACAGAGTTTAGCAATATTACCGGATAAAAGATCAACATACAAAAGTCAATTGCAAATCTAGTTACCAGCCATAAGCAGGTAGAAAACATATATTTTTAAAAGATACCACTATAATAGCTATTAAAATGTAAGGTATTGAGGGGAAAATGCTATAAAGGATATGCAAAGGTTTACATAGAGCATTATAAAACCTATTTGAAAGGTATTTATGAAGTGCCAATACTCTGCTAGGTAGCAGAAAATCTAAGGCTCGTAAGACAGTGTTCCTACTCTCCAGCACCAACAGGCTGCTGGGAGAAACTGGTGCCCAAGAAAGTGGCTGCCACGCTGTGGGACAAGAGCACTGGAGGTGTGTTTCGATACAGTGACAGAGATGATTCATGTTTGGGAGGGTCAGAAAAGGGTCATTCAAAGTTGGAGACACTTGTACTTACTCTTGAGGATGAGGAGGGAATTTTTCAGGAAAGCAAGGAGGAAGAAGGAATAAGCAATGCTTGCAAAGCAGAGAAACCAGGATGGGAATAAGAAATGGCATGGGATTTTCAAAGAACCCTGCACTCCACAGCCATACCAGCTTAACAGGAATTGGCTGAAAATGCCATCAATTGCCCCATCTCTGACATCTTGGCCTGTCATATCCATTCCGTCCTGCCTCTTCCCTCCATCTCTGCCTATTGAATTATTTCCTGGATCTGGAGGTCCGATTCAAATTTCTTTTCTCTGCTCTCCCACCCTACCCCACTGTGATTCATCTCTCCCCTCTGTTCTGATAGTACCCTGTACCTCCAATTTTAATGGCATGCCTGCTGCATTCTTCTGTTTACCAAATAGCAATCGAAGAATTTCTACTAGCTTTGCAAACTACCAAGCTGATAACTAAGTGGGCATGCCCCACATGTGTTTTAAATAGATTGCATTGCTTTCACTAAGGGAGTCTATAGTGCTGTTCCTTGCAGTACATTGTGATCTGAAGGAACTCTGCATTGTTGGTTTTGTTTTAGAGCGTGCCATCACAGTGAATGACTCACCTTTGTCTAACCCACAGGGAGACCAAAAGACAAAATCTGTACCACGTGGCCACTCAGAAAACGATATGAGTTTCTCACCTGCTCTCTCCTCATTCTCCTCTCTAACCCAAATCCCCTGTGTGCGAATACAGACAAGTTATGGACTATCAGGCTGCATTCTGCTGGTGAAAATGCTAGTTTGCACATCAGCTTGCTGCACTTATGCACTGCAAAGCAGATTCATCTGGTCATGCACGGAAATCAGTCCTGATATTTCCTGCTGCTGCACAATTTCTAAGACATTTTCTAAAGTTAATAATTTTGTATCATTCAGAATAAGTGATGCTATTTCTCTTCTGGTTCAGAGGACGTATGAAAGTATGGAGTAGTAGTGAGAGCACTGGACTCAAAGTTCCCAGGAAAATACTGCTGGAGAAATCTCTCAGGTCTCTAGAACCTCAGGTTCATCATCTTCCAGGAGGTGATAATGTCATTTACCAGACCTATGCCATTTGGCTGTTGTGAGGATCAAATAGGCCAGTGGCTGTGTTAGCAGTTTGAGAAGTGTACTCCATTCCAATGCCATGTGCTATTATTATTACTAAGAGTAACCAGCACAAGCTGATAAACATTTCCCTTCTCGTGGGTTTAGATCCTTTGAAGCTATTGTTCACTATTAATACACGAGAAGAATCAGCTCTTCTGAGGCATGCCCAGAAAGTTCCTTGAGGACATCATTGCTTTTAGACAGCTAAGATTAATCCACATGAATGGAACTTGCTATCTTCTTTGAGCACCTTTCAGCACCACCCAAAATCTATCTCTTTTTATTGAGATATAAGTGACATATAACACTGTACATGTTTAATGTATATAACAAGTTGGTTTGGTACATTTATATATTGCAATATAATTACCACTGTAGCTTTAGCTAATACCTCTGTCATGCCACATAATTGTCTTTTTATTTTTTTTTCTGGTTAGAACATTTATGATCTAGTCTCTTAGCAACTTTGAAGTATTTAATACAGTATTGTTAGCTGCAATCACAAGGCTGTGCATTACAGCTCCAGCATTTACTCATCTTCTCACTGCAGGTTTGTACTCTTTGACTGACATCTCCGTAATTCCCCCCACCGCAGTGCCTGGTAACCACCATTCTACTTTCTGTTTCTACAAGTTTAGGTTTCTCAGATTCCACATATAAATAATACCATACAGTATTTGTCGTTCTCTGTCTAACTTCTCACTTAGCATAATGCCCTCAAGGTCCATCCATGTTATCATAAATGTCAGGGTTTCCTTCTTTCACGTGGCTAAATAATGTGTGTGTGTGTGTGTGTGTGTGTGTGTGTGTGTGTGTGTGTGTGTGACATCTTCATTCATATATTGATAGACACTTAGGTTTTATCCATGTATGGCTATTGTGAAAAATGCTGCAATAAACATGGGAGTACAGATATCTTTTCAATATCCTGTTTTTATTTCCTTTGGATATATACCCAGAAGTGGGATTGCTAGATCATATGGTAATTTTCTTTTTAATTTTCAGAAACCTCCATACTGTTTTCCATAGTGGCTAAACCAATTTACATTCCCACCTACAGTGCACAAGAGTTCCCTTTTCTCCACACACTGGTCAACACCTGTGATTTTTTTGTCTTTTTGTCAATAGCCATTCTAACAAGTGGGAGGTGGTATCTCATTGTGGTTTTGATTTGCATTTACCTGATGATTAGTGATGTTGAGCATCTTTTTATGTATTGTTGGCCATTTGTATATCTTTAAACAAATATCAACTCAGTTTCTCTACCCATTTTTCAATTGGATTGTTTTTGAGTTTTTGTTATTGAATTGTATGAATTTTTAAATATATTTTCCATTCTAACCCCTTATCAGACATGTGCTTCACCAACATTTTCTCCCATTCTGTAGGTTGCCTTTTAATTTTGTTGGTTGTTTCTTTGCTGTGCAGAAGTTTTTTAGTTTGATGTAGTCTCACTTGTTAATTTTTGCTTTTATTGCTTGTGCCTTTGGTGTCATGTCCAAAAAATCGTTGCCAAGATCAATGTCAAGGAGGTTTTTCCTATGTTTCTTCTAGGAGTTATATAGTTTCAGGTCTTATGTTTTAAGTCTTTAATCCATTTCAAAATAATTTTTGTGAGTTTGTAAGATGGAGGTCCAATTTATTTTTTCTGCATGTTGTATCCAGTTTTCCCAACATGATTTATGGAAGAAACTATTCTTTCTCCATTGAATATTCTTGTCTCCCTTGTCAAATATTAGTTGACTGTACATTTGAGAATTTATTTATGGGCTCTGTAGTCTGTTCTATTGCTCTGTGCATCTATTTTCATGCCACTGTTCACACTATTTTGATTACTATAGCTTTGAAGTATAGTTTGAAATCAGGAAGTGTGATGCCTCCAGCTTTGCTATTCTCAACAAATTGGGTATAGAAAAAACATACCCCAACATAATAAAGACCACATATGACAAACCCACAACTAACATCATATTTAATGTTAAAAAATTGAAAGCTTTTCCTCTAAGATCAGGAATAAGAGAAGAGTGCCCACTATCACCACTCTTCTGTAACAAATCCTAGTTAGTGCAGTCAGACAGGACAAAGAAGTAAAAAGCATCCAAATCAGGAAGAAAGGAGTAAAATTGTCTTTATTTGCAGATAATATGATCTTATATGAGAAAATCTTGAAGACTCAACCAAAACACTCTTGAAACTAATCAACAAATTCAGTAAAGCTGCAGGATACAAAATCAACACACATAAATCAATTGCATTTCTATACACTAACAAAATACCTGAAAAAGAAATAAAGAAAACTATTCCATTCACAATAACATAAAAAACAATAAAATACTTAGGAATAAATTTAACCAAGAAAGTTAAATATCTGTACAATGAAAACTATAAGGCTTTGATGAAAGAACATAAAAGATGATCTGAACAAATGAAGAAAATTCTGTGCTTTTGGATGAGACAACTTAATATTATACAATAAAGACATCGATTCTCCCATTTAATCTATAAATTCAGTACAATACAGTAAAAATTCTACTTTGATGTTTTGGAGGAATATGATAACTTACTTTAAATTTTATTTGGAGAAAGAAAAGTTTATGAATGGCTAAGTCAAGATTAGAAAACATGAATAGAAAGGGAGATTGCTCTACTATACATTAAAACACATGACAAAGCATAGTAACAAAAACAGTGATGCACTTGTGCAAAACACAGATAAATAAACCAATAAAATAAGACAGAGAGCTCATACACTGATCTGTACGTATATATGGAAACTTAAATATGATCATATCATATGCAAATGATATGTTTTATCTCTTACCTTCTGTATTAGTCAGCTCTCACTACCCCCAAATCTCAGCGACTTAACAAAAATAAAAATTTATTTCTCACTCATATAACGTGTTAAATACATGTTGGTTGCAGCTCTGCTCTGTATGTTTTCTTATTGGGGGATATAAGCTGAAGAAGCAGCCCTAATCAAGAACATGTCATTGTTGTAGCAGAAGGAAAAATGCAAGGGAGCCAGTAAATCCACGCAATGGCTATAAAAGTTTCTACTCAGAACTGGGCACACTGTCAAACCCATTCATGTTCACTGGCCACAACCAATCATACGGTCAAGCCTGATGACAGCAGGGTAGAAAGCTTCCTCGTCCCAGAGGAAGGCTCTGCAAATCACATGGCAAAAACCACACGAGTGTAACCCACTTGTAGTGTGGGGCGAGATAAAGGGGTTAGTGAATAACTGAGAACAAGACTATAATCCACCACCCCTTCTAAGCTTCATTCTTATTATCGCTTTGTCTTTTCTTTAGTCTCAGCCAAGACCTCTAGTGGTTAATAGTGAGCATCCTGGTCTTTTATCTTAAAGACAATGAATCTTAAATTTCTCTATTAATTATACAACACTTGTAGTAGATTCTTAGTACAAATAACCTTTATAAGTTAGGGAAATTCTCTGCTAAAAGTTTTGATCATAAATTTATGTTGAACCTAATCAGATGTATTTTTTTATCTTGTTTGGCAGCATCATACAATTTTTTTCTCCATTAGTCTGTTATACACTAACATTATAAATGAATTTTCTCTGTTGAACCACTCTATTGATCTTGATGTATTATTTTTAAATCTAGTTACATTAATATTTTATTTAGTATTTTTTAAATCCATGTTAATAAGTAAAATCAGCGTGTTATTTTAGTTTATGTTTCATCCTCATCTAATTGTGGAATAAAGCTATACTAGCCTTGTAAAATGATGTGTATAGATTTTACCTTTTTTCTATTTTCCAAAAACACCTATGAGATAAAATTAATATTCCTTAAAAATTTGGTAGAACTTTCTAATAAAACCATCTGGGCCTAGAGTTTTTTGAGAAAGACAAGTCTTTGTTTATCATTTCAAATTATTTCATACACATTGATGTGTTAAAATTCTATGTTTCTTATCTATACCAGTTTTGGCTTTTCATCTGTTTTTAAGAATGTATCCATTGTAACTAGGTTTTCATCTATTACTCTATAGCTGATCATAAAACTTATGATGTACAGAAATATGCCAAAATATTAGAAATTATCTCCAAGAGTAGGATTAATTAAACCATAATTTCTATGTTTTAATATATTCTATGTTCTTTTCATTATGGTCTGAATGTTTTACATGGATAAGCTATTGCTTTTACATTATCAGAAATAACTTAGGCTATTTCTGTTTTGCACTAAAATTAATCCATAAAACCTACCTAATTTCAAAAGGTATTTTCAAACACCCATGCCCCATTGGTTGATGGTATTTGGTGAAGCCTCAGGCAAACTTGCTTTCTCAGGTACTGAGTTCATCTGTAAACATGTAGAGCCCTTCCAGGGGGAAATCATAAGTAACCTGTACATGGGCCTGAATTCCCTGTGCATTTTCAATACTTGATAAATAATAATAATTAACAGGCCCTCCTGGTTTATACCAATTTATTTTATATAAAAGGACATTTTAATATAGCCAGCCATGGCTACAATTTTTTTTTAAATTTGTAATTGAACTCTTAGAACATTAGTTGTTTGTTCTGCTTGTCTTTTTACTTCCTTTATACTCAAGTATGGGTTTTGTTAAGCAGAGCATATTTCACATGAGGCCTCGAAAATATACTTTTTGAGAAAAATGCTTTTCTTGGTGTTTTGTGAGGAGTGGTGCCTTACTCTTGTTGGTCTTTAACAAGTGTTGTGTGTGAGTTCTGAGGATTCAATGAAGCTATTTTTTTTGAAAAGCCGTCAGACAATGCAAATTAAATCCAGTAATTGAAGAACCACAGCCAAATGGGTTCTGCTAGTTCACATACATTTTAAGACAAATGAAAGAGAGAGTGTGTGCAGGGAGGGATTTTTACCATTTTCCCTTTTAATTAAATATCTTTGGCCCTCTAGAGAAATGTACAAAGAAATGTACAAAATTTACATATATATATATATGTAAACATATAAATACATACATATATCTACCCCAGAGTGGTACCTTCTTCCCTCCCCTCTGTCTTGCAGTCATTCTAGAATAACCCTAGGTACATCAGTACTTTCTCTTAACATGAACAAAAGTGACCACAGGATCCTGGAGTGAATTAATTTGGGAGAGGCTAGAAACCACAAAATAAATTTTACATATTCACAGAACTCTCTGCCTTCATCTTCAAAAAGAGGATAACATGGTTTGGGAACATGGCACATGGCAGCTGTGCTCTCCTTTCCAGTAGATGAATGTACAAGAACATTAAGGGAGAAAGAGTCTGAAGGCACAGATGCAGGCTCTGCCAGCTCAGCTTCGTGACATGGGCAAGATACTCAACCTCTCTTCCTTGGGTTTCCTAACCCACAAATAGGGATGATAACAGCACCTAACTCACATGGTTGCCATAAGGATTAAGTAAAATAATATATTAAAGCACCATGTTTATAACAGTTTTATATATATATATATATTTATATATTTATATATTTATATATATTTATATGTATATAAAATATAACAGTTGTATGTGTGTGTGTGTGTGTGTGTGTGTGTGTGTATAATTCTGTATATAGCTTTTGTTTGTTTGTTTCCCCAACTAAACTTTATCAGGGCAAGGAGTTTAGTTCGTTTTGTTTGCTATTATACCTCCAGCAACTAAAATAGTGCCAGGGATATAGTAGGTCCTTAAGAAAAGCAACATTTACTGAGAGAATGCTGAATAAAAAGTATTTATCTTAGTAACCAGAACATATCTAGTAAGTGCTTGATGAATAATTCTATCATGGCAGTGATCACAGACAGTAGAAATGGTTGTGGGGCTGGTAATGGTGGAGGTGGCGCTGATGGCGACATGCGTGGTGGTGGTGATAATAGGCTAATGGCAAAGTGCATGGTTAAGAGCAAAGGCTCTGGGCAGCAGGCTACATGCGTTGACTCCTGAAAAATAAATTATGGACTACGACCTGGATGTCACTTTCCTCATCTGTAAGATGGGTTAAATAGTATCTACTTTATAGGGTTGGTTGTTGGAAGGATTCAATTAGTTACTATTTTAGGTGTATTTAGAATAGTACTAGCTATTATTAACATTGTTACTATTACACCGACTTCTTCCGTAACTGGTCAGTAACTGCTATTATGGACTATAACTTTAAAGGAAGGCATTCAGGGAAACCACCTCATCAGTGAGGTGCAATGTGAAAGACTGACCCAACAGAAAAATCATTCAAAGAATGGAGCATGCAAATTGTAAACGGCCAGTAAATAAGTATAAGAATCTGTGTACCTAACAAGTAATCAAAGCATGATAAGAAAAACAATGAAGAAATGCATGTGAACGATTAGAATAACAAAGATGAAAACAGTGACAATATCCAGTACTACCAAGGGGTTGGAGCAACAGGCACTTTTGTGCACAATTGGTAGGAGTGTAAATTGGCACATTTCTGGAGGCCAATTTGGCGACATATATTAATATCCTGAAAAGCTCCTTGGCCCGCAAACACCAGCTTTAATAATTTAGCCTAAAGAAATAATCAGACTAGTGCTTTATAATATATGTATGTATATATGAATTATAATGATACATTATATTTAATAGTAAACATTAGAATGTGCATCAGTATGGGAACTAGTTAAGTAAAATATTTTTATCCGTACAATGGAATATTTTTGCAGTCATTATAAATGATCAGTATTTGTTGACTTGGAAAGATGTTTGTGTTGTGTCATTATGTGAAAAAAAATCACATTATAGGACAGTTGATAGTATGATCACATTTTTATTTTAAAAATAAATCACTATGTATGTACATATTGATAAAAGCCTAGAAAGATATATCTCCAATCTTAAGATTTAATGTTAACAGTCATTACCTCTGGGTTATAGAATTATAGGTGACTTTCATTTTCTTCTCTATATTGTATTTTCTGAAATTTTTACAGTAAGCATCTATTACTTTTATAATGGGAGGGAGAATGCCGTCTAAATGCTGCTTTCACATTGTAAGAAAGGAGATTGATCAAGTGTCTGATTAATTTGATCCCTGAATTTAATTAGCCAAATTAAAAAACTCTAGCCCCAGAGTAAATTCTATGATCTGAAACAGCAGCAGCTAACAACTAGTAACCATGTAGTTACCATTTTTGTGACCATTAATTAGTGACCATTAGTCTTTACTCTGACCCAGACCGGAGGATGTGGTGAGATCTTCCAGTGCATTTGGTGCCATGACTCACCTAAAACAATAGCAGAACCATTGAGACTACGCATGGTCAAAGGCTGAACTGGGCCAAAATGAACTGAGCGCCTTCAGAGGAGGTCAAAACATCAAATATATTCTGCCAACAGGATACACTAGCACTGAGGTGCCCTCTGTCTTTTCTGCAGGCTCCCCCTTCATTAACACCTCCTCTTCCTTGGAATACTGTGTTGGTTCATTTGCTTTTATTCAGTGGTTTGCAAACTTTGGTGCGTGGTAATCACCTGCAAGGCTTGGTAAAACACAAATTGCTGTGGGCCCCTCCCCTGAAGTTTCTGATGGATCTGGGCTGGGCCGGGAGGATTTGCATTTCTATCAAGTTTCCAGCTAACAGCTGGGGCTGATGGTCCAGGGAGCACACTTTGAGAAAACAGGCATGGCCAGCTTACATACCACTAATGTTGCCATAGGTATTATTGCCTTTTAAAAATCACTTTATTGCAAGAACAAAACTAAAATAAGTAATGAAATTCAAGGTTTAAATTGCCCATAGTCTCCTTTCCCATTAAATCAAAGTTTTTCTTCATTTTCACTCCCTCTGAACTTTGTCTACACACGCATTCAATTTTTTCATATTTGCAGCGATCGTAGATAAAAGTATGGGAAATTATAAATGTCCCATATAGATGACAGAGTCTATGTCCTCTTTATTTCCTCCAACCAACCATTGACAACCTGGATCTGATATAAATTCTTCCACAGCTTTCTCTGTGCTCATACACACATATGAGCAATAGTATAGAAAAGTGGGCAAGAGCTCTGTCTGAAATGCGTGTTAAAATTCTGGCGCAGCTCTTAGTGAATGGACGTCCACAGGCAGCTCTAGGCCTTAGAATCTTTTTACTGTGGGATCAGAATAAGAATAATACCCACATCGGGTTGCTGTGGGATTTAGATGAGTTAAGTGAGAAGCAGATAGCCCAGCCCCTGGCGTATAATAGATAATGAATGTAAGCCATTATTATCTGTGCACATGGCAGGGGAGTGATTTTTACATACATTTCTCTGCACCTTGCTGTCCTCACAGCACTGACATTCTTCCAGGTGAAGAAATGGAGGTCTAACTAATTCTCTAATAGTTGGGTAATTTTCTACAACAGAGCTTACTTAGTGAGCCATCATCCTAGTGAGAGGCGCTCTGATTGGTTGCAGATTGTCACTGTTACAAATGCTGCAGCAACAGCCAGGACAAGCAAGCCTTCTCCCCCTCAGCACTTCAAGGCCACCAGTTCTGCCTTTCCCCTTTTGCACAGAAACAGCCCCTTGCCCCAGACCCTTCCTCAGACAGGGGTGTCCTCCATCGGCCACTTCCATTTTTCCTGCTCTCTTCCTCAATCTTTCCCCAGTCAAGCTGGCCAAGCCAGAGCAGAAGCCCCTCAGAGCTGAGATGCAGAAGCCAAAGCCCCTGAGACACCATCATCCTGAATTCACGCTGCTGCCATAGTTCCTGGGATGGGAATGAAGGCAACACTAGCAAAACATGCCAGGAAGCCATTTTGACTGTGCTGAGGGAACAAAAAACACCCAGGCAACCAGTTTGTGGACAGATGTTTCTGTCCACCATCTCTAGAACAACTCTGGCAGGGACACCAATCACAGATTTCACCTGTTTCAGGAATTAGCCATTAAAAATGATACCTGGTGTTGGCAGAGTGACGTAGGTGTTCTCAGAAGATTCTCTTGGATCTGCTACATTGTTATGGGGTTTTCTGCTAAGTTAAGTAACCCCCATGGCTCAGATCAACGGAGCTGTGATTTAGCTGTGCTGTTGAGGTTTGCTGGAATACTGCATCCAGCCACCTGTGAGCCAGGTATTTTGTGTTACAAGGTAGTTTAAAATGCTCCCTTAAAATTCCCATGAGCTCATCCAGTTCCCACTAGATATGGGAACTAACACTTATAGAAAATAAACAGAGGGTGCCAAAAAATGTATACACATTCTAAGAAAGGAAAAAACTATTAAAATTGTAATACTCAATATATACCGATAACAAAAGATGAATACAAGTCACGTTTGACTTCGGCAGTTACAAGAGGTGCTCAGAGTGGTTACCATCAGCGTCTGGTAACCATCAGTGGTTACCATCACTTCTGATTACAGTGAACTACTGCTTGAGCAATGTTGACCAAAGTGTCCACTTGTACACATTTTTTTTAGCACCCCTGGCATGTGCCCAGCACTGTTCAAATGTTATTTGTCACTTAATCCTCCCTGAAACCCAGGAATTGTTATCCCAATTTTGCAGATAAGGCCACTGAGGCTCAGGGAAGTGACGCAAATTGTCCAAGGTCCCTTACCTGGTCAGGAGCAGGAATTCAAGCCCAAGTCTATGTGAATAAAAACCTGTGTCCTCTCCACCACACTCACAACTATATCACCAAAGCCCATTTAAAAAAAAAAAAGATTATTTCTGCAACATAATCTGGAAAAAGCCACTTTCCCACAGTTGACTAGGATGTGTTTGCACACCAAACCTACTTAACAGTTCTATCGAATGAGAAGCCAAAGTATTTCTCATGCTCCTATCCAAGCAGTTAGTTGTAAATATGATGGCGTGATAATGGTGATGCCGGTGGTGTTGGTGGCGGTGGTGGTGGCAGTTATCTTTCATCCACTGAACACTCACTCTGTGCTAAGCACTTTGCACTCCCACCCTGATGCCTTTTTGTTCTCACAACAAGCCAGGTGTTTTGTGCTATAAGGGAGACACACAAAATAAAATCCTGCCCAGGTGTCCAAGTGTGCAGAGCTAGAACACCGCAGGCCTGAGATTTGGCCTCAAACCCCTGGCTCCACAGCCTGCGCTCGAGAACCAGCCTTCCATCTCTGCACTTCATCTAACACAGGGCACTTATAAAAGAAAACAGACATTGGAAATCCTCCACGAGCTTCCACTGCACTGATGGCCATTCTTAGATTTACGTATTTTATTCTGCAAGGCTCAGCCATCTTTGGGCACTTTAAATTAATCATTACCTGTCACAATTTATCTGCACTGTTCATTGTCAGCAAGCACCTGTAGACGTCAGGACTCCATTGCCCTCAGCTTTACATCATTTTTTTATTGTACAGCCGTAATATTAATAGGTGAGCTCTAGTGCTAGCAGGAGGCCGTTTTTATGGAGTTGCTGATAATATAGTTGCTCAGCCTAAATTAACTGGATAATTGCCTCACTCTTCTTGGTAATTTGTCATCATAGGCTCTCACACAACAGACGTCAGTCATGGCTAAGATGACGCTCTAATCCTCCAAGAAATCAAGAAAGAGCAGAACTGAATTGTGCAGAAGGCCCACAAACTCCCTGAACCTGAATTTTAGATCTCTGCCCAAGGATTGCCTCTCCTGGTTGGAGCAGAGCTGCCCACTTGGTTTCCCGACTCCTCACCTCGCTATCAAAGGTCATTAGGATAGTGACGTGTGCCTGCTGTATGCCAGCCAAGTTGGCGGCCACAGTGCATACCAATGGCATGGCGTTTTTGCTTGACTTGACAGCCGGCTTTTATACGAGTGGAATTAAGTTCTTATTAGCTGAAGCTACTCACAGTCTCAACTCTTTTCTTGCTAGAATTAGTGTGAGACACAGCTACTGAGTCCGGTAAGCGTCACATTTAATTGGCAATTTGGGAACTGCACCTTCACTGAAGTAAGGTAGCTCTTCCTTATTCTGCCTTTTACCAACCTGTGTTCCAAAGGCACTCTCTGCTGCAGAGGTAGCCAAAGTGGGAGGAGAGAAAAGCGCACATACACATGGAAACCCACTGCGTATGCTCTTCCCCTCTTAGACAGTCAGTATGAGAATCAGCATATTAAAGGCTCTGAAAAGTCCTGCAATATAGATACATACTAACTTTGCTTCACCCAGTGTTTCCCAGCCTTACTGAGTACCCTACTCTTTTTGAGAAAGGGAGTTCCATATGGCTATAAAGCCACATTCTCCCAAGTGGCCATGGCCCCTGGAGTCAGTAATGAAAATTAAGAAGACAGGATGCAGAGGCCAGTGGAATCGTAAGGGATTCCATTTACGTCATGGCGCCCCAGTCCCTTCTTGAAAGTCCCAGAACAACCTGACCCAGAAAAGTTTTCACAAAGCTCCAAAACAAAAACAACTGTCCAAAATCTCTCCCACCAGTTCCAGCCTACTCCTAACATGCACCATGACTTCCTACATTGTTATGAAGTTGGGGAGAAGGAAGAGGCACTTATCACAAGAGACAAACACCTTTGTCCTGTTAGGTCTCATCTCATCTTTTAATATTGCACAGAGGCCATAACAAGACTCCTTTGACCCTTTACTAGATTTCAAAATCCTGAATTTATATATAGACGGCAGCATACATTCTTTACCTCCGTCACCCTTATTTACAGAGGCCTGAAACTAAGTCTGAAAGTCTAAAGACACAGTTAACAGAAATATTATAAAGCAACTAAAAGAAAGGAAAGCTATTGGAGCCATTTAGAATCATCCTGGCAGGAATTAAAGAAGGGAGGAAAGTGTGAGAGTTCTATACTCCGAGTTCACTGATAATTCTATTTCAGTCTCTATCTTCTGTATGATTAATAACATTAGAACTCAGCAATACCCATTGACACCTGACAGAGCACGAGTGCTCAAAAAAAACCCAGATTGGGAAATGTTATCACCTTATCCAGGCCTTCTTTAAAAGCAGAATTCTAAGAATTCCACAAGTAATACACACGACTCATTTCTCCTTCTAAAAAATTAGAATATTGCAAATAAAGGTATGGTTCCCTTTGACCAATATCCTCAATCCCAGTCCCTTCCCTCTCCTCCTTCCTTAGTCCCAATAAGAGTGTTTTGCCCCCTACTTGAACATACACACTACACAGAGGCACACCAGTGCGCACACATATATGCATAATTCATGGAAAATACATTACATGGTTTGGGATTTATGTTTTAACATTAGCAATATCATACTGCTTTGCAACTCCTTTCAATGCAAAATGTGTGTGGAATGGCTATCATATCAATAGATGCCTAGTCATGACTTTCAATTCTGTGTGGCATCTCCTCTTATGATTTCACCATAATTTCAACAAAATGGAAATAATTCTGTTGGACCTAGAGGTCATTTCCACTTTGGGGTTATTGTAAGCCATACAGCACTGAACACCCTCGTCCATGGTTCTCTGACACAAGCAAGGGATCACTAGGGTACATACCTAGAGATACGACTGCTGGGTCACAGGGTACATATTCATTTTCAAATGATGCTGTCAAATCGAGAGCAAAGAACTCCCATCTGAGAGGGAGCCGTGGGAAGGAATCTCCACAGGGACTCAAGGAAGTCAGAAAAGAAATGAAGGAGGGAGTTGCACGAGCTGCTTTTGAAAAGCCTCCGAGATTTGTTTTCATGCCAACAGTCCCCCAAATCCATTCATTGTCAAGACTACAGCCACGCCTCTTTTTCCTCAATCCAGAGGCAGCCTTTAGTCTTCCTGAGCTTTCCTTTTGCCTTCCAGGCTCTCCTTGGTCTTCTCTGTAAATTGGCGTTCTGATCTTAAATGGCTATACAATGTGAGTGTGCACAGAGGTGGGTGAGGAAGACAGGCATATTATCATTGAATGTCTACCTTTGAATTCTTTTTAATAGGAAAACTAAATAACTCTTTTGTTGCATGAGAAAGAAGTGGGTAAATACACCCAGTTCATATAGTCTTAAGTAGAGTAAAAAGGAGGGGGGGAAACGAACAGACACATCCCACTGATGAATTTTGACAAAAGGTGGTCAGATCGATGCACTGAAGAGCAATAGGATATTTATAAGCCAGATATTAGCGACCCATCTGTATCCAATTAGGGTTTCTAAGCTTAGCATGTCAAACCGCAGGCATAAATGTTAAATCTAGACATAACAATCACAAGCACACCACTCACGGTACTTGTTTCCTTCTAAATTTAGGCACAGAAGGTTTTGTGATGATGTGTTACACCATGGAACTTTAAAGAATGGGAAGGCAAAAGACAGGCATCGGCGAGTGTTGATGGCCCAAGGAGACCCCAAAAGACTACTGTCTAGTCTTGCATGACATGGGTCTTTCAGTCCACCGCATACCAGCCCCTTATGCTCCCAACACCCCACAACTCTGACACCACACCAACATGAGGGAGTAGAATTGTGACACACATGTCTGCCACTGAAATTCGAGAAGGGGACTTTTGCAATTATACCCTGAAGTTTAATTTCCCTGAGGATGGAAACTTTTAAGATTCGGTAACAGGAGTCAAAGAGCTAGAAACAATGGTTTATAACTTTTTTACTTTCAACTCAGAGTATTGTCTGTGGCCTACCCAGCCAGCAAGGATGACAAACAGTAAAATTTGAGGGGTACCAAAGAGACTAAAATATGACAACATATCAGTGCCTGAAATTCTCAGCATTAATTTCACTACCCAAGGGCCAAGTAGAGACACACTCATGATGTTTTTAGTGTTATTCTTTAATTTTTAAAATTAATATGTGCACAAGATTTTAAAGAAAAATAAATCTAACATTACAGAAGTTATACAATGAGAACTAAAAATTCACTTCCTTCAGCCTAGAATTCCATACTTCAAACACAACTATTAAAGTTTCATAAACTGTCTATATAGCCTTCCAGAAATAAGGTAATATGCATTAGATAGATAGATAAGATAGATAGATAGATAGATAGATAGATAGATAGATAGATAGATAGATAGATAGATAGAATAGATAGATATGTATAGATGTTTGTGCATAAAAGTCCTTCAAACAAATGTTATCGTATTCATACTGTTTTTACCTTTCTTTTTTACTTAATACATTTTGGACATCTTTCTAAATCAGCACTTTTTTGTCTTCCATGTTCTTCTGAATATCTGCAGGGTACTTCAGAGGTCCATGCTCCTCTGGATGTGCTAAAATTAATTTATAAGTCTGGTCTCCCAATGATGGTCATCTGAATAATTTTATATTTTTGCCATTATAAATAATAATAAAGCAACATCCTCAAACACATATCATTGCATATAGGAATAAGTATATCCATAAGATTGTTTTCAAATAGTGGAGTTTACTAGAGCAAAGAAAATATGCATTTTAAACTCTGATAAATATTGCCAAATTTCCACTGGAAAAGTTTGTACTAATTGTATGAATGCCAATATTCTCCCACATCTTCACCAACACTGAGTTTTATCAAGCATTGTAATTGTTGTCAGTTTCTAATAAAAATGACTTATTTTGATACTGTTTTTGTCAATCTAGTGAAGTATGTTGCTTTGGTTTGTGTTTCTTTTATTATGATGAGATCGAATACCTTTTCATGATTGTTGGTCACTCGTGTATGTTCTGCAAGCCTCTCTTTAGTAATCCTTGCTCACTTTTAAAATTTTCTATGTTGTACAAGCTATTTCTGTATAAAGATATCCTTTATCATGTGTGCAACAAACATTTTTTTCCTAGTTTATCATTTATCTTTTTCCTTTGTCTATGACATTTCTTACAATACATAAGTATTTCTATATACAGAAGTATTTCATTTGTAGACAAATATACGACTAATTTTTTTTTAACTGCTGGAATATATTCATTTTAATTGGACATTTGATGAACTCTTCTTATTCTGACTTCTGGAACATGTAGAATTCTTACCACATATTTGACACTTTTACTGACTCATATTTTAGTTAATACCTGTGTGTGCATGTATAGTAATCTCTCTAACTAGATTAAAAGCAACTTGAAAAGCTGGAGGAATAAAAAGCCTTCTTTATATTCTCCATCCCACTGTCCAGCAACTAGAAAGGGAAACAATTTAGACGTGGAGGAATTTCAAATGAGAACACTGCTAAGACTACTATGAGAATCTAGAACGGCATAGGCCCACACTGTCAAAGTCACTCAAAGAAGGAGTAAGAGATTCCAAAGACGGTATGAATGCGGGCCAGGGCAATCTATTCTTCTTTCCCTTTTTATCTAGAGTGCAGGTAGTGCTTAGCTTTTCATGTCTTACTCCTGCCCATCTTCCCATCTCTATCCTATACCACTCTTTCCTTTGCTCTTTGTATCCTACTACCCTGCCTGGCCTTCCATCTGTGATTCGAATTATGTGCCACATTAGCTTTTACGTAGGGCCTTGGTCTAGAGTGTTCTTCCTCTTGATTTTCACAAATTCTAACTCCTTTTTGTCATTCAGACCTGTGGCAGATTGGATTTTCCCAAGATAGCCACATCAATGCATGTCCTACAATGTGAGGTTGACACTCCTCCATCAAAAGTGGGGTCTATGTTGCTCCCTATTGAAACGAGGTGGATCTTTGTAGTCATTTTAATCAACAGAGTATGGCAGAAATGACACGATGTGACTGCCAAGGCTAGGTGATAAAAAGTAATACAGCTGCCACCTGGCTCACCCTCTCAGGACACTCACTCGCCCTTGGAACTGACGCCCCATGTTTCCAGGAGATGAGGACCATGTAGGTAGGTGTGCTGACCAGCCGTCCCAGGTAAGCATTCAACCAATAGCCAGCATCAACCACCACACCTGTAACTGAGAAAACTCTGAAACGGTTCCAAGCCCCAGACTTCGTGTCTTCCCGACATTGTGAGGCAGAGACAAGCTGTCTCCACTATGCCCTCTCAGAATTCCCAATCCAGGGAACTGGTTGAGCATAAGTTCCTGTTTTAAGCCACCAAGTTCATGGGTAATTCATTACGCAGCCATAGTAACTGGAATAAGACCGCAGCTTAAATGACCTCAGAGAGGTCTTCCTGACTACCCAATCTAAAGTTGTGACCTGGTTTTTTCATCACCGTATTTAATTTTAGTTCTCTGCATAGCACTGTTAGTTTCCATATTTGTTTGGTTGATTTGTTGTTGTCTGCCTCCCTCCGCTAGAAAGTAAATTCTATCTGTCTTGTAAATAAGGATCCTATCTGTCCTGTCCACCTCAAAGTTTTCAGTACCTTCAACAATGTCTGGCACATAGTAGGTGATCAATAAATATTTGCTGAATGAGTGAATGAAAGAATGAATGAATGAAATGTTCCCAGGAAATTAGATTCTTCCATTAGACCTTATATTTGCTACTTGATGTAACAAACTTTTACGGAGAACTTACTCTATTCTTAGGGGATGTGTTACAATTTTCTGTTCTGTGGCTATATGAGTACTTCAAAGAGTGATTTAATACAAATAGAAGTGAAAATAAGTAACAACCAGGAGATACCTATAATGAGGTTTTTAAAATTGGGGTCTAGAAATGACAGTGATAGGGGAAAATAAAATAAAGTAAGGCAAACTCTTTGAACATTAATAAAGAAAAAAGGAAAAAATATAGCTTACCAAAGAAAGTGATAGGTATTAGTCACATACAAAACTGAATACTACCATTGTGATATAATTTGTAATTTCTTAAATAATCCTCTTTATTTACCCAAAGAATACCACCATATTGGTCAGAGAATTCATTAAATGGTCTAGGAAAAGGCAGCTCCTTGAAATATGATTCTTTATGAGTGAGAAGAATGTTAAACCAACAACCTTCCCTTCTTCTCCCCTACTTCCTTACCACTCTTTGCCCGAAAGGGATTGGACTCGGTGATCAAACCAACGGAAGAATGGGCGAACCCAGAGTGTGTAAGTAGAACTCAGGCTTTTTTAAAAAGTTTAAATCTAATTGCTCTTAGAAACTGTTCATGAAGTAAGTCTACTTTAGCCAACTACCTGGGAAGTTTCTTCTTGAAAGAACGAGCTTTCGGGCATCTAATAATGTCTGTTTCCTCCCTTGGACAAACACATTTATATATTTGTTTTCAAAATCAAAATCACCCTTGTTATTTTATAAAATGTTGGCACCACTTTAACAGTTCCATTGGCCTTAGAGAAAGTACTGGAATTTGAGAGAGGAGCACAGAACTAGAATATTATAAGAATGCTAGGATAAATATATATATTTTTTATGACATCCTTGGGAAAATGAATACCTAACAGCCATGAGCTTGCAATTTGCTTGTGACTATTATAACTCAACAGCTTACATGATGACGTCTCATCACTAAAATATGTTCAAAGTTCCTTGGCTGGAAAAAGCATAGGAGATGAGGCATGGCCTGTTTGAAGCTAACTATTCCTCTGGAATAATAATACAATGCATAACAAATCATGCTTTCCAGAAGATACGAGATTAAAATGAGAGGTGCTAAATCCTCTTCTCTTCTCTGCAATCCAACACTTGAATATTACTCCAAGACCCTTCATTATAAACCCTCTAGAATACCCGAGTTGATTTTATTTGCCACCATCTACACCTTTCCTTCTGATTTGGCACCTATTCTGTAACCTTTATCATGAATCTCAATTTAGCTAAAATTCTTCATGGCCCTCTCTTTAAATGTGGGTTGAGAAAAGTGAATTCAAAGACTATAAAGCAAAATTGCTTACCCCTCTCAATCTTCACCTGGTGAGTCAGAAGACAGCTGGGGCGCTAAAAACAGGACTATGAGCAATCAGTAGACCGAGCCTTAATAAGACCAAAATTGTGGATTCACGTCTACGTGTGGATTAATTTTTCTTACTTATGCAGTATTCTAGGGACTATTCCTCTAGTCTTTTTTTATGACCTTGATGGAAAGGTAATTAGACAAGGAGGATATTAAAATTAGTCCAAAACCAGCAAATGTCTGCTACACAGCCTTTGGGAAGTGATGCTCCAATCTGCATTTACTCTCTTAGGTTAGGCCAGGTCCCTATTCTGTCTTGTGAGTTGGATGTCAAACAGATGATCCCTGGACAGGAGTGACCAAACTCAGCCATGGGCTTCCCAATCCTGGAACTTGCCTTCCTACAACGAGACGAAATAGGAGCTAATTAGATGCTTTTTACTGAGAAAGTCCATTCACAGACTAAACTTTCTGCCTTCAGACTTAATGTTCTTACATGTGCCAATGCTTTTAGCCCAACTATCCCTGAATACTTTTTAACTTCCCTGTCCAGTTCTTATGCTTGCTCTATTTTTGCAGCATAGTTATTAGGGAAAAGTTTGTTCTGGGGAAAATCAGAAAATAACCCAAACCTAATCAGTGGAATAACCATAGTCATCATCATAATCCTAATCATCATTGTCATTATCCTTATAAGAAGGTGGCAAATGTCAACCTGGTTTTAAAAGAATAGGTTCCAGTAAGCTTAAAATTCTTAAGAGTTCCCTCTGTGTTCAATTCAAACCAAAAAGTTCACATTCTCTTTATTCCTTTTACCAACACCATATCCTCGTTCAGGAAAATAAGCTTTCAGAAATTTTTTTGGAACAACTTAAATGGCAAATTGAAAATCAACTGGTTCTGACACAGCAGTGATTTTGATGAGTTAACTGCCAATGAATATGCCATATGGATGAAATTCTTCCTGAAGTGCATGTGGGTGTGTTTAAGGAGAGAGCGCTTGGGGCGAAACACATTTTAAGCTTTTCAAAAACCCATATATTTGCAAAATCATTTAATGTATTTTTATTTTTATTTTTTTTTACTGATTCCAAATCTGGCCTATTTCAGGGACAAAGAATGCCTGGTTTTTTTCTAGGCATCTTTCCTCTTTGTTTCTATATGAACATACTCCTTCCTCTTCTCAGAGGGAGAAAATGTCCACCTTCAGAAACCCAGAGTTTATCTACACACTCAGGTCTACAAGCAATGCAGCAGGCTGGAAGGAAAAGACCCTAAAATTCAGTTCCAGTGACGTTGGGTTACCCTGTTCAAGCCATCATTCCTCTAGGATATTTTGTAGCCACACCATTCTATTGATACATATGAATCTTAGGGTCAAGTCTTTTTTCATGATCTGCTATCAAGCCAAGTTGCCCCAATCCCAAAATGTAACCTGTCACTGTATTTTGATTTTAAAAGCAGGAATATATAGCTGTCCTCATTAGCCTTCACCTTGTTGGTTTTGATTCACTGTTTTAGCATATTAAGATTATTTTGAATCCTAATTCAGTCAATCACTCAGGGGGCTTTCCATGACCGAAGGGGATTTGGGTCTAAGTAATCTGCTATCTAGAAATGTAAGATTCAGAATCCTTCTCAAACAATATTCCAAGTCCTGTGACCTCTCCATCTGAATTGGCATTTGACATTAAATCCATTCACTGTGTCTGCTTTAGTTGTTCCCTTTCCTCTTCATTAGAACGAGTCACAGTGGGCAGTCAGAATTACTACCTTTAATACCTACATATCTGTTGAGCTAGATCTATTTTAGAATTTCTCCTCAAAACAAGCCTGTCTGAGTTATCTGAAAGCTATCTTCGCAAAACCTAGGACATACGTGCGAGTGCCTAAAATCCCTAGCTTTAATGGCAGGGTCACCTTCTCCTAGGTTCTCATCCTTTCCATAGCCCCAATCAGTGGCCCATTGCTGATAGGAAAAGCAATGGTAACCTGTTGTGGTTTTCCCCATATTTTGATTCAGAAAATTAAAGCAGATCACAAATTGATCTAGTTATACAGAAGAAAGAAAAAGCAATAGAACATTAATTATGGTTGCTGCTGACATCAGACTAGGTGGGAAGTGTTTTCCTAGTAACAGAATAAGTAGACTAAAGTCAAGACTGTTACTTCCTCCATCTTATATTCCAGCCAAGAGTCTCATCCAAAATGTGTTAACAATACCTGTGAGAGAGTTCTTGCTTTCTTATGTTCCAATGTCGAGTTGGTTTTGTTCATCATGTCTAAGCATTTATGTACACACTATAAATTTAGTGAAGGCAGGGGTTTCGACTTACCCTCACAACCCCAGTGCTGAGCATGACACCTAGGATATATCAGACACTTAATAATTATTTGATGAATGAATGAATGAATATGAGATTTAAACAATTATTCCCTATTGTCATCTCCTGAGAAGTATTAAGTTCTTCCTCTGCCATTGTTTTTACAAAAAAGCAGTTTGAATAAGAATGAACAAGTTGTTATATTTATCAAACTTGATTTTCTGAATTTGGTAAGTCACAAGAATTTACTTTGAAAGTGAAAATGGAAGTAACAGATTTCCATCTTCTCTCCCATCTCTTCCCACTATTAATCTTAACACAACACATACACATGCAGGTACATGCACACATACACAGACACACACATACTGGAAGAATGGAGGCAGTTTAGAGAATATATTAGGTATTTTGTTCAATAACAGAAATGGATTTGCACACAGAGATATCCACACTATCTTTTTAACCCCTCTCGTACCCAAGAATATTTTTTGCTAAATGGCTGGTATAGGTCAGGTCAGCCATTCAGCTCTGGAATCAAAGAGGAATGAAGTGGCTCCCATAAAAATAAAATCATCAGATTAATTTTGCTTGGCTGGGTACCAGTCAAGCTAACCATCCATGGACAATCACATAATCTTCTGCATTCACCCAAAACAAACAAATCAGTGCCTCATTCCAAGAGGAAGAAGAGGAGAAAATAAAATATTTCTGTACCATTTACCTTTCAAACAAAAGACAAAATGTAAGCTAGGATGTAATATCAAAAGCCTGGGTTTGGTAAGATCACAGTAGCTAAGTCACTTTGGGTACAAAGTGTCTATTTTTGAGTGTAGCTGGTGCTTTCAAATCGGGACATTATAATAACTGAAAATTATAGGGCACTGCTGGAGCCTCATAGTTCAGAGTACAGCCTTTGAAGTTATGCAGACCTGAGTTTGAGTTCCTGTTTTGTCACTTTCTTTCTGTGTTCTTTGAACAAATTATTTAATCTCTCTATGCCTCAATTTCCTCAGTTGTAAAGGGGGTACTAACAGTTTCTATTTCACAGGGTTGTTGTAACAATTAAATGAGATGACCCATGTAAAGTACTCCCAAAGTGCCTGGGACAGAGAAACACTTAACAAATATTTACTATTATAGTCGTGATTCTTACATTAATCTCAGAGAAATTAATTTGGCAGGAAGGTTGATGGATTGAATGGAAATAGCACAGAAGTGTCTTATCACCGAGAGAACATAGACTTTCTGAGAAATTAGCCACCCAGTAAGCCCAATTGCTAATTACAATTTATTTGGAACAAAACGAAGACAAACATGCCATTGTAAGAACCAAAACAGGGAATTGCTAATGAGGATGGAGACAGTGGTTTGAAGATAGAGGGGAGCAAAAGACAATCCAGTGTGCTGTGGACAGAACCTCTGGCCAGTGGTCCCAAACAAGAGCGTACTCTGAAAATCGTCATCCAAAAGCTGAATCAAAGTCCTGAGAAGCTACATCAGTCCTGTCACATGCCTGCCCTTTGGTCTCCAACCAAATGGTGCTTGGGGAGGTAGACACTGTACTGGGACATGATGAAGACAATTTCCAGGATATTTTGGGAAGGAGAGTCACGAGCTACACTGCACGAGGGGTCTCTAAGGTGCCTGAGATCGAGTGTCCAAAGTAGGGGTCTTTCCAGTGACAGCTCATGCCCCACACAGGTCTGTTTCCTTAATTTCTTTCACTTGAGATCTTACAGACACTAAGGTGGACGAGCCTTTGCCTCATGGATCTCACAGCTCAGTGAGAGTGTGACTAATAGGTGTGACAGTACAGGTGACGGGTGCCCTGGCAGGGATATGTGCAGGGTATTTGTGGAGCTCAAGAAAGGAACACGTAACCAGTCTTGAGGGTGAAGGGTCTTCTTGGAGAAAATCTGTTGGATGGGACAGGAAGAATGAATAGAATTAGAAAGGCAATAGGGGTCAGAGTGGGAGAGGAAGAAATAAGAAAGAGCATGGGCCAGGGTCCATAGGCGTGAGAGTGCGGAGTATTGGACGGATGTACAACTGGCTTGTGCAGCTGCAGCAGGGAGCACATTCATTTTTTGATGGATAGCCAACATTAATTTGCACTTAACTCTGTGCCAGGCCCTGAGACAAGCAGACTCATTGTAAGTATTAGCTCATTAAATCTGCACGGCAATCCTATAAGCTGGGACTATCGTCCGCCTTGTTTTACTAATGGGGAAACTGTGAATGGGAGAGGTTAGGATTCGAGATGTTAAGACCTGAGCCAAAGGTCTCACATCCTTGAAGTGAGCTGGGATTTCTATGCAGGCAGTCTGGCTTCAGCACCCACACTCTTAGCTGCTGCATCTCCCCAAAGGCATGGGGAGCTGCCACCACAGGGCAGCTCAGGCTAACAGGTTTAAACACAAGAGACTGGAAAGTGCTTTTGTGTATATGTTTATATCCATGATTTGCCTAAAGTTAAATTGAAATAATCTGTCCAAAAAAAACCTCACAAAACTCTCCAAATATGTTTCTGAGTAATACCGTGTTTCCCCGAAAATAAGACCTAGCGGGACAAACAGCTCTAATGAGTCTTTTGGAGCAAACATTAATACAAGACCCAGTCTTATTTTACTATAATATAAGACCCGATCTTATCTAACATAATATAATGTAAGATCAGGTCTTATATAAATTTTCGCTCCAAAAGATGCATTAGAGCTGATTGTCCGGCTAGGTCTTATTTTCGGGAAAACAGGGTAGGTTTTAACGGCTACACACTTTTACACAGGTTTTACCTCCTATAGACTCCCAATTCTTGCAAAGTCTTGATTGAGACTATTTTGAAATTGTTCGGATAGAAAAACTGCCTCATCGGAGAATCCTGGTCCACCACGGACTCAGGCAAAGTTTCTGAGTGTGCCTGAGGCCGCAACTTTATTCAAATACTAGGGGAAGGAGGTTTTTACCTAAGCTTTGAGCTTCCAGGTATCAATTTGAGAAAGAAGGAAGGTTATTATGTATATATAAGTTTCTGCTTGCAATAGCCAATCAGAATATTGGCGACTGTCACAATCCTACACACCTAGCACAGCACCTTGCCCACAGCGTACGATGGAAAAATTGTTGGGAATGAATGAATAGATAAGAGCATGAATATATAAATGAAAGAAGTTTCGGGTGCTTGTTTCTTGGCTTTCTCCTTAACATGGGGTATGATAGTGTAAGGAGAAACATCTCTGACTATGGTCAGAAGTTATCAGAACAGATACAACTTCTATGGCCACTAAAATAATACTATCTTGAAGAGATTTTTACACACCCATGCTCATAGCAGCATTATTCACAATAGCCAAAAGGTGGAAGCAACCCAAGAGTTCATCAATGGATGAATGGATAAACAACATGTGGTTATACATACAATGGAATATTATCTAGCCTTAAAAAACATTCTGACACCTGCTACAATATGGATGAATTTTGAGGACAGTATGGTAAGTGAAATAAGCCAGCCACAAAAAGACAAATACTATATGATTCCATTTATATTATGTAAATAGAGTAGACAAATTCATAGACAGAAAGCAGAATGGTGGCTGCCAAGCACTGGGGGCAGAGGAGAATGTGAAGTTTTTGTTTAATGGGTACAGAGTTTCAGTTGTGCAAGATGAGAAGAGTTCTGGAGATGGACGGTGGTAATGGTTGCGTAACAATGTGAAGGTACTTAATGCAACTGAACTATACACTTAAAAGTAGTTAAGATGGTAAATTTTATGTTATGTGTATTTTACAGCAGTTTAAACATTTCTTTAAGTAAAGGCAAAATAAAGACATTTCCAGACAAAAAAAATAATGTAAACTATTACAGTATAAGTATTACCATATGGTATTAATTATTGTAATATATATTTTATGTAATACATAACTATACTACAGTAATTATTTCATAGCTAACATCTACTTTATACACAATAATAATGTAATGATAATCTAACAGTACTTATAATTGCTCTTATAGCTAACTTCTATTGAGCACTGACCATGTGCCAAACTCCGTTCTAATTATTCTTTGCTTTATATGCTTATAATAATAACTATGAGGCAACTACTACTATTTTCTGCTGTTTACAGATCAGAAAAATGAGGTACACAGATGTTGAATGACTCTCCAAAGGCACAGAGCTAATAAATGCAGCTGTGATTATTCTAAAGGAACAGCTGAAGGGTGGCCGCTGCTCTGACACCTTATGGCTAGTCGAGCGTGTTTGATGCACCTGACCAGTAGGGTGGATTAGCCAGGCCGGAGGTCCCAGTAGTTTAAGACCCCACACCAAAGTTCGCCCGCCATAGCTGATGAGTAATAATAGTAACATAAAAAGGGCCTCCAGACACCTTTTACCAGAGTGAGGAGTTTGGATACATTATCTTGTCCAATATTTCCCACAAACACAGGAGGTAGAGGCTACTATGATCTCGTTTTGTAGATGAGCAACTGTGGCACAAAGGCATGAAGAAGCTTTACCAAAGTTATGCAACTAGTAAGTAGAGGAGCCAAGATGTAAACCCAGGCAGTCTGACACTGAACTGGGTCCACCGACCACAATTCAGAGTTTCTTAAATTGTGCTCCGAGATTTAACTTCTTGGAATTTTTCATAACAATGATAAATTAATATTTACTGAGCTCTCACCATCTACTGGGCTAAACGCTTCCAATCTGTTACCTCCTGGGGGCCCAAAAGGGCCCTCTGAGGGAGGTACTGTCATTGGCCTTGTTTTAATGAGGAGAGAAGAGCCCAGAGTCTCCCCACTAGCGAAAAGGGGCACCAGGATTCAAATCCAGGTAGTCTGATCCCCTTGTATTCTTAGAGACTCCACCCTGCCTAGTCAGAGTGGTGGCCTCCGGCAGCACAGCCCAGGAGATGGTTAGAAAGGCAGCTTCTTGGACCGTACTCTGGAGTGAATGAATGAGAACCTGCCTTTTAACAAGCTCTCAGTGATTCGTGTGCCTATTGAAGTTTGAGAGATGTGGGCTGCATTTCACTCCCTTCCTTGAAGGCAGGCCACAGGGATACAGCCTTAAACCACAAGACATGGCCCTGTCTTCCAACAGGCTCCACAGTGGTGGAGGGAGGTGAAACAGACCACAAATAAGGAAAGGATTGCAAAAGTGCTAACCCTGGGGTGCTTCTCAAGATGTGGTTTCCTTGCCTCCCTCTTCCTCCTGACTTACTGCTATGAGTCTCTGGGGGGCAGGTCTTAGAAATCTGTAATTAATAAGGTGATGCAAATTATCTCTCCAGTTCAAGGGCCCTGCTCTCCTTGGTAAGGCTCGGGGGGGAATTAGAGAAGGAGACACCAGCGTCTTTCCTACTTTTCTTATCACCCCAGCCCTTAGGGCCAGAGAGGTGGACTGCAAGAAAGCTCTCCAATCATAGACTTGCTAACTGACAATCAGAAGATGAGGAATTGAATTTGGCCCCACTCTGTGTATTAATTTAGAACATTGAATCTCAGAGATCCATGTGATGCTACTTAATTTAGCGCACAAGGCTACAGTCACTCACAATTGACCCTGGGGATATTGACTGGTCCCTATGGAAACGGTTCTTGCTTCAGCCTGCCCTTGCCAGTCTGCTGCACAGTGAAGGCCATTGCCCCAGCACTCTTGGGACAGGTTTAACATGACAGCGGCAGCCAAGCCCTAGGCAGACACCAACCAATGCCATGAGCACGTCCCAGCCGGGAACCGATTCTCATCTGAGACGCTGGCCAGATGCCTGGCTCCTAAGGAGTATCATACACAAATCATTTATTAGCAGCTCTGACACTCTTCCATCACTGACAGCTGCTAGCCCGCCTCCATGGGAAGAGCTAAGGGACGAAATATGGACAAATTGTTCCCAAGATTTTGAGTTGGAAAAGACGAAATCAAAAGAACCAAGAGGAAAGGAATAAGATAGATAACTTGCCTTTTTCCAAATAATAATAGGAATCAATACTAACATACAGAAGTAGTTAGTACATGCTAGGCACTGCGCTGAGGAATGTCTCATTTGATTCTCCCAACAACCTTGTGAAGTCAATATTATTTTCATTATCCCTATTTGACATACAGATACAACACTGTCACTTCACAGGGAAAGGTGGGGGTGGGGGGCGGAAGAAGACAGAGGAGAGAGAGAGAGAGAGAGGAAGGGAGGAAGGAAGGGGAAAAAAGAGATAGCGCTCTCAGCTTTCTTCTGGGATAGAAAGAAAAATTACTCTGAAAGGCCTAAAGCAAAAGAAACTTTTCTGAGGATCAGGAATATGAATGGAAACTGACTTTGTACCTAAATTTGGAACAATGGAAATACTCAAGAGACTGATTTGTTTCATGTTGTGTAAACTCAGACAAAAACAAGTTGGCTGAATTTTAACCATCCCCAATTAATACACACACACACACACACACACACATTGGTGTTTGTTTTCCTAATTATGGCTTCTTGGGAATGAATGGAAAATTTGGCAATCAGATTAACTGTAACTTACAATAAAATACCACTAAATGGGTGTTTTAGATGCCATTTGTTTCTTATTCCTTTGGGAAGATTGTCAAGAGGTTAATGAAACTAGTACGTTGGGATTTAGCACTCTCATATCCGGAAACCAGAGCCTCTCCAACACTAAGTGGAAGTAACTCAAGTTCTTTGAGCCCGTGCATGTCAGGCACGGAGCTAATGCTGTACATGAGCTGTCCCACCGGTTCCTCTCACAGCCGTCCAATAAACATATGCTTAATTCTCCCATTGTACAAATGTGGTAACTGAGCTCCATGAGGTTATGTAAGTTGCCTACATGGTAAGTGAAGGAGCTAGAATGGGACCCAGGTAACTGCACTCTAGAGCCTCCCCTCTTAAGGAGTATGTTAACCACCAAGCTATAAAAACACTGACACACAAAGAATCCTTTCTTTAAATCAGCCCAATGAGTTGCTCGGCATTCTGTGGAAATACAAAAAGTTTGTGTAATTATTTTTAATGGTTTTATAGACAGTGCCTCAGAAAGACATCATCCCTCCCTTATCCGGGTGGTTTGACTCCCATCCAGGACGCTGAAGGAATGCCTATGATTCCAGAATGCTGTTAAGGGTCATTGTGCTGCCCAGTCATTCAACCTTCTCTGCCCAGCCTCCATGGGAACTGCACATTTCCCACACTGGGCTGTTGGGTGTGGCCGATTGCTCCATAGGGCTGATGCATTCATTCATTCAATAAATTTTAACCAACTGACTACCATGTGCCACGCACCATGCAGGGCACTTCACGTGCTATGACTCTTTAATCCTCAAAAAAAAAAAAACACCCTGTGAGGTAGGTGCCAGTATTATCCCCATTTTATAGATGGGAAAATCGAGATTTATACGGGTTAACTATAGCTAGGATTCTCATCAAGTCTGTCTGCTGACTCTGGAGCTTGCCTCTCTGGAGCACTGTGTAATAATGAGCAGCGAAAGGTAGACACAGTACCCACCCTGGAGAAGCTGTCACACCAACAGAGGAGATGTTGATCAAGCCACCAATTACCCAATTAATTATTGTATTACCATTACGGAAAGTACTACATAGTTGAAATAGAGAGCCCTGGGCATGTGCCGAACAGTAGGAACTGACCTGGGAGGTCAGGAAATCTTCCCTGAGAAAGCGATGATTCAGGTGAGAACTGAAGTGAGTAGGAGTTAAGTAGGAGAAGAGAAAAAGGGAAAGCACTTCAGATAGAGAAGAACAGAGTATTTGAAGACACTGACGTATTAAATATTAGCGTGTGAGAGGGGCAAAGTGACAGACGGTGCAGAATCGGTTGAAACAACCATCTACTGTCTTCATCCCTTCTCTTATACCTGCTTGTGTCATTCTCTCTACCAAGAGAGAAACTAGCCACAGGTTAAATCCACCCACTATCAAATTCCTCACTGTGTGCCCAGTATTGCCTAATAGACGTTCAACAAGTTGCTGATAAATGAATGAACAAGTGGATGAATGCATGAAAACTGTTAGGTCCAATGCACTAGGGAGGGGAAAAAATATCCACAAAATTATATTTTCATGCCACACAGATATGTTTTGAAGTTGATTTTTCTAATATTGAGCATATAATTTTTTAAATTACATGAACTAATGAGGAAAGAATGCCATTTCAACAAATGAAGCTAGAAAAACCAGACATCTACGTGCAAAAAAGTGAAGTCAGACCCCTTCTTTACATTACACACAAAATTAGCTCAAAATGTATCATAGACTTAAATCTAAGAGTTAAAACTATAAAACTCTTAGAAGAAAACATAGGTATAAATCTTTGTGACATTAGAATAGACAACAGTTTCTTACATATGGCACCTAAAGCACAAGAAGTCAAAAAATAAACAAATTGAACTTCATCAAAATTAAAAATGTTTATACCTCAAAGGACACTATCAAGACACTGAAAAAACAACCCTCAGAATGGAAGAAAATATTTGCAAATCTTATATTCCTGACAAGGGACTTGTATCCAGAATATATAAAGAATCTTTAGAACTCAATGATTAAAAATAAAATAAAATAAAATAACCCAATTTCAAAGTGGGCAAAGGATTTAAATAGACATTTCTCCAAGGAAGATATTTAGATGGCCAATAAGCACATGAAAAGATGTTCAACACCATTAGTCATTAAGGACAAGAAAATCAAAACCCCAGTGAGATATCATTTCACACTCATTAGGATGAGTATAATAAAAAAAATATATAATAAATGTTGCGCAAGTGTGTAGAGATCGGAACATATGCACATATTGCTGGTGGGAATGTAAAATGGTACACCCACGTTGGAAACACACTTTGAAAGTTGCTCAGAATGTAAACATAGAGCTACCATATGACCTAGCGATTCAATTCCAAGGTATCTACCTAAGAGAAATGTAAATATACATCTACATAAAAACGTGTACATCAATGTTCATAGAAGCGTTTTTCACAATAGTCAAAATATGGAAACAACCTAACTGTCCATCAAAGGATGAATGAATAAACAAAACTTATAATATCCATACCAAGGCATATTATATATCAATAAAATGAAGGCCATAGTGACACACATTCTACAACCCTGATGAAACAAAAACATGATGCTAAGTGAAAGAGGCAAATTACTAGACCACAAATCTCTATGGATTTGCCTATTTCTGGACAGTTCCATGTATATGAACTATCCAGAGTTAGGCAAATCCATAGAGATAGAAAGTAGATCTGGGGTTTCCTCTGTTGGGACAAGGAAGGGGGAATACCAATGGGATTGGGATTGCTCATGGGTATGGGTTTCTTGCTGAGGTGATGGAAATGTTCTAAAATTGATTATGGCATTGGTTGCACAACTCTGTGAATATACTGAAAACCATTCACCTGTCTACTTTAAATGGGTGAATTTTATTATATGAATTATATTTCAATTAAGGTGTTAAAAAAAAACTACGAATTAGAAATAGTGTCACAACCCTAGAATTTACTAGAACTGTGTTTTTTTTTCTTTTTGTTTTCTGCCCTCGGCTCCTGAAGAAAGGCTCTGATCTGGAGTGTCTTTTTGCCCCTCCCCTTCTCATCAAAAGCACTACTTCCAAGATAGATATAGTGGGAATAAAGATTGGTCAGGCCTTCTCAGCGCTCTGCAGCCCTGTGCCATCATAATCACGTTCCTCTTAATAAAGCCTGACGCCCTATAGAGTCCTGAATTATTCAAAGAAAATTAAAATGTTTTCCTCTCTTTCCAAGCCCTCCTCCCACCCTACCCCACCCCACCCCAAAAAAAGTCCGTGAACAGAAAGCTCGAAATATTTTTTTTCCTTAGTCTGAGCGAAGCAAAACAACAATAAAACCAACCCATTCCCCAAGAATTCTAGTTATGTGGGGTTTTTTTTCCTATAGTTGCAGCAGCATCTTTTAGGCAGCCTGACTGCAGTGTGAGGAATTTCATTTACACAGAAGTCATTTTCTTAGAAGCATTGCTGAACAATGGACTATTGAGCAAGCATGTAAATTTTCCATCTACAGACTCTTTTTTATTTTTTTTTAGTTTCTTTAAAGATTTTTATCTGTGAACTCCAAGCTACAGTATGTTTAGTCTTCGCATCAAGTAAGAGAGCAAACTCAATTTCTTATAATCCTCTCTATTCCTATTACCTATAATATTTAATGGTTTCCTTTCAACTCTATCAGCCCTTGCAATCCCTCCCCTGTTTTACTGTTGTTCATTTTTAGCTTAATAACTGCCTCAGTCTATGCATCATCTCTCTGGAAATTTCAGGGAATAGCCATGTAAGAGAAATGCGCTCTTGGAGTTTAGAACAGTACATTATGTGTATACTTTTATATTACGTTCCATTTGTGCTGCTCTAACAGCATTGGCTCAGCTGAATGCTGAAAAGTGAAAAGACTGCAATGTTTTCCATTTGGAAAGGATGGCTTATTTAGCAGATACATAACAGCATTTATTTTCTTTACCATTAAACATAGTTTTGTGTCTTTGCCTCCCAAATCAGTTCTAGGCATCAGCCTACAAGTTTGAGCCATTTATCACGACCAAGATTATAATTTCAATACTTTTGTTTGATTTAAAAAAGAAAAGAAAATCCTCTTCTTAACCCTGAAGAACCGATAAACTTACCAGAAAAGTTCTGTCTTTAAGTTTTACAGGATTACTCAACTGTTGTTAGTACCAGTTACAGTTTCTAGTAGAGAGTAATACTAACAGCTAATATGGAGATACCACACAGGGTGCTAAAAAACACAGGGTGGCAACAGAGGGTGACAAAAAAATGTATACACATTTTAAGAAAGGAAAACTGCATTAAAATTGTAATACTCAATATATTCCGATACCAAAAGATGAATGCAAGTCACGTTTGACTTCTGCAATGACACGAGGTGCTCAAAGTGGTTACCATCAGCGTCCAGACACTTCTGATTATGGCGAACTACTGCTTGAGCAATGGTTCCACTTGTTGACCAAAGTGTCCACTTACATACATTGTTTGGCACCCCTGGTATTTATTAAGCTCTTACAATGACCACTATTAAAGAGATATATAGATATAGATATGGACAATTAATTTACCTATCCCTCACAACCCTATGAGACAGGTACTATGATTATCCCTATATCACAGAGGAGGAAACCAAGATACAGAGGGATTAAATAAATTGCCCAGGATCACACAACTGCTAAGTGGCAGAACTGAAATTGAAACCCGGGAGTCTAGCTCCCAGGCCACTCACTATCCAATGTTGCCTGGTTCCTCGTTCAGCAAACCAGCAGAGGATACAGAGCAACAAAAGAAATCCGTGACAGCAAAATTCCATCTACTCATCTCCACTCATCTTTTCCAGGCATATGCCCTCCAGGAAGCCTCCCCAGATTGCCAGAACAGAAAGGACATTGTTCTGTCCTCCCTCCTCCCTGCTCTTTCACCTCCTTCCTAGTCATGGAGAGACCTTTACAGGGCATGTGTTTATAGAGAGAAATGTGTGTTTGCAAAGCAAGCCAGTTCCCAGGGACCCAGTTGTCAGTGTACAAATCCACAAGGTAAATCTATTTGTTGACTCATTATGAACATAAGAATAAAGCAGAAGGATTCTGGTAAAGCAGAGATGGATCGCAAAAAGAAATCTGCACGAACCCAGATTTCTAACACTGGGTTTCAAGCTTATCTGTTCCTTGCATGAGACCAAGATGGCTTGAGGAAAATGGGACTCTGTTAACTAATTTGAAACCCTCTCTTTGGTTCCTTCCTAATTAATCCAACAGACTAACCAGGCTGCTCTTTCTCAGTTTCCAAACAAGAAGCCAATATTTCAGGTCAAAAGTTTTTGGCACATCTAAAAGGATGTAGCAGTGGCAGCACTGCACACATAGCTGCCTTGGTCATTTATTCAGAAGCGTCAGTAGATTCATGGCCACTGAAGGTCCTGACAGAATGGCTGTGCCTACACTTTAAAAATGTGAAGAGGAGTTAAACCGAGGTAACTGAGATCACGTGACAGGAATCAACCTTGCCTCATTCTGCTTGGAAATTTCACCTTTGCCTGGTTCTGAGCCACATCCTGAAGGCGCTGCGGATGTTGCTTTACGTATATTCGCTCATTTAATCTTCCCAACAGTCTTACAAGATTATGTTATTATCCTCATTAAAGAGAAGGAAAGTAGAGGTAAGATTTGAACCCAAGCCTTTTGAGCTCGAAAACCCTCATTTTAAACATCACAATTCTCCTCCCACAACATACAACTGAACATAAAGACAGAACCTTTGCAATAAATACCTTTCTGGAACCAGTTACACTCATTTCAGCAATCTCCTCAGGAGGATTTTATAGGCAGTGGGAGCTCAGGGATCCACACATGTTACGCTCAAGAGCCGCATTGTCACGCAAACTTAAAAGAAAGATGCCAACTACAAAAGGGTACGTATAGGATAACACTTAATATAAACTATAAAAACATGCAAAATAATACTGTGAGTTTGCGTAAGTGTGTAGTGAAAGTATTAAAAATGTATGGAAGTGGTTGTACTCACCTGACTCTAAAGAGCATAATGTGATCAGGGAGTGATAACCAGGGACTTAAACGTGGCTTGTAGTCCATACTTGGGGGTTGTGTTATTTTTCTGTACAGTGATGTATGTCTGAAGTATTTTGTGATACCTTTTTCAAAAAGAAAATCAAGAAGGCAGACATGAATTCTGTAGACATTGACTAAGGACAGGTGACCTGCCAGGCATTGTGCTGGGTGCTACAATATCATGGTGACAAAAGGATCACTGCACCTGTCCTCACAGACCCCCCTAATCCTGCCGAGAAGATAGAAGAAGCTGGTTTAGTGCTGGGAAGCACAAGTGGTTATGGAAGCTTGTGACAAGGATACCTAATAGAGTTCAGATGATCCGGAAAAGCTTCCAAGAGAAAATGAAGCTTAAGCTGAGACTGAAGAATGAAAGTTTTGGATATGAGGAAAGGGAAGAACAGTCCAGATTAATTATATTCAAAATGACCATGTCTAAAACGTTGGAGCAAGCAAGACAGGGAGAAAGGTATGAGATAAAGCTGGACAGTGAGGTAGGAGCTGATCACACAGGACTTCACGTTCATTTCTTGCTGACATTTTAACTTGACGGAGTGGCATGGATGTGCCAGGTAGGCTGGCAAGCACGAAGTGGAGGAGGGAAGGAAGGGGAGCGAAGCAGGGTATTCTAAGATGTTTTAGTGCCTTCAGCCTCTTGCTAGATCCCAAACTGGTCCCACATCCTTTTCTAATACAGAAGCAGTTGAGGGCAGGGAGCAAGAGGTGGCGAGGCAGCGTATGCTTGTGAGCCGTCCAGGGCTTTCCCTCCCCTTCCTATGACGGAATTGCTCTGGCAGATTTCCACACTGTAGGTGTTTTACTATTTGTCACAGGCAAGTTACACAACTCTGTTAGTGATTAAATTACCAACAGGGCTGCTATCTGAGTAGGGAAGGTTCAAGGTTGTTGCTTGCTCCTGTACTTTGGTTTAAAGGGAATTGAATTAATTCTTTCTTAATCTCCTTGGTTAGAAGAAGGAAACATAACAATCATGTCAGGTCTCCAGTAGACAGTGTAAAAAGCAGCATTCAAGTTCATTCATCAACCTCCAGGGTCCCTGTGTCTATCCTTGGTTCCATGTTTTGATTTATAAAGTGTGAGATCATTGTCAGTTTCACTTATCTCTGTTATTAAATTTACTGGGCCGCCTTCAAATGATATTATATCTTCTTATCTAATTCAAATAAATGTCTTACTCATGGCTAGAATGTTGATGGTGAAATTTCATTGTTAACTCCGTAATTGAGATAATCTCATTGTTTTGCTTTCCTAATAGAATCTTGAATTTATTGCTCTTGCCTGGGATTCCACTTCAGTTTCACCAAACTTTTCTTAAAACTGCTGCTCTTGTTCATTCTCCACATCTCAATGTTTCTCCAAGGATGGAACATTCTCACCCTATTGTTTAACTAGCATTTATCTTGGTCTGTTTATCTTATGCAAAATAATCATTCAATTGGCATTTATTTTCATTAATTATGATTCAATATGCCGATGGTGTAGCAGTTAAAGGCACCGGCTTTAGAGTAAGTCCTCAGTTTGAATTCCAGCTCTGTGACCCGATGGTGACCTCACCTCGGTTTCCTCATCTGTAAAATGGGGGATAATAATACCTACCTCACAAGGGTATTGTGGAAATGAAAGGAGATTATTTTTCAGTGCATTGCCTAGGCTGGGTGGCTTATAGTAACTGTTCAGATTTTAGCCAAATAGAATAAGACACTGTACTCTGTATATAGTTTAACTAGAAACACAGTTTATCATTTAAAGATCTGAACCAACCTTCTGAATTGTGACTTGTGAAGGATTTTGCTTTCTGCTTTGTACCATCCTGTACTTAGAGCATTTGTATCTGAATCACTAGTGTTTCCTATATCATGTATGCAAACCAGCATCTAAATTCATTTTGTTTGATTTGGTTCCATCTTCCTCGTGACTTTCTTAGCTGCCAGAGGTGGGCCTCTTGGTCTAGAGGAGACATTAGACTGTCCTTCAGCACCTGCTCAGGTAACTTTCCCAAAGCAGAGCATTTGAGGTTTCCAGCCACAGCAGCCAGCGCTGCTTGGTAACCAAGAGCAACAGCCTGCGGGGACTGGAGGCAGCCAGATAATGGAATGGGATTATCACCCCAATCCGCCTGAAACAACCCTGGCTGCCACCCCACGTACTTTCTTACATTGGGAGCTGTATGCATACTCTAACCCCTAGAACAATCTTCCCTACATTTCTTTTTTTTTTTTTTAATTTATTGGGGTGACAATTGTTAGTAAAATTACATAGATTTCAGGTGTGCAATTCTGTATCACATCATCCATAAATCACACTGTGTGTTCACCCCTACATTTCTTCCTCAGACTAATTCCTACTCGTTTATCAAATCTCAGCTTGTATGTCACCTTCCTCAAGAAACCTCTGACTCCACAGTCTGGGTGGGAATCTCTTCTGTGTACCCTTCACAACATTTGCTAGTTATCCCTCTTAGGAGTGGGCAGTTCTCATTTTACGTAGTTCTGGGGTGCCTGGTCTCCAGTAATCACGATTTCAGTTATATAGCATCAGCCCTCTGAACAACACAGTCCAGACTTCAGTTACCACACCTGATGAACTGTGAGTAATTGCATCAAGCGTAAACTTCACTGCTTGCTTTTCAGTCCACAAATCATTTCATATAAAACAGATTCACATCGTGACTAGTAACACATTGCATCACTTCTTCCAAAGTCCAGTTTCCCACATAGACAACAAAGTGTACAGTTGTGTTGCCTCCTTGTCACCCAGGGATAAACCCATGTGACCGTTTACAAATATGGATAATAAAATGAGGAAATTAGCCAGGAAAAAAGGAAAGTGCAGCAAAGAAATGAAAAAAATGATGACCCTGGAAGTCAAATTCAAATCGAATGTAAATGGATTTATAGAAGAAATAGCTGACCGTGGAACTTTGACATCTTTCCCATTGAATATACTCTAAATATGCGACCAAAGGAAGTCAGTGAAGGCAAATTTATTGTCATACATGAGCAAAGGGGTCATGAAGAAAAGGATGATGATGCCACAGAAAAAGTGATGCTGGTAAACCATTTCACATGAAAGGAACTCTCAGAGCTACTTAACACTGACTAGGAAGAGCAAAAGATAAAATGCTAGAAGCTGGTCCAGATTTAGAAATGAGTATGATAATTTGCCAAGACATACAAGAGATACTGCTCCATGTTGTTATATGATGGGAAGAGAAGGCAAGCACTGTACAAATGACCCTTGGTAAGATTTTTACATTAATTCTAAAGTGTCTGATGTTTTAAATTACAGTGTACTAAATAGATAATAATTTTGCTATTTTTTTTTTCATTTCACTATAGGCTTATTACCCACAGTAAGAGGCCTTTTAAAGATCATGGAAAGATCAGGTTTTCCTATTGATTTGGATGATCACCTTGCACAGGGTCAGCTTGCATGATAATCTTTATGGTCGTGCACTACTGTGCAAAGTGAGAGCGGCTACACTGTACTTAGTTACTACACACACTCACACAGATAAAATTTTGAGTTTGGATGAATGAGTGAGTGAGTGAAGGAGTGAATGAATTCTAAGTGGGCTTCACACATAGAAAATATGAGGGAGGGATCTTCTCTCCCTCCCTCACCAGTGTGATTTGTCCAAGTTCCTCCCCCATCTGGATGCTCAGCCGCTATTCCAAGGAGTAAATCTGCTCTGTGCTCACATTAATCCTGTAACCCTAATAATGGCCCTGGAACCAGGGGCCAGCTCCCCGACCAGCAGGTCAGTGCAACAATTGTCTCAATCTGGAGGTGGGTTTATGATTCACGTACTCCCAGTCTTAGACTATGGTCGTGAGGCATGGGGTTATCATAACTCAATGAAATTTACTGTCATAATAGAAACCTCAGGCTGGCCAATAACTTTTATGTCCTCTCCTCCCACATATTTATGAGGATCATTAATAAATACCCAGATTTCATACTCATTTTTTCACGCCGAAGACTAATAAAGTGACCAAGATGTCAACATTGCCCTTCAAAATCCATAACTATAATCCCAAGATAATTGAACACCTAACTCTTCTGGTATTTTCTCATTACTTTCATCATCATAACCCTATTGGAAATGCAACTGGGAAGAGACAGACTCGGAAAGGGCAGCATTCCCACAGTTTTTGGATGTCAGTGGGCGATCTCATTAAGACATTTCCAGGAAATACCACAAACCAATTTATTTATGTTTCTTTTTCTCCTGGGAATCTTCTCTGAGGATGTTTTAAAAATTGAATTACTCTCTTTCCAAAGGCCCTTAATAATTCCTTACTCCACGCATATATTGAAAATTTCTTCCAAATACGTTGTCCAAGGGGTAGTCCCTTTATTTAACTGGCAAACTTTTATTGAACACCTACTCTGTTCCCAGCTCCTCACTTGTCACTGGAGTCGATGCTGGAGAGTCTGACGTGCCCTTTCTGGGACTTACAGACTGATGGCAGAAACAGACAATAAACAGATGAACAAATAAGCAGACTTGGAATTAAACCCTCACTACATGCTACAAAGGGGTCAGAGTGAAGTGAGGAAACCAGGAAAGACCTTACTCAGAGAAGATGGTCAGGGAAGAATTCTGAGGAAGTGGGACCTGAAATATAAGGAGTTGAGGGAGGAAATTTTCTCACAGCGGAAACACATGCCAGTGGGCTGAGACAGAAAATGTGTGGCACGCTCAAGGAAATGTAGGGAAGAAAGTGGAAATTATCTGCATAATTGTGCAGCATGGAAGTCCATTTAAGGCCAAAGTAACTGATGTGACCCTCTGGAGCTGGCCTTTTGCCACCATGGAGAGCCTGGCACCCCCTTCACAAGCCGGTCCTCTCAGGCTGAAGCAGGGTCCATGTGGGAGACTTGCATGGGAGCCTCAGCTTCGCCCATCTGCTTTCGATTTGCAGCAGGCATGTCTGGTCTAAGACTCATGCTCGGAGGCTCCATCAAAGCCAGCTTCTCTGAAACTTACTGACCTTGACTTAAGAATTATACTAAGGTTCTTAGTTCCAGACTCATCTTTCCCTAAGTGCTTTCTCTTGTGACAACTAAAGTACAGTAGTTTTCTTCATTTCCTACTGCCCATAAGCAGGAGACAGAACATTTTCTCTCAGGCATTCAGACCAGGAAGGCAAGGGAACCCTCCTGAAAGAGTCTTCCTGAGGGTGTTGGCCTGGGGGTACTGTCTGGCCCTGCGCACTAGAAGGAACCTTGCTTGGTAGGGACACAGAAAGTCATCAAATCTATCGTCCTGTCCTTTTTGCTTCAGAATTTCTAAAGAAACCCAACCTACATTTTTTTTAAAGTACAGTTGACATATTGTATTAGTTTCAGGTGTACAACATAGTGATTTGACATTTATATATAACTTATGATGTGATCACCACAATAAGTCTAATTACCATCTGTCACCATACAAAGTTATTACAATATTATTGACTATAGTCTGCACTGTACATTACAACCCCATGGTTTATTCCTTGTGTAACTACACATTTGTACTTCTTAATGCCCTTCGCCTTTTTCACCCATCTCCTCACCCACTCCCCTCTGGCAACCACCAATTTGTTCTCTGTAACTATGACAGACTACACTTTTAAAGCTCATTACAGCACATAATTGAGAAAGTCTGTGATTTGAACTAAGCCAGGAAGTTACTTACCACATGTCATCATGTTATACAATAAAAACTACAACTATATGTAGAATAATTTTTAAATAATCTATTTTAGAACTTTTTGGGCTGTTTAGTTCAACTGTTCACAGGCACTTTATAATATTTACGTCTGTTATTAACAAGGTTTCAGGGAAAGGGGATAACAGAGAAAACTGATGTATCTAGCAAGTCACTTCTCTCTGTGAGCCTCAGTTTGTCTGTTAATTAAAAGGGAGTAAATGGCACTATTGACCTCACAGGACTGTTGAGAGGACTAAACAGGCTGATGTATCAGGTGCATGGCCCGGGCCACATCAGAGTTAGGACAGATCGACAGTCACTATTAGTGTCACACTATAATGATAAACTATCTTTCTTTCAAAAACAGTTTTTGTAACTCAGACAGTGCACCACTAGGACAAACTCTTCCATCAAAGAGGGCCAAGCAAGGGTTGATTTTTGCGAGAGTGATTATTTTTGTGAGTAGTCCTTAGATTTCTCAGTTTTGTTAATAATTTAAAGATTGTAGTTGGATACTTGCTCCCTGGATGGCACAGTTCAGTCCCCCAGACACCAATTTTGAAGCCACATGGAGTCTAGCAAGTTGTTAGTAAAAGTAATCCATAACGGTAGTCTTGGCATCGTTAGAACTAATGACACATGGCCTGTGCTATATTTATTCCACTTCCTGAGCAAGAGACACTTTGATACTCATTACTCTATAAAACTGTTACAATCGGGATATAAAGGGCCTAATTTTAATCATTGTGATTTTTGACACTAGTTAAAAAAAATTATATTTTCTAGCTCTTAATGAATGTCTTGAGTGCCAATCATGTGGCAACCACTACGTTCAGTGTTCTATATGAATTGCCTCACCTAACCCTGTATGCATTCGATACCACTCCTATACCCACTGTACAAATGAGAACACACAGGTGTGGAGCTATGAGGTATGAGGTCGGACAATTACGTTTGCAAACTCGTCCTAGGAAAAGTGCTACACACCTCATTACTGAATATCACAACAGCCACCTTCGAAGTACTCCCCTTGGGAAGCTGTGCACTGACGCCGTGACTAGTTCACCCTTCAGAGCAATTTTGGAACTCTTTTTCTGGAATTGCCATCAGAGCTGTCATCGTATTCCCCTTGATGTCCTGAATGTCATCAAAATGTCTTCCTTTCAATATTTCCTTTTTCTTCAGGTAAAGAAAGAAGTCACTGGGGGTCAGATCAGGTGAGTAAGGAGGGTGTTCCAATACAGTTATTTGTTTATTGGCTAAAAACTCCCTCACAGACAGTGCGGTGTGAGCTGGTGCATTGTCGTGATGCAAGAGCCATGAATTGTTGGTGAAAAGTTCAGGTCGTCTCTTTCACGCAGCCTTTTCAGCACTTCAAAATAGTAAACTTGGTTAACTGTTTTCCAGTTGGCACAAATTCATAATAAATCTTTTGTCTGATATAAAAAAACAGATTAACAACATCGTTGCAATGAGTTCGCGAACTTAATTGTCAGATCTCGTATATTGCCCAAGGTCACCCACCCAGTGGCAGACACAGGACCCAAACCCCCATTCAGCCATCTTGACTGTGCTGTCTATGGGAGAAACGTGTCCCTCTTCTTCAGACTGTGAAGGGTAAGAGCACAGACGCCTGGACAAGTCACATCACCTCTTTGTGCCTTGGTTTCCTCAGTGGTCATACAGTGGCAATAATCCTACCCACCTCAGACAGCTGTTGTGAGGACTAAATGAGTTGATGTGTGTAAAGCACTTAACTAGGAACAACAGGCCCTACCCTTTAGGAGCCCCGCCTAACCCCCTCTGGAATATCACACTTTACTTGATTGGAAAGAATTTCCCCAGATGGTCTGGCCTAATGGTCCCTTGTTCCTAGCCGAGGTCATGTTCCTTAGCTGGCTCCACCCCCCCGTTCTGGCTTCCTCAGATGGAAGTTTAATTTTTTCAGAGTCCTTAGAGCTTTCTTAATCAGTCCCATTTGATTCCCAGTCTAAGAAATTTACATATTCCCATGATTCTGTTGATTTCTGGGCTAAAAGATTTAACAGATCTGCAGAGTCACATGTTTCTTTATTCCCAGCCTTCCTCTTCATAGAAATGAAATCTTAAGGAAATCCGTCAGGCCAGCTTGTCTGTTCTTAAAGGATGTGCATTGCAAAGGACAAAGGATTGACCTCCTACCTCTGCCAAGCCACATGAATTCACTGAGGGTCACATCACGCTAAATTCTTTGTCTCTCTTTCTCCCTCTCTCCATCTATTTCCTTCCCACTTACCTACATAGCTACCTGTCTTCTCATTATCAGTTCTCATACACAAGTCCCCTGTGAGGAAGTGTTTAAAAGATAGAGCTCTAGAGCCAGATTCCTGGGGATAAATCCTAGCCTCACTGCTTACTAACTGTGTGACCTTGGGCAAAGCATGTAATGTCTCTGTGTGTGGTTCCCTCGCCTGTAAAAGGGGACCGTAGTAGTACCTACATCATTATGTTGTTTGAGCAGTAAGTGAGTCTAGCACTTAAGACGACACCTGGCACATAACTACGTCAATATGTTATTATTGTTTCATGTAGTAGATGGTATACTCTGGATTTTAAGAGTTAAATAACTTATCCAAATTCACACTTGCCATGAGTTGCGGAGCTGGGAGGGGCTGACGGCAGTTGATGCTCCAGCTGTGGTGCTATACTGCCTCTTGTTTAGCACTTGCCATGTGGTCATTACTCAACTAAGCATGCTGGGCATTGTGGGAAACTCAAGAGACAAAAACGCCCTTTGAACCAACAGTTTCACTTCCAAGAGCTTGACCGAAACTGGAAAGTATATAAAGGCATAGGTATAAGGATGCTCATTGCAACATTATTTGTGATGGCATAAGACCAGGGTACCTTTTCATTTGAAAAGGCTAGACTATCAAACGGCTATTAAATGTAATACAAACTAAATACATGAATATTTCTCTATAGATGATCTTTTCAGCACAAGTTTTCATGGTGAATGTCAAACAGACTTGAAATATTGCTGGGGAACAGGCTGTGGGAAATATTCATGGACTAGAAGTGAGACCTGGGTGTTGTGTATTCGCTAGCTCTCACTCTCACTCTTGCTCTCTCATTCTCTGCCTCTCTCTTGATAGCTATCCAACTCAAACTATCAAAGTGCCACCCACACCAGGGTCCACTCGATCTAGGAACTCAACTCCATTTCCAAAAGGAAAGAGCATTTCTTTATCCTGGTTTCAGACTGAGAAGTCCCAGAGGTGGTCTCTGGCCCTGCCTGGGACAGGTGGGGTGGTAAGTGTGGAGCTGGGTGGCACACATGACAGCAGAAGCAACTGCTGCTGCACTTCAGCCTCTCCCCTCACACTGGGACCTACCACATGTTAAACAAATACCTGGAGAGTCAGGCAAAGTCTTAGGTGTTGTTTTTTTTTTATTATTACAAAAAAATTGTTGTGCTGCTTAAATTAACACAGCGCACTGTGCACTTCCCTTTGCATGTGTAGACACAACCCTTTTAAAATCTGTATTAAAAAATAGAATTGGCAGTGGCTTTTGCTCCCATTTGAGCTTGCCAAAAAGGTTGGAAACGAGCATGCTTCTTCCTGTCCTCTTGGCTGTGTTCCCTGTTAGAAGTTGGTGGAGACAGAATCCTTCTCTTCCTCAACTTTCCCTTGAGCAGATAGTGGACTAAGGGGTGGGTCCAAGAGAAGGGCCCCCACCTTTCACAATCAAGCAGGTGGTGATGTAGAAATATCAGGTGCTGGCAACAAAATTTTAGAGCTTCTGATCAAGTTCCCATGCTGTTGTTTAATCCTTAATCATCCCTCTTGGCGTACTTCCCGTTGCTACTGCTTGCATAAAATCGGAAGGGACTAATTGCCTCAATCTGTATTTTCCATAAAGCTATACTTCAATGCAAAACCCACAGGGACTCTCTGTATGATCATTTTGACCTAATATGCTGTTTTATTTGCTTCCAATCTCTTCTATCTTCCCCCTTACATTCGGCAATTTTTTTAGTCCCAAGAGACAGTCAGCAACATGGGAGATACTTAAATAGTTCCTGCAGAGGAACAAGATGTTGGCTGAATTAGTTGAAATGCCATACCCACCTCTCGGAATTGGATCAGTTATCAATTGGGTTGGTGCCATGAACAGAGGTCCTTATGGAAATTACCTGAAAGATTTTGTTTTTCCTAAATACTATTCCAGGGGACAGAGAACAATAATTATTCTTCAGAGCACACACACACACACACACACACACACACACACACAGACACACACAGTCAGATTGTTTCAGCTAATTAAAATTGAAATTTGAGGGCCCTGGTGCTCTCAAACATGTCACTCAACCAGAGGCTTTCTCGGAAGAAAACAGTTCACTGCCGGCTTCAGGAATGAAAGTACAAAAATCCACCCAAGTTCTTGTATAAGCCAAAAAACACAAGACAAATGCAGAGGAGGCCAGCTTCTAGGTATCATCCCTTTGTTGCCAGAGAGGCCTTTGCCCTAAAATCTCTTCTCTCTAATGCTTGAATTCTGCCTTTTGTGCAAACTGCCTTAAAACCTCAAAAACCACAGGAGGAAAAATATAATCGATACCTAATAGCTTGTAGTCGATTTGTTTGGTGTTTATGTGTCATTCATTAGAACCATAACTCATGCAAGAGAGTCTGGGAGGGTATTTGGCAGAAGGTGGCGAGGAAGAATGAGATCTATAATATCTATATTTCAACTGAACATCACTATCTGCCAAAATCGTTGTTACTTCCTTTTCCTGTTTTGAAAAAAAGAAACATTTCAGATATACATAAAAGAGAGAATCTGGGTAGCTGGTTAGCTCAGTTGGTTAGAACTTGGTGCTGATAACACCAAGGTTGCCGGTTCGATCCCCGCATAGGCTACTTTGAGCTGCACCCTCCTTAAAAACAAAGAGAGAGAGAGAATCTGATTGGTCTAGCTTAGTCAGATATCCACCTGATCCAATCAGCTATGGCTAAGGTACAAACATGGCTGCAAATGTTTATTACTGTAAAAAAAAAAAAATGGAATGTACTCTCATGCAACCACACCCAGCTTAAAAAAAATAAAGTATCACAAATCCAATTAAAGCATCCAGTCTACTCCTCTTCAGTTGCATTTCCTTACCCTGGCTCCGTAACCAAGTACTATCCTGAATTTGGAATCTGTCATTCCCACATGTATTTTTACTATGTGTGCTTATTTTCATAACATTGCTTAGGATGTTTTAAAACTTTGTGCAAATGCTGTAACTTAGCCCTCTTTGACTTGCTTTTTTAGCTAATTATGAAATTTGAGAATTATTCATATAATCTAGTTCCTTCAGTTTCACTGCCATATTATAAGTATTGCTTTGGTGAATATAGCACAGTTTGTTTATCCATTCTTTCATTGATGGACATTTAGATTATTTACAGTTCTTTGCTACTACAATAATGCTACAATAAACTTCTACATGCCTTTGTCTGCATACACGAAATTATTTCTCTAAGGCCATAAACCTAGAGATGGAATTGCTAGATCAAAGGTTTTGCACTTTTTATTTTATGAAATATTGCCAAATGGCTCTCCAGACTGGTTTATCATTTACCCATTCAATGCAGGCTATTATTGTTCTAATTGTTCCACATTCTCACCAACTCTTAGTATTGTCAGACTTTTCAGTTTTTGCCAGCCTTATAAGTGTGAAATGGTATGTTGTCAGTTTAATTTACATTTTCCTGATTCCTAACGAGACTGATTATTATGTCAGGTGTTTATTGACCATCTGGCTTTCATTTTCCATTAATTTCCTGTTGATATCATTTGCCCATTTTCTCATAGATTTGTTGTCTTTTCCTTATCATTCATATCTTACTACATCTGACTTCCCCAACCAGACTGTAAGCATCTCTAGTTAAGAGTCATGGCTTCCATCATTCATTGACTCATTTATTCATTTATTCATTCAATTAATATCCAATGAATTCCTACTATTTGCCAGACACTGTGGAAGTATTAGAGATACAGGTCCTTATCTTGGAGATATTACTATGTCTTTACAATTCTTTCAGTGTGTCTGGCACATAAAGAGATGTGTTGAATGCATGAACAACAAATAAACACAATTCTAAGGAATTTGGTTACTGTCCTCTGCAGTCTTTGTGTGGACAAGTCTTTAAACTTACTCCACGTAATTCTAAAGTGAAGAGTGAGTATAAATAGGGAAAAGCCATATGGAAAGTCTGGGGCTCACACATAATAAAAACCTTCTAAAGATCAGATGTGTTCAAAGATAGAGTGGTAAACACCCCACCACTGGAGGCATTCAAAACCAGCCTGATCCCACCTAGCAAACCTATAGTATAAGGAATGAGCATTAGATAAGAGGTTGGACTAGTTACGTTCTCCTATTCCTTGAAATTTAATAAAATGCAATGTATCATTTTTGTTAACTCAAGATCCCACTTTTTTTAACCAATCCTTCATGAACATAGTTAACAATATTGAATAACTACATATGGTGCCAGGTGGGTATTTATTGAGCAGATCACTTTGTAAGTTATATAAATGTCTAATTAGTTCCCACTGTACAACTGAAACTAATGTAATATTGAATTTCAATTGTGATTGAAAATTAAAAAAGAAAGAAATTAGCAGGAACTCTAAGATGTAGGATTCTGTTTTAAATCATTGAAATTAAATAATATTCTTCCACCCCACACAAAAAAAAATCCCTCATAATTAGATGTAAAGTTCACACCTGTGGATTTGATATTTTCATATTAAAGTGCCTGAATTACTCATCAAATGCCATAAATCTAACCCTTTTTTATGTCTGTGGTTAGTTTCATAAGTCATTTCCATTCAAGCCCTTTCACCTTACATAACACTTCATATTATGACAGAATGGACTCAACCTTTTATTTCATGCAGATGACCTAATGTGTTGCACCATAATGCTTGAAAAAACAATGAAAAGATATTTGCTTCCTATCACATTACTACCTAAGAAACAAAATTGCAGTTCCGAATCCATCCCTTCCATTACATAGGCACATCTGAAAACTTAGAAGCATTAGCTTGGAATTAGGCCCTCCTTTGGTTTGAAACACACACACATTCTCCTAAAATCACAGGTTCAATAGCAGGAAAAGAACCTTAAAATCCTTTATGTTTACTCAAACCAGGCATCTGGTATTAAGCAACACCAAAGAATCGAAGAGCCGTCCTCTTGCACCCTCTGAATATGTACCTTTTTTGTACATTGCAGATTGCTATTTGGCTGCTTATGCAGTCAGTAAATGTTTATTGAGTGCCTGCTAGGAATGTGACAGTATGATACAGTTAGCGCCTGGAATGATGTGTAAGGGACAGAATCTCTACTCTCCAGGAACTCACAATCTTAGTGGAAAGATCATACATTTCTATTGGGCATACTAGGGGAGAGATACTATTGAGAGTCTAATAGTTGGACATAGTTTAGAGTTCTGGGATCAGCATAAGCCCCGACTTCTCCACTAACTCCTTTCCAGCTACCTGGAATATATCTAGTATGGAGAAACAAATTGTGAGTCATTTGCTCATAGGTTAAAAATGAGAGGAGAGAGAGCCTAAGGCCCTAGTTGGAGAAATGCCACCTTTGGTGGCTGGGTAGGAAAGGATGTATCCACAAAAAAGGCAGAAGAGGACAGGTGGGCATCACAGAGACAGAAGGGATAAGAGAGGTCAACAACAGGGTTGAGTGCTGCTGAGAGGCCAAGGGAACGAGGACACAGAAAGGGCTGTTGGCGTTAGTTTGAGGTAGCTGGAAAGGAGTCAGTGGAGAAGGCAGGGCTTATGCTGACCCCAGAGGAACAGGGTGGGGATGGCGCTTGGACATGGAGAGGAGGAGGACAGACATTTTCATCAAGGGAGAAAGCATTACCTAAAACTGAAACAATGAAGTAGCATTTGGGGAACAATGTGTGTCGGAATGGAACATCCCTGTGTACTCACCTTCTAGAAGGGGACATTGGAAAGAAAGCCTGGACCAGAAGGGACTTGGATGTTGGGCAAAGAACTTGGATTTTCCTCTCTGATAAAAAACAGTCATTGGTGGTTTCTGAGCCTAGAAGTGTCCATGTAAAGCCATGACAGATGCTTAGTAGTTACGGGAGATGCAATCCTTCTTGGTGGCTGGGTGGGGACACACTTCAGAAACACAAATTCAGACTGAGATTCAGCAGCAAAGGACAAAAACACACTTTGGAGTGGGCCAATTTGTTGCACTGTCCTGTGAGCTCATGGATGGGAAACCCTCCAACCTCCAAGGGAGGCACTATTTAGAGGTCATATTATTATAGTAATAAACATCACCTCTTCAAAAGGAAGAGAGTAGAAAACTGAAGCTCGAGACAGAAAGTGGGAAAATAAGTAACTGCTTTCTTCTTATAATTTCTGACTTGATGAATTACAAACATATATACATATATATATGGGAGGGAGGGCTATCCTGGGTCCAAGGAGTTGAGTCGATCCGGTTCCCACAGCAGAGCCTTCATCTCTTCTGCCTCCAAGCTCTTAATTAATTTTAGGAGTGTGAGGTCTCTGCTTGCTCTGATAGACTCAGAGCCCTCTGGACAGTTTGGGGAAGGGATTCACTCACATCTGTGTGTTTTAGAAACCAAACACTATGGGCCCGGCCCCCTCTCCCCGCTGCCTCCTTTCTCCAGTAGGGAAATAAAGGAGGGAAGCAACATAAAACAGTTTGGAATCCTTTCTGAAGTTTTGCGGGGGGGGGGGGGAGGAAGTGCTGGAAAGGAAACAGAGTCGGTGGCAGGAGACAAGAGACAACGAAGTTGATTTCTCTCTGTGTGCTCTCCCTCTTCTCCCCTCACCCAAATGACAGTATGGCAACATAGTCCTTCCTTCACTGAATTATCGAGAGCTCACCTCATGCTCAGCACTGACCTGGCCACTAAGAATTACCAGTGACCAGCACAGACACTTATCCCTGCCCTCGTGGAATCCGCAGGCTAGCGGGAGAGACAGAGACTCAAGCAAGCAGTCACGTAGGTTGCCGTGCATTTGCAAATATGGTGAGTGCAATGCGAGAAGTAAAGGACAGCTGCAAGGAACAAAACTGGATCCTGAGGGTGACTCCCTGAAGAAGTGTGGATGGAGCTGGGACTGAAGGGCGAATAGTCAAACAGATTTGGGAAGGGAATCAGAAGAGGCAGATGAACAGGCCCTCGGGCCCAGAGGAGACTAACAGTGCGAGGAATGAGAAAGAAAAGCCAGACCACAAGGGCAGGCAGGGGAGACGGTACCAGAGAGGTCCTCAGGGGCTGCACTCTGCAGGGTCCCCCGGTGATAAGGATTTAGGTAATTATCTTCAATGGGCAGCCAAGCAACATTTTTACACAAGGGGTGGACAGTGAGATCAGATTTATCTTTGAATCATCGACAACAATAATACTATGAATGGTACTGCTACTAGCAGTGCACACATGTTTGGAGTTAATAAGGCACTTCCCCATCCTCCTGTCCCTAGGGTTTGTCCCTGACCCTGGCCCTGTATTTTTCTGGGGTCGATAGATCACTTGGCTACTGCATGCAGGAGGAGATAGAGGCAGCCAGCAGATGTTCTCCTGGAATAGTGGCCAAGAGGAAACTGCCTTCAGGAGGCTGGCACACACTTAGAAACGTGGAAGTCAGATAAGGCCATCTTGGGACAATTTGGAGGTTAATCTAGCCTGATGAAGAGTGCTATGCATCTGAGGGAAATGCCCAAAATACAGCGGGCAGTGGAAAAAGCCAGGGACAAAGCAATAGAGGTAGGATCTAGTACCCTCGGTGTCTCTATATGTTCATACATGTACAGGTATGTATGAATATACTTCAGGGCAAGAAACCTCGACATCCATATACAGAAACTGCTAACCATAGTTAGCTCTGCATAAAGGACTATGGCAATAGTTTTATTCTTCTTTATGCCTCACTGGGTTTTCTGTGTCTCTCGTAAACCTGTGGCAGTCAGTGAGTGGGTAAGAAGAGAGCTCCTGCTGCCTTCCTTGACATCTTGGTTGGAGCTGGTCCTGCCTCTCCTGGTCTTTACATCCTCAAACACCCTCACTCAGCCTCAGTTCAGCCCAGGATAATCTGAATGAGAAAACTCAGCTCCCACTGACCGGTTTTTTTTTCTCAGGACACCTGCTGTGCTCCTTAAGATCTTGAACTACAATGTAGAGAGACTGAGAATGCAGCTCATTCAGTCTGCCCTTCAATCAACCAGTAATCATGAAATGGCTCCCTCAGTACCAGGGGCTGTGATTCAGATAAGAGGAAAACAGGTCACTACCCACAGAAGGAGACCAAGCCACTGACGTCTCCTAAGCCTGGCCTTGTATGTTTACCACCCATCCCACCTGCCATAGAGGCCAGTAATTTCACAAGGCTAATCTTTTACTAAGTTTATGTTTCTGGATGATTTGGATTTGGAGATCAAGCCTGGCTTTCATGATTAGCCCAAGTAGAAATCAGTCATCCATTAGATATAAGCCCCTAAATGTCCTGGTCCCTTCCCATACCATAGCATTTGGGGTCTCCATGTAGAGTCTATCCCAAAACAATGCCTGTGACATATAGAAAGCATTCAGAAATGTTTCTTGGTGTATTTTGTTAGGAACCTTCGCCCAGCTGATGGCGTGGTCTGAAACCAACAAAAGGATTCACATAAGTGAAAGATCTATGGTATAACTGAGTCTCATTGGCCTGGCCTGAGTCCCATGTCCGTCACTGAGCCAGTTACTTTCCTAGGAGGATACAATACGCAGATATTGACTAGATATTGATATATATAGATCCTGCCAATCCCTGGAGCCTAGGGCAGGGGTCAGCCTCCCTTGAAAGCTCAGATTGAGTGTGGGATATGGATCGTTCCCCAAAAAGGAAATTGAAGTGTTGCTACCATCAAATAAAGAAGTGGATGCCCATCGGGCAAAAAAGCAGATGCCCACAAAACTAACGGGATGATCTAGGGCCTTCTCAAGGAATCTGCTTCCAGCTGAGTCCCGGGAGGCAACATGGTGTGGGAGGTAGAACCCTGGGCTCAGAAGGAAGAGACCAGGATTCTAGACTCACTGCTCCTGCTGCCTCTGATCCATTTTCCACAGTTCCCATGATGATTCATCTAAAATGCAAACTGAACCATATCTCAGCTTGGAGTGCTTCACTGCCACCCCCTCTCCACCTTTCTCCCAATCCTAACCTCATTTCATGCACAATCAAATCCAAGGCCCTTAAGTGACAGGCAAGGCCTTCTGCCTGCCTTTTAACCTCACACAATCATTCCAGCAACCCGAGCTCCCTGTGGTCCCCATTCAGGTACACACACGTCAGCTGAGTCTCTGCTCAGGCCTTCCCCTGCAGTGTTCCTTTGCCTTTCCTTGCCCAGAGTTTACCTTGCCAATCCCATTGCATCCTTTACCACCTGGCCTAGATAGACATCACCTCCAGGAAGCCCTCCTCTGTCCTTTCCGTGAGTACCATAATACCCTAAACATACCTCTTTCTTTGCATTTCAAGTATCCTAATTACCCGTTAGTAATTACATTCCAAAAAAAAACATAATCATGGCAGGCATCTTGTCTTCCGTATATGCACAAACCTAGATGCTGGCATCCTCACTGGCCCCGTGTAGATGCTTAATAAATGTTTATTGAACTGAACGTTTCAAGACTCTGCTCCCCCATGTGTAAAATGAGAACGTTGGACTATAAGCTATGAGATTCCTTCCAGCTCTGGAAGGTCAAGGATTAGACTAACTCTTGTCACTTGGGAACAAAATCGGAGGGAATGAGACACAGAGAAGATAAGCTTTGATTTGGGAGGCAGAAATTCAGAAGAAGTCCTAACCAACAGGAGATACTGCCCAAAGTGGGCAGCCCATGAATTCTGTGTATACAAGAGGGAATAAGGATAGTGTGTGTAAAAAAAAAAAAAAAAATAGAGCAATTTTATCCAGGTGGTAAGTCACCACGTAAAGTATGTGGATGTTCACAGACAGTGTCTGGCAGGCACTCAACAATTTTGTTGAACGCCAAAACCCAACTTTATCTGATTCTCCACCCCGAGGACGGGCCAGCATTTGCCGGGTAAGAGGAGAGCCAAGGAAACATTTGTCTATATCATACACACAACTATAGACTCTCCTGACTGATTCTCACCAGGCCAGCAATTTAGCCTGAAAAAACCTCTGAAAGGGCTTCTGCTAATCAAGAAGGAAAGGGGAAAAACACTTGAAGAATAAAATCTAAAGCCCCTTAAAATATCAGAAGCTTAATAGCAATGAAATAGTCCCACCAGATAGTGATCCAGTTGAATGTTTGCAGTGAAGACTCTTATACTGTTATCATCAACTTCTTCAGATTCCTTTGCTGTTCTTTTGGCATCTGGTCGGGATTGAAATAGAGGCAGATTGGATTTATGGTCAGTGGAAAACTCACTCCGAAAGTAGGACAAAAAACTCAGCATTTCATCATAGTTAGGCAGAGTGACTTTCCCAAGAGCTTCCTTCGTTTTCAAGAATTGTCAGTTACTTAAGGAGGGAGAATATAAGTTAAACGTTTATGAAATATCACACATTCTAGGGTGAAGTCTAATTAAAAGCTTTAAGGATACATTTGCATCAAAATAAAATGAATTCTAACTGATCTAACACTGATTTTTCTAACACTCAAGGGAGAGTTCATTTTCAGGGGCATTACCTCATCATTTGTGTTGCTGGTTTGTTTTTTAAATCCCTACGAGTTTGTGCCAAAAGATGTGTTTTGTCTCATGACCAAAGTTTTGGTAATATAAATGTACTTTGCTTTGTTTAATTTATTCATTTAATTTCTGCTTGGGTGATAGTCGTCTGTCTTTTCCCTTCTTCTAACTCATACTTCCTGACAATTTTATGTAGAAAATTAAAGCAATATTCTTTCTGAACCTGAATTGATTTTGCCCAGGTCTTGTTTCAGAAATAATAGCAAAGAGGCATAATAGACTCGAAGACCTTGAATTTCACAGATTCCTTCTTTGCAGTCTGGCTCGAAGCCATAATATGAAGTCAGAATTTTTTTCTTCTTTCTCTCTCTCTTCATCTCCCACATTCAAGGAGTAATCACCTGACTCGTGTCACTGGTTTGTATGACTTTGTTGTTGCCACTGAAAATAAATTGGTTCAAGGGCTGGTAATTAAATCATCTGCTTATATTTTTTCCCTTTACAAAATCCCTCAGAACCAGAAATCTTTCCCCACCTAGATCTGCAAGGCAATGTCAAACAGATCTTACACTCTTGGGCTCTTGAGGTTGAAGGAAATCCTGAAGGTCGTGAAGTCCAATAAAACTGAGGTGCATTGGAGGGGCAAACTTCTGGCTCTAATTTAGCCCCAATCTTCACATGACAGTTTTATTTGACCTCGTTTATTCAAATATTTCCTCTCTCTCTCTCTCTCTCTCTCTCTCTCCCCCCCCCCCCACCAGTAGAGCAAAGTAACTGTTGCTTTATAAATTGGCCAGGATTAAAACAAGCATATTTGCGGAAGGAAGACACAACACGTACCTCTACCCCCACAGTCAAAAAAAAAAAAAATGTAAGCATTGATTTATTTGTGCCTATAGATGAGGTTAGGCACATAATGTCTAGGTCTCCACTCTATGATATGTAGATGCAGCCTCAAAATTAGTCATATATTCCCCGATAATGTTTCATTCCTAATGTTCTGTCATCCCATGACGTAGGGCCAACCCGTCTTAGAATAAGGATTTGGGAGAATCAAGTTTGAGACCTGGCTTTGTCTCTACCCAGCTATTGGCTGATAAAGCCTCTTTAACTTCTGTGGGTCTCGGTGTCCACAAGTGTAAACTTGACTTCAAAGTCTCTTCCAGTCTAAGATCCTGGAGTCTTTGATATCTTCTGCATTTGTTCTCTAAATGCCAGTATTCGGTCGGTCGTGCTCTTATGACATCCAACGTTATTCTTAAAAGAAAGCAATACCTGCATTAAAAGAATGTTTTCCACTCCCGTCATCCACTTGTCCTCTATAACATCCTTCGGAAATATGTGATAATACTGATAGGCTCTGTCAATTGCCAATGTGAAGACATTCCTACTTTGTAGAGGGCAGTTCCTGTTGCCCCGAGGACGTGCTCTGTGAGCCAACCTGAAAGTGGGCTTTCTCTAGTCTCATCCCAACTCGGAGCCTTCTCCAGCACATAAAGCACTTGGTCACCAAAGGAAGATAATTATTTCTGAGGCCATTCCTTCCGCTGTCCAACAGAACAGCTACAGTCCCCATGTGCTCTTGAACACTTGAAATGTGAAAATGAAGATGTATTATGAGTATAAAACTGCACACCAGATCTTAAAGACTTAATATGAAAATATGAACGTAAAATATCTCACTTTAATATTGATTCCATTTTGAAATGATAATACTTTGGATATATTTAGTTAAATTAAATATATTATTAAAATAAATTTCCCCGTCCCTTTTTAGTTTTTTTCAATTATATTTGGGGTTCACATTCAAACAAAAGAGACTCAGCGGTTTCTGCTCCTGCTGGTTGGTAATGGCTGCCTAGGTCACTCCACTGGCATATGTGAACTCAACCACTGAGAGGGCTATGATCAGTTAGAAAAATCTCCCATGGATGCAGGGCCAGGAGGAAGGTATGAGGCCCATTCTAGGCTAGATTCAGATGGGCACATTTCTTTACACGAGGCAGAGAGGAGAGGCCAATACCCCCAAAAGGAGAAAAATGTTTCTCAAAGCCAAGTTACATAATTGATGATGTTTTTAAATTTCTTTGAAAAAAGTTCAACAAATTCACACTGATTTCAGCACCAGGAGAGCTGCCAGTTTGGCAGTCCCGTACTGAATTTTCCCTCTGATCTGAGGTACAAAGTTCCTGGACTGTGTACGTTTTCTTCTTGCCATAGTACTTCTGACCCGTTTGGAAAGGTTACAGTCAAGAATGTAAAACTACAGCAATGAAATTGTATTCTGATGTTGGAGAAAGTTTGTGCAAGTGGAAACAAGACAGAACCCGAACAGCCTGATGCTAATGCAAAGAAGGGGGGAAAAAATCAATTTGCTTTCACAAACTTCCCCCTCTCTGAGAGGTCTTTTAGACAACAAAATGCGAAACCTTTCAATCAGATGCATGCTGTTGGGCCCGCTTCACTTCCTACCATCAAGAGCTCCATCTTTTACCTGGTAAGTTCCTCCCTGGCTCCCCTCCTTCCGAACTTCCCCCGACACTCTGTGCTGCAGCCAGCTAAGGCACTCATGGTTTCTCGAGCATAACCTGCTGTTCCTTCTGTCTGTTATGTTTCCCCCCCCCCCCAGTCGTCTCCCTCCACATGGAAAAAAGTCTACAAATCTTTCAAACCTCAGTTACAGCCTGGCTTTCTCTCCGAGGCCGTACAGGCTTCAGGTCCCACACGTAGGCCTGCATTGCACCTATGCTTGTGTTTGTGTCCTTCTCCAGTTTGCAAGATGCTTCAGGCCCTGGACCAAATATTAGTCATGTTGCTGTCAGCAGTGACTGCAGAGTTTCTGGCCCGTTATAAAAAGTGCTTGTGGAAAGAACAAGTGAATGAATGTATGAACAAATGAACATTTATAGTTCTATTGTTTCAGTATAAAAGACTGGAATTATTTGAATAACCAAACTAAAACATTACTTTCCCCAATACTGAAATAGCCTGTCTTCACTTTTGAACTTTGAAGCCTCTGCCGGGGACTTGTTTAACTCCAAAAGACATACAGAGATGATCTATTTCTCCATGTTTAATTTATGTTTAATTCTTTTTTATTAGCAAGTGTTCAGGAGGTATGATGAAGAGGCAGTCCAGTGGCATTTGATGATAGATAAGCCATCTGCATACATTATCAATCAGTCCATAGGAGACACACTGACTTCTTGGTCTAAGAGTCAGGATAAGTGCACATTCAGCCATCTACATTCTGTTACTCAGGCCCTTTGTGATCAATAAAATGTATTTTGCAAGAGGTTCGGTAGGTGAGAGATCTATTACTATAACCATAGATATCCATCCCAAACTGAAACGGAGGCCATTCCATCCTTACAAAGGCTCAAAACAAAATATTCATTCATTCCCTTAGTCATTTTATTTAGAGCAAATTGTGATTATGAGTCAGTAAAAAAAATGGAATAAAATCAGTCTTCTGTTTTTATACCTTCCATAATACACTATAACCTTCATGAGGGCAAGCTTGTCTATTTTGTTCACCAAGCAGCAGCTACCACCATAAGGAAGTACTCCGTAAATATTGTTGACCAGCTAGAGGAAAGAATGACAATTGCATGTAAGGTAGGAAAAGGCATGATATCAAGTTACTCCCATAATGAATCGGTGCTGAGAACAGCTCATTTTGGGTAAATATGTTCTCTCTTCTGTAAAAAGAAGTTTCACGCATCGATGTTGTTGGACTATAGCTTTCTCGCCACATCATTCTTGAACGTAAAATTAAGAGAGTCATGTTTTATGCCAAGAAGAAGCTAAATGAATGATGGAAACCACCTTCATTCCAGAAGTATCAATAACTAAACATGGAAAAACATGTTTCGGCAAAGTGACCACACTGGTGAATTCTTCAAAGAGTCTGTTAGATAAGAAAGGAGATGCTGGCACCAATAGAGAGACCGCAATCCATGGATGCTTTATGTGTGACTGGTTCTGTCTCTCTTCCCAGTGAGTCAACACAGCCTGGGAAGAGGTTGTGCTAAGTTTCTGGGTTCCTGCGTTATTCAAACCTTTCAAAAGCACGCTGAAAGCAGAACTTAAGGGGAAAAGATGGTTCACCAAGGCTGGAATGGAAAGTTACAGCCTTAATGGGACTTTGTGCCAGAGTTTTGACTGGTTAAAAATAGTGAGTTTACAAACAGCAGCAGTTTTTGTCAAAATTAACTACAGCCTTACTGATATTACTCTAAAGTTAGTCTAGTATGGAAAATAAGATAGCAGAAAAAACACATTTTACTCATGCATGAGTCCCCAAGCTAAAGATATTTTTTTAATTCACTAAAGCAGCATTGCAAATTTGAAAAAAAAAAAAACTTTATTTTTTAAGGTCTACAACGTGAGGTTTTCATGTACATGTGCATTGTGAAATGCTTACCAAAATCTAGCTAATTCATGTATCCATCACCTCAAATAGTTACCTTTTTGTTGTTGTTGTTGTTGTTATTGAATTGTATGAATTCTTTATATATTTTGCATATGACCCCTTATCAGATATATGATTTACAAATATTTTCTCCCATTCGGTAGGTGGCATTTTCATTCTGTTGATGGTTTCCTTTGCTGTGAAGAAGCTTTTTAGGTTGATATAGTCCCGTTTGTGTATTTTTGCTTTTGTTGCCTTTGCTTTTGGTGTCAGATCCAAAAAAAAACCATCCCCAAGGCCAATGTCAAGGAGCCTCCCCTTTCTTTTCCCTGGGGTGGTGCCCTGGAATGCTCAAGTTTCTGTGCCTTCTCCCAATCACACAGCGTTGAGCCAGCTTACTGCATTTGCTGGTGAGCTGTCTGGAAAAGACCATACTCACAATGGCAAGGGAGCATGCAGGGAGCCAGGCATAGTAGAGAGAAGGCACCAGAGAATTGGGGGTGCCTGTGGGCCAGTTGGGGGTCCACAAGCAAGGCATCTCAAGCACTGGTCTCCTGATGGAGTCTGTGAAGCACTCAATAGGATGTATGGCGCTTTGTTGAGTTCTGAATCCTGGTTGCTGTGAATCTTCCCTCTTGTGTGAGGGAGACAGCAGTGGGCCTCTAGGGCTGTGTCCCAAACAGCGGGGGAAGCTGGTACTTACTCACTGCACACTCACTTTATCCCCGAGGGAGACATCAGGCGGAGGGGGTCTTTCTTGGCTTTGAGCTTTGCTGCCTTGGGAGAGGGATGATGTGGATAAAGTGAAACTACTCTTCTTACCCTCTTTCATGTGTCTATGGTCAGATTATTTCGCCCCAGTGGTGTGTTGGAGCTTGCTGGTCTCCCAGGCTCCCACAAAGCTCCTCCCATCCATGGGGGTTGTCAACATTGATATTCTGTGGGGGGATGACAGCTGAAAACTCGCATTCCACCAGCTTGCTGATATCACTCTTTGGAGAAAGTTTGAGAAAACTTCAGACATTTCGTATGTAAGATCCCTCCCCTACTTCCTAGAACATAAATATTTTTCCATCATCACTGCCATCATCATCATAGCAGTGTGTACAGCCACAGCACCTATATGAGTCCTGGGGGATGCTGTACTGTCATGGTCAAAAGCAGGTTTCCCTGAAAATAAGACCTAGCTGGACCATCAGCTCTAATGCGTCTTTTGGAGCAACAATTAATACAAGACCTGGTCTTATTTTACTATAATATAAGACTGGGTCATAATATAATATAATATAATGTAATGTAATGTAATATAATATAATATAATATAATATAATATAATATAATTAATATAATATAATATAATACCGGGTCTTATATTAATTGTTGCTCTAAAAGACGCATTACAGCTGGTTGTCCGGCTAGGTCTTATTTTCGGGGAAACATGGTATACTATACAGTCAAACCAACTCTTCCAGTGATTAGCAGTTTGACTTTAGGCAGATTATTTAACCCCTCTGAGAATGGGAATAATAGTAATATCTACCTACCTTATGGCATTGATAGGACAGTTGGCCAAAACAATGCATGTAAAGTGACTGGCATATGGCAAGCACTCAAAAAGCATTGACATTTTATTGTTGTCACCATAATCATCATCATCAACGAAAGTTTGTATGATGTGTGGTCATTTGGGGCAGGACTAAAATGTTTAACTTTCCTGACATGAAAAAAAAAATCATCCTATCAAGCAAAATAATGAAATAAACAAAGTTGTAAGAGGAGTATACTTCTACAATAAAAAAAAAATTATTTTAAGACATTAGCAACATTAATTTTGGTAAAAACAATTAACCAGAAACCATGCATTCAAACTAATTACAAGTTTGTTCTCTAATTCTTAACTTTAAAAAACATCATCCTATCAACATTTCTGCCAATGTTTTCAGCTTCATTTGTGTCACTAAATATAGTTGAAATCTATAAGATACAATTTTTTAAATGTAATCTAAGATTCAGGTTTTACTCCAATCAATGCACTTAGTTCAAACAAATGAGTTTTGTGAGTGTAGAAAGAAAGGGAGGGGAGGGGAAGGGAGGGGAGGGGAGGGGAGGGGAGGTAGAAAAGAAGGGAGAAAGTCTTTCATAAATTTGCTTGAGAACAAGACATATGCTAGAAAACAGGTTTACTGTAAAACACTATTTGCTTGTGGAAGATGAGCAAGGCTTCATTACTAAGCAACTTTGGAAAAACTGTAATGACAGACAGATGATACCCAGCTAACTCAGTCCTTCGTTCTTAGCAGTGTGTTTCTTAGAACCACAGCACAAGATAAGCGAGCTTCAAAGAAATCATGAACTTTGAAACTACATGGACTGCCCAGTTAATCAAACTCTGAGTTGTCATTTTGAAACTTCGTTTGGCTAGTTTAACCTTGTGAAGAGAACTTTAAGGTTATAATACTGAAAAGTCTCCAAGAGGCTCCTCTGAGGTGATATTGCTCTCCTCACTTAAGTTTATGTTTTAGTTACCCTGTATGTCCACTATGGGAGAAGATGTAAGTTCTAGTAGAATTTTTTCAACAGTTCAAATGTTACAGATTGGATTGGAGAGGCTGTATTTCACAGAAGTTCCAAAATTATTAATTGCAGACCACCTGCTTTGGCTTTACTCTCTCTCTTTTTTCAGGGGAAGGATGTTAAATACAGATTTCCAGTCCCAATTCCAGACATTCTGAAATCAAATTTCTGGAGTGGAAGTTAGGGGATGGATTCTAATGTGCAGTCATGTTTAAGAACAGCTGCCATAGGACTAAGACCAAGAAAGCCTTGCCTAGCGGACCTCTGAGGACCCTAAGGCCCTGTCTACTACATAGGATGCCACGAAGCTTAACCCAAACAAAGAACTCTAAATGGGAGGAGAGGAGGGTAGAGACAGGGAGATTGCAGGCATCCTACAAGGCATCCTTTTGATATCTCTGTTCATTCTTCATATTCTGATTCAGACATTCTCTGTGTATGTAAAAAGAGGTTCCAACAATACTTCCTGAGCACCTACTGGATGTGCAATGTCGGGCAGCAGAACGGGCATATGTTACCTAACTCTAACATATGCTGTGATGCCTGCATCCTGGTGGGATTCACAAAGGGCAGTGGGAGCACGTGGGAAGCAACATTAGCTCTGGTGGGGAAGGGGAGAGGGCATTTCTGGGGAGGAAACACAAGATGGACTACAGAAGCTACTTCACTGCCCGGCAAAGCGAGGAAGAGGTGCTCAAAGGCGATGAGACGGTAGAAAGCTCTTCAGAAAATGAAGAGCTCCTGGAACCTCACCGTTCTCCATAATAACAGGAATAAAGAGCTACCTCAGCTGAGAGGGTGTAGGAGCAATGACGTCCTAGTAGCGGTGAGCATACCCAGTGCCCAGATCTTGGTTTCTAATACACTTCTCCAATAAAAGGAACCAGGGCTGCTGGGAGAAATGACTAATCTTAGAACTGGGGCACGAAATATACAAGATGAGCCTATCAAAGGAGCATGGGAGCCGACTGAAAGAGCTCCCAGTAGCCAAAACCGGAAAAATTTGAAGAACAAATACAATCGTACTGAATTAGAACCCAAAGTATAAAATAAATGTTCATAAGCCCTCACTGATATAAATAATGATGGAATGAATAAATCAATGGGGGAAAGACTCAAATCTCCCATGCAGAATTCCAAATAATTTATGGACGTGTTCTCAGGAAGAAGCAACATAACTCCTCACTCCTGAAGTATGGGCTGTACGTGATGACTTCCTTCCAAAGAGTACAGTATGGAAAGAAAGGAAAGACAATAACTTAACAGTGGGGAAACCTGACAAAAACTACCTCAGCCAGGTGCAAAGTTAGCATCAACAATGACAGGCCACCTGGATGGTATGCACCCTTGGTATGATGTGGGCTAAGAGGCACTTCTTCCCTGGTGGTCTTCCTCCAGGTGATAAAAATGTATAACCTCAGTATAGTCATGAGTAAAACATGAGAAAAATCCCAGTTAAAGGACATTCTACAAAATACCTGATTAGTACTCCTCAAAATTGTGAAGATCATACAAAACTGTGAAGTCTGAAAAACTGTCACAGCCAAAAACTGTCATGTCTTAGAACATGACAAATAAATATAATGTGGTTTCCTGGATGGCATCCTTGAACAGAAAAAAAGACAATGGGTGAGAACGAAGGAAATCTGGATAAGTATAGACTTCAGCTGGTACTAATGTCTCAGTACTGATCCATTAATGCATCAAATGTACCACACTAATGCAAAATATAAATAACAGTGAAAACTGGATGTGGAACATTAAGAACTCTTTGTACTGTCTTTAACCTTTTCTGTAAATCTAAACCTATTCTAAAATTTCAGCTTATTATGAAAAGTAGTTCGCCTGCCTGGTTTGGTTGGGATGAATACTAAAAGACATAATATATGTGAGTGTACTTTCTAAACCCTGAGGCACACTATAAATATAAATGGGTTTTAAGTATTATTTAAATATTTTTTTGTATTTTTAAAATTAAATTTAAATTATTTTTCAATATTTAAAATTATGCTTGGCATAAGGTTACATAGAGACTGATTATGCGGGCTGTAACCAGACTATGAAGAACCCCAAAGGTGTGTTAAGGAGTTTGGATTTGATTCTAAGTATAATGAACCATTAAAGGTTTCTTAGTAGAAGAGGCGTGTGATTAGATCTGAATTTCGGGACTGACAGTGGAAGGAAACTAGAATTGTAGAAATGCTCAAGATGGGGCAGTAGGGATACAGGGAGGAATCAAGGGCCAGGGACCAATCTCCTGACTGAGATGATTTCACCCTCTCTATACCAAACTTTCCAAGGATAGTATTAATCTGATATCATTTTAATATTCTCAATAAAAGTGATTCGTTATTGAATAAATATATGTGAATTTTTATACCTTGCTAAAACTCTTACAAATACGTAACACAGAAATCTTTTGTCATTTGTCTGTTTTGGTTTTGAGAAGATTTTATACTTATCGTGGCAGCCTAGCACGTGTTAGTGGTTAATTACTCGGCCTCAGTTTCCTTCTCTATAACATGGGCAGCACTACAGTACCTACCTCATAGATTGGTATGAGAAAGAAACAAGACAACCAATGTAAAAGCATGTAGCTCATTGCCTGGCACATAGTAAGTGCATGGCAAATGGTAGCTAATATTAATGGTGGTAGTAGAAATAACTGGTCTCGTTGACATTGTTCAGGAGAATTATTACATATAGTAAAATAAATAAATTCCTGCTGTTACTCATCCAGGAGCACTCCATGTTACCAGGAGCCCTGGTAAGAAGTAACTAGATCATTGCTAATAAGTGTCAATAATCGGGAGCATCTGCTCTCGGTGACTTTCCTCTTGAGGCTCATATATAAAACTACTGTTTTTGTTCCCTGTCCACTTTATCTTAATACATAATAAGTATTCAACAAACATTATCTATTCTTATTAGCATTATTATGCCATGCTTCTACCAATTGGTGGTGCTACGGACTTGTTCTCTTCAGTTTCAGGTGCAATGGAGGGCAATTGCCCATCTATTTGAAATGTCCTCCTAGAGCTCCTCCAAAGTTAATTTTTGTGTACTCATAGAGCCTACTTTTTAATGTCAGGTTATCCCAAACATACCTTCCAGATTTCATAAAAGCCTATGCAGCTGTTTCCTGTAATGCGATGACAGGCAACTGACAGAAACTTAATTTTATGAGCATAAGTTGTGAAGGTTTTTCTGTGCCCTGCTGTTAATCTGTTACTAAGCTGTCAGCAGCTTGAGGGCAGGGCCCTGTCACACCCATCCACCCACAGGGCTTAGCCTCCAGCTGGTCCTCACTAGAAGTTGGTGCTAATCACTGCCAGGAGAAATCTCTCGGAAGCACCACATCTCTTCCTGGAGTCCCTGGGCAGAGAGGCACAGCACCACCAAAGCAAACATCATGACACCAGAGTTTTACCTGGCTTCACTCTCCTTACAAAACCTAGATGCATTAGCCACCTCTAACAGTCCCATTTAGTTTTTTAAAGAAATGAGGCTATTTTCTTCCCTATACCATTCCAGGAATCTCTCTGCAGATTTTTTTAAGGAAAGAGCTATCTAATAATGAGTAATTTCACTGGTCTATATTTAGCAACACGGAAGATTTTTTTAGGTCATTGCAGAGTTCTCAGAAACTGTGCAAGTTGAGAAGAGCCAACAGAAGGCAAATGCCACAGATTTGTTTCCCTTCCAGAGCAGAGAGATTCACCACCAGGAATCAGGTCTCAGAGAGCAGACAATAGGGACTCATTTCCTCATCAACAAAGTGGGCAGTAGAGTACTTACCTTATAGAGATTTGGTGAGCAATAAACACGATAGTAAATATAAAAGCACTTAGCTCAAGTCGCAGATATTGTTGGTCCATCTCCCTCTGTCCACCTTTCAACAACCACCCTTATTTCCTCTTCTCTGCTGGACAGCCTCATGGCTGGTTCCCTACTTTCAGGCTCCTCCCTCTAACCTCCCAGTTTGCCCTTGGCCTTCCTAAAGCCCAGCTCTGAGGTCTCTTTCTCCACCGTGAAGTCTTTCTGGACTTCCTTCAGCCGTGGTCTACCTTTCATGGCCTCTATTACTATACTGATCCCATAGCTCTCAAGTTGGCACCCACTACTTGCCTGTGAAATGACTCAGTTTCCCAGTCTGCGAGGCAACTCTCCTATAGATAACTAAAACATATATTAAATGAATTAATTTATGTAAAGTCATTAGATAAGTGCCTGGACATGGTAATGGTATTGTATTGATAGCTAGTGTGGTGATTTTGAAATATTTTAAGCAGACTGAAAAGTTTAATGCATAAAGTAACAAATATACGCCTGCCACTCAACTTTATCCTACCATAATATTATGCCATGTTTTTGTATCTTTTTAAAGCAGCAAAGCATTACAGATATGACAGAACTGAAGCCCCCTCTGTACTCCGCCCACCTCCCATTCCCTTCCCTCCCTTCACAGCAAGGGCTGCAGTCCTAAATTTGGGGTTAATCATGCTTTTATATTTTTATCTTGTGTTTTAAATTTTTATTTAAGTGGTATAATACTGCACATAGCTTTTTCAAGTTGTATTTTTGGTCAACATTATGTTTTGGAGACTTATCCATGTTTAAATATGTAATTTTAGTTCATTCATTTTTGTTACTGTGTGTATTTCATTATACGAATATTATATGAATCGATATGAATATTGATTTATTCCTGCCTCTTTTGAGGGACATTCCTATTGCTTCCAACCTTAGAGACAGAAGAAATCTGAGAGACCATTGTGAAGATGAGAAAATGAAGGTAAAGAAGGGAAGTGGTTTGGCTAAAGTCATAAAGAAGATAGTGGAGGCAGGACTTTAAAAGAGATTATAATAGCATGGAGTGGCCAGTTTTTGTCTGCCCAACAGACTTTTCCATTTGCTTTCTTCAGATTCTTTTGAGGAACTCATCCCTCATTCTGCAAGACCCTGTTAGGAATATGAGTTATTCTCTGACCAACTAGCAAGAGAGCCCATGATTCAGCCTTTCTCAATCACAATACCTACTACATTCCTTGGCATACCCTGATTGGTTCAGGGAAGATCATGTGACTTAAGCTGAGCCAATCAGAATCCTGTAACTTTGAGCTGAAAAAAATATACACCTGAAGTTTCCAAACCTTCCTGCCCTTTCCAGCAGAGAGAATGAAGTCAGCATAGGTAGAGAAACAGAGACAAACAGAGGTGAGGGAGAAGATAGAGAAAGATCTAAAGAGGCTTGATAACATTGTTTGAGCCCCTGGATGCAGCATTCCTAAATTTTTATGTATGGAAGCTGATACATACTTGTCCTTTTCCTTTGTTTTTAGCTTAACCAGTTTGACTTGGGTTTCTAGAACTTATAACAAAGAGTCCTGACTCTAAGTTTACTCTTCTTTCTTCTCTGTTGAAACTGCCCCTTAGATATTCATTAGGCAGTTAAATGAGAATGATGATCTCTACCACCAAACTTGGACTTAAGAAACAGCAAGACTGGGATCAAAGTTATAAAGCAACACTTCCTTCTCTTAGTTATTTTACTCTCACCTGCCATCCATGCATTCAGTGTATATTTATCATGTTCTTACTATGTGCCAGGTGGGAAATATATGACAAGAATATAACAAAGGACATAGAAATAATGGGATACTTTTCTAAGTATTTTATATGAAGTGGTACAATATTAATTCTAAATAGACTGCCTTTAGTAAACAATGCATATTTTAATCCTTAGAAAAAGACTAACAAGCCAATGAAGGAATTAAATGTAATATTAAAAAAATATTTGATTAGCCAAAGAGGAAATAGGAAAGAACAAATAGAGGAATGAAGAGAGACAAATAGAAAACAAACAGCAAGAGTGTAGACTTAAGCCCAACCCTATCAATAATCACATTAAAAATAAATAGACTAAACCTGCAGTTAAGAGGCAGAGATTTTTCCACTGGATACAAAAGGCCTAACTATTAGTTGTCTATAAAACATACACTTTAAATATAAAATCAGGTTGAAAGCAAATGGATATAGGAAACATATACCGTGCAAACTGTGAGCATAAGAAAGCTAATATAGTTACATAACACCAAACAAAGATGTCTTAATAAGGAATGATATCAGAAATAAAGACAAACATTTTATAATGATAAAAGGGTCACTTCATTAGGAACACATAGCGATTATAAATGCGTATTAACTTAGAAACAGAGGTTCAAAATACAGGAAGCAAAAGCTGACAGAAATAAAAAATTAGATGAGTTTGCAATTATAATTGGAGCTCTTAACCTCCCTCTTAGTAATTGAAAGCACAAGTAAATGAGTAGACAGTAATTGACAGAGCCAGTGATGCATATAGAGTCCCCAAGCACTATCAATCACCTTGACCTAAATGATATTTACAGACCATACGAAATCACTGCAAAATATACATTATACTCAAGTGCACATGGAACATTTAGCAGCATATACCGTATCCTGAACTATGAAAGAACTCTCGAAAAGTTTTAAAAGACTGAAATAAAAGTATATTCTCTAACCCAATGAAATTAAGTGAGAACTTAATAGCAATAGGATATCTAGAAAATCCTCAAATATTTTAGAACTAAACAATATATTTTTAAATAACACATGGATCAAAAAAGAAATTATAAGGGAAATTTAAAGATATTCCAAAATGAATACTAAAGAAAATACAGCATGTCAGAATGTGTGGGGTGTGGCTAAAGCCACATTTAGAAGAAATTTTATGAATTTAAATGCTTATATTAGAGAAGAAAAAGAGGGGCAAAAACCAGTGAAGAAACTAGAAAAGAAGTGTAATTAATTCCAAAGCAAATAGAAAGAAAGAAATAATAAATACAAAAGCAAAATTCAATGACATAAAATGAAAAACAAACAATAGAAAATTGTAACAAGAGCTCAGTCTTTGAAAATATTAATAGAATTAATAAACTCCTAGTAAAACTGATTGACGAAGAAAGAACAAGAACACAAATTATGAATATCAGTGATGAAAGAGGACATGTCATTACAGATCTTACAGACATTAAAAAGGTAATCGGAAATATTATAAACAACTTTATGCCAATAAAATTTAACAACTTAGGTTAATTGGACAATTTCCTTGAAAGACACTCAAAGCATTCCCAATAAATGTCAAGTAGGTTTTTTAAAGGAAGTTATATGATGATTCAAAAATGTATATAGAAACGCAAAGAACCTCGAACAGCCAAAACAATTTTGAACTAGAAGAGTGAATTTGGAGGATGCACATTATCTGATTTTAAGACTTATGAAGCCAGAGGAATCAAGACAGAGTGATATTGGCATAAGAATAAACAAATTGATCCATGAATGAGAATACAGAGTTCAGAAATAGACCTACACATATTTTTCAATTGATTTTCAACAAAAAAATCCAAGGCAACTTATTGGAAAAAATAAAATCTTTTCAATGATTTGTCGTGGAAAAACTGGATAAACATACAGGGGGGAAAAAAGAACGTTGACACTTATCTCTTTCCATATACAGAAATTAATTCTAAATGGATCCTAGAACTAAGCATAAAAGCTTAAACTATAGACCTAAACATGAAAACTTCCAGAAAAAAAACTTAGGATAATATCTTCATAACCTTGAGATAAACAAATATTTCGTAGAGAACACAAAAAGCACAAATCATAAATGAGAAATTAGACTTCATGAAAATCTAAAACTTCTGTTCATCAAAAGATAGGGATAAAATATTTGTAATGCACACATGTAATAAAGGGTTTGTACCAGAATATACAAAAAACTGTTGCAAATCAGTAACAACAACAAAAAGGATCAATAAAAATGAACAAAATAGTTGAATAGATACTTCACAAAGAAGGTGTGTAAATGGCCACTAGCACATGAAAAGGTGCTCAGTAGCTAAAATCAAGACAATACCAAATTTTGGTGAGCATGGAGAGCAGCTAGAATTCTCATACATTTCTGGTGGGATTGCAAAATGGGATAGCCATTTTGTAAACCTGGCAATTACTTATAAGGTTAAAGATATACTTATTCTGTAACTCAGCAATTCTACTCCTAGGTATTTACTCAAGAGAAATGAAAACATACGCCTGCATGAAGACCTGTGTAAGAATATTTATATCGGTTTTACTATTCATATCCAAAACCTGGCAACAACTCAAATGTCCATCAGCAGGAGAATGGGTCAACAAATGTGGTATGTCCGTATAAGGGAATACTACTCAACAACAAAAATGAACACAGTTCTCATATGTTCAGCAACATAGACAAAATTAATCTATTGTGATAGAAATCAGAACAGTGGTTTTCTACAGAAGTTTTGGAGGCATGAGAGAAATTTCTAGATTAATGAACGTGTTCTGTATCTTGATTGGAGTATTGGTTACAAATGTGTATGCATGTGTCAACACTCACCAAATTGAACAAATATTTGGGATCTTTGCACTTCACTGAGTATAGATTTTATCTCATTAAAAACAATGCTCACTTTTTTAAAAAAATGGGGTGTGTGGCTGAAATAAGATATTGATATGAATCCTGGCTCTGCCTCGTAGAAGCTAAATGATCCTGAGTTGTGTTACTTAACCTTTCTGTAACCACATTCCTCATCTAAAAATGGAGATGAAGATAATACGGTTCTCATTATGGTTCTTGAGGAGATTATAGAAAGTGGCCCCCAAAAAGGGCTCAGTACACTACCTGACCTGATCTCCTGCCTTCCCAAAATGGCTCAGTCTTGAAGACCTAATTAATTCCTTGTATCTTCTCTATGAATTCAACCTCTTAAACTCTAGCCCTCACTGCTTTGTCATAATCTTCTCTTGCTCAGCACTTTATTTCTTCACCTCACATTTTGATCTAATCATTATCTTTGTGGTACGTACTCTCTTCTTTTTCCCTGTGGCAAACATGAACTCCACAGTAGATTGCAAGCTCCTTGAGACAGGAGCTATCTTTGTTATCTCCACAGCTCTGGGAGAATGTGAGGTACCCGGGTGGTATTCCAGAGGTGCTTCTTTGTGTTCTTACTTAATTCTTAAATAGGTAATATGAAATTTTAAGAAGGAATATTCAGTTATAAGACTTCATTTTTCAGAAATTTAAAATAATGAAAGGTATCAGCGAAGTTTTCTCCTACTCTGTCTTCTACCTGGTACTCATTCCCTCCCCGCCAAAAAAAAAAGAAAACTCATGTTATTCCCCATATTTCTCTATGAAAATAGGATATATATTCTTATTTCTCCCTCTGTGTTACATAAAGTGTGCTACAGTAACACTTGTGCATTTTGGGATTTTTTATTAACGGTACAGGGATCTTGAACCTCTTTGCAAAATCTCTACTTAGAAATCAATCATACGAGTAAATGTCCCCTTGATTAATATGCTATAGGTTATTGCCAATCTTTTGCTGTTACGAACAATCCTGAATAACTATTTACATAGACCCTTCACACATGTACCAGCACAATTGTAGGATAAATTCTTAAAAGTGAATTTCTGAGATAAAGCATATATGCTAATTGATGTTGTCAAATTGTCCTCCCTAGGAGTTTACCGATTTACATATCCACACGCAAAAAGAATGGCAGTATTTGTTTCCCAACAGCCCTCCAAAGAATAAGGGATCAAACACTTGGATTTTTGCCAGTATCATAAGTAGAAAATGGTGTCTCAACATAGTTTCTCTTAAGTGAAACGGAGACTCTCGTTATATGTTTAAATGCCATTTGTTTTGCCTTCTTCGTGAATTGTCTGTCCCTATTTCTTGCCCATTTTTCTACGCAGTTGTTGGTCTATTCTCAGTTTCAAGTCATTCCTTATATATCAGAGAGACAAACACTTTGTAATATAAATTACAGTTACATTTTCCCCGTGTGTCATATGTATTTTTTCTCTGCTTATGGGATTTCTGCCATGCAAAATTGTTTTTAATTTTTACATTCTTTAATTTATTAGTCTTTTATGGCTTCTAGACTTTGAGTCACATTTAGAAAAGACTTCTTTATTTATTTTTAATTAAAGTTTATTGGGGTGACAATTGTTAGTAAAGTTACATAGATTTCAGGTGTACAATTCTATAATACATCATCTATAGTATATCACATTGTGTGTTCACCACCAAGACTTCATTTTTAAGTTGGTCGGTTTCATTGTACATCAGATCACATTCCAAAAAGATCCAAGATTTCAACGTAAAAATGGAAACCTTGGGAGTTTTAAAAGGAAAGACAGATGCTTCTTGGTTTGAATTGAGTCTAATTTAACTGACACGTTTTGCATGTTTGGAGACATACTTAACTCCACCTGGGGCAGAGAGGAGGCACTTTGTTAACTCCCCTGAGGTCATACTTTCGTTACCGCACTGGCTGAAACATTTACCCATCAGCTGAGGCTGACTGCTGCTCTAACCATGAACCCATGTCTCTCACTGTATATGGTTCAGATGCTTCTTCTGTTTAAGTTGCTGTTTTTGTTTCTTTTGTTGTTGTTCTGTTTTGTTTTCTCGTGAGTAGGAAAAAACAAAGCTGTTTTCAACCAAAATTACTCCGAGACCCTTATCGTTGCCTTTTTCTGCCTATCACTAAGGGACAAGAGGGGGAATTAAATCGTTCGTTTATTCATTCATCCAACAAATAAATGTATTGAGCATCTATTAAATGTAGCAGACATGGTGGGGAAAAAAGCAGACAAAATACCCTCCTGGAGTTTATATTCTAGCAGGAAAGAGAGATCTTAAACATGTGATAAGAGGTAAGTGCCAGGGAGAAATATAGGGTGTTGTGAGAGTTTATAAAAGGGATCTTGTCCTAGTCTGACAGATCAGGGATGAATTCCCTGAGGGAGTCTCTTTCAAACTGAGCTCTGAAGACTGAGTAGGGGCTAAGCAGGCGAAGGCAGAAAGAGATTTCCAGACAGAGGAAACAAACAGGAAGACTAATGGCCTTGAAATCAGAAGGAGCATGGTACAGTATAGGCACTGAAAGAAGTGTGAGGTGACTATGTTGGAGGAGGACAGTGGCACCCCAGTTACATAGAGGCTGTTGTCAGCTGGGTTCCCTGGGTCTTGGGATCACTAACTAGGGAACTAGTGAGAGAAGAGGAGGAAGTAAGAGTGGGCAGGGGGAGGACTTGGGCTGTGGTGCCATCAAAAGAAGACTTCAGCCAACACTGCAGGGAGCTCTCAACTGAGATGGCCCTTCAGTGTTGGGACAAGAGGGACAGGCCTTCACGTCCCCATGATGAACACTCAGTGGACATAGGCTGCTCTCTAACAGCCAGGGCTAATAGGAGAGGGCTATGAGGCCGCAGCACTCGCAAGAGTGGGAAGCGTAAGTCCTTTTGTCCTGGAAGGGAATCTAGGCCCCAAAATACAGCACCCACAAATGGAGTCAAGTCATTCTGGGCCTTTTAGGTCATGGTAAGGAATTTGAATTTTATTCCAAGGGCAGGAAGAAGCCAAAGGAGAGTTTTAAGCAAACAAGAGAAATGATCTGTTTGTGCTTTTTGAAAGACTAGTCTGGCTGCCCTATATATATGTTTTTAAGTGAACAAGTATGGAAGAAGAGGAAGCACCAAAGAGGCCACTGCAATGGTGGCATGGACTTAAGTGGCAGCAGAGGAGAGAAGTGGGAGGTGGGAAGCAATTTGGCTGGGTCTGGCCACTGTGTCAACAGGATTTACTGATGGATTGAACATGGGTTGGTGGAGAAAAAGCGAGGAATCACAGATGATGCTGAGGTTTTGGATTGAGCCCTTCATAGATGGGGGTGCCATTTAATAAGATGAGACAGACGGGAGGGGACAGTGTTCTAGGACATCTCATCACATATCCAGGAAAATCAACTGGATGCTATACCTGTCAGCTATTTGCTATCTTTGTGCTATTCCTAAACCCACAAGGACTCATTACCTGTCCTTTGGGCCATGGTTTTCACTTGAAATACAAAACAAAATCCTTCTCATCCTTCAACGTCCAGGTCCAGTGCTACCTCCTCTGTAAAGCATTCCTTGACCATTCAAACATTGGTATATAGAGAGATCCTGACAGTTTATGATTGGGGAAACAACCAGGAAATTAACTGACTTTCCCAAGATCGTACTGGATATCAATAGAGCTGTGACTAGACCTCAGGTCTCCTGATTCAGTGGCTAAAAATTGTGTTAAATCAAAGAAGAATAGATAATCGACAGGTGGGCATAGAGAATGCCAGATCAGGTAGGAATTTATGACAGACAACCAAGCAAGAAATGATGGTAGCTTTGCCTAGGGAGAGAGAGAAGAGAAGTGAACACACGAGATCTGACAATTAAGTGCGTGAACTTGTTGCAATGATGTTGCTAACCTTTTTTTTGATATCAGAAGGATTATTCATTATGAATTTGTGCCAACTGGACAAACAGTTAACCAAGTTTACTATTTGGAAGTGCTGAAAAGGCTGCATGAAAAAGTTAGATGACCTGAACTTTTCGCCAGCAATTCATGGCTCTTGCATCACGACAATACACGGCACTGTCTGTGAGGGAGTTTTTAGCCGGTAAACAAATAACTGTATTGGAACATCCTCCCTACTCACCTGATCTGGCCCCCAATGACTTCTTTCTTTACCTGAAGCTAAAGGAAATATTGAAAGGAAGACATTTTGATGACATTCAGGACATCAAGGGTAATACAATGACAGCTCTGATGGCCATTCCAAAAAAAAGAGTTCCAAAACTGCTTTGAAGGGTAGACTAGGTGCTGGCATTAGTGCATAGCTTCCCAAGGGGGTACTTCGAAGGTGACCATAGTGATATTCAGCAATGAGGTATGTAGCACTTTTTCTAGGATGAGTTTGTGAACTTAATTGTCAGACCTCATATGTAAGACGTTTCCAGGAAATAGAATGGTCAGGATGTGGTGTTGGTTTTGAAGAGAGGGAGTGAGGGACAGGCCGGTATCTAGGATAACTCCTTAGATAATCTGATGTCATTCACGAAGCTTGGAAGCACCAGAAGACACAGTTTAGGGGAAAATATCATCAGTTTGGTTTTCATGTCAGTTCAGACCTTCAAGGGGGACTGCATTGTCTGAACTCATATTTATAGGATTAGGTGCATGACAAGGGGAGCTCTTGCTGGGATCACCAGGTGACTATCCTTCAACCTCTGAGGGGACACTGCAGGACTGGTGCTCATACTCTAATGGGTGCTTGTCACTGATACTTGGAACACCAGGAAACAATGGACTAGAGCTTGGCACTGCACCCAATCCTGCCTCCTGCCTCCCATTGGCAGAACCTAACTTGGAAGCTCAAGTGCCTGAGAAATGCATCACAGAACAGAACATGGACTCTGTGAACTCTGGGCTGGTTATTAGACCAATAACCAGCACAACAGGTTTAGGAAATGCGCCCTGGGTTAGGAAGCAGAAAACTGGGTTTTATTTCCAGCTCTGTCATCATCCAGCAGTGTGACCTTGGACATGTCACTTCCCGTCTCTGAGTCTCTTTTCCTTCAAATATGTAAACATCTCCTTGATGTTGCATACTTAGGTGTCCTTTAAGAAGCCTTCCCTGATCCCTATCCCTTTGTAAGAAGACTTGGTGTCGCTCCTGTTGCTCATATAAACATCTCTTCTACCTCTTTAAAAAAAAAAAATTGCTTAACGTTTTAATTGAAAAATAACTAGTTCACAATTAAAAGCATAGATCTTAAATGTTTGGTTTGATGAGTTTTGACAATTGTATATATCCATGTAGTCACCAACCCAAACAACATATAAAACATTTCTTCTTCTCCAAAAGATTTTCCCTACCCCTTCCCAATAAAAATCCCACAATCCCAAGCACATACCCTCTCATTTCCAGGACTATAAATCAGGTTGCCTATCATTGGATTTTCGTGTAAGTTTAGCATGTATATACACTTTTAAGTTTTTTATTTTATAAAATATATATAAAATAAAATTTGCCATTTTAACCATTACTAAGTATACAATTCAGCAGCATTAATTACATTCACAGTGTGTACGGCCATCACCACGATCTACCTCTTTGTATCAGGTTACATCTTACTTGCCTATTGATGAGTCTGAATCCCATAAGAGAGAAATCAGCCCTCAGGGACCAGGATCATGTCTTATCCAGTGATTGACATTTAGTAAATACCAGTATTTGTTGGTTGGTTACCTGAATGAATGAATGAATGTCTAAAGTCTCACTTTAATGTGTCTTTCTATCTTCCAATAGAGTCACCAACTTCTCCTTTATTCCTCCTCCATTTCTCAAATGTTTATTAAGTGTCAGCAAGGTATCTATGCCAGCCTCTAGAAATTAAAAGATGACCTAAGCAAAATGTCTGCCCCATAAGACCACAGCCAGGTTTAGGATCCAGACAAGTAAATAACATGTAATAAAACAATTAATCCTTGAAAGAAGGATGAATAGGGTGGGATTTGTGGGTGCAGAAATGAGGTGATGCCTTATACTGCCTTATACATCGAGGAGGCTTTCATAAAGAATCAGAGTTAGTGCTGCTGGTGGCCAGGGGTGGGAGGGTGAAAAGTGGGGCAGTGCAGAGAGTCTAAGGAACTGCAAGGAATTCTTTAGAGCCAGAGTCAGGATTCTTCCCCCTCCTGGACTCCGACTTTCTGCCTCAATGCCTGAAACTATGCTTGGCAAAAAAGTAAGACAGTTACACTAATTTTTTTAAGCTTGATAGGTTTTGCTTGTCCCCTTCCCATTGTACTTCCTCTTCATTAAAGTTCTTCCTTATTTCTCAGTATTTTCCTATTTCTCAATGTTACCTTTTCTTTTCTGTGTGTGCTCTCCTTTAGATAAGTGGCTTTTAATATTTGTGGCTTCTCATAAAAGGTCTTTGGTCAAGACCTTGGGGTTTTCCCAAGAGAAGTCTTGCAAATCTTTAGAATAGTTTTACATATTTATTATTCAAAAGTAGCTGCTGAATAAATCTGTACCCTTAGTTACTATGTGTACTGAAATTCATACCCACACAAACACGCTTTCACCTGTCCTGCACTCTACCCCATTCTCCCACTTATATATGATTTAAGAATTCAAACCATGAAGTAGTTGTCTATGGTCAAAATGGTGCTAATAGACTTTAAATATTAGGTTGGGGACCAAGACTCTCTTATTTAAAGGGCTGGATGTTTGGATGGATAGATAGATGGTTGGATGGATGGATGGATGGATGGATGGATGGATGGATGGACGAACAAATGAATGACAGAGACAGTCAACTTTCTAAAAGCTAGCTAAGGCCAACTTTGATAACAACCCCTGGCACAGAACTCAAAATGAGTGTTGGCAATGATGATGAAAGGATAATAGTACTGATGATGGTGATGATAGGTGCTACAACAGAAGAATGAAAAAAAATGTTCTGGGAGAGAATGGTAATGAGATTCCAAAGAGTTAGGCAGCGCTAAGACTTAATGCTCTCCCTCCTTTGCTCATTAAAAAACATTTGTGGAGTAATCTTCTCAGGTATCACCTTTTATTCAACCCCCTGCTTTGCATTTGGTGAATACAAAAGAAGTATCAGATGGCATCCTTCTCTGTTTTAGGGTAATTCATGGCCTAAAGTAAGAGAGTCCTTTCTCGTTAAACCTAAACTAAGTAATTAATTCTTTTAAAAGAGTTGGATGAAAGATTCTGATCTCTAAAAGACAGAGATCATCCAAAAGTGTTTTTCAATAAAGTTTTTTTTTTCATATACTGAAGATAATATTAAGTAATAATATTATCCATACTGTTTTCTTGGGTTCTGCTTATAAGTTTCTTTCTTGAATTGTTCGAGAAGGCCAAACAAGACCATACCCTGTTTTAGGAAGCACAGATAGAGAGGTCCGTCTACATTGGAAATTGTAGGTGGGGGGTGGGGGTTTCCAAAATGATTTATATAGAGAAAGATATAAAGATGTCGAAGAATATCTCATGCTTTCCTTTCTGCCTCTCGTTGTAACTAGGGTAAATTATATATAACAATGGAATCATCCAAGTGTTGCATTACCCTGAGGTCCAAAACCTCACTCTGTCCACATGAAGGAGGGATTGTCATGTGGCGATGGCCAGAAAGACGTCCAGAACATGCAGAGCATGGTTATCTGGGGACCCTGGCTGCTGCCCAATAAGAAATTTGACTCCAGTTGCAGAAACAGGAGTAACTCAAACGTCATACAAGCCAAAAGTGAATAGATGAACTGACCTAATCATCTTCCCTCCCTTATGAATGTGAAGGCAGAACAATTAGAGAATAAGTCCATCAGCAGAAGTAGCAGGAGCTGAAAAGACATGAAGACCTGTATGCAAGATAAATTTACATTTGAGCCGAAAGTATAAGCAAGCAGAAGCTATGAGGTAGCTAGCTGTTCGTGCCTGGAACGCGTTTTCCCCAGATACTCATTAATCCTATGGATCTCAATTTAAGAATCACCGCCTTGAAAAACCTCTAATCAACCCTATCCTCATGCCGCCTCCCTGCCCCACCCCATCCAGACACTTGGTCTTTTTCACTGACTGTTTTAAACTTTAGCTGCATTACTCTGTTTTGTTATAGGTTATTGAGAGAGAAAAAGGACCGCAATTGATATTTTATTAGTTGTTATATAATAATTTGTTTTCAAAATATTGTGTGTTTTTTTTTTTGTTTTGGGGTTTTTTTATTTAGGATACTACACATGTCTTTCCTGTTTGGGAGAGAGAGAAACGTACTGAACATCATGTTCAGATAAATAAGTGAAACATCTCCCTTCTCTTCAATGGTGCTACACATGATGTTTTATATGATTAATTTAGATATCCTGGCTGTTAAATTGTCTGGTTTTTCTATACTTTTTGAGGAATAAGGATTTTCCTTAAGGAATAGGTAGAACATTGCTCTGACGCAGGGTTTTTTGGATCAGATAATCTTTGTTGTTGGGGACCGTCCTGTGCATTGCAGGATATTTAATAGCCTCTCTGGCCTCTATCCACTATATGCCAGTGGATCTATCCAGCCCTAGTTATAACAATGAAAAATGTGTCCCAGCATTGTCAAGTGTCCCTAGGGGGCAAAATCACCCCTGCTGAGGACCACTGTTCTAGAAGGTGATAGAGGCCGGCAGGCAGGGACTCTCCTTACCCTTCACAAAGGCAGACCTAGATGAGGCAAGACTGTCACTGACTTCTTTGGTCATATATATTTTCCAATCATCAATTTGTTCTCCTTAAACCACTTTGGACCAGGTGCAAAAATGATTCATAGAGTCCCATTTTTCAGTGAAAACATGGAACAGAAAATGACATTCTGAAATCCTGGAGGCTTCTTTCCCCTTACAGCAGAAAGAATACTGTATGGTGATCCAGTCAGACAAGCAGTCTGCCTCTTATAGTCTGTGTGACCTACGGGGAGTCCCAAGTCCCCCAACCAGTAGGGATACAATACTTGGCTTCATATCAATAAATGGTTGGAAGAATCAAATCAAAAGGTACCCAATTTTGTTTTCCATAAGTGACAGAGTCAGACCAAGTAATACCTGTCAATATGTTGCCCTCTCCTGACGAAATTATCCTATCCTCAAGGAAGGAATAAAAGGCAGACCAGAGCATGGTTACGGAGCTGGTCTTTGAAATACAACAAACCAGGGCTGAAAGCAACTACCTCCATGTAGTAGCCTTGTAGGTGGTATACCAACTAGGGCACATAACCTCTCTGAGCCTCTTTCCTCGTCAATAAGATGATCCTAACATCTACTGTCTGGGGGATGGGGATTGTGAGAATTATAGAATATATGCAAGGCACTTTGTACAAACAAGTGTCCAACAGAGGGTAAGCACCCATAAATTATGTTTGCCATTGCTGCTATTATCGTTAATAAATGCAGAAAATACCATACGCTGCCTGGCTAATGGGAGAGACATTTGGGAGGAGAGTTTCCTTGAGAAGCCCTAAACCACAGCTTTGACGGGAACTTCCATTTCCATGGCTTTGCTTAAAGCCAACAGCACGTTGGAAAGATTGGTCCTTTATCAGACTTTGATGGCAAGAGCTGTGTCTTATTTATATCTATAGTCAAGCCACCTAGAACAATGCATGGCTAAAGTAAATGCATCCATTTCTATGCTTAACAGCTTATATTTTGGAGCATCTTCTACGGTCTGGGAGAAGGAGCAATGATGAATAAAAACAGATGCAGCCACAGCCCTCATGGAGATGACAGTCCTATTACAAAGATTGCAAATCAAGGGTGGCCGGTTAGCTCAGTTGGCTAGAGTGTGGTGCTAATAACACCAAGGTTGTTGGTTTGATCCCTTCATGGGCCACTGTGAGCTGTGCCCTCCTTTAAAAAAAAAAAAGAAAAGAAACAAAGAAACAAAGATTGCAAATCAAAAATTCACAGGGAACAGGCCGGGGCCAGAAAAACCACACATCTTTTTGGTCTCTTGAATTTTTTCACTTCTGATAGACATTTAGTTATAGAGAAATAATTATCTGCTTTAAGAACCCCAACAGTACATGAATAACAATCAATGACAGATGCCATTGTCTCAGTTTTAGAGATAATAGGGAGTGGTGGGGAATGTGGTAATCTAGAGAGGAGAATGTCACTGTTGAACAATAAAGGTGACACATTCTCCAAATAGTTTTTAGATTTCTGGTTCTGTCAGAAAAGAGCTGAGTTGTGACAGAGAGCTGTTGTACTAGACAGATGATGGTGGACCATTGGAAGGGATATGGGCAAGGTACAGCATGATCCCCGGGAGACTGGGTTACAGGAGCCAGCTTCCCTGAGTCCCCAAGCCCACCAGGCTCAGCCAGGTACTTGACAGTGTAAGTGATGTCACACAACTAGGAGATAGATAATGACTGTCCTACCTCTTTATAAAGAATTTTAAAAATATATTTACCCAAATTCTATGAATTGCATTGGGAGGGAGAGTCCTTTTCATTCAATCATCCTGAGAAGACTTTCAGAAAATTCCCCTCTGGGTGATTTTAAGCATCTTATTCCTACAGGAAGAATACAATGGGATTAAGTGTCATACTGCCTAGATTAAATCCTAATCCTTTTAGAATGGGTAATTGTCTATAAGACTTGTTAAATGGCTGGGGATGGTCTTACCCTCCTGGCTGGCTATGATTATTAGAGTCTTGGCAGAGTTACACAGGATGCTCCAAGAGAGATTGGGACCAGGCTGTGCCCAACTTTTCTGTTTTGTTTTTTTTTGGTTTTTCATTTGTTTGTTTGGTTTTTTTTTTTCAGGCCAAAGGGAAAAGTAATGAAATAGAGATAGGAGTATAGGGAAAAGAAAAAGGAGCTAAAAGACACTGAGAAAAGAGATTTCAAAAGAGTTTCATGATGTTAAAATAAATGCAAAACTAAATTTGAAAATATGTATTAGGACAATTAGCTGGGACAGTCTTAAGAAAAAGTGCACCATTTTACATATAAGGAAATGTAGAGTTTTGTGGCCTTTTCCTGCAGGTCTCAGAGTTGTCTGTTTTTCTTTTGGTGCACTTATAAAAGCAAAACAAAAGTAAAAATTGAATGCTATTTAAATAACCTTTATTTAAGGGTGCAGTATTATATATTAGATATCATTAATTGTTTCCTACCCCATATTTATTTCCCACTTCATAGCACTGCTTTTTACATTAGACAGTTAGGCAGAAAAGTGGGTCAAAAATATAAAGCTAGCCCTTTTTTTTTCCAGACATCCGGTAATTAGCTCAAGTTTTCATCTCTTCACAGCAAGATCCTGCTGCACAAAACAGAAAAGTTTTCTTTTTTCTCAACATGTTTTGGCCAGATGTTTACACACACACACACACACACACACACACACACACACACACAATGTAAAAAGTTTTTTGTGAGCACTGGTGCATATGACTTTATTTTTAATGACGACTTCAAAATGCTCCTCCTCCTTCATTAAGGGAATTAGTTCTCCCCCAGTTCCTCTGTAAAGAACATTATGGTCTCTGTCTTCACAGTCTCTCAGCATTTCAGCCATTTGTGATTTGCCATGTGCCCTCGAGAGGAGTCAAACTTTAAGCTCCTTTCACACTCATTCTATATTTTCTGCACAACAAACCCCAAATAACCTTTCGACAGAAGAAAACTCAGTCACTGTAAATTAACATGGGAAACTGCTGCTCTCTCTTCAGTTTATGTTACATTTTTGTCTTCTTAGGGAATGTGTTGAAATATTAGGATAAATGTGCACCAGTGTGCAGTCAGGCACTGTATATTTTATTTGAGATAGCAGTGTTTTCAGCTTTGCTAGAGAATATTTTTATGTTTTTAAAAATATTTTCCTTCTTTTTGATCTTACCTAACTCTGCCATCCACACAGAATTTTGTATGGTCAATACTGGAGGTGGCCTGAGGGGATCTGATTCAGCCTCCTTATTTGATAGCTGGCAAAACTCAGAGGAGGGGAGTTGCCCTAATCATATGATTAGTAAAGACTTCTTGACCCTCATTCTATATCCTAGATCTGCTAATAACAGGTGGCACTGAATTTTCATATGGAAACCTAAAACAAAACTACAGCAAGAAAATCCTATCACCTTTTATCAGTGGCATAAGCTTGAAATCATTGGCCATGATGCCTATATGTATTTCCTACCAGTTGCAAGTCAGTATGCTTTGCTCCAGCTATCTCATGGGTTGGGCTGATCTAGCCACACCCTTGTTAATAAATTTGGGATACAAAATGAGTGTCACAAGGATGGATGGCATATAGTTGAGACTTTTAGTGGAGGAAAAGCTTTGTACACTAGTCGCCTCTTATCTGTGGGGCATATGTTCCAAGACCCCCAGTAGATGCCTGAAACCACAGACAGTACCAAGCCTGTATATAATATGTTTTTCCTAGGCATACATACCTATGATAAAGTTTAATTCATAAATTAAGCACAGTAAGAGATTAACAACAATAACTCATAATAAAATGGAACAATTATAACAGTATACTATAATAAAAGTAATGTGATTGTGGTCGGTCTCTCTCTCTCTCTCTCTCTCTCTCTCTCTCTCTCTCTCTCTCTCTAATAACTGATCTGATAACCGAGATGGCTACTAAGTGACTAATGGGCGGGTAGTGTATACAGAGTGGATACTCCGGACAAAGAGATGATTCACATCCCGGGGGGGATAGAATGAGATTTCATCATGCTACTCAGAATGGTGTGCAATTTAAAACTTATGACTTGTTTATTTCTGGAATTTTCCATTTCATATTTTCAGACCATGGTTAACCACAGAAAGCAAATCTGCAGATAAGTGGGGACTTTATCTCTTATAAACGATGACCTGGGAAAGGTTATTCCACTTCCCCAAGCCTCAGTTTGCTCATTTAAAAATTAGATTAGTAATAGGAGCTTCTTCATAGGACTGTTGTAAAGAATGAATAAATGAATTGATGAGCATAAGCCTGCATATACAATATCTGACACATAGCGAGTAGCTGACATATTAACACTTTTGTTAAAGTGTTAAAATCACAAGGGTTGGTGACTGCCTAGATCAGTAGGTGGGGAGAAAGGACAAGAAGGCAATGTCACAGATGAGGCTGAGGTTTCAAACCCAGGTAACTAGACATTCCTAGTACTTATATCCACCTTACTAATACCCGCCTTACCTCTCACTCCTAAGTACGAGAAACATTACATTTCCTTTATTTATGACAGGTGCCCCCCTTCCTGTGAGGTGGGGCCAGGGCCAGAACTAAGGTGTGACCAATAAGTTGCCTCAGGTAAAAAACATAAGGTAAAAAACACTGGCTCTCAGAGTCACCCAAGTGCCAATCCTGTGCTTGCATAACCCTAACAGGCAATGCCTCCTTACATTTTACATTAGGTGCTTCACCGCTCTCACCCTAGTCCCAATCCTGGGAAAGGCCATGTCGTAAGGTCTGGCCAGTGAGCTGCACCTGGAAGTGACACTTAAGAGCCAGCATTCAGTGAGTCTCCATGCCATCTTTCTCTGCCACAGCAACGAGGAGATCACCTGCTGTAAACAATGGAACTCAGTGACTATACAAAGCAGTTCAACCTATATGATCAGGAAGCATGATCAAGAAATAAAATGTTGGGCCGGCCCGGTGGCTCAGGCGGTTAGAGCTCCGTGCTCCTAACTCCGAAGGCTGCCGGTTCGATTCCCACATGGGCCAGTGGGCTCTCAACCACGAGGTTGCCGGTTCAACTCCCCGCACAAGGGATGGTGGGCTCTGCCCCCAGCAACTAAAATTGATCACGGCACCTTGAGCTGAGCTGCCTCCCGGAAGGCTCAGTTGGTTGGAGCGCGTCCTCTCAACCACAAGGTTGCTGGTTCAACTCCCCCAAGGGACGGTGGGCTGCGCCCCCTGCAACTAGTAACAGCAACTGGACCTGGAGCTGAGCTGCGCCCTCCACAACTAAGATTGAAAGGACAACAACTTGACTTGGAAAAAAGGCCTGGAAGTACACACTGTTGCCCAATAAAGTCCTGTTCCCCTTCCCCAATAAAATCTTTTAAAAAAAGAAATAAAATGTTGTTGTTGTGATAGGCCACTGAGATTTGGAGAGTATTTGCTACTGCAGCAAAACCTAACCTATTCTTACTCTTACTCTTAGCATTATCCCAATCAAAAGAAATCACTCCTTTTTTGTCTCTCTAAGCATGAGTATTGAACCTAGGCAGAGTAAAGTTTAAATCTTAGCCCTGACCCTTTCCAGTTGTATTTTCTCTGAGCCTCAGTTTTCTCAACCAATAAAATGGCCCTAAGCCATAGCTTGCCACGTTATTGTATGGAGTAATTTGCATCCTAGTTGAGTATAAATTGGCATGTCCTTCCTGAGAAGTTTCTTATGGGCAAAGAATATCTCTATAACCCCAAAGCCTCGCCCAGTGTCTTGGCATATTACAAAGGTTTAACAGATGTCTGTTGATTAAGTAAAAGAAGATTTCGGCTTACAAAATACAGCAAATTTTCTACAAGGTGAAAGCTATGAGCCACCTAGGTTTCTATAACCAAGAAAATGGCCCAGATTTTCTCCTGTGTCTCTCTGTGAATCTGTTATTATTTCAGTGCCTGCGTCAGCAAGGCTGTCAAGGTTACACTGACCATCTTTGGAATATTATTAGATGTTGACCCATATTGTGTCAAAATTATACCTAGATCTGGATGTATGTTTCCCTTCCCTAATGATCTGACTGTTGTCACTCTCTTTTCTGATCTGTTTCCCTCATTCTACTGTATTCAAATTTGTGAAAGATCTTACAGCTTGGCTATTCACCAGAATGAGATAATATTCTGTATTATACTGACTCAGTAGGATTTCAAGGGACTTAGATTCAAACCATGAACGAGTGGCAAAGTTGTTTTCTTAGCATGTAGGTGAGATTCTACCTTTTCTTTCTAAATGTGTAGATAGTGTATGGAGTTCTCCTCATAGTTATGACCAGTTCTCTTCCTTTCTTAAGCTGCCATCCTCCTCCTCCTCTCCATCACCTTCATCACCATCATCATCACGCTCATTACCTCAGCAGTTTATTTATTTGGTCCTATGTTATGTCATCTGCTAAGTACTGCACATGCATTTTATCACTCAAGCCTCACCACAACCTTATGAAAGAGGTGCTGGTATTAATCCTATTTTATAGATGAGAAAACTGAGGCTCAAGAAAATAATGTAAAGTACAGCATAGGGAATATAGTCAATGGTATTGTAAGAGCTATGTATGATGTCAGAGGGGTAGTAGACTTGGGGGGGTTATCACTTTGTGAGGGGTGTAAATGTCTAATTATGCTGTTTTGTACACCTGAAACTAATACAAAAATTTTTTTTTAATTTTTTAAAGAGAAGAATAAATAACTTATCCAAGGATACATAGTTCTACATATCAGAGCTAAGATTAAACCCAGGTTCAGTTTGACTTCAAATCTTGTGATCTTAGCTTTTCATTGCACTGACTAAGAGATAAAAGTAAAGGGGATCTCAAAGATGGCCTGATTCCTTCCAGTTTTGTTAAGTTTTAAAACTTACATTTGAAAAATGGGAATGATACTTCAAATTCTGAGTATTTTAGTAGGGATGGGAAAATGGGAAGGATAATTGGTGACCCAGTCTGAAGAACTGGGATGAAATAAAACATGACTCAGGAAACTACCCTCCAATTTCTTTATAACCTAGGCTTTTAAGAGAACAGGAAGGGAATGTTATTTGGCAAAATTGTTTATTGGGAGGAAGTATTTTTAAAGTCACTTTTAAAGGTATACATAGTAAGATTAAAAGTTAAGGAAGAGAAAATATACAGTAATATTATTCTCCAGGCCAATATAAAGTATTATACCTTGTTAAAAATAACAAATTTTCTTCAACAAATGACCTTTTCATACTGAATTTAATTGTTGAAGTTTAGCATCTTATGTGTGTTGGCCATCTTTATTTCATTCTGTGTGAATTATCTGTTCATAAAATCTGCCATGTCATATTGAAATATATGTGTACATAGAAACAATTTGTAAGAATGTTTTATATATTATAGAAATTAGACCTTTGATTGTCCCTATATTATAACTATTTCCCTTTTGTTGTTTATACTTTGTTTATGGCATTTTCTGTTGAGATTTATTTTTCATTTTTACGTGTAAAAAGGCAGTTTCGATGCTTCCTATGACAGGGAAAGATTTCGGCTGTCAAACCTAGTTCTACAAAATCTATTTCATGCCAATAACAAGAAGGCAGGGAGCCACTGTATAATTTGTGAGGCAATTTGCAGACGGCTTCCTGTTGGTCTCTGGGCATCATTAAGTAATAGCCATGTGCGGACTTGGCCACTTTCCATGCAAGGCCTTAAGGCCACTCTATCTGCACTCACATCAGCTCACAACGCCTGGCTGGTCATAATAGGTGTTAACACCAGCCCATAAAACCACTGCTACTTTATGGATTTGTTGAAATGTCAAGTGATTTGCTGCTGAGGGAAAGAATGAAAGAAAGAACGGGAGGGGGAGCGGGAAAGGAGGGAGAGAAAAAAAGAGTAAAGAAAAGGAAAGAATAAAAGAAAAAGAAAAGAAAAGGAAGGAAATAGGACAAGTAAAAAGATAAAGAAAAAAGTAGGAAAGAGTTATTGAAAGCAAAAGGAAAGGTAAGAATAAATGAGAAAGAATAGAAGGAAAGAAAAAAGTAGAGAATCAAAATATAAGGATGGATGGATGGGAGGAAGGAAAGAACGGAAGGAGGGAGGGAGAAAAGAGAAAATCAAAAGTAAAAAAAAAAAATTTAAGACTAAATCCATTTCAACTATACAAGAATCAGAAATCCTAGGGATGAAAGAGAATACAGAATCCCTTTAAGTGTCCTCTTACAGGAAGAAAAACTCAAGCCCAGAAAGGTTGAGTAACTTGCCTCAAGCTCACACAGCGATTCATAGCAGAAAGAGAACCAGATTCCAGCCAGGTCTCCTGATTCCAGTCTAACCTGCCTTCTCTCACACTTTTTTGTTTCACTGGCAACTTGCTATTGGTTTGAACTGACTTCAAGCAATATCCAACATAAATAATATTATAAGCCAAAAAATGAACCTTCTGCTAGATCAGAAAATCTTACCCCGCGTGATTTTTTAAATTGTAGCACATTGCCGTAACAGAAATGTGTAAACTTTAAAAATACAAATGAGCTAGCAGTTCCTTCCTATTAAAAAAAAATTAAAGGAAAGTTTGTATCTTATGATACAAAAATAATGTACGTCAAAGGAAATTACTTAAGATACCTTAGGAAAAGGCTAAAGTCTTTAGTGCCGTTCGGTAGAATTTTTATTTTTTGCCGTAGACACCTGAGGGACACTGTACTTTTTTCTCTTGCTGTTTGAGACCTGATGGTCATAGATAAAGAGAAGCAGGAGGTTGATGTCATCACTGTTGGCTTTTCATTTCAGTGAGTGTGATTTAAGGTAGAGATATGAATTTTTCCTAAGAAGGGAAGCGGATGGTGAGTTGTTGAACGTCAAAAGGAACAATTGTGAATGACTAGAAAACCAAAGCATCTCTCCAAATGCCCAGAAACACAAAAGAGATCCCCTTTCGCATGATTTAAGTGTGCCCTCTTGTTCTTGCAGTCAGGAGGCTGGATTGCGTGACAGCTCAGATTTCCTTTCAGTCCCATGATTCTATATGATCCTATAACATTAAAGAATGGAAGGGAGAAAGGAAAAAAAAGAAAATCCCTTTGCCCTAATTAACTGGTTGTTGCTTTAATTTTCTATTTTACCTTGGCAATGGGGACCTTGTTTCATTCTCTTGATTTTAGGTGGCACTCTGTTACATTAGCTTAGCTGTTTAGAATTTGTGCCAGTGAGGCCAGAGTATTTAGTTTTATCCATATTTATTGAGCTACCTACCCATCTGGCACTGTTTTAGATGTTGGACATAAGCATAAACAACACATTTTAAAAAAAAAAAATCCTGCCCTCACAGAATTTGCACTCTAATGGGGAAAGGGGTTTGGAGGGGACAGGAATAGATAATAAATCCATTGGTATGATAATATATAGTATTTTATATTAGGTAGCAATAAGTGCTATGGAGCAAAATAAAGCAAGGATGTAGAGACGGCCAGGGTAGTAGAGGAGACTTACCTTTAGGTAGAATGATACGTATTTCAAGTAAGATGGTCTCTCTGGTGACAAAACACTTGAGCAAAGACCTGAGAGAGTTAAGGAGTGAGACATGGGTGTATCTGAGGGATCTCTGTAGGCAAAGGGAGCAGGTCTGAGCACTGACAGTCAGGAGGCATGGCCGACACACCAGCAGGGATGAGGAGAGCTCAGAGAGGTCGGGGGATCAGGTTGTGTGGGGTCAAGTAGGCCATTGGAAAGACTTTGGCTCTAGCTGTCCGTGAGATAAAAAGAAAAGCAACCACTGGAGCTGCCTGAGCAGAGGGACAGGATCCACATTTTCACGTGATCCCACTGGCTGCTCGGTGGAGAAGAAACAGCATGTTCAAGAGCAGGGCAGAGTGAGCACTAAACGAGGCTACGCCAACCCAGACAAGAGATGATAGATGATGGTGACTCGCATCGTGACAGTAGCAGGTGCAGAAAGTATAGAGCAGATTCCAGATATGTCTTGCAACTTAAGAATAACACAATTTGTTCATGGATTGGATGTCAGGTATGAAAGAAAGGAAGGAATCCAAAGGGTGATTCCAATATGGGTCTGGTTATCTTTATTCCACTATAGATTCAAATAAATCTCCAGTGTCCACCACAACCTTCTTCTTTTCTACCTCCTCCCACCCCAGGTCCAGCTGTATTTACAACCAGTGTAAGTTGTCTCCCACTAGGACTTACAGGATCTATTCAGATTTTCCCCTTTCATGAGTTAAGAGAGAGCCCAGACTGAGTTGTAACTGTAATTGTAACTAGGCTTTTGTCATACTTATTTCTTCCTCATTTTCTATGGTTTCTAGGATTTTATTTATGTTTTAATGGGCTGATTACATATGAACCTTTTTTGTTGCTTTTAAACTTCTAGGGAAGCATATATGGAAGGGAGAAAGGAAGGGAGGGAGGTAGGGAGAGAGGGATAGAAAAAGAGAAAGAGATAGGCAAACAGAGGGAGGGAGGGGAAAAGGAAGAAAGGGAGAGAGAAAGAGCGAGAGAGGGGCAGAGAGAGAGAGAGAGAGAGAGAGAGAGAGAGAGAGAGAGAGAGAATATTTGAAATGACCAAATAATAAATAGATAAGTTGGTTAGAAAATAAAGAAATAATTCAAGGACACAGTTACTAGGCAGACAGAGTGAAAGAATCTGATGGATCAGAATAGATTCATCACCCCTCCTGGAACTATCTATCTATCTATCTATCTATCCATCTATCTATCTATCTATATATGATACTCACTGACAGTTTGGCAGGAGTGTGTCCCCAAGTTGATGACTAATAGAACCTAAGATCATAGTTCACATTAATTTATTTTGAGGCAAAGGATTAAAAAGGGAGAACAAAAATTAATTTAAAAGACTAAGAAGAAAACCTAAGTTCAGTATGCACTGATTCAGAAAAGAATTAAACTGTTTTTATAACTTCAAGAAGGAAGACAACATTCTAAATTTATTGTCCTAAAAAGAGAGCAAGATAGGATAACTAGTAACACCAGGGTGATGATTTTTGATGAGACCATGTTTATTTATATATTCATGCTCCATCTCCTTGTATGACAGCTTTTAAGAATGTATATAATAGACAAAGAGAAAAGAAACAGTTGAAGGAATCAGAGTGAAGAGAAAATATGGATAAGAAAAAAAAGCCAAGGATAAAATTAATGCATCCTCCACTCACCGCCCCCCACAAAAAAGAAAGAAAAAGAAATGCCAACGTAAAGTTCTGTTGAGTCACTAGAGATAGTCTGTAAATTTGGTTGTGAGTTTCCTACCAACCAAAGCAAAGAGGAAAATGTGATCATGAATAAAAACCTACAGTTTCTATAAGATTAAAACAAACCAGTGGTGTTACGGAAACTAAGACTAAATCTAAAGAAACTACATTCTCTGGAGCCATACAATATAGATAAAGACCTTGAAAACATTCTTTCAACAGAGACAATCATAAGTTTCTTAGAGGCAGTTTCTTCTTACGTTCTTAATGAATTATTCATCTTCTCTACTTCTTAAGCAAAACATCACCACTTAATTCTGGTAACTTATTTCACGTCGATTTTTTTTTTTTTTAGAACAGTTACAAATGTGCCATAAAATGGTTCTTACCACTGTGGAACAATTTGACCTGGCTGTCACTTTGTGTAGGCCAGCTAATGGGGTAATAAGGCAACTGTTTGTAGGCGTAATTTCCACAGGTATTTTGTGTAAAACAATGACATTTTTGCAACTTCTGCCATTTGACTTGCCAAGAAAGTTTTCTGGAAACAAATCCATGTGAATGATTCTACTGTGATTAGCAGCGAATGCACTAGATCAAAACCTTCTGATGGAGTCCAAAGCCAAGATCATTGGTTCTGCTGTGGATGTTCTTGGGATGAGATAGCTCCGGCCAGTCACCATCATCAGTAGCAATATGGCCATCTAATACATCTCTCTTGCTCAACCATAACAAATGTGCTTAAAATTGCGCTCATTTACATTCTAAATGCATGTGCAGGATGGTAATGGCGGCACTGGGCTAAATTAGGTATTGTGTTTTAGGGGAAGCAAGAAAAATGCTAATACGTTATTCATCTTCAAATTAACTATAAATTGTGCATCCTTGTACAGCTCCTCCTCAGGCAAATGAGGAGGTCCTAGTTATTAAAATTAATGTATAAAAATCAAAATGAATTTTTTTTTTCCTGACACCTGCTTGATGACAAAGAATTATAATCAATAGCAAACTTGCTCGGGAACACAAGTTTTTATTTCCTTCCCCTGGGTGGTCAGAACGTACATGAAATTTGTTCTCCGCCCCTCAAAAGTCCCGTCTTCCTCTTCTCTTGCTCTCTAGGCCCATCATCCTTTGCCTGCGCAGACGTGTGGGTAAACCTGATCACTTTCACTTCTGCTGGGGAAATTACAACACACTTCTTTAAATGGTGGAGAAAAGGAGAAAACGTAGGTCTTCTGAAACCAAATCATTGGACTTTGGAGGGTTAGTGATCTGTCAAGCTCAACAGGACCATAAAATGCCCATGTGTCTTAAGGAAGCACTGGGGCATGAATGAAGATGAAAGAAAAGAAAAAGAGTCAGAAAGGGAGTAGGGGAAGAAAGAAAGAGAAAGACCTGAAGACAGAAACCACTTGTTGAGTGTGACTCTTCCTGCAGCCATCTATTTTACAAATTCTCGTTGAGCATCAGAACGTGCCTGGCACCAGATATCACGTGTTTGTTTCCACGAGGGTCTGACTCAGAATATCTGCTGATTCAGTAGCTCTGACCCGAACCAGAAAATTCACCAAAATTAGGAGAGTCGTGGTATTAGTCAGAGTCAGTCCAAAAAAAGTTATCCCCGAGAGGAAGAATCCTCTGATTTGAATTTTTCTCCTCTTGTTAAATTCCGTTTCATGTTCAAAGCAAAGAATACACCCATGCTAGCTATTTGTTCAAGCAATGTGCAATTGGCTTCTTCTGGGGAAAGAAATCTGCATCACTTCTAAGTCAGATTAGAAAGGGGGCCAGCTGCCATGATGACTGGTGCAGAAGCATGTACAGTTAAATGTCCCACAGATATTAACTTTGATAAGCACTTTATGAATGCCTACTCTGTGCAAGAATGAAGGGAAACAAAGCACAGCGCCCACCCGCCCAGGGATTTAACTGTAAGTTCATAATGAGAACTTTCATCTGTGTGGGTTCTTCCCAGCAAAGAACAAAGAAGACTTTAGAGGCGATTTCATTAACGTATCAAGGAAGGCCAGAAGGTGGTATTTTTATCCCCATTCTACAACTGGGTAAAGTGAGTGCCAATGAAGTCAAGTTACTTGCTAAAGGTCACCCAGAGGTGAGAGCATCAGAAAAACAAACAAATGAGCACAGGACTGATGTCATGTGCTGGGTAGATAAAACTGAAGAGGAAGAAAACATTTTTTGTGTGTGGGCTTATCTAAAAAGAAAGGTGTTGCTCTGAGTTTCTCAGTTTCATTTATTCAGCAAGCAAGTGCCAGACACTATTCTAGACAATGAAGATACAGCATTGATCAAAACAAAACTCACATGATGTTTACAACTAGTTAAGACAGCCAGACAATGCTTTAAAAAAAACAAACATATATATATGTGTGTGTGTATGTATATATATATATATATATATATACATGTGTTAGGTGAAAAGTGCTGTGAAGAAGATGAAAACATAGTGAGATGACAGAGAGCAATGCGGGGGCTGTTTTAGATAGCGTTGGGTGAGGGGCTTCTTGAGGAGGTGACATTTGAACAGAGATCTGAATAAAGTAAAGGACAAGTTATGTGTATATCTGGGGGACTCCAGGGAGGGGAGCAGCAAGGAGAAAGGCCTTGATGTAGGAAGGTGCTTGGCAAGTTTGGGAAATGGCAAGATGACCAGTGTGGCTGGAGTGAAGAACTTGGCAGTGGCCGGGAGAGGTGGTCAGCAAGGCAGCCAGGGACCAGGGTGTGGACTTTGGCTCTGACTCTGAGTGAGACGGGGAGCTATCGAGGGTTTCGAGCCAAGACTGCCATGACCTGGCTTCGTTTGACTAAGATCCCTCCGGCAGGTGTGTGAAGAACGGACTGTAGAGGACAAGTGTAGAAGCAGAGAGAGCCGTCAGGGAGCTGTTGCAATTGTCAAATGAAAGACGGTGAAGACTCGGGGAGGGGTCCACTGGTGGCGATGGTAAAAGGGTCATGCTCAGCACGTATCTGAATGAGAAGGCAGGATTTGCTGAAGGACTGGACATGGGGGATGAGAGAAGGAGAGAGGTCTACAGATCAGATAATTTAGCCGAGCTGTAAGTCCCTCACAACATAAGATTCCAAGACACCCAGAAGGGCCAAGGAAAATGCCCTTGTCTTGGACACTCGACTCTTTGGCCAATATGAGGTGATATTATCAGTGTAGTCCTGGTCCCACCCAGTACCAGCTGAGAGACTAGGGCAAGTGAGTAGCCCTCTCTATCCCTCAGTATCTTTGCTGCAAATTAAGAATGATCATTTCCATTCTATGTACCTTGAGAGGATGTACAGAATAAAGTTCTGAAGTTCAGGCAGCACATGCTTCAGGATTACTAGTTCCATCATCAGTACCGTCAGAGTTAACTTGATGAGTCAGTCGAGTTGTCTTTGGGGTATCATTAATAGATTCCAGGAAGCTCCCCTGCCCAAAAGTCTCCCTCCAACGGCCTTGTCATGAGGAAAGAATTTACAATTAGCCTGATTCCTTTCTCTTAAAGCATTGCGGACCCCAGACATCCTCCTTTAAAATAGAAACTCTAACTTGAGCTACTGCTGGTCATTTGTCATTTTAGGTTAATTTCCCTATCAGATAGCTTCTCTGCCATTATAGTTAGCTTAAGTGTGGGAGAAAGGAAAGAATAAATGTGGGGCAGAGAACATAGCAGTTGGAGTGGGGGAGTTGCTGAATATACTGTGGACAGATTGAGAAGACCCCTTGAGGGAGGAGCCTCCAGAAACAAACTCTGTCTATGGTGAAATATTATCTTGATTTGCCTCACGTCATGGTGTTTCTCTCATCTAATAAAAAATGAAATCCTAGAAGGGCACCTCCTTGAAATAGTTATAACAAGTAGCTACAGAAGACAAATCACTCTAGAAAAACACACGAATTCGTGGAGAATCAGATGCTTTAATAGCCCCTTTGGCTTGCTTTGTTTAAACAAACTGGTCCCCAAGCATTTCACACTTCTCCAATTATGGGTATCCCTGCTTTATCTCAGCCATTTAAAGAATCCCATTCCCCCTAACTATTTCTGGAAATGCCAAGGGGTGCTGACATAATTCAGGGGTTCAGAAATAGTTCTGTTGAGTATCCTGACCATGGTGGGAATCCACAGAGCTCTGATGTTGCCATCAAGATGCCTTTTGGGACTAGATGTCTGTCTCCATCCCTGTTGCGCTCACAGTGACCACCTCCTGAAATCCTGCAGGCCCAGTGCTGATGAATTTGGAATACCTGCCAGTTGCTTAAGCTGGAAGCCCCAGGCCCCACTCATTAAAGTGAGCAGGGAACACGTGGGGTTGTACTCGGCTAGGAGTCCCACAGCAAATTTGCTCAACCTTAGATGCTAATGGCTCATGGTAGGGCTTTCTCACCGGGGGTGTGGTGAGCCCAGCAGGGAAGTAGTTACACCAGACCCTGACAGTTCTCCAGATGTCCTGCGTCTCCATGCTTGAAACTCTGCGCCTGTCATCTTTGCAGCTAACCATCACCACCTCAGGGAGAGTCATCTCCGTGCCCAAGCCAATAAAACTGTGATTCAAAGCCCAAGGATTTAATAGCTATAACACTCTCAGCTGGGGGCCCCACTGCAAAATTGCTTGAATCCCAGTGTGTTAATATTTTTTAGGGTTATCATTCTCCCAAATCCCACCCACTGCACCTTTCTCCAAGGCTGTGACCTGGGAACATGTCAGGACAAGTTCTAGTGTTAGTTGAGAGACTAGCCCACTCTCCACTAACATCAGCCTTTATCACTGGAATTACAGTGCTGTTTCCTTCTTCCCTGGAAGGACCTGTTCCTCTCTACAATCTGCCCTATATTTGGAGCACTCTCATTTCACAGACATAGGATTGCAGGGCATTGGTGGGCAGGATTTCAGCCTTCTTTCTGGGGTTTTCTAAGTCCCCCTGTTGAAAATCAGATGCAAATGAATGCACTGGGGAAGGTTATGATCTACCTCCACCCCCAGAAGCTCCAGAACCACAGTTCCTGCCCAGACCTGGCATCCTGTCTGAACCTTTCCCTCTTCTCCCCTGAAGGGACACCAAACAGTACATCCCATGAAGCCACAAAAACTAAGACCTTCTCTTTCCTCCTCACATCTCTGCTCAGGTAGCATTGTAGAGGATTGAATTCAAGACATGGTTAGCTACTACTGATGGTTAATTAGAGTTCCTAAGTAGAATTCAGAGTTACTTACAAGTTCAAAGTGGAAGTGTGTTTTTAGTGGGTATATACGTGACATAAGTATATATTTTTAATAAGCATAATATAATTGGATATATTAGTAAGTATTAGGTTGGTGGAAAAGTAATTGTGGTTTTTGCATTTATTTTTAAACTTTTAAACCACAATTACTTTTGCACCAACCTAATATAAATTATATATGTGCATATATATTTATACATACATATATATTCACACATTATTTTATTGTGAGCATTTTCCCAGGTAATTAGAAAACCATGATTTTTGGTGGCAGCATTGCATCTTATGGATGCAACATAATTTATTTAACCATTCTCCTATTGGTTGATATTAAGGTGGTTTCTAATTTTTTTTATTATCACACACTTCCTCTCTTATTCTTAATGAGGTGGGGCATATTCTTAGGAGCAGAATTTCTTTCTCAAGGGATATATATATATGTCTGGCATTTGGGGAGATATATAGCCGAAATGCCATCCAGGTAGTTTGTTCTGATTTAGCGTCCACTGGGTTCTAGGTGCATGGCTGTGCTATAGAGGAGGCAATTGCATACAGTTCAAGTGTAGCTTTTGCTCCCAACTCAATTTCTGCGGTTTCAATTACCCGCAGTCAACCATAGTCTGAAAATACTAAAAGGAAATTTCCAGAAATAAACAATTCATACGTTTTAAATTACATGCCATTCTGAGTACCTCACTTCATCTCATCACATAGGCATTGTAACATCTCACATCTCAAGAAGGGTACCTACAGTGCAGTAAGCTATTTTGAGAGAGATCACAGTCATAAAACTTTTATCACAATATATTGTTCGATTGTTCTACTTTATTATTAATTGTTGTTAATCTCTTACTGGGCCTAATTTATAAATTAAACTTTATCATAGGTATGTATGTATAGGAAAAAAAAATCATAGTATAGGTAGAGTTTGGTACTATCTATGGTTTCAAGCATCTACTGCAGGTCTTGGAACATATTCCCCGAGGATAAGGGAGGGGACTACTGTATTTCCTCTGCCTTAAAGTGGATATATAACCCTGTCAAATCACTTACTTTTTCCTGCCTCAGTTTACATATCTGAAAAATGAGGATAATCTCACCGATTTTGTAATCTGTAAACTACTATACAGGGATGAGATATTATTAATAGTTTAATCGTATAATATGCTTATAGAACTAAAATGAATTAATTAGTGGTCTGGTATCAGACTGCTGGTTTTAATTTCTGGATCCATCATTCATTACTTATTATTATATAATTTGGGCAAGTACATAACTTCTCTTTTACTCAGTTTCCTCATCTCCAAAACGGAGAACAAAGGCCCTTACCTCAGAAGTGAGGATTAGATACAGTCATGCATGTAGTATGTGTTACTATTATTATCATTGTTAGTTATTATCAATCGGTAAATTTAGACTCGATGTGAAACTGTTTGGAAACCATCAAGGCTTCCTGTTGAATGTTCTTAAAGCCTTGGTGGTATGAGTGTGTCTGTATCACGTAGTGACAAGTTTAATCAAAACACCAAAGTAACTTTATTCAAAATGTCAAATCACATTAGTAAAGTCCACATTTTTCAAAATGTGTACCCTAAGGTTATAAGTTCTACAGTGTGCCCCTGGGGCCCTTGGTGGGGATGAGGTCATAATCACAGCAGTAAGGGTAATGGTGTGTAATGGTGGTTTCACAACCCCAAGCACAGAGCAAAAATTGCTAGCTGTCGAACAAATCCGTTTTTTCTACCTGGACTCACAACTAGACCTCATTTCCTAAGGCCCGTGCAGTTAGGTGTTAGCCATATCATCTCTGTCTCAACCACTCAGCTCTGCTGCAGCTGCATGAAAGCAGCCATAGGCAACAGAGAAACAAATGCAGGTGCTGTATTCCAACAAAACCTTACAAAACTTTGCTATAGTCTGTCAACCCTTGGACTAGATAGAGCCTGGCGGGCAAGGGAGAATTGTACTCTCTGGTTGGAAAGGCGGAAATTGCCGGATAGTAAGGACCTTGTGTGAAGTTTGCTTTTTATCCAAGGGGCAGGAGGGAAGACTTCAGAGGGTTTTAGGAAGAGCTATGACCTGATCTGCACAAGCCCAGGCCTCAGTTAATCAGTATTTCAGCATTCAATCACCATGTAAATCACTGGTCCCGTTTCATTACTTCCTCTGGAGAATCTCCTCTAAGGAAATTCAAAGCAAGCACCTAACTGAGATCTTCAGGGAAAGACCAGCAGCACGCAGACCCCAGGGGGCTTCATAGGGTGGCATTTCTAACTTTGGTGAATTTGTCACGGCTTTAGCACTAATCCACAGGCAGGATCAGAACCCCGAATCTGGCAGGCCACCATCCTCTCTTCCTGTCAGACTTATAAGTTCAGGTGATTAACACATCAAGTCAGAAGCCCAACTTAGTAATTGTCAATGGAAATATAATTGCCACCTCCGAGCAGCACAATGACAGTAATCACAATGGTTAGCATTTATTAACAATAAATTTATGCCGAGCACATTAGGAAGCACTTTACATGATTGCCTCATTTAATCTTCACAACAAGCCTATCAGGTAGGAACTGTGGTTAAGTCCCCTTTACAGAGAAAGTCAGCGGTTATGTGACTTATTAGATAACAGACTGGTGAGTAGTAGAGCCGGGGAACTGAACACAGGTGGGGTAAACCAGAGTCTGGGCACTTAGCCATTACAGCAGTGTCCCATAGAGGGTTAATATGCTCAGAAGTTTGCTAGTGGACATTGAATCTGTGGGGAAAGGAAGGCAGGGAAGTCCAGTTTTAAGGTCATCAGGTGCAGCTCACATAAGAACGGTGTAGCCAACAGGTCCTCACCTTGCAAAGTTCTTTGTTTCAACAGTCTGTCTACCTCCCCACTGGCCACAACCTTCCTACTGGGACAGGAATTCCCAGATCTTCTGGATGGGGCTGCAGGAAGCAAGCTGAGGTTTGTTTTGCCAGCCCTCTTTTCTCTCTGAGTCATCTTACCTGCCATTCTGCTCCTTTAAGATAATACTTTGCATCCGTTTTATGTGAGTTTCTTAAACTCTGCGGGTAATTCCCTCCCGTTCTACTCCACCATCAGGGCAGTCCCCAACGTGATTACTCGTTCCCACCCAGTAAGATGCAAAGTGCTACAGAATCTTTATTTATATCTTCACTTAAAAAAAAAAAAAAACGCCATATATGGAGTGAAATGGTCAGTAAGAACACAGTTTGTCACACTCAGTAACGAAAATCCTAACCTCGCACAGTGAAGACCAAGGCTCCTCCTCAGGGATTAGAAATGTGACACTTGCCAAGGTGTGCTTGGGAGTTCACTGAGGAGTGTCTTAGCTTTTGAACTCCTTTAAGAGAGACCAGAAAGGAAGGAAAAGATCTGCTTTAATACACAAGACTAAGTCCACATGATTTATGAATTATTTTCCCACGAACAAATCAAATCGCACATCCATGACCTCGGACACGCCACCCACAGAATACTCGAGGAGAAAGCACTTGTAAGGAAAGGAGCAGATGGTGGAGTCTGCACTACCAGGAGACACAGTGTGAGGAGGCGATAATGCACCAGAGCCCCGTGAGTTAGCCCCAGACTAACAGCTGTTCAGTGACTACAGGAGCTGGTACCTGTCTCAAAATGACTACCTTGTACCTATGAAACAGAATTTGACCCACTAATTAGTGTACTGTAAAGTTTTAACAAAAACTATTTTTTTCAAAGTGCCGCTTTGATGAGCCCATGAATTATCATGTGGGAATTTAAAAATTAGTCAAGGAGTCTTGACAACCAGGTCCTTTAAACTTGGCCTTCCCTTGGTCCCTGACTACTCTTCATCATAATCTGCGTGAACTTTTACTTCTCATCTAGAATGGAACATGTGTCTTTTTATAAAACAAATCTAAATGGCATAACCCTTTTGCTTTATGGTTTTAGCTGATATGTATCAATGTATCAACAGTCCAAAGAAAATAGAAAGCATATGTTGGTTTTTAATAACTATTCTTTTTTATTATTACTGTTGATATATAATTCATTTAACATAAACTTCACTATTTTAAAAAGTGTAATTCATTGGGGCTTAGTATCATCTTAATTCTGTACAGCCATCCCCACTAATTGCAGAACATTTCCATCACCCCAAAAATAAACCAGGTACCTATTAGCAGTTACTCCCATTTCTCTACTTCCCAAACCCCCTGGCAACCACTAATCAATCAACTTTCGGTCTCTATGGATTTATCTAGTCGGGACATTTCATATAAATAGAATCATATAATATGCGGCCTTTTGTGTCTGTCTTCTTTCACTTAACATAACGTGTTAAAGGTTCATCCATGATGTAGTCTCAGTACATCAATCCTTTTTATGGCTGAATGATATTCTATTGTATGTATATACTACATTTTGTTTATCCATTCATCAGTTAATGGACATTTAGGTTATTCCTACTTCTTGGCTATTTTCAATAATGATGTTATAAACATTCACATATAAATATTTGTGTGGATATATGCCTTTGTTTCTCCTGGATATATAGATACCCAGGAGTGGAATTGCTGACTCATACGGTAATTCTGTTTAACTTTTTGAGGAAATGCCACAGTGGCTGCACCATTTTATAACCCCATTGGCAATGTTTAAGGGTTTCGTTTTCTCTATATCCTTATCAACACTTGTTATTTTCTTTTTTTTTTTATTATAGGCATCCTAGCAGTTATAAAGTGATAGATACCTCATGTGTTTTTTATTTGCATTTCCTTCAAGAGTAATGATGCTGAGTATCTATCTATCTTTTCATGAGCTTATTGGCCATTTGTATGTCTTCTTTAGAGAACTGTCTATTGAAACCATTGGCCCACTTTTTTAAAAACAAGGTTGTCTTTTTATTACCAAGTTGTAAGTATTCTTTATATATTCTAGATCTATACCCTTATCAGATATATGATTTGCAAATGTTTCTTCCATTCTGTGAGTTATCTTTTCATTTTTTTCATAATGTCCTTTGAAATAGAAAAGTTTTAATTTTGATGCCGTCCAGGTTATCAATTTTTCCTTGTTTACTTGAGTTTTTGGTGTCATAGTTAAGAAACCTTTGCCTAATCTAAGGTTATAGAGATTTATACCTATATTTTCTCCAAAGTGTTTTATAATTTTACCTCTTACATTTGTCTTTGATCCATTTTGAGTTCATATTTGTATATGGCATGAAGTAAGGATCCGACTTCATTCTTTTGCGTATGGCTCTCCAGTTATCCCAGCACCATTTGTTCAAAAGAGTGTTCTTTCTGTGAATAGTCTTGACATTCTTGGCAAAAATAAAAAAGACTATAGACATTGACTTTCTGGACTCTCACGTCTATTCCATTGATCTATATGTCTATCCTTTTGTCAGTGCCACAGTGTCTTGATTACTGTAACCTTGTAGTACATTTTGAAATCAGGAATGGTGAGTCCCCCAATTTAACTCTTCTTTTTAAAGATTATTTTGCTACTCTGGGTTAGTAACTGTTTTAAACATCTAGTTAACAATGAAGCTGCAACTCTCTAAAAGAAGACAACTTCAAAATGTCACTGTAACCTATGCTCGGTAGGTAGTGGGTACTTTTGAAAATATTTGTTGCTTGGAATGGATGAATTTCATCTGTATTCTAACTCTGGATACCAAAGTCACTTCTTTGGAGCCTTTTTTCAACTCCCTTCCCTTTCTAAAAAAACCAATAATTTTTGCATTAATACTCTGTATATATATATATATATATATCTATCAGAGGACCTGGAACACTTCATTATACTATTTACTTGTTTATGTATCTATTTTCCCCATTAGACTATAACCCATAAAGGACTAGACTCATGTATAATTCATCCCTGATTTCCCAAAGCCATGTCCTGAGAAGATAGCCAATACACGTTTGTCGGAAGGAGAGAAGGTAATAATGAAGGAAGGGAGGATAGGTGAGAAGATGAAAGGGAAGGAAAATTACAAGAGAAAGAGAAAAGAAACAGCTAACATTTACTTAACGTTCATAACATTCCAGGCATTGTTTTAAGAGGCATTATTGCATGCATTCTCATAGCAACCTCATGAGATAAGTATTCTTATCATCCCCATTTTATAGATGAGGACAGTGAGACACAGATTTAAATAACGTGTCCAAAGTCACACAACTAGCAAGTAGCCTAGGCAATCTGGCTCCTTGGTCACGTTCTTAAATACTACACCATGCTGCTGCTCAGAGAAGGGCCCTGGGCTCTACCCTTAGAGTGGGGTTCAGTAGGTGTGAGGTGGTACCCAGGTATCTATACTTTAAACAAATTCCCAAATGATTGGATGGATAGCTCGGTTGGAAAGCAGTGCTCTAGGGGGCGGCCAAAGAAAACACTATGGAGGGCCAAAGCAGGGAAGGCTTTGGTGAGACTTCACACTTGGAAGGAAGAGCTAGGAAAAGTAAGAGAAAACTGGGTACTAATAAAGATGAAGGGAAAGGAAAAATAAGATATTGGTAGTCTAACCAAGAAGGAGAACTGATAGCATTTTAGCCACTCCCTGCCTTGGCCTCCAGCTGGTCTTGGCTGTGACTGTGTTGCCGAAGGTACAATGGCATGTACCTTCTACCAACTCTACATCATACCTAAAGTCTACTTCAGAGTATCCTATGAGCAAATGAATGAATCATGAGAGCAAATAAAAATGAACACAAAGAGAAGCAACTAGCATTTATTTATTGCTTATATGTGCTAGGCTGTGTTCCAAGTGCTTTATACATAAGAACTCACTTAATCCTTCTTACAATCCTGTGAGGCAGAGACTGTTGTCTCCCCTCTTTTTACATGTACAGAGTGTGGGGCACACAGAGGTTAAAAAGTTATTCAAAGTCACATAGGTAAGAAGTGGCAGAGCCAAATTCAAACCCAGGCAGGTTTGCCCCACAGCTCATCCTCTTAACCACTTTGTTGCTTCTAGAAGAAAGAAAGAAAAAAGAAGGAATGAAAGATGAGGCCCATGAACACTGCAGTTTAGCAAAGCTACTTGGAGCAAATTCTCATCTGGGAAAAATGAGCACAAAAAGCCCACTGGGTGCCCCTGTTGTTGGTCCAGCTCTGGCAGGAGTGTTAGGAAGACCATCAGAACTCCAAGGGCACTTACCCTCCCCGTGGCTGCAGGAGCCCACCTTGGGTTGGGTGGCTAGCCGTTTGTGTCCTTGTGGCCGTGGAGACAAGCCAAGACTGTTTCAAGTTTCTGTACTCCTGAAAAGGAGACTCCCAAATTAGGGCTAATCGAGTCTCTTTTGGGCGAATTTCATTAAAATCACCACCTGAAAAGGAGGATGTTGGTCCTGAGTTCTCCGTGGAAGGGAAAATTATTTTTTTGTTTTTAATTCCACTGTTTTGGTAGCAAGAAAAGTTTGAATAGTGCTACCAGGGGCTCTCAAAGACTTTTGTTTTCAGAGGAGATGGTGAAGGTGTAAAATGTCTGGAGGATACAATTTTGCGCTGAATTTAGGCTCTTTGGAAATACTGCTTTACTGTATTTCCCGCTGATTAGTGAAAGTGATCAGTACATGGGCCACATCGAGGGTAGGGACTGGCAAACTTGTCACTGCTGACATTTGCGGGTAACTTTCATGGGGGCCTGTCTTGTACCCTGCAAGGCGTTTAGTACCATTCCGGCCTCTGCCCACTAGATGCCAATGAGACTTCTTCCCCCTTCCATCTGCGACAACCGAAAATGTCTCCAGGCATTGCCAAATGTCTCCGGGGGCAAAAATCACCCCCAGTGGAGAACTACTGATCTAGGAGAGACTATTCTAATGAATGGCACCACTGTTATCTCTTCAAGGTATTATATGGAACGTTCACATTTTTATCACAGTGCTTTAAATACTTGGGTGTTATCAAAAAATATTTATCAACCAAATATATTTAATAGCAGGCTATGAATATGCTTGTGTCCTTGGAAGAGGGAGAGGGGACAATATGTTGTTGGCGATAGTAAATTGGTAACGCCTCCATTATTATTATTACTATTAACTACTACTCCTATTATCATGTCGAGGATAGTGCTAAAAGTAGCATACATAATCTCACTGAATCCTCACAAGGACCCTATTTAATGGACAAGGAAACCGAGGTCCCCAGCTCAAGCTCACACATCAGAGCCTGCATTCTTTCTAGTTCTGCCCTAGTCCGAGGCAGTTCTGTTAACACTGACCATCACTCAAGCCTCACACTTTATCTGCCTGCCCCCACCAACTCTTGTTCGTCCTTGAAGTCTCAACCTGTCTCCTCCAGAACCTTTCCAATCCCTGCCTTCAGCCTCTCACCTCCTGTGGTCCTGGCACATCCTGGGCACCTTTTGTTGTTGATTTTTTTGCATTTACTGTATCACATCCTCTGTGCTTCTGTCCCCTTTTCACTGGCAGAACAGGAGCCTCCCTTACTCATCTCTCCAAAGCGTTGCGTATAGGCAGACAGTAGAAGCCCAATAAATACGGGCTGTCTAATAAAAGCTTCGCAGCTAGAGGTAACAAGAGGAACATAATTGCTTCTGTGCGGGTTAAAAGAGGTGGGGAGTGAAAGTCCAGAGACCTGAGCAGAGAAAGAGAGTCAAAAAGAGGAAAAGAAACTTACCCAAGATCATGCAGTTGGGGATCGGGGAGGGACAGCAAAAGGTCCTAAAGCCAAAGCCAAAACCCGGTCTCCTGTCCCTCTCGCTCAGTGCTTCACCCTGTATGTTATACAACCTTTGATGATGACATGAAAGGGTTTTTGATGGCATTGATGTAAGTAAACAAACGGATTTGTGGGTTGACATATGGTCAGCAATAAATTCATTAAAGGTAAATATTGACGTCTGCAGGTTGTATATCACTGTTTTAGTGCGTTAGGAAAACTTGCATGTTCATTTTGGTTCCTTGGCAAATCAGTGAGAGTCCAGACAAATCATTCCATTTCTCTGGGCTTTTATTTCTTTTGGCTGTAGAATTTTGCTGGTTAAAGAGCACGTGATCAACTTCTATGCTTTTAAATGTCTTTCATTGAGCATGCGCAGCTGGATATGGAAAATCTATGGTTCTCTTGGGTTTCATAAGGATCAAACCCCACAGCAATATGTAACTTGTGTGGTTTATAGAATTATGGGACCTCAAAGCAGTGAGGAGCCTGATAAATCATATAGTTAAAATTCCCAGCTTGTGGTTGAATTTCTTTAACAGAATCTCCAGCAGGTACTCACTGAGCCTCACTTCACAATCCATGATAGAAGGAAAGTGGTTTAGTTTGAAGGCAGCTAGTGTAGTGTCTGTGTGTGTGTGTGTGTGTGTGTGTGTGTGTGTGTATAAGAGAGAGGGAGAAGGAGGGAAGGAAGGAAAAAAGGAGGGAGGGAGGGAGGGAGGGAGGGAAAAAGGGAGGGAGGGAGGGAAGGAGGAAAGGAGAGAGGGAGAGGGAGAGAAAGAGAGAAAGAGAGGAGTGTTTTCTGGTCGAGGTATGCCTACAAGTTCATTTCACTTTCTGCAGGGATGATGATGACTTCTTGGTTTCTTTGCATTGCCAGTCCTCCCCTAGCACAGGGCTTAGTGACAACAATAGTCATGTAACATAACAGTACTTAAGAATTGTCAGAGACTGTGCTAAATGCTTTCCAAAGAACAGCTGATTTAATCTGTATAGGAATCTTATTAAGCAAATACTATTATTACCTTTATTTTTCCAATAAGAAAATTAAGATTCAGAAAGTACTTTGCCTAAAGACACGTGTCTACTAGAGGTAGAGTCCCAAGTCTATTTCAGACAGAGCTGGAGCTAATAATAACTAAATAAATGTTTATTGAATCCAACTAATGATATCCTTATCCACTACCATGCCTATTCCCTGGCTACATATGACAGAAAAGTATACATAAGTAAAACAGTAGCAATATTTGTATAAGAATTGTGAATTTAATTCAACTAAGGGAATAATTTTTCATATTAGTGAACTTTTCCATTCAGCTGTCAAGTTTGGGTTTCAAAAACCCAAATAATAAGAAGATATTAAAATATTTTAATACATACTTCACTAGACCATATTTACAGATACTCTATTTAAGTTAACATATTATCAAGTCTACTATAAACAAAGCAATAAAATATAAGGCTGGATAGATATGGAAAGCAGAGTAATAATTTAGGCTGCTCTAAAGAGAAACTTGATAAGACATTTCTTTGGGAGGATCACCAGGGTTTTTGTTAGTGTTTTTTTGTTTTTTTCCTTTTACAGCATAGCCTAAAATAGAGATGCAATTTCTATATTAATAAAAATGAAAATCTGAGGCAGATAGGGCTAAAATGAGTGAATTAACTAAAGGTTGATATTCTCATTTAAGTGGGTGTATTTTAAATAAAGAAGGAGTTTGACCATCTCATTTATTAATCATTAACAGGAAACTCTAGCCAAACTTGTAAAGCAGGTAAAGTTTAGGCATTCAACTGGCTTCTCTCTCTGGCTTCCCTTCTCTTTTGGGGCTACCCTAGAGGCCTAGTAAACCTTAGCCTGCCTCTCTCTTCCAAAAGGAGCAGCACTCCATATTTTAGGCCTTTACTTCTGATGTCAAGATGCTTTCAGATGCAAGTGTTGAAAGCTAACTCCAACTGGCTGAAAAAAAAAAATTATCAGAGTGTGTAACGGTCAAGTCTAAGGGTAACCCTAGCCTCAAGATTGAGACATTTGAATCATATAATTGGGATCTATCTCCAGATCTCTTTGCTTTTTTAAATTTTTTGTCAACCCATTCTGATGGAAGCTCTAAAATGGTAGAATACAGCTGCTCCAAACTTGCATCTTATCAGCTTAGCTACTCCAGTTGAAAAAGGGCAAGTTTCTGATCCCCCAGAAGACCTCGAATGAAGTGTCATGTGCCCATCTCTGAACTAAGGCTGCAATAGGCGAGGCCTGGCCCATCCATAGATTTCAGGATGGGGTTAATACCACCACAAACACCTGGACCAAAGGTGGGGAAAGGATACCTTTCCAAAGTAAAATTGAGGTCCCAGTGCCATATGTGGAGAGTGGCTACGTGGCCAGCAAAAACCATTATCTACCCACCATGAGGTCATGATCAAGGACACACCAGATACCCTCATAGGATGGAACTTGGTCATCAAAAGTATTGTGGTGGCCCTAAATAATCCCTTGCAGGTGGTGCTTCCCACTTCATGTGTAAACCGATCCTTTTGAATTTATAATATAGTTACCATGAGGACGGATTCAGCAAAACTGGGTCTATAAGCAGCACACGAGGGATCTTCAGGTTGTCGCCTGTTCTGCATCGCCATCCATGAGTCCTGCTCTAATGGAATTTTTGTAGAACGCCTAAAAGAAGATGAAAGTGGAAAATGAGCTGGTAATGGACAAGCATTTTTTTAATAAGCCCATTAATGGGGCACATTTGGGTGCTTAATGACTGTTATGAATCACACTGGCCTGAGCATTTTAGTACTACCGAAGTGCTTTCACAATGGTGCAAAGATCCACAGAGGGCACCAAAAAAATGTACACACATTTTAAGAAAGGAAAAAACTATTAAAATTACGCTCATGGTAACCACTTTGAGCACCTCTTGTAATTGCAGAAGTCAAATGTGACTTGTATTCATCTTTTGTTATCGGTATATATTGAGTATTACAAGTTTAATACAGTTTTTTCCTTTTTTAAAATGTGTATATATATATCTTTTGGCATCCTCTGCACATACAAGAATATTCACTGTAACATGGCTTACAATAATGAAAAATTGGAAACAAATATTCACCAACAAAACAAAGGTTAACTAAATGATAACATAGCCAAACAATAGAAAACTGTCCTGTATTACCTGAAAATATTGACATAAAAAGATGTCCAAAAACATGTAATGAATAGAGTTGAAAAATGCGTATAGTAAAATCCCATTTTTTAAAAAATTAAGTATGTGTATGCAGGGACACACACACACATTCTTAGACAAAAAAGATCTGTAAGAATGCATACCAGCTCTTAAAAATAGTTACATCTGCAAAACGGGATTGTGTGGGGCAGAGAGTTTTTACTTTTTACTCTATGTATTTCTGCCCTCTGTATGTTTAGATTTTTAAAATAAGTACGTATTTTTTTAGCATGTATTATTTAAAATTAATTTTTAAGACAGAAGTAATATCTAAAATTGTGTTTTGTTTTCCTAAGGCCCACAAATTTTTCTTCGGAGCTTCCAGTCTTCCTTCTGTAAAGTCTTTCCCCATTTGTCATATTCTTAACTTACACCCTCACTCCTCACTGTTCTCCATTTACTCTGCAGAGTGACCCAGTCAGGACTTACAGTCTTATTAAGCATTATTTCTAATTAAAAAAGACTGACTTGTAAAGCACATGTGGAATGTAATAATAAAATAGCCATTCAATAACCTTTTTCTTCCTCTTTTTGTTCACAATATATTCCCTCACTAATTCCAGACAGATCTTAATTCATAATAAAAAATAAATTTAGATATAGATAGGAGATCGATAGATGATAGATAGATAGATGTAGATAGATAGATAGATAGATAGATAGATAGATAGATAGATAGATAGATCTCATAGGTGAAATAAAATTGAGTAGTTAGAAACTGATCAAAGAAGCTCTGCTGGTCTGATGAACAGAAACACGTGTTGAAATTACTGAGAGGTAAAATAGAAAATGAAAATCAGGAGCAAGGAAAGGGGAATAAAAATATGCTGGACATCATTCAATAACAATTTGCTGATGGTAATTTGAGGGATGGAAAACCCATCAGGCCTATGGAGCTAAAATTAATCAACAAGTATTCATGGACTACCTCCTTCTTCTATTACTGGTTCTGGCTTCCTGCCTGCTCAGTGCCCAGGCTGGAGACATTTGCATGACATTCAGTTTGTCAAGACAAAAGGAGAAAAATAAGCAAGCAGAGGCTCCCAGCAGCCTCTATACCTCATCATGTTCGTTGGAATCACAGTCAAGCGAGACAAATCTCTTCTGTGAAAGACTATAAAACTAGCTTAAACATTGTAAACATCACCACATCGCCTGAAAAAGGCCCAATTAAGTAGAAGTGCTATTTCTGCAAAGCAACAGTCAATTCATTTGTGTACTCTGAAATTTTGTAAGTACAAATCCACATTCTTTTACTATTCAAGCCAGGAAAGGAAATTAGTAGGACGTGTAACAACCACACTTAATTTTCCGGGTTCTTTCTCTTGCTGACAAACATTTCAGGTCATGACTAATTCCCTTAAAATGTAAAATATGATGTTTTTGTCACCGTTAATATTTTGATAAATAGCTATTGTAGTGGACATCTGTTGTTTTCTTCGTGCCCTTTTCTCCCAGTTTAATTCAAAAGCCCAATTACTTGGGGGAGCATCTCTCTCTCTCTCTCTCTCTCTCTCTCTCTCTCTCTCTCTCTCTCTCTCCCCCCCCCCCCCTTTTCCCTCTCTCTCTCTGATTTGTACCCCACTCCTGGATGTCAGTGGTGGGCACTTGACCTAGGCTCTGCCAGTCAGAGTACACATACGCATGTCCCTTGGTCATAGTAGTAATTGGTTCAGGGATGAGCATATGACCCAACTAGATTAATGAAGCCCCTCCCAGGGACACCATTAAAAGTACTGGGGGGAAAAATAACTCTCTCCCACTGAAGTTACTGAGCTGGTAGGATATTTTAAATCCAGGTGCTGCAGGCCACCAGGTGGAGATAGCCTTCCCAGGAATAAAGCCAAAACAGGAAAGTAAAGCTAAGAGATAGAGTCCAAGCCCTTTTGACACCATTTGAGCCCCTGGATCCAGCCTGCCTAAAACCGAACTTCCTCTGGATGTTTCAATAAATTAATACACTTTCTCTTTGCTTTCACAGTTGCGTGTTTTTTAAATGTTCCAAAAAAAAAAATGTTCTGATAGAATACTAATGACAAGCTTTCCTTATAAACGTTATTTTCCACGAGAAATAACCAAATAACTTGGAGGACGAATTCAAATCAGTCATGCTCACCTCCTAGAAAGCCTCCCTGATCACCATCTGCATGCAACTCTTACCTCCGTGTCCTTCAATATCAGATGATATCTTGAGGCATGCGCCTCTGTCACCACACTTCCACAATTCGGGATTGTTTGACAATGGCTTGTTACTGTACCTGTCTCCATTTCCTCCAGAGTACAGATGGAATCTTAACCGTTTCATATCCCTGCAGCCTTACAGTGGAGCCCAACATGTAATAGTGGCTATTTTGTCGAAGGAATTGTATTTTGCTGAAGACATAAATGAACGGGAAAGAAAATTACTTGGGGAAGTCCCTTCTGTTAATAAGGATTCCACGATTAGTTGAAACCATCAATAAGATAGCTAAACATCAGAAGAACAAAGTGAACCAAACTGATATATACCCAATTGACACTGAATCCTGAAAGTGTCAGGCATTGGTAGCTATTTTGTTGAGAATTTGTCCTTTTTCTGGTCATTGGAGTTGAAAGGATGGGTGAATGGAGAGTGGTTATTCTTTCTTTTACAAAACATTTACCATTTTTAAAGTGTCATAAAATTTAATAACCTCTCTTGCAAAATGTTGAAACCAAAACACACAGCCTGCAATGTGGAGTACAGGTTGTAGGTTGTAAGGGAGGAAGCAGGGAGAGCACTGGTAGCCAGAAACCTTCCAATAATTCATAGGCAGCGCAGTTGAGTGGCTTATTTAGGGCCCTTTTTTATGATCGAGCGTGGAAAACCTGGGAATGAGGTCATGAGAAGGGTAAAAACAGGCAGGACTATCTATGTAGCACAGAATGATTGAGAGAGTTTCACAATTAAAATGGGCAAATGCTAGAAAAAAACATCTCTAATTTGGGATAGGATCAAGGCATTGGGGTGAACAAATAATCCCTCTATGTAGGCAAAAATCTTAATAAAATTTCCAATGAGTAAGAAAACTTCTGAGTACGTGAGTTCCAGTTAAGACACGTTACTGGTGTTTGGAGTTTCCCTTCCTGCTACAAGGCAATGAAGCCTAACTTTCTCCATGTGCTTCAAAGACATTTACTTAAAACTCCGGAACAGACTTACCTCCTTCCCTCCTTCCACATGCTGCTCCTGACTCCTTTTCTCAAGTGCAGCTTTCAGTGTGCTCACCCACTGAACCCTCCTAGTCTTTGCCAGGTCTTCCTTTAGCATAGGCAGTTCCTGAAAGTCCATCTCTTCCATAGAGGTGCCCAATGACTGGTTTGCCTTCCTTTGGCCTCCAAAATGTTTCCCCCGTCCAACCATAGCTTCCCACCTCGGCTGCCACTACTCCAGTACAAATCCCCATCTTTCCCAGGGCCAATGCACCTGCATCCTTACTGCTCTCTTTGCTTCCTCTTTTAACTCCTAGAACACAGGCTCCACGTTATAGGTGGAACGATCTTTTCAAATGGCCAATTAGATTATGTCCATGAATGTACTGAGAAATGTTTAACAACTGCTGGGAGGGGCAGTATGTAGCTATCTATTACAAATTTTACTTATGTAAAGTCTATATAGCATACAATTTATTTAAAAATATAAAATATGTAACACTCTTAACCTTTTGAGCCTCTTCTTTTTTTTGGCCTGTTCCAAACTCTTTGGAGTGTACTTTTTCTCCTAATAATGCCACCTTGGGCTCTTGAGCCATTCTCTGCTGCTCGGGTCCGCTCCTTTGGAGTGTACTATCTCTTCTAATAAACTACTCTTTCACCACTGTAAAATATATATATATATAATTTATTTATATTTATATATATAAATATATATATTTAAATATATTTCTCCATGTGCTTCAAAGAGTGTATATATATATAATATATGTATATATAACATATATATACTCTTTATAGTAAATTCTATATAGCCTATTGATTTTCACAGAATGGTTTCAGTGATTTTTGCTAAACTTTTGTATTCATAGTAAACCTACAGCTGTAATTCAACCAAGTTTGGGGAAGTGGATGACACATAAGTGTTTGATTAATATTCGTTTCAGCAAAGAAGTTGTTTATGCCACTGAAGTTCAAACAGGAATGTCGGATGATTTTTTTTTTTTACATTAACAAATGAGATGAAAGTGAAACAACAAATATGTATGATGGTCTATACTCATTTGTCACTGATACGAGCAATTTCTTTGCTGATCAGGTAATAATTTTCAAGTATGGGAAAATATTTCCTCAATATTTTGTGTTATTCGTAAACTAATACACTTTTGAGTTTAATCTCTATAAATAAAATCTCTTCCGTCACTTTCTAAGTTTGGACAACCAAAATAAATCAAGCCTGATTTGTAGTGTTTTCAAATTTCTATAGTGTAAATACTCCACCAGGGTTGATTTCAAATTACCAAAATAACATTTCTGAATGCAGAGTTAGAAAGAGATATGCTTTATCACACCATTCATAGTATGTCCAATATACAGAAGGAAATAATTTTATAAAGCATAGATATTAGTAAAGTAGTAAAAAAATAGTAAAATAATTAAGTGAAATTTTGAGCATTTATTATATTAAAAAATATTTGTTTGTAAATAATTTAATGTTTAATATTGGCCATAATTAACAACTGACTTTTTAAAAATCCCAAAAAATGTAATAATCAGCTCCTGAAAGCTGGCACAGCTGGCTCCAGCACACCACTCAATGTCACTTCTCTGCTTAAACTTCTGGCTACCTGTTACACTGATTATCTGGGGAATTACTGAAGAGAGGCAATGATGATTTTCAATAAAATTAGTAATCACTGTTGCTGTGGTGAATTGATGATACAAAAATTTTTCAATTCCCTCCCTATTTTCCCAACCAAGATTAGTGTTTAAAAACTTTTGTGTGTACCACCTCATTTGAGGTTTACAGATTTCCTGTGAGATAGGTGGGGTAGTTATCATTATCCTTCCTGTACAAATGGAAGGAACAAGAAGTCTGGGAAGAAGTAAATGACTGGCCTCAGCTCATTCAGTTAAGTCAATTGCAGAATAGGATTTCAAACCCAGGTCTTATGTTGAAAATTAAACAAGAGGCTAGAGAAAATTTAATCGACTAATACTGACATCAAATTTTAAAAATTGTGAAAAATGCCCTTTGTAACTCTTTAGAATTTGATATGAAGTACATTCATACGTTGTTCAAGGATCCTTATACCAAGGATGTTTTGACGTTTTAAACTCCAGTATTTCTAACTTAGCTTTAAAACAAAATAAAACCTAGTTTGAGCTAATAAATAAATAGGATGTAAGCACAAAAATGAAAATTTATATTCTCAAAAATAAGCTGTTTCCACCTAGAAATTGAGCAGATTGAAACAATCTCTACCAAAGAACATGGGACAGAAAAGGAGATTAAATCAGAAGAGGAAGAAAGCTAATGACATAATGGACAGCCACAAATGCCACAAATGAAAAACAAAGTACGTAATACTAGTGACAATTATTCAGTATGCTTGCTCTAATGTCTCAAAACACTAAAAACATTAGGTTCCTGCTTATCACAAAATTTATCTCTTTTATCTGCTGATACTTACCTCATCCTTGAATCAAGTGTTGCTTAAACTAAATTCTGCCAGCATAAATAGTATAGACTTCACAAGATATAGAGCATTTCATGCATATGAGCAGTTGTGATATTGTAGGTTGTTATAATGAAATCATTGAGAGTATCATGAGAAACAGCAAGACACCAGGGATGTGGGTAACAATTTAGCATTTCCCAGCTCATGTGGGAATATTAATTCCAATTACAAAGAGAAGTACCAAAATGTAATTCACTATGATTCAGAACATGTGAAATGTTTATAACAGGCATGTCTGGTGTAAAATATAGATACTGAGGCAGAGAGACCAGGCATTGAAAACTCAGCTGGGTTCCCTTGAACTCTTATCTTACAAAGTTAAACAAGAATAGAAGTGTTTCCTAAAGTCAAGATATTATTTTCAAAAAGGCATCTAATAGCTATGATAGGTGCAGGAATAATTTTTTAAAGTAAGTTCTGACAACCCACAAAAGCTGCTTGTGTTGGTTTAATATAAAATTAACATATCCAGTGAACTATCCTTCCAAAATTATTAATACATACAAACATGATAAAAATTTGATTCCAATTTACTTGTAATATCATATATTTAAAGTGTGTGTGGGGGGGAGATAGAAAGATAGAATAACTGAAACTGGACTATAAAAAGGAATTATGGACTTTAGGAAAATAAGTCACAAGAAGGTATCCTTATGTAAAAGGAAATATATGTGATAAATAGTAGAGGTGGGAATCATGTGTGACCTTTCTTCCACAGGATCTCTCTTCACCGACACTACTCAATGCATTCATCTCAACTAATCCAAGTTCCCTATTCTCCCTGGAAAACATACCAATTGATGCCCAGGGCATTCTGAACACTGGAGCCAAGGTTAATTCTTGTACTTCACACATTTCTTCTCCCACCTATTAAGCTGTATGCTAATAGTTTCTTATGGTTCCCTGCCCCAAAAAATGTTTATTCCATTTGTGCTTGTTATTGTAATTACTTAAATATTAAGTAAAAGAATGAAATATCAGTAAAAAAAAGAAATAGTTGTTCTATAAAATCTAAATGGAAAGTTGCCATATAAATAATTGCTGTCAAATTAGGTGGCTATAAGACAACTTTGAAAGATTGGGGTGAGGGCAAGGGGGGATGAATCATAAAAATCTAGAAATCTACAATCATATTATTTTGTTAAGTACTTTTAATTTCTTGCTCTACTTTTAAAAAATGGGGAAAATAGTAATACTAAATATTAATAATAATTGTTAAAATGATTAAACACATACTGTGTCCCAGGAATTAGTCTAAGCACTTCACATATATCGAAGTTGTTTAATCTTTGTAACTTGAGTTAGTACTGTTATCACCCCCTTTTTACAGATGATAGAAACTGAGGCACAGGTGGTTAGGTTTCTCAATGTTACATTCTTCATGGCAGTACAGGGGACCCAGCCAGTGTACTGATGCAATGTGAGTGTAGTTTATACATGAACAAAGACATGAAACTCCAGACAGTGGTCTGACATAAAAGCATTAGAGTTTCATCAAAGGATTAGGAAACAAATGTTCAATTCTAGATTTTATGTTTTAAAGCTTAAACTTTGCAGGTATCATTTTTTTATGATTCCCTTGCTTTAACTGACTTTAAATGAACTACCAGTCCAATCACATCAGCTAGAAGGCTTTGCCTGCCCTAGAAAGGGGCAGATAAAAGACGATGGTCTTAAAAACCAGAATGGGAGTTGGGGTCTGTACACACTGGAATAAGAGTTATTGTAGATGCTTGAGCAGGAGCATGGCATGATTTCACCGATGTTTAAGAGTGATCTGGCAGTGAGGCTTGAATTATTTTAATGAAAATGGGTATAATAAAGCAGATGAACAGAGTGGGAAAACTCACTTGGGGGGAAATAATGTATCAATTGCTGTATAAATGTAAAAGGTGGTTTGGTTAATATTTAAGGTTTTATTGGCCTTAGGATATAGTCTCAGACCCTTTCTATTCATTCATTCAACCAATATCCACTGAGCACCTACTATGCACTAGTGATAGTGGTAAAAAAGAAACACAGGCCCTGCCTTCACTTCACAGAGCTTATGTTCTAGTGGGGGAGACAGAAATTTAATGAATGAGTCCACAAATAATGAACTATCATTATAATGTGCTATCAAAGTACAGGACACTATGAGAACACATAATAATGGGTCTTAGTTGTTTTTGTTTTGTAGAAGGGGAGCACGCAAGTGTTTAAACACAAGACAATAAAAATGAGGATCTTCACTAAATCTTGTACACTCTTCATTGACTCATTTGGCCTCCACAACAACCCAGTAAAAGTGGTATTGTGCCTCGTTGACTCAATGTCTTATGATAACTCTAAAATGTTTGCTGAGTGCCCACTATGCACGTGGCTGTTCTAGGAGTGGGACATACAGCAATGAATGAGACACATCAGGAGTTTGGATGTATCACCTTCATTCCCACCTCTACTTCTGAGACAATCAATTATATCCTCCTTCAGATGAGGATTCATCGTATTTCTTCTTTTGTAATTATAACTTCCCAGGTTACAGATAATTGTCATAGCTAAAGACTTAAGATAGCGTATATAAAACACTTTCAATAGTGCCCAGCAGACAGAAGCTCAGTAGATTTTAACTACTAAAATTGCTATTATTATAATGTTTAATCTCATGTCCTATTATACTGGATTTCATTTCTTGAACTAAATTCCACACACACTTATTGCAAGCCTATCATAGGGATTTACATACTCTTTCGTGGGAATTATGAGATCAGTAAAGAAAAATCTCTTTAATATTGTCTAATTCTATCCTCCACACTTAGGAGCAGTGGAGGAGTTGTGATCTGGAATAAGCATCAATCTCTGTAAGCTTCAGTTTCCTTATGTTGAAAAATTAGAATTATACCCGTGTATTCAGCTATTGTCAGCAAAAGTGGGTAGCAGAGTTGGGGGAACGGGGAGTCAATACATGTTATCCATGAAGCATAACAATTTAACTCTGAAAAATGAAGTTAATAATCTACAGTTTATGCATGTTTTTCAATGAAAATGAAAGACTGAAGAAACTGCTTTTTCCTAAACAATTCAAAATTAACAGACATATTTAGACCACTGAAAAGAAAAATTAGGAAACTATCACACTTTTGCTCAATTGAAAGTGTTTTCAACAGCAAGTTTTTATTAAAACGATGTGAACTTTCATTTTAAAGATGGTCCGCTGGAAAAAAAATGAGTGGAGAAAAAGTTAATTAGGAACTCTTGTAAAATTGGATATTATTTAAATGCAGAGTACCCACCACCTGGAATTTGAGCAGGTAAACAGAGATGAGGCATATTCTCTTCTTAGAGCAGAGATTCACCTATAAAGTAGGTTTACGGTGTGGGGAGAAGTATTCTATTAGGTAACTTATGACCCCTTTATGTATGTATATACAAATTATTATATATAATATACATTTACATATGAAGTATTTATATATAAAGAATCCCTAGTATAACTTTTAAGCAGATTTACAAGGATAATCATGTTAGCATGAGTTACTTAACTCACTTTTAAAACATGCATACCATTATTCTACGTTTGGGTCTTGATTTCCCCCCGCATAATGTTGTGGTGGCTTGGGGACCCAATCCACAGATGACATCTGATTCTAGTACTTGAGACTTGGAAGGTGGAAAAACTAGCAAATTGGCAAGCAGCGTTCTCCGAGTAAATTCTCATTTTTTTAATCTTCTATGAACACCCAAGGCCTTCCTATAGCTAGTTCGCACCAAGTGAAAGGAAAAGAGGAGCCATCTCTTCTGGATTCAGAAGAGGGTTTTGTTAATAACTGGGTTGCTCAGCGCCCTTCACGAAAATTCTACTTGCGGAGGGTTCTACGTTGGCAAAGGTTTTGGTTCCCTTTTCTGTGGGCTTCGGACAGCGGGCTTCTCTTCCTTTGCCAATATGGCGGCTCTAAAGTCGTCTGGAGGCGGCCCGTGTAGATCGTCTCCGGACAGGCAGCTAAAAGCCTAGTTCTTTCCTTTCGTGTTGGACAATACATAGGGCAGCAACTACTCTCAGAACCGAGGAAAGGCGACTTCGGTTGCCACGGAGGAGAATCTTTGCCAAGATGGTGGCCGCGCAGCCGGGCCGGCGTCAGCCTCCTTTACCAAGATGGCGGCAGGCGGCTTCCGGCATGCGCTTCCCCAATCCTCTTCAAGATGTCAGAGCAGAGGCGGCCGCCGCCGGAGTCTGAGCGCGGCCTGAGGGAGAGTGGCTGTAGCCGAGCGCCCCAGCAGGGACTAGGTGGAGCTGCGGCAGCCTCCGCCCCTGTCAGGAGCTGGCAAACGCTGTCACCTGTGGGGGCGCAAAACTTACCTCCCGAAACCCTAAAGCAACACAGCACCACCTTTCCCCGAGTCACAAAAATCATGTGTGCTGCACAAGGTAGGAGGCTCGGTCCCGGCGTCGCCCAAGCTTTCCCGATGCGACGAGGTGGGGCAGGGGGCTGGTCGGGGGCCTCCGGCGCGGACACCCCTCGCCCCACGCCCCTCTCCTTGGGGATTGGCCACGTGTTTCGCTGGGACTGAGGGGGAGGCGCGTAACGGGAACAGCTGGAGGGAGTTTAATGCTGACATCTTGAGGCTGCGTGTATTTTGTTTTATTTGGAGGGGTTGGGGGTCCCGTGAATAAGAGAGGGTGGGCGACGCATGGAGTTGAGAGCAGCAAGTCAAGATTCGGGGATGGGCCTCCACGGGACACTTGGACGCGGGCCCTGGAGGGGGTGTCAGGAGAGGTCAGGAGTCTTTGCGGGCGGGGGGGGGCGTACTTTGCAAGCAACTTATGCCATTTCGCCTGCAACTTGCTTTTAAGCCTGCCACCCCCTGCTTTCCTTAAAAATAATGATTAAAAAGTGCAAAGAAATCCAGCTCGCCGGAGGTTTTGCATTTGGCGTGCAACTTCCTTCAAGTGTGAGCGCGCTGGGAGGGAGGGAGGGGTGGGGGTTGAACTTGGCAGGCGGCGCCTCCTTCTGCCGCCGCCGCCGCCTCGCAGACTCGGGGAAGAGGGTGGGGGACCGCTGGGGCGCGGGGGAGGGTGGATTCTGCTTTGCAACTTCTCTCCTGGTGCGAGAGCGCGGCGGCGGCTGCAGACGGGGCCGCACAGACGATGCGGGGGTGGGGGACCCGCCGGCACGCGACTGCCCCCCGGCCCAGAGTACGTATGCGCCGACCCCTCCTCTGCCCTGCTCTCCCTGAAGCGTCCCCAGAGGGCGTGTCTGGCCGGCCAGCCCTGAGCGCGGCCGACACGCTGCTGCCCTGCTTCCGTGCAACCCCGTAGCCCCTCACGAAGTGACACACTTTGCGCACCTCGGCCCGGGGGCGGCGGCGCGGACCATCCCCGCGGCTCTGCTGCGGGCCGCGCCCCGGCTCCCCTAGGCAGCCCTATGTCACCCGCCGGAGTGCTGGCGGGGATTGCCGCCGAGGGACAGGGCGAGCGCCCGAGTGGGTCGGGAGTTGCGGAGCAGGGCGGGGGCGGGAAGGAGGCAGCAGAAGAGAAACTAGAGAAACTCAGCTTCCCTCCTAATCTCACCCGGTAGAGACCAGGTTGGCCCCCGCCTCCTCCTCTCTTTTTCCTGGGGGTGGGATGGGTGAGCGAGGAGAAGCCCCGTGCGCCCTGGGAGCAGCGGCGGGCTGCTCCGGCGGGGGCCATGCCCCGGCCGCGGGCGTGCGGGCGCCGTCGGGGCCAGGGTGGCGGGGCCCGCGCGGAGGGCGTGGGGGCAGGGGCTGCGGCCTCCCGTGCAATTGCCGAGCGTCGCCAACAGGTTGCACCGTTCCCTGCTGCCGCCGCACGGCCCCTCGGGCGGGGAGCGGACGGGGGTGGAGTGGGAGCGCGTGTGTGCGAGAGTGTGCGCGCCGTGGCGCCGCCTCCGCGCGCCCCGCCCCCCCCGCTCCCCCCGCTCAGTCCCGCTCGCTCGCCGCGGCCGGGCGGCCCTTTCGCGTGTCCGCGCACCCTCCCCTCCTCCTCCTCTTCCTCCTCCATTTTGCGAGCTCGAGTCTGTGACGGGAGTCCGAGTCGCCGCCCGTCCGTCGGGGACGGATTCTAGTGGGTGGAAGGAGACGCAGCAGCCGGAGCGGCCGAAGCGGCGGAGCGTCGGGACAGAGGACGCGCGCCCGGAGCCCGGCCCGCAGAGAGGGCACGGGGCGGGGGTCTGGCTTGTCAGCCGGGAGATGGGAGACTTTCTTAAATAGGGGCTCTCCCTTCCCCCCATGGAGAAAGGGGCGGCTGTTTACTTCCTTTTTTTAGAAAAAAAAAAAGCTCCTGCTGCTCCTGCTTTCACATGCTAAGTTGTTTATATCGGCTGCGTTGGGAGCTGCGGACGGTCGCGGGTGAGCGGCACCTCTACCAGAGGTAAGAGGCTGGGGGCCGGGACCCGCGCGGCCGCTGGGCCCCCCGAGGTGCGATTCGGGAGCCGCCGCGGGAGTCTGCAAACTTTTATTAGCCTCCGGGAATGGGGGTGGGGGCTGGTGAGGGCCGGGTGACGGTGACGAAAGGGCATTGCGCGGGTGACAGCGCTGGCCTCTTCCTCTCCGTCGGCCTCCTTCCCCCTGCCAGGCCGAGGGGGAGGAACCTAGGCTGTGACTCTGCGAGTGGAGCCTCGTCGAGCTGCCCCGGGTCTCCAGCCTCTCGTTCCCTGGCGCGGAATCCTGGCCCTTTTTTGCTTTTCTTTCAAGTTCCCTTCGTTTTCCCTCCCAGGGGGCCGCCCAGACGCCCATTTTAATGGTGAAGGTTGAGCCGCTTCCGAATTCTACTCGCCCGAATATTTCCACTCCACCCTGGTGCGCCCGAGCGCGATCAGGGTTTCTGTCGAGGCTCCAGCTCGTCTTAGTTCTGGCGGGCGCGCAGGGTGTGAGTGTGCGTGCGTGTGTGAGTGTGTGTGTGTGTGTGTGTGTGTGTGAGCGCACACTCAGGGGGCTGACAGCCTGCAACTTGGAGACTTCGGTCAGGTCTGGCGTTATCGGGTAGGAGTGGGCGTGTCGGAGGGAGAACTCAACAGGTCTGTACACATTTCTCTTTTAACCTCGCACTTCACCCCCCCGCCCCCGCCCCCACAGAAGGTTTGTTCTTTGGCGCTTGGCAGCATTTCGAGTCTGACGTTTATAAGTGGCCCGTTTTCGAAAAAGACCCTCCCTAACCGTAATCGTTTTCTGGTGCGATTTTTGACAAGCGCGAGTTTGACGTTTGGGGTTGCAGACTTGATAATGGCAGCCTTGTAATACCACTTAAGACCCCTTGGCATGGTTCATTGAGGCCCATTAATGTGCCAGGGTTGTTTGCAATTTAGACTGGAGGATAAAATCGTTGGAGGGATCGTTTCGTTTTATGAGCTATTGTTTTGGTTTCGAGTTTGAAGGCAGCTGTCAAAGCGGCGTGGAAATTCATTAGGTTCCATTTGATACCTGGTGTTTAGAGATCGAGATCGTTATCAGATAAACGGGGCGGTGGCGTGGGGATATAAGCAGTTTACCCTCAAGATTTGTGTGGCAGGTTCCCACCCTTCTCTCCACCTTCATCACTCTTCATTCTCAGTAAGGGCCAGTGAAGTTTATGTTTCTTAAAGTCTCCGTACCGGAAAAGTTTCTTTTCATTGGATGGGATTTGACTATAATGTCGCAAATGTGTATATATCCCGCCTCATAAAACATTCTGATTATTAACAATATGCTAGCAACCTAATCCTCTTGAGAATAGCCTCAGAATTGGGATAGGTGAAGGTTTAGAACGCAGAGAAAATTATTCTGAGCATTTTATTGGATTTTTTAAAACGTGGATTGATACGAATGTGATTTTTTCCAGTTCTGGGTTTTCCTGTTTTTGAGTACTTAGATATTCGGAAGAGAAAAATAATAATTTAAAGAATAATAGTATTTCATGCTGAGGGTCTTAAGCAGTTTTTAAAATAAATGTATCTTCTATATGTTGTGTTGTAAGGGTTGTCAGGAATTGCATTTGTTATATTTAAACAAGCAAAAATTGTAGTGAAAAGCTACTACATATTCTCTTCTTTTTAAAATCTAAATTTTAGTTGGGCTACATATAATGTATTTTATTTTTTGTATGTCCAAAATTTGAAGGCAGGCACTATTCAACAGGTACATTCAATAAGAAATACTGGTTAAAAATAAGAGCGTTTTTCTAGCCTATTGGAAGATGAGCAAATCATCATTATTTATTTTTCAAATAATACGTCCACGGTTCACCAGCAGGTTGTACTAAAAGGTTTGAATGTGTGGCTAGCTGGTAGGAGGGGAATTTGAGAATAATTAGAGAATTCTAGCATATTATTTGTCAAATTTTATGTGTATTCTCAGAAAAGCAAACAGCCTTGATTGAAAAGAGGTAGGAATTTTAATGACCATACTTTTAAAAATTAAATACTTGGACATCAACTTGAACCTTTAGAATAATCAGATGTAATGAATCATAACGTCTGTGATTAACAAAGTTATAGTTCTGTGACTGGCAGGATGAATAACCTAGCTTAGTTTGACGCAATTTTGTCCTGAGCGGTGCAAATGGACTGCATTGTACTTTTAAATGTGGCACACTGAATAGAAGCGGGAGACACGGCTTTTTTTATTCTGAAAGACAGAAACTACTCTTCTGATAACAAGGAATTAGAATCGGAGTTAACTAAAAGGTTCATTTAACAGGCTCTTGCTTACTAATCGGATCACAGAGATAATGTGACTTTATAGCTTATTGTGTTTTCCTTCTCTCTCTCTTTTTTTTTTTTGTAGCTGATATTCACTGATGGACTCTCAGGAATCACTAAGCCCCCCAAGTAGAGAAGAAATCCCCAGCAGTGTGCTTGGTCCGGAAAGGAGAAATGTGATGGACTTCTGTAAAACCCTAAGGGGAGGAGCTACTGTGAAGGTTTCTGCATCTTCATCCTCACTGGCTGCTGCTCAGTCAGACTCCAAGCAGCAACGACTTTTGGTTGATTTTCCTAAAGGCTCAGGAAGCAATGCGCAGCAGCCAGATTTATCCAAGGCAGTTTCACTCTCAATGGGACTGTATATGGGAGAGACAGAAACAAAAGTGATGGGAAATGAACTGGGATTCCCACCGCAGGGCCAAATCAGCCTTTCCTCTAGAGAAACAGACTTTCAGCTTCTGGAAGAAAGCATCGCAAACCTCAATAAGTCGACCAGTGTTCCAGAGAACCCCAAGAGTTCAGCATCCGCTGCTGTTTCTGCTGCTCCCACAGAGGAGTTTCTAAAAACACATTCTGATGTGTCTTCAGAACAGCAAAATTCGAAGAGCCATACTGGCACCAATGGGGGCAGTGTGAAGTTGTATACCACAGACCAAAGACCCTTTGACATTTTGCAGGATTTGGAGTTTTCTTCTGGGTCCCCAGGTAAAGAGAGTCCTTGGAGATCAGACCTCTTGATGGATGAAAACTGTTTGCTTTCTCCTTTGGCAGGAGAGGATGATCCATTCCTTTTGGAAGGAAACTCGAATGAGGACTGTAAGCCTCTCCTTTTACCGGACACTAAACCTAAAATTAAGGATAATGGAGACCTGATCTTACCAAGCCCCAGCAGTGTGACACTGCCCCAAGTGAAAACAGAGAAAGAAGATTTCATTGAACTCTGCACCCCTGGAGTAATTAAGCAGGAGAAACTGGGCCCAGTTTACTGTCAGGCAAGCTTTTCTGGGGCAAATATAATTGGTAATAAAATATCTGCCATTTCTGTTCACGGCGTGAGTACCTCTGGGGGACAGATGTACCACTATGACATGAATACAGCATCGCTTTCTCAACAGCAGGATCAGAAGCCTGTTTTTAATGTCATTCCACCAATCTCTGTTGGTTCAGAAAATTGGAATAGGTGCCAAGGATCTGGAGATGACAACTTGGCTTCCTTGGGGACTTTGAACTTCCCTGGTCGATCGGTTTTTTCTAATGGCTATTCAAGGTAAGATTAATGTTTTCATATTTCTTACGTTTAAGACAGATGGATAGATTTAAATATTCACTTATGTGTATGTGTTCTCCAAGGAGTCATGTACGTCTTTTTGTGAAGAATTTGAAGTGGTCTTTAGAAAGCAGGCATGGTAGACAACCTAAGTGAATTATACGTACATAACCGTTTCAAGTTTCTTTTTGAAATAATGGTATTCAGTATCCCATTGGCCAGTGGTTGAAAATTTTATTAAAACATGTAAAATCCTATTGCTCATCACAGGTATTTTAAATAAAAAATGTGTAAGTTCAAGGGGGTATAACGCTTGATAATACGTTTATTGTACATGTTCATTTCATCTATTTTAGAATATGCTCTTATATTAGAAATACAAGTACCCTTCGTGCTTTGCATAATCAGAAGTTGTGCTTCTGTATTTGAACATTTGTGAAGTGTTAAGCTGAGGAGACTAAAGGGTTAAAAACTAGAAGTACTGACAGTCAGCTAAAGCGGTGCAGTGAGCAGTATAGTCACCACAGTATTAGACCTGGCACTTGCCCACAGGGTTCCTGATCCGAAGTTGTCACGTCGTGTCTGCTGATCAATCTCTTTAAGAAAGAATTGGGGGAAACATGGTGAAAAACAAAATTTTACTTTCAAATGTTCCCACAAGTTCTCGCATAGATAACTGATGGCCGACATTGTGCAACTTCAGTTCTTGGCTATGGTTTGATGTGTTTGTCCGGCTTCTTTTTTCTCAGTTATTTTTAATTACACTGACATTACTCTTTGACCTCAAATAGGTCTGTGAAAATGAAATTACCAGAAAAAAGTTTTGTATTTTGATGTATCTGTCGGTAGGGGTTAAGGTGTCTCCCTTTACCCTCACCCCCAATTCAGATAAGTACTGGTTGTACATCACATTTTAGGTGTGAAGGAAAATATAAAAGCGTGATTGTAGAGACAAAAAGTTGATTAATCTCAGTGGATTTTTTTTGAAAGGCATAGTGGACACTGGTTTATTTGTACATAGCATTTCAGGTTTTTTCTTAAATGTTAGTGATAGTCATTGTTACCATTAACTAGTCATTGAAGGTTGAAGGTTTTTATTTAAAACACTCTTTAAAATACTTTTTTCTGTTAAAGAGATATCTTAACACTGAGGTGTCTCTTTCTTTAAATAGGAAGCTTTTTTGGGGAAAATTTTAGACTTAGATTTAGGCTATGTTCTATTCTTTTGAAAAAGCTTAGTTGTTTCTCATCAAAAGAAGAAAAAAAAAACTTTAGTTCTTGTGTGTCTTAATGTAAAAGACCTAATCTGTTATTTAAATAATATCTTTATTTAGAAGGACACTACTTCAGTTTTTTTTATTGCTTTCATTCTGAGCCGAAGGTTTAAAATGTTTTCAGTAAGAAGATTTGAGATGTTTCTTATTGCATAAACTGTTGTGTTTAAATGTCAGAAGTCATGCTGTGTTTTAAATTTTTCAATCTCAAGTTTTTGTCAGTGGAATTCATGATTGAACATGCTTGGTTGATTTGACTAAGCTATCTGTAGGAAATGATTGCATTGGTTTATATAAAACTTGTAATTGTACAAAGAAAAGTAACGTATTTTAGGAAACTCTGGGGGATTATTAATGCATTATGTTCTGATAATCACCATGGTATTGTTTTCATTTTCCTTACTATAAAAAAGTCATGGAACAAGACTTGCTATTTACTTTTCTATTTACAATGAACTTGCATTAAGCCCCATGAAATCTGGAATCTGGAGCCTAAGTCTTAGGTGAACATTGTTGCCCATAGATCATTAAAGGTAATTTTAATACCTTTTGTTGTAATTTATGACATATAAAGTGTCTTCACATATTTTTAATTTGAGCCTCAGAGCAACCTTGTACAGTTGGCAAAGCAATGATGATGTGGCTCTTTCAAGATTGTTTAATATCCAACGAAATAATTATTTCTATGCCGATGTATGACTTGGAGTTCTAATGAAAAGGTGTGATATACCAAGGATCATTTGGTAATGTTTGAAAATTTTATACCTTTTGTCATTAACTTGATATTGGGAACTATGATTACCCAGAACAAAGCCTCTTCCAAATAAATTGAAACAATGCTTCTTTTCTAGCCACCACTGAATTAGTCTATTGTTTCCAAACAACAGCCCTGATATAACTAAAATTGGTGGCTGTCTTTTCTCTATATGTTACTGTGGTTCTAGCCAAACATTAGCTGTGACCAGTGGCCCTGAGTGATTAGCAGATAAGTCATCACGTTGAGAACACAGCTGTATTGAATACTGACTTTCTGACTTCTGATATAAAAATATTAAATGCCACTAATAATTTCACTTGCATGCCTTTTAAATTAAAAAAAAAAAGCGTAAATCATGGTTTGACTTTTTAAGATGACACCTAAATTGCTTTTTCTCAGAATGCTTAAAAAAAATTTACACTCTGTTTTGAAGGGGAAAGTAGTTTTTTCTGATGTGTCAACATAGCACAATGTGCAGTTATCAGATTAAATTGTAAAATTAGGTATGTCATGATTGAGCAAAGTATTTTCTTTTTAAGGTTTAAGTTCATTGATAGTAAAACAAGAGAAACCTTATTTGATGCCCAGTACAGTCTTTAAGTAAAACAAACTATCCATTCTAACTTAATATGCTTTTTAAATATTGAAATTCACTAAATTTAGCATAAACTTATAATGCTGATGAAGGCACATTTCTGCATAATTTGATTTTCAACATTGTTTCCCTTCAGCATTAATGTCGAAACTGCTTATAAAAGGCAGAGAAGTAAATAGTTTCAGGTGGAATTAGAGCCTTTCTTGGGATTATATTGAAACTTTAGTGTTAAAAAGTTGACTCTTTTCTAAAGGGTAAGATTATTGGAGAGGAAGAATGATGCAAGATGAATGTGTAAACTCAGTTTTAGGTGGAGTTTAGCGCTCTGATGATTGGCGCCTAATGAAGCTACAAAAATTTATATAGGTTTTAACTTCTCTTTAATTTATATAGATATTAACGGTATCTGTGTCTAATTTTGTTAATGTAATGAAATTGAAGACCTGTACAAACACAGGATGAGTGAAGCAAATTCTGTCCTTTTCTCATTTTTCTTGTTAACATCATCATGAATGTTTTTTCAAAATGAGGGGAGCGATAAGGAAGAGATTTTGTTTGAATTCGATTTACCCTTTTTTTAATGGATACTTTCTTTACTTCCTAGCTTTTCTTTTTCCTTTCCTTCCAAAGGTTCTGGCAGTGTTTCAATGTCTTTTAAAACTTAACATTTCTGATATTCATTCAAAGAACATGATTTCTGAATGTTAAAGGAGGTTTGCCTTTGGTTATTCATTCTCAGCTTTATGATAAGAATTTTTTCTTTTAACCCTGTACTATGTTATGGCTAAATTATTAGTAAAAGATTAAAAAAAAAAAAAAACAACGCGCACTGTGTAATCAGGTGTGTCAGTTGAGTGTGGAATGACTCCGATACAGAAATGTGACTAGCATGTGGTCAGATTTTATTGAAATTACTTCTGGTGATGTTTCTTTGGCTATTCCATTGTTTTGTATCATAATGCTGTTTTGGTTTTGTCCATTGGTGTTACAGATATTTTAGTTAGTCTGACCACTTTCACTATATTATTGAATGTCTATAAATTTTATGAAAGACTTATTTTGAAACATACCTTGCATAAATGTAGGTTAAATGCAAATTGAATTAATCGTGAGATTCATATGTGGGTAGAGATCACTTTAGAGGCCTTTTGAGATTTAGTGGAGGAGAGATTGGGTCAAAAGGGTTTATTTTAGTATGAGAGCCGAATGTGAAAGAGCTTCTGTATTAATTGGTTGGTTATATAAGTCTTATCCTCTCTGGCCTGCAGGTGATTGAAGTAGCCTAGTTGTTAGGAAATCTTAATTTACATTGTGTTTAAAATAAGTCTGGGGCATATTTCTTAAAACATATTTTTTCTTACTTTAAAGATCACACCTAATTTTAATTAGCAGTGACTTCTCCTTACGTAGTACTACTTATATGAGCAAATTAAATGGGCAGAATAGGTTTGTGCTGAATAGCATTTATGCTTCTAAGGACTTCCTGATAATTGTGTAATGCAGTATTTGCCAAATTAATGGGCCCTTGCTTCTATATTTCTGTCATGGAAAAAAAAATATATACACACACACACACACACACACATATATATAAATTCTTTTGCAACATGATATATCTATATATCTGTACTGTTATGGCTAAATTATTATATATCTATCTATATATCATGTTGCAAAAGAGTTTTCAAGAAATATTTTTGAATTTAGCTATAACTGAAAAAAAAAAAAATTTACTTACTGACCTTACAGAAGTGTTTGAAAGTCCATGTTCTCCTTATTTCTGTAGTTTCAAAGAGCCAACTGCTCTCATTTTCTTCTGGCTTATTCTATGTGAGTTTTGTGTTTTTCAAGTAAATAAAAATATTCCTATGGAGAACTTCCATTTAAAAAAAGAAAGAAAAGATCCATTAAGCGTTCCTTTCCCTTTGAATTGTGTATGATGATTTCTATGCTAAGCTGGATTAGAGTGAATTTTGTATTCATTTTACACATTAAGATATATTTTAGAAAATGTGCAATTTTTTAGCAGTTCAGAATTGTAGACAGTTATTTCAACCCCCAAATACCTAATTTTGACAGGTTGTCTTATTCTTCCCTACCATCACAAATGTCCCTGAAATAAATACAGAATTTCCAGAGGAGTTTGTGAATTAATGGACGTCGTGGGGAATGGGAGCGGGAGAGGGAGGAGCAGTAGAGGTGTGGGATGCTGGGAAGTGAGTTTAGAAATATCAGGAACGATTCTGAAAAACAGCAGTTTGGATCAACTGTCATGAATTCAGAGGACTAAAAAGAAAGAGATTTGGGGCTGTGTTTATGTACAAGGGAGAACACTAAGCAGGATTACAATTGAGTTTCTTTCATTTGAGATAGAAATCTAAAGCTAATTGAGGCGATATAGTCCTGTTTATACGGGTACGTTGGTTTTTGCTGTGCTTTAGCACCAAAAAAAAAAAAATGAAGGTGGAATGAACATTTTAATTCCTTTTAGATTACTTCAGCTAATATCAAGTTCATATTGGTCGCATTTTTATTTAAGCTACTATGTAATCAATGAAAAGCTAACTACTGGAATGCAGTTGAAATAATGATGGTGTCTTTATGTTGCTATAACTACTTCATATTTCATAGTGCACTTTTACATGCATTGTTATCTGACTGTGGAGTACAGACAGCCCTTATATGTTTCCATGGGTTGTGTATTTTTCTGCTGGTGTATTGAGGAAATTGAATTCTTATTTAATGGTCCATATATAAACTAAATTATGGGGTTCTGCAATTGTGAGACAGTCATTTAAACTATTTAGATTGCAATATAGTCCTTAAAGCCAATTATATTGAATGGAAGTGTGTTATCCCCTAATTTTGTCTCTTGGCCAGTTAAAATATTAATGACTTATCTTGGTAGAGCTGCATGCTTAAACATACTTTTACAGAGTAACTCAAATATTAATTTTGAGTGCTTTAAAATATTTTTTCTTTTGAACAAGTTTCAGCAAGATTAATAGAGTCTACAGGGCAGCAAATTTCGTGAACAGACCTCTTATTTTAGAGCTCATTTTCATTTACCCTATAGGGCATCAAATATATACACGTAGAGGGTGCCGGAAAAATGGGGCGCCAAAAAATTGTGTATACGTTTTATATAGATTTAAGGGGGATAGAAAGTAAATATAAGGGGAGAGAAAGGTTTAATGATATGATTAGTTGTAGATGTTCATTTATCACAGATGCTTACATTGGATTTTTATTTTTGTAACTAACAATTTGAGAGTTCAGCCTAATGCAGTGTTTAAGACATATAGTTTGTTGCAATAAATGTTAACTTTTATTTCTTTTCCTATTAAAATTAGCCTTTATTCTAGTTGATTTCATAATTTTCCATAATACTTAACTGTGGCTATTATGAAAATATATTTGATAGCCAGTTTTTAAAAGCTATTGTGAAATGACAAATAATTTACTACATGATTTATTCATGCTGGTTGGGGCAGTGCAGTGACTTATGACCTGATGATCGTCACATGTTGGACATCAAAGTTCTACTGGTTTGTTATGAACACTTTTACTTCGTTGTTGTTTTTGTGTTTTGTTTTGTACTTACTGGGCATAAGGCCTTTCTTAATTTAAACATGATTTAAATAGCAAATTTGGTGCTTTTTAAAAAAAAAAAAAAAACCCTCAAATCCTTCCCAAACATTATGATTTAGTTATTCAATAGTAAAAATAGGAGAAAAGAATTAGGCTACAAATCAGAAGACTTGAGTTCTAAGGCTGAACTGAGCCAATCTCTGTCCTTGAGTAATCAGTGTTTTGGAGTCAGAATACTTTCTTTACAGTTAAAAATGAATTATTTTCAAGATATGTGTTCGTGTTTCTGTTTCTAAAATTCGGTGATCCTCTTAACCTGTCACTTTAGTGAAGGAGGCGATTGTGGTAGGGAATGATATACTGAAGTTGGTTCTTTAGTATTTTTTTGTACATTACAAAGTACAAGACAAAAAAATTAACCCAGATGTGATATTTTTATGAGGTGTCAATTTAAAATAAGGTAGTTGGTGGTACATAAAAAATAATACATAAATACTGTTGTTGGTAGACCCAGAGAGGTGAGGGGCCCTGGAGGTCTCAGAGCTTGCTTTATTGTATTAAGTACGATGGTTTTAGATGAGAGCTTAAAGAGACTTGAAAGTGCATGTAGTGCTCACCTCTTATTTTTTTCCAATGAGGAAATGAGACCCATAGAGAGTGTCTAGAGAAAGATCACAGAACTAGTGGTGGTGCTAGATTGAGTATCCTAATTCTCAGTTGCCTAAACTCCCCAGCAGACTTCTCTTAACATCTGGTCTCTAGTTCTAGGGACCTGAAACATAATACAGAGCAGCCAGGTGTTTTATAAACGTTCACATGAAATCAGCTGGTTTAGATTTTTAAAAATACACAGTATCCACATTCTTTCTCATATATTGTTAACCTGTTTTATTCTTCTAATAATGTTGAACACTGATTATGTGGCCACGCTGTGCTGACGACTTGGTATGTATTCATCTCATTTAACCCCCTTAATAGCCTTATGAAGGTTTTAAATTCTAGTTTCTAAATTAAGTTATTGATTCTGTCAATATCTGTAGTACAGAGGCAGCTGTTATTTACCTTAATTTTACAGGTGGGGAAACTTTAGACATTTAAAGAGGAAAAAAAGAAAAGCATAGTTGGGACAAGTTAATACTGATCTGCAGGGAAATAATTTAATATTTTGTTAGAAATTCAGCATGGATCTTTAAAAATTTTTATTTGTCAGCAGTGACTCTTTAAACAATATATAAAGGAGAAACGAGATGAAGCCTCTGCTCTCCTGCATGTATCTGTGTAGTCACTTTATTGCTTTCTGTCAAGTTTCAAGCTTCTGTAAAATAGTAGGAACACCCAGCATTTTTGCCTGACACCCATGGGTGTTTACTTTGAAAATTAAAGTGTACTACAAAAATTCAAGGTGGAATTTTTGAAGCTCAGTCAAGTCTACTTGGCAAAAATCAGCATGTCTCTCATTGGCTAAGTACATTAGGGCGTCAGTATTTCCTGTTCATCAAACGCTTAGACTTTTACAGTGTCTACTATGTATAATCCTTGAAGGAACATGCATCCCAATGTCATAAAGGCGACTAGATTTAAAGCCTTCAGGGGCTAAAATCATTATATTTACATTGATTTTTTTTTTCCAGTTTTTTTTCTGTTGTTGGCTTTTCAGTGGGTTTAGTTAAATATTAGGTAAGCCATCTAAATTTAATAGCCATAGCAATAACTTCAACCATATTGTTATATTTTTATTAATAAGTGCTAGAATATCCCGTTTCTGTTTTGTTGTCTGGCATTCTTATAAAATCAAGTATGGAAAGAAACTTTGCAAATGCATGAGAATGAAGTTACCAGTTTAAAAATTTTTTTACATTTATGATATTTATCAAAGCTGTGTGATAAAGAGTTTCTGACTATATTGAATACCAAAATTATCCTAAGTGGCTAAATTTGGGAAGGTTATGAAACTTATTTCACTGCATTTACTGAGTTTTTTCTTTATTAATTAAGTGGTTGAAAAGAACTTGAGTAAGACAAATTTGATGGATTAAACCAAACCTATAAATCTCTTTTTTATATGATAAAGAACCAAGTACAGAAACATGTTAAATGACATGTTAAATTCATAAACATACCAATGTAAAATATAATGTATTAACTCTGTAGGCAGCTTTCTTCAAGGGAAACTTTAAAAAATTAAATTAGAACTCTCTGTGAAATTTGTCATCTGGAATCCAGCTGAGTTTATTAACGGACAAGGTGTGACTATAAAATAGATTGTTTTTTTTTTTAAAAAATGGAAAACCCAACATGAAAGTTGTATTTCTAACCTTCTACCTTGGGAGGCTATGTATATATTATTGCTTAATCAGAAAATATATTTACTCCTTAGCTTGGTCATTTACCTTATTGATGCGATTCTAAATGATGTGAGTACTTCCAGAAATTTAGAAATTTAATCTTCTCCCAAATTACAGCATTTGTTTTCGCTGAGGTTATTTAAAAGAACCCGTGTAGGTATTTCTATAGGTGTTTGAAACTGGGTTGGATATCCCTGAAATAAGTGCTTGGCCTCCCGAGGTGACTAATCTGAAATGGGTGATGCCCACGTGGTTAAATTCTGATTGGTTTTCTGTAAGCTATGGAGGAGCTTTCTGTTAACATTTTGTATATTCCCTTCTCTTCACACAGTACAGAAAAAATAGGGATTACTCACCCCTAAGCCTGATTTTTCTGTGTTTATTTTGTGTTCAAGTAAGGTAGGCCTAGCTTTGTCTTGGCCTTGAGGGAATGTGATGGTAGCAGATACAAAGTAAATGCAGATTCCTGCAACGACCTCCTGTGTAATTTCCCATCCCTGTTCTCCGTGTATCAGGCAGGGAACTAACTATATGACAAGAACAACTCAAGTACACTAACGTTATTTATACCCATGCAGTAGTTTGACTTATATAAAATTCACATATTTTCTATTTTGATGCCTCATCACCTGAAAAGAAAATTTCTATTTACGTGAAAGTATGGTTAAAAATCTAAGTGACTTTTGGTTGTCATTACTGGTTTGTTTGTTTTTTTTTTTAATTTGATCATGTTTATTATTCATAAAATGCTAGGATTTAATGGATCCCAACCTTTGAAATCATGAAGATACATGCTGTGACACTAAAAATAGGACATACCTTTTGTAACCATTCTGTTAGTGCTGAAATTCTTTATGAGAATAGTCTGCTTAAGAACTTCAGGTTTCATATATTTGTACTGAAAACAACTTGTTTTCTCAGGTATTTATTCTTTCTCCCTCCAAAATGACTTCGGTTTTCAGTGGCTAAGGAAAGGGGATAAAGAAGGAGATCTGCTTTACTGCTAACTTTGGCTTTTTCACTTTTTCATTAGCCCTAACTATCCTAGTTTGTTCCATTAGCTCAGAGGCTGGTAGATTTTTCTGTTAGATAGAAAATGCTTCTTATAACTAAACATGTACAATGGGTTAGTGCTGGCGCAGCCTGTGGGCACCAGATTTTAAATACAGTCCAAGAAGAAGAAATATTTCAAAAGGAAGGTAAGAAAAATAGGTGAAATAATCTCTAATTCAGTATATTAGAAAAAGTGTGATCCTTTAAAGGATGTGTCTTTTAACAGGACTGCACAGTGCTTTGGGGGTGCCACAGACATATTTAAAAAACATAGTAAATGACTGAAGCCATAGTGAAAAGTTAGAACCAAGAAACCCATGGAAAAAGAAAATGAAAGTTCTAAATTCCAGTTCTAGTATCTGGTGAAGTTTGATTTTTCTAAGGCTCAGAGTGTCTGTATGAACACTGGAAAGTGTATAGTGATCTAGCTACATTGTGTTGTCAATAGGTGGAAGATCTTAAAATGCATGTTCCAAGAAAGGAATCCTTGAGATCGGTTGAGTGAGAGGTTATCTCCATGACCTCAAAGGTTCTTCCAACTGCCCTAGCAGCAGCCAACATTTATTGAGCTCGGCATTGAACATGCAGAGATAAAGAAGGTAAAAATCCCCAAACCACAGCCTCACAGAGCAGTCCAGGGGTGATCTTCTGGTGACTTTCATACCTGCTCCACCCCATGTGCTTTTTGAAATGTGCACTTGAAGAATAGTAAGCTTTTTCCCAGGAAGGCATGACTGAAACTTCATAGAGGAAAGTGTGTGGATAAATGGCAACAGCAGTTGATTCAGCTATGTGGAGTAAAAAAAGGGGTAAGAAGCAGTCTGAGGCAGAAGAAGGAAACGATGGAAAGTCTGAGCCGGTGAGATGAGGGCTGAGTAGTTAGTAATGAGCCAGCAGGTAACTTCAGTCCCGTGTGGAGGAAGCCGGTGTGTGCACGCTGTCATCCTGTACACTTGTGATACAGCACAAGGAGAAAACACGGTTTTCCTCCCGACTCGTAACCTGAGGTTCTGCAGCCCAGGTATAGGGCATTTATTTTTCCTTCTAGTGCCTTAAGAATATCTTCTTCTCTAGAAGAAGCATAGTCCTCTTTCCAGGTCCCCTGATGCATTTTTGCCGGTCAACATCTTCCCACATACACTCCATGGCTCATTCTCACTTTGCTTTAGGTTTTGTCTCCACTTAACTGCCAGCTCTAAAAGAGAGACCTCTGACTGCTCTGTCTCAAACAGTGGCATCTTGCATACATTGTTCCCTCCCCTCAACATTGAATATCTAATTATTTCTGTGCGCCCCTGCTAGAGTAAGAGCCCCAGGAGAGCAGTGATACTGTGTTGCTTGCTTCTATATCCCAGCGTGGAGAAGAGTGTCTAGCACATAGTAAGACCTCAGTAAATACACACTGAATATACGAATAAACAAACTTGACATATAAACCGAGACGTGTAGGCATGGGTTGCACTTCTGTCTTTCTGGAGAAAGGAAATGTCAGCAGATCGTGACTATCACTAAGACGGATGAAGGGATAGCCCCGGTTAGCTTCTCCAGAGAGTACGTCAGTTTTGAGATGGACCAGTGCTTAAGTATACAGAGAGAAAATATTCATAAAGAAAATGTATTTTTAATTGGTGTCAGTCTTTAAATTTGCTGTGAGGCTTTGAAATGGACTGCTTTTCAGAGTTTCTTAGAACAACTCTGGTACATTTACCAGTGAACAAACTAGGGTAACCAAAGCTTGGAGGTGAAGAGTTTGAGGTTTGGCTTTGTTTTATTTATCTTGCTCAGGAGAGTAACCTTTTGTAGCAGAAGCTTTCACCTTTATGTTTTTTACTTGTTTATGAATTGTCTAATGTATACATTTGTGTTGACTTACCTAGAAAGTCAGGTAAGAAATTGATTTGCCTATTTTTCAGATAAGTGTGTGTGTAATCAATCACTGAATACCCCAAGAGAGGAGAGGGCTCCTAGTTTTGCCTAAATTTCTAGACTATCTTTCTTCAGATTATTTATATTTTAGATTTGACTTATTCTATCTATAGTTTTGTGGGTTTTTTACTTACCTGTAGTATGTAGCAGCAATTTAAAAGGTTGGCAAAATAAGTTGTTTCTTTCACTGAGAGTTGTGGGAGAGTTCAAGCTAATATGGTAAAGACAGCAAAGAAAAAAAGAAAATGCAAGGTAAGTAGGTATTAGCTAAAGCAAGAAAATCAGATGAGGTCATTTAAGAATGAACTGCTTTAGTGTTCAGGAAAAAAAGGGGAGGACCAAGGACAGGGCTCTGGAAGACATCCAGAGAGTAGCCATGAAAGATACTGAATGAACAGTTGGAGACTTAGGAAACAATAATATAAAACTGGGGTGGGGAGAGCGTAGTTTGTGCTGTCGAGTCAACTAGGGTAGAAGAGAGGGAACAGAGTATCCTAATTATGAGAGATTGTTGTTGAAGCCACTCCTTAAAATATGTAAACATTCTCAAAAGTCGAAGCCAGAGAAATCAATGAAATCCTAAATAAAACAACACCATAACTAGTTTATAATGTTTTGAAAAGAAGGAGCCGTAAGTTTGAGAGCCTAAACAGTCTTTGAAATTTAGATTAAAATATTAAAGTGGATAATAAGAAACATGCTTCTGAGACCGCAGAGACCCCGAGACTGGGTTAGGAGTAAGACTGGAAACCAGCGGGGCGTGGAGTTTCTGTCCCCCCCGAGACGCCAGCACAACAGCAACAAACTGGCGGTACCCTAGTCCAAACTCCTGCCACTTCAGCAGTCCCTGAAATGTGTTCTTACTTTTCCCCTCTCCCTTCTCAGTCCGTTCTGCGCTTCCTGCCAGATCAATCCTCCTGCACCAATAAGCTTTTGGTGTTATTCTCCTAATCAAAAAATATCTGTGCTTCTGTTGCTCATAGCATAGTGGTTCTCCGTCTCTTCCCACCACCACCCATATGCCAGACGGCAGCCGGCAAACAGCCACATCAACACCCCAGAACCCCTGAAGGATTTGGGTCGTGCACAGTTTCATGCAACTCCACCCTGGTCTGTCTTATCCACGAAACCATGTCTGAGTATAAGCAAGATTACAGGGACAGTCTGTGGGTTGGCTCTTGTTAGAATTGTTTTTATTCATTATTATTTTCACAAATGCCTTTTCAGAATTTGCAAGACTAATGTGTTCATTCCCTTCAGTAAAATTATACCAAGAAAAGTTAACAAACGTATTCACATCGCCTCTCCTTTCCTCTTTCCTCCTGCCCTTCCTGCCTGCCTCCCATTATCCTCCACGTTTCTGTGCGATCATCTGAGCATAGATATACACATGGAAGGCATTCGGGGCTGTTTCCTTTTAAGTCAGAACAGGATCGTCATATGCCAGTTTCTCTGCAGCTTCCTTGTGTCACCTAACAGTGCCTGAGCGTCCTTTCAGATCACCAGCTGTGGATCCCATCTTTCTAATAGTTGTGCAGTGTTCCATTCAGCTTGTTGCATGATTTTTCCCACTACAAACATAGCTCCAATAAACATCCCTTTCTATATGTCTTCACGTACAGCAACTTTGTTTCTAAGCATGTAGATTCCCCCAAAGTAGAGTTGTTGAGTCAAGGGTACATATATTTCCATTTTTAACAGATACTTCCGAATAACTTTTCACAAGGATTACAGCAAATCACAATCTAACCTAGCAGTGTTTATACTTTTCTTTACAATGAAAATACATAAATCATTATTACTAACAAATCTCTTGCCACAGATATTAAAATGAGCCACAGCATGCTATTATGCCATGGGATGTAGCTTAGGACTTTTGCCGTCTGAATTCAGGCTCTCTCTGCTTTTGATGTTGCATGACCTTTGAGACTCATTTAATGCTCACCTACTTTGTACACTTTCCTCTATGCAGCTCCCCCTGCACCATCCCCTTTATCTGCTGGTGTCCTTTAAAGACAAGGAATGTTTTCTCTACAGCACCTGGCACTTAAGGCATTCAATTCAGGTTGGCTGTTTGAACAAAGAACCATGGAGAAGAGGAAGCAAATGGCATGACCGTGCCTTTCATCAGACGTTTTACCCCCCTTGGGGGCACATTGGGACTGTAGGAATCCAGTAACAGCAGTGACACCAGCACTTGTGTTGCGCCGTCACTGTGTGTGAGGCACAATTCAGTTTGCAAGGGACGCAGCCGTGAGCAGGGCTAGTATGGTCTCTAGCTGTTACCTGTAAACGACTTGTAGGAAACTCTAAGGCAGTTCCAGGCTCTTTCCCACAGAGGCTGTGGAACACTTATCCGTTCATTCACATTTACGTAGTGCCTACTCTGCCAAGTGAAGAAAAAGCCCGGGGCAGCCGGACCTCTGCTGCAAGGTGGCAAACGACCAGCGGGACTGCTTTGTGGGTGGCAGACTTACTTCCCAAACGAGCTTCACCACTGTGCATACTGTGCATAAAGGAAAGGACTCGAGAGAGAGGTGAATGTTAGCATGCAACTCCAAGGCTGTTCTTTTTAGGGACACATGCCGTCGCTACCCCAAACACAAACCACGAAGGCCCGGGCCTCTGTTGTTGTCACAGAATCCCAGCTCAAGCCAGTCTGGATATCTGGTCCTCACCTTTCATGTGAGGAAAGACTAAGGCCGGGTACAGTTGGTTAGTGCTGTGGGTAAGAATTAGGGCTCTGCAGTCAGAGTCTCTGGGTGTGAATCTGGTCAACAGTTGTGTGACGAGAGCAAGTGCGTCACCCTATAAACCCTCAGTTCTCTCTCCTTTAAAATCAGCACAACGAGGTGAGGCGTGCAAACCGCACAGCACAGCGCCTGGCAGGTACCAACCACTCATGAAATACTAGCTGTGCCTTCAGTGACACGGCGCAGCTCAGGCAGCTCGTAATGCCAAAGGTTCTCCTGCTCGAGAGCGCTGTCTGTTGTGCCATTCCACCCTATTCATAAACCTTCTTCATTAATTGTTAGTTCTTCAGCTGGCTTTCAGACTGAGTGCAGGCATACCTTCTTTTATTGCATTCGTTTTACTGTGCTTCACAGATGTGTGTTTTTTTGGTTTTTTTACAAATTGGGGTCAAGGCCCTCCACCAGCAAAAAGATTACGACTTGCTTTATTGTGGGAGTTGGGAGTAGAACCAGCAGTATCTTCGGGGTATGCCTGCAATTGTACTTATGTAATGGAGACTTTAACCTCTGGTACCATTATCAGATTTTTTTTTGGCCATGAGTTTGAAGAGGAACTGAAAAATGCATATGTGATGGATATTTTGTTAAACCGAGTGCTTCCCATCTGGCTCCCACACCCCCACCCGCACCCAGTTCCTCTACTCAGAGACGCTCTTCCACTACTTGCACCTCTTAGGATCCTGATTGAGGTAAATTAGAATAAATCTGAGGAAGAGCAATCCCCTACATCTTCACAAATTCTTGGGGTTTTATAAATAAGTTAATTGCCTGTATTATCTGATCTCTTTATGTACCTTTGGCTTCTTACTGTGAACTCATATTACAAAGGTTCTATCTCATGAAAAAAGGACTTTAAAAAATAGTTTTTGTGATTCAGTATGAGTTAAATCCTACAGTTAAAAGGACTTGACTTTCTCCGTGTAGATTTCCAAGTACACAATTGTTCATGTTCATATCTAAACTTACTAGAAACTCTGAAGCACTTTGCAAATTCTTGATGGATCAAGTCATATGTTTCAGCCTTATTTTGCAAATTTAAGTCAAGTATTTAAGGATTTGTTGGACATCTCTTATTTTAATACCAACAAGCTTTTCCACGTTGGGGCCCATCGTTTTAAAGCAACTTTTTGTTTCACTTTCTCAGCTTGCTCAAAGTGGGTTTGTTTGGTAGTTGTATCAAGTAGTATCTGCTCTATAACAAGCTACCCCCAAATTTAGTAGCTTTAAAATAACAACTATTTATTATTTCTCATGAGTCTACAGGTCAGCTGGGCAGCTCCACGGATCTGGACAGGCTCAGCTGACTTCAGCTGGGCTCACTCAGCGTGTCTGTGGCAGCTGGCTGGTTGACGGTGGCAACGAAGGCTGACAGCCACATGTCATTATCCAGCAGGCTCTCCAGAGCTTGTTCACAGAGTAGCAGCAGGGCTCCAAAAAAACCAGCAGAAGCCTGCAGAGTTTCTTAAGGCCTAAACTTGGAACAACTCTTATCTCCACCCGTTCTATTGATCAGAGCAAGTTACAAGGCCCATCTAGATTTGGGAGGAGGAGGAGCTGCAAAGTTACCCTGCAAAGGACTTGACGACCAAAGGGAGGGGTCGCTTTTTAGCAACCTTTTACAAGTAGTTACAGGAGTTGGGTGCATTTGAAATTCTGATCCTTCAGTTGGTGATATTCTAATTGCTTATGAAATTTGCTCAAGGTGGAAAGGCAGAGTCATTATAATCAAAATGATAAAAGCTTGGAATTTAGAGACTGAGGTTCAAATTCTAGCTCTTATCACTTACTTCTGCAATCCTGTACAAGTTACTTAACTTTCCTGGTAGGTACTCAGTAATGGTTGATTCACCTGAACTTCAGATTCGTCACGTATAATTTCTTATAAAGAAAGGGCCAGGTAAATACTAAGAACTTTAAATAATGGCTTTTATTCATATAAAATAAAATTTAAAAATTGCTTTTATTCCTGTCTCCCACACTCCCAGGTACTTCCTTGGAATAAAAAGGAAGGAAGGGAAAGTGTGTTAGGGGAGGGAAGAGACCTTAGAGTCTAATGTAGGGATTTTTTAAGCAAAGAATCTTGTTGCCATGTCGTGGGGACAGAGTCCCAGAGAGTAGTTTCCAGGCTCTCAGCCTCACATAGAAAGGTGCTGGCTCGGGTAGTAGATGGCCATCAGCTGTGGCTAGTTTGACTAATTGTGGCCTCAAAATGAAGTGACACCTCACTGGAGTATTATCCTGTCAGAAAAGAATGACTGAGACCCATAGTGAAGAGATAACTTTGGTACAGTTCACTGTGATTCATGGGGTGAGAGATGTAACATTAGACACAACCCAAATCTACATTTTTTTGAAAAAGAATTCTGGCCCCTCTTAGACACACTGGGTGCCTTAACACTAGACTTAGGAATTGTTAGCACCCAGGAATCAGGCATTACCTGAGCTGGGGGGAAAAACAGTATCATCCCACATGATCAGTTTAAAAATTTTAAAGAGACCACCTAGAAATAAAATCACATGAATTTCTTTTCCTTGTGTTGAAAACAGTTGTAATATTGGGTAGCAACTCAACACTGAAATCTCTTCATTCTAGTAGGAAATAGAAAGAGGCTCGTATGTACGTGTGCACTCACGCAAAGTAAAATGGGATCAGGTTGAATCACACAAAGACCTGGCTATTTCAGCATCCAGACAATGAGAAATGTTAACTGGAGTTCTGACTGCCTCTCTTCGGAGAGGCACCAGGTAAGTATTCTCAAAGAAGTGAAAACTGGGATTGAATCGACTGAGGCACTAGCTAACCATGTGAATATGAGCAAGTCAGTTGCTCTGTGCCTTAGCTAACTTTCATATTTAATAATTCCCGTTATTCTAAGAAAAGAAAGTTTGAGTATAGTTTTTTGATTAATGACAAAATATTTCAGTGTGGACAATAAAAGCATTTGGGGGCTTAGAAGTGCTTAGTCTTTTTTTCTTTTCTTTTTTTTTAATGCCAAACTACTGGTCTTTGTGGATTTCAATCTTTGCTTTTTTTTAAATCAACATTTCCCAATTTCATTCTTTACAAAGACCAATTTCACCCATAAACTAAGGGAAACTTCAGCTTCCCCAAACGTTTTCCCCAAATGTTCAGTGCTAATTTCATACCACTACATGTTTGAAGAACCCACGAAAATAGACTGTGCTGAGGAAAGAATCTTAGCTTGGGAGGGCAGTTAATTGGAAAGAAGAAAATTTTGACCAGCAAGTAAAGTTCAGTGCTCAGAAGTGGAGGGTCATAAAGAGGTGGCACTAGAAGAGTGTTTCTCCCCAGTCTTAACCTGCTGGTCAGGTGGGTCAGTAACTGTTACTGAGGACCTCCCACCTGTTCAGTGCTGCGCCTTATGCTCAGGGGAGGAAAGAGCACTCCTGGGTTCTTTCTGACCCCCGTGGTTCTGTATCTGGCTGGGGAGACGTGATTCAGATACATGAGATAATTAAGGAACAGTTAGCTATCGCAGGCGCTGAGGAGTATTCCAGGAGCTCAGGGAATGGGGTCAGCTTTCCCATCCTCTGAGCTCCCTTCTCTCCAGAAGGGGCAGTCGGCGTGTCAGGTGGTTCTTCCTTGTGCAGATTGACGTTTCCTGTGGGTCAGGTCTGGCCTAGCACACAGCGCCATAGATACCGCCCAAAGGCTGGCCTGAGGCATGTTGCAAAATCTGCCATATTGAGTCATGGCCTTTTAGGGGGTCATCCTTTCCCTCCAGGACCAGGGTTACAGTGCCCTCCATAGCCTGCTTTGTTTTAGTGGCCTGTGGAAAAGAAGCAAGTGACTTTTAGCTGCATCTGTGAAAGATAACAGTTGAATACTCAGGTGTGTTTCTATTTTAACAAGTGACACAACTTCAAGGAAAGAAATCACAATGGTGGAATTTCAGGCATTTCACTTTTATTTTTTTTAAAAGTTAGCGAGCTAATTTGAGGCTAAATAGCTTTCCCAGTGTACCTCAGTCACAGCACCTACCTCATACATGCACGAAGCCAGTGCTCCCTGCCTTGCTCACGAAGCAGTACGTGCCTCCTTTTCCTCCCTTCCCGTCATTCTTCATCTTCAGGTGCCAGCTGCACCTTTGCTAAACACCTTTTCTAAGTCACAGATCATTCAGTACTGGTGTTGAGAACTCATGGTACCCAGTTCTTCCTGGGATACTATAGAAAATTATAGCTTCTGTACATTGCCTCTCCTTCCGACCCCACCCCTATTTAAGAGGTCTAGGACTAAAGCCCAAGAATCTGAATATTTTCAAAAACTCTAGAAACTGTAGATGATCACCCATGTTTGAAACCGCTGCTCTGAGAAGGACAACAAAGACGCCAATAAACTCTGACCATGGGACTTGGAGCCCTGCTGACAGGAGAAGTCTGCGATAGACACATAGTCCCTTGTCCCCAGCTTACACAAGAAACCCAGAGCAGCTGGGCAGGTGGGCTCTGGCTCCACACGCCCACTTGTCTGGCCTGACTTTCTCCTCGGAGGTCACCCGCCTAGTGGGAATGTGGGCAGATAAAGAAGTAGTTCTGAATGGAGAAGGGCCAGAGAAAGGCTCCCGTGCAACAAACAGGTTCCCTTCATGTCCCAGCTCTGCGAGGGCCTCCGTGACTCAGTGCCTAAGGTTCTTTTCCATTCTTGTAATCCGGTTCTTACTGTGTTTGGGAGACAGAGAAAGGCTGTGCTCTAACCCCCTTCAGTTTTTTAATTTTTCAATGTATTTCTTCCCACCGCGTTTGTGTGCCAAATATGAGAACTTTCTCAGCTTTCTGTAATCCTCCAAGTTTACTGTATTTCGCCTTAGAGAAATTCTGATTGACACACAGACCTAATTTCAGGGAGCCTCCCTTTAACAGCTGACTGACATTGAGGGTTTATGAAAATATAGAGGAGCATTCATTGTGCCTACTTTAAAAGAGAAATAGCTAAAAGTTGCAGAATACCAAACCGGGCCCTCTGTTTTGTATTCTCTCAAATATTTATCCAAAGACTATTAAGAAATTAACATGACTGTTTTGAAATCAGGATTTTTTTTTCCAGTTTTCAAAAAAAAGCACTTTATACTTTAATTCTTGTTCCTCTTTCATTAATCAATTTAGCAAATAATGCAAACTGATATAGTCAGGTCTCAGAAGTAGAGTCTTGATAGAAAGTCTTAAGTGGCAGTGTGTTATGATAAGTGCTAATCTTTTGATTACTTTTGATTTTTTTAATACTTTCTGGAAGTTGAAAATTTATAGTTGACCTTTGAACAGTGTGGGGCCAAGGGTGCTGAACTCCAGTGCAGCAGAAAATCCTCATATAACTTTTGACTCCCTCAAAACTTAACTACCAATAACCTGTTGTTGACGGGAAACCTTACTGAGAACATAAACAGTCTATTAACACATATTTTATATGTTACCTGTATTATGTACTGTATTTTTTCAATAAAGTAAGCCAGAGAAAAGCAAATGTTATTAAGAAAATCATGAGGAAGAGAAAATACATTTACAATACTGTACATATTTACTGGGGGGAAAAAATCTGCATATACATGGACCGGCACAGTTGAAAACTGTGTTCAAGGGTCAACTGTACTTGTAAATAAATAATCTTTAACTCTTTAGAATTTTTAACTTTTTGAGTAACATTCTCATTTGTAAATGTGTGTGTGTATAAATTATGTCTCTTAAAAATGTATCATGGACATCTTTCCACTGCTTCATTCTAACAGCTAAATGGATATACTCTAATGTATTTAACCAGACCTCTGTTGAAGGGAATTTTGATTAACTCTATTTTTGCTATAATAGTGTTGCAGTGTGTGTGTGTGTGTGTGTGTGTGTGTGTGTGTACACATATATTTTTCCCCCTTTCGAGTATTTCTTTAGGATTAAATCTTTGAAAAAACAGGTTTTAAAATTGCCTTAAGTAACATTAGCAGCATTAAATAGGTTTCTTGTATTTTTTTAATTGTGTTATCTATACAACTAGCTTTCAGTAATTTTTTTCTGCATAAAATTCCTGAAATCTTCAATTTAAGTATAGGAGGGATGACTAGACTTTCTTTGCTGAGAGAGTGAGGGCCTGTGAAGGACTTTGGAGCAGTGTGTCCAAATACGACTCCTGACCTAAACGTCAGCCTGGAGTCTGCCAAGGCGATGTGTTGAATCTAGCATCTGCCGGCAGGCCAACCAACACCCCATTACTGAAATTTGTGGTTTCCAGCACTTCATGGTAACCATCCCAGGTTATAAGACGGAGCCTTTGAACAGAGGTAGAATATGAAGACCCAAGGAGCTTGGGGAAAGAAGCATAGTCTAGATACTAAATAAAACATGACCTGAGAACTTAAGTCTCAGGCTCTGAAGTCAGCTCCCTTCTGCTGTCCTTCTTTTTGATTCACCGTAAGGTTTTAGTCCTTTGGTTTCATTTACTGCTCTGTAAAACACTCCTGCTGATAGGAGGCTGAGGCAAACTCTTAATGATGTAGAATATGGGAGGGGTAACCAATATAAATACTGAATAGTGAACATCCTGAAAAGAATAAAAAGCAGTAGCATATTTTATATATTAATAGAGAGGCAAAATAAGACAGCTGTCAGAGCTGAAAGACAGGAAAGAGAAACTAAATTTATGAACTGTCTTGAAAACACATCTGTTTTATCATAGGCACCATAATTTTTTTATTGTTTTATACATATAGAAAAAGGTATAGATAACTTACGTGCATGATTTACAGAATATTACAACAAGCAGGTCTTTGTGTTCCCCACCTAACATGAAGAAGAGACCATTAATATTACCTTTGAGGCTCCCTGGATGCCCTTCCCACTCATGTCCTCCTCCTTCCGGATCTGTGCTAACTATAATACTGAATTTTGTGTGTTTGTATTCTTTTGCTTTCTTTATGACTCTACTACCAATTTATGTACATTACAGGCAGACCTCAGAGGGTTATGGCTTCAGTGCCAGACCATCACAAGAAAACGAATATCGAAATAAAGCGAGTCACAGGAATGTTCTGGTTTCTGAGTACAAATAAAAGTTATGTTTACACTATATTGTACCCTATTAATGTACAATAACAGTATATCTAAAAAACAATGTATCTTAATTTAAAAAAATATGTTATTGCTACAGCTAGTTGTAATCTTTTTGCTGGTGGAGGGTCTTCGATTTGTAAAAAATGCGTCTGTGGAGCATACTAGAACGAGGTATGTCTCTAGTTCTAGGTGTTTTTTAACTTCATGTAATGGACTTATATTGAATATAGTCTTTACAACCTTTTTTTTTTTTTTAAAACAACATTGTAATAAGATTAGTCCATGTAAGCTGAAGTTTATTAATACAGACATATGTTTATGCCTTTGGATGAATATAGTACACACATTTGTCTTTCTCTTGTTAATGGACATTTGGTATTTTGAACAATGCTCCTGTAAAAATGTCTCGTGGTCCAGACTATAAGAGCATTTTCTTAGGGTGTTATATCTAGAAGTGGACTAACTGGGTCATAGGGTGTACACCTACAATTTCTAGATAATGCCAGATTGTTGCCAAGCAGTGTTGTAAGTGTCCTTTTTGTCCCACAGCCTCACCAACGTGATAGTGCTAGTCTTACTCTCGTGCCACTATGGTGGGTGTGAAATACTTACATTTAGGTTTTTCATGGCACCACTTCAGTAGATTGAAAAAATATTTAGAAATCAAGGCAGTTTTTTTGTTTTGTCATGCAGAAATGGAGATTAGGCCTTGGAATAAGCATTTGTTACAAAAGACTAAAAGGAAAAGTCTTTTGGTGTTCTGGAGTTACTCTGCCTGAATGAGAAAAAACTAGTGTGTTAAATTATGCATGTGTGGTTTAGAAGTCAGAGCAATAATCGTGCTTGTTGAACAGAATGATAGTAAACTGTTTCTGGATGATAGAAGGGATTGTCGTGGGTCAGTTTCAGTCCCCCCCCCCCTTTTATATGCTAAAAGTTTGCAACAAGTTTTAAAGACTCATGTTAGCTGAGCAAGATGGTGACCAACTGGTAAAACTTGGGGAAGCCCTGCAAGAAGTTTTGAAATTTCCTATTAAGTGTTAAATGAAAGCTGAGAAACAGGTGGGGAAAAGGTTGAAGAGGGTCAGTTCAGCAGTACGCAGGCAGGCAGAACGCTTACTTAGAAAAGGAAAAAACATGTGATTCGTAAAGTACATTTAGCAACAGTGGCACAGATAATGGTTACGCTCCAGTCCATGGAACTCTGCCCATGTATAGAATATTCACATTTGTAATCTCTCATTTAACGGAAAAGCTGACGGGAAGGTATCATTTAGCGCTGCTTTACTGATAGTCAAAAGGTAAGAGGTGAAACAAGTGGACCAAAGACACCCATCTGGTGAGGGACAGAGTTGGGGTGTTTCCTCAGGGCTCCTCTTGCCAAGCCCATGGTTCCATTGCTTCATACTTTTCTGCTTCCTCCCACCACAGTTGCAGTTTCTGCTGTGGGTAATGTGTGTTGAGAAGCATCTGTCCTCTGCTTTCTGAGTACTCCTGTGTCCTGGTACGGACTAAAAAGAAAAAGCCAGATTCCTGCCTGGGAGCTCACCATCTTACAGAACTACAAAAAAGACAGATACGAAACAAAAAGAGGTCAAAATGGTTTCTAATGAAATGCTAGACTGTGTAGTAAAAATCTGCTTTTGTTAGAAATCAAAAGCAAGCGCACTTTTCAGAGTGGAATAAATGTGAGAATTGAAATTCAAAGTAATTTTCAAAATTTGAATTGAGTTTTCTCTTAAGGAAAACACTTAGCTTTTCATTCTGGTCTTTAAGGTATTACTAATTTGTCTGGTAGCCAGCTAATGTAATGGACGATGTATATATAATGGAAAAAATATATTTTTTTAAAGGCAGCTACTGGATCTAAAGTAAAGTCTTTCCCTTTAGTGGTCTCTGGTCAATTAGGAACTCAGATAGTTATCAGAGTAAGACTCATAGAAAACACTTCGTTACCTATATTTCTGTACTTTTGTTAATAGCCCTCCATGCCTGTCACCAGACTTTGCATCTGGCCGTGGTCTAAAGAATCCAGGGACGTGTAAAGGACAAATTTTAACAGCTTTATTCTGAATTGCTACGTCTCCAGTATCAGATGGCCTTCACTCTCATATACTAAGCTTCATACCACATACATATAGGCTCTTGATCATTTGCTTTTATGTCGACCTAATTTCACTTCCTTTAAACTCTAGTTTTTATTTCCTTCAGTTACTATTTTATTGAATTTTTGAGAATCAATAAAAACTTCCAAGTGGGAATTTGGAGGCTTCTGCATCTGTCATAAAGCTGCTCTCGGATAAGTAGGTGTTTGAGTAGGGGTAGAACCAGTAATAGCCTGAAGCCAGACTAATACGGCCTCCGCTAAATGCCAGTCATTGCTGAAGCCTGGGAGGACGAGCGTGTTGTAACAGACCCATCTGTAGCCAGTGTCTTTAATACCCTGGCTACATGTCTCAAGACTCTCTTCCCTAAAAATGCTGCTTAAGAAATTCAACTTATCCTTCTGCCCCAGAAGAGATATTCTCAAAATTAATTTATCCGTTCATTTTAAGTAAAGTTGGCTAAGTAATGGCATGTTTACAATTAGTGAATTTTGAGAAGGATGATGATTATGCACTTCTTCCTCAGAATTAACATGTTGCAGGTCTTTAAAAACTAAAGTCAGTGGGCTGCCTCTGCCAGAGGCTGTGCAAGGGGTATCGTCTTGTCATTGGCTCCTGGCTGTCAGCCCAGGATGACAGAGAGAGAGAAAGCTTAACAAATCGATAACGTCCTCAATGTGGTTCAGAGTTTTTTCGGAATCTTATTTTTGGGTAGATACTAGAGACCATCTTTTGCGGGGCATTAGGGGAAGAGGGGTTGGAGGGACTATTTTTATGAAGGTCGTAATATCTTAAACCAAAGAGCCAGTTTCTACTTTAATCTCTTCCATGAATTTTTAACTTTGTTCATTTAAAAAAAAAAAAAGCCTCCATTGAAATGCATTCTTTATTAGGCAAGTGATTATTTATTAAAACATCTTTTATAAATGGTATTATTGTTTGATCCTTATAATCTGGTGAAATACTTTGGGCAAATTTAATTTTAATTATTCCCATTGTTTTGAGTGAGGAAACAGGTTCAGAGAGATTAAGTGATTTGGATGTTTCTTCAGTGGAGTCAGGATTTGAAACTAGGTCGTGACTCTGACTCGGCTCCTTTTCCCGCTGCACGTTAGTAGGAGCTTTCTGCTTCTCAGAATTAATACACATCAATGTTTACTTCTCCTATTTTTCAGAAGTGCCTGTGTTTGGTACATTAAGGCATTTATGCCCATGTTCATGGTTTTCAGACGCCTTCACCCTGAGGACTCCCTTTGAAAGCTTTTATGAACACCTTTTATCTCGTCTTTCAAAGAAGCATAAAAAGACTGGTGGTTGGTCAGCTTCCAGTTCCAGGGAAAAGATCAGATCATTACACAGGTACCAGGTGCTCACAGCTTTTGTACAGTTACACACATTATTCTGTAGAGCATTACAGCAAGCTGCACACATGACCACGCCAACAAGTCCTGGATCCCAAATCTCAAAAGCCATAATCTCATCTTCTCCAGTAACTGGAGGTAAATGTACAATAGGTTGGCGATGTCTACAAAAGAAACATCCTTTAAAAAAGTTATAAAAACACTGTGATGGCATTGAGATTTCCTGAAATCCTTATATCTAATATGGTCAAACTCATCTCAGACAAAGAAATTTATTTGAATTGTAAGATCTTAAAGGTGTCTTAAAATAGGCAACCGTTAAGGAAAGCTCTAAACTTGAGACTGATACTTGAACACTCCTTCACCATCTGATTCGATATTGTCAAAATGCGTGAAGAATTCGAGCTCTAAGAAATTTGGAGTACTGTGTCCCAAAATGATAGTGATGTACTTTTACCTGATTGGTTATTTTTTCCTATTTAATAGATGCAACTTCAAACAGAGTTTTTCAGCCTCAGCAGCACTGACATTTTGAACTGGGTCATTCTTTGTTGTTGGGGGATGTCCTCTTCATTGTCGGATGGTTGGCAACATCCTTGGCAACCATTAATCTTAACTTTCTGTCTCCATGGGTTTGCCCATTCTGGACATCCCGTGTAAATGGTACACAGAATGTGCCCTTTTGTATCTGGCGTCTTTCAATTCACATGTTTTCAAGGTTCATCGTTGTCTCATTGAACGATACTTCATTCCTTTTTATGACTGAATAATATTCCATTATATGACAGTACCACATTTTGCTTACTCATCAGCTGATGGACGTTTCTGGCTATTCTGAATAAGGCTGTTACGAACATTCATATACAGTAGGTCCCCCTTATCTGTCAGGAAATTCTTACAAGGCCCCCAGGGGGTGCCTAATACTGCAGATAGTACCGAAGCCTGCATATACTATGTTTTTTCCTATACATACCTATGATAAAGTTTAATTTATAAATTAGGCACAGTAAGAGATTAACAACAAGAGCTAATAATAAAATAGAATAATTATAACAGTATACTATATTAAAATTGTGCGAATGTGGTGTCTCTCAAAATGTCTTACTGTACTGTTCTCACCTTTTCCCTTAAAGGAAGCACTTTACGGCTTCTCTTTGGCACATCTGAATTGCCAGCATCACTACTCTTGTGCTTTGGGGCCATTATGAAGTAAAATCAGGGTGACTTGAACACAAGCCCTGTGAAACCACAATAGTCGATCTGATAACTGAGATGGCTGCTAAGTTACTAATCAGCAGGTAGACTACGCAGCGTGGGTACCCTGGGCAAAGGGATGCTTCGCGTCCTGGGTGGGATGGAGTGGGTAGTGTGTGAGATTTCATCACGCTACTCAGAACAGGGGGCAGTTTAAAACATGAATTATTAATTTCTGGAATTTTCCATTTAATGTTTTGGGACTGTGGTTGACCACGAGTAACCAAAACCGTGGAAAGCAAAACCGGATAAGTAAGGGGAGATTGTAATACAAGGTTTTGTGTAGACATGTTTTTTATTTCTCTTGCATAGATACCTAGGAGGGGAATCACTGGTTTATACGGTAACCCTATGTTTAACCTTTTGAGGAACTGCCAAACTTTTGCAGAGTGGCTGCACCATTTTCCAGTCCCACCAGCAATGTATGAGAATTCTAATTTCTCCACATCCTTGCCTGTGCTTGTTATTATTCGTCTTTTTTATAATGGCCACTTGAGTGGGTGTGAGCCTCTCGTTGTGATTTAGATTTGCATTTCCCAGGTGACTAATGATATTGAGCATCTTTTCCTTGCTTCTTGGCCATTTGTGTATCTTTGGAGACGTGTCTGTTCAAATCCTTTGTCCATTTTTAAATTCAGTTGTCTTTTTCTTATTGTTTGTAACAGTTCTTTACATATTCTGGATACTAGACCCTTTTTCAGACGTATGATTTGCAGATTTTTTCTCCCATTCTGAGGGTTGTCGTTTCACTTTCTTGATAGTGTCATTTGACTCACATTTCTTAATTTTAATGAACTCCAATATAGCTATATTATCTTCTAATGCTTTTGGTGTGGTATCTTTAAAAAAAAAAAGCCTAATCTAAGGTCACAGATTTTCACCTATGTTTCCTTCCAATAATTTTATAGTTTTGGCTCTTACATTTCAGTCTTTGATCTATTTTGGTTTAATTATTGTACGTGTGTGAGGTAAGGGCCAATCTTTATTCTTTGGTATGAAGATACCTAGTTGTCTAAGGACAATTTGTTGAAAAAACCAGTTTATTCTTCAACAACACGGGTTAAAGGCGCTGACCCCCTGTGCAGTAGAAAATCCACATATAACTTTTGACCCCCTCCCGAACTTAATTTCTAATAGCCTATTGTTGACTGGAAGTCTTACCAATAATATAAACAGTTGATTAACACATGTTTTGTATGTTATATGTATTATATACTGTATTCTTACAATAAAGTAGAGAAAAGAAATAGAGAAAAGAAAATGTTAAAAAAAAGCATAAGGAAAATACATTTACGGTACTGTATGTATTTATTGAAAAAATCCACATATTTGTGGCCCCTCGCAGTTCAAACCCACGTTGCTCAAGGGTCAAATGTAGTTCAAATGTAAACACAAAATAATTTTGTAGAAACAAATCTATATATGTCCGTCGTCATAAATGTAAATGCACTAACTTTCCACTTGAGAGATAAAATTGTCAAGCTCTATAAAAAAATACAACTCTTCTTTCTGTAAAAGATCAAGGATATAGAACAGTTGAAAGACTAGAAAAAGATCCACAGGCAAATGTTAAGACTTTCTCCATAAAACTCTAGCAATTAAAACAACTTGGTAATTGTGCAGGCGCTCATGCCACACTTGAACGCTGAAGCTAGGGACAAAAGGTGGAAGGGCAGTGGTGTTGGTGATAGAAGTGGTTACAGTATGAACTCTATTCGTACAGTTCTAGTAGGTTTGCTCCTCAAGTTCAAGAGAAGCAAATTTATTGCTTGGTGGTGGCAGCAATAATTTCCTCATTGAGACCATTTCTGCAGTGTGATTTTGGATGTTTTTCCTGGAAAATTACCTGGAGGTAGGAATTCTGTGAGCTACCCTATACCTTTAAACAAACACTTTCATGCTGTGCCTTTTCATTCAGCCAGCTTTTATTACTTGCAACTAAGAATCCTGGCTCGTACAAAAAGTGCTTTCCTAAGAGGAAGAAGAGAAAAGCTCCTCAAGGTGCTTGACCCACAATTGTTAACTGGGACTCTGTCTGTCATTTTGATCTTTCCTGTAAAATGGGGGCACATTTTCTGAATTTCCTACTTTGCAATGATTTCAGCTCCTCCATTTTCCAACAAAATGTGAAAGATCAGGATCTATGTTCAGAAATATCATTGACCCTTGAGCAGCGCGGGGGTTAGGGACACCAATCTGGTGCATAGTCAAAAATTCATGTAGAACTTTTGACTCCGCAGAAACTTCACTTGTCCCTCAATATCCACAGGGGATTGGTTCCAGGAGAGAGACACACACACACACACACACACACACACACACACACACACCCCCGAATCCAATCTGGTGCATAGTCAAAAATTCATGTAGAACTTTTGACTCCGCAGAAACTTCACTTGTCCCTCAATATCCACAGGGGATTGGTTCCAGGACACACACACACACACACACACACACACACACACACACCAGGACACACACACACACACACACACACACACACACACCCCGAATCCAGGATGCTGAAGTCCTGAATATAAAATGGTATAGACGGATGCATACAGTTGGCCCTTCACATCCACAGATTCCCAGCAGCTGCTCGAAAATGTTTTTGATCTGCGGTTGGTTGAATCCGTGGATGTGAAACCTGGAGATACGGAGGGCTGACTGCATATTTATTGAAAAAAAATCTGTGTGAAAAAAAATCTGTGTATAAATGGACCTGTGCAGTTCAAACCCATGTGTTCAAGGGACAACTATGTTCTCTCTCCGTTGAATGATTCCAATACCCATGTTAAAATCAGTTCACCATCAATGCATGGGTTTATTTCTGGACTCTGAATTCTGTTCCACTGGGCTATGTGTCTAATCTTATGCCACTACCACCCTGCTTGGATGACTATCTTCATGTTAAATTGTGAAAAATGAGAAATGTAAGTCCTCCAACTTTGTTCTTTTTTTCAAGATTACTTTGGCTATTCTGTGTTTCTTGCAGATCAATATTTTAGGATCAACTTGCCATTTTCTGAAAAAATAGCAGTTGGAATTTTGATAGGAATTGCATTGAACCTGTAGATACCTTGGGGAGTATTGCCATCTTAACCCTATTAAGCCTGCCAATTTATGAACACAGAATGTCTTTCCTTTTGTGTAGATCTTTAATTTCTTTCATTAATGTTTTGTAGTTTTCAGTATACAAGTCTCGTACTACTATGGTTAAATTTATTCCTGAGTATTTTCATCTTTTTGAAGCTATTGCAAATTTTTTAAATTTCATTTTCAGATTGTTCATTGTTACTGTATAGTAAATCAACTGACTTTTATGTGTTGATTTTGTGTCCTGCAACTGCTGAACTCATTCATGAGTTCTAGTAGGTTTGTTTAGGTAGATTCTTTATGATTCTCTATGTATAAGATATTGTCATCTATTGGATGCTGTCTTACTTCTGCCTCCTGCCTAATTTCCTTAGCAAGAACCCCTGGTCTCATGCAGAATGTTAGTGACGGGAGTGGGCCCGCTCGTGCTGGTCCAGATCTTAGGGGGAAGACTATCAGTTTGTGTTGTTAGCTGTGGGTTTTTCATAGATGGCCTTTATCAGATTGGAAAGTTCCCTGTTTTCCTAGTTTTTTTAGTGTTTTTTTCATGAAAGGGTGTTAGATTTTGTGAAATGCTTTTTCTGCATCTATTGAGATAATCATTTGCTTTTTTGTCTTTCAGTTTTTGGATACAGTTTATTCATTGATTTTCACGTGTTGCACCAACTTTGTATTGCTCGGATTAATCTCACTTGGTCGTGGTTTATAATTGTTTTGTATGCTTCTAGATTCAATGTGCAAGTATTTTGTTGAGGATTTTTCCATTTATCTTCATAAGGGATATTGGTCTGTAGTTTTATTGTGATCTTTGTCTGGCTTATACATATCAGAATAACACTGACCTCAGACCGAGTAATGAAGTGTTCCCTTCTCTCCTATTTTTTGGAAGAGTTTGAGAAGGATTATTGTTAATTCTTCTTTAAACATTTGGTCAGAGAACATACTTTGTATGGATGATTTCAGCATTTTGAATTTATTTGACTTGTTTTATGGTGTTATGTACAGTCTATCCCAGAAGGTGTCCCATGTGCACTTGAGAAAAATGAGCATTCTTTGTTGCGTGGAGTGTTTGATACATGTTTCTCAGATCTAGTTGTTACATGACGGGGTTCAGTCATCTATTTCCTTGCTGATTTGTCAACTTATTCTGTTACTTAAAGTGGGATATTAAAGTCTCCAACTAATATTATTGGATTGTTTATTTCTCTTTAATTCCATTTTTGCTGCATATATTTTGGGGCTCTGTTGTTAGGCGTATATATGTTTATATCTGTTATTCACTGTTGTATCATTATACCATGTCCTTTGTCTCTGGGAACAATTTTTTGGTGCCTATTTTGTCTGATATTAGCATAGACACTCTCTCGTTCTCTTGTATCCACTTTGCGTGGAATATCTTTTTCTGTGTTTTTCTTTTCAATCTATTTGTATCTTTAAATCTAAGGTGAGTCCATTAGCGTACAGTTGAACCATGTTTTTTATATCCATTCTGCCAGCCTTTGCTTTTTAATTAGAGTTTAATCTATTTATATTTAATGTAATTATTGATAGGCAGAACTTGTCACATTTTGCTATTTGTTTTCTTTATGTCTTTTTTGTTTCTCAGTTCCTCCATTACTACCTTCTTTTGTATTGAGTAAATGTTTTCTAGTGTGACAACTTTAATTCCATTGTCATTTCTTTCACTCTTATTTTTTAAATTATATTCATACTGGTTGCCCTGGAGAGTGCGTTAACTTCTTTATTAGTAATAATGCTCTAATTTAGGTTAATACCAACTTAATTTCATTAATGCACACAAACGTTGTCCCTGTATTTTTCTGCTCTCTCTCTTTTATGCTGTTATTGTTACAGATTTGCTCTTTATACATTGTGTGCCTATCCACTTAGATTTATAGTTATTCCTTATGCAGTTGTGTTTTGATTCAGACACACAGAAAAAGGAAGTTACAAACAAAGATACATTTATACTGTCTTGTACATTTCCTTATGTAGTTAACCTTTCCTGGTGTTCTTTATGTCTTCATGTGAAGTTCAGTTACTGCCTAGTGTCCTTTTATTTCAGCCTGAAGGACTCACATTAGCATTTGTTGGAGGGCACGTCTGCTAGTGATGAATTGCCTCAGTTTTTGTTATTTGGGAATGTGTTAATTTCTCTTTCATTTTTGAAGGATTGTGTTGCCAGATAAAGAATTCTTGGTTGACATTTAATTCTTACAGCACTTTGAATATGTCATCCTGCTGTCTTTTGGTCTGCCCCTATGTAGTTTCTGATGAGGAATAAACTGCTAGTCTTACTAAGAAGCACTTGTACACAATGAGTTGCTTCTCTGTTGCTGCTTTCAAGAGTCTGTCTTTAGTTTTTCCTAGTTTATGATGTGTATAGGTGTGGATCCTTTAAAATCTGTCCCATTGAAGTCTGTTGGGCTTCTTGAATGTTTTTCATCAAATTTGACATATTTGACCATTATTTTAAATATTCTTGTTGCTCCATTCGCCGCCTCCTGTGACTCCCATTATGCATATGTTGGCACATTTGATGCTGTCCCATAGGTCTCTGAGACTCTTGTTTGGCTTTTTCATTGTTTTTTTTCTTTTGGTTCCTCAGACTGGATAATCTCATTTGAACTATCTTCAAGTTTGCTGATTCTTCTGTCTGCTCACATCTGCTGTTGAGCTCCTCGAGTTAATTTTTTTCATTTAAGTTATTATACATTTCTGCTCCAAAATTTGTTTGGTTCAGTTTCATAATTTCTCTCTTAATTAATATCAGTTAATGAGAACTTTTTTTTACTTTAGTCCTTTAGACATAGTTTACTTTATATCACTGAAGACATTTAAAATAGCAGATTTTAAGTCTTTTATCTAGAATGTTCAACTTCTAGGCTTGCTCAGGCAGCTTTTATTCTTTTTTCCTGTGCAAGTACCATACTTTATTATTTCTTTGAACACATTGTAATTTTTTTGTTGAAAACTCACCTTTTCTGAATATTATAATGTGGCAACTCTGGAAATCACATTTGGTCCCCTGTCTGCAGTGTTGTTGTTGCTGTGTCCTATAGATGTTGTTTGATTATTCAGTGACTTTTATGAACTAATTCTGTGAAGTCTGTATTCTTTGTCCATTGTGGACCCTAAAAGTCTTCATCCTGTTAACTTAGAGGTCAGCTAACGATTAAAGAGAGATTTTATTAAATGTCTGGAAGCAAAAAAATCTTCCAACCTTTGCCTAGTGGCTCACTGTGTGTGTGTGTGTGTGTGTGTGTGTGTGCACGCGCCTGTGCGTGTGTTGGGCGGGCCTTCCACTCTCACCCCTGGAGTTTACCGCTCTGCCTTAGCCTTTCCTTCCAGCTTCCACAGAGCATCAGATCGATAGGAGGTGAAAGCCTAGGGCCTTCTTAGCACTTTTCTGAGCATATGCACAGCCTGACTCATCCCCGGGGGCCTTCTGGATTCTCAGTAATATGTCAGTATCAGACCTTTCGAAGCCCCCGTCTTTCCTCCTCAGCTTTTCGGTTAGTCTGTTGTTTGCCCCAACTGTTACCCATCACCTCAGACAGAAGCAAACTAAGACATTAGCACGAACGTTTTCAGTTCACCTCCTCCGCCCCAACCCTGCCCTTGAAGCGTAGCACGTCAGTATGAGGCCCATTCTGAGGTACCGTGTTTCCCCGAAAATAAGACTGGGTCTTACAGTAATTTTTGCTCCACAAGACGCATTAGGACTTATGTTCAGGGGGTGTCATCCTGAAAAATCATGCTAGGGCTTATTTTTCGGTTTGTTCTTACTTTCGGGGAAACACGGTAGGCAAAATAAAGACAGTGTTTTTGATGTTGTCTTCCAGGGAGCCACCAGAAAGGTCAGGACAAATTATTAATTACAATTCTTTGCAAATGAGTTCATTCTACTACCTCAGGCACCAGGAATGTGAGCTGTTCCTTTCATGGCTCTTGCTGAGGTTGGGAGCAGGGGATAGATGGGACTGGGTAAGTTAAAACACTTCAAAGTTCACTGTTTCCAACCAAGAATCAGCAAGTGGGTGAGCTTGGAGTATACCTTCCCTGGGTTACTGCAAGCTTTTGATTCATTTTCAGAGTTCCAAAAAAGTTGATTCTGACAGTATTTGCTTTTTTTTCTTTGCTCTTATATACAGATGGAATCTGGAGTTCCTTATTCCACCATTTTTGCTGACTTCACTGTCTTATATTAAAAGACTTTTTGTAAAACCCAAATGTTTCCTCTGAAGTGTCTCCCAGGGCCAGCCCAGTGGCTCAGGTGGTTGGAGTGCAGGGCTCCTAACGCCGAGGTCACCAGTTCAATTCCCACGTGGACCAGTGAGCTGTGCTCTCCACAGCTAAGATGGTGAACAATGGCTCTGCCTGGAGCTGGGTCCACGAGAGCTGCTGTGAGCGGCGGACCGGTGACCGCTGTCTCTGCCGGGGGGAGCGCAAGGCTCCTAACACCAGCATAGGCCAGGGAGCTGTGTCCTACACAACTAGACTGAGGAACAACGGCTTGAACCGAAGTGGGGCTGGGGGAGGCGGAAAAAGGGGGGAGAAATCAAAAACAAAACAAAAAAAGTCTCTCCCAATTATGAATAATGAGAAATACTATTATGGTCTTTGGTTTGGAAAATGAATTCATATCAGCCAAAACCCAGTATTAGAGCTCTTGCAAACTGTTTTACTGTTTGTCTTAACTTTATCTTTTGAGGCTTGTATATTATCTAACGTACAGGTGGTCCTGAACTGTCGTAAGTTCAAGTTTGGAACAAATAAGTTTTTTTGTAGAGGAGTGTGGTTGTTTGAAAAGTACATATTGATGCCTTCTTCACCAAGGTGCTTTTCATGGGAAATCTAGAAATTTCGTACAGCATTGGACAAACACTTCAGGTCACTCTGTGGTAGTACCTCCTGCCAGCCAGCAGTTTCAGTGGTAGTGCCATTTTTATCTGTATAGTGGTATTTGGGCAACTGGTTTATTACAGTCTTTTTCAGACTATTTTGAGGAACTGTCAGAAACTATAGTGGTAACTCGGGGAGCTGGGGTCAAGCAAAGAGAAACCTACCCATACCTTTTATTCCATGCCTTATTTATAGTGAACCTTTTCTTTGAAGAATTCTATAGTTTTTAAAAATTTAATTTCAAATGCCACTTGTTATATTTTATTTTTAAAAATTAATTGAAAATAGAAAAATTGTGGTACTGATCTAGGGATTAAAATGTTGGGCTTCTATAGTTAATAAAATTAGGACAGCAGTAGAAATTGTGAGTATGCCCCAAGCAGTCTTCGGCATCACGTGTGTGCTCCTTACACCTAATTAGGTTGACTGTTCAATAAAAAAGGAGGAAAATCCAGAACGTGTATGAAGTATGGAAACATATCACTGAATATCGTGTCTTTAGAATATGTCACTGAATGGTGTGTCTACAAATAGAGATGGTGTAGTATCTTTCAACTCTCTTGCAAAAGAACATTCCCTTATCCCCCCCCTCCCACTCCCTTGTGAAGAGTAAATCTTTTCACTTATCACAAAAGATTTTAAGAACGTTTTGTTTGTATAGAAGTAGGGAATGCCTGTGTTTATCCCTGAATCAAGACTCTCCATTGTCTAGGAAATAATTTATAGAAAACTTCTGCCAATTAACTTATCTTTCTTTTCCTTTTGTAATTCTATTAAAATTTAACTTTTTATTATGCTATCATCCAGACCAAGGTTGTATCCAGTGAAGTTCATTCCTGTGTTGCTGCCGCCTATTTTGTCTTCTGTCATTCAGCAGTGCTTTCTATCTCTATTCATTAAAACTAGCTTAATCTAACAATCAGAAAAGAAAGCTATTGCCTACATTTAGAAAACCCCTCTACACTGTTTCCAAACTAAGTATCCAATAGACGGTCCCGTTGCTGAAAGGAAAATGCTCCCTCCAGAATAGTTGTAGGTGATGTTCCTCATCCCCATTCCTCTTCTGTGGGATTCTGTACTTGTTTTAAATTGTATTCCGCGTGTTGTCACTGTTTTGTGTTTTCTTTGTTTCTATTTTTCACTGGGTAGACTCAAAACAAAACTTTTTAGGTCCCCTACAGCAGTAGCTGTTAGTTTATAATAAGGCCGACTTACATAGAACTGGGCTGTGTGCTTACGTGAGTCTAACTTACAAGGCCCTCTGCTTACTGTTTATCAGTTGCTTTACCAAGTCCCTAAATGAGACAACAGAAACTATGGGAACATCAGTAGGTGGAACGATGTCATTAATGTTTCATTAAATGTTATAAGTAAGATTGCCTGGTATCAGTTTTGGCATCTACAGTATGTGACTAAACACCGTATTCCGTTATTTTATTATCAGCAGTGTTTCTTTTATGTGGCAGTTAGAAAATTTATAGACTAGGCTTAAGTTAATCAGCAGAGATAAAAGTCTGACTATTCTAAAGATTTTGTGTTTCTAGATAATTTTACATGATCTAGTAAGCTACTCTTACAGATATGTAATTGATAAATTTGAAAATTTCATTCTCTTTTAAGTTATCTTCTTGAATTTTACATCTTTTAAAGCTGACTCAGGTCCTTTGTGAAACAAAGCAAGAATCTTTTATGAATTAAAAAAATAGCTTGACACTACAAAAAGTTGCAGAGAAAGAAACTTATCTTTCAAAACTGAATCATATATTTAGGGTAGATGTTGAGGACAATTTGCCTTCATTGGTTGATGTGAGCTTTTGTCAATTAGCTTTTATCTGTTCCTGCATGTGAGGTGATTTCTGTGTGTGATCAGGGGGTGAGTAAATTCCTCCTTTGGTCTCATTCTCCCGAGCAGGGGAGATGTGGGATGAGTTTGCTTTTCTGTTTGTTCTGTGAGTGGGGGTTGAGTAAATTCCCCCTTCCCGCTCTTCATTACACTACACAAGCCACTAGAAGCAGTTTTACTAAGTTTACAAATAGTGATAGAGATTAGAACTCATGCATTCAGTATATTTCAAAATTTGATCAAATATTGTGCTATAAAAAACACTTTGAATTCATTATTTTTTAATCATGTGTGTGAAAAATGTAGCTTTTCTTTTGCAGCCTAGTAGCTTTTCTGTGTAAAACTGTAGCTTTTAAATTTTTGGTTCCTCAACAGGGTAAGCTGAAACCACCAATACCACTTAAGTCAAACTGTATGCATTCATACAAGCTTTTTCTGTAAAATACATGGGGCTCACATTTTCATTTTTGAAATTCAGATATGGGTTTTATTTTCCTCAATAGAAATAAAAGCTTGATTTTCAAAAATCCAAACTGAGGAACCAATTGTGTACGTTTCTCTCTTAGTGGTCTTGACCATATACCATGTGTCCCATGCATTAATAAAGTCAGTCACTTCAGGATTCAGGTATGGCAGCAGTCATTGAATACTTTGGGAAATAAGGTAGAAAGCTGTGTTGAGGATGGTTGGGGAAGATTCTAAGGCAATAGCGAGCACAACAAGCAAAAATCTAGAGACTCATTATAGGCACTTAGAACATATTCGTTAAATGAAAAAATGAATGAACTTGGCTTATTGAGAGACACTGAAAACATACTGATTGGAAGACGGTTCCTGCAAGAAAATGGGGAGGAAGCTATTAGTCCAGATTTTGGTGGGCCTGTTAAAGTTTGGGCTTTATTTTTACAAGGAGAAGATTTGATTGAGGTCTGGAAATGAGGGCTGGAGCTGATAATAGGGACACAGTGAGGTTTTAGGACAGTGGTTTCCAAATTCTGTTTAAATACAAAGTTTGATGGTAAACCAAACCTGACATTCCGATTTCAGGTTTACTGGTTTTATTGAAACAGGCCCATGATCTCACGGCTTGCTTCTTGTACAAATTAATATCATAAATTTGAATGTAGAAAATATGTTTTATCAGTATAATATCACTTTTACCTGTTTTTATATATTGGGGGTTTAATTTTTTAAAGGAAAGGATTTTTCTGCTGAGGTCTTAAAAACTTGTTTTCGGAGAGATGGATTAGAGCAGTTCGAAACTACAGGCAAAGAGAACAGTGAAGAGGCTCTTGTTTTCAGAATCCTTTGCTAACATTTACCCAATAGAATTCCTCCCGTAAATATTTAATGTATCACATATTAGATGGCCGTAATAGCTGAAGTGTTCAAAGGATGCTGTCATATTCATGACTTATGATCAAAATGACATTAAGGCTATCCCTATTCGGAATTAAATCATTTCCTTGTGTGGAATACTTGCTGTTAAGGTAGATGTCCCAGGGCCTTTCTTCCTTTCTAATGTCCCCTAGTGACCTGTCCACTGCCGAGCTAATAGTGTTGGTCTCACTAAACATGATCAAGAGAAACGTCTTTTGGGAGGGGGGGGGGGTCCTCTGCATAGTCAATATTAAATAATAATGTCTTTTGGAAAATGGCAGTAAAACATTTGAAAGGATGAATAAAAAAACAAACTTAACAGTTATATAAAAGTTTTGTTTATTGGGGGTGGGAAATGGGAAGAGCTCCTAATAAGAAAGGATATGAAGAGAAGCGATAACCTACCTTCATTTCCTTCTAGCCCCATTCAGCCAAATCCTAACATACTTGACTGAAAATAAGTTTCCTGTTCAGTAGCATCCAGTGCCCTAAAGATTCAGACATCTTAACTTGGCTGTTTTCAGATGAAAAAACTGTTCATTTGGCTTGAACAGATACTTGTTCAAGAAAATAGCTGCCTAAGTTTTTTCTTGTTTACCTCAGTTTTTAGGCTGAAATTTCAGAATTAGTTTTAGTTCTGGAATTCTACCAATGCTATAGGGAAGGTGAGAAGTAGGGGAAGATGAAGATGAGACGCTATAGGGAATTGATGGACCACCTTAAAATAGGAGACAAGTAAATTACAGTGAAATCGTGAAGGATATATTTTTTACTGCAGACAACTAATATATTACCACAGAATTTTCTTTTTTATTGAGTGTTAGAAATGTTATTTTAAAGGTACTACTTTGAAAAACTTTTTAAAAAGTAGTGGGTAAGGTGAAGAAAGGAGAAAAAAGGGAACATAGCCTAAATTGCCCTTCCTTATTAATTCAGCTACAAGCTGAAGATTAGAGTTTAAAATTTTTAAGGAGATAATTATTTTTCACTTCTTTTGATTTTCTTCAATTTCTTGCTTTCTCCTGTGATCAATTTTGTATAGAATAAAATTGTTGTTTTGTTAACCTAACTATACAGTGTTTTTTTCTTTTTTCAATTTTATTTTTTTATATTAGTTTCAGGTGTACAAAACATCATAATGGGTAGATATTTATACCCCTCACGAAGTGATAACCACCCCCAAGTCTACTGCCCCTCTGGCATCGTACACAGCTGTTAGAATACCACTGACTATATTCCCTATGTGGTACTTTATATCCTGTGAATACGTCTATATCTATATGCGTATCCATACATCTATATATCTATATCTATATCTGTATATTTATTTATAGTTGACATCAATATTCTACTTGAACTTAAGGTGTACATGGCAGTCGTCAGGCATCTACTCAGTCTATGAAGTGAAGCCCCTGATACGTCCAGTGCCCATCTGCACCCTACATAATCTTTACAACATTATTGATTATATTCCCCATATTGTATTTCACATCCCCGTGGCTATTTTGTGACTACCAATTTGTACTTCCTAATCCCTTCACCTTCTTTCCCATCCTCCTTCCCATCTAGTAAGTTTTTTTCCATTGGTTAAAATTAAAAGGGAACGTTAGAAATTTATCTGAGAAATGGAAATATTCCTATAATAATTATATTTATCAACCTATTAAATTTGAATTTTGTCAGTACTGTGTATAACTTTATATCAAGGTATTTATCATTGTGTTGAGAAACCAACTTGCTTTCCTGTAGCAAATGCACTAGGAATACACTGCAGATATGAAATAAAACTTTCAACCTATTTAATGAATGGCCGATGATTTTTAGCCTTTTGGATTTAGAAATGACTGAGGAAGTGAGGAAGTACCACTGCTGTTTCAGCGTATTTTGAAATCCTCTTTATAAACTATAATTTCTAAGGCCATGAATCTGGCACCTTTCCAGGTATTTACTATAAGAACAAAGATACAATTTGATTTTATTTACCTGCTTACTGATTGAAGTCTAATTTAAACCTCACACCCTATTGAGATCTTAAAATAACATAGGCACTCTGATCTGTAACTAATCCCAGTACCTCTGTGTGTATTCTTTTTCATTTGGACTCCTAAAAAAATAAAATGAATTTTAGTATGATGATCACTAACTCTAATACTTCTCCCCCCTGCCCCCCCCCACACACAGATTTAGAAAGTAGTATAGGACAATTTAGTGAGTTCCTTGATAGAATTCGCACATCTTTATTTGAAGAAATGGAAATTATGAGATATACAAAAAGGTAGAAAGAACAGTATATTATAGGGCCAAAGGTTGCAGGAACTGAAACTCCAAAAATAGTGAGCATAATGGACTTCAGGCAGGGAGGGAAAAAACAAAACAATACGAAACAAACTAACCCAAATAGCTCTGAGGGTCTAAATAATCCCCTATTGTTATAATAAAATGACTTGTTCTGCCACTTGGCCTTGGGAATTATGTAAAATTTCTGAGATACTAAGAAATGGCTGTTACGAAATGATTTATTTACGCTACTGTAATAAACATAGGTCTCCAGAACCTACTGAAAAATTGGCTCAAGAAGCATATAAGGAAGAAGCCAGAGAAGCCAAGCCCCACAAGACAGTGCTTTCCGCCTGTTTTACGATAGCTAGCTTTAGTTGTTGCTGTGGTATTATAAGCTTCTTTCTCTTTCCATAGAGGCTGTTGAAGGTATCTATCATTTCTGTGGTTGGTCGTCTTTTTGCCACAGATGTGTGGCTTTAAAAAGTACTTTTGGTTAGTAGGGCCCTTTGAGCTGGGATTTGTTCAGAAGGCTTGTTGACTTGATTCAAATATTAAGTTGATGTTGACGGAGACAGCCTGAGACATTCCCTTCTTGTCTGTCACTCATTTTAACATTCATTGAACACACTGAACTTTTCAGTGGCAGCTGATATCAGCGATGGCATGTAACCTTGGGGGGACATTTTGGGAATAGCTGTAGTAAACCATTTGGTCCAAGAGAAAAAGGTTTCTTATGACCCGGTTTTCCCTGAACTGGCCGGTGTGGGTGGGGAGAGGCTCACCGAAGGCCGAGCAGCCAACGCGATTTCTGCGGGCACCAGGAATCACTCATTGGAATCCTGGTGGTGTTCTTACCCACTTCTTTCATGATAATCAGAGTTCATTTTCATTTTCTCTGTTTTCTACTTCTTCTCGGGATATCCTATTTCTTTTGTTATTCTCAGTCTTTATGCTAAATACTGCTTATTTAAAGGTTTCAGTCTAACGGATTAATTCATATCCATTTTAAGATACATATTGTGGCCTTTGAAAGTTACACTAAAAAGGCACTTAAAATGATTAGAGGATACCAGCCATTCCACTGATAAACTAGTATTTTAAGATTGTCTATTGAGGGGCAATTATTTGACTGAAAAATGCAAGATCATGGAAACTGGATTGGAATATTTTGGAGCAGTATTAAAAATTAATACCTCTAAGAATTTAGTCAAGCTTAGAAACCCCGCTATCTCTGTTGCTGTGTCTTGAAAAGACAGTCTGACTGTGTCTGGAGGCATTTCTTCTCTGTGGCGTGATTGGTAGACAGGGAGTAAACAACTTACTGTAAACGGGCACCGTGCCAGCTGGCTTCGAGCAGCATCAAGCTTGTGATTTGCAGTCAGGGTTAGGAAAATGCCTTTTAACTTGTTCATATCTGCTTCTTTTAAATGGGGGGGTGGGAGTGGAGGGGGAGGGGGGAACGCACAATTTATTAAGCACCTAATAAATTTATGAAGCATCACGTACGATCTTTTAGGGCTTACAAGACCTTTTAGGAATCCCTGGGAAATCGAGTACTGTTTCACTGGATCTGAATACCTCTCACATAATAACTACAAGTCTTTAAATGGCAGTTTTAATCACTAAAAGGAATTTATCAAGTTGGTTTGCCCTCACCTTGTCCGATTATTTAGGATTATATTTGGGAGTTTCTCTGACCTACTTGCAAAGTATTTAATTTGCTTTCCAATACTATTTTGGGAAACAGTGTCATATGATATAAAAAACTAAATGTTTCTTTTTTTATTTAGATAAGATACACCAAACATAGATAAGGTAAACAAACAAACAAACAAATCTTAGAGAAGAGGAAAAGACCTCTCCTTTTTCTCTAAAGATGTATTATGCCCAAAGCATTTTGTTCGAATCTGGTGAATCATTTAACTACCTAAGCCAGCTGAGTGTCACCATGCGTGAAAAGTGGAGGCTGCTGAATTGTACAATTTTTTTATGGAAAAAATTAGTCAATACCTAATGGTATTATGAATATCCTATTATAGTGTACCCCACAACTCAAGAAATGCGTGTGCTTATGTTTTTTTAATTAAGATTAGAACAGATTTATGGAATCACATTGCTAATTGGGAAGTTTCCAAAAGACTTTTGCAGATTTTTATTTACTTATAGATTGTACGGAGAAGGGAATTTTGTCCAAATTAAAATTATCAAAAATTTTTTTTTAAATGTGTGCATTTTTTGACACCCTCTGTGTGTGTGTATGTGTGTGTAAAATTAAAACATTAAAATCTACGAAGAGTATTTTTTAACTATAAAACCTTACATACTTAAAACTATCACTTAAGAATACAGTAACATAGTAGTTTATATTGTTCACCTTTAAACACCTCAAAATCTGGTTTTTTTTCCATATCTGAAAGTCTTTCAGGGTACAGTTTAACTAACTGCATGATGTAGAATCTGATTATTAAAACAAATTAGTAAGTTTTCTTTAGGTGAAAAAGACATTTATTAATTTAGCATATGTTTCCCTTTACAAGATCTCTTAAATCTCTATCCTTTCAATGCATTCAAACTAATAAACCTGCAAGCTGGAAACAGAAGGATATTTGACTTTAGATAGCCTGCCCTTCTTTCATTGTTAAAATATGAAAATAATTTTTTTTTAGTGTGTACAGTGTATTTTAGTGAGCCTTTTGGTTCTCCCTGAATCAGTATATTAAAGGTTTCTTGGGCCATAAACCCCTTTGAGAATCTGATGAAAGTAATTGACCTTCTTCCCAAGAAAAAATACACCAAACACACATACTTAGGAACTCCTTGGACCTAGCTAAAGCTTATTCATGAAACTCAGTAAGTCCTATGGTTCTGTCTACATTGCAGATAGAACAAAATCTGGGAAGCTTAGGTTTGAACGTCTCTATTGTCATCAATGTTTCAGGAACTCAAATAATGTGAAACTCCTTTCTTCTGGAAAACTAGAAAAGCAAGTCAAAACTGGGATTAATATTTGCCATTTTGTACACTGATGCTTTATTTTAAATTATAGCAATGAGCTTAAATATTAGAATAGTTGATGTGTACAATACTGCGAAATTGGCTGTTACCTCTAAAAAAGTATCCATGGCAGTTTCCCAAAGAAACATTGTCAAGACATTCATCTTGATTTGAATTACAGTAAACAACAATGGCAGAGGCACCAAACAGAAATTATTTTGATTGTGTGCCCCAAGTATATGTGACAAATGATATGTTCTGTCACTTCTAATTGCTGCAAAGACTGTGATGAGTAAAAAGTGGATCCTATACCTACTCCCCAAATCAGAATCACCTGGGAAATCCTCAGGCTGCGTGCCAGATTTACCAAATCAGAATTTGGAGGCTTGGGATTGGTTAGCTATAATTTGACAATGCCCTCCAAATGCTTCTGGTATTTCTTCTGAGAACCATTGGTAACATGGTTAGCTGTGGCCATCATAGGAGTACTCTCTCATACTTAGATATTAATAATATTTTGTGGCTGAAAAATAAACCTCGCATGTAAAAAAGGTAAGGAATGTATATTACCGAAGATGCTCAGATTTCAGCAATGTGAATGAAAATGGTTTCTCTCTAATTGAGAACATGGTAAATTATAATTGCGGGGCTGAGGGGTGGGGGGACAGACTTCATGGCGTTCTCTGTTAAACCACAATGTCCAGAACAATCAATTCATGCTATTAAAGGAAAATGTTAAGTTCACAATGATAAACTGTTCACTGTGCCAGTCTCAGTAGGATTTTTTAATATTATTGTTTGGGATACAGGGTTTATAAAGCCCACAGTAATCTTCTGATGAGTGATCCTGTGACCATTTCATTTATATATCTTTATATATCTAGAAACATACATTTATGTAGAGTCATTTATTTCATTCACCATGAATTATAATGTAGTACCAAGGCAAGGAGAGTAAATTATAAAGGGGTAACATCTTTGCTATGCATTTTATTATCACTGCACTGTATTAAGTCTCTGTGTGTGTTCACATGTGTGATTGTACAAAATCTTAGAAAGTTACAAAGAAAAAGTGAAGAGAATGGGAGTATTGTGAGGGAGTCAGCTGTGCTTAAAATTACACAACAAAACCTGCTTGATCTGTTAGGTTGTCTTTAACTTGTCTCTTAGACGTGTCACAGGCCTCTCTGATCTCTTTGGATTAAAACTGGTCGAAAGTCTTAAATGGCTTCTGACCCATACAATTATTTCCTGATAAGCATGTGGTATTACGGGGAAGCTGTAACACTTTCTGGTTGTTGCAATACGTGCAAACTACCATCTTCCAATTGGCAACCGTTGGATAGCTTCTGCAAGATTGATGGGGACCTTTAAAAAGAAAGGCATTATCTCTTTTCTTTCTCTTGTTATTTTACTTAGCTGAGAATGTAGTAGAATGAACTGACAGAAGGGTGGAAATATTTTCTATAACAGATTAGTATTTATAAAATGCATTGTTAAATGTTAAAAACACAATTTCCTCCCTCTTTAAGCCGTGTGTTTCATGCCATGACACAGAGATTATCTGTGTTATATGACGATTCTGCTTTCAGATGTTGTTTGTTCCTTGTGGTGGGATAAGTAAAGAGAGCCCTGGACCCGTCTTTTTTTACTTTATTTTTTAAAAAGTAAAAAAATTATTTTCACCTACATGCTCATCGTGAAAATCTTGACCTTTTAAATGTTTGATTTTTTTTTTTTCAGCATTTTTTACAAAGTCAGGTGTATGGAGTGTGGGCGGTTTGGAGTGTGGGCAAAATGGTTGGACATATATATTGGGAACAAATAATGGAAGCCTTTGAATGTTATACTAAGGAGTTCCGAGTTTTATTCCGAAGGCAGTCGAGAACCAGTATGTTTTTGAGCCAGGATTGATTTGCTCTAAGCTGCATCTTGGAAAGATGACTGACAGTCATGTGTCCAATGCACTATATTTTGCTTTGTTTCATTTGGGAAATGGGGAGCTGTAGAAGAGACAGTACATGGAGAGGTGGTTATATGAGCCATTCACACAGATCAAGCAAGTAAAAGCGTGACTGGACTGAGTGGCAGTAGCGGAGAAGGATGCAGGGACAGACGGCGAGAGTCATTTGGAAGACATGACGAGGCACCAGACCTTGGAGAAGCACTGCTTTCTGTCTGCACTCCATTGACGGCTTCCCAAGGTTACCAGTTACTTTCTCGTTAAATTCAGTGGCCACTTCTCAGTGACCTACTGAGCAGCAGCCATGTACTACATTCCAGGATCCTGTTTGCAGAGTTTTCTCTGGTTTTGTAACAATGCTCTTTCTAGTTTCCCTCCTACTTCCCTGGCTTTTTCTTTGCAAGTTCCTCTTCCTTTTAGAGCTTCTCAGAGCAGTGTCCTAGGCTCTCTTCTTACTCCCTCTCCGAGTAATCGTATCCTCGTCTATTGCTTCAGTTACCATCAATCCATATGCAGTGGACACCCATATTTTCTTCATGTCCAGCTCAGACACATTCTCTTGGCCTCCTGACCCTTACAATAGTCCCCCTTATCTGCAGTTTCACTTTCTGTGGTTTCAGTTACCTGCAGTCAACCACGGTCCAAATATATGAAATGGAAAATTCCAGACATAAGCAATTCATAAGTTTTAACTTGCATGCTGTTTTGAGTAGCGTGATGAAATCCTGTGCTGTCCCTCCCACCTGGGACGTGAATCGTCCCTTTGTCCAGAGCATGTGCACTGCAGACGCTGCCCACCAGTTAGTCACCTAGTAGCCGTCTCGGTTATCAGAGCAACTGTGTCGCGGGATCACACTGTTTGTGTTCGGGTCACCCTATTTCACTTCATAATGGCCCCAAAGTGCATGAGTAGTGATGCTGACAGGTCAGATGTGCCACAGAGAAGCCGTCAAGTGCTTCTTTTCCATGAAAATATGTGTCTGTATAGAAAGAAAACGTCCACATACAGGGCTTCATACTATCCACAGTTTCAGGCATCCACAGGGATCTTGGAACATATCCCCTGAGGATACGGGAAAACTACTGTATTTTTAACTACCTACTCAGTGTCTTCTCTTGGCTGAGTGATAGGCCCCTCAAACGCAGCATGTCCAAAATAATTCATCACCTTACCCCAAGCCATGCTTCCTCTTGCTCCCGTATTCCTTATCTCAGCAGATGTGCAGTACTTTGTCAATCCCGTTCCCCAATGTAGAAATCTGGACATAATCCTCAATTACCGTTTTTTCTTCTCTTCCCATATTTCAGGCATCAAGCCTCATAGATTTTACTAACTGGATCTCATAAACCCATCTACTCCTTACTATCTTCACTGCCAGTCTTAAGGTTAGGCTGCCATAACCTTGTAGCTGGATTACTGCAACGTCATCTTGACTGGCTCTCTTGTCGCCTTCTCTCTGCACTCTGTACTGCAGCCAGAGCGTTCAGACATGCCGACAGTGATCACACCATTGCCCCGTTTAACACCTTGGGGTTCTCACTGCCTCAGGATAGTTGTAACGGTTTGCCATGACTTCCGTGGACTTTGATGATCTGGTAAGCCGTTTTTGGTGTGACCTTTCCAAACTGCTTTTACTTCCCTGTTTCTTGCCTCCACCTTTGCATAATGCTGTTCCCTGTGCTTCACCTGACCTCTAACTCCCACGTCCTTTCCACCTGCCTGGTGGCCGAACTGGTGGCCGAAACCCAGCCAAAGCCTCACATCCTCCACATCTGGGTGAGCTCTCCCTCCTCGGTGCCATCACAGCGCCAGGCCTTTCCCGTCCTAGCATTTACCTCCTGGTACTGCATCTATCTGCCTAGTGTCTCTGACTCCCACGAGTCTGAAAGTTCTGAGAATAGAGGGTTGTGTCTGTATTTTTGAGTGTGTTGTAGCCCAGTGCCTGGTACATGATAGGCACTCAATAAATACTTGTTAAATGTATGAAGAAATGAAAAAGTGAACAGGAAGATGGTGGAGGTTTTGAAGGTAAGAAAACAAGACTATGAAAGATGCAGATTAGGAGGTGGAAGAAAAGTTGAGTTTGTTTTAGGAAATGCTGTGTGTTAGACCATGATAACTAAAGAAAAAACCTGAGGCCTGGATGTGGGTAGAGGCAGCAGACAATGGATAGTGGTAGGTGGCAGGATGGAGAGGAAGACAGCAAGGTTCCAGAGTCGACCTAGAAGGAGTGAGTCCTCTAAAGTGATAAGTGATCGCAGGAAGGATTCGGGATGGAAGGACACGCCTCCGCCAGCGACGGTCCCCAGCATCAGGGATAAGTGTGCCATGGTGAAGAGAGGCACACATTGTAGGGGAAGGAGGAGATGGCTCATCCCTCTTCCAGGCCTGACTCGCACACTGAGGCAGTGAGAGAAAGAGCAGCATCCTCAGACAGTGTTGTAAGAAAAACGGTGTCAGTGGAGAAACGGGGTTTTTGTAAAGCTCAGAACGTTGTGTGAACGTTGTTTAACCACCACCTCCACCAAACGACAGCGTGATCATGTTTGTCTCTCCCCGTCCTTTCTCAGGGAGTTGGAGGACTAAGAAGAGAAAAACATGCATGAGAGGCTTCTTCCTCCACCCCCCTCACTTCAGTTTTACCACATAGTACTCAGCAATAATTAGGAATTTGTATAAAATTTCACGAGGATGGCGTGCATGGAGAGAAGAGTAACTATTTGGATGTTTTCCTCTGCCAATGATCCAAGGAGTATTTTTGGAAAAATATTTACAAATATAGTAAGACACATTCTCTTTCTATAGTCATATAAAAATTTTACATTGAGCTCTTACATTTTTTTTTAAAGAAAAAGCCATTAGTATCCTGACAAAAAAGTACATGTACATAGTCATCCCTGTTGAATGGCTGATGTATGAATACACCCATAGGCGACTGAGGTGCATAATGGATACGGGTGGTGGATACGGGTGATGCATCTACATCTGCCTCAGGTTGGCAGGCGACAGCCCACAAGCCAGACCTGCCGTTCAAAGCCATGAGTTAAGAATGGTTTTTACATTTTTAAAGGGTTGTAAAAACAAGTGAGCAAAAAAGAATATGTGACCCGTGGTCTGCGAGCCCTAAAATATTTCCCCTCTCGCCCTGTGCAGGGAAAATTTGCTGACCTCTAATGACCATCCCCCTGCCTGATGGCCGTACAACATCCATCACGTGGATGTGTAGTCGATGTTCATTATTCTCTCTAGTCGTGTCCTAAAATAGTCTCAGTGAACAAGGAACTAGTGAATACTGCGCCGTCGGTTCTAGGAGAAATACAGGCTTAGGTTCCTACAAGCCTCTGGTCACAGTATTTTTGCCAACCTGTCGGTACATAACCTTGTTTTACGTATGTTTCTGCTTAGACACCTTATTTCATACATATCGTTGATTCATGGCCAACAGCCCTGTAAATCATGGCTGGTGAAAGCTTGTCTGATACACATCCTTCCTCGTAACGTACGTACGTCACAGCGTTTTGTGCATGGGCGTACTGAGAACTTCAGCACTACACTTGGGGGCTGTTTTAAACAGGAAAATCAACAGCGCACAAAAATACAAAAAGCATGGTGCTAAATAGCCCAGGAAAAGGTCATTTGTTTACAGTATGCAAGCTGAAACAAGAAGGAGGTGTCGCTTTGATTGACCTCAGCTGGGAGCATGCGCAACAAGCAGCTCAAATTTTCCACCACTCTGTGCTTATCCCCAAATGGCCAGGAAAGCACTGCACGTATTGATTTTGGAGTTCCAAATAAATTTTCGCCGGTAGGCGAACTTGCAAATATGTAATATGCAAACAGTGAGGATCAAATAAGCTATACCAGTTTATTTGATCATTAAATCAGCTTTTCAAAATAGCATTACAGTACCTTTCACCCTGCCCTGATTTTGAGTCACTCCCTGATTGTCGTAGTGTATAGTTTCAGTGGCCATTTTCAGTAGTTTTATCAGAAGTCACATTTCAGATCTTATAACTGAAGTTTTAAAGTATGCTACCAGATACTTGAGTTGATGCCGTGAGGCAAAATCAACACAGTCCACCATCATAGCTATAGCTCTGTGTGCTGGAAAATGTTTAAACCTTCGTGGCAGCTCTGACATTTGAGTGGAACACTGGAGAACTGTGTGCAGGGTAACTCTGTCAGGCTACCTGTATTTTGAGGGTCTAGACCTCAGACCGAAAAGACGTAAGTGGACAGGAATTCAGATGACCTGGTCGGAGGACAGAGATTGAAAGCTGATACTGGAGTGGGTGCTCAAAGTAAGAGCTCAACCTGGAGAGGCAGATGGGGCAGCCTGGAAATCTGTATTTGCTAACTGAAGAAATTTGGACTTTGTCTTCTACAAAACAAAGCTATTGGTTTTTGAAGGGTTGCATAAAAGCTGCATTTTAGCATAGATTTGATAGAGCTGTTACCTGCCTGAAAGTATCACTGTCATTTCACCAAACGAAATTCCTGTGTCTCGTTTGGCCTAAGTTTCTAAATGGGAATGTGATTACATATTCTTGATTAGGGTGAAGAGATTGCCTTTTTAGGCTGAAATTCTTAGGTAGCAAAAGTTCACACCAATGTAATTAGTTTTTAAAAGTACAGTTAACTTTTGAAGTTTCTAGTCATTTAAGTTTTGCTGCCATACTTACTAACATCTTTCAAGAATGTGCCATTTCTGGGATCTGAAATTCATTTTGGTGGCAGTCTTCTCCATGCAATCCAAGACTTTCAAATTTGGGAAATTGCAATTTCCTAGATTTATACCTTTCTTGCAAAAAGACAAAAATCTAGTTTCCTATGTACTGCTTAAGGCCCTAGGCCTTTTGTCACGTTATTTTAAAGTACTGAAGGCATGATAGATGGAAAAATCATCAGGTGAATTAAGGTTAAAACGCTGTCTTTATTGAGTAGCTGGGTAGAGACTTGTTTTCCTCTTCTGTGATGTCTCATCTTTTCTTCTGGAGACCACTCGGTATGGATTGAAGGTTTGAGGTCTGCAGGACGAAGGTAGGAACAGATAAGGAGGCTGTGCCATGTTTGAAACGGCAAATGCCACAGAATTCTGCGCTTGTTGGAAGGGGCGGGGGAAGGCCTCAATGGAACGGTGACCCTGACACAACCCTCTGGTTGACCGTATCTGCTACCTCATTCAACCAAGTGGGTATCAGCTGCTCAGTTCCTTGCCAGTTGTCTCTAGCTTTTCAGTAACTTAGATTTAGGATTCTGACAGCAAGCAATGCATGCCTCATCAATAATGGGCTTTAGTAAAGGGCTACACTGTACGGTTAGCATAGTGGTTAAGAGCTTGACATCCAGAGTGGTCTCCTTCATTTGGGGTCCAGATACAGCTATTTGGGGATCTAGATATAGCTATTGTCTGGTTTTGTGACTTTCTTTGGGAAAATTACCTAACCTTTCTGTACTTAAATCTTCATCCATAAAATGGGGCTATAAATAATGTGTATGAGAAATGAGAAAGTTGACTCCACTAATTGCAAGTTATTTGACAGTGGGCATGTAATCTCTCTGAGTTTGCATTTCCCTTGTCTGTTTCGGGATAACGATAGTATCTAGTGCATATGGTTATGGGAGGATTGAATAAGATTTTTGTAAGGATTAGACTGAGATAACATTTATAAAGTACTTAGACTCATGTCTAGCATATAGTGTAAGTACTCAGTATTAATTGTTCTCATTGCTATTATTTTGATGTGGTTCTTGTTTGGTTCACCTGTGTGCTGACAGGATACATTGAAATAAAGTGTAACTGGCTTCATGTTAGAGAAAAGCAAACTTTTATACAATTGTGAGCATAGAAGACTGTGTTTGGAGTCTTTTCCTGTCTTTCATGTCTAATTTATCGTAGTCCTTTGAAAGCCTGGATTTCCCAAACTAGACATAGCAAAATATTTAAATACTCAATGCTATATCGTAGTACAGCAGCTTAAAGGTTGCTCCGTGTTATACTTATAAGAACATAACTAATAAAACTATAATTTAGAAAAAGGGCTAGCCTAAAATTATTGATTTATAAAGGTAAATAAAATTTTACTAACATCCTTTTACAAATTAGCCACAAAAAGTTGAGTGAAAACATTTGCGCTCGCTCTCTCCCTCCCTCTTTCCCTCCCTCTTTATCTCTCTCTCTCTCTCTCTCTCTCTCTCTCTCTCTCTCTCTCTCTCTCTCTCTCTCTCTCATGTTGGCTTTGACCTGTGTAATTAGCTGGATTTGGAGGAGCCCAGGCATGGAGGTCAGGAAACTTGGATTCTGGCCCCTGTGCGTCGACTGACCCCTGCCGGACCTCAAGAGCTTCAGTTACTCTTCTCTGAAGGGATAACAGTACTTATTCTACCTTCCAAGAATGGTGTGAAGCTAGGACACAGTGCTGATGTGAAAATACTTGGAAAGAGCTGGCTGTGACCCGTGTCCATAGGGTAACAGTACTGGGACTGTCGCTACTAAGAGTGCGTGAGGCTTCCCAGAGCACTGGCGGCTGCTGAGGGGCGTCCGCTCTGTAGCTGGGGTGCCTAGGAGAGCAGTCAGCTCCACTAACGGCTGGTTATATGACCGGCGGCAGGACACTCCTGGTACTTTGCATTTTCCCTGTCTGTATGGGTATGATAATACTACCTGCCTCATACGGTTGTGAGGAAGGGTGAATAAGGTAAGGATTGTCAGGTGCTAGCACATTGCTCGGTCCTTAATGCGCAGTGTTAGCTACTGTTACTCTTGTTCAGCTCTGGTTGTGTGTCATCATGTATCTTGTGCTGAGAATCATGGATGTTAGAACTGAAAGAATCCTGAGAAAATTACCGGGTCCAGCACCCTCCCCCAGCAAGGCAAATGGCATTACCTGTGAGTCATAGGAGGAGGAGCTTGAAGTCCAAGAAATCTAAATGAGTGGTTCGTGGTCACCGAGTTGTGGCAGGACATCTGCAAGCTCTCTGGTTGCCCATCTCTGGGGGGGCGGTGTGCTTTGCCTTCTAAATATGAGAACGCACTGGACCACCGTGTTAAGGTGTCTGTCTTACCACCTTCGTTAGATGCTGTCTGACGTTTGCACTTTATGAAATTTAGCCTGTGACTTCCACATCACTTTGGAACCTTGGATAGACAGTATTTTCAACTGTTGTTGGTATTTTTGTTGGTCACGTTCTGTCACCTTTGCTTTGAGTTTCCCAGAAGAGCTGTACTCTGTGTACCAAGAGGCCTCTGCACATTATCTTCTCTCCCTCGGCCTCCCTCCCCTACTTACCTGTCCGGCCCTTAGCACTGATGCCATGGCCTCCAGGACGATGTCCCTGACACCTCTCTACCCAGAGGCCTGTCCGTAGTCTCCCATGGCAGCATCAGTGCATGATAATTGTCCTCGTCCTGTGTGTCTCCTACAGTGTGCTGTGGAAGCGTCACGGAAACAGCATCTGTGTCCGGCTGACTTAGAATCTCAAGTACGTAGTATGGTTCCTCTTTAAGAGTCCAGTATTCCTCCCTCCCTCCCTTCCTTCCTGAGGACTTTCTGATTCCATCTCAAAACATTTTGGGACATCTCCTTCTCTTGCTTTTGCTAGTAACATTTTATCTTGCTGCCATGAAACCTTTTGATAACTTTCTCCTAAAGCTGATTCTTCAAATGTGTGTCCATAGTAAATATTATCAATATGCCATCGAAATGGAGGGCAGTGACAGAGTGCAGTGAGAAACTCTTCAGCGAGAGTTCTGAGAATCTAGATTCTAGTTCTCACAGAGCTGCCCCCTTGGGGGCCTTGGGCAGGTGACACTCTGAGCCTGTGCCCTTATCCTTAAAGTAAGGATATTAATAGAACTCATTCTCAAAGATGTCGCCAAGATGAAAAAACTAAGATAATTCCTGTTTGGCACAGTGCCTGACACATACTACCGTGTTTCCCCGAATATAACACCTAGCCGGACAGTCAGCTGTAATGCGTCTTTTGGAGCAAGACTTAATATTATATTATATTATACCCGGTATTATATTATATATTATATTATATTATTTTACTATAAGACCAGGTCTTTAATACAATATAACATATAATATAATACCGGCTATAACATAGCATAAGACCAGGTCTTACATTAATTTTTGCTCCAAAAGACACATTAGAGCTGATTGTCTGGCTAGGTCTTATTTTTGGGGAAACATGGTAAGTGAAAATTAGCAACAATTAATTGTAGATTACATTAGGTAAATTAATTAACATTTTAAATGAGGTAACCGAAAGGATAGAAATTCTGTTACTCTTGAAACATACTATATTCAGAACTGGTTTCCTGTGAAACACCTGCATGGCACCTTGCTGTTCGTGCTCCTGATTGACTGCCTTGGATTCCTGTTCACCGTCTGAGAGACCAATCTGTCATTTTGAACATGGCATCAGTGGAACAGCTTATGACTCAGTCTCACCTTCCTAGACAAGCATCAAATGGGCGTGAGCTAGGACATGATGTGATGAAAGACATTCATTTCTCCCCTCTTCCTTCTGTTTTCTTTACCACAAAACTCTATGCATGTCACGGCCGTAGTAACATTTCGATTGAATTTAAAATAGAAGTGGAGGGCATTTGCATTTCTTATTTGTTGTAAACTGAATAATTCTGTATTCAAGCACAATTTATTTGAAATAGGGTTTTTCTTTGCCAATGATTCTACTTTGATAGTGAAAGAATATTCTCTAAGAATATTTCATAACAGGTTTATATTAAGCATATAATGTCATTTCACTTTGAACTTTTAGTAATGCCGTAGGATATGATGCCCGTATTCTGTCAAAAGAGTTCTGGCAGTCAGAAGACTTTCTTCTTGAGCTGGAAAGCCATGCTGCTTAGGGCACTTGTGAGCAGTGTATACAGATGTCCCTGAAAAGGCCATTGGTGGATGCAGTTCTTTCTCCTTTTGTCATTCTTTATTAGCATTCTGGTTGGTGAGTGACTGACTTCTGTTTTCAACTCTTGTCAGACACACTCCTGTTCTAATGGCTTTGCTTAAGTGGATCATCTCCTTTTGCTATAAACCATCAGAGCATTGCCGTCTAATTTTTAAAAATACTCAAGTGAGAACCTCATAAATTAAAGAATCCCTATAATTCTCAGTTCACACATCCAACCAAGCCTTTGGCAAAAGGAAGTTTCCTTTAAGTTGGTTTGTTTTCCTTTTAACATTCTACTACCCAGTGGCCGATTCTTTAGAGCAGTGACTTGTTTAATATACTTCAGGCTTGTGGCTAAACTAAATAATATAGATTATTACTATTTTGAAACTACAACAGCTTACAAAACATCTAAAAGAAGAGTTTTCTATATGCCCACAGACTGAAGAGTTGCTTCAATTTTAATGGATGAGTTGCCTTCATTGATATCTTTCATGCATGGCACTCAAAAATATTTGGTAACTGAAAGACATCTTTGGAGATATTTAGTCCTGCCCCAGAAGGCAGAGCCACGGTATAGGAGCTCTAAGTATTTGCATTTCCATGTAAATTTTAGAATCAGCTTATCAGTTCCTACACACACACACACACACTGGGATTATGATTGATGTTGCATTGAATTTATAGATAAATTTAGGGAGAACAGACATAACATTGTATATCCCTCTACTTAGTTAGGTCTTCTTTAGTTTCTTTGAGCAGTGTTTTGTAGTTTTCTCTTAGAGCTCTTGCACACCTTCCCCGCCCCCATTTATTCCTATGTTTTTTGTGTGTGTGTTCTGCTGCAATTGTAAATGACTATTTTAAATTTCATTTTTGAATTGTTTGTTGCAATATATAGAAAGAAGGTTGGTTTTTGAAATTGTGCCCTGTGACCATGCTTAAATGCATTGTTTCTAATTTCTGTGTAGCCATTACTTTTTTGAGTATCTTTCTGCTCCCTTCTCACTGTCTTCTTCTGGGACTTCACTTAACATGTACACTAGGCCATTTGATATTGATTCTCAGGTCCGTAAGTCACTGTTCACTTTTCTTCAGTCTTTTTTTCCTCTCTGTTCTGCGGACTGTATGAACTCCACTGATCCTGGGTATGGAACAGCTCGCTTAATCCTCCTGCTGTTTTTGTAAGGTACCTTTTACCCTTCACTGTGCCTGGGATCCTTCAGTCCACAGCTCTTCTATTTTGCTCTTTGCAGAGAAAGGCCTCCGGCCCTCTGCTTTGAAGGAGGGGACAGACAGGGTGAAAGGAAGGATAACTTCTAATTTCAAAAACAGACATCAAAACAAACAACTAAGAACCCACTTTGGAGGAAACAGAAAATATACAGAGAGAAGGAACCTCCTAAGACCTATCATTTATATGTTTGAGAGAGAAGAAAAATGCTGCATTCATAATAAATAAGAGTGAAAGGGGAACACTCAGAGAGTAACACTGAACTCTTAGAAATTAAAATGATGAGAGCAAAATGAAAAGCTCAGTAGAGGACTGGGAGATAAAAGTAAGAAAATAACCCAAAAAGAAGAGCAAAAAAGACAAAAATATGGAAAATAGGAGGGAAGATGAGAAAGTGAGAGGATCAGTCTAGGAGTTCCAAAAAGAGAGAATGTAGGTAACAAAAGAAAAGAACTCATCAGTGCCTGGAGGAAGGGAGGTAATATAAGGATTAAGTTACCTGCTTCTTTTCCTACTTGTTTATTTTGTTTAGAATTTTTTTAAAAAATTACTGTGAAACAAAGCATATGTAAGAATAAACAAGGCACATGTATCTACAATTTAATGAACAATTATAAAGCTAGCACTTGTGTAACCACCAACCAGGTCAAGAAATAGAACACCACCAGTGCCCTGGAGAACTCCAGTCTGACCTTCCAAGGTCACAGCCCCATTTTCTCTCCTCCCCCGAGGTAACGCTGCCCCGACACCTCTGTGAATTATTTTCTTATTTTTTTTTTCATTATCCATATATACATCCTTAAAGAATATAGCTTATATTTGCATGTTTTTTTAACTTTATGAGTGCATTATTAAATATTTCTTACACTCTACATCATACAGTTCATTTATTTGAGCTGTTGTTAAATATAACTGTAGTTCCTTGCTGCATAGAATTATACCCCTGTTTATATATCCATTCCAGTACTGTGAACATTTGAGTAGTTTCTATTTTTGGTTTACTACGAAAAATGCTGCTGGCCATGTTCTTACACATTTTACTGTGTACACACATTAATTTCTTGGAGTATATATTGAATGGTGGAGTTGCTGGATCATAGGGTAATCTTCTGTTCAGCTTTTCTGGATAATGCCAAACTATCTTCCAAAGAGATGTACCATTTAAACGCAGACCCTTATTGTCAAATGTTTACTTTTTGCCAGTCAGGTGAGTGTATAATGGTATTTCATGGTGGTTTTAATTTGTATTTCCCTGACTACTAATGAGGGTGAATAACTTTTCATGTTTATTGGCCATTTGGAGTTCCTGTTTTGTAAACTATCTGTATAGGTTTTTTTGTCCATTTTTCTAGTGGGTTTCTGTCCTTTGATTTGAAACCCAAATTTGTGACTATTCTCAGAGTACACGTGGGTGGGTGGTTTTTCTGAGATTTTAGTCTAAGTCCTTATCATTTTGTCAGCTCACTGGTGTTTTTAAGGAGATTTTAAAAAATATTTTTTTGCGCAACACCTTGTTTTTCACAGGCAGGTTGGCCCCCATCACCTGGCCTGCCATTTCTGTAAAAGAAAAACGTGTAAATTTTGTTAAACAGACATTGAACTGATTTTGACTGCTACCTTTATCCCCCGTTTCTGAGCCTTTTGGAAGTTCTATCATATCCTGTAGGTTGCTTCTTAGCTTTCCCCACTGGGGACTTAACTGATCCCAGAATGCCCAATTCGTATAAAGTGATGCTGGTTTTATCTCTTTTCTTCCCTCTCCCCCCAGCGTTATTGTGCTATAATTGACAAAATATCACTTCTGTTGCCTTTATTCTTTTATGCCTTTCAAAACAAGTGCCATTACTTTCATTTTACTGGGTTCCAGAGGGAGCTGAAATAAAAGCATATATTAATGATACCATCTTTAACTACAACTGTATTTGGCTGGTCATTTTATTTTCAAGCTCACATACACTTCAGACAGTAATATGGCTAAAAGTGTCACGTGAGCAGTAATAGGAAGGGCTCAACATCACGGGCTGTACCATCAAATTTGAACTATTTTAAAATGTGACTGAAAATTAGGGCTCTGTAGGGGTGTTCTCAATGGACTGCGTTGAGATAATATCTAAAATATTCTTACAAATCAAGACGACGGTCGCAGCCCAACAGAGAAATGTGCGGTGCTCATCAGTTATTGACCAGATGTGTTTTCTGTCAGGAGCGAATACAAGGGGATGCGTGTGCCTGCTTTCCTGGAACAAAGGAGGGTAGGCAGTTTACACCTGTGAAAAGCCCTAAAATTGTCCCCTGGCATTCCTTGCGCTTCTAGGAATTCAACTTAAATATGTAATCAAAGATGTTTGCAAAGGTTTGTACAGTGATAGTTATAATCGTGAGAAAACAAAAACAAGGAATGACCAATAATGAGGGAATAGCTCAGTTACAGCCGGATACTTTGCAATCATCAAAGAATGACGCACTAGAAGATTGTCTATTGACATAGGACATGTTTCTTAAAATGTTAAGCAATGAAGAGCAATGAAAAAGGCTGGATACGAAGCAGTAACCTACAGTGTTATCCCTATAATATATGTTGTTGTTGTTTTTAAAGATTAGGGATATGTGTTCGCTGGTTTTCTCTAATAAAAGTATGGGGGCTTTATTTTCTAATTTAAACTTGATGTTTTTCAAATTTTCTAACTAAATATTTATTTTGGTAATTTAAAAAGTATCTTCCAATTTAGATTTATTTGGCAAATTACTTTTTATTGCATCTAGTTGTATATTTGTAAGTGAATGTAAAGCAATAACCTTGGAGTAGATTATGGATTTAGATATAAAGAAATGAGCTGTGAAAAAAATAGTTTGGGCTTTACGGACACAGTAACAAGTTTTCCCTAGTGTGGGGATCCTGGTTATATTGAGTTTTTATTCATTTTTCTTTTCCCACATGAGTGAGAAGTGGGGCAAGCCCGTACCTCGAACCTGCCTTAGCATGTTAACACTGCGCTGTCCATGGTGTTTATTTGTGGGTGCCAGCAGGGAGGGAAGGGCATTGCTTCCTGTTTCACATGAGACCCTCAGGCCCACAGGTGCCGTCACCCAGCCATTTCAGCTGCCCACCAGGGTGGCAAGAAAGTGTGAGCCCTTTAAGTGCTCTGTTGTATAAGTTTCCCTTAGTCACCATTTTTCATTCTTTTTAGGTTTAGGGTTTATGATGCATTTAAGAAATCACAAAAATTTTTCCTTTATATTCTTTTACTCTTTTGGGCACTATGAGAAAAATTAAAATGTCCAGTAGGGATGTTTTTAGATACTATTTACACCCTTTTGCCCCCCTTTTTAGGAGCAGATTTCTTCCTCAGGCTAACTAGGCAAACTTGTGCTAATCACCTCCATTATAATTTTGAAAGATTCTCTCTTCCTCTTGCTCTGGGTCCTCTTAATTTTTATGGCTTAGGTGTGAAGAGCCAGTCTGTGGTTCTTATAGGTAAGTGATTGATAACTAAAAACCCACCAGGGTGTCCAAACTGTCTTAAAATAAGCCTGGAACAGCTAACCTAACAGGGAACAGCCGACACTGTGATGTATTGTTTTACTGTCCTAGAAACTTGTCAGCTTTCAGTATTAACGTGGGAGAATATTTATCAACAGTGAAACATTTAGTCCAGATATTTATGCTATAAATTAATGACATCCTTAAACTATCAATTTTGTGATTCATGTTTTGGCAGATGGTAGATGTTTTGTATTCTGTTTTTAAAAATGGATGAAAATTTTGTCAAAGTTATTGTTTCACTGTTTCCTTTTCTCCCCTGTCCCCGCACCCACCCTAAACCCTGCAATTCTTTTCTTGCTGTTTGTGAAGTTTTTTTGAAGTGATCCTGTTGAAAGTTAAAAGTCTAAAAAGTACCTTGATATTTTAAACTGAGGACTTTATTTTCAGAAGTTTCTTTTCTCTTAGACTTTGGAGCTCTGGTGTGATGAGATGGTCAGATCCACACTGGTGTTCATCAGGTTGTTTCCTGCATCGCAGAGCTTACTGCTCACATAGAAACCCATTTTAAAATGCTTTCTCATGGCTGACTATTCACATGCTTACTCTTGTGAGGAAGGGATTTGGTTTAGTCACAATAATAAATTTGGTGATATATTTGTGAAAATATAAACTATGACAGAGTTTTTAAGACAAATTTGAGAGAATACAGTATTGGTTTTATTTTTAAATCTGCGAATTATTTTAGAAGTAGAATTAATATTGCTCGTCAGAGCTTCCAGACTGCAAGTTTCTCCCTGCAACCATAGTTACCAATTATTCTCAAAAAAAGTGCTGCCTGGTGCCTTGAAATTCTTACGTTCTGAAGAATACCCCCCAAAACAAAAATTACATCATCACTTGCTTTCAAAGTTTCTTTTCCATCCCCATATGGTTTCTAAAATGTTAAGATACCCTTTTAGAAGAAACCGGTTACTTTTCTAATGAATATTCTAAAATTAACTGCATTAATACGTATATGGATTGTGAAAAACAAACCAAAGCTTGCTTTTTTTATGGCTGAATTTAGCAAAAATGAAAACTACGTGATAGCTCATGTTGCTTACCACTGTTACGAAATTTTATTGAGAAAATGGTATGTTTCTGTTGTAGTTGAGGTGGAAATGAACGGTGGTTTTGTGGGGTTTTTTTGTCATCATTATTCAAGCACTTCACAGCAGTTATATTACAAATTACAGTAAATGTTCAAAAATTAAATAATCTACTTCAAACTAATGTAAAATGAAGTCACATACAAACCATCAGTTTAACACAAATCTAAATTAAACTACAAATCCAAAATAGACCGTAGGTGATGAAGTCTGCTCAGTCTACAAAGTGGACAGACATGACTAAAAGCAAAGAGGACTCCCAGTCTCCATAACTGAGTGTACAGGATACAGAAGATGCAGGTGGGAGGCCAACTTCAAGCTTCCAGTGTGATTACAAAGAATTGTAGCGGTGGCATTCAGGTAGGGGCCCCAACACTGCAGCTCCTTATGGAACAGCACCAGAACTGAACCAGCGGAAGATAGCATATCATCACCCCACTCCCTAAAATTAAATCCACCAAGATTGCAAATACATGGTATATGAGAAAAAGCAAGTCATGAAAGGACATTAAAAACAGTTAATCACAAGTGAGATTCAAGCTCAAAACCATAACTCCACAGCCATCATTTCCTCTCTCTCTCTCTCTCTCTCTCTCTCTCTCTCTCTCTCTCTCTCTCTCTCTTTCTCTCTCTCTCTCTCTCTCTCTCTCTCTCTCTCTCCTATATTAGAAGAAGGCAATTAGTGTACCATTGTCTCAGACCCATTCTTGACTTCTTTGAAGGTGTCACATCCGTAATTCTGTATGTGCCAAACCATAATTATCCTTGTGTGCTCGTAAGAAGTGAGGACGCATCAGGTAGAGCAAAATCAAGTCTTCCTTCGAGAGGTAGCCATGTCATGAGAAAAGCTCTTCCACACTGTTCTTGCTCCTGCCTCTTGGTCTTCCTTCGTCCTGCGTTTGCCGCACTGTTAGTACGCCTCGCTAAGACTCACGCCCCCTGCTGCAGGCCTGAGCACACAGAACTGAACACGTAGCCTGAGAAAGAAAGGGGTGCTGACAAGATCCATCTGTGAGGAGCTACAGTACCTAACATAAGGGCCAGACTGAGGCTTCCATCATTTCAGCTGTGACGCATGTTCGATTAAACATGAAGCATAAAGTGACCATGTTCTCTCTTCATGTACATGAACATACAGGTTCAAAGAAGCTACTTATGACCCAAGTGTATTCTCCCCTACCTCTACTCCTACCCCCACCCCCACCCCCACCTTGGAAATATGGATAGCTTCTTGGAATTTACTGATTCAAGAACCCTCATTTTACAGACAAGGAAATTAAGCCTTTTAAGTGGAAAACCATTGGTGTCTCAGAGACCTGAAAAAGACCTCTCCTTCACTCACCCTTTATTGAAAATGTTCCTGACCTATTACAGTACAGATTTTCCTGCTCTAACCTCCTCCTCAAGATGAGTGTGTATAAATGATGCATAGTTTGGGAGAAATGGCGTGATACGCACCGCAAGTTAAAACCAGTAGAAACCTCTCTCAGCAAATGCAAAGCAAAAAGAATAAGCAGTCTTTCTTTGCTAAATAAGATAAAATGCATTCTACTAAAACCATTCAGTGGAAATACTGTAAAACCCTTCCCCCAGAGTATTTTTCTATTTAATTTGGAAACTATTCCATAGCTGATTATCAAACAAATCAGTAATCTTTTAGCTAATTCAGGGATAAATGGGCAGTCAGAAAGTATAATCAGCTGGTGTGTGCAGCTGAGTATTTACATTTTTCCTAATGAACAAAGATAAGAAAAGTGCAGGTGACTTTAATGTGTAAAAACCACCATTTAGGGCATGTGCTAGAGGGAAAAATAAAAGTAAATTACTGATTCAAGCTAATCACTAATACTGTATGGTTCCTGGCCTCAGCCCTGTTTTGAATCTCTTTTTGAACTTGTCTTGAGTCAAGGAATATTTAGGACTGCCTCGGTCAGGTGGTTGCTCCATTTTTTTTTTTTTATTATTTGGGAATATTGGGGAACAGTGTGTTTTTCCAGGGCCCATCAGCTCCAAGTTGTTGTCCTTCAATCTGTTTGTGGAGGGCGCATCTCAGCTCCAAGTTCAGTCACTGTTTTCTATCTTTAGTTGTAGGGGGCGCAGCCCACCACCCCATGCGGGAATTGAACCGGCAACCTTGTTGTTGAGAGCTCGGGCTCTAACCAACTGAGCCATTCCCCCCCTCCTCCCCGTTGCTCCATTTTTAAAGACAGTTTGGAAGGTTTTAATATGTTTCTTGTCCTTGTTGAATTTTTTTTCTCCAATTTATGTTGCTTAAAGCTTGATAGCAAGGGTTTCTGAACCTCAGCACTACTACCATTTGAAGCTGGATAAGTCTTTGTTATGGGGGGGCTGTCCTGTGCATTGTGGGGTGTTTAGCAGCACCCTAGACTCTTTTCACTAGATGCCAGCATTTCCCCAGTTGTGACAATCAAAAATGTCTCTAGTCAGTACCAACTGTCCCCTGGGGAGCCAAACTTTTCTCCGTTGAAAGCCACTGCTTTATGATACTGGGACAGAAACTGGTCAGCCAATGAGAATATACCTACTTCCACTTGTACTTGGTAAAAATCCGGTTGTAGCAGCTTGATTTCCAGGATCCCCCCCACCCGCCCCATGTTAATTAATACTTGTTCTCTGAGGCAATATCCTTTTTTGTTTTTCTTTCCAAATGGACTTCTTGCATTTCATTGAAAATCAGTTGATTGAATTAACTTAAATTGAAGGCTAAACCAACCATGCCAATTGGGTTTGTACTAGTTTGTCATCTCTGTTCCTTTCTCTCTGGGGGAAAGCCTCTGACTTAGTAATGCGGTATTGTTTTGCCAGGTCCAACACAGCCTCCATTTAGAAATAGGGCAGTTGAGATTTAGAGAGATTAAAAGGTCACCAAGCTACTACACTTCAGTTAGGTAGTGAGTTCTAGCCTGTCTGACAGTCCTTACTATTCACAACAGCAATTCTCAAAATGTGGTCCATGGACCCCAAGGAGTCCCCAAGGTTCTTTCAGAGCTCTTTCATGATAATAATAGTCTTCATTTATGTGTTGCTATTGTCACTGATAGACCAGACACACTGATGAGTAACTGCTGACATCTTAGGGTACAGCAGATACGGTGTTCACTGCCCTTCACTCATGGTTCTAAAAGAAAGTTCCTTTTAAGAATATCCTTGGGGAAGCAAAATATTATTAATTGTTAAATCTCCACCCTTGAATGTATGGGAAGAGGCATAAAGCACTTGTGCTACATACAGCATCTGATGGCTATCTCAAAGAAAAGCCCGGGTAAGATTAAGTTGTGAGCTGAACAGGCCACTTTTTTCATGATAGACCATGGATAAACTATGATTTTCAGCCTTGTGTTTTTGGCATGTTTTCTCAAAAATGACAAGTGAGCTTATCACTTCAAGGAAGACAACTGACAGTGTTTGTTGCCAGTCGATAAAAATTAGAGCTTTCCAACAAAAATTAGGATTTTAGACATAACTGCCACTGTGAGCTTAATAAATGTGACTCCTTTTTATTGTATAATGAACTCTGCCAACATGTGGACAGTCTGCATAACTTAGGGAACCAACGTTTTCCAAATAACTGTAGCATGGTATGCAAGGTAGTATAACATCATGCTTTACAAAATGGAATTGTCGAAAAGAATGTCTGCAATTACCTGAACTGAAGCTTCTGGGACCCTTAACCTTCCCCTGGCTCACAGGGAAGGCTATTTATAGCACTTCTCTTTCCCTGGAATATTCCAGAAGGGAAGGAGGAACTGGGGAGGGAGAAAAAAGTTAACGTGGGGGTGTGGGGAGGGGTGAGGAGAAACGTATTGCTTGATGATCACCAGTGTATGCCAGCACTTTATATAAAGCTGATGTTATGCCACCCACACAGAACTTCCTAAAATGGCACTAGCAGGAAACAGACGTCCGCCAGCCACTGCTGCACAGCGGTTAGAGCCCATAAGTAAGGACTGCAGCCAGAGTCGTGTGTGTATAGAGCTGATTCTCTTCCTAGCAGTTCTCACACAGAGGCGGCTAAGAGATACTCTGTTATTCCTACCTAGATTCATTACTGTTTGAGGAGTGCGTTTCATGCATGACATGACTTCCTTGTAAGATAGGACCTCTGTATTCTCACAGTGCCTGGCCTTCAGGTGACAGGACATCTATGCTGAATGAAAGCGTGTAAGTTAAGTTACCTGCATGTTTTAGATGCGTCTCAAGAGGTGTGATTAACTTTTATAATCCATCCGTGATTGTCTATCCATGATCCTCCTTTCATCGGTTGCTTTTCTTGGAAGAGAGTGCAGAAAACCAAGACTTTTCTCTCATAAGGGAAAAAACAAGTTTATCTCAGTAGCCTCCAGAATAATTTGGTGTCCAACACGCTCCATTCTGAGTGGGAAGCAGCAGTCAAGTATCCACCTAGAACAAGCCATTCTGTTCCCATGACTGTTCACTTAAAAGAAAGCTGGAGGTAGTCAGTTCATACCAGAACCTCAGCGTTTTCCGAATGTTTGGCACAGCTGTAAACACAGTCACACTGAGGGAAGACCACGTTATTTGAGCTTGTTCATGCAAAGGGGGTGTAATATGCACTCCTACTATGGTATGCTTTTTATTCTTTTCTGCCATGTATTCTTATTAAAAGATGGTGATTCCATATGGTTTTCATTTGAGTTCTGACCATTTTGTTGTACCCAGCCCTTTTAGCAATATTGTAGCGTCCCATTTGCAGTTGAGTACCATTTTGCATTCATCCATTTCTCCCAGTGGTGTTCATCAGAGGCCATCATAGTCCTCATATTTGCGTGACAAAAACTGATTTTTCCCACTGATGTCTGTGGTACAACCAGCAGCTTTCCACGTACTCAGTTCTTATCTGATGTAGCCCGAATGATTGCATGAAGGGACGCCAAAAGCCTGGCTGAAGTTCCAAATTCTTTGGACAATTCTATCGATCCGTTTGTTCATTTAGTTTTAACTTGCCCTTTTTTCATCTGTAGCTCCCAGTTGAGTGGCCTGAATATGTTTTGCACATGCTCTAATTTATAAGTGAGAATTTGGGCATGCTGCCCTAGGTTTTAGACTTAAAACTACTTCCCACTGCCATAATACTTATATAATGCTTTTTATTTTTAATATAAAACCTCATTTTCCTAAAAGAGAAAAGAATGAACATTTATCAAGTCCCAGCTAGATGCAGGAACTGTGTGCTTGACTTTGTGTGTTGTCTTTTTTCACAACATACACACAGGTGATGTGTTTCCCAGTTTACTTAGGCATGAGGAAACTGAGGCTCAGAGTAGCAGATACCTACCCCAGGTCACACAGGCCAGTAAGTGGGAGAGCTGAGATCTGAAACATGTCAATGTGACCACAGATAGATGGTCCACAGATAGATCATTCTCCTACTGCGTGACCTCATCTAGAGCGATGCCATCCTCTCCACAGGGTTGTTGACAGATGAGATTCTGTTCATGAAAGTGTAAAATTATGCAGTGCTACAGAGTGCTATTGAAAAATTATAAATACATAAATATATGTATATATGATTATGTGTATATATATATATATAGTTGTATTTATATACATATATATATTTAAAATTGGTTGACAGTTAATATTTCAACTCTTTAAATATTGAGCTCATTTTCCATTAACTAAATACGCAAACAACTGGTTGGTCCCTAAAAATAGATGTCAGATGACAGAGGTTGTCTGAGCAAGAACAGGAGCATCTTCAGAACAGAAGCCAAGGAAGTTTCTGCTTCTCTGACACACTGCTCCCTTCACTCATTCCGAGACCTTCCTACTTCTCTGCAAAAGTCCGGTGCAGAGCAGCCCCTACATTAGTCACAAGTTCCCATTCATCATGGGTGGCTCGAGCCAGGCCTCCAGCAGAGGCATTTCAGGTTGTTCTCTTTCACTGCAGGCTTTCAGCATGTACTCAGGCCACTCTGTCAGATCTAGCAGGGAATCAATTCCCTGTGATCCGGAAGCATCCATAAATTCTTGACAGTGTTCAGAGAACAATGTGAAACCCTGGGGCCCTTTCCCAGAATTGGGGTGGTGGGAACACTGTCCTGTTGACTAAGCCTCTTAGACAAACACGGGTTGGCAAACTGCAGGAAGCTTCATCTGAGGACCATTCAGGGAGGGCTTTTGGGTTTACTGGCCTAATTACTCAATGTGACATTATAAAACAAATTGTCATTCTGCAATTACCTTTTAACTTTTATTCCTAAAACAGAACAGCGACGAAGATGTTACTTAATAAATACAACTTGTAACCATGTTGATAGCCAAAACAATTTCTCAAGTTAGTGTGCACTATGAATTAGTTTGAGCATATTTGCAATTGAGATTTAGTACAGTAGGTCCTCACTTAACGCTGTCCATAGGTTCTGAGACTTGAAGCTAAATGATGAATAATGAAACTGTGTTGAACAAAACAACATTATTCAAGGTGCTGTACTGTGATTGGCTGTAATTATAAAGGAAGACAAACACAACTCATACGATCTAAGTTTATTCCTAAATGCCATCTCTCTTAGAGAATAGGCAAATTAAGAAAACTTTAGAGAGACATAATGGTGTGTTTATGAACTTTCTTATACAGGTGACAAAAAACACACTAATATGTATAGTTCCAAAATCAACAAATTGCTACCATCCCTATTTTTGAAGAACACATAACGAGAAAAGGAATGGCCAGTCTATAGAAACTCGTTTTAGAGACTCTTTTTAGTTAGTCAAACTTAGAAGATTAGAAACTTTTGAGTTACACAACACAGTTTTGGTTCTTAAGTTCCTTACGAAGATGCAACATTGGAAAGCATTGTATCATTTATTATGAAGTGAAGTGCTTCATAGTAAACTTTTCCTCTGGCATTAAAAGGATCACTGTTTTGTTGGCTTATATCTTTATAAGCAAATGTGGCAAAATGTTAAGAATTGGTGAGTATAGTTAAAGGGTATATATCCATTGTACAATTCTTTCCACTTTTGTTTGAAATATTTCAAAACAAATTAGGAAGAGAACATTTATCTTTAAACACTAGTAAACTCTAGACCTGCGCTCATTGTGGTGAGAAGTCTGCAGAATGAAAACCGAGACCTAGTGGGAAAAGCACATTCTCATTTCCCATCTTTCTCTCCAGGGCATATCTTCATTGAGTGGGGAGCGCAGAATGGTCCTTACTATTGAAAGTCTCGTGCTTTTTCCAGTTACCGCAAACCAGACAAGAAGGTTAGAGGAAGGAATATTTCTGTGTCAGTCTTTTTTAAGTCATAAGAAACTGTGGCTTCAGCCAAGATGATGCTGGGGATGAAAGATGTAGGACCAAACCACCGCGTGTCCCCGAAAATAAGACCCAGCCGGACAGTTAGCTCTAATGCGTCTTTTGGAGCAAAAATTAATTGAAGACCCGGTCTTATTTTACTATAAGACTGGGTCTTATATAATATATATAATACGATATATAATACATAATATAATATCAGGTCTTCTATTAAGTTTTGCTCCAAAAGATGCATTAGAGCTGATGGTCCGGCTAGGTCTTTTTTTCGGGAAACATGGTAATAATGTAAAATGTTTTGACTCTAGTAGAGGACATGAAAAGAATTATAATAGGACTTGATTGAATTTATAAAGATGTCTGTGTAAGATCTTAAAATTGGAAAGAAAAAAAAGTGGTGTCCTTAGCAATTAAACAGGTTAAGAGGCATCTTTTGGGGGTGATAGGTATATACTATCTCTTGATCATGGTGGTAGTTACACAACTATCTACTTAATAAAACTCATCAATTCCACACATAAATGGTGAATGCTACTGTATGTTAGTGACACCTTAATAAAGGTGATTATAAATATAAACAAATTGTAAGCAACTAAAAATTATAATTCCTAAGTGAAGCACAATCTCACCATTCTTTTTAGGGGATACTTTAAAGAAATGACCTCACTCTTAATTTTGTGTAAAAGAATCGATCATTATTTGAATATACTAGATACATAGGATGTTTAATGCTTGCTAGTACTTGAAGCCCAAGCATGTGAATGTGCTCATCGACCAGTGAGAAGGTAAGAGAACTGTGTGTTGATGCTCCTTGGACAGTCGTGGAGTCACATAGTAACACCGCTCTCTTCCTTCTGTAGCGCTGGAATGAGACCAGATGTAAGCTCTCCTCCGTCCACCTCCTCAGCAGCGTCGGGACCACCTCCCAAACTCTGCCTTGTATGCTCTGATGAAGCCTCGGGATGTCATTACGGGGTCCTGACCTGTGGAAGCTGTAAAGTCTTCTTCAAACGAGCAGTGGAAGGTAGTGTGTGTTTTGAAGAGTTTTATTTTTCCTCTATTTGGTTCGTGTTTCTCCAAGTGGATTTTGAAGTTTCTAGTATAGGCAAAGCCCATTAAGGATAGAGGTCAGTGAAGGGGGGAGAAGAGCGCGGTTCCTACCGTGTCTCCCCAAAAATAAGACCTAGCCAGACCATCAGCTCTACTGCATCTTTTGGAGCAAAAATTAATGTAAGACCCGAACTTATTTTACTATAATATAAGACCGGGTCTTATATAAGTCCAGGTCTTATATTAATTTTTGCTCCAAAAGACGCATTAGAGCTGATGGTCCGGCTAGGTCTTATTTTCGGGGAAACACGGTGGGTCCTCCAGTGGGAAAGAGATTTTTAAAAGCAACATAAGCAGAACTAGAATAAAATAGAGAAGTATAAACTGAAGGGAGGGGCTTGGTCAGAGAACAGAAGGTAAGTAAGTGTAAGAAAGGGCTGCCATGTGAAATGATGGAGTTAGATAGTGACATAATGCTCACTGTATTAGAATCATGGACTTTATTTAATTCCCATAAAGTAGTTGGTTTTAAAACCACCAGCCATTCCAGTCTGGCAAAAATGAATGACATTAAGAACTGGGGGTTTCTGTTTTGGGTTGTTTTTTTTTTTCCTGTTGAACCAGAGCTCTGTGCTAAGTGGTGTAAATACAATGTGAGACCTGATCCCTGCCCTCTGGCAGGTCACAGTCTACTCGAAGTGACACATGAGTTAACAATTACAAAGGACAGAGATTATAAAACGTGATGACCTTCCTGAGGGGTCCTGAGGGGGTCCGGAGAGAAGGGTTTTAGAGAAGGTGGTTTCCCTGTGTGGATGTTGTGTGAGTATAAACTTGACCCTTGTCGTGGACTCAGCCTGCTGACCCGGGCAATAGCATCAACTCTTTAAAGAAGGAGGAATTCTTTCCACAGCTAATTATTATTGGAAGTCACTAAAATGTTCTCATATTTCCAGTGAATCCATTTGGAAAAAATTATGTAATTTAGTTACAGTAAAGCAGTTTGAGGGCAGTGTGGCCTGAGTAAATTACCTAAAGATTACTCTGAATATATTAATTTTTAAAGAAATATAATCATTTATTCATTCATAGTATGAGAAGGAGTATTAGTATTATTTGGCTAGAGTTGTATTTACATATCCTTGAGAGTCACTTTCTTTTGTTTGGATTACTTTTTTACTACATTAGAAACCATGAAATGACTCGTGCTGACCCACAGAGCAGGCGTGGCCCAGCTGGTCACCCCCCGCCACTGAGCACAGCACACGCAGAGCCCCCCACCAAGGAGATGTTCTTACTACAGACCCAGAAGGAAGCCGCTTCCTGTCCTCAGTTTACTTTATTCAGCACTTTAACTGATTAGTTATTTCCATGATATAAATGTAGTGCTGAGTGACACAGTATTGCTATACATAACAAGTAGTATCAACAAATTGATTTCTGAGGGTGAAATTCAGAATAACTCCATGGAGCCTTGAAAGAAATGTGGATATTTTAAAAAATATTTTTCATTCTCCGCCATTTTCACTACAATTATTCTTTAAAACAGGGCTACAAATTCAAATGTCTGCAGGGACCAAGTATCTCATTATGGCCAAATAGAACCAGGGGAGGGCAGGTATGAATGCTAGAGAGCCAAGCACGCCCTACCTAAAAGCATCTAAATGCAACTTTTTAAATAAAACGTAAGCTAAACTACTTCCCAAATAAAACACCACTGCAGGTTATATGCCCCCTGGTTTAATCTGATTTAGAATTAAATTCTTGTATTTGTCTTTAGGTCAAATTTCATTGAACACTGGCTATACTATTTCAAAATGTTTATCATTGAAGTATTTCAGTTAAGTATGATAGCTAGATTACATGATTAACGAGGAAAGGTTTAAACGTGGACTGTATTAAGTAAATCCTTTCCTTGGATTTTGTAATTAAACAGTTACAAAGATGTAGCTTATCTGATTTGTATTATACTTAGCACTCCATTTGTAACACCTGCTAGAAACTATAAGTTATCCCCAAAATTGGCATAGCACAATAAATACCCAAACATTTAACTACCGTGTTTCCCTGAAAATAAGATCTAACAGGAAAAGAAGCCCTCCCATGATTTTTCAGGATGACATCCCCTGAACATAAGCCCGAATGCATCTTTTGGAGCAAAAAATAATATAAGACCCGGTCTTATTTTTGGGGAAACATGGTATTCTTAGCAAATTTGCAGCTTTACTTATTTATTGCCCATACAACCCAGATCAAGGACGGATATTTTGAAGTTATTTTTATTTGTTATTCTGGGAGTTGCTTTTCTGCATTCAGAAAAGCACTTCGGGTAGCTCCATTTCTTTCGATGTATACTAGGTCAGTGATCTTCTTTTTTTCCTGATTCCCTTTTTCTTATGTTCCCTTTGCACAAAAGTACATCTAATCTTTGTTGGTGGGTCATAATGGAGACAGGCATCCGCTAACCTTAGTTTACCCGGCACCAAGCACTGTGTTTTATGTCCGTCATACCATTTAATTAGCAGCTCTGTGAGCTCTTAGATGCCATTATGATCCATATTTGATAGATTAGGCAACTGAGGCTCAGAGAGTTTAGGTGGCAGAACGAGTTTGAAACACAGCAGTCTCCAAACAGGCTCTTCAGTGTCACACTGACTCCCCGACAGGTACATAATTGTATCTTGTCACCTGGCAGTTTATAACCTAGTTTGATACTGAGGAGTGACTGCATTTACTGAGTGCTTACCGTGTGCAGGTGCTGTAGTAGGAACCTTTTACACAACTGCTGTAACCCTTGCAGAAGCCTAGCCAGATAGGCGCTAATTTTCCAGACTTACAGGTAGATGGGGAAGCAGAGGCTCAGAGAAGTCAGTAAACATTAATGAGATCACACAGCTAGGAAATAGAGCTGTGAGTCAGATCAGGGGCTTCCCGGCACCTTCCCAGTGCACGTTCCACTACACCATGCTGTTTCTGAGAGCAGGTACAGAGAGAAGCCCAAGCTGACCATCAAAGCTCACATGTAAAACCCGGACACTTCAAACAGGTAGAACAAGCTGCAGAAAACCCTAGAACATGCCCCTTGCTGTGTTGCCCATTTACTGCACCACTTCCATGATCTGGATCATATCTTTACATCACTGTCCTATTTATTACCTAACACTTTGCTTGGATCACTCTTTTTTAAAACTTAATTTTTAAAAAACCCACAACTTGACTATCCCTACCGTATTAATAGATTATTGCTGTATATCACATTGCCCCCAAAATGAGTGGACTGAAACAAGAAGCATTATGTCGTGCAGTTTCTGAGAGTCAGAAATTGGGGAGCAGCTTATTAGCTGGGTCGTCCTGGGACTCTCAGGAGGCTACACTGGCTGTTGTGGGGCGGGGGGCGTGCTGCAGTCGTCTGCAGGGTCCACTTGCAGCCACTAGCACTGCTTCTGGCAGGAAGCCGCAGGTCCGCAGTGCGTGGGCCTCCTCTAGGGCTGCTGTCAGTTGGCATCCCCTAAAACAAACGGTCCACGAGAGAGAGGGACCAACATGGAAGCTTTATAACTTAATCTCAGATGTGACATCCTGTCACTTCTGCCATATTTTACTGGCCACAAAGACCAGTCCTGGTATAATATGGGAAGGGACTACACAGAGACCACTGGTGACCATCTTGGAGGCTGGCTACCACACTGACCATAAATAGAAAGCAGAAGCATTCGCCAAAAATAGATTTTAGCCACAGAAATAAATACAATGCAAACAAAACAATGTTAAGCAATTCCAGCTGGCTTGAAGGGTTTTCTGACGTCTCTCCATTAGCTGGAAGGGAATCGACCAAGTGGTGTGGGATGTAGGAACTCCAAACTAAGACGTCTCATCGTCTTGTCAAAAGGATTGACAGGGACTGACTACCAGTGGCACGTGCCCAGGCCTTGTAAACCGTGACCGCTAGTTGAAAGTCCTCATGTTATAGATGAGAGCGACAAACTTGCCCAACTTCATACTAATAACCAGGTAGGATTAATTTTAACTTAGGGATACAATGCTCCCTGATCCTGTAGCTCAGATTCTTAGATGTGCCTGAGACATACCTGGGATAAAGAAACCATTATTAGCATAAAATGTACGTTGATATTTCGGTTGGATATAAATAAAACATTGGAATTTTTTTCTGTTTTTAGCAATGAATTGAGTAATTTTTTCAGTTGTCTCTTCCAGTAACTGCAGGACAATGATTTGGTGATTTTTTTTTAATTAGTTTCATGTGTACAAAACAACAGAATGACTAGACATTTACACCCCTCACAAAGTGAACCCCCCCCCCAGTCTAATACCCTCTGACACTGTACACAGCTGTTACAATACCACTGACTTTATTTCCCCGTGCTGGACCTCACATCCTTGGCGATAGATATTCTTTCTTGCATAGATATTCTTTCTTGCGGAGTAGAACTTCTTTATATTGTAACTGTTTCAACTATGCATTCATCCATTGACCCTACTTTCGCTTTAATAGAGGATAGAATTATTTGGTTGATGCCTGCATTTCATGTTCAAGTAAAACAGCTAGGAAACTTACACCAACACAGAAAGGAACTGAAACAGCTGGCAGAGACATTTGGCATTGGAGAGCAGCTCTGGAACAAAGCTCAATTGTCGACCATTAGTCAGCTCTGTGGCCTGTTCCTGATACAGTTAACCACCTTCCCAGACCAATGTGTAAAGAACACTGTGATTTATCGTATGAGGGAGAAGTAAATAATAGTTTGTTTTCATCCAAAGCAAGTCTTAGGTTGTCCTATGAGTAAAATATCTTTTCCCAAAAATCAGAACTAGGTATTTTCAACCTAGTAAATGGAATTTTTCTCTTTGCTTTGCATGTGATTTATTTCTGAGAAGAGAAATAGCTTGCAGTCTTGTGAAGACCATCCCCTCTAGAGTAACTAAGGTACATGGGTTCTCAGTTACGAGTGCATTTATTCAGCCATGCTGGTCTTGTGGAGGAGGGTCCTTTCAGTTTTTGCCAGGCCAGCAGATCCTCAGAGAGTTTTCTTCAACATTCAATAACCAGATGAAAACTACAAGAACGTGCATTTGGGGAGAGGGTAGGGAGACTTATTCTTTTCCTAGAAAATTTTTGCCAGGTGAAAACCGCACTTCCCTCTAACACCTTATTTAATAACTGTGTGTCAGAAAATTTTAGACAGTCGTGGTCGTTTAATAAATATTTGGGATCAGTGGTGAATTCAAATATACGTACATTCTAAAAGCATGTGAAATAATTAGCAAGCCTCTGAAAGATCCATTAATATATGCAGTAGTTTAGTTTGCCGAGTCTGTGATTCACCTAACTATTTGGTGGCAACCTTAAGTGTTTGCCTATCATTTCATTTCATTTAAAATTGGGAGGGGGAGCACATTTTATTTGTACGTGGTGGCATAATGTAGAATTAAAGTCATTTTCACTTTGGGACTCTCACAGTATTTTTAAGCCAGTTTCCTCTTTCTTTAGTTCTCAGCATTAGGTCAGAAGTCATAAGAAAACAGTGATTGCAGACATCTGTAACTGTTAAAAGAAGAAACTTCTTAAAGCACACTTTATCAAGAAGGAGGTTACTCTTGGGGGGAAAGGAGTGGAAAGGCAAGAAGAGGGTTTGTAGGGCACTGCTCTGCTGCTTGATCTGAGAGCTGATTACATGGAGGGGGTCATGAAAATTTATTTGGTCGTACACTTAGGATTTGTGCATTTTTCTGTAGATATGCTGTCGTCAAGATTTTTTAATGAACTATGTTTAATTTGTTGAACAGAATAAGAAAGAGACCTTCTTTTTTTGAGTTGACCGTTCAACCTTGTAATCGCCATGTAAGAAGTACACCGTACCTTCCTTAATCGATGCCTGGCTATGTTCTATCTAAAAGAAAAACAGACAGAGTCACTCCAAAGACCTGGGAAATTTTAACAGTGTCTTTATTTCCCACATAGGACAACACAATTACCTTTGTGCTGGAAGAAATGATTGTATCATTGATAAAATTCGAAGAAAAAACTGTCCAGCGTGCCGCTATCGAAAATGTCTTCAAGCTGGAATGAACCTGGAAGGTAATGTAAATACCTGAAAGGAATTATCTCTGCATCATCTAAAAAGTTATTTTACTGTGCAGATGTAATAGTTTAGTTATTATACATGTGCTTGACTAGCATAATTTTATATTATTGCTTAGTAAAAGTAGGATTTTTTTAATGAATATTTCATATTTTGCTTAAGTTTATTCACCAGTTCTTACTACTGTATTCAGTATAGCCAGACTACATACTAAAAGAGAAATTATGTAATAATGAAACTTACAGAATTTGAAGCAGCATTACTTTTATAGATCTGCAGAGGAGGAATTCCTCAAGGCAGCATTGGATGGCTTCTGTTATCTTTTTCAAGTAAAGAAGAACCCTGAAACTAGTTCTAAGTTTGATTTTCGTATCCCTTTTGATGAAACAAGTCATATAATTAACATTGACCTCGTCATTTAAAAACTTTCCTCTGCGAAGAGTTTGGAATTCTGCTTTAACTGAAATTGCAAGTTCCATGAAGGTGGTGATCTGATAACCCATGTGCTTCGTATTTGTTGTGATGGAAGCCTTTTATTCAGCAAGTGCTCAGTGAGGCAGGCATTAGACATAAAATTGTGCCTGTATTCAAAGAGTTGACTGTCTAGTTAAGTTACAGAGTCAGTCACAAAACGAACAGAGCCACAGAGCAAGAGGAGGGTCACCTAATTCTGTTCTGAAAGAAGCAACATTGAATTTTTAATCTAGAAAAGCTGAATAGGAATTAGGTGAAAATAAGGGCAGGGAAATGAACAGATTTGTATTTTGGAAAGACTAGTCTTGGTTAGAGAGACCAATTAAACAACTGGAGAACTCTAGATAAGACACAGTGATTGACATGAGAGGAAGAATGGGAACCATGTGTTTCTTTTGATAGAAGTACCATCTGTCCCCGAAAATAAGACCTAGCTCTAATGCATCTTTTGGAGCAAAAAGTAATATAAGACCCTGTATAGTATTGTATTATATTATATAAGACCAGGTGTTACATTATAGTAAAATAAGACTAGGTCTTATATTAATTTTTGCTCCAAAAGACGCATTAGAGCTGGTAGTCCGGCTAGGTCTTATTTTCGGGGACACACGGTACTAACTGTTGGTGCTATCTAGCACACACTGGATGTGTATCTAAATATAAAGTAGATTTAAGGGTGCCACTACAGATAGATACTAAGTAGCACATATGTAGTTGATAATGTGTAGAAAATTTGAAAGGCTTTAAAAAATCTTAGAGTTTTTTTGTATATGTGTGGTTTGAGTGTTTGTTTTCTAATTATTGCAGTATGTATAAAACCTTTATTTGGAGTAGGTATGTGTGTATGCCAGAAATGTCTGGCGGACCATAATACTTTAAGAACAATTCATGCTTATTTTTTTTAACAATCTTTAGAAATATTCTCTTGCACATCCTAAGCCAGGTAGTTTCATGCCGGCCCCAGAGTAACTTTGCAGACGCAATCAGCTCTCCCAGCGCAGTTCCCTCCATAAATGTGCCTCAGTACTGCAGGTGGTGTATTTTGATACTGTTGCCCCATAGCAAGTAATTCTCAAGATTTATTTTAAGGCAGACTTCTTCACTGCCTACCATTTGAACACAGATAAAATTTTTAATGGTGATCCCAAATGTTTCAGATTTCATTTTAAGGTGTATTGTAACCATTCCAAAATGCAGCTTTATTTTTGGTATAGAGTCAAGTGGAACTTGGAGGCGGATGACATTATCAGATTTCATACCTGATACTTTATTAAGAGAGAAGTGGAGCTATCAGACTCATGAACACTTCAGTAGAGATCATATGTTGACTGCGAATCTGTTTGCTTCAAGGGGCCAGGAACTTTGTGTGGAGTAAAAATCTTAACTAATTCAGTTAAGAACTCCTTACTAAAATTACATGAAAACATTACTCCGTTTTCTTGCTCTAGTCAGTCCAACACAGTTGGGTGTGCTTTTTGAGCTTGATTCAGGAGCCTGCGTTCCTTCATTTAGGACTATAACCAAATAGTAAAGAATTAAATACTTACATTTGGAGCCATAGAAGATATTTTAGAGTCCTCCAGCTTGTCATTATCCTTTCGTCTTTGTTTTAATGTGGGATGTAGGAACACATATTCTAGACAATTTAAAGCTATGGTTAATTGAGGTTTTGACAGTACTATTTCAGTATATTGATGTGAGCCATGCATGTTGTTTTATTGTGTCAACATTCCATGATTTTGAGATCTGGGTTTCAGTAGGAAGCCTTCAGTTGTTTCTTACTGAACCCCCATAAAGGGTTCCCTTATGCATAGGAGTTCTTCTTTTTTTAAACTCTATCACTCCTTTATGGACTAGTATTCTCTGAATTCAAAATATTCTAAAACCGTATTCTACCAGTTGAGGTACTGACATTTCTTATAGCACTGAATGTGTGCCAGGAACTGTTCTAAGCATCTTACATATTTTACCAGATTTAATTCTCAACCACCCTATGAGGTAGGTACTAATATTATTCTCATTTTACAGAAGAGGAAACTAAGGCCCAAGGAATAACTTGTACAGATACCTGAAATTCAAGCATGTTGGTTTCAGATTTATGCTCTTTACAAAATATGCCATACTGTCTCCAACAGAGCATAGTAAAACAAATTAGATCTGTCCTGATCCTGATCCGGATCATATTTCTGTTTTGAAATGCTAACTAAAAAGCCTTAAAATGTCTCAGTACCACATTCAGCACAATAAGTAAATGGGACCATTCTACTGATGTAAACGACAGGCTTTTTTTCTCCCTAACACTGGACATTGAGATATATAGTTCCTGCCACCATACCTTTCCTCCACAAACTATTCTGTCACTTTAGGGACAGAAGATCTAATCCTTATTTTAAAGGTGATTAGGATATACTTTTTCCCTGAGCAAAATGGTTGGCATCTCTGGTAACGGAGGCATGTTCATTTCTTCATTTCAGTTACATGCCTTGCCCTTCCTTGGAGTTCTGAGTACTTTACAAATGCTGTAATTCTGTGCTCGCTTTGGCAGCACGTATACTAAAAAAGAATATATAATTTTTATTTATCACTAAAACAGAGTATTAGTGTGTTTACTAAAATATGTACAGAACCCATGGTGTAATGTGATTACACGGTTCCAGACTAAGTCAGAGATAAAAGCTTTAGTTACTTTATTATGTAATATGAAAATGGATGCTTTAGGTTTATAGAATCATCAATATAACTCTAATAAAGGGAAATGAATAATTTATGTGAAGAAATGTAAAGTTTTTCTCTAATCTCTCCAAGTGTTTTTACTTCCTAGTAGTACCCATCATTACAGGTTATTTGTTTTCTTAAAAATGAATTTTTCTGTTGTTAGAACTAATACTAGCTTTGGCATGTGATCTACTGTGTAATCTTCCTATCTTGATAAGAAGGGGACTTTGTGTAAAGGTATTATAAATAGTATATATATATATATCTTCACTATATACATCCCCCCCCATAATTTAGATTAACCCTTAGACAGATTTTCTAGTCTGGTATTACAAGCTTAAGTTCTATCTTTCAATTGATAGTAAAAGTAGTTTGTCTTACATACCAATGAAAATTTTGATTTTGGATTGAAAGTGAGACAGAAATTAATTTATGGAAGTGATTTGTTTAGATCGCTTTAACATAGTACTGTAAGACACTTAATTTTGTAGAAAGTATAACTGTAATAAAAATAAAGTAACTGGCTTATTTGTAGAGGAAATTAATATAGGAATAGGTTTCTTTGTCCTTTGCTTTCAGAAAAAAATGTTTTTTTCTCTTATTCCATGTCACTTTATCATAATTACTAAATAAAACATTTCTCCTCTTTCGATCTAAATAGTTTCAGAAATTAAAATGCCTCTTGAATAAAGTGTTCTACCTACACCTTCCCATTGCAACTCATTTCTGTGTATTTTTTAAATACCCACAGCTCGAAAAACAAAGAAAAAGATAAAAGGAATTCAGCAGGCCACTGCAGGAGGCTCCCAAGAAACTTCTGAAAATCCTGCTAACAAAACAATAGTTCCTGCAACATTACCACAGCTCACTCCTACCCTGGTGTCTCTGCTGGAGGTCATTGAACCTGAGGTGTTATATGCAGGATATGACCCCTCTGTTCCAGATTCCTCATGGCGAATCATGACCACACTTAACATGTTAGGTGGGCGGCAAGTGATTGCAGCCGTGAAATGGGCAAAGGCGATACCAGGTAAGATGCAAAAGATGACACAGCTAAGGCACAAACCTTTGTATTTTCCTTTTTTAAAATTATAATTGACATGCAATATTGTATTACTTTCAGGTGTACGACACAGTGATTCTACATTTTTATACCTTACGATGTGCTCACCACAATATGTCTAGTAATCTTATCTGTAACCATACAGAGTTATTTAAGATATCATTGACTCTTTTCCTGTGCTGTACGTTACATCCCCGTGACTTATTTTATAATGAAATTAGTACATCTTATTCCCCTTCACCTTTTTCATCCATCCTCCACCACCCTGGCAACCACCAGTTTGTTCTCTTGTATCTATGATTTGTTTCTTAAACAAAAACACTCTGGCTCTTTATTATCCGGGTCCCATGGTGGATATTGTTTCTTATACTCAGTTCTGGGGAAGAGCCAGGTAAATATGGGAGACTCTGTAATAAAACTTTTCAGATTACTTAGAGCACAGTCATTTCAGATAGGACAATATAATAGAAGAACTAGAGTTGCAAACTTCTTTTACAGTTAAGTAGGGGAAGAAAATGTGTTTTCCTTCAATGTATCACTTTTTACATTCAGGTGATTTGTAAAATTGGAAAACAGTCAGGCATGGTGACACTTTGTCAAAATGTACTGAGTAGAATGATTTCAACGCTTCACTCCATAAAATGGTACACATTTAATGTAAATTTTAATCTAATTGTTACGAAATAAAAGTTCCCCCATTGGAACTTAATGTGGAACAGCATAGGTCCAGGGGGACATTCACAAGCTTATGTTCACACACATAGTTAGAGGCAGAACGAGGATGAAGTGACCTGACCTATCAGTCCTACCAGGTCAAGGGGGAGAGAGGTCTGAATACCAGGGGAAATTTGTTTGTTGACTTAATTGAATGAATACTGTCCTCAGCCCGGACTCTTGGCTTGCTCTTTTACTTGACTGGGCAAAAGGTGACAAAAACTGGTTTGTTTTTGAACTTTGAATGCTTTTAAAAGGCACTGAAGTCTTATACATGTCACACGACAAAGGAGAACTGAGCCCACTTGGTGCTCCATTTCCTCTATCTGTTAGGGGGTCCCCCAAAAAAAGGCTAGTTCGTATCTGGTCTGGTATCACCAGCTTATCCTGACACCTTTATTTCTCTTAATTCAGGCTTCAGGAACTTACACCTGGATGACCAAATGACTCTACTGCAATATTCATGGATGTTCCTCATGGCATTTGCCCTGGGATGGAGATCATACCGACAAGCAAGTGCAAACTTGCTGTGTTTCGCTCCTGATTTGGTTGTTAATGAGTAAGTCATTTGTGAGTCATTTTCCCTGTATTTCTAAGGTATTTTTAAGCAGCTGATGTTTTCCTGGTGCACAGCTGCTATTGTGATCATTCAGGACTGAGTCGGTGCTGCCAGCAGCTATCATGTGGCCTCATTCCTGTCCTAGGACCTACTTAAGGACGTTACTGAAACAGTGAGCATCTCTGGGGCAGTACAGTCCGCAGCAAGTAAAAAGGAACCTTGTGGTGGCGTTGTGTTAATTACATAGCCCTATTGCAGAAAGGAAAAGGAGCATGACACAGTTCCATTCTGGTAGATATCACTGCTGGAGGGACATTCCAGCGAGGCTGAGGGCAGGCGGTGCAGCCAGAGAAAGAGGTGTCCCCACGTGGGCCTCCACACTGTTTGTGACTTAGAAAGAACACAGGCACGAGAATTATTTTTTTAATTGGGAGAGAAGCAACCAAGTATAAATGAGCCCTTTTCTGGCCTTCTAGGCCCACGCTCTATCGGGGAAATATGTCAGGTGTCCATTCCCTCTTACCTCATTGCACTGGTTTCCGAACTCATTTTCTGCTTCCGGTGTCTCCTCCATCGTGTTGCCTCGTTTTTCTTCCTAAAACAGAGTTTGATCACATCACTTATTTCCCTAGCACACAGATGTCCTGTCTCCTCACTGACCGGCCAGTACACAAGCATGCTTTTTGGCTTTCCAGAACCTGGCCTCCCTTTCTCTCTCATTGTCCTCACATACTCATTGCTCCCACTCACGTGACCCATTCTTCAAACATTCGATGTTCACGTCACCATATAAGCCCTCCCTGCTATATATCCCAACCAAGCTCTTAGCACTGTCTACTTTTGATTACTACTTTTTGTGCCCACAGCTAATCTCCTTTACTAGAATATGAACGGAGTTCACGCACACACATACCCATGGTCTGAGCAGAGTGAAAAAAGAGGATTTGTGTTTGTGTGAAAAAAGATGGATATTTATTTAACTGTGCGCTCTGGGTATTTACTGTTGACAGGGGTTCAAAAAAAATTAATGAAATCTTACACCACAGTACTGGAATAATAGTCCCATTATACTCTATGTGAGTCAAGCATCTTTAGTAGTTTGTGTTCAGAAGTGGATGCCATATTAAAAGTAACAGTGACAACTTTAAATGTCTAAAGCAGGGGTGTCCAAACTTTTTTCAACGTTTTTCACCAAGGGCCATATGTGGTAAAACACACAAACAGCCGGGCCACTCACTCGAGGTGAAGTACGTATTGCCTCACCTGGTTTATTTAAGTAAACTAAATATATTTTTGGAATTTGCTGCGGGCCAATTAACAATGGATCATGGGCCGCAGCTGGCCCGCGGGCCGCAGTGTGGGCACCCCTGGTCTAAAGGGACAAGGAGTTTGGAAATTAACATCAGTTGATGAACGGGGGATATTTGGAGGAAAACGAAAAGGAGACTTGAGAGCAGAAGATAGCCTAGATATGCTCTGCAAAGATAAAGCAAACATATTATCTCTTGGGAGTGCCAGGCTTAAAAATAATGGTAGAAGTTACAGAAAGTGTCTGAGCTGAGTGTTAAATGGGAGGGCCTGCCTTGTGATGTAGTAAGCTCGCATGATTGTAAGTGTTTTAGTGGAGACTGGATGATACTAGCTCCAGATATTTTAAAGGACATTCTTAGGTATTATGCAAGAAGCTGCAAGTAGGGAGGTAATGCTAGATTCAGAGCAGATCATTTTTGTACTACTACTAGGTAATTCCAAAACTATGATCTGGCAGGATAAATGGGAACTATCCAAAGCAGAGATTTCAGGTATTCTCCAGTGGGCTGCTGGACTACTCGGTGTTTCTCTGTGGTGCTACTTACCTTCCAGCACAGTACTCACTCAGTGGTATATGACTACTTACCAAGTGTCCAACACTATATTAGGAGTTTGATCTGTAACAATGAACACAATAGATGAAGCCCCTGCTAATAATCGATGGGAAAATCAAATAAATGACCAACATAATTTTTGTCATGATACAATACTGTGACTGAGGGGCAAGGAAAGGGCTATGTGCTACGTTAGATTTGGGGACCACAGAAGATCTGTCTAAATAGTTGAGCATTAAATAAAACAAGCTGTGAGAAAGGTAGGGCATTCCAGCCTAAAGAAATAAGTGTGAACCTTGGCATGTGTGAGGAACTAAGAGAAAGTCACGGAGGATATTGTATGAGTTTAGAGAAATGGACAGGGGTCAAGCCAAGCAGAACCTGTAGGCCATGATACAGAATTCAGATTTTATTCTAGGAGCAAAAATAACCAGGGAAGTGTTTCAAAGAGGGTAACATGATGGAGAATGGATTAGAGGGGAACAAATACTCATCATACCCTTAATACCGTGTTTCCCCAAAAATAAGACCTAGCCGGACAATCAGCTCTAATGTGTCTTTTGGAGCAAAAATTAATATAAGACCCGGTCTTATAGTAAAAGAAGACTGGATCTTAAAGTAAAATAAGACTGGGTCTTATGCTCCAAAAGATACATTAGAGCTGATTGTCCGGCTAGGTCTTATATTTGGGGAAACACGGTATGTTGCCTGGTACGTATTAGTGAAGAACTACAAGTATACCAGAGAACAAGCCAGACAAGGTTCCTCACCTTTATTGCTTACACACTAGCTGGGGAGACATACATAACCACCAAATAAAATAATTCGGACTCAAAGTTTTTACCAGAGAGAGGTCTGTTGCTGATAGAGTGGCTAATGACTCCTTGGAAGAGGTGTCATTTGAACTGAGTGAGACCTGCAAGAGAAAGACCAAGCCTCAGAGTGAGAAGTAAGAGGGCAAGAGGCATCTGACATGTATATGCTGCCATGTGCGTATTCCAAGAAAGGGCCACATCTCTGTCCTCAGCTAACACGCACTGCCACGTGCTGGGCCAAACCAGATCTCCACACAGACACACTCCAGGTATCTGTGTCAGAGAAAGAAGTCACCTTGACTGTTGCCAAAGAGAGGACAATTCAAACCACTGCATCACAATTTAACAAGCTTCTAATTGTATGATCAAATTTTAAATTATCTGATAAATATATGTAGTAAACTCAAGGACATTTAAACTCTTTAAATATTTGTTGCTTATTTCAGAATCCAACCATGCTTATTTATATTTTGGAGCTTGTCTTTTTTTTTGTTTTTTTTTTTAAGGAGGGCACAGCTCACAGGGGCCCATGCAGGGATCGAACCAGCAACCTTGGTGTTATCAGCACCACACTCTAACCAACTGAGCTAACCAGCCACTCCCCACCCCCAACCATGCTTACTTAAGAGTCACTTTCTTAAAAAGCAATTTGAAGTCATTCAATTGTGATTAAAACTTAACTGACACTTATATGAAATACCAACTTATCCTTTTATAAAATTTATCGAATTCAGAGTTTTTTATTTTGGCAACACTCAAATTTAGATTTAAACAGCGTAACCTGATCATGCCACATACGTTCCTTACATAAAGTAGGAATTACAGAAAAAATTTTCTCTCAGCTCTATTGGAGGATAAATGGCTCGTGCAAACAATAGTTTTGAAGAGGCCATTCTGACTTCACATTCTTTGTGCATATAAGCTGGGCAGGCCTCCTGTGCTTTTCTTTTAGCTTCCATGCTGCTCTGGTATCTTTGATAGGCAGATTTGGGGTTTCAGAAAGTGTACATTCAAGTTCTGACCATCTAGGTAACTATAAAGCACTGTCTCATCATTTCCTTAGGTCAGAATGTTGTGGAAAATACTGTTTTTCTTACATCCAACTAGAATGATTTTTTCACTCTACTACACTATAACTTTGTCTATAACTACCATGTATAAGAGACTAAAGGAGAAAAAGATACTTCCCAGAAAAGGAATGCTTAATTGCTGTTGAGGACCGGTGCCTCTTTGGGAAGAGATTTTAAATTTGAAGAGTCATGTGAACGCCTCTGTAATCGCTTTATCAGTATACAATTCATGTCTGATGTATTTTAACCCTTTTATTTTTTCTGTTAAGTCCAAGATTACTTTTGGTTAGAAACTTGGAAGTATTTTAAAAACCATGAACTGGGCACAGTTTCAGGCTCTTAGTGTCCTTTAAAACATTAGGAAACTTTAGAGATCTATTTGAAAATTGTAGATGTGATAATGACTGTTGAGAATCCTAACTGACAATTCACTTGGTACCTTTAGTTAGAAGTGTATTCAGTCACACAGTGTCTGTCAGAAGCAGATTTTGGGATATCAGAAAGCCTGGAGTCGAATTCTAGTTCTGACTTTCTGCTTAACTATAAACAGTATCACTTACAGTTGCTTTTAGAATGGAATGCTGTGGGAAAAAAAGAAAAAAAAACCTTTTGATTTTTAAATGGTAGGCTCTAAAACTGTGGTCTAGTTGGCTATATTCAAATGTTACCATAAAACATTGATTTAAATGAGCAAGTGGTAATAAATTCTGCACAATAAATAATACATGGCATGTACAATAAAAAAATAATTTCTCCAAAGTAAAATCAGGTTGTTTCAATCGTCTCTTTAGATGCTCTAAACCCAGGAACAAGTTTAAGGAAAGTTTTCCAAAATTCTGATCTGTGGGGAATTAGCACTCATAGTAATAGTCAGGTTTTTCTTTATGAGTTCAGCTTTGCAAAATAAAACAACAACAAAAAAATGTACTTTTTTGGAACAAGCACTATTTCTTTCTAATTCAAACACTGGTATTTGTCTTCCACAGGCAGAGGATGACTCTCCCCAGCATGTATGACCAATGTAAACATATGCTGTTTGTTTCCTCTGAGTTACACAGGCTTCAGGTATCTTATGAAGAGTATCTCTGTATGAAAACCTTACTGCTTCTCTCTTCAGGTTTGTAGAACACCTATTCACTTCTAAATATGTCAAAAGCATGAAATAAAGAAACAAAGGTTCATTTGTATGCGTAGCACTAATAATTATGCCAAGTCTACTGCTGTCTCCTGCTAGTCAGATAGATTTTCATAAATGTGCCATTAGAAAAGGCACAGCCAATGATACCGAGATGTGGACAAATAGGGTATGTGAGCTGCACAGGGGTCTCTGTTAATCTGGGTTATGTATAGATTTCCTCCTCTCTTCCTGAGACCTTTGGTGACGCCTCTACAGGAGACAAGACACACCCTCCAGAAGGTGTGACTATTAGAGGATTGCTTAATGCAGCGTTGGAGTTGGACTGTTAGGCAGATGTATTCTATCTAGAAAACAGCAACAAGGGTTTATAAAACAATCTTCAAAGTTTAGATCAAGTTACTGGTATATAAACTTCAGTGAGACTACTTTCAGCTAGCAAAGGCGTTACTTAGTTAAAATTAGAAAGCTTTTGAAGAATACAAAGTATCCTGTCTGTATTAGTGAAAATATGGCATTTTAAAGAACTAATAAAAGAAAAATGTGAACCAGTAGGTATTATAAATTTTAGGCCATTCCAGTAAAAAAATACCATTTCCATATACAATAAGTACATTTACAATTTTAAAAGTCTGTTCCTTTAGTAACTGCGGTTTCAAGGTTGTCAGATAACTTTAAGCTGCGGATGTTGCAGTAACTCCTCTTTCACACTCTTTTTGTTCTACATAAAGTTGTTTCATGTTCATGGATTTAAGGAGTATTAATATGAAATCAAAGCAAGAGAATTTTCCACAACCCATTAAAAGCACGTAAAGGTAAAGATTATTGCTAGAGACTCTTTAAAGGTTACCTGCAGCAGTACACTTGTTAAAGAAGTGAGCTTGGTATTACTTGAGTAAACGAAGTTCTGATCATGATTTTGATTGGTAATATCCAGGTATAAGTCAGGGTCAAGATACGAATCAATTTTATAATAAGTAGAAAAATGATGGTTAAAGTTTTATACATACCAGACTCACTGAGCTAGATGTATAGGGAATCATAAGGAGGAAAATATGTACCTTAAGATATAATTAGACTTATACTACTCTGATAGATTACTGGTATAGTACCCTAACCTCCCACTAAAAAGACTGGACTAAAACCTAAATGCAGGCAGGAACCCAAAGGGGGTAAGCTGTACTCTGAAGCTAGCTTTTTCTTACAATTGTTAAATGCATGTGTGTGGTTATGTATGTAAGTAAATGAACAAGAGGATGAAGAGGCATGACTGAGGGAAGTAACAGTGCGTCAGAACTTGAAATTTTCATGTCATAATGAAAACAGCATTTATTTGTACAGCATAGCACACTGCGGTAAATGAATAAGGCAACTTGCAACCAGCATAGCAAATCATTCTCTTAACCCATTCACAGGACACCACCAGCTGAAAAACAGCTCTGGCCTAACATAATCATCAGAGATCCAAAATGAAAATGATCGACAACAGGAAAAGACATTTAAAAGTTTTCAGGCATTTATCTCTTTGTATAAAGACACCAAACCCTATTATCTAGGCAGTACAATGAATTCCACGTAGTATATTAATAAAATCCAGCTGACTGAACAGAAAGGTTAACCAGAAAATCACTGAACAGGCAGAGAAAAAAATCTTCAAAGGAGAGGCAATTTAACGGAACAGCAACCGAGAAAAATGGAATGATGTTTTTCAAAATGGTAAGGGAAAAAAATGAAATGAAGATGGAGTTCTAATAAGTAAACAGCTTGGGAGTTATCACACTTACCCTCACAATAAGAAAAAGCTGAACATACTGAAATCAGTGACTTTTCTTAGAACCATTAGAGAACTGATGTCATAAGGTAAACCGCCAGCTCAAAATCGAAACAGGCAAATACAGAGCAGCACAGACAAGGTCAGCTTCCTGGGGACAGCAGCTTCTAGAGCCAGGAACTGGTAGGGACACTTAATGGTAATTTTGATAAATCCTGGAGACCAAAAGAGGAATAGCTGGAGAGTTAAAAAAACTCTTGGGATCCAGTCTTGGGGGCACATACGTCCTTGGCGTTTACCTCCAGAAGCTCGACCAGGTTCTCATGGTCTGACACCAAAAGCAAAAATTAATGAGTGGGACTACTTCAAACTAAAAAGTTTCTGCACAGCAAAGGCAAGCTACCCAATGGGAAATACTGAAAATTATGTATTTGATAAGAGGTTAGTATTCAAAACACACCAAGTACTCATACAACTGAATAACCAAAAAGCAAACAGTCCAATTAAGAAATGGGCAGAAGACCTGAAAAGACATTTTCCCAAAAACAACATACAAATGCCTAACAAGCACAAGTGGTTAACTTCACTATCAAATCCAAACCACAATGAGGTATCACCACACAGCTCTTAGAATGGCTGTCATCAACAAGTCAAGAAAGAAGTGCTGGCGAGGGTGTGGAGGAAAGGGAAGCCTCCCTCACGTACTATTGGTGGAAGGGTAAATGGGTGCGGCCACTATAGACAACAGTATGGAGGTTCCTCACTCAACAGGTTAAAAATAGAATTACCATACGACCCATTAACTCCACTTCTGGGTATTTGCCCCAAAAAAATGAAAACACTTAGAAAGATAAATGTACTCCCATGTTCATTGCAGAATTATTTACAATAGCGAAGACATGGAAGCAACCTAAGAGTCCATCAGTGGGTAAAAGAATAAAGAAAATGTGATACGTATACGTGTGTGTGTAATGGATTATTCAGCAATGAAAACGAATGAAATCTTGCCATTTGTGACAACATGGACAGACAACCTTGAGGGAATTACGCTGAGTGAAATAATTAGTCAGAGAAAGACAGATACCACATGATCTCAATTACATGTGGAATCTAATAACAACAATAGAAAAAAAAAAGCTCATGAATTCACAGAACAGACTGGTGGATGCCAGAGGCAGAGGGTGGGAGAAATGAGTGAAGTGGGTTAAAAAGTACAAACTTCCAGCAATAAAATGAAGTTAGGATACAGTGTACAGCATGGTTACTGTATTGTATATTTGAAAATTGCTAAGATAGTAAATCTTAAATTTTCATCACAAGAAAATAAGGTTTTTGTAACAATGCATGGTGATGGATGTTAACTAGACATTGTAGTGATCATTTTGCAGTATATCCAAATATCTAATCGTTATGTTGTATACGTGAAACTAAGATATCATGTTTTAAAAAATAATTTTAATCCAGTGAGAAAGACAGAGAGGGAAACAAATCCACAGGGCAAGTATGAATTAAATTAAGACTTTTTGCTCTGAAATCCACTGCTTTTCCTCTATGTTCTTAAAAGTCCTGAAATCCAGAAACCTGCCTCACTTTGCTTAAATTTTGACCATCAAATCCTTTTTTCCTCTAACCATGATTAACACAGAGCTCGAGTTGCTAGGGATACACTTTGAGAAATGTAACACTCTGCAAAAGTCATAATCTCTAAGATTAAATGAAACCATGATTAACTATTCACAATTCTTACTAGTATCAGTTTTTGAAGAGTAATTAAAAAATTGATTTTACATCAATTTTATGATGCAGAATCCATGTGATGTTTTCTCTATTTCTAAGTACGTAAGGGAAGGCAGATAGTTCCCAGTAAGCATACATATATGCTACGTTAAAAAAATTTTTTAAGTCAAGTTTCTTTTTAGATTGGAATTCATATCAACTCAGTATGTTAACACATTAATAAAATGTATTTAAGGTTCTAATTGGTGAGATCACAGATATTCCAAGGTGGACTCAGAGGAATAAACACTGTTGCTGAAGCCTTCTATATGTCTGTAACTAGAATTAAATTGAAGGGCAGAATGACAGTCACTATTTGGTCTTTAAACCAGCTCTGTGAACTAGAAAGGAAGGTGTCATCACCAGCTCTGGTTTTACAGATGAGAAATAAAGTGATTTACCCAAGGTTAAGTCCTCCAATTTCCTATTATTATCCCATATTCTCTTGGCTGTAGTTTCACGGTCCTTGCTTATTTTAACAGTGCATTAAGAGCATATAGACAAAGTCATGAAGTATGCTATTAATAAGACTTGCATTTATGAAAAGTTACCACAAAATTCTCTAATTGACTATATCTTAATCTTTTAGTTCCTAAAGAAGGTTTGAAGAGCCAAGAGCTATTTGATGAAATTAGAATGACCTACATCAAAGAGCTAGGGAAAGCCATTGTCAAGAGGGAAGGAAACTCCAGTCAGAACTGGCAGCGGTTTTATCAACTGACAAAACTCTTGGATTCCATGCATGAGGTAAGTAAGGGTCACACACAAATCTACATATCAGAAGAATTTTCTGGGATATAAAGTATGTTCTAATTAGTGTATATAATTATACACCAAGAGTTGATTTTGTTTTGTTTTTTTTCCATTTGTGAATGCTGATGGTTTTGGCACAAGCTGTGAACCTGTTTGGCACATATTTTTCCATAAGGCCAATTACGAGATTTAATTTCATCTAATCATGTGCATATAACATCATGATGCTACTTTGACAATTTAACAGCACTGTTATTTAAAATTTAGAATTCCCTGTTTTTGCATGATTAATCCAAAGTGAGAATACATCCTTCATATATGTTGGTACTGCAGTTCATCACAAAACACTTTTAATTCCATATAATCTTACATACAATTTAAGGTATTCAAGATGTCTTTGATTTTTACTTAAAACTTCTTTTTACTTAAAACTTCTTTTTACTTAAAACTTCTTTTTACTTGAGGAATTCCAGCAGAGATTAGTCAGATATTCTATCCAGGTCAAATGTTTAACAAAAGAGAGAGGCCGAAAAGTAGGAGATGTCCCTAAAGTTTTTAAGATTAATCATTTACTATATCTTCTCTTGCAGGTAGTTGAAAATCTCCTTCACTATTGCTTCCAGACATTTTTGGATAAGACCTTGAGTATTGAATTCCCAGAGATGTTAGCTGAAATCATCAGCAATCAGTTACCAAAATATTCAAGTGGAAATATCAAAAAGCTTCTGTTTCATCAAAAGTGACTGCCTTAATAAGAAAGGTTGCCTTAAAGAAAGTTGGCTTTATAGCTTTTATTGTACAAACTATCAATTTGTCCTATAGTGGTTTTGTTGTTTTAGTTTTCCTTTTTTGTTTGTCTGGTTTTTGTATTGTTTTAAATACGCACTACATGTGGATTATAGCGGGCCAAGATTTGGCAACAGAAGCAGTTGAGCCATCACTTTTCAGTGTTGGGAAAAGTGGAAATTGATAGTTCGTGGGTCCCGGAAATTAGAAACGATGTGGGGCTGATCTCCACTGTCAGAGAAGGACGGCACCCAAACCACCAGTGCCCAGTCTGCGTCATGAACTTTCTGCTCAGACTTTTCACAGTTGGCTGGGCAAAACTTTCTAGACTTTCTGTTGGTGTATTTTCCCCTGTATAGTTAGGATAGCATTTTTGATTTATGCATGGAAACCTGAAAAAAGTTTACAAGTGTATATCAGAAAAGGAAAATTGTGCCTTTTATAGCTATTACTGTCTGCTTTTAACAATTTCCTTTATATTCAGTGAACTACGCTTGCTCATTTTTTCTTACGTAATTTTTGTATTCAAGTTATCGTACAGCTGTTTAAGATGGGCAGCTAGTTCATGGCTTTGCTAAATCAACCTAAACATGAATCTTCTGTGTGAAAATGGGTTGGTGCTTCTAACCTGATGGCACTTCGCTGTCAGAAGACCACAAAAATTGACTCAAACATCCAACAGTGTCAAAAAGGATCATATTTTGTATATATCTGATTCAGTAAGGAATTAACAGGTTGTGCAAATTAACCATCCCTAACTGGTATAGAGCACCTAGTCCAGTGTGACCTGCTGGGTAAACTGTGGGTGGTGGTTGCAAAAGACTAATTTAAAAAAAAAAACAAAGGAAAACAAATAAAAATAAACATACAAAAAACTACCAGGAGGCCCTGTTTGTACCTACTGCCCTATCTCTGCAGTGATCAGATGGCACGAAAGTTGATAAGCTGTCTTTCAGGACCTTTTGTTGTAGTTTGTGTAACTTCTTAAAAGTTCCAGATAACCAGCTGAAACACAGCTGAGAGATTTTAATCAGACCTAGTAACAATTTCTCTCACTAAACTTGACTCCCCAAAATCAATCTCTATATATGGCAAAAGTGGCAGGACCCCCATTTTCACATTCCCATCTGTCAACAATTGGTCTAGCTTTCCTGGTGACACAGGAAAGCTCAGCTACTGATCTCTGTGATTTAGAACTGTATGTCAGACCTCCGTGTTTGTAAAACCACACACCCCTCATCCCTGTGTGTGCCATCGAATTTAATGAAAACCTTGTGAATTTCTCCTCACTCTCAACAATTATCATTTTACACAAGATAGAAGCTGTAGTAGCCCTTTCTGTGTGCACCTTATCAACTTTCTGTAAACTCAAAACATATTTACTAAGCCACAAGAAATCTGATTTCTATTCAAGGTGGCCAAATTATTTGTGTAATAGAAAACTGAAAAATCTAATATTAAAAGTATGAAACTTCTAATATATTTTTATATTTAGTTATAGTTTCAGATATATATCATATTGGTATTCACTAATCTGGGAAGGGAAGGGCTACTGCAGCTTTACATGCAATTTATTAAATGATTGTAAAATAGCTTGTATAGTGTAAAATAAGAATGATTTTTAGATGAGATTGTTTTATCACGACATGTTATATATTTTTTGTAGGGATCAGAGAAATGTTGATGGATAACCTATCTGATTGATAGTGTATGCAAGCATTCATACAGGCAGTGGTCTCGGACACCAAACAGGTTTGCTCCCGGGGAAGCAGAGGAGGTGAGGACTGGCCCTGTGTGCAGTGAAAGTTGCTGAGGCTCCGTCCCACTCAGATCAGAGGACGTCATCCTCTGCCTCCCAGAATGACCACCCTTCTTATTCCAATAGTGAGTCTGTCCACGCAGGTGTAGTTTACTCACTCTCCCCTTGTGCTCAAGTTGTGTTAACTGGAGACAGAAAGGTGGTGCTTAACATGCTTACAAGCGCCACCTAATAGCAGGGTTACTTTCACATAACAGCCTCTCCAACAGTTTAATAAAAACAGAGGCTTTAGAAGTTTGGCAATAATACGCATAGAGGTACCAGCAATATGTAAATAGTGAAGAATCTCCTAGGTTGCCAATAATACACTAATTCCTTTCTATCCTACAGGACTTCTTTTCCAAACAAAATGAGGACATGTTTTTTTCTTTGAATGCTTTTTGAATGTTATTTGTTATTTTTCAGTATTTTGGAGAAATTATTTAATAAAAAATGTAATAATTTGCTATTTGAATGCTCTCTAAAAGGGAATGTTCCTTTTGTATTGGTTTTAATTGATCTCAAAATATGTTAAGACGGTTTGTAACCCAGCTGGATGTGAAATGTTTGGTGCCTAAGAAATACTGCTTGAATATTATTATCAATGACAGTGTTAAGTTTCAAAAAGAACTTCTGAGAGGTAAATTATTGTTCATTTATAGAATGTTATATGGTTAAAACCAGAAAGCATATTACACAATGTTATTTTGGTCCCAACAACCTTGGCTCTCAAAAAAATAGAGCTCAGTGAAAAAAGATACATGCACTTTGTTCTTGAAGTCAGCTGACATTCATAAAACTATAGGAGGCTGTACATTCAATGGAAAAAGGTGTGCCCTTTTTGAATATGTGGGAAAGAAGAAAGTTATCTTAATTATATTGTTCTTCTGAGTATGATTATGGATTTAAGTGCAAAAAGATGGTGCTGTTTAAAAGCAGCTTCATTTTCTACGTATGTGTTATCTTGCTGTCTCAAACGATTTAAGTTTGTAATAACTTCAGTGAGAGTTGGTGACATGCCTAGGTGACTCACAACAAATCCTGAAAAGTATTTTTAATTACTGATGAAAAAAAAGTGACCCACTTGATGTTTTTAGGCCTTGCTGTGTGATGCTAGCAAGTGCTTTTGGGGTATATATACCCAATCATCTAAAACTATGAGAGGGGAACCTAAAAGAGCACCTACCTTCTGGGGAAAAAAAAAGATAAAGGCCGGAAAGGAAAACCAACATGGTGAGTGTCCATGAAGAGTTGATGGCTAGCATAAGATTAGCTCTGGGTGTGCAAACAAAGGAAAGCCAAACGTACTTCAGAACGGGGCAGTGGGAGGGATGAATAATTCCAATTTTGCTTATTTGTACAACCTATTATCATTAAGTCTTATCATTTTAGTTACCTGTTAAATACCCTAAAACTACATCATCATGCAAGGAACAAGATTACTATGATCTGTCAAAATGGAAGCACTGTGGTAGCCCTCAGTGAGACTTCGTGATCTTGGTCATTCACAAGACCACAGCTGTAGAAGAATGTGTTCTCTGTGCCTGGTGTGAGACTTGGAAGGGAAAATAAGTGTAAGAGGGGACTTTAACCACTTGGAATGGACGTTTCATCATTTTCCAGACTATTACCAGTCAGCCTGGTCCACCAAAGATTAGTGACCAGGTTTTGGGAAAAGGATTAGCTTCTCTCTAGTAAATGCCCGAAAAAAGGATTTTATTTTCAGATGAAAGGCTGTATGAAAATACCCTCCTCAAATAACTTGCTTAACTACATATAGATTCAAGTGTGTCAATATTCTATTTTGTATATTAAACAAATGCTATATAATGGGGACAAATCTATATTATACTGTGTATGGCATTATTAAGAAGCTTTTTCATTATTTTTTATCACAGTAATTTTAAAATGTGTAAAAATTAAAACCAGTGACTCCTGTTTAAAAATGAAAGCTGTAGTTTTTTATTCATGCTGAATAATAATCTCTAGTTAAAAAAAAAATGTCTTTTTACCTACACAGTGAAATGTCAGACTGTAAAATCTTGTGTGGAAACGTTGACCTTTTATTTTTCATTTAAATTTGCTGTTCTGGTATTACCAAACCACACATTTGTACTGAATTGGCAGTAAATGTTAGTTAGCCATTTACAGCAATGCCAAATACGGAAAAACATCATAATAAAAAAATCTGCTTTTTCATTATGTGACTCCAACATGCTTTTGTAGAACTCGTGCAATCCCAATTTTCCTCCTTTTTTTTTCTCCTTCTACTAAACATAGAGTTATCACTTCAGATACCTTAAGGTGCTAACGTGGACATTTAAATGTCAATGTGGCAGTGTTTGCATGCTAATATGGCATAAATTCAAAATGAGCTTACCCCTAGTGCCAAAGACCCAAAGGCTATCCCCTCCATTGCCTGAAATGGTTGTGTGCCAGTTACTACAAAGGGTGCTGAGGGAAAGAGGACTCACTCCGGAGGCTTCTCCAAATATAACATCCTGTCATGAAAAAGGACAGTTTATGTAAACAAATGTTACCTAGTCAAAATTCTTAGCTTCCTTAAAATCAACTTTTTCTCCCAGAAAAGGGCATAAATATCTGGTAACTATCATAGCAGTGTGGCACAATATAGGTGATGAAGACAGGAGCAGGAAAAGTGGTACGCCAGCTATTCTACACAGTCTATTCAGTATTGTCCAAAAAAACATATTGTGTTCAGGTCATATCCAGGAACTGGATTAGCTAACAAACTTTCTCCACAAGTGACCACCATCACTAAGAAGAAAGCATCATGATTTAAAAACCAAGTTTGCCTTATTCATCCTATGTGCAGCAAGTATATTTGCTACATACCTGCTATATGATAAATATTGAAGAGCGAATATGGATAAGAGAAACAGCATCACTACATTCTGTCACTCAGAGTGTGACTGGAAAAGTGTTTAGCAACCCTCCTTTCCCAGTACAAGGCAGAAATAGCAGGCATGGCACCGATATGCATACACATTCATTTTAAGTAGTAATCTTACAATTACAGAGCACCTTCACATGCGGTATACCAGGCAATCCTTACCCAGTGGATGAAGGAAACGAAAACAACTGCGGAGCAAGATACTGGTTCCTAGCTAACTTGAAGTTTGAATGGAAAGTAATGAGGCCATTTACCATGTGTCAGAGAATCTGTCCCTGGTCTACAAGCCTCCCAGGAAACTGCTTTTGTTTTTCTGTTTTTAAATGTAATGTTTCACATTTATTGAACACTTACTATGTGTCAGGCACTATGTTTCAATATATTATCTCAGTTAAGTTTATCGACCCCCTAAAGTGCCACTATAAAGTACAATGCTAGTACTACCATGTCTCCCCAAAAGTAAGACCTAACTGGAAAATGAGCCCTAATGCATCTTTTGGAGGAAAAATTAATATAAGACCCAGTCTTATTTTCAGGGAAACGGTACTAACCTCAATGCATTTACATGAAGAAACTGGCTTAAGGAACGGAGTAACTTGCTTGGGGTCACAAAGCTTGGAAGTGGTTAAGTAGGACATTTTTTTTTTTTTTTTAAACACCAGGCATCTGGCTCTAAAGTCCATGCTCTTAAGCACTACTGACAAATTATTAATATGAAGCTCCTAACTAGATTAAATGAACCCATATTGAGCATTATGTGTCAGGCCTTTTGGCAAGATCTCATTTCATCTAATCCCTTTTGCTACCACATTAGTTTTGACTTAGTCATTTAACAATGATATTTCCTTCTCTTAAAAACCTGTGTCCTATCTCCTGGGGAGGTGGACTGTGAAAAACACTTAGCTGCCCAGAGATGACGATACCCTTTGGCTTGTCAAATATACAAGAAGGAAACCTGTCTCACCAATACCCACAGAAAAATCAACCACCATTTCTTCAAGTGATGTGGAGCACACAGGCTACATTCAAACGGAGGAAGAAAGTTGTTTATAAATGAAAACTGGTGTAAGTCAAAATTTTTTCTTAAGTTTGGCAGGTAAAGTAAAAGCCAGACTTGCGGTATAGAAAAGAGATTGAAAATACAAAGGCATTTATAATAGTTGAGTATTTTTTAGACCTTCAACTAATCTCTCTTACTTAGCAGTAAGTGGCTTAACAGCATTAATAACTTAATAGCATTTTCTTTGGTGAAAGAACCCAGCTCTTTTTATATCAGGCTTCTGTTTCCTAGTTAACAGGAAACTACTTTGGTAAGGAAACATTTTTACTTTATTTGGGTACAGACATGTTAATCTATCTCAGAACAAAAGAGTTCACTTTCCTAACTCTATCCAGTCCACTTTAATAAGGGACAATTTATACTCTCTTCATCTTCTATACCTCCCCAGAAACAGTCAATAGAGCAATAATGTGTCCACAATCTAAGTAAGCCACGAACTTTTCTGTGAATGTGGCATTATGTGAAGTTCTATCTTTTGAGGACACATGGGGCTATGCCAGAAAGAAGAATCTGAGCCACCCAAAACCATTAGGATTGTTGGCTGGGACTGCAAGGAATTGAGAAGAATAAAACTCTTTCCAGGTGGTGGGATGGAGGAGTTAGTACCTAAAAACCAAAGGTTCATGAACACGAGACTATGGCATAAATATTTCCTGATTAGTTACACTTCCCATCCTGTGGCAGGCATGCTAGATACGCCAATACAAAGAACACTAAGGCAATACTAAAACTTCAAGGTGAAGTTCCTGCCCTCAAAGAATCAGAGGACAGGCACGTGGCTCATCAACTCCACTCCAGTGTATCTATTCAAAGGAATGAGAAGAACACACAATGGCTTGCATGCAAATGTTCAAAGCAGCCAGCAAGTGGCACAACCCAAATGTCCATAACTGATAAATATGTAAATAAAATGTGGCATATCCATGCAGTAGAATGCTACGCAGTAATAAAAAAGAATGAGGTGATGCATGGCACAATATGGATGAACCTCGAAAACATACTAAGTAAAAGAAGTCAGACACAAAAGACATATTTGATTTCACCTATGTGAGATGTTCAGAAAAGGTAAATCTACAGAGGCAGAAAGCCGATCAATGGTTGCCTATGGTTGGGGACGACATCAAGGCTTAAGTGAAAATAGACGTGAGGGAACTTCCTGGGGAGATGGAAACGTTCTAAAGCTCGACTGTTAACGGTAGTTGCACAACTCAGTAAATTTAATAAAAACTATAAAATTGTACATTTAGGGCCGGCCCTGTGGCTCCGTGCTCCTAACGTCGAAGGCTGCCGGTTCGATTCCCACATGGGCCAGTGGGCTCTCAACCACAAGGTTGCCGGTTCTATTCCTCAACTTCCATAAGGGATGGTGGGCTGCGCCCCCTGCAACTAAAAATGGCAACTAGACCTAGAGCTGAGCTGCGCCCTCCACAACTAAGACTGAAAGGACAATTTGACTTGGAAAAACTCCTGGAAGTACACACTGTTCCCCAATAAAGTCCTGTTCCCCTTTCCCAATAAAATCTAAAACAACAAAAAATTGTACATTTAATGTAAGTAAATTTTATGGTATGTAAATTACATCTCAATAAATATGTATATTTTTTAAATATATATTTTAAATATATAAGAGGCAGACAAACAAATGAATAATTGCCCTTCACCTGTATCAGAGGCCAGTACAAAGTATTTTAAATACATAAAGGCAGGTGCTACTGGTTTTCAGGAAAGTCTATGAAAAGAAATTTTCATTGTGCTGGGTGTTAAAGGATGAGCTAAAGTGTAGAAATCTCAGACAGAGGCCACTCATTTAATATTAACAGAGTTCCCCCTAATATTTAATTAGATACATGTTGTACTTGCCCTGAGATGGCAGCCAGGTGCAAAGAGATGGCCAACATGACAAAAAAAATTCATAGCACACACGTGACTGCTCGTTTTAAATGCACAAGAATGTGTGGCACAAATACTAAGTGTTAAGTACTGTGAAGAACTCAGTAGATACTAACTGTATAATGAGACAAATTGGGGATCAAGTCTTGCCTCTGTCATTTACTAAGTCTCTAATCTTGGGGAAGTTTTATAGCCACTTTAGGACTGTTTCATCATCTAAAAAATGAAACCAATACAAACATCTTAAAGGAATGAGAGAACTACATAAGATACAATCTATTTAAGCTGCTTAGCTCTGTTGCTACCATATAGCAAGTGCTTGAGATATGTTAGCTGCTTTTTAAATTCTTGGGAATTTAAGAGAAAAGGGGAAGTTTTTTTAATGCTCTCCCTAAAAACGTACAGAAAAAGTCAAGAGATGAGAACACAGAACTGTGTACAAATTTCCAACCTCACATGTCCTATTTCCTAATTAATAAAGGTCATACATAGGACTGGGGGAGGCTGTTAGGTGACTAGCCTACATTTTCTTTATCTCATACATTTTGAACTATCAGACCTTGGCAGGGGTCACCCCGAGGCACTGAGCATTCATTAAGAAAAGGTCTTCCATTTCTATCTAGTATCTCAGATCAAGATAAGAGCAGTGCCAAAGCAATTAAGATCAAAGAAGAAGAGGGAAAGTTAGAGATTTGATCTAGTCTTTTATACAGAATTTTTCTTGATCAATAAGAAGACTGAAAAAGAAAGGGAACCAGCCTGTTAATCTTTTACCCTACATGGGTAAAAGATTCCCCCATGGGTAAAAATTTCCCCAGGCTATCACTGTAACTAATGCATATAAATAGGAACTAAATTTCATTATTTGGCATTAATGAGAGAGGACAATCTGAGCTGAAAGTCAAAATTATACCCAAAAGAACTAAAAACATTAGTTCTTTTTAGTATATACCCAAAAGAACTAAAACATGTCCACACAAAAACTTATGCACAAATATTCATAGCAGCATTATTCATAATACCCAAAAAGTGGAAACACTCTAAATATCCATCCACTGATATAATGGATAAATAAAATGTGGTATATCCACAGAATAAAATATTATTTGCCAATAAAAAGGAATGAAGTACTGATACATGGTACAACATGGATAAAATTTGAAAATATTATGCTAAATGAAAGAAGCCAGTCACAAAAGACCACATATTTTATAAATCCATTTATATTAAATGTCCTGAATGGGCAAATCTACAGAAACAGAAAGATTTGTGGTTTCTAGGGCTGGAGGAGAAGAGGGGGAAGGGAGACCAAAAAGTGACTGCTGCATGGGTACCGGGCTTCTTTCTGGGGCAATGAAAATGCTCTAAATTTAAATTGTACTGACAGTTGCACAACTATGAGTATGTGGAAACCCTCTGAACTGTACATTCTAAATGGTAAATTTTGTGGTATCTGAATTATAGCTCAAAAAATGTGTTCATAAAAGAAAGAAACAGATCACTTAAAATCGCCCTATATCTACTTGTTAAACTGAATTTGTAGTTAAAAACCATCTAATAAAGAAAACTCCAGGCCCAGATGGTTTCACTGGTGAATTTTACCACACATTTAAGGAAGAAATAATACCAAATCAACAGAAATTCTTCCCCCCCCAAAAAGTGAGGAGAGAATACTTCTCAATTCATGGTATGAGGCCAGCATTATTGCCCTGATACAAAAAGTTAGACAAAAATTATAAGAAAACTAGACTAATATCCCTTATAAACATACATGCAAAAATTCTAAACAAAACTTTAGCAAATAGAATATATTAAAAGGATGACGTATCATGACCAAGGGATTACCCCAGGAATACAGGGTTGGATTCACATTTCAAAATCAAACAACGTAATTCACAATAATGAAAAACTAAAAAGATTACTAGACTTCAAAAAGTTAAACACAATTGCTATGTGACCCTGCAGTTCCACCCCGACAATACCAAAAAGAACTGAAAACAGCTACTGAAGCAAATAATAGCAGCACTCTCCGTAATAGCAGCTCGTCAGCAGACGAGTGGATACACTGTAATGTAGTATATATGAACAATGGATTATTCAGAAATAAAATCAGGTACTAATTCATGCTACAACATGGATAAACCTCCAACACACTATATGCTAAGTGAAAGAAGCTAGACACAAAAGGTCTCATGATTCCATTTATATGAACTACTTAGAATAAATTTATAGATACAGAAAGTAGATTGGTGGTTGCCAGGGGTTGGGGGAAAGATATGGCAGAAATTACTTTATGGGGAAAGGTTTTACTTTGGATTTATGGAAATGTTTTGGAACTAGACAGAGGTGGTGAATGCACAACACTGTGAATATACTAAATGCCACTGAATTATTTGTTTTTAAATGGTTAATTTTGTTTTATTAATTTCATGTCAATAAATTACTATTTTTTAAAAAGCTACTAGAATTAAGAAGTGAGTTTAAAGATTACATAATACAACAGGGGTCAGCAAACAATTGCAGCCAAACCTAGTCCACTGCCTATTTTTGTAAATAAAATGTTTTTGGAACACGTTCATTCTGTGTGTTGTCTAAGTTGCGTCCATACTGCAATGGCAGAGCTAAGTAGTTCTGACAGAGACATATGGCCTGCAAAGTCTAAACTGTTTACTCAAGTTTGCTGATCCCTGGGCTACCAGATCAATGTACAAAAATTAACTTTATTTCTATGCACCAGCAATAAACAATTAGAAACTGGTATTTTAAAAATTACCATTTATAATAGCTTCAAAAATATGAAGTTTGTAGAGATAAACCTAACAAAATATGTGAAAAACCTATACATTGAAAACTACAAAATATTGCTGAGAAAAGTTAAAGATGACCTAAATAAATGGAGAGGGATATCTGTTCATGTGATAAAAGACTTACTACTATCATTAAAGCGTCAATTCTCAAATTGATCCATAGATTCAATGTAATCAGCATCCTAGCAGGTTTTGGTAGAAATTTACAAGTACCTTCTAAAATTCGTCCGTAAATGAAAAGGACCTAGAATAACCAAAACATCTATGAAATAAAAGAACTAAGAGGACTAACTTTACCTGATAACAAAAATTATTATAAAACTATAGGAATTAAAATGGATGGTACTAGCATAAAAATGTCCACATGTATATGGACACTGATTTTTTTCCACAGGTGCAAAGGTAAAGCAATGGAGAAAGAGCCTTTTCAACAAATGTGCTGGAACGATTGGCTTATGCATGTTTTAAAAAATGATCTTGAATCTATACCTTGCATCATATACAAAAATTATTTCAAAATGGAACACATAAAATCTAAATGTCAAATCTAAAACTATAAAATTTATAGAATAAAACATAGGAGAAAATCTTTGTGACCTTGGGGTAGTCAAAGATTTCTTAAATGTGCACCAAAAGCACAATCCATAAAAAATCTGAAATTGGACTTTATCAAAATTTAAAACATCCGCTCTTCAAAAGACACTTTTAAAAAAATGAACAGACAAAGAACAAATTGGGAGAAAAATTGTTGTAAAGTATAAATCTGATAAAGAACTTGTGCCCAGAATATGTAAAGAACTCTCAAGGCTCAACAATAAGAAATCAAAAATAAAGAGGGGGCAACATATTTAAATAGATGCTTCACCAAAGAATACATAAAAAGATGATCACCACTACTCATTAGGGAAACGCAAAATAAAACCACAATAAGATAACACTACACACCTATTACAATGCTAAAACTTCAAATACTGAGTACACCAAGTGTCGGGAAGCTGGGGAGGAGGAGGAACTCAGGCACGGCTGATGGGAACGTACAAAGCACTACTATGGAAAACAGTATGGCAGTTTCCTACAAAATTACATACACACCTACCCTATGACGTAGACATTCAGCTTCCAGGTATTTATCCAAAAGAAAAGGAAGTAGATGTCCATATAAAGATTTGTTCATTTGTACATCAATATTCATAGCAGCATTTCTTATAAAAGCCAAAAACTGGACACAATGAAAAATGTCCATCAATGAATAAAAAGATACATAAGCTGTGGTATATTCATACAATGGAATATTACTCAGCAATGAAAATGAACAACTGATACATGCATTAACATGGATGAATCTCAAAAGCATTGTGCTAAGGGGAAGAGGTATCGTATGATTCCATATGTACAACACTCTGCAGAGGCAAATCCACAGGAACAGAAATCAGATCAGTGGTTGCCAGGAGGAGGGGAGAAGAGGAGAGAAATGACCACAAAGGCAAAGGAGGGAAATCTGTGAACTGATGCGCTGATTGTGGTGGTGGCTACATACGTTTACACGACTGTATATGTCTGCCGAAACTCTGAGCTGTATAATAAATAGGGTGAATTTTACTACCGGTAAATTATGCCTCCATAAACCTGAAGTTTAAAAACAGAAAACCTTCAACTCACAGAATCAGATATAATTGCTCTTAGAAATATTAAGACATAGACTTAAATGTCCTTATTCCTTAAAGAACATTGGGCTGTAGAAAAGAGTTCAAATAAAGCTTATCAGATTAGAAATTGTGACCATCACTAACACATGAAAATTCCATTTTCCAATATACACACACACAAATACAGGCCAATATCCTTGATGAATATAGACGCAAAAATCCTCAACAAATACTAGCAAACTGAATTCAATAGCACACTAAAAGGATAATACATTATGACCAAGTGAATTTAACCCTGCGATACAAGAATGGTTCAACATATGAAAATCAATTAATGTGATATATCTCAGTAAGAGAACAAAGGACAAAAATCACACAATCCTCTCAATAGATGCAGAAAAAGCATTTGGCAAAATTCAACAACTTTTCATGATAAAAACTCTCAACAAATTAGGAATAGAAGGAAATTATCTCAGCATAATAAAGGCCATATATGACAAGCCCACAGCAAACATCATACCCAATGATGAAAAAACTGAAAGCTTTTCCTCTAAGATCAAGAACAAAGCACGGATGTCCACTTTAGCCATTTATATTCAATACAGTACTGGAAGTCTTGGCCAGAGCAATTAGACAAGAAAAAGAAACAAAACAAATCCAAACTGAAAAAGAAGTAAAATACTCTATTAGAAGATGACATGATCTTAGCTAGAAAACCTTAAATACGCCACCAAAAAACTGTTCACACTAATAACAAACAAATTCAGTGAAGTTGGATACAAAATCAATATACAGAAAACAGCTGTATTTCTACACACTAACAATGAACTGTCTGAAAAGGAAATTAGGTTAGCAATCCCATTCACAACAGTACCAAAAAATAATAAAATACTTAGGAATAAAATTAACTAAGGAAATGGAAGACTTGTACACTGAAAACTACAAAACACTGATGAAAGAAATTTAAAAAGATAAATAGAAACATATCCCGTTCACAGATTAGAAGACCTAATATTGTTAAACTTCCCATACTACTCAAAGTGATCTACAGATTCAATGCAATCTTTATCAAAATTCCAATGGCTTCTTTTTTTACAGAAATAGAAAAAAAAAAAGAACAATTCTAAAATTCATAGGCAAACATAAAGGACTACAAATAGCCAAAACAATCTTATTAAACAACAAAGCTAGAGGCATCACACTTCCTGACTTCAAAATATATTACAAAGCTACAGTAATCACTAAAATAGCATAGTGCTGGCAGAAAGACAGAAATATAGACCAATGAAACAAGACAGAGAGCCCAGAAATAAATCTGTGCATATATGGTTGGTCAACTGCTTTTCAACAAAGGTGCCAAGAAAACACAAGGGGTAAAGGACACTTTCTTCAATATATGGTACTGGGAAAACTGGATATCTACATGCAAAAGAAATTGGACGCTTATCTCATACCATATACAAAAATCAACTCAAAATTGATTAAAGACTTAAACGTAAACCTGAAATAAAACTCCTAGAAGAAAACGGGGAAATCTTCATCATATTGGTCTTGGCAATGATTTCATGGATATGACACCAGAAGTACAGGCAACACAAGCAAAAATAGACAAGTGTGACTAGTCAAACTAAAAAGCTTCTTCACAGCAAAGGAAACAACAGAGTGAAAAGGCAACCTCAAGAATGGGAGAAAATATTTGTAACCTGTGTATCTGATAAGGGGTTAACTTCTAAAATATATAAGGACCGATAACTCAATAACAAAAAAACTAATAACCTGAATAAAAAATGGGTTAAAGACTTGAACAGACGTTTCTCCAAAGAAGATAAACAAATGGCCAACAAGAATATGAAAAGATGCTCAGCTTCACTGACCAGGGAAACAGAAATAAAGCCTTATATGAGATATTATCTTATAACTGTTAGAATGGCTATTATCAAAAAGTCAAAAGACAACAAGTGTTGGCGAGGAAGTGGAGAAATTGAAACCCTTATATACTGTTGGTAGGAATGCAAAATGGTGCAAATGCTATGGAAAATAGCATGGGGGTTCCTCAAAAAATTAAAAATAGAAGTACCATATGATCCAGCAATCTCATTTCTGGGTATATATGCAAAAGAACTGGAATCAGGATCTCGAGGAGATATGTGAACTCCTAACAATGGAGGAATGAATAAAACGTGGTATACGCCTACATCCATACAAGGGAATATTATTCAGCCATAAAAAAGGAATGAAATACCGATACACACTACAACACGGATGCTCCTTGAAAACATTGTTAGGTGAAAGAAACCAGTCACAAAAGACCACATATTGTATGATTCCACTTAAAAGAGACGTCTAGACTAGGCAAATCCAGAGAGAAAGAAAGCAGATTAGTGGTTGCCAGGGGCTGCGGGGAAAAACGGAGGAGGGAACATTGCTAATGTGTACAAAGTTTATGTTTCACGTGATAAAACTGTTCTGGAATTAGATAGTGGTCATCGTTGCACAACTTTGTGAATATACTAAAAACCACTGAATCATACACTTAGAAAGGGTGAATTATAGCTCAATTTAAAAAAATAGTGTGTCAAAGCAGGGCAATGCATCTGATTAAACAAGGCATAATCTTTGTGACCTGGTGGCCACGAACAGTTAAGCTATTTCCTACTTAAATATGTTAGACCACAAATTGCACAACTTCTTATGGCCAAGAGTCAAAGACAGGCACTGTCATATCACTAACAGGAAAGCTGATACGACACCACCTCTCATATTCAAAACTGCCAGGGATTGGATCTGCTGAAATTTTACGGTTGATGTGTCACAAGAATTTATCAAAAAATACATTTAAGTACAGAGCTGAAAAAACATTTTTCTCAAGCATTCCTTGCTCTAGCCAGGTCTATCTTTTGGCCTTAAGTACCACAGAAAAAAGTCGCAGCATTATTTTTACCGTGAATACAAATGTTTCCAGAATATACTAAGTTTCCTGACAAAGTAAGGTATTTTGTAAGAGATTTTGTTCTATGTCTACAACATGGAAATAAGACACTGCAATAAATATGATCCTAAAAGGATTCTTGTTTCCCCTTCCAGTTATGGGTAGTTGGGAAGACATCTGTCCCAAAGATAGTAATTAATCTCACCAATGATGTTCAATTGTCTAGAAAAGAGTTGTTGACTTCAGCAGAGAGATAAAAAAAAATCTCAATTAGAATGAGGGCCAATAAAGGGCAAACTAACCAGAATACTAAAATTCACTAAGAATAATTTTTAGGACTCCATCTTTAAAGAAAAAAGATTATGCCTTTACTGTTGACACTCCAAATCCCAAATTTTATGATGTTAGCAAAAGCTCTTAGAGTCAACACACACTCAAAGCAAGGCGACAGCACCACGGAGTATATGCGCTTCCGAGCTGAGGCCTACATTTCTGTTATCACCTAGCCCCAGGGCTCAGCAGTGACAAGCATTTTATCAGTAATAGTTCTTGAATTACATTTGATGAAAACTACAATCTAAAATAATGATGCTAAGCCACTGTAAAATGACAGTTCAAGAAAATGTTACCTTATCTACCTTATATGTCTACTTATAGTAAAAGCAGAGTATTTTTAGGATTTTTCCATCTCCATTCTTAAACATTTCCTGACTATAGTCACCCTTGCAAGAGCAAATTAAATACGTAGGAAGAAACATGATAGAAATCTACCATGGTTTTGGATCCCGGGCAACGGAAGAGCTGAGAGAAATGATGAGCCAGGCTGCCCACAGGAAGGCACTGATTCTTCTCTTGACACCACAATAAAGGGACCAGGGCAAACGATAATGTAATTTGTCTTCAGGTTCTATGGACAAGCTAACCAAAGGTGTTTACAACGTACCTCCTGTGACAACAAAACCCAGTACTGTACAAACACAACAAGAGAGCGCAGAGGGCAAATCCTAATTAAACAGTTAACAGACTGTACCTCTAGTGGAAAGGAATTCCTCTGGTTTGGGGCCCCTACACTTTCTGATGATGAAGGCAGTATGTGGGCAGCACTACAGTACCCTGTTCTAATTGTGCAGCGTGAACAGTGGGCTCCCAGCTCCATGATCACTTATACATTGTGTGGGCTTAAACAACTCTCGGAGGCTTCGGGCTCTTCATCTCTAACACACAGAACCATCACTGCGGCTGGCGCTTGGGATTGTGGCGAGGGAGGAATTAAAGTGTGTGTGGAGGGGGTGGGGGGAGACAGAGCCAGGAGTGCAGTTTCCAGGCTCTCGGCCTCACGTGGAAAGGTGCTGGCTCAGGTAGTAAATGGCCACCAGCTGTGACTAGTTGGCCATCAGCTGTTACCGGTTAGCCATTGGCCACTGATATAATTGCTGTGGCTGAACTAGCAGGCGCAGATTGCAGCTAGCAAGTGGGGTCGGCTGGCAGAGAAGCTGACGGCGGATTGCGGATCGTGTGGCTCCTGCTTCCTGTGTCTCCAACCCAGCCGCCAGCGAGACTATAGTGGTGTGACGCCCCTACCTATGGCTCCGTGGGTGTTCCTTTTTGGCCTCACCATGTCCTGCGTTCTTGTGTGGGGAGCAGGAGCTGAGACCCTGCATGACACCCCGCATGACACATGGCGCAGCGAGCAGGGTAGGTGCCGGCCAGAACTCTCCGAAGGGCGAAGGGCGGTGGGGCAGTTTGTGTGTATGAACACTCAGACTCAGGGAGCCCGTGAGGAGCGGCACCGGGAGCAGGAAGCACGATCTGAAATGTGACCCCGCGGTGAACTGGTGGGCCTCTCAAGCCTAGGACGGCACGCCACCCTGTTGGCTGTGGTGGCCGTCACCTTCCTTTTCGTGGTCCGCTGCTGCCGTGGGCTCCTAGAGTTGTGGGCCACCACCCACTCAGATGCCTGGCGCGGCAAGATTCCGGCCAGGTAGGAATGGTGTCTGACTCTGGGCAGGAGGACGTGGGGGCCCCACACAGTGTGTGGTGCCCAGTGGCCACTGTTCTCAGGAGTTGGACCCTCGAGGACAGGTGGGAAGACGTGGAAGGTTCTCCGGCAACTGCAGGAGGGGTATGGTTGGGGCCTCTGGCAACGGCAGGAGCGTCTCTGGTTGCCAATGGGATTTTGGTCCCAATTATGGAAAGGAGCGGAGGTCCGCTACTCTCTAATAGAGAAACAGCTGGCTGCTGTGTACGCAGCCCTAGTGGCCAGAGAAGCCATCACAGGGACGGCACAGGTGTTGGTTCAAACAACCTATCCCGTCCAGGGGTGGGTCCGTACGTGGACCCAGGGACCCAAAACGGGGGTGGCACAGACCACCACCCTCGCCAAGTGGGGTGCCTACGTGGAGTAAGCCCTTTGAGCACAGAGCTACAACAGGTCCTGGGGCCTGTGGAGCTTGTAGCCCAGGCTGAGCCAAGCGCTCTGCCTAGAGGGGAGGACTTGGAGCCCTCGCCATATGGAGAAGGGCAGCCCCCAGTACCTGAGGATGCCTGGTTTACCGATGGTTCTAGCCGAGGAGCTGCAGCTGTTTAGACGGCTATTGGTGTGCAGCCCAAAACAGACCCCATTTGGTTTGATCCTGGGACAGGCCAGAGTAGCCAGTGGGCTGAGCTACGGGCTGTGTGGATGGTAATCAGCCATGAGCCCGGGCCCCTAGTTATTTGTACTGACAGCTGGGCGGTGTTCCGGGGCCTAACGCTGTGGCTCCCTACGTGGAAACACCAAAACTGGTTGATAGGACACCGTCCACTGTGGGGTCAAGCCATGTGGCAGGACCTCTGGGACCTAGGGCAGAGAAAAGAGGTGACCCTAATGCATGTCACAGGTCACTCCCCCTTAGTGTCCCCAGGTAATGATGAAGCAGATGCCCTAGCACAGGTCCAATGGTTAGAACGGGCCCCTGCCACTGATGTGGCCCATTGGCTGCAGAGGAAATTGCAGCACGCTGGAAGCCGAACCATGTGGCAGGTGAGCAGACGCTGGGGTCTGCCTTTGAAATGGCAGGAGAAAGCATATGCCTGCCATGACTGTGCCGTCTGTGCCCAAGACAGCCCCCAACGCGGAGGCTCCCCTGGGAGACACAGATTACACGACGGAGGGTGCTCTCACTCACTGGCAAGTGGATTACACCAGACCCCTGCCTAAGGCCCGCAATGCGATGTATGCGTTCACAGCAGTGGACACTGCTACGGGGTTGTTTGCTTGGCCGTGTCTGGCTGCGGATCAGCGCATACAGTGGTTGCTCTTACACGGCTGTGCACCCTCTATGGGCGCCCCCAAGTCATTGAAAGTGACAGGGGTACCCATTTTATGGACAGGGGTACTAATTTTATGGGGCAAGAAGTACAATAGTTGTTTCATATCCCGTACAATCCACAAGCAGCTGGCATGATTGAACGCTACAACGGCCTTTTGAAGCAAAGCCTCTGGGTGTCAAACCACCCTCCCATGATGCATGACTGAGCCTCGCGACTATGGGACGCATTGAGAATCCTGAATGAGAGCCCCTGGTAGGGAGGGGCCTACACCAGTAGAAGCTCTGCTACATCGGATGGCCGCTCCCATTCAGTTACACGTTACCACAAGGGAGACTCTGTTAAAGCCAGGCTACGGCAGAAATGGAAACATTTTGCTGCCAGCACCCACATGCTTGAAAGCAGGGGAACGGCAGCAATGGACTTGGCCCTGGAGGGTCAAAAGCCCCCACTGTCGGTTGTTGGGCTTGATAGCCCCATGGGGGCTGGTTTGACCCATGATTTGCAAGTGACGCCAGGGGTGGTGGCCGAGTGGTCACCACAAGTGACTGGTATATGAAGGTCCCGAAGCCAGGACCTCCATATTTTTTTGGATTTTGCGGGGAACCTATGTGCTCTCACTATGGCCTATTATGGGGTCCCCTGTTCTGTTCCATGTTGAAACTACGCAAGGGACCCCAAGCACTGCCATAAAGATCTGGTACCACAAACCGGGAAAGGTGCCAGTGGCAGCGACCCTCCTTTCCCAGGACAAAATGCTAGCATGTATCCTCTCAGATGGAAGGGATTTGCCATTGTTGGTTCCTAAGACTGCTATTTCTTTCTGCCCGTAGGTGCCTGTAGGCTAATGTGGCACAGGGCCCTTCGTGTAAGACGCTTGTGACGTAGATTGTGAGGTGAGACCTTTAGGGATAGAGAGTGGGGACAGAGCCAGGAGTGCAGTTTCCAGGCTCTCGGCCTCACGTGGAAAGGTGCTGGCTCGGGTAGTAGATGGCCGTCAGCTGTGGCTAGTTGGCCATCAGTTATTACCGGTTAGCCATTAGCCACGGATACAACTGCTGTGGCTAAGCTAGCAGGCGGGGATTGCAGCTAGCAAGTGGGGTCGGCTGGCAGAGAAGCAGACGGCGGACTGCGGATCGTGTGGCTCCTGCTCCCTGTCTCCCACCCAGCCGCCAGTGAGAATATAGCAGTATGACCGCCCTATCTATGGCTCCACGGGTGTTCCTTTTTGGCCTCACCATGTCCTGTTTTCTTATGCAGGGAACTGGACCAGAGACCCCGCATGACACCCCGCATGACAGTTACCTTCGTCTACAGGTTTCCAGGACATGCATCCTGCTAGGCTGGCCGGAAGGATCCCACAACGCATTAGGGAGTGTCCCTGCCCTCCGGGAGCCCATAGTCAAGCAGCGGAGATGGGTCGTAGGAGTGGCTGTGAAGAGCTGTAACTGGACAGGCCCAGGTGTCTGCCACAGTGAGAGCCAGACACCCTAGGCACCTGGGCAGGTACTTCAAAAAGTGAGTCCCATGAGCTAGCAAATTGACTCAAATCAGCGTAAGCAAACATGAAAGAAAGGCCGTACCTCGGAGAGGAAGATGTTGAGGCTCGAAATCGAGTTGTCGCAGCGCCGCCCCCTGCAGACTTCAGCCGCAGGGCTACTCCGCTGTCCCTCGGGCTGCAACATGGCGCCGCCCACGAGCTTGTCCGCAGCCCAGGGGCGAGGCCTCTTCCCAGAAGGCCCTGAGAGCTCTCTACTGGCCTCTCATTGGCCCAAACTGGCTTGGGCCCGCCCACCCCTCAACCAGTGCCTGGCGGAGCCGACTAATCATGATTGACCTAAAAGCCCCATTTACAGGTGGGAGGAATGTTTGAGAGTCAGCCAGTATATACTTCAAAGTACTCAGTAAATAAATATTTGATGAAGGAATGGATGGAGTAACGAGTTGCTGAATCTACAATATAATGGAATATGTGCTCTTATTTTTCTTTTCTTTATTTTAATATGTGCTCTTTTTAAAGGATTTGTTTCTTTGGAGGCTGTTTTTGATTTGAGTTCCACATAATTAAATAGAGTCGTCTGAGCATACCCTAAATGACTGTATTGGAAAGATATCAACAATTAAGTATAAACCACCATTAATATTACTAAGCAAGTAGTATGAGTCAGGCACTAGTGGAGTGTTACTAACTTGGGCTTTTCGAGCACAGGATTTGGAGTGAGACGGGCCTTGCTTAAAATCCTGATTCCGCCATTTATTATGCATATAACATTGGACAAGTTGCTTAACCTCCCTGAGCCTCAGTTTCCTCACCTGCCCAATGGAGAAACTACGATCCCTACCTCACAATGTTGTGAGGATTCAATAATCCAACATGGGAAATGGTCAGCATACTGAATGTTTAATAAACGCTAGGCATTATCATTCACAATAAATCCACCCTGAATCAGCTTTAGTTTCATGGAAACCATACATGAAACCAGAAGAGGAAAGGCACGTGTTCTCTGGCTGACAGTGTTGTGTAGGAGCTGTCGTTCAACAAATGGAATGACAACCATTAAACAGTCATCTTATTAGCTGGTAGAACTGGGAAGGGCAGGCTGCTCCCATCTAAGGCTGCCCACTTTGGGACCCAGTCCTGTTCTGTGACAATGCCACTGGGATGCCGTGAACTTTCCCCTGCCCCCAACAAGGCAAGTTGCTACTAGGTTACTCTGTTTAAAAAGCTATATATTTACCCAAGAGAAATGAAAAGTATATGTATGAGCCTTGCAAAGGCTCATACATAAATGTTCATAGTAGCTTTATTCATAGTAATCAAAACTTGGAAGCAACCAAATGAAGAAATAGTTTATACACTACATTTGAAAATAATAAAATTGCATGAAAGTACTTTCTCCCCCAGATGTTTAGACTTATTATAAAAGCTGTATTTGTTAGGATAGGATATTGGCAGAAGGATGGATGAACTGGCCAATGGAGATCCCAGAAACAGATGCAGACAAGAAGAAAATGTACTTGATTAATGTTAAAGGTTGCCACTGCAGAGCAGTGGGGAAAGGATGGTCCTTTGAATAAATTAAATTTATTAGAACAATTGTATATTCTTGTGATGGTCGGTTTTATGTGTCAAGTTGGCTAGGCTATCGCTCCCAGTTATTCAATCAAAAACTAATCAAGGTGTTGCTGTGAAAGCATTTTGTAGATGTTATTAAAGTCTGTAATCAGTTAGCCTTTACTAGAGGAAATTATCCTAGGTAATCTCAGTAGGCCTGATTCAATCATTTGAAAGGCCTGAAAAGCAGAAGTAATGTTTCTTTGAAGAAATTCCAGCTGTGGACTGCAGCTTCAAGAGAGTTCTCATCTGCCCTTCCTGATGGCCTGCTCTGTAGATTTCATATTTGGCTAGCCAGCAGGAAAAGCTTTGTCCACAGAATATTAATTTGCAGCAAGAGAGGAATGGTTAAGTAAACTATGGTACCTCCTTGATACAGGATTATGCTGCTATTAAAAGCATGTTTAGTGGTTACCAGAGGGTAAGGGGGGAGAGGGTGGTAGATGAGGGTAAAAGGGATCAAATATATAGTGATGGAAGGAGAACTGACTCTGGGTGGTGAACACCAATGTAATATATAGATGATGTATTACAGAATTGTACACCTGAAACCTATGTAATTTTACTAACAATTGTCACCCCAATAAACTAATATAAAAAAAAATTAAGTATGTTTACAAAGCGCTTAACAAAATAGAAATATTTATGCTATAATTTTAAATAACAATCACGATGTTTTTAAAAAGTGTGTATGATTTATACAAAGTTCAAAAACAAGCAAAACTAATCTATGATGTTAGAAATCAGATAGTGGTTACCTTGAGGACAGGTAGTAATTGGAACAACCTAGGTGAAGGGTTTCTAGGATGTTGATAATGTTCTATTTCTTAATTCTGGGTGCTGGTAACATGGGTGTGTTCAGTTTGTGAAAATTCATTGAGTTGATTTGTGTATATATGTTATATGAAGCATGTCATATATGAAGCAAGTGAAGCATGTCACTTTAATTACAAAATTATGGATAGAAGAAAATATAACTGGTGGTTGTCATTAGATGGTGGAGCCACAGATAACATTTTTGTTTTTTCTTTTTACTTCTCTGTTTTTCTAAAATAAACATGTATTACCTTTACAACAGACAACAAATAATTAGTTGATCTTAGTTAATTATCAGAGTGACAGGTATGCATAATAATTTTTTGGAGTTGCTAGGAAGAAGAAGTCAAGATGGGCTGCTGTGCTCTGGAAGACTTCTTGGGAGTAGGAGGTGGGATATTCCCCTGGGGTAGAAAGAAAGGGAGGAAAGTGGGTGAGGGTGGGGGAGGACAGGGGACACACCAAGCCAGAGGAGCAATATGAGTCCATCTTTGGAGGCAGAGATGGGATGGACAGTTATTGCTTTGATGACTGAGCTTCCATTCCCCCTTCTTCTAGTAACACCCCCTCAATATTCCTGGGAGAAGGGACCCCTCTACCATTCTCAGTACAAGCGCTGACCTTGCCCCTGAGCTCTGAGTAGGCAGTTGGTTGGTCAGTATATTCCTTCCCAGTAGATCAGAGATGGTCACATAACCCAGGCTGGTCCAGGGTAGAACACAGGAATTTTGCTGAAATTCTGGGGACAGACACTCTGAGGTATTTCAGCTGATAGAATATCTGCCTGGAGCTTCCGGTGGCCATGTTCATACAGTGAAAGGAAAGTCTTCCTAAAAAGGAAACAAAGGCTGAGTCAAGAGATGGAGGGTGCAGCTCTCTGATTACATCATGGAGCATCTAGGTACAACCATTTCTGAATGCAATTGCATCTCCTGATCTTTTTGCTTATGTGGGCTGATAAAATCTCTCTCTCTCTCTCTCTCTCTCTCTCTCTCTCTCTCTCTCTCTCTCTCTCTCTCTCTCTCTCTCTTAATTTAAGCCATTCTGAGTTGGGTTTCTATCACTATCAATCAAGAGTCTCACTCATTGGCATACCAAGAGCAGTGTGGTACCACAGAACACCCCTAGGGAGGAATATTTTATCATGATTTCGTTTAGAATTACCACCTCATAATAAAAAGCACAGCAGCTTTTAGTTGGTGTTGTCATTGTTTAAATTCTCTGCAGACAAGGCGAGTCCTATTGCTGGGCCCCCTGCGCGCTGCTCCCACTGTCTCCTCCCAGCCCACCCCACTCCCCAACTCTGCCTCCGTCTGACAAACACAGTAGATGAAGAGGAACCATAGAATGAACTGCACACGACCCTAGAGAGACGCTAATTCAATCACTCCACTTATCAATAAGGAACTGAGACTGAAGGAAGGGAGTAAATGTGGCCAACATCTTGACTTGCATTGGCCCAGAGAAGCAATAAGAAAGAAACCGAGTGCCTGGTAACCCGTGAGACAGATGACCAACACAAAATCAAACCCTCGCTGGGGCATTTCTGTTCCCATGTTCTCTGCAATCCAAAGGCTGTGTGTAGGGGTGGGGAATTTTTTTCAGTCTACTGCTTTTGTGCGCAAGGATTCAGCCATATTAATCAGTCTCAAAGCACTGGTCTCTTTTTATTCAGACAGATATTGGCACTTGGGCTGGGTCCTTGTCTCAAACACAACTGAACAGCTGGGTTGGCAAATTAGAAACCTCACCAAATGCCTGATACCGCCTCATACTGGCACACACCATCTCAAGATCAGGGCTTCCCGGAAGGGCTTTTGTGGTTGAAAAGCGACAGGGACTCTTTCTAAAAGAGTTACAGACGTCTCTGGATCACGGGTCCTGCAGCAGCTGTAGTTTCACATATGTTAATGAGGGATAAGATTGAGACCCGCCTCTCCCTGATCTCAAAGTTAGATGACTGTTTTGGAAACAATAAAATCCCCACTGCATTTCCCATCCCCCCCAAATGTCTTTCCCCTTAGTCACTCTTATCCTTGGTTAGCTGTAAAACAAACAGAAAGGCTGCTCTCTCCGTTTCTGCCCACACCCTACATTTTGTCTTACTGGTGTAAAGGAACTGCTGAAACAAGTTACCCTGAACGAGAGAAGGAAGGGGTGGAGAGGGAAGAAAGTACTGGAAACTCTTTTCTGTTGGGCCATTTGGCCCCAAGACGAGTGTTTATAAGCAAGGTCCAGTATCTGAAAGCTGGGTTCAAATCCCAGCTCCATCAGTTCTAGACTTTCAAGCTTGGGCAAACAACTCTCCGGGCCTCAGTTTTCTCACCTTTGAAGTGGAGATCATCATATCAGCTTCATATGGTGCTAAAGTGAAATGAAGACAGGTTCTCTCTTTAAGTGCTTGTGGACCACATTTTCCAAAAGGTGAGATTATTCTTTACAGAGTTCCTTTCTCACCTTTTCACACTCATACTGATCCAGCAATGGAGGTGTGAGGGGCTGGCGCCAAATCACTGACCTGTCACTAGCAGCCATGCTTGGGCTCAGCTCCAGACACCCTGGGTCCCAGACTTGCACTAATGTCTTCCATGGCTCCGAGCTACACTCAAATTTACCAGAAATACATAAATTAAATAATTATGGCTGGCACAAAACAGGACCTGAGCAAGGTCAGGCTGAAGAGCTCGGTAGAAAAACTCCTGTCCATAGCGGCCCTGGTCCTGCCTGAGGCCAAAGCCAGCCAGCCGCCTCTCATCTGCATCCATTAGGCCTAAAGAGTTCGCAGTCATTTTTGCTGGGCTGCTGCCCCCACCCTCACACAAACCCTGGTTGCTTTCTTAACAATGAAGTAGGGGCCAGGTATTTTAACTCCCCAGAGAAGCAGCGGGAGAGCTAGATCCTGCAGCCAACAATCCTTTCTTCATCTTGCATGAATCTTCCAAAACTATTCCTGGACCAGATGCCTATGTGGGTAGACTTCTGCCGGGGCGGCAGCTAACTACCTGTCTTCAAAGGACATTTTCTCCTTTGTGGCTTAAGTGTGAAGGCCGGTAAGAGGAGTGCCTGCTGTCCTACTTTGCTGGTCCCAACAGAATGACCAAGGCAAGCGGCGACCTCAGCAGCTCTATTGTTCATGGGTGGAGCCCTCTTCGGGTCACGGCGAACACGTTAGCTCTTCCTCGGAGCGGTCTCTGACCCCCCACACCCTTGCAGCACTGTGAATGTCTCCGCCTCAGCTTTCACAGCTTTCATTTGTGTTAATTTCTTTATGCACCTGTTACTAAGGCAAATTATTGGTTTCATGGCTGTCTTCTCTATCGGACGGTGAGGTTTAAGAGAGCAAGGATAGGATCTGTCTCAATCACAGCCATAACCCCAGGATTCAGCACAGTACCTGGCACCTGCTGGGTGCTCAGAGCTGTGTGATGAATGAGCTGCATCGTGCGCGTGTGGATGGATGCACGCCTACCCCAGGCTCTGCTGCTTCTGGCAGGAAGAACTTGGCTTGGTCACTTCACTTCTTCGGGCTTCAGCTCCTCCAGTGCCGAAGGACAGGCTTCCAGAGTCCCATACAATGCTAAAACCCTAATTCTGGGAGGAGAGGGCTAGAAAGGGGCTGGAGCAAGATAACCTCTACAAGTCAGGCTCTCCCTTGTAAGGACAAACTAAGGGAGGGCTTCCAAGTTTCGGGCTGGCAGTTACATCAAAAAGTTGGGCCATGCCGCTGTCTGAGTGACTGGCTGGCTTCAGATGCTCTCACCCTCTCAGCAAGGTTAGAACCCTCCACCTGGAAGGAGGTTCCCGGCCAAAACCCAACTGGAGGGTTAGCATTCCACCACAGCTGGACGGATATTCCCCAGGAAGGGTACCAAGGAGAAATAATAACACCAATTGCATCCACGCTAGGCCTGGCCTTCAGCCAAAGAAGCTTCTTTGGTGTTTGGGGTTCTACCCTCCACCCTCCCCTCTCCTACTCCTCTCCTTCTGCCCCTCAGCAGGTGCTGCTCTGAACCCTGGGTTCAAGTTCAGGCAGGTCAGGAGTCCTTGGACCCAGCCCCAGTCTGTGGGCTCAGCGTGAGGAGATAGTCTTACAGCAGACTCAGACCTAAGTGCCTTTCGGTGGCACAGTCTAAGGGTGTCATTTCAAATCGGGGGTTTACAAGTGCCAATTTTAAAAAGGTCCTCCTCCTTCCTTCTGTGGGCTCTTTCTAGTTCTGTTTTAACCTGAAAGGGACCCATGGTGGTAATTAGCTAATCTGATAAACCCACCTCCACTGCCCTTTCTCCCTGCAGTTAAGCGCAGTTTACATGGGTATCAAAATCAAAATGCACTTTCCCTACAAACAAGCAATTCTACATTTAAGAATCTACATTACAGCTACACTTGCACTTAAAGTATGAAATGATGTGTTCAAGGACAGCCCACGAAAACTTGCTGTAATAGCAAAAGATTGAAAGAAGCTTCAATATCCATCACCAGGAGACAAATTAAACGAATAACAGCAGTCCCACGTGATGTAGTTCTATGTAGCCATTACAAAGACCGAGACAGGCAGGCCTCTTTGTACTGATATGGAAAAATCCCCAAGAATATTAAAGTTAAAAAAGTAAGATGCAGAATAGTATTTAGATTGTGCACCATTTGTTTAAAAATGAGCTTATACTGAAATGCCTGTGTTACATGGGTTGAATTGTGTCATCCCCAAATTCCTATGCTAAGGTCCTAACCACAAATACCACCAAATGTGACCTTCCGTGGAGCTAAGGTCTTTACAGAGGTCATCAAGTTGAAATAAGGTCATTAGGTTGAGCCCTAATTAAATATGACTGGTGTCCTTACGAAAAGAGAACATTTGGACATAGACATGCACACAGGGAGGGTGCCATGGGAATAGAAAGGCAGAAATTGGAGTGAAGATTCTACAAGCCAAGCAAGGGCAAAGATTGCCAACTAACCACCAGAAGGTAGGAGCGAGGCATGAATAGATTCTCCCTCACAGCTTTCAGAAGAAACCTACCCTGCCAATGAGTTGACCTCAGACCTGTAGCCTTCAGCAGCCCTAGGAAACTAATATAGTCTCTGTGTGTGTGAGTTTACACACACACACACACACACACACACACACACACACACACAAATACGCTCCCAAAAAGCCTGACAGTATAAATGGCCTCTAGAAGGGAAACTGGGGAACTGAAGAGGGAAAGAAAATGTTCACTTTTATACCTTTTGAATTTTGCACTCGGTGTGGGTATTACCTTCCCACTTCCCCCATGCCCCCCCAAATAAAAATAATTTCATACATAAGCAAATAAAAGTAGCCTTCTGAAGACTACCCCCCTCACCCAGAACACAGCCGTGTCTTCCCAATCTAACCTTAGGCTATCCGTGTGCTTTGACCTCTGGTGCCAAGTCTGACCAGTTGGGAGGGGTTGTTGCTGGACGTGCTGTCTTGACAATGACGTCGAGGCTCCTACTGGGCTCAAGGAGGAGAGATCAGAGAGTCTGCGAGGTGCGGAGGGACCCAGCGGCCGGAGCTCCAAGCCCCTGCCAATTCTGACCTACTCCGCTACTGGCACAGGGTGGGCATTGCAGGGTGCTTTGGGGGTATAGCAGGCAAGTAATATTCATCTTCACGTAACAGGGAGCCCCTTTGTTCTGGAGCTCTGCTATCGTCCACGGGGCAGGCAGGTGGCTCGGAAACACGGGATGTGATGACTCAGCTCATGCCTGAATCTGGGCCAACTGTGTGTGAAGAAATCCTTCTTCCTTTCTGGAGTGAATGGGCAGATGGATAGTCACAGGGTGAGTCACGAAGCCTGAGGCCCCAAATGGCTGTGCAGATGGAGAAAAATGAGATTCCCGTGCAGGAGGCTCCCATCTCCTCAAACTGTGGGGTCTGACCCCTGCATGTCCTGCACCTGTCAGGACGCACACATTCCAAGAGGCGGTCTACGCCTCCGTGGTAGAGGGGGCACCGAGACTCGGCGTGAGCGTGGCTACTGCCAGCACGTTGGCCATCTTCCAGAGTAGATATGATCAGACACTTGGAACAAAACTCAACGTGGAAGAAATTAGAACAAAGTCTGGTAAGTGAGTGCCAGGGTCAGTCTAACCCTGCTTCTAAATATCACACGAAAACATGACCACGTGTGGAAATCGACACCTCAAGTGTCAGCATTTATACTGGTTACAGTATTTTCCTACTCAGTGGATCTTCTCCCTGAGGGATAATAAAGTCTTTTAACAAGCTCAGCTTTGATCCCAGAGGAAGGTCAGTTTCCCCAGCCAGAAAATCCAGAATACTTTTTCTTTCTTTCTTTCTTTCTTTTTTTTTTAATGGCAGAGAGCTGTCCCCTCAGAGATCTGCTGAGAAGGTAGGGAATCAGGAAGACACATAAAGAAAGAACACAAGTTCAGTTGAAAGATGTTTGAGAAAAAGGAGACTTGAACTCTACCTGTCGTAGAATCAACATGCTAGGTCTACGGCAAGGTTAGGAAGCTACAGCCCAGAGCGATGGGCCTGGTGCACAGAGGGGCTCCAAGGTACACAGGTGCGTTAGATACATCCTTTCCTGAAGGTGCCATGGCCATGCTGGGTGTGCAGAACCCTTGATCTGAAGAGCATACAGTGTAAAGCTAGACACAAACCACCACCCGGCAGACCAGTAAGTTATAACAACAAAGGCATGGAATAACAAAGGCTGGGCGCACAGCGAGGGAGACAGGGACACTTCCTTTCCAGAGAAGGTGACTTTTGAGCTGAGTTTGAAGGGTAAGTTGCACTCTTCCAGCTGGAAAAAGGAGAGTCCCGAGGAAAGACCTTGCTCCAAGGTGCAGGTGAAGGAGCGAGGAGGAGTCAGAGAAGCAGTGAGCAGTTCGGTACGCTGGAGGGTGGGGTGCTCAGGGCAAGACGAAGCTGGAGAGACGGGCTGGGCCTTGTAGGCAGCTCGACAGTCCACACTCCACCCCTGAGTCACTGAGGGGCTCGGGAGCCAACACGTGCTTCAGCCTGGTGGGCAAGTCATCTCCTTTTCCGATTCGGAGGCCACGTCATCCTTCATGTGAGGAGGGACCCAGCGTGGCGGGAGGTGGCGGAAGGACTAGTTAGGAGGCTGCTGAAAGAGTCCAGGTGAGAGGTCACAGAGCCCTGAATGTCAACATGTGAGGGCATGAAGAGGAAGAATCCGATCTGAACCATCTGGGATTTGGAAGAGATAGGACCTCCAAGGGGTAGGGTTGCTTTCTGCCTTGGCTTGTAAGAGCACTCACAACAGAGGCGAGAGGAGGAAGAGGGCTGAGGTGTTGTTTTGGACATGCTGAGTCTCAGGTGCCTGTGGGTCACGCAGCTGGACATCTGCAACAAGCAGGCAGCAGTGTGGGTGTGGTGCTTGGGAGAGAGGCCTCGATGGAATAGCTCTCTCATGACACATTCCTGCTAAGCTTCCATTCCTCAGGTTTGGCTGAGGCCACTGTGGGCAGATCGGTGGGGGAGGTCCTGTTCTGAGATCCTGGGCGTAGTCCCACAGTCCTCACCGCGAGGCAGCTTTCTTCCCCTGCGTCTGTGCAGACACCAGAGTTTGCACAGGCTCGTGTGCCTGGCAGCAGATGAAAGTGAAAGCATATGCCACAGTTTTGAGCCTCGCGTGCAAGTTGCATCCCACGTTTTCCAGGCGGGCATCACATGCACGATGAACTCCTGTGCAATCACAGGAGAGTCGGGAGCCCCAGGGTTCCGCTAGCACACTGGGAAGTTGAGGTGGGAGAGGAAAGGAGAGGAAGCAGTTCCCCTCCTGGGAGCCTGGTAGGAGCTGGCATCAGGAGGAAGTCAGCACTACAAGCAATCGGTGGTTGGTGTTATCAGAAGTTAGGCTGGCCAGGACATGCAAAGGAGAATGGGAGCATTTCCAGCATATTTTAATAGAATTGTTCCGATTCTAGATCACTTCAGGGTAACATAATAACATTATTTTACCCCTGAAGATGCTTTAGGATGCTTGGGCATAAAACCTCTGTCGTTTGCACTACCCCATTTACTGAACACCATCCCTATGAGTTTGGTTCTATAGTACAGTTATTATCCCCGCTTTATAGATGAGGAAAGTTGGGGCAGAAAGGTTAAAGGCCCTGCCTCAGGTTGCCTGTGTGGCAATGGTGTATCTGGGATTTGGAAGCAGTGCGTCTGGCTCCAGAGACTGCCTCTGAGCCACAAAAGCCACCGGCCCTCCAGCATATGTGTATGCTTGATGAATTTCATGGCACTTTGCACTGCTAGAAGCACTCTCTTATATTTATGTCCTCCAAACGGACAGTGACAAGCCGAAGATTAAACCTTTAACCTGAAATGGCTTTCCCGAGTTCTCTGGGCTAGAAGGTAGATCCAGTATCAGGTACAGTGCAGTTCTTTCCAGGCATATGAGCCTAAGAAGAGGGTCAGGCTGAACCCCACTGGTCACCACCTTATACGGGATGCACTCCAGAAAGCTTACATTTCCTACAAGGCCACACATGGACCCAAGGACTTGGACCACAGCTGCCAAGTGGAACTGAAAGGACGGGAATCGCAAAAGGGAAGTGGAGAGTTGCATTTCGTACTGCAAAACCACGACGCGCAAATCCTCATGTTGGTTTTGTACTCATCACCTTTTTGGCTTCTAAAGTCTTTAGAATAGACTCATGGTTCTATTACCCTTAATTGCTAACAATAGTAACAGCTGTCAGTTACTTAGTGTGTGCTGGATACTTTTTTAAAAACACAATTTCTGATTTACAGAAAAGTTGCTAAAATAGTGAAGAATTCCTGGACACCTTATACCCCCATATTTCAAAGTTTAGCATCTGTTATATTTGCTCAATTAATCCATTTTTTTTCCTTTTCCATTTAAGATGTTGTAGATCTGATGCCCTTTGGCCCTAAATACTTGTGTATGTTTCCTAACAGCCTGCCTAAAAATCCTATCAAAGCCACAGTGCAATTATCTAAATCATGATATTAACATTGATGTAATAGTTATCAATAATTATCAAATAGTTATCAATAGTTACTCAAATCGGAGTAAAACCTTACTCAGATTTTGCCAATTGTCTCTATAATGTCGAAAATCCACAAGTATGTGTTGCATTGACTTGTCACGTCTCTGAACATTGGGAACAGTTCCTGAATCTTTCTTTCTGTTTCACAGCACTGACATTTTAAAAATAAACAGCCCAGTTTATTTTGTAGAACACCTCTCAGCTTGGTTTGTCTTTCTCACGGTGAGATTCAGGTTATGCACTTTTTAGGAATGCCACAGAAGACACGCTGAGTTCTTCTCAATGCCTCATAGGGCAGACATGCTAGGATGGATTAGTACTGATAAAATGTCCATACCACGCAAAGCAACCTACAGATTCAATGCAATCCCTATCAAAATACCAATGACATTCTTCTCAGAACTAGAACAAATAATCCTAAAATTTGTATGGAGCCACGTAAGACCACAGAGCGCCACTATTGGTGGGACTGCAAATTGGTGTAGCTACTGTGAAAAACAGCGTGGAGATGCCTCAACAAACTAAAAATAGAATTCCCATATGACTCAGCAATTCCACTTCTGGGTGTTTATCTGAAGAAAACGAAAACACTAATTCAAAAAGATATGCACCACTATTGCAGCATTATTTACAATAGCCAAGATATGGAAGCAAACTGGGTGTCTATCAATAGATGAATGGGTAAAGATGTGGGTAAAGAAGACACACACACACACACACACGTATAGTACACAGCAATAAAAAGGAATGAAATCTTGCCATTTGTGACAATATGTATGAACCTAGAGGATATTATGCTAAGTGAAATAAGTCAGAGAAAGATAAATACCACAGGGTTTCACATGTGTGGAATCTAAAAAAACAAAACAAATGAACAAACAAAACAAAGCAAAAACAGACTCATAGAAGCAGAGACCAAAGGGATGGTTGCTAGAATGGAGGGGGATGGGCAGATGGGTGAAAAAGGTGAAGGGTATATAGTCAATAATATTGGGATAAGTTTGCACGGTGACAGATGATTACTAGAATTAGTGAGGTGATCACATTGTAAGGTATAAAAATGTTGAATTACTATAGTGTTCACCTGAAACTAATATAACTAATACAACATTGTATACTATGCTTATTTTTAAAAATTGCTGACTAAGTGCCTTAAAAGCACAAAATAAAATCTTTAAAAAAAAGAAAAAAAAGGGATTTGCTGTCAATTAGTCCCAATACTATCTTCAGGGTTTCTCCACTGTACAGTTACTCTTTGATCCTTTGTCATTAATACACCTTTTGTGAGGAGATACTTTGAGACCATGCAAGTCTCCTATGATGAAACATTGATGATTCTCGACTGACTCAAATATTATTGTTATTATGGCTGCCAAGGGGTGATATTCTAACTCAGTCATTCCTTCTACAATTAAGTTGGCTTTCAACTATAAGGAAGAACTTTCTTGTCTGCCTTATTTATAGCGGTATGGACTCAGGATTCTTACTTTAGTCCGTTTATTAGAAGTCTTTACTATCATTATTTATCTTGATAATCAAATTGTGCCAGATGGTTGCCAGGCACTTCACGTAAATTATTCCATTTAAATCTCAAAACAACTCTGTGCAGTGGGCATTATGATTACCTCTATTTTGCAGAGACAAAGAAGCTGAAGCTCAGAGAGATTAACTCTCATTTTATTGGAGGACTCCCCAAACTTCTTGTGCCAAATGCTTGAAATACACGTGTGTACATATACATGTATATGTATATTCCATCCCCCAATTCTCCTGATGTCCCTGTCGTATAGGAATGATCCCCTCCCCTCATATTTTATGAGAAAGTAGGACCAGAGAGGTTAAGTAACCTGTCACAAAAGCTGCAATGAGAATTCAGAGGCCTATTTGAAATCCCATGTTGTTTTCAGCCAACCACGTTGCCTCTTTAAGGTGTTTGTCTTTTACGCACCTAGTCTTTTTTTGCCATTTATTCAATTGTATTTAGGACAGAGGAGATGAAAGGAGAAACTGACTGCTTGTTTTTATAATGTCTTTTTTGCTTTGGCTAAAGCTACCCTGATTCTAATCGGCACCAAAGCTAGGAAGTGGTGGCAATTTGATCTTGCCAGAATCCTTGGTGTTCTTGGAATAGTTTATGGCAATTGGATTACTGACAATTTAATCTCTTAAAGCATGTTCATCCCAGTGTTTAAAGGAAAATTTTAGTGAGGTCTCCCATCATACAGTCACCCTTGAACTTATCAGCTATGTAAATGTGGATTTCTCCATTACTGTCCTGTGTTAATCATGGTACAGTGAAGACACGTCTCCTTCATGAATCTGCAAGCCAAGGAAAGTTGCTAATAACCACATAAAGAGAACAGAGAAAATTTCGGTACTTAATTGAAGTGGAAATGTGTGCAATAAAGCACTGATCGTGTCCAGCGTGGACACTGGGTGACCTCAAAATGGGATCTGAGGGCCACTGGCCTTACTCGCATCCCAGGTGCCCCTTAAAAACACAAAGTCTGGGGCCTTGTCCAAGCGCCACCAAACCAGAATCCTTCTGTTTTTTTGTTTTGTTTTGTTTAATTTATTGGGGAGACAATTGTTAATAAAATTACATAGATTTCAGGTGTACAATTCTGTATTACATCATTGTCGTGCAGGGTGTCAGGCAGGGTCTCTGGTCCCGCTCCCCACACAAGAACGCAGGACATGGTGAGGCCAAAAAGGAACACCCACGGAGCCATAGGTAGGGAAGTCATACCACTATGGTCTCGCTGGGTTTACACGACGTGAGACCTGCTGTCCGCTTTGCTGCCAACCGACCGACTCTCCTCCACTCTCCTCCACTCTCCTTCAGTCTCCTCCTCTCTCCTCCTCTCTCCTCGACTTCCCTCCGTAGCCGCGGCAGTTATATTAGTGGCCAATGGCTCAATGGTTACAGCTGACAGCCAACCAGCCACAGCTGATGGCCATCTACTACCTGAGCCAGCACCTTTCCTCATGAGGCCGAGAGCCTGGAAACTGCTTTCTGGGGCTCTGTCCCCACACTCATCTATAAATCCCATTGTGTGTTCACCACCCAGAGTCAGTTCTCCTTCCATCACCATATATTTGATCACCTTTACCCTCATCTCCCACCCCCCACCCCCCTTATCCCCTGGTAACCACTAAACTATTGTCTGTGTCTATGAGTTTTTGTTTCTCATTCGTTTGTCTTGTTCTCTTGTTGTTTTTGGTTTATATACCATATATCAGTGAAATCATATGGTTCTCTGCTTTTTATGTCTGACTTATTTCGCTTAGCATCATACTCTCAAGATCCATCCATGCTGTCACAAATGTTCCTATATCATCTTTTCTTACCTCCGAATAGTATTCCATTATGTATATATACCACAACTTCTTTATCCATTCATCTATCGAAGGACATTTTGGTTGTTTCCATGTCTTGGCCACCGTAAACAAAGCTGCAATGAACATTGGAGCACATGTGTCTTTATGTATAAATGTTTGCAGATTTTTTAGGGAGATACCCAGGAGAGGGATTGCTGGGTCATATGGTAATTCTATTCGTAATTTTTTGAGGAACCTCCACACTGCCTTCCATAACGGCTGCACCAGTCTGCATTCCCACCAACGGTGTATGAGGGTTCCTTTTTCTCCACAGCCTCTCCAACACTTGTTACTATTTGTCTTATTGATGATAGCCATTCTGACTGGGGTGAGGTGATATCTCATTGTGGTTTTTATTTGCATTTCTTTGATGATTAGTGATGTTGAGCATTTTTTCATATGTCTATTTGCCATTTGTATGTCCTCTTTGGAGAAATGTCTCTTCAGGTCCTCTGCCCATTTTTCAATTGGGTTGTTTGTTTTTTTGTTAATGAGTTTCATGAGTTCCTTGTATATTTTGGATATTAGCCCCTTATCGGAGGCACTGTTTGCAAAAATCTTCTCCCATTCAGTTGGTTGCCTCTTTATTTTGTCGATGGTTTCTTTTCCAGTGCAGAATCTTTTAAGTTTCATATAGTCCCATTCGTTTATTTTAGCTTTTACTTCCATTGCCTTTGGAGTCAAATTCATAAAATGCTCTTTGAACCCAAGGTCCATAAGTCTAGTACCTATGTTTTCTTCTATGCAGTTTATTGTGTCAGGTCTTATGCTTAAGTCTTTGATCCATTTTGAATTAATTTTGGTACATGGTGACAGATAGCAGTCCAATTTCATTCTTTTGCACGTGGCTTTCCAATTCTCCCCGAATCCTTCTGTTTTAACACACTTCCCAGAAGCCCGTGAGGCTCACTAACGAGGACACGGATGTGCCAGGGCCTCTGACCAAGCTGGGTTCCTGTGGGCGCACAACGCTGGACTCCTGCCAACAACGGCAGCCTTCGGGCCACTTGCCCTCTGCCTCGCTTCTTGCCCACTAAGGGAAGGGAAGTGGACTCGGTCCTTGGGGAGCGAGCCTGGGGCAGGCTCCCATCTCCGCCCTCCCGCAGGAAGCGAGCAGCAGAGGGAACACATCACCCCCCAAGTATTCGGATGTACAGGATCTGTACAGAGTTCTTGGAAGTCCTGAGCAAAGTTCTGAGAAGCTTCTTTGGAGGGAGGGGGGAACATAACCCTTTTCAAGGCTCTGGTTAAAACCAGTGCAAACAAACAAAAAGCAGCTGTTGATTCACAAAGCAGAGGACTAACTGTGCCTAGGGAAGGTTCCTTTATGCCCAAACCAAGATCACTGTGAAGAGACTAACGCCAAATGGGGTACTACACTCCCCCAGCCCTCACTTAGGCTGAAGCCAGTCTACTCTGTACCTGGAGCCAAGTGCAGATGTCACCTATCCCATTGGCTCCCAAGTAGACTAAGCAGTAGTGTGCTGGTAAAGGTTTACCAACCAGTTCTTTGGGGGAGAGCTGATTTGTACCATTTGTTGATGTCAGTGGTGTAAAGACTCCCGCCATGGTCAATTTCAAGCTACCCAGCACTGTGACAACCGATTCAAGATCCCTGCATCTGTAACAGTTGGCTCTTGGGAGCTGCAGTGAGCTGGCTCCAGCCCACAATAAACCTAAGAATAAGGTTCAGCAGCTTTAGCTGGGGCTTATGTGGGAAGCAGTGGGCAAGGGCACAACTTCCTCTGTAGTACAGAGGACGTACCGGGCAGCGCTGGATGCTCAGTCAGGCCTCTGAGGAGAGCAATCCCAGTCCCTGCCTCTTTCTCCCTAACATCTGATCACAGCAACATGGAGGAGGGCTTGAGATTTCTCAGGCCTCAGGCCACTCAGTTTTGCCTTCAGAGAAAATCATCCTAGGTCCTACCGATGGAAAGAGCTTCGCGTGGGCAGAGGAAGTAGAAAGTAGTTGTTTCTCCCTGCCAACACCACTGCTCTATGTGTGTGTTTCAAGACCCATGGGTAACGTTAACAGTAGGAAGAGATTACATTTGTCTGTGGAATGCGTAATCAGCACAACCCACGCCCATTCCTAAACCCGTCCTTCCTAACTCGGGCTAGAAAAGGAGGCGGGCATGAGATACACACACTGCTCTCAGCCAGTGTAAAGAAATCTCAGAGTGGGTCCCTCAGTCCAAGAGCTCCAGAGGCTGCAAACTCTGTATCGCTGTGTGACCTTGGGCCACTCAGCTGCCAGAACCTCTGTTTTTCCCTATTGCAAGCTGGGCCCCATCTAGAGGGCCCTTCTGCTTGCAAGGAACAGAAGCTATTCAAACTGGCCCAGATACCATGAGCTGCTAATTGTAAGCATGTAGGGATCCTCTGGGATTCTAGAACAGGGCATAAAAATACCTCCAGGCATTCTAGGAAAATAAGAAGCTGTTCAGGATTGAGGTAGCTTTTTCTGTTTCCATTGGTTCTTTTCTTTCTGCCGAATCTCCTTCCCCCTGAAGACAGGCCTCTTATGTCTTTAAAATTATCCCTGGCACAGCCTGGCCACCAGTCACAGCTCGACATCGGGAGCTCTCATCTCATGCACAGGACAACTTTCTTTGGAGGCCAAATTCACAGGAGTGAAAATGTGATTGGCCGATATCATGTTTTTAAGCCAAACCACATGAGTCACAGGACACTGCATTCTGACAATTTTTGGCTTAGGTGTATGTCCATGTGAAGTCCTTTAGGCCATGACCGGAGAAGCAAGTGGAGAGAAATACAGGATGCAGGGTTGTCCTTTACGGGGTGATGGCCAGAGCCCGACCAGCCCTCGATGCCTCCACGAACGGGTAGGCTGAACACAGTAATGGCTGTGAGACCATGTGCCAAACATCTAGAGGTTGCCAACTCTTTGCAAGGTATTGAAGACATCCACATTGTAACACGGTGTCATTGATTTGTTAGGATAGCAAATTTTATAAAGTATGTTGTCATTTAATTTAATCAAAACAACCTTAGGAGGTAGGGCTCTTTTAAAGATGAGGAAACTGATACTCCAAGAGGATAAGTGTTTACCTGACGGTCCTGCAGTTGGGAAATGGCAGAATCGGATTGACTGTTAGGTTTTCTGACTCCAAGTCCAGTGGTCTTTTTTCCTGGCAAAGGATCAATCAAGTGGGAAAGAGGGATGTGCAGAAACCACTCTGAAGCCTTATCTAGGGCTCAGGACTTTGGCTGTAAGCGAAAGAATTAAACTCAAACTGTTTTGAGCAAAATGAGAATGTATTGGCCTATGTAACAGAAAAGCTCAGGTGACAGGACGGGGAGCGCTGTGACTGTCTCTCTCGGCACCACTTTTAGGCTTCCCCGTTCTTAGGCAGGCTGCCTTTTCAAGGAGACAGATGGCCACCAGCAGTCCTCGTGCCTTCAAATCCAGAAAGTCTCTCCTCACAACAGTAGGAAATCCAGAAATTGGTTCTCCTTGTACTTAATTAGGTCCTGGGCCCATTCTCGAATCAACCAATCATGGACTAGGTGGATGTGATGACTCGTAAGCCTGGCTAGAGTCACAGGTTCACCGTTGGCTCCAGGGTTGGTGTCAGTCCACCCAAACCCATGGAACCTGAGAGCAGGGAAGGAGTGGCTCACCAGAGAAAAACAGAGGTGCTGTTCTCAGAAGGGATCATGGCTACCAAACAGGTAAAACCAACAGCTGTTCCCCCGAGGTGGGAAAAGTGAAGGGCATTTGAGTTACCCTCAGGGGCCCAGCCCTAGCACTGGGGCGTGCACGTGGCAGGTGCCCAATAACTATTGATGAATGAATGAATGAATGAATGCATGAGAGTTGGTTCCAATTATTGTAGAATAATGACGAGTTGGTACCTCTGGGGCATGAGATGCCTAAAGGGACATTGGGGAACGAAGTTGGGGCCACACTGGGGAGCACGCTGAGCCCCACGGTGCTCTGTCCGCAGGCCACAGGAGCTTCTGAAGGTTTTTTGATCAGGCTCGTTCCATGGTCAAAATTTGGAAGAGGAAACACGTGAAAATGTTACAGTGCTATACTTAAATTGAGAACATAACTTTTTGTGGGTGAGGAATGCCGGCTTGCCTGTGACGGTTTTCTTATAAGGTTGGGAATCCCTTTACCTGGAAGTCCTGGAGACAAGAAAACTGTGGACACATCATGAGGGCAGAGTGGCCGCGGGGGCTGAGGGTCTGATTACATGCACCCACCCCATTCAGGGCCTCCAACTATGTAGCCCCACCTGAACGAAGGTGAAGGTCTGAACTTGGTGACACTGGAGCTGCTCAGACTCACATTCGGGGACGGTTGAACAGGTCTGGGTGTGGCCCCCAGGGTGTGGGAACATCTTCCTGAACTTGAGGAGCGCCTGATGCCATCCAATCCCGCCTCATGATTAGGGGTGATTTATTGCCCTTGTTTATTACAACTGACGGGGGGTCCTCAGGAGAATTCCAGGGTGAAATCTCTCAACACTAATGCACCCCTGCGATGGGCCCGATCATCCAGTGACGATGTGAATCACCTGGGGTTCGAAATCTTATCCTTCAAATCCTGTCTGATTTTCCATTTGACGTCCATCAGCAGGGCTCTGAATGGCACAGTTCCTTCCTATCCTTATGAGATCCAGTCGGGGATCCCCCTGGTCCAAGATGGAGAACAAATATCAGAACCTTAGCAATAAGCGGTGCTTGCTGAGCTCTGGCATCAAGGATTCCCTATTGGTGAACTAGTTCCAGGATTGACTAAACTAGAGCAGTGTTTGCCCATTTTATGTCGCAATTCACATTTCAAATCTTCTGCTTTTGAAGTGTCTTTTCCAAAAGGTATACTATTAAAATCTCAACAAATAAATACTCAACGTAAGGAGTGAGGGCCCTCAAATAAAGACAAGTGGCAGGCAGAGCTCATGCTGAGAAGTCCTTTGAGGGAGTGGGGACGGCACTCGACTGTGACCTGTACACCTTGCCCCAGGACAAAGTCCTGGCACTATGCGTTTAACCTGGCCTGTGCCCCTTCCTGAACCACCCGTCACCTTGTGTGGACTTGATGATCTCACAGACCGGAGCAGGGCCACACGTTCTCACCACTGGTCAAGGTTGATGTCAGTCCACCCAAACCCACGGAACCTGAGGGTAGGGAAAGGAGGGCACCCCTAAAGAAAAACCGAGGGGCTGTAGTCAGAAGACAGGGTACTGGAGGCCAAACAGGCAAAAACAACAAATATTCCTTTGGGGTGAGGGAAGTGAAAGGCATTGAGGGTTGGAGCTTCTGAGACATCCCCCGAGTGGGGACAGTGTGGGAGTTAAGAGTGGAACCTCTGGTGGCGGCCTGCTGGGGTTGAATCTCTGCTCTGTTACTTACTAGCTGACGTTGAGCAGGGTATCCAGTGCAGTACTTGGCTTCCTCATCTGCAGAACAGCGTAACAGCAGTACCGTGTTTCCCCAAAAATAAGACCTAGCTGGACTATCTGCTCTAATGCGTTTTTTGGAGCAAAAACTAATATAAGACCTGGTCTTATATTATATTATATAAGACCTGGTCTCATAGTAAAATAAGACCTGGTCTTATATTAATTTTTGCTCCAAAAGACGCATTAGAGCTGATGGTCCAGCTAGGTCTTATTTTTGGGGAAACACGGTACCTACTGCATAGGCTAATTTGGGAATTAAATGAGATGATGCATGCAAAGCGATCAGAACAATGCAAATGCTCCATAAATGAGAATTACTTTGTTACTGTCCTCTCGACACATAACTGTTCAGCACACCGCTCTCTCCCTCCCCGCTCCACACACACACCGTAGGACACCTGGGTGAGTTTCACTCTGTAAGCAGACCTGAGTGGAAGTCTGACATTTTCTGTGTGCTACACGTACTCACCCATCACCTGCTTTGAGTTCTCAAGCTCTCTTCTCTAGCTCTTTTTCAAATCTCATTAGGCTCAAGAGGGGGATCGATGCCAAGAAAATTCTCCATTTCTGAGCATTAGCACATCAGGCTAGAAGCACTGACTCTCCCACAAGAAGACACACTCCTGGGATTTCCCTGGCAATCCCGTAAGAGCCTGAAGATCTATTGCCGGCAGCTGGATCGGGGTGGAGAGAGGTACTGTTTTCAAATTGTTAAATTTTAAAAAATTTGCACATTACACATTTCCAGCCAGCACAACATGGCTGGGCCCTTGGCTGGGGCTGCCTCCTTGCCTTGCCCTCAAGGATGATGGAACTGGCCAAAGAGTGCAGCTGGAGTCCCTGGGGCTGCCCAGAGAACCAGGAGTATCTGCACAGAGCTCCAGAAATGGGGAACTATTCACCCAAGATGAGAGAGCAAAGGGCTCATAGGAGGAGACAGAGTTTTTAATCAAAACGTATCCTGTTCTTATTCTAGCCACTGTGAAACGAAAGCTGAGTGCTCGCCTAGATTGTGCCTTCTGAAGGGTTCACTGCTGAAACGGGCATCCTGAGGTTTTTCACACGGATTCCAAAAAGGGAGGAGACTGATTAGGGGGATGGAAGAACCAAGGAACAACAAGGAAAAACTTCCACCCAATTAAAAAATGTTTATGCATTTATGTAAAATCACGTGTGTACATCTGTAAAAGAATAAAAAGTTTATGAGCATGTGGGCCTGGGAGCGGACAGACCTATGCTGGAGTTCTGGTTCCCCCACCTCCTCGCTTGTGTGATCCTTCGTTTCTTCCTCTATAAAATGGGGGGGATTATAGTACTTCACTCTTTTGTTTTGAGGACTCAGTGAGTGAATGCTTGTACAGTAGTGACTGGTAAGGCAGTGAGCTGATGTTGTCGATCTTTGAGCGAAAACAGAAGCCTACAGGCACAGGTGGGGGTGGGTGAGGGTGAATAGGTCACGATTCTCCAGAAGCCTTTATCTCCTCCTGCTCCAATCACACTGAACTCACCTCTCTTTCTTTCTCTTTCTCCTCTTCAAGCCTTGGTCCTTGCTGTCTTTGTGCTTGGGACACTTTTCCATTCACCTAAGAGGAAACTCCTCTCCATCTTTCGAGAACTGTCTCCAATGTCACTTCTCTGAAGCTTTCTCTGGTACTGACCTCTCAACTTGAAAGGATCGCTCTTCCTCAGAGCCTGATACTACCTGCTACCCGCTGCCAGGGTAGGCCACCACATGGCAAACGCTGTTTGTTATATACTTGTCTATCACCGAGGCTGGAGAGCCTCTCTTATACTTCCTGGTTTTAGCAGCTCCCAAGACACAAGAGGTGGTCAAGAAGTGATGGCTGAATGGAAGCATAAAAATGGAGAGTGACTGCTCTAAAAAGTTGATGGCCAGTTGTTCTCCACTCTAAGGAAAAACAGAACGGAGATGGACTTAAGCTGCATCATGGGAAACTTCAGTTAGACACAAAGAATTCCCTTAGTGAGAGAGTTAGATACCAGACCAAGTCCCCATGGGACAGTGTGGAATTTCCTTTAAGGATCTTAAAAAAAAAAAAAGGGATACTTTTTTATTTGGGCAGAGATTCTGATGTGGGTTTGCTTGAAGGCAGCCCCCCAGCCTGGTTCAGATGACAGCAAAGGGTCTTGTGGCTCTTGGTCAGCTGGTTATCCAGATGGTTTCCTGCGCCACGCACGGGCGAGGAGGCTGGGAAAGAATGTGGCCGTGTGCACCTGAACGTAGGGTGGGAAGTCTCTGCCCAACAAGCCTAAACCCAGGGACGTGAGCAAGTGGAATAGCCTGCCAAGGGTAACGAAATCACCTTGTGTTCAAGCACCCAAGTCTAATGACACCCAATTTCTTTCAACCAGAACTTTTGAGTAAAACAGGAAGGAGGGACGACAGTCTAGAGCAGCACTTTATTCAATTTTTCACTTGGTCAGCCCACCCAGGTGCCAGTGGGCACATGCTGTATGCCAGGTCCCGGGCTGGTGCTGGGCGGAGATGGGTCAACGAGACCTGGTCTCTGTCCTTACTGAGCTGCTTAAGAGAAAAACAGACACCAAATATCTTATGACAAATAATGAATTAAATAGAGGTAGAAAGTACTGTGAAGGGAAAAATGATGTGACTAGGAGAAAAGGTGAGAATAGAAAGGTGCTTCCTCTCAAGTGGGATGCCTTCATCTCATTTAACACAGAATAATCTACTATTACCATCCCATTTCTTTTCCACAGATAAAAAGGTTCAGAAAAGGCCAAAAAAAAAAAAAAAAAAAAAAAAAAAAGAAGACATACAGCTAGTTTCAAAGCAAAATTTTAATTTTAGGCTGGGTACAGGCCTGGACGATAAAATGTTATTTGGTATCTGAATTCAAGTCTTGACAAATGTGCTGGTTGGCCTTGGGAAAGCATATTACTAGCTCCCTGGGTTTAAGCAGAGAAGCTGGGGCTGGCTTCCTGGGGTCAGTCACACAAGAGACTTTACAGACACACAGCGTGAGAAGTGTTGCTAAGTGCTGTGGGATACAGTGGGCCGAGGTTTTGATCATTTCTACCTCAAGCCTTCCTGCTTTGGTCCCCTGCCTGATGCTGAAGGATATGGCCCTGGTCGGGCATCGTCCTCCCTCTCCCATCCACCCTGAGCAGTTACTGTGTTGGTTAGAGGCTCCCTGAGCTGCTGTGCAGGCTGAACTCAGGCTATCCTGACTAACCCAACATAGTTAATGAGTTGCAGCTTAGCTTAGTGCTATTAAAAGCACCACAAGCCAATGACACTGACACATCTGGGCAGGAGAGACGTGTCTCTGAGTGGAGGTTGAGAAAGAACCAAGAAAAGAAGGAATTAAAGCCCTGATTTAATTCCCAAGAGTGCAAACATGTTTGGGGTCTGGGAAAATCTTTCATTTACCTAGTTTCAAGTGTCAGTCAAGTCCATTTCTAACCAAGGTGCTCTTAGGACCAATTATAAAGCCACAACAAACAAGGGAAAAACACCAAACAAGCCACAGGACGTGGCACAATTTGAGCTCTGCTCTCAGAGGCTCTAAAAGCACAAGGAAAATGGCAACCTTTTCTGTTCCAAAGACATGAACATTGAAGTGACTGGAAAGTCTGTTGGAAAGGCCACGACATAAAAAATATGCAAATACATACCGCAGATTTCATTGTCCACGTGATGGGCCATGCAGGTCTCACTCACCTAGATACCTGTGACCTCATGGACGTATGAGGCTTCAGAGGCTGGGAGAGTTTTCCATGGCAGGGTGTAAGTTCAGTGAAGGCTGCAGGTGCCGAGTCAGTGCTATTCACAGGGGTAAACCAGTGCTTTGTTAAGTGACAGCTGAGGACAGTATCAATGGCTCATGCAGTGCCTCACACCCTCAGAAGCAGGCACCAGGGGAGACTCACTCTCCTGCTCCCCTAAGACAAGCTTCTGGGACCAGAAGCCTCGCCTTCAATCCCTGGAGCCCTGGTTCCCCAGACCTCTCCTCTGGGGTCCTCTGCTCTCCCTGCAGAAGCCAGGAGCTAACTGTCAACCTGGGTTCCAGGCAGCAACTCGAAGAAAGTCCTTGGAAGGGATAGGAGGAAAGAAGACTCAAAAATACGAACTGGCCTAGGACAACATGTTACAAGAAACCGACTTATAAACCAGTGGGATACGCCCAGCTGTGTGTTGGGATGGCCTGTGTTCTGGCTCTTTGATTATTCCATACCGTGTTAATGAAGTTCCAGATAAGGGTAATCAGAAAGTCAAATTTAGGAAGACTACAAGAGTCTGTTGCTAGGAGATAAAGTCAGAAACATTCATTGGAAAATGACTCTGGGGCTGGAGAGCCTCTCCTCAAGTTCAGTGGCATTTGACCTCTTCCTCAAGGAAACCAAAGCTCCTCAGAGCACATGAGATGTCACACTGCACTTGTCCCACTAACCACAGGAGCCCAGACTTGTGACCGCAGAGCGCGGTCTTTGCTGATTTGAAGATACATTAAAATAAGGAGCAGGTCAAAACTTTATCAGAAACTTAAGAAACAAACATACCAACAAATGGAAAAGTCATTTAATTCAAAAATCATACTTCCACTCGTTTTTTTAGGGATTGTCACATAAACCAATCAAATGTAAGAAAGCCAAGTTTCAGAGGCCACTCAACAGAAATGGTATTTTCTTCACAGATATGCTTAGTGATGCCAAAGCACTTTTTTTTTTTTTTTTAAAGCTTGAACATGGCAAAAGTATTTCACTAATAACAGGGAGAAAGTTCTAGTCTAGTCACAGATACTTTTCAATTATGGAATTGGATTCTACACACTAATCAATATTCAATACTGAAGTTTAAAACAGTGCATTACTTACGATTTTAAAAAAAGAACATTAAAGTGCCATTTTGAAGTCCTTTATTGATACTATATCACACAGCACTTTATAATATACTCAACGGAAGCCTAAATTATGAACATGCAAATATTTTCTTCCCCCAAATATGGACAAAATGTCTTTTAGCGTGTTTGTGAACACGAGCCTAGTACTTATATTAGCTACTACACATTTATGGGTTTGATCTTTTCTTCAACATGACGTTTAATAAGTTAATATGGAATATAGCTGTAGATAGTAACCATTTGATAAATATGAACAAAGTTTTAAAATGGCACTTCATTTACATCTTTGATCATCTTTGATAGTCAGTCCACAGCCTCTCTTATTTCTCAAATTGTCAACCTTCCAATTTTATAGGCTGTAAAGGCTCAGCGACTGCCAGCTTATGTGGGTTTCTCTACGAGTCTGTCTCTTTACATGTGTAAATGTGCGCTGTACATACACATACACATACTAATAGAATCATCAAACGAACCTCTTTTCACAGGTATGACGTTGACCCTGGCATGTGGATACCCAGCTAAGAAAGCTGTTCATAGGTGTCTGGACAACTTTGTAGAAATGGTTGCTGAACTGTAGAATGGCTTGGCCTCTCCAGGACTTCACCAGGTAATTTTAACATTTTGATTGCCAATATTCTAGTTCTCATCGACTATATTAAAGAGAATTTTGACACGAGTCATTGCTACCCTTGCATGGGTGTAGGACTGTGCCAAGCCTCGGCTCTCTAAAACATTCCACCTTAAAAGATGCTTCCATGGTGTAGTACCCCGTAAAACTTTTGTAAAACTATTAACTGTGAACTTTTTTTGTGATTGATTTTTCTCCCCTATTAAGAACTATATTCAACCCTCTTTAAAAAAAAAAAAAATGCAAAGTTCTTCAGTATCGATTGCCTTTTCATTTCTCTGTGCTGCCAGCATGACTATATATGCTCCTGGCAATATGTTTACTCCCAAGAATATATGTGCTTCCAGTAGAAGACCACATTTCAGCAAAGGCTGGCTCTGAATGATGTCTGGATTCTCTCTATGGTCTCTCCCTCTGCTCCGGGAAGCTCTTTCGTTGGACAAGTATTAGAGGTGGTGAAAGGAAAACAGCTAATTATTACTTGCTGGAGTATTGTCTCGGGCATGGCGTAGAATGGTGCAAGGTTCACTGCTCTGCTGCTGCTGTCATTTTGATGCTACAATTAGAGAAAAGTGGTGTGGCACCCAGCGGAGCAGGGTGGCTGCCAAACACATCTGAGCACAAGATAAATTTTTTAAACACCAGCACAGGGTGTGTGAGAGGACACCCAGCTGACTTAGAAGAGATGTGGGGCAGGGTTGTCTAGGTAATTGATTACTGTCAAGTTTGCCAGAGATGATAGATAACTCCCAAGATAGAATACTGAGGACACTCCTTTAAAAGTCAGGTGGCTAAAGAGGCTGTTTGGTTTCTTCGATGCTGGCTACCTACGTGGGGAAGATGGCTGCTTATAAAACATTGAATTCTAGGGCAAACTGTGGGCGCCACGATGGCCACGGCTGTACCTGGGAGTCCCGGGTAGTCCAGACTTCCTTTTGGAAACAGAAGCCAGAGGATGAAAAGTACCAAGAGACAGTCATGACAGGTAATGAAGGTATAGGGAGCTGCTTACTTCTGTCTCTCTATCCCTCAATCGTGGATGCTTTTGGAATCACTGTCGTCAAGACAGAACTTCTGGTGTGACTGGGGTTGCTGTTTTCAGGAGACAACAATGCAGGTGGGTAGAAGGACTTCCTTTCAAGCTGGATATGGCACACGCAACCGTGGAGTCCTGACAAATGCCTGAAATGACCTTGTCACTAGCATGGCTCTGTCCTGCTAATGCCAGTCTGTCAATACTTCATTGCTCATTGTCCCTTTCTCTTTGCCTCTGTCCAAAAAGCACTCAGCAAGAGGGCTGAACTGGAATTATGTTGAAAAAGAGTTTTGGTTTGACAGAAGAAAACATATTGGCTGTCAAAATACTAATATGCTAAGCTACAAACTAGCCCCAATTATAGGATACTGAGGGAGGTGGTGCTATACACGGCACCCTGTATGTTTATTTTCTAAAACAGAAGAGAGTATCACTAATCTTGAGCAAACCAGGAATATACTTTGCCTGGGGAGCAAGGATTTGAAACTAGTTGTCTTTTTATGACATGGCATTCTGTAGCCATCGAATTCTGTGAGTACCTGAAGGAAGAGTGAGAGACTGATCTTAGTACCCAACAAAGACTCAAGTTCTATATACCAAGCAGATCCCATGGCCTTACCAAAGAAACCCCTGCTCCTGGGACAGCTCAGGGCCCTTGGTCAATAGTCTTCCACTGTCATACCTGGAGCCCCCCCCCCCGCCCGCCCTAAAGTTCCCTATTCAAGCAGAGAACGTAAGGGATGCGGCATCCATAGTGGAGAGGGCAAAATCTATTTTTGGTCTCCAAATTCCTTCCTATTTATTGGCTCATATTCTGAACAGTTTCTCCAGTTCTGTAGCAAATGGGGAGGAGGGAAGCCTGGATGGGGAAAGGGAACAGAGCAGCCATCTGTCACAGGCTCAGCGTGGCCACAGGGAAGCTGGGAAGGGGTCTACCTAAAAATTCCCATTGGCAGTAGCTCCATTTCCCTCTGGCTTCAAATCAGGGCCAACTGAGGGAGGGAGGGACATGCTTCCCAGTAGTCAAGCTGGGGCCAAATGTTGACAGGTCTACTTCAGCGAGGAACTCCCAAAGCCGGGGTCTGTATGTTCTGCTCCTTTGTGTCAGCTCCAGTTCAAGTTCCAGTGGGGCCGGTGACAATTTGAAACGTCCAATGTGTTAAAAGCATTATGTTGCACACTTCCTATTTGGAAAGCAGATGCTCTAGAGTGCGCTTGTCACCTCAGGCCCCTTCGAACAGGTCCCCAAGCTGGTCAAAGTCCGCGGGGAGAAGGTGTAGCCTGTTCCTGTGTTCCCTTTCTTCTTGGGTTTTTCCTGAGTCCGATCTTGGTCTTGTCCAGTCTTAATTCTTGTTCCCTGATTCAGTGGTAGCATCTTGATTGTTGCTGGGTGAGCTACTGGATAACAGCTACGAAATCCTTTAACTGACGAGCTGCATCACAGTGACACAGCCCTAATAACGTCAGAACCTTTTGTAAAGCTCTCGCAGCACACTCTCCATTCCTCTTTGGGGTTCTTCTCTCATCTGGGGTTATAGGAAAACTGAGATGAACAGGAAGGGCATAAACACGTTTAGAGAAAGGAGAAGCAACAGCATAGCATATTGAGAACTAAAGAGCTGAAGATGCCAGTTTTTCTCAGCACTCAACACACGCAACATTTGCAAACTAGTTTGGCCTCATTTATCAAGTCGTAGAAGACGTGCAGAAGAGTTCGATATAAGGAACATGCAATTTTCCTATCTCCTTCTGTCCTGATATCTTGCGGTACCAAGAAATACACCTGAGAAGAAAAATGAAAACAAACCAAAAACCAAAACAAAACAAAAACAAAACAAAACTAAGCCCTGTCCCCACCTATTTAAATCCTGAGCTTCATCTCACTCCTGAGTAGGAGTTCTTTGAAAAATTCTTTGCCTGAAGATGCTCTTCCCATCTCCAAACACAAAGCCCAAGTAATGCTCAAAAACACATCTGGGTAAAGAAGACTGAACACCGTCGATGGACCGTGTCCACCAACAAGAGCCAGCAGAAGAGCACACAGACACCTCCTCTCCTCCCTCAAGGCCACAGGGGAATGGCCTCGACGCGCTTCAGCCTCGGCTCCTGTCCCTCCTCTTACACACTCTTGTTCAGCAATCGAAGATCAATGTGTGGAGCAAGTTGCTTTAAGAATATCAAATATAAAACTTTGCCATATAGTATTTCAAATCACTCTATTTACAAGTTTACCTTTTCAAAAGAAAAAACAATGTAAAAGATACAGTAATTCAACACAATTCAAGTTTTTCTTTTCTTCTTTGAACTTCCCTAAAGAGGAATTCCAGAAGCAGGAAAGAGTCCGGAGCAAGGCTGCCATCCCGAGGGGCTCCCGGGGAGCTCGACAGTCCATCAGTGGGGCGTTTTTCTGCCCAGAGTCACTCTGGCAAGGACATTCAAATGTGGAAGATCCTGGGAACTCTGTTCTTCGGAAGGCAAGTGAATTGAAACATCCAGGCTGACCGAAGGCAGGCTTCCACAAGACCCATCCCCTTCTGACAGTAAATTCTCTTTCTCAAAAGGTACCCATCCCACCTTCCATGTCCCAATCTTTTGGTGTCCTTCTGAATTGCAATGGCTTAGGATATTAGCCTCATGCCTCAAATGTCTTGGAAACAACTCCCTTTTGCTGAGTGGCAGTGAACATATATGTATATCCCTTTAAACTATAGGCCATAGGATTAACCTAGGAATCAGCCCTGAAAATCGCCAGGGCACCAGTGCTCAGAGCCCGAGGCACTGCCAGAGGGTGGTCAGTGGTGGGCTAGAGGCCGGCGAGGGCAGGGGAAGGGACACGTAAATGGGAGGCCATTTAGGGAACAAGTCAGAAACAGGGAGGGTGTCACTCATTGGGAGGCAGCCTACTGTCCTCTAGAAAGCAAACACCAGTTGCATGGAAGAACAGAAATATTAAGCCTGTATGTAATTTAATCTCAAGGTTACTAGAGTTTGCTCCAAATATATCCTGATGCTGCTGAAATAAATCAGAAAGGAAACAGTGCCCAGCTGCTATTCTGTCTGCCCCCAGCAGACCACTCTAATTTCTTGATCTTCTGCTTCAGGTTGTTGGAAAGCCATTCAAAATAATACCCAAAATGGGGGAGAGAAAAACACATGTCATGCAAAGAGAGGGTGTTATTTTTTTGGTTTGATTTTAGAGTAGGTTGGGTTGCCGTGGTTATGAGGTGATGGCAGCCCCCGGTGGCAGAGAGGTTCCTCGCTTGGGAGGGGGGAATGTGGGGTGTGTATGTCCCCTTGCATGAGAGCACTGGACTGAATTCTGCTGATGCTGGGCCAACGGCTGCTTTAGAGATGGTGAGAGATTGGATCTTATGTAAACAGTGCCGTAACCCCTTTCTATCTTGCATGCAAACAGACCCAGCTGCATGTAGCACTGTGGGTCTCAAGTATTCAGAGGTGGGTGAAAAAGCGTCTACTGTAAACAGAAGCAATGAACCCAGCCGGGATCTCAGAGCTGTCGCCCAGGCCTGTAGACTTAGCTACACTGCATGCTCTTGGGGTCTACTTAGATCTGACTTACTTCCCCTGTCAGAAGGTTGGGAGTTTGGATGACTGTTGAAACAAAATGAGTGCTCTCCATTTAGGGTGCTGAAGGAGACAAACGGCTTTACAAGCCCTTTCTCTCGGTTACCAAAATCAAACGGCCTCCTCTGCTGATTCACTTCTGTTTCTTGCAGTATCACCACATGTCGGCTGAGATGATCATGGAGATGGTGACACCAAAGTTCACAGAAATATTCGAGTTGACAGGTAGCAGCAGAGCCAGCCACCCGGCATTTCTCAGCAGCAAAGAGAAATGACCTGCACCACTGGACTCTGCAGTTGTCATGGATACCACGGGAAGCTCAGCGTTTCTGCTGGGGCCCATGGTTAGAGGAACTCCACGTAGTTCTCAGGGATGAGGCCAGTTTTTCCGTTCAGAGTCCCCTCCAACCAGCCAGGCTCCTGAGATGGATGAACTGTACAGGAAGGGGAGAGAGGGTGAGAACAGATGACGTTACCGATAGGGCAAGAGGTGGATGTGTGCTGTGTGTGCGCGAGTGTGTACGTGTGAAGGAAGTGAGGAGAATGCGGGCAACTGCTCATGAAGTTACATAACTCGAGGACTTGCTTAAACCAGAGCTTCTTAACCTTTTGTGGGACATATGCCTTCTGATGAAGGCTCTTCTGAACTTTCTTCACAACAACAGTGGAAACAGACATTCAAAGTTTTGCAAACAATTTTAGGAGTTTCATAGACTTTCTGAAGTTCCTGGTTTAAACTATAAAGTGACAGATTTCTACTTTCTAGGTTAGAGGTCACAGTTATGGTGCTCCATCTGTATACTTATCTATGCATCTCACCATCCACCATGTCCCCATCTACCTACCCAAAACTGACTATGTATCAAGAGCAGTGCGCACGGCAGGCTGCTGAGGACTAGTCTTTAAAGACACCTCGCTCTTATAATCATGCATTTCACTTGCCTTCAAATCTTTACCCTCTGCTTCTAATTTCCTTCCAAATTCCCTCTGTGGGTTTTGTTTTCCTTTTGTTTTTGTATTTTATAGTCTTTGAATAGCCCTCTCTCTGTTCAAACCATATAACCTTTCTTAGCTTTCTTTCCTGTTCACTAGAATTTTCCTCCCTCCTATATACAAGTCTGAAAGCTGTCCTCTTCCTTTACTGCAACTTTCAAAGTTTCTGCCCCTTTGATTTTTCAATATCCAAATATATACCCATTTCCGTGACATCATACCCGATCTCCATGGAAACTACTGAGATATTGCAAAGATTACATAAAAACCAGCTGAGCCTGCAATGCAGTCAAAGCAGGAAGAAAGAAAGAAGGAATCAAGGGACTTGAGATGGGGGTGTACATGCTTGTGAACTGGGAATATACACATCACTTTTGGGCCAGGCAGGGCATCTGCTCCTCGTGGATTAGGAAAACTCCAATTTTCTGAGATAGTTTGGAGAGAATGAATTTTTCCCCTATTCCCTTCCTAGGCTAATTAAGTGACTTCCTGAGCTTGTTTTAGAAAAGCATTTCCGCCCCCAGCACTACTATATAAGTCTGGTTTCAGTTTGAAGAGAAGGAAGCAAGAACAGGAGCAAATGGGAAGGAGCAGGACGCACACTGAAGTGTACAGAAGATCACTGCCAACCTGTCTAGAGTGGGAATATGTCTGGAGGAAAACACAAGGTCAAACATCTGTTAGCTGGCCTCCGAAATGCGTGCAGCATTTCATTATCACTAGGCTTCAGGAATAAACCAAAAGTAGCAAGCGTGCGTTGCATTCACGACACCCACACAAGGAGTCTGGGACAGACGTGCTGTGGGAGAACACACACAACTTAAAAGCAACCGGACCTGTCCAATGACCAAGCTCTCCAATCCTGGCCTCATAACACTCGTCTCTGAATACCCCTGCCTTCTGCTCATCCATCCAGCTGACACTGCCAAGGCCATTTCCGGTGTCTGCACCTATTAAAGTGGTAATAATAAAACCCTCTCCCCTCAGTGGGTTCTTGTGCTATTAGGAAGAAGCCAGGGTGGAGAAAGCACGCAGCCCTGTCAGGACCCCGTAATGCCCAGTACTGGGGGTTGGGGGGGCCCAGTGGCATCCGACTATGCACTTGAACTGGTCAGCAAGACGCTCTTCTGGTAAAACCTGGGGAAAGGCCTGGTATGAACATCCACCTCCAATGTGCAGAACCCAAACAAACCAAACTCACTCTCCAAAACAGCAAGACCTAGAAAGAATAACCCACCAACCAACCAAACTATAAACCAGAAAAAGGCCCCTCCTACTTTACAGCAAAGGAGCTAGTTGAGTTGTTACTCCACTGGATACACTGAGTCTGTGTCTTCAGACACTTTCCCTTCCTGGCCAGCTGTTCAAACACAGCTCAGGTGCAGAGGTGGTAAAGTCTGCAAACATTAGAAGTGGAATTTGCAGAGTAAGGGAGTCAGTGGGGACAAAGGAGGCCCTCCAAACTGCAGAAGAAGAGAAGTGTCACCGGGGGCAATGTAGCCTTAGGTCAGATTGCTAACTCTCTGGAGTCTTCAAGTCTTCAGGCTTCATCAAGGTGTGGTCCCCACCTGGATGCTTATCACTACCTCAGTCTCCTGGGTCCCCTGGCCCATCAGTTAAAGCTGAATCTCTAGGAGTGGGGCCCAGGGATCTGGATTTTAAACTTGTTCACATAAAGTTAAGAAAGTCGACTTTCCTGTGCCAAAACGCCTCTGTAATGAGGATGGTAATAAGAATTAAAATTCAAATTCTCACTGGCTGATGGAGGAAGGAGAAAGCAGCCAATGCCCCCCTCCCCACCCCGCTTTCTGTTGTCTTGTTTCCTTTCCTCAGACTTCCAGGCTTAGCTGAAGCCCCTCCATAAATATCAGGTCCCATCAGGGTTCCCACCTACCTGCTCCCTTCCTTCTCCGGACTCCTGGAAAGCTCATAGGACATTCCACTTATTATTCATGGGTCTATTAATGCTGCTCAAATGTGTTAAGCTTTGCTTCCCTAACTAGCATTATGTCACGCAACATTCTTCACTCCTCCCCTCTGCCTGGTGAATTATAAGGATAGAAGCTAACACCTAGAAACGGTGGCTGGGAAGTAGCCACGGGCTCAGAGCTTTAGATATATAGGGACTCATTTGGTCCTAAAGGTCATATTATCATCCCTATTTCACAGATGAGAAGATTACGGCTCAAAGAGTACATTAACTTGTGCAGGTTCACGATGGCAGAGCCAGAGAATTTGAACACAGCTTGGTTGACTCCAGTGCTCAAGCCCTTTCCCACCACATTATTGCCTCTATTCAAGGAGAGAATGTGACCTGTGAGAATAAGAACGGTGATACATGTGCACATACGAAGTGGTGGGTCTTTTGCTAAATTCTTTGCATCACCTCCTTTCATTTTCAGAATGACTGTGGAGTTGGTTCCATGATCCTCCTTTGCCTGATGAGAAACTGAGGCTCAGAGAGATTACACATCGTTTCCCGAATTACACAGCTGGTAGATAACGGAGCTAGATCTGAACCCAGCTTGTGTGACCTGAGAGTCTGTGCTCTTAATCATGACCACTTTTGCCTAGCCCAATGCTTTGGATCTTGAAGATGCTCATAAGTACTTGTCGGGCTGAATTGAGCCAATGTCCACCCTTCTGAATTGCACCAGTGTCCAATGTGCTATGTAAACACACAAGGTGCTGCAGCGAGCTGCCTGGGCAGCTGTCCAGCTCAGCAAGCATATAATAAATATAAGCTGCGGCTGACACGGGCGTGCTTCCTGCCAACCACTTTCTCTCTGTCCATACATATACCACACACCCCTGCATACACAGCTTATGCGCTCTCCTCTTTCGCTTACTGTGGACAAGGAGTAAGTGTGTGACTGAGCTCTCTAATGTCTGGCAGGCCCAAGGGGAAGCGGCACTGGCTGGAAGAGGCACAGACCCCTGTGCAGTTCGAATACATTAACTCATTTAACCAATGTGTATTAAGCACCTACCAGACACTGGGCTAGGTCCCTGTACACAGTACACAGCAAACAGATAAGATTTTGCTTTCAGGGAGGGATAATCTATAATAAATAAGCATAGGTACTGTGTTTCCCTGAAAATAAGACCTAGCCAGACCATCAGCTCTAATGCGTCTTTTGGAGCAAAAATTAATATAAGACCTGGTCTTATTTTACTATAATATCAGAACGGGTCTTACCTAACACAATATAATATAAGACCGGGTCTTATCTTACTTTTTGCTCCAAAAGATGCAATAGAGCTGATGATCTGGCTAGGTCTTATTTTCGGGGAGACATGGCAGAGTTGAGGGGAAGAGAAAGAGACTGGGACAGGGCCTTGGGTAGGTGGGGAGGAGCTCAATTAGTTAAAACCTCAATGATCCAAAGGCGCCAGCTGGGCAGCGGGTGATGGGAGTGCAAAGGCTTGAAGATGGGGAAAGCTTAGGATGGTGTGATTTTAGAACAGTAGTCTGCCAATTTTTCTTAAAGAGCCAGACCGTAAATATGTATCTCACCTCTGCCACTGTCGTGCCATAGATACTATGCAAACAAAAAAGTGTGACTGTGTGCCAGCAAGCTTTATTTACAAAAATGGTCAGTGGGCTGGATTTGAGGGGCAGGTCTCGTTTGCTGACCCCATCTGTGAATATAAAGAAGGCCTATGAGGCTGCAGTGTGTCCAGGCAGGGTGAGAGGGCAGCAGAGGGGCAGGAGCCGGACCCTGGAGGTCCTCCTCATAAATCTTAAAGCAACGGAGGCCACTGGAGTATTTTAAGCAAGAGAATAACATCTGATTTCCATTTTTCAAAGGTCACTCTAGCTGCTGTGTAGAGAACGGGTTATGAGGGCAAGAGTGGACGTGACAGGACCAGTTAGGCAGCTGGTGGAAACGCCCAGGTGAGAGATGGAGGCGGCCTGGGCTTGGGTTGGGCAGCAGAGACAGCTGTGGCGGCAGAGAGTCTCCAGCGGGGAACTCGCTTCCGTAACCCCTCTGCCTACGCAGCTCGGCAGCCCCCTGATGGGGACATTCTCTATCAGCAAAGAAACCTGGGGCAGCCCTGCCTTGTACTCGTGCTGTACCCTGTACCCAAGAATGAGTGGAGCCAGCCCATCATAAAGCTTGATGAAAGTATCCCAAGAACTCAATTTTAGTGAACGCCGTGTGAATTTTCCAGGTATCACTAATCTCATAGCTTCACGATGACTAATGTTCCTGAGAACATGAGTTATGTCTCTTTCCAGTTACTGTCGGAGGTGCTTGCTCTTGGAGAAGTGGACAGTTTCCTAGCAGACTGGGAAGGGCTGACACTGGAGTTATTTCCCTGTATTGCACATCCATTCCCTGCTGCCCAAAGTCCAAACACTGACAGAGCGGCCACTGCAGACTCCAGCACAGCCCCTGGAATCCAAGGGCTTGGAAGTTAACCACTACGAAACAACAGACTTCCCCTCGAGGTGCCCCTCCCTCTTCTTCCTCCTTACTCCTTCTTCTGGATCCTGAAAAGAAAACACGTGCACACACACTCACTCTAACAGTCTCATTAGGAAACTTTCTTCTGATTGGTCTGATGATCTCATCTGCCGGCTACAGAGCATCCAATTTACACAGCCCTTACCTAATATCTCCAGCAATAAACTAACAAGAGATAGAACAAGGAAAAAGATCTCCCTGCCGACAGTGTTAAGTTTTTTTTTCTCCTCGAATGCTTGATTTCTCCTATAGAGGTGAAGGGAAAGGGAAAATGGGGATATGTATCATTTTCTAAAAATTGGACATAATAAAATATCATTACCCTGTTTTCCCAAAAATAAGACCTAGGCGGACCATCAGCTCTAATGCATCTTTTGGAGCAAAAATTAATACAAGACCCGGTCTTATTTTACATATAAGACCAGGTCTTATCTAACATAATATAAGACCAGGTCTTATTTTACTTATAAGACCAGGTCTTATCTAACATAAGACCAGGTCTTATATTAATTTTTGCTCCAAAAGACGCATTAGAGCTGATAGTCCTGATAGTCCGGCTAGGTGTTATTTTCAGGGAAACACAGTAGCCATTTTGCCAGATCCTCCTTCGACTGCAGCTCAGTCAACATTGAGAGGTATCTTCTGGGCTTAATTTGACCTTCTGCTGTTCAGGGAATTTGAAAGGTCCCTGGCATTGCTGATTAAAAACCAACTAGTGTCAATGAACTCTGCCATGACTCCCAGAGACCACAGGAAGACTTGGGCAATGTCTCTGACTCCTTAAAGCAAACCTCTCTCCTGTCGTCATTCGTCACTGCAGGACTTCTGACGATTACCAAGTTGAGGGGTGGGAGCAGGCAGTCATAGAACCTGCCAGACAGAGCACCCTGCTGGCGATGAAGATATTCTGGAATTAGATACTGATGGTTGTACAACTAGGAATATACTAAAAACCACTCACTTGTACAATTTAAATGGCTAAACTGTATGGTATGTGGGTATCTTAGTAAAGCGGTTTAAAAAAACAGAAGAAGTCTACACTTAAAAAAAGGAGGCACAGACAAGACACACACGAATCCGCAGACCTTTTGAGAGCTGAAACCAATTTTGCCCCCGGTATCTGGGGTCCTGCGTGTTGTCAGAGTGAACAGCTGACAAGAACATGGCAGTGCCTTGTCCACCAGAGCAGTGGGTTGGGGTTCAGAGGGCAGACCGTTGAACTGGATATACCTGCAAATGTGGGGCTCTCTCAAATCCTGCTCACCTGTAGGCAGAAGCCCCTCTCCTGCTGATCGAGCAGGACCCAGAGGACCACGCATGCAGCCCACTCTGGTTTGTGTGGCGTTGAAACAGTGTCACGTATAGCTGGGCTGTGACTCCCTGACATGGGCCTATTCGGGGTACACTCTCCAGTGACATGGCTTTGACAGCCTTTAGGGGACCCACTTCGCCCGACGTCTGCTGGGGCCTGAAGCTCCAACTGCTGACAGGAGAGGGGGCTGGGCTGGCTGTTTGTGTGCTTTGACTTGTAAAGGGCCCAAATGAAAGTTAATGGAGCAAAGGTTTAAGGACGGTGATTTTGGGACTTTGAGAACCATGAAAGAGGGCGCAGGCCCAGCAGACCACAGGCAGTTATGGGCTCAGAAGGACCAGCGCCGAGTGTGACCTGGGAATCCCCCGCGTGCTTCGTGACCAGCTTCTCAGTCTGTCTATCCATGCCTGATCAGCACCTCCGCCACGCTGAATGCAGGACCTGGGCACACCGGGGGCAGCCGCTTGGCATGTAGGGGCTGTACCCCAGGAGCCCACCTCTGCTCTGGCTTGGACCTCGGGGCCCTCACAGATAGCCAGGGCCCAGGGAGTCAAGGAGCAGTCCCCACTGCCCCGCTGAGAGCCAGGCCTGGGTCCTGGCAGCTGACAAGGAAAGCCTGTCACTGTGGACTATGAGAGCATGAGGGCCTTTTTCTAAGACAGATGTAATGGTGACAATGACGATCACAGCACTGGCATACTGGATGCTTCCTTCATATGTGTTTGAGTACTAACTCTAACACGGGATGTGCACTATCTCAATTGTCTTTCACAACCCTGTTATCTTTAGATGACAGAGGAGAAAACAGAGGCACAGAGAGGTTAAGTCACTGCTCGAGGTCACACAGGAACAAGTGATCAAGCTGGGACTTGTGCTTTGGTAGCCTGAATCTAGCTCATGCTCTCTAGGGCTACGTGGGAACCTGGCAGCCTTGTATTTCTGGGTCTCGGGCAGGCGGTAGGTGGCATGGTCTGGGCCAGGAAGGGCTGCCTGGCCATGATGGAAAGCCTTTAACCAATGTGGGCTCATGCCTGCCCAGGAACTCAGCCCCCACTCCACCTGAGGTCAAGAAGGGAGCCCTAGAAAATGTTCAGTTCCTGAAACCAGGCAGCCGTTTTTGCTTCCGCCTTTGAGAAAAACAAACACAGCCTGTCACCCAGGGATCCAGGAAGATTAGCCCCAAAGAAGAACTTCATCTGGGGAAAATCTCAGCTTTAGCGGAAACTTGGGCTTTTCCTTAGAATCCTGATTTTCCTGTTATGTAAATGATAAGTGATAGCAAATTATGATATCAATTCTTACATTAAAAAATATTATTATGACTATTTGTTTTAGGGAGGAAAACAAGAAGAAGAAAGAAAATGGTGCATCAAGCAAGTAGTACTTCCTAGTTCTACGGGGCGGGTTCCCTGAATCCATGTGCGCACCAGGACACGTGAGCCGGACAGCGGGTGGGTGCAGGGTGCTTTGGCTCTGGGGCAGTCCACTCTCCCAACAGTTATGGGGAGGACGAACGGAGATGCAGTGAGGCTTACTGCCTGGAGCTCGTCCAATGCCCACCATCTCAGAAATTGGCCTCGCCTGCTGTGGACAGTAACCCAAGGCGAAAGGGGCACAGAAGCTGTGGCTTCAATCTCCACCATGAGCTTCTGACCAGTTGCAGGATCCCTGTTCTCCCCTCCTTGGTGTCCTACCCCCTGCCCAGCCCCCAGACTCAACTAGCCACGGCCAGGCGCTGAGCTGAGTCCTATGCGGGCACAATGGCATTTCACGTCCACGACACCATGATGAGACTGCTTCTGTCAGAATGAAGAGCTAATGACACCTGTCCACTCTTGATGGCGCCTCCCAAAGGCCTGCTGGGGCTCTCTCGTTTGGGGATGAGATATACAAACACATATGCTTTTTCAGTCTTACCTGTTCTGTTGAGATTTTCCATACGTAGGAACTTTGAAAATTCCAGTTATTTATCTGCTCCCCCCACCACGCCCATCTTTGCAAGGGGATGAGAAAACTCACCATTATCGAAGACCGTGCCTGCTGTAAACGAGAGTTCTGAGTCGTGTTCAGCTTTGCAGGCGTACAAGGCCTTTGCCTTCCGGAATGGTGTGCTGTGTGAAAACAGGTGCTTATTTAGCAATTTTTAAAAACCCTCTAAAAGCCTCAGGTATTTAATCTTTCATCTTCCCTTTCCCTGCAAGCCAGCTAGTCCTTTGTCATGGGAAGAGCCTGACAAGGCAGCTGGATGGCAAAACATAAGGTGGAAAAGTTGCAAAAGTCACTAGAGAAAAATGAGAAATAGTCAGAGAAAAGCTGTAAGCCCCAAGAAACCACGCTTCTTGTGGGGTCACCCTATGCCATGTTAAAACTTGACCTAGGAGATACAACAGCTGGACAGTGGGAGGGCAGGCTGGGCCCCATTTTTGGAACAGGAATAGCTTGGGAGGAGGGAGGTAGGGGCAGGAAAGAAGTTGCTCTGGAGAACACTCCCAACAGACCCTGTTGAAAGTTGGCAATGCTCATTGAATCAAAAAGGAGAAATTGTAGCAAAGCCAGGTTTCGGCTCTAGGCCACAAGCTGACATCAGCTCTCCCAGATGTTACTTATTTCTCATTGGGCTGGTGGGGCAGGATTCCAGAGCTAGAACTCCGCCACCCCCAGGGTAGGGCAGGGAACAGACAAGGTGTGTGTGTGAGCAGTTCCACATGTATGTGCAGAAGTGCACACGTGAGCCTGCATGGGAGTGTGGGGAGGGAGATGGCACAGGCGCCATGATGCCTTTTCTCATGTCCAACGAGTGTTAACAACCACTCTCACTGTGCATGAGAATCACCTGGGGAGCTTTTGAAAAAATGCAGATATCTGGGTTCTACCCTGACTAGGCATCAGGATTTTTAAAAAGCTCTCCAAGTGACTCTAGTGTGCAACCAGGGCTGAGACTCTTTGTTCTAGAGAAGGGGTTGGTGAACTGTGGGCCACATGGTCTCTGGTGCAATTACTCATCTCTGCACTGTAACACGAAGGCAGCCACAGACAACATGTAAATGAATTAGTGTGGCTGTGTTCCATCAAAACTTTACTCTAAAAAGCAGGTAGCGGGCCAGATTGGACCCAAGGGCGACTGATTGCTATGTTCTAGAAAGTTAACTGTAAGAACTGGTAAATCCTACTACCTTCTATTAATTTTTGCCTTGCTACCCAACTAGTTCCAAATGATCTAATGACTTCTCAAGGGTCATAAAATGACATTTAACAGTCACAATTTGACTCTCCATTTGACAAAAGCAATCTCCCTCTCCCTCCAAGCGATCTGAGAAAGGACATGTAGGCGCTCCAGAGAGGAGTAATAAAAGAGCAAGTAGCTCTTGTGGTTTAGACAGTCCAGCGGTGTACTTTATTATTTTGTCATCAATTGACAATTGGACAGTCTCAAGGAGGCAGTGATGCCAAATCTGCCATGATGCACTGATTTCTAGTGGCCAAGGGACATTTAGCTGACCAATGACTGGTCTCAGGTAACGTCAGACAGAATCAGAAGGGGCAGGGCGTCTTGGGTCATCGTGGAACTGTTATTTCTCGGAGTCACCAGTTCTAGATTCCCTTTGGGAAGGAGGAGCCATGGATGGAGGGAAACTTGTACCAGGGCCATGTGACTAGAACTTCTAGTCTAGTCTAGTCTGTGAAAACTGAAAGAAAGAAGGCTTAAAAGTTCTATTGTGCACGATGATCAGAGTAAATGATTACCCAGAATTTGTTGCCAGGGTGCAGTTTACTGATGTTCTCTCTGGTCTTTTAAGTAGCCAAGAGATGATGGCCAGGTGGGAGAAAACTAGGAAAGTGGGAGAAAACGAAGTGGGCCTGCTGGGAATAAAGGAAAGAAGAGCCTTCAGCATTCATCAACTCCATTAGAGAACAGCTCTTCCCATGTAATTATCATTAAAGTCAGAATGAAGTTCAGAACAAGGGGCACATTCTGTGATCTGACTAAACCAAGTCTGTGGATTGGCCAGCAAGGGCCAAATATCCAATGTGCAACTTTCCAGGGAGAGGGAAAAAAAGTTATTTATTTTGTTTTATTTTATTTTATTTATTTATCAGCCCCAAACCCATACAGACAAATAAGTAGAGCCTGTTATGACATGGAAGGTAGGAGAAGCCAGCTGACATTAGCCAGTGTCACTGTCCCTTGAAGGACAGGGCAGAGGAGGTAAGGAGAAAGCAGAGAGACCGGGGACAGGGAAATAAAAGGTGAGGGAAAGATCACCTGAGGCAAGTCTCCTCCAGCTGAATTTCCATCGAGGTTACTTATTAACCTCATTAAATAAAGGGAAAGGGGCAAAACAGGGACAAGCCAGGGAAACCGACTGCGGTACCTGGCAGGAAGATAGCGGAGGGAATGGGCTAAGTGCTCAAGATTACCCTTCAAGAGGAGGAGCTTTCCACTAATACCAGGCATTGGGAACTGAAGAATGAAGTGACAATTAAACAGTACATTAACAATAAAAACAAAGATCAGGGAAGGGCCTTGTTTTTCTCTCCAATTAACAGGTAACTGAGTCTATGAGAGGATCTTTTCCCGAAACTTCCTTCCACTCCCCTCGGACGTGCATAAAAATGGGAAGGGTGACAGAAAGGGTGATTTTTAAAGGGACCATTTCTGTTCCCCAGAAGTAGGGCTACCAAATGAAATACAAGATGCCTAGTTAAATTTGAATTTCAGATCAACAAGGAATAGTTTTTTAGTATAAGTATGTCCCAAATATTACGTAAGACATATTTACACAAAAAAAAAATCATTTGTCGTTTATCTACAATTCACACTAGGTGCTCTGTATTTTATTTTATTTGCCAAATCTGGCAACCCTACGCAGGGGAGAGTCTTTATCTTTTTAAAGGTCTGTCATCCCAACATGTGCAGTGTCCCATGCCACACACCCTCTCAAAAGCTTAGAGCAGTTTGCTTAAGGTAGGGTTCCTACCCAAACAGCTCCTGTTGGTACAGAAGCTGTGTTTGTAGGCTTTGGCTCTGATTAAAAAACATACAAATCCCCACCAAGCATCTTTGGTTCTTTGGCTCCGTAGCTCCCTCCTCTCTGCAGTACCTGTCGGCACTGGACACCGAGAGCCGGGGGTGCCGCGGGCTGCTCCTGTGACAACGCCCTTCAGGCCTCCACTGGGCCTTCAAGGGCATGGGCAAGTTTGGAACCTTTTGCTAGTTCATTTTTAATTTTCGCCTCTGAGCATGGCACGAGGCCAGGAAAGCACTCAGAGGAGTTTCCCTCAGATGCCCTTGCAAGCCTTGCAAAATGACAACCCACTCTCCATTGTATGGCTCTCCAGGGAGGCAGGGCAAGCTAGACTGGCAGGCTGCAATGGTGTGCTCCTTTAGGCACAATTTCCCAGGGTCCCTGTGCACGTGGAAGTTATGGGTTTGGGGCTGGGAGCTCTTCTGGAGGCATGAGTGAGTGGAAAGGGGAATGGGAAGACAGTGTACCTCTGGTTCCTGTTCTCTGCTGTGAAAAGCATCTTTGTTCCTGAGCTTGAACTAACAACCACTAGGGATGCTTTGAAGAGGGGAGGCAAAGCCATTTCCAGAGGAGACAGTATGTAGAAGTTCATGAGACCATTTATTAGGTCTAATTAAATACTTATTTTTAATAGCTCTGCCGAGGGAAGGAAATCTGAAGTTCATGTTCCAGAAGTGGATTTGGGGGAAGGCCCCATTGGACCTGACTAATGCCCCCACCTCTTGGCTGCAGACTGCAACAGCAGTTAGGGGGTTTTAGCCCTGAGTTGGTTAGGTCTGATGGGCCACCTCCCCAGTACTGTCGCTATCCTCGCTCACCTTGGCATACATACTTAGCTCAGGGACAGCCAATTGCAAGCCCTACTCAGCCTTGCCTATTTCAAAATGGCAGCTCCCTAAAGAGTTGCGGAACTGCAGCCTTCAAATGGTGCTATTCTAACAATGGCCAGAGGGGGCAGTACCGAGTAACCACAACCCCAAACACACTGGGTGAGTCGATTCTATTGCCACTGTCCTCTGCCAACCTGGAAATACTTTGAGAGATGGAAAGGAGCAGCTAAAGAAAAAAACTTGGAAATATCTTGGGAGGTGGGAGTGGGGAAATATCTTGGGAAGGGAGTGGAGAAGTGGGGATGCTGGACAGGCAACAGGGCCCCAAAGCTCAGAGACACAAAAAAGGGGATACCCTCAAAGCAGAGTACATTTCAGGTTTTTAGCTGAATGATTCTCCTATCCTGAGTCCCTTAACCCATTCTGTCCAAGGGACCAATTTTGGGAGGATTTTACTCCCTTTTGATTAAAACGAAGGACCACAATCTTCTAATGACCAAGTCTCTGTTATGAGTGAGGGGGGCATTTTGGAAAGTGACTGTCTCTGGTCACTGTAGTTTGCTCTGGTTCAGGTCCTCACGGACAATCAGTGATCTAAACAGAACAATCCAGGCCATTTCTAGTGTCCCAGAAAATTAATGTCTCCCAAAGCACCCAGAATATGTCTAAGAAAAATTAGGAAATAATTTGAGTGTCAGGAAAATATGATCTGCATTTTTACCTTATTCCCAGGGTGAAGATAAAAGAATACACTGCAAAGCTGTTTCCCCCATATTCCAGGGCAAAGCTGGATAGAAAATCTAGAGGAGCAGGCCAGGCTCTGGGGCTGCAAGTTGCGTGGAAACTTGAATTTGGAGCCACTCATGTGTTTGGAGGAAAGAGTACTAGGTTGAGGGCAAGATGTCCTGAATTCTGGATTGGCTGTCATGTGGTCATGTGACTGTGTACAAGTTACCTCTCTGTGCCTTAGTTTTTCTCTATAATAGGGTTTAGGCCATTTCTTCTCTCATTCTCATATAAGGATAGAATAAAATGATAGATATAAAAGTGCCTGGAGGAGAATAAAGAAATATTTATATCTGTATATAAATAGCATAGGGTTTTCTTTTTTTAAAAGTGAGACTCAGCTTCGTAAATTATTTAAGACTCTCTGCTGGACCCACCCCTTAGGAAGAAAACCAGTTATGAGAAAAAGATGGATGAGAAAATACTGCCATGGCCCAAAATGCTTATGATACTTATAATTGGGCTTTACATTTTGATTATCTGAAAACAAAGATTAAGTTCGAGAGACACACATGCTCAGGACAGAACAGCAGAGGGATCCTGCAGGGTCTTTATTAATTAACTTTTATCCTGGATGTTAAACACCTTCTTTTCTCCAAAGAACTCAAGTGCAAAGAATTATGCTTGCACGTCATCAAAGCAGGGAAAACTCTAGCATGGTCCTTGGGGAGAGGAAATAGGTCAACCCTCAGAAGGAGGTACTGCCCGTTCCCATGAGAGCTAAGGATCCATGGCACATGGAGGTAGAAGCGGGCTGGGAGCACTTACGATTCCTGGGAGGACCTGGAGGGAAGGAGGCAGCCATGAACAACTGAAAGAGAAATCGCTCTGTATGGAATCCCTTATTCTGTGTTACATCTCTTTCCCAGTGGTCTGGTCTCAGTGAATAACTAAGTGTCAGTGCTAATGGTCGATAGCCCAATACCACAAATAAACGTTGCCTGATGCTACTTGATAAAAATGAGGGAAGAAAAGGCCAGTGTGTGTCTCGGCACTGTTCTTTCTGATATTATGTTATACCAAAGCACAGAGAGCCCCATCATTCGGAGAGTAAGCCACACACAGGGGCCCGTTCAGGAGGCACTCGTTCCACAAACTCCAGGCGTCACAGATTATTAATTCAGAAACCAAAGGAAGGGTTCAGAAGGGCGTGGAAAATGCCATGTTAGTTCATGCAAATGATCCCTCCCAGCTTTGGCTCTTAGGCTGGAAGCACAGGAGGGCAGAGGCTGGCCCGCCATTGTCCCTGACTGGCTTCGGGTAAACCGGACCGGGCTGCTCATCATCCATGATTTTACCTGGAGTCTTCACGAACCGTTTCTTCTGGCCTGTCAAAAAGCAAGTGCAGGTTTGGATGGCAGGGAACAAATTTGACGAGGAGGCTGAACACTGCATGAAGAGAGGACCAAGCCAATGAGAACAACGGCAGCAACAGAAAACCAAACAAACCCTGCAACAGACCTGATGGGGGATGAGTCGCTGGACGTGGATGAGGTGGGCATAGGGCTGGATGGCGCCGAGAACATGGGCCAAGATGGCGAGAGGGGTGAAGTTGGGCTTGGATTCGGGGGGCTGCAAGACATAACAACCAGAAAACTCGTCAGCACACAGGGAAACCACAACGGGAGCACGGGGGGTTCATGGAAAGCCAGATGATGGAGAGCTGGAGAGGACTAGAGAAGCACTGAAGCCTAGGAGGTGTCGTCAGTGCCAAATCACATTTCTCCAGACCAAACCTCCGTGTCTTGCAAAGTAATGCAGGGCTGTAATTCCCGGGATCGTCAACGCGTCTCTTTGCTCTGCAGAACAACTGCTTTCTGTGATAGGAGCTTCTTTACATGTGTCCGTTGGGCCTTTGGCCACCAGTGAAAAGGGCCTGATCCCATCATGTACGTGAGTTCCGAACCCATATCCGATCACCAGCCTCTGCTGGGGCAGGGCTAGCTTAGAGACAGCCTGCAGCTTCCACTGCTGCGTGAGTGTTTTTAAAGTTGTGTCTCAGCAAAACTGACCATTTTTCTGGGCCACACAGGCCATTCAGCCAGAAAACAATTTCCTGTTTACGTTTTTAACTACATGGGCTGTGTGCCCATTGGAGACCCGGAACTACTGCATTAGAAAAAGGACAGCAGATGGAGGAAGGGTCTGGACCCACAATTCTTGGGAGAGGGCTTGCAATTAGGGGAAGCGTGCAGTTCCTCTGAGGTTTGCTTTCCAGGTCTGCGAGGAATCTTTTCATGGATTCTGGGCATTTTTGATGCTCAAAGAAAAACCTCTAGAGGGGAAGCAGTGGGAAAAAAAGGAGGAATGGAAACCTTAAATCTGTCATCTTGTTCTTTGATTGGTGGCTGATCAAAAGTTTGGAGAGGAAAGGGTGCAATTACTAAAATATGGTTTAATTTTAATTGGTCATGCTAGTGCTTTCACTTATTTTCACAAATTACACAAACAAACATCTTAGCAGCTCTGTAAAATCATATTAAGTCACAGATAGTGCAAACTAATGACTGAACTAAAACCATGCGGGAACCACCTGGCCACAACACCTCCGCCGATGGCTGGACTGTTTGGTCCAAGCACTTTATAGAGGTGAAATGACAGCCATTCAATCCAGGGGACAGCCTTTCTAAACATAGTGGGATTTAGCGAGAATACATAAATGTCCTACTTGATGGGACATTCTCAATTCAGACGTGAGACCCAATTATGGCCCCAATTACCAATGGTTGTACCATAAATTCCTATGGCAATATATAGTAAAAACCCATTATGTGAGTTCACCAGATATCCTCAGACTAACTGAATGAAACATTTCTTAAATGCCAATAAGTGTATTATATTTCTAGAATATAAATTCCATGAGGCATTGTCCGTTTTGTTTACAGCTGTATCTCCGACGCCTGACATAGTACCTGTAGGTATTCAATGAATAATTACTGAGTAAGTGAATCAAGCAATCTCATTTAACTCACCAAGCCAAGAGGCACCATTATTGTTCCCATTTCACAGATGTGGAAACTTGGCACACTTACCCTGACGATACCCAGCCTGCAAGTGACAGGCCCAAGGTTTGGACCCCAAACCCCTGGCTCCAAGTCCAGGGCTCTTGCTGCCACAGTGTAGCAGGCCGTGCTCTGTTCCTCGATGTGCCAAACTTCTTCACAGACCCAGCCATAGGTAGAAGCCTCTAAACCACTGATTTATGATTTTCCTTTAGATGCCTACCACATTTGTAAGGGAAGGTGGGAATGCAGCAACAGACAGACTTAATAAGACCCAACACATGGTAAATGGCAACAAAGTCCCCAATCCTGCCTCCAGTCTGATAGTTTCATCCAGCAGATGGAATCCATACAATAGAAGAGATTCAATGCAAAGAGCATGGCTTTCTTCTTCTTTTTCCCCATTAATCCAGCAAAGTCATGAAGCGCCTACTATGATGAGGACAACTGGCAGACTACAACTTAGCCTTTGCCAAAATTCCTAACTTCAAGAGCTTACAATGTGTTTGCCCAGATGGGACGGATGAGAAAACAACTGTAACAGAAGATAGTAAGATTCATCTGCTGAGGGATAAATTACTCTATTATTAGTTTAGTATCTGCTCCCACCTGACTTTGTCTCCAGTCCTGGGAGAAAGTACTGCCTCATTTCTACTGTGCTGTCCTCAGTTTCTTCTGCACTTGCAGCTGGTAAGAAAGGCTTTCTCTGTCCTCCCACGAGATAATGACCTAGCAGGCACCAGAGACCCGGGGATGACTTCCAAAGTGTAGCCCAGCCCAGGAACCCGAGTTCTGACAAGGGCCGACTTGGAGGTTCCAGAGAGCAGCCCGGGCCCAGAGGCCTGGACTAATCTCTTCCTCTGGTCAGTGGTTAGCATGGGACAATTAAAAAGTCCTCAGGACTTTTTATTTATTTTTTTTTTGAGGATTTTTTTTTTTTTTTTTAGTGGCTTTTATAAGTAGGAAACACCTCCAGTTTCCTATTTCATCTGTACCAAGAATTATGCCTTTGGCTAAGGCACAGTTGGGAACACAGTCTGTGAACACAGTGTGGGTTCTGAATGTTTTCTCACGTCCTTGGATATCGAAGTGGTTCTTGGCCACTAGCACAGGGCTGAAATTATCTGGGGGTGCGGTGAGAATGCAGGGTACTCAGAACAGCTATAGGAACTTACTCTTCAATCCCCATGTCAATTGCCACAATATGAACTGTAATTTTTAACAACTAGTAGAATTTCATTTGTTTGCTTGTGTTTTAGTCATAGCAATAACATTTATTTGCTATAAAAGGACCATAGTTTAAAATTTATGACCACGTTTTAGTAGTAACAATAAAATGCATACCCCACAGTACTTCTATGGTTTTTTTAAACTACTGATGGAATTACGCCTTTTGTTTATTTGTGCTTCAGAGTCACATCAAGAAAACTCACTATCAACAATACCATTGAACACTTTTATCTACCAGCATGCTTGAGGCCTGTGGCCCCAGAATGATTCTAAACATAAATATGTTCCTCCAAGAACAGAGAGCACATTATAGTTTCGTTTTGATGCAACTCAGAGAACACATAGTTGGGAAATAAGGTGCATAGGGACCATAACAGCCCAAGCCTCTTTGTACAATCTTCTCTTATCCTGTTCCCTCCAGAAGTGTCTGGTAAGAGGTCACTTAAACAACAGCACCCCTAACAAAATCCAAAACAAAACAGACAAATGAAAAAAAAATGGTCAGCTTTCCTATTAGCTCTGAAGCCTCCAATGCTGAATTCTCAAACTCTTTTCCCACTAACGAGGCCAAAGATGACAGGAGAAAATAATTTTAAAATTACAATCTTAGCAGATGACCCCTGAAGGCCTCTCTGCAGCCCTGAGTCCAGCTGGGAGGATCTGAGCCGAATACTCCAGCACATTTTTTACCCTAGATATTCCTGGGGTCCCACCAGGCCCCCGCATCCAAGGCCCAACTACAGCAACGACCGCTGAACCTTTAGCGTGAAGGAACATTCCCTTCAGCGTGGAAGGAACACTTGCGCGGCTGACTTGGAGTTAAGGGGCAGGCTTGCATCTGCTTTACTTTGCTGGCCCACAGCGTCCTCAGAAGGAGTCAAACGATCCCAGTCAGTCCCTCTGACGTTCACGGGACAGTGAAGAAATAACGGTGGAGGAAGATAAGGCTCAGAGGCCAGGCAGCTCAAGTGCAGGGCGTAGCAATATCATAAGCTTGACATCCTTCTGTGGTGACTCACTTGAATGACTGAACGTCGGCCGTACCAGGCAGGGCACGCCTGCCGTACCGTGGACAGGGCTGCCCACAGGCCCCCAAGCTGACCATGAACATGGCAGGCCCTCTCTGGTCTCCACACCACAGTCGTGAAAACCTGAACTGCTACACGAGGAGCAGTAAGCTGACTTTAAAGAAGAAAGCTAATTTCTTTTTTTTTTTTTTTTTTTAATTCCAGTACTCAAAATTTCAGACTGCCTTGTAGGAAATTGGAAAATACCCAAAAGCAAGAAAAGTACTAAATTCACACATACTTTATACCACTGATAATCACTGTTAACATCTTGGCATATTTCCCCACTATTTTTTTGGGGGGTGGGGTGGGAAGCAATAATGCTGCATACACGGTTAGTGGCCCTTTTTCACTTAATAAAGCATTTTCCGATATCATTAAATAGCTTTCGATATATTTTTTAAATGGCTACAGGGTATTCTATTGTAGGTTAGACTCTCATTTATGTAACTATTCTCTTATTGTGTACGCTCAGATTATTATCCCCCTTTAGCCATTATAAATAGTGCTGTAACTCACATCCTTGCTGAGGACCACTGCCTGTCTCCAATTGTTTCCTTCGCGTAAATTCCTGGAAGTTAAATTAGTGGGTCAAAGGCTAGGAGCTTTTTTAAAAGGGTCTTGATACAGCCTAGCAAACAGCTTTTCAGAAAGGTTCTGCTGAATGCCATTCCCACCAACAGTATATGGGGGTTGCCCCTTACCTGTCACTATGGCCCCCCCACATGGAGCATTATAATAATAAAAAAAATTAGATGGACCCTTCCCCCCCCCAGTTCACAAAGGTTACCTCAGATTCTATTCTTTCCCAGCATTTCCAATGACATAAAAATGAATATAATTCCCTTCCCGTGTTCTATTTCCATCTGGAAGCAATGTTAATGTTCCAAAGGGCATTCTGCCACGAAGGTCGTGGGGCATTCTGCCAAGAAGGAGACAGGCAGATGGACAGAGACAGACAAATACATCCTGGGGATGTGAGAACCCCTGGTCAAATAGTATGGCTGCTTCAAGAGAAACTGGGAGTGGCAGATGGGTAGCGTGGTGTAGGACTCTCAAAGATCAGACTGAATAAGCGGGATGAGGTACGCAAGAGGAGGCAGAGCCTTCAGCCAGCAGCGTCCTGTGGAGAAGTCACAAAATGGGCGTTTGCTCCTCTCTGCCAGGCAGGGGACTGTGACCTGCAGCCCAGGTTCCCAGTCAAGGACCTCAGGCCTGGGCTGGGCTTGTGGGGTTGCTGGCCCAAGGCCGATCCAGTGCTCCCTCAATCCCCCTTCCCAATGACACGGGAACAGGGACACTGCTATTAAACCCATGGGGGACTGTATATACCGTGTTTCCCCGAAAATAAGACCTAGGCAGACAATCAGCTCTAATGCCTCTTTTGGAGCAAAAATTAATATAAGACCCGGTCTTATTTTACTATAGTAAATAGTAAATATATACTATAGTAATATACATATATATAATATTAAAATATATATTAATATATTAATATATATTAATAAGTAAATAGTAAAATATATACTATAAGACCGGGTCTGATATGACATGATATGATATGATATGATACCCAGTCTTATATTAATTTTTGCTCCAAAAGACGCATTAGAGCTGATTGTCCGGCTAAGTCTTATTTTGGGGGAAACACTGTATATAATATTTGCCCCCCTCTATAAGGAGAAAGAAGAATCCGTGAAAACCTATACAATCCTATCTAATCAAATCCCAAATTAGTGAATTCTTCTCCTTGGAAAACATTCCTTTACGTCTTGACTTAAAGTACCATAAAAAGAGATGGGACATCAAACTTCATTCAGCCAGGAAAACAGGGCCACAATAATTACAAAACTGGGTAGTGGTGAATCAGAGCATATGACACAAAAACTGATTTTTATTTGTTGAAAATGTGAACACATATATTCTTTACATGTGGTTGCCTAAGCTTTTACAACACAGAAATCCTATACTGGTAACAACCTCCTGAGTTTTCAGTATGTTTTTCACTTGACAAGAGGAAAACCCCACAGGCCCCGAGTTGTATAGTTCTGTATTCTTTTCTGACTCTTACTATTCAGATTCTTTCCCCTCATCTAAAATAATTTAATATGCATTTTTTTATTCAGACAATGACAGAGTCCCGCTTCTTATTTTAATGAGACTAGCTGGTGAAACCCCCTATGACCTTAGCAATTATACACAATTGCTTTTAAAATAGTTTTAAAATAATTTGCTTTCAAAATAGTTCGCCTGATCTAAGTGCAGTCGTTTTGTATTCCAGCTTTAAAGATTTTCCTAAACTATAAGTTTCAAATAAATTTTAAGCACAGGTGGAGCGTGGTAGGGATGGCAAATATTCCATGATTTAAATAAAATCCAAAATCTTAAAATAGGGCATCTGTCATTGCTAAGGGTTCCCAAGTCATCATTAGACACTTCTCATGTGGAATAGTACAGAAATATGAGGTACAGGGGAAAACTCTGGATTGGAAATAAAGATGTTTGGACAAGAGTCCCAATTCAATTGCTCGTTGCACAGGAAAAAATCCTCAAGGGAAAGGACCAGCAAAGTTACATGGGACAAATGCCTCTATTGTGTTCCATGGGCGTAATACTTACTGAGCATAGTATTCTTTCCTGCTAAACCTGAGCACAGCTCCTCAACCTTTTTCAACACCAGACTTCAGGCACATCAGAATTGTTCCCTAATAAAACGTATATATTCCTTTTCAACTAAAAAAAAATCACAATTTGTAAAGTTATTTGTAAGGAAACACTGAAGCATTTGAAGGGGCACTATAAGGAGTCCCACAGGAACATTTGCTATTTCAAAAGATTTGATTGGTTGCTGAGAAATCTTACTACATCCTTATTATCTTAAACTGAGGGCAGTACAATTGTCATTCTCTATATAACAAAGACATTGTAAAGACAAATTAATTCATTGTAACATAAAAAGAAAAGGAAAGCAACAGAGTTACTACATTCAATCTGCCAACTGCAGAGCCGCCATGCCAATGCTAGGGATATTTAAACACTATTCTTAAAATCTGCAAGCAAAGAGCTGTAACTGCCTCCGGGGATTGAGAATGGGGAACTGGGTGCACAGCATGGATGGGACATTCACTTTTAAATTCTGTATTTGTTTATACAGTTTGAATTTTTAAAATCATGAGCCTATATTATTTTATAATAATAGTGGAAAGCACTCTCCTATAAATGGTGCTAGGATAATCGGATATCTGCATGGGAAAAGTGACACTTGACCCTCTATCGCCTATCAGACCTAACAAATGATTTCCAGGTGGATTATAGATCTGAATGCCAAACACAAACAATAAAGGTTTGAAAAGAGAATAACTCTAGGTACTGGGAGGGTAGGATTTACCAAACAAGGCATGAAATGCACTAACCATAAAGGAAAATACTGATATCCTCGGCTACATTAAAATTAAGAACTTTTATTTATCAAAAGACAACACTAAAACAGAGTAAAAGGCAGCCTACCGCATATAAAGCTAAGGGCTCATAAGTAGACTACACAAAGAACTCTCCTACCGATAAGAAAATGACCGACCACTGATTGGGAAATGGGCAAGAAACTTGAACAGGGACTTTTAGAAGAGAAAATGTAAAAGAAAAGGTGCTTAATTGGCAGGAAAACCAGATTAAAGCCACACTTAGATGATCCTGCACCTACTGGAATAACTAAATAGCTAACATCAAAATGCTGAAAAGCGTTTACAAGTGTTCACATCTGGAACACTTGTACTTGGCTGGAGGAGGGATGCAAATTGCTACACCCACTTTGGACAACAGTTTGGCATTATCTAGCAAAGGTGAAGACACCATTCATTCTCTATGAGCCAGCAGTTCCGTTTCCAGACATACACCCTGGATAGAGCACAGAGGGTATGTGTGCACCAGAAGACACATACGAGAATGTGTAGAACACATTGTTTGTAAAAGCAAAAACTGGAAACAACCTAGACATTCAGCAAAAGTAGAATGGAGAGAAAATTTTTAAATCTTTTAATACAATGGTGCACTCTACTACAAGGAAAACCAAGGAACTACAGCCACACTCATGACTCCTAAAGCCACTGAGCAAAGGAAGACAGACTCAAAATAATAAAACAAAATAATGTCTTTGAGGGATGCATACAGTTGATCTTTACTATTTGGAGATACCGTGTTTGTGAACTCACCTACTTGCTAAAACTTATTTGTAACCCCAGACTCAATACTCCTGGTGCGTTCACAGTCATTTGCAGACACACGCAGAGAGGTGAGAATCTTGAGTCACTCCGAATTACCCGACGTTCACATTCCCATCTGAGGTCAAATAAAGGGATGCTCTCTGCCTTCTCATTTCTGCCTGCTAGTGTTTCTAAGCAAGAAGGCTGTGACGTGCCTTATGGAGAAAACACGTGTTTAATGAGCTTCATTCAGGCATGACTTCGAGTGCTGCTGGTCCTGAGTTCAACGTTAATCAATCAACAATAATATTAAATAAGGTGTCTTTAAACAGAAATACATGTAAAACAAGGTTACGTGTTGATCAGATGACCAAAATGTCGTGACCAGAAGCTCACAGGAACCTAACCCTGTATTTCCCTTAGGAGCAATGCCTCAGTATTCCTTAATTCAGTGTTTGTGGTGACTCCCCTGAACATAACTACTGCACATAACAAACATCTGTATTTAAGAGTTAAAAAATTATATTATAAGAAAGGAATTGATGACTGTAAATGTCATATTAGTGCTTGTGTGGGGGAAAGAGGATTATGATAGGGAAGGAAAAAGCAAGAGATGTGGACACCTGTGTGGTCTTGGCAAGGTTGTACTTCTTAACCATTTTGGTGGTTATGTGGGTGTTTGCCAAATAATAATTTGTTAAGCTGCACATTTACATGTCATGCACTTTTTTATCTAACAAAAATATCTGCAAATCTCTTAAAACATATGTATAAACAGTATCAACATATTAACAGAATTATCTGAGTGATGAAATGAAAGGTAACTTTTATTCTTTGTGATTTTAAAATACTTGCCACATTTTCTCCAGTTAATATATTTATAACCCCCAAATTAATAAATGTTATTAGAAAAAACAATCTCCCTAATCATACAAACGGCTGCTTTTATTCTCTAGAGGAGGGGGCAAAATGACAGCTTAGTTTGTTGCACTAATCTGTGGTTTAGGTTGCATAATACAGTTGGCAGCTCCCAGTACAACTGTTTGTACTGTTTCTCTTCTTTTTCAGTCAATCAACCAATATTTATTGAGCCCCTTCCATGTCCAAGAACTAATCTTTCCATCCCGGTCGCCTCACTGAGAAATTAGGTTGGCTCTTCTAAAGACTTTTTTATTTTGATAAAGTTATTACAGTAAATGAAAGGTGTCTTCCGTTCACCAGGGCATGGGGAAGCAGGGGAGGCACACTCTGAGTACGCTGGACAACATATGAACAACACTGGCTGAAAGTCACTGGCCATCTGGCATACTTTTCTATATGATCTGCTTTCAGGGAATATTTCCTGTTTGGACTAGGGGGAGGAAGAGGAGGGAAAAGGATTTAATAAGAATCTAAATGTCCCCTGCTAAAAACAAAGGAGTATCTAAAATTAGCAGTAGCGGCCCAAGATATTGCAGCTTAAAAGGAACCCTAGGGATAGGGGATTCCTTGAATAAGAAACAAAAATATTAAAACGAAAAAACAAAAAGCACTTCTGCTAAAGTTAATATCCAGGATGATGAAGTTAAACTCCCACAATTCTACAAACCGTGGTCCGGATACCACAAAAGGCATATGAAGCAGAGAGATAAGGAGAGGTGAATTCTGACTCTCCTCACCGCCCGCTCCCCACCTTTGCCCCAAGGAGATAGCTGACTTCCCTCTAATTCCAGCGTTTATTCAATAGTCTAAACATATGGAAAATTGTTTCTGATTTACTTTGATCTACTCAAACGTCTTCTGTCCTCCATGTATGTCTCCCGAGCTGGCCTCCTGCCCTGGAGGACCATGCACACAACCTGCACTCGCCCTGTGACCGTGACCCACCACAGTGGCTGGCTCAGGCTGCCGTGGAGGAATACGTCTCACTAGGCCTCGTGTTCATTGGGCTCTGAAGAGCTTATTGACTCGACTGGAAAAAACTTTAAATGATTTTCCAGCAAAGTCACCCTTTCCAGTGGGGGGGGGGGAAGAGTTTTACCATCTGTGAATAAAAACATGCCAAAGGAAAATGATGTTTATGTTCTCTAATTCTTGAACTCCAACACCCGACACCCACTGAAAAGTCAATGAAAATAGACACAGCCAAACACCACTAATTCTGATCCCCAAATTAAACGTTCTATTGTTTTCCAAAGATGAGGCAGATCCAAATTACTCTGGTAATCTTCCCATTACTAGGCAGATTGACAATGTAAATAAGGTTTTCAACACAGACACTTAAGAGGACCATTCTTCGGGATCATTTCAAATCATCATGCATTTCAAACGCAAATCTGATCATGTCATTTCTCTGCTTTAAACAGTTTACTGCAACACTCCCCTTGCTCCTAGGACGAAGACCAACGCCTTTTAACCGAGACTCACATAAGACTCTCTAGCCGGGGTTCCTTGCCTGTCACCATTGCAATCCATCCTCCTGCACACTGTAAGTACACGAACCTCTGAACCACACTGCTTAATAACTATCTGCTGAATGAATCGCAATTTCCTGCTCATAACCTCCTCAATACCTACTGCATGTAGACGAAATCTCCTACCCCAGTACAGTGGAATATGTATAATAGTTACAGCTTATTACTGCCCACCAGTTTTCCCAATGGGGTATAGAAGTTCTTCTCCACCCCATGTGATAAAGGTGGGTCCAGCACCCTACCGATTTCACTGCAAGGGCAGGCACGTGATCCAGGCTGACTATTCAGTGTATCCCTTCCCTCTGGCTACAGAGATTGGGTCGAGAATAAACATTTAACGGATCCAATTTGTCCATGAGATCTAGTGCATGAATGCTCTTCTTTTGGATGCAAAACCTATATGCCCTGGCTGAGGGCGACCAGAGCTCTTTTTCCCATCACATGACAAACATCTGTCTACAAGCAAACTTTTTAAAAAATAAATAAATGACGGAGGGAAGAAGAGCCAAGTAAAATAATAATTTGGGCTCCTGGATCCAATTGTGTTTGAGGTTAGATCCACCCTGAGATTTCCCAAAATTGTAAGTTTATAACTTCCACTTTTTCCTCAAGCTAGTTGGGTTTCTGTCATTTGAAGGTCTTTCACAATATGGCCCCAATGCTCTTCTTGCACACACTACTTGTCTTCATGTCCGCGATGCTCCCCAGGTCAGCACAATTTTCCTTCAAGGGCCCTACAGGAAATATTTTAGACTTTGTGGACCAAGAGACAAATTTGAGGCTGTTTATGAGCAAAGAAAAGCCTCAGAAGCTGGTCCACTTGTGCCATCTGTTATAAGGGAAACTAGAAACCACCTGTCTGTCTGCCTGAGCTCTGCTCTTATCAAGGAAGTTGTAATTACCTCTTTGGTGAAGGATTTGAATCATTACAGCAAATCCCTTATTCAGCACATATTGTATTAGAAAGGCATTTGGATCCTAAAAACCAGGGTTTTTCTCCTCTCGCCCTGTAAAGGTGCAGTAACACCTCGGCTACGCAGAAAGCTGGCAGAGTGAATTCTGCTTTAGCCTTGTTTGTTACTCAAGGACAAATATTGACCAAACAAATACGTGCTGCGCACCTACTACAAGGCAGGTGCTGCTGCTGTTGCAGGCATTGGGGACAGGGCAGAAAAAAGTGAAGCGAAGCTTCTGTTCTCAAGCAGGTTACGTTCAAGTACAGTGAACTGCAGGGTAGGGTGAGAGGGCACAGGCTGGGTGGAGGGAAATATAGCAAAGCTTCTATTTGCATTTTTTAATCTGATCCTTGTAAGATTTGTATTCCATGTGTTTTCTGGTGTGTGTAATATAACCATTAGCAAGATAGGTATATACTTTATAAATAATAAAACCAACCCACACATATTAGAGGTATATGCCCCAAATATTTTTCTGATAATATTTTGATCATTTTAGTGATCACAATAGTTTAAGAAACACTTTATTGCGTGTATGTGTGTGTGTAAGTAACAGGCAAGTAAACGAACAAATGATTTCATTTTAGATGGTATTAAGAGCTATGAAGAAAATAAAAGTATTAAAAGCAATGAAGCAGGGCAGTGTGAAAGCAAGTGCCTGAGTGGGAAAGAGAGGGTGGGAGGTGATCTGTATTCTGTGGATGGGCCTCGCTTCTTTCAGGAATAACATCTGAGCTGAGATCTCAACAAAATAGAATGTTCAGGGTTCATTCACTTAAATGCCAGTGCATCTTTTTATTTTAACCATCTGGGGACCGAAACAAAAATTAAGGCCCATTTCCTCCTAAACTCCCTCACAGTCTTTTTGCTTAATCATAGAGCTTTTTCCCAGAATACCGTGTGAACTTAATGGAAAGAGTCCTGATTTGAAGGAAAAAAATATATTGAAAGAAGATCAGCAATAAACGCCATCCTGACTGCAGCACAATTCCCAGCAGTGGCTGGTGACAGCAAAACATACTTCTCCTTCAAGAAATTGTTTCCCGGTAAAGCCAAAAAGTCATTCTGTTTGGGGAAACAAATGTTTGCCTTTTGAATGACGTTTCTCTGAGCCCTTTAAAAAGTATGTTCCTTGTTCCTTTTCAGAAGAAAGACATTAGATAAGCCACAAACAGACCAACAAACAGCCTGGAGACCACTCTTCCTGGGTGTGAGTTGCCACATCTCCAGGTCTCAATGGACCAAGCACATGGTTAAATGTCTAGTTATCACACCTCCTTTTTCTAGGTCACTTTGACTTTCACTAGCCGAGGTGTAACATCTCTGAAGTTCTACTCACTTTTGGTCAGTATATTTATGTCAATTCACGTACAAAGTTATTCTGTGTTACAAACTCATTCGGTTCCCTTCAGAAATCGCCAGTCTATACTTTCAAATACACCCCTCCGAAACGTGACAACAAACCTACAATGGCAGCCCCCAATGCCCACACCAGGTCTCTGTCAGCTCTTCCTGCTTACCATCACCCAGGCTTATTGTGACAAAACGGTACTCTGCATATACTTAACCTTCTGTCCCTCTCCCAGGAAACTACGAAAAGGAAAGAAAAATCCTCCCACGGGACGAGTACAGCAATCACAATTCAGCAAACGACAAAAATGAAAGGAAATAAAATGTGTCTTCCAAAAGACCTCACACCATCAAGTCATTAAAGGTGGTGGGTTAGTTTGGGGCCTAAAAACCTGTATTTTTAAAATGCTGTCCCTGCTCCCCCCACCCTAGCGGTTCTGGTAAGTAAGGAGAGAAGGGAACCACTGATCCTTGGTTTCTGCAGGGTTCCACGTCAGCTTTGGAAATTATTGGGAAACGTGAAGACACCAGGTGCTTAGTAGCAAAACACCTTTGTGATTATTTTGCTCCTTTAAAAACTTTGATTTTTTTTTGCATGGATTTTCTTACTATTTTTGGCTTGGCAAATACATGTAAACATATGTATTGAATTAAGAAGCTCTCAGTGCTGGTCTGGATGTGGTCCCCAGAACTGAAGGAGTTCTGAGAAGAAATGGATCAGTGTAAGCGGGAGCAATTTGGGAAAGCTTCCCTTGAGTTAGAGGTGCCCACTTTCCATTTGGGGTTTAATACTAAGGGGGCTGTGGTCACCCTTGCAGCTGAGAAAGGAGAGTCAATATGGAGGACAAACTGAGCCCCCACTCCGCGGAGACAAGATGTAGCAAAAGCACAAAGCCTCACCTGTAAAGGACCAGCTCCCACTTGGCACAGAGTGTGTAGGACACGCCAGGCTCTGGGTCGAGCACTTTCTGTCATTGACGTGTCCTAATAACCCTGCGAGGGCTGCCCTGACTTTGCACAGGGGTAAACAGAAAGTTGGAAGAGGTGAGTTAAGAATCAGAAAGCGGTGGTGCTGGGCCTCAGTCCAGGCAGCCTGACCCCAGAACTCAGGCTCCTGTGGATGCCTTTGCCGTGGCTGTCGTCCGGCCTCCCCACCGCGGCTGCCTGATAAGGGTCCAGCACACGTCTCTCCCAGGCCTGCTCGATAGAAGGGGCCGGGCCAGAGAAAAACAAAGCGAGCCGACTTAAAGGGGATTTGCCTGAGTGCCCTAGAACCTGTTGGGACATGTGAAAACCCAGTTCCAAGATTTCATTAACACACATTGAATAGAAAATAACAAAAAATGGTTTGGAAGTTCCTCAGTACTTTCATGGTTTGTCTGTTTTCAGAGAATACTTGTCATATTTAAATAAACAGACTTCTAAATGAAAACAATTATTCCTCCAACGATGACTCCAGGCTCCTAAGAATAGTGAGGGACTTAACAGTTAAGTACAGAAGTCGGATCAGACAGGCCCCCCCGCCCCCCCAATGCTGGTATGAATAGTGGTTCTGCCACTTACTGGCTAGCCATGTGCCCTTGGGCAACGTAACTTCTGTCCCCCTCATTTTCCTTCCCTGCTTAAAATGGGGATGATTAATAATGATTATACATCATAGGATTGGTGAGAGTGAAAGGAGATCATACCTGTAATACACTTAGTATATTAACGCTTACATGCAGTAAGAGTTCACTACATGGTATCTGCTATGATTAAGATATGCTTGGCTTGCCCTAAAAAGAACGGTACTTCTATTTTAAAATGAAAAGTGGCCTTAAGGACTCTGTACTTATACTATCCATAAATCCTAAGGCATTGATCCAGACAGAAGTGAAAATGAAGAGAAAGCCGCACCACCACCTTACCAAAAAGAAAGAGAGAAAAAGTAATAAGCCTCAAGTTCTAGGGCTTTCATCCTAGAATAATTTCCCCTCTTAGCATAGCCCTGTTACCTATGTCTGCACAGCAAAGCCCCCAACGGAAAACACACAGAGGCAAGTTCCCAGGCGCTCAGGTTGTGTTACCAGTGGCAGGTAGGTACACAGGTATCAAATAACCTGTGCCCAAAGCCCAGAATTTCATGTTCAAATGGAGGTGTCAATACCGAGCTCTGGACCTTAATTAAGCCCCAGTCTCTTTTTTCAGGGCAGGCCAACAATAGACGTCTGTTTTTCCACTGTCTTTGTCAGAGAAAAGCTGGTGGTGTCACTAGAAGGCTTGATGTTGCAGAAAACGGGCCTGGGAAGAAGGGAGGACGGGCGCTACCCCTCAGCCCACCCTCATTCTGGGTGTGTTGGCGGAGAGGACCTGAATCCCGGGGCGCCCCTGTGGACAGCTTCCTGAGAAGCCCAGGTGGAGAGGGCAGCTAGGGGGACAGAGTGGCGGGCAGCATTTCTCCCTTGGGGTGGGTCTTCCTCCAAAGATGACGCCACGCTCTTACAAACAGTGCAGCACAGGTTTCATGCGAATGAAAGGGACGCCAGGGATGCCGTTGCTCACTCTGAGCCTGTTCTGCAAGGTGAGCAGATCGGAGCTGCCAGCATCCAGGGGACCTGGGAGGCTGCACTGACCATCAGGCTTGCACATCAGCACACAAAGCATCGCTGAATGTCCTGCGGCAGGTGGGCCACCGCAGCAGCTTCTTTTCCTTCTAAGGGCCTGTCACCATCTAATTTCCCCATTCCCTGCCCTCACTTCTGCCAGGAAACCGCACACTAGCTCTTTAAATAGTGGGGCGCCTTTAGGAAGACAGGCCTGCAGAAGACTCATTGAGAAACTTCCAGCACAGCATGCGGAAAGAGCAAGGGTGTGGAGGCAGGTGGAGCGAGGGTGGGACTCCTTAGGACCCCACCTCGCTCTCCTCAGGGGAAAACCAGGGGGGAAGTTACCCCAAAGAGCCTTTGTGAGAACTGCATGAGTCGGCGTCCATAAAGAGCTGGCACCGCATCTGGCACACAGAAAGTGCCCCTGACATAACAGCAAGGATTGATACTGACTGAATTTGATAGACTAGTAGAGTTGAGGAAAGGCGTAAATCACTAAGCGACGCTAACCAGGAAGAGAATGCCAGGGCTCTGTTTCATTCAAATATTCAAGCCAGCTTACTCTCTCTCCTCCCCCACTTTGGTTTTGGTTAAAAAAAAGGGGGGGGAAAAATGTCCCATAATACATTTTTAAGGCATAATAAATATTTATTTAAAATACAGAAATAAAATTCATTTTTTCTGTTCCTAGCTATCAATGCAATTCATACTCAATGTAGAAAACAAAGAAACAATAACAGGCAAAAACCTAAACTAAACAAGCCCCCCCCACCAACCCCCCCCCCCCCCCCCCGCCAAATTAAAAACAGAACTACCATGTGATCCAGCAATTCCATCTCTGGATATGTATCCAAAGAAAATGAAAACACTAACCCAAAAAGACAGCCCCATATTCATTGCAGCATTCTTTACAATAGCCAAGACATGGAAACAATCTAAGTATCCATCAACAGATGAATGGATAAAGAAAGTGTGGTACATATATACAATGGAATATTATTCAGCCATGTAAAAGAATGAAATCTTGCCATTTTGTAACAACATGGATGGAAGACCCTGAGGGCACTAAACTAAGTGAAATAAGTCAGACAGAGAAAGACAAATACCCTATGATTTCACTTATATATGGAATATTTAAAAGAAGAAGAACGAAAACAAAAACAAATCTGACCTCACAAATACAGAGAACAGACTAGTGGTTGCTAGAGATGCGGGTGGGGGGTGGGTGGGTAAAATGGGTGAAGGGGGGTCAAAAGGTACAAACTTCCAGCTATAAAATAAGTAAGTCACAGGAACGCAATATACATCATACTGACTGTAGTTAATAATACTATATTGCATATTTTAAAATGACAAGATCTCCAAGAAAATTATCACAAGAAAAAAAAATGTGTAACTATGTACTCGTATGGTGATGGATATTAACAAGAGGTATTGTACTCGTTTTGCAATATATGCAAATATTGAACCATTACGTTGTATACCTGAAACTAATATAATGTTATATGCCCAATTATACCTCAATAAAATAAAGCAAAACACAAAACTAAAGAAAACCAACCGTCAATATTCCTGCCTTAAGGTACCACTGTTAACACATTGGTGACTGTTTTAGAACTTTTCTATGGGTACGTATGCATCCATTTTGTTTTGTGCATTAAAATGGCACTGTAATTTGTAATTTTTTTTTATTTTGCTTTTTCCAACAAAGTAGTTAATTATGAAAATATTCCCATGCCAATAAAATTCAGCAACATAATTTTTAATAGTTGCATTGTAGTCTATGGGTGTGTGAAGATTACAAAATCAGCACCATTGTTAGACATTTATATTCTTTTTTTCTTTTTTTTTTGTTATTATGAATACTACTGGGGTAAAAGTCCATCTACATTTCCATATACCTGTAATTATTTCCTTATGATAAATACTAGACATGCAACTGCTGAGTCAAAGGGTTAGACCATCTGAAGGCTTCTGACCCATATTTCCATGCAGCACCCAAGAAAGGTCATGTTGCTTTATAATCCAGCCACAGTGGGGGCAATGGGGCCACACACATGTTCCTTCTACCCCCACCTGCTTTGGTCTCTTGCATATATGGATTTTGTTGCTTCTGTCAAATGAGCCAATCGAGACTACTAAGAGAAAAATGGGGCCGAGCTAATCTAGGTTCAAACCATTCCTCCAGAATAAAGGAGAGCTCTAACGGGAGAATACTCTGAACCACGGCCATGTTTCGGAACAAGGGGGTTTGGGGGTGAAAGGAGGGTGGGTTTGTTCTGTCTCAGCCTCTTCTTCTGCATTGAGAATTACTGGCTTCCTCCGTCCATCAGTCAACAAGTCAAGGCTGAACAATGGATCACAGCGAGGGGATGAACGAGCCTATATATAATGGGGACACACAGGCTGAGCGCAAATGTCTGTACCGACACCCCCATCACACCTCTGGCTGCGATGCTGGAGACACTCTGGCAGGTAAAGTGTCATTTCATAACCTCATGGAGTCAAGGGGGAATGGTCCGCATGCACTTTTTGAAGAGAGAGAAAGAATATGCGACAATAAGTTAATTTGGGTTGGAGACTCAAATATTTGTTGTGAGCATTTCCATTTCAGCTAATTAAAAAGAGGCATTCTTCACCACCCGCCCGCCCCATTCCAAGGAAGGGACAGCTGGCATTTGGAGTTGGCAAATTCCTCCTGAAAGATCAATGTTGTCTCTGTATTTGACAGACTGATTTGGTCTCAGGTTTATTTCTTAAAACAGATTATGGACTATTCAGACTGTCAGCGTGTGCACACACATGCTGCTTTCCCTTAACCCTCTTTTGTGACACTTTCAGAATCGGAATGCTTTGCCCTCTTATTCGAGAGGCAGAATTTCTGACCAGGGTCAAAAGGAACTTCAAATGATGTGGCTACCATGGGGAGAGAGAGACAGAACAATCTTCCAGAACTATAGGTTATCCCGAATTCCACTGAAACTAAGAAAATCGAGTCATCCCCCAAGTCCCCTCTGCCATTTCCCCATCAGAATCTTTGCCTGCGTCCAAGGGCAACAGAGAGAAGCCTATTTTGACACCTGCGGGGAACAGGCCCACTCTGTGGAGCCTCAGGGCTTGCCCTGGCGTTTGCAGACCCCCCCCCCCCCCCCGGGACTCCTAGGAGCTGGTGAAGGAAGCCGTTCCCCTGGCTTGCCTTTGCCCATAACCAGAGGCGGAGAGTGGCCTGGGGGAATTTCCACTGTGGATGCAGCTGCTGCTTTCTGGGTAACGCAAATACGTGTGGGCAGGGAAGCACTCGAGAAATGAGTTGTCTGGAGCCGACTCATTCTGCAAGTTGTTCCCCAGCAGAAGAGGGGTCGTAGGTGAGTTTTGCAACTGCTCAGGATGGGGCAAACTGCTGGAGGGGTAGTGCCAGAGCCCAGGATCCTTCCAGAACAGTAGCTGAGATGAGTTAACAGCACAAATAGTTCACACTCACTGAGGGCTCATTATAAGGCAGATCACAGAGGGCTTTGCTCTCAGGTTCTCCTCAGTCCCCACCACAAGCCCAGCAAATGACACTATGTATATTTGGTGTTCTGGAAAATCACAGAAAACCTTCCAGGACGTTTTACTCTGGGCCCACACTAACCCACCTCCCAGCTCTCATCTCCACAAGTACTCAGCCAAGCACCGTGTTTACACATGTTTTGCAAGGTTATGTTGCCACCAGGAACAGTCCAAATTCCCCTACAGGCCTTATCTAGGAAAAGAAATAGGCTTCTTTGCCGCTTTTAAAATGCATGAGGCAGAAGGAGAATAACTCTAAACCCAAAGTAGCCAACATGCGGCCAGCGTGTTGGGTTCAGATGATGTCAACAAAACTAGGGCCTGTCAGGGCTCTGAGCAACTGGTAGCATCAACTTACCAAAGAAGCTGTGTTATAAAGGATCAGATGGACCCTGACTAAGCAGGGACCATATGTTAAAAAATAGTTTTCCTGACATGATTTATGGAAACTGCTACTTACATAGGATCTGAATTTGAAAACGGAGTGCTTAAAGATAGAGTGACTATTTACTTCAGAACTGGCATAGCCAGGCCACCATACAGAGAATACAGAAGATCTGTCTCCATTTCTAGGAAACTTCAGGACATTCTGGCCTGACACATTGGTGATGAGTATATAAAACTCAATGGTAGTGTGAATTATATCCTAGGCCAATTACCAAAGAGAACTTACCTTGTACACCTGTGTGAATGACAGGTTTTGGATCAAGGGATCCTTAGCTCATCAACACACCAAGTTTTTTTTGTTTTTTTTAAATTAAAATGGATTCACTTAAGGAATAGTTATAAAGCATCTACTCTGAGCCAGGCCTTGTACTAGATGTTAGGAATCCTGTGACACACAAGATAGGATGGTCCTTACTTTTCGCGGAGCTTACGGCGTCTTGAGGAGAGATGGACAACAAGCAGGTGAGTACGTTATCAGACAAGATTTCGGAGGGAAAGTGCTATGGAGAAAACGAAACAAGGTGGTAAAGGACAGTGAGGGGTGGAGGTGAGAGGGTCAGAGTAGGCTGGGCCTGCAAGGCTCAGGGAAGAAGCCTGCAGCAGCAGGCACAGAGGTTGCTAAGGCTCTGTGACAAGAATGAACTTGGTTTGTACCAGGGACGGAATAAGCGCAGGAGCAGGGCAGGCAAGGCGGACAGCCACGTGACGTGAGGTTAGGTGAGGTAAGCAAGGGCCCGGTCACGGCCCAGATCAAGAGGTCAGATCGGATTCTCTGCGCAAGGCACTGGATGGAGAGTTTAAACAATTTCCTGAATCGGAGGCATGGCTAAACATTTGATGTGTTTATCAAATAAAAAAACCCAAACCCCTGAAAATCTCAAAGATCTGTGTCATTTCCCAAGTACGGGACCAAAATTCCACTTTTTGCAAAACTGAATGTTCAGAAATCCTTTTGAATGTATGTGTTTATTCATGCATGTAAAAACAAATTTGTATTACGATGTTGCAGGCACGGTGCTGGGTGCTGAGGAGATACAACTGAGAGAGCATCTTGGACCCACAGAGAATGCGATCAACACCTGGGTGATGCCGACACACTGCGATAATGCTGTACTGGGGGGCAAGCATTTCCCTAATGTGTGGGGGGGGTAGGTGGGGGGGTTGCCCCACCCAGTCTAGGAGGGAGGGTGAGGGTGAGGAGGGAGAACCCGGAAAGGCTTTCTGAAACAAGTGCTGTTTCCTAACAGCATCTCATCTCTCTGGAGGTGAGAAGACACAGGGCAAGGTTAGGAAGTGAAACGAGCGCAGGAGGGCCCAGGCGGAGAGTTTAAACAGAGGCTGTAGTGTCCAGCAGGGGTGGACACCCCCAGGGCCGCTCAGTCAACGCGAGCATTCTGGAGCTGACGGTGTTCGTGGCGCCGTCGGAGACCTCGAAGCAGGCGGGGGATGCTGTGTTCAAGTTCGCACATTGGAACCCCCCCCCCAAGGTTTGCAGTGCAGAGAATGAGCTGGAGGGTCCAGTCAAGGGTCAGGAGGACCAGACGGACCAGCCTCGGGCGAGGGTGGAGGCAGCGGTGATGGAGACAAGCGGCCGATGTGAGAGGCCGCACAGACAGGTCTTGATCACCAAAGAGAAGTCAGTGATAAATCAAAAGGACAGTGAAGGACACTGGGCAGGTTTCCAGGCACTGGCCAGAGGGTGGTAGAATTCATGGCAACAGGAAGTCCAGGGTGAGGAACACGTGTGGGTGCAGGGCAGGGAGGGGAAGCAGTTACGCACGGCAGTCAGCGGGCGGTGGGGCTTGGCCGACAGTGGACAGACGGGTCTGAAGGACAAACAGGCAGAAAATCCCGGGCGTGGATGGTTTTCAGCACGTTGCTGGCATTTGGAGTCACAGAAAAGGGATGCGATCAATAGAAGAGTTAAGAAAGGTTTAAAACCAGACCCTGAGAAATAACAACTTTTAAGGGGAAAGGAGCCTTCAGAGGAGACAGAGAGAACAAGAAAACCGGAGAGCGTGACTTCACCAAAAACAAGCAAAGAGAGGGCTTTAAACAGAGGGGCCCACTGACCTTTTCCAATGTTGCCAAAAATCAAGTAAGACGAGGCTGAGAGGAGTCCGTGAGGTTTGACAGGGAGGTACTGGGGACCTTGGTGAGGGCACTGCCAGAAAGTGGTGGGGAGAAGAACCTCGGTTGAGCGGGAAGGGAGGAAGGAGGAAGGCCTATATTTAGTCTCAAGAATAAGGATGAAAAAAATTCAGCACAGAACTTTCCCCCCATTACAAATCAAATGTGGATTTTTTCCAAACATGGGAAATAACTCCCTATTTTTAAAATGGGAAATAAAAGGGCCATGTTGGAGCAAATTACCTCCGCCAAGACAAGCCAAAGAAACCCTCCCAAATTTCTCCTTCCAAATGCCTTCTGGAGCGGCCCCCCAATAGCTTGGAGCTAAGACTCTAACTGCCGCCCGTTGAGCCACACCCCAGGTAAAGGGAAGATGATTCCGGGGTGGCGGATTCTGACCGCAGCTCACTATGCCTGTCCGGTGCAGCAAGGGCAGCATCTAGGAGAGGCGATGCCAGCCAGCAGACCAGAACCGGTCATGAACAGCTATACCTCATGGGCAGTCATCACAGGCTGGTAAGAAGCTGACGTGGTTACTGTTTACACTCGGGGTTCCACAGCTCTCTCCTCGCTGCCTCCCTTGCTCTTCCACCTAACAACTATTTAGTAAAAGCTACCTTGATGCCAGGAAAGGTACTGGATGCTAAAGAGAAATAAGAGCCAGTCCCAGCCCTTGAGCAGCTCGCAGTGCAGTGGGGAAACCTGGTATCTAAACAGATGAGTATCATGCATTTAGTGGAGTGTGGTGGGCCTAGAGTCATCTGATGGATTTTTCAGTCTGCCACAAACAAGCCATGTGACCTTGGGCACGGCAGATGACCTTCTTGAGCCTCAGCTTCTCCACCTGAAAGATGAGGTCGTTAACAACGTCCCTCCTGGGTAACTGTGAGTGAGTGTGACACCCTCAGCTCAGTGTCTGGCACCCAGGGAGCCCTTGAAGGGTGGCAGCAGCTGTTGTTAAGTAAAATGACAGAAATAAGCACAGGCTGCTGGGATAGCACTGAAAAGCGGCACCTAGTGCAGTCAAGGGCGAGAGGGTCAGGGAAGGCTCCTGGAGGAGCTCAAGCGCATCTTCAAAGGGACAACAGATGTGAGCAAGTGCAGGAAGGGGGAGAAAACCCCAGGCAGAGGGAAGTGCAATTTCCCCTTTTTCTGTTTCTCCCAAAATTGTTAACCGCATACAGTGAACACCATGCTGACTTTTCTGAGTGCTGATTGAACAGGAAGAGCCAGGACTAGGAATTAGAAGGTCCAGGCTTGAAAGAGCGGCCTCCAAGCAGCTTAAGACTGCTATACAGACGTGAACAGGCCACTCAAGCCCTCTCAGCCTCAGTTTCTCTCATTCACAACACGTGGGCGCTCGCTGCCCTCACTCCTTATTCAGTCAGTCCATATTTATCAAATACTTATGAATAGCACTGTCAAGTGCCAAGCAAACAACAGTGAACAGGAAATGGGCATGGGTCTGAGGAATGTTACAGCTCAGTGCAGGAATCACAGAAGTAAATGGGGAATTATAATACGGTATGCAAAATGCTATGCTTGGGATTAATGTAAAAACCAAATGAAGTATCTGTATGAAATGGCTCTGGAAACTGCGGAAGCACTATAAACATATTTTGGAATATTATTATTCTTGATAACAGAGCTAGCCAGATTCTAAATCTCCCAGAATTTTTCCAAACGTCTGGTCTGCTGACGGCACCTTGTTTCCAAGGCAGCTATGGGTCCCTGTGACTATCAAATACATGTGTATGTCTGACATACACACACATACACACAAGGTGAGACAATTAAGTTCGCAAACTCATTCTAGAAAAAGTGCTATGTACCTCATTACTGAATATCACTAAGGTCACCTTTGAAGTACTCCCCTTGGGAAGCTATGCACCGATGCCAGTGCCTAGTCCACCCTTCAAAACAATTTTGGAACTCTTTTTCTGGAATGGCCATCAGACCTGTCATCATATTACTTTTGATGTCCTGAATGTCATTAAAATGTCTTCCTTTCAATATTTCCTTTATCTTTGGGTAAAGAAAGAAGTCACTGGGTGCAAGATCAGGTAAGTAGGGAGGGTGTTCCAATCCAGTTATTTGTTTACTGGCTAAAAACTCCCTCCCAGACAGTGCCGTGTGAGCTGGTGCATTGTCGTGATGTAAGAGCCAAGAATTGTTTGTGAAAAGTTCAGGCTGTCTCACTTTTTCCCAAGCCTTTTCAGCACTTCCAAACAGTAAACGTGGTTAACTGTTTGTCCAGTTGGCACAAATTCATAATGAATAATCCCTCTGACATAAAAAAAGGTAGCAACATCGTTGCAACAAGTTCACGAACTTAAGTGTCAGACCCTGTGCGCGCATGCTGTAGCTGCCAGGTTCTCTGCAGTCTGGTAATCAACCATGACAGAGCGTGTCTTGGCATTCGAGAAGGTCTGCTCGCACTGGGGAGCATTATGACCGGTGACTTCATATACGTTTCATGGATCCAAGCCCTCCAGGCTTGTGACGTGGCCTGAGATGCTGACTCCTTCATTCAACATGCACCACCTGGCAGGCATGAGCCAGGAACAGTTCTGGAAGGCTGGGGGTATAGAGACAAACAAGATGGTCCCTGGTCCAAAGATGACCAGTTTAGTGAAAAAGCTACCTGGACAGTAATGGGAAAGTGCTAAGACGAATGCTATCCTGTATATAATTAGAGTGATCATATAATTCGTCACCCATACCAGGCCGCGAAGGAGGAGGGATGCTACTAAATTTATACCTGGGCTACAGACATAACAGGCAAACAGACATCTACAGTAGGTAGGGAGAATACGGAGGTCGGATTTTTGCTCAAAGTGGTAACAGATGAGCGCCAGCACAAAAGCATCTTGATGCTGTAGCTTGATTCAATCTAACTCACATTTTGGCTTTCCATCAAACTAGTTATCTTCTTTTCATGGTTCCTAGCAATATAGAATTTTCTTTGCATATTAGACCCTGAAGGCATTTGTGGATTCTGCGATTATGAGCTGAAAATTGCATTAGGATGATAATCAGATATCTAAGCCCCCCCCCTTTTTTTTAAGGGCAGAAATTTACATTATAGTATTAAAATTTAAGTTTCCATGGCATATCTACACTTCTGCCTAATGGCCTGCCACTTAGGTTTATGTGAAACAGCCATCTGAAGGAATTCTCTCCTCAGGCTTCAAGTAAACCATCTTTCCAAGTGCTTTTTAATACAAACATTTAAAAGAATTCTCTAAGCTACCCTAGGGCTAATCCAAATTAATTTCTCCTTTTTAGACTTGCTCTTTATATTCAGTGGTAAAAGGACTTTTCTAATGGGCACGAGCATGGAGGTGATACTCCTGGTAAGATGAACTAGAGGAAGGACAAAAACACCTTGGAGACATCCATGTTACGGTGTTTGGAAGTCAATATCCTGCCTAAAGGGCTCCCCTGCCAAACGTGGGTGATTTCCCATGTGAAATTTACTTTCCAACTCAAGTCCCATTGGATGAACTCCCACCATCCAAGGAGGGAGCTTCTGTTCATGAATATGAAACTAGACCCAGTGAAACTCTTATCCATAGTCTCCTGAGCAGATGATGTCTCATTACGCAGGTGACATGACTTTTCATCTTTCTTAAGAGACAAATGCTTGGCCAATCTTTGGCTTAGAGGAGAAGATATACATCTCATAAAGATGATTCCATCTCATTTCACATGACGTATTTCAGATGTGGAACTTACAAAATGAAGGGGAGAAAAGGTCAAAGTTAGTTAACAAAAATTCCCTATGCCAGCTCTCTCCCAAACCTAAAAAAAAAAAAAAAGAAAGAAAAAAGAAAAAAAATCAGAAACCGCAGCCTGTTTTTGCAAAAACACAAAATAACTCCCTCCTCTCCCTACCAACTATATTAAACAGTATAGAAGTTCTGGATCAGGTGTGTTTTAGGGGTCTTCTACATTCTGTCTGGTATGCATTATCCTTCGCAAGAAGTATATAATTTTTTTCAGCCTTTTCCAGTTAAACACTAAATATTCGGGAAGAAATTTTTTTTTTCCTAAAACATTTCTGAAGGGCGCCCGATGGCTCAGTTGGTTACAGTGCGAGCTCTTAACAACACACTTGCCAGTTCAATTCCCCATGGGATCGTGGGCTGTGCCCTCTACAACTAGATTGAAGGACAATGACTTGACTTGTGGCTGATGGGCCCTGGAAAAACACCAGTACTGATATTCCTCAATTAAAAAAAATTAAAAACAAAACATTTCTGAAAATATATTATTTGCAAAAGAAATATATGCTAAGTTGAGGCATGGCAGATATCCTTTCTTCGTGACAAGGTGATATCAAACATCTCCTTCAGTGTCACCAGAGTCCTGCGTCTTCAGGCACCCCTAGGCATTTTGCTTTCACTTCCTATGATATTTATCAATCCCTCCGATCATTAACTGTTTATACGTCCTGCCAGCTGCAAGCGCGACCCTAGATGCATGAATTTTTACCAGTTAAAAATAACATTACCACTTAGTCATCTGTAAAGCACCAAAAAGAGTCTACCCTTATGACACCTAACAGCCTTAAACAATCGACAGACTTTTTGCGCTCCTTTTACATAGGAGAGGAAACTGTTTTAAAGAATTAGATCAACAGACATATTCCGAGCTCATAGGTTCTCTGGCGTCCTTTCTGTAGCTTCATATCATATTTGAAACGTAGTAAAATCACAGGTTTACACTTACGCTTGCTTATCTCTGATCATGGACTTGGACACATATCAAAGAACCTGCCCCTGTGTACTTATCAATCCCTGACAGGTATGAGGCTGAGGAGCTCAATATAAGACTTTTTTGCTCGCTTGTTCAGAAACTCAGGTGTCGGGCATCAGCAAGTATTTGGATGAGGTCTCCAACTACTTATGGTCCTAGGCAATCCTATATTGCTACAGGGTTCCCTAGTTATAAACTATAGATTGAAAATACTCCTATGATGGAAAAGTCCCAACCATGGGATAGGGGTATATGACTCTATAAATAAAATATATGAATACTTCAAGTTGTTTGGGGAATAGGCAGGTTTTTCTCTTTAATTTTTGTATTACTCCAGTGCTCTAAACGGTATTATATCAGTAGATAAAATTTCCAAATAGTATAACGGGGCATCAGTATACAAGGGTAGATAAGAAAAAATAAGTCTCCCTTTCTACTCAGCACCTCTCCAGAAGTAACCATTGTTATGACTTTCTTATACCGTGTTTCCCCAAAAATAAGACCTAGCCGGACAATCAGCTCTAATACGTCTTTTGGAGCAAAAATTAATATAAGACCCAGTCTTATTTTACTATAATATAAGACCGGGAATAATAATATAATATAATACTGGGTCTTATATTAAATTTTGCTCCAAAAGACGCACTAGAGCTGATTGTCCAGCTAGGTCTTATTTTCAGGGAAACACTGGATTTTTTTCTGGAGAAATTACATGAACACACAAGTTGGGGGGTATGTGTGAGAAAGAGAGAGAGAGAGAGGGAGAGATCCCCCTCTTTAAAAACCAACAGTAGAAAGTTATTCACGTTGCTCTGAATTCTGCTTCTTTTCCTTCACACTTCATCTGGAGATTTCTCCCTTAGTACGCAGAGTTGTTCCCTCGTTCTTTCTAGTAGCTCCTTAGCGTTCCACTGTAGAGATGTGTAACAGCTTACCCAACTAGATCCTTACCAACAAACATGTAAACTGTTTCCTATCTTTTGCTTTTGAATGGCACAGAATCTCAGAGATAGAATAAGACAGAAGAAGAGGTACTGTATAAATACTGATGTTGTGTCCTACCTACTGCCATCCTTCTTTTAAAAAATACTGATGTCTAAACAACATGAAGAGCCTATTTGGAAGAAATGGACATCAGCCTTCCTGCTGCTACACACCAGAAGATAAAACGTCTCTCTTCTAGAGCTAAGGACTGGTTTCTAAAGCTGGTGAGGTTTAGGTGTGGCCCACATGCAGCTTTTGAGTCCTGGGAAGAAGAGCTGCTTAGCTTTGCCAAAATGCAATTCATCGTCTTGGACAGACGAGCTTCAGTATCTAGCAGCCTAGTGTGGAATGTAGGTCAAGGTCAGCCTCCCTTCCATGCAGCATGGTGCAGAACTCAGATGCTGGCTCTAATTTAGGACTTACACAGGCTGTGGGGGAGAAAGAATCCCGCAACGGTGAGGTGGTAAAAAGTTGGACTGCCTGAACTTTGGGCAAGTTACTTAACCTTTCCACGACTCAGTTTCCTCTCTGTAAAATGGGAAAAGTACTACCTACCATGTTTCCCTGAAAATAAGACCGGGTCTTAATTAAGGTTTGCTCCAAAAGATGCATTAGGGCTTATGTTCAGGGGATGCCCTCCTGAAAAACCATGCTAGGGCTTCTTTTCCGGTTAGGTCTTATTTTCGGGGAAACATGGTACCTCTGAGGGTGATTGTGAGGTTAGTAAAATAATGCATATGTAAATCGCTAAGTTAAGTGCTTGACGTTAGGAAGGGCTCATGAAAATGTTAACTATTATTAATAAAACGATCCAAAGCCACATTTTTTTTTCTCTTGAGAAACATCTTGGCCCCACCTAAAAATACATCTGTTGTGAATTTTGGCCCCGGGTGAGCCTCCAGTTCCCTGACTCCTATCTTTCCATGCCCCACGTTTCCGGCACGCCCCACAGAATGGTTGTCACGTCTTGAGCACACAGTGCTTTTGTGTCCTTTGCTGTGCAGTTCCAGTTGTCTACAGTGCCCGCCCCTCCCCTCTCCCCCATCTTCACATGGGTAACTTTTAGTCACTTCACAAGATGCAGCCCAGAGGGGGAGGCTCAGTGTCCTTTCTCGGGGTCCCTCTGTGCTCTGAGCCCATCTCCTTCACAGCAGTCTCATGCTACCCAGACGGGACCTGGGCGCAGGTCTTCATAGGCACTGAATACAAATCCCAGCACCGTGTCAGCACACGGTAGGGACTTGGTAACTGCTGGCTGAATTCAAATGAACCTCACGGAGGCAAGGATCCTGACCAACCCACTTAATGTCTTCAATAAAACAATCTCTGCCTCTGGGATCTTATTTGAAACACGAACACCTGCACTTTGGGTGTTTCTACTCTTCAAAATCTCAGTTTAGAATCACCTATCATATAGCTCCAATCAAAAGTATGGCCGAGGCAACGGAGGGGAGACCTCCTCTAAGAAGGATGCTGTCTTCTACCCATCACCCCCGTAACAGGGCAGGTCACCCTGAAAACCACAGGCTTTGTCTACGTTGTTCTCCTCCTGGCACCACAGTAAAAAGGACCTTTCAATTCTTTGGCTTTGCATTAAAATCTGCATTTAATCACAACCAATAGGAGAAACAGCTGTATAGAGAGAATCTGATTTATATATTTGCACAAACCTGTTATGGAAGATGTCTTCTAGTGTGCTACTCAAAATTTTTAATACAGAGACTCATATGACAAATTAACATTAAAACTGGCAACTCTTTGATGAACTGCCACGCTTCCTTTGAACAAACAATTGAACTACATATTCCGTCGTATTTTTCTCTTCTTTGCCATGGATGTTAGGTAGCTCAGGGAAGTTTGATGCTGAATACTCTCTATTCTCAGACTTTGTTACACTGCTGTTGCTATCTTTTATTCCAGTTTTACTCTCCTGTGTATGTATTTAGAAAAAAGAGTAATGAGCCTCATGTTTTTGTTTGGTTATCAACAATGCGCAGAAAACAGTTGTCACCAGATACCTGGCATATGTAATGACACATTTGCTTGTACTGTCACCCAACTGTGCTCTGAACACACACACACACACACACACACACACACACACACACGTATGGAACTTGTCAGCAAAGATTTGGGAAAAAGAAAAAAAAAGCCTGCACTTAGTAAAGGCTTGCAAGTCTTGAAAACGTTGGCCTAGTTTTGGCTGCCAACAGGAGACAAGCATGTATGTGACGATTGCCTGCACAGATTTTGAGATGGATATGATGCCCAAGCTATAAAGCCATCCTTTAATAAGTGTATTGGAATCAGTTCATCCCTTAGGGGAACAATTATACCCAGATGCCAAGCAATAAAAGGAAGGAAAGGGGGGGGAAATGAAGAGGAAGTTCAATTCCCAAATCACAAACCTAACAGCAATGGGAACTGTAACGAGTCGATCCTAGGACTGTGCTTGTGCCAGAGATAAGGGCTGGACTTGCAAATGTCCTGCCACCAGCTCCTCAGTCTGGAGGGAAGTGTAGTGACAACCACACGGTCAGCTTGGGAGGGAAAATTTTCAGTTTTGTTTTTATGGCAGAAATGAGCAAATGTAAGGAAATCTCCCAAGTATGAAAACAACACTGCTTACCTGCGGTTAGAGGGTTATGGAATGCTCAAGGAGAGATTAGCACCTCTGCCAACATACTTGAAGTCTGAAGAGTTGGCTCTATAAAGGCTGAAACTTGGGAAGCCAGGAGGAGTGCTGTACTACTGATCCCTTCCCCGTCCTCCCCTCCTTGTGATGGGAGAAAACAGTCACTGCCTCCCAGCGAAGGAAGGGCGGTATCAGGCTATCTCTGAGTATCTGTCAAATCTCAGGATCTCAAGAGTGGCTCACATCCAGGGCTGCAAACCATAGCTAGGAACGGGGCACTAGTCCTCAAGACGATGAAAAGACTTGTCGGCCTGGGGCTTAATTATGCAGGGCTCAGTGTGAATTCCAGTTCTGCTACCTCCCAGCTGTGTGATCTTAAGGAAGTCACTGCATGTGCCTGAAACCCAGTTTCCCCTTCTGTAAAATGGGCATATTGATAGTGGTTGTTTACCTCACTGGGTTGTACGGAAGATTAGAGAATGTATATAAAACCCCTAGAGTAGAGCCTGGCGACAGTAAACAGTCACTAACCCTTCACCCCACTCTTTTTCCTCCCAGGAATCCTACATTTTCATCCTTTATATTCTTAGTCCTTTGCTACAGCTTGTTTCAACTACTTCCTGCTCTCCTCCCCCCACCCCTACTCTTTCTTTCTCTTACACTTTGGCCTGCCTGATCTATTTCTCTAGGCACTCACTCACTGCTCCCTTTTCTCCCACGTTCTTCTGACATTCCCCAAACTTGTCCAGCATCTGAACTTGAGTGACACTAGGGAATGGAGGACTAGAGAGAACATGATGGGGCTGCTTCAGTCTCTTGCCTTTTACACCAACTTTTACAGCTGGATAACCACCGCTGGTGGAGCAGTCAGAGGTGGGCCAATACCGGAATCCAGCTGCCTGGGTTCACATGCCACCTCTACCCTCAGGTAAGGGAGGTAACCTCTCCATGCTGCCTCATCTGTAAAGGGGGGGGGGGCGGATTCTAACAGTACCTCATGCATTATGATGATTAAGTAAATACATGTAAAGTGTGTGGTACATCACTGCTTAATGGGTGTCAGCTACTGCCGTCCTACCTTTTATGGAGACTTGACCTTCCATGAATATCTTTTCAACCTTTGAGAGCAAAATGTGTTCTCAGGAATATGCATCAGGCACTGGAGGCTTGAACTAAGGTGGAATTTTCCAGCAGCTCAATGTGATCCTGGCACAAGAATCTGTTCTTATCCACACTCATAGCTTTTGGACAATGTCACCACCAGTTGGACACTTGCACATAGCTCATGCGCTGGCTGTTGGCTGCTCTGCCGCTTCTGGCAGACCACCAGGAGATGCCACCACCCAGAGGCCTGTGCCTGACGAGCTTCCAGAGCTGCTGAGCCAGAAGATGCACTGTTCCTGCGTGTGCATGGCTCTCACGGACGAGAAGGGGCCAGTCCTTTAAGATTCCTGTTGCTCTGGTTAATCACATTGTAAGATGCTCTCCTTACAATACTGCCATTAAAACTAATGGAGGCCAAGCCCCTGCACCCCAGGGTTTGCCACATGTCCCTTCCTGCAGGGGATACTGATAATAAAAGCCTTTGCACATAAATTTGTTTTTTTAAAGGAATCAACTGTGTCCAGAGCTAAGTAAGCAGACAACATTTTCTTTCCATGTTTTAAAACTATAAAACATGTTCTTCTCGAAGAAGTCAGTTAACTAGGAATAAAATGAGAAATTCTGCAACAGCCATTTGGATTTAAAAAAGCGACATTTTCAAAGAACATGTAAGGAACTACTGAGAATAACAGCAACAAAAAAAAGCACAGATGTGCCTCCTGGAGTTTGGTAAAGCCATGAAGTCCTCCCCTAAATCCGTGTATGAAAGGCCCACTGCAATGGACATCTGTGGACTGGCTGTCTCTCCTCTGGAACCTCCTCTTCTCTATTCTCACAGTCCCTGTGATCTAAATGGCGATCCTCCTTCTTCTACCCAGTCAAGGACGAACAGGCGATCCAAGCCTAGCCAAGCAGAGCACCACAATTTGGCCAATTTGGATGAAAAGGAGGAATTAGGCCCAGACTTCTGTTCAAACTTTTCTCCTAAACTTGGAATTTTAAGAAAGTAAAGGCTGGCTGGTGGCAACGATCTTGCAATCAAAAGGAAAGTGCTCATCTAAGAGAAGAGTCAACATAGAGGAAAACTGAGCTGAGCGATGGCAAGGGCTGGGTCCCAAGGGCAACGTCTGAGCACCCGGATCCATCCATGTCAGAAGCCAAAGGTTCCCATGCTTCTCAAGTACGTAGATGAACCAATGAGTTTTGTTTTAGTCTAAATTAGTTGGGTTGAGTTTTCTGGTACTTGTAACTGAGAAACCTGATTGGTAAGTTTGCTCAAGCTGACAACATAGGGTCCTTAAATATAACAACTGCCTGTATATTTAAAAGATGTCACATTAGGGATGTTTATACTACTGCCCAGTTTCCAGAAACATCTGAGAAGGACGGGAATAGCCAGCTCTTATTAGAGTTCAGAAAGGCTCTGGATGGAGAGAAAGACAAACATTCCAGAAGCAAATGTCCCACAGTAACTTCTACAGTGCTTGGTGCTTAGAAACAATGTGTCAGCTGTAGTTGAATGGTCCGGTCACAGTTTTTATAATTCACTTATAATTTGAGAAACAGAATGAATGTTACTGATCCAAATGAAAATAAATACCAGGCTCACTTTACCAGGTTTAGCACAGTAACTGAAGGCTAAACATAGCAACTCTGTCTAAGGAGTAAAAATAAGCAGGAATTTTCTGTAAGGCTATGTGATCGCTATTTATACTCTCTCCTTAATAAGTCCACTATGAATCTGGCTGGTCCCAATTGTCTCTGGGCTGCTTGACCCATTCTGAGCTCAAAGGTAGTCGCCTCTTAGAAGTATAGCCTTACTCCAAGGTAAACAGCCCTTGCTGAAAGCTGAAGGGGTCAGAATTTGTTGGATGTGCTTGGTCTTGGGATGTGTAACAGACAAGAGGGATACAGCTTATTTTCAAATCTGTTTTGTTGGCTTTTTACAGTAAAAAAACCAAAATGAGGAGGACGAAGCAGAATGGTGTAGGACCTTGTGTAACACTTAGAAATTAAAACAGGCCCTTGGTGGAAGAAAATTTGGGCTAAAAAAAAACAGAGGAGTTCCAGATGGTGAGACCTATTTGACTGTGAAGCAAAACTGTGATGAAAGTAGAGAACGTCCCAGGCAAGTCAATTACACAAGATAAATTGATAGAAGATGTTCCACTGGGATCCAGCTAGCATGGGATTCTGGAACGGGAAGACAACATTACTAGGCTTTCCCAGCTTTAGCGCCTAAAGAAGTAAAAATCATATTGACATAAGAAACAATTGTCATATTATAGACGAAAAGCATATGTTCAGACAAAATCGGTTACAAGCAGCTCCCTGCACGTGCCCTGTACATGCCTGCCTCTGAGTCTTTCCCTACTGTTCGTCTTACCCAGAATACCCTTGGGCCCTTCTGTCTAAATCTAACTCACCTTTCAAGACCCAAGTTCGAGTGCCAATTTGATCACAAGCCCTTCCTTGACCAACCAAAGTCATCTCTCCTGTTGGGCAATGCCAGCAGCACTTTATCCTGTAGCATCGAGACCTCTTACTCTTGCTTTATGATTGGTATTTTAGATATTATTAATATGCCATCACTACATATTATCAGCATTCATGGAGTTTACATTTCTGTTACCTCTCATTATTATCTGTTACCTCCCCATCTAACTCATTGTTAACAGGATGTGTTTACTTTTGAGGACAGGCAGTGATTCCTGTTGAATGACTGAGGTTCTTGCAGAAGACTGCAATGCCTTGACTTCAGGTAAGGAAAGGGTACAGGAAGCCACCTCTCTAGTGTCACTCCCACTGCCTCTTGTCTGTGTCTCTTTGCTCACTGGAATGACGGGGCTTCCTCCTTGTGGTGGGGAACGTGGCTGCTCACCATTCTGGAGGGCAAGATAGAGTTGTCTTAAACCAGCTCCAGATCAAAAAAAAAGAAAAAAATCCCTATGAACATATTGGTCACATGCCCCCGCACCCTACACCCCCGCTTCTCCATATCAGGATTGTGGTACAAAATCTATATCAGTGAAGGTTTTCCACCTAGTAACTCTACGCACAAATGACATTTAATTATTTAAGCACCCATGTTTTTATTTTAACCAATGGAAATCTTTCTAAGATATAGCACACAGCTTTTTCTACTTTCAAAAGTAGATTTCATCCAACAGAATTTACTAAGGGATCAGGGTTAGAACCATGAATTTCTATCTTGTGTTGCCATGGAACTGTGACCCAAGGGCCTGTTGGGTGTGAAGGGTGGTTTGCTCTTTATCCAAACCTCTGTGTTATTACAGTCTTTATGTCTTTTTTTTAAGTACTTTTGTACCATGCCTCATTAGCAATTACAGTTGACCCTTGAACAACACAGGGTTGTGCCATCGAAAATCTGTGTATAACTTTTGACTCACCCCAAAACTTTACTACAGTCCCTCAGTAGCTACGAGAGATCGGTTCCGATACCAAAACCCATGGATGCCCAAGTCCCTTATATAAAATGACGTAGAACAATTCATACATTCAGCCCTCCACACCCACAGGCTCCCAACCGGGGACTGAAAATACGGTCTTTGATCTGTGGTTGGTTGAATCTGCAGATGCAAAACCTGAGAATATGGGTGGATTGTATATTTATTTTTTAAAAATTTGTGTATAAGTGAACCAGCGCAGTTCAAACCCATGTCGTTCAAGGGTCTACAGTATTAACTTTCTGTCGTGTGAATGAATGAACAGAGCGTTGACTTCCAAAATATTGGCTGACCGGAAGTCTAGGAGCCAAGTTTGTTATAATTGTGGGCTAAATAAGGTATATCTTGCACATGGCAACCTCAGCACCTGTTCTCCCTTCAGTTCCTGCTGAAAGGTCTTGGAATCCAGCCCCCTCTGGCTACAGATGATTAAACTGTAGAAGCACCTGCCTCAGGGCCTCTGGTCCATACATTGGCCACCAGCCAGGGATGGGGCCCAGCAGAAAGTGAGCTCAGTCAGTCAGAGTCTTGCTCTCAGGGTCCAGGGCTGGGAAGCAGAGAATTGGGCAGAAGGAGAAGATGCAATTCTGTGGAGAAGGAAGCCTTGGGGTAGCCCTGAGGCCATAAGGAGTCAGGGCTATCCGAAACTATGAATGTGGAAGCCTTACGGAGGGGGGAGGGGGGAAAGATGCCTGTACAAACGGGAAAGAACCAACCAGGTGGGGGAGCGTCCATGGCAGCAGTCGGACGCAGAGAGGGCCAACATGAGAAGGAGCTGAGGGCTGGTGACGTGGAACAAAAACAGCTGCTCAGTGTCATTCTGGTCCTGGCTTTCTTCCAAGTGGCCCCCACCTCCCCGTAGCTCCAGCTCTTTCCAAACTTTCCTGGGTTGCTGGCCTGCGTTTCCGCCCCACAGTGCCTTGATCTCCTGAGGTGACCTTAGGGTGTCCAATCAAGCCGGAAACCAGAAGAAAGTGTGGGCTCTTCTAGCTCCTCAGAGTGCTCTGGTTCTCACTGGCAGATGAGTAACCGGGATTGTTCTAGACTAGTTGGGGGAGGGGTTGTGTTTCTCTGTAACTTGGATATGACACGATTCTCCCCCGTGCCCATTAGGAAGCAGGACTCAGCACCTCAAGACAACCCTGCACAGACATTATGTCCTCAGCTATTGTTAAAATAACTCTGACGATAATCATGGCAGGCAGCGTTTGTTGAGCATTTGTTATGTGCTAGAAGCCATGCTAAATGCTTTACATTAACTACTTCATTTAATCCTTACAACCCCCTATGCAGTAGATACTATTATTATTCCTGTTTAACATATGAGACGTACAGACATCAAGTACCTTCATGGCAACACAACTAATAAGCAGTGAAGTTGGGGTATGAACTCAAGTAAGTCTGTCCCGGAATCCCTGCTCTTAACACTGTGACCCACGGAATCCCAAAAACCTGATTTTTACCAAAGAATTCCTGAGGTGACATCAAGAGGATTCATATTGCATCCCACAGAGGGGAAACTCCATAAAACTTCCTTTCAGATAGTTTTGTCCCCCCAAAGACCCCCCTCCCCACTGACAACCCCCTCATCTATCCTCCCTCTTCCTTACCCAGCCTCCAAAAACCTCAGTGTGTATGCCCCACTCAACGAAACCAAGGCCTGGCCCTTAAGAGTCCTGATGTCACCCCCAGCTTTGCGCAGACACATTCCAGACTCACAGCTACCGCCTGGAGCAAAGGCAGCCCCACAGGGACATATAGGAAAGCAGTCTCGAAAGGATCCTATCCGCTCCAGAGAAAAGGGGACATCTTTATAGGTGGCAAAACATGGGTCAGCTATTCCGAACAGAAACTGGTTTTTTTCTCTTCTTTACTAAAAATTCTTGTATTTCTAGATGAATCTGGAGGAAAGCTAAGCATAAGGCTGTGGCAGCACACAAGCAGGGTTTCACCTGCAATCACACTGCTCTCTTGTTCTGGGGACCCAGGGCACGGATTACACAGTCGTAGTCTAGATGAGGGTCTTAGGTTTCTGCCGAACATTTGGTATAGAGAGACCTAATTCTTCCCGAGCTGTGCCAAGTTCGGTGGGTTACACAGTGGCTGCTTACGAGGCCACCAAATGTGAGGAATAAGGTGGAAAGCTGGCTCAGACGGTGAATAGGAAGGAGCACTGAGGTCATGGCGGACAGAGCTCTCCATGCCCTACTCAGAGCAAGCTGTAGGCAAACTACCCACTCAGCTCACGTTCTAGTAAACCGCTCTTTGTATCACCTGGGAACTGGTTGCTGAATTGTACCTTGGAAAGAATAAACTCCAGGAGCTGACATTTCTGGAAATGGAAGAAGAGCTTGGAAAAATCAGCCACATATGCAAAGAAAATTACAGCAAAAAGAGTTGCTTTGTAATGGTGAACCAGAGTGTTTGCTTGTGGGCATATGACCTAATTGCCTTGTGCTGAAATTAAAGGCAGGACTTAATAACTGGCTTCTGAAGAAGAGGGAATTTAATTTAGACTTTCCTTATAGACCAAGAACAAGAAAAAAGAGCCCTCAGCCCTACACAGAAATTTGGGTGTTGCACGAAAATTTACTAGCAAAACTTCTCTTGATCCATGGGAAAGCATACTTTCTTTTCACTTACTTTTCCTAGCTACTGATTCAGGTTTAAAGAACTACTAAGTCTCAAAAATTTTCCTTTTCCATTTAAGGCCAGAAAGCAATGCTTTAAAGTACGAATTAAATTTCAGTTTCACAGGACATTTGGTGTAGGGCTTTATTTAAGAAATTGTTACAGACTTTTGCCCCAAGATTTGTTTGGGAGGAATAAAAGTACTGTCCTAATCTCCAGAGAGCGGACCTAATGAGAAATTCTGGTGGTGCTCAGTGTGTGGAGAGGGCAACCACAAAAATGCAACATTTTCAAATGATCCAATTGCAAGTTTTCATCCCTTTAAATATTTCTTCTCTCGACATCTTTCTTACAGTCCAAATTTTAATTGTTTTTTTTTCATCTAAAATGTTAGATCCACAGAGACCTTTGTGGAAAAAATAGACAAATACACACTTGGGACATGGCGCCATCTTTTCTTTTATAAGCCCAATGCTTGAAAACAGACAGAGTCTGAGACATAGGAAGTCTTTTGGCTAACAGGATTAAGAAAAACAAAAAGTTAGGTCATAAAGCTGGGAGTGCTCCTCCCCCACTCGCAATAAGCTGGATCACGGCAGACAAGGAAATTAAAAACTTCAAAGTACGTCTAGAAGATGAAGTAGAGAGATTATTGGAAACTCTGTCCACACAACGTGAAAACCGCAGAGACAATTCATTCAGCCATAAATATTTTTGAGTGAATGACCAAGTTACTCACTACTTAAAATGTCTCATATTAGCTGCAATGTTCCCCCATGGATGCAGATCTGATTTCCCCCACCTGGACAGTAAGAGATTTGAGGGGCGGGTATCTTTCAGTTTCTTTCCTTAGTGCCTGGAACAGTATCTTTAACAGTAGGATTTAGTTAAGTGTTTGCTAACTGGCTGGGAAGGGTCTGTCTGTCAGATCTGGCTGATTCTGAATGCTGATATTCTGAGGGCTCCAGGCAGGGTACAGGGGGACCACGGCAGCAAACACTCAAGAGGTGATGCCAAATTCCAAAGGGACACACATAAAATGAAGATAAGTCTACGTTCCCCTGAGACTTAAGAAAGGGTAGAGGGTTAAGCAAGAGCAGTTGGTGGGTGTTCTGAAAATAATTATTTAATTGAAGTTTTCATTTGGGACAGTGCTGCATGTAACTGCTGTCTGGGATGATTGCATCGGCCATGTTAGTCACTACATGTGGACCTGGTCTCTGTTGGATTAGTGGGTCCAGGATTCCCATGACTCCATTTCTGAACTCCTGATCTCCTGCCAGTTTATTTTCACTGTACAATTGCACATTGTAAGTGCTGCCATGGGATGACTAAGGACTTATTTCCTCTAATTCCACTTTCACACAAAAGGTCAACAGAAGAATGGGAAAAAGAGTGTGTGTGTGTGTGTGTGTGTGTGTGTGTGTGCGCGCGCACACGCGCGCACGCGCACAATGGAGGACTGTTTCACCCCCAGAAGAAGCACAGAGTTATATGGCGCTCTTACCATGAGGTCCGTGCTGGAAGGCACGGTGTATAGAAGTTAAAAGAGAATATAGGCTTCTTCCGAAAGAGTTCAAGTCAACACATATATTTCAAGATATGTTTCAGCTTTGGATTTTCCAACTTCCAAGCAGTATTCTTCATGTCAAAGCACTGAAGTTAGTGGGCTTTAATCACCCCTGTCACTAATGTCTGACATCACATAGTGACCTTGCCAATTTCATCCTCCATTCCTGGTGCCACTGTCCTTAAATTCTAATCTGTAAGTTTCACCTGCTTAAACCTTCTCAGGTTCTGAGTACAGCGGTGAACAAAATAAGCTGAACAGCATTTTTCAGCGTGCTCAAAACCTAAGATGATTTTCCTCCTATGTCACTGCTTTAGTCACACCAAAAAACCCACCTCTTTTTAGTGTGTCTAATCACAAACAGTATCACTTCTCCCATTCTTAACAATAGAAGCTGAAAGGGACTATAAAATTACTAAATTGTTCCTTTTTTCGTTAGCAAGAAGCAGGGGACAGTGACAAATACAGGCGATTTGAGCAGTACGTCTGGGGTTACCAGGGCAACTGCTAATTATTATTGAGTAACTCTAGTGTATCTCCATAAAGGTCAGGAGTTAAGGTTTTTCCATTATATATTCTGCTTTAAAATGGGGCTTTTAAAGGAAATTGGGTAGGTAGCAGGTGGACAATGGCAGATGGAGCTCAGGTGAGAGAACTACGTAGCTCAGAAAAACTGAACTACTTAAATTTCACCATGTTGGCTGAGTAGTTGGGGGAGGAGTTCGTGAATAGCTAGCTGCTCACTGTAAAAAATGACTTTCTGGTTTCCTAAGTTAGGGCTTCCCAAATTAACAAGAAATCTGAAATCAGTCGAGATGCAGGGGTCTAAATGGATCTACTCTATTTCACTCCCTAAGACAAATTTCCTCTTCTCTCCTAAGAGTTACCATTTGCTAAACTGATCTGGAGCCTTGGACAGACCAGCCTGGAGAGGAGGAATCATTTGGCCATTAAATGAATGCTTTGAATAGACTTAACTTTATTTAAAACACATCAAAGGCAACACCTTCTCAGTACAGGCCTTATTCTTCAATTAAATAGCACCTTACCAAGATCCCTAGCTATTGAGAATATAACAAATGTAAAGGCTTAAAAAAAATTCCTTGCTCACTTCGGCAGCACATATACTAAAAATTGGAACAATGCAGCCCCCATGTGAGGGTGACATGCAAATTCATGAAACGTTCCATATTTTAAAAATCAAACTAGCATGCTATATGCCTTAAACATATACAGTGACGCATGTCAATGAATTTTCAGTTACACTGGAAAAAAATAAAAGCACATGTATTCAAAACTCCCTTCTCACAAAGATGAGCCCCACAACTTTCAGAAGAGAGTAAAAGAATGGCCATTTCAAAAGTGAGGGAATTTATTTTTAACTGAGTCTTCAAACCTGGACAATCGATGCATGCACATGTTAAACAATTCCAACACTACAAAAGAATAGTGTTGAAAGGAAAAGTCAGTGTTGCTTCCACCACAGGCCTCTGTCCCATCTGACTCCAGTGGAGACAACCACACAGATTCATTCCCCTCTGTCTTTCCAGAAATATGACAAACATGCACACACATCTCTTTGTATTTGTACATACCCCTGAATTCTTATATGAGTAGGAGCACACAACGCACACTAATGGTTTTCAAATCTAGCTGTATGTCAAAATCACCTCGGGAAGTTTTAAGAAACCCCAACTCAGATGCCAGTCCAGGCCAATGAATTCTGAGGCTCCAGGGAAGGGGCCTAGACGTTGGCATGTTATACTTTAGGCCCCCCAGGTGATGCTGTCGTACAGCTTGGGCTGAGAACCACAGGTGCACACTCTTCTGAATCTTGCTTTTGCCCTTACTGTACCTTTAAAGCTTGGTCCATACCAGCACACACAGCACCTTTGCTGTACTGGGTAGTATTCCATTCTATGAGTTCATTTAGGCTGGTTATCCCTTCTGGTTCCACTCTTTGGCTTTCATAAATAGCACGGCAATAGACATCTGTGCTAGATGGCATCCAGTCTGCATCCTGCCCTCTTCTCTGGGAGCTAACCAGCATGGATTCCATCATCAGGGATGCCTGCACTCTCTGGCTTCCTGGTGGGGGAGCTCTGGCAGATTAGCAGGAGAAGGAGAGAGCCAAGGTATTTACTCCCTTCTCTCCCTTTCTGAGAGGTCGCCTCCACTTGGCTGAGTCTCTGGACTAAATGTCCTTTCAAGGTGCTGACTCTATGGAACTCTCTACACCCTTCTGGGTTCTGGTAACCATTTTCTACTCGAGTCCCTCCAACCTCAGGATGGTAATCAGTAGGGTGTTACTAGCCCTGCTTTATTGTACCCTCTTGTGATTCTCCTGCCCCATTCCTTTGTAAATGAACCCTCCTTGGACGACGCTATTTTCATTATGCTGATGTTTCTTCTTGGGATTCTAATACTGCATTATTGTTGGATGGACATCTTTGCCTTTATTTCTTTGTGGACAACATCACCTTTGTTCCCTCTGAGGACATGGCTTCTTCACATAGGGCAACAAGAGGTGACAGGGTGGCCCACACAGCAGCTATTTTATCCCTTTTCTGAGCATTTTGGACAAAAGCCAGGGAACAGCCCCATCACCTCTTCAACCTACCAGGAGTTTCTGAAGGAACACGGAAGTAATGTCTTGGGAAGAACCGCACTGATTCATTGAGAAGGAAGCTGATAGGCACTGGAAGAGAACTGACAGAGCAACTGCAGCAAATGAGTAAGATGCAGAATTTCAGAGTAATTGTTTTCAGAAACTGTTTGTCTTTCTGCCCTGACAGTCAAATCTACAGAGTCATTGGCTAGAAAGGAATTCCTGAGGCTAAATTATCCCCTAGTGAAAACCCAGGATTGCAATTAGGTTCTAGTCTAATGATTCTGGGCCCAGTTGGTTCCACCCAGTGGAGAAACAATAGGGCAGATGGCTGGACAAGCCTCCTGAGAGTAAACACCCAAGCCTGCCGTGCAGCTGGTACAGCTGGAAGCCGGTCTTGTAAGAGCGGTGCTTCTATTGATTGCGGTGCATTTTGTTATTGATTGTTAATTTAGTTTTAGGTATTTTCATTTGTTTTAAAATGATCCTCTCCATGTTTTTAATCTGAGATGTTTTCTGTTACACCAGAATCAAACAAATAAAAATAAACATCGAGTGTCTATCTACTGCCACCGCTGATAGAAATCAACGCTAGGGGCCTGCCCATTGGTGGGGGGCAGTCTAAGAGCAAATGACGATGAGGTAATAAAATAAATAGTAGTGGCGACCAATTTTTATTGACCACTTATCATGAGCCAGGACATTTACTAAGTGTTATGCAGGCATTATCTCATCTGACCTTCACAACAACCTTGAAGGTAGGTCTTATTATTACTATTATTATTTTTTACTATTATGATCACCATTTCACAGAGTAGACTTAACTCAGAGAGGAAAAATAACTTGCCCAAGTTTACGCAGTTAGGAAATAGCAGAGCCCAGGCTTCACTGCCAGGCCATTCGGGCTTTTCCCTACCAAAACTTGTGTACATGACAGAACCCATTTCAGACTTCAGATAGCTGTCTGTGGCCATAAATTTAGACACTATAAGCTAAACCTCTTTTCTCCTGAAGGATCTCTGCCATAATAATGCCCTCCATTAGGAGAAATACAAAGTAGAGTGTTGATTTAGAATGGCATTTCCTAAATCCTGTTTTATGATGATCAAGAGAAAGTTCTGTAGAAAGCATGATCTATGGTCAAATAGATTCAGGAAATGCAGCCCTTTGAAGATTTACAGTGGACATATTAAAGGCTCAGAGGTCCTCTAGTCAAGAATCTGTTGAACTTTATCCAACTCAGCCCTTGCCTTCCCACTTGTCCCCAGTCCTATGTCAGTTTGGGGAATGCTGATTTAGAAATCCCAAATCTCCTCTACATGTTGGTGTTGGTCCCCCCCCTTTTCAGTGTCACATACTGAGAGCTGTTTTCCTGTAAATGCAAGGGTCTTGATCCTCTCATGTTACACACAGTAGGTGCTCAATAAAAAAATTATGTTGCTTGTGTAACTGATGCACCCACCCTCTCTTGATCTGTGACCAAAAGGCACACATTTGCAAAGCAGCTGGCTGGCTTCCTTGGGGAGTTGGGAAGCTCTGGTGAGCTAACTGGGTTCCCCTGAGAAGCAAACCATCAATAAGTTGTGACAGATCTCAAAGGACAGGGGCAGGGCGCTCTTAGCCCCATGACTGTCATCACTACCGAGACAATTAGGGTGCCAGGCTTGGTGCTGGGAGTTTTACAATGAGGTCAGTCCTGATTTTATCCTGGTGGAAATCCATCAGCCTAAGGCTGACGGCTATGGTTCTCCGGCTGTTGCATGTGTCAGACTCCCCCCCAGGGCTTGTTAAAACACCGAACTGCGTTCCTCCTCCAGAGTGAAGCCAATACGTCTGGGGTGGGGCCTGACAATGTGTAGAACTAACAAGCTCCCAAGTGACGCCGATGACACTGCTCCCAGGAGCACACCCTGAGAACCACTGCACTGCGCTGAGACCCTGCCCGGGAAGACCCCATGAAGCCGACAGCAGAGCCTGCATGGTTTTCTCGATTCTTGATGGCAGAGGAGGGGTTAAAAATAAGATTCTAAGGCCGTTTCCAACTAGAAGTATGTTCCTAGCTAAGTAAGCATCTGCTTTCCAGACCGACTAAAAGGGTTTAAAAAGCAGTTACTTTAACTCTAATATAATTTCAATTTACCCGATTTAGGATCTGAACCTACCAGTACAATTCCTCTAAATTATACACGTAGGGAGAGAAACAATTCCAAATCCAACCCCAAGTGAGAAAAGCGGCATTTTAGAGTTCCTTCGAAGTCCCCTTAGAGGCATAACAGTGCTGAAAGCCATGCAAAATCTTAAGCCTCTGTGCTTCCCTAAAGAGTCTACCAAAAATACGAGATTCAAAATGCCTCACACCTACTTATATCGTGCTGTGCCGTGAGGCATTTGAGGGCAGCCAAATTCAGAGTATGTTTCATTTCACCCGAAGGCTTTAGCATCTACTGTGTGTCATGGCAAATTTGGGGAATCGTAGCTTAGCAAGATTAATTAGTTTATTGACCCTTTATGTGATTTTTAACTTGGAAAGGGGGAAAGAAAACAATAATGCATGTGAAGGGAAACATTTTCTCGTTTGTGATTTCCACTATGCTGGAAACAGGAATGTGTAAGCTCTGGACCCGCGTCCCGGCGTCCCCACCTCCTCCCATACCCCCTCTGCTGACAGGGTGTGCAGATCCAAGTGCCACCGGCAGTCCTGGTGCTTGGGAACAAAATCCTGCTGGGTCATAAAGTGAGAGGGCTGCCTCGAGCAACTTTTATGGGGAAAAAAAGAACTAATAACCAAACACATTTATTCAGGAAGAATAGGATGGGTCACCAGGCAGGAATCTCCATCCTCAACCAAGCAAAGCCAGCTGGGCTCCTGACTGGCGAAGATCTTGGCTGGGGACCGGGAAAAGCTGACAGGAAGCCACTCAGAAAACAAGACTACGGGTCATGACAGCGACCATCTCGGAAATAGTCAAGGGAACGCGACGGGGCGTGGTACTTGGGGCGCGGTACTTGGGGCGCTGAGGCCGTGGCGGCCCCAGGAGCCTGAAGTATCATTGGGATGGTTTCAGGCTTGTCCAAGAAACGACCATGACAGAACAGGCTGGACCCACCATGGGGGTTATGAGGAGGAACAAGAAAAGGCAAATGATTCCTTACAAAGATGATTACGCTTTTGAGTTAGTTCCCAAAGTAGGGAAAGCCACCAAGTTGTCATGGGAAACAGTCTGAAGAGACCTTTTTTGCTTGGAGGTAGATGAGAAACAGAATCTTCAATTTAACAGGAAAGATACTCCTCCACAGAAAACTGATTCAACCACAGAGAACTTCCTCTTTCAAATCCCTGCATTCCAAAGGATGAAAAATAAAGATCATTGTAGTAAAATCATAGCTGCCTGTTTGGGTGTAACGCTTTTGGCATAAAATACAATAGCAATTAGATGGTAAAATTATTTTTAAAAATATGCCATTAATTATCAATTGTCAAATGCATCTTATTTGTTTTGTGATTTATTTGGTCTCAATAAATAACATTCAAGCCCAGAGCTCATCAAGTACCCACCCTGGGATCTGGAGGTTTCCAAATTTTTCAGGAACAGGCGTGCCTACCCCAGCTGGTCTTTGTTTATAAGGTGGGGCAGCACCTGCCTCTGTAGATGTTCCTTCTTTTCACTGATAACTCAAAGAATGGACTGACAGATAGCTCCGGTCTCAGATTCAAGGTAAGAAGCTAGTGGGGACAGGTGAGAAGAGCCTGGGACATTTGTCTGCACACAAAAAATACATACCAGGGCTGAGGGAATAAAGGGAGAGAGAGGATATCGTGTGGAAGAGGTCCTCCAAAATACCATTAACTGCCATTCATAGTGCTAAACATGTAAATGAGATAACAAAAGATAATCTCATTTAACCCTCACCACACCTTTTTGAGGAGGGTATGATTTACCCTATTTTACAGATGAGGAAACTGATCTAGAAAGAACTTGCATCCTTCCCCTCCAAATCCGTGCCTCCTTTACTCTACATTAGTTTTCTCTAAAGAACTTAACATTTGATAAATTAGACAGCAATTTACCTCCTGTCTCCGCTAGAATATAAAATAACCTCTAATTTTTGTTTTTAATTCAGTGTATCTTCAGCACTCAGAAAAACGCCTGGCCCACAGTAGGTGTTCCAATGATATTTGTTGAATGAATGTTGGCTGAATACATAAAACATAAGTAAAACTTTAGAGATATCTTTCAAGGCAAGTTCCCCCAGATTTCATCTGAGAGCAGCTGAATCAAAATCAAGAGCCAACAGTGCTTTAGAGAAACAGCTCTGCCTGGAAGCAGGCTTTGTTTATCCTCTGAATTCCAGGGACTCGGCTCTCGCCTTTCACTGGCCACTAAGATGGGAGAGGACGGTTGACTCTGGCAGAATTTGAAGGCTCTTGGCATGCACATATCCTTTAGGTCACCAGAAATAACTTTGGAAATGCGTGTGTGTGTGTGTGTGTGTGTGTGTGTATGTGTGTGTGTGGTGAGCGGAAAGGACGAGAGAAATCCGTTTTATTTATGGGGCTACTGGCAGTGAGTTAATTTTTAGGGGTAGGGACCACTTAGGCCGGGAGACCTCCAAGGTGGGTTCCTCCACTGCTATAATCATCCCCGCCATCCTCGCTTTCTTTCCATCTTCACAAGCCTCTCCATCCTTACCCCAGTGGTCTGAAGCAAGCATTCACCTAGGCTTTGTTAGTTTGGGGGAATTACTGCAGTATCTTAAGTCCCTAGTGGGATGTCCCGACTTCTTTCTCAACATTTGTTTACTTCCTACTTAAAAACCACTATCTTCCAGAAGGTGGTGGCATGATGCCAATTCTATTGGTCATTGTGAGAGGAGAGAGTGACTTTTACTTCTGCAGTCCTTTGCAAGCACCCAGTGAAAACCTCTGTTCTTAGAGTCAGGTCAGTCCCACCTCTTCCAGCACGGAGTGAGGGGATGGGCACGTTCAGGGCCAAAGACTGGCACCAGGCAGTCAGTGCTGGTGCCAGGATTACAGCCCAGGCTTCCTGCTTTCCATGCCAGTACGTAAGCTATCTTTCTCATGGCCTCAGCCATTAGCTATGAGTTTTTGTCTTGTTTCTTAACTTCTTAGAATCTCATGTATGACTCATTTTCTCTCAAAGAAGAGTCTGAAAATTGAAGGGCGCGTCTCCATGCTGCCACTACTCTATAGCGAGAAGCTTCCATCCTGTTCCCCTTCACCCAGGCAGCCCAGCCCCATCCCACGGCAGATGCCCATGACTTCAAGGTCACAAACTTACAAGCCTCGAGTCAGTTATAACTATTGCTGAATAAACTGGCCCAAGCTCAGCGTCTTACAGCCACACTGTATTGTTTCTCACAAATCTGTGGATTGATTGGGCAGCTTTTCTGTTGGTCTTTCTTGGACTCACTCATGTGGCGGCATTCAACTGGTCGGTGGCCCGGGCGTTAGGCGAGGATGGGACAGCTGGGCTTTTCTCTCTAGGAGACTAGACGGGGCTTTTTCACATGGCAGCTACGTGGGTTCTAAGAGGCTGAGACGCGGAGCTGCGAGGCCTTGTGGCCTGGGCTTGAAAGTCACATCATGTTGCTTCTACGACATTCTATTGGTCAAATTAAGTGAGAGGGTGAAGGCCAGTCTAGATTCAAGGACTCCACCTCTTAATAGGAGGGGCTGCACAGACCCTTTGGTGACATTTCATCTATCACAGGCCTATAGGCAGGAGGTATACAAGAGTGAAACAGGCCAGTTGTGAAAAACTAGGGACTGGACATTATCATCTGTTACCAAGTTACACATATGGGTTGAGAGTGGCCAAATTTTCTAACTTGAAAAGAAGCTGGAAACCTAGATTAAAAAAAATATATATATATAAGTATATAAATAGACTTTATTTTTTCAAGCAGTTTGAAGTTTACAGAAAAATTACTCAAAATAAGTTTCCATATACTTCTCAACTCCCTCTGCTTCTCCTATTGTGAACCTCTTTCATTGGTGTGGCAACAATGAACCAATATTGATACATTATCATTAACAAAAAGCCACAGTTTACAACATGAGGATTCCCTCTTGGTATTCTATGGGTTTTATGAGTTTTGACTAATGCATAGTGTCTCCTGTCTACTATCCCAGTATCATACAGAATGGTATCACTGCCCTAAAAATGCCCTGTGCTCCACCCATTCAACCCTCCTGCCCACTAATCTTTTTACTAACTCGATAGTTTTGCCTGTTTCAGAATGTCATGTACTTGGTATTATACCATGTTGTAGTCTTTTCAGAATGGCTTCATTCACTTAGTAGTGTGTATTTGAAGTTCATCCATATCGGTTCATGATTTGACAGTTCATTTATTGTTATTACTGACTAATATTCTATTGTCGGGCTGGACCACATGAACGTATCCATTCACCTACTGAGGTACGTCTTGGTGGCTTCCAAGCAATAAAACTGCTATAAACATTTGCGGGCAAGTTTTTCTGTGGACATAAGTTTTCGACTCATTTGGGTAAACACCTACGAGTGTGATTGCTGGATTGTGTCATATGATAAGTCTTATGTTTAGTTTTGTAAGAAACTGCCAAATCATCCTTCAAAGTGGCTGTCTCATTTTGCATTCCCACCAGCAAGGCACAAGAATTCCTGGAGCTCCACATAGTAACCAGTATTTTGTGTCAGTAATCTGGATTTTAGCCATTCTAAGAGGTGTGTAGTGGTATCTCATTGTGATTTGAATTTGCAATTCCCTAATGACACAAGATGTTGAACATCTTTTCGTGTGCTTATTTGCATCTATATGTCTTCTTTGGTGAGGTGTCTGTCCAATTCTTCCATCCAGTTTTTAACTATGTTGTTTGTTTACTTATTGTTGAATTTTAAAAGTGCTTTGTATATTTTGGATTCTGGCCTTTTATCAGATAGTTTTCTGTTGTTTTGTTTTGGGGTTTTTTTGGCAAATATTTTCTCCTAAACTGTGGCTTGGCTTTTTATTCTCTTAATAGTGTTTTTTTGCAGAGTGCAAGTTTTTAACCTACATGAAGTCCAACTTACCAATTTTTTCTTTCATGGATTATGTTTTTGGTGTTGTATCTAAATAGTCACTGCCAAACCCAAGGTCACCTAGATTTTCTCCTATGTTGTCTTCTAGAAATTTTATAGTTTTATATTTTACATTTAGATCTATGATCCATTTTGACTTAATTTTTATGAAAGGTGAAAGATGTAAAATCTGTGTTTAGATTTATTTATTTTTTTAATGTGGATGTCCAGTTGTTCCAGTATGAAATCTGGATTTTTGTGAGAAGTGTCCTGATATTGTGTGTGTGTGTGTGTGTGTGTGTGTGTGTGTGTGTGTGTGGCAATTTGGCACCCTCTGTATGTATGTGTACATACACCCACAGCCACACACACACAATGTTTTTTGGTGGTAGGGGTAGGGGAGAACTGAGTTCCTCCTCCGTCAGCACACACGTCTGTAGGCTGTTTTCCCCATCTTGGATCATCTCTCATCCCCGACCTGGAATGTTCTTCATCATAAATCTTACCTAATGCCCACCATGTAATCTTACCTAATGACCACCTCACATTTCATCTACTCCACCATTTCCAATACTCTGACCGGTGCATGCACCAACAGATATTCAATTAATAGTTGTTGAACTCTAAACACACATGGGAGCTATAAGTCCCATTTAGCACTGCCATACTTTCCTCCTTAGCAAGGCTGTACGCTGTGAGGGAGGCCAGGAATCCTCTTTTTCTCATTTACTCTAATCGTGTAGCATAGGTCTGGGCATGAAATAGGTCTTTAATACTTGCTGACAATTTTAGACTAGCTGGACTTTGGGGCTGGCTTACCAAGTATCCTTTGATCTTCAGGAGTGATGGCTACTTCAGGAGGTCTAGCTGAGAACCTGCCAAAGATTTAAGCCCTGCAGCCTTGCCTTGGCACGGTTAGAGGATGGCACTCTAATTTTGACCCCTGATTTAGCACTAAGCCCACACAAACAAACGGGCCCTATCTCCTTGGAGAATTAGAAAATCAGACAGCAAAATGTGGTCTCGGAAGGACCAAAGGGTGCTGAGTCCCAAACGTCCTTCTTTCATTATGATTGTTACATGTTCATAGTGATCATTCCACTCATTATGAAAATAATGAAAAACGAATGAATGAAATAAAAAGAAGTACAAACAGTTTTCTGGGGACTGGCTCCCCGCTGTATGCTAAATTAACAGTCAAGCTAATGGTAATCCCCCACCCCAACTTTGTTTTTTGTTTTCATCTGCATCATTAATTGTTCCTGTTGAAGGATCTCTGTGCGTTACAAAGTGAACAAAGACGGAGCAAATAAAAGGGTCCAGACTGAGGGGGATCCCCAAGTGGTCTCAGTTGGTGGCAACTATGCCCATTCACCATGGCGTAGTGTGCTGGTAGACTTCTCAGAATTCATTTATGCAAGGAAAGGACTAGGGCTGCTGCTTATCAGGACTTCCCAGCTTCTGCCCATGGCTCATCCAGGCAAATCCCCGGCAGGAAACACCAGGGAAGCACAAACATCTCACTGCCCTGGGTGACAGCAGTGGTCCATGAACCTGCTGCAGAGTCACGGCCCTCCTTCAGGGCTGTGGCCAACTCTGGTGTCAGCGCTGGCATCACACTGCTTCCACCTCAAGAACAGGCTTCCTTGGTCAAGACTCACATGTAAGTCAGATATTCACTCATCTTGGAAGGACACCAGTCTTGTTGGAAACACACCCACACTCCTGCCTTGAATCCTCCTCCAAAAGCAAGTAGGTAGAACTGTTCCTGGCATCACCCTCCCTTTTCTGGGAACCCCCCACTTCCAAATCTGTAGCAGGCAGGAAGCAGTCCCGCTGGGCGGTCAGAAGAAGGTGGAGTAAGCCCCAGTGTTTTATGTAAAACAAATCACATCTAGACAACTGAAAAATGAAAAGCCCAAAACTCTTCTTCTAGGACGTGTTTAAAAGACATAACTCCCCCCCACACCTTCAACTTAGCTGCTAAAGTAGCCTCTTCAGAAACACTGTACTCCATGGTGACTCAGGGGATTCCCAGCTTCCGGCTGCTGGAAACAAAGACCACTAGTTGGTACTGTGGCTAAAATTAGGGAATGTGAAGCAACCTGGGCTAGAAATTCAACCATGCTCAGGGTGAGCAATGACTAACTTCAGTAACTGGTAGGTACAGAGGTTGAAACAAAATGAAAAAGAAAGAAAAAGAAACAAGGCTTTCCTTAATGTCTAGGAAAATGGGCCTAGGAGCACCCGAGAAAGCCACACGGCAAGGAAGGAGGCTCCATGGGAAGTCCAGCCCTGGGAGCCAGAGAAAGTCACTGCCCATAAGCTGAACAAGCTAAACTATTTTGAGCTCTTCAGGCACTGGTCCGCTTCTTGGTGAGCAAACACATTATCTACCAAGTAACCGGTCAGTCATTAAACTTCCTGAATATCAAGATAGGATTGATTTAAAGCCAACAACTGAAAAGAGACCTGATTTTTTCAAAGTATGATTTCATCTTACACTTCTGCTGCGTTCTCATATGCTTCTTAAGTCCATCTCAGAGTAATTTTTCCTCTCAAACCTTAATATCCCTTAGTCTCTTCTAAGGCAAAATTGTTGGGCCCATTTTTCAGATCCGTAAATATCATAAAGGGCTAGCATGGCAAGGTGTGATCATGTAACCATGGCATGGAGACAGGCAGGAAAAGGTTCTGACATCCTGGGTCCAGCCAAGCGAGACCATAGCCCTGAAGGTGATCTGTGGCTGAACCACAAACTATTTTCACTAGAGAAAGGCAAAGTCAACTGTTTTTCCTGTGTCTTATACAACTGTAGCCTAAGAGTCCAGCTGTTCTGGTCATGGCCTCACATTCTTTTGGCAAAAGCTTGAGTTGACACGATTTATGGGGTGGTCTGAGGAAGCATGCTAAGCAATGTGGGATGAAACCACAAGGGGGAACTTTCTGGCCCTAACAGAGTAGATCTAATTTCCATGGAGGATTGGACAAACAGCCCCAAAACTGCCTGTCTTGGCTGTGGGTACTCAACAACCAAGAATGAAACAAGAAAGTTCTTCTCTTTCATAGTCTCTGGTATGTGATCAGTCATATTAAGCTTTGAGGATCTGAGTCCAAAAAGCTATGGGCGGGGGGTGTGGGGGGCCACTTTCTGGGAGTGGACGCGAAGGTAGCACTGGACATTCTCAATATAGTCAGGGAGAAGGGAAATCGAGACGACACGAATGAGTGAAACAGACTTGGCTACTGCTCTACTGAACAACAGTGCCTGGATGTTTATAAAACTAAAAGAAATTGCTTTCCATGCCCAGCAGCCAGCACAGGCAATAGCCATCACCAAAGCCATCTCAGCAGGATGGTAAATCAAAGATCACCAAGGCCAAGAAGCAGTATGTTACGAACAATGATTAATTCACAACCAACTAGCCAAGCTCACGTTTAGGGAGAAGGTTTCAATCATGTTCATAAGACATTGCTCAATGTCTGATGGGGCCAGAGAGCAAATTCTGGGCAGAATGGCTGTCCCAGGGCCTACTATGGCAGGCAAGCGGACATCAGACTTACAGTGAACTGGGCCTGGTGGGTTTGAGCACATCCAGATCGGGGTCACTGGAGTTCATGTTGGGCTGTAGGCTGCTGCTGGAGTTAAGGATGCTGTTTGTATTTGATGAGACGACAGATTCCAAACTGGAGTTGATGATGCTGTTTCTTTGCTCGTCTGGAAAAAAACAAAAACAAAGGCCACAAAATATATCAATATAATTAATGATATTAATCTCATTCCATAGGGAGAGTCTGTTCCTACACCTACAAAAATTTACAAACAATGAGACTGGATTGAAATCTCTGGTCCCGACAGCTAAGCAAAACACAGAGAGTAAGGATAAGAATTACAAGTGGGAAAGGAAAAGTCAACGGGGAACAGTTGACTTGAAACTTTAGAGCCACCCCCATCCTGAGCTTGACAACACACACCCTCTCTTTCATATGACTAGCCTTTTTCCTAAGGGTGGACCTCCCACTACACCATATATTGTGTCTTCTTTTGATTGGCAGATGGTCAGAACACAGAGCAGCCTTCAGAGCCTCCTTCCATTCAACAAGATCCTCTTGGTTTCTGTGACATTCACCTTTTATTCTAAAACTGCCCCCAATATTGTTTTAATTGCCCAAGCCACTTTCTACCTCCGACTCTATAGCCCCTCCCCATAAAGTATCTACTAGTTGGCCATCTACTTCCTTATGACTCTGCAGTCTAAATCCCTGACTGCTCCCCAGACATACACTTCTGGTTGCCGTAGCCCTCTGTATTTGATATTTTTTATAGCTTCAAGTTAGTTCTTTGATAAATAGATCTGTAAGGGCTGCAGGATGGTTTGCATATAAAAACCTGAGACCAGGTCCAAGCAGTCATGTTAACGCTTGGAGAATATTATTAAGCAAGCAGGGAGAAAACCCGAGTCCTCTTCAAGACTCCACCCCAACTGGCTGTGTGGCCTCAGGCGATTTTCACTCACTCTCTGTTTCTTGGCTAATGCATCTATACAATGGGGGAACGAGACCTGTCCTACACAGCTCAAGGAGCTGTCAAGAGGATCAAGTGGGGTCATATGCAAGAATGCATTTTGTAAACTTTAGAACATTGCTCAAAGAAAAGAACTTTCTGTTTCTTCCCATCTTTAAAAAACTTGGAACCATGCACGGAAGAAAACATTTTTGGGATGACTTAGCTAAATAGCACAGGCACCACTGCTTTAGCAAACTATTAAAGGCTTAGATTAGAATGTCATTCTTGTCCCACATTCATTATACACACACCATATTGAAATCATCCGACGTTTTGGGCAATCAATTCGTATATTAAGAAATATCCTAACTGGATGAATCCTCACTGGACCTTTCCGAAATGAGTTAGAGGTAGACTATATCCCTAAGAAGATGGACAACACTCCCAGACATGGTTGTTTAGAGGTCGACATTTGAACGCAGGTGTCTTTAGGCAATAAAGGGGGTGATGTCATGATTGAAAAATACTTTTCCGGCTTCCAAGTTGGTGAACACTTCGTATGTTGGGCGAGAGTTATGTGCCTAGAGAGGGCATGGGATCCCAGTGTCCTTTGCCCAGACCTTGTCCTGTGCATCTCTCCTGTCTGGCTTTCTTTGAGTTCTATCCTTTCATAATAAACCAGTAATCTAGTGAGCAAATCGGTTTCCTGAATTCTGTGAGCCACTCTCACAAATTAATCGAACCCAAGGAAAGGGTCACGGGAACCTCTAATTTATAGCCAGGCGGTCAGGAGCACAGTAACCACCAGACGCATCCTCTCAACTGGCGGATGTTGCAGGAGAACAGGCGGTGCCTCTGCCCGGGGAGGAGCGGAGACTTGACCAGTGGGCTTTTGGGAGTGTGCAGGAAAGAATTCAAGCATGAGCTGAAATAAAAGTAAAGCAGAGGAGAAGGAAGAAGCAGGCTATTCCATAGACAGAGCCTCCCTGTTCATGCTGGGCTTTAAGACTACGTTCAGCCTTCCTTTAATTGGGGGCTCTCCATTCAAATTTGCAGGAGGAATATTCAAGGATTTTCTGGAAAATTTCCAGGAAGGGCTCCGTTGGCCATTTTGTGTCCTTTTATGGTCATTCTTTTTCCAACAATGGCGTTGAGGGTTGTGTCTTGTAGCATGCTAACGCACTGTTGTAAGTGTATAATGAGTATAGGGTCCCTGCTAGGTGAAATCTGTCACCGTGTGGGTTTTAGCTTGTTGCAGCCAGTCTTAGCTGGCTCCCAGACCACCAACCGTCCATCCCACCTTGGGGTCTGTCCTTGGGGTCAGGTGATAAGTTTTAGAAGGGTGGAAATTTCTGGTCCTGCAGCCAGCTCTGCCTCTACAGCTAGCCTTTCATCGACCTCAGCTGGAGTTATTAAACAGCTGCCCCCCTTCAGGCAGTACACACTCTCCAAAGAGTCCCTCTGGTCCTTATTGTTTTATTCCCAGCTAACCTCATTGACCTCACTTACTTGCCCATCCACTGGCATTTGAATTTGTGGCCCCTGGCATAAATCATGATCAGGTAAAAAGAAACTTTTCCCCTTGCACTAGTCATATGCGTAAAAATGCATTATGCTTATGAAATGATGTTAAAGTAATCTTTGCATTAAACACACACACACACACACACACACACACACACACACACACACCAAATAACCCCTAATATCTTGGCAAATTCTCAATGCCATATTTAAAGCCCTACAGAAGAGTTAAAAACCCCATGAGGCTATTGGGAGATTCCTAAACTCTAAGTAGATTTTGAAAAAAAGGAGATTACTAAATTGATTCCTGAGATTTAGAACTACTCATATTTCAAGAGCTTAAATTCCAAACAGAAACAACAACAAAGAAATAAAAATCAAAAGAGTTACATTGAGCCAAGATGTAGGCAGACTAATTGGGCCTGCAAATGTGAACTTGCTACTGGGAAGAAAAACAACTCTAAAATTACATAATTAGGGGATCACTGAAGAAAAAGATATGCCACTTATCAGTATGAATCAGTCTAAGTAAAATTTTCCTTTGCACAAAATACTCATATCAAGATTCCTGCAAGACTGTGGGGAGCCCAAGACTACCATATAAAAAAGGGAAATGAAGAAGACACTTCTTTGGGGTTCGACAGAAATATTTTCTGCCTTAAATGGGAGGAGAGATGAATAGCTTTTTTAACTCTACTTTGAGGCCAAGTTTACATGACATAATTCTCTGAACTCATCAGAGATAGAAGAGTATAACTGTAGCTCATATTTCTCTTGTGATTATATTTAATTGCCCATGAGAAAGTTATGATTCTACAAATTAAAAACGATACCTTGATAAACGTATATTAGTTTTTCTAAAATACTATTGGGACTTTTTTTTTCTGCTTTACTATCCATTAGCAAAAGAGGGTATCTGAGATAAAAGCTTCTTCAATTTTCACTTATTCAATGAATGTTTATTAAGCATCTACTGAGTACCAAACATGGTCCCCAGACAGTTAGCAGACCCCTACACTAACGCCTTGGTATTTTACTGAGATGCATACTAGCAAATTTATTAACTTGCATATATTTATTCTCAGCATTCCTTGGTAGACTACGAGCAACCTCAGATTGGGTATTTGACAGATAAAACTTTGAAATCACAATTGAAAAACACATTATATAAAGATGCCTTGCTTTATAAAATGGTTTATCAGAATTCTAATGCTCATAAAAAGATGTGATTCTAAAAACTAGACTTAGGTAAAAATTTTAACAACATATCTACTATTACAGTTTTAAAGACAGGGGTTCTCAAGAGTTAACAAGGACAGTTGCTGCATGGAATATGGTATTTGTCGGAAATAAACCCAGAAAAGAAGGAGCATGGGGTGGAAAATGAGAACGTGACCCTCCCTGGACTACAAAAAGCAATAGAATAAAGTGGGGGGCTATACCCAAATTGAGCTTAAGAATTTCTAGTATTTCATTTACTGGAGGACAATAGAATTCTTTTTTTAAGAAATATATTCTTTTTGAGGTTCTATTTTGACTTATATTTATGTATCTAGAACCCTTCAGTTACGGCATGACCTGTAACAAAATAAAACAACAACAAAAGCAAAAGATCACAGAAAGAGGTTCACTGTCCAAAAAGAAAACAAAACAAAAAAAATTAATCATAAGATTTCATAGTTTTGCAGCCAAGACAGCCAAACATACACTCTAAAATACACACTCTCTACTGGTCTCCCTTAATGGGCCATATGATAAGGAAAACTGGAAATCTGGCTCTCTCTGACTGCAAAACTCATCACAGTTTAATTTGGCATGAGACTGGGAACCTCTAGCTGGATAGACTTCTAAGCTGAAATGCTGACAATCCTGAGCAGGAAGGTGAGGATTATCTCAGAGAAAGGGGAGAGAATAAATGTTTTAGTGGTTATGGCAGACTATATAGAGAACAATTCTAAAGTATTTGACATGAATTAAGAAATAAAGAGAAAATGATTCCGAAATAAAGAGAAAATGATTCCGTAAAATGATTCAAAACAGGAGGCTTTTTGTTAAGGTGGACAAATGCGTTCTTGCTTCTGATAGAAACAACATAATGAGAACAGGCAGCCTAAACAACCTTTTTTTAAAAAATAAAATTAACCAAATCATTCAAATACGAGAGAGTTGGACTTCTTTGAGCCACTGATGATTCAAACCGGCTCTGGCATTCTCATCAGAACATATAAGGAAGACTGATGGCAATTACATTGCTGAAGAAAAGAAATTATAGACTAGTGGACTGAAAAGGAAGAACAACAACCAGGTATGAGTCAAGATCATAGAGAACCATTTAAATGACCAAAAGAGAAAGAATGTCCACCACAGCTCGGGAATATTCCTAAACCGGTGGAAGTCAGTGAAAATGCTTCCCTTCCTCAAACATTTTTGTCAACAAGAATCTCTCTTCCTATTGGTCACAGAAAATAAGAGCCTAGAAAGGAGGAAATGATAAAATCAATCCCCAAACAATTGTAAACATGTAATGCGCTGGATGCTTTCAGGAATGTATATTCTCTGAGGAGTGACAAACTGGACGTGGACTTGGTCCTTAAAAATGCAAACTAGTCAAGGGCAGGAGCAAGTCTGCCCACACAGAATACAGCAAGCATCCATCACAGTGACCTGTGAGGGCAGCATCAGCTGGTGCCGAGTCCAGGCATAGTATCTACCAAAGCTGCAGGAACGGTTATCAACTAAATAATAAATACAAGGCAACAACAAACAATCAAAATGTGTTCTGCTAGCACAGAAACAGGCAGTTTTGTGTGACTGAATTTTTCAGGTGCTTCAGACAGGGACCGCTCACGTCCTTGAAACCACAGTCCTGGTTCCAGTGGGCAGTGTGTTTTGTACAAATCAGGAGCGGAAAAACATGAGTATGCAACCAAATCACTGCAACTAAAAAAAGAAAGCCACAGAATAATTTTGGTGATATTGTACTTGTTCTGGGAGTTGCCATGGAAATCTGGGAGCTAAGCTACTTCACGTTCCATATTTACCAAGTGACTCTGCTCACTCTAGTGACAGCCCCACCACACAACAAGAGGCAGGGTCTCTGTTTATCACCGAGCCCAGAGGCGACGCCGGGAACACACATGCAGAGCCAAGCCAAGTTCACATGCCTTGGCAGGCCTGAACACGCCTGGCCCACTGAGTACACAGAGCTGGAGAATAAATACGAAACACAGACCTGCGATGTCACTCTGGGGGAGGTTTCCCACCACTCATGGACGTCTGTCAGCATACAGGTTGACATGTCGTCTTTGCATGATGTCTGAGACTAGCTGTCAAAAAGAAGAGGGGCAACGACTGTCCTTCAGCGGCAGCTCATGATGCCTCACAGAGCCCAAAGGAGGGAACACTTTCTCCACAAGATCAAAAAGGGAGAAAAGGGAGTTGCCAGACAGACGGAAGTTCCATAAAGACCCAGGGCTTTATGAAAAAAATATTAAAGCAAAAGCAGAATACCCAGAGGCTTTCTTTCCTGTGCTGTGGTAGCCAGAGAGGTGTACTTTCTCCTGCTTGTTAAGAGTTTTGCAATGAAGTCTGTAATGTATCATCTTGACAAGATAGGATGATAATAGGGTGGCAGCTTAATGAATTTTGCAATAAAAAATTATGAGTGCATAGCAATTTCTGAGTTTACCATCTCTGGGAAACACCCAAGTACACGGGAGGCTGGGAATCATTCTTTCTGAAGCAATTTTTTTCCCCCTGTAGCTTTTGCTCTTGATAATAGTAGCACGCCAAGCCACACTAAAATCTGAGGTGGTCTGATTTCATGCTGACTCAGCCTCAGTCCCTATAACAATAATCTTAAAAAAATCTTTGGGCAATGTATTGGAACACATGAAAACAGTTGGGGCGATGTTTTAAAAAATAATCTGAAAAATGTAGGTTGGGCTGTCATGGGCTAAACAGTGAGTTGATAAGTGAAAAATCTGGTCAATCTATTATTTGGACCATAGGACACAGTACATGGTATTACAACTTGTGGCAAGTTGTCTTCAGCAAAACCCCCACTGATTTGGGTCCTGTGTGGACTGACTTATTCTCTCCCCACGGCACTCATAATAACCCTTTTCTTTGTGAAGGGAAAGAATGCCAATAAAACTGGATTTCAAAAGAGAATGGGGAAGTCACTGTAGCTGGCCTTGGGTTGAAATGACTCACAAGAATGAGAGACATGGAAGCACAATCGGGACACCCGGCCCTGAAACAACAGAATTTCAAAACCCACAATGTACAAATGAGACTCCAATTAATGGCTGAACAGGGAGGTAAGTGATGAGAGCTACGTAACTTAGCCCTCTTTTCTACCCGAGAACTTACTTTTGACTTAGGACACTCTCTTTGTAATCTATGGTACCCCGATATCTGAGGGAGTTCACATATAGACTGCTTCTACTATCACTCATTAGAAAAAAGAAAATTATATAGTTACTTGTTTTTATACCACAACTCCTTGAAAAATGGGTTTTTTTCATAATAACTGAAATGTGCAATTAGGGGGTTTTGTTTTTAATAACGTAAAAATTAGTTGATACATAATAAACATGCATTCCGGTTCAATTTAGAAAGTACAGAAAAGCATACAAATATCCTAGGTGTATTTTGGTGTGGAAACATCCAGTCGGTTTTCCATACGTAGAAATATACATATATATACGTATACCTTTTTCTTTTAACAAAGTGGGATAACATCATACCTAATGTGCGACCTGCTTTGTTCACTTAGTGATAATGCCACAGATATGAGCCTATAATATGCCTTTTCCATTTAATGGTCCATCTTGAACTTTGTTCCTGCCATTCGTTTTCCAAGGCATCGTTTTTTAATGGCCACATGCAGTTTTCAGTCACACATGGCAACCACACATAATTAAGCCAAGAGCCACATGACACCTTCCAGTTCGTGTGACAATAAGAATCCATGTGGATAAACATGTCGTCTGCCAAGACAAACAGGTGTGTCCAGAGCGCCCAGGATCTGCAGCGGCACTCTGAGGAAAGACACGCTGCAGCTCTGTCTGCTCGGAGAAAAGGCATTATGTAAGCCTCTGAATAGTAGGCATTCCCAGTTCTTTTTCAACAAGGAAGACACACATGAGAAGTATATGAGCTGAATACTCAACCTCTCACTGGGCCTGTCTGGGAGAAGGTCCAGGATGAATTAACTGAACGAAAAGAATTAATCAGAGCTATAATCCCAGCAGCTAGTTAACACGATCCCTGTAAAACGAACCCCAAGAATCCATTCCCACCCCCATCAACACTGGACGCCTCATCCCAGCCTGCTGATGTATTTGTACTCAAGCATCAGACGGGCTCTCGCTGGGGCCACGGGGACTCCTCAGTACCCTCCCACACTGGGGATCTGCCTGCAGGCTCCAGAGGGGGAATACTTTCTTAGTGAAATGCAAGGTAAAGCTATAACCTGGCAATAATCGTCATAATTGTAGCTGATATTTATTAGGTGCTTACTGTGTTCTAGGCCTAATGTCAAGCACCATACATGCACTGGTTCACTTAAACATGGTAATTACCCTCCAAGAAAGCTATTACTGGTGATCGATTTGACAGATGGAGAAAAACGGAGGTGCAGAACAGGCAAGTCATGTGCTGCAGGTCTCAGAGCCGGTAGGTGATGCAGATGGTATTGAAATAACGCAGTGGGCCTGCAGAGCTCCTGCTTTCCACCATCAGGCCCGGCTGCCCCAAATCCTGACAGACAGTCAAGAGATGTTCTGATAGTGACAGAAGATAAGCAGCCTGCACAGTCTTGCCCTCCCCCCAAGCCTGTGCTTCTCAACCACAGTGCGTCAGCACCACCAGGGCACTTTAAAGATACAGATACCTGAGCTCCAGCCAAGACCTCCTGATTCAGCATGTGCCAGGGAGGAGACCAGGCATCTGTATTTTTAACAAGCTTCCTCCATGATTCGATTGCACACTCAAGTCTGAGAACTACTGTTCCAAGAAACACATTTCAACACCTTGATGTAAGTACTAAAAATCTGGGACGACGTCAGTGATAAAATGTCACCTTGCAACTTCTTAGAAGAAATCTAAAAGGTACAAGACCTGGTTGCTGGTTCCCTCGGATTCTTCTGGCTCTGCTTTCTGCAGTTGTCCAGATAAAGTACAGGATGCATGTCGGTACCTTTCACCTAGATATATCAGTCCAATTTTTGCTGCATGATGTATCTGTGTGGAAACTTACAACAGTGCTCTCTTTTGTTAGCATTCATCTGGCAGCACAGTTGAAAAACCTGCAGAGTTGGTACTAGATTTGGAGGGGCGGCTGCTGTGTACGTTGCCTGCCAGGATGTGTATTAAGGAACCCATTCCATATGGCTCAGCTGCCCCCAGGGCAGTGCTGGAAGCGGAGGCAGATGGCTTTATTGCTCCCGTAACACAGTCTAGCATGGTTTTCACTTCTGTGCCTCAGGAGCTGACCGAGGAACCCCTCTGGAGACAACACGGCATGGGGAAGGGAGATCACCTGGGTACAAATCACTCCCCTGCCATGTGTCGGTTGTGTGACCTCAGCCTCAGTTTACTTGTCTGTCAAATGCAGACAACGAGAACCTACTCCACGGGGTGACGATCGATGGGGAGGATGAGATAATAAGGGGCACAGCAGGTTGCTTGGCACATTAGCTGAGCTGTAATAATTTTTATTTTTATTGTTGTTTTTATTGAGTGACGATCTAATTTAGCTTGGACTTAAGGTTCTTTGTCAAATGCATCCATTTTTCCTTCCACATTAGCCCCACAGCTCTTTAGAGGCAGGTCCTTAGCTTAATGAAAGAAACTTTAAAACTCAAGTTCATAAGTGGACATGGAAACAGCTTTCCCTTGGAACTCAGGTTGGGTTTGCAGGCGAGGTCACAAAAGCACACAGAACCATGTCTCCTCTAGGACATGGTTTATCCCACGAGTTGGAATGGGAAGGGAAAAAAAATGACTGGTTAATAGTGTAGCTTTTAGTGAGGTCAGAATGACTGAATTAAAATCTGCTTTGTTGCTGTGTGACCCTGAGTACATTATTTAATATAAATGTCACTTTCCTCCAAGTGTAAAATAGGGACAGTACCTGTGTCATCTAATTGTAAAGATTAAACGAGATACTGCTATGCCCAGTACCAGCACCAGAAATCGTGTGTGATAAACTATGTAGCCATATATATTAGACATAAAACAAAAAGTCAATTTCTATGGGAAAATGGTTTCCAAGTTCAGTCTGAGAACATATCTCTCCCCAGTCCTCTCCTCAGTGCTAGAGACGAGAGCTCCCCTTGGCGACTTACAGAAAGACTCTCGCTATGCTCCCCCCATAAGCATCATAGACTACCCTCCAGTCCTTTGACCAGATTGTGACTCCAGTGTCCTTTAGCATATTTCTCAGACTTCCCCCTTTCAGAAAATATTCCTTGATCAGGTACAGATCACTTGGATATCTGGTCCCTTTCTCACTACAATATTCACTGGTTTCCAAATGATTTGATTTGTTGCTATGATGTTTTCTACATCCTGAATTTCCCCATCATTTCCTGTTTTCTTTCCTTTTTTGGGGGGGCAAAGGGGATATTGGGGAACAGTGTATTTCTCCCGGGCCCATCAGCTCCAAACTATTGTCGTTCAATCTTGTTGTGGAGGGTGTGGCTCAGCTCCAAGTCCAGTCGCCATTTTCAATCTTAGTTGTGGGGGGCGCAGCCCACCATCCCATGTGGGAATTGAACTGGCAACCTTGTTGTTAAGAGCTCACACTCAAACCAACTGAGCCATCTGGCTGCCCCCCATGTTTTAATCTCAGAGACTTACTCCCATTTCATTCCTAGCCCCACTTATCTATGAGGAGCCACATGCTGCCTTGTGACTGATTGGAATCTCAGCACAGAGCATGAGAAGGCATCCAGCTCCTCATTCTGGGAAGAGACCACTGCCAGCATAAAGACAGCTTTATCTTTATGGTGAAAGAAAAAATTCACCTGGAGAAGACTGCACTAAAGCAGAAGAGTCTTACGTAGGTGCCTGGGCACATAATTGGTCTACCAACACAGGGGAAAAAACTCTTAGAAAATAAGACACACAACCAACGTGTCAGTTATTTCCATGAGCCTGAAGTGCAGGTGCAAAGACAGAGGCGGGAGACTATGAGCTCAGAAGATGACTCTCAGGAGCTTTCTCTCCAAGAAGAGGAAGGCAAGTGACAATCTGAGGTCGAGAGGACTGGCACAGATTCACTTGGGAGAGAAAAGAACGGGCTCCAGCTTCTGTGCAGAGCAGGGGCCACTGCAGAGCAACCCACGTGCTGACGATGGCAATGGAAGCACCCAAGTGAGCTACTCTGGGAGTTTCAGGCCCTTTAAACATCTCAACTAGGAACTAAAGAGAGGGCTGACCAATGAAACACAGAGAAAGTATTAAACTGCAAGCACATCGATGAGGGGAAAAAGCATAATTCAACTCAAAAGAGATCAGGCACACAGACAGAAGAGGAAATGAGGTTCTGAGAAATGTCATATGCCAACTCTGAAGGTAGAGGACAGGTATGTGTAGATGTACGTGTGTGTGCGTGCAAGCACAATTCCTCTAAGATATGTCCTCTGTGCAAGGTCACATCAAACCTGGACAGGTGTCACAGTGATCCTAAAGTGCACAGCATGAAATATGACTATGGAGCGTCTGCAAGAACATAATCAACCAACTGACAATAGCTGAACCCAGCTCTAACCAAGCGGACAAGAGAAACTTGAGTTTGTGTATGTATAGTAAGGGGAAGGATCTGAGGTAGTTAAAAATTCAGAGCACGGTGTGTAGACTCAAAAACGTGGTACCCATTCCATAGGCTGGACACAAAATGGTTCTCAGGTTGGGTGCGGATGAACATTCTTTATCTTAATGGTTACATATTTATTTTAATGTCAATTAGAGAATCGTACTGTGAAACCACCAAGCTCATGTTTTTAGAGGTTTCACTGAGTAGGAATAGGCCATGTAAAGAAGTGAGTTGCTAGATGACTGGATTAAGAAACTGTGGTACATTTATACAATGGAGTATTACGCAGCCATAAAGAAGAAAGAAATCTTACCATTTGCAACAACATGGATGGACCTAGAGAACATTATGTTAAGTGAAATAAGTCAGACAGAGAAAGATAAGTACCATATGATCTCACTTATATGCGGAATCTAAAGAAAAGAATAAGTGAATGAACTAATCAGAAACAGTTTTGGAGACAAAGAGGAAAAACTGAGGGTTGCTAGATGGGCGGGGGGGGTGGGGGCGGGGGGTAGGGTGAGGCGATTGGAGGGCAGTCGGTGACCACAGGATGGCCACGGGGTTTGAAAATTAATCTGGGGAACATAATTTAGTGGTTACCAGAGGGTAAGGGGGTTGGGGGGTGGGAGATGAGGGTAAGGGGGATCAAATATATGGTGATGGAAGGAGAACTGACTCTGGGTGGTGAACATACAATGTAATTTATAGATGATGTGATACAGAATTGCACACCTGAAATCTATGTAATTTTACTAACAATTGTCACCCCAATAAATTAAAAAAATAAAAATAAAAAATAAAATATTTAGGACATTCTTAAAAAAAAAAAAAAAGAAGTGAGTTGCTGTAAAACCAACATAAAGAAATGCATTAAATGAACAACAGTGCATGAGTTACGTGGTTGTGGCCCAAAGAGTAAATGAAGGTTTATGCAAATGATTCAAGTTTGGGAAGTACTGAGCTAGGCATAGAAAGAGGCCTCAAACTGGAAAACATCGTTATTATAGAATACACAATTAGTATTATGTACTATGAAATTCATAAATTATTATGGAAATACAACACCCCTCCACACACACACACACACACACACACACACACACACACAAATTACCTGCAAGGTCTTTATCTATACTTGAATTCCAAAAAATAAACTCAGCAAAGTGCTTTGATAAAGTGGACTTCTATCTCTGTCCATAGATCAGACAAAAGAAAGGGTAAGGTGTGTGACAACTTCACCATCCCCCGTAACACTGATGGGTGGCTAGATTACAACCTGTGAGGGCGAGTGCTGCAGAACCTTCCAGCCCCTGGCCCAGGCTTCCTCACAGAATCAACACACCCGCTCCTGCTATGGTGCTCTCCAAGCCAGCTCCGACACCATTTTAGTTTCCCAGAAAAAGGGCATTTCAAAAACAGACCATAAAAAGTATACGTATAAACACACATCTATATACTTTTCAATGAAGATGCTTCTAGTGAAATGTTTTTTCTCTGAGAAAGGGGGAAGCTAAGCACCTCACAAATATCCAAGCAGGTGGAGATTTCAGTCCCGTTTCCAGGCAGCAGTTACTAACATTCAGAGAAAAGATACTGTTTCGCTCTCTTCCTGTCTTCCACCCTCCCACCCAGACGGGGACACGGCAGCTTGTTCTGCAGCTTAGGCAGGTCTGCTTTCACACAGCCTTAATTTTCATCCTCTGCCTGTGTGATAAAATTAATCTTGGGAAAGATCTAATTGATTTTCTCCTAATCTCCATCTTCTTCCTCATATGCTCCTAAGAGGATGCTTTTAGACCTGTTCCAAAACTGCTTCTGCTTCAGTCTCATCGCAAACTCGGCACTATTCGAAGCTTAGAAGAATTTACCCGTACTGTCTGATCTGTCCCAGTCTACACTGTACACGCTTAGTACAAAACATTAGGTGACCATGGCTCTCCTGGAAACCTGAGAAGCCTATGTCCCTGCAGCCCGATGTCTTGCTCATGGCAGCTGTGGGTGAGGCCAGGTCTGTTCCCTGGTACATGTGGAGGGGCCCAGGCCACGTGACGATCACAGCAAGAATGACCCAAGTCAGATATTCAAGAGGAACACAGGCTATCATTTGAAAGGAAGCCAATCGTGGTGCAGGGTCAAAGCCCTAAAATTGTGTATATCCGCTGACTAGAAATCCTTCCAGGAATTTATCTTAAGGAAATGATTCATGAATATAATCAGACTTAGCTACAAAGATCATCATAGCAGATTTACTCATAAATGAAAAATATCTCAGACACTCAAATGGTGCGAAATACACCAAGGTGCAACCATATTATCGGATAATATGTCTGTAAATGGGTGATATTCTGGGCATGGGGAAGGCCATTATTTTTGAGGGCCAAGGGGCTAAAAATCATTTTTTTGTCACAAAGAGAGAAAGATGCCACCTTGATAAGAAGCCGCTTCTCTTCAAGGCAAAGTGGGTCATTATTCTACTTCGTGCCATTATTGTACTTCATAGAGATCAGCAGTAGTAGTAATAATGGCGGCAGCGGCGGGGGTGGTGGTGGTAGTAATAGTAGTGTAGTAGTAGTGGTGTGGTAGTGGTGGTGGTGGTGGTGGTGGTGGTGGTGGTGTAGTAGCCGTGCAGCAGTAGTAGCAACATGGCAATAGTAGTGTAGAAGTATAGTACCTGTAGTAGTAATGTAGGAGTAGCATACAGTAGTGGTATAGTAGCAATGTAGCAGTAGTAGTAGTGTAGTAGCAGAAGCAGTAATACTAACAACAGCAGTAATAGTAGTAATAGTAGCAGTAATCCCCCCGCCCTGGGCATTTACTGAGCAGTTACTCTGCACGGGATTCCATTGAAGGACTTCACAGCAACCCTGTGAGGCAGTAACTGTTATCATTCCTATCTTCCAGAAAAGGAGATTGAGGCCCTAGAGGTTCGATGACCTGCCCAGTCACATAGCCCGTGAGGCAGAACTCTCGCCCAGGCAATCTGGTGCCAGTGTATTCTACCATGTCTCTGAAGGTCCCCATCTCTACGAGAACAGTTATGTGCTGACTTGCCATTATCTATCTGTTTACTTGTCTGCTTCCCTTACTCAGTTGTGGGCTCCTTGAAGACAAGGTCGTATTTTCATACTCCTAGTCTGTGGCAGACATCATGTAAATGTCAGCTGCGTGAATGAACCAGCCTTGGTATCTGCATGGGATTAACAATAACTAATAGTAATAGCAGTGGCTCTTAGCTGTCAGCCCTTGTCATGTCTAGGCTTTGTGCCAGATGCTTAAATGGATAACTTTATTTAATCCTCACCGCTTCCCTATGAGGTATATTATCCCTATTTTATAGATAAGCAAACTGAGGCCAAGAGAAGGTAAAAGGCTCGCCATGTGTTGCTGCTGGCACAGGAACCCAGGTCTGATGGATTTCAGGCAGAGCGGGAGCCCTCAACTCCTATCCAACTCTCTCATCACAAATGCTAAACAAAACCGGGTATTTTAGGGCACTGGAACCTGATTAATGCAAAGAACTCAGAAATCCTGAGAGGAAAAAATGATCTGATACAATCGTTTGGTTATACTGCTATTAGGAACAAGGAGGATATTATTCTGTAATTAACTCATTAATTAATCTCATGTATTTATGAGGTGTCCACTCTACGCCAGGCCCTTTAAGAACTGCAGTAGAAGGACGAGCAAAACAAGGTCCTGCTCTCACAGAGTCACATTGTAGTGGGGCATGTGACTCGCACTAATAAGCATCTAATTACAAACTGAGAAAAGGAAAGGATGTCTAAGCTGAGCTTTTATTGTGCCAGAGGAGGGAGAGAGGCTCAGCTGTTTGCCGGCAGGAGATCTAGAAAGAGAATCCTAACAGCGAGTGGCCCTGGCCTTTCATTCTCAGCAGTACTGCTTCCTGTCCTATTGAGGTTACACAGCCATGGCACCGGGGATGGCACAATGCCACACAGTCCTCAGGACACAAAAGGCGGCAGCCCACAGAGGGAGGCCGGAGGTGTGCCCCCTGGGCAGCCAGGAGGCGGTGTGGCATGTCCCTTGAGCACCGCGCTGGGCCCGAGCAGTGGGACTCACGTTTCTCTGTTGATTGTATGGCGTGGAAGAGTGTCAGGGGCCTCTCACTGCAGGACGGGGGCTTGGAGTCACCGCTCTTCTTCCGAGACAGGTGCAGCTGGGCATTGGTGAGAGGCAGATCAGGCACGGTGTTAAATATCTGCAAGTAAAATTTCACACAACGGTTACATGCTGCAATAAATTACGGAGGGAGCACAGGCCGAACCAGCACGACTGGAAAGCTTGGTGGTACCTAAGAATCAGCAAGAAAAAGACCTGAAAAGACCACCAGCGTGTGCTCGGGACTTTCTTTTAAATATCACCAGTAACTGGCATTAAACATTGTCCTTCGGAAGCGTATCCCAGAGTTGGGTAATCATTTACTTCCATTTCTACCCCTTCTGCTATACTTCCCACTCGTCTTCTTTTTGTCATTGTTTCCACGGGAGATGGAAAGGAGCTGTGCTAAATATAAGCCATTGTTTGTTAACAGGACTTAAAGTTTTGTGATCACCTTTGTCCAGAACCAATTAATCAAAATCCCTTTACTTTCCCTCATGAGTTCTATTTCCCAGTTCTCAATGATGGCTTCACAATTTCTTAGAATGTGAAACATACATTGAAATAACACTTCCCAAAGAAGCCCAGAGCAGGGCACCATTTCCAGGTCCTTGACTGCCATCAGAGGGGGCATCCTTTCTAGTTCAGCAGCTCTGTATTATCTTTGATGCTGAGCATGTTTTTCTTATTTAAAGGGGGGGGTGTCTTTTTTCCCTTCTGATGATAAAAGTAACATATAAATACTACAGGCAATTTGAAAAAAAGCATCAAGAAGAAAACAGAAAAAGTCTCCCAATTCCAATATTTAGAGATAACCACTGTTAGCATTTGAGGTTTTTTTTTAATGAACTTTCATCTTTTAAGCTTTTATTTAAAAAAAAAAATTCCAAGGTAAAACAATGAGAAGAACATGATAGACAAAAATCATGACAACTATCTTATTCTACAGATACGTGCACAGCAGAATTATTAAAATAGCTACCATTTATGTGGCACTTAGAATAATTACAGTAGCCACTGTTCGATGTTGGCTCCCTAGGAACCAGTCACTGCACGTGTTTTACAGGTAGCTCACTCAGTTCTCAGTGACTTTGAGCAACAAGTACTGTTCTCACCATTTATAATGAAGACCCGAGGCAGAGAGGTTAAGCTAAGCTGCCACAATCACAGATATAATTATAGCCGATCACTTAGAAATAAACTTATGTCCCTAGATTTTCTATATTCCTTTTGAAATGCATATTATAACAACAACAACAACAACACTCATTCATTCAATCAAGAAAGATCTCTTGAGCAGCTACTTTGTACCAGGCACTCTGAGTAAAACAGTGTGTGAGATAACCGCGTTCCCTGGGGTTCGAGCCTGCGTTTAGTAGCTCTGAGTTACTGATCGCCACGCCAAGCCCTGGCGTGTTATCTCACGTAATGTTAAAAACGCTTTTCCATAATGATGATTGTAGTTTTTATACACATTTGTAGCTATACATTTCATTTAACATTACATTGCAAATTTCTCCCTTCGTTAAAAAAATCTTCAAACGTGATTCTTAATGGTTGCATAGCACCTCAACTATAGTATCAATATTTATCAATCCACTCATTATTATCTTACGCCTTGGAACTAACCTCCTTCTGGATTTTCTCTTTCCCAACAATCTTGAGTAACAAGAGGATGCTGGTGGCACCCCACTCCCTTCAACTATGGGTGGCCCCAGACACGTCAGAGTCTTTCTCATGGCCCTCTCTCCTTTGTGCATGCATTTACAAGCAGAACTCAGAAGCTGATAATATAGGAAGCAAAGTCATAAGAATGATAAAAATTTTAGCCAAAACAGCTGCTCTCCGTGGGTTGGCAGGTCCTGGGGCTCCAACGATGCCAGGCAGCTGGTTAAGTCCGTCTCGCTCCCAAACACAGCTGTCTGCAAACAGCATTATCACATTTTCTCTAGGGGACTGAATTTTCAACGACATAAACTGAATTGCTACATAGCCGAGTTCCAACGGGGCAAGGGGGTAAGGAGACTTAAAGACAACAAAAACCTCCGGGTCTCCAGAGGAGTTGGCACCCCTTAAAATAAGGACCAGTGCTACACGTGTCCCCAGTCTCCTTTTGGGTACCTGCAAGGGGAGAAAAGAGAAACTATGGTTGTTGTTGCATTCAAGGACCACGCCAGGTGGCTCCTAGGTCACAGCCTAACTGCACCCTTCTCACCGACATTTGTTTGCATCTGCCAGGCACTGTGCTAGGTACTTCACACGACTTATCTCTAAGCCACAGGTCAACTCAACATAGTAAGCAGACAGACCATTCTACGACCAGAGATTTCCTGACCTGCCACACAGCTACGCAGGAGCTGGGACAGGTATGCTAGGGCTGAAGTTTCTAACACCTGCAGTCTCCACGTCTCAGCAGTCATTGTTTGTTCAGTTCATCTTTTCCAGCCAATCTTCACTACAGACGCCAGTGTCTCTAAGCCCACAAGTACACAGTTCAAGAAATAATGGTGTCTCTCAGCACCCTTCTGCCTCTGGCCTAAAGCAAGGTGCTCAGCAATGCCTACCTAAAAACATGTGAAGATGAACCCAGATTGTGATAGGTCTCCATGCCCTACGCCTGGTGCCCTCCAGGTTTTGTTTCTCTTTTCCTAATGAGTTACAGAGAATGGGATCCTTGCCCAAATACAATGGGAACAAAGATAATGTTTCATTTCAACTGTCACCAAAAATGTGAGCACTTACTCTTTCCTAAAAACGGCCAGAAACGCTGGAGAAACAAAGAAGAGTAAGTTGTAAGGGAGGAGCATTTAGACAGATGTGTGAAAAATTGCTTCCAAAACAATGATTATACATAGCTGAGTAGGAAGAGACATGAGGATTTTATCTCATTGGCTGTTGCAAGACAAAAACTATTCGAGCTTCCTAGAATCAGTTCTAGATGGAGATTTTGCCGTGGGAGAGTATTACAGCCGCGAAGGCCAGTTCTCTGGGCCTCCCCACGAGCCAGGCTCAGGCTTCTGCAGAGCTTTGATAGGGCTGTTCTCAGGGTCAGATGTAATAATGTGCAAGTGGGCCCACCGCAAAATGTGAAGTGCCAGACAGGGGACTGTCACCACTTGTATGACACACTTTTCCGAGGAGCAAGGACACCTTTCTAAACCAGACCAAGTCAGAGCAGACAACACAGACTTTCATCAGGGAGTCTGCGAAATCACTCCCGAAATTACTGTTGTCCATTCAACTCTGAACTAGACACATGCAAGTTGTTTTCAGGCTGCTTGTTGTCTGGCCACTTCCTAGCTGGGCCAAGAGTTTTACCTCTGGACTCAAAACTCCAGTTGGAATTCTGATGAGGATTTGAATTACTCATAATTTTGTTGGTTATTCCAATTCTGTTTCATTTGGAAGAGATAATTTCAAGAGAATCAAATGCAGTCTCCTTCATCCTGCTAGGAAGAATCACTGTACAAATGCCCCTGATGAACGATGGAAGGGTAAGCTCCTGTGATCTATGAGAAGTGAATTCATGGAGCTGTACCACGGGGCTGGAACAATCTACTCATTTCACAGACTTTCCAAATTAACACAAAAGGGGCGGGGCGGGGGAATTTGTTCTACGCCTCATGTGCCCTGTTAATTCTGCCCAAACTCACAAATTAATTCTGACTGAGTCAGAAATGCCTTAGAAACAGGAGTTATTAGGAAGACTGTAAGCCTTCTAGAAGCGACTGGGGAATAAGACTGTAAAAGAAAAACATCATTCTGGATACCGCTTCCAAGTGTCCCCCCTTTTAGGCTTCCGTAGGTGGAATGAACAGGCCCGTCAGCCCCAAGTGACTCTTCCCAGGCAGCCGTGCGGCAGAGTGGTCGGGGTGGCTGGGCCTCTGCCGTCAATCAGCGCTGAGCTGAGTCCTGCTTCTGTTTACTCAGTGGACGACAACGACAGCTACACTGACCTCACCATCACTGCCACTGGCATCACTGTCACATCACCACAAAAAAGATAAAAAAGAAATGTACAGTCCTATGGGCTGAAAGCAAAACAGGCTTTGGAGCTAGACAGCCTCGGGTTCAAGTTGGGCAAGCGTCTTAACCCCTCTGAGCCCGTTTCCCTTGTGCAAATGGGGATTGAACATCTGCCTTGCAGAGCGACGGAAAAGAGCAAGCACATAAACTGCTCAGCACAGACCCTGACCAAGAGCGAGCGGGAGGTAGTGGTGGTATACGCGTAAATGACAATAAAAATAACCCACATTGGTGGAGTGCTTATCATGTTAAGTCATTTACATGGATTATCTCATTATTTTACTCACAGCAACCCTACAAAGGAGGTACTATTATTCTTGCCATCTCGTAGGTGAGGAAACTGAGATTCCCTGAAAGTAACAGACTAGTCCAAGGTCACAGAAATGAATATACCTGGGCTGGGAGGCAGACAGCGTGACTGTCTGAGTTTTAATCACTTGTGGACTTTATACCTATTGTTAATTTGAGAGACAGAGGACAAAATGAAAAGATGCTAAGTTTTAGTCTGATGAATCTGATTTTACCCCTTACTAGCTCTGTGACTTTGAGCAAGTTACATAACTGACTTTCAGATGCCTCATCTGTGAAAACCCCCAGGACTGTGGTGAGGACTGAAGCGCCAAACAGAGTTTGACGCTCAGTGTTCATGAGACATTATTGCATTCACTAAAACGGCAGAAGAAGGGAAATAACTGGAGACTCAACACTGAGTTATTTGCTGTCAGGACACGAGGATTTAATTTATAAGTGCAAATTTAATTACCGCTCTTTGCAAAACATCAATCGTAACTGCTTACAGCAATGTTCGAATTTGCTGTTCTTTTCCCCTTGCGTTGTCTAAAAAAAAAAATCCAAATTTTACTGCCCCCCCAGGCCCATCCTGACACTGTAGACCACTGACCCTTGTGGCATTTGTTCTTAGCCGTGTCACATACACATTTTTACACCTCTTCCAATCCCATCCGTCACATGCGCCTCCAATTTCCAAGGATTAGGAGTCTCCCTGTAATGTGTGTGGCGTACTCTTTATTATGTGCTGTGATTTTTATGGGAGGAAAATTAGGTCATGATGAAGAGTTCCTGGTCTATAACTGCAAAGTAGCTCTGGGATAATAAATCAGTGACGGAGGCCTGGGGATTAAAAAGCATAACAGAAGGGCTTCTATGAAAGAAGAGACTGGGCATTTTCTGGAGACATTAATTCGTCAGGGTCTCACGTCACAATGGGTAATAACAAGTAGGGGCTTGCTTAATCTCAGGAGTGTCTGCTGTAGGCGTGGAGGGCTAGAACTACTGAGCAGAGCTCACACACTGCCCGCTGTTTCTCATGACAGGCTGGGCGGGGAGGACTGCTTAGGGCCTCAGAAGCCATAAACCCAGTGCCTTTCCACTAGAAAGCCAGGCAAATCTTAGCAGGGCTCATTTACTGCAACAGTTAAAAAGCCAAATTCAGAGGCTGTAGCTACACAGAGGGTTTTTAAGGACAGTTGGAAGTCCAATGTCCTGTTGATATCAGCATTTTGGCAGAAGGATCAACAATTTGGAAAGCAGTTTGGGGAGTTTTATTAAAAATCCCTCAAAAGGAACCAGTGCCATTTGGTTAACAGCCTGGGTAATGAATGGAATACTGTAATTGTCCCTATCTCCAGAAAGATTCTGTTTCCTGTTATCCTTATTGACAGAGAATAGGATCAAATATAACAAAACTCCCACCTTATTTCAGTAACATTAAAAAAGCTTCACAATTCAAACAATTATCTAGGGTTTGTTGAGGGGAACATACATGCTAAGATGCACAACCTCATCACATTAATGAAGAATAACTTGCAAAGTATTTGACACTAAAGAAAGAAAACAGGCCTCTGAACAGACACGTTCCAGCCCAGCATACAGGTTAATCTAGCTTCCTTCTAAACCTAACATGGACAGGACCAAAAAGAGTATACTTAGGAACCAATGGAAGAAAAGGTAACACAAAATAAAAATCAATGAATGAATGACAATAGCCATGACCGTAAAATACAAGATTAGCTTCCCACGCAGGCAACAGCACCAGGAATTATCTCAATGCACTAAAGCATCCAGGCATGCATCATCATCCTCATATCTATTATTACCATTACTATTATTAATTTTGCCTATCAACCACTGCTTGAAATATCAAGTAAATCACATACAACTGCCAACATTTGTCAGTTGCTAGAAATTGTTCAAATCAATTGCATTTTATTAATTGATGTACATTTTGGGCACACCCCCCAACGCTAGTGCGATGGATCTCAATGCCACCAACATTTTGGCGACAGCAGATCAGGCAGTTTGGTGGGCCCAAACCAACTCTAATCACAACAACTGCATTGAAAGACATTACCATTTTAATGGGGATGCAAAGACCTGGTGCTTATCCTAGGTGTTAGGTGGGGTCATCCATGGTGGCTAGCTCTTCCCCTTGACATACAAGATTATAAGTTAATATATGTTTAAAAAGGGCACTGCTCTTTGGGCATTTCTAAGAATTAACAGCTCAATGATCCACACGCCTGCCGCTTCTAAACAAACTGATGAACTGGGAAAAGAATCATGATAACTTCTTTATTTTATAAAACATCAACAGGCATTAAAAGGGGGCAATACTGATAAAAGCATGTGGTACATGGGCACATATGGACAGCCACAGCCTGCTTCACGTGCAGAAACCCTTTTAAGTACCACAGCCAAAAGGTGGATTGTGGACTGTTACAGAACAAGTGAGTCCCATCCTACTACTATATGTTGGATTTCACAGGAAGATGTAAGACACACACAGACACACACACACACACAATTAACGTGAGATTTCATATTTAAGCAAAACTATGAGAAGAAGGCAGTTTGTTTTCTTGATATGGTTGTTCTTCCCAGGCAGCTAAATTTTTCAGAGTCATTGGCAAGCCAACCTTTACAAAAGGAAAACCCTGTAAGAAATAGCAGAATTCCTGGGCTTTGGGGTATGTTGGACTGTGGCAGCATTCACTATTTTGTTTAAAAATCTAACTAGAAGCATATAAATATTGGCAACTTCCACTATAAGCCCAAGCATTGGCTTACTTGATGTTTTAAGACTCAGAGTGATAAGCTGTGAGTTGGGGAAAGATTCCGTCCACACAAGAAAGAGACATTTTAAATAACTGATCATTATCTTAAAACAAGCATGGAAAGAGCCAAAATATTTGCCCGTATGAACTTTCAACTTTGAAACGTGACCACAGGTCAACAGAGCCAGAATCTTAAAGTTCGTTCTTCTTTAGCTCCCATATAATCCAAGTACAGTCCAGGGTGTGTAGTCATTGATGGGAAATGATGCCATGAGCTAGCATATGCCTTTAGGAAGTCTGGCCAGAAAACCCAAGTAAAAGTCATTTGTATCTATGAGGATTTCTATGAGTATAGGCTGTAGGTCAAAGGTTATACTCTCTGAGTAAGACTTTTTATATATAGCCACAAGTTTACAACAGTACGGTCAACTCTATTGTTTTATTATTTATTTAACGAGTGACTTTGATATCAACAATCTGAGTACAACTGAGTTCAGCTTCCTGGGATGTCTTTCTAAAGTGCTGATATAATCCTTTTACCTCTCTGCTTGGAAATCTCTGAGAGCTCCCATTTCTCTAGCTTTCAAGACCCTTGACAAATGGGCTCAGTCCAGCTGTTTGGCATCCTCTCCCACCACTTGCTAACATATACCCCACAGTTCTTTCACAGCCATGTCATTTTAATATACACAAATCAATTGATGTTGATTAATTGATTAATGCTTCCCCAGGAAGGCTCCTGTCTCCACTCTTTCTCTGCCTAGAAAATGTCTATTTATCTGTCAGAGTCCATCCAAGCAGAATTAAATATTTCTCCTCAGTGTGCCATACACTTTATTCATCTTACTGGATGTCACGTAGCACACTGTGTTATGGTTTGTTATACCCCGATAAAATAGGAGGGCCTTGGGAAGGTTCCATCTAATTTATATTTGGCCAATAGTAGATGCTCAACAAACATTCACTGTATTGAATAGAGATGAACTAGAGTAGATTTTAATAGCTTGGCTTGTGAAAGCAGTCCTAAGTTCAACCCTTGTTCCTTTCCTAACAAGGTGTTTCTTTAACTCTGCACTTTAGGTTCACAATTTGTAAAACAGGCCAAAAATATTGACCTTCTAGTATTGCTTTGAAAATGAAATGATATGATGGATATAAAGCTGCTTAGCACAGTATCTCGAGAACAGTAAGCTACATGTAAAAGTTAGCTATTATAGTAATTAATATTATTACTTCTAGATTATGTACATTAAAAAGATCCACTGTGGGGTGGCCGGTTAGCTCAGTGGGTTAGAGCATGGTGCTGATAACACCGAGGTTGCCGGTTCGATCCCTGCATGGGCCCTCCTTAAAAAAAAAAAAAAAAAAAAGATCCACTGCCTTCAACTGAGTAAACCAATCACTCGTGCATTACCAACATGGAAAAATAAAGATCACCATGAGCCCCCAAACGTTCTACATATCTTCTGGCTTTTTCCTCTCTGCTTCCACTTCAGGATATTTATTTCCTACCACACTGTTCCAAACACTGCTCCCCTCCCAGGTCTGTTGGGGGAGGTGAAGGACAGTTTCTAGAGCATCTCTGACAAGGTAAGTATGTGGTTAGCGGGTATACTTTGACCAAACTGAAGGTCTGTGTGAAACACATCACGGAGACTCTGAGGAAAGAGATACAGGTGGGTTCTCTGTGGGGAAAAAAAATGCTCAGCAAGGGGTGTCTCTGGGCAAACAGGTGATGTCTTGAGAGCGTGTGGATGTGCCAGTGACAAAATGACTGGCATATCCTCATTTTTAACCCTTGGCGCTGAATATCTAGTGTTGATCCTTAGTAAATAAGGAGTGAGAGGAAAGATAGGGAGGGAAGGACCGAGGGAGGGAGGGAGGGGAAAGAGAAAAGACCATATGCTTTAGCTAGTTAAAACACTGAAGCCTTTTTCCTTCTCTTTAAAAAAAAAAAGGGTGTTTCATCAGGTAAAAGACATTGAATTTTCTGGCTAGAAAGTATTCCCCCCACCCTACCCCCAGCTCTCTTTTTTAAAGTATCAATTTTAAAGACAAAGATGTTTTTCCAGCTTTAGACACTGATGTGTTGGTTCTCCATACAAAGGGCGCTGAGGACTGAACTTGCCACTACCACAAATGTTTGATGCCCCCTGGATGTGTAAGAAACGGCAATGCTGAGGAGAAAGAGAAGAGCACTTTCTGTAAGAAATACTGAGGAAGTGCCTGGCCTGTGTTCCGCACAAGCCACTCAGAAGAAAGCTGAGCCTTCTCCAACACGAGCTATGAGCAAACCTGCCAGTGCTGGGGGGTGAGGCATGAGGGCAGGCTGCCTGCAAAGATGGCAGTGCACAATTCCTCCCCTCCACAGGGGGGTCTAGTTCCTGCCCCTTCAACCTGGCTGGACTTGTAACTTGCTTTGACCAACAGAGTGTGGCTGAAGTGACACTCTGTTTGCTCAGTAGGCCTTAAGTGGCCTTTCGGCTTCTGTGTTTGCTCTCTTGGAAGTTTGGCCTAAACTACTGCAGGATGAGAGATGGCATAGAGACAGAGGGAGGCCATGTAGAAAAGGATCAGGTGTCCCAGCCAACAGCTAGTACCAAGGTCCCAGACATACGGAGTAAGGCTATTCTGGATCCTCCAGTCATCGTCAAAACGGCCCCTACCCCACCCCCCGGCTGATACCATATGGGAAACACATGAGCCCTCCCCAGAACTGTGAGCAAAAAAAAATCATTGCTGTGTTAATTCGCTAGGTTTGGAGATGATTTGTTATGCAGTGATAGACAACCGAAACATGCCTCTTACAGTCTCTCTCTCTGCCTCTCTGCTTGTTTACACAAGTCTCAATATTGTCATTAGCAGTACCCGGCCCTCCTTTCCTCCCTCCCTCTCTCTGGCTCCAGTGCGAGTTGCCCGAGGTTTCTACAACCTCTTTCAGTACTGTCTTCTACTTATTCCTGGGTCCCTCCCAATTTTATTTCAAGGCACAACATAAATGCCTTATGTGAAATGTTCTTACCAACATGACAGAATATCATGCCAGTAACTGTGGGGGACATACGAGTACATTTAACACCTGTATTAGGGCTTGTTTCAAGCAAGAGGGCATATGCTCTCATGCTTCTTGTTGGGGGGTAGGACGCAAAGAGGCTGTTGGGAAGCATTTTTTTCGAGGGTGGTTTCAGGATTTTGTCCAACTTCCAACACTAAAGTTAGGAAAGTAGTTACTCCAGGGCATTTGTGTGAGTGCTTCCAGAAAAGGATGGCCAAGGCCAAGAGAATGCTTATTAAATATTGTTACATAAGGTCTCAATATTATGGCTATTAAAGAACAAGTCTCTGACAATATTTCATCGGAGGACATAAACACGCTCTGGATTTGATGGCTGAAGTTTAGTTTTACTGGCAGGAAGTCCGAAGCATTGTCTCCAGAACGCAGGGCCCAGGACACGGCTCGGTGCTCAGGATTCCATGAGGTGAACATCCTGGGCTTCCAAGGAGGCTGAGGCAGCACCTGCTTGCTTTACACCAAACTGGGCCGGAAGCCACCTTTTAAAAGGAGTCAAGCTGCCTTATTCTCAGTTGTTTTTACCAGAAAGGCAGATCTGATGAATAGTGAGGACTTTCTCCCCAGAATGATGTATGTACATAGATAGGTCTTGGGGTAACGCTGGCCTGTCATGGACCCCCGGTCAAAAATCTCCATCAGACTGGCATACTGGATCCCTCACGGGTGGAGACCTACTCTCTGGAGCAGCCTTCCACACGACTGTTTTCACTCACACTCCTTCATTTGTTCCCACTATGATTCCCTCTCTCTGGCATCGAAGAATGAAAAAGAACAGAATAAAGCACTCTAATACTCTTCACATACACTTCAGCAAATCCACAGCAGGGAGTATCATAATGTACAATTCACCCAACTCGGTGGATATTCTCACCTGTTCTTGCCCATATACTTATAGGCCAGGCCATGCATTTCATATTTCATTTCTATTTCTACATTTTGTGCCCAAGGCAGGAGGGCTGCTTATTTACACAAGTTTCAATATTGTTATTAGCAGTATCCGGTCCTTTTTTCTGTCATGCTACTTTCAAATATGCTTTCTGGCTTTGAAGGCCCAAGGACACCAAAAACAGTTACAGTTTACAAGCTGTTAGATGCTGCCTGTTATTAGCTCAAATGGGCTCGTTAGGGACATGGAACATAATCAAACTGCTTACTCCTTAGAGATCTGTCTCGACATTTAATATTATTTTATTTAAGAAAAGATTAAGTTGTAAAATATACTATTTTGGGTGGGGGAAGATGTGATATTCAAGGATAGACTTAACCTTCAGATTCACAGAATTCTGTTGAGATCGCTACAAACAATGGTTACGCTTACTGAACCTTACTACACAGCAGATTCTTGGCTAAGTCCTTTACGTAAATCACCTCGCTTAATCTTTACAACAAATCAATTGAAGGAATGTGCTAGAGTGGCTTGTTGGTTACCAAACTTGCTTCCCTTTCCTCTGAATACGTAAGTTGCTTTTTCAGCCTCCCTTGCAGTTAGATGTGGTCACGTGACTAAGTTCTGGCCAATGGAATGTGGAAGAAAATAAGGAGAGCATCGTCTGGGCCGGGCCCAGAAGTCTTACCCAATCTTCTCTGCTCTCATTTCCTCCACCAACTGTCTGACTGCAGAGCTCTGCAGGGCAGAAGGCAGAGCTACAAGATGGGAGGAACCTGGGTTGCTGAATCACTGCACAGGATGCTACCCCCAGAATACCCGCAGTGAACTGTCATGTGAGCAGGAGATAAACGTCTATTATTTTGAGTCACTGATATTGTGGGGTTGTTTGTTACAGCAGTTAGTCTATACTGAGAGTACTTTTATGAGCATAGAGAAGTTAAGCAATCTGCTCAAGGTCACAGAGTCAGTAAGAAGGGTAGCAGATTTGAATCCAAGTGGTTTGTTTTTAGAAATCATGTTATCAACTGCTATTTGATTATATCCCCTTTTCACGGGTTCATTTTTCTCATACCTAACAAACTTCTCCCATACCTGATTTACTATATTTGAGGGAGGTAGTTGGGAGCAGGTCCAAAATTTAAGATAAAAAGATCATTTCTTCAAATACATAATTTGATTTCTATATCTCTTCATTAACCATGTAAGAGGGAGGCTATGCCGTTTACACAACTTTACAGTTACTTTGTGGAAGTTTAGATTCCGAGGTTCTTTAGTAGTTATTAATACCCCATAACAACGTACCCACCAAACCTGGTGGCTTAAAACCTATTATGTCTCCCTGTTTCTGTGGGTCAAGGATTCAAGAGAGGCTTAGCTCAGTGGTTCTGACTCAGGGTCTCTCATGAGGTTGTACACAAGATGTAAGGTGGGGCTGCATCATCCAAAGGCTTGACCCGTGCTGGCATACTCACTTCCAGCAGCGCACTCACATGGCTGGCGAGTGGGTCTGGCTGCTGGCAGGAAGCCTCACTTCCTGCTCCCGGGGCTGTGGGATTGCCCTCACAACATGGTGGCCTGCTTCCCTCAGAGTGAGCAAATCCAGAAACCAAGGCAAATGCTCCAAGGCCTCTGATGACTGGTCTCTTTCATAAGATCTTATTAATCACACTGGGATCACTATTTCTACTGAGCGATTCCTACTGACCATACTGGGATCAACATAGGGACCCCTCATTCACAGTTGAAGTGGACTCCACAAGCAAGGGAATGCCAGGAGACAAGGGCCCCAGGGAGCCATTCTGGAGGCTAGCTACCAACCCAGCCCATTCTCATCCAACACATACACACTGGGGACAAAGCTGTGAACAAAACTGACAGAAGTCCCTGCTTTTGTGAAGCAGACATTCTAGTGGAGGCCAGAAAGGCAACAGACCCAATCAGCACGTCAATTATATAATATGCTAGAAAGTGGTAAGTGCTATGGAGAGAGAGACAGCAGGGTCAAGGGGAGGGGGAGTGCTAGAGGCTGGGACTATCTGCAATTTTAAATAGAGAGATCTAAGTAGGCCTCACTGAGAAGGCTGGGAAGAGGTGAGGAAACATGCCATGTAGTTATGTGGCGGGAGAGTGTTCCAGGCACTGGGAACAGCAACTGCAAAGGCCTTGAGGTGGGAATGGGTGCCATGTGAAACACAGCAATGTGGTGAAGGTGGCTGCAGGAGTGAAATAAAGAGAGCGCCGTAGGACGTAAGATATGGTAAGTAACAGACGGAGAACAGAGACCATGTAGGACCTTGTGTGTTCTTGTAAGGGCTCTAACTTTCACACAGTGAAATAGGAAGCCACTGAATTGTTCCTAACAGACAGCTGATGTGATGTGACTTCACATTTAAAAAAAAAATCTCACTCTGGTGGCTGATATCAGAATAGACAGGCCAAGGGTGGAAGCAGAAAAACAAATTAGGAGGCTCTTGTAAAAATCCAGACAAGAGATGACGGTGGCTTACGTTAGAGTGTTATCAGTGCAGGTGGTAAGAAGTGGTCTAGATTTATTTTGCAGGTTATCTAGCAAAATTAATTCACCATTCTAGGTAAAGTTTTCATTTAGGAGGAGCAGCATTTTTTACTTGATTCCGAGCTGTGGCTGCCAAATGGTGCCCTAGGGAACCCTGAAGCTTCCGAGAAGCTTCATAGGGATTTGCTACTAGGAGCTGGGATGGGACAGATGGGTGAAGCTTCATGTCTCCGACCCCCAGTTTTATAAGGGCACCTCTGTGTTGAAATCCTTCATTATGTGTGGTGAGGGAGATCTTCTTAAGAAAGACCAGAAACTCCAATGCTCTAAAGGAAAAGACAGAATACACACACGCACGCGCACGAGAGAGAGAGAGAGAGAGAGAGAGAGAGAGAGAGAGAGAGAGAGAGAGAGACACACACTATTTATAAAACTGAAGGACAAACTACAGATTAGGAAAAATACTTGCCACACAAATGAAAATAGTTTAATATCCCTAATATAAAAAGAAAACTCTTATAAAGTCCTAAGAGGAGAACCAAGTACAAAAATGGGAACAGGCATTTTCAAAATGAGGCCTATAACAGTACGTTCTCCATTCGGTTGTTGTGAAGATAAAAGACAACATATATAAAATGCTTAGCACAGTTCCTGGTAGAGAATAAATCATAAACGTGGCCCACCGCTATTGCCACCATAACCACCGCTATTGCCACCATAACCGCCATTGTTGCCACCACTCCCACCATGAGATGATGATCGTCACTGCCACCACCAGCTTTATCAGTAACGTCACCATCATCATCACAATTGACCTTAGCAATGTAAACCCAGTCAATCCTGAATGCCAGTTCCAATTCAGCTTCCCCCAAGAGAAGTTCTTCACGCACAGTGACCAATTATACACATGTTACCTTTTCATGATTTTCTATCAGGATCTCAATGACAATGTTCTGAAATTTGATATCCATGATGGCCGCTACTGTTTCTTCCTGAGGCCGCAGCAGGGTGGGTCCAAACACCACGCCAAGGTTTGCCACTGTCATCAAATTCTGCTTGTGGTTGTTAGCAACACTGGGGGAAAGGAAACAAAGGGCACAAATGAGAGAACCCGCAGGCAAATAGACAGCTGAATTCCGTCGACCTTTCCTATCTTCAGATTCCTCACCTACCATGTTTCCCTGAAAATAAAACCTAGCCAGACAATCAGCTCTAATTTGGAGCAAACATTAATATAAGACCTGGTCTTCTTTCAATATAAGACTGGATCTTATATAATATAACATAAGACCCGGTATGATATGATATGATATGATATGATATGATATGATATGATATGATATGATATAATACCGGGTCTTACATTGATTTTTGCTCCAAAAGATGCATTAGAGCTGATTGTGCGGCTAGGTCTTATTTTCAGGGAAGCACGGTAGTAGGAGTCAGCCCTTGGGATACCTTCCGATGCCCTTGGAGTTCAAAGAGAGACTTTTCTACTCACATTTTCATCCATCAAAGCTTCAGAAATCTTCAGTGTTCGGGCTATTTAGCTATTTCAGGATATGACACTCCTTACCATTTCCATGTTTGCCTAAAATGACCAAACAACCAAAGCAGCTGACTTCCAAAACGTGACCCTTTGCATATCCGAATCCCTGTCCTGCAAACCCAGGGAACTGCGAATTCCGCTTACTTACAACTTCTGTACTTGGCTGCTGCATAAACCACGGTGATCAGTAGCATTCTCTCTAGCTCAGATATAAAAACTCTTGACAGCTTTAATACATTTGTAAACGTAGGCACAAAATAGACCTAATTTTTAAAGTGGGTCGGTCTGGATATTTAAAACGAAGTCAGGAAATTCAGCACTTTAGGCTCAAAGTATTAAAGCCCCATCACATTAAACATGTGGCTCACATTAAGTGAAACATGTGGCATAAACAGAAATAAAGACGCACGACTGTAGATCCGAGGCTACGGCTATGTTTACATTGTCATTGATACTCAAAGGCTAAGGGTCAGCAGTAGCTGGGTCTGAGTAATTTGCTAAACACATATGCATATTTTTGGATAAACAGCTACTCAGTACATATATCTAAACCCACCGGGACCTAGTCATAAGACTTCATTGTTTACTTGCTGGCCAGGCGTATAAAAATATACAAATTACTTATTGATGACAAATAATTTAAAAGCTAGGCCATTCAGTATTGTTAAGAAAATATTAGGGGCTTCCCTAAATCACCTGTTAGAAGAAGGAAACTACTCATTACAAGAAACTAGAGGGAAATTGGGCAGAGATGTCAGTTTGTGCAGACATACCTCCCTTGCATTTAGTGCTATTTATACTGAGTATTTTTTTTTCATACAATTTGGTAAATGCCTGCACTGTGTCTCTTGTATACTTCTATTTTCTAGGAGGAAAAGAGGTTCTACTGACTTAAGTGTTGGTTTTGAAACTGAGCCTTTACTGAAATACTGTATCAACCAATTTTATCAGCAGATGTGTACTCTGCTATAATTTTTAGGGCTAAAAGTAATTTCATAAAAATTTCCTCCTCTGAAAGGGGCCTGGGGTGGCTATGCCTATGAAACTTTAACTGGGGAACAGCCCAAATAGGAAGACAAGTTGGTTTTTGACTGCTACACGACACCTGCAGCAAGGAGAGTCGCCAGTCATATCCTGGCCTGATTCTGGTCCACAGAAGACTATTTTACAAACATCTTTTTGTGTTCCTGTAGTTTTCCATTCCACCCAGACCTGCATCACGTTTCCAGTCTGAAAGCCTTAATGCAGATGGTCAAGTTCTTACCTGGCAAGATGGGGGGTGGGGGGGACTTTGGTTCTGTGCTTCAGTCAATCAGCAAGTATGCATCTTTACAAGCTGCCTGTAACACCACTACTTCAATCAGCTCCAGTGTGCAGGAAGTGAATTCCATGCCCTCAGATTTCCCCTCCCAAATGAGCTAAGTCAGTAGGCTTCCCTGTCTTGTCACAAAAGTCCCTTGTGCAAACGAACCAACAAGCTATTTATATATGAAAGCACTTTTAAGTTGCAGACCGATATAAAAATATATGGTTTGGATGATGATCGTTTTTCACCACCATGCTTCTCCACACTACCTCTGACTCCAGCAGAAGCCTCCTAACGAGGCTTGTGACTAGAATCTCTAGGTTCAGCTTTATTCTGCCTGCCTTCACCAGTTACTGTCCAAACTCAGCTCTGATTGTTCCTCTGCTGCAGTGGCTTCACACCTCACCGAGGGGTTGGGAGAGAACACAAGGACACAGCGGATGTAGTGTGCAGTGTTTAGCAATGCTTCACTGCGTGTGTCGACAATGATCATAAACTCTTGGTGGGCTCCACTGTTTTTAATATAAAGTCCAAGCTTATGAAATAGCACACCTTTTCCCAACAAACCTCTGCCACCTCCCAGCTCTGGGTGTCTGGGCAAGTGACTCAATATGTCTAAGCTTTTGAGTTTCTCATCTTAAAAAAGGTGTGTGTGGGGGGAAGGGGGAGAATAATATGCTGCCTTCATGAGGTTCTTGTGTAGTTTAAATGTGCTAATGCATGGTAAATGTAATAATTATTATAATAATTTACTACACATTTTCTTTCTACTTTCACAACTATCTGCCTTTGTCATTCCTCTGCCTAGAATGTTCTCCCTCTTCTTTCTTTGCTTTGCCAAACTGTCGATCTTATCTGCAAGGCTCAACTCCGATGGCTGGCTCCCTTCCTTTCTGCAGCCTTGGTCTGGTCTTTCCTCAACCCTCCACCCCTCACTGAAGGTAGAAGTGCTGGCCTGCCCCTGTATTTATTACACGTTATTAACATCTGTACTGCTGCCTTAGGATACAGACTGTGCTTATTATAGGTGGTACCACCAGTGCTAAGACAGTGCCTCGCCCAGGAGAAGCACAGCAATGTTCACTCAGGTGTTAAAAGATGATGGAAGCTTCTCAGTAGACATAAAAATGATTTTCAACGCAGGTATCTACTCATAAACATCAAATCATGCTTGATGATTTTTCTGGAATGTTATTTCAACCATCCCCACCTCCCTTTTCAAAGTCTGGAGATGTGTTCCATTTCTCCGATTTAATTAATGAGCAATAATTAGATTATTAATCAGATTTGCAGGCCCCAATGCCTAAAGGCATTTGGGAGAAAAAGGTACACTAATTCTGGATAAGCAACTCTGAATATAAATAGGCTTGAGGCTACCCAACATAATTCACTTCCTTTTTAATGAGCCATTTTATTTTAGAACTTAAAAAACACATCGATCTCAGTCTTATGAAACTTTTGGGGGGGAGAAGCTGCACCTTTCATGACTAACTACCGTTATCTTTTGGGTACAGTGAAGTAATAAATTGATCTGTCACTTGATTATTACTGCTCACAACTTGGTACAGCGATGTTCATTACTCCGGAGTGAATTATTAATGACTTGATATCCCGGAGAGAAAGGCCTAGACCTCAGCCTCTGCTGGCACCAGCCATCCATTATAGCTTGACGGATGTACAGATGTGTGGGAGGCAGGCTGGCAGAGCGCTGAGAAGCCCGCTCTAGCAGAGGCCACGAGACTCACTCATTAGCAAGGTCTATAAAAACACCGAGAGCCTGACTTCTGGGTTGGTAATTGAGCTGCTTGAGTACTTTCTCACAGTCCAGAATGTCATGTTGAGTCTTGACTTAAAATCCATACACACAAGTTTCCTGCGCCTTGTACATTCCACCGAAGGAGTCTCTGACGTGCCTTTCAGGTTCCTAGGTCCACACGGACTCTTTTGTGGTGCCTTCTGAGACAAATGCCAATTCTATAGGCTTCCTTTGCAGGTTGCAGGGAAACAGTTCCCCATGGGATTCCAACCTGGGGGAGACCCTGGTCCTTTTGTGACCATTTAGAGTTTGCTCTATCAGCTGAGAAGCATCCCCTGGGGAGGGGCAGTTATTGGGGGATTTGCACCCCATGTTCCCTGCAGTTCCCTCATGAATTGCAATTAATGAAAAAGAGCAGGTTCCAAAAAAAATGGCCTTGGCAGGAAGGGCCTCCTGCCACCTTTGTTTCAAGGGCAAATGGATGAGGATACTGGATGGGTCTGACTTCCTTAGAGGAGCAGAAGGAGGAAAATCTATTCCAGATGAGGATGGCGGGGTGGGGGAGTGTTATGAGGGGAACAGACAGTAGCCAACCCTTTTGGGGCTGTAATGCAGAGAACCCATGCTGTCACAGGGATGGCATGTGTTTTCCTCGGTTTAAAGGAGAGCCAGAGTTCTGTAAGTGCTAAGCAGTACTTCACAGCCACAAACTGGTCCTGATGGACTCCCAAGATGCATAAGCCCATCGCTGGGTTTATACATACGTTTCATCTTGAGACCTGGAATGCTCAACGTCCACGAGGGTCAAAGCTGAGTGCTGGTTCCGCTGGACACACTGTGGTGACAGATGCGTACTATCCGCAATGGATGGCACAGGTGGGGGAACAGCACAGCCACACTTACCCGCCATCCTCGATTTATTTGCTTCAGCTTCCAGTGTTAAATAATAATGAAAACTTCGACTTGTAAGGCGTTTTAGAATTTACAAGGAGCTCTGCAACCATTTTATATGTTTATGTGACCTTCATAACTCTAGAACAGGAGCTCTCAAACTTTCTGGCAATGACCCATGGTAGGAAATATATTTTCCCATGTAACACATGTTCCCATATATTTTCCCCCATAAATTTCCCCATGTGACATGCATGCATATATACATATATACATACACACACACACCAGAAAAAAAGTTTCAAGAACCATAAGTGTGATGAATTCTGATATTTTCTGTCTTTTATTCTATATAGTTTTTAACTTTCTAAACTGATTTCACAACCCACTGATGTGCCATGACCTATAATTTGAATAGTGCTATAAAATACAAGCATTATCTCCAATTCACAAAGAAGGGGGGAAAAGACTCAGGGAGACTGTACAGCACAGTGGTTAGAGAGAGGCAGATATTCCCACCTGGCTAACAATAGTAGGCAAGTTACTTGGCGTCTCTAAACCCATTTCTTCACCTGTAAGCCAGGAGCAAACCTCATAAAGTTGTAAGGCTGATTAAGTAAGGTTAGGGGAGTAAATCTCTTGGTATGAAACAATGGCTTAATAAATGACAGCTGCTATCGTCCACGGTGGCGGTCAACGTAGTGGTGATGATAGTGGCAGAAGTAGCAGCAAGTGCCAATTTAAAGCCACACTGTTAGTTGGTGATGTCATTTGTATCCTGCCCAGGAACCTCTAACGACCTGCTTCTGCCTGCGGCAAGGAGCCTGACCTCCTCCAACTATATTTCAAGGGCTTCCGTTATCCTATCTATCTGTGCTTCTCTTCTTGTTATTCTTTCTTCCTTTTCCAAAATTATGAAATACTCCGTATCTACAGGAAAGTTCAAAACATAGCATCACTTATTTTCCATCACTTCCTTGTAAGTACCTCTGGCAGGAGAGGCTGAAAGCAGGGTTTCCAGGCGGGAATTCCAGCCCGTTCTCAGGAAATTTTTTCTCTTCCCCCGTTCCTGAATCTTGAGATATAAACTGTTTTCTGTTCTCCACAATGAATCGTTTCCACAAAGTGACGGCTGAGACTACCAACCACGTGGGTTCAAGGAGCCGATGTTCCCGATTTCCTGACCAACTTTTCTCGGGATTCGGGAACAGAAAAGCAAAAAAAATTCCCGCCCAGAAACCCTGGGCGATAAATAGGAAAAATGTCGAAGAGATACATTGTGAGTAGTACGTTTATTTCCCATTGTGAGTATTACTGGGTTCAAGGAGCCATTTGCCCGATTTCCCGACCAACTTTTCTCGGGATTTGGGACCGGGAAAGCAAAAATAATTCCTGAGAAAGGGCGGGAATTCCCGCCTGGAAACCCTAGTGAGAGGCTCACAGGAAACTACAGCAAACCTACGAACACTCACTGTGCCTTCAGGAGCACCTGGCCTGCCTGACAAGTCCTCCCCTAACCATCCAAAGCCCACCTCCCTGCAGAGCTCAGCCCCAGACATTTACTGGGAGTCACATAGCGCTTTCCTCCAAACGATTATTGCATGGGACATTTCTACACTGACTGCTCCCCTTTTCACGGTCATGGTCCTGTGGTGCATCCTGTGCAGCACACAGGCAGGTACTGGGTAGGCCCCGGGTTACCAATTCTGAAAGTGGTTGAGTGGGTGGGCACCTAAGCTGCAGCAGATATCACCTTGCTCTCCACTACACTCTCGGGGGTAGAGATACTCCAAGCTCTGGGGCCGAGAAGGATTAGCTAGAAATGGTGCTCCTGGAACTACACTTTTTTTGTGTGGCTAACCAGGCAAGTTTAGTTTCCAGGGCTGTTAATGTGGTTCCTTTCATCGAACTGAAATTTGTCCTCAGTAGCTAACGGGGAGTGGCGGGGGGAATCCCACCACCGCTAGCTGCGTGTTTTCTACGAAGTCTGACTCTGTGTGTGTGCATGTGTTGTCTGGACACCATCTGGACTGGGTGATGCGGGAGCAGTCTGGATGGTGCTGCGGGGGCGTCTGCCAAAGATACCCATCAGAGTCATAAATACAGCTTTGCTGGGCTGCCCCAGTGGCTGGCACCAGAACGAGAGTTTAAAATAAATTGTTCTGTGTACGGCCTGGGGTCACACTCACCAGCCATAGTGAACATCCTTCTGTGGACGGTTATCCAGGGAGAAGCCAGACCTGAAGCTCTGCACAAGCGAGTGCTTAGAAAGGATACTTTCACACAGCGGCCTCTTCAAGAGGCAGGCTGGCAAGACGATCGCTACCATTTTACAGAGGAAGACCCTGAAGTACTGAGAAGTTCAGTAATTCACCTGAGGCCACACAGCTACTGAAGGGGCAGCGCCAGGAGAGGAGCTGAGCGTGACTGCAGAGCCAGCCCCTTCGCCCTGGCACTCTGCTGCTCTCACATAACTAAGGGGCAGTACAGCTTCAGGTAAAGGAGGCGTTCTTTGTCCTTAAAAACCCCAACCAAAAATGAATGCACAAAACAGTTACATGCTTACGCCTATGGGGAAAAAAGTAGTGGTTATAATTAAAAAAAAAAAAAAGATGCTCCCTCATTCACCACCCAAATTACTAAACTGAAAGAAAGAAGAGAGCATGAAGAAGAGAAAGCAGGTATGCCTACGAGAGTGATACTGGACTAAACACCACTTCTTCTCCCTTCCTGCAGTGAAAATGGCTGCAAGCTTGACAAAATCATGAAAATGATGAAATGCCCTTCAAATATGACAGCGTTCCGTTTGTAGTTGGCTGGCACAGCCAGAGAGCTGCTTCCTACTAATCAAAGAGTGAACACTAGAAGTTCAAGAGAGAAGATTGAATTAAAAGAAAAACAAAAAAGAAGGACGGGCCAAATGGGAACCATGCCAGATTGATTTCTGTAGTCCAAAAAAAAAAAGATAATTATGGCCATACGTGCATCCACCCAGACTGCACTGCTTTCATCCAAGGATCTCAAAGCCCTGTGACTACCTACCAAAGTCTCTGCCCTTGGTGAAAAGTATACACTAGGTTTCAGATGGGTGAACATCCCTGCTAAGAAGTAGTGCCCAGTAGCACATATGTGAACTGTAGCACATACATGAACTGTAACACCCACGTACGGAGGCCCACTTGGTGCTGCAACTGTACCTCTGTGCGTAAAGCCTGCAGTCTACAGTGGAGATTGTTCTAAAATCTGAGTGTGCAAACCAGCAAAATGTCCACTCTGGTGTCCTCTAATCCAATACCACTACCTGTTTAAAAACCTCCAAAAGCTTCTGTTTTTAATTTCAAATTGAAAACCCTTGGCTGGCCTACAAGATCCTGCCTGATCCAGCTGACTTTTCCAGACCCTTCTCCCCCATGCCTCCCTTTGCTCACTGATCCGTGGGCTAAAAATCTCTTTAGGCCTGGGTGCCTTCCTTCAAAATACTGATTCTCCCCACGTCGGTGCCCGGTGGGGAAGCACTGCAGTCCTTCTCCGTCTGGATCTCTCCTAGTTCTCACTGAACATCCCACACCAGGTCGGTTCCCTGGCTATAACTCTAATTCCTCAATTCTCCTTCCTAGCACTTACTGAATTAGGCTATGTTTCATGAAATTGTCGCTGCCTGTCTCCCCCACACACTGGAAGTTCTGAGAGGACCGGGGTGTGGGGAGCCTCCCTCACTGCCACCCCCCGGTGCCTGGCACAGTGTCCATATCAGAACACGCGCAGGCTTTGGGAGGCCCCCTTCCTCTACGGCTATCAAGGCTCAGCTGCACACCGCGTCTGGTTTAAACTTTCATGTAACCCACTGGTATCTTTGAGCCTTTGCCAAGCTGGGGACAGTGGTCGGGGAAGGGGCCGGGGCAGCTCACCCTGCCATCGATGGCATATAACAGACCCAGGAGCTCGCATTGGCCACACTGTTAATCTGGAAGGTACAGAAGCCATAAAATATTCACAGGGTATAATCATCATTACCACATGCATTACCTAATATGCATTATATAACATCGCCTAAGCTCACAACTTTGTACCAGTCTCCTTCCAATACACTTAAACCTGCCAGCACAGCATCTGCTGGGTCTTACCTTTTCTTTTCTTACCCCCTTCAGAAGTCCCTTTATTTCCTGTCTGCCTTTGATTACTATTAAGAATGTCATCAGTAATAATAGCAATTGACATTCACCAAGCACTTACTGTGAGTCAGGCATTAAGCACTCCATCGATTATCTCATTTGATCTTTACAATAACCCTATGATGTAAGTTCCATTACTATGCCAAAGGAAGAAGCAAAGGCTCAGACAATCCAGAAATTTGCCCAGGGTCACATACTGAATAAGCGATAGAGCTAGAATGTGAAGCCACACGGTCTGCAGTCTGATTCCACCGCTGCTGCTCTTAAATGTTCTGGTACAATGCAGAGTGTCTGGACATACAGGAAGAGGCTCACAGGAAACTGTACACACACACACACACACACACACACACACACTGTACACGTGTACACACACACACAGAGTCAGATATAATATATACAGTGTATATCCTGCTATTTAATCTCATTTGCCTCTCTTCTCTCCTACATAACCTAACCTTAAAGAGATCATGAGTAAAAGGAGAACATGATTATTTTTAAAAGGATGTTTTGACAACAAACAAGGATATTAGGTTCATCTCTGCCCACCAACAGTATAAAGTCCTTAAGCTTTTGTGTTGATAGAAAACGAATCTGGGTCCTGGGAATTACTGGAATCCCTCTGGAATAGGCCAGGTTTCATTAACAATAAGAATTATACTTTTGCAGCCAAGCTGCCTAGTTTTCCTAAATTAGATACAGTTGTTTAAAAACGAACACAGGCCAGACTGAATTCTATTTGTCCCACACTGTTTTGGTTACTTGGTATTTGAATTGTGTTATACACATGGAAGGCACATCCCTTCTATTTAGGGGTGAATTGATTAGCTTCCTCCTCTCTGGTCCAGTTCGGCTCAGACTCTAGCTTGTAGCTATATCCTTGGACCCGGTTCACAGGCCCAGACGGGGAAGAACAGAACTCGCATACAAAAAGACCTGCAGAGAAGCTGGCCCAGAAAACCCTTCTTCCTAGAAAATTCCTTAAATAGTTCAAATTATGTAACAATCCCTCCTAAAGTCCAATGGAATTATCATTTTCAAAGCATTTTACAGTTTTAAAAGTCCTTTCACATTCATTATCACCGATTTATTTATTTTGAAGCTTATGCTCTAAAATCTAGAGCGATGCCGGAGCCCAATAGAGGAGGTACAGAAGTTGCTTATGTGCAGGCCAACCCGATGTCACCAAGTGCCGTGAATACGTCGGTTCTTGCTGGTGGCAGCATTCCCGTCAATGGCTCGGCCTATCATCTTTAGGTTAACACTGTCCCAAAAGGGAGGGAGGAGACGCTGCCTTAAGACCTTCTACCTGGCCCAGGAAGGAGGTTCAAGGTGACTCAGCACAGATGCCAATGGCGCAGCACCTATTTTTCAATTATCAAATATCTGAGTGCCTCGTACGTGCCAGGGACTGCTTTAAATTCTGGGGACATAGCAGTGAACAAAACAGACACCCCCACCCCCCAAAAAAAATTCCCTGTTTTAAGAAGCTTACATTCTTTGGGAGTAGGCTCATAAAATATATGGTAGAAAAGGAGCCCGGGGGGCCTGTTTGCAGTTTTAGACAGGGCAGTGAGAGAAGGTGTCACTGGGAAAGAGATAGGTACTAACTACCTGGAGGGCGGAGGGACGCAAGCCACGTGGGTCTCTGGGAAGAAAGCTACAGAAGAGCAAACAGCACATGCAAATAAATGCCTCAGGTAGGAACATGTGTGGTATGCTGGCAACACCAAATGAAAGCCACCATACCTGCCACCGAGTGAACAAGGGGAAAGGCATCAGAAGTCAGACAGGGAATGGACTTGGGCAAATCCGGCAGGACTTTGCAGGCCATGGTGAGACAGCTGCCTTCTCCACTGAATGAGATGAAAAGCAGTGAGAAAATTCTGATCAGAGGGATGACATCATGTTAGTCATCCGTCTCTGCAGACTCTGAAAGGGCTCCACTGCTAAGATTTAAATGCTCAGATTCCATGGGTTCCTTAAAGAGAGGTCTAAGAACTTCACAAACTAACATAAAACCCACGGAGAGAATCCAAGACATGTCAAAAGCAGAATGCAGCACTGCTCATATTTATTTGGGTACTAAAAGGTGTCGGGTGCTGCGCCTTTGTGTGTGTTCACCTGGTAAGTCCCTGTAACTGCTCCACACTCTCCCTGGAGCCATTGTGCCGACCTCCACTGGGCCGTTCAGTGGAAGAACAGAATGTGTGGCCAAAGCTGAACGACCTGAAAGACAGCCTCTACCAGCAAGTTACCAGTCACCACTGAATTCAACCGTCTTAACAATCTTTCGTTAGTTAAAATAAATAGCAGTGTTCTGAAGCCAGATCCATAGACTAGTCCCATTTTACAGATGAACAAACACGGACAAAAGGAGCTAAATCAAAGGCTAAAGGATTGGCCCTGGCCGTGTGGCTTAGCTCCAACTAGGGCAGTGGCTCTGAGTTTGAGCAGTCGGAGCTCCTCACTTCCACTGAAATGTGAACCTCATGTCTGCTTCTATGGAAAGGACTATAATCCTTTCTGGAAGGAGAATCAAGATTCCACATCTACAGATTATACCTACGGGATTATGGGAAATGTTACAGAGACAGCTATTCCCAGATTGATCAAAGAAAGAGAAACACACATGCACACACATACACATATACCATGGGTCATCTATCTCCTTTCATGGATATTTTTTTAAATAAGGGAAATAACCTATCTGACTGGCATATTTTGGAAAAGTTGTGTACTTTCACCCTAAAACGGAAACAGAAAGAAAGCTGCATTCCTTGCCATGAGTCTGAAACAAATTGAGAGGCTGAGACTGAAAAAAAACTGGCTTTATTTCAAGGGCCAATATACCAAAATGACTAGAATTTATAAACCTACATGTGCTATCACAGAAATTTTGAATTACATGTGGACATTCAATCAATAGAGAAAAACAATTATGTCAAGGTGTCCTGAAAAGTCCATGGCTTTTCATGTACAAGAGCTGACATCCCTATGAACAAGTTCTGGAGACCAACTAATATTAACAGTGTAAGATGAAATCCCAGATCTCTGACATTCATGAAGAGTTATTTGAATAGAACATCAACATTCTATACGTTTATAAGTCTGATGCTAAGGAACAGAACTCTTTAAAAAAGACAACACACTTCTGACAGCCAGTACAAGTTAGAAAAAAAAATCTGAGTGGATTACACCTTCATACAGCTCCCTACTCCTGAAGCTCTGTGCCAACCAACCTCTAGCTCCGTGCTGCACAAATTCATCTCCTAACATTTCAATGTTAAGTTCAAGTCCAACTGAAAACAGCTCATTTTATTTGTTGGCAAATACAAAATAATTGTGTTTCTGTATAGTGATACATGTTAGAAAATACACAAACCCTTCTGCTATAGTATTTATGGCCTTCCTCACAAAAATAGATTCAGCAGGGAATTATGCCAACAGAGTTCTTACTTGAACGCATACAAGGCAAAACCTGATTTATCCTCCTCACAGGCAGCATTGAACTGGAGACTCACTGAATTCTGCTATCTTGGAAGCAAATTATAAAACAAAGCACAGTGTCAACTAACAGGAACTAGAGATCCAATGTGAGAAAGCCAGAGTATCATGAGGCGGAGTATAGCAGACAGTGTGGCCTGAGAGACACTGAATGATTCCAGCAGTGGAGTGAAGATCTGGGCCCTTGACCCACTCACCACTCAGGGTCATTCACAAAGCCCCCACCCAATACTTTTCAATGGGGAGGTCAGAGTGCTTCATGACAAAGCCGTGGAGTGCTTTCAACGGTGCGGGCATGAAAGACTGACGCCTTAGCTGTGGTCATCTTGCTTTGCCAGGCTCCTCAGGCAAACAGGTGAAGAATGCCAAGCTGACGGCAGTAAAGGGGGACAAAAACGCAATGCAGGCTAAAGAAGCACTGTGCAGACATGGTGCCCGGTGCCCAGTACAAAAGCCCTCAATAGCCAACTTTAGCAGACCGAGCTGGATACTGTGTGAATCTGCAGAAAGGAAACAACTTCATAAACATCAGATCCTTAAGTAACTCCAAACTGCTCACAGTGGCCCACGTGACATGACCCGGACTACCTCTCCACTCTCCTATCATGCCGGCCTCCCTCATGCCCAGCTCCAACTACCCTGGCCTTCTGCATAGTCCTAGCATGTCTGTTCAGACCCAACACCGAGATCTGAACATTTCCGAGATGCCATGTCCCGCCCCCTCCCAGGCGCTGGGATGCAGCAGTGAAGCAGACTGACGACGCCCTGCTTTCAATATACTGGCATTATATTCCAACTGGGAAGATAGATGACGCACAAATATACATTAGTGAGAATGTCAGGCTGTGACAGTGGCAAAAAATAAAACAGAAAACAGAAACAGGTGATAGAAACTGGTAAGGAAGACCAACTTGTCGGCCAGGGAAGGGCTCTCTAAGGGGGACACATGTGAGCTGAGCTTATTCATAAAGAGGACGGGCTCGAAGTGTACAGATCAGGAGACTGCAAGTCACACCCACAAACACGCAGGCAGTAAGAAGTCATATCTGCAGCCACAAACATAAGTGACGCCTGCATGAAAGCTCTTTAAAAGTTATATTCCAGAGGAGTTCACTTCCTTTTCCACAGGAATTCTGAAGTCTGTGTCAACAACTGTTTAGGACAATTGGAAGCACTGGAATCCTTGCCACCCTCTAGTTTCCCACACAATGAAGAGAACGCCCTGTGGCTTCTGGCTGCACCCCCCCATCTCGCCCATCTCTGTGGCCTCGATCCAGTTAGGAAGTGGCTCCTCTGGATAATGTGTCCCTAACAGATCTACTGCTTGGTCTTGCAGACAGGCTACCTTCCAGAAATGTACATAGAAGGCGATGACCACACCACAATCCTATGTGCCACAATGACATGTGCCAGCATTTGGTGGGGTTATGTAAAAAGCTAAGTAATCATTCAACAAGGGTGAGAAACAAACAACAAACAGAGTAACCCTTCAAAAAGATTTCTTGTGTTTGGAAAACTTGACGGGGGGTGGGGAAGCAAGGTTCAGCGAGTCCTGCGACTCCAGGAAAAATTAAATTCAGAAAGCTTACGCTAAACATGTCAGAAAAATCACTTATACTTGCACTCACCAACATGAGTGTTCTCCATGAATTGATGTTGAAAGATAAAAATTGGTGCTTAAAAAAATAAACAAATAACAAGTGGCTTCAAGAAAAATTTGGTGCACCAATTCTATACTTAGCTGTCTCATAAAACCCCAGTACAGCTGAAAGCTCTTCAGACTCTGGACTCACTGAAGACAGGCTGCCTGCAGAGTTCTTTGGGCATCAGATGACAGAGCGTGTGGCCATGAGTCTGGAGTGGGAGGCACCCTGGTCAGTCAAGCACAGGCAGCATCTTTGGACATGGAGATCTGTGCAACTGCCACGAGGATCAAGGCACTGCAAGGCTATGATACCTGGCCACACACACACACCCTGAGTGCACATTCCCTTAAACATATTCACACCCACGTATGACTACCCTGCCCCCAGCACACACAGAGGCATGTACTGAAATAAAACAAAATGCTGCTACCTTCCTTAAGACAGAATCAGTAAATGCCATAGATGTCAGTTTGGCCCTCAGGGCAGTGGCTAGTTCTAAATAGTTATCCTTTATTCTTTATTTGGTGTCATCATTTGGGGGTGGGGGGGAGACTAAGATATATAAAAGGGGTGCCAAAAAATATATACAAGTGGATACTTTGGTCAATGTTGCTCAAGCAGTAGTTCGCCGTAATTAGAAGTGTCTGGATGCTAATGGTAACCACTTTGAGCACCTCTTGGAATTGCAGAAGTCAAATGTTACTTGTATTCATCTTTTGTTATCGGTATATATTGAGTATTACAATTTTAATACAGTTTTTTCCTTTCTTAAAATGTGTGTATATATTTTTTGGCACCCTCTGTATTTTCTTTCTTTCAGGTTTTTTTTTTTTTTTTGTATTGTAAGTGAAATGTGTCCATTGTGGAATAATTGAAAAAGATAGAGAAGTACCAAGAAAGTAAAAATCACCCACAATTCTACCTATTGGAAATCACTAAACTTTATCCACTGTTTTAAGGTACATATGTTATGTCCTATGCTTTTTGCAGGCATTTGCACAATAGACAAAGACACAGACGTGCACGCATGCATACACACACACACACACACACACACTTGTATTTGAAAACAACCTCAAATCATATTGCATGCATGTAGTTTTATAACCTTTTTTTTACTGCTTTGCTATGAAATTTTCAAATAGCATCTACTGTCGAACATATGTATGGCTATATAGTATTCCATTGCATAGATATACCACAATTAATTTAATAAATCCCCTATTATTGGACATTCAGATTGTTTTCAATATTTTATTGTTTCCAATAACACTGCAGTGAATCTATATGCACATAAATGCTTTTGCACATTTTTCTTTCTATAGAATACTTCACAGAAATAGAATTTCTTGAAGAAAGGGTATAAATACATTAACTACTTATTATCGAACTGTCACCTAGGAGACCTGTATCAATTTACACTCCCACCTAGAATGTTTTAGGATGCCTGTTTCTCTGAGTCCTAAGGAGTTATTATTTTGAAAATTTTGGTAAGTAGTAAACAATATTGTGCTCCTCTCCTCTTAAGTGTCACTTCTTTGATCAGTAACAATATTGACCTTTTTCCAACAGCTTATCGATCCAATGACTTTATTAAGGGCCCAGACATAACAATTAGCCTCCAGCGAAGCAGATCAAATGTAACAGGTAAATAATAAAATATACCAAGCAAGGATGACACCTTACTTCTGTATTTTTAAAAATAAACACAGTTCTACATCTAGCGAAGTATTTTTGTATTTATAATCCATATATCTTTCATGTAATATAATGGAGAAGAAAAACATGACTGAGATATCAAATCTCTCTTTATAAAGCAAGGCCAGGGTGAATTTCCTTGGCTCAATATTTGGTGTAGTAATCCACTGGGGTCTACTTAGAACCACAAAGACGGCTAGGATGGAAATGATACTCAATTATGAGAAGTCTCCCTCACCTGGTTTGTAAGTTCCATGAAGGTAAAGACCACATCTGCCTTGTTCATCCGTGTATGCCCAGTAACTGGCAGGACAGATGCTTAATATCACGTTGGTGCAAAAGTAATTGCAGTTTTTGCAACCTTTTAAACCGCAATTACTTTTGCACCAACATAATAAATATTTGCTAGGGATATTTTCAGGCTGATGTCCAAGAGACTTGAAGAGATCTGAGTTTCAGAATACCTGCCCCTCTGACTTCAACATACCCCACCCACTCCAGTGACTGTGGCACTTGGTAGGCATCACATAAATGTTTGCCACAGAAGCCTAAAAAAGGACCGTAGTACCTTCTGGTGTGCTTCACAGGAAGGTTGTCAGAACAAAGTGAGGAGGTGAAAAAAATTCTGAAGACTGTCCAGTGCCAGGCAAAGTGAGATGAGGAAGAAGAGGAAGAGGAGGAGAAAATTCAAAAGTCTCAAAGAGGCAAGCTTGATGGGTACATGCATGCATGTCATCAGTGAAGCAGGCCTTGGTAAGAAGCCAAGCTTTCTGCTCTGGCTTTCCATGAGCTGTGCACTGAAAGGGTCTGTTTACGGGGAGCCTGGGTGGGTGATACAAGAGGCACAGAGTGTAACGGGGCCACAAAGCCCTAAGGACCCACTTTTAATTGTGGGTCATCACTACTGGGCTCTTATTCACTGTTTGAGAGTTCTCCTTTACAGAGTTTTCTCTCTGCCTAGAATGTTCTGCAGCTTCTCTAGGATGTGTACTTGTGTGGACTTCATTTATTTCTCCTTTTGGAATTTGCTGTGACTCCTGAATTTGACTTTTCAGATCTTTCCATTTAAGGCCCAGCAGGAAGTCGGTGATAGCACAACTAAACATTGCCATGCCGGGTTTATTAAGGTCAGTGTTCTGAGTTGGGAGAGAGAGGGAAAAAAAATCCCTATGATAGAACTTTCTCTAGAAAATAGTAAAAAACTAAAAAGTACATTTTCTGCATGTTTGGGGGCCAACATGGAGGTCTTTGGTGAAGGTGAACTTCTGAAAGTGACTGAGGTGGCATTTCTAGGAAGATATAACAGGAGAGATTCACACTCTGGTAATTCCCAATCAGACTAGAGTTTACCAGGAGGGAGCTCCGCACCTGAGATGGGGAAGGGGAGAGGGGAGGGTGGATGAAGCCTGGCAAGGGGGCTGGGAGGGCCCGTGCCTGCACCAACAGCAGAGCGATCTCCCCACCCAGGCTCCTACTGGATGGGTTCTTTGTCAGGGACACAGAGGAGCTGAGACGTCCGTGCCCTTGACTCCTGCTTCTGGTATCTCCCAGCAATCTATGCCACTCAGAAGCAAAACCACCACCAACCTACTTCTCTCTATATATGACACATGGTCTCAATTATCTACAGAAGGAAGCCTGCTGGAGGCTATGCTGCCCCGGGTTATTGTTCTATACTCTCCAGACTCCTGTAGTACCAGTGCTACTAGAGTCCCCCCAGAAACTAGAACCTGTTGCCATGGTAGCTGCTTTCCCCATCTCTTAGGAAGGGCACACTCCAAGCCATTATGAAAATAAAAAGCTTTTATGTTTCATGACCATCACCCCTCCAGCTTCTCTCTGTCTTGTACAGTTAAATTCTAGGTAGTATACACAGCAGAAACTGAAATGTGGGCATTTCAATTACAGCAACGGCAAAAAAAAAAAAAGAAAAGTAATAATGCAGTTTCCAGACAGAGGCGGGTAGAAAACAACCGTTCAAAGCAACAGTCTGTGTGTTCGAGTTAGGGAGAGAAAAAACAAAAACAATGAAAAGTAATTAAAGGAAGACATTTTCTGAAGAACATTAGATCTGACAAACACCAAAGCACTGTCTGGTCGGATGCTGAGCAAAGCGTAGGGAGGAAAATCAGAACCGCTGATGGCTGACGAGAAAGAGTCCCCCAAAGGGCTGAGAAAACAATCCCCTTTTGTTAACAGAAAACAAAGGAAGGAGTGAAAACTGTCTAGAGGCCCAGCCAAAGAGACACTGAAGGACTACTGCCCTGCAGAGAAATCGAGGGTGGTATGGAAAACACAACTCCACATCATGGGACTTGCTGGTATCCAGCATCAAACATGCAATGAAAAATCATAAGAAGTGAGGAATGTCATACCAGGATTGGAGCAATTGTTTGTACTGTCCTTATCTCTAAAAATGCATCGCTCCTGCCAGCACTCGTTCTCATTGTCTCACAACTCCATTGTGACTGTCCATGAGTGAGGTGTGCTGGCATGTGACTCACTTCCAGGGATGCTTTCAAAGTGAGCCATAGCTTCAGACCTCTTTGTAAGTCCGGAAGATGGAGATCACAGAAAGGTATCGATTCACATGCAGAAAGACGCAACGAAGCAGCTTAGGAAAGTCAAGCCTACACCAAAGATGTAGAGATCTGGATTCCTGCCCAAAAAGCCAGTGGAGTCATTAAGCCAAGCAGTGACTGACCATTCTGGTTCTATGCCCAAAACCCAAAGCTGGGAAAAAGGAAGCCACTGGAGGTGATTAAGCTGAAAATTAGAGGTGATAATAAGTGGACAAACGATGTCTATATATTCAGCTAGAAAATGTCACACCTAATGGATATCAGTCCAAAACTGTGTTTGCAACAGCGTTCAAAGAGAAGAAAGTGTGCGTCGTCTGGTAGTGTTGTACCAGGACTTAGGGTGCCAAGGGCAAGCTGGTAAGGGAAAGTTCATTCACTACTGTGTAATGCAATGTGGGTCATGGCTGTTCGGCTCATATTTGTTATTCAAGTGTTCTTTACAAATTTTTCTCTTGTCAATAGAGTGTTATGCAGCTTCTCTCGGATGTGTATTTGTGGAGACTTAGTTTAATTTCTCCTTTTGGAAGTTAATGTGATTATTCAATCTGGTGTTTCATCTCTCTCAGTTTAAGAAAACTCTTGAAGGAGAACTGACTGTGGGTGGTGAACACACAATGGAATTTATAGATGATGTAATGCAGAATTGTACACCTGAAATCTGTGTAATTTTACTAACAATTGTCACCCCAATAAATTAAAAAAAAAGAAATCTCTCAGCTGTTCTCTCTTCAAGTATTACCTCTTCCCATTCTCTTTAGTCTCACCTTCTAGAACTCCTTCTAGAGTTCTAGAACCTTCTAGAACAGACATATTTTAGACCTTCTCATTCTGTCTTCGATGTCTCTTCAAACACTTTCTATTTCATTATTTCTCTGGACTGCATTCTGGCAGTTTCTAAGGTCTATCTTCCTGTTCATTAAGTCTCTCATCAGCTTTGTTTCGATTTGTTTTATCAACTGAGTTTTTAATTTTAATGATTTTTTTTAATTTCTATAAATTCTACTTGGTTCTTCCAACTCTGCCTGTTCTTTTGGTTTTAATCCCTCCATTATTTTTTTAAATTCTTATTTCAAACACAATTCTTTTATATTCTCTGTGGGATTTTTCTATTATTCTTTTATTTGAAGTTCATGAGTTTTGAAATTCCTGTACATAGCTTCCAACAACTCTGATAGTAAATTGTTTCCTTGTGTTTTTAATTTTGAACTTATCTACAGAAGAGCTTTATTTATGAAAATCCTCGGCACCATAGGTTGAGTATATATTCTTCAGTCCATACTCAAGGATTATCACTGAGTGATATCAGTAGAATATATTTTAAAATGGTTACAAATTTCCTTACAGATTCCAGACTAAGATAGAACAATAAATTCCCTACTGTATCCCTGTGCTGGAAAGTAGACTTTTTTTTTTTTTTAAATCTAGAACATGTTTTTAAAGAGGGTGAAGCCTGTCAAGGAACCCTAATTAAGGTAGGGGTCACAGTTCTAACTCTTTCCACCCTCAGTGGTCTCCAGATCTCATCTCCATCCCCACATGATACTAAACCCAAGTCAACTGCTACTGACGACTTTACTTTCCTCTGCCCGCGACCTCCATCCCCACCCCTACCTGCCTAGGACATCTCCATTGTCAGCAGGCTCTTATTAATTAATTTTCTAGGGAACTGTAACTTTGCTTGACTTACGATTTACTACTGATGAGGATTCAGACTCTGTAAAGATAGATTTCATCTTGAGTAAAAATTGCTAAGTTTGCAAATTATTTTTGTCTAGTAGAGATGCAAATAATTTCTGTCCAGCAGAAAAATCAAAACTTACATTAACCAGTTTTGAATCTGACTTAGTGATCTTATTTTCAGCATTCTTTCTTTCATGGACTATATAAATAAGTCTCTTGTATCTTCTTTAGAACAGCTTTATATTTCTACTGGTAGCCTAATAAATCTTTGATATGTGCTTATTTTATACTTTTACAAAAGTCATACTTTAAAAATTTTTTGAAAATTATACATTAACTCTATTTATTGAGTGCCTATCAAGTTTAAGGCAATGTGTTAAGATCTTTATATATGTCATACTATTAAATGCAGTCCCCACGAGGGAAGGGTTATTATTCCAGTTTGACAGATGAGGAAACCGAGCCTCAGAGAAATTGAGTAATTTGTTCAAAGCCACCTAGCTAAAAAACAGAGCCAATGAATCAAATCCAATCCTCATGCTCTTTTCTCTTCGCAATACAATAAGCTGAATATTCTTTTCCTATAACATCTACCCATTGGTGTTAATAATGCATGGAGTTGTTCCTTTCCTTTTCTGGATAAAATAGTCCAACTAATGTAGATTAAAATCACACTAGCTTTTGAAGGTAGATAATTCAAAGTGTTGTTGCCCACTGACCTTATCGTCAGCTAAACCCGATTGATTATTCCCTTGAACTGGTTTTAAGTCAAACTTAAATACACCATTAAAGCAAGATAATTATAAAAAAAAATAGATAGCAAAATAAAAAAATGAAAAATCATCTTATGATACTAAAATCAGGTTAGAAATTGTATGCTTTGCAGAAATCAACATTTCAAAAAGTTCCAAAAGGTAAGCTGTCCAATGCAAAGATCAAGGACTCTTATATGGCTTGAACCTTAACATTAATAACTTATGCCAAATATATTAAGCACATTTCTAGAACAAGAAGAATTTAAAGGGAATCCAAAATGAGAATCTAAGCTTTCAATTACAAATTATTTAATAAGTTCTCAAATTAAAAACAAACAAACTGAGAAAGGGCTATGAAGGAACAGCTCTTCTGAACAATAAAAAATGTATAGAATTCTGAGAAGTTAGGAATGTGAACTTGAACTACAATTTTTAAAAAATGGGAATTCTACAAAAATCAATTTTCAAAATCTCCAGATTTTTCTAATATCTAAAATAATATGTTCCATTGACACATAAAATAATATGTATCCATCAAACCAAATATGATGGATACCCTTGAATAGAAAAATCTTAGATGTTAATAGGCAACATAGGGGCAATTTTCAAGTCAGTTCTTCTTTGACAGAATTTGTCCAATTCTTAGGGACTCCACTTCTATAGAATCAGGTAAATTTCCTTTAACATAGCCACAGGGAAATTTCTTCTAATTCTTACATTGCAGTCAGGGATAGTCCTCTGAAGAAGTGGCTGGGATGACATATTTATTAGAAGGCTAGTTTGTGATGTTTATTTTAGTTAGGCAGTGGTTCTCAAAGCATGGTCGATAGGCTCTTGAGAGGTCTCCAAGATCTTTTCAGGGGTTCCACGAGATGCAAAAACAAGTGTCAGTAAAACTGCTGGTGCCTTAGCATCAATCTAGGCAGTAGCACCAAGCTGTACCAATTAATAATCACTGTATTCTTCACCACCACAAGCTCAGAGGTAAAAAAAATAAACACATAAATACATACACCCAGTTTTACTTTAAAATATCCTTGATAAAGCAGTGAAAATTAACTTTATTAAATCTTGATCTTTCAGCACATGATTTTTACATTGTAATGAAGCAGGAAATATGCATGAAGCACTAACTTCTTTATACCCAAAAAGTTGCAGGAAAGCAGTTGTACAGTTGTTTGAGATGCAATGAAACTAACCTCTTCTTTTATGAAACACCATTTTAAGTGAAAAGAGCAACTGACAAACTATGGTTACTCAAATTTTGGTATTTGGCAGACATTTCTCAAAAAAGAACCAAGGCAGTCTGTCGACTGAAAGAAAACAACTGACAGTATTTGTAGCAATGATAAAATTCATTCTTTCAAGCAAAAATGTATAATTTTAGAAAACTTGAGCTTGACAGCTTCCCAATTCTTAATGAGTTTTTTTATAAGATTAGTGGTGATATTAATAACTACAAATGTGATTTTTAAAAAAATATGTTATGATGAAATGTCTACATTGGAAGAAATGTATAACTCCCCTAAACCAATATTTTCCAAATGACCAATGTACATTTGAAAAAATCATGCATGGTTAACAAATCCATTCAAAATGCAAGACAGACCAATAGTTTTTAATGCAACTGTGTGTGAAAAGTTCACTGATATGATTTCATTTTCCACACTGCAATAAATCTTTAAGAAATTACCACTTACTGGGTTTTGGTGTACTAACAAAAAAGAATATCCAAAATTACCTGAAAAGGTTATTCAAAAATATGTCTTCCTTTTCCAATTACATACATGTGTGGCCTGATATTTTTCATATTGTTCAACAATAAATCATATGGCAACAGACTGAAAGAAGAAGATATTATTATCTGGTTATCTTCTATTAAGCCACACATTAAAGAGATTTACAAAAATGTAAAATAATGCCATTTGATGAATTTATAAATAAGTCTAAATTTTTTTTTCAGTTTTAATTTCTTATACTGTCTATATATATATATATATATATATACACACACACACACATATTTATATATAATCTATATGAAAAGGCTGGTGGGACTCTTTAATAATTTCTATGTGGGCAAAGAAGTGCTGAGACCAAAGTTTTAGAAATGCTGAGCTAAGAACACAGTAACTTGGACGGGGATACATTGCGGGTGATGAAAATGTTTGGAAATAGAGTTGATGGTCAGTGTACTAAATGCCACTGAACTGTATGCCTTAAAATGGTTAATTTATGTTATGCGAATTTTACCTCAATAAAAAAGAATGTTAAAAAAAAAGAATATAGTACTTTGGAACCACAAGTTAAGAGTCCAGCTGATCTGGCATCGTCCCCTTTCACAAAATGAAGGCCAAGAGCCATGTACTACCCACCATGAAGTCACCTCGGTCTAAAAGTACCGTAGGTTCTTTCTGCTTAACATGAAACTTAAAACATTTCAGGAGGCCCTTTCCTTGAAAATAATGAAGACCAAGACCACGTTTTTACAACTGGTCCAAACCCTTGGGTTTTATAATCTCCATGTCATCTCAGAGCAATAAATTTAATCATTGTGCCAATAGCCAACGAGAGAGTCAACTACTTACCTGACCGGGCGCCCTGTATGCCATCCTGTGATAGGGCCTGGGAACAACAGGGAGCAAAAATCACAGGTGGCCCCTGCACTCACAGGGCTCAGAATTTGGTGGAAAGAGAAACATTGATCAGAAAATGGCACCAATTACAGAAGCTAACCGCTGTGAAGAGTGCTCTATGAAGGAGAGGTATAGAATGTCAGAAGCATGAAAATAGGGCTCTCTGACTAAATTCAAGACTAGAGCAATTTCTGAGGACCAGTAGCACCAGCTGCACCTGGAAGCTTGACAGAAATGCCCAATCCCAGGCCTCTTCCACTTCTACTAAAGAATCTGCATTGTACCCGCTTCCTAGGTGATTCACGTTTAACAAGCACTCACCGTTCTAAAGAGCGAGCGGGTAGGGATCCATTAGGTGGAGGAGGGGTTAATTAGAGGGAGAGGTAACAGACCAAGGGCCTGTGGTCAGTGCGGAGGGCATGTCTGAACTCAAAGAAAGCGACTGTGGCTGGAGTGGGCAGAGCATGGGGAGCAGGGAGCTGAGACATTAAGGGCTGGCACATCCTGAATCTGCTCATGAATAAACAAAGGGGTGAGAAGGGACCTAGTCTCCTGAACTCTATCAGGCACGCCTTCCTGGCACTAAATTGCTTTCAAAACAAACACAACAGTTAGATACTCATCCTTTCAGAGTTGCTGAAGGCAAATTCCTTTAATTCCAATGAAGGAACCAAGTTCTCACAGCACAAGTGGTAACAGCTCTGGTTCCCCACAGCGAAACAACACCCTCGTGCGAATGTGGCAAGAACGCAGATTAACCTCTGAGGCCTCGGAGGCCTGCATTACCAGGAAGTTCTGGGCTCTGACAAGGTAGTAGTGACTGCAGTCTGGATCCCACACAAACCTTACGGTGCAGTGGATGTGAGCCCCCTGAGCCCAGACACTGGTCACAAAGCCACGGACCCTGGTAAACACCTTCTCTAGCGCTCGGAGAACGTAACGGAACATGACCCGGCAAGCCTGTAAAACTCAGCAGACTGCATCACGGGAGCTGCACCAAAAAGACAGTATCAATAAATGTTTGCGGGGGGAGGCGGGAGGGAGGATCCAGAACTCTAGTGTGGGTCCAGGTCTTCGTGGATGTCTGACGTGGGAGGAACCAGTCATGGCCAGCAGCCCCGTCTTTGTACTGACTAAACGAGTTCTGTGGTCTGAAGACCTCCCAGTGAGGGGGAAGAATCACGATGTGGACTTGGGCTGGAGACGAGAATTCACGCTGCAAGCATCTCAGCAGCAGCCTACAGCTCCAGGAAGGGCAGGAAATATTTTTCTTACTACAAGGAAGCTTGGCTCAACTCCAGCTAATAAACCTGAGGGCAATGTCCAGGGCAAAAGAAACCCACCGTTAGGATTTATGGCCCTTTGAGGTAATCTCTCACTTTCTTATCACTTCAGGGACTGGGTGTACTGGTAAAAGTTGCGTGGGTGATAAACAAAACATAAAGATGGAGGCCCAAGTTCATGTCCCCCATAGCCGAAATTCTACATAAAGGAGAGACAATGGGTTTGTGTCATTTTAGCAATGCCATGGAGGACTGAGAGTTTTCTAGTTCTCTTAATGGCTGTATCCCTGGGTCCCTTTTCTTCACCCAACTAACTTTTACCAACCCTTCTGCTCTTAGCTCAACTGCCTCATCCCCTCCCCCCCAGTTAGGGACAGTCCCTGGACTCTGCTGCAGTTCGCAATTGCATGTGTATATGGGACTCTCTGGAGAAGGCCTCCTTTCCCCTACTCTCTCTGTGAAGCATCTAAACCAGGCCAGGCAGAGTGGGACCAATGAGGAGGCAGACACTGGGCCTGTCATCAAGGAGCTTGTCCTATAACAGAGAGGAAGAAAACCAGGTAAAGCAAGTGTTTCGGAGGCTGTGACCACACTACACACCATGCAAGGGGTGGGGGCAGAGGACAGCAAAGTCCACTTGTGCAGAAAGCATTTCAGATGGAGATATGGGCACAAACAAAGGTAGAGACATGCCCCAGTCTGTGAGCACTGCAAGCAGCTGGTTAGTCCCAGCGCATCAGGCCTCGGTGACGGAGTAAAGAGAGGCAAGGCTAGAGGGAAAGCAGTTTCCAGATCAAGCATGCCTTAGCACACCATGCTGGAGAGTGCAGACTTTGGCTTTAAGTCGGGTAGTGACAAGGGCAGGGCGGGCTCCCTTCTGGTTACAAACGGGCCTCCCTCCAAATCTGTGGAAATTCAGGCCATCATCCTTGCCCTGCTTTCCTGCCAAATTTCCCAGAAGCACTCCATGCATTCTGCTCAAGGGAGTAAAGAGCAGTGAGCAGCTTTTCCATACGTTCCAAGTTCATTTCCATGAGCCATCATAAATCAATCAGCACGGAGTGGAGAATCCAGAGCCCACGGCTGGGCACAGACAGCCACATTGGTCTCATTTTCTTTTCTTTTTCTATGTTAATGGCATGTGATGAAGAAACTTATTTTTAATCTTTAAAAGTGGGATTAAATGATGGGGAATATTTGACCATGGTTGTGATCCCAAATCTAGTTGGAAATTAACATATCCCCTCATCAGGTCATTAAAAGTAGTTTTTTTTCAGGATGTTAAATTGCCACTCAATTATAGTTGTCAGTATACTCTGAATGTATCTAGATGCTAGGGCTGGTGGCATGATATAAATAACATGGACAGCTGGATCTTGCCTAGGTACCGTGAATAAAGTGGACATGGAAAGAGCTTGCGGGTCTCATTTTGGAGAACGTTATTTGCTTTCAAATCATGCTATAATTTACAATATGTAATGACTTAAAATTGGTCCTTTGCAAATGAAGGCTTTCTTATGAGAGAGATAAGTCCCAAGATACAAGACAGGATAAAGATACACTGAATCTGACTTAATAAGTAGGAGAATGTAAAGAGGAGAGTCTTCTCAATTCAAAAAATATGTACTGAGCCCCTGCAATGTGGCCAACAGACTACATGCTGGGGATATTCAGACAAAGAAGGCTTGACCTGCTACCCTGCAAGGAATATCAGAATGCAGAGAAGAGGAGAAAGGGAGACAACGATAAATTTGGCTACAGTAAAACTGATCACTGGAGCAGTTACTGGAGTGTGCACTTGCGGCAAAAATAAAGCCAGAATTTTAGAAGCATTTCTAAATGATAAACCAGCTTCCTTAGGAAGGTGGGTATTGCCGGAGGATTAGATCACTAATAATGACAACTGGACCCCACCCAGGAAACAATATAGCCTGCAACTAAGGAGAAAAAGAAAGAAAGAAAGAAAAAAACTCTAGCTCTAGTTTCCCCAAGGTGCATTAAGGACTGCTCAACTCGTGATAAACTCTGCTGAGATTCGTAGTAACCGTAATTTATCAGTGCGCTCGAGAAACTGTGCACGCAACAGTGACGACAATTTAGCTCAAGGAATACGATAAACTCTTCGGCGAGGAGTACCCAAATAAAGGTCAGCAATTTCAACCTTTTCCCTACATTTATTTATTTTTTTTCAAAATTCATAAAAACTTGTGAAGTTCTGCAGAAAAAGAAAAATCGTTTAAATGGCAACCCTGGGGAAAAGGAAAAATCAGTTAGGCTTTTAGGAATTGAAAAAGAATGATCTTGTTTTATGAAACTCAGAAGGAAACAAAATACATCAGAAGGAAGGATCTGCTGAAAGTGAGCTCTATACCAATTCCCACCATTTTGGTTTCAGATCTATAATGAACACTTACGTGGAGGTAGAGTGTAACGAGGAAAAATAAAAAGCAGGCCCAGACTGAGATAGGAACATGGGTACAAATATGACTTGGTAGCAGTGTGACTTTGGGCAAGTTATGTGACCATTTCAATCTCAGTGTTCTCCTCTGTAAACTAAAAATCCCAATGTCTGCTTTTTGGGGTTTTTGTGATAGTGGATACTGGATTTCAAAAGCATCTGACACACAGTAGGTCTTCAACAAATGTAAAGTGAGTGTATTATTCAATTCTTCATGTTCCTAAGGTCTTGAGCATACATTCTTATCCCCCTTGACTACTGAGCAGGATAAATAGTGACGGGAACTTTTCTCCCTGGGTAGAAAGAGTCGACACAACTCCAAATCTTGTGACCGTCCAGAGAGAATACTCAGTTCATTCACCCTGAAGGAATTTCTCCAAACACTTCCAGGGTGACATAATTATTATATTGGGGTATTGGGCCAAGGGTCAGGCTGAAGCAACTCGGGCATCATCACCAAGCTGAGAGCCAGCAACAAACACCAAACAGCAGTTATAAATAGTAAATTAAGATCCAAAAATACAAGTAGAAAATGCAGTATTCCACCAAGTATTAAACATTCCCAGTGAAAAGACCCTAAGCGTTAATGAGCTCAACGGTGCCAGTTTGGAGCCCTTACCACATGCCGGAAACTGTGACATTCACCTTGCAGGCATCGACTCACTCCATCTTCACAGCATGCCTCTGAGGCAGGTCCCATTGTTCTCCGCACTTTATAAATGAGGACACAGGGGCCCAGATGTGAGATAATCACAGGAGGTCTCCCTGTTGTAAGTGACAGAACTGGAATCTGAACTCAGGTCAGTCCAACTATAGGGCTAAAACTCTTAAACGATGTGCCATTTCCAAATACATCAACGGAAACCCAATCACATGGACATTATCATAAATAAACCAAGTAACGGATTCCCCAAATGGCAGGCTTAGTCTTCCAGAGTTTGATTTTAGTTCATTGTCTAAGGCGTGAGTCCTAACTAGGACACACTAGGACACTAAATGCTGCAGAGCCCGGGACTCTGCCGTGGGACCCCTCGTCTGCCCACACAGGGCAGCCTCAGTGATCTCATCAGTCCAACGTTTAGGTACAAAAGAAAAATCATCTATATACTGAGAGCTCTGAGGAGAATTCCTGCTTATGTTCATCCCTGACACCTACGCACCCCCACACCAGTACCGCCAAACTAGACGTCCCTTTCTTCCCTGTAGGAAGCCAGTATTCCAGGACTCATCCTCGGTTCCTCTCACATTCCACATCCTTCCACTCACTTAATCCTGGCGGCCCTATCTTCAAGGTGTATTCCAAATCTGACTACTTCTTCCAATTTCCACCGCTACCATCCCAGTTCGGGCCTGCAACGTTTTTCATCTGGGCTCCTGCAACAGCCTCCCAGGTGGTCTCCCTGACTTCACTCCTGCCCCCACATGGCTCATTCTCCAGAGAGAAACAGCAATCTTGGAGAAAACAGTAACAAAAACAGACCACGTCACTCAACCCCTCAGAATGGTCCAGTGACTCCCTATTACAATTAAAATGGAATTCAAACTTCTTCGCATGCCCCCCGCCCTCAAGCCCCACCTGGTCTGGTCCCTGCTTAGTTCTCCTAATTCAGCTTGTGCCCTACTGACTTTATTATCCCTTGCATAAGCCAAGTGTGTTTCCATGCCAAGCAGGTTCCTTTCTCAGGGCTGTTGCTCTTATTGTTCCCTCTGCCTGAAGAGTCTTCCTCTAACTCTTCACATGGGTTTGCTCTCACACTTCATTCAGGTGGTGACTTAAATGTCACCTCCTTTGACCACCTGATCTAACAGTTCTTTGTCCACTCCCATCATTCTAACTGCATAATCTTCCCTGAGAGTACTTAACACTTCCCAAAATTATCCTTATAATAGATTGAGTCTGTATTTGATACCATATTTTTAAAAAATGCACTGCTATGTTCACAAGAAATAATACTGAGTAGGCGCTCAAGGAATATTTCCAAATATCTGCCTCTCTCCTCCAGGAGAGGAGAGATTTTGTCTTGATTACTGCTATATCCCCGTACCTAGAATAGCACTTGGCATATAATAAGCACCCCAATATTTGAAGACTGAATCAGTGAAAGGCTCCTAGCAGTCCTACACAGATCGGGCCAACACACATCTCACAGGAAACAGAAGGACAGGCACCCCCTTCCTGGAATGGCCGTCTGAACTCATGATGGAGTGGTTCAAAATACCCGTCATCAAGAACTAGGTCACATGCCTGAGGCTCCATCCCGATGTCTTAAAGTGAGGCTGGCCGCTGGCTTGATCATTTGAAAGTGAAGACAATGAGGCAACATGAGCCTAGATCTGGGGCACGGAGAGAATTCTGTATCTCACCTCCTATCTCTAGACTGCACTCGGGCCCTGCCTCGCCTGCATCAAACAAGCTCATTTCCCCCAGGCACGATGCACCACTGGATCAACTGCTACAAACAGCACCATGCTAAGGTTATAGGGACGTGAGTCCAGAGACAAAACAGGTCCTTTGTGCCTCCTCGTTCTGTCCCCCGGAATCACCTAAACAATGCAAGTACTTGCTCCAAGACCTTGACAAGGCACATATGTTTCAAAACACATTCATTTAATCCAGTCTGACAGTGAGAAGGGTTTGTTTGGGGCCCACAATACCAGGCTGGCTGGACTCTGTCTGACAGACCCTGCAGGTGTTTTCAGTTAAATGCGATAATCAAATTAGCTGCACAGCACGGCTAACTCCGAAACGGCAGCTAACTCTGAAACGGCAAACTGAGCTTCCTGGGTGATCTGCCCATCTGCCTTTCTCCCCTGCTAAGTGCAAAAATGGAATGGCCTTAGCCTGGTAGCAAAGACTCAAGTGAAGGCCAGCAAGCAGAGGTGCGTGCAGGCATGCTGAGGTCAAGGCAGAGAAGGGGAAAGTGGGAGGTGGGTTTCTGCTCGAGCAATCTCAAAGGCAGCGAGGCTTACCCCACGCAACTTGTTTTGTTGTCCAACCACATGGATCCCTGGTGGCCTCCCATCCCTTTACTCCTCCCAAGTTGACTTTGCACTTGGACGTGGCTCAGCTGGTACTCTCAATGGAGCATAAGGTAAAGGAGGGAGGAGAAGGTCTTCTGCAGGACTGGTTATGAGAAACCAAAGGGAAAGTTAAACCTGTGACAAGATAATGTGATGACTGCAGGACCTTTCCCATGGCCAATGTTATTCTTGTCCAATTCAGCTGGAAACTACCTTTAGGATCCAAATTTGCAGAGCGTGGTGAGGGAATCATGTGCATGACTGGAGGATACGTTCCTTGAAACAAAAATGCCATGTAAATGTCATTTATTCTATTACCACCGATTTGCTTACGTGGCGTCACCACAGCCACCTGTTTCACCAGCCAGCCACAGACCAAGTCCTGAAGAAGCCCAAAGAGCTCAGATCCTGCAAAGGTGTCTAACATTGCTGTGCCAGGTCCTAAGCAAATCCAACCCCCCAGTCCTGTTTCACCACAGTAGTACACAGAGCCAGATTTCAATGATTGATGTTAGTGGGGGTAGGGGGGTGGCAACTTTCAATTATCCCTGCTAAGCTGCAACAGACACATTCCTGAACAGTTCTCTCTAAACCAAAATTCTGTTTCTAAAATCCCCACTTCCCATTGACTGCCAGAAAATTACAGTTGGAGTCAGAGATGGCAGACTAAAGAGAAGCTGAACCAAACTATTCTCCAGCGCTGTCCATGAGGGAATGAGAGGAAGGACTCAGGTCTGGATGCTGACAACAAGCTCAAAATGGAAACTTAAACCCAGCCAAGGACAGGACCAGAGCAAGGCAAGAGAGACAACTGGGTGCAAACAGAAAAAGGCTTGTTGCAGGCTGTTGCCTCCTTAGATTCTGCACCCCAGGTGACTCTCTTGTGTGCTCGCCCTAGTCCCAACCCTGCCAGACACATCGACTTTGTGTCCTGGCTTCACTTACCTTCAGGTAAATGTTTTTCATTGAGTTACCATAATGTTATTGGCTGGGTAATGCAGGAACCTAGTCGTTAGGACTTTTCTCTCTTTATTAGGCTCCTTCCTCTCTCCCTTCCTCCCTTCTTTCCTTCCTTCTGTCGTGCGGGGCGGCCTGCCGGGTCTCAGCTCCTGCTCCCCACATAAGAACACAGGAAGTGGCTAGGCCAAAAAGGAACACCCACGGAGCCATAGATACGGGAGTCATGCCACTATATTCTCGCTGGTGGCTGGGTTGGAGACACAGGAAGCTGGAGCCACACTGTCCACAACCCGCCGTCCAAACTGCAATCTGCGCTTGCCAGCCACCATCTTCTTGCTAGCCCCTATTTTCTGCTAGCGAAGCCATGGCAGTTATATCAGTGGCCAAAGGCTGACTGGTTACAGCTGACAGCCAACTAGTCACAGCTGGTGGCCATTTACTACCTGAGACAGCCCCTTTCCACGTGAGGCCAAGAGTCTGGAAACTGCACTCCTGGCTCTGTCCCCACACCTTCCTTCCCCTTTCTTTCCATTCACAGGAGGAAGGAAACATAATAGTTATGGGTTGATTCACTTCGATGGTGATAAAGCGTGTGAGAGGGATGCAAAGACTAACTGGCCTTTGGAGGCTGGGGGCATAGACAGGAGACAATCAGGGGCTTCCGGATATGCCTGGCGGGCAGGGTTAGGGAAGGAGAGAGATGCTCAGTCTGTACCCCCAGAGACGAGAGCCTGGGCCCTAACAGCTATAGCCCCGCCCCCATGACTGGGGGGCCACAGAGCAGTGTGCATTCCTGGCCCTAGGCCCTCTGGGTGGTCCAGATGACTATGCAGACCCGAAGCTGGAAGGACAGACTTCTATCTGCACAGTCTGCTTTTAGAAATTCCTCATACCAGTTAGAAATATCCTCCAAAGAGACTCCACAAAGCAGATAGCAGACAGGGCCTTCTCATCCTTGCAAGCCAGAAGAAGTGGCTCCCACAGCCACAGCGACCTTTGAAGCCAGGAGACCCTGGAGCCCAGTCATTTGCAGCTTTGTAAGGTGTGTCTGCAGCGGCGTCGCCTCCGGGGTGCTGGGGCTATTTCATGGAGGCTGTGGCACAGGTCAGCAGCCTTAATATTTGAGAATAAACAGGACTTGCCAAGGCTCTACTGAGGAAAATGAGAAGAACAGGTGCGGGGTGTTTCTATGTCATATCTCTCTGGGCGGTTGAACATCAACAGGTCAGTAAACCTATGAAGATATTCACCCCTTTGGTTCTTTGGTTCTTCTTATTTCCTTGAGACTCTAGGCCCCCAATCCACCACCTCCACATCTGTAGCCTAGCTGACTTCCGCTTACATCATTTACAGCTGAGATTAGATGGTACCATACCGGCTCCCGCACACTTAATGCATTCAAACAACACCACCTGGGACACAAGATGTGCCATGTAAACTATTCTGTGTCTATAAACATCTCTCGCTCCAAATGGAAACTGTATCAGGCACATAAGCTGATTCAGTCATTGTGGAGAATAATTTGGTAATATCTAAAAAAAAAGGAAGCTGCATAAATCCCTGAAATCCCACTATTACGTACACAGTTTGCAAAAACTCACACATTTGCAAAAGAATGCCTGCAAGGATGTTCACTGCAGCATTATTTATAATGGTAGAAAACCGGAAAGAACTCTACGTGTCTATCAATAGGGGAAAGGGATAACTCCTGTGTGGCACAGCATTTAGAGGAATGAACTAGCATTTATCTCAAAAAGATGAAACAGTGAAAAACACAAGCTGAAAAGTGCGAGTACACTCTGATTCCGTATGTGGGAATTACGACACATACACACAAATATCAGACGTCTGTATTTAAATACCAAAAAAACCAATTTTGAAGTATCAAAACATAGTTCAAAAGGATACACACTAAAATTCATGTTAACTTTCCACTGGAGGGCAAAGGGAAGGGACTGGAGAGGAGCTGAAAGAGGATTTCAGTGTTAACGTGAGAGAGACAACACAAATAGGATAAATGTTAACTGATTTTATATATATACACATATATATACACACACATATATACACACAGACACATATTTATGTATCAATATATATGTGAAAAATTACAGCAACACATATAAAATATATATTCCATATATAAATATATATTTCAAATAATTTTTGTATATTTTGCTCTAATTTTTTTTCCAAAAAAAAGGAGAAGAAGGAAGGAAGAAAAGAGGGAGACAGGGCATGTTTTGAGGAATCATATGGATTCCTTCAAATTCTCTTGCAGAACTTTAAAATGCTCTGTATACTTCAGGGGCTCATAGCAGAAGATAGGAAGGGGAAAACAATTTAAAAAAATAAAGTTAATACTAACTTTTAGAAATGCATGTTTAATCAATATTATCCTTAGTAGGATATTATATCCTTAACAAGATAACATCAATATTATCCTTAGTAGTAGTTCCCAGAGTTTAGTTATAGGTGGAAATCAGTTGGGAGCTTGTTAAAACTCCAAGTCCCTGCCCTCCTTACCTAAGCCCCCAATATTATGATTGAGGAGATCTTGAACAGGACCCAGAGATCTCCTTTTTATTTATTAAAAAAAAAAAAATCCTTAGCATAGTAGAGTTAAACCTTTTTGAATGTACTGAGAAACATTTAAAAAAATAAAACTTAAAGCAAATGAAAACTGCAATTTTAATGTAAAAGTCTATTCCCCTTTGCCCAGAAGTGGATAGCTAATAGTGACTCTTAAAAGAAAATTTTATATTTTGATGATGATAAACTGAAGTCATTCTCTACAATGTTTATTTACATAGCTCTATAAAATGTTGATCCTGGAGGCCCTCGATAAATATCCCTTGAATGAGTTAACACGTCTGAACAGGTCTTCACTCAAAGACAGCCAATGAAAAAGGAATCTCTAGCACAGAGCTGGCAGACCTTTTCTCTAAAGGACCAGACAGTAAATATTTCAGGCTTTGAGGGCCAAATGGTTTCACTTACAACTTCTCAACCAGCCAGTGTAATTCGGAGGCTGCCACAGATAATACGTAAATAAATACATGTGGCACTGTTCCAATAAAACTTTATGAACACCAAAAATTTGAATTTCATACAGTTTTCATGTTGGGAAATATTATTCGTCTTTTGATTCTTTCCCAACTATTTTAAAATGTAAACAACCATTCTGAGCTGTGGGCCATACAAAAACCAGCAGCAGTGTTTTCCAAATCCCTGCTTTAAGCAGATCTGGGCAGAGAGGTGGGAAAAGCTCAGAATACCAGACAGGCTGGAAAAGGCCAAGCAGAAAAAAAGAAAGGGGTCTATGGTGGATGAAAAGCCAGTGGACTCACCCAGTACCTGATAATAGGACAAAGACAATATAGAAACAAAAAACAATTGCCGTTTTTTTATTGTTATTTTTCTTTTATTTCAGACCAGTTCTACCCTAACAGTAAAACTGACATTCAATTAACTAATGGCTAAGGAAGTGAGAAAAATATTGGTATAGTTGCAAGTCCTTAGTCTTACCAGTTGGGAAAAAACCCCAAACCTTTTCCAGTTAAGTTTTACCAGCATCTCCAGCATTGCTAAAATGTATTCTCCGTTCTCTCTGCTGCCCACTCTTGAGTAGAAAAGCAATGAGCAGAAAAGCAGACGACGGGGATTCTGTCTCAAAATACCCAAGGATTAAGTGCCCCATCCTGTCCTACCCAGCCCATGCATAAAATCATAGACGTCTTCGAAATTAAAAGAGTCACAGAGTCTGCTCCACTCATGAAAAGTAATTACTACTTTTTAAATAGCACACATAGTCATTTTATAAAAATTCAAAAATTAAGAAGCCAAGAGAAGAAAACCCAAGCATCTAGAGATAACGACCGTTAAGATACTATGGCTATCCTTCTAGATGCTGTTTTCCTTAACTGCACCGTGCGTGTGGATGTCAGTGCGTGTTTGTTTTTTTTTAACACAAAAATAATCCCCCTTACTTTGCAGATGAAGAAACCTAAGGCCTGGTAAACTTGTTCAAGATTGCACATCAAAGGAGTCTGTAAAAATTCAGGATTAGAACCTCTTGCCTGTTGGGCCAATGGTCTCTCCTACCACCTCCTCCATATAGAAGAAATAAGTGATTAGCATCTTGGATAATTTAGTGCCTCGTCCATAGCAGGTGCTCAATAAACTCACACAGGCGGACGTGAATGATGCCAAATGGGCCCTCATGTTTCTTTATCTCAGTCCAGCTCTGTCCAAGCAAGTTTCATCAGAGATGCTCCTGATTGTCAGTAACACCAGAGAGCACAGTTTTTAACAAGCTTCCAATTCCCAAAGAACACAGGGATATAGCTGGTATATAACTAAGAATTTTTGCTACTGAAAGTGCTTCACTTTGGAACATTTTCTTTTGGCTTTATTGTAAAATGAGGCACTATTTTGGATCCTTTTATATAGAGTTTATTTAGAATTCAGTTTTGGATTCGCCCCATTCCCTACGAGGGAGGCTCAGAAGGAGCAGAAAGCATCGAGACATTTGCATGAGGTATGCCTTAAGTTTCAGTTAAGATCAGACTTAACTATGACTAAAACAATTTCTGATGGGGCTAGTCATGTCAAGAATTGTAACACATTACTAACATGACAAGGAAAAGATAACCTACGGTTTTGCCAGTGTTTTCTGCTTCATTAACCAGCTGCCTAGGGCCAGGGAGATCAACCCTGTGAAACAAACAACAATTTTGGAAAGGAAACTCACATTTAGGTGTCATGCAAAGCAGTTAACGTGGCAGTTCTAGTGAGAAGGGAAGTGTAATTCTTAAAGCAGCAAAATGTCGAGGTTATCTTTCAATAACGAGAACAAGAAAACCTGACTAGCCTGCTAGCCTGAGATGTGCTTGACATGGGAAAACCCATTTGCCTCGTGACTTAAGGAAATATGTTTAAATGTGTCTAGTTCTGGGGGTTGGAGAATCAAGCTAATACCTTCACTCCATCTCACAGTACTGGAGATGATTCTGGGTCCTGGGCATGTCTGAAGACGTGTTCTGAAGGGAGGCCTCCAGCTTTTGTGAAGTGCTAGCTCATGCCAAAACAGAATCAGGCAATCTGGGAAACTGAGCTATGAGACATTCCAAAAGTAGTGCTCCCAAAAGGCTAATGAGTTTCCTGGATCCTTTCCACCCTTTATTTCATTCATTATTCCACAAATATTTGTGGAGTGCCTCCTACTATGTGCAAGGCACTGTTCTAGATGCCAAGGGATATATAGCAGTGTAGACACAGACAGAAATCGCTGACCTCGTGGAGCTTACATTTCAGTGAGAAGAAAACAATAAACAAGTCAAATATATAGTAGATTAGATGGTAATATGTGCTATGAAAAAAAAATGAAGCAATGCTAGTGGAGGGAGCATCTGGACTGGGGTCTGCGATCTTAGAGCAAGACCTCACTGGGGAGGGGATGGGAGGGGAGGGGCGGAGGGCCGCTCAGGTCTACGCACAGAGGGACTGAGTCCTGGGGCACCACAGATGAGGGTGGAAAGGAGCGGCCTGCCTGGGAGGCAGGAGGAAAACCAGGAGAGCGTGTTGTCCTGGAAGCCAAGGGAAGATAGCATTTCAAGGAGACCGGAGTGAGAAACTGCGTTAAATCCATCAGAACCATCAGGGAAGGGAAATCTGAAACTGATGTAGCAACACCAGCAGGAGGCATTTCAGTATTTTGGTGGAGCAGAGTGTGCAAAAGCCTGAGTGGAGAAGGTTCAAGAGAGGATTTGGGAACCTGAACACACACGACTATGTGAGACATTCTGCTGAGAAGAGCTCAAAGAAATGAGATGGTACCTAGAAGGGGATGCGAGACTGAGGCAAGTTTTTTTTTCTTTTTTGGTGCTGTTTTTTTTTTTTTTTTCTTGTGAAGGATCACAGAAATGACAACATGTGCTGATGGGAAAGATTCAGCAGAGACGGAAAAATGAGTGATAGAAGACAGAGAGAGGCAAGGCGTTGGAGCCAAGTCTGTATGGATGCAATCGGAAAACGGCTCCAGTGCCCCAGGGAAGGGGGTGCCTTGAGTTGGGGGCACTGACAGCTCCTCGATCATACAGGGAGGGAGGGCAGAAACATGGGCAAAGGTGTGGGTATGGCGGTGGGCTGGGTATGGTTTGTGGAACCCCTCCTGATTGCATCGAGACAATCATCCGGAGGAGTGAATGGTGTAGAGACAGGTGGTACACACCAAGCTTTCCAGTGGTTCAACTCTACTTCCACTTATGTGACTGACCCAGAAGACGTCTAATAAATTCCCTTCCTCTTTCTTTTCTTTTATTATAAATAACCACAGTTCACTTCTGTTGCTTATGACCAAAGACCAAATCTTTCTTGAGGCCTACGGTTACCCCATTTTCTCACTGAAAGTTTGACTTTAATAAAATAATAATCCTATTCTATCAAATCCTATGCAAGTGCATAGGAAGACCTGCTTGCAATATACTAACAAGCCAAACATTATGGGTTCCTCTACACCTACTGCATGGAACCAAGAAATAATGATTTACACTTAGAATACCAAATTGGAAATGCTAAATCAGTATGCCAAACTGCTTAAAGAAAAACACTTCTATACACGTGAGAAAGCAAAAAGGACTGACACCAAAATTCAAATTGCCTGAATATTTCTTCAAATTCTCTTTTCAGTTAAACTCTAAAATATCTACCAAGACAGAATGGAGATGAATACATGTACAACTTTCCTTAGAGTGTAGAGTAATACTTCAATTCAGTAACTCAGGAAGGAAAAGCCACGTGAAGAATGCACGAAGGGGTGATCTGGAGGCACGGAGAAGCATTTTCACAGTGGATGGCAGTGTTTTATCTGGGAATGGCATCTGAGAGGGCAGTCAAACCGAGTAAGAAAGAAGGAAAATCAGACTCTCCCACAAAGAGGGACATTTTGAAGATCACAGACGAGTGGAAATTTCCAGACTGTGCAGACTAAGATGAGTCTTCATGATATAACGTGTTGTCCCCCTCCCGGAAATTCAGAGTTATTAAACTGCCGCAAAGACAGCTGCTTCTGAGATGAAATCAGCCTTGCGACACCAAGCAGCAGGAGGGTGAGGGTGAGGAGCTGCTAACTTCCCATGGAGACCAGCCCCAGGAGCTTCTGCTTTCAGAAAGCTGCACTGGCTACCCTGTATCCTACGGGGGTGGGGTGGGGTGGGGGGCATCTGCATCCTGAGTAGCCCTGAAGACTCACAGGGAAGGGCGAGGCCTGGTAGGAGCTGAGAGTCAACAGCAATGGCTCTTTCTCCCAGAGGACCCTGTGCTGGCTCATCCTTCGCTAGGAAGGGTGAGATAGATGCTCAGCCCTTTGGGCTAAACCCACAGAAACGAAACTGCCAAGGAAACAAAAGCAAAGCAAAGTAAACACATGCACACTCAAAAATCTCCCAAGATAAGAGCCGTGTGTCAGGTGTTTTCAGCCTCCAGCCCTAAGGGTTTGGCTGGCCAGTAACCGACTGTGAAGAAAGCCCCATCCCATCAGTAAGAATGACTGTTTGGTTTAACTGTTTGAACGCGTCCCCTATCTTCCCTCACCTGAAGGCACAGTTCTAAGACCCTCCTGCCTCCACCCCAATTTCTCAAACAGATTGTAAAAGCTTACATATGGATGCTGTGCTACATGTCAGATGCTCTTCTAAGATCTTTATGTGAATTAATTAACTTAATCCTCACAACAACTCTAAAAGAGTAGAAACTATTGTTGTCTTGAGGTTTCCCAGAAAGCAGAGACTGAGGTAAAGGCTTCCACGCTGCTAGGGAGTCCCCAGGGGCCTGAGGCAGAAAAGCCAGCCACTGCCTGGTTCAAGGACCAATACTGGCTCAGTCTCTGGGGCCCATCTTCCAAAAGGCTGTCTGATGACGACTATCTAGAATGCACAGCTCCCACCTCCCATTAGTCAAAGGTTTCCCCTGGGAGTTTTTTTAATACCCCTTTGTTTCCAGGTTGGACATGTGTGGATGCCACTTTGTGCCATGCGGGAGGTAAGAGGCAGGACACATGGTATAGGCATGAAGCTACAAGCTATCAGGCTGCACCTACATGAAGTGAGCAGGAGGTTACACAACTGGTCACTCCAGTGGTGGCTGAAATACACAGAGGAGAAGCTAGGAGAATCTGATGTGCTAACTTAAAAGTTTCTGATACAATTATTAATTCTCCTCTCTCTATGAAGAAACTTGGGCAAAGAAAAGTGAATTCAGGCAAGGTTTCAGAATAGACAAGAGCAAAACCAGGCAGTCTGGCTCCAGAATGTTCTCTCTTAACCACCATGCTCTCAGCCCCTACAGATGAACTGCAACTACCTAGAAGTCTGCCAGCTGCCTCGCTGCAGCTGCCACATTTGAGCTACAACAGATGTAAAGAATTAGTCGGGAAACCAGTCAGTGTAATAAAATAAGTATCACCGATAACGTTCACCATGCAATGAAAAGAAGATGCAGCAAGAGAGTGTTCCAAACAGTGCAAGTGGGAGAATCAGTTAGAAACTGCTGCTCAGCCACAAAGAAAGACATTTAATGAAAGCACCCCTGGGGAAAATGCATAAGAAATATGACTCATCAGAACAGAAATAAATGACATAGAGACTAACAAGACAGTAGAAAAGATCAATGAAATGGAGGGCTGGTTTTTTGAAAAGATAAACAGACAATCCTTTAGCTAGACTCACCAAGAAAAAGAACAAGAGGACTCAAATAAAATCAGAAATGAAAGAGACAAAAAAGAAGAAGGAGAAGGAGAAGAAGGAGGAAAAGGAGAAGAAAAATAAAAAAGGAATCTGGCTCTGGTAAGGGTTGGCAAAGAAGAAACTAAGTCGCGATCGTGTCCGTTAATACTTTCACTTTTATAATACCCCGAAATAAATGGGGGCAGCCATGAAGAAAGGAAAAGGCAGCGTCCTCCTCTTCATTCCTTCCTGAATTTGAGGGGGAACTCCAAGGGTTCAGAAAAGGAAGAAGTGCATCAGAAAACAGAAAAGTCATTGAAAAACTTAACCCAAACAAAAGTGGAACAAATTAAAACAAACAAGAGACCCAAATCAAAGGAGTGCTAAGACTGCTGAGCTTTAACAGCTTGAAGCCAAGCATTTCCCCTTTCAGAACGGGCGTTTCTTATGATGTGAAAGATTTAGTTCCTTGAATTCAGAAATTTTGATTTTTTTGTTTTTATGTTTTTAAGCAAAAAACTTAAACTGAACTTGTATCTTTCCTTCCCCTAACCCGGAAGGTTGGAAGGCCACAGGAGACAGAAATTCCTGGGTTGAAAGTAAGTAAAGGTCTGGCAGTTAGGCTAAATAAGGGTTGAGCTCTAATTTCTTCTTTTGCATTTCCATTAATTTAAAGTGCTAAGTTGCCTGTTTGCTCTAAAACATGTGGTTGTCCTCTTTGCAGTGTCCCTTTAAATAGATTTTCCTTCAGCTCTGCCAAAAATAGCTAGAGCAGGTCCTTTGAGAATCTCATTCTTAGTCTTAAAAAAAAAAAAAAAAAAAAAAAAAAAAAAACACTCTCCTCCCCACCCCATACACATAAACAGGCAATATCTCCCACTTCTAACCGGGTCCTCCAATCAGAAATAGTAAATCTTTTCAGGAGTAAAACAGAGCTGATCAAGGAAGTAATTCTCCCAACCCGTTTCTGCTTATTCACTGATGTAATCATCAAATATTGAGTCCCTCTTTTGGGATTAGCAGCTAGTCAGGCCCCAAGCTGAAAACCCAAATGCCTACAGGGTAGCCAGGCAGGTAGGGGGCATGAAAGAGTGGGCGAGGCACACAGGCCAAAGGGACTGTTTGGGGACCAGGCAGACTGAAGCAGGCATGCCCGGGGGGATAGGGTGTGGCCTCTACTCAGTTCCAGACAATTGTTAGCAAGGAGATCTGAATTTTTTCAAGTACAATTACCCCCATGACAAATGCTGGAAACCTGTCCAAATGTTAAAAACAGCAAAGTGGGGGACGACAATACCAAATAGAACACGTGTGGGCTGCTCTGGCTAGAGGCCCTTGTTTGCAACCTCTAGGTAAGAAACAAAGATAAAAGAAGACAGACTGCCTGTCCCCTGGGAGCTTATGACCCAGTAGGAGAGAGAAGATACACCCCTGGTAAAGGTGGAATGTGATCCACGCTAAACAAGAGGAGGAAGCACAGGCTGTGGGAGTTCGGGGAAGTGAGAGGGCACCTGAGGCAGAAAGGATTCTTGTAGGCAGAGGCTAAAGCATGAGGTCGACGCTGGCAGCAGAGGCTAGAGAGAGAGCATTCCAGACAGAGGAAAATGAGCTACAAAAGGCAAACAGAGGGAGCAGGGAAGAGAATGTTTGAGGAATGGTCACGAGACCATCATGCTTCTACCCAGCAAGTATCCATGAGTGCACTCCACGCAATAGGGATGCAGTGGCAGTCACAAGGAACGCGAGATGAGGCTGCAAAGTCTGACAGGGCCCAGTCCAGACCAGAGTTTTATCTTAAGAGCAGTGGGGAAGCTGCCTTTGACATTTTTTTTTGAAGCAGGGGAATCACATGTTGAGATCTGCAGTGTTCCAAGCTCCCCGGCTGCAGAGCATGCATTCTGCGGACTGGAAGGGAGCCAGAGGAAGCCGGGAGGAGGTGCTGAGAAGCAGCCTGGAAAAGAGACAATGACAACTTGGAGTAAGGGGATAGCGATGAAGACAGAGAGAAGTGGATGGATTCAGGAGATGGCTAGGGGTTAAAATCACCAGAATTATCAGTTCAGGGTAGGAGTCGGTGAGGCAGGAGCCAAATGGGACTCAAGAATGTGGTCAGTGTGGCTTCATGGCGGTGTGAGGCCACACCACCAGTGGCCCAGCAGCCAAGCAATTCTGTACCGGCAGCAGTGGGAGTCCAGTGGTTACTAGAGAGAAGAAAGGTTCAGGAGCCAGGGTGTATGGCTGAGGGAAGGCTGCCAGAGAAGCTCACAGGAGCTTTCCATCTTAGAAAGCCATCATCTCAAAGGTACTGTTTTCTTTTAAATGTGCTTTGTAAAATTCCACAGCTATTTTGTTTGGACTAGGCTTGATGGCAAGGAAATAACTAGCTCTCCTCGTGTGTTCAACAGCTCTTCACTAAGCTAAATCTTATCCTCTAGACTTGGGTTTAAGGAGGAAAGAATACTAGAGTATAGGTATAAGACAGATGTTACTGCCAAGTATCCATGCCAACTTCCTTTTATTTCGACTCTTTCTTAAGAACTTCAAGGAATGCTAGTTAACCGCCAGGGCCCATCCTCCTGGGCGCCAAAGCCTAGCAACGAGTTTCTTGATAACTACAGGTATTTTCACATGAACCCAATTCACTCTGCTTCTAGATCATTAAGAAAATATGAATACATCCTTCTTCATTTGCAAGAATACCTGGAAGTACTCAGACTCTAGTCACAGGAAGGAGAAAACAACCAAGCCCCTAGGTGCTCAACCCTTGATAACTAATGACAATGGAGTCTGCATATTTTGATAAAGTCTCACTTGTGTGGCAAGTATCTGCCCCACAATATTCCTTAATGATCCCTACAATGTACAGAAGTCACAACATGTAACACATTCAAATATACACTAGACAATTAGATAATGAAAAGAATAATAAGAAATCAGCCAGCAACAATGGGACTACAGTTGATTTTGCTTTTTGCATGTCTCTCTCACCCTCTACCCTCCAAATCCTGGAATTTTAGTGTATATATGCCCACACTGCAGATGTATTCATCTTCCCTCCCACATTGACCTTTGGTCCCATATGTCTTGATTGAATTAGCATGCCATGCAAAGATCGTTCAATAGACTGAATGTTCTCTGTGAAATGTTCTTTTCCTAAGCCTTGCAGTAGGCACTGTGAGCTACCTATTCACAGCTCTGCTTTTATACTGGTACCCATGCCTCCCACAAGTGGCCCAGGTAAATCCTGTTCAGTGTACAAAATCATGGTGGTCCCATTCCCCTTGCTGGCGATTGCTTCAAACCAATGAGATGTGACGGGAAGTCCATTGGGAAAACTTCAGGGAAAAGTATCATCATAGGTCTTAAAAGGAGACTCAAAGAAGAAATAATGCCTTTTCTGCCTCTGGACAACCACTAATGTGCAAGGATTTAACGCAACAGCTTATGACCCTGCGAGGAACTAGCCCATACTATAAGGCTGGCTGTGAGCCTTATGGAAATAACCTGAGCATTTCATGAACCGAGAAATTATCCGGCCCTCAGCACTGATCTTATGTAATGACACAATAGATTTCCTTCTTGTTTAAGCGATTTTGAATTGGATTTTCTGTTTTTTACAGCCCAAAGCATCCTAATGATACAGTATCTCTTTGGAGAAGCAAGAATTAGAGCTCTGTCTCTCCAACAATACCCTAGCAATAAAGGAACAGTAGCTTCAAAAAAGAAAAGAGGCTAAGATTTATTTCTCAATACGTTTTGGGAAAACCAGCTGTGAAAAGGTATTTTTAATAGTCACTCCTGATGTAAGGAGAGTCTTCTGAAATCCTCCCTCGCAGCATAAACACTGTAATAAAGTTACAATGACCCACTATGAATGGCATGTGTGGGGATATACAACATACTTGGAGTCATCAAAATATGTAAACATTAGGGAACTACCATGAAATTAGTCTTTATTACTCATCTACTTTTATTTCCTTCTACAATTATAAGATCGGGAAGTATTTTCTTCTCTACTCCCTCTTCTAGATGATGAAAAAACATAGAATCACATGATTGAAAGGAAACTCAGAAAACTGAGGCTCAAAGAGGTGGAATGATTTCCATAAGGCCCCACAGCTAGCTGGGGACCATTTTCTTTCCTAATAAAAATGCTTTATGTGTGGTTTTAAAAGAGTCATTTGCTGAACACTCAATGTAAAGCAAAGTTGAATTGTAAATATATGGTAAGTCAAAATCGTATGTTTTTCTTAGTAATTTAATTATGAAAATAAAATCTTTTTGAACTCACTGCTTTGAGCTTCTTCTTTCTATTTCTAATACCTTCCGAAATCCCAATCCATTCCTTTCAATACCATTTCTCTCTCCTAGAAAATCCCTGCATATGGCCCATTCAAAACAGACTGTTTGTATCATAATGGCCTGGGAAATAAACCAGAAATGCAGATTCCCAGGCAGTCTGGTTTGGTACCCCGGGGGTGGGGCCCAGCCACCAGCCATGTCACCGTAGATAAGCACGCAGGTGAGCCTAACTGTGCTTTGATGCTCATGACTCCAGACTGTATACTAGATCCTAGGACCCAAAGAGAAAACATCTAATTATCATAGTAGATTTGAGCTGGCACAACAAAAATATGTGCATAGTTGCCTATAATTTTCATGTTCCCTCTGAGGTCTGAAATAAACCCAAGAGCTCTGTGATTTGGATGTACCCTGGTAATCATATTTGCTTGGAGGTTTGAAGTTTTTATCCTTTCCCCTTAAGACGTTCCTTCCCTCTGAATGCATTTCTACTTGGGATTAAATCGAAAATGTCTTAACTTTCCCTCCACAGCTAAAGGAAATCAATTTTGGAAAGTGTTTCAAAAGAGTACTTTAAAAAATACACAATACAAAATGTTGTCCCTTTGAACCAGACGCCTGTGATGAACAGGGCAAACACAGTAGGTAATGAGAGAAGTAAACACTGGGTTTTCCAGCAGAACCAGCCCTGAAACCAAAACTTCGGAAGGAAGCTGACCATTAAGTAAATGGACCAGAGGACAATAGCTCAGGCGTATCCTAGGTTAAGTCTGAACCTGAGAAAACTGGAATGAAACAGACAAACCCCTTGTCCCAAGTTAACTTTCCCTTACTGCTTGATTTTAAAATAGGACAGTGCTGTAAACGAGAATATAGAGTTTAAGTGGAATCTTAGAACTCCTCTGGGTGCCAAAGAATTTTTTTCAGACCTAAATAAATGCTCCTTACTGATCCAGCAGTGCTCATTTATACCCATCTCCTCTGAGACATTTCAAATCTAGAGGCTCCAGAGACCAAGAAGACAGCATGCTGAGAACTTGAGTCTGTGTGTTCTAACATTGCCTCTGACAGTCTCAGATTACAGGCATGAGAGTGTGTCTATATGTAGATTTCTTAATGGTTAAATGAACAAGGAAATGTCATGTAACCTCACAGAACCAAAGAAAATCAATGATGTTAAGTATCAAAGACAACGTATAATGCTCCAGAAATGATATAAAATACCTCTAGCCACAAAATTGGTTTAAATTCCTTGGAAGGCAAAAAGTCAAGTTCATGACTATAACTTGCATATTCCAGTTGCATATTCCTTGGGTTAGGGATAAAGATGGACTGAACTTAATGGGGTTGGGAGAGCAGAGAGTGGAACAAGAAAGAGAAAGTGAACCATCCACCAGGAGATGAACAGGCTCAGCTGTTCCAGATCTACCTTAAGGGTTTTGGTTTTTCTCTTTTAATCTTTTTTCTTTAAAGATTCCTAACAATCCTCAGGGCATTAAAAAAAATGGGAAAATTCAGCACTGGCTCTGCTGGATCCCCATTTACTCTCCATCCCTCTCAGTGCAATTAAGTTCTCATCACACTGAGCAGCTTGAGGAGCCCGACTGCTTTCAGCTGGTCCCTAACCTTCTCGTCTAGCTGCTCCCAGCAGGCGTGGAGGCCTCCTTACCATCCAGTGGCCATAAAGCACTCATGAGCCTCCCTACCAGTGATGGCGGGGTACATGTGTGTGTGTACCTGGAACTTCCTCTGTTTGGGGCAGGCCCTGCAAGGGTGCAAAAGTTTGCAACTAAGATCTAAACCAGCTTTTCCGTTTAACAAACGCCTGACTGGGTTGTATGGAACAGGCAGCAAACCGTCATCTGAGCATCTGGAGTTACTTTTTAAAGCTCAGTTCCCATTATTTTAAACACATTTCAGCAGGATTCTTTGACATTTTGGGGGCATTCTCCTTGCAAACTTGCATGTTCCCTGCTATGCTTTAATTTTTCTGAACATTCATGAATGGGGTTTCCGGACCCATTTCTACTGTGGGGGGCAGCGTCAATTCTCAAACAATTCTCAGGACACCAGCAGGGTATACGTGAATTCAACTCAATTCTGACACTATCTCCCTGAAGATCGCTTCAGATTCCACAGGTTAAGGGTCTGGTCCTACAAGACTGCCCCCCAATACACACACACACACACACACACACAGATGCAAGCGCAGATTACCTGCGCTTCTGACCGACTGGCCACAGAGTAGATGCCAATGATTCCCTCCAATGTGGAATGCCAATCCCAAATCCAGGTTGTCACCTGTACTTCTGACTTACTAGCTATGTATCAGAAGTTCCCACAGTACCTTCCTTGGATTCTATTAATTTGCTAGAATGCTCACAGAACTCAAGAGAAAAAGGTTATTTATTAGATCACTGTGATATAGTAAAAGGATATAACTCAAAACAGCCAGATGAAAGACATACACAGGGCCAGGTGTGTGGGAAGGGGTAAAGAGTTTGCATGCCCTCTACACGGTGGCCACTCTGCCAGCATCTCCATGTGTTCACCAACCCGGAAGCTCCCCAAACCCCACGTTCTTTGGTTTTTATGGAGGCTTCGTTACATAGTCATGATTAAATCCTTGGCCATTAGCAATTGATTCAACCGCCAGCCTCCAGGTAATCAGGATGCTCTGATTACCTCAGAGGGCAAGCGGGCATTTGTCAAATACAATTCCTTTATCTTCTATACTTCTTCAAAGGCTTTATTACATGTAACTTTAAAAATCAGTGACATTGTAGATAAAGAGGAGCCTACTATCCATATTTGACAGGTGAAGAAACTAAGGAATTGAGAGGTCAATGGCTTGTCCAGGGCTGGTAAAGGGGCTTGTTAAGAACAGTTAACTCTAAAATCCAGGCCTCTTTACGACAAATCCAAGGTCTGTAAACCCATAACATACTCCTGTTTGCCCTTGACCGTCACCAGAACACAGGACTCCTGAAAACTCTGCCTGGTGACCTGGTAGCAGGGAGGTCACCTGCCTAGGCTCCTGCTTACCGCTCATCACCACAAGAGCAACCGCCTCTCCACGCCCGAAAACTCGGCCTAGCGGCCTGGTCACACAGCCACTTCCCCAGCCTACTTTGCAAAGACCATCTGGCATGTGCTGCTGCTAGCCACTGCAGTTAACATTTCACACAGTTCTTTCCTCAGCCTCCAGCATACCTGATGCAATAGGGCAATCGACACAAACGTAAGCAGAACTGAGACCAGTTTTAGTGCTAAGATAAGAACTTTCTAGGAGGTGAGAAAAGGGCCAGCAATCAGCCTTAAACCTACTTTGCCAAGTGGTTCATGAGCAGCTGTAACATCTGCCTATTTTTCTCTGGGAGCCGATGAACAAGGCTGTGGATTTCAGAGACCCGAGACTCCTGGTTCTCCAGCTCTGCAAAGGTAGGAGGGAAGTAATATTTGATCAGTGTCACAGCTAAATCAGTTTACAAGACAAAAATAAAAAAAAACCAAAGGTTGGGCACTAACAGACTGAGGATTTCTCAAAGGTTTAACATCCTGTTCTGTGTACTCATCACTAGAATGACTAGATCTTGAAGTGCTTTCTGTAACAGAGTTCATTAAAAAAAAAGAAAAATGGCCGTCAAAAAATTCCAGCCAAAATGATGACGTGGTGAAACGGAGCCAGTGAACTGCACGCTCAAAGCAGGAACAAATTTGGGAGCAGCTGGCTCCCTAGAGTGAGGGCTTCATTTCAAGGAAAGAAGGAACTTGATGCACTCACCAAGTTATAAACAAATTGTACATGAACAACATTGCAAGGGTCTCAAATGTCAAAACAACGCCTCAGGGCAACATCAAAGAAATCAAAGGAAATGTCCAGTTATTCTCAAACCACGTGTGATAGCCAGCCTGGTGCAGAAGAAAGGAATGGCACATCGAATATGTACATCTTTCTGCGAACCTGTCACCTACGTCATGGCCTGTCACATTCGCTTGGTTGAACTTGGGTAAGTGACTGCGTTTGTCTAGGCAATAGAATGATGGTGCTCACTACACCTATTTATAGGACTGATGTGGGGTTTACTTAGAGCACGGTTGCTATGGGTTTGGAAATTCTCTGAGAAAAAAATCAAATAAACACTATCTTCACTCCTAGCTTGCTTTCATGTCTTTCTACTCCCTGTTTTAAGGGGACAACTACGAGCAGACAAGGCCATCAGAACATTAGTCGCTACTAACTTAGACCAGTAGTGGTTACCAGGGTAAACAAACTCTGCCGGCTTCAAGGATGCAGGAAGAGCCACAGGCTACTGGCATCGCAGCACTGTGGGGTTTCACACCAGATTTGAAGCTGAGAGAATATCTCACTGCCCTTACAGGAGGCCTGCCCCCCGGAGACAGATTCCGGTATACGTAGGGTCGCTTGCACCTAATCCTTCTGTATTTTAATACCAGTAATATGATGCTAGGGACCTGGATGATACAGCTTAAGAACGATCAGAAGCTGTAAAAGGAAGCCATGAGGGAAAGCAGACTGGGAAGTTATATAAATGGTGTTGCACTGAGGAAAACACTTCCAGTGCTCAGTTTAGGTAACGTGAAAAGTTTGATTCATTCTGCAAAATGCTATTCAAGGCTGGGAAAAACCCAAGGAGTTAGAACTCCAATAGCCAAAATTAGAAAGGCAAACTTGCTTTTCTCTCCTCTCCCCACCCCCACAAACACACTTCTGAAGTTTCTCTCCTCTATAGTAAATTCGACCTGGTAGCAACAAGGCCCTTAGTAGCAATCCTGACGTGGTTTCGTTTTGATTCTGTGTCGGTCTCATGAGCGTGTATGTGGGTAGTTAACATGGGGAATACGAAGGGTTGGATAATATTTATTTTGGGATACTGACTGTTCTTTGAAATAGAAAAAAATCTATTCCATCCTCCTCAAAACTGTGACAAAAAGAAAACTTACTTGCTGCTTTGATGAAACTTCTTTGAAACTGGTACATCATGAGTGGTCCCGGAAGCATTCTGGAATAAAAGGATGTACACTAGTCAGCTTAATAAAAACAATCATATTCTCTCAAAATAGCAGCCTAGAGACTGCCAAACTGTATTACATTTCTCAAAGACAAAGATCACAGGGAAACAATGCAACTCAGCTTAGACCAACTTAGTTTCCCTTTTCAAGGTTCCGAGATTTCCGCTGAAATTTTCATTCTCCTTTTTAAGGGAATGGATACAACTATGTTTCGTAGTCACAACTGGAAAAGTACTAATGCAAAAGTCTAGCACAAACCAAGAGATTTCATTTTCAGTCAGTGACTCACTCATCAACAAGAGCATTTTAAGATATGTCTGAATAACAGGCAATTAACTAAACATTTGCAAATATCTGCAGGCGCTCTTGTCTCCCCAGCACCTTGTTATTAGAATCAGTTCATCTGTAAGTGTTAGGAGAGACTTTTGCAGGTGTTTTTGTGGCGAATTCATTATGGAGTGCTGCTCAAGAATGCCAAAGGGCTAGAACCCCTAACATCAGGCAGGACACAATCAAATTTTACCTGCTATTTTTAAAAATCATGTTTTAAAAACAAACTCATAGACACAGACAACAGAAGGGTGGTTGGTTACTAGAGGCGAAGGGGGCTGAGAGGAGGCTGAAGATGGTAAAGGGGGTTAAATATATGGTGACGGAGGGAGACTAGACTTTGCTGGTGAGCACACAATGCAATATATAGACGATATATTACAGAATCATACACTTGAAACTTATATAATGTTATTAACCTAGGTTACCCCAATACATTTAATGAAACATGTTTTATACTTATTGTTTATTAGTAAATCAATATCAACATGTAAAAGGAAGTGCTAAATGCAAACCTCTACAATACAGCTTTCTGTAAACTACAATGGTAATATTTGGGGTACAAATATTTAATGCGTATGTTAAACTATAAACATATCAGAGGTTTTTCTGATAGTCCAGATAATAAACTTCTCAACAGACTATTTTTCTTGGCTCAGGTTTTACTCTATTCTCATCAGAGCTCTTAAGTCAACTCTTAGCCATCACTTACATCTTATTCTTGACTTTAAGATCCTTCCTTCAATCCCCCCAATAGCCAATAAACCAGCATCACCTATTCCTTTTCTGTGGCTTTCCTCCTTTGCTTTTGAGTCAAGGGTATCTTCACAAAAACCTGTACAAGTGCTTACGCCATTCATGATGATAGTTCTCCTCTTTAAGGCTGGGTCCCCTACCTTCCTGTGTAAGAACCACAGCGAAAAACTGTAATATTCCTACCCTCCAAGTCTAGCATAAATTTCAATCTACTCATGAAACTGAGATAGGGGCGCTAGTCAATCAGCACTCCCTTAATAACAGATAGAGGGGTCGGGAGGTAACAGATATAACATTGCCTGTATCATTACAAGAAAATAGTCTCTTCTCCATAAAGTGATCTCTTCCATTCTAAGCAGAAGGAGTAAAAAAGGAGTCCCATTAAGTTCTCATTTTTAAGGACCAATGTGAGCAATCCCCTCTATTCACAAAATACATAGGGTATGTAATCGTGCATTTGCATCAGAAGGGGATATGTGATCCCTTGTTTTCTTAATCGAGTATTCAGGAATTTCAAACTACCATAGTTTAGGTTTTGTGAAAGGCGAGTTGTCACAGTAGCTTCTTATAAAGCAGAAAGCTTCCTGAATCACTCATGGCACCATGGCAGCCCATCAACTATAGATGATTTACAATCAGATTGACCAGCTGAGCTAACTGCACCCACACATAAGCTGTTTTCACATCTCAAACACCCACCCCACAGCTCTCTGGAGGCTGAAAATAAAACTGCTTTCTTCCTGATTGCCTGATAACAAGCTGGCACTCTGCAAATGGAAAGTCCCTACCTTAGGTAGGTCTTCAGAGCACTAGTGATGGTTTTGATCTCCCATTCCGCACAGATATCCACTTCTGTTTCAGAAGCTGTTTTGGGGTCTAAAACGGAGAAAAGGAAACGTGTAAAGCAGAGCAGAAGATACAGCTAAAAAACAAGCATACATAATAAATGCATTCAGCCTCACTACTAACCAAAGAAATCCAAATTAAAACAAAAATGACACCTATTTTTTGCCTATTAAATGAGGAAAGTGTTTTAAAATCCAAATACCTATTGCTGGCAAGAATGCAGTGAAACTGATCCTCTCATAATCTGCTGGAGGCAGCAGAGATCAATGCAGCAGTTTTAAAAGGATGTATCAAGCAGTATGTATCAAGAGTCATAAAAATGTTTATACCCTTTGAACTGGTAATCCCACTTCGTACAATCTTTCTTCAGGAAATAAGATAGGAAATGAGAAAAGTTACATACCCCCAAAATGTTTAACACACACTATTCTTTATAACAGTAGAAAAAAATTTTTAAGAGAGTCAATCTAAATGTCCAATAATAGAAGAATGATTAAGTTAATTGTGGTATGTCTACTTGATGGGGTATGATGTCGTTTTCACATGAGAATGATGGCTATCTAATAATAGGGAAAATACCCACATTTTCATGTAATAATAAAATCATGGAGCAAAGAAAAAGAAAGATCAAGATTTAAAAGTTTATGAGAAACTCATATGAAGAAAAGCTGAAAGGAAGTACTCTAAAATTAAAATAGTGGTTGGCTTAGAGTGATAGTACTATGTTTTCCATGTTTTCTAAACTGTGACTTGATTCCATTACCTTTATATAGATTTTTAAATTGCCTTAAGCCAAGAAGCGCGATGAGAACCACCATGATTGTATCAGCTCCTGATCACTTCTTCTTTTATTTCTTCTTGCGTGGACTTTTAAACAAATGTGTGTATTTTAAATAGGTGTGTATTATTTTTAAAAAGACAGATAATTCTTGTATTCTTCCTGAGCTGCACGCAGGTGTGAATAAGAAGCGGAGGTTGGGGACTATGACATAACGGGCTTCACAAACCAGCAGACCCCCATCTTACCGCCAGCAAGGCAATTGGAAGTGGAGTCTTTCAGTGGATTGAAGGGAGAATCCAGCTTCTACAAACTAAAGACTAGTGATTTGCCCCCCTTTTCTTTCTGCACAGCGCCGCATTTTCAGTTAGGCAGCTGCCCTTTTTTCACACCTACTCCAAATGCTCAACTGAGGCTCTGCCCTTCCACTTGTGGGGAATGAGATTCAAGACAGACCAATCACGCACAGCATCTCCCTGGACCCTGTGACTGGTTCAAGGATGGCCCAAGACCAAAGCCAGCTGGGTCAGAGTGAACGTCATGACTTTTCTAGGAGATAAGAGGAAAGGATACTTGCTGTTTCCTGCTGGGCTTGCACCTGGAAGCTTTTGTAACTACTCGAGGTGCCACCACAGAGAGCCTCAGAATAAGTCCGACAACAAAGCCAGAGACGAAAGCAGCAGAAAAAGTGGGTCTTGATGACATGATTTGAGCCCTTGTATGTCGGCATGCCTTTTTAATTATGTGAGCCAATAAATGCCCCTTTTCCTTAAGCCAGTTGAGGTCAGGTTTTCTGTTTTGTATAATCCAAAGAGATCTAAATGACACAGCAGATAAACAGAGACAGCCACTGTCTCTTTCTAAACAGTCTCTAAGAGTTCCTCCTGCAGGGCCAACAACCTTCCAGCTGGAAAGGGGAATGAGTCACAGGTGGGCATGATACATTTTCTGTATACTGGGAAAGAACCCACTTTCATTCCAGTAAGAGAAGGCCAAATAGTCATGAGTGGCTTAAAGATTTAGGCTCTAATCCCCAGGTGAGGGCCCAAATCCAGCTGGTCCGTACTGCTCTCGGTAGGTTCCCCTGACATCTATTGGGAGATCAGAGAGGAAAGCCCCAGCTCATAAAATGTTTGGCTCCTAACGGGAGCACCTCTATGTATGCGCAGGTGACTCTGGGCAATAATGTCACATGAAACAAACAAGGAAGAACCTAAAGAACATGATTTCATTTCTAGGTCCACAGAATGGTAAACTCCATAGCAAATTTCTGAAAAGTGAACAAAGTGTGATTTTTCCAAATATCCAAAACCTCTGCAGCTTGAATTCTTTTCTTGCTTTGTTATCTCACACTCCTCTTAATGGTTTCTTCCTGCGGAAGTATAAGTACCAAAAAACTTTACTTGGCCTCGCTATGACCAAGACACATGGAGAGCTGCCATACTGCATGGCTCCTGGATGCAAGACAAATGTTACTGTACATTTTTCTGAACAAACCAACTTCTGCCCAAGAAGAGTGAACATGACACTAAACAAGCAGCAGTTGGCAGGTCTGGGAGTTGTGAACTGTTCCATGAACCACATTTAGCAAACTAATGATTAGCTTCCACTTACTCAGGCTCTCTAACCATAGGAATATTGTACAACATTACAGAGAAGAGAGTCAGTTACAGCCAGGCTAAAAGGCTTTTTATAGCAGTGATGAAGCAAGGCTCATAACTTGAGCATGTCCATTTAATATCCAAACTAAATTGAAGACAGCCTACCAAACTGCCCCATTTTCAGAAAGTGCTGCCGGTGTCCACACCTCCCTACCGATGCTCCCCTCCCTCACTAACAGAATCTTCCTGGTAGTGTCTGAACAAGATGCAGAGACGTGATGCAAACTTTTCTTCAGAGCTCAGTCCTTTTCTCCCCATCATGTCACCTGACCATTGCAGTGCTTAGTAAAATTGACTGAAGTTAGAGGAGCAGTCCAACAAACAAAAAGGCCTCATGTGGGTAAAGCTAAATGAGTGGCTGTCTTCCTCAACCTACTCCCATATGAATCTGGAAACACAGGAGACAAACCAGAAGCAGTGGTTACAAGGGGAGGAGCTCTTAGCATTGTCACAATGGATTGGTCCCAAAATTCATCTAGTCCATTGCTGTTGTTGACAAAAACACTAAGGACCTTGCGGAGGAAAGGATGAGGAAAGTCTCCTATGAACTGCTAAATTTCCTAATAATATTATAATAATGTATGCAAATTAAAAATGTTTTTTTCCTTAACTGAGGAGGTAATACATGCACATGGTAAAAACATATTCCAGCAAAACAAACAGATCTACATTAAAAGGCAAGCCTTTCCTATGCTAGAGGCAACTGCTAATATCAGTTTCGTGTGTGTATGCTCTCTCTCATAGCACAAGCATAAACAAGTAAAATATGAATACATACAGCTTTGTAAAAACCGTATTGTACAAAAAGAAGCACGCTACATATGTCATTCTGTACATTGCTATTTTCATTTAACAATATCTTCAGAAATTGTTCCATCTCAGCACACAAATATATCTACTTCACAGGGCTTTACTGCACCATAGCTAAATGTCCCATTCATGGAAACTAAGGTCGTTTCCTGGTTTTGCTATAATAAACAATAATATTTTTACACGTCTTACCTGTAGGAAAAAAAAATCCCAAAAGAATCCCAAAAGAATTTTGGGGTCAAAAAGTATGTACATTTTTTATTTTGAAATATATTGCTTAACTCCTGTATCATTATATTTAAGTATGAGAGTCATCCTTTCCCCAAACCTTTGACATTATATAATCTAACACTTTGATTTTAGCCAATCTGATAGGTTTAAAAAAAGGTTATCCGACTGTTTTGTGTTTTTTAATGAGGAGGATCATGTCTTGTGTTTAAAGTCAAGGTTACTGAGGTATATTCACCCTTTTTTAAGTGTACAGCTCCATGATTATGGACAAATGTAAATAATCATGTAACCATCACCGTAATCAAGATACAAGTCATTTCCATCACCTCCAAAATTAGTCTGTGCCCCTTTATAGTCAATCCCCTCCCTCCACCCCCAGTCCCCAGCAACCACTTTTATATACACATACATAGTACTTTGGAAATCTGTTCAAGTTGTTGTATGACCAGTAGTTCAATCCTTTTATTACTGAGTAGTCTTCAATTTTATGGGTATGCCACAATTTGTTTATCAATGCACTAGCTGATGGGCATTTAGATTGTTTCCAATTTTGGACTGTTATGAATAAAGCTGCTATAAAATATCCAAATACAGGTCTTTATATGGACGACATTTTCATCTCTTGGGTGAACATCTACCAGTGGAACTGGGAAAATATGTTAAGAGTGGATCATACAGTGAGTATGTTTACCAGAGACTGCCAAATTGCTCTCCAAAACAGTTGGGCTGTTTTGCATTCCCACTAAGCAATGTGAGGGCTGCTTCACATCTTCATCAACACACGATATGGTGTTGAATTTTGAAATTTTAGCTATTTAGTAGGCATGCAGAAATAACTCGCTTTTTAAATTTGCTTTTCCTTAATGACTAATAATGTTGGCCATCTCTTCATGTGCTTTTTGGCCATTTGCACATTTTTTTTGGTGAACTGTTTGCTCAAATCTTTTGTCCATTTTAAAAACTGGGTTGTTGTGCTCTTATTACTGAGTTGCAAGAGTTGTTTTTAATATATTCTGGATACAAATAATGTATCAGACATAGTTTCCCAATATTTTCTCCTGATCTGTAGTTTATCTTTTCTTTTTTTCTTAAAATCTTTTAAGGAGCATAAGTTTTTTATTTGGAATAAGTTCAGTTTATCAATTATTCCAATGGTTCCTGCTTTTGTGTTTCCTCTAAGAAATCTTTTTAAAACCAAAGTCACAAAGATTTTCTCCTATGTTTTCTTCTAGAAGTTTTATAGTTTTAGCTCTTAGGGTTAGGAATATGATCCATTTCTAGTCAATTTTTGTATATAGTTTAAAGGTTGAATTCATTTTTTTCCCATATGGATCCAATTGTACTTGAACCACTGGTTGAAATGACTGTCTTTTCCCCATTGTACTTGACACCTTTACCAAATATCAATTGACCAAATGTGTGTGGGTCCTATTTCTGGTTCCTCTTGTCTGTTCCATTGATCTATGTCACTCCTTAGGAAATACCATATGGTCTTGCTTTCCTGAATTTACATGGCTGTATTTTATTTTCTGTCTTTTTCTAGGATCTCCTGAGCCTTTCACATTCTCCATCTCCACTACATCTTTGAAGAAGTTTATATAAGTATACTATCCTCTATGTAAACTAGACTTCTTTTCATTTATCCTACAGGTAATTCTTTCAAGACTAGATTTAATACTTAGCAACGTGAGAAGCAAATTTGTTTACTCTAGCAAATTATTTTCTCGTTATAAAAGTCGTACATCTTAAAAACTTTAATCATTTCCTATATCTAGTGTCCAAGAATCCAAAGTACCTACAGCCACTTCTGTTCTGAGACCCAAAACCTCTGTCTCAAGTCCCTGTCTTAGGAGAACCCGCTTGAAACCTCCCCAAGCAGAGGTGACGGTAGGAGGAGCAGAGATAAGTCTCCATCTGAGGTCTCCATCCCCTGGGAGCTGAGGATTGTCGTTGGTAGTGAATTTACTAGCTCCCAGAAGGGTCAATCCCCATCCAAACAATCTGCTATCTTCCCGTCCTGGTCATCATTTGTCTGCTTCCCTGTACAGGTGGGTAAAATCGGAAGTTCACTCTTTGCACGGCGCTGCTGCTTCTGGAAGGCTACAGTCTTCAAACTCGGGGGCTGTTCCCACTCATTACAAGGCAAGCCTTCGAGTCTCAGCAGTTGTTATGAAGACTGTCTAGTACTTTAGGATTTCTTCTAAAAGAAGTCCTTACGTGCTTTTGTTTATGCCACTCTGTGAAAGGGTGTGGGAGTAAAGGGCACAGAAAAAAGGACTGCGGACATTCGAGGTCCCAGAGTTGTAAGGAGGGATAACTCCTGGCTAACTCAGAGATCAGTGGATGAGGCCTGCTACTGCAATTTAGTGCTTTAAAGCACTGCAATTTAATACCTTCCATGTGTTCTCTGTAGCACCACCCTGGGTTTAAATATTAATTTAAAAAAAAGGGGAAAAGTTACAGAATAAAATGAGAAAAATATAACAACACCGAATTTGCTATCAAGGTGAAATACTTTTAAGTTGGTACAAAAGTAATTGCGGTTTTCGCAATTATTTTTTAACCTTTTAAACCACAATTACTTTTGCACCAACCTAATAATAGACATACAAAAAAAGGGACACAAGGTTTCAACAGCACAGAAAGTTAGGCTCACAGTCAATATTCTGCCTGTCACCAGAGGAATATCTACCAGGCAAAGCTCAAGTGCAGGACTGAGGAAAACCCATTTGAGAGAACAATGAGCTAGACCATGGCCCAACGCACAGCTGAAAGTACAGCCCAGGCCACTCCAGGGAGAGATGCCACGCTGCATAGCCCCCACCCTACCCCAGCAGGGGAGCTGCTTCCTGGAGTGGACAGAATTATCCTGAGATTACAGTCCAGGCAGTGAAATTAGACTGGGGACAGAAGGGGAGGGATGTCCTTTTATATCAAGAGGAAATGAATTTCAGAAGGGGGAAAGTCCTAGAATAAACATGAGAATGACAAGGGAAGAACTTCAGAACACTTCAGATTAGCCAGGAATAAGCTCCACTTCTCCCAGAACCGTGACCAAGTAACAGAACCAGGAGAAATCTATTCAGGTGTGTAAGTCTACACTAAACGAAAAGATTTAAGAATGCCAGAAAGGTGGACGGATTCATATATCTCTCAATGTCATATGAGAGGATACTTCTCACAGCATTCAGGAAAATGGTAGCAAAACACGGACAGTCTGTCCACTGTGAATTAACTGTTAAGACTTATAAACTTCTCTGTGTTTGGGTTCGATCAAACAGAAAATAAAAAAGATGATAAAATAACTTGTTGGTACAAAATCTGGAGACAAAAGCACTCTAAAAAAAATTCCAGAAAGCACGTGTCTGTACTCTAAATAAAATTCAGAAAAATATGGATACTGTGGAATAAGACATCAAATAAAAAGAGAAACAGACTGAAACAATAAAGGTGATATCTGAAAGGTAGAAAACAGCTAAATAACCAGTTATTAAAAACACTGAAAATTGGGCCGGGCCGGTGGCTCAGGCGGTTAAGAGCTCCGTGCTCCTAACTCCAAAGGCTGCCGGTTCGATTCCCACAGGGGCCAGTGGGCTCTCAACCACAAGGTTGCCAGTTCAATTCCTCGAGTCCCGCAAGGGATGGTGGGTTCCACCCCCTGCAACTAAGATTGAACACGGCACCTTGAGTTGAGCTGCCGCTGAGCTCCTGGATGGCTCAGTTGGTTGGAGCGCGTCCTCTCAACCACAAGATTGCCGGTTTGACTCCCGCAAGGGATGGTGGGCTGTGCCCCCTGCAACTAGCAACGGCAACTGGACCTGGAGCTGAGCTGCGCCCTCCACAACTAAGACTGAAAGGACAACAACTTGAATCTGAACGGCACCCTCCACAACTAAGGTTGAAAGGACAACAACTTGACTTGGAAAAAGTCCTGGAAGTACACACTGTTCCCCAATAAAAGTCCTGTTCCCCTTCCCCAATAAAATCTTAAAAACAAAAACAAAAACAAAAACAAAAAACACTGAAAATTCAATTACAAAATTAAAATTTGCATTATAAACAGCAAACAGGAAAAAAAAATCAACCCAAAAGAAATTTAAATGAATGACACAGATATGGGGAACAAGTTTGAGAATTTTTGCTAAAATGCAAAGGATTAGGAGAAAAACAAACATTAAAATGGTGGGAAATGATAATTTATTTTTTTACAATTGAGAATTACATAATAACAAACAAACAAAAGTTTGTTTTTCTCTAGAAAAAAATATATGCAAAAACTCTTTCCTTGGATCCCAACACATGCAAATATATGACTATATGGTAATATTGAAAAGTAGTGGAAAGGGGGAAATTTTCTCATTATACGGTTACTGATCAATCGGGTAAGTATTTGAGGAAATGGAGAGTTAATTCACATTTTGCATGAATAAATTCCCGATGGATTTTAGGGAAAACAAAAAGGTTTTGTAATCCTGGAACGAGGAAGATCTTTTAAGGCATAATCCATGTAGAAAAAAGACTGAATTCATAAAAGATTGAACTTAATAAAAATTTAACATATTCATAAGACAAAACAAAAACAAAAGTACCACAAATAAAGTTCAAGATAAATGATAATCTGGGGAAAAAAACACAGCCTCCATATCTAAAAAGGTCTTACAATTCAAAAATGACTAAAACCGACAGAAAAATAAGCGAAGGACACAAATAGGCAATTCACGAAAGGAGAAATATAAATCAGCAAGAAATACAGGAAAAATGTCCAACTCACCCAGATTTACAGAAATGCAAAGTTAAATAAAAACAAGATACATTTAAAAATATATTTATAATTTATATGCAAAAAAGTCAGAGATGGCTAGGATGTGATATATAGGACACTCTTCTGAGACTTTGCCAACAGCAAATTTGGGGACATCAACTAAGGACCTTGAAAACATGTCCATACCTTGACCCAACAATTCAACATCTTACAATAAACCCTAAGGAAGTAACGAAATATGAATATAAAAATTAAAAATAACAACAGCTAACATTTATTGACTAACATGTCAATACTCTGGACTCAGCAATCCACATGCATCTTTTCGTTTCATCCTCACACTGTTACAAAGGCGGGACCATTATTACAGATGATGAGAGAGCAGACTAGACGGGTTTAAGTAACTTGTGTCAAGCCAAACGGATAAGCAGTGGAACTGCAACTTGTCTAACTCCAAAATGCATGCTTTTAACCTGTGCTATCCTGCCAATTCACCTGAGTACCTCCTGGAGTGATAAAGAATTGCAATCAGTCTGCATAGCTGAGAAAAGGGGACCGATTAAAAAGTTACAGTACATCTACCAAAATGTAGCCAAAAGAAATCACACTCCAGGAGAAATTTAGATACTTTATGCTATTACATTAAAAAAAAAAAAGAACTATTAAAAAGCAGTACATATTCACAGTGTGATTCCACTTTTATACACATTTTTTACAGTATTATGTTAGATTATGGAATATTATATTTAAAACGTGATAGAGATATGATAAAATGGTCAATTAAGATTATCTCTGGCCTGTTAGACTTATTTTCTTCTTTCCACTTTTTGTATTTCTCCAAAGTGCTATGACCACTTATAACTTTTAATCAGAAAAACATTATTTAAAATATATGCTGGAAGAAAGACACGTATGGACCGAACAAGCATATAACTGATTTATATTTTTACAATGTTGAGCTACAATTTGGAAAGGTTCATCTCCACTTAACTTAACCCAAAAGTCCACACACGCGAGACTCTCTATTTCTAGGAACCTGCAGGTCTTCCTGAGTCCTTTACGCCCTTCAAAGATTAATGACGGCTGTTGCGAGGAGGAAGGGGTCTAGGGCAGCTCTTGGCGTGACACTAGCACAAGGTTCCACCATGTTTGCTATGAGAAATCCCGACAAGCTTTCTTAAGGAATGCTAACTGGTAAAAAGACTTTCTCAAAACACTGGCTGTCACCTTCCTCTTTCCACCTAACGCCCCCCAAGTGTATCAGGTGTACAAAGTGACCAAAGGAAGTTTCTGGTTTTACTTCATTCTAACCCACACTTACAATAATAAAAACACACTATTCCACTTTAGAGAGACTCTGACAAATAATCCCAATCTAATACAGTGCCCGGCACGTAAAAGGGCATCTAATGAAGATAGAACAAAGGAACAGTGAATGAATGATTTACACTCGGCCTGGGGGTATAGGAGCCATATTTAGTTTATAGTCTTGGCCAACCCACTCTAGTGCCGGTACCCAGAACTGATGGAAGTGCAGCGCAGGTTCACAAAGGGGAGGGGACACAGGGCTCTGCCTTCAGGTCAGGAGTCCCTAACTTCATGGCGGATGCCTCCATCCCGAGATCTGCACTGTGTAACCTAACCGGTAATGAGAATCAGGGACCCCATTCTCCACTGTTGACTAGATCTTGCACTGTGGTCATTTCTCACTTTGGATGTTAGTCTATCTGTAATGTCCCCCTGGCAAAAGGCAGCTGGCCTTGTGACTTTCAGCTGCTAGTTATTAGCTTTTTGTGACACTGCTCAGATGTTCATGATTATTTTCTGCCCCAAGGAAAACTGAGGAAGAAAACAGGACAAATATTTTATTTGAGGGCCACTAAGAGAAGTGATAAAAACAAGATCCTTTCATACTACTTTTTGCTTAGCACAGCTGAGCTAAGGTGCTTCCCTTGTAGGTTACCAAACCCATCTAAAATGTCCTATTTCATTTCCTCAGCGTCACCTCTCATAAAAAAGTCTGTCATCTTTGAAATCTCTCTGCCGCTTCTACTCCCCTATGTCCAGCTGTTACAAAGTCCTGTTGACTCTCTCTCTCCAATCGTTTTGAGCCCGCTCCTTGTTCCTGACCTCAGAGCTGCTATGTGGTGCAGCCTTCGGGTATGCTTGACCCAGTCTGCTGCAACTGCCTTCCTCCCCCATGTCTTTCCATTCCCATGATCCAAGACGTGCTCCACAGCGCTGCCAGCGTCACCTTCCTCAGATTAGCATCTGATCTAGTTACACCTGTGTTGGACATACTTTTGCTATCTATCACCCAGCAGCCATTTTTCAGGAAACCACTCCTCCAGCATTCTGTTATTAGTCTTGCTCAGTTCACAGGGTTCTATGGACAAACCCCCCCAACCCCCCCCCCCCACACACACACCCCCTATCCCTCCACCATCCTCACAGAGGTGACACAGGATCACCAGCGACAGGCCCAGGGTGCAGGCCATAGGGATCCGTCTGCTGGAGGTCATGTGACTGGCCTGAGATTGTGAAATGAGTCGTGTGAAGGGCCCTTTACTGATCAAAGGCCACCTTGGGACCTTCTGCCAGAATGTCAAGAAAGATACTCTCTTCTTGCTGATGCAAGCTCCAAGGACTACTGAGGCGGGACTATCTGGGACATTCCCATGAAGAATGCAGCCAATACTAAGACAAGCAGAGGTCACAGATAATGAGAAGCCAGAGGAAAGGAGTGGGACAGGCTCCAACAAACGTAAAGATGTCACTGGAGAAACCAGACCCTTCCGCCATCTTCAACTTAGCAGTTAGGTAAGCAATTAAATGCCTTTTCTTTTTCCTTTAAACTATTGTGAATTGTCTTCTTGACACTTTTGTGGGTAAGAGTCCTAACATGCCCAACTCCACTACTTAGCAAGTTTTAATAGCATCTTACTTCCTACAGAGGAAAAAACCCAAACTCCTTAGCATAATATTCAAGTTCCTCAACAAACGGGGTCATCTCCGCTTTTCAGCTCCTGTCCCAGACTCAACTACTTTCAAATATTATTAATAAGAGGAAGAAGAAAAATAAAATCAATACTCTCTGCTATGGGCACCACAGACGCTGACTTCTGACCCCACGCCACTGCTCAGAATACTTCCTGATTCTGAATTCCTCTTCTGTTCTCTCCTTCATTGCTCAGTTTTCTAGAACCAGCTCATCTTAGGAACCAGCATCCCATTTTACATTACAGCGTTCATATGCACGCTACCAGACACAGTGGAGACAAGAAATAACTCTCAAGTATCATTTCTAACACCTAACAATCTGTTTCAGAGAGTATATGCTCCACAAATGTCTGTAGCTCTGATCAGAAATGAAAGACTGAGGATTGATACCTGTCAGACTCTTAATTGCTCCCTACATTAGAATTTTTCAAAAACTAACCCTTCCAATATACAACCCAGCCATTGCATTCCTGGGCATTTATCCCACAGAAACAAATTAACATTCATATACAAACTTACACATGAATGTTTATAGCAGCTTTATTTGTAATTTCCCCAGACTGGAGACAACCCAGATGTCCCTTCATTGGGTGAATGGTTAAACGGTGGTACATTTATTTAATGGAATATTACGCAGCAATAAAAAGAACAAACTATTGATACACACAACAACTTGAATAAATCTCAAAGAAATTATGTTAACTGGGGAAAAAAACGCCAGTCCCAAAAGGTTACATACTGGATGATTCTATTTATAGAACAATCTTGAAATGACACAATTACAGAAATGAAGAACAGAGTAGTGGTTGCCAGGGGTTAAGCACGGAGATGCGGTGAGAGGTGAGACAGACGGGTGCAGCCACAGAAGGATGGCTCACAGGGGATGCTGGCAGTGGTGGCACTGTTCTGCATCCTGACAGTGTCAACACCCAGGTTGGCACATTGCACCGACACCCAGAAAGGTGTCACTACAGCAGGAAAGTGGGTCAAGGCACTCAGGATTTCTCTGTGTTATTTCTTATAACTGCATGGGAACTTCTAATTATCTTAAAATCAAAAGGTTAATTGTTAAAGAACTAACCATAGCTCAAGTCTGAACCAAAGAGCAGATTCTCAATGCAAGAGTACCGTACAAATAATCACAGTTTCAAACAGAGGATCCCACAGTGACTAGCAATGCAATAGTTCTGCCAATAAGAGGCAAGTAGGTCTCTCAAAAAGTGACAGAGTTGTTCTTATCAACATAAGGAAAGAGATTTCTTTACATATGAAAACTGTTTTCAGACACTGGGATGGGAAACGAAATTACAAATACTAGCAGGAGGAGGAGTGTCCCTGCCGAGAGCACTGAGCAGGGACCCTGAGCCACAGTCTATCTCTCCGAGTGCACGGCTGGGCTTCCATGGGGATGAATAACAACCACTGATCTGTGAAATCTGATCTGTTCGCCATTTAGATCCATGTGACTCACCGAGGCTGGCTGCACTCATGTCTAAAAATACAGGAAATCTGCAGCCTAGGCAAATTTGGCTCATTGGCTCATGGGTTTTTGATTCGAACACTGCACATTTAGAGATAGTTCTGTATTTACATCAACCAGCTGCAAAGGATGGTCTGCTGCTCGAATTACAGAAGCAAAGAGAATCAGAAGAATTATCTGCTTACATACATTTTATCTGGGAGCCACGTGACAACTGCTCTGTAACGGGGAGCATGAGGTCTGAGGTCCTCTGGAGGCTAGAAGGATGCCCTTCCTCAGGCATTTGCCTCAGGGCGTGCCGGACTACATGCCAGTCTCCAAAGGGGACAGAGGGAGTCAGAAGCTATTAAAGACAGAGCAGGGTGTGGTGGTCACATGAGCGACCCAGCGCCTGCCACGGGGACCGGCAGTGGCCGAATCTACAAGCATAAAGGGTGTGGTGCCTTGGACCTGCCATTTTTTGCTTTGTCCAGCCCCTCTCAGTACCTTTGCCAGTAATTCCTGCAGCCATGACCACGGGTGAGTGAGGCAGCTTATTTCTGGGAGTTATCTCTTGGAACACCCTGATTCCTGTCCAAGGCGCTGTTCCTATTTCCAGACCTGGGGACTTTTCACAGGTGCCCTCTACATGTCCCCTAGGGCCTGCCTGGCAAAGCCACCGATGCACTCACCCATCAGGACACTCAGCAACTTCTGCACCCTGGAATTGACACCCACGATTCGGTAGAGCCCTTGCTCATTGATCCCTGAGAAGAGAAACAGTGATGATTTAATTAGCGGCATGTCAAAACACAAGTCAGGCCAATCCAGGCAAAGGCACTGTTTTCATTTTCTCGGTCCTTCTAAAAGCCGCTCTAATTAAAGTCCCCTGTCACTCAGCTCTGCTCTTAGCAAACGAGTGGGATTTGGTACAGCTGTCTAGGATTTCATGGACGTGCTGCACACTTCAGCCCTCGTGTTAGTTCAGGCATCAGAGGGGAAAGAAAACTTCCTCCTCTCTTGCCAAAGGCAGCACCTGAAGAGCTTTGAAAGATACCAAATATATACTTTCAAATAGGTCATACTTACCCAGTTTTTAATTTAAAAAGCCAAAAATGACGTGACAAAAAAATTTGTATTACAGATAAAAGTAAATACATCACAATCTATTTTCACTTTTATTTTGGAGGCTGTTAGCCAAGACTGAGAAATGAGAAAAGCCATTCATTTGTAAGGTTTATATTGGTTGTAAGGAAGAAGAAGGACCACCTTCCTTCAACCCAAGGAAATGTACAACTGGACTAGGAGGGGTTTACCTTCAAACACCCAAACAAAGAACCAACCACTAATCTAGCCAGTGCTTTGTTCATTTTAAGTGCAAGGATTAGATCACCACTGTCTCATTTACAAAAAGGGACAATTCAGACAAAGGGATAAGAAACGATGTTGCTCCTGTTAGCCCTCGGCGTATCACATCTGATACCTCCTGCTTCCTATCTTATTCCCCTGATGTCCGTTCTCCAAGCAGGAGCCAAAGCACACTTCCCCAAGTGTACATCAGTTCAAAGGAGCTCTTTTCTCAAAACCTCCCAGTGGCTTCCAATTGCATTTAGACCACAAACAAAACTTACCACAAGGCCCTGCACGCCTGGGCCAGGCCTCCCTCTGACCGCATCACCGACCACCTGCCTCTGCTCCAGCCACCCTGGCTTCCTGTGACGCCAACACATCAGGCCCAGGCCCCCCCATCACGGCCTTTGCACAGGATTTCCTCCCCCTGGAACACACCTCTCCCAGATCTTTTCATGTTCTGGTCTCACCTGAAATGCAATCTCTTCAATCTAACAGGCCCCCTGACCAACACCACTGACCAGAACCTTTCCCTGTTTTCTTCATAGCAGCGAATAACATCTGCAGTTATCTTTCTTATTTGGTTTCTTGTCTGTCTTCCTCCTCACAAGCACAATGGAAGCTCTAAGGACAGCAATTACGTCTTCCTCACCATTATACCCCGACACCTACATCAGTGTGTGATACATGACAGAATGAATAAAACTGAGTCACACTCCATCAGAGCCACTACTTTGGGACCAAACTCAAGTTTCCTGGAAGCAATGTGGGGAAAGGCTGATTCTGCAGTGTCTTCTACGAGACCTACATAGGAATGGCACCGATGAATAAAAAGGAAGTGGTCTGGAGTGACGGGATTTTACCGCTACAACAGACCTGCAAAGGAACGTCCGTCATCCGGCTTGGTTCACGGGCTAGGGGACCCTGGTCACAGACTAAGGGATGGGCCCCAGTTACTCGGTGGCAGAGCCATCATTCAGTAATGTGATGGCTACAAGGGCTTGCCCTTTCCGAAGTGTGTCTCATTCTTTCCTCCTTGTGCTTTCCTGGAACTTGACACAATCTCAGCTCCCATTGGACAATGATTAATGAAGCCCCCAGAGCAGGGGAGGTCTGTTCACCTCTAGTCACCACAAATACGTGTGTACATATGTGTACTGCAGTAGGGAAATAGCTACTCCCTTCATGTGTTTGTTAAAATGGCATTTAGCTCACACTGTCCTTATGTCCTCTGTGTGCTAAATGAAAACTTTCTTAGAAGTTAAAACATCATTTTCAGAGGAAGAAGCAAAGCAACCACTTAACTCTTTATTGAAGGAAGGTACAGCAGACATAGGCAGACGTTTAAAAAGTATTAATATTAGTACACATTAAAATAAGTACCTTGGAAAGAGTACTTTTTGACTGGCTACACAGGAGTAGAGGCTGATAAAGTTAGTTTTTGTTTTGTTTTGTTTGTCTCTCTCCTCTTCTACTTGATGCTTTATAGCCTTTATAAAGATGCTTATATTGCTCAACTAGTAAGAGTTATGGACCCTGTTTTAAAAGATAGAACTTCTTTCAAACAAATAAAAAGGGCTGATGGGTTGAGAGGCTGTGGACTAAATAACATTCACATCTTTGACAATGGTTCAAATCAAATGCAATGGAAAGAGTTAGAGTTCTCAGGGCTGAGCGCACTCAAAGCTCCAAACTGTCAGAACTGAGGAGCTGCCTTTGTGGCAACCTTGGAAGAGGGGATGGAGACCACTGGGATGAACCAGCTTCCCTTATCCCAAAGTCCTGCTCCAATGGACCAGGTAAGGTCCATGTGTGACAGGCAGGGTCTGACTGCAGTGCCACTGCAGGCAACCAGGGGCCTGACCCGTTCCAGGGTGGGTCCCAGAGACAAGCTCCCCAGAGCAGGTTTCTTAACCTGGGGTCCACAGGCCCTGCAAGGTCCCCTAGAGAATTCTAGGTGTCTATAAACTTAGACAGGAAAACAATTACATCTCTATTTTTACTAACCTATAATTGAAAATTAAGCATTTCCTTCCATTATGACATAAACAACAAATCCCGGTAGGATTAGCAGAACCTGCAACTTGGTCAGAAGTCACAGGTATTTTCATAAGGTACTAGAATTGTTACAGACACTTTGAAATATCACTATTTCCGAAGTATGCGAGTTATCGACCCACCACTTTAACTTGTTATTTAAAGTGTTACCAAAGAAACACATCTGATTATTATCACAACTATGTTTCTTAATGTTTTGATAACTGAGCGTCTGTAACTGGTTTCCTTGTAATCCCATGTATCTGATATGCATGCATTTACAACTTTCTTCTGATCAGCCAAAGAGGCGGATGACATCAAATGGGTTGAGAGCTCCCACTTCGGAGCAACATGACTGGTGGAAACACACCAGCAATGGCACTTGGGGAGTTAATGAGTCACTTAAAATGGGAAAACAGCAGGTAGCAGGTCGGATGCCTCCCCAGATGCGTGACCTTGGCTGAGAACAATGCCATCTGTTGAACTACTTTACCTCGGGTTTCCACAGCGTGGATGCATTTCCTGATTATGCTGAAGCCAATGCTGTCCAACTGTGCAGCTGAAAGAGGAAGAGAAGGAGAGTCAAGTTGCTGGCCATGCAAATCCACCTCCTCGGGACAAGGCCTGACCAACCCGGGATGAGGATGACTCAGGTCCACAGTGTGGTCAAGCATCCTTTTCATTTTTCCCACTAAAGGGGCGGGAACGATAAAACGAAATTAGCTGGCGTTCACCGAGAGCTTACCATATGCCAGGAACAGTGCTTCGTGTAGATCATCTCATTTAATTCTCATAATGATTCTGCAAGGTTAGCCTCAATTTATAGATAAAGAAACTGCAGCATGACGTGAGCCCCTTACTGAAGGAATAACTAGGCATCCTTTTAATTGTTTTGTTATTATCAGGAGCGGTAGGACTAACTACTTGCTGGCCGCCTTGAATATGCATAAATCAAGTGTTCAATAAATGCTGGGTGAGTGCTTGACATAAATTATCTCATTTTATCCTAATAAGTACTCTAGGCTGATACCAGCATTAGACCCATATTACAGATGAAGAAACTGCAATTTTGCAAAGCTAGATATCTTGACCAAAGTTGCAGGACTAATATATGGGAGACTCATGCTAGAGTCTGTACCACCTAACTGCTTTAAATGTGACCCTGAGTTAAAGAAAGACATAAAATCTTACTCAAGTGACTAGAAAAAGGGAAAACTAACTTGGAGGAAAATTGAAACAGCCGAAAACAGAGAAGCTACAAGCTGAAGAAGAACTAAGGCAGCAGAGTTATCCTCTGTGGTAAATTAGCAGGTGGTGACACTTTCCCATCTGCTCTAAAACCCACTCATGTCACTCAGAAAATAAATGAGCAACAGCAGCAACTTTTTCCACAGCACAGAGCCAATTTCCAACTTGGCAGTGACTCTGGAAACCCACCAAAATTCATCCCCACACTCTGGTTACTCCACGATAAAGATGTGTGTGGTAACCTTAAAGAATGGGTTCATCTCTGACCTCCTGAGGACATCAAGACAAAACACTCTACAAACTGATGTGCAGAGTAGAGAAGGGAATGGTAGAAAGCAGAAAAGGGAGTATTTATAAATGATTGGTCATCATCCTGGGGCTAGAAATATACTTGTAAAATATGAGACCTGAGCAGAACCTGAACTCATCTTGGATCTAATCCAAATCTCTTTCTCCGATTCCTTATGTATACAGATAAACTTAGATACAATGAAGATAAAAATCCTTTAAAAAAAAAATCACTGAGAATTCCCCCAAAATGGAACTAAAAAGGAATGCTAATTTCCCCAAACTTCTCTTCCAAAAGGGAAACAGTTCTTGTTCTTACCTGCATGCTTAGTGCTAAGTGGTAGTTATTATAAATACACTTGGCCTCTAGGATAGTAAGTAAAGTACCAGAAAAGGAGGAAAACAGTGTCTTTCTCCCTAGAGACCAACAGCTATAGAAACCATTGCTCTATTCCCTTAAAGCTGTAAGATGCCTATTAACTCAATCCCTGGCTTTTTCTAAGATGAACAAAGTCGTATTTACTTTCCAACTGTGTTTTACTGAGTTTTCTGACTGGAAGCTGTAAGCCAGACCAAAATTATTCTTCCAAATGAAACTCAATTAACTCATGCAACAGACATTCCCCAAGCTTAATAACAAATTATAATACACAGGCCAAATATCAATTGAAATTAGGGGAAGTTTTTTTTTTTTAATAATAGCTTTATTGAGATACAATTTACATATCAGAGTTCATCCACTTAAAGCTTACAATTCATTAATTTGTGGTATATTAACAGTTATGAATCAATCACCACTATATAATTCTATAACATTTTCATAAGCCCCTGCAAAAACCTCATACACATTAGCAATCACTCCTTATTTCTCCCTGTACCCCAGCCCCTAGAAACAATGGAATTACTTTCTGTCTCTATAGATTTGCCTATTCTGGACATTTTATATAATTGGAATCACACCAAATGTGGTCTTTTGTGTCCAGCTTCTTTCATTTAGTATAAAGTTTCCAAGATTCATCTCTGTTGTGACATCAAGACTTCATTCTTTTTTATGACTAAATAATATTCCATTGTCTGGATATGCCACATTTCATTTATCCATTCCTCAGTTGCTGCTTCCCCTTTTGGCTATTATGAATAAATGCTGATAGGAACATGTATGTACAAGTCTTTGTGAGGAAATATATTTTATTTCCCTTCAGTGTATGCGTAGGAGTGGAATTGCTGGGTTATATGGTAACTCTGTGCTTAACTCTTTGAGGAACTGCCAAACTCTGTTCTAAAGCACGGCACCATTTTACATTCCCACCACCAATATGTGAGGGGCGTTCCAATTTCTCCACGTCCTTGTCAACATTTGCTATTGTCTCTTTTATTATAGCCATTCTAGAGGGTGTGAAGTGGTGTCTCGTTGTGGTTTTGATTTGCATTTCCCTGATGACTAAGGACCTTGGGCATCTTTTCCCGTGCAGGGGAGGGTTTTCATGCCTTTACACAGTAGTTAGAATAGAGCCTGTTGGAATGTATTTGTCAGAGGGGAAATTACTTTTTATACTTATGGAGATTTACAAAATGTTCCTAACTGATTCAACAGTCAGTTGAAGCCTTTTAGTTCTCTTTGAAGAGGTGCGTAAGCAGATCCTTGCATGGGAGAGACAGAACTGCCATCTTGCACAGTGCTCTGAGAAACAGCTGAGGCTGATTGCAAACTTGGATATTTTAAGAGTAGGTTTGTGCACATGGCACCGATGAACTTCTGTCCCACAAAGACCATTTTGCTTCCTTAGCCCATGAACACTGGTTAGAGTTTTGGAAACTCGGAAGTAAGCTGGCAGCTGACAGTGACGACGCCAGGTGCAAGAAGATACATGTTCATGAAGCCATCAGCACAACGATCAGAAGAAATAAGGACAGAGCTAGACATAACCCTGCAAAAGTAAATCAGTCCTTGAACGTTTTCTTGGGTAACTGAGGGAAGCCAGATCCTTTTCTAGGTAATGGAAAAGAACACAATAGAACCTTCCAAGTACACCCAGAAAAAATTAGATTCTATTCACTTACAGCAACTACAATTACCTCTTTTGGAAAATGGCAAAGCAAAACCCTCCGAACAATGTGAGTTAATGTTCCTCCTTTGATTTTCCCAACATTAGTAAGTTCTCCAATCTGTTTTAAACCAGCAAACTCCTTTTCTTGAAATAAACCTTACACAGATGTTACTCATAAAAGCCTGACACATTACACACGTAACGTAGTATTTATTAGCATATACTGGTTGCCTAAGTTCAAAGGTATATAATGCTTACATATTGCAAAGTCAAGCATTAAGAGCTCAAGGTAACTCTGTCAGCTTCTAATGTGTCCAAGCTGCATAGTGATGATAATTATTACAGTTTTACAAACAGATAAAACCGTGTTAAGGAACGGAATTCATATTAAATCACAGTTAATCATATTAAGCCAACAAGAAACTCATGAAATACAATTTAGCTATCATTGCTCTAAATCTCTAAACTGGAACTGGTATAAATTATATCATTGCCCGCTGCCCTGGTATCTCCCTGTATCTCTCCATCTCTGTCTTTCTCCATCTCTGTGTTTGTTCCACACACGTTTGACTTCTACTCTCATCAACTTGAGTTTCCTGCTGACGTCATGATTTGGTTACTAATGATTAATAACTGCTTTATTGTTTACCGTGTACCAAGGACCACTAATGTGATAAAGTACTACAGTGCATGCATAAGCAGATCATTAGTCCTGATCTCTGCCCAGCAGGTACAGAACCTAAGTTAATTGAGATCTCCTACTCTGAAAATCGCGGTTCCCACTAAAAGGTTTAGAACACCATCACCACCCAGCAGTTGCTAATGACAGAAAAAGTCTGAGCAGCCCCGCCAGATGGAAGCGGCTGCCCTTAATCCCCTCAAGCAGGTGATTCAGCTCTTTCCCCGAGCCAAAGCTCGGAAAAGGTCAGGGATTTATTTGCAATTTCTGTATCCTTATAATCTCCAGAAATAATCTTTCATTAAATATCTACTAGGCTCACATTATTCCCTTAATTTGACTTGCGATGAGTTGTTGCAGGACCAGTGGCTCTACGCCCGACGTCCACTGTCTTGCAGCTTCAGCTTATCTTCCTTCCTCAGCCTCAAGCTCAGCTCAGCCCAGGTTTACACACAGGGCAGGCCAAACAGTTGTCATATAATGAATATTCACAGAGCTCGCACCAAATACCCAGGTTGACCTGCCAAGTTAGAAATGTGTCATCCTCTTAACTTTCATTTCAACTTTTGAGGTCTTGTTTCTTTATCTCCTTTTAGAGAAAGGAAAGGGCCAAGGTCACACAAACCTATTTTCTCAAAGTTCTGTGGCGAACATGAGGACATGGGAGAGGTGGGTTGATGCCCAGTCCAGGAGGGGAGTCTTAGGGCCGAAGTGGGAGGAGGGGGCCCGGCAGACCACTGCTCGGGCGCCATCGAGCCTACGGTTTGAACTCTGAGACTAGGGAGGCAGGTTACATCCAGAGAGAGACTGACTGTTTTACTGTTTAAGGAACAACATACTGTAAGATTCCATCAAATTACTTCCTTCTCTCAAAGGAGGAGGCTGGTGGGCCAGGTAGACAAACATGGATTTTAGCATAACCGTCACTGCCATACTCGGCAGCTTCTCGTACCCCACAGTACCTCATCTGAGAGGCTTTTCCTGGCTCTTTGCACCTTAAAAGAAATGAGTTGTGTAGGTGGTGATAGAGGGTGAGAACTACAACAAAACCATGAGCACAACCTTAGCACATCCCCCCTTTCTCACCCCCAAATCCCAATGACCTCCAAGTCCCCCAGTTTTATCTCCTAATGTCTCTCAATTTTGTCTCGTTCTCTCCATCTTCACCACCACTGTTCTGGTCCTGGCTTCCACCATCTGTGACCAGGATCCCTGCAATGACCTGCTAGGTGGTCTCACACCTCCTCTGACTCCCTCCAATCTGTCCTCCACGTTGCAGCCACTTCCACCACCACCCCCATCTCGACAAAATCAGATGATGTCACCTCCCTGCGTAAAATCTCTCAGTGGCACCCCACTGCTCTCGGGAGGATAACCCACATCCTGCACGTGGCCCACGGACGCTGTGTGGTCTGGTCCTGGCCTGCCTCATTCCATTGCCCTAGAGCTCAGCATCCCAGCTATACTGGCTTTCTTTCAGAGTGTCCAATTGACCAGACTTTCTCCCCAGCCTTTTGCACAAGCTGTGGGTTTCACCTGGAAGCCCCGGACCGAAGAAACTCTGAATCCTCACGTCTCCCCTTAAATATCAATTCCTCAAAAAAGCCTCCCCGACCTCTTCACCCAGGTTGAGGCCCCCATCACGCACTAGGATGTAGCACCATCAACCTCTCCTTCAAAGTACGCAGCACAACTGCAAGCTTACATTTTGTGTATGATCCTACAAAAAATGTCTACCAAAGTAGATATGCATCCATGAAGGCAACGGTCCGTGTATATTTTTACTACCTTATTTGATTCAGTACTATACCACTGGCTTTCACAACTAGAGCGCTGGAAGTAGAAGCGTGCCAGGTTTCATTGTGTACAATTTTTCACATCGAATGCATGGATAGGCAAATGGGTGACGGAGTGCTGGGGACAGTTGCTGTGGGGCAGTGTCATGTAATCAACGTGACCTTTCAAATTCCAACTGATACAAACCCTGTGGCAGTAGCTAAGCTATTTAAGCTACTGACCCTCAACTTTTTCATCTTTTGTGAGGAAGCAATGGTTAAAGAAAGAAATGAATGGCCTGATCGAACCACTTCCTTCCTTCCTATATCAGTACAAAGAGGTATGGCCACCTAGCAGTGCAGCCACCAAGAATGAGTCCAAGAGGAGGGAAAAACAAAAGCTGCACAAGCCAACACACGAAGCAGCGGAGACAAAAGCAAGTTTGGCTTTCCCTGGACACTTTTGGAAATCATCTGCTTGTTCACCAAGGTATCATCATCACCAAGCTGCAGTGGTGTGAACCTGGGGCTGGTGATGGGGCAGGTGGGGTGAGGTGTTCTTCACATCATACTAACCAGGCCACCTACTAACCAGGCCACCATACTAACCAGGCCACCGACAGGCCTGAGGGTTGAGGAAGGCCCGAGAAAACCAGGGTATTGCTCCCTAGAGCTTAGTGCTATCCCACAGACCTCACTCTTCGGGTCCAGGAGCCCTTTTCTGGAAATCACTGACTTGATGTTGCCCTACTCCAATCCTCAGTACTCAGAACACGTAGAAATTAGGCAAGAAGTGGTCAAACCACCCATTGTGAACAGAAGGGACCTTTCCATACCATAGGTTGACTGACGGACATAAAGTCTGTGAAAACAACGCTCTGGGACACACCCCAACGTTACCCCATATGCACATCCCGGAATTCTAACATCTTCAGGAGATGAGTCCTTTTTCAAAGAAGGGGAGCTGGGCTATTGGATTAGTCTCAGCCCACAGCAGAATAGGTCACCACGTTCCTAAAGCTGCTATTCAATAGCTTTTGTCTGGCCTGAAATTTTCTCCCCAGGAAACTCACTCAATTTTCCTTTGATTAAAAACGAACAAATAAACAAACAAACAAAAAACGATCACGATTTTTATGGAAGCAATGGAATTTGCTGGAAGTGCTGGGTGTTTTCATAGAAACGAGAGAACTGAGAGGTAAAGGATGTTGCCGCCCCATTTTTAACGTGGATGGATATAGGAGATTGTATAGGGTTATTGTGAGCAGGCCACCATTTTATGGACATTTTATGAACAGCTCTAGGGGCATGTTCTCACCACAGAAATTTGTTCAATTTCCCAACATGATTTGCTCTTTAGAGTCTGGCCTGCTTTGCTCCTTCTGAATTTAATCAATTTCAGCACCATTAAAACCCATGAAGAAAAACACCCATATTGAACTAAATATGAAATCCACCTGGATAATAGATTTCCAATTGACTCACACACTCAGAGGGGCTCACACCTTTTCTCCTAATTCTGTGAAACCCCAGAGTTGCCAGGGCTCCTTGGCTATGGTCCCTGGGAAACTGTACGCACGGTGGCAGCTTTCAGAAGTTTCCAGTGGGGTCCAGGAAAGCTGGATAATTGGATAATTGTCCAGATATGAATTTTCTACTTTGGGGATTACCCACAGCCAATTTTTAATTCCAGATCAGCTGCCCAAGACCCTGTGCTCCATCCCACTCCACTGCCTATGCTGTGCTATACTCTGCTCCCTGGCTGGTCTCATCAAGGGGGTATGAACTCACTTTAACATTAACTGAAATCACACACACAGAAGTGGTACATACTGCAAAGAGAACAATGACCTTTAAAGACAGACAGACCTGGATTAGAATCCTGTCTCTAGCTGGATATGATCGTAGCTTCACCTCTCTGAGACTCACCTTCCTCATCTGTATAGTGGGGAGAACCCACCTACGTGTTGCGAGGGTCAAATGAAATGTACAGCAACTGTGACTTATTTGCTATTCAATAAATGGTCATCATCAGTAGTACCAATATTAGGATGCATCCTAATATTTGAATAAGACTTTCCAGTTGATGAAATACTTTATACCCAAGTTCATGTTACCCTTACAGTAATCCCATGGGGTAAATATTGTTACCATTCTTACTAATAACTTCTTGCTGTGTTTCCACACTAATGAGCATAATGAAGGATAATACATTACTGCTTACAGAATAAATGGATAAATTATGGCCTATTTGATTTTCCCAATATATCTGTTAGGTTTGGACGATGAGAAAAGCCAGCCCCGGGATGTTAAGTGGTAACAACGATGAGGAGAGCAGGACTGACAGTCACCGAGCAGACCGCGTTGCTCTGGGCTACACACTTAAGAGCATCCTGTCATCATCGTCACCATCACCATCCTCCTCATCCTCCACATCATCATCCCTATTTTACAGGCAGGAAACCTCGGCTCAGACACGGTTAAGAAGCTTCTAGATGATGGCGTTAGGAGTGGCGCACCTAGGACTCTAGCTCGGCTGGACTCCACAGCTCGTCCTCCTCTATTCCCCCCTCTTCTGCAGAAGTTCACATGACTCGTCAGCAACAGACCGGGGGCAGGGGATCCCCTTTTCTGGATTCTGCCCTTTCCATTCCAACAGCAGTCCTCGAAGCTAGTGGACCAGAGACGTAGGGGGCATGCTTGTTGCAATGCAGATTCTGGGTGCCCTCCCAGATGTTATGCTTCAGTAGATGTGAGAATCATACTTGAGATAACACTATACCATCTAACAAGCAATTCAAACAATTATCACTACAGACAAACAGAAATGATTGCTGGCTATTGATTAGTTGCCAATATCTACACCACATACCCGAGCTGATAATAACAATCCACCAGGGCTACATATCTCAATATGTAATGTTGGCTTGTGACACTCGTGGAAATAATTCCAAGTCGTTCACAAATAATTCCAAGTGGTTTGTAATAATTGTACACTTGTTTTAATGAATATTGGAAACGTACTGGTTTATCAAACATAACATCATATATTTCTTTTAAAATAAATTTAGGTTGAAAAGAGTGAATTGATTTAAAAAATAGTAAGTAATAATACAGGTGGTATATGTATACATAAAAAAAATCATAGAGATGATACACAAATAATACATTTGGAAGCTACTGTCCTAACGTGTCCCAAACCAGGCACTGCATGGTAGATGAAAAGACAAGGTGGGAGGGTACCATATTCTACCAGCAAGATGTCCTATTTCAATACAGTCATCCTGGATTCCTTGCTTTCTCAACACTCCATATCCAACTCATCGGCCAGTCCTATCAGTAATAACTTAAAAATACATCTAGAATCCAACTACTTCTCACCACCTCCATTGCTAAAACCTTAATCCAAACCACCATCATCCTTTGCTTGGACAGCTATAAGAGCCTCTCAATTGTTTCTACTTTTGCCTCCTCCCCTTCCTACACCCCCACCCCCACCCCCGCTTTATTCCCCACCAGCAGCCAGAATCATCTTTACAAATATACATTGGCTCAGGTCACTCGCCTGATCACAAGCCTCTAGGGACTTCGCATGACACCCGGGACACAATCATACCTCCTGATCATGGCCTCACATGCCTACCCAACCACTTTCTCTCCGGCTTCCTCCAATCCCATCACACGGTCCTTCCTGACATTCCTAGAACACAGCTAGTTTATTGTCCCCACCTCAGGGCCTTTGCACATGCTGGTCCTTCTAGGGACGCCCTTTGCTCAATTTTCTCCTCAAGTGTCACCTCTTCAGAGAGGCAGTCTGCTCTAGGTATCTAAAACAGCTACCCCTCCCCTTGTTACTCTCTATCTCTTTGTTCTTATTTCTTCAGAGCACGTCTTTCCACCTGAAAGTATACCCTTGTTTATCTGCTTACTGTTTGTTGTCAGTTTCTCTCAACAGTATAACTCCATGAGAACAGGGACTTTATCTGCCTTGTTCGTTATTGTAGCTTCAATAAATACTTCCTAAATGAAGAAACAAATATAATCTACATTTCCACCAGGTGAGACGCAGAAACCAACAGGTAAAGAAGTCCCCACACTCCAGGAGCCTCTAATGGAGAGCAGCTGACCGAACACAGTGGTACCGTTTAGAGGTCAGGGGTCCTCAGTGGAAAGCACTGACAGGGGTCATGCATCCCCTGACCTCTAAGCATGAATATTGCTAATCAGATTTTCCTCCCTAACCTACCACATACACAGGCACCTATCTTCTGTGTCATAGTTTCTGCGGACACACAGAGAGAAAAATAAACAGAGAAATAAGTAAAGAAAGTAAAATAGATAGCAGGAAAAAAGATGAAATCCCTGCCTGGCCTGGAACAAACATACGAGCTCTCAGCCTGAGTAAGGGAGACTCTAAAACAGCTGTAAAGTATTCCATTTCTTGGCAAGGCAAGGCAGCCAGGGTGGCAGCGTCTGGGTCTTGCATGGCACAGGCTGAGCGCGGCAGATCAGCTTGTGGGGGACTGAGTGCTTCCTGGTGGGTTTTCACATCTGCTGTCTCCCAGTCCACCTTAAAATTCCAAATCAGGACAGCCATGAAGAAGCAATGCCTAATGCACACTGCAGTAACGCCAGCGAGCTAACTCAGGACCCTGTTTCTCCTACATGGGGATCTGGATATCCCGAGAATGACCTGCAGTCCAGTGGCCTCAATTCCTTTCTGCCCTGAGGCCTGGGTGGCTGTGCACTGATTTCTCGACCACATGAGACCATCTCCAGCTTTCTCAAAATGGAAGGGTTTTGAGCAGAGAACCAATTGCCTCTGCTCATCTAGGTCCCTTTCCTGTCTTTACTTACCAGTCCTCTCACCTTGATCTGCCCCAGGAATGGTTGAGAGATGTTTTGGTCACGACACACTGTGAAGCAGCAAAGGGCAGGGAAAGAGAGGACATTCAGAATCAGAGGCCAAAGATGTGCACCTACAGCCACCACGAAGTGACTGTGTGGATGCACATACTTCGCCTCTCTGCCCCTGTCCTCATCTGTAAGATCGGGCCTGGTGAAAATCAAGTCAGGCAACACCTGTGACGGCACTCTACAGAGACTCTCCAAGTCATGCTTTTATGTAAGTGGCATCTGGTACCAGATAATGTTATTGATAATAATAACGGCAGAGGGCAACATTTAAGGATTGCCTAGAACACCAGGCATCGCAGAACTAAGGATTTCCATCCTAATCCCATTTCATCCTCCCAACAAACCAATGATACAGGTACTGAAGCTGTCCTGACCTCACAGCTACAGAAGCTAAGGCCCGGAGAAATTCATTTCCCAAGGTCACATGCTCAGTGAGTTGTGAGGCTGGGATTCCGATCCAAGTGTGTGCTAATACCCCAGAGCCCACACGCCCAATCATTTCTCAACACTATCCCCACTGCAGGCAACACTACGCGATCGCCTCTGCTAAAGCTTACATGCTGGATGTGAGGTGCGAGCTCGGAACCCTCTGATTATGCCGGGAAGGAATGATCTTAAGTAACCACAGTTTGCACACAGAATGAAGCCTCAGTTTTCTCACCTGTAAATGGGTTAATAATACTATCTACCTCATAGGGTTCTTAGAAGGAAAAAATGGCATGATGGACGTCAAACACTGAGCACGCTGCCCAGCACACAGTCTGTGCTCAATAAATACTGTCGAGAGCCCGCCCTTGGTAGCAGAAGGGGAAATTTTTCAGTCTCTACCTCGACAACCCTTTGCCCTGGGCTTTAGGAGTTAAACATGCAGCCAGGGACTTTCTCACTGCGGCTTGGCTGAAGCCCAGACTGGGATGCCCACGGGTGGCTCACACCTGCTGGGCCACAGTCTGCTGCCACTCCAGAGCCCACACCGCCGCGAGAAAGGGGAATGTCAGGCCACAGCAAAGTCATACACTGGCTGCATCTGTCAGTCTAACGTTGGCTGAGAGAGCGAATGGATTTGGTAAGTGTCATTTAGGACACGCGGCAAGGCCTCCGATGGTTAAGCTACGCCTCAGAAGCACCACTGCCAGTCATATCGCTGAGGCAGGGGGGCTCACCAGACAAAATGGCTGGAAACCCCACTAATCAAATCTCTGAGAAAACAACCTGTTCCTTCTCCTCCTTCTCTTACTCGCCCCAGCCCCCGAGGCCGGGGCTATTCTCAAGCTGGGGTGTTACCATTCAACTAAATATAATTTGAGCTCTACGGGGGTCACAGCAACTGTGTTGGACATAGGAGTCACCGTGAAAAGCGAGGTGTAGAAAGTCAGCACTTAGGTGAGCTACTGTTACAGCACCGCACCTGATGCAGCTCAGCAGGTGAAAGTGGTGGCCACAGAAACCGGCCAGGGCACAGGAGGGGGGGGAAGGAGAAAGAACGAGGGCCGAGGCAGGAGTGGGGGCAGCTGGAAGGGAATGCAGGCAAGGGAGGGAGCGAGCGCCTGTCTTCTATCAGCCCAGGCCTGGCAGGCGCGGACGGAAAGCTGGAGGGGAAGGTGCACTCAGCTGACTGCCTCGTGGGCCAGGGCACAGGAGGCCAGGTCGCCATGCCCATGATTGCCAGCCATCCTTCTCAGGTTTAAAAGGGGAAATGTTCTATTTATAAGCCACCGACCCGCGGAGGCCTGGCAGCCACTGGATGGCTCTGATCCCACAGGGATCCTGGTTACCAGTGGCTGCCTTCTCCTGCCCCTCAACTGTGGGTGTTCAAACAGCAAAAGGCCGAAGGTGACTAGGAGCAAAAGGAAAAAAAAAAATTTCTCTTTTCTGTCCTCCGCTGTTTTCATGAGGCTGCTGGACTTTTAGTAATGTCCGCAGGCTTTAGAACCTTTCAGAAAAAACAACAACAGTGATGCACGCCATCCCATCGGGCCTTCCCCTGCAATCTTCCAGACTACATCTCTTTTTCTCTCGCACAGATGGAGGGAAGCCGAGGCACCCTGATGAAGGGAGTGTGCACATCAGACGCCGGGCAGCGCACACGCAGAGCAGAGGTAATCACACCCTCGCCATCTCCTCCCAGGCGCTCAGTTCCATCCTCGGTGAAACGAGAAAAGTCTTGAATAAACAGTGTCGGAGAGCTGGATCTGAATGATGGCCTCCAGAACGATGAGTAACAGAACAACATAGAGTGGCTCTGGTTGTGCTGCCAAATGCCTGCAGGAGAGGGTAGTGGGCCAGGAGACGGTTCTGCACCTGGGAAGCCTGAAAGGCACGGAAACACGTGACCTGGCTCTCCCCACGTCATGTGCCACGGACGGCTCTGACGAGGAGGCTTACTAAGAAGGACTATGGAATGGCCCCCCCAACTGCAAAGAGCTGGGTGGGTTAGTTGTTGGCAGTGAATGATGTAACCCCTTCCAATGAGCCCCAATGAGTTGGCCACATAATGACAGGATGGCAGAACAGACCAGAGATTTCACGTATAGCAAGAAGCGGGGTGGGGGGGAAGAGCTTGGCATTAGGCAGACTCTGGTTTGAACATCAGCTCCACAAGGTCTGGACTGTGCTACCTGAACCTCTTTAAGCCTGTTTGCTCAATTGTAAACTCAGCCGCAAATGGCATTTCTGTCAACGGCAACGATTCACATACCACGTTCCTTGCTCCCTGCCATAACTTCCTGCCATGTTAGACTAATTTGTTAAAACTTATCCTTTTATTAAGCTAAGGATTAACATCCTATATATATAGTCCGTAGGCCAAATTCATCACTGCCTCTTTTGCAACTAAGGTTTTATTAGTAAACGCCCACACCCATCCGTTGCCGTATTGTCTATGGCTGCTGTCACACTGCAACAGTACCGTTCAATAGCACCACAAAACTGAAACTATTTACTATCTGGCCCTTCATTTAAAAAGCCAGCCCCTGTGCTACGCAAGAACACTGAGAAAACCAGGAGGATTCCATGTAGTCACGCCCCCCCCCGCAATGTAAATGATAATCAACAATGTTTGTCTGGTACATCTAAAACGATCTCAGGTACCACCAGTAGTGTGTCCACCCCACTCTGAGAAATGCACTCCTGAGGATTACATGAACCAACACTCAGAAAGCACCAAGCCTGCAAACAGCAGGAGTACTGGCTGCGGCCCTTCGTACTCCTCCTTGCTCCTCTGAGGAGTTCTGTCAATCCAGTGAGCCTTCCCTTCTCATGTGAGAGTAACTGGCACGGCCCGATGAGAAGGCTAAGAATCAACAGGAATCAGGCACTTCCTAGCTAATATGCCAGACACTGCGAACGCGAAGCCTCAACGCAACTTTTTGAGGTAGGTGTTGTTATTTATCCCCCTTTTACAGAAAAGAAAATGGAAGCATAGAGAGGTCCAGCTCCAATTCTCGGTTCCACAGCCAGTGTGTCAGCACGCTAATCTATACCACCCACCCAGTACCCTCCAGAGAACCGGCTCTCTCCAATCCACATGGCAGGACTGACCATAGGAAAGTATCTGAGATACATACGAACTCTGAGGTACAAGGACACGCAGGCTGATGTTACTCAGAGTAGCAAAAATCTGGAAAGGACATTCAAACCCAATGATAGGAAACGGTTCACTGGATTAGGATATAATCCTATGACAGCATATTACACAACCATTACAAATGGTATTTATAAACAATTTTCATGATGTGGGAAAATGCTTGCAAGTTTTTTAAAGCAGAATGTAAACAAGTATATTCAGTATAATACCAATTAAGTCAAAACACATATTGACATTGACAAATATATACACTACATCACGAAAAAAAAGCAAGAAGGAAATATCTCTGAGGGTGGTAGTACAGATGATTTTTATTGAATTTTTGAAAATCATTGCTATAGTTCCTTCATATTCTACAGGGAGTTCATGGTATTTTTATAATAAGCGAAAAATACATGTTTTTCAACCTGCTTAGAAGGGAGATTCAATGTCTGGACCCTACCGGTGACTAAAGCCTAATTCCGACTTTGCATTCTTTCTCCAATCGCTGCTCTTGCCCCCATGTTCCAGTATGAATGACAAGCTGGCAAACTAGTGGATTCTTGAGCATTATACAAATACGAAGGATTCTTGTGAAAGTACTAGATTAAAAACAAACTGGAAGAAATGAAGCGACTAAGACTTGGAAACTAAGAGGAAGTGCTATATTTCCTTCTTGGGGGGGGTAGGAAGTTCCCATTTTTTAAGTCTTTCTCTCGCCTACATGGAAGGCCATTCTGAGCTCACTGTCAAACCAGCTGGCTGTGGGCATTCTGTCTGCACACTGGGTACAACTGCAGACGGCATAAACACACACACTCCCACATACACCGGAAGATTGTCTCCTGGGGATCTGACCCGCAGGAGCAGGCCATACACTCCTCAAAGACAGGGGCACGTGCTCTGCTTGTGATGTCCTTACCCTCGGGACTCAGGTCGCCAGGGGCCACAGGCCCTCAAGGATTCCACGATGAGTAATTGAATGAAGAACTATAGGAAGCCTCGACTACTGTGGTTAAATCTAGTACAGGTTCAGATAGAGCAAACAAAACACATCAAACAAGCGGGAAGCAGAGTAAGCAAACTGCAGTGTTTTCTTGCAAAGCCAGATGGTGGGTGTCAAGCTGGGTTGTGGGGTGCATGAGAAGGCATAGCTGAGCAACTCGGGCACACGCCTGTGACGATAATCTGATGAGCCTATGGAATCCGACTTAATACTGACATTAAAGAAAGTGGCACTGGGAAATAAAGATTAGGGGACTGAGCCCTCTCTGTCTTGATCTGTCAGCCGTCAGCCTTCAAACAGCTGGAGAAGCCATGGGAGAGCAGCATTTCTATAAACAAGCTAATCTTTTTAGAGCTAATAGGCAGTGACATTTATTATTTAAAACTTCAAACTTGGAAAAGACCAGCTCACGCTAGAAACGCCTGCCTTTCCCTTAGTCTTGCACTGGACTGGTGGATCAGACACCTCGCTGACAAGTTCTTCGCTTTCCCCCAGGTGGGACTACAGAACGACAGCAACCTATGCTGAGAACAAGCCATTTCCTGGCTTTTCTTCCTGCTCAGAGCCTTTGGGGAGTAAATCTCACAACTGCCACCAAAGGTGGGGCAAGCAACTGGACATGTAGACGCAGGAGAAACGCATGAGAATGGCAAAGGGGGCATGGGAGGAGGGGGTCCTGCCCAAGGCAGAGTCCTGTTCTTTGGAATAATAAAGTCAGCAAATCAGCGACAGGTATCACCGTTCTAGGTTATCGACAGGTAAGATCACTCCCGCAGTAAGAAGCCTCGGGAGCAACAAACCGTACATCCTGCCTCTTACTATCCTTCCTCCCATCTTTCCCTTCCTGCTCTACCAGGAAAGAATTTGACCAAGGAGAGAAAACTAGGTGTCCCTGATGCATATTCCTGACATACCAGGGACAAATCCAGGGAAGGACCCTTGATGGCAGCAGGATCCATACGGGGTGAGAGGCCCAGAGGATTGGCAAAACTAGCAGATTGGTTTTGGAATACAGTATTTAAGGATTAACTTAAGCAATCATACACAAGACCTCTAGGCAGAAAACGAAAACTAATAAAGGACACAGGTGGTCTGAATAAATGGAAGGACGTTCAGAGTTCTTAGTTAATATTACAAAAGTGTCAATTTTCTACAAAGTAATTCACATCATTCAGTGCAACCCCAAATGAAAATTTTAAGGTTTTGAGGCACTTATCAAACATATGCTAGAATTTATATAGAAGGATAAAAGTCCACAAGCAGCTGAGTCAACCCTTAAAAAGGAGATAAAGAGAGGAGACTTAAACTAACAGATATTAAGACTTGCCTCAAGTCATTATATTAAAACCAGAGAAGTCTGAGCACAAGAACAAACAGACCAAGGAAATAAAGAGCTGAGAGACAGAGCACAGATATGCAAACCTAATGTACAATAAAGCTGGTACCACAAGTGAAAGAAGAAGAGAATGGATAGTTTAGTAGATGTTAGTAGGAAATCTTTTATCCAACTTCGTGTGGATAAAAACAAAACTGGATCTTCATGAAACACCATCTACAATGGCAGGTATCAGTCAGACAGAATCATGAAGCCAATAAAAGAAAACGTAGGTGTACATCTTTGTGACATGGGTCAGAAAGGCCTTCTTTAAAACATAACTTGAAAATCATAAACCAGAAGGCAAAAAAAAAAAAAAAGATGAATTTGAATATATAAAAAGTAAGGGTTTATACTCAAGGAAGGATATCACACATAATAGAAATAAACAGATGGCAAGATGGAAAGAAATATTTTAAAAATCTACAACTAAGAAGGGATATCTAGAATAGAGAAGGAACTTTACAAATCAACAAGAAAAGATGGCAACTGCAAGACAGAAATGGGCAAAGGACATGAATTGGCAAAAAAAAAAAAAAAAACCAGAGGAGGAAATCCAGTAAAAAGGTATACAAAGAAATGATCAAACTCATTATCAGAGAAAGGCAAATTAAGGCAACACTAAGCTATCATTTTATAAGGCTGACAAAAAATTAGAAAGCTGAATAAAGGCCAAAGCTGGCAGGAAAGGAGAAAGCCTCATGCCGGGCTGGGGACTGTTGCCAGAACCCTCTGGAGAAGGACATGAGAGTCCTCCCTTGGACGCAGTACACACAGATCCTTCGACTGACCAGCAAGCATCCTCATGGGTAGAAGCTAAGGAAATTCTCATGCAGGGGGACACGGAAAGAGGCAGTCACTGCACTGTCGTTAGAAGCAATGAGGCGTGGGAGGCATGAGGAGGGGGAGAGCATCTCTGCTAAAGCGGATATGCAGGTTCTTCCACGGGGATGCAGCAGACCGAGGCCACAAGCTGGAAGCAGACAGAGGAACATGGGTGGCTCCTAACACAATGCCGAGGGAGCAAAGTAAGAAACAGAACAAGACATACAACCACGTATATAACTTAAAAACACAGGTGGATAAAAGACGCACATTGTGCAAGAACACAGTTTAAAAGTACACATTAGAATGGTGACCTGTAGGGGAGGAACGGAATGGGAGTCGAGAAAAGAATGAAAAGGGAATGAAAATGAATGAATGGAGGGGCCTGTGACGATAACGTGCCATCAACAGGGGAGTAGGATTAATTCAACCCCTCTATATCTGAGATACAAATAGAGAACAGAGAAGAGGAGAGGGGAAAAGGCTCTGCAAAGAAATGAGCATGTATTTATCTGCTGCCATCCTCTCCCTGGCAACTGGGCCGTTCGGAAAATGCCAGCAGCTGACAGACATTATTTATGGCCCGTCTTATACCCCACACGAACTGTCTGCCCTGAGAGAAATTTCAAGATGAAAGGAACGTATTCAGAAGTGCCCCAGGGCAATTTCCTTTTGCTACCTGCCCATTCTGGCTCTGCCACAAAATGTTGGCATTCAAATTCCAACCTCCAAATATTTTCCAGGAAGAGAATGCTAGACATTTGGAATTTGGATGTTAAAGGTGAAAAGAGCTATGCCCCACTTGTAAATTCGTATCAGATTGACTTCTTAACTTTAAAAGAGTTTGGACTGTGGTATAAACAGAGAATTGCAGACCAATTCAGACCCTGGCCAAGAGTGCCACCTGTGGCAGATGAGCCCCATGGGTGGGTGTGGGGTGAAACTGCAAATTACGGTGACCAAGAGATACTAAAAATACAACCACTTCGGAGGGAAGTAACAGCTACGGCACCGTATGATACGAAAAAGGGGTCCCAATGCCACAGGAGGTGAGGAAGCACCAACCCAGACTATCGCTCTAGGTTTGCCAACTTGGAAATCAGTGATCAGACATCTTAATACCCTAGAAAACGAAGTTCTACCTAAACTACTCCTGGAAAAGTGGCCCACGTGTTTTAAGCCATCTTTTTCTCTCCTGCTCGCTAAGTGAACGGGTAAGCAACTGGAGAAGCATTATAGGCTCAAGGCAGCCAACTCTGTGCTCTGTGAATAACGGGATGCCAAAAGCAAAATGTTGCAAGTGGCTCTGTTTTCCAAAATGGAACTTTTTGTATTGCTCTTTTCCTAAGGAGGTAGAATATCCTTGTGGTTAACAGTTGAGCCTTTAGAGTTAGAACTCAGATTATGTCCCTTGAGCTTACGCGCTTCAATTTCCTAGTCTACAAAGTAGGTCAAAAGCATTTATCTCACAGAGTGTTGCAAGCATTAAATGAACTAATGTGTACAAAACATCCTGAAACACAGTAAGTGGTCAATAAATGCTATCTATTTAATAGCTATCATTGTAAAACATGTGCTCACTGTATAGGCAATGCAAAGTATAGAGAGGTACTTAAGTAGGTCAGTCCCTCCCAATAATCCACCCTCCATCCTGATAAAGATTTTGATGAAAAATGTTTTTCCAGACTTTTTTCTATCACTATATTTAGATAAATCAAATAATTTATTTTATTAAATGTATTGTTCTATAAGCTGATTTATAAAAAAACTCAATGAACAATATACCATGTGCACCATTTCTACAAATATACCCAGATCTCTCTTGTGCTTTTTAAAGGCTACATAGTACTCTACAACATTTTAAATCAATTTCCTACTGGACATTTAGATCGTCTCCAATTGTTGGCTATTATTACCCATGCTCCAGTGAACTTTGTTCCACAAACATCGTTGCACTCTAGTCTATTTATTTAGGACAAATTGTTGGACCCTAGGATAGTTCCTTTTTAAAGGCTTCCAATGCATATTCCCAAAAGGCCTTGCAGAATGGTAGAACTAGCTATCATGCCCACCAATAGAATTCGGGTCATCTTTCACATCTATTGGCTCTCATCTCAAGCAGAGAGAAGCAGGTTCATCAGATCAGTTACAAAGAAACGTCAGGTTGGGGGTCTCTATTCATATGTCTCTCACCCTCCACAGTTCTTGGGTCCTTAGAAGTAATGTGTCCCAGGTTGGGGCATAGTATGGGCATCTGTTACTTATGCCTGCTTGACATCTAGCCTCTCTTGTCCTGGTGGGTTCCTGGTTTCCCTCTGGCAAACTACTCTGTTCCCATTTTATACAGTACCCTTGAAACTGTCAATCAAGGTGAGTACTCGAGCTCCACTGATTGAGCTCAAGGTAGACTAACTGGATGCTATCTGTCCTCAGAATCTAAATTGTCAGAAGAGTGAGGCCAGGACTAAAAACAGTTTAGTTTTACCATCCTGCAAATATCATCCAGAAGACCCTTTCTCATTGGTTCCTGGGTCTTTAGAGTTGGTATACTGGTAAGCCTGCTTGGTTCTTCAGCGCACCCCACCTTACAGTGCGTTACCCTACCGCCTTCCATAGTCCTTCATAATTGTTACTATTGTTTTTGCTATTGTTATTTTAGCCCAAGATAGCCAGAGTTGACTTCAGATATTCTAACACAATCCCACCTGATGGGAGGCTGGGGGAGACAACTTATTTCCTTCCTTGAATATTTGCTTGAAAAAATTTCCCTTGATCAATTCTTGAGGGGGGAAAAAAACGAAAGAAACATTTTTTTTTCCCTCTCCGAAAGGCCTCTTAACCTACAAAAAGCAACCATTCCAAATTACTTAATAGCTCATATAAAACTCCTGGTAAAATTTTTATTTTGGAAAGAATGAAAGAGGGAAAATCTTGGTCTTAGAATGGATTTCACACACACACACACAAATAGCTCATCTTTCATCCTTTTATCCACCTGGAAAGGCACAAATATTTTACTGTTTTTTCTGACATGACTGGAATTCATGGTAGGGCTATCCTTGAATTTTTTTCCAAGTAGACTTTACAAAGCAAATCTGAGGCAAGGGGACAGGATTTCCTTTGTACTCTTGTAGCAACCTGGAAGGAATCTGGTTTTCTCCCATGCACCAAGGAGATAATCAGCCCAAACACTCTAGCTGTAGCAGTTTTATTTTAATCCCCTCATTGCCACAAGGTTGCAGGTGCCTTTGGAAATCATGATTAACCAGAAGCTCAGAGCCAGCAGCAGGGGAAATGTCCTATATATTCTACAGAGGCCGCCCAGGGTCACTCCCTTCAAAGAAGAATATTATTACAGAGCTCACCATCTCCACTCCTTCCTCTCTAAAGAAGCCACAGAGAACACCAAGTTACTAAATGATCACTAAGTTAGTTCTTGCCTCTCCAGTCCTTGGAGCAAGACTGTTCCAGGAGGCAAAGTCAATTCTGGCTTTCTCACAGTGCAGGGCTCTTGAGGAGCTGGATATTATTGGATTAAGTGACTTTTATGTGATGATTGAAGCTACATTCTTAAGACTACCTAGGATTAACTGAGATAATGTACATGAAAATGTTTTGTAAAGTGTGAAGGGTTATATAATGCAAAGTGTCATTACAGCCTTGCCAGTCAGGCTCCCTGAGTGTCCTGGAGTCACTGACATGGTAAGTCAGGGTAGAAGTGTCTCAGGTTGCACTGGGGGAACTGGGGCAGACCCAACAAGCCCACAGCACCTCCTGGTGGCTCTTCCCCAGAGTAGCAACGTCTCAAAGCCCAATCCCAACCCCAACTGTAGAAAATAATCCAAGCACCATACTTACTCCCTTCGCTCTGGCTGTCTTTGTTCGAGTTGTAGACCTGGAAAACAGAAATGAACATTTACTTGTGTGCATTTTATACCATGCTACAGGTTCACTGAAGAAAACCATTACCTTCTCTCTTTCCCTAGTTTGTGCTATAAGATGGAAGACCATTTTTAGCCCCCAAATGTGAATCCCTTCTATAATTATCTACTTCCCAGTTTTACTTCAGCTGTTCTTAAGTGTGTGTACATTAGAATCATCTGTGGAACTTTACTGTAAAAAAAAAAAATCATATTCCTTCTTTTAATAAAAACAAACTATATGTGTGCATAAAGCCAAAAAGGAGAAAAATTTTAAATTAGTTATAACTCACTAAGCATTAACTGTGCACCGGGCAATGTGCTAAGCAATTCACATGAATTATCTCAAATTATCCACACAATTCTATTGGGTAGACACTGTTATTATCACTGTTTTACAAATGAGAATTTGAGATTTGGAGACGTTAACTAGGGCCTCACAGCTAGTAAGTGGCAAATTCAGGACAAAAATTCATTACAAACTGTTAACAAAATGTTAATACTGGGAAATGGGACCAAGCATTCTTTACTTTACACATTTTTGTAAATTTGAATTTTATAAGGAGAATGTATTACTTTTACCACAGAAACCCCTTAAATAACTCACAGAAACCATAAAAGGGAAAAATGCCCCCATCCATAAAAAGGAAAAGTGTCCTATACAAAAGAGACAATGACTTACTGTAAGAGTTGGAAAGGTTTTTCTGTAAAGGGCCAGAGAGCAAATATTTTAGGCTTTGCAGGCCAGGAGGCAAAATCAATATTATGTAGGTATTTGTGTAACAAGAAAGAAAACAAATTTCCACTATTTTTTTGTTGATCATATTCAAAACACAATAATTTTTCAAAATACAGGTATATTTCTAGCAGGTGAAAATCCCTTTTAGGGTTTCATGGCTCTCTTTTCAGTGATGTTTGGCTGTGATTCAACCCAGAGGGGCCATCAGAATGCCGTGGAATATCTTTTTTTTTTTAACGTTATGATGACCAACTTCACCCTATGTCTTTTCGTACTTACAGAATCATAATTACCAAAGAAAGACTTGGGCTATGATCTTTTTCTAAAGCAGAGGTTTGCTTTCATTCAATAATGTCAGCATATCGGGGAATGGCAAAGTATGGCTGACAGGCCAAATCCAGCTCACGGCCAGCTTTTGTACATCCTATGAGCTAAACCTGGTCACTGCAGAGGAATATTTGCAATTGATTTGATGACAGGAAATACTAACTTTGAACCCTAATTAAACTACATGTTACCCTCCCTCTAAAAAAAGATTCGATTTCCTCTGGTTAGTAGACCTGTATTTCAAACACTTACAGTCCTTGTAAAAGATATTCTTTCTGTACCTGAGGGAACACGATTGCCCGTTCTCCCTCAGCAGCAGCCCCACCATGGATACAAATGAAGAATTTGGACTAGATCGTGTTTTCAAATCGAAGCCCACAGGACCCACAACCAGGACTGCAGAGGGGCAGGAAGAGAAGCTAAGGCCCCAGGTACCCAAATGCCCTCCCCCTTCCCTTCATTTACGTGACTATCAAATAAGGCGATACTGGAACGTGTGAAGACGTCTTGAACGGGTACTTTCTAAATTCGTGTAATTCACGAATTTGTTTCTACCTTTGTGCATTTAACAGTCCTGGTTGTGTGCCTAGAATGGCCAGGCAGTGTTCTAGGTGCTGGGGCTACGGACGAATCCCGCAGCTATTACCTCTGCCCTCCTGGAACCTGCCGACTAGGGGGAAAAGAACAGAAATAAACAGATACACAAATATGATGTTCAAGTATTGACGAGGACAGTGGAGAAAATAAGAGGCTCCTGTGGACCTGAGGTGGGGCAAAGCCTCTCTGAAGAGGTAACAGTTGCCTGAGACCTGACTGATGAGAGAGCACCTCCCTGGGAAGATCTGGGGCCAATGCCAACGGCGAGCACAGGTCTTCGAGATGGAAAAGGCCTGGCCTTTTGGAAGGAGGAAAGCCAGTGTGGTTGGCAATCAGTGCAAGGTAGGAGATGGGGATGGGCCAGGGGACAGTGACGTCATCCTGCAAAGCCGGTGCCCCATGAGGGAAATGGGCAGCCTCGGCAGAGCTAGGACCAGTGATCCATGGCGAACGGCTTTCACTGACCTTGGAGAGTTGGGTGAGGGAAGTGCAGGGAAAGAGACCATCTGAGTGTGTAGGCAAGTACTTTTATCAGACATCCCTGACCACTTCGGTCCTCCCATTAAATTTTAAACCCTATCCCAGAGAACCTTGCTACTATCTATAAACGACAAAATCCAGAAAGAATAGCAAATTGCAGGGCTTCCAGCCATCCTTAATTAGGTGGTGAATTTGCACGCAATTACTTCCCTTCCAGGTTTCCTGGGTCTCGGGGGCCCCTGCCTAGAACACCCACGCGTTCCCCAAACTGGAGAGGTGTGATCAATGAGCCAAAGATGCCAGAAACATGTGCCGCCCGATCCTCTGAGGCCAGGCCATTAATCTCTGTCTGGTTGGGTAAATGAGCCAAAGAGAATGAGTTTTGAAGTGAAGCTAATAAACCATGCCTGCCAGGAATGCGTGACTACAGGGCCCAACCAGGAAGGCCCAGAGTTGGGGAGCAGCCTAATGGTAATAAAGGCCAGATGGTGGCACAGTAAGACGGTGGCACCTACGTCTAACCGTGAGGAAGGTGAGCAGGGTAAGGAAGGCCTCCATATGCTTCCTCTGCACTAAGAGAACTAACAGCACTAGGAGGGAATGGCTTCGGTTACTGAGCACTTACCAGCTACTACACATGACGTCATCTCACCCTTAAAACCACCTCATGGCTTAGGTGCTAGTGTTAGTTCCATTCTACGGATGTGGACGGGAAGCCCAGAGAGACTACACAGTTTGTCCACAGACACGGAACTGGTGGGTGGCACACTATTTATCTTGCCTGTACAGGGATGTTCCAACCCTCTTGTACATTTCCAGGCAGTGGCAAATGCACAGAGCTACCAAGCCACCCCAGTAGCCGGTGCTTCATAAATACCTCCCACACTGGCAGAGGCAAAGGGCGTGCAACTCACCCTTGAGAAACGGTCAGTCTGTTCTGGGGAAACCTTCTTCCATAGAAATCATAGTTGCCCACCAGTGTTAGACGCAAGTTCAGAGGTAGGGCAATTTCCTGAAACAAAAGGTCTCTTGCCATGGCTTCTATCTTAGGATTAGCGGAGTTATCTGGGATTTATACGCTTTCAAGTAAGCACCTCTAGAGGCTTTGTTTTGAAAGGATAGAACCCAACTCTCCAGGATCAATTCAAGAGGACACGAGTCACTAAACAGTTCCTGAATTATGGTGACTAGGAAGACTGAATCAGTTAATACATCTTCTCAACAACCAAAGCTATAGTCTATCTGTCCTGCTTAGTCAGAGTACTGTAAGGCCTGGCCACACTCACACTTCTCAGCCTTCCGGCTTTATAAACTTGGACATAGGTATGCTCTAGCGTCTGCTGAACACTGTACATTAAGATCTGTTAACTATCCGTGCCCATGAATGTTTTCAAGTGACTCCCTCTAGAGAACAGAAATGACCTGTGTTGATCTTATCAGGGTCCTTCTGAGAATCATGATGGAGTCGTTACAACAGCAAGAATACATGAATGAAAATGATGCTGACGAAAGCCTAGTTATGCATCAGACACCAGGCCAAACACTCTATATGCACAATCTTGTTTAGTCCTCACATCAACCTAATTATTCCCATCAAACAGATGAGCAAATGGAGGCATTCGAGAGGTTAGGTCACTTGCCCAAGGTCAGGTTGCTGAAAGTGGGCAGAGTCCAGGCAAGAACTGCTACAGTCTGTCTCTAGAGCCCAAGCTCTTACCCACTAACCACATGATAAGTAAGACATTGTGATGATGAGGATAATGGTGGCGGTGGTGGTGGTGAGAAAAAGGGGATCAGATGTCCTGGGCAGTTAGGGAAGGTAAGTTGCTGGAGGAAATAACCTGCCATCCGTCAGAGAGAAAATGAGGCTGGGAAGGGCCTTCTGATTCCAGCCTGAAGCATTCACCATTAACCTATGCAACAAGCTGGCATCTACACAGAAGTGACACTTCATATTCTCTCTGAACCACAGGGCTTGATCCTGAAGATAAACACCAGGCAGGAAAGTGGGTCTTTGACACAAATCACAGGCACCACAATTTTATGAGTCCTCACCCAGAAGCTACAATGGGAGTGAAATTCAATAAATCAAAGGAGGGTGAGGAAAGCCTTCATATGGTTCCTCTGCACTAAAATGTGATTTTGCAATAAATTCTGTTCATTGCTGAGCCAATTCAATTTATATGTCCCCAGAGAATTCAGAGAGACTACAGAATCATTTGGATTCCCAGAATTTTTCTACGGGTAACCTTTCTTACCATTTTCCAGGCCTTACTAAGAAAGCAGAGAGGAACTTCTTTTAACTTGTAAATTACAGGCACAAATAAAGCAATAATTAGATGAAACAATTTCACTTTTCTCTCTGACACACAGCTGCATTAGTACTTGGCCACACCAAACTTTCTATTAAAGTCTGCACAAAATGAAGGTGCTGGAGAAACAGATTCATGAGCAAATTTATTTAAAACTACTGTTCCTCTCTAAACTGCACTTGAACTCATACCAAAGCTCCATTTCCCTGAGGTCTCTTCCAAGTAGCCTGAGATATCTCAACCCCATCACACCTGCCTGTTCCCATGATACGCCAATGTGGAGACACACAAAACAGAACTACGTGCCAACAACTTAAATACTGCACAAGCCGGTTCTACACCATCAGATATCATCTGTCCCTTCTCTCCGTGTGACACAATGGAACCACCACCACTAGGACTTGAATTGTTTCTCTGGCAGTGGTGACAGATTTGCAGTAATCTGCTGCTTAGGTTCAAAGTCCATCTCTACCAATTATCGGCTATACATTCCAGTCACTTAGCATCGCTAAACCTCAGTCTTGCCACCTGTGAAATAGGGATACTAATATTCCCTACCTCTCAGGGTTGTGAAAATGAAATGATAATAGATATAAAACATTTAACACTGAGCACAGAATACAAATTCTAAGGCTCAGATAATTCTATAAAGAGTAACTTTCATCACTTCACCTTCACGGTCATTGTCAAGCTCCATCCTTCTCTTCACACTTATCCCCTATAGGACAAATTGCTAACACGGGAATGTAGCTTGAGGGGTTAAGTGACAGTAGTCTCATTAGCACTGTAATTTAACCAATTGAAACTAATTAAGGGACGACAGGAAGGAGGCAATCTAAAGTCAACTTTTAGAGCAATGGATTCTCAATTTTTATTTTATTTTGTTTTTTAACAGAAATCAAATATAAAAGTAACCACCCACCACCAACCACTTTTTCACCACCGATTACGTGCCAGGCACCATGCTAATCATTTCCATGAATTATTTTATTTCATCCACAAGCCTACGGGGTATTACCACTGCTTGTACTTCATAGCACCATGTTGGTGAAATAACTTTCCAAAGGTTACAAAAGCTAGCAAGTGGCAAAGCCCTCTTGACTAGCATCTGTACTTAACCACAACTTCATACAATTTCCCTTCCCAGTCCCACTCTCCAAGAGAAAAAGAGATTGGCCAGTAACAAAGAACTCAAAAGAAACTCAGTAATTAAAATGACAATAATGCAGCCATCGTATAAGAACAAAATTTCCACCCAATTTAAACATAATGATAATGCCACAAACTTCCAATTAATAAAGTATCACTGTACTTGAAAACCACAACCAGCCTGAGAGACTTTAGGATGCCTAAGAAACATCCTTCCGAAAAACTATGAGCACATACAGAGCAAGCTTAGCATTGTTGTCAAGGATTGTAGGGCAGACCGATTTCTTAATGGAGCACCACACTCGAATACTCAGCAAGCTAGTAACAGGCTGCACCGAGGAACTTTCAGTAACACCCCTGTTCCTAAAGTTACTAGTAAGACACTCTTGGTCTGTGGAATGCCACCCAATAATGGACATGAATTTTTGGGGTCCTGGGTACCCTATCTTCTCGTGGTGGGCCACTGGCCACACTTGGAAAAGCTTTTGAGAAGGAACTTTTGAATCTTAAGCATGTGGGGATAAAACCAGTTTGAACAGCACGGCCTAAATAAAGATGTGTCTCAACTTGAGGGGCCTGCACTTGGGAGCTAGGTACTGGTTCCTCCTCCTCCCGAGAGACACGTGCCTCTCGTCCCCACGGCCCGAGTGACAAAACAAGCTCGAGAGAAGGGAAATGAATTGGCTGCTGCTGCTTTCCTATTTCTTGCCTCCAACACTCCCTTTGGCTGGCCCTTTCTCCTGCTACTGGTACTGCACTTGCTGTTTTAGGGAGGGGCTCTCGAAAGTGAAGCCAATAAAAATGTACCTGATGGCTCTTCCTGATGGCCTACTCTTGAACAGGTGGGAAGGCCTTGCTCTTGTTCTGCAGGATTACCCGTAACGGGGGCTCAGTAACTGGCACACAGCAGGCCATTCCGTAAGTACTGACTAGATGGACAGTTTCTGAGTGGAGGAATAAAAGAGAGACTGAAATTTAAAAAAGGAAACCCTCTTGTTGGAGTTGATGTGCATCAGGGAGCAGAGAGGAACGGTGAGCAGGCCTATCACCTCCAGGTGACTGCACCTCATTCTCCCAAACATCTGGCAAATTCTCTTGGAATCTTTACCTTAGAGACGAATGGCACTAATTCAGGCCTTATTATGAGACAATATGAAGCCCAGGTATCTTATCTGGTTTAACTCAAGGCTATGAAAATCCCTCACACAACCGTTTATTTTCTATGCTGAATGGTAGCTCTATACCCGACAGGTGACAGGTGACAGCAAAAGCTGCTAATAGTTTCATAGCCTAGTATCACCAGGGAGTCTGAAATGAGAGGTAAGGAAGGGGTTCCTGGACCTCACGGGACTGAGTCTCCTGTCTCCTGTGCAACAGCAGCAGCAGGACTCAGACAGTGTCTTGGAAAAGGGCCCAGCAAAAAGGAACCGAATGGCTGGGCTCCGAAAGCCACCTGGATGAGTGTCCTGGATGGCCCCGGAAGCCACCTGGCATACCCACACCTGCATGCCAGGAAATAAACATGGCTGCTCGCTGTTCAATATGATTATGACAAGGAGGATAGACAGAAAAATCAACCTTCTTTTCCAGGAGTTCAGGCAGGACAGAAAAGGCTTACCTCTTGTACAGTCCCAGTAACATTGGGGTACACCATGCCCTGGACACCTGATGCTACTCCCCACTCTGCATTCAAGTCCCTCTTTTTCTAGGGATACCACCCTTATTTTCCTTGGGGGGTCACCTGCCCACCAAGTAAGTCAATGCTGGTGTTCTGGGTTTTTGGTTTTTTGTGTGTTTTTTTGGGGGGAGGGGTGAGGAAGGGCTGATTCCAACTCCATCTTCAGGTTTACCCATGTGGTCTACATACTGCACCACCGGACTAAGCATGTGATTTGGCCCAGGGCAAACACAATCGACAATACTTCTTTTTAATACTTTTTATTACAACGGCTTGAAATGAGATCTTGTGTGTTGCTGGGAGAATAGGATACGTACCTGGAACTTTGGTGGCCCCCTCTGCCACCATACAGGCAAGCCTGAGTAAGACAGGTCGAAGGGAAGCGGAGACGTGATCTGAGACTGGGTTGCAATGGCATGTCTGAGCCCTTTTATCTAAATGCATCTGAGGTTCCTCCCTGCTCTTTCCATGACTGAACCAACAACATCCTTTTTTTTTTTTTTTTTAAGTTGTGTTTCTGTTGCTTACAACCAAGAGTCGTAGCAAATACAAAAAAGCTCATGAGAGAAAAGCCTAGTTAAGCTTCATGGGGAAACTCTAGAATGAAGAATAAAGAAAACTATGAAACAAGGTACAACGGGAAAGAAAACAGTATACTCATGTCATCCTTAGTTCTCCCTTCCTTCTGCCTCACATGTCCAGTCAGCTCCAAAATTGATCAACTGTATCATTTTATGCTTTGAATCTATTCCTGATCCCCATTTCTCTTCCTGAGGGAGGTCAGGTTTTGTCTTCTCTTCTGGACCTTGCCATCGGCCTTCTCCCTGATCTTGCTGGCTTTGTTGTCTCTCTGTTCCAATCTGTCATACACATTGCTCCTGCAAGATGTATTTCCCAAAGCCACAGCTGTGGCTGGAGAAGAGAAAAGCCTTCCAGACATCACAGTACCAGTCTTCAAATGCTCCTAGGGCTGTCATGTGGAAGAAAGGGAAGACTGACTATTCTGAATGGACATAAAAGTGGAGTCCGAGGAAGGCTGAGTTCAGCTGGATATAAATAACTACAGGTAGGAGCCCCTCGTGGTCCACTAAAGAAGGGAGGATGGCTGAGTGTCATTCTGACACACAGGACTAAGCTCCATTTCATCTAGAACGCAGCCCTGAGCGTTGCTGGGCTAACAAATTCAACTTCAGTTGGGGTTTAATTGTTGTTAGCCTGTCCCGTCACCTGTACAAGCAGATTCCAGAACAGGGGAAAATGGATTGGGGTGAAGGAGGTTGGGGAACAGAGCATGCTGTGGGCTCTGGAGCCCTGGCAGCAGGCCTGCTTCTACCCCTTCTGAGCTTTGTGCCTTCAGATGGCTACTTAACATTTCCAAGTCCGTTTTCTCCTTGCAAAGTAGAGCTGAATAACAAGTTTGTGAGGGTACTGGGAGAAGTAGAAATAGTCTCACAGTGCCTGAAAGTGCTCAAAAATGTTATTGCCATTCCCTCTACCTCCACAAAGATTTGCTAACTTACTTGATGGCTGCAGAGCACCCTAATATCTCCCTTCTTAGACTGCTCACTGTTCTAGCAGTCTCTTCTCTGGAATGTAATACTTCAGAATATAATTCTTCATTTCCCATTATTTCTCATCTCCAAATAAATCCCTGATGACTAGTCCTGTCTCACAATTCTACGGGGCGCATAACACAGCGCTGGGTGTATAGTTAGTGCCCAAGAAATCACTCCTGGTTGAGGGACAGGGAGCTTAAGACAAAAGATACACATTCTTTTGCCTCAGTGTTTCTCAGGGGGTCAGAAGCGTGTCATAAGGACCTTGATGAATAAATTATCCTTAGAGTGATGTGTGCACATTTGGAGTGTCGCTGGCACTTACTGCACTTCCCTGTGAGAAGTTGCAAATGAAGCTGATACAATTTCAAGGGAAAAGGTGAAACAGCTCCTCCTGGAGCATGGAGGTGTAGGTTACACCCAGATACCCAGTGAGCAGGTAACGCCGTGTGTTTTAACTGGGTTTTGGTCCTGTTGAATTCAGCATGAACAAAATGTTTCTGGGGTGGCTAACATTGATTGTTGTGGGTGTCCCCCCTCCCCCAGGACTTTGATTTGTGTTGTATAAACACTGTTGCCATAGTTATAATTCAGGAAACTTTGTTGTTTGACCTCAAGAAAAATTCAACCTCAAATCAGGATAGCACTGACTCTAGACCACAATAGACCATCAGATGGTAGGACCTGCCAAATTCCTGCAGCTTCTAGAAGGAACTACTGTATTTTGGGTAACAAGCAAGCAACAAGAAGAGGAAGTGCTGCAACATTATGCAATTTCCTTGCATTTCATAGTCAGAAATCCTGAAAACTCCTATAAGCAACTTCCCTAGCTTTCAACCCAAGATCAGAGCCCCAGCCAAGGTAAGCAAACACTGGATGCAAAAGAGGAAAAAGAACTCTAAGTAATGGACTAGTCAGAAAAGTATTTCAGGAAATTTTTAAAGGCAGCAGAAAGGACACAAGCTGACTCGTTATCAAATGCATGGCAGTCAAGTAGCTGGCGTGTGAGCTGACATATATGTAGGATGTGGCCAGCTCACAGTGCAAGCGGCCTGCTGCTGGCTTTTACATTTCCGCTTCAGGCTGATGTAACATTAAAAAGAGGGTGTGAACCCACTAAGCCCATCAGCACAGTGTTTCCATGGGGAAAGGAGGGACCACCCCATCCCCAGATAAAAACTGAAGTCTTAAACAAAATGTCTTTCTGTGTTCTTCCCTCCCCCCTCTCCTCCCTACCCCCGCCCCCGTGTCTTTGGAAACAGTGACACAGCTCCGTCAGCAGAAAAGAACCTTGCTCTTTTGTGCTCTGGAAACTGCAAAAAAGAAATGCCTCGGTTCAGTACATATGACCCCAAAATAGGAGCTCGTGAGGTTCTGCTGCCCAAGCAGGGTCCTGCTCAGGAAGGTGAGTCACTGAACAAAACCTGCCCCTTTCTAATTCCAGTCCCGCCTTCCTGCAGAGGGCTTAAGGCAAGTGGCATTTACACGGATCTCATGAATCCCCACAATGCCTTTCTGAGAGCTAGGAGAGGAGTTGATCTAACACAGGTGAGATCAGAATACTGCACTTTTAGCTGAGTTTTCTCAGATACAGGTCCTACCCTCCCTTTAGGAATAATCCTGCCGCCAACCACCGCACCGCAGAAAGGGATTGGGGGGGAATAGTCACTCTTTGATTTCCTTGCTCTGAGCTGGTGAGGTGGGGATCCCCAGCTCTGCAACATGAAGAACCTGTGTATTTTCCTACAACCTCCAAGGAGCAAAATGGAGCTTGCAACATGGAAGGGTAGATTCTAGAATTCTTTTTAGTTCTAGAGAGGTTAAAAGGTATTAATTAGGCTGGGCCCTGCCTCATCCTCATACAATATGAAAGGAAGGACGTTTATTGAGATTTCCCACATAATGATTGGGATAAAAGGTAAGGTTGAGACCATCAGAGCCCTTGGAAAATGGACACTTCTTTGGCTACCCAGCATGCATTCATTCACTCTTCTTTACACAACTGTACCCTGCTTCTTCTCCCCAGGGGTTCACACCTGTCCATCACAGACAGAGTTCATGCTACCTCTGACTCCAGGAGTAGACAGTATGGCTCAGGTCAAGCCAGTCAGAACAATATATTCACTCCCTACTCCCAGCATTTTACTATAAAAATTTTCAAACACAGAGAAAAGATGAAAAACCTCACAATGAACACAAACACCCATCACCTCCCTTCTACAATTGTTGACATATTGCTATATTTGCCTTACCACATATCTAGCTTCTCTATCATCCATGAATCCATCTTATTTTTTGATAAATTTTCAAATAACTTGCAGATATCAGTACTTCTCATCTAAACACATTAGTATGCATACCATTTACTGAAGTCCAAAATTTGTGATCCATCTTTTAAAGGTTAAATTTACCTACAATGAAACGAACGATTCTTAAGTGTGCCAATCATGAGTTGTCACAATTTCATATACATCCATGTACCTACCCTAAACCCGTCAAGATAGAAACGTTTCCATCACTACAGTTAGTTCTCTCAGGCGTCTTTCCACCTGAGCCCGACACACAGACACACATCACCATTCTGTTTTGCTTTGCTCCCACCATTAATTTGCCTATTCTAGAATACCACACAAATGGCATCATCCAGTCTGTATTCCTTTACAGCCACCTTATCTTACTCGGCATAAAATTTCATGTTGTGGCATGAGTCAATACTTTTGGTTATTTTTGCTGCTGAGCCGTGTTTTATTGTTTGAATACGTTCAGAGTTTATTTATTGATTCTTCTGTCCACAGACACCTAGGCTGTCCCATCTTGCTATCATAAATAAAGCCGCTCCGAATGTTTTGTGTAAGTCTTTTTGAGGACATATGTTTTCATTTCCCTTGTAGAGATATCTAGGAGTGGAATTGCGGGATTACAGGGTACGTTTTATTCTTTTTTGCTATTACGTAAGAAACTGCCAAGCTCTTTTCCAACGTGGACGGGCCATTTTGCCACCAATAATAGTATGAGAGTTCAGGTTAGTCCATATGGTGTTGTCAGACTTTTAATTTTAGCCATTCTGATGGGTATGTGTGTGGTGGTATCACATTATGGTTTTAATTTGCATTTCCCTGACGATCAATGACATTGAGTGCTATTTCATATGCTTATTGGATATTTTCTTCTTTTGTGAGGTGCCTCTTCAAATCTTTTGTCCATCTTTTAATTGAGCTGTTCTTTCCATTACTGAGTTTTGTGAGCTCTCTATACCTTCTGGATACTACAAGTCCTTTGTCAGATGTATGCTTTGCAATTATTTTCTCCCACTTGTGGCTTGCCAACTGACTTTAAAAAACAAAACAAAACAAAACAAAACAAAAAAAACCCAGGACTTTATTGGGGAACAGTGTGTATTTCCAGGACTTTTTTTTATTGGGGAACAGTAGTGTGTTTTTCCCGGGACTCATCAGCTCCATCCAAGTCAAGTTGTTGTCCTTTCAATCTTAGTTGTGGAGGGTGCAGCTCAGCTCCAGGTCCAGTCGCTGTTGTTAGTTGCAGGGGGCGCAGCCCACCGTCCTTTGCGGGAGTCGAACTGGCAACGTTGTGGTTGAGAGCTCATTGACTTCATTCTAGTTACGGAGGGTGCAGCTCGCTGGCCCACGTGGGAATCGAACTGGCAGCCCTGTTGCCCAAAGTTCATGCTCTAACCAACTGAGCCACCAGTCCGCCCAACCAATTGACTTTCTTAATTGTGCCTTTTGATGAGCACAAGTTCTTAATTTTAATAAAATCAAATTTTTCATTTTGTTTGTAGAGCTGTTGCTTTCTGTACGCTATTCAGAAACCTCTGCTAACCCCAGATTGCGAAGATTTTTGTCTTGTGTTTTCTTCTGGAAGCCTTATAGTTTTAGATTCTGTGTTTCAGTTTATGACCCATCTTGAATTAATTCCTCTAGTTCCCCTAGTTTATAACCACAATTCACAGGTGTTTGTAAGTCACAGCCCAGACTTGTACTTCACTAGTTTAAAATACAAATTCAGGAAGCAGCAGCACTAACCCACCTGGCCCCCCATTCCCCTCGCTCACTAGAAAGTTGTCACGTGGAATCAATCCATAGAACCTTTGGGGCCCCTCAAGATGTTAACAAAACTGGTGTCTGCTCCCTACCCACTCAGCTGACAGGCCAAGGAGGTAAGAATCTGAGCTTTATAAGGACCCGTATGTGTGCTCAAGGCTAATTTGCAGGGTACACAGCTAACGACATGGCTATTACCTGAAGGGGCACGGAGGCCTGGCGGCTGACAAATAGGGGCTCCTGACCAGCCCCTGTCTTCCCGTGTGACCCTGATCGGGCCTCTCCCTCGCTCTGGATTTTAATTTCCTGACCCATCCAAAGGGGGGCCAACATTTTACTTCATTTTATTATTTTCGGTTCTTAATAAAATTACCTTAAAAAGAAAAAAGAAGAAAAAAAAGAGGGGCCTGAAATAGATCTGACTCTTCTATCTATGAAAACTCCTGACTCTTCCAGTGCCTCATATTTTGAATATCCCACTATCAGCAGTGAACTCCTTTAGGTCCTGATGGGATTCCCCTGTCAGGACTTCATTCATTTTAAGGACTTCATGTTATAATGGGAGGGCAGTACCTTATGTCTTACCAGCAAGCTGCTGAATTGTGATTGGCTGACAACTGGTTAAGAATGACATCCTGTCAATTTGGAGGGACAGGGAGGAAGGACTGGAAAGGGACAAAGGGCTGGAAGGCTGCTGAGGCCCGCTCAGCTTACTGAACCCCTAGAAGAAAGGGGCTGTTAGAAAGGCTCTTATCAGCAGCACAGAGCGCCCAACCCAAACGTCTCTTACTCCTCGGGACACAGCCAAAGCACACGGCGCACAGCACCACCACGCTCAGTGAGGACAACAGCCAGCAGCCAAAGGAGGGGGGAGGACCAAGCCTGCTCAGTGCAGGATGGGAGAGGACCCGCCTGACTTCTGACCTGAACTGGAGACACTGGCAGGTACACAAACCCAAAGGCCGCCCCTCGACCCCGTCCTACAGCACTTGATAGGGCTGATTACCCTGCGCCCTTTTCAGGGTCACCTCTCCTGAACCCTCCCCAGCCCTGCTTCACAGGCAAGTCTGCAGGGCCTGCTGCCCTGCATGCATCTTTGTTACCTTGGAAAATATGCATGTGCATGTTATATGAATTATTGATTATATAATGGTCATTACATAATACATTAATATAAACTGATCATAAATATAATCATAAATATGAAATAATTATAAAATATACACGCATATTTACAGACACAGGTGATTCTCACTATTCACAGGAGTTATATCCTTTAGCATCAACTTGAACGCTGAATTAGCAAATCATGAACCACAGCTCCTAGGGGAAATACAAGGTTAGATTCCCACAAGCTTTCAGTCACAACATTGTCAACTAATCAGCACATAACCGTCTTTCATGTGTGCTTCTGTTCAAACACACCTCACGTAACCTATTCTGTTGATTCATTAACATGAAACTCATGGCTAAGAGCACGGGGAGTGATGCCTGAACGAAGCTCACCTAACCTGTGTTTGCTGCAGAAGGTCCATCACGGCTTTCTTGTGATGAGGACACTAGATAGCACATCCGCACTAGGCTGGGGGCATTTTAAACAGCGAAATGACCAACAAGAAGCAAAACAACAAAAACAAAATGCAAAATATGAGGTACTAAATAGCAAAAAGGACACTTATGTACAGTATGAAGGCTGAAACAAGAAGGCGGGGTGTCACCTCATTCGACCTCAGCTGGGAATGTGTCTGGCGACTAAAATTTCTCTCTGCTCTGTGCGTATCTGTGAATAATTGCAAAAGCACCACAGGTATTGATTCTGGGGGTTACACATAAATGTTAGCAAGTAGGTGGATTCACACATATGAAATGCATGGATCAACTGTGTATGTGTATGTGTGTCCACGCACACGCTCACACACAAAATATTGTGGGCATATATAAAAGTACAAAAAAATCATGTAACAGTCATTTAACCAGGGGCTCATGATGCACATTTAACATATTAGTGGTTTTCTAATGTATTTCCAACTGAGATCCCCCTCTAAGGAACTGAATATCACCATAGTCCTTTAGCCCGATCTCTGCTCCTTTCTTTCCCTACCCCAAAGGTGGCGTGTATCTTTCTTATGCAGTTTTTAATACTTCTACTGTGTGTGCACACGTCCATAAGCAACATATTGTTTTTGTTTTTAAAATGTATACATGGCATTGTACCACATATATATATATCTGGTTGTGAAACTTGCCTTTTCAAATACTACCATGTTCCTGAGATTTATCCATACGGATAAACGCAGATCAAGTTTGTTCATTGTATCCACTGTAAAGTATTCGATTAAATAAATAAGCCATAGTTTATTTATCCATTTCTGTACAGATGAACAGTACATAGGTAATTCCCAGTATTTCATTATTATAAACTACACTGCAGTGAACAACTTTTACTTGTCTCCTTCCGTACACATGTGAGTTTCTCTGGGGCTGAGTCGGTATTTCTGAAAACAGTTATGCTCATTCACATATCATCCATGGCTGTTTTTGTGCTACAACCGCACGGCTGAGTAGTTCCAACGAAGACTGCTGTAGGATACGAGCACACTCAACTTTACTAGGTTTTGGGTGGTGTTACCAATTTACGCTTTCCCCAGCACTATACTTTACGAGGTCCATAGCTTACTCTTTAAAAATTCCCAAAGCCTCTTCCTTGGCTCTTTTATCCACACTCTCTCTACACACAACACCTGGACGTTTCACTCATTTCCCACAGCTTCAACAAACGCTTCGATGCAGATGAGAGCTCCCACCTCTAAATCTGAAACCCCAGCCTCCCCCGAGTTTGCTTAGGTGCACACCTCCATGTCTAACCACTGGCTGGTCGTCTCCATCGGGGAGTTTCCCTGAACCTCAAACACAGCTTCTATTCCTTCTATCACCACCAAGAAGGGTTTCTTGAAACAGTAATCGGGTAACACCCTAAAACTTGTGAACAAGCATCTAAATCAGGAGCTATTTATAGTGGGTTGATACAAGGTCATTTAATAGAAAAAAAATACACAAACCTATTTTCACATAGCAACTCTGTTCCTTCCTAGTTGTGCCACCTCTCTGTGCCTCACTGCCACCATCTATAAAATGGGGCCCATTCCACGTAAATTAAAGGATAAGATATCAGCAGGAAGGCAGCTGGCTCAGCGTCTGGCACACAGCAGATGCTCGGTAAACAGTAGCTGATACTCACTATTTTCGTTACTGGCATTACTTTTTCTCAGCAACTTGGGCCTAAAATCTTAAGGTCCTGTCTTTTTACTCCCACATCTAATCGGGTAACAATAACTATATTTTGATTTCAAAACGATCAGATCCGTTCCTTCTTTTTCAATCCTGAGACTCCTTTTGGGTCGTTCAGCACCTCTTGCTTAAAATGCCTTCAAATTGCTTTAATTCCTGCCCTCCCTTTGCCAACACATCCTCCACATAACCGCAGCTCTGAAATTACATCTGCCCTAACGTCCTTTATGGTCACAACATCCCTTACAGTATAATGTCCACATGTCTGTGAAGCCTGACAAGCTAGCACTGACATTTCCTAGCTCACTTCCCATTTTCTCCTCCCACAGCTCATGCCCCAGTTCCTTGCAACAACTGGTTCTTTTCTATACCTGCCCCATGATTTCCTGTCTAAGAATTTTCGTTCCCATATTTCTTCTAAGAAAGCCCTTCTCGCCATCTCTGCCTGTCTATGTCCTTCAAAACCCCACTTACATATGCTTCCTCTATGAAGCTGTCTCCAACTGCCTCGGTCTAAAATCATCTCTTCTATTTCAAAGCACTGTGTTTACAACTCCCATTCATCGTTTCCACTCTGAAATAATAACAAGGCGACAGATTTATCCCTGCAGACCCCAGAGCGCCTTGTGCATAGATAGCATTCAATAAACATTTGATGAATGACATTGTGAACCAATGACGTGTCGTGTGGTCAGAGCACATCCCACACTCAGTTTACATTAACTTAAAAAGGGCCAATCCAATCACTCAAAGAGGTTACGGAATTAAAAATGAATTTAGGACTTAGAGAGCCCTTCAACACTGGGAAGAGCACAGTGTATTCTGTCTACCAGCAGTTTAAGTATTAAATTGCTCACTGATAGTTTTGCTCACACCAGGGAGGTTAAACGTCAGCAACAGGGCAAGGCACAGAGCCCAAATTTCCTCACTCCCAGAAGTGTGTCGGCCATGAAAAACTGAAAAACACAGGGTCTCTGAAAGCATAGCAGCTCATGCAGTTTCTTCCATGACAGCTAACTTTGACATACCCCATGTGCTTAAAAATCACTGCTACACTTCTTAAACCATCTTGGAGCACTTCAAATCAGTTCAGAAATAATGGTGTTAAGCTCACAATAATTCTTTGGAGGGAAAAAACATCAAGGTAGATCTCCACCGTATACTGTTTTGATGCCAAAACAAGTCTCAGGTAAATTTTTATCCTGGAATGCAGATGCAGTCAAGCAAGGATAAAATACTTAAAGTAGCTCATAGCCTTAATATATAAAATGCTCTTAAAATCAATAAGGAAAAGGTAACTACATCAATGTAAAAACAAACAGACAAAGGAGGGACAAGTATTCAATAAACATGGGAAATATTCAAATTCAAAAGAAAACAAGGAAATTCAAATTACAGCAATTATAACAATGATATTTTTTGGCTTTGGAAAAAATTAAGGATATTTTTTAAATGGCGACAGTATAGACATGGGCTCGGGGAAATGGACACTTCCACGTATGACTGATAGAAGTATAAACTGGCACAGTCTTCATGGAGAGCAAGCCTCGAAAATGGATCTGTGTATTCACCAAGCATAGTACTTCTGTGGATTTATGCTAAGGAAAGAATCATAGACAGCAGCTCACAGAGGGCTTTCTGTAAATATATAAACCTCCCTGATATTATGCATTTATGTATTTTTCTGAGAATGCACACAATTTTCTTAATATCATCAAAGGAGTTTCTAAGTCACCCAAGAACTTCAAGTTGTGGAATAATATTTAGAAACAAGGTATGACAGACACTGCTGGTTGTCTATACAATGCCCATTCTTCTCTTCTTAAGAACAAACCCCTGACTATGTAGAAACAAAATTTCATCCATCTGAAAATACTACCATCCTCTTAGGTGGGAAAATGACTCAGGTCTGGCCAATGAGACACAAGCAGACATGTGCTGGGGGTTTCTGGGAAACTTCTGTTCCTCTGAGACACACACCACACACACACCACACACACATACACACACACACACAAACACAAACACCACTCTTCTTCTTCCTTTCCCTCTCCCTGCCTGAACCACAGACATGAAGCTAGGAGACGCAACAAACATCTTACCATCATGAGGTGATGAGGGGGGAAAAAAAGCCTATATCCTCAGGATGGAGAAAGAGAAAGATGGAAGGAACTGGGTCTCTGAAGACTTCACTGAGCTGCCCCATCTGTCCCAGACTGCCTATCCCATATCATAATGCCTAAATATCCCCCATTTCATTTAAGCCATCATTTGTTGGATTTCCAGTTGTTAACAGCAAAACTCATGGCTAAACTGATACATATGAGAAAAATACAACAAATTAAATGAAAATCCTACTTATAGTACAATATGAGTAAAGTGATCCGTTGTGTATGTATGTGTGTGAGAGAGAGAGAGAGAAAGAGAGAGAGAGAGAGAGAGAAAGGCAGAGAGAGAGAAAAAATACAAACATTAAAAATAAGCCACTATTCTCGGTGGGTGAGATGAGTGATATTCATTTTCCTCCTTATGCTTTTGGTCATTTTCCACATTTGACCATTTTTAAAACAACAAAACCAAGGATTAGGACCTCTGAGCCTAATTCACCATGGAGTAGCAAGGGAGGATCAACCTCAGATATCAAGGGCATAAACAATTGTTTCTGTCAGATGAGCTCAAGTAGCAGAGAGTCAGGTGACCCATCCCCGCTCCACCCCACGGAAAAGGTGCAGCCCTGTGGCAGGCGGTGGGGGCGGGGGGCGCTGGACAAGCTCCCTGGGGCAGCTCTGGGGGAGGCACAGCAGTCCCAGCAGCTCTCAGGTCACCTGGACAAAACAGTCATCAATCGCCTGACACAGGCCTGTATGTGGTGCCATAGATAGGTGGGCCCCTCGGACAACTGCTTCCGGGTCACACCAATTCAATGCACAGGAGGTAAGACTCAGAGATGGCCATGCTGTGAGCCCACCCCTGGCCACCCGGACAGAAGGTGCCAGGGCTTCTCCGAAGTTTCTGGTCTATCTTCTTCCTAAAAATAGCAGGCTTAACAAACCAAGCTTGCGACTTGGCATCAGTTTAGTTAACTGTAGCCACGCCGTGTCTCAAAGCTGAGAAAACCATGTCCTTTCAAAACCTTGTAAGAAGAAAAGTATCCAACAAAAGAGTAATGTCGGACACGGGGCACAGAGAACGGCGAGGCTGGAAGAGGCAGGCAGTAGTGCTGAGAGCCTTTCCTTCCTTTTCAGATTCCTTCCTTCTGCTCCCCGGCTAACTTCTCAGGCTGCCAAGCTGTATGACAGTACAACTCCTGTGCTGCTGTCCTGCCCACTCTCCCCTGGTTAGTAAAGTTTGAACATTAGAGACAGATACCCCCACCTGCCAAAGATACCTCTCCTGCCCCAGAGCAAAGCCAGCAGCCACGTTGAGGGGACCATAGCCCTGAGTTTGCTCTGCTATTCTGATCCACACAGCTGAACGAAATGACTGTTCTCATTAAAAAACGAGCCCACATTTTATTGCCCGTGCAAGCACTCCTAAGTGCCCCAACGCGGAGTTTGCCTGGGCCAGCAGCCAGCCATCTGCACTGTTCCAACCACTTATGTAACTTGCTGGGTTTCCACCTTTGGCTTGGAGGCTGGGGAGGGGGTGTGTAAGGCAGGAAATAGAATTGGATCGAGCTGTCAGTCCATCACGTCTGAACAGGCTGCTAAACATTGGGTCATAGGGCTTTTTCAGCCTTTGAAAGCAACACACGGTGGACCGGAGCAGGGTAGCTCACATGCAGCCACAGCAAAAGAGCAGCTTGAGGTCAATGGACTGGAGAAAAGACTTGTGACTGGGCTCATGCAGTAAAAGCCTCCATGAGTCCCTTTTCTATGTCAACAGCGTCCAGAGCGAAAGGCTGGCAGATGCAGAACTAGAACAGACAAGGGGAAGGTGGGAACTTCTCACTTAGTCTGTAACTTCTGAGGTTAGAAATGAAGGGGGTGGAGGGAAAGTGCTGCATTAGCTCTGAGTCACACTGGGTGTGAAGACAACCCTGGTAAGTGGAGGACCTTCTCCGCAACCAGGGACAAAAGCAACTCTAGTGTATTTTGGCCGAGAGCTCTGGAGAAGGAAAGGGGGAGTACAAAGTATACAGAAGTATCACCGAATTGAAGAGAATTCCACGCTCGAGGGGCGTCGCCAACCTGCTGTTTGTAATAATGATTACCAGGCGCACGCTCGGCCCTCAAAGGACTGGCCACACAGCTACATGCACCCGACCTAGCAAAGCCGACTTTCTAGATGCAGGAAATCTAATCTCAAGGTCAGCTCACAGCCTCCCCGCTGCTGGGAGTATGGAGGCAGGGAAGGTGCACGCGCGACTAGAGAAAGGCGACTGGAACACTTAGGATATATTTTGGGCTTGGGGGTGATTAAGGCGTTGTTAATGTGGCCCAAGTTGTTTCAGGGAAAGATGTTTGAGGAGAGGCAGAACAGCAATTACAGTGACTGGAGAGACTAGCCTTCCTATGGGATTATCCCCGAGAGTGGGCTGTCAGTGGGCAGTCCCCTTAATTCTCACACAAATGGCCTTACCACCCTGGATATAAATAATGCCGCCGGAACACAAATTTGGGTTCTCTGCCCCTGAATATCCCTTTTCCCACGGGTCGTGTATGGAAGAAATATTAAACTATTTCAAAAGCTGTCAGTCCGCCCATCAGTGACGTTGCTTGTCCTCAACAGAGACATACATCCCTGTTGGTCAAATCCTACGTGAACACACTGAGTCACAAGGGAACACACCCTGGACCCTCCTGAGGCACCACGGGTCCCTGCAGGAAAGAATCTCCTTTCTGAGCAGACTCACTCCAGCTGGAGACACCGATCGAGCAGAGATGGAGCAAAACCCAGACACCAGCTGGGACCTCAGAATTTTGTAGACTTGAGAGAGGAGGGAGAAAGGAGAGGGAAACACCACCTCGTTGAAACTGCGAAGGCAACTGTAATTTATTAAGGGCGGAGGGGGGAGAGGAAACATCCAGAAGAAAAACTTCTTTCTGATAAACCCCCATCCTCTTTAATAATTTTTTTCATAAATCATCCCTGTGCTATTATGATCCTTAACAAAATTAATGATAATTCCTTAATATTATCTGATAGGCAGTCCATACTGCCTCAAAAAGGTCTTGGATAACTGGTTTGTTCAAACCAAGGTCCAACGCAGGTCCACACATGACGTTTGGTTAGGTACCTGAACTTCCTTTTGCTTTCAGCAGTCTCCCCTCTCTCTTCCTTTATCAGATCATTGCTTTATTGGAGAACTTTAACCTGCAATGTTTTAATTCTTTTTTTAAAAATCCATAAGAAATGTGGTAAGGGTTGAGATTTGATTAAGCTGACTGGTGAGACAAGATTGGCCACTATACCACGTACTGTGCCTCTTTGTATTATATTTCCACCCCAATTTCAACCCTTACAAAAAGGGCACACGCTCTTCTTCTTGACATAAAGCCCCAGTACTAAAATAATAACATTTATAGGGTGTTCACTACACGGCAAGTAGTGAACAAGTGAACAAGTGAGCAAGTTGTGCCAGGCAATTTGGAGCGATTACCTCATTTAGCTGTACCAAAAACTCTGAGGTCAGTGTTAAAATGCTCCCCACTTAACAGATAAAAATCTGGGGTACAAGATTATTCAAATAGGAAGTGATGAAGCCTGCATTCAACCCCAGGTTGTCTGAACCCATCATTCTCTACCGGTGTCTTGATTCTGAGTGTGAGTAGCTTCCGTCAATGTTGGGAGTGGCCCCTGGCTAACCCTGGACAGCAGACAGGGATACAAAGAAGTGGACAGTGTGCCTTTCTCCAAAGGGAACCAGGGATTTCTCAGACATTATCTCATACCTTCTCATCGCTGGAGAGCAAGAGAGGTGAAGAAATGGGAAAACACATTTAGGGCGGCACTGCTGTGGGGGAAGAGGCATCCTTTGGCCAGGACGTACCACTGATGGCCTTGAGGCATCAGGCATGTCTTATAGCACCTCTGAAAACAGCTTAGACCTAAGGAGACAAAACCTGACCCTACTCCAATGAATGCAGAAATGAAAAATGTAAGACCAAGAGCCTGCAAGACCCTAGGAAGGAAATGGAAAATATTTTTGGGATATGTCAGTCATTGAAAATACAGTCAGCGTGGTCAAGAGGAAGCCGGTACCTTCCCATGTCTCTGTGGGTGATCTATCAACCGCCCAATTCCGGCCATGGGCCTAATGAAACCTTTCGAGTTACTGTCCATGTTTCTTCGTGCTGGTGGATTTACTCTGGAAGGAAAACAGTGCTGGTGAAAACAGAAAAACATGAGATACCAGAAACTCGCTGAACGGTGCTGAGAATGTCCACCCTGGCATCTCTGACTCACCGACTTCCTCAGTGAATTTTTGTGGTTAAGGGAGGATAAGAGATCTGTCTTTGGGGAGGCAACATGTGAAATGTTTTTGCTTCCTTTCCCTACCACCGTCCACTTTCTTTCCTACCCAAGAAATGGCTAGGGACTTTGGGAGGTGGCTGCGTCAGACTGTGCCAAGTGGACAAAGCCCAGCACCCAAAGGTTGACTCCTTACCAGGGAAACTGCAGGGTTCAGCAAAGACCTGAGGCAAATGTCCAAAAATCAGCATCACAGAGAGGGGAAAACAAAAAACAAAAGACACCCACCTGGGCTGACCTGTGACAGCCCCATGGCTTCCAGTCAAATCAGTCCAACAAAAATTTGCCAACCTTCTACATGCTTTTGAAACAAGCCGAGAAATCAAAACAGGAGTCTTCCTTTGCAAAATCACGTTAATGAACGACTCTCTGTGCACCAATAACAAAGTGTTGAACATCTGTTTGAAGTTCTCTTTATTGGCCTAGCAATGCCACAAAAATAAAAGGCACAGATCACGAATCAAGCAAAACCATCATCTCCAGGAAGAAACCTGGGAGGAGGTATGCCTTTTATACAACCTTCCTCACCCATCACCACCGACAGCCCCCTCTGAAGCTCACTTATGTGACCCCTTTCAACAGCTCATTAAGAGAAACATCGGTTGCTTCTGCCTGCCCACAATCCAGTCCCCTCTCTTCTCCACAGTGTTCCTTTGGGGAACCATCCTTTCCCTCATCTCTGTCTGTGGTTGGATGGAGCCAAGCCCAGGGCTAGCATGTGATGCAGGTCTGGCCCATCAGTCACAGCGATGACTTCAGGGACGGACATGAGACCGGGCCCTCGCAATGCAACAGTCAGCCCCCGGACTTTGCGGGAAGTCTTAGGAAAGAGGTAGGCTCTTCTGTGCTGAGCTTGCTAAGAGGACCGGGTACAAACCAGGAGCTGCTGCTTTCCCCCTGTAAACCCATCTGCGACACAACGAGCAGGCTCTACCTGAGAATGAGGACAAAGGAAAGCAGGAGCTCCCAGGTTCAGGAAGGAAATCCTCTTTGTTCACATACTATTTAAGTGGGTACGCTCATTTTAGGAGTTGAAATTCCCCCTACAGGGAACCAGATGTCTGTACAGAACAGTCTTTCCAATCTAGTTTAGTAAGGTCTCAATTTATGTTTGTAGCTTGTAAAAAATATCGTTTCCTGGCAGGATATCTTAGGACCCATGCATTTTTTAATACACTGTGGTATTGGGTGTGCTTGGATTCACGGGCTGACTTTATGTTGAATGGATGTATTTATCACGTGTGGATACTGAAGCCTCATGGAGACAATACGTTATTACATAAGTAGTAACGACCAGCTAGAAGGTCCTAGCATCACAGCGACCTTCTCCTTGGGCTACTTGCAGGTCGGGAAAAGGACAGACCGAGAAGCTCTATCCATTCCTCAGTCAAAAGCCCCTGCCCCTCAAAGCAGTAGCTGCTCTCTCTGCACAGACTGCTTTCATGACATAAGTTCCTTTATTGACTTTATAAACGTGCAATGTCCTTAAAGGACATGTTTTTAAACAGGTGCTTTCCTGTTCCTATTTCAAAAGGATTTTCAAAAATGCTTATAAGGAGCAAAGCAGTATTATGGAATCGTCACCCTGTAATACAAATCGGCAGAATCCTTCCTGGGAAAGAACTTCCAGTGAAATGAATTAGAATATGGTGATGTCACATCTTCCTGAGGCAGAACCTCCAGAGAGTGACAACTGCTCTTGAAAAGCCCTTAAGCCATGCATTCAGCATAATGTACTTTGCTGTGTGTGTTTAAACTGCACTGTACTGCCTATCAGTTAAGTGCCACAGAGGTTTTCCTCCATGTGGTGGTTCCTTCCGCTGGGCACCAAAGCAGTTGCTTGTGTTCAGAGGATACATTGTATTCGTGTTGCCTGCAGGATGCTTATAGTAGAAGTCATTTAAAATTAATGCGTAGACCTGAACTAATTTTATTTTGCTTTCTTAATACTATCCAGGTGACCCATGACACAAAGACTGGAGTTACCTTTATCCTATATAATCCCTTGTTAAGCAATCTTAATAAATCAATAAAATATAAATCTTTTTTAGGCCACCTGGGCTAATGAAGTTCATATGTATACTGTAGATAGGGAGATTCTGTACATAGCAAACATCTAAAGAGCAAGCCAAGTCTCATTAAAACTATTTCTTGAGTAACCACGTGTAAGAGACAGTTTGTCACCATTTCCTGCCTCAGTTTGTCACCGTTTCCATGACAACATTGCTGCCCTCCACGACCACCCAGTCCACAGATGTGATCTTCCAAAACTGCATGCAAAGCACTAACGGAGGTTTTGAATGATCGGTGTTAGATGCACCAGAGCAGGCAAGACTTCTGGGAAGAGGGGAATTCGGTGCTGGATCTAACAGGAAAAGCAAGTCAGGACTGAATTCATGGAAAAAACCATTTAGGTGAAATGAAGAGCGTGAATGGAGATGTGTGTGAGGGAGAAGGGTGGCAAGCAGAACTGATGGAAGGTCTTGAAAAAGCACAGACCTCAGAGCAGGGAGGGAAAAAGGAAAAAAAGGGGGAAACATTAGGGATGCGAAATAGCTTTCCAAAAAGATGTACCACCTTCCTGAAGATAAGCGTGCCAAATACTAGGTTGGTGCAAAAGTAATTGCGGTTCTTGCCATTTTTTATTTTTTTTTAAAAAAAACCTTTTCAACCGCAATTACTTTTGCACCACCCTAATGCTTTCAGCAGCAGTACTGTGGAGCTGGTGTGTGGACAGAAGAAAAGCACAGGCCTCGGGCCCGGCAGTCAGAGCCTGAATCCCGGGGACACTCTGCTTCCTCATCCACAGCCATGACAGCAATGATAACTACGAGCAGATTAACCGAGCTAATGTTTAGCAAAAACACCTTGTCAACATTCAATCAGTACATAAAGTTATTGCCTTTTACAAATAAAACATTAAGCAGCAGTTGTAGATGAATGAATCTGTTCCCACAAGAGCCAATGTAAAAAGGGCTCTTGCCTCCAATTCTCAAACCTTGTGAACCAGGAGTTTGTAAGCATCATCCTGCCCAGATTTAGATGTCAGGTGAACAAGACAGCATGGAGAACCGTAGCCCTTCCTGCCTGGCGGTTCTTGGTTAGACCATTTCAGATACTATAATTAGGAAAGTCAAGACAAACTCCACAGATATTTGGGTCTAAGACACTGAATGGTCCAGATAATCCAAAAGCAACCAACCAAATCCAGAGATAAGAGATGAACAAAACAGGATAACGAGGGAATGACCCACACACGATGGACCAGAAGCAATCAGGGTGGGAATAAAACACTGGATATCAAATTTAATGTAACTGATCAAATAGAAAATAAGACAATAAACGGATGCTAAAATCGTGCTGTAAAAAACCAGAAGGTAAAAAGCTAAAAACGTTAGGGAATTGCCTCATCTAAAATAATCTCTTCAAAATGTATGTGGAAAAGGGAAGTGACTAAAAACCAGCAACAAACACAAAAAGCAAAGGAAGATCTTGGAAGCTAACTTCACATCCTCTGCTAGCACTCTCCCCAACACCACCCCAAAAAAACCAAAGGAGAATCTTTTTTGGGTGTTGCTGACCTACTTTTGAACATCCATGGAACAAAAAGTTTAGTTTCAAAAAGCCTGGGGGGAGGGAGAGAAAAGAAAGGAAATGCCCTATGCCTCCGGGTACGTGACAGACCTTAGAAACACATTAATGGTTTCATTAAGGAGTTCAAAGGGGCTTATTTTACTATTTAAGTCTCACTTTTATTCATTCGTAACCATAGGTGTTACTTCCAGTACTGTTATTTTTAAAATAAAAGTAATACAAGTGCATGGGGTACAATCAAACTACACAGAAAAATAGAAAATGCAAAGTTAAAGTCCTCTAGTCTCTCTCCCAAAAGGTTAAAGGTTGGATTTTTGAATATCATCCCTAGAAAAGAAACTATATATTAGGAAGAGCACATGCACACACCTTACGAACATCTTTTTATCTATCAAATGAGATCATATTATTCAAAAAGCTGTGGATGCCACGACTGTCACAGCACTTTTCTTTTCAGTGTGTGCAGGCAGGCCTGTACCATGTGAAAAAGTGCTGCATGGTATCCACTGTAGGGACGCGCCAGAACAGAAAGCAGCAGTGCATGCTAGCAAGGCAGTGAGCGATTCCTCCCTCCCTCCCGCAGTTCCTCCCTCTTTCCTTCCCTCCTTCCCTCCTTCCTTCCCTCCTTCCTTCCTTCCTTCATCCCTCCCTTCTTCTTCCTTTCCTTGTTTCTTTCTTTGCTTCCTATCTATCTATCTATCTATCTATCTATCTATCTATCTATCTATCTATCTTTATTATTAATTGGTTTTTCAACTACGCTGCAATGAACATCTTTATCTTCAGGCCTGACTTTCATTCCAACCCTCTCTGAGCTCTAAGGGTCTGTTTTCATCCTGCAGTTAACTCTCAGTTAACTGCACTAAAAGGGTTGGGGAAGTTCTATTACTTTAAAAGTACCCCAAATCAATCTTTAATAACAGTGAAAAGTTACTAAAATATGGTTAAAAATGGAATAAAAATTTACTTGGATAACTTTATATCTAATATAAAGGAATATTTACCATTTTAAAAACGTTGTGGAAAAAGTAAAAACAATATAAAACAAAGGTATGGGATCCAGACTTCATAGGGAGGGAGGGAGGGAGGGAGGAAGGGAGGTGAAGGCAGGTAGGCCAACCCAAAGTGGTAAGAGTCTTTTAAAGCAGTCCCCTCCTGTTGTCTCTAAGTCCCCTAGATGAGTTTTATTTTCCTCAAATGTTAGAAGGAAACCTATGGACAAGAGCTTGTCTCTGAGCAAACTACTCTCTTAAAACCGCCTGATAACAGAGGTTGAGAGGGAGCGGACCCTGCAAAGACAGAGGGTTAACCAGCCAGTCCGCCCCTACTGCCTCTGACTTTCTTCTCCATCAAACGACCACTCAGCCATTTATCACTACTTAGTATCTTAAATCTCAGGTATCACACAGTCAGGAAATGAAATTAACTTCCTCCTTAATGCCAGCTCCCTCCAATGCCTTTCTCCCAGACATGACACAGACATTTGTCTGTCTCAACTGTCACTCAGCAGAGGCCCTCGAGCTCCCCCCAGATTAACTTGGTGCGAATTGAAAGATTTCAGGATATGGCTTCTCTAAGCTTCAGTTTCCTCAAATGCAAAACGGGGATAAAAACTGTACTAACCTCATGGGACTGTGAGATAACACATGACATTCTTAACCGAGAGAACAGTACACAGTAAATGCTCCAAAGGTGTCAGCAACTACATTATCACCAGCCTCAGATAAAAATTGAGCAGGCACAAAAAAAAGAACATTCTAGCTCTGGCTACCAGAAGAAATGTATTTTTCTGAGAGATATGATTAAACCTACTCAAACTTCCTGAAGTATAGCCCATGAGTTATACTCTGGGGCCTCCCCAGCCTGGGAGGTAGCAGCTAATCCAGGGCTGCAATGAGGAAGGACACATTTGATGTGGGGGCGGCTAGGGGGGGGGAGGAGGAGGGGGGCCCATGGTGCAAGAACGTAGTATGTGCCACCTACTGGCTATTGTCACCTTCTAAAATGTAGATGCATTCTTCCTCTGCAATTTCATTTTCTTTGCAAGCATGCTATTTTATTTTATTTTACTTTATCTTATTTTATTATTTTATTTACATTCTGCCCCACAACTAATCAAGAATTTATAGTACAGTACCTAACATACTCCCTTGCAAATACCACATGCTGAAGAGAAAGTTATAACTTAGGTTATTTTCCTCCTAATTAGAATATGTATCAACTACACAGACTCATCATACCAAGTATCATAATAATGCACAGCTCCGACAAAAATGATTTTTAAGTCTATACTTGAGTCCTAGAATTCATTTAAACTCAAAACTACAATGCCACCTAAAGAATTTACAGAATCTGGAATTTCACCAAAATAGGATTGAAATCTGAGTTAAACTAACAGAATCATATTTTTTAAAGTTTTACATAAGAGAATTACATGTTCTGCAAGATGGCTCATTTAGTCTTTGATCGACTCATTCATTCGTTCCTCATTCATTCATTCATTCCAGACTGGTTAGGCACCACCTTCTCCAGAAAGCCTTTTCAGAGTGAATGGCACATTCTCTCCTCGGCCCACCTATAGCTCACAGTAACTTCTATCAATAGATTCCTGTTGTGGCAGCCCTTGTTTTGACTTGCCCTGCATCCATGCCCACTTCTGGTAACAGCACCTCAGTCTTCTTTGGGGAACCACTCTTTTCAAATGTCAATCCAGGTGGGCCGCCTTCTTCCCCACATGACCCAGATCTGGCCAATCAGGATATTCTATCCTACCCCTTCCTGTCCACAGTGATTGGCTCAGAGATGGACATATGACCCAGCTCCACAACTGTTATTGGAACTATAGGGAAACAATCAGCCTCTCACTAGGACTGCTAGCAACAAATGCGATACAAGCTTGGAGCCACCAGGAGTGGACGGCTGGTGGCTCACACATGCAGAGATGCAACCAGACAGTCAAGCCAACAGAAAGGAAAACAAAGAGACAGAGTCTGCCCCTGGAATTTTCAGATACATGAGCCAAAAAATTCTCCTTTATACCTTGCAGCAGTTTCTGGGCTGGGAAACAAACTATGCTTTCAAGTACAACTTTGCTCTGTTTATTTCTGCACATGTTAATCTCCCTCTATGAGATCCTAAGCCCTTAAAGAACAGAAACTATCTCTCCGCATAATTAGCAGAAGGCCTTTCTCATGAGAGCTCAATATGTGTGGCAACACTGTGCTGGGTGGGAATTTTCCTAAAACCAACTCTCCTCATCAACAAATGTTCACATGCACCTTTTCATTAGTTTAACTTCACTAACAGTATCCACAACAGGTATCGATCAGCGGCTGTTTATACACACTGATGGAAAATAAAACGCTGCTTTCTTCCTTTTTTTTGCCTATCAAAAAGCAATCATTTGTTAACGCTCTATATACACCCCAACCTCAAACATATCAAGGACAATTTTTTAAAAGCCACCAAAGTTTCCATAGCTGTGTCACTGAAACACCATCACATGAAAAGAGCAGAGTGACGATGGCAAGAAGGCAAGGTAAGCAGAAAACACAGCTTCCGTGGGTGCAGAGGTTCTCAGCCTGTGCCACTCACCTCCAAGGGCCCTGACAGTCTGAATACACAAATGCATTTCTCTAAGTGGAGGATCCACAGCTTGGTTACACTCTCACATGGGTCTGGCTCCAGAAAAGTTGAGAACCATTACTCGAAAGGATACAATAGGCATTTCTGGCATTTCATTTCTCATCTCCTGTCACATACGTAGTTAGGAGAAAATAACCATAACTCAGGGAAAAGACAAGAAATAGCTCAACTATTATAATATATAAGAGAACTCTCAAACCACATGATCTGGGCTCAAATTTTACCTTGGCCAGTTATCAGCTGAGACTTTAGGTAAATTACTTAATCTCTCTGTGCTTCAGTTCCTCCCACTGTAAACTAAGGATAAGAAGACCTGCCTCACAGAGTTGTTGTGAGGATGAGTTAATAACCAAGGAAGAGGACATGATGATGATGATGGTGGTGATGACGATGATGGTGGTGGTGGTGGTGGTGGTGATGGTGGTGGTAGTGGTGATGATGGTGGTGGTGATGGTGGTGATGACGATGGTAGTGGTGGTGGTGGTGGTGGTAGTGATGGAGGAGGTGAAGGAAAAACCGCTCTAGAAATGAACGAGGAGCCTTGTCTGAAACACCTGAGTATAAGCCCGATTCAAACCCTTCTTTGAATATATCTCTCTAATAGCAGCAAGGTCCATCTCTCCAAGGGTATCAGGGGCTTCTAGCAAACTTGCCCATCACTGACCCCATCAGTTTACCCACCTCCTGCCCAGAACAATCCACTTCCCTGTACAACCGTCTCCTACCTCCATTTGTACAAGAATGTTACTTCTCTAGCCTTGAAGGCCCTCTGTTCCCTAATAAACTGGGTTCTTTCCTTCTCTCTCTGCTGCTCAGTAAGCCTTATCCAAGTAGAGCTCCTGGTTCTAATTAGTGGTTCCCACCCCACCCCATCCTACTCTACTCATCTCAGTGCCTAGATTGGTCTTTGAAATACACTGATGTTTGAAGCATCTTCTTTCCTACCACTTCTACCTTAAACTCTGATGTGGATTTGTGTTCTTAGTAAACAAACCATCCATCATCTATTCACCCATCCACCCAACCACCCATCATCTGTCCTTTAGTGAATGACAATTACAAGCCAAGCATTGTACTGGGTGCTAAGCCAGGGTGGGTATCTGCGACCGGGACGTATGATCACACAATCAAAAGTGCAATTGATACTACACACACCTTCTCACAAGCTTGAAGTTTAATGGCTCTACTGATTCACATTTTCATGGCTTCTCTATATGCGTACAACTGGAGTTGACTGCCTTAATGCCACTTGTTTTTATACATATATGCTCAATTTTTATCTTTCTTTTTTCTTCTCCTGAATTTTACTCCCAACAAAAAATATTATAGCACTAAAAGATCATTAAGAAGAATTTTTTTAAAAATCACTACCTTAACAGCAGCCATTTTATTTTCTTGTGTCTTCTCTGAGTTTTTGTATGTGTGTGTGAATTTTCAGTTGTAATCATAACATACATACATGTATACTCTCATATATTACTTTTTTACTTATTAAGTAAGCATAGTTTTGCATTCAATATTTATGGATTTCATATCAGTATTAACATTCAAAGAGTTGTCATACCTAGTTTACTTACTTATTGTCCTTTTGGTGAAAACAGATTATTTCCATTGTACAAGATAACTCATTAATGAATGAACTTCCTGCATAGATTTTTTTTTCTTCTTTTCAATTATGGACTTGGAATAAATTTTTCCAGCAATGGGATTATCAGACCAAAAGCTATGAAAAAACAGAAGGCTTTTAATAGCCATATGGCTTTTCTAAAGAGTTTTAACAATTAAATGCGCCTACAATCAACACTTACTTATCCACCCTAAATGAGGATAACCTGTTGCTTCTGTTTGCAATTGGGAGGCCAAATATTTACACATACTTATAAAGACTATTTATCTTCTTAATTACACTTCACATGCCAACAGAAGGCATGTAGATAAAGTGGGATCAGGGATGTGAAAGTACTCTGAAATATTAGAAGACCGATCCAAATTTGAACCCTGCTCGGGAGCAGGGGGATGTCACTCAGGGAAACCCAAGTAGGCCCAGGGTCCTCACCAGCAGAGACCTATGAGCAGCCTGTTGGGATGCATGCCCGCTCCTACAGTCGGCTGTGAATACAGCTGGAACAGTTTTACTATTTGTAACTCCACTCGGTCCCGAGTCCTCAAAAACAGAAAGGGAGGTGTGTGTGTATTTGACTCTCTCCTGTATGCTTTTTTCCACCATCCCAGCCATACAGAATAATTGCCATTCTGCACACTGCAAAGCAAATCACTAAAAACAGAAACCAAACTGTCTAAAATGCAAGCGGGAAATAAAAGTCTTACATTGAAACTGTCTACTAAAGATTAAACTACACTACAAATTTTTACAAGCCCTTTAAATCACCTTACTCCACCTATATAGCTTGCCTCTACTCCCAGCGCACATAAGACCAACAAAATCACCATGGCTAAATCTTTGCATCCTACAGGGCCTGCATTCCCCACGTGTGGGACCCAGGCTACTGTGCAAGATCTGATTTCGGTTGGCTCCCAGGCGCATTCTTGAAAAACACTGTCATAACATGAGAAAGATACTCCCTTCCTTGTCTCTTTAAAGCTTTGTGATAGCATCTAAAAGAAGTTTCTACTCGGTATTAGCACGGCTTCAACATTTAATAGTTGCTAACATTCTTTTATTTCTTTTTAACAGAGAGAAAAGCTGGGCATAAGCTGAGAGGTTTTAGCAAGTAAAAGTAACTAGTTAGAGCTTACCACTATAGTTTTATTTCCATTTTATTTATTTTTAGGGTTCTCTTACACAGTAAGTGATACTGGTTTACACAGTCAGAAATATATTTAGTTTTAAAATGAAATTTTGTAAGTAAAGTGAAACAAATCAAAGACAGGTATTAAGTAAAGAGAACCATTGTTACGGGAATATGACCAAAATCATGGAGGTCATGGTGGGAAAGCTGACGTTTGGGAAACTTCATTAAACCTATTTACATTTCATACTTGTCCCCGTTTGTATGCCTTGATCTCCTCAGCATAACTGTTATATCCTTAAGGGTAAAGGACTGCATTTTAAGGACTGCATTTTAATATCGTACGTCTTAGTTCAATTGCCAAGCATCCTATACAGTCTAGCATTTCCAATTTCTGTTGGTTAAAACAAAAAAATTAAAACTAGACATAGTAAGTCCATCAGAAATATTATTTCAGGTTTGCTTCGTCTTGATTTCTCACTGATCCTTATGTCCATTTAGCTTTGCTTTATCTTGACTTCTGATTGCATTTTGAACCATTAATGACTTCAAACACTTCAGCTTTCAGTTTTTCCCTGTTAACTATTTGATGATAGATTAAAAAGAAAATACTGAAGATATTCTAATATAACAAGCAAGGGGATCTCTTTATAATGCATGAATATGTGGAATCCTTTTGACATTGAGGTTATTTTGACCTCTAATTTATCAGTTTCCAAGTCATCTGTTCAGGTATTAAAAGGTAAACATTCTCAGTAGTTACAGAAAAGTTGAGCCCACTCTCTGTTCTGCTCCCAGTTCACCTGGCTTGATTGTTTGGGGGTTCCTGTTGCTTCTCTTACAGTAATTCAAGTAGAAGCAATACTTTGCACATAAATAGCTTTATCAACCAGCGATTTAGAAGGGAGGAGAGGAGAAGGGAGAGGAAGAGAAGGGAAGGGAGGGGAGGGAAAAAAGAAAAAGTCACCGTTCAGTTTTGTTAGTCAAACAAGGAAAACTCTTGCAGCTCTTCTGGCTGGCAGCCCACAAACTGGAAAAAGATTTAAGACTAGTCATCACACCACTACCCAACAATGGAAATAATCTGAAAACTTGACATAAAGGGTCTTAGCTTTTACTATTCTCCCCTCTCCCTATTCTTTTAGATGGTTAAGAGCCAAAAGGAATCCCACACATACAGTAGTACCTTGTGAATTCCTGTTGACTCAAGAAAACCCCAGAAAGGAGAGCTAAGGGGGATTAAAGTACGCAAAAGGCAAAAAAACAAAAACCTGAAAGCAGTTTCACATTTGTCAGCATAAAATTCACATGTACTTAGTTGCCTAAATGAAAGAAGCCTGAGTTAAATTTCAGTAGAAAATTAAATATCTGGCATAATCTGTAGAAGAACAGAGAAAGTTTGATTTTGGAAATAATTTCCTTTTCCTTCATTTGCATTTCTCCTGCTTTGCTTGAATCTTTGAAGTTTCTCATTAATTCAGTCTTGATACCAACCACACAGGTATCTGAAAGGGTAAATGATATTTTTAACAAAGCCAGGAGTGCCGAAGGTTAGGAACATTGGCCAAAGTTCAAAAGATGTGTAATTTCTACTGGGAGATGAATCTGTCTTCAATTTTGTTTAATAGACATTGAAAATGAAAACAAAAAATTTGGACCAGAATTAATTTACCAGCAGAAAAAGTACGAAGCGAGTAAGGAGAGTGAACTGAAACATTTCAAATGGGACATTAGAAGACCCATTTATTTAGTTTCGTTTAAGAAAGGCAAGAACTCTAAAAGTTGAATCATTTCAACACAGACCAGGTCCTTGTGATACTTGATAACTGAAACTATCAAGTGTCAGGGAGGCTAGTCTTAGCTCTTGACCTGGGGCTAGTCATTAAGCCATTCTTATCCCAACTGTCAAATTGGGAGTCAGGAATACCAATAGGTCAAGTGACAGACTGAAATTTCCGTGCCATGATTTCCCTTTGTGACACGAGAACAGTTAACCTCTCTGGACTCTTTAACATCTCACAAATAGTGACTGCCTAGACATGGTGGGCCCTGATCTAGACATCAGGGAGACAAAGGTGAGTTACACAAGGTCAAATTCAAGGAGTGCCACTCCAAGGGCGGGAGACAAATTATAAACGAGCCAACAGAGTAGGCTGAACAGAAGAAACACAGGATGATGTGACAGAAGGCATCTGAAGTTAGGAAGAGGCAAGAAGGTGACGCTGTAAATAGGGCAATTAGAACACTGCGAATGTGCAATTTAGGCTGAGCTCTGAAGAAAGGGTGAGCTAAGTAACAAGGCATGTGAAAGGCTGAAAGAACTCTGCAGATAGGCAGAATGGCACGTGAAAAGGTCCTGGGGTGGGAAAGAGCTTGGAGTGCTAGGAACAGCAAGATGGCCAATGAGGCTGACCTTTCCGGCCACATCAGAGGTTCGGGGGTTTTAAGTGAATGGGAAGCCACTGGGGTGGCACTAAAGTGGACTACTTTTCTTGTTAAGTTGAGCTAAGCCTTTTTAGGTGCCAAAATGTTAAACTATTTTTGACAGGAATTTCTTTCACATTATAGCACTGATTTTCCTCTTCTTACACTGAGGATATGGAATTTAACATTTTCTTCTTGACCTAGGCTCAGTATTACTTTTTAGTGCTGCCATCCATGAGGAGGGCAGAGGTGTTTAAACTAAAGAGCACTGTGTTTTATAATCCAGTTTCTTTCTTCTTCCTCTGCTACCAAAACAAACACTCTTGCTCCATCAGGTTGTCCCAGCTGCCTTATTTGGAAACAACTTCAGCTATGTATGACCATCAGGCCATGCATGACTCTGCCTTTTCTATGCAATCAACTGCATGGATTTTGTAACAGTTATCACTACCTAGAAGCCATTTCCATCACTAGGCCCTTGAAATACAAAAATTGATCAATCTTATAAAGTTGTCTTCATTTCAAGATTCACAAAAGTGTCACAGATGGTAGGGTTTGTGCAAAGTCTGGCCGCCAGATAAGTTGGATGTAGTAGGCAGAATTCTAAACATGGCTCCCCCAAGATTTCTATTCTATGGTTATTCAATCAAACACTAATCTAGGTAAACTAGTCTGAAGGGGTCTGGCAGATGTAATTCAAGTCCCAAATCAGCTGACCTTAAAATAGAGATTATCTGGATGGCCAAATCTAATCACATGAGTCCTTCAAAAGCAGAGAGTTTTTCTCAGGCTGATAGTAAAAGAAAAGGTCCCAGATTCAAAGTGTAGGAAGGATTCCATACACTGCTGATGGCTTGAAAACGGAGGAGGCCATGTAGTGAGGAATGTGGGGTTGTCTCTAGATGCTAGCGTAGGATGACAAGCAAGGAATTATGGACTCAAATCCTACGAACACAAGGAACTGAATTCTTCTCATCACAGGAATGAGTTTGGAAGAGGACCATGCTTCCAGATGAGAACAGAGCCAGCCCACACTTTGATTTCAGCCTGGGCAGAGAACTCAGACACACCAAGCTGGATTTCTGGGCTTCAGAACTACAGCTAACTATGGAGGTTGTTCTAAACTACTTAGTTTGTGGTGGTTTGTTACACAGCAATAGAAAAGTGGGTGTCCAGTTTCCCAAATTAATGATACAAACGAATGAGTAAATGAGCTCTTGCTATACCATTTTTTACAAATACCCATACGATAGCATGGCATAACGACAAAAGCATAAAATTAGTAGTCAGCCGCCCCGGGGTTCTAGTCTTGGCTTTGACACTAAGTACTTGTGGGACTCTGCTGGGAATTCATTTTCCTTCTCTGGGCCTTGCTTTTTCTGTAAGTGAGGAAAATGTTCAAGATGAGTGTTAAGGTCTCTTTCAGTTTTGACAGTCTGAGAGTAATCATTCCTTATTACGTTAGAGAAGTGAACTAAAAACAAACATGCACATTTTTCTCTATGTATTTAATTTTCATATGATACTCTTTTCCTACACATTAGCACACATACATCTCAAGGTCGCAATATTTAAGGAAAGTTGCACAACAACAATCTGCTCATACTGCTTATTTTAAATATATTCAATATATGATTGCTGCATTTATTTTTAGTCCTGGTTATAACAGCACCTCAGAGGCTTTTCAATCTTGCAGTTCACTAAATATTTAGGCATTTTACAGAGCTTACCTTTGCATAAAAGCTGAGTCAACCCAATCCTAAAACTTACTTAAAACATAATCTGGGTGCCACACAGGGGCAGAGGAAGAGGGAAAGGGGGCATACATTTAAACATATGACTTAAAACCTGAAAAATGTTCTGTGAATAAAAAATGAGCATACCAAAAAAAAAAAAATGACCATACATAACTTGGGGGGTCTGGGTCCAAATTTTAATATCTATGCCTTGAATTTTTTACTACTGATTTTTATTTTCAAACAAACAGAGGGAAAGGCCTTTAACACATTCCCCTCTGTCATTTCAAATGTACTCATGTTATGTTCAAGTTGCAAGTCGTTCTTCACTGAAACATTATGAAACAAAATTCTCTCTAGAAAAGCTATGTGGAGCTGATGCCACAGTTCAAGAATCTTTCCAGATTGAAAACCTGAGCATGTGCAAATGATGTGTGAACCATGGAGGAACTGGGGGGAGAGGGGAAGAGAGAGAGGTTTGCAGTGTTTTGACAGGCACAAGTTTCCTTAGCAGCTCAACTGCTACCTTCTCTGCAGTTAAAGCTGAACTCTGAGTCGTCACATAAGAATGCTAGAGCACTTTCTATAAAAAGCAGGACACACTTCAATAGAAGAAGACACTTCCCAATACAGGGCAGCAGGGAATGAGAACAGTGTGGCACAGAAATCTAGATCAAACTGGTAAAGAGACTCTTCTTAGTGAGGAAGACCTAGAAATCTGTACCCAAACCTACTGCCTACCATACATCATTGTATACATGTCTCGGAAAGAGTGCCTCGTTACCTACCATAAGAGACCTGGTACACAGGCAAAGCCACCCAGTCGATATCCTTAATAGGAGAACTAACATTTTATGGCCAAATGGTGATCTTAGGTGGGGGTGGGGGGACTGACTAGAACTTTACCTAGAAAAATGAAATAACAAGTAATCAAAATAAGGTTCCTGTAAATAAGACTTAAGTTCTTATTTCACTTGTGCACAAAATCTTAACTGACTAAACAAGTGTTGACGGGAAATGAACTTTTTCCCACCAGATTTTATGATAACGTTATAAGATAGCTTTCAAGTTTGACTTTAACGGCACAACAAAAAGATGGTCAGTTTTGCACTTGAGGGCCTTGTCCATTTCCCAAAGGTCCATTCTTACTCCTTTGATTCAAATCATTCTCCTTTCAAGTGTCCAACAAGCTGTCATCCTCACGTTTTTTCTCTTCAGTTGCTAACTGGTCTAACACTCCTAGGTCATCCTTTGCCCGTGACCGTGCACATGATTCAAGAGGCTCTCCAATACCCCTTCAACAGACTTCATAAAAATCCTGCCGTCCTTCTTTTTTTTTTTCTTACACTTTTCTTTGCTCTGCTTTTGAATGTTTACCTGCCATTCAGAGACAGACCAGGGCACAGACAAGATGTCTTAAAATAAATGAAAGTACTGAGCAAGGAGGAGAACTGGTTAAGCTGCAACTGATTTCATTAGTGGTCTGTAATCAGTTAATGTTTTCAATTAATCATAACTTCTGATTCCCTAGGTAAGCTCATAACTTCAGAAACTCAGATAATGAAAACACAGGTAAATATGGATGCCTCCCCTATAATTATGCTTAAAAGGATGCACAGTTTCATTATACAGTGTGGGTTTAAGCATTCTCAACTAATTCTCCACTGTCTTCAGAAGTCCCGAAGCCCTCCAGAGTTGTTCTAAAGAAATAACTGGGTTGGCTGGACTCCACTCACGGTCGCAGCCAGGACTCTGGCATTACGAGAGAGCAAAGCCAAGTCAGCAGCACACTTTACGCGGATTCCCTCGGAATGTGCTGTATGTTGCGTGGGGACAGCACGAACTGTGTCCTGGCCAAAGAGACAGCCTGCAAGGAGACGAACATCTGGAATCGGTCAATGTCTGCTTCCATTTTCCCTATTCGGGGCCTACAGAGTCTTTTAGCGTTAATAATCTAAACAAGGTTCCTGACAGAAAACACTGCAAGATCTCTTCTTCAGTCATTCTTTGGAAAGCTTTCCTGTCAGACAAGGACATGCTATCTCACAGTGCTTGATGCCAGAGATTCGTAACCTGCGTGGATTTAAAGGATCCCCAAATCCCCATAAATATTACGCCAAAATTTCTTTCCTAAGTACACTCATTTTTTTGGATAGTCCATAGCAGTCATTGGATTTTTAAAGGAGTCTCTGACCTCCCTTCCCCTCAAAAAGTCTCCTGCCTACATAGCTTTCCTCCAGGCCAATCATAGTCCATCACTAGGAGTCTATACAGTACGCCGTATTTCCTTGATTCTAAAACACCTTTATCTCCTTTTTTTGTTTTTGTCTGACATCTTAGCAAGGCTGCAGTTGCAGCCACTGCTCTCTGAGCTTCGCCATGCCGCCCAAGGACGTCAAGAAAAAGAAAGATGCTGGAAAGTCGGCCAAAAAAGACAAAGACCCAGTGAACAAATCTGGAGGCCAGGCCACAAAGAAGAAGCGGTCCAAAGGCAAAGTTCGGGACAAGCTCCATAACCTAGTCTTGTGTGACAAAGCGACATATAACAAACTGTAAGGAAGTTTCCAACCACAAGCTTCTAACCCCAGCTGTTGTCTCAGAGACTCAAGACCCGCAGGTCCTTGGCCAGAGCAGCCCGTCAGGAGCTCCCTAGTACAGGACTTATTAAATCAGTGTCAGAGCACAGAGTTCACGTCATCTACACCAGAAACACCAAGGGTGGGGCTGCCCCAGCCGCTGGCGAAGATACAGGAGCCACAGGTCCCACCAACTGTACATTTTGAAAAATGAAACTTTATTAAATAAAAATAAAACTCCTTTGTCTTAAAATTGGAATGCATCTTATAATCCTTGTTATATTTAATAAACTGTTTCAATTTTCTTCCTGAAAAGTGAAAATGTGCCTTTGAATTGATGACACTGAAGCAATATAGGAATTGACCGATGTCAAGTGTATCGGTAAACAGGCAAACTACATGTTCCTAAACAAATAAGCGAACAAACAAAACACCTAAGACAGAAACTTCAACGTCCCCAAGAGGACACAGACTGGATATTAGAATACCTGAAATACATGTGAGTTGATGTTCTACCACCACCGGCCACTCGTCGAGTTTCATGCACTTTCTCAATGTGTCCTGAGTAGACTACATGCCAGATACTGTGTGACTGGAGAAAGTTAGGGACTAGGCAAGAGGACCTGGCAAGTTCCCCAGAGGGAGGGGGAGAGATCCCAATGGGAAGTGGGTCATCAGGACTAAGAAGGAACCTGAGTGTTTTACGAAAGAAAACAGAGAACTGGAGAGAAAACAGCACCAATGGAAGGACTCCTGCGCTGGGGTTGAGTAGGGACGGTAATTCATCAACTCATTAGAAAACATATTTGTCACACAGAGGAGAGGTAACCTTGGGAATTTTCGTTTACAAGAACAAAAGGACTCTACCAGAAGCCAAAGGAGTGGATGGAGGCTCAGCCAAGACTCTGACCATAGTTCCACAGAAAGAAAGCAGAGCCTGACCTGGGCTCTAAATTGGATGAATACTGTCATAAGTTCTCAGAAATATCCCATTTATGGGGCCTAAAATTCTTCTATTTCATTGGAAGAGTGAGATGAACAGATCTTGACTATGGTCTAGCAGTCTTTAACAACATGGCACAGTCTGGATGCCCTTTCGCTGAGAAGGGCTGCAGGATTAGAGTATGTAATGTTCACAAATCCCTTGTAAAACAAACAAACAAACAACAAAAACCCTTTGTTTAGACAGCTTACATGCTTTCCTTGCACCACCTATAAAAGAATGGAGCGGGAGGAGGGGAGGGCATCCCCCTCAGTGGTCCAAGGAGACAAGCGAGTTCTTATCAGAGACCCAGGTCTGAAGAAAGTGATGCTAGCATTGTATAGCCCATCCCAGATGGATCAATGCATCACGCCAACTAAGATTCTGCAGGAAGTCATCTTTTATACCAGACTGAGACCGCTCTGTGGCCCCATACCAGGTGCATAGTTAAAGCCCACCTTTACGCAGAGGTAATACTTAGTCACTGCATGTTATAAGAAGAAAAGGGGGACAGTAAAACTCTTTTGGCTGGTCTCTTGTCAATCATTCAGTACCCTATTAGTTCCACTTCACTGGAAAAAAAAAAAGAATAAAAGAACAGCCTTGTCCGTACAAGACGGGCTGCTTTAATTCTGGCAAAGCCCAAAATATCGAACTAGCATGACACAGGCAGTGTCCCCCAGGGTCAGGACTTGAAGAGCCAGACAATTAGACAGGAGGGAGGTAGTAAAACAAGCAGCTACTTGAAATAGGCTGTTGAAATCCCCAAACCTATGAGAAGTGAGCTCTGAGGCTACGAAACACCGTGTATGTATACATTTGGGGCACAGGGACTTTCTTGCATGGAGGTTTTAAAACCAAAGAAGTTGTTCATTTAAAAACAACTAACCACTGCACAGGATTGAGAAAAGACGCGACGAGAGAGAGAGAGAGAGAGAGAGAGAGAGAGAGAGAGAGAGAGAGAGAGAGAAAGGGAACTACGTATGGCACCAGGGCAGCTGCCTAACCTGTTTGCTGGTTAACTCTCTCAGTACCCACATAGTGGCTGGTACATAGTTTATACTCAATAAATGTTCACTGAATTGAATTCCAGCGGCTCAAATTTTTGAAGAGCAGCTTACATCCTCTCTTGTGTCCTTGAAGGAGAGTGGCAGTGGGACTCCAGCGAGGGAAATCCTGGGTGGTATGGGACACTCACCATGTGAAGTGAGACCATAGCACAACTTAAATGCACTCGCTGGGCGAGGTGTTAAAAGCTGTATCCTCTCCATGCCATTGTGGCCACTACAACTTAATAAAAAAAAACAAGCAAGTACAGGAACAGCCAATTGCCAGTGGGAATGGGAGTCTAGCAATGACTGAGCTCCCTTGAAGCAAACAGCTCGTTCCGCCTTTGAACAATGAACAATGGCCCATGGACAGAGTCAGGACCAATTTTTTACATATATTTATATATTTTACATATATTTATTTTTTTTTATATATTTACTGATATACAACTTTTCTCTTTTCCCCACCCCTACCCCTCACCTAAGGAATCAAGGCTGTCCTCTGCTTACAGCTCTTTTAAAATGTCTATAGGGAACACTGAAAGGGAGTGAGAAGGCCATCTCCAGGCAAACACTAAAACCGATTTGAGTCCGTCTGATTTAGACAACAGAAAAAGACACAAAACAGAAACACACCCATAAGAGAAAGCTCCCAAATGTTGGTGGCAAGATAGCGTATACCACCTCTAAAACACAGAGACCAAGAAATAAAATCACTCTGCTCTGGTGAGTTGAACAGTGGCCCATAAAAAAATACAGTCAATCCTCACTTAACAACAATAGGTTCAGCAACTTTAAGTGAAACAATGTGTAACAAAACCAGTTTTACCATAGGCTAATCTATATAAACAAGAGTTAAGTTCCAAGGGCATCTCATCAACCGAGTTACTTCAGGACCTGCTGTATTTATGCCCTCAGAACCTGTGAATGTGACAATGTGGCCCTATTTGGAAAGAGCATCTTTTGTCATTAAGAAAACATCGCCCTGGATTATCCAGTGGGCCCAAATCCAATGAGAAGTGTCCTTGTAAGAGACAGAAGAGGAGAAGACATGGAGAAGGCCGTGTGAAACAGAGGCAGAAATTGGAGTGATGCAGCCACAAGTCAAGGGATCTGGGAAAGAAATCAGGTTGTATCTCTCTCTTGGCAGGCTCAAAATGCAGGCAGAGAGCAGACAGGTGTGCTAGCAGTGAAGCCTTCCACCGCTCTTTTCAACTTACCAGTGGGCCCCGAAGGAACAACGTGCCATGACTTTATTGGGTATTAAGAACAGAGAGCCCTCCCTCAAAAATTTATTCTTGTGAACCAGCCGGGGCCACAGAAAACGACCAGGTGGCAATGGGTAGCGAGCCCTTTGACAAAGTAGTAAATGCGATGGGCTTTTCTCCATAGCACAGCCACATGCCAACGTCTTGCACGCCACTTCAGCCGGCTCGCAGACATTACCACCATGCCCCTGCCCCAGTCCATCCTGGGCCTGCAGAGGGAGAAGCCGTGTTCACCCAACCCGTGGACGCGTTCAAGGCCCGGCCACGCCCTCCGCCCCTGCCCCTCACGCCTGCCCGCTGTCTAACCCCACTGCTTTGATCAGTCCTCCTCTGGCTGTGATGAGCACACAGACGAGTCAACGACACGGTGCTTGGAGTTTGGAACAATCTACTGAATGGTCTTGAACCCAGTAAGAAAACTGATTGATATGCCAACCTAGCCAAGGAAATCACCCACATTCCAGGCAAAATTGATCTTAACTTCCAAAAACTGATTCTGATGGGGTAGTATTGGCCCCAACCACAGACTAGCAGAAACACAGTATCTGTTATGATTCGATTTTAGGGCTAAAGAAATGATAGTCGCAAAAATAAAGGCTTACTGGAACTGGTGAGAGTGATATGACTGGTCTTGAGACTATTCATAGAAAGGAACGTATTAATCACTGGGCCTCTGAGCCCTTTGCAACAAAGACTGGAAAGGAGTACACCCTAAATAGCCCCATAATCCCGTCTGCCAAGATATTCAACTCTCTCTGGAAATTAAACTATAAAACCTCAGTAGGACATTTCTGTGCTTGCTTAATGTAACCATATTGACATAAAGTTAACAAAACTGGCCTGACAATGTCAGAATCACATTTCCTTCCAATTTTCAGTCCTAAGTTTATTTTTTTTTTAGTATTACTATTTTTGCTTTCTTGCTTTATATCCTCTTCCAAGCTCTACTACCCCAAAAATAATAAAATATATCATACTTGGGTTTTTCTGAATCATAGTTCCACTGCCGATAACTAGCTCAAAAGGCTGTCATCACAGAGTCAGGATAGATTTTGCAAGTCTCTAGACGGTGATATAATATTCATACAGGCATATGTAAAATCTAAAGTCTTTGGAATTCACTGTCCATTGGATACTTAATCTTTATAGAAACAATGTGATATCTCCTTGAATCCCGTAAGTATTATTACTCTCCCAATTTTAGAGCTGGGCAAACTGAGACTCAAGGAAGGTAGATAAATTGCTCGAAGCTTCACAGCAGAATCAAGATTCAAACTCAAGTTGGCTGCCTCCAGAGCCCATGCATTTAACCCTTTTACTCTTACCAACAGAGTGAACTAACACAATAGGAATCCACTTGCATACAGAGTGAAACCCACTTGGGATCAGAACACATGACCATTGCCAACTTCTCTACTGTACCTCATCAATGCAGGAGTAGGGATGTGTGTACACGTGCACACACTTGCATATGTGTATACGCACACACTCTTGCTTAGGGTGTATATGTTTTTTTAATTCTAAAAAGAGGGCTACAGTAAAGGAATCATCTCAGGGAATGGAAGGCTAAGATCAGCCCTTACCTGTCTATCAACTCTTAGCTTCGTCAGCACGGCCACAAGGATGCCAGTGGTGACAGCGCCTCTTAGAGCATGGCAGTCTGACCACTAGGAACCAGAGCTCTGAGCAGAATTATGCATTTTTCATATATCCACAGAAAGCCAGAAATATATGTGATATCCACACACAAGTACATGTATATACTATTATATATACATATGTATACACACACATATACATGCTAACTTTATTGTTGGTTCTACAGAGAGTATACAACCATTACAAACTTCTCAACCAATTCCAGATCCTCAGTCTCTAATAAGCCTTTTATCCTGGGCCTTTCTCTGGTGCAGGACACTGTTTCTGCCACATACCAACAATCTCTATGAAATAGAGAAGGAATCCTGAGCAGCATGAAACAAAATACAGTAAGTTCAAAGCCTGTGGCTAAAAAGAGAAACACACCCTTGGGTAGTCTTCTTTTTTCATTCATTCATTCAGAAAATATTTATTGAACATGAAGTCTCCATGAATATGCTTAGTGATCTTGGCCTGGGGGGCTGTTTTAGGTGGGGGGGGGGATGTAGTGAAGAACTGAAAATCAAGATCCTTGCCTTCCTGGATTTCTATTTAGAGTACCCCAATCATTACCAAACCCAAGACACTCAACAAATTAATTCAGTTATAGATTACATAACAGAACCCAACTCAAGTCATTGTCTCCAAGTTCATTAAATGAGGAACGAGTGCTTGTTATGTTGTACAGCACTCTGCTAAGCACCTTCAGTAGATATCACTAAAGGCACCAAGGATATGATTAATCCCTGCTCTCAGTAAGTCGACATCTTCCTGGGATGGCAACACACAGAGGTATGAAGTAGGTGGAAAAACTGCCAAAGCAAAGAATCATTATCCATTCAGATACTGGCCTAGCCAACAACTACTAGGAGAAAGATGGCATTCATTTCTGCAAAGTAGTTCCAAGAGAGAAAGTTAAAAGTACTCTAATATATTTCAACACTAGGCACCACCCCCCGCTAAAAAACAAAAATCCATGTCAATTGATTTTTTTGATAACTTCCTTTGTAAAGCTCTTTTCCTTAGTAAAGCTCTTTTCCTTAGTAAAGCTCTTTTTAGATTTATGGGGTAAACAAAACTAATTAGTAACAATTAATTATAAGAAGGCATATTTCTAACCTAAGAAATCTTAGCTCAGTTCCCCTCACCCCCTTTTCTTTTTTGCTCTTAAAACTAAAGAGGTAAAGATGGGGGGGGTATCTTGCTTTTCTGGGCATTGGGTCAAGACCACACAGCATGTGGGAGCAATGGCAGCTGGCTGGGGGCTGGCCAGAGCCCCGCTCCTTCTGCTCGGCCTTTGGCTGTAACTATTAGACTGCATGTCTGCACTATTTTCCAGATGACCAAACAGGAAGATTTTCAAAACCATACTAGAAAATGGCTTTGCTTTTCGGATGTGTTTACTTATTCTGGTGTTTTCTTCCAGAGGGTTTTCGGGAACGCACCTAAAAAGAATGAGGTCACACTGGCATCATGAACCACACTTGGGCCCAATTCAGCAAACCCAGAGATAATTTTTCAAAATGCTTATCTGGTTCCACACCTCACCACAAAGGAAACAACCTGACCCACAGACTTCCTAATATTCAAAATATATCCAGCTCCTTCTGTCAATATACTTTTTTAAATGCCAGCCTTGATTTGATCACTAACAAATATGAACACTTTCTGGCTTTTAGGGTGGAAGAGAAAGCAGCACAAATGGATAGAAAGGCCAGTTTAATCGTTCAATCAAATGAACAAAGTCATTCTAAAAAGATCTTTCTTTTATCAATTGCTTTTCCCACAGAGGGGGAAAAAAAAATTGAAGCTAATCCAACCATAATCTCCACTCCCATGAATCACTGCCATCACATCTGAGAGAAGGCCAGCAGTAATTGGTGCTGCCGCTCGAGGCAGGAGGTCACTCTACAGAATGTCTATTAAGATCACATGAGGACCCTCAAATGTCTTTAAATCAACAACCATAATATAGATAATACACACAGTAAATTGCTCAAGGAAGAATATATGATGTGAAGAGATAAGGCAGGAGACAAAATGTTCAAAAGAAATAGCTGTATTATAAGAAAATCTACAAACATGAGATTGAATATACATCAGAGAGCCTTTGGAAGAAGACAGAGAGAAACATAAGTGGTTTGATTGTGGAGAGGTATGAATTATTAGCTAGGTGGTGGGAGGTTATTGACAACAGTCCCTAAATACACCCCAAGATGGGAACATAGATAGAATGCTGTCCTGATGGCGGATTTGAACGATCTGGACATCTGCTGATGGTAATGTTCCTTTAATAAGCCAAACCTCTAAACAGCACCAAGTTAAATGAAACTAAGGAGATGTGACAATGAAATGCAATGTGTGATCCTGGATGACATTCTAGAACAGAAAAAACTATATCGGTGGGACAATGGGCAAAATTTGAGGTCTGTAACACAGATAATAAGTTAATTTCCTGGTTTGGTAATTCTACTGTAGTTACATAAGATGTTGATACTTGGAGTATCTAGATGAAGGGTATTCCGGAATTCTTATATTTTTGCAACAGTTTCATAAATCTGAAACGACTTTAAAATGAAAAGTTAAAAAAATCACACACACACACACACACACACACACAATCAGAGCCTCTGATAAAGTTTTGAGTTACAAAGATGTCCTTTTCCAGAGGGAGGAAACAAAATATGGAACTTTTAACTTGGCCTAATTCTGACTCAAATGAACAACTAACTGGCAACCGAAACCTTTAGACTTACAACCTCGCTTATGCCAATTTCCTCAGAGGTTCGGCAGTAGTTAAGTTAGGCCACAAAACCAGAAAATATGAAATTGTCTGTAGAGGTAACAAAATAGGGAGGAGGCAGGACAACTGCCCTCTAGAGTAAGCAGAGAGCGTAGCAGGCTCTCTATCTGCTTTGAGATGGAACCACAAATAGAAGGGCTGAAAGCAGCACAGCACCAGCCAGGTCGAGGGGCATACCTGTCTCAGGGCCCTTGGGCTAACAGCCCTTGCAGCTACTAGAAACTGCAACTCCTGTGGCTTCTTGAGAAGTGAGGGGACATTTTTCACTTGGGTGTCAGAAGGTCCTTAGCAGCACGACAGGTTGCTTACTGTTGTTAGAGCAGAGAGGTCCTGAGGATGCTCAGGTTCCCATTCAAATCACGCCTAGTGAACCAGGAGACAGCAGTTCAGCTGAGAGAAGAGTACCCTTTGTTAGTCACCACTCCAAAGCTGACAGCAGGGGTGGGTGGCCAGGAAATAAGACGTGGCAGCAACGACGAAGCGAAAAAGTCATATAAGCTGAAGAAAGAACACCAGAAAAAACTCGGTTTCTACCTTGAGCATTAGAAAGCAAAACTGATGGAGGGCAGGGGTGTTGGGGGATTGGGTGAAAAAAGTAAAGGGATTAGGAAGTACCAACTGGCAGTTATAAAATAGTCACGGGGATGGAAAGTGCAGCAAAGAAAATATAGTCAATAATAGTGTAATAACTACGTAGGGTGCCAGGTAGGCACTAGACTTATCGTGGGATCACTGTGTAAGTTGTGTAAATGTCTAACCACTATGCTGTACACCTGAAACTAATATAATATTGAATGTTAACTGTCATTGAATAAAATTAAAATTAAAAAAAAGATAGCAGAACTAAGAAAAATGATGGGTATAATCCAAAGGCCAGAAATTTGAAAAAGGAGTACTAATAATATTATATATAGCATGAATCATGTCAGACACCATTCTACGTACTTTACATACATTACTGTATTAAAAAGGAGAAATACAAATGGCTGAGAAACACGAGAAAAGATTTTCAATTTCATTAGCAATTTTAGAAATGCAAATAAAAACAAGACACAATTTCCTACCATCAGATTGGCAAACATGGACGCATGCACAGAGATGCGTAACATGCAGTGTTGGCAAAGGTGTAGAGAAAATGGGCACCCCATATGTGATTGGAAGGAGTATGATTTGGTACATTTTTGTGGAGACAGTAATTTGTCAATTAAAACATTAAATGTGCGTGCCATTCCAGTGCAATTCCACTTGGTATATATCCTAGAAATATGCTCAATTAAGTAGACAGTAAAGTATATACAAGGATTTTCATTACATCTTTGTTTGTAATGATGTAACGAAAAGTTGAAAACAACATAAATGTCAAACAAAGACTGAATGTTTCATAATCTATAGTCAAGCTATACTATGTCAAAAATTCTACAAAACAGAACTATTGCTCGGTGTATGTGTACAGGAATAAAAACACAGAGAAAGTTCTAGAAGGGTACACACTGCACATTTAACTCTAGAGAGGGACTTTGCCTTCCCATTATGGCCAGGAATGGAAGGTTCCACAACTAAAGTACGATGATATAACCATAACTAATACCAATAACAAAGAAAGAGGGAGAGATATCTAAAAGAATACACACATTTCTATTTAATAACAAAATTAACATACACTGACTGTGAAAAGGTCAAAGAGTTCAGAAGTGAAGGTTAAAAATCCCTCTCACAACCAATCCTACTCCCCAAAAGTTAAGCTAAAATAATACAGACAAAAGTAACGACAGAAGATTAAAGGAGGGCAATGTAATCAAAATGAAAATACGAGGCGCTCGAGCCTATAAAAGCAGTGATGTCAAGATGAAGTCAACAGTGATCTGAAAATTGCAGAAAATGCTGAAGACAATCAAAAGGGCTTTTATGTTATATTTAGACCAAAAAAAGGGAACAAAGAATGTGACTACTAAACAGCGGATCTGTGAAGATCTGTAAAGGTAGGTGGGGAATTGCCAGGATACAGGCTAAGGAAAGAATAAGTCATAACAAACCAACCGTACTTTAATTGTTCTTGGGTTCATTCATCTGATTATTCAACAAGTACATCCTGAACACCTACTGTGTGCCAGACACGATGCACAAAAGATACTAAAACACCAAAAAAAAGATGACAATGTTCTGACCCTCTTGAAGATGATAATCCAGCACGGGGACACATATTAATCAAATAATCACACTAATCGGTATACAATTATAAACTGAGACAACAGCTTAGAAGTCAGGAAGAAAGTCTCTCAAAAGATCTTTGCAAAGAAATGGAGACATGGGGTCCATAGCCAGACTACAGGGGTCCATGAACTAGGATGGCAGAGGGAAAAAAAACAAAACCTTTCTTTCCATTAGCCTCTAGCTGAAATGGAGCATTTCTTTCTAACATGAGCAGGGAGGGGCAAGAAATCACAGTAGTATCAGTAGTATCGGCAACCTTTTCACCTAAAGAAATCACAGATATTCCCATATAATGTTACTGCTGTTGCAGATAACCTGTAATGTCATTTAGAGGAGTTATCAGACCTGCTTTTATATCTTATTAATGTGGTAATAAAGCAGCCTATATTTATTATATGACAAGTGATTTTAATATTTTGATAACTGTATTTCTATCTGATTTTTCCTTTATAAACCATGTATTTTATTTTATGCATTATTCTGAGAAAGGGTCCAAAGTCTTTACTTGATTGCCAAATGAAACCATGGCACAAAATATTAATGGTCACTCAAGTAAATTCTGGTATAAGTAGGTAGGTATGTATCTAAATGAACTATAAAATTAAGGCATTCAAATAACCTCAAATCTACACCTAGTCTCAGGTAACGGAAGTAACCCAATTCCCTAAGAAAAACAACCTTAGTTATCCTCCACCCTTTCTCCCTTTAGTTTTGACTCCAATCGTTCAACAAATATTGGCTGAGTGCTTACTCTGTGCCTGCCACTGTGCTAGGCAATGGGAAAGAAACAGCAGCAAACAAATGAAATTTCTCGTCACGTGGCCCGTCCTCACCTTGGTATCCTCACCGTCCATCAAAGTGATTGGAGAACAACCTATAAATGTTTGCTAAGTGCTGAAAGAAGAATGCCTAAGACCAGAAGAAGTGCCACCAGCATATTATTAAATCATAACATTCAAGCAAAAATCTTCTGGCTATTAAAATTTCCATTTCTTAGAAAAATTTCATCAACTCTCCAACATAAAACAATTTCACCTGACCTCCTTCTCTTTTTCTCCCACCTTGTAGCTCAGGTTGCTCAATTAAGTATTCTCTGGTTTTCATAAGAAATTGTTCTTCTGAACGACATCTAACCAAAGGGAACAACAACAACAAGTACATACTATTAAATTTCTTTTAATAGTATACACATTTAAGCACATTGGTGGATATAATTTTTTATGAATTCTACCTATATAAAAACACTCACATGACTCAAAGATGAAGTTTGCAACCAGCTTCTGGACCCAGTAAGAGAAAAAAAACACACACAAACAGAATAATATGGAGGGTACAATCCAGTTTCCCAGCAGCTAGGGGATGATGGCGGGGGCGGGGGGGATGAGAGGTGGGGAAATGGAAAGCAAGTTGGGGACCTCACTTTCAGACTCCTCATCAGTTCATATACTATGTTATTTACAAAGAGAGCTTTCATAAAACGGGCAGAACTATCTTTCCAAACCGTCATTCCACTCATAAAGGAGCAAGGCCTGCATCATCACACAAGAGTTTAGCTATCTCACCCCACACCTTCTTAAACATCCATATTCCTCTGATCGCTTATTTTAGCAAGAAAGGAAAATGGAAATATGAGCGATAGCGTGGTGAGCTGAGCTTAGCATACAGATAGGATTGCGGATTGCCGGGGCTGGGCTGTGTCATAGCAAAGGAAGCTCAAGATTACTTCCTGTCCCTCCACTCAAGGCCTGGAAGCTCAGACTGACGCTAAATGAAATCACAGTTGCCGTACTAGTGAGAATGGTCCCTGCCCTGCACTCCGGTGAGCCCAGGCGAGGTAACTTTAAATTGTCTGTGTTCAAATGAGCCAAGCAATTTAGAGATGGAGCTAGAAGAGAATCCAGGTATCCTGACATCTGTCCCTCCTTTCCAAAAAGATAATAGTAAGAACTAACTTTCCATGAGACCTTCAGCATATATAGGCCTCGTGCTAATCATAAATAATAAGCACGATACGTATGTGTTGATCCTTACACAACAATCTTATAGAAAGTTACCACTATTATCTCCACGTGCAGGCAGAGAACCATGCTCAGAGAGACTAGGCCATTTCCCAGGGTTATGGAGCTATTAGTGGTGAGGAGGGATTGTCAACTCAGGCTGCCTGAGCCCATGTTCTTAACCACCATGACATTCTGCCTCTGCTCCTGAAAACTCATCTTAACTGTAATCGATCTTACTTTTTCCTTTCAATACTCTAACAGCTCGCTCTTTCAGACATCAGGTGCAGGGCATAGAATGCAAGGCAACTGCTCACTTACTCACTGAGTTCTTGAAGAACTTGGGGGCTACAGCTTAGGCAAGGTAGAGAAAGGTAAGCAAAGGGCACATTTCGTTTGTCTCATAGTCCACAAAGACTAAATTAGAAGATTTCTTTAAAATGGTGGGAAGCAGAAGGAAGCCACACTGTCTTGTCCTTTTACTAGGAGAGGTTTTTCCTTAGTTTCCTTCTCCCACTGCAATAACCACAACAGAGTAGATCCATTTAAAAATAAGCAGAGGTACCATTCAACTATGGATGCCTGATAATTCAGCAGTATGTGTGTTGTAATAAAAATAGCACAAAGCTAGAAGCTAGGAGACCTGGATAATCTACCCCAAATCAACCACTGACTGGCCTTTTTAGGTAGTGTTCCGTATATAAATAAGGGTGGGATACTGGCCTAGGTGTTTGCTTCTTTCTGCCCCGTAGCTATGAGGTGGGGCCATATAAAATCACCAGTATCTAGCCATTTTTAACCTACAAAGGTGTCAGTTTTATAGTTTCAAACTAATACAGGAATTTACACACAATCTTTGATGCTACACCACCTGTTTCTTATCTTCCTGATTTAACTCCACATAATTTTGGCATCTGCCAACCCTGTCTGGCTGTCACAAGAGAGTCAAGTCCTGGCTCAAAGTGGAGGAATATTTAATTTACTAAAGAACCCTTGGGGTGTGAAGGAGGACTAACACCTCTAAAATAATGGAGAAATAGAAGCAGCTCCAGAGAGATGCCACCAAACACAGCTAAGGGACCACATGGGAACACAGTTTAAAGAAGTGATCCAAGCGCTGAGGCCCCCGGTTCCCCTGCTGGTAGCACTGCCTTGCTGAGTCATCCTTCCACAGAGGGGAGAGAATAATGCATCAGGTTGAGTGCGTATGAGCCGGCAACGATGGTGGACTGGTAGTGCTTCTCATCTCTCATCTGCTTGCTTTTAGCAAACACACTTCCTAGCATCAGGCAAAGAGAAAAGGAGGGTAACTTCAGTTGTTAGCAACTGACAAAAGAAAGAATTCACTGCCTCTGAAATTTCTCTCAGTTGTAGTCGTTACGCATCTTGAACTAAGGTGTCCCTGTCTGATTTAATATGTCAAGTCTGTCCATTCCCAAGCCGTGGACCATGGCCACAGAAAATTAAAACGAAAACTTACGTGGTTGCGATGGTGACTCTACAGCTTGTCAACCTAGATTTAATAAAAAAGGAAGAAATCTAGCGGAACCATTTCAAAACTATACCTGCCTACATAGTTTGTTGAGCTTTTTAGAAATAGTTACAGGCTGACGTCTGTATGCCTTTTATTTTATTTTCTTGTGCTTGGAGTTGGCTCGCACTTTCGATACTATGAGAAATAAGAATCCTAAGAGCTTTCTTTCTTGTTCATGGCAAACTTGCATAGTGTTCTATCTTGGCCAAGTAACAAAGGGCAAGGTCTTGAATATAAAATTTAATGGAACATAGATTTTGGAGCAGGGAGAAACTGTGTCACTTTTGCCCACCTAGTGTCTACCGCCGTTCCTCACACAGCGATGCTTGGATGTTCCCTCGGGGGGGGGGGGGGGAGGTGACTCAAACTTCCCCCACCATTTATGCAGTTCTAGTGTAGTGGGTGAGTCAGTTCTGCTCAATGCATTGCTCCCGTCCTCTGGTCCATGTATTTAGTCCAAGAAAATTACAATATAAGACTTCTTTGGAATTATAACCTAATGCTGTCTTTCCACTGGGCTTATGGATCAGAGATACACGATGGCCCATGACTAAAATCTGGCTTTCTACCTGTTTTTGTGAAGAAAGTTTTACTGAAACATGGGCACACCCACTGATTTACATATTGTCCACGGCTGCTTTTGAGCTACAATAGCAAAGTTGAGTAGCTGCAAAGCCTAAAATATTTACTCTTTGGCCCCTCACAGAAAAAGTTTCCGGATTCCATTCTTGATAATAAGATGTAAGCCTGGAACATTCAAGAAGCATATTACCTATACATGGAAAGAACCTGCTGGAAATGAAGCCAACACAAAAGAAGAAACTAACTCCAAATATTATAGAAGTTCGAAGATTCAGATGGGCCAGAACTGTTATTCCCCAATATTTTCCAGTTACGTAAGCCAATCAATCCAGCCTTTTCCCAGGCAAGTTTTAATTGGGTCTCTATCATTTTAATTTAAATTCACCACACAGATAAAATCCATAATACTCATTGTAGGAACACAACTCTAATTTTTTCCTCCATTATCTATCCATCAATGCCATTAGGACATTCGACATTTCTTCAGACTAGAATGTCACTGAGTGCTAAAAACTATACTTTATGTAACCATTAGCTGAAACATTGTAAAATCAACTGATTCAGGGTTTGTTGAGGGTGTGTGTGTGTGTGTGTGTGTGTGTTTTAACCAAACATCCTGAGGTGTTACTGAATAATGAAAGAATAAAAAGAATGGAAATCAAAATTACCCCCTGCCAAAAAAACACACAAAACCCCAGCACTGAGTAATCAATCACAGATCAATTGGGGTGTAAGTATAAAACAAAAGATAGCTGCCACTGTTTACATCTCCCTGAAACAAGGGAAACACTCTCACACCAGCTCGAGGAAGAGGTGTCTGCTCCCTTACCAAAGCCAATACTCCCAAGGGGACAGATTTAACTAATCAGGGAGATGGTGATTAAAACCAGGGGTGCTAACTGTCTACTGGGTATATAGCACCGGTAAGGTTCCCTCCAGGCTCTCAGCAATGGGAGACAAACATCATTTGTCTGTATTTCTCTCTCTCTTTAGGAAACTAGAAAGCACGTGGAGGTGTGGTTTTCAAGGCAAGCTATATGCTCCTGTGGGAAATAATTTTATATTATGTTTAGAAACAGACTTATTTTGTGTTTAAACTTGTTTTAATGTGTACATTCTGAAGCAAGGAGATGTTTCTTTCAACAGTATGTTTTCCATCTGGAGAGGCCAGATGTAAATCTACAGGAAAACTGGAGTTAGGTTAGTTAGAAGACCAATCATATACAGACAGAGAACAAATATCAAGTGGTGGGGAGAGGGAGGAGAGAGAGGCTTAAAATGGAGTTGGTGAAACCATTTTAGCACTTCAGCTTATTGGAAACATAAAACAAAAAACAAAATAACAAAACCTATCAATAGTAGTGGGTTTTTCATCCATACCAAGAATAGTATGCCCTGATAGGATTTTTCTTCCCAAGTGTTTCCTCCCCTATGAGTTAAAGAATGGTTTAAGAGAGTCAGAGAAAGTATTATAAAGATGAACTGGAGATTCTTAGCAGGAAATGTGACCTTTTATTTCTGTTCAAGATGAAAACAAAATATATCTAGAATTTGAATTCTAATTCTAGCTCTTCCACTGTGGTGGAGACTGTTAACCACCCCACCATATTCTTTTTCTTCTTCTTCCTTGAAGCAGGAAGATGCCCCGGGGACTGGCTGGGCCCGTGGCTGCCTATGAACAGCCTAAATTTTCCATCCTCCTTTGCAGATAGATGCTACCATATAATTATGTTTGGGCCAATGGAAGTGATGTGTGCACTTTTTTGGGTCCTGGGTATTTTCATCTCCATTATCTGGCTGGAAAATGGCAATGCCTGGAACAACCTGGGAAGCTGTAGGTGAGGATGGTAGAAAGTCCTCACTTTCTCACTTCTGGGCTCTGAGGGTGAAATCAACTTCTATCTTCTTTAAATCACTGTACTTTGAAGTCTCTTTGTTATAGCAATCTAGCCTGTACCCTACTGATACCTGTGCAACTTGGGGGAAGTTAGTTAACCTTTCTAAGCCTGTTTCCTCGTCTATGAAATGGGATTGTAGTGTGCTATTTTGTAAGGTATTAAGAGGAATAAATGAGTTAAGAGATACAAAGTGCCAAATCAGTGCTTTACACACAAAAACTGCTCATGTAATGGTAGATGATAATAGCAAAGATGAAGGAGTACTTAGTAAGCAGCTTTCAAAGGCCTCTGATAGAAAGCAACTGTTGGACCCACAAAACCTGAAAGGTACCAATGTGTATCTGCTTTGGAGAGTTTCTAACCGTAACAACAGATTCAGGGAAAATTGGAGGTATCTTATATGTTAGCCCAGGAGATGAATTCAGATTAAACAATGTTTAATTAGAATTTAGCAAAATCTTTAATTAGTTCTTTATATCATGTTCTATAGGATTAAATGTTATACAAACACTATTTGTTCATGCTTAGTTGATTGAACTGAGTTTCATATTCGTATACAAAATAGCTGAGTAGAAAGGTACATTAATCAATACAGGTTAATGCTTGATACTCACTGGCCCTCTGACATGGTGGATTCTTTTTATCTCTTACTGGTGGGACATGGTTAAACTGTCCTCTTAGGATTTCTGTAACCTTGAGATTTGCTCAACACTGCAGTTGACAGATACCCTTGGCACCAAGATAAGATGAATAGTCTGATTCTAGGGACTTCCCCAGGGCTCTTACGTGGGTTCTACATGTCACAAGATGCAGAAAACCACAAGATTGCATCACCCAGTGGAGGCCAGCGTCTCTGAAATGGGAGCACGGATCACATTACCAGGCTTCACCCCTTCCATCAACCTTGATAATCACACTGTGTATAAGGGGATGTGGGCTAGGACGGCAAGGGAAGGCTGAACCAGAAGGCGGTGGGAAAAGACATTACATCATCTGTACACACTTGTAGGATCGTTTATCCCATTTTCATGGGATTGAGACTCATGGAGGCATCCTGGGTAAATATTCAGTAAGCCAGACCGGACTCTGCCTCCTCTAAGAGGCTTAGGGGAGCTACAGTTGCCTCAGCAAAGGGGGAGTTCTGGTGTCGTGGCATGCGCGACCCACACCTTAGACTGAGAGCCGAAGCTCAGGGGCTGCACCCACACAGAAGCAAGAACATCTACAAACACCGGCCCAGGAATAAAGACACTCCCCCTGGGACACTGGTCTTGAGACCCCAAGGCTTTGCAGCACCAGCAACAACCACCGCACCAGGGAAGCAACAAACAATTCAGGACCTTTATTCCTGCTCTACTTCCCTGAATTGTACTTACGGGTTCCCGGCCATCCATGGCTTCCATCCAGAGCCTCCGGTCCTCTTCTGACAATGCCTGCATGGTGATAACCCCTGGCCTGCAGAGAAAGGAGGACATGGATATGAACCCAGTGCCACAGGTACAGAGATCCTGACGAAGGTGAACCTGAAAGAAACACCCCCGCCACAGAGTGACAGGTCACTAGGGCTAACAACTCGAAGACAGGCATAATACCCCTCGGCTTTTCTGAGCCACCTTCCAGTGTCAGAAAGCAAAGCCACTGTCCCCAGTCCCTCTCAGTAAGCCTAGGTCTTCCAGGGAGGTAGGAAGAAACACAGAAGATGCGATTCTACTTACAGGTAAGGGACATAGATGAGTAAAGTGATACCTTTAGACCTTCTTTGTTCCCTAAGACCTTATTCATTCCTGTTCTCCAAAATGCTTAGCAGAGTGCTTTACTCACCGTAGGAGTGCAAACAAATGGATTGAAGTGAATGGAATTATTGGGCTCGAGATAAAATGAGGGGGAAACATCGAGCTGGAGGGATCTTGGTCTCTTAAGATCTAGTCCGATGCTTCTAAACTGCTTTTGACGTGGCGAAGTTTTATGGAGATAATCGGCTTTGTAATTATGATTATATTAAATATATAGTATTTGTTAAATGAATACTTGCCATGTTGGGTGCTATGTTCTTTACATGCAGTAGCTATTTCACCCTCTCTCTGAAATCTGCTTGCTCTTTCAAGCTGAGCAGAAACCCTCCAGAAAGCATGTACACGATAGCAAATGGTGTTGGCTGAGTTCCCATTAGAGACGGCTCTCCACGAGAAGAGATTTGTGCCATAAAAACGAACCTGGGAGAAGTCTACGTTCGTTTAAAGCAGTTCTTTACTTAAAGCCCACAGATGGGCCCCAGAGAATCCTTCAACCACCTTCCCCCTCTCCAAGTGTATGTGTATTTTTCTGTAGAAGCAATTCAAACTATCAGATTATCAAAGAAGACTACAACCCTCCCCCAAAAAAGTTAAGAACTGTTGATGTGAACCCTCATCTTTAAAGTTTGAGAAAGTCTAAAAGGGATGAAGTGGTCTACAGTTCAAGAAGTAAGTCCTTTGCGACTACATTGATGGATCCTCAGATTATCATGCCAAGTAAAATAAACAGAAAAAGTTAAGAACCATATGACTTCACTCGTATGTGGGATATAAATCTGAAAGCAACAAATGAATAACACAAACAAACAAATAAAAACTCATAGACACAGACAATAGTTTAATCGTTACCAGAGGGTAAGTGGGGAGGGAGGTGGTGGAATTGGGTAAAGGGGGTCAAATGTATGGTGATGGAAGGAGATTTGACTTTGGGTGGTGAGCACACAATGCAATATATAGATGATGTATTACATCATCTTGAAACCTATATAACTTTATTAACCAACATCACCCCAATAAATTTAATTTAAAAAAAGTGATAATCAACTAAAATAAAAAAGAATTAAGTCCTACTACCGCCTGAGTCTGCAGCACTTCTGCTGAATCACAGAGCAGCACAGAAACACATGACCATGCTCTCGGCACCACCAGCGTGGACCCCACAAGCAGCAAAGCCTGTTCCTTTGACACACCTATCGTCACGGCCCCTGGCTTATTTTCATAGTTCCAATGAATATGCTAGACCTACTTAGACCTATTTATGTTGTACGTATTTCAAATATCACACTGATCATCCCTCAGAAGGCTCTAAAAAAGTTTCCAAAGTGTGAGCATTGAAACACAGAGGGTTGGGGATTTGAGGGGCACTGGGGGTGAGGGGGTGAATGTGTGAGGCTCTGATCAAGTGGGGGGGCACAGCGGGCGTGCGTCGTCCACGTGGGTGGGTCAGCGGGTGGATGAGAAGGTACGCTGAGTATGAAAGGCGGGTGATGGAATGCTGGTTCCGAGAGGGCAGTCATTCCTGAGGAGCCGCGCTGGGCACTGGCACCCTAACCCAAACCTGACCTGGCAGATACGGCAACTCCTCTCTCCAACAGCACCTGCCAGGGCTCTCCCTCCTCTTCGCAGAAACTCTCGTTCTCAGCCCGGGTGCCCATCTCCCCCCAGCAACCCATTCAGCGTGCCAGCGTCCTAGCAGCCACTGCTCCCCAGAGAACACCCTATGGCTTGGGACACAGTGGATTGCTTCTACCCTCCCACCTTTCACAGAGCCGAGCAGAAAGTCTTAAGGCTTTGAAATGAAAAGACTGCAAAGCTACCGTCCACTGCAGAGCTCTCAAGTCCCTGGACCTGATCTTTGAGTGTTGCTGCAAGTGTTGAGCCTGGAGCGCTGGCTTCAGAATCAGGCATTCCCAGCCCAACCCCCACCTTCCTGCAGCTGCACTTCGGAGCCGGGCCTGCGAACTTGGATTTGAACCATCTCCCCAGGGGATCCTGATGGACGGTTAGGCCTGAGGCCCACTGCCCTGGGCTGCCCGCCCACCCCACCTTTCATTCCTGTTCCCCATCCTGGAGAGCAAAGACCCCCTGCTTTCTGGGGTCAAGCAGTCGGCATGTCCCCAGGTCATTTCCTGCTGGGTGCTCACCATCGAACGGTGAGACCACAGTAGCTGTCTCACATACCAAGATCTCCAGGACCTCGCAGGTGTCACGTCAACTTCATGGCACACAGTGTGAAATTTCCACCCAGGGCCACAAAGCGGAAGTCCAGACAAACTCAGACGCTCCGAAGACTGAGACTCTTAGCCTCAGTAACCAAGGAAAGTCAACAAGATTTGTTTCCATTTCAAGAAGAAATATCACAATACAAGTTCTTTTCCACATGTGGTTTTGTTCCCCCTTTTTGTGGGAAAGGGTAGCAGAGAAGTGAATAATGTGGATTTAACACACGTATTACTAATCCTATCACCCCAAGTTCAGATAATTTTCTCTCAGCCTGTGCAGATACATCTGGATCATAGTGCTTTCTAGAAAGTAGTCCTTTAGGTCCCAAGTTTCTCTTCCCTTATTACAAGTCAAACCACTATTACATAAGTCTCTTATGTGTGGATTTCTCAGAACCAAGGTAAACTGGTCAACTGTCCTTCTTTGGGAATCAAGCAATGACTTAATCAAGTAATCACTTTCTTTCCATACTTACCCTCCCTAAGCCCCTACTAGCCACCATCCCTCAAAACAAAATAAAAACAGCAAAACTCTCAGTGACTCTACACTTTTCCATGTCAGTCCCTGTAAGAGAGCACACTTTCACATGGGGCATCAATTTAGTTCATGGTTGAAATGCATCTGGCTTTTCATAACAAAAATGGAGAGAAAAAGAGAGAGAGAACTCATGGGCAGGGTGGGGGTGGGGTCGAACGAAGAAGGGAAATAACACAATGACAGAGAAAGGGAGTCAACCATCAGAACTCTGTCTAGCTCTCCGAAGAACTGCAATCTTATCAAACACCATTAATCTGATCAAACACCATAATAAACTAAGAACTACAATAGTAACCCGACACTGTGTCGGATGCCGTGTTAAGCACTCTATTTAAGTTCATTCAGTCCTCCCAACAATGTCACGAGGTGGGTATACTCTCATTATCCCATTTGGCAGATGAGAAAACCAAGGCTCAAATAAGTTAACTACCTTATCCACAGTTACAAAGCCAGGATTTGAACCTAGCTGTCTAATGCTTCATCCTTGCATACAAGGCCAGGGCAAATGTGAAGGCGCCACAGCCCCCAGGGAGCTCCTGTTGACCGCCCAAGTCCTCTGCCATCAAAATGGACCAGTCCCTCCTACAAATACCTCAGTAAGTTCCTGCATGGGATCATGAAATTGAACAATAGAGGGCTTTGTAAAACCTAAAGTGCTTCGTAAGTACAAGGGCTCAGAACACCACTAGGCCAATCCAAAAACGAGAATCCAATAGTGTCCAGTATGACTGTGGCTTACTTTCTATAGAAGTGGTTTGCCACATTTTTTTTTTCTGCCTCAAAATACCCAAGAGATGGAAAGGCAATGAGTATTTTTAAAGAACACAAAAAGTACTGATCGTAAAGAAGAAGTATGGATACATTGTTCTTCACCAAAATAAAGAACTTCCATCCATCAAAAGATATCAATGAAAGAGTGAAAAGGCAAACTACAGAGTAAGGGAAGGCATTTTCAATTTATAACTCCAATGAAACTTGTATCCAGAATATATAAAGAACCTCAACAAATAAATACGAGAAAATGAACAATCCAACTAATAAAATGGATAAAAGACTTGAAGAGGCAGTTCATAAAAGAGGACGATTGGCCAACGAGCATAAGAACTAGGGCCTGACATGATGACTCATCAGGGAAATGCAATGAAAACCACAATGAAGTACAGCAAACACCCTTCTGAAGGGAGCACATTCAAAGACCACCAATACCAAGTCGTGGTAAGAATGTGGAGCCACTGGAGCTCTCTGGTGGGAGAACAAATTGATAAAACCACTTGGCAATGCCCACTAAAACTAAGTATCTACCTGCACTAGGACCTAGCAATTCTACCTCCAGACATATACCCAAGAGAAATGAGCACATATAGCCACCAAAAGACATTCGAGAATGCTCACAGTTTTGTGCACTGTGGCCAAAATTTGCAACAACAAAAAACAAAATATCCATCAATAAGACAAAAAATTATTGTATATTTAAACAATGAAACATCACACAATAATAAAAAAGCGACTGCTGCACACACCACCACAAATGAATCTCATAGACATAACAATGAGGGCAAGAAGCTGGACACAAAAGACTACAAATGGTATGATTTCATTTACACGATATTCAAACACTGGCAAAAGTCATCTATAGGGACAGATATCAGAAGAGTAATTTTGTCTTGTGGAAGGGGTCTGGGCAATGAACGGGTATGAGCACAAGGAAACCTTCTGGCGTGACACATACTTGGCCTAGCTGGTTGCACATGTAGGGGTGTGTGTGTGTGTGTTCATTAAGATATAGACTTAAGACTTGGGCATCTTACTGTGATTACACCTCAGTAAAAACAAACTATTTAAATAACTTAAGCTTACTAGTTACCCTGACTCTAGTGCTTCCTTGCTGGGTAAGCCTACTGGATGAGTAACTGAACTGTGTTATTCTTCTTTAACATGAAGATACCCTGTTTCCCCGAAAACAAGACTTAGCCGGACAATCAGCTCTAATGTGGATTTTGGAGCAAAAATTAATATAAGACACGGTATTATATTATATTATATTATATTATATTATATTATATTATATTATTATGTTATATTATATTATATTATAAAGACCAGGTCTTATAGTAAAATACAACCAGGTCTTATATTAATTTTTGCTCCAAAAAAAACCTCCAGACATATACCCAAGAGAAATGAGCACACATAGCCACCAAAAGACATTCGAGAATGCTCACAGTTTTGTGCACTCTGGCCAAAATTTGCAACAACAAAAAACCAAAAAAAACAAATATCCAGTGCCCCTTCCACAAGACGAAATTACTGTTCTGATTACTGTTCGGACCATTTCAGCTGATGGTCCGGCTAGGTCTTATTTTCAGGGAAACACGGTAATAGCAGTACTGTCCACATGGGGTTGTTGTGAAGGCTAAATGAGAAATGTGTAAGACATTTCAAAGTGCCAGACACACAGTAAATGCCCCCAGAATTAGCTGTTAATCACAGGGACAAATGGTGCGGGAGGAGGGGGTAAGACAGGACGGCAAGTATGGGGCAGATCAAAATGATGGAGGGAGGAGGACAGGTATGCGTAGTTTAACAAGGAAAAGAAACGAGCACAGGTGCTTCTCATATGCATGACTGCAGCCCTAAAACACTCCCACACAGCACTAAAAATCACACCCCTACCACAAAGCAAGCCAGGCCGAGGGCTGAAGAGACACACAGGCTCTGACATCACGGCCATTTCCTTTCTCCTCCTCAGTCAAGCATCAAAGTGGCCTACTTCCCTTTTTTACAATTAATGCCTGATAAGTGATAAGGACAAAGACAGGGTCTTTAGCAAATTCTAGAAAATCTGCCAAGAAGCTCTCTTGAGATGAGAGAAGGAACAAATGACTTACAATCCTTTCTAGAGCTCCATCCTAAGATTCCACTTAAAATACTGCCCCTCCTTTCAACTCTGAATAAGTCCTTGGTTAGTGCCATATCTGGATCAGCTTGGGAATCATGAACAAGGACCTACTATTTTCTCTAAGCTGGCACCACAGGGGTGCTGCAGAAAATAGTTCCTCATCTAGCACAGGGCAGGCTGTACCCACCACCACAACTCCTGCACCTGGTCCCATCAACAGCCAGACACTGTTAGGCGACACACCCAGGAGCTGGGACCACAGGTCAGCTCGGAGCCTTCTCATTAGCCGAGGGCAAGTGGAGTCACAACCAGCCCTGATTCCAGGGAACTTGACAGCTTTCCTACTTTAATCTTATTCCTGAATCTGAGTCAACAATAGTGATCTCAGTGGCTTGGCAATTTACCCACTTCCTACGGGACAAGGAAATGCTATTACTAACTCCACCCCACCGAAACAAACACATTCAGAATCTAACAGGACTGTTCTTTCTAAATCACCTCCAAAGATTCTAGGGTTTATTCATTCATTAGACTATAAGTCTTCTGTTGGCAAAGGTTCCTTCCCAGGCTTCCTTCACACTACACACAACACATTTAAGAGTCAAGTTCAGAGTAAGAGGAGGACTGTGGCATCCACAGAAACACAGGTTCTCACAGCCTGTATTTGAAACCTGCCTCACTATGTTTGTATAGGAAGACAGGTGAAAAGAGCTGTGCCAGTGCCAAGGAGAGGAAGTGGTCCTTTGTTTCTAACATGCTTCCGGGAAAACTGATTCCTAACAGGTCAGTTACAAGGGTTCAAGGTTCAGAAGACCTTCATTTACACGGAGATAGAGCCAAAGTCAGGCAGAATAATCCTGGAGAATGACAGCTCTTCCACATCTGTCTGAGAGATAACAGACTCAAATGCCTATAGAGACCAGGCAAGTGAACAAAATGAATGAAAGTGGGTAAGAAATTGTTTCTTGCCCCAAGGAAGATAGGCTTGGCCTCATTTTCCTTAAAACATGCAACATTTTGGGTGTTTTTTTTCTATTTGTACCTTCCCTTTTTGAGAGACATAGAACAAAAGAGTATCTCCCCTCTAGGGAATAATACAGTGTGGGTACAAGGCAAAGAGACCCCTGTCACCTGTCATCAGGGTGGGGAACAACAGGGCATGGTGGGGACTGAGAAAAAGTGAAAAGGCCGTGCCCCACCTCAAGGAGGCATCCACCACTCGGCTCTACAAATAGCTGGCACGTGGGAAGGCAACACTAGCATTCACAGGTTTTTCCAATTGTAAGATTGCCTCAAACACGACTTAAGCCAAACCAAACATGTCTGTGGACCACCCACGCGCAACTTCTGGTGTCTGTGTCTGTCTTTCTCTGCCTCTCTCTACCTGTATCACGACCTGTTACAAAGTCATCTCACGCGTGCGGCCCAACACGAGCGCATGTGTGTGTTCCTGACTCACCTCACAGTTGAACACGGCAGAGCCTCTGCCGTTCACCAACAAAGGAGGCGCTTGGGCTACTTTCCCTTGTTTGTTAACATTCAGGACCCAGTGTCCTCACTGAAAGACAACACTTATCTACTATTTGGAGACAGATAGTCATGAATCTGCTAAACTGTACATGCTTCGAGATAATGAACCACTGAAGGTCCTTGTGCATGAGAAGAACACATATGCCATGAGAACCTGGGTGGGGTACAGGTGAGACAGAGAAAGTGAGAGAGAAAACAGAAGTTACAAGCTGGTGGCCCATAAACTACAGCTAAGATTTATTAAATGTTTATTGTGGGCCACGCGCTGTGCTAAGGACTTCACTTGCATTCTCATTTACTCCTCACAATAACTGTATGAAGTAGGTACTATCACTGTATCTCTTTAAGAAACTGACACTCAGAAATTCTTGCACAATGTCACATTGCCAGTAAGTGGCAAAGCCTCAACTTGAACCCACTCGGCCTGACTCTAAAAGCAAAGCCCATACCTTAACCACAATGCAGCACTGCCCCTGTGGGCAGGTAGTGTATGTCCTGAGATTCAGGGCCGCTAGCTTCTGAGAAGGAAGGAGGTAACAGGAGGGGGGAGGGGGAGACACCTCTCCCCCGCCTGTCTGTCTGTCTGTCTCTTTCACACACACACACCCTTAGAAGTTTTTAGAAGTGGGCTTCTAATCAATCAGATATTTAAAAAGGATCTGATCCTAATGAATGGATGTGTCATCACCTATTACAGCCTATCGAACTGACATCTTGGGAGGAAAGGTCCTTAAATAGTTAGGACCATAGCAATAATACCAATCGATAGAGTAAATATTGACAATCACATCAGATAATTTCCTACTTACATTTTTTATTTTAAAGGAGACTGAAGTCATAAAACACCAAGAAGCCCAGACAAAGAAATCTTTGGCACATGGAGTTGCATGGTTCTTAAATGTATCAGATATTGACGGAGTGCCTATTACGTGCTGACCATAACACTAAGCACGGGGGCCACAGGAGTAAGAAAATGTTAACCCACCTCACCAGGAGAAAACATTATTAATTTCTGGGATGAGTAAGACTCAGGAAGAATGCAAACACTGGTTACTACTGTTGATAACGCAATATGAAGAAATATTCTAATTCAAGAAATCTCCTAGTTCATTTGTGACATTATTTTTATTACTATTCTTGCTCATGATGAATAGAAATGTACATAGGTGGAATTTACTGACTGGATTGTCTCCTCTCTTCAGATGTATATAATAGAAAACATCTGATTTAGATTTTTTAAAAATAAACATCTCTTATTTAGAAATTGGCAAATAAACTGGTTTACTCAACCAATAAAACCCCCAATTTCACTATGCAGACTAAAACAAAACAAAACAAAAAACCAGAAATAAACTTGCCTTATTTAACACCACAGCCCATTCACTACGATATACCATTCTTACTTAACCCAGAATCAAACAGCAAATACTAATTAAAAACAAAAAGCTCAATCACAAGTTCAAACTACATGAACTCGAAAGATTCCAAGAACTTCTCAACTGGTGTCTTTTACAGAAAGGCCAAGAAGCAATGCAGAAAATCCGATATTTCCCCCTGCTCTGCCCCACCCAAGTCATGGAAGTCAGAGCACTGTAACACCATCTGAGGAAGGAAAAAGTCATTTCCTCTCTGAAATGTCAATGGCACTGAGACCAGTGCTCTAATCCAACCAGCAGGAAGGCAAAATCAAATATTATTTCAAACAAGGGGTGAGAAGGGGAGGGAAGGGGAAGTTGGAAACCAGGAAAAATGGATTCATCTGTTGCAAAAGATAAAGGGACATCACACCCAGAGGGCGAAGAGGGCGGCCTGGTTCTCAGCACACAGCGGGCATCTGTTTTCTTCCCCATCCTCAGAAAAGCTGCCCCTGAAGCCACGTGCATGACACTTTAGTTCAGAAAGCAAGGTGAAATGTAACGTTTATACTGAGGCTAGATGAACTGTGCATGATGGTTTTTGCAGGAAAGTGAGTATGAAATGATCCATCATAAAAGGGTGGAAGAGGAAGGAATTTCTAGAGAGAGTCATTTAGAATAACTTTGCCTTAAGGAGTAATATTCACATGATTTCTTCTACAGAAATCTTCTACACACACACACACACACACACACACACACACACACACAGAGTTTATTACATTGACTCCTGTCACTACAAAAAAGGACGGCTAATTTTCGACTGGACTCCTAATCGTTACCAATACGTATACAAAGCTGCCATCTAGAGGTTGAACACGGAAACAAAATCTGTTACATAAGATGATTCTTTTCGGAAAACCCACACAATCTTGCGCTCTCGTAATCTCACAGACACACAAATAAGTGCATGCACACACACCACATCCCAAACTAGAATATTATCTTAACTGAAATTTAGTATGGTTTCATTTTGTGATTATAAATTGGAAGGAGCATAAAACTTCATCGTATGTAGGAAATATATATAACAGGTTATCACACACAGTTTGAAAATGGAATCTTCTCCTAGCAGCCCTTTATGTAGGTGACTTGAAAATTCATGATACTATAGGAAAAGGAACCATCAAGATGGGAAAAATAGGCTCAAAGAAACACCCACCAAAGCTAAGGTTCACCATAGGAACAACGCATTCTCAGGTTTTAGGGTAGAGGGGAAAAAAAAGAAAAATCAAAGGCACATCCTTTTCTGACATAGGACTGCATCGGGGAGAAATATTAATGCATTCAGTCTTCAAAACAATCCTGCCAGGTAGGTACGATAAGCCCCATCCTACAGATGGGTTAAACCACCTGCCCAGACTCACACAGCTAGTAAGGGGCAGGTCAAAAATTCAAACCCAGGGCCGTGTCGATCTTCTGCCTGCATCCTGCAGCCTGCTATAAAAACATACTTGAAATAAAAATGCTGAGATATTAGAGGGTTTGGACAGATTTCTCAGATCTTCCATAAATCTTTCTAGCTTCCACTATCCTTACTTTTACCAACCTTCCCTTTTCCTGAGGTTTTTGTCCTGCCTATACAGAAATGCAGATCACGTGTGTACTTTGCTAAAGTTTCCGTTTAAATAGCATCTAACATGATCAAGCTGCTATAGTCTCTTACACAATGGTTCACCCAAGCACCAAAGGAAAAAACAAAATGTTAACTCAAAAATTGCATTACTGTAAAAAGCAAAACTGAACAGCCACATGCACACAGTATTATATTAAAAGCTGTATAAAATGGTATTATTCTGCCTCCTGAAGCAAATTACCTGAGAGAGATATTTAGAATTGAACAGAGGTATATAAAACATGCCTAATTAAACAACCAACCAAGCAACACAAAGAAAAGTTCATATAACTGTGCAAATACACAGTACATGGTGAGAATAAAAGGACACAGTTGACAGTGGGTGTGACATGCCAAGTTGGGACTGGTCCAAAGGGAAGCTGTCTTTCTACCTATTGGTGAAAATCTTGCAAAAGGAGGACTTTGGATTTTGTTTGAAAGAAAAAATCAGATGATGACTTTTAAGCAGGAAAAGTCCAATAGATTCATAGTGCTCCATTAAACTTTGTATCTCCACTCTCGGTAGCGTCTCTGGCGTGGAGGTATGCTCAATAAATGAGAAAGGGAGGGAAGGAGAGAGGGGATGGATTCAGGGTATTCCAGTCATGCCATCATTCTCTGTAAGAATGGAAGGATTAAGTCCCTCTGTTCGTTACATTTTTCCCCACAGCATTCTGGGTCCAAGTTTGCGGGAACACTCAACATACTAGCACTTATGCCGTGTGTGTGTGTGTGTGTGTGTGTGTGTGTTCTACACTCAAAAGGAAACTCCGTGAAGGCAAGGACTATACCTGTCTTGGTCCCCATTACACCCCTAGCACCAAGTACCCTTGTCATCACTAATAATAATATAATAATACGTTGTCCTTTGCTGCCAGCTCTGGAGAGTGCCACCGTTACGATGTATGGACTCCTGCTGGAGGCGGCTAATCCTGAAAAAACTAAAGCATTGTAATCGTTTCCTTTCCCAAAGTATAAACACTGCCCCCCAAGAGGTGACATTGACTCAGTGCAGCAAAAAAGAGACTTTTGTTTCTATTATTTTCCACATGGTTTAGTGGCCCCTCCTGGAAAACATTTAGGAAAACAACCACGTGTCACATCTGTGAGAAATTCCTTTAAAAGAAACAAATCCAGGGATACTGGAAGATGACTACCAGGATTCTTTAGCTTCAACAAATATGTTCCCTACATTTGCTCGTTAGTCTCTGTAAGATGCTGCCTCGTGGAGAATTCCAACGTGGCTGAAGACAGACATCAGTAACTATCAGCAATTTATATGCCAGTGCCACTAATTCATACTCTGCTTTGAAAAGAAGTCCCCTTTTCACTCAGGAATTTTACACTAAACTCTCTCAAAAGCAGCGGATACACGTTAAGGAAGAAGTGATCAATTAGTCTTTCTTCAACTAAACAGGATAAAATATCAGCCTTCAAATGCTCGCTGCTATGGCAAGGGAGTCCAAACCGAAGAATGCTTCTTGATTTAAGATATAAAAAAGAATGGTTTTAAAAAGTTCAGGAAAGCTTGAGCTACCGTAAAGAGTACCCAGCATAAGGAGGAGAACTTCTGCGAGTGGCTGCTCTGGGAAGTGGGGTCCTTGTCAGTGGGACTGGTCCACGAGTGTGTGTCAGGCGACGCGTTTCAAAGGCTCCAGGGGCACTGCTGCTCTGTGAGAGAGGTCCTCTGTATTCGATGCTGAGCTGGTTTTCTAGGGCGGCCCCAACACAGGACCACAAACTGGGTGGCATAAACCACAGAAATTTATCATTTCACAGGTCTAGAAGCTAGAAGTTCAAGAGCTAAGTGTCAGCAAGGCGAGTTCCTTCAGCGGTATGTGAAAGAATCTTTTCCGGCCTTTCTCCCAGCTTCCAGGGGTTCGCTAGCAATGTTGGGTGGTCTTGGCTCACAGACACATCACCCCGATCTCCGCCTTCATGCCTATATGGCATCTTCCCTGTGTACATGTCTGTCTCTGTCCAAATAACTCCTTTCTGTAGAGACACCAGTCCTACTGGAGCAGGGCCCACCCTGATTACCTCATTTTAACTTGATTACCTCTGTAAAGACCCTGTCTCCAGATAAGGTTCATTTGCAGATACCGGCGATTAGAACCTCAACATATAAATTTGGGGAGCATACAATTCAATGCATAGCAAATATCTTCTAGGAAAATAAGAACATATTCCTTTTTGTAACATGTTGTCACAACTGCTACCAGCTGCACACATTCATTTAAAGCCACATCATATTCTCAATACTAGAGTCCTAAAATTAAATTTTAAAACAAAACCAGAAGGGAAATTCAAAGAAGCATCCCATTGATTGGATGGACAGGATACCGTGATCTCAGCCATTTTTCAGTTTGGAATTTGAAGAAAGACACAAGAATGTCTACTAACTTTAACTTTTCAATATTAGAAACAATGGGGGGAAAAACAAACAAAACACTTTTGAAGGAAAGCCAAAGACATGAAGAACAAATATTAGCCTATGAAACATTTACTCAGAATAGTCCAGGGGTACTCAGCAGTTTCTCGGGTTCAAACCGCCCCCAAAACTGAACAAAGGGAAAAAGAGACAGGTGCTACAGAAAAAGGGATAAATGAGCTGGAATTATGTGGAATGATGTAATTATGTGGGAGGCAATATGGAAGGCTGCAGGACACAGAGAAGGGAGGATAGGCCTACTTTTGAGATGTCACAGGTAAAAGAATTTACATATAAGAATTAAAAGTAGATTTCTGAAATACATTCAGTATTAAAGAGGATCTTTAATACACAAAGTTTAAAAGCTATGGATCTAAATCCCAAAGCTCTGAATTAACACTTAATTTGATTTCCAGCTCACTCATGGCTCAAAGAACCATAACAGTGTTCCACATACAATGGAAATGGCAGGGATTAACCCCTTTTCATCGGGATTTGAGGATTAACAATTGACAGCAACATGATCGGATAACGAAAACAATCCACTAATAAATGGCTCTAGTACTTCATGAAGGTGGCCTTCATCGAACACCTCCTGTGCTTGGCCTGGGAGCTCTCTGTTGTTAGTCACAGGAGGACTTTCTGAAGGTCACAGAGTAGTCCATAGAAGAGAATAAAGAGAAACAAGTTTGCAGCTTTAGTTCACCCACCATTAGTTTATGATGCCAAATGCAAACGCCAAATGCAAATGCCAAATGCAAAAGTGAGAAAGCACTTCTCAGATTTCACAGCCTGCAAGCTGAATGCCCAGTGGTGTCTCTGAAATGCAAGTACCCAAAGCACTGGGCTCACCACTGGAAAAACACTTCTAAAATATCCTAAGTTTTCAGGCAGCAAGGTGCCCGGGAATGAGCTCCTAGGAACCTCAGTTCAAATCCCACCTGAGCTGTGGGTAAGACTCAACCCCTCTAAACGGCAGATTCCTCATCAGTAGCGCGGGGTATATGGAGCCCACGCCTCCCAGGGCGGTAGTGAGGATTATATGAGATACGTATGAAGAGCACTCGGCTTCCAGAAAGTGCTCTCTTACTGCTAGTTCTCTCCCCACTCCTTCATCTTTAACTAAAACGTGGGTTTTATTGTGGTGGTGGTGGTGGTGGATTTTTTCCTGGGAATTGGTATCAGAGACTGGAAATCACCTTTTCTAGCAGCTATATTCTTCTCCTCCACATGGGTAAGAATTACGCTCCTTAGTAAAGGAACCTGATTTTTTTGTTTTGCTTTGTTTTAATGTCATTGCTTATAATAATATTTTTAGTAGGAAAATGTTTTTATGTGCTCTGAGCAAACTGTATGGTGATATGCATGGCATTTAATGTACCAATTGTGACTTAAGAATAAAGGATAACTGAAGATCTTGTTCTAGAAGTGGACTCAGGGTCTCTCCCAGAGAGCGGGGCTGTGCAAGTTTGGGGCAGGGACCAAGACGCTGTCGTTCTAACCATCATCCCCAACGGACTCAGTGCAAGTGGTTTCCATCATACAGAAAGTCACACTGATGTAATCAACTCACACAATACTGACCTCACACAACATCGCTTCCTAAAGGCTAAAGTTTCTGCTACAAAATGACATGAAATGTCAGCCCTGAGCCTAAAGGATTAAAGTATTCAACCTTAAGAACCCACAACATCACATATTTGAAGTCAAATAAATCACACTTTAGCATGTATTTTATATCTTGACAGATGTACATTAATAGCCACCACATAAACATTCATAAAGTCTACAGTTAACACACTCTGGGAGCAATTCTAAAACCTTACGCCGTTAAACATAACCATTCCAGCGCTTACTTCCACATTTCCTAGCTGTTAACCTTGCATTCTGCCCCTGTCTCTCTAGCCCAGCAGGTAAAGCTGAGACATGTGTGGAAGGTGCTGTCTGAAAAGACAGCAGGACAGCCAGCAGCATCACCTCCTGGTCAACTGCTGAGAAAGCCGGGTGTATGAGTCTCCAGAGAACAGTACTTTGGGCAGAGCTCCCGAGGAGGCAGTCATCGAGCACATGGAGCTGCCTTTCCTTCTGCCCTCAGTCCCTTCCTGGGTGTGTAAGGAAAATGCACAGACACTGGCGTCAAAACAGAAGGAACAGAAGGAAAATACTGCCCAACTCGAACCTAATCTTTGAGGTCAAAGATGATGACCTGTAGAGCAAACTGGGAGAAGGTGCTTCACAGATGCTCTGTGTTCCTTTAGGTGATGGTCAGTCAGTGCGGTCACAAAAGGAGACACAGAAGAGGCTCAGGCAAACCAGGTTGCTCCTCATCATAGGTGCTAGAAAGAAGATGCACAGCTCACACAGGACCACGTGGGAGAGAACTGCCATCAGCCAGGAGGCAGGAGTGGCAGGAAGAGAGAGCCTAGGCCATGGGCTATGTTACAGGTCCTGCAGGAAAGGCATGCTGGAGGGGGTTAACAGTTTCGGATTGCCTGGCTTGAATAATTTCCGGGGTGCTGAGCTGCAGGAGTGGTCCCTCGGCGCCTGCTCCCTGGCCCTGGGATTAGGGCAGAGGAATATTGCCCCCTGGGCTGTTGGAACAGATGGAGGCTCTAGGCTGTCGGCTCCAGGCTGAGCCCTCTACTATCTATTAGCCTCAGCCAGCCCTGGAAGGGACAGTCTCTCCCCAGGCAGAAAGGTTTTTTAAGGTGTCAAAACACCGAACTATAGAAAATACAAATAATACACCAGAACTATCTACTCACTTCCTGCTTACTGAGAGGAGATTTAGCCGCCTCATTCTACGCCACGACTGAAACCCCTCTTGGCGTGCGAAGGGAAGGACAGACAGCCACTCAGAAGAAAGCGCCTTTCCAAGCCCACTCAGTCTGTCGAATGTGAATGTGACGCCTTTACTCTCAGCCTCTGACAGGGACGTGCAACGCTGTTATGAGCACAGGAAAGGGGGAAGGTAGTAGGAAGTGTCGGCAAGGGTGGGAATGAGATGGAGGAACCATGGTGGGTTTTAACTGCCTAAAAAGCAACTCTCTACAACTTCTGGGGAAACTTCTGAAGGAGAAAACAACTCAGCTTCGGAAAGCATCGCTGAGCTCGCCTCCAATCTAACAGAGAGCTGCCACGCGAGGCACGCGCCTTCCACACAGTCACGTGACCAGATGCTCACCTCTGTGACCCATACACTGGGGCGGCATCAAACAACCGGCCCCGCTGCCGACAAACACAGCTTCTTAACCTCTTTCACGGAGGCCAACAGTACGAATTCCCTTCAAGTCCATGCTTTGAATCGAGAAGAGAGATGCCTACACGTGCTTAAGGCATTCTGATTCAGGACTTGTTTAAAATCAAGACTAGCCAATTTTATTTGAGGCACACACTTTTCAACTCTTAACGGCTACTCTAATTCAACCTACCCCTCCATGCAACCCTTCTCCATGACCTTCCCCTCTCACAGCCCCAAATACGGTGAAAGATTGGGGTACTTTCTTTTCTTTACAAGTAACATTTACTCTTCTGCATTTAGAGCCTAGTTTTAGGAAATATCAAGTCTGATAAACATGTAGGACAAGCTCATTAACAATAAATAGCAACAGCTAATACTTGTTGCGTATGTATTATTTGCCACTCTGCCAAGCATTTTATATGCATTATCCTCTTGGAAGCTTACAATTCTAGGAACTAGGTATTATTACCATTTTCATTTTCCAGATAAGAAAGTCAAGGCCCTGAGAGACTAACTACCTTGCCCAAAGTCACACGGCTACTAATGGGCAAAATCAAAATTTAGATCCAGGTTGCCAAAGGTGTAATGATTAGACTGCTAAAGAGACACGTTTGGTTTCCATGACTTCTGATTTCGGCGAAAAGGGCACGCTCTCTCCGTGGGAGCTCTAGCAGCCCTCGACAGCCACAGTGCAGGGAGACAGCAGGGCACAGGACGGCATTCCTGACCTGCCGATATCCCCAGTGGCTCTCGGCCTCTGGATTCTCTAGAGCTGGGGCTGAGTGACCACCGGTAAGCGTCCCGGAGAGGGTAGAAGCACTGGCTTGACAAAATGGTGTGGCTTTTTTGTTTAGTAATGGGGAGAAATGAAATGGCATGAGATGACAATCGTGCCGAGAGTCAAGGACCTTTGTGCTAGCATTGCTGATCTGGAACACACAGCTCAAATAAGCCAACCCCGTGGCCTTCAGTGAAAGAATTAACCTGTTGCCAAGTAAAGTTTCTCCAAGAACTGAAATGTTGTCAAACTAGCTGAACACCATGATATGGTACAACTTAACGAGACTATATAGATCTTGAGAAATACAAGACACAGCTCTCTTTCCACAGACTGATTTCGCAAGTGATGGTTTGTGCTTTCCTGGGCGCACACACACAGCGGTAGGCGAAATGCCGTAACGCAAAGCTGTCTCTTTTTTAATTAAGTACAACATCTTCTACCCTTCCCTTTCAGCAATTCCTTCTGAATCATTTTATTATATTTTAAAAACTAAACATTTTCTAAAGTAAAAAAGAAATCTGAAATAGCTGGTACAGTCATGCTAACTAATCAGTTTTCTTTAACTATATAGACAACCTCCTGAGACACAAAACACATTCCTGATAAGAGAAGTCCTCACACAAAATAAAATCAATCAAATTCGGTGCTGAACCTAAAAGAGGGAGAGGCTAGACATCCTCACAAATCAGTAACAGGCCTGAGGTCTCTTCCCAACTGAATATTAGCAGAGGAATGGAGAAGGGAAAGGGGTGGGGGGGGGGGGACCAGAGGCTTTGACTGAATGGAAAAGAGAAGAAACGCAAATTTACTAATATTTGTTCCTGAGAAAAGTGTGAGTTACTCACCTGTCTACGGCTTCGACATCGAAGCAAAACCTCTTCTCAATAGAGTCTGTTTTCCTCCGTGTGCAGGATTTGAGGGTAACTGACTCATCTTCTCCCTATTGGGAACACGCAGACTGTCAAGATGAGGCCAGAATACGAGCTCCGCTCCTCTCCAGGACAAGCAAGCCGTGTAAACAGGAGTGATCACTTCATCTTCTCAAACCTAAGTGTTCATGACCAGAGGAGGCGGAAGGCTGACCATAAACCTTCTCAGGCAAGAACCTCATGCAACTACAAGTGGTCAGCATGTTCTACCCAGAGCCAAATGTCTTCACTACTGGTGGATCATGATGGGACAGCATCAACCCACACTAGATTAAACTTCTGTTGCTATTGTTTCAAATAGGTTGAATTTGTAGGTTTCTTACGCGTTGAAACAAGATGACCTTGAGGTCTCCTACCCACTCGGAGCTTCTGTGATCTTGGTTCAGTCATCCTTTCTCAGGAAAACCTTCTTGGGCCAGGTCAACTACCCCAGACATGTTCACATAGCACCATATACCTCTGCCTCCCTCATAGCACTGATCACAGCTGAAATTGTCTGTTCATATTAGCAATGATTCAAACAATGCCTTTCTCCTCATTAGACTCTAAGCTCCCTGAAGACAGAGACTGTTTTGGCTTCACCCTTGTGTCCCCAGAGCCCAAACAAGCCCTGGAACAGAGTAGGGGCTCAATAAATGTTTTAACGGGTTTACTGAAGTATTAGGTTGGTGCAAAAGTAATTGCGGTTTTTGCAATTGTTTTTAACCTTTTAAACCACAATTACTTTTGCACCAACCTAATATAACTAAGGTGTAATAAACGGCATATGTTTCAAGAGGACAATTTATGAGTGTTGTCATTTGTATACATCCATGAAATCATCATCACAATCAAATTAATGAACATTTCCATCACCCCCAAGTTTCCTGCTGTCCCATCCCTCCACCCAGCCCATCCCCAGACAAGCGCTGGATCTGCTTTCCGTCACTCTACACGAGTTTGTATATTCTTTAATTTTATATAAATGGAATGCCCCTTTATATGTCTGACTTCTTTCACTCAGCATAATTGTTTTGTGATTCATCCACGTTGTTGTGTGAATCAAGAGTTTATTTCTTTTTACTGTTGAGCATTATTCCATTGGACAAACGGAATGCAGCAGTATTTTACTAATTTACTGCCTAGAAACAGAAGTTTCTGTCCCTGACGTCTTCTCTTTCTGCCACATAGGAATCTAAGGTTCCTGTTTCTCCTGCTTCTCCAATCTTGTTTTTTTCTGAACAAGGGGAGAAATTAGCAAACATGCCTAGTTTGTTGAAATAATAGGAAATGTGACTACGTATGGTAAAATTTAACCACGCACTAATGTCAGAATAGCACACAAAACAGAGAAGACCTAGGAAGAAACAGTTTACATTCACAAGACTGACATCTATTGTCTTTTACTGAATAGCTGAGATTAAGTTATCAGATTGAGAACTGCTCCTTATGCAATGTGCAAATGTATGCGTGTAAACGCCCAAACACATGGGATTCCGACCATGTGAATGTCTAACTGCATTTCAAATTGAATGGCCACGGAACAGCTTCTCCTTTGAAAGCTTACGGGGAGGTGTCCCCAAGAAATGGAAGGGAACAGGGGAATCTATAAAAGATTATCAAATATAAGCAGAAAAAAGATTCTGTTTCAAGGATGACTCGTATCAGAAAAAAATATGTATCAGAAAAAAATAGATATAAAGATGATCTGTTCAATTACTGATGGTTTAAAAACAGTGGGGGATGCAGATAATAACCACTTAAAAATGAAAAGTCACAACTGTGACAAACTGTGATAGAAAAGAGGCAGGTTGTGCTACAAAAGCCTAAATTCAGGGGACCTGACCTGATCAGGGAGGTCAGCAAAGGCTTTCTCGGGCTGGGACTTGAAAGAGTCATTCAGAGACAAGAGCAGGAGAACAGGATCAGGATGGAAAAGAGCAGGTGGCAAAGCCCCGTGGTCAGGACCCATCAGGCCCAAAAGGAGCTGAAGGAAAGCTGGTGTGGCTGGAATCCCAGAGCAAGAGGGAAAGTGGAATGAGAAAGGGTTTGCGGGAGGCAGGGGCCAGACCATGCAGACTGTATGCTGAGAGCAGTGGGAAAATAGTGAAAGGTTTCGCCAGGGAAAGGACAAGGCCAGTTTCAGGCTGCTCCTGCAGAGAGGTGCCTCCTTTCAGAAGGTAGGATGAAGGGAAGTCCCTTTCACTACACAGGGTCTGGTCGCCAATGATGGAGCAAATCTGCTCACATCTCCTGGCCAGAAGCGAAGAGAAAAGCAGGTATTTTCAAAGGAACATAATCCAAAGGAAAGGGACAGTGAAGGGAAAGGAAGAGTAGAGCAAAAGCACGTTTGGACGAGAAAAGACCCTATTATCTATGTTAAGTCTGCCTCACACTGCTAGGAGAGCTTTGCACAAACACGTGTATAAAAACACCTGATTCCCCTTTCTAACTTGAGAAACACCTCCAGACAGCTGGCCTTCATACTTCCTCCATCCTAACGCTAAGGAAACCGAGTCCACGCCATGGAAAGCTATTTATAGGTGTTATGCACGATTATTAATGCAAAACTATATATTAATTTACATATTACATAATGAGCTATAAATAATTCTGCATCGGCATTGCTATAGGCCTCGGAATCAGGAGTTGTGGACTCCAGAATCAGGGTTTGAGTACTGGCTATCACTCATTAGCTGCGTGCCTTAGACATCATGGTCTCTCACTGAATGTCAATTTCCTCTTTTGTAAAAAAGGAAAACTGGATAAAAAAGGATAATATAGGACAATAAAAAGACCTAGAAAAATATAAGCTGTAATATAAATACAAGGAACTATTATTAGGAAAATTGATTATCATAATACCAAGCTCCTAACATCGCGCTCGTTGTGCCAGGTTCTGTCCCAGGAAGTTTATACAATGTGCTGATTCACAGAAGCCTCTTAACTCAATGAGGTATTTACTATTATCTCACTGAAGTCTGGGGACTCCCCAATGTATCCCCTCTAATTGGTCTCCACTCCTCACTTTCAAGTGTGGTAAGAAAGAAGTAGAGAAAATACGAGAGTTCTTCATTAAAGGTTTAGGAAAGCACAAGATAAAAAGCCCTAAAATAAAGACTGTTTAAGAGAATAATTCCGTGAAACTGATTTCTAGAAGGACTAAGAGTTGGAAAGGGACAGTGACTCACCCAAGGAAGACAGACCTAACTCTATTTCCCTTTCATGAATACCAGGGGAGACCTAGTAACATAAATTTTTCATATTCCTTCTAAGTGTAATTTCTCTCTGTTTTGATATATTCACATATCAGTTTTCCTGAGATTATTTATAAGTCAACCTCACCCCTGACAGAAAACATGAAAAGGGCTTTGGCATTTTTGCTTTATATACAGGGAAGGAATAGAGATACCGATAAACTTCCCTGTTGTGGCCTAAGTAGATGAAAGCCAGGAAGAAAAACCGGACATGGTAGAGAGCATGGGGGCCGCAGGGGGGAGCAGCGAACAGCGCCATCAGAGAATCTAGCATGACTGCCTCGGGCAGTCTGATTCCAAAGCCAGCACTCTAGCCTCTATACTGGAATGCCCACACATGTGCAAACCCAACAGGATGCACAAAAATGCACCCCAGATAGGACCGGGGTCGGAATACTTAGGACTAATTTACCAACAGATTAGACACAGCTGAAAAATTACCTAAAACTAAAGGAAGAACCAGAGACATTATCCAGAATGGAGTCCAGAGATTCAAAGAGATGAAAAAATAGTTTCACTGAAAATACTAAAATAGCTCCATAAGGAGATAACAGAAATAATGGGGAGGGAGCAAAATCCAGAGTGATAGTCAGTAGGACCTTTCCAAAATTATTGAAAGACACCAACCCTCAAACCCAGAAAGGCCAAAAATTCCCAAGCACAACAGATTGGAAAAAAAAATTTACACATAGGACCATCATAATGACATGTAGAAGGAAGGAAGGAGAGAGAGAGGAAGGGAGGGAGGGAAGGAAAGAAGGAGGGAGGAGAGAAGAAGGGAAAGAAGGAAAGGAGGACGGGAGGGAGGGAGGAAAAGAGGGAAGGAGGGAAGAGGGAAGAAGGGAAAGAAGGGAGGGAGGGAGGGAGGAAGGAAGGAGGGAGGAGAGAAGAAGGGAAAGAAGGAAAGGAGGAAGGGAGGGAGGGAGGGAAGGCGGGAAGGAGGGAAGGAGGGAAGAGGGAAGAAGGGAAAGAAGGGAGAGAGGGAGGGAGGGAGGAAGGAAGGAAATATGAAGAGCAGCCAGAGAGAAAAGACAGATCACCTAAAAAGGAAATGCACTCAGGCTGCAGTAAGCGGGACCAAGGAAAGGAGAACCCTGGCAGCAGAGGAAAGAGTCCCAACAACAGTGACCCCAGAAGGCTGATCCAGCCTGACTGACTCTTCAAAAGATGGCCACAAAAATATCTTCCACCCCACACTCTTCATACAATGTGACCTTGACACTCCGCCCACTGAGGACAAGGTCTGCATCCTCCCCATTTAAACTGGGTGGGCTTGGGTGGGCTTTTGTGGCTGTTTCCCTGAATAGATAGGACAAAAGTAAGATGATACGACTTCTAAGGCCAGATCTTTAAAAGGCAATGCAGTGTCGGCTTTCGTTGCTGGAATATTCTCTGGAAACCTTTAGCTACCCCAAGGCCACCATGCTGTGAGGAAGCCCAAACTAGCCCATACAGACAGACCACACAGGCAGGCCCTGAGACTATACAGAGAAAGTGGGAAGTGAAGGGGAGAGGAGGCGATGAGGAAGGAAGTGAGCTACGGCTGACCAGCCTTGAGCTGCTTCAGACCCTCTTTGTTCCAGGGATACTCACCATCTGATTGCAGCTGCGTGAGAAACCCTGAGCCCAAACCACCCATCCAAACGCTCACCAACCTACAGAAACTATGAGAAGTACTAAAACGACTCATATGGTTTTAAAAGTTGCTAAGTTTTTGGGTGATCTGTTACACTGCAATAGATAACTGGGACATCTAAATTGCCAACTGGCAGCCCTGGAGGTACGAAGTGACAGTGGCATGCATCAATTTCAAAGGATGAGGTCACTCAAGAATTTGCAGCATCTAATTACATTTGACACACTTAATATCGCATAGGTGTGAAATACAAGAATCTTTCTTAGTTGTGATTCTTAATATAGATTAGAGCTACAAATAATCATCTGGTGTTAGTTACTTTGTAGGGTACTATGCCTCCTGGAACTGCTATATAAAAATTAAGAAAATTACAGTGAAACTGGAAGTGTTACTTTATACAAGCATTATAATTATTATTCATTAGCCAAGCATGAAATTTAAAACATGAACTCACCCCCTTTCCTCCTGACTTTTGGTCAAATGGTACCATGGTGATTTGCTTGGAATCCCGCTGATATGTACAATAGTGCTTCACCCAAGACGTTCCAAAGTGACCTGCAAGGTAATGTTTCCCATAAAACATCTATGTATGTCCACTGCACGCCAGAAAAACACACAGCACGTAACCCACAATAGTAACCCACAATGCTCACCTACCCCTAAACTTTCTAGGGACAATATATTCCCCACACCAGCTAGACTGGAACAGGAAGACATCTGATCCCACAGGCTGGAAATGGAACCAACCCAGGGCTTTCCCCAGGGACCAAGGAAGACTGCTTTCCACTAAACGCTACACCCAGTGGGTCTTAAACATAAGGGAAATAGAGGTGCCCTGGAGAAATTCATTCACTTTCCCATCATCAATCTCCATTTGACGTTCCCTTTCTCCCCCCGACTGGAGTAAGATGATTGAGGACAGAACACAGAAAGGCTCGTCAAAGCACTTGTCACCGTTTTCAGCTGGTGAGATGCCTGCATGCTTCCCACTCAGCTGCTCTGCGACTCTGTGCCCTGACAAACAAGGACTCTGACCTACTTCCAAGCCCCTAATTTTCACTTTAGCAGAACTCAAGAAGATCTGAAAAACAGACAAGGAAACTCAGAGACACCAGAGATATAGAATGGAACTGTAAATGCCCAAATGTAATCTAAGGAGTTTGTAACTCAAAATTCTCCCTTAGGAAACAGGGAGATGCCCCACAGTCAAATTATGACAAAGTCTCTGATTTTACCCAGTGCTTGGCCAATTACTCTATTTTGAACGACAAAGTACTATTAGAGGAAGAAGGCATCTTGGCATCATTAGCCTGAAAGGACCTCAGTCAGTAACTAGTCTTGGACGCTTACAAAGATCACATAGCAGAAATGGTGGAAAAATGATAAAATGAAGAGATTTAGCAAACATTTAATAATTATTTTTCAAGGTATGACTGCCTATTGAAAGTGTTGGATGTCAGTCAGTAAACTTAGAAGGCAATACAGTAAGTGTCTACATTGGAATATTAAAGACAAATGAAAATACCAACCATTCTAATATATTTTTGTAGCTTAGAGAAAAAATTCCAGTGGTAGCACAACACAGAGATTCCAAAAGTGCTGTATCTTGGACAATTTGCACATCAAAACAAATAAGGACAGTAATGAATTTACCCTATGAATAAAATGGGAATCCGTAAGTCCAAATTGATAATAGAAGGAAAGATGGATGGATGGATGGATGGATAGATGGATGGATGGATGAGATGGATGGATGGATGGGATGGATGGATGGATGGATGGATGGATGGATGGATGGATGGGATGGATGGGATGGATGGGATGGATGGGATGGATGGGATGGATGGATGGATGGATGGGATGGATGGGATGGATGGATGGATGACTGGATGGGATGGAGGGATGGATGGATAGAGGGAGGTAGGTAGGTAGGAAGGGAGGAAGAGGAGAAGGGAGGTCGCTTCCTTACATCACACTAAATAACAACTAATAAATGTGGAATGAATGGCAGAGATGAGAAATCATCATCTTGCAACCATCATAGTAAAGACCAGTCCAGGCAGGACTGTCAATGGATGCTAGTCTGTGGGGAGCAAAGTTCAATGAGAACTTTATGTGGTCTTAAGGTGTCTCCCCACAGATTGCTAATTAGTTACGAGGGGAAATAGTGACTGTACAGGGGAAAAACCAGGTAGTACCTTGACTGTGTCATCAAAATTAGCCACACCAGTGAGGGACAGAGGGCCATCTTGTGCCCCCAGATGTGGCACCCAAAAGAGAATGCAATGTTACTTGTACAGGGTTTGACTAAGGATGTTTAACCTGAATCTAATCTTGAGGAAACATTAGACAAACCCACACTGAAGAAAAATATATAAAAGAACTGCCCTATATTCTGCAAAATTGTCGATGTCATGAAAGACAAAGAGAGGCTGAGGAAGTGTTGCAGATAAAGGAGATTAAAGTCATGACAACTAACAGTCAAATGACATCCTGCACGGGAGGAAAACAAAATGCTCTGCAAGGGTATTATTGGGACAACTGACAAAATTGGGATATGGAATGTCATTTAGATGAAATATTTTATCAATGTTAAATTTCCTGGATATGGTAACTATGGTTACATGAAAGAATATCCTTATTTTTAGAAAATACACAGTGCAGTAAAGGATCATGGTGTATGCAACCTGTTCTCAAATGGTTCAGAAAAGATTAAAATTGAGTGTGTACCTGTGACTGTGGTGTGCACAAACACACACCCACACAGAGAAAAGAATGATGCAATTGTGGAAAAATGGTAAAAAAGTTAGTGCATCGAGTTAAAAGTCATATGGTTGTTCTGATAGTACCCTTGCAACCTCCTGTAAGTTTAAGATTATTTCCAAAATAACAAGTTGCAAGAACTTTCAAACAACAAAAAGCTGTATCTCGATGCTCTGGAGTCCTGAGTCAGAGAATCAAAATGTGGTTCTAACGACAGTCAGAACACCAATGTTGAAAGAACACAGGAAGTGTTTGAATAAAATTGCATAATGGAATGTGAGGATGCCAAAAAGCAATACTGATTTTATGTATGTAAGAACAATAGTAAATTAAGTATTATAAGCCGACACTGAACTGTATTTTTACAGCCCTGAAAATTTATATTTTCAAGTTGACCTGAAACTTTTTGGGGTAGATCTTCTCACTGGGCAAAGAAGGCATCCCCTTATATCAGGTATGTCTGAAACACAGAACTAGAGTAACTTCTGTCTCTTATAAACCTCAAGCTCATCCCTGCAAGAATGAGGGCCGTTAAACCCTCATCACAACGGATGCTCCAACCCCCAACCCACTAATGCCCCCATTCTCACCAGGGAACAATTTCAAGCCCAAGCAAATTTTGAGTAATCACTAACTAGAATCATCACTGAAACCAAGAGGATTCTGTTCCATTGGGAAGCTTCCAGGAATAAAGACATTTGCCTAACCCAAAATCCACAGAAGGGCATGATAGAGCACAAAGGCAGCAAAACTCCAGAAGAAGAAATGAGTCCAGCAAACAAAGGCAGGAATGGGTGGGAGGCTAGATGAGCCATCCGTTACAGACAACTGACTTTCTCGTCTCGCTAGCATGGAGCAAGTCTGGAAGTGCTACCGCAATAGCTCGGCCCCGTCACAAAGCCTCTCCCAGGCCTAGCGCCTGAACTGGAGTCCTCATTGAAAACTCCTGGCCACCTGCACCTGGCACTGCTGTCCTTGACAGCGTACCAACGGGGCAATGAATCTTCTTCCTGGCTCTGGGAGGGAGCTTTTGTTTCTCCTTTTCTTAAAATGTACATGTTGGGATGACAGGATTTGGGGCGAAGAAGGAAAGGGCCTAAGTCACGATTCTTTGGGCCTTGCTGAAACAAGTCTCAAAGGAAAACAAAGTCACTAAATATTAAGTCCACCAAAAGATACGAATGCTCATTGACAATCAGGTGTAACACACAAGACCCTTCCATGGCCTCTACGCCATGGGTATGGCATTCAAAGCTAAACTGAGGGTACAGGCACCTCAAGAATATAGCGTGACACAAGGGAGAAAAGAGCCTCAGTGCATTCCAGGTTCCCGAGGGAATTCCTAGTTACAAAGAAAACAGAATTATGACCCTTGGTGGTAGACAAGACTTGTGGACATCACCTTTCCAGTAGGAAACTGAACTATAAATTTACTCTCATTCATCCAAACCTATACTTACAAAACACGACTCTAGATCGGGCACTGCTGGATACACGCTCCACCTTCTGGACATAAAGCATGAGTGCACCCCAAGTTACCAGGGGCCCCGGGCACTCACGTTTCTCCTGAACGTAGAGGTACCCTTCCATGGAGTAGGGGCTGATGGTCTTGTGCTCAAGGGGATTCTCCTTCATCTTTTTCATCAATGACTCCACTTCTGACCTGGTGCCTTCAAAGCGATTTCTTGTCTAGGATGAAAGGAATTGTATTCAAATCAAAGAAATAAAACCCTATTCCCACCTCCAACAATTCAAAACATCAATTAATAGAATCCTTCGAGCTAAAAAGCAGATAATTTAATTCCAACGTCAGCCATCTCAGAATTAGGCAAATATTCAAGAAGTATACGTTGACCTAATGTCCTATACCACAACATTTCTCAAACTCTAGGGACCAGCAAAACCACCTGAGGGACTTGCAGAAAACGCAAATGCCCAGGCCTCAGCCTTAAAGATGAACTGAGTACCTCTGGACCCACAAATGTGCATTTGACACAAGCATTCCATGTGATTCTGGTTTGGATGGTCCATGGGAGGGTCCACCACCCAGCTCCCCTCAGGACTGGACGACTCATTTCTCCAGCAGTAGGGAATGCTGCTTGCTGGTGGCTCAGATGGTTCCCTCCTCCAAAGGGAGCTGCTTCACTGAGGGTTCCTCCCTTCCCCAGGGCAGCCTGTACCCACCCAATGATTGGTCTAGAGACGAAAGGGCCAGGGGTCAAAAGCCTGGCCCCTTTGCATCTATTCTGGCCTGAAGGACATACCTGCTCCCAGGTGCCCGTGGATGGACTGAGACCTGTGTTGCAACTGCCTCACAGCCCAGCTTCTGCACGGGCCTCATTTTCTCACAGGTGTTTCTGCCAACACTGCTCCCTCTAAACCTTCTACGTGTAAATTTCCACTTCAGAGTCGGCCTTCTGGGGAAGCCGGCAAAGGGGAAGCCGGCAAAGGGGAAGCCATGTTTTGTGAAAACTTTTCCAAGACTCTGCAACTTCCTGTTCTCTCAGAAGACACAGAGAAGCATGGCGGGGCTTCTAAAAGCCATGCCACACAACCCACATGGATGCACTGGGGTTCTGTTCTACACAGGATCATCCAGAGACAAAGACGCTATGCAGACTAACACGGCCCGCTCACAGTGCAAAGGGGCTTGAGCCCTACTAACTGCTAACCAAAGAGCCCAAGCCAGGATTCTGAGCACTGAAAGTCCTGCTGTGTAAAATTTGGGAGAGGAGGTTGGGAGTAAACCACACTGACACGGACTTCCTGTTAGCCTGACTAAGAGTTGAACAAGAGCACATCCTTCGAGCTGGAGGTCAGCATGTGAGCCCCACCCCCACCCCGTGGACACGCACTCCAAGGTCTTGTGTGGCCAGGCAGCTAAATGCACAGAAGGGGGGCCGGGCTGGGGCGGGTGGGGCTTCCACTGCCAAAGGAAATCCTGACTCTGGTGCTACAGATTTAAAACACAATCAGCAGCAGCACTTCCGAAAACATAAATAGTGCTTTGAAATAATGGAGAAGAGGATGATGTCCTAACCTGGGGCCACCAAGCACCCTAGAAATGCCTGCCCCCAGGTGCCCTTTGAACCCAAGCAAGACTCATCCTCCTCACCTGCATTCCAACCCAGAAAAGTGACCTCCCTGCCACCAGAACCGTGGTTTGTTTTTTCCTTTCCTTAACCAGGGAAAGGAAGACTGCCCCTTTGTCCACTCACGTTCTGTATGCTAATGGTCAGCTGCGTCTTGAAGTCACTGAAATCCTTGGCCAGTTCATAACCATGGTGATAGAAAGTGAAGAGTCCTTGCAAGAATGCCAGGAGCTGTAATGGAGGTAGAAAGGCAGGGTTCACATAAGCCAGACAAAGAGGTATATATAGCTGTCTCTGCTTTCCCAACCGTGGTTTGAAAGTCTAGAATAAAGTAATAATAATGGCTAACACTTACTGAGCACTGTTTGTATGCTGGGCACTGTAACTTTATGCACCCTATCTCACTGAATACTCACAACAACCTATGAGGTAAGTATATTATCATCTCCATTTTAATAATGAGGAAGCAGGTTCAGAGAGGTCAAGTAACTTGCCCCCAAACACACAGCAAGTGGCAGCCAGGATTTGAAGCCAGATCTCCTTGACACCTACATCCAAGCTCTTACCCTGTGATCCTCACCACCACCTCCCAAGAAAACCACTTTCTCAGAAATTGAAGACCAGGACTCCAATTCAGGTTCCTTCTAGTACACTTGTGATATCAGGTTGTCATGCAGAAGGGTGTGGTTACAGTGACAACCAACAAAGAAAAGAGACAAGGAAGCTGGTGTGTTCTCTGAATCTACAGCCTCACAGGCAAAACGAAATCAAAGAAAATCATCCAGGTCAGACGTCAGCTCAAGTGCGTTTCTGTGCTTTCCCCAAACTATCCAAAAGTAAACACTATGGATTCCTTTATTAAAATACTCCCATGTTGCCACATTTTCAGTTATGATGGTTTCCTAAATGCTCATGTAAATTGCCTCGGGCTAACAGTAAGCCCATTCGTTGTTTAGTCTTGTCTTTAGTGAAGAGTGAAAACATCTGTTCACTAAAATTCTTACAACATGTCTTCATATACTTAAAAACTATTAATGCTCCTGGGCCCCTGCCAGCCAGCCATTCTCCAAGCTGAATAATTGTTCCTGTAGTCTTTCCTCTCAGAGTCTATATGCAAACCTCACTGCTGTTATGCTAAGCTGGCCCCTTGCCCAAGTTCTACACATCTTGCCTCAGTTCCAAATCTCTACCTGAAAAGGGATTATACTCAAAGTTTGAACAAGGTTTGGAAGAACCAGAACCTCACCTCCATCACAGGTTCAGGTCTACTGCATTTGGGGACAATCCCTGCGTTAACTGAACTTTTTGCTGCCAACTCACAGGTTCTGAGCAGTCCACTCCGACCTCCCTCTACCACATGTGACATCAGACACAGTTGCTTTACTTTATATTGCTGTGTTTAGCTTTTCAGTCCCTAAATGAATATACCTTTACTTATTAAACACAGTCTCCCTTATTTTCACCTAACTCGCCTTTTCTCTAAGAGGCAGCCCTAATAATGAGGTGAAGAGAACTCATCCCCACGCCCCTACTTTCCCCCCTTGCTTGTGGCAGGTATGGGAAGCACCAAGGTAGGTGCTACTTACTCTACTTGAGCTCAGAGGAGAGACCTGTCTGTGGGCTAAGCCACAGGTGCAGCCCAGTTTATCACAGAGTTCTATGCTGGGGAGTCAGACAAAACCCAGTTTACAACAATGTGGTACCCTGACTGTCCCCCAAGCATCTATCCCCTCAGATCCTCATGGGAGGTGCGGGAGCAGGCATTGCTGGATCCTCTGGCTCTAAGAGCATCTAATAGCACCACAGATAGGTCCCTAACCTAAATCAATGAACGGGTGGTAACTCACATAGAGTCACCGAAGGCTAATAATGAACCCTTTTCTTCAAAGATACCAAAGCCTTTGGACTTACTCTACACAGAATCCTTTTTGGAGGAGGCCCCTACTTTTCCTTCTAGATGGCTCCAGTAGGAGAGAAGGGGCTCTTGTGCCAAACCCAGTGCTAGCATCCAAGGAGACCTGTCCCAGCTCTTCCCTCCCTGCTGTACATGCGTGCTGTGCCCCCTCACTCTGCGGAGCCACTGAGCCATCCTCCACTACAGAAAAATGTAGGACACAAAGCTAATGCTAAGGTCGTGCCTCCTAGTGACTCTGATTTAGCCTTCACGTAACGTCAACGGGGTCTCCCTTGCTCACGGTCATTAAATGTCTCAAACACGTCACTAAGATGCCACCTGGGCATACACACAAGAGCTCCAAAGGCAGAGTTACCAGTATTTCTTCTGGTTTTCACTTCCTTTGTTTATCATGCATGACTGTCCATTTTTCTACGGGAAATGATTCCTTAGACTTTGCTATCTTTGGCCTACTTCCCTTCCTTCGACCCTCCCAGTCCATTTTCTGCCCTCTCCCACTTCCTGACATCCCCCTTCCCACAAACTGTATGAACCTTTGAACCTACTACCCAGTGGGAAAGCACAGCCCACTCCTCAGAAAGCCGGGCAAGGCCCACGGGAGGACTCCAGAGATGGAAAGATCTGTGTGCCTCGAAGAAACACTTCTACTCACACACCCAGAGGAAGCCTGCCGGCGCCTCACCTGCTTAGCAAGTAAGTCCCACCATCCACCCAGGCTCCTCCCTGAGCAGCCAGCAACACAGAGACAGAAAACCACCAAGGGAATGCCAAACAACACCCTCCCCACCTCCCGGTGCCTCCTTCCCCACCCTTGTTTGCCTCAGAGAATAACTGAAAAACAGAACAACAACAAAAAAACTATTCCTATTTTCTAGCTGACAACATAGACCTAATTTATTTTTTTAAAAAAATAAGCAAATATGTAACTGCTTCACGTAATGCTGGCTGCATCATTCTGGACTATTGGATCAATTTAGGTGGTTTTCATTCATGCAATAGAGTCACAGTTATGGGCTAAATTATGCCAACTTCTCCCCGTCCCCCCCGACCCCATCCCACCACCCTCAGCCCCCGCCAAAAGATATGTTGAAGTCCTAACCCATAGGACCTCAGAATGGGATTTTATTTCAAAATAGTCTTTACAGAGGTAATCAAATTAACATGAAGCCATTAGGTCTTAACCTAAAATGACTGGTGTCCTTATAAAAGGGGAAATGTGAACACAGAGAAACACACAGAGGGAAGACAGCCAAGTGAAGACGAGGGGCAGAAGTGAGGCGTCCACAAAGCAAGGAAAGCCAAATCCTGCCAGCAAACCACCAGAAGGTGGGCAGAGGAAAGGAAGGATAATTTCTCTACAGGTGTCAGAGGGCGCATGCATGGCCCTGCCAACCTTGATCTCGGACTTCCAGCCGTTAGAACTAGGAGGCAATACATTTTTGTTGCTCTAAGCCTTTTGTGGGACTTGGTTACAGCGGCCCTGGCAAACTAAAGTAGCTATCAAAAAGCATTCGTACACACAAAGAAAAGAAGGACAGAGAGTAGGCTGGCAGAAAGGTGGGCTGCGTCAGCCGTGTAACTGCCTTTAACTCATCCTTTGCAGGAAGATAACGACGCCCCCTCCTAGGGCCCCAGGTGGTGTTACAGACTGAAATGAAATGGGCTTAGCACAGCAGTGCCAGCAGCAGCAGCTCAGCAAGAGAGACACAATCAGACTGATGTGTCAGAAGGGTCCAGGCCCGGCTGGAGACGGGGAGCTCCAGGGCAGGATGCAGCAGACGAAAGGTTAAGAATGAAGGCCTGCGAGGAGGCAGAAGCAGTGAGAAAAGACAGGAAGGCACGGCACCAGCAAACAGGGGACACTCAGAGGATGCGGAGCCTGGCAAACATGAGAATGAGTTCTCTGCAGCGCGAGGGAACCTGCAATTATGAGAACTCGGAGCGCAGACGGAACAGGGCTCCACCTCCATGAAGTCGGTATGTCATTAGCTGCAACCCAAATCGCGAGGACATTGAGTACCTCCAAAAGAAAATAAAGGTTTCCTGGGCCCCCAAACAATAATGGGTTAGATCCCAGAAGCCAGGTTTTCTTCCTTGGAACACTAAAATCTTGTTTCTTTTTCTGAAGGTCAGTAACATCCTGATACGTGAAGTTACTTTCTAAGAAACACAGTCAATGGGTACGGAGGTTCTCTGAATGGCCAAAGATTCCCTTGACTGCAACCACCCCAAAATATGAATACCTACCCCAAGTACCTCAGCACTTTAGTTCAATAGATTGCATCATGGTTTCCTTTCCACACGTAAAAATCAAATGCTGCTTCAGAGAGATTAAAGGCCAGACCAGTTCTGCTATTACTAGATGTGACCTTGGAGAAATAAATACATGTGTTTCCATTTCTTCATCTGAAAACCAGTACCTACCCTCCGAGACATTATAAGGACTGCATGACACAATGTTTGTAAAGCTCCTATTATTAGCACAGTACATGGCACAGTTTCGGCCAATACCAATTGTTACTTCATGTTCTTTTGTACAGTCCAGGCCACTGGCTCGGACCTTATGCGCAATGGAATCGCCTGGAGGGCTTACTAAGTTTTGGTCTGGGATACAGCCCGAGCGTTTGTATTTCTAGGACTTTGAGAACCACTGAGCTAGTCAGTGGCATTTTCACTGATGAATCTCTTCTCACTATGCACAGCTCCTGGAGCCCCTGACCTGCCTACAGGCTGGTGTGTTCAGAAACAAGAACTTCTGTACAAAAGTGACGGTTATACATACGAATCCTATATCCAGCCTCTCATCTAACTCTGGGCAAGTCCTGTCACTGTCTGTTCATTCTAGCATGAGACCAGAAATTACTGTCATTAGCTCTCCAGGTCTTTACTTTATGACCTGAAAAATACCTGCAAACCACAATGGTTTTCTACTCTTTAAATCCCTCTGGCCCTCCTATACCATCGATTCCGTCCGACCTGACACTGAACGGCTTGCTGCCTAGGCTACCTCTCTGCTATATACATCTTGCTTCCCTGTGAGGCTGTGAGCTCCTCAGACACAGCAGCTGGGTCTTCAGCATTTTCTACGTACTCAGTAAATAAACGCTTTTAGAATTACCAACACTATTTATATTAAAACAGGTGGACCCCGTTAATATTGGCACCTGACTCCTTTGCTCCTTTGAGGAGACCCTAGGGAACCAAAGCTGATACATTCTCAGAATAAAAAATTAATTAACTGGGTGCTAATTAGCAATTATATAATGAATATATGATAATTGGGTGCTAATTAGGTTAACTCTGTTCTAAGAATTTTACATAAACTCATTTAATCCTCGTAATATCTTTATATGGTAGGTGGTATTATTTACCCATTTCGCAGATGAGGAAACTGACCCTAAAAAAATAAATAACTTCCCTAAGAACACACAGCTAGAAAATGGCTGAGCTGGGATTTAAATCTAAGCTATCTAGCTTAATATTGATGCTATACTGACTCTCAAAAAAACTCAAGACATTGATCTACTACAAGAGAATGCCAGGTAATATAAGAATAAATCCTGTAGATTTCTTTAAAAAAAAAAAAGAGAGAGAAAGAGGAGGAAGAAAAGGAGAAGGAAAAAGAAGGAAAGAGGATGAGAAAGCCCACCTAAATCAGCAGATTTATCCAGCTGAGCCCAGCCTGGATTGGCTGAACCCCAGAGATGTGTAAGAAATAAATGCCTGTTGCATGAGGTTTTATGGTTATTTGTTACCCAGCAGAAGCTAACAGATACATTACCTGATTTACTAGGAACATCTACTGAGAGATCAAATTGGACAATAAAAAAACTGAGCTCAAAGATGTAGGGATGGAACTCATCCAAATTAGGCAATTATAGAGTAGTATCAATCAACATACATTATTGCATATAACAGAAGAATTATTAGAATCACATTTTTTTGTTGTTTTTTAACCCCATCAGGAATTCTAATAAAAGCCAAGTAAAAATACCAAAGGCTAATTCTGTGACAGCATTTGAATTCGTGCCCTGACCACAGGAAACAGTCTTCAGTAAACCCCTGAAAGGCTGGCTTTAACACACCTCTGTGTCCTGAGCAGCGAAATCAACAAGCTGGCTTTCTCAGACAGATGGTTTCTCCCACCTCACAGACCCTACAATGTCAGAGACCACTGCTAAACAGGAAGTTGGCTCTAAAGTTTCCAATATTCAGATGAGAAGACTGAGGTAATTAAGGACTTCTAAAAGTCTGCCAGATAAGGTGGCTGAGGGTGGAATTCTAAGATCACAGTTTCAGTATAAAATAAGCATCAAATTCCAAAGCCAACTGGGCTCCTGATGAAACTATTAGCAAGTCTACATGTCTAAAAAGCATCCCAAAAGTTCATAAATTAAAAATGGAGCATAAAACACATTCTTTACTAAAAAAGAGTGGTCGTTTTCTTTAAGTTTCTTGTAGTTTTATTCTTATTTGTTTAAGAAAATCACTCTCTTACATCTAGGTGGATAAGAGACTGCGGGCCTGGGTCTCAATCAGAGGCTGCATTTCGGCTGAAAAAAATGCAAGGCCTGCAAGAGTGTTAGATCGAGGCCCATATGCTCTCTGGTATTTCCATGACGTCTTCCTGCCGCAGATCCTGAAGGTAGTGCCACAGCGGGGAGGGGCGGCACCACGTCCGCATGAAGCCACAACCGAGCTGAGGTGGCCTGAGCTGAAGCCAGGTTTGTTCCCACACTGCAACCTTTCATGTCCACTGGGACACTCTGCCCAAGTCCAAACGCAATCACGGCCCACTCTACAGACTCCCCACGTTGCTTGGTGATAACAAACCTACACGGAGAAATCGCTTTATATGGAATCTCTTAATGCGTGGATGGGGTGAGGAGGAACTCTGAACTCAGGAGGCAAAAAGAGAAAGGTGTCATCTACACTTCCCAGTGTCCTTGGGTCACTGCTACAGGTGGATTATTTGAGGGAAAGAGGGCAAGGGCGAGGAAAGTTAAGGCAGAATCACTATTGACTGGCAAAATGAAAGCTCCTCGCTGCTTTACTTCCACCTGCAGACCACACAGGACGGCACAGGGTGGCGCCAGGAAGCGACTGCCGCTAACTGCGCTGCCTGGGGCTGTACAGGAACAGCTACAGGACAGAAGCCAGGGGAGCAGACTGACAAAGGCCGGCTCCTCAGCAGAAGGCACGGCGTCAGGGCTGGCCAAGCTTTTCAGCAACAACTCAGAGCATCGTGTCACCTAGGCAGCTGGAACGAGGGGAGGGGAGGGAAGGGTGGCCGCCCCGTTCCACACAGCATCTACTTACAGGCTCCACGAACTCAAACATCTTCCTCTCTTGGACTTCCTGCACCTTGAAGACGTACTCCAGGGACACTTCGTAGAAATGCTGCCGGACCAGGTCTACTTGGCTGTCTGCCTACAAACAAGAGGGAATGCCAGAGAAAAATCAACGCATGACCCAAGACGAGCATTCTAGCGAGCAGGCTAGGAAAAAGAAAAAATATCTCTGGAGATGGTTTTAAAAAACAAATCGAAGAGCATGAAACAGAAATAAGAGTAACGATAATGGTCAGATGAGCGCTGTGCCCCAGCTGTACATACGTTACCTGATTCAGACCTCATTGATTTTAGTTACTCGATCCTCACTAGGTTCCTAAAAAGAAGATATTAGCTTCACCTCGAATTTATAGAAGGAAACGAAGTCTGCTAACATTAAGGAACATGACGCAGCTGGTTCCGGGAAGAGCTGGGACTTCGGTCCTGGTCAGGGGGTCTCCAAGACCCTTGACTGTCCTTAAAACACTGGGCAGGACCGCCTCCCACAGCCTGCGACAGGCCTGAGTTCCCGCAAAAGAGAAAAAGAAAACCTGCAGGGCCATCTCCGACCCATCCTTCCTAATGAGCAAAACAATGGTTAGAGGGCAGGGCACCTCAGAAAAGGACACTTTCATGAGTCCCAGGTACTTTTCTTGGTGTCAAGGATGAACTGTCAGTTTATTCCAAGCAGAGTCATTCCATTGTTCCCTGTGAACCTCCACTTCTCCCTCTGTGCAGGTGTGGGGCCTTTCCAGGGTACAATTAAACCACTGATCTAGGTTCCAGAACCCAGGGGAGAAAATGCTGTGGGTAGCAAAATGCAGCGCTGGTCGGTACTTCCACTATCCCAGGAACGCTCTTAACCTGTCCACAATGGGACTGTGTCAATTCATTCTTTCAAAGCAGATAATTACATTGCAAGCACATTTCAGTGACCCAAGAAAAGTGGATTTTTAATAAAAAATAATGTCCTGCTAATAGGAAACAAAACACTTTTTTCTTTAGAAATGAAGGGGTCAGAGACCATTCTATAACATCTTTACGAAGACAAACAAAGCCCCTGAAGGGCTATGTCTTCCAGTTGTTCCTTTGTCAAGGTTCCTGCAGAGGAACTTAGAATAGATCTTTCCTTCCTTTACATCAAATATAGTATTGCTACCCTGACATCTTAAGGACTTGGCAAATGATTCATTTAATTCATTCAAATATTATGAGCAAAAAGGAACTTCCTTCATGGAACTCGCAGCGCAGTCAGGAAAAGAGATGTTAATCAAATAATCATGCAAATAAACAGAAAAGTACAAACTCTGATAAAGCACATGATGCTATGAAACAGCACAAAGGAATTCATTCAAATCTGCTAGCAACTTCCTCGAAGGGCAACTCAAGTTAATACACGGAAGTGAGCCTGCTGAGAAACTGCTGAACAAAAGCAAAATGCAGGGCTAAGCCTGCAGGGGAAGTTGATACCTGAGCACTGACTACTGTTTATTTGGAGGCAGGGTTTCAGAAAGTGCTGCACCCATTCCCCAAGTGTAGCTGTTTAGACAACTGGGCAGACACACCTTTCACCTGGGCTCCTGCCAGCCAAGGCCCATTGCATTTCTTTGTAGTCAAACCCAGCACACTTACACCATGCATCTACCTGGCCTGCAGCCCTCACACATCCTCCCTGGGAGGGCTTGTAACTGAGACTGAGACTGAAAATAAGGCCATTCTGAACATCTGCAAAGAGCCTCCTGCAGTCAGGCAGGATGAAGGAGCCAGAAGGGAAGTCCTAGGAGAAAAACAGCAGCGCCCGGCATCAGTCAGAGAGCTGGCAGAGCAAATGCCTGGGCTGCAATTGCAGTTCTATCCTTTTCTAGCTGGGAAGATGGACTCAAGTCACTTACGCTCTCTCTGGATCTCTTTCCTATACCTGGAGGGCAGAGATGATAATATCTGCCCTTGCTCTGAGGAGAGCTGTTCCAAAGAGAAAATGAGCTAAAGGACACGAACCATCTGAAAACCAGAAAGCGTCCTGTGCACACTGGCTGTTATCCCCACCAGGGCTGTCAGAGTGGCTGGGCTTCAATCACAACTTGTACCATAACCCAACCACGTCATCTCTGGGTGGTTACAGTCCTCTCCTAACTGGTCTCCCTGCTTTCATTCTCTACCCCTCTCCTTCCAATCCAGTCTCCACCCAGGAGCCAAACAACCTTTCCTAAAATCTAAACCAGACGTTCTCGCAGCCACTTCGATGCCTTCCCATGGCTTCCACCATGGTCCACAAGACCAGGTATGACCTGCCCGCCCATGCCACCCCACCTCCTCCCAACCCATACGGATCGCACATGCCCCAGCCACTCGGGGCTCCTTGCTGTCCCCAGACACGCCCAGTCTCTTTCTTACCATGCAACCTTTGCACTTGGTATTCCTTCTAGCTGAAAACCTCTTCATCTAGATAAACATTCAATTTTTTTAACTTCAATGCATAGTAAGAAACACCTTGCACATTATGCCCTAATAAACATACATTTATAATTAAGTGTAATACACTTTCATATTTTCCATTCTGTTCCAGCTTACTCTACTCTATTTCAGGACCCGGTAATTCAGATTTTATGGAACCCACAATTATGGAACAGAGCCCTAGCTTTTTACTTAGTTCCCTCCTTCTCATCCTTCTGGTCTCAGTCCAAATGTTACCTCTTTAGAGCAGGCTTCAATGACCACATTATTTTAGATAGGAGTCTCTACCTTATCTCCCAGTTTATTTCCTCATCACTATGTGAATTTCTTACTTATTCCTCTCTTCTCTATTGACTACTGGAATATAAAGCTGACAACAGCAAAGACTGTCTCATTTTTCCACTTTCCTATCCCAGTTCCCTGAATGGTGACTGGCCCATGGGGAGTATTCACTAGATACTCAAGGAATGAATGAATTGATCTCTACATGGCCATCAGGACCCAGCACCCAGAAGAAACACGTAACGGGATGCACTTCCAAAGGAAAAGGAAGACGAAATCCGAAATGGAACAGTATGTCTTTTGCCAATGCCCCTGCTCGTCTGGGCCATAGAATTCACCACATCTTTAGCTCCTACTGCAATGGAATTGTAAGTCAGCATTCCAACCTACCCAGCAGACCACTCAATAGAGTTTCAGTGCTTATAACTTGAGAAACTGAATCTACCAGCTTGTCTGAGACTCACCAACCATTCTGTGCTTCTTAGAAAACAGACATTCTTCTAGACTGTAAGTTCCACGAAGGCAGATCCCTCATTTCACTCCCCACAATACACCCGAGGCCTGAACAGACTTTTACAGGAGCGTCCAATGAATATTTGTTGAACAAATGAATATTGTTGAAACAAACTTCTGAGCCACTGAAGAATACACTGATTTTTAAAAACTCATCCACTAGATGGCAGTGTCATCCCACATCGCTGTCCCATAATTTCACCCACCAGGATCTAGGAATGGGCTGGAACTTAAAAATATTCATTTCAGAGCCCTGCAATCATGGAACGATTCTGGATAATCAAAGGAAGCACACATTTCATTAAATATGTACTAGGTGTTTAACCATGCTCCTAAAAGTTGATTTTTTAAATAAATGTGAAGAAAATCATCACTAAAGAGCTGGAAGACCTTGAGCAACTCACTTGACCTCTCCAAGGGCCTCAGTTCAATTCCAGGAGGTTCAACCAAATGATCACCCAAGTCCCCCCACCTAGGTCAACTCTATTTGCATGACACTTGGGTTGAATAACAATGGCAGGCAGCCGGAGAGCACCACCCCTCCCTCCCAAGATGGAGAGAGAAGTAGAAGAACATACTAGGTTAAAGGAAAGGGCTCCAGAGTGGGGAGCCAGGGTGCAAATCCTCGCTGACCTGCTCTGGGCAGACTATTAAACATTTCTGAGCCTTGGTTTCCTTGTCTGTAACATAAAGGGAATACACCTGTACTTCAACGTGTGTCTGTGAGGATTTGAAAAGATTCCATGTAAAGTGCTCAACACAGTACCTGGTACATAAATGTGCATTCAGTAAACATTGCCTGCTATGGTTGTTGTTGTTAAGTAAACGTATTGTCGCTATTGTCATTATTATTAGATTTTTTATTTAATTTAATTCGATTCAAGTACAACCAAAAAGCAATGCTTGAGAACAGACCAGGACTTGCAAGAAAGACCGTTCACTTACTCCTGGCTCTCAAAGTACTTAGAAAGCGTGAATAAGTAAAAGACAAGTACACCAAGGATTGTAACAAAAGAGCATAATGAAAAAACGTACACTAAGCTATATACTGGCAAAGTCCATGCTGCACACTGAATGTTTGTGCCCCCTCAATTCGTAGGATGAAACCCAATCCCCAGTGTAATGGCATAGAGAGGTGGGGCCTCTGGGGTGCTTAAGTCATGAGGATGGAGCCCTCAGGAATGGGATCAGCTCCTCCACCCCTCGTGCCATGTGAGGACACAGCAAGAAGACAGCCAGCTGTGAACCAGGGAGCCGGCCTACCAGGACACCAAGTCTGCCAGCACCTTCCTTAATCTTGGCCTCTCCAGCCTCCCGAGCTGGGAGAACAGATTTGTTGTTCATAAGCCACCCAGTCTATGGCATTCTGTTATAGCAGCCTGAACAGACTAAGGCAATCAAGACAAGTCCCATGCAATTTGGAAACAGGATGGAGGAGAGCAGGCCAGTCAGAGGGATAAACTAACGCTCTCTGTCTGTGCAGCAGCTATAATCTGCCTTCTCCCACATGAAACAGGCAGGACAGGTGTTTCAAGGAGTATTTCACAAAGGGACTAAGGGCTCAGAGAGATGAGGACCTGTCCCAAGTCACACAGTGACTCCATGGCAGAACAGGCCATGAAATGAGGTATCTCTTTGCCAGCCAGTGCGTTGGTCCCTACACTCTGCCATCTCAGGGGAATATGGCAGTTCCATGGCCCTTAAAGAGAGAACATGTTGGACTCACCCCAGGCCAGGTCAGCAATATCCAGGCCTGGAGAGAATAGACCAGAACACCCCCCTCTGGGGAACGCCACGTCTACAGGATAACTATACTGTGGGCCTCCCACTATCAGTAGGTGCTAGAACAATCACACACTTGCTCAGGTCTTGAACACTTCAACTCATCTAACTGCTTAGAAACTATAGGACTGACCAGATCTGGCCATTATGATCTGTAGCCAAATATAATATGGCTTTGCTTAAATATAATTTCCCAACCCTAAATGCCGTATGATATTAGAAGAATGATAACTAAAAAGTAAGGGTATCAGGACAGATCCTAAACAGAATTATTATATATTTACCATGGACAATTACATGTCCTTGACTATCTTCTGGTACCTATGTCCCCAGAACTGGGAATAGCCTTTTATATACCATCAATGAAAAGAAGCATTTATTTAGCCTTCTCAGTCACATTTGGCAAGATGGACTTGAGTAGCTTTGCTACTTCACGAACCATCGCCTCACACACCCTACTTCTTTTCCCTACTCAGGCACAAGATCTTTAAGGAAAGGTTAGTGTTTTCTACATTTTACAATTTATACCGAGTCCTCGATTGCTATTGGATGGCTGGCCAAGAACTGATCTGCAAAGTCCACTACAAACACCAGTTGCTAGAGTGGTTGCTGAGCCTTCCCTGTCACTCAAACAATTGGCTTAAACACCCAAGCAAAGAGTTCTGAGACCCACACGCTCCTAACCAAGGACGTGTAAGAGATCCCAGTTGGCGGGGGATTGGATTCCACCATCTCCTGAGTTGTCTTCATCTTCCAACCGTGGGCCCTACCATCTTCATATGCATTTTCACTTGACAGAAGTACCGGCATGGTATTTGCTCAAAAGGAAGAACATTTAAGAATGAGGGCCAGCTTAGAAGTCACAGCTGCTCTTTAGCACATACCTGAGAAAGGTCAAGCAAATTGTTGAGTTAAATAAAATGACATTCATGTAGCCAAATTTGGAGTTTCACCAGGAAACTGTCCTGTGTCCCAGAAATCTGAATTCCCTTGCCAGGCCAATCTCCGTGAGCTAAATAAAAACGGCCACCACTTCATGACTGCAAAACTGACTTTTCTTTCCAAATAAACTACTCTTTGAAGATCCCATACAAATCCAAAAAGACCAGGGGCAGGTCGGAGAATTTGCTTTTCTGAAACAAGGTTACCAAAGCACGAACCATATGAGTGACAATAAAATCTGCTTTTAAAAAAAAAAAAAAAAAAAAAAAGACTAATGTCAAGTACTGGTTGAAATAATCTTTTAAAATTAACATTAAGGAAGGATGACCAAAGTGCTTCCGATACTAACATTTCAAATTACTGACATAAGGCAGAAAGTCAAAAGGTGAGATAATAGAGTACAGAATCAAGGTCAAGGGTAAGAGAAAAGGAGATCTCAGTTTGAAAGGAAGAAGCACATTCTAGTAATTAGCGCTGCCCAGCGAGGAGGGTGATGTTAACCAGTACGTCCCTCCGACCTTGCCACGCTGGACAGCCACAAAGGATGGGGGTGGCTGGGAGTATAAAGGTGGTCCCCGCATCAGGCAGAGATCAAGCTCCTGGTTTCCGAGGTCTCTTCCAAACCTCGGATTTTCTGGCAAAGAGTAACCAGCACATATCCTATCCACAGCACCAAGGAAAAATCAATACTTTATTCACGATACCAGTAAAGTGTCTTACCTCCTGAAGCTGAGATTCTTTCTTTTTGGAAGACAGATTCAAGTGTTTTTCTAAGATGCCACAGTACTTCTCTGTCTCCTTGTCATACTTCTTTTTGGCTTCCTGGCACAAAGAGAAAGGAGAAGAGAAAGAGAGTAAAATGTGGCAGGAATAAAAGCCATCTGGGGTCCAGATCTTTCTGTTCATCTGCACGGCTTCACCATTCCCTTAGTCCACACAACATCCAGCGCCTCCTCTTCAAATAATGCCCATTAAATCCAGCACCCACCCGTCAACAGGTTGGTGGCTTTGAGTGTCTATCTATCGTGGAGGCACCACCACAATGCCAGAAATGAGGTCAATGCCAGTATTTCATACTGCCAAAGTCAGGACTCCACCTTCTAAGAGCCTCAATTATGAAACAGAAATGTCTAGTTTCTAACTCACAAGGATGTTCAAAGCCAAACGAAGGAGGGAACTCACCTAGGAAGCAATCCCAAAGCACGAAGATCTATAGCTTAAATGGGAAAAGTCTAGGCTAAGGGAGATCCAGTGTTAATAGTGTTCAAAAAGTACTTAATATAGAGACCCACATATCCCTTGATGTGATAGCATCACACATGGGTCTTCCATCTGAGGAATAATTCAAAACAAAGAAGACATTATCATCACAAACCCACTCCTGCAGCAGCATTTATAACAACAACAACAAGCCAGCAGCAACACTGCTGCCCAAGGATTGGGTTGGGGATCACGCAAGTGTGGGACGTCCAATCAGTGTAACCAGGAAGGCTACGCAGCCATATGTTAAAATGCTCACAACAGAATGCAAAGTAGTGCTAGCACACTGCCAACGTGATGCATCTTACACAGTGCGTCTACCTGTGGACAAGGGTCAGATGGGAAAATACTTCAGTGAAAATACCTGACTTAAGGAAATGGAATCATGGGTGATTTTTTTTCCCCTCCATTTGAGAAATTTTTATTGTCCTTTATTAATTGCTTTCAAAATGAAAAATAATATACATATCATAACACACATAATCCCTGCTCTCCCACAACGCCACTGAGTCACTGAGGTTCCATTTTTATCCTCCATTTGTATATTCCATTTGTAGATAAGGAAAATTCAAGGGAGGTTAACATATAAGAAGTCGCAGAGAATGACAGAGCTGGGATTCGAGCCCAGGACCAGCTGCCTCCAAAGCCCACGTCTCAACCACTCATGAGACCCACTGTCACAGGTATCTTTTCCTTCCACATTCCAATCGGGATGGGAGGCAAGGGGGCTGGAAAGTCAGCACTAGCCTGATAAACAGGATCAAATTTACTAAGTTCATCATTCCTGCTTTTGACTCATGGGGAGCCCACAGGGGATATTTTTCCTGTAACTCCAAGACCTAGAGGAGAAGAAATACTTGTGCAGCTAGTTAGGGAAGCTCAGAGGCATCTCTATTCGTTTAATACAGATATAATGCACAACCACTCCTGTTAGGCTCCTTTAGCACTGGAATACAAGACAGCAGTGGTCCCTCCCTTCATGGTGGGGATGTTCCGGTAGAAGAAACACAATTAACACTAAACAAGTAAACCGCATAATTATAGACTGCCACAAGTGCTGCGAAGGAAATAAACAGGGTGCAGTCACAGAGATTCTGCAGATAGGGAACTCAAGAGAGGCCTCACGGGGGAGAGGAGGTGTGAACTAAGACCTGCTAATCACATGACGTGTAGAGTAGAGCCTTCTAGAGCAGGAGAGCAGTGAATGCAAATGCTCTGGACAGAACACTAGGAGTCAAAATGGCACAGGAATCACCAAGAAGCCATCACCTGACACCCTGACAAGCTCCCACGATGTCAGACACCATTTATCTGGTGAACAGCAAAATTTCTAAGCCTTACAAAGTGGGCAGAATCATCAACTACCCAATTTTAGCTGACATATATCCATTTCTAGAAATCTGAGTTTTGCTTAAAAGATGACTTACATACAAGAGCAATTAAACACACAGAAGCAACTGAAGAAAAAGCCCGAGGAGGCATTACTCCTTCAAATTGGAGAGGTACAGGCAAGACACTTGACTCAATCAACTCTTTTCCTTTATAGAAACCGGCGACCTAGAGCTGAGGCTCCAACTCCCAATTAATGCTCACTTAGCCACTCCACCAGCGCTGTCACGAACCCCGGGATGGTCCAGATGGCCAGAGGTGAGAAAAGGCCAGAGAACATGAGTCACTGACATTCTGTGACTTTCTACCAACTCGAGCCTCCACATTCCGTGTTCAAGAGGATAGCCAAAGCAACAGAAAAGGAAGGCAGTTCTGTCCTAAGCAGCAGCCATAAGACCTCTGCAGGAGTAACCCTACGAAGATTTACATAATGCTCTGCAGGTGGGAGGGTGATATTACTCAGTCACTTAGGGACAAGACAGTGTTCACCTTCCAGGGAGTCCACCGTGGGTGGCTATGTGGATCAGGGACAGAATTAGGATCCAGCAAATCATTCCCAACTCTATGGACTGACTCTAAAGAAGTCACTGCCCCTCTCCAGGATTCGGTTCTCTTGTCTATAAACTAGATGAGATAATTGCTCAGGTTTCCTCTTTCAGCTCAAAGACTGTCTAATAAAACAAGGATAAGGACGTTCACCTCCAAACAGGATGGTTAGGACTGAATGAGACAAACCACATACAATGCTTCGCAGAGTGCCCGGTACATGGCAGGTGAACCTCAGTGAATGACGATGATGGTGGTGGTGGTGGTGGTGGAGATGACGGGGTCCACCATCAAAATCTACCTCCTTCTTATTAAGACCATGTGCTCTCCATGTCCCATGTCCCATGTCCCCCTCCCTGACACCACCACAATTTGAGGTCATGTGGTTACCTATAGTTTGTGTCTAACGTCTTGCCCCCCAGCCACACCACACCGGCACTGTTCTCCACCACGCACGAGTGTGGGCACACAGCCGGCTCCCCGTCTCTCTGTAACGAATGAACCGTGTGCACTGGCTGTAAGAGCTAACATCAGATGACTGTGTGACAGACACAGATCTAAGCACTTCGCGTGAGTTCACTCATTTCTTCCTCATAACCGCCCTACGAGGTAAGTACTACCATTATCCCCGTTTAGTAGCTCAGCAAAACAGGCACAGAGCGGTTCAGTAACCTCCCCAAGTTTACGTGCAAGTGGCAGAAGTGAGATGTGAACGCAAGCAGTCTAGCTCTAGCGCCCACTCTTAGCTACTGTTTGCCAATGTCTATTCTCCTTTCACTCGTAGAGCCCAGCTTGGGCTGCAGGAAAAATAAACTCTCCCAACCTCAGAACCTTAAACATAGGGCCACGGTTATGCCAAGCTCCATCCAGGGTGCTCTCCTGCTCCGAGAGGCCACATAGCACAGGAATGGCCAGGAGCCAGCCTCCCTGGCCGCCTTCACACCCCACTCTCTAACTTCTGCTTCCTGCAAGTAGCAACAGGTTGTTATAGCAACGGCAGCAGCACAAGAGGGGAGAGGAAGAGGAAGGGTAATTTTAGCATCACACATGCAGAGTTCAGAAACTCTAACTTTGCCGCTGAAGAGCCCTTGCTGGCTCTTAAGTATTCTTGAGTCTGCTCCCTAGGTCCCCTAGTAGAACGTTTGTTGTCACTTTGTTTTCTCTTGAATGCACATAATACTATGATATAAATGTATGGGTGTGGGAGGGTTCATGGAGAGCAACAGGTATACTGGGGGGAAAAGAAGGAAAGGACAAAGGGGGAGGAACGAACAATCACCCCCATCGTCATCATATAATGAGAATATGAGTGAGAGGAAACATGTTTTGGTGAGCAAACATCTTCCTTACATTTTTTTATGCTCGCATTTCTCACCTTCCACAGCCTCCTCACCCACTGGACCTGGAAAAGTACCTGCTCCCGTCATTACGATCACTGGTATTAACTCAACAGGAGCCCCACTCACACTTCGGACCCTCCTCCGTGGTAACTGTGGTAACATCCAAACCAGTGCCGAGGGAAGAGGCAGAATGAGAGGCGTCCGCGCTCAGAGGAAGAAGTGACTACCGGAAAGATGACTCAATAAACAGGTCCACTCCGCCTCTGCCTCAAAGCTCTCCAGAACCTCCAGGGCCACTGCTGTGTGTTTTCAGGAGTAGGAGGCACAGGCCCCAAGGCCGCTGAAGAGAAGTGGCTCGGAGGGCCTGTGACTCGGAGGGGCACTCACCACCTTTTCTCACCCATCACTGTGTTTGCTCAAAGTTTTGCACAAAATCTGAATGGAACAAGACACCCTGTAAATGATACATTCCTTATTCTCTGATACAAAACCAATAAGCTCCAATTTCTTCATAAATGTAAACTGTAAAGTTGGTAGGAAAGTTCTGTAGAACTAGAAGAAAAATCTTTGCCATGGTCCCTCCTTCAAAGTATGGCCAACCATCCTGACTGAACCGGACATCATCTCTTTCATTTTCAGAAAGCAGATGCACTTAGTTGAGAGAGGGGAGACGACCCCCACTTCCCACATTTCGGCTGTCGTTTTCCCACCTACAGCCACCTCTCAAGGCCATTTCACCACCGAGTAAAATCCTTACCATCTACACAGGTAGGCGGGTGACGTTGCCCCAAACTCCCTGCAGGTGGCGCAAGGGACTGCGGCTGAAGGACTCAGTTCAGAAAACAGGAAGAAAACCTTGGAAATCCTTTTGCTTTCATTGATTCCAATGAAAACATCTTCCCCTGCAGGTGGCCTCTAACACTTTATTGAGGCCAAACTGGCTAGGGCTTCCCAGTGGTTTATCACAGGGCAGGGGAACCCCGGAAACAAACGAACAAGAATCACTTTGCGATCTTTCTGTACCACATTAGAACCAGCCAAGTTGGGGCTACAGTCCTTGCAGGTCAGTGATCACAAATGGGAGTGACCTCTGGGCTGAAGTAGTCCCACTATTTGACCTACACAATGTGAAACACATATTTTTAATTACTTGCCAACCTTTAAAAAAAAACAACAAGCGATTTCACATAAAACTCTGACTTTTCAGTTTCTCTTGAAAATATTAAAGACCTAGAAAGAGAGGGCTCATTTTCACACACAGCAAAAATGGGCTAAGAACGGAGTCCCCGGGCCCACAGGGCTCAATGTGCAACCTGCATTCCAGGTTCTGAGTCCTGGACCTCACAATAAATCCAATCGCACATTGTCCAAGCACACAGGTACCTATTGACTAACACAAAGCAGGAGGAGGTGTGGTTTCTACCTTTGGACCATTTATGAACTAGCACAAAACTATGACATAGCTATCAAAATACCAGAATGACTGCTGTGGGGCTGACCACTCAAATCTCACTTCAGATACGTGTGAAGAACAGATGACCTAGTTTCCAGGCTTATCCACCCAAAAGTTTCTGAAGATGGTGGGCTTAGATTTTCTGAACATTTTCTAAAGTAGTGTTTTCCAGGCTGCTACCCGCCCTAAAACCCAAGAACAAGGGTGGCAAAAGTCTCACCTTGGCAGCCCCAATCTGCTCCTTTCGAAACTTCTCCAAGGGTGTGATGAGCACTTCACTGGCATTCTCAATCTGTTGAGGAAAAACAGGGGAGGAGGGTAGTGGGGACACAAAGGCAGTATTAGTAAAGGATTACAGCAGTTCGGGCACAAAATGCCTCCCCGTGTCTCAGTATAAAATTTGAGTAAGCAATATTGAGTAAACATGGGGCAATTGTTCCATCTACTTGAACTGACATCATGTCAAATCTACAGCTAGTCATCCATACAAGACGTATTCTTCCTGTGCATGATTAAGATTGATTATCTAAAAATAAAATTGAGGACCTCTAAAAATGTAAGCATCCATCTTGAAGGTAGAGGGGAACTGGTGACAGGGTAGGGTCCAAATTTCAAGCTTTAGGTGACATCATGTAAATGCTCATTCTGCCACGTTATTTAAGTAGATATATTTAAAGGAGAGCAACACTAAGTCTAGATTACAAACAAGCAGAAAGCATCTTTGGACACCTGGTGGCATGGAAAGCTTCCAGCCGGGTTTTGTGTCGACCAGGCAGCACTGGGCTGGGATCAGGACACGCGTGTGCTGACCAGTGGCTGCCTGTCAACTGCGTCTCACGGCCTCAGCTCCTGTACTCAGGTCCTGTACTCCAGCTGTAAAGTTAGCGGAATGCTTCTCAAATGTACCAAACCTGTCCCACTTCCACGCCTTTGCATTTGGCTGTTCCCTCAGATGCTCTGTCCCCAAATCCTCGGGGGGTCAACTCGATATTTACTGCAATTCAGGTTTCAGCTTAAAGGTCACCTCTTTAAGGAGGCCTTCTGTGACCACCAATTGAATCCAAAGAAACTTCCTAGCAGCCCACCAGCTGTTTCCTTCAGAAGACGTAAGGCAGCTGCTTCACCCCTATTCACACGTATACACCAACCTTGTAAACGCTCACTTGTCCACCACTAGCCCCAAAACACAGAAGAGCTGAAACAAAGGAGCACTCAAATAGTTTTCAAGGACTAAATGAATGAATGAATGAATGATTTCTTGATTGGCTGCCAACAATGTGAGCATGAGCAAAACATTTAACCTCTCAGGGCTCCAATTTCCTCGTCCACAAAATGAGCGGGCTAGATTGTTCCAGTTCTAAGATTCCATGGTCTTTTCTAAAGCAGTACAATATTTTACAATCTTTCCTCTTAAGTCATTCAAAGCTCACTCGTTGCTCAACTAATTATTTCAGGAATCTCACTGCAACAAAGCATTATTTTCCTAAACCACATGCATATCCATCGCAATGAAACCAACAAAGTAAATGCCAGAAGCCACAGATGGACATAGCAAAGAACTAACTGGACAAAGTGAGGGACAGAAGGTGGCAGACCTCCAAATTTATTGCCATTTGCCTTTTTGTCAATTTTGAGAGCAAGCCACACTCGAGTGTTGCAACGTTGTTTAACTTGCTTGATTTTTATTGTTATTTGATGTGGCTTAATTGGCTCACTTGTTCAAGTCTCCCATAAATCAAGGGCAAGTCTCGGGAGCTCACAGTGGTGTGCTGAGCCCCCTAATGCTTCTCAGCTTCAGCCTCATGTTAGGCTCACTTGGGAAGCTTTAAAGAATCCCTATGTCCAGGCCACACTCCAGACCGATTAAATCAGAACCACTGTACTTTGTCCCAGGCATCAGCATTTTTTAAGCGCACGTTGTTCCAACGGGCATCCATGATTGAGAACCCAGCCCTAAGTAGATGCTACATATCGAAAAGCAGTATCTGCTCCCCTGGGAAGCAGTGTGCCCAAGCCCTTGTCCCAGTGCTTCTACTGCTTGCTGTCAGCCTTCAACAGATAAGACCTTCGCTTCCTTATCTGTCAAAGGCCAACTACAGAGGTGAGGGATGAAGTGTGTCTGGGTCTAAGATTCTATGACTGAAATTTCCACTCAGTTCCGAGCACTGCGTTGATACTGGGGGCACATTAGCCCATTCCCGGCCCTTCAAGACCTCATGCTTACTATGGGACACGTGCAGTGATTACCAGGACACACCGCGGTGAAGGCAGAATCAGAGGCATGAACTGGACATTAATACAAAGGCCGGGCAAATGTCCCAGGGAGTCAGGGAAGGCTTCCCAGAGAAGGTGCAGCTTGGCTCTAAGCTGAGCGGCACTGATGATGAAGGTGTCACAGGGCGAGGAGGTGGGGAAGGGCCTCGCGATGGCCAGATACTCAGATGCAGACGGTAGAAACTCAATTCTCTGACATTAATACTAAAATTGCAGAGGCAAGCTGAAAAGGATAATCCAGTCATTGTTCCCTTACCCCAGGCCACAGCAATCTGCAGGGTATTCATCCTGATTTGCTCACCACACCCCTTTCGCCCTCCCCCACTCCAAATACTGACTCAGCCAAGAGTCAGGCTCAAAAAAATCACTTCCCCTTCTCAGGCACTAGCACCCGTACAAACACACAAGCTCTCCTCTGCCTGCACCCACCAGCAAGCCTGCTGTTGGCGCTGCCACCACCTTCCGATGCTCGTTCAGGAACCCAGCAACGAGCAACCAAGGAAAACAGTGTCTATACACAGGGCAGAAGGTGAGAGGCTTCTTCTCTGTTTGGAGTTTTAAAGAAATGCCCACATTCCTTGGTATAACACACAGCTGGGTTTGGATCCAGACCATGCCACTTAGTAGCTTTGTAATCGCGGACACATTACTTAACCTCTGTAAACCCCGAGACCGTCATCTGGACAACAGGATGAAATCGGCACCACCTCACGGAGTCATCATGAGGGGAAAACAGAAAATGTGTGGCTACAGAATGCCTCGTAGATGCTATGGATTTACCTGTGCCCTCCCAAAATTCCTATGTTCAAGCGCTAACCCGTTAAATTAATTAAAACAAGGAGGCCACAAGGCAGGTGGCGCTCATGCCTTAGCAGCCTCCATAAGCAAACCAAAACCTAAGCCTGTGATGCCTCAAGCTGAAGAAATCGAAACCTACCACAAACCCATCACAAACAACCAGCCTGGCCCACAAAAGGCAACCGCTTAAGAGACAGCCAGCGACATCATTTCCTTGCTTGGCTTCCACATCTTCTGTATAAAACTCTCTCCCCTAGCTCCTGTTGGGAGAGCACCCCTCACCATGTCTGGGGTATTGCTGCCCCACTGGAATTGATTTTTGCTCAAATAAACTCTTAGAAATGTAATATGCCTCAGTTTGCTTGTAACACCCTAATGTGATAGTACTTGGAGAAGGGGCCTTCTGGAAGGTGATTAGGTCAGAAGGGCAGTGTCCTCATGACGGGGTTAGTGCCCTTATAAGAGACAGGGCGGCTTCCCCACCCTTTCTGTGCCACGGGAGGAAGCAGCAAGGCGGGGGCATCTGCAAGCCAGGAGGAGGGCCGCACCAGGGGCCACACCCGCCAGCCCCTTGATCTTGGACTCCCAGCCTCCAGAACTGAGAAATAATTGTTTGTTGTTTAAGCCTCCCAGTTGATGGTATTTTGGCAGCCCGCGCTAACTAAGACGAGAACCGTCGTCTCAAACCATCCATTCTAAGTATGGAAAGAGAAGAAAAATGTTCATGAACGGACTCTTTCCCAGGCCTCTGGCGCACTGCTTCCTAGTGAGAAGCCCTTCTGGGGGCAAATCAGCATGCAGCCCGCAGGGGGTTCAACTCAGGCCTCGGGCCTGACGTCTCAGGGATACAGGGAAGATGCAAAAGAACTTGTGGATGTGGAATCCCTCCGCTGTTAACACTGAACCATATCAGAATTCATTCTAATACAAAAGACATCTCTTAAGAACCTGGAGATCAGCACTTGATTCTTGAATTTGCACAGTGCCTCTCTTTGAAAAACTTCTTAGAGCTACCATGGCTTAGTCAGTACTCACCTACTGGGTGCCTACGAGGCGGCAGGCACTGAGTTAGGTGCTTTGGAATTAAAAGTGAAGGAGTTTTAAAGAAATGCCCACATTCCTTGGTATAACACACAGCTGGGTTTGGATCCAGACCATGCCACTTAGTAGCTGTGTAATCGCGGACACATTACTTAACCTCTGTAAACCCCGAGACCGTCATCTGGACAACGGGATGAAATCGGCACCACCTCACGGAGTCATCATGAGGGGAAAACAGAAAATGTGTGGCTACAGAATGCCTCGTAGATGCTATGGACTTACCTGTGCCCTCCCAAAATTCCTATGTTCAAGCGCTAACCCGTTAAATTAATTAAAACAAGGAGGCCACGAGGCAGGTGGCGCTCATGCCTTAGCAGCCTCCATAAGCAAACCAAAACCTAAGCCTGTGATGCCTCAAGTTGAAGAAATCGAAACCTACCACAAACCCATCACAAACAACCAGCCTGGCCCACAAAAGGCAACCTGTGGACCCTGCCGTCCAGAAGCTATTGGATGAGTTCATCAAGGTGGAGGGCGGGGCTTGCTGAGGGGGGCACCTTCATTCCCATCCTGCGGGAGTCAATCTAAGACCCTGAAGAGTTACATAATTCTAAAGATCCACCCGGAAGTTATATGCCTTACGTATACACCTCAGAGTGACTCTTTAGGAGGACAATGAAGTCATTCTCGAGGTATCCAAGTACACATGTCCTTTATCATTTACAAATGGCTTCAAACACTGCAAAGATGAGAAGAGAAGGCTTGTTCAAGAGCCCAAATGCACTCAAGTGGCAGAGCATGGACGCGAACCCAGTTCTCTGACAACAAATCCCGTGCTCCCGTGCACACCGTCGGGGACCCAGAGCAGCCCAGCTGTACTCACCATCCGCATCCGCTCGTCTTCAAGATTCCTGAGAACAGTGGCAAACTCCTGCAAAGATCTTGCTGGAAGAGAAAGGGGCCATGAGATGGATGAATAATGGGCCTTTGGCAGCCTTTCCAGATACAGCTATCACGTTATGGATTGAAATCCTCTGGCACATGCAAAAGCCTAACGTCAAATGCTACCCAATGCTCCCCTTATCTTTTAATCATTAACCATTAAGGATGACCCAGAAATGCAAGTTAATTCTAGCTGGCACTCTAGCCAGGGAAGGATTTCCTTCAAGGAAAAGACCAGCCTGTTCCTGAGAGGACCCAGAATTGATGAGATGCTGGCTGGCTCCCAAGCCTCAGGCTGGAAGGGGCAGAGTTCCGCTTAAGAGTTGAAAGATTTCCTGCCCAGGATTCGACCTCCTCAACCTTTGTTGTGGGGCTGCGTCAGAACCCAACCTTTTCTTTGGCACTAGAACAAAACAAACAGGGCTGCTGGCACTGGAAGCCCGTCTCTGGCTTCTCTTGGGTTCCTCCTGGGTCCCCAAGCCACTTATTAATGCAATACAGCCTGCAGCAAGGCGGTCAGATGGGGATGGTCTCCTAGAATTATTCCCAAAGGCAGCAGGCATTAAGTACAAGAGCCCTGAGGATATGTGGGACTTTGTGTAACGTTGGGAAAAGCATCCATATATTCAGGATTTACAATGACATGTTTTCACTGCTCTCAGCTCTCTCTCAGCTGCCTTTGCTCATCCCCAGACCTTGGTGCTTTGCATGGCAACAGGGACTCATTCAATATAACTTTAATTAATTCAGTATAACTTTCTCAATTCTTGCTCACTTCAGGGAGTCAACCAAGAGGCCCAATGTAAGAATACAGTGCAATGACTAGGCTCTGGCAAAGAAAGGTGTCTTGACATTGCAAAGCCTCTGTGCTCAGTGTTGCCTACAAAAGAAGGTGACGGTGAAGCGTGCAGCAGCACAGCGACGTGATAAATAGTAGCCTCACCCTCAGCCTCCTGTGAAGGATACAAAAGGGAGCCGTGGGGACCCCTGTGAGCTAGACACTGAGGCCCTCTCCCACTTGAAGGCAGCAGCAGCTACAAAGCCCCAGCCAACTGTTGCCAGGCCAGAATGTGGGGCCAGCTGATTAGATTCTCCAATTTTCAAAGAAGCTGGAAAACTGGAACATTAGGATGAATTCAGTTCATATGGTAACTCAATTTAAAAACTGAGTGTCAGAGAAAACATGGCTGCATTCTGATCTCGGTCCCTGAGCGAGCATTTGCCATCTCTTATCTAATTCTTCCCTCATCTACCTGCGTTCTGCCTTTGCTCTAAGTTCCTAGTACTATGGCTGGGGGAAGAAGAGCACAACAGCCAAGCAGAACACTGAGGGAAGAGGCAAGGCCCACTGCAAACCTTCAAGCTTTCTCCTGCCAGCAGGAGGGTGCGCAATCCCAGAACGCTAAGAAGAAGCCTTGAGCAGCCGCGGGTCCCTGCTCCTCCCTTAACTCTGCCCCCGCCACCCTTCCTATGACTTCTTCATTCATGACACTTCGATTCTTCCTCTCCGTGACCCCGCGAGGACACTGGCAGTTGTGATAAATGGCAGTTATGACTTACCTATACACATTTCATCATCTGTTTCTGCGTCTCCTATGCACTGAAATTTAAATTCATTTAAGGAATCTGCAAATTTCCTCTTCGCTGAAGACAAATCTAGCAAGAAAAAGAATGAAAAACATTAATTACTGAAATAAACTGGCTTTCATATTTGCTGCACTTTTGGGTCCTTCTACTACTATAACAGCCAGCAGATTGGTTCCTGAGTCCATTTCAAATCACACACACATAAAAAAAAAGTAGACTCAGCACAGTAAGTACTTATTTATAACCCAAAATACTGATTTGCTTTAGAAGTTAATGTTTCTGTTACATTTGAGTTAACAACTCCGGTCCTATCTAACAATTTTGGTCCCATTGCGAATTCCTCCAGCTACGCAGCGAGTTCTGGCATCTCCATTTGACACAGGTGGGAACCCACTTGCCGAAGGAGGGCAGAGAGAAAGCATGGGTCAGAGATGACATTAGCATCTAGAGCGCTGAGGATAGACTCTGTCACTGACCCCCCCTGTGGTCAGTGAAGGTGCCCCCATGGTGGACTCGACAATACCTTCCCCTGGTCCAACTCATTGCACAAACTGGAGCCGGGAGAAAGCGCTGGGAACTGCCCCATCTCTCCCGCCACCCCCCGGCCCAGGAACACCTGGACTTCCTCTTCCGACTCAAGTACACGTAAGGATGGAGTTCCCAGAACCCTCTCGGCAGCCCTCATAGACAGAGGGGCTGGCCAGCCTGACAAATTTCCACCTGGACTATTGCCCCGAGTCACCACATTCTGCCACCTCCATGGGAACAAAGCTCTGGCAGTGTTCTGGATTGGGCTGAAAACATACCCCACACATGGTATCTACAGCAAAAGCTCTCGGAGGCCATTGTCAAATTTAAAAAATAAGCTTTCATTTAAGAGAGCAATAAAAGCCAATGATCCTTCCATGAACCCTCAGCTTCTGTGAAGGGTATAAAACCACCAAGGTACCTTACAGCGGCCTGACAGACACGGCTGCTCGGTACAAATGTGCTTAACTTAATTCCACATGCAGCCTTCCTGCAGATTAGGTTAATCACCCAAATTACCCTCAACCATGTTTTCCTCATTGAAGGGGAAATGGCATTATGTTCAAATTCCCAGAGGAGGGAAATATGAGGCATAACTGGCAACAAGGCCTGGCTTTAATAAGATATTGAGGGGAGAAGGGAATGGGGGAATTCTGGCTTCACATGTCAACAGAACCTACTGGAATGAAAGCACCCATGATCCTCAGCACTTCTCTTTTTGAGTTCCCACGTGTGTCCCTTGAGGTCAGAGGTTATGTTTTCTCCATCTCTGGGTGTTGCCCCTGGCAGTGCATCCTGCTCAGTGTGTGCCATTTAATGTGTGTGTGTGTGCGCGTCGGGGGGGACATTGCATACAGATCCTACCCGCATTGTTCAGCTCACCAAGTTGAGTGTTCATTGCAAACAATGGCGCCAGTGAACAAGCCAGGCTGGGCTGTCCTGTTCTTGGGTCTGGACAGTAGCGGCTCCCTGCTCTGGAACAGCCCTCCCAGTAGCTCGGATGACACAGGTCCCAAGCTAACTGTGGCTTTGCAAGGTCCTCTGCTCTACATGCCTCCACTTGGGGAAAAGAAGGACAAATGGGAGCCAGTAGTCTCCAGTCTCTCCCTGGTTCAGTCACTTTCATGGAATGGGGCTTGGCAACAAGTCCAGCGATGCCGGCAGGGGAAGCAAGCATCTCTTCAAACCGGCCAGCCCAGGCTGAGGAGCTCCCTGAGAACACAAATCACACTCCCTGGCAAGTCGAGAAAGGAACAGATGCATCTGTCAGAACAGTGTGCGAAGGAAGGACTCAGGAGAAATGGACGACGTGGTGTCGTGCATGGAATGTGGGCCTGGTGCTGCTCCATCTCGTTTTAGTCAGAATGTTCCCAGGTCAGAACTCACAAGGAAACGCCTGAGCAACGGGTAAGGACAGGGTTGCTTCTTCATCCACCTAAAGATCCCCGTGCCTCCCCAGTAGGGCAAGGAAGTCTCAAGCTAGACAATCTTCTCAACAAAGTGGGGGGAAAAGGCGAAACGTGAGCCGGGCTCGGGAAAGATCCCAGCACACACCTGAAAAGCTGTGCTGCCAGGGGCAGCTGCCAGTGAAGATCAGGCCTGCCTCCCACTGCACCAGGGGGCCTCTGTGGGGACTTCGTGGGGCCTCTTCACAGGAGGGTACACTCACCGAGGAGCAGGGCCTGTGAGCTACGACCAGAAGGTAAGCTGATCTCACTGGCCAGCGGCACACAGAACAAACCTGAGGTGCGACGTGGGCCCCATGAGGCTGGTAGAGACGCTGGCCCCTGAGGGAAGATTAGGTAATGAGCACACTATGGAGTCAATACTGGGCGGGAGGCCCGTTGGGACAGCTGGGTCCACGGAGAATCCCAACTATGGGAATCGGAAAAGGAATTCGCGTCACCATGGGCTTGAATGGCCCAGGCTGGAGGGAGAAACCTCTCATTAAAGGTACAGTGGACACTTCTTGTGCTTGTTCAGATCTACGCCCCAGGCTTTGGGACAGCATCTCAAGCTGGCTCTGGAGAACCTGTCTTCGCCACTTGTACTGCATGGGGTTCTGATTATATGCCGCCCTGGCCCTCCCCACAACCTCCACCGCTTCCTGGGTTCAAGTCTTAACTCCATCATTTATCAGATATGTAACTAACCCTGGGTGAGTCGTAAAGTCTCCCTCATTGCGCCTGACAGTTGCCAGCCCTCCCTAACCCCTCAGGCTGTCAGGAGATCCAGGGAGACTGTCCCGAGAGCTGCAAGGCGGGGCTGGGCTATTCTTCCCTAATCAGTATAGGAATCCTCCAGTAACAGGACCCAGGGAAAGCAGGCCTGACAGTCTGTAATGAAGGAGAGCTCAGAGAAAGAAGACATAAAAGCACACAGCCTCTCAGGAAGGATGTACGACCCGACCAGGTCCTCTGAGCTGAGAGCCTGTACCACGTGAGCACACCAGGCTGCCTCACCCCACTCAGATAAACCTCTCTCCGTGACTTGGGTCAACGGGGTGGACATCCAAAAAACAAACTCCCGACGTCGCTGCTTCTTGCTTGCTTCAACCATAAAGGACTGGCGGCAGCTTGAGTAGATGCTCACCTTGGAGATGCAGCGGCACAGAGAGCCTTTCTGGAGCCTTCCCCGACACACACAGGACCCTAACACGCACATTCCAGGAAGAGGGGAGGAGGAGGAGGAGAGGCTGGTGTTGGTGCTGGCTGTGTGCCGAGCCTCGTGGCACCCTGCTCGTAGCACCCCACTGTTTCATGTTCAGGCAGTGCAAGACGCAGCTTGGCGCCAAGCAGGGTCAATAAGATTTACTTTGCAGAAACAGCTGTTGCAAGAAAGGCAGAAAGAAAGCCGGCCGGAGTGGAGAGAAGTCATAGCTGGCTGCCTCTGGGAAGGACAAGTGTCTGTTTTACAGAATAAGAAGACTGTGCCTCCCAGCGCAGACCCGGCGGGTAAGGTCTGTGGAGCAGCTACAAGTCTGGCCTTGCGAGGGAAGCCGCTCCCAAAGCTGTCCGCTCACTAGGGAACCAGAGGAAAGCGCCTCTCTTCCTGGTGCGACCATGCTCTCTGCCACAGCAGGTACTAATCTGCACCGAGTTTAAGAGAATTTAAGCCAAGTATGTTCTTTTCTTTCGGGAAAACGGGTTTGTCATAATTTTTTAAAAGTTGGATTCTGCATTAATTTATACAAGTTTTACCAGTAATACCACACGTCAAGCCATTTTCTTTTTTTGTACAACTTAACATGCATAGGCGCGCACACACACACGCGGACCCCCACTTAATGACGGGCTCAAGGTAAGCTTACAATTATATTCTCGGTGCACCTAGTGCCTTTCTTTGACCTCCAATGTTACCAAAATTGTATATGACCCCCTTAAAATGTTTTGCTACTCTGTCACATCTCCCTGGACTTAGACACTGAGTACAGATAATAAAGACCAGCTGCCAGGTAAGTACTTGCAACAGGCTTGGCCCCTTGGCTGGTGATTGCACAAGCACACCAAGTCCCCAGGCCTCACAAAGCTCTCCCTTCTCTGAAGGCCAAGTACACTTCCCCTGTGCCTCTTCACCTTGTGTTCGGAATGATTCTGGAACTATCCATGAGTGGTTTCGTGTCATTTTGCATGGGTGCATAGGACATGGCTGGACAAGGAGGCCCTCCCAACCTGGTGCGGTGATCTGATCGGGCACAGCAAATACAGGACGGCTTACGGGTGGGGTGTCTGATACGCCCCAGAACAGGAGACCATGGTGAGAGCTGAGAGGGCATCGGCCCCTTCAGGACTACAGCCTTTCCCCATTCCCAGGTAAACCCAACAACACAAAACCAAATTCTCTCTCCTCTCTTACCTTCTCCCACAGGAACCAAGGAAGGGCCTCTTCCCGAGTCTTCAGTACAATAACAGGCACCACCATTCATCCTGCCACACATGTCACAGTCAGACACCCACATGGCGTCCTTCACAAGTCTGTCTCTTCTGCAGCCTCAGCATCTCAATTCTGCTCACTCCTCCCCCACACGATCAGCAAACCCTAAGCCAAATACCCCACCTGCCTGGATAACTGCACTGCCTCCTCTCTGGTCTCCCCACATCCACCTTCATCCTTCGGTCAGTTCTCCACCCAGTTTTGTCAGCTCCCACGGTGAATCCTGTGATGGGTTCCCAGAGCTCTGAAAACAAAACCCAAAATCCCTCCAAGGCCTGAGACGCCCTGCGGGCTCTGGGCCACCGCCCTCCGTCTATGGGCTCCAGGCGCTCTGGTTTCCGCCGGTTCCTGGAACATGCCCTACTTCTACCTGCAGCCCTCAGCCCAAAATTCCTTCCAGAAGCCTTCCCTCACTTCTCTAACCGGGCCATCTCCTCGACTAGCAAGTTCCCTAGGGGTGAGGATCATGTCCCTTCATGCTCACCACTGGATCCTGAGAACCTATGTCACAGAAAGAACAAAGGGAGAGGGAAGTGGGGCACTCCACTAGTTCGTTACACCTTTCAAAGGTGAAATTCCCAATTCTATTTTTGACAAATGTAAAAAAGCAGGTTACATATGTTAGGAGAAACTTTCCAACTTTTGGACGTCTGGTTGGAGCTGTGTATGTACAAATGCGCTTGCTGTTAACATAAAACCACCTCCCCTGATGCTTCTATTGATGGAGATTCCCACAGAGCTGCAGAGAGCCGTCAGCAAGCTCAGGAAGCAAAACCTGCTCTACACCAAGGGACCAGCAGAAATGAGCGACAAACACGCCAACTGTTAGCCACAACCCTTTTTAGCCCCAGGACGTCCCCAGGCTAAAACAGATGAAGGAAGCATTCCCAGAGACCCTTCTGTTCTCTTCCCCTATATCTGGGCAAGCGGAGAACACATCCAATCAAAAACTGTGCTTGGAGAGGGAGAGGCATTCTCCCTCGTCACCATTTCCCCAAGTCTGCATGTGGCATTTTAAGCCTAGTTCCATTGATTAACTGTAAGAAAAGCAAGACGTTCCCTTGTTAAATGCCATTCTACAGCGTTAACCCCTGCATCTGATGAGCAAACAGAAACAGACCATGTTCAAATCTTACAATAGAACAACATTCCCCCAGAGCCTTCATCTAGTTTCTGTCACGCACAGTCTTACCTGTGGCCACTAGATGGCAATCGCCTGTATCTGAGAAGGTGTGCTAAGACGTAAGGAGAAATGACAGGGAGGGCAGCCTCAAATGCAGGGGTTCACAGCTACAGGGGACACCGTGATGAAGACACCCACAGGAGAAGGGACATATGCAGTAGGCACTCAATCAGAACGGAGGGAGGGGCCCTGCGCCCATGGGGGAGAGCTGCACTAACACATTCAGACGACCTGGGTTTATCTTATCCACTCCGCCTGACACTGGAAGGGACAGGGCTACAGAGATGAAGTCACCGCCAACGTGTCTCTCGCAGTCTCTCAAATCTGGCTGGAGCAGAGTCCGAAAACCCCTCATCTCACCCGAGGACGATATGCCCCCAACCCCATCAGCCATGGCATGTTACACAATGTGCGTTCTGATTATACATCTGTGTGCCTTTTCCTGAGGCCATTTCACCAAAACTGTGTTTCCTAAATGAGCCCACAGCCGGTACTGACTCTGGAGAATTTGTTTTTCCAACCGGAGCGTTAAGGCTAATGAAATTTTCAGAGCTGATTTTTGAAAAAGTCAAACAGAACAAAGAAAGGTGTGTCACCCTTTTCCACATGACGTTTCCAATTCTGTTTACATGGAAACACCCTTCAAGAATAATATGGCACACCCAAACCCACCTTAATATATATCAAAATAACCATAAATATATTATGTATTAATTTATTGGATACTTACTATGTAACACGTACCTACTAAGTATTTTAAGTCATTTCATCCCCATGACCATCCTGAATATGTATTACCCCCATTTTGCAGCTGGGAAAACAGACTCAGAGAGGCGAAATAAGCTCTCCCAGTCACACCGCTAGTGAGTGGCAGTATAAGAAACCGGGTCCCTCTGATTCCAAACTCTTAGCGACTACATGATATTGCCTAATGTACTCACACATTTGAGTATCTGGTATCCATGTACTCAAAGAAATGAATTATACGTTGCATATACTTGAGGAGAACACAAGTTAGAAGGGTCTAATCTGTGTATGTGAGCTTTTTAATTAAGGTAGAACGTGCCAAGGCAATCAGAGAGTAGGAAAAAAATAGCTACAGAAGTGCAGGGTGTTATTCCAGCTGGAGGAGGCCTCTCAAAAAAAAAAAAGAATAGGGAGTGGCATTTGAACTAAACCTTAATAGTTCATTCAGAACTACTTAGATATGTTGCAATGGGAGGTGGTGCAAGGCAGGAGAGACAGGCATGGGAAGGGATTCTAGAAGTAAGGACGGGAAGCAGACGCCGAAGCAGAGGACCTACCCAGATATAGCAGGGATTTAAGCTCCATGGACAAGAAGCAAAACTAGGAAGAGAGGTTAGAATCACACCATGGTAGGACTTGAATGCCAAGCAAAGGAATTTGGACTTCATCCCTAAGGAAATGGGAACCAGATTTTTATGCAGGAGAGAGAGAGACAAGATCAGCTTAAACACTGATTAAGCCTTGCACAAAGAAGCTGGCCCAGAGCGCAGTTTTGGGGTTTCTACTCTGCCTTCCCATCCTGCTTCACTGAGAAAACATGCAGCCACAGTCAAGGGCCTGCTCTCTGTGAGGGGACCAGATGACGCCTCTTTACCTAGACGTTGGTACACAGATCACAGGTCAGCCAGGAGGTAAGGAGAGTCTGAGGGATTCAAAGAAACTAGGAGAGAGCACCCTACTAAAAACTCCCAGTTCAGGTCCAATTAGGAGGGACCAGTGGCATCCTCACCGTATATACATAATTACATATAAATAACGTATACAAAGACATTTGTATTTACAAAGGGCTATATTAGCTTTTCATGATAAGAACACTGAGAGTGTGAGGGGTGGCACTGGATCCTTTATATACGACAGTACATGCCACATAGTAGCTGCTTAATAAACACTGGCCCATTGATGACCGTTATGTTAAGTGATCTGGTCAGTATCAGATCTACGACAAAAACCCAAGCCCTAAAGAGCCCTGTCCCAAATTTGAATCGCTCAGCCCTCACAGCAGAACCGGGGCACAGAGAACTGAGGTGCTGTATTCAGAACACTGACATGCCCATGACACCCAAGACTTTGTAAGACAACAGGTCAAAGCAGGAAAACTCCCTCAAGGAAAACAGTGGTGATTTGCTTAATTAAAACAAAGAAACCTATTTTGAGAGGGACTTATCAAGTGAAGCAGCAAAAAGAAAGGGTATTTCCAGGCCAGTTAATGATCTCGACATTCTCTCTCTCTCTCTCTCTCTCTCTCTCTCTCTCTCTCTCTCACACACACACACACACACACACACACACACACACACAGCTATTCAAGGGCAGTTCAGAGAAGCATGAACTGCATGAACTCTGCAAACCTGGGTTTGAACCCTGGATTAGCTGTAGACTTTGGGCAAACTATTCAACCTTTCCAAGTGTTTGTGTAACTGTGAGGATAATTCGTACCTCACAGGCTTGTTGTGGGAATTCAGAAGGGGGGAAGGAGGACCGTTACAGGAAGAGCAAAGGGTGGCCCTTATATGCTGGTGTTCGGTCTTTCCCACAAGCACAGGCAGAGTGGAAATTTACTTACAGGTTGGAGAGAAGAGAATCCACCAATCTTAATTAGCATTAAAATAAGGAATTTCTGCCTCGCTGATTCACCACACTACTCAAACAACCCCATTCCAGTGAACTACTAAGAACACGCTTGAGTCCCTCAGATGCTTACAAAACCCTGATGCATCTATACATTTAAAATTTCCTCTCACCTCTTGCAGAGAAAAGGAAAGGCAAACACCTAGACTAAATAACACTATTTTTTAATGGCACTGTAACTCAAAGTAGTACGGGTTTCTTCTTGAGAAGTTTATTAAACTCAAGCCGTGCCATGTAAAGGCACTGGGGAAAGAGTGGTGTCATCAAATCCTGTCTGTCAATTGTCTAGGGAAAGAGGCCAGCCTCAGAAGAACAGATGAAAGAAGGAGCCTGAGAAGGTGGTGTCTGTGCTTGGCGCCTAAAATAGGCACGTTTTAGAAAAAAAGAGGAAAAAAGAAAGCAGTGGGGGGCGCATTAAAAGGAGACCCCACAAATGAGATGAAGTATCTGTAGGGAGTCAGTGCAACAGGGCTGGGAAGACCGGAAGGGGCCACGTGGGACAGAGCTGGAGAGAGGTGAGTGCAGGATGAGGACGGTGAGCGTCCTTCCTGGTCAAAACCACACAGCGCTACTCTTACACCCAACGCCAAGCAGAGGAACAGGTGGGGGGAAGGGCAGTTGAGGCTGGCCAGGGCCTCAGACTTGGCTCTTCTGCTTCTGGAATGTCCTATCTTCTTAGAGCAGAGCTTCTCAAACTTTAATGTGTACCCAACCACCCAAGGATCTTGTCCAAATGCTGAGTCTGATTCCCTGGGCCTGGAAGCCAGAGCTTCTGCATTTCTAACGAGTTTCCAGGTGGGGCCAATGCACTGCTGGCCCAGGCCCCACCCTCTCCGACAAGTGCTGGGATTCCCACCCAGGACCTGACAACAAAAGTCACGGTGTCTCTTCCTTCTGGCAGCACTATGCCTAGAGCATACAGGACCCCGTTGCACCGGAAGAATGGATTCCTTGAGAGGACTTCTACTGTTGCAGAAGGAAGAGAATAGAACCTGGAATAAGAACCAGACATGGGCTAAATCCTTGCTCACCCCTCAACTTACTAAACACGTTAACAAATTCTTAACAAGCGTCACAAAGTTTGGCCTTAGAAAATTCATTTGGGAGGTTGGACCACTTAATCTTTAAGGTCCCTTCTTGCTCTAAAATTCCACCCAAAGTATCTTTTCTGTGCCTTATTTTTCTTTTTAATGGTGAGGGTATATAGTGGACAGTCCTACGGGGAGACACACCCACCTCGGTTATTCTCAGGGAGCAGTTTCCAAAAATCTAATTGAGAGAACACAGACTCTGTTAGTCTCAGCAAATAACCATAGCAACTAATACCCCCCAAATAAAATGATGTCTCCACAATGATGTGCTGGCTCAATTAGATTAAGAGGGTGACGTGTACCATCTCACAATTTATGATCGTAAACTCAGAGCAAAAGCCAGACCTTCTTGGAAGAGGTTTATAAGCAAAAGAGAGGCCTTGCCAATAAAATGAAGAAGAGACAGGGAGCGGGAAAGAGGGAATGGATGAGGAATTGGAGCGGGGCTGCCCTGCCTGTCCCAGGTTCCCACAGACAGGGCCCATGCACCAGACAGAACTCCAGAACTTGCTTCAACAGCTACAGACCTGAGAGCCACCACTTCTTCCAGGGAGTTGTAAAGCAACTGCCATTGCTTCCTCTTTCTGTGCCTATAACGTGCACGTAATGAAAGGACAGCAAATACTGCTATTTCAGAGAAGACTTCAGGGAGATTTACCAAAAGAACTGCAAAGCTTATAAATGAAAAAGATACTTGCAAAACAGTCCATCAGGGGTAACAATGGATTTCCAAGCCACGTTAATTTCTCCACAGGTCACCCTGGGTGCTGCTCTTTCTATTCCAAGGTCTTTAGAGAGGACCTGGAATTGTGAAGGGAAAACACGGCACCCATAAATCCTGTAACTGACCCTCTGTCTGCACCCTCAGGCTGCCTTCTGTGGCCTCTCACTCACATTTGCTCGAAACAACTCCCGGCAAGCAAGAACCTCACTTAAAAGGCAGGAAAAGGGAAGCCGAGGCCTATCAGCTCCCCGTACCTCCCGCACCTTTTCGAGCAAAGGACAAAAAGAAAAAAAAACAAACAAACCAAGAAAAGAAAAGAGATGCCGTTCGGAAGTGCTTGGCACAGGAGCAAGCACTCAGAAAACGATTGTTATTTATAACATAGTTTTTACCCAATAACATAATAAATAAAATGCCAGGCTGATTTATTTCTGTGTACAGATGAGTGGACAGCCAAGCCACGGGGCCCCCTCCCGCCCACATTTGCGCCCCAGTACGCTGCTGACCTCCCACGGGCATTATGATCCAAAAGGAATCACCCCAGTCCCTGGGCACAGCTCAGACACTCACCCCCCTGACACCACAGGAAGCTAGGGAGGCCGCTCCTCAACCCCCGAATAAGTTCAATTAAAAAAGGAAAATCCATCCATCTCCCCCCCGATTACATTAATGTTTCCTCAATAAAAAAAAAAAAAGTACCTAGCAATTCTGAATAGAGCCACAGCTAGTAACATTCTCAGAAACTCATCTCCCTTCCTTTCACGCCCTGTTTAGTGAGCCAGCTCCTCTGCATCCCAGGGAGAGTTGGGTTCTGGGAGCAGCAGGGAGGTCCAGGTGGGCACTATCCATCCTCCTCACGGGTTCCCAGCCGTGAGGCCTCTTCGCCCAGCACGTCTCCTCCCAAGCTCTAGCCCGCAGTCAAACTAGAAATTGCGCTTCAGCGAGCGCTCAGAGAACCCCCTCACTGCACACCATCACAGGGTTTGAGAGGCCAAAGATGAGCGTTTCTCAGAACATGGTTGAGTACCACGTGTGATAAACTTTCCTAGGGCCTGAACCCAATTTCCAGGGCCGGGCCCAGAATCTGGGCTCCCGGGCAGTTTTGACGCCTGCCGAAGTTTGAGAACCGTTATCACCTCAGAACATCCACTACCAAGGGCCAAGAATGGAACTCTCCGGATGACAAAGGTACAGCTCCAATGAGTACGCCGGGACTTCTCATTCCCGACAGGTTTACAACTGTTCCTGAGGCAGGTAATTAAACGCTCGGAGAGGAAGAAATCTAGGTGACAGTGTAGGTGGGAGGAGGAAACTCCACAATTCAACTTAAAACTCCCAAATTCAGAACCCTTTTTCCAGCAATGTTCTCCGTCACGTCTCGTATTCTGAAGCCCACACAGCCAACGAGGGAGGCCGCTCTGCTTAAGGCCTGACACGTACAGACTCTGCTCCCGGCACCTGGAGTCGTGAACGGCCCTGCTGCTGCCTGCCTACAAACCCATCCAGAAGCCAGGCTTCCCAACAAGTGGCAGCCCCTTCAGCACCTGGGGAGCCAAGCACTCTTGGATCCCAGGCCTGGGCTGGGGCTGCCAATCCAGGCTCTGCCCAGTTATTCCTCTCTGAACCTGCAGATAGTAAACCTGCCACAGACTCGTGTAACTCTAGGACACAGGCCCATAGGGCTGCTGAGAGACAGGTCGGGTTTCCGGGCGGGAATTCCCGCCCGTTCTCAGGAATTTTTTTCGCTTTCCCGTTCTCTAATCCCGAGATATAAGCTGTTTTCTGTTCTCCACAATGACTTGTTTCCACAAAGTGACGGCCGATACTGCCAACCATCTGGGTTCAAGGAGCCGATTTTCCCAATTTCCCGACCAACTTTTCTCGGGATTCGGGTACGAAACAGCGAAAAAACTCACAAGAACAAGTGGGAATTCCCACCCGGAAACCTTGGAGACAGGACTACTGAGGCTTCCTGGGCGTGCAGCCTGTGCAGTCGCACAGGAACCACCCTCAGAAGGGCCTGTTTGGTTTCATGCTATCCTATCACTCTTTGTAATTCTTTAACACTTTATCTTTGAACTTGTGTTCTGTGATGCCGTCCCGTGGGCATCACATGTGAGCATGCGTGTGAGCAGAGGAAACCTACACCACGGGTGTCAATCAACATGGCCGCCAGGCTGCCCCGTGGCCCCAGGTGCATGTGGTCTCTGCGACGCCCCATGAGCAGAGCACTCTGGTGGCCCCACAATGGGTGGGAGGTGAGCAGGACTGAAGTGGGTACAATGTAAACGTGTTATGTGTACACACGCGTAACAGAGTGAGTGCAAACACTGGCAGCCCTGAGAGGCCACACTTTCCATTTGAACCAGAACTTGCCAGATGCAAAAGAAGGCAATATTGTTCTAAGAAACCTGAAGGGCCAGGGAACCCTGTCACAGCCTTTCCTACTCACGTTATTTCCCTGGGTAAGCCGACACCTTCTGCTGACCAGGAAGACACAGAACAGGTAAAGATAGAGCAACCCACAGTCCTTTTTCCTTTCAGTGCCTCCTTACTTATCAGTAAGCCGAAGACAGAGAATGTTGGCAGAATGGACGCGAATCAAGTGAAATAAAAAGTTGAGTTAGTTGGTGCCGTGTTTCCACCATTCTGGTAAGAACAAAATTAATATGCATATGACATATGCAATATGAACTGTGTAATTTCCATGATTCTGCATACAACTCAGCTGATCTTATATTTACACTTAAAATTGGCATTGCCCAACATAAAGATGAACAGTAAAATTCATACCAATACTTAAAATTTTTAATTCTTCTTTATTTAGAACAACGTTAAATAGCAAATGAAAAGCACCACACGCCAACACAGACCATGAAAGACAAGAAAAAGCTTTCTACTTCCATACCTCCAACATCACTTATTTCTGCTTTATGAACAAGGGTCCCCACAGATTAAACAGCCAGCCCTGGGCACAGGGACACCTGGGCTTGCTTGTCCACCCCCCACTTTCTCCTTTCCTCCATCCAGTACCGTGAGGACGACTCGTTCCTGCTGCCTCACCGAGGCCAGGCCAGCGCCATCTGCGCCCTGGACTCCTAACTGGCCTCCCCACTTCCTCCCGGCTCCCCTCAGGACCACTCGTCACTCAGCTGCCCAGGAGGACCTTTGCAAGCAGATCTGATCTTGTCACCACCCCTTCTACACCCTCCCCAATTAGAACTCTTCCCTTTCGTCTCAAACTAACAACACATCTGACTAAGGTGTACAAACCTGCACAGCCCACCAGCCTCGCCCTCGCTGAGCTCCAACCCCACTGGCCGACTCAGACCCTCTCCGGTGCAGGCCTCCTCCAGCCACAAAGCCTCATGGGTGGTGCCCCTCTGCCTGCAGTGCTCCCCCGACCCTCTCCACCTAGTTAGTGCCCCTTCGGCCTTCACAGTCCAGTTGAAGGGTCACTTCTTCAGGGAAGTGGCCGCCTCTCACCCCTCACCCACTCCCAATGGTAAGCTCTCGTGGCGCCCTAGAATGTCCCCACCCACTCCTTTACACATGAGGTGATTGCCTTTGATTTTCGTAACCAGTTAATGTGTACCACCCCAATGACATTATAAACGCCAGGCAAGCAGTAGCCAGGCCTGTTCTGTTCATAAAAGGATGCTCATCGCAGTTCTAGCCCCCAATAATGTTTTTAAATAAATGAATGAATACACAAATAAGAAGGTGACTCTTTGAGAGTTCAGTCAGTAGAGTGACAAATTCTGTAATCCCCTTTTTACAGAAAGGGAAAGCTGGGTCACAGAAATGAAGACAAAACAGCCATCCCTTTATTCACCCCATTACACACGCAAAAGAAAACAAAGAGAAGCCCATTTCCGAGGCTTAGCTTTGAGGTCACAACACACATTCCCCACTCACCTTCCTCCTCATCTAACAGTATGCCTGTAATGTTTTCAAGGTACCGCTAATTCTATTTTATCACTTTGCCTACAGGCAAATGATAGAAGAATTTGCATTTGTGTATCTAGAGAGCATATCTAGGTCAGAGTTTGAGATATATAATCTGGTGACAAACTGTGTCAATTGGCATCATGTAAATGCAGAAGCCATCCTGTCTAAGAAAACAGGTATCACTGAAGGGAACACACACACACACACACACACACACACACACACACACACACACAAACATACCCTTTGGGGAAGAGTTTCTCGATTTGGTTTTTTAAGTTCACCTGCATCACATCACCCCAGACTTACTAATTCAGAAATTCTGGGAATCAAATCTGCAAATCAGACTGGGGAATCAAATTTCCAGATTGGAAAGTAAATCTGGAAATCGCAACACGTTTAAGCTCCACTGTTATAGGAAGACACTGTTGAGTAATTTGTGTAAATACCAGGGAACTGGAAGAAGCGACTAAGACAGAACCTGAGAAAGCAGAAAAACAAGAAAGAAAGGGAAAGCGATGTCCTGTAGACCCGGGAAGTCCCTGGCAACACGCCGCCAAGAAAGCAGCAGGAAACTGTTCCCAGGCAAGAGACGGACCATGGAAAAACCCGAGGCCATTGTTGGCTATAGTCATTAATTATTCTGGCCGGCTGACTCTCGTGGACACGTTCTCCTGTCTCAAGGTGCTCCAAGGATGGTCAATAAGAAACCCTGTTCACTGCAGGAAGAACAGGGTGACCTTGAGCCAGAGACCTGCAGGCGCAGGGCCACCTCCCACAGTCTCCCAGCTTCCTTAGGCATCTGAGAAGAACCCTGTACCCAGGAGCCCTCCCGGGACTGCAGTCCCAGCCCCTGCTGGCCCACCCTCAGCACGACCAAGACTCCCTGCCTCCTGCCAACCCAGAAACCCTGAGGAACAAGAAGACCCGCAGGAAGCCTCCCAGCACCGTTCCACCACGTTCACCGTCCCCTCCTGCAGTGGGTTGAATGATGGCCCCAACATTCATGTGCACCCAGGACCTCAGAATATGACCCTATTTGGAAATCGGGTCTTTGCAGATGGAATTCGTTAATACAAGGTCCTACTGGATTAAAACCGGCCCGAAATCCAATGCCTGGGTGCTTATACGTAAGAAGAGGAGAGGACACAGACACAGAGAAGGAGGAGGCAGAGAGTAGAGCGATGCAGCTAGAAGCCAAGGAACCCCGAAAACTGCCAGGAGCCAAGGGAGTGGGGAGCAGCAGGGCAAGGCCCCTCCCTAGAGCCTTCCGAGGAAGCAGGGCCCACGAAACCCTGATTTCAGATTTCTGGCCTCCAGAACTGAGAACCAATTTCCACTGTGTAAAGCCTCCCAGTCTGTAGTCATCTATTAAGGCAGCCCCAGGAAGCTCATTCAGTTCCTCTCTTAGGAAGCCTGAGACCTTAAGTCCCATTGTCCCCAAATTCAGGGAGTTCCACAGCACACAAAGAGCGGCCTGCAGAAGGCCGGGGTCTGGCCTCCCCGAGGGCCGCCGCCCACACGCGGGCCATCCCGCTTCCGTGCTCACCGGCCCCCTCACACCCTGCCCAACCCCGTGGGCACCTGGCTCCCTCCACGGAACCTTCCAAGCAGCAGCTTCACACACACTGCTGCCCAGGCTGGCCCCCACTCTGTGCCCATCCACACACCCGGATTTCTCCCTCCGAGCACGTCCCACACGGGCTCAGGTAGCAGCTCCCAGAGGGCGGAGACCATGTCAGTCCTGTACTCCGTCCACCACGGCTTTGTACACGGGAACAGCTCAAAATGTCACCGCGTACATGAGCAAATGGACAAATAGGTAACAGCGTGCACAGACGTCCCTCGTTCTTGGCCCAGATGTGGGATGCATGTTAGTAATTCTGTTTTCTGTGTGACTTCTCATGGCTGTGACTACCCTCCTGTTCAAGTACGTCTCACACTACACACATCACTCATTTACTCTGTTACTCCTTCAGAACACGATGTATGGAGCGCCTATGTGCCCGATACACTACTCACTGGAGAGGTAAGCAAGAAGCAGACACAGCCTGTGCTTCCACAGGCTCCACAAGGGCGGTCGGGGCGGGGGGGGGGGGGGGGGGTGTAGTCAGCCATTGATAACCTCACATCCAAACCGAAAAACCATAAAACTATCTTTTTCAAGAGCCTGTCTCCTCTGCTCAACTATTTCCCACTCTGGGTTCCTCGGGCCCAGAACAATGCCTGGCACATAATAGGCATCGATAATCTGGGCTGCAGGATGAACAGATTCAGAATGGGTGGGAAGAAGGGAGGGGAGGAAGGGGGAGGGAGGAGGGAGAGAGGGAGGCTGGGGGGGAAGGGAAAGGAGGGAAGGGAGGAGAAGAGGGGGAAGGGAGGAGGGAGGAGGGAGAGAGGGAGGGTGGGGAGGGAGGGGAAGGGGGAACAAGGGGAGGGGGGAAGTGGGGAGCGAGGAGGGAGAGAGGGAAAGGAGCAAGTTCCTGGTACAAACTGGCATCAGTAATGATGGAGAGATGGAAGGATGCATGGATATCTAGGGAGCAAAGCACCTGGGATGAAACATGCACCAAACACGACCTCCAAGTGCAAAAGCTGCCACAGCCCCCTTAAGTGGTACGTTCAGAACCACATTATTTCATCTCAGACCAACCAGCTGCCTCTTAGCATTTGAAAGAAATGATGACTCGACATGAATCTGCCATCCACCTCTTCTGCAAACATTTAGTAGAAAATCAGCTTCACCAACACAAATATGCTCTCATATTTCCCACCCCTCCCCTTTCCTTCTGGAATGGGGGTTTTGAAAGCCTGTTTGGCCTGTTCTCCCCCACCATGGAGAGTACTGCTCTAAAATGTTGACTCTTGCCAAAATGCATACCACACACCACTACCTGGCTGTGTCATTTTTAATTATTATTTGTGTGGTTCTTCCTTTAGCACCAAAGAGACACTTTTCTCTGAGGGAATCCGAGCTGACTCTGAAAATTTCATTGTCATTTATGACTGGTGGCGGGGAGGAGGGTAATACCGGAGAGAAACACAGGGATCTGGGTGGGGGGGTCCTTCTAACAGCATGCCCCGTGAAAGGCTTCTATGGCAGCCTGTAGTAAAGAATCGATTTGCAATAAAAACCAACCCACAGAGCCCCAACATAAATGTTTACTTTTCCACAGAACAGCTGGGTCTCAGAATGACAGAGGAGGTCCTGGCATCCCTCACCTTTGGGTCTGGCTGGTGTCATGTTAGAGTCCCTGCATTTCCAGGGTCTCCTTGGTCTCACTTCAGTAATGGAAGTGACCGTAATTCAGACCATAGGAGGCCGTTCTTCCCTTTGATTCCCTCTGCCGTAGTAAGAGTAACTCTGAGTGCCTCAGAACAACTCAGTTTTCTTGGCTCCCAATCCAGGCCCAACAGTGCCATATATCTATTCTGGCAATAGGTTCATTCGTTCACCCCCTTCCTCTCCCCTGAGCACCTCCTGTGTGTCAGGGACCGTGGGGGATGAGGAGAATAAAACATTGAGCCAAACTGGTATCGTCCTTACACTTCCCGCCTGCAACCTACTGAAGACAGACGCTTGACAAATGCTATGACCATCTACAATTTCAGTGGCAAGAATGTGAAAATGCAGACGGAGGCCAGAAAGGAAAGGTGTGAAGAGGAGGCAAGCGAGCTCTCCCTCCCTGACCAGGCAGCCAGCCACATGAAAGGCCAAGGGGGAAGTGGCTTATCAGCCACAGAGAAGTAAGACTTTGAGACAGGCATTAGGAATTCCCGTAATACTGTGGTGACGGCTTCAGGGGTGGATACAGGTGTCCGAAATTCAGAAATGATCAAATTGTACAATTCGACATGTGTAGTTTTTTTGTCTGCCAATTAAGCTGTTTACAAAAATACCAATAATTTCCCCAATAATTTGCCACCTACCTATTCTCATGATCTCCAGGATGATGAAGGTTCCAGTAGCCACAAACTAATGTGACCGAGCTACACCCAACCTCCCACACTCTGCCATATTCCTGTTCTCAGTCTGCTCACAACTTTATTCATTCGTTCAACAAGGATTTGTTAAACACCTACTATGGGCCAGGTACCGTCTACTTGTTTTTTCCACGACACTACAAACAAAAGCAAGCATCACCCAGCCTCCTGGAGCCTGGAGCTTCCGACAGATGTGCAGCCAAGGAGAGGAGACAGGTGTTGTCTATATACAGAGAAGGACCTGCAGCCTTGTCAGAACTCAGAGCAAGGCTACTCTGAAGGACTGTCAGCACCGTGACAGACAACAATTTATTGAAAGCTTGCTATCTATGTGTCCAGCCCCTAAGTGCTTTAAAGATACAGGATTCCCCTGCTGTCCAAATGTAGAGCATTCCGGGGCCCCTTCCGTAAGCTGAAATGGGGTAAAGCGAAGAAGCAATTACGTTAGGACACATCTTGCGAACGGATGCACAAAATAAATCCAGGTTAAAGCACAGACGCTCACAGAGACGGGTCAGAGCTCCGAGGCTGGATGCTGAGATGCTGAGTGTGTTTCCCGGGGGAGGAGTTGGGTGAGGCCACTCTCGCTGCTCAGGGTTCGAGCTGCCTCTAGGAGGGCTCGCTGCAAAACAAACGCTGAACGCTATTTTCGCTTCTCACCGTTTTTCATAAAAGTGAAAATCCTCTTCAGATTTCTTTCTGTTAGCGAAAACAGGTACTAATGTAGGTCTTTTGTGAAAGTGAAGTGGTGTAAAGTGAACTTTTGCAAAGCAGGGGATTATGTATTATGTCATTGAATTCTTGCAAAATCCTCTGAGGTACGTAGTATTGTTTAAATCCATTTTACAAATGGGAAAATTGCCAGTAAGTGACGAAACCAAGACATACACCCAGGAGCCTGTCTCTAGGCCCCACAATTTTAAAATCTAAGCACCACCACCACAAGTTGCCCATCAATTGCCCCAGAAAGCCACTTTACAGGCTAAGCGATTCCTCCAGTCCAAACTTTACTGAGAAGATTCTCGGACTCTCCCCTTTCTGTTCTTCTACCACCTCTGGAGCTTGACAAAGGCAAGGGAGATCACAGCTCTCTGTGCCCAAGGAAGGGCTCAGTGTCCAGGTACTTCAGTGGGAGAAGGAAAGACAACCCCTCAATTCCCGGGCTGCAGGCAGAGTGGCACCAGGGCTTCTGGCTTTGCTGTTCTGTTGGTCTTTCGAACACAAGTAAGACACAACTTACTGGGTGAGATCACGGCTGTAATGACGGCAGTCAGTCCAGGGTAACGCAGAGACGCCCCCGAATCAGAGAACCTTTCCACCAGCCCCTGTCTGAGACACTCAACGAGATCACGTAAAAGCAGTCCAGCTGCTGGCAGTCCACAGGCAGCAAGGAGCCAAAATGCAGCAACATGGCAGAATGCGTGTGAGAAGCGGATAGAAATCCCTGAGGCGACAAGCCATGGGCTTCTGTATTAACAGCACAAATCCTGGAATGAGAGTCATTTAGCGAAAACTAAAATAAATCTGCTCCAAGACAGCCTCCATAAAGAAACCAAGCTCTCTGAATTTCGTGAGAGATACAAGGATGGCTTGAAGAATCCAGATCCTGCCACGCTGACTTTCTTTCCCAAGGAAAGCCTTTTACCTTGGCCAGCAGACACATTGATAAAGACAAGTCTGGCAATGCCTGCATGGAGGGCCGGGCCCGTGTCCCCAGAGGACAATGGGGTCCCCTCAACAATACCCACTAACACCTGTGAACACCCCACGACGCCTCAAAGGCCAGATGCCTTCCATCTGAGACGTGTCTCCCCCAAACGACCTCTGGCTGCTCAGAGCCCACCTGGTCAATCACCCCCTCACCCTTTTCCCTACTGCTGAACTCACTCACACGGCCCTGTCTTTTCTCATGAACATTTCTCTGCACAGCATTACCTGCCTGATCACAAAAAGCCTACCGACCCCTCTAGCACAAGTGCTTAGCATTACTTCAGCAAGCTCTGGAAAGAGGAGGGCAACTGTATTCCACCGTTAGAGTATAGTTTCAGTTCTGTCTTTCTGGCCAACGTGAAGCTTCTTCCGGAGGTTGGAGAGGGGGCGTGTGTGTTGGTAGAATGGACCCTAGAAATGCACGGACGCTAGGAACAATCTGCTGTGACCCCAGCAAGTCTCCTCATCTGTCTGCACCTCGGCATGAGGAAGAACAGGAGAGCAGCTGGGCTGCTGGACAGAGGGCTGGCAGTCACGTGCACGTGATGATGGCCGAAGCCAGGGACAGGGCGGATTAGCAACAGAGACAGAGCCTCTGGTTCAGGAGGTGAAGAGGGCCAGGAACCGTGGGAAGACCCACAGGACAGAGCAGGAGAGCCAGGGAGGGATGCCGAGGGGGGTGAAGGAAGCATGAAGAGCACCCTGCGATGAAGGCAAAGGAGTAGAGTCTGAAGAAAGACGAGGACTGCTAAGAACAATCGCTGCTTTAATGAACCGCGCGGTCCCGGGGACCTGTGAGACGGCAGGTGCAGAAGGGAACCACAGGCAGGAGCCAGACGTCAGAACTTTTGGGGGTAAAGCAATAGCACTGGGAAATGTGGAGTACTCCTTCAAGCAGTCCAGATGTGCAAGGAGCAGCAGGACAGGACGGTTCCTAAGCAAAAGAAGCACAAAGGGGAGTTTTGTGGGGATCGGCACTTTCCCCCGCCTTGTTCTAAAGATAATAAAGACTTCAGCACGTTTGCAGACAAAGGAAAATCTGCCACTAGGAAGGGAGGAGGGTGACAATGCAGGGGGAGGGTGTCCTGGGGTTAAAGCACCCAGAGAGGCAGCAGGACCGCACAGAAGAGGGTGAGCGCTGAGGGTGCCAGGAGGGTCCCCTGGGAGGAGGGTGACTGCCGTCCACTGCTGAGCGTGTCAGGAAGGGCTCCTTTTTCTCTCCAGCCACACAGCACATGTTATTCAAAAACCACATGGCAGGTAATACTTGAAAATGAACACACATACCTTCCCAGGAGTCATTCATCTATTTGGAAGACAAGTCGAATACAAATGGGAGCGCTGTGGGAAGGAACAGACAGAAGGGGGGCTGCAGTTGCTTTACCTGCTCTGAAGTCTTGTGGCTTGTTTGTTACTCTGTGTGGGGGGTGGGGGGGAAGGGGTGCATGGGCATCTGTCACACCCAAGGTCAAGGGTGAGGAAAATAGAGAGAACAGAGTCCACACCTAATTCATCATGAAAACCTACTTGCATTATGTTAGCTAAGATGAAAATGATCCTGTCAATCTTTCAAAACATTTTTCAAAACTGCAGACCTTGATTCCCACCCCTCTGCCCCCTTTTAAAGTGCCGTGTGTGGCCCAGAGAAGATGGTGATGAAACCGCTTTTTTTCAGATCACGTTGGAGTTAGGGACGGAATTGCCATGGGATGGAAAACAGCCCGGCAGAGCCTGTCAGTAACTGACGAGCGGGATCATTACCGCCAGCGTAAAACCCAGTTAGTGCAAAGATAACTGATGACTCCTGGGATCTGTAACACTCAGGCATTCATCCTCTGTCAGCTGTTACTTGGTCAGGCCAAGAAACCAAACGGGAGGGAAGGAAAGACTGCCTGGCCCCCAAATCAGAAACGCATTGGTGAACTCCCACAGGCCTTGGCTGGACTATATACAATGAGGGAGCTGGTCCCTGTTTTACGAAGCTTCCAATCTTGCAGTCCGCTCCAGGAAAAATCCAATGTGTGAAAACCACACAAAGAATCATAAGTCAGGGTACAGATGTTCAAAACTGAAGTCATTTTTTGCCTTGCAAAGGACTCACGGTGGCAGGATTCTTTCACGTGCTCACCGTGGCATCCACACCACCTCCACAACAGAGATTTGCACACAACTGTTCTCTAATGCATGTGAGGCTGGAGAACCGTCTACGGTGAGAATTTGACCAAAGAAAATAAGGAAAAAATAGGAAGAGAGTAAAGGACGCAAACATGATTGGGAAAACCACAGGGCCACACACGATATTTACTTCAAACAAGCTTTCGCTTGGTTCAAAGTTCTATGGTCTCAAATTTAAATGACCCCAGGGAGATAGATGGCCACCCTGTCCTATGATCTCCTATTACCATCAGAATGCTGACCAACAGCTCTGGGAGTATCTGATTCACAGTCCAGGAAAAAACAAAACTAGTGTCTAGAGTGACTTACAGTTTAGTTTAAATATGGTAGCTGAGAGGGCTGGCATTTTATAGCAGAAATAAACAATCCCAAGTCAAATGCATTTGGACAAATCAACTTCTCCAAATGAAGTTCAAAATTCCTTTCTCCCCAGCCACTCCCTTTCACCAAGGAAAGCTTTACCATCTCCAGTTGGACTGAACTATGTATGGAGTCCCTCCCAGGCGACAGCATTATTCTAGGTCGGAACCCAGCCCAGGCCCCACCCTCACGGGACTCCACAGCCCTGCTTCTGCTTTGAAGCAGACGGTTCCTGAGCTCACACGCTACCCAGTTCTCAGCGTTGAGCTCGTGCCCTTGCTCTTCCCTCCACCAACAATGTTTAGCTTCCCCTCTCCACTTGTCTAAATGGGCCGTTCCTTCAAGTGCCATCTCGTCCAGGAAGTCCTCCCGTATCCCATGCCAGCCTGCCTGCAGCAGCTCCCTCCCGCCACACAAAGCAGCTGCCACTTCCCTCCCTTGAACCTCTTCGTGGCACTCTGTGCCATTTAATGGCAGTTATGACGTTATGGTCCTGTCCTTTGCTGTTTTCACTGTGTGGCCTGGCCTCGGGCAGCTTTCCCAAGGCTCTGTTTCTATATCTTTAAAACAAGGACATAAGAATACCTAATAATACAAGAAAACACACCCACTTTTTATTGAGGTCCTACTATATATACACCAAAGAGAGCCTGTGAAATGTAAAAACATTGTTTCATTTGGTCCTCGAAATCCTATGAGAAAGACGTTGTTATCCCCATTTCACAGGTGAGAAAACATGATCAGAGAGGCTGAGTAATTTGCCCAAGGGCCACAGACAGCAAACAACAGGCTAAGACTCACTGTGGCAGCCCTACCCTCCAGGCAGTCTCTTAACCACTATTCTCCACTGCTCCCCTTTCTTCCGTTTCCTACCTACCTCACAGGGTAGGTAGGTTCTGAAACTATATGTGAAAAGTCTTTAGCATATTGGCTGGTTCTGGGTCTTTCTGTCTCCGTGGTAAACTGCTTTAAGGGCGAGCTATTGACTTATGTCTATGCTTTAATCATATTAATCAATAGATTGAATGAATGAATGAATGAATGAATGAAGGACATCTGCTAAACTACCAAAATAAGATAAGGAAGCATCTCAGCAGTGGTAACTTAATATTCTATACATTGATCCTCACAGGACAGCAAAACGAGTCTCCTTCCTCCCCAGCGCCTTCTCCACAGACACAGTCTTCACTCCCAGTATAAAGGGGAGAGGTCACCGCTGTGGAGACCGGGAGTGACGCAGCACATCCCAGAAGCAGCAGGCCCAGTTCTGCAGCCCCACTGCAAGGAAATCCCGTCCAAATCCTCTTTGCCAGACTGGAGAAGGTCAGGAAGACTAATCCTCCAGAGGACCTGAAATTCTGGCGCCCGGGGCCATGCCAAAGGACAGCTGCCTGGGGGCAAGAAGACGGGCCTGGAGGGGGCGCGCCCCACCCTCCCTCCTGTTCTGTGCTGACTCTTCCCAGCCTCACGCATACACGCCGGCTCCCACCTGAGGGCAGGTACTACCCTGGTCATGTGACTGTGGGCAGGGCACAGGCCCAGCCAAGCCTCCGGCTTCCCATCTGCAAAATCCAGATCATACCAGCGCCACCCTGTCAGTGCTGTGGGCGGAGTGGATGGACGGTCTGCAGAGCCAGTGACTGGCATGTGATGGGAAGTCCGTGCGTGTCGGCTGCACATGTGAGCAGCGGTGGGGACACACGTGAGCTGCACACGCCCTGGCCTTCTGTGTGCAGCTGCGCGGCCTGGAGCTGCAGGCGACCCGGGTGGGATGTTACACAGGGGTGCCTGAGGTAGGCGATTTACTACACCTCTCGGACAGTAACGAGAGCTCAAAATGTGTGCAAACTGCCAGTTACAGAGACAGGCGCAGGGATGCAAAGGGCAGCACAAGGGACAGAGTCAGTAATACTGTCACGACTGTGTACGGTGTCAGATGGGGACTAGACTCATCACTTCGTAAATTACATCAATGTCTAATCACTATTGGTACACCTGCAACTAATATAATATTGTATGTCAACTGTAATTGAAAAATAAAAAAATAAAGAACTCAAAATGTGCTTGGTCTTAGAGGGAAGAAAAGGTGTGCGGATGGGATGGGGGTAAAGAGACAAAAAGGGTAGAAACGCAAGCAGAGAAACAAAGTAAAGAAAGGGACATCCCCTGGCCAGCTGCCAACAAACCAAGAGCTGCGCTGGGAGCAAGCCCAGACTTGGGCGCAGTACAAAAAGATCCCTGTGAGGACTCAGCGCTACGTGTATCAAAAAAAGAGACCCGGCGGTCAGTCCTGTCCTTTCAGCCATCACAGCAAATACAACCAGCCAGAAGAGCGGGCCACCAGCACGCTGTGTCCACCGGGCTGACACGCAGTTGCATTGGCTGATTTTAGTATTTAGAAACTGATACGTCCCTGTACATAATAAACAGTAGACACAGAAGTCTCTTCCTTTTCTAAAAATACATACGTCTGCAGCTCAGCACTGAGAAGGCCATCGAGAGCACATAACAAAGCCAGCACGCGCGGATGTCTGGCCACCAGCAGGAAAAGCATTTCCTTCATCAACAGCCAAAGGCATGAAGTTACCCTTCACCCGGAGGCTGACTCCCTCTTGAAAACAGCCTGGCACAGAAGGGCTCATGATTTGCCACAGACTGGACCTGACCCCCACCTCTGCCACTTGCAATTCTTCCTCAGTTTCCTCATCTATAAAGTGGGGGTGATGAACGTATCCACCTGGGGGGTGCTTGAGGGGATTAGAAATGACGACTGCAAAGCACCGAGGACAGTTCCCGGGAGGACACTTTCTGGGAGGAGCGAGCCATTGCTAGACAGCAACTTGGGTATTTCTGGGATCCCAGGTCTCTGCTGCTCCCTCCCCGTTCGTCCCCCTCTCAGCCCTGAAGGAACCCAGCGTGGAAGAAAAAGACTGAGCTTCCCTGCCCCCCAGCAGAGCTGCAGCTCCTGACGGCCATTCCCGGTGCTCGTGCTGGGCGGCAATCCCAGGGCCAGGGATCAGGAGGCTGCTTGTCAGAGCAGGCACCGAGGAAGAAGAGCAAGCCCGGCCTCCAGGGCGCATGGCTGGCCTCTGCCTGCCTCGTCCTCAGCCACGGGCCAGCAGGGCTCACAGAAACAACAGGAAGGTCTCCTGGAGCTCAGACAAGGAGCTTTGGAAGGTCCTGATCCCTCTGAAACAGAATATGATTGTGAGTGAATGTGCATTTTCTTGGGAGAACATTCATCAGATTCTCAACAAAGGCTGTGACATGCCCTTCAAAAAGAAAAAGGCTTTAAAGCCACCAACTCATTTAGGGGAAACAAGAATGTCTGAGAAAGAAAGAATAACATAAAACGATCTCTAATTGTTAGCTTATGTGTAATGAACTGACCGGGGTGTTACCGTGTGTTATCTCACTTTGTCTCCACAACAGTGAAAGGAGACACTTATCATGCCCGGATGAGGAAACTGAGGCTCGGAGGAGGTCACCACTTCCCAAGGCCCCTTAAGTGGCAAATGGCAGAGGCAGGACTCAACCCCGAGAGTGTCTGCGGCCAAAGCTCAGGATCCTACCATATCCTAGTGGCATCTTCTCCAGGCCAAGGTCCAGACCTTACCAACTAAAAGGAAGGGAGGAAGGAAGGGCGACAGGAAAGAGCGGCCGGAGGAGACAGGCTGGTTATTATCTGGTTATTATCTGACTGACGCTTCAATACTCTTTCCACTAAACCATCCTGCCCGTGTCTTCACACACTGATACTGAGAAATTTGTCTCGACATCAGGAAAAAAACAAGAAGTCATAGGAAGTGAGAATCAGTACCAAAGCCTCAATGCCCCTGCCGGGAAAATGGGGATTACACATTAGTCCCCCATGCATACCTGGCATGGAGTAAGCACTCAATGGATGGCAAGCATCATTACTGCAATCCGGTGAAACAGCACGCGCTGGGGACCAAAGGCGCCCCCTGTATGTCAATGAACCTCACACTGTTTGCTTCGAAGAGCCCCCCTCCCCACTGCATCCCTGACCTCCACTCAGATGCCAGTGAGCAAGAGGCCTCAGCTTGGCCCCCAGGAGTGATCACACTCTCCCCGCAGCTGCACACTCGGGAAGCCAGCAGCAGCAGCCAGCAAGACTTGGGAGCAAGCCTGGGCCCCAGAGCCAACTGTCTGGCATCGTCCAAGGTGCTGAGAGGTCTTGGAAACCTCCAGGCTGATGATAGGAGGTAGGGAATACTCATGGCAAGCTTCTCCAAATGCAGAAAGAAACCCAGAAAGTAAGTGCGAGAAGTTACCAAAGGTGGGGAAGATCCACCTCTGACCCAGACGTACCAACAGATGAAAAAGCCAGGTGGACCAGGGGTTTGGGAGAACAAAGGTGTGGGGGACCTTTGACTCATAGCTCCTTCATCTCCACAATAATTTTCCTTGTTTGCCCCACTCTTCATAGCCAGAATCTAACACAATCTATGAAATCTCCACACACAAAAAACATCATTAACAATAAAGCTGTCATTTATTAAACAGTTATACTACACGCTAAGCCCTTCACATATGTATTATCTCATCTAATCTGCCATCCCCATTTTATAGATGGGAAATTGGCCTCACAAAGGTTCAGAAGCCTGTCCAAGGTCACAAGGCTGGTAGTAACAAAGACAGATTTCTAAAACCCATGTTCTTAACTACTATATGTTTCCAGATAAAATACTGGTTTCTTACCCATGGGACCGCTAGACATCATTTTCTCCCAGACCTTCCAGAAACACAGAACTAATTTCTTCCACTCTCTCCTAAGCCGAAAAGAGTTCTTATGCTGGGTACTGAACCCAGGATAAACTACGCCAACCCAAGGGTCAGCTATGCTCACAGGCTCACAGGCCAGGGGCATCAATGACACAAAGTATTGTGAGGTGAGGGTGTTAACAGATAAGGGGAAGAGAGATGGGACCACGAAACTTCTGTCCCCAAGACTGACATACCCAAGCACTGCACACTCGTCTCTTTTTCAAGAACAATTTTGAGAAGAGATCCCTTCTCAGAAGACGACAAAATTCTTGACATGATAGTGGAACATCTGTAGACTAAGGAAAGGTGAGCACAGAAGAACGCAGGGGGAAAAAAGTAAACACAGAACACCCTGCAAGTGTTCTCCATTAGGTCTCCCAAAGCAAGTCATGACTTTGGAACCAATCCATTAACACAAATCAAAATAATCTGAACCAAATGTTCCCATTTAAAGGCTCTTTCCCCTAGGAGGGGCTGTACAATGTCCTGCCAGGGTAAATGCCCTGTCACACACCAGTCCGCCTTGCTCCAATAATGACCACCAGGTCTCCAGGTCTGAATGGCTTGGACCAAGTAGGTAAAAGTCTATGAACCCCAAAACCAAGAGCAAAGATCACCAGAGAGGTGGGGAAAGGTAGACACTCTAAACGTGGGAAATTCTGCAACAAAACCTCCCTCTGGAAATGAAACTCTCTGGATTTTTGTTCCTAGAAGTCATCCTTCAACAGGACTCAGACACTACTCCACTTGCCTCCACCCTTTTTTGTTGGCCATCTCCTTTGCTCCAGCCAGAGGGATCTGTCACTTAGCAACTACTCTCCAACAAAAAGAGAAAGCCAAGATGAAGTCAGGCTTTTGACATCTTTTTTAGCACTCATGGGACAAGCTTCAAGCAGAGCCAAGAAACCTACCGTTCCATCAGAGCATGAGTGGAACTCATGGCACAGAGCACGAGAAGCTCTGAAGAGGTGCCCTCACTCAGTATCATTGAGTCACCACCCTGGACCCCCAGCCAGGGCAAGGGGTTCTTATTAAGCTTCAACGCCCTGAGGGCTGAATGTGAGGCAGGAACCCCGGCATCCCCCAGTTTTCGCCCCATCTTTCCTCAATCACAATGTAAGCATGGCAGCAGCGACGGTCTGGCTCTGGCCCAATGTATCTTCCACTCTAAGCGGCTGGCTCAGCATCACGATGACTGACACCTGTGGTCAACTCCTGAGACAGCTTCCCTGACACCTCACCTGAAGTCATTCCCTCCCCGTCACCCATCATTTGTTTTTTCCCAGGTATTTTTATGACTTACAGTTATTTTGTCTGGATGCTTTCTTTTTTGTCTGCCTCCATGAATGTAGGGACCCTGATTACTCTTTTATCCTCAGCCCCAGAGGATGACACAAAGAAGCACACATTTAATGTTTATTGTATGGATGGGATAAGATGGTGGAAGGAAAATCACAGCGAGGCCCCTGTAGGTCCTTAAGTGGGGAATGTCATATCCTAACATTATTAACTTCCCTAAATAAACTGTTACAGATCCAGTTTTCATCCATTTACAAAATCTCTTCTTGTATCTTTTCATACTTTCAGTCTCAGGGAAAATGAATTACATGTGTTTACTATCTACTGTGTGAAAGTAATACTTCTCTTATGTTCCCAAATTTCCTCTATGAACCTTTTGCTGGAGGGAGGAGGAGAGAAATAAAACTGTAGCGTAGATTTTGAAGGTGTGGCTAATCCAATGATTATTCTAGGATTTTGTGAACAAGTCCATGCTTACCCTAGCCATTCCTCAACAATTTTGTCTTAGCTTATGGATGGAGTACATGCACAGGGACCCCAATAAGACGGCTAAGGGCAACTCCTTGGATATCTTTTCTGATGGCCAACTAACTAGGCTCAAAGAACATCATGTTAAGCACCACTTATCCTGGGCTCTCCCCATCTATTTACCGAGGAACCTTGTAACTACCTGAAATTCTTATCCATTTACTTGTTTACTGTCTGTCTTTTCTGCATGAATCTAAGTTTCGTAAGAGTAGAACCTGTCTGTCTTGTTCATAAGTCCCTTGAACATTTTAGGCCCCTATAAACAACTGTCAAAAGAACCTACAGTAACTATGTGCTTTGTGAGGTTGCCTAAGCTTCTGGACAAAGACTAAGGGCTGGTTCTCTCCTAAAAGAAAAAAATAATCTAGGGAGTATTCCTCCATGATGAGGTAAGGCCTTGCCAGACAGTCCCCACCAACATGTGCATGGCTCCAAGCAAACTCAGTTCAGGTTCTAAGCAAAGACCACTTAAATGTAGCCTATTTAACATCTGCAAATTCAGAAATCACACTATGAGGATGAAGGGACTCAATGAATTACCCAGACCCTGAATGAGCCTCTTTAGAGTAAACACATCCGTGGCAGATTATATTTTCCATAGGTGGCCACACCAAGACAGCCCAACCCACGTGTGCTTCTTATAGTGAATGAGACGTAGACGACCCTCCGTCAAGCAATGGGGCCTACCCCATGTTCTTCCCCTTGAACCTGGTGGACCACTGCAGTGATCTCAACTGAAAGAATATGGTGGAAGGGACACTGCATGACTCCGAGGCTAGGTCCTAAGGCTACAGGACATATGTCTGGTGTCCTCTCTCTTTCTCTCTCCCCCTCCCTCCCTCCCTCCCTCTGAACAACTGACTTTGGGGCCCAGAGCCATGCTAAGGAGGTGGAGCCATCACGCTGCAGAGACCCTATGGAGAGACCACGGAAAGAGATGACCAGGTGCTCCCACTGCCATCTGTTCCGGTCCTCACAGCCCAGATGCTGCACGTGGGAGTGATCTGAGGGTTCAGATGAGTCCCAGCCCTCAGGTCGCCCCAGAAGACACCGAGTGGAGCAGAAACGAGCCGTCCCTGAAGAGCCCTGTCCACAGTGAAGACTGGTGAGTGAAACAAACATTGTTTTAAAGCCACCAAGTTTGGCGGTGGCTTGTTTTCCAGCCACAGTAGCTGAACAATATATAACATTAGTAATACAAGTCCCTCATCTGTAGGTCTCACCTCCATGTCCCACAGAAGGGTGGGGAGGAGGGGGCACTTCACTCCACGTGCAGCTGGTGGGGCTCCACATGTAAAGCTCCAAAATTTCTGGGTCAAGGAACACCCTAAAACAACACGCAGAAGAACTACGAAAATGCACAGCACACACGGCTGTTTCAAGTCCTCCAGTCTTTAAGCGCGTTGGACTTGAAGAAGCTGAGTCTGGCTCTCCGGCCAGCTGCCACTTCTTCCTTCCCTGTCCATTTCACTTGCACAAATATAGAGACTGAAAAGTATGAACATTTCCCTTTTGAGGAAATTCTTTTTACCAGCTTGTTCACTCTCAGGAAAGCCTCACTCCTGAACTCTTTTCCTTTAAATAAGTCAGAACAGGGACTATTTACCTGTATGAGGTCACTCTTACGTCTCTCGGCAGATTATACGAACCAAAGCTGGAGGGATATTCTTCAGATGAGAAAAATCCTTTACATTTCAATATTTACTGAAAGACTATCCCACACGCATATGTCTACTGGATTTCCTGGCTTTCAACATCAGGTCCACACCGAGTTCAAAAACCAGCTCTGCCACCTGCTAGCTGTGTAGCCTTGGGCAAGTTATTTGAGTTCTCTGTACGTCAGGTGATTCTATCTATAAAAAGGACAACAGTAGCCTTCCAAGGGGTGTTTGGAGAATTCCACGAGGTGAATGCCGCTAACCCTGACCTGACGTGCTCACGACATGCCAGGACTGTTCTAAGTGCCCCAAGCTGCTCTGACACACCTGGCACACAGCTGGTGCTCCCTCAGCTGGGGCTGCCGTGACCATTATCATCACTAACGTCACTAAATCAGGATTTGTTCCTACGACTAAGCCAAACTGCTGTGGGGATAACTCGGTGAATATCCGCTCTTACTACAGCACAAGATCGGTGAAGCTCAAATTCATCGTCAACTCAAACGACTCATCTCAAACACATATACGTGTAAACTCACAAGATCCATAGGCATCACCTAAGATGTCTGTGGAAACGAAGCTCCCTGGCTACACTGCCCGAGCTTCTGAGCTAACAGACTGGGATGAAGTCCAGGAAGTTGCTTCCTTAGCACCCCCGCCCCTCACAGGTCGTTCCAGCAAACCCGACCCTGGAGAGCCTGGTGTAAATACTGGACTGAAGCAGTCGAGATGTCATAAAAAGCACAGGCTGAGAGTCACGACTTCTGAGCTCTAGCCTCAGCTGTGCCCCTAACGAGGTCTATGGCTATGACAGTCACTTAACTTCTCTGGGTCTCGGTGTCCCGGTCTGTAAAACAAAGGTTTCAGACTAGATAGTCCCAAAGGTGCCTCCTTTTCCAAAAACGATCCTACAACATGACGAATACACACAAGTCCCTCGGTTCACCTGGTTCTGTGCCTTTGTAGAACTGCACTGACAACCACCGTCTATTAAGCCCCCATTATGTGCAAGACACTATCCAGGATACTTGATTCATTCAATTATTTCTAATGTTCCCAACTATCTTGAAGCACATAGAAGATGAGAAAACCAACTCAGAAAGGTTCCATAACCTGCCTGACGCGACCCAGCCAGTAAGTGGCAGAGCCTTGCTTTTATCCCAAATTGACCTGACCCAACACCTGAGTTCTTCCACCATTATGCCTTTGGCCACTCACTACAAAAATCATTTTCTTTGCACGTCTTTTTTATTCAGTTGAGAGTGAGAGGTAATGAAAACCCATGTCTAAGCACCTGAGCTCCACAAAGTACCGAAGGGCAAGACCAGGGCAAAAGAGGAGAGAAGTGGGTAAGCTGGGCACTGCTTATCACCCAAAAGTGAAGGTCAAGTGACATTCAAAGGTCAAGTGACAAACAATATACCATGTCAGAAAAAGTCTCTAGCATGAGAAGCGGCAAGGTAGGTGGTAGAAGAGGAAAGCCGAGAAAGGAACAGAAAGCACTGAGGTTGGTCGGCAGGAGAGGGTAAAAAAAAAAAAGAGCATTTCGCCAAGATCTTTCCTTCCTTTCTTAATTCCTCTCATGGGAAGAACAGAACTTTCCGACAGAGTATCCTCCGCAAGTTCAGAGATATGGGAAAGTTTCTCATGATGTCTACTCTTTTGTTTTCTCTTGCCAAGTAGCTGAAAGGGAACCTAATCCCAGGCCTTCTCGCCTCCAAACTTCATTACTTCATCTCAGAAACTCAGAGGGAAAATGGAAACAGGACAAGGAGTTGGAGAAAGAGCATTCACTATAGCAAGCTCCAGACAGTGGATTTTACACAAAACTGTTCTGGTTTCCAAGTTCGTTTTGTGAGAGATTTAAAGGGTGTTGGAAGGGCATATAGCCTGGCGTGAGTCACAGGACAAAAAGCACAGGATTGAAAGCAGACAATCCTGAGCTCTGAGACCAGCACCACCTGGGATACTAACCACCTAACCTGGGGCATGTTCCCTCATCTTCCTCCAGTTTCCACATCTGTAAAATGGGGACAATGATACTGACGTCACAGACCTATTTAAAGAATAATGTGTGTGAGATGCTGAACACGTTATCTGACCTAAAGGTTTTCTAAATCGGGAAATAGGGAAGCAAAATCTGAGCCATAAACTCTTGCCTTCAAGATGTATCAAAATACCCACAAATAATTAAGTTATGCAAAAGCTTTAAAGTGAGAGAGAGGATGGGTCAGGTGGGGGTGGGGCGGGGGGGGGGTGTCCCTGTAAGTCAAAGAGGGAGGCAGTAGGATCAGAATCTGCAAAAAATCAAATCAAATAAAACAGCCACTAACGCCCAGGAAAACCAGGGCAATTATACATGTTTCATGCCTAAGAGACTCACAACCATCTGAAGCCCAAATGAGAGAGAAGAGAAACAGTAGCCTGATAAACATGCCCAGGTCAGGGCATTTAGCTCGGCCCTTACAGATTATAGTGAATGCCAACATTGGGGAAAAGCAAATTTTGTTTAAAGTTGTAAATGATTTATAGGACTGGGTCATCACAGAGGGGAAAAAAGCTGTCGGGCTTTAAGGAAGCCCGCTCCTCTCTTCCGAGGGGAAGAAAAAATCTTAGATTCAGCGAGAAGCCAAGCCCGAGGAATCATTCCCGAGCGTGGCAGGAGCTTGGCACAGCCAGCTCAGAGTCCTGTGACTTCATCACGGCAGAGGGCGCCTGGCCCTGGAATTAAACAATAAAGGAGGGCAGAGTCCGTGGGACAGGGTCAGATATCCTGCCTTTGCGCTCTAATAATCCAGACATCACGCCAATGAACATGAAGATTCCATTCCTGAGAGAAACAAGAAAGAGGACCCAGGCTCTGGACTCAGACGGCACAGGTTTAAATCCTGGCTCTGCCATTTACTCATTCTGTGAATTATGTACCTCTCCATGCCTAGTTTCCTGATCTGCAAAATGGGTAGAACAACCAAACCAATCTTACGGGGATTTCGTGAGGATTGTATGAGTTAATACACCTAAAGAGCCTTGATCGTACAAGCGCTCAATTAAATGCAAGCTATTATTTATTAGCTGCTTCATAGTGTTGTTGGCTACCCATTATTGAGCTTTTCTTATGCGCCCTGTGCTAACCACAGCTTGCCTAATCCAGACCCCCAAAGCCCTGTGAATCAGTAACAATACAGCACTAAGCTCAGTGCCCTCCATGAACATAGAAAATACTCAATAAAGGGAGCCCACTCCCTGCTATTACCATTTCCAGATCCAAAACACCCCTTCACTCAGTTCTGAAAAAAACACCTGGCTAAAAACAATTCAAAGAAAATCTCCCATTAGGCATCTACGATTTGACGTCTCATATTTGGTGATAACGTAAGTCGGGTATTTTTTGATGAGCCTCTTCTTATATCAAACAGCCTTGATATTACCTTGAGTATTTCATTGTAATACAGGGTCCAGGACCCAGTGTTAAATGAATAAGGCCTCCTAAATACTCTCTTAAACTGGGATTCTATGGCCAGAAGGAAAAAGAAGGGGTCTCTATGCCATAAATCTTATCTCTGATGATTCGAGGTACGTGAGTTCTGAAGAACACCCAGTTAAACTCCAGAAAAGTTTTCATGTTGGTAAAGCATTAGCTTTATATCATTTCACGAGGTAACCAGGGGCCACTGTAAACAATAAAAGTGTTATCAAGAAACAGAAGAGAATTTAGAATTTGGTAAAGATCAAACTTGGTTTAAAAAAGAAAAAATGTCAATCCCTGACAGCACTCCTGTTTCTGATCCAAACCTCTTCTATCAGACGAAGATAAAAATCAATCCCCACCTGCCCGGGGCCACTTTGCTCTGACAGTGGACAGTGTTCACAGGTGGAACAGAGCCTCAATATTATAAATAAAGTTCTCTGTTAACAATAACCTGGGCCTCCAGAAGGAAGAACAGCACTCTTCAGATGGCATGCACATTGTTTAATGCAAGCTCCTTAGCCATGGGGCTTTGTCATTCCTCCCATCCAGACGTGGAGTCTGCTGCTCTGCCCCCTTGAATCTGGACTGGCCTGGACTTGCTTGGCCAGCCGGACGTGGCTGAACTGCTGCTGTGTGAATTCCAAAGCCTAGACCACAAGAGAGCCCGAGGCGTCCACCTGTGCCGCTTTGCAAGAGCCTGCCATTCTGTAAAGAAACCCAGGAAGAAAAGAGCACATTGGGGGACGCCCCGTGTCCCAGCTGGGATGCAGCTTCGGGAGTGAGCGCAGAAGTCAAGAGGAACACCAGCCACTCTGTGGAGTCACAAGAAATAAACACGAATGTCATCTTCAGTCTCAAACGCGTAGGGTGATTTGTTAAGACAGCCATAGATGAGGGATACTCAGAGATCAGCTGGGGTTTAATTTTTAAAAAATGATTTTCCAAAACAATTTAAAACTTCTCAAACTCAACAACAGGCAAAACTCTAGGTTGCTGGAACTCAGGAATAGTGCTTACATTAGAAGAGGGATGGGGGTGGAGATAAGAAGAGAGCTTTATGGGATGCTGATCATTTTTATTTCTTGGCCTGAGTAGTGGTTATATGGGTGCGTACATTTTATGATAATTTTTTGTCTGTTGATCGAGATTTCTTCAGAGAAGCTTATCACACACACAAGTCCAGTTTTAAAAACTGAACATCACTTGTTACCTATGAGCATGTTTCTTCTTTGCCAAAAAGATGACCCATTTATGACTTTGAAGATGGCCCCAACATCCCAGAAAACTTTGTAATGCCAAGGTTAAGATATTTTCAAGAGCTGGTTTGAAGTTTTCATGTCATTTCAGAAAGACTGTGGAAACCACTTCCAAAATAAAAGGTCCTGGGCGGTTCCGTGCTCACGGGTATGTCCCTGGGGAGGCCACACAAACTCCGTAAGGCCACATCTCATTCTCATCTCACGGTCCCCCAACCCCAGCACCCAATGCCAAAGCCAAGCAGAGTCCCTGGTTCATACAGAAAAGACTCTACAAATGTTTGTGGTTGCTAAGATGTCCCCAAAGCCCTGAACAACGTTTACGTCTTTTAACAAAGTAATTCTTCTTCAAGGAGTCTGTTCAAAGGAAATGATTTTAAATGGAGACAAAGTTTTATGCCTGAAATTGCCCATCAAGTTCTTTAAAATAAAAAAGAAAATTAAGAATGGAAATATTCTAAATGTTTAAAGTTAGGAGATTAGAGCAGGAAATGATATTAGATCCATAAAGTAGAGGTTGTACACAGACACTCAAAGTAACATTTGAAAAAGAGAAGCTCTGTCCCTGTGGTAGGATTATGAGAGTCTTTCCTCCCGCTTGACTATTTCTGGACTTCTCAAATTTCTACAAGGTACAGGTATTTTTCACTTTTTGCTTTTATAAAAATCAGAAGAAAAGAACAAAGTAAAAAATTGGGAAAGTGTGTTGAACTGAATATGATTAACACTATAATCTATTTCTCTTTCACTATCTCTTTATGACTAGCCATTATTTACATTCTTTGCCTGGAATCATTACTTCAGCTATTTATATATCCTGAACATTTGACTAGATGTAACTCCCATTAAATCACAGTAATCTTTCTTTCCCTCTACTGTGTTTCCCTGAAAATAAGACCTAGCCGGACAATCAGTTCTAATGCATCTTTTAGAGCAAAAATTAATAGAAGACCCGGTCTTATAGTAAAATAAGACCAGCAAAAATTAATATAAGACCAGGCCTTATATTAATTTTTGCTCCAAAAGACGCATTAGAGCTATTTGTCCGGCAAGGTCTTATTTTCGGGGAAACGCGGTAGGCTCTGAGCTCTTCCTTATATTTGTGAAACCAATGCTTAATATAGTATCTTGCTCTTATTGGGTCCTCAATACATTTTGACTGAAAGTTGTTGGATGTCAAAGTAAGGACAAGAGGATTTACCTAAACTGCCTGTCAGCAGGGTCCATATGTCCCTACATGTCACACGCATGGTACACAAAAGAGCTAAAATAACTATTTGTCATTTGTGTTAGCTCGGGCTGTCATAACAAGATACCACAGACTGGGTGGCTTAAACAACAGGTATTTATTTTTCCCAGTTCTGTAGACTGGAAGTCTGAGATCAGGATGCCAGCATCGCTGGGTTCTAGGGAGGACTCTCTTCCTGGCTTGCAGGCGGCCACCTTCTTGCTGAGTGAAGGGCATACGATATGACCTCTTTTTTGTGCATGTGCAAAGAGGAAGAGAGAGAGAGCACGCTCTCTGGTGTCTCTTCTTACAAGGACACTAAACCTATCTAATCCCACCTGTATAATCTCATTTAACCTTAATTACCTTCCCTCCTTAAAGGCCCCATCAAATATTGGCCACATTGGAAAAGAAAACTTCAACATATAATTTGGGGGGAGAGGGGAACACAATTTAGTCTATATTATTATTAAATGAAAACTGACAACATTTCATCTCACCCATGGACCACTGAGGTGACATCAAAATACTCAGAGACTATTACCTGTGACTATCAGAACAATGGCCTGAAAACCTCACCCCTTGTGTCAACTGAGGGGGTACATCAATGGACAGGCGTAAGCTGTTGGTATGTCTTTATTTGGTGCACAACAGGGAGACAAGGAAGAACTTGACTATGGATGTGACATGTCCAAACCTAGTCTTCAGGAGGATTAATCAGGAAGCACTAAGTCTGGATCCAGATGGAAGAACAGAGGGCATGAGAAGCACTGTTAGAAGCCATTGCAAGGGGCAGCTGAGTACTGTGGGTGCTGATAGTACAAACAGCTATGCTCTAGTAACAGAGAGGGTGAAAGAGCAGAGGCGAGGGGCATCAAAGCGTCAGGTCCACAGGAAATTGTTACCGAATGGATAATGAGAGACGTGGAGAAGACAGAAGCAGCAAAGAGCATGTTAGTTAAGGTAAAGGGAGAGGTGGTGAGAAGAGAGCTGCACCATTCAAAGACCCAGGGTTGGGAGGAGGAGGGTACGCTTTGCAAAAGGAAGGGGACCACGGTCTGCACTGGACATGTGCTGCATCTCAGCGGCCAGGAGATACCCAGGCAGAGATGCTAGTCAGGCAATTGGAAATGGATGCATGGAACCCCAGGAGAGAAGGCAGGCCAGAGGCAGATACCTCAACATCATCCACAGAAGTAAACAAGATGGTTAAGGAACTCAGCACAGAAACTCAGAGATTGTCTTCTTTGGACAACAGAGAAAGAGGAAGAAGCACAAAAGAAAAGAAACAAGGAGAGGCCAGAAAATCAGGAGGAGAATTAGGGTATCGCAGTGCCGCGAAAGCCAGAAAAGCAATGTTTCCAGGTTAGACGGAGTGTTTGGTACCAGCAGGAGCACAGAGACGTCAACCGGCTGAGACAGAGCATTTAGACGTGGCTCCTCCGTGATCAAACGGATCCTTGAGTGTTGTTGTTTCAACATCAACAGGGTGGGGAGAGCAAGGCAGGAAGCCACAGAAAGCCACGAGGAACGAGAAGCCAACAGGCTGAGAGTGCGTACCTATGCATGTGCCAGTCGTGGTGACAGAAATGTACTATGGATGCCCATCTTTAATCCTCACAAAGACCCCCCGCCCCGCAGGTGCTATTCTGATTTGTATTCAGAGCGATTTGTGTACAACTGAATAATGAAAGGAGCATCGCCACAAGGTCACATTGGCCGGTCTGAAAAAACAAACCTCTCGTGCATATTTTGATGCAGCCATGGAAATTTGAGAGCAGGCATGTAGGTGAAAACAGGTACCAAGCAAAATGATACAAACTAGGTGGAGTAAAAGCCGGGAGTGGTCTGGCTGGGTGACTAACCACTTGTCAAAATGTTTGTGATGGCAAAAGGATTTGACTCCCAGTGGCTCAGTGTGAGTGTGAGTGTGAGTGTGTGTGTGTGTGTGTGTGTCCCTGTCCACCCGTCTGTCCGTCCGTCCATCTGTCACTGGCTCCCACAGGAACAGCTTGGGAGAAAAACACACAAACCATGCTGGTCTAGTCAATTAGCCCCGGTGCAAACTTGTCCTATGAGTAACATTTCTGAAGGCAGATTTTTTTTTTTTTTTATCAACTTGTACAGCTCTACTACTTAAAAACTCTGACCTTACCAGATCATTACAGTAATTGAAAAAAATCAGGTCTCAACTCACAGGTCGTCGCAATTATGAAAACACAGAGTGGTTGCTTCAACACACTCTCAAAAACATCTCAAACCTCTGGAAATTTTACACACGTGGGAAAACTGGGGGTTTGGGGAATCCTTCACTCGCCCTCCCTACCTTCTACCACAACTCATTATCACCATAATATAATTTTCATCACTGCCAGGTGGCTCTCAATGGCACTAATTAAAAGATACATAAATCACCTTGCTTTTCTCAGCCGGATACTTAAACCATACTTGCTACTAATGAGCTCTTTTATTAGAATTGTTCAAAAACAAGTGCTGGCCATTCTGGGCTTGCAGGAAACCCTAGTAATGGCAGCTTCTTTGGATGAACAAACCCCTAAGTCTGTGGATGCTGTCTGACGTCTACTGAACATGAAGAACATCCACACCTGCTGTGATCCTGAGGGCCGGCCAGCGTTCTAGGGAGACGACTTAACTCACAGACAGGCCTGAAAAGGCTCACCCTGCACCAAGACATCTTACTGCCCCCTTCCCACTCTTCTCTCAGGCCGATAACACCCCTCATTTATCCCTCCCCAAGGTAACAATGGTATAAAGCCCCGAGCTTGACTGTTGCCTCTGTGACTTTCCAGCTGCAGATGCTGGGAAGAGTGGCTGACATTCTGAATCAGTGTCATCCCGAGTGATGGGAATAAAACCATATCGGAGCCGTGAAAACACTAGGCCAATATGACAGGTCACAAGGGGCAGTGGAGCGAGCCAGACACACCCGAGCACCCACCCTGGATTCACCATTACCTGCTTGGCATTAGGTTTTATATTCTTCCTGATTATCACATCTGATTTTAGCCAAACAGCCTTGAGGTTTTGCTTTTTTAATCCAATGTGGCAAGTGGCCAAAGAGGCAGATACCAATTACGTCCCATCATACCTCACTCCCTCCCACCATGGTGATCAAAAGGGCCCTCTCCTCTGCAGATCTGTAGCTCTCTGAAGTTAATAAGGGTGTAACTTGTAACCACCATTTACAAAACCATTCTTTCTTGCTTATTTGGGTGGAGAAGGAGGGGCCTCCCTCCCTTTTACTATGATCTACTGGGGAAAAAAACACCCCTGGAAGCTCATGTCCATTCCTACTACTGACAAAGGTTTCAAAGAAACCTGATGTGATCCATACATACGGTGAGCATATCCAAACTGGAGGAGTTTTGAGAAAAGGGGCCTTATTAAAAATCATGCTGAGGCAGCAGGTGTGACCCAGGCCAGATGGTCATCCGAGTCAGGTCCTTTGCGGGCAGGAGGACGGTATACAGCCTTCTCTCTTCCTTCTACCGAGTTTCAACCCAGGAAATCTAGAGGACAGAAAGGTTGCAGTAACCTCCAAGCTTCCTCCGCCCTTATCATGACCAGCCTTTCCCTGACTCAGCGCGGCACATCTAACCAGCACTTATTAACCTATACAACCAAACTGTGCCCTTTTCTTGAACAGTGGCCAACTTCCACGAACAGCCCAATAGCGGGGATCATTAGCACTAAGGCACTGAGGTGAGCAACACAGAAGGGCAGTCACACTAACTGGTTTGGGCAGAGGATGACAGTCAGGATGGCAAAGGGAGGAGAGACGCCTGCTGTCTGTCACAATCACCTGGCACACCAGTCCAAGTCTTAGTAGGAGAGGCAAAGACCAGATTTGGGCAACTGCACGCAAGAGCCAGGTGGCAGCTCTCTCCCTGAGAGCGCTGGGGTGTTGCCAACCCAGGGAAATACAGAGATGATCCCCCACAAAACAAGTCCTCGTCAATATCAGACCATCCCCAGTCTTAGAACAACTGTCAGTCACCAGTCACCGGCACATGAGGGGAAAACCTTCCTTCATAAATTATCCCAAAGATACAGTATTTTAGTTACAACTAATAATTAGGAAAAAAGAAAAAAAAGCAAACTCGGGGCAGCTGGACAGCTCAGCTGGTTAGAGTGCGAGCTCTTAACAACAAGGTTGCCGGTTCGATTCCCACATGGGATGGTGGGCTGTGCCCCCCTGCAACTAAGATTGAAAACGGCCACTGGACTTGGAGCTGAGCTGCGCCCTCCACAACTAGATTGAAGGACAATGACTTGGAGCTGATGGAGAAACGCACTGTTCCCCAATATTCCCCAAAATTTAAAAAAAAAAAAAAAAGCAAACTCATGTCAAGACACAAGCCTTTGGGGAAAAGAATAACATGTATTTGTTCATTTCCTTCTCATTTTCATTTTCCCAAACAGTTTAAAATTGGCCAGGAAGGACCCTAATCTACAACCAATGAGTCGGCTTAAAAGAAACAAAAAGAGTAAAATAGTCTTAATCATAGTCCCTCATTTTATGGTGCGTGTGTTGCAAACTCACTAAGAAAAGACTGTGACAAGAGAAGAAAATTAAATGGGTAAAAGTAGAAAGTACATAAAGCAGGAATTATCCTTCCACTAACACGCACTCAAAGTTGCTTCCACAAGAAAAGGAGGAGATGCCAAAGAGGACGACGCTGTCCGTTCTTAACACGCACTTGTCTCCTGAGTGTGTCCAGCACTTATACAGCCTGCCAGGTGCTCCCCGGGAGCTCCAGGCGGAGGACCCTAGAGGAGTCAATTCTTACCCATGAAGGAACCACACAAAGTAAAAAGCATCTGTTCCACCAGAAGAGGGAGTATGTACTAGGTTGGTGCAAAGGTAAGTGCGGCTTTTGTAATTATTTTTAACCTTTTATACCTCACTTACTTTTGCACCAACCGAACAACGGTTCCCAGAATAAACCATCTACTCATCCTACTTCAATCCTTAGTGGGCTGAGAACAGCCGAGGGAACCAAGACCAGGAGGAATGACCTTGACGTTAATTACAGTGCTGGGAAGGAGGCGATAGCATAAACCACAACATTTAAGAGTAAAATCAGTATCAACACTTCCGGGATGCCAGGGGGAGTCAGGCGCTGGTAAGAGCTAACATTTATTGAGCATTTACATGTGACACTTCCAGGCACTGCTGGAAGTGTTCACATACACGTTAAGCCAATTCCCCCAACAACCCTGAGAGGAGCTCCTATTACCACCCTCATTTTGGAGACAAGAAATCTGAAGCAGGTTCTAGACTTGGGTCACCCAGAGAGTAAGTGGCAGAGCCAGAACTGGACCCCCAGTGTTAACTCGGGAGCCATGCTACTGACCTCTATATGGACATCTCCTTCTATTCTTGGTCTCCCGCCCCGTGAATGGGAGGAAGGACAGAAGTCCAGGTCTTCCCGGCCCTATGCTTCCTAGAGCCCATGCTCTTAACCCACACTCTACAGTTACCTGAACACCGTCACTGGCCATGCTCCCCCATCTCCATCACCACCCCCTACTCTACTACTGCCATTCATAATAAAGGGCGTCATTTATGGAGGTTTTGCTGTGCCAGGATAAAGAAAACACTGACTTAGAGATGTTAGTTGGCTCAGATCCCAAACTAATGTGTGGTGGAGCCAGGATCGGCACCAGGTTCATTGGGCTATGGACCCTGAGCCCCCAATCCCTCCAGCAGAGGCCAGGGTTGCAGCAAAACCACGATCACGGGACACAGGAACACACTACAACCAACCACGGCCATCAACTCCAGAGGTGGCTGTGACAAAGCCACTGACTCTAATTCTTTGGGTCTCACTCAGCAACTTTCTGATTTTCATACCACAAAAAAAAACTAAAAACGCAGAAGCTCAGCAGATTAGGAAAAAAAAACAACCCAAAGGGTATAAGAGGCAGTTAGTGACAATCTCAGTGACAGCAGGTGAGGTGACAACTGACACACAGAGGGGAAGAAAATGAAAAACTGAAAGTGCAGCCTCAAAATTGTACAGCACATCGATGAAGAAGATAATGACAGGACTGAGTCATCCACAAAAAAGAACTAGCTTCTGCTTAATCATCTCTGTTTTTAAAAACAGGAGACGGCCTAACATTTAAGGCAGGTTTTTAATCACATATTTAAAATTTTTCAAGTGTTGGCATTTGAAACAGTAAGTGGCAGAAGGGCTCGGGAGACACAGGCAGAGAGGAGCATGGGCCGCCCTGGGCTGCAGCACTGAGAGAGCCGGAACCCCAGCGGTGGCCGCAGACCCAGGGAAAGCCCCGCACCCCAGGGGCCTCGGCAAGGGGTGCCCCTGGCCCCCGTCACTTCTACCACCAGAGTTCTGTGAGCGAGAACATGCTGTCGTGACAAGTCCTGGGGTGAATCCTGACTACCCCACTGCCAACCGTGTCTGGCACTGTGACAATTCTGCTGCCTGGCACACAGTGGACATTCGATAAGTGATTATTCAATGAATGAAGGAAACTGCACGGCTTGGAATAAATTGCTTCACTCTCTTTGAACTTGAATTTCCTGCTCGGCACAATGAGTATGATCGGTCCTATACTACAGAACTGTGGCAGCTTCAGTGAGTTAATTATGTAAGGAAGGCCCCCGTCCAGGGCTTGGATGCACCGTGACAACTGTACAGCTAACCTTCAGTCATCTGGAAACCTGACCTAGAAGCAGCCCCCGGACCCCCACGGGAATGGACAGAGGAAGCATGAGTTCCTAGGCCTTCCGAATACATGAACTGCAATTGGAACAAGTATCTACCCACTTCCTCAACAAATAATCCCCAAATTCCACAGTCTCACTGATCACGAATAACCTTGTGAGCTAGGAAGGTGCTCTAATTTACAAATGACGACGTGGACCACAGCTGTAAATCCCCCTGGGTGAACTAGCAAATCGATAACCAAATCAAGGTCTGACTCTGCTTCCTCTTCTTCGTCACGTCTGCTTGGCCCCTGGACACTGAATACCCACAACATCCCGTACATAATTCTGCCAATCCCAGGCCAGCCGGCTGCAGGAGGGAAAGAAACATTGTCACAAGCTGATTTTAAAAGTGTTTCTGAGCACTGATTCCATCAAGGACACCTTTAAGGGATACTTTCTGGCTCAGGATGTTTCCTCCTTGTCTGCTCTGGAATCTCTGCGGACAGAAAGGTCGTTTTTGAATATTGGCTCCGAACTACTTCTTGCTTTAACCATCAGGCAGTGTTGCCAATGTAGCTTTACAAAAAAAGGAAAAAGGAAAAAATGTCATGAATGTCCCAGAAGGAATTTATCATCCTTCTAAGGAACTACAATAGAAAAATAAGAACACTTTGACCTTTCGGTGGCCTGTGGGCAGGGGAGAGATTAAATCAAAGGAGCCCAGGCCGGCCGGCTGGCCTTCTCCAGAAGAGGCTGTGACCTAGGCCTCCTCTTGGGCCGGGGGCGTAGGGGCGGAGAGGGTCCCGCTTTCAGGGTCCTGCCTCAGCCCCTTATCCCCCATCTGCATGTGCACCTCCAGCAGGAGGAGCTCTGCATGAGACCCCCAGCCCCTCCAGCAGCAGATGGAAGAGTCCCACACAGCCACCTCCTGAGAGAACCCCCAACCACCCTCTTCCTCCAGAATGACCCCTTCGCGCTCAATAACGAACACAGCAGCAGAGTACTAATAACAACAGTTATGACTAATACAGAGTAGAGACTGTGCTAGACATCTTACAAGCACTTAACTTTCTGCCTGGAGTAGCAGAGGGCAGAAGACCCCCAAGGAACATTGGTTTCCTATCTACCAGATTCCCTGCCCCCCAACTCCTAAAGAATAGCTCCTGTGCAATTTGCTGGCAGCCTGGCCCTCCTATGGCACTCGATGCCCTGAGCTCTTACCGAGACCTCCTGGGAAATCCTACTACAGTTGACCCTTGAACAACATGGGCTTGAACTGCACGAGTCCACTTATATGTGGATTTTTTTCAGTAAATACATGCACACTTTTCCACCCACGCTGCAAGTCTGCAGATGCAGAGGGCCGGATGTATGCCCTGATCTATGCCATTTTATACAAGGGTCTTGGGCATCTCGGATTTGGGTATCCGCAGGGGGTCCTAGAACCAATCCCGCAGGTACTGAGGGACAACTAAGCTTTGGGGGAGTCAAAAGTTACATATGGATTTTCAACTACAATGAGGTCAGCACCCCTAAACCTGGCATCGTTTAAGGGTCAACTGTATAGCCAATGCATCATGCTCGGCTCGCTCATTTCTTATATGCTCTCAAGTCCCACAGAGACACAGCTGCTGGGACCACTTTCTGCAGGTGTCTGGACCCCCAGTTAAGCACAGTGGCAGCCAGCAGTCTCACCTCCCACTTTTGCTGGCTCTGTAATCAGCCTCCTTTTAATCCTGCTGAGCTCCGCGCTGCCTGGCACCAGAGGCCAGAAGCTGCACATGGGTGATAATTTAACAAATCACCTGTCTGGCTCTCCTGCCAGGACACCCACTCTGGAGCTTATGCAGCTGCTCATGCTAGGGCTGCAGCCCTGCGACGTGTCAGCTAAGCGGCAGGTTCCAGAGCCTTGGGGCCCACACATTTTCCAGCTCTGTCCGGCCAAGGAAATCAAGGTGAGGTGTTTGATAAGGGGTGACCCTCAGAGACCATGCCTCCTTCGCCAGACCTCGCTTCCTAGGGACTTTTAAATATCCTCATTTTGTCAAATGCAGAAGCAACAGACAGAGCTCTGCTCAAGAAGCAACACGCATACTCTCAGGATCACAGGGATGTCCCAGGACACACCTCTAAGATACACAGAGAGAGGCAAACGGCAACAAACACATACCAAAAACACTCTGAAACCCATACAAAAAAAAAAAAAAACACAAAAAGTGATGTGAAACTAATTGTGGCGTGTGTCCCAAAATGTGTCTCAGTCATACCCAGCCCAGGACCATACGGAAATAAGTAAAATGGTCCGCAAACAATTTACAATACCCATGCATCGTTTTGCTATTTATTTGGAAACCACTGAAAGAAAAGATCTTTTCAGAGTTACAAGTAAGATGCCCACTTTTAAAAAGTGAAAATTCTTCTGTGACAGACCTTACAAAAAAAAAAAAAAATCACGTTGCCCAAAGCAGTAGAAAAGGGAAGTAACCTAAGGAGAGGCTGCAACCAGCAATTCAGTAACCACTGGCAAGCTATCAGCTGTCGCAAGCAATGGCTGCTATCAAATACTTGTTCACACGCACACTACGACATTCCCGTTAAGACCGCAGAGCCGGGTTTGTAGGACAACCTACAAAAAATGTTTCAAACCAGACGCTCAGTCCTGTCTTGAGAAGGGAAACAGGATTATTATTTTAATACAATACTTGCTTATCACCAGTGCGCTGAGATTGGTTTGTCACGAGATAACAGCAGGGTGAAATCATTTATTCCAAAAACAGAGTGGTATCTAAGGTCCCAGGGCCCCCACAAGCAGGCTTTCGGGCGGATAATGGGAGCATGGGACCCCTCCACAGTCTGTGGCTTTCCTCCTGCAGGGAAGAGGAGAAACACACAGGAGGGGAACAAGCCGTGTGCTGACCTCACCAAGCCTCAGGGCAGCCAGTATTTGATACCTGCCTCTGCTTCGTCTGCTTATCATTTTCAAGGAGACGAGCAGAAGCCATGCCCATACAGCCCACCCCTCACTTTCTGTAGGCGGGTGCCCTTACCTGAACAGAGTGAAATGCTCATGGGATCAGCACCAGCTTCAAAGGCAGATGACCTGGGCTCCACGTGGCTCCCTCTCAGCTGTGAAATGGGGAGGTGATACCTCCGCCTCGTAAGGTGGTTGAGCGAATTAAACCACAGAATGTACTGATGGTGTTTAGCACAGTGCCTGTCTCAGAGAAAACACCCAGTAAATGATGGCTGTTACTATTATCAATAGTTTGTCAATAATGGGTGCACAGCTGCGAACCAGAACGTCAAGGTGCTTGCTTAATCCACTCAGGCACTCGGCAAATATTGACTGACTGTCGCCCCGTGTGCCAGGCACTGTGCTAGACGTCAGAGGTACAACAGTGAATAGTGTGGGGCTCCCACTTCAACTCCAGTCTGCAGGGGAAAGAGTCACACATTCAATAATACAGTGTCGAGCTTCCAGATGGGGACAAAACAGAAACGAAGTAAACAGTACAAATGCCTTATCACAATTCAGCATGAATTTTCATTGTGACATGGGCCCAAATATTTACATCAGGCACTGTATTGTATTTGTTCTCTGCATAGGAATTATACTAAGATGCACCCCTGCACTGTTCGTCACACACCCACAGAGAGTTAACGTGTAACCGTGGGCTGAAGTTCAGCATTGACTGCAGGAGCTGCCAGGTCAGTATGCACCAAAGTGAGGCCAGCCCTCGGGGATGAGCAGAGTCCAGGGTGGAGGTCGCCAGAAAACACACACTCACACTAAAGACGCGCGGACATCCAGCTGGCTGCATTTATTAACTGTGAGTGTGAGTCACCAGGGCATCTGGGCAAACATAAGCTGGCCTACTGTTGACAATTCATCAAGTTAGCTCAACAGAGAGATGAGGAGCGAGCCAACTCTGGGTAAAAGGAGAAGAAGAAAATGGACTAGCAAAGACCTCTCTAAGATAAAACCACGACAAGCTGAGAAGCCAATGCCATCGTTTCCTTCAAGTCCATGGTGATACTCTTAGAAGGAATTCCTTTCTGGGGAATGGAGCTGTTTAGCAGATCAATCATTTATCTCCTTTTACTTTGTATTCCCCTCAAAGGGTTGGGTCACATGCCGCTTTATGGCCAACCTAAAAGCTCGTGTGAATAAATGAATGCTGGTCAAAAATCCCTTTATCTAGATCTGACTCAATCCTAATCAGCTGAGCACCCAATACGCAAAGGACAAACATTACACTTAGAAGCACCCTATTTCCTAAACAAGGTTAGAAGAAAATAAGTTTTTTCTTAATTAAAAGGCCTCCTAGCACAGTCCTGGAGTTGGATATTACCTTAGCAGATGAACAGGGTCACCCAGTGCTTTTCAAATGTTAATGTTCCTACAAATCACCCAGGTACCTTGTGAAAATGCCAGTTCCAATCCTGGAAGTACCCAGCAGGGCCCAAGATCGTACACGTCTAACATTCCCAGACACGGCTGCTGCCGCTGGCCCAGGAACCAGACTTTGAGAAGGGAGGACCGACCAGCCAGCCATAGTCCAGCAATGAACATGCCCCTTGCAGGGAGGCATCTGTTGGGGGTTAGCAATGGTCCCGAGAGCACAGTGGGAGCCAAGGACTCCACTAGTGGGAAAAAGGCATGCGAGTGCTTGTAGGCACGGGCACATCCATACAAAATGTCAAAGTTCTACTACCGGCCATGGAGGGAGCCTCCCCACCTCTGAACCTCTGCCTTCGGAGCCTGCCAGGTACTGGGGCCAACACAAAACTGGGTGGAGGTGGGCGGGAGGCTGCACGCCCTTGACCGGTCCGGCCCATCCTTCCTTCCCTTGGTCCCAGGTAGCGTAATTGCGACACCTTAGAGACAGGATAATAAATGGGGGGAAAAAGACTATCAGGAAACTCGCAACCTGGCTCCAAGCAAGTCCTCCTTCCGGGCGTCCTGTCCACCCTAAACAGAGCAGAGGCTGCCTGAATCCCAGCGCTACGCGGCCCTGCCTTCCCAGAGCATTTGATTTCCAGCCCAGACCCTGGGGCAGGAGACGGCAAGCCCAACTCTCCTTCCTAGTTACTCTTGAGGTCTGGGTTTCCTCACCGGCAATTAAGAACAGAAGTCACTTCATATTGTTCTAGGGAAGAAGAAGAAAGTGCACACAAGACATGTCTGGCACACTGCAACTGCTTTAAAAATGTTTATTATTACAGCCTTTATGAACATGCCGAGATCAAGATCCATTCAAAAGAGACGACATCTTTCTCTTCTCAATGGAAAAGCGTAACTGCTGTGCTATGTGTCAGGGCAAAGGCCACTCCCACCATCCACTGCTGCAAGGAGCAGCAAGCAGCCACCAAGAACCACGCTGGGGGCCACCCCTGTCCCTCACAAACCCTTGTGGTTCCCTTTCTCATTTCTTCCTGTTTTTTATGTGGGTAAAATATATTGTGACTGTCTTTTACCAGCCGCTGTGTCTCTCTCTCCCACTTGATTTAAGATCCTCCAAAGCCCTCAGCTCCAGGCTGGTATGGCTCAGTATGAGCCTTCGTTTTGATCAGCATCTTGAACGAACGAGGCCAAACCCAAACACAACATGGTTCTTCAGAGAAAGGAGAGCCACCCGGTTAAGAAACCCTTAAAGATGTGTGACATAAATTTACCCAGCAACCTTGCGTCCACAGACCTCAAAAGCTCTTGACAAGAAAGTTTTCCCAGTTTGCACAACAGTCCTAAGGACGTTAGGATGGGGTGACGCCTCTCTAAGCAGCGGTCCTCGATGCAAGGACCAAGCATCACCTGCTTCCGTTACCTAAATGCTGTGAAAATACACATTTTCCAGTGTGGAATGGGTTCCGCTCCAACTGCTACATCAGAATTTCTGGGGAAAGTAATTGCATTTTTAATTTAAAAAAGACAAAAACCCATAGTGTTCCAATGCACACGAAATAAAATTTTTTGAACCAAGCTAAGACCCACCCCCACCCCACCCCCAGGAAAAAAGTCTAAGTAAAGACACTCACAATTTTGCCTACAATTTCAAGGGATTCACAGATCTCCTGGAGACGTCCCCGGGCTCTTGGACAAAAATCTCCTGGTGCACCAGTCACTGTTTCCCAACTTCACACTCAATCTCATACCACCTTTACTCTCCTTTCCCCAAATCCATACCATTTAAATTTTTTACTAAGCTCTTTTTTACTTACATGTCATATAAAAGGAAATTTTATATGTAATAGTTGTGAAATCGTGGGTTTGAGCTATAGTTGTAAGTTTTCCAAATGAAATATGTAATTATCGATACAAAAAATGTTGTTACTGTATCACCTAAAGCCATCTCCTGTGTCACCTCTACAGAAGAACTACCCCTCTTCGGGAAACACTGTTTCGTGTAATGCAGAGATCTGGGGCCACGGGGGGATTTCGGGGGGACTTTACGAGGCACTCAGGGCCTGTAACATGCAGGGCGATCTGTTCCGGCAAACGCTTGTGACCTACCTACTAGCCTCAGTCTGCACACACCTGGCAGAGCTGGCTACGGAAGAAAGACAGGGGGCTTTCCTTCCTTCCTACCAGATGCCAGGAGGGGACTCACCTGTCCATACGCCCTTTCCGTGACCTGCCTGCGCCCAGCAATGCCGTGCCCACCCCACCCCAGCCCTGCCCCCTCACTGCAGGGAACAGAGGTGGGCATCTGGCCTGGCTGGGCCAACCTGCTTCTCTTCGGGAAACTAGAATTAGTGCGCAGAGGAGCTTTGATGCTGGACAAACAGAAGAGTTTTTCAGAACTGGGGTGGAATGGCCTCTTTCTCCCGTGTGCGTCCGAGACAGAGAGCTGGTCTGCGGAGGCAAGTGAGGAGAGACCCCAGCAGCCCCAGAGAGAAAGCGCACGCGCCCCAGGGCCTGACTTCCCAATTCCTGGTTCCAAGCCAGCTGTACTCCCTCCCCTCGGGGTCCATGGGACACCCCGGCATCCCGGCATAGATTTCTCCTCTGGGCTTCAGCTGGTTTGAGCATGCAGCTGCTCCTGGCCTCCACATCACCGCTACACTGGGGCTCCTGGCGCTGCAGAGCCCTAGCTCGGATGCCCAGGGGGCGCTGAAGAAATGAAGAAAGGCGAGGAGAAATGAAGAAAGGAGAGCACCCTTCCAGACACACCCCGAGGGAGGCTGAGGCTGGAACCTTCTCCTAGGGACAGGGAAGGGGATTCCAATGGGCTCCACAGCACTTGGGGAGGAGCTGACACAAAGTTACAAGGAGCTCTTCCCCCCTGCTGACTGGTAGTGGGAAAAGAATAACAACAAGTACAGCTCACACTGACTGAGCATGTTAGCCTCTGAGCGAGGCTCTTTCCAGGGATGATCTCATTTATTCTTCCTGAAAGCCCAGCGAAGGTGGTAATGTCATTCTTCCAACTTCATACATGAGGAAACGGAGACTGAGAAAAATTAAGTGACTGCCAAGGTGATCCGGCTCATAAAGACAGGACACAAACGCCAACGTCAGAGCTCTTACTCATCACGCTACGCTGCTTTATGAAATGATATTAAAGGACAGCACAGAGACCCCAGGCAGAGCCAGTGCCCAGCCACCAAAGGGCCCTCCCTCCAGCAGCCCTGCCTCCTGTGCCAGTGCCTGACTCAGCCGGCAAGCCACCTATGGGCACAATACCAAGAACACAGAGTGTGCGAAAGGTAGGAGCTGAAAGAAGGTGTGCCACCTGGCTGGGCGTGGCTTAGCTGGCCCGAGCAAAGCCCAGGGGAGCCTGGCTTTGGCCCAGATTACAGCAGAGGGTTACAGTAGAGTGACTTTTTTGTTGTTGTTGTTTTATAAACAGCAATTGGTACATGGCATTCTCCTTTGTGGTCCGGTCCTCCATGGGATGGAAGGGAGTATATCATCCCGCCAGGCAGATCTGAGGAAAGCTGCCAAGAGCCACGCTATCTGAACCCCTAACAAACACGGGAAGAAACACCACATTCCCAGGCCTGGGACAGGATGACAGGCTAAGGGAAAGAAAGCAGAACCTTAATGACAACCGCAGAGCCCATTCTGAGGCCCTTATCATTCGTATGTCATTCCTAAAACCTGAAGCCCAGAGCAAACAATGAAAACCTGTCAAAGTTCACACATCAGTTACCACTAAAACTCCGAGTAGATCCAAGTCTGGTCAGGAACTTTAAACAAGGCACCAGATCTTTTCAATGTTTGCCTGATTTTTCTATAAAAACAATACTGATGCATCCGCTTTCCACCATCTTTGCAGGAGGGGTGAACAGTACGGTTCAGTAAGTGTGGATGAGTGACCATTCCGGGAGAGGTGCTGAGCCGAGCGCTGAAGCTGTGCCCATCTATCCACCATGAGAAGTGGGCACCTACTAGACGGCTGCCAGGGGTGGGGGGTGCAGTCCACGGTCAGGGGGTGGGAGTAACGAAGACAGCTGGCTGAAACGGCGGAGAACCAAAGATCCATCCCACCCACGGCCACTTGAGGTCCTCTCAGCCTTCATGTCTCCAGCAGGAAAACCCATCCTATGGAACTAAGGCTTTCCAGGGACCACCCTCTCGGGGTCCCTCCCCGTGTATCTCTGACTGTTCTTTACTCGGCTCCCTGCTTTCTACTCTCACCCTCAGAGAGCTATGTCCCCCAAGTTCTAGCCAAACCCCTGCTATAGACTAAATGTTTGAGTCTCCCTAAAATTCACCTATTGAAACACTACTCTCCAATGTGGTGCTATTAGGAAGTGGGGGGGGCCTTTGGGAGGTGATTAGGGTTAGATGAGGTCATGAGGGTGGGGTCCCCATGATGATCAGTGCCCTTGTAAGAGTCCGGAGACAGCGTACTTCCTTTCTCTGCTCCTGCCACGGAAGGATGCAACGAAAACTCTGCCACCTGGAAAAGGGTTCTCACCGGAACCCACCACGCTGGCACCCTGATCTCAGATTCCCAGCCTCCAGGGCCGTGAGAAATACATGTCTGTTGTTTATGAGTCTGTGGTACTTTGTTATATAGCAGCCTGGACAGATTAAGACACCCCTTCTCTCTCCCGTGGCTTCAACAATAACTACGAGAAGGTGACATTCACTGGTCTCCCTTGCCAAGTCTACTCCTGCTTTTCCAGCCACCTGCCGAGCGTTGTCACCTGAATGCTGTGCTGGCACCTCCATCTGGCCACCTCCCCTCCCACCTGTTTCTCTTCCTGATTTCCACATTAATGGCACAGGAAAGAGAACTAATATTTACTGAACTTGCGACGCTTGCCAGGGTGCTTTCTAGCTTGCCAGGGTGCTTTCTATATTCCTGCATTTAGAAGAATCATTCAAGTCTTACGTAGGTGCCCAAGACGCAAACTCCCATCACTGTCTCTGCCTCCCGCCTCGAAGCAGTGACCAGGCCCCGCCAACGCTCTCTCTCATCTATCTGCGCCCCACTGACGCCCTCTTCCTCCCACTCTCTGCGTGTCTCCCACCTGGCTCTACCATCCTAGCACCATCTTCTTGGAGCACAGCCCTGAAGGACCTTCTACTACACGCTCCCTTTTCCTCCACACCAACCCCAAGTGCCCTGCCTGGCATGGAGGCCGGCCACAACCTGGCTCTCACAGACCTTCTGACTTACTGCTTCCCCACAAGCCTGCTGGGCTGCAGCCAAACCACCTGACTCCCATCCCCAAAGCCAGGCTGCGCTTCCTAAGCCTTTGTATGTCTATGTAATACTTCTCTCTAAGGCCCCTTTTTCTCCCACTTCTTCAGGCCCAACTCCTCTTCCTGCAAGGCCCAGGGCAGACGTGGCGACTCCTATAAGATGGCTTTGTGGATTCCCACCACGGACCACTGCGAGCCCCGGCTTCCCTTGGGTACTCCACCTATGGCGCTATTTACTGGTCTTCTCCTCCATGAGACTGGATGTCCCTCAGGAGCAGCGACTGACTGGGCTTTATCCCTGCAGCCCCCACAGTACCTAACACGGCTTTCTTCACGGACAATATCCATTCACTCATCAACACATAGTTACCCAGTGTCTGCTATGCACCAAGGCATGACAGGGTGCTCGGCACAGAATGGGAAACAAAAGAGGACGTGGTTCCTACCCTCGTGGGCTTCCATCTAGTGAAGAGACAAACTGCAACCAGATCCTACCCAAGTGGGTGTACAGTTAGCAATAGCTCTGTGCTGCAGAAGGAAAGAATCAGGGTCCTGTACGAAGCACAGAGGACCCAGGAAGGCCAGCCAGAGGGGTGAGGCAGGCTGAGATGAGTATGAGGGAGGAGTGGTGAGAAAGGGAAGTGGTAAAAGTGCTCCGGGTCCAGGGAACAGCCGGTGCAAAGGCCCTGAGGTGGGTGAGAGCAGCGGGCCAGCGTGACTGAAGAATGCAAAGCAAGCAGGAGCAGGATGCAAGAAGGTGACAGAGACATCCCAATAAACGTATAAAGTGAATATGAATTCATGGCCCTCCACTGATTAGCATAATTCTTTAGCCAATAAAACTAACCAACCTTAGATCTAGAGCAGAACATCAAATATAATTTTAAAATGCTTTTTCTTTCCCATTTTAAAGAAATTGTCTCAAGTGTGAGTGCTGTTCTCATCCAAAAAAAAAAAGATTAAAGTAAGTTCTCCTAGCTAAAAATGGAAAAGTACACAGGGTTGGAACCTGATAAACATCATGCAGCTCCGTAAGTAATACAATCCTGTTTTATTCTTAATTGGAAGCTGGCACTGGACTAGGGAAACAGCCTGTCACTCATCCTGCACTGATGATAAGAGCCCAGGCGGCTAACAATTGTTGAGCACTAACCAAGGGTGTTACATGCATTATCTCATCGGATCTTCACCCCACGAGGCAGGTACCATTATCATTTCCATTTTCCAGATAAGAAAATTAAAGTTCAGAGAGATTTGCAACAGGCCCAAGGTCACACAGGTGAAGAACAGCAGAGCCGTGATCTGAACCAGGTCCGGGGATCCCGAAGCTGTACCTGTAACCAACAGAGCACACTGTCTCACCAACTCGCTGTACTGTCAGCACTTCTGGAACTGTGTCAAGTTTTTTTACCTCCCCTTGTTGCATCACATATATAAGCTCCTAAACACTGACGAGGTTAGAAAGAGAAAACCATCTCTGAAGAAATGCAGTGAAATTTCTGGTGTCAGCTTCCTCCCTTCCTGTTCCAGGTCTCCCTCAAAACACCCCATCTCTTCCTCCAATTTTAATAAAGAACAGTTTTCCAGCTCGTTGCAATACTTAATATCCTGAAAGAACAGGAATTGGAAACCAATGAATCTTCTCAGGCTCCATCTCAGCCAAAGTCAACAGACTCCAAACCCCTCTTGTCGGCAGTCACTGTTTACAGACATCTCACCGGAAGAAGAGGGGGGTTCAGGTTACTGGAAAACTCTAGCTGTGGTTTTCCCAACTCTTGACAAAGTCCTGAATCTTGTCTGAAGGACAATGTCACACTTTCCCTGTCAACAAATCCTTCCCCAAACTATTTCTACTACGCCACCTCAAGTCCTGTCTGGAAGGAGCCAGCACACAGGGTAAACGACCAAGGCTTACCTACACGTTGTGGATGAAACTGTGCACCTACCTGGGGCCTGGCTGACCCTCCCCCGGGCCGAGGTCACCACCACGACCTCACTAAACTAGCAATGGCGGCCACCACAGAGCCGACGTCCACGCCTGAAGCTGGCTCGCCTGCCAGTCCTCCTACTACCCTCGAAGATCCATCTGAGCAACTCGAGGCCGAGATAATACGAGTGTGTTTCAGAACTTCATCCATGAAACCCAGTGCTCCAGGCTGCTGTGTCCCCTGCAATGCGCAGACTGAAGTCCTACCACACAGTCCGAGAATGTGACTGGACTTGGAGATTGGGCCTTGAAAGGGGTAAACAAGGCAAAAGGAGGCCATATTGGTGGGTCCCCATCCAATATGACTGGTGTCCTTATGAGAGATAAGGATTCAGACAACTACAGAGGAAGACCACGTGAAGATAAAGGGAGAAGACAGTTACCTACAAGCCAAGGAGAGAGGCATCAGAAGAAACTGATCCTACTGACCCCTTGATATCAGACGTCTAGACGCGAAAATTGGGAGAAAATTAAGTTTCTGTTGCTTAAAACACCCCGTCTGTGGTCCTTCGTTAAGGCAGTATTCGCAAACTAAAACTCACACTGTTCAAGTTGTTCCAAACTCTAAGTAACGGCCCTGCCACTCCTTGCTGGGCACAAGCAGATTGCTGTCACTTCAGAAGCAGTCGGCCTGTATGGCACGGCCACTGGGCACAAAAGTCACTGTCAGACACGCCGCTGAGTGCTTCAGTCAATGGAGACGTTTGCCTTTCAGGGACTAGGGACCCAGGACAAAACCTTATGTTTCTGCTGTTAATTACAGAAGTGATAAATATAATTTTTATGTTTAGAAATGAAGAGAATTAAAATGCAGTCAAACCCATCCAAAGACAAAAGCACCAGTACCTCTATTTTAGACCAGCCAAGCTATCACAGGCTTTTCCTGTTCGCAGAAATAAAGAATTGTGCTCAACAGATCTATACAGCACACGGCAGGGCCAAGATCTCTGCTCAAACAACCCTCATACTACAGGAAGAGAGGAGGAGGTACTGGGGGGAAAAGCAAGAGAGAGGGGAGCCTTTCTTAGCTAACAAAAGGACAAAGATCCCTTCCGCAAAACGTCACCCAGGGCATGAGACAGTCGACTCGTCATGCAGCTAGGTGATGAGTAAGCTTATTTCAGGGGGTGGCCAGGGGTTTCGAGAGTCCTGTGATTAGGGAAGGAGGCTCCACGCCATGCGGGCTGTGGGGCCTCAAGAATGACTTACAGACTAAGAAGTAAAGAGAGACTCTTTCAGTTGGGTGCTGCTGAATCTAAAGCAGGAGTGGGCTCGAAGGGCTCCAAGCCTGGTACAAGGCCGGGCCCCGAGGTACCAGAATGAAACAGCGAGCAAGTGCTGGGCCAGGCGTGTGCTGAGCTCCCTCCATCTCTGCCCGCTCACTGAAACCTCACAATGACCACAGGCGGCAGGGCCCTTATTACTCCCGCTTAACAGCTGAAAATAAGGCCAGAATGTGAACTCAGCGAAAGCATGATTTTTCTCCTATTTTGTTTTTCACTATATAGCGCTAGAGCCTCAAGCAGTGGCTGACACATAGTAGGTGCACCGTGTTTGCCTGTGAATAAAGGGAGAGGTGACTTGTCGATGTCACAGAAGGCAGGGGCCTGGGATTTGAACCCACACTGACGGCCTCCGGATCTCAGTTTCTCAGATTCGGCTCTGCCACACGGGGTGGGGAAAGGTGCTAAAGAGACGGGAAGGAAAACTCCTGGTGTGTAGACAGCGTGGTCCATGGCACACTTCCCGGCGTCTGCACCTTCTGCTCCTCTGCACCCAGGGGCCAGAGCAGCTCTCCCAGGGGCCGTGACCGCAGACAATGGGAAAGGGGCACCGAGAAGGCTCCCTCCCCTCGTGCCTGTGACACTCTCAGGCCTCACACACACCAACTTGTTGTATCTAGCAACTCACATGAGTGTGGCAGGGGGAGGTGGAGGAAAAGTTTCTGGAAGCGGGGAGATTTATTCCTCTGACTCTCCAGGAATCTGTTGGCTAGAGCTGGTACAACCTACAGAACTTCCCAAAGTGTGGTCAGCACACCACTTTGCGGTGAGTACAAACTCATTTCAGATGGCACACAAATGAGCATTAGAGTTGATAGACTGATTTCTATGGCTACTTTCTATGTGGGGCAAATCAGACTGGTGCTTTACTTACGGCCAAGCTATAAAATTCCTCTTTAAAACTTGTCCTTTCAAAAAGGAACAGTATTCCCATTTAAAAAAAAAAAAATTAGGTAAACAACATAACAAGTGTTATGTTACATCAATGGAGCAGAAAATCATGAAGGAGGTACGCGAGTGACTAAGGTTTGGGAAATATGATTTCCCGGAACTTTCTAAGTTCTCTTGTCTAATGTCCCCATCTCTGCAATTCATGCATCCACCCAACTATGCCGTAGCTTGAAAGGAAGAGAATTTACAGAGACTAAGTTTTAAATTTTCCATCAAAATCTCTTAATAAATGACTATACCCGAGAGAGACCGAGAGACAGAGAGACAGGCAGAGCAGACACACAGACACAAAAGGCATGTTCATTAAGACATTATGAAGTTCACAGCGGGGCTTGACCTGGGGCTGCAGTCTTGCCCTCTGCTTAGAGGGAGCTGTAACACAGAGCTCCCTTTGATACTACCCGAAATTCCACACTGATTTTTTCGGCTATTATTTTATGGCATGGTAGCTTAGCTCAGCCCTGTCCAAAGACTTGTTCTGAGGTCTCTGGGACCTGTTCCAACAACAACACACAATGAGGCCTTCTCTCTCTGATAAAGCCAGGAACCCCTCCCTCTGTGATCTCTTCCCCTACTCCTCCCAGACAAAAGTAAAGTCCCACTTTGAGAAGAATTCAGCCAGCCAAATGCTGCCTTCTCCTCCTTACCTTCCCCGTTGGGGATGATCAAGTTTCAGGCTGGCGGTCAGTGTGAGGGTGGGCTGAGCTCCAGGGCAGAACCTAGGGGTCTGGTCAGCTCCAGGTGAGACAAGAACACCTTCACGGCCATAGAAGGGAAAACTGAAAGGGAAGCAACGGTACACAACCTGCACGGATCTGACATAAGCTCCAGGAGAGCAGGGACCTATCCTATGCATGCTGTATTCCCTGAGCCAAATGCAAACAGGTATCGAACAGATGAACAAATGAACAAACGAATGGATGGATGGATAGATAGATGGATGGATGGATGGATGGCTCCCAGGGCTGGAAGGAGTGAGTGAAGAGGAAGTATGTTTAAGACTATTTTTTCCCTTTTTGCTTGAGAAATAGCAACTGTACAAATAGGAGACCCCAAAGGACTACTTATCCCTTTTCACAGCCACCGCTACCAGGTGGTGCATTAACAGCAGGAATTTTGACCCCTGAACCATCTGGCCTCATAGCACGCTGCAGCAAACCAAATGCTACCTTGACTTTCTCCAGAGCATGCTCAGACACCCCAACTTGTGTCTTGATCTCTAGCATCTAAAACAAGAGAGGAGCCATTCTGGGAAAGCCAATTACTTGCACCGACTGACTTGACCCCTCCTTCTGAGAAGTTCAAAGCCCTTCCCATCCTGGCTTTTCTCAAGGGACTTTTATTTTGCGTTATATACATTTTTTCTTTTCTTTTCCTCTTTTTCTCTTTGCTTATCTGAATTTTCTAATCACTGTACAATGAACATAGATTAGTTGAGTAATAATGATGTCTAACATAGACTGATAAGACATACAAATAAGATCATTCAAAAGGACACTGAAAGCACATATTTTATAGAGTTCCATTGTAACATTTCTACATTACAAAATTTAACACTGCCATTTCATGCAATTGCACTCAACTAAGTCCTTTGAAATGCAAGCTGTAAATTTCTGATAAAAGTCAAAGCTCACGACTTAGAACACCCGGACATACAGGCACTTACAAAAGAGGCAACTGACTGATGGGCAAGGTGCCAGAGAATCAGACAAGTTAAAACCACAAGCTTCATAAGTAATGTGCCATATATGGACAGAACATGTTCTGAGTTCACCCACGGTAAGAAAAGCTGCTCCATGTCTCTCTCTCCTCCAGTGGCAGAATCTTCCAGCTGATAGGGGTCACGGTACCCTCTGCAGTGATCGGAGAGCTTTTCTTTCTTTGTGGGGCTGGTTGGTTCATCTTGGAGCTCCACTCCAGTCCCAAACAAATGCACCATGTTCTAAGCAACTTAACCACCAGCAAGAGGGGCCTGTTTCCGCCCTGTCCTCGGATCTCATTGTCAATGGCCCGTCCATGCCACACAGTGATGACAGGGAAAGCCGATGGATGGGCTAGCCACCAGAAGACCTGATTTCTAGCTCCAGTTCTAGCCAGACCCTGCACAACTCAACCACTTCATGCCTTGGGGACTCCATTTTACCAAAAGTTAGTAACACCCGCCATCTCTCACAGGTTGCCGGGGAGAAAAACTAAGGCAAATGTTAAATTGTGTAGGGGGGAAGGGGAAAATTATTTAAGTACCACTAAGCAAAACTTGATGCTAGTTAGATGAATGGGATTTCACCACCTCTAACTATGGCTGAAGTTTAACAAGCAGAAGAGAGACGCAACTGTCATTCAGTCCAACATTCTCTCCAAAATACAACATTCTTAAACTTAGGAGAGAAATGGAGAGAACCTTCCAATTTCTCATTTGCCATCCACCTTCCTCCCTGGAAATGGGAAAGCATTTAAAGTATGGCCTGTGAGAACTGCGTGAAGATAGCAGGTAAGAAGCCCCCAGTTCCCAAGAGCAGGCAAGGGGGAAGCCACCTGCACACGGCCCAGCAGAACCCTGTCCTCAGCCCCGGGAGCCAGGATTGCAACTCGGGAATGAACCTGCACATCCTGGGGATGTATCAGCAAAAGGGGTGATGGGGGCAGCCAGGGCAAAGACTTCCCAAGGCTGAATCAATAGAGCCGTCTGTAGACAGAGGGGCAGCAGACAGTGTGTTAGCCACCCCGGGCTGTGTGGGCTGCCTCAGAGAGGATGGCTCCAGGACTCCACCCCCGCTCCCTTTTCCCACACAAGACCTCTGCAGGAAAGCTGAACCGAAGTGCTGGGTCTCTGGGAAGGAGACTGGAGGTCGAAACTGGGGCACCGAGAGGCTTGGGTTTTTAAGAGAACAGGCAGGGTCTGAATCCTGGCTGGGCCGCTTATTGACGCTGCAGCTCTCATCCAGGGGCAAGAGAACAAGTTACTAAACATTCCTGACCCTAAGCTGCTTCACACAAATAGGAACTAACCATAACGCTCTAACACAATTGTTGCTAGGGTCCAGTTACATCCCGCCTGAAAACACTTAGCAATGTTCAGCTCAATGCATTTCCCTCGTATGAATTTCACAAACAGCATCAGCACTATTGTTATTATTAGCTGGGAAAAATGGCTACATGTACCTCAGGATCATGTTACAGAAAAATTCCACTCTCTAACCCCAAGATAGAGAACAGGCTCTGGAGCAAGGTGAGGGCTTCCTTCACCCTTAGGACCACTGCTGCTGCTGTGTCCTGCAGACCTCACTCAGGACTGTTTCTGCAGCACCTCTAGCCTCAGCAGAAGGTCCAAAGAAAACAAGCACTTACCCTTGAACAGAGTCAACTGTCGGCTAGCCTCAAACGTGCGCATGAAATCCAACCTGTGTTTGGTTCTGCCTTCCTTACACTACCCAAAGCAATCGAACATGGCATGTGCCCAGGAACTGCATGTGTTCACAGGGTCAAGTGTCTAAGTAACAGGGTGACATGCTTGGGACAGTCCTTTCTGGTGTCACTAATCTTGTTTTCTGGTCTTATCCAAGTATCACGACAGCTGCCCACACTCCACAATTACATAAGAAAATGAGAAAGGAGGCAAAACACAAGAGCCACCGTGGATGTCAACAGCCTCCCTCCCAAAAACCTTTTCTGGAGCAGTGGTTCCCAGATTTGGGGATTTCAACAACCAACTTCAACTAAAGACACACACACACACACACACACACGGTTGCCAATATTTTATTATGCCATGCACAACCATTTAAAAAATGTATATCATCATCATTTAATATAAAAAGAACAGTCTTAACGATTCCAAAATAGTTAAGAAATATACTCTCGGAATAAGACAAAACCTCTGCATTATATAAATTTAGCTTTATGAAAAACTCATTCTATTGTCTATATTTTTCTCAGCAAAAACTGTAGGGCGTGACATTTAAGAATGGATGCTTTAGAAGGAGGCATCGCTGCTTTCCTGTTAAGGACTATCGGTGCTGTTCAATTACAAAAGATATTACAATACCTGTGTTCAGCCACCGCAATGAAAAGGGAAGCCTCTTGCCCACTCTGAGAATATGACAAGAGGAGCAGCACCAGCCTTCACAGGCTCCGGGATCTCTGCTGACTACAGCTGCCCTTCTTTACTTTCCCAATTTAAACTCTGTCCAGCTCACCTTGCTGGGTTCTGGCACTCGGCTCCACGTTACCGCTGTCTTACTAGCTTATTCAAATCTCATTCCCACTTCTGCACCTTCGTATAAACCCATTTTTATGCTCCTTCATCAAAAATCCGCTCAAGTTAAACATAAATTTACCATGTGACCCAGCAATTTCATTCCTAGTTACCTACTGAAGAGCAATGAAAACGTATCCACACAAAAACTTGTACAGAATGTTCATAGTAGCAATATACATAATAGCCAAAAAGTACAAATGATCCAAATATCTGTGAACTGGTGAGTGGCAAAACAAAATGTAGTACACCTATACAATGGAATACTACTTGGCAGTAAATAAGAATGAACTAATGACACATGCTACAACATGGATGGTGAAATAAGCCAGACACAAAAGACCACATATTATATGATTTTATTTCAATGAAAAGTCCAGAAAAGGCCAGTATACAGAAAACAGAACAGTGGTTTCCTAGGGGAGAGAGCAGGATTGACTCCAAATGGGCAAGAGCAAAATTTTTCATAATGAAAAGTTAAAAACAAAAACAAAAACAAAAAAAAAAAAAACCTTGCTCAAATCTATGCTTAATGTGATGCTTGGCAGAATTCTGTGAGTTTCTACTCACAGTAAGTGAGCCACTGAGAGAGTGGGTGAGTGAAAGAGTGAACGAATGAAAACCAATTTCCCAGAAGCCTCTCTGGTGTGTCTTAATTAGGTCCACATATTTCATCCACTCCAGTCATCCTCAGCAAGTTATGTGTAATAGTTATATAATAATATCACAGTTCACTGTTATATAACTATTACACATAACATATATATACTTATATATCCATATACATATATATCTATATGTATATACATATATCTATATATCTATATGGATATATATAGCTATATATATATATATCTCCTAATTCTTTGGATTAGGTTGAACTATATAAAATTGTCATTTTTATAGGTCAAAACTGGTTGGTAAAGTATTGGTAATTTCATGCGATTCAACCTACACATCAATTTTTGATGCAGGAGTCAAGATGGAACAAAGGCTTTCAAGTCAGACCAACCTGTGCATGTGGCTCCAGGCTCTGCCCCACATTCTAAGCTTCAATTTCCTCATGTGCAAATGGGGACAACCAGAGAACCTTGCTCATAGGGCTGCGGAGAGGATTTCCGTGACAATGCATGGAAAGCACCCACCAGTGCTGTGACAGTCACAGAGGAAGTGCTCAGTCAATGACAGCGATTGTTAATACTGCTGGTCCTATCTCCCTATGAAACTACACATTCCTCAGTTATCAAGGGCCAGGACTGTTATTTCTTTTGTATTCGTGTGTTCCCTGGACCTGAAGACAAGGGATGCTCACTGCTGGTGTCCCGCTCAGGAAAGGCCTCCAAATGGCTCCTGACGCCTGAGAACACCATTCCCTGGAAGCCACTGGAATCCCTGCCTGTGGACCCAGCTCCTCCGAGGTAAAATGCAAACACTGCTGCAGGACTCACGATTCCGGAAATTCCCGAGGTCCCCCTCACCACAAGCTCAGCAATACCATGAAGCAGAGGAAGTGCCATCAGACAGAGTTCCTCCTGCCTTATTTTTCAACAGAGATGTTTGGCTGCTATGCAACCGGTGTTTAGTGGATGACGGGGCAATCCGTGAAAGGCCAGGTTTCCACTAGCAACAACAAAGGGTACGGCTACGGGGTTGCTGCAAATACCGTCATCTCCCTACTGCTATTCAAAATTCCTCCACTCATTTGTAGTGATTATAAAGGGAGGCGAAGATTCCCAACAGGGCAACAATGGGATTAAATCACAGTTGCCAGATTTCGCAAATAAAAACACAAGACAACCAGTTAAACGTACAGTAAACAAGAAATATTTGGAGACTGACTTACACATCAAAATTGTCTTCTTTGAAATTCAAATTTAACTGGGCATCCTATATTTTACCTGGTAACGCTAGATTAAATCAGTATCACGGATAACTGTTTTCTTTTCCTAACACAAAACAATGCATTTTCAATTAACTATCCTTTAACCACAAAAAAAAAAAAAAAAAAAAAAAAAACAACCACCACACCACTATGCAGGCCAGAAAGATAAGGTTTCCAGATCTAGTGAGTCTGTGTGCGAAGCCAGCCACCGCTTACTGCCCGCACCAGGCTAATAAGCGCTTTATATGCACTATTCGCTCACTGAATCCTCACAGTAGCCTATATGCTCGCCCATGTACTACTAGCTCTCTCTTACAGGTGAGAAAACTGAGGCTTAGAGAAGATGGAATCAAACCCAAGTTTGGGCCTCCCAATTTGAACCAAAAATTTAAGTCCAGGGGCTGCTCACCCGTGTCCCAGACTCTGTCCACTGTCTCCTGAGCGAACGCCAAATTTCCATTGCCGTGGTATGTGAATTATATCTCAATACAGCTGTTACAGATGTTTTCCCAATGCCTACTCCTCTGTCAATAAAATCGAGAAACTTCAAACCACAAAACCTCTACAGCCACTTTAGTTGGTGATTATAATTATTTTTCGTCTCTTCCATTCTACTGACAGATCGCAGCAATTTCACCTCTCGTGAGCCTTTCTACTAAAATTAAGGACAAAAAAAGCAAAAGGGGACCAAAGTTTAAACGAGTCAAATCCTGCGAGCCGGGCCCAGCTCTGTTAAAGGATGCTCTGGAAGTTAAGACTAAAATCAAAATGAAATGTGAAAAGTGTCCACTTCGACACATCCATTTATATCCTTCATCCACCATGATAACGGAGCTGGGTTACAACAGAGAAAGCTGGAACCGTGACTGTACAAGAGAATATTCCCTGGGCGTGAGTTGTAAACAAGTGCCTCATTCGTGCAGAAGGTACCACACATAGCACAGCGCTTCCCATCTCAGTGCTCACAGCCTCTGGAGCGGCCAGGGACTTGAGAGGGAACAGATCCTCTTTGATGTTCATCTGTTCAGTCCAGTTTTCATCCACTTTCCACAATGTTACTGAATCTGACCCACACCCACTCTGCTCTCCCAGACAGAAGGCAACTGTTTATATGGATACTCTCACCAATGGCTGGCATCACAGACCAGCAGGAATGGAACGGATTTAATTCATTTTTAAAGAATGCAATGTTTCCCTGAGACACGGTGTGGGCTACTCTAACCACAAGCGTGCAGGACAAGCATTTTCATCCTTAGTTCTCGTCAGACAAACGGTTGGGTGCGGGACTTCTGCAGATACACGAGTAGCCAAGAGTAGGAAGAATTCTTCAGCGTAATTGCCTTTGGAAGGCAATTTATCTCCTTGGTAACAGTTCTAAAAAAGAAAAGGGGGTGGGGGGGAACTTCTACTAAATCTCACACCTTAGCAGGCAGCCTAGAAAATATGCCTGTTATTCACGCAAGGTACCAGTCCTTTTTCTCAAACGAATTGCTTAGGTTTTTGTTTTGTTTTGTTTGTTTTTTCACAAAGGGGCGTCTCCTGTTTTTCCAAATGGATCTCCCGGCTTTTCTCATCTATCAAATGCAGAGGGTGGCAGCAGCGATAGTATCACCACCTTCTAAGGCTGTCTGGAGGGTTCAGGGACAGCACGTACAGGTCTGGCACATGGGGTGTCACCCACAAATGTTATCTATGACTGTCGCTACCCCCAGGGCAGCACCACATGCATGGATGTCAACTTGGACATGACAGGAGGGAGAAGCGGACGATACGTAAAATACAATTTCAAAGGCTCCTACAGAAATGCTACAGCTCAAAATGAAAGGACAAAATATCAAAGTTATGCCCAGAAAACAATTGTTTAAAAGAAAAAGCAATCGGCCCTGTGCCCCCACCAACTAACCAGAGAGCCACCCATAAGATGAAAGATGCCCCGAGAACAGGAAATGGCACCTGCAGCGAGCTGAGGACTGACTCTGACACCCAAACCCACACACTCTGCCCATGACCTGACGTCCCCAGTCAGGGAGGATCAGAAGCCAGGCCATGAGGAGGTCTGGCCGTTTACTTGCTTAGGCTGGAACGGAAGTGAACCTGGCAGCATTTCCATCTCTCTCCACCATGGCCCCTGCTTTCCTCCCACCTGGATGCTAATACGTTCCAGCTCACAGACATCAGACATCCAACTAGGAAGTCCAAGTACATGTGAGCCCATGACAACACACTGCCGAGTTTCCAAGAAGAATTATGGCAAGTCAGGGTATTACTGAACGAACACCACAAGAAACACAATGAATGGGTGTCATGCGGGAGACCCTGCTCGCTGTGCCATTTGTCGTTGAAGGCGGCCTGCGGGGTCTCCAGTCCTGCTCCCCACATAAGAACGCAGGATATGGTGAGGCCAAAAAGGAACACCCACAGAGCCATAGGTAGGGGAGTCATACCACTATAGTCTCACTGGAGGCTGGAGCCACACGACCTGCAACCTGCTGTCCACTTCTCTGCCTGCCAACCAACCAACCGACTAACCAACGCAGCCGCAGCAGTTATATCAGTGGCTAACTGGCTACCTGGTAAGAGCCGATGGCCAACTAGCCACAGCTGACGGCCATCTACTACCCGAGTCAGCACCTTTCCATGTGAGGCCGAGAGCCTGGAAACTGCTCTCTGGGACTCTGTCTCCACAATGGGACTAGAGAAGAAAAAGAGCTTGGCCTTCTGATGACAGTTTAATGTAAGACAAGCCCAAAACAAAAGGGGAGGGAAAGGAGGAGGGAGGGAGGGGACTCCAATGGATCATAAAGAGCAGAAGTAAGTAAGCTGTGCCTCGATTGTCCTCCCAGCTCCCCACCCCAAACTTTAAGTTCGGGTAAATGTACATATTCATCCACTTAGTCTGGATTCTTTATAGTTATTTATTCTGCAGTCAGTGCTTTCTGGATCCTGCCAGACAAGGGGAAGATTAAGCATGGCTCCTCTCACAGTTCACATTCAAGGATGATAAGACGATCACCTTTCAATTTGCTGTGAGGGAGCAAGCCATTTTGCTTCCCATTGTGAGTCCCCTAGTGAAAGTCCAATGTATCAAGCAGGTGACACCAATTACCAGGCGCTCGCTGGCTCAGGTCAGTCTCTGCGGCGCCCAGCACACATCTCCTGAGGAATTCATCACAGGGACAAACGCAATCGCCTCAGCATCACTGCCAGGGCTGCTGAAAGACGGGGGCGTTCGGGAGACATTGCCACCATGTCACAAATCACGCAGTTTCTCCTGGCAACCATTTGTGGAACGGCTGCTACGTGCCCATCACCGCAGACGGAGGATACAGCCACGGACTCTGTCCTCACAGAGCTTAGAATCTAAGTGGGCTGTGCGGTCCATATGGTAATAAGTTATGAGTAGGATCCAAAACACAGAGGCCAAATCTCCAAAGGGGAAAGAGGAAAAGCATTAAAATCTGCCTCTGAAAATCCTCCAGTGGTTACTCCTGATAGTATTCACTGCTGTCGGAGTGTGACCACAGCAGGAAAGGTGGCCAAATGTGTGAGGTTTGTTAGGTTTGCTGTAGACTGTTTTCAGGGCATCTCTTCAACACATTCCAGTTTGGGAAGGAATGGTGTCAGGTCCCCTAAACAGGGCTGTTCGCAGGCCCAGGCAGCTGCCCAAAGGCTGCAGGGCTTCAGGGAGCTGCTCCGAGGCAGACGGGCGTGAGCGAGTCAAGAGGCCCAGGCTGCGCTCAGACCTGTGTTCTCCTCTCAGCTCAGCCATGTGTCCCAACGCCCGGGAACAGTCCACTCTTTCCTTTGGGGTAGAGTGTCTGCATTTAGAGAACTGCAAGGACGACAGAGACAGGAGAAGACGGGGGCAGGGAGCGGGGCCGATGCCCAGGCACTGAGTGTGTACACAGAGACAAACAGCAGCCCGGGAGCCAGCTGTACATGACATGATTCAGTTCCTCGCGGAAACGCGCTGCTTTTCCTCTTCCTCCTACACACCATGAAGTGTGCTTTCGACATCACTACCCTTCCAGGCAGAGCAGCTTTTGAAAGGCGGTTCTTGGGCAATCTGCAGCTTCCTAAAATGATGCAAAGAGCTCCACAGGAGGGGACAGTTTGGAGGACAGTATCCAGCAAGGCCTCTACGCAACCCGTCTCCTACTGCTGGCCTCACCTATACGCCACAGAGACCTGGCAATAGCAGAAGGTCACCACATGGGGAAGCCCAGCGCGGCTTCCAGAGGAAGGAACACTTGAGTGAGTGAGAGATGAAGAAGGGATAGTTCTGGGAAGGGAAGCTGAGGCGTGTTCCCTAGAGGGAACTGTGTGTGTCAAAGCCCTGGGAGGGCAGGCACCCGAGCATCAAGGGCTGCAGGACAGGGGCCACGTGGCTGGAAAATACAAAGACGGTGCCAGATAAAACTGCAAAGGCAAGTAGGCCAGACTATGACAAGGGGCTGCAATCAGGGGACACGGAAGGGCTTTAGGCAGCAAGGTGACATGAGCAGACTTTCATTTGAAAAGACCGTTCTAGCTACAGTGGTAGCCACCAGCAAGCCCATGAGTCCCACGGATGACTACTAGCGACCACTAAAGGGAAAAAGTATCGTGTTTCCCCAAAAATAAGACCTAGCCGGACCATCAGCTCTAATGCTGTTTGGAGCAAATGTCGTTTCGAGCAAAAATTAATATAAGACCCAGTCTTATTTTAGTATAAGACCGGGTCTATAATATAATGTAATATAATATAATATAATATAATATAATATAATATAATATAATATAATACCGGGTCTTATATTATTTTTGCTCCAAAAGACGTATTAGAGGTGATGGTCCGGCTAGGTCTTATTTTCGGGGAAACACGGTATCTGAGGCACCAAGAAAGAGAAAGGCTGGGCACAGAGGGTCAGGTGGAGGGAAACTCAGCAGCATTGACATCAGCTGGGAGCTTGAAAGAAACGCAGTCTCAAGCCTCAGCTCAGAGCTGTAGTTTAACAAGGTCCCCAGGGGATTCAGACGCACATTCAAGTTTGGGAAGCATCGCTCCAGTGCCAAGTAGGCTCCAGCCTTTGGGGATCTTCGATTATACTACTGGAGTCTTACATTTTCAAACCCTGCTTTAAACAGTCTGTAATGAAGCTGCAAAACGCAAACCCCTGCCTTAAAGCCTAAGTGAAATGGAATCACGGATGAGGCTTACTATGAAAGAATTCCTCCTCCTCCAGCCAGGAGGCAGATCAACGTCTACCTCCTCCAGGATCTTGCTAAATCTACACCAGAGCAACCACACAGGGTGACCACAGCTGTGATACAGAGAAACATCCTGCCTCCATCCCCCAAAACAGCCGGTTATCTCCTAAGCAGAATCCAAGTCTCTGCCAAAGCTTCCAGAAGCATCCATGAGTCAGCCACCTTTGAGGGACAGCCTCTCAACACTCAACACAACGATTCTCTTTGCTACCCACCTGGAAAAAATGAACAAAGCCACTTGCAGCATTCATCAGTCTTGCAGATCACAATTCTATTTAGTTATAAAAACACTCGTTGGCTTAATCACTGCTTTACTGTGACGCCGAAACTAAGTCCTTTAATCATTATGTGTCCCTGCTTTTCTCCACCTACAAAACTGGAACCCTAGCATTTATCCCCCCAAGTCTGCTTTAGGGATTAGGGAAATAGTGTTTTCAATGCTCTTTGAGGATTATCTGTGCTATTTAGTTCATAAAGCTTTGATTGTGTCACTAGGCTACTCAGAAAAAGTTGCAGTGGCTTCCCAGTACCCACGGAATGAAGACAGACTCTTCACCGTGGCACCCAAGGCCCCCACAAGCTAAGCCCCGTCACCCTCGCTTTCTTACTGCATAGACGCTCCAGCCAACCTGGACTAATCACAGTTCCTGAGCAGACTCAGCCCTTCCGGTCTCCACACTTCAGCTGGCCAGTGAGGTTCCCGGGGGAACTGGGATTGCCAACCCCTCCCTAAACCCACCTGCCCGATGTGTTGAGACCTGAAGCATGAGTACACATGGACCAAACAGAGGGAGACAGGAAAGGCGCCAGGGACACCAGGTAGAGAAACAGAAATACTCAAGGGACTGCAGCTGGGAAATCCATCAACCACTGGAGAAGCCGAAACAAAGTCAGAAGGACTGAGGCACAGCGTACAGACACGCAGGCCATGTGAGGCTGCGGAGCAGGCAGGGGCCAGAGTACGCACGGCTCCCAAGGCCCTATCAAGCCATCTGGACTTTATCCTACAGGGACTAGTGGGAAGGTGCTGGAAGGCAGTCACACTATAATACAAAGAACTGTCTACTGAAGGCAGAAGGTGCCTCCAGAAACGTTTTCTGAAGCTCTCTTTCAAGCCACTTGGCCCCACCAATGCAATTCCAAGTGTTTTAGGAAATATCTGTGGCAGGTTTTAATAGCAGTACATCGTCTCTTCTAATAAGAGATTATTACCACAGAACTATAGACCTAGCAGAAACTTTCGCAATCATTTACTCTAACCCCCTATTATAAATATAAGAAAACTACAGTCCTGAGAGATTAAGTGATTTGCTCAAAGACAGAGGCAATTTGTGGCAGAGTCAATATTCAAACCCAAGTCCTTTGGCTTCTGGGCCAGAGAGAATAGGATGTGGTAAACATTCCACTATAGGAATCAGAGCACTCATTCATTCAATGAATATTTATGTACCATATGCTATTCTAAGCACTGGAAATACAGAAATGAACAAACAGAAATATCCTTGCCCTTGGAGAGTTTTCATTCAAGTATGCAGAAACAGATGAAAAAGAAACCATCATAAATAAACAATTACATATAGTTAGAACGAGAAAAGTACTACAGAAGGAAGTAGAATGGAGAAGTGGGGTGGGAGAGGCCGCCCGGGGTTGAACTCACTGAGACAGTGAATGACAACTGAGCAAAGTCTTAAAGAAGGTAAGTGCTTTGCAAGCTACTGAGGATTTGAAAGATCAGATGATGTCTAGCCATTCCTTCATAACACACCTGTATAAAGTGGAGGTATCAGGGCTGAGATTCTGGGGCGAAATCCGGCCCTTTGCCTAACTGTTGACATCTATCCACCAAGTCCAACAAAAATCCACAATTCTAAAATGCTCTCTGATAAAACAGGGAAAGAAACAAAACAAAACAAAAAAAACAATTCTCCTTCTGGCTTTAATAAGAGGCCTTGATAGGCTGATAAATTGAAATGTAGTGAAAAAGTGGATAAGGAGGGAATTTCAGGCTGGAAGCAAAAACAAGTATATATTCTGCGTTTTGATAATGAACCAAGCCAATTTATTTCAGTTACTGCCAAATATGGATTAGAATGTGGGTCACTTCCTGAACACACCAGAAATGAAACTCATATTGGCACAAGTTCCCAAAACCTGATGAAGAGTCGCCCAGAACAGAGAAAAAGAGGGCATCAAAAGAGGAAGAACAATAGAAATTACAAAGACTCTTAGAGCTTGCCACCCCCCTCCTACCACCCCCACCCCAGCACCCTGTGCAGTGGGAAAGGGTCAAACCCATGACTGCAAAGCGCTGATACTTTTTGAGCAATCCTCCTGATAACCCCACGAGATGGGTACTTCCCCCAAACTCATTCTACAAATGAGAAAAATGGGACAACTGAGTCTCTGAGAGGTAAAAAATGCCCGCACAGCTCAGAAGCAACACAGACAGAACTGGAACCCAGCTCTGCCGGACCCTACAACCCATCCTGGGTCTCAGCAAACTAGGGCCCTTAGCCCGTTTTTGTAGGACATGTGAGCTAAGAAGGACTTTGACATTATCACAGGGTTGTAAAACCAAAGACAATAAAAGAAGAATATGCCACAGAGGCTCTAGGTGGCACCCAGAGTCTAAAGTATTAACTGTCTGGCCCTTTACAGAAAAAGTTTGCTGACCCTTGTAGCATAATCCACTGTACTAGCCGTCAGCAGATTCTAAACAAGTTCCACTGGATGTATTTTGTTTCCCAAACCGTCAGTATCATTATAAGGGGAAACAGTCAGACTCTGGAAGATGGAGAGAACTAGTTCTCATACTGGCCAGGCTATAAGATAATCAGTCCTTGGCTGGGGGTTATAGAACTCTGCTGCATTGCTTAATCGTTCTCATACAACATGTTGCGTATTTTTAAATTTTGTCCCAGCAGAAGCAGTCCCCCTGTCACTCCTACCCACCCTGACACCCCAGCCCCTACTCACTAGGCACTTGGCTCCCAAACACTATTCTCAGGCTGCCACAGTCTGCCCAATCCAGGTGGTCCCCAATACTTCAAAACTCTCCCTTGTTTCTCCCCCTCCAAATCTGAGTTTCCAGGGTTGCTTTATTAAAACACAGACTGACAGCCCAAATAAACCTATCCAAACGTGAAGAAAAATCATGAGCTATTCGGGAGGCACAGCCATTTCTCTTCCCTGTACGATCTCGTTCACTTTACTCAGGCCAGTGTGCAGGAATTTTGTTGCCTTGGCCGCCTGGCAGCTATCCCCCCTTCTTCTGTATTTATAGCACCCTAATATTCCTCTGGGAAGCCATCCCTCCCTGACTTCTGGAACATTTATTTCATAGGCTGTTGACTCCTCTCTGGGCTTTGGCCAGGCGAGCTTCAAAGATTACCTCAAGGATGAACATGTGATTCAACAAAAAGCCAATGAGAACCATGCTTGGGGCTTTGGTTCAAACTGTTGGCCGCAAGTCATCTTGCCAATGCGAGGGAAGGGCCATTTGCGAATGGCGCCGGCCTCAAGGCAGGCAGAGTGGAGAGATGCAAGGGACCAGGCCTGCAGACATTGTGTGAGCCACGGGACCCAGGCCGATCCAAAGTCAGGACATCCCTGGGCTTTCCAGCTACAGACCACAGTAAATTCCCTTTCGGCTTAAGCAGCTTGGACTGGCAGGAGACAGTCCACAGTGGCCTGTCTGGCACCGTCAGAGTGGAAGCACCATGTCTGTAACGGTGCTTATTATCACCGAGAGGATGGAGACAAAAGCTGCCTTTCCTGTCAGCAAAGCTCCTGACCACTAATGTGCTGAGACGAACGGCAGCTCAGCTCCCTTTCCCCATCTGTCTGGGAAGAGGGGCCTGTCTGACAGATGTCGGGGCCTTCTAATTCATCTGATTAGAGCAGGGACCACGGAGACTAAAACAGTAAGATTCTCATGATCAGTATTTCACATGAGCACACTTTATCTCCTCCCACCCAAAAGTGGTATCCCTCCATCCTCTAAGGAAAGAAAATATAGAGGAAAACAAGGTAAAGGGAATACCACAGTCATTGGGCAAGTTCTCTTGCTTCTGTTATGTCCAGGGTTACTTGGCAACCAGCCTCGGCCTGGTCATTCCAGTGGACACGCAGGGGAATGAATGTCAGACCTCCCAGCACAGTCACGCAGTATGTCCTGTTTACGGCCCGCAGGCAGGGCTGGGTTTGTGCTACTCTACAAAGCTGGCAGGAGACAGTCCACAGAGCACCTGCTGTCTTCTGGGGCTCTCCCATGGGTTTCTGTCTCCCACACTGGCCAAAGTTCCTCTGACTTTTGCCTTCAATAAACGTAAGCTGGGGATGTTCCCCCCAAACAGATTAAACATACTTTCAAAAATAGCTTGCTAGAAAAAAAACAGAGGGAAAACACAGACACAGAAAAACAACTTTAATTTTATTATTTATTAAGACAGTAGAAATCAGCAGGGAGTGAATGGCATGATGCAGAGTCAGGAAAACATAGGACAGCTTCTGTTTTAGGTTCAAGGTTTCCGCAAATCCTCCATGACCCGCTCACCCCACTGCTACCGCCCAGGATTCCAGCACTGCAAGCACAGTTCTCTGTCTCTAGGTCATGAGCTAATTTCCAATAACAGGAAAGTCAGTGGGGACAGAGGTTTCTGCATTTGGCAACACATTTTACAAGTAACTGTGGTAGTAGATCCCTGCGCAGTCCGTACACTCCGGGAGAAGGAAAAGAATGTGGGTCAATGAGTCTCTAGCGCTTAGTTGTCACCAACTAGGGCATCTGCGTGTGCAAAGACAGAGAGGGGCTGCTGTTCCTTCTCTCTCCCTGCAAGCTCCCAAATTAAATACCTAAGAAAGACTGGCTTTCCATAGAAAACATAGACCACAACCCAGGAGAAAGATGGAGACGAGAAACTGACTCTCATACTTAAATTCTGTTTAGCAAGAATCCAGTCCTAAAAATTAAGAGACTCTATGGGAAACACTGTCTTTTGTTGGCTGAATTCCTACTAAGACCCATTTGTCCACATGCAAACTATCCAAATGCACTGATATCAAATCTTATAAAAAGTCACTACAAGGTTTCAGAAAAATTTTGTACAGATACTATGCCCTGGGGTAGCTACTGGAAGAACACCACATGTGGTTCCAGCCTGGAACAGCTGTCAGCAAACAACATACAGGGGCCTGTCATGTGAACAAAAGTGAGAGAAATATTTTCTTTAATGCTTTTAGAGGAAAATGCAAACCAAGTCTTTTATAATTGATTATGAGGCTTATAAAGGGTGCCTTCCCGTTTGTGCTACAAACACTGAAATGATTATTAAAACGTAACACCTTTTAAATGGGAAGGCATTGAGGAGCATGTATACTCTAATATTCAAAAGCTCTCTTCGTAAAGAAAAGAAAATGAGCCAACAGCCTTGTTGATTTAAGGGTCAGCTGTAAGTCCATTTCGTGTACGTGTGACGATTATGAAAGGAATCAATTCACAGCAGGTTAACTGGCCCAGCCAAGGAGATGTGGGCGTCCTTCTTGGCGCTACTTACGACACAGCAAGAGAAACGTTAGATTTCTCTTTTCTTCCTTGGCCTGATGAAAGTAAAGACAAAGAAATAGAGATCTAAGAAAGAAGACTGAGTACGGAGTGGGGCGGGGGGTGGGGGCGCAAAGAGGGGGCTGGCGACAGAATTAATCAACTCTTAGTTCTGCTTCTTGCTTTTTGCAACTCATCCTCTCTTGTGCTGCCCCAAAGACAGACTGGATTACCATCCAATCAGAGCGGTCGCACCGGAGCTGTCAAGGTACAATGTGAATTTCAAACAAAGTGAAATCTGAAGAGAACAGAGGGAGGCTTGAGGCTGGGAACACTGAGAGTTGCTTTCAGAACACAGAGTCATGTGGTTGAGCTGGGCTCCTTGAAAGGACCTGTGACATCATCCAACATGCACTGGGGCGTTTAGAGGGTGAGAAGTCCTATGACTGTCAAACAGAGTAATGGTGGGGGTGGGGGAGGGACGCCAAGGCCTTCAGGTCAGGTGCTCAGGGGAGGACCTTTGGCTGAGACGGGAAGCAGGAGGAGAAGGAGGCCACCACATGAAGATGTGGAGCAAAGGCATTCCAGAGGAACGGCCACGGGGAAGGGCCTAGGACGGGACAGTGTGCCGTGCGTCAGACGCGTGTGAGACCAGTGAAGCTTAAGCACAGAGGGAGACAGAGAATGAAGGGTCGGAGAGGAGATGGGCAACGAAGACAGGAGCCAGATCGTACAGAGCCACAGTAAGGAGTTCAACTGTCTCCTGAAGGTCATGCGAAGCCACTGGGAAATGTGGGGCCAGAGAGACACGAGAAGGTCCACGTTTTTTAAAATGTCAGTCTGCCTGCCATGTGGGGAGTGGACTCTACCTCACCAAGATCGCTACGGTTCTGGCTGGTCATGATTCCAGTAAGAACGGTTCTGCCTGTGAAAGCAGAAGGGGAAACACAAAGGGCAAAAATACAATCCAATACATGATGTATCCGTCAGGTAAGAGCCTCCACTCTCCATCACTCCATATCGTACTTTCTCTCCATCGTGGTAATTCTCACTAGATAAATATCCCGTTTACTGGCTTACTTCGCGCACTAAAATATAAGCTCCATGAGGGTCACAATCTGGTCTTGTTCAGAGACAATTCAGAAACACGCCCCTAATACCTAGAACAAGGCCCAGCATAGAGCTGGAGTCCACTGAATATTTGTTAACCGGGCTAACGAAGTAAAGACCCTCTCTTTGCTCCTACCCAGAAGAAACCAAATATCCTCCGTCCCCAAAGTCTGGATTCCTTTTTGAAGGCAATCTGCTTGTCACATGGGTGCTTAGGACTAAAATGACTCCAGAAACTCCGCAGACATAAGGAGAGAGGATCCCCTTGCCCTGGATCCACAAGAACCCAGCCGAGGGATGTTTGCAGAGGACCCCACGCACTGTTTTGCTCAGAACCACCGAAGCGCTCGAGTCGGCCTAGAGGCAGGAGAGATGGGCTTGGGGGAGTGGGGGGAAGTAGGGGACAATAAAACTACCAGCATCGGGCGCGAGGACAATTTATGACCAGAAGATGGACATCACTGTCCTCCACTTAACACCAACACTTACGGAAAAGGCAACTGTTTGTTCGTTACTGCTCAGGTACTTAGATCAGATGCAAGGACTCCGCGCTAGAAGTCAGCTGTCTGCTCCAGAAACAATGCTACTCAGCTCTAGTGGGTGACGCTGGGGTGGGGACGGGATGGGGACACTCGGCGGGGCTGTCACTTTTATCATGGTTTCTGACAAGTCAGCGTCCCCAACAGTCCTGAAGAGGCTGCAGAATCGTGTGACTGGATGTGTTTAAAACCAAGACACCTGGATTAAGTCCAATATAGTCCTGGCCTGAAGACGAGGCCCAGTCTATTTCTAGACAATCCCCAACACAAGGCTCCATCTCCAGTGAGGAAGCACAAAGACAATTTTTTAAATTTCTCTATTATTGCTACCTTACATAAGGTGAAAATAATTAGTCATTAGAATGGTGCCATTTGCTATGATTTTGTGCCAGGTGGTTTTCACACGCTCCTTCATTTAACCCTTACAACGCTCTCAAATGAGCACTATGGTTCCCATTTTATAAAGCTGGAAACTGAAGAGCGAAGGGACAGGGCTCACCAGCACCGCACAGTTAAGAGCAGAAGGATCGGCACTGGACCCAGGTTCGGATCCTGCCTGCAACACTTTTGAGTTGTATGCGCTCCTTTCACTTTCTCTGCTTCAGCTTTCCAGTCCCTAAACGGGGAGAGTAGTACGTGACACACTGTGGGGACAGTTCAATGATACAAAGTTTGTCAAAAACTTAAGAGTCTGACACACCAATGGTCAAATGGTGGGTAGACAGTCTATTACTATCATAATTCAAATACATGCACTATTACATCCAGCTCTCAACCTATGGGACTCTTCATTCTGCGGCTCTCTGATCTCTACTCTTCGTCTCCAGTCAGCAGGAAAAAGAAGGGAACAAGCAGAGAGGTGGGAGCTGAATCTTAAAGATGTAGAAATGTAAGAGCAGCCTAGGTAAATTTATCTTGAGGGGATACCAGTGGCATATCTATAAGGACATTCATTATAAATTGGTTAATGAGCATGGAGAGAGAGAGAGAGAGAGAGAGAGACAGAGACAGAGACAGAGAGAGAGAGAGAGAGAGAGACAGAGAGACAGAGAGAGAGAGAGAACAACCTAAATGGCCAAAAGTAGGTCGTTAGCTCATAAGGTCTTGACACAGCGTAACTGGACTATTACGTAACCACTAAAAGCAATCTTGGGGAGCGGTCACTGATCCATAGAGAGGATCATGACCAATTGAGTAGAAAAGTTTACAAAACCGAAACAACTACAACAGTCCCCCATATCTACAGTTTCACTTTCCTCGGTTTCAGTTACCTGCAGTCAATCACCGTCCAAACCTATTAAATGGAAAATTCCAGAAATAAACAATTCATAAGTTTTCAATTGCGCACCGTTCTGAGTAGCATGATGAAACCTCACACCTTCCCACTTCATCCCACCCAGGATGTGAGTCATCCCTTTGTCCAGAGGCGCCCAGCCCGTTCGTCCGAGAAGCCTTCTCAGTTATCAGATCAGTTATGAGACAAAGACACCACATTCACGTAACTTTTATTATAGTATATTTTTATCACCATTCTAGTTTATTATTAGCTATTGTTGTTAATCCTTACTGTGCCTAATAAATTAAACTCTATCATAAACTATATCATGTGTACAGGAAGAAATCATAGTACATGTAGGATTTGGTGCCACCCTGGTTTCAGGCATCCACTCGGGGTCTTGGGACATACCCCCTGAGGATGACGGGAAACTGCTGTTATCTCTAATCAATACTATTGGAGTAATTCGCATTTTCTTTCTTTAGTCATCTATAATTTCTAAATTTTCTCTAATGAACATGTATTACCTGTTAAATCAGGAGAAAAAAAACAAGCTTGTTTTTCGTTTGCTTGACTCTTTTGTATGACTAGCCTATGTGATGAGAACGACTGTGGAATATATACCTCAGAAAAAGGGAGAGGGGCGTCCTGCTATTTTACTGTTAATGGTTTTATGAACCATCGGGTTGGCAGCTTGAGGAACGGAGATGTAAGCCCATCTTATCCAGGTCCATTTAAATTTGTCCGAAATACATAATTTCTGGCGGTTCTAGGTGAAGTACTTGCAAAGACTCAGATTTCACTCCTCTTTCTCTGACCTATCCTAGATAGGTTTCTGGGTCCCTAACTGGCATTATAAATACATAATTATAACCGGAGCTGTTCAACTAACCCAAATAACATGCTCTCGTTCAGTGTCCCCAAATTCATCTTCTTGAAATACAACACTGGCCTACTTTCTTAAAGACAATTTTAATAGCATCCCTACTCCAATGATAAAAATGGGAAACTTGAGGCGTGCATCAGGTCCCATCAGAGAAGCAGAAAATAAACACCGAAATGCTCCCTGTCACAGCAGCTGCCACTTAGCAGGACGTCCTACATACACATGCTGGTGCTGAGCAAGTCCTTTCACTTCTGCAACATAACACAGGGTGTGCGACAGGAAAGGGGGACCCCAGACAGTGTTTTCTACGACACGGAACCACTCATAGCCCAGACTTCTTCCCGGATCTACAGATTCAGTCACCTCCAATCCGGAAGTCTTTTTAGCTATCATCCTAAAACTCCGGAAATCGGTTTCAGGTCATTCCCATTTACAAAAGGTTTTGCTTTTCCCACAATCAGGAGGTCAGAGATCAGCCACTTCTTTGGCCCTTTGGAAAGACAAGATGGTGGGGGGGGGGGGGGAGGGCAGACACAGGGGGAGGAGGAGAGCAGGGAAAGAGAAGGGAAAGAAAAAGGGGGGTAAGCGCATGAGAGAGAGAGAAAACAATATGGATGGTGGAGAACACGCCATCTACAGTCATCGACATAGAACAACACAAGTCCTAGGAAAGGACTTTCATGGTAAGACCTTGGACACCCCCAAACCATCGCTATTTCAACCATAAGAAACTTACTTCTTCATCAATAATCCCAAAAATAGTTAAAGCTGAAACCCCCCAAATGCCAACTATCCAAACCAGAGTATGACTGGACCTTTTTCCCTCTGTAGAAACAAAAGTTCCTCTGCTCTGCTGCAAACCATGAGTCTACCTGCGGGAAGTGGAGTTCTTCCTTCCCACCATCAGCAGGAAAGGATTCTGTCCACCGCAAGGCAAGATCAGCACCAAGAGAGATACAGGATACAAGAAGACCTAACGCAGAGACCTACACACACTCAGAAATGAGCGCAATGTGTCCCGTTGCACCAGCAAATCTGTCAAAAGGTGAACACATCCCGACACTGAAATGGCAGCGCTGTGGGGAGCTGCAAATTGTCTGGATGCAGTGAAGGAAAAGGACATGTCGCGTAACAAGATCAAGGGACAAAGCAGACAGGAGAGCTCCACACTTTGGGTCATGGGTTAAAAATCCTGAGAAAGTGGCTGCCTAGTGCTGGGGGACAGGAAGGATGGGGGATGACCACTAAAGAGTGCAGGGGTTTCTTTGGGGGGGGGTGGAATGTTCTAAAATTAATTGTAGAGATGCAAGAGACATTATGTGACTATCCTAAAAGTCACGAATCGTACAGGATAAATGAGTGAATCGTGTGGTATGTGCCTTCTACCTCAGGAGCTATTTTCAAAGAATCCTAAGGACCGACCTCCAAGGTCTCTGCCCACCACCGCCTAACCCCACGCTGGCACATTTGGGGAGCTCAGGAATATGATTGCTTGAGGTGGCACATTAAGAGACATGAGTCACCCTTTCCCTGCAGAACATTTCATAAGTGTCTCATTGAAGATTACCATCAAAAAACATTTCAATCTTCTTTCTTTAAGAGACTCAGTTCTCCAGATTGGAGGGCCGGGGAAGATGAGACCCCAGCATGCAGAACCCAGACTTGTGAAAACAAGCCCGGTGTTACATGCGCTTCATCTGGTGATCTTCTTCAGGCTTCGGCTCGGTGCTGCTCCCAGCACAAAACCCAAGCCGTGTTGTGTTGTCTTTTCATTGCAATATGGTGTGAAGTTATGCTGGCCAGGAGGGGTGGGGGAGACGAGAAGCAAGCCAAAGTCGTATCCCAAAAGACACTGAAGCCAAAACTCTCAGTTCCACTCCAATTTTCTATGCAGTGGAGCAGAGCTTCCCTGCTGGGGAACTGATTACAAGCCTGCTGGCCATGTAAAGAGGAAACAGGGTTTCTTTCCAGAAAGAGAACCATCTCCTTGCTCTAAATGGATCTGGCCACATAGTAGCTTGCTGACCTTGCACACTGAGCTCGGGGAGGCTTGGGCCCGAGGGCCAGGAGGTGGCTGCAAGCAAAGCTGTCTGGAGTCTCCCAGGCCTGGCCAGCAGGCCAGAGGCAGCGGGGCAAGGCCAGAGCGGCGCCAGGTACCAGGTACGAATGCGCAGGCACCCTCCCCGGGGCCTGCCTGGTCCCCATACTGCCCATAGCAGGAGTCGTGAAGATGACGACCTGCTGGCTAAGCAGCCTGAGGCAGGGTTTGCGACAAACATCTCAGTGCACTAGTCAGATACGAAGGCAAGAAACCGCTGTCTTTGGAAGAGCAGCCCACATTATTTCTTAAGAAGCAAACAACAGAGGGCAAAGCAGCACTGGTCTCCCTGTGGCCACAGCCCGGGGTCCCACCAGCAGCAGCTGTGGTCTGCTCTGTCACCCAGCCCTCCTCTGGTGACTGATATCATGACGAGATAAGGAGGAGCTGTTGCCAGAAATGAATTGCCTGAGGGCACCTGCCAGGCCTGCGCAGGAGGTCAGCGCTCTCTCTGGGTTTGGGGCACCTCACCCTCCGGGGGCCAGCCCGTCTCCCCTAGTCTCCCCCAGACACCCAGTGCCCCAGGCCCTCTTGCTGTGCAACAGCACAGCCAGCTCATTATGCTTCCTGAGTGTTTTCAAAGAAAAAAAATGTGCACTTTGACCCCAAATCACTTTAACCTTGACAAGAGCACCCAAGACTTCCTGTGGGAAAACGTTTGCCCTGTAACTGCCCACGAGCATGAAGTTTCCTATCGGCAGCTTCCCTACCCCCCAGGAAGGGTCCTGCCTCGCAGGCCAAGCTCATGGAACAACTGGATCCCACACGTGGAGCCACAGGCTGAGATGTACTCGTGCCCTTTTGAACCATTCCTCCCTCATTCCTTGACCTGCCACAATGGCTCCTTCCAGATCCTTGAGATCCCTGAGCACGAGGCCAGCCGTGCAGATTGAAGGGAACGAAGGATTTGACAAGGTTTGCGTAGAATCTCTATTGGCATATTGGGACTTCATGTGTGGTGCAAGGACCCCCTCCAGGCAAACCCTCTAGGGACCCTACAAGGAATGCAGATTTCTCGACCTCACCCCAGAGCTCATGCATCAGACTCTCCTGGGAGGGGGGCAGGGGCAGGAATCCACAGTTAGGGGAATTCTTATATACATTCACGTTTAGAAACCGCATTCTCACAAGGACAATCTGGAAATGACAATAGTGGCAGGTTACAATTATAGGGCCCTTGCCATGTACCTGGTTTACTCTGCTAATGAGCACACCTACAACTATCTCATTTATTCTTCACGATGCTACACCACAGATATTTATCATGCTTGTACTTTCACAGGTTTCTCCAGTTTCACCTCCAAAGGTCAAACCCCAAGGCCTTCGGGCAAGCCCCCACCCCAACTGGCCAGGATGAAACACCTCGTCCTACTAGGAGCAAAAGTCTCTCCAGCCCCTTCCACCCACCTCTGCTGAACCTTATTCCCCGGGACTTGCGCCTCCACCTCTTGTCACTCCATGCCAATGGTTCTGCAGCACCTTCGCTGCACATTAGAATCATCTGGGGAGATTTGAAACTCCTCCATTCCCAGGTGCAACCAGACACATGACATCAGAATGTCCGGGGCTGAGCCCCAGACTCCAGCGGTGATTTCAATGGGCAGCTGCGGCTGAGAAGCACAGCCTGGGCCCCCGGAGCGCCTGGTGAGACCCAGCCTACACCCGGACACTCACTGCTCTCCAGAGCGCAAGACCTGTGCTTCCCGCGCCTTAACCACATGTCTCACGGGAACAACTCGGCAAGGACAACCTGCCTTAGCTCCATACCCCCCATCACACACCACAGTTCTCCTCCTGTGGGACACAGTGCAGCCATCGCCCCAAGACCTGAGGCAGAAACTCTGGACACACCCCCGACTCCTGCCTTCTCTGTCCTCTGCTGACTACACGTTCCCTTCCTCACCCACACCAGCACGTTTCCTCAAAAATGCCACGGGAGGCTGCGTTCTCCTCTCCAGTTTTATGGGTGTTTGTTTGAATATTCAAATAATGATTCCACTGAGTAGGACAGATTTTCAGCAAAGTGCACTATCCCCTGCCACTCGCTCTGTGTACTCCCTGGCACACTGGCACCTACCCGCCACCTAGACCCTTGTCTGAGAAGCACACCATTCACCTGCCCTTCCTTTCCGGCGGGCACAGTGGCCAGACGATCCATCCTCTCCCACCCTTCTACCAGGGGACAGTGTTAAGCAGAGTGAAGCTCAAATCACTAGTGAAATACGGGATTATTTTAGGTGATACAATGACAACTACTTTTTAGTTTGATGATTATGACTTAATGATTATTCCAAGATATTTTAGAAAAAATATTGCTAACCACATGAAACCTATGATTTCAGAATGTTATAAAGCTCCCTTTTGAAATAAATGTATTTTTTTCCTTATTTTATACATTAGAATCAAAGGAGGAGGGTTACATGAAATCCATTGGTTGTAGATCAAGGGAGTGGGAGAAAGCAAAGCGGGGAAATCTCTGGGATTGGATAAAAAGGAAAATGGAGAGACACACACTTCCTCCACATGGGTGGGTACAGGATAGTCAACTGCTTTTCCCAGCACATGGAGATGGCATCTGGGGAACAAGATAACAATGAGGGATTCCGTAGCCCCCTGCTCTGGGGTGGTGGGTTGTGCCCCCTGAGGGGTCTGGAGAAAGAGAGCACTCTGACAACCCAAGGGTAAGTTACCTTAGATGCAAAAAGACGACAACAGCCTCACTTAAGGTCAAGGTTGACTTTTGTTAAGGAAGCTACAGTCCAAGGATGTGACTAGTGGTACAACTCGCGTTTAGTTGGGAATTTTTATGTTCACGCCATCCTATGTAGTTATTTCCAGTCTCCTGAGCTTGTCGGTTTAACATGTGGCCCCTTTTCCATCCACGGCGTCTGTGCATCTAAGATAACAGATCCTTGGAACATCAGAGTAACCTCCCTTTCCAGACCTCTCGGGGCACAAGCTCACACCAGAGCACAGACCCCAGAACCCCTCAATGCTACCTTGTCCCCGCACACCATCTCTACGCGCTGTAAACATGACCTTATTACCTACCCATCCTGCACCCAGCAGCGCAAAAGAAGTATGTGTCTTGTGTGACTTTTGAGCCAACCCCAGAGATTTCCCCACCCTGCACTCTCACCCGCTTGTCGACGAAAACCATCCAGCCTAAGAGAAAGCTTATGAGAGTTTATTTGAGCCAAACTGACGACAATTGCCGGGAAGCGAAATCTCAATAGATTAAGAAAATGCTCCATGAATGTAATTTTTAATAAGTACATTTTTTTCAAAATAAATAAACAGTGGTAAAGGTGGGGCAAAAATCAGAGGTGGTTTTAAATGACTGATTTGTAGAATCAGTGCCCCCTTGGGCTGGACAAGCCTTCGCCTGCCTTTCCCACAGTTCTCTGCTCCCTCTTTCAGAGACCCTTTGAAACTGCCCCCGACATCCCATTGTCCTGATTGTGGACTGTCTGCTTCCCCTGCTTGTCAAGACACAGAGCACCTAGAAGACAGCAGCTGTGCCTGCCCCAGCCCAGAAACCTACTATCAGAGGCCTTCCACCCCAACACGAGCTGTCACACACACTGGAACAGAGACCACACACGACAGGTGACATAACCCTGTCCTGCACTGGGGGAAGCTAAGCAGCCAGAAGAGAGATGGATGTCCGACAAAATGCCCTGCCCTCACCCCTCCCCAGAAATTCCATTGCCCAGAGAAGCGTCATTACAGGCAAGGTGCGCCCACGGGGCCAAGGCCACGATCTCCAGCCAGCAAAGGTCGGAAACTGCCCTCCTTTCACACCTGCCAAACTTCCTGAATAATGCACAGGCTCACCAAGATAAAAACGCACCAGCACCCTCACAACGAACACAAACAAGCTCTGGGGCCGTGAGTTCAAGTGATTCCTAGTACACTGTGTCTCGTTTTAGAGAAGGATGTTGTCGTGGCTTTTAATTCCAGAATCAACAATATATACAGACTGGGGAGTAGGAAATGGAGAAAACTCTAAGCTTTGTTTTACTACACAGGCCTCTCTGTAATAAACTCAATAGTGAGTTTCCTTCCTACTCTAAAATCGCGATTTATAAAATTCAGTCCATGCAGAACTTTTCAGAAACACTCCTGTGAGATATTTATCAAAATGGAAAAATGTACGTACTCTTCCTCCCAGCAGTTCCATTTTTAGAAATTCGTCTTAAAAGATCTACTCACTCACGTGCCCATGGCAGGTACCCCCAGGGTGTTCTGTTCGCAGCAGCATTGCTTGTAATGGTAAAAGGCTGGAAATCATCTAATTGTCTATTATTAGGGGGCTGGTTAAATAAACTGCTACATCCAGACAGTGGGATAAAAAGCAATGCTAAAACTGAGTTAGCTCTATATGTACCCGTGTAGAACAATATCTAAAATATACTAAAACTGTGTGATCTTGCAAATACATACAAAACCGTGCAGACGGCATGCTACCAAAGAATACATAAATATATTTGCTGACACATGCACAAATTGTATCTGAAAACTACGCAGGAGCTGGTAAAATGCTGCCACCAGTAGACCTAGCAATTAGGAGACAGGAGGAATGGAAAGGATACTCACACTCCATGTTGTCCCTTTGGAATTGTATGCCATTTACAGGTATCCCTCCTTAGATAAACTTTTAAAAAAGAAACACAGGTATGAAGTAAAAATGTCTTTTTAACTTTATTTTATTTGCTCAATTGATAATCATTCTCGACACCTGACCCACGAGTATAATAACAAGACATGCAGTCAGGAATCTGTTAAGGTTTTAGTTCTATCTGCTTGACAGTCTCAGTGTCACAGAAACTGCCTCAAGTCCAATTCAATCTGCCTGGAAATCTACCTAAGGTCTCAGAGGAGAAGCCAGTTCATATTTTCAGTGTTCACATTAGCCTGGAGTAAACTTAAAAGCACATCTGAGGGAAGATCAGATGAGCTTTGAAATCTACCTGTGGTGTCTTTCCAAACCACGTGAAATGGGGTTTGTGGTGGCTTTTGCTTTGTGGCAGCAGCAGGAGTCACAGCGTGCCTACTAGCTTCGCCCAGAGAAGCCAACTGGTTAACCAGGTTTGGTCCAGAATTCCTAAGCCCCTCAAACCTTTGTCTATCTGGCCCACCACCACCACCACCACCACCATCACCAGCCCCCACTCTAACCCCAGGAATCTCCTCTTTCTAAATATAGTAGGCCACTGCCCAGTCTCCACGCTCCGCCCTTTACAGCATTCTGGGCCTTCCAACAGAGGTGAAATGAGCCAGATGTAAACATACCCCGACAGCTGCTGGCCCACACTGCCAGGCTGTTTGCCTTACGATTTCCTCTGTTTCTCTACTCTGCATTTCTACGAACATGTGGAAACCTCAGTGATTCTAATTTATAAACACTCCTCTGGTCACTAATGCTGTTTTCTCACCCTAACAAATGTGATTTCCTCCTCAGTCCCTGGAATTTGAAGTTGGAATAGCCCATCAGATATGGGCTCGGCCCCATGACATCTCCCATTGTATCTGTAAGCACCAGCAGCTCAGAAAAGGTATCAGGAGGATTCAAGGACACAGCCAATTAATTGTAATCTCTCTCTCTCTCTGTCTCTCTGTCTCTCTGTCTCTCTCTCTCTCTCACACACACACACACACACACACACACACACACACACTTTTTCCTTGTACCCTCTGGTTCTTTCAGAATCCATGTCAGTGTCTAACAGAAGGGCCTGTTCTGTTAAGGATGCTTCCAATTTAAGCAAAAGGTAGAGCTTTACAAACATAATCTAACACACTCAAAAGAACAGCAGACAAATATCAACGGGCTGTAGGGATGTGAAGGACCTAAACAATAGACAGACGTCAAAGAGCTTGGAAAAATCGGAGGTTGGCAACAATTCCACTTTGAAGAATCGTTAAGGATTCTGGGAAGCTTTTATCCTATGGAAAGGCTGGGCCCCACACACAGAGGTGGGTATGCCAGTGATCACAGCAGTACTTCCTCTCCTCCTGAAAAACTGTGACAATCCAAGCATCCTTCAAGAGCAGACTGGGTAAATCGGCTACGGCATATTCACACAGTAGCACTCCCTGCGGTCATTAAAAAGAATCTATTACGTATATGTACTGACAGGGAAGATCTCTAAGACACAGCATTAACCAGAAGAGCAAACACAATAATTCATAGAGTAGCATCCCATTCATGGAATAAACAAATATGCTCAGAAAAAGGACAAGCAAAAAACATACTGGTGACAGTGGTTAACTCGGGAAGGGCGGGGCTTTACTCTGTATAGTCCCATACTCTGAGTCTTTTAGGCGAATGTGTTCATGAACGAGCTGCGTATTTTTTTGTCTTGGCACGAGATTAGGTCATTCATTCACACTGTTAATTTCCCTCTCCAAACCTAATCCTCCCCAAGTCTTCTTTACTTCAGAAAATAGCACCATCATTCACATAATTGCTCCAGCCACAAACACGCGACTCCTTCTCGACTTCTCTCCTTCCTCTCATCGTCCAAATCCACCGGAACAGCCGATGCCGGGGCTCTACTTGCAAAAAGATCCAGAGTCCGACCTCACCTCAGATGCGGCCTCGTACGTGACCTGCTGTCATGGCCTCCTCGCCTCCACTCTTGCCCCACTACACCTATTCCAGACACGGTTGCGCCACGACCTTAGCAACACAAGCAGGACCATGTCACAACCTCCCCTGGCTCCCATCACACTCAGAATAAAGCCCAGAGTCCTTTCGGGGACTCAAGGCCCCCATGACCTGGCTCCTGGATGCCCCACGACTCAGTTCCAACCACACTGGCCCCCCTGCTGGGCCTCCAACACCCCCTGCCTTCTCCCGCCTCACAACTTCTGCCCTGCTACTGCCCCCCAGGAGCCCTTACTCTAGTCTAGGGCTTGGAGTGCGTGGTGAGAGCCGAGCAGGGCTCCACATCTGTGAACGAAAGCTTTCCTTGGAGGGCAAAAATTATGTCATTTGAACTATCCTGGATTGTAATTCTAAAAATTAAGACTAGGGTCAGTCAGAAATTTAAATCTACAAACACCACTTTTGACTATAGGCTTTACATTGTCACCCCGCCCTTGGCTAACATTTAGAAATGCAACGGCCTTGACAGGAAACAAAGTCACCTTCATGGGTTTTTCCTCCATTAGCTCAGTGGTGGTAACAGTTCCTCCTGGACCCTTTCTCACTTTGTCCGTTCACAGGGTTTGTGGCCAGAATTAGCACATCCAGTCTGGAGCCTCTGCCCAGAGGGAGGCTGACTGGCCAAACGCGAGCAGAAACCTGAACCTCAGACTCCTAAGAACCACCTTCCTAAGCCCTGGGATCCTGAAGCTGACCAGTCAAAGGCTTCTGAGGATGCAGCAGAGGGAAGCAAAAATTCCCCAAATGGGGAGAAAATATACTGAGTGCTGTTCACTTAACCATCAAAAGTTTTATAGGACAAAATAAAGGGGGAAAACATCCAAGATAGAAAATACTGCCCAACAAAAAGATCTGAATAGACATTTCAGCAAAGGAAATGCACCGAGGGCACATGAAAAGATGCTCCACGTCATTGTCATCAGGGAAACGCAAATTAAAACCACAGTGAGGTACCACTCACACCCACGAGGATGGCTGTAACCAAAAAGACAGATAAGAAGTAGGGCTGGTAACGACATGAAGAAACTGGAACCCTAGTACATTGCTGGTGGGAATTTAAAATTATGCTTCTACTGTGGAAAAGTTTGGCAGGCTTTTTTAAAAATTAACTAAGCGTACGTTAACTATACAACGAGCAATTCTACTCTGAGATAAGAAATACAAAATGAAAACATGTCCTCACAAAGACATGTATACAAATGTTCACTGTAGCATTATTCAAAAACTAGGAACGACCCCAATGTCCATCAGTTGGTGAATGGATAAACAAAGTAGGAATTACAAAATGGAATAGTCTTCAGCAATAAAAAGGAAACCATTGATACACACTACAGCATGGATAAATCTAAAAACACTACGCTAAGTGAAAGCAGCAAGGTGCAAAAGACCACATATAATATGATTGCATTTAGCTTAAGTTTTCAGAAAAGACAAATCTGTAGACTCTATTGGGGGTGGCCGGTTAGCTCAGTTGGTTAGAGCGTGGTGCTAATAACACCAAGGTTGCTGGTTTGATCCCCGCATGGGCCACTGTGAGCTGTGCCCTCCTTAAAGATAGAAATCTATAGAATACTTCTAACTTTTTGAAGTATTCTTTGGGAGGATTTCCTGAGGTTAGACTTATTCCACTGTCCCATTCATTCAGTCAAACGTTATTGAGCACCAAACAAGTGCCGGGGCTCTGCCCGGTCCCTGGAGGCGGAGGGAAGCAACACAGTCACAGAAAGGCTCTCGTGGGACTCACGTCAAGCTGGGGGAGGCAGGCAAAAATAAGCCAACACATAAGTGAGCAAAACAACCTGAGCTGTCGGTACGTGCCGAGAAGAAAACACGACTGGAGGATATGGTACACACTGACGAGCAGGTGGGGTGGCAGTTCAGCCGGGCAACCTTGGAAGGCCCTTCTGAGCACACCTTTGATGGAGGCTGAGAGGACGAGAAGCAGCCAACTGTGCAAAGAAAAGTCTGGAGCTACATCTTTCAAGTGGAGGGGAGAGCAAGCGCTAATGCCCTGGGGTAAAAAGGAATTTGCCCTGTCTGAGCAACAAGAAAGTGGCGGTGTTGCCAGAACGTGGCGTGGGGGCACCTGTGAATATGGTGACCTGTCACTCCTTACACAGCAAAAGGAATTGTTCATTGACTTTGAGAGCCTCCAAAGGGCCAGGTGGGCCTAATCTATCACAGAAGGCCCTTTAAAATTGGGGAGTTCTCTGGCTGCTGGAAAAGAGAAAATCAGAGGCTCAAGTGAGCATTCAGGACTCAATGCCATTGCTGGTTTTGAAGATGGAGGAACCACAGAGAAGGAATGAAGGCCTGTGGCAGTCTCTTAGAAACAGGCAGTGGCCACTGCTGACAGCTGGCAAGAGAACGGGGACCTCCAACAACAGCGGCAAGGAAATGGGTTCTGTCCACAACTAAAAGGAGCTGGAAGGAAGATTCTTCCCCAGAGCCTCCAGATAAAAGCTGACACCCTGATTTCATCCTCGTGAGCCCAAAGCAGAGAAACCCAGTTCTTCCATTCCTAGATTTCCAACCTATAGTCCTGGGAGTAATAAATGCTTGCTGTTCATTCACCTTTCAAAAAAGAAAAAAGAAACAAATTAGTGGTTGTCTGAGGCTTGAGGTGAGAATGAAGAATGTCTTTTTGGGGTGATGGAAATGTTCTAAAACTGGATTGGGGTAATGGTTGCATAACTGTAAAACCACCACATTGTACACTTGAAACTAGTTAATTTATCATTCCATAAAGCTTAAAAAAAAAAAAGAAAAAAAGCTCCCTGAAAATATGCTGACCTGAAACAAATGGCTACTTTGAAAGGAATAAGCATAAACGTAATATTCCTGAGAGAGACACCCATGATAAATCATTATATCAATTCCAAGTGCTAGTACTCATTCTGAGGGGGAAAAGAGATGGACAGGAAAAAAATACCTTTTTATAATTTAAAGGAGAAAGAATAGTCTTTCTTAATGATAGTTGATGGTAATTAAAACTTAACAAATAAGATATTCCACCATAAAATGGAATGAAATTCTGACACATGCTACATGGATGAACCTTGAAGACATTATGCTAAGTAAAATAAACCAGACACAAAGGACAAATCCTGGGTTGTTTCATAAATATGAGGTACTTAGAGTAGTTAAATTCATGCAGGCAGAAAGTAGAGTAGAGGCTACCAGGTACTAGGGGGAGAGAATAATGGGGAGTCACTGTTTAATGGGTATAGAGTTTCAGCTTGGGACGATGAAAAAGTTCTGGAAAGAGATGGTATTGATGGTTACACAACATTGTGAGTCTACTGAATGCCACTGAATTGTGCACTTAAAAATGGCTTAAGTGGTCAATTTTGTTATGTATATTTTACCACAGTAAAAAAATAAAATAAAATAGATAAGACAACTCAAACGACCCAACTTAAAAAAATGGGCAAAAGATCTGAATAGACACCTCACAAAAGAAGATGTACAGATGGCAAATAAGCAAATAAAAATATGCTCAACAACATGTTAGCAGGAAATTACAAATTTAAAAAAACAGTGAGATCCCACTGCACGCCTACTAGAATGGCGAAATCTAAAATACAGACAACACCAAGTGCTGCTGAGGATGTGGAGCAACAGGAACGCTCATCGCTGCTGCCGAGAATGTAAAATGGTACAACCACTTTGGAAGACAGTTTGACAGTTTCTTACAAAACGAAACACGCTCTTTACCAGATGATCCAGCAATTGGTGTTTACCCAAAAGAGCTGAAAACTTATGTCCACACATAAACCTGCACATAGATGTTTATAGCGGTTTTCTTCAGAATTGCCAACGCTTGGAAGCGACCAAGATGTCCTTCGATAGATGGATGGATACATTCACGTGGTACATCCAGACAATGGACTATTAGTCAGTGATTTAAAAAACACGAGCTATCAGTCACAAAAAGAATGGAGGAGCCTTAAATGCATATTGCTAAACGAAAGAAGCCAATCTGAAAAGGCTGCATACTGTATGATTCCAATTACATGACCTTCTGGAAAAGGCAAAACTAGGGAAACAGTAAAAAGGTCAGTGGTTGCCCAGGAAGGGGCACAGGGAATGAATAAGTGGAGCACGGGGATTTTTTAGGGCAGTGAAGCTATTTATTCTCTATGATCCTATAATGGCCAATACATTTGCAATTACACATTTGTCAAAGCCCATAGTATGTATAACGCAAAGAGTGAACCCTGATGTAATCTATGGACTTAATTAATAACATTGTATCACTGCTGTAAAAAATGTACCACACTAATGCACAATGTTAATAATAAAGAGGAATAGGCGTGAGGGGCTATATGGGTTCTATAAACCTTAAACTGCTTTAAAAATAAAGTCTATTAATTATTTTAAAACGGGGGTGGGGTTGGAAGGGAGCTTAAGCCTCCTCAGTCAGTGGGTTGAGAACTACAGACTAGATGCAATTTATTCAATCCAATCGAAAGCAGAATGGATTAAAGTGGAAGGACATTTTTTAAAAGCCAATGTTATATAAAAACTATAAAATCTTGTTTGGATTTAATTTGCGGCTGTTTATATTTGTATGAGTAATATTCCAAATGTCAGTGTTGCAAATTATCACCGTTTACAAATAATTAGGAAATGCCTTTTTTTCTTCTCTTTTATTTGCAAGGTGCTAAAGCAAAGCAAAGGAACTGGGGAAAATGTTTTGCTAACTCCATACCCATTTTTTCTATTAGGATTTTGTGAGTAATATAATTACTCCCAAACAAAGCAGGTTGGCACTGACCATGCTTTGGGAGTTTATGTCATTCAGAAAGAGCTCATCTCGCTATTGCAAAAAGCCTGTATCAATTCCTAAAGAAGTACAAAAGGGTGACATGTTTTAAGCACACAACTCTTGGTGTCGATTTTTTTACTCGTTTTAATGAGCAAAGAGATTGAACCAAATCACATCCAGAAACAGGTTTTTGGCCTCCCTGCTCAATGCTTTATTACCTGATTAGTAGATAATCACCTCTAGTTATAAAATAAATTACCCATGGGGATATGATGTACAGCATGGTGACTGCAGTTAATAATACTATAATGTATATTCGAAAGCTGCTAAGAGAGTAAATCTGAAATGTTTTCATCACAAGAAAAAAATTTGTAACTGGTGGTGATGGATATTAACTAGACTTACTGTAGTGGTCATCTCACAATATATACAAATATTGAATCATATTTTGTTTTATGTTGTACACCTGAAATAATATGTCACTTATGTCTCAATAAAAAAATTGCAATCAAAAAAGAAATACATGCTATAAAAATGCATTTTTTACAAATATAAAAAAGAGAGAGAGAATCATTGGTAATCACTCAGTGCTACCCCACAGAGAAACTCTATTGCTTCACAAGCCAAGAGATAGTCAGACACCCTCATTCGTCCCTGTAGCCTACAATCCTATGATGGAGAGAGAAACACAAAACTTCAGAGCACCATACAAAATCTCAGCTATTCTTCACTACCCAGGACTCAGAGTTTGAAAAACAACTGGGATGGGAAAATAGGCTCACTTAATCTGGCACCTGCTGCATGTTTCTCCTTTCTAACGTCTGGATCTATGAAGATTTTGTATCTTCACTGCCAGCGTGTTGAATGAAGCACCGAAGGGTAATGTTCCGGAGAAGCCCCTGGAGCCCACTGCCAGGCCCAAAACTTGGTTGCACAACTTCCTAGCTGTGTGACCTCAGACAAGTTACCCCAATGCAGAAAAATAAGACTATCCATCTCACAGGATGGTGGTAAGGATTAATGAGACAATGTGAGCACTCAGCATAGAACTGGGCACTTGGTAAGTACTCAATAAACAAGAGCAGTTGGCATTATCATTCGACTACTTTCCATTAAAATTCACTATGGTTGCCTTGGGGACGTGATGCAGGTCAGAGATCTCAGAATTATTAACTGCCAAGAACGCAATGAAAAAGGCGTGTCATCTTTCCAGTCTCATGAAAACTATGGGCTCAACTAGAAAAATACAAATACATTCACTTCATTTTGTGGGGGGTGGGGAGGGAAGGGTCCCCCAGAAGAACACCTAACCCCAGTATCACACACCCTGTCCCAACTTAACTACGTAAAAGCTCACTGAGAGAAGGGACTGGATGCTTAGTCTTGTTTTGGTAATCTCTGCATCCATCAAAGTACCATGAACTAGAATGAAGCCATTCCCGTCTTGTGATTTGGAAACACAAAAGCACACCTGGGCTTCTCTGGACCCTGGGACACATTCAGTCTTTGGGACCTCACCTCCCCCTGAAGAAGAGCAACTTATGGAATTCCAATCAAGAACTCTGTGCCTCAAGTTGGTCACCACTATCTAGGAGAAAATTATTTCAATTGCACTTCTGATGTCCAGATCAGGCAAATCTATACAGACAGAAAATACGTGAGTGGCCGATTCAAGCTTGGAGATGGGGTGGGGAAGAGCAGTTGGGAGAAAATGGGGAATGACTGCTAAAGGGAATGGGGTTTCTTTTGGGGGTGATGAAACTGTTCTAAGATTGACTGTGGTGATGGTTGCACAACACTATGAATGTACTAAAAATCACTGAATTGGATGCTTTAAATGAGTGAACTGTATGGTAAGGCAAATTATATCTCAATAAAGTTGATATTTTAAAATTTGTATTTCTGCCCCACCCCTCCCACCTTAGACTATCAGGAAAAAGATACTCTGTCTCAGAAAGCAGCTGTCAAATTTAAAAGGGCATATCCCCAGCAACAAGTCCATAAACCAACTGTCAAAATGGAAAGAAACACAGTTCCTGAAAACCCTAACCACTCCTCAAAACCAACAGCCTGATTCACTTTCATTGCTATGAAACCACATTTGCTTTGCCATTAAGTCCATGAGACAGGCACACATGAAGTCCAGTGCATTCTGCAAGCTTTTCCTACAAGGCAGAGAGGCAGCCCGCCCAGCCACTGAGGCGGGAAGTTAATCTTGCAAGAAGACTGAAAATTTAAACGGCCAGATGTTATTAGAAATAGCAAAGATGTTAGGAGACTTTTTTTTTCTTTTTAACTTGTGATGCTTCTTTTAGTATAGCCATGACTTTGTATTATACAAACAGGTTACCAGGATTCTTCCCAACAATGGTTAATACATACACAACTGGGTTAAGTTACCAAAAACTGGCATGAAGGAAGCCTCGGCCTAACTTAACCTTACACCCAAACCAAACCAAAAATTGTCCTTCTGCTCTTAAGTGACTTTTGCTCCAAGTCTTGACAACCCTGAATGCTGGGAAAGGATAACAACTACCATTGATTGAGCAGCTATTACCAGGCTCAGAACTAAAGTACCTTCCTCACACACAGTGTTTCACAACTACCCTAGGAGGTCTGTGTAGCTCTTCCCATATTACACAGGAGGAACTCAGGCTTAGTGACTTGCCCAGAGTCGACCAGTACGTGATGGGGTCAAGATTCAAACCCAGGAAATCCTAAAACTCTAAATTCTGTAGGTCTGAACTTCATCGCCATCCTCTTATTGTCTCCACAAAAAGAAAGAGACTTAAATACATAGAATCTTCTTCACTGAGACACTGATTAATCAGGTCGAGGAAAGAGTCCTGGGCGAATAAGTGTCCATAGAAAAGGCCTGGACAAATCAGCACAGAAAAAATGTGACTGGGAGTCTCAAAGGCACTACCCCACATCAAATAACTAACTCCAAAATCAGGATTTTAAAAAAAATGTAGGTCCTAAATTATTTTATTGCTTATCGTCTGTGTCCAGACCAGAGGTGTGGACTCCAGGGAAAGACTTCAAGGGGTTCATTTTTATGGAGTCCATAGTGTTTATCAAATTTCCAAGGCGATTCAAGAGACAAGTGACCTAGATGACCGTTTTGCTTCAGGATTAAGTGCGCAGGCTTTGGAATCAGACAATTTGGGCTTAAATACACTTAACTGCTGTGTCGCCTTAGGCAGGTTACTGACCTCTCTGATCCTCACTCATAAAGTGGAAGTAGTTATAACAGTGATGTAGCTGAACTATGGCAATCCCCAGAGGCCAGTTTTACTGCCTCAGATTAACACACAAATGAAACCTAAACCCAAAGATCTGTAAATACCAAGTATAAAAAAAAATTTTTAGAGCTGGAAGAGACTGTAAATCATCTAAACCAGTGTTACTTGTATAATTATGTATTTACTTTTAAAAACATTTGCTTTACATTTACAGTAGTGATAAGGATCGTTTGAAGAAAAACAGTACACAAATACTAACATAGTAGTATACAATGTAGCAAGCACCTAACAATAATGGAACGCCTGAAGTCTGGGAACTAGTACTTAATCAAATATATCCTCTTTATTTTAAGAGGTCACGTTTAAGTAGCAGTATTAGTATAAGAGTATAGTTAGTAGTAGAGTTGGATATACAGAAATCAGAATTTCTAGTTCCACGTAAGTCTTCCCCCAAGGTATAGGGCTGGTCCATTCCATTAGACGACTTCAGTAACTCTTAAACCCTATCACTGCATTGTTTCCTTCTACTCAAAGAATTCTTACCCTTCCCCCCAAAAAAACAGTAGCAGGCAAATAAATTGCTAGTCACGCACATGCACCCTCTTCAGATTCAAGGCCAAGATACAAAATGCAAGTCCAAATTCCAACAGGCCTGGTCCGGGGGGTCCATTCTGGGCTAGTGGGATGGGGCAGGATTAAGAACTCTACATCAGCAGGACCTCCATCTCGGGCTCAGACCCACATGGGGGTTCAAAACTAAGCCCCACTGCTAGGATTATGTGGCTATGGGTTAGTGATTCCCCCAAACCTGTTCTGTCATTTGTAAAATGAATAATAGCTCATGAGATTATTCACAGGTGGAGCAGTACCCGGCATGGACTAAGTCTGTAGCCACAAGGGCAGCAGAATTATTCCCCACTACATTCTCGGTGCCCAGCACATAGCAGGCACTCCATACATTCGCTAAATAAAGCAGAGGCCCAATTGAAGCCAGCCTGAGATTCAATCAAACTTCGGGAGCCCAACCTATAAATGGGGTCAAGAATTCCCTAAACCAAAGAAGGTCCTGATCATTGACAAAGGAAGAGTCTTTTCTCACAATTCTATGATTAATTCACCCCTTAAAGATTGGCACCTGCTGTCCTGTGGTTCCATTGTCTCCCTCTTCATTTTTAGAAATAACAGGCTCACAAAATGACATCTCAGGCTGTTGACTTCTGTTAAGTCTTCTTTAAAAGAGGCCTGGGAACAATTCTCACAGCTAGGTCCCTACTCTGCCAACACAACCTTTCTTGGCTAAAAGGTATCACCTATTAAGAAATCCATCACAGAGACAGGAAAAGAAAAGTCAAAGACAATTCCACACTCTGTCTTCACCTTATTCCTGATTCTCAAAACTCAAAGATGGGCTGAACTATTTTTAAATTGGTAGACTGAAAAGGAACCAAAAAAACGATCTTACAATCCAAGGCACTCATCCCCAGAGCACTCTTGTTTGGCCGGAAGGAGAAACTCTCTGGCTCTGCAAAAGTCAAGGGAAAAAAATCATACACTGAATGCAAATTTCATCTCTCTCCTACCAAAAGGAATAAGCAAAAATGGTTTTTTCAAAATGTTACAGAATCTTGAAGGATGAGTTTAAACTTCTCTTTTCTAAGCGAGGACCGAAGACATTCCTTCTCAGATCTTTGAATTTTCAAGGATAACAGGAGAGTTAAAAAGGAGAGGAAGGGAAAGGAAGAGAGTCAGGATATATTCATTCTATTTTTAAACCCTCGCCCACAGTTTTAGAGTAAAGAACACTCGGATTCTCTAGTCCCACCCCTATCAGCTTCTGCTAAACACAAGAATCAGAACCTGCACACGTACGTGGCCCTGATTCCAGATTGGGGAGTACTGGCTGCCAATACTCCAAAGAATCGCTAGCTAACCAACCTTTCCTCCCAGTCCTTCTCTGGGTGGCGCCTGTGCCTTTCGGAGAACCTGCGGCCCTGAGCAGGCTGGAGCTGCGTACAGGGAGCGAAGCAGTGCAAGCCGCCTTTTCCCGAGGGAAGGCAAGCGCCCCCTTGGCAGGGAACAGGCCAGTCCCACGGCTGGACACCCAGGGTGAGCAACTCTTCCCCAAGGGAGCTGGAGTCGTGGATGCGATGGGAATTCCCAACAGGATGTGGCACACCTGGCACGAGAGCCCCACTCCCGGACACCTGTGTGCCGCGCTCATCCACCATGGTGACCCAGAGCACCACTTGCGCTCGGTCACCTCCGGGCCATCCCGGAACGCAAACGGCTGGGAGACGGGTCTCTTTCCTCAACGGATTGTGGCTGTCTCGCCCATTTTACGTATCCCTCCTTCCTCATTACAAGCATCTACGCCCATCCCTCAGTGCCCCGAGGACAGAAAAGCAGCCCGGCGCACGGACGCCCAGGGGAGTGCCGTCCGACAGCCCCTCCCGCCCCGGGGCCTCGTCCCCGCCGGGCTCGGGGGGCACTCACTCTTGAGCGCGCTGACGAGAGACTTCCCGTCCTTGATGAGCTCCTTGATGAATTTGTTGGTCTTGTCCAGCTCCGCTTCGTGTGACTTGAGCGTCTCTCGGAAGTGCGGGCTGTCCAGACAGCAGTCGCTGAATTCCAGAGCAGGGAGCCCCATGGTGCCCGCGGCGCCCAGCCGGGGGGGCGCGCCTCCCCCGGGGCCCGGGCGGCCCGCAGCCCCGAGTACGCACGCAGTGGGACCGGGGCTGGCACCCTGACGGCCGTCGGCTCCACAGGTGTGGCGCCGGCTCGCCCTCCGCTCAGTGTCCGCCTGCGCGCGTGAGTCCTGAACCGAGCCGGGACCCGGCTGCTGGGCGGCGCGCTACGGAGCGGCGGACCTACAGCGGCGCCGGGAAGCGAGCGAGCGGGCGAGCTAGTGCGGCCGCCGCCTCCCCGCCTCTTTCGCTTGTTCGCTCTCCAGCAGCCTCGAGCGCCCTCTCACAGCAGCCTCAGCCGCCCCGCCGGCGTCCGGGCCGCTCGAACCTGCTAGCGATGACCTAATCCCAGCCGGACCAATCAGCGTGCCCGCCTCAGCCCGACCCCCCGAACCTCCCAAGACGCTCGGCCCTTCCGCGGCTTTGACCCAATCAGAGAGGCCTGGAGGCGGGGCCTGAGGCAGAGGGCGGGGCCCACGCCACCGCCTAGGGCCGCAGCACAAGCTCCGCCCCCTCCCGCCCGCGCGGTGTGCAGACCTAGAGCTTTGGAGGCAATCGCTGCGGTGCTTGGGCCCTGATCACCTACGATCTTGCCCGCCTGATGTGGTCCCGGTCCGAGTCCGAGATGGTGCGTCTGCAGGTCTGGGGAGCGAAGGAGGTCAGATGTGCCCAGCACGAAAAACTGGGAATTAGGGCTGCAGTTCCCCTCTGCCCGCCCTGTATTGCTGGGCAATCGAGTTTGCATTCAAAATGCAGCCCCTGCCCCGGAGAAACCCCAGTGTATCAAGCAACCACGTTGACCCTTAGGCACTCGCTCCTTCCAGTCAGGGAGAAAATGTTTGCATCTTAAAATTACCAGCTCTTCTTGTCTGCAGTCTTCCCGCCCCTACAGTCCGGCCGCGTCACAGCCACTCCGGCTTTAAAACCCGCCCACAGCTGCCCTTAGCTAAAGGATCTAATATCCTTATCAGAATTTCATCCGCCTGTTGTTTTCCTGTTCGGCATCGAACACAATTTTACATAATTTCTCCCACTGCCTGTCGTCTTCGCTACACGAGGGAAGGGACACCGCAGTTTTTTTGTATGCTGCGGAATCCCCAACACCTAGAATTGGTTGGCACTGAATAACATTGAGTGCTCACCATGCGCTACTTGTGCTATGGCGATTGATAAATATTTGTGGAACAAATGAATGGATCCTTTCAGGTGTCCCTCTCCATCTTCCATCCCCAGTGCGGTGCCCTCTTGTCCCTGTGTTCCACCATAGGAATCAATTCAAGCAGCTCACTCACTGCTCTTGTCAGGTTGGATCCCACAATGTCTAGTGCTGAATTGTGAACAACTGAAGGATAGGGACTGTCCTTGAATAAATTATTTGTATGTCCAGGAACTAACAGCCCTCTTTCAGTTAAGAGGGGGGCAGTTGTGGTTTTTTTGTTGTGTTTTGTTTTGTTAAGTCTGCTATGTGCAGGTACTAGGCTATATACTAGGGATTCAAAGAATGAAATTGACTGCTGCTGGTCAGTGGGAGAGAAAAGCAACAAGCAATAGCAATGCCACATGATAAGTTAGGATAGGAGAAGGCCTGGGTGCTGGGGAACACGAAGGGGTTGCCAACTCAGGGGGCCAAAGAAAGCATCGATGTTGAGAGATTGATTAATTGATTGATTTATTAAATGAATGAATGAATGAATGAATGAATGAATGAAATCTATTTGATAGCTGTATCTACACATTTAGACTTGATAGCAGGCGTGGGTTTTAACCTCAGCTCTGCCACTTTCTGGCTGTGTGACCTTGGACAGTTAATCTCTCTAAGCCTCAGATTTTTTTTTAAGTGTAAAATGTGGATGATAATAGTTCCTACCTCCCACAGGGCTGTTGTGAAGATTAAATGATAGGACGCATATAAAATGCTTACTTAAACCAGTGTCTGTAGTGTAATAACTGCTCCCCTCCTCAAAAAAAAAAAAAAATGTTAGCTAAATTAAATGGTAACTAACCATGTTATTGGAAGATGAACTATGCTAAATTCCATTTTTATAACGTTTTGCTTCCTCTGGCAGATGTTATATAAAATTATTAAAGAACTGATTTTTCAGATGTAAATTGTAAATGTAGGTGCTCACATGAAGACAGAATTGAAGGTAGGTTTCCTCTATTATTCTGGTAAGCCAAGAGGAAATCAAGAGCCTCAAGGAACTGGAACCAGGTTCAGTTCAGAACTCTACAAAGAAAAAGATTTGCTGGTCACTCTGGAGACATCAGGATCTAACTCTTCAGAGAAGATTCCCTGCCCTCCCAATTTAAGCAGTGCCCACTCTTAGTCGCCATTGGTATTTTATATCTTAGACCCCTGATTGTTTTCTTCAGTGCAGGCATAACAATTTGAAGTTACTTTGCCTGTTGACCCCACGCCATTAGAATGTAAGCTCCCTGTTGGCAAGACAGTGCTGGGACTGTGTGGTTTGTGGCTGTATCCTCAGTGCCTAGAACGGTGCCTACATATTGTAAACTCCCAGTAACTATGTCATGGATGGATGGATGGATGGATGGATGGATGGATGGATGGATGGAGAGCCCTGGCAGATGCTCAGTGCTCAGGCTCTCCTTAGAAGTATAGAAAGTGAACTGATCTTGCAGCTGCCACAAGAAGAAAAGAGAACTAGTGAAATTTATGACCACACAACCTAGAACTGAAATCCTAGACCAACCACATGGACTCAGAATTTCTAGGGAGAGGAACGAAGAGAATATATGGTAGCTGGGTGACCTCAAGCTAAAAAAATCACACAAACCACACACACATGGAAATACACCACCCACTGAGACTTGAGGTAAATAAAACGCTGGTAGGTTGCTTCTCACTTCAGGCACAATAACCTTTCTTCACTTGGCCTCTGGGTCACCACCCACTCACTGCCTCTTGGATCTCCTTTCTCACTCTTCCCTCCTCCTCAGCTTCCTTTGCTGATTCCTTCTCATTTTCCCAACCTTTGAACATTGGACCGTCCCAGGTTGGTTCTCAAACCTCTATTCACACACACCTCCTAGATGACTGCAACCCGCCTCGTGGCTACAAGTGCCATCTGCATACCAACACCTCCAATATTACCCTAGCTTTGAGCTCCCTCCTGAACTCCGGATAGGTATAAGCAACTTGACTGCTGAACACTCTATCTGTATATCCAAATAGGCCTTTCACCCTTCAAAAGGGACCAGACACATGACCTAATCAGAGACAACGAGATAGAACTCTTAGACTTGCTAGGGCAACGAGGCCAAAGGTTCTCTTTGTTGAACTTGAAGCTGGATGGATATACACCAGGAGATCGTGTGAGCCACTATATCGTGGGAAGAGCCCATCTGAGAATGAAGCTAAGAGGAAACAAGACTGAGAGATGAAGAAAGGAAAGAAGGAAGGAAGGAAGGAAGGAAGGAAGGAAGGAGAGAGGGGAGGAAGAAAGGAAAGAAGGAAGAAGGAAGGAAGGAAGGAAGGAAGGAAGGAAGGAAGAGGTCACGTATCGAAGACATTGTTTGAGATCCTAGATCTGGCCAGACCTGAAGCTAGCATATTGCTATACTTCTCAATTATGTGAGCCAAAAATTTCCTTTTTAAGCTTTGGCCACATTGTGTTAGCGTTTCTGTCACTTGCAACCAAGAAGTCCAGATAAGAGCCATAATTCCATCTCTATTTTTGCGTGCTTCATCCACGAACAGGGAATCAATTGTCTATAGTCAGAGTACTTCCTTAGCTGGGCTAGCCTATGAGTGCAACCCATACTATGCTCAGATTTTCAGGTCAGCCTCTTGCCACCTTCCGTATCAGCCTCAGCCTCTGTTTCTCCTTTGTGCTCTCTCTGTGACAGAGCTCTGGTCCTCACCTGAAACTTACTGGACTCACAAACTTCTAACTTCCGAGGTTCACCAAGCTGTGATCCTCACTGCTTCCCATGAACCCTTCCTGTTTATTATATTCACCTACAGTGGGCTCTTTCCACCCTGTCGATCTGTTTGTTTTAATAACTAGAGGCGGGACTGGATGGAAGCCACATCTGTCCCTAGCTTGGAAAGCCCAATGCCAATTGTTGAGCCCTGGCCACCACCCAACACCACGGGTACACTCTGTTCAAGCTCAAGCCGCCTTGTCCTGACTGCTGTACCTGCTGCTGTTTTTGCCTCTTTCCTTCCTAATGACAAGTTCAGCCTGATGTTACATCCAACTCCATCATCTCTATTGTGATTGTGTCACCCAGGACCTTTGTTCATTTCCTCTCAGAGATCTTGGGAATTTCTGTGAAAGCATACCTCACTGCTCTAGAGAAATCTAGCTTCCAAACAATCTATCACAATCACTGCAATGGTGCTCTTCCTCCTCAAATAAGGTTGTTTCCCCTTTCCCTGCCTCCAGACCCGGCAAAGTAACTCATTCACATCTGCCAAGAGAGGAAAACAGCTATTGTCAGAATTATTTTATAAGAAGAGAAGACTTTTCCATTCAGCTTTTGGCTGAAACAGAGGTATGTTGTTCTGATGACTTGATCTCCTTCCTCTGCTTTTATTATCTTTCTCTCATTCAATAACTATAAATGGAGTCACCTTCTATATTCTTGTCAAGCCCCAGAGAATTGAATTATAACCATTCAACTCAAATTCAACAAATATTTAATTGAGCATCTATTATCTGCCAGGCACTCTGCTAGGTAAGGGAGTATAGAGGAGGACAAGACAGGCAATCCCTAACTCATTCAGAGTCTACTCTAGAGGCAGAGCTTCACTAGAGGCTAGAAATGAGGCAGCAAATAGACATGTAAACAAATACATGAACAAAATTTCAGACAGTGAGCAGTGCTATAAAGAAAACATAGGGGATAATGTGTTTCAGAGTAGGGGGGACTATTTCAGGTACAGTGATCAGAGAAGTCTGTTCTAAGGAGGTAATACCCGAGTTAAAACCCAACTGAAGAGAAGGTACAAGCCATGTGAAGATCCTGGAGACAACTATTCCAGACAGAGGTCAGCACATGTAAAGGCACTAAGCTTGGAGCAAGCTTGAGGTGTTTGGGGGGAGGGGTCGGGTGAAATATGGCCCAGGGACCAAACCCAGTCAGCCTCTTTTGTATAGCCCAAAAGCTAAGAATGGCTTTTACACATTTAAATAGTTGGGAAAAAAAGAAGCATATTTCTTGATACATGAAATTCAAATTTCAGTGACTATAAATAAATTTTTATTGGAATACAGACATGCTTATTCATTCATATGTTTTCCATGGCTGGTTGCCTCACTGGCAGAGTTGAATAGTTGCCAGAGACTGTGTGGCCTGTAAAAACCTAAAACAATTACTATCTGGCCCTTTGCATAAAACATTTACAGAGCTCTGCGTTAGAAGAACTGGAAGAAACAGCTTCCCAGGCTTGAGATAACCTTGAAGTTCTTTAATTATTTTGGATCCTTTTGCCTATAAATAACAGAAAACCTGTTTCCAGGTGACTTAAATAATGTGGAGGATTGAAGATAGCCACAAACTCTTTGCTACTTTTTCCCATGAAGAGGTAGACTCTATGCCATCTCCTCTTGAATATGGGTGGGATTTGTGGCTGCTTTGACCTACAGATTATAGCAGAAGTGCTACTGTGCCAGTATAGACTTGGTCCTAAAGAGAATGCCAGCTTCCACTTCCTGCCTGTTGGAACACTCTCTCTGGGATCCCAGAAACTCCCTGTGTAAGAAGTCTGACTACCCTGAGACGGCCATGCTGCAGCGGCCACATGGATGGGCTCTCATGGCAGGCCCAAGCGGAGCCTCGACTGCCGGCCATCACTACCAAGATGCCAAATTTGTGACTCTTCAGACCAGCCCCATCAGGCAGCTGAATACCACTAAGTTCAGCTGACGTAACAGAAGATCACCTCTCTGAGCCCTGCTTAGCTTCCTCGCCCACAAAATTGTGAAATAAACAAAATGGACACTGTTTTAAGCCATTCCATTATGGGGTAATTGTTTCGTAGCAATAGACAACCAGAACAAACAACACAGAAATTTTATATCTCATATAATAAAGCAATTCAGAGGTAGATCAGGGTTTATCCACAAAATGTCCTGGTACTGCTTTTCTACAATTCCTTTGGCTCTGCTCTTTGCTTTGGGTTAGTTTCATCATCAGGCTGGTAGTAAGATAACTGCAGTAGTTTCAGGAGTCTCATTCAAACCTGTTCTTAGGAGAAAGAATATGTAGAGTGATCAGAATCTACTTTGGAATTAGGGAAGGATTTTCCTGTGAGTCACTGGGAAGGGATGGACACCTGATCAAAACTGGTGGAAGGAAGGTAAGAAGGAAGGAAGTAGGTAAGAAGTAAGTAAGTGGATATTGGGTCAGCAACACAATGTGTTCAAGGTATCTTTCCTTCCATCATTCATTTATTCATCCATCCATCCAGAATATTTTAGGTTGACCCATATAAATATGATTTTTAGCATAAGTCAAACATTGTCAAATAAAATAATTTCAAATGGTTCTACTTAATATTTATCAAGCTTTTACCATAGTGGCAGGCCTGGGGCTAGATGTTAGGGCTACTACAATTAAATAGCACTAAGTTTAAGGAAGTGAAAGTACAAGACCAGCTACATAACCTGCAGAACTGAGTACAAAATGAAAATGGAGAGTTCCTTGTTCAAAATTGTTAATCATTTCAAGACGGCAACAGCAAAGCGTTAAAGCAAGCATGAGGTCCTTCCAAGTACAGGACCCTGTGTGATTGCACAGGTTGCATGCCCATAAAACGCCCCTGGGAAAAGAGCAAATGTCCACAAGAAAACAGCAGGGGACCTAGTTTAGATTGGGGGATCAGGAAGGCCTCTCTGAAGAGGTGACATTTAAGCAAGGACCTGAAGGATAGACAGGAGTAGCCAGGTGAAACGTTAGAGGAATATGGCTCCCAGCACAACAGCATTCTTCCTTCTACCCTATGTTCCAAGCTGGTTTAAGAGACTTAGGGTGGCGTGTCACCAGTTGTGATGAGATAAAAAGATAACGGCAACAGATCCTTTTCCTGTCTGTGCCAGCTCAGGCCTGTTTCCCGACCTTTTTTGTGTTCCAGATCTTAACACTTGGATAATCTACCCCTATAATCTGATCCTTCCCCTTCAGCACCGTAGATGGTCAGGACAGCCCTAGAGAGATGCCAGCCCTGTTCCTTGCTGTGCTCAACTACAAGTGCTTCCTAGGACAACAGCCTAACCCTCCCATTCTACTTGGCTCAGGACTGTCATACACAGGGAAGAGTTCTCCCTGTCTTCACATTCCCTAAACCCCAAACCATGAAGACAGCTAACACTAATTGGACCTCAAAAATTTTCATCACCAAACCCAAATCTTTTCCCTAAAATCACTTTATCCCATTTTTAGTTCTACAGTGTTCTTTTTCTGTATTGGATCCTATGGAAACTTGGTGTAGTGGGCCTCCAAGTTGGTTGTAAACAGAATCAGATGAGAAGCTTATTAAAAATACAGATGTACCTGCCCCGTGCCAAACCCAGCTCCTCTATTTTTAACAAGTTCCACAGGTAATTCTGAGGCACTTGCCAGGTCTCTGAACCATTGCTTTAGGCAAGCTGGACAGAATAAAGAAAAACAAAATCCCACTTGGCTGGTATAAGTCAGACAGTTTCATTTCTGGTGTTACATGTGACCCCTCAGGCCAACTACTGTTATTCAGTGCCTCAGTTTCCCCATTAAGTAATGTGGTGATGATTCTTCCATTACATCTCTACCCTAGAGGCTGTCTGTAGTATAAAACTCATGTTGTCTTCCTCTGGGGATCGCACCCCAGTTTCCTCTGGGAACTAACTACCCCTCTCCCATTGCAGGTAGGCTTGGTAGGAATGTCATTCCAGGTGCTCTGATGCCCCCTGGCTCACCAACTGACCAAGACCCAAGTTAGGGCAACCAGATTTTCTCTCTCAGGAAATTAAATCTCGAGACAAGTGAAGAAGAGCCTGAAAATAAATGAAGTTGATTCATCTGGTATGGGTGACCCAAAAGTTTGTCTGTTAGTTCCTGCTTCTTCAGCTATTCTGGTTCCTATATTTTCTGAAACCTGGTTTTCAGCTTTTCCTTGGGATCTGTGAGCAAACCTATAGCCATCTAATAAATTGTTTCTTTTGCTTAAGCAAGCCAGAGTTGGTTCTGTTGGTTGTCACCAAAGAATCCTGAGTCTCAGAATCAAGATCTTTGCTAGTGTTCTCTATGATAACTGTTTCTGTGGCTTCCGTTCCTTAAGCACTATGAATGATGCTCTTGTAACTAAAGTGACCATTCTATGCAAAGTCACAGGTTTACTGTAATAATGATATCTTGATTCCAGTAGGAACAGATAGTGAAAATTCCTCAATAGGTAAGGGATTATTCACTGTCTTGGGAACTATCCTAAATAGACACAGGCTTTGGGTAAATACTCTTCCTCACAATGAGGCTCATTGTTCTGGACCCCAGGAAAGAAAAAGACAAGAGAAAAGGGGAAAGAGTTTGAGTTCAGTTTTAAACCATCTCCCCTTTAGCTGCATCCCACCCTAAACACACAAATTTAAGAAAAGGCCTATTCATTAAGGATTTAAAAGAGAGCTGGAAATTACATCCAAATATGTATGTTAAGGGGTGACTATTGAAGAGGAAATAGCTTTAGTCATTGAACCCTTTCCTCTTACCAGCCTCCATTTTATCTCTACCCCATCTCATTGTTACAATTATTTCTTGTCTTTTTTGATATCATCATTATTATGATTCTAGCTAACAGTTAATGAGCATTTCCTTGATTCAGGCATGATGCTTTACATACATTGCCCTCGTTTAATCCTTACAACGGCCCTTCTAAGTCATTATTATTATCCTCATTTTACAGAAGGGGAAATTGAGCTCAGAGAGGTTAAGTAATAGGGCTAATAAGGGATGGAATCACTTAATCACTTACTATCTGTGTGCCCCACCTCTCCCTAAGCTTTCCTCCCACTATGCCTTACTGCTTTAAATGCTTCATACAAGGCATCTCTGTAAAGAATATTACATGTGGCACTGCATCTCAAATTAAATGACAACTGGACTCACTGCCTGTGTCATGTATTGTTTCCCTCACTAGACTATAAACTCCTTGAGGGCAGGAACTATGGTTTGTCCAACACAATATCACCACATATATCTGGCCATAGAGGAGGTGCTCAAAGAATGCTGGTGGAACCTATGACGATCTTGTAGGGTCCTTAGACTTAGGGACCATCACAGAGTTAAGAGAAAGAAGCATTAGTGTCAAGAAGTCCCCTCCTAGGAAACAAAATTTTCAGGTTACCCCTAGAAAATTCAGTCAACTTTGACATTTCGCCAAGTCTTTAAACAGCACCAGATGATTCTGAACTTGGGATTCTGGGCAGCCCTTTTCCTTCCTGTAGAGCTGTTACATCTTTTAGGCACAGTCATGGTTTGGCTTGATTTTATGAGAAGCAGAAGTTTCTAAAAATCTGATAGGGGAAGTATAGGCTAAAAGGCTGAAGTGCCAGTCAGACTTTTCCCAGGGCAAGTTAGCTCACAAAACACTCCAATTCAGCTAGCATGCTCTCCATCGAGGACTGAGAGTGTAACGGTATTTTATTACTTCCAGAACTAGAGTTAATCTTTGATTGATATAAGACCTGTCGTATAAACTTAGGTGAATTCCTTTTGTGCCTCCTCCTCAAATGTGGAAAACAACCGAATAAGGATATACATAACCAACCAAAATTTCCCACGAAGTCTATAGGTTTCCCTCAGTGGAGTCTCATTCATTTACTGCTATTAGTTCAGAGTTTGGCCTTTGGATTCAGGCAAATCTGAGTTTTGGTGTGTTCTTGGAGTTTAAAGTGGCAATTGTGATCTGAAGTCATCCTTCAACCACATATATGACTTTCTCAACTTCTAAACTATAAGTAGAATTAATTGGGAATAAGGTAATGAAGCTTACTTATCATGACACTTCTGTCCTGAGCTCTCCTTTGGAAAAGGTTCAATAAACTAGATCTATTATTCTTACAAAGATTATTGTGACCATTTGTCAAGAAAAATCACCACTGCTATTGCACATACCTTGACTATTTTGTGGCCCAAACTTTCTGTTTCTATGTTAATGCTCGAATGTAAGACATGAAACAGGTTTGATTTTGAACGTAATGAGCGGGCAAAACATGACTGTTTTCTCAAAAGTGACACTTAGCAGGCATTTCAAAATCCCCATCCTGCCTGATTTTAATCAGATCATTGGTTAATCCTTTACAGTTTCAAGTCAGATGATTTCAAAGTTTCAAGACACCCATTAGATTATACTGACTACAGGTAGGCCCATCGAATGGGGAAAATCCTAACACAGTGACAGGAGAACTCTTTGCTAAAGTTAGATGTGGCTACAGGACTTGCTTGAGCTACTGGAATATGGACAGTAGTTTATAAAACTACTATCAGAATATGATTTTATGTGTTCCCCTTCTCCCTGCCAGGAACAGTTGACATTGATCTAGATGTGTAGTGTGAACAAAATAACCTTTTGTTGTCTTAAACCACAGAGATTTTAGGGCTATTGGCTTCAACTGATTGGCTATTGGCTTCAACTGATACAGCATTTAAGACATAAATGCTGTATCACTTGACATATATAATAGATACACTCCTGATGCCATGCCTGAATCCTCTCATGTTGGGCAACAATTCATTTCTTGAAGCTAGCAGTTTCGTGGGATAGGAAAACAAAGCTCTGAATTACAGTCAAAGTCAGAATAATTCTAGCAGACTGCTCGAAAGATTCTAAGAGATCATGAGAGTGAGAAACATGAATCCTAAATCTGTATTCTGAGCTGCAATTCTGCTCATCTGTTGATAGACTAATGCACTGACGCACTGGAGAGAATCCAGAGCAGGCTGCGTCTCCCTCATCCTCAGGCACTTCCCAGGTGGGTTGGAATCTATCATCCATCCCAGGTCACCCTCACTCTAAGGACCTTATGATCTGTCCCTTAAGTGTCCATGGAGGAAGGGCTCAGAGTTGATGCCAAACTTGTACATGTTATCTATTCCTAAGCCAGCCTCTCCGTGAAGGAATCACTGGTCTTCCATATTCTTTTCCTCAAAGCTGGAATGGAGAATATCATTCATTATTTTTAATTACAAAACACACATGATCTAAATCTCACCAGTAGTAATGATCATTTGCTGAGTGCTTTCTATGTGGCACTATGACAGGTACTTGACAGCTATCGTTTTCTTTCATCCTCACAATAACTCGATAAGGTAGGAACTGTTACCTTCTTTCCTACAAATGAAGAAAACAAAGCTTAGAGTAGTCAAACACCTAGCTGAAGGTCAGCCAGCCTAGAAGTGGGAAAACTTATGCAAACCCAGAAGCTGTTCTCTTAGACAAAGCACCTTTTCCCCACCCCTTCTGACCATCTGATAATATCTCAATCCCCACACCCAAGATAGAAAACCCTGAAGTTTTTCTTGCCTTCCTTCATTTTGCCAGTGACCTGATTACATCATTTCTGGTCTCAAACCAACGCTGCTCCAGTATATTCCCCAGGAGAACCAGGTCCTCAACACCTGCTTAGTTTCTTCCTGCCTTTGCAGAGAAGAGTCTGGGAAATTAATCTAAGAAAAAACGAGAGTGATCCAAGAGAGAAAAAAAAAAAATCCCACGGAGGGAGAGAAGTTACTTTCCACTCTGAGAAGTCTCTATGACTAACTAGTAACCATGGAAGAGAAAAGTGATCTATGGGCTTGTTTGGGAGCCTGAGGCGGAAATAGACACCATGAAACCAAGAAGTGGGAGGAACCAGAGGCTGCAGCCAGGAAACAAAGGACAGGAAACAGGATTTCTTTTTTCCAAAATGCAGAACAAAGCTGATCAGGAGTTTGGCAGGAAGAAGGACCACCACTTCATACTTTCAGTGGAAAAACTATGAAGTGCTCAAAATTGAAGATATTTGGGAAGGGATGAGTCATGGAGGAATGGTATATAGAATATTCTCTTTCTGAGAACAGTCGTTTAATATTCCTGCTCAGCATTCTTTTATTATTTGACTGCAGTCCTCATGATTTTCAATAGGAAACCAGGAAAGGGCTTTGATACTCTCACCTTGCTCATTATGAGACACTCAACCTGGACAGTTAAGTTCTTTTTCACCTCCCCTTCTTTCCTTCGTTCATATATTGCTATTCTCTCTTCCTGGAATGCTTCTCCACTACTGTTAGCATAGGTAATTCTTCTTCATTTTTAGCTTCAACTTAGCTTAGATGTTACTTCCTCAAAGGAGTGTCACCGGGCTATCATCCACAAGACCCTAACGTTTAATGTTTCTCAATACCTAAACTAAGTCATCAGCGATGTTTACTTACAGGAACTGTAAAGGATTCCCAACCGCAAAGACCTAGGTACCGAGTGCGAAAACCAAGATGTGATGGGGCATCGTGTGCAAAAAGGACCTTGTGCAAAAGGGCCAAATGCAACAGAATAACTACCCATGCCTAAAAGAATTTAATCACTCCACATCACAGCCTATAAATAGAAAAAGCTCCTCCCCAGTCAGGAAGAAGGAGCCTTAAAGCATGAGCTCGTCCTTCTCTATTCCTTGATCAAAGAATAAAGTTTCTGCTCTGCTTTACTGGACTCAGTCTCATTCTATTCGAGTGAATGGCACTACTCTGGCGGAGACTGCTAGTTGCCTATCCAGGATCCATTCTTTCTTTCTTCTTATTAACAGTATTCTGATTTTGTTGGTGGTGAAGTTCCCACTAAAACTCTACATTTCCCAGCCTCCCTTGCAACTGGAGTGACCATGAGACACAGTTCAAGCCAAGAAAGTGTGAACAGAAACTGTTAGATTGTACTTCCGGAAAATTTCCCTGTTTGTATTTGGCCTTCCTTCCTTGCCTGTGCCTGGATCTGTGTCATGATGAAAGTACTCTAGAAGACTTATACTAGCCAAGGACCATACTTGAATGATGGCAGATCAGAAAGTTAGAAAGAACCTGATGACACTGAAGAGCTATAATACCAACCCTGGTCTGCTCACTTCTAGACTTCTCCAAATTGTTTAAGCAACTGTTCTATCAAGACTCTGTTACTCCTAACTGAACATAACCTCCGATTGATAATCCTCACACAAATAAATAAGTACTTCCTTGATTTCTCTCTCAGAATATATCATCCTTTTCCTTCATAGCACTTGTACTTTCTAAGGATTCATTTGTTTGATTAATGGCTTAGACTTCTCACTAGTCTGTAAGCTCCATGAAGGCTGGGACAACTTTTTTTTTTTGCTCATTGCTATATTCTCAGCACCGAGAACTTCAGACAGCTAGATTTCTGTGGTGACCAATGAATTCCATTGGTAAGCAGCCCCATCGATGGCTGAAAAAGCAGTCTGAATGTCAAGTAAGCGAGCAGGAGTCTTTCAAAGGAACAACACGAATGTTGGAACTTCTGAAGAGATGAAATAGAATATAAGTCAAGCATCTCAATCAACAGAGCAGAACAAACTTGCCCTTTTAATCCAAGTAGTTTTTGTTATGTTTTCATTTCCTGCACTGAGTGCTGGAGACAATGAAATAGCTTTTACAGGGAAGGTTCAATTAAATGAGAGCATGTGTGATAAAATTGTGAGGATTTTGGAATTATTAACCAGGGTCATTATTGTGATGATAGTACTACGTGGTGAACATTTACAACTATTCTCTCAAAATAATCATTTGCATGTATAACCAATTTCTCTGCTTAATAACTCCCAGGCTTTAGGCATATTTCCTCCAATGAAGGACATATCCAAATATAACCTTTTCTCATGTTTACTTGTGTATGTTGGGAAGAGCCATTACTATTGTAAACTGTTTAGACTTAGTTCAACTTTTTTTTTTTCTGGAAAATATTTTTAAATTCTTACTTTGGTAGGAAAATGGGACCTGGATAAAATATTTGTGGCTGTACTTGTCCCCACTCATCATTTGATAAGTCGGCACAGACAGTGCAGTGTTGAGTAGCGCATACATCATGCAAACCTCAATTGATGAGTGTCAAAAATGATCGTCATCCCCTGACTAGCAAGCAGCCCCTGACTTGGTTTGGGCTCCCCTAGAAGCAAACCTGGAAACAAGGATTTGAGAGCAACTAGTTCATGTGAGAGGTGCAGACACACTGGTAAAGCATTGGAGAGGTGATAGAGGAAAGGAAGGCAGCCAACAGGATGATGTCAGCAAACCAGCAATTACAGCAAGCGACTGAAACTTAACCCAACATAGAAACTCTGGGAAGTCATGTAACAGACACGCCTCGGAAGTATCCCACCATAGGGGTGAGAGATCAGGGTTACTTCTCCACCGATTCCCATCAGGCATGGGTCGAGGCTACTGTTCTCAAGGATGTGAATTCCCTGGCAGCCTGGAGAGCAGGGCAGAGGTGTCTTCTATGGTCTGGAAAAAGCTCTCTGGTACAGAGGTGCAGACCTTGGCAGTTAGAAGGGTAGAGAGCACAAGGGAGCAGAAAGGTCAAAGGGAACTGACAGCCTCCGCTACAGCCCCTTTCAAGTAAAGCTCTGACACTAATGTCCTACTTCACAGGTGACATAGGAGAAGTCTTTAGATGGCACTTGGCAAAACTTTATAAAACAATAGTTATAAATCAGGTTTATAGTTCCTTTCCACTTAATGCATAAGATGCTGGTTTTCCATTTGTGAAAAGGATATAATAAATAGATTATAAAAGCAATCACGTAAAACAAAGGTGATTGATGGATTTAAAGAAGAATCCTGAAGAAAATAATCAGACCGATTGTACACCAATATGCAAAGGTAATAGGAAAATGACTGACGCTGGGAAACCCTGATGGATATTTTAAACATGGTAAAACTGAAGCATAAAGTTAGACTAGTGAGTATTCAATAAATGTCTATTAAATGTCTATTGTTTATCCAGCACTCTTCAAAAATCTAAGAGACTTGGGAGGCATGAACCCTGTATGGAGGCTTTTACCAGTGGCAGCAGCAGTAGCAGTCGTAGGAGTCGTGGCAGCACTAACAGTACTAGTAATGGTATTGGGTGAGAGCTCATGCTTACCATCTCCTTACCTGCCTTTCTCAAGGAAGCTGTACCAGCCCTCATAACATACAGGAAACAATCGAAGGGCTGGCTATGCAGAGAATGAGGGTCAGACTGTACTAGAAGAGGCTTCCTTGAGGTTTCCAAAACTGAAAAAGAAACCTTTATGGCAGCGTGAGCAAAGACAGAGAGAAGGGCCTGCTAGTGGTCACAGGCAGAGAACAAAGCAGGCATAGCCTTAGAGTCTTCACCCACTGACCCATCTCCTATTCCACTCAAGCTACAGAGGGGAACTCAGCAGTTGGGAGCAGGAAGCACGAGGAGGAAGCAAGCTGCTGATGACGCTGCCAGGCTGCCCCCAAAATGTGCTGTCTTGAGAGGCTGTCTTATTGTGTAAGGAGACATAAAATATCCAGATGGCAATTTTCGGATTTTCAGCTTCCTATACAGAAGCCACATTTTCCAGTACATCCTAATTCTATTGAGAGAGAGAGAGAGAGAGAGAGAAATGTCATTAACAATAGCCAGACATGAAAATGAAGAGTCATTAGACTAGGACGGGCTTAGCAGCCGCACCAGCTCTGTATTCTTGCAGTGGAGGTGCAGCAGGCAGGAGCCATTGCTGGGCAGACATCTTGTGGCCTCCAGGGACCATCACACTTCTGTAAGCACAAATCTGGACTGACAGGAACATCACTTTCAATCAAGGCCTAGTCTTACCCTCAGAGCCACAGGCTTGCCACAGAAGATGCCTGAATGGCTGACGCAGAAAATAAATAGGTGCTTATTTGCATCAGAACTTGAATTTGCATGTTGCTTACGTCACTTAAGGGCAAAGAACAGAAGTGTAGTCTGTGCTCACATAGCTCCACATCCTTCTGATTTGAAACTGAGTTATCCAACCTTAAGAAACCCATTCTGCCACTCACTCTAGAATGAGAGTTGGGGAAATTTGTTTAGTTTCCTAGAGCTTCTCTTTTTCTATAACAGAAGTATCTACATCATAGGATTGTCATGAAAATAAAATGAGGTAAATTTTCAGCTTGGTGCCTGATACATAGTGTTTATGAAATGCATGATTATGGCTAAGCCTGACTGATTTTTATTGTAGCAGTCTTTATTTAGCCTTTGCTGTCCTTCCTCGTTGCAGAGCAGCAAAAGGTACGGTTAAATTAATTAAACAAGGAGGATATTCGACTGAGGTGGCTCTATAATGCTGTGGCAGCCTACATAAACAAACCAAAATCTAAGCCTGTAAATACCTCAAGGTCACCAAATTGAAACCTAAGGACAACCAATCACAAATAGTCAACAAGGCTTTAAGCGACAGCCAATCAAATAACTTCCTTTCTTTGCTTCCAGTTTGGTGCGACCTGATTGAAATAGATTTTTGGTCAAATAAACTCTTAAAATTTTTAATATGCCCCAGTGTATCTTCAACAGTATAAAGAGGAAAGGACATAAAATTGGGGAAAGGATTTGACCAAATCCAAGCCTTACAAGAAGGTAAGAGAGAGGAGGGGGAAGGATGAGTAAGGTTCTGAAACACCAACCCAGAATGGAAGATGGGACAAGATAAAGAACCCATTAGAAAAATATGCTTTTACTCATAAACACCAATTCATTTGACTGCGACAGAGCACAACATTTAAAGTAACTTAGTGGGAAACTAAATATGTTTAATCCTAAAGAAAAAGGGACATAAGAAAGAGTATAATTAAAATGTCCACTGGAAGGTGGCAGGAGGCCATGCTGGTTTTGCTGGCCAAATCAGAACGCTGACACTGATGGTCTACTGTGATGGGACGGTCCCTGCTCCCCCTGCAGCATATGAGGCACCGTCTCCCGGGTGCCATGGTGATCGCCTCTCCCTAGTCTCTTGGTTCCACTTTTGACAAGCATAAACCAGTCTCTGCCCAGCAGCCAAAGTTCAATCTAAAAATGTAAATTAGATTGTTACTGTTCTGCTTCCAATCCTTTCTATGGGACCCTGCCAAGGCCTGAAAGGTCATGATCTGATCTTCAAGCACTTGTCTGGCTTCCGACTACTTCCCCAGCCTCTTTTTGCAACACCACCTTCCTCGTGATAGAACAGGCCAAGCTCGTTCCCACAGCAAGACTGTTCCCTCTGCCTGGACCACTTCTGTCCACATCTTTCATGGCTGCAGTCTTAATTCAGACATGACCTCCTGGGCTTCCTCGGCCACCCAACCAAATGTGAACTCTCTCACTCCCATTCATTCTCTATTCCAGTACTTTCTTTTCTTCTCCTAGCACTTTAACACTAAGCAAAATCACCTCTATGTTTGTTTATGCTCTTACCATCTGGCTACCGCCACTAGAGTGTGAGACTCTGGAGAGAGGGAACTTGTTCACTAATGGCTCTCAGGGACTAGAGTGGCATCTGACACAGAGAGGAGATTTCCTGAATAAGTAAGTAAATAAATGTACCTTTGACTCTCTTACAACCGCCCCCACCCCCACCTTCCTGCCATAGGGGAGTCTGTGATGCGAAGCTAAAGCGGAAGCTGTCTGAAACCAGCCTGTCCTTCTCTTTTATAAAGATCTTCCCAAGTTGAAGGGCAGACAGTAGGGGGCTCAAAGGGCCAGGAGAGGGAGGGGCCTGCCTTTGGGAGAAGAGGAGCAGGATTTCCTTCAGCAGAGGGAGATCGGCAGGTTAGTGAGTGATGGAGCCCTGGCAACACTCCCTTGCAGGTCCCTTTGCAGACACGGGAAGAGAGTGTCACGGTGGGCTCAGGGACACAGGTGTGGGAGCCGGGCCTGGGAGTCCTGCGCCCTGGGAGGCACAGAAGTGCAGAGTCTGCAGGCTTCAGGTGTTCACCCAAGCCTGGACATACCTCAGTCCTCTGTGGCAAATGCAGGTGTCTCCCCAATGTCTGGGCTCCCTGTGAAACCTGGAATGGAGGAGCTGGAATGATAACTGAGACTGAGTTTCCTGAAAGCCTGATAGAATGAGGGCTTAGATTTGAATTTCATTTGATTTTTTTAAAGTAATGAAGTGATGGGACATTTCAGACACATCTGAGTTTGGAAAGCAGAATACGTTTGCTGCTCTGATATCCACCACACAAGCACCCACACTTACAGCAGCTTTCCTTTATTAAGAGCTTAGAATGCCAGGCTTGGCCTGGATGCTTTTCACACCTCATTCCCCTTAAACTTCAAAACAAGGCTATGAAGGCGGTGCCATTATTATCTATCATCTATTTATCATCAATCTATCAGTCTGTCTATCTATCTATCTATCTATCTATCTATCTATCCAACTATCATCTATCTATCTATCTATCCATCCATCCCCAAATTTAGAAGCAGAGGCCCAGACACTTGGCGACCAGCCCCAGGTCCCTCCGTGCTGTAGAGCTTGAGGCGGGCACGCTCTTTACCAGCCAGAGGCGGTGCCACTGTGAGGTCAGTCTCCTTGAGACATGCATCCCTGCCCTTCCCTCCACCCATGAGGTGCGTGTAGAGCTCCTGATCAAAAGCCAACCCCCAGGCTAGGTCTTTCTGCATCGGCTCTTTGTCCTGCTGCTGGAAACAAGCAAGGGCAGCCTGCCTGTCCGTGGATGGGAACAATCACAGAGATCTGCTCTCCAGGAGGAACAAGGTGTTCTGTCCTGCGAGGCCGCAGGGCAAAGGAAGGGGGTATCGCTTTCCTCCAGAGGTTTGGGCTGGGATAATTTTCACTCTGAGCAGGTTACAACATGAAAGTGTTCTGGTAGAGTGAGCCGGCTCTGACATCCTCCCCTCTCTCCGACACCTGCAAGAGGCACCCAAGGGGACAGAAACACGGCCTGATTCTATCCTTTTCCCAGCCTACCCCATTGCATGATATTCAGGGTGGTTTTCTTGCCTCAAAGACACAAAGATATCTCCCCAGAATACCTGGAGGCAGGTAAAGTGGCCAAATACCACTTGGAAAAAAATATAATCACTTGCACCCTCCTGGCACGGAACTGCAATCTGTTAGGCAATACTTCATTTTTTTCAGGATGGGGCTTCCTCTGCCTGCCCTAAGCACTCCTCACTGTGCCCCTCCCCCCCCCCCCCTGCAATGTACCCCCAGTGCAGTTTTACTCTCTAGCGTCATTTCTGGGATTGAGGAAAGGCCCAGGAAAATGAGTGCATAGAGACGCATGTGAGATTTAGCCATTTCATTCTTGAGAAATAAGGGCAGGATGAGGAATATAGTTTGAAATAGGGAGCCTGGAGAAGGTTATGCTCTAGACAAAGGAGTGACCGCAATGGTAGAAGTTCAATCCACAGAGGCAGGACAGGAACACAGCTGGAATCCCTTCCCATCACCAGACAAGTCTCTGACTGGGGCTTTAACCCCGTGAAACCCTGCCTGTCAAGAGACCTTCCGCGTTCTAGGTTTTTCAAGCCTGACCAGTTAATCCTAGATGAGACTCTCCAACGAGGCCATATATGCCTCACCTTGTCTCTGCTCGCCTCTGCACAATTCCATGTCCTACCACTTGTCATACTTGAGACCAGGTCTGCACCCAGGGTCAGTGAGGGGAGTGGTGGGATGGCCCAGGAGGGGCATCTGGCTGGGATCCTAGGGCAGAGGGACCTCAAATTCAGACACTTGGTGGTTCTGGGCATTTACATATTCTCAGCAGGCTCAGAGAACTGTCAGGACTCAGGGCACTTGCAGACTGGGTACCATGACAAGGCTGCTTGGCTCTCCTGCAGCTGCCAGGAGCTGGGGAGGAGCTGGCTTTCCAGAGCTGCTCCCAGCAATGACTGAGCATGGTGGCGTTCCAGTGCGTGATCCCTCTAACTCTGGTTAAGGATTCTCCACTGGCCTGGTTGAAACTTTCTCATAACCATGCTACATATAGTCTGAGACTTTTCCTAACCAATCGCCCTTCCTTCAGTCTCCTTTAAACAGATAGCAGACCGGCAGAACAGGCTGAAGACTCTCCCTGCCTAGTCCTGCTCCCTCCCTCTTTCACAAATCTCTTGCACTTTATCGCTACTTGGCATCTGCTTCTCAGAAAACCCAAATTAGGACAGGAATGGTTAGAGAGAGCAGGCAGAAAGATGGGGTTTGGGGACTGCCTCGCTTACCACCTGGAAAGCAAAGAGGACACCATTTTGCGTAGACTGTGGGGCACAGAGTCCTGGCACAGGTGGCAGTCTAACTGCTGAAATTTTGCTGGTGGTGGCCTGGGAAAGCATCCTGGTAGAAGGGAGCAGCCTGACAGGTAGGGGGACTCACATTGGGTCGGTGGGCGTGTCTCTATCTACAGCAGTGTTAGCTAAGGTGTCTTGAAGCCCTGCCACAGAGGAGAAACTGAAGGTCATTAACAAAAAGCTAAAGGCTAAGTGTGAGAGCCAGAGGGCTTATTTGGTAGTTTACAAAGAGACCCTTATTTCCTGCACTAGAAAAGCTAACATAGCTGAGGAACAGAAGCAGGACTTAATTGTTAAGAGTTTCAAAGGTCTGGAGACATTTAAAAGCTCAGCCTAAACCGGCTGCTATGCTAAGGTCAGAGCCCTGGATGGAATGTGAGATAGGGACATCTGGATGGAACAAGCTCTGGGCTTGTTCATGTTCCTGCCCTCGTGAGGAGACTGCAGGGTAGCCCACCTCTTTCTAGTAAGAGTTAGCGCCTCCCCATGCTGGATGCGGCTGCAGAGGTCTCTCTCCCACAAGGCCTCTCAGAAACTGCCCTCACCTTCCGATAAGTAGGACTAAGTTCCAGGACATGCTGGGGCTGATAAAGGAGGAAAGAGATTGTACAATGAGAGCTGTAAGAACTAACTAGCATGTATCAACAGGAGCCAGAGAAGTACTGTGGGGATTAGATTCGAGGGCTCTTGATCAAGAAGTAAGAACATAAGACTCAAATACTTTGACTTGGAGGCACTTTCTTGAGACACGGGATTTAACACCCTATCAAGGGCCCCAGGGGTTCAGGGAAACTTGCTGCTAGGGTAGATATGGTAGGCAGCGTCCAAAATGGCCCTCAGTAAGCCCTGCCGCCTGGTATTCATGCCTTTGTGTAATCCCTTCCCCTGAGTATGGGCTGGGCCTATGGACTCACTTCTATGAAGTAAAACATGGCAGAAGAGATGGGATGTCACTTCCATGATTAGACAGACTTTAATTGTAGGCTCTTCCTTTCTTTCTCACACATTCTCTGTTTCTGGCATGCTGTCTCTCTCTTCCTCTCACAGAGCCCAGCCTCCATGTAAAGAAGTCCAGACTGTCTTGCTGGAGAAGCCACAGGGAAGAGAGAGGCCACGTGGAGCAAAACGGAAACATCCCAGCCGGTCCCGACTGCCAGCTGAGTGAGCCTTCTTAGAAGCAGACCCTCCAGACTCAATCAAGGCTTCAGACAATGCAGCCCTGGCTGACACCTTGATTGCAACCTCATGAGAGTTCCTAAGCCAGAACCATGCAGCTAAGCCACTTCCAAGCTGACCCACAGATACCAAGCTGACCCATAGACACTATGAGATAATGTATGTTGTTTTAAGCCACCAGCTTTTGGGAATTTGTTCCACGGGAATAGACAACAAATCCAACAGCTGTTAGAAGCCTGGAGAAAGTGATGGCCCGTGCTGAACAAAATGGAAATGCCTGATTTGCTTTGAAAGACAGTAGAGAAAGGAATAAGGAAGCTATAGGAAGTGAAAATGCTGGAGTGGATACATTACAAGAGGCCAGGGGACCTTGGGATACTGTCCCATGAGAGGGCCTAGAGGACACGCCATTAACTACAAGCCATCAAGACCTTATTACTTAGCATCGCTAAGGAGTTCTCTGCAGGCCAGAGAGGTAGTCACAGAGCTGGACATGTTACTATCCATGGGGATGACCCCTCATTCTCAAGTAACAGAGGCCAGGCGTCAATCATCAGAATCCAGCTCTGGTGGCTTTTACCAAAACAACTGTCAAGTTTTGAGGGGCAGCTAAGGGAGACTGACCTGCAGGGAGCTGTGGAGATTGTTGATAGAGCACGACATTCCTAGGAGCAAAAGAGGTGGGCAGTGCACATGGTGATGCTTGACATCTATAATGAGAGAGAGCGAGAAAGAAGAGGAGGAAAGAAAAAGCAAGAGTGGAAGAGCAGAAGACCGAGGGCAACTGGCCCAATACAAAGTCATGGCCCTGCTCAATTCCTGCATGAAGCCAATTTTCAGATCCAGAACCTGTTAACTGAAGGGGTAAAAGGTCCTTAAGAGAAAGGATCCATCTTAAGAGAAAGGTCCTTGGCCTTTGGCATAAGAACTACCATAGTGGAGAAGGTCAAATGGAAACCTCTAAAACCTCCCCCTCCTTCCTGGCCAATATTGTAAATGAAAAATATTGTACTCTGAAGGGATGGAGAATTGTCACCATTAAAAATCTAAGTGATGCAAGGGTGGGTGTCCTACGCGTATCTTCATTTAACTTGCCAGTCAGACCCCTGCAGAGACCAGAGGATCGAGAAAATGACTGTAGATGATTGCAGCTCAACCACGTGGTAGCCCGGATCGCAGCTGCTGTGCTTGATGTGGTATTTTTGCTACAGAAGATTAATAAGGCTAAGGTACATGGTATGTGGCTCTCTATTCAGAGAACGTGTTTTCTATTTTTATTAGAAAAGAGGATCAGGAAACAGTTCACATGATCATGAAACTGATGACATTTATTTACAGTTTTACTTCCATGCTCGTTTAACTCTCTCACCTTCTGTCATAACACAGTCCGAAGAGATCTGGACCACCTGCACTTCCCCACAGAACATCACACTGATGCATTATCTTGATGACATCAGGCTAATCAGACAGGGAAAGCAAGAGGTGGCCCCACACTGGAAGCCTTGATAAGACAAGTGCACGCCACAGGATGGGACACGAGTGCTATAAAGGTTCAGGGACCAGCCACAGCCACCTTTTTAGGAGTCCAAGGGTCAGAGGTAAACCAGAATATCCCTCCAAAGTAAAAGACAAATTGTTGAAAGACCCAGTGGGAGAATCATGATGCCATCCCAGGATTCTAGATCACGACCACGCAATGTACAGCAGATAAGCATTCCCCGTCAGAGAAACAACTCCTGATGTGTTACTGGGCCCTGATAGAGACCGAACATTTGACCATTGGACACAAAGTGATCGTGTGTCTGCAACTGCCTGGTATGAGCTGGGCTTTCAGTCAGATCCACCAAGTCACAGAGCTGGGTGGGCCCGGCAGCAGCATGTTGTAAGTTGGAAATGTGTATTTGCAATCCGTTTGCATTGATGGAACGTCCAGACTCCTAGGTCAACTATCACAGTTGCACAAGCATCCCTGCCCAGCTTGCACCTATGCCATGTTAAGTGTTCCCTAAGACTGGCTAAAGGAAGAGGAGGGGAGCCCTAGCTTGCTTTATAGATAGGTTTGCCTAGTTGCTGGGTACAAGGCAAAAATGGATAGTGGCTGCGTTATAGCCACATTCAAAGGTGGTCTTGGATGAGATGGGGACAGAAAATCTTTCCAATAGACGGCGCTGTAAGTGATGCATGTGGTCATACATTCTGTGTGAAAGGGAAGGTGGTCTGGGATGAGAATATACAGGGTTTTACCAAGGGCAGAGGCTATGAGGTCATGTGATTAGGGGCCCGGGGGACTCCTCACTTAAATGGGCAAGGCCCCTGGAGTCTGCACGGCCTTGGAGAGAATTGAGATGGGGACCAGAACTGCACTTCCTAAAAGAAGAACAAGAATTTGAATTTTTGTTGCCACCCTGGAAAGGGAGCGGGTCTGTCTTAGTCTCCTTTGTTGGTATCTTCTCATATGTTGGGCCCATGGATGACGGCCAACCTTGCATTCAGTCCTTGGATACTTCCATTCTTATTAAACCAACTTCCTAATGGTTCTAATGGAGTCTTGTGGCTTAAAATAACATCTACCGGTATACGCTGATGGCTCTCAAATTTCTACGTCAGTGCATTAAAATCAAAAACTTTTGTGCTTCACAGAACATCGGGGAAAAAGGAAAAGAAAACCGACAGAATAGAGAATCATATTACATAGGGACTCGTATCCAGAATATATAAAGAACTCTTAGAACTCAGCAATAAAAAGACAAACAACCCATTAAAAATAGGCAGAGAATTCAAATAGACCTACTTCTAAAAATGACATACAGGGGGCCAAGAATCACATGAAAAATGCTCAATATCATTAGTCTTCCAGGAAACGCAAATGAAAACTGCACTGAGAGGCTCACACCCACTCAAATGGCCATTATAAAAAAGACAGATAATAACAAGTACAGGAAAGGATGTGGAGAAGTTAGAATTCTCATACATCGCTGGTGGGACTGGAAAATGGTACAGCTGCTTTACAAAACAGTTTTGACGTTCCTCAAAATATTAAACTTAGAGTTAGTTACCCTATGACCTAGCATTCCGCTCCTAAGTATATACTCAAAATAACTGAAACATGGGTTCACACAAAACCTGTGCATGAATGTTCACAGCAGCATTATTCATAATAGAGAAAAAGCAGAAACAACCCAAATATCTGCAACTGATGCAATAAATAAACAAAATAAGGCATAGCCATACAATGGAATATTATTCAGTCATAAAAGGAATGAAGTACTGATACTCATGGATGGACCCTGAAAACATTATGCTCAGTGAAAAAGGCCACGTATTGTATGATGCCGTTTTTATGAAATATCCAGAACAGGCAAAGCCATAGAGAGAGAAAGATAAGTTGTTGCAAAGGGCTTGAGGGGAGAAAGCAATGGGGAGTGACTGCTAATGGGATGAGATTCTTTTTGAAAAGGTTCTGGAATTAGATAGTGGTGATGGGTGCAAAACCCTGTGAACATACTAAAATCTACCAAATTGTACACTTTCGAAGGGTGAATTGCATGGTATGTAAATATATCTCAATAAAGTTGTTATGAAAAAGAAACCATAGAACTGACAAAGGACAATTATGTTGGTAACCCTGACCTCTCCCCTAAACTCCAAGCTGGTGTATCCTTTTGGCCACTTGACATTTCCTCTTGGATGTGTAACAGGCATCTCAAACTTCACATGCCCCAAACTGAACTCCTTGATCTCAGCGTCTCCCCAGCTTTGGTCCTCCATAGTTTCCCCCCCTCTCCATAAATGCCAACCCCATGCTTCCAGTTGCTCAGGCCAAAAAAATTTGGAGCCATCCTTGACTTCTTCTCTTTTTCACACCCTCCATCCAATCCATTCGTGAATCCTACTCCACCTTGAAGATATTTGAGGAATCTGACTGCTTCTCACACTTCACATCTATCCCTCTAGACAAAGCCACCATCATCTCTTGCCAGCCCCCTAACTGGTCTCCATCTTGCCTTATTATGGGCTGAATTATTCCCTCCAAATATACATGTTGATGCTCTAACCCCCAGGATCTCAGAATAGGATCTCAGAATACTATGTTGGAAGATAGGACCCTGAAAGAGGTGATTCAGGTAAAATGACGTCCTTAGGGTGGGGCTTGATCAATCCAATCTGACTGGTGTCCTTACAAGACGAGGACATTTGGACACAAAAGAGATACCAAGGATGCACGTGCACAGGGAAAAGACCACATGAGGGCACATGGAGAAGGCAGCCATCTGCAAACCAAGGAGAGAGGCCTCTGAACAAACTCAACCTGCCAACATCTTGACTTCTGGACTCCAGAACTGTGAGAAAATACATGTCTGTGGTTTAGCCACCCATCTGTGGTATTTCATGATGGTAGCCCTGGCAAACTAGCAAACCACCCCCACCCCAAACACACACACACAGCGTCCTTCCCACACAGTGATCTTTTGAAATCATATCACCTCTTTGCTCAACACTCATACGCTGCTCATTTCACTCAGCATAAGAGTCAATACGTCCCGTTCTCTTCCTGATCTCGTCTCCTCCCCAGGGCTGCCATGCTGCACAATTCCCAAGCGCACACACGCCCTGCCCCACTTCCCTCCTCACTGTGCTCAAGTCTGCTGACCTCTTAGATGTTCCTCAGACACACCAACTGCCGCGCGCTCCATGGGCTTTGCACACGCTGCCCTTTGTGCCTAAAACACTCTTCCCCCCACATCCACACAGCTCGCTTTTTCACTCTTCAGGTTGCTGCTCAAACATCACTCCCTAAAAGGACCTCCCTAACTCTATCTACACTAGATATATCCCTATACACTGTTTCATTTTTATTTGAGCACTTCGCATCAGCGGACATGTTATCATCCTATCTTTGTTTACTTGTATACTGTTTAGCTCCCTCAACTAGAAAGTAAGTTCCATGACGACAGGGACTTCATTTTGTTCATATGGGTCTATCCTTAGTGCCTGGGACAATGCCTGGCACATAGTAGAAACTCAATAAATGTAGCCTTGTGGGTTTTTGTGGTTTTGTTTTTTTTAATGAAGGAAAGGGTGAAGGTATGGAGACTATTTGGGTTACCTTTAAGATCGATCACTTCTTTTCTTGCTAAAAATCTCAGAACCAAATCTGTGTACTGTCTTTAATCAGAAAACCAAAGAATTTATGCAACTTCAACCTGGTGTTGTCTATTTCCCCTCCTTTGTCTTCTCTTTGCTTCTATCCCTCTGATTGAGATACACTGTGTGCATTAAGCTGTCTTAATTTTGCAATGATATGGAGTATAATGAAATGAGCTTAAAAACAAATTTTTTTCAGTGCCCGTTTCTGGCCTTCTAGGATGGCTGTTTGATCTCTGGCTGGCGTGGGGGTGGAGAAGGACACTTGGAGGGTTCCCAGTCCATACCACTGGACGAACAGAGTTCCCCTCATCCCAGGAGTTTCTGGGGGAGTTCTTCAGAAAACCTATGAACTCTCCCAGGGAGCATCAGCTGCAGCCAGAGAAAAGACACCCACTTGAAGACCTCATGGTCAAAGAATATGGAAAACCTGTGTTTTGGGGAGGAAGTGCATCTTCTCAGTCTACGAAATGTGGGGCCAAAGAGAGCTTTGAAATTTGCCTGCCCCCATAGGCACCAGGCCGGTTTCTAGGTTAACTGCCTGGGTGCCCGAGAATGCAGAAACAGAGAGGCCATTGTCTGGCCGGCCGGGTTTCCTAGAGAATTGGCTCTGCACTGGCTCCCCAGGGATTCACACTGCTCACGTTGACCACCGTGACAGAGGACACGGGACGGCAAAGGCTCCATGGGGCCGGCAGCAGAGCCTGCCCTGAAACACTGCACAAACACATGACTGCTTCCCTCCTCTCCCTCTGCTCCCGGGAGGTCTGGTCTTGCAGGCTGAGGCTGGGGCCAGGCATCTGACAGCTGGGGTCCAAGTTTCCAATGCCAGGAGGAGTCAAGAGCCATGCACGTTTAGAAGCAGCAGCCTCTCCTCCGGGAGGGGGGTTGCTAACTACAACTAGCCGCTTCATCAAAGAACAGTTTTCAGAAGGTTTTCACCCACTCCCTTGCACCCTCAAAGCTTTCCCACAGTCAAGGTGAGGAGCCTGGTATTTTTCCATCACAATTTCTTGGCCTCAGATTCAACGTGGCCTCAGGTTACATCACTTTTCTACTTTCTTTACTTCTTGTGTTTGTTGGCCAACATTTTATTGGTTGCTGAGGGAAGTCTAGTTGAGTCAGGTAAAGAAAAATCTAGGGCCTGCAAGACGGAAATTCAAGCTTAATGGCTGCAGATCAGAGGCTCTCGAAGTGTCATGGTGTGTCAGAACCATTTATGCAACCATTCCCAAACATAAATGTGTTCCAGAATCGCTGAGGAACCTGTGGCTTGGGCCACCTGTTAAAATTAAGTCGTCCACACCCAAAGCTGCCTAGTTAGTGAATCTGGGGTGGGGCCAAGGAACCTGCATTTTTAAACAAGCTCCCCAGGTGATTGGATGCAGGCAGCCTGAAGTCCTCACTGAGAAAGAAAATCCTGAGGAGCTGGTTAACGGTACAGGTTTCTAGGTCTGGCCATGCAGTTACTGATTCAGAACGGGTAGCCCTGTGTGTGTCTTAGCCCACACAGGAATCTGGACACAGCTAAGTTTGAGACCCACTGCCGCGGAAATGATTTCATTAAAAAATAATAATAATAAGCCAGATGTTCACTTTTGAGGTCCCTTCCTCCAGAAGATCTCATCACTGCCTCAAAATCAAGGCACTTGTTTAGCTGCTGACACAGAAACCCTGGTGAAAAACCCGCATGTACCCAGCAGCTGAGATCCTTAAACAAAATGACTGCATACATGGAAAGCACGATTGTAATCATTTTACCACAGCTTTTCTCTCTTTTCCTGTGCCCAGTGGGAATCCCCACGGTTACCTGGAACTACCCACCTGGCTGGGAGACTGTCCTGCCCCATGTTATTTAGGAGCAAGGGCAGCAGCTGTATCTGCCAATCACTGGGAGCCAGCATGGCTGGCACACATCCTGAATGGCTGCATAATGCCACCAGATGGGCTCCTTTGTGCCAGGTGCCAGGCTGCTGCAACTGCCCAGGAGAGAGCGTTCCGTCGGCAGGACTGTCTGCACCTGCATGGAGAGATGTAACCTGCAGGAATGCTAGAGGGGCCTGGGCCTGAGTGCAGACAAACCCTTGGAGGAAAATCAGCAGCCTCAGCAGCAAATTGTGGCTGATTCAACTGCAGGATCTGTCATCACACTTGCTGTGGGGCAGGCTGCTTCTCAGGGGGCCCAGATGGCCTTCACTTGGAGTTTATGATAAAGCTGAAATCTCATTCCAGTGAATGTAACCCTTATTTCCCAGGCCTCAGAAGACGAGTGGAATCATGGGCCGGTCTCAAGCTAAGCGCCTGCCCTCATCACTCACCTCCAGTGGGTGTCACGGGGGTCACTTATGCCATGGCTCTCTTTCATTCATTCAACAAACATTTACCAAGTGTCTACAACAATAATAATAACTTCACAGTGGCTGAGGGATTGCCCTGGGCCAGGCATGTTATGCAATACTCACTGAACCGTACGAGTGGGAGACTCGTCTTACAGGTGAGCAAACTGAGAAGAGGTGAAGGAGCATGCCTAAGGTCCGACAGGCGACAAGAGGTGAGCAGCCTGCCAGACGCCAATCCTTTCTATGTGCTGGCTGAGGCAATGCCTCTTCCTGCCTTTCGGTTGATTCAGCTCCTCCACTTACTGTACAACAAACCTTAATTCTCCCATGGGAACTGCCCTCAGCCGATCGACCCCGACACCTCTGCACTGGCTCTTCTTCCTATCTCGTAGCCTCTCAGGTAGTTCGACCCTGCTGTCCCCTGACTCTTCTTAATGCCCATCACCCGTCTCCTGATCTTCCCTGTACCCTCTGGCTCTTCCAGGGGTCGGCCTCTTGAATCTTGGTGCTCTTCAGAGTTCTTTGACACGCAGCCCCCATGACCTTGCTCCCCAGACGTCGTCCCTGACCCACCCCGTCCTCAAGTTCAGGACTCCACCGTGGGATTTCATTGCATACGGAGGATGCCGTTATCCCCACATGGGATTCCATATCACGTTGACATTTGCATTTCTGCTTGTCAATATCCCCGACTGAAAGTTTCATGAAGTTGGTTGGACAACTGGTGCCCCACAGTGCATGGCACCTTGTGGGTAGTCAGTTAGTGTTTGTCCAACGGACCAGAACAGACTAACACAACTTATGTACCAAAGGCATGGAGAGGAAAAAGTGAACCTGCTATTTTAACACGAGAAGATGAATGCAACCTTATGAATACCGCTCCTGCTTGGAAAAGGAAAAAATCACGACTGACATATGCACTATACAGGGAAGGATAAAACACACTGTTAAATGCGTGACTCGGGAATCTGATGACCTGAGTTTGGCTCCCATTTACTGTGTGATCTGTAGCAAGTTATTTTACCTCTCTGAGCCTTAGTTCTCTCATCTATGAAAGGGGAGTGACTAATCTTATAGGGCTGTCTGAGAATTAAATGGGATAATCCATGTGAGGGTTTAAAACAATACACTGTTCATGTTCAGTGAATGTCATATTTATTTTGTGCTTACAGTAAATGGATTTGATAGAAAAGAGTGAGGGAAGACACTAAGAATAAACAATAGCAATAGTATTTTAAGAGTATGGTACAAACCCGCAGGTCGGATAAAAAATGCAGGTCAGAGTGACCGGCCAGAGGCCCAGGTTTTTTAAATGTTAATTAGCTGCCATATTTGAAAATAAGACATTTAACATTAAGGAAAAAGCATCAGAGCTCTGAGTTCTCTTGAGAAACTGGGAGATTTGGCAGCTCTGGGCTTCTATTTCCCTACGGCAACAATTGTCCGAATTTGTGTTGTCACTGCCACGTAAGAGTGGACACATGCTTCCAGCCTCACCACAGTCACCCCACCCTACTGCTTCTTACCCGGCCTACTTCACACGCAGGCGTTTGAGTTTGTGACCCCTGTCAGAGACGATGCCTTCTCAATACCAATATAACTTATTCTTACGTGCAGCTCTCCTCCGCTCAAGATCCTAGCATACCTCCCTAGTACTTCCAGCACCAAACTCAGATTTTAACTGTCACCCTGTCAATCTGGGGACCCATCGAGCCTCACTTCCCATGACTCTCCATCATACCCTCCATCCCAGCAGACTGCCCTCACACTCCAGCTCCTCCCTGCTATGGGGCTGGGATGCCCTCTCTTCCCTTCTGCTCACCTGAAGCCCCTCATGGGGCCAAGGCTTACTCAGGACAATCACGCTCCGGAGCTTCTCCCACAGTCTGCAGCCCACAGAGCAGTCTCCCTTCCCCAGCTTGCACCGCACTGGGGAGCAACAAGTATTCAAGGGCGCTTGGGGGTTCTCGGTCTTTCCCCTGAACAGAAATCTGTCCTTTTCCACTCAATTGTTTCTTTTCCTCCTGTTCTCTGGGGTCTCCGTTTTTTTGCTAGATCTATCCCTGGACTTTTGTGATTTAAAACTAAACCAGAACGGGGTGTGGGAAAATAGGACAAGAGATACAGGAAGTTAGGGAAAAAGGAAAGAAACCTAAGGCGGGCTGTTGAGCGGGAAGGAGAAGGCGGGGGAGCCTGGAGCAGCAGTTGGGTGTGAGAGAATAGAAGAGCACGGACAGGAAGGGAATGTCGCAGTGTGTATGCCTCCATTCTGCTTCCACATGGAGTCAGGGCTACACCATTTGAGGTCCCTTGGGCTCTGTCCCCTGTGCACTCCCACCTTCTACAGTAGCCTGGAAGCTGGTGAGGGCTGACACCTTACTTGGTGAGCCTTTATGTCCCTCTGAGCCCAGGGACTGCACAGGTTCATGTAGAATGACTGACCTCAGTGTCCTCAGGTGTTCTCAGGTAAGTGACCTGAAGAAGATGCTGGGCATCAAGACGTGGCCTCTTAGATTTCACCTCTTGGCAGAAGTGTGATGAGATCCAATAGCAACATGGTTTTGCGTCCCGGCCAATAACCAGGAAGATGCTCTGGACGAGAGAGTGGTGGTTCTCGAGCTTGAGTCTGCATCATCCCCTGGAGGGGGTGGGGAGGGGAGAAGGCGCTTGTTAGAACAGAGCTCGCTGGGCCCCACGCCCAGCGCTTCTGATGCGGCTGGTCTAGGATGGGGTCCAGGAATCGGCTTCTCTAACAACCTCCCTCAGGTGATGCTGCTGCTGCTGGATGGATGGATGCGGGTCACACATTGAGAAACCCGGGTCGAGAGGTCAGGGCTGAGGCCTAACCCCAAAGCCACATCCCTCAGCTGCTTTACAGGAAAAAAAAAATAATAATAATGATGTCCACTCCCCCGTCCTTCACTATCTGACAGGTCACTCACCGTCAGTGCCTTCACAGGGACCATAGGTGCCCATGGAGAAGCGGAGGGTGCCCTCTGTGGCTCAGATGGAAAATTACCTGAACTGTGATGCACTTGTTCTTACTCTGAACAAGCTTTGCTGAACTAATTTAAATGTATCTGCCTGACAGAAGAGCCAGGGAAACATGAGACGTGCATCATCACCAGTCTGGTCTACACGTAGGGGAGGGGCCAACGGTCCATTCCGCTGTGTGACAGGTCAAACGCTTGGCCCCAAGGGTCCAGGGACCGCAGACATGATTTACTCTCATGATTTGGGGATTGTATAGGTTCGGAAGTATTTTAGGAGAATAGTCCAAACTGGATTATTCACTAAATTCTCTGTTAAGGATATGGCTTTGTAACATAAATTAGAACAGAATAATTTCAAAATCCTGGAAGCACTTACGTGACTAAGAAGAAACCTTGAAAGACTTTGAACCCTGTTTCCCCCCCGCCCCCAACGTTCCTAAAATTAGAAAGCTGGCATTCACTGCGGCCTAGTGCAAAACGGTCTAGCACCCACTTCCAGTTGATTTAGCTTGAGGGTGCAACTTCTCAGCTTTTAGCGGGTGTTACAACAATGTTATAGGATTTGCTGCCACCTAGCGCTCAGACCTGGAATGTGCAGGAGTTGGTCGCTAGGAAACTGCCAGCTAGGCAGGCTTGACTAGAATCACCCCGAGGGCTTATTAAACCATAGATTTCCGAGCTCCACCTCTAGAGGTTTTGATTCAGCAAGACTGGGGTGGGGCCTAGGAATTTGCTTTTCTAATAGCTTCCTGGGTGATGCTGATGGGGATGGTGGTGCTGCTTGGTAGGTGTGCCGCTTCCAAAGCACTGTGCCGTCCGAGGCACCTGGGTGGCCTTTGTACTTCTCCTCGTACTACACATTTCTAGAATTGATTTGTCAAAGTCCGTAAATCACCAAGAGCTTCTAATTCAAGGATTCTCAATGATATTCTGACTTGGTAATTCTTTGGGCTGTGGTGGGAGAGGGGAAGCTGTCTACTGTCCGTGGTAGGATGTTTAGTCGCATTCCCGGCCTCTACCACTAGGTGTCAGTGGCAGCCTCCTCCCCCAGGATTGGACAATCGAACACGTCTCAGACACCATCAGATGGCCCTGGGAGGCAAAACCACTGAGAACTGCCCGAAAAGGTGGGCAGATTTTCTTCTCTTATGGGTAGACTGTGAAGGCACCTCAAGCACTGACTTCAATACATACTGATACTGACATAGAGTAAACTCTTGGCTCTTTGGGTTTAAATAATAACAGAAAAAACAGCTTCCATTTGTTGAATACCTATTGCGTGCAAGGCACTCTGCTAACACTGTTTAATTACTTCTCACAACCGCTCTTTTACTGATGAGGAAACTGAAGCTTCAATGGGTTGAATAACTTGTCCAAGGTCATGGTTAATATCCGTTGGATCTGGGTGGGGCAAGGGGAGTGTGGGGCCCTCTGGACCCATGCAGGCCAATAAAAATATAAAGCAATTCACAAATATGAGCCTTGTGTGTAACTTTACATTCTCTAGAAGCCATATTTGCAGAGTAAGAAGAAACACTGAAATTAATTTTAGTATTTAATCTAACATTTATATCCAAACTCTTATTTTAACATCTAATTAGTATTTTAAAAATCGGTGCTATATTTTGCTTTTTTTTTTTACTTAGTTTTTGAAATCTGTGTGTATTTTACACTTACAGAATATCTTAATTTCCACAAGCCACATTTAAAGCCCCCATGAGCAACCCGTGTTACCAGCTGCCCCTCTGGATAGTACAGGTTGGGACGCTTCACCTCTGCTCAGCTGCCTTCCAGCCTTTGTATGTGGAAGAGCATGTGCCAGTTTTATTTCAGAGTCCTTGCATTCTGCCTGTATTGCAGCCATTTTGTCAGACTCACATACCAATTCATGTACTCTGCAATCTGTTCTTGGAATATTTCTGCTTGTTTTAAAATGAGGTCTACAGTTTTATAAAATTAATCAAACAGTAGGTACCTCATCTGGTGGCCAGACTGTTGACTATTATCTAATTTCAGTTCCAACAGTCTTTCCAGTGGCGGTTTCCTCAGTCTGTGTTTGTATTTGCATAGCAGAGATCAGTCAACTTACCTGATGCTAATCACCAAGCAAACATTTAATCACGCTCTGGTGTCTTTTGGTTTATCGCCAACATTTAAAAACATTCATCCTCATTCGAGGATGAATTCTGCCTTTTCAGTAGCCCCTATATGATGTTTCTCCCCTGCAGGTCCTCACGCTGTCCTTTGAAATGAAATGTTTCTGATCACTTAGGAAACCAATCCTTCTCTAGAGAATTTTGTAATCAACCCCCTAGTCTTACCACATTTGTTCATACAAGTTTTACAGGTACGAAAATCAAGAAAGACTTAAATACTAAGGTCAAATTATACAAATAAAAAGTAGAAACGAGAGCTATTCTTATGAAATGCTTCCTATGAGCCATGTACGCTCAGTATTTGACACACATTATCTGATTTATTTCTCCCAATAGTTCTGTGAGGTAGGTGCTATTATGATTGCCATTTTTAGAGGTGAGGTGAGGTGGAACAGAGAGGTTAAGTAACTTGCCCAAGGTCTCACAGGTAGCAACTGGCAGAGCTGGGAGGTATCGAGGTCTGATACCATGTTTCCCTGAAAATAAGAGTTAGTCGGACCATCGGCACTAATGAGTCTTTTGGAGCAAAAATTAATATAAGACCTGGTATTATATTATATTATATTATACCCTGTCTTATATTAAAATAAGACCAGGTATTATATTATATTACATTATATTATACCCAGTCTTATATTATATTAAAATAAGACCAGGTCTTATATTAATTTTTGCTCCAAAAGACACATTAGAGCTGATGGTCTGCTAGGTCTTATTTTCGGGAAAACACGGTAATGGAGTTTATCTCCTAACCTCTATGTGCCACTGTCTGGAAGATGATTTGTAAATGTTCTTGTTTCTGAGTTTGTAAGGATGTGTTTCCATAAAAAACACACCATCCCCAGGATACCATACGCCTTCTCCTGATGAGGAGGAATTCTTGGGATTCTAGGGACCGCCTTTGAAGCAACCTGCCGAACTTCTCAGGATGCTGGGCTCTTGCCTTGAACAGGGGGCTGAGATCAGGTCCATCGGGAGCTCCAACCAGGAGGCTGGCAAGGTCACATTAGAACCCAGAGCCAAGAGAAGCATAGGTGCAGAAGCCAGAGCATGGTGGCTTTAGGAGAACTGGAGTGGGTGGCTTCCGGGAGTGAAGACAGAACCTGGGAAGGCCACGGAGGGAGGCCTCAGGGAGAAGCTAGGCTCTGCTTTGCAATTTTGTGTTTGTAAAAACTTGTCCATGTTGCAATGCTGAGGGGGAGAAACATTAGGCGAGCTGAAGATGCAGGAGTGCGCGGGGGAGGGGCAGATGCAAATCAGCAAGGACCCTTAACAGCCAGGACAGGAGGTATTTGAAGCCCATATGCAGAAACGTGTTTGCGGGGTTTGACGGCAAGTCTTGTATCTGCATCACTCCGTCACCTCCCACTGTCACTGCCTGAGAGTCCAACACTGTCAAAGTGCCCACGGCCAAGTGACTTGGGAAGCGTTTGTAGTCAGAAACATTTTTTTCCCCACTGGGCATAACTTCGCTTCCTTTCCAGTGAGGAGATACAAAATACCTGATACCAGGACACGTCTCCTGGGGCAGCCTCCTATGCACGTGACATGGTTTGATGCAAGGGACACTAAGTCTGTTTCCACCGAAACAGCACTCACCAACCTGCCTCAGATCCCTGAAATAGCACACCACTTGGATTGCCTTCCTGAAGAGTCCTGTTAAAATACAAACAGGTCAAAACCATCTTGAAAAAGAGCGCCCATATTCATACCAGCGTATTCCCAATGGCCAAAAGGTGGGAAGCAACCCGAGTGTCCATTGATGGATGCATGGATACACAGAAGGAGGTGGTATGGTCACACAACGGAATGTTATTCAGCCTTAAAAAGGAAGGAAATTCTGACCCATGCTCCAACATGGATGAACCTTGAGGACATTATGTTAAGTGAATAGCCAGTCACAAAAACACAAATACTGTAGGTTTCCACCCACATGAGATACACACAGGAATCGAATTCAGAGACAGGAAGTAGAATGGTGGTTGCCAGGGGCTGAGGCAGTGGGGAGTGGGGAGTTGGTGTCTCATGGGCACAGAATTTCAGTTTTGCAAAATAAAAGAGTTCCGGAGATGGATGGTGGTGGTGGTTGCACAACAATGTAAACGTACTTAATGCTGCTGAACTGTACACTTAAAATGGTTAAGATGGTGAATTTCATGTTATATGTATTTTACCATAATTTAAAAATACGAACAATAAAAAACACAGGTCATTTAAAAGGTGCCACTTGGTCACTTGTTCTCATCTATTCTTAGTCTGGCTTCAGCTTTGCTTTTCTGTAAAGGACGCTTAACGGAGAGCAGGACATCAAGGAGCTGGGACCTGGAAACGTGGGTGACAGAGACAACTGTCGTGAGGACAGTAATTCACGGGGCTCTAGGATGTGCTTTGAGAAAGGTCAGATCTTGGGTTCCCATCCTGACCTAAGGGGGACACCCCCACAGTGTCCTAGACAGCCAGAGGAGACTGTGAAGGAAGAAAATTCTTCCCAGACACTTTGGAAGATGCTTGAGCGAGGAAGAAAGACATCAGCCTCTATCTACTTTGTACTTTTACTGAGGGATGCTAGAGCCCCCTCCATGTTGTAATAAAACTACACAGGTAACATTACTAATTAGGCCCCTATGACTCTGTGACACTGGCTTGTTTGGAAAACCTTCTCCCATATCTCCCCTCACACAAGCTGGTGTAAGAGGATCCAACACCTTGTCTCAAAGTCAAGAGTGGGTGCGAGGATAATGGAGCCATACCCACCGCCAGGGTGGGCAGGAAGGAAGTGGGGGTGATTCTCAGACTTTTGCTATTAGACTTTGGGAAAGAAATCCATTTTGGTCAGAAGAAGCAGCATTTTAAACTTCTCTCATTAATGAGACAGAATTATTACACTAGTATGGAAATACTTAAGGAAGAAACACATTTCATTTCTATGAATCTCCAGCTGAGTCTCAAGCGTCACAGATGCTATTTTTATCAAACACTTTCTATTGCGTGACATGCTCTGCCAACTTTCTATTATTAGAAAAAATAGGAACAGTCCACACTGGATTTCTCTTTCTTCTAGCTTCTCCCTCCCCATTTGTGGGCAGCGACCCTGCCCTTCAATAGGACATAAGCGACAGCCATCTGAAAACTTACCTTGGTGCCAAAGCATCCAGAATGGGCTCTGCCTCCTTTGCAAACGACATCTCATCCTGGGTTCACCCCATCCCAGATGGCATAACTGATGGACAAGAAACATACAGATTTTAGAGTATTTGCGGCATTGTTTCGCCCTACCCCCACTTCCTGTGAAGGAGGAGGATTCTGGAGCCTTTGTTGTACAGAATACAGGAAAATGTGGAAGGGATTCTGAATTGTGCAGTGTTGTGGTTAAGAGGTAAGAGGTAAGAGCGAGGGATGGGTTGAACTTGGGGAATTCAAGAGATAAATTAAGGGGGATTGGAGTAGCTGCTAAGCTGTCACAGGAGGATTTGGAAGAGATATGGGAGGAGGTTTTTCAGAAATGTTGTTGGTGTTATGAATGAAATCTACCCTCCGCCCATTTCTTGGCATTTTTCAAGAGATTTCAGTAAAGATATAAATTGGTTTCAACATTATTTTTTTGTATGAGGGACCGGGTTTGTTCAAGGCAGCCTGGGTTACTGGAGGCTAAGATTCATGGTGAAGGGTGGTTCTCCCATCAACACAGACGATAGTCCAGATATTTCAAACTGGTGTCCTAGGGGCTGGGTTTGGATTGCAGATGTGTCTTGTGTGGTTTGTTGAGAGTTAATTTTTTTTTTCTAAGCCACCACGGAAAATTGGAATTTTACATTTAAAAAGCCTGTATGTCCTACTTCTCTTTTAAAAATTGGAAAAGCTGGCAATATGAGAGTCTCATTCTCATAAGGTGAAATTAAGACGCGTTCAGGATTCTTTACCAGAAGTAAATGCTACAGGGTGTTCTTTAAGCAGAAGAAAAATGATTCAAAATAATAGATTATAGATGCAGGAAGAAATGAAGAACAACGCAAAAGTTAATTTGAGGAAATCCAAATGAATTAGCCTATACAAAACAACCTAACAATGTCTACTGGGGTCTAAAAAAATTAAAATATATAACAAGTTCATATAAGTCAGGAGGTCAGATAAATGGAATTAAGATGTTCGAAGGTCCTTGTATTACTATGCAAGAAGATAAAAAATACCAATTAACATTAGACTTTGATAAATCAAAAATACATATTATGATCTCAAGGAAAACCTCTAAAAGAATAACTTTTTAAAAAAGGAAATAACTTCTAAGGTAATAGAGGGAAAAATAGAATATTCAATTTCTCTAAAAGCAAGAATGTAGGAAAAAAAACCCACATAGAGCATGTGGGAAAAATAAAACATATAATAAGACGGTAGATTTACATCCAAATACATGAGTAATTAGTTTAAATGCAAATGAACTAAATTTTAAATAAATAAAAAGTTAAAGAGTACTGAACTGGATTAAAGAATCTGTAGACTGTTTATAAGAAATACATGTAAAATCGTTCTTAAAATGTTTAAAGTGAACGGTAGAAAAAATATAAATATTCACCCAAATTATATTAATATTGATCGTATATATTAATATCAGAAAAAGTAGATTTTAAGCCAAAAAGCATTACTATATCTAAAGAAAGATATATATCATAATGATGAGAAGTTCAATTGCACACATCTTGTACGTTTCTTAAAATGTAACTTTAGAACTATGAAGATAAGATTGATCAGAAAAAGAAGAAAAACACAAGGAGAAATGAGCAGATAAATGAATAAGGATACAGATTATTCGAACAAGATTAGCAAACTTGACTTGGTGGGCATATATAGAATATTGCACCCAACAATTACAGAATTTGTGTTCCCTAAATTTTTATAACTCCTCACTTTCCAAGCAAATATTAGGATTGAAATTCTTCACCTCATTTAATGCTAGGTGCGGCCATAAAGCTTATTTTGGCTAATGCAATGTGAGTAGAGGTAATTTCCAGTTGCCGATGCATCAGTAAACATGCCTTCCTTTTCCCTCCTGAAAGCAGAGGGCGGGAGCTCCCTCGTCTGGGTCCCTGATTAAGGATGACATGAAGCAGAGCTTGCCAGCCAGCCTCTCAATGGACGTGTTGATGTTGAGTGAAAAGTAAACCTTTGTCATTTGAAGTCACTGTAATTTGGGGATTATTTATAACCACAGTATAACCCAGTCTATTCTGACTAATACAGACAGAAACAGAGGAGGAGTTTGCCAGCCACAGAAACGAGCCTGTATCTTCAAAGAATGACGAGTTCTGGTGAGTTCGCTGTGGCTTTAAGCTCCAGGGAGGTGAGGTGGGAAGAGGGCTGGGGCAGGGAGAGCAGCTCCCAAGAAGAGCCCTATGAAGACTGGCTAGCGGCAAGTTTGGGAGGGCCTCAGACTGAACAATACGAAATGGATATTGTCCTGGAAGCTGAAGAAACTCTAGAAGTCGGGACAGTGGAATGTTGGTAACAATGAAGAGGATGAACTGGGGGAGAATCCAATCAGGTGAAAGGAGGAAGTTAGATAGAGAAGCATTCTCAATGAACATGTTACAGGTCCTTTTCTGCTTCCGAGAGGTAGCTGTTATTAAGCATTTGGTGAGAATTTCTGTAGCAATTGCGGATACATGCAAATACACGTAAGTTAATTTCAAAAACACAGATCAGATCAATTATATTCTACCTGCTATTCTGAATTTGTTTTCCAATTTGTAGTATCTTCATGGTTATTTTCAGGGACATCGCAAAGAGATTTGTCTTTCCTTTTTATTGGCCACTTAGTATATCATCATATGAGGTCTGACAATTAAGTTCACAAACTTATTGCAACAATGTTGCTAACTTTTTTTAATATCAGAGGGATTATTCATTATGAATTTGTGCCAATTGGACATACAGTTAATGAACTTTACTATTTGGAAGTGCTGAAAAGACTGCGTACATAAGTTAGACCACCTAAACTTTTCACCAACAATTCATGGCTCTTGCATCACAACAATGCACCAGCTCACACAGCACTGTCTGTGAGGGAGTTTTTAGCCAGTAAACAAATAACTGTATCAGAACACCCTCCCTTACTTACTCACCTGATCTGGACCCCAGTGACTTCTTTCTTTACCTGAAGATAAAGGAAATTTTGAAAGGAAGACATTTTGATGACATTTAGGACATCAAGGGTAATACAAGGACAGCGCTGATGGCCATTCCAGAAAAAGAGTTCCAGAATTGCTCTGAAGGGTGGACTAGGCACTGGTGTTGGTGCACAGCTTGGGATGACCATAGTGATATTCAGCAATGAGGTATATAGCTCTTTTTCTAGGATAAGTTCGTGAACTTAATTGTCCGACCTCGTATAGCTGTACAATAATTAAGTAACCATTACCCCATTGACAGACTTTTAGGTTTTCACTGTTACAAACAATGCTTCAGTGATTATCTTGTAAATAATATTAATACATTTTAATGTCTTCTTTCTACAGACAATAAGACCAGTTTTGACACCATTCGAATGGTGAAAATTTTAGGCTAGGTAACAGGAACACAATCAGGCAGGCCATTTGAGGTGATGACTTTGGTTGTGGGGTGCTTGGGATGGCTGGATGAGGCCCAGAATAAGTGTCTTGAACATAGTAGGCTCTGAGTAAGGACCCGAGGCTTCTTTGTTGTAGGCAGGGATGGGGGGTCGTCTGTACATGGCAGAGTGATTGGCAGCATCCCTGGACTCTACCCTCTACATGCCCACTACATGCCCACTACATGCCCACTACATGCCACCACTACCATCCCAGTTGTAGCAATCAAAAATGTCCCCAGAAATTGCCAAATGTCCCCTGAGGAAAAATTGCTTCAGGTTGAAAACCACTGATTTATAATAGGGGCTGTACTAGTGTTGGGGCAAAGGCCTTTTCTAAAAACAACTGACTCTACAAAGATTGATCCTATTTCTACCCAAACCTCCCATATTAGAATGGCCATTCTTCCTGGGTTTTCACAGTCCTTTCACAGTGATTCCTGGATACCTTATTCTTGGTCCAGATTTCATTTCTGTAGGGCCACCTGACACCTCCCCCACGAATTAGGTCAATCCTCTTTATACATTGTCAATTCTCAGTACACATTCTCTAATTACCAAATACCCTTCCTTGGAATTACTTATCAAAGTTAAAGTCTTACATTTATTTGTGTAATTATTAAGTTAATCTCTTTCCCTCACTCAACTTCCTAGAGTTAGCCACAGGTAAGATTTTGGCATATAACGTGTCAGTTTTGGTTCACCATTTTTATATCTAGTGCCCAAAACAATGCCTGACACATAGTAGGTTCCTAGTGGGTATTGGATGGATGGATGGATGGATGGATGGATGGATGGATGGATGGATGGATGACAGCCTGTTATTAGTCAGTAATAGCCAGCCCTAAGGTACAGCAGTCTTCACCCATTTTTGCTCCTGTACCTTTTAAAACAGCTTTTAAAAACAATGTTACCTATACCCACATTTAAAAATTAATATGTTAATGTTCATCATTAAGTCCATATGGAGTCAAGAATAACTTCCATCATATTGTAAATGTTGGGATTTAAAAATTAAGCTATGACATCATTCTTTAAATGTACCTATTAATCTTGTTGTTATTATCATTTCCAATATTCTCTATGATTTGCTTTCACAGTACTCTCCCTCAAATTGATTCCTGGATACCTTATTCTTTGAATTGTTAAATGAAAAACTTCCTTAATTAATTATTAAGGGAAGCCGAATTGAATTATTAAAGGAAGCTTCCAGTTTGGGGACCTGGACCTGGAGATTTCTACATTTGGTGCAATGGCAACTTAGTAAGATTTGTAAAGAGTGAGGGGTATGCTTTCCAGTAAGGCAAGGATTATTATGAACCCAGGCACGTTCTCAGACAAACCAGTTTGAGGAAAGAGTACCTATAGAAATTGAAAACCTGCAAATTGATTCTCTAAAACTAATCCTTGATGTGCCCCTTGGAAAGTCTAGACCACCATCCTGGGGGTAATGCAGCCTAATGGCCAGCAGAGGGCAGTGTTGGACAAGCCATTGGGCTCCACCTCTGGCTCTTCCTCAGGGTAGCAGAGAGAAAGGGCAATTCACCTTGGATGCAGTAGGCAGCTCAGCCGGAGAGGCCAAACGCAGTCTGGTGTGTGTGTGTGTGTGTGTTTGCACAGTGAATTATTCACAGGAAACCCGCTCCAGGGAGAACGTAGGCCAGAGACTCTCCATCCTGTACCTAGAAGCACTGTCTGGGACTGTAATCAGATTAAAACCTTGTTCATTCTTTCTCCCCTTCAAGAACTGAATTTGGGAAAAGAAACTAATGATTGAAGTCATGGGTCTGAAGCAACCATGAGGTTTTTGTTTTTCTTCTTCTGAAAGTAAAGCAACAGTGAAGTGTCAATAATTTATAGCTTCAGGAGATAGTGAGAAAAGTGGCTGAGAGCTGTGGCTCTGGAGCCAGACAGATGGGAGCTAGGAAATCTCTCGCCGGCAAAGTCACCTTTCCCAGCCTCTGCTTTCCTGGCTGTCAAATGGGAACAAGATTACCTTCCTCACAGGGCTGTTGTGAGGGTAAGTGAGACAATGCAGGAAAAGTGCTCAGCATACGAAGGGCGTTTAGCAAGAGCTCAGTATATTACAGGGACGATGGTGAAGATGATGAGTTGACATTTTGTCAGGCAGGAGTGTCTCAGAACTTTCCATGCAAGTCTAAAGAAGAAAAATCAGAGGTGAAAAAATCAAGCTATTTACATGTTTTAAGTTTTATAAGCCTAAGAATTAGAAGCAGAGACAGCCAGACGAGGAAGGCGGAATGAGTGCGATTCAAGGTGCAGGCCTAGCTCCTTGACACGTGCCTTCCAGGGCTGGGAGCCCCACCCCAGTGTTGATAAAGAGTCTGTGTGCCTAAGATAGAGTGTATGTAGCAGCCATATGCATATACACTATATGACGTTTCCATCAGCCTCAGACAAAAAAGCAGTGACTTTGTTCATTACATTTATCCTCTGAAACCTCTGAGGATGAACTATCTGAAATAAAGTTAGTAATGTGGGCTGATTGCTTGACTATATTAAAAGGAAGGCTCAGGGCAAGACCCCCCACTCTTCTGCCTTACCCGGGAAGGTAACAGGGTTCAGAGCGGTATGGAGACAACTTGGATGAGATAACTATCCTTTCACCTGGCAGCTGTCCAGCCCCCAAATAGCTTTTGTGTCCAGTCCAAAAATAAGATCACATGGGCAAGGGAGAAATAAATACGCCAGTGTTTGTCCTTGGACTTTCCGTGGGTTACACCAGAATCAACTGCACTGGCAAAAGGTGGCCTCACAACCACTCTGCTTCCTCCTACCCAGACTCCCCAAGGCTGGGAAAACAACCTGTGTCTAGGTAAGTGTGGTATGTGGTTGGCACTCAGCCCTTCTCTTGGGGCCTCCCTTGAGCTCCATTCACACCAGAGAAGGAGCAAGAGAGAGAGGAGAAGCGGATCCAACAGCCTTGACTCCAGGGGAATAAGGGCATCGCCTCCTTCTGTTGAAGGACACTCCCCTCTGATGGAGAATGGGAACTCCCTTCCTCCTGCAGCCGCCTGTGTGCAGCCATCCTGCTAGGACAGTGTGGACGCTATAAGCTGTTGCAGCTGCCGTCAACCCAGAAAGAAAGTAACCCAGCGCCAAAGCAAAGAGGTGAGTGCATCCATTTTTCCAAGGGGCCCAGGTTGTTCTGGACTTTCTGCTTGGCTTCAGGTTTGTGCTCAGCATGAACGCTCTCCCGCCACCCCCTTCTTCCTCTTCTCCTCCCTGATAGGAGTCTGGGGCAGGCTTGAGTCTATGTGATGGATGCCGGAGTAAAATATTGCTGTCCTCCCTCTCTCATTCGGAGGCCCATTTGCTCCCAGCAAGAACGAGGTAGGTCTCCTTCTCAGTGGGAGAGCAGGAAGTGATTCCTACCAAGTGAATTATCTTTGCTGAGATCCAAGAAGATGTTTTGCAGGAAATCATTAGACAAATCCCATTCCAGTAGAGTTAATGCTGATTTTTTAAAAGCCCTGCATGAAATAGGAAATAAAAGGATGCCAGCTGATTCTTTGTAATTGGGCAAAAGGGAAAAACAAATGGGATATGCACAGCTTCCTTTCCTCTCAGCCCCTTCCCTACCTTTTGCTGACTTCCTAGAGCCCTGCAAAATATACTTAACAGATCCAAGAACTCCTTTCTTTGGTTCAGAACAAGAGAAATAACATCAAGGGTTTGAGGAGAATTGCTCTGTAAGCAGAGTCAAGGAAAAAAGAAGAGAAAACTATTTTGCAGTCTTGGTTTCCCCTTCTACTGTCTCTGCACTCCCAAGCACATGACATGTACCTGTACCTGTTCAGGGACATGTAGAGAGGTCTCCAGCACTTGTACACACATACCATTATTCCATGACACATAGCACCCCGTGGCTATGGGCTACAAATAGCTATGCTTAGGACAGGCCAATAAAATGCAGGTGGGAACAAGACAACTACTTGAATATGTTAGGATTCTTTTAGTGACAATGGACTGAAAACCAGTTTGAAGGGACATAAGCAAAAAAGGGAAAACTTTTCCCTCATGTAACTGACAAGGCCAGGGCTTCACTATGGTGGGATCCAGCTGCCCAGATGGTGGTATCTTGAATCTGTCTTTCCCCCATTTCTTAGCTTTGTATCCCTGTGTTGTTCTATTCCCAGGTAGATTCATCTATTGTGGTGGCAAGATGGCTGCCAGCAGCTCCAGGCTGACATCCTACTGGCACAGCCACCCTACCACAGTTCTAGCTAGAGTCACAGGGTCACGTTTCCCTGAACGAGTGGGGGGTACGGTGCCCACCCCTGCCATAGGGGTGTCGTCATCCCCATCCAAAAACCGTATGGACTGAAGGCTATGAAGGGCTGGGTCCCCAAAGACGATCAAGGTGATAGACTAGGAGAAGGGGCCGGATGCAGGGTGGCCACGGTCAACGGCTGCCAATGTATTGCTCTTTTTGCCACGGTCTAGATTGAGTCAAAGTTGCTCTGACCTAACTCCCCCTCTTTCTCCCTCCTATTGTCCACACAAATTAATTAGTGACAGAAGGTCACATAGTAAGGATAATTATTGTAGAACAGGTGACTAAAAGACCCCATGGCATGTCATTCTTAGAGATCCCTGCTACTGGGAAAGACACAGAAGGCTTGTCTGTGGCTCTGTCCCAGACCACCCACCAGGCCCAGACTCACTGGGCCCCCATCCTGCCTGTGTTCACATGGTTCTCCCTTCCCCTCCCCCATCGCCCTCTAGTGGCTGATGTGAACCCATCTTGCCTTTCACGGGTCACCCTCTGAGGCTTTATCTGGCCTATCTTGCCTTTTCCGGTGCTTGTCTCGCTCTCTGAACCTAGATGGCATTAACTCGGTATAGAACTCCCTGTCTACCGTTCTTTTAAGCGCTTCACACATCTTAGTTGTTCCTCTCCCACCTTGATTTTTACATTCCTAGGGGGAAATTACGTTTTGTCCTCAGCCCTCTCCGTTGTGCCTGATTAAGTGCTTCCAATTAATTGAGCAATAGAAAACTAGCCTCCCTAACTAACTTAGAGAGGATGGCTAGATTACTTGAGGTCCTTAATTCTAATTGAAAAATAATATCCTAACTATAGTGAACATTGATTGAGGACTGAATGTACGCTGGAGCCCCCACAGGCATCATCTCAGGTAATCCTCACAGTGACTCTATGAAGCAAATGCTGCTAGTATCCCCCATTAACAGATGGGAAAACTGAGCCTCAGAGAACTAAGTGACTTGTCCTATTAAGTCATACAGCGAGTAAGTGGCGCCACAGAAGTTAGAACCCAGGCATGCCTGCCATTTCAGTTCCTACTCCTTTCATCATTTACATACTTATCAGCGGAGCTTCCTACTGCCTGATTTTAAAGAGCAAGAGGCACAGGTGATTGGTCAGCGAACACCAGGAAGCTCAGATATTTTGGGCCCCTCTTCTGCCACCTGGGCTCCCAATGCCTCCACAGGGGGCTCTTTATTAGGCTGATAAGCTTGTACACAGAGGCAGAGGTGTCACTCACTCCCCCACCCCAACAAGAAGGTCAGGGGCACAGGGATTTCACAAGAGGAGGTACCTGGGGGTGGGGGGTGGGGTCTGTAGAGAGTGAGGTGCTTTTTGAGTAAATGAGGTAGAGTGATCTTTGTGGAAACAGTAGCTGGAGGGTGGGCTTTAGAATTTAAGCTTGCCCCTCTGGCTGCCATTATTAGGCATGGCCCTGACTTTTTGCCTGCCCCCTGACCAGGGTGACCAGGCAGGGGGCGTCTCTCAGAAGGTGGCCTGCAGGATTTGGAAAGCCACCAAGTTCTGATCTCAAAGGAAGCGAAACTCTTGAGAAAATGGTCAACATTTTCTATACCTTCTGTGCCTCCACATCCAGCCCCTGGCCTCTTTGCTGATGCAGTCACCTGGGGTGCTGGGGGAGCCTGTGGCCCGAGGGTCCTTGGTTTCTGTGACACACACTAACCTATTCATATGGGTGAGCATCTTCGCAAGAGCCGATCCCATTTATGTCATGAATCGTCACAACACCCTGTGAGAGGGTCCAAGCACTCGTGCTCTCCGCCGCAGCACAGCAAGATGCATCACACCCCAGATCATACAGAAGCAGGCAAGGGCCCGGACCGAGGCTAGAGGAGCTCCGCGGTCCTTAGCGTCCAAGCCTGCTCACTTCTCCATGAGGTTATGAGAAAAAAGTACCTATGTAAAACCAAAAGAATTAGCCAGGCTAAGAAAAATTCCTTGGGCCATTTAGAAAAACCGCCACTAGACCCAAGAGAAATGAAAACATGTCCACAGAAAAACTCGTACACAAAGGGTCATAGCAGCATTATAGTCAGACAGAGGAAGCAACCCAATGTCCTTTACCTGATGAGCAGAAAAAGAAAATGGGGCCTATCCGTGCAATGAAATATTATTCAGCAATAAAAAGGAATGACGTTCTGATACATGCTACACACAGATGAACCTCAAAGACGTTATGTTATTTAGGGGAAATAACCCCACACTGTATGATTCCATTGATAGGAAATGTCCAGAACAGACAAATCTATGAAAACAGAAAGCAGATGAGTGGTTGATTAGGCCTGGCCAGAAGGGAAGATGAGGAGTAATTGCTAATATGTACGGGGTTTCTTTTTGGGATGACAAAAATGTTCTAAAATTAGCTAGTGGTAATGGTTGTACAACTTTGTGAACATACCAAAATCACTTAATTGTATACTTCAAATAGGTGCGCCTCATGGTGTAGGACTTATATCTCAATAAAGTAGTTAAAAAAAAACACAAAAAAAACCAACCGTGGTTGATGAAATAAGTAACCCAGTGACAGGGCTTCACTGAAAGATGTAGGCTCACCTGTCTGCTCCGATGAGCTTGTCTTATCTCACTGAGGTTGGCCACAGCCCACCAGACTATTCAAGTGGAAAGAGTAGAGATGGAAAATATAGGACCCAGAGATTTCTCTGCAGAGTCTACACTAGGAAGATTTTTTTCTTTCCGTCTTTTTTGTACAGATCATTTAAATTTGTATGGGATCAATCTCACTATTCTATTTTCATTTCTGGGTTTCCAATTGTGCTTCCAAAAGCATTCCCCATTCCAGGATCATAAATCTTATTAACCAGTGATTTCCTCTGATACTGTTCTCTAATGTTTTTCTCTAAGGTTTGTCTTATTATATTTAAAATGCTGATTCCTCAGGAATGTCAGTAACACATGGTGGATCCTGTTGTTTTTTGTTTGTTTTGCCAAATAGCTAGTCAATGATTAGATCAGGAGTTTCTAATTTGGGATTGAAATGGACTCGGTGTATCTTGTGACTTCCTGAAATTAAATGTAAAAAAATTGTGTGTGTGTGTGTGTGTGTGTGTGTGTGTGTGTGTGTACACGGGGAACAGGGTTATAGAGCATGTCAGATTCTCAAGGGGTTTCATGACACAGAAAAACCACTGGGCTCTCTACAGTACATAACCTGGGGTCCAGGTAAACTGGTTGTGTACATTCTGATGCATCAAAACAGAACCTGAGGCAACAGGGCAGTCGTTAAACAATTACAGGGCAGGCCTGAGTGATAACACCTGGGGAAAGTTCTCTGTCACATGTCAGGTGGGAGTCACATCATCTTTCAGTCTGACATTTTACTGACACAGAGAACAAGATGTGACTCACTGGCTCCCCTTGGGCCTGTAAAACTTTAGCTTTTTAACAATCCACTGGCCAATCGATGGAGCTGACAACATGGGTCCCTCCTGTCACACGGAATTTGAGGAGACTTACAGTCTAATAAGTATAAATAAATGTAAAAGTGGAATGAAAACTGCCATTGCAAAGAAGGTTGCAGATCCTTATGTGCAGATTCACGCATATATGCAACCCCCACGGTGTGCCAGGCATTATCCAGACTGGTGGTTTTCAAAGCGCGATCCCTGGACCAGCCGCCTCAGCATCACCTGGGAACTTGTCAGACATGCAGATTCCCAGGCCCACCCATGACCTAGTAAGTTAGGTACTCTGGGTGTGGGGCCCAGCAATCTGTATCTTACTAAACCCTCCAGGTGGTTCTGATGCACTTTCCGCTTTGAGAACCAGTGGTCTAGGTACTGGGACGATAATGGTGAAAAGACAGATAAAATTCCTATCTCCTCATGGAGTTGACATTTCAGTGTGTGTGGGAGGGGAGCCAGAAAACAAATAGGTAAACAAATAACTGAAAGCAATCATTTTCAGAGAGCAGTTAAGAGCTATGAAGAAACAGATCTATGTCAAAGGCAGTGACGAGGGGCTGATTTAGAACAGGCGGCCATGGAGGGGGTGGTCTAAGATGAGACCAGAATGGTAAGCAAGAGCCCGCCATGCAAAGACTTGAGGGCCAGAAAATAAATGCATATGCTTTAGGCCGAGGGAACAGCAAGTGCAAAGGCCCTGAGGTTTTTGGCCTGGATGAGGAGCAGTATGGAGCACAGAGAGCAAGGAGTGAGTAGGGGGTGGGTCTGAAGAGGCAGGGGGTGGTAGCAAGCTTAGCTTTTGTTTTACCGCAAAGGAAAGGTACTGGTCAGTTTTGAGCAAATAGGGACATGATTTGTTTGCCTTTTAGCAGGATCCCTTTGGAATAAACTGTAGGGGTAAGGGTAGGAGCAGGGAAGTCAGCTAAGGGGATATTACAATAATCCAGGCAAGGAATATTGGTGCTTGGATGGACTAGACCAACGTGTGAAGATCTATTATTAAGTGAAAACCAAACAAACAACAATGCAGGATCCTGCACATAGTAAATTGTTTTTAAGCATAGATACATTCAGGTGTATAAAGACTTTTTTTTTTCCCTGAAAGGATCCAGAATAAAAGTTAATAGTGGTTATCTTTAGGGAGAGAGGGTTAGTGAGGGTCATTTTATACCTTTCCGTACACTGTACATTTTTATCATGTGAACGAAGCATTACTTTTCTTTAAAGATGAAATATTTGAAAATAAAAAGGGAAACATTGAGATTAAGGAAAACAGACTAGAACAGGTGATGGGTTATCAGTGTCAGAGAGACGAAGTCCGCCTCTTGTGGGTGGGGCCTTTTCCAAGCATCCTCCCCTGATTTCCAGTATGCTGCTGGAGAGCCAGGCTGACAAACTGGGGCCAGCTCCTGTTCTTGGATTACAGTGGGATCAGGGCAAAGCACCTTCCCACTTGAGAACCACTGGACCCCATTTCTGTCCTGCAGCTCTGGTGACATTTGTGGCTATGACGTCTCCTTGGGCAACTAATACAATTTCCTGGGAACGTCTGCTTCATTTCCCTTTGCCCTGTTTGTCAAATCGCTCCCCTTCGTCATCTTGGCAGCTGGTTCACCACGACGCCAGCATGCCCTTCTAATTGCATGATTGGGCACAAACAGAAGGAAATCCTTTGCGGGAGGGAGAGAATGCAGCATCTGATTTCTCCTGTCAGCTGATTAGAATTTGTTGGGTCCCATCAAGGTCAAATGAGATTAGAAAGAAAAGGCAGTGTGTCTGGTGGGCATTTTACATAACTCACTTATGTAAACTGGATGAATGAAGGGGAGATTTTAAAGCAAATACTGAACGGCAATCTTAAGATTCAATATAACATATAAGCTATACCTGGAGAGAAAGAAAACTTATTTATTGGGGGCATTTTGCTGATTCTGCCGTGCTCTGATTCCTTTTTCATGTTGATGCAGTTTAAAAGGGACAGGTTTATATCCTGATTTTCAGAGGCACTGAGCACAGAATAAGTAAAACCATGGCAATGCCACATTCTACCCTTATTGCCCTTCGAAAGCTCTTATAAAGGAGATTTAGAGCCACTTTCTATAATAGTCACCACCAAAGTACTCAGGAGTGAGTCGATCTCTTATACAAGGCAGGAAAAGGCTCACCTCAGGTATCACCCACCACCTTGAGACATGGACGACTCTGGCCAAGGCCCCACCTGTGTGGATAAACCGACCAGGATTCTGCTAGGATTTCTGGGGGCCCTCCAAATCTGTCATTTTCTTCCTTTCTCAGATCCACCCTCTGCAGCGCTAGAGGGCTCGCCTACATTTTAATCACTGCAGAAACAGCATTAAAAGGGGTCTAAGAACTTTGAGGGAAGATGTGGTTTCCGTTACATACTCTGTGTAGGACCTAACATACTGTGGATGGTTACTACGTGGCTTTGAGAGCTATTATTTCCACAGACTATTTCCTGGCCCAGTACAGGAGCTATTCTGAGGCCAGACTTCAACTAAGTAACCTCCAAGTCCCTTCCCCCACTAAATAATAGTGAGGCCTAAAAGCACTAACGTTTTCATATTTCATGACTCAAAACATCTAAATGTGCATCATTTGAAAAGATACCTCGAGATACTTGACATGGGGAATGAAAAACATAGGGAACCTGAGGGATGTTAAAGTGAAAAATTTTAAAACTTTTAACATTGAGGTGGAACCCTCATTTAAATTATATTACAGTAAATACTTTAAGGCACCGAGCAGTCATGATGTCTCAGTATTTGGACAGCAACATTTCCAAACACCCACTATGTAGTAAAGAAATCCGTTTTATATCAGCAGCTAGGGGTTATAATTTGCCTAAAAGCTACGTGGTCTGTTTGTTTTTTAAATGGCATTTCACAACTGGATGTCATGGAGAAACAAGACTAAAATAATGACTTACACCTACATTACCAGTTTTCAAGGTGCTTTCACACACGTTAGCACATTTGACCGCCACAATAATCCTGTCAGCTTGCAGAAAACATGTGGTTAGAAGCATCTCATTAATCTCCGCGAGGAGGGAGGAAATCGGTAGCCCCGGGCACCTGAGTTGCCCAGGTTTGGTTAACATCAAAGTGGGGGCAGGTTCCGGGGTGTCAGAGGTGCTCCTGGGTGAGACTCTGAGCCGCCTCTCTGTCTTTGGATCTTTAGGGTGTTTCCTCACTTTAAAATCTATCATTCTGTGTGGTTAAAAAGAGTTCGCATGCAGACTGGATACAGCATAATAATTCTCTGATTTCGAGATGATTGTCCAAAATATGTTTGACCTTTCTGTGATTCAGGAGGCCCTTTGGAGTTATGCAGATACTCGGGAAAATTATTATGTTTTTAAAGCCAATTATCGGTACCTGGCTATGTGTAAGTGGCAGTTCACGGAGGTTCCAGTTAATAACGTTTAGAGAAACAAACTTTTCCTGTACCTTCCGGTCCCTTTGAGGAGAGATGCTGCTGCTCGTCCATTGTGGGAGTTATGTGATGGCTGTGCCTCTAGTTCTCTGTTATAGGAGACGAGCGTCTCCCAGGCTCATCCCTGTAGAAGACGCATGAAAGGCTCCCTGGGTGCTCCGTGGTGAGTGTGGAGAACAGGCTTCCACCTCCAGCTTCCCCGAGGAAGGAGAGACCGGAGAGCATATTTCTAGTTTTGACAGGTCAATCTGTACCTCCTATCTGAATCAGCAGGTGGACAGGCTTGCACGCGCGCTCACACACACGCACACACACACACACTCACATCCCTCCCAGGCTCAAATGCCTGCATAACAAACGAGGAAGGGACTCCATCGAAACTATTAATCATGTTTCCATTTGGTCTCTTTAAAGATACCTCCTGATCCACATCCTTTCAGTCCAGCTTCAGTCCCCACCTTCTAGCCCGAGTTATTTGCACAGGCAGCTTCCTTCCTTCTTTCCTTCCTTCTTTCTTTCTTTCCTTCCTTCCTTCCTTCCTTCCTTCCTTCCTTCCTTCCTTCCTTCCTTCCTTCCTTCCTTCCTTCCTTCCTTCCTTCCCTGTCCTGGCCAGTGGCATAAAGATGCTGTCCTCTGAAGAAATCCCCACCTCTGAAGCTGGACTCACCCGAGGACCCACCTAGTGCTGCAGCGACAGGCTTGACCACTGGTGAGGATGACAGAAGTATTCTCCCTGCAGCACCCCCCACCCCCAGCCCTAATCTGACAGCCATTGCCTTGAGTGGTTTTGCAAAACGCCCTCTGCACGGCTTGGCTCTGGGAATGGCACACACACACACACACACACACACACACCTACACCCTGTGCAGGGATGCCAGAGGACAGAACAGAAAACGACTCCCTTTCAGCCGGCAGCCTTCTGATTCCAGAGAAGTGTCTCTGAGCCACGACCTGCTGTTTCCCTGGTGACCAAGGCCTCAACATAAACAGGATTCTGCTCAGACGGGCCAGTAGTCCATTCGGTTCAGCCATTTGCCCCAAGACAAACCATGCTAAAATAACACCCAGGAGAGCTGCTGCCACTGTCTGCTGTCTCTGCCTCCCTTCTCTGCTGGCCGACAGCTCCTCGTTCGTGAGCCTACTGATAGCTGTCCATAGGGGAGCACTTAGAGCTCTGTACGTCTCTGTGGGTGGGGTAGGTGTAGGTGGTTGTTTAAAGGCAGCTCCCCTCTGCTCATAAACAAGGCCAGAGAGAGACCTAGACACTGACACTGTCAGCCCCCCAGCCTGCTTCCCTGCCTCCCACATAGCCCTGCGGGACTGGTAGCCGGCTCTGTGGCATGGTGGCTGGAGGCGGACCAGCAACCTGATGTGCATGCCACAGCCCGTCCCCTCTCCCCACACAGCGCTGCAGTCACGGAGAGAGAGCCAGCTTGAGGCTGCCAGGGAGGCAGCGGCAGCGCCGTGACAGTGTCAAACACAGAGCCGAGGACAGCAAGTGGACTTCCTTTCCTCTCGGAGGGAGAGAGGCACAGCCTTCAGCCTACAAGCTCTTCAGGTAAGAATCAGGTTTCTTTTCTGGGGAACAAGAGCAGGTTCTATCCAGATCTGAGGGCGTGTGCGTGTGCGTGCGTGTGCGTGTGTGTGTGTGTGTGTGTGTGTGGTTCCTCGCGTGCAAGTATAAGGTTCCATGGGAAGGGAAGGAAAAAGGGAAGGGTTAAGGCAGCAAGCTGTTTTAAGCAGATACCACTGGACTGAGCATCCCTGCAAGTGAGCACCCTGAAGCTCACCTCCGGCTGTGTTTACCCCGTGATGCAGCCGGCTCTGGAGGAAGGGCAGTAAAAATAGCCTTTGGAGGTTAGAGACCCTGCAGCCTGTGGCCCCAGTAGCGTCATCCCCCTACTGCCAGGCCGATGAGGAGCCGGTGAGCTTTGGAGGGGGCGGAATACTCCCATGTACTTAACGTGCTGGATGCAGCCCTTGCAGTTGGCAGAAGCCAAAAGCTGTGGCCTCAGTGAGCCTGGCTGGCGTTATCCTGCTGTGTCACACTCACCCTTTTGGGGAGCCTGGAAATTCAGCTGCCTCGGAAAGCCTGTCCACTGGGTGGGTGCCTTAGATTTTTGTCAACCTTTTGATATAAAAGTTAGGCTGAAATACGGAATTATCTGTGTGAGTTTTGACAGGGTGGTATTCTGATGGCCCCACTGGTCACCTGGATTACTTCTTACCTGACCTTCTGATCGTCTGTGAAAATCACATCCTCATGTCAGTGCCCCTCCAGGTAGGCATTGGTAGAGAAAGAGCAGGAATGGCTAGCCACCGGGCACATTCTCGGGCACTTATGCCAAGCCACACCCACGTCAATACTACATGGCAAAAGTATGCAAGGCTTCCAGACAGGGGTATGTGAAAAATTCAGACGTCCGGGTCCTGGGGTGAAAATTTCGGACATTTAATCAAGTACCCATTTTTCAGCGAGCCGAGAGGGCAGGCACCCACCTTACCTCGCCTGTCAGGTCCAAGAGCTCCCTGTGTGCTTCAGCAGAACGCAAACATTGTGCTTTCTCTAGCTCTTTAAACCCGCCCCCATCTCTCTGCCTCCCTTTCTGCTTCGGTGACCGGCACTTTCCCTTTCATTTGCTACAGGGACTTGACTGTTTATGATTTAGCCCCGCAAACACCAGTGGGAGGATGGGAGGAGATGAGCATCCCAGCAGAGGGAGGGAGGCTCTGTGTGGGGATGAACCAGCCCACAGGTGAAAAGGTTTGAAAAGAAACGGGCCTGCCTTTGCAGAATGGGGTCCCTCAAAGGGCTGGCCAGCTGTTTACTGGGGCCATTTGTGTGAATGAGTGTGGATTTTGGTGGAGACTGTGATTCACAGTCACAAATTCCCTTTTCCTTTGTTTTCTTTGTGTGGGTCATCAGGGCTTCTGAGGAAAGTCCCCTTCTGAGATTGTATATCTGAAGGCAAGATCACCAGATCTGCTGCTATGGGCTGCTGGCAGATGCAGGCGGACTTTTTCCTCTTGACCCTGCCTGCCTTCGTAGGAATAAATAGATTTGCGAAGGAAGTACTTAATCCAAAGCGAAGAAGCTAATACACAACAACGTAAGGGGAGAAAACACTGAGTTTCTGGTAAACGCCCTCCCAACAATTCTGGTGTGCACGTACACATACGTGGCTTGCCTGGTTCCACAAAGGCCTTAAGGAAGCAGTATTCAGTTAATTACATGGTTTCACTTTACAGTAGCACCAACCATAATGATCACATTTTCAGTGGCAATGATGGACAGACATGCGAAAGCTCCGTCTACACCTAGTGAAGGCACATCTTATCCCAGGTCAGAGCGTGTGCTCGCACACGCTGTGGACAGGCATTCGGTGGACCCTGAATACCCTCCTGGGGATCATGGAGCTGCCAGTCCTGCTGTACGTCCTTCCAGGAGAGAGAGATCCTGCGGAGTGGAAGGCACACCCTTCTACCTCAGCCAATAGGCAATGCTTGGTTAATGCAGTGCGCCTTGATTTAAGATGCTGGAAAAATAACCTGTAGTCATTTGTGCCACAGACACGCCCTGTTTTAGGTCAATCTAACACCTATATATGACACAGAAATTGTACATGAAGGAGTATCTTTCCTTAAGAAAGGATTTGCTCATCAACAAATGCTCATCGAGTGCTAACTAACAAGGTGTCCGATCGCAAGATGTGACTGGATCCAGACCACTCAACCACAGAGAACGAAGGAGACCTACCTGGGAGGGTACATAACAGAATGAGCCTGGGCTGGCAGGATGTCCAGCTCAACCGGGAGGTACAGGCATCCACGGATAGGACAGGACAAGGACCCGGACGAACTAGTGGCCCATAGGGAGACAAGAGGGAGGGGCAGAATAGTAATTATTTTGATTTCTAAATATCACTACTTAAGAGAGGCAGCATAACATAGTGGCTAAGTTCATAGATTCTGCAGCCAGACTCCCTGGGGTTCAAATTCAGACTCTGTCACTTAGTCCTGTGACCTTGTGCCCTAATTTACTTATCTGTAAAATGGGGTAGTAAAGTACATCTTGTTATTGAACGGATCAAGTGAGTAACGCTCTTGCTTTGCATGGAGTGTCGCTTGTGTCTCTGAACATTCAAAAATAGAAGAGCTTCTGTGCTGGTCGCCAGTGTTTCCTGAGCTTGTCTTGTGCATTTCTTGTGCCAGGCACTGTGCTTGGCTTTATATGTATGACCTGGTCAAATTCTGATAACAACTCTGGGAAGGAGGGGGTGTTATAGCTGCAGGAATTGAGGTTTGGTGGGCTGGACCATTTGCCTAAGGTCACACAGTTACCAAGTGGCAGAGCCAAACGTCACACTGAGGCTGTGCTCCTAAACGGTATGCTGTCTATGTTTTGGGGGAATCACTGGAGGTGTTCTGAAGGCAGGTGGAGTTTGGTGACAGGAATTCAACAACAGGTGACAGCTGAAGATCTAGATAGCAGGCCAGGATTTAGAAGCTCTGCCAAGAGATGCAGGACCCCAGCTTGGCCCACAGGCAGAATTTCCACAGCGAGGACCTGTAGCCGTTGGGACTGGGGTCTTCAGAAACATGACAGGAACGCAGGCATGGCGGACGAGTGGGCCTTAGGTTTTCCTGAACCAGACAGTGGACCAGGCAGAAGAGAGGAAATGGTGCTTAGCAACAGAGACAGACGCACAGCAAATGTGCTGGGCTATGGCTCCTTACATCCCTCAGGCCTAAGGTCAGAGGTCCTGTTGGGCTAAGCCCCAGGTCAAGACTGGGTGGCTTCAGTTGTGGAGAGAGGAGGAATGGACGATGCAGAACTTAACGTAGTGTCTGGGTGCAGTGACGTTTACCATGATACAAAAGACTTGATTTGCCAAATGTGATCCCTCTAAATAGAACATTTAAAATGTGACCTACAGAGTTTTGTTTTATGCACAATTGTTCAAGACCACCTCTCGGACCTCATCCGGGGAAGACTGGCCATGGGAACAGGTGTGATGGGAGCCCACCTGGCACCAGGGCTGTGGGGATGGAGGGGATACGAATGGACAAGACTCACCTCTGCCCCTCCAGGCCCTGTGGTTGGGTCCAGGGGGTTTCAAACTTTAATGTGCGTAAGTTTCACAGGGGAGCTTGTTTAAAAAAAAAAAATCAGATTTCTGGGTCCTACCCTTAAAAGTTCTGATTTAGCAGCATTCCTGAGGGACCCAGGACTCTGTATTTCCTGGATGGGGCCCAGGTGATTCCGATGCCTTTGGTTCCCACGTCACCATTGTAGGTGCCCAGCTCTGACTGCTGCTCTGGTTCCCTTGTCTTCATTACTTTGAATGAGAACGCAATCACGTGACCTGACTCAAAGGCAACTTGCCTCTTCTTTGTCATCACCTTCTTCCTGAATTCCCATTTCCCTTGGTCTAGACCTCTACTTACAATCACAGAGGAGTGACAGCACACCTTCTGCCCACTGAGTTACTATGTGCCTGGTACAGCACTAAACCCTCCACGTGTGCTATTCTCTCATTCCATCTTCACAACCGTCCCGTGAGTTAGGTTCTATTATTATCTCCTTTTTACAGGTGAGGGAAGGACCCACGGCTATTAGTCAGTGGCTGAGCGGGGATACGAACTCCGGACAGCAGATTACCAGAGCACAGACACAACCTCTAGGCTAGTCTGTGACAGTACTTTCAGTTCTTTGTCAGTTCCCCCTCCTCTCTCCCGTTCACGTCCCTAACAGGTCCACACCCATCCCCAGTCTCCCATACGATTTCTTCAGAAGACGATGTGTCCCTGCGCGTCCCTAGTTTTATCTCACTCAAGAAGTCACAAAAGGCTGGGGGACATGGGCAGGTGGCAGGCTGGTGTTATGGGTTGGATGGTGTCGTCCCTGAAATTCCTACGATGGAGTCCTAAGCCCCAGTGTTTCAGAATTTGGGACCTTATTTGGAGACGAGGTCTTTGCCGAGGTAACCAAGTTTAAATGAGGTCATTAGGGTGACTTAATCCAGGATGACTGATGTCCTTATGAAAGGGGGAGATGGGACACAGAGAGCAGGAGGACGACATGAAGAGACACAGGGAGAAGCTGGATCTGCAAGTCAAGGAGAGCGGTCTGGAGCAGACCCTTCCCCCATCCCTCCAAAGGAACCAACCTGGCCGATACCTTGATTGGACTCTGGCCTCCAGAACTGCGAGAGAATGCGTTTCTGTCGTTTAAGCCGCCCAGTCTGTGGTACCTGTTATGGCAGCCTGAGCAACTAACATAGTGGGGAGCAGATTCTTTGGGCCCTGACTTAGAGACGACCAAGTTGAAAGTCATCACATTATACCAAGTTGTGGCAGCTTTTCCTTTTCTTTAACACTGAGTGCTTTTCTGTTGGTTTAAACAGTCTTCTTGGGAGCCATAGATAGGCCTAAGGTCCAGGAAGGAAGAAAGAATGAATGGAAAGGATGAAGAGAGAGGAGGGAAAGGAAAGGAAAGAAAAAAAAAGGAGGTGAGAGGAGAAAGAGGAGAGAGGGTGGGGGCTAGGAGAGGGCACACTTGAGGGCCTCTAATGACAGGCTCATGCAGCTCATTTGTGGGGCACCTCCTGTGTGCCAGGGAGCGTGCTAAGCACTGGGCTGCAACAGAACCGGGAACTGTTGGACCCGACCTTCATGAAAGTTAGAGGCTAGAGGGCAATACTGACATCAATCATGCAGTAACTCTCCTGAGTGGTTCCGTGAAAGCATAAGCAGAGAGAGTACGGGGCCCAGGCAGGGGCTCTGGAAAAGCTTAGGTGAGGAAGGGAGACTTGGCTTGAGATCTGAAGGGTCAGCAGGGATCAACTGGGTGAGGCCAGAGTGTTTCAGGTGGAGGCAAGAGCATGTGCAAAGGTCACGTGGTGTGAGGAAGTGTGGCATCACCAAGGAGCCAAGGGAAGCCCAGTGTGGCTGGACTGCAGGGCAGTGGGGCGGGCAAGTCGGAGCCTACGGGGCAGGCAGGGCCAGACCACAGCGACCACACTCAGGATTTAGGTTTTCGCTGAGAGCCATGAAAAGCCAGAGAAGGCAGCCATCCTAGACAGGGCAAGCTCTCATTTCAACAAAGGAAATGTGGGGACAGAGATGCTAATAGCATCAGCCAGCCATGGGTCAGCCCTGAGCCTGGGGTTGGCGGCTTTGTTTTTAGGGAGTGAAGGTCTAGGTCGCTTTCCAAATAGTGTTCTAGCCATGGTTTCCCTCAACCGAGCATGCCCTAGGTGTTTGTCATGGACCCACTGGGAAGAGTCTAAATAGGGCCAGTTCGCTCCAGCAGGGTTCATCAGAAAGCTTAGCGCCAGGCCAGGCTCAGACGGGGGTTGACCAGGTGGCCCCTTCTTTGGCATCATTTAAAGGATACAGAGCGACCTCGTAAACCGAACCACCACCCACCCCCTTCCCCTTTGAAAGGGCGCAGAGAGTGCTAGAAGGAGGGGCACAAAGGACCTGAAGGCAAATGTTGCCTTATTCATGATGACACACAAAATACGCAAGACGGGCCTGTGGCCTAGGGGTGTGGAAGGCGGGTCCAATTTGGTGTTCGCAGCCCTCCTGGTGCCCCCACTCTCAGACGCACACACCATCCCCACCATTGGGAGACTTCCCATCCATGCCAACTGTTGGCACGATCCAGGTGTGAATCCCGATGTAAAATTGAACACCTTTGCCATACGCCCTGCCTGCCACAGAAAGAATTCCCTTCCTTTTTCTTGGAGCAGAGGGACTGGATTTGGCTCAACAAGGATGAGTTCTTGGGGCAAGTGCAGCACACTCGAGAGAAGAGAGGTGACTTTCAGGAAGGTGAGAAAGCCGCCTGGAGGCCTCTGGGGGAGCAAGATCCCCCAGACTTCCACCCCTCTCTCATCTCTCCCACCCCCTTGAGCCCCACTGGCCTCTTTCCTGTTCCTCTGCTGCTCCATGTCCTTTCCTGCCTTTTGGACTTGGCAATTCCGGTTCCGTCTGCCTAGAATGCTTTCCCCCCTGCTCTTTTCATCCTTGAGGCCTCACCTCTCGTGTCATCTCCTCAATGAGGCTTTCCCTTCTGGTTACTTCCTATCTTACCTCTGTTTCTTCGTGGCATTCTTCCCTGTCTGTAGTTGTCCTGTCAGTTTTTTTAAAAACTTGCCCATTCTCTCCACTAGCACATGAGCCCCATAAGGGCAAGACCTCGTGTGTCTTCTTCCTTGCTGTCCCCCAGTGCCAAGACAGAGGCTAGTCACACAGTAGGTGCTCAATAAATATTGGTCCAGTGAATGAACAAGTGAATCATTCAATCTTGGGAGTGGAAAAGCCAAGACCAAGGAGAGCGATGGAAACTCCCACCCTCTGTGGCCCCTCACAGTTGTGGAAAGGGGTGTGAGACGTACGAAAGCAATGCTGTCAAGTTTGCATTGAGGGCCTCTGACCCAGACTGGGGGTGGGAGGGTTGGGGACCAGGCTCCTCACCGTCCCCAGGACCCCACGCTGCATGTCAGCTGCTCTGGCTTAGTCACATCTCTTCACAGAACCCACTTTGGGAGCCTGGAAAACTCCAGCCTCGTTGTATGATTCATGCTGAGAGACAAATAACTTGTTCCCCCAGAGGCCTCCTGGCTGCTTTCTCACCTTCCTGAAAGTCACCTCTCTTCTCCAAAGCGTGGCTGATGGTCATCAAAGGCAAACCAGTGATGTCAGGCACCCAGAAGGGAGACACTGACCCCGTGTGTCCCAGCCATCGTGCCTATAGATCCAGACGGAGCCGCTCACCTCCGCCTCTGCCCTCAGTCTGACAGGAATGGCACTGATTAATCAACATGTGCGAAGTGCTGCACCAGTACCTCTGGGGACATAAAAGGGCTTTTAGAAAACGAGGCTCTTCTTGTCCTTCTTCAGAACCTTCATCAGAATTTAAATGGCACCCGGGTAAAGGTGAGAATGAATGCTCCAGAGTCATTCCCTGGAGTCTACAAAGCAAGTTAGCAGCCCCGAGGAGACCGTTTCTCTGGTTCAGAGTCACAGGCCGTGTCAGCCCCCTCCTCTTAGTCTTTAGTGCTGGGGTGGTGTGTTCATTATAGGAGCAAAGTGTCCCTCCTTGAAGCCTCCGTGATTTTCGTGTTTGAGGCGACAATGGGATGTTTGAAGTGAGAATGGAGATGCAGGTTCAGGCTTCAGAATCGTTTCTTCCCAAGGATAAAATCTCCACTCAGGTGGCCATACAAAACTTGTTCCCATGTTCCTCGGTCGGTTCTGGACGCCTTTGCTGAGAGCTCAGGAAGCAGAACCTGAGTTCCTCAGAAAGAAAGCTGACATGGGAGACCAAGAATCCTTCTGACATTTCCCGTTCTGACCCATCTCTCTCACTACCCTTTCATGATTTCAAAGTGACAGTCTGGTGTGTAATGGTAGGGCAGTATAATGACGAGAGCATGCATGCACTCTGGGGTAGGACTGATTGTGGTGGAATTCTGGCTCTGACATTCAATAGCTGCACTGCCCTGGCCAAGTCACATCACCTCTCCATTTCTGTAAAGCAGACATAATACGGTCCCTGTGTTCTAGGGCTGTTGACAGCAATGTGTGAGTTTATACTGGTGAAGTCTAAAGTGCAAGTGTTACGGTATTGCTGTTAGATGTTGCTATCCCATAGGGTTGGTTTAAGGATTTAGTGAGACAATACACCCAAAATGCTTTAGTCCTCAATGCACAGCACATAGTATGTGCTCAATAAAATATGAATTCTAATTGCTCATGACAAGCTTTGCAGTCTGGCTAGGGTTTTTCGGAAGCCTCCAGGAGAATGGACTTGAACGTAAAAAGAAATAGTACTGCGACATGAAGGCCACCTGCTGCCCTGCTTGTTCTCCTGTCTGTCTCTTTGGTTCCAAGAGACAATCATCAGCCTGTGCTTTTCCAGCACTTAAAACATCCTCAGGTCAGGAACCTAGAACTAGCCAAGAAAGCAAAAGTCCCCTTAAAGAGTTTAAGCGTGGAGCAGGCACCGGCTCCTGGCAGGCGTTCCTACCAGATGATTGAAGAAGAGTGGATTTCCGCAGGCAACTTTTGCTCAATTCACAGAAAGGCTTTGGGATTCCCACCCATGCCAGGTGTGCAGGTCCTCAGGGCAAGGACTCCTCAAAAATTCTGCCCCTGGCCCCCCAGCCCTGGGCTTTGAGTTTAAATCATTTGAAAATTGACTGGGGATGAAAGGGATGGCCTGGTGTAAGTTGTAAATCGCACTGCCGTTGTGCATTTAGCCTCCTGGTGCCCCGCCCGAGAGACGTTGGGTAAGGAACAGGTCCTCTGATGCTTCGCTTTCCTTCCCTACAAGAGCTCCTCTCTACAAGGTGGTTGTGGAGGTTCATTAAGGGTAGTGTGGAAAGCTCTAGCTGTCTCTCGAGATACTTGCTAATTTCCTTCCCTTCTTCACGGCCTCCTGACCACCACAGAGCTGTGGGTATGGGAACAACCCGGTGGTGACCCATGTTTTAGAGGCTTGTGAATATGCTCTTGCATCAGGTACCATGAGCACATCCTTTGGCTTCCGGAGCAGCACAGAAAGCTGTGTGGGAAAGGGTCCAGGTCACATGCTGGAGGAGGGGATGCTGGCAGCCCCCACACTAAGCTCTGCCCCTCACTGCACCACAGGGGGTGCAGGGATCCAGGATATGGATTGTCAGCCTGCGGCTCCCCTGGGTCATCAGACCTCTCACTAAAGCCTGTAGATTGACGGTCACCCATCAAAGAGGCAGACCCCTTCCTGACCCACTCTGACCCTCCCAGATGCCTCTCCACCCCCCACCGAGGCCGGAGGGTTTCACACACAGCTGGTTCTGGGTGGATCCAAATGCAGGCAGTGCAAGTGGTGCTGGAGGGGAGCGTTTCCAAGGCAATGTCCAAGCTGTTTCTAGTGACCCATTGACCTGACCCTCCTCCCCGCCTTGCACTGCCCCAGAACCAAGCCACGCCATTGGAGGGCGGCTGCACCTTGGGATGTCTGGCTGAGGCCCGACTGTGGTGGGAGGTTTGGATCCCACGCTGGGATGGGCCCTGGGGAAGGTCAGGGGGAGGCTGAGCCAAAGCAGGCTTCATCGCCCCTGTGTTACCTCCTGGCCTTCCCCTCTGCTGACAAGGCTGTCAGAGGTGGGTGTGGAGGCCCCTCTATTAGGAATTGTAAAGAACACTTCTTTTTTAAAAAAACTCTAAACACATCTTGCTGTAAGATGGAAGCATATCCTGATTGGTTACTTTAAAGTCTTCCCCTACACTGCAGATCAAGAGAAGACACTCCGGTGACTAATGAGGAGCCTGACATTCGTCAGACCATTGCAGCCCGAAAGTCAGTGTTTTCCCAGAGTCAGGTCCCTTTCCCTTCCTCTCCAGTCCCACATCCTGCTGGGCCTGTGTTGGCCGCTCGTGTTTCTCATTATCTCTCCCCCTGTCCTCTGTAAAGGCTCCTCCCTCCACCCAGGGGTTTTATTTTTAAACTTGCACAGTAATGCTAGGGCTGAGCAGGACATGCTGCCCACATTCACGGGAAACTGGGCTGCCTGGAAAAGTATCCCCCTTTTTGGAGACTTTCTTCCTACCTCCCTCTCTTCCTTTCATATTTATTGGGCACCTTGTCTAGGAGGGGTCCTGCCCAGAGGTGACAACAACAAAGGGACAGATATGGTCCCTGCCCTTGAGGAGCTTACATTCTAATAGGGCAGGGGAGTGGGGACAGAGAGTGTCCCCATACAAACACGAAGTAAGCCAACAAATAAATAGGTAGAAATTGAGATAAGATCTATTCTACAAAGGAAACAAATAAGGCACCGGAACAAGAGAAGCTGCACAAATTAGGTAAAGCCTCTCTACAGTGACATAGAAGCAAAGACCAGAACCATAGGGACACCACGCCTGCAAAGAGGGGGGTGGAGGCTATTCTTCATGGAGGGAAGAACATGTGACAGTGCCTTGAGCGGGGCATGAGCCAAAGGCTGGGATCCAGCCAAAGGCCAGGATACTTCACGCTGCATGGATGACAGGAGAAGGGTCCAGACGAGGCTGGGGAGGTGGGCAAAGACCAGATAGATCATGCACAGAGTTTGGGTTTATGCTGAGCACAGCCGTGAGAATCACTGCTGGGTGAGAAGCAGGAGGTGACACGCAATGATTGCCATGGTAAGGCCCTCACTTGGTCCCAGGTGGAGAATTGACTCTACGAGGGGCCGGGAGAAGGCAGGGACATGAGACAGTAGGATTTACAGTGAGACAGAGAGGAGACAGGGTGGCAGGGGGCACAGGGAGGCAGTGCCACAAGGAGGGACAGGCTCTCTCTTCCAGGAATTAGCTACTGGACGTTTTCCTTCCAAAGAGCTCAGAGAACAGTATCCTGCACTCATATAAGACAGAAAAGAACACGAAGGCTCAAAGTCCTAGAGTTGGTCAGTATAAGCAATAGATTTTAGATATTCTATTGCTTATAACTAGCTGGAAACTAGATTTCTAAACACAATTAAGTAAGATCTTTGTCCAGCATGGGTTCCCAAGATTTCCTGGAAGGTATATAAATACTCTCCTTATACCATGGCAGCTCACTCTGTCCTTTACAGCTATGGCTGGGATGTGAGGCCAAATGGCTTTGGCTGAGTGGTCTCACCTATGCGCAAATCTCCAAGGTGACTTTCCCTGCCTGAATGACCTGGAGTGGTCCTTGCCCTCCAAGAGAAATACAACTGTGCAATTGCTCTCTGGAAGAACAGAGATGGAACACGAAACAGAACAGCAACGTAGCCCTTCTACATCGAGCAATAAGAAATAGCTATTATTTGTTGTGTACTTCAAGGCACTTGGCTCGAAGTAACTCATTTCATCCTCCAAAAGGCGGATGAGGTAGGTACCACTGAAGGCAGCACGGAGGCTGAGAGGGAAGCGAAGGGATGGTCAGTGGTAGAGGTGGCGGGTCAGAGCTCAGAGGCGGGTCAGCCACCCACGGGAACACCCATGTATCAGGGCGCGACTGCGGTCTGCCGAGGTCACTACTGTGCTGTTAAAACTGCACAGAAAAAGACCTGAAGGAGATCCCCTTGCTTTTGCGTGGTAGCAAAGCAAGGATATTTGTTTCCTTTTGGGGCTTTTTGTTGTTTTGTTTATTATTAGTGTCAGGTGTACAAAACAATGTAATCGTTAGACATTTACACCCCTCACAAAGTGATAACCTCCCTCCCCCAATCTACTTCCCCGCTGACATCGTATGTGGCTGTTACAAGTAGGGTTGCAGTTTTTTAATGTGTTGAATACGCAGTGCCGGGTATGTAGTAGATATTTAAGAACTATTTAATGAGATTCATGATTTCATGAGTATATATTACTTAAAAATTATTTTATATAATTAAGTAATATATTTCATCATAGGAAATGTAAGTAATAACAGGAAATAAAATTTAAGAAATTTTAAGAAAATAAAAAATGTAGCCACCTCCAGAGATAATCACTGGTAAAATACTGGTCATATTGATTGATGCCTTTCCAGTTTTGTTTTTTCCTGTGTTTGTGTCTGTCTATCTATCTGTCTATCTATGCGACTGTGTGTGTGTGTGTGTGTGCGTGTGTAAAATAAAAATACTGTATTTATACATTTATTACTTACTTTTTCACTTAGCAATATATCATGGGCAGCCTCCATTTTTTCTAAAAATTATTCTAAAATAGACATTTTAATGGTGGCCGTGCATTCTTCGATAATTTATTTAATGGGTCCTCTATTATTGGATATTCAGTTTGTGGTCTATTATTAATAATGCTGTATTGAACATCCCTCTATAAAAACATTTACTCATAGTTACATTGTTCTTAAAGAGGACAGAGCATTCCACAGTACCCTGAATACAAAAGGGAGCGAGATCCTTATTTTTAGGGCTCGTTTGGGTCGGCCAACTGGCGTGTTTCTTGCATCTGTCCTTCAGAATCACTTAAAGCTGAGGAGATGTCATTCAGAATACTTCCCATTTTCCCATGTCCTAGTCATTATTCACCACTCAAGTATATTTTCGGTGCAATTCTGCCACAATGGAGGCAAGTTAAGATAAATCCTAGTTGTGGCTACAATGTGGGTCCTGAAGTTAGACAATTGGGTTTAAATTCCAATCCTACCCCTAAGCAGCTGTGTGACCCCAGGCGAGTTCATTTTTCTGCACCTCACTTTTCCCCACATGTAAATGGCACACACCTCAGAGGATGTAACGAGATAAAACGGTAAAGCTCTCTGCCTGGCATGGAACAAATGCTGTGGAGAAAATGGTGACTACCATTATTAGGAAGATGAAGGAAGAGTTTCTACACAAATTCAGTGCCTTGGAAAACTCCCTCCCAACCTACACTGCAGGATCCAAGGAAAATGAATTTAAAAATCACTCAACATATCCTCTGGCTATATTACCCTTTTACTCTGTGTGTGTGTGTGTGTGTGTGTGTGTAAATCTAAAGTGTTAAAAAACAATTAAGTCTTTTTTCCTCTCTTGACAAGAACTAGGTTTGTTGGAGTAGAGACACTATATTTAAATTCTGTTTTTCACGGCTGCATAAGAAATGTATCCTTTCTTTCCATTTAGCCAGCTGTGTTTTATAACTGTCTATCTTAAAATAAAAACAAAACAGGCAAAAAAAAAAAAAAGCAGGACTGTCTACATGAAGTCTAAATTGCTCTCAGTATTATATAACAAAATAGAAAATATCTAACCCCTGAAATAGACAACAGAAGGAACTAATTTGACTCATGTATTATATATTATTTGTTAACACAGACTCAATACTGGCACATAGTAGGTGCTCATTGAACCGTGTCGATTACATTTCTTGAATATATGTTTTCCTTACAAACAGCAAGCTGTTGAGAAATAAATCAGTGTGTTCATTTAATCTAAATACTGTCAGAGTCTGTTTGGAGAGTTAGAAGATGATAGATGATTAAATGAACAGATGCTTTTTGAGTTTGTAAGTTGAGTGTTGGAAAACTTTTTCCTCCTAATTCATGGCTCTTAAAATATGTTTATGATCTTGGTGAAATTGTGTAGGGATTTCTCTAAACTACCGTCATGGGGAATGCATGTGATAAAATACTGCTGATAGCTAGGCCAAGTTTTCCATTTTTGTCTAACTATGGGGACTATTCCAAAAAATCTTGTTGTATGTGTACTAGTGTATCCAAACGGCCCTAGAAATCACAGGTAATTGGAAGACAACCCAACATTGGGCCAAGATATTAATTGCAGGGCAAACCTCTAAAGTCAAAGAACCACAAGGAACCCCGTAACTTCTAACTAAATCACTAGAGGTCATAGAACCACCAGCATCTACTGCTCTCAGGTATTTTTTTTCTTCACATGCTTTGCTGGTGTTGGCTGAGTGCCTTCTGTATGTAAGAGATCATGCAATGAGAGATTCAAAGATAAAAATGTGTTCTTTGCTCTCATGTTGTCATAAGCTAGGGGAGGGGAGAGCCAAGCCAAGAACTCGATGGAATCTTAGAAGGAATGAAATAATTGCTAGGTGAAGCACTGCGGTGTGGGTCCTCGAAGGAAGGAAGGACCCTTCTTACTGGAGAGATCAGGGAAGGCTTTGCAGTGGAGATAGCATTTGTGTAGACCTTGAAAGATAAGAAGAGTTTTAATTAGTAGAAATTGGAAGGGAGGGGCCTTCCTTCCAGGCTAAGAACAGCATGAACCAACTCATGAAGGCCTAGAAGTACTTGGTGTCTAATGGGGAGAGGGAGTGCCCGAGATGGTGGAGACGGGAAAGGCTATAGTAGGGGGCGAGGATTTTCAGACCAGATTTGGGGTCACTGAAATGCTGTGCCAAGGACTTTGGGCAAGTGGGAAGCAATGGAAGGTTTCTGATAAGGGAAAGGTTGGCACGGGTCGTGTGAGCCTGTACCCGTGGGGCTCCCGTCTCCAGCGGCTTCTCCTCAGAGCTAACCTGCTGCACTGGGGGTCTCTAGGAGTGGGGATGTCCCGTAGGATGGCTGTCTCTGTTCACTTCCAGTTGTTCTCCCTTGAAGATCCTCTCTCTTCCACATCTGCCTCCAACTCTGACTTCTCTCCAGAGCCCCATTTTTGCTGCCTGCCCAACATTCAGTTCTACACGGATGGGTGACCCTCACCTCGGAGGAAGCACACGCCATTGTAAGCTCAGCCTTTGCTCTGTGGAATGGGCTGCTCCCGGCCGTCTGCTCAGCAAGGGACTAGCCTCTCCAGCCAGTCCTGTCTTCCCCATCTACACGCTGAGTTATCTTTGATCATTTCTTTGCTGCGGTCCTGTCACGTGCCCAGTGCTCTTCATTCTGCTCCCCAGGGGACTTTAGACCCATCCTCTCCCCTCGCCTCTCACAGCTCTAGTGTAGGATCTTCTGTCTGGCTCAAGTTAACCACTATTTGCTGAGCCCCAGGGGCTGTGCTGGGCATACAACAGTGTGCAGGACGCACATGGCACCTGCCCCAGACTAGCTTTGCTGCCCCGTCTAGTAAAGAAGACGAATATTCAGCAGAGACTTAAAGACGGGAGGACTTTTTCAGAGGTGAGAGTGTAGAGCACAGTGCCCCTCAGCTTCCGCTCTGCCTCTGCCCCACACCAAGATTTTCCTGTCAAATGTTACCAGAAGCATCTTCCAAATTCCTTTCTCAAAAACCTGCACTGGCTCCCCACTGCGTGCAGATAAGTCTAATGGCATCCTTTGGAACGGCATCCTTCTAGGTCGTCAGTCATCTGACTCCAAACCAGCGTGCACTGACCTTGTACAGCCACACCACTCCCACCCTCCCCCACCCACCCTGCCCGGCAGCACCAGGGACACACGCTGGGAGAAGGCCACCTCTGCCTGCCAGTGCCCGGGCCTTCGTTCAAGCCGTCCCTTTATTCCACATCCACATGTGTAAAGCTCGTTTGTCCATGTGGCGGAGCTGCCACAGCCTCCACCAAATCCCGCTGGGCCCCTTCTTCCCCAGCCTGTGTCTCCTATATCATAGCACTTGTCACAGTCTATCTTCTTTACAATTTTGCTTCTCACCCTCTGTCGAGGACAAGGAGCTTGTCTTCTTCGTTCTGAATAAGCATAACAACAAAAATAATACCTAAATCTATCAGATGCTTTACATGTGCCAGGCGTCATGCTAGGGGCTTTACTCATGTAGTCCTGTAGCATCCTTACGACAAACGTGCAGGGAGGCGCTCCCACTGGCCTCATTTTACAGGTGAAGTCACTGAAGCTCAGAGAGGTGTCTTTCTCGCCTGAAGTCCAGGAAGCCTGACTTCAGAGCCCGTGCTTTTGACGGCAACTCCCCCTTTTCCCTTACTGTGTCTTGTCAGGTCCCTTGTACTTCAAGTCCTTAATGGGGGTGGCTTAATTAAGTGCATAAGGACAGTGAGGCTCAGAGCCGTCTCCTCAAAGTCACACTGCAAATCTTCATTGCTGAGAGATGACAAATATAGGATGTTTAGTGGCCACATCTTCTTACACGTATTGACTAGGAAACGGAGACAGTTTTCAAAGGAAAGCTGAACATTTCAGGATGAGTCAGTGGCAAAGGGGTAGATGGGGGCTTGTTGACTCCAGACCGATCGAATCTGATTTGATCTGGGTGGTGACGTACCCCATTCATACAGCCCTGTTGGACCGAGCGTCCAAAGCAGAAAACTTTCCTTTCACACATCGCCACTGCCTCTCCGCCTAAGCCTGTGAGGAGATATTTAACAAGGGGAACACCCTCTCCCTGCCTCACTGGACTGGACTTGTCCGTTTCCTTAAGGAAGGGGAGTAGTGCGGAGGCCAGGCCCTTCCCCGTGGGCCTGCCCCACTCAGCTGCAGACAGACCTGCCTTTGTGAACTCGGGCGGGCAGGCAGGACCTCTGTGACTTCCCAAGGAGGTGGGAGAAGGGCCAGAGGGGAGAGCTGGGACGGGAAGGTTGGCATAGGGAAACGGCTGGTTGCCCAGAGGGCTGTGCCCAGGCAGCCAACACCAGGCTAGCCAGGACACATCCTCCATTCCTTTCTGGGCATGAATGAGGCAGAATCTAGCCCCGGAGAGCCTGGAGACATGGTGCCCAGGTTCCAAAGCCCGATAATATAGGGCACTTTGACCTTTGAGAGCCCTCTCCAACCTCCCGCCCCCAGAAAACACCTGTATTGGAGGACATTTTTTAGCGGGAGAACGCCCACTCCTGCCGTCCTATTGCCTCTCTCCATTGGCCTGGGAGGGACTACATGGTGGATGGCCTTTCCTTGCTTTATTTTTTCACTTGGCTAGAGTTTGGCTCATCTTGCTATGATGTTGACATCTTATCCGCCCCTTTTTTCTGGCTTAAATGTCACATGGCATTATTCTCTTAACATGTCAGAGGACAGACAGACAGGCAGATGGACAGACCGATAACAAGTAAATGTGGAGGACCTTGCCTAACACACCATGCTGTCTACCCTCTGATTAAGCGATGCCATGCTTGGCACTTTTTAGGAAATCTTGCATCACCACCACCACCCCCATCCAGTATATTGCTCCATAGCCTTAAGATTTTTAAGTGAGCAGAAACCAGGTTTGAGAAGCTGAGGTTTTTCTGACATGTTCCTTGTACCATGAGAGGCATTCTGTTGTGTTACAAACCCAGTGACAAGTCCTAATTCCACAGCTTCCCCAAGGGGCAGGGCCCAGATGCTACCCCACATCCAAGCCTGTGACAACCAGACCTTGAGGGTGAGCCAGTAGCTTTTTCACAGGCAAAGTCTGAGACTTTTATTAAATGCAACACTGAGTGGCTCGTGTTACACTGGAATTCCACCAGCAACATTACAGACAAAAGTCTGGGTCTTCCCGACCCTGGGTTTGATGTGGCAAGGTAGGAAAGGTCTAAAGGGTGGAATGAGGCAGATTGCAACAGGGGGTCTCACCTCAAAAGAGAAAGGCTTGCTAGAGAACCAGCCTGGGGGAAAGTCATGAGCTCCATCTTCGGCGCTTATGAAATAATGAGACCAATTAGGGTTCAAGAAGGGGATTGGCAAAGCCTGTGTACCCATGAGTCTCCTCAGCCTCCCAGAGGCTGAGAACAAGGCTCTCAGGAGCACGGAGCGCTTTGGATAGGAAAGACCAAGGGGGATCTGAAGATACGGTGCGGCTGTGGGAGTGGGAGTCATTGATGTTATAAACATAAAGCTTGACTGATTTTGACATACGGACTTATTAGGTAGAGGGAAGAGAGTTTGAGAAAAACAGGCCATTTGCATTTAGGTCACTCACTGCGTGTTCAAGGGACTCTAGCAAGGATCAAGCAGAGAGCTGTGTGAAGCGTGGAAAGGCCTTAGCGGAGACAGGAAGATGAAGGGACAGAGAAGAGCCTTGTTGGGGGAGGTCTTCAGTCATTGCTTGTGAAAACTCCAGCCAGGGTTTGCAGTGGCCTTTTCCAGGGGGAGCGAGCCAGCCCTCTTTCCAAGGTAAATAGTTCCTGAAGTAATGTGTCCAGAGTCCCAAGGAGGGAAGTGCTGGGCAGATGGAAGATTGGCTTAGAAAGGAGGATGGCAGGGCGGGGTGGGCAGGGGGGAAAGGAGGGGAAAGGAGTGGGGTTCAAGGCGAGGTGGGGGAGGGGAAAGGGGGAGAGGGGAAGTGCTACAGTCCTAGACAGCACTGCACAACATGAGGCCTAATTTGGGTTCTGAGGTCCCTTCCCACTGAGAGTCGGAGATGGATATTTTATGGTGGCGGTCCCGGGGTATCTCAGGAATAGTAATAATACTTTCTAGAGAATAGAATCTTGCTAAACAAGGTCATCTTACTTATTTGTGTCATCATCATTATGTCATGTTTATACACGGCAGCACTGTGCCAAGGCAGCACTTTACCTCACTTTATCTCATTTTCTCCTCACAATAACCGTATGAGTGCAGGTAATATTGTTCGCCTCCTTGCAGAGGAGGACACGGAGGTTCAGAAAGGTGGTGTTGCCTAGGCTGGCTCTCACGGCGAGTAGTAGCCAAGTTCAGACTGGCCCTCCAGGGGGCTGACTCCTGTCCCCCAGGGAAAGGCTCAACCAGCCTAGAGAGAAGGAGGACACCCCTGAACGTGGACAGAGCCATGAATCTAGCACAGGACACACAACCACACAGTACCCTACCCGCCACTTACTGGACGTCTACTTCCATATTTTATCAAAGCTAAGACACCATAAGTTGTACAACACACCATCATTTTATGTATTAGGTTGGTGCAAAAGTAATTGCAGTTTCTGCAATTATTTTTAACCTTTGAAAGTGCAATTACTTTTGCACCAACCTAATAGCACTAAGAAGAAAGTGCTGCACGCCCTGGTTTTAGAGGTGTTCCAATACCCAAGGAAAACTGCCTCTGAGCCTCTGAGACATTGTAAGTGCCATCCTGTGCTAGGAGCTCTGCCTCTGCCATCTCATTTCAGCCCAACAATAGCCCTTTCTTGTCTCCGTCGTTCGCCCCACACCCCCCACGACTACAGACGAGGACACAGCTTAAAGCAGCAGAGCCTGTGCACACGGTCAGAGCGCGGCAGAGCCAGGATCTGTCGGCAGCAACTTCCTGTGCCAAAATCCCTGTCCGTAACCACACTGCCTTTGAAGGAGATGGGATGTCTTTGGTCTTTGTCATTTGTTCCTTTTGGTGGGCAGTGGCTGCACAAACCAAAACCCAGTGGAGGCCCCTGACTTCAAAGAAAAAAGAAACGTTGCCTTGTTCCTCCTCACAGGCTTGTCTGCGCCTGGGCTCACTCTGAGCCTTAAGCTCCCCCTGAACTCTGGGGATGCGTCCTCTGGTTGTGAGGTCATGTGACCCCCTTTAGGAAGATCCTTTCAGTCCTGCCCATTCATTTTCTAGTTCAGAAGACTCCTCAGTCCAAGGCCTTTCCCTGACCCATCTGTCCCTCTTTCCAAACTCCAGTTGGTGATTTGTGCCAGATTTTGCAGCATCATCCTTGACCCTGAACTTTATCCTTCCCACATCTTCCTTGCCTCCTCCCATCTTTCCAAGTGTCTTAACTCTTTGGCCCCACCCTGCCTTGTTCTAGAACCTTCTTCGTGTCTTAACCACTTCCTGGCCCTGTTTCACATCTCCTTCTTGTTAAAGGTCTTCTATAATCCTTGCGTGTTAAAATGAAGATATGGGGCAAACGAGGTGGAACAAGAAGTTTGTGTGTGTGGAAAAAGACAACAAGACAAGTTTTCTTGCTTTAATTTTTGACCCTAAGACCTAAGACCTCTACCATGGGCTGAGTATCTGCAAGCCGGCCTCCTGGTTGCCAACTTATGTCATCACCGTGTATCGTATTGCCCTCTGCCTTGACCTCTTGGCTATCCTTCCCATAATTTTCCATGGTGAAGAAGGCCGTGGTGCTTTAATAAAATCTTCCCCATCTCTTTGAAACACCCTTGTTCCCTCCCTTCCCAGCCCTGAGTCACTCCTTCCCTTCACATCTCTTCTCAAAGACTTCCCGACACTGGGGATGAAGGATTACACTTGGCACTTTCCCCTTTCCCGATATTACTCCCCACATCAACAGAAATTAAAATCACAACTGGGCAATGCTTCCTAACCAGCAAAATCATTCTATTGGAACATGCCCGTTTTCTTTTCTTTTTTCTTTTTTCTTTTTTTTTTTTTTTTTTGCTGATTACCCTTCTCACTCATCCTCTCGCCTTCAGAATCTCTCTTCTTTTTCTTTGCACGACTGTCTCAACCTCAGTCTAACTTCTCACAAAGCCCCACAAAGGGGAACTTGAACAAAATTCCCACTTTCAATATATGTAAACCTTTATTGAATGTTAGATGTTTCTTTTTGGTGTTTGATCAAAGTGCTAAACTTGGTCAATAGAGGTTTCCTTTGTTCTTAAGTTCCCAGGAAGAGGCCTATTTGCTCCATTCATTTACTCCACACACTGTGAGGCTACACTGAATATGTGCTCAGTGAATGAATGAGCAGCAGCCACTGCTGGGCTTTTGTGTCCGTTGGGGAAGTGAGCTCCATGCAGGCATCCATTCACTCAAGAAATATTTTTTGAGGCCCTACCATATGCCCTGTATTAAGCATGGTAGACAAAACAATGAACAAAACAAAGTCCCTGCTCTCTTGGAGCTTACCTTCTAATGGAAAATGACTTGAAAAGTCATTAAATGAATGTCTAGTCACCTACACAACGTGTGCTAGAAAACGTCTTGAAATGACCAAAAGTTGAATTCATATTCATCTTAGCAGAGTTAACAAACTGGGAAATAGAGGTCAGTTAGATAATGAGATGAGAACATATTTTTTAACAGCTTTATTGAGATATAATTTACATACCGTACCATTCACCCATCTAAAGGGCACAGTTCAATTGCCTTTCGTACATTCAGAGTGGGGCACCTATTGCCACCAGCCAATATCAGGACTCTTCATCGTGCTGAAAAAGAAACCCGTGCCCCTCAGCAGTCATTCCCCATTCTCTCCCCTCTCAGTCCCCTGGCAACCACCAATCTGCTTTCTTATCTCTATGGAGTTGGCTGTTCTAGATATTTCATTTAAATGAATCGTGTAATTTGTAGTACTTGGTGACTAGCTTCTTGCACTTAGCATAGTGTTTTCAAGGCTCATCCATGTTGTAGCATGTATCGGTCCTTCATTTCTTTTTATAGCTGCGTAATATTCCACTGTATGGATACACCACAGTGTGTACCCATTTATCTAGGGATGGACATTCGAGTCATTTCTACCTTTTGACTATTGTGACTACGGCTGCTATGAACATAAGTGCACATATTTTTGCATATGTTTTCATTTCTCTTGGGTATATCCGTAGGAATGGGATTGTTGGGGCACATGGTAACTCTATGGACAACCATTTGAGGAACTCCCAAACTGTTTTTCAAAGTGGCTGCACCAAGTTTACATTCCCACCAGCAATGTCCGAGGACACCAATTTCCTCACCTCCTTGCCAATACTTGTTATTACACCCCTTTTGATTACAGCCATCCGAGTGGATGGGGAATGGTGTCTCACTGTGGTTTTGACCTGCGTTTTCCTGATGGCTAAAGATGCTGAGCACCTTTTCACGTGCATCTGAGAATATCTGCATTACGTTTATGAGGCAGCTCCCAGCACAGTGGCTGCGTGTCATAGGGGCTCAGTAACAACTGTTGAATGAACATAACTAATAAGCCAAGAAAAGGGCCTCGAAGGACATAGGTTCCATTAGCCAGGACAGGCCCGGAAGAGGTTGTGTGAAGGAGAATAGTTTGCAAATCTGAAGCAGTATATTTTGGTCCCTCCTACTGCATCCTGCTGCCTTTGAACCATGTTCCATTTGGAGCCTCCCTTCCTAGGGGCTGGGTCAGGAAGCCTGTCACCCGGAGCCAGAGAAGGAAAAGGGAACATAAAATAAAGAGAGAGGACAGTTGGCTCAACTATCAAGATTTGTAAAGAAAAGATTTGTGAAATTGCTTGAGCTCCCCTTTAACACAGCGAGGGCTAGTCTGGCAGGCAGACTGGAGCTTCTACCACTGTGGAGGGGATGCGATGGCCTGCAGCATGGGGAGGCCCGGGGAGCTGAGACGGTGGATGGGTGTGATCTGAGGCAAGTGCGTGTCGCTTGCACTTGGGATCTCCTGTTGTTCTTGCGTGATGTAGATGCTGAGACGAGAGCCAGAGGCCACTGTGGGCAACCCTGCAGGGGATCTGGGGCAAACATGGGTGGAAGGCAGAGACCCAGAGGGGCCCCACAGCCAGCAAGAGCTAGCTCTGGGACCAAGTTGCTGCCCTGGACCCGATAGAGACCAGGACCTCAACTTGAGCCGTAAAGGCTGTGGGTGGCAGTCACCAGGCAGGCAAAGGGCTCCACACCAAGATCTCAGACCCCAGAGGCCCCAGAGACCCTCTCCTCTTACAGCAAGATGCTACTTGTGAGAGAAGCAGGGAGGGCAAGCAAAGATGGAGGGATCTCAGGGGCGGAGCAGGACCTAACAAGACTGTTTGAATTCTTGCCCTGGATGAGACGGAAGCCGGTCATCAGCTACCTGACAGGAGACGTCTTGTGAGGAAGCCCAGATGACAGACAAGCGAACAGGAACTACAGGCATGTTGCGTGAGAACACATGTGCCCCTGCCGCCTGGGCCTGTTTGTGGCTGGTTAACTCAGCCGTGGAGTAGCCCAACACAGGGCAGCGGGAGTGGGGATATGGTCCGAATCTCACTGTGTTGCTGCATCTGGGTGAGAGAATTTCTCCCCTTCAACCAGAAAAGCAGCTCAAAGTGCATGTCCTTTGTCATCTTTGGCTAGGACTGTTGTAGAAGCTTTTGGAGGTATTTGGATGGGCAAAGCTAAAGAAACATTACGCCTCTAACTGTGGTACCTCCAGTTTTGGAGCCCTGACTTTGTTTCAAGTGCTATACGAACTCTTACACATGTCATTGAATCTTCTTGGCAACGCTCTTTTGTTAGTTATACTTTACAGGTAAAGGAACTGACGGCTTGGTGAGGTTTCCCAGGATCTACTTAAGTGCGTAGACCAGCATTTAAAATGTGAACACAGTGATCTGGCTGCAGAGAGTGGGCACGCAAGCACTACATGGCCTGCCTCTCAGTTTTCTGCCTAAAAATTCCCGTTTATTGAGGAAATTTTTTCCATGTTATTGTATTTTATCTGTAAAAAAAATGCCCATTTCACAATAATAAGGATGGTTAAATAGAAAAATGATATGCAATCAAAGTAGTAGAGAACCTGAATGAGAACTTTCTTCCCCCCAGTACAAGCCAACTCCGGCAAACTCAACGCCTCAGCTTTGTTGGTTATATAATTGTCCCCCGAAGACATTACACCCAGGCCAGTTCAAAGCACGTGTGCTTCCACCCACCCACACATCTGCCAACCCCCCTAGCTACCCGGCCACCCATCCATCCATCTAACTTTCCGTCTCACGATTACTGAGCCTACTGTGTGCTAGGTACTGGGGACCCAAATGAGCAATGTGGTTCCTCCCTTTGAGAAGTTCACAGCTGGGGCAGAAGCAGCCACAGAGTACAATGTATACAGGTACTAGATAGTGGTTCAGCATGTGTGGAGTGCAGAGTGAACAGGGAAAGGGAGTAAAGAGAAACCAGCATAAGAAGGGGGGATTTTGCCTGAAATGAACTACCCCCAGATCTCTGCACCTTCTCTTCCTTCAGGTCTGATCTTAAACGTTGGCTCTGCAAGAAGTCTTGCCTGACCATTTACTCTAAAGTTGGTTTTACTCTTTATTCTCTGTCTTGGTTCCTCGATATTGTTTTTCTTTTCTTGTCCTTTAATTTGTGCGTGTGTGATTTGTAAAGTCCCAGATACAATGTAGTCCCATAAGGGCAGGGACCTCGACTTACTTTTTTCACAAAAGTATCTTTAAGGCCTGACATAGAGTGGGTGCTCAGTTGGTTGCCTGAATGAATAAAGGTTGGAACCGAATCATAAAGAGCCTTGAATGCCGAGCTAAGAAGTTTGTACTTTGGCCTGCAGTCAGTGAAGAATCACAGAGGATGTCTGAGCAAGGATCAGATTTATGGTTTGGTAGGACAAGGCTGGGGATGAGGTAAGAGGAATAAAGCTATAGAGAAAAAAAATTAGGAGCAGTTGCCTTGGATAGGGGTAGGGATTTTCTTGGCCTGATCTAACACATTGGTGGTAGGGAAGGAAAGGAATGGAAATGTAAGGAATACTTACGCCAGATCATTAGGAGACGCCTGAGGGTACTGAGGGAAAGGAAATATGACTGAGGTCTGTAGTTTGGGTTACTTTCTAACCACTGAGCTGTCATTAATTAAAGCAAAGGCAACTGGGATTTTGGAGGGATGGGTGGGACCTGAAGCAGACCAGGGCACCCAGGGAGACAAGGAGAGCACATACCTTGGTGAGAGAACATCCAGGACAGGCCACTGAGGGATGCTGGACTTCAAAGGATGACTACAGGAAAAGAAGCCATGCTGGGGCTCCAAGCAAGAGCAGTCAAAGAGAAAGAAGACCCAGAAGCCAAAGCTATTGTTGAGACTAGATAGAGGAGAATGGTCTAGAACAGGATTGAAATCTCTACTGCTCATGGGGGCAAGAGGGTCCACGAGAAAGCAAAGAAGACCTTGGGTCAGGCTGCCCCTCGACTCCATCCATGAGGGAAGGCAGTTGCAATGGACCAGATCTTCTGGTGGTTAGAGAAGCCAGACAGCGGGAGTTCTAGGTAAAATCTCCCACTTGGTAATTGTCAAATCAGTTTAAGAACAACCACAAGCATTGTGCAGCTCCAGCAAACCGAATAGTCTCAGGCCACGCCTGGCTCATGGGTCACAAGTTTGTAACCCTGATTTTGGAGGAGATCGTGGGCTAGCTTTCCCAAGGGCAGTTTTGGTGGAAGGAGGATGACAGAAGTTTGGGGATGACTCAGGTGCTGGAGGCACTGACTTCTTTAGGGACACAGGGCTGCTTAGGAAGCTGAGAGGGGGGCAGAAACAGGAGGCCCTGGAGGGGAAGGGAGACAGGATTCTTCAGGCGGAATGAAGTCAGAAAGTTTGGGGGCTGAAGGGAAAAACTGAGGGGACAGCATTCTTGTCCTCTTTTCAGAGGGCTTTAAAAGTGTTTTGCTTTTTTCCATTAAACTAGAAAAATACCTGCAATGTTCTTTCACCCCCACCATTACACTGTCCAGAGGTCATCATTTCTTCAGATTTCTATGGATGCATATACATGTAATTTTAAAAATCAGTTATGGGATAATTCCACATGACCGTTCTAGGACTTCCTTTTTTCCCCCTCACTCATCTACATCCATATATGTCTAGCTCTTTTTTACGGCTAATTGGTATTTGCTTGGCTGTATAATTTATCATTCCGTTATTGATGCAATACGGTTTCCAAATTCTTGCTATTGCAAACAGTGCTGCTGTGAACCTCATACATTGATCTCTGGGCACTGGTGTGAGTCCTTTCGTAGGACAAATTCCTAACATTGGACCTGCCAGTCACATATCGGCACATAGTGTGCTGTTTTCTCAAAGGACTTGTTGAACTGGTCTGCTCTTCCCTCAGGGCCTGGGAAGGAAAAATGCAGAGAAGCAGATGTATTTTCAAGGAAATTTTTAAGTATCCTCATGAATATACAGCTTTCCTTTTAATCAAGATGTTGTGGGTAGGACCATATTTATGAATAGGTAGCTCGTACTCGTTAACTTGACAAATATAGAACAAATACAAATAACTCGGAGAGAGAAAAGTTTCACCTCTATCCTTCTTGGTTTGGTGACTCATCTTCTAGGCCTACAGGCAATATTTGAAGAAGATAATGATCCGTGGGGGCTCACTGAAACAAGTTAAAAGAATCATGTGTGGGAAATTTGTGTGGGAAATTTGTCCACAGATTTCAGGGAGATGAAATGTTAAAGGCCATTAAAATTTTTTTCTTGAACATGATTACACTCCTGGGATTTGGTATTTAATCTATGAAATCATCAGGTTAGTTATATTTTCAGAAGATCATTCTTTGGCACAGAGGTGGGGAAACCCTTTCTCATTTCTACAGAGAATACAAACCTACAGGGAAAACAAAGATGAGGTGAAAACAGCCTCTCAGCAGGGGGCCTGGATGTCCCAATTGTGGCCGGCACACTTAGCTCAGAGCGCCCTCTTCTGGTCCCAGGCTCCCCTGCACCAGCTGGGGCCCAGTGCCACAGGGCAAGGGCCCGGCAAGTCTGATTTTTAAGTGTTCAGAAAGCCGCTCCAGTTCTAACCTCAACATATCTTTGAGTTCTTCTGCCTTAGCCACTGAAACCCCAAGATGGTCTTTTTCAATATTTGTGTTATACTTTCATATTACACAGGGCTCTGTCTCCTCTTCAAAAATGATTCCTGGGTCACTATTTCTTTAAAAATACCCTCCTTAGATCCGAGTTAAGCCATTGGGACTGCACTTAAGTTTGTTAACTGTCAGGAATACAGTCGTGCTTTTGGATAAGTGGGAACAAGGTCTAGATGCCAAAGGAGAATGGCAAACAGCTCATGATGTCTAAGTTGTCAGACCCTCATGTCTAGTCATCTCACAAATTCCTGCCGAGTTCCTGTTACACGCCAGGGAGAGTGTGGTAGGAGGAGGTGTGCAGTGAGGGACGAGATGAAGATAGTGTCACTTGAATCCGTCATGTATGATAACCATCCGTATGTATGGTTTACTGGAGCCTCAATAATGTTGTTTCAAATGACTTGTTCATCGATCATACGCTACTACTCTGCAGGTTAATCCTCACTCAGAAACGGCTTCTTTTAACTTCTTAAAAGGGGCTAATTCAATCCTCCAAGAAACACACTCATCAGCTATTATGGTAGGAAGGAGGAGGCAGGATGAAAGAAAACAGTGTTTCCAAATAACTGACTGTTTTGCTTGCAGCTGGGGTGGGCAGAGCTGAGGCTGGGCCCTGTTTGGATGTGGGAGCCTGTGGTGACCTGGCACTGACTTCCTAAACCCTGCTGGGTGGGCACCAGGCCTGCAGCCTGCGCATCCTCTAGACAGAAGAGAATCCCCCTTCTCTCTCTTTCATCCAAATGTGAGAACCATTTGCCAGACAGAGGGGCAGCAGGTCTTGGAAAGGGCCAGCTCCTGGTTGCATCCTTTGACCAGACCACAACATTTAAGGAGCTGAAGACAGCAATGGCAGCACTGGGGACGGAGCCAGGCAAGGTCAGCCAAGGGAGATAAGGGAATGACGCAAGATCAGGGCTGGAAGGAGCCAAGCCCCAACACAGCTTCCAACGAGACCCTACCAGTCTCCAACTTCTACTAAATTTCAGATGAACCTCAGAGAGGCAAAAATCCTTTCTTCCTCAACTCCGTTGGACTTATAATCATAATACAGTGCTTCTTTGGGAAAGTCATGGATACTTCTCTTCTGCTATCCAAATTATAAGTGAACTCAGCTTTTGAAAAGAGCTAACCTTCTCTCTAAAATCACTCCAGATCTCCAAAGGCGTGGTTCTGAACGATTGTGTTTTGTGGGCTTTGCTTTATCAAAAGTTCTCAATTTTTAGGTTGCCCTTTCCCCAGTTACACGGTTCAATTAAATCCATTTCATTCAGTGCAACTCAGCAAATATTTATTGAGCTGAGCACTCACTGTGTTAGAAAAAGACCTGGACACTGCCCTCAGGAAATACAATATAAAGACCGAGGGATGAATAAATAAATCATTTCGGTCCAGGGTGGTTAAGTGCAATGATAGAATCATGTACAGGGCAGCACTTTCAAGCCTCTGCTCTCATGGAGTTATGGTCTGGAAAAAGAGCCAGACATTAATTGGAAAATTGCACAAATAAAAATTGAATGTAAGCTCTGACCAGTGCCATGGAGGAGAAGCAGGTGGCGCCATCTGAGCGTCAATGGGGCATCTGGCCAGGAGGTCCAGGAGGGCATCCTTGAAATCACTGTCGAGATCTGAAAGGTGGTCAGGACGAATTAGCTGTAGAGTTGAAGGAACAGAGGTCCAGGCAGGGGGAGAACATGTGCAAAGGAACTGTGGCAGGAAGTCACAGAGTGTATTCAAGGGACCAAAGCAAAGCTGGGGCCAGAACACAGGACTGGAGGGGAGAGTGGGGGGACTGGGCCAGACAGGTCAGCAGGGCCAGATCCCATTTAGGGCGTGGTCAGCCATGGCCTTCACTTTGTGTGCTCATTTCCTGTCTGTGTGAAAGGGATCCGAGCAGCGTCTACCTCATAGGGATAAGTTAATTGCTTTTAGCACTTAGAGGAGGCACTGTGTGTATCGGCTGCTATTCCTGCTATAATTTTCATCCTCCTCACCTCACCAGGATGAGCCTACGAATGAGGACCCTGCTGGCCTAGGTCAGATATTTCTTTTTAACACTTCACACTGCCTATGTGGGCACCGCTCCATAGAGGTCTCAGAGGCCACAGCAATTAGCATACACTCCTGTACGAGTAACCACTGGCTTTCTGGAGACATTCTAAAATGAATGGCTGGCTGGGCTGCTGACCACAGGGCTCAAAAACAACCACCAAGAGTGTAGCCCCAAATACCCAGAAAAAAACGAGACAGAGGAAGGAGGACAGCGCCTCCCGAGAGAAGCCTGTCTATAAATGGAAAATTACACTGGAGGAAAACAAATCTTATTTGATGTGAACCCATTTTTGACTCTGTCTGGAAATCCAGGGCAGAAGGAAGTGGAGGGGACAGGGAGCGAGCAGGTGTGCGCAGGCCGAGGCCGCCCGCGTGGGGACTGGTGTGAACCGCCACCAGGATGATGAAAACAGGCTGCAGCCAGCTGCCAGGGCACCCACACCTCAGGCTACACACTGCGCAAGCCCAGCGGCTCCTGGGCTGCTTCTATGCTGGGACATGTGCCCGGGCTGCAGACGTTGGCCCATGGCTGACCTGGGGAGCAGGGAGCTGGGGCAGGGACAGGCAACATGGGAGAAGCTCCAAGGGAGTAGGGGGAGCAGGGGTGGCGCGGCTGGGGCACTTCTGTTTCCTAAAGTGATGGCCATAGCATTGAATGGGATAAACTACCTACTAAGTGCTAAATAAATGTTAGCGTAAAGAAAATCAGTCAGTATTCTCTTCCGATCAACTCAGAGCCTCCATTACCCACAGCTCTTAGTTCCAGTTCTACAACTCACTTCTGGCGTGGCACTAGGTTCTGTCGGAACTTCTCAGTGCCTAACATTTCTCGTTTGAAAAGACTCCTGACCTTGCAATTGAAAGGGCTCTACTTCAAAGATACTAACCACAGTAAGAGGTGATACTTGGTAACATGTTTTTGCTATGTGTCAGACACTGTTGAGAAGCTTCCTGGTTGGGTAGCCCCGACACCAAGACCCAGAGTCAAAATGTCTGAGTTTGAACCCCAGACCGATCCCTCCCTGGATCTGTGGCCTTGAGCAATTATTTAACCTCCCGGACTTCAGATTCTTTCTCTGTAAAACAGGGGGATCCACTGTACCTACATCACAGGGCAAAGGAAGGACTGGATGAGGTGGTGCAGCAAAAGGCATTTAGAAGAGCGCCTGGGGTGGCCGGGTGCCTCAGTGGTTAGAGCGCACTGCTCATAACACCAAGGTCGCCGGTTCGATTCCCACATGGGCCAGTGAGCTGCACCCTCCACCACTAGATTAAAAACAACGACTTGATATAGAGCCGATGGGTCCAGGAAAAACACACTATTTCCCAATATTCCCCAATAAAAAATCTTTAAAAATTATATACATAATTTTAAAAGAAAAGAAGAAGAGCGCCAGGAACGGAACACTTAATCCACATTCACAATGACCATTATCACAAATTGTCCCACTCTGTGCTACCCCTTACCCCTGTATTACAGCACAGGAGACTGGGGCTGAAAAAAGGTTACATGTCCACATGAGGGAATAGTATTCAGGGATAAGAATAAATGTGTTATCAAAAAGGCATGGAGGAAACGTACATGCATATGACTAAGTGAAAAAAGACAATCTGAAAAGGCTACATACGGTATGAGTCCAACTAGATGACATTCTAGAAAAGGCAAAACTACGGAGGGAGTAAAAAGAGCAGTGGTTTCCAGGGGCTGGGGAGAGCCAGGATGGATAAGGGAGCAAAGAGGATTTGAGGGCAGTAAACTGTCTGGTACTACAATGGCGGGTACGTGTCGTTATACATTCATTCAAACCCTTAGAAGATACACCACCAAGAGTGAGCCCTAATGTAAACTATGGATTTGGGTGCTTGTGATGTCAGTGTAGGTTGGTCAGTTGTACTAAATGTACCAACCTGGTGGGGGTGTTGATAATGGGGGAGGCTGTGTACATATCGGGGAGGAGGCCTATGGGAAATCTCTATACCTTTCTCTTAATTTATCTATGAACCTAGAACTGCTTTAAAAAAAATTGTCTATTCATGTAAAACAAACAACAAAAAAAGATGAAGTGACACAGCTCCAAGAGGCAGAGCGGGGACTCAGATCTGGCTGTGTCTGAACTCAGAGCCAGGGGCCTTGCCCACTCCCGTCTGTGATAGATTCAGGCTCGGGTGGGCTGAAGTAAGTCACAGAAAGGACGCGGGTACCTGTGGGTGATCTTTATGTGTTCCTTGGTCTACAGGCAATGCCCACCCCTCGTGGCAGCTTCCCTTCTGCCTCTGGCCCTCTGGCCTCCCCGTTTGTGGGGAGGAGGTATGGACACCGCTGTACGGCCGCCCCCACTAACACACACTCAGCTCCTCAGCAGGGATCACGGGCGGTGTGCCTGCTAGGAGTGAGTTTGCCTGTTCAGCTATGTGTTCACACTTATAGTTTAAAATGCTGACCCTTCTGACTGAACACCCCACCCCAACAACATAGGAAATCCCCATGTGACCCAGCAATCCCGCTTCTAGATACTTCTCCGAAGAAATCCAAAACACTAATTCAAAAAGATATATGCACCCCTATGTCCGTTGCAGCGTTATTTACAACAGCCAAGATATGGAAACAACCTAAGTGCCCATCAATAGACAACTGGATAAAGAAGAGGTGGTACCTGTATACAGTGGAATATTACTCAGCCATAAAAAAGAATGAAATCTTACCATTTGCAACAACATGGATGGACCTAGAAGTGAAATAAGTCAGACAGAGAAAGACAAATACCACATGATTTCACTTGTATGAAGAACAGAATAAATGAACAAGCAAAACAGAAACAGACTCATCGGTACAGAGAACAAATTGATGGTTGCCAGATGGTGGGGCTTGGGAGGCTGAGTGAAAAGATGAAGGGATTCCCATCACTGACTCAAGCCTTTTCTCCCTTCCCTTCCTCTCTCATCTCCCCCCATCCACCCATCCCTGGGGGCAGAACTCAATGGTCATTTTTTGGTCTTTATGTTTCTTGACTTTTCTGCAGAATCTGACACTTTGGGTCACCCCTTTCTTGACCTTTGCTCCTGCTCTGATTTTCATAAGCATTGTTTATGTCTCTTTTCTTACATCTTCATCTCAGCTCCCCTTCTCTTACGTCCAAACTGGGGCTCCCTCAGGCCCACCAATTCTGTCTTCTTCTCTTCTCTCCATTGATGACCTCCCCAAGCCCCTGGATTCCAACCTCAAGGAGCCTTTCTGGGAAGACACTCATTTCCTCCTGAGTTCTCTTCCTGTGGCTTCAGAACCACACATCCAACTGTCTGAGGGACATGTCCACCTCCATGTTCTGCAGAGAGAGCCGAGTCAACCTGCCGATTCCAAAGCATTGACCCCTCAGGAATTCTGTATTTCTGCTAGGTCAGTGCTTCTGAAATTTAATACGCATACGAGTCACCTAGGGCATCTCGCAAACTGCAGGTTCCGGTTTTCTAAGACTGGGATGGGGCCTGAGATTCTGCATTTCTAAGAAGTACCTGAGTGACGCCTATGCTGCTGGACCCCCACTTTGTGCAGCAAAATGCTAGAGAGATTTCTATTCTCTAGGTCAGGAATTGCATTCCTGTTGCCCTAGGACCATGCGAAGGACAAAAGAGATGGCAATAAGTAAAACAAGGTCCTTATGGAGCTGACGTGTTAGCGGAAGCGGTGGTGATAAAACTGAAAAATAAGCAAACATTGCAGAGCATTTAGGGTAAGTGTCATAAAGGAAAAGTCACAGTTCAACTGTGATAGAGAAAAACTGAGAAGGGTCAGCTTTAGTTAGGATGGTCAGAGAACATCCTTCTGCAGAGGTGACATCTGAGCTGAGCTATGGGCCGTGAGGAGGTGGACACACAAGGGTCTAAGGAAAGAGGAGCATTTCAGGTTGAGGGAACAGTGCTGCAGGCAGAGGCGAGAGCGGTGCAAATATGCTGTGATAGGACCATGCTTGGCAAGTTCAAGGGTGAGCAGGAAGGCCAGTGGTGTAGGTGGGACACCATGAGTGAGGGAGGAGCCATGTGGGATGAGGCCAGGGAGAGGCTGGAGGCCGACCATGAGCCTGTAGGACAGTCTTCCTGTCATAGAGCAACAGGGAGCCACCAGGTGTGAAGCAAGCAAGGAGTACGACCTACTTCAAGCAATCTGCTGTAGAAGGGCAAGAATGAAACAAGGAGGCAGGTAAGAAACGATGGTGGCTTGGAATATAATGGTAGTAATGGAGAAGACAGTGGAGGTCAGACTGAGGATGTGTTTAGGAGACAGAACTAATAGAACTTGCTGGTGAATTGAGTGGGGCTAGGTGAAGGAGAGAGAGAGAAAGAAAGAATGACTACTCTGGAGGCTGAGGCCCTGGGGACATTTACTATGATTTGAAATAGATGAGACAGAAAAGCTAGGGAATTGGGCAGAAGGCATCAATAGTTCTGTCCGGGTCATCTTAAGTTTAAAATAATTATTGGACATCCGTGTGGAGATGTTGAGCAGGAAGTGTGTTATAAGATCTGGCTATAAATTCTCTTTCCAGCCTTACCTCCCTCCCCCGTGAATTCATTATATATGAACCATCCTTCACTCAAAGTGTCCTGTTTCCTATTCTCACCGTGCGTTTTCCCGACTCTCTTCCTTGCCCGTGCGGTTGTCCTCTGCCCAGTGTACTTGCCAATCTTTGCCTTTTGGGGCCCTCATCTTATAGACAAACCATCTCAAGTAACCCCTCTTCCCCAGTGTCTCCAGCATCCCTGATTTGCGCCTCCTGGGACCTCCCATTAAAACTTGTAACGTTCGTCCTATCCCCACCCCATCTTCCATGAGTTATCTCCTGAGTATTCACCTCTCCTGTGGGCTCTAAGTTCCTGGAGGGCAGGGCTTGCATCCCATTCTTTTACCTTATCTTGCATGATACCCAGAAACATGCCCCGCACATAAAAGGCTATTAATTAAATATGTTTGAATAAATGAATGACTAGAACAGGTCCTGAGGTGACAGCCTGAGGTTAATCTATTCACCAGTGGTCAAAGGTGGGAAGTTTTCTTAACCCTGGAGGGACTACTGATTGCTGAGTCTCTGGGTCAGAGCCCGAGACCTGTATGTCATTGTTTATCTCTAAACAGTAGTGCATGTAACCATCTAAGGTGAACTCATTAAAGAAGCCTATTACTAGAAAAGCGGGTAGAATATGCTTTCCTAAGAAAAGAGGTGCTGTGTAACCATCACCACGGCGGCTCCATGCCAAACTGTGAGAAGACTGGACTTTGGTCCACTTTGCTGCTGGTGCGTGTACGTCATGCTAGGGCACCGAAAACTGGTGTTGAGCCCTGCTCATTTTATGACCTTATGCCCATAAGGCTTTATTAAAATTGGATGGATTTATTCTAGTGCATTTTGTGTCACCGGGTACCAGGTCATAGACTCTGCATCGAGGAAGAGACAATGACAGGTCAGACTTTGGGTAGTGGGGTCTTGATACACAAGTTCGCAGACACCTAGAAACTGAGAGAAAGATGAGAAAGAAATGGAGAGTAGAGACCTGGATGGAGGCCGGGATGTGACCTCAGCTCAGAAGGGTGTGAGAGGGAAAGGATGACTCCTAGAAGAAGAGAGGTATAAAGGCTGAGTGTGATTAACAGAGTAATACAGACAGTCCCTGACTTAACGATGGTTCCACTTATGATTTTTTGACTTTAAGATGCTGAAAGGTGATACACTCAGTAAAAACCATACTTCGAATTTTGATTTTTGATCTTGTCCCAGGCTAGTGAAATGCTGTACAATGCTCTCGAGCAATGCCAGGCAGAAGCGGGAGCCACAGCTCCCCGCCTGCCACGCAGTCCCGCGGGCACACAACCGATACTCTATAGTATTATATTAGACTCTTTTGCCCAACTGCAGGCTAATGGAAAGGCGAGTGCTCTGAGCATGTTCAAGGTAGGCCAGGCTAAGCTATGATGTTCGGTAGGTTAGATGTGTTAAATGCATTTTTCACTTATGATAGTCTCAACTTACAATGGGTTTATCAGGATGTAACCCCATCGTAAGTTGAGGAGCATCCATATAAACATAAAGGAGAGAGAAACAATGGAGGCGATTAGAGCAAGCTGGGAAAAGCACAACACTTAGCACTACCAGCACCTGTCACCTGTTGAGTGTTGGTTACACGCCAGGCATCGTGACAAGGGCTTTATACAGACTGTCTGATTTCCTTTTCCCATGACCTTGTACTAGGAACTATGATTTAACCCATTTTACATACGAGAAACTTGAGGATCAGAGAGGTTAAGTAACTTACTTGGGGTGACAGAGCTACTACGTACAAGACCCAGGCCTGTTAGATGTCCAAGCCTATATTCATAGCCACTATTTTACACCACCTTCTGATATTGATTCAGGGACATTTCCTACCACCATGCCGGCTGGAGGGTAAGAAACTCGGTGTCTTTCAACACCCCCAAAGAGCGAGGTACTGGGTGATGAGCTAATTCGGAGGTGTCGTTCAAAAGCCCTGCTATGACTGATGTGTCTGCCAGGGCGGCGAGCACTCCGAGCGGAGATGTTCTCATCATCATCAGGGAATACTCACTCCATTGTGTCGGGCCCCACCTAAATGTTGTTTTATTGTCTGCCCTTCACTGTGAGTAATGTCACTTTCCGTTTTAAGCCGGGAGCTTCGGGAGATGGCCACGTAATAAGCCAGGGTTTAAAGCTAAGTGCTGCCGGGGGGATTACTCACCCACTTCAAGACGTGGCCAGCATCACACCCTCCCACTCAGGATGCTGTTGGAATACTCTGTTCCTTGCCAAAGCCTAAAGGAAATCTGGTTTCCCTGGAATCAGACTAGAAATGGTGCCAGGTTATCAGAAAGCTGGCAAGCTAGCTGGTTCTCCAAGTAGGACTACTGGGCTTGTTCTGGTCCCCTCCTAGGTAGTAAAGTTTAATGGCTTGTTCATTCATTTGGCACTTGCAGAGGGCCTACTATGCGCCAGGCACTGTGATCCATGATGAAGATACTGCAGTGATCTAGACAGCTTTAGGAAGCTAACAGTCTCGGGGAGGATAAGCAATTATAATAAAATGTTATAACCAGTCGAGTGCAATAAATGATATGACATGGGAAGCTCAGGGAGTTCGGGGACCCAACAGCTGAAGGATGTCTGCCAAAGTAGGTATGAAGGACACGTAAGAGCTGGCTGGGCTTCTTAATTATAAACAACCAAAATTGACTTTGACTGATATAAGCAGAAAGAGAATTTTGAGGACCTGGGGTTGCCCACTGACTCACTGGGAAGGCAGACTGGCCCAGCATCACTGCAGGAATGATCCAGCCAGACTAAGAGCTGCGTGTGTGTGCGCGCGTGTGTGTGTGTGTGTGTGTGCGTGCGTGTGTGTGTGGTGGGGGGAGTATCCCTCAAATAACAGATGAGACTTCAGATGATGGGCAGTCAAAAGGATGACAAATTTGGAGGACAGCAGGTGGAAGTGGAGAAGATGGGGAGGAGAAGACTGCCTTAGGATGACCTAAGATATTCTGAGTCAGAGAAACCAAAAGGAGCAGCTTAAAGCGAGTGCTGACTTACAGAGGTAAGCAGCGCTGGGGCAGGCAGCCAGGCTCTCAGGGGTTTCCTCGGTGGCTGAGGTTGGCTGCTCAACCAAGGACTCCAAAGCCTCTGTGGAGAAGCAAGCTGTGTGCCAGCAGGTAAGTAGGAACTGCGTTTTAAGACTTGTCTTTCATGTCAGTGATCCTGAGGCCTTCCTGGAAGGCACAGTTCTTGGTATATGCCTTGAGATGACAGAGCCCAGACAAATGAGAAAAATGTTCTCTGCATCATAGTGGGGAAAGACGACTGGGATAAGTCAACGGGATAATGATAGTGGCCAACCTTTATCGCTGTGCTAACATATGCTTACATGCATTATTTCATTTAATCCTCATAATAAGCCTGTTAGTTTACAGACGAACAGATGGAGGCACAAAGATTATAAACGACTTGGCTAAGATCCCATGGTTTGCGAATTGTGGAGCTGGGATGCAAATGTAGCTCTATTTTACTGTAACTGAGAGTCTGATGACAGAAGACATAAAGAAGTGAGGAACAGAAGAAAAAATAGTTATCAGAGAAAGAGAAAACATTTTTTTCCCCATGCTAAGGACGTAAAAAGGGACTGGAAGCCTAATCCCTTAGCTATTATTGCTTCCATGGGTACCATTTTGAACTTAACGTCAGCTATTGCTCCTTACTAAGAAATTTCCCATTTTTATCTGAGGGAGGAAAAGGCCTGTTTTCCTCGAGGGAGCCTTAAGTGCAAAACTTTTAGCATTAACTCAGGGTACTGACCCTTAGAGTGATGCAAGAGGTATATGTAGTATTTTTTAATGGATTTCTTAAATAAAACTTTCTCAGACTATAAAACAACACTTGCTACTTGTAAAAAAAAAAGGGGGGGGATCTATGGAAAAAGAAAAAGGAAACAAAAAATCATCGTAACCTTACCACCCAATGATGGCTGTTGTCACATTTGGGGGCGGTGGGGAATGTGTGTGTGTGCATGTGTGTAATTTGTAGTCTCTTTCTAAGGCATATGTATATAGGTATTGTCTTTTAAAATCACAGTTCTTAATATCTTAAGTAATTATTATTGTCTTGATTTTATTGCTTTCCTCAAGAGAGAATATTTTCACATATTTGATTTTGCAAATCTACTAAATGAACATCCGTAGAGTACAGGATGATATGGAATGCAAGCTGGTTCATTCAAATGAGCAGGCAGAAGACATGGGAGCTTTCTGAGGTGCACTCGATATAGTATACGTGCCCAGCTCTTTAAGGACGCCTTGGTTTTTCAGTATTTATTAATATTTCTAGCTGGTAAGTGTTACCTGAAAATGCTTAACATATGATTACCCTCATCAGGTAACCATTTCTTTATTAGGAGAGATTAATTCCACAGTCTACATTATGAATGACAGTCAACAATGTTACGCAGACAAAAAGGAGAAAAGCAGTTTCTAGGACAGAGCGCCAAGTGGAATCCTGGTTCCGATCCCACTTCCCCTCCTCTGGCCTAGGGGACTCCATCTCTTTCCACATCCCCGGTCAAAGGCAGTTCAAACCCCACAGTCCAACGCACACAGCGCTTTGACTTTCTCAGGCAGGAATGTAGTCTGGCTCTGAGCGCCTCCTCTCGGAGCCCACACGACTCAAGCCAGCACAAAGTTAGGTCTATTTGGTCACTGCTATTTTCAACTCTTGGCACATCCAGTGCCACCCATCTCCTGTCATTTTCCCAATTCATCAAAACAAGTTCGGGAGCCCCATGTGTTCTCTCTGTGTTGTCCAGACATCTGTTTTGCGTTGGGGCTCAGGGGCTAGTCAAGTGCTTGCACAACGCAGCTGGATTTGCTGACGTAAACCAAGTTGCTTGGAGGTGAGTTTTCTGACCCCGAAAAGGCCCCAAAGAACTATCCCTTCAGGCCTCCAGTAGTACTTTTACCCCCAGTCCAAGGGGACAAAGGAAAACGAACTTGAATTTTGTTAGTAAGTTACAGCCAAGAGGAAAGCAAAGCACCTGGTTCCTCTCTTTCTTTCCATGTCTCCACGTAACCCTTTTTCTTACTGATTCCTCATCTTGAACTGAGGCAATGTCACTATCAAGTGCATTCCTGTGGTGACCCAGGAAGCCAAGGGGTAACAGCAAATGCTCTACCTCAAGCCCCTAGTACAGAGCTCCTTTATACACTTGCTTTTTTCCTGCTTCATTCGCCCATGCTTCTCTAGATTTTCTCTTCACTTACAAAAGGAAACAGTTAATACATAAGGGTCTACTTTGAAAGCTCATAATCTCCAGCCTTACCCTTGAGCTCCAATATTCCATTTACAAACAAAAACTTAAATGATCATTCAGATTAGAATACCTAACTCTGGGAGTTACTTAATTTCTCAAAATCTCAGTTTTTTCACTTGTGAAAACAACAATATTATGCTGAAGTGCTGCTATATAATGACATCATGGGATGACGTCTGAGAAGTACTTAATAAGACATACTGATAAATTAGACTTAGTTATATACTTTCTGTTTTTTAAATTTCATAACATGGGTTATTTTGATCATATTTTCTTTTACAATTACCTTCTGTGACATGTGATACTGGTTTACATTTTCAGCAGTGACACTCAGTTGCCATTTGATGTGAATTCCAGACTGAACATTGATTCAACTCATTAAATAATAACCAAAAAAAAAAAAAAAAGACACTGTAGCGGCATACATCTAGATTATTCAGGATGAAAAATTCTGTATATATAGAAAATAACCCCCTCGAAGAAAGAAATGACAGAGGAAACATAAGAAACCCCAACCAAACCCCCAAATCAAGCAACTAACCAACCAGACAGCAGAAATCTCAGAGCAAACATGGACAGCTGTGGCATAGTTTTAGAGGGAGCATTCAAGATGATTTTCAATGATTTTCACCACCAAAACCAAAATAGCCAAATAGCCGGTTAGTCCTCATTGCCCTGTCTCCTTTTTGCACCCCCACAACTTCCTTCTTTTATCCTGCCACCCACCACTGGAAATCCCTGAGGCATTCAATGTTCTCCACTAGAACCATCCGGGAGTAGGTTTCCTGCAAGAGTTCTGTGCTCCAACATTATCATTCCTGACCCTCAAATCAAAATTCTTTTAAATAGGCACGTTTCCAAAGTAATAGCCAGAAATCTTAGTTACTTCATTTAGTAAATGTCAACAAATATTCCCTGAGCATTTACTATCTGTAAGGCAAGAGTGTGTGTCTGTGGGGGAGGGGAGTGCATAACATCTAATCCCTGTCCTCAAGGAGTTGAAAATTCACTAGGGAGGCCAACCAGAGGATGCAAATAACTGTAATTGCAGGTAGAATGTAGCAACTGCCACCAACAGCTCCAACCAATGTGTCACAGGAGGAAACAACAAATTTTGGTTTGGTAAGAGCAGGACAGGCTGGGGATGGAGGCAACACTGGCCCCTGAGAAGCATTTGTCCTTTAAATAAATTATATTAACTCTGGTGGCCCCCCCAGCTGGTGGATTATTTTGAGTCCCTTGCCTGCTCTGGGCTAACAACTACAAGAAGGTTTAGCATCCTGATGTTTCTGCCCTGAAACATGCCAGCTCCTTGAGCATGAGGACCACGCAATTTCCCCTACCTGATGCAACAGGTTTGGATGCATGGGCCCCTGCACACAGCCCTGACCCCACCTGCTCATCCTCAAAGGTGTCAGCTCAATGTCACTTCTTCAGCGACATCGCCTGACCCTTCCCCCTCCAGCCACCCACTATCTGATTTCAGCAGAGAGAGACAGGAATTGGCACTTGCAGATTTTCTTATTCAACTGTTCACTTTTTGAAAACTTACTTTTCCCCCGTATAGGAATAAAAATAGACAATGAAAGCAAGGGCTTTGCTTTTTTTGTTTGCCTCTGTGTGATTATAGACTGATTCATTCTCATCTCTTCATCTCTCTGGTCTGTTTCTTAGTTTTAGGAGTAGGGCTTTAGAAAATATATAGGACTCATTTCAGATTGATTTACTCAAATCAAAAATACACTTGGGTTTAGTATGGCAATTGGCAAATTAGTCTTGTTTTTCATGAGTGGACTTCTAAGCATAGGCGTGTCTTTTCAGCAAAACCAGTACACTGCACAGTGGGGCACAGATTGTCATTCAACAAATATTTATTCAACAAATATTTATTAAGCACATATTACGTACCGGGCCTGTGCAAGACATTGGCGTTAAAAGAACATAGACAAGGTCTCTGCCCTAATGGGGTGAAGTCAAGGGGGAGAAATAGTTCAGTAATACCTCCAGTGAAATACAGGGTGGTTAAGAGTCACTCAGGTGGGGTGCTGGGCCTGGACCTGGGGCCAGTGGGCAAGGAAGGCCTTGTCGGAGGAAATGTGAGGTGAAGTCTGAAGGAGAAATAGGACTATCCTGAGAGTTGGTAGAGGGTAGGTGCCATGCTGTCAAAGACAGGTCCGGGCCAAGGGAAAAGCAAGTTCGAAGGCGCGGAGGTGAGAGCGAACTTGGCACATCTGCGAACTGAAAGTTCGAATCTTGTCATAGGCCCCTGATGGATTCAATGCCAGGGAGCTCTTGGGCCTTCTTGGTCAATACTATGATCAGGAGTGCTTGGAGGCCATGGGGAAATTGGTTGCGCCTCAGGAAAGGGCTGGAGTGTAAGCGCCATGGGGGTAGGACTCAGTAGGCTTTGATCACTGCTGTGCTTTGTTTACCATCAGAGAATGGGGCCAGGAACAGAGTCGGTTCTTTATAACAATTTGTTGAGTGAATGAATGAAGTGCCCTGAAAATGACCTCAGCCATCTCCTCTGGTGTCACCAAGCCCCACAGAAGAGTAAGACTGGAGGCGTCTTGAGAGCCGGCTGGTCCCCTCCCTCCCCTCTAGACTGTCTGACCTGCCCTCAAACCTCCCAGAGATGACACCGTCTTGTAGATGTTATAAAGTATAGTAACATGACTCGGAAATTCAGTTCATAAGGTCAGACACATGCAGCTGAGGGACAGACGACTTGTCCAGTCATCTGGTGAGTCAAGGCAGGATGGACGAGAGCAGGGACAAGAATCCTGAATGCCCCACCTGGCAGGTCAGGCACAGAGGAACTCTGACTCCAGAGCATCACATGTCATCTATTAAGATGCATGGTGCCTCATTTCCAAATCTGCTATTGAAGAGCAGTAAGCTCCACATTCCCGAAGCTGCACTATCTCACCTGGAAAATATATTTCCTGGTGTATTAGGTGGTGGGTTTTTAAAATCCAAGTTTGGTTTATCTCCTCCCGGTACCATGCACTGGCCAAACGCTGCTGTCACTCTCAGAGGCTACTGGGCCAATGTAACCAAGGTATCCCGGCCAGAAGCTGTGAAGAGTGGACCCCACATTTGGTCTATAACCACATCCACCATCTGATCTAAGGCCCCCTACTTCTTACTTGGGCCACTGCATCTACTTTCCTTGCTTCTGCCTCTTCAATAATACTTCTCTCCTCAGCAGCCAGACTGACATTCTAAAAATGCAAATCTGACCATGTCACATCCCAGCCTGCGTTGTGCTTTCCTGTCTAAAGTGGTTTTCCTTTAGACAGAAGCCTACAGGGCTCTGCATGATCTGGCTCTGCCAGCTTCTCTAGCCACAGCCTGCTTTCCTCATCCATGGTAGACAATTTTCAGTTCCCCAAATGAAATATGCTCTTTCTGGACTCAGGACCTTTGCACATACTCTTCCTGATATCCTCTTCTCCCTATTTACTAGGAATATAAATGTCCCTTTCTCCAGGAAGTCTTCCCAGCTCCCAGACTCTGTAGTCTCCTATTATCTGGCTCCTATGGTGCTCTAACACTTTGCCGCTCTAACACTCAGTTCACTGGGAACCCCTTTCATGGTGGGCCTTCCCCACTAGAATGTGGACTTCAGGAGAGCCTCATTGACTCTGTCTTGTTCTCCACTATATTCCTCATGTCTGGCACAAAGTACGTGTCAAGTGAATGAATAAGTATTCAGATCTTTGAACAGCTGAGAACAACTTTACCCATAAAATAAGAGGCAGAGAGAAACAGATGTATAACAGAACCTCACTGACATTCTGAGCCACATGACCTTCCTCACTCTGGAGGCCTGATTTCATCTTATTATGGGCTTTTATGTTGTGATTGGGCACCGGTTAATTCTTCAGAACTAGTTTCTAGCTCAGTTTAGAGAAATCTGGACCTTTCCACCAGAGGCCACCATAAGCAGCAAACCAAGCTGTGGAACGTTCCAGATTAAGTCGACATGCGTTAGTTTGCCTACTGGTGTCCTGTACCTCTCGCTAAAGAGACAGGACAGCCTCCTGCACCAGCCTCACAAAACAGAACAGGGCAAGAAGGACCTGGAGCCTTCACTCATTTCACCTCAAACTGTGTCTTATTTTCTCCCCCCACTCCCCACCAGCAGGGTCAAACAATAATTCAGTAAAGGAAATTTGAGTAATGGAAAGAAAGAAAAATAAATAAACATATCAAAATGGGTAGTGTTCCCTGGGCTACTGCTTTTAAAGAAAACAAGGAGAGTAGATTTGGAGACATTTCAGTGACTTTGCTAAAAGGAGAAAAATAATCAAGCTGACCCTTCCCTTCTAGGCTGAATTCCTTTCCTCTGTCTTGATGTAGAAAAAAAAGTTACCCCAGATCAGGGGTTCTCACACTCTGGTCTGTATCAGAATCCCTAGGAGACTTGCTGGGCCTGCAGATGCCAGCCCCAAGCTAGGCCCAGCTTGCGTCACAACCCTGGGGGAGGCTCCCTCACAGGATCCCCATGCAGGTAGGCCCCCCAAAAGCTCAGGATACAGCCCTGTGCCTAGGAACATAAGGTACAGCTCAGGTGAGAAACTCAGGTCTGCTCCTAGAAACCCCACGGTCAGGCATGGAGAACCTCGTTTAAAGTAAAACCCCACAAACTGTAGTTAGGATCCGCAGAGCAATGAAGACTGTTGATTTCACCTCCTGGTGGAAGCAGGGGTGAAGCGTATATTCTGTTCATTTTATGCACTTAAGCTGACACTGACTGAGCCGACCCCTATCGTAGGCAAGGCTCTCTGCTGTGAGCCAAGGAAAGGTGATGACGGCAATGAAATGAAGCAAGGTGATGACAACAGCCACTCACCTTTATTGGCTCTTTAGTGTGTGCTTGGTGTTTTACATGAATTATCTCATGCACTTCTCCCAACCACCCTGCCAGGTATTACTATGTCCATTCAATAGACGAGATAACTGAGGCGCAGGGAAGTGGAGTGACTTGCCCAAAGTCACCCAGCACGTAAGTGCCAAGCCCGTTGGAACCAGGTCTCCCTGACTGTAGTTTCTGGTCTGAATGGTGACAGTGCAAGCCTCCCCTAAGACACCCAGCCCCTGCCTTTCTGATGCTTACAATTAACGGAAAAGGCATAAGACAATCACAAGAATAGGTAAAAAAATTATATAGCTTTATGCACCAACTGGGGAGCAATCAGCTGGGGACACCTGATGCGTCTTATCCTGTTCTGGTTAAGAATTTGGTTAATACGCTTTGTTCTGTGGCTCTCAGGAGTTGGGAAAGGAAGGGCCTATAACCAAAGCGACCATCTTCCCTCTTCCTTGGAAGGGTGGAGTCAGCGCGTGTTTTAGAGAAAGCCAAACAGTCTTACAGCTCATTCCCCACGGTACACAGAGAAATAGGGGAGGCTTTATTATTTTGTGAATTCCCAAAATATGGAAGACATTAATAAAACCATTTGTGGTGAGCTTATCACATGCTGGGAACTGTGCTACTCACTTTACATGTTCTTATTGAATTTGATCTTCACCACAAGCCCATGAGCCGGTACCATTCTGGTGAGGAAACAGACTCCGAGAAGCTAAGCAGCTTGCCTGCAGTCACACATCTGTTAAGGGGTGAGACAGGGATGACAGGAGTTTGTCTGAACCACAGCAAGTTCTTACCCAGTATCTTGTCTGTCTCTTATTTTAAATATCAGGACAGACACCATTTGAAATGTTAAATGAGGAAGAAGTCTCAATTGTCTGCCACTTTTCATCTGGCTGTGCTCAGCCTCACTTCAGTCTGGGAGACTAACTGGGCTCTGATTTCAGCAAGCATTTTCTGGCTACCTTCAACATGTTATGCTCCATGCCAGGCACACGAGCCCCGATTTAATAAGTGGGAGACGCAGTCTCCCTCTCAAGAACTTACTGTAAATTTACAGTGGATAAAAGGGATACATATGAAACACAGGTGATTTTACAAGAGTTTTGGGAATTGCTGCATTAAACAGAATCATCAATGCTTGGAGACACATGGAGGGGTGAGCTTAGAACAGAGGTCAGGAATGGCTTTTCAGAGCTGCAATATGAGGGAGGAAAGGAGTAAAGTGGCCCCAAGTGTCAGGGACAAAAGATGCTCCAAGGCTTCCCATACCCAATGCTGCCTCAGGCATCCCGCTCCCCACTAACCCAGGCCCACAGGACTCTGGATAAGGCCTGGGCCCACCCCACTGGAAAAGCATCCCTCGAACAGCATAAGACTCATCACATGCCCAGAAACACATGCTGTGAAGTCCCACAAATGGAGCTGTACATCCTCAGAGCAGATTTAGGCAAAGGGAACAAGTCTCCTGGTTTATGAGGGGCCTTTGAAATCAAAGTCAGCAGGACTAAAACGTTCAAATTAATTTTTCCTCTACCTTAAAGAGCAGACATATAAATCAGAAAGGAAGTGCACGTAAGTCAAGAAGTAAAAATGGAACTTAAGCCCATAACAGGTACAAACTTGCTGAAATTTTTTAAAACCTTAACACAATGCATACACATTGCCCCAGCAATTCTATTTCCAGAAATCCTCCCTAAGAAGTAATGGGATGGGGTGTAAGGATGACTACAGCAGTTTTGTTTGTAATACTGACAAACAGTACACAACCTAGATGTCCAATGATAGGGGATTAGTTAACACAGTTTTGCATGTTCATATAATGGAATCCTATGCAGCTACTACAAATGGAGATGTAGATTTATGCTTATTAATGAGGAAAAATCCTAATGTATTAAGTCATGTTATAAATGAGCAGATTATCAACCATATATAAAATATATGTATATAAATTTCATAAAGTTATGAGATTATCAAACTGTATATAAATAAACTTTACATATATAAATTTTATTTATACATATAAATTATATATATATATCTATATATATATACATACATAAATTTTACAAAGTAGAAACATATATATGATTCCACTTTGTAAAATTCTTATGTCTTTATGAATAGAAATTTTTTTTTTTTTTTTTTTTTTTTTTTTTTTTTTTTTTTTTTAGCATATATTTGTTTAATAATTGCATGAAAAATCTTTGGAAATAATAGAATAATAAAAGCAGGACTGGAAAACAATGCCATTTTTGAAAATCACAAGTAGTGTACATATTTTGAACATGTTAATTTCCTTTTTATTGACCCCAAATAGCTCACAATTATAATAAGATAATAACTATGGTTTTTGTCTTATTCTTTGCCTGTGGCCGGTTTCAACTTTTTGTCATGCAACTACCAATCTGAAAATAATTAATCACTTATTCAGGAATTCAAAGATGTAACTATTTCCAGATAAATACATCAATGTTTTTTAATGAGGACTTAAATCTCTGGACTTAACATTTCATGCAAAGAAAACCTACAATGAAACACGTGACTAAACCATTAGCTATAATTTGTGCAAAATAACTTTTATAATGAACACAGTGAGACACTGGGTTCAGGAAACCTTACTTTTTAAATCAGGACTTTGAGGGTGGGCGGCTGTTGAAAGTCTGACGTGAAAGAGCTGGCACTCGCAAGCCTCCCCACGGCAGCAAAACGCTGTCAGGGTCTCTCTCCTGTGTACATTTCTCAGACTTGAACCTTGGATTCTCTATGAATAGAAATTTTAACTGTAGTTATCGCTGACTGATAGGACTACGGACAATCTTTAAAACTTTTTATTGTTAAACAATATAAAAGTTTATCTATATTTTCAATTTTTCTATCACTCCCTTATACTTAAGGGTTTCTAAGGAGACCTGCACCCTCCGCTTATTTGTTCAATTGATATAACAGTAAAACAACAGACCCGAAATGTTAAGCCTCTCTTTGCCCAAGTATGGGGCATATGCCCCTGTTGATAGAGAAGTTCTGAGTGGTCCTAAGACAACTTACAATAACACTGCAAAGAGAAACGGAGCCCCCTTCGACATCTCTCTCGATTATTTTGATTATTCAAGGAGAAAGCTTTGGTTTGGTACAGTTATGTTTTCAACTCCCCCAGAAGAATTGCTCTTCTCTCTTTGTAACCAAAAGAGCTGAGCAGGCAGGAAGCAGCACCTAAGTGGAGGTCAAAACTGCTGTCCTTCCATTGTATTTCTCTATGACTACCTTCTACTTAGGGGAAGTTTTTGCAATTGTGCTAGAGAATAAAGCTTCCTTTAAATAAGGACATTAAATTTACATCAAACTGCTGGTCAATAATTTAAATAAAATTTAAAAGCAAGGAATTTGGTAAGGGGGATAATGATCAAAAGAACAGCACACGGAGGAGAGTGGTGTGAACCTCTGGTAACGGAAAACTACCCCTCACAGAATGTCCGTGTGCACTAGAATATCCCAGTAGCTCCCCCTGAACTTGATTTCTATCTGTCATCTTATCGTTTTTATATAAAAACGATAGCACAGAAATCATAAGTAAGCAATTTGCTCAGGTGATGATCCAGACAGCGGGGTGCCAATCTCAGAACAGGATTCCAAGGACACCCAGATAAATCCTGCTGGGAGGATGGCTGAAGAGAGAGGTGCCTGAGGGCAGATACAATTTCTTTGTAACATTCGCCCAGAGGAAAAAGGCCCTTCCAAAGGAAGAAGGTCAAGTCTGGTCTATTTTTGTAAGAGCATTTCAAGTGGTTAGTGGCCCTATTTCCTGCGGTTCCCAGGAATTCTGCAGCAAGCTCTCAGAAGGATGTTGGTGATAGGAAACAGGGACTTGATGAGGGAGAATCAATAATTATCTCTATATTTGCTTCATTTTTTTTCTATAAAAATAATCTAAGGGAAAAACACTTGCTTTAGAAGAACAAAGGTCATTACGACAGAGAGCAGAATGGGACATAAAATGAGTCCCTCAGTGTGCAGCCGGGTCCTAAGGTCACGATTTTACAAGCTGAAGATTGATTTATTCACTCATGCGCTTCCCTCCTTCATTCACTCAACGAGTGATTGAGCAACTCCTCTGTGCCAGGCTTCATTTAGAGGCTGGGGAGAAGATGGTGACTAAACATGACTTCTGTCCTCCAGGAGCTTACAGTCTAGTGAGGGAGAAAGACATCAAACAAGTCAACACATGGATGGGTATGTAATTAATTACAAGTGATGGGAACTGTTGGACAGGAAAAAACCAGGAGGCAACAAAAGAGAATAACGAAGGCAGAGGGAGACAGCACTTAGATCAGGAAGTGGTGCTTCAGCTGCCATCTGAAAGCTTAAGTAGAAAGTGAAAAGAAAGCAAGTCAAAGGAAAGTACTGGGGAAGGGCATTGTGGGAAAGTGAACAATTTGTATGTAGGCAGCCAGGTGGAGAAGAACACGGTGGATCAAGGATCCCTGAGAAGACAGGAGTGGCTAGAATGCCGTGGGCAAAGGGAGGGAGTGACAGGAGGGAAGAAGGCCTGACCATACGGGTCTTGCAGGCCACAGGGTTTATAGAAATGGAAAGCCACAGAAGGTTTTAAGCAAAGAAGTGACCGATCTGATAATAGGTTTTAAAAAAATCCCTCTGGCTTTGTGTATAGAAATGATTGGGGGTAGGGCGGCAGGAACAAAAGAGGGGGCTATTTCAGAAGTTAAGACAGGAGCTGACAGTGGACTGTCCTGGGCGTTACAGTGAATAATAAGTACATAAACTTGACAACCCTTAACTAGAGTCAAAGGGCTTGATTATGAGAGGTTAGAGAAACTTAGACTAGTTAAAAGGGCTGGGACTACGGTAAGAAGACGGAGGCACTTGTTTGGGGCACAAAATTTACTCAGAAATCAAGATAAATAATATTTTAACGCAATTTTTTTTAAAATGAAACTTAAGGGGAAAAAAATCCATGATGAACAAAATATCAAATTTCTTTTAAAAAGACAGGATCAATAACAGTGGTAGACCAATCCATATAAGGAGCCTGAGGCAAAAGGAAAAAAAATCAGTAATATTGAGCCTGTCTTGATTTAAAATTTTGTTATTTTGTTCATTTCCTCACTCTTGTCCTGGCTAACTGACTTTCCCCACCTGTAAAACAAAGAGGTCACCATGTAACGCTCTGCTATGAAAACAGATATTATGGAAGAAAGCTGATGACATAAATCCTCACAAGCCCCCTGGTGGTTTAGATGGTATCCTTTCTCCTTATTCCGGAGACTGAGCTACTAGTTGGTCCATAAATATTCTGATGATAATGTTAATAGCTAGCATTTATTAGGCTATTAATATGCCAGGTACTTTGCCAAGAACTGTTAAATACAATTATCTCATATAAGCCTCATAACAATCCTGTGAGGGAAGTAAAGTATTACTCATGTTTTACCAGGCCTGCCATTTATAAGACTTCATTAGCTTTTAGTAAATATGGAAAAAAAGAAAGAACGGATCAACAGAAGGGAAAAGGAGAGGGGAAAAAAGTGGCAGGCTTCTCATTATTCCTTAGAAGTCCTATATGGATAACAAGTGATTCCAACTCCTTCCCTGGCAAACACTATTCTTGGAAAAACACTACTCACCCTACTCCAAAGGACCTGCAGAAAAAAGAAACTTACCTTAAATATCACATTCTGGGTAAGTTAGGTTTTTTTAAAACCCAACAGCTTTTTTGAGAACAGAATTCTCGAATTCATTTATTCCAAAAAATGTATTGAGCAATTGCTTTGCGTCAGGCACAGATCTAGATGCTGACATACAATGTGAACAAAACAAACCTGATCTGGGTCCTCATGAGGCTGACAGTTGTGTGTGTGTGGTGTGGTGGTGGTGGTACGTGTGTGTGTTATGGTGTGGTGTGATGGTGATGGTGGTGGTGGTGGTGGTGGTGGTGGTGGTGGTGGTGGTAGTGGTGTGTTGGAGTGAGATAATAACAAGTAAACAAACACATAAATGAAACCATAAATTATCATAAGCGTTGTACAAGAAACACATTTGGGTCGGAGAGGGATGACAGGGAAGTGAGAGCTATCCTAGATAGGGTGGGCCCAACATAATTAAACTCAGGGAGCTATTAATAGTCATGTTGCTGAAAATGCTGTAGTAAGAAGAATATCTGAAATTCAGATCAATCAAACTCCCTACAGAGTGTGAAATTTTACTACGTAATGGCTTACTCCTATGGTGAAAATTTTGAAAAGCAGCACCCATTTATTTATTTATGAACAGACCTATAGAAAAGTTATTCACACCATCAAGGGTTCAAGAATACACCCATCATGAAAACACCGCGAAATGTTCTGCCTTCTGTCTGCCCCACCCAGTGGGCCTATCTAAATGTCTAGATGTATCAGATTCCAGAGAATCCCTTTGAACCTGACAATGCCAAGGAGGTGTAGAGGAACGTAGGATCTTTGAAAGCTGAGAGGAATTATGTGCAAAAACATGCGAGTGCCAAGAAGGAAAGAGAAATCGCTCTGACGTTTCTCTTTACTTCTTGTTGCCTAATCTGCTTTCAAAGGCCAATAACATAGACATTCTCCATTTTTCAAACAACCTCACACAACATAGTGGTGCTCTGATCTCTAAAACATGAGAGAGGAGCAGTGGACAATGGGGGATATAAATGGCTTTAAAAGGTCAGTTAGAAAAAAGAAACAAACGAAGGAATTCTTGAGGAGTCGAAGGGATGAAAGCAAACCATGCTTTGAGCTGCCTGCCAAAATTCAAGAAACCTCCTGTGAGAGGCGATATTTGACAGATGAGTAAACCGTCATGGTTATCAGTACCTACCTATCCTTGTGATTTTTCTGATAAATGGCCACTTGATTGCAATGTGTACATACCAGGGGCAGATTTATTTCTTAGTTTAGCTTCTTGGATACAAATTTTAACTCACTTCCAAGCTCTTTCATCCCTTATCAAACACCAGTCCTTTCCTGGGGCCCTTGGTAATGTTCTCTTGCTCCACCTCCTTCCCATAAAACCCACCAGGTTCCTGCTGACCGCTGGGTTGTGTGCAGACCTGTATGTGGAATACCAATGACATGGTCACAGGACCATGGGAACCAATGGGTGTGCTGAAACAGGGCAAACAGTGGGAATGGGAGAATGGTCCTTTTTGGACTTTTCATGTGGGATCAAAGAGAGTTGGCAAGTGAAAGGAAGCTCTTACAATAGCCAAAGTCCTTAAAAAGAAATAATGCAAAAGGAAATGAGGTTTATACTGTCTTACTAATACAGGCCCTACAAAAACGATCACTGGAAGGCTGGCAGTGGGGCGGGGATTATTTTCTTTCTGCCCTTTGGCTGTGACATACACTGGGTCGCTTTTGCAAATCCTGGGCCCTGCTCCCCCGCCTGCTTCCTGGTGATGTTGGATGCCTCTGCAGGAATGTAGCTCTCGGGGCACAGCCGGGACCTCTGTGGCCCACTTTCAAGATCCAGAATAGACTCTGACATGTGAAACAAGCTCCGCTGGGGTTTACATTCCTCCTTCGTATCCAAGCACCTTAAAACACAAAACCACACGCCGGAATTTCTAACAGTTCTTCCAGAAATGCCTGGATATCATCTGTCTGGCAGAAATGTGAGTTTTGTCCTTTTTATTTTGTAATGTTTTGAGAGAGCATGGGACCCTTGGAAATGAGGCTGCCCAATAGAGGGGCGACACAATACACTGATCTCTCGGGATGGAAGATTTTATTCTTGGCTGAACCCCAGGCTTACTTTGATACACTGTTTAGCCTCTCTGTGTCACAGTTCTCTCAGCTAAAGAAAAAGGGAACGTGCTCACTTATCCCGTGTAATAGAAGGAATAGCAAATACAAAATGATTATAAAATATTTAGTGTAGTGTCTACACAACAGTCATCCGGAGATGCTTGTTTACTCACATAAAATGCTTCGTAAATCCCAAGTGCTGTAAAACTGTAAATAATCACCACACTAAAACATAGGTTCTTATTAACAGCAATACCGTCTATTTCCTAGGCACTCCCTGCCCGCAAGGCCCTTCCCAGGCCTTCCTCTATTCCCTCCGCAGAGCACCACGATGAGATTGGTACTCTTGACAGCTTCATTGTACAGATGAGGCAGCAGAGGGTCAGAAACGATAAATGACTTGCCTCATCACGCACGGAGTTAATGAAACAGCAGAAACCAAAACCCAGGGCTGTGACTGTGAGGGTGTGAGAACTTCCCTTTTTCATGGTGCTTCCAACCTAGGCGGAAGTAGGACCATTCACTCAGCTTCCCCCAGTGTCTCTCGCCCTGGCCCCAGCCCTTTTATAAGCAATGGCAAGTGACTCTGCTATGACAGAAGCCAGGATGGGCTTGCATGATGCCGGGTCCATCTGGGGCAGCATCAGGAGCCACCAGGAATGCACTGGTGGAGGTCACTGTCCCCGTGGAAGGGGCAGGTCTGTGTCAAGGAGGAACCTGCAAAGACTCCGTTCAGTGAAAACAGGTATCCCCTTTAGAACACAGTCAACGGGTCTACATGAGTCAGGAGGCCGGTGGGGTATACAGAATAGAGAAGCTGAGGATCACTCAGTCCAAGGGGCGTTTTCTTCTCTTTCCCACATTTCTTTGGCAATTAAAATCATGGACTCTGGAGTCAGAAAACCCTCCCTTCAGATCTCGGCTTTGACATTTGTTTAGCTATGTGAACTTGAACAAATTATTTAAACTCGCAGAGCTACAGTGTCCTCAGCTGCAAAATGGGGAATAAAAAAAGCAATGCCTTGAGTTCAGTTCAGGGCAGCTTCCCTGTTCTGTTAATTAAACTTTGGGACATTGAACCAGCTAGAGTAGACGATTATCTAGAATATATTACTCTATTCATTTACTTCCCAACTTAACAAAAATGAAGAAAGGGGAAGAAAAGCAATGACTGCCAACAGAATTTCTTTGCAGATTAATTAAAATCATGTATGTAAATCACTTAGCACTGTCCCTGGTACATAGTAAATGCTCAAAAAAAGGTCACTATTTTATTATTTATGGACATATTTTATTATTTATGGGTATGTCCAAAGCAGGCTATTGGGAAACACAGAGTAGGACAAGCCCTTGGCATTTCCAAAGAGATAACAAACACATACTTCAAGAGACTGAGTTTGGAGAAGCCAAATATTCTAGGTGAGAAGAGAATTAAAAAAAAAAAAAGACTCAGCAAACAGACCACGTTCCTGTGAGTGGGAAGTTATGAAAGAAATGCCCTTCCTCGAATTCGGGAAATGGGCTGGTTCTACAGAATGTAACTTGCACAACAGATTCAAAAGACTTTTGGAGACATGTCAGTCTGTAAGAGACGGTTAAAAGAGAGGGAGGGCTGCCAGAGCCCCTGCAGAATCACTTTGCATTTGGCTACAAGCCCTGGGGCTTGAAAGCATCAGGCTGCAGGAAGGATATTTCCATCTAAGACGTGTGCAGATCTTCAGGATGGCTGAGAACCCGCAGGACGCACTGGACTGGGGTGTGCCATTGAAGGTCAGACCGAACAGAGCACACCACTGAACCAGGGAGAACGCTGTTTTTCCTCTCAGAATGGAGGCTGTTTTCTGTAAGCACTGAAAAGAATTCCTGACCTCTGATTAAATAATGCTCTGTGGGGGGAAGTGCTTTGGGGGTAGGTAAGCCAGAGTGCAGAGGATTTAACATCCAGAATCAAGGGAAGAAATAAAGAATATTGGAGGAGTTCCTTGGGGATGTGTATGTCTGCTCGTATTTTCTACTCTTCATTAAGGGTGTGAGAGCTAAGGTTAGGATTGAGCTGTTGGGTGATCAAGCTGGATTATAACCACCCCCACTTCCTGCCAGCTACACTTGGTCCAAGCATCTGTGCCCCTCTTATCCGAAGCATGGGTTGATGAGTCAGGAGTGGCCAGTGTCATCTCCTTAAAGGCAGTGACTTTTGCTAGGTCCAGAATCCCTTGTCTGAAAAGCCTGGGGTCTTGATATGTTTCAGAATTCAGGATTTGGGGTATTTTTAGAAAGGTGGTATGGTACAAATATTGTATATTATGGAACAACTCCAGTGCAGTCTGAGACAGTACCCTATAATCAAACACGTTACTAATTCTGGACTCATTATATAAATATTAACACAAAGTGGAATAAATAAAGGCTTCAGTCTCATGACACTTTGGGTCAGGTTTTGCCACAGTTGGAGGTATGAAAGCACTTCCAGTGTTCAGTCTTTTGCATTTTAGAATTGTGGATTAGGGATTTTAGGCCTTTCTTTTCCCTTTCCTTTTCCTTTTCTTTCTTTTCTTTTTTAAATTTCCAGGACATCTGAAGGATACTACCCATGGCAGATGCTGAGATCATGAGTCTTGAGCTCCCTTAAATAATGTTTGATTCTGGAAGCCATAGGACGGTTTATTCTCAGTGACTGGGGATTCTTCAGAATTATGAGGATCCTAAATTAAAGAACAGAAGAGAAAGACTATTGAACCCTAGGTTGTCTGTCATCCTGCACAGTAATACACGCAAACGCATGAAATATACTGAGAACTGGCCACTAGTATATCATAGCATCCAAGCAAATAAGAGAACATCATTACACATCAGTGAAAATGAAAAATTCTAATTTAGGAAATAATATTTTGTAAATATTGCCAAAATATTCAAACTGTGAAAACTCAAGTTTGTTCAATTTTAAATCAATAGCGCAGATGATTGGCAAAACTAAACAATAAGATACATAAACGATGATACTCAAGCAAACATCTATTGAATGCTCATGAATTTTCAAGTACTGGGCTCAGCACTTTATATACATTATCATTTACCACTTACAGAACTCTGTTCAGTGGCTACTGGTAAGGAACCCCATTCTACAGATGAGGAAACTGAGTAATTTGCTAGTAAATGTCCAGGCAGGGCTCAAACCCAAGTTTAGTTGTATGCTGGTAAAACAGCTATCAGAGAAAAGAAAGGGGAAAAAAAGAAGAAGAAGGGAGGAGGAAGGATAGGAAGGGAAACGAAGGATAGACATAGAGTAAAAAACAAACAAACCGATTTATAGTATTTGCCAATTTCTGTGGTGTAAATATTCTCACCAGGGCTGATCTCAAGCTACTAGTGGTTTAACAACCGGCTCCCCAACTTCCTGAATATTTAATCATTGGCTTTCACAAACTTGTAGGAGCTGTCTCCGGTACACCACTGTCAAGTCCATCCCATGGTCACACCCACAGTTTACTGCCAACTTTGTAAAGTGAGATTTCAGCTCATGCAACAGAACTGGCTCGGGAGCGGCATGCTGAGATGCTAGCCCAGGCCAGTCAGCTATGGCTGCATTCCTACCTCAGACCTGGTACAGATCACTGAGGGTGGAGTAAGGGAAAAAGAGAAAGAACAACACAGTCTCCTTTTCTTCGGGCAAATTTTCCTTTACCAGAGGGTGTAAAGTGGGTCCCTGCCAACCTGACACTCCCTGGCAGAAGTAACAAAACCTGGAATATTTTTTCCAGACTCCACAAACTTTCTCTTGGTCAGATAAGGAGGGTCTGATATACCTTCTTTTAGATCTTTAATGTCCAGAATATTTCTTTTGAAGAAGGAAGGAGGTATCTTCTACAAGATGGGAACCAGGTTTGGGCTTGCTTTTAACCAAGGGTAGGATATTATAGCCTAATTTTAACCCAATTAAAATACACTTAGGCTCTTTGCTTAGCTTCTCTTAATCCCTAAGGATTAGGTTTCCTGATAAGATGTTTCCACTAGGGGATCCTGAGAAGGGAATGGCCTGGTATTCAATCAACGGATATCCACAGGACACTGATTATGTGTAGGCATTTGCTAAGTGCTGGGTCTCGAAAGAAAAAGCATAGTTTCTGCTCCAGGGTCTCAGAGACTAATGAAGGAGACAGTCAAGTAAACAGAGTTAAATTATATTAATTCATTCAACAAATATTTATGCCCATTAGGTGCCAGGCATTTTGCCAGATATCAGGATACCATAGTGAGCAAGGCAGATTGGTTTGTGCTATCATGGAGCTGACAGTCCAGTCATGAAGAGAGATGTTAATTAAATAATCACAAGAATGAATGTGTAAGTAAAAACTGAAGTAAGAACTCTAAGGAAATGTTAAATGGTCCTATGAGAACTGGAGGAGCCTGACCCAGTTGAGAGACATCAGGAAAGGCTTCTTTAAGGACTTGACAATTAAACTAAGACTTGAAGAAAAAGTAGGAGTTAAGTAGGTAGGTGGGGAAGAGAGAAAGCGAAGAGAAATCGTGCTCCAGAGAGAGGGAACAGCATAGGTAAAGGTCCAGGGAGGTGGTGGTGTTGGGGGGGGTGGGGGGGGTTTCAAGGAAATGAAAGGCTAGTTTGGAGAGAGAGCATGGTGGGAGATGAGGCAGGGGAGGAAGGCAGGGCTGGCCCTCACAGAGCCCTGCACACGCCTTAGTTATTCTCTGGAGCAATGGGAAACCACTGAAGGGTTGAAACAAGGAATATAAATGGCGACTACACCCAGTGCTACAACAAAATAACAACAGTGCTGCTATGGGAGCATTAGGGAATCAACTAACCTAAGCTGGTGTGTGTGGTGTGGAGGAAGAATAGGGAGGTTCGTGCTGGGGGACGTGTCCAAATAGGCTTTCTGGAGCAGGAAATATCTGAGATGAATTTTTGAAGAGTGAGTATGACTTAGCCAGGCCACAGTAGAAGGGTGGAGGAAGGGAGAGAGAAAGAATGCTGCTGGGTGAGAGTGAGGGTGAGGGTGTGGGGGGACTACAAGAAGAACAGGTCAATAAGAAAAAAAGCAACAGCATTAGGCAGGGAGTGGACGATGAAAGCCTCATAGGTCGTGGTGGAATCTGGGTTTATTTATCCTGATGGTATCAGAGAACCCACTGACTCAGTCAGAGATCTTTAGTAGGAGAGGGTTGATCAGATTCATGTATTAGAAAGCTCACTCACAGCAGGATCAAACGTGGATTACAAGGGAGCAGTGCTGGAGAAGAGAGGCCACTGCTGCCCACCTCAGCAGCCCAGGTGAGAGAAGGTGTTGCATCTGCACTAAAGCAGCAACAGGGAGAATGGAGAAGGAAGGATGATTGGGGAGACGTTAAAAAGGTACAATTGAAGAGGCTTTGTCACCAATGGGATGGGCGGGAGTGGTTTCTACTCTACCCAGAGAATAGTCTGAACAAAATGATTCTTCTATTTGTGTTGAGTCTTGCTTTATAACCTGAAACGTGGCCAAATTATATGAGTGCTCCAGGTGCTGAGAAAAATGGTATTCATTAACTGTTGGGTGCAGGGTTCTCGTGTATGTTCATTCAATTAAGCTTATCAACTTATTTCATTCTTCTGTATCCTTAAAATTTTTTATCTGTGTGCTCTACCATTTATGACAATAATGAATTAAGATTTCCCACCATCATTGTGGATTTGTCAACTTCTCCTTATATATGTCAATTTTTGTTTTATATATTTTGAGGGTATGTCATTAAGTATTACACAAACTTAGAATTTTTATACCTTTCTGTTGAATTGTTCCACTTATCATCACGCAGTGATCCTTTTTATCCTTGATCGTTCTTTTTGCCTTAGACCTACTTTCTATATTAATATAGCCATACTAACTTTTAATTTTCTGTTAACATTTGGTATCTGTTTTTCATCTTTTTGCTTTTACCCTTTCTGTGTCCTTATGTTTTAAATGTGCCCCTTGTAATTACAGTGTAGATTAATTTTTTTTAAATCCCATAACTATTAAATTTAGCCCATTTACATTTATTGTGATTATAAATATATTTGGATTTATTTCTGCCACCTAATTTTGCGAAAGTTTATTTTATTTTATATTTTTCCTCTTTTTCTGGATTCTTTTGGATAAATACAGTTTATTTATTTCACCTCATTTCCCTTATCCTTACCAGTTGCTGGTTGGAATTAATGCATTCTATTTCTTTTCTTTTAGTAGTTACCTTTAATATTTAACAAGCATTCTGACTTAACAAGATCTAGTTTAATTAATATCTGTAAGGAAGAGTGAGGCTTTTGGGTGATGCCATTCATAGGATGAGGAGCAAAGACCTAGAGAATATTTGGAATAAAGGTAAGGCCTATTTTACATATGCTGGGTTGGAAGACACATATCCAGTTATCACCTCAACAGATACCTACACATCTACCTTCAGTAGCTTTATATACTTTGCAGAAATCTTCCTTCATGGGCCTTCTGCCTAAGCAGTGACAGGGGTTAAAAACAAAATGAAAAAATAAACAGTGTTTGTCTTCCCTTGATTCTTGGAACCATGAGTCTTCCCTTCTAGCTTAGTCACCAAAGCCAAACTGAGCACAAATGTCTCCTACATATAGCAAGCTTCACAAATGTCACTTTGATAACTGTGACTAAGCTGAGAATGGAGTCTGAAATGGTAACCTGGATCCTTTTGTACCTAACCATGTTTTATCTTTGCCTCCTTCATTTCTTTCCTATTTTGATGGCTTAAATGATGAAGGGGGGAGGGGCTTAGCTAATTTCTGCCAAATGTGAGAGGGCATAAAAAATTCTATTTCCATACCAATTGAAAAACTATTTCAAATTAAGCATCCAATCGCAGCTGACTTACACCACATCAGACTTTGATTAGTTCAACATAACCAGTTACTCATATCTCCGACAGGTCAGGTCACATTTTTTTTCCCTAGTGCTATTATGAACAGTGTGCCTATTTAACCTTTCAGACGACTCTGAGGTGAGCAGGGTGGGGATTATTAGAGGAAACATCTCAGAAGGAGTGAATGACTCCCCCAGCTTCCCAGAGCCAATTTGTGCCTCGTGGGGGCTGTACAGTGTCGCTCACTCTCCCACATTCAAAAGTGACTGTTGTATTCCTGGAGAAGCGTGTACACTTAACGTCCTGTTCATGTGTCAGGGTCCACGTTCTCTTGCTGAAGCCACAGCTGACAAATATGTCAGTCTTAACAAGGACGTTCCAAAAGGCTCGGTGTTCCCTTCACTTTGGTGTCACTTGTAAGGCCAAAAAATCTTCAGGTTTTCCCAAAATCTCACCAGTGTCCCAAATCTCAAAGGACTGGGCTCAGTGATGACATGGAGTCCACTGGGCTTCATCTTTCTCATGCCCCAACACACACACACACACACACACACACACACACACACACACACTCCTCTCCTGACAAAAAAACAATAGTAACCAGAAGCAGAGCTTATAAATTTCCATTATGCTTAATGCCTGATATCACATAGTTAATGGATTCATTTATTAGAGCAAATTGTGTAAATCTTCAAGTGCCTGCTAAGGCTGCTGCCTAATAGTTTTGTCACATCAGAGACTTTCTTCATTCCTAACCTTTAACAAATCCTGGAGCGGCAAGGAACTTTGGACCAACCACTGTTTAAAATATCAGTAAACTGTAATGAAGCAACAAAGAGGGGGATTGGGCTTTCGTGCCTGTGGGATTTCTCCTTCAGCAGCAAAAAGGGTCTTCCTTTTTGATGTTGCAGCTGATCCATGCACGCTGCTGCCACAGTCTATCAACTTCACGTTGACTCTAGGCTTATTTTCAGGAGTCAACATGTCCCCTTCAGGTTTCCAGGCATGAATCTGCACTGAAGGGTGATGGGGGCAATCTGAAGTCAGTACAACTGCCCCATGACTGACCTTCTTACCGTGGGGAGCAGGCAGAGAGCAGAGTCATGGCCTTGCATAACTGCAGGTTGCACTGTGATCAGAAGGGCGGGGACGCCTGCTGGCCTCTGGCAGAGGTCATTTAGCTGGGGAGAGCCCCACAGGGACAAAGTCCTGGCTGCATGGCTTATACACACATGGGAACGCGAGCATTAGAATCATCCCTTGGCCAGAGCTGGTGCCTCCAACTTCAGCCAGCCTTCTGGTGCATCGGTGCCCCTTCATCCCAATAGGATGGAAGAATGCAAATGGATAGAGCCACATCCATACCTAACACGTAGGAAACATCTCACTGGAGACTCTCCACCTGTGCTGGATGTAGACGGGAGGCCATCCTTAACATGCACAAGCAGGGGCATACGGGGGCCTCCACTGGAGAAAACCCAGACACAAAACGAAACAAAGTTCTTCCTACCTAAGAGTGACAACGCAAATGACTATTGGTATAGTTAAATGGCAACCACTAATATATAACTTATCTCCTGTACCAAATGAAGTACATACCTTAGTAAGCACTTGGGGAAAATGTGATAAAACAAAAAATATTATCTGTTGGTTTTATTTTGAGGAAGGGGGTTGTCTAGTAATTGTCGTATGCTGATGGATGGGTAATGGGTGAAGAGATCCACATCTGGAAGAAGTAAACTGCTTTATATCAGAATGGATCCAGAAACAAGTGGAGTGAGAGGGAGCTAGAGAGGCTGGGTGTAAAAAGGGCTGAGTAGAGAGACAGAATGAGAGAGAAAGCAGAGCTGGGCACAGAGACTTAGAGGCTTGTGGATAAAAGATAAGGGTTCAGAAGGAAGATGAGTGAGAGTTTGGGGAGGAAATGCAGTGTGCCTGCAGTGAGATAGATGTAAAGAAAATGAATTTTCTACCTGTCATTTTATTTTGTGAAAATAGCTAGACAGAGTTTCATCGTATGAGAAGGGGATGTGTGGGACCATCTAAATTTAAATACAGTTTATACGGTACCCGCAACATTCTCTTTGGAGGTGCTTGGGCGGACTTCAAACTATAGCAAAAAATGGGGACAGTGCCCAGCCTATGTGGCTGCAGAATGAGAGATGTACCAGAAACATTCAGATGCCTAGAGCAGAGGAAACAAATGGATGCTTCCAACAGAAAACCTAAACCCAAAGTCACCAGGACAAATTATCTAAGTTATTGCCTTCACGTATAGTGAAATTAAATTCTGTCTTCTGTGGAGCCACTCCATGAGACTGCTCTAGGAACGGATGGATGGGTGGCTGGTTAGCGTGGGGAATGCAAGAGGCTGGCTAGCCTTCTGTGACACCCACAGGGCCTCTTAACATGGGTGCTGTGTGTTCTCCTGGGGAACGAGGCGAAGCTTGGGGTCCCACTACAAGGCTGTCATGGGGACAAAAGCCGAGGGTGGTGGTGGTGGTAATAGCCAACTTCTGGGTCACAGATAAATAACTTAATGAGTGACAAGCTCACGGGGGCAGGTGTATGTGCCAGGCGACGGTAAAAACCCCACTTCTGATAATACAGTAGTACCCCTTATCTGTGGGGGAGACATTGTAAGACCCCCAAAGGATGCCTGAAACCAAAAATAGTACCAAACTGTACACACACTATGTTTTTCCTATGTATACATACCGATGATAAAGTTTATAGATTAGGCACAGTAAGAGATCAACAATAACTAATAATAAAATAGATTATAATAATACTGTACGCTGTAATGAAAGTTGTGTGAAGGGCTTTGGGGCCATTATGAAGGAAAAATAAGGTGTACTTGAAAACAAGCACCGATCCCGCGACACAGTTGCTCTGATAACCGAGATGGCTACGCGGTGACTACTGGGCAGGAGTGTCTACAGCGCGGATCCTCTGGACAAAGGGATGATTCACGTCCCAGGCAGGACAGAGTGGGACAGCTCGAGATTTCATCCCGCTACGCAGAACGGCGTGCAATTTAAAACTTATCCATTATTTTTGGCATTTTCCATTTAATATATTTGAACTGCAGTTGGCTGCGGACAATTGAAACCATGGAATGCGAAGCCATGCATCATGGGGGACTACTATAATTACTGCAGTTATCAGTGAGGTCACTTACCCGTTTCCTGGTTACTCAGGGCAAGTTAGGGCTTTGTTTCAAGAGACCCCTCTTGAGGCTCAGCTCTACCACTTACTTACTAGCTGTTGACCTTGGACAGGCCATTGAACATCTCTAAGTTTTGGTTTCCTTTCATAAAAATTGGGGATAACATTATTGTCTGTCTCAAGGGGTTACAGTGAGGATGACGTGAGTTAACTTCTAGCCCAGAATATGTTTATAATAATGGTGATCATTATGATCCTACGGCCACGTGATAACCAGTGTGTACCATCAGCATCTACTCACACTTAGGAAGGTCCCACGTGAGCGTCCTGGTCTCGTCACCTCCCTCTGACACAGCCCTCATAGGCACCAGCATTTCATTCTCCTAAATGGGGGGACAAGTAGATGCTTTAAAACTTTGATGTTTATTGGCTTTGTTTTTTAATCCTTAGAGGTATAATTGATACATTTTCATACTAACATAGTATAAATTTTTATACAGTGGGTATCTACAACATTAGAGGATCATAATATGTAATATGGTGGTTTCTGTGTCATAATAAATGTGGTTCAGTAGAAAATAATTAGGATGAATATGGCCTTTGTACAAGGGACACCTTCTCTGTGTGACAGAGGACATGTGGAGCACTATGGGAGCAGGCCGTAACTGATGACATCTCTTTCATAATGATCTGTCTCAAAGTTTCCCTTGGTGCAGGGTTTGCCCTTTAAAAACCCCACGTACCATCCCCCCGTGTGCTTTGTTCCCCAGTTCTGATTCTGTTCCCCGCAGCAAACCCAGAATTTTCCTTTACGCATGAACCCTTGGCTGTCGCTGTTGTGGGAGGCCTAGGAGGCAGCCATGCCTTTTCCTCTAGGTCTCGAATGCCCAGGCTCTCTGTGCTATCTCTGCACCTGGGCCTGGCGGTACTTAGTCAAAACAACGGGAGGGCGGAGGGCAAAACCTCAGGGCTGGCCTCTCAGCTTTTGTGGGTTTCAGCCAGACCCCAAGTGTTATTTTAGGGCAATTTCGGTGTTTAATTTGAGGATGTGTGTGGATCAGAAGGAGGGACCAACACATTTTTTTTTTTTCCCTTGGCCACATGATTAAATTTAAAGTTCTAAAAAACACACCGCTTGATCCGAAGTTGTGTCCAATTGGGAAGGGAGAAATGCCGTGACAATCCCTCCCATGCCAGGACCATCCTCCTTAGCCACTGGCCACCATGATTGTGGGCATCACCTGGGCAGTCTGTGGTTCCCAACCGACCAGAGCCCTGTGCCCCAGGGCTCTTTTTCCCTTCCTGAAAGTATAAGCTGCATCTTTGCTGGAAGAACGTTCTATAGGTTTGTTTAATTTCTTGCAGGCTTGAAAGCACCATAACCAGCAGCTGCTGAGCCATGGCTGAAGGGGAAGTCACCACGTTCACAGCCCTTACTGAGAAGTTTAATCTGCCTACAGGGAATTACAAGAAACCCAAACTTCTCTACTGCAGCAACGGGGGCCACTTCCTGAGGATCCTTCCAGATGGCACAGTGGATGGGACAAGGGACAAGAGTGACCAGCACAGTAAGCACCCATGTCTCTTGTAGCCCCTCGCCTTTCTGGTGTCTTTCCTAGTCAAGGATGGGAGAAGGGAGGAGATCTAAGCACTGGTACCCTCTTCTCCAGGGTTCTGTTCAGGCATGGCACTCAGAGGCGGGGTAACATAAATGTGGAAAACGTCGGGGTGTGGAAAATAGAGAGCTGTGAGGGCTACAGCATACCCTCAGTGGACTCTCTGTTGACTTACACAACTGCTCTGAGATCAGATGTGGCTGCCAATGTTCGCTTGTTCCAGATTTCTGTAACTAGAGGAAGGTCTGGCCCCCACGGCTGGTAGAGGTCCTGTTTGCTCCAGGATGGGAAGAGCCACCTGGGGCAGGGGCAGTGAGCCTCACACAGAGACAAGGGCTCAGGTTCAAGTAAACTGAGGCTCTGGGTTACGTTTCCACTGGGCTTGATTTGTGAAATCCTAGTTCAAAATCATAGTCTTACACATCATAAATTATGCAGCTTTCACTCTGCGTATCTGCAGATGTGGTAACTGGGAGGGGTAAAATCATTCTCCAGACCTTATAGAAACTGGAGAGCCGGAACGACATGAGCCAAAAGCTGAATATATCTCTTCCGGGCTTTCCTGCCAACCTAGCTCTCAGATGGTGTTGATAGATGGAGGTATAACTCTGAAAAAAAAGACCCTTCTTGACTATCTAAGAAAAAAAACGTCTTCCTTCTGCTTTAGTACTTCCGGTGTTGGTGTATGTTGGTATTAGGTGTCTGGGTCCTACTGTGAAGTTGTTAGGAATTCCCTGAGTTACTACCGCGGCGTTAGATGTTGTAGAGAAGCCAAAAGTCCGATCTGGTCCCTGCTGAGAGGGTCTAACGGGTCAAACATGTCATGAATCAGTAGAAGGAAAGTGTGGGTAAAACCAGGAGCCACAGAGCAGCACAGGTAGGAAAGAAAGTTCTGTCAGACGGCTTTAAAATGGGGTGCAGAACACTGGCCTTGAGGTGACTGTTTATAGACCACATAGTCTTAATTGTTCATGGAACATACCCCACAGGTAGCAGGCTCCTGGTGCTCACTTTCTACCCTCAGATGCACAGGTCGTGGGGATGGAAGCCGGTGTTATGAACCAGGGAGTACTGTTGTCTCTTCTTTCCCACCCACCACGCAGCCCCTTGAGGTGCGGAGCAGGAAGGCTGAGATTGGGGCTTGTAGCCGCAGGGTTAGATTTCGGGGATCATGTTTTGATGGTTTGTCATCAAATGGGCCTTCTGAATGACTTATATCAATGAAAACTAGGTGCCACAGTGAGGCAAAAAAGGCTATTTAGTATGTCAAACGTGCAAAAGCAGCTTTTACTGCGAACACACGGATGAAGACTATAGTGTGTTGTGTCAGGCAAGTCACCCAATTTGTGTGATCTGTACCACACAACACAAGGGGAACAAGCTTTTATTTCTCTAAGGTTTTAAATGTTTCTAATGAGTTTTTCCAATTTTCTGAACCAGTGGGAATGCCCTCTGGTCTTCAGAATCTCAGGAAAGACAACCTCGGTGCTGTGTTCCTTGGGGCTAAGCTTGAATTCCAGGAAACCTTGAATTCTGGGGTGACAAGTGGCTACAATTACAGTTTCCAAGTCCTAGAATTTCTTTGCAAATGGTCTATGACTGCTGTCATTCCATTCTCACCATATAGACTGCACTCTGGGTAGGTAACATTGGGACAACTTCTGAACAGTGCTTCAATTTGGCCACCTGACCTAAGATGTCAGGAAGCCTTGGAATGCAGCCTAAGGTGGCCTAGGGGGTGGGGGCAGGGGGGGATGAGGACATCTGCGTCCAAGTAATGCTGGATTAATTATTTGCCCAGGGAACTTGGGCAAGTAACTTAACCTTCCTGGACTCATTTTTCTCACTTGTAAAATAATACTGGCCTCTCACAGGTTTCTTGAGAGGATTAAATGAGATAATGTATAGAAGTGCTTGGCACAGTCCCTTGGCCCAGAGTAACAGCTCAGCACATGTTGGTTAATATTGCTCTCGTCATCGTCACCTTTGTCACCATCATCATGATTTCCCCATAGTCAACCCAGCATATGGAAATACAGTATGATACTTAAGGACCTTCCCCAGGCTTTTCTCTTCAATAATACTGCTTTCTAGGAAGGCCAGGGGTCTAGCTTCCGGTTTTGACTCAATGCCTCTCTGGCAACATTCAGAGCTGTTGTACTGGTCTATTTACTTACTCTAGAAGTGAGAATAACGTCAAGGAAGACAGAAACCAGAGGAAGTGGGGTGAGTGAGCAGAAATCCCTCCCTGTACGTGCCAAAGCCAGGAGGACTGAATAATCCACAGCCCGCTGCAGAGCCAGGGGCCCAGAGAGTTAGAGTCAGGAGGCTTGAGCTCAGACTCCTGCCCTGCCACTTTCTCACGGGAATGGCACCACACAATTACCATTCTCTCCATTTGCATGAAGCGCTCTGCAAAAGCAGCCTCAAGCCCACAGCGCCGTGACCCTTCCAACCATCCTCTCCTGTCTGGAACTTTAGATGTCTCCTGTGTCCCCTGCTGTTTTATCTTGGGGAAAATATTGAGACTCAGCTTCCTCACTTATGGAATCATAACACTGCCTTATGCGCTTGACAAGGCTGAAAACCCGTGAGATCCTGTGTAGACGAGAGGGCTCCCAGGATTGAACGCGTCCACTGAATGTGGTTCTGTCGCCCTCTTCTGTGCAGTGGCGGTACTGCCACAACCCTTCTGAATTTCAGTGACGCTGCCACAGAATCAACCTGGACAGGCATGGAGTGGCTAATCAATAGCACAGTCTGGTGACGGAATGGTTTCTATTCCCTGATCATTAGTTTTAGAGACTAGAGACTGCGGTCACAGGTAGTGAGCCATGTTCTATGGCTTCTTTCAGGAAGAATTATGTCTAGAAGCCAATCAAATATTTAAATAAATCTGCATAAAGCAGACAAGATGAAACTATATGCCTTCCAGCTCTACAAGGCAAATAGATAGATAGATAGATAGATAGATAGATAGATAGATAGATAGATAGATAGATACAGATAAATAAATAAATCCTTTCACAGTTTCTCTTTGTCTCTAACCGTAGATCTACCCTGGGCAAAATTGGGAAGTTTTCAAAATTTGTCTTCTTCCTACCTCTAAGAGATTAAGTTGTCAAGTACCTCACATAAGGCCTCTCTCTTGGAGTGGTATAAACCCTAGATGGATGCTTGTGCCCAGGCCGTTGTAATTCAGGCCTGAGTAAAATGTCTCCACTGGTGGGAACTTCCGGCCGGTAGGGAAGATGTTTTGGTTCATGCCTCACTACTCCTTACATTACGATGGTGGGCAGTCCCCACTACAGACTCTGAGCAGTTGTTCTGTCACCACATTGCGAATGCCAGGCAAAAGCAGAGTAAGAACTGCACATTGTGAGATGGGACACGGGTGCCAGTCGCGAGAAGATTCATGTTGACTCCCACAGCGTTACTTTGGGAGATGGGTAAATGGAGGTGTCACCATGAGAGGGAGGATTCTGGAAGAGGAACAGGCACAGGGAAAGACAGCCGGTTCCACTTCACACACGACATTTGAGGTGTTGTAATTGTACCAGGAGTTGAAATGCCACATGAATTTGTGAGATTCTTTCATGGTTTTATCCCCCATGGTCTCCCTGAGGATGGAGATTTTTGTCTCTCAAGAATCCAACAGTGCAATTTTTGTGGCTAGCACATTGCCTGGCACTTGGTACAATGTCCAATAACTGGAATTTGATGAGTGAATGAATTGCATTGGTAGCAGAGAAATCTAAATTCAACAATACATTCAATAAATCCCACCTGGACGTGCCAGGCACTGCACTAGACTCTTCCATTTCCACCAAGCCACAACCCCGTGAGGTTACAAAGTATCATCACTCTGCGAACACTGGGCTAACAGGGCCTGTGACCAGCTGGTAACTGGGAAAGCTCGGCACAGACCCTCAGCTTCTTCTTCCGAGACTAAGGCTCTTTCCATATCCCACTACCGCGCCTGACCTCAATACCATGACAGGGGTTTCAACCCATAGACTGATCAAATAAACATACTGGATTCACACGATCTGCCGTATGGGTCAGATGCATGTAGGTACAGTCCCCATCTCCACTGTTTACTAGCCCATATCATCTTGGGGAAGCTATTTTTCCTCCATGCACCTCAGTTTCCTCATTTTAAAAAAAGGATGACAAAACCATCAACAAAATGAAGACAACCCACTGAATGGGAAAATATCTTAGCCGATGAGGAGTTGATATCCAAAATATGTAAGAAATCCATTCAACTCAAAAACAAAAGAATAAACAATCTGATCAAAAAATGAGCAGAGGACATGAAAAGACATTTCTCCAAAGAAGACACACAGATGGCCAACAGACATATGAAAAGATGCTCGCTAATCATCAGGGAAATGCAAATCAAAACCACGAGATACCATCTCACACCTGTCAGAAAGGCTATTATCAAAAAGTCAACAAATACCATGTGCCAGCAAGGATGTGGGGAAAAGGGAACCCTGTGCACTGTTGGTGGAACTATAAGTTGATGCAGCCACTGTGGAAAATAGTAGGGAGATTCCTCAAAAAAACTAAAACTAGAACTACCATACAACCCAGCAATTCCACTTCTAGATATTTATCCAAAGAAAACAAAACGCTAATTCGAAAAGATATATGCACCCCTACTTTTACTGCAGCATTATTTACAACAGCCAAGATATGGAAGTAATCTAGATGTCCATCCATAGATGAATGGCTAAAGATGTTCTATACACACACACACACACACACACGACGCACGCACACACACACACAAAATGGAATATTAATCAGCCATAAAAAAGAATGAAATCTCACTATTTGTGACAACATGGATGGACCTAGAGGGTATCATGCTGAGTAAAATAAGTCAGGCAGAGAAACACAAATACTGTATGGTTTCACTTATATGTGGACTCTGAAAAAAAGGGGGGGAATGAACAAACAAAACAAAACACAAAAAGACCCATGACTCATAGCGACAGACTAAAGGGATGGTTACCAGAGGGCAGGGGGTGGGGGATGGGTGAAAAAGGAGAAGGAGAATATAGTCAATAATACTGTGAAAAGTTTGCACGGTGACAGATGATTACTAGTATTAGGTTGGTAACAAAAGTAATTGTGGTTTAAAAAGTTAAAAATAATTGCAAAAACCGCAACTACTTTTGCACCAACCTAATAGCCTCAGTGGGGTGACCACATTGTGAGGTATAAACATGTCACATCCCTGTGTTGTACACCTGAAACTAATAGAACTGATATAATATTGTATACCAACTATACGTGTATCTAAATAACAATTTTTTAATTTAAAAAAACAAACAAGGATGACAAGGGTACCCATCTCATAGGAGTTTTCAGTGTGAGAATGTTGGTAGAAGTTCCAGGCACGTGATAAGGGCATGAACGATGGTGTTTATCATCTTCGTCATCACCCCTTGGCCTCCCTCCTCGAATTATCTGATCCTTAGAGTCTGTTAAGTGCAATAAAAGCTGTGCTTGCTCACTGAACCCAGGGTGACGCTCCATCTCAGCGTCCCTGGCACTGTCTAGGTTTGGTGCACGCCAGGCCTGGTGTGGAGATCCAATGTGCCCAGGCACTGGCCCAGCAAGCCCTGCCCTGTCTAACCTCTCCTGCAGAGCAAGCTGTCCCAGGCAAAGCAAGAAGCTCCACGTTTGAGTCCAGTCTTTCTGCTGGCGTTTCCCCTCTGGCGAGAGAGACCATGACTTATGCCTCGAGGTGATTCATAAAGGGAACAATAACTGGACAGTAATAATAAGCTCGTGAGCACCCCAAACCTGCAGCCTCCCCCTGCGGCCCGTACCCCTTGCCTCCCCAAGCACGAAAGAGGCTGTGTGGGGAGCAGGATTACCGGCACCACTCGCCACACAAATGGAAATGTTCTGAGCAAAGTGTGTGCCAATCAAATATTTATAAATCAAACCACATCCTAAAGGCACTAGGGGAGTTGGCTGGTCAAAAGAATGCTACTTTGCAGCCCTTTCTAAAGGGCAGACTCCTTCTCTTCAGTGAAATCCCTCCCGCCCCTTGTTTTCCAGGCAGTCCAGGTTTCCGTTCTCTGGTTTGCTATGACTCGGCACCTAATAGTAAAGGAACTTTGCTTCCCACCGGCTTGGGCCAAAAGTCAAAACAGCTTTCCACATGACCAAGGGGGACAAAGCTGGGCCCTACTGCCAAAAGTCAGAGAGCGGGACAGGTCTTCAGGCAGGAAAGCTCTCCCCAGCGGGGTGTTGTCACCTTGGTCGGGTGTGATGCCAAAGGACTCCCTCGCTGCCCTCCCTCCCCACACACCCCTTATCTGGTTATACAGGAGGGATTTTTCTAGATATACTTTTTTTTTTTAAATACTATCGCACAGTCCATGGACTGTACCAAAATTTTCCAGGCACCTTTTTTAGACCCTAAAGGAAAAGCAGACGCCTTTACACATTCTAAGAAAAGTCCTTTTCAGATATATATGTATTCCAAACCACTGGAATCTTTTTCCCACAAACTCAATTTTTTTTTTTTTCCTCGCCGTCTTTCTCTCATGTTTTACGGAGCCCGGCTTGTGGCTACGTTTTAATTATAAATGCCACTGACATAAAACAACCTCACGGAGTTCTGAATGAGGCTGACCTCACTTTGGGTAAACACAGCCAAGGACGGGAAGTCTCAACCCAGAATAAACCACGCACGTAATCTCTTTTGGCCTCTCTTCGGAGAGCAGAGGTGGAAAGCAGCCCTCAAGGCCATGGGTATACTACAGAAGCAAAACTTCCCTCCGCACCTTTGTCGCGTGACCTGGACCAGCAGTAATCTTACCTTTAAACATTCCTGGGGTGGGACAGGACGATGTGAGCCAGGATGGCTAGGGGCCCAGCAACCCTTGGACCCTCAGCAAGGCTCCGTGCCCCGATGTTCCCTTCTCTTGGCACCGACAGGCTCAGATCACCTTTTCCTTCTTTCTCTCCTTGGAAAGTAGGAATCACATCTCTTACTGCAAATAAACTACTGCTAAGAGCTAATGGAAGGCTGTGGGGAGCAGAAGAGAAAACCAGAGATACAGACTTACAGTTGCTCAGAAAAAAAAGGTAGAACATCCAGGGCGGGGGCCAGCACATCCACTCAAAACTCTGGGTCCCGTAGGTTTCTCTAAGTAAAGACCCAGGAAGGCGTCCAAAAGGATGAGCAGGGGCCAGGGAGGAGCACCAACCATCAGTCAGGTGATCTTGTAATTTCAGTAACTTGTCATTTATTTTTGACACATAGGCCATTCCCAAACAGCACACCCTAACGCACTCCTACGAAAACAGCAGGACTCTGGGTTCTACTGGGGACACTTATGGTCACAGACCCAACAAGCAAACACTTCCAACCTTCTTGCAGCACATTTTTATAGTGCTTTGTAACTTTGATTTCTACAAGACATTTATGTCTATCCCTAGACTACCTTTTTAAAAACCGCTTCCCATTTTTTCTCCTAAGTCATAGCTTGCTGTCTCCACTTCAGAACTGGGGAACAATAGGAACCCTATGGACTCAATGACTTATCTCATTTTTTAAAACATACTTGCCCCTTCAGGCTTGGGAGAACTTTAGAGGCACTACCCTTCCTGCTCACAGATAATAAGCCCTAACTTCCCAGCGTGGGATAAAGAGCAGAGGTTCCTGCCCCTTTCTCTGGTGCTAACCAGGTGGAAGGTGCTAGAAAAGGAAACTGAACACAGCAGCTGTGGCTTTAGTGGCCCCTCACCCCTGTCCTGCCTCTCCAGCTTGCCTGGTCGCCTGTTTGCCCCTCAGAAGACTCACCATTATGGAAACTTATGTGCAGGACTACATGGTCCCTGGGGTCAAGCCTGAGCTGGATCATAGAACATCGCGGGGTTATCAGGAACAAGAAACGGAAGTCTTGGCCATCTCTGAGTGTTTGCCCATTGACTAAAACCAGGCTTCCTAAGTCAACCATGCCCTGAAAAGTACAAAGGAGAATTCCAACAACACCAGCACCCCGTCACCCAGAGTTGCCAGTGTTAGCAGCCAGCTGTTCTTGCCTTAGAATTGTGTTTTTAAAGAAATGAAGAGTTTGCGTGCAGGAAAGTTGCCTCCTTGCCCCTCTCCAGTCTTAAAACTTCTTCATCCTCCCCAGAGCAGCCACGGGAGTGAATCTGGTCTGTCTCTAGGGCACATTTTTAATATTTTACTCCTTATATATTAATGAGCTATGCACATTGTTTTGTGTTTTTTTACAAAATCTTCATCAACGATTTACTCTAACTATTGCTTTGTAATTTTCTCTTTTCACTGTATGTTATTTTCTGCTTCTCTTTGAAAGAATATATACATATACGAGTATACAAGTATGTATATATAAATATACATGTAGATATGAGAGAGAAAGGGAGAGTGTCTTGTTATACTTGTCGCGCTTTTGTTTGCTCTTAGCTCGGAAACAAGTGGGTTTTTTGCTGTTGTGTTGCTTTATCACTCGTAGGGTAGTCTGTACCCCTAACTGGGAATGAGCCCTGAAGGCAGGGCCTCTGTCTGGCATTGAGCTCAGTCCCCAGCACACAACAGACAGTCAATGAATGCCTGTTAACTGAATGGCTTTCCCCAAGCCTCCAAGAGAGAGGAGCTCCTGCTTCAGCCAGGCTGTGGACGAGCTCCTCTCTCTGCGTGTGAGCCCCTTTCTCATGCTCTCTCCTTCCCACTCTTCCTCAGCAGCAGCTGCAGGAGGATGTAGGTTTGGAAACCAGGAATGAAGTCACAGTAGGGAGTTGGACACCTAGTCGGTTACACGAGCAGCTCGGGCTGGGTGTTACTCCTTCCTGCCAGCTCTGCTTGGAGAAAGATATATGTTTAGGAAACTTAGCCAGAAAGAAATCCAGTGAAAATGAGCTATGAAACTTGGACATCCTGGAGAAATAATATTTACAGAGGAAACTCTTGAGACGAACTCTCACCAGTGTAACAAGCCGGGTGTTGGGGCTCATGGCCGAGAACGGAATCCTGTGCCAAGCAGCCCTTGCTCATGTTTCCCTCCATGAGGCTTTGATACAGCCAAGAGGGGACTCCACAGACGGCAAAGTCAACTCTACTTACCCCCGTAGCAAGATGAATGGCAACTATTTAAGACATAGAACAGAAATGAACTAGGAAGTGAAAAGCTCTACACAAATCTTCCTCGGTGAAAATGATGTGTCAGTGTAGGTTCATCAGTCATAACAAATGGACCCCTCCAGTGGGGAATGATGACAATGTGGGAGAGTGTGGGGGGGTGGGGGGGGTGGGGAGGGCAGGTGGCAAATCTCTGTACCTTCCCCTCAATTTTGCCGGGAACCTAAAACTGCTCTAAAAACTAAAGTCTATTTTAAGAAAAACATTTTAAGACAATTTTAAGAAAAAAAATCTTTGATTACCTAAAAGGATTTGCCCTTTGGGATTTCCGTTGCACCTACAATGTGTTTGACTAAATCCCCACATCTATGGGCGGTCGATGGGAAAAAGTCCCAGGGAACCAACATCACATCATTCCATGGCTACAGAAGGGATCCTGGATGACCATCTGCCATCTTGCACATGTCTGACCTTGAACACAAGGGAGTCCAACAAGGGGAGTGAGTTTGGCTTGATTTGGACCAATGTTTCCCATAACTGGAGCCCAAGGTATTGTGTGAAAGAGAGGAAAAGGCAGGATACTTGGAATGCCCAAACCTGGGTTCTGGTCATGGTTTTGCCCCTGATTATAACTTGGGTAACCTAGTCTCTCGCCAAGCTTCAGTCCTCTCACTGGTAGGACAGAACCAGGGCCATTTCATCCAGGGAATGCTGTGAGGAGCGATGAGGTCACCTCAGCACAGTGGAAATGATAGTACCACGCTCTTGCCATGCATTAGATCATTTACTCCCCACAACAACCCCATGAAGCAGGTACTATCATTATAGATAAGGAAACTGAGGTAACCAACTTGCCCAATGATCAAGCCTGGATTTATCTTCATGCAGTTTGATTCTGGAGCCTACGCTCTAATTTTACGCTATTTATATGAAGATCGAAACTCGTATACTGCCTCGAACATCATAGGTGACCCATAAATGGTCATCCCCTTCCTTCGGTCTGTCTTAATCATACAGGATTATGCAGAAAAATTGATAGGAAAAAATGTATGAGGAAGTTCTATGAAAACACAGAGCATTTAAAACAAAACAAAACAGCTGTACTGAGGTAAATTCACATAGCATACAATTCACTGATTTAAAGTGTACCATTCAGTGGGTTTCCTTATATTCAGAGTTGTGCAATCATCTCCACAATCGATTTTAGAGCATTTTCATCACCCCAAAAAGAAACCCTATGCTTCTTAACCCTGTGCTTCTCTCCTCCATCCCCCTCTCAGTCCCTGGGTACCACTCATCTACTTTCAGTGTCGATGGGTTTACCAATTCTTGACATTTCATTTAAATGGAGTTACAAAATATGTGGACTTTTGTGACTGGCTTCTTTCACTTAACCATGTTTTCAAGGTACATCCATGTTGTAACGGGGATCAAAACTTTGTTCCTTTTTATTGCTGAATAATAGTCTATTATATACAGCATTGTTATTAAGTGTATTTACTTGCTTTACAGACTGATAGAGCTGGAAAAAACACTTTAGAGACTGAATCCAAACCCCTGTCATTTTATTGATAAGCAGACTGAGGCCTAGAGATTAAATAGCCTGGCCAAGGTCACCCAGAAGGTTGGTGGCAGGTCCCAGCCGTGAGCCTTACAACTCTCAACTTATTCCCATTTTACTTTACTCCATGAGGTGATACTGGAACTATAATTCAAGGAGTACAGCTTATTAATGATGGGTCAGCAGAATCACCTCTGCAACTATTAGCCTAACATCATTCACTCAGCAAGTATATACTGACTGTCGCTGGAGGGCAAGGCACCGTGTGAGGTGATGGAGACCTAAGATGGGAAGGACAGACAAGATCCCTGCCCTTCCTCCCAAATGCACATTCTCCAGGGGAGGCAGAAATAAATGACTAAACCGCTAAGTGATAAAAATAATTGTACTTTGTATACAGTGCCATGGAGGAAACAAACAAGGGGCTGAGAAAGACGCTAACGTGGGGACCAGGGTGTCACTGGCAGGGTGCTGAGGTGGGAGTAGTGGTAAAGGGACCTACTGTCCAGACAACTGTATTGTAGTTACTTGGTGGAACAGGTCTCTCTGAGGAGGGGTGTTTAGGCTGAGGCCAGGAGGAGGAGAAGGACCAACTTTGTGAGCATCAGGGGGAAGAAGGTGCCAGACAGAGGGTAGAGCACATGCAAATGTCCTGCGGTGGGAGAGAGCTTGGTGTGTTGAAGGAGTTGAATGGCTGGCGTAGTGACTGATTTGAGGCTAGGACCAGGGAGGGCCCATATCACCATGGAGACCCTTTGCCCTCTTCTCTCCGAGCTAACCGAAGTGAGGAGGACCTGTGGGGAAAGCGATCGGGGGCTTCCAGTTTCCCTCCTATGAATTAGATAAACTCCACTTACCACAGAAGGCTAGAGGGGGCCCTGAGTCTCTGGAGCCAAGACTTCCAAGGACAAGAGAATTGTATCTTCAATAAGGGCGATAGAACTATGTATTCCCCTTGGGATGAATCAGAAGATAAGGAATCAGAAGAGGAAAATGAGAAAATACAGGCATGCTACTAGGGAAGTGGTTAAATGGTTATGGTACAGCCACATCATGGAATACAATTCAACGGGCAAAAAGAACAAGGTTAACTCAGTAACGAATTGGAACAATCTCCAATTAGTTGTTAAGAAAACAAAACAAAACAAAAAACAATGTGCAGAATTATATATATAGTATCTTACCATTTGCATTTTAAAAACGCGGGAGGGATAACGTGTTTGCTCATATATGCATAAAATCCATGTAGAAGGATACACATAAAATATATCTAGGAGGGTATGCTTGTTTGTCTGTCTCCCGGAGAAGGTGCTCTGGGAGGATGGACAGGGTTTCATCGTTTCTGTTTACCATTGTATCCCTACCAGTTGCCAGTGGGAGGTGGGAGAGAGACTTTTCAGTCTCCTCTTGTTTTTTCCAAGTTTGAAACATGGGAATATATTTCCTATTCAAAGAAATTATATAAAAAATGAAAATGAAGAAAAAGCAGTGAGGTGTCTAGATGTGCCAACTAAAGCCCTGTGTCCCACCCCCTGACTCTGACAAAGCTGACTCTTAGAGAGGTCAGCTCACCTCCTGAGGAACTACTGAGTGATCACTGGTCCCTTGTCTAGATTTCACTCCCAGTCATAATGATGCTTGTGCCAGTCTGGTGACCAAAGAAACTGTCCAGAAAAGTCCAATATTATCTTTGATTCCAAAAAGGTGAACCGTCAAAGCATCTCCCTCCAGAACCACGGTATCGGACTCCAATGAGATTTCCAGCAGTGGGCAAGGCAGCTTGGGAGTATCCAGTCAGCGCAAATGGGGAGAATGTAACTCAGGGTAACTCACATCCTTGACCTCAACCTTGAGGTTTCTCATCCTCAGCACTAGTGACTGTTGGGCTGAATAATTCTTTGCTGTGAAGGGCTGCCCTGTCCATTGTAGAATGTTTAGATGCATCCCTCACTTCGACCTGTTAGATGCCAATAGCACCACCCCCTCCAGCTGGGACAACCAAAAAAGTCTCCAGACATGGCCAAATGTCCCCTGAAGAACAAAACTGCCCCCAGGTGAGAACCACTGTTCCCATCCCTGCATTTCCAGGTAAATGCTTCATTTTCCCAGTCAGAAGCCAGGATTTCCCCTCTGTCTTTACCCAGTCGGGGTTGCCACAGAGGTTGGGGGTTGACTGAACTTCACTGTGAGTGAGTTGTTCCTTGAGTTTCAGATGTGCCAACCAATCCAACTTCCTGGGAACCTCTTCTATCTGGGAAAATAACACTATCGGGTTTTGGAAAACAACAATCTGTTGATGAGAAAGACTATCCCAGGCCTAGAAGGCCCAGGTTGTAAAAAGTCACCCCGAAGGCAGGATGATAACTAAAGCAGACTACACGCAGGCTGTCGAGTCGCCCACTCTTCAGCACCCCACGGCCGCTGGGACCACGGAGCCCAGAGAAATGAATGTGCCACTTCCTCCCGTGATTATTTCCCTCCAGGTGAAAGAGAAAGGAGTGCGGTGCTGTGACAGTGCGCGGGGTCATTTCGTAAGAAACAGAGGGACGGGTGGGCATGCCTGCTTCGTCTCGCCTTCTCTCAAGAACATAATTCCCAACGGGCAGCTTTCTTTGGAGGGCAAAGAAAAAGGAACTGTATTTCTATGTTTTGATTAATCTGAGGTTCATCCTTGAGGGCCCTGTGAAATGAATGAGCAGAATTTTCCGTGGCTAACTGTCCTGGCCGCCAGGCCCTACTGGCAAAGGCCGAGTGTTTATTTACTTTTGCTCGTGTTATTTTTATTTCAGTTCAGCTGCAGCTCAGTGCGGAAAGCGTGGGGGAGGTGTATATAAAGAGCACCGAGAGTGGCCAGTACTTGGCCATGGACTCCGACGGGCTTTTGTACGGCTCAGTAAGTATGAGGCTGACAAGCTTCCAGACTCCGCCAAGGTTTGAGGTTTCCAAAAATCTTGTTACGTTGAGTGATACAAATTATAAAGCAACAATTAGTCTCTGTTTGTTATTTTTTCCAGTAGGATTCCCACCCTCTGCCCTGCTTTATTTTAGGCATACACATAAAAGAGTTTCTTGTGGTATTCTCTTAAAATACTCAAACGTATTATCACACAGACAAAGAGGAGACATTGATTGAAATTTTGGTAACTCATCCGTCACTCATTCCAGAATACCTGGTCCTGCTTCATTCATTCATTCCAAGACTGTTTCTTGAGCACCTACCACGTGCTACAGGTGTGTCCCCTGTGCTTTTTACAAAAACTACAGAGCCCAGATTCCAGTCATTGATATGTCACACGTAAACTTTGAAAATAGCCCTTTTATTCTAGAAGGGGCACCTAAAAGGATAAAAAGTTTAATAACTTAATTTAACAACCATTTGTCAAATACCTCCTGTGTCTAAGTACAGTCAGGTACTGAAAGGGATATAAAGATAAATCAGCCACATCCCTACCCTCGAGAAGCAGTCAAAGAGTTTATTCACTAGCTGAAACCTCCACATTGTCTCTCTCCATCCCTCTCAAGTTAATTTATGTAGGTTTAACTCTGCATATATATGCTGGTCTTTGAGAGAAAAGAATAGAAATACTAATAGAAGCGATCTGCCTTTGCCGCTACTGGTATCTCTGGGAAAAGATTTGACTAGAAAGAGAGCTGAAGGCAATGGCCCCGGTTTTGAAATTATTTCTGGATTTCAATGATCCTTTCTCTGTATCCTGACAACTAATAATTAAGGCTTAGCTGTAATTCACAGCCAAAGCCAAGCCCCTTTCTTCCCTTTTAAGAAGATGTAGGCCTATAAAAAGGCAGCCAGGAGGGTGATTTTAGTCTGGAGATTCTTTTCACTTCTATCAAATTGCCAAGTGGCGGTGGGTACAGGAAATGCTCTCTTGAAACTGTAACCTCAGCCAAAGTTTGGGACGTGAACACAGTTCAGTATTTTTCATGCTCCCACTAGGGGACTGGAGATGGGTCACCAGAGAGTAATAGGTAGCCCCCAGTAGGCTGTTTGCTGAAATACGGATCAAGTGGGACCACGTCAAAGGGTTTGGAGCTAGGCAGTGACTGCTTCATAGGGCGTAGACTTTTTTTTTTTTTTTAAGTGGTTCTTCCAATTGGTAATAAAACCAATTGGCCAAGGAATCCTTCAGTCTCAGGCTCATAACTGAATCTCATGCTTCTGCCATTTTGGCAAGTTACTCGCCCACTCTTAACTTTATCTGAAATGAGAATCATAATGGAGAGGGGCTACCAGCATCCGCGGCTTAAGAGACACAACGAACAGAAGCCATCCACCAGCGTGGCCGGCACAAGGCACTCCGTGCACCGTAGCTATGAAACAAATAATCAGTTTCTACATCCCTGACCCTCATGATTTCTTAGGTTATACGTTACAGTTTTATGGCTTTTCCTCCTTTAAATTACTTGTGATGTTTATTGTAACTTTCTTTTACTTATATAAAAATACTGGGGGAGAACCCCCCAAATCTGATTTCCTCTAGGCTCCAAACACCCCCTTCTCCCACCATTGTCTTGGCCATCACTGTAGTTCACCTGATTCAGAGGGTGGTCTAATATATTACGCCTAGCAATTTATATATTTACCTATTGACAAGGATAAGTTCTAAAATACCTCAGAGCTCTTAACAGATTTTAGGTATCAATCCATCTTGATACAAATTTGTGTCTGTGCGTGTGGAAAAGACATATTGATTAAAAAAATAAGTTTGAAAGGCTATATACTAACACATTAATCTATTTATGTATGGGGGTAGTAAATGGCTAATTTTATAATATGTGAATGCCTTGTTATATTTTCCAAATTTTCTACAGTGGGTAAATATCACCTATGTAATTGGGAGGAAAGCATGTTAAATATAAAAAAAGAAAACAATTAATACAATAGTTGTGAATCAACTGTTAACCTCCAGGCCCTTGGCATTGCTCCAAATGGGTAACAAGAGCTGACAAATCCTGGTTGGGGGGCAGACGTAGCACTTCCGATCGGGCCCGCTGACTCACCTCTGACTCAGTCATTCTGTGTGTGTCTCCTGCTGTAGTGTAATAGAGACCTCAGGCAGGGAACATGGCCATGCTCAGCTTGGTCAGCGAACACAGGCTTGACGCCCACTGAGGGGTGTCATGGGGTGAGCCCTCCTTACAGGGGAGTGGGCAACCCACACAGGTCCAAAACTGCTGACCTCCTCCCACCCCTGACAATGGGCATCAAACACTACTGCCTGGATAAGTTCCTTTAGGAGCAGCAGTCATCCAATTAAATACTGCATGTATGTCCCATCTTGCTGTCAAATGACCCAGTGTCTCACCCAGTTGTCACTGCACCAGACTACAAATGAATAAGCAACAGCGTACTTCCTGTTACAGAGCTCCTTACTTTTCAAGGATGACAGTATTGCGTGCTTTACATGATGTCAAGAATCAAATTAAATTCACCACCTCGCTGGTGAGCACCGATGATTTGCAAGGTTCTATGTTTAGGGGTACACGATTCCATCTTCCCTCAACAGGGCTTACAGTCTAATAGACAAACAAATAGAGAACAATGAACAATAGGATTGGAAACCACCAGAAAGGGACCCAACAAACACTGTGTATGAAGAGATCATACAGAGACCACATAACTTGGAACTGGAGCAAACTCAATATGCAACATAAGTATTTTAATACACCTAACTGTTTTATGTCCAAATATAAAACATGTATTCTAAAATGTTGACAAATAGAAAGTTCAAATAACTGAGGTTCCTCCCACTCTCTAACAGATGAATTCCAGGCAAAAAAGTAATTGTTGGTACATTTTTTTAAAGTAAGCACCCTATTTAATATGTTGTAGCTATCTTTCTAGCTTAATAAATTTACAGCTACTTTGGATTCCACTGTATATGGATGTACCACTATGCACTTAACCAATCAGCTTTCCATGGATATTAAGGTTGCTTCCAGTTTGGTACCATGACATCCATAGACCATCCTCGAAAATACAGTTTTACACTTGCTCACCTATCTCCTAAGGTCAGTTCCTAGAAGTGAAATTGCTGTGTCAAAGGTAATGCATAGTTAAAATTCGGATAATATTGCCAAACTACCCTCAGAAAGGTTTCACCAATTTATCTCACCAACAGTGCACGAAGCGTGCCTATTTCCTACACTCGCGCCAATACTAAAACTTGTAAAGCTTTTTGCTCTTTGCAGATATTATCGCCAACATATGTTAAATCATTTTTAATTTGCATTTTCTTGCTAGCAAAATCGAATGTTTTCATAGGCTTATTGCCCATTTTTAAAACAGCAGACATAGCATGCCATTTTGATACCATTAGAAGTCTATGTCTGTATGGCTTTATTTACGTCTCTCTGTGTGGACGTACACAAAGATGTAAGGAAGACAATGTCCATCGCCTGTTGCCTGGATCTAAAGTGGGTGAGCTTCGGGGTGTTTTCTTCTTTTTTTTTTTTTTTTAAGTGGTGATTTTTAAAAAGTACAATTTTTTTTTTTATAAGTAGCAAAACCTATCTTCAGTTTTAAAAGAACTTTAAGTTCCAGGATATATTTTATGCTAGTGAAAATTACCAGGATGTGTGTGTGGGAGGAGAGGGGGAGGAGGAAAAACAAATCACCAGGATGAAAAATACTCTTAGTAGGTTTTCATTTATTCTTCACTGCCAAACTTAAAAGCCCCCGCTGCATCACAGCCTCCTTTTACCTCTTTGGGACATTTTTCATGGTCATGCCTATGGGCCAGGCCTCTAGGGACAAAAGGCCCAGCCCTGCCCTTCAGGCGCTTATAGTCATTTAGGATCTTCCCAGTGGGAGACTCTAGGATCCTGCGGACAACAAATGGAAGGGGAGCTTACGGTAATTGCAAACAGTAACAGCAAACGTATGTTGAAGGCTCATTATATGCTGGGTCCCGTTCTAAGTCCTCATTACCACCCTCAGAAATAAGCTCCATTATTATCCCAATGTCACTGAAGAAGAAATTGAGGCACAGAGAGCCTCAGTAACTTGCCCAAGGTCACACAGCGAGCAAGCAGAGGAACCCCTTGTAAAACCACTCACTAATAGTTCTACTCTGTTTTGGGTTTACTGTTTTAGCAGACACCAAATGAGGAATGTCTGTTCCTGGAAAGGCTGGAGGAAAACCATTACAACACCTACACGTCCAAGAAGCACGCAGAAAAGAATTGGTTCGTTGGGCTCAAGAAGAATGGAAGCTGCAAGCGCGGTCCTCGGACTCACTATGGCCAGAAAGCAATCCTGTTTCTCCCCCTGCCAGTCTCCTCTGATTAAAGAAACCTCTCCTGGGTGCGGACCACGCCCGAGGAGCCTGCAGGGGTCCTCACTGGTTGACGCCAGATGTCCCCTTGACCATTCATTGGCTGCGCTAACCCCTGGTCCACAGAGCCTGCATGTGTAGGCAATGCGCTTCTAAATGCCCGGTTCACTTTCTTACAGAGCCCTTTACCCCAGCACAGTTTGGAACAGAGGGACCAAATTGCTTCTAGGGGCCAACTGGCTTGCCAGTCTGGGTCTGGTTTGGAGGTCCAGTTGCCTCCGGGCACCTGCTGCAGGCTGAGCCTCCCAATGCAAGGTGGGGCCAAGAGAAGTGTGTTCAGGGAGCTGCCCAGTGGGTCGTTAGTAACTGCATACAATCCCTCTCCTGAGAAAACCCTGTCCGCGATTCCCCCAAACATCTGGCAGGTCCCCCTTTCATCCTTTCAATACCCACAAATATCAGCAGAGAAGCTACAGCCTGGTTAGAGGAAAGCAGCGTTCCATGAGTAGAAACATGGATGAAGAAATGCCCTCTCAAGAACAGAAGGTATTAAAGTGGCAAAGGGAGATTTGACTCTAGCTTAGGAGGACGGGATCTCAGTGCAGAATAGATGAAGGACGGGAGGCTCAGCCACAGAATAAATGCAGAGCCTTGGGAGTCCTTACGATGCCTTGACTTTCCCAAGGTTATTCGGCAGCAGGAAACCCTTGGATGATGTCAGGTGGACAGCATGAGAAGTGGGTTCTTGATAAAAGCAAGGACATGAGATGTTGGTAAACTCATTTGGGTCGAGGAGTGATGAAAAAGAAAGGAAAACAAGGGCTGAAGGTTTGTTATTCCCTACAGAGGATGATTCTAGCGATGAGAAGGAAAGACAAAGGGATGCCATGCCATGACGTGTGCTTGGCCACCAGAAAGCAGAGGCTTTGGGGTCCCAGGTCAGTGCTTAAAAATCATACAGGGAGCTCGGTTGAATGTAGATTTCGGTTCAGTGGGTCTGGGGTACAGTTTTTATGTTTGTAACAAGCTCCTAGGAGAAGCAGATGCTGCTGCCGCCCCCTCCACCCCCACCCTTTAAGTAGAGGTCCTGAAGAATGTCAGTCAAAGGAAGGTGGCTCAACCCCCACTCCCACCCTCTTGCTCCTCACCCTTAAAAACACTGTAGTGTTCAGGCAGCATCGGCAGAGTTATGCCTGTGTTAATTAAGGAGCATGGATTTCAGGGGCTTTGGCCCATTGCCTATAAAATGCCCATTTAGAAGATAAACAAAAACATACTTCAAAAATGTTAAACCCTCACAAACAGCTTTTCCCAAGAGACCATTTGTGTTCCGATTACTTGCATAAATATGCTTCCTGCTTAAAGTAAACTTGACCCAAGTGGCTAGCAAATTAGAAACACCATTCATCTTTGACATATGATACTGTTGCCATGTAAAGGCCTTTAATAAGCCATTTAAATTTACTGTGAGACTGTATGTTTTAATCACATTTAAAAATATATAGTTCAAAGGCAGTTAAACGGATTAGCATCCAGCCGCTGAGAATGATAACAAGATACGATGTATAAGCTACTCAGTTATCTACTACTTATACTACATTTACCTGTAAAATTAGATTTTTCTTTGTTTTCCACTGTGCTGTTAGAACTTTTTCTTTGAAAATGAGGACTCTTAAGCAATGGCATGACAATGGTGGATAAAAACCGATGAGTGTTAGCTTATGTTTGATGAGGAATTGAAGGGATGGTTGATTGAAAAACAATTCCTCAGCAATCGAACTGTCATATTGAGAATGGAAGAAAAAGGACGATTTGTGAAAGTTCAAAGCAACAGTACAACTGAGGAACTTAACGTTAACACTGGTGAATAATACCATCCTGCGTTTCTACAACAAAACGATTCATAACTATGTTTGTTTTTGTAACTTGGATAAGGTGATTCTATTTTATATTAGTAAATCTTTGCAGGCAAGTTGGGGATAGCGCACTGTGGCTTCACATCTCTTTACTACGAAGATTTGGCCAGAAAAAGGTACCCAGAGAGGAAATCCAAGATATTTATAATGGTCCATAATTTTTATGCATGAATCAAATTCAAGGATAACATTGGCCAAGAAAGCTTAAATACTGTTGCTAGCAGATGAGACGAAAGTCTGTGGTTTCCGAGACCCAAAGCACTAGAGAAGAAACACTACTGTGATGGTGACACCCTCAGACCAGTCATTATTTGTGTGTTTGTGCGATGAATATTTATGAAGTGCCCACTGTGTGTCAGGCACTGTACTGGGTATTGAGGCCCCGGAGAACCTTGTCTGTCTGGTTTGCTGCTGTATTCTCTCCCAGGGCATTAGATTTATGATGAAAGATGCGATGGATTCATTTCTTTCAGTCAAGTAAAAACTGACTTCATAGGTTCCTGCTGAATAAACAGCAAGTCTCAGAAACCCAGGTTTTGGAAGAATTAGCAACCCCCAGCGTAAGATAAACCCCCATCAAAATGTCACAGGATGTGGCAAGGCAAACCTAATGTTTTCAACTGTAGAACCGTGTCAGCTCAGGGGGACCACTTTCAAATCAGGAAGAGAGCCTGTCAGATCTGGTAAGAAGGAAGTGGTTGGCTGCTCCCCACTCCATTTGAAACATGCTCTCGTTCCTTAAACACGGAACATTCCCGTTGCTCTCTCTCTTCCTCGAGTAAGTCTTGCAGCCATCTGCCTGTCACATGCCTCTCGTATGGGTTCATTTTCAGGCCGACCATGATGAGCTGGCTGACATGCTGTACAAAGCATCAGGAACATATATGCTTTTGATTGTTTTCAATGTGCTGGTGGAGGTGGTGGTGATCTGTTTCCTTGGAAGGGATGATAACAAAGCCTTCTATGGCCAACAGTGTGTACTTACAAACACTGGCCAGAGCAGCACATGCTACTCAAGATCAGCTCCTTGCTTTGTGTCGGAGGTGATGGAGCCCAAGTCCTCAGCCTTGTAGAACATGACGCCAATGGGCTGCAAAGCAGAAGATCCTGTCATTTTACATCACTGTCTCTCTCTCTGTTTTTTTTTTTTTTGCACTTTACAAGTATTAATAAACTTTCCACTAATAGATGATAATGTCTCTGAGTTTCTGAGCATCAAGGTGTCTTATCTTTCTATGGAAGGAACTCCCCTAGCATCCTTGCAGCCTGGCTGCTACACTTGTCACCAGATATGAGACTTTAAAGACTGACAGAAAAAGGTAAGATAGTAACATTTTTCATTTTGTTTGGAAACGTAAGTCAGTATTGGTGCTTTTCTAGGGATCCGTTAGGGAAATATATTCAGAAAATGTGCTCCCTGGAGAGCCAAGCACCATAACTAACTCAGCTGACACTTTTTCGTCCTGGTATAAATCATGCAAAATTATGCTACTATAGTAGAGTCGACCAGCTTGTGCTTAGACACAGATACTGTGACCTGAAAGAAACGTCAAGGATTTATTTACAATTTCAAGTCAATGGTAAGAGTTGCATCTCTTGCATCTCAAGAGTCCTGAAGTGTGGCTACAGGCTCCCACATCGTATTCTCTAAATTATCATATGAAGCAACGTCCCTTTAAATAAACTTCTGAATCTTATGACTTCGTATTCTTAGGAGAAAGTACACTATTGCCTAGACATCGTGGCAGAAGCAGGTCACACACATGCACACAGGCATTTACACGTGCACACACGCCCATACTCACACATGTATGTGCACCAATAAAAAACAGTTGGGCAGTGTTTGCTCACTCTGCTAAATCCACAATCAATCCCTCTGTTTCCTTCGCAACTTGTCTACAGCAATATTTTGCTACTTTTTGGAGCTTGAGCCACACAAGAATGACATTTTCCAGCACATACACACTCTTGTACATATATACAACTGAAACAAAAAATATCACAAAACTATATATATGAGATGCACTCAGATTTTTCTACTACATTGCACTAAAAAAATGCTGGTCAAAATCCATTAAATTGGGTCACGCCATTAATGGCTCACAACCAAACTTTGAAAACACTGGCTTAAAGCAACCATTCTCCATCCCAAAGACAAGACTCAATTGGAATCCTGTATTGTGACATTAGTGTTTTCAAAGACACAGTTTGTTCTTGAAGAAAAAAGATAAGGGGACATCCTGTTACCCAGAAACCACCTGTTCTGAGGGCTTGGTGAATTCTTTTAGCTGGTTTGCTACCAACCATGCAGAATAAATGGAACCATGCAGATCCCACAGGTACCCACTCTTGCCTCCAATGCTGGTCTTAGTGGATTTCTGCTCTCAGAGCCTTGGGGTATTTAATCTCCTCCCCTCCTTGGGAATTCTCATCACTTTGGGTCACTCCCTCCCTAAATCCCACAGTGTTCACATTCCTCTCTTGCACCCTGAATTCCTACTTCCTATCCATTTCTACACAAGACTGAGCCAGGAAAAGGCTAGACACCCAGCCCCCATCACTTTCTGGAATTTACCTTCCTTTCTACCTAGAAAATGTTTATCATCCATGACTCAGTCACAAGAGAAATGCCATTGCTACTGGAATGCATCTGATACGAGGACTTAAAATTCTCATCTTTTCTGAATCAACTAAAAAAAAGCTAACTCTGTCTTAAATGTTTGAGGGGATTAGGGCGGCTGAGAATTGGCCTCTTGTGGGCGAATTGGGCCACAAAGAGTTAAATATAAATGAAGGCATCATTATTCATCTTTATTTGAGTGATACCCTATCTGCTATGGGGAATCTTACACACTTAGCACTGTGGGGTGGTTATGTCAAGGAATATGGAAATAATGATACGTCAAAGACATGCTCTCACCGGCACTTTCACAAATTAACAAAAATTATTTTCAGGAGCAATAGTGCAATGTAAGATTTAAGGCCAACCGAGTAGTGGGACTTGTATGCTCTCATTTCAAAATTACTAGGGACTTGACAACCATCAAAACTGAAATGATAGCTCATAAAAAGTGGCACCCCCTCCTTCCTATTCCATCCCTACACCTGCCCTCCACCCCCAGAAAGAAACTTCCTTAGCCATTGTACATAAAATTTACTCTAGAATCCAGAGAACTCAGAGCCTGGGACATAGGGATCTGACATCGGACTCTCTGGACCCCAGTTATTCATCTAACATTCTCTCAAATTACAAGGGAAATTTACTAAATGACTATTGGGATCTTTCCATAACATTGTAGCCATTTTGTGGTTGACATATTGACCATGACACACTACACTGTTAGCTTTCCACCCTAGTTATAAAATTAAAAAGAGAAACCTGGTCACATACAGCCTGAAGCTAGAGGGTGGCTTTGCTTTATAAAATGCATATATTGTAGGACCCAGTTTTGGGGTCTTGAAAATGTCTGTGATATGGGGAGGAGATGTTTCCCAAATTGCTTCCTTCTCTCTTAGCTTCCCACTGTCACACAGGTTAAATTTACACATTCAGCAGCCAAACATTGGTGTCTGTTTTATTACATAAACAAGCAAAACCTCACTGTGTCCTTCATGTGCTTTTCTATCAGTCTTAATGAAGGGTTGGACGTTCCCTATTTTGGAACTGTGTTCAATTTCAGGATTGATTCACTTGGCTGCTGTGTTTGGGGATGTGAATGAAGGCAGGCAATTTGTGCAAATCATCACAGAAACACACTTCCCTGTGATTTTCACATTTCATGTTTTCCTGCCTTAGGAAAAAAAATTTTTCAGTCTGACCCAGAGAAACATAAAAGCAAGATTTTAGATTATTTTACTGATATACCTTAGCCCCAAACTTTTTCTCCAAAATAAGCTATAGGAATGCTGTTACATACTAACTTGTTTTGTGTGGATTGTAAAAACAGGATTGTTCATAACCTGGGAATATCAACTCTGTTAAGAGTTCAGTAATTTCCTACAGAAATGAACAGTAAAATCGATGGCTCTCTCAAAACAGAACACCTGCATTCAAAACCTTAATTCTGACCTGGGAATGGTATAAATTCTAGGACTGGCCAGATTATTTCTGGTAATGCAAGACAAAATCATAAATCCAAGGTGGCTGTACAAATGAGAGAAAAACTTGTTTCTATATTCTTAGTGCGACCGGTATCTGTCATATAATATTTAATTGAAGTAAAGAAGAGAGATGCGTTTCATAAACTGCTTGAAAATGTGTCACTCCCAAGCAACTTGAACATCTGAGAAGAGTTTGATAGGGCAGAGGGCTACCCCGAACCATTGAGTCCTCAAGAATAAACAACAGCAGTAAGGTGAAAAAACGAAGCCTCTCTCCTCAATTCCCTGACTCATCCACTCATTAATCATTGATTGTCTACCACTGTGTCAGTCAGGGTCCAATCAAGAGATAGAAATGACACCAATAATTTGAATGAAGAAGTTTTAATGGAAAGAACTCTTAACCAGTGAAAGGGGATTAACTAGTACGAGGGGTGAAGAGAGCTCTCGGGAACAGGAACCACAGATGTAGGGAGCAGGTGCTGTCTCCAAGGCTGAGGAAAGCACTTGAAGGGAGGAACAAACTTGAGAGCAGGTCTCCTCTCAAGGACGAGCCGCAGACTTCCTTGGAGAAGGGATGGCGGTGGTTCCCCCACAGGACAGTGGACGATCTCACTGTGGTGCTTTGGGAGCCTCCCAAGGCAGTGCCAGCAAAACTCTCTGGAAGCAACTTGCTGGGCTTGTGGACCAGTAGTTCTTCCGCAGAAGTGCCCACTGGACATTGTGCCATAGGAGCAAGAAGAAAAGCATAGGAACTCCAGAGAAAAGCCCCTTCCTCTCTCAGTGTCCCTCCAGTGCCCTCTGCTGACAAACCTTAAGTTGCATCAGCTGGCAAAGGAGAAATGTTTACAGGGTCCAGCTCCTGTATCCCCAAACGAGGCAAACAAGAGTGCATTTGGATCGTAGGCAACAAATTGGTAACTGGCATGACCATGATTTCGATAGTCTGCTAGACACAGTATTAAAAGATGAATAGATGTCCTTTCCCTTAAAAAGCTTATTATAATAGTGGAGAAAGTTGCTACATAAAAGGACCATTTTATTTATTTATTTTGGCTTTGTTCCCTTTTAAAAAAAAAAAGCTGCTGTCTTTCTAAGCCCTCTGAGCTTCTCTGGAAACCATCATGCATGTTCAAGGTAGTCTCCTGAGATATTGTTAAGTCATTCCCTAACTTAAATCCAGCCAAATCAATGTAATATACATATACAGAAGACAGCTTTGGAGCCAGACTGGCAGAGCTGGAACCCTGGCTCCTCCATTTACTGACTTTGTAACTTTGGACAAGTTACTCAATCTATCTGTCCTCCATTTTTCTCCTCTATAAAATGAGAATATAAATAGTCCCATCCTCACACAGTTGTTGGGAGCATCAAATGAGACGGAAGAATGCAAGTACCTTTAACACAATATCTGGCACATGAGAAGGATTAAATAAATATTTGGTATTGTTTTATAATAAATATAATTATGCATATTATATAATAAATCAGATCAGTCAGAGTGTCCATTTACGTCCCCAATGATCAATTTCACAAAACTATATTTGGAGAGATCTTTGCTTCACAGCAATTCCTTTGCGAAAGATCTAAGAATCGTGGTTGACTCCAAGCTTACTTCTATAAGGCACAGATTATGGGATGTAACAGCCCTATTGTAGTTTGAGTTGGTCAGTCCACATCTGGGCTACTGTATGTAATTCTAGATGCTGCATATTAAATGAAGTTTTATAAATTAAAAAAAAAAGTTATATAGAGGGTAACATGAACAGTAAGGGACCAGAAAAACATATATCCCCTCTCCCAGCCCCCCAAAAAAAGCAGTTGAAGAAACTAGATATGTTTCGTTAAGAGAAGGTTTACAATGAGATATTAGAGCTTTATTCAGATCGTTCATAGGTCATTTTGTTTTTCTTGCTCTGGTAGTCAAAATGAGTACAGGTACTTGGAACTCGACAAACAGTGGTTTTTGGTTCAATATAAAGATTTTTTTTTTTAATTTATTGGGGTGACAATTGTTAGTGAAATTACATAGATTTCAGGTGTACAATTCTGTTTTACATCATCTATAAATCCCATTGTGTGTTCACCACCCAGAGTCAGTTCTCCTTCCATCACCATATATTTGATCCCCCTTCCCCTCATCTCCCACCCCCCACCCCCCTTACCCTCTGGTAACCACTAAACTATTATCTGTGTCTATGAGTTTTTGTTTCTCATTTGTTTGTCTTGTTCTTTTGTTGTTTTTGGTTTATATACCACCAATATAAAGATTTTTTTCTAGCAACTATAGCCATTCCAACTATGGCTGGGGCACATCCACAGGTGGTGTGATTGATAGCTGCCACTCCTGGGAGATTTTTGTACAGAGCCTAGATGGACACCTGTGGTAAACTCGGTGATGCAGCACCCAGCTCCCCCTTCCGAAGCGACCCTCCCGCTCTGAGAGTGCCACCTGCAACAGGCCTTAGCCATGAGCACCCTTCAGGGATGGCCTTGGTACGGAGCGCTGCCTGCCCCAGGGCAGCCCCTCTGAGATGGTCTGCATAGGTGCATCATTGCCTGGCCCCTTGCCTCAACTTTACACAGCTCTAAAGGATCTTTACTGCTTCAGAACTTCTCATCAAGTCAGCTGAGGCCTCTACTGAAACTGCCTCAACTTCTCCTTCTGCCCTAACCTGCTTCCTTCCATTCCACAGGTGTTGATCTCAAGATTTCTAATAAACTTCCTGTGTGCTATTCTTCGTCTCATAGCATGCTTCGCACGGAACATAGCCTGTGAAGATATCTGTCCAGGATGCTAAAGGCACTGCTCTGAGCAGGATAATTGTAAAGTTCCCCTAGAGCCTTGGGACTCCACGGTCTTTGGGCATCTGAAGCTGAATGTTCTAAGTCTGCAAAGTTCCAACCTGTCTGCACTGTGTGCAATCCATATGGATGATCCTCGGGAGAAATCTCAGCTTTCTTTCTTATCAGCTGATCTATGGCTGGCCTGATGTCACTTGAGAGGGACACTTGTTGAGTCATTAGATTGTTCATCTAATCACTTGTCCAGTCTTTGGACAAATATTTATTAAGGCCAAAATAGGCACCAGGACTGGTAGGTACAATGGTGCACAAAAAGCTCTTTCCTGGAGCTTACATTCTAGTGAGGAGAAATATATGAACATATTATTTCCAAAATTTCAGTCATTTGCATACTGCTTCCAAAATTCTTGCCTATATGCCCATTGCCTGATCATGATACTTACAATTCATGTCTTATGGAAAGTGGATTCACAGTTTTACCTACTTCAAACCCATTTTAAGCAAAAATGTTCATGAAGTCTACGACTATATAGATATTTTTTCTAATACACATTAAAATAAACACCTAACTTTAAATTTTTTAAAAATAATTTCCTCATACAATGTTAACATTTTTAAAAAAATAATAATTCTTTTTTTTAAAATTGGGGAATACTGGGGAACAGTGTGTTTCTCCGGGGCCCATCAGCTCCAAGTCCACCAATCTAGTTGTGGAGGGACCAGCTCAGCTCCAAGTCCAGTTGCCATTTTCAATCTTAGTTGCAGGGGGCGCAGCCCACCATCCCATGCGGGAACTGAACTGGCAAGTTTGTTGTTAAGAGCTCCATCTGTAACCAACTGAGCCATCCAGCCGCCCCGACTTCAAATTTTTAAAAATGAACACCTGCACATTATCTGTGCCGTATACATATACTACACTTTAGGGAGCAATTTACACAAAGGATCACACAGAGAAATGTAAAATTGAAGTGTGGTGGGTGCTTACATTGTCTTCAGAATATATAAGAGGATTTAATTCCTTCAAGGGCTTCCCTGAGGAAGTGAGCTTCTATCTGAAGGAAGAGTAAGAGTTGACTAGATAAAGAGGTGGAGAGGAGGTTGTGAAGAACATTCTGGATAGAGGCAGCAGCATGTGCTCAGGCCCTGTGGCAAGAGGGCACTCAATGTCAGTGAGACTCAAGTGTGGAGAGCAAGGGGGGAGGGGCAGGGTCTGCTACTGAGGCCAGACGGCAAGGTAGAGGCCAGTGATGGACGAGGGAAGTTAGGTGGACTCCATTCTCCAGGGAGAATGTCGGGAACCAGGTGGAAGCTATACACACATAATCATTCTCTCTCCCCACACAACTGAATTATAACACTTTTCTAGACCCTCTGCCAAAGGACACAAATAATCAGTATCAGCATGCATGTTTCTGGCTTGGGTTCAAATCTGAGACTGTGAAATGTATTCCAGACTTGAAACTTTGGGGGCTGCGGTTATATTTGCTAAATACTTAGATCTTTCCCTGAGGCTTTTATTCATTCCGTCCAGCAGGTGGAGTATAGGAAAATGCTTTTTGTTCCCAACAAATCCCTTATATTCAAAAGGAAAAGTAAGGTTTGCCAGCATAGTCAAGGGTGAGAGATAAAACAAGGAAGCAGTGATTGTGTATTTGAGTCTCATTCATATGGAAATCATGAACTCATTAGCTTCTTATTTCGGTGCTTCCAGAAATTCTGAATGTTTACATTTCTGTCCAAGTTTGGGTAGCTATGCTATTAGTCAGTCCAAAAACAAATGAAGCGGCTTAAAAAGAACCACACAACCAAAAACCACATCCTTCACGAGATAGAAAAACAGAAAGGCAACTTGGAAATTCTTCAGAGATGGTGCCAGTTTAAGGGTTTGCAGGGGATTTGGCTGGCTGGAGATGTCTTAATCTGGGTATGAAATAGATAACATAAACATGTTTACACAGATCTAATGAGAAAAACTCAATAGCCCATTATTACCCCACGGGACTGGCTTCGTAAAGTCCCACCGTCAAAGAGTGACCTCCTAGAAAGAACAAAGAAGCTAAAGAGACAGAAAGCGAATAGAGATAGTATAGATTATTATTTTCGGTATTCTGGATTCTGAAAGAAACATGATGCCATATGATAACCACTCTGAATTTATCTCATTCCTTTTTGTAGAAGAGACTTGCCTTCCTGACAACCAAACAAAGAAGATAGTTCCTGAATTCCTGCTATGGAGGAGGGATTATAACCCAAGCCCCAGAGAATAAAGGGGGAAAAAAGGGCTCTGTTGAAGAGTACACAATTTAGCTGGGGAAAGTGTTATATAAACGAATAGTTAGAATGCACATAGGAGAGCACTGATGAAATGCTGCAATGCCTACGGGTGCTGCTAGAGCACAGGTGGGTGGAAAGCTTCCTCCCAGGGGAGTTAGGCAACGCTTCCCAGAGGTTTGACCTATGTCAGAAGAGATGAGCGGTGTCTACCAGGTGGGGAAGTGGGGGGAATGAAGCAGGACCACGGAGTCTCACCTCACAGAGGTGAGAGAGAGTCAGTCACACAGGGTCAAAGTCCATCCTGGAAAGCCAGCAAGGAAAGGACATACCATCCCTCAGTAAGTCACTGGCATGCGTTTGGGGGGCATGCGTAGTATGAGCATGGTGAATAAGCACTGTGATCGCACCCAGCCAGGAAGGTGCTACCAGTACAGGAGGCTCAGAAGACGGATGACAACAGACTCCTGCCTCCCCTTCACTCCCTGGGAGCACATCAGCATGGAGTATCCAGGCAGATTACTCACATTATTTACTGTTATCTCTCTCCGCTCCCTCTTTTTCTCTCCCTCCCTCTCTCTTCTGAGTAAAGTTCATTTCTTGTAAGTTGACTGTGTGATTGTGATGCCACTTTCCTGCCAAGTACATACAGGGCACTATTAAGTATGTGACTTCCTTAAGCAATGGTTTCCACATCTCTAACACAGGGAGAATATTACAATCTTCTTCATAAGGTTACTGTGAGGATCAAATGAACTCATCCGCACAGACTGCATAGAACACTGCTTGATACAGGGTAAGTGGTCAATAAATATTAACTATTACTGCTATTATTACTCCAATCAGAGGAAACAACATGTTTTAGGACACAGAAGTACAAAGAATGATAAGCAGCATAACTAGACAAGAGTGAGGCTGGTAAGATAAGCCCTGGGGAATTTATGAAGGCTCTTTATTGAAGAACTAAGCTAAAACTCTGCCTTTGGGCAAGAAAAAAACAAGCAGGTAAGTCATACATAACTCCACAACATTTATATTAAACGTTGATGGGTCTGGCTCCGGAGGAAAAGATGGAAAAACCAGTCAGGAGGCTACTGTAAGAGCTTGGTTTTGAGATAAGAACCTGAATTGACGAGGATGGTGGTGGTGGTGACTTTTCTTGGTATGAGTTCCCCCAAAACAGACCCTGAAACCTTGGCATGGGTGCTGGTTGGGAGGAGATCCCAAGAAGCACAAGTGAGGAAGGGAAAGTGAGATGGGGACAGGAGAAAGGCCAACAAAGGGTGAGCAGTTCACTGCCGTAGACAAGTGGGGCTCTGAGGGATTGTGGAGAAGACACCTCAAAATCGCCCCAACAAGGGAAATGGGGTACTTACACATTGGTGCCATCCTTCTCTGCTTGAGAGCTTCCACAGGAGGTGTAAATCCTGGAACTTCTGGGCTGCTCTACCTCTAAACTGAGCAAACCCCTATAACACTCAAGGAAGTCTTCAGACAGAGAAAAAGAGAGAGGTGGGCTCTTGAAGGGGAAGCTGTCGGCTTGTATGGGGGACTGTCCATCAGGGCTGCGTGTGAGCTCAGAAGTGGCTGAAGGGCTATACGGAGGAGCGTGAGGATGAGGATGATGATGACACGAGTTGCCACAGGTAACCTTTACTGAGTGCTTACCAAGGGTCAGGCATAGGGCTAAGCATTTCATTTAAACACATGATCAGTCTTTCCTTACAACCCTTTGAAGGTGATTGTTTATTAGTATCCCTATTTTAAAGATGGAGAAACTGAAGCAACTAGAGGTTAGGTGAGGTCTCCAAAGTCACACAGCTAGTAAGTGATGAAGCCCACACGTGAGCTTATGTACTCTGACTCCAGAGCCCACACCGTCAACCACTACCCTATATTGCCTCTGAGAGAATGGTAGTGAGCTGGGAAGAGAAAACAAATCTGAGACTGATTCAGGATAGTGTAGTCCAACAGAACTGTCTGCAATAATAGAAATAATAATACCTGTGCTATCCAATACCATAGCGACTGCCCAAATGTGGCTATTGATCACTTAGAAATGTGGCTAGTGTGCTTAAGAATTAAAGTTTGGATTTTATTAAATTTAAATTAATGCAAATTTAAATAACCATGTGTGGCTAATGATTTAGCCCCCCATTTGTAATATTTCTTCCAGTAGCATTTTTATAAATGGTAAATGGAAAGTTACTTTGTGCCGTGGTAGATGGTCTTTGTGCCTGAAAATGTCTTCACACTAACCTTACACTTGGTTGACAGTCTGGCTGGGTATGGAAGTCTCAGTTGAAAATTATTCTCCCTCAGACACATGAAGGCATTGCTCTTTTGTCCACTAAGCTTACAATGCTGATGTGAAGAAATGTGGTTCCATTCTGGTTCCTGATTAATTGAATATTATCTCTTTTCCTCTCTGGAAGCTTTCAATATCTTCTTTGACTCCAGTGTTTGAAATATTATAATAATGTGTCTTGCTGTGGATCTTTTTATTCATTGTGTTGGATTTGTGGTGGGCTTGTTCAATCTAGAAATGTATGACCTTTGGTTCTAGGAAATTTTCCTATAAAATTTCTTGGTTAATTCTCTCCTTTCCAATTACTTAGTTCTTTTTCTCTCTTATCCCCTACATACAACCACACACATGCACACACACACACACACACACATGCACATTCTATTGGTTCTATTTCTCTGGAGAACCCTGATTCATACAATATGCTAACTATAAAAAGAGCAATACAATTTTGTAGAGGAAAGCCTCATTGTCTTTGAAGATGCATGATAAAGTGTTTAGGGGTAAAATGTCATGATGCACATTATTTACTTTACAGTGGTTCAGCAAACACACATATGTGCACAGATAAAGCAAATATGGCAAAATGTTAACAACTAATAAACGCAGGTTGTGGGGGTATGGGTATGTATTGTACTTTTCTTTTTACCTTTATGTTTAAAATTTTCCAGAGTAAAACAACAAATGAAAAATCAGAGCAGTAAGTGGGAACTGGCAGTATTGGGGCTCACCTCATTTCTCACAGTAATCAAGTAGATGAGGTTTTAAAATTTCCTGGAAGGAGTAGGGAATGTAGGAGACTAGATCTTGAGTTGGAGGTAAGCAAGAACTATAATTGAGACTACTGCTTGCCAGGAGTTTCAGAGAGCTACACTGTTAGTAAAGGGATGGATCAGGGGGAAGAGTCCCCACTGGCCTAGGGATATGGCTGTCCTCAGCTCTACATCATGAAAAAGAAAGTTTTCCCCTCTAAGAATTTATAATCATGAGCTTGTCCTCAAGTAGCATTGGGCTACAAATTTATACTACCTGCCTGGGAACTCCTGTCCTTAGAAATTAACAAAAGACAATGTTCCATGATGTCCTTCAGACACCAGGTAAAAGCCAACAAAAAAACCTCTCTGAAGATTCAACCCCCCAAATTAGGATAATTTTTTCATGTTTAATACATTCCTGATCACTGGCTCATAATCCAAATATTACTTACAGAAAGTTGAATGAGAAGAGTCAGCAAATACAACAAGTGGCACCACTGAACACCCAAGAAATTCAGATACTGGAATTATTGGATATTGACTGGATATAGTCCATGAAATAAGTATATTTAAAGTAATCAAATACATTTTTTCAAAGGGAATTGTAATGTGAGAAACAAAAACACTATCATGAACACAAAGCAAATTTAATTCAGAAAGGAATCAAATAGAACTTCAAATAAAAAGAGATATTTCAATTAAAAATCTAATGATGGACTACTTCCAGAAATGTCAGAAGTAAAGTGGTCATGACACCCTCCCATAGAACACAATGACAATATAAGACTTAAAAAGGCTTTTTAAAAATATATAAATAAATTACAACTCTTTAAAGACCCTGGAGAGAGTCCAAAAGCAGACAGAAGCAGGAGAAAAGTTTAATCTCCAAAAACTGCAACAGGAAGGGGTAAGAATTGAGAGTTTATGTCTTCCTGGCCTTAGGGTAATGCCCAATTCTTACAGCTATAGCTATTGAAAAAAAGAAAAAAATAGCAGTGGAAAACCACAGCCTCACCAGCTACTGTGCCAGATATCAGAGTTCAAGGCTGAAAATGTAGCTAGGAATCTACAGGAAAAGTACTGGCAGCAGAAAACCCACAGAAGGAATATAAAACTCTGAATATGAACTCTACCCAAATCCTTGGCCAAGAGCTAAACTACGCATGTGTGGAAGGAAGCCCTAAAGGCCCTGTTGAAAAAGTGAGCAAAAACCAGAAAGAAATCTGCTTTTGAATAACAGAGCTTTGTGTGGCCCTATCTGTGAATTCACTGCCTTTTTTTTTTTTTTTTAAATTGAGTAAACTTCCCCACCATGCACAAGTCAGGTGCCAGAAAGCTGAATTTTACAGGCTTGAAATGTCAGAGACAGAGCTCAAAACCAGCCAAACAGCTACATATTAAGGAGAGGGGAATTGCTACAAGCAAGAAAATAAAAAGAGAGTGATCTCCATCTCTGTTGAAATCCTTGAATAACCATCAAATTACAAAGAAACAAGGAAAACTCCTGGAAAGCCAGGAAAAAAAAATAGCAATGGGAAACCCTAAGGACAGAGATGTTAGCTGCTGTATATCATAAGGGTGACAAAGTTTTCTATTAGAGTCCAGACACTAAGTTAATTGCCTATTAAAACAAAAATAATAACAATAAACCTCAGAAGAATACAGCAGAATCTAGCGTTGCCATATATATTATCTACACGGCCCAATTTTCAACCAGAAATGCAATTAGACATGCAAAGAAACAATTAAAGTGTGCTCAATACTCAGGAGAATGGAAACTGACTTTGAATGGCTCCAGATGTTGGATTTAGCAAAGACTTTAAAGCAGTTATTATAAATATGTTCAAAGAATTAGAGGAAAATATAGTATCATGTTGTATTAACAGCTAGGAACCTTAATAGAGAAATGGAAACTTAAAAAAATATACAAATGGAAATTCTAGAGCTGAAAAGTACAAAAACTGAAATCTAAAATGTTCACTAGATGGGCTCAACCACTTATTGGGTATAGCGGAAGAAAGAATATGTAAACTTGAAGATAGAGCAAAAGAAGGCCCAATCCAAATAACAGAAAGAATAAAGACTGAGGGAAAAGGAGAACCTCAAGAGACCTGAGGGAATAATATCCAAATGTTCAATTTGCACATAATTGGAATACCAGAGGAAGAGGGGAAAGAGAAAGGAACAGAAAAAAATATTTGAAAAAATAATTGCTGAAAACTTAACTTCCCGTAGGGGCACGAGGAAACACTTAAGGGTAATGGAAATATTCTGTATTTTGTTGTGGTGGTTTTAAGGGTGTTTATATTCATCAAAACTTATCTAATTGTACAATGTAAGTGGGTGTGTTTTGTTGTACATAAATTACATCTCAATAAAGTTGTTTAAAATGTAAATGATGGAATACACCCCTCCCTTCCACTAAAAAATCCTAATGAATGGATTAAATATTATATTGGACATATCTGAAGAGAATATGGGTAAACAGAAAAATTAACTGAAATAAATGAACCAGAATATAACATGGTGAGATCAATGAGAGGTCAAGAGACACGAATAATAGAAGGAGGAAGAGTTGTAGCGTAAGACTGGAAATGTGGACAGATGGTATTTGGAGAGATTTTCACTGAGCATTTTCCAGTTTTGATCAGAGACATGAATCCTAAGGTTCGGGAAGCACATGGAGTCCAATGCAGTATAAACCACACTTTATCCACATCTAGACACACAGTTGTGAGGATGGAGAATGACATAGAGAAAATCTTAAAAACAGCCAGAGAAAAGAGAACAAAAACACTAATCCAATAAGATATATGCACCCCTATGTTCATTGCAACATTACTAATAGTAGCCAAGATATGGAAGCAACCTAGTTGTCTCTCAATAGATGAATGGATAAACCAGATGTGGTATGCATATACGATGTGTGATAAAAAAAATACAGTGAATGTTTAAGTTAAAAAAATTATTACAGTAAAAGACACATTGTCATTAATCCCCCTCAAAATACTCCCTCTCACCTCAAACACATTTATCTCATCATTCTTGACACTTTCTGAAGCAGTTCTGGAAGTGCTCTTTTGTGTTTTTAGTTGCGCTGTCGTGGCTGCCTTGATGTCCTTAATCAACTAAAATGTTTTCCTTTCATGGTCATTTTGACTTTGAGGAAGAGCCAGAAGTCGCATGGTGAATAAGGTGGATGAGTTCACACCATAATGTTTTTATTTGACAGAAATTGCCATACCAGAAGTGATGTGTGACACGGAGCATTGTCATGATGGAGGATGAAGTAAAAACACTCACAAAAGAGGACTTCCAGAATTGCTTCAGAAAGTGGCAAGAACGGTAGGATAAGTGTGTTCAAAGAGAGAAGGGGTATTTTGAGGGGGATTAATGGCAATGTGTCTTTTACTGTAATAATTTTTTTTTTAATTTAAACATTCACCATATTTTTTTAATCACACCTCATACAATGGAATATTATTCAGCAATAAAACAGAATGAAATCTTGCCACTTGCAACAACATGGACAGACCTAGAGGGCATTATACTAAGTGAAATAAGTCAGCCAAAGACAAATACCAAACGATTTCACTTATATGTGAAATCTAAAAAGCAAAACAAATGAATAAACAAAACAGGAACAGACTCATAGAGAACAAGCTGATGGTTGCCAAAGGTGGGGGTGGTGGGGGATGAGAATAAAAACAAAAGAAAGAGCAATTACCTATAAAGTGGTATATATACTGGCAGCAGACTTTTCAACCTAATAATAGTGGCCAAGAGAGAGTAGAATCCGGTCTTCAAAGTGTTGATAAAAAATAAATGTCAACCCCGACTTTGGTATCTCGTAACCAGCTGCAGAGCTATTTCTGAACAGCACCTTCTGTTTTGAGCCTTCTCATTACCTCGTCATTCCCAGTCCATCGAAATATGTCCAGTCTCTTAAACTATTAACGGATTTTATTTAAAGTAAACAGTGTTAATGTGTTGAGGGTGTTAATGACTTAATACTGAGGACTGCCAGTGTTGACCTAAGCCATTTTTATTATAATATTACGTAAATATGCACAAATACATAAAACTAGGTTTAAATGCTTATGCTTACAGTTCTTATATGACTATTAAACCAAAAAAATTTATAAATAATGATTTATTTAAAAAATTAGAAACAAAATTATAATGCCAATAAAATACAAAATATTGGTATGTGACAGATGATGCTATTTTGCTGAAATTAAATGACTGAAATTGTGTTTAATAGCAGACGAATGTAGTTGTATGCCTTCTATTTCAGTAAGGAGGCTCAGAGCAATGGGTCTGGAGTCAGACTGCCTGGGTTGAAAGCCCATTGTGTGATTTGGGCAAGTCACTTAACCTTTTTAAGTCTCCATCCTTCTGCGGTAAAATGAAGGTAGTAAAACGAAGGTACCTCTACCCATAGGAAGGTACTCCTAGGAGAGGCTTAACGGCAAAAATGCAAGGAAAGTACTTAGCCCAATGCCCCAGCACCGTAAAAATGGCTTTAAAAATTATTATAATTATTGTTTGTCCTTTTTTGACAATAAACCTCTTTTAATTTCTCTTCCATTATTTTGAAAGGCTAGTCAATTTAATGAGGCACCCCAAAATATAATACCAAAAAAATTCCATTCAAGGAAAGAATCCTAATGAACACGGAACCTACAAAACTGGCTCTTTGCGGCAACTTCGTGGGCAATGAAAAAGGTACCACTCACACCAGGCTTTTGAGTTTGGAATGCCTCTGTTAGGGTGAGCCCCCTGATGACTCAACTTGTACACAATGTTTTCTCTTCAGTTTACCCTGTGATAGGATGTCATGGTCTTCCTTTGGTCGCAATGTGAGCATAAACTCCTATGCAAACCTAGGAACCGAAAGAGTGTGGCCAGACTAAGTAACGGGGTATTCAGAATAAGTTTACAGTCTTTTTTAAAGGTCCTCCCTGAAACACACACACACACACACACACACACACACACACACACACCAGTCTTAGATTTAACAGCTTCCTGGAAATGAAGGATTTTAAGCCAGAGGGGTTACTGCCATAGGGGTTAATCCATGGGTAAGAGGTTGGTAAAGGGATGGGTTTTGTCATGCTTTAGGGGTAAAAGAATGCTTATAACATTAAAAAAAATAAATAAATAAACCAAACCCCACTATATATTCAGTCTACAAAGAGAGCAAGCCCATCTCTACAGAATAAAACTTTGTAAGTTTAGTTTTTATGAGATGGCAATTTATGATAAGAAAGGCTGGGCTGCACCATCTCTACAATGGTTATCAAGGGAAATTTAATAAGTAAACTAGCAACATTGGAGGATAAACTGTTCACTGCTTAAAATATAACCATTTTTTAAATGACTTTAGCCCTTCCTGTATATAAATGCAGCTATTTCGAAATAAATCAGAAATACGTATTAATTAAGGAAGTCTGTTAAGCTCTTGGTCCCAAAGATACTTCCTTGAAGGTAATCATAATCTACTCCCCAAATTTCTTATATTTCAGACTGGTCCTATTGCCAATTATTCTAAATGGGTGAGGAATTAGCTGGCTTACCTGGGTCTGGGTAGGTTCAGACATATTCTACAAATAAAAGCAGATGCACAGAGTAAGAAAGTTACCTCTCACTTGGTATTTTTTGCCCTATCCTAAGTCCTTTGGGACAGCGAACTCTGTGGTGAAATGTAGCAAAGGCCAGATAAAGTAGACCATGTGAAATACCTGCTTCCACCGAAGCAAGCCATTATTACACCACGACCTAAGAATGTTACACACACACAGAGGCTAGCTCCACTGATGGGTGCCAGCCCATTCTGAGTCCACCTTCCCCATACCCAAATTGTGACTGCTTTCCTCCTTCTCCCAAGATACTGAGAAGACTAAGGAACAAAACAATTAGTGGAATTCCTCAAATCCTTTAAGAACACCAAGTACAAAGAACAATGACTAGATTTAGACAAAATACCAGGTTCTTAGAAAATGGAATTCCCACAGACACATATGCCCTGCCATCAACTGAAATTAAAAAGTAGAGGTGGCAAAGAATTGAAGACAGGGACCCGGATACTTGTACACTCATGTCCATAGCAGCATTATTCACAATAGCGAAAAGGTGGAAGAAGACTCCCAAGTGTCCATGAACAGATGAGTGGTAAACACAATGTGTTTATACATACAGTGTACATTTGTTCAGCCATGAAAAGGAAGGAAGTGCTGACGCATGCTACAACATAGATGAAGCTTGAAGACATTATACTAAGTGAAATAATCCAGACACAAAAGAGCAAATATTGTAGGATTCCATTCATATGAGATATCTAGAATATGCAAATATCTACGATGAGACAGAAGTAGATTACAGGTTACCAGGGGCTAGAGGGAATGAGGAGTCATTGCTTAATGATCACACAGCTTCTGTGGGGGATGACAAAAAAGTTTTGGAAATAATAGTAGTGATGGTTACACAACATTGTGAATGTAATTAATATCAGAGAACTATACATTTAAAATGGTTAAAACGGCCATTTTATGGTATATGTATTTTAAAACAATTTTTTAAAATGAAAGACTCAAATCACTGGAAACACAAATGTCCTTCCAAAGGTGCATGGATAAACAAATTGTGGTACGTCCATATGTTGCAATAAAAATGGAACAAACTATTGATATATATATTAGTGCTGAGTGAAAGGAGCCAGTCTCCAAAGGGAAATTTAATCATACTGTATGATTGCATTTATACAATATTCTCAAAAAGACAAAACTATAGGGATAGAGAACAGGTGAGTAATGGCCAGGGTACAGCGGGTATAGGTAAGTGTGTGCTCATAAAGAGGCAGCACAAGAGAGTTTTGGGGGGTGACGGCACTGTTCTGTACCCCAATTGCGCGAGTGGTTACATTAAACTATACCTATGTTAAAATTCAGAACTATTCATCAAAACTTTTTAGTTAAGTTTTAAAACCACCAGTGGGGTAGAAGGAGAAATGGCACTAAAGGCTGGCACTGCTCTTGTAACCACTGGTCCCTCCTTCCTCTCTCAAGCCCCTCGCTATTTCCCATGGATTTCTGTATCTCTGAAAATGTCCAAAGATCACGGTCTGGAAAACATGTTTTGCAAAATGATAATGAAGGATCCATATTTCTATTCCTAGAAGGGATTCTTTTCCCTGACCTCATCCATCCACATACAATCACACTGTTTGTCTTTAGCCTTGATTCCTTTCCTGGACAAAGTTTTCTTCACTTGGGAAAAAGAAATGTGGCTGTGTCCCAGTGATAACGTCCGCAGGGTCCTGGAAATTATTAGAACACACATCTATCACGACACAATGAAGGGAACACTCACAGCACTTCCTCTGAGGAACAAACTTGGCAAAACTGGTGTTCTCCCTAGCGCAAGTCTCCTAGGTAGTTTAATAATAATGGCCCCAGAAAACCTTCTGGTTTCATAACTGGGAGTACCTGGAAGTAGGCAGTCCCACAAGAGTCTAAATCTAAGGCTTCATCTAATAAACACACAAAAACGCTGTGGGAAACTCTGGATCCAAACCAATGGTCTGCAGGAGAAAAATGGTAAGAGAAAGCTCCCAGCTATCTCAAGTTTCCGTGGTAATTCATGTCACACTGGCAGCTGTGGCCTTTGGAAGCCTCTGGAAGCCCCCGGGACATTATTTATGGCAGCTACAGGCCCTGGATGTGAGCTGGACAAACTTGGGAGAAAGCAGACAGAGACGGACGGCCCTGCTTTATCTCATCATGTACTTCCTCACCTCTCATTGCTGGGTGGGGTGTCACCCCGTGAAAAAATATTTTACAAGCAAGCCATTCATCAGGACTCCTAATTAAAAAGTTGGAAAGCGTAACACTGGAGCTGGTTTTGCCATCTTCTGACACCTCATTAACCTCGTCACTGTTCTTCTGTTGAGGGCAGGAGTCTCAGGAATTACTACATAGGTTCTGTACTGAACGCTCAAGCAGAAAAAGAGACAGCAATACTTGGCCTGAAAAAATAACCACCTCATCTGACCACAAGAATTGTGCCAGATCACAAACAAAACAGGAAGGACATGACAGGGAGAGGAAGATCTAATTAGAGTTTACAAAATTTAGGAATAGTCACCTTTACCCAGAGGAAAATATAGTGGAATAATACGTAACCTATTTTTCATAGGCCTTTCTAGTAGATGTTATCCAACTTTTCTCTGAAGGAGACAGCTAGGGATTTGAACCATTCTGTGTACCAAAAGCTGTACGTTTTGTGATTTTTGAACTGAGCCCAAGTATTTCTTTATTTTTTTCTCAATGGCAAAAATAAACTTATGTTTTAAATATATAAATAAACCCTTGGGATACAGTTCAAACTGAAACCATGTCCATTTATTTTTCGTGACTGGTGAACTGAAATACAAAAATATTCACCCAACCAAACCAATATTTCTATGTGTTTGAGTCTGTCTCTCATATCATGGAAATGGGAGGAAGACAATAGGCTCTATCAGAGTAAGGCACCCAAGTTCATCTCATTTCTGGTGAGAATTTGGTGAGACTTAGGGAGATGGTCCCAAGTGGTCTCACAAATCCTAAGGGCAGGATCCAAAACTCTAAGCCGTATCTGAGTCAGTGACATTCTCATTTGCTCACAAGAACCAGAACCCCTTCTTTTGTTGGTTCCCTGCAAAAAGGAAAGTTATAGAGCCCCTTGTCTTCCCCCGATCAAAATAAGAAATCAAGAGTCCAAAGATGGCTTCCAAAGCTTAACCTATTTTCTTTGGCCTCAAACAAGTTACCAGGGCCATGGCATTGCTGTCCAGTGACTTGGAGCCCTTCAAAAAGGTCTAATGGGTACTTGTGTCCATCGGAACAGAACAGAAAGATGCTAATTGTGGCTGACACAGCAAGGCCAGATATTTATCTCACCTAGTTAGCAACTAATGGTGCATGTGGACAGGACACCAGACAAGCCAGAAACTAATATATCTGGGAAACGCTGACACCCTAGACCCAAAATATCAAAAACTGGTGATTGTACAACAGAGGGCACATGAGTGAACCCGAGGCTGACTCCTCAGAGAGCAAAGGACAGTGACACAGGCCTGACCATCTTTTGCAGTCTCTTTTGGCTGGCTTTTTCTCCTCTTCTCTCACGTAAGAGACTGCTCTTGGCCTCTTCCATTCCTGTTGTATGACTACAGCTGCTCCCACGCTTTAGAGGAGAGGCTGTTCCATGTTGACTTCCAAGCTGTGTCTGCACTTCTGTTGGGGCCTGTGGGTCAGAATGTTCACCTGCCCACTGGACACTGCCAGGTGGTTGACAAACACCCTGACAGTAATCAGCTCTGCCTTCCTCAGCCCCACTCATGAAAATTCTGGGCTCTGAAGCAAAAATTACTCCAAAATAATTCCAGTGAGGCTTTCTTGGTCTCAAAATGAACAGATTTTCAGCAAGGAGAAGACGATCAGAGGACGACCAGGTTGTATAGACATGCCTGCTCTCCCTAAGGCAGGTGGGTCGGTGTGGGATGTAAGGGGTGGGGGGTTACCGCACAGTTCCCAGGAGACAGATGTGGTTCCTTGAAAGTGAGGGAGGCTTGTGAAACAACCTACCGAGACCTCTAAGAGCTATCAATGTTTATGCTCAGTATAATTGTTTCTAGGACCTACCTTATTGGTTATAAGGAAAATTACAAAATGTATGTGGACTTGGCGTAAATCTTGGGATACCAGGGCTTTTCTAGCTTCACTTCAGCAAAGTCACCGTGTGCTTAAATAAAATACAAAATCTTCCAAAAAAAAAAAAAAAGTGAGAAAAATCTCCCAGAAGGAATGAATGTTGAGCAGTCTCTGATTCTTGACCCCTCTTTGAGAGCCTCCTGCCTGACCCCTGCCTTTAGTTGAAGCATAAGCAAAGTCCCCTTTCTTTTTTTCCACTTATAATATCTCACACCAGCTAACAATTTTATAAAGAACATTAGAAAACAAACAAGCAAATAAAAGTAAAGAACACATGTCTTCACATACAGTTTTAGGACTTGAAATCTAGACATAATCTCATCATCATCCTCTTTAACTTCCTTTTCGTAAATGAGGAAACAAAGGCCCAGAGAGAGTAAGTGAAGGGCCCATGGCCACAAAACAACAGTGTGGCAAAAGCAGAACCTGAACTTGTTGATTTACTTTCCCATCTTACATACTTTTCATTCTCTCAAGCTACAACTCTTAAAAAACAGGGCCCCCGGGGCAGCCGGATGGCTCAGTTGGTTAGAGCATGAGCTCTGAACAACAGGGTTGCCAGTTCAATTCCCACATGGGCCGTGAGCTGCACCCTCCACAACTAGATTGAAGACAACGAGCTGCCACTGAGCCCCGGAGGGGCGGCCGGATGCTCAGTTTGTTAGAGCGGGAGCTCTCAACAAGGTTGCCGGTTCAATTCCCACATGGGATGGTGGGCTGCGCCCCCTGCAACTAAAGATTGAAAACGGCGAATGGACTTGTAGCTAAGCTGCGCCCTCCACAACTAGATTGAAGGACAACGACTTGGAGCTAATGGGCCCTGGAGAAACACACTGTTCTCCAATATTCCCAATTAAAAAAAAAAATTTAATGAACTCATTTATTAAAATAAAATAAAAAACAAGGCCTGATTTCCTTCCTTCCATCCTAAGGTTCACCCCTCCTGGGCCTCCCAGCACCACCTTGGTCCTTTGGCTCCTGGGAACTGGTTTATTCAAATATCTTGCTAGACTCAAGGTCAACTCTGACTCCTCCAACAAATCAACCTATTTTTCTTGTAAACCTTCCACTCAGTTCTGGTTTCTCATGTAAACATGCCTGCTTTACAATGGAGTTACCTGGTAATAGGGGCTGACATCCTTGAGTCTCTGTGAATGGCCATGGTTTAGGTAACTTGTTACGGGGAAACAGACTCTCAAAACTCTCAGTATATTAATGCCTTAATCATATAACTATTGTAACTGCAGACGTACCCGTGTTTATACACACAAACTCAATCACACAAGAATTAGAACATACATATACATACACGAATTCACGATGATTATTCTCGCTGTAATATTTAGCCAAAAATATCAACAAAAAGGCACTTAAGGATCATGGGATTTCACACAGCCTGATGCAGTAAACTCCATCCTGGGCTGGACGTCATCATCATGTGTTCCTTGTCCTGATTTTGCTAGCCAGAACTCTGAGAGCCTGATCTGCATGCCAACTCAGGATATCTGGGGAATCAGCCTAGCTCAGTAGGAATTTTATTTGCCTGGAGCCCCCACAACCTCATAAAATAGTAGTTTTCAAATGTCTTTGGCTATCTCTGAGGGATGGAGACGATGGACAGCCTCCACATTTGTAAAAGATCAACGGTTGAGGAGGAACATTATATGCCGTGTAAGATTCCTTTTCTGGAAGTTTATTTATGGATCTAAACTTTCTTTGGTTTGCTTTATAGAGAGTGCTTAAGGGGGACACTAACTTTGTTCTTGAATTTTTGCTTCTGGGTATTTACAATGGAACGTTAAGTGCCTCCTTTCTCAAATCTACTTTCAGGCAAGGCCTCAATGTGTTTTTTCAAAGGTGTGAGCATCCTACCTTTCTCATTATCTCTTCTCCACCCCTCTCTTTTACATCTCCCTTACTCCTCCTCTTCGAAGTAAACTGCATTTTCAATTTGGAGGATTACAGTTGGTCATCCCAGAGGAAAGGATGGAGGCCTCTGCTTTGCAGAAAAGTAGAAGCATCCAGACTCAAGAGGGTGGCTGCAATTCTTTGGAAGTTTGGGGTTTTGGAGTCCCTGTGTATAGTGCTCGAACGTCTGAGCCCTCCTGACATGCCATATATGGGACAGGAATGGGAATTACTGCTAAGGCACAAAACCCTGCAAGCAGTGCCAGGGGCTTCTGTACCCTTCCTGGGCCTATAGAATAGCTCTTTGAAGGACATCTCTGGGCCTCTTAGGGAAGCAGTGCCTAACCGATGGCCAAGAAAAGCCTGGTAGAAATAGCAATAAATGTCCCAGATACTTCCCAACTCAATTTATAAGGCCAGCATTGCCGATACCAAAACCAAAGAAAGAAAACTATGGACCAACATCTCTCATTAACATAAATACAAAAATGCTTAAGAAAATATTAGCAAATTTAATCTAGTGATACAGAAACAGGATAATTCTGGTACATCCATACAATAGAAAACTACTCAGTGATAAAGTGGAACAAACTACTGATGTACATGACAACATGGATGAATCTTAAAAACATTACATGAAGTTAAAGAATCCCGACAAAAGTGTGTATGTGTATCAATATAGATATATAAGATTCTATCTATATGAAACTTTAGGAAAAACCGGTCAATTCTATGGTGACAGGAAGCAGATGGGGAGCATGAGGGGTAAGGATTGATTGGCATGGCGCTCAAGGAAATTTAGGGGGTGACGCAAATGTTGTACATCTTAACTGTGGTGATTGTTACATGGATGTATAACTCTCTCAAAACTTATCAAAATGTACACTTAACATGGCTACTTTTCATTATATGTAAGCAATAGCTCAATAAATTTGATATTTTTAAAAATCTGCAAAAGCAAGTCTTGCCTAACGGAGGCCCTAATCTCTAAAAGGCCACAAGCTTTGGTGGAATGGGCCAAAAGAACTATAATTATCCGGGTGGAAACTCATTTAGAGCACCAAGGATTCCCTGGAAGAGGTGGCAGGGTAGTCTTGGGAAAAGTGGTGACCTAAAGCAATCAACCCAAACCCTGAGAACCTTTGCATATTCAATAACTAAGTAGAAAAGACATTGTTTCTTAATGCCATGGACTTGACATCCCCTGACAGCTCAGACGTCAAGTCTTACAAGGATGAAGGCCCTTCCTTCAACTCCTAAAAGCCTTTTGCTGCTGTTGTTGGCAAGGCTTCCTCATGAGAAGTCTGTAGAAGCCCAGGGCAGTGCCCAGACAACAACCAGCAAGGAAATGAGAATCTCAGTCCTGAAACCACGGGAACTGAATTCTGCCAACAACCCGAATGAGCTTGGAAAGGGATTCTTCCCCGGAGCCCCCAGAAAGTACCTCAGCCCTGCCCACACTGTGACTTCAGTCTATGAAACCAAGAACAGAGGACCACGCCGACCTGGATTTCTGACCAACAAAACATGAGATAATGAAAATTTGTATTGTTTTAGTCTCTAAGTTTGTGGTAATTTGTTACAGCACCAAGAGAAAACCTAATGCATGTTATAACAATAGTAACCAAATATGCGAACTCTATAGACTGTATTAGACTAAAAAAAACAAACCAAAGAAAAGAGAGAATCAAGCTCACTATTCTCCCTTTTCATTCACATTTCATGAGGAAGATAATTAACAATATATATATCAACTGATCTGTGTCACTAACATTAAACTGTCGATTTTGCCTGTGGTAACTGCAAAATTGAAACTTCATATGGAAGTGATGATATCTTTATAGTAGATCTTCTGTTTGAGTCAAAAAGATGTAAGGTTTTCTTGATTAAACTATGGAACTGTACTTTGCTAAGGGACTTTCTTTGATTTCTGAAGAATGGTGTGTTTAACATTTATTCCACATACAGAATTCACTTTGATTTCAAAACTATTTTTCACTTAAAACGCAGACACAGGACTTTTCAGTACATCAACCTTATACATATACAAAAAGTCTCTAGGTTAAATAAAGCTTTCATTTTTAAAGATGGGATTTTCCAGGTATAATCAAAATGGTTTCTTGGTGATCTGTAAAATATTCTCCCTTGACTCTTCACTATGGGACAGCAACTTATGAAATACCTTTTTCCCCCCATTAAACAGTTTTGAAAAAAATATTTTGCTTAGAAACCTGACGTTAGAGTAGCATAATACCCACGCAAAGGTGAGACTGACACATAGCTCCCTGGAAATCAATGAAGTGTATATCAATTGAAAGCTACCTTTAAAACTATTTTGAATAATTAAACCAAAATCTAATGCATAGCATGATTTTATAATACGATAGTCCAAAACGTTTTTGGGTTTTTGTTTTTACACCCAGCTTTGAGAAATGGGTGTTCCAGGATGTCTTACTGATCACTGGGACAGGCACTTGCCTGGGACAGGGTTGTATTTCTAGTCTTCACTATGAGACATATTTTCAAAAAGTGAGTGCCTGGGAGGATCCTTTTCTTCCCTAATTCCAGATGATAATCCCACAATACAAAAGTACTTTCCTGTATTTCCTAGATCTTCATCCACTCCTCTGCACCTAGGATTATTTGCAAAACTCCCAGACATTTAGTTTTTTAAGGATTCTTGCACTAGATTATTTATAAACAAATTATCTATAGCACCTCCAGGTCTTCAGTTTTGCTTTCTCCCTCTTTCTAGTTGCCACGTCTAATTGCAATTGCTAACCATGGTTTATTTAAAAAACAAGCTGCCTCTTAGAAATCTACCCTAAGGCCACTATTAAGGAAGCCAGTCTTAGATACTGGATAATGAGATGCCTCCTGGAGGACAAAGAAGGTGCCCAAGCCAAGTGCCCTCACCAAATATGAGACATGTGGGTAAGGCCCTCTTGGATCTTCCAGTCTAGATGCAAGCAGCCAAGCAGCCACATGAGTGAACCTACACGAAATCAACAGAGGAACGGCCCGACCAGTCCAAGGAATGGTGAGAAATAATATTTTCAGTCACTGTGTTTTGGAGTAGTTTGTCCCAGCAAAGGCTAACTGAAATACTAGCAAAATATTAAAAGCTTTCTACCTGAGAGATGGAATAAGATACCTGCTTCTGACATTATACCAGAGGCCCTACTCAGAATAAGGCAGCAAATGTAAATAAAAGGGCTAAAGATTGGAAAGGAAAAAATAAAACTCAATATTTGGGAGATAACATGATTGTATATGTGGATAATATAGAAGAACCTATAAGGTTTAACAAGCAAATTTAGCAAGGTCACTGGTTTAAGATTGATATTAACTTTTTTTTCTACATAGACGCAACAAACACATTGGAAAATAAAAATGACACCATTTACAATAGGATCAAAAAACATGAAATAGCTAGGAATAAATTAAATGAAAGATGTGTAAGACCTCTACACTGAAAACTACAAAACATTACTGAGAAAAACAAGACCTATGTAAATGAAGAAATACAATATATTTATAGACAAGAAAGTTCAATATTCAAAGATACCAAGTCTCCCCATACTGATCTACAGATGCAATGTAAGTGCAAACAAAATCTCGGCATGGTCGTTTTTCCTTTTTCCTGGAAATTGACCACCTGACTTTAAAATTCATAGGAAAACACAAAGAACTAGAATAAAATAGACAATCTTTTCTTTTATTATTCAAATGTATTGGGGTGACAACGGTTAGCAAAATTACATAAGTTTCAAGTGTACAATTCCGTAATATATCATCTCTATACCACATTGTGTGTTCACCACCCAGAGTCAGTTCTCATTCCATCACCATAAATTTGATAAAATAGACAATCTTGAATTAAGAACAAAATTGAGTGGCTGAAACTACCAAACATCAAGACTTGCTATAAAGGTACATTAATTAAGGCATTAATTGGCTATACAAATTCATGTAAAGATAGACAAACAGACCATTGAAACAGATTAGAGTGTTCAGAAATAGACGCATACAGGAGAGCACACTGCCACGGGGAAAGAGAGCCTTTTCAATAAATTGGTCAGAGTTCATTAGATATTCATAGGGAAAAATTCCATCCTGACACCACTACCACCACCCCCCTAGCCCACGCCCCCACTTCAAACCATACCTGTGAATAAATTTCGGAGAGACTAAAGGTCTAAAGGTGAAAGATAAAACAACAAAGCGTTTTAGAAGAAAACATGAATATCTTCATCACCTTGGAGAAGGCAAAGGTTTCTTACCCAGGACATAAGCACTGTACCGTAGACGGGAATACTGACCAATTAAACTATATTGATTTACAAAATTAATACTTCTATTATTCATACAAAATTACGTACTTTTGTTCATCAAAAGACACTATGAGTAATGTGAAAGGGCAAGTTTGATTATTTTTTTTTCAACATGGATTAAAAATCTTTTAGTATGTTAAAATACTCATAGCATAAAATTTACCTTTTTAAACATTTTTAAAGGTACCATTCAGTGGCCTTGATTAAGTACATTCATATTGTGTACAAACTGAAACTCTGCACCCATTAAACATGGAGATATAGGAGGCTCCTGACCTGCCCCACTCCCATAGATACACTAAATATAAAGCTACACATGGATCAATTCCCTCTGAGAGAAATTCAGAAACTAGTTGAGTGACTCCTACACACTGGACAACTGAGAAAACACTCACATCAAAACGGGTAAGAAAAGCTGAGACATACTCTCGCCATAAACCCCACCCCGGGCACATCTCTTCACAATTGGGAGGGATCTCAGCGTCTTTCTGAGAGCAAAGCGTTTAGATCACACACCGAGTGCCCCAACTCTTGTGATACCTGAGGGATGAGTCTCCAAATCACCCAGCTCTGAGAGCTGATGGGGATTGCATTCCCAAGTCCCACAGGACTCTAGCAAACAAAGAAGCAGTTGTTAAATGGGCACATGAGCACTTCCCGTGGCTATTACTCCCTCTTCTCATCCCCCAGCTCAGCACATAGGGATCAGACAAAAATGCCCATCTCCCAGTTTATCCCTGGAAGGGATTTGACTGTAGACTTTCCCAGCTGCTGCCTGGGGTTATGGATTATAATCAGCCTGCATATGGGAGCTGACTGTAATCCTCCTGGAAGCCTGAAAGAGCTGGTGGGCACACCCCCAACTATGTCCCCTTGTCTCCCTCCAATGGTAAAACCAAGTCTCCAGCTTCTCCCTGTAAAGAGCCTGTCCACACATCTAGCATGCCAACTCTTATGGCTGCCACACAAGGGACTGGCTCCCAAATCACCTAGCTGATGGTGTTCAACATGCACAAGTCCCCCAGGAGCACACAAAATAAAGGGGTGGTTCTATTAGAGCACATAAGCACTCTCAGCAACTATTCTCTGTGGCTAGACACAGAGTGAATTTGAAAAAACAAACAAACAAACAAAAAACACCCAGATCCCAGTTTCTTCCTGATAGGGGCTAGACTGTGTATCTAACATCCTGATTTTCCCAGCTGCTGCCTAAAGGTCATACTTCCAGTTAGCCCACACTGGGAAGCTAAAGGGGCAAGCAATTAGTAGTCCTCTGGGACCTGAACAGGTATGTGGGCATTTACCATGCCTTCGGGACACTGACAAGTCTCGGCACACCCTTATCTACTGGGAACCACTAAGGACAAAGATGGTATCTTGGACAATCGAAAAGGTTTGAGAGACAACCAGGAGCTCAGGCTGGGCTTATCGATGAGGTGCATCTCCTACACAAGGCCAGCCTGTCAAGACTAAGAGAGGTGGCTGTTTTATCTAATGTGCAGAAACCAACACAGAGAGTCAAGGAAAATGTAGAAACAAAGGAGTATCTTCCAAACAAATAACAACAACAAAAAATAATACAGCTCTAGAAACCAACCTTAATGAAACGAAGAAAAGTGATTTATCTAAACAGTTCAAAATAATGGTTATAAAGATGCTTGCTGAGGTCAGGCCAGCAATGTATAAACAAAGTGAGAATTTCAACAAAGAGATAACAAATATTTAAAACATTCCAACAGAAACCATAGAGCTAAAGAATATCATAACTGAACTGAAAAATTCAATGGAGGGGTTCAACAGACTAGATAAAGCAGAAGATCAGTGAACTTGAAGATAGAGCAGTGGAAATCATCCAATCAGAGAAACAAAAAGGAAGAAAAAGAATGAAAAAGTGAAGATAGCTTAAAGGACTTATAATACACCATCAAATAGATGAATATATGCACTACAGATATTGCATATATTTGTCTCAGAAAGAGAAAGCGGGGGTAGGGGGAGGGTGGGGAAGAAAGCTTATTCAAAGAAATAATGGCTGAAACTTCCCTAACCTGGGGATAGAAACAGACAGTCAGGTCTGGGAAACTCAAAGCTTACCTAAAAAAATAATCCAAAGAGACCACAATAAGACACATTATAATTAAATTGTCAAAAGTTAAAGACAGAATCATAAAAGCAGCATAAGTAAAGCAAGTTGTTATGTACAAGGGACCCCCTATAAGTCTATAAGTGTATCTTTTTAGAGAAACATTGCAGGACAGAAGGGAGTGGGATGATATTCAAAGTACGGAAAGACTAAAACTGCCAACCAAGAATATTGTACCTGGCAAAGTTGTCCTTCGGAATTGAAGGAGAGTTTCCCAGATAAACAAAAGCTGAAGGAATTCATCACCACTAGACTGGCCTTACAAGAAATGTTAAAGGGAGTTCTTTGAGCTGAAACAAAAGGATGGTAATGAGTAACATAAAAACATGTGAAAATATAAATCTAGCTGGTAAAGGTAAATACATAATTAAACTCAGAATACTCTAAATTGTGATGGTGGTAAGTAAATTACTTGTAACTCTAGTATAAAGGTTAAAAGACTAAAATATTTAAAATAATAATTTGTTAATGGATACACAATACGAAAATATAAATTGTGACATCAAAAACATAAAATGTTATGGGGAGTGTAAAAATGTAGAGCTTTATATGCATTTACAGTTAAGTTATCAGCTTAAACTAGACTTTTATGTTTTATGTAAGCCTCATAGTAACTACAAAACAAAAAACTATAGTAGATACATAAAAGATAAAAAGAAAGGAATCAAAACATACCATCAGAGAAAATCATCAAATCATAAAGAAAAGAGCAACAGAGGAAGAAAGGAACAACGGAACTACAAAACAGCCAGAAAATAATGAACTATTAATAAATAAATCCATGCCTTGCAATAATTACTTTAAATGTAAATGGATTAAATTCTCCAATCAAAAGACAAAGAGCAGCTGAATGGATTTATTTATTATTGGATAACATGTCCAACAGGTCTCCAGGTCTGCGTTGGTTCATATCCTCCAAGCGTGGTCCTCTAGCTTTTCCTTTGAGCTTCTCCTTATCCTTCTGATAGATTCCTCTAGTGTGCGTCATTTAATTCTCATGATGTAGGTGATATTGTTGTCACCATTTTTTACATGCGAAAACTGAAGCTTAGCAAGGTTAAGTGACTTGTCCATGCTCCCACAGCTGGGATTTATACTCGAGCCTGGCTGACTAAAAGTCCCTGCTCTTAATCATCTTGCTAGTCTGTCTCCTTGGAAGGGTCAAGTGTTCCACCTATATGATCTTGTTTAATTCTCACAACTGTGCACTTTATAGTTGTGAAATGCAAGTTCAGAGAGGTTAAGTAACTTGCTTAAGGCCACACAGGATAAGTGGCAGAGCTGGGGTCTGAATTCAGGAGTGCCTGAGACTAAGTCCAGATTACCCACTTCACCACATGGGCTCTCTTGATTGTTAGCTACAGATAAGCAGGTTCCTTGTCGGAAAAGTGGGATAATAATACTAAGCAGGAGAATTTGGTGCTTGAAGAGGTGCATTAGCCCTCCATGTTTTCTAAAGTGGAGAAAATGATGGCATTGGTCATTTGATGGAGTTTTCTTCACTCCTTCAAACTTGCTTGACAAGGGTTTGTATTTTAAAGAGACAGAAGAGCATTTATATAAGGTCTGATCAATAGATTACATTTTAAAATAATAATAATTGCTATTCCTTGTTGTTGTTGTCATTGCATTCAGTGTTTAGATTTTCAAGTCAATGACTCCAAAGAATTAATGCGCCTCCTTCAATGTTTAATTTTTTTACCTGGCAGTGCCTTAGGCATGGAGGAAAGAGGAATGTCAAATAGTGTAAATTTTGAACTGTGAATTATCACTGCATGAAAACATTCCCAGGCCTTTCGGTGTAAGTTTGTTCTAATATGCTACAACCTGAGAAGAAACAGCCCAGGCACCGTGATTTTAAAAAGAGACTGCCCATCAAAACAGTACAAAGTAGACAAGTTTTCATTTATTTTCTTTGGAACATTCCTGTTGGCAGCTGCACCCACTTGGTTAATGGAATATTCTTGACTCATTAAACAGACTCATTTAGGGAAAGGAGCCACTGGGACGGAGGTAGAATGAGGAGCCACCCTTGCTCTCTCTTGGCACATTCTCCAAAAGTAGTGCCTTTTTGACGACTGTCAAATATAGTATATTGACATGATGGGTGTTAGAATCATGATGAAAGACATTAGAGAAAGCAGCACGAAAACAAGACTGTGAGTCTCAACAGGAAGGAAGTTAAAGGGTGGGGCCTCTTTTACAGGCTCGTCTGGCACCTGGGGTGGGGGGGTGTGGGCAGGAAGGCCCCAGCTCCAGGCTGACCACTTTCACACTAGGACCTGGCCTTACCTCCAAATACTTCACCTGCCCCAGACTGCTAGTCCAAGAACAATTACTGCTAATCTGCCAGGACCCTGGGCTCCTCCGTCCCACTGTGCAACAAACCAATCCCACCACTGCCACAAAAAAAATCCCAAAGTCTTCCCATGATCTCCTTATTTCTAGTAATATTTAACACCATGTAACTCTAGCACTACCTGAGGCTGATAATCCCTTGAGTTTTTTCATGTTAAATTTGACCTATTAATTCTGAGGAGAAAAACTCTCTAGTCAAATATTGACTAACTTTTTCTATAAATTATTCCCATTAATAACTGATAATTGAATTAGCACTTTGAGATGTTTACTGTCAAGACCTGCTTCTCTTTGAAATACCAACACAATCATGTTAGTAACATGTCATCTCTCTGCTCCTCTGACTCTAATCGCCCTCTGCCTCCCTGCCCAAGCCCTCTGTCTTGATGCCTGATCCACCCCAAAGTGGCATCTCTTGGCTCAAAAATTTTTTAAAAGATCTGTGGGTGACAGATGTTAACTAGACTTACTAGGGTGATCGTTTCACAATATATACAATGTCAAAATCATTACGTTGTACACCTGAAAACTAATATAATGTTATATGTCAATTATACCTCAATTTTAAAACGCGAATTTATGGTATGTAAATAATACCTCAATAAAGCAGTTAAAATAAAATAAAAATCTCTGAAATTCACTTTGGGAAGGAAAGTCTGACTCCAGGGAATATCTCTATCCTCTGGGTTCCTGGTTTGGTTAACTTAAAGGCTCTATTGGAACTGATCAACCCGCAGGCTACGATAGAACCCTAAGGAAAAGGGCAATTCAGGCATGTGTGCGTGCATGCAATGCACAGGCGTGCGCGTACACACACATACACACACAACACCCCCCACATACACACACGCTTGCACAGGAACAGTTTTAAATCATTTGGTTCCATCAATTCTAAGATCCATCCCAACATTTTACACACACACACACACACACACACACACACACACACGGGCAATAACATTTCCCAACATGAAGTAGAAAGAATAAAGTTAACTGAAAAGTGATAAGGAAGGAGTCAGGTTTTCCAAACTAATCAGCTTCCATAAATATGAACACAAACAACTCTGCTCAAGAGAAAACAATCTTTCTTTTTTCTTCCTACATGGGAGTTTCGCCCCACAGTGTTATAAACTAGCCATTCACCAGGAGAAAGGAAAAACCCTATAGACTTTGCCATTTCCCTGTTTTGTTTATTCTACCCCAGAAAGAGGGGCATGAAGTCACATAAACTCCTGTGCCCTAGGGGCTAAACTTTTTTTAAATTGCACTTTATGTTAAATAAACTTTCTGAAGCACAGCCATTTGTTGGAGAAGAATGTAAATCTGGACTTAATGGGCCTCAGATGTCCTTCGGGGCTGTCTGAACATGGCCAGGAATGGAAAAGTACTAAGCCCCAAAGGGCATTAATGTTCACAGCTGTGGATCTGCTCAGCTGGAGACTTTCTCCTTTTAGAGAGGACTTTTGTCCCCTGAACACCTAGAACTTGATGTGGTAGCTGTCAGGCTATTCAACACGCGCCAAGGGGGAGAGTTCAGGGTGAGGGTTGACAGAGCTTCTAATGTCACCCAGGACTCAACAGAAATGAGAAGCAAGAGTTACTAGTGACCAAGCCTATCACAAATATGTCAAAGTTTTTCCCCGGGAGATTCCATTCTGCCCACATATTCCCACTCTGCCCTCCATCGATAATATAGAAACTGTTTGCAAGTGGGGTCTTCTAAAGAATGGTGGATCTCCTCCAAAGGCAGGTGGACACGCTCAGAGGGAAGAACATGGTTCACCTCTTTGGTCAATGTTTTCTACTCATGTCTGTGGGCTCAGAAGACTCTGGAACAGAAAAGGATGGGCTGGATTTTTCTACTACTCAAAAGTCCAGGACTCGCTCCTTAAAACGGTGAAGGTCAAAAAACAAGGGAAGACTGAGCAACTCTCAGACCAGAGGAGGCTGGGGAAACATGACAATTGAATGCAATGTGGTACCCTGGATTGGATTCTGGAGTTTAATTAATAGTAATGTACCTCTTATTCTTATTTTAAAGTGCCTCTTATTTTGTCAAATGTAACATGGTAAGGTAAGATATTAAAAATGGAGGACACTGGGTCATGGGCATACATCTTTGCAACTTTTCTTTAAACCTAAAATTATACCAAAACAAAGTTTAAAAAATGGAAGTCTGAAAAAGTAAAATCCATAATGATGGTACAGCATAAAAAACGAAGATCAAGAGGACTAGCAGACATTTAGCAAGTGTTTGTGATATGCGAGGCACTGAGCCAAGCCCGTGACAGACAGTAGATATTGAATCCTCTCAATAACTCTATGACATGATCCTAATTTCATCCCCATTTCTTAGATGAGAAAACTGAACCTTAGACAGGTCGGGGAACTGACCCAAGGTCACGAAACTTGGGTAGGGACAGAGGTAGAATTCAGACCTAAACAAAATAACTCCAAAGATTGTTTCTTACTTGCCATGCCATAGCACCTACCAGTCACCATTTTCTTCCCTTCACAAGATGGAGAAACACTTCCTTGAACAGTGACTCAAAGAGATCAAATAGCATCTAATAATGGAGTAAAAAATATTGGGACTCTCATTTAGAAAGAGGGAGACAGAGAGATAGTTCTGTTCCCCCTTTTCAGTATCACAATTCGCACAATTTGTATTCGTGTTTTAAATTATAAAAGTAATCATTGAACATGACAAAACCATAAAGAAGGGTCTCCAATGAAATTAAAACCCTCCCTGAACACCCAACCTCTAGTTCTAATGATCATAGTAAGAAGGGCTTTGTTTAAGGTCCATAAAAATCAGAGTTTATGCATAGAGAAAATACAGATTTGTTCATCACATCCTTGAATATGAGAACCCAATAGCCCTTAGAACTTTATAGGAGTAATGCTAGAAATAAACAAAAGCCATACTCTCCTTAGCAGGAAGTGAACTCCTAACAACTGTCTCTGGGGAGCTGGCATGAACAGAAAAGGTAAAAGGTTCAGGAAGATTTAAGATGAATTCTTGGCCGATGAGCCCTAGCCGGCTGTTAAGGGAAGCTGCAGACGTTTAAGCAGCATCTTGGTGTTTCAAATTTAACATGAGACAGGTAGCCATGCTTTCCCTGGGAGTCAGTATAGCTCAGTAAAGAAATAATGAAATTCCCTATTAGTTAGGAATGTTTTCAGCTGCAAATAACAGAAAACCTATAAATAATGGCAGAACCACCATAAGGATGATCTCAGAATTCATTCAGCAACTCAGGAATTTATGAAGGTTGCAGGTCTTTCCATCCTTCTGCTTAATCATACCCACCACAGAGGCTTTTGTGCATATATGTTCTCTTCATCATCGCAAGGTACCTGCCACAGCTCCAGTTATCAGCATCCTAAACTGGACAGGCAAACAAGGGGATAAAAGCTTTCTCTTCACAAGGGACTTTTGATGTGGAAGAAAATCCATCCTAGTAGCACCCAATTTAAATTTCCCCTCAGGGCTCAATGGCCAAACTAGGTTTGGTTCCTGTTATGAACTGAATGGTGCCCCCATCCCACCATTTATATGTAGAAAGCCCTAAAGCCCAGTACCTCAGAATGTGGTTGTATTTTGAGACAGGCCTTTAAAGAGGTGATTAGATTAAACGAGGCCATTAAGGTGTACCATGATCCAATCTCACTGGTGTCCTTATAAGAGGAAATTTGAACACAAAGAGAGAGATCAGGGATGCAGGCACACAGAGGAAGACCCCGTGAGGACACAGCAAGAAGGCAGCCATCTGCAAGCCAAGGGAGAAGCCCTCAGGAGAAGCCGGTCCTGCCAACACCTTGCTCTTGGACTTCTGGCCTGTAGATTATAAGGAATAAATTTGTGTTGGTTCAGCTACAAAGTCTGTAGTATTTTGTTATGGCAGCCCTAGCAAACTAATCCAGTCCCCTAGCTGCACAAGAGTGTGCAAAAAGGAGACTTAGGAAAGGAAAGGGAATGGCCTGATTGTATTGGGCTGGGTATTCTCACCCCATTCAAAGCCAGTGTTCAGAGCATGTAAAGAGTTGGGGGAGTAGGTGGTGGGGAGGCACCTGCCAATATCTTACCACAACTGCTGAGGAGAAAGAGCTGGATTACAATTCTACCTCTGCGACGTAGTAGTGAGCATGGGTAAGAGCTTTAGTGCAGTCAAACGGGGATAACACTGAATACTTATTGTCCTTCCTACCCCTCAGCTCTGACATTCTAAACCTGAGGGGGCACTTTCCTCAGAAAGGACTTTGTTTCTAAGACAAATGAAAACACACAGGAACACACACAGTATAGACTTGCCTAAAATGCGGGTACCTTACAGTATTTTCTGATGCACTGTTCCAACTTTCAATTACTCAATAGCTCATTTCCTGGAAGAATCAATTCAAATTTGAATCTCCTTTTCTTACATTTTCAAGGCTCCAGAACCCGGGGTACTTGAATGAGTTGTATACGCAGACAGGCACACAGGCTTCCACAAAATGAAAGACCTGACGCCTCTCTATTAGATTATAAACGTCCGGAGGACAAGCATTGTTTATAATCATTTCTGAGATCCCACAGGTCACTGCACAGAGAGGCAATGAGTGCTTCTTGACTGAATGAATGGAAAACACAGCCTCTGGGAATCCATCTTGTTATGATTCATTCATTTCCCAAAGACTTGTCAAATACCAGCAATTAATGTGCCTCTTTCTGGATGATGGGTCTCAGCATCTTTAAAGTTAGTCAAGGATCAAATTACTTTCTGACTCTAAAGAGCTTCACACAGTGAGAAAGCCATCATTATAAAATAAGCGTTTTCCTTATATTAAGAAGTTTTATTTTTTTTTAAATGCCAAGAGAAGATGCACTAGTTAATAAACAGTGAGAGAACAACCGAACATGTGAGTGAGAAATAGTCGACCTCCTTGTGATTTATTCTTCCCCCAAAATTTTAGTTGGATTACAGATTTAAATGTTAAAAAAACAGAAAATGTGAATGATATTTTAAAAATCTTACTTTATGAAAGAGTTTCTAAGCATGTCAGAAACAGAAAAAGAAAAAAAGGAAGAACTGGCAAATTTGCCATTAAAATAATTTTTCAAACATTATGTAAAAAAATATCATAAACAAAACCAAATGACAATAGATAAATGGGCAACTACTGAAAATACCTATGACAGAAAAGGGTTATTTTCGTTTATATCTTCAAATCAATAAGACGCAGGTAAATAATACAATCAGAAATTAGTCAAATTTACATGAACAAAAAATTCTCAGGAAAAAAGTGGCCATTATTTGGGAATAAGGTTGGAAGCTTAAGGAAATATTCATCTAAATAATAATAGAAACACTAATTTTAAGATTGGCAAAGTTAAAAGCCTGATTGTACGGATATGTGTGATGGTGTACCGAATGAGGCACTGTCATACATTTATTCTGGAGTTTAATATGGCATAACCTTTTTGAAGGACGATTTGACAACATCTGTTAAAATTTTAACTTTCTAGACCCTTTAATCCAAAACAATATATACCTTAAAATGTAAGTTATTTTTAAAATGTAAGATATAGACGTAGATTTAACATATGTATTGTAGCCTTGTTTGCAACAAAGCAAAACAACATATTCATTCATGGGGGGGGCAAGTAAATACACTGGTACATTCACACACTCAAATACTATGGAGTAATTTTTTAAATAAGTACACCTAGATTTATCGAAATGGAAAACATCCAAAATGTACTAAGTGAAAATAGCCAAGTTGTAGGCCAAGATGTCCGATACACTCCCATTTGTGTAAAAAGGAAAACAGATACACATTTGTATGCTTGTGTGGTGTGTGCCTAGAACATTTCTGGAAGGATATACAAAATGCTGCTAACTGTGGTTATGTCTGGAAATGATTCTGTTTGAAATTTTTACCATGATTGTGTATTGCTTTAGTAACAAAAAGAATATAAACTACAAAAAGCCCCATGCTGCTTCCTCTGACATTCCTCAAATGGGGAAAATTAAGCTAAAAATGTTAGGACTTTTCCTCCTAAGGGTGGGCTTTGGGGAAAGAGAGGGAAATGCCATCAGGAGAGGAATCTCTTGCGTCAATCTTACAGAGCCCAGTTCGAAATGGAATATTTTGAAAGTCCCCTGCATTTGGGTGTAGAAGGGGCTTAAGGGCTGCGGGATTGAGGCAGGGCTCCTGCCATCCACCTCGGGCCTTCACCTCCACACTGGATAGGAAAAGCAGCAGGATTCAATTCCCTAATCCCTTCCTGACTTTAGAATTAAAGCCAGCTCGGGAGGGAAGGAGAAGGGGTGAATGAGAGAAGGCCCCCTGGGAAAGACATCAAACAGAATGGAAGCATCTCTGACCTCTGGGTCACAAGCCACTTAGAACAAACGCTGCCCACTCCTCCAGCCCACCCTGGGCGCCAGCGCTGGAAGCCAATTCTGAGTGATCTAGGAAATCGCCCCAGCCCTGGGGCTAGGGCGGGCAGGAAAGGAGCGATTAAGGGCGAGAGGGAGAAGTGAGGCTTCCTCGGGAATGAGCACATTTGGAAGCAAGGCAGGAAGGGGGCAGGAAGCTGCTCTCATAAAACAATCTGACAATTATGTGTCAGTCTAGGAGAAGGGCTCTGGAAATTATGGGGCTGCCGCCACACTCCCAGGCCCTGCCACCGGCGATTTCCTTACGGCTGCAACGAGCTGCAAGAGGAAATTATATTTGGGGCCAGGTGTTTGTTTCTCTATGTTTGGGTTCAGTTTGGGACTGAGAATTTTGCACTCACAGCTGGGGAAACCAATTCGCAGTTGTGTTATAAAGCACAGAGGCTGCAGTAACTCTGGTCTGGCCCACTGGTACTGCTGTCACCGGACCTGACATTTAGCAAATACTTACTCTAGCCAGGTGCCTCACCTGCATGAACTCACAGCACCCTACAGTGGTTTCCGAGACCGAGAGAGGGTCAGCAACTTGCCACAGATAAAGAGCTAGGAGTGGCAGAATAAGAACCTGAACCCAGACATTCTGTCTCCAGAGCCCCAAACTCAAAATGCAGTTGAAAACATATTTTATGGAGATTTTTCATAAGGGCAACCAGAACCGTCATTTTATGTATGTATCTGGAAGACAGGGGTTCCTCAGCAGGCTCCTACCTCAAACACAGGGGCTGCCTTCAATTTGTCCATCATTCATTGGTTCATTCATTCCTTTATATCTATTAAGTGTGACCAGCAGAGTTAGGTACTATGAAATTACAAGACCACTCCTGCTTCTGAAGACAAGGACAGGTCACATTTTACAGACGGCTGCAGCTTCCCCTGGGCCCTGCCATGATTCTTCTAGGACCGTTTGGGGTTTGCCTGGAGCAGACGCACCTTCAAACCTCAGGACCAGGAAGAGCCTTTCCCAGCACACACGTGCACACGTGACAGAATCCTGGCAGATTCCCATCTTCTTTTTGCCCCCTCCTCATTCTGAGGGAATTGCTGGGAGGTAGTGGGACATTTGTTCAGGGGCCCATGGGGCAATCTAACTTTTTCCCACTTGGCTGGAGAGAATGCAGTTCTTAGAAGCTCCCCTGTGGCACCTGAGAGGAGTCCAGGGGAGCAGCAATCAAGGGCCCTGACTCCCCCCATCACCTAGCTGTGTGACCCTGGGCAAGTCGCTTCACCTTTCAGGGCCTCTTCTGTAAGGTGAGGCTGTCCTGAGGATGAAATGAAACAATCAGGTTTCATTTTGAGCAGGGCCTTCCTGTAACACAGTAAGCATTCATTAGCCTTGGCCGCGACCCTGAAGGTCTGTGCTGTGTGCTTTGCTGGAGTAAGACAATCCTGCTCTCACAGCCTCTTCTATTAACAAAACACTCCCAGACACCAGAAATGCTTTACTTCCTCCCTTGCTCAATTTCGTGATGCCCCAATCACATTAATCTTTATGAAACAAACTACACTTGATAACATGATTATTTCCTTAGTCGCACATTATTAATTACTTGCAAATGCTAAGGCAGACAATATGCACAGGGGATATGAACCAGGTCTCTAGAGCTAGACATGCAGGTTCAGATCCCACCCGTGCCACTTGGCAACTTACCGAATATCTTTGAACCACAATTTCCTCATGTGTAAAAATACGGATAATCAAGATAGCTCTTATCCCATCAAGCAAGTGTGAGCAACAGATGAAAAAATGTAAAATTATTATGAGCCTGGCTTCAGGTAAGGACTAAGTGCCAGCGATTATTTATTTTTCGTTATTGTTGCATTGAAATTGAACAAGCAAAACAGACATAATCCTTGACTTAGGAGATAAATGCACAGTGCCCATGGTCTTTAGCACATAGACGGAGTTAAATAAAGCAGAACTTGTATATGCCAATTAGAATAAGTGTTGGATGAATAGAAACTAGAATGCTTAGTTACCAATTAAAATCTCTTAGTTTTCTGCAAATTTCATGGAGAAACAAATGACTGGTGAAGAAAAGACGGTAGAACGTTGGTGGGAGAGCTGTCCCAAGGCTTCGAATTTGCAGTTTTCTGTTAATTGGTTCAATAAAAAAACCTTCCGGTACATCTACTTCTAGAAACTATTTCTGTGAAGTGAGGATTTACCCCTGTTATTTGGCACCCCCTGTCGTAGTGTCTGCCATTTCATTAAGAGACCGAAAAGTTACAACAGCACCTCACCAGCTCTAGGATTTCTGCCACATGACCAGTCCCTTCGGCCTTTCCGTTGTCTTGTAAATTGTTTAAAGTCGTAATTCGTGTGCATTTAGTTATTCATTCTTCATATGTGCCCTTATCTACCTGACTACGAGCTTTTCTTTCTTTTCATTCACACCCCGGCCTTGGTGTCCTGCACATAGTAAGTATTCAAGTAAGTCTTGCTCCCTAGCAATCTTACTTGCCATCTCCAATTTTGGCTCCTTTGGAGTGGCAATGGATCGGTGCAGCATTCAATAAAAAAATAGAAGGGGCCAGGAGGGGCAGTGACGGGGCAGAGCTTGCCAGAGAAAGGAAAAATGCCGGTTATGATGCTAGATGACTTCAGGACAAATAGAAAACATTTGGATTTAGCCCAGGGAGAGGGTGCTACCGTCTTCCAAGACAGACTCGCCAAGACCGCCAGGCAGGGCCTGTCCCCTGAATGAGGCTGGGTCTTGAGCTTCTGAGCAGCCCTTTTCACCAGTGCGGGCGGGTGGGGGGGGGGGGGGGGGGGGGGGGGGGGTGGGGGGTGGGGGGGGTGGGGGGTGGGGGGGGGTGGGGGGGTGGGGGGGGGGGTGGGGGGGGGGGTGGGGGGTGGGTGGGGGGGTGGGGGGGGGGGGGGGGGGGGGGGGTGGGGGTGGGGGGGGGGGGGGGTGGAGAGGAGGGAATGCTCCAACTTCCTGTGTCTTCCTTTGATTACAAGGAACTCTTTCTTCTAAATTAACCGACAAGGGGCAGGAGTCTAGGGAGCATGAAACATAGCAGAACAGATGCAAAGCTTCTTTTGTTCTAAGCAGCTCTCTCTGGGCACTCGAGAGAAAGAGAAAAAACCTCCATCACCACCCTACTACCTATGCACCCTCTAAGGTTTTTAAAAAGATCCTGAGAAATGAGGGGAAGTGTTAAATGTAGTGATGGGTGGTTTAGAGATCACGGGATACCGAATAAGCCCTACATTGGGACCTTCTCCCAGCCCTTACATACATAAGGTGGTCTCTCTATTTCCATGATATTCAAAGTCCATTCTGTCATTGTGGTGGAATAACTTCTCTAGAGCCGGGTATCTAGAGAGTGACCTTTATATTCCTGGTTACATCCCAGATCCTTTCTCCCCAAAGCTCTCCAGCCAGTTCCTTCATTTCTTGAGCACTTAATATGCCGTACCTAAGGGGGACTAAGCACTAGCACCTTTACAGCAATAAGATGGAACTTTTGTTCAGAATGTAACTTTAAACAATACACATTATGTTTAATGTGCTTCTCATCTTTTGCTAAGTTAGATGCCATGGCATTCTCGGAACAGAAACCCAAAGAACCAAAGTAACAAGTGAATAGGAATGAAGTGGATATCAAGTTGTAGCTTCTGATGGGAAACCTGAGTTTAAGAAGCAGCCTCGATAATGTTGGTGGGAGTATAAATGCAGAAGACACGATGATGTCCATATTTAACACACCATTTCAACCTAGCAATTCCGTTCTATGCATTACCCTACAGATACCTTAGTACTATGCACAAGACGTACATATGAACGAATCTGTTGCAGCAACATTTATCATTGCAAAAATCTAGAAACAGTGTCTATTAACAGGAAACCAGTTAAATTTATTATGGCACAACCGACTAAACAGTGGGACACTATGCAGACAGAAATCAATGTGTATATACTGGTTTGGAAAGATGTTGAGAATTATTAACTACATTTAAAAAGCAAAGTAGATTACAGCGTGTACTATGCTCCCATTTACGTTATATATGTATACATTTAAATATGTAGACCTTTTTTTTTAAAAAAAAAAAAAAAAGAGGGGCTCCATACACATGGAAAAATTTTAGAAGGATATCCCAAAAGCTTTTGACATAGTGACTTTTAGGGAGTGGGACTGGGGATATAGGAGGGCACATTTTCCCTGAGACAGTTTCGTAGCATTTGAATCTTTTCCATGTCCAATTTCTATAATAATCAAACCAGCATCAAGGAGTGGTAAGCACCCCTCTCATCTGCCTTTAGAAACTTTACTGGCTTTAGAGTCCAAGTGCTAGAACACCAAACGTGGAGGACAATGGATGTGCTGGGACCAGCCCCAGTGGCTGAGGGGACGTGTGAGCTCAAATCACCTTAGGTACGAAACCATTCTTTTCACTCTTTGATACTCAGGTAATAAGTGATGCTCGCTACGTTAGGTTTTAGATCTTGACAATGTAGAGGAAACGTCTTGGAGTGACTAAAGATTCCATGACTTGTCGGCAGGCACTTTATTCTCAGCAGCTGAGAAGGACACTGGGAGACACATCCCTGAGCACTCTAATTAGAGGAAAATATACCTAGTTGTATTAGTTGGGATTAGGTTCAGCAGTGATGACAACTTCACATCACAGTGCCTTAAATAAAAGTTACTGTTTCTCTCACGTAAAGAGTCCTTGGAGACAGTCAGGGTATATGATGTGTTGCATCATCTCTGTTATTGCTCCATCAAGCATGGCTTCAACTTCGTGGTCCGGGATGGAGATTTCTACATTTTAGGGGAGCAAGTGGAGGAAGACATGAAGAAGAAGGGGCAAAGTGTATACACAATGCCTCTTAAGGGGAGTTTCTAGGACCGGCCATTAGACACTTTTACCTACTTGCATTGGTCAGAACTCAGTCTGCAGCCTACCTAGCTGCAAGGGAAGCTAGGAAATGCCGTCCTAATGCCAAGTGGCTAAAAGCACAGATTAAAATTGGGGGTTCTATGTTATTACCATAGAAGAAAGGAAGGGGTCGATACTGGGAGATGACTAGTGGTTTATGCAACACTGATCTAACCTACTGTTCTTCCCTGCAAAATTACTTTGTAAAGATAAATTTATCATCTCAGCAAATGGCATAGGTAAGTAAAAGTATTGTGCTTTGCCATATATCCATTTTTATGAGCTTAGGGAATCATTTTGAGAAAAGTTTTGCTAATATTTTAGTGAGACATCCTAAAATTTCACTCACCTATGTTCTCCCATCTCTGATCCCAGCTCTCGAATCCTGAACATGGATGGCATATACTAACTACTCGGACAGGAACCATGTCATTCCCATAATAGTTTCCATAATAAACGTCAACAGACTATAGTAGAACTGGCCTATGATGTAATTCAGACACTATTTCCTGTGAATGAGACAATATGCACAGGAATAGAATTCTATTTATGCTATGGGAAAGACCCGTGGGGCTCTGGATTTAGGTTAAAGGAAAGAGGAATTCACCAGCTAATTACACTGGATCCCTAGGGACTAAGGATAGTAATGTTATAAAGGAATTGGGACGTTAGAGACTCTCAAGATAAGGAAGGACTAAATCCTGGTTTTGGAGTAGACAGTGGCAGGCGCTCTGGGCATTCCTACTGGCCACCCATCTTTGGAGCCACCAAAGACTGTGGTTCAGTAAATCTCTGCAAAGTGGAGACCTGAAGCCTCCCTGTCCCTGAGATACTTAATCACTTACTGCAGGTTCCCAGACCCTGGATGCTCTTCACTGGAAATTAGAATGGGGGTGCTCTAGCCTGCCGGCCACCATCCAAAGCCAAATGTTAAACCCTAAAGTTAACCTCCATGTTTGTGGTCTTCTGTCTTGTGAAAAACAAGTTACTTTCTGGTCCTTTGATCAATAAAGAACATAAGGAACAGAACGTTACACGAAGGCAGCAGGCAACACAGGCCCCTACAGATGCTTTAGGGGGGTGGAAGCTCAGAGGTTCCTTGACTGAGTTCCCTGGTAACTATGGAGGAACAGTGCTCCGACGTGAGGATCTGTGACCACTTTGTGGCAGCACTGGCCTGAAACTGGGTAGCTTGACACTGACCCCATCCTCCTGAGCTCTTAGTTAGTGGGGACTCAGTGGTCATCGTGCCAGTAAAGGTCTCAAGCCAGGAATCCATTCTCATATGAAACTGCCCACTCACCCTCTCCCACGGGTTCTCAAATTATGAGAACTGCTCAGATTATGATACAACCCCAAATCAACTCTTTGAGTTCTCAAACCTGTGTCTCCTAGTCTTCTCCATCTTATGAAACGGCCAGGGTATTCTGCCAAGGCTCAGTCTGGAAGCCGCAGAGCCTTCCTGGCCCTCTCTCACATCCCATCTCCAAGCCATCAGCAAACCCTATTGGCCCTGACTTCGGAGCATATCCAGAATCGACCATTTCCTTATCACTTCCACTGGTCTTGGTGACTATCCCTTCATCTGGGTTACTATAAAGTCTCCTAATGGGCCTCACCAGTCCCCTCTCATCAACCCACCCCTCCCATTTTTTTCACCTTTGAAAACCTAAGCCAAGGTACCCCTTGGTTCCAGACCTTCTGGGGACCACCCCATCTCACGTGGAGTCACCAGGCTTCCAAGCCCTCTGCGATATGCCCTGCCTCTCCTACCTCACCTGCACCGTTGCCCTGCTCTTTTCCAGCCTCCCTGCCACTCCACAAGTGAGGCAGGAGCTTCATACTGCCAACACTGCTCTTCGTCCAGCTAGCTGCAAGGTCAGCTCCTTCATTTCCCTCAAGTCTTTCTCGAAGGCCCCCGGAAACCTTCCCTAACCACCCCTTTCTCCTACTTTACTTTTCTTCGTAACACTTATCCCCACTTGACAGAGCATGTGTTTATTTTTTGCTATCTGCCTCTCCCCACTGGAATGTAACTCCCATGGATACAGGCTATCTTCTCCTGAGAACAGTACCTGGTACAGGGCAGACAATATTTTTAAAACAATGAGGTTGCACGTTGCCCAGTTAATGTACCGCGTAAGACAAAACAAACGGCCACAAGTATAACAGAAAACCCAGTCACCTATACAAATATGTGTCATGTCTTTTTCATAACTAACGTATTAAAAATCAAAAGAGAAGGAATGTTTTTATTTGGTGGGTAAATGAGGAGGAGAAATCATTCGCTGCGCACCTACTATGTCTCAGACACTAGTCTAGCTCTGGAGGTACAGAATGAAAATAGGTATCTCCCTGTTCTGTGGAGCTTATGTTACAAAGGAAACGTGGGGGTAGAGATGGAAATGGAATAAGCTGGGAAGAATACCATAAATAATAATACCATAAATAAATAAGCACACAATAAATGAACGAGATAGTTTTCAAAGAGTTATTAATAATATGTATTTTCAAAATTACCAACAAAAATACACCTGTTTTATGTACGATGACTTACTTATGAGTCTCTTTCCTCACCACCCCCAAAATCCTGCACTTTAAATAAATATACATATTTATACTTCACATATATCCAGTTCACACAAACTACTTTATAACTTCTTTTAAATGATGAACTATACCATGTCAAAGACAATATCTCTTGTATATGGATTCAGTAACTGATATTGCACTCTGCTATGTGCCTGGAAGGTACCCATTGAAAGTTAGTTGATCACAGATCTTCGAAAAGTGAATGTCTGCCAATCTCTCCGACCTACACTTAAATCTTTGTGGCTATTTCAGTGCACTGCTGAGAAGTCACATGCTTTTAGTTTAGTAGAGTTAGGGGAAATTCCACATGGATTCCTCTGTTCACAAAAGTGAATGAAAACCCAGAACCCCTTAAAATAAAAATAGACCTGTTTGGGAATCACAAGGGAAATGTTACTTATTCTCTGAGCGTCCCGCTTCTGCTATCCCCAGCGGTGGGAATCTACACTGTCATTCCAATTTCCTATAAACTTGGCAGAACTCTGTGTCCGTTTGGAATTGTAATAGCCCGGATTTCAGTTTGGGGAGGAAGGAAGGAGTCATTGCATTCCACCGAAAGTCCTCCAGCTGAATCTCAAGAAGCCAAAGCTTAAATGTCAATGTCCTCCCAAAGGAAAGCGATGGCTCCATCTAATGAGTTTACCTGGTTAACACTCCCTAACCAGTTCTGGCAGGCTCGCTGTTGCTCATCTTTCTTGGGTAATGTTGCCTGTTGCAGAAAATTCTTACTCCTTTATTAGGTTTTTCCTTTTCTTTCCTTTTCTTTTTTTTGGCAATTTCACACAGATTTTTCATACTAAATACCCTAGGCATTTCAGACCAAAGGTTCCATCCCCATTCCTGCATGCTTCTGGATTTAGAATGTGGGAACTGGAATGAAGGCCAGTCAAACCGGCCCTCACCACACGCCTCCACCTCTAATCTACTGTCACAGTCAGACAAAGGAGCCCAAACTGTTATGGTGAGGGAAAGCCACAGACCAGGTGGGCTTTGAAGTGGCCCAAGTGAGAGAAGCCAGTGTGGGGAGTGGGAAAATGCAGAGGCTGGCTGAATGCTGATCAAGGCCTGAGTCTGTGGCTCCCACTTCCCTTTCCTTCACTTTTGGTTCCAAATAAGTGATTTGCTGCAGTTACATTCCACAAACAAGCCATTTCCTCTTCCTTGGGGGAAGGCAACTGAGAGGAGAGGGAAGAGAAACACGCACCTCTTTGGAAAACTAGAATTGTGTTAAGACCTTCTTAGGCTCTTGAGCTCTTCATTTCAGGGCTCTCCACTTTCTCCCTACTTGTAAATATCACAAAATACTCACATCCCAGGTTAAAGATGTATGTTTCATTCTCCGGTAAAATTATGGAAGGATAGTTCAATTTTGCTTTTAAAATTATTTTGCTCCAAAAAACTGATATCTAAACAATGCTTAGAATGAGCAAATCTGATTTCCAAATTGTTTTCAAAAGACAGAAAATTTTAAATTAACACTACGCTTATGATTGAGGTGACATGCTATTGTAGGCACTTAATTAGACATTCGCTAATTTTAAATTTCATGGGTTTTTTTTCATATGTTGAAAAATACATTTTGCTATCTATATGTCATATACATGATTATAAATATGCTATATATGTAATATTTTTTCAGCATTAAATATTGCCTTAAAACTCCGTGAGCTCTGAGTGCCACGCCTACGGAGCCTAACACATACAGCAAACTGGGAAGTAGAGTCCTTCTTAAAGCAAAGAAAAAATATTAATGTAAAAAGTTATTGCAAACCCAGGTTAGTGAATGGATTAACACAACCAGAAGGCCGGTTCTGTTGAGGCTCCCTTGCCATCCCAAAGGCTCTACTAGAAGCCCTGGATTTTTACACCCACTCCCCTCCAGCTTTGCCATAGGAAGCAGTAATCCCACCACAGAGGTTCTATTTCAGACCCACTCTTGGTCCCTTGGGACTCTCCTCCAGGCTGTCCTTCCTGAACCACTTGAATCTCATTTCTCCTGCAGCTGATTTTTTTTTTTCAAGATGTTAATTTCTGTGGAACCATCTGGATGTTATTAAGAAAGTGTCCCAGGTCCTCTGAGGCAGCTGGCTGCGGCCTCTTGCCTTATTTCCTGTGTCCTGGATGTCTAAGTTGACTTTCATAAGAAATTTGGAATATTAGCTTAAAAAAAGAAACAGTCAATATTTTTAGGCGTTGAGCTCTTGCAGCTTAATTTCCCCGGCTGGGACTTTGCATTTTGAGTTCCCATCCTTGGCCCCTGCTCTGGGGAGGATGAAGCATGTCTGTTTTAAAAACAGAAGGCACCAGTGGTCAGGGGTGCACCAGAAATCCGTATTTCCCCTGCCGGCCCCAGTTAGTCTCACAAAACCTTCCTCATGTTACAGCTGCTGCTTAGCCATTTCCATACCCCCAACCCCTGCTCCAAACTGAGACCCCTGGTCTTGGTCCCAAATGAACCACTAGTTAGTTCGGCTCTATCAGACTCTCTTCCAGCATCCATGAGGGAAAAATAATGGAACTAAGACAAAGAAAGAGGCTTGAGCCGATGACAATGATTCCTTGCTTGAAAGAAGTAACATAAGTAGGTGGGACAACAGAGGGCACGAAATAACCCCTTTTCTAAGCACCAGCAGGAGCAGCCAGTGCTAGACCAAGAAAGCTTACAAGGATCAGTTTTACTATTCAGAGTCTGCACATGGGGCTGGGGCCATTGGCTCACCCTGTTTCCTGTGTGTTACTCAGACTCAACAACCTAGCTGTGGTCGCCGGCCTTGACCTTTGCCATGCCCACTGAAGGGGTCCGTGCCCACCCCCTTCTTCCTTCTTGTTCCTAGGCCTTCACTCCCAACAGACTTGCATCTCATCACCCTTTGGATTGCACCAATCAAATTAACACTGGTTGTCTGGAAACCTTTAAGACCTCCAGCCGATACTATCAAGTCAGACAACACAGCAGGGAACCCACTCTACCTATGAAGCCCAAGTACAGAATGACTTTCCTGGAAGACAGACAGCCTGACCTTCTGTCTCTACCGCTGGTGGGACCAAGAGAAGTTTTGAAGGGAAGCATACAATTCACTCTCCATTGAAGATGCCCTCGGAAAGGAGGGAGGTCTGTGCCTTAACATTCCTCATTTGCTTGCCACAATCCGCAGGAATCTATCATCCCCTATCTGGTAAAAGACATGAGCTAAATCCTCCCCCTAATCTTATACTTTGAAAAACATCAAGCTACAAAAAAGTTAAGAGAATAACACAATGAACCCCTGTACATCCTTTACCTAGATAACCGATCGTTAAAATATTACCACATGTGCATTCTCCTAAGACTTTTTTTTTCTGATTCATTTGAAAGTAAAGTGCAAATATCATGACATTTTAGACTTCATACTTAAATACATCCCTAAATATTTCCTACAAGGTAGAACATACTCCCATAGAGTCACATACCATTACCAGCTCCAAGAAATTTAACATAGAAAAAATATTATCTGATAGCTCATATTCAGACTTCCCCAACTGTCCCAATGTCTTTATCATTTGTAAATTAAGATATAATCCCCATATCATAAAATTAGCTCTTTTAAAATGTACAATTCAGATTTTTAATATATTCACAGGCTTGTGCACCCATCACCACTATCTAATTCCAGAACATTTTCATCATCCCAGAAAGAAACCCAATAACTAATTACCAGTCACTCCCTCCCCCATTCTCCCCTCCACCAAGCCCTTGGCAACCAGTAGTCTACTTTTTGTCTCTAAGGACTTGCCTATTCTGAAAATTTCATAGAAATGGAATCAAAATATGTGGGCTTTTGTGCCTGGCTTCTTTCCCTTAGCATAATGTTTTCAAGGTTCGTTGTAGCAGGCATTCCTTTTTCTGCCTGAATTACATATATCACATTGAATGGAAATACCATATTTTGTTTCCATTTGTCAGTTGATGGACACCTGCGTTGTTTTATAGCTTTTTTAAAAGCAGGATCCAATCAAAGACCATCCATTGCATTTAATTGTCATGTCTTTAGTTTCTTTTCATCTAAATTCTGCAATATTAATTCTAGAACATTAATCTAGATTCTAGAACATTCTTGCCTTTTCTTTTTATCTTTTACAACAGTAAAATTTTTGAAGGGTATAGGTTGGTTGTTTTGGAGAATGTCCTTTCTCTGATGGTTTCCTATAATTTGATTCAGCTCAGACAATAGCTGAGGCTGTATACTTCCTGTTTTATCACATCAGAAGGACAGTTTGTACCACATGTCACTTTGTCTCATAACTAGTGATGTTAAATTTGATTAGATAGTATTTACCAGACCCCCCCCCCCCATAGGAAAGACACTTGTCTCTTGAATATTTAAAATAAGTAATATTAATAGAAGTAATCTTCAAGACCGTGTGAGTATCTTGTTTCCCAACAACCTTTAACAAAAGGTTTTAGCCTCCAATTCTGACTTTTCCTACTCTATAATTCTTTCCACATACAGTTGCTGACATTTTGGAAAAAACAAAAATCTTTCCTGCTCAATCCCACCTTTTCAATCACAATTGGGAACTAACAGTTTTGGGTTTGTTTTTTTTACCCGATGTGTTATAGTCAACATCAATGTAATTATTTTTCTGATGCTCAAACTGTCCCAAATTTGAGAAGTAGAAGCCAGGTTGAGCCAGCTTATCTGTCTTCAATCTTTAAGCACTCCATTACCTTGTGACACAATAAAATGTTCCAGATTCACCTTGTGTTTTTCCTTCTCTGGACCTTAAAGCAGAATTTCCCCAAGAAGACCTGGTTTCTCTTAGTGAGAAATGGTATTTAGAAACCAAGCCTCGGGGGCTAGATGTGCTCATTGATACTGAGTTGTCTCAAATGCTTTTATCTAAATAACTCACAGCATTTATTTAAACCTTCCATGTGTAACATCTCTTTGTGATTTTTATCTGGGGTTCAGTTAGTTGGTGACACCATTGCATACTCAGTGTGTCCTAAATATTATTAAGAGCTGCCATTTTTTTGGTACTTAATACGTGTTCCAAAGCTCTGTACTTGGTGTAGTACACACAGTACTTCACTTCATCTTTGTAACAATTCAAAGCTGTGGGTGTTACTATCGATCCTTATTTAACAAATGAGGTTACAGACGTACAGAGTGGTTAGGTAATCTGTTCAAGGTCACACAGCTAGGACAGTAGTCCCTCCTTATCCAATAAATCCACAGGGGATATGTTCCAAGACCCCCAGTGGATACTGGAAACCACAACTAGTACCAAACCCTATATATAGTAATAATATGATTTTCCTATACATACATACGTACCTATGATAAAGTTTAACATATAAATTAGGCACAGTAAGAGATTAACAACAATAACTAATAATAAAATGGAACAATTATAATAATAAACTGTAATAAAACCTACGGGACTGCGCTCTCTCTCTTTTAAAATATCAAGATATTCAGAAATATCTTATCACACATTGTGGCATCACTTTTTCAGTGTGAGGTATAATAACAAAACTAGCACAAATTTCTTTTTCTTTCTTCACAATTTCACAGATAAAAGATTCGCTGTTAACATAGATCTTAGCAATCTTAGCATATGATTTTTTCTTTCCTTGTAGTCTAGAACTTTTACCTTTTCACTTAAAGGAAGCACTTTATGCTTCTCTTTGGCATATCCCAACTGCCAGCATCACTACTCTTGTGCTTTGGGGACATTATAAAGGAAAAGAAGGGTGACTTGAACAGAAGCCCTGCAATGCTGCAACAGTAGATCTAAGTGACTAACAGGCGGGTGGTGTAGATGGATGGAGTGGACACACCAGACAAAGGGAACAGGTGAGACGGAGCTGAACAGCACAAAATTTCATCACACTACTCAGAACGGCGCACAATTTAAAACTGATGATTATTTCTGGAATTTATTTAATATTTTCAGACAGCGGAGGACCATGGGTAATTGAAACTATGGAAAGTAAAACCATGAATTAGGGGAGGCTACTGTAAGAAGCAGAGCTAGGACTAGACTCCAGGTCTGTCTGCCCTGCAGACCTGCTAAACTACTAGGTGATATTATGCCAAGAACAATCACTGTGAGGGAACTATACACATTATTTCACGCTTGCAAACCACTCCTGAGTATGTCACATTTGTCAAGCGGATACAGTCATTGCAATCCACCTCTGAGACACAGTGGTGAGTGGGTAAATACCTTCACCTTTGCAGGTCTCAGTTACATCATCTGTAAAAGTAGAATAATGGTGCTTAGCCTGTGTACCGTATAAGACTGCAGTAGGGATCAAAAGGGATCATAAGCAGAAACCTTCGCACCTGCTACAAGAAGGTGCTCTCGAGTCAAGCTGGGTGTGTGTAAGAATCACGTGGGGGGAGGGTGTGTGCAGAATTTGAAGTGGCAGATTGCTGGGCCCTGCTCCTAGAGATTCTGATTTAGTGGCCTGGTGTGGCACCCGGGAATCTGAATTTTAACATGCTTCCAAGTGATTCTGATGTGGGTGGCACACAGGTCACACTGAGAAAAACTCTCGTAGTAATGACGACGAGAAAAGAAATGATAAACCCACGTTTAGAAACCACTTCTACTTCTTTTTATACCCACTTCTTGCCTCTGATTGCTTTTTCTTTTTTCTTTCTCTCTCCCTCTTCCCTTTACCTGTTCATCCTTATCCTTAGTTCCAGCTCAAATGCCACTTCTCTCCAGGTAAGCCTTCCCTGACCTCTGGACACAGTCAGCGCTTCCTGTTACCTCCGCTCATCTCGTCACCGTGCACATCAACCTGATACCTATATAGCTTCAATTTGTAATTAGCTGCTAATGTCTGCCTCTCTTGACAGAGTGTAAGCATCAGAGAGCAGTAACCAGGGCTTTCTTGGTGCACCCAGTGTCCCAAAAGAGGGGGCAATCAATAAACATCTGTTGGACAAATGCACAATGAAGGAATAAAACGTAACGCTAACACTATTACTAAACAAAGATTGGCCAGAATACAGAATTCATAAATAATGAACACGGAATAAAGTTCATTACCAACACGAATAATTGGATACCCCACTTCCTGCTCTCATCTTTCCTGGGGTCCTCGGAAAGATAGTTTTCATAAAGGAAATTACACTTTTAATGACAAATTTGGGGACAATCTGCTCAGAATAGGCAGGAATTCATAATGAAATTACGGTCCTCTGCTCCGGCCTCTCCTCCCACTTCCTTCCCCTCCTGGCTTCAGTTATCATCCTGGGCTGAAGCGGCAGCAGCCCCTCCTTCCTGCCTCCTGCCAATTCTCTCTGACCAGGACCACGCAAGAGAGCTGTCAGACTCCGGAGGGAGGGTGTTTCCCCCAGGCCATCATTAATTGCGTGTGTTCCCCAAGTTATGTGTATTTTCATTTGTGCATTTATCTCCATCCTGAATGAGGCCCATAAAACTCCTTTATGATTTAGCCTCAGGCCAAATAAGCATTGAATTTCACAACCAGAGTTTCTGCTCATGTATTTACGGCAAGGTGAAAGGCGGGGTTGCTTTGTTTTAAATATTTGTTTCTCCAAAGTGGCTGAGTACTCTTTCTGGAAAAGCTGCAAGAACACATGCGAAGGGGTGAGCACAGGAACGCTTTCTATCAAGGGATGGGTTCAGGACGTACTACCCTAAACTATGGCTCCTTGGCATACCGGATATTTTAAGCGGAGGGAGTTTGAGGAAAAAAACATCAGAAGCAGAAAGTTCTCTCTGACCTTCTCCCGCCCTTCTCCCCTGAAGCAGGTCAAAAAACCCTCCTGGGAGAGGTGCCCTCTCTGTAGCCAGAGGGAAGGAGCATCTTCATTTTCAAAACAGAGGGACACTGAGAAGAATCCAAACCAATAGTCCTTGCCAAGCATCCCCCAGTTTTCTACACTTACCTCATGGTCTTCGTTCTATCCTTCATCAAACCCAACATAAAAACACGCAGGGTGGTTCAGGCCTTCATTTCCTCACGAAGGTTCCTGTGTCAGTGCCATAAAACTTATATTCAATAACTCTGTATGCTTTTCTCCTATTAGTTTGTCTTTGTCAGTTTAATTTTCAGAGCCAGCCAGGGACCCTCAGAGGGTCGAGAGAAACTTTGTTCCTCTCCTACACAAAGTTTCCAGAACTTTATAGCAACTCTGAACTCGAGGCAGCAGCACAGTGCTAACTGGGACCCCCAGGCACTGAGTTTATGGGAGATTTTTCCCTCGGGACACTGTTCCCAGCATATTAGGGTAAAGAAGGACAAAGACTCTGAGCATTTTCAACTCTTCCATTTTCAGTAGATAAAAGAGGCTCCTAGTGTCTGAAACAAGCTGACCTCAAAAAACAGTAAGAGAAATATGCGCAATGATTTTGACAAATCTGTCCACCGTATTTTCTTGGGAAATTCTCTGCTTTTGGCACGCCCTCAACGCAGACCCCAAGGGGACCAGTGCCAGGGGTGACCCATCCCAGGGTTTGGTCTTCAACCCAATAAACCTCTTTGTTGGAGCCACAACAGGGCAATGGCTCACTGGCTGGGTGATGTAGGACACGGTATTTCCCCTCTGTGCCTCAATTTCCTCAACAATAAGAGGAGGATTATAACACCTCCTGAGGATGACAGGAGACTGCACAGAATTGTTGTGAGACCTCAGTGGAAAATGTGTGTACACAGCGTAGCATAAGGCCTGCCTGACACAGAGTGAACCTTAGCAGCTATTATTTCAATGTCTAGATTCAAAGAGGTTCTCAGCCTTGAGACACACACCTATCCGATGAGGTCCCCCTGACTCCTAGAGCCAGTGTCATAAACCTATGCAGCGATCAGTTTCCCGGTGTGTGTGGTCATCCATCCTCTTTTGGGTGTTTCCCAGTTTAAGGAGTTGCCCACATCGTAAGCCTTGCTTCCCAGACGTGGAAAATGCCTGCTTAAATCGCTGGCTTCCCTTGAGATGGAGTGCAGGTGTGTGACCATCTTCTCTGATCCAACAGAGCCAGAGAGCCTTTGATTTACAAGAGTAATGTACAGAATCCATTCTGTGGTAAGGACGGTGGCCTGAGCATCTGGTGCTTGGGGGCAGCCGCGGCCGAGAATCGGGCATCCAGGGCCCAGTATCACGGTGCGAGCAGCAGTCTGTGCCTGGCTGTCACAACCCTGCAGCTTTTCCAGGACAGTTTGTCAGTGTGGCTTGGGTCTGGTCTCTGGCCGCAGTCCAATACTCCTTAGTCCTCTGGAGCACCTGGGAACCACCTGAGATTCTTTGATAAATTTCCATTTCTGCTTCAGCTAGCCACAGTCGGTTTGGGGACTGGCAACTAAGAAACTGCTCAAGCTCCCCATCCGCTGGGTTCGCCAAATACCAAGGCAACAAACCCCAACAAACCATCGAAGCTCTTTAATTCAATGGAACTTCAATGTCATGTTTAGTATTTGGAGAGAAATAGAATACTAAGTGGGACTCGGAAATCTTTTTATTAAGGAGATTTTCATCTTCATGGCATTCGTTACATCTTTGTCTCCTACTTCTAATAGAAGCATAGAAGGGATTTTAGGAATGGTTCTGTTGGCCCCATCAGTTTCAATAGAGGAAGAGGAGTACCAGAGAAAAAAGGTGACTTGCCAAAGGTCACACAGCAAGTACCACCTAGTGTAAAGCTCAGAAGTCAGGTCCTGGCTCTGCTACTTCCTGATTGCATGATTTCAGTCTCGCCACGGAGACTCTGAGCCAGTTTGATCAGCCTCCTCATTTGCCAAATGAAGAAAGTAACAGTCCATCTCCGACAGGGTTATTGCAAAGAGTACATGAGATAATGTACATAACGTGTTTAGCATATGCTCAAAAAATAGTAACTACTCAATAATTGTTAGCTGATATTAACTTATCCTTAAATATTTATCATGATCTACATGCGCCAGGCACTATCCTAGAGGTTGTGAACATAAAGATACAGAGAACGGATCAGTGGTTGCCAGAGGCAGGGGGTCGGGGTTAGCAAAATGGGTGCAGGGGGTCACAAGGTACACACTTCCAGTTATAAAATAAATAAGACCTGGGGATATAATGTACATCATGATCACTATAGTTAAAAATGCTGTATTGCATATTTGAAAGTTTTAGCAGGCCAGCTGACATCATTGACTAGAAACTCCAAGTTCTGCTTCCCCTGCAGTGGATGGCAGCTGATAGCTCTGTGGAGTTCTGTAAGCCTTATCGTGGGAGTCTATCCCACACAAGCATAATTTAGAGATCCGCCAGAACTTTGGGGACCTCTTCTTTGCTCTATCCTATTTTCAAGTGTAGAATCCTTCCCAGTTATGCCTGTTTTTGACCACTCACCAGTCTCTCCACATAGTTGTCTATTTTTTTTCCAGTTTACAGTGATTGTTGGTGTGAGGGTTGATCTGATAGTTAGATATCACTGAAAGTAGTCCACTAAGTTTTATTAAATGGGGGGATGACAAGAACTTATTTAATGCTTCAGGAGATAATTTTGGCTGCTATATGGAGGAATGAATTGTAGCACGAATCAATAGTGGAAGGCAAGGAAAACAATTACAAGTCTACTGTAATGGTCCAGAAAAGAGTTCGGGTAGCTTGTAACAGGGTGGGAACAGAAGAACTGGAGAGAAGCTGACAGATTCGTATGTAAAGTCAGCACAATTTGTATTAGATGTGGTAGTGAAAGAAAGAGAAAATGCTGGGATGACTCCTAGGTTTGTAACCTAAGCACTTGAGTAGATAATGGCATCTTTTAATGAGATGGAGAAGAGTTTTTTAAAAAGCGGGTTTTTTAAAAAGCGGGATGGGTTGTATTCAGATATATTAAGTTTGAAGTGCCTATTAGATATCTGAGAAGTGTCAAGTAGGTAGCTGGATATAAGAGGTCGGACAATTAAGTTCCCGAACTTGTTGCAACGATGTTGTGAACCTTTTTTCATATCAGAGGGATTATTCATTATGAATTTGTACCAACTGGACAAAACAGTTAACAAAGTTTACTATTTGGAAGTGCTGAAAAGGCTGCATGAAAAAGTTAGACGACCTGAACTTTTCGCCAACAATTCATGGCTCTTGCATCACAACAATGTACCAGCTCACACGGCACTGTCTGTCAGGGAGTTTTTAGCCAGTAAACAAATAACTGTATTGGAACACCCTCCCTACTCACCTGATCTGGCCCCCAGTGACTTCTTTCTGTACCTGAAGAGAAAGGAAATACTGAAAGGAAGACATTTTGATGACATTCAGGACATCAGGGTAATATGACGACAGCTCTGATGGCCATACCAGAAAAAGAGTTCCAAAATTGCTTTGAAGGGTGGACTAGGCGCTGGCATCAGTGCATAGCTCCCCAAGAGAAGTACTTCGAAGGTGACTGTACTGATATTCAGCAATGAGGTATGTAGCACTTTTTCTAGGATGAGTTCGCAAACTTAATTGTCAGACCTCATGTGACACTGAAGTTCAAAGTGGAGGTTAGAGCTGAAGGTACAGATTTGGAGTCTTCAGTATATATAAGGTACATAACACAATGGGATTAGATAAGAAACAACCCCTTGGGCTTGCCAAAATTTTGAGGCTGAGCAGAGGAGAAGGGGGGCAGAAAAAGAGAAAGCAAAGAGATATCCGGTAATGTAACAGAAAAATCCTAGAGGAAAAAATGTGCATTAAGAAGGAATGATGACACACCTGTTAGAATGGCTATTATCAAAAAGACAAGAAATAATGTGTTGGTGAGGATGTGAAGAAAAGGGAACCTTTGTGCACTGTTGGTGGGAACGTAATTTGGTGCAACCACTATGAAAAACAGAGGGGAGGTTGCTCAAAAAGTTAAAAACAGAGCTACCATATGATCCAGCAATCCCACTTCTGGGTACCTATCTGAAGAAAACGAAAACATTAACTCAAAAATGTATCTATACCTTCTTGTTCATTACAGCATTATTTGCTATAGCCATGTTATGGAAACAACCTAAGTATCCATTGATGGATGAATAAATAACAAAAATGTGGTGTGTATATACACAATGGAATATTACTCAGCCATAAAAAGAATGAAACTTTTCATTTGTGACAACATGGATGGACTTTGAGGGCATTACGCTAAGTGAAATAAGTCAAAAAAGACAAATACTGTTAAGATCTCACTTATATGTACAACCCATAAAAAACAAAACGAAACAAAATATGAGCTCATAGATAGAGAAAAATGATTGGTGGTTGCCCCAGAATTTGGGGGTGAGAGATGGGCAAAATGTGTGAAGGGAGTCAAAAGGTACAAATTCCAGATATGAAAGTCATGGGGATGTAATGTACAGTGTGGTGACTATAGTTAATCATATTGTACTGCATATTTGAAAGTTGCTAAGAGAGTAGATCTTAAATGTTCTCATCACAAGAAAAATATTTTATAATATGTACGGTGACGGATATTAATTAGACTTATTGTGGTGATCATTTTGCAATATATACAAATATCAAATCATGTTGTATTCCTGAAACTAACATAACGTTTTATTTTATATATATATATATATAAATTATACCTCAATAAAAAAAGAAATGATTAGTTAAATGCTATGAATTTGAGGGACATGAAGACAGAGAACATCGTTTAGATTTAGCAGTGTGAGAGGGCATCAGTGAGTGAGGATCTGAGTCCATGTGGAATGAGATGAAGAGAAAACTGAAGGAAGGGGAGGGTCAAAATGGTGATTATGGAGAATATTTGTATAAGTCACACGTGAATGGGAAAGAAATGGGGCAGTGGCTGAAGGAAAATGTGGATCAAGGAAAGCTTTTTTTCAATGTAACATTGGAGTTACAAGAACGCATTTGTCTAAGGAAAATCCACTTGTCTTTATTGTGAGAGCAGAGCTGGTTTCAAATGTAGCCTGAATGTTCTTGGCTTCCCTTTTCCTACTCCACATGCCCTCAAAGAGAGGGAGAAGATACATTTCACTGTCTTTTAATACAGATAAGGACTGGTTAACTATGTAGTTTATCAATGGGAGCAAAATCTCACTGTTATCTGATTATCAGTAGGCACCTTGTGATCATTGATTTTAACAGTTCTATATTTAACACACTGTTTAAAATTTTAACCCTTTATATATGTAGAAAAATTCCTGTATATTAAGATTTTTTTCTCTGGGTGACATGGTCAGTCAATCCTTTTAATGATGAGTTAGTTATATGGGCCTTTCCTATACCAGGTTGGACAATTAAGTTCGCGAACTCATCTTAGAAAAAGTGCAACATACCTCATTGCTGAATATCACTGCAGTCACCTTCGAAGTACTTCTCTTGGGAAGCTATGCACCGACGCCAGTGCCTAGCCTACCCTTCAAAGCAGTTTTGGAACTCTTTTTCTGGTATGGCCATCAGAGCTGTCGTCATATTACCCTTGATGTCCTGAATGTCATCAAAATGTCTTCCTTTCAGTATTTCCTTTCTCTTCAGGTACAGAAAGAAGTCACTGGGGGCCAGATCAGGTGAGTAGGGAGGGTGTTCCAATACAGTTATTTGTTTACTGGCTAAAAACTCCCTCATAGACAGTGCCGTGTGAGCTGGTACATTGTCGTGATGCAAGAGCCATGAATTTGTTGGCGAAAAGTTCAGGTCGTCTAACTTTTTCATGCAGCCTTTTCAGCACTTCCAAATAATAAACTTCGTTAACTGTTTTGTCCAGTTGGTACAAATTCATAATGAATAATCCCTCTGATATAAAAAAAAAAGTTAGCAACATCATTAAAGCAAGTTCGTGAACTTAATTGTCACACCTCATAATTCTAAGAGGAGCAATTCAGTATAGTGATAAGTACACAGACTTTGATATCACTCAGACCTAAATTCAAGTTCTGTTTCTTCGTGTTCCTAATTATCTATTTTAAAAATAATAAATACAGATCACTAGCCAAATATTTGTGTGCCTTTTGGACTTCATTAATACATCTGGTTTTCCGTTCTTATACTCAATGATTGCTCAGTTACATAACCGTAGTTAATAGATACTGTAACCACTTTAAAATCTACCTTGGCGTTGGAAAACTATGAGTGCAGGAGAACCAAGCCCAGCACTCAGTATGTGCACTGCAGATGTGCATATAGTCCTTACCTCCAAGGGTTTCTGGCCACCAGGGATCGCTCAATTGCGTAAGCAGGTGTCCGTGCAAAGTCCAAGAGGTTAATAATGAACAACTCTATTTTATCTGTGGCAAGGGAGGTAGACTCAGTGTTGTCAACACCAGGCGAGCACACAGCAAAGCATTTCCCAAGAGAGATCGAGAGATAAGTCAGAGAGAAATGCACCTGTTAGAAAGATTACCCTTTTCCTGGGATTTCCTACTGGTTTTCCAACAACTGGTCATGTTTGTCTACATGAATCATTCTTTTCCCCTCTGCCTTACTTATCTGAGCTAATAATACTCAGAACAAAGACAAAACTTATATTTCCCCATGGAACCTATTCAAAGACGGGGCACCCTCCACATTAGTGGAGATCAGATTTCGCATCTAAAGTCAGAGGAAAAGCTCCAAGAGTGATTAACACTGGGTGTCTAGAAATTACATTGAGTCATTCATGCAAAGATTAGATTTTCCATCGTTCTTATTTTGGGGTCTGGAAGTTGCCTGAAAATGAAGCTACAGAGAGAACAGATATTATCTAGTGGTTTGTATGTATTTGGCATTCTATCCTGACAGTCAAAACCATCATTGTATCAAACTAATAATACTCTTCAGAGTGAAAAAAAGAAAACAGTGCCTCTCTTACAAGTAAAAAATAAACATTACAGGTAAGGTTTTGAGTATTCATCTAGGTTTACACCCTGTCCCAGGAAATGAAGCTCCTGTATTCTTGTGTCAAGAAACGTTTTTCCCCTGGCTTCTGTAACATTCGAAATGAGCAGACAAGCCTTTGTTACCACCAGCAACTCATCCACCTTGCCCTCCACACACATGCGTGCCAGTATGGGAAACTCAATCTTCCTGCTTCTCAAACATGAAAGGCTGTCTTGGTCCCATGGTGCCGTGGAGTCTAGGCTCCGATCAGAGACCTCCCAGCCCCTCCCGGGAAGGGCCTGCTGACAGCAGCAATGCAAACCACCACCGAGGGTCGATGGATAGCTGTGGGTGAATTCTTATTCTTTTAAGTTGTCTTCCAGATTGTAAGACACCTTCCAGGTCTCCAACCAGAGTGAACAGCACAGATTCGGAAGCTGCAGGGAACAGCAGACTTGCACAGAGAGGAGTTAATCGCATGAAATATGCATGATGGTCAAATTGAGCAGAAAACCAGCATGGGCTATGCACCTCTAGGCTCTCTGATTCCTAGCAATTCTTTTTTACCAGCCTAACAAATATTATCTGGCTCCCTTAGGAGACTTAAAGTGCCCACAACAGTCACAAAAGACTGAGGGTTGGGATTCTTCCCATTTTTATTAAAGGGGTGGGTTAGGGCCTTTAAGAGATGAGTGTGTGAGAGAGAGAGTCTCTGTGTGTGTGTGTGTAAATGTGAGAAAGCATAATATTATATTTTAAGCTGTGTCCCCCAGAAAAGGTGAAGTACGCAGAAGGGAAAACTAAACTTCCTCGTGCTGAGGGCAGAGTTTCTCAATATGTTCTATAGGTCACCTGCATCAAACTCACCTGGGACTTTTGTTTAAAATGCAGATTCCTGGGTTCCCTCCCTCATAGATTCTGATTTAGTGACCTGGGATGGGTCCCAGAAGTCTGCATTTTTCCTACATTCCCCTAGTGACTCTTAGGCACGCTGGAGTTTGAGAATCACTAGCACAGGAAGAACTTACAGGGTTGAGCCTTTTAGATAAAACAACTAAGATTTCCGTCATTTCTACTTTCAGATAGGCCAAGGTTACTTCACAGCACATATTAAGGATCCATAATAAAGGTGAGATTATTCAAAACATGGGGCCAGGACAACTGACCATCCATGTGAAAAAATAAAAACTCAATTCCTGCCTCACACCATATGCAATATTAATTCTAGGTGAATGAAAAGTCTAAATATGAAAAATCAGCTAGCCCTTACCTTTAACAGAAAAAAAAAGAAGAATTTTGTGATATGGAAAGATTTTTTAAATAGTTATAAAAGCACAAACGATAAAGAAATGACATCAATTTGTCTGCATGAAATTTTAAAATTCTATACATAAAAGACTCAAAATATAATGTCCTACAGAATCTATGCTGTTCACACTGGTTGGAGACCTGGAAGGTGTTTTACAATCTGGAAGACAACTTAAAATAATAACCAACTGGAAGAAGGTATTGGGAACACAGATCTGATAGGAGATTATTATCCATACTTAACTGAGATTTCCTACAAATCAGTAGGAAATAGATAACCTAATATAGAAATGAACAAAGGCTATCGACAGGCAAGTCACTGAAAAGAAAACCAAAACGGTCAATCAGCAAATGAAAAAGATGCTCAATGTCACTAACAATCCAGCAAATGCAAACATTTAGAAAATTAGAAGTTATTTTCGTACACAACAGATTGGAAAAAATATTGAAAATTTGATATTAAGTGTGAGAATGTTAAGAAATGACAGCTCGTAGACATTGCTAATGGTACTATACATCCATTTAATCAGTTTGGAAAGCAATTTCTAATTTCTAGTTAACTTTAAAATGTACATTACCTCATGACTCATCAATTCTACTTCTAGATATATAACAAAGGAAATGTCACATATGTGCAAAGGACATGTGTATAAGGATGTTCATTTTGGCACTGTTTACAATTACACGTAAAAAAATTAGAAAATAAGGAGAATATTCTCCTTAAAAGCCAAAATATCCATCAATAGGGTAGAGAATAAACAAACTATGTCATATTTGTAGAGTAAATTACGAGCAGCAGTTAAAACGAAGCAGGTCTTTTGAGTTAACAGAAATAAATCTGCAAAACATAATGACAAAGTAAAAGCCTACCTACAGACTAATACCATTTATGTAAATTATTAACATACAAATAGTATTACACATTAACGCGTGAATGATTAGACATAATGAACAGTATAGAGCTTGCATAAGAATGAAGCACATCAACTTTCAGTTAGTTAATGGTTTCTTCTAGGCAAAGAGGAGAAGCCCTTTAGCTGTAGTGTTTCATGTCTTAAAGAAAATAATAATCTGAAGTGAGTACGACAAAATGTTAACACGTGTTAATCTGAGTGGTGAGTAAACCGATGTCTGTTACAACCTTTGTGTGGGCTGAAATATTTCATAATTATAATAAAAAAACAAAAACAAAACCCAAACCAGCCACAGCAATGTTTCTAGTTTAGGGAAGACTGGCACCATCCATCATAGTCCCGTGATACACGGAAAAAGGCCAGGTAGGAGAGTCTAGGCCATTGGTCTTTTCAAAGAAACATGGTGGGAAACGGAAATAAAAAGATTTTACAAGGGCTGACTCCTATAGGATTTAGTTAAAGCAAAATACGAGAAGTCGTATGTATTCATGGACAGGTGAGGAGATGCTAATACCCACACATGTGAAACGCTATCATGAAACCACGTGATTTAGCCAATAGGAGATAATGTGGTTATACTTTTTCTTACTAAATAAATCTGTCATGAAAATAGCACCAAAGAAACCAAAGAGATATGGATACCTAGTCAGTGTGAAATCCAGAAAAATAAGGGAATCTTTGAGATATCCAGAAAAAAATATAGTTGGTCAGGCTATAGACTGCCAGAGGTTGGTCTCCAAACGAATCATATTCTGAGTCCCAGAGGGCTTAATCTTCTCCTAGGCAAAAAGCTTCAATTTAAGTCATGGCCAAAGGGTTATTAGGTGAATGAGAGTGTCTCCTTTCCTGGAAATCTTTGGGAATGAATGATGGTCGTGATTGTGTGAAATGCTGCTTGGGAAGAAGGAATTCTGGATCAGAACCTAGTAATATAGTAGATGCTGGGTGAGCATTTGTTGAACTTACAAACCTGCCTTGATAAATAGAGGGCAACTGAGGCAACCAGGCGAAGCAGCTATGTGACACAATTCTTCTAGTGACATTCTATCATGACAGACCATATATACTTTCTACTTCCCCTTTCCTCTTTGACTTCTATTTTTATCCGCCTTTTTTCCACTTTCCTGCTACCCTCTACTTATGCCTTTGTTCACCTGGCCCTGAGAGTTACTTAATCAGGTTTCTAAGGATGTCCCCAAATCTGTCACTTGCTGATGGAGAGACTTGTGCTTGAAAAACACTGGCTGTAGTCAGAAAGGCCTTTCACTTTGTAAAAGAACTTGTCAGATGTCAACCCAACAGTCCTATTCTGACATGGGTATTGAGAGGCCAGCTCCATGGGGGGAGCGGGGCCCCTCCCTTGTCCCAACGGATGAATCTTTATTAGTCAAAGTCAAATACAGTAGGATTCCTCTTGCCAGGGATTGTTTTAGGAAGCAGCATTGTTGCAATTCCGGCCAACGAGACCAGAGGGTAAGTCAGCTGAGAAATTCATTTTGCCCCTAAAAATGAAAAGAAACAGGGTTGCTCCTGTTTTTCAAATTGATTATATGATACCCTTAGCTACTGCAGCTGTCCTGTGACGTGAGGACAAATGGACAATGGCAAAATGGAAAGATAAGAGGAACTTGAGTCCTTGGTACTACAGCCCTACCCTAGGATTTCTTGTTAAATGAGCTACTGAAATGTCCTCGATAGTTAAGCTCCTTTTGACTGGGTGTTCAGTTTCTCAGAGCAGAAACATCCTAAGAGCTACCTCCTACCCACAACAATGGTTACCAGATTTCATTAGGTGAGCGCCTGTCCAGAAGTGTCTCTGTGGAGACAGTCTCCATCTTTTAAAATCGGGGTCACTGCGGCAACAGAAATTCATTACTTGATGATTTGCAATCTCCCTTCTCTTGGGCAGCATTTTAGAAAGCCCACAATTTTGGTAAGCATTCCTTCACTCAACAAATATTTGTGTACCAACTATATAAGCCAGGAACTATTTTAGACACTGGAGATTACAGTGGTGAGGTGACACAGTCGCTGTCGTCATGGAATCCATATTTGAGGGGGAGCGGCAACGGTGATACATGACTAAACCATAAGATGACTTTGGAGAGCGATACGCGCCATGCAGGGAAGGATCACAGAAGGCTGTGATCAAGAGTGACGCCGGGGGCGTAGGACCACTTCTGGACAAGGGGGTGGCACAGGTCTTTTCGAGAAAGTGACGTCTGAGTGCAAATCAGAGAAGGAGCCAGCATGTAATGACCTAGGGAGAGGGTATCCCAAGCAGAAAGAAGGACCATATGCGAAGACCCTGGGGAGGAGATGAGTTTTGGGGGCTTTAGGAACAGAAAGAGCGTGGGAGTGCCTGGAAAGGCGTGAAAGACACACAGCGTTGGTAGACGAGGTCAGAGAAAGGCTGCAGGAACCAGGTCAGGTAGGGCCTTGGAGACCTGTGGCAAGGAGTCTGGATGGTATTCTGAGTGCAAAGGAAAGCCACGGGGGCATTTGCAGGGAGGGCACGACAACCCAGGATCTGACTGCAGTCTGCCCTCCGGTTCAAAGACTCAGCAAGGCCATTTTCTCTCTTTCTTAGCTGGGCAGAGCCCTGAACACGGACTCACCATGCCCTGGGATGCAGCCTGAGCTGCGGGAGCCACAGGAAGACGGCCGACTAGCCGAGGCTCTTGCTTTGGTCCTGTCCCCACGAAGCCCATATGGGAGGCTGGCTTGTTTCCAGCAGGGAGACGTGTAACCTGACATATTAAATAGTTTAATTAAAAAAAAAAATTCCCATTTCTTCAAGTCCACTGCCCTGTTGGAAGCCTCACAACAAGCAGCAAAACTTTCTTTAAAAAAGAAAAGTAGGTCAGTACCCTTCTGCTAGGTAGCGCAGTGAGCGCTGGGCCAACTCCGAAAGCAGCCGCTCCACTTGGAGGTCTCCATTGAGCTATTTGAGTGATGTCAGCAGTAAAGGCTTCCGAAAGCCACTCGGTTTCTGAACCTGACCTCACCCATGGTTTTCCTGGTAACTTTCGAAAACCATTACTTCCTGCCTTGTGCTTTATTTATCCCACATGTTTATTTTCTATACAGTCTATTCCGAAACAGAGCTCTGTGTGAGTTTCCAGGTCACCGTGTCCCATCAGGGGCAAATTCAACAGATGTGGGATGAGCTGGAAGATAAAACAAGCCAGCACCGCTGCTGCTGAGCACAGGCTGCCACTGCTGAGCGGGGTTCTTGTTCCGGGGCCAGCCAGGGAAAGTCAGCGGCTGTGATCTGCGCCATCAGTCTTCCTTCCCCGATGGACATCCTGTGGGCAGGGCAGGTCCCCCCAACCCTCACCCCCAAGAGTGTCCCTTGCTGACATATTCAATATGAGTAGGAAGGTCAAAGAGATGTCCACGGATTCCTGAGAAGCCTTCTTTAATTTCTTTTTTCTTCTAAGGGCACCAGCAATTTCCTTCCATTTAATTCGTCGTTGGGTCTCCTGGCAGGGTCCGCTGCTGTCATGGCAACAGGGACCAGCTATGCTGCTCTCCAAGGTTAATGTACCCTGTGGCCCACTGCCCACAAGCTGAGGCCTCCTGTCCAACAGCTCTGCCTGCTCTGGGCCAGTTCGCTGCCCGCACCCTGCTCCCCAGCAGCCTGGCACCATCTTAAGACCAGGAGCCGACTGGAGTTTCAGACAAAATTGATGCCCCTTGCTCGTTTACCAGATCCCAGCAAACTAAAAAAAAATAAGAACCTCAAAAAAAAACTCCCTAGAAAACTAAACCTTTGAACTCAGTTTTGCTAAAACTAAAATTGATCTTTCATGCTTCTGAAACCACAAGCAGAAATTTGGTTTCGGCTGTGGGCTGTTTTCGGTGGGGTTTCCTCTTCTGCCTGAGAAGTTCGTTCTCCAGCATCTAGTTCGGGTGGCTCAATATCAGGAGCTTGCATATACGGTCTGATGGTGATGGAGACGGAGATAGCACTAATAAAAACTCCCGGAATAGCAGCACGGCCAAGGGAAAGGCCCTTCCTGTGCTCTTTATCTTCATTATTATTTATCATTTATTATTACTGCATTCCCACACCTAGACTAGGGCAGCTGGCCCAGGAGGCCTACAAAACAAATGTGCTAAATTAATAAGTAACTAACATTCACTGAGCTCCTACTGTGTTCTAGACATTGTAGCATCTTACACACACTGTCTCGGCTTTTATTATAGGATTGTTGTGAGGTGCAAAAAGCACTTACTTCTAACTATATAAGGGGTGTTAAAACTGCGGCCCGTGGGCCAACTGCGGTCCACAATCCATTGTTAATTGGCCCGCAGCAAATTCCAAAAATATATTTAGTTTACTTAAATAAACCAGGTGAGGCAATACGTACTTCACCTCGAGTGAGTGGCCCGGCTGTTTGTGCATTTTACCGCATATGGCCCTTGGTGAACAACGTTGAAAAAAGTTTGGACACCCCTGAACTATATACAAGGCACTGCCCTAAGCACTTACGTATGTTAACTCAATCGATCCCCATGACGACCCTGCAGTGGGTTGAATGGTGGTCCTTAAAAAGATATGTCCATGGCTTAACCCCCAGAACCTATGAATGTGACCTTACTGCAAAAAAGGGGGGGGGGGGTCTTTGCAGATTTAATTAAGTTAAGGGTCTTGGGATGAAATCATCTTGAATTATACAGGCAGGTCCTAAATCCAGTGACAAGTGCCATCATAGAGTCAGAAAAAAAGAAAACACAGAGAAGAAGGGAAAGCCATGTGAAGACAGAGGCAGAGACTGGAATTATGCAGCCATAAGCCAAGAAATGCCTGAAGCTACCAGAAGCGGGCAGAGTCAAGGAAGGGTTCTCGCCCAGAGCCGTTGAAAGGAGCACAGCCCTCCGACACCTTGATGTTGGACTTCCAGCCTCCAGAACAGTGAAAGAATAAATTTCTGTTGTTTAACAAATTGTTGGGTGGCAATTTGTTAGGGCAGCCCTAGGAAAAGAATACAAATCCTACCTATTTTCCCAAATATAGAAATTGAACACAGAAGATAAAGTGATTTGCCCAAGTTCATGCAGCCAGTTTGTGGCAGCATTGGAATTCGAACCCAGGAAGTTTGGCATGAAGCCCTTGCTCTTCACCATTACACTCATCCCTGAAATACAGTTATTGAATATCTACTACGTTTCGCGTGTGTTAGATACTGGGGATACAGCTATAAACAAAGAGGCAAAGTTCTTTATGAAGCTTACGTGGGAACTGAGGTTCAGAGAGGATGAGTCATTTGCGTCAAGTCACAAAATGAATGGAGCTAGGATATGAACTCGAGGATCCTAACTCCAGAGCCTGCCCTCTACTCACTAACACAGAGTGAGCCACTGACCTAGGTGCCCTCTGTAAACTATAACCACAAGATGAGAAGCAGTGTGGTGGGCTGCAGCAGCTGTCCCCTGTACCTCTGAGCAAAGTCTGTTGTCTGTAGGGGTTCCCTCAGGCTGCCTTGTGCCTGGGGAGCCAACTAGTCTACCATGAGGCAGAGGCAGAGACTCGCTTCTACCTTTGCCATCAGGCTGGCCCACCCCTTGGAAAACACCTTGAGGAGCTGGTTAACGTCAGCACTGCCCCTTCAGATTGCAGGCAGGCTAAGACGTAGGACTTAACTCTTTCAGCACCAGGGTCAGGTCTACTCCGAAATTTGCAATGGGATAATCTGAATTCCACCTGGAGAACGAAATTACTTATTAAGTGAAACCAGACGTCATTCCCCAGGTCCAAGGGTAAAAGCTTTGACTGGTGCATCTGTACTTTCAATGAAGCATAGATGTTGTGCCCTGGGACTTCCGACACCTAAAGACAAACACATTTGAGAGGATGAAGGTGCCAGAAAGGGCCGGAAATGTGTTTTCAAAATTTTTTCTTCCTTGGAGGAAAAAAAAAAAATGAAAAAGAGAACAAGGTAGGTTAGCCTGAATAAATGTGGTGACATTTTCTCTTCTGAACTGAATCTAACTGGATCAATTGCAAAAGCTAAGAAAGCAAAGGGAGCAGAATGAGGGCAATAAAAGAAAGAAAGCAAAAAGGAAGGGTCAAAAAAAGTAGAAAGAGATACAAAATGGGGAAATCCACTCATAAAAGAGAAAGAAAAATATGAGGATGAAGTGGTAAGAGGGACAGTGATAGAAGATAAGGGGAAAATCAAAGAGAGACTAAAATCAAGATGGGTAACCAGAGAAAAGGTGGGGAAGAAAGATGGTTATTTTCTGTGTCCGTTTTCCAAGTGACCTGCCACCTGGGCCTCTGGTCATCCCCTCCCCTAGCCGTTGCTCAGGGGACTCTCTATCAGTCTATTGAAGAGGCAAGAGGCTATCAGTTTACAAGAAGAGAGGAAGCAGAGGAAGAGGAAAGAAAGCAGACAAATTACTAAATGAGGAAGCCAATTATCCAGCACACCATACTTCAAGCTGTCAGTAGGTTGCGATTCCTCAGGCACCTTTGAGCAGAGCAGGACTTAGAACTCTGGAGTTTGCTGCCGTCTGGCCTTTCCAGTAAGAAAATCTACACAGACTTCCCCCTTCCACATCCAATTGCCAGCATCCGGAATGACATCGTTCCAAATCAGAGACCACTAGTACAGCGCCACTGGATCCCTGGATCACAAAAACGGAAGAGGCCTCCAGATCAAACAGCCCAGGAGCCCCTTGGGGTTCTGTACAAACTACAGGGCTGATTTGGAGCCTTCTGCTGACCTCTCTGATAGAGACAAACATAAATAGCCAAAGCAATGGACATGTGCTTCAGTCAAAAGCCCAGGATGGTGCGGGGTGAAAGATCCTTTGCGACTGCCAAAGGCTAGTCTGTCGTAGGCAGTACAGCACACAACTACCTTACCTGTCAGAGAATTCTTCACTTTCACATGAAACCCTTACAAATGATGACTCAGAACCAGTAAACACTACCTCGTCTAGCCTGACGTAGACATGGCTGCACAATGGCAAGTAGCCCCCATACAATTTGACGTGGGGAAGTAAGGGCAGAGAAAGATCAGACAGGGAATCCCAATGTCTGGACAAGAATCCCGTTAGTCAGGGGCAGGTTCTGCTTTGCAAGAAATACAAGTTCCAGAGAAGAGCTGGGGCATAGGCAAACAGCCGCAGACGGATATGTAACATCTCCATCCTGAGTAAGCAGCCAAACAAACTCCAGCAGTGGAGACTTCTACCAAGTTTAAATTTACGGTACATTATATTTTCTTGTTCCCTGAATAAAGTCATGTGACGTGGTTGGCTTGAAGGAAGGCAAAGAGCCTCAAGAAAAGAAAAATGTCAGGTGTGCAGTGATAAGGTTACCTGTGGGATAAAAAATGCGGACCTCTCCATGAATACTACACCCTGAAGTTCCTCTGAAAGCAGAAATGGAAAAGCAGTTGTCACCTCACCGGCAAGGCTGCACAATTCTACAAACGACCATCCTTCTCCACAGAGGGATCACTCTGGGAAACATTTACAGGGACTGATACACCCACGGTCATGCTCTACAAGGTGAGATTATGAGTCACATTCACAGTTTCTATCACAACGTTTCTCAGCGTGAGGCCTGTGGATGACCTGAATCAAAATCACCAGGGGGACTTGTTGAGAATATGGATGGCTGAATCGAAATTTCTTAGGAGTGGGGGGGTCATGTTTGAAGTAGCTCTGCTGGGGCATCTTGGGCAAAACTCTAACATTCGAAAACCATTCTTCTCTCACATACTACCTATGGAAGACTTCCTTCTTCCTTCTCTCCATTTCATTGATCCTTTCCTTCTTTCTTCCCCACTTCCGTCCATCCGTCCATCCATCCATCCATCCGTCCATCCGTCCATCCGTCCATCCCTCCATCTATCCATCCCAACCTTCATAGCAGGCACTGTGTTTAATGCTAAAGGCATATAAAACACAGAGCTCACACTGGAAATTGCTGCACCAAGGAAATATTCACAGTGTAAATGTGTTCCTGGAGCTCAGCTCTAACAGCTCACATCAGTCTGTGAGAGGATGAGCTGGGCTTCTAAAATATAAATATATCTGAGAAAATTAACACACTAACAACTACAAGCAAGACCTAGTCACTCTCATAGGCAATCTATCTGGGGAAGACATGTGGCAACACAAACACATTTATCAAATTTGCCAATTTGCTCCATACATTGTCCTTAGTTATTTGATTATGACATACAGAAAATAGCCATCTTCACTCAAGTGAATAAGAAATAAATCCACTTAGGTCTGTGCCAAGGGCATAACCACTTGAATGTGTTAATTGCTGGTAGGAGATACCTGCCATGGAGGCCAGGGCTTCTTACACATGGACAGGAGTTTCTCCCATGCCTGCCATCATTCACTCAAAGGCAAAGACAAGAAGAGAGTGGAGCTGACTTTGGAGATGGTCATGAGACAGTTTTGTCCATCCTCTCTTCTCATGACACGATCATGTTCCATGTGGAAGCAAATACAGTGGCTCTGAATTCCATTATCGCTCAAACATTGATCCCAATCCCTTGCTTCAGGCAATGAAGACTAGATACTCTGCTGCATTTGGAATAGACACTGATATCTTTTCTTGGTGCTCCAGTGAGCTAAGCAGCCATTTCCCTCTGCAGGGGAATTCAATCCTGAGATTTCCTGGTTGATCTCCATCTTTCTGCGACATCTCAGTCAGCCTCCAGTGCCCATTCCTCCCCTTTTCCTCCAATTTTGCGTGAGTTTGGGAATCTGTCACTGTCCTTTCCAGGTTCACAGTCTCCGCCTCCCTTTTCCACAATCACGCCCTTGATCCTTCTCCACCCAGCTTCCCTGCATCTTTTCAACCACCAGAAGCTTTCAAATGAGAATGAAACAAACTCTTTGTCCAAGGTTTGCATGGATTTTAGCTCTACAAATAAACCGGGAAAAAGATCTCCAAGAATTCCATGTCAACCATAAAACATACTTTGTGAGGAACACTGATTTCCTCCGAGACAAAGGAAAGGGAAAGCCAAGCACATTGTGCTCACCATGGAAGGTTCAGGAGGCGGCGGCGATGCGGGTGCAGCTCCACTGGTCCAACTTAAACAAGAGAGGACTGGACCAAAAGGAAAGCCTGCCTGATAACTATTAAAAAATTCCACTGCTGGGTAAAAAACAACTTGTTTCCTGTGAGGTGGGAAGCTGCTTGCCATCAGTCGAGTTGTCTAGCAAATCCACCTTGGGAAAGGATCCACCGGTCCTACGGTCAAATGCTATCGTACTTCTGCCCTTTTGGATTTTGGAGAGAGCTATCACACTGTTTTCAAACTGTGTTCTGTGGTTGTGTTTTGGGTGTCGGTTTCACCACCCTCTACACCCTCCCTGCCTATAGATTGGGATGTCAGATCAAGAAAAATCACAAACAAACAGAAAACTCAAAAAGCTTGAAAACCACGAACATAGCACAATAGTTTCCATGGATTTTCAGGTGCTCGGGCCAAGACAGAAGACGAAAATGGAAAAAAAGAGGAAATCACTCAACCTCGACACTGCTGCCAACCACACCAGGTTGGCTGAAATCTAGCAACAGATTCTGTTGACTCTGGCAGTCACCAAATATTTGGGCCAGAGAAATGCCTTTTTCAGGGAGACATTTTCACCCTCCTTCCGTTCTCTTGATTTATATAAAGTGATTTCTCAGAACATTCTCAGCAGCTGATACACATAATAAGGAAACCCTCCAAAAGACTGAGACTCTTTGCATTTTTAGCAACTCGGGCTAATTTAGAGACCTCAGAGATCTTGAGTTCTGTGATCATTTTTAACGGCCTTCACCAGTTGTCTCTGAGACCTGTTGTCAACATCAACCTTCATAAATAGCCAATGTGGGGATGGACTCTTGAATCTGTTCTACTGAAGTAGACCCAGGAAGCTCCCTTAAAACCAGGATGTGCAGTTTTTCAGCAAAAACAAAGAGTGGGGGAGGGGTTCGAGGCACATACTGCCCAATTTATTAAGGGCATTCTGAGTTTTTAGGCAATCTTCTTATCTACTATAGGCCTCGGGCTTCATGCTTTCTAGGAAACAACCTAAAAGCATAAGGACAAGTTTCGGGCTCATCATTTGCGGGCATGTAAGGAGGGCATCACTATACATAAGTGGGGGACGGGAAAATTAGCAATTGTTTCCTACCCATACAGCTCCCAGCTCCCAGCCGCCAAACCTCCTCTTTCAGCTTCTTGTCTGGTGACGTCTCCAAAATTCCCAATATTATCGACTTCTTCATCCTTGTTTTCATGTTTAAGCTCTTACTATGTGCCTGGCATTATGTTTTATATGCATTGACTCATTAATGCTCACAATACACTTACAACGTAGATACCATCATTATCAACATTTACTAATAAACCTTGTGCTCAAATTTTTAAACGACAACCTAGGTCATAGCTGGTAAGTGATGGAGCCAGGACTCAAAGCCATGTCTTTAACTTTAGCCTGTGCACTTAACCAGCACAAGGAGAAAGGAGTGTTAGCTCAGTTCACCACGTGTAGGTTGTACTGAGAAAAACATATGGAAAGGTTTGAAAACTTGACCTTCATATAAAGCTAAGCCAAACCAGATTCACTGGTACAGAAATTTTTATTGTAATTTTAGGGGAGTTCAGTATAAAAAGTGAGAAATCTGAGTATATAGATTCATTGAAAAAGAAAGAAAGAAAGAAAGAAAGAAAGAAAGAAAGAAAGAAAGAAAGAAAGAAAGAAAGAAAGAAAGAAAGAAAGAAAGAAAGAAAGAAAAGAAAGGAAAGAAAGGAAAGAAAGAAAGAAAAAGAAAAGAAAGAAAGAACCATTAATTTCCTTAGTGACATAAAGCTGGGAAGACTTCCTTTTGAAAGTTCTTAAGCCTGGACAGGAATATGAAAGGCAACTTAAAATGCAAGATTCCCCTGGAACTCAAGGTGCTGTTTCAGTAAACTGTATTGTCTAAGAGATGTCTGTCAAAGATGACGAAAGAAGATGGGAAAACTCATAACACGTCCTTTGGGGTCATCTTTGAGGAGTTGTAAGAATCTGTAAATGGTATTATTAGATGTGATTATGGGAGAGTTTTCATTAATAGTAAAAAACAAAATAAAATAAAATCTGCATTGATCCCAGTCTTTCAAAAGACCAGTCAAGGGAAAATATTCCCATGGCCAATAACTGCTTTATCTGTCTCTTCAGCAGCAGGCTCCTGGGTCAGGAGGCTGTAGTCTGGCATACCCAGAAATGGGACGAAATGGCAATACACTCATTTGTTCTCTATAGAGATAATATAAGTTACAAAATGCTTTGAAGATTCTGAGGATGTTAGCAACGGGATTATTAACTTGGTCCACAAATGATTTGCAGACCTACTGTTGGGCAGCATAGGATACCAAAGAAGTTAAGGCCAACTGGTGGTCAGTATAGAAAGTCAAAATGCCTTAGGTTGACAAGAAGTTACCAATTTATACAAGTCATACGTGTGAAGGCATACCAAGGTCTGTAAGCTACACACCACACTGAAAACCTTAGATTGCCTACAGAGTATGGGGGAAAAGCCCCAGGATTTGAGCTAGTGGTTAAAGATTTCAGTCTTACCTGAAATTTTCTGACTTTGTTTATAAGAACAATGTATTTCTGCATCATTTATATAATTAGAAATAATTTTAAGAGGTTTCAATAAATCAGATAGCTCTTTCCTAGAAATGGGACCCCTCTCCTTGAACACACATAAAAAACAAAAACAAAGACAAAAAACCCAAAGTAACGCTCCTCTGCCCCAGGAGACTGGGGACATAGTGATATAATGCCTCCATTCATTCATTCAATGAGAGCCTAAGGGACTACTATGTGCAAAGCCCAAAGCCTTGTTCTGTGAACGAGTCTCTTCTCTCAGCACAGAGCGGCCTACCTTAGCCTTTCTTCATTCCCTAACACTCCCCATGACTTATCTCCTAACCTCAAGTTCTTTTCCCTGGGGTCCCCCAGACGCATGAGCTCTGGTTTCCAAACTCTTACCCTGAGCCTCTGCTCTCTCAGGGATCCTTTCTTCCGGGCACTGATCTCCTTCTCACCAAATATTAACATAACCACTAGCCTCTGTCCACTAAACTACGTTTACTCCAACCCTCATCAGATGGGGAACATTCCCAGATCTGATGATACCACTCCCACTAACCGCCCCCTGCCCAGTCTTATGGTAGGAAAACACACAGTGAAGCACAGATCCCCATCTGAAAACTGCCTCCCACCCCTTTCTATACACAGAAACAGCAGATGATTTTGATATTTGGGATCTGCTGACTTCCCCACCCAGACATCCCTAGGTTCTATCCTGACTGCAGCTTGGAGAAAAAGTAGACAGTTGACACCAATGAGATTTGGTTCTCATTTTAGCTTTAAATCATTTCTGCCAACGAACACAGTCTCCAGGCCAGAACTCATCTTCATTCTTCCTCGATTTTCAAAAAAGTTCTGTGGACCTTGCACCTGAAGGTCAGTTTCTATTAACTTTCCTTTCTCTAGTCTGCCTCCCAAACCAAAAAAATGTTAAAAAGCAAAAACAAAACCCCACATGGCCTGGCAATAGTTTATCAAGTGGCTGGTTTCTGAGAGAGAGAGAGAGAGAGAGAAAGAGAGAGAGAGACAAAGAGAGAGAGAGAGAATATTTGTGGGGAAAGGGTTAAATGAACACACTTCCCTGGAAGGTCTCTTCTACCCTGTTAATGGAACCCAAGTGCAAACCTTGGCAGGAACTGCACATTAGCTCATGACAGGTGGAGGCTTCATGTGGTTGCTGCTGCATTTCCAGCAAAAAACTGGGGACATGGGGACCACTCCACGACACAGTAAGCTGGAACAGATTGCTTTGCAGAGATCTCTTCTGGCTGAAATAATTCCCTGTAACAACTTCCTTGACATGCTGTCAGGATGGCCTGTTTCCAAGGTAATGGCTGATGCATGGGGATATAATAGACATCATCTGTGGTCTTCCAGAGATGAAGTTGCCAGAACAACCCCGCTGCATTCTTCTAACAGAGTCATTCATCCATTCAGCAATGTTGACTAAACTGGGTTCCCTGTTACACACTCTCCCCGGCAGCCTCCAGTGCTTTACACATAATATTGTTCACTTTTTACTATAAATCTAGGGTTGCAAACTCATACATCTGTGGGAGCCAGCCAGATAATACAAAATGACCTAAGCAGGCTAGTGAAAACCAGAGTCCCCGCCTGTCTAAAGGCACAGACACTTCTCAGCTCCAGTCAGTGGTTTTAACTTCAGATTGCTTTTCTGGAAGTGTTCTTCACAGATCTCTTCTGCTGGAAAACAAGTTCATAAACAATATCCTGACACACTGTCGGTATGGTGTCCTATACTGAAGAGTGCCCCCTAAAATTCATGTCTACCTGGAACCTAAGAATGTGATTTTATGAGGGAAATCGTCTTTGCAAATGTAATTAGTTAAATAAAAATGTGGTCATACTGGATTAAGGCGGACCCTATATCCAATAACTGGTGTCCTTAGAAGAGGAGAGACACAAACATACACAGAGAGAAGAATGCTATGTGAAGACAGAGGCAGAGATTTGAGTGATGTATCTACAACTCAAGGAATGCCAAGGAATGCCAAGGGTTGTCAGCAACCACCGAAAGCTAGGAGAGAGGCATGAACCACCTGGCTGAAAGTGGGGCCCTATGAGATTTGTATTTTTTGGGCTTGTAAAATACAAATCTTTCAATGAAAGAAAACAGAAGCAATATGCTTGCAGGCCTCTGTGCTACATGGTCTTTCATCTGAACTATCACACGACTCCAAATCTATCCTGGCTCCTTTCAATCCACTCTTCACACTGTAGCCAGAGGGGTCTTTGGAAAACTCACAACAGATGACATCACCTGTCTCCCCAAAATCCCTTAATCATGTCCCATCGCTTTTCCGATAAAGACTAGAATCATTACTGTGACCCACCAGGCTCTGGGCTCTGCTCCCCCTCGCTCTCTGCCTTACAATCTCACTGGCTTCTAGTGCCTTATGCTCCCTGTGTCCTCGTTCATCTCAGGACATTTGCACATGCTGTGTCTCTCTGCCTCAAATATCCTCAATGTGCACGTTCATGTGTACACACACAAATTCATACGTATACACACTCCTTTCACCTAGCTAATGCCTCCTCATCCTTCAGCTGTCAGCTCAGTCACTTCCTCAGGAAAACTTTTCCTGACCTCTTCCCGCCATCCAAAGTTAGCCCAGTATCTTTTTCAAATACTCTCATGGTATCATGTCCCTTTCAAATTTAGCATCTCCCACTAACTGTGCGTGATCATCTGATTCAGTCTGTCACCCCCACTGAACAGTAAGTGCCATCCCTTGCACCTACCATGGTGCCTGCCGTACAGTTCCAGGAGGCAGGATAGTGTTATACCTCCCGGAAATTTAAATGCTGGATTTCCTCCTGCTTCAGGTGAAATGATCTCTACAGCCTCTTTCCTCCATTCGTCCTTGGTTTGTACTTTTATTACAGTAACATTTCACATGTTGCATTGTTCTCTGACGTCCACATCGGTTTACCTCCTCTGACCATGGGCCACACTGCGGGCAGGGATTATATTGCGTTATCACTGCATGACCCGATGTTCAGTATGAAGCCTTTGTCATGCTTAAGTATTTGTTGGACGCTTAAAGGCATATTTGAAAAGGTTGCCTTGCAATCTAGGTTTGAATCCACTTTGTGCTGGTGCTACACGATTTTAGACCAGTTAATTGACCTCACTGTGTCTTCGTTCCTCACCTGGAAAACGAGGAGAAGGGCAGTACCCACCACAGAGTGGCAGGGTAGAGATGGAAAAGGCACGCAAGCTCTGAAGGCAGAGCGGGCACAGACGTGCCCGGTGACGTCATCTACAATTTGTCCTCACTTTTGTTGACGAAGGGACTACGATGATGAGAGTGGCGAATTTTTTCTAAGATGGAGATATTGAAACATGTTTGAAGGCTGGGGGAAAGGCTTCAGTGAAGAGGCAACAATTCAAAATGTAAAAAAAAAAAAAAACTAAGTACAATTGATGAATCTAGTCCCCCAGGGCAGCAGAAGGCAGAGGGGATAAAAGGCACAAGTCAGGGAGGGGAGAGCTACTTCTTCGCAGTGCTATCTCCACTTCTTAGGAAGCCTTCATTTAAAATGCCATGTTGTCCACTCACTGGGTTCCCCACTCATGTGCATGCCTTGCTCAGATGGATCTAAACTCAGAAGTTTTACCAGTGGTTCTCAAATGAGGGCTATTCCCCATCCCCAAACACATTTGACAATGTCTGCAGACATTTTTGATTGTTATGATTTGGGTGGATGGGAGTGGAACGAATGGTGGGGAAGGAGAGGTGTGGGCTGCTACTGGCATCCAATGGGTAGAGGCCAGAGACACTGCTACACGCCCTACAATGCACAGGACAGCGACCTCCTACCTCACCAAGAATTATCCATCCAAAATGTCAATGACACTGAGGTGAGAAACCCTGTTCTAGACCATTACATTCCAACCTCCTACATTCATAGACATCATGTTACAGACTTGGATCATTTAGTTTCTGTGGCATTTTGACTAGCCCCTTTTCAAAGAAGAATCTTCAACAATATCAACGTGTTTTAAACCTTTGTACATCATAAAGTAGTCTGCCCTGATCGCAAGTACATTCTTCATCTGTTCTATCCTGGCCCTGAAATTCCTCATTGCTGCCACTGTCCTTCAGAAGGGACCAGAGAACCTCCAGGAACTCCAAGCTGTTCAGTGCACGCAGGAAATTCGTGCTTAATAACTTCAACCTGCTTTCTTTTAACAGAGATTTTCTGAGACCTGTTTATTGTTCCGCTGCTTGGCTGCTCTAGAGTTATCTATAACCGAAGTCTTACATTTATTTGTAGAGTAGAAGAAGGTATATTTTTACTCTCACATCCCTTCCAAGTCCCTGGATCAAATTAGTGTGAACCTTCCAAAATAAATTCACCTTTGAGCCGAAACGAAGCATGGAAAGTTTCAGCCCAAAAGGAGACCTTATTAGAAAGTTAGAGGCAAAGGAAAATGAGGATTATAATGGATATTTGAGTGTAACTTCAGCACTCGAAGTTACAAAAAAATAAGGTATTTCTTATATAAAAGATTTTCTAACAAACTGATACATGCAACCCAGGATGGACAATCAGTTCCCTTTTCTTCAGACTCTAAGGGAAAACAACTGGAAATAAACAGAACGGAAAAATCAATCAGCACATGTGGATCTAATTCTGCACCATGTCACTGGTTATAACCCAAGGAAAGAATATTTTATCAAAATGAGAAAAGGGGAACAATCAGTAATAGGGAGGAAGACCTCTGATTCTTTGACTCCTCGAATGTCATTTGTTGGACCACGATGTGGTCAGGCAGCATTTGTCAACAACTCAAAGTTTACATTTTATGTGGACAGCCACCATAGTTTTTTCCTGCACAAAACTATTGCCATAGCTCTGGGAAATTCGTAATATAGATGGATAGATGTTAGGGCATTTGGAGCTTGTTTTTCCTCTTGGTACTCAACATGGAAAAATACTTCCCAACCACCTCCAACCCTTGAAAGATTCAAAATCTGAATGATTCTGAGGCATGCACCCTTTCAGAAATCCATTCATAGCCATAACTGCAACTTGGCTCTCATAAGGCCCCAATAAAATACCATCGCCAATGTAGCATTAAAACTAGTGCGTTTAAACAAACGGCAGGAAAATGAGTTATCCTTTAGCTAAAACTGCTATTTTCAAGTAGTTTTCAGCAGCAACAGAATGCAACAGAATTCCCTTCCACTCTCCTCCTTACCCCCAAACACTCACAGTCTTGAGCAGAATATGAAAAATACTGGGGGTGCCAAAAAATGTACACAAGTGGACACTTTGGTCAACGTTGCTCAGCAGTAGTTCGCCGTAATCAGAAGTGTCTGGACGCTGATGGTAACCAGTTTGAGCAGCTCTTGTCATTGCGGAAGTCAAACGTGACTCGTATTCATCTTTTGTTATCGGTATCTATTGAGTACTACAATTTTAATAGATTTTTCCTTTCTTAAAGTGTGTATACATTTTTTGGGCACGCTCTGTATAAAATGGATAAAAGAAGAATTGCTCTCGTAAAGCAGGGTTCCCAGAAGCTCAGCCCTATCTCCTTCTCCGCTCCTTGCAATACTCTCTTTTGTTCCCTACTGACTGTCTGGATAAATAAATACAGTGCATGAAAAAATTCATTTCAGCGTGAATTTTTTCATCTTTCAACAGATTGAGTTGGCATCATTTAGCGCCAGCCCTTATTTAGGCCACAGGAGCACACACTGACTTCTCCTAAATTAATTTTAACAGCTCACAGAAGTAGCAGCTACTGGGGAGTGTAATTTGGGCAAGTCGACTTTTGTTTTTACTTTCCTTGATTCTGTGTTTTTTGCATTTTTATTGTTTGCGTGCCCCACCCCCCCAATCAGTTTTTACTTTAAAAAAATATGTATCTTGAAAACGCTTTAATATTCTACCAAGTTCCATTTTTGTCTTTTTGGTTAATATTTCTTTTAGACTGTTTGTATATCAGCAAATGGAAAAGAGTAAAGGAGACAAATTCCTCCTTCCTTTTTCTTTACCTACAATGGGATCAAACTATATAACACATGTCTATGGAGTTATTCAATTGATAGATACTATGTAGTTTTAAAAGGGTCCTGTGTGTTATCTCCTATGTATCTTCATTATTGTAGTCTCTGTGGATGTAAGATGTTTGCACTGTGATGTTTGTCACCCACTAACGGTCAGGGTTGACTCGGTTTCCAAGGATGGCTAGATAGAGACCCTCATGCACCATCACAGCCCGACAGACATACGTCCCCCACCTCTCACCAAAGAAACCACATTCCCAGATGAAGAAAGACATTTCTTCCTTTTTCCCAGGCATGTCCTTCTTCCCAGCACATATCCTCGGCACAGGATAATACAATCATGATACTCGTAACCCAAAAGATATGTGTATATTGGGTAATTCTATGTGTTGTTGTTGTTTCTAATAAAAGCATTTACTGAAATTCAGAGGACCTTTAATTTATACTTGGAATAGGAAGACATCTTTAACTTTTTTTTTTTCCACCAGAAAATGACCCCCCCACAAATGCATGTTATCACCAAAACAATAATCACCACCTCAAATCTGTAATCGTGCCAAAGAAGCCTGTACAACAGGAGCAGTTAGATGACGGGCTTGCAGAAGCTCGTGTTCCCGAAAATATCCTTAGCATTCCTCTCTAAAAACCATGAGGGAAATCAAAGCAGCTGAAATTGTGGCTTTTTCCTGGCCAGTTCTGAAGAACAATATTTCAGATGCTATGCATCTTATCTTATGGTCCACATTGCCAGTGAGGCTGAACACAGAAAGTGCATTTGGATTGGCACACAGTTCGGGCTATTTTACTTTAGGGAAAGAAAAATTGAGCAATCCTGGAAGAACTCCATATTCTTCCTTAAAAAAAAAAAAAAATTAAGTTCCTCTTGAAAACTAGTTACTACTTCGAGCAGGAAGGAAGGGTTTGGAACAGCTGTCCCTGAGTGAGTTGGGAGAACGTTAATCACTGTCCCTTCTCTCCTTTACTTAAAGATTAGCTCACATCCCAGGCCCCCGCAGAAAGAAACTGCATACACTTAACTTTTGAGACCACGGTGAGGAATGTTTCTGTAACAGCAGCAGCAGGTCAGCCAGATCGAGAAGACGCTCAAGTCCAGAAAAGTACCCAAAACAAGGAGAGCCTGAAGGGTCAGCAGTAGTGGACTGACTGGACATTTAAGAAATTCATTTGTGTCTAGACTCAAGTCTTTTTCCCCCGGAAAAAGTCAAACTTAACAAAAGAAGTAAAAATGAAATTGCTATATGCGAGGGCACCTGCAACTTTCGCCAGCATCTTCTTAGGTGAAGTAAACCTGCACAGACCATCAGAGGTTTTATTTTTATAATCAATGCAATTTCCTCTGTATATTGTTAAGTGAGGAAAGCGAGGTACAGGGAAATAGATTATAATCCCATTGTCATAAAATAATAAATCCCCCAATCCAAGAAAAAAATATTTTTTCCATATGATTTTTTGATCACAGAGCTGGGAGTGGAAGGATATACAACAAGTTGCTAACATTCATAACAGGGAGAAGGGTAGAAAAAGGGAGGAAAAAGGAGTTAAAAAAAAAAAGACAGACAGACTCTCATTGAATAGGACAATGTGTGTGGCATAACATGGAAAATTAAAGACTAAAATTCTATGGTTGCATTATAAATGTGCAAAAATTGAATATGCACATAGATAATAATGAAAGGTGACACACACTTACTTGCTTTCAGGATAAAGCCATGGAGATTTTTTTTTTTAAGTCATTGCAATAAGGCATTTTAGCAATATGGAATGTGACAGATTCTCCATCTACAGTCAATACCCTGTATAACACACGAGTTAGATAGATAGCATTAGGACAAAAATGAGTTGTACTCGCAAAGCTGGTCTGAGACCCTGTGAAAATAGGCGGGGGTCTATGGGACGAAAATGAATCAGATACAGCCTACAGAATTCCGTCGGTTTGCACAGATGCGACAAGAAGTGAAATCAGTCTCCTCAATTGATTTCCTCAGGCACCTGGTGGTCTGGAAGCCTGTGACCTCACAGAAAGCTGGGGACCACCACACCAGAGCATGGCTATGAAATGTTAAATCCCAAGTAAATAGATGAAAATCGGTCCCCAAGCCTGTGAATATGGCAGCAAGATGCTCGCTTTAGATGGTGGATAGGAAACTGATCAGGGGGGAAAAAAAATTAAGGAAATATTAAAAAATGTAAATGTGACGGAAATTATAAACAGCCTAAAGCTCCTCTCCCTTCGGGAACAGCTGTGTCTGCTAATCCCTCGAGGAGTCCTCCCTGCGTTCGCCCTTCCTTCCTTCCTCCGTCTCTCCCTAATAGCTCCCTTGTTCCTGCTGGACAAAACTAGCCCTTTGTGGCTGCTCTCAGAACAACATTAAAAACAGGAATAGGGAAATTGTAAACAGGAGGCTTCTGGTCTACAGGCGAAGACACACACAGGCCTCTGAGGCCTACTTCATGCTAAGCAAAGAAACAGATCTTTGTTGCTAAAGGGATTAGGGCTGCGGGATTTCGGAGGCACTGCTGAGGCATTCAGCTGGCCTGAAGTAAGGGCTTTGTAAAGAGATACCTCCATTAGAGGTCTGTGAGCGGAAATCATTCATACTCTTTATACAATCTGGGTAATGTGATAGTGTTGGACTGTTAAACGCCTCTGGTGAGGCAGGGTCCTATCTCCTTGAATGGTAAATTCTTCAGCAGCTAAATAGACGGTGGTATAATTACCTTCACTGACTTTTTTTGGTGGGGGGCAGCGGGGGCGTTCTTCTACCTTTAACTCTTAGTGGGAGTAACATGAAAGGATCACCCAGAGCCAGGGAGGCTGTCTTCCCAAGCCAGCTCAGAGATGGTCTTTGGACTTCCGGGGCTGGCATGTTACATTAGCAAAAACAGCACTCTCTGTGCATCATCTACACGTACCGTCAATGAGCACTTTGTCCCTGCATTCACGATGACGATGGAAATCTCCGTAATTACCTCATTCCGCGTCCTTGGTCCCGGAGGCCCCCGACCTACCCAATTCCTAGCTAGCCTATGCCCGCTTTTGTCAGTCCACCCTTCCTTGCCTTCCCCTCCCCAAGCTGGACTGCTGTCCTTCCTCTGAGGTCTGTAGCGTCCTGCACAAGTTTTCCCCATTGCATTCCCCATGAACTTGGAGACTGTGTACGTGTCCGCTATTCCAGTAGATGATGAGCTCCTCAAGGGCACTGGCTTATTGACCTTTGTGTCCACAATGCCTGGCCCTTCGTGTCCATCAGAAAAGTGTCCATCAGGTGAGTAAGGTACCTGGGCTGCCTTGCCTTTAGATCAGTCCCTATGGCAGCTGGAAAGACTGGATCTGCCTGTATGTGTTGATGGCTTATGAGGACTTTGCAAAAATTCATCAGTGAACCCTCCTGGTGAACTCAAGGGTCTTACACAAGAAAACACCGTGGCCAGTTAGAAGAGCAAAATGAGTCCTCCAAGGAAGACAGTAAGTAGTCACTTCCATACGAACGGCCAGCAGCTTTCTGAGTGACCTGGCCAGTCAGGGATCCTGCTTCCGTACTCTACCTGGATAAGAAAGTGTCACCAGCAGAATGGAAATGTTCTCTGGGTTCCTATTTAGAGTCTCTGGATCTAAATATTAATCATGGTAGCAGTTGAAAACTGATCAGTTAGAAAATTCCTCAGAGCTAATTCCAAAATTAAAGTTAGAAATAAGGTGAAAAATGCTCCATCAGAGTTCAAGGCCACTCCCCTCTGGTACATCAGACCCATCCTGGATGGCTGACAAATTCATTCTGGGAGAAAGTATGGCCCCAGGTAGATGTGAGGTTCTATGGTCATTTCACTTAGAAGGGGTCCTGTTTTCTGTTTGTAAGACAGGACTACAAATATGATGGGGGCTTCGCAACAATTGATTGAAGGCTGGTGTTTTTTCCACTGACACGCTCAGTTCTCTGCGATATGCTTCTTCACGAGCATGGCCTCGGACGTCGTTAACTGTTGGCTCTTTCCATCAGTCACAATTTTCTATCTAGACTACCTCTCTCTTCTTCTCGCCATTCGGCAGATGGGACTGTCTGCTCTTACATTATTAACATCAAGCTCTGCAAAAGCAGTTACATATGGAAGGAAGAAAACAGCAGTGAGGCCATGGGCTTATTCTCCAATTCTGCCACTTACCCATTCAACCAACAAATGTTGAGGACCTACTCTGTGCCACACACTGTGCTGGCACTGAGATGAGCATGACGTGGGACTTGATTTAAAGAGGGGTAAGCGCACACAAAGTGGGTGACACTATGACGGCAAGCTGTCCAAAGCTTCCTGAGAGCACTGAGGAGTGTTTTCAAGGAAGGCCTCCCGAAGGAGAGGAGAACTTAGCCTAGAAGATCCTGGAGAAGTAAACAAAAAGCCATAAACACTTGGGACAACTGAAGACATCCAAACAGGGACTACCTATTAAATAATACGATTGTGTTGATATTATATTTCTTGCGCGTGATCATGGCCTGGTGGTTATATAAGAGGCTGTCCTTGCTCTTAAGAGACACGTGCTGAAGTATTTATGGGTGCGGAGTCAGGATATCTATAACTGTCTATCTACTTCCAAACGGTTCAGAGAAGTACATGTCTGTGCATGTGTGCATACACATGTACATGGGGGGTGGGAGGAACAGAACAAATATGGCAAAATGTTAATTAGTGAATCTAGGTATACGAACATTCACTGTACTAGTCTTTTCATTTACTGTATGTTTAGATATGCTCAAAATAAAACACTGGAGAAACAATTTAAAATATGTAAAGATACTACCAAGGGCTAGATATTGAAAAAATAGGAAAAGAAAAAATATAGGAAAAAGAAAAAATACAGGAAAAAGATAAATGGGCATGAGTCAGGTGAAGACAGAGGGGAAGTGCCCCGGGGAAAAGAGATGACTAGAGTAGAGGATTTGGGGGTCGTAGCTGGTCTGCACTGAACCAGTCCTGGCCCAGAATGGGCACCTGTATTTGTCAAATGCATGAAAGAGTTAAACGGCATCATTAAGGCAGGGAACTGCAAGCAGATCAGACTAAGTGGGCATAAGGTTTGCGTTAAGGAGTGAGGGCTGATTTGGCTGCGGAGGCAGGGGGCCTCTCACGGAGGCCTTTGTATATTGGCCAAGGCCCTGGGACTTCATCCTGTGTGCAACGGGAGCCACGAGCAGGAGTCGATGTAGTCACATTAGCATCTAGAGGGACCACCCTGGCAGTCAGGTGTCATGTGGAGAAATGGAGACCTGGAAGCAGGAGACAGGTGTCAGTCAGGATGCCTTGGGCTTCCTCAAACACAAAGGCTTCACTCTAACAGACAGAATCTATCGAGAGACGTATTATTCAATATAGCTAAGAGCTCTGAGATTACAGGGTTGATTCAGTGGCTCGATAACGTCACCACGGACCCCGGGTCCTTCCTCTCACCACTCCGCCATTCTCTGCGGTCGGCTTTGCCCGCAGACTGTTTTTCCTCACCTCCAGAAGATGACTGCAACAGCTCCCAGAGTGACATTGCAGACAGAGCGAAGACGACGGACAGAAAGGAGCTATCTCTTCTTCAATCTCTTTCTTAGCAAGGAAAACTTTTCCAGATGCTTCCCAGCAAACCGTCTCCCGTCCCACTAATCCAGATTGGGTCACAAGCCCATTCCAAAATTAATCACTGTCAAGGGAATACAATTACATGTTTGGCTTAGAAGAATAATTTATACACAGAAGGAATCGACGACTGAATCATCACTGGAAACTCGGGAGGCTACTGGCCCAGACAAAAGATGTCAGAAGCCTACACTGTGATAATGCTGGCAAGCGATGGAGAGATGAGAACAGATTCAAAATTTATTTAGGAAGTTATATTGGTAGAATTTGGTATTGGATTGAATGTGGAGATGGGGGGAAAGAAAGGAAGACAGGACACCCTCCTTCATAGCTCCAGCTTGGCAGAATAGGTAGAAGGAACTGCCACTAATTGGGAAAAGGTACACAAGAGGAGAGTCTGGGGAAAAGATAATTTGGGGCACTTCAATTTGAAGTGCCCGTGGGCTTCAGAATACAGGAGGTCCGTACTCAGACATGGTTCTCAGATGGGCTTCGGTCCATACAGACATTTTTGAACCAACATTTAACCACTGAGAGATGCCAGTTAAGATTATATAATTGTTGGCTTCTCTGGGAAAACTGAAAAATCTGGCAACACTTGTCCTGAATTCCTATGTATCAACAATTGGCTAGAGCCCAGGCACAGCCATTCCCTTTACCTAGAAAAAGAGGTCCTCTGGCCTGCCACTCTCACAATCTGTTTCATTCATTGACTTCACCTGCCTGGCCCCTGAAGGCATGTCCATCCAACGCCCCTTCTTCAAATCTTAGGGGAAGAGGTATGAGCTGCAGATGTACATCTGGTAGTCACTGGTGTTTAGATGGTGGTCCAAGCCCTGGTGTGGATGCCATCACCCAAAGAATGCCATCACCCAAAGAATGGCAAGCGGGTCGAGGCGGTAGCCCTGGAGCCATCAGTTTTTAGAAATGGAAGAAGAGAAATTCATGCTGGAGAGAAAAACAGCCAGAGAAACTGGAATGAAACAAGTGAGTGTGAAGTGCCAGGAGCTAGTAAAGGAGTGTGGTGATGGAAGCAGTGCTCACTTGTGCCCTGTGGATGTCTAGGAAGAGAAGGATCCGAAGGACACAGGACACTGGGGACCCGAATCATGGGTGCCCCTGGAGCCTCACTCTGTGGCATGGTGTGGGAAGAGGCAGATGACAATGGCGTGGGCAGAGGAAGAGAGATAAGTGGACACTGCATAGACTGCTTGGGTGAGAAAGGGAGGAGAAAGCTCGGGTGGAAGCTAGAGTCTATGGGGGTCCAGGCGGGGTCCCTTTGTAGGATCAGAGAGACTTGGACATCTTAAAGGGAAGAAGAGCTGGTGGTGAGAGGGAGGATGTAGAAATGTAACACAGAGGGACGAACAACAGAACCAAGTCCAAAAGGAGGTGGTGGGGCAGGGGGACAAAATATCAGGTACAAGTGGCTGGCTTCACCACCAAAAGGAGAGGTCTCCAAGGCTGGTGGATAAGAGGTGATGACAAACCTGCAGGCAGGCAAGTATGTTCAGGAATTTTAAAGGTACTAATTGACCTTTCACAAGATGAGGCTTAGTAATTCTTCAACGGGATGCTCCAAGGTGCTCATCCTTCTCAATGTGGTATGAAGGCTGGGATAGGGTGGGGAGAGTGGGAAGGCCTACAGACAACAACGGTGGAGGGCAGAGCTTCTTCTCAAGCCCTTGGAAGCTGAGGTCCTACCTGTGGAGAGAAAGAAGTACACACTGGGTGATAATTCTCCCAGGGAAGCGGGGAGGCGCCAGCTCTTCACAGAGAAGGGAGACGTCACACGTCACAACGTCGTCACAGCACTACCCTTGCCTTGAGAGCTGGAGACAGCCATGGCCTCTGGGTCATCGCTGGTGTGAGACCCGGTTTGGATGAATGTCTTGCCCTCTCCCCTATCCTTCACTCACCCCAGATATGCCTGCCAAGTTTACAGCAGTAAACTCCACTCATGCCGGGGGCCCACCGAGGCTACGGTGTGCCAGCCGTCGTGACGAAACCAATCCATCTAAAGGAAACAAGTGGGGTTTCATTTGCTGGGTGTTGTACTCAATTCTGAAGCCAACGAGGCTTTGGTGCCACCTTTTAACCCAAGGCCTTCAGGCTTCCTTCCGAGGAGACGTCTGCCAAAGCAATTTCCATGATTAGAAAGCATTACGGGGCATTTTTCTCAGGCAGTTGTCCATCCTGGGCTGTCAGGCAGGTTCCAAGGCAATGGATCCCCCTGGCAGCCCGTGGCTGAGGTCCGGCTTTCATTATGACAAACAAAACCCGCCCTGGTTTGGGGCTGTAGAAACTGACAGCGCTGCCTGAGGCCTCGCTGGTCCGGAGTCCACCAGTGGTGGTGGAAGCTCTGAGAAGCAAGGAGAGTTTTCCACAGCAATAACTCAAGTCCCCGGCCATCCACTTGCAGATGTGATCTCCACATTCACAGTGACTTTTACCTTGAACTATGCGTTTGTCTAGAGGACAGAGGTGATGGGTCACACAGAGTGCCATCAATGAGTAATCCTCAAGCACCTTCGCAGGCAATGGACTCGCCTCTCCCTTTCCCTACCATATCTGAATAAAATTTCCTAAGCATAATTATTTGGATTGTCTCGCTTCTGTGCCTTATTTCTTGTACAGTGAAGTTGTTATGAGATAAAAACAAACAAACAAAGAGAAAGCACTTAAAAAAAAACCAATGCAGGAGGAGAAATAAGCCTGGAAAAGTCATTCTTTTGACATTAGGCATCCCTAGAATAATTAAGATTCAGCTGATATAAAAATCTCCATGCCTTAAAAACTCTCTCTGCTCTTAAAAATATTCTGGTTACAGCCCTTGCACTGGAAAAATCGATCTTCTTGAATTCCTTCGAAAAACTGGGGGCATGAAAATAGAACCAGGGCTAGAAGGGGTAGGCATGCCGACATCACTGCACCTGTTTTTGCGTTATGTGGTTCAACCCAGCATGCATTTCCCCAGAAGGGACACGGGATCTTCTTTCAAGAACATGCTAAACACCCATCTGTCAGAAATAATTCGGGGGCACTGAGGTGTAGAGATGGAGAACAGAACAAACTATCCCTGAGGTTGTTGCCCGTGCATGACCGTTCTGCCTCTGCTAGATGTATGTCCTCGTCAGCCTTGATCAACTGGCCCCACACAGTGGGCATGGCGCCACCCCCACTAGGGACACAGAGTCTGGGTCCGCAAGAGGCTCCCCTTCTCCTAGCCAGATGCCCGGACGGACAATTACAAGACAATAGCACATTGTGAGAGGAGAATGTTGATGGGGACCCAAACATCACTATCAATTATGTATCAGAGGGAAGAGGAGGCAAGTGAGAGCCGGCCTCTTGCATGACATGGGAACTTGGGGCTTAACTTTTTTCTCATTTCTCCCAACAGCCCTCTGTGATAGGTTCTAAATGATGCCCAAGGTCACTCGCCACCCAGGCAGTAAGGGGCAGAGCTGGGATTTGCACCCAGGTGGCTCCGATGCCAGGCTCCTGTTATATCAAGCAACATCTCAAAGTGCCATTTTTCAGGTACAGCCTTTCCTGACTCCCTTACACGGAACACTATTTATTTGGACTTCTTTTAAGGCAACTTCCTTCATCTGGAAGGATTGTCATTCGGATAGTTGTCAATGTTATAAGGCTGTAAACTTCAAAGGCAGGAACGGTATCTCTTTATGTGTTCTGTGTGTGTTTATCATTTTTTAGATGGGGTACGCCTCTCTGATGAGGTGTGTTTGGGCAGACACCTGACAGAAAAGAGAGCAATCCTTGAGGATGTGGGCGGGGGTTGGGGGGTGCGGGGAAACATTCCAGAGGGCACAGAAAATTCAAAGGCCCTACATCAAGAGTAAGTTTGAGCAACAAAACCTCCAACCTACCCCACCGGTCATTTGGTTCCCTCTCCCTCTTTTGTCTTCAAGGCACTTTTCACTATTAGACGCTACATTGATGAGTTCACGTGCTTTGTTCATACCTCAACGAGACTGTGGGCTCAATGAGAACATGGACTTTGCTTCCGCCACTGCTGACCCTCAGAGCCTAGAGCCGGTCTGTTATAGGGAGGGATTTCCATCCATATTTGTTTAGAAACGTATGAGTAAATGTTTAGGGCAATACTTAAACTTTTGTTTTCATTAAGCACTTCCCATGCACAACCACTGAGCTAAGCTCGTTACACACATTACTTCATTGACTCCTCACACAAACCCCAGTGCGGTGGGTACCCGTATTTGCATTTTCCAGGGGGTGAAACTGAGGTAAGCAAACTTGCTTCAGGTGACTCAACCAGTAAGTGGTGGACTTGGGAGGTGAACCCAGGACTAATCCAAAAGTCTGTGACTTTTAACCAAAACATTCTTCTAATCTTGCTAAGCCTGCAGTGGCCACCAGTGTCAAGCACATGGTAGGCTCTCGACAAACAGTCATTGGATTGAAATAAATATATTCAGTGCAGAGGAGATGGCAGATTCAAAGAGAATATAACATGGAATTTGGAGAGCAGGTCAGAAGATGCCTGTTCTGGTATGGAAGCTAAAAAGAACGAACACTAAAAATATGATTTTAGCTACATGTGCACATTTTCACCCAGAAATTTACCCACATAAGAAATGATGTCTAAGTGTGTGACTCATGTGACCAGGGCACTTCCTAAAGACTCCAAGGCTGCCCAACTCAAAACACTGCCCAACACTGATTTCAACTCAGCGAATGGCAGAGAAGCTCTGACCTCAGAAACTGTCACATGATTGCAAGGAGGAGGAGGAGCTGCGATGACAGAAGTTTTTTGGTGACTCAAAGGGAATGCGACAAGAGGGAAGTGGGTAAGAAGATCCAAGGTCACCCAGGAGGCCCTGCATATGGTGGACTGGAGAATTTTGTTCTGTTGAGAGGTAAATGACAAAGATAAAGCTCACAAGGTCTTGTACAGAAGAGGGGAGATAAAAAGCCCCACAAAGACTCGCAAACCCTCTTCCTTCAAGTTCATGTTCACTAAGACCAATCCAGTCCCTTGATCCTGAGAATGTGAGTCCCAGAATCATCATCGTAGGCTTTCCCACGGGTTTCTCCATCCTCCTTGCTACATTGCTAAGTCAGCACGCAGGTTTATAAGTCAGTCTCTGCTGCTGGTAAGTGAGCCCCAAGCCTGCTCAGTACTGGATGAATTGGGGTTCCTAAGGAGGTAAGTCTGAGAGTGAGGTCATGGCTCAGATACTGCCTGACGGGGTCCAGCCACCCTCACTGTCTGTCAGAGGGGATCATGACAACTCCTGTCTCACAGGTTGTTCTGACATTTAGAATGGCTATATCAACAAATTCACTGATCCAAGCATTTTGGTGATCGCTAAATAATTAAGGCTTCCCCCCACTTCTCTTACTCCCACTTACCTACAGATATTTGTTTTTTCTTCTACCACAAACACAACTTGGGTTTTCCAACATCAAAGTACCTTTCTCTACTCACAAACATGAGCTACGGGCTGAAACCAAAAGTATTTGAGCCCTCGTGTCTGTATACTGGTCACTCCTTAGCGATCCTAGCAAGGTCTCGTGTTGTGCTGTGGACTCTGAGTGCCTTCACAGGTGCCAGCTCATGGAATTCTCCCAACAGATCTACAGGTAGGCAGGAAAATGGTTACTTCCCATTTTAAAGGAGAAGCAACAGACTCCAGAGGTTACACAAGTGACTCGAGGCATAAGGGCCCAGAGCTACTGAAGGGGAAACTGGCCTCAAAAGCCCAGGCCTGCAGACCTCGTGCCTGGAGTCCTTTCCCTCAACTGTACCCCTCCGAGCTAGCCTGGCCTTGTTGACCCCTAACCCTCCAAACATGGAAAAAGCCAGTGTGTGAACTGAACACCAGAGCATTCACCACCAAGGGTTCAAATCTTGGCTCTCCTTACTCACCAAGGCACTTTATACTAGTTATTAAACTTCAACTTCCACAGTCATAATAGATTAAAAAACAAACAAACCAACCAAAAAGTACGTGGCACAATACTGACTGACTTGCAAATTAATAATAAGCAATGTTGTTTAAAGAGCTAACTTTTCTAACAACTGATAATGCCCTGGGCACATTCTCATAGGTGGCAGCACCAGCTGGGTTCATCTCAGGATGAGCAGCTTGCCCCCAGACTCAGAGTGAGGAACGCAGCTTTGCTGTTGGTTCAGAACTGATCAGGCTCAAGGTATGTCTGACCTCTGAGCCTTGCACCCCACCTCCACCCCCCACCATCCACACTGACTCTCAAAATGTCCATAGCCGACCTCGTAACTGCCCAGCTGTGTGAGTTATTCATCTTCCAGACCGTCAGCTTGACTACTCTAATTGCAAACACATTTCCTTACACTATGCTGCACGTCAGGCAAACAGGAGACAGAAACACACTTAAAAGAGTCCTCAACAACAAGGGGCACGAAGATTCTGGGAGCATGACCTCTTCTGGCCCAGGTGCTGAAAAGTAAGAGCCTCTACCCAGCGCCTCCCTCCCACCAAACCAAAAGCATTTCTCCAGACCTCACAGGAGCCGAACCCACATGCAATGTGGGTTCTAGACTTCCAGCTTCTTTTAATCCAGCTCAACCTTGCCCGGCACCTTGGCCTATCAACGCACCAAGGACAGGCTGCCTTCCTCCTTCCTTTGAAGCATTGCAAGGTAAAATGAATTTGATCAACCTGGCTGACTGCCCCTCAGACTCTTCCTCTGAGCCATACCAACCTGCCATGTTTGCTTCACTATGACACAAGACGGACCCCCTCAGAGAGATCTCGTACACTGGTCCACAGGGGGCCACTGCAGACAGGTATTTCCAATGACTGTTTCCTCAGCTCAGAAAATGTCATTACTCTGCCACTCAAGACAGAAGTATCCCGGAGTTATCCTTGATTCCTGACTTTTCCTCAGCTCCTATACCCATCCCATTCTACCTCTAAAATACATCTCAAATCTGTCCACCTCCCTCCATCTCTACTGCCTCTTCTCTAGGTTAAGCTGTCGTCAACACTCACCTAAGCTCCTGAGCGGCCTCCTAACTGGTCTATCCACTTCCCCTCTTGGACTCTGGCACACTAATAATGATCCTCCAGACCCATTCTCCTCTTTGTAGGGAGTTGGGAATATTGCAATCCATTCAGAGACTCTACTTCCTAGACCCCTGCCACGAGGCTGGCCATGTGACCAGTTATTTGCCAGTGAAATGTGAGTGGAAATGATGTGTACACATTTTGTAGCACTTGTTTAAAAGAAAATCCCTCGCCAGGATGTCCTGACTTCCTCCCTGGTCTGTGGACTAGAATGCAGGCCTGGAGGTGAGCCAGCTCTTACCACACAGGTGAACACAGCAACCTCAGAGGACGCAAACAACAAGAGGGAAGGAACCTCAGTTCCAGACTGTCTTGTGGAGTAGAACTGCCGACTAATGCTGGATCGCTCTGTCTAGTGTGATGAGAATAGACTGGGGGGGACAGGCAAGGCTAGATGCAGAGTGCTGAGGGTCAAGGCTATTACAGAGCAGAGACTGGAATAGAGATGGCTTTGACAAAGGCTGCAGGTAGCACTGGAAACAGTGAGATGGGGTCCGATTCTGGATATAGTTTGAAGACATAACTAACGGAATTTCCTGGTAAATTCTACTTGGGGGATGAGAGAAAGGAGTCAAGGATGAGGCCAGGTGTTTGGCCTGAGCAACTGAATGCATGGAGTAGCTGTGAACTGAGATGAAGGAAAACCGAAGGTGGAAACTTTATGTAAAGAATGATCAGGAATTAAATTTTGGACGTGCCTAAGAGTAGAGGTTAGCAGAGCCTGAACTTGGAGCCAAGACTACCTGAATTTGAGGACTAACTCTGACACTTAACCGTGTGACCTCAATCAAGTTACTTAAATTTTCTGTGCCTCAGCATTCTTGTGTACAAAAATGAGGGCTAATAATGCTCCTATCTCATAGAGTGGATGGAAGGAGGAAATGCAGGCATTCCAGACTTGCTTTTGTGCTGTTTGATTCTTCAAAAAAAAAAAAAAAAAAAAAAAAGCTCAGAATTTTGAGGTCAGGAAGAAATCTTCCCTCATCTCTATGCCTGCTTATCCCATCTCAAATAACACTAAGCCCCCAAGAGTTTGAAAGTAGAGATGTGGCTGTCTGCTGTGGTCTGGGGACAGCTGTAAGGAAGCTTTCAAAGCAGCTGGTATAGGCATATAACTAGAACATTTTCTTCACCTCAGATTCCTGGCAAAACAAGGCCTGCAGTTAGAAGGGGAAGGTTTTAATTACAAAGCCACCTGTCCAGCCATCTGAAGCCAACCCAGCCTTTGGCTGGTTCCCTGTGGGCAATGGGGCATTTAGGGGAACCATGCTCAGTGTTCCTAACATCTATCACATTTCACAGCACTGTATAATCAGGGGGGAAATAAACAGCTCTCAAAAACAGGCCCCCCCTCATTGTTCCTCTTCCCCTTTTGTCATTAAGGATGAAGACACACATTGAATGGTCATGAAGAACCTAAATTCCATCCCTTCCTTTCGTGTGTTCAGAATAAGGTGGCCCTGAAACCAAATGATCTTATGCTCTCCAAAGCTAACTATACCCTCCTAATTCCCCCTCCAAATGGAGATTAAGTGGCTTCTAAATTATTAATTTTCCATCGACATTTTTAGATTGACAAATATATGAAAGATGAGCTGGCTATATTCAAACCTATAAAATAGGAATCAAAATCAATGGAAATTCCTCTCAACATAAAAAAAGGAAAGAGAAAAGAAAGTAAAAGTAATGAACTATGTTTAAGGGTGTCATCATTTAAACCATATACAGACATATAAACATTCAAGTATTTTCCAACTTCAGCCATTAAAAAAAAAAAAAAGAAATAAACACAGGCTACAGAAGAATGTGAACCCAAAAGGTGCCAGGATCAAGTAAATTGCAGATGGTGGTAGAGACTGGTTCATTATTCATTGAAACAGCTTCCACTTCTTCCTGGGCCCACACCTAGACTACATTTACCAACCTCCCTTGCCGGAAGGTGTGGCCTTATGACTGAGTCCCAGCCAGTAGGATACCAGCAGAAGTGATGGTACCACCTGAGACCTGGCCCATTAAAACCCGCCCATGTGTAATTTGCCATATTCTTTCACCTTCTGTGTGACTTTGGAAGCTACATGTTGACAAGGGTGGAGCCACAGGATGGAAGGAACCTGGGAGCCTAAAGAACTACCTGCTGACCGCAGACGTCCCATGACAAATATACTCGTCTATATAAGTCACTGAAATGTTGATGCTTATTTGTTAACAGCAGTGAGTACATAATGCAGATCTTTCCCATCCCCTCCAGACAGCCTCCCTCTGGCGTTTGCAAATGCTGAGTTTTCATAAGACCATGTCAAAGGCTGTAAGTCAAGTCGAGCAAGAGACTGGTCACAATCAGCACACGATACCTGTGTTGGCCCTTTCAGTCTCAACCTCACAACTGACTTAACCAAAAAGTGACGTGCTTGTCAGGAATATGCTGTTCCATAAAATAGCATGCACCAAGAATGTGCTGTCAGGATTTTTTAAAGGAAGAAATCACATTTAGCAAGATAGCAGTTCCTAAATAAATAACAGGCAGAAATTGAATAACCCATTAGCTTGCCGTAATAGCATAAAGGGCATTCATTTCCTCTACTAACTGGCTGTGAGCTCCACGAGGGCAGAGACCACGTGCATCTTCCTCACCACTGCACCTCAGTTTGGGCCTGGCACATAATGGGTATTCAACAATTCTGTGCCCAATGGATGCGAAGAGGAAAGGATGAGTGTGTCTCTGCTCACCTCCTTCCTCGTTCTCTATATACCAAGTACACGTATGATGTCTCTCCCTGCCACCGGGCCATCGCATGTGCTATTCCCTCTGCCTGAAATGCTCTGCCTCTCCTAACCCTCACCTTCACTGTCTTCTTTGCCTGCTTACTCCTACCCCTTTTTTAGATCTCAGCACGAGCATCCCTCCCAGGTCTCTCCATGTACGACCTTCCCCTCTGCATAACTGTACATTTACACTGGTATCCATAGCACTTGTCTACGAGGTCTGACAATTAAGTTCAAGAACTTGTTGATATCAGAGGAATTATTCATTATGAATTTGTACCAACTGGATGACCAGTTAACCAAGTCTACTGTTTGGAAGTGCTGAAAAGGCTGCATGAAAAAGTTAGACAACCTGAACTTTTCGCCAACAATTCATGGCTCTTGCATCACGACAATGCACCAGCTCACCCGGCACTGTCTGTAAGGGAGTTTTTAATAAGTAAACAAATGACTATATTGGAACACCCTCCCTACTCACCTGATCTGTCCCCCAATGACTTCTTTCTTTACCCGAAGAAAAAGGAAATATTGAAAGGAAGACATTTTGATGATATTCAGGACCTCAAGGGTAATATGATGACAGCTCTGATGGCCATTCCAGAAAAAGAGTTCCAAAATTGCTTTGAAGGGTGGACTAGGCACTGGCGACGGTGCATAGCTTCCCAATGGGAGTATTTCAAAGGTAACCATAGTGATATTCAGCAATGAGGTATGTAGCACTTTATCTAGGATGAGTTCATGAAATTAATTGTCAGGCTTCATATATCTGAAGATATCCCGTTTATTTGAGCCCATGTTCATTATCTGTCTCCTCACAATCCCACCCGGGGCCTTGAATATCCCATCCACAGTATCTCCCAATATTTCCCACAAGAATGTATGGCCCACAGAATGTCTTCAATCAACAGGCTGAATGAGTAAGTGACTGTGTCAGGTATCATTATTCTCATTTATTTAGTGGATTTTATCCAGTCGGCCCAAGCACTAGGATGATTTTTTTCTCTTCCTATTTTAATATCATACATAGAAAAATAGGTATCTGGCAATACCAGTGAGATAAAAAACCATCAATAAGACACTAATAATACAGAATCCAGAAAAGTAATCTATCATTTATTCTCTTGTCTACCAAGTGTATATTTAGTGTCTTTTCTGTGGCAAGGCACTATTTCAGTTACTGTAGGGAGATATTAGGATGAATTAAATAGAGTTCCCTGTCCTCAAGCCGTTTATAAATCCTGTAGCAGGGTAATATTTTATAATGTTAATGATGAATTTTTCTCCAGGTTCCCTTGTATCCATGACCTTTGCCCTAATCAGTCTGCTTGGCCAATCTTTGTTCCTTGCCTCAGAGAAGGGATGAGAAAGCAAGGAGAAAATTAAAATGTTGAACTTCCAAGTCTACACTCTGTTGGGAATGGAGCAGACTCTGGTAATTAACACGTTGGGGGGAAATGCATGATAATATAATATAAGAGCAAGGCTTCCTGACGCCATATGAGATAAAAGTCTCCCTATCTGACCCTTCAAACAGGATGAGCTCCAAGGGAGAAGGAAACAGCAAAACTTCCAGATAGGTTTGGAAACGCTGAATGCAGGGCTGACCATGCCTGAGGGAGCATCCAGAACTCAGATGGGTGGCAGGACTACGTGAGGCATTAAAATCTTATTGCCCCAGCATAGCGCAGGGGGCAGAAGAAGGGTCCTGTGGGTCCAAGAGAGACAGCAATGCAGTAGGGAGGGGAGAGCTGCAGTAAAGAGGCCTTGCCGGGAAACAGGAATACAGTACAGCCACCCACCTACCTGTCTCAGTGACTGAGGGCTGAACAGCAATGAACATTCTACTAGATGCCAAGTGGACAGAGGACATCTGAGGATTCGCTATACTATCTTGCAGAATCCTTGGCCCCAATGCTCTAGAATTTACAATGTTTCATGGGGACACGGGCAGTGTAGTGGGGGGTGGGATGGTATATTTGCAAGCATGTGGGGAGCTCAGAATAGAAACTGAGGCAAACAAAGTTCAGTTGGCATTGTGGCACTGAGAGTGGTGCCTGCTATACAGACTTGAAGAGTTCCGTCTCGTGCTCCTATAACCATGCTCAAGGCAGACGTCATCACACGGCTGTGGACAGTGAGGAAAGCTGTGTAGCTGGGGAGTCATGGAGGCTTCAGGAAGGGGGTGAAATGTGAGCGGGGGTCTTGGGCTGGGTAGAGTTTCAAGAGGTGGAGATGGGAAATAGTGAGGTTGGAGAAAAAGGCATTTCAGAAACGGAAAAGCATAGGCAAAGGCGCAGAGGGGGGAAAGCTTTGTGTAAACCTGTCTATAGCTCAGGTATATGCAGCTGAGAGCTCGAAATTCGTGACATGATGGAGAGTCTTAAAGGACAGACCAAGGAGTCGGGCTGCTACATGGTAGGTAATAGGGAATCACAGAAGGTGAGCGAGTGGTGGAATGACATGATCAAAACCGGGCCTCAGAAACACTGAGCTGGCAAGGACGGGCCGGAGGAAAGAGAAAGAGAGGGCAATAGCCAGCACTAAAAGATGAGGGTTCTGCAGTGCAGGAAGCTATGGGAACAGAGAAAAAGAGGTTGAGAGAGAGAGAGCTGGGCACACTTGGCAAATACTGCGGTGGGGGAGGAGAAGGAAGGTGTTAGATATAGCTACAAGGTCCCTCTGGGGGAACGGCAGCGCTTAAGGAAGCTCAGAGGCAGGGTCTAGGCGGAGCGTGGAATATCCAGGTTGGCAATGTGGACTTGGATCTTAGAAAGAGAGAGAAATATCAATATTTGGCATTAGTTGTCAGAGCTGGAAGGAACATTAATGATCCCCTTAGACTACTGCTTCTCAAATCTTAGAAGTATGTAAATGTGCGTTTCACCTCAATAAAAATAATTAAATCCCCACCCCCCCGCCCCTAAAGTATATCAATCATTGGGGATCTTCTTCAAATGCAGATTCTGACTCGGGAGGTCTGGGGTGAGGCCTGAGAGTCTGCATTCCTGACCAGCTCTCAGGGGTTGCTGATGCTGCTGGCCTAGGGATGAACCCCCCTTTGAACAGCAAAGAATGAGACCCATAGTCCCCCAAGGATAATATGTGTATGTCTGGTAGAACATACGAAGATTTTCGGTGGGTCATAAACAGTCTATTTTGAGACCTAGACAGATTTTCACTTACAACAGTGCTGTGCAGTTTCCTCTAAATGCGTATAAATATTAAAAAGTTGATTTGAAGAAAATATTAACTGAATAGTAAGAGGCAGCAGGCACAGGTGGCAGAAATTGGGCAGGTAGCCTGCAGTTATTGAAGTCTGGGGAAAGCTTCTAGGAAGCATCGGAGGATACCTGTCGGGAGAGAAACAAATTGCAGAATAAATCCTGGCAATGCGAGAGGGAGAAGCATTGCCTGAGGGAGTAAGGTGACTAACAGAAGGTGACTGTCATTTAGAAGCCCAGCACTACACTGCGATGGATCCTTTACTCCTCACCGTATCCCTATGCGGTAGCTGCAAGTGTTACCCCCATTGTCGCAATGAGGATTCTGTGGCTGACAGAGGCTGCCCAAGGTCAACCATCTAGTAAGAACCAGCGCCAGGACTTGAATCCAGGTCTGGGGGTAGAGGGCTTCACCTTTCCCTCAGGTACACCATACCCCAGTTCAGCAGGCTGGATGCTTCTACAAACTTCTTTCCTCCAAGGCTGCTATTGCTAGTTTTCTACTAAAGCAGCTTGGTGTAACTTTGTTGCATTTATGCCACTAAGAATTGTATGAATTCAATTCATTGAATCCTATCTTTTTATAAATCAGGTATTATCATTCCCATTTTCAAGATGACAAACTGAGACTTACCGGGGTCACACAGTCAGGACTCAAAACTTAGGTCTCCCTGACACCAGATTAAAGGTTTTTTCCACAAGCCTACCCTAACCCCACTTCCCTTGGTGTGTGACTGTTATGAATAAGAAGACTTTCCCCTCCTCCCATTTGCCAAACACGTGCCCTCCCACCCTCACTCTGCCCTGGTGGACATAAGACACCGTTTAAACCAATTCAGAGTTTAACCTGTAATTTTGATGTCATTTGGTGGCTAATAGCTCCCGTGTATCTTTAATAGGTACACCAGATCTCCAGCAGGTGCAGACAAGCCACAGAAAAACCCATTTTGAATCTTTGCATGCTGGAACCATCAGAGATTATAAACCGAACGATACGCAGCCTCAGGCAAGGCCCTTAGTTTTATCAGGAATGTCACAAAGATTTTTTTTTTAAACCAACCTTTGTTTTAGATGTTAAAAAAAGAAAGATACTATAAAATGCTCCCATATGGGATTAGACGATTATTTTCCCAAACCAAGATCTATTAATATGGCATTACAACCAAAACCTGAAATATTGTTATTCTGTGAGGAGAAAGCATTCTAGAAGGGTTTAAGTGTTGGACAAATAACAGTTACTCCAGATTCTAGCCTTAATCCCCTCTAATTTCTGTTAACTATGGCATTTTAAACTACACTCGCTTTCTCTTCCAAGAGGACTTCCATCTAGACTTCCCTTTCTCGTCCATTCCTGTAGTTGCTCCTTCCTTCTCAGTTTCCTGGGTTTCTGTGCTGCTTTACACACATGCTTTCAGTTCTGGAATTCTGGCCAGTGCACCAGGGCGCTGGCACAAACTCCTCCCGCCTCCTTCACTCTATACCCCATTCACCCAGATCGACCCATCTTAGTTGGCTTAACCAAGTCTGTCCATGGCCCACAGGCAAATCCTGGGTGCGCACACAGAGTCTGAGGGAGTGAGAGGAATACGGCATCATGATGGGATTGGCCAGGACACAGAGAAACCCAAGTCCTGCCACAAACCAGCCACTGCCCCCACAAGGCCCCTGGGGGAAAGGGATGCACAGAAAACAAAGCAAGGGGAAGCCACACTTTATTATTAGCTGGGGTTGGCCTCAGGCTCTGAGCAGAACTCCAGCCAAGACGGTCTGGGCTGGCAGCTCCCTACGAGAGCTAGAGAAGCGTAAGGACCATCTCTGAATGGTCACTCCCAGGTCCCAAACACAGCTTCAAACGAGAGCCAGCCACCACGACACATGAGAGAGGAGAAGAACGAGCAAGAAAAATAAGGTGACAGACTCAGTGCCTCGAATGGAGTAAATCTAGGCCATCTCCCCTTACCCTCCTCAGCCAAGGAAGAGAAAGTGGGTGTACTCAAGAGAAAGAATGGGAACCAATGAATGAATGGACGAATGAAAGACAAAAGAACAGAAGACCAAAAAAAAACAAAACAAAAAAAACCCCGTCAGGCCTTCTCTCAGTGGGTGCAGGCCTCAGTCCAAATTACTTCTCAGCACAAGTATCTCTTTAGAAAGGATTTCCATCTAGAAGGACAAATGGGGTGAGTCCCCGTCTTTTACCCGTCAAGCAGCAGACGGAGGAGAAAAGAGAGAGAGAAGTTCCCTTGGAGGGAACAGTTAGGGTTCTGGCCACATGAAGGAACAAGAGAGACCTGTTCAGGTTGCACAGGCCTGAATGCTCCATACGTCTTCCCCTACACAACCTCACCCCTCCTCTGGGGGTGGTCCTAGTGGAGTATCACATTTCTCCTTCCTTCCTTCCTTCCTTCCTTCCATACGTGGGGGTCCGCGGAGAAGGCACAGGAGCTGACAGGGAGCCCCGACTCTTTCTCCTAGAGTACCAATGGCCACCTGAGTTTTTAAACCTCAAGTTTTGACTACAGGTTTGCCCAAAGGGCAAAGAAAATAAAAAGAACCTGGAAGGGGCTCAGCCATTCACCTTCTACCTCTCTTCCTCCATGGAATAGTCTTCAAGCAAAACCAAGGCATTCAGTGATGCTTGGAGGGAGACAGCAAGCATGCTGGTTAAGAGCCCACGCTCCATGCCGGAGTGGGCTTGTGAGGTTCAAACCCCGGCTCTGCTACTTACTAGCGAGTGACCTTGGGAAAGTTAGTCAGGCCATCAGTCTTAGATTCCTCACCTAGAAAACGGGGGGGAACAATAGTAGCGACCTTATCGATCCATGTGAAGATCAGAAGGACAATTCATGTAAATCACTGAGCACAGTGCATAGCGAGCAGAAGGTCATGATGAGGTCATTATCGCTACCACTATAACGATGTCCGTCATTATTATTATTATTAGTCCAGCTTCACTCTCGTCTGTACCGCTTCCAGAGGGCGGTAAGATCTAGGCTCCCTACTTCTCATTTCCTCTGCTTGGTCACTCTGAATGAAGTCCACAGTTGATGACTTCACTCCCAAGGTGAATGCAAAGTTCTTTCTCTCACGGAGACAGACTGTTGCACAGTGCCTTCAGGTCAGTGCTTTTAAAGGACTCGGCTGCTATTCACTTTCAAGCCCGCAAACTGCTAAGGGGCTGATTTCCCTGATGGTTGTTCTCGTGCACGGACATCACCCCAAAGTTCCTGAGCAGTCACTCAAACCAAACTCAGCTGGCTTCTCCCTCTGCCTCTCCCCACTGCATTTTCTGAATTTCTTTGAAGGGTAAGACATGGATTTGTGGAGCCGCCTTCTAGTCCATTTACTCACACTCCAATCTCCAGTGAACACTCCGGTAAGTTGCTACATGGTTTGAAGAAATGCTATAAGCGGAATCGTTAAAAATAGTAACAGAACAGAAATTCATACCTTAAACAAATCATTCCAACAGATGGGACTTAAAGCATTTATTATCCCTCTCTGGTCTGGGACTTTTCAAACATCGCATTTCCAGCCAGCCAGCCTGGGAGCGATTTGATAGTACCTCTCTGACCAATTACATACTAATTAAAAGACCTCGGTGTGGGCTGGAGGTAGCAGCTTTGCATATGGACTTTAATTACTGGGCCCTAGTTTTGCCAAGAAAACACAAAGGGCTTTTCTGGCTGGATGCTGAGGCTTAGAATGAACATATGGCCTGCGTGGGAGGGGAGAGTTCAGAGAGTAATCCTAAACAGGAAGTTGAGTATTGCCCTCCCTCTCCCCCGGTAATCTCCTGAAAGTTACTATTTACCAGGGTTGTACAAAATCCCCGGTCAGCCCAGGGAACAAAGAGCATGCTGAGTGGGCAGTGAGGGGGCGGCCTCCATGGACGTGTCATTCAATCCCTGAGCCATCTCTGGATTGGAATTCTTTTTTGCTCCTCTGGCCTTCTCTTGTTTTTTTGTGTTTTTTTTGTTTGTTTGTTTGTTTTAACAGACTCAGGTCTCTTCCTAGGTTTCACTGAGCCCAGGGTAGCCCAGTATTAATTGTGGGCTAACCAGAATCCATTCCCCTGTCTCCTGGTTACATGGTCCCAAGCTCCCCACTCCACAAGGCTCTGGCAGGGATAAGCATGTGGCCCAGTCCTGACCAATCAGCACAATTTAACCCCTCTGGCCACGGCCTTTGGCTCAAGAATGAGCAAAGCCAGTTCAATCAGCACGACTTCTGGGATGTGTGTGGGAGCTCACCCTTAGGTAGAAACAGTCTCTGTTCAAGCTGGGGATTGAAAGGTGACACGTCTAAAGCTGTGGCAGTCATCTTGCTGCCAGGGGAAGAGCAGATCTGAAAATGGAGACAACCGAGGGGAAGCAGAACCAAGAGGGAAATCAGAACGCTGTGAGAGCATTTGAGGCCCTGGATCAAGCCATTCCTGAACAAATCCACTCAGGACTTTCCAGCACACTGAGAGCCAATAAATTACTTTCATGCTTAAGCGGGCTTCAGTTGGGCTTCCTGTCAATTTGCAACTGAAATAATCCTATCTGGTAGAAATAAGATTAGGAGGCAGAAAGTTCAAACAACAGTCCTACCTTATAGGGATCCAGCCTGCAAGAACACACTTGCTACAGCCTCTGTGAAGCCCTAGGCAACTTGGCCCAGGAAAAAAAAAAAAAATAGAATTGTAGAGCTTTGTGGACAAAGCATCCTGTTCCAACCATCTTTGCTGACTTTCTTTTTCTAAACAGATATATATGTGAAGGCCTAGGGAGGAAAGATGTCACACAGGAAGCAAGAAACCTTATACGTATTTGTTGCTTCATCAGACCTTTTTGACTGAACAGTACACATCCAATTGCCAATAACCAATCTCGCTCAAACATCCAGCTAATGAAATAGTCTTCTGTTTTCTCTATCTGGCAAGTATCTCTTGCAATGAATTAATGGATCACCTTAAGATCCTACAACAATCTTTCTTTTTTTCCTTCTTTTTTTTCACTTTCTTGGCTGGACACTAGCCTCTCATTTCTTCCTTTTGGCCCTTTTAGTTGCTCAAAATGTTTTCTGGACTTCTTAATTTGAGTCTACGTTGCCTGTGGGCACTTAATCATCTACACACTGTTCATGTCTCCATCCTCGAACTTCTACCTCAAACCATGAGTTATCTACCAATCTTCACCTACCCTGTACCTCTCCTCACAAGTATGCTGATTGCATTAAAAACAGCTGCAAATTTTTACACTCTGCCCCCAGAAAACACACACACATATACACACGTACACTAAAATCAACTTCTCACAGATGAGTTGTCAACTTCTTTATGATTGTTAAGAGATATTTCTTCCTATGATCAGATCTCACAGCCACCTGAAATATTTTTAAATGCTTCAGGATGATAGATGGAAAATAAGTCTAATTGTCTATGTTATATGACATGATCAGTTATTTAAACTTCCTGTGACTAAATTCCACCTATTTCTATGACAGATTAATGCCATTTGCCAGTGTACAATGTTAGCCAAGTTCTGGTAACACACAGATGGAAAGCTTCATGTAAACGTTAAGCAAGGTTATTACTCTCTGGAACCGCATATGCTATTGGCAGCCTTTAAGAATCACAATTATTATTTTTATGTTCCTTTTAGAGCGTCTTAGGAACTTACAGGTCTTTAGAGAAAAAGCTGTGGGATTTTGGATGAGATACACAAACTCATTTGCTCTCCAGTCCAAGTGAAACCTTTTATTAGAACTTTGGACCAGGAAGGGTGGAAAGTTAATTCAGGATATAAAATAAACAGGTGATAGCTTAAATTTACACAGCTTCCCTTTTGCAAAAATTTGCAACTGCTCACATGTGTCATTTGATCCTTAGTGTCTTCTTTTACAGGAAGTTTTTCTGGGGCAAGAAATACTAATAAGGAAGAATTGAAAGACATTTACTCTGGATACAAATTCCAGGCTTTCTTTCTTTTTTTATTTTTCTTTGTAATGTTTATTGGGGTGACAATGGTGAGTAAAGTTACATAGGTTTCAGGTGTACAATTCTGTAATATATCATCTATCTATCACATTGTGTGTTCACCACCCAGGGTCAGTTTAGGCTTCTTTTCCTATCACCATTGTTAGCGTATCTCTATATAATTTCCCTAGAAATCTTTCTTCTTAATATCCAGTTTCAAAACTGTAATCCACTATGGGAACTGGAAATCTACCTTTCCCAGCCTGGCTTCTTTATTGTATTGGGGGACATACCTGTGCACCTTCTCACACGCCCTCAGCTGCTCCCGTCTTCGTTTCTCTCTAGGCCAGTGCTCCACTAGCTCTGGTTGCCACTCTACTGCTGGGGATATGGCGACTGGCTTCCTGAAAGGCCACCAAGGGGACAGCTGACATAATCCTGAAAGGTATGGGAGTGAGTACCCAGTGGGGTGACTTTTACCAACGGAAAGAGGAATGGGGCCGGGTGGGGAGAGAGCCTATTTCCTTCTCCCTTCAGTTATGCTGAGGTGCGGCTCCTCCTGCAGTTGTCCGGAGCAGCTCCACGCTCTGAGTGTAACCTGCTTGGTTCCCCGTGGCTTATCTGGGCATGGCAGCCAACACGAAAAATCAGTGTATCTTATTGCATCTTCTCCATTTCCCCCTTAGCAGCCTGGGATTTCACCTCCCTGACAAAGTCTTAGCACCTTAGCCCTTGCCACAGACCCTGCTTTCTGGAGAGCCTGGCTAAGATGTTTGTTTTCTCAATTCCAGGTGTGGTTTGCAGACCATCTGTATCAGAATCTACATGATAAAAAGGCAGATTCCAGGGCCACCCCAGAAATTCAGGCTCAGTAGGTCTAAGGTGGGTCCCAGAAATCTACTGTATTAAGTTCCACAGGTGACTCTTACACACCCTAACATGTAAAAACCACAGGTCCCAAGTTCCTCCGAGGGGTCCCCCAGCCCCAAACCCTGAGTTCCTTCCCCTTTCTCCGACCTGTTTGCTGAGTCCTACTGATATTTACCAATGCAATCTCTTTCATCTGCATCTGTCCTCTCTTTTTCAATACCGCTGCTCCCTTCAAACTAGGGGCTCATCTCCTCTCACCTGGAATTTTACCAAAGCCTCCAGAATATCGTTCCCTCACCCCCAACCCCTCGCCCCACTGACTTTCTTCCAAAATGGGGCTAAAATTGGAGATTAGGCTGCATGTTTCACAGAGCACCTGGAACAGTGGTGGGCACTCACATTCTGTCCGAGACACACATGGTGTCCCTGAGGTCGGACAGAGTCAGGCCCACGATGGGTTTGGGAGCCTACCCACCTGCTGTGTTTAATTCCTCCATGGTCACTACATTCACCCTGCCGATGATGACAGCATGTGCTGTGCAGCCAATGTGAGCAGGGGGCAGACCATCTATTTCCACGCGATCCCATATCAAATGGGGCACATTACACAGTGGGTGCTTTACCCAGGCTGGTGGCAGTAGGGGTAACAGGAATGTAAACTTCACTCCTTTTCTTTCTTTGTTCTCCCTTCCAAGCCTGCCATACCCGTGTTACTCAGTTCCCTCTCCTAACTTGATAAACACTTCTGCCAGAGCTGAGGCACTCTCCTCTACTCCCTCGGGCATGACTTGGGCCAAAATCCATTCGATTGCACTTATGTTCTTCTATCTATTTCCTTCTCCATTTGTCTATTCTTTCTGACGTGAGAAACCGAACTAAAAATGTCCTTCATCATAAGGACACAAGGTGTATTATTTAACCGTGATAATTATAGCTAACATTTATGAAGCATTTACCATGAACGGGGCCCTTCCAGGCATTTCGTTGTTTGGTCCTTTCATCGCCCTAATAGGTGGGTACTATTTTTAATCCACCTTTATAGACGAGGAAACTGAAGCTTGGGGAGATTGTAACTTGCCTATAGAAAATGCTGGAGCTTGTCTGATCACAAGGTCAGCATCTTCAGCATTCTGGAACCTTCTTTCCGCACTGCGTGAGGATGCACAGTGACTGTCCCCGCTGCAGCTCCCTGCTGTAAACCCCTCACGCAGAACAACTGTCCCCAAGTCCACACTCATGGCTGATGCAAGTCAGCACCCACGACGGCAGGTTACCAGCCTCCCGGTCCTGGTCTTCAATCAACCCTTGGTTTTCGCACATCTAACTGTGCAGTCCCATTTGCCACATGGTTCTGCCACATCAAGCAGACATTTCATTTTTGGATAATACACAGTCTTCATGTCTGGCTTGCCTTACAGGCATTCTTGCCACATCAAGCCAGGAGCTAATTTCCCCCCTCCAATATTTCTTCCACAAACGTCATCCACTCCATCCCCCCTAAGACCCTGCATCATACTCTTTCATCCCAGCATCTGAACCAGTACAGAAACATGTCTCAGAGCCATCCCCAGTGACTCACAGTCCCCAAGACGGAACCCCTATGGGCACTTGACAGTTTCTCCTTTGAAATTGCCTTCTGAAGACTAATTAGCCCTCAATCTCCTCGTGAACTATTCTCTCTTCTCAGGAACTGTCTTCAGTAACTCTTGCTTCTGTCTTTGTCGTTCGGAGCCCTAAACACTGACCAAGATCTGAGCCAAGGGACAAGGCTAATTACTTGGTTTCAGCAAGATACTTGTTTCATCGAGGCATAGGGCTATCCCTCCATGTGTCACAGGTCCAAGGTACCCCACGATGGGACTTCTCCCCCTTCTTGGATCCTTAGGTGATGGTAGCTGTTCCCCACCCCAAGCTTAATCTAACTTTTAATTTTAAGCTTAGCTTTCGAGCTATCTTGCTCTCCCCAAGCCTGCACATCTGGAACCATTCACAAAGTGGTGGTTGAAATTTCCACTAATTCCAATGGAATGCTAGGGATGGAGGCCACTGGGAGGCCCTCAGCTTCCCCCTTATCCCAGGGCAAGTAGTTCTACTCTAAGAAACGTATACGTCAACAAATGTCCTACAGCGTCCCCACTGGGAGTAGAGCCCCACACTAGGGGCCCTGAGGTATGTTCAGAGACCACTATGGACTCAGTTGTGGTCCTCCCCAAATCCATATGTTGAAACCCTAACCCCCAATGTGACTGTATCCGGACATTGGGATTTTAGGAGACAATGAAGGTTAAATAAGACCATAAGAGAAGAGCCCTGAGCCAATAGGACTTTGCCTTATCAGAAGAAGAGATAAGGATTTTGCCTTACCCCGTCCCTCTTCCCCCCTTCCGCTGTCTCCTTCTCCCTTCCATGTGAAGACACAACCAGAAGGTGGGTGTCTGCAAGCCAGGAAGAGAGCTCTCACCAGAAATCAACCATGATGGCATCTTGATCTTGGACCTCCCAGCCTTCAGAACTATAAGAGATAAACTTCTACTGTTTAAGTTGCCGAGCCTGTGGTATTTTGTCATGGCAGCCCAAACTATACAGGCTCTCGGTGACTTCAAAATCACCACATCCTCAGATCCCAGAGAAAAGACCTGGGGAGCAGGACAGCCTGTCTGACAGGAAAGCCACACCCACTATGCATTACATGCTGCCTTTCTTCCTCATTCAGCAGAGCCCAACGGGAAAGTTCTAACCCTGGCCAGGAGATTTAGTTGAAGCGTCAGGAAATAAATCTTGGAGAGTTTCTGTGGAATAGGGTCTGAGTATGGAGCACGTGGAGAATCTGTATGACTCCGAGATTCAGGTGGTTCAAGGGACTCTAGGTAGCACGTGCCCCAGGAGATGGGCCAGAGGGACCAGTGCTCTAGAAGTAGTGTCTAAGATTCCAGCAGTTACAAGGGACACTAACGTCCCCAACAAGAGAGTATGTTCCCTCTGCTTGGTTCCCAGACAACCAAGACGCATAAGATCCCAAGTAGTCCTTATACAAACCTGCCCTCCCAAAACATGCAGGAATCAGAAACAGAAATGACTCGTTGCAAGGCCATATTGAGACTTGGCAGAGCAGGAAGGCTAAGAGCAGGGGCTCTGGCTCCTGACTGCCTGGGTTCCAATCCTGGCTTCATCACTTACCAGAGTCAGTTAACTTCTCTGTGCATCAGTGTCCCCACCTGTAACATGAGGATGGTCAAAGTACCTTCTCTACGGAAGACACTTACAATGATGCCTGGTCCTAGGAAAGAGGTGGGAGTTGAAGGAAACTCAGATTGATTTGGAGATGGCCAAGTGAAATCTGTGACTCCACTGACCCAGAAGTCATCATTCCAATTCCTAGAAAGACAACAAGTGGCACTGAGAAGACCATCGTGGTGGTGGCCTGTGGATGTGTCAACTTGGATAGACTAAATGACAAGGACAGAAGAGGGCAAAAGCCATTTTGTAGCACACTCACCTTCTCCCAGTTATTCAGTCAAATACCAACGTAGGTAGCGCTGTGAAGGGATTTTACAGTTATGATTAAAGGCTCTAGTCAGCTGACACCAAAGTAGGAAGACTATCTTTGGTGGGTAGAGAGAGTGGCAGAGAAGACAAAAGAAAAAAAAAAAACCAGAAGAGGTGGGCCCTCCCTTGGTAAATGCCAGAGGGCGGGGGCTTTAGGAAGCAGGAGTTGCAGGTGACTTTGCAGTTCCTAATCTCATAAATCCAGTAAGTACTGAAGAGCTATGCTTGAGATTCAGAGTAAAACGACGTAGGTCTCTGAGGGAAGGGAATGACTTCCATTTGGGACTCATTAGATTTGAAGTGCCCACAACATCCAGACGGTGTATGTATCAATCAGAGCTCTCAGGTGCAGAGAATAGAGAGCAACTCTGGCAAATTCAAGCAGATAAGGAAATTATTAAATGGTATCTGATAATTCACAGAATTTCCAGAACAGCCAGAGAACCATGGTTGGCACCTCTGCACCCAGCAAGCATCAAGTGCATTCCGGACCTAATTCACTGAGGAACCGCTTATTGATACCACTGGAAACAGACTCTGGAATTCAAAGCTCTGACTCAGGCGTCTGCTTCCAGAACACTGCTGCAGCCCTAAGAGCCTGGATGTGGCCACCACTGCCATCCTCACAGGGATGGAGACTACACAGGTCCTGCTTCCGATCAGAGTTGGGCCACATGCCTGTGCTCTAACTGCCAGGTTGGGAATGAGGGGGCGGGGATGAACTTCTGCCTCTGACAGTGTCTGGAGTGGGCCAGGATCCGTGTCCCTACATGGAGGAATGATGCTCAGATGTTGGGAAGACAAACAGAAAAACAAACATCTGCTACAATATATCCAGAAGGGCTAGAAATGTGACCTGTTATAACAGTTCTCACTTTTAAGCACTTACTATGTGTCAGGCACCATATAAAATGGTTAACGTGCATTTATAGAGTTTAAACTACACAAAAAGTGTTAAGCAGGTACAGAGAAGGGATCCAGAGAAAGCAGAGCAATTTACTAGGGTGGGCAACCACGCTGGTTTGCCCAGGACTGAGGGGTTTCCTGGTAAGCAGGATTTTCAGTGCTAACACCAGCAAAATCTCAGGGAAACCAGGGTATTGGGTCAATCTAGTTTGGGCAAAGAGTCCTGGGTCCAAATTCTGGCTGTCCACCTGGGAAAAGTGACTTAACTTCTCAGAACCTCAGTTTCCCCATTTATAAAATAGGTATGACAATAGTATCTCCCTTACAGAATTGTTATGGAGAGTTAGAGGTGATTTGTATAAAGTATTAATATTTAGCACATTACCGAGTATACACAAAGAGCACAAAAAATATATATATATTAGAAATTATTTTTAACTCCCAGAAAACTTGAGTTTGGCCACATCAAAACAAAGAGATTGAGATTTCAATCCAGAACTGAACAAGTCCATGCTGCCCTTTAAATCCCTAAACATTTATTGCTTCCCCATCCAGAAGGTGGTTGAAGCTACAGGAGGGTGGAGGAAAGGGGACAAACCAGGATTAGTGCTACCAACTACCCAAGTACTTAGGGCAGGCAAAGAGGCAGCGCCAACAAAGACAGAAGAAATAGATCACAGGTGGAGATATTGTGAAAGTGGGATAATGATAAGGGCAAGAGTGGCAGATCAGATCCAGTGTTGCAGACAAGCCAGTAGGCTAGAAATACCTTTCTTTTGAGATAAAAATAAAAGTTGAGGGGTGTTGGTTTCCAGCCAAAATGGAACAACAGAAACTACTTTACCCCCCTACCTTAAACAACTAGAAAAACACATAAAATTTAGGAGACAACAGTGTTTAGACAAAGGACAAAAGAAAGCACAAGATGATGACGCCCTGAGAGAAAGGAAGCATGAGGCAAACCCTAGGAGGCCCCAGCTCGCTGCCGGGAGAGAGTTTCCAGGCTGTGGTGCAGGAGGGATAAAGAAGTAGATGGAACGATCCCCAGAAGCTCATACAGGGCCAAGAGCAGTTCCTGTTCCAACCAACAAGCATGGAAAGACCTAACACATGGACCATCAGGTAGGTCCTCAGGACACCACTGCTTCAATACTGAGCCCAAATTATAATAGCTTGAACCAGATGTTGGCAAACTCTTTTTTAAAGGATCAGATACTAAATATTTCAGGCCTATGGGCCATACAGCCTCTGTTGCAAGGACTCGGTTCTGCTCTTGGAGCCAAAAGCAGGCACGGACAATATGTAAGCCATAGGTGCAGCTGCATTCCAATAAAACTTTATTTCCCCAAACAGGCAGCTGGCCTGTGGGCCATGGTTGGCCAACACCTGGCTTACACGAAAAGTTGTTCTGGACTCACCCTAACAAAACTGAAAAAGCAGGCCTCCAAAGTATCAAACTCACTCCAAGGATACTAACTGTATCCCGGAACAACAAAGCCCAACAAGATTCTAGGAATGCAACAATAAAAATTCACAATATATGGAATCCAATCAAAAATTACTAGTCATACAAAGAAGTGAAAATATATACCCCATAATGAGGAGGGGGAAAAAATCAAAAGGAACAAACCCAGGAATGTCACAGATGATAGAAACAGCATACAAAACACTAAAACCGTATTATAACTATTAAGTTTTAAAAGCTTACAGAAAAACATGAACATGTTAAGGAGAGACATGAAAGATAGAAAAAAGTTGTAAGTCTATCTTCTAGAGATGAAAAATACAATGCCTGAGACGTAAAATAAACTGGATGGGATTAAGAGCAGTTTAGACATTACAGGGGAAAAAAGATGAATGAGCTTAAATACATAGTGATAGAAACCATCAGAAACGAAATACTGACAGAAAAAAAAAATGAACAGAGCAGTTGAAAACATGAAGCAGGCTAATATACTTGTAATTGTAGTAAAAAAAAAATAGAGAGAGAACAGAAGTGGGGGGCATAAAAATATATCGAAAGAAATAATGACTAAAAATTTTCCAAATTTGATTAAACCAATAAACCCACAACGCAATAAGCTCAACAAATGTCAAACAGAAGAAGCATAAAGAAGACTACTCCAAGGCAAATCATAATCACATTGCTTATAACCAGTGATAAAGAGGAAAACTTTAATGTAGCTAGAGGAATAAAGATTGACAGCAGACCATGTCAGAAACAATGCAATCCAGAAGATAGCAATGGCTCTAAAGTGCTGAAAGAAAACAGAACTGTTAACCTCGAATTCTATACCCAGCAAAAAATATTTTTCAAATACAAAGATGAAATGAAGACATTTTCAAACATAGAAAGAGTCATCAGGTACGTACCAGCACTGAGAAGTATTAAAGGAAGTCTTTCAGGGAGAAAATTAATGATAGCAAGTGGAAATCTGGGTCTACACGAAGGAATGAAGAACATCAGAAATGAAAACTATGCGCATCAATATAAAATACTTTTTTTCTTACGTTTAAAAATCTCCTTAAAAGAGAAGCGACTGTGTAAATGAAAAATAGCAACAATGATGTGAGGGGTTCATAGCACATGTAGAAACAAAATGACAACAATAGCACAAAAGGAGGAAGGAGTAGAAATATACTATTGTAAGTAAGGTTCTTCTTATGCTAAACATGAAGTGGAATGATAGTACTTAAAGACAGACTGTGGTAAGTTAAAGATGCATACTGTAAACCTTAAAAAGAGGTATAGCTGATTAAACCAATAAAGGAGATAAAAGGGAAACATACTGACTGCAAATGGGAACAAAAGGTCTTTTGGGGGTGTTAGAAATATTCTAACACTAGATTGTGGTGATGGCTGCACAACTCTGTAAATTTACTAAAAAACCATTGAGTCGTATATCTGAAATGAGTAACTTTATAGTACCCAAATTTTACCTCAATAAAGTTGCTAAAAAAATAAACTCATAAGAAAAATATTTAATCCAAAAGAATGCAAAAGACGAAACAACAACAAAATACAGACGGGACAAATAAAAAACAAATTGCAAGATGGCAGATTTAAACATTTATATTTAAAAAGTAGAGAGGTCTACACAATCTTGATAAATAAAAAGTTGAAGGATTATACTACCTTATTATAAAGCTATAGTTAGTCATCATGATAATATGGTGCCGACATAAAGATAGCCACACAAATGAATGAAATAGAATAAAATCCAGAAATAGATACATATATTTATGGTCAATTGATTTTCAACTAAATTGCCAAGACAATTCAATGGGGAAAGGACCATCTTTTCACCAAATGGTGCTGAAGCCATTGGATACTCATATGCAAAAGCAAATAAACAAAAAACATTGCCTCAGACCACCAGAAAATTTTCACTCAAAATTAATCAAATGATTCATGGTAAAAGCTAAAATTATTAAACTTCTAGAGAAAAACACGTGAGAAAATGTAAGCGAACTTGAGTTAGGCAAAGATTTTTTTAAATAGGACATAAACCATAAAAGAAAACAATTTACACATTGCATTTCATCAAAGTTAAACCCTTTTGCTTTTCAAAGGGCACTGTTAAAACAAAAAAGCAAGCTACATATTGGGAAAAACAATTTGCAAAACATGTATCCGATGAAAGACATGTATATAGAATATATAAAGAACTCTTACAACTCAATATAAAGAAAGAATCTAATAAAAATAAAATGGGAAAAATAGACATTTCATCAAAGAGCAGATATAGATGGTAAATGAGCACAACGGATACCGCTACATATCCATTTGAATGGCTAAAAGTTAAAAGACCTACAATATCAAGTGTTGCCAAGGATGTGGGAGTAACTGGAAGTCGCATACATTGCTGATGTGGATGCAAAACAGTACAGCCACTTTGCAAAGCAGTTTTGTAGTTTCTTAAAAATTAAATATACACTTAGCGTATTACCCAGAAATCCCACTCCTAGGTATTTACCCAAGAGAAATCAAAACATATACCCACACAAAGACTTACGTGTCAATTCTCATAGCAGCTTGAGTCATAATAGCCAAATACCAGAAACCACTTAAATGCCCATCAACAGGTAAATAAACAAACACATTTGATATATCCATAGAGTGGGTAGTTACTTAGCCGTGAAAATAAAGGAACTGTGGATACATGCAGTAGAATGGATGAAACCCAACAGGACCATAGTAAGGGAAAGGAGACAGACACACAAAAAACTTCATTCTATGTGATTTAATTTATATGAAATTCTAGAAAAGGCAAAATTATAGGGATAAAAAGTAGGTCACTGGTTGCAAGTGGTCAGAGCAAAAGTAAGAGATTATCTGCAAAGAGGAATGAGGAATCTTTCTGGGGTGATAGAAATGTTCTATACTACAAGTGATGTCGTGGTTATAAGACTTTATGCGCCGTGTCTAAACTCACTGAATTGTACACTTAAATTGATTTTATTGTATTAAATTATATGTCAATGAAAGCTGACAAAATAAAAGACAGTGACCCTTAAATATGAGTTTGAGCTGTGCGGGTCCACTTATATGAGGATTTTTTTCATACTATAGATGTATTTTCTCTTCCTTATGATTTTCTTAATAACATGTCCTGTTCTCTGGCTTACTTTATTGTAAGAACACAGTATATAATACATATAACGTACAAAATATGTGTTGACTATTTACGTTACTGGTAAAGCTTCCGGTCAACAGGAAGCTAACAGTTAAGTTTTAGGGGAGTCCAAAGTTACACATAGAATTTCAACAGCACGGAGGGGGGTCAGTGCCCCTAACCCCTGTATTGTTCAAGGGTCAACTGTATATTGGAATCGGTAATTAGACCAAAGCATGTAGGAGACTACCCACTTAGGGAAAATATTTGAACTTCTATGTTTAAATCATGTTTTAAAATATTTATTTTGGTTATATTATATAGTACATATTTTTGTACACTAGCATTTGTATATAATTTATAAATGAATATTCATATATTGAGACACATACTCAATATTTTTTTCAGTGATAGGGATGAAGCTTTTAAAACAGTGTGGACACCTCCAAGGTGGTTACTGTAAGGGCTGTTCCAGTGATGTGGTCAAAGCAGAAACCAGGTCATAATAGTTGTTGAGAAGTAGGGATAATAAGCAAACTTCTCTTTCAAGACATTTGGTAAACAGACAGGGTATTGAATGAAGGTGATTCTTTGTAGGATGGGCCATTTTAATACAGGAGTCAGAAAAGATAGATTAATTATAATATGGTGGGGTGAGAGAGGGTAGGAAATATTATGGATAAAATACCCAGAATTTGCAGGAAGAGATGGTTCTGGGGCCTCAGTGAAGGACAGAGAGAGACAGAGAGTGTTAGATGTTTAGGTGACGTTCTCATTTCTGGAAGGCATTAAGCAAGGTCATCACTGCACGGAAGAAGACAGGTAACACAGAAGTGTTTGGAATAACCAGCGTGGGAAATAACGTGCAGAACTAACTTAACCCATACACACATATAAATAAGCAGTTGTGACAAAGCAGCTGAGTTTCTATCATCAAGTTATTTTCATGGCGGTGGTACCCATCGCACACTTACGTTTGCAGCCTAACCCTGAAATGGTTGACAGGCGCAGGCTACTTGGACTTGGCCACTGAAGGAAATGTCTCTTTGCCTACTCTGGCAATAGATGGCCCAGTACGTGGAAGGTGGTGGGAACTTATGTAGAAACTGGTGAGCTGGTATCTGTACCTCCGGGCCCTTTGTAATTCATATACCACCCACGGGACCTTGGACCAACATTCCCATTTTGCCTCAGACACTAATTTTGGTCCCACTGGTCAGTGCTAACCTGGGTGTGGTGGTTGTGTGGGTGGAGGCCACCAGGAAATGAAGGAAGTGGGACTGGTGATTCAGGCAGAGCCATGCTTCAGCACCGCCTGACTCACCCAGGGCCATGGGAATGGGCACTTCGGGGATGGCGGTGCCATCTCTGAGCAGCACCAGGGACGTGAGGGGCATCATTAGTGGTTTCGAATGCTTGCCCAGCACTTCTCATAAGGTGGCCGTGGGGCCTGCCCACATGCCATCTGGGTAATTACGCCCTATTTACCTTCCTGCAGATCCAGATGAACTAGCACTTGACTTTCTGACTTAAGCTCTCTGAATGCTGCCCTGAGTGTATAGCGAGTTGACCTTAAAGATGGTGCTTCTTTCCAAACCTGTTCAACCCTCTTCCCTCACTGCTCCACGCTGGAGGATTCAGCAGGACTTAGAGGTAGGGCCTCTGACCACCTTCTCATTGCACTTATCAGCTACAGTGCTCTTCTCCCCCCCAAAATCCAGACAGCCTCTATTGCCAGTATGGATACTTGGTATGGGGGCGCTGCTCTTGTTTCTTTATCTACTTCTAATAACTCAGCTTTTTGGCTCTAATGAAACGACCCTCCTTCATTTTTCAGTTGATGTGGTGCAAGTGGTGCCAACCCTGCCTCCAGCCCCAGGGTGGGCATATGACCCAGCCTGGCTCCTCAGAACATCACAGTCTCTTGGCCATCATGCATAGGGGACCCCACACATATGGATATGTGACCCCAAAAGAGTCAACAAGACCCAGTTCTGAGAGGTCTGTAGAACTCCTGGAAGAGATGGCTGTTTTGTGCTGAAGTTATGCGACTGTAGAATATAGGCCCAAATTACTGGCAGCCTTTTTGCCTTCTTTAAGATGAAATTACATGAACTGTATGCACCAAGAACTGCCTTAACTGTCTTTATATATATTATCTCTAATTCCCACATGAATCCCATGAGTTGCAAGTTCTACTATATGAGATGGCATATTTTGGAGATCAATGGTATTGACGGTGGAACTAGACTACCTGTGTTCAAATTCTAGCTCCATCATTTACTAGTTGTATAACTGGCAAGTTATTTAATTTTCTGAACCTCAGTTTCCTCATCGCCAAAATGGGGCTAATAACAGTACCTGCCTTGGGTACTACTGTTGGGAAGATTAGTGAATTTATACATACACTATTCAAAAGAACATCAAGCACACAGCAAGTGCTCAGCCAATTTTAGCTATAACTATCACCATCACCATCACCATCTCCAAATTTAAAGACAAGGAAACAAGCACAGAGATGTTAAGAAACATTTCTAAGATCGTACAAGTAGGAAATGATGGGTTGGAGATTTGAATCAAGACTGCTTCCGGCTTCCGAGACTGTGTTCTTAACCATGCAACAATACTTGCTGTGCGCTAGCATCCTAGCGGAGAGTCTGCAGAAGACAGGGTTTTCACACATACAGAGGTGTATGGAAAGGTGTGTGAGAGGTGGAGAGGGTAAACCGGAGTCCTGAGGACACTGTCAAAGGTCCTTGAACCAGCTGTCTTAGTCCATTCAGACTGCTGCAACAAAAATACCGTAGACTGGGTGGTGTATAGACAATAGAAATTTATTCTCCCAGTTCTGGAGGCTGGGAAATCCAAGATCAAGGTGCTGGCAGATTTAATATCTGGTGACGGCTACCTTCTTGCTGTGTCCTCACTTGGTGGCAGGGACTAGGCAGCTCGCTGGGGTCTCTTTTATAACAGCACTAATCCTATCCATGAGGGCTCCACCCTCATGATCTAGCCACCTCCCAAATGCCCCATCTCCGAATTCCATCACATTGGTCATTTGGAGAGTTGTAACATATAACTTTTGCGGGGACACAAACATTTTAGTCTATTGCACCAGTCCAGCCAGAGTGAAATCTACCTTTGGATTTTTCAATATTAACCAAAAAATTCCTTCTACCTCAATCTGCTTTGAGTGGGGGCATCTGTCCTTTGCAGCTGAAATCCCTTGCAGGCTTGACTAATATAGCACTTCAAATCTCATCCTCAAGATTGTCCTTGTATTCTGGGCCTGAGTGACCCAAACTGAATAGGAAACATACCCATAAAAGAATCTCAAGGGTTACCAAAACAAAGCTGTGCATGTGTTCATTTATTCATTCATTACATTCAATCGTCTGCCACGTGCCTGTCACTGTTAGTTGCCAAAGCATTCTGGGTGGACTGGGCAGAAGGCATTTCTGCATCAAACTATCAATGGTGTGCCCACGAGTTTATCAATGAGGGCCAGCTCCAGCCTCAAATGGAATCTCAGTTCTCCTGTCTGACAGAAGAGAAGTCTCTGGAATCTTATGATCTATGCCAGATTTTTTTCTGAGTTCTGCATAGCCATTGCTTGCTACAGCAGGACTCTGGCTTGTCTTTAAATGGAAAAGGTAATGGGGAATTTCTGCACAGACTAAATTATTCATCTCCATCGAACCACATAAGCAGCATCAATCTCCATCTCTGGACAGTCTTCCCAGATCAAAATATTCGATCAAGGTCCAAACAGGAAATGCAGATGCAAATGGATAACTTAGAATATCAGGGTCAAACCCCCCACCAGCAAGGTGAGTTGTTTCCGGTCTTTGCATCAGATGTACACACAGAGAACCCTTGAGGGCTGGGATTACTTTTGATTTTTACATCACAAGCGTCATAGAAAATACACAATGAAAAACCCAATGATTCCTTGGAGAGTTCATTGCTCTCCCCATCTTCTTTGATTCCCCTGCCTCCTCTCCACATCCTTTGAACTTCTAAAAAGACACTTTGAAGGCATGTCATAAAGCAGTTTTTCATTCATGCTCCTCTCTTTGATGATCTTGCTGTTTGTCTGAACTGCAGCGTCCACAGGATGTCGGGCTGGGCGAGCTGAAAGCCAATACTGATGAGGAAGGGCAAGCGAGGAAGAGCCTGAGGTGAATTTGTCAATAAGAAGAAAGGGATAAGGAGGGAAGAGCAAGACCAAAGGGGCCCAAGCAGAATTTCTGGTCTCTCTGGCATGTCTTCCCCTTCAGAGTGGCCACTTGTGAGAGAGGTCAAGGGCACCAGAACCCAGAGACGGTTCACAGCCTGCAAAATGTTTTGTTCAGATGTTTCTGCTTCCTCCTGCTCTGGCCTCAAACACGAGAGCTCTCTGCTCACCCCCAGACTGCAATAACCCAGCTCCCACTTGAAAAGGATTATTGGTTTTGATTTTCCCCAACCTCTCCCATTTTTTTCCTAGTGAAAGATTCAGTCAGTTTAAGGCTAACAAGACGCCATGAGGCAGGGAAAGGAGGGGGGGGGGGAGGGGGAGAGAGAAAGATGGGGAGAGGAGAGAGGGAGTGAAGGAGGGAGAGGGAGTGGGGAAGAGCGGGACAGAGGGAGATAATTAACAGGCGGCCAGCAGACACACGTTTTTTCACCTTGCCCAAAGAATAAATGGTTGAGGACTAAGCCTCGTTTTCTATGACTTTGAAGAACCCTGAAATACTTAGGAAAGAGCCAGTGGCCCTCAAAGCCGCAGCCATGGTTCCCTTGGCCCGGGGATGGGTAACCATGGTAAGGACAGACAAGAGCCTCCTAGGAACCCAAGTGTTCTCAGATCCAAATGGGAAAATAAACCACTCCCCTCCAGGATACAGTGAGTCTGATCCAAGCTAGTGAAGTGGTTGTGAGGTTCAGGTGTGTGGAGAAAAGCCTCCACCCAGGCATAAATATGAAATACATTAAAACCTATCACTCTGGAGGATTCCGGTGTCAGTGGGGAACGAAAAGAAGTCATTCCTTCACAGATGTTTACAGTGAGTGCCTACCAAGTTCTGGGAGGACCACAGTGGGCACGACAGAGAGGGTCTCTACCCCGGTGGAGTTAACAGTGTAGTGAGAGCTCCGACGTTAAACAGTTCCGCTTATAAATGTGTAATTATAAATCGGGACTCATGCCTTGCAGGAAAAGTATAGGGTGTTAGGAGAGCATTTAGCACAGACACCATTTGGACAAGGGGGATGGGCTACGTGGAGATCTGGGAAGGCCCATCTAAAGAGGTGACATTTAAGTTGAGACATGAAGGGGAGAGAGAGCTAGGCAGGCGAAGAGTAGGGAACAGTATGTTATGCAAAGGGAACAGCATTTCATGCAAAAGGAACAGCACATGAGAAGATCTGGCCGAAAGGAAGACAGGCAGTAGGGGTAAACAAGGGAAGCAGGGGACCGATTAGGAGTCAAGATTCAACAAACGCACAGGAAGCTTCACCACATGCCAGGTGCTGTCTGAGCACTGGGACCCAACAGTGACACCATGCACAGAGTCCTGTCCTCTTTGAGTTGACGTCCCAGATAGTACCTGGTCAGAAAGCAGACTCCAACAAAACTGCCAATGGTACAGGCTGCACGGCCACGATGAGGGAAAGGACAGTGCCACTTCATATGCTCAAGCGTATGAAGGGCTCCCACTGCGAGCCTCCAGACGTGAAGCAAGCAGCTACTCTCATTCCTCATCTGCATAGAAATATGCCAGACCAAGATCACGCCCGGGAATGCAGCAGGTGACAGGACAACCAAACCAGACTAGGTCACCCGCCCTCGGGGCCGTGGATTCTGGCCTACCCCGGCAATGATCTCCAGCTCCTCCCTCGACCAGTTCTCAGTTCTGGCGCAGAGCATGGTGGTTTACGGCAAGGGATTTGGGGGTCAAACAGGGCCGGTTTTCTTGTCTCAACTCTGCCACTTGCCAACTGGGTCCAGCACTTAACCTCTCTGATCCTGTGTCTTAGTCTACGAAAGAGGGTTACTGGGACCTTGACTAGTTGTGAGTAGTTGTGGGTAGTTGTGAGGATTAAGAGGATTATTCATGTCTCTTCATGAAACCCTTCACACGCTACACGGCACACAGCACAGGCTCCCTCAGCATCGGCTCCAATGATGACTGGGCTGGATCCCACTCCCCTGATGGGGGACGCCTGGTTTGACGTAATTTTCACAAGTTGCAGAATTACCAGTCAAGCAAGTAAGTGCAATGTACAGCCTTACCCCCTTTCTTCATGCCAGGGAAACCAAGGCAGAGCTCAGCATCTAGCCTGGCGTAACCCCAGGACTTCAAAGTCAGGAATGCTCATTTCTGAGAATAGTGAAGCAACCACAGGAAGCATGCCGCAGAAGGAACAACGGTCTGAATTAGTCCCGTGGGAATTACTTGGACATATCTTCTGTTCAAAAAGACTTTGTGAATTTTCCATTGCAAATATTTAATATCGAATTGGGTTCTTGCTTCCGCCTCTGTCAGTGGAGTGCTCAAAATAATTTTAATATTAGCCTAAGCCAAGTAAAATGAGGAAGATAAATCTGTACCATTTCCTTCCCCTTCCCCCGCCTCCCGACCCACAACAGATCCCAAAGCCAAACGGCAAGGATTGGAAGTCATCCACAGCTCAGCTGCACAGCAGTGAAGCAGTTGCTCTGAAAAACAGACGACACGGTCCAAACGTTGGTCCTGTTACTTAGAAATTTTATGATTTTTAGGCTACTAATTTATGTTGTGTAAGACTTGGTTTCCTCCTCCACTAAATGGGGACAGTAAGAGGACTCAGCTCACCGAGTCTCTGAGCACGCAGGAAAAGGTGCTCACGTGCAGGTGAGCTGCTGTGATTTCTACTCCCTATTGCCACCCGTCTCTGACCTAAGTCATCCAGAGATGACCCAGGTGCAGCTGGGCCTGCAGGCACCCGCTGACCAAGGAGAAAAGCATCTTCTACTACAATGGGGTGAGAAGGCTTTGCATCCTCCTTGGAGATGTACAGGCCACAAAGCATGAAAGATTTCTGTGAAATTAAGAGAATCCACCAACAACCAAGTCAAACTGCACGGATCCAGAGAGGACTGCCTACCGCTGTCTCTTCTCGTTTCCAGTCCTCAAATCAGAGTTGGCACCAGATTAAAGTCCTTGACTTTTAAAGTATCCTGTTTCCCCGAAAATAAGACCTAGCCGGACCATCAGCTCTAATGCGCCTTTTGGAGTAAAAAGTAATATAAGACCGGGTCTCATATAATATAAGACTGGGTATAATATAATATAATACCAGGTCTTATATTAATTTTTGCTCCAAAAGACACATTAGAGCTGACTGTCTGGCTAGGTCTTATTTTCGGGGAAACAGGATGTAATGCAGGGTCTCTGCTCCCGCTCCCCACACAAGAACGCAGGACATGGTGAGGCCAAAAAGGAACACCCACGGAGCCATAGGTAGGGGAGTCATAACACTATATTCTCACTGGCGGCTGGGTTGGAGACACAGGAAGCAGGATCCACACGATCCTCAGTCCGCCATCTGCTTCTCTGCCAACCAACCCCCCTTGCCAGCCGCAATCCACACTTCTCTGCCAACCAACCAACTCCCCTGCCAGCGTAGCCACGGCACTTATATTAGTGGCTAATGGCTAACCAGTAACAGCTGATGGCCACCCAGCCACAGCGGATGGCCATCTGATTACAGCTGATGGCCATCTAATAACCCAGCCAGCACCTTTCCACACGAGGCCGAGAAACTGCTCTCTGGGACTCTGTCCCACACAGGACATATACAAGGACCGCTACATGGTTCTCTTTGCCTATCTCCCTCCCTCCTTCCTCTCCACAGTGAACAATACAAAGTCTCTGAACTCATGAAACTTCCAGTCTAGGAAGGAAGGAAGGAAGACAGACCAGGATGTCACAAATTAGGAAAAATCCTATGAGGAACCAAACTGGAGGATGAGGAGAAGGGCTGGGGGATGGCTCCCATGGGATGCTGAAGGGAAGACTGCTCCAGGCTGCACCAATCAGTGATGAAAACACATGTGCTCTTGCTAATTCTCCTTTTCAAGGCAAAAAAACAGGCGCCAGGAATAAGTGCTTGAGCCAGGTGAAAGGAGAGGTATTAGACTGGGGGCTTTCCATTTAATATTCTCTCCTCCCAACCCCAGCTAACACATGAAAACGTTAGTGCAGAATGGACCCCAGGAAGATCTAATTCACCTCCCACAGATGGCCCTAAAGCATTACCTGAAACACAGGTCTCTCTAACTTGTGCCAGAGCCACCACTAGACTAATAACTATCAGAGCAGCCATAATGATTTACTGAGCAGCGCTCCACGCCCGGCATAAGCCAGGCACTTCCTGTGCGTTCCCTCGTGTGGTCCTCCCAACAACAGGGATGATAACACGATCATCCCCACCCGCATTTTACTGATGGGAAAACCCCAGCTCAGGGAGACTAAGTGGCTGGGGGGTGGGGGGGCGCACAGCTGATTTGAGGTGGGACAGGATGCTGGGAGGTAGCATCCTCACAGCCCCAGTGTACAGTTGAAGAAACTAGGATACAAAGAAGTCAAGTGACCTGTGCAACACAACACAGCCCATAATGGGTAAGAGGAGGATTTAAACCAAAGCAGACAATGTCAGAGACCATGCATTTAAAGCATGTGCAGGGAACAGTGAGTCATGTCAGTTCTCTGCAGCAGTCGGTGTAGGAAGAGACGTGAAGGAGGGTACATTCACTCAGTGAACATGAAAGAAGCGCAGAAGGCCTGGTACCGCCTTCCCAGAGCTTCAGTCTAGTAAGAAAGCCAGAGACGGGCAAGTTTATACACAAATAATTCATAACTGCTGGGCTATGAGCTGAGGAGGAGTTTCGGGTGTGATGAGCACAGATAAGGGGAGAGACTAGAGAAATCTTCTCTGAGGCAGAAACATTTAACGGTCAGCTGAATGAAGAGAGGGGAGACCAGCATACCAAGTATTGGGGTCCTGGAAAGAACACGGCAACATGAGGAACCAAAAGAAAGCAGAGGTACCAGGGTGCATGGGTGAGCTGAGGAAGGCAAGGGATAACAGAAGAGGTTGGCAGGGCACAAGATGGGAAAAGTGTTGGGAGTCCAGGTTGTGGGAAGCTCAGGAGCCCAGGCTATGGAACCTCCACCCATAGGTCTGGGGAGGAACTAAACACTGCCACCAGCAGAGCTGCACCTCAGAAAGGTGACCTGGAGGAAGTAGGTTTGGTGGTATGGAACCAACTAACATAATCCAGGTGAAAGGTAATGAGTACGTGGAAGGGATGGTGGCAGGAGAAGCAGAAGGGAAGGAACTTAAGACAGACAGCAGGGAAAGGTGGATCAGGACCCCAACAGTGTCTCGGGGTCAAGGGGGAAAGCAGAGCCGTATCCAGGGATTAGAAGTGTGGGGTTCTTCAACCAGCAGGAAGACCTGGGAGCCATAACAAGTTCGGTTTGAACATGTTGACGGTGAGATCCCCGGGAGTGACAGCTACGGAACACAGCGCAGGGCACGTTAACAGGCTCGAAGAAACAGACACCATTCTTCCCATTTCGTACGCTGGAAAGCTGAGGCTCAGGGAGGTAAAATGATGGGGGCCTTCCCACATTCACGTGTGGGGTCTCTCCCAGCCCATGCAGCTTCCCTGCAGCAATCTTTTGGGCTTAAATCCTTCTCATTTACACCCATCTGCTTCTGTCCTGCCCTCTGAGAAAATGGAGCCTTTCAGATGACCCACGCTGCACTGGCCCAGCAGTGCTAATTCTTGCGCAAAACATAACTCATGGATAAGTTACGTTTGACACACACCAAATTTTTCAAAACATGGGTTTGTTGTTGACGTTTGAAAATTTTACATACAAGCCCAGATATCTGGCTTCTCTTGGAAACGCAGGTTATCTGGTAACATTGGCTCTATACTCTCATGTGGCAACAACTGTCTTGAGATGAGAAGCAGCTGCCCTCTTAGGCGGCCCCAAGCTTTCTAGTTCACCATAATCCCCACCCCAAACATCTAACAACCAAAATAGAAACTAAGATGTGTGTCCACCTAAGCAGTCTGTTCCTTTAAAACTAGTAGTCGTGTTTATCTTGGGGACCAAAGGGAATGGTGGGGACTGAGGCTAACTAAAGAGTACAGCCTCCAGGCCAGGAGAGCTCCCCCTTCCTACTCGTTGTGGACAGTTGAGTCTCTGACCTCTGACTGCACACTGTTGCTATTTCATTCTTATCGGAAGGCCAAGGAGCAGGGCTAGTTGGGTACTAATGCATGGATCTCCATTGGGGACCACCCAAAAATAGGCTCTTCTTCCAGGTTGCAACCACCTTATCTGTACCCAGCTCCTGAGTTATTCACGCGCTGCCACACAGATTCCCAGTTATAATTGAAGACGTTGTTCAGCGGGACATCCCAAGGATGTGGGGACACAGAAGTGTATTTGCCCAGCGTCCTTTGGGAATCAGTACTATCCAAGTGAAATAAAGGCTCCTGCCGAGGCTGGCTCAGGTCTTCAATGAAATGAGACGTTCTTTCAGAGTAGTGTCTTCACAGAGGAGCCGAGGAGGGAAAACACTTCTGATTACAGAACTTCCTCTCCCTAGCTGGGACTTGGCATAGAACAGAAGAATGAAACGCACCTCCTGCTCCTCTCAAGACAATCCCAACATGGGGAATGGGTCCACGGTGTAAACGATGAGGTACGGGGGAGAGAGGTCAGTGAAATGAAGTGCCTTGTGGCCTGCTCCAAAGGTACGTGGGTGGCTATTACTTCAGGTGTCCTGGGTTCTTGCTCTTTAGGAGGACAGGAAATGCCCAGTGTCTCCAAACACTCGCTACTGCTCAGCAGTCCAACTCCTTCTCATTTCCATCTCACTGGATTCTCTGAAGTCTGCAGAGGACGTGCCAATAACAGACGGGCTCCTGCCCACAGGAGAAAGAACCTTGCCTTCCTGCCAGCCTTCAGGAGCCACCGAGCCACACATTCGCTTCCCAAGCTCCATCTGTAACTGGCAGTTCTCTGGAGAACCCAGCCGCTAAAGGGTTAAGCGTGGGGTACGTCGGGGTTATGTGATGAATAGCCATGGACCTGTCCCTGCACCCTTGCAGAGTTTACAACCAAGTAAGGGACACAAACAATAATCAAGTAATCACACACATACATGGACGCAGTTTTCAAAACAAAACTATGTACTCTGAAGGAATGAGACAGACCTGGGCATGCATGAAATAAGGTTACCAGGCGTCGTCAGGGTGCTCAGGGAAGGACGGCTTCCCAGGGTAGCAGTTGGCTAAGCGAGGGAGTGAGGCAGGAAAAGCATTCTAGCAGAGGAACGGCAGGTGCCAAGACCCTAAAGAAGTAGGGAGCCGGGCATTTCCAGGCCCTGAGATGAGTCCCCTGTAGCTGAGCTTGGACCGCAGGGGCCAGACCCTGCATCCATCAGGCACCTTCCTGCCTGCAGTGCTGTTTCATGGCTGTTCTTACCACCCCTAGACTCTGAGCTGCGCTAGTTCTTCGGTGACCTCCCCCCAGCTCCCAACAGTTCTCAACACATAGGAAGCAGAGGCTGAATGACTGGAGAAGAACAACAATGGGGACAGACCTCATGGAGGGCCCACAAGGGGAGGAATTAATGCAAGTGTGTGAATTAAATACATCACCTCCCGCATAAAGCTGGAGCAGACTGGTAATGGTGACTTAGCATCAGTGCTGCTAAACCCTGCACACCAGGATCCTCTCCTCTATGTCTCTGCTTCGGGAGCTTTGAGCTCATTGCCAGTGTCCTTGCGGCTCTTCTGTACCCAAAGGACATGCGCACTGGCATGGAGCACCACCTCCAGCTGCACGGGTCCTGCCCACAAGTGGGTGCCTCGCTGTGCTGCTGTCCTGTTTCCCCTTAAGCTTTTATCTGGTTCCAGGACAGTCAACTTGAAGAACCTGAAACAAAGGTGGGTGGGGGCTCAGAGAGGCGGGAGAGCTGTGGGAGGCAGGAGCCCCACAGCTAGGGGTGGCACGATATGCCAGAGACAGCAGTCCATGACCAAATTAGAAGCTGCCTGGGAGGCAACGGGACCACAGGGCTGTTTCCAGGGTACAACTATGTCAGCTCTCATCACTGATAAACCAAAGACAAGACAGGGAAACAAGACTTATCCTTATCAACCTAGTATGTCTATGCATCAGAAATTACTCAGGTATCACTTCAAATTCAACGATAAATCAGAATTTTAAAACCATCTTTTGTGATCCCTCTAAGTCCTTACAAACAACACCTTGCCTCAGTTCACAACACCGGGTATCAACTCTCCAGGGACTTCCCAGTGTATCTCAAATTAGATCGAAAAGCTACACCACGATCTGGCTCCTACCCAAGGCATCGACCTCCTGTCACACCTCCTGCCCCCTGCTCACCGTTCTGCAATCAAACGCCCTCTCAGTTCCCCTCCCAGGCCAAACACTTCCCAGCCTGTAGACCTTCGCACGTGCTGTTCCGTCTGCCCACAATGCTATTCTCACCAGTCCACCTGTTTTGCCTCCTCGTTGGCACATTCTCATCCTGTGGGTCTCAACTTACACATCACCACCTCAGAGAGAGGCCTTCCTCAGTCACCCCGTCAAAACAAAACCCTCTTCCCATGGCCTTCTCTCAGACCTAGTTTATGCCCTAGTTTATGCCTTCATTTTTCAGAGCAGATACTCTCTTCAGCCCCTCAGAGCTTTTTTTTTTTTTTTTTTTTTTCACTTTTCTGTAACTTGCTTATTTATCATCAGGCTCTCTATGAGCTCCAAAAGGACCAAGACCACTTGCCTTGATGACAATGTTTTCCTGTCACCGGCACAGTGCCCGACACACAGGAGGCGTTCAACTCCTGTTAACTATTGAACAAGTAAGCTGTGTAATCTGCAAAATGACTGCCCCGGGCTCCTCAAAAATGTCACCTCAGGAAAGGAAAAAGAAGTAAGGCTGGGAAACCATTCTTGATTAGAGGACACCAAAAAGACACAACCGCTTAATGCAATATATGCCCTTGATTAAACTGGATCAGAAATAAAAACTAGAATAATACAGGACATGAGGGAGACAGTAAGGAAAACTTAAAGTGGACTGGATATTAGAGTGTTGTATCTGTTAGGTTCCCTGAGTTTGACAATTCCACCTTTGTTAGGTAGGAGAATACAAAGACGCACACTGCAGTAGTACGTTAGAAGGGAAATGTCACGGTGTCTGCAATGTACTTTCAAATCGTTCAGCAAAATGAATACACTTGTATATATGTCTACATGTACTCACATATTATACTGTTATCATTTTTCTGTAAGTTTTAGATTTTTTTTTTCAAAGTAAAAAGTTGGGGGGAAATAAACAATAGCTGGATGAACAAATAAATAAAATGTCAGAGTTCTATTTCTTATTTTTGATTGACGGGATGTGATTTATCCAAGATCATACGCATAGCCTCTGGCAGAGTCGAGATTTTGACTGAAATATCCAAACTCCCAGAGTTTTTGAATTTCCGCTGTATAAAACAACTCACTTGGACTCCTGACAGTCTCAAACAGGTACCTTTCAGTGATGTAAGATAAATTACTGGTTGGCTATGCATCAGCTTAAAAAAAAAAATCAAAAGGGCCGGCCCGGTGGCTCAGGCGGTTGGAGCTCCATGCTCCTAACTCCGAAGGCTGCCGGTTCAATTCCCACATGGGCCAGTGGGCTCTCAACCACAAGGTTGCCAGATCAACTCCTCGAATCCCGCAAGGGATGGTGGGCTGCGCCCCCTGCAACTAACAACGGCAACTGGACCTGGAGCTGAGCTGCGCCCTCCACAACTAAGATTGAAAGGACAACAACTTGACTTGGGAAAAAAGTCCTGGAAGTACACACTGTACCCCAATAAAGTCCTGTTCCCCTTCCCCAATAAAATCTTTAAAAAAAAAAAAATCAAAACAATGTTGGGTGGTTTTAATCTGGGGCTCTTGCCTCCAGGCATTTTACTTTATAAGATAAAAGCCACCTCATTTGCATGCATCTATCCCAGAGACAATCAAACACCAGTACTTTCCACCTGCCTCCCTCCATGTGAAGGGAGATACACCTAATAATAGCGAGCTAGAAAATTGGGGGTGGGGGAGAGCAAGACCAGCACTGAAGTTTTAATTTTCTGTTTTTCTTAAAATTCTTAAGCTTAAGCTTTCCTTTTTCTTTTCAACCTAGACCTTTAGAGCCTGTGCAACTGTGCATGTTAAAAGCCCTCTTCATCCTCCAAATCCCAACCTAGACGCCTCTTCCTCCAGAAAGCCTTCCCTGACTTTTCCAGAATAGTTTAGGAGCCCCTCTCCTTTCTCTATGACAAATTAAACCTCATCACACTAGTTTTTACTGCCTGCTTATTGGTCTCTATCACTGGATCACACCCTCCACGAGGGCAGGAGCTGGGATGTGAGTACCAAGCCTGTGCCCAGTCAACAGAGGACCCGTGATAATCCACTGAGCAGAACTTCACTGAAACAGCTGGTCCAGTCCCGCTCCTCACAGATCTTCGATGCCTCATGGAGGGCAGGCTGAGGGCAGCTTTCCTGAAGCAGCTCCAGTGAAGCTTTTCTTCTGCCTGTTGTTTCAGGTGTCCTGTATCGCGGCCCCTTTGGGACAGGAAGTGTCCTGTGTCACTGTTTTCTCCTCTTGTTCTGATATCAAAGGCTGGACCAAGGAGCTCCTGAGCAAAGACCAGGGGGCTTGGGTCCAGTTACCCACCACCTGCTAGAACAGGGACTTGGCTGCACTGCCAAGTGGGGAACAACACACGCTTTATTAAATAATAACAGAGTGCATGCTGCTCCCTCCATCCAGTCATTTCAGCTCAGGGATCAGCTTTAAAGTCTCGCCAGGGTGGGACTAGAGAATGGGCTTCACGGGCAGCAGGACAGGCAGGAGATTTGCAGAATGCAAATTCTTTGAATTCCGTGGATTCGACTATGGAGTTTTTCATTCATTCTATCCCTTCCCAAGAAGATGCCCAACAGAAACTGTCCGCTACTTGTGTCCACAACGGTGAGTGCAGCTGTAACAGTCACACAACGCAGGTTGGAGTCCCAGCTCCCTCCTCCAGTAGCCTGGGCGGTTCATGTAAGCTCTTGGAGGCACAGTTCCATTCTCTATGGGGGTAGTCGACACCCTCCTCATGGGATAACAGAACTAAAGACCATAATCTAGATAACAAAGCACGTTGTGAACGACATGTCATACCTGGCACCAAGTACTGTAAAACTGTGATAGGGTGCAGGAAACCACTCCCCTGACCTGATCACCAGTGGGAATTGAGAGGGTAAGATGGAGCAGGTTTGCCAGGACGTTACAGACTTGAGTGGAGAGGCAGCACACAGATATCTGCTAGAGGTTCGTAATGTACTCGGTCGAGGATGTAAAACTTGTTGGGGCCAAGTGGATACCCAGAGAAGGGGCAGATGCTGCATATCTTCTTCTCGTCCACCCCCTACTCCTGGACCCCAGATTTTCACAAGCAAGCGGTTGACCTGGTGACACTCTTCCACTAAGGGTCCCACCAGAGTTGAGAAGACTGAATTTTTGTAGGTCACTGTCTCTTTTAAATATATATACAAGCATGTATCAGCAACTCAAAAGAATTTCCCCTGAAATTCCCTGGGTTTCTGTTTAAGGAAATGTTTGCCAACTTGGGAATCGCTGGTCCTTGAACCAAACTTAGCACTCAGGATACATCATCATGGGGGCAGTGTGGCGGGGGGGAGGGCAGAGTCAGTGCCCAGGTCCCTGAATAATACCTTTGTCTCCAGTGTCCCAACATCCCTGAAAGCCCATCTCCCGTGGGACTGTCCCCCATGGAGTCCTTCTCCACCAAGGCCTGTCCGTGTCTCTTTCTAGTTTCTCTCTAATCCACCCTCCTCTCCACACCAACTACTATAGCCCTCCTTTTGCCCTCATTACCTCCAACCTGGACTAGATCCCCACACACTCCTCGCTGTGGCGTGCTACTGCCCTACCCATCCCATCCCCAACTCTGCCCTCCATCTGCTCAGCAGACACAGAACTCCCTTCCTAAGAACCTTCAGCAGCCCATGGCCTGCAGGCTCCATCCCACACTCCCCAGTGGGGCACACAAGCCGTCTCATTCTGCAGCTGCAGCCTCCACACTCTACTTGCCGCCCTGTTCTTCCAACTGCTTGCTGTTCCCCCTCTCTCTCCACACTACCTGCCCTACTCCAGGCCTTCGCTAGCTCTTCCTACCTTCTAGAAAGCCCTTCCCATTTTGGCTAACTTATTATTTCTCATTAGTCACTCAAGCATCACTTTCTCTAGGATGGTCTCTCTGAAGCCAGTTTGGGTCAAAGCCCCTTCCGCTGATCCCAGGATCTCCAGGTGGCCAGTTTAAACTGGAATTATGTGTTCATGACTTTGGCTTCCCAACTAGATGGTACCGTCCTCCAGGGAATGAGTGGGCTTGATCCTGTACCATGCCCCAGCACCCAGCACTGCGCCTGAACACTGAAGATGACCAATAAATGTTTGCTGGATTGAAATGAACTTCCGATGCCCAAACAATCACAATGAGCAGTCCAACCAAAAGCCCTGTGCCTCTGAAGAAAGAAAGAACCAGAAGGCTTCCAGGTTGTTGGAGCCCACACTTGGCCCTGGGAGACGCTGGATCCAGATGCTCAGAGCAACAGGAGGACATCCAAGCAGCACCTAAGGAGAGAATGGGCATTACTCCGGAAGCTGCCTCAAGCCTGGTCAGCTGTCCCAGCCAAGCCAGTCTCTGAACTGTCCATCAAAGAGAGATCTGCGTATCTCTCAGGGCATATGCTTATGCTCAAGAACAGACAAAGCCACAGGATAAAAAGGAACACGCTCCTGGAGAACCGATCTAATATTTTAAACTTCTTTTAAAACAGCTAATGTTGAAGAGACGGTTGGCTCAGTTGGTTAGAGTGCAGTGCTCATGCCACCAACGTCGCCAGTTTGATTCCCACATAGGCCAGTGGGCTGCACCCTCCACAACTTGAGCGAAAACAACGGCTTGCCTTGGAGCTGAGCTGCCGGTGGGGCGGCCGGTTGGCTCAGTTGGTTGGAGAGCAATGCTCATAACACCAAGGTCGCTGGCTTGATTCTCCACAACTAGAATGAAAACAATGGCTTGACTTGGAGATGATGGGTCCTGGAAAAACACACTGTTCCCCAATATTCCCCAGGAAAAGTTAAAAAACAAACAAACAAAAAACAGCTCATGTTTACTGAGTACTTACTCTGTCCCAGGCATGTGTGTCAGCTCATATACTCTTCAAAATGGCCCCATGAAACAGGTACGATTAATTGTTCCCATTTTCAGATATAGTAACTGAGGCCCAGAAAGGTTAAATACGTTGCCTAAGGTTATAGGAGGAGTGGTCACAGTGGAGTTCAGCCTCAAGCATCCAGTGCCAGCGTCTGAGGTTAGCCATTACATTGCACTGCCTTTCTTAAAACTACTTTATTAAAAAAAAAAAAAAAAAAGACAGCTATGTTATGGAGTTAGATGCACATTCCATATGCTTTTCTGAAAGTACAAGACTTCAACACTCAGGCCTTGCTTCACTCCCCCAAGCTCATTTCTCCACCTCCTTCACTCCAGCCTCTTCTGTTTCTGGAAGGTGGCAAGCTCATTTCTGCCAAGACTCTCCATACATGCTGACCCTCTGCTGGGAACAGTCCACAGAGCCTGCCAGCTTTCCAGTGGGCCGGCTCCTTATCCTTTGCACCTGAGATCAAATGTCACCGCCTCAGGTTCACCTGGCCTGATGACCCTCTCCAGGTCTCTCCCCTTCCCCATTCCCTCAATGGCAGGGTTCTCAGTGGATGGGCACGTGTTTATTTTCAACCCCTGCACACTCTGTCTCCCCCACTGCTCCATACACATCATGAGGACAAAGATCTTTCTGGTGTGTTCACCTGGCACTGCGCAATGAACTACTCGACAAATGCTTGCTAAATGAACGATGAATTATGACTGAACTAACAACTCAAAGGAAGGGAGGGCTGAAGGAAGGGAGGAATCGCTGCCTTAGGCTTTTCAACTCTGGTGAGATACATAATCAGTAAAAGTAGTGGTATTTTGGTGGAAACGTTTGAGACTGAACTTCAGGATTATGAATCTATGTTTTTGGAGCAAGTGACACACAGAGAACTCTAACCAATTCATCCATTCTGGTGGTTTAAGCAGACCTGAACTCTGCCTTCTAAAGAACAGTCCTTGGAGAGGAACGTGGAACTGCCCCGGCCTCTAAGGATGACCTTGCCTGGCCCCAGGCAAGGCTGGACAGGCAAGCACCCCCAACACTGCTTGAAATCTTTAACCCAACTCCACAGGGCTGGAAGGGGCTGGAATCCCTAGAGTAACTCCCAGGGGCATGAGCTCACACAATTATTATTACCCTCAAATGCAAAAGCCAAACCTCTGAGTCTGTACCTTCCAAACTCAAGGCTGCAGTTCACCGTGCAAAAGGGAGGTCATGCAGAAACCTGCATGCTCCAGCCCCCTGAAAGGGGCAGTGTGTATGTGGGGGGGGGGGGGGGATCAGACGTCAAGCACAGCTCACCTTTGCAGGACGTTCTGCACACACCTTAGGGAAATGTTTATGAAGAGGAGCAGAGGGGAAGGGATGGGGTGGGGAGAGTTAGTAAAAAGACAAGGAGAACCACAGGAGAGGAAATGTCTCTGCTATTACTCCCAGCAGGTTACTATTGTGGAAGAGAAGTAATACCATTTTAAAAGCGCCAAACAGGAAGGAAGGGCATGGGGGGTAGGGGGGAGGCGCAGGGGAGAGAAAGGAGATCAGAGAGGGTCAAAAAAATTTTAAAACAACAAACATCCTTGTTGGAGTCAAAACTGTTCTGTAGGGAGACACCTCAGGGCAACTTTCTTTCCCTCTGTTTCAGAGAATTTTTTCCTGGTATACTTTTTTTGTTGTTTTTCTCTTTTTGGGCAGGGAGGAGCAGGTCTTCTCTCCCCCTTTCTTTCTCCTGTTTTCTTTTTGGTTCCCTCACCAGGCCTCCTACACCTTCTGGGTTCCAAGAGCATCCTGAGGATATTTACTAACAGGAAGCCAGGCAAGGAGGGAATTGACACAGTCATTAGGTGACATAATAAGCCTGCTGACAAGCTGCCAACTCAGCCTATTGAAGCTATAACTGAAAAGCCAGCATTTCACTCAAAAGTAGGTCATTGTCCAAGCGCTGTGGATGTCAACCACAGACCCAGAACTGAGGAGCCACGAGGTGACTGGTTTCCCCTGGGGACGAGCAGAGGTCAAGGGAATAGCAGGAGATAAAGACTAAGAGGGAAATTTGTGAAAATGGATAAAGTGGAAAAATGGGAGGGAGGCATCCACAAGCAAGCTGTCTGGGATTTGGCTGTCAAGGTCTGAGCAGGCCATTTGTGTGGCATTTGGGATTCTACTTTCATGCATTCACTTCTATTTGCTTGGTAAGCATTCTCTTCATTATGAGCAGACTACAAAAGTTCCCACAAATAAAGTGTCAGTCCCTTAAGGGCAAGGACTGTGTCTATTTAGTTGCTGTCTTTAATTTCACCAAATACCATGCTATCCCCAAAGCTGAGATTTAATAAATGCCTGTGACTACGTGATTGTGAGAGAAACAATACAGTGAATCTGTTGAGTGCGTGGGCTCTGGAGTCAAACCTGGGTTTCACATCCAGCTCCCTTTTTAGCTGTGTCTCCTTGAGTAATTTGTCCAAGCTCTTGATGCTTCGGGCTCCTCGTCTGTAAAATAAGGACAATAGTATTGCCCAGCTCACAGGGTTCCTATGAGGGTTGAGTGAGGTAAGACAGGAAGCGCTGAATGACGTGCCTGCACACAGTAAATGTTCAATAACTGTGGGTTGTTATTATTGTTGTTATTATTATTATATTTCAATTACTATCACTATTATGAATGATGACAGGCTATGTCCTGGCTCTGGGTTTCCCTGAGAGCCTCCACGTCTGTCTGGGTTCTGCTCTTAGTAGGACACTTGAAAAACACCCATCCTGGGCACCCAAACTTCACCTGGCAGATTTAGGAAGAGAGCAGCCTCAGGTAAACAGTATCCAGTTGAAAATTGTCCCCCGTCTGAATGGGTGATAGACTGGCAAGATACAACAGTTTTCAGCAAGGCATTTTACAATGTCTTATTTTACCCTTGTGGCCAACTATGGAAGCATTTGGGCCAGATGATAAGACAATCGAATGACTCAGAACTGGTTGACCCTCTATCTACCTGAGCATGTCTCCAATTGTGCTCTCTAGAATATCTGTGTACCGATTATTATCAGGTGATACACAGCAGGGCAGGGGAGGAGAATTTAACGGTCAGGTGTACTTGGAAAACCACGTCTAACAATTTCTTTTACCATATGTAAAAGACTATTTCTTTTTACTATATACTCATAAGAATCATGAGTCTTCAAGAAAGGGTTACAGGCGGCCGGATGGCTCAGTTGGTTAGAGCGTGAGCTCTCAGCAATAAGGTTGCCAGTTCAATTCCCACATGGCATGGTGGGCTGTGCCCCCTGCAACTAAAGATTGAAAACAGCCACTGGATTTGGAGCTGAGCTGCACCGTCCACAACTAAATTCAAGGACAACTCCCTGGAGAAACACACTGTCTCCCCAATATTCCCCAATAAAATTTATTTAAAAAAAAAAACTTAAAAAAGAAAGAAAGGGTTACAGTATGTAGCACAATCCAAATATATTTGATTACAGGGTCCCATTTTTGAGTACCATCCCATAGACTAGTGTCCTTCAGAATGTACCTTAAGAAATACTCATCCATGTTCAAAGGGTGTGTGGCATCAACTCTGGCAGGCGTGTCTGAGGGGCATGAGCATGTTGTGGCTTATCCTTGACCCTGCCTGCTTCAACATCATTAATTTGCTGGCATCGGATCAGATCTGAAGGTGACCCAAAGCTGGACAGGGAGGCTGTAGGGTAGCTGGTATAATCAGGACTATGGTCTAATGAGATGCTTCAGAGGGATGAACACTAAGTCCTGCACACGTGGTCCAAAAAACAATACAAAATATTCAAGATGGTGGAAGACAGTGCTCTATGTAATGTGTGCGAAAAAGACTTGGGCTCTGTTGACTATGAGAGAGAACAGAAGCTGGGTCCTTGGTGAAAGTGTCTGAGCCTCTGGATCAAGCCTCACCTGAAGGCAGAGTCACCGACTAGCCCTGGGTCCTGTTACATCTACCAACAAATTCCCTTTAAATGTTAAATTCTCTTCTTTTGTTTAAATCTGCAACACAAACATCCCAAATTGATAGTAATGTCGAGTATACTAAGGTTTCCAAAGAAGATATTGCACTTTTAAAAGGAATTGAAAGAAGTTGCTGGTCAAATCAAGGAGAGGTAGCTCACACCTCCTGGTCAGCTGACTCCTGGAGTTTAGCTTGTACCTGGTTCTGGGGGCCAACCTCAGAAGGACACAGACAAAACAGGAAAAATTAGGAGGGTCAACAGGGTACCTGAAACCAAATTACAAGAAAAATTATGGAAATAAAATTTTACAAGACACAGACAAGAGATAAATAGACTAGGGAGGGTCATTAGGTGACCAAATAGATTCATGACCAAATCTAGATTTGGACCGAATCCAAATAGATTCGTGAGGGACACAATAGTCCATGAAGAAGAATCCAGTGCTTCTCAATCTTCTAGAACAGAAGCCCTGGGAAAACTGTTGAAAGCTATGAAAACTCTCTCCAGAAACATGTACCTGCCCACAAAATTCGGCATTTTCCGGGGATCGCTGCCTCCTCATCACCACTATGGACGGGGAAGCCCGCCCATGGCCTCCCCCAATCAAAGACCAAAACCAGGCTAAAAGCTTCATCAGGGTTATGCATTACCTGTGTGGTGTCTCCACACCCACTGCTGCCAAAGTAATGAACACGGATCAATGAATGGCTATAACAAGGAGGCAAGCAACAGCGAGTAAAAGACACAGTCCCATCACGCCTGCCATCGGGAAACAAAGGGCTGCCTGACAAGTAGGGAACTTGTCATCATGGGAAGTATTCAAGCATATTGGATGAGCAAGTTCAGGGAAGTTGCAGGAGAGGTTTCGACGTGCCTCTGGACTCCATGACCCCAGGCCTTTCCAGACTTTGCCAAGTAAAATTTGGTCTGAGGACCAGCAGCAGCATCAGGGGGCTTGTTAGAGATGCAGACTCGCAGGTGACTCATATGCAAGTCCGTGTTTACGAAGCACGGCTCTAAGATATCTAAGGTTCTCTAAGGGGAGAGAAATAAAAACATTCTGATCCCCCAGCAGCATGAGTTACTTCTTTATCTTCTCAAAGGCTGTAGGTAGAGAACTAAGGGAGAAGAATGGAATCATTCCCACTTTGTCTCTAATCCAGGTCCAGAATTTACAGAAGGAAAAAGTAATTTGGAATATTTATTTCCTGATCATCTCCTTTACTAATAATAAAAGATTTGACTTATCGTGTACTCACGTGAGTACTGCTACGTACTTTTTTATCCCCAATCTTACTCTCACCATCGCCCGTAGGGTAGGTACTATAGTTTTTTCCTCCCATTTTACAGATGATGATTTGAGAAAGGCTAAGCGACTTGCTCAAGGCCACACAGCTAGCAAACGTGGGAGCCTGGTCTGGAAGCCAAAGTTCAAGTTCTTAACCACTAAGCCAAACACCTGTCTCCTTTGGAGGAAATCTCTTGCCTTCTACTCTTTTCAGTAAACACTGAAGGTAGTCTGAAGGCTGTAAGGTTCCCACAGAGCTCATCCCACTTATCCAGAGACGCAGCCAAGCTGCTGGCTGGGGAACTACACACCCAGGTGCGCCAGGGTCTCAGGTCTCAGCCTTCCATTATATTCTGTTCATTACACAGGAAGACTTAGAGGTCACGCTTTCAAATCCTGGCCCCTTCCTCATTATCTGCTCCAGCATCAGAGTTCTCCCAATCCTGTATTGACTTGCTTTATCTCCTGGCGGCTGTCCCATCTCCATTAGATCCCAGGCATTTGAGCAAAGTACATAGTTATCCAGTTCTGGCTGAACGGAATTGACTCGCCATTCCTTCTCTATAATTTTGGCCATAGTCTGAGAGGATTTGGAAGGTGTCATTGACTTGGAATTCCAGTTCTTTGTTACAGAATGAATTTCCGGACTACACTGAAGAGGCCAGCATTTCCCCTCGCACTTACACAAGCAGCTTTGTTCCCTTTCGAAGTGTCCCTCTAATTGCACTGGATACATTCATTCTGGATTCCGCTGCTTTTCAAGGAGGAACCTTACCCAACAGAGCTCAGACTTCCCCTCGGACGTTAACATCTGCAGCCTTCATTCGGCAATTACTCCTGGGCTGCATATTCTCTCTTCTACTTATTGTTACTAACTTTTTTACTTCCTATGGCTATTACATGTTTTGTATGCTTTTGTCTTATATGCCCTGACCAGAACCCTTAAAGCAGGAACCACATTTTAGTTAAATCTGTTTTCCAGCAGTCTAGCCCCCTGCCTCACCTCTGTTAGATTGGCAATGGCCACGTGATTGATAAGTAACCAATTGCATTTTACATATTACCCTGCACATCTGTGGCTATATCCAAAGTGAATTCACCCTTCCAGATACTGAACTTATTTAGAGGGAGGGACTCAGGGGGTACAAAACTCTCAGCATGTTGAGGTCTTGAAGCAGATGGTGCTGTGTAAAAACCGAAGCATTACATACAGTCCCAGCCTTTTGAGAGGTAACAATAAAGTCGCTCCCATGAGGTAGGACTAAGCCACTAATCCCCCTGGTACAGCTGGAAACACAAAAGCTTCTTAAAGTTCAAGGACCCCAACCCACCTGGTTAGACAATAACCAGGCCAAAACCTCGTTTCTCCGTTGTTACCACTTGCTCCAACTCTCACACCACTTAAAGAGAATTCTGGGAATTTTAAAATAAACGTCACTGAGAAATGGGCCAGAATTGTATCATTTGCTTAACAAAAAAAGGAAGGAAAAAAAATCCTGAGTAATACTGGCTAGAAAAAGAAGGGCATTTCCTCCAGTAATAAAGGGGAAAAGAAAAATTCAGTAAATAAACAATTTTTAAACTTACATCAGGCGCCGTTTCACGTTTTTGAAATGTCAGATTTTTCTCCTCGCTTCATGAATAGCTCGTTCTAGTCTATTTTTCATTCAACACACAGTTCTAGAAATCTGACTATGCACTCTGCGCAGACCGAAACAGGCATGGGCTGTTTAGGTGGACCTTGTCACATTTCGCTCCATCAGTACCACGATTTCTTCTGCTCCAGTTATGCATTTCACCATAGAATCTCTAACAAGGAGGGAGGAACCCCCAAACCTTAAGGGAGGAAGAAAAACACAGTAATCAAAGGACAGACCCTGGGACGAGGTGAAGTTCAAAACTCCTCGTGAGTACTGGTCCTCTCCATGCCACAGTGACCACACACTGAAAAGGGGGTGAAAATACGTCCTACCTCGAAGGAAAAGTACGGACACTTTTATAAGTATTCATATCTGTAAGTATGATAGGACTTTAGGCCAGGGGTTGAAAATGTAAATGCCTGCAGGTACAAATAAGTATGGACAATTGGTCAAGTGAGCTGGGGCCTCAGAGTCAGGAAGGAGATGGACAAAGGGGAAGTGGGGGGTTGGGGTGCGAGGCAGAGACCACCAAGAGGGCTGGCCTGACTGAGCACCACCCAATTATCACCACAAGGGGACATAGCCGTGTCTCCAATTCTTCTGATCTGTCAAGACAAGCCAGCTCTCTGGATTTGGTATGAAATTTCCCAGTTTTTAAACAAATGGCTCAAACAAATGGACATGCAATACAGTGTAACAGGAGCTTGGGCTCCAGAACCAGATCAGCTGGGTTTCTGGATCCCAGTTCTGCCATTTACCTGCATGTGACCGTGGACAACTTACTAAACCTCTTCATGTCTCATTTCTCCCATCTGAAAACCCATTACCATTACAGGTAATAGTAGTGCCTGTTTCATGGGGCTAGCGTGAGGAATAAAAGATACATATTAATTTTAATACATAATTTGATAAATGCGTATTTATATATGTATTTATATATCAAATTACTATAGATGTATAACTATATAATATACATGAATATAAGCAATTAGAACAGTACCTGGCGCACAGTAAACACTGTGAGTTTTAGCTATTACCATTATTACTTTTGCAAACACCAGGAAGAACAAACAAAACAGAACTTCTCTTAAGGGGATCCTGTGTTAGCCAACACGATGAGACTTTAGCTCTGACACACTGACCCCTACAGCATTCATAGGGCCACACGCCCCAGCCACCCAATATTGTGAAGGTTGGGTGAGAGGGCACTCTGCTTCCACCTGCCAGCTGTCCCCAGAGACCCAGGGGCGCGATGCGATTAGACCTAAGGCGTATAGGGGACACTGCCACATCAGTTACCCTCCTTATTTGTCTTCTGTCCCCCTGCAGCGAGAGTGGGCTGGGATGGCTCTGCCAGGCAGACAGAAAGCACAGGATGCCTCCTCAGAAGCACTTGTAGTAACCGAGGAGTCCTGGGCACAAGGAGCCCCCTGGAAAACTTGACCCTCCTTGGCCATTCATGGAGCTTTGATTCCCAGGGCTAGAGCACTGGTCCTACCAACAGATTTTCCTGGCCGATCGCCCCACTGGGGTGCTACCCAGCACTTATGACAGGACCTGGATTGCTGGATCACTGCAGTATTGCAAAGAGGTTTTCCTAACCCCTCGGCCTATAAATGTTTTTCACCAGTCCATGCAATTTGCTCCTCCTTCCTTACACGCAAAATATTTTCTCCAGTCCTTCCTACAATTTCTACTGAGCTAGCCGTGATGTACCTGCTAGCACTTAGCAACAGAAGGGTTAATTTTTTAAAAAGAGATGCAGAGAGGAATAGTAATGTAACTGGAAAACGAAGTTGTGTCAACTCATACTAAAATTCATCCTTTTCCTCATTTGATTTCCTTTAATCTGGCCTCCTTTCTTTCAGGTACTGGTAACAAGTAACTGGTTCACAATAGTAACAAGAGTAACAACAAAAGCTAACATTTAGTAAGCACCACATTCATTTCAGACCCTCCATTCACATCTACTCCTCACAACAACCGGAGAACACAGGTGCTCTCCAGGATCCTAAAGTTACGGATGAAGAAACCTAACTCACAGCTGTTAAGAGAATCCTGGCCAAGGTCACACAGCTAGTAGGTGGTAATGCCTGAGGTCAGAAACAGGTCTATGACTACAAAGCCCGTGTGCTTACCCCCGGGAAGGAATCAGACCATCCTACTTTGGTCAGGCGGTAGCTGAGCTTTCTGAGAGGCTACGCGACGTTAGGAGCAGGACAATGACACTGCAGCCTACACTCGGACAGAGTTGGATACAGCACCTACCCTTCCTGGTCTTGAGTTTCCTCTCCACTCCACCTCCCCCAAGAGGATATCTGAAAGTGAACATAAGATCATCAGGTAAAAGCAGCTTGCATTTTAGGAAGATGCTATATAAATCTAAAATGTTAAAATTAACCCAAGAATCTATTTTTGGAAGTGTCTGAAATTTTCTCATAAAAATAATAAGTCTTATTGGTCAGGCATATATTTTTAATCTGCGTGGGTTTTTTAATGACTAAGCAAAACATACTCATAACAAATTCAAATAATATCCAAGCATATAAAGTAAAAGAAAGAACGTTTCCTCATGTTCCAACTCCCTAAGTGAATATCTTTCCAGATCTTACTAAGAACATATTAACATAGTGTACATATAGACCTGTATGAATACACAGTTTTCTTTCTCAAAATCAGGATTATATTCTGTAGTTTTGAAACTTCTCTTTTTACTCAGTATTGTATTTATTTACATGTCTCCATGTCAGTGTGTACAGAACTCAGGATTTTTTTTAACCAACCCCAAAACTGCATTCTACGCATGTACTGAGATTTATTTAATCAGTTCCCTACTGAAGAATATTTGGGCTATTACTACTTTGGTGCTGCAATAGTCATGTGCATTATAAGAATCTGTATGTGTGACACTGTGTCCCAGTGACCCATCAGATGATTAGGATTACAGCTTTTGGTACTGTTGCGGAAACAGAGCATACCTTCAGTTGAATAAAAGATCTAACTCACATATAAAACCAGCCTCACTGCTAAGTATTAATAGCTTTTCAATAGTATGAACACGAATTCATTCTTTCACTCATTCATTCACTTATTCATTCAAGGACCTGTGGTCTACCAAGCTCTATGCTAAGCCGAAAGGATTCAAAAAACAAAACAAAACACCAGGCCTCCCATATCCTGCCCTTGAGGAACTGGCGATTCCGTGGGCAGACGTACGCACAGTGATCTGTGCGTGCCATTTAAGAGCTCTGCTAGGTTTAAGGTAAGGGAGCATCTAACTCTAGAGCAGGAGGAGATGCCCGAGGAGAAACATATAGCAGTGCCTTCAACAGGAGTTTGACAGGATAATAAAGCTGAAATAAGGGCCAGGGCATCCAAGGCATAATAACCGCAGTTGCGAAGCTTTGTCCTTTAAAACACCCAGAGTTCAGGGCACTTAAAAGCGCTCAATGCAGAGAGCACCCAAAAGAGAAATGCCAGGAGAGAACGATGGAAAGCGAAATTGGAATGCATGGTGAAGGGCCCTGAATATGAAGTGCACAAATCTGGACTTCAGGTTCTCAGAGGGGAAATACGAATTCAGGGGCATTCTGGACATACCACGATATAGTTATCCACTCATCTGTAAATGGACATGTGTGTTGTTTCTGGGTTTTGACGATTACAAAGAAATCTGCTATAAATATTCATGTATGAGTCAGCTTGCTTTCTTTCTTTTCTCTTGGGTAAATACCCAGGAGTGGAATGGCTAGATCACATAAGAAGTGTATGCTTAACTTTTTAAGAAACTGCCAAACTGTTTTCCAAAGTGGCTGGACCACTTTACATTCTCACTAGCAGGGAATCTGAGCTCCAGTACCCATGTCTTTGCCAACACTTGGATGTCAGTCTTTCCAATTTTTACCATTCTAATAAGTACCAGTGGTATCTCTCATTGTAGTTTTAATTTTCATTTCCCTAATGACTAGTGATTTTGAGCATCTTTTCATGTTTGCTATCCATATATCTTCTTTGATGAAGTGTCTTTTCACATTATTTTCTCATTTTTTACATTGAGATGTTTGTTTTCTTATTATTCAGTTTTAAGAATTCTTTATATATTCTAGATACAGTGCACAGGTGACTGTAAAAGTGCTAGAGAGAAATAGATACATGGGGGGAGGGGAAAGGGAAAGACAGAGACAGAGAGAGGAAACTAACCAGTGGACAGGAATAAGGCAAAAATGTCACTCCCCACTTTTGTTCAACATCGTTCTAGAGTCCTGGCCAGGGCAACAAACCCAGAAAAAGAAATAAAAAGCATAAACATTGGAAAAGGAGAAGTAAAACTATCTTCATTTACAAGCAACATGATTGTATATGTAGAAAATCCAAAGGAATCTACACAAAAATTACTAATAAGTAATTTAGCCGAGTTGCAGGCTAGAAAGTCAAAAGAGTCAAAAAGACTCAAAACACAGCGATCAATTGTATTTCTATATGCCATCAATAAGCAATTGAGATATTAAGTACAAAATAATACCATTTACAATAGCATGTTTAAAAACTTGAAATATTTACAGATAAATTTAACAGAAGCCATGCATGGCCTGCACACTGAAAAATACAAACCACTGCTAGGAGAAATAAACGGAGAACTAACTAAAGGGAGAGGTGTGTCACGTTCACAGATTTGAAGATTCATTATTTTTAAGTTGAATCTATAAATGACTCATCTGTGTGAAGTTATTAATTCATTTGAGTCTATATACCAGCATCTCCTCGGTACCAGACATTGACCTAGCAGTGAGGAAGATTAAAATATAAGCCCTGCAGGGACAGGGATGTTTATCAGGAAAGAAAAGACCCGATAAGCAAAATCTGTCTGTGGTTTGATGATAAGTACCAGAAAGGAAAACCATGCAGGGAAGGGGGTAAGGAATGACCCAGGAAAACAGAATGAAAATTCAGGTGGAGGGGAGACACTTGAACAAAGACTTGCTAAAGGTTTATACAGTAAGTCTTCACTTATCATCTATAGATTCTGCCACCATAGGCTAATTGATATAAACAAGATAGGTATCTCATCCACATTATGACTAAACAATGTTATGCAGGGACCTGGGGGGCGGGGGTGGAATATTCTAGGCAGAGGGAATAACAAACATTCTTTGAGGTGAGAACAAACCTAGAATGTTCTAGAAACAAGGAGGGCATACAGGGGGGCAGAGTGAGCAAGGGGAGGATAATAATAGATGACGTCAGAGAGGCAGCAGATGGCGAGTTCTGGCTGGGCCTTGTGGACCACTGTAAAGACTTGGGCTTCTCTTCTGTGTGACATGTATAGCTACTAAAGGATTCGGAACAAAGAGTGACATGACACGACCTAATTACACTTTAGAAGGATCATTACGGCTGCCATGTTGAAAATGGCTGGGTCAGCAGCAAAAATGCAGTTAGGAATTGACTATACTAATTTAGGCAAGAGACAATAGTGGCTTGGACCTCGGGTAGCAATGAAGGTGGTGAGAAGTAAAAAGATTTCAGATGGACTCTGAAGGTAGAGTTGACAGGATTTGCTGATGCAGCGAATGTAAGTGGACTGGAGGAGAGGGTTCAAGGATGCCTCCAAGGTCAGTGGTTTGAATACAATGTGGAATAGTTACTTCCTGGGGCGGGGGAAGACTGGGGGAAGAACAAATTTGTGGGGGAGAAGTAGACACGTTGGATTTGGGCCTTGTTCATTTTAAGATGCCTGCTGGATATTCCAGTGGGGATGTTGGGTAAGTCGTTGGATATATGAGTCTGACACTTAGGTCAGAGCTGGAGATGATAAATGGAGAGATGGTGTTTAAAGCTAGAGTTGGAGGTCACCAAGGGAGTGGGGGTAGAAGAAGAGATCCTAGGACAAACCCTGGGACACTTGAACACATAAGGCGGGAAAGAAGACAAGGAACGAAAAGGAGGTGAGACAAGGAGTTGTTAGGGAGGCAGAAAGAACACCAGGAGGGTGTAGTGTCCTGGGAGCCAAGTGACAAAACCATTTCAAGGAGAAAGGCGTGATCAATTCTGCAAGTGCTGCTGGCAGGTCAAATAAGACGAGGCTGTTGGATTCGACTCAAGAGGTGGGAAAGGTGGGCAGCAGCCAGGCTATCTGGGGAGCTGTTGGGACAGAGAAGGGGTGCAGGTAGCTCACTGCTCCCGGGCAGCTTTTCACCCCTGCCTCCCCACGATCTCTCACCACCTTGCCTTTGCACCTGCTGCTCCCGCTGCCCCTCTTTACTGAGGTGAGGTCTACTTGGCATCTTGCCCTCAGTTCCTCGGTGAAGCCTTCCCAACCAGACCTGAACCCCTCACTGTACCCTCTCACGGTGCCAGGTACCTGGCTCCTTCTCAGCACAGGTCCCGGAGGAGTTGTCCTTCGGTGTGTGTGACGGACGGTGGGAACAGTGTCTTGCTCTACGTGCCTGCCCAGGGGCAGGAATTGTGTCCTTTCACTCAGGGACTCCTGCCTGCACCCAGCGCAGGGCCTGGCATGGCACAGCACAGGCACTCGACAAACAGTAGAAGGCCAGGGACGGCAGAGATTTACAGGCACTAAGTAGTGAGATCAGGTCCAGCCATAAACACGGTGAGGGGAGACGCACGTCCCATTCAGAAGGAGGAATGGAACCTGGAGTCCACGGGAAGACAGCAGAAGGCAACGTAAGGGAAGGAAAAGAAGTCTTTCCTCCAAGATACAGAGCTGGACGAGTCAGGCATCGGAGACCCTTCTAAGAGCTGATTACAGGACTGGAGGAGACGCCGGAGGACTCTGAAATCTGATCGGCCCAGTGCAGGTTCTGGTTTTAGGCAGAGAAGAAAGCATAGACGGACTTTGCTATCAGCAGCTGGGAAGCCCACTTGACCATCCCTGCAGTAAGACAAATGTTAGGCCATCCCAAGCATATCAAGGAAAGAGAGGTTTTGTTTGGGGGGCGGAAATCCATTATCTACCTCTGCAAATTAAAAACCAAGGGAGAGGTGGCAGATAAAATGTTCATCCTTAAAGGAAGAAGAATAACCTTATCCAATGCATATCCTGTGCTGTCCGTTATCTCATTTTACCCTCAACTCCCTGACCACCTTATGTCAGATCATTCTATTCCCTTCAAAGCATTTTATCACCATCAGGAGTTATCTTGTTTGTATGTTGCTTTACTGCTTATCATCTGTCTTCCCCATGCAATTTAAGCTCCTTGGGGCAGGAAGCTTGTCTGACCTTACGCTACACGCTTCTGCTAGCACAGGACCAGGCACACAGTATGCAGCAAATAGTTATCAAGATAATGAAAAAGCTTCACAGAAGTCCTACCACCTACCTGTCTGTTCTACAGAGGATCCTGGCTCATCTTTAATTTTTCTTAGTGTTTAAAGCATGTATATGTTTGTACTGAGGCAACACTAGACAATCTCACCGCTTTTCTACTAGTAGAAAGCCTGATCTCCGCCCCAGTTCCTCGCTCCAAAAGCAAAATCTGTCCCTTCCCTGTTTAAAATCCAAGTACCCACCTCATTATTTGAACAAGTCCATGCTCTCTCACCTCCCTTCCTCTCCCTGTGCTCTCCTTTCTGCAGATATGACTTCCCCTTGGGGATGCCCAGCAAACCCCCTCCGCTGCCCTTCTTTGTCAAGTCTTCTGTGACCCCTGTATTAGTTTCCTAGGGCTTCGGGGGGTGGTGGTGGTGCTTAAAACAACAGAAATGTATTATCTCACAGTTCTGGAGGTTCGAAGTTCAAGTCAAGGTGTCGCCAGAGCCACGCTCTCCCTGAAGGATCCAGGGAAGAATCCATTCCATTTCTCTTAGCTTCTGGTATTCCAGCTACTGGACTCATGTAGCTGCAAGCCAAGAAATGACAGGGACTGTTGTCACTTGTTGGCTTGCAGCTATATGAATCCAGTCTCTGCCCCTGCCTTCATGTGTTCTTTCTGTGCCTCTGCCTCTCTTCTTCTTATAAGGACACCAGTCACCTTGGATCAGGGGCCCACCCCACTCCAGGATGACCTCAACAAACTACACCTACAGTGACACTATTTCCAAATCAGGTCATATTCTGAGGTACTGGGGGTTAGGACTTATCTTTTGGGGGAACACAACCTACCACATGACAACTCCCCACACAAAGGGTTGGTCCCTCCTCTAGCTGCCCATAGCCTGTGCCTCACTTACTGTATTTATTACACAGCATTGTAATTACTTTTTATTGAATTCTCTCCTACTCCGACAGGGATGACCAAGAGATTTCATCACATGTGCCAAATCAAACATACAGTAAATGAAAAAAATTATTTGATGGAGTGATGTCTGTCACAAGTTGAGGAATAAGGAGGGAAGAATATGTGGACTAGCTCAGTGCTTCCCAAACTCTAATGGACACGTGAAGCCCCATGGGATCTTGGGACAATATACGCATGTGACAATGCAAATTCTGATTCAGTAAGTTGGGACGAGACCTGGGGCTCTGCTTTCCCAACAGGTTCCTGGAAGCTGCTGATGCTGCTGGCCCATGGACCATCCCTGAGGGCAGACTGAGTCTTGGTCAAGTTTGCATTGTACACTGTATGGTACAAGGTTGGAAGAATGAATAAATATTAAAATGCTGGAATGTACTTTAAAAACTAGGGCAAATGAACTACTGATATTTGCCTCACTTCATCGCCCTTTGGAAAGACCTGCTCTGGCAGGCACCTGACTGCCTGTCACCTGTTGTTCTGGAATGTTCTCTCTATAGCCCACCCCTATGTTTAGGGAGGGTAGCTGTTCACCCCTGCATACGAAAAGTCTCCAATATGGACTGAGCTTTGTAGAGCTAAGGTAGTCCAGGTACCAGGGCAGAGCAAGTTAATCCTCATTCCTTTCCCTCCTCTCAGGCCAGGGGGCTTCCGATGAGAAAACGCACTCTTTCCACGGGCCTCACGGGATGGCAGGGGACAGGACGCAGCATGTAGTGAGGTTAGGGTGGTGATGCCATTTAGCAAACGCTGCTTAACTGGCAGACCAGCTCTGTGAATGAATCATTCTCTAGCCCAAACTCTACGAGTTACAGCTCCTGGTCTGGGATCACTTCTCCACCAAAAGGGACCAGAAGCTTCAACAAGCAAGGGCCTGGTCCCAACAGCTCAGGAGGTTCATGCAGGCCACCCAATTCTCTCTCACACCTACACAGGCGTGCACACTGCCACACACACACACACAACTGTCAGATCAACTGCGAGTGGAAGTCACATCTGGGATTTCTGAAGTGGGTGGGTAGGGGCTGGAACAATCCTGCTCTGTACGCTCACGGCTCCACACAAAATCCAGTCAAAGTTTGGGCAGAGCTACTTCAGAGATCAACCAGATGAGGCCCTCATGTCTTAAAGAAACAGGAGTGTTAAATTGCACACATCAGCTTTGCTTGAGCTGATAAGCTGTAGCTGGGAAAGGAAGGGGGTAGACTTTGTCTGCTTTTTGGGTTACACAAGTGGATTGGGCTGGCCGCTAAAGCTCTGAATGAAGGTGGAAAAGAAGGTGGTAAGAGAGGGGCTGACTTGGGTGAGGGTAAAATATCTTTTCCTGTGGACAGGATTATAGAGAAATTTAATTGCTTGGATCTTCCCTACACTCGTGGCTTTTTCTTTCTCTTTGCTGGAGTCCAGTCCGCTGGCTGAGAGGTATGGGGCAGGGGGATGGGAGAAGTGATGGGAGAGTGGAGAAGTCCAGGGGGTGCTGCTCAGCCTACCACTGCCCAGGCTCCCCACACACCTCCAGGAGGGAGCTGAGCGAATGGAGAGCCAGGCAGCTAGAAGTCAGCAAACATGGAAACGAGCAACTGGAGAGAGTCGCAAAAGGTAACCAAGAAAATGAGAGTGTTTATGGGAGAATCAGTCTATAGCTCTGGGGCACAGCAGATGGGACCCTAGGCTGGTCTGACTGCTCTCCATTAAATCAGGACTTGGGCTAAATGCCCAAGTCAAGGTCCTCTCTAGCTCTAGCGTTTTCCAGTCTAGGAGAAGGGACTCTGGAGAGCAGGGAACCTATGTGTCTGTGTGTGTGTGTGTGTGTGTATGCACATGTGCACACCTGGATGCATATAAACACATGACTACTTCTATTCAAAGCCTGACCCTAAGCTGCAACAAACCAGAAGAGATGCTGGGGAGTGCAGGGCTCCGAGAGTGAATCTTAGAATCAGAGGGGTTAAGTCACAACTCTGAAGCCCACTATAGCTGTGTGACCTCATGCCAGTGACTTGACCTCTCTGACTTCCATCCCTTACCCATTGAATGGAGCTAGTAACAGTGTTCACCTCTCTGAGGCAGGAGTAGCCCGAGCTGTCTCTACTTAGAAACTCCTGTATATTTAACAACTGAGAACTACCAAACTAGATGAGCAAGTGTGATGTATTTTAAGCATTTATTTTTAAAAAGTATTAACACTAATAACAAACATAGTACCTGAGTTCATAGGAAATGCTAACATCAGTTTCCTGGTTTTGACAATATACTACGGTTATATAAGATGTTGTCACTGGGGGAAGCGGGGTGAAGGGTATACAGGATCCCTCTGTAGTAGTTTCACAACTTCCTCAGAATCAAACTATGTCAAAATAACAAGTTGTTTCAAAAATTAAGAAAAATATTGTTATTGCATATATAACCTTATTTGACAATAAGGTCAAACATCTAAATCTGAGGTTTTATATAAATGAGATACCCTGAAAAATCGACCCTGCTGCTCCCTCACTTGTTTCTCTGCAAGAGGCTCTAGTTGTTACGAGGGTTAAATTAGATAATATGCATAGAGCAGTCAGCACAGCACCAGGCACAGAGCCTCAATGTTTGCTATTTTTTAATATAGTAATTAATATTATTACCCAAAATGGCCACTTAGGAAAAAAACATTCATGTTTGGGACATATGTATCACAACGTACTCATTTTCAATGATGCTCTAGATGTAAGGTTATCAACACTGACAGGGTTCATAATGTATTAAGTGAAAAAAAAGCAGGTCACAAATCAGTGTGGATAGTTTTATCCTAGTCTTTTACAAGTAGGTATAGTGAAAAGCTAAGAGCATCTAGCTCTGGAACCAGACTGCCTGGATTCAAATGCTGGCTCGGCTACTTACTACGTGATCTTAAGCAAAGTACCTAATCATTCTGGGCCTCTGCTTTCTCATCTGTATAATGGGCTTAATAATAAAACCTATCACCAGATTGTTGAGGATTAAATGAGTCCATACATCTATAGTGCTGGCAAATGGTATTGTTCAAATGTTAGCTATTGATTATCAGATTTTATTCTACATTAATATATGTTCATGAGCAAAGAGTCTGGAAGAGCAAACACCAAAATAGCAGCAGCAATTATCCTGAATCATAGGATTACAGAGGACTTTTATCTTCCTGTTTTTGAAAATAATTCTAATTTTTTTCCACAATAAATACAGATAAAAAACAAAACTAAAATTCTTAGAATGAAAATATTTTTTTAAAAAATTTAATACATAAATTGTTTCCATGTAATACCTGGGAAAAAAACACAGAGAGGGAGTCTGTAACAAAAACGTAAAACAGCAGATCATACCCTCACGAAACAGAAGTTTTCTAAGTTTTGCTAGTGTCTCAGAGTAGCTAGTTGAACATATCCCCCAGCCCATGGCTCTCAAAAAACGTTGCCTGGCACGCCCATGCAAGTTACCAACGTAATGGAGACACATTTTTAACTACACACGTAATCCATGTCCAAATATACCTCATACACATATGTACATATTACCAAAGAGAAGAGCTATAAATGCAGGTTAAATCTAGTCATGGAAAGAGCTTTGGCAAGTGGCAACCAAAGGCACAAAGAATGTTCTGTGGATTTCCCGTGCTATGGTTCCCATGCAGCTCCCAACCAGCACAATTTAAGGCAGCGGGGACCAGTGCTTTCCTTCCTGGAGTGACTCCCTTCCCATGCCGTCACTTTTACTGGTCAGAAGGGGACCTTATGTGGGAAAGGCTGTGACAAGCCAAACGAGCGTGCAGAGGCCCACAACCCTGCTCCCGCCTTCCCTGAGGGCGGTGTCGTTGCCCTGGACCCAGGCACTCCAGGGGCAGAGCCCAGGCCAGACGCGGCTGGAGAGCTGCCCTGGTCCACTCGGCTTCACTACATGAAAATAAAACACCAGCCTGTTCAGGGTCTGCCCGGCACATGACTGGGAGGAAGCTATAAAAGCTGCCAACATGGGTTACCTCAAGCATTTTCCTTCTCCAGTACACCAGGAGGGAGGCACTGCCTGGACTCTGCTCCCCCACCTTCCATCTTTGCCGAAAAGGCTTTCTGTGTCCCGGCTGTGTTTATTGACATCCCGGCCTCTTGGCCGTTCCAGCTGCGCGAGAACGATTCTCCCTCCTCGCCACTCAAAGTGGCCCCTGTTCCGTCCCGCTGCCCATAACATGCGCTTCCAGACCACACGGCCCACTGGCTTCTCAAAGTCTGGCTCGGAAACCAAATAAAAAGCTTTTTCACTTACACTCCAGTTTATGTGAAGCAGCTCAAAAGCCTTATTTTCATGTCTTACACGACTCCCACCTGAATAAATTCGTTTTAAGTGCCACTTTTCCATTTGTGGATTATGAAGCAGTAAGGAGATCTGAGGGACGGCCCTGCAGGCCCAGTGGGATGCGACGGGCAGGCAGGGATGCAAAGTGACCCCTTAGGGACCCAGGTGACCGAGTGATGCCAGGACCTTGGTGGTACACACCACAGCCCTGGGAAGGGCAGTCACAGCAAACATGGCCTAAGCCGCTGAATGCCACTAACCTCCTGGCCTGGTCATGGGGGAAAGCATGGCCTTTACAGGTCTGGCTGCAAATCCCAGCTCAGCAGGTTCCTGCGTGTGGACCCTCGGGTACGGCAGGCAGGGTTAGAGCTTATTTCCTCACATGCAAAATGGAGACAACGCCTTAGGGAGGGGTCTCTTGTATGACTGAGTGAGAAGACGAAATGCACACTGAAAGCCCTGATAGATTGCGCCCATGAGCTCTAACATTTGTTTCAAATGTGTGACGCACGTACTCCATGCTAGGTGCTGGGTGTCAGAGAAGGAGACGTGGCCCCTGGCCTACAGAGCTCCCAGGGTGGAGGTAAAATAGGCAGCGTCGGGAGCCCGTGTGGTCATTGCTCCAGTGGCTGTGTGCGCACAGGGACAGATGGGGAAAGGAGCAGCCAATCGCACCTGGGCACTCTGGACATAACCGGTGTGTAAAATGACGGTAAGTCCCAATGCCGTACGGTAGCTTCCGTGCTGACTCCCTTTGCCGCCTCTCCCCCACTCCTCTGGGCCTTCTTGCTGCACCAGATTCGGTCCCACCCTCAGGCCCTCTGCCTAGAATGCCCCCAACATTCTCATGATGGGCGCCCTCACTCCACTCGGGCCTCGGCTCACATGCCACCTTCCTGGTCCCCCCCTTTCAGTTGCTTTATGGTTCTTCACTCCCCAATACTGCATTCAGATCTATTTGCTCACGTTTATTGTGGGTCCTCCCCACTAGAATGTGACCTCTGTGAGGGTGGAGACTTTGTTCTGCTCATTACTTGGACAGTTGAACCTAAAACAGTGCCGAAGCAACAAATTAATGAGCCACCTAGAAGGCGGTCATTCCTCGCATGTGAAATGTGAGGCTAAGAGCTTTACTCCATCAGCATTTAATGCTCACTACATCCTTCCCAGGCTGGTGCCAAGATTACTTCAGCCAGGGTGGCAGGCAAACGTCTCTGGAGGGCAGGGGCTAAGAAAACAGGGCCTACTCTAGAGCAACCTGACGTGCAAGGTTTAATTGGACACTGGGGGACACAGGGGGAGAAGGGAGTGCTCTCCTTCCTCCCCCACCAGTAACTCTGGGCACTGCCCACGTAGGCTAGGCTGGGTGACCTCAGGAGGCCACACTGGGTGTGGCTGAGCCCCTAGTCTGGTCTGTCCCTCTGCACCATCCCTAGGAAGAATAGGTCTGGACCACTCTAAGGATGACAAACAAAGCCCCATTCTCCCTCTCATCACTCTACCCGTCAGTGGCTATATTTCTGATAAACAGCTCCCAGGAGCATATCTCAGGACAAATAAATAAAGCCAAAGGTCGTGTTTCAGGAATGTCGTGTTTCAGTAGAAAACTACAGCACACTCTCGTGGGCTATCAAATTCTGGTCCTGATCACTGTCACTGAGCTATTTTTCACCTCTTGGTAAATTATATTTTACCTTTTACTTTGTTACCTACCTGTAAAGTAGACCAGATCCTGCCATCTTGAACAGAGAATTTCTGAGTCCTTACCGAATTCTTAATTTCAGTTTCCAATTTTCTCCTGCCCTCCTGATGTGGCTTCACTGGGAATTATAACCTGATTGTCCAGTTATTTATCAGAACTTCAGGCTGGTTGTAGCTGACCTTCCCCACCAAGATCTAGAGTCCCTAAAAGCTCAAGCTGGACAACGTGCTAAAAAGTTCAAAGGACTCATCCACAGCAGATCAAGAATCCCCCTCAGTTAAAGGCCTGACAGTTCACACCATCCAGCAAACATCCTCTCCTACCAAGTCCAACAGATGGTTCAGCTGATCCTCAATGAACAAAAGGCAACTGAACGAGAAATGAACTAACGTGGTTCAGAGGAAAGAAGAAAGTCTCTTCTGCCCTTGAACAAGAGGAGGCAACTGACAGAGACTGTCTCCTTGACCAAACTTCAGACTTCCCTGAGCCCTGGGACTTCTCGATTAGGCCTAGGCCTTGGCCTTCCTCACCAGGTCTACAGAGCCAAGTCTTAGCAAGAATCCCGTCAGGTCAGTTTAGCAGGACTCCCTCTACCTTGACGTCTCCTCTTACTAATTTTCCATTCACTGAGCCCCTCACCTTGTTCCTTGGCAATAAACCCCCACTAGTCCGTGTTGGATTCAGAGTTGAGCCCCGTCTCTCTCCCTCATTGCAGGACCCCTATTGCAACAGCCCTGAATAAAATCTTTCTTATCATCTTAACAAGTGACAGAATAACTTTTTCTTTAACAATACTAAGGCTTGCTTCAGGTAGGAGGGCCTCCCATGCCTGAAAATTTTCCATTCACAGCGTAGTCAAACACCGTCCCCAGATCTCCTCCAAGAACCACCTCCTTCTCCTGCTTAGGACAGGCAAACCTATGACAATGACTGCATTGGTTTCCCCTGCCACCACCCTGTGAATCTTTGCCTCTCACAGGCTGGCTGCCAGCCCCCCGACCTGTCCTGCTGGCTGCCAGCCCCCAGCTTCACGACAGTCCACTGATGCAGAGAACACGGCTATGAAAATTCAGAAACGCATTTCCCATCTGGAAACGCCTCAGAGCTAAATATTACGTAGGATGTGATGGTGCTCCTCTACTAGCAAACAAGCGAGGCTAAGAGAAACACCGAGCCACAAGGAGACTGCTAGCAAGAAGGCCAGTGCGTCAGCACAGACTAAATTTAGCAACCAAAGCCTCCAACTTCATTCTTTCAGGAAAAGGAGCCTTAGGAGAAAAACGTTATGAACATATTGAAATGAAAGAACCTTTGAGACAAGGAAAGAATCCACCTCCTAACTGACCTGCTGCTACTTTTTGAATGTGGAAAAGGTACTCTCTTGGGGAGACTGGCCCCAAGGTCAGCCGAAGGGCTCCACCCACCTTGCCCCATACCCAAGGAACCAGATCCCCTGATGGAAAGCCCCTTTGGCCCCAGTGACTGCATGGTACAAAGGAAGCTGCAGATGGGGAAATTCAAATGGTAATTGCAGGGGGGCAAGGGGAGCAGGTGGATTCTGAAAAACCAGAAGTTCTGGAAAAACCTGTAACACAGCTTTCAAACAGATTTTGCTTTCTAGTAGAATGACTGGTGTAAAAACACTCATCACCCAGGCACCAAATGCCTCCAGGGAGGGTTTGGAGGCCTGGGAGAAGAGACAAGAGGCGTCCCAGGTGGTGAATCTGAACGCACGTGTGGGGCCCAGTTCAAGCCCAGCTCTGCCTGGAGCCAGCTCTGTGCGGTGGGGTCAGTTACCCCTCTCTGGGTTAAAGACAACTGTCTGCGATTAACATACTCAGATACTCAAGAGTTCTAGGTGTATGTGTAGGGAACAGGGAGGGCAGCCTCAGATTTATGCCTCCCCAGAATCAAGCCTTCTGCCTTAGACCTCAACAAAAAATCCATTATTAAAACATTTCATCACAGTCATAAAAATGTATTGGTCCCCACAAAGGGCTAATATTTTTACTATAAATAGAGTCCTTATAAGTCAGTAAGAAAAATACAAGCACTGCAACAGGAAAATGAATGAAGGACGCAAAGAACAATTTACAAAAACACACAAATAACTATTAATTCTATGGAAAAAAGTACTCAGCTTTACTGTAACCAGAAAAAAAGGGCAGATTGAAATAAAAATGAGATAGCTTTTCCCACATATCAACTAGCAAGTATCTGAAAATTCAGTAATACCCACCAGGGACCAAATTCTCATGTACCACTCACTGGTAGGCAGCAAATTGGCCTGACTTATCAGGGACAACTTGACGAGACGAAGACAAAACTTCTCAAATGGACTTCTCACTTACCCTAGTAACTCCACTTCGAAAGCTCTGTCCTACAAAATTATTCAAGGATGTGCACGAAATACACACCTGTAAGCATTTAAACACAGTATTATTTCATAATCCTAAAAAAGTGGAAATAGTCTTCTACCCAATAAAAAGGATGCATCTATATGGTGAAATACAACAAAAATCAGGCTGCAAAAAAATACATGAAGATCTGGAAAATGTTTATATTACGTATTAAATGAAACAGATTGTAAAGCTACATATAGAGTAGAATCAAATTTTATTTATAAGCCATCTCATATACATAAAATATACATAGGCACGCTGAAATAAATATTGGAAGGAAAGACACAAAAATATTACCAGTGTTATCTCTGGAAGTAACATGATCATGGGTGGTTTTATTTCCTCATGTTTACTTTCCTGCATTTTCAAAATTCTTAAGCACGTAATTGATTCTTTTGTATTCAGAGAAACTCCACATAATGTTTTAAAAGAAACAAAGAAAAAAACTGTCTTCCCTTCTTTCCAATTTGTAAAAGGCACGGAACTAACAACTCCAGCCAGAAACCTGCCCCAGGCCCCTTGCCCAGCCCACCCTTCAGAAAACTCCTTCCACACCCACGTCCCTGACCCTTAAGGAATTCTCAGTCCCTGGGCCCTACCGGTATGCTTCCTCTCTCCCTCTGTTTACCCAAGAACATCTAGCATCTGCAGTTCACACAAAGAAGGTCAGATCACCGCCCAAGTCCCACAACAGACATGGGGGGGTCTTGTTGTTCCAGTTCTTGTGTAGTCCAGCCTTTTCCCTTTAAGCAAAGAAAGCTACAAGAGCGCCGATGGTTTTCAGGAGAGTTTCAGAGACTGTCACCTCGTTTGAGCCTCTCTCACAAACTGTGAGGCGGGCAGGCCGTCAGCACTCCTGTTTCATGAAAAGGAAAGTGAGGCTCAGGAATTAAGGGCACAGCCCAGAGTTGGCTTGTAGTCCTGGACTCCCTCCAATCCCACTGCCTGCTGACTGCAGGTCTCCTTAGCCAGCCAGGGACCCCTAGCTGGGAGGAGATGGGGTCCTGACATCCCCAGCCCCATTTGGCCAGGAGCATGCCAGTCTGCTCACCCTTCCATCTCCTTCCTTCGCCCCCATCTCAACCCTCTGTCCCTGCTCCTGCTTCCACAATAAAAAGGTTCAGGGAAATTCAACTTCCTCTCACAACTCATTAATTAACTGTCTCATCTTTACTGTCCTATCACCTCATAGATCAAGAACTTCTCATTTGCAGTGTATGAGTCAGAACTTGCTCAGCTGTGATTGATAGAAGCCACCAAAGTCGACATGGCTTAAGTGGGAAAAATTGGAATTCATTCGCTGATGTCACGGGGGAGGCCAGAGTGCATATAACTTCAGGTATGGCTGGATCTAGGGGTTCAAACGTCAGGGTCCTGTGTGTCTGTCCTTTCTCCATTTAGTGAACCACATACTCACCAACAGACTCACATTTAGGTCCTACCAATTCCAGCAAAAACAGATCATCTTCCCCATGTGCTCTGACAGATAAGTGCCAGGAAGGATTCAATTGGCTAGGATCACCTGCCCACGCCTAGGGACACAGGGCAAAGGTCAGCCCTAGCCAACCACACAGGAAAAGGTTTTCTCTTCCTAAAAGGGAGTGGGAGATGCTGGAAAGGAAATGAACAACAGATTTTTCCCTAAACAAATCTCTCCCACTTTAAGAACAAATGAGTTTCTTGGCACAGGCGTTCATTGGCACCAGTAAGCAGGAATGTCACCATGGAACTGGGGTTATGCTTTGCCACCCAGGCAAAGTAAATTATTAGCTAACATTCACAAGAAATGCCTAAATACTACAACAAAAATCTACGCGAGAACGTGGTTTCTTAGTCAGGTTTATTAAGATGCAACTTACATACAGTAAAATTCACCCTTTTTAGTAGAGTTCTATGAATTCTAGTAAACGCATGTAATTATGTAACCACCACCACAATCAAGACGCTGAACATTTCCAGCACCCCACAAAATTCCTTTGTGCCAGCCGTTCCGCCTCTCCCAGTCCCTGGCAACCACTGATTTGCTTTATGGCCTTTTACCTGAATATCATGAAGTTATATTTCCAGAATATCATGAAGTTCTTCAGTGGGTATCCTGCTGAGTCTGGCTTCTTTCACTTACAATGCACTTGAGATTCATCTATGTTGGTGCGTGTATCAGTAGTTTGTTCCTTTTATTGCCGAGTGTCACTGAATATATCTATATATACATATACATACATATATACATACACACATGCCTGCGCACACAGTGAGGTTTTTCAAATTCACTCGTAAAAGTTCAATCTAAGAGCTCCACAAGGTACCCTCCATGTATCATTATTTTATATCTCAATTCAACAAATATTTAAGTTTTTTCTGCGTGCCCTGAACCAGGTGTCACGCCCGTGAGCAAGATCGAGTCTCTCCTCATGGCGCTTTCATTTTAGTGGGGAGAGACAGAAAATGAGTAAATATATGTAATGTGACAGGAGGTAAGAAACGACATGAAGCAAAATAGAGCAGGCTAGAGGATGGAGGGGGCAGGGGTGGGCAGTGCAGTTGTAACAAAGTGTTCAGGGAAAGCCTCTGAGGGTCTCAGAGGGAGTAAGGGCCATAAGCCTTGCGGTTACCCAGAGGAAGAACATTCCAGCAGAAGGAACCGCCAGAGCAGAGGCCTGAGGCCTGAAGGAACCTGGAGTGTTTGAGGAGCAGCTAGCTGGCCAGAGGCTGCAGTGAGCTCAGCAAGGGGACGAGAGAGGTGGGAAGGAAGGCAGAGCCTCACAAACCAAGGTGAGGACTTGGGGTCTCACGTCAGTGAGATGGGAAATGATCTCATCCAGACATCCCCCATCACCTGCCTTCCCCACACTGACATTCAGGAGGCTGTGTCCTGCTAGAAGCCGTTCCCAGCCTCACAAGCTAGAGCCACAACAAATCCAGTCTGCATACCTCCCCATCCCCCACTCTCAGATGCTTCACAGAAGGAAACCTCTGCTGGACCTTCAACACCACCTTGCGCTTGCCAGTCTCCCCAGCAGGACCAGCTACCCAATTTGCCAGTTCCAGTTAAGGTTGTCAGATAAAATATAATTAAATTTGAGTTTCAGATACACAATGAATAATGTTTAATGTAAGCATGTCCCAAATCGTGTGTGGGACCTACCACCTCCTTTCTTTCAGTTTCTTTAAAAAGGAAATAAACCGCCCGACAGGCAGCTCACCTTCTCAGTCCCACACATTCGCCCGTATGGCATCCTCCTTGCCTCCTCCCCACCCCTTCCAAAGGGAGCCACATCCCTCCCTAAAAGTCCCCTCTCCATCTAAGCCCTGGATCCCAGCCTCTCCTGCCTCTCAGGTGTTTGCACTATTCACTACCCAGCTCCCTGTATATTCAACCTCTCATCGACTTCTCAGCAGAGTCTTCCGCACTCCGCCCCCAACCCCGCCCCCAGATTCCCTGGATCTTCTTATGTCATTACCTTCTCTTCCTGTTCAGATTATCTTGAATAAATTATCACCTTCCCTCTACTTTCCCCATTACTGCTCTCAGGCTCAAGCAGGCTATGAGCCTGCTACAATCAATCATCTTGGTACCCATTTCTCAAGCCTTATCTTTCCCTACTTCTTAAAGCTCTCTTTTCTTGGATTTAGTGGCACAAATTCTCCTGGCTTCTTCTACTTGAGGCAGCTCCTTCCCGCTCTCCCCTGTGGGCCCCTTTTCCTTATATACTGGAGTTCCGAGGCTCCGTCTTAGACAATCTTTTGACACATCACATGCTCACCCACAGTGGAACCCAGAGGTTCTACATGTTGAAGAATCCCACATCTCTCTCCAGTCCAGACTTCGATCCTGAGCTTCAGACTAACTATAGGACAGCGACACTTATCTCCTTTATCTCAACATGTCCAAAATCACATGGGGAAAAAAGTGGACTCATTCTCCACGCCCCCTCATCTGGCGCCACCTCCTGTTTTCTGTGTCTGAAGGGCACATCCACTAACCCATTTCCAAGGCATAAACTCCGGTGTCATCCTTGATTCTTCCTTCTCTTTCACCTTTATATCACCAAATCCTACCAATTCTGTTTTCTAAATATCTCGATTACATACATTCCCTCCCCCCCATTTCAGCTTTCACTATCTCTCCCCTTCTAGAATTTTTCAACAACTGCCTAGCCCACGCCTGCTTCCAGTCTTGCCAGCTCCCATCTCCACTCAGCAGCCCCCACTGCATACCCTCTCCAGCCCCCCCACTGCCTTCCCTCCCACAATACACACAAAGTGCTCTCAACGCATTTCAACCCTCACCTAGACTATGCCATCTCTTGCCTCCCGCAAGGCTTATGCACCTGCCATTTCCTCCTCCTGGAATGCTCTTTCCACCCTCTTCACTTGCTCAGTCCCCAAAGTAGCTCACTCCTCATCAGCCACGGGCAGCAGTCAGGAGAGTGGTGAAGACAGATCTACAGCTGGGCCTCCTAGGTTCCAACCACAGGTCCACCACTTCCTACCTGGATGACGTTAACCTTTCTCAGCTTCCATTTCCCCTTCACATAAACGGGAATAATAACTGAGGAGATACCAGTGGTTACATACCCAACCATTTTCCCTTCTTCCTCGTTAACAGGATCCCAATTATTTTTCAGGAGCCTTGTGCTCATTGTAGGGAATGCATCACGATTGGTCTAATGTTATAGAAACCCACATTCTTTTTGCCAGTGATTAATTCTGGACAATGAAATGTAAGAGGAAGTCTGTTGAGGGCTTCTGGAAAATACAGTACTATCCTTAGAAGCAGGCAAGAGAGGCCCCTGCCCTGGGCCCCATGCTTTAGAGGGTCCCGCCTGTCACAAACACACGTGTAAAAATTAAAGAACACATGGGCACCTCCATCACTGAGTCACTCAGCACGACCCACATCCGTCAACGTCGCATTATGACTAACACTGTCCAGGCCCCAGAGAAACACTTCACCATCTCTCACCCTAGGTCTTCAAAACAAAAGGTAACTGCATCCAACAGCGAAGGTTCGTGGACTGTGTTTTGGCCACCACGAGAGACCAACACAGCAGTGGAGTGTGGGGAGAATGAGTGGCAGGAGCACTTGGGTAAAAAACAAATGAGCTTGTCAGATCCTTCCCGTCAGCACAAATGCAACACAGTCTTGCAAAAGGAAGGATAGGAGCTCAGGAGTGCTGAATACCCATTTTCTTGCTTCTGTTCCTATTCACAGTTCCACAATTAGTGCTATATTAGCACCAGTTTTACATGGAGGCTAAGAAACATTCTGCCAAATTATATCATATTGCATATATGTATCACATACGTAGATACCTGTCTCACATATATATGAAATACAATACTGCATGAAGCATAACACTAATTCTTAATTTTGGAAATGTAGTGGACATTGAGCACTGTAGTTGCAGGTATGAAATTTGTTTTTAATAAAACGAAGATTTAATATTCAAAACACTAAATAGCTTTTTCAGCTTTTAAATGATTCGGATTAAAATTTTAACTTTAATTTTTAACAAATTATATTTTTCCTTTTACTTTTAATACATATGAGCATTTTAGAAGAAAAATAGCTTGTTAAAAATATAATTTGACTATCTCATTTGAATAAAATTGTGTAATTTTGCACACAAATTAAATGCTCTTATGTTTGCACTTAAAACCAGCATGGTACAATATAAAGACAAATAGTAAAACTCATGCTAATAATTTAACATTTTAATTTTTCTTTACTTAGAACATTAAATAGCTAATTTAAAAAATACCATGGCAAGTCAAAAGAAAGACTGCAGAAGAAAGTACTGCAGGTCCTTGTCCATCATTATAGTGCTGATGAGCTGCCCTAGGCATTTAACTCTTGCCTTTATCAATTAGCCTCGGGTAAAAGTGGTTTCATTAGCCATCATTTGGCTTAAAGTCACAGAACCTATTGACCACGTTAACTGAGGACTTACTGTAAAAAGCTTTATGGTTTAGTACCGTGACACTTTTTCCCTGCTTTTTGAACAAGGGGGCCCACATTTTCATTTTGTATTGGGTCCCACGAATTGCATAGCTGGCCTTGATGGTAGAGTAAAAAGAAAGAATCTGAGACCTTGATGCCATTGGTGATACTGCCACCGGCCCCGGATTTCTTGTTTAGTCAGCAATAAATGACATTCTGATTAGCTGGGCTTTCTCTTACTTGGGGCCAAAAGTAAGAGAATAAAAATACTCATAAATAATAAATACTAATAAAATAAAATGCTACCCACCTCGGGGATTTTACAAAGATTCAATGAGGTAAGTCAAGTGACTAGCAAACAGCTCAGTTTTGAGCACTTACTATGAGCCAGCACGATTCTGATGGTGGAGCTCTTAGAAGAGTGGTTGGCCCATAGCAGGGAGCCACACAATTCACCATCCCAACCGAACACTTTTCAGAGTGAAAGCGGAAAAGGACGCCAAGACCAAAAGGCTATACCAGGCTGACTTAGAGCAAACATTCAAGTATTAGTTCTTATTCATGGATTAACTTAAACCTCACTTCTCCGGGAAGGTCCTCCCTATTCTCTAACTCTGCAGAAAGGGCCCACAATACCCTTTCCGTCCTCTGCCAGCACTTCTCACAGTGTGGAGCCTTTTACTAGTCCATCTTCCTCACCAGACTCTAGTTCCAAGAAGCTGGGGCCTGTGTCTGTTCTGCTTTCCACTGTGTCCACAGGGTCTCACAAATAGCGGGTGCTCAATTAATATTTGCTGAATGAACTTATTTGGTCTACCTTGTGCATGCTTGTCTGACCCTGGTGATTTCACACGAGTTAAATACTCTTATATTTGCATTTGGGTTCTGTGGAAGATGAACCTGTATTTTAGTCACTCATGTGTCCCCTGAAGTTCTAACTGTAGTGCCCAGTAGGTAATGGTACTCGGTCAGTGTTTGCTGCCTTTTAGCATCCTTTCCAATGGCCAGATAACGCTTGTGGGAATTTTAACAGAGGGGGTGGGAGAATCTAATGCTCCCATCCCACTGTATCTAATTATAAATCTAGTTCCCGAAGTTGAGAGTGAAGAAACAAGACGGGAGCTGCCATCCTACCTAGGCCCATTGGACATATTTCTCTCCCATCAAGCGATTTTTTTAATTTGTCTTTCTTGCAGAAGCACATGTGTATCTCACAGGGTGAGGAGGAGAGTCTGATTTCCCATAGCTTTCCATATCAGCTGGGAACTTGAGCATACAGCCATTAGCACCTTTTCTCTTTTTCCTCGAATCAGCTTGTTGCTGTTGCCTCATTGAACCAACTTCCCAGAACACCCTTCAGAAACAGCATGCCCGAGCCAGGCAACAGGACTGAAAAGGACCAGAGATTCCGGTCATCTGTCTCTTGGGCTAGACCTGGGAGCACACCATCTCCTCCCAAGAAGGAAGAGACCATCCCCACACAGGCTCCATGAGCCAAAAAGGAAAAACAGAAGGAAAACAGGCTGTTCTCGCTTCCTCCTGCCCTTTGCTTTTCACATGCAATCAACCCATGTTCCTTTTGGGAACAGATAAAAACAGCAGCGGGCAGTTCAGCTGGCCCACCCTGGCTAATTACTGCCATTTGACTCCACTGGCAGAGGTCCCTTCTGGGTTCAGAGGAAGGAGAAGCGCGCTCTGGACATTCCTCAGCAAAGAGCACTGTGGTCTGGGGGCTAACACCATACCAGCTGTCCAGCGGCCTACAGCAGTGCCAAGGACAGGCTCTACCAGGGACCCAGCTGCAGCCAATAGAATATATCACAGCCCACTTTACATCAGCACGCTTACGGTCTTCTCTAATGCAACCGACCCGACAGAACACATGTGGGGGGGAAATCGTGCAAACACTCGAACTGCTCCCACGAGATATTACCAATTTTGTTTTTCCCACATGGCGCACCCAGGATTTCAGAAACATGCCTTACCTTTCACTAATCAGAGGGCCTCTTTCTCCACCTGTTAGGAGATCCTTTTTCTTTTCCCCCTCGTTAATGCAGGTGTCACTGGAGCAGTGATTATACCTAAAATGAAATTGTGAATTAATTATCTATGTTTGGACTTAGAAAAAGCCTTTGCCATGAAAAGTGGATTCTTTCTGGAACTTTGTAGATATCTCTCCCTGACTCCTGATGTCTTATTTTCCTACTCCACAGGACATTTTTTCCTTTTTAAAAAAAATTAACTTCACTAGGGAAAAAAAAATGAAACATTTCTGGTTGTGGGAAGGGAGAGGGGGAAACAAGCAAAGACAGTGAGGCCCCCCTGGCCCCCATCTGTTCCAAATCTTCCCCTCACAGGATGTAATGTCTAAAAAGCAAGAAAAATATGCCTTCCTCTTCCAACATCCAGCAGGATCTTGCATGCAAAGAGAAGAATGTCTGGTTACTCTGTGGGTTTTCATCTGCTTTTTAACTCATATGTTGTGGAATTACACTGGCCCCTCAATCCCATTTCCCCCTCTCCCCTCTCAAAAGCCTGGGCCAAGAGGCCAGGAGGCAGCAGGGTTCACCACTAGTGAAGGACATCCTGGTTTTGGCAAGGAGCTCCCTCTCCTCCACACCACCAACCCCTTTGGCACAAAGGATTAGTCCAAGCATGGCCAATGACTTTTGCAGATTTCTTAGCACAAGCCATGCCAGAGGGATGCCTGGGCCCCCGAGGAAGTGGGGCAGCCCCCGAGGGTAAAAGGAGTGGGCTCAGGATCCCACACTTCTTATTCTGCGCTCTCGTTCCCTGTTTCCAGGCACTGTGCACACGGATGTACACACGCCGCCAGCGCCTGGACATCTGAACAGGAAGGATGTTCCCCAGTAGCTCACAAGAGCCGTAACTGATACCTTTCCAGGACTGGGAGGGCGATATTTATAGGAAGGGCAGTGGGCCAAGCTAGACCAGCTCCAACTTTGTTTCAGCCAGCCCTCCTTTCCATTTTCTGTAGTTCTTCAAGTGAAATGAAGAGGCATTCCTCCCTTTATTGCTTGATTTTTACGCAAGGGCTGAGGCTCTTGTTAAAATGATTGAGAAACCCCAACTGCCAAGATGGGAAAGGACCTGCATGACCCGCCCCTCCCCCTCTGGCTCTTACTCTTCCTCTCTTCTGCGCCCCCAGCCACCTTCACATCCTCCTCCTTGGCCCCCTGGACTTGCTCCTTGGCACATGCTCCCTCTTTATGCTCCCAGACACACATCTTCTTGTGGTCCTCTAGATGAGCAAAGTTCTCTCTTACCCTGGGTCCAAATTGTCCTTTCTTCTGGACTTCTCACCCCTTAACACATTCCTGTACATCCCTGTGTGACCGACCCTCACCCACACCGTCATCTGACCTTATTTACTACCACTCCCCGCCTACAAACGATGGCCTCCTTGCCTTTGTACCCTCCTCAAGGCCTTTGTGCCTGCTGTTCCCTCTACCTGGAACCCTTCTCCTGGGTGTTTGAAAGTCCAGCTCCCTCACGTGATCTAGATTTCGGCCCAAAATGATCTCCCTTGAGAGGTCTCACTAACACCATAATAAAATCACCATCACTCTCTAGCCACTCCATCCGACACCTCCTTTATTTTAATTCAACAGCATCTGTCACCACCACCACCAAAGACTCTCTCCTTGATCAACTTTTAGTCAGGCTCCTCTCAGCCCTCTTCTCCACTAGGCTTCAATCTTGGCCTGCCATTTAACAAAGACTCCTGCTAAGTCATCCCCCCTACCTTTGACATCTGATCAAGTTCCTCGTCCCCTGTCTCCGATGGATAAGTCCTTGGCCTGCCTTCTGCAAGAATCTTGTCATGTTTGTTCAGCAAGAATACCCTACCCTTGATGTCTCCATCCACCGATCCCCTCCCTCGGTGGTTATAAATCCCCAACTGTCTTTGCTGTATTCAGAGTTGAGCTCCATCTTTTTTTGCCTAGTGCAATAATTTTGAATAAACTCTTTCTTACCATTTTAATAAGTGTCAGAATCATTCTTCTTTCATATCACCTGACATCACATGATCTTTTTGTTTATCTGTCTCCCTTCACTGGACTGTAAGCTCCACGAGGGCAGGTGTCTATGTGTTTTGCTCTCCTCTAGCTTCTAGAATGGTATTTGACACACAACAGACACTCAACAAATATTTGTTGAATGAACAACCCTGGCTACTACCACTTCTCTCGTGTCAGTTTACCCACCACCCTCCCCTGGGAAGTCATTCCTGAATCTTCGAAGCCTCGACCCTATACTTCACGTAGCAGTGATCATACTCATCACAAGGACTAATTCTCTGGTTGAATATGCACTTTTCATGAGCTAATTACATACTATATTCACATAGAGGAGAAAGCATAGACGTCTATCTTGACCATCTGCCCTCCTTCCCTTCCACACCTCCAGTCTCTGTGCTCTGTATAGACATCCTTGCACACATCTGTCTGCATGTCTCCACTCCCCCCAATCCCCACGTACATTCCCTGACCCCTAGCAGGGTCTTCATTAAAAGGGGAGGAAGAGGAGCTCTGGTGGGGCTGAGAGCCAGCACTCTGCTCTCCAGAAGCAAGCTCGGCTCTGCACCCATCTTCCTGGCTTTCTCCCCCCACAGGAGGAGATACAGCACTCCTGTTGGCTACCCTGTAACAGGGCCAGCCACTCTCAGCTCACCTCCCACTCTGGGCAAACTCACGCGGCCAGTATGGGTCCGAGTGAGTGCCCTGAGCCCTACTGCTCAAAGCTGTGACCCTGGAGGGCATGAGGTTCATTAGACCCGCAAAGCCACAGTGGGCCAGGGCCGTAGTGGTTGGTGAATTCCGGGTGGGGGAGGGGGGAACCTCAGTGGGGAGGGACAGCTGGTTGTAGAAACTGCCCAAGTAGATTTCCACATAAAGGAAAAGTAAACAGATGGAGACTCTTCCTCAGTCCTTTGAGCCTCTCAGAGGAGAGCAAACCTTCAAGTGTTTGTTGAAAAGCTAATCCGATTTACAAATGCTTTGAAAGGGCTGGAAGAGGAAATACTGACTACTGACCACCCCTTCCAGGGCCTGCAGCCTAAGTGTGGTCACTTTCCCCTCCCCTGGCCTCTGTCTCAGGGGTGTTGTACACAGAGAGACCCAGAGGATCAGGAAGTTACCTGGGGCAGAAGTGGGAAGCAACCCAGTCCACTGAGGGCTACTGACTCCTCTTCCCGCGAAGAAGAAAGGCGTCTTGAGAGCAGAAAACGGGCCAGGATTGGAAAACTCCACACAACCTTCCCGGCCACGAAGCTCACTCCACTCACATCCCAGGAATCTGGAAGGTACTGAAGGGCCCGCCCCACTTCCTGGGAGTCACATTATCACCCCACCCCCACCCCAGCTGGGTCTCATTTCTGGCAGCCAGTTCCCTGCAGTTCCAGGTGAAACGAGTTTCCAACTGGGTTTGCCGAACGACAGTTAAGGGAAAAAGTGAACCCTCTTGAATGCTCCAGATTCTGGTTCTCTCTCCCTTGAACAACGTTACCAGATCCCGTCACCCCACTACACCATTGTGCTAGGATGACCAACCATCCCAGGTTGCGAGGAACTGTCCCGGTTTTAGCACTGAAAGTACTGCATCCCGGCATGGCATGGTCACTTATCATCCTGACCTCCTGCCTTACCACCCCCACGGTTTCAGGCAGGCACATATGTTGGGAAGGTGGGCTTTCTGGTATTGCTCCCTCATTCTGATGCCCTTGCTGGGTTCTAGAGGGGAGGAAAGTAGTGAATCTAGAGTTTGAATTAGTTTCCTTCAATCAGAGGCTTTAATTTTACAAGCAGGAGATAAGAATGACACCAAACATGCGGCACTTTCTGCTCTGTATACACAACGCCTTATTTAATTTAATCCTATGAGGTAGGTACCACTTCCTAGATCAGGAAACTGAGGCCTAGGATCACAGATAATAAGTGGTGGGGTTGAGATCCCAATCTAGGCAGTGACACCAGAGCTCCCCGCTTTCTTCACTCACTATCTTGTACTATGATTCCTAAAATTAAAGTGCCCTGTCCTTTTGATCACATGGGAAAGAAACAACTTATGCTAGATTGAAAAGGCATAAATTTACATATGCGGAGCAACTCATGGCGAAAATGGGATTGTGAGACTGTGACCACAGGTTCTCCTATAGATAGGACCCCTAGTTGCCATGGGGACAGAGCCAGGTTCACGGACAGCTGTGGCATCACTGCCCTGGGGCAGAACTTCCTCGCAGTAATTCCCCTAACGTTGACCCTGCCCGCACCCACGCTCTCAGTGGCTGCCAGATGAATCCATTAAATGCCATATCTGATTCTGTTCTTCCAACCCTGTGTGACACCCGCCCAACAGCTGCACTGCATAATAAAATCCAGGTCGCTCGGCCTGAGTCTCATCCATTGCCTTGAAAATAAAAGTGGAGGCCGACTTTACAGGAACCAATTTGGCAGGATAGGTCACAAACCTTGATAAATGTTCATGCCTTTTGACTTTATCATTTCCCTTCTAAGAATTTCCCCCAAGGAAATGGTTGTAACTGGCAGTGACAAGAAGAAGAAGGGTGACATTTTACACAGAAAGGTGTTTATACATAGGTTTATCTGGAACAATGAACCTGGAATAATTCCTATAACTAACAATAAAGAAATGGTTAACTAAACTCTAATGTATCTGATATATCCATTCAATTGGATATTATGCAACCATTCAAATGTATGTTTATGAGGAGATGAAAATAGCAATGGAAAAGTCTTGGGCTACCACGTTAAGCGAAACAAGCAGGATATAAAATTATATAGACAGTGTGATCACAACTATGTGAAAACAAAAACAGAACTTACAATAAAAGGACTGAAAGGAAATGAAAAAGATGAAAAAGAACTAACTTACGCAACATATTGCTAACTGCTTTACATGCATTCTTATCTCATTTGATCTTCACGGCAAGCCTACTAAATGAGGAACGATTTTTATTCTCACTTTACCAATGAGAAAACCGAAGCTCGAAGATGATAATTAAGCTGGGCAATGGTTGCCCACAGCTGGTAAGGGGGAAAGAAGGAATCTGTACTCCTATTTTTCTGTTTCAGGGCCTATGTCCTTGTCCCCCTCCCCACACTGCTGGCCATCTTTCCCCCTCTACTTTTACTTTTCTATTTTCCAAATTACTTATATTAACCATTATTACATTAAAAATTTTTTTTTCCATTTCCAAGGTAATACGGGCTTATAACACTTGGTGTGTCTTGGTATTACTTTTTAAATGTAGAAAACAATAATGTTAGGAGCAAACAGCATTGACGACAATAGACTTTCCTTCAGCTTACATTCAAACTTCTTCACAGTTTGGCTCTCTGCTGTCCTTCAGGCCACATTTCCCACCACTCCCTTTTCATAGTCATTCAGTCACTAAGTTATCAGGTAATTTCGGAAAGACTACCTCTAGGGGCAGAGAGGAAGGTTGGACTGCTGAGGTGGAGGGTGGAAGTGCTGGGGTGAGGGGCGGGCCTCCACCGTGTAACACACGTAGGACGGCTGTGCCCACAGTGTCCAGGGGAAACAAACTGTCCATGGAAAAGTATCAGCTTTAAACAAAAGAAACAACAGGAGGACCTGGAGCCAGGATCTGGGTGGGAGTCCTCCCCATTTCAGGGCCTCCAGGCTGCTCTTCCAAGGAAGCCAGGACACGTTCCCTGGAACCTCTGGGCTAGAAGTGGCCAGGGTGAGAAGGACCACCACCATCCACACCGACATTCTGGACCTGGCCTCTCTTGGAAGCGGTCTTTGCTAGTTTGAGGGTGAGAGCAGGCTTTTGAGAAAACAAATTACTGACAGCTTGGCGGCAGCAGAGTAGTAGCAGTACAAAGTGTGAAAAGTTGCAGCAAAGATGCTCAGATTTCACTTGCTTTTCCCAACCTTTGCACATTAGAGGGCTTTCCAAGTAAGGAAGCCACAATATTGCTGGAGGAAATAAAATAAAAAGGAAGAACATTTTAACAGTGGTTCTCAGCCCTTGTGGGGCGTCAGAACCACCTGGAAGAAGAGGCTGTTTAAATGCAGATTTCCAGGCTCACCCTCAAACATTCTGATCTCATAGAGCCTGCTCAGGCCTAAGAGTCTGCATTTTAATGAGCTTTTCCCTGAGTTGCTGTTGCACCCTAATCCTACCGCTAAGAAACCCTGATTTACAGTGTCTTGCTGACCTGAAAGGACTGTCATTTGGGGGACATTTCTAATTACTTCATCTTTAAAGAAAAAGAAAGAAAAGAAAAAAATATTGCACAGGGTATACTGTACATGGAAGGTTTTTATTATTTTTGCAAGACAAATTATCTCAAAATAAAAAGTTTAAAATATGTAATTACAAGAGTAATATCTGCCTATAATAAAATATTAATAGTACCACACTAGATAAAACGGACAATGGACACCCCCCTTCAGTGTCCCCACCACCACCACCAGCCCCATCCCACTCTCCAACCTTAACCACTGTGAACAGTTTGGTAGATATTAGCAAACAAGTTGGACTTTTTTGTTTGTGTTTTCATTTTTTAGTAATAACGGATGCCTGCAAGAATATGATGAAAATGACACTCAAAAATTGTTGGTCGAAGTGCAAATTAACACAGCCCTTCTGAAAAGCAATTTAGCAGTTGATTTCAAAAACCACAGGAACATTTCCACGCCAAGGAATCCCTCCCAAGGACACCACTCTCCTGGAATAGTATGCAATCTTTTTTTTTTCAATTTTATTGTGGTAAGAACACAACATACAATCTACCCTCTTAACAAAATTTTAAATGTATAATGCATTGTTGTTGACGATAGGTACAATGTTGTACAGCAGATCTCTAACGCGTATCCATCTTGCTTTACTGAAACTTTATGCCCATTGATTAGGAATTCCCCATTTTCCCCTTCCTCCAGCTCCTAATGACCTCCATTCCACACTTTGATTTTATGGATTTGACTCCTTTAGATACCTCATGTATGTGGAATCATGCAGGATTTGTCTTTCTGTGATTGGCTTATTTTGCTTAGTGCAATATCCTCAAGGTTCATCCATGTTGTCATATATTGCAGAATTCCCTCCTTTTTTAAGGCTGACTAGTGTTCCATGGTATGTATATACCACAGTTTCTTTACCCATTCCTCTGTCGATGGACATTTAGGTTGTTTCCACATCTTGGCTGTTGTAAATAGTGCTGCGATGAACATAGGTGTGCTACTATTTATTCGAGATCCTGATGTCAATTCTTTGGGGTAAATACCCAGAAGTAGAATTGCTGGTTCATATGGTAGTTCCATTTTTAATGTTTTGAGGAACCTCCATACTGTTTTCCATAGCGGCTGCACCATTTTGCATTCCCACCAACTGTGTGCAAGGGTTCCAATTTCTCCACATCCTCGCCAACTCTTCTCTTTTTTTTTTCTCTTATAACAGCGATCCTAAAAGGTGTGAGGTAATATGTCATTATGGTTTGATTTCACTTTCATTTTTTCATAAATCTGTTGTCCTCTTTGTTCTCTTTGGAGAAATGTCTATTCAAGCGTTAGCCCGTTTTTAATCAGGTCATTAGTTTTTGTGGTTGTTGCTTTTTTTAAATATTGAGTTAAAAGAAGTATGCTATTTAAAATGAGGTCACAAAACAACAAGGAAGATCGTTATGATAATGTTAGTGAAAAAGGAAAACAGGGTATAAACATTTTACCTATCCTCTGATTACCACGTTGTTTTGTTTAGATAGATAAAACAAAGGAAATAAACCCTAAATTGCTAACAGTATGTTAGGGAGGTGGCTATTATTTCCTCTGTTGAGTGCTCGGGCTCAGATTTTGCAGACAGACAGAGAGACGTGGGTGAGAAATCCATCTCCCACTTTTCACATGTACAACTTTGAGGACTTTATGTAACCTCCCTGAGCCTCAGCTTCCTTATGGAGGTAATGGGAGATAGTATCCTCTAAACTTGCTTCAAGAATTAAAATAAGAAAATGTGTGGAAACACGGGGTACTCTGGGGCCTGACACAGTAAGTAAAGCTGGTATGGCTATTATTCTATGTTCTTTATGATGGGGCACATTTCACAAATCAATACTTAAACACTGGTATTTAAAAATGGGGATTCAAACGTTGATAACCCCCATGTTCCCCATCAGACCCTCTTCTAAGCCCCTGCATAGTTTAATTCTCCAAGAGATTCTGTACAAAGTGCATTACAGGGACAAGGCACCGTCCCCAGTGAACTGAAATAATGAAATGGGAATAAGATCTGCAAATTGTAAAATACCTAAAAATAGAATGCACCAGGAGTCCATTTTTACGAGATGACTCTGAAGGGACAGTGATTAAACAAAGGCCCAGTACCTGGCGTATTTACATGAGGTGCAATGGTGCATTAAGTGAACACATAAAATGCAGGAGGGCGGTGGAGTGAAGATGGAATGTGGAGGGGTTGTGTGTCAGGAACATTATCATTTCTCTTCCAATGTCTGGGCCAAGGCTTCCAGGAGGAGGCAAGACTTTCGAGGGTAATGGGAATAAGAGTAATTATCTCAGCCAACCAGAAGAACAATTCCTCAGATCACCTTCGTCTAATTTATGAAAAGCGCTGTCTGTTACGCTTGGCTCCCCGTCTGTCACTCTGGAGTTAATCACAAGGGTTACTCTGAGCCCATCATTAGAGCATGTCTCTTCTTTCTAAGGGACTATTGAGACATAGAAACTAAATTTTTATTATTTTATTATCATTGCCTTGATAGTGTCCTCAAGCTTACTGTTTCTAAAATACCAAAAGCACTTGTTGAAGTAAATATACAACTATATCCGGTTAAAAGTAAAAAAAAAAAAAAAAAAAATCCTCTTTGCACCCCCCCATCTCACACCCCTCCCTGGAGGGAACTGCTGCTTGGATATGTACTCTAACAGAGCTTTACTTTCACCAACGGATGTGATGTATTCACAGGCGCACATACATACACTTTTTTTTTTAACGTAAATAAGATCACCCTCTATTCCTCTGCAACTTGAATTTTTCAGTTCATAACACGTCAAGGGCATCTGGACATACAGACATTTGTGTGGTAGGTATGGACCCGGGGCCCAGCAGGCTAGAAACCCGACTCCCCTACTTACTGGCTGTGTGACCACGGGCAAATTCCTTAACATCTCTTTTCTAATCTATAAAAATATTCCCGTAATAGTAATTAAAGGATTATTGTGAAGGTTCAATGAGTTAATATCGTAAATATTGTAAAACATAAAAATCACTTAAAATAGTGTTCAGAGTATCATACGTGTGGTGTCAGCCACTGCTATTATTTACCTTGTTCTTTTCTTCAATGGCCCTCTATCTAGTGTTCCATCATGTGGCTGAGTCGTAATTTACTGAGCCAGCCCCCCACTGAGAGACACAGAGGTGCTGTCCTCTTTTTTCTACAGTGAGCATTTTTGAACTTGGGTCTTTGTATACATGGGCAAGCATCACTCTAGGATACTATCCAAGGCACGGAATTGTTGCATCACAGGTCATGCTTGTTTTTTATGAAAGATGTTGACAAATTTCCCTCCAAAAGCTGCACTAATTTACATCCCTGCCAGCAGCGTGTACCCTTGCGTCTCCAGGGGTCTTCACAACCCTGGCAGCCTGCGTTTTTGGCGTCCTCATTTCTGCACTTACCTTCCCTAAATGAAACCTCCATCAAAACCACCAACAATGCATTTGTTCAAAGTCCCTGGGACACCTAATCCCTTTGTCTTTTCTAAAAGGAATAAGTCATTTTTGGCTCTGACAGGCCTTCAGTTGTCTGGACAGAGCCCTGGGATGACTTTGAAAAACACAAACACACTCACTGTTCCCTAACACCCTCCAGAGCAGCTCAAGGGGAGGGGGCCCACGTGAGGCCCAGCCTCTCTGCTCTCTCTCACATGCACAAAGGTTTTCAATAGCAGCTGGTGTTTTCTGAGTGGAGATCAGAGCCAGCATTTGTATATAAATATTATCCCAGGGCTGGAGGGAGAATAGGCTGGAAGCAGAGGCTGCAACATCCCATTGTCTTATTAATTGGGGAAGGGGCACAGGAGGAGTGAGCACTCTCATCCTTCCAAGGTAGAAAGGGGAAGCACCCCAGGCAAAGGCCCACCCCATTGGGGCAGCTTGTATAATAATAAAACCAAGGTGGAAGCGGGTACAAAGCTTGGCTGGAAATCTACACCAGGCAGAGGAGAAGCAGGGCAAAGAGGTGCCCTCCATCTGTGGGTCCAGACTGCAGGTTTGTCACCTGCTCTACATGTTTGGCGGAGTGATCCCCTGCAGCCACCTGGCTCTGTAGACCACAGCTCCTGTCACATAATGTCAAGATGACCTCGGACGGATGCCCCTCAGGCCTCATCACCAAGGTTCTGCAGCACAGAGTGACTTCCGGCTTTGCTGGAGGACCTCTGGGAATTGGAGGGAGCTGTGGAGGCAGATGAGGGCGGGTATTCCCACCCATGAGGGGCCTCCCAGCCTTCTTACGCAGGAATGTCAATAATTCCAAGGGTTGCCCCGGCTAAGCTTCGCAAGCTCCAGAGCCATTCATCTTTCAAACTTGTTTTTCAGGCTCACTATTTTATGGCTCAGAAACATTCACCTTTGTTCTTCCAACTGTCTCCTTGCCTCCCACCATTCCCAGGGACCCAGGTCGGGTCAGGGAGGGGAAGAGGCAGGCGAGTCTCTGGAAGAGTGGATTCCGTGGATCACAGCAAATTCCAGAGACGACACCCAGAGACCCTGGCTCCTGTCCATAACGGAGGGAATAACTCAAATGATTATCTCAGGCACTCGGAAGTGAGTTAAGCATCCCCTTCCGAGTCAGCTCACAGGGGAGGGTCAGCGGGAACAAAGGGAGGCTCAGAGACCCAGGGTCTCCGCTGGGTCTAACGAGAGGCAGTGCGTAGTACAGGAAAGGGACTTCAGCTCACTGGGCCTCAGTTTCCTCTTCTCCAAGAGACTGGGGTAAACACCCAATACCCTATACTTCATTAAATCTACAAAACAGATATTTGTTGAGTGTGGGCCATGTATTCCAGACACAGCAAACAGTCAGGCCATGTCTGTCCTCATGGACTTGACCTTCCCAGCGAGGTGGATACTAGTCACAGTATCGTGCTTACTGCAGAGGAACCTAAGTTTATGGAGGGAATGAACATGCCAACAAGGTTGCACAGCTCCAAAGTGGGCTGCACAGCTCTATCTGGAAGTACACTGCTTTTCACCACGAATACTAACCACAGCGAGCAAGGTGCACTGTGATTGACAGCACGGAGGCTTCAGCACAAGGCCTTCAGAGGGGGCCCGGAAAGAAACTGGGGTCACGGGTTTTTCTAAGCTTTGCCAAAGTCAAGTCTTAACCATCACTGCAAAGAGCACAGTCTCTCGCCACTCCAGTTTCCCTCTGTCACTCCTGTCCTCCTGTTGTGTGATCTTAGGGTGGCCTCAGGCATTCAGGGAACGCCTAGGAGGGAGTCAAGTAGGTGGGACACTCAGTGTGAGCCTAGCAGGATATAGTTCTGGGGCTCACAGTCACCTCCGTGCATGTTGAGTGATTGCTAACCCTCCAGGGCAGGCACAGCTCCCAGGGGTACCCCTGTACCCAAGAGCCCACCACCCAGTTCCTGAGGCCACCTCAGCGGTTGAAACACCACATGAAATGTCCTACAGTGCCCAACACTGAAGAGTGTGGTAGGGAAGGAGGAGAAAGGTTTAAAATGGACAGAGTCAGATGCCCGCCAGTAGAAACGCTTCTACTGGGTTGGTGCAAAAGTAATTGCGGTTTTTGCAATTATTTTTAATCTTTTAAACTGCAATTACTTAAGCATCAACCTAATAATTACTAGACCCCTAATACTGTAAGGGGGAGATCAGTTCCTCTAATCAAAATGGAAGTTCTCTACTGTCAGAAATATACTCAATGCATACAATTATAATGGACCATAGCTTCTTCATTCATTTTTGATGGGAACAGTACAAAATAGAATTTACTGAAATTCTTCTGTTTGTGGAACATGAACATGCAGTACTACTACTGTGTGTGTGTGTGTGTGAATTTACTCATTTCTGCATCTAAGCTGTCAATAATACAAAACAAACGTTGATCAACCAAGCTAAAGGCTGAATTTCTTTTATTCTCCTTCTAGAAAGTTATTTTAGAACATTGTTATCATATGAAAATGTGATCAAAGAGTATGAGGCCAGAAAATGTAGAAATAAAAAGTATGATAGAGGTGTGTCAGGCAATTAATTAATAAAAATGGGCTGTTGTTCTCCTGGATTTTATAGCATTGGAGTCATTTGTTGGTTTTTAAAATGTGTAAATTGGAGTTCTTTCCTTCCTCTAAATAAATAATCACTTACATTCCTACATTGAATTCATAATTCATATTATTTCTCTTTCTCTTTCTTTCTTTCTTTTTTTTTTTTAAGGAGGGCACAGCTCACACTGGCCCATGCGGGGATCGAACCGGCAACTTTGGTGTTATTAGTACCATGCTCTAACCAACTGAGCTAACTGGCCACCCCTGTATTATTTCTCTTAAAGACATCCTTCAAAGTGTACAAGCTTCAGGCACCCGTGAAACATTGAACCTCTCCCTGCAGCCATCATCTCCTGAGAAGTTATGATGTGCCAGGAACTCTGAAAAATCCATCTATGGGGGTTATCTAATTTAATCCTCAAGCAACCCACTGAGGTAAACTAAAGCTTGGCGCATTTATTCTACACAATACCTACAGCTCATTCTGCAGAGTTGTAGCAAGGGGTCAAAATCACACAGTGCCTGGAGTAGCGCCCTCTACACAGAATACAAACTATTATTCCAATTTGCTGTGTTTCCTCCCTGCGCCCAAGTCTCCTCATATTTAACGCTGAAGGGATAAACAGAGACTGAAATATGTGCAGATGCACAGAGGACCTCGGTAAAGACACAGAGAGTTGGTAACAGTGGCTGCATCCGTGGAGGGAAACTCGGGGTGGGAGGCAGACACACCTCTCTTGTGTGCTCACATTTTTAAACAAGTTAATACATGGAAAGTTTTTGGCACAGAGCCTGGCACATGGCAAATGCTCAATAAATGTTATTTTGTCATTCTTATTGTCAATTAAATAAATTAGTTTAAAAAATAAAGGGGTGGGCCCTGATGTGTCAAGTCCCTTCCCATTGAATTGGGTGTTTTCTTTAGATAACAGTTCCTAGCACTTTCCAGTGCCAGGGGCTCTAGTGAACTACTGTGTTTCATACTCCCTGCATTTCTGTAAGGTTGAGTACTATTCCCATCCCATTTTACAAGTATGAAACAGGCACAGAGAGGTTACATAACATACCCTAGGTCACACAGCCAATGTGGCAGAGGCTGGGATGAACACCCAGGCCGGATGACTCAAAAGGGCAAATACAGATCGGCCTCACTGGACCCCCTCCTGGTCCGTTATGTGGCTGCCCCAACATTTTTTCTCTCGTGATGTGCGCATCTCCAGTGAGCGTCGTGTATGGCAGTGCAGTCGCCGGGAAGCCGAGAGTGTGAGAAAGGGAAATGCTGTCACTGCAGATGTCAAGGCAGCAGGTGAGCCTCACAGGGCGTATTAACCAGCTAGGAATTAAGAGAGAAGGGAGGCAGGGAGGGAAGAAGAAGGAAAGAAACCTGTAAAACAGCTACTCGATGTCCGACAACGGGCTCAGCTGTTTCTCCCCTATCCTCCCAACACTGAGGGAGACCCTGTTCCCGTGATGCCACTTCCCAGCTGAGCAGAGGGGCTGGGAGAGTTCGTAAACCTCGTCCATGGTGGGGGCCAGAAAACCAAGGCCCTGGGGCTCACTGCTCTCTGAGAACACGGCAATTCCTAGCCTTCCCTCCTCCCCGTCCCTCCACACCTTCCTTGGTTTGTGGTCCTAGGGCAAATATTTCTACACAGCACAGCTCAAATCAGTGGCCCCGTCTGTCCTACTGGGAAATCTTTGGGGATGGGAGGTTTCCTGAGTGAGCTTGCCAAAGCAGGGACCCTTCACGCGGGGAGAGGTGGTGAGTCCATGAGTTCTGCTGACAGGAAGGCCATGGACCCGGGAGCCTTGGAGGCATCTTACAGGGAGAAATCCATTTTGGAATCTCCACTCAGTCCAGAAGCACTGAGCACAGACCCTTTGAGCACTTGGGCTCTGTGGGCCCTTTCAGGACAGCCCTGAGGGGGTCCACATCAGTGTCTCGGACTCCTGAGGGCTTCCAGCCACAACCACCTAATAAAAGTCTTATCACTTCATAGCTGTGTGACCTTAGTCACTTGACCTGTGTGATCACAGTTTTCTTATGTATAAAATGAGGATTGCGAATTAACACGTTTCTATACAATAAAGGATCACCCCTAACCTACCCTAGACTGCAGGTACCTTGAGGAGTCAGAGAGGTATCCATCTGACTCCTCTTGGCATTTTCTTCAAGGTGCCTTCCTAACAGTTGGGTGTCATCCCAGAGAAAGGGCTCAGCACAGATTTGCTAATTTATGGCAAAACAGTGTGGGTCATCTAGACCTGGATTCAAATCCTGTCTGCTACTAAGTTCCCATTAGGGAACCTTTCAGAGCTTGGTCATCTCTCATAACTACACCTCCAGGGCCCCCGTGTTGCCCAATTCTAGGTGAGCCATTCTCACAGTGTGTTTGGGGAGCGAGGCACACGGGAGCCCTGTTTCAAAGGGGGGTTGTAACAGTTTGAGGCCACAGTGAGTGTCAGGTAGGCTAGCATAGGCTTGGCCCAGAGTGAAGACAAACAGCTTAGAAAAGGCATAAATTGAAAGAAAATGCTAAACTAATTAACAGCAGACTAGGTCCCCAACACACTTCGAAAGCTTAAAGAATTTGCTAATACGCGAAGATAATACCACAAACTCGTATTTTCAGGGATTCACCCCTTTTCTGCTTGTCCCAGGAAAGGTTTTATGAGCCTTGGTTTTTGGGTTTGGGGGTTTGTGTGTGTGTATGTGTGTGTGTGTTTCATTGTGAATATGGAAATGGTTCCATTAGCAAATATATATGAATTTCCCCCCAAACAGTCTATTCACATAAATGAATCTTAATCTTCACTTTATATTGATAAGCAGCAGAGCTGACATAAACAATGTTTTTTTCTTCTTTCAAAACTGTCTTGTCAGTCTAAAAACTCAATGCTGTTTGCAAAAGCCCTTTTAAAGGACTCATGTCTTTTTCTATCATGAAAGAAAACTGCAGTGACCACTGCCTAGACTCGAAAAAGGTGTTTCTAGCAGCACTGCACTTCTCTGGGCAGAGACCTGAGTGGCCTCTTTCAAGTCTTGAAGATTTAAGGGATGAACTTCAGCCACCATCTCCCTCCTGGCTAAGACCAAAAAATAAAAGTAAAAACCCACCTCCTACAGGGGAAGTTTTTAGGAAACAAGTTCTGGTTTTCTTTGCCAACTATTCTGCCCTTCTTTAGAAAGGGCTCGTTCACATGGGTCTAGCCCAGCTGTAACATCTGTATCTAATCTGCATTGGCACACACAGGTTTACTTGGGGAGCATCCCCATGTGTCAGGAAGAAAAGTGGTCTGGATGAGATGAACCAGAGGAGGAGAAACAAGCATTAGGTTGATGGAAGAGAAAAACACCGGGAAGCAGAACGCAGACACTGTTCTCCATCTTGCCACTTCAGAGCCCGGCTCTGGCAAGTCAGTCTCTTGACCTCCCCAGGACTCAGTTTCCTTATCTGTAAAGTGGGGATAAAAATTCCTCTTCTGTCTACCTCAAGAGGACTGATCCTCCCCTGCCACCCTCACCCACTCTAATTCACACAGCTGAAATAATAGCCAGGTAGTGCTGGGCTGCAAACTCAATGCCTAATGTAAAAACCAGTGAGGGGAGGGGTGGGAGGGTGGAGGGTAGCAGCTCTGTATGCTCCTCTCAGCTGCAGCGTGCTTCTGCTTCCGACAAGCCAAACCTTCAACCCTCCCATGCTGCTCAGCAGCCCTTAGCCAATGACCTTGGCCACAAATGCCCCAAAGGAGAAAAATGGTTACACAGCGATGGTTTAGGGAATCTTATGTCCCCATTTTAAACAATAATTGGGAGGACTATAGAGGAACATGGGGGAATGTCTATAACATAGTGCTAAGTGAAAAACAGTCACAAAAATCTTATCTATCACTAAGTTTGAGGTCTGCTCTTGGGACAATTGATACACAAATCAGAAAAATATGGAGCCTCTGTGACTTGCCCCCGTCCCCCAAGCCCATGCAATTCTTCAGCCCCACCCGTTATCTGTTTTCGTAATGAAATCTTCTACATCCAGTGGAGGCAAGGAGTGACAAAGAAGGAAGGCAGAAGGATGAAAGGCAAATTCATCACTGGAGAACATAACAATTAACCCTTTGGATAAATGCTCAGAAGTGCTGTTTTTTGCACCTTCGTCCCACAACCCTTAGACAACCAACCACAAGGCTGTCCAGTGTGTCAGCCACCCTCAGAAGTGCATCTAGCCTATGGGTTCCCGCAGCCTGAGTTGAGGAACCAGGCTCCAGCAGGACACTTGGCAGCAGGTGTGGTGTGTTCAGAGGCCGATGACTGAGGTGGCACTTGATTTGTTCCTGCACAGTTATCAGTGGAGAAAGGCTCAATTATTTTTCATTATACGGAGTCAACAGAGACAGGCCGAATAGAGGGTCTGAGCCAAAGAAGCAAACGTGAAGGTGAGCAGGAGAGGACACTGAGGGGGTACACTCCCAGGTGCCACACCCACTGAACCATGATGCCAGGGAGGGTGACACGGGTGGAAAGACATGGGATGCTTGTCTGGTCCTGCTCTGCTGGTCGCAGCATAAGCTCCTAGATGGCTAAGAGGGCACCTGCTGTGTGACTGACTAAACGCCTCAGTGGACAGAGCTTATCAAGACCTTTTCCTCTCCAACAACAGCTCACAGTACTAAGAGCACCCACCGCCAGACACTGTCCTCAACACTCAGCGCCTACCATCTTCTTTCACTTTCCCAGCAACCTGTGAGTCAGGTACTGTTACTATCCCATTTAACTGCAGCAGTCCAGAATGAGTCACCCCAAGATGTGCCTCTGTGGTAGGCAGATGGTCTTGAGCTACAGGCAACTGAGACGCTGCAGGCTACAGAGCAACTTCTATCCCCCTTAACTACCTGGAAGAATTTGACTAAGGGGCCTTGCCCTTAATAAGAGATTATCAGAGATAACCTTTTATTTTTGACCTATCTATAGGGCAGGGCACAATTACTAAACATCTGTTCTTCTTACTGTCCTGCAATGAAGCCCCAAGGTGATCCTTGGCTTAGAATGTCACATATACCTCATTTTCCCTTTCTGTCTTTGAATCCTTCATGTACTCGTATGTGGGGTCTCTGACTTTCTCATGTATACGTGGTCCCCATTATTAGACCAGCCGAAAGAATCTTGAGGGCAGAGGAGTTTTTTCATCCCCCACATTACGAATGTGGAAACTGAGGCTCAGAGGTTATTGTGACTACTTGCCCAAGCTGGTAAGTGACAGAACCACCAAACCCAGATCTGTCTGAGCCGAGAGCCCAAGCTCTCAACCACTATATACCTTCTCTCTTTTCTTCTCCTTTCTGTTTCCTCCGTTTATGCCAAAGGCTTTCTAACATCCTCTCCCTCACCCCAAATCAGATCCTGAATCTCCCAGGGGGCTGGGGGCTATTCTCGAAGCTGACCTTGGGAAAATAAGGCCCCTCAGGTGGAAGAGTTACTGTTTCTGAGACTTCTCAAGAACAGGAAACTTCCCGGGCTGCCTGCAATAAATCCAAGCCTTCCTTCCTTTGTGATTTCACCCCGGGAGCAACACTCCAGGATGACTCATCTCTAGACCGGCAGGAGATCTCCTCTGGAGACTGGAGGTGACCTTGGCCGGGCACTCACATCCTGTGCCTGGTTTCCCATTTGTCAAGCGGGCAGCCCTGGCCTCCCTGCCAGGCTTGTTGTGGAATACAACAAAAGGGTGAACACAGATCATGTTAAAAATAATTTTTAAAAGAGAATGCAAAGTACTGACAACCCTCTAACTCCCACCTACGTCCCACATACCAAACTATTATCTAAATCCTCTCCAATCTTAATTCTGGCTTCAAGAGTTCACCTGTACTCCTGCCTTCTCCTTGGTGTGTGGGCAAACTGTGATTACTGGGGAAAGGAAAGGGGACATGGATAATAACTCTTTTTTCTCCATCTGTAATTATGAGCAGTCAGTCCTTCAGCTTCCCATCACCCTATTCTAAGCAGGTAATACTAGGAACAGCTAACATTCATGGATCCCTAATGAGACATGTATTTTATATATTTTTTCCTTATCTAATCCCTTTACAAGTGTCTATAACTAGCCCCATTTTACAAATGAGGAAAATGAGGTTCAGACCAGTTGATAACAGAAACTTAAAGGTCACACAGCTAGTAGGTATCAAAGCCCAGATTCCAAATCAGATCTGTCAGTCACCACACTAGTGCCTTCACTGACTTCATTTTAAAACAAGCCCCAGTACTCTCTTGCCACCTTCCCCACTGCATTTTTCTCCATAGTTCTCACGCTCTTTAGCAATCAATTTACTGCCCTGCCCCTCCCCCATCCAGGTAGCCTGTAAACCCATGTGGGCAGGGTTTTGGGGGTGTCCTGTCCTGCTCAGTGCCTATAACAATGCGACACAAAGTAGGTACTCCAGAACTCTCAAAGAAATGAATTTGGCCAAAAATTCTCACCAGCTATTTTCAACTATCCTGTCTTATTAGATTGTCAATTTTGGCAGTATTTTGTTCATTTCAGTCCCTCCTACCTCCCACCCCCTTGGAGTCTAGAATGATACTTAGAACATAGTAAAACATTCCATAAATATTAGGGGGCAGGATTTAACTCTTCCTGTGTGGTTTTGGAATGTACCTTGAGGGTGGTCTGCTGTTTGCGGAACTCACCATCTCTGCTCCCACAACAAAGAGGGTGCTTAGTGGAAAACTAAGGAGGGCTGGTACACTCGTGGAGCTTCCTCCCTGGGGCCCTGGGTTCAGCCCTCCCCACTCTGCTTCAGGATGCTGATGGACAGCCGGAATCCACAGCCTGGTGCAAAGGTGTTTGCATTTTGTTTGCCATGTTTCTGACTCATCTTCCCTGGGCTGTGGGAAAGGGTTCAGCATGTGGCTTCACAAACTGCTGAGCAGGAGGCTGGGCTTTGGAAATGATATGAGGGGGAAAAAAGGACCTAATTAAGCAAAGTAGGTGATAGTGTCAGGAAGGAAAAGCAAGCAAGGGGCAATTTGGATATCTGCCTGCAAATAAGAGAGATGACTGTCATTTTCTCCTCTGGCTCCTGTTTGCCCTATAAATCTCAGTTCACTAATCCAAGTGTTTTAATTATCGCTGTATAATACAACATGCTGTGATGGGCCCATCATGGGGAAATTAAAACGAAGGACGGGGGCGAAGGGATTCAGACTACCCCATTCTCCCATCTCTCTTGTTTACACTAATCTGAAGGTGTTTTTTCCCCCTTCTGCCATAAACACAACATGGGGTTTCCAGCATCAAATGTACTACCTTCTTTCACTCACAAAAAAGCAACTTCAGGCCCTGAGCTCTCTCCCCCAAACTATGCAACTCAGGGCCCAGGCGTCACCTTGGCCACTCGACACTTAATCCCCACGAAATCAAAAGAACCAAGTCATGAATTAAACACTAGCTCCAAAAGGAGAGTCCCTCAGTGGGAAGCAGCATGATGGGTAAGCCTGCCATTTGAATTTCACCTCCACTACCTGCTAGCTGCAGGGCATTGGGCAAATCACCACTCAGAGCTTTGGCTTCTTTAAATAAAATACAGCAGTAACAGAATTCAATATATAACATAAAGCACTTAGCACAGTGCCTGACACACTGCTACGGCTATGTAACACACTCCCGTCTCTTGGGTTTTTTATCTTTGCTCCTCTGCCTAAAGGAAACGTCCAGAAAGCCGTGTGGCTCCCTCCTTCCCTTCCTTCTCAAATGCCACCTGATCAGCAAACCTTCCCGTGTCAGCCTAAATAAAATACTAGCTACCCTCCTCAGACACATACTCCGGCTTCCCCCCTTATGTTTTTCATTTTTGTCCACAGCAGGAAGTACTACCTGACACTTTACATACATACGTTTAAATTGTTTTTGTCTCCTTCACCTAAAAGGTAAACTCCAAGAAGCTTGTTTTGTTAACTGCTGTTCTCTCCAGCTCCTACACAAAAGTGCCTGGCATATAGTGCATGTTTAATAAATATTAACTGAGTGAATAAACAGCAGCTTTTCTTCGGATGATGATGACTGCAAGGGCCACCCCGTAGCCAAAGTTCTTCACAGGCTAGGAAACTGAGGCTGAAAGACGTCAAAAGCCCTGCCCTCTGGTTCCTCTTCCCCGGAACTGTGGTGGCGAGGCTGGGGGCCCTGGCTCCTGCCTGGGGGCCCTGGCTCCTGCTGTCTTGCTCTGCCTCCAGTCAGCCTGCTCAGAGCAAAAACTCGGCATGTTGGTACCCTGCGCTCCTCATCTGGGGAATGGAAGCAATTAAGCAGATGGCTTTCCCTCCCAAGTGCTCGGGACCCGGATGCCCCAGTGACTGGCAATCTATAAAAGCAAAAAGGACAGGTGGAGATACCACAGCCGCTCTGGAAATCCATCAACAAATGTGCTCAGAGTTGAGGAACTGCAGACAGCTGGAGCACAAAGGAGCCAAAATCCAGCAGCAACGAAGACCCTCCTGGCTTTCTGCACTGACTGAAGGCAAGCACTGAAGTTTCTGGGGTGCCTGTATGACTTCCTCTCGCAGACACAGGGGACGCTGTGAGGAGGGATGCAAACCCCAGCTTCCCCCTTCCTAGGTGCACAACCTCTCTGGGAACCAGCTTTTCATCTCTTAGGATCCTTCTTCTTAGGCTCAAAAGAGAAAGCACATACACGGCACCTGGCACGGTGCACGGCACACAGCAGGCATATATGACTGTAACTGTCCTGTATGACACTGATGATTTCCAGAGGCAAACACAACTCTCTCCCCAACCCCCATTCACCTCACCAGCAATTAGAGCTTAGAATTAAGGGTCTTGCAAAAGAAGGGGGCTATTCAGCCGGAGGAATCCAGCACCGGATAATTTTTCTATGGATTCCATTTTCCCATTCAAGTAGACTGGAGAGAACATAAGACTCTACATCAGGGCCTCCTCTTCTTCCAAGCCACTCAGAACCTCAGACAGCCCCAAAAAGGAAGATTCCAGTCTGCTAGTGTCAGCTATTCAGGTTCTCTTTTCCCAGAGTTCCGTGGAGGTAGAGGTAACAAAAGACTCAACAAAAATATCCTGTAGTCCCTTCACTACCAGTCCCCATAACCAAATACTCAAGATGTAAAGCACATGGTTTAATAATCAGATTTAAGGTACTGGATTTATGGTTACAAAGAGGGACACCACCAGTAATCAGAACGGGGTGACTAAATGAGGCCTGTCGTTTGCACTTTCACTGTGTGAGCCAGCCTAGTTCTCCAACCCCTGTGAACCTCAGTTTCCTCATCTGTATATAACAATGTCTATCTGTGGCGCTATTTTAAAGATTAAATGAGTAAAAGCGGCCAGTGCCTCGTTCATTAACTGCTGCTTTGAATATTCAAGCCAAAAAGGCCAGTGCAGCCAAGCAGGAATCACAAGCATTAACCGATCCAAAAGAACACTGTACAGCAAAGGCAACCCTTCCCGAGACCACAGACCGGACACGACCACCCCGCCTTGTGCCACAGGTTGGGAGCGAATATTGACTCCATCAGAGCCTTCCAGAAATCCTACAAAGCAGTGGGGGTAGGTGGAGGGAGAGGTAAGGATGCAGAAAAGCACAGGTGGAAGTGATAGCCAAGCAGCTCCTGAAAAGGGGTGACCGGCTGGAAATGGTGGGGGACGCTCCTCCTGTAGTAACTGTGGCTTTGAACTTCCCAGTAGAAACTGCCACCTTGGATGACTGAGGATTCCAAGAGGTTCCGGCGGCAGTATGGTTCCATGGTTACAAACAAAAGCTTTGGGGTGAACCAAACCTAGGTAGAGAGTTCCAAAAGCCTCCTGGGGGATCCAGGGGTTGGTGAGTTTCGGCTACTCACGGAACCTCCCTGGGCCTCAGTTTCCCCAGACACGAGAACTAACGATTACGGCCTCTGCAAGGAGATTGTGAGGCTAAAGAGAGCCGGGGTGCGCTGGGGTGCTTCCCGGACACGGCCAGGGCGCCGGCGCCCGGGTCTCATTCGTTCCAGTAGGAAAAGGTCGAGCAGGGAAGGGTAGCGCTCAGGTCCACAAGAGCTGAGGCCCTTCCTCCGCTGCAGCTGTTGAAAAAATAATCAGAAGAAAGCAACTGGAACGCGAGCGGGGGACGCGGCGGCGGCGGCGGGGGAACTCCCCCCGCAGGCGCCCCGGAGCCAGCCGGGGCCTGTGGCCTGGCCCGGGAGGCCGGGGAGGCCGGGAGCGGGCGCCCAGCCGGAGCGCCGAGGCCCCGCTGCGCCGGGCCGGGCGGGGGCGGCGGAGGCGGAAGCGGGGGCGGCCGGAGCGCGGTGGGGATGTTTAAAGGAAATTTACAATCATTTCCTCTCTGTGGTTTGGTGACAAATCAACAACATCCTGTTCTTTTGTGAGGCTCCGGGCGCCTGCGAGGCGGGGGCAGCGCTCCGGCTCTTAAAGGGACACACAGAGGCCCCCTCCCCCCACCACTCCCCTGCGGCTCCAAAAAAAAAACCCCATAGCCTCCCCAAGGCGCCACCTCCGGGGGCGCGCGCGGCTGGAATGCGGGGGCGGCTCAGGCGGCCGCCCTCGGGCCGCGACCCAGATCGCATCGCGTCACCTCCCCTGTGGCGTCCTCCCATTCCCCTTCCCCCCACTCCCGGGAGAGGAGGTGGAGGCAGTGGCGGCGCACCCCTGATGGATGTCGGAGCCCGAGGCCATCTCCCACCGCGGGGGCCGACAGGGATCCGAGGGGCGCCCGTCGGATGGTTCCCCTCCCAACCTCCAACCCCCAACCCCAGAGCAGTGCTGTCCCAGCTTCGGACCTCCGTGTAGTTTTTATCCCTTTTCTCCGAATCCCCTCGCCTCGAATTTTCCAGCCCCCAAATTCTAGATTTATGGTTTAAATGTCCACGTACGCACACGAGGTTTGTAAAACGCTAAAGCAGAGAGAGGCTTCCCAAGCTGTAGGAGTAATGAGAATCAGATGGCTAGGACCAGAAAAATAAAAAAACACTCAACTGCCCTCCTGGGATTTCGTTCATTCAGTCATTTAATGAGCATTTTTTTTTTTTTTACTAAGCACTGGTCATCATCCTAGGCCCGGTGCAGAAGGAACAGGATAGTCAGGTCGCTGCCCCCAAGGGGCTTAAGGTCTCGAAATGAATTAATGAAGGAAGGAAGGGAATGGACAGGATTATTTCCACAGCTACAAGGCTATGATAAAAGGATCATATTCTAGAAGAGCGGCTTTCCAGAGGGAGACTTCTCTGAGCAGGTGACCCTCTGACCTAGGGATTGGAGGGTGAAAAGGCTCCAGACCTGGGAAGAACTGGTTGAGGGGTCAACAGTTATTAGGAAAGAGACTGGAAACGGGCAGCACATAAGCCCATCCCAAGACCACCTGAAGGACATATTTTCTTCACGAGGACAAGCCTCGGAGGTTGGCATCCAGGATAAGAGAGACCTGAGTCCTTCTGCTCTGGCTGTATAACTGGAGTGACTCCTTCCTTGCTCTAGCCTCATTTTCTTCATCTGGACAATGAGAACACTGAGCTAGATTCCGTGGTTCTCAGCCCTGGGTGCAAATCAGGATTCCCCGGGGAAATTTTATAAAATACTGACCCCCAATCTCACCTCAGACCAACAGAATCAGAGTCTCTGGTAACCGAGCCCGGGTGCTGGCATTTTTTAAGGCTCCCTGGGTGAGTTTAGTGTGCAGCCAGGGTTAAGAGCCAGTGACCTAGATGACTTCTAAAGTCTGGGTTTAAAGCGCAGACTTTAAACCCAGAGCTATTTGAATTCAGGGTATAATCAGTCACACTGAGTGCTTAGCACCTACTACCGTGTGTCATACACTAAATACATTATATATTTTAAATTACAAAGAACAACCCTACCAAATGAGATAGGTACTATTACTATCCCCTTTTTACGGATGAGGAAATTGAGGTACAAAGAGAATACAAAATTTGGTTAAGAGCATACAGCTAATAAGTTGTGTTGCCTGAATCCTCTAAGCTGGAGTGCATTTCCAGTGACAGGGAGCAAATTTCTACCTAATGGAGTTGTCAATCACACAGAGTAGCTACCAAGAGAAGAGCATGGGGTGCTTTAAGTCTGGGCTGTTCCTACATCGTGGATGGAGGCAGGGGACTGGGCTGGATGACCTCTAGTAATTCTGACAGCCCCAAGGTATACGTGCCCCAAATGAGGGAGTGTGGCTCTAAGAAAACAGCTTTTCATGTTTCTCTGCATTGATCCTCTTAGTCATTTTCGAAGATGATCCCTGTAAAATGTGCAGTTTTGCCTTAACCAGATGGAAGAGCCATATGGCAGGGCGAGGGGGAGAGAAGAACTTTCTTTATACCCCAGTATGGTCAGGATAGAACACACTCACCTATCCCCACACACTCCTGTATGGGGCTCAACACTGCCCTTTTCTCCTGTGACCACTGTCCCACGTGAGAAGTTTTGTGAGACAGGACCCGGAGGGGGGTGTGGTAAGTGGGAACTGAGACAGGTTCCCCCCGGGAGTAAAAAGCCTGTTAAAACTGAGATTAGAAAAAAGAGGATGGTTCATTCCTACAGACTATTGTGGCTGCTGTTAAAAAAGAAAAAAGAACTGTACAGACTAGAAAGATGCAGATAATATATACAAGGCACATAATAGGATCTTCTCAGTAATATTCATGTAAAACACACACACACACAGGAAACCAGCAGAACCATCTGAAAGGACAGACTAATGATGATTGGGCAGATGCATGGGGGCGGGGCTTAGGGGGCACAGCAGGGGAGTGTGTTGTATTAATGGTATACTTTTACATTCTCTGTCTTAATGACAACAATCATGTATTAATTTTTTTAAGATAAAGGTACTTCTATTTATAAATAACAAAAATAAATATTAAAAGGGGAAACATACCAGGCCACTCTGGGCCCTGGGAACTCTCCAGGGTAGACGCCTGGCAATGCCATCTTTGCTGATTCTTCCAGCTGGTGTTACTAGTCCCCTTGCTCTTCCACAGCTGCTTTCTCCTCAGCATGCCATTCCAGTGGCAGTCTCTTACCTGGTCAACTGCCTCCCCTCCAGTCAGGGAGTGTCCCACAGAAGACAGATTTGGGAGCTGCCAGCTCCAATTGATGTAGGAGATGACAAAGCTCATTTGAGAGAGAAAAATTGCCAAAGGGGCTCCTTGGCAGTGGAGGTGGGTGAAGGGAATGGCAGTGGTGTTCAAAGGCTCTGACTTCCCTGTGTGTCTGTGCATTATTCTGGAAGCTGAGAAATGGACTCAGACAGACCAAGACCTGAAGGGAAACAATAGTGCTTTGTGGTCAGACCCTTATCCCAGAAACCCCAAAAGGTACGGGCAGGGGTCCACTTATAACATTATATGCAGAACTGTCCCCTCCAGTGAGGACCTGATAACTCAGCAAACTCATGGCCTGCATGACTGGCACAAGGTAAACTGTCCCGCTCTAGGGAGGAATCGTCGTGACCCTCTATACTTCCTCTTATTTATGTTTTCTTAGATCTTTGTAGTTTATACACAGTGTAATGTCCTGGTGAAGAGCATGAACTAAGAGACTAGAAAACCCAGGTAGATTCTCAGCTCCATCACCCTTGCTAAGCCTCAGTTTCCTCTGCTCTAAAATGGGAATAATAATAGTACTTACCTCGTAGAGGTTTTTGGTAAGAATTACATGAGATAATACAGGAAAAGTCTTGAACGTTGTTCCTAGCACATGCAGTCAAAGGTAACTGTTGGTTTTATAACTAACAATAACAAGATCCAAGTCAGTTATTAACTATACCTTTCAAATGAGAGTCAGAAAGGTGACTGAGTTTTGTGGCTCGTTGACATTCACACTCTTACTAGTTTACACATCTCAAACATAAGTCTGAATCTTGGCCCCCACAATTAGAGGTCTTCCAGAAGACCTACATCCACCAGAATCCTACAAGACTGAGCTACTACTGCAGTCAAAAATTATCACTTTCAACTCAAGTTATTCAATAAGGCTCTATGTACAGATGCCCTTGTGCTGGCTGCTATATAGGCAAGTCATGACAAATGGAATTCCTTCCTTCCATTCATCCTGGCCTGGCCATCTTTGAATCTTCCCAAAAGCCTTAGAAATAGTTATTTCTCTCTCTCTCTCTCTCTCTCTCTCTCTCTCTCTCTCTCTCTCTCTCTCTCTCCCTCTCTCTCTCTCCCTCTCCCTTCCTCCTCTCCCAGCCCCCTCTTCCTCTTTGACTTCTGCTCCTGCCTTCCTCATTCTAGTTAGGAGAAAGTAAGCTTCTGGGGGTAGGAGGTTTAAACTGATGGGCCATTAGCAGCATAACAAAGCAAAAGGAATTTTCCAGGTCACCAGCCAACAACTTTAGAGTGGTATTTAAAATTCACTTGCTTAGTGGGAGAGAGAGAGTTTGGTCAGGAGGGGTGGGGAAGGATTTCTCCCAGCTGATGGGGAGCTGGGGAACACCCTTTTTTATGGCCAGCAAAACCAGTAAACACCATAACAAGCTGCTTGGTTTCTGGGCTGATCTTTTATCGTTGTACTTGGAACACAGAGATTGAAAAGAAAACAACTGTCTGTGTGCTGAATCCATAAATAAAAGGTTCTCCTTGGCTTCAGATCTAGGGAACACCTGGATCCCTGCTCTGGCTTCAACCATGATTTGCTAAAATATATAACATACCCATAAATTTCTTCTGAGCGCACTGAATAGACACACACACACACACACACACACACACACACACACACACACTATCATACACAACCTGCCTTATTCCAGCTGTGGCAAAGTTTAGCAGGAAAGGAACTATGGTCATGTTGTGTTTCCCCCACCCCATACGTGCATTTTTAAAATTTATTTTTTGGCAGTCTGGAAGTGATTGGGGGAAGGCAGTTACAACACTTAATTGGTAAGCAGATCTGTTCTAGAAGAAATGTTCTTCTACAGATCACCTTTGCTGGGGAAAGAAGAATGACCAGCAAAAAGTCCTGCTGAAATTTGGTAACTAGGCCTCATTACCTCCCCATACCACTTTTTCCTCTCCCACAGAGATTTGCTCCAGGAACTTTCATAGCCCTATGGCCACCTACATAAGACTTAAAATTCCTACAACTCTTGACCCTAAGGGCTCCCCCAAATTGCATAAGGCTGCTTAAGTAGTAGTTATATTCATTTTTAGTCTTTTTCAACCTCTTTAAAACTCAGAATCCTTTTCAAAGGAATGCAAAATATAAAAAACGTATTAAAACTATTGTTTCTGGTTGAAGCCAATCACAATGTTGATCTAAAGGGTCCCTAGGATTCGGTTTGGGAAAAAAAAAAATCACTATTTTAGAATGTCATTTGATTATTACTATAAGTATATTTTGGTAGTATAATGAAGTCCAACTGCTCACTATGCCTGTAGAAGCCTTTTTAATTCAGCCCCCACCTACCTGAGCTCCATGTAGTTACTCTCATGGTGTTTACTCTCTCGATTTACTCTTCTGTTTTGTTGGTGCAGGTCCTCCACTAGCTTCCTGGGAAGAGATACATGGGAGGTACATTTTTTGAGACCTTGCATAACCTTTTATTCTTTTTTCACATTTTGATTGGTAGTTTTGCTAGGTATAAAATTCTAGGTTGTAAATCATTCCCCAAGAAGCCTAGGCCTCTGCAGTGTCCAGGTCTTTGAACTAGAAGTACATTTTTGCATGGAACATATACTTCCCCACCTCCACCCTTATGTAGCTAACACCTCATTATTCTTTTCAGGGAAACTTCCCTGCCAGCCACCTGCCCCTCCTCGTTGGGTAGATATCTCTCCTAGTCGCTCCAGCAACACCTAGGGCTTACCCCCTCACTACACTTATTACGCCTTATTACCATTACCCGCTTATTTGTCTAGGTTTTCACTTGCCTCCCTCCTTCACTCCAAGTCACTTTGACTCCTCTGTCAGATTAATCTCTCTGAGCATCACTTTTCAGTATCTCTTCACTGCCCAAAACACTTTCAGAGGCTCCTCCTTTCCTTCCACATTAAGTCCCAATTCCTCTGCCAGTTTTCAACCTTCAGAGTCTTCTACTAGATTGTGAGCATGGGGGCTAAAAATATAGATCCACAGTGCCACTCAATAAATATTTGTAGAACAAAGGAATAAATTAATGGTTGTGATGATATTTTTCTTTTTTATTGCAAGATACAATCGCTAATAAAATGTTTGACAAACGCTCTTACCAGTTGGTGCATGCTCTGGATTTGAGGGATAGAGAACAGGACTGGTCTGGGGAAAGAAATGCTACCTTGATACTAGGAACACAGAAAGAATCCTTATAATTTCTTGTTCAATATCTGCTTCCCATGAGGACAGGGACCAGGTCTGCCCTGCCCACTGCTACGTTCCCAAAAATCAGACCCTACTGAAAGCTTAATAAAGATCTGTTAAATGAATGCAGTGGTCCAGACAAAGCACTATGCATTATACCACCAAGAAAACAAATCAGAGAAAAAGTCCCTAAGCTGTCTCACTATCTTGGGAAGAAGGAAAGTTTGGGATGAAAACTCAATTCATCCTCTCATCCCACCCCACCTCAATAGCAAGTCAGAAGAACCCTCTCCCAATTCCTTGTTCCAGATATAGGCATTTCCTTCTTTGAACACCTGGATTTGAAGCCCTGGAATTATTTGGCTTGGACCCTCTCCTTCATAGTCTGTTTCTCTTCAATCATCAAGTCTTGTTGCCTCGTCTCCCTTTACAGTAGCTTTCACACTGAGCCTCCTTTTCCATTCCTCTTGCTAGTACCACCTTAGAGGCCCCCATCACCCACACCTAGGTTTTCACTTGGCTCCCTCCTTCACTCCAAGTCACTTTGACTCCTCTGTCAGATTAATCTCTCTGAGCATCACATTTCAGTATCTCTTCACTGCCCAAAACACTTTCAGAGGCTCCTCCTTTCCTTCCACATTAAGTCCCAATTCCTCTGCCAGTTTTCAACCTTCAGAGTTACTTGTAAATGCTCTATTTTTCCCTCCATACATGCACCAGCTCACTTATCACACATACACAACTCACTCTGATTAGGCAAGCTGTTTCACTGTCTTGGAGCAGATTTGTGCACAACTTGTGCATTCTCTTCTCTGGAATGTTCTCCCTACCCCTCTTTTAATTCAATCCATCCTTCCAGACCTGGTTTAAATCTCTCCTCCTCTAAGATGCCTTTATTGACAACTTCAAGCCTTGCTGATCTCCCCAACTTTGAAATCCAAATAGTGCTTACCATCTTTGTAGTCCAGTTAAATCCGGATAGGTGCCTTATATAAGACACTATACAGTCTACATAGGTTAGTGTGGTTCCCCCCAGCTATCCTGGCTGCTCCTTGATGGCAAAGATGTAAGGATGTCTTATTCTTGCAGCTAAAGACCCCTTAGAGTTTAACATGTAGTAGTATTCAGGAGGTGATAAAAATGCTGACTTCAGAAATAGATAGACCTCGGTTAATCCCAGCCCGAGCAATTACTAACTGTGTATTTGGGCAAGTAATGTAAACCCTCGGAGCCTCAGTATGCTGATCTGCAAAACTGGAATAATAACCGTGCTACCTCATAGAGTTGTTTGTGAAGATTAAATAAGATAATGCTGAGTAAAGCAATTTGCACAGTGCTTTGTTTTGATACACGGTAAATACTCAATATATGTTAGCTACTGTTGTAAGAGACTCCAATCCCAGTTCTTGGAGTTGAACTTTGGCCTTGATTTTGTTTCAGACTTTCTGTAACTGAGTCAACCCTTGCAAACAGTGATTTCCTTCCACTCCCTACCTCTGTGTCCACCCTTGGCTAGTCAGAGCACATCTCTGTAAGCAGTGGCTAAGGGCAAGTTGCATCATGCAAGGTCATCTCAGGCCCATTTTGTCATCCCTCCTGCCCTCAGCACTCCTGGAATCAGTGCTGAATTGTCTGGGTGGGAGCTTTTGGTTTGTGAACCTTTTTAAGCCTTTCTTCCACTTTTTCTTTATAGTTATCATTGTATTATAAAAGCAATGTATGACTATTATTTTAAAACAAAAGTACAGAAGAGGGTAAAGTGAAGAACAAAAGTCTCACTCCCATCCAAACCTCCATTCTTACTCTTTGGAAGTAACCAGTTAGCAGTTTCTCATGTGTACTTCCAGACAGCAGCCATGGCTGTAGAAACATACACACGTACACTGTTTTGTGGCTTGCTTTATTCACTTAACGATCAGTCTTGCACACCTTTCTATATCCACACCTGATAGATCTACCACACAGTGTTTAATAGCAACTTAAATTTCTTTTGTAGACAGCACTCATCATCGATTTTATCAGCTCCCTACAAATGGGCATGTAGGTTGCCACTACTACAACATTATGACGAACATCCGTGTGTGAGTGTGTGTGTGTGTGTGTGTGTGTCTGTGGACCCCTTCAGTCTTCAAGGCTTCTAATTGCCAGATTAGACAAGACTGAGGGTGATTCTTCAAATTTGGTTCCACCTCCCGAGTTTTCCACCCATACACAGTCCGTGGCATTCAGTCCGTGGACCCACTGACTCACCAATCTGCAGCATGACCACCGTCTTCCTCACTTCAAAATAGAAGAAAGAGGTCACTGGGCTATTTCCTCATGATCCTGCCCAATAGGAAGGCGCTCACAGAACCCATGTTCCTCCCTTTCCCTGAAAGCATAGAGGAAATCCTGAGTTTTGGGGAATAGGATTGCAGAATCCAGCTGTGTTCTCAGGTAGCCCTGAGGAAGCCCCAGAGAAGGAAGGAAACACGTTTTTGGTTCATGAGACACACTTCCAGCTGTTTTCAGTGGGGCTGAGAGGGATGTGAGTGTGACAGTAAGGACAGTAGCTGAGACGGGCTTCAGATGGTAGCTGAGAGGAGGTGAACACACAGGGCTTTGATCAGCAGTGACTCGGCATTATTATCCTAGCCCACATCCGTCCCTTTACACTGAGTCCTTTCTCAGGCCAAGGACAGGATGGAACGGCAGGAACTGGGACTACTTATCTGCAGCTCGGCCTGACTCATATACGACCCCAAGCCAGCCACTTACTGTACTCTGAGGAAAGCCTCAGGGGCCTGAGGGAAGCTAGGCTGGAAAAAGGTGCCCCTGGGTTGTGTCAAAGTTGCCTGCTTGTAGCTCTGGGACCCATCCTAAGCTTCATTAGTTAGTCCATTCCCCTATCTGTAAAAAAAAAGCAAAAGCAACCCCAGCGGTCCCTGTCTTATACTGTCCTTGAGAGCAGGAGGTTCACCAAGTGCTTCATATAGGACATGGCATTACATAAGCTTTCAAGAAATCTTTGCTATTTGCTCCACTGATATCTCCTTCTTGCCTAGCACAGTGTCCGATTCAGGGTAGGTGCTTAATTAAAACTTTTTTTTTTTAATGAATGAATGGACAACTTCTTCATTTCTGGAGGGCAGACAGGAAAATAGCAAAATGACCCTCAAGGTCTCTCCAACCCCATGTCACCCCATTCTGTTCTTTGAAACTGTAGCAGCTTAGTGATAATGTGGTTTGGTTTGCTTTTCACTCAGGTTTTTTGTTTTCCTCTGTCTCTGGATTCCTAGGAGAAAAGATGTTCTATTCTCCCTGGCTTGTCCTCAAGAGCCAGCCACATAAGACGAATCAGCTTAGGGCCAAGGTCCTGGAATACAGCCTTGCCTCAGAGTTTCTAAAGAGAAACCAAACCCCAGGACGAGGGAATATCAGAAGAGAGAGGAAAGGAAATTAACTTATGCAGTCAATAAATATACATATGGAGCATCTACTGTGTCTGGAAGTGAAACCAAAAGCTTGCTGCATGGGCCTGACCCCTCCACTCTCTTACCAGGCTGGCATATGCCACAACCCCTCAAAGCCTGGCCTCCATCTCTCTACTGAAATGGTTGCCTTGCATGTAGCCCCCAAGAGTTCCCGGGGTTAATCCAGGTGCCCTTTCCTCCATTCTTGTTCCTTACTACCTCTCTCATCACCTTTCTTCTCCTTTGGTTTCTCTGGGTAACTGTACTCTTCTGTTGTCCTCCCACCATTCTTACCTTCTGTTATGGGCTGAATAGGGTCCCCCATCCCCCTAAATCCATGTGTTGAAGTCCTAACCCCTTGTACCTCAGAATGTGACTGTATTGGGAGATAGGGTCTTTAAAAGTAATTAATGAGGTCATTAGGGTGGGCCCTAATTCTATATGACTGGTGTCTTTATAAGAGGAAATTAGGACATAGGCAGAAGGCAGCTCATGTGAAGACAGAGAGAAGAAGGCTATCTCAAGCCAAAGAAAGAGGCCTCAGAAGAAATCAACCCTGTTGCCATTTTGATCTCCGACTTCTGGCCTCCAGAATTGTGAGAAAATAAATTTCTGTTGCATATGTCACCCAGTCTGAGGTACTTTGTTATGGCAGCCCTAGCAAACTAATACATTCCCTATATTGTATGACAACAGATATTACACCCAAACATCCCATCCTCCTCTATAAATCCATCTGCATGGCTTAAACTATCATCCCTACCTCTCCCAATTTTCCACTCTGGTCGACATGTCCACACACTGAGACCTGGACACTCATCCAGATTCCAGCTCTGAATTAATACCTGCCAGACAATTCCTCTTGAATTGTTTGGCCAATCCTTAAGCCTCAAGAGATCTAGAACCACAGAATCTTTAAAGGCGAGTCCAACCACCTTGCTTTACAGATGAGGAAAGTGAGGCACTAAGTAAAACAAAACAAAACAGAAAACCAAACTCAGCTCTCTTTCTGACTTCCCTATACCTAAAAGCACCATGCATCTGGTTACCACTCAAAAATGTGAAGTCATCTTTTATTCTGCCCTTTCTTTCATACCTCATAGCCAATCAAAGAATGTCCACTTTATTCAAAAATCACTGCCTATTGTCCAGTGTTTTAGATCTATTTTGTTTTCTTCCCATAGATTAACTATTTTGGCACATTTATATTTAGGTAAGTACTGAATTTTTAGGCCTCAGTAGCCTGTTCTGTCAGAAAGGTTGGATAGCATTGAGGATAAGAACACAAGCTCTAGTCTCTCACACGGGTTTTGTTCTTGGTTCCATTCTGTGGCTTTAGATGGGTTTTCTGAGGCCTACAGCATAGGGATTTTGCAAAAATGGAATGAGGATTTGAACTCAGTAAGATCTGTCCTCAAAACTCTTTGTGCTGTATCATGCTACCTCTTTTTCTGGGAATATAAAAGGAATTGGTTCAGTTTCTGACAGTATGGATGACCTTCCCAATGAGAAAAATTTCAAACACTGAATAAAATATATATTTTTTCTTTCATAAATCCTTGCTTAATAGGCAATATGTAAGGAATATACAGAGGCCAAAAAAGAAATGAAAAGGGAACTCTGGAACATAACTGAGTGCCCAAGACAGTTAAAATTGATGGTATCTACCAAAACTTGGTGATTTGAAGCTTCCATTTTGATGAATACAAGGAATGAGGAGATAAAGCTTAAACCCACACAAGGTAAAAAGTCTAATAGAAGCCCCTCCAAAGGGTTAACAAAGAGTTACAATCTCTGTGTAAGGGTGAATGAGAAATAAATTCATGGCACAGAAGAGGCATCAAGGAAATTTGTATGACCAACTTTTGATACTGAACGAGGGAATGAAAACAAATCTCCCCTGAAAATTCATAACTACAAAGCCTCCACATGAGTTTATAGATTGAATTCATACTACCTGTACCCCATGTAATTTGAAAAACCTAAAGCAGAAAATTTAATTTAAGGAGCTCTTGTTTGGAATAAACCCAAGTAACTGGTGAAAGCAAATACAATTCCTCTTTGAAGGACTGCAGTTTCAACCCACGCCTCAAGGAATGCCCACAAAGTCCCAAGAAATTGAGCTTAGAGTTAAAAATCACAAAACACACAAGGAAACAAGGCACCATAAGTGAGAACCAGCAGAAACAACAGACAGTGTAATCAGACCCACAAAAATATGAGATACAGAAATTATGAAGTATAGAATATGAATAGGTATTTTAATATATTTCAAGAAATAAATGTGAGGTTTAAATACATGAGCCAGGAGCCAAAGACTATAGAAGGCAAAGAAGCCAATTGGGGAAAAAAAATTAAAAACTAGGATGAATTAAATAGCAGATTAGATACTGTTAAAGGCAGAATTTGTTTACTGGAAGATGAATATGAAGAAATCTAGAATGTGACCCAGAAATATAAAGAGATAAAAATGTGAAGAATTACATATGTGACATTAGAGGATAGAATAAGATGGTCTAATGCATATTTAATTGTATTTACAGAAGAAAATAAAGAATAAGAGGAAGTATTTGTAGAGTCAGAACCAGGACTAGAGTGAGGTGCCTAAAGCTAAATATTTATTTTAGATACTCGTTCACAGGTTCAATCCTGCATTTGCACAAACTCAAGAATGAGCACCTCCTTAAATTTGGTGCCCTAGGTACTTTACTGGGTTCACACTCGTGCTGGCACTGCTGAGAATTTTCCAAGTTGTTGTAAGTCATCAAATTCTGTGTCCAAAAATCCCAAGAAGGATAAAGAAAAATACTCACACCTATTTACGTAATAGTGAAAGTGTAGAGGGCTTGGGGCTAACACAGATCAACAGCAAAGAAACTACACTTTGACCATATACTATTCAGTAGCCATGATGGAAGCCAGAAGGGTATCTTAAACGTGCTGAGACAAAATAAGTGGTAATCAAGAATTTTATTCAAGAATTTAAATATGAGGATAAAAGAAAGTCATTTTCAAACCAACAAAACATAAGAGAATTTACTACAAACAGACCCTTACTAAAGGAAATTCTAAAGGATTAATTTCAGGCAGAAGGAAGACAATCTCAGAGAGAGGCTCTTATGAGAATTTTTTTTTTTTTTTTTTAAAGGAGGGTGCAGCTCACAGTGGCCCATGAGAGGATCGAACCGGCAACCTTGGTGTTATCAGTACCACGCTCTAACCAACTGAGCTAACCGGCCACCTTCAGACAGATGCTCTTATAGAAAGGAAGCTACCAGTGAACATTTGACTGTATAAAGAAACAATAATAATGTCTTATCTGTCGTGGGGAGGTGGGGAAGATAGAATGAAAGCATGGGACTATAACAGAATATAAATGCGGGGGGATTGAGAGGGGGGTGGTGACTTAAGCATTTAAGGTAAATGCTTAATGTAGTTTAAGGTACATTAAGAGGGTAAAAATTGTGATTAGGGGATCCACTAAAAGAATAGACAAAGAGACTATCACTTCCAAGGCAATCAATGGGAAAAAAAATGGGATGACTGAAAAACCTCAATCCATAAGAACACAAAAAAGTAAAAGGAAAAACAAAAAGAAATCAAATATATGGTGATGGAAGGAGAACTGACTCGGGGTGGTGAACACACAATGGGATTTATAGATGATGTAATACAGAATGGTACACCTGAAATCTATGTAATTTTACTAACAATTGTCACCCCAATAAATTAAAAAGAAAAAAGAAAAATAAAAGAAAAATCAGGGCATAGGGGAGGCTATGCCTGTATAGGGGAAGGGGGATATGGGAAATCTCTGTATCTTCCTGTCAGCTTTATTATTAATCTAAAACTGCTTTAAAAAATAGTCTTAATACACACACACACACACACACACACACACACACACCAGGACAAATAGCACAAAATAAAATAGAAAGAAATCTAACTAATTCAGTAATTTTCAGTTCTTACATAAATACATGCAAACTGAAAAGTACTCCTTTGCACTAAAAAGACAAAACTTGTCAAACTGGTTAAAAAACAAAATCCAGTCATATGTGCTTGTTACAGGTAAAACAAAGGAGTTAGGTTAAGTAGTTGCTCAAGTTTGCTCCTGCTTTATCCAGCCAATGTGATTTCTCTATAAAGTCAAACAGAACAACTTCGGTCATTTGAGGAGAGTCTGATAAAGAAACTATGTCCAAACAAGTGGGGAGAGTGTATGGAAACCACACGGATAGTGCAACACCCTGAAAACAGCACTCCGTTATCACCTCTAGGACTGAAGGGCCAAGGAAGTTTGGGCAGTTCCCAGAACCCATTCTGGCTCCTTCCAATCCATTTTCCACTAGCCAGAATAACACACTCCTTAATACCCATACTCAGACACTCACATCCACAGCTTCAAGCCTTTTTAGAGCATCCTACAGTTCTTGAGGATAAAATGAATATCCTAACATAGTCCCCAGTCTTTTGTGATCTGTGCCCTCTGATCTTTCTGGGATCCAAATCCACCTCATTTTCAGCCCTTTAGTCACAGTGGCCTTCTCGTATATCCTTGGATTCACCATGCATACTCCCTCCCACCTCAGGGCCTTTGCATATGCTCTTCTCAGCCTGGAATACTTCTCACTCCACATTCCAAATCCACTTATCACTACTCATCCTTTTGGTCTGAGCTCAAGTGTCACTTACTAGAGAAACTTTCCCAAAGCCCAAGCCTTCATTATACACCTTCAGGGCATTAATACTTCTCCTACAGAGCACTTAACACTGTTGTCATTTTCTATTTATATTTGTGCAACTATTTGATGAATGTATGTCCCACTAGACTGGAAGCTCCGTGAGGGTAAGAATGGCACCCTTTTTGCTCACTGCTGTACAGTGCCTGGCACCTAGTAGGAGCTCAATAAATATTGATGAAGGAATGAAAACATCCTACTTAAGAGAGGGGCACTTTACTCAGAAAGAAGTGTTATGTACCCTAAGAAGTTTGCCCAGTTTCATTACACAATTTGCATTCATTCATTCATTCATTCATTCATTCACAGATTATTAACTTGACGTTTCTCTGTATCAGACAGATTTAAAAACAGCTTCCTTCAAAGGCCTTTCCTCAACATAAAAATACTCCCTGCAATGTTTATATGGCAAGAACAGGTGGAAGAGCCTCCAACCCAGGGCAGTGGATAGCACCTCAGTAAACTTGGTGGGCAGTCAAGGTGGAAGACAGGGAGAAGTGCCGCGTGCTTGGCCCATCGGACCCAGCGCGAAAGTAGATGGATTGAACAATCAACCGTGAACTTTGACAAGGGCCCTAAATGGCGGCCGGGGCTGTGGCCAATGGCACCAAAGTGACCGAACTCTAACCATTTTTGCAAAGTGGGGCTGAGCGAGCTGAATTTGGTTGGCTCCAGACAATTGCTAACCAGAGAGAAAATCCTCTGCCTTAAAATTCCCATTTGGGAAAAGAACCAAAAGCATTTCCTTTGATTAATAACATGTACATCCTGTTCTCTGACTTGATTGACTTTACACATGAATGGTAATGGCTCTATGCCTCGGCTTCCTCATCATCATTGAGGAGGAAAACTTTTAGATTTTTTAAGAGCATCAATAATAGCAGTAGCAGCAACTAACATTTATTGAACATCACTCTGCCAGACTCTCTGCTAAGTTTCATATATGTGTGTGTGTGTGTGTGTATACACACATACACACACACACACACACAATCTTCACGTAAATCAGTTCATGTTGGTCCCTTGCTTAAAACCCTCCAATGACTTCCACTGATATTAAAATAAAATGCAAACTGTTTATCATGCCCTACATGAGCCAGCCCCTACCTATTTCTGCTGCTTTGTCTCAAACAACCCTTCCCCTCAGTTCCAGCAGTATCAACCTTCTTTCTACGATTCACATACACCACACTTTTGAGGTAGCCCTTCTGCCTGAAGTATTCTTCCATCAGATCCACCCAGGGCTGCCTCCTTTTAGTCTTTTGGGTCACAGCTCAGTCATACCGCGCTGACTCCCCTACCACCCTCACCCCATTGCTTGATCATAGCACCCTGTTGTATTGCCTCCATAGCATGTTTTGCTATCTGAAATTACTTTAACGATTTGTTTGCTCTGTCTCCCCTAACTAGAACATACATTCCATGCGGGCAAAGACTCCTCTGTCTTGTTTACCCCTGAATTCTGAGTGCCCAGAAAAGAGCCTAGCACAAAGTAGGCATTCCACAAACATGTCTCAAGTAAAGGGACCCTGTGAGATAAGAGCTACTATACTTATACCATTTTATAGATGAAGGACCTGAGGCTTAGTGACGTTGGGTGACTTGCCCAAGGTCAATGAAGTAGTAGGTAAAGAGAGGATCTGAGTAACAATCACACCCAGGTGTAACTGGCTGCAGGACTTATCCTCTTCATCACTAAAGAGACTGAGATTCATCCCATGAATCGTGTCCAGTACCCTCCCCACTACTACCCCCATATTCATCCTTTGTACAGAACCTGGCCAACGAAGCAAAGAGGCATAAAACAGTGCAGAATGTGAATTAGTACAACCATTTGGATAACTGTTTGAAAATACCTCCTAAAGCTGAACTAGTCCTCAGTATACATCCACAGATATACAAACATATGTTCTACAAAAGCCATGTACAAGAGTGTTCACCGAAGCAGTAGTCTTAAAAGCAAACACTGGAAACAATCGAAATGCCCATCAGTAGTGGAATGAATAAATATACTGTAGTATAGTCATATAAGGGAATACTATACAGCAATGAAAAAGAAACTACAACAGGCATGAATCTCACCAAAAAAAACTACCTACTGTATAATTCCACTTATAGAAAGATCAAAAAATAGGCTACATTAATCTGTAGTGCTGAAAGTTAAAATAGTGATTACCCTTGTGGGTGGAGGTGGGGTATAGTAGTGGTTAGGGATGGGAGTAGCATGAGTGGGGTCTACAAAATGCTGGTAGTGATTTGTTTCTTGACCTGGATGCTAGTTCCACAGCTGTATTCACTTTGTGAAACTTCACTGAGTCTTACACTTCTGCTCTGTGCACTTTCTGAATGTATTTGTTGAATCACATGAAATTGCCATCTTTGTACAACCATAAAAACTGGTTGAACATTGGCAATTTCATATAGTTCAACTAATGTTATACTTCAATAAAAAGATTACTTAAGGAAAAAAAAAATCCTGCCTTGCACATAGCACTATAAAAACTGGTTTTGAGAAAGAGCCTGTGCTTTCCAAGGGCTCCTTGGCAGGTGGTAAACAGGCTCAGCATGGTTGTAAATTCCTCCCCAGGGCCTGAGGCTGGTGCACTTGGCTGTGTACTCCAGAGTCTGGAGCCTGGACCAGACCCAGTGTGGTGAAGGAGGCCAGAAATGTCCTTGAGCAGAGATGAGCAACTCTAGCCTCAGGCCCAAGGTGTCAGTGTTTCTGGAATACACCGGTTTGCACCTGCCCTCACGGTCTTTGCACTCATGGACTTCCCTCTTGGGCACTGGCATGGCTCTTTTTCCTCAGCGTCAGACTGCCCAGAGAGGCTTTCCCCAACCTCCCTAAAGAGGCTAACTCCTTCCCCAATGCACTGTTACATCCCTTTATTATTCCCTTTGTGGATTTGATCTACATGTGAAATTATGCTATTATTTGGGTGGTCATTTTTTTTTTATTATCTGCTCTTCTCATTATAGTAAGTTGTATGAGAGCAGAGGATTTCCATATTATACAAGGTGTGATCAAACAATACGGTGAACGTTTAAATTTAAAAAAAAAAATTACAGGAAAAGACACACTGCCATTAATCCCCCTCAAAATACTCCCCCTTGCTTCAAACATACCTATCCCATCATTCTTGCCACTTTCTGAAGCAGTTCCTGGAAGTCCTCTTTCATGTCTTTAGTTGCGCTGTCATGGCTGCCTCGATGTCCTGAATCATTTTGACTTTGGGGAAGAGCCAGAAGTCATATGGTGACAGATCCAGTGAATAAGGTGGATGAGGACATAGTGTAATGTTTTTATTTGACAGAAATTGCCGTATACCAGAAGCAATGTGTGACACAGAGTGTTGTCATGATGGAGGATGATTTATGGCACACTTTAAAACATACCTTCTCTCAACCATAGCTCACACCCAACTGACTGCACCGAACAAGTTGAAACTTGTCATACACTGGTACTAAGGTTTGACATGCTGCTTCCTATATTGAAGATCCCTGCTCTTCCATTGGTTGGCACTTGGCAGCAGCATTCGTTGTAGTTTTTTATCACAATGGAAAGGTTCCGTGTCACACATGGCTTCTGATACAGCAATTTCTGTCAAATAAAAACATTGCAGTGTGTCCTCATCCACCTTATTCACTGGATCTGACACCATGCGACTTCTGGCTCTTCCCCAAAGTCAAAATGACCATGAAAGGAAAACATTTTGAACTGATTCAGGACATTGAGGCAGCCATGACAGCACAACTAAAGACACTCACAAAGAGCACTTCCAGAACTGCCTCAGAAAGTGGCAAGAATGATGGGATAAGTGTGTTTGAAGTGAGGGGGAGTATTTTGAGGGGGATTAATGGCAATGTGTCTTTTACTGTAATAACTTTTTAAATTTAAACACTCATTGTATTTTTTTTTTTTTTTTTATCACACCTTGCATTTGCTGTTTTACCCTCAGAGCCTGGTATGGCTGCTGGTACTTCAAAAGTGCTTAAACATTGGTTGAATGAATGATTGACCAAATGAAGTGGCATGAATGGAAGCCAGGGGAGAAAATGTGGCCCAAAGCACACGTGTCAAGTCAGGAAGAAGGGTGTAGTCCATCCCTCTCATGGAGTATGGGAGCCAAGCTAGGGCCTCAGAAGTCACTGGCCCCTCCAGAGGTCCAGACATCCATTCCTTGTCCCTGTGCTTCTCCCAGGGTCCCCAGTCTGGTTATCAGGGACTTTCTGTGATTTGCAAGCAAGGACCACCAAGGGGGCTGATTTGGCCATTGTTTTTTTCTTCTTGTTCAATGATCACACAGGTTGCTCTGGATTTAGCTCCCACATTGGAAATGGACAGTGTGCTTGCATTTTATGTGCATTTGAACTAACACAGATTTGAACTGTGCCGTATAAATATATTCATTAAAACCTTGATTCCGTTGCCAAAGCGGATACTATGCAAGTCTGACTTTACATTCACACTGATGAGGAAATCACTCTTGAATTATGTGAGGTCTTCAGGAATTGCTTTTTTTGTATAACATTCCACTGCCCTTCTCAGCAAAGAGCAAAAACCAAGGGTCTTGGAGGAAGGATGGAGAAGAGGAAGCTAGTGATCTGTATTATCATAACCAAATTAAAATCTTTAAAATTTCCACTACACAGAAATGACAGGACCACAAAAATAGCTGTGCACCTGGCTCTGAGCTAAGTTACTTTAAAAACATCATGCATTTAGTGCTCTGAAGCACTGAACAATCCTCTGAAGCAGATACTACAGTATGACTATCCCTTTTACAATAGAAGCTTGAGGAGATTAAGAATTATGCAAAATCACCAAGTGTTTAACATCCCCTCTCCAGACTGACACAAAAGAACCATCATTCAGCAAATAGTCAGCATTATATTACACTCTTTGCTACCACTGAAATTCAAGCATCTATATTGGCCATGGTTAAAATCAACTCTTTGGTGAATCAAAGATACACAGTTGAAAAATACCACTTTTGTCGTGCAGTGACAGCTACAGCATTATTACTTTAAGTATTCATTAATAAAGAAAACTTTCCTTGCACTTTAGATTGTTTTTCCTTTCTGAGGTGTTGATGCACCCAGATAAATGGGCTCCTCTTAAAATTCTAACTCATTCCTTGATCAAAATGTCTGGGTATGTTGAATAATGATCTAAGTGTGTATTTAGCACTTAACAGTGACCCAGGGCTATTCTAAGGCCTTTATGTGCATTATTCCACTTAAGTTCCACTCAACTCTTGGTGGTACTACTATTAGTTTTCATATTACAAAGAAGGAAACTGAGGCACGAAAAATTTGAATAACTTGTCCAAGGCTACAGAGCTTGTAAGGGTAAGACTGAACCCCAGCCATCTGCAGTTGGTGTCTGCACATCTGTCTTTCAAGCTCTCCAGCCTCCAAAGCTGAAAGAACAGAGTTCTCACCTGGGATCTGACACCTCCTTCCTTCCTCAGAGGATGAGGGGGCCCCTGGCTATCTTCAGTTGCTCTAGCACTTCCCGTCGTCCATCCTGTTTCTGGGCCTTCTGCCACTGAACCCCGCCTGGCTGAGTCTGTATTCTGCAGATCTGAGCTGCAGAGAAACTTTTCCAGGCCACCCAACCCAGGCTGTGGGCCCCCTCCTTCGCTCTCTGTACTCTCTAAGGCACTAACTACTGCTGTTAACTGTAATTAAATCATTCTTTGATCATTTATTTGTTTAATGTCTATCTCCCTACTTCACTACAAACAAGTGCTGTTCACAATTTCTATGTAGATGGGAGCAAGTAATGTGTTTGGGTTGGGGGCTTGGCTTTGTGTGCTTACTACCTGACAAAAGGCTAAAAAATGTCAATTGAATATAGAAATGAATGAGGGAAAGCATATCCCGGCCCTATCCCCACTGTGGTGTCACCATTTGACTGTAAGCTCCATGAGGACAACAATAGTATCCATTCCTCTTATCACTGTAACCCCAACACCTAACACCGTGCCTGACATACAGGAAGAGCATAATAATTTTCTGTGGAATTGATAAATAATTAAAACAGCGCCTCTGACTTCCTATTTGGAAAAGAGCAAGAAGACAGCTTTTTAAAGCAATATTATAGAGAAAAACGTGCTGAGCATCGGTCTGGAACACAGTAAATGCTCATAAATGTCTATTATTGAATTGGAATTTCTGCCTCTCCTCACTCCCACTAACTCAGCTCCCAGGTGCTGGCCAGGCCAGGAGCTTAAGATAAGAGGGCAGAGCCCAGAACTGAACCCACTCCACTCGCCTGGCCAGAATCTGGTGGGGGTGAAGACACTTACACTGAAGTTGGGGTGAAAAGACTGTAATTAGCCTGGGCAGGAATGCAAGATTGTTCAGATTTCCCTCTAGTAGGAAAGTTATACCGGGTGCTCGCTTTGGCAATAAACTAAAATAGAACGATACAGAGAAGATTAGTATGGCCCCTGCACAAGGACGACGCGCAAATTCACAAAGCATTCCATATTTTTGAGTACAACATAAGGAATATAGTCAATGGTATAGTAACAGCTATACACGATGTCAGAGGGGTATTAGATGTCTGGGGGAGGGGGGAGGGCGGGGAGCACTTTGTGACGGTTGTAAATGTCTAACTACTACATTACTTTGCACTCCTGAAACTAATTTTTAAAAAGTTTATTAGAACTAAAAATGTTAAAAAAAAAAAAAAAAAAAAAGAAAAGAAAAGAAAAGAAAAGAGAAGAAAAGAAAAGTTATACCGGGAAGAGACTGAGCAGTTTTGGAATGAACAAAGTCAGATGAAGTAGGAAAAAAAAAAAACCCCAGTACAGGCCTATTGGCTGCCCGATCCAAAAGAATGCGGTGTCTTCAACCTCTTAAGGAAAAACTGTTTTGCATTCCTCTACCATCTTTCACTCTGTCCCCTCACCCACTGGGTTGTGCGCTGCTGACGAGGTTTAAAACACAAATCAGAGTGTGTCACAACCCTGCTTCAAACCCTTACGAGGATAATATCTGAACTCCTCACGGGGCCAACTTCAACCTTGTTCATCAAGCTGTGGTCACAGAGGCCTCTGGTCAGCACCTCCATGTCAGGCGTGTCCCCACACAGGGCCTTCACCCAGGCTCCCTCTGCCTGACGTGTCTCCTCTTTCAGGCTCACTCCTTCTCAGTCATAAGGACTCAACTCACAATCACAAGCCCCTTCTCAGGAAGATACTCCTTGATGCCCAAATTAAAATCAGGTCCTTCCCGACTCCCCAGACCCTCTGATCCTGTTTACTCACCCCACCCCCCACCCCCTGCCACCTTGTGCTTATCGTGCCTCAAATCTCAAATCTGTCTGTCTCTCTAAAAGACTGTGATCTCCACAAGGGCAGGGAGGGCTGTCAGTCTGTCACCACTGACTCCTCAGAGTCAGGCCAGGCCCCAGCACAGAATACATGAATGAATGAATGCACAAATGAATGAATGAATTTGTCATAACATGCTTGAAACCTCTTTTCTCTTTAGGTTCCAAGTAGGAACAGGATATGGTCCCCAGTGCCCGCCCAAACACTGAATCACACTCTGCTCAGGCATCAGAGGCTTCTCCCAGTTCAGCACTGGGGTCGCTTCCATCTTCTCCCCATCCCACCAGGGCTGGGGTCTCCTTACCTTCTCCTTCAGGAAAGCTGAGAAAAGACCAGAAATGGAAGGAACACTAATAAAGGAAACAGGACAGTGAATCCCCCCCACCCCCACCCCCACCCCCACGCTCCCCAACCCCTCAACACCCTGATTTTCTTCCATAGTTTAGAAAGGACTTATTATTCCTATTCTTTTAATTGTTGAAGAAGGCCTTATAAGTGAGCACTGGCTAGAAAATTAGTTCCAACTTTACTTGTTCAACGTGCTTAAATGACTTGTAAGAAACAGGTTTTTAAGTTTGTGATGCTGAAGGGGTGAGAGCAAAGAAGAAATAACGGGGTTGCAAAAATTTAGAAAATCAGCACTACAATGTACTAGATCTTCCATTTACCAGATACAGGACCGTTGGCCTCAATTTCTTTCTCTGACAAATAGGAATAATGATATTGAAATTTAATACCTGTCAAGGGAAGTCCTGAACTGTAAAATACTCTTATTGTCTTCAGAGTTTTCCTCTTGGTTTTAAGGAAGGTCTTGGCCTTAAAAGACTGAGTTCCCCTAGGGAGGGCCTGTTCTGCACCCCCAGGAGCTGAGTAAACCAATCACACTGTAAAGGTAAGTATGGAGAAGGCATTTTAGACTGGGACTCGGTGACCTTGGGTTCTGGTCTGGGTTTGCAAAATGCCCCTCCGCTAACTGTCTCCAGAGCCCCAGACCCAGCTCCAGGCCAAGGCCAGACCTCCGTCCTGGGCTGGAAGCCTGTCATCGGCTCCTCTGACAACAGCCGAGTACAGTCCTATGGTGGTGTAGTTAGAAAACGAGGCGCACTAGCCTCACAACCTCCCGGTGAAGCCACAACACCCGCAAGACAAAACTTCCAGGGGATTCAGGCCCTGGCCCAGCTTTTATCCCTGCATCAAAGCCACCCCCTACCCCCAATTCCCCGGAGGCTACTGCCTCCTCGGTTCCTGGGCGGAGCTGGGCCTGCTGCGAGGGCTCCCGACTTTCCCTGAGTCAGGCCTAACGGCGGGGCCTTTCTTTTCACCGGCCAGAGCCGATACGCTCCCCCCGCGCCCCCCCCCCCCATCATTAACTGCAAAGAAAGGATCCCCGGCCATTTCCATTTCCTCTGCGGCTCTAGAGCCCTGTTATTTAATCCCGTGGCCACCCCGGCAGCATCCTCTGAGCGGCCGGCTCCACCCATCCACCTGGCCAATTCTCTGCCGCTCCCGCTTCTCCCGAGGGGAGCTGGAGGGGGTGGTTGGGGAAAAGCGCCTACAGCAGCAAAGAGCCGAGGCCTTCGGTGCTTCAGGCCCTCATCCCTTGAGGGCTGCGAAAAGCACCGGCGTGGACAGGGTAACTAGAGCTGGTCAGGGCAGCAAAGGGCGGACAGACGCCGGGGTACTGCGGACATTACACTGGGGGTGGGCAAGGGGTTTGCTGCGGGTCAAAAGTCAGGTCTCCTCTAGACTAGCCAGCATCGCCCTGGAGGATACTGGAGCCGGAAGAGCCCTCGGCCCTGTCGCTGTCCACACCCAAGAAATGGGGGGGAGGGGTGGTCTGCACTCACTCAAGGGAGACTCAGCCTCAGGAAAGAAACCAGATTCACTCAGCAACCCCCACGCCACCCTTCTTTGATATGGACGTTTGACGTTGTCTTGATTTTTGGTAAACGCAGCCTCAAGACCCCTCGCCCCCGACGCTCCTAGTCTAGAGAAAGAGAAGGCCCCCAGCAGGGGTCTTGCAGTTCCCCCGCCCCCACGACTGCCTGCGGCGAGTAAAGATCCCTAGATTTAGGTGTGTCGTCTCCCTGCCCCCTCTCGGCCTAGGATCCAGAGGCCGCATGCCCCCTCCCTCCGCCCCCAGCGACACTGACGGTTCTTGCCCAGGCCCGCAGTGGCGTGAAGGTGGCCTTTACCTCCTTTCGCAGGCTGGGAGGGGGTACAGCCCGCGCAGCTGAGCCAGCTGCAGCAGTCGCCGCCGCCCTCCATTCATTTAAAAAAAAAAAAAAAAAGGCAACAACAACCTCCACCCCTCTTTGTAAAAGAACGACGGCCCCTGGAGGAGCGAGAGCCAGCCCCAGCAATCACGGGTTAAGTTCTTTTCCGGCCCCCCATTCATAAAAAAAAAAGAAAAAAATGAGTGCGGCGCATGCGCGCGCAGGGTCTCTTGTGCCCACCCATTCATAGAATCGCGAGCGGCGCGCGTGCGCACTAGAGCTCCCTTCCCTCCCATTCATAAAAAAGCCATTTTCCCAGGCAGTGGTTGCAACATCGCCGCGGAGGCAGCGAGAGAAGCTGACAGCGCGGAGCTGGCGCTGCGGAGCGCAGGAAGCTGTGTGGGTTCCTCCCGCCGGCGTCTGCGAGGACAGCGGCGTCTGACCCACTTGGGTTCGGGGATTTGCACAGACGTGGAGCAATGCTCGTGACTCTGAGGCTCCTCAAAGTAAGTCCCTGGCCGGTCTCAGGGTCCGAAACTGTCCCCCTCCGAGCCGCGACGCGACTCCCCTTCGGGCTGGGGCAAATGGTGCGCTATTTCTAGGCGCTCCTCAGTGTTCCTTCCCTCTCCCTGCGCCTCCTTGAGCCGCTGCGGTGCGCCGCAGCTCCGGGACGCCCTGGGCTGGGTCGGCACGGCGCCGGGGGTGTCCATAGCCTGCCACCGCCGTTTCCGACCCCTGGGCATTGCCAAGCCCGGCTTCCCCGCTGTCTGCGACTCGGAAAGCCTGGTGCGTGCCCCGGGAGTTTGCCTCTGTCCTGGCTTCTTTCCTTCTCCTGCCACCACCCGCCTCGGGCTCTGGGCTCCGTCAGGAGCCAACTCTTGGGTCCGGCGAGTGCCCTCGCCCTGGGCGGCTCGCCCACCCCGGGCTCGGTGCCCACAGTGCCAGCTCTGCCATAGATTTTCCTAGCCCGCCGCAGCGGCCTATGCTCGACGTGGGTTTTTCTGTCCCCTTCGGAGCCGTGACGAACTGGCTTTTCTCCCCTTCTGCCTACCCCCTCGATGGTCAGCGCCGGGCTGGCCCGGGACTGGGCATTTCTGCTCTCTGGCGAGGCGGTTCCTGGCCGTCTGACCTTTGCTCTGCTGCCGCATTTTATGCTGTGCAACTGCCTTGCAGTTGCCTTTACCTTCCTCGGCCTCTGCAGGGCCTGAGGCTTCTCGGCCTCCTCGTGCCTCCCTATCCCCAGGCACAGAGCTGTGCCAGGCTTTGAGGCCCCGGGGCCGCGCTGGGGCTGTGGTGGGGGCTGAAGGTGCGTTTACATAACGCCGGGCTTGTGGGAGGTGGAGGAAGAGGTTGCGTGCGTAGGAGAGATAAGGCTCCCGCTTTCCCTCCTTCCTTCTTGGTGGTACCAGGCTTGACAGCACCCGAGAAAAGAGAAGGATAGAGACGGTACGTTCTGAAAACTCTGAATCGCCAAGGCCACGGGGGCCATGAAAGGGGGGGCGAGGGCGGATTTGGCCAGCCAAGGCAGCTGGAGCTTGGCTCCATCACTGGGGCCAGGGCTGTGCCCAGTTCCCCCTCTATGCAGACGATCAAAAAGCATTTAGACAGTAGCTGCTGTTGTGCAAGAAGGCGGTTTCTCAGTTCTATTTGATTGGGGGCTGGGGGTTTTGGGCAGAGGAGGGAAGAGAGGCAGAAAATGGTTGCGTGGCTTGGTGGGCTGAGCGATGGACGGGAGAAGCGTACTGGATTGGAGGGGCTGGATGGTGGGGAGAGGGAAGAGCTGCTGGCTGCCTCTTTCACCAGCTGCTGGATGGGCATCCATATTGCCAGGCCTGGGTGAGGGCAGGAGCCTGCCTTCTGGCTCATGCAGGTTTTGGGAGCCCTCAGTATGGTTTGTGTTGAATGGAAAGGTGTGGGTTCAGTGGGGTGGCCAGATCCAATGGGGACAACCTCTTTCCTGCCTGCAAATCAGTGTCACCAGTATGGGGAGGGGCAAGAAGAAGTACATGTCTGTCTGGTTAGCTGACCAAGGCTCACCAATCTTTCTGATAAGGCTCCGAGATGCAAAGCTAGAAGGAGAAGGCCCAGAGCATTTAGGAAATGTGGCCTTATCAATCACTTAATAAGCTCGCTCTGGCCTGAAGCCCTACCCATATTGCACTGGTGATTTCACAGTGTTTAGAGTTCTCTGGGTCATCACACAAATGGAGCATAAACATCTGAAATTTTCAGCTTTTCGCTCCTTCGTGTGTGAGTGTGGGGTGGAATAGGAAAGGAAGGGCTGCAGTTGCGCCCCCCACCCACCACCCACTTTCTCTTAGCAGACGAGTGATAAAGAAGTTGTAGACACGTCCAGTGTGAAATTAATTTCCTCTTTCCCAGCCCATGGGAGGGTGTTCATTTGCCAAGAGGTGCCAGGCGAATCTTAATGTGAGCAGTGCACACACTGACCAACTGAGCTGCATGGCCAGCACCAGATAGGGAGCATTTAGGTGGCAGATTTCTGATACCTTGATGGACAAATGTTGGTCAGCTAGGGTGAGGAAGACATTAAAGACATCTCTTGATTATCTTCCTTTTTAGATTCTGAACTCAGGAGTCATTTCCCTTTTTGTGGAGTATAAATGCTCTCCTCATTCCCACGACCTTTTCCAGATTACCCTCTGAAATGGCAATGTCTCCTTAAAGCTCTGGTTGGGCTTGGTGGGAGGAGACGGGACACAGAAAGATTCCTGGCTAAAGCTGGGCAGAGGCTGGGGGCTTGGTGATTATTTGGAGCTTGCAGATGTCAGTTTTGTTTTCAGCCATCTAGAATAGGTGAAGAGATGAGGCTCTTTGGAATTCTGCCATCTGTCCAGTTCTGCTCAGTTCAAATTCTTTACTTCCCACTCTGGTAAACCTAACATTGCCACTGCCCAGAGGTTTGGCTGATTTTAATAACAAATGAAGGGAGCCTTTCAGTGCAAAATTTGAAAGTCAGTGGTTTACAAAATTAAGAGAGGGGGGACACCCATTAATCCTCTAGAACTGGCCCTCAGGAGTGCTGCTCTGGGGGTTAATACTTTAGGATCACTTGTGGGGACTTCTCTTCCAGTTCTTGTTGCTAAAAGTCCCTTGGTGTGACATTTTCTGGCCCCGACAAGCATTTTTCTTTCCTCAGGCCATTGGGGTAGGGCCCAGGTGTTGATACCAAGGAGGTGTAGAAAGGAGCCGCCTCCTTTTCTTGAGAGAAGTTCAGCGTTCTTAGAGAGTTGTGGCATTTTAATTTGTATATAAACCCAAAGTGCCTGTCATCTGGTGCCTCCTGAGGTGGAAGTTCCTTGAGAAGAAACCTTGGGTAAGGATTCTTGCACAAACCTCTGGATCTAGTTGAAAATTTGTATTTGAAATGTAGACATGACCGTGTTTTTAAGGAAGGAGAATGGCAAGAGTGAAGGTTCTATCTCATGGCCAACCTGGATCTTCCCGATAGAAGGGAAAGCAGTGATTCATTGGAACATATGTTTGCTCTTTCCAAAGAGCCAGAGAAAGAAGGTGATGAAGAGCAACGTCCTGAAAACTGTTTTACTCCAAGGTCAGAGCCGATGGTGATTAGGAAACCTGCTAAGGTCAGGCCCTAGTCTCCCCTTTTGCAGAATAGGGAGAACCCTAGGGACTGGGGCTGTGCTCCTTGTTCCTCGTGGGCACCTAGTCGGAGGCCCTGGCTATACAGGTACTCCTTTCTACACAGGAGGTGTGGGAGCACTGCATGAGGTAAGACGTGGCATATTCTTGGGGTCTGGGGCCACCCTGCAGATCCGGACAGCTGACAAGGCTGGGGATGTATCCGGGACATGTGTCTGGGCTTAAAAAGCTCCACCGCTCAGCTGTGGTCACGATTGTTCTTTCCAAGGACAGTCAGTGGAGGAAGCAAGGGCACTGGGGAGGACGCACAGATGTGTTGGATCTAGTGGAGGAGGGAAGGGGCCCTTCTGGGGCAGGTGGCCATTTGCAGAAGAAGAGTGGTTTCCCTTGTCTCCCTCGTCGGCTAATCTTTCTTTTTCTGGTGGGCGGAAGGGGGAGTCATTTCCTGCCCCATCCCAGGAGTAAGCTAAAATCTATTATAAGTTCATTTGTTCGTGGAGGGTGGTGAGATAAATACAAGGATCTTGGTGTCAGGGAGAGGGGGCTCTCCCGTGGGGGTCTAGGTTTCTGGTCCGTCCCCCCCAACTTTGATGTGGGCCAATTGTTCCAGTGTGAACAGGCTTCTTCTAGCCCCATTCTTCTCTCACTCTTGACTTCTAATCCCTCTTTAAGGGGATCTGAGCAGACAACAATTATGGGGGTAATACCCTGAAGCCGAAATTTGAAGCCAGTGAGAATACCCAGAGCCAAAGTACAAGGAGACCTCTCCTCCATCCTCTGGGCCCTGGGGCTTGGAGCACAGCTGATTGGTTGTGGAAGAGGAAGAGAAGAAGATTGGGAAGTGATAACTGGTGATGGGACAGAGTGATGAAAAGCAGCTGTTTTCTTTTGTGATCGCGAACAGATTATGGGGAGAGGTGAGCTCCCTAGTGCTGGCGCTGGAGTGGGAGGTGGTGGGGAGGAGTACAGAATCTCAGACAGATCCAGCTGCCTAAATGCTTTATTCTCCTACTGGGGCCATTCTCAGCAGAGATGCAGAGATTATCTTCCTCACTAGGGTGTAGGGAAGGCAAGTCCTTGGCTTCCTGCCCCCTCATCTTTAAAGACTTTTTTTGAAGCAATCAGTCATTATTTGGTTGGAGCTTAATTGACTAATCTGGGATGTTGTCACAAAGAACCAAGTGGTAGGATAGGTGGATACTAGGGGCGGGCAATCTCTCTGGCAGCCTAGAGACGCTTCTTAATGAGCTGTGAAAGGGTTAAACAACCATCACTGAAAGAACCTGCTGAGACTGAATGGGGTAGTGCAGAAACTGCCCATTCACTCTTAGCCTCTTGCCAGTTTGTCATGAGCTGACCTGCAGTTTTCTAAGCACAACTGTCAGGTTTTCCTAGTATTTCCCAACTCCTCTCCTCAGGGGGAAGTCAAGGGGAAAGGAAGGGGTGGGTGGGTGGCCTGGACCTTTAACATGCGCCTTGGTTCTTTTCAGCCAGCCTGTACGGAGCAGTCCAGTGCTCATCCCCACCCGACAGGTACAAACGCAGTTTCAGGCTCACAGGGGGCCCAGCTGCAAGCGCAGGTCTGTGTGCACCGGGCTTTCCAGTGTCTTGCTGATTCAGTATTCTAGGCCTCTTCTGGCTTCCTCCAACACTGGCTCCTCCTTCCCTTCCCCCTTCCCCACAGACCAGAAAGCCCCATCCATGAAGAAGCCCTAGGGACCCTTAAGTTCAGCTTTATAGGTGGGAGGAGAGAGAGGGGATTCCCTCCCACTGCAGGGTTTTCCTCTTAGGAACTGCTTTGTGGTGAGGTCCTACAAGTGGGACCCATTCAAACTTGAAGAAAACTGAAAATGAGAACACTTAGTAAATTGGGAGGAGGGGCGGGGGGCGGGGGCGGATAGGCGGTGAGGTGACAGAAGGGATAGCAAAGAAAGTGGAATTGGAAATGAAGATAACTTGAGCTGTAAGCCTTCCTTTAATGACAGATTTCAAACCCCCGTCTCTGCTGTCCACACTGAAAATTCCCCTAACTGGGGGCCAGTCTCCTGTCAGCCCTGCCTGGCTTCATTTCCCTGCTGGTTTGGTTAAGAGCCTGAAAATAGCCTGATGCGGTTCCTGAGGGCTGGTGGCAAACTAGGGAGACTGGTGTCGTTCATGGCTATGAAAGTGACTGACACTTTGATGCCTTTCCATGAATAACCAGAAGTTATTGTAAGTCAGGACTGCAGGGCTGAGACTGCAAACTCTGGAGCTCCTGCTACTGGGTTTGAACGCATCCCTGATCACTTGCCAGCTCTGTGACCCTTTGTTCTTCCTTTTTTTTTTCCTCTGCGAAATGGGTGCTATCCTCCTCAGAGATGGTGAGGATTACATGAGAAAAGCAGGGAGGGCTTAGCACAGAGCCTAACACCAAGAAATGTTTCATAAATATCAGCTGCTTCTATAATTATTATTTATTATTATTAGAAGGATGGAGTGGAGTGAAAGTTTTCTTTCCTCATACTAATCCATAAGACCGCCACCTAAAACTCCATAGAGGTGCTTCTCTGGCTAAGTGGAGTGCTGGCTTTGTTTCTCTGTCCACAGTCTTCCAAATTGGCCATCAGTCTTCCAAACAGCCTAAATGAGGCAAAGCCTGCTCTCTCCTATTTATATTATAAATCTCTTCCTTCCTTGCAGGGGAAGCAGAGTACATATTAAACTGCACTTAAGTTCAGCAGCCGTTGCTTAGACTGGAGAGTGGGTGTGTCCCAGGGAGCAGAGATTCGAGATTGATCTTCGAAGCCAATTGAGGATTGGATTTTTTTTTTTTTTTTTGCTTTTGAGACATCATTTAGCTGTGCTGAGGGGTAATCACACTGGCTGCTCGGAAGTTGTTTTTCTTTGTCAGCCAAATGAATTCAGCCCTCCTGCGGAGGGTCTCTGCTAATGGGGAGGTAAGGCCATGAGGCCTGAGATTTGAGCAGTACAGCTCTGAGCCAGCTGAGCTGGTTGGCCAGGAGGAATCCTGATCCAGGTTACGATAGGGAAGATGTATTTTGTTTTTTCAATTCAAGATTTTTTGTTTTGTTTTTGTTTTCATTTTTCTTGTAATTTCATTTTTCAATTATAGCTGACATACAACATTATATTGGTTTCAGGTATACAACATGGTGACTAGACATGTATGTACCTTATAAAGTAATCACCCTGGTAAGTCTAGTAGCCATCTGACACCCCACAGTTATCACAATATTATTGACTACATTCCCTATGCAGTACTTTACATCCCTGGGACTATTTCGTAACTGCCAATTTGTACTTCTTAATCCCTTTCACCTTCTCCCCCCAGCCCCCAACCCCCTCCCATCTGGCAACCATCAATTTGTTCTCTGAAGCTACAAGTTTGTTTCTGTTTTGCCTATTCATTTTTGGTTTTTTAGATTCCACATACAAGTGAAATCATATGGTACTTGACTTTGTCTGACTTACTTCACTTAGCACAACACCCACTAGGTCCATCCATGTTGTCGCACATGGTAAGATTACATTCTTTTTTATGGCTGAGTAATCATGGCACAGATGTGCCACTTTATCCATTTGTCTATCGATGGACACTTAGGTTGCCTCCATATCGTGACTGTTGTAAACAATGCTGCAATGAACATGGGGTGCATATGTCTTTTTGAATTAGTGTTTTGGATTTCAGGGAAGACGCATTTTAGAATAATGCCTGCTGGAGCCATGCTGGATGCAGCCTGTCCCGAGAGCTGAGTCATCATGGACCAAGCTCTCATTCCCGTGTCTGGCCCCAACTGCAGACCCAGATGTTGACACCTGCCTCTGGAGGGTGATGGAGACCTTCTAACACCAATTTCCCCAGTGCCAGTAGCTGCTGCTCCCACCACGGTGTCCTGGTGGGACTTTTCCCATGTATCTGCCTTCTGATTCCAGGACCTGCTAAAATCCCTGAGCATTGCTCATGCCTTTTGCTTCATCCATAGAAAACGTGGCTGTTTTTAAAGAACTCCAGGAACAGAATTGGGGAAAGGAGAATGGGTCATCGGGTTGGGGCAAGTCCCTATCTTGGTCCTAAGAAATCTTGGTCCTAAGAAACAAGAGTCCAACAACATGGGGCAATGCAGCCTTTTAACTGCTACTGACATTTTGTTGGCAATACCCTGAGTATTCGTGACCTGAGTTTCTAGAATAAGGGAATTGTGTTGTCTTTGTCCAGGGTGGAGATTCTGGCTAAGGCACCTCTTGGCTGGCGCCAGAGAGTGTTACCCTGTGCCTCTGTCAGCATTTCCCATTCTTAGGCCTCGTCACCCCTTTTCCTCCAGGTAAAGGACCTGGGGGCTCTTAACCCTCTTCTGTTGACTCCAAACCCATTTATTCTAGAAGCAAGGCTTTGGAAGCCCTGCAAAGTGTAAGTGGGCTGAGGTAGTAGCACTCTCTGAAGTTCCTCCCCTATGGCCAGCCTGATCCTTGGAAAAACTCCTCCTAGTAGGTGCTTATTTGACATTCCTCCATCCAGCCCTGACTACAGGAGGCTGCCTTTGGTGAATGACAGTGAATGACTACTTCTTGGTGACGGACCCACCACTGGGAAGGAAGCCTCCCATTTGAAGATGATGCTCTTTTCATCTGAAGGGAATGTAGAAGCAGGAGGCAGGCGCTGCCCCTAGGCAGACTTTCTCCAAGATGGGAAAAACCATGCACAGAAATACTAGCATCTTTTAAGTAGGTAGGGCGATGAGAGCAAAGCCAGAATCCATGCCCTATGCAAATGGGAAATACCAGTTGATGGAGCACTGAACCTTGTAGAAAAGACTTAATGCTTTTTGCATTTGACAGTGTGGGTGCTATACAGATGAGAATCCTGTGAATAAATGCCCTTTTAATCCTCTTCATGAACTTTGTATCCAGAGCAGCTCTTCATTTTGGACAGGCATCTAACAATGTAACCATTTCTGATCAAACCTTTGTTTCAAATAAGGGAAATATGATACTGAGTTGCTTTGAATACCTTTCATTTTTTTCCTCTTCACTCTTTACTTATAGACATTGATAAGTCACCTGGGGGAGGTGTCATTCTCCTGTGATTGGAATATTGGGATGGGCCGACTGTGTCCCAAGTCTGGATCGGTATGGAGTTAACTGGAAGAGGAAACGAGTCTACATCCCCTTCTAAGGCATCACCTTGGAGAGAAGATGAATGAAAGGGCCGAGGCCCAGGGTCTCAGCTCTCCTAAGGAAAACATCATTAGCATCTTGAAAAAGCATTTACCAAAACCCCCACCCCATAACACGTTAATACAATGGCCTTTTTTCTCCAGACAGTTATCTTCCCCTTCTATGATACACCCTGTTCCGTCCCCCACCCTCACTCCCACCCCCTGGTAGAATCTTCCCAGAGTCTAATCTTTCTCTTGGATTCCAAATCGTGTCCCCTTGGGCAGAGGTCTTGGCCTTCTGCTGCTATTTCTTTAAATTGATCTCCAGCCGAATTCCGAATGTAAAGGTCAGCAGGCAAGGAAATGGCACTTCTAATAGAAAACAATGTGCACTTTCTAAATCTGAACCAAGCCGTTTCCGCTCTTTGATTTAAGTGACTTCCTGGGGTTCCGTGTCAGGCACTGCAGTTGAATCTCTGGCCTGATTCCAACTTAAAATTGCACTCTCTCGGTGAAATTAGAAACTGATCCAGGGTTGGCTTAGCTATTCTAGTAAATAGCATTTAGGCTGAATGTTCAGCTCAGCACTTGGAAATGGGCAATGTGAGTGCCCCTCAAGAGGATTTCCCATCCAAGTTGTCAGAAGCACACCTACCCAGGGGTTATTAGCCACTGGAGGTTGCGGCTCTTAGAAGTGCTTGTAATAAGTTAATATCCTGGACGTGAAGGCATCAGATATAGCCCTTCCTTCTCTTGTAACTATCTGAAATAAAGGCTTTTGTTTATCCAGTTGATAAACGCCGTGGGAGCACACAAGGGCTGCCTCTCCGAGTCACCACATCCTCAGCACTCAGCACAATGCTTGGCGTGTAGTGCTTATTAGTGCTCAGGAAATCGAAACTGTTGCTCTCTGGGATGGTGATTAATGACTGAGCACTTGCTGTGTCTGCCAAGCAAAGTGCTAGGTACTGGATATGCATTTTCTCTTTTAATCCTCACAAGAACCCATTTTACAGTTGACAGAACTGAAGCATAGAGGTTAATAAACCTCATTCTCAGCGACACGGAGAGGCAGCGGGGAGGATTTAAACTTGGATCTGATTCCGGAGCCTGCCTGTGTTGATGACCATGGGGCTATCTCTCTAAAGGAGCATGTTCCACGGGGATTATAAACCTGAACTTGGATAGCCCAGGTTTGAGTCCTGGTTCTGCTACTGATAGTTTTGTGTGACCTTGGACAGGTTACTTTGAACGTTAGTTTTCTATAACTAGAAAAGGGATAATAATAGAAGGTACGTTTTAGGGTTATTGTGAAGAGTCAGTGACTTAATATTCATGGTGCTTAGGAGAGTGGCTGGCATATATTAAGTGCTAAATCAGTGTTATTTCTACCACTTAACTATTATTACGGTCGTTATTAAACGTCGAAGCCTCAGTGCTGGAGAGCCCACCAAGGGAAACCAGTTCCCGGTTCGTTTGGGCTCCCAAGGACCTGATGGGGGCGGGGGTGTTAACAGGCCAAACACTGATGCCTGGAATCCATTCTCTCTTCCTTTTCCCCACCCCCCAGGGCCCCTAGAAGCCTGTTTCTCAGCGCAGTCCAGGACCTCCAGCCCAATGGAGCCCCCGATCCCACAGAGCGTCCCCTTGACTCCCAGCTCACTCATGGTCCAGCCCCTTCTTGACAGCCGAATGCCCCACAGCCGGCTCCAACACCCACTCACCATCCTTCCCATCGACCAGATGAAGACTAGCCATGTGGAGAACGACTACATAGACAACCCTGGCCTGGCACCCCCCACCGGCCCTAAGCGGACCCGGGGTGGGCCCCCGGAGCTGGCCCCGATGCCTGCCCGCTGTGACCAGGACGTCACCCACCACTGGATCTCCTTCAGTGGGCGCCCCAGCTCTGTGAGCAGCAGCAGCAGCACGTCCTCTGACCAGCGGCTCTTAGACCACATGGCACCACCGCCGGTGGCGGACCAGGCCTCCCCGAGGGCTGTGCGTATCCAGCCCAAGGCTGTCCACTGCAAGCCGCTGGACCTCAAGGGCCCAGGAGTCCCACCAGAGCTGGACAAGCACTTCCTGCTGTGCGAGGCCTGTGGGAAGTGTAAGTGCAAGGACTGCGCGTCCCCCCGGACGTTGCCCTCCTGCTGGGTCTGCAACCAGGAGTGCCTGTGCTCGGCGCAGACCCTGGTCAACTATGGCACCTGCATGTGCCTGGTGCAGGGTGTCTTCTACCACTGCACCAACGAGGACGATGAGGGCTCGTGTGCTGACCACCCCTGCTCCTGCTCCCGCTCAAACTGCTGCGCCCGCTGGTCCTTCATGGGCGCCCTCTCCCTGGTGCTGCCCTGCCTGCTGTGCTACCTGCCCGCCACCGGCTGCGTGAAGCTGGCCCAGCGCGGCTACGACCGCCTACGCCGCCCTGGTTGCCGCTGCAAGCACACGAACAGCGTCATCTGCAAGGCCACCGCCAGCGACGCCAAGGCCTGCAGACCCGACAAGCCTTTCTGACACTTTGGGTCGAAGCCCCCGCGCTCCCCCTGGAAACTTGGGTCCCTTCCGAAGCCCGAGAAGACCGCAGCGAGGCCAGAGGCTTTCGTGTCCTGAGGCTGACCTTGTCTGTCTGCCTGCCCAGCCCGAGCTTCTAAAGACACAGAGACCCCCCCGTCACCCACCCTCTTCCCCAAAAGGATGAAGAAGCACTTTGGGTTTTTTTTCAGGGTCCTGGAACTTTGTGTCAGACAGACAGTGGCAGGGGCGTGGTGTGGTGTGGGGGGATTTTTTTTCAGAAGACGGAACACAGATGTGGCCACATATCCGGAAGTTGCAGCTGCTTGAATGCCTTCCCAGTTCTCCCGCCTCTCTCCCTCCCCCCCCTTTTCCATTCTCTTTGGCTGCCTGGGAGGAACCATTAACTGAATGGCCAGGGGACCTTCGAAGAAGACCCTTGGAGTCTTGACGTCTATACCTTCTTCTCCTCCCCTTCTTACCCCACAGTGGAATATCTCGAGGAAGGTGTAGTAGACCCTGGCAGTCCCTGTTGTACATACTCGGGAGCCCCTGAGAACAGGACGGCCCGGGCGTTAGCCCAGGCCGCGTTCCTCGCTCTGTCTCCGGAGCCACAGATGGATTTAGGAGCCACTACACAGAGCATCTCTCCCTTCTGGCTCTATCACTAACTCTTGGGGTGTTCCACTTACAACACCGTGCTCCAGTTCTTACTGAGTCACAGGCTCACCTGCCTGCTACGTGTCCCAAGTTCGCTCTACCCAGATCCTTTTCAGAAACTTTATGGGTCGAGAAGCCCAGGGCGGCAAATGCGAGACCAAATATCATTTTGCCAATGAGTCTGAGGCTGTGGTCTCTGGATCCAGTCATTACGTTTTTATAGAATAATTAAACCAGATGCTAACGGTGTTTTAGAAAACAATAATAAAACACTTGCTTCCTTTTGGGCCACCCCCCAGGAAGGGCTGATTTCAAAATCTGGGGGGGCGAGCAACCTCAAGGAACACAACCCCCCTCCCCACCAAGAAGAGGATTTTAACAGCAAAGAAGAGAGGCAGCACCTCCCGTTGGCAGAGTGACAGTGGAGCCGAGCTGGGTGTGGGTTTCTTCTCTTCTGATTCTGCTGCTTGCTGTCATAGCCTTTTATGTACAGTGATGTGTCTGTATCTTTAATGTAAATAGACAGATGATGAAAAAAGAGTCTATTTTAGTGCTAGAAAGCCCTGACGGGGGAGTCGGAAGAGCATGGGTAGGGAAAACATTCCCCAGGGACTTCTTGGGGTTGAGCCCCGCTTCTGTGCGTGGCCGCACCACCCCGTCCCGACAGCCCCAAAGACGTAGCAACTCTTTCTCTCAAGGTGCTAAAGGACTCAGAAAGTGCAGCACGTCCAGTGGGTAGGTACTTGTTGCATGCAAACGCGGTAGTGTGTCTGGTCCTTCTCCCCAGCTATTCTACGGGGCTTTTGCTTCATGTGGTATTTTGTGTCGTCTCCCCAACCCCCCAAGGAGAGGAAGTGGCTTGGGTCAGAAAAGCCTCCCCAGGTGAAACTGGAAGTGCATTCGGTAGAGCGTTTGTAGCGTTTCCAGTGTGTTCTGTAGGAACAGAACTGTCCAGAAAGGAGGCAAGGAGGCAGGTAGCTGTGATTGGCACGCATCCAGTGCTTCTCAAGGACTTTTCTTTTCCCCCCTTCTCGAAGACTAGTAGTAACATCTTATGATTTAGAATAAGTTAATTGTAACCATAGGTATTTATTGATTGGAGGAAAGGAGGGGAGGGTCTTATTATGTTAGGCTTTATTTATATAACACTTGCTAGCTTGTAAAAGGCAAATATGAAATACTGCATCTGCATTTTCTAAGGCTGATTCATGTAGCTACCCTTGCCACAGTCGTGATGGATGTTCTTGCACAAACGGAGAGAATGGTAGGAAAAAACACATTCAGCCAACCACTTATACTAATTGAATGTATCAGATGTGTACTGAAGGGACTTGGCGACGTCTTCCTCAGAATAGGTGTGCCGAGGTTAACCCCCAAAGGAGAGGGCACGTGTCCGCTCTTGGCGAGGCCTCGGAACTTTTCCCAGAGCCTCTCCTTCAGATGTCTCCATGGGAAACTTGACCCAGTGGCAAGTTGCACTTTGGTGATGGTGTTCTACACGCCCATTCTGTGGAGAACTGATATACATAAGCTGTGTGTACATACACACACACACACCTACCCCACCGACCCCCTCTCTACAGACCCTGTTTCTGGCAAACAGCCTCCTGAACCCTGACTTTTTGTGTACATAGTTGTAAACACGGACGTCTCTGGGTTTTAGTTTTCTGTTTTCTTTCCCTCCCCCGTTTTGGCTTGTTCTTTTTAGTTTGCATTTAACCTGCTAGATGGATGTCGGCAGAACTCGCGTCCCATGTGGTCGGTGGTGAAGGGAAGGAGTGGAACAGCTTGGTTTCTCCCAGCTCCTTTGCATAGCAGTCCCCCAGCATGTTTTTTTCGGCTTCTTGGCAAAACAACAGAAAACTGGCTTGCCCGTGGACCCCGGGGGCCAGCCAAGGGCCACTGAGGGACCAAGCTCTCAGAAAGACAACACATTTCTGTGGCTGCTTCTGGATAATTGTGTTTTCTGTCATCAACGGCTTGCTTGGCTGGATTAGACCTCATCTTGACCTTTTTTGAAAAGTGCCAGCTAGTTTCCACTTCTGGTCAACCTGGAGTGGGTGGTGGTTCTACCAGGAATTGGGGGTGGGGCCACAAGCCTGGGTCCAGGATACTTGTCCTAGGGGACCCTGGTTGCTCCCCTCTCAGGGGTGGGTTTTTGAAGGCCCAAAACTCCAGCAAGCACCCTGGGAACTGGGTCTAGGAGAGCAAAGCCCTCCCAGATAGATGACGGGGCATAACAAGGTATCACCACCCCTGGCTAGAAGGAGGTGGAGACCAGTCCCTGCTGTTGATGTGGGCCCCTTCATAGCTGACAGAGATGGAAGACCTTCATGTGACACATCTGGTTCTTTCAGCATTGCTGGAGTCTCCGTTGGTCCCCAGTGTACATCGAGTGAGACCCAGTTAGATAATGACTTGTCCAAGGTTGCACAACATGGAAAGTAAAGTGTTGGTTGGGACCAGCACCCAGATTCCGTCACCTCAAAGCTTCATGTTCTCCCATGCTGCCCCAGGAGATGTCTGACGGGGTGTGGGCAGCACAACTTGCACTGTACAATTCTGTTCACTAGGGCATCCCGCAAGCTTCACCGGTCTTCTGGTTCATGCCTTCCGAAAGCATTTTCATGCCCTCTGCTTACTGTGACAGCTGATGACGATTTCTTGCGCTGCCGTTTTTTTGCTGTGGGTAACTCCATGTGGTGTCTTATCTTGCTTTCTCTTCTCACTGCCCCACAGTTTGGTTTTGTGTTAGAAAAGCTGTTCAAGGTTCCCATTCCACCACAGTCTTACTTCATTTTCCCTCTTCACTCTAGTCCCTTCACACCCCCACAACAAAAGTTACCACAGAAGGTTCCCTTTGTATAGAATATTTATTTTGAAGCTCTATTTTAATAGTATTTATTTTAGAAAGTCTACTATTGTAAGAGTTCTTCTGTTTGTGAAGAAAAAAACAAGTTAAAACTGAATGTACTGATCTAGAAATATATATATAAATATATATTGTTAAATATACCCAGGACTGCTGTGTCTCGTGTTTGTGTCTTAGTGCTCCCGATATCCTCACCCAGCAAGGCCCCACGTTTGTCACTCACCAAATGGAAATGTGTACCCAAGCTCTGGCAGGGCCCCTGGACTGGGGCAGTCCCTTGTCCTGCTTCTATGATAACTGGAGGAAAGCTTCACTTTCTTATAAAGCTGAATCCTGCCAGGTGCTGCTAAACGCTCTGGCAAGCCCTCTCTTACACAGGCGTGTATTGGTAACAGATGGACAAGAAAACTCAAACTGGAAAGTGGTGGAGGTGGGGATTTGTCACCTGACCTGCCCAGTTTACAAAAATTCTGCAGCTTTTATGCCCTGGTATCCCCAAAACAGATTTTCATGCACATACATGCTTCAAAAAGGCAAAGCAGAAAAGCCTTTGGCGGTTTTATTTTCAATAGATTGGTGGATATTACACAAAACCAGTTCCTTGGACCTGTAAAGACTTCCATCCATTGAATGACTTGCCTTTGCCCTTTTAATGCACCTTCCATCTGCTTCCCCAACACCCCCCACCAAATGCACTCAAACTTGGTGGAGACTCTGGCCACCTCTCAGTTTATGTTGCTGGGGAACTTTTTCATTACTTTTAATTCATATGCCAATCACAATGAGTTAGACTTGTATTTTGAACATGTGAACACATGCCTCTTGTTTTCTGAAAGAAAAGGAATTGAGCAATAATTAAAGATTTTCTTTCTGGGCTGTCCCGGTGGCTTAGGTGGTCTGGGTGGCTCAGGTGGTCGGAGCGAGTGCGGTGCTCCTAACGCAGAGGTCGCTGGTTTGATTCCCACATGGGCCAGTGAGCTGCGCCCTCTACAGCTAAGATTGTGAACAACAGCTCTCCCTGGAGCTGGGCTACCATGTGCTGTGTGGGCTACCATGTGCTGCCATGAGTGGCCAGTGGCCAGTGTGAGTGGCCGGTAGCCGGCGAGAGCTGCTGTGAGCGGCCCACCAATGACTGGCGACCGCCTGCCTCAGCCAGAAGGAGCACAAGGCTCCTACCACCAGCATGGGCCAGGGAGCTGTATGTCCTACACAACTAGACTGAGAAACAATGGCTTGAAACGGAGTGGGAGGGGGAGGCGGAAGAAAGGGGGAAAATTTTTTTTTCTGTTACCCATAAGTGGGGACAGACAACTAACAAAGATGAGGGTCAGGGGGTTGGAAGGAGAGAGGAGATCAGGAGCCCTGGGTCCATTTACCGGTTTCTCTGGAGTCACCAATGATGGTGTCTTGCAATTCTTTGGGAAATCCTTGGGCCCCTCTTTGAGATATCCAAGCCCATTCAAGGATCCCCTTGGTCACTGCTCAAGAAAGCACAAAGGATATTTTTCCTCAACTTGGTCTTGTCTGCTATACTACTTTAAGAATAAAGATAGGCTCCGCCCCTCCCTGTCGCCCACCCTTGGGGCCTTGTCCCATTCCCACTGGAGGCACAAAGGGTAATTAGTGCTTCACTGTCTTCCTCCACTGTGGAGGTAAGTAACTGGATGCTTTTCTTTTTAATTGCCTCAGTCCCAATTACAGGTAGCCTCTGCCTTTTGAAAGTCACTTCACGCCACTTTGTAAACAGTTCCTGTTTTGGCTAACCGAAAGAAATCTGAAGAGGAAGAGGATTTTCGCTTTTGCGTAAATAGCGTTCAGCGTTTGTTTTGCAGTGAGCGGACACAGAAGCAGCGTGCACCGCCAGCGGCGAGAGTGGTACCGCCAAGCTCCTGCCCGGAAAACTACGCTCAGCATCTCGATATCCAGCCGCCATAGCTTTGAACTGAGAGCATCTGCTTCATTTCGGTCTCGGGCATCCCTTAGTAAGATGAGTCCGAAAGTAACAGAAAAGCGTAAGAGCTCGTAGGAGTGTTACACTTGGCGTAAAACTGGATGTAATTAAGCGTATTTGGTTAGTTTTTGCATCTGAGAACACTCAAAAAGTTTTCCGTATAAATTAATGGTAATTGCTCCTTCACTTTATGCCATTTTAGCTAACGGAAGGATTTGTAGGCATCTTCTACTTTCCCATAGTGGGGGAAACCTGTATACCAGGCTTTGATTCAGCCTTGGGTTTCCTGAGGAGTAGGTGCCCCTGGTTTTACTTTGTTTCGTGTGTGTGGGGATTAAAAGTAACAAAATCCTATACAGGGTGTTGGGAATTTAAAGAGTCCCACCCACCCAAATGCTCCTGGGGAAAGGGGAGCTGAATGAACATGTGCTTGTTTTTATTTGTTTGTTTTTTTTTTAAAGTTGGTATCCAGAGAAAAAGTTCCACATCTGCCTCCCTGTCTATCCCTGACTGGCCCCGCTGTCCCTCTCCGTTCCCAGTTATGAAATAGCTTTTGAGTAATAATAAGGGTTAGCCTTTGTTGAATGGTTTCTTTTTGCCAGGTACTGTACCTGGCAGATACCATTGTTAGTTCCCTCTCAGAGGTTCAGAAATTGAGGGTCAGAGAAGTCACCTGCCAATAAATGACTGAGGGGTCGACCAGAAAAACAGATAGTTGAAGGTTTACCATCTTAATTTAGGGAAGAAGCACAAGATGAATTAAAAAGACTCTCCAGTCATTGAATTTAAAATTAAGGGGATAGGCAGGAAAGCAGAACTTCAACCTTCTCCACACCTTGTAACCACACAGTCCTTGTGAGGGCACCACAAGCCAGGTGCTCATCTCGCAAAGAATAAGGTTCCCCAGCTCCGACCGCAAACAACGAGAACCCCTTGGCAACTCTGTCATCTGGCCAGGAGGCCCCATGCCACTCCTGCAGCTAGCTCCCCAGCCAGCCCTTCCCGCCTGCTGAACCAGCAACTTGAAATGAGCTCAACTTTCCAAAGAACATTTGTGAACTAATCAAATGAACCCAGGCAGACAGCTCTATGCTGGAGGTGTGTGCCAGATGAAAGCCGAGAGGACATTTTTAAGAGCCTTAAGTTTATTCATCGGAACTTTAATAAAACAATATGTCCATGGCCTAGGGCAGGTATAATTTTCATAATTTATGGGTCTCTGAGACAGGAAGAGAGCTCAGGGTTTTATTGTGTTTTGCACGATAAATGGCATTCCAATTGTCTACACGATGTTCTTTAAGGACTCTTGTCTGGCAGGAACACAGGCCTTCTGGAGCCCACCTGGGCCTCGAGGCCCCAGGCAAGGGATAATTATGAATACATCTGTATCTGTTAAGCAGGAGATGATTGAAAAACTCCCTGGCTTCCTTCTGCCATTAGAAGACACTTCCTATGCCGACACCTATATTAACATTTAACTGTTGCAAGGTTTGGAACCCTCCCTGTTCCCTTCCTTTCCCATCTTGTCCTAACTAGGTCTGGCCTCTTTCTTTTCTGTACCTGAAGAGACTCAGGTGAACTTCTGACTGGCTGCCTTCCCATTGGGCATGGTGAGGGAGGGAGTGGCTTTGGACCCTGAACAAAGTATCCATCATCCACAAAGCAAGAAAATGGGCCTCGAGGTGATCCTCTAATTGAAATCAATAGTTGGAGTACCTGCAATCTTCTAGTAAGCCTTCACAGGGTAACAAAGGTCAAGTGGCCTTATGAAATCATTACAGAGACTATTTGTATTACCATTTACAATCTTGAAAACAATCAAATGAGGTTGATATAATCAGTCTCGTTTTACAGATGAGGAAACAGGCTCAGAGAGGTTAAGTCACTTGCCTCAAGTCACACAGCTGATGAGTGGTGGATCTTCCTCCAAAGCCTGTGTGCACCGCATGCTAAGGTCTATTCTAACTTTCAGACCCAATCCAAATATCACCTCCCTTGGGATGTTTTCCTTTGTCCCTAGGAAGAGGTTTCCTTCCTACTTGTGCTTCTGTATAAATCAATAGAGTAAGTGATCTTTAACCAAGACTACATAGACTAATTGAGATGGGACTTGAACCTGGGTCTAACCACCGCACCACAATACCCCACATAAAATGAGAGGCCCCATGTTCAAACTGATCTCAGGAAGGACCTTCCATTACAATACTACATTGCTCTTGACCAGCTTTCCTGATTTCCTCTGCAATCAAAAGAGGAATCACGTCCCCAGACCTATGGAATTTATGGGCCATGGTGGCCAGGGGCAAGAATCTCACAGGGGAGAGAGGGGGCCAGGTAATCAGAAGTTGCCCCAGGTAATCAGAAGTGTGGTCTGCATGGGTGGGTGAGGAGAGATATTTACAAAGGGTAAAAGGTGTAGGCCACCGCTCTGTTTCCAGGGCAAAGTCACATTCATCTTTAGGCCAGCCTTGGAGTAGATGGGTCGGGCAGGGACCTGGAAGTCAAAGCATCCAAGGTGGAAATGGACGGCGGCAGGGGTAGGGACCTGGAAGCCCCCAAGCTGTGATCCCAACCCCCCCAGGCTACTGCTTGACCAGTTTCCAGGCCTTGCTCCAGCCAGCCCTGGATCACTAAAGCTCTGAGACGCCAGGATCTAACTGGATTAGAGAAGCAGTGTCCATCGGCGGGGCCAGGTCTCAGAGTGGGCACAGCCAGGACCATGGGGCCCTCTGAGAAGTGACTGCCACTCCTCTTAAGGCAATGTGGTGAGAAGAGCAATGAGCCTGCTCTGCTGCCTTCACTAGTGAGACCTGGTAACAGCTGGAGCGCTAGGTAGTGGCTGTGCACAGCACTGATAAGTGTTACTAGTAGCTTCGAGGTCAAAACCTGACTCACATGGGAGAGCAGAGACTAGAAGTCTTCTCTCCTCTCAGCACCAGTTTCTCCATCTTCAGCCCAGCAGCCTGGACCACATAGGCAAGTCACAAAGTGTTGGCCCACAGTGTTTTCAGAAACTGTTGGCTGTCATTTGAAAAGAGGTTTCTAAACCCAGATATGAAACCTCTTGAAAAATAAGAAGAGTTGGTCTGGCCAGCCCCCCTTTCCACACTGGGCAGGGTCTCCTCACTTCCCGTGGCATACCCTCCCCTTCCACTGACCAAGTCCCCCAGGCCGAGCGCCAGCTGGCGTTGATCATCATGTTTGTACCTTGCTGTCCCTTAGCCCCGTCTGCTTCTCTTGTTTATGTCACCTACCTGGCTCGCTGCTCCTGTGTCACGTCTGATTGGCCTCCTAGAGTAGTTGAACCCAAAACATGATGTCCCCACCCCCACCTAGAGGGCTTTCTAAGGACGCTCACCCTACAGGCGTGTCACTCAGACACAGACACCAGAGTCATAATCCCAAAAAGGACATCTGAGGTCACGGAGGCCAGTGGTTCTTAGCCCAGGATTTGTGGGGTTTTAAAGGGAGCCCTTTGACATTGTCGATACATTTCTGTGTGTTGGTGCTTTTTGTCTGAGAGAGACTTTCCAGATTCTCAGAGGAGTATGTGCCCCTCCCAAAATGTTAAGAATCACCGGTCCAATCCATTATATGGGTGGGGGTGTGAGGCCCCAAGAATGGCAGTCGCACAACGGGTTAGCTACAAAGCCAATAATAGGAGCCAGGTTTTCTGTCTTTCTAGGAAACTAGTTTCCAAGCATTGATGAGCCAATCTGTTGTGTCTCCTATGAAAAAAATTCCCCAAAAGTGACGTCAACCATATCGATGCCATCAGGAATCCCCCCACTCAATCTCGCCTGGATTCTCTCCCTCTCTTTGACCTTACTTGCTTCCTTCCTTCCTGTCACCCCTACAGTAGTGATGTGATGACCTGTTTACTTGTTCACAGCCTGTCCCTCACTAGAGAATGAGCTCTGATGCCATGAAACCAGCCTCCTGTTCATGGCTTCAGTGCTGCCTGGCCTTTGTCACAAAGCACATGGAAACTGTCCACTGGGGTAAACCAACAAGGTACCTTGCTAGTGACTGGGCACTGCTTCCCCAGGCCACACCCACTGCCCTGAGCATTTCGATATACTCCACACCTGTTCGGAAGCTTCCAGCACAGCATCTGGCATATGTGTGGCAGTCAATAAATATTTGTTAAATGTATTAATTAATTAATGATACTCTGAGAGGAGGGTCAAAGGGGAATGGACAAGAGGCCTCAGACTTTATTTCTGTCCTAAAGCTAGCCGTGTGAGAGGACGTAACATTTCCACTACGGAATCATCAGGTGAATAATAAGATCAGCTTCCATCTCGTATGGTTGACACTTGAGTATTTACCAATGCCAACCAAGTGCTTTTCCCCCATTAGTTCCTTTAATCCTCACTCTGTGTCAGTATTTTTATTACCCCCATTTTACAGATGAAGAAACCGAGGTCCTAGAAGGTGAAATAATATCTCCAAGGTCGTGCAGGCCTGATTCCAGAGCCCCTGCTTCCTTAACCCATGCCCCCACCCACGGACACTGGGAAAGAGGGTGTCAGCAGGGTGTCCAGCCAGCCATCTGTGGGGATGGTTGGCACGTGGGAGGACCTGGAAGCCCTGGCTGCATCCCTGTGGCATCACTCATGGACTGTGAAGGTCTTTAGGGCCAATCTGGCAAATTCCTAGTCCTCAGCTCCCATCACCCCTTGCCTATGACAGAACATCTCCAAGGAGAAAAAAAAGGAAGTCAGTTTAGGAACTTGTGTTATTTGGTTCTCCTGGCCCTTCTAGGACATGTATGGTTACCAGAAACATTGATTAAGGGTCAGTATTGAATATTCCCCACTTAGACCAGGCCAGCATAAGAATTATCATTGATTAGCTTCAGGAAAAAGAATCAAGGACATCTATTTTTAAAAAATCTTTTAAAAAGAATTATTCTTTTATAAAGAAAATAACATGATTATTGCAAAAAGGGACACAGCAGAAAAATAAAACCATATTCCCAGATTCAGTTTGACATTTTGGTATACACCATTCATTCGTTTCACAAATAGTGAGCGTCTACTACTCGTATGTGCTAGGGGTTGTCCTTCCATCTTTAAAACCACACACAAGGGATCACACAGCACAAAATGCATTTTTTACTCAACAATGCACAGGGACTTTCTAACAGGGAGTTTTTAATTTTCTAACAGAATGCATGGCACTTCATTTTATGATCTTGCCACCTCCCCTTGTGATATGCTCTGCTCTCCACACCCAGCCACAAGCCTCACCTGGACCACTATATACTAGGGTGTTTCTGCCCACCCTGCCCAAGGAGGACAGTGGTCAAAACAGGAGTGTGTGAGTGATGGAGACAAAGAGAGGGTGCACACAGGTAGCCGGTTGTAGTCGCCACTGGGGGACACAGGAAATTCCTCTCTCTCCAGAAAACCTGCCAAGTTGCACATCTCTGAGTTAGGGCAAAATCCGAGATGGTATGGTATGGCATTCATGCACCTTAAAGGTGACCACAAAAAGAAACAGGAGGGAACATGAAAGGCACACCGCTTTCACTGGGTCCTCAGCAACTGCTCTGCAGTACTTAGAGAAGTGTATTCCATCGTGAGCGTTGTTTTTATCCAATCCCTTCTTGTCACTGCCCTAACACCCTCCAGTTTCTTCCTCCCCATGAGTGTGTGCTTCCAAAGAATAGAGCATGGAAGAGGGGAAAATAATAACTTTTCACTTGAGAAATCTGGCAGACATCACCTGGACCAAGTGATCAAGGTTAAACATAACCTGTATAAGTCACAGTGGTGTCACAGACTCCTTAAAATTGTGATGAGAAGGGCATTTCACGTCTCCTATTCTACTCTCAAATTCATAGCCTTAGTCAAATCATGAGAAAACAACAGATAAACCCAAATGAAGGGACACTTGACAAAATACTGGACCAGTACTCTTCAAAAGTGTCAAGGCCATAAGAAACAAGGAAAGACTGAGAAATTGTGCCATACTAGGAAAAACTGAGGCAATATGACAACTAAATGCAACATGGTGGAAAACCTGGTGAAATCTGAATAAAGTCTGCATAGTATTGTACCAATGTTAATTGTCTAGTTTTGATAAATATATATGGTTATGTAAGACGTTCACATTAGGGGAGCTGGGAATATAGGAACTCTCTGTATTCTACAGCTCTTCTGTAAACCTAAAATTATTTCAAAATAAAAAAGTTTCTTTTAAAATAAAATTTCCAGAATCTTCAGTTTCTTGTCATTGAATTTGGAATGCAACTCAAACCCCTTACCCAAGTCCACAAGACCCTGCCTAATCTGGCCCACCCATATCTTGTCCCCACCCCCACCCAGCTAAGAAGCCTTTTCCTGCTTCTGAGCCCTTGTGCAGCCTCTAGCTCCTGCCAGAATGCTCTTCTACTCCCTTGGGCATGGCTCACTCCTCTCAGCTCCCAGCTGAAATGGCACCTCCTCAGACAGGCCTTCCTGGGCTGTTTCTGTTGTCCTGGTTTTTTCCTTCAACTGTGCCTTATTTTAATTTGCAATGAGATACAGATATGTTCATTTACTTATTTCCTATCCGTCTTCCCCTCATTAAGGGCAGTTTTAGTCACTGCTGTCTCTGCAGGGTCTAGACAGTGCCTGGCACATTGGTTATCAGTTTTTTTTCTTTTTTTAATAAATGAACCCATCCCCTATTGATGGACATTTAAGTTGCTTGCAAATTTTTGTTCTCACAGCTAGTGTGGCAGACATCTTGGTTGATACCATTCCCCATTTTTGCTGCTTCAAGTTTCTTCGAGAGTTCACCCCTCTGCCATGTGATTCTCGGAAAAGTAACTCTATTCACAGCTCCAGTGATGCACCCTAAGGAGTCTAGTCAAATTATGTTGGCCCCAATCCCCTTGCTGGCAATTAGTTCATGCATTGACATGTGATAACAGTGATGGCCAATGGGATGTGAGGGGAAATCTGCTGGGGGCTTCCGGGGAAAGTTGCTTCATTCTTAAAATGAGAAACAAGGAAGAAAGGAACATACCCAGTGTCTCTTGACACTGGAATTGCAGCCTTCTTAGTACTAGAAAGAGAGCTGGTCTAAAGACCAGAAGCTAGAGGGCAGAGAAAACAGGGCAAGAAACTGGGTCCCTTCGACAGCATTGAGCTGCCTAATTAGCCAGTCCTGAAGTCAGATACTGGGAGACTCCTTTTATATAAGTGACTAAATCTTACCATTGAAGCCAGTTTACGCTGGGTACTTCTTGTGACCTTCAATCAAAGTCACCCTCGCGGACAGAGCTAGTACATTTTCTACTTTATAAGGTTGAAAATACCATATACTTGGGCCTTAAGTCATCTTGACTAGAATCTCAACTTCCTAAGTACAGGAAGTCACCAACTTCCTCAGCATAGGAAGTCACCATTTTCAACCTTTTCTGAGATCTTCCGTGGAACTCATGCCACAAAGTTGCATGTTACGTGGGCCAGTGACTGTTTTGTAGAGGGCCACGTCCAGCTCGAGACAGTCGCCTGCAGCATTCAGTTTGGCTACTAGACTGCCCATAGGTAGTAGCTATTTCCACCCTCAGGTAAAGAAATATAGGAAGAGGTCTAGGGTTTTTCAAAGTATCCTGTTAGTTTAGCTAATATCCGTCCTATTTTTTCAAAGTGGGGTATCCACAGAGCTACAACTCCTACAATCTTCCAAAGTAGATAACATGGAAGGTTGTCTCTAAAATCAAAATCATGTTTTCCTTGTAATTCCAGGAAGGGGGTGGGGGTGAGGGGGAGTCAGGTCTTAAATAAGTCCCAAATTAGAAACAGCCTTCCCTGCCCACCCCATCTAAAGCTACACAGCCGGACAAGTCTCTCTCTTGCGGACTCTGAGGCTGGAGCCCTGCCAAAAATGTGAGCAAGAATTTGGCCCATTGTTACTTTAAATATCCTGTGTCGCAGGCCATCTAGGAATGTCTAAGTATGGGAATTTTCCTTCTGAGGTCTGGGATGTAGATATAAATAACTCGTTTGTTAGAGTCTGTCTCCATCCTGCCTCTCCTAGCTTCAGTGGCCATGAGTGAATAAGCCAGCCTTGTAAATAAGGTTACCGGCCCACTCAGTGCGTGAGGACGGTAGGGTAAGGCGTTAGGTACATTTTCCCCCCTACTCTAACAATAACATCTCCATGCCAGGCCAGCTGGAGGGTAGCTATTTCCAAGGCTGCCCCAAACATCTCAAAATGCAGTCTGGGAGCTCATGGTTGAGGTTGACCCAACCTAGGCTTTCCACCCCCCATGTTGAAGTTTGAAGAGCTGTGTTTCTTTTAGGTTGAACAAGAAGAGAGTTTTATGCCTGTCCTTCTCACCACTTCTTGCCAAACAGAGATCTGCTGGAGTTAGTCTTCTCCTTGCATCTGTCACAGGTGAACTTGTGGAGACAATTTATAGCTGCCTCTTTCCTTCCAGCTCTAACTTCCCCAAGTTTCTCTAGCCTTGGGGTTACAAATAAACCAAACAGGCCTGCAGGCAGCACCTGGACTGACACCAAAGGGGCTCCCCACTTCTCACATCAGGTAGGACTCGATGAGGCAGCAGTGAGTGGAGACAACTACCCTCCAGGGTGTGTGACCTCACAAGCCCACCCATCCGGACACACCTGGCCTGGCCAGCCGCGTCTCCACCTCCCTCCTGCTCAGAAGAAACCTGTTGGAGCAGTGGACCTGAAATCACCATGTCCTCCACCGGCTAGCATTTGTATTCTGTCGGATCCATGGTCTAGCATTGCATAAGCATCAGAGGCCCTGGGTTCAAATCTCAGCTGGGCCATGCACCAGCTGTGTGAAGAGATAAGTCACAAACCTCCCTAAGCATCCATTTCCCATCTGAAAAACGGACCATGGTGAACTCATCAGGTCGGAGAGCATCTATGTGTACATTTACCATGAAGGAAGAATTCAGTAAATGAAAGAAGACAGAACAAAAGGAAAGGGAGAGAGAGACAGAGGGGGGGATGGAAATACAGAAACAGAGGGACAGAGAATCACAGAGACATGGGGGTGGGGGAGAGACAGAGCCCCCAGATCCAGAGAGAGACACGGGGCGGAATCTGGGGTGGTTTGGGATGTCCTGAGAGGAAAAGGGAGAGAATGGCTTTTTCCTGGTGGAGGGTGGTCTGTAAAACTCCACTGCCCAGGTCTTATGCTGGGAGTTGAGCAGAATGTTCACCTACGAGCCCCCATTGCCTGATAAAAATAACAAAGATTCCACCGTACAGAAAGGAAAAATTATACCTTGGGGTCCTCTCATAGCAAGCAGAGATCCAGAAGAGGAGTGGGTCGCCCCTGCTGACGGGCCCTCCCCCAGGACTCTCACCAGCCTTTACTAAGGACCTCACGTGTGCCAGGCACAGGCCTGGGCTCCGGGGCTGGTAATGGATGGTGAGACCATCACGGCGCTTACATCTCAGAGTGAAGGACGAGGATGACGAAAGAAAAGGATGTTCAGGATAATTTTAGAGAGTGAAGAGGGCAACAGGGAAGATAAATCAGGTGACGTGGTGGAGAATGATCTAGGTAGTGGTCAGGGAAGGCCTCGCTAAGGAAATGACGTTTGAGATGAAACCCAGTGAGAAATCTGAGGTTTAAGCAGAACCTGGTCTGTGCACACGCACACCCTATAAAATTAAGTCAAAAATCTGCAGAAACTGCCCACGTAAAACATGAACGAGATGAACTGGATAGTCAGTTTTCCAGAACTCAGTCACCCCCCCTACCCTCACCCGCCCATGGCAAGAGCTGGAAGAGGCTGCCTGCCCCAGGGAGGCCCTCAATGGGGAAGTGGGGTGGGGGGCGGGGTTGGCAGCAGACAAATGGCTCAGATAGAGATCTCCCCACTGCGTGCTATTTCCCTCCCGAAGACAGCCTCTCATCTCACTGAATCATCTGGGCTTCCTCAGACAGCAAGGAAGGTGGGGGACAGACTTCGCACTTAGCTCTGCAGGCCCCAAACCCATCTCCAGCTCTCCCAGGGCCAGCAGGACTATAATCTACATGCGAAAAAATGCTTAAGAGTCGGGGAGCAGGGGGCACCAGGGAAAGAGGTCAAGGCAGGATGCCTCCCCTTGACCCCAGGACAAGTGGAGTTGAAATTGCTCTCTTCAGGTCAAAGCTGCCAAAACAAAGTTAAAGGTGTAAAAACAAAGTGAGAAGGTCACACAGGAGGGGCCTCTCTCTCTGGAAACCTAGGGTGGGGCAGGGTATGAAATGGCCTTGCCTAAAAAGCACTTTTCAACCATTTTAACTATGGAGGCCCCTCAACTACAATCAAAGAGTGTGGGAAGGGTGGATATGTGGCTTCAGCAGCCAGTTTCATCCTCCAGTAAACATGTATTTTTACATGTTTTAAACAAGCCAAACTCTCGACTTTCTCTGCCAACCTGCTCTTCCTGCAGCTTTCCCCATCTCAGTAAATATTTAATTTACCCAGTAGCTCAGGCCAAAAATCTTGGGCTCATTCTTGCTTTCTCTCTTTATTTCCCACCCCACATCTGATCCAGCAGCAAATCGCGTTGGTTTTCATTCAAAGAAATCCAGAATCAGATTGACTGTCACCACCTCCACTGCCGCCACCAACATCCAAGCCACCCACCACCTCTCTCATCTGGATTATCGCACCCGCTTCCTCACAGGTCTCCCTGCTGTCTCCTGTAACCCCTACAGTTAATTGATTCTCCGGGAAGTGGCCAGAGGGAACTTACTGGAAACATTTACCAACTGAATGGCCTTGGGCAGGTTATTTCACTTCTCTGCACTTCAGTCTCTTCACTTAAACAAAAGAGAAAAGAATAGTAGCTGCCTCGTGAGACTGTTGTGAAGATTCATGAAATAAAATAGGAGTGCCGAGCATAGAGTAAACCCTGGTATTATTATTTGTCTGTCAGGTCACGTACCATGCTGTGTTCTAACTAGTTTTTGAAGAGTTCTCTCTTCCCACTAGATTGGGTGTTGCCGGAAGGCATGGACCATAGAAACACCTAGCACAAAATCGGAAGGCAGTCCCCTGCTCCCACCCTCCCCAGTGGCTTCTCAGCTCATTTAAAACAATATCTAAAGGCCCCACTGGCCCGCAAGCCTCCGTATGATCTATGTCTGACTGTATCTCCTCCACTCTCCTTCCTCTTATTCACTTCCTTCTGGCCACGTGATCTTCCTTGAGGCTCTTCCATCACCCCATGCATGTTCTGCCTCAGGACCTTTGCACTTGCTGCCCCTTGGTCTGGAAAGCTCTTTGCCCGGATATTTGCATGGCTCATTTCCTCCATTCAGGTCTTGGCTTAATTGTTACTACCTCCTCAGAAAGGCCTTATTCATTGCCCCCTTCAACCTCCGGCCACCCCTTGGCCTGTTTTATATTTTGCCACCACCTGCTCTTATGTTACATATACATTTTTTGTTTACTTGTTTATTGTCTGTCTTGGCTACTAGGATATAAGTTCTATGAGGGCACGGAGGTTGTCTATTTTACCACTATACCCAATGCCCAGGAAGGTGCCTGGCTCATGGTAGGTGCCTAATAAAAATGTGTTGGACAGGTGAGTGAATGAATGAATGAATAAATGAATGAACTTATCAGCACTCTGCACCCTGTCACGTGGAATGCTCTTTACATACTACACATGCTTTTGTTCAGGCCTCACAGGCATTACACCACTAAGTGGGACTCCCATTTTAAAGAGACGGGAAACCAGGTCAAATCCTCGGCCTTCCACAACTGGGCGAGCCCCAACCAGAGGGACCCCACATGTTGCGTCCTCTGCCCCTGCTCACTCCTGCTTTGCTTTCTTGGCCTACTGGACTTGCAAAGTCAATTCAGGCATGCTTCAGTCTACGCAGCCTCATGCCCCACGCTGGCCAGGCACCCAGTATAGTCTGTCTGATTTCCCGTCCCACCTCCCAACAGTTGAGTGGACTTGGGCAAGTTACTTCATTCCTCTAAAAAGCTCCTGAATCTAAAGAGTGGAGAAAATAATAGTATCTGCCTCGTGAGACTGTTGTAAAGATTAAATAAGTAATGATCTTCGAAGATTGTCTGGCATATGGTAATTCCTAATGTCATGCTTCATCTGTCGTTTCCCTTCCATGCTGTGTGGTAACTGGTCCAGCTCCTCCTACTAGTTGGGTGTCACTGAAAGGCATGGACCATACCTAACACCTAGCATAAAGCATGGCACACAGTAGGTTAGCAATCACTGTTTGCTAAGTCAACAACAGTAATAGTGAAAGCTTACATTCAGTGTGTCCTTTTTCTGTGCTGGGCCACTTAAAATGCATTCACTCCATTAAACACTTAAAATGGATTCGCCCATCTAAGCCTCACAACAAACCCACGAGGTGCTATAATTTTTGCCATTTAACAGAAAAGGAAACTAAGGCTTTCAAAGGTGAAGCAAATTGCTGCCCAAAGAGTAAGTAGTGAAGTAAGCCTTCAAACAAGAAGGAAGGGAGAGAGGGCGAAATAGAGGGAGTGAATGAGGGAGGGAGGGAGGAAATGGAAGGAAGGAAGGGAGGAAGGAAGGAAGGAAGGAAGGAAGGAAGGAAGGAAGGAAGGAAGGAAGGAAGTCAACTTGACCTTACTATTGGCTTAGCCAACCCAGGGCTCAAGGGGATTAGTGTCCACTTGCGTGTAAAAGGGAAGAAAACTAATAAACTTGCCAATCTCCCACCCTGAGTCCCTAACCTCCCTCTGGCTCCAGCCTAAATAATACAATAGCAGCTAATTGTTTCCTGCTGCCCAGATGCTATCTCCTTGGCAATCAAGCACCCAGCTTGGGGTGGAGGGCGGATCTGGAGAGTTGTCATTGTTCACCTCTGGGTGAGGGTTGAGTGGTGGAGGGGGGGAACAAGAGCCCCATGGGTTGCCGTGTATCTTCACTTCCTTCTACAACAAATTCCTGTGGAGGAATGTACGAACCAAAGCCACCTGATGAATAAATCATCAAGCCTGGAGGAGCCCAGCCCAGACTGTAGCCCCAATGCTCCTGACTGTTTTAAAACTGGGAGGGGGGGGGGGAGAGAGAGAGAGGGAGAGAGAGAGAGAGAGAGAGAGAGAGAGAGAGAGAGAGAGAGAGAGAATTCCATCTCTGAACACCACATTGGGGGAAGTTTCCACTTGCCCTGAGTTTCAACCCCCTTCGGGGACTGTCGGAAGCGCACAGCCGAGCGCTGCCAGCACCCAGCCCACTGAGCGGTCCGGGCTTGTCCAAGCCTGGAAACAAACTCGGATGAGTTGGTCTGGTCTTTCAAGAGTGGTCCTGCTAGCCTGTGAAATGGGTGCCAAGAAAAGAATGATAGATGTACAGTTGGAAAGCCGTAGTGGGCTAACCTGGCCAGTGCAGGAAGTGCGGGGAAGTCCAAACAAAGAGCATGGGTTTGGGGGCCAGCCTTGGGTTCAGATTTCAGTTCTACCACCCCACAGTCTTTTCTATGCCTCACTTTCCTCATTTGTAAAATGAGGATCGTTATTCTCACCTTACACTATTATTGGGATGAAGAGGGATGATGGCTGTCAAATGCCAAGGACAGAGGACGTGGGGGGCACACGGTAACATGTTAGTTCACTCCCCCAGAGGGAGAGGGACCCCTGAGCCTGCAGAGCTGAGGAGAGCAGCTCACAGAGGGATTCCCTTCCTTACTACAACTGTACTCTTTAATCTTTGCTCTCCAGGTCCCGGGGCTGTGACTTACCTGCTGATTCTAAGTCACCGTCATACTATTAGGAGCATGAGTTACCCTCAGAGGCCTTTGAGATTCACAGCACATGTTGCCAACATGTCTCCTGGACACTGAACATGGCGGTCAAGGCTTCTCCTCAATAATGAATTCATCCACTACATTTTATTGAGCACTGACTACTTGTCAGACCAGGACCTGGCGTGAAGGAGACAGACATGGAGCCTACGCTCGGGGAGCCTTGTCCTCTGGCTGGGAGACATGACACAGACACGCTGGGGCAGCTGAATGCAAGGTCAGCACTGTGTAAGCTCTGCTGGTGAGCCCCTCGATGATGGGTTTTTAGCAGAACACCTTTTATACAGATGGTGTGAAACGAATACATTACTTGTTGAAATGAAGAAAAGGAGACGCATTAAAGAAGCACCCCCTCCCACTGTGGTACCAGCCTCTCAGAGCAGCCAGCAGAGGAGCGAGACCCCTTCCTATCAGGTAAGGCTGCTGAGATGCTGGGAGGTTAGGTGCCCCGCAAACTGCAAGAGCCAGGATTTGAGCACTGGCTCTCCCCACTCCAAAGCTGGTGTTCTTTCCACTGTGTCACAGGGAATTAATAGTACGTCTCCAGCCTCTGAGGATTTCAGACCACCTGAAGATGGTCTGGCTGTAGGAGAGTTTAGGGTCAGACCTGAGGGGGCCTAGAGTACTGAAATAACAGTCTAGGTATTTTGAGCAGGGCAAACGGCAAGTGAGGAGCTGTACTTGAGAAAGAGAAGTACTGATTGGGAGTCACAATCACAGAAAGACTATATTGGCTTTTATTGTTGCGCTCTGCTCACGCCAATCCTGCAGTTATCAAGCTCAAGTTCGAGATGAGGAAAAGGAGATTCAGAGAGGTTAAACCATCTGCCTAAAGTCCCATGGCTGGTAAGATTTGAACTCACAGCCCATTCTCCTGACCACCGCCTTGCCTGTCTGGGTGAGAGGTGAGGAGTAAGAGAAGAGTCTGGGGGAAAGGAGAGGCTGGTGGCCAGTGGAAGGGACCTGCAGACAAATATCAGGAGGTTTGTGCCTCCCCAAGCCCTGGTCGAGCCCAGTGTCACGGTCCCTTGATAGTCTTTGCCTTTTCTTGTGCTGTGTCCCCTCCTAGAATGCCCTTCCCCTTCTTGTGGTCTCTTGAAAGCTGACCCACACACCCCCAAAGGCCACCCCCTTTCCTGACCTCCCAGGTTCTTGCCTCCAAGCCTCAAGCCAGCTTTTGAAGGCAGGATCAGAATCTGGACCTGTCACCTCTTAGCTGTGCCACTTGGGCTAGTCTCTGCCTCAGTTTCCTCGTCTGTCATAAGGATATCATAGAAACTACTTCAGCAGAGTTCTGTCAAAACTAAATTAAAAGAAACAAGAAATACGCATGTGCTCTAAAAATGAAAGTGATGGTTTTATGTGACCAGTGGCTTCTTGTTAATTTTATCATACTGTCCCACTAGATTATGAGATTATGAACGGACGTTATTTTGACCTCTTGTTTATCACTCAGTGGCAGACTCCACAGAGGGCCAGTTATGCGGAGGCTCCCACTTCAGGTGTCTTGCTGAGGAAAGGCCCTGGGAAGCTCCCCACTGCCCACCAGCCCTTTCCTGCGTCTGGCCTGGCCTCTGGCTTCTGAGGCAGCTGCAGCCCCGCACAATTCACCTCCTTCCTGTGTAACCCATTTCAGGATTAGCCAGCCAGGAGGTCATAAAATGCAAAGAGGAAGTGGGAGCATCCCACAATTGTAGGAACCTGGACTCCAAGGGAAGTAACCTGTCTGTTGGTCTATCTGCCTTTGGGGAAGTGGGCCATAAATCCCCATTAAGGGGTGGTGAAAGGATGCCGAGCTATTTATAAAAAGTCTGGGGCTTTTGAACTGTTTAAAGAGGCACTAGCCTTCTCTCAGGTAATTGTAGTTTGGTATCAAGGGCTCAGATGCTTCGGCAAACAAAGCCACAGTGGCCCGCTGGGAGAGTGAAGTGGAGAGTGTGTGCTCTGGGAAGCCCAGGAGCTCAGAGACAGGCCTGGCCAGTCCCCCGTTCTCCCCTGTGTCCCTGACCCAGGCTGGTCACTGAGCGTGCCTAACGACTGCTCGCTTCCTTCTAGAGTAAGAGAAGCAGCCATGAGTCATGATAAGTGCTCTTCCAGGTTTGCATAAAATGCTGTGTGACCTGGCACTTGCTGTTTCTTCCCCCTTGAGTATTCTCCCCACCAATCCCTTCTTAAATGTCACCTCCCCTGAGCGCACATCCCTGACAATGCTTACATCTTTCATTGCATTAGTTGACTTTATTTTTTTCAAGAACTTTCGAACATCTGGGGGTCGGGCTTCACAGCCGTGTGTCCCTGCTAGACCCTCACCACCAGCATCCTGCTTGGTGCATGCTCCCTAAAAACCTGTTGCCTGGATGATGAAATTAACGTAAGAATCACACAGAGGAGGGAACCAAGACTCTGTTGGGGAAGTAGCTTGGACTGTGAAAGGCTTCAGAGAGGTGACATCTGAGTATACCCTGCAGGAGGAGCAGCCCCAAAGTGCAGGCCAGGTGGGGACTGCCTGCAATGTTTCAGCAAGCAAGAGCCATGTGGTGTGGCCAGAGTACAGGGGCAGGAGGCAAGGCGATAAAGGAGGGTTGCAAGTAGGTTATAAAGGCTCTGAAAGTTGAGCTACAAATAACTTCAGTTAGAAAAAAACCTACATTTTGCTGGGGGTTTTGGAGGGAGGGAGAGAGGGGTGAAGAAGGACAGCACAGAGGACTTGTAGGGCAGTGAAACTATTCTGTGCAGTACTGTGATGATGGGTATATGTGTTATCTATTTATCAAATACCACAGAATGTATGACAGAGTGAACCCTAATGTAAACCATGGACTTTAGTTAACATATGGATACTGGCTCATCAGTTGTAACCAACTGCATTACACATGTGAATAACAGGGGAAATTGGGGGAGAAAGGAATAATAAGGGAACTCTGTACTTTCCGCTCATTCTTCTGTAAATCTAAAATTGCTTTAAAAATAAAGTCTATTCACTGAAAAAAGAAAACTACGTGTCCATCAATAGTCCTTGGATTTAAAACACTGTGATAGAACAACACAGTGGAGTACTATGCAGCCAAGAAAATTGTGAACCGATATGAAACAATCTCCAAGACAAAAGTAAAGCTGCTCAGTGAGGACGGCGTGACCCACTTATGTAATTATTCATGAGTGTCTTTGGCTGGCGAGACTGGCTCTGAGACCAGCTGAGGTGGTGTGGTATCACTCGCCTCTGGGAAGACTTTTCACTTTCATTTTTTTACATTTAAATTGTGTACCTTATATTCGAGTAACTCCTACTCAGAAATGACATCAAGTTTAAAATTTATCTATACATTTAAAAACCTTCTGTCCTTTAGGTCTAGCTTATAAGTATAGCGGAAAAGAAAAATCCAGTGAACAGTTCCTGTCTTCCAGGAGTGGACGGTCCCCTAACACTTCTTATACTTACGGTGATTAATTAGTTATTCGTAAGTATTTGCTAATACTTAAAGTGTAAAATTCTTGAAAGTATGGGTAGTATCTCTCATAATATACTACTGTATCTCTAGTACCTACGGAAAAGATATTTTAATAACTATATTGAGCAGCTTAAATTCAGCCTCTCCCTGATTGCCCCAAGAAAATATCTCCTAAATGTTAATGTTTGCCTAATTTTCTTTCTTTGATTCATTCAGCAAACACTTATGGAGTGCCTACTCTCAGATACTCCACAAGGCTATCTTGCCGTACAGTCTTTTGCTCATACTTCTTTCCTCCTCCATTTAAACACTGGTTAGGTGCAGAGGTTGTATATTTTCTTTGTATCTCCTCACACAACCTAGAAAGTTATGTTGTCCATAGTACCTGCCCAATATGTATCTGTTGCATGAGTGAATGAATTAATTCAATTCATGTTCTAGCCAAATGTGTTAATATAAATAACTAACATAGATGTGAGCATTGATTTCCCATTCAATCCTCACAGCAAGGGCCTGAGATCAGCACCATTTTGCAGATGAGGAAACTGAGGCTGGAAACATTCAGTGACTTGCTCAGAGTTACACAACCAGTGAGAAGTGGAGCCTGGAGCCTCCCAGGCTGGCCTACCTTTGGGAACAGGGATAGTGTGGGGGAGGCGCCATGTTACTTTCCTGTCCAGGCTCCAAGCCACATTTCTGAGGCAGACTTGAGGGTCACACAATGAGTGGGAAATGGCTCTGCTGGTCCCGCAGGCAACACTCAAGGACCTACTGAGCCCCCACTGTGGACAGTGGCAGGAATGAATGTTTAAAGGGTCCCTTTAATGACAAACGTCATTTAATAACAGTGGTTCAGTCTAAGCACCAGCAAAGAGCCCCTTCAACTGTACCACACAAATAGGTGACACAAGTAATCAAAGTGGGCTGCCAGCTCCCAGGAGGCAGTGTTCCCACTGGAAGGGCAGGTGGGGAGCAGAGAAGGAGGAGACAGGAAGACACAGGAATGGCCATGCAAAGGCCCCCTTTCATTCCAGTGATAATATCATCAAAGAATTCATCCCAGCCTGATCAGAGAGGGGCAGGGGTGGACCAGGCTGCGGTCAGAGCAACCAGGGGTCCTCAAAGAGGATTGTGACACGAGGACCATGGAATAAAGCTAAATCCCTGACCCCAATGTCTAATGAAATGAAAAATAATGTTTTGTAAAAAAAAAAAAAAAAAAAAAGCGAACAAACAATAATTCACCAGGAACGACCAGAAAACATTTCATGTGCAGGTATGCTTGTAGGCAAACACAGGAAACTGCTACAAGCGTGATGAGCAAGATGGAGACAGGAAACAGGTTCTGGCCCAGGTTTCACAGCTGGGAAGTGGCGGAGCAGGTGTTCACACATCTCCACCTCACCCAAGCACAGGCCTTAGACCCCTAGACTCTCCGAGGTTCTCCATTGCCAGACGCCCTGCCAAACACTCACCATGAGTTAGCTCATTTAATCCTTGTCTAGTGTTATCAAGGCCAGGACTAGCGTGAAGGAGTGTCTTTATCTTAACTAAAAACAGGATCAGTTATCCCGATTTTTCCTTTTGCCTTAGGCTCCAATATGGCTCAGTATGGCCCTTCTTTATTTAAATTCTTAATATTTCATTCATCATGGTTTGTTTTGTGTGGTTTTTTTTTGCACTGATTTTAACTCTCTAAACATACTGCATTTCATTATTATTTATCTTGATCACTGAGTTTTTTGGGGGTACCCCTTAAATTTTGTGCTCAAGGCGACTGCCTTTCCCACCATGTCTTGGTCTTGCCCTGAATTACCTAGTTTTCAGATAAGGAAACTGATACATGAGGGATGGGTTATGTTGTCTTGCTTATAGTGCTGGTAGGTGCTAGAACAGAAAGGACCCCAGGCAGTCCGGAGCTCATTGTCTGAAATTTCTATGTTCTCTTCTCAGGGATGTGTCTTGCGGTCAGGGTATTTTTACCTCAGATCTGACTCTCCTGCCCTTCAGTCTGCGGTGTTCAGGCATCAGCCCCGTCCTCTCTGATCCAGTCTAGTCTTTCATCCCCCCCAGGACCCTGCCAAAAAGCCTATGCGTCCTTCCAAACCATCCCCCACCCAAATGCCTCCCTGGAAGTCTTCCTGACTTCCTGCATCTCCCAAACCGGATGTGGCTTCTCCAGCGTCTGTATGAAAGGCCCTCTGTGTGTATCTTCTCTTCCGCACGTACTCTGCCCTCTGCTGCAGTCCGTCATGTCTTGACTTGTCTTACCCATCTTCCCAGGCGCTGCTTCCTCTCCATCATCAACTTCTTGAGGGAGGAACTGCAAGAGGAAGCAGGTTTCATCCTCCTCATGTTTAAATGCCCTCAGTGCCTAGCCTAGTGCTTTCTTCATAATTACCACTTAGGAGAAATGTCTCTAAATTCCATGGTAACCGTGGTTAGGAGAGCAGACTCTGCATCCAGGCCCACTGCACTCAAATTCTAACTCTGCCACTTATTAACTGTGTCACTGGACAAATTACTCAACCTGCCGGTTTCCTCAACTGCAAAATGGAGGTAATACTGACAGCTTAACGAAAGTTTCTAGTAGATTTCAAGATTCACAGTGGGCCGGCCCTGTGGCTCAGGCGGTTAGAGCTCCATGCTCCTAACTCCAAAGGCTGCTGGTTCGATTCCCACATGGGCCAGTGGGCTCTCAACCACAAGGTTGCCACTTGGACTCCCGCAAGGGATGGTGGGCTGTGCCCCCTGCAACTAGCAACGGCAACTGGACCTGGAGCTGAGCTGCGCCCTCCACAACTAAGACTGAAAGGACAACAACTTGACTTGGAAAAAAGGCCTGGAAGTATACACTGTTCCCCAATAAAGTCCTGTTCCCCTTCCCCAATAAAATCTTTAAAAACAAAAAAAAGATTCACAGGACATGGTCACTACATGTTAGATGTAATTGTTAAGTACTCAACATAGGTAGCAATCGTTATTCAGGAAATGAATGTGCTAGCCATTCATAGGTGGATTAGAGAAGCAGGAGACAGACAGGTCAGAGATTAGCCAAGCCGACACTTGTCTGGAGTGTGGCAAAGAGGACAGAAAAAAGAAAGAAAGATTCAAGGCGCATGGCAGGGGGTAAATTGAGTCAAAGAAAGCAGGAAGGTCAGGATGAGATAAAGGCATTGTTGGGTGTGTGGGTGCATGTGTGCCCGTCCCAGGGGCTTCCGAAACCTACTGACACCATTTCTGCATTATGGAAACCAGGGTCAACCTGTCCTGACAAAATGATGGTGGAGCTTAGAACATACAGCATGGGGAAGTCATGAACGGATATGAACAGACAGATAACCAAACAACAAAGAGCAAGGCGAGGAGAGCACCTCCTTAGGGCTGGGGTGTCAGGGAACCTTCCTGTCCTTTCAGACAAAAGAGCCAGTGGGAATGCAGGCACGTCCTCCCCTTCTAGCCCCAGGTGCTAGTTTCTTCGTGGGGTGAGCCTAGGGGGAGGGGACATTGGGCAAACCAACGGGAGAGCTATAGGGCTGCCCCCTCCCCAGCAAGCAGGGGCATTTGGTCAAGTGGCAGGAAGGAAGGTCTATTAGAAGGCCATAAAGGGGGCAAGCCTCCTGACCCAAGGGCCTCGGTCATGTCGTGGCCGAAGGGCCAGGCTCAGGGCGAACAAAGGGACCTTCCTTGGCAGGAAGCTGACAAGAGGTTTGATTGCCTCATTTTCTTCCCACCTCTCACTGGTCTGATGGCCCCTCTGCCTCACTGAGCTGCAAGCTCCTTCCTCTCCACAAAACAAGAGGGTTTTAACGACGGATGAAAAGAAATCTCCCTACTACAGAAGACTCTGGAAATAAAAGGAGTTATCTCCCTGGGGTGACTTGAGGCGGGCCAAAAGGCCACCTCCATTTGGTGCCTGAAATTCCCACCCTTCACTACCGCCTGGGTCCCAAGCCCTGGGAGGTGTCATTATCACCTATTAACATCTTAAGTAAGTTTTAATGTTCTGGGAGGGGCCACAGAGGCCGGGCTGGGAACGCTGAGGACTGGGGGCTCCGGACCAAATCTCCCTGCGGGTGGGCGGGGAGAAAGGAAGGAGGTCTTAGCCTGAAGGGGACTCAGAGGAGTTGAGAAGACAAACGCGGCCTATTTCACAGTTTCCCAAGCACATCCTGTCTCCATGAGACTTCCTCAGGCCCCTGTGTGTGTTGGCTTCTCTGCCAAGAGCGGCCCAGCTGAAGATCACCACTCACCGTAAACCACTACCATCTCCTTTCCTTGGTACCATGGGCCCAGGCTTCTGAGGAAAACAAAACAAAAGGCAAAGCCCGGGAAGACCGTGGGATCTAGTGCTTTGCAGCCTAAACACCCCACTATGACATCAGAATTGACATCTTTACTCCCACCAAACCAGTTTCGTGCTTCCCAGGGGGCCTCAGGCTGGCCCTCCTCAGAGAAAAGCCCCCAGTTAGAGGGTCCTTTCCAAACAGCCTGTGGGAAGGATGGGGCTGGTGGGTCCTAGAGTGGTCAGCGCTGCCCTCAATCACTCAGCAGCTGGCGGCTGGAGGCCTGAGAGGTCCAGGCCAGCTTGGGCAACACTGGCATTCTGGCTGTGCTGCTGACTAGCTGTGTGACCCCGGGCAAGTTACTCAATCACTCTGGGCCTCCATTTCCTCCAATATAAAATGGGGCTGATAATAGTAGCTACCTCATAAGATTCCTGAGAGCATGAACTGTTTCCTACCCTTAGAATGGTAACCAAAACATCCAATCCGGCCTAGGAAGCCCAGCAGGCCCTGGGCTACCTGCTTGCTTCCCCATCATTGCAGGCTGCTCTGTCTCTCCTGCTCGGCTCTCTCGATGTGTGGTCTTAGGTCCTCAGCACTTTGAGCCATTCCACTCAGCACCCAGTGTACCAGCTTCCTGGAAAACCTCTTCCCCTGAGTAACTCCTTCCAGTTTTAACTTAAATGTTCCTGCCTTGACCCCCACCCCTTTCCAAATCAGGCCCCTGTTTTGATCTCCGGTCACACGCTCTTCTGTCCCTTCACAGCACTTGGCGCTGTGCAGCCTCATACACTGGTTTGGGTGTTTGTGTGTTTCCGGGCAGCTGCTCTCCGGCACTGGAAGCTCTCAGAGGACGGAGGCTCTTCTCTTACTCTCTGTGGCCTCAGTGCCTAGCACATACCTGGTGCTCGAAATCTTGGTTGATTGAAAAAACCACAAAAAACATGACACGTTGCAGGTAGAACGCCAGGCACCGTTCTGGACACTTCAGAGCATCAGCCTGGCTGCCGCTCGGAGCCTGCTGATCCAAGACCCTTTGGGGAGAAAATGAAGATGAGGAGCCACTCCCTGCAAGTCACTTACAGAGGAGGCAGGAAGACACGCTTGACAGCAACAGGGGACAGTAAGGGACAGTATTGCATTAAATGTGCCATGGTGGGTGTAATTGCCTCAGAAGCTCACAGAGAAAAGGAGCAAATGAGTACAGAGAAAAAGTGTATCAGAAGAAAATAGAACCAAAGCAGATGGAAAAGTGGCCCTGGAACAGCAAAGGAAAGCAGGGTAGAATTTCAGGTGGGAGGAAAATCATCCTTCCACCAGCTATCACTTCAGAGCAGTCATCGTCCTGGCCATTGTCACAGAGCCAAGATCCAATTCAGCATTTACAATGGGCCAGGTACTATCGCCAGCCTTTTACGGAACGATTTTGTCTTTGAAACAACTCAGAGAAAGTTCTTTTAGTATCAGCACTTTAGAGGTAAGGAAGTTAAGGTTTGCCCTGGAGCTCATAAGTAGAAGATCTGAGAGTCAGACACAGGTCACTCACAGACTGAGGGGGGCCAGGTGACGGCTGGGACAGCCAGGCAGCTGCATTTACAGTGGATGGAACAGTAAAACTGGAGTCATATGACAGTAAACCAGGCGTGGGGATGATGCACTAAAAGCTGTCATAGGGATGGCACACCTGGCCCATTCCGTACAGCAGGACGGGAGTAATGTTTCAGCGTTGACAAGCTGAGCCCACGGGCTGGGGAGGCCACGGTAAACTTGAAGAGGAAAGGTGGATGGATGCAGAAGAGACTTTACAGAAGGAAAGACAGGGGCTGGAAGAGGACTGGCTGTAAGTATGGGGTGTTACAGGTACCACTTAAAGAGTACTCTCAGGTTTTAAGCCAAAGCATCACTTGGGTCCCATCCTGTCAACAGTACTTAAGGAGTTTCTTTTGAGAATCTGCTCCAGAGCTTAGGGCCCACCTGTTCCCCCAACTCCCCAGGTATCCTTCCCTGGGTCTGGTGCTGCACCGGCGCTGGCTCATACAATGCATTGACTACATCTCTTCCCACCTCCAAGTTCAGTAACATCATGTTGGTTGCTTGAAATCAGCCACAGAGGGAGTACTTACACCGTGGAAATCAAGAAATGCTACAAATAAATCCGAGCTTTTATTTCCCTGGAGAGCTGGTTCTTACATATCTACCAGCACACACCTGTCTGGATCCAAATTAAATTTCTCTCGCTGCCCATGAAGAATAATTTCTCCCTTTCTGCTTTGAAAGAAGAGGAAAGAGGAAAGATGAGTAGACTCAAAAAAGGGTGCCATGGAGCCCTGTGTAAGCAAAGTCACCTCTTGAGCTATAGGAAGTCACAATAACTACCATTATCTAAAGACCAGGCCTGTGCCAGAATCTGGACTAAGAATGCGACTGGCATCTTCTCATCTAATCATCCCAACGGTGCTGTAAGGTAGGTCCTACTGTCATACCCCCCCTTACACATGAGACACTGAGGCTCAGAGAGGTTAGGTCACATGTGCACAGTCACTGGTGCAATAAATGACAGAGCTTGATTCAATCCCAGTCTGTCTGCCCCAGCATCCCTTATACCTGACATGGAGGCTGTTTCTCTTCAGGAGACTTTCACAGCCTTCTCTCCTCATCAGTTCTTCTTTTCCTACTAGTACTGACCTCCACCTTGGCTACTCAGTTGGGGGGTCCTCACCTGCAAACACCAGAGACCAACTTTGATGGTTTTAGCAGAAAAGGGATTTATTTAGAGGTTACTCGGTGGTGCACAAAATCGCTAGAAAGAAAGAATCAAGCTTGGAAAACACGCAGGGATCAAGGGAGACCAGGCGCCCACCGGGTGAGGACACCAAAAATGGCACTACACCACTGGACCCTGGCACCACCTTTGCTGCTGTTGGAAAGTGGATGTAGTTACCACTGTTAGGAATGAATTCTCTCTTCCTGCCTCTTGGCATCGCTTATCTGGATTCAGAGCCCCAGGGGCAGCTTGTGATCGGCTGAGCACCAATCACTTGGTTCCACCCTACCCTTCAGGGTGGTGGGGTGGGCTTCTGGAGTGGGAGGTAGATCCCTGCCTCAGAACTCCTACAGTGGGGGCTCCCAAGCACAGGAGGGGGTTCAGATGCTGGTTGCCTCAGGGAGCTCTATCACTTTCACACACTGGTTTTCCCTAACTCCTTGGGGGCTCAGTATGGGCAACCCATTTCTTTGTGCTTCTTGGAGACACATGGAATATCACGCATCACTTTTCTTATCCTGCTCCCTATATGTCTTTCTTCGCCATAACTTAGGACACACTCAGTTACAAATGATAGGAAAACCCAGCTCAAATAATTAAGAGAATGTACGAACTGATGTAGCTAAAAAAGTCATAAAAGTATTTGCCTTCAGGTAAAGTTCAATCTAGCATTTCATGTGATACCATAAAGGACTTCATTTCTTTCTGTCTCTGCTCTGCCTCCCACAGTGTCAGTTTCATCCTCCCATAGTAACCAAATAGTCACCACAGTTTTAAAGTATATGTCTTTCCATCTCCCATTCTAGAAGATTTTTCTAGTGGCTCTGACACAGGTTGAGACTCCTTCTCTGCTTTTGGCTTGAACTGGGGACATATGCCCCTCTCTAAATAATGATCATAGAATGAGATACACTGATTGAATCAGGAATCAGGATCCAACCCTGGAGCTAGGCTTGGACGCCAATCTGCCTAAATCTGAGCACAGGCATGAAGGACTGGCCCGAAGGAGACTATCTGGTTGTGGCTGCAGCATCCATTCTGTTATCAGGGGACTGTTAGCAGAAAGGATGCTGCAGCCACAACCAGAAAATGCCCACCATATTGGCATTGAGTCCTACACCATTCTCATGACAGCTCTGGGATTCCATTTATCTTATCTCCCTGTAAGCACATCAGAAAGGTGTAAGCACTTGGTAACAATAACTATTTCTTATTCATTCCTGTACCCCAATGTCTAGCACATAGTGTGTCTGTCTAATGAACAAGTAAGTGTTCAGTAAGTAAGAATAAAAATTTTAAATGCAAGTATTCTATAAGAGATTCATAAGCCACTGAGCACCATGCTTAGGGAGGGGGCTTTAGATCTGCCCCAGACAGGGACTGGTCCTATCGCTGCTGCCAGGCACAGTTCTTCCCTGAGCTTTACATGGGGCGGTGCCAACTGTCAGTGGCTGGTTGGGTTATTTGAGGTGTTGTCAGACTCCCAGGAATCTCTGTGGGCTCAGTGCCCTCAGCTGCACTTCCAATCTAAAGGTGATGGCGTGAGTCACCAAGGTGGGTGTGGGGGCTGGGGATATCAGTACTGGTTTTACTGAACAATGCCCCTCTGTGAAAATCCCTATTCATTGAGCATGACTCACTCTGTCTTTTTAGAACAGGTTTCTGGTCTCCTTTGGGTCTCTGGGGCTTCATGGCACAGGCTCTGAAGCAAAATATTATAATGATAATAAGAGAGACAGAGCGGGGAGGGGGGAGAGAGAGAGAGAGAGAGAGAGAGAGAGAGAACAGGAGAGAAAAACTTTATGAACGTGAATAGCTTCTCTTCTTTCCTCTGGATATGTATTAAAAATACAGATCTCCAAATAATCTCAAAGTTACCCAAATCAGGCCCTCATTTCACGATGGTGCAGATATTATCCCAAGTACATCATTATCCTTAAAGCATTTTTACCTCAAGATTGATTTGTTCAGAGAATTCCTAGAAAGTTTTTACCTTGTAACCAAACCACCCCATGCCCCATCCTTTTTCTTTTTCTTTTTACTAGACAGAATTTTTTAGAGCAGTTTTAGGTTTATAGAAAAACTGAGCAGCAAGTACAGAGAATTTCCATCAGCTCTATTCCCTCTATCCCACATTATTTCCCTATTATCAACAGTTTGCATTACTGTGGTACATTTGTTATAGTTGATAAACCAATAGTAATGCATGATTATTAACTAAAGTCCATAGCTTATATTAGGGTTCACTCTTTGTGTTGTACATTCTCTGGGTTTTGACAAAGGTATAATATCACACATCTACCATTAAAATTCATACAGAATAGTTTCACTGTCCTAAAATTCCCCTGTGCTCCACCTATTCACCCCTCTTTCTCCCCCTAAAACCTGGGTAACCACTGACTGATCTTGTACTGTTTCCCTAGTTTTGCCTTTTCCAGAATGCCACATAGTTGGAATCATATATGACTGGCTTCTTTTCCTGAGTAATATGCATTTCAATTTCCTCCATATCTTTTCATGGCTGGATCGCTCATGTCTTTTAAGCACTGAATAATATTCCATTATCTGGACATACCACAGCTTATTTATCCATTCACCTACTGTAGGACAGCTTCCAAGTTTGGGCAATTATGAATAAATCTGCTATAAACACCCATGTGCAGGTTTTTGTGTGGACATGTTTTCAACTCATTTGGATAAATACCAAGGAGCACAATTACTGCATCATATGGTAAGAGTATATTTAGCTTTAGAAACTGCCAAACTGTCTTTCAGGTGGCTATCACATTTTGCATTCCCACCAGCAATGAATGCGAGTTCCTGTTGTTCTACATCCTAGCCATCTATGCTGCTTCCTAGAAAGGTTTTATTTTGCAACCATCCACCCTCTGCCCCCATCCTATTTATTAACAATAACAACAAAAAACAAGATGAGTAGTTTTAAATGTCTAAATTTAGGGGTAATTTGTTATGCAGCATTAGGTAACTGATACAAGAGCCATACATTAGCCATAAGCCATCAGCCAGAACCAACTTGCCAGGCATGGAAGTCAGCCATGATGGATCCTCCAACCTCAGTCAAGCCTTCAGATGACTGCAGTCCTAGCTGACATGTGACTGCCATTGCATAAGTGACCCCAAATATACATTGCCCAGCCAAGACCTCCCTGAATTCCTGACCTACAGAAACCACTTACTTCCTAGACTTCATCATTACTCAATGGTAGTTCAGGATGCTTATGTTCTTCTCGGTTAGTAGAATTGGAGAGAAAAAAGGAACAACCCTGTGTTCTAATCGTCGCTTGTTGCTTGTTGGCTACACATCAGTAGAAAATGACCATCACTGTTTGGTGCCTCAGTTTCCTAAGTTAGAAAATAGAATAGCACTACCAACTCTGCCTACCTGTCAGGGTTGACATGAGAATAATTGTGGCAGTATGTGTAAAGGGTCACTTGTTGAAGAAATTTCAAATGTCATGTTATTGGAGGGGACCAGCGGTGAAAATTCCCAAGTGATTTCTATCTGACTTTGGACCATTATATAGGATTTCCGCTCCTAGCAGAGACACCATCCAAATTCCATGTAGGCTTTCCTTACGCTGAGACTGCGTCCTCTGAGCACACTTCTAGTGGCCTAGTGGGAGAGGTCAGCCAAAAACTTAAAATTTGCAACATAATCCACAATGTGCACAATCTACTGGAACATAACTGTCCTCAACTAAACAAAATGTCTGTGTAATTCTTAACCATCCAGACCGGGTCTGCCTTAGACCAGTAAAAACTAACATAATAACCATAGTGCTAACAACGTATTAGGCAGATATGTACTGGGCTCTATTCTAGGTACTTTACACGCATTATCTCAATTCATTCGTTCCCAACCTCATGGGTAAATATTATCACTCCTCTTTAATTGATTAGAGAGAGAAAGAGATTTTTGACTTCCAGGTAAAGATGGAGGATTGAATACACATAAATGTGTTTGCTCCCATCCAAAATTCCATTATAAAAGTGATGTTTTAAAAAAGCCAAACAATGCCTGGCACATAGTACTGGTTCATAAATATTTGTTGAATAAATAAATAAATAAAATAATGATTGAAAAAAATAACAAACCTACAAGGTAAACAAAGTAGACATTGAACTCATACCAACAAAAATTTGGAAGCTGGGATGAATATGAATGGACTTTGCAGACCAGAGAAAGCTGAATCCTAAGTCGGCTGTGGAGAAAGCTGAGGAGCAGAGAGATTATAGCTCAGATACCAGCGAAGAACTTGGGATCGGGTGCATTAGCTAAAAACAGGGGACTGGTTAAAAGTTGATTTAAGAACCAGTGGAACCCAGATCTCCTCCCCCACTCCAGTCAGCCATATAACTTCCTCTTCTCCACTTCGGCAGCAGCCTGAGCTTTCTTCTCAGGAAAGGGTGGAACAGGCAGGCTCTGGATTAGAGAAAATCCTACAACTGAGGGTGAGGGGGCCATGGGACAACAGGGATCAAGCAGCATTGACAGTCTAAATGCTGAGACCCCCAGCCCTCTTTCCTGCCTTGGTTTCCAGAAAGCTAGCAGCCAGTTGTACTCTCCTGGCAGGAGATTGGAAACCCCTTCTCTAGGGTGTTTGACTAGCCCAAGAAGAAAGATACAGAATACTAAAATCAGGAGTTTCCCAATGAAGGAGCTGGCTAGGTCAACATACGGTAAAAATTAGTTAGTAAGCCCCACACACGCAGATCTTCCAATAAATACATTATTATTATTATTATTATTATTGTTGTTGTTGTTGTTGTTATTGTTATTATTGAAAGTATAATGAAAGAACATTTATTTGTTTTCACTGAGACTTTACCTTGAGGACATAACTAAATTCCTCCTACGCCACCGCCACTCCAACTTGAAGAAGGGTTAGTTACAGTGAAGGTTATAAAGCAGATATGAATAGTTTTTGAAGGACTGGAACCAACATAAGTCACAGAGAGCAACTTCCATCTAAATAATTATAAAAACGTTTAATTGAAAAAAAGGAAAGAAAGGAAAAGGGCGTGTTGGGAGTTTCAGACTAAATAAGATCCTCACATTTCATCTGATACATTCAGTCCTGGCTAGAGTGTACCAAAATGAAAACAGGATTGCTATGATACAAAACTTCCACTACTGCATGCTGTGCATACCTGTGTTCCAAGCCCACCCCACACCCCTTAATTCTTCCAATACAACTATTTCCTGGCCTGTTGGGCTTGCCGACAAAGGAGCACGTAGGTCTTCTCTTTAATCCAGTCTTTGTTATAAGGCTGGTATGCCTGGATATCAGTTTGGTAAACAAGGCAGCTAAGGTCGACCAATCATCAATGAAATCAAACAACTGACTGCTATCATATGTGATGGAGGGGCTGTTGGGATTCATTCTCTTCAGATGATCTTCGTACATTTTACAAACGCCTCCAGATTCACAGTCAGCATTAAGTTCTGCCTTCCGGCCTCGTGGTAGGCTGTCCCGGCAAAATGGTGTGAGACACCACACCAAACTCTTTCACTGCAGTCGCCGCCCACCAGTACCTCATTCTTAAACATAAACAAGAGGCGTTAGACATTTGAGGAAAGCCAAATGAAAGGTAGAGACCAAAGCAAACATAACAAAGCATTTTGATGGAAATAGAAATAGAACATGAAGAAGAAATCTCTTTTAAAAACTATCATTACTAATTATATAGTACATGTAGAAAAAATGGTACTCAAACATTACTGGTGGCTGTATAAGAATAGTCCATTTGGAAGGCAATCAAGGGTCTAGAAATTTATATGTTTTGATCCAAGAATCCGACTCCTGAGAATTCAAAGGAAATTCTTTAAAAAGCCAAGAGAAAACAAAGATATGAGGATATTCAAAAGTGTTCATAGATCATGTTTATAACAATATAATTTGGAAATACCCTTAGTAACTAACCATGAGGCACAACTAATTGTTGCAAAACAAACAAAAAAGTGAAGACTCTTTGATATCTGTTAAATGGAAAAAGCAGAAAAGAAAACCAAATCCCTGCTGCTATTACATCTGAGCCCAAAAGTAAGTCAAGAGAGTCCCTGAACAGGCATCAGAAGGAAACATGGAAAGCACGTGTACCTGGAGTGGGACTAGACCTGGCTTTTTGTGTGTTTGGAAATTATCTTTAATGCTTTGCAAACATATTTAACTGGAGCGTATGTTGGGGGATCAGGGCCATTTTATCTCAATTTGCAATTAAAAAGAATTTCTGAAGTGAAAATTAAAAATTCAAACTACAAATTCAAACTAAATTCAAATTACAAACTAAATTCAAACTAAAAATTCAAATTACAAAAATGTTTGAATACATACCGGCCTCCCCAATAAAAAGATGAGCACTAAAACAAAAAACAAAGAAAGAAAAACTGGCATTACTATTGCCAGAATGTTAAGAGATTTTTGCATCCATGAAGAAAGAAGAGTATGCTACTAAAAAGGAATACTCAGAGACTAAAGAAGTCCTCCTGGAAATTACAAATAGCATAAATTAAAAATTCAATGGAATTGTTGAAAGATAAAGCTGAGTAACTCTCCTAGAAAGTAAAGTAACAAGACAAAGAGGTATAAAATAAGAAAGAAATCATAAGAAAAATGAAGTACCTATCCAGGAGGTCAACCTTCAGTGAATAGGGTTTCCAGAAAGAAAGAATAGAGACAACGAAGGATAAGAAATCACTAAGGAAATGAATCAGCCAGGGTTTGAACAGAGAAGCAGAACCACAGACGTGATACAGGATCAGGGATTTGGTACAGGAGTTAGGCCTGTACCACACGATTATGGAGGTGTTGGAGAAGTCTATGCAGACTATTGCCTTTGTACCTTGTGTTGAGCCTAAAGTCTCTATAGACTGGCAGTTGGGAAGAGAAGCTGGACATGGATAAGAGCAAAGACCAGTGGAACCCAAGACGGCAAACTGGAACCCATGTCTTTCTCTCACTATCTCCAACCTGAAGCCATGGGAGACCCACAGGAGAATCTGGCACCCTTTTATCACCACAGAGCTACACACACACACACACACACACACACACACACTGGCCAGAGGATGGAGAGGCTAAAGGAACAGATATGGTAGGAACTAATGGGCTGCCCCCAACCACGCAGGTGAGCTAGCAGATGCCTCAGTGGCTGGTACTGGACACCAACCTTCAAAGCATACATATATGCTGCCGCTTCATTTCTCCCTCCCAGATCTCGTACACACTGTCCTTTGTGGCCAACACTAGCCTGATACCATCCAGAAAAGGGAATTCTGGGAGCCACAGTTCCAGCTTAGCTAACATAGTACAAAGCAACCATAAGAAATAATTCAATAACATTTATCAGAATGGAAAGATGTTTTTAATTAAGAGTCCATAGAGTGTCCTGAATCATGGATAAAAATAGGTTCACATCAAGGCACATCGCTGCGAAATTTCAGAAAACTGGGGACAAATGGAAAATAAGTTTCCAGAGAGAAAAAACAGATTTCAAACAATCACAATGGCATCAGGCCACTCAACAGCAACTGGGAAAGTTAGAAAAAAACACGAAGCCATGTCTTCAAACTTCTGAAGAGAAGTGATTTCCAACCTAGAATTCTTCCCCCAAATGATCACTTAAAGGTCAGGTAGAATTAGGCATTTTCAAGGCACGGGAGCTCTGAGGAGGCTGCGGCACAACGTGACCTACCAGCAATACATGGTTCTGGCAAGGACGGCTCCAACGGCAGAGGAACGGGACGAAAGCCCCGGATGACAGCATAGGGAGACCGCAAGACAGTAGGTGTGCCTCGGGCCCAGGAGAAAACCCAGGCCAGACCTGATGGTCAGGGGATCTGCAGGAATTTCTCTGAGGTGAAGTTGACAGAATGTCTCACGTATTTTAATGTATTGAGAGGACACTCACAAAGAGGGATTCTTTGGGTTGAGTTTGTGATAATCATATCAAATGCTTAGTAAATAAATCAGGACAGGTATTGCCTCCAGGGACAACAATAATTATAGAGGAAAGGAAAACTATTCACAGCACCCTACATGGGTCAGCTATGAACAGCATTCCACAGTGATATAAATGCTGAATATCGATCTGAGGACTATTAGATGTAACCATATTGGGAGACAGCAGAGGGGCAGAGAGTATGTACATGGTGGGAAGGGATGAAGATGCTAAAGGAGTGATCCTCCTGTTCCAATCTGGAATTCTAAGATAACTATTTGACCTTCTGATTTTATTCCATGGTAAAGTATTGCCAAATAGAAAAAATACATACAGTTTGTACATAGGGTCCTGTTCCATAGTAGGAAGCCAAAGAGTATGCTTAAAACGAAAAAAATCAAGAAGTAGCGGTCTAGTTATGTTGTTTAGATATACAAAGGTAATTGCCAAAAGAAATAGCTAAAGAACTTCAACGTACTTGCCTCTGGGGAGGAGAAAATACAGTTGGGGAGACCAGCCATTTCAGAATAAGTTTTGTAAAAGTACTTCACTCTACATGATGTATGTGTGGTATCCTGACTAAAAAAAAACAACAACTAACCAAAACACAGCCACTGCTATGGTCTGAATGTCGGTGACCCCTGAAATGCATATGTTGAAATCCCAATGCCCATGTGACGGTGTTAGGAGGTGGAGCCTTCGGGAGGTGCTTGGGTCGTGAATGGGATCAGTGCCCATAAAAATGAGGTCCCAGAGAATTCCCCAGTCCCTTCTGCAGAGTGAGGACACAGCAAGAAGTTATTAGTCTGCAGTCCCAAAGAGGGTTGTCGCCAGAACCCAACCATACTGGCATCCTAGTCTCAGACTTCCAGCCCTTAGAAATGTAAGAAATACATTTCTGTTGTTTATAAGCCACTAGATTTGTGGCTTTTTATAATAGCAACCTGAACAGACTAAGACAGCCACCAACTCTTAAGGAAAGAAAGAGGGAAAGGGAAGGATGAAAGGGAAGAGGGAGAGGATAGGAGAAAGCAAATGGAAGATTTTAAATAGTTAACTTGCCTGCTCCAAGTTCACAGCGCTGGTAAATGACAGAGCTGAGTTTTGAGCCCACGTTCATCTGATTCCCCAACACTTACTATAAACAGCTATACAGCACCACACGAGCCCCTCAAGGTTTTCATTTGGTCTGCAGTGGGTTCACATGTCTAGTGGGTGACTCTGCATCTCAGGCAGATAGAGAGGCCAGGGGCACCGTTAGTGAGAGGTGGTGGAGACACAGATGATCTGGTAAACCAATAATCAGACACAGGTGAGGGTGTCCCCTGAACTGAGCTAGGTACTGGGGGAGTGGGGAGGGATGGCCTGTGTGGGCGAAGGTTCGGATGGAGCACAGAGAAACAGGCGCCCACAGGGATAGAAGTTTGGACTCTCTGTAGAGACACTGGTGGGAGGAGAGGAAGGAAGGGCGGGCCGAGGAGGGAAAAGGACGCTCCCTGGACAGGAACAGGAGCACAGCCCAGGACAAAGCCCATTCAACAGGGCAGCTGCAGGTTTTCATTCTTGAATAAGTGCTTCCAGAGAGAGCAAATAGTGGGGAGCTCAGTAATATCCGCTGAATGCATGAATGCATGAGCAAAAGTCAGGAGCTCTTCAGGGGTTCAGATTCACCTTCCTGAACCGTATACAGTGGTACGCTGGATGTTTGGAGGCTCGAATCTCAGGTCTCACCAAGACCTAGGTGGGGTGGGGTGCTAGACCCCCTCATACAGGCTCTCAAGAATTGTAAGCCAGTTGTCATCATGCCGGTAGCTTGAAATCGGCCATGGAGGGAGTAGTAACACCACAGAAATCAGTAAAAACTAGGAATTAGGGCTTTGTTTTAATTTCAGAAAGTTAGTTGTTGAACATTTACCAGCATGCCACTGCCTAATGTGTTAAACAGAGGGAAAAACAGACACAGACTGAGTGAATGGGGAAGGTATAGTGATCACAAGAGCTAACATTTGTGGAGTAGATGCTTTCATATACTGTCTTACTTCATCTTGCAAAAGCCCTATAAGGTAGATCTTTATTTTTAACTGTTTTACACATACTGGGGCTAAGGTCCAAAGAGAGTAGGTAGTTTGCTCAAGGATACAAGCTAGGAGGTAGGAATCAAGCTTCCTGCCTCAGATTTGAAGCCAAAGCGCTGAACACCAGCAACACAGGGGAGGCAATATTGCAAAGTGGTGAAGTGTGAGGATGCAAAGCCAGTGTCTCTGGATTCAAACACAGGTTCTGACATTCACTAACTGTGTGACCTGCAGTGAGGTGTTTACTCATTTTGCCTCAGTTTCCTCATCTGTAAAATAAGGTGAATAATAATATCTTCCACATGAAGTAGTACTTCCCACAGAGCCTGGTACTAACAGGAAAGTTAGTTGTTATTACCTTAACTATTGACAAAGTTTGATGGCTTTCATCTTATTCTATATTTGATAGGACTATTTGACTCAAAAAACGCATTTGATCTCTGGAGGATACACAAGAAACTGGTTGGTTGGTAGCTTCCACGGAAAAGAAGGCATAGATGTGGGAAGGAGGCTGAATCAGCCAAGCTCTACTCAAAAAACAGAAACCACAGAAGTCATTTGCCCAGAGAGAAATTAGCTTAAAGAAGTGGTAATGCGATGTAAATTTGTTACCCAGGTAACGGAAAGGGTAAACCCTCCAAGGTTTCATGGAAGTAACAACGGCAGGCCACCACTACCACCCACAAAGGTGAGGGTTGCAATGAAATTAATTATTAATGCTTTGAAGTTGGGCAGGGGACTTCCTATCATGTGCGAGGACAGGGACCTCTGAGGAAGGGGGCACCGATGGCAGGTGATGGTGTCCTTGCGGGGGTTGCAATGAAGCCTGTGTGAGAAGAAGTGTAAATCGGATTCCGTTGCTGCTTGAGGAAGGCAGGAGGACGTGCTGGGGTGATGCTCAGAGTGCAGGAGGCAGGCAGGAAGCCCACGGAAGGAGCAAGTCTCTTCCTCCTGTGGCTTCACAGTCCCCCTAATGCTGTTACTGGGAGAGTCTCACACGCGACAGCTGACGAAGCAGAAACGTACTGCGCAGAGCCGCAGGCGTAGCATCCAAAAGCTGAGTATAAAAGAATGGGTTTGGACCTGCCCGACCATAACTTGACAACTGGCACAGAGTCTTCAACTGAATAGCTGGGTTACCTTTGGAATTTTATTCCACTGAAAGGATTACCTAATTGTAAAAATACATCAAATGTAAGTTTAAAAAAAGAGAAAACCTGACATTTGTCACTGAGCTTGGCAGTGATGTATGCTTGGCACACAATGTGCTTACTATACATTTACTGAGTGAATGAGGGAATGGAAAGAAGCAATTCATGCAAGTATGCATTTACGATCATTTGTCAGAAGAGGCTACAGCGGGAAACAAAACAAGTCCAGCCCCGACTTCCATAGTGAGGGTAGAGAACAGTATTAACAAGTAAACAAACGAGTCAATTTCCAACAGAGAGTATGAAGGGAATAAACACGATGAATGTATGGTTAGTACAGAGCTGTGGTTGGAGAGCACTGTAGATGGGGCGGGAGGTCCTCTCTGTGCTGGTAACTTTTAAACTGGACCGGCCCCACAAGATCCGGGGGAAGAGATGGGAGGCAGAAGGAAAGAGAGTTGCAGAGACCCTGAAGGGGGAGAGAGCTCCGTGTGCTTCAGGTAATAGCTGATGTCCTGGTGACAGGTGTGTGTTGAGGGCGGAGGAGGGCAGTGTGAGAGCTGTGGAGCTGAGAGATAGCAGAGACCGTGTCCAGCTGGGCTTTGGAGGCTATGGGAAGGGGTGGGTGTTTTATTCTAAATACGCGTGTGTTGTTGTTTTTTTTAATTGTAGTATTTCAGTGGAAGTTATCATCAGGTTTGTATTGCTCCAAGTTCATTCTGACTGCTGGGTGGAGAATGGGCCCCAGTGGTCAAGAGTGGAAGGACAGGACTATATTGTTTTCCTGGGGCTGCCATACAAATTACTACCAACTTGGTGACTTACAGCAATAGACACTTATTCTCTCACAGTTCTTGAGGGCAGAAGTCCAAAGTCAAGGTGTCAGCAGGGCCATACTCCCTCTGGAGGCTCCAGGGGAGAATCTTCTCTTTCAGGTGCCGGTGGCCCCAAGTGTTCCGTGGCTTGTGGGAGCATAACGTCAACCTCTGCTTCCGTTTTCACATCGTCTTCTCCCCAGTGTATCTGCGTTTCTCCTTTTCTTCTAATGGCACTTGTTGGATTTAAGGTCCATCCAGTTAATCCAGGATTACCGAATCTCGAGAGCCTTCATTACATCTACACAAACCTGCTTTCCAAATAAGGTAAAACTCACAGGTATCAGGGGTTAAGAGCTGTTCAGCTCATTTTTGTGGGGGCTACAATTCAACCTACTACAGAGATCAACGAGGAGGTTAATGAGGTTATTCAGGTGAGGGATGCTGGTGCATTACAGCAGGGAGGTGACCGCAGACATGGAGAAAAGTGGGTGAGTTGGATGGGTGGTGTGTTTGCCAGGGTTCTCCAGAGAAACAGAACCAAAGGGATGTGTACACACATATAAAAGGAGATTTATTATAAGGAATTGGCTCACAGGAGAAATTCGAAGATCTGCAGCTGCTAAGCTGGAGACCAGGAAAGCCACTGTGTAGTTCTAGTAGGAGTGCAAAGGCCTAAGAAACAGAACTGCTGATGTAAATTCCAGTCCTAAAGCTGACAGGCTTGAGACCCAACCAGAGTCACTGTTTTGTCCAAGACTGAAGGTTGATAAAGAGTTATGTTCCAGCTCAAACCATCAGGCAGGAGGAGTTCCTTCTTGCTTGGCTCTTTTTGTTCTACTCAAGTCTTTGATTGGATGAGGCCCACCCACATTAGGGAGGGCCATCTGCTTTACTCAGTCTAGCAGTTCAAATATTCATCTCATCCAGAAAGGCCCTCACAGACACACCCAGAATAATGTTTGGCCAATGTCTGGGCACCCCGTGCCCTGGTCAAGTTGACACCTAAAATTGACCATAACAGATGGGGAAGAAAGGAGGGATGAAGGGAATGAGAGGCCTCATGTTCCAGGAAGAGATACATACTGAGTAGCTTAATTCAGGGCCAAATAAATGACAGAGGTGGAGAAGAGAGGCCTCAGAGAAGCCAGAGGCTGGTGGACGCTGCCCTGTTGGAGAGGAAAGCTGAGTCCCTGCCTCAACACTGACACTGTCCTGCATCTCTGATCTTCCCTCATCCCGAGAAAAGTATTTCCCTGCCAGCTCTCGAGACAGTTTGCTCCCTTTATGAATGAAGGAATCCGCCGGCTGTGATGGCATCATCACCCAGCAAACAGATCACTGCAGAGCTGGACTACCCTGGGCACCATCTTATGACATGGAAATGGAATCTTTGAAAACCTTTCCTCCACATCTCCAGCTCGGGAATGTACAATTAACAGCAGTCTAGCGTGCTGCCCCCATTCTGGAGCATTCTGATTTCAACCTGAGTGGGTGATTTCCACACCAGTGAAACTGTGAGACCTGTGGTTATGCGCAAGATCTTTCAGCTTCCCCTACCTTATTGTTTTCTCCTTATATTAAGAGATTTTGATATATAAATAATTCTGCAGACGTCCACCTCAGTATTTAGAGAAAAATACTCCTTCAATGCCTGTTCTAGGTAATGGCATTGTATTACTTACCTATTGTTGCCAACTTGGTGGCTTAAAACAATAGACATTCTCTCACAGTTCTTGAGGGCAGAAGTCCAAAGTCAAGGTGTCAGCAGGGCCATACTCCCTCTGGAGGCAATAAATTACCTCAAAACTTAGTGGCTTAAACAACTAACATTTATTCTCTTGTAGTTTCTGTGGGTCAAGAATCCAGAAGCAGCTGCAACTGTGTGGTTCTGACTCAGGGTCTCTCATGAGATTGCAGTCAAGATGCTGGCAGGGCCTGAAATCCTCTGACAGCTTGACTGGGGGGATGGAGGTTGCTTTTCCAAGATGGCTCACTCACGGGGCTATTACCAGGAGGCCTCAGCTGGCTGCTGGAAGGAGGCCTAAGTTTCTTACCCTGGGAACCTCTCCCCAGGGCTGCTTGAGGGTCCTCACAATATGGCGGCTGGCTTCCCCCACAGGGAGTGATACCAGGGAAACCACGGAAAAAGCTGCAATCCTTCCTATGATCTGCCCTGAGGTGTCACACACCCCATCATTTTGGCCACATTCTGCTTGTTGAAAGTGAGTTACTAAGTACAACCCACTTTCAAAAGGAGGGGAACTAGGCTTTATTTCTTGAAGGGAGGTGTATCAAATAATTTGTGAGCATATTTTTTTTTATTTAAATTTATTGGGGTGACAATTGTTATTAAAATTACATAGATTTCAGGTGTGCACTTCTATATCACATCATCTATAAATTACATTGTAAGCATATTTTGAAGGTCCAGGTAACTCTGGGAGTTTGTCTCTGATACTGAGCAGACTCTGAGAAATGGTTATCATAAATGAAGGATGGATCTTGCAGACCAGGCTTATTCAAGAAAACTAATGAGCCACAGATTGGGAGCCTCCTTGTGAGTCGGGTGGCGAGGACATTCAACAACAACAGCATCAACAAAACATAACAATAATAATGGCACCTAATATCTGCTTAGCACACTTGACAATGTTAACATCTTAAGAGCAGAAGCATTGCCTGTTTAGTTCTCTAATATATTTCCAGCACCTAGAAGCAGGTGCTCAATAAATATTTAGGATTGAATAAATGCATTTCTCATTTTAATGTCACAAGAACCTTATGAGGTAGATACTGTTATTGTTCCCATCCTACAGGTGGGAAAACTGAGGCACAGGAAGATTAAGTAATTTGCCAAAGTGACATGACTAATAATGGGAGAGTTAAGATTAGAGCCCAGACTATCTGACTCCAAACACCACCATTACCCCCAATGGTCATAGATAAATAGATGGACAGCTTGTAATTATTGAACCAATACAGATGTTTCCTGACTTAACGATGGTTCAACTTACGATGGTGCAAAAGCTGTGCACTTCAGTAGAAACCATACTTTGAATTTTGATGTTGATCTTTTCCCAGGCGACCGCAATGCGGTCCGATGCTCTCGTGATGCTGGACAGAGACAGAAAGCTCAGCGCCCGGTCAGCCATGTGATCACGAGGGTAAACAACTGATACTTTACAGTGTATTAATTGTGTGAAATTATTTTGCCCCACTGTAGGCTAATGTAAGGGTTCTGAGAATACTTAAGATAGGCTTGGCTAAGATATGATTTTCAGTAGGTTGGGTGCATTAAGTGCCTTTTCGATTTACAATATTTTCAATTTCCAATGGATTTATAGGGACATTGACCCCATTGTAAGTTGAGAAGTATCTGTACTACCGTGTTTCCCCGAAAATAAGACCTAGCCAGACCACCAGCTCTAATGTGTCTTTTGGAGCGAAAATTAATATAAGACCCGGTCTTATAATAAAATAAGGCCGGCTCTTACATAATATAATATAATATAATATAATATAATATAATATCGTATCATATAATACTGGGTCTTATATTACTTTTTGCTCCAAAAGACGCATTAGAGCTGATGGTCTGGCTAGGGCTTATTTTCGGGGAAACACAGTAGTAACAGTGAGTTGGTTTAGACTAATGGAAGGAAGATGAGGTCTGAATTAAAACAAAACACTGGATAATCCAAAACCCATTTTCATTTAGCTCAGGAATATAGCCAGAGACATACTATCAGAGGAGCAGTGACATTCAAACCATATGGATATGGCTCCCATCTGTACCCAGGGCTAACGGTCTCTGGGAGGGATCCTCAAAGGAATCAGCCCCTGCCGTGCTGGCTGCCCTGAGTTGGTGCCTCTCTAAGAGTCTCTAGGAATAGCATGTCTACACACAACCCTGGAAGCTGTGTCCCTGTTTTCTAGTCTCTTTTCTCCCTGAAGTTTCACTTATAACTCTTGCTTTGCAAACAGTGCATTTCTTCCTGTTATGCCCTTAGGAAGAAAACATATCACTGAATTTGAAAAAACCACCTCTGATTCTCCCTGGAGTGACTCTGCATGAGGACCAGGGAAAGATCCATTCCCCAACACGTGTTTGAAGGTCAAGGCGAGAGTTGCCCACGTCACAGGATGACATCCCAGCTCATATTCTGACTTATTACATATATCCAACTCTTTTGGTTTCTCAGAGCCCCTCCTGCCAACCCCAGCAACCACACGAGGGTAGCACGGTGTAGGCACAGAGCCCAGATGTGGAAGCGTGAGTGAGTGGAGAGAAATGCTCGTAAGGCCAGTGTCAGGGTGAGACCCAGAGCAGGTTTCAAGTGGAAACCTGGAGCCTGTATGGTTTCAGCTCAGATCTGGTCCCGACTCAGTGAATCATAAGCAAGTGACCCACACTTTCTGGACTCAAGTTTCCTTCTCAAGAACTCAGAGATTAAAGTAGGCTTTCCTTCTCCAAAAAGTGAGGTGAATATGCCCAAAGGAGCTCATTCTGACATGGGCACAGGTGAAAGGGCAAATTGGCCTTGAGAATCCCATGGATTGAATCTGACTTGTGGACATAATTTACAAAGAACGTTTTTTCCCCCCAAATTTAAATGAGTCTCTAAGAGTGAAAAACCCAGGAGGCTTTACATTTTAAAAAATTGAGTTGAATGAATGCATTTCTCATTTTAATGTCACAAGAACCTTATGAGGCAGACACTGTTATTGTTCCCAAGATATCCAAGAAATGGAAATTCTAACACCAGATGGGCTGCATTCCCAAAGGGAACAATGAGCTGAGCTGGGGAATGGGCTGTCACTGATTTTAGACAGGGCAGTATCTCTTTGGACCACTTTGCCACAGTCTCCACCACTCCCTACTGCTAAGTCTGTTTTATGTTAATAATTATAAAAATGTAATTTAAATACTTGATTTCATTTTGTAGAATATTACAGCACTCAGACAAGCTTCGCTTTGTAATATTTTGCATAGTTCATTGAAACCGAGTTTAGAGCACAGTATCTTGTATTGTGAATACCTTGGTCTGCCAGTTGGGTAATCATGGCTCCTGTAAACTTCTGGGGTTGGGGCTCCTACCATGACTTGGGGCATAGCTGGCCAGCCCAGGGAAGTGGCAGAGCACTGTGAGCAAAGAGGGTACAGGGGGAATGTGAGGCCCATATCCCACCTTCCCTTAATGCACAGTCAAGAGGCCTGGGCTAACCTCAAGGGGAGGGGAGACTAGTCTGCAGTCCTCCTAAGGAGTCAGTCTTTCATCCCAGGTCAACGCAACACTCAAGTTTTCATCTAGCACAGGGGTTGGCAAACCTCGGCCGGTGAGTTGGTCACCTGTCTTTGAAAAGAAAGTTTTACAGGAGCACAGCCATGCCCGTTTATTTACACATTGTCTATGATTGCTTTCACCCTACGAAGGCCGCGTTGAGTAGTTTCAACAGAGACCATGTGACAAACCTAAAATTAGGCTGGCAAGCCAAAAATATTTACTATCTGCCCTTTATAGAAAACGTTGCCAATCCCTGATCTAGCACCTTGGACTGCAAGGAACAGAGGCCTGTCCAGGTTAGTTCACGCAAAGGAGGTTTGTGGTCGGGGCATCACAGGGGATGTGCCACATGCCAAAGACACAAGCCACAGAGAAACTAGGTCTCAGGGGAAGTAAAATATAACTGCAGATCTTTCTTGTGGAGCTTCTGCTTCTCTCTGTTTCTCATCTGTTCACTTTCCACTGCCTGCTTTTCTCAACTCACTTTGCCTTCTCTCAGCTAGCATATGTCTCCTGGGGGCTACCCAGACCCCTTCTACACCACACAATCCCAAACAGCCTTTCAGCTCTGGTTTCCGTGGTTAATGGCCCCAGGCTCTGAGTTTCCCAATTCTGAACTCCCAGGGGAAGAATGTGATTGGCCCAGACCATCTTTTAAGCCTATAGGTTCTTAGAGATTTCTGGCCAGGCTGGGGCGGGTCCCCTCCCCTCCTCAGTCAGGATCCTATCCCTGGATCCAGATCAGTGACTATAGAGCATTGTCACATGGAACAGAATGTGTTGTCCACTCAGCAGGGGCTGTAGGCACAGAGCCTTCCTTTAGAAGAGAATGCAACACAGCAGGAGCCAGACGCAGGCTTGTGAGGGACCTAGTCTTTTCTCAATGTGAAAGAATTCTTCTGACTCTCTTATTCACAACATTGACCAAAAAGCCAAAATCTGAGTGATCAACATGCCTTCAGGAGAGAGGGAGTAGAGCCCAACTGGAGCTTGCAGACGGTGTAAGGTCAGCTGAGGACCAAACCCACCCGAGGGCGAGATGAGTAGATCCAGTATAGCCACTGGCGGGACTTCAGAACTCACAATCTTGTCCTACCTGGACCGGCAGGAGAAGAAGGGGCAGAAAGAAATCCAGCCTGGCAGAACTTGTCCTGCTTCTGCCACAAACAAACTGAGGGATAATGAGCATGTTACTTTCCTTCCTCCCATCCCAGCCCAGGCCTCAGTTTACCCACTGAGCACATGATTGGGCTGAATTAGACCAGTGGTTCGCAAACTACACCCTGCATCAGAATCACCTGGAGGGCTTAGTCGAACACAGATGACCGGGTTCCATTCCTAGAGTTTCTGAGTCAGCAGGACTAGGATGGCATCTGAGAATTTCCATCTCTAACAAGTTCCCAGCTGATGCTACGGCTACTGACCTAGGACGACACTTGGAGAACCACTGGTCCAGCTCATCACTAAGACTCCTTTCTAGCCCTGACACACATGAGTCTAGTCTACTGCTAGGTCAGGTTGAATGGAGAGCTTGGATTGTGGACCAGGGAAACCTCTTGCTTGGGGGAGGAGGAGGTCTTCCTAAGCCTAGCCGAGATCAGACTGCCCCCCACCCCCATCTTTTCTACCTCTTGCCACCACAAGGACCGTTTTACCAGGGAGTCCTGGGCTCCAGAATTACCTAGCCGCTTCCAGCCTGCTGGAAAATGTTGACGTTCTATTTCTTTCTTGGCCAAATTCTGTGGGTAGCGTGGCTCCCTGACACGTAGGCCACACAATCGGCTCTCACAACCCATTTCCTCAAGGTGATCCCATGTCATTCTGCTGTCCATGATAAACAGCTCCAGACTGGGCAGCCCAAACCCAGGGGAAGCCAGCCTGCTGTGGATCTGGAAAGTTCCCCGCAGGCAGATAGATGGCAGCTGCTTCTCTGGCCCAAGCTGAAGCCAAGCCACAAGCTGGGAGGATAACTTGAGCCCTGGCCCCCAACCGGTGATGCAAATGGCTCCTGCAGGGCTCCGCCAGGTCGGAGGGGGCCCTAGGAGCTGGAACGCTGAGTGACAGCTGAGCGGGGAGACACCCTTCATCATCCTGCTAAGTCACTAAGAGGTTTCTGAAACAGGTGGCTCAAATTTCCTTGAAAACCCAGAATAATCCCCCATTTGAAGTGCGCGCGAATCTTGTTGTCACCACCTAGTATTAATGGGTAGGCACCGCAGAAGGAAAAAGGGGTTTTCAGCTGTATTTTTGCACACTGACTTGCCTGACAGGCTCAATAAAAGCTTAAACAAATATTAAAAAACACACAGAGTCAGGCTGGTTTAAATTAACTTCCCAAGCACTTCACCTACTGTAGGAAGAAATTATAATAAAATGTCAGAGCAAAAATAAACCGCGCATGGAAATAAAAATAAAACATAAAATGCCCTCTTACAACTAACTGCTCGGTACGATTTAGTTCATAACAACATATCATTGTACATGAAGTTTCATAGTCCTAAGGTGTATTTGGGCATTAGGAATGTTGACTCTGAAAAATTCATATTTTACACGATGGGAAACTGTCCCTTTCCCAGAAGTCTTATGGATGTAAACCATCAAAAAGAAAAAAAATCCAAAAAAACCAAAACAACAAAAAACCACCTTCTCTATTAACTCTGAAATAAAAATTCTTCCAAATAGAATATGCTGCTTGACATATTCCATTTCTCTTAGGCATCGTCATCCTTAGGCTGTTGCCTGGGCTCCCCAGATGCCCCTTTCCTCACTCCTACAGAGGATGGGAAGATTTGGAGGTTGAGATATGACAGGTTCAACACCAGCCATCCTGAAGTGTTTCCCAGAGGTAGAGTTCGTGAAAGGGAAAGATACTGTGTGATCCTTGGGTCCAAGGGCTGGGGATCCTTCCATCTCCAACCTGCTGCTTCCACTGAGCCAGCTACACTGAGAGATGCAAGGGGAGGAGTGCTTGGCACTCTCTTTCCAGGATGGAATAAAGAGAAAGAAAGAAAGCTGGAGAAGGAGAGAAAAAGGAAAGAGGGAAGGGAGAAGGAGGACGGGAGGGAGGAAGGAAGGAGACAGGAGGGAGGGAAGAAGAAAGGCTGGCAAGTGAGCACCTCCTGCTCCGTGAATTCATCTTGTAAAAGTTCTTTCACAGGCTGGTTCCTCCCACTCGGGTTGCTCAGCCAAGCTGATATACCCTCACTTTCCAACCAGAGAGAATGCGGGGGCTGAGAAAGGCCTTGTGGGCCTACTGCCCCTCCTTCCCCTCCAGGTTTCTGTCACACCTCAGAGGTGATTTTCTGGGAAAGGGTTTTCCTGGCAGGACCTGGGTGGAGCAGCCTGGTACAGCCCTCAGTGTCTGGCTCCCAGCAAGACTTTCCAGGGGGGACCCGTGGTAGCCTCCCCTTCCTCCAGGGTCCTGTCCAGGACTCCCACAGGGTGCTCCTCCCTCAGAGAGTGGAGCCAGAGGAAGCCCAGGACAGCTATGGAACGGAAACAAGTAGCCATCTGACAGGCTTAAGTATCCACACGTGTACGTCTGTAAGTGGGTGTCTCCATATGTAGACACATAGAGATGCATGTATATCTTTCCTGATGAGTTAATTACGACTTTCCCCAGAGACTGGTAGTTGACTCACCAGCTGGCAGACTTTGGACAGCCATGCCACAGACGTCAGGCCTGGCTATCCTTCCAGAGTGAACTGGTGGCCGTGGGAGGCCACACAGACAGAGCTTGATAAGGTCCAGTCCCGAAGGCGAACACAGACTAAAAAAATGCAACTTATTTCTCTAATCTGCTTGTGCTGATTGTGCCAGAAACAAATACCAGCAGGCCTGGAAAAAATGTTTCTGTTCGTTTGCCTCGGCTCTGAGCCATCCACCCCAAAGTGGAAGGAAAAAGAGGCGGAACAGATTCCGGGGCTGTTTTGTCTGGCTCGCCGGACCCTCTGCCCCCTTCACCTCTGGCAGGGAGTAATGGGGGGTGATGTGGAGCCCCCAACCCTGAGGACCTGAAACAGCCCCTTCAGTTTCCCACAAACAAGTTTCAGAAGCGGAAACTGGCCCTGGCTCCCTAGGGCAGAAATTGAGAGCTCAACTCTAAAATACTTCCTTTGCCTGGTAACAATGCACGGAGGAATTTCCACAAATCCCCTTAGCTGTCATGGCTTCCGCTCCTCAACTTGGGAAAAGACACCCTGGGACATTCCAACCCCCCACCCCCACCCTCACCTCGTTTGATCTGCTTGGCTCCTAGACGGGGTTGGGAAAACGACAACACACATTTCCCTTGCCCATGTTTCCTCTTGGAGATGAGAACCATCCAAGTCTGACCCGGCTGCGAGAAGAGGCCAGGCCAGCCCAGCCAGCAGCATCACCCAGAGGCCGCTCTCCGGCTTCAGGGAAGAAAGGAACTCCAAGGGAAGGACTGGGAGGACCCAGGCAGTAGAGCACAGTATTAGGGAGTGAACTTTGGAGCCAAACAGCCTCAGCCGATGGCTGTGCCCCACCACTTCCTACCTGTGGCACATCGGGAGCGCACCTGAGCTCCTGTCTCCAAAGGTGGTCATGCAATACAGGTTTATGAAGCACTCAGCCCAGCCAGCATACGGCAAGGATTTGATGCATGTGAGCTGCTACAGTCAATCCAAAGGTTTGCTGTCTTGAGACTCCCCTGTCTTGCAACAGCAGAACCTCAGTGGCCCTCTGCCCCACCCCCACCCTGAGGGCTCCCTAATCCCACGGGCACAGACTGCAGTCACCACATGGCGTCTGCTCCGCCCTTATGCTTCAGCTCACAAAGCTCCTTGGGAAAAAATGCCCACTATCCATGCTGGCAAGGCTTCCTGCAGGTGCTCCTGGAGCTTCCGACCCGTCTCAGGGCACAGGTGGAAGGCTGGGTTCTGAGAAGAGGCCAAAAGATCCCTGCCAAACTTGTGCCCAGACTTGCACAGAGACTCTGGTCTAACCTCAGCTCCTAATTTTCATAGTGTGCTGGGAAGCATCATCTACCTTTGAGGAGCCTCACTTTCTCCATCTGGAAAATGGGAGGGTGTTATGGACAGAATTAGAATTGTGTTCCCCCCAAATTCATATGTTGAAGCTCTAACCCCCAATGTGACAGTATTTGGAGATAGGCCCTGCATGGAGGTCATGAAGGTTAAATGAGGTCCTGAGAGTGGGTCCTTACTCTGATAGAATTAGTGTCCTTACCCGAGACACCAAAGCTCGCTCTCTCCTCACGTGCACAGACAAGAGACCATGTGTGGACCCAGCAAGAAGGCTGCCCTCCACACGCCAAGAAGAGAAGCCTCACCAGAGACCAAGCGGGCTGGCACCTTGATCTTGAACTTCCAACCTCTAGAACTGTAAGAAAATAAATTTCTGTTGTTCAAGCCACCCATTCTATTTTGTAATGGCAGCCTGAGCAGACTAATACAGAGGTGGTGGACAGAATTAGTGCCCTGTGGACAAAGGGAGTACATGAGAGGTGCCGTGGAGGCTGGGAGCTGTGGGAGGCAGGGCAGAGGGAGGCTGGGCAAAGAGAGACCAGGGGAATGGGCACCAGATCCTTCATCCCTCGCTTCACTGGAACCAGCACCTATTTTAGCTACCGTGTTTCCCAGAAAATAAGACCTAGTTGGACAATCTGCTCTAATGCGTCTTTTGGAGCAAAAATTAATATAAGACCCAGTATTATATTATATTATTATATTATATTATATTATATTATATTATATTATATTATATTATATTATATTATATTACATTATATTATACTGGGTCTTATAGTAAAATAAGACCGGGTCTTATATTAATTTTTGCTCCAAAAGATGCATTAGAGCTGATTGTCTGACTAGGTCTTATTTTCGGGGAAACACGGTATTTTTTAAATTGGGGGGTAAATGCTTTTTTTTTCTTTTCAATAAAGTTTCCTTTATGAACAGTTTTGAAACACCAAGACTGAAGGATTTCTGGAAGCCAATGCTTGCCATCCTAATAGTATTCTATTACCTGTGCTAAGGATTCTAAAGTCAGGACTTGAGGTCCTGTCTAGCTTGAAAGGTCCACGGTTTGGTTGCCGACATTGAAGGTGCATTTATCAGGTACCAGGCTGTCTTAACATGCTTTGTATTTGTTAACCCATCCAATCCTCCCCCAAGCCCTACAAGAAATGTTTATTATCAGCAGTTTACGAATGAGAAAACTATGGTTCAGACAGGTTGCTCAGGGCCACACAGAGTGATCCGTTTGATTCAGAAGCCCATGCTCATCCGCCACCATCCTAGAAGAAAGGAGAGGAAGTCCCGAGGCTGTCATTCTGTCAGCAAGTATCACCCCCAAACTTACTGCGGCACAGACCTTCCATATATGATAGGGAATCTGCCCCTACCATCTCAGGACCTAAATCAAGGGGCTGTTTCTTTCCTTATTCTCTTCAGAATCCTATGGACCTCATAAACAGACATTCAGATCTGCTGCTCCAACTGATTTTTGCATTTTACGCTACATATTTGGATTAGGGCCTCTTCACACTAAAGTTAATTTACATAAAATGGGCAAATGATCATTTTGAATTCAATGTTACTTAATGTTTTCCTACTGGACCTGCAGCACTAACAATGTCTCATTAAACACTCCAGGCAGTCAAGAAAGGATGAGTAGAAGAAAGCTGTCATTATTTGCAGATGAATGATTGGCTACGTAGAAACCCCAAAATCATATGCAGCTACAGTATTTGAACTAAGAAGAGAGGTCTACAAGATTGCTGGATACAAAAATCATTTACATTTCTATACATCACCAGTAATCAGTTAGAAAATGTAATTTTCTTAAAAAGATACCCATGTGTGAAGGCCACCAACATTTTTTTTTTAAAGATTTTTTTTTAAGATTTTTTTTTTTAATTGGGGAAAGGGGAACAGGACTTTATTGGGGAACAGTGTGTTTTTCCCAGGACCGATCAGCTCCAAGTCAAGTTGTTGTTATTCAATCTTAGTTGTGGAGGGCGCAGCTCAGCTCCAGGTCCAGTTGCTGTTACTAGGTGCAGGGGGCGCAGCCCACCATCCCTTGCGGGAGTCGAACCGGCAACCTTGCTGTTGAGAGCATGCGCTCTAACCAACTGAGGTACCTGTCCAGCCCCCACCAAAATTTTTTAAAGTATATAGGAATAATTCTAGAAAAGATATATAAACTCTTTGTGGAAAATGATTAAACTTTGAGTGACATTTTAAAAGATCTAAATAAATGGAGAGAAATACACTGTTCTTCAATAAGAAAATTCAAAATCATAATCACGTCAATTCTAGCCAAATTTATCTATATCTTTAATGCAATGCCTTAAACAGGCATTTTCAAGGGACTTGAAAAGCTGTTTCAAAAATGTTTGTGGTAGAGCAACTGTCGAAGAAAACCAAGACATTTCTGAAAAAGAATAAGTTGGGGGCCCTACCGAACCAGATACTACGACTTACTGTTAAAGCTGGAGTAATAAAGATAGTGTGCATTAGAATGAGGATGGACAAATGGACCAATAGAACAGAACAGAGAACCTAGAACAAAATTCATGTATATGTGTGTTGCCTTACAGCTGCCAAACCATTTGTTCCCCGTGCTCTTCTCAGGATTTCACAAGGGAGTGCCTCAGCAAACTGAGGCCTGATGGAGAGATATCAGAGAAGCTTCCTTGAGGGGATGTCTCAGCAAACTGAGACCTGATGGAATATCGGTCCCTTTCCTTCATTGGATCCCCTGGGATTGTGTATGTGAAGGCAAAGTACAAGCTGGAGCACAATGGGGACTTTCGGAAAGACAGCCAGCAGGCCACATAACACACAGATCTTGAGATTTACAATCTTTATCTCCTCAGAAGTTAACCAATAAAAGCTATGCGTTGGCCCGATTTGGGGTTCAGTCCTTGAGGCTGGAATCCCTCAGCCCCCGCTTGCTCTCTATTCTTGGCTACTGTCTTTTTTAACCCTGCGCTGCCCTTCTCGCTTCCCACAGCTCTTGTCGTGCAGAACGCGACATATATGGAAGCTTATTTATGACCGGGGGACCTTTCATATAGTGGGGAAACTCTAGACCAGGGGTGTCCAAACTTTTTTCAACGTTTTTCACCAAGGGCCATGTTCGGTAAAATACACAAACAGCCGGGCCACTCACTCGAGGTGAAGTACGTATTGCCTCACCTGGTTTATTTAAATAAACTAAATATATTTTTGGAATTTGCTGCGGGCCAATAAAAAATGGATCGTGGGCCACAGCTGGCCCACAGGCCACAATTTGGACACCCCTGGTCTAGACTGTTTAAGAAATGGTGCTGAGACAATTGGCTAATTAAATACAAATACGTAAGTAAAACTGAATCCCTGCCTTACAGCATATACCAAAAAGTCCATTCTGGGACTTGAATATTCAAGACAAAAGAATAAAATCTTTTAAAAGCAACACAGAGAAATATTTTTATATGCTTAAGGACAGAGTATTTCTTAATCAAGAACCAAAAGCCCAAATGATAAAGGAAACAGTTGATAAATTCAACTACATTTTAAAAGGAGAGAGTAAAAAGACAACTTACTGGGAAAAGATATTTAGAACATGTTTAACTAACAAAGGATTACGTATTTTGCCCTGTATAATGCACACTTTATGGCCCAAATTTGTGAGGGAAAAAAAAGGATGTGCATTATACATGGGAAGTACTAATTCCATATCTATATAAATGTTTTTAATTCTTTTATTTATGCTTATGAGTTAAAAGTGTCACTCTAGAAATCAATAATGACATCCTGGAATATGATAATCGGTTTTGTTGCAAAATAATATCCTGGAATATGATAATCGGTTTTGTTGAACTTAGATGAACTTAACAATGAGGAGTTCTTGGCCTTCTCTGATGCATAAATATCGCAAATTTATTACCAGTAAAGTGTCTTGTACCTTATATCTGTTCTTATATTTTGTAATTATTTGTTACATAAAATTTCTTGTACCATAATATGTTAAAAACCAAATGCTAAAATTCCTTTATAATACAAAAAAATTACCTACATGTAAACAAATAAAAGTTTGAATTAAAAAATTAAAACGAAAGATTTTTTTTCCCCCGAAAGTTTGGACCAAAAACATGGGTGCACATTATACATGGGAGTGCATTATACATGGGATCACATTATACACAACAAAATACGGTAATAGAGAGACTATATAAAGTACTCCTATAAATCAAAAAGAAATAGTAAAGATAAATTACAAACATGAGCAAAAGCAGTACGGAAGCATTTCACAGAAAAGGAAAAACAATGGCCCATCAACATGTGAAAATACGCTCAACCGCATGAGTCATCAGAGAAATGTACATGAAAACCTTGCTGAGAAACTCTTTCACACCTAGTCTTATTGCACCTACTCTTTCACACCTACCAGACTGACTACACTTACAAAGTCAGTCAACCCAGGTCCTGGAGAGGATGAGGAGCAACAGGAACTGCCATCCACGGCTGGTGGTAACAGAAATCGGTAAAAAAAACTTTGAAAAAAGTTTGGCCTTTCCCAGTAAAGGTCAAAATGCACATTTTCTCCCACCCAGCAATTTCACTCCTGTGTTATGTACCTTAGACAAACTCCTGTCCAAGGAGTCCAGGAGACATGCACAGATGTTTGGAGCAGGGTTGTTTAGCAGAGCCGTGGGAGGAAGAGAGGCTCCGGGGCACAAAAGGTAAGGTGGCACTCAGCCTAAGGGTGTTTGTTGTAGGTTGTTGCCTCTAATATTGCACCCTCGTCTGCAGTAGGTTGAATGGTGGGTCCCCCAGAATAGAAGAGCCTGTCCCAAAACCTGTGAATGTGAACTTATTTGGAAAAAGCATCTCTGAAGATGTAATTCAGTTAAGGATCTGAAGATGAGATCATTCGGGATACTCTCTAAATTCAATGACCAGGTCCTTATAAGGGACACACGGTGGGGGGGCAAGTGGGAGGGTTATATAAGACAAGGCAGGGATTGCAGTTATGCAGCCACATGCCATAAACCAAGCAACACTCGGAGCCACGAGAAGCTAGAAGAGGCAAGAAAGGATTCTCCCCTAGGTCCTTTAAAGGGAGCGTGGCCCAGCCGACAGGGTGATTATAGACTTTGGGCCTCCAGAACTGTGAAAGAATAAAGGTCTGTTTTAAGCCACCAAGTTTGTGGTCATTTGTTCTGGCAGCCACAGGACACTCATACAGGGTATCTCTTGCCTCACCATAGTCCCAGCTCTGTTGTTCAGAAGAGTTTTTTTTGAAAAGGAAACAACCCTAACTGTCCAACACCAGGAGAATACACGAATAAATTGCGGTGTCCTGTCACAATGGAACATTGTAGCCAAATGAATGAACTGCAGCTACCTGGGTCAATTTAAATGCATCTCAAAAATATGTTGAGTGAAAGAAACAAATCAGAGAAGACTACAAATCCATGATTCCATTTATATAAATTTCAAAAACAGGTAAAAGAAAACAATGTATTATTTAGTAGAGCTATAAAGGAAAGGAAGTGACTGATAAATACAAAAAACAGTGATTACTTCTGGGAGGGAGGGGTCTGGGGTGGGGAAGAGGCATTCAGAGCTCCGCAGATTGTGGCGTTTCAGCTGGGTGCTGTGCACAATGGTATTTCTTATATTATTCCTCTTTATGCTCCCCATGTACCTTTCATAGATTCCGATACCTTCAATATCATTTATAATAAAAATTAACAAAGAAAGTATAAGTGTATGGCAATTAACCTTCCCAGTGTGCTTCTCCGATGAAAGATTCCGTAAGATATGGGCCGGCTCGGGCATATCATTCAGTCAATCCAATCACCCAACACGTACACCCTAACTAACGCTGGGGCGGGTTGACACTATGCTAGGCTCTGGGCTCCAGAACGAGGGAACAAATTTGTAGGGAAAGATGGTGGGAGCTGAGAGAAGAGAAAGAACATACGTTGACTTATTCACAAAGTTACCTGGCAAATTGAAATGTGTTTAAGGGCCGCGACTTGTAATGTTTTTTGATACTGGAAGCCTGATAGCTTTAGATGGTTGATAAAGGGATATAGCAACAGACTGGATACATTCCATCCGGTTAAAGCTGGAAGACTGAACACATGCATTTAACGTTCCAAAACCCACTAAAAGAAGATGAAGGGATTTTTTTTTTTTAGTTCTGAAAGACGTAAACCCAGAAGGACAATGTGAACACGAGAGAGAGAGAGAGAGAGAGAGAGAGAGAGAGAGAGAGAGAGAGAGAGAGAGAGGCAAAACCCAAAACAAAAACCCAGCAACAAGAAAAAGAAAGCTGGAAAGGAGGTGGATGAGTGGCCACTCACTTAGCAGGCCCCACAAAGCCGACTCCTTAGCCAGCAGCAGGGCAGCAGCCACATGGTTTGCACGTGATCCCTGCAAAGGGCTGAGGGGTGACAGTACCATGTATCTGCAGGAGTGGGGGTGAAGGTGGAGCCTAAGAGCTGAAAATGGGTTGCCATGCTGTTTAAGATGCAGCCAGACTCCATTTACTCCTGTCTCCATGCAATCCTGGGTCTGCCCCTCCCTGAGGCTGGTGGACTTGATTCTCTGAAGAGAATCAAGAGAAGAGAAACATACAGGGTCTCTTTCCTAGGGCCAGCAGCTTGGTGGACGACAATGGGATTAAGTGAATGTTTACATACTATGCGCTGAGACACCCCCCAGCCCTCTCCCACCCCCGTGGTTCCCAGAACTTGGCAACAGGCAGCTAGGTATGATGACCAGCTCCTTGAAAAGCTCAATAGCCCAGCTCTCATCACTGTGTCAGTAGCATGTCTCTTTCCCCTGGTTCCACAGCTGGGTGGCCAGGCTAGAACCCAGACACCCACCCAGGCCTTCCAAGCCCACGTTCTTTCCCATTTTTCCACTGGCTCCCCCAGCTCAGGCAGACACTTGCCTCTAACCCCCATCTCCACCCCCTCCCCACGGTCCCCAATTTCAACAATATACTGATTGAAATAATTCGCTGGTATCCCCTTTGATGTGTTGAGGGCCCAGCGACCCTTCCCTGCCCTTGGAAAGCTGATCCCTCAGACTCCCACACACACACTACGCAGAGCCACCGTGGATCCCTCCCTCACCTTCTTCTAGCCTTAGCAGTCACTAGGAGAAGTTTTTCTGAAAATCTGGAGATCTGAAGAGTCCCCACGGGTCTTGGGCCCTGGAGTGAGAGATGGTTTCAGTGGGCAGAGTTTGGTCCTCACACAAGCCATTCTTGAGAACTTGCTGGTCACAGCCATAGGTTGTGGGGTGAGTGGGTACCCTCTCCCAGGCAAGGGGGAGGTTAAACAACTGCTTTGAGACCCTCACATGTGGGGAGGGAGGAGAAGCAGCACCTTCCGTGACTTCCAAACCTGAAATGAAAACCCTAGTCTCCCACCTCATGCCACCCCATTGCTGCCGACGTTGGCAGAGATTAGGGGTAAATCATGTCTGTCTGAGGGCCCGCTGAGAGATGGAGCAATGAAGCTGTTTCCACACAGTATGCAGCAGCTTCGGGACTGTTGGGAGACCAGGGACAGAGTCCAGATGATGCGCAGCCCTGCCCAGGAGGGGAGGCACCTGGCACAGCTAAGCTGTCTCAGAGGGCTCTGCTGGGGTTGTTGGCACTGTCCCTCTGGTCCCCATATCTGCCCGAGTGGTCTGCTCCAGAAATCGACCAAGTCCCCTGGTGACCCAGTGCCTCACCACAGAGACCCCAGAAAGAGTCAGGAGAAAGAGCAGAAATAGCTACTGGAAACCCAGAAGGAATTTGGCGAAGATCCTCCACACCCACCCCTCCCTATTCCAACCCCAGTTGTCATCAGCTCTTAGCCACAAAGCCCTGCGTCCCTGGGGAGCCCCTAGAGCCATTCTTCCTTGCGGTACCACATAGTCAGGACAAGAAAGCATTGCTTTCGGTGGGGCAAGGAGGAAATGGACCCAGCCCTGCCAGGCGGGAGGGGAAGAAGGATTCCATTCCCATTGTTCTCCCTCAGACTGCCCTCAATGGGAGAAGGGGCAGAGGAAAGAGGCATCTTCCAGTTTGCCTGACCTCTTGGAGCAGCGATAACTGGGAACTTCCAATCTCCCTAAGCTCTCCTGTGTTCTCCCTCCCTCCCTGCCCTCAATTTCCTGCATTCCTTCTTCTTATTCCTCTTTCCCCCTACCTACACCCCCCCCCCCCCCCCGCCCCGCTTTCCTCTCCCTGTCCCCCTTGTGGTTCTCCCTACAGCATTCCTTCTATAGGCACCCTCCACAGAGTTAAAATCCAACACATTCCCGGTCCTGCAGCCCCATCCACAATTTCCAAGGCCACACCTGTGGTGGGTGTTTACTAATCAAAATCTGTTTCTCCCACTGTAGTCATTACCCACAAAATCACAGGCCAGGAGTGTGACGGCTAAGGTGAGGTGACAAATGATGAATGATTTGTTCTATAACTGCTTTTAACAAACATATGCCAGGCACTGTTGAAGGTACTAGGGATACAGCAGTAAGCTAAGCAAAGCGCCCTGTCCTTATGAAGCTTACATCCTAACAGGTGGATCTTTCCTTGTTTCCTGCTCTCACCTGTGTGCCAGGTCTATGTGGCAACATAGCCAGGAGGGTGGCAGTGTTGCACAGTGGTTAGGAGTGGGGTTTTTGGAGCTAACTAGACCTGGGTTCAAGGCCTGCTTCTACCCATTTGCGAACTGTGTAACTTCAGGAGAATTTTTCTTAGCCTTCTAAGTCTCAGTTTGCTCTTCTGTACTATGGGGTTTTATTACTGCTATAGCATTATTAGTAAGGGTAACAATTATTACAAGGGTTATTGTGAGGATCCAATGAGAAGATTCATGTCTTCTCACAGGGCTTGGCCCAGTGTCAGGCATGTAAAAAATAAATGCTCAATAAACATTATGTGTCATCATGGGACCATTCTTCCCAGGGGATGCTTTCTGCAGGAAAGAATCTTTGCTCTGGTTTACACTGTACTTGCAAAAGTTCCACTTGTCCTCACTGCTCCCTTTTCTGAAACATCTTATTGTGAACCAGCTCCCAAGCCAGAAATTCCTTGGGCTGTTTGTTTTCCATTTGTCCATATGCTCACCACAACCTAGGAAAAGCCTCTGGATGAGGCTTCTACTTAGGAACTATAATCGCAACCTTGCAGCCAATGCATGGAGCCAGGGGACAGGACCCAAGGGCAAACAAACTCTCCATCTGGTTCAGCTTTCTGGGGTCCTGGAGAAGCACAACCCAGGAGACTTTTTCATTATGCCACTGAGCTATGTGAGAGAAAACTGTACCTCTGAGAGGGCTCTTTCTGAGCTACCAAACCAAAAGACGACTCAAGTCTCATCAAGTATCTCATTGGTATTGGGACAAAAAGACAGGTCCCATCATGAGGAGAACACAGGATGTTTGAAACCATTCACTGAACACAGTGGGGACGTGACCAGGGTGGGGCCTATTTACCACATTGCTACAAAGAATTCTTGCCCACAAACGATATCCACCTCTTCATGTTTGCAGGTGGGAGTGGAAAAACCATTCTCAGAGGAGATATAAAACAAGACCCTGAGTTCATAAACCCCAACTTCCCCAAAGACGTTAAATCCTAGTTTCATTTGGGGTTATTTATACAGATATTGAAAGACTCAAGGAAACATCTGAGGAGAACATGATCTAATCCTATTGTCTTAGTCAAATGTGCTTTCCAAGTTCTTCTCACCACGAACTTGACTGAATTGAAGCGTCTCACGCTGCACACGGCATCCTGCTAAGTGTTACCACATTTGTTTGCCTGTTGTCAATGAGCCTCAGACATTTAAAGAGGTTCCATTGAGCTCTTAGGCTCCTAGACACCCAGAGTAGAGAGAAAGGGGGTGCAGCCAACTTTTCTCTCTGCTGATCTGAAAATTTGGGAAGCGCCAAGATACCCCAGGATCCAAGTCGGATTTCTCTGTCTGTGTGTTGAGAGTAGATATGGCTTGTCCCTCGGTATACACTAGTCCATTGGAATAGAGAACTCAGCATCCGCTCATAAATCCCCAAAAAGACAAGCCTGATGGGAAGACAGATAAGCTACAGAAGGAACCGGCCTATGTCTGCTTACTAATTGTGATATCCCTCAGGGCCTGGCAAAATGGTCAGCACATGGGAGACCCTATGCCATCCAAGTTCTGGTAGGAAATAGGTGGTATCCTCCAACTGGATCGATGAACATTTTAATAAAGGTTCTCGTTACAAACGTGAAGGAAAGCAACAAGGGATAGGGCAGTGTCTCAGAGAGGGCCGCAGTATGGAGTGTGTGGGGCGGTGGGGGCTTCACATTCCTAGGCCTAAAGGGGCAAGAGGAAAGCATGGTGTCCACCCAAGGCAACCCACCTCACTCTTCTTCCTCCCTCCATCTCCTGTTGGTGCTTCCCATTGGGCGAACCCAACCAGAAAACAGACTCATGTGGGCCCAAGGTATAACCTACTCCAGTCAGCCCTTGAGGTCCCAGAGAAGGGAGAGAAGGGAAAGATGGGATCTGGAGGGGCAAACAGAAGACATCCAACCTCATAAGGATTTGCTGGTTGACTGAGAAGCCAGCCTCTGACCGAGGAGGAAACTAACAGAGAAATAAGCCACATGGTATTTCTCTGGGTCATTGCTCTTTGTGGATAATGGCAACTCACTGAAGCACTTATGGACCAAGCACTGTATTAAAGGCATGAAATAAATGATCTTACTTCATCTTCACAACATCCCTACGAGGTAAGCACTGTTATTATCCCCATTTTATAGAGAAGAAAACTGAGTCTCAAAAGGCTTATGTAATTGGCTCAAAGCCCACACTTAGTAAATGGAGGAATTGGGATTCAAGTCTAATCTTACTCATTTATTTTTATTTCCCAACTTTTCATTATAAAAATTTTTAAACATAAGCAAAGTTAAAAAAACAAAACAATGAACATCCTTATATCAACCACCTAAGTTCAACAATTGTAAATGTTCTGTCATATTCTCTTTATCTATATATGTATCCATAAATACGTAATTTTTATTTAGGAAAAATGTAAAATAAGGTACAACTATTCCCTCGTGCAACTTAAAAAATAATGATATTCTCCTCATAATTATATTACTCAATCACACCTAAGAACATTACACCAATTTCCTAATATCAAGCAAACCAGTGTAGAGTCAAATTTCTCTACTGTTTCCTCAAACATCTTATTTATTTGTTTGAACCAAGGACCCATTCAAGTTTCTACATTGCATGTGTATTTTAGCCTCTTTTAAGCTAGACCTGTGCCCCCCAATTTTTGATTAAACGACACTGGCTTTGTCAGGGGTCCAAGCCTGTTAACTTATCGAACACTCCATGTTCTCAGTTTGTCTGCCTGTTGCTTCCTGATGTCATTTAAATTGCTCCTGGGTTCCTCCTATTTCTGAAAACTGGAAGTAGAGGCTGGATGAGATTCAGGTTACGCATTTTGGATGAGGATGCTTTACAGGTGCCGCTGGTCCCCCCTGTTGCATCTCCTCAGAAGGGCTGATGCCAAGAGGCCCCGAGAGCCTACATACCCACCTGCCAGTCGGGGCCCTGTCCCCAGCCAGGGAGTAGAGGCGGGGAGGGGAGAGCTAAGAGATGAGCTTGCTGAGCCTTAGAAACATCCAGACTGGGGAATTCCCCACTGAGAGTTGTCTGGGTGGGAGAACGGAAAATCCATGGGAAAGAATAGGACAGAGGAAAAGACGGACAGATGACCCTGCTTGCGGTCTTCTCCACACCGTTACAACGCATCTCGTTTTACACCCACTCCAAGGAGGACACTCCCCACGGTGAAGCACCAACATGTGGACTTGTGCCTCATTCAGAGGGGAACTGTCCCCACGCCCGACCTCTACCCCCTAAAACCCCAACACGCCCTATTCACAGCTAAGGATGCTAGCCTTTTTTATGTGGCTACTTTTGCCCATCAAGTTATGGATGTCCTGTTTTTGGTCAAGGGTTGTCCTGCTGTAAAAAATAGAAATCCACTCCTGGTCACTTAAGTGAAAAAGGATGTATCATAAGGAGACAATATATAGACAGGGTATATAAAGAAACAGGCTCAGGGGGGTCCCAAACCAAGAACTGTCCAGCTGCTCTCAAACAATACCTCAAAGAATACAACAGACATCTTTTGGGGTGTCCGGCCAGCACACAACCTTCCACAGGCCCTGAAAGTCCTGGTTTTCAGGGTACCGTCCTTTGGCTACTGGATTAGCATTGGTGACCTTATCCACACTGGTTCAGTTAGATTCTGCCTCCCAGGAATTGGGAATTGAAACCAAAAGAGACAGGTCAGCCTCTGCTAGTTCCTGAAATTGATGACATGTCACTTTACTAAAGCTGAGAAAGCCAGAGAGGGAACCAGAGGGGCCGACACAGAGGAAAGCCAGAGTCACAGTGTGTCATAGGGCTCTGGAGAAAGGAGAGACCCCAGTTTTTTACAATACACTTATTTTTTCTCTTAAGCCAGTTTACAATGAGTCTGTGTCACCTGCCGCTAGATTGACCAGCCCAAATGCTAGCATACCAGGGCAGGGCAGAGGAGCCATCTGCCCCTGTGGGGGTGTATTTGACCACTGACATTGTTTCAAACTGCTGGTGTATGGCAAGCAGTCCGTTAGGGTGGCTTAAGGCTTGACTCTTCATTCTCTGCAAACAATGTGCCCACTTATTGCCTGCACCGGGGTGGGGACTCCCAACCACCCCCCAAGCCCTTTGGGAACTGCCATGACTAAGTCAGTGAAGACCAATCCGGACGGGTTTCGGAAATATTTTTTAAAGCCTTTATTTCCCTCTGCCTTCTCACCCCTAATGCAAATGTGATTCTGGAAGAACCTCCCCACCCCGACTCCCTGACTCCCCAGAAAGAATTCCCAAGGGGCCTGAAGTTTTCCCTCTTGCCTGGAGAGGGGCAGAGGACAGTGCCTGCCCACAGGAAACAGTCCTGGACTTCGGCAGGGCCAGAGCCTGAGTCTCGGCCTGTCCCCAGCTCCAGCTCCCACATTAGTCACCAATTACGGATTTTTCTCGTGTAAGGAAGATGGCTGGTGTCAGCCTCCTCCTCTTTCTGTGGATACTCACTCTTCTATTAACTCAATGAGATCCAGCTCCTAAAAGGAAGTAAGGGTCAACAATGGGAGCCCAGAAGGCCTTCTGGTGGAGAAGGCAAACTTGTACACAGACCTCCAGATACAACCCAAGTGCTGCCACTTTTCCAGGAACATGCCAAGAGCCTGTGCCCTCCCAGGCCTGTGTGAACTTCCCCCTGCTGGGCCAAGATAACGGCCCTCTCAGGGAAACAATGTTGCCTAATGGTTAAGAATGCTGCAGCTGCCTGGGTTTGGGTTCCAGCTTTACCATTTAATAGCCATTCACTTCAGGCAGGTTACATGATCTTAACCTCAATTTAAAACAAAAGTTATTGCTGTATAACTTATATATCATAAAATACACCTATGTTAAGTGTACAATTGAATACTTTTCAGTCAATGTACTGAGTTGTGCAACCATAATCCGGTTTTAGAACATTTCTAGGACCCCATGAGATCACTTGTGCTGTTTACAGTTAATCTTCATTCCTACCCTCAGCCCTAGGCAACCACTAGTCTACCTTCTGGCTCCATAGGTTTGCCTTTTCTGAACATTTCATATGCATGGAATCATACAATGGAACCTTCCGTGTCTGGGTTCTTTCACCCAGTATAATGTCTTTGAGGTTTATCCACATTGTAGCATGTATCACTACTTCATTCCTTTTTACTGCTGAATAATATTCCATTGTATGGAACATATATATTCCATATATATATATATATATCCTTCATCAGCTGATAGACGTTTGAATTGTTTCCAGTTTGGGGCTATTATAAATAGTGCTGCTAAGAACATTTTCATCTAAGTATTTGGATAGACACGTTTTCAGTTCTCTCGGGTATATACCTGGGAGTGAAAGGGTAAATTGATGTCTAACTCTTCAAGAAATTGCCCCACTATTTTCCAAAGTGTCTCCACCTTGATTTTCTCATCTGCAAACTTAATATATGTGCTGAATCCCTACCTGGCCTGGGTGTAGTAAGGTCTGAAGGCAGAGACTGTCTGATTTGCCTCTTTATCCCCAGACACAGCAGAGTCTCAGAGACTCAAGTATAAGATGGACTATAGGGCAGACGGGGCGCAGCACTGTCCCAGCGGCATGCAGTGCCATGGGGATGACGAGAGGGAGAGATTCTGGCTGATGCCTCGTCATGAAAGCAGCAGCACTGAGCGGGACCTCGAAGGCTGCCTTCTGCAGCGGCACAGGACTGATCCACAAAGAGACGCTCTCCACACCTCAAGGTGAAGCATCCAAAATACCTCACCTTGGACTGAATCCTGGGGACCTTTATTTTTCCTTTTGGCACTGAGGAAGAATGATGGGGAAACTTCCTACCTATTTTCTCGGGCACCTGGCGAAAGTTGGCACAAGGATTTCCAAGGGCATCCAACTTGACAGCTGTTTCTAGCATCAGATACTTCTTCCCCAAACCTCTGCCCTTGACCGTCAAGACCAGGAGCAGGCGCTGGGGTGCCCGTCCATGGGGCTGGGCCACAGGCATTAGAACTCGCTGTTCTCCCCTTCCTAGGATACCCCTACAGCTCCTTGCTGCCCGTCCGCCATGCCCCACGCCCCAGGATCTGCCCTCCTCGCTGTCTGCTGGTGAACTGCGCCCCCACCTTCTCTGTCCCCAGGATTCCCATTCTAGCCAGGCTTGTGTGCATGACGGCGAGATGGGATGTGTGTGTGATGGCAGGGTAGCCAGGAGAATCAGGGTTCACCGGAGTGCCTCCATTGGAAAGAACAGAGGTAGAGCAGAAGGTTGATGAGCAGGAGCCTATGGTCCTGGAGAAGCTCCCCACTGGGCAGGGGCACCGGCAGCAGTCACACCTGCGACTCACCTCCAGCTCTCACATCTGCTCAAAGCCTACCTCCCACCAGCTAGAAGGCCGCTCTGCCTGGGGCGAGGAGAGGGAGAAGGAGAGGGAACACTTCCTATCCCAGAGGACAATTTCAAAATCAACGCATTGCCAACCCAACTGCACAGTTAAGGAAATCAGTGGAATGTATGCCATTAATTAAAGGGCAAGTCTCAAGGCAGACTAAATACTAAAAATCAGGAACCGGAGTCCACTTCCCCTCATGATCAGAAGGGGGAACTTCCCGATTTGATTGCAGAAAGCAATTTACTTCAATTAGCAGTGACATAAACAAGGTGATTGCTTAATAGGAGGACCGAATCGCTAAAAACTAAACAGCCTGAATTGCATCCCTTACCATTATATTAGCAGAATAGGATTGCTTTTCCCAAGACAGGTTTGATTAACCCTTTAGGAGCCACCCCACTCCCACACAGAGAGCTGCCAATCTCCTGCAAGGTCTTTCCGTGGTGGCCCTAACATCTGTCATGCATTTAATCACTGTGAATCAGTGTGCTAGCTGCTTTCATGTCTTTTATTTCCCCTCGATAATCCTGAGATATGTGTTATTATGCCCAATTTAACGGATGGGGAAAACGAAGCTAAGAAAGTCTGAAAGTTCAAGGGGGTGGTTTTTTGAAATACAAATCCAATCGTGTCATTCCCCTGCTTAACTTAAAACCCTCCCCAGGCCTCCAGACTCCATCATGGCCTCGAGAGCCCTGCCTCCCTCTCCCACCTCCACTCAAAGCACCCTCCCGCTTGCTCACCACCTTTCCATGTTGTGGCCACTGCCTGTTCCTCCAATACATCAAGATCATTCCCACCTCAAAGCCTTTGCACGTGCTGCTCCCTCTGCCTGGAATGCTCTTCCTGCATTTCTGGTTAGAATTGACTTCTTGCCTCTGGCTCTTAGGTCAAACATTGCCTCCTCAGAGAGGCCTGCTCGGTCTGCCCCATCTTTCCTGCTCCCTTTTGGCTTCTTGACCTGACACTTAGAATTACCCACAATTACCTTGTTTATTGATGTATTTCTTGTTTGCCTGCCCTCTCCTCACTCCCAGCTCTATGACGGCAGAGAGATCCTGGCTCCTGTGTGTCTTGTTCGCTGCACAGGGTCAAGCACACAGCAGGCAGATTTGCTTAATAAAGAAAGTATTGCCCCTTGTTTTATAGGAAGAAATTGAGGCTCAGAGAAGTTAAGCCACTTCACAAGGTCAAACAGCTGGTAAATGGCAGGGATGGAGTTCAGCCTGCTTCCTCGCAGGTAGCTACACTACACAGCCCTTTGGACTTTTTACAAGAAGCCTCCCTCCCCCCACCCACCGTCTCCAGCCCCAGAAGCCGGCACCCATCCACCCTGCTGGGAGAGTACTCCCACCACGGCCCCAGAGCAAAACCTCTTCTTCCCGCTGACACTGGCTCCACAGTTGCTATCACTGGTATGTGTCTCAGCTGGGCAGGGTCCTCATTCCAAGAATGCAAATTCCAAAAGTTGAAGACCTTAAGGTCTTCTCCCTCTGCCTCCCCACCTGGAAGGATGTAGGCACTGAACTGGGCTCCTCTTAGGAAGTGCTTCCCTGGCCCTGGGAATGTGGAGGCTGTGGAAAAGCTGTTTGAAGTTGCATAAGCCATCCTGTGAGTCCCACCCCACCCCCCCACAGCCAAATCCCACCTTTGGCCCAAGCCTCCCACACTGCCCTGTGGGTGGGAACCACCTAGGCCCCTTCCAGGCTGGCTGTCACCTGGGAAGGGAAGGGTAGGGAAGCCAAGATCAGTGGCAGAAGTGGCCGGGGGAAGACCACGAGAGAGGGTGAAAGTTGTGGGAAAATGAGCCCGAGAACCCCATCTGTGGGCTGCAGGGGATTCAGACTCTCTGATCATTTCCCTGTGGCTGCACAGCTGGGTGGCGGCTGACCTACATGCAGAGCCGTCCCCCTGCCTCTGCTCCTTAAACGAGGGCTGACTTTGGGTCTCTGTGTGATCTTCATCTGATCCCTCCATATCATCACCCTCAGGAGAAGTTCAAGTGCATCTGTCATCACCATCCCCGTTTCACTGTCCAGCCCCGGTGTGACTTTGAGCATGGCGGTAACCTCTCTGAGGCCACTTCCTGGTTGATAAGATCACAATACTCACTCTGCCTAGAGGCAGGATTTCAACAGGATTTCATAAGGTAATGACTGAATGGGAAAATGCCCTGGAAAGTGTAAAGTACAAAGAGCACTAAGGGATATACTCTTTTAGCCCAAGTAGGAAAGAGATTTTAGCATTTACCAAACATATGCTGTCAAAGGTGTGGTTTTCTATGCCGCACGTTCAGAGGAAACAGGTTCACAGAGCACCTGGCCTTGTGTGTCTAAGCACTGAAGCCTAGACATCCATCATGGTCTCTGCCACATGCATCCCTCTGGGATGTGACACTGGAGCTCAGACCTGAGCCAATCAGACAAAATCCTAGGGAGAGGGGAGCAGCCTAGGCACAGGCCCCAAATGTGGGTGAAGAGCAGGGGAGGGGGCACAGGGTATAAGATGAAGCCGGAGAGGGGGCAGGGTCAGATCAACGGGCCCCCCAGGCCATGGAAAAGGATTTTTAGTATTTGGTTCCAAATTTCAATAAGAAAGCATTGAAAGGCCTACATGTTTAAAAGCACCCCTGGCAGCAAGTAGAGGGGGGCTGGTGGGCAACAGGGACCTGGAGGAGAGGGGAGGAGAGGTGCAGCTACATGGAAGAGGATGGATTTGCATTTGAGAGTTACTTTGGAGGTGGAACCCACAGGACCTGTTGGATGTGGGTGAGGATGACCCAAAGAGAGCACTAGAGGTTAAAAATGCTTTGCAAAGGAGTAAAGCAAAACTCCAGAGTTTGCTACTTGTTGGGGACACTTACAAAATCTAAGAAGATCCCAAACCTAGTGGATAAACATGGGAAAACTCTTGAAGACAAGCCTCACATATGCTCTCAGGGAACAGGGATATTTTGCGCCTCCAATCTGATTGACTAGACCAGGGGTGTCCAAACTGTGGCCCGTGGGCCAACTGCGGCCCGCAATCCATTTTTTATTGGCCCACAGCAAATTCCAAAAATATATTTAGTTTACTTAAATAAACCAGGTGAGGCAATACGTACTTCACCTCGAGTGAGTGGCCCGACTGTTTGTGTGTTTTACCGCATACGGCCCTTGGTGAACAACGTTGAAAAAAGTTTGGACACCCCTGGGCTAGAGCCATCTACTTCTTTTCTTCAATTAAGCGCCTCTCTAAGCCCCTTCACTATTAATTTTTCCCAGCTTCCTGGGTGGGAAAGGACCTTTACTCTTGAGATTCTGGCCCTGTACCATTTACAGAAATGCCTTAGCGTGGCTTTACTTAAGCTCTGGCACCAGCTTTGGGGTCTCAGAGCCTCAAATCCCTGTGACTATGGAGATAAAAGGCTAAGTCCCATTTGAAGTCATACACTCAAATGTCCCCTCCTCCATGAGGCCTGCCCTGACTACTCTAAAGTGGGAATTCCACCTCTCTGTTACTCTCCATCTCTGTACACAGTGCTTTTTCATTCATAACAATTATTATAATTTATAATTAACAATGACTTATTTGATTACCCTTTTCCATTCTTTCCCTGTGAAGCTGGATCCTCACTGGGGGCAGGGAACATATCTCTCTTCAGGCTGCATCTGCAGCACCCAGGCACACTGCAGGCACCTAGTAGGTGGTTTGTATATACCCTGTTTCCCCAAAAATAAGACTTAGCCGGACAATCAGTTCTAATGTGTCTTTTGGAGCAAAAATTAATGTAAGACCTGGTATTATATTATATTATATTATACCCGGTCTTACAATAAAATAAGACCGGGTCTTACATTAATTTTTGCTCCAAAAGATGCATTAGAGTTGATTGTCCGGCAAGGTCTTATTTTCTGGGAAACAAGTATTTGCCCACTAAATTCACGGCACTTGATAAGGGCGTTGAAAGCTTCCATCAAGCTTTCCCTCTTGTGGCCTTTCTCCATCCCTACAGCTCCAACTGCCACTGCCAATGTCTGCCCCCAGAACAGATTCCTCCTTTCTCTTAACCTGCCCCAGGCATTTTATTCCCAGGGGACTTATCAACCCAGTGGCTGCCACGTGCATCACGTCACTGAGGTCAGAGAGGTTACTGACAACAGAAAGAGAAGCCAGCCTCCACTTGTTACAATGATGGCACCCAAAGGATCCCCACTGCAGGCGTAGGTTGTCCAAACAGGACTCTGAGTGCTGGCCACACGCCAGGCACCGTGCTCAGAGCTGGGACATGGTGGACAGACTAACGTGGCCTCTTGGAGCTCACAGTCTAGTAGGGACCTCAAAGTCTTTTCCAAGAACCATTTGCCCCCCAAGGCAGACCTCCATGGCCAGGGAATCCAGCTCTTCCCCTTCTCCATCCCTGCATGTGGCAGTTTTCAAGTCCTCCAGAGAACGAATTGATGCAGTAACTGCCACCCCCCACCCCTGACTCCAGGCCCAGGGGACACTAGAAATGAAGCTTTCATATCCCAGCCCTGTGGCTCGTTAACTACATGACCTTGAGCACATGACCTCTCTAAGCTGCGTTTTTTCCCCCCAGAAAACAAGATCAAGAGTCCTCAGCCCACAGCATTGTTAGATTAGCTGATGATGGTAATTGCTAACATTTTTTGAACTCTTTACTAAGAGCTTTGTCCTCATTATCACATTTAATCTTCCCCAAACCCCATAAGGAGGGCGGTTATCACTCCTGTTTTTAGCGATGAGGACAGACAAGTTACATCATTGCCCCGTGTCACCTAAGCCAGCACGTGCAGAGCTGGGACGCAGAGCCAGCCACTGTGGCAGCCTTCCCTCTAACCCACTGCCTTCCAAGCCTCCCCGGTGAATGCAAGCAAAGTGCTTAGCTTGGTGCCTGGTCTGCAGTAAGTACTGGGTAAATGGTACCTCTAATTCGACAGCTGGAGGCTTCCAATACAAGGCTGCCCCAGCTCTGACATTCTTCAGGATTGGCCTGTGATCTCCCAGCAGTCAGACCCTCCTGGACCTGTTTCCATTCCAAGTCCCCAATCTGCCTCCTTACAAAAGCTCAGACTAGCATAGACGGTGGCTGGAAGGCTGGCCTTCCCCGTCATCTCCTTGGCAGCCCAGTCACCGTGGGCCACCCAGAGCCTCGGCCCTGGCTGAAGACCCAGATCTGAGCCTCCTCAAAAAATCTGAGTGGCCAAGTTGCCTCAAGGGACTAATTTTTGCTCTCCCTGTCCCCTTCATCCTACCCACAGGTACCGGCCTGAATCAAAACAGCAGGGGCCTGGGAGGTAGCTCCGGGTACAACTGGGACAAGCATGACTTGGTTCCAAAGAAAATGATAGTATGAGATCATTCATTATAATATTTAGCTCCCAGAAGAAACCGCTGCAAGCGCCATCCAAACCACAGACAGCTTTGGCAGCCCCAGTATCCTCTTACGGTTACATAAGCTTTGCAGAGAAATAAATACCAACTCATCTCGGAGGAATTTTAAGGGCTAATAAACCTTAACCAGTCTGTGCAGAGAGGGCTCCCTTCCGAGGGAGGGACTGCGGTTTTAGAGAGGAAGGATTGAGAGGGCTCCGAGGCAGGATTGAACGGGAGACCTCGTTTATCTGGCTTCAGGGACATTCCTCGGAGAGGCTCAATCCCGAGGCCTCACTCATGGGGCTGGCCATGCCCCTGACCACCCCCTCCTTGTATACCATCAGAATGCATTCTCCAGTTGACTCTTATAGGTAGTGAGTTTCCCTGTCACAAGAGGTGTTCAAGCATATTCAAATATAAAGTGCATGGCTCTGCGGAACCTTCTAATTCCAGGATTTTGTTATTATATTATGCTTTACAGGTATAGGAAATTACCCTTGACATCCACAAAAGGCAGGATAATATAAGAGAAAGAATTTGTGTCCAAAGACCAAAGATCTATAATTTGGTGTGAGCTGGGTGACCTTGAGCAAGTTGCTTCACTTCTTTGAAGCTCAGTAAAATAGAAATACCAATTACTCTCTTCTGCCTGCCCCACCTGATTGCTGGAAGGGGCAGATAAATTGCAGGTGTGTGAAAAACACCTGGCAAATCACAAAATGCTTTGTAACAGTGAGATGCTTCAGACACACGAGACATTAAGCAGAGATGGTGGCTTCCTGCCTAGGGTGATAGGAAAAGCACTCAAAGTCCAGCCTGACCATCAGTCCATGCATGTAAAAGGCACACTCCTGCGCTGCCCTGAGTTTTCTGGGGGAAGTAAATCAAGGGTGTCAGGGTTAAGACTGACAATTCTGGAGCCAGGTCTGGATCCAGGTCTGAATCCTGGATCTGCCACTCACTCGCTGGGTACCCTCCACCATCTCACTTGAGCTCTGTGTGCCTCACTTTCCTTGTTTTAAATGGGTATAATAATAGTACCTATCTTAGATGTTAGGAGGATTAAGTAAATAATGTATAGTAAGTGCTCAGAACAGTGAGTGCCACAAAGAAAGTGCTACATAAGGATTTACTGTTGTTATTATTAATATCTTAACCAGCCAATTAAGCTAATTCTGTACTAGCCACTGTCACTGAGCAAGATCAATTCTAAGGAATGGAACACAAGATGGGTAAATTCTGAAAAGAATGGCAAAAACAATGACTAACATTTAATGAGCATGTACTATGTACCAGGTACTGTTCTAAGCATTTTACATATACTATACTATCTAATCTCTGTCATAGTCCGGGGAGGTGGTAATGTGTTATTGTTCCCATTATCTGGAAGAGGACACTAAGCCTTAGCAAGGCCATGTGACTTGTCCAAGATCACGGAGCAGGTAAGTAATGGCATCAGGGTTTGAACCCAGGCAGCCTGGCACTCAGGCCAATTCCCTTGAGCTGATTTGAGGCTCTGGGAGGTGAACCAGCAGAACCCTGGTCATGAGTCCCTCGAGTGAGAGGTGAAAACCAAACAGTAGAGGATGTGTCATGAACACAGTGGGTGACCTGCAGGTCACACCACAATCCCTGGCCATTCTCAGGGATCCTGGCATCTCTGGTTTCCGAGGAGGAGGAGAAGGGCCTGCCTTCAGAGCCAGACAAGACAGCAAGGCACTAGGGAACACACGTTCAGTCTGAGGCAAGTCAAGTACAAGAAGAGACGGAGTCCCCTCCCAGCTGGAGTGGCCTTCCTCCTACCGGCTGTGGACAAAGTTGGAGGACATACCCCCAAAGGAGTGAGTCTGGGTGGGCAGGCCAAATACCAGCAGGTGAGGCTACCTGCCCCTGTCAGGCCAAGCCCAGGGAGACGTCATGAGTGACTGGGTTCACGGATAGTCTGCGTAAGCAAGGCAACCACAGGGGTAAGTCGTCTGGAGATCAGAGGGCCCCCCCCCGCCACCCCCATCCCCCACCCCCAGCCCCAGAGCTGGCAGGCCACGTTCCCAGAGTGCCAGGACCAAGGCGCTTGGACTCCACTGCTCTCTCCCCACCAGCAATAGGAAGCCCTGCCAGGTCTTCCAGCAAAGATCAAATGGTCCCCAGATATTCAAAGCAATAGCCGTTGGACCTGTGCAAAAGTTCTCGCTGGCTGACAATGCCCCTAGAAAATAAAGAACCCGCTTAATCCTCACTCCTCACACTTCCGCAGCTCCTAAAACACACGTATGCTGAGAATGCCCCGGAAAGGTGGAGGCTCAGCCCCCTTTGCCAGGCATGTGTAAGTGCCGACAGGCTTCTAGGGATCTGGGTGCTGAAGGGTAGGCCCAGAGAAGGGTACCGCCAAGAGGAGACAGAGTGAAGGCTGGAAAACTCGGAGGCCCTGTGAGAACTCTGATAGATGTGCTGTAGAATCCTGCCTATCTACTGCTCCTCAATTGCCAGCAGACCCCTCCCTAGCCTGGAAAAGAGCTCCAGAGAGCAGACCAGGAGGTTCACAGGCCACTGTGCTCAGCCCTGTTAGCCACTCAGCTCCCAGCTCCTAGCTCCCAGCAAAGCACTCGTCCTACAGAGCCTGACCCACGTGGCAGGCAGGCAGCTGGCAACTTGTTTTATGAACATCCAAAATCCAAGGAGAACCACAAAACCACAATGGGCTATAGACACCGGGAACACCCCTGTATCCTCCTCCTAGGCTGGGCTCCTGCTGGCCTCTGCCCGGTCCACCAGGCCCCACGGCCTCCCAGTTGGGACATCCAACTCTGCTTTCTCCCCAAGTCGACTTCAGAATTAGGAATGGGGGAAGGGGTGAAGGGTGGAAGGTCCATGTCATAGCTCAGAGGGTCAGTCACCAATAGAGATAACTTGGAACCTTCTCAAATATCTGGAGCTTTGTCACTGCTCATTATAACTTCTGACCAAGGGGAAGAAATCAGGGGTTTGGGGAACTCTGGCGGCTAAAGAATGATACGAGGGAGGGGTAAGAGGAAAGACGGCAATTTCAGGAAATTGTCTTTTTTTTTTTTTTTTTTCTGAACAATATGTCGAGGATATTTTTCTGTGTCAGGAGATGTATTGTACTGTATTCATTTTGCATTTTATAATATAAAATGACAAATATTTTCAAGTGCCTTTTTTAGCTGTGAGAATTGGAAGGTATAGAGATAGACAGACGGCGGGACCAATAAAGAGTTAGGGCTTCTCCACACCCCTCTTGCTTCATTGTGGTCACAGTGATACAACAGATCTTAAGATCTGACGGTCTTAGCTGAGGCATAACCTTCCTCCGAGCACACCTCTCTAACCATGTGGGTGGTCCTCCCTCCCCACTGGTCTTTGTCTCTGTAAGGCTTTCTTTTCCTTCTGAGCACTCGATCACAATGTTAACTAGATATTTTTTGATTTGTCTATTTTCTTTCTCCTCCACTAGGTTACAAACTCCATGAGAACAGACGTATTCTAAGTATCCAGCATAATTCTGGCACATAATGAGTATTCAGTTAGGATTTGTTAAATGAATGAATGAAAACTAAGATCAGAAAGAGATGCCAAGAGGTATAAGATGTGGTCCCTAGTTTCAGCCTTACTATTTAAGTAGTGAAAAAGATGGTTGTGTAGAAAAAGTAATCCATAAATGATAGCATTCAACAAATAGTCATTCAATAAATAGGAATAATTTTTAAGGCATTCATCACCAAAAAGAAACTTGAGCTAAGTCTCACACCTTATGCAAAAATTAATTCAAAGTGAATCATCAATCTAAATATAAAATATAAAACTTTTAGAAGGAAACATGGGAGAAATATTTTTATGAACTACAGTTAGGTAAAGAGTCCTTAGACTTCACACCAAAATCACAATCCATAAAAGAAAACAATTGATAAATTGGACTTCATCAAAACTTTATTGCTCTGTCAAAGACTCTGTTAAGAGGATAAAAGGACAAGGCACCGATTGGGAGAAAATATTTGCAAATCATATTGTAACAAAGGGCTTGTATCCAGAATATAAAAAGAACTCTTAAAACTCAACAGTAAGAAGATAAACGATCCAATTAGAAAATAAGCGAAGACTTCAGTGAAGACTTCACCAAAGAGAATATGCAGATGGAAATAAGCACATGAAAAGATGTTCAACATCATAGCCAACTGGGAAATGCAAATTAAAAACCACAAAGACAACCACTACACACCTATTAGAACAGTTAGAAAACAAATACTGACTCTACCAAGTGCTGGCAAGGACACAGAGCTCTCATCCATGAGTGGTAGAAATGTAAAATGGTCCAGGCATTCTAGAAACTAGTTTAGCAGTTGCTCATAAAATTAAACACTTACCATGTGACCTAGCAATCATCCTCCTGGGCATTTATCCTAGAGAAATGAAACCTTATGTTCCAACAAAAATCTATCCATGAATGTTCAAAGCAGCTTTATTTGTAATTGCCAAAAAGTGGCAACAACACAAATGTCCTCCACCGGGTGACTAGATGAACAGCCTGTGGTACATCCACACAAAGGAATACTATGCAGCAGTGAAAAGGAACAGATGCAGTAAGTCGGGTACATATCAAAGGCATTAAGTTGAATTCATAGACTCAGAACGACAAGATTATAAAGAAGGAGAACAGATCAGTGGCTGCCAGGGGTTAGGGATGGGGACAGCGTGTGACCATAACGAGGTAGCATGAGAGTGTTCCTTTGTGGTGATGAGAGTTTTTCATCTTGGTGGTAGTGGTGGTCACACAAGATTCTACAGGTGATAAAAATTTAATAGAACTACATACACACATAAAAAATACTGGTGAGAGGGTGGCCGGTTAGCTCAGTTGATTAGAGCGAGGTGCTCTTAACAACAAGGTGGCCGGTTCGATTCCCCACATGGGCCACTGTGAGCTGCGCCCTCCACCACTAGATTGAAACAACTACTTGGCTTGGAGCTGATGGGTCCTGGGAAAACACACTTAAAATAAATAAAAATTAAAAAAAAAAAAGAAATCCAAACAAGATCTATAGTTAATGGTATCGCACCAATGTCAATTTCCTGGTTTGTTCATATACTACAGTGATGTAAGATCTACCATCGGGGAAGCAGAATGAAGAGACAAGAAATGGACAGGGCCCCGCGGTGCTAGTTTTGCAACTTCCTGAAGTCTATAATTATTTCAAAATAAAAAGTTTTAAAAAATGAGTAAGTACAGTATGGGTGAAAGCTCCAAATGTGCATAATAAATGTCGAAAGCTACAGGCAGCCAGGGGAGGTATGGTTCCCATCCAGTTGGGAACGGTCAAGAAAAGCTTCAACAAAACTGGTGTTTATTAAGTACCTACCCCATGATGCACGGCCGGGCAGTAAGGGGAATTCAGACCCTGGTCCTATTCTCAGGAAACTTCAAATTAAGAGGGTAGGGAAGTGGGGTGGGGGGGAATGCCGTTGGTAGTGGACAGACCCAGCAGACCCACTGTCAGCTGGATCTTAGTCAGGAATCCATTTTTTTACATTGTCTCCTGTGCCCCCAACCTCTATTATTTGGGGTTCCAACCACTATCAGGGAGACAAAGTCTATAGCTGCCATTCTACCCTCAGCTTTGGCCTACCAAGAAGAGCCACTGAACTTTATCGTGATGCTCGGCCCCGCTCACCAGTGTGTTCTAGCACCATTGGGGGCTGGCATGTCCTCTGAGCCCTCCCGTGGAACATAACTAGGCAGGTGCTCCGGCTGTACCTCCTCTATCTATTTCAGCACACCCACCTCCCTGAGCCTTTTCATCCTTTCCTCCACCTTCTGCCATGGCAATGCTGGCATGTCACCTTTGCCCAGCGTGGGGTGGTCACTTTCTCCATACCTGTGGGAGTATCCTAGGAGCTCGCTCGCACCATCTCCCAGGGCTCAGCATCTCAGGAGGGCTCATCAAGGGCAAACTCTTTCCTACCCCATATTACTCATATGTTCTGGTCCTTTGAGCATCCCTCAGATCCAGGCCCATGCCCACTCCCCCGGCCCCTGCAGACACTGCCTGGCTTGGTGCTGCAGCCCCTGTGGGATGTCCCCTTTCCTCCCATATCAGGCCTTCACATCCCCAACTGGGTTATGCTGAGATTTAACTTTAATTTCAGGCCTAAGGCCAGGAAAAGGTAAGGGCAGATCCTAGAGGTACCTGCTGCCTTTGGGGAGAAGTCCTTGCATGGTTGTCTAGCACAGAGAGAGCAGTAGCTCTTAGTAGGAGTGCTGGGCCACTTCTGCCTGCTCTGAAGGTTCAAGGAGTGCGGGAATCACAGTGTGCTGAGGCGTCCACATAGATGTCTCCATCCCATATGTCGGATCCCAGGGTCTCGACCTTGGTATAATGAAACTGCTTAGTTGGGCATTTCACTTTCTTTGAAGTTCAGCCACTTGGGCTATTCAATCCTGGGCTTGGGTCTCTGCCCTCTGCTGAAAGAGATTAGAACTTCTTTGTGTGACACAAACAGGCTCTTTGCCTTTTAGACCTGCCTTTCAGTTGCCTGTTACTTGCTCTCAGCTGTCCGGTATCGTTCTGCAGAGCCTCAGAGGGGCTTAGTGATAGCCCTCCAATCCCTTCACCCATACAGCTCTGGGAGCTCCGCAGCCCTCGGGTACCTCCCCTGCCGACTCATGCATCCCCCACATCACCACCAGGTGAATTAACAGCCAGCCCGGCCACCATCTCATCCCAAGGGTGCCTCTGCGCCACCCCGACTCATGGTCAGCTCTGGGATAAGTGATCCAGCTGCAAACCCCACCTTACTGCCTGCTTTTCTGGACCATCCCCTGCACCAACTGTCACAGGTTGGGGTCTCCAAAAGCAGACGCTGGTATGGAGTTGGGGGTACAAGATGTTTATTAGGGATCAACATCTGTGAAAGGAAGGAGGCAGCCGCAAAACTGGGCAGAGGGGAAAGTCGAACTGCAAAGCAGGCCCGTCAAATGCCTGGCCAACCCAGCAGGGAACTCTGGAGCAAAAGTTGCCCCAGAGTTGTCCTGGTCAAGCTGAAATGGCCAGGCTTTTAAGCCCTCGCCTCCTCAGGCCACCAGATGTGGACAGCCCTGAGGGGGGCATGACCTTGGGTGGGGCAGCTCCTGGCAGCGGAGACAGACCCTAAGGGAGTCGACAGCTGGAAGCGGCCTGCTGACAGCCCACAGCTAAGCAGCAAGTCCTGCCTTGAAGGGAGATCAGGGTGATGAAGGAAAATCAAAGCCATTTTGGCTCATGGAGAGACTTCTTCCCAAAAGATACGAAGTGTGGGTGGAATGCCAACAGAAAAAAAGAGACGGGAGAGAACACCTGAAGGCTACCCAGAGGGCAGGAGAGGAAGAGGCTGGGATGGGGGTGGCCCCAAAGGGGCGCTGTCCCCTGAGCCTGGCGACATGGTCCGAGAGGCCTCTCCAGTGGACCAGGCACTCTTTTCTTTTTATTTTTTTAAATATATATTATTGAGGAATGTTGGGGGACAGTGTGTTTCTCCAGGGCCAATCAGCTCCAAGTCGTTGTCCTTCAATCTAGTAGTGGAGGGCGCAGCTCAGCTCCAAGTCCAGTCGCCGTTTTCAATCTTTAGTTGCAGGGGGCGCAGCCCACCATCCCATGTGGGAATTGAACCAGCAACCTTGTTGTTGTGAGCTAGTGCTCTAACCAACTGAGCCATCCAGCCGCCCCTCCGGAAGCTCAGCGGCAGCTTGTCGTCTTCAATCTAGTTGTGGAGGGTGCAGCTCACTGGCCCATGTGGGAATCGAACCGGCAACCCTGTTGTTCAGAGCTTGCGCTCTAACCAACTGAGCCATCCGGCCGCCCCAGTGGATTAAGCACTCTTGACATGCACCATCTATTTGTTTCTCTCTTTTGAAAACTAGTTGAAACTGTTGTTCTTGAGTAAACCCCACAGAGGTTTTACCCCACAGAGCTCCCTCTGGTTCCATGGGAACGTTTTTGGGAGAAACATCGTTTGAAAAATTGTGCCAGCTTGCTATTTAACTTCAGTAGTGAATAAATGGAGATGGACCTGCTCCTAAACTCCCTGAAGGAAGTCCTGGCATTACGACGGGACATTATCACTGCCCATGACCTCTGCCCAGGAGAGGGTACAAAAGGGACTGCAACATCGTTCCCTCAGGCCAGACTCACTGCCAGCAGAAGCCCAGGGTGCTCCCCTACATCTCAGGAGCAAAGGGCCAGACCAGTGTGGTGCAGAGTCATGGTGCTGTTAATTATGCAAAATAGAAAATAAATGGACACCAGAATAACCCTTTGACTGTCTCCATATACCCTGGAGTGTCCTGCATACCTACTTCATTGCTTAGAGACTAATACAGATGGGGATCTGCTTTATCTTTTTTGTTTGCTTTTAATTGTACTTGAATCCAGATGAACTCAAAGTCCTCTCGACACTCCTTCCCCAGTTCCGATTCCCTTCCAGAGGTAACCACGGTCAGTGTTTATCTTTCAAATCTGTCTCTATGCGTGCACGCACCTATATGTGTACAGATGGAAATAATTTTTGTGGAAATATTTTTTAGAACATATGTCCATAATGCCCTGAAATTTGCACTGTTCACACATCCGTGTGTCTTGGAAATCTTTCCCTCAAAGCAGAGTGGTGGCTTTGTAATGCGGCAATTTGGCGAGGCTGAAGCACGTTCCTGCATGTTTCCAGTTAGGGTGGGCCAAGAGGCATTTTGCTGAGACTTGGAGGGCAGATGTGATGCAGCAAGCTTGTTCCCTTTTACTCTTGAAAGGTGAGAGCAATGTCACCGGGTGCTCTTGTGGGCCCCGCATAGCGCCCTTTCTCTCCTGACCGGCAGCTGCTCTGCCTTCCCCGTGTCCTCTTTCAGCTCCTCCATCTCCTGGGCCTGGTCAGCTTCTCCTGAAGGACATTCATGTCAACAAGTTGGAGGCAGTGAGGCTGACATGGGTTTCAGTAGGCGCCAGCTGGCCCTTACTCCTCTACTTTCCTGACATCACTCTTCTCTACCCGCCTGCCCTGTGAACGTCAAGCTCCAGCAACAGAGGAGAAGACAACAGCCTTACAAAGACTGTCCAACCAGCTCTCCCAATGCTGTGAAGTCAAATCCCCATCACACACACACGCACACACACACGTACTTCCTACCGCATTTCCCCAAAAATAAGACCTAGCCGGACAATCAGCTCTAATGCGTCTTTTGGAGCAAAAATTAATATAAGACCCGGTATTATATTATATTATATTATATTATATTATATTATATTATATTACATTACATTACATTACATTACATTACATTATATTATATTATATTATATTATAAAGACCCGGTCTTATATTGTAGCAAAATAAGACCGGGTCTTATATTAATTTTTGCTCCGAAAGCTGCATTAGAGCTGATTGTCCGGCTAGGTCTTATTTTTGGGGAAACACGGTAGTGCTTCCTCCTAATTGAGCTGATAAGAACATACGACTATATTCTTCATTCTTCTTAACTACCATGGAAATGCCAGTGTTATTTAACTCTTCCCCCATTGAAGGACCTTTGGGAAGGTCCCCTTTGTCACTCTTATATAAGAAACAGCCTTGTTCATGGCTATTTTTTTTTTTTTAACTCACATCTGTGATTATTTATCCAGGACAGAGAAATGAATGATTCCAAAGGTTGGCACATTTCACATTTTAGCAGGTAAGTCCAGATTGCAGGAAGGCTCCCTTTGCCTGGAACCCACATAGGTAGGGAGCACTGACATGGTTTTAGTATGCGAAGTAGGTTTAGTCTCCTCCCCAACAAGGATACGAAAACATTGGCAGCACTTGATCAGTCAGGATGAGCACCTTCCTGGAGTTCACAGTGTGGTTGGTACTAATATGTACCCCACATGGGAATTCCCAGACCACACAGTGTGCCTAGAAAAGGGTTAAGGCACATAGTAAATAAGTGGGTAGGTTGGCTTATTGGTCTCGATTCTTTACTGGCCTATCGTAGTGGCACACATCCATGCCTTTCCATGATTTTACAGAGGGCAGAATATGCTTTCCCACCCTTGACATTGGGCGTGGCCTTGAGATTTACATTCAGCAATTAGACATTTCAGATGTGAAGTGAGCAGAAACTTGAAATATGGTTGTGCAGTTGGGCTTGACTTGCTTTTTGGCCATGAAAAGAATGTGCGTCAGGTACCTGCTGATCCAAGGTGGAGGAGAGACGTGTGCTACACACTTGGACTCGGCCCAAAGCCTGGAGCCAAGACCAATAGAGCCTGGCTCAGGTCAGCTGAACCCCTGTGGCCCAGACACAGCGCAGAACCACACAGGGCACCCTGTCTCTTTAGTCTCCTTCCATTTGGAACAGGACCTCAGCCTTCACAACCCTGATACTTTTGAAGATTACAGGTCCGTCATTTCATAGAATGTCTTTAAATTTGGGTCCCTATGATTAGATTCTGGTTATACATCTTTGGCAAAAATATCAGAGAAGTGAGGCTGTGTTCTTATCAGTGGTACATTATTTCAATCTGTCCCCTTGCTGATGACGTTCACGTGGGTCGTTGGATTAATGCGATGTCTGCCAGACTTGACTGGAAAGTCACTGTTCTCCTCCTTTTAAATGAAAAATATCTTAGGGAGAGAATATTTGAAACTACATAAATATTAATTAATTTGTATTAGTATGGAGTAATGGTTTCCTGATTTAGTCAGTAGGTAATAATCCATCACTATCATTATTTATTTTGATGTTTAAGTTGTCCCAGATTTGGCCAGTAGGAGCCCCTTCAAGCTGGCTTCTGAGTCCAAGTGACATTTCCCCATCATTTTTTTGAGCACATTGTTGCTTTTTAGCCCAAGATTTTCCAGGCTCTTCTTGCACTTTCTGTGCCCTAATCTAGAAATTAACCATTTCTCCAAGGAGCCCTAGCTCCTACTAGTGGAAAATTATATTTAGAAGCCATGCTTTGGGTACTAGGTATGTTCATTGCTGTTGAGGTATCACTATTCCTGGATGCTTGGTGGTCAGCGATAGTGGACATTTACATCTAACTGTGTGTCTATCTGCCTACCTACCTATCTGTATTGAAAGCCATGACTTCTGATGGGTATCTCCAATTCCAGTCCAACACTGCAGGGTTCATTTAAGTTTTATTTTTCACCACAATTGTAACTCTCTTCTCTGACAGTGAAAAATATGGCTCTCATTAGTCCTAATATATTTACTTATGTGGTCACTCGCCCGGATGTCACCAATCTGCTGTCACCATCCTTTCCCCAGACACCCATCTTACCCTTGGCCTCCTGTGTCAGGACAACGCTCACTCACACGGGCACGTTCCTCACTCTGCCTGGACTCTGACCCTCCATGCCCAGCCCCCCCACCCCCGTGTAGATTCCTTCATCGTACTACTTGGACTGTGCTACCCCATACCAGGCGTCTTCTCCCAATGGCCACATTCCTCTCCCACCCAGGTTCTGTCTTCCCATCTCCCACATAAGGGCATCCCCTACACCACCTGGATACCTTCTCCACGCTTCAAATGCTCTGGCCTCCCTCCTTTTTGGATGCTTTCTCGTTCCTTTGGGTTCTGATTCATGCCAGATAGTCTTTCTACATACACACCCTTCTTACCCCATTCAGGCTCCAACCTCATTCTGAACCAGGACAGCTCTCCCCAGGTGCACCACGTGCCTGCCATGCTTTGTCCCACCTAATGGCTTTACAACCAATCTGTTCAAGAAGGGGTTAGAAAACATAGGAAGGGAGGGGAGAGGCAGGGAAGGGAAAGGAGGAAAAGGGAGGAAAGGGGCCTCTGCTCATCGGGCTGCTGGGTGAAGAACAGACTGGAGGGAGGAGGCAGGATTAGAAGGAAGGAGACCAGCTGAGAGGGTGTTGCAATAATCCAAGTGAGGTAATGGAGACTCCACAGCAGTGGGGGTGCTGAGAAATGGTCAGGTTCCAGATATATTCTAAAGATAAAGCCAATAAGATGTGCTGATGAAATAGCTGGGAATTTAACCAAGGATCATTTATGTTTCCTATTGCTTAATCAAGGCTCTCTGGTTGCGAGAAATAGAAATCAACTCAGACTAGTTTAAGTAAAGAGGATGAATGTATAAGGATTCAGGTGTATCTGTCAGGACCCACAGGCAGGAAGAGCAGCCAGGCCTCCTGAAGAACAGACACCAGGACCTGGAGACCATCCGCGGCCGGACAAAGCTCCCTGCCCCTCTAACTACCTCTAGGGCAACACGGCCATTGTCAGTGCTGCTCTCCGCACATCTACTCCATTCTCCTCTCTTGGCAGACCTTCTTCCTCTGTCTTCCGTGCATGTGACAGAAGATGATATGATGATCCACAGCTCCTGTTTTACATGCCCTGCTCATAAGACTAGTGGAAACCAACTAGTGTCTGGTCCCCAGTCCCAAATCCCCAAGAGACAGAATCTGAGTGAGTCCAGCATGAGTCAGCAGTTCACCTCTTATATATAGCCAGGGGAGCAGGCTTCCATAGGACAAACTTGGCTCCTGGGCCCTTTCTTGATGGTGGAGGAGGCACCCTTTAGGGACTAAAGGTCAATGGGCAGGAAAGACACATCCCAAAAGTGTGACCTATTCATCTATCCAATGCAAAGGATTATATAGCCATTAGGAAGTACAAAAACACAGACAGGACACAACCCATATCTTCAAGCCAACAATCTTGGAAGGGAACTAAGTAAGATATGAAACAGTAACAAAATGATTCAATGGCGCCTAACATATAGTAAGCATTCAATATATATTAGCCATTATTATAACCACTCCCTACCTTCTGCCCCCCCCCCCCCCCCCCAAAATACTGATTCAAGACCACAAGGGTTATGTGGCAGGAACTCCAAGAAGCAATGGTGGCCTTCAGAAATGGACAAACCCTACCTATGACCAGGTTCTAATCAGCAGCATCTCAGTCCCCAGGACAGAGGCTAGTGGGGGTAAGGGGCAGAGGGAAATTTGTGGTTATATTACAGCGGACATGACAGGCCCAGCAGAGGGCCCGGGAGCTGTGGTGTCCTCTGATTCTGCAGGCAGTGGGCCTCTACAGGTCCCTGGACTCCCTCACCACTGATTTATGGCTTGTGCAGTCAGCAAATTTATACCCTCTGTGGCTTTGTTTTTATAGTATTGCTTCTCCAAAGGCTGGCCTCATACCTCAGACATATAAATCTGTTAGAGGGTGGTATATAGCCCAAGAGGTCTTTCCCAGGTGGGCAAGATTTTGTTCTCTTCTATAGATTCTTTCAGAGCTCTCCCAACCCCCCCCCCCACACACACACACATACACACTTGCATTCAGGCTGTCTTTATTATTAGAAAAGCCAACCCAGTCTACCGTTCCAATGTAGCCACCCAATTGTTGTCTACAGGCTTGGAGAGTCAATTTGATTTGCTAATTTTGCTAATACCACCTGCTCTAGTTAATTCTATAATCTCTAAGACCTTGGCTAAAGGGGCTACATAACAATAAAACAGAGGCGGAATCCTGTTACAACTAATTCCAGTTGTCATTCAAATCTTACATGGCTAGAATCCTATTTGCAGTCTAAAGCAATATGGCGCTAGGGCAAAAAAAGGAAGTGTCATGCAAATTCTTGAAATTCCTGTTAATTTCCCCCCACCTCTTCCTTTCAGAGTGGAGCTTGGTTGGGAGAGAGCTGTAGTGTTTGATATAGGGATGGGTAAGAAGGGGGTTGAAGGATATTTACTTCTTAAGGTTAAACAGACCCTGTCCTACCTCCAAACTAAGCTGCACGACCCCATTCCTTCCTCAGGAAGAATCTGCTTCTGTCAGAGGTAGGAGAGGACCTGTTGGATCAGAGCAATAAAGCACTGTGATCCTGGGCTCTCCACCAACCATGGAAATTGTTCTGTCCCACAGGCTCCCTCTCTGACTCAGGGACCAAAGATTTGTTCACAAGAAAATACTAAGATAATATGAGTTCCTTGTTTTCCTCTACATGGTTCAATCTAGACCAGCACTTTCCAGAGAGGGTTCCACACAACATTAAGCCTATGAAATGCTCATTAAAAAATATGTTTGGGCAATACTATCCACAATAGTCCCATCCTGGGATTAATACAGTGGCGTGTACTGTGAAAGAGGTAAGAAGTCCACTAGTTAAGAAGCCTGGTTGATTTGTTAAACCTATTTGACCATGGGACACACATCTCCTGCCACTGCTTCTTCTTTAGTAACATCGGCTCTAAGGACCCATTTCAGGAAACGGTCAACTTGTCCAGGTAGTATTGAATTTGGGAGTCACCACATGTGGCACCATAAAATACTGACAACTTTAGGTTCATCCATGAACCAGGGACATTTTGCACCTGAAAAATGTGGCTCTCTCATATGAAGATGGCCTCTGTATCTCAAAAAAAAAAAAAGAAAAAAAGAACTTGGACGTCATCAAAATGGCGGAGTGAGGTGAGCCTCTGTAAAGCTCCCCTGGAATTTACAACTAATCGAACAACAATAACTCCACAAAGGACTCCCTGCACAGCAGACAGGCAAGACGAAGAAGCCCACTACTGAATTCACCTAAAGGTGGGCGAATTGCATGAGCGGGGGAGGAGGGAAGGGAGAAGTGTGGAGACGGGCACGCAGGCACAGGACGCAGACCTAGCTCAGTGCTCCGAGCTCGCTGCATCCCGGAAGGACCGCAGCTACAGGATAGGGAAGAACTCGGACTGCTAGGGCTCCATTTATGGCCCACAGGGCTGAGGGGGCAGCATATAACACGGCTGAACCCAATGCTCACGGCAGAGACCTCAGAGAAAAGACTGAGGGAAGAAGGCTGAAAATGGTGGTTTAAGCCCTCACTGCCGAGCAGAGAATGGAAGCCTTAGGCACTGAGACTAGCCACTCCCTCCCTACCCTCCCAGAGCTCGCCCTGCCCCCACCTGCCCGGTGCTAGAAGCGGAACAGTAGCACTGTCAGATCAAAAGAACAGAATATTTGTTGTTCTGAGAACTGTGGACCACAGACACAGGTTCACAGCCCAACTAGTTTCAGCAAAGGGGAGGGAGCTGTGGAAGCAGGACCGGCTGTGGTGGTGGTCACCGCCATTGCTCTGGGCCACCTCTCACAACTCACCCTGCCCCTGGCCCCACCTATCTGGGTGGATCCCTGCAGGAGTAAACAGAACTGCTGAAACATACGGGCTCTGAATCTGGTGCAGGAAGAGCTTTGGAACTTCAAAAGCTCTCCGCATACCCACACAGACACTGTGCCCTGTGACCCAGGCAAACTATTAACAGAGGAGAAGCGCATCTCCCAGGGAATACCTCCATTGTGTGAGAAGCTGGAAAAGTGCACAGAAAACATAGCACTACCGTGTGAGAGAGAAGAAAAAGGCTGCAGTCGGAGAGAAAATAAAACATTCTACCAACAAGTACTGGAAAACAAAAGAAAGACATCTTCCTATCAACCTGTTGCAGAAGCCACTCCTGTAGATGTCTAGGTAGAGAAATAATACATCAGTAATTGCCATAAATAACCAAGGCAACAAGACAGCTCAGAAAGAAAATGAAAACTCTCCAGAAAAGGAACTTAAAGATATGGAAATATGTGACTTAAATGACAGAGAATTCAAGATTGCAGTTCTGAAAAAACTCAACAAGATGCAAGAAAACACAGAAAGGCAGTTTAATGAACTCAGAAACACAATCAAAGAAAAACATGAGCATTTTATGAAAGAGATTGAAATTTTTAAAAAGAACCAAATAGAATTTCTGGAAATTAAGAACTCAATAGAAGAAATTAAGAAATGAAATAGCCAGCTTAGGTAGTAGAGTTGACCAGATGGAGGAAAGAATCAGTGACATCGAAGATAGAAACCTGGAAATTACATGGATGGAAGAAGAAAGAGACTTAAGACTTAAAAGAAATGAAAGAACTATACAAGAACTTTCTGACTCCATCAGAAAGAGCAATATAAGAATAATGGGCATACCAGAAGGAGAAGAAAGAGAGAAGGGAACAGAGAATATATTCAAACAAATTATTGATGAGAACTTCCCAAACTTGTGAACAGAACTGGATCCTCGAATCCAAGAAGCAAATAGAACACCTAATTACCTCAATGCCAACAGGCCTTCTCCAAGGCACATTGTATTGAAGCTGTCTAAAATCAATGACAAAGAAAGAATCCTCAAGGCAGCCAGGGAAAAGAAGACGGTAACCTACAAAGGAAAGCTCATTAGATTATCAGCAGATTTTTCAGCAGAAACTCTACAAACCAGGAGGGAGTGCAACCAATATTCAAACTATTGAAAGAGAAAAATTGAGCCAAGAATAGTATATCCAGCAAAGAAATCCTTTAGATATGAAGGAGGAATAAAGACCTTTCCAGACATACAGAAACTGACGGAATTTTCTAATACATGACCTGCACTACAAGAAATACTAAAGGAGGCTATTCGACCACCATCAATAGGGACAATTTGTGACAACCAAAACATAAAAAGGGGGAGAGTAAAGGCCTGAACCAGAATATGGGAATGGAGAAAGTAAGCGTGCTGAAGAAAATGGAATACTCTATATATCAAACTTTCTTTTACATAAACTTGAGGGTAACCACTCAAAAAAAAACCCAGAACTGAAATATATACTGTAATAAAAGAAGAAACAGAGGGAAACATCATAGAATAGCACCACACAGAAATAATAGACAACAACAAAAAGGCAAAGAAACAATGGAGACACAGCCTTACCAGAAAACTAAAGATAGAATGACAGGAAATCCTCACATATCAATAATCACCCTAAATGTAAATGGACTGAACTCACCAATAAAAAGGCACAGAGTAGTAGATTGGATCAAAAAACTAAACCCAACCATATGCTGTCTCCAAGAGACACATCTCAGCTACAAGGACAAGCATAGACTCAAAGTGAAAGGGTGGAAATTGACACTCCAAGCAAATGGTACCCAGAGAAAATCAGGTGTAGCCATAATGATATCAGATGAAACAGACTTCAGGGTGAAAAAGATAACAAGAGACAAAGATGGACATTTCATAATGGTAAAGAGGACTATACAACAAGAAGACATAACAGTCATCAATATTTATGCCCCCAATCAGGGAGCACCGAAATATACCAAGCAACTACTAACAGAACTAAAGGGAGAAATTGACCAAAACACAATTATACTAGGGGACTTAAATACATCATTGACAGCTATGGATAGATCATCCAAACAGAAAATAAATAACAAAATAGCAGTCCTAAATGACACATTAGATGAAATGGACATAATTGACATATATAGAGCACTTCATCCTAAAACATCAGACTATACATTCTTTTCTAGTGTACATGGAACATTCTCAAGGATAGACCATATATTGGGACATAAAATCAGCCTCAGCAAATTTAAGAAGATTGAAATCATACCAAGCATATTCTCTGATCAGAGGGCTTTGAAATTGGATATCAACTGCAAAAAGAAAGCAGGAAAAAACACAAATCCATGGAGATTAAACAACATACTTTTGAAGAACGACTGGGTCAAAGAAGAAATTAGAGGAGAGATCAAAAGATACATAGAAACAACTGACAATGAAAATACACCTTACCAAAATTTTTGGGATGCAGCGAAAGCAGTTTTAAGAGGGAAATTTATATCATTACAGGCCTATCTCAAAAAACAAGAAAAATCACAAATAAATAACCTCATGTTACACCTTAAAGAACTAGAGAAAGAAGAACAAGTGAAACCCAAGGTCAGCAGAAGAAAGGAAATAACAAATATCAGAGCAGAACTAAATGAAATAGAGAACAAAAAGACAATAGAAAAAATTAATGTGACAAAGAGCTGGTTCTTTGAAAAGATTAACAAAATTGACAAACCCTTGGCTAGACTCACTAAGATAAAAAGAGAGAAGACACTAATTAACGAAATCAGAAATGAAAAAGGGGAAGTTATCACGGACACCACAGAAATACAAAGGATCATCCAAGAATACTATGAAGGACTATGCCACCATATTCAATAACCTAGAAGAAATGGACAAGTTCTTAGAAACATATAGCCTTCCAAAGATGAACCATGAAGAACTGGAAAATCTAAACAGACCGATGATCACCAGTAACGAAATTCAATCAGTCATCCAAAACCTTCCCAAAAGCAAAAGTCTGGGACCAGATGGCTTCACTAGTGAATTCTACCAAACCTTCAAAGAGGATCTAATACCAATCCTGCTCAAACTCTTCCAAAAAACTGAAGAAGAGACAGTACTCCCTAACTCATTTTATGATGCCAACATTACCCTGATACCAAAACCTGGTAAGGACAACACAAAAAAAGCAAACTACAGACCAATATCTCTGATGAATACAGATGCAAAAATCCTAAACAAAATTCTAGCAAATCGAATACAACAATGCATTAAAAAGATTATTCATCACGACCAAGTGGGGTTCATCCCTGGGCACAAGGATGGTTCAACATCCGCAAATCCATCAATGTGATACATCACATAAACAAAATAAAGGACAAAAATCATATGATTATATCAATTGATGCAGAAAAAGCATTTGACAAGATACAACATCCATTTATGATTAAAACACTTAATAAAATAGATATAGAAGGAAAATACCTTAACATAATAAAGGCCATATATGACAAGCCCTCAGCTAATCTCATACTTAATGGTGAAAAACTGAAGCCCTTTGCTCTACGTTCAGGAACACGACAGGGCTGTCCCCTATCACCTCTGCTTTTCAACATAGTGTTGGAAGTCCTTGCCAGAGCAATCAGGCAAGAGAAAGAAATAAAAGGCATCCAAATTGATAATGAAGAAGTTAAATTATCACTCTTTGCAGATGACATGATGCTATATATAGAAAACCCTAAAGACTCCACCAAAAAGCTATTAGAAATAATCAACGAATACAGTAAAGTTGCTGGCTATAAAATCAACATACAAAAGTCCATTGCATTCCTATATACTAACAATGAAATCTCAGAAAAAGAAATACAAAAAACAATTCCTTTTGCAATTGCAGCAAAAAGAATAAAATACCTAGGAATAAACTTAACCTACGATGTGAAGGACCTATATGCTGAAAACTATAAGACATTTTTTAAAGAAATTGAAGAAGACACAAAGAAATGGAAAGACATTCCGTGCTCATGGATTGGAAGAATCAACATAGTTAAAATGGCCATATTACCCAAAGCAATATACAGATTTAATGCAATCTCCATTAAAATCCCAATGGCATTTTTTAAAGAAATAGAACAAAAATTCATTAGATTTGTTTGGAACCACAAAAGACCCTGAATAGCCAAAGCAATCTTAAGAAAAAAGAACAATACTGGAAGTATCACACTCCCTGACTTTAGCTTGTACTACAGGGCTACAATAATCAAAACAGCATGGTATTGGCAGAAAAACAGACACATAGACCAATGGAATAGAATTGAGAACTCAGAAATAAAACCACATAAATATGGACAGATAATTTTTGACAAAGAAGCTAAAAACATACAATGGAGGAAAGACAGCCTCTTCAGTAAATGGTGCTGGGAGAACTGGATAGCCACGTGCAAAAGAATGAAACTGGACTGCTATCTGTCACCATGTACCAAAATTAATTCAAAATGAATCAAAGACTTAAGCATAAGACCTGACACAATAAACTGCATAGAAGAAAACATAGGTACTAAACTTACGGACCTTGGGTTCAAAGAGCATTTTATGACTTGGACTCCAAAGGCAATGGAAGTAAAAGCTAAAATAAACGAATGGGACTATATGAAACTTAAAAGCTTCTGCACAGCAAAAGAAACCATCGACAAAATAAAGAGGCAACCAACTGAATGGGAGAAGATTTTTGCAAACAGTGCCTCCGATAAGGGGCTAATATCCAAAATATACAAGGAACTCATGAAACTCAACAACAAAAAAAACAAACAACCCAAGTGAAAAATGGGCAGAGGACCTGAAGAGACATTTCTCCAAAGAGGACATACAAATGGCAAATAGACATATGAAAAAAATGCTCAACATCACTAATCATCAGAGAAATGCAAATAAAAACCACAATGAGATATCACCTCACCCCAGTCAGAATGGCTATCATCAACAAGACAAATAGTAACAAGTGTTGGAGAGGCTGTGGAGAAAAAGGAACCCTCATACACTGTTGGTGGGAATGCAGACTGGTGCAGCCGTTATGGAAGGCAGTGTGGAGGTTCCTCAAAAAAAATTACGAATAGAATTACCATATGACCCAGCAATCCCTCTCCTGGGTATCTATCCAAAAAATCTACAAACATTTATACATAAAGACACGTGTGCTCCAATGTTCATTGCAGCTTTGTTTATGGTGGCCAAGACATGGAAACAACCAAAATGTCCTTCGATAGATGAATGGATAAAGAAGTTGTGGTATATATACATAATGGAATACTATTTGGTGGTAAGAAAAGATGATATAGGAACATTTGTGACAACATGGATGGATCTTGAGAGTATGATGCTAAGCGAAATAAGTCAGACAGAAAAAGCAGAGAACCATATGATTTCACTGATATGTGGTATATAAACCAAAAACAACAAAAGAACAAGACAAACAAATGAGAAACAAAAACTCATAGACACAGACAATAGTTTAGTGGTTACCAGAGGGTAAGGGGGGAGGAGGCTGGGAGATGAGGGTAAGGGGGATCAAATATATGGTGATGGAAGGAGAACTGACTCTGGGTGGTGAACACACAATGGGATTTATAGATGATGTAAAACAGAATTGTACACCTGAAATCTATGTAATTTTACTAATTGTCACCCCCAATAAATTTTAAAAAAAAAGAACACAAGTATTTGAAACACGAAATGATTAAAAAAAATGTTTTAAATCAACATAAGCCTACCTATCTAAAGTGAAAGTCGAACTCAACAAGCCAAACAAGATCAAACAAACATGGCGTAAATCTGGAAGACAAAAAGAATCTAAAATTATCTCAAACTCAACAATGTCTACCTTGACCTTTTTTTTTTTCCCTTTTTTTTTTTAAGGAGGGTGTAGCTCACAGTGGCCATGCGGCTCACAGTGGCCCAGGTGGGGATCAAACCGGCAATCTTGGTGCTACCAGCACTGCATTCTAACCAACTGAGCTCACCAGCCACCCCCTACCATAACCTTCTTTTATTAGCCCAACTCATTTTGGCTGACTCAATAATTTAAGCTCTTTAAGCTTCAGTTTACCTGCCCACGCTATAGGCTTGTTGAGAGGCTCAGAACGGAGTGTCTATACAGACACTTATATACTGTAACACTTGAGACCGCAGATGTGAAGGATGACTCTCATGCTTTGGTTTTCTGAGGTTCCTGTGACTTTGAACAAAACCTTTGATGCCAAGCATTCCTATACCCCAATGTGGGATCTGAAAGGGGGTTGTCAAAAACGACTTCACAACCCTTGGCTAACATCCACGTTAAAGGCATCAAAGGAAAAGACTGCAGAAGTTAGAAATGGTCGTTTCTCTGGAGAAAATTATTGGCGTGCTGAGCCACCTCTCACTCCTGTTGGCCATTAGACTTAGCTATGAGGTTGGAGTTAGGAAAACAAATAGAAGGCAGAGGAAGGAAAAGAGAAGCCTACACTTGCTGTCCAAAGGATTGTGGAGAAAAGACGACAAGCAGAAGAATCCAGAGGTAGACTTGCAACTCCCAATTTTCACTCTGAGAGGTGCCAGCGGCTGGATCAGTGAGGAGAATGCGGTGAGCAGAGAAGGTTCTTGCCCCGCTTCTGATGTGGCCTCCGGAAGGGTTACCAACACAGCACGAGGCGGAGGAGAACAGTGGGCCAAGCGGTGTCGCCCGGAGGAGACGTCTGGGTTCCCATCGTCGCCTTCCTCAGTTCCTGTGGTGGGTGGGTGGGTGGGTGGGTGGCACACAGAGTTAAGAGCCAGAGGCTGAGGGTGGAACTCCCGCCAGGGACCAAGATGGAAGGCCACGCAGAGACGGGAGGATTCACCAAGGGGAAAACAAGTCAGCAAGGATGTCCTGTCAGAAGCTGTCTGAGCTGAGGAGGAATCGACTCAGACGTACAGCGGATACCACGAGGGCTCAGGGACAGTCCTCTGACACCAATCTGCTCACACCCAAGGACAAGCAGAAGGACAGAGGGACCTCTGCCCCGGACGGCGACTTCTCCCACACCCCTCGCCACACACCCTGTCAGATCAGGGAGAAGAGACCGAGCAAAACCTCAGGAGACTGTCTGAAAGATCAGACTCCATTGTAAGTTGCACTGGACGGCACTGCCTTTTTTCCCTGCCCCCCAGTCCACAGAGGTGAGGGGGGGCTTCAAACAGTGACAGCCTTAAAGAAAGACATTGTACTCTCTCTGCACGTGTGAGAGCGGCGTGAACAAAATTTATGGCCCTACTACAAACTAATGAAGGGTTTATTTTTTTATTAAATAATTATGTTACTTCTTAATGGAACACAAATCCAGCTCAGTAGGAAGAACCTGTCGACCCGGAATCAGGAATTATCGCTCACTTTAAAAAATACTTTTATTTCATCACGAATCCCCAAAGGCTGGATTGGTGGCTTCACGGTGCCAGATGGGCAGTGGTTTTCCACAGAGCCTAAGGTGTGGGCACGGGACTCAGAAGGACCCGGTGTGGAAGCCCCAACTTCGTGGCCTCCGGCTGCTAACTTCCTCTCTCTCTGAGGCCAAGCGCTCGCCTGTGAAACGAGTGTGGCACTCAGCCCTACCTCACAGGGCTCTTTCGAGGGAAAGCTTAGAAGGCCTTGGGACAGGGCCTGACCCCTGTGCTCGGCAATTATTATTTCTGCTCATCAGTGAGTGAGGATTATTACCAGTATTATCATTTCCACATCCTTCTGTTTGCTGCATCGTAAGGGACTGCAGAGTGATTGATTTGTTATTCTGAAACACAGCAGAACTTTTATGTCTCAAATAATGCTGTTCATTCATAGACATCTCCATGGGACTGAGACCCACATGAGGGGCAATGAGTAGTTGTCACAACAGGGCCCAGGCCCATTCCCCCAGGACTGCACCAAGCTACTCAAGGAAGGGGACTGGGCGCTATTCGTCACTTTATCCCTAGGGCCCAACACAAGGCCAGGGACACAGAGGGGTGTGTGACGTTCCCCAGAGGAGCCTTGCCCTTGTTGGAGATGTTTTTTGGCCTGTTCTTTCAGAGGTGCCTTCAGGTTCTGAGCCAGCAGCTTTGGTACACCCTCCGTGGTGACAAGTCTTTAACTTTGAGGATGGGCTTTATTTTTGGAAACTGCGGGCCATTTGGAACCCAGACGGCCAACACGGCGAGGGGGAGCTTGTCAGATAATGCTGAGTGAAACCAGTTATGGTCAGAGGTGCTAGGAAGCAATCCACGGTGCCAGCCCTGCGAGTGGGGGAGCGCTGTGGGAAGAGAACCCACAGAGGAGTATGAACCTCTGGAATCAGTGAGCATTCATCAGGGGTCAGCAGGTTAGCGACTGGAGGTGAGGTCTGATGTGTTTCTTTAACTCTGTGGCTTTCACTCGGGGGCTGTAAAAGTCACTGTGGTGGAAAACTCTCATTGTTTTATTTTAAAGAATGAAAGAATAAGTTGTCATTCAGTAATGTGTATGTGGTACACTTCTCTATGAAAAAGGAATAGTGTAGGGACTGTCTCAGGCAGGACACAATGGAGACTGGTTACAGGGACCGCCTCTGAGGTGGTGGTGGGGGGGTGGGGGGAGGGCAGAGATCCAGGGGCAACAGACTTTCCCCAGAGAGCATTTTGTACCTTTTAGATTTTATACTGTTTGCATGCTACTGTCTATTAAACAACTAACAGCAACAAAGCAGGAGGAAGTAGTAGCATTCCTTTCCTCTACAATAAATATTTAACCTGCGTTTTCTCTAAAAAACAAAAACAAAAAAGTAAACAATAAAAGGATTAACAGGAGGCTAGCGATCCCATGGGGCCTGTTAGCACATCCTGGGGTTATTCACTTAGCCTGGCAAAGAAGGACATTTCACGTCTCCAAACTGTTTAGGTTTGTGGTTAAAGAGAATACTAGGGGTAACAAAAATATATATATATAGGTGGACACTTTGGTCAACATTGCTCAAGCAGTAGTTCGCCGTAATCAGAAGTGTCTGGACGGTGATGGTAACCACTTTGAGCACCTCTTGTAATTGCAATCTCAAATGTGACTTGTATTCATCTTTTGCTATCGGGAAATATTGAGTATCACAATTTTAATAGTTTTTTCCTTTCTTAAAATGTGTATACATTTGTTTGGCACCCTCTGTATATCCCTGACCTAAAGCTGCACAGATAATTTGTAATAAGGATAATCAATTTTACAAATACAAATCCTATAACTGACTTTTGAAAGGAGCACTGGATCTCCTGCCCTCCCTTCTTGGTCTTTTCACCACTCAGACACCTTCTCTTATAGCAAGAGGGCCGAGAAGGGGTCACATTGAGCCTCTTACTTACCCACTTGGTGAAGGTGGATGAACAGACTATAGCCGGTGACCACAGTTCGGCTTTTGGGTCACTGCTAATTGTTCTTGGACCGTCTGCAGTTTTCTGCTTGCTGCTGCTGCTGCTGACCCCGCGATGAAATGAATTACCATTACGTGAAAATGGGGTGGATCCCCAGATTTTATATCCTAAATGAATGACTATGTGAGGTGCACCATGGAGGACCCAGGGACAGGGACTTTTGACCTTGACACCCCAATGTTGTTCCTTCTGCCTTCAGGAAACAGCTCCCAGGGTTTGTCTGAGGTCCACCCCTCCTCCATGCTCAAGGTGAGGTTCCAAAACACAGGCCTGGGGAGGACACACATTGCCAGATTCCCAGGGACACAGGGCTTGAATCAGGGATGGGAAAGCGGCCCCACGGGAGCCGGAGCCCATGAACCACAGAGGCCTTTGCTGGGAACGCAGACAGGCCTTCTCTTGGGCTTCACTCCAGCTCCCAAGGACTAGGGGCCACATGTCACCACCATCTTGCTCACAAGGTCTGAGGACAGGAGATCCGAGAGACAGAGTCCAGGGTTGACAAATGTCATCTCTGAGCCCTGAAGCCAATCTATTCCCATCTCCACCCCAGACATCCTAGTATATGATCCAATAAATACCTTTTGTGTTTTTCCTGCTTAAGCCAGCGTGTGGATTGGCTTTTCTGTCTCTTACAATGAGCACGTCCATCTGACATGATAATGTGCAAAGTCTAGGAGACTAAACTTAGATCCAAAGCTGGAAAAGCAGGGGGCCAACGTGGACCAGCGAGTGGCTTTCACTTAAACCCCAGATCCTCTATCAAATCATCATTGCCTATATTCTCTCATCTCCCTTTTGTGGGAAAATGGGAATACAAGAGGGAAAAAGCCTGAAAAGCATGTTAAAGGGAGGGCGTTAAATGGCGGTTTTCCTCCTGATTTCCCTACCTGTTCGTGGGTACTCCCTACTCATTCCTAATCAGGCTTTTTCAGCCCTGCCCCTGGGCTCAGAGTTCAGAGCTGGCCTCAGGATTCCAGTGAACGGCAGAACATTCACTTACTGGGAGTTTCAGGGTCCTCTGAAAACCTTTCCAAGTAAGTAATGAGCCTGAAGATAGTACAAGGTTAATGATTTGCTCACCAACACTGCGAAAGCCTTCTCTCAAAGGTAGGTGGGCAGGCAGCGGAGCAGTTTGACAAGGCCCTGATTCAGAGTCGTCATAGGCTGTATTTGCTCCCCCGACCCCCCCAGACCACCTCCCTCTTTCTTTGATGGCGCCAGAGGTATAGGAAATTCACGGGCATATGCCTGGATTGAACTCTCAAGTATAAAGAAGAATGAAACATTACAAAGATGCTCAACACTACTAATGAGAAAAACAAGATTTCATTTTCACCCATTAGATTGACAAAGATGAAAACAATACTGGTGAGGGTACGGAGAAATGGGTACTCTTGTTCCTCACGGAGGAAAGTGTGTGTTCGTGCAGCTTTGTCAATGGCAACTTTGCAGTAGCTCCAATCGGAAATGTGTAGTTTTAAAATTTTCTTTTCAAATTACAGTTGACATACAGTATTATATGAGTTTCAGGTGTACAACATAGTGGTTACACATTTATATATACCTTACGAAGTGATCACCCCAATAAGTCTAGGACTCATCTGACACCATATATAGTTATCACAATATTATTGAGTTACTACAATATTATTGACTATATTCCCTATGCTGTACTTTACATTCCCATGACTATTTTTATAACTGGCAATTTGTACTTCTTAATCCCTTTCATCTTTTTCACCCATTCCCCCAACCCCTCCCACCTGGAAACGTGCATATCTTTTGACCTAACAACTCCCTTCTCAGAATTAACCTACAGGGCTGGCACGGTCGCTCAGGTGGTTAGAGCTCTGTGCTCCTAACTCTGAAGGCTGCCAGTTCGATTCCCACATAGGCCAGTGGGCTCTCAACCACAAGGTTGCCAGTTCAATTCCTCAAGTCCCGCAAGGGATAGTGGGCTGCGCCCCCTGCAACTAAGACTGAACACAGCACCTTGAGCTGAGCTGAGCTGCCGCTGAGCTCCCGGATGGCTCAGTTAGTTGGAGCACATCCTCTCAATCACAAGGTTGTCGGTTCGATTCTTCGAGTACCCGCAAGGGATGGTGGGCTGCGCCCCCTGCAACTAGCAATGGCAACTGGACCTGGAGCTGAGCTGCACCCTCCACAACTAAGGCTGAAAGGACAACAACTTGAAGCTGAATGGCACAACTAAGATTGAAAGGACAACAACTTGACTTGGAAAAAAGTCCTAGAAGTAGTACACACTGTTCCCCAATAAAGTCCTGTTCCCCTACCCCAATAAAATCTTTAAAAAAAAAAAAAAACTAACAGGTGAACAACATAAGACAAAAAAACAAAAGAATTAACCTACAAAAAAACACTCCCATCTATTTACAAAGATATATGAAGAATAAGGATATACACACATATTTATATTTCTATATTTATGGGAGCCAGTCTCCAAAAATGGTCCACCCCCACACCCCCGCTCCCTGCACGAGCACACATGCTGCTCCCACATCAAGATGTAGAGCTTGAATCTGGGCTTGCCCAGTGACTGGAATTGATCAATAGTAGATAGCAGAAGTGACGTTATAGAACCCAGCCCCCTGTTGTGAGAAACCCAAGCCACAGGTAGAGACCAGTTAGAGGGGAGCCAAGGATCTTCTGGTGACAGCCCCAGCTCAGCCACTAGTCAGCACGAGGAGCTAGCCATGCGAGTACATTTTGGACCCTCCATCTTTGCCAAACCACTGGCAAAAGAACCAGTCAGTCAGTCCATAGAAACGTGAGAACTAATAAACTGTTGTTCTAAGCCACTAAGTTTTGAGGGCTTTGTTCCTTAGCAATAGATAACAGAAACAACATTCATTGTCATCTCGTATGAAATGGAGAAAAACTAGAAACAAATTAAAAAGCCATCAATAGGAGAAAAGTTACCTAAGTTATGGTCTAGCCATACTGTGCAGCCATTAAGAAGACTGAAGTAAATCTGAATATAACGACACAGAAAGGCCCCCAAGGCAGATTAATGAAAGCAAATTTCAGAACAATATGCCTAATATAATTGCATGGGAAATATTGATTATTTAGATAAATGCATACACACCAAACCATTAATAGTAGTTACTTCCAGAAGAAAGATGGGTTTGGGGAACAAAAAAAGAATGCAGAAACTACTAGTTTTTTTATTTCTGCAATTGTTTGATTTTTTTTTTTTTGCAATGAGTATGTACTCATTCGTTTTATAATCTAATAAGAGATGACAAATAGATTTCTAAGCCTTTTCAACTCAGTCCACTGACCTGAGAATTTAGGATAAACCTAGTTTCATGTTAGCTGTCATTTCACTTGAGTACCTGTGACAAACCAGGCAACCCACATAGTATTTCTAATTTTCACAACAACCCAAGCAGGTGGGCATGATTTCTCCAATTTCAGAATGTGGAAACTCAGGTTCAGAAAGGATAGGTATCTTTCCAAATGTCACCCAACTGAATGGCAGGACCCGTGTTTGAACCCAGAGGGGTCCCACTCCAAAGCCCATATGCCCTTCCAGGTAAGACCGGGCCCTACCCAAAGAGCTGAAGGTCTGCCTGGGGGAAAGGACGCGCACATACGAGAAGCACTGCCGGATGCAGAAACTGCACTCGTGGACCCGGGTTCAGATCCCAGCTGCCCCGCTGACCAGCTGTGAGTCTATGGACAAGTGATGGCCACCTGTGTCTCAGTGAACCACGGAACAAGCATTTATTGAGGACCGCCTAGCTGCCAAGCACTGCTCATGCCAGGTCCCCAGCACCTCCGGTGGGAAATCCCTGCCCTCTGGGAGCTCGTGATATAATATGGGAGTCAGATATGAAACAAGTGACCAAATAAATACATAATGTGACCACAAAGACTGATAAAAGCTCCGAAAAGGAAATACAGAAATGCCTCAATTTCCATGTATGTCAGGTGGGATGCCAGTGGTACCAACTTCCTAAGGACTCTTGTGCTGAGCCAATAAAACATTTCATGTGAAATGCTTAGTGCCAAGCTGAGTGCATAGTGAATTCCAATAAATGGGAATATTAACAATATTAATAATAATTTGCTAAATTGTGTGTGTACAGGCTGTGATAAAGCATTTTTTTAAGGATACACGACAAATATGTGTTAAATGAATACAACAAAGAGGCAACCCACCTGGGCTAGAACAATCATGGAGGACTTCCCAGAGGAGGTGCCACAGGAGCCTGTGCTCAAAGCCCTACCAAGCTTTGTTTGCAAGAGAGGCCTCCACCCTGCTCGGGAGGCCCTGGAGTGGCCAAAGACAAAGCAGAGGCAAGGCGAACTGCCCACCACCCTGCTAATGTGGTTAGTTAGGGCTTATCACAGAGTGGAGCTGGGCCTGACACTTGGTAGGGGCTGAGAAACCAGACTCAGAACAGGCCTACTGCTGCCACCACTGGGAGGGCGGTGGGGGTGGGGGCGCAGGAAGGCCTGGGGGAGCACCAGGTTATTTGTTATGGGGTGAAGAGGAAGCTATAAGTGGTCCTCTGTCCTCCATTAACAGCAGGATGGAGTCAGGCTGGAGCCACCGGCTGCGGAATCAGCCTTGTTTTTTAAACACACATGGCTGGCCTAGGCCTTTTAACCCCCAAACACCCCAGGGTTCCTGCAGGAAGAAAACAGTAGCCTTTGGTCTAGAAACTCTACAGCTGGGGTGTAGCTTAGGGCATTTCTGTTCAGCTCCGAAACAAACAGAAGATAAGAATATTGTGATAAAAGGGACTGTGCTCTTATAATGGATCATTCAAAGTCAGGGCGTCTGGGCTGGTTATAATTTGTATTTGAGACTCCGCACTGCATATCCTCAAAGCTAAGAGCAAATAATAAAAATGGATTACTCTTGTCTGCAAAGCCATACGAACTATTTATTTCTACCTCATCCACTCTTCTGAGTGTCCCCCTCCCATCACCAGAAGCCACCTGAAAGTATGAGATCTAGAAGTGCTTAGACTCACCCGTGTCCATTCTGAACCTCACCCCCTACCATATTCTGCTAGGACTTTTTCCACAGCACTCTTTGGTGAGCCGAGAAAGTGATTAGGGCAGTGATTCTCAACTTTTTGGAGAATTCCCAGACTCCTTGGGAATGCATGTGTGCACACCATGCAGAACCGTACAGCATCGAGGGGTCTAAGACTCCTCCTCATGCCCCCCAAGCACATTCAAAGGCTCCAAAGATCCCAGGTTCTGTCCCTCTCAGATCAGACCGACTGGTAAGCTTCCTTCTAGCTCTCATTCTGTAACTGCTTTAATTCCATTCTATATATGAGATAATCCTTAACAACCAGCGTCTAATTACAAAAACATTTCAGTGGCTCAGAAACACCCCGGAGAGTGAGAAGCTCAAGTGAGCAGGAGAACTGTTACCACCAGGGTATTCATCGGGCAGGCCCCTGGACAGCAGGTCTGAACCCTAACTCTCACCCATGACACCGGGAGGGGTCTCTAGGACCCTAAGGCTCAAAAGGATTCCCAACTGCCTCATCAGACCCACTACCAAGCTGAGGACCAACCAATGAGAAGGTGGAGCTTCCCGTCCCCAGTGTCACCATCCTCTCATGTGGCCTCAACCCCACACTCCACGACAGGGGTCTGTAAAACCATGTGACTGAGCAGAGGCAGCCTGAGAGTCCAGTGCAGATTGGTTTGGGACCCAGACTTCAGAGAAAGGTCAGAAAGTGAACATACATATACTAGTCACTGTGACAAAGAACAAAGGTCTGGAGCCACGTCTCCTCCCAATCCAGCTGACCATTGATGGGGGTTATTTTTCCCAGAGCCTTCAGTGTTTATATTAACCCGAAGTCGGGTTTCCATGCTACCTGCCCTTTCTACACAAGGACCATCCCAGACCTGACAGAAAGCAAGGAGCAAGGCCAAACCACTACCCCAAAGGCAGTCCCCTTAGAAACCAGAGCGATCAGGACCAAGTACCTAATGGAGGCTGGGGGATTAGGATGCATAAGCCTTTGGTCAGGCTCAGTGGGAGCCAGCCAGCCCCAAAATGCGGAATGATTACTAACAGACGATGTCCCAACCTTACACATGTTCCACATCCACAAACTGGAAAAAATGCCGAATTAAATATGAAACAGGAAATGGAGATAAAGAGCTGTGCACACACACACACACACACACACACACACACACACACACACAGACTCTTCTAGTTAGCACAGGGATGAAAGCCAGTGGTGGCGATTTTTAATTAGAAAGCAGGACTGATAGCCGTCTCCCAAGGCCATGGCGTCCATCTCTGAAGCTCTAAGCCAGACTTAACCCCTGCATCTCCAGGGTGGGTGCCTTGCTACTAGCCGCACTAGGAGAGAAAGCTCTACTGGCCGCACTGCTAGAGAAAGCTCACCAGAATTTTCTGAGCCTGGTTTGGTTAATTGAAGAATCATTAAGAAAGAGAAGGAGGGAAGGAGGGGAAGGGAGAGGAGGAGAGGAGAGGGGAGGGGCAGGGAGGGACGGGGAGGGGCGGGGGTCAAGGAGAAGGGAGGGTCTAGCCCTCCAGCAGGATAGTGTATGAGTAAAGGCATCTGAAGACTGAGAGAAATGGGTTCAACTCCCAGCTCTTCTATTTACCATCTATGTGACCATTCTCTTGGTCTCCTTTTTTCTTGTCTGTGAAATGAGGATGACGGTACAAACTTGGTGGGGTTGCTGTGAGGATTAAAGGAGACGATGTGTGAAAAGCACTTGTTTGCCTGGAACATTATAAGCATTCAAGCATGATGGCTGCCGCTACTATGAAATTAGTTTCATTATTACTCTTCAGTCTCCTTCTCAACATGTCTGAGGTAGCCGTTTCCTCCAATGAAATACGAGGGGATAAACTTCCTTCTGAAGAGACTGATTTCAAGGTGTGTGGAGTGAGGGGAGAGTAAGCAGTTGCTCTTCCAGAAACAGAATGAAACACCACCACCCCATGCCCAACTGACAGTAAAATGTGACTTCTTGCATAGGAGAGTCCAGCAGGCTGTTCTTTAGGGAAATACCTCACCCCCGCAGAGAGAGAGAACTGTAAAATAGGGGCAGAGGCCCCTTCGCCCCCCGGCCTTTCCCACCCATCACTCCCCAGTCCCTGAGTAGCATTTGATTCCAGCATGGACAATACCATAGGTCCATGGGTTTTCCACCTTTCTCTTTCCAACTCTATTTGACAAGGAAAAGCTCTTCGTATCTCAAAGATCATTTAAACAGCTAGTGCACAGAAGACTGCCAAGCACGTAGTAGGTGCCAACAGATACCTGTTGGGTGGCCAGATGGACACATACAATGGTCCCCACAATGATTACTCTTGAAGCATCACATGCCCATGAAAAAGACATATAGAAAGAAATTGGTTCCCCCCTTCACCAAATTGCCAGGTATAGTGTAACAAAACGCAGATGAACTATGGCCTCCAAATACGTTTTGATTATGAGGTTAGTTTTGGAAAGAATTGAAGTTTTTTTCTCTCCACTTTCTGCCTCTCATCACCTTTACCCACATATTCTTTTTTTGTTTGTTTGTTTGTTTTATAATTTTGTCTTTATTCTTTTTTTTAATTTTTTTTTATTGGGGAATTTTGGGAAACAGTGTGTTTTTCCAGGACGCATCAGCTCCAAGTGAAGTCGCTGTTTTTTCAATCTAGTTGTGGAGGGCGCAGCTCACAGTGGCCCATGCGGGGATCAAACCGGCGACCTTGGTGTTATGGTGTTACCACTTAGCCACCCGGCCTCCCTACCCACATATTCTTCCTAAGACATTGGACCTAGGATCTCACATAGCAGGTTCACAATAAATATTGGTGGGATAAAAAATAATTAATAAATGCATCTCCTGATGTCAAGAGCCACACCGCTGGCCTGATGCAATTGTCAGAAAGATGGCAGCAGAGCCCCAAGCAGGGCAGCCGCATGCGTTTCCTTTCCTTAGCGTCTTGTACCAGATTGTATCTTCCTAAACGAAATCACAAGGCCAGACCTGCTGTGGGAGTGGAGCTTTGTCAGCTCACTCCAGTGACTCAAGCCACATGTTTTGGAAAAGAACAGCTCACCTTTATTAGTAGTAGTAGTAGAAACTGGGCCAGTAATTTACATTTTGTGAGCACTTATAGGACAGATACATGCAAGTTGATTTACTTCCAGTATATACTTTAATTCTCACAGCAATTCTATGAAGTAGGTTATATTATCCCCATTATACAGATAAATAAACTACGGCTGAGAGAAGTGAAATAACTTGCCCAAGGCTGCTCAGAGCCAGTCTGTGAGACTCCAGAGGGCTTATCTCATCTCTGAGCACTGACTCTCCAGCCTGCACCAGTTCCCAAACCCACCCAACTGCGTCCATTCCTCAAATACTTCAGACGTTTGTTCAAACACTTTCCTTGGCCTGGAAAGCCCTTCCCATGTTTCTCACACGGAAAGCCTCCCTCATTCTCCAAGACCGTGTCCCATGCTGCTCCTTTCTGAAGCTTCCCCCAGCCAGGCCCCCACAGCCAAGGTGGAAGCCCCGCTCCTTCTCTGTGTCATCAGTTCCGAGCATTGTACCACAAACTCACTGCTCTGACAGGGAGGGTCAGGATCCGGTGCCACTGTACCTCCATCCAACACCTAGCATGGTCACCTGCCCGCCACACAGCAGGGACACAATCGATGTCCTATAACTACGTAAAATTGTGTCATTCCTTCCTTGAATAACAAAATAGAAAAGTACAGTCATCTACCACATGACACAGTTTTGGTCGATGACCGTGGTCCCATAAGATTACAATGAAGCTGAAAAAATTCCTATCGTCTATTGACATTGGAGCGTCGTGAGGTCTTAGCACAACACACGACTCAGGTGTTTGTGGTGCTGCTGGTGTGAAAAAAGCTACTGCACTGCCAGGCATATAAAAGTACAGCACGTACAATTCTGTACAGTACATCATACTTGATAATGATAATAAATGACTATGTTCCTGGTTTCCGTATTTCCTATACTATACTTATTATTTTAGAGTGTACTCTTTCTACCTATAAATTTTTTTTTGCTATAAAACAGTATGCCGTGTTACACCGGCGGCAGCCTCATATATCTCATGTTTACCGCGTCTCTTGGTTGCATTATTTTCTCTTGTCCTTGATTTAATCTCGTGTTGTCTAATAAGTTTAGAGTAGCCTAAGCACACACTGTTTATAAAATCCACAGTCGTGTACAGAAATGTTCTAGGCCTTCACATTTACTCGCTCCCCGACTCACCGAGAGCAACTTCCAGTCCGGCCAGCTCCATTCATGGTAAATGCCCTATACAGGTACCATGTTTTATCTTTTATACTGTATTTTTACGGTACCTGTTCTATGATGACATATATTTAGATACACAAATATTTGCCATTGTGTTACAACTGCCTGCAGCGTTCAGCAGAGAACAGGCTGTACAGGTGTGTAGCCTAGGAGGTAGGCTATACCACGTAGTCTAGGTATGTAGCAGGCTGTACCATCCAGGGTTGTGCAAGGATGTACTCTGATGTTTGCACACGAACAAGATCACCTAGTGACGCATTTCTCGGAATCTATCCCCGTCGATAAGTAGTGCATGACTGTAAACCCCCAAATCATTCTGGGATATGCCCCTTCTGGTCCCCTGTCTGTTCTCCAGGAAGTGACTGACCAATGGGGTGGGGAGAGAAAAAAGATAAGAATTAGACTGAGTCTTGCCAAACAGCCCTGGACAGGGGTCCAGGCTCAGAAAGAGCCAGCGGTGGCCTTTCTACCTTCCCTCAGCAGCCATTGTGACGAGCAAGGAGCGGTCCAGCTCAGATGGTTCAAGGCCATTTGGGCTTTGGGTCGTCATAGCCCTGACCCCACAGACAAGGCCTGCAGAATGCCACTCCTGCATTCTTCTGTGGGCCTGCACAATCTCTGGCCTCCTTCCCTCGGCGGGTTCTCTACAATCTCATTACCTTTGTCACAAGGGAGCCAGGAAAACAAGTTACCTCCTTGGCTGATCTTCAAGGCCAAGGGCTTTCTCTTCATCAGAACAGGAGGCCATTCCTCCGGAGGTCCCAGCTTTTCTTACCTTTCTTATCTCTTATCAGAGAATTCTGAGCAGAAGGAAGAAGAGGCAAAGAGGAAAGGAAAATCTTCCCATTGAGAAACCTGTAAAGGGCTGGGCCCAGGGCCACTGAAAGAGGCAAGGGGGGGCTTCTCCCTTGATGGAAGAGCGGTGGTGGTGTGGGTGTGCTCTGCTCCTTGTCTTCCAGCAACAGAATGATTGAAAAGACCTCTGGAAATCCCTTCTCGCTCCCAAATTCTATGTTCTTTCCTGAGACTGGTCAGTCCTTATGTGTAGGGTGGCCATAATTTCTTGTCCAAACCAAGATACTTTTTAAAAGGAAAAGAGTCAGACAGGCATAAACTTGGCATGCCCCAGGCAAACCAGGAGGTCTAATCTTTCTACCTACAGAGTTGAGGTCGGGAAGCTTCCTCAAAGATCAAGTTTACGTAGCTCCAAGCCTGTAACATGGTCAAACTGTTCCAAAAGATAAGACCACTTCCCAAAGAGATTTTGTCAAATCACTTCTCTGAGTAACATAATAAGATACCTGATAAATCATAATGTGATCTATCTTTTGCCTAACATCCTCTGGTTTCTCCTGTAGATGCTTTGCCCAGAGGTACACGCCCGAGGCCTTCTCTGAGTGGAGCAGACTCTCCCAGAGGAGACGAGATAACGCTAAGTGGCCTGTTCTACTGAATAGTTCCCATCAGTGCCCTTCTGAGGGGTGGGGGATCAGGGGAGTTTGGGGGTGAAGGGGAGACAGGGTCTTTAACCAACTTTCCCAGGTCGGAAAGGGGAGGGGGTCTATCCACCGATCACCCAGTAGAGCCTCTTTATGTAGCATTCTTTGAGGTACCCCACATGCCCCAGGGGGTGAGAGATGGAGTGAGGGATGGTACGTCTTGTTCTTTCTCCAGGCCAGAATGTGGGCCTAGCCCAGCTCCCCTTCCTTCCTGTCCTCTGGCTCTGTGGTAGGAGCACGCTTCAGCCCAGGGGTCTCTGGGCTCACACTGTTCTCTGCTCCACGTCCTATGTGTATATGTCTTTCCTCCCGAACAAGACAGGGAGCCCCTTAGGGGGGCCTCCTCTGGGTTAGCCTGAGAACGAAGCCCATAGACAATGCTCCGTAAATATTAGGTGAATGATAATTTGCTATCCATTTGGCCCATTATTAATCATATGAAGAAGAGCAAAAAGGACTCGAAATATTTGGCCACTCAGGAAAAGGCTGGTAAATTCCATAACCTCCCACAAGCAGAGAGCCAAGATAGAGAACCCCTGGGGAAAAATAACCCTACCCCCACTCACAAGGCCCTCCCGGCTAATTCCAAAAATGGAGCCAACACAGGAGCTGGAATGAACCTTACTGTTCTCTCCACCCTCTGCCCTCCCCACTCCCCCCAGGTTACACAACAATATGAATGTACTTAATACCACCGAACTCTACACTTAAAAATGGTAAAAATGATTAAGTTTTATATGTATACTTTACCACAATAAAAAAACTTCGGTGGTGGGTGTTCATTATACTATTACTATTCTTTCTACTTTTCTGTTAGTTTGAAACTTTTCAAAATAAAGACTTTTTTAAAAGACTAATAAACACCATTCTGGTCACCTGGTCTTTTCTCCTACTTACAACCCTAAGTCTTTCAAAAAGCCAATAGGAGGCCAAAGCTTTTTTTTTTTTTTTTAATCCTCCTTTTCTCTTAAAAGTAAACCTTAAGGACCTTTCTGGACCTCCACAGAGTTTGGCTCAGAGCAGAACAGAGAAAGTCCATTCTAGAAAGAGCCAATGCCTGATGAAACAAGATACAGAGTCTCAGACCCTGGAGTCCTGAGAAGCCACACCTATGCTGAATGCTTATTGCAGCCAGTCACAGTTCTAAGGCAGCTCTCCAGATTCCATGAGGTCAGTATGGTGATCCACTCTTACAGCTAGGGCAACAGCCTCAGAGAGGTTAAGTAACTTGCCCAAAGCAGCTCAGTTGATGTGCGATAGATTATAAACAGACATTTCAGAAAGCAGAGCCTGAGTTAACCTGCCCAGGAACCTTTCCTGCCTCTTCCCTTAAAAAGACTCTAGGGTTATAATCTCCAAACATATCAGTACCCACCCCATTCCTGCAGGGTTCAAGGCTGGTTGGTCAATTGAAAAGCACTGTGACCACCACTTAACCATGAACTCTGAACTGGGTGAAGTTCGTGAAGATGCCAGAGGCAGAAAACTGGTCTCTGGCCTAAAAGCACTTCCAATCCATTTGTAAAGACAACATGACATAATTAGAAAGAATAACATACTAGACTGTATGGCACCTACACCAACACTACCTTTCGCACCTGGTTCCTCCTGCTACTCTACTCGTCACACTGCACCGACGGTCCCCTACCTCTGCAGTTTAGCGACTATGGGCTCCTTAAGCCACAATGCTGCTGGCACAGAGAGGGTGTGGGCCATACTGAATGCAGGTAGGAAAGAGAGTGACTCGGTGTGCAGACATCATCCAATGCCCCACCTTATCTGCCCGGCTGAGTCCTGGGAACCAGCCACATTACTGTCCTACTGCCCTCTATCCTCCCCACACCCCAATCATCCTGAAATCCTCTAGTTGGCCCAGTTTCTCTTGATTTCCTCTCCAGCTGTGGAGGGGGGTGCTGTTGCTTCTGACAGAGCCTGGTACACAGGTACTAAGGGCTCTGCTGGAACCAAAGGTGTCCTCCAGGCCTTGAGCCCCGCCTGGCTATTCCATCCTTAGGCGGTGGGTACCTTGTCAGTGCTAGTCCCTATTTCCCCCAACCCCCGGCTTCTAGGCCGTCCAGTGTTCTCCATCGGTGATGGGAACTCACTAGGCAAATGGGATCCACTGCCTTCGATCCAGCCCAGAGACCTGGGCAAGGGAGCAGAGAGCATAGGAGACCCCTCTCCCCCGCCCCCCTCCCCACACAAATCAAGATAAAGCCGTGTTTGTCTTAGCCGCGTTGCTAAGACTATTTCCTGGGTCAGGCCTGGCTCCCTCAGCAAGTCCTCTGGGCTCTGGCAGGACAACAGCATAACACACAGCGGGGCCCCAAGGACATGGGTCTCCCCAAGAGTCCCAAGTGGGCAAATAACCCCACACAGACCTGGTGCAAGTGTCTTTCCGCTGAGGGGGTAGGTGGCCAAATTGGAATCTTCGCAATAGTAGCCACTCCCAAGGAAATATCCCTCCCCCGTCGTCTGTGCCTCTATGGGCTGGAATGTCACATTCAGTGTGGGCTGGTGGCTCAGTGCCACGTTTTGCTCCCTCCTTCCCGGGGATGGTACTGAAGATGCATGATTTCCAGGCTCCCACGTGGCTGTAATGACTCCACAGTATTCTTCACTCTACGCTATTCACTGACACAGTTTTTAGACCCTACAACATGCATAATGCCGAGCACATTCGCTTTCAAGGCCTTTTTTCATTTTGATCAATCAGGTCAAAATCATTAGTATCACAGGCAGAATCGGAAGCCTGAAAACAGTTTTGTAAAGCACAAAACTGGAATTCTGTCCCTGTTTGTTTTTAAAGCTATACGGCAAATTTTGGAAGGCATACTCAAATTTTAGATTGAACAATTCTGAAGTTACATATTCATATTCACTCAAGATATTTGAATTAAGAAATTCAGTTCAAAATAGTAAACATTTGAAGTTGTCTCCTACTCCAAGATACAAATACTCAATGTAGTCCTATTAGTCCTATTTCCTGTTGTGACAAATTCATACAAAACCATTCTGACAGGATGCTTCCAAGACCCGCCCTCTCCCTCTGCCCCAACCAACCCCAGCTTTTTGCGAAGCACGTTGTCTAAATACCACTAATCAATGGCATTTTTTCCAAGACCTTAGTTTGTCCTGTTAACTGTAATTAAGTTATGTATATAAACCCGCCTGGGTATAAAGTTTTTGTAAATGCTTCATAATGAGGTAGTGGTGCACCCTGGTTTGGGGCAGCTTCTGGAGTCAGACCTGGGATAGAGTCCCAGCTCCACCTTCCCAGCTGTAGGGCCTTGTGTAGGCTCCTGGTCCATGGGGATGGAAACAGACACCAGCCTGACACATAGTAGGTGCTCGGTACACACTCACTGCTCATTTTGTTCTGTTTGTCCTGACTTTGCAGTTTTCCCTAACTGCAATCCCCTGCGGCAAATGTCACAGATAGAACACACGGGGGGAGTGGGCGGGGGGGGAACAGGACACAGAGATAAGCAGTCTGCATAACCTTAGGGGGCCAAGGTCACCTAACTATATCTTAGAATCACAACCCTCAGTCTAGCATGGACCCAGCATTGAGCCCAGAGGACCACAGACACCCAGGAAAGGAGTGAAGACTCCTGTTCTTTAAAGCTCTCATGCAGTTCTGTTTCACTACCCTCAGCAAACCACCACCCCCCTCCCGAGACACGTCATCCTGGATTAACCTCCTTGGCTTCTGCAGCTCACATCTCCTCAGCACCAGGGAGGGACCTGCTTGGCCCTTACCCCGGGGTTGCTCTGGTTGTCCTCAAGGTACGAGGGGCACGGGCTCACCCAGTGAGGGTCCAACTGTCTCTGAGAAACCCAAAGTCTCCTTCCTCTCTAAGTGGAGGTAGGTGATACTGAGCTCACCTGGGCAGGCTCAAACCAGCTGACACCCGCCCTTTCAACGAAAAACCCAATAGTCAGGATGTTTCCGCAACATAGCTTAATGGGGGGAGAGAAGGGGTGGGGATTGGGTCACAACCTAAACATTGAATAACAGGAGATGATTAAAGTAAATTATGGTACAATCAGGTGATGGAATAGATTCAGCCACTTAAAATCAGGTGAAACAAGACTATGACAACAGATGCTCGAGACAGATCGAAACAAAAAGCAGGCTAAAAATAGTTTGCACAGTGTAATGCAGTTTGAAAAAACATTTTGAACTTTTCCCATGCATACGTGTTGATACATTTTACACCTGGATACACGTGCATGCACCAAAAACAGACTGGAAGACGATGCACCAAACTGTTCGCAGGGGCCACTACTGTGTGGTAGAATTAAGGGTAATGATTTCATTCTTTGTTTTGCTTATCAAAAGTATTTTCAATAATGGGCATGCATTACTTTTGGAAAGAGGAAAACATTAACTTTAAAAGAACGTTAAGAATTGCCTCACCTCTAGTCTTTCTGGTTGAGTCACATCTTACAGAGGGAAGAGACGAAGGCCCAGGGCACCCGCGAGCTCCCAAACTCCGTTCCACTGACATTCCTTCTCAGTGGGAGAGAATGCGTTTCTCCACAGCGGGCCCATCTCAGGGCCAGGATGGTCCTGGCAGGAGTCACTTTCTAACACGTCCTGACATGTGTTTCCAGTAACGCTCTTTGTGGCCGCTTTCTTCTCTTATCGCTCCTCTGTGACCTTTGCTGGTTACAGACTCACTGGCTGGAGCCAGGTGGATTTGTTTGATTTCTGTTGATGGTTATTAGAAAGAGGAAGTGCCAGAAGGGATTACCTCAAGTTTAAACCTATTTCCAGCAGAGTCCCGGGGCCTTTAATTACACATCTTGGGTCTGTTTGGTAAAGAAGTGGTCAAAGATGTGCTTTTTATCTCCCTTGGAATCTCCTGTGACTGGCAGCATTCCATCTGTGCCTGGTGTTCCTGTAAATTCGACCCACAGGCTCCCAGTGGAAGGAGGTGAGAATGGAATTATGAAGTTGAAAGCTGGTGACAGACATTTTTGAAAACACCATACCTGCCAGTCCTTGGTCAGGCCAAGCCATTTTGGGGGATAGACAGTAGAGGAAGACTAGGAACCACACCCCCAAGCGCTGAAATTCTGTTTTCGGGACCAGAACTGCTGCGGTTCCCAGAGGAGTCTCCCAGGACAGCTACTGCTGACCCACAAGGATGAGGATGGTCAGAATGCAAAATGCCCAGTGCAATCCAAGAGCAGACTTGCCTTTTTTTTCTTCTTTCTTCTTTACAGATTTTTTTTTTTTCACATCTTAGTACAGGCAGTCCTCAGAGATGTTGCAGGTTGGGTTCTAGACCACTGTAATAAAGCGAGCCTTCCGGCAAAATGAGCCTTGAGGTAAAGCAAGTCTTGCAGTAAAGCGAGACTTGACGTAAAACGAGACTTGCAGTAAAGCAGTCATAATCTTTTGCTGATGGAGGGTCTTGCCTTCAACTTTTAACACACGCAACATCTGTGAAGCACAATAAAGCTAAGCGCACTGAAAAGAAGCATGCCGGTACTGAAGTAGTAACAAGCAGAATCACCACGGACAGGCAATCATCATCTGGGATGATGGAGATGCCGGATCAGCTGTGGGGCAGACAGATACCACTTTTCTGCTACAGGCGGCCTAGTCAGAGATGTGAAAGCCAGTCCTCTAAAAGAAACTTTCCCGCTTGCTAATTTCTTCAGGCGGGTGAAAGAAGACAGACTCCAGGAACTCAACCCCCACCCCACACCACCACCACCACCATACAAGTATGCTGCCATCCTCTCTTACTTGACAGTTAGCGGGATTGCCAAGTATAAAGTTGCAAAAGGCCCAAGACTGGGAAGTTTAACATGTACAATGCAACTTTATTGGGAGTAAAAATGAAGGTGCTCGGTTACGGAGGGTCTTAGCATATTTGGAGTATTACAGCTATGTCAGGAAGTGAGGAATTATTCTTTAGCTGCTTGTATTAAAGACACAGCAATGTAAATAAGATGCAAACACAATTTCAGACCATAGGACTTCGGATTTCCCTTTAATTTATGTCCCAGAGGGGATGGAATTTAGGGAAGAACATTTAGATAGAAAGAAAATGGGAACAAATGGAGTCGTTAGAGGCCTCTTTCAGCTTAGACTGGGACCCCTTACCACTCAAATTCTTCCTCTGGCAAAGCTATTTCTTCCATCACCCCAGTACCCCCACAATTCTCTTCAGTAGGAGCACACAATGACTGAGTACAGATTCTTGCCCCAGTCCCCAGAACACTTCAACCCCTTCAAGACAAGCTAAGTAATATTCTTTTTCTTGGCACCACTTTCTCATGACAGTAGTGAAAACAGGCCCTGAAAGATACAGAGGGTGGTCGCCACCAGGAAAGTGGCTTCTCTGGAATCAGCCCAGCCACCTGACAGGCTCCTAGCACCACCCTGAGGCAGTCCAGAACTGGGCAGGAAAGACTGCCTGGGGTGGGGGTCTAAAGGCTATTGTAGTTCACCCCCAGTTTTGCTGCAATAGAGACATGCAGCCTTTACATCTCATCATAACTGCTCAAAGTACAGTCGGTACCCATCCACTGATGGTACCTTCAGTGATGTTAGGTGGGGCATAACATTTTCCATTTGAAGGGTTATGTAGTTATTTCAGTGTGAATTCAAGAAAAATGAAACCAGCACATCAATGGTTATTTCATGAATGAGGCTAAGTAATAACAAATCTAATGATATTTAATAATAAAAATTTTAATTAAATAGTAATCTAATAATATAGGTGGTATATAAATAGGGAAATAATTTCATGAAGCTGATTTTTATTTATTTTATTTTTTTTAAGGAGTACGCACCTCACAGTGGCCCATGTGGGGATTGAACCGGCAACCTTGGTGTTATCAGCACCACGCTCCAACCAACTGAGCTATCTGGCCACCCCATGAAGCTGATTTTTAGATGGCTAAAATTTGGGACAATTCTGTGCCAGTTAAACAAATTAACCGATGTCTACGAAAAGCTCGAACAAGTATGTTAAAACATTAGAGACAGCCTTCCATGGTGCTAAGAGCTATGGAATCAGAAAGCCCAGGTTCAGATGCTAGCTTTATACTTAACTCTGTGATCTTGGACAAATCATAACTCTTTAAACTTCAGTTTCTTCATCTGTAAAATAAAAATTCCTATCTCCTAAGATTGTTCTTAGAATTAAATGAGGTAATACTCATAAAGTACTTAGCACAGCACCGGGCACAGAGCAAGTGTTTAGACAGTAGGAGCGATGATTATGGACAGGACTCGTTCTAAAGCGGGCTACCCGCCTATCTGTCCTGAAAAGTTCCTTCCAAGAAGATGCAGCCCAAATAGCACAGGAGCATTTAGCCCTGTGGGTCATGTGGGAGTGGATCCACTCCCAGAAAAATATGCATGCAGGCACACTTGCAAACGCCAAAATTGCATAGTTTTAAGGTGTTCCAGTTGACACCTCCTTTAACCACTTCCTCAGCTGACTACCTGGTAAACTAAGAGGGAAAGCCAGGATACCAAGAAGTATCTCCACCCCAGAAAGGCATGGATGCATTCCTAATCCAGACTTGGGTTCTCTCTGGGTGCCTCTTAACACACAGGCCACCACAGCTTTATTCTCTACATGGGCACAATGCAAATATGGTCTCGAGGACCCACACACACCACTACACTCGGTAACTGGCTTGTTCTCCCTGCCCTATCTCGGGACAGTTCAGCGTGGCCTTGCAATTTTTAACTCAGTGCTGATGGAGCTGGGTAAACTCAAGGGACTAGCAATGTACCTGGGAAACCATGGGCCCCGATAAGCTGCTGATATGGTGTGCCTGTGCTTCCGCCGGTTCTATTTAAACACTGATAGACCCTTGAGCAAACAAGAAACCTTTTGTGCTCTGAGCATCCACAACTGCCATCCGGAGTCCATTCTAGACGAGACCAAGGCTCAGGGTAGGCGGAGTGGGGGTGGGAGAGAGGCAAACCTTTCCTGTACTTTATCAGATAAACGCACACAGGTAGGACCAAGCTGATCTTCCGTCCTGGGGCTCCGAATCTTTGTCCCTGGCTCCTGCCCCACCTCACAGAGATCTCGTAACAATTGAGACTGAGAAAATGTTTTCTAGAAAATTCACTGCAGTTCCTTGAAGCAAGACCTAAAGTGCTAGTCCAAGCCATGACCCGCCCACATCACACTGGTAGTAAGAGATGAATGACTCAGCTCACAGAGAAGCACGGAGAGGAAGCTGGTGAGTTTACCTGCATGCACTAATGTAAACCGAAAAGGGAGTCAAGGTCAAGCCCCCAGAAACTCCCAGAAAATCAGATTGCTATGAAGTCAGAGGACAGGGGTTGTTTCTTTTAACCATTCCGAGTTTGGGTTTACTTAGGAAATAGCATTTGTAACGTAAGAGTTTTGAATGTGAATTTCTTTCTTGAATATTAAGTGGATTAGAGCGGTTTGGGCAGCATCTGGGAACTCCGCTACAAATGCAGAGCCTTGAGCTGCAGACTAGACCTCCTAAAGCCGAATCTACATTTGAACAAGATTCCCAGGCAATTCAAATGCATGCTACGTTTTGAGAAGTACTGGTTAGAGATTTGTAAAGCTCCTGGAAAGGCGTATGAACGGATAATAAGAAATTGTAGATTGTTTCCTTTCAGGTTTGCAACAGATCTTAACCTAAATATCGAGTATAAAAAAAATAAAGTTCAATTTAAAAAAATGAGACTAATAATAATAGACCTGTTAATATAACAAATTTTGTTTTCAGTAATCAGTCCTCAAATCTAAATAAAGAAATATTTCTCATGAATAGCTCATTATATATGACATCAGTACGGCAACTTCAAACACCCTTTGACATGAAAACAGGCTATTCTTAGAAGTCTAACGACTACAGGAAGGGTCACAGCTGTACACATTAGTGGTATTTTAAGAGATTAAAAAAAGTACTCCAGATTTAGCATTATTGACAGAAGGCAGATTTTACAAAATCAGAGCTGAAATGTTTCCATAATCAACATGGATTTTACCTTTGGGAAAAATAAAAGGGTAGGGGAGGAGGAAGAAGTATTGACTAGTGGTGGTCAAGATTTGGATCCTTGCTCTATCCACTGTGTGACCCTCCCCAAGTTACTGGACTTCTCTAAGCCAGCTCCCTCAGCATAAAATGAGGATAATAGCACTTTTGCTGTTGAATTATTAGGTTGGTGCAAAAGTAATTGTGGTTTAAGAGGTTAAAAATTGCAAAAACCACAATTACATATGCACCACCCTAATATTATAGGGTTAAAGATATTATGCATGAAAAGCACTATAACAGCATTTGGACACAGTAAGTGCTGAATAAATGTAAACTATTAATAAGAATTTAGTATTGAAATACTGTCTCAAGATGTCATTCTGTGTAATTTGAGAGTGAAGACACCAGGACCTTGTCCTGTCTGTCCAGGGCTAGCTCTACAAGCCTGCAGAGCCTGCACTTCAATTGAGCAGTAGCTTGAAAGATTCCTGTCTTCATCTAGTCCTGCCTCATTGGCTTAGAGGGGAAATAAAAAGCCCTGTAGTGCAAGCTGGGGAGGCTGAGGCCAAGGTCAAAGGCCAGGCCAGGTGGGGGTGGCACAGCAGTGAGAGGAGGGCATGAGCCCACTTCATGGAGAATATGCAAGGACCAGAGACCATCTCAGGTAGCTGTGTTAGCGTGAATATTCTGTGCCTCTAGGCCAGAATCCCCCATTCCCACCTCCAATGAAGGGGAGTTGGCAGACCTGAAGCCCTGGGGGAAGAGAAAGGAGTAAGTTAAAAATGGATCAAGAATGGGCAGGAAAATACAAAGAGGGAATGGAAACAGGTGCACAATGGGAGGGGCAGGTGTTGTATCCCCGCTAACACGTCATGCTATGACAACACAAACCAAATTAGTCTGGGCCTCACCATTCAAGGGGTAAATCAGTTAACTGCTCTGAGCCTCCTTTTTAAAAGTATAAAATGAGGCTAATATCACTACCCACCTCAAAGGTTTGGGACAATGATTAAATGAGGTATGTCTATAAAGAATGAAGCAGGGTACTTAGCACATGGTAAATGCTTCATCAGTGGTACCCAATACTTTATCCATCTACAGTGGGCATCTGCAACAGAACAATTAATACACGTATTTACTGTCCGGTTAATCCCTGGGATCAAGGAATTTGATGTGAATTTGAGATCAACAGAGAAATTGGGTCTCTTTTGGACACCTATCAATGAAAGACAAAGATTATAGGAGCCTTTGTTGTTAACTGTTACAAAAGCCTAGTCATTCTCCTTAGCAATGCAACAGTGAAAAGCAGCAGCATTAGTAGTTGGCTTAAAAAACACTATCATTTGAAGATTCATTAAAACTAGTTGAAAAGCAGGAAAAGGCAAGATAGTCTCCCGTGTTAACAAAAGACTGTAAAAAAACGTAATGTCTGACATCAGCAGAATGGCTTTTATAAGAGACCTCATCTCACCAGACTGTACTGGTAAGCGAGTACCGTACTATGTATGTAAACAGGGTAACTTCATAAAAACAAGGCTGAAAAGAACAACAGTTGATTTTGGTGGGTAGTGGGATTAGAGTGACTGTTAGATTTGTTGGTTATTTTTGCAAAATCAGGGTATTTTTAGAAACTCCTGGAAAATCAAGGAGAACACATGTATGATGTTCTAAGTTTTGGGTACAATGCAGAGATCAGCTGGGGTATTCACCAAGGGCAGTGATTTTTAAAACCTTTTTTTTTTTTTTTTTGACTGCAGAACTGTTTTTTTTTTTTTTTTGGTCAATAAATCCTTATTGAGACCCCAATATATGAATCAGATAAAATGCTACTTTTATTGAGCAAATTCATTCATTTTTAATCCTTGATCCACTTAGGTGTGTAAATGAAAGCACAAATAACTACAAAGGTTGAATACACATTTGAATAAAGACATTTTATTATGTTTTTAATGATTAAATATATTTTTAGAAGATAAACTCCCATTAAAAGCTTACCGAATCCTAGTGTTTCTTGGAAGGTAGTTCAGAGACATCGAGAGGATTATGAAAATTGGGGCCAATCAATTGCCAGGTGCTTTTCCGTACATACTCCAGGGTTCATGCACAGTTCCTTTGTGTTCATGTAAAGTGTGGAAGGACAGCAAGCAGAGGACACCCCAACATCTTCTGTTTTATGACCAAATCAACACAGAGGGGCATGGAGAGAGAAAAGGCGAGCCTGGGGACACTGTGACAAAGGCCACATCTGTGAAACGCCTCACAGACCCCAAATTAAAGGAGAAAGCAGGTAAGTCATACCTAGCAGGCTTGGATTTGCGGGATGAAGGCAGACACACAGGCTGAGAATATCTATCTAGATGTTTTCAGGCATGTGACCTGGAGGGCTTCAGGAAGGAAAATAAAGCCTGTGATTTTCTTTTTGGGTGGGGCTAAGTGGGATGGTGATGGAAGGCAGAAAGTAATAACTAGAATTGACTTGGGCCAGAGTTGAGGAGAAAGTAAAGGAAGAGGTAGCCACTGAGAAAATGGCTCTCTCTGCAGTCATAGAAAGATGTATAGGCATGTAGGCCAGGAAAAGGCAGAGAAGTAGAATTACCTAAGAAGTACTAGAAACTTTGTTAGGGGGATGTGCAGAGAGGCTGGCATAGAGGATATGTGAAGAAATTGCAAAGAATTGAAAGCAAGTGTGGAAAGAAACAAGGCAAAGGATGAGAAGTTCAAAGGATGCTTTGAAGACCTAAATCCACACAAAAATAGTGTACAGCAGATTCTGTAATACAAATGGCCCAAGAGAAAAGGAGGCTAGAATGTGAGCGTATAGGACTCAGGAAAGGAAATGAGAATCAGAGTTGATTGGATTTATAGTGTTTTAATGTGATGAGTGTCGAAAAATTATTTGTCGGGGAGGAGGGAGGTTTTTTTTACTTGATGGTAAAGAACGCGTAATAATCCCTTTTATAGTAACCTATGAGGATCAAACAAACATGTATATGAATATAAGGTCCCATGTAAACGCATGATGGTATTACCAGGAAAGCAAGAGGAAGTCATATTCTCATCAGGGCTGCAGGAATTTAGGAGGAAGAGTGGTCTGATTTACCAGGGATGGTCTAATGACAGCCTTTAGGAAAGAAGGAATGAGGCAAGGCAGAACTTAGGAAAGCGACATGGTCCTGAGAAGGAAACGAACGCCCTTGGTTTGAATTACAGGTCTGCGCTTTTCATGTCCGACCCTTGGATCCAATGCTATAGTTGGTTGGAGAGTTGCAAGGAGCTGTCTTCCATTGCCAGACACTTTACCTCCATTATTCTCTTTAGAACTAAAGACAGCCCAGTGAGAAAATATTCTAGTTCAGATTAGGAAACCAGAACTTGGGTAGTGCATGCAAATGACCTAAGATCACAGAGCTAGTAAGAGAGGAGCGAGTCTCCAAGCCCTGGTCTAGTGGACGGACTCGTGTGTTTCTCTCTCCCCTCGCAGCTGCTATTCTAGGTCTCAGACCTGCAGCACCGGAAAAAGCTGCCCCCTCCCCTCTCCTAGGCCCCTCGAGGTGGCTTCCCCAGGTGGCAGTACTGTTTCCTTCCTTGAAGGGTATTTGGGTTTATGAAGATCTCTAGGGCCCTTCTGGTGCAAACTAGAGGCAGGTAATCATAACTTGCAAAGCATAAAAAGCCTCTTCCGCCACTACACAAATAAGGCAGAGAAAAGGATAGAGTATTAAGATTCCTTGGATAGAAAAGCACTGTCTTCTGTCCTACACAACCCTCTACCTAGAGCAAAACCTCCTTGTGTGGCCAGGGTCTGTCTTGTACAAATGTGGCGCTATAGCCAGCACATGGTCATACACATCGTAACCGGCTAAAAAATGAGTATTTATTAAACAGAAGCCTAAAACAACTATATGCAAGAAGCCAGAGCACTTCCGCTACACAAGATGAATGAAGTCCTAGCAATCTACTGTACAGCAGAGTACCCATAGGTAACAATACTGTTCTGTGTACTTAAACATTTGCTAAGGGGGTAGATCTTACTCGTATGCTGTGGTCTTATCACACACACAAAAAGATAACAATAAAGAAGGTGGGAGGAAACTTTGGGAGGTGATAGATATGTTTGTGGTGAAACCATCGCCGTATATTTATCTCCAAAGTCATCAAGTTGTATACATTAAATATGTACAGGTTTTGTACGTCAGTTATAGCTCAAAAAAGTGGTGTAAAGCAAGTATTAGGTTGGTGCAAAAGTAATTGAAGTTTTTGCAATTTTTAACGTTTTGAACCACGATGACTTTTGCACCAAGCTAATAAAAAGAAAAAAGAGCACAAGTATTTCTAACAACAGAAACTTTTCAAAAGTAGAACTTCGTCACTCTTAACACAGGTGATTTTCCAAATTTCGTCTGTAAGTCCTTCTGAGGGGAATAAAATACTGTAGATGGAGGTGAAGCCGAGGAACTTGGAATCTGAAGATGAAGGGAAGGTGTCTTGGCTTCTCTTCAGCTGTCTGATGTCACCAAGGCAGTGCTCTCAAGGACCAGCTTGGATAAACTTATGACCTCTCTTTGGCTCTGTGTTCCTAAAAAATTTATGGGAAGGTCACTAATAAACTAAGTGTGTAAATGCTCCACCATCTACTTAAAAAATAATAACCTAACTGCTACCGGAGCTGACTTACACTACAGATTTTCTGCAAAACACATTTATTTACCTTTCTTTCTAATAAAATACACCCGGCAATAAATAAAAAGCAGTAAAAGTATCCATGGCTTGCTATTAAAACTTGATATGTTTTTAACGACAATTTTTAGTATACTGGTTTTGGATGGATCAGGTATTACTTAAAAATAAGCAGCCAATGTGGACATGATTGAGACTGGCACTAAGGTACAAACAAAATAATTTGTCCTAAGTACAGTGTCTGTACTCAGAGAATTTAAATGTCTCTCCCTGAAAGATCGGATTGCACTTTAAAATGGTCCATATACTTTTACCAATGAGTCACTTGTATAAAAATGCCACCATAAAACACATTAGTCTTTTTGTTTTTTTAAAGTTTAAACTACAGTCTAGTTAGTTCATCACACTCTTACATAAATGCTACAGTGGAGGGTGAAAGAGTCTTTGGAATTTCAGGGACTTTTTTCTTTCTTTTTTGTAAAGAAAACCTCTCGAGAGGGTATCTAACCACTTCGGGGAGACATAATCGTATGTAAAGAAAGGTGACCTGAATAAAAGAGGAATTTAAAAAATATCCTTAGTCACTCTTTAAATTTATTCTTCAATTTAGGCCAATCCTCTTTTATAGGGAGCTCATAGCAATTAGCTGGCAATCTTATCCTGTGAGTCTACAGGATTAAAGCAGGAGCACAGAACAAAAGGAACCGATTTGCTATACTCTCCTCTCTGTCCTCCTTTCTTAACAAATCAGACTTCATTTCCTCCAGGGCCCTTCTTACCTACCTAATCTTCTTTCTTCCTTCTACCCATGGTCTCTTAGGGGAAGGATTCTTAAAGATAATATTAGGGACCACCACCGAAATAAAATTCCTTCAGAATATACAAAGCTTTGAAAATGGCTTTGGAAACTAGAGGGTGCATTTTTGTTTTCTTATTTTGGAATTCTGAGCCAAGTGCGACTTCTTTTGATCATTGGCTCTCAAAAAAAAAAAAAATGTAGCAGTAGGTAATAAGCCACCCAAGTTAGGTTAACCATAGTTTAGACACACTCCTTTCCCTCTCGCAGACTACTGAGGACAGTGCTCCCGAAGGTCACCACATTAAAGGGTGCATGGCCTGGGAACAGCAGACATGACATCTGTCGCACTTACTGTCCCATCTGTCACTGACATGGGCCACATATAAACCTCTAGAGCTCTTTAAGGGACTGCTAATTCCATTCCTTTCCCTTCACCCTTAAACCATTCCAAACAAGGAGAAGCTACCCTATTTCTAAAGACCTCCAAGGAAGAGTCCACAATCACTCTTACCCAAATATTTAGAAATTAATTTCCCCACTGCCTTTCCCCACTGCTGTGCGTACACATTCCTTCTTACAGTCCTGGCATAAAGAAGAGGGAAATATTGTAGCCATGAGCTTTGAGAAGACCTACATGAAGACAAAATAATTCTTCATTTTACCCAACAATCAAATATTTTAATGAAAAACTAACTCACAATTTTACATATAGCTATACATGGTCTGCAAGTTTCTTCTATTCAACCTTCTTCTATGGAGTGAAGATTTGGAATGAGTACTTACCTATTATCCTTATTTGGAAGCTCTGCAGAACTGCTGCAGGAACCGAGTCTGACCATTTTTATACCTCTACAGGATGGGTGTTAGAAAAACATTAAAAAATTTGACTTTAATACCTAAATCTGGGGAACTGCTAAATCAGAGAAGGGCTTAAGGCCAGAAGCATGTGGGAGACCTAGTACAGATTAAACCCCATTTCACACATATACCTCAGTATAAACATTCTTAACTACCCCAAACAAGGCTTTTCTCATCACATGACCATGGGCACACACATCTAAGGCTTGAGTCACTGAGACCTAGAAAAACATGGCCTGCTAATTTTGTTTTAGGACACCATCTTTCTTTCTCTCTCTCTTTCCCTCCTTCCCTCCCTCCCTTTCTTGTTTTTAACAATACCAAATGATGCTAGTAATAAAAGTGTGGGTGAAAATATTGATCTATCCAGTGGCTCACTTATTAATGTATCTGCAATCCCAGTTAACATATAAACTGGAAATAAATCATGGATGTAAAAATCCTCAGTGTTAATAACCAGAGGGGGAAAAACATTAAAATGACCACAATGACATCTAAACCCAGTGACTGCCAAATACAGCCTGTGAAATGTTGTCAAAATAAAGACGTGGAATCAGGAAGCAGATGGCAAAATTCTTTCTAAAACCTCATTTAAGGGAACATTTTAGGCATTCCTGACAGTTGTGCAAATGAAAAGATGGATGTTTCATCAAGTGTAACGCTAGCCGAGTTATGATAATAGGTTGCTCCAATGTTCTCTACTTGGCTCAGGAAATAACTGGCTTAAACGGGGGAAGCAGCTCTCAGTAGGGGACATAATGCAAACCCTAACATGCAAGGTGAAAAATCACTGCGGCTCAGGATGAATTCCAGAAGAGTCAGGCTGGGTTTCATAGTCAGAACGCAGCCCTTCTTTAGTTCTATAGTTAAGCTGACAATGCTTTGTGTCAAAAAATCACCTTCTCTACTTGAGAGATTCTTTTTAGGTGTTTGCCCCATTTTCTTGTTTCCCAGGCTGCATATACCACTCGTGAACCTTCCCAACAACTAATGCACAACAATGAATAGCCTTCTCAGAGCTCCAGAACTAATCTTTGTCAGACTTGAAGGAAACCATTTTTCTCAGTTTTGGTGTCTGTAAACCTGCAATCACATAGGGATGAGGGAAAGTTTGTGAAACATTTCATTTCCACCATAAACGATAAAAACCAATTACTTTTACAGCAGGATGAACAACGTACAAAGCAGGATTGGAAGATGTCTATTTCGCACAGTTGCATGCATCACAATTTCTGACCTGGATGGAAACCTGCATAAACGCAAGAGAATTCTCTATATTTAATATATTCTCTATTCAGGTTTAAAAGTTTTACATCTTACTAATTCACCAGTTGATGAACTTAAAAATTAAAACTCTCAAAATCAGAAAACATGCTCTTTGGTAAAGAAAAGAAAAAAACAGGCATTTAAGTAAAAACAGGTATCAAACCAAAACTTGAGTTATATCTATTCTACAAATGACAAATTCTGAGACTAACTAGAGAACTGAGGGGATCAAAATGCCACGCAGTAGATGGACTATTTCAAATTTTATAGACTTGTAACCTGTTCTCAGGAGGACAGCTCTCCATTCATACATCTGCCATAAGAACTGGTCTTTGTATAGGCTATCGAGTTGTAGGTAATGCATGAACTGGGTTATGAAATAGCCTCATTTTAGAGTGGGGATGGTATAAATATCAGTGTCTGTCACTATCTTTTCCTCCGGAAAACCTTTTAATCTCAACCTACACTTACTCTCCCCTTCGAGAATTCCTGGTGTATTTCTTTGACATGTCCTCCATTTTAGTAGCAGCGCCAATAATCAGAGGCTACCTGTCAAAGAGCAGTTTTTGAGGGTGCTCTAAATGAGTACAGCTATACACACACACAAAAGCACACAGGTATATGCAAAAGGGAAAGCTAAACCACAAGTACTTTAGTGTTGGTTTAATAAATGCTTTCACTCAATCTACCTTATCTATATATAAACACACACACACATATATATAGTTTATATATAGTTTTATATATGTACACACACACACACACACACATATTAGTTAACTATATATAAAGTTAAACTCTATTTTGCACGTGATTTACCTGGATTCATCATTGCAGTTTCACCAAGAACCAGATTCGGGTATGTAATAGGAGCCACAATTACTTTTCCATAAAATATTCCCTCACACTTTATATAAACGTACAGTTCTATTATTGGCATGTTTTAAGAGTTGTTTATTAGTATTTATTAGAATCAGAGCTAAGTGATTTTTCAATACCTACTATGCCAACCCTTACAATGCCCAGACATCGGACATTGGGTAGAGGTGGGAGGGCTGGATTGAAAGCTAAGGCCAGTGCTCCATTCCATTCCAGGGGTATGTTTTTGTTGATTCTCACCCCAGAACTCTGCTGCCTCAGGCAACCACTTAATTGAATTAGCATTTCTATTGGCTCTGAAACTCCCTTTCAGTAGTTATTTCTTCCTTTAAATATAAACACTTTATGGCTAAGGGTAGCATATCCTAGTGTCAGAATATAGCAAAGGCCATTTCATCTGTGCTACTAATGACTCATGATGGGCCACAGCTCAAGTCAGATAACTTACACTTACCAAGAATGCGAAAAAAGAAAAAAGAAAATAAACACACCAAAAACATTGGAATATCATTTGATCACTAAAAATCTTGTTTCTTTAAAACTCTGAACAAAATTGATCCCATTAATATATTCATTCTTAACATTTTTTAACACGTAAATTTTAGTAACACCTTTTATTCTCACACAAAGCAATCTAATTTTCTGGAAAAGAGAAATGGCTATAGAGAATCCTTTAAACAGTTTATATAACTCCAAATGGTAACAAGTAAGAGACATGAAGGACCTCTGTGGTCAAGGAGCCCTTGTTGTCCCTTAGCCAAGAGGGTCAAGCCAGTTTATTTCATGACCTTGGGCAAATAACAGTGGTTCCTCAATATCCCCTTTCAAATAATTTATTTTAAAGACCCACCCTCTTTCTTAGAGGGTTATTTTTTTTTTTAATTGGGGAAGGGGAACAGGACTTTATTGGGGAACAGTGTGTACTTCCAGGACTTTTTTTTCCAAGTCAAGTTGTTGTCCTTTCAGTCTTAGTTGTGGAGGGCGCAGCTCAGCTCCAGGTCCAGTTGCCAGTTGCTAGTTGCAGGGGGTGCAGCCCACCATCCCTTGCGGAAATCAAACCAGCAACCTTGTGGTTGGAGAGCCCGCGCTCCATCCAACTGAGCCATCCAGGAGGCAGCTCAGCTCAAGGTGCCCTGTTAATAATGAGCCACCAGGCCAGCCCAGTAGGTTCATTATTAAGAATGATAACCCTCTAAGGGCCGGCCTGGTGGCTTAGGCGGTTGGCGTTCCGTGCTCCTAACTCCGAAGGCTGCCGGTTTGATTCCCACATGGGCCAGTGGGCTCTCAACCACAAGGTTGCCGGTTCAACTCCTTGAGTTCCGCAAGGGATGGTGGGCAGTGGCCCCTGCAACTAAGATTGAACAGGGCACCTTGAGCTGAGCTGCCTCCCAGCTCAGTTGGCTGGAGCGCATCCTCTCAACCACAAGGTTGCCAGTTCGATTCCTGGACTCCTGCAAGGAATGGTGGGCTGCGCCCCCTGCAACTAGCAACGACAACTGGACCTGGAGCTGAGCTGCGCCCTCCACAACTAAGATTGAAAGGACAACAACTTGACTTGCAAAAAAGTCCTGGAAGTACACACTGTTCCCCAATAAAGTCCTGTTCTCCTTCCCCAATAAAATCTTAAAAAAAAAAAAGAAAAGAAAAAAGAAACAACTTTACAGGATTGAAAAAAACTCAATTACCTAAATTTGGGTTTAAAATTTAAAACAGTGGGAACTGTAAGATGTAAAATTAAAAAAAAAAAAAAATCTTTGAAAAGAAAAAATAACAATGAACCTACCAAAGGCAGACAGAATGAGAAAAAAATGAAAAGTAACAGTTCAGTATAAACATTTCCACCCTGAACAGTAAGGACTCTAGGTGACCTACGGCACCAACTTCAGGCATCTGAAGAGACTTTAATTTTTAGAATATTTAAAAGAAAAAAAATATCCTCCTGACTCTTACAGCATATCAAACTATAGGTTTACATTTCACAAAGTCTTACAGATCGTCAAATATGTAGAAATAGGAATTCCAAATATTTCAGTTCTCTGAATATACAGAACCAAATAAGGCACAAGGAACTAAAGAATAAACACAAAACGAGTCTACAATGTTTGCGTTAACGTGATTTAGGGCCCTTCTATTTTGGCCTCTAAGATAATTTAAATAGTTCTCTCTGATGCACATGTCCACATTTATTCAGACTGTTAGAGATATATTCATTATGAAACAGATTACAGGCTATACACTCGTCCAAACTCTATTGTTGGTATAATTGAAATCAAAATTTTAAAATCTTCAAAGAGACTTTTGTGAAACCCATTTATCTATAGCAAAATATAACTTTTGAACAAGAACATACTATCCCATTACTTACAATAATTAATAAACTAGTTAGAATGATCATTGATATGTCAGTCCAAGAGGCTCTCAATTTCCTTGTTTGGCTTTCAAACAACCTCCGTTTCTGTGCATTACACACGGACGCCCCTAAACAGACTTGCTATGCTGATCCCAGATGCTCACGTGCAACAGATAAACACGTGCAGCTGTCACACCATGTTAGTGCGAGTTTTGTGTAGTTATTTGACCATTTTGCTGCATTTTTTCTTTATACTTTATTTAAGTGGAAAAGGGGAAAAAAATCAAATGGCTGATATTTTAAGAACCATTGGTCTCTAAATTTAACACAACTGAGACAAAAACAGAAATCAGGAGTGAGGAATCTTTAGCCTCAACTTGGTGCTCACAGGACTTATACCAGTTAGCTGCATTCAACTGAGAGAAAGGGCAAATGCAGGGGACATGCAGAAAATATTGGAAATAAATTATCTAAGATTATATCTATAAAATGAAGCATAATTGGGAATTCCAGAATGATTTAACATCTCTACAACTCCTCCCTATTTTATTCCATTATCTTTTACAGAACCAATTTTCACATACGTTTTTAGGAATGCATTAAGTATGATATGAAAGAAGAGAAATTCTCGTGCCAATAAAGAAGAAAAAATTGGCTCAAGATCAATTTCTTTATAGTTACTGAATGACTCTGTATGAATGAAGATTAGAAAAAACTGCCTTATCAAACAATAAATGCAAACCAAGAAATTAAACACTAATCTACAGCAAAAGTTGCTACACAAGAGACGTTTATTAATGTTCTGTTGTATTTACAGTTTTAACATAGCAAACCAAGGTGAATTACCACTTGGCAGAAAGCACATCATTCTACATTTATAACGCATCAGTTTCTGCTAACACATCATAAAAGCAAGTAGTACAGTATGTTAGGGATCATCTCAAAAGTTCCAAGCTAATTCTTTCTTTGCTCCTAAGTAGCTAATCGCCTCCCTACTCCTAACCCCTGGCCTAATCATCAGGCGATAGAAAAGAAGAAAAAGGGATAGGGACTTGAATCATACAGAAAGTGTCAAAACTGCATTTTAGTAGTTAAGCTGCATTTGTCCTTGTCCTTTCTATTTTGTACAGTGACAACACCTTTACACAACAAACAATGGATACTGCAAATTTAGAATACAGACTATAAAAAAATTAATGCTTATTATTTACCAATTAAGAACATATTCTTGACCACACCTTAAATGTATTTTGCACTATGGTTTTGCTTCCAAGGGCTCACAGTACAATTGAATATATTTCTAAATTATAACAGCAAATATGAATTATGTGCAGAAATTCAGTCATAACAAAAGTTTTAACTTTTGAGAAAACCCCTTTAAAATGGCCAGCGTTATACATATCTTACACTAAAATATTTAATTCCAAATTCATTTGAGATGGAGGATGAGTAAAGCAAGACTGCCCCCTACTGACTACAGGGACAGGGCTCATGCTATTTAAAATGACTACAAACAATAGATAAGGCATTATTAATACATCACAGACTTGATTGAGAGCTTTTTCAAACATTAACCACTAATGATTCCATGATTACAGAATTCTGCATTAACTATTAAAATTTTACACCTAGCAACAAAGAGAGAGAAATGATCTTTTTCAACAGTACTTTATTTTTTTTTAAAGCAGGTGATTATTCCTCTGTGTTCTGCATCTTGATTCACTTCCTGCAGGTGTTCTCTTGCTTCTTGAGAGAGAATTCATAAACGCAGGAAGGCCTTTGCCAGAAAACATCTGCCAGAGAAGGATATTGAATATTGAAACTCCAGTTAGCTTATTTTGGCTGAAAGAAGGATGTGGTCACAAAAGAAGGCAGGATGTTTAGAGACACAAGAAGTCCATTTTAACACAGCTTTAAGATTACTATACACTGACATCATAACATCAAAATTTCTGGAAGTTATCAAAGACTCTAGAACTAGAAAGAACTTAAATACTTTCTTTAAGACCCATGAGGTTAGGGGTCTCTCTCTCTCCAAACCTCCTAACAAAAGAACAGAATGCAAATAGCACTTCCTTCATCATCATCACCACCGCACACTTACCCTCAACAGCAACAACTGAAACTTGGGGATAAAGAGACAGTACGATCCAAGCACACAGGTCATTTTCCGAACACCTGAGCTGTTTACCCTGACAATTCTGCCCGATTTCATGCGAGGAAGATTCCCAGTAAGGACACCAGTGATGTCATACTGTACTTAGAGCGTGGCATAGCTAAAAAACGACTGTAAACTCACAGGCATCACAAATACTTTTTTTAATCAATTAGGAAAAAAAGGCAATATACTTTTGGGCACTTATCTCTGGGGGAAAGAAATATCTGTAGTCCCAAACTAATTTTTAAAAAGGAAAGTACAGGACTGAAATCAATGCTCTAACAATAATATCTCTGTTTTGTTAAATGTAGTTTTCACCCAATACTTTGAGGCATTTCTGTACCAGCATACTAAATTGTTTTGGTTCTCATGGAAATAACAGGAAAAAGTACAAGTAACTAAACACACACTAAAGACATACAGTACTTAACAAATATTTATTGAGAAACTACTCTGCTACTCCGCACCAAATGAGAGTTGGATGGACTCATGTATAGCCCGTTAGCTTATTTTTCCATCTTTCCAAATTACTGTAAAAACCACAACCAGCCCTTTTATATCTTTTCTGATTAGACAACTGCATGAGTCTTTAAAAGGCTGACAACATGCAGAGAAGCTACAACATTGGAGGAAATCAACATATTCTTTTTAAAACTGTTAGCATTTTTCCAAATTCCAAATTCAGTTGGTGTTTTTGAAGTAAACCAATGATACCAACACAAGTGCAGCTATTCTTTAGATTGAGAGGCCACACAAGTGCAACTATTCTTTAGATTGAGAGGCCTCAAAATGTACAGGGACAAAAACACAAGAATATATAAGGAACTCTAAAAGCCAAGAAAGAGCAAAAAGAAAACTGGTAGACCAATGTCAAATGGAGGTTTTTGCAATGAGCCTGAACTCAACAGAAACCTAAATAACTTTAGTTTTATCAATTTCTATTAATAGATGAAAACTAATGTAATAATTACTATTAGGTCAAAACACTAGCGTTTAAAAGAACGTATCATATGACCCAGATAACTACCTGGCCACTTTCCTTAGTTCCTGCAGCTTCCGCAGAAGTTAATTAGCTTATAATAGAACCCCCAAAGTCATAGTCACCCAACAAAAATTAAAGATCCACTAAGAGGACCCAGGTAGTTTACTAACGGGTGATCTTAATCACCACACCAATGCCAAATGAAAACTGCTTGAGAGTCGCTCACTGTTCTCTAAGACCTGGAGGCCTGTTTACATCAACTTAACTCTCAAGTTGTTGCAAAAACAAGGGTGGAACACGAACTGGAAGACAGGTTTTAGGGACCATGTACGTCATTACTAAACTGTAGATCCTATCCTATCACTTCAGGAACAACAGGAATCCAACAGCCTACAGATCACTTAATTCCAAGAGAAAGACAACCATTTCTTCTTGGACACTGTGATTTTTTTTTTTTAAGCAAAAATTCCATGGAAACATTTTTGTCCTGCTACTTTATAAGAGTCCAACAAATCAAACTTTAACTCAAGGAGAATTTTCTTTAGTAAGAGAGGTACAAAAGAGGAGGGAGATTATAGAAAGGGAGAAATAAAAGCATTTCTCATCATATGGAAAAAGTCTGATGGCACATATAGCTCACCAGGTCACAGCAGTCACTGACTACAAAGGGCCCCCTCTCTATCTCACTAATGCCAGGACTTACAAACTCTCTCTCACCTTCTATTTCAGATGTGGTTAAAATTACAGAATTTAAAATCGAGCAAGCTTCATATATACAAGAGCTTTTGGAATAGTGTTAGATCCCATTTAACTGTGTTACCACCTTATAGCTGCTGGAGCTAACCACTCAATTACCTGGCAGCACCAGAGGAAATGGTAAGCCATAAAAATTTATTTTCCCATTAACTGGTAAATAAGAAAAAGTATGAATACCTTACATTTTTTACCATTTCAGATAAAGATGTTTCTAAAAGGTACCTGTTTCTCTTTCAACAACATAGAAGGAATATTGTTTTTTCTGCTTCCTCAGTCATACGTCTCCTTGATGCCACTGTGCCCACCTCTAGTAGTTCCTTCTAGCTTTTCTTACTGTGGGGTAGGAAACCAAATTTCCTTTTTTAAGCTTAAATGGGCTTCAAAAGGAACCTGAGCTGCCCCTATGATAGTGTTCGGCTTGTAACATCTACTTTGGCTGATTAGAAAGAGGCCTTTTGGAATCATTTCAAGGTTTGTTTGTGTGTACTATGTTTTGGGTAGCCTGAATAGAAAAGTCACTATGCTTATACTTTTTTCCAGTAAAATGCTAGATCTTAGTACAGCATAGGAATTGAGTTGTTATTCTGATACAGCAAAGTTATTTTAAAAATTCCCTACCCGGTGTCTTTCTGGCAAAAAGTAAGCCTACAGCTGACATTTAACTAGTGACATCTCCATTAAAGAAAGTAAGAAGTCTCAATGAAAAACAATAAATTCTTCATACTTTACATGATGTTTCTGTAGTACATCTTTAAACTTAATTAAACTAAATTTCCTCTGAACTAAAGAAAACATTCCGTCCGGACAGTTCTTACCCTGCCTACGGACAAAAGAACTTCAGTCTCATGGGATATTATGGCTTATCCCCTCTGGGGATACTGAAAATTAGTAAGGAAGTCATTAGAATTCTAAATGCTGCTCTAAGCCCCCAAACCTTTCATTTAGAGCTCTGAATCCTCTGGGCATGTCAGGAATGATTTCAAATCAACTAGAATAGCAAAGTCAGACAGAAAAGCAAAGAAACCCTCCTCTGCCCTCCAACGGGGGAAGCTCACAGACTCTGATTTCCTGAGAACTCCTGAAGCACCGTTAAGGCTCCTGACTCCAAAACACAGAAACAAGCAGGCCTGTAATCTCCCTTCACAACTCCAACAGCTTTATTACTAAGGACCGCCTAGTTCAAATCATAACCCTAAAGATGCTTTTCTTTACATTTAGGATACTCCCATAAAACATTTCATGGAGTTTAGAAAATTAAAACAAAACAATAATGAATTTTATAAACAAAAAAACCTCAATAAAGTCCTTAACAATTCAGAAAACCTTGAGTTCAGGGTTTCTCTCCACCTGGTTATTTGTTACGTATTAGAAACAAGATGAAGAAGATGTGTAATCCCCCAATAAAGATGGAAATTTCCCTCTAACAGAAGAATGAAGAGAATAGACAGAGGTGTGACCTCAGTCCATTTAGAAATTCAAAGCTACCTTTCAACTAGACTTATAGAAAAACAAGGAATCTGTCCCCTTAGTATATTTCGGGCACCAATGGATTAGGGGAAATCTGTAGGTGATTTCAGCGCCCTTTGCAAGAAGGCAAACTGTGGCAATCCCAAAGAATTAACTTTTGAATCTCTGGTAGGTAATAGTTAAACCTAAGGCTCAGAAGTAACTATAAATTATAATCAGACATGGAGAGGAAAACAAGATGACAATGATCATTGCATAAACCTGCACAGAACATCTGATAAGCCTCCTGAAGTTAGGATGTCTTACACACAAAGAAAGACCCATCACGGGCATTAGGGCCATGCCAGCGGGTCAGTATCCAGTCTTTGCAAGGTGTTTCAAATTCAGGACATGCTACACACTTTTAAACACACAATAAAACATTACCTTTCTTTTAAAAAATCATAAACACGAATGGTACTCTTAATGACTAAAATTTTCTTTCAAATAAAAGTACATATTCCCTTGAGGAAACCAACTTTATAACCAACACAAGACTGAGTCCTTTGTATGCTTTAACATGCATAAAAAATGCATTATGAATCCACTCCACCATGCATGTTGTAGAGCTTATCTATCACTAAAGCCTTCTGTTACCTGCATAAGTACATTTAACTATACATGTAAAGTGCTTAACACAGCATCTGATATATAGGAAAGTTGATAAATGTTATTATTATACCATGTTTGAAAAAAATTTTGTTACATTCAAGAAGTTCTGTTTGAATGTACATCATATTATTCTGTTGCTTAAAAACCTTCAATGCTGCCCCACCACCTGGAAAATTAAATATGGTAGATACTGTCTTGTTGAGAAACACACATTCTAAGACCTACATGAATCTATAAACTGAGAAGTCCACTCTTAGCATATTAACTGTATACAAACTATGATAACCCAACAGTGAATACAGAACAAACTGATGTTCACATGGGGTTAGCCTTGCACTGAGCCAACCGTCCCTGGGCTTAAAAAAGGGCTACTCTACAAATTCTACTGACCCCATTGTAAATGGCCTTAGTACTCAAGATATTTGAGAACACTGTCTCAACCTGGCTGTCCAGCCTTGACCTTCAACACTCCTTATACTACAATCAGACTGCTATTCCTGAGCAAGCACCACACTCCCATGCCTGTATTTCCGCTCTCCACTCTGCCTCAAGTGATTCTGAAATTCTTCCCCACACCATCCAAACTCTCACTAGTAGAAATTCTGCCTACCATTTCTGGTTTATCTCACTCCCTACACCCTTTACAAAGCCCTGCCTGAGCCCTTTGATCGGCCTGGCCCCCAGGTGTTACTGAAGATACCTAGGGGCCAGGCCAGGACTGACTCACTCAACAGTCGGAAGGAACGAAGAGTGAAGTCCAAGAAGGCCTATCAGACCTTGTTGCCAGAAAAGCTGCTCTCCGGTACTCTTTCCCAAGACTCCCTAACTCTTCTTTTTTGCAGCTACTGATGTAAGATGGAGTCAGCCTCTGGGGAAGACCACGGGTGAATGAAAGGTGAGCCTCGGCAGGGCTTGTCCTCCGGTTCTAGGCCGGGAAAAGGCCCCTTCTCCCCTTCCTTTCCATGGGTTTGATCCTCATAGCACCAGCGTGGTAACATCAGGGTGTGACCCTGAAGCAAAGCACCAGAAAGCCTCTCTAACTGTAAGAAATGGAAACCTTGGTGTGCTTGTTAGCAGCCCAGGTAAAAGGAGCTCCTAAAGGACCCCATGGTGTCTCCAACTCGGGGTTTCGGGGCCCCATATAATCAGAGCTGAGCCGAGAAGGGCCTCAAAGGCTCCTTCTCGATACTGCCCTCTGGAACTGGCACAACAGTAAGCAGTGACTTTGGGATTTAGGATTGAAAGATCTAAAACCCCAAGTCCCAGCCAAATATCCTAGCTCCCTGATGACTACTAAGACCCCGTCTTTTCTGCATTGTCAGAATATGAGATAATGTTTTCTCCTACGGCAGTTTTTTGTAACTTACCTTTTTCCACAGCTTTTTGTAGAAACACCACTCAAAACCAGAAACTGCTAAAGGCCAGGACTGCGGCTTCCTTACCTTTTCTATATCCCCTACCCACAGGAGGAACACTCTACCCTAAACCTGAACAGAAAGCTGCAATGCATCACAAGACACACTGGGACTAGAATACATTTTCTTTCCATTAATACCTTTAATAAATAAAGAGAACTCTGGTCCTGGGGAGATTTGAGAAAGTTTCTGGCATCTTCCGAACTTTTGCATAATTGATAAATCCTCTGAGAAACAGGAGAAAGCCTAATTAAAAAAAAAAAAAAGTTAAAAATGAATTTATAATATCTACATTAAGTCCTCTCCCCAGAAATACCCCTCCCTCTTGGTGGCACTACTTCATCGTTTTTCTGCTAAAAGCCATCGAAACACGAGCAATTTCCTCCAAAATTTCCAAGTTTTCCATTTCTCAGTAAGCAAACAATCTCAAGAACCAAATAAAAGTCTCTTTTGCATATTCAGAATCTAATTGGTCTAAAAAGGAAATAAAAAATAAGATGTGGCCAAACATTCACATTTGGGAGCCTCATTGAGAAGCACTATCAAAACCTTCCTTCTGAGTTCCAAAAAAGTATTCCAAGAGAGTTAACTCCAAAAAAGAGAGATCATAAACTGCTTTTCTCAAGTGAAAACGAGTTTCATCTTTTCCTGTCATGGGCTTCTTCCCCCATCGACAGTACAGAACGTTGTCCACTAGATGTCAGGACCTCCTCACCTATTACACGGCAGTAATCTCAACATTCAACTCCTTTTCTTTAGTCTTAAGAACTCCATACAAACAGGGGCCTTTCGTTTCTTCACCAGGCGGGTAAAGGAGTAAGACTGATTTTGCACGGCTACACCAGAATCCATACATTCCCTGCAGTCTGCACCACTTGGGAGAGGCAGCTGGAAGGTGACGTGCCCCTCCAATGGGGGCTCAGACACTCCGGCCTCCTCCTTCAGAGACGGTCCCTGAGTCTTAGACACATTTTTTGTAAACACCTTTATGGAGATATAATTTACATACCATAAAGTTCACCCATTTAATGTATATGATTCACTGGCCTTTAGTATAGTTATATAGAGTTGTACAACCAAAACCATAATTAATTTTAGAACGTTTTTATCACCCCTAAAAAATGTGTACCCATTAGCAGTCACTCCCCATTAGCCTGTTCTCCCCCACACCCCCTCTCCCCAGCCCTAGGAAACCACTTCTTCTGGACACATTTTAACATATACTTAGTGGCAGAAAACTCTGTGCTCAGAATGGGGTTTTGTCAGTAACCAAGACTCATTAGCACGGGCTCAGTGAACACCACTGTTTGGCACCAAAAGCAACAGGACTACAGAGCAGGGGTCACCCGCTCAAGTGCTGGGTGCGGGGATCCTAGTGAACTAGAGCGCACATAACCTGTATGGAGGGGGCAGCTACAAGTCAGCTCCAGTCAAAAGGTGGGTGCCATGTGGGAGTGTAAGCCAGTTTTGGTAGATATTCCAATTTGTAACAAAAGTAAAAAAAAAAAATCAAATATTTTATGTGTAGACTCTTGATTTTTAAATGATGGCAACTAATAAAAAATATTCTGAAAATAACTGTAGAACAAACAAACCACAACTTACAGGCTCGATGTAGCTCATGAGCTGCCAGTTTAAGAACTCTGCACCTTGTAGGAAAAACTCCAAAAAAGTTGGTTCTCTCCACAAGAGAAGTTCCAAAAATGACCCAAACATTGGGACCAAATAAACTAAGTACACATCTAAAGCCTCACTATTATTTGCTTACTAGTAAGCAGTAAGATAGCAAGAATGATCAATTATAAAGTATTATAAATTTATCTCCCATGAAACTTTAACATAGGCAGAAAATCAGTCCATTAAATTTCTTTAAACTATCTATGCTGTCAATAATCACCTTAGTGGTTCTTCTTTGATCCATGCAGGATTTGCTTGGACTTTAGGCTTACGGGAAGAGGAAGGGGTCAGCCTTTCTCTTAAAGACACAGTTTGAGAATAAGCAACCAAAGGACTGCCTGCAAAGTAACTCTCCTGTAGTCATTTTTATTAATAAGCTCCTCAATAATCAAAGGAGGGGGGGAATCACTACTTCTCTTTCCTTAGAATTCCAGTGACTAACAGCAGAGTAGACGATGCTCGTGGGGCGGTGAGGGACGGCATGATGGAGGACTTGCACTTTTTAAATAAAATTGAGGGTCAGCAATGCATGGATGGCTCTGTCACCCTCGGTGAGAAAGGCAGGTCCTGACGTACTAAGTACCTGTTGGGCATGAAGCTGTACTGTGCTACCCAGACCCATTAACAGCACTGCCATCGAGGATCTTCATTAAGGAGGCAACAAGAGGCCCAAAATAGGAGACAGAAAAAAGTGATGTCACAGAAGCAGAGCAATAGCTATGGAGCAGCCCTGCTATTATTGTAGAGAAATGATGTTCATTCATCTCAATGTTCATTTCTTTGCTTTAAAATGTCTTGGAAGAAAAGATTTTGAAATAAATATTTAGAGCGAAAAATACAATCTTAAGACCAACAACCTGAAATGTCTGACATTAAAAAAAACACAGCCTCTTCCCCATCACAAAATAATTCTTATTCTCACTAATAATGAACTAAAGAATTCTGGAAACCCAATAGTGGTTCTTCCAGAAGTTCTGTTTAGCAAGGCTATATATTTTCTGTTTTCTACTGACAGATTCAGCTGAAGATGGGACACATACACTCAGGAGTAGCTCAACTGATTACAACAAGCCTATAAGCAACTTGGGGTTGTTTGTGAACCCTCTGCGGTAATAACCCACAAGGAGAAAAAAAATCTACAGGCTATAAAGTCGTCTTATGAATATGTCCCACTGGGACACGTTGGGAACCTGAGAAGTGTATATGAATAGATTAGGAAAAACCTACCACCACTGAGAGGCATTTTATTAACACGCATGTTATTCTGATGGTGATAACAGCCTAATCTTTGAGAGAAATATTTTTAAAATTATACGTATTGCTGACTAATTTATTACCCTATAGTAATATATGCAAGCAAGGTGAGGGTTTACTAAAAGTAATTTTACTTCTAAAATTTAACATAATCTTTTCTCTCTTTGTCTATGTTAAAAGCACTTACCTAAGACCAGGAACACCCACCACAGCCAATACTGACCGTCAAAGTATCCAGGGAAATAGGTGGAAAACTGAAAAATAAAGCAAAACATTTCATAGCAGCTTAGCAGATACAATTTCCCATTTTAACTTAAGGGCACACAAAACACAAGACTTTATTGTGTACACGAAGGCTGTCATTTAGCTCTTATAATAACATTTTTTAAATAAGTGAAAGTATTTCATATATTACTGTTTGGGAATGCTTATGACACATGCAAATGTATTTCCTTCCATGAAAAAGCAATCTTGAAGTATGATAACATTCAGATTTATAGACTACTTGTTTTGAAAGTGCTCAAATCTGTTTTTTAAATCTTTATTTTTGGCCCACATAAGACTGGTCCTTCTAGAAATGCTCCCCCCCTTTTTCCTTCCTCCCCCCCCCCCACTCCAGTTCAAGCCGTTGTTTCTCAGTCTAGTTGTGTAGGACACAGCTCCCTGGCCCACGCTGGTGTTATGAGCCTTGCGCTCCCTCCGGCTGAGGCAGTCGGTTGCCAGCAGTCAGTCGGCCGCTCACAGCAGCTCATGGAAGCTCTCGCCAGCTGCAGCCCACGGCAGCCACACCAACCTCCAGCTGCTCATGGGAGAGGGAGAGCTGTTATTTGCAATCTTAGCCGTGGAGGGCGCAGCTCACTGGCCCATGTGGGAATTGAACCAGTGGCCTCGGCATTAGGAGCACGGCACTCCTACCACCTGAGCCACTGGGCCGGCCCCCAGAAATGTGTTTGGATGATGCTTTTACTTTGCTTACCCAGTGCCCAAACCAACTATCTGGCCTCCTTTCTAATAAGCCCTGCGTCTGTTCTTACTCCTCCAGCCATGCCTTGACCTTGGAAGCTTTCTATGTTCATCATGATAACCCCATTCCTTTGCCAGGGACTGGCACACGATGTTATTCTGGTCGATGGGAACTGGGGGCTGCTGAGAAAGCTTCCCTGCTCTTAAAGAGAAAGGGAAAGAAGAAATAGTTCCTTCTCTTCTGTTGAACAACCACTGTGTTTCTGATGTGCTGAGCTGCCCTGACCCTCGGGGAGCAGCGGCTATACCAGCATGCTGGGCAGAAACGTCAGTTTCTCTGATGACGTCAAAGAAACACTGATTTAACTAACCTCCATGTCAGGACTTATTTTCGTAAGCATAAATTTTTCCCACTGTTTTCTACGCCAGTTTGAACTAAGTTTTCTGTTATTTGCAGACAAAGTCATCCTAACTGATACAAGTTGATTCATTAAATTCAACTTTAAAGTTTAGTCACTTTACTCAAAATTTTAGTTTAAAAAAATTGGTAACTAATTTTATCTGTTTTCTATTGGGGGCTTTGGTGGTAAGTTTAATGTAGTTTGAGCATTAAAATATAATGTTTTATTTCTTAATGACAATTAAGATTTAGAGAAGGAATGAAAAACCGCTTTAGGGCTTGGGTTATTAACCTAAAGTCCATGTTTTAGATGAGTATATACATTAACTACCTGGGGGGAAAGCCCGTAATTTTTATCAGATTCTCAAAGGAACTTGGAATCCCAAAAAATATTAACAAATTCTTTAGAATAAATAAGTTTGAAAAAACTCCAGTGGTCAGTTAACACCCATTAATTAGTTAATAATGTCAATTTATGATGAATACATTGTTTTCATCTAGAAAGTTGACAATAACAATAAACTTATCTGAATAAATAATAATAATAATAATTTTTTATCTGAATAAAAAATAATAATAAACTTATCTGAATAAACTTATCTGAGGGTACTTGAAGAGACTAGATATTTTATAACTTTAAATTATTTCATGCAATTTTAACCGGTAACTTCCAAATAAATAACCGAAGATATCTTTAATTTACTTTACAGATAAGGTCCCTCATGGAGTAGCACTTGTTAAACAGTTTTGACTCCCCAAACATTTTGGCATAACCAGTGATACTACTGATAAACAATCGTAGAAGGGAGGGAGGAAGAGAACAAGGAAGAAAGGGAGAAAACGGGGAGAAAAGAAGAGAGCGAAGGAGGGAAGAAGATAAACTAAAACTTTAGAAGTAATGAGACGTGATATCCTTCTTTTTATTATAAAAACAACTAATTTCAGAACAAACACATATATTAGAAACATTAAAAACAGAGAAAGCAGGTAGTGAACAACTTGTAGGATAGATGTCCCTGGATCACCAATAGTCACTAGATTTAACTACAAAACTTGTTTGCATGAATCAATTGTAACTGATTAGGTTCATCTTCGTGAAACTAGCACAAAGGTTTGAAAATAATTTTAAATGCTGACATAATGCAAAAAAAGCAAATGGGAAAAAAAAAATCAAACACTCAAAGTTATTCTACTTATTATTTCTCTACAGAGTCTATCTTTTCTGCTGTACAACTTACCCTGACAATCAGGATCCACTTAATTAGAGAGAGACCAAATCCTGAAATGGCCCCATACCGTCCTGCAGCTGAAGTGGTCAGGCAAAAAGACAGGAAAAACCCAATCCAGTTAAAGAGGAATGCCACTGTAAAAGGAGAGAGGTGAAAAATATGTCAGACAGGTCCTGTTACCCAAGAAGCAAGAGTGCCTTCTCTACTTTCTCCTGCTTACATGACTTTCCCAAGGATAAAAGACAGCCCAGCCCGCCCTCCACCACCTTTACCCCTACCCCTCCTCCCCAAAGCAAACAAGAAAACATCCTCTCTGAGTATCAGGTGTTACACTATTGTCTACTGCTGCTCACTTTAAAAAATGCCTTAACATTCACCAAACTGTGTACTTATGACTTTACTGTATGTTACACTTCAGTAAATAAATGTCTTGAACATTACATTAGTGCTCCCAAACAATCTGATCCAAGTCATTCATCCTGCTACTTTTAAGAATTTTGATAGTTAACATCACCTCTAAAAGCACTGCATTTCTTTATATCTTCTAAATACCACAAATAATAGAAATGGTGGCTCACTTCTAAGAGAGGCACATGGAAAGATAATGCAGAATAACATCAAGGGATAAAAATCATGCTGACTTTGATCTGCCGCTAGAAAATAAAGCTTCCAAAACAAAGTTCATCAGAGAAAGGCATTTAATTCCTAGCCTAGGTCAGGTATCAGCAGAAAGAAGCACAAGTAAGGGGACCTGCAGACCTGAAAGATGAGGCTTACATAGCTCATGTAAAAATGCGACATCTCCTTAACTGCTTTAATTGTATTTTCCATAGATATTCATAGTAGAAGATGAAGAGAAGGGATATTAAGATAAAAGTGTACTATGCTCTGTCATCTCAGTAAAAGGTACCAAATAAATATAATGTTATTAAAATATTAGTTCAACTAGTTATTTTAATTCCATCAGATTCACCCATAATCCAAAGCACTCTGGTTTGTGGGAAGTGGCTCTATGAGGATATACTTACTGAAAAAAGTTAACATAAAAATCCCATCATTTCCTATCCTGAGCTGGTCAGCGTCATCAAAATCATCCCGACCCACAAAATCCTCATCCTAAACGAAAAGAAAAAGAAGGTAAATTCACAGTGAACTAATTCTAGGCAAAGGAAAATAGAGAAAGGGACATAAGCAGTACCAAGGGGAAATGTACTGCTTTGGCTCAATTTAAAACTATGAGCATTACGGCTCAGTATATGCTAAAAATTTTCATTTTGCACCGGAAACCTTTATAATGTTATAAACCAATGTTACCTCAATAAAAGTAAATTTTTAAAAAGACCTAAGTTTGTTTTTAACTTCATTGTCTAAAGGTAAAAGATAAATTAAAGAAAAAAAAATCTTTCGTCTATCTCCATAGTTTTCTAAATGAAAGTTTTTCATTTTATAATCCAAGTTTTTTAACAATACACTTCAAATAATATAAAGTTCACAAAGTTCATATATAGACATTCGTACATAAGTGTGTATATGTATATATACATATATACATATATATTATATACATATACATATATAATATACACAGTATATATTATATATTTTACATATGACATATTTATATATATAATTTTCTCCTTCATATATATGTATACATATATTCCAGAATTTAAGCCAAATGTGTAAGTAAATTTTCTCCTATATATATGAAGGAGAAAATTTACTTACACATTTGGCTTAAATTCTAGAACGTCAATAATCCAGACCCTGTTTAGGGCCCAAAATATCAGTAACCCAGGGCCTAGTAAGGAGATACAATTGAGTGGCTCAAGTATTTTCTGAGACTGACATAGGGAAAAGGACAGCGTGACCATACATGAAGAGTCTCTGGGGCAGCCCCCTGCTCAACTCCATCACCATTTGTTTATATTGGTATACAGGTCGGAAATAACCTCACTTCCAATTTTATTGGCAAACAGGATCCCTTCCATCCTAACTTGAAAATATAACCTTCCAAGTCTAGAAAGAATATGATCTTGACCAACACTGACACCAACATATTGTAGCCTACCTTTTCAACTTATGTAGATATGTTGAAAAATAAATGAATATATGCTTAAAAGTAAAAGTGACAGACTTGTACAATCCAATGAGGGTTCCTCAAATTAAATCAAATAAAAAAATTTCGGGGCAATCAATACTTGCCCTACACAGAAAAGGGGCTCAGAAATCCTTAACAAGCTGTTAGTAGTGCTTTCCTTGGGGAGCGGGAACTAGAGAAAACGGGTCAGTGGTAGCTTCCACTTCTAACTTAACACATTTCCTCTACTGTTTGAAATTTTTACAAGAATGTGTTTGTTATATATTTAAAAATACTAAATACCTCGTATTCTGAATTCATATTAGCAGGATAATTCTTTGCCAAATTAGAAACTAATTCTTTTTTTCCATAATTACTCAAAGATAATACTACAAAAATGCATGGAGGTAATTTCTAACACTGATGGATGGTCCTCAACTAACGATGGTTTGACTTACCAGTTTTTTCAACTTAACGGTGGTGCCAAAGTGATACACACCAACAGAAGCTGGCTAAGCTAAACTAAGCTATAATGTTAATAGGTTAAGTGGATTAAATGTAGTTTCAAATGACAATATTTTCAACCTTCAATGGTTTATTAGGATGTAACCCCATTGAAAATCAAAATGCCTCCTAACTGATGTCCATACTACTGGGATTCCTCCTACGAACTGTTGCCGGCTAATGTTTCTAAAACACCATACTTGTCTTATCATAGCTTCTCAAAAACTTTTGAAGATTCTGTGTGACCTGCAAATTAAGTCTAAATGCCTCAGCCTAGCATTCAGGAGATTGCTACGACCTCCAGTTCTGGTTCAATCACTACATGCACAAAATCTGCCCTGCACCTAGATGAATTCATACCACCTTTCTGGGCTTTTCCCTCTGAATGTTCTTATCATCCATTAAAATTTGGGGCCCATTTCAAATCCCATCTTCCCCACGATCACATAGTAAAAAGTCAATTTTTATCGCTCACTGCTCCTGTGCTGCTTAGATATGCGTATTTGCGGGCCTTTTCCCCAGCTGGATTTTAAGCTCTTGCATGGCAGGAACACTGTCTTATACAAAGCTTCCTACCTATCCACTGCAAAATACATAGACTGTACATTGTATAAACAAGTGCTCTACATAGGTTTGCTGAATAATACAGAACCCTTTAAGATGTTCCTAAATACATACACTTGTCAAACAAAAGTATTCTAAAGAGTTCTGGGATTAGTCAGAGCTAATCTCCTGGTTTACTTCTATGGGACAGTTGCCATATATTTCAACAGATCTAGAGAGTACACACAAGGACTTTGGAGTTTAGAATATTTGGGTTTGGCTCTCACCTGTGCTACTTATTAGCTATAAGACTTTGGGCAAATTATTTAATCTTTCTGGGACTCAGTTTTTGCATCTATAAAATGGAGATAATATAATCCTCACCCTGTGAGGTTACTGTGAGGACTGGAAATATATAAAAATACTACTATATAAATACTACTATATACCAAACATAGGAACAACCCTGTTGTTTGCTTCCAATACATAGTATTTATACTGAAACTGTTTTGCCTTGAGACAGTAAGCTCTATGTGGGTCCTTAGTTTCCCAGGCACCTAAAAGAACTGAATCCACATCACCATGAAAAATCAGTCTAGAGTGCACTGACAAACTACTATGTCTGTCAAGCAGTGGTTTTAGGAGCCCCAGCCCTAAAGGTGTGGCCTGTAAACAGTTTGCGGCTCTAAGGCCTGAACGTCTGGGACCTGTGCCATTGCACTGCCCAGATTGAGTTTCTGTTCTTTCTTATTTTTCACTCTAGTTTTCTACAGGGACTAGGGTCTGGAGCCCTGGTCACCCCACATTCCTGGAGACTGGATCCTGCTCCCCATTCTCCCAAGATCTGGCCCAAGGCCCTACTTGTATCTGCTTCAACCTGGATGAATATTTAAACCACATCTACATTATTTACAGGTCTGACATCAAGAACTAAGAATGCCCCCAAAAATCTCCAGGTCCCTTTCATCATACCCCACCCCCAACGTCCACGAATTAACATCAGGACAGATGGGATCTGAATTCACTGTGCCCCCACAGATGGTGTAATCTGGACTGCTGGAGGCACAGGGGTTCATCTACATGATTGTGAGGACCCTTTTATCGGTTTAATTCTATAAAGTTGTACTTATTTATTCCTTCCATAGATCTCCCTAACCGCTATCGACCTAACACTGAAATATTAAGTGTGCAGAATCCAGGCGAAGTCAGTGTATTTCCTAAACCAGCTCCTGCTCCAAGACATTTCAGCTGCGCCAGGAGACTTGAGAAGTGGTGGTAGCAATAAAGATATAGGGATAATAAGCAGGCTTGACTGGTGATTTTCTGCTCATTTGTACCTTCTACCTCATCATTTTCAGGGACATGAGTTTATTGTCCCAAAAGAAAATGTGCTTGTTGTTTTTAAAAAACTAGTTGTACTTCTATCATCCTAAGTAATAAATCAAAAGTGGGTAATGAAAATAACTTAATTCCCATAAAGCAGCCACACAGTAAACACAGTAAATTAGACTTACTCTTCCGGGAACCAAAGGGATAGTAGCTTCAGCCTTGGTTCTCTCGGCTTCATCATAACTGGGCAGTGTTGTAGCCACATTGTAAGATGGGGGCTTTGGGAACCCAGACTCGTCTTTGTAGTCAAAATATGCTGAAAAATAAAAAGGAAGCCACAATTATCTGATGATTAGCTGACTTGAGAGGAAAAAAGGATTTCCACTACCTGGCAAACAAAAACCAGGCATTCCTCTAACCGGACATATAATTGAATCAAAAGATGTAATACAGATGAGTAGGCGGGAATGATTTTTAAATTTATCCACTTTTCAATCATTTGAATTCCAGACTCACTTTGCCTTCCCAAGTGATTTAGTACACTTTTCTCAATTGTTATGTAGTGTGTTCACAAAGGCATTGAATATTAATTGTGGCATAAGGAACACATTTAAATTAAAAACACTTCACCTGTGTGTGTGTGTAAATCTGGTGGAAGCCATGGTTTCTTCCCATTTACAAACATGAAAATCAACTTTAAAAAAAGTTAAAACTCATTTCTCACAGGTTTGTTTGGGTACTTTGAGTCTTTGATTTATCGATTCAATACAATCCCAACTAAAATTCCAGCAGGGTTTTTGTTTGTTTTATAAAACTTGACAAACTGATTGTAAAATGTACACGGAACTAAAAAAGGTCAAAAAGAACCAAAGCAATCTTAAAGAACAAAAAGGCTGAAGGACCTACAATACCAGATATCAAGATTATAAAGCTCCACAATTAAAACAGTAGGGCTCAGGCACAAAGATCAATAGACGAAAGGACAGAATATTGAATCCAGAAACACATATATGGTCACCTATTTTGACAAAGGTGACGCTGTGGTGCAGAGGAGAAAGAATGTTTTTGTTTTTTTCAATAAATGGTGTGGGACCAACTGAATATCCATATGGAAAAACAACTTAATCTTAACTGCTATCTCACATTATACAGAAAAAACAACTCCAGGTGGAATGCAGATCTAAATGACAAAAATAAAATATCAAACTTTTAGAAAAAAATATAGGAAAATGTGTTATTGAACTAAAGCTGCTGCCACCTAATGCAACTGAAGGAACGTGGGTTTTTTTCCATGTCAGAACAACTATTTAACATACACACACACACATATAACACACATGTACACATATACAGACATGAATATGTATATATTACAAAACATTCCCCATATAATTTCCGATAAAACTTTACTTTTAATCAAATCATACTAAAGTCATATCACAAATTGAAATGTACAATTTTGAATTAGCCCACTGCCATAGTAATTCTGAATACATGAATAAAACGGGTACCTACTACATTATGTTGAGGGGGGAGAAAACATTTTTATTTCCCTATTTCAAAAGATTTTTTTAATGAGATACATCAATATAGATACCTCGCATAATTTTAATTTCCATGAAAAGTTTAATGACAATCTTTTCAAGTTTACTTAGTACATTCAAAACAAAACAAATCCAATTTGTTAGATTGCTTAAATGTACACGTCACAATTAAAATAGGTAAAATAAATGTACAAAATAATGACTTGTGCTTTTTTTCCATCTACCCATGTCTGTGCCATTCTGTTTCTAACCCTTTTTCTCATATATGGACTAATAGGTATACACAACTCAACAATTATCCAAAAAAAATAAGCCATGTTAATTTAACAACAAAGGGGGAAGGGCTGTTTAAACCATTTTAGAGGTTGCCTTTAAAAACAGTAAAAATGGAAAACTCCAGGTTATAAATAATAAAAAAATTAATGGTCTTGAGTAACTTATGATCTCTGAAACCATACTTCCTCGACACTTCATTTACCTGAAACTCAAGAGCTCAGTAAAGACCCAGGAAGTTAAGTTTGGAGTTTTTTTTCATTTTGTTTTGTTTTGTTAAAGCCTCCACATAGTCAGGTTGTTACCGAACCCAAGTTAAAGGCCAAAACTCAAAACATCAGAGTTTCAAATAAGGAGAGGTTTACTGATCAAGAAGGCGCCAACCAAGAAGACGGGAAACTTAATGGTGCCTCAAATTCATCTTGTTCACTGTACTAGATTCAGGGTTTTTAAGGGGCTGGGGGGAACAGGTATGCGGAAGTGCTAGTGGCAAGCTTTAATTGGAAGACCATAAATGGGTAAGGGGTGTCAGCACTGCATCTTCCTGACAACAGGCCCTTGACTTCTGAAAGGGTTCTAGTGTTCAAGTTCTGGTTATGCCCCAGTCCTTTGGTGTGTGGGGTAGGGGGCGCAGTGGGAGTCAAAGTTCTCTCTTCTGCGCATGCTTCAGCTACGTGACATGTGGTTTTTGTCTATTATCTCTGAAGAGCAACTCAGTGGACTGTTCAACAGAATAGGACCATTTTGAGCTGGTTCTGCAGTTACAAGATGAAATGCCACAAAACCCAAAGACTATTCAAGAGGGAGTTCTTCAGGCCTTATAACTAGAAACAGTTTACCTTTACCTTTATACCCAATCTGAAGAAATTTTGTTACTTGCTATTGAGGCCCACAGCAAAATTAACAAAAACAAGAGAGAAAGAGGTAAAAGACCTCAGGCTGACAGCAACAGGAGATGCCATCTGACAGCAAGGAGGAAATTTGATGCTTGAGTCAAAAAGTTCTATAGATCTTAATGAATAAAAGCATCACTATAGTATAGAACAGAATACCTACTGGAGAATGTTTCTGACTATAACCCCTAAATCATAAAGAAAAATTTAAACAAAGAATATGAAATGTAAGTGAATAGGGAGAGCAGTGTTTGAGAAAAATTTCTATCTAAAATGGTTATAAATTTTTATAACGACAGAAAGTAGAAACTCAGATATTCAGGAAAAATTACCTCCTATAAATAAATATAAAGGACTTTTCTCATTAATAAAATAGGAGTCCAATTTCTTATTAATTGGTTGGAATTTTCACTGCAGGTAGTTAATGGAAAACTAGTACTTATAGTCTGGGCAGAGACGAGTAAGTAAGGCATGGCACTGCAATTCTTTCCTAAATCTTGGTGTTCTTAAAATTTAATTCCATAAAACACCCTAGAATTCTTCCAAAACCTTATCTTAGCATTGTTAGTTTCAGATGCTTATAAATAAAAGAATCTCACCTAATACAAGGAGACCGAGTTCAGAATTTGAAGCCAGAGTGGAAGTGAGGAACTTTCTGACCTACGTTTCTCCTAATTATAATGGCAGCCTCAGGGCCACAGACAATACCAACAGATTAACTCTCACATCAACTGACAACAGCTGCCTGAAGTGCTGTGTTGAAAAGGATTCTGACAGGGATGTGTTTGGGATGAATGCTGTCTTCATCGTGCGTATCTACCCTGGGAGTACGTTGGGTTTCTGTTGTGGCGCCATGGGCCCTGTACGTGCCACTCTGCCACAGTTCTGTGTTAGAGAATATGGAAGGGACTGCATCAAAACTGGTCAACTTTCAGCAATTAAAGCAGAACTGGTTACCAGGAAGCTCGTGGTACCAAAAGTCCTCGACTACTGAGATTTTCTTTCTTCTCCCCCTTCGCTTCTACACATACCATGTTTCCCCGAAAACAAGACCTAGCTGGACCATCAGCTCTAGTGCATCTTTTGGATCCAAAATTAATATAACACCCAGTATATTATGGTATATTATGTTATATTGTATTATATTACATCCAGTATTATGTATTATATTGTATTATATTATGTTATATATTATATTAGACTCATTATTATATTATATTATATTATACCTGGTATTATATTATATTATACCCAATATCATATCATATCATATCATATCATATCATACCCGGTCTTATAAGACCAGGTCTTATATTAATTTTTGCTTCAAAAGACGCATTAGAACTGATTGTCCAGCTAGGTCTTATTTTCGGGGAAACACGGTACATGAAAATTAAAAGAATAATCTGGCATAAGATGGGTAGACTTAAGGTTAATTAAGGGGTTTAAACTATGAGGAACACTTAACCCTTCAGGAACGGAATGAAAGAGTTGGGGGACTTCTAATCTTTTTTAATTAAGAATTTACTATCATAAAAGAAATCTAACATAAAAGACTGAAAAAAAATTTTTTTGAAGAAAAAAGAATAGAAAAAAAGAAATCTAACATACTACATATTCCAGGTTATAGGTACTAAAATCACAAAGAGCAGAACAGCTAATGAGGAAACTACAAAAAGAACAAAAATTAGGTGATCACCTAGTTCCTGGATGTCTACTTCCTTTATATAATATTAAGACTTTTTTATGGAACTGAAAAAGCCACACCAAAATGGGATTTTACTTGTTTTTCAGAACAGTAACATGAGTTGTTTTTTTACCTCAGACTACAAACTAAAAATAATGTCAAAGACAACTTAAGGAAAGCTGAAGCTAAGGCAGACACCAATAAACACAGAGCAGACAAAAGCCCAGGGCGAAGAGCATTTCCAGAGCTCAGCAGTCACCTCGCGCCACCTACCTGCGCTCTCCGCAGAGATGCTGCTGTAAGGTGGCGGAGCGTCACCTGCAGCCTGCTCCGGCTCCCCGGGCTCTTCCTCATTCTGCAACTAAATAAAAAATTCACATTTTAATGCAAGTCGAAAGCCAGTAAGACAGAAGAGAACCAGAAAACTAGAATAACCTTTCTGGAAAGCTATTTGGCAATGTGTTTCAAGCCTTAAAATGTGCAAATCCTTTACCAAGAATTCTACTCCCAGGCACTTATCCTAAGGAAATAAACAAAAAGGCAAAACGGTAGATATAAATGCTACTGCAGCAAAAATTAGTAACAACCTAAACTCCAGTCATAGGAAACATTAAATAAAATACAGTTAATCTCACAAAAGACTAAGCAGCCACAAAAATGAAAATGAAGAAAACTTGATGACTCAAACAGATATATACCTATGCTGTACTGTAACATGAAAAAAGCTAAATTTACCAAACAGTATACATTATATAATTTGGTTTCGATAGACAGATATATAATGGAAAGAAGGTCCAAAATGATAGACACCTACATTTTCACTGTTTATCTCCAGATGATGCAATCGTAAGGGATTTTTTCTTGTTATTTATACGTATGTCCTAATTTTTTGTAATGAACATTAATCATTTGTATAATTTTTAAGTTAGAAAAATAATCTAATAATAATCTGTTACGGCAAAGATAAATTATAGGAAACCAAAGTTTACCATTATATTCAGTTTGTGCATAGAAATTAGATCTTAATTGAGACATTTAAGAAAACATAAAATTCTACCTGATTCTACTTATAACCTGTCAACACATCTCTCTTCCTTATCTCGCCAACTTTCTCATTGGTCAAATCTACAGCTCCTGTTACTTTAAATAACTCACACTAAAAGTGTGTCTTCCTGCCATTGCCAATCTGGATAGTCTACCCAACTCATTCATCTTCATAGAACAATGGCATTTGATTTAATTTTTCCAAGGTGACAACAGACTACATTCACATGGTGAATCGGCTAAGAATGGGAGTCCATCTGTAAAGTAATAACAGAGTATTTATCAGTGTATCTGACAGGGGTCTGGGTCCCCACTGTGTACAATCATGATATATAGAGTCAACTAAGCCACCTGTAAAAAACACACACTCTAAACCAACTGCTACGAAGAACTCTCTCTTGAATTGAAAGAAAAAAACAGAGAGCCTGACCTGTCATAACGTGAAGTACAACTCCCTAATTCATTCAGTTTTAACCAGCCATCTCAATCTCCAACCCCTATGCTATTCAAAATTGGAAGCCAACAAAACTTTTCTGATTAATACTACAAAGCATTCTGTTTCAGATAAATTCCTGTGCCATATTTTCATCACCATCTGCCATCTGGTCACAGTTTTTTAAACTCTTGTCATCTAATGTTAAACTAAAAGGACTCCCAAAATAATTGTATTGTAACCTAAGATGAATTTGCCTTTTAAAGGAAGGCTATGGGCAAGATAGCTATAGTAAAGCCAGTGTTCCTGGGACACCAAATCAGTAAGTAGGGTTCCTGGGGCCATGGTTCACCTGGAATACTATTCTCATTATCTGAAGCTCTAGACAGGGTTTTCTCAGCCTACTCCCACCTAACCATTCTTGTGCCCTGGGAACATCGCAAAAAGAAGAGTCTAGGGCAAAAACAAAGGCAAATACAGACTTTTCAAGAATGTTGCCTTAATATACTGCAGCTAGTAATTTTCGTTAAACCTAGTAATACTCTTTCAACCTGTTTTTATATTTCCTGAGCTTGGTCAAATACTCATATTGCCTCTGCATAATTTAGGTTTTAGAAAGGAAGTGTGACGATTCTAAGAAATACAGAGGTCCAAAGAACAAAGAGGTCTTATATGCCAGTATCTACAAGATAGGTTGCCTGTTTCCTAGCAACCTGGAAATAAGAAATTTGATCATCCCACATCAGGGTAACAGATAACAGAGCAAAGAAATTCCAACCATCTCAGAAACCCCCATTTTCTCTTTGGTGAGCAAAAAAGAAACATTTCCGGGTGACGTTTTTTGCTCCATTAAAATTCACCACTTCAGCATCATGTACTAATATTATTTCCAACTGAAAACATAAACAACAAAAAATACCCACTCTGACTACGGAAACTACACATACTGAGAAGACCCCAGGACCTCACTGTACAGGCTTCCCAGCGCTGGCTTGTTTTCTAGTGTTTCCCCAAAAATAAGACCTAGCCTGGACAATCAGCTCTACTGCATCTTTTGGAGCAAACATTAATATACGACCCAGTTTTATTTTACTATAATATAAAACCAAGTCTTATCTAAAATAACATAAGACTTGGTCTTCCATTAATTTTTGCTCCGTAAGACGCATCAGAGCTGATTGTCCGGCTAGGTCTTATTTTCGGGGAAACGGTATGATGCTGGTGGTAGGTTTAGGCTCCATCAAGAAAGGTATTTAAAATAAAATATCACAGTGTGGGAGGAAAAGAGGCAATCACCTGCAAAAAAGTATTTAGTGACCACCATCTGTGTGAATAACTGGCTAAACCACCGAATCCCTATTATACATCTTTTTACACTTTGGGGGCATCTACAGCCATCAAATTAGGCTCTGCCAGCCAAACAAGTCAGGCACACGGATAAGCGGAGACACGTGCACTGGGCCTGGAGTGGGGCTTATCTCTAAGGCTAATACAATGGTTACTTGGTTCCACAATGTACTTTTAAGGTCCCCCTTTTCCGTCCCTGAGAACCCTTCCTGTGCAGTCCTCCCTGCCACATCCCTAGGGCTGAGGGATCTTCAGGCTCTTTCCTGAGGCTCCCCTCAGAAGACAAGCATCATTGTCACTTCGGGCTGGCATTAGAAAGAGACTCAGTCTCTTCTAGGTATCACCTGGATCAGTGAGAGCCTGAGCACAGCCTACCTGTCACAGCATCCTGGTTGTAGGGGAGACTGTGAGAGGCAGGTTTGGAAAGTGGCGGGACCTTCTGCTCTCTCCCTGCACGGTGCTATTGGGCGGCGGGGTGGGGGAAAGGGGGAATCATTTCATTGTGTAACTGACAGATAATAAATACCTGCTGGGGGCTGGATTCTTTCCTGCCACGTAATTTTTTTTTCAACATTGCTGATCCACTTTTACTTATCTCTAAAATATGTAAAAATGGTATTTTTTTCCTATGCATGCCATATAAAGTCCTGAGTTTAGTACAAAACTACCTGTGTCCCCATTGCTGAGATAGGAATAATCCAACCATCTGAAAATTCAGGTGGCCTTCTCTTTAGCACACCCCAGACTGTGCCTCGCTCCCACTTTCCTGACACTCCTCTCTATACTCCAAACGGACTCTGTCATGGCTCCCCCAAAAAAACCCTAAAACTCGTCCATGTTCCCACTTTAGATACATCACGATCTTCTGGGTGCCTCTTGGCCTTGATCACTCTCGATATATTTTTTAAATATTTACCTGCACATAGGTGCTAATAATGTATTGTAGATTTAGCCTGTGAAATACAGCACATCTAAAATAAAGGGTGTTTTCCTTACTACAGTCCTCTGTACCCTACCTGTACTGCTGCTATTAGAAATAAACATGATGTTTTAGCTAAATAACAGTTTAAAGGAAGTTCCATGAGAAATTATTCATGGCTCTAGTTCCACTAGAAGGAAACTTGAATTTAACAAGTTTAAAGACATTTATACGCTATGGGTTTCAATTTTGATTTGAGTTCCCACCCCAGCTAGAAGACTTTATCACTACGCTCCCCTAAGTAATTTTAAAGCTACCTTTCATTTAGAAATGAGCTGTTTTTAAGCAATTGCAGAGCCAGGGCTAGGATTAGGCCTAAGTAAAGAAAAACATTTACAACTGTACCCAAGGCAGTACCTAAAGGCACTTAAAAGTCATTCTTGGATTCTATTTACTAAGAATGGGACAACAACAACACTACTAAACAACAAAAACAAAACCCCCAAAAAATTCTTATACACAAGAGGTTTCAAAACATACCGCATAATTCACACAAAAACAACAAGTATGTGGAAAATAATGTTGACCTATCCAATGATTCCATGAAGTTACAAGTATTTGTATACCACTCATTATTTTCTTCTTGGTTGAGCCCGATTATAACAGCAAGAAAATTCTTTTAAGTTCTAAATCCCGTTTTTAAATTGTAAATAATAAGTCTCAAAATCCTGAATTAATACCTAAACTCTAGCTTTAAATGTTGTTTACCACTTCTAATTTTAGAGTTAATTTCTAAAACTTTTACCTTAAAATGCAATTTTTTAAACCTCTCATTACCAACCCACTACTTCTGCATACTCTTTAAATCCTACCAAATGAGACAGTATACTTATCAGAAAGTAAACAAGCACACTTCTTTAGGTAAACAACTGAGTATGCTATTGTACTCTGCCGTTCAGAAACAGCCCACGTTGGTGAGGCTGTAATTTCTCTATTATATATAGATGGTAGACTTTTAATTGTACAATGACTGTAAATTATGTTATTCTAACATCACCAAAATTCTTTACATCAAGAACAGTTCTCTATTATGTTGTTATTAGGGGATGATGACATTTAAAATAAGTAATTCTGACAAAGAGATACTGAACAATAGAAAGACAATCTAATTTTTTAAAGGGCAAAAAATGTAACCGAAGATATACCAATGGCCAGTACACACAAGATGTTCAACATCATTAGTCACCAGAGAAATGCCAATCAAAACCATGAGATACCACTTCACACCCATTGGCATGGCCATAAAAAATTAAAAAGGGAAATAACAAGAGCTGTTGAGTATATAGAGAATTTGGAACCCTTGTATATCACTGGTGGGAATGGAAAGTGATGCAGCCACTATAAGGAAAGCTTGGGAATTCCTCCAAAAAAAGTTAAACATAGAGTTACAAAAAGATCCTGCACTTCCATTCCTTATATCCAAAAAAACTGGAAACATATTTGCACAGAAAAACATGTACATGAATGTTCATAACAGCATTATTTATAATAGCGAAAATGTTCAACGAATGAATGGATAAACAAAATATGGTATTAATAACCCATCCTATCCAAAAAGAATGAAGTACTGACACATGCCATCACACAGATGAAACTTGAAAACATTTTGCTAAGCAAAAGAAGCCAGTCACAAAGGACCACATATTGCATGATTCCGTTTACATAAAATGTCCAGAAAAGGACTCCAATGGAGACAGAAAGTAGGTTAGTGGTTGCCAGATGCTGAGGAAAGGAAGAAGGGGGAGGGACTGGCTGCTATATCACAAGCAAATGCATTGCGATTCAAGCTTCCCATGCCCTCCCCTGCCTTTTCTTCTGCCATAGCTCATAACAACCTTCCTCCTGGACAGTCAGAAATGTGAATATTTCACTCAATGAAATTTTACCAGGCACTACTACAACAAGCCAGAAACACACCAATTTTTTACTTTTTCCCCTTAATGTTCCTGAAAGAACACTTCCATTGTTTTCATTAATTTACTAGACAGACTGATTGTTACTTTAAGCCATAACACGATTTAGGCTGTTAATTTTGGATGTTAAAAATTTAATTTGATGAGATTTGTTAAATGTTGCTTTATATGTAATTGTTAGGATCAACATATGTCAACAAGGACAAATAATTTTTTCGTTAAATCTATTGACAGAAGCACTATTCTTATACACCATTACACTGAAACACCAGAGGAAGTAGTTCCTTAGGTGCATGTGACAATGACCAACCAGGCAAACCTCATTTGCTAGTAAGTGGTTATCCTGGGAGAGGGGCAACTGGAAGGGCACCCGAAGGGAGCTGAGTGCTGGTAATGCTGGTTCTTGGTCTGGGTACTAGTTAAATGTGTTTTCAGCTTGTGAAAATTTACTGAGCTGTACATTTATAATCTGTGTATGTAAATCATACTTCATTAACAATTCTGGAAGAGGAGAAAAAGAGCCTGTCAGAGGATTTGTGAAGTTCTGTGGGCTATCTGCAGACGGGGACCTTTGCATGATTTATTGCTACATTCACCCAGCATGTCACAGCGAGTGGCACATCACGGATACCCTATCAGCATATGTTGCCTGAAGCAGGCATGGATGTGGAACTCTAACAGAATCCTACCCGAAGAAATGGTAGCTACCTCAATGCCATCTTAACATACCCGTTCACATTTATTTAATGTATTCAAATGATGTTACAACTTACTGAATAAATGTATAGGCTAGACATGTAGGCACAGGCAGATGACTGCCACATCTGTGGAAGGGACAGTGATGATGGCTCCAGGAGTAATCAGAGCCTTAGCACAAGGAGCACAGAAAACATGGGGAGAACCAAGGAGAAACAGGGCTTTATCGAGCAATGAAGGCAAAAGCATCTCTTACTGACTGCTCTAAAAGCAAGGAGGTCTGAGAAACAAAAAACTTTCACAAAAAGATTGCTATGACCTGAGTTGTAGACTTACTGGTGTTTTATTTATTTTCATGTTTCGTAAGGTCCTTTTGTATGTATCCAGTATTTCGTAATAAAAATGAAAAGATTATGGTTCTATAATTCCCAATTTTAAAAAGAAATGGTAACAAAAGCACAAGAAACATAAAGAAGACGCCATCCAACCTTTCTCTTTAGAAATAAAAAATGTTCAACATTTAGTATTTAACCCGTAACACTTAGCACAGAGTACTGGATACAAATAGGTGTTTCAGTAAATATTTGTGGTACATATGAAGGAAAATTGGTATTTTGATCACACTGTAATACCTAGAATATTTTTTCCTCCTAAGAACAATAAAAAAAAAAAGGAATATTCTACACTAGAAAGACAGTGACGTCAAATGTACAGACAGACAGTGACAGACATGCCTCCAACCCGGGCACGTGTGCTGGTGGCAGCCTGCTTGGGCAGCCCAGGAGCTACCAGAATTCACGCTCTGGCTGTGAAGTTCCAAAACTATGCTTGATGATCGTGAAGAGCACGATGACGACTGGAGCAGAATATACGAGGGCAGAGATTATGGCAAGGAAAAGGCACTCTACTGAAGAGAGCCTGCCTTAATTTAGGCCTAGTCATGAGGTTCCCTTCTCCTGCAAGAACAATGAGAGCCGAGAGGGAAATGCATTAAGCATTTCCTATCTTTCCCTCCACCCCTTCAACACAGAATGTTCCATTATGCAGGTGTTTAACTGCTAGATTAATCTAACACCACTCAAAGAACATGACAGGCCATGACCTGTGTGGGGTCTGAGGACACAGCAAGGAATGTGACTGCTGTTTCTGACCTCAGTAAGTCTGCAGTTTAGCAAAAAAAGACGTAATCAAAAGAAGTAATGACAATTATAATGTTCCAGTTAAAGATTAAACACACACATTTTCCTTTTATCCTTTCCAACACCCTCTTAAATGTAAATGTTAGTCAAGTTTTGTTAATTTTAAGGCAAAAAAAAAACAAAACAAAAAACCACTAACTACAAAGACAAGTACCGGGAGAGGAAGCAGAAATAAAATCCTGAAAGCTAGAAACTGGGTGACAGGTAATACAGTAAACCCTAGAAAAAGGAATCTTAAACCAGAAAACAGAAAAGCAACCTGTCTCACACTATACTCCCAAAATGCTCAAGAACTGATGGCACCAGATACTGGTAGAAGTAGGAGTGAAAATGAGATTTAAAAGCAGAGAGAAAGGTTGGAGACACAGTTACACACAGCTCCCAAACTCCCCATTAGAAGACTAGAGGTTTATTCTCTGGAGAGAGTCAAGCAAAGAGTTCTGGACTGGAGACATCCGAGTTTAGGAGAAAGGGTAGCATATCAGACAAAAGTGCTTGACAGGTGTATGTACTAGATGTTGAGATCTCCCAGCCTTCTTCCCCCATCAGCTGCCAGGATACCAGCAACCAGGCCTTTTCTCGGGGAAAACTGACCAGCCAGAGAGAAGAGACCTAAAGACACTGTTATTCAAAGAAACAGTCTCGGTCAGGTCACATGATGCAGGCTTCAGTGAAAAGCTCCACCAAGCATTCTGAGCAGCTTCCCAACTGCATTACAGACCACACACACACTCTTAACCAGGCAGCAAAGAGCACCATGCACCAAAAGAAAGCTTGTAACACAAAAGGTCATAAAAGACCAAAGCAAAGAGAGCAAATGCAACGCAGAGGAAACAAGCATGCAGGAAGATGAAAATTTAAAAAAGAAAGAAAATACTTTCAATACTCTCAGAGAAACAGGAGAAAAAATTAGAACCATAAAAAAAGGACAGGGCGCAATTTTTTCTTTTTTTAAAAAAGATGGGGAACAATTACAGAAGAATTTCTGCAAATTGTAAGTGGCAACAGAAATTAAAATTTTATCAGGGGCGGCTGGGCGGCTCAGGCAGTTGGCACTCCGTGCTCCTAACACCAAAGGCTGCTGGTTCCATTCCCACGTGGGCCAATGGGCTCTCAACCACAAGGTTGCCGAGGAGGTTCAACTCCTCCACTCCCGCAAGGGATGGTGGGCTGTGCCCCCTGCAACTAACAACTGCAACTGGACCTGGAGCTGAACGACACCCTCTACAACTACCATGGAAAGGACAACAACTCGACTTGGAAAAAATCCTGAAGTGTACACACTGTTCCCCAATGAAGTCCTGTTTCCCTTCCCCAATAAAATCTTTAAAAAAAAAAAAAATTATCAATAGATGAAATTGAGAAAATCTCACAGAAAATAGAAAGACATGGAAAATATAAGAGATTAAAAATATTTAAAGAATCAGTACATGAAGCCCAAGATCCAATGAGAGAAGGGAAAAAAATATCAAAGCAAAAAAAAAAAAAATCAAATACATACTTTAAAAAAATTTCCCAGAACCAACAGACACGAGCTTTCAGACCAACTGAGTACCTGGCACAATGGATGAAAACAAATCCACAGAAAGATACAACACAGTGAAATTTAAGAACACTGGGGAGAAAAGGAGGCTACTAAAAGCTGAGAGAGAGAGAGTGAGAGAGACACCCCACATCTAAGGAATCAGACATCATAATTGGCTTTAGGCTTCCTAACAGCAACAGTGGAACCTAGAAGGCAATGAAGCAAATGCCTTCAGAATTCTAAAGGAAAATGTTTCCACTGCAGAAGTCTAAGTAACTATGAAGATTTTTTTTTTAAAGATTCTTAGATGTCCAAAGTCTTAAAAAAAAAAAAAAAAAAAGTTAACCTCCCATGCATTCTTCCTCAGAAAGATACTTGGAGGTGTGTTCCAGGAAAACGAGGATATAAACCAAGGGACAAAGATGTGACTCAAGGAAAGGCACTTCAATTAAAATGATTGGGAATGCAAATCCCCAGGATGACAACTAAACAGCAAGCCTTGAGAGCAATATCTAGAATGAGTCAAAAGGCCAAGAAAGATCTCCACCCCCATTAAACGAAGTCAAGGAAATACCTGATGTGTTTGAACATATCAAAACTATTAAGATTATTGGGTGAGTCTGACGATGAATTATTGATTGCTATTGGCAAATTTATGACAGGTACATAGAAAATTAACCAAATAAAAAATTAATTTTAGGAAAAATAAAGTACTGTTCAAGCAAATTAAAGTAACCACAATACATTACACATCTCAGCTGTGAACAGTGTTTATTACTTTCAATTATTGTGAATGCTGAATATTGATTTAACCATACTATGGATATAACTGTATTCGAAAAATGGAGAAACAGGACGTGTGAGTACTGCAGTTGTGGGAGGGTGGTAAAAGAGCTAAAATCCTTACATCCCATACTGGTATGTCAATTTTAAAAATGCTAAAAACTGAGAAATTACGCAGAACACTATAAATGTCATTTAGCTACAGGGATAATAGCAAAACAGCAAAAGAAACAGTTGAAAGAGCTAAGGAACAGGCAGGTAAACAAGTAAACAGGAGACTGCTGTTGGTAAGCCTAAAGGATCTATTTAACTCTAACCTTTATGTGTGTAAAACTTTGATATAAAAATGCAATTAAAAAGTAAAAAAAAAAAAAAGGTAAAAATGTAATTACGAAACGTGTCACAAAAGGGGAATCTCATGCGCAGGGGAAACTAACCTAAATGGGGGAGGTACTCACACTCACCTTAGGACAGACCACCTAAACTAAGATGAGGGACTAGAAGGAAGGGGGCCTTCCAGGAAGAGGAAATAGAGGGGAGGCCTCCAGACCAGACAGCATGATGCATTCTAGGAACTGGAGCGAGGTCCCCGTGGGAAACAACAAATCACAGGAGTTCACCGTTTCCCCCAAGTCTCTGTCTCCCTTATGTACATCTTACCCATTTTTCAAGGCCAGGCTCAAGTTTCATCTTCTCAGAAGCTTCCCAGAAGTGTCAGGAAACAGGTGATCTCTTCCATCTCAAAATGATGCCTTTTATCTATTATTCTACTCTCTAAATTATCTACTATCTCATTCTCTGAATTAATTAATATTTTATCAATATCATAGTACATTCTCATTGATTAGAGTCACTCAACGGGTATTTAAGGAATAGTTACTACATGTATAAAATTGTGCAAGGTGCTATCAAGTAACAGAAGGGGGAAAAAAAGGGGAGGAAAAGAGGGAAAAAGAACAAACAAAGCAGCAGTCACAGGTGCTTAGAAAACTTTTAACCAGCAGAACTGAGGCACACCTTTGTGCATTCCGTAATGGTATTTAAACACGCAAGGAGGCACTTCATAAATGCCACTTATTCATTTAACTACAAATGGCTCATAACATAAAAAGATTTTGATGAATGATAGCTTGACATTTTTAAAACCAAGAGACAAATTTTGAAAAAAACAAACCCAAAACATTGAATTCTATACATATTCTAAGACAAGCATAAAAGTAACATTTTTATAATAATGAAGACAGCACAGAGGGATTTTTTTAAATACTTTTTTCTTCTTGGTTACAAAATGTATAAACTCACAAGAAGAGGGGGTGGCGTGGTTAGAGCACGAGCTCTCAACAACAAGGTTGCCGGTTCAATTCCCACATGGGATGGTGGACTGTGCCCCCCGCAACTAAAGATTGAAAACGGTGACTGGACTTGGAGCTGAGCTGCGCCCTCCACAGCTAGACTGAAGGACAACGACTTGGAGCTGATGGGCCCTGGAGAAACACACTGTTCCCCAATAAAAATTAAAAAAAAAAAATTCACAAGAAAACTTGATAAAAATATAGAGAAGAAAATAAAACCACCATAATCCCATCTTTCAGATATCCTTCCAGCCTTTGGGGGAAATACAAATAATCTTATACCCTTTTTCACTCACTCCATGGTGGAATTTTCCTTCATCATTAAATATCCTTTCGTAATATCACTGTAGTACTTGAAAGTCAGTATATATTTTTTAAAGGGAAAAAAGGTTTATTTCTCAGAAATAATTACAGCATTAAGTAGGGACAGCAAAATAATAATTTAAGCAACCTGTTAAGAGAAATACAAAATCAATTAACTCATCTCATTAATTGTTGAGATCCTTTTAAACATAATTACAGATTCTCACTTAAAATATTTGCATTGAAATGTGAAGTCTTAAACTTATAATGGCATTTGGATTACATTAAACTGATCTATGGAGAAAACGAAGATACGTTAACCTTCCAAACAATAGTAGATGCTAATATAAGCCAATGATTAGCTTTCATGCCTAACAATTAATTTATTTTCTCCCTCTCTACTCAGCTAGTCATTTTGGCCAGGGCTCAACTGTGGGAAGATGGCCAGAAAGCTCACAAGATCACATAACAGGGCTCACCTCAATTTGATAAATCAGTCACGTAAAATGAAACTGGACCACCTGTGGCCTACCCTCACATGCATGACTGAGTAGAATGGATTGCAAGCACTTTAAAATACTGTATCTGAAAATGCAACTCTGTGACACAAGGACAAAAGTGTTGAAAATAATCTTCTATCAACTTTCAATTATGTCTAAGATCTCCAAGGCTACAGATAATTCTCAAATCATACATCTTATGCTGTTTCTACAGTAACATGAGCAGATTTTCTTAACTTCTGAAAATGCAACTACTAAAAGCAATAAATAAGAATACTAAAAATCAAAGAGCCAGCTTCTTTAAAAAAAGCTTAACTTTTGAAATCTGTCTTTTCTTGTTTTTAAAAGATTGTTTTATTGTGAACCTAAAGTTGACCTAAAAATAGTTTATTTAAAAAATTAAAAAATGATTAATTTTCCTGATTTCTAAAAGCATTATTAATTTTCTGCTATGATATACACAATGTTGTTTGAAGCTTACCAAAAGGTTAAGACTTACAAACAGAATGTTTTTACTACTGCAAAATTACAAAACAGTATTCTGTACTTATCAGTGACTCATTCTTTTAAAGTATACTATTAAGGAGATATTATCGGTCTGTTTAAACCATGCATAATTTTTTTTCTTTTGGCATAAACTCACCCATCTGTATTTAGACATCACTTTTAAAAATAATTATTCATCATGAAAGAAATTTGCTAAATCATCACTTGAATACTGTCTTGTTGGAGCAAAGCCACCAACTTCTACACACACATGCGCACACACGCTCACACAAAATCAATTATAAAGCTGCAAGGAGTCAAAATTGTCTAGTCCAACTACTTCATATTACAAAAGAAGAAAACGAAGGCTAAAAGGAGGTTCAAGTACTTGCCCAGTCACACTACTACTTACTTCATGACAGAAGCCGACTGTTACTGATTAAGTGCTTTAATAAAGTCCTTTTATGTTCTCCTGAATCAGTCTCTACTTAGACAAGGCCCAAGGCGAACCTTCCAGATACTGAAGTCTACATTACAAGCTTCAAAAGCTGCTTATTAACACAAACTTATATCAAAAGTTTGGATGCTATAACATAAAAATCTTAAAAGTTTCAAAATTCAAGAATACTATATTCCTGAGTCCCTAGTCTACAAAATTTCATCTAAATGTAATGCGGACAAAGTAAATTAAAAATAATTGAATAACAAAGTAAATAGCATAAGCACTGACTTCTATAGAGAAAGGATTGTGGTGATTAAAGGGACTTGGATTTTACCTATAGTTTACAATTTTTAAAGATTTGTATTCATTGTTAATCAAACCTTAATCTTTAAGGTGAACGTGGGCAATACATATACTTGTTCTTGCAATTTTCCGTAAGTTCGAAATTATTTCCAAATAAAACAATTTAAAGAATTTTTTAAAGCAAAACATATTAATAGAAAAATTGGAAAATAAAAAGAACTCATTCCTACCATTTTCCTTAAAAAGTATAGCTTAAAATGCAAAAAAAAAAAAGGGGGGGGACTACATTTGTAAAAACCTATAGAATTTTACAGCACAAAGAGTAAACTGTAATTTTTGCAAAATTAAAGAAAAAAAACATTTAGGTGGCTGCTGGTTCTCAGGATGGTAGGCAGAATTCGACAAAACAATCTAACCGTATTATAAATGTATGAAACCACCCCACTGAAGCGGGTAGGGAAAAAAGGTGCTGACCTAAGTAACTTTGGAAATGAGTGAATCAGTATGACTAAAAGCAAAAGAAACTGTACACATAGCCTGTCTTCCAGTTAACCAAACTGATTCCCACAGGGGTGTGAGTTAACAATTCTGATACTGCCACACATTTATATTAGAACTGAAGAATTAAGTAAATGGATAGCAGGTATTGGGAGCCAGTTTTCTCACTGTTGGAGTGGGAGTTTACAGATAAGAGAGGGGAGGAAGCTAGAGTGATCCATGTAGCAATAGATTAGAGTTGTTAGTTTAATATAGATACAGATAGTTACATATAGATGTTTACAGATACATATACACACATACATTTCTTTACTCTGTCGGCTTAGGAGGCCTAGAAGCAATGAATGACACGCTAGTAGCAATGAGCACATCTTGGTTTCTAGTATCCTTCTTTAATAAAAGGAACCAGGGCTCCTTGGAGAAATGGCTGATTCTACGATGGTATAGAAATATTCATGATGAGCGTAGTACCAAAAAGTAAGAAAGTGCTTTAAAAAACAAACAAACACCCACAATGATGGAGCTATGTCAAAGGGACACAGGTGCCAAATGAGAGAGTTCCCAATGGCCAAAACTGGAACAGTTTGATCAACAAAATAAAGTAGCATTAGATTGTAACCCAAATAAAATCAATGAATCCATACCGATATCACTGAATAAATAAATTCATGGAGAAAAGACAAATGTCTCATGCAGAAAAACCCCACATTAATTTACATAGATCCTCTGCCCTCACTGAGGTGGTACAGCATAACTCTCCAATCCTTAAGTGAGCCTTGCACATAGTGACCCCCTTCCAAAGTGCGCAATATGCAAAGAGGGGTGGGATGGAAGTAACTTTACAGTACAGAAACCTGACAAACACTACTTCAACCAGGTGATCAAGGTCAACATGGACAGTGACAGGTCATGCTGAGAGTGTGCATTCTTTTTTTCAAATGTGTTTTTCCAGGACCCATCAGCTCGAAGTCAAGCAGTTGTTTCAATCTAGTTGTGGAGGGCGCAGCTCACAGTGGTCCATGCGAGGATCGAACAGGCAAATGTTAAGAGCACCCGCTAACCGGCCACCCCAGTAGTACGCATTCTTGATATAATGTGATGGGAATGGCACTTTACCTCTACAGTCCTCCTCCCCAAAATACACAACGTCAGTCTAATCAGGAAAAAAGCATCAAACAAACCCCAGTTGAGGGACATTCTACAAATATCTGACCCCTACTCCTAAAAACTGTGAAGATCATCAATAACGAAAATTTGAGAAACTATCACAGCCAAGAGGAACCGAAAAAGACACGATGACCAAATGTAAGATAGTAACCTGTATGGGATCATGGAACAGAAAAAGGAGGTTAGGTAAGAACTTAAAATCTGAATAAAGTTTGGACTTTAGTTAATAATAATGTATCAATACTGGTTCATTAATTATCAACAAATGTTCCACAGGGATGTAAGATGGTAATCCGGGAAATGGGTGTGCAATATATAGGAACTGTAAAATCTTCTCAATGTTTTTGAAAATCTACAAACATTACAAAAAGTCAAGTTATTTTAAAAAATAAAAATTAAAAAAAAACATTTTTTAAGAAAAAGAAAACTAAGCAAAAAACCTGAAGAACGCACACCAAACTTGAGTTAAAGAAAATCAAGTTTTCCTTCCCAAAGTTACTGTTTGACTCTAGTATATGAAGACTGTATCTGTGAACTAATGTATAACAAGCAATGTTTAATTATAAATGCCACATTTAAGCACTGTAGGACAAAAATTAAACTGTTATTAAACAGAATCCACTCCCTAAACCCTTGTATTTCTATTCATAAACTATCCTATCTCCAGAGAGACCTACAAATCACATTCAAGCCTCTGATTAACTACTAACTGATATCATTGCAATATACAAATTAAAAAATAAATCTGTCAAAGGTTATACTAAATTGCTAGGGCGGGGGGAGGTACACAAATATACCTATGAAACGAACAACTTTAATCAGTAAGGAAATATTCCACCAGGAACATTTAAATTCTATCAGTATTTAGAATTTTTAATGTAAATTGCATTATTCAGAAAAAAATTAGCCAGCCTAATTGTAACAGCAGGATGTGCTGCTAAACATCTGATAACACTCGCTTGGTGAAGGCAACACAGACTGTACTTCTATCTAGACAGCCACTAGAAGCAATTATAACTGGAGTATGTAAAGAAAAAAATTACAACTGGAAAATGTAAATTTGACGCATAATATTTACCAATTGCCTCGCATACTGGCAAAAATGACTTGAGAATAAAAGATAAGACCATCAAGCTGATTTACAGCATTAATCTCTAATTAAAGTGTTAAAAGCTGCTTTATCTAAATGGCCATCATCACTATTACTATAAGAATATGGTTCCACTAAACAGTTGTACATCTTCAAAGATAACATACGAATAAATCATTAAGAAACCAAAGTAATTATTTTAAAGCCCTAAGAACAAATAAATCAGATGATGTCACTTGAATCTCTTCAAGCCTTCCTCTTTTTATTAATAAAAATACAAAAACCACTCTCACGGTAGGATTTACTTTATAATACAATTTAATATAATGTGCTATAATTGGTGTCTAGAACAAAGTAATTTGAAGTTATGTGCAAACTAATGGGTGGCTTCAGTTTAGATGATGCCAGGATTTCCTAGGGTATCTCACCTAACTGTGCCTTGATTTCTATTAAAAACAGGGAGTTCTGCCCTGTTTCCAGAGCAAAGATAGAATGATTAAAACAATTAAATCTCCCCTAATAAGTAGTCGCCAGTAGGACCAGACAAGAAAATAAGAATGGATTAACAGCAGTCCATCACTGCTACAAAAACAAAGTATACATAGCTTACCAAGAGTGAAATGCAAACGGTAGTTGCAGATCTGTAGCTCCTGTGCAGCTCCTGACATTCACAAATCCTGTTTCCCTATTTGTAATAGATTATAAAAGTGCTCTCGTGATATATTTCTCATGTGACAATATCTGCCTAAGACATCATACTATTTTTAGAGTTATACACAGAAGTACTTATGGATGAAATGTTATGTCTAGGATTTACTTCAAAATGGTACAGAGTATAAATGAAACAAGATTAGCCATTTGTTGATAATTGTTAAAGCTGAGTGATGGATGCATAAGGTTTGTTATATTTGTATATATTTAAAATTTTCATAGTAAAAGTTGAAAATGCAAATAAATATTTAAAAATTACAACAAAAAGCAAACAACCCAATTCAAAAATGAGCCAAGGAGTTGAATACATATTTCCCCAAAGATACATAAATGGCCAATAAGTGCATTAAAAAGATGCTCAATATCACTGACCATTAGGGAAATGCAAACCAAAAACATGATACTACTTCACATCCATTAAGATGGCTTTATCAAAAAGCAAACAAAATAACAAGTGTTCATGACTATGTAAAAAAATTGGAGCCCTGCCCCCTGCAACTAAGATTGAACATGACACCTTGAGCTGAGCTGCCTCCCGGATGGCTCAGTTGTTGGTTGGAGCTCGTCCTCTCAACCACAAGGTTGCCCATTCGACTCCCACAAGGGATGGTGGGCTGTGCCCCCTGCAACTAACAACGGCAACTGGAGCTGAGCTACGCCCTCCACAACTAAGACTGAAAGGACAACAACCTGACTTGGAAAAAAGTCCTGGAATACACACTGTTCCCCAATAAAGTCCTGTTCCCCTTTAAAAAAATAAAATTGGAGCCCTTAGGCATTGCTGGTGGGAATGTAAAATGGTGCACTGCTGTGGAAAACAGTATGGCAGGTTCTCAAAAAATTAAAAATAGCATTACTATTTAAACCAGCAACTCCACTTCTGAGTAGATAGCCCAAAGAATTTAAAGAGTCAAGAGGTACTTGTATGCCCATGTTCACAGCAGCATTATTCACAATGATCAAAAGATGAAACCACCAGGACGGCCCAGTGGCTCAGGCAGTTAGAGTTCCGTGCTCCTAACTCTGAAGGCTGCCGGTTCGATTCCCACATAGGCCAGTGGGCTCTCAACCACAAGGTTGTCAGTTCAACTCCTCCACTCCCACAAGGGATGGTGGGCAGCGCCCCCTGCAACTAAGATTGAATATGGCACCTTGAGCTGAGCTGCCTCCCAGATGGCTCAGTTGGTTGGAGCGCGTCCTCTCAACCACAAGGTTGCCAGTTCGAATCCTGCAAGGGATGGTGGGCTGCGGCCCCTGCAGCTAGCAACGGCAACTGGACCTGGAGGTGAGCTGCGCTCTCCACAACTAAGACTTGAAGCTGAAAGGCACCCTCCACAACTAAGATTGAAAGGACAATAACTTGACTTGGAAAAAAAAAAAAAGTCCTGCAAGTACACACAGTTCCCCAATCAAGTCCTGTTCCTCTTCCCCAATAAAATCTTTAAAAAAAAAAAAAAATGAAACCACCGCAAGTGTTGTCCATCAACAGATAAATGGATAAACAAAATATGGTGTGTATGTGTGTGTGTGTGCGTGTGTGTGGACAAGCACGCACAAAATGGAATATTATTCAGGCTTAAAACGCAAGTAAATTCTGACACATGCTACAACATGGATCAACCTTGAGGACATTATGCTAAATGAAATAAGTCAGTGACAAAAGGAAAATACTATATGACTTCATACATATGAGGTACTTAATCAAATTCATAGACAGAAAATGTAATGGTGTCTGTCAGGGGTGGGAGGAGGGAGAAATGGCGAGTTACCACTTAACGGGTATGGAGCTGCAGTTGAGGAAGATGAAAAAGTTCTGGAAATGGATGGTGGTGACGGTTGCCCAGCAATGTGAATATTTAATGCCACTGAACTGACTGTACACTTAAAAATGGTTAAAATGGCAAATTATATAGGTATGTATATATATATTTACCACAGTTTAAAAATTTTTGAAGAAATAATTCTACCCACCTTCTCAATACTTTTGTAAGTTTTCTTTGATCATTGGTCATATAAGCCACAAACACAGCAAAATAACCTTAAAATCTTGAAATACATTCTAAGAGGCATTTCATGGTATAACTACAATGACTTGAAACTACAAAAATTAAACCACACGGGCAATATTCAGCCCTTGCTCCAGGATCCTGACTTTATCTGAACATGAATAAGGTTTTGGCCTACCAGAGATGAAATTCTTTCCCTTCCTCCACAATCCTAAGAGAACTTATCCAAAAAGGTATCATTCCCAAAGTGCTCCACAATTATCATCAAACCACAAGAGAAACTGCTCTCAAGCAGGCAACTTCTTTCGCAGGCAATGAGTCAAGTCCCAAACTAAACATTCTGCAGTCTACTTTATGGCAGCGTCATAATTGCCTATATGGCAGCGTCATAATTGCCCACTTATACTGGATTCAAATACAAATATCTCAAAACACTTCAGGAAGTATTTGGCAAAATTAATGATACAGGCAACCTATTCCAGTGAGGCAAAGTGGACTCTGAATGAGTGAACAAGAATAAATGTCTTCAGAGAGAGTAACACATAACATGTTTCTCAACACTGGGCCTACCTAGACCTTTCTCAAACAGTGCTTCCACATGTTTGGATACACAATCTCAGTTTTAAAATGCAAAAGGGGAAATAAATAATAAAGCTGCAAGAAAGCCATAAGCCCCGCCTTTCTGTGTAGTCTGTCACGATGCTCAATGCAAGTTGTGCACATACTGCACTACCAATAAAAAGACCTTAAGGACAAAACAGTGCTTGCATTTATGAATGAATAATACAGTTTTCATTACATTTACTTCAACAGAAGACCAGCTCAATTTGATTAACCAGATCAAATAGAAGTCAGAACGCCCTTCTGTGACAACCAGAGTATCGTGCTCCTTATCAAGTTGCTTGGATAATTCACCAACATTCTATAATTCAAAAGCCTTTTAAATATGCATATTCTCTGACTAAGCATTTCCACATCTGGAAATTTATACTAAGGAAAGAGATGAAGATGTGTGTAAAAGAAACGACCGTGAATGAAAAAATATTATAAACATCCTTAGTGACCAAAATGGCCAAGTGGATAAATTATGATTCAGTCATGCAATTACATGCAATGCAGACATAAAAATGTGAACCCATCTTATTATATAGATATATTGTGTGTCTTTCTACATACATGAGCGTGAATACACATGCAAATTTGTGAATGCACATGTCTGCGAACACGATATACATGGGCACATATGCACATAGTGCAAGTATCATCGGGCCCATGAAATTGATTGTGTGCAAAGATGTGCCTGTATAGTACGTATGGGTGCATAAATATCTGCTGATGCATATGCCTATATTTGGACTGTGAGCCTGTGTTTTAAGTAGATGTGTATTTATCCTCGTAATCACTACTTAGAAGCTGCGACCTTGAGCAAGTTACTGAGCCTCTTGGAGTCTTGACTTTGGTCTTCTATACAATAATACCAAACCCTGCCTCATAGGGCTTTTGTGAGGATTAAATGAAATAATGGATATAAAGCACTTAGTACCGTGATCGGTGTACAGTCAATGCTCAATCAACATTAGCTTTCCTTATCTGTCACTTGTATACTGATCTATACCTGTGAATATTTACACAGCTATAAGTCCACACAGATACACATCAAAATATTAACTTTGATTATTTCTGGGTTATAGGATTTTGTTGTTGGGTTTTTTTGGGGGGGGGCTTTCATATTTTCCAATTTTTCTAGGAAGATTTTTTTCACTTGTTTTTAAGACTATTTCTTCAAAATAATGATTTTAAAATAAAGATGACCTGTCCTTGACATACCTCAATTCTGCATATTTAAAGCTATTAAATACTATACCAAGGAACGCATGATTTTGATACTCCACCAAATTTTTTGTATTCTAGCAGTATGTGAGCATTACCTAATAGCTCAAGAAGATGGCAGTACAAAGAAAAGCTACAGCTTTTGGCTTGTTTGCCTTATCCAAGGCAGGATGAAAGAAATGAATTAAATCACACTATGGGGTACAGGTGATTTTAAAACACCCTGGTGGCAGTTAAGTGACAACTGTCATTCATATTTTATTAAAGCAGAGAGGAACACAGAGCCTTGCCCAAGGTCATACAAAAAAGCATATGCCAGATCCCAGGCTATGAGAGATCTAAAGGCTAGACTGCATTGCCACAATTTGGGCATGTTTATGAAACCAAGAAGCTAAA